>NC_081825.1:60665000-65665000 GCF_030867095.1 Alligator mississippiensis
GATTTAAGCGGAGCTGCGCCTGGAAAACTGTCCAGCCTACACCGCAACCATCTTGGGTGTAAGTAAATAATCTTTTCAATCAACCACTACGCCTCTGCGACTAATTCTAGCCCGCGCGTGCCTTGCCGCCGCGTGGTTTTCTCCGGCCCTGCGTGCCTGGGCTGCTGGCCACAGCCCGCGTGCGCAAAGATGGGCCTGGCTCGCCCCCGGCCCGCACAAGTTAGAGTGGCCAAAATTTGGAATGGGCTCCCAAGGGAGGTGGTGCTCTCCCCTACCCTGGGGGTCTTCAAGAGGAGGTTAGATGGGCATCTGGCTGGGGTCATCTGAACCCAGCACTCTTTCCTGCCTATGCAGGGGGTCGGACTCGATGATTTATTGAGGTCCCTTCCGACCCTAGCATCTGTGAATCTATGAAAACCCCACATTGAAAAATAGCAGGAAAGACAGTCTGGCCTGTAGGGAAGGACTAAATTCAGTTCCACTTTGCCATATATATCAAGCCTGGAAAGATGGCCTTCCAGCTGGAGAAAGTATGAAGATGATGTTTAAGCAATAAAAGGAAGGAATTAGAAGTCTGGGGCTGGCAGCTTTCAGAGAGGAAGGAGCTCTTTTATAGGACTATAGGGGCATGAGAACAACAGCTTGCCTAGGAAAGCCTACGGGAAGATGAAATCTTCCTCTTAGTTCCTCAGCCAACAACCTTAAATTTTTGAATGGCCCATTTTATTTCATTTGCTGATTGGTTATGGAAAGAAAACCCTTTTGGTCTTTCCTATACAACATAATCACAAGTGAAAGAGTGACTGATCTGGATTGCTGATTAGGGCACTCTCCCATTAGGTGATTGATCCTGGTTTCTCTCTCTACTTGAATCAGGGAGAGAGAGGACTTCCAGCCTGGAACTAGTCTTGACCTCTATTACAAGTGTCCAAAAATGACTCATCTCTAAGGACAGTGCCCTAACTACTAGACTGTAGCATTATCTTCATACTTATTTTCTGGCTTTGTGAATTTTGAAGTAAGCTATTTAAGTCAAAGTGTAGCCACTAGAAAGACTGAGAGTGTCCCACCCCAGAATACCTTCTAGCATGGTGGTTAGGACATTGCCTAACCAGGTGATGATGAAGATTCAAATTCTCTCAGGCAAAGGAAAGAACTTAACCTATGGCTCCCTTGTACTGAGTGTGCACTTTCATCACTGAGTAATTGGGTAGAGTGGAAGAGTGATGTTGCATCTGTGATTGTCCTGAAATGATACGAGGGGCAAGGATGTTTGGGGGTGATATCTTTTGATGGGCCAACTGCATACTTGAAATAAAATTAAAGTTAGAAAAGCTTTCAAATGAAAGACCTTGAAGAATGCAATTCCAAGAATGTCTTGCATTTAAACACTTGTCTAACTTTAACTTTATGCCAATTGTGTAGTTGGTTCGATAAAAGATATCACTCCCCCAAAAATCCTTGCCTCTATTCGGTAAGAGGAATTCTAGTCCTCTGTTTTCTTGATTTCTGTTACAAGTGTCCAAAAACAAACTATTCGGTTAAAAAAACCTGAGGCAAAATCAATTCAATCTGCAGTATTTTCTAAGATGCCTAGATTGAACCAGTAACAAACTGAACTGATGTTCAGTGTTCAGGTGGCCAAGACAGGCAGGAGCTTGGGGGTGCTCATGTGCATCACCCAGGAACCAGCAGCCCAGGCCTGATTTGGCAGCCAGGGTCTTTGGGGGACGGGAGGACTCAGAGGTCTCCCCCAGCCATCAGTCTCCAAGGGGGGAGGGGCATGGGAAATATACTGACTCCTCACCCACACTGGACCCCCACAGCTGGGGTCTGCTCCACCCCAAACAAAAGCTCCCAAGGGAGGGGGGCTTTTAAACCCCCTGCAGCAGGAGCTGGGCTGGGATCATCTTAGCCCTGCCCCTTCACAGGCCTCTGCCTCTGAGAGGGTCAGGGGGTAGGAATCCCCCTCCCCCCCCCCCCCCAGCACATCCCTGAGCTGATGTCTGCTGGGCATGAAGGGGAAAACACACAACTGGCGGGATTTTCACCCCCCACATCTGGAGCCTGGCTGAGATCCCCTCAGCCCTGCCCCTTCCCCAGCTGTCACCTTTGTGAGGGGCAAGGGGGAAATGCACCATCCTCCCACCCCTGTACCAGCCCCCCTAGTTGAAATCTGCCCAGCTTTGGGAAGAAAACACTCACAGGGGGGCTTTTTGCCCCCCACCCAGCTAAAGCTGGCCTGGGATTGCCCCAGCCTGACCCCCTCCTCAGCCATCTGCTGGCTAGGGAATGAGCAGGGCTGTAGGGAGACAAAAAGGCCCAGGTTGTTTTTCTCCCACATGAGGTAGATTCCAGCTGAGAGGGCTGGTGCTGGGCTGGGGAGGGGTGCATTCCCACATCCCTGCCCTCCCCCACCCCTCTCAGAGGTGAGGGCTAAGGAGGGGCTGGGTCAAGCTGTGGGGATTGCAAAAAGTCCCCCAGTGGGTGCTTTCCCCTTCACACTGGGCAGACTTCAACTGGGGGTTCTGGTTCAAGGGTGAGGAGATGGTGCATTTCCACTTCTTGCTTCCCCCTATCCCTCCCTGTAGAGCCGATGACTGGGGTCATGCTGGGGGATTCCAACTGGGTTTGGGCTGTTCAGGGGTGAAAAACCCTTTGATAGGTGCTTTCTCCTCCATGCAATCAGATGTTGACTGGGGGGGGGGGCACTGGGTAGGGGTTCCTACCCCCTGCTCCCCTGCCACCTTGAAGGCAAAGGGCTGGGGAAGGGCTGGGGCTGGGATCCTAGCTTAAGCTGCAGGGAGGGTGAAAAGCACCTGCCACCCCTGGTGGGTTCTTTCCCCTTCCCACACTGGGCAGGCCTCAGCTGGGGGTTGTGTTCCCACCCTGCCTCCCCACGCCCCCACCTCCATCTCTGAGGGTGGGAGGTGGATGGCTAAGGAGGAGGTGGGTTTCAGCTGACCCCAGCTTGGTTAAGAGCTGCAGGGGGTAGGCAAGAAGCTCCTGGGTGGGGGCTTCCACCTCCCCTCCCTTTCCCAGACCCCAGCTGGAGGAGTGAGTGCCAGGTGGGAGTGGGGAGGGATATGTTCCCCCTCTAGAAGGCAGAGGCTGGGGAGAGGGCAGGCTGAGCTCACTGAGCTGCAAGGGCTGGTGGAGGGGGGGGGGCAGCAAAAATTCCCTACCACAGGGGCTTTTACACCCTTTGCTATGCAGCCTGGGGTTAGGGGGGGGCCTGGGCATCCATTACTCTTCCCCCTGTCCCTGTTGGGCTGACAGGCCCAGGCAGCAAGTAGACTGGGGAGCTGAGGCTTTAGTGCCTCAGCTCTGTGAAAGCTGGGGCTAGGGCCAGCCCTGTTCTACTGGAGCAGGCAGCATAGACCAGGCCTGGAAAGCATCCTGGGATGCTGGGGGACTGTGAGTTAACTTGTATTGGGAGGGGATATGGGACAGAAGTTCCATAAACTGGTTTAACCTAAATCAGTTAAGTCTGATACTAAATCCAGCCAGGTTTATCTTAAACTGGTTTCGGCAATTCATAGATAGCAGCAGCTGGAAGGGACCTCATGAGATCATTGAGTTCAGCCCCACTTCCTTCCATAGGCAGGAAATCTTCTGGGGTCAAATGATCCCAGCAAGATAAACATCTAAACACCTTTTGAATTAATCTAGAGTAGGTGCTTGCACCACCTCTGGGGGGAGTCTATTCCAGACCCTGGACACTTGACTGTGAAGAAGTTTTTCCTTATGCCCAATCTAAGCCGGCCTTCCAGGAGTTTGTGGCTGTTAGACCTTGTTATCCTTTGGAGTGCCCTAGTGAACAACTGTTCTCCCAGGTCCTGATATATGTCCCTTATATACTTATAAGCTGCCACCAAGCCACCCCTGAGCCTTCCCTTCTCCAGGCTGAAGAGTCCCATGAAACTGTCAGAGGTGGAGTGCTCACCTCCAAGAGTGCCATTTTCAAATTGGTTTATGTGCACTGAACTTCTGTTCTGTTACAGGGTTACACCAGTTTCCAGTCACGTAAACCAGTTTGTGTAACTTCTCTCCCTAGCCTCCAACACAAAATGTATTTCTTTGGATGTCCTTTCATGAAGCAAAATAGCAACAAGAACAAATTATTTGGGGTGGTCATACCAGAAAATGTTTGTCCTTTTCTCTCTCCCCAATCCTGCCCCCCTCTTTGTTTGGTTTTTCAGTTAGTCTAACAGCTTTTTTGGTTTTGTTATTTGTATAGTTCTACTTAAAAAAATTTTTTTTTTTTTAAGCAGGGACCCAGTGTCAGGGACCTGAGACCTGCAATCTTTCTTTAGAAGAAAAAGAAGCAGCTATAGGGCTTTCTTTCAAAGAAGAGAAATTCAGGCTAGAAACTGTTTAGTCCTGCAGCATATGAAACAATTCCATAATATTAGGTAAAACCTGAGGACCAGCAGTATGTGGTGCTTTTCCTGAAATGAATTCACCCATATTGAGACTGAATGGGTGATACTTTTTTAGTATATTGCAAGGTGAAAGAAAAAGCTTGGTAATGAACTGCACAGAATTAATTATTCTGCTTCTGCAATAACTCCAGCCTAAGGAGCTGACCTTTGCCAAAATGCTTAATCCTCAACTTGCTGAATTACCATTTTGATGAAGGAGGTTTTTCTCCAACCCAGATGCTCCTCTCTGGTAAATATTCCTTTCAGTTGCTGCTGAGACCAGGCAGGCTTCTTCTCATAATTCTTACATGCCACATTTACCACTGGACTGGAAGAATAGTTCTGTAGTCTACAAACAGGTTCCCTCATAAAATATTATTTGAAATCACTAAGGTCACTGGCTATTTTGGGGATAGTGGCAGAGGATATGGTCCAATATCTTATCTAATTTGGAGAAGATAAATAAAGTAAAAAGTAGAAATCATATTAATTATATTCAAACTTTTCTTGCCAGCTTGCTCTAGGTTTTGAAAGGGAGTTGTACACCTCTTACTGCCTTAGTTATGCAGACATAGGTTTTAGGGAAAACAGTTCTTCACCTTCCCATAAATGAAAAGAAGTTTTGGTTTCTCATACATATACACTTTTATTTCCACAAGACTATAAAATCCATTCAAGTGCGAGAGACATGCTGGTGCTTGGAGAAAGGCTTTGTTTTGCCACTTGAGACTGGTCAGATATGTAAAGTATACGGTCTAAAACAGGCTTGTAAGGCTGCTTAGCCAAGCTATTTACATTGTCAAGACAAATAAGTATTTTATCTTTTCATTTTTCTCTGTTATTGGAAAGTTGCCAATAAAAGCTATTTGAATTATGACAAGCTGAGTGAAGGATTGGATACTGCTGGTTAGGAACAGTCACTGACACACGAAGCCTGATTCAGTTCCCGAGGCAGAATTTTAATCTCTACCCTGAACAGCACAGGAAGCAAGCTGGTACAGGTCAGCTGCCATATGGAAAAACTGAGAAATCAAAAGAGATAAGACCTGATCCTCTTGTGACTTTTGCTCTTCCTAGTTAACAGTCAGTAATGTAGCTGTTACTCCCTTTTACTTCTCAGCTTGGTTTTGAAGAAAACATGCAATGAGTTTCCCAGAAGGGCTGTAGCTGATGAGCTATTTTATTGCTGAAACACAACCTTTTGTTTAGCTTGATTAGTATTTTAAGTGTGAATCACCTCGGGAAAGGGGATAGAAGAACATCAATCTAGGTAATATTTTGTGAAGGTTTGTGAACCTGAGCTAATTTTGTAAGCCTAAAAAAAGAAAAACAGATGGAGGTTTAAGTCAATCTCCAAATCTTGCCCATACTTACTATAATTACATTCATTATAGAAGGCAGCCAGAACTCAAGAATAAGCTAAGTTAATGAACAAGTACATAGGGCCCTTCAAAACTAATAGTCTATTAGTAGCAATATTTGAAAGACCAAACTGCAGAAGCTCATTGACTTCCATCTGGTTGCACTGTTTTTAGTACAGAGAGATAGTTAGCCATGTTAATCTGAGGCTAGACTGAAGGCAGGGTTTAGGAATGAGTTAGTCTCCAAGTATTACCCTGCTCTTCCTTCTTCCTGTTCTTACTAAAACAATGCAGCCCACTGGAATAAATTCATATGTTAAGTAAAAAGGTTACCTCAGTTAATTCTACAGCAAAGCATACTTATGTCAGTAGCTCATTGTCTTTAACAACAGAGAACTCTGATGAAGATGGAGCTAAGTAGGAGCCAACCCTCTCAAGAGCTGTTCATTAGTATAGCAATAATAACCCACCTGTAATCTATCAAGCCACATAATCAGACATATGCCAGGGACAGAGAAAAATGCTGAATGTGGTATAAAGAGAGGCAGCTAAAATAAACTGGATTTAAAGGTTAGGTTTCAAGAATCAGTACATTCATATTGGGTAAGAAGTGACAGTCAAAACTAACAGTTGCAGCATCTACAAGATGAAATTATTGTGTTTGTAATTGTATAACCTTCTAAATTTAATACTGTTTATACAGGACCTACCATTTGTATATGGAATAGAATAGGCTACATTTGTGAATACATATTTCTCTACTGATAGGTAAATAATAGATAAAAAGAAATTACTAATAAAAGACCAATTTTTCCCCAGCTCTCACTTGGCTGTGGTATCTGAGACACTGCTGTGATTCCTAACATGATAGCAGTTGCTAAATGTTAATTTGTTTAAATGATGGCCATTGCGTTGTATGAAGTCACCACAGTAATATCTACATTGACAAAAATAAGCAGACTTGAAAAGATGAAACAATTCTGCATTAGCAGAATGAGCTCCCACTATTCCTAAAACCTGTTTCTTCTCTTCTTTCCACTCAAAGTCTGCAAAACAATGACTTGAAATAAAGAGAAATTAATTTCCACAGAATTTTGTTTTTCAATATAAAAGCAAAAGTACGAGGGGGAAAAGCACCTTTTTTGTTGGGAAGAGGTTTTTGAATTAGGCATAGAGGCACAAATGTTTGAGTCACAGGCACACTATGGCTGGTAGTAGGATTTAGTGTTACTAATCATTCAACTAAAATAGAAGTAATTTAGTAAAACCATTTAGTAAAGCCATTTACAACATAGTTTAGATTACTTTCCTTTGTAATACTAATAATCCATTTACATTTTTTACAATTAAAGTTGTAAGAGTTGGAATGGTAGGATAGTAAAGAATATCTCAGAACTATCATTACAATTCCACAGACTAATATTCTCCCTTGTTATAATATTTTGCTTGCTTGGCACAGCTGTTAAATATTTAACAATATAATGCTAAGGGAGTGCTTAGAATGCTGCAATTTAATTCCCTTTTTACAGTGCTTTTTGGCACTTTGTGTAGAGACTAAATAAAGAAATGTACAATGTTAATCTGTACAAGTTGCCAGTGTCTGACAGGCCTGGCAGAGTAGTAGTGCATGTGTAACTTTTGACTGCCATTTCATTTTGGCAGTGTTTTGACACTCAAAACTCTGAATCCAAAATGAAACTGGAGACATGTCAAAACATTCTAAATGAAACACAACAAGTCAAAATGTTTTGAAGATGTTTCAGCATTTTGAAGGTGTTTCAAAGCTGGGCTTCCAGGGAAAGAGAAAATAAGGAGAGGGAGGGGGGAACAGACTGACATCTGTAGTTGGCCAGTGTCTGTCAACTGTCCCTACAGTCCCTTCTAATCCCAGTGCTTTGGGAGAGGGACCTAAAAAGTTTAAAAACAGCATATAAATCTGTGAATGCCTAAGCTGTCAGCCTGTCTCTTGCCAGAGAGTAGCATCTGAAAGGCACTGGCTTAGACTGCTTCTTAACTGCTAGTCTAGCTAGGGAATGTGTCTTCTGCTTGCAAAGGATTGGATAGGATACAGCTTATAGATAGTTTAGCTATACTAGCCTAACTTCAATACTAGTATTCTTATCCTTATATAATTTCTTTTCTTTTTCCTATATCCATTCCTTTGGAATTATTCTTTTTCTTGTTTTTTTGGGTTTTTTTTAACCTGAAGAAAAAGAAATCTGTATTTTGCCTGACAGTGTGATTGCTGGGCACTGTTCAGGAAAGCACAGCATAGATAAGATAGATAGAACACAGACACCTTCATATACACACACACTACACACAGTCAGACACCTTTTCCAGCACAGGAAAATATGAAGTATGCTAGAAAGGCTGGTGCTGCCAAGTCTGGGAGGGAAGCGAGAGAGAGAGAGAGAGAGAGAGAGAGAGAGAGAGGTGTCAGTTCCCCATCACCCAAGCTGAGAGAGAGCCTCTTTTCAGCCAGCCATGAGGCTTCTGCTGGTACTGGGAACAAGGAGGTCACAGCCATGCCTGCAGATGCACTCCTGCTGACACCATCTGTGATGATAAACCCCAGCACCAGCAGCATGACAACAAACAGCACCAGCAGCACAGTCTCTTCCACCCCAATTACAGTTCCCAGCATGAGCCTCCCACTCTTAGAGGAGCTCAATCTTGAAGTAGGGGACCTCATCTTGATAGCACAAGAAATTCTGGGGCAGGAAGGGGAAGCAGAGTTTGTGCTCCACACCCCTCAAAGTTCACCTAGAGCCAGGTACCCTTCTCCAGAAGGGACTGCAGAAGCAGCTGTGGGGGCAGCTGGCTCAGCTCCTCCTGTTGTTGTGCCTATGCCTGCTAAGGAGGAGGATAAGGCAGGAGCCTCACCCACACCCCAGAAGTGAGGGGCTAGTGTGGTCTGGGATCATTCTGAGGTGGCAGATGATCCCACATATGCTACCTACCTGCAATCATGAGCCAAAACCAGCCGGGGCAATGGAGTGAAACACATGAGCACCATAGAGATGCCGATGCATCTCCACAGGCACCACCCCCTTGCCCTTACTCTTCCTCAGCCTGGCACTAGTGGGAGCATGCCCAAATGAAGTCCCCCTCTTGCTCAAAAGCCCCCATCCCCCTGAAGCAGAGGCAATCCACCCTGGAACAGTGGGGGAAAGGTGGGCACACAGGGGGCACATTCCCAAGGCAAGTGAGGTCACCCAGAGCATTAGGGAGATGCTTGCTGTGGATGGCTAGTCCTTCTCCTGTGAGTGGCCAGGGTTCAGGCAGCTCTTGGTGCTCATCCAGAAGGTTGATGAAGTTAAGTTCATAGGCTTGTCTGTGAAAAGTGGTTTGTAAATATCCTTTGAGGATCAGGCCTGAAAGATTGGAGACAAGTAGCCAGGTGTTTTTGTCTTCGATAGATTTTCGGTGTGCATTCATTCTGGTATGCAGTTGTTGCTTGTTGTGTCTTATGTATTTTCTAGGAGGGCATTTGGTGCCCTGATGGAGATATGTATTGTGAAGATATCTCCATACTGGAGATATTGTTGGCAGGCTTTCCATGTCTTGTCATGGCATGGTCTGGATCCATTTGGTGTATTTTGGGCTGTAGGAAGTTTGCTTCTGGTGATGAGGTTAGCGAGGTTCAGTGCTTGTTTGAATTTACAAACCACTTTTCACAAACGAGCCTATGAACTTCACTTCATCAACCTCCTAGGTACAGAAACTCATGGACTCAATACAGACATTGGATTTATGACACATTACAGCCTGCCAGACATTTGACTTCCCAGGTACTTCTCCACTTTTACCTGTGCTGCTACATCCCCCATTCCCTCCACCATAGCCTGTCCCTCATCCCCCGATGCCTCCATGTCTATTTTCAATGACTGGCTTTCTTGCCTGCATTGCATGCCAGCCTCTGGCTTCTTTACTATTCCTTCCATCCAGGAACAGCACACACACCAACTGCAGGTACTTCCTCAGCCTGACAAAGGGATTTCAACCCAAAAGGTTGCTAAGATATATTTCTCCAACTATTCAGTTGGTCTACTAAAAGATATCAGATTGACCCAAAGAACTTGTCTGCCATGTTCTCAGACTAACACAGCTACAACCGACAACCCTAGCACCTGGCTTGGTCAGCTGACTGAAAGGAGGCAGGGCCCTGGGCACATCTAATCCCTGAGGCTGGGGATGGCTGGCAGGAAGAGTTCCCTGGCAGTTGCTGGAAAAGAAGCTCCTGCAGGAAAGGAAAGAAAGGCTCTAGTCTGGAACAGTTTGGCTGCCTGAGATATTAGTGCTACTGTGCTGCTTACCTGTTGTTATTTAGTGGTGGACCAGGCTGAGGCTGTAGGGAAGGAGACCTCAAATCAGGCACATTACAGTGTCATGTAGAGGCACCAGTGCCAATGAGGGTGCAGCAACAGGCATAGAGAGCCCAGTGAAAACAGAAGGTAGAGCGAGACCCAGACCTCATTACAGAGACAATATCAATGTACCATCTGCAAGGCATGGGGTGTGGTATGGGGTGGTTGGAGCCACGCATGTAGCCCATAAAGCTTAGGGTGTCTTCTTGAGGCACCTACTTAGAGCAGGTCCCAGGAAGGGGTCCAAGAACCTACAGGGTTTAGTGGGGTCTATTAGGACCATGACTGAGCTGAAGCTCAAGGGCAGCCTCCCTATGAATTATCTTTTCCAACAAGGCATGGCAGCAGGTGAGAAGAGAAGGTGCCTGCAGGGCGGAGCTGGCACAGTCCCAGGGCCCAAGGGGTATCACGGCCATCTCTAGGGACCCTACTCCATGATAAAGTGCAGTTTCCCAGAAACCCTTGCACCTATATCCTTGAAACCTGGCAAACTTCATAGCCTCAATAGGGGCTACCATGCCTGCTGTTTTCACCCCGCTCTGTCTTACCATACATGCGACTTAAGTTTTCCTTGTCAGCAGCTTAAGGTGCAGTTTCCCAGAAACCCCTGCATGTATCTCCTTGAAACTTGGCAGATTTCATGACCTCAGAAGATGATACCATGCCTATAATTTTCATCAGAATCAGGCAAGAAATTAAAAGTTATAGGCATTTTAGTTATTCCCCATTATAGCCTATGGCTGAAACACTGAAACAGCATCAAAACTTGAAACAGTTTCGGCTGTAATGAAATGAAACAGCAATTTAAAATGCCAAAATGAATTACTGTCTTGTTGAAATGCTGAATCTGAAACCGAAACAAAACACAGGCATTTCGCACAGCCCTAACAGTCAGGGTCAGCAACCTTTTCAAGTTGCTGGCTGGAACAACCCAGCTCCAGTCTGGCATGGGCCAGATAGCTTTGGCAGTGTGCCATCAGTGAGGAGGGTTTGAAGTGCTGGAGCCAGGCAGCAGGGAGCTCTGCTAGCACCACTTTCCCCAGTCCCCTGTTCCCCAGCTAGGGTGTGAATGCAGCTTCTAGCTAGAAGTGAGCTGTAAGTTGCTGACACCCGTTGTACAGTGATTTACATAACAAATTACAATGGTATTTTTAAAATTACATTTCCTGCACCTTGAATGGAAGGAAGACCTATAATAAATTTGTGCAGTGCCTAATGCATTACAAGGAAAATGAAGCAATGCTTATCTGTATTATACTTATATATTCAACCTGTAGAACTCAAGCCTCTTAAAAATTTGTGCCTCTTTTGGAATGTGGACAATCAAAATCCACTGAGCTTGTCCCACATCTCATTATCTCTGCACTAAATTTCCTTAAAAAAAAAAAAAAAAAAAAAAAAGTAAGCTCCCCTAGGCCTGCCTTGAAAACCTTGTTCTCTTAGTAAACACTGTCATTTAGGGTATCTTTAATTTTTCTTCTGCTTCTCTCTTTATTCCCATTCACACCTCTCCTTTCTATGGCCCATTTCTCTGCGTATAGCAATCTACCCTTCCATGGTTGGATCCAGGATTTATTAAAGGTGGGTGTGGCACTGCCCCTCAGACCATGGGGGGATTGGGGCATGCTGTAGCTGAATCCTCTAGGTTGGTGGGGGATAGTGGGGAAGCAGGCAGGGAGCAGACATAGGAAGAGGGTGGACCCACCCCCACTGGCACTACTGCTGCTGTCCCCAGCTGGCCTGAGTCATAAGGGGTAAAGCTGTTCCAACTGGGGACTGGCTTTGTGGGGAGCTGGGCTTGGTTGAGGACAGCAGCAGTGTACAGGTTCCTCTTTCCAATGCCTACTCCCTGCTGCCTTCCTCCCACCTCCCCCATCAAATCCCCCATTGGCCAAGAGTAGGCACTGGAAAGGAAAACTTGAGTGTTGCCGCCCATTTCCTGCCAAGCCTGGCACCCTTGTTGGCACAGAACTGACATTTGTGACATGTGGCTTTCAGAGAACAGAAGCAATTGTGACGTGTGTGAGCCTCTGTGTACACGAGTCAAAGCAGACAGCCAGGCTACAGTATAAGGCTAATTTCACATACCAGAAGCCTGTTTGCCTCTCAAGGGGAACCAATACCTTAGTGCTGAAGTCTGTCCAGAACCAGATACAGGAAAGCTGTAGTAGCAAATGCATGAAGTATTGAATGGATTGTTGTTAGAATGTTTAGATAAATTGAGAGAGACACAGCAGTGTAAGAGAAAGAAAATAAGGAAGTAGCCTGCTGCTAGAGGTATGCATCCCCAATTAAGTGACACTTTTCATATTCACAAAGAAGGATCTAGTCTGATACAGCTCTGAAGGCTTCAGTGAAACAAATAAATTTAGATAAAGCCATTCAGGAATCTCTGATTAAAATATTAAGAGCTTGTTTACCAGCCAAACATAAATAGGGGATGCAACTGGAAGAAAGTTGGAGGGTAACCCTTCAGACAACAACCTGTGGGACTGCTGCATGTACCAAGACACTTGCCTGATGGAACACTGAGGAGGATTCCCACATCACTGCCCCTTCCCTTCTGCTCCTCCCTGCTGTTGTGGAGACCACTGGCCAATGCTGCTCCATGGTAGAAGAAACTCATCACATATAATGCTTATCCTTGGCAATTAATCGTGTTCTCATCAATTAATCAATAAACTCCCATTGGTTGGAATAACCCAAGGATCCATTTAAATTCTTTTTCTCCCTTCCTCAACATTTGTTAACACCTTGCACAGCCACAATCCCTGACTGGAGCAGGGCAGGACCACCTCTGGGGCTCCCACTGTGCTTGAATCAATGGGAATCAGCAGCAGAAAGGGGGTGCATCTGTACCACTGCACCCACCCTGGATCCACCTCTGTCCTCCTCCTGCCTAAACTGTCACCATTTTTTTAAGAGAACTGCGGGACTTATGTGCTGTCTTGCTCAGTTGGTGTGCTCTCTTCCTTTCCCTTGGGTTTTGTCTGTTTCACCTATTTGGACTACAAGATCTTAGGAATACCTGCAAGTGCCATCCTGGCACACTGGGGGATGCAAGTTACCCTGTTCTAAAAGGCTGTGCAACTTGCATTATAGGTAACTGGAGAAGGAGTTATTAGGCATGTCTACATGTCACTCTACATCATCATAGCAACACGCTACATTGCCGTATGACACACTATGGTGATGTAGCAATCGTGTGAGTCTACATGCAACTTGCAGCTACTTTGCCCTAGTGGTGCACTCTCCTGGTTTAGCATGCTGTTACAGCAAAGTAGCAGCTAAAACTAACTGTACACCATGAGAATGGCTCAGTACTGGTGGTTACTGCACCATGCTTTCATACTTCCAAAAGGAAGTATGAAAGCATGGCACAGTAACAATATTGCCATAGGGAGATGTGTAGATGATCCCATTATTCCCTAAACTTACTAAAATATGTAGCTCCACAACACTCCCTACTCAGCATGTCAAAATCAAGCACTTTTGGCTAAATATTTTTGTTCAGAATTATTTTTACAGAACTTATTGCAGTTTCTAGAAAGCTAAGCAAACATATAAGTGAACAGTCAGTGATATTGGTAACCTGTGCAATGCCATATAGGCACTTGTTCTTTAAATGTCCCATGCTTTGCATCTGAGTAGCTCATCCTAGCACTATTGCAGAATCTCTGTCCATGGTCCTAGTTAAGAGGGACTAGGAGAAAATGGCAAAGACCCAGAATATCTGACTCTGTCCAGCAAGTGATGCTTCCATACAGGGTAAACCTCATCTAACAAAGCAGAGCAAAGCAACTGTATGTCAGGCCAGGATCTGGACCTGAAAGCTGGGGCACTTCCCACAGAACCAAGCCCATCAGTATATTATTTTGAAGTTTATTTTAATATAGTACAAATGTGCTTTCCAAATTGAGAGAATAAATATAATTGTTTTGAATACAGTTAACATAATTATATGTTAGATATAATATTACATTTCCCCTACATAGCAGCAGTGTATTAGATTAAAGACAACATAGGGTTTAGTCATACCTGGGAAGTCACACCTCAGGAAAACTTCTACATTGAGTTCTTAAGCACTCTTCTTCCATATTTCATCCTTGTCTTTTTTGTGCTAGAGCAAGTAATTAAAGTAGAATACAAATTAGACCCAGTTACATTTTTTGATGGAAATGTATGGAATTTGTAATCCTACAAATACAATCCCACCATGGAGGTTGTAAATAACTTATGCTACATTCAGGCATATTTTAATGTGGTAGAAATCCTCTAAATTTTAGATGATGAAATGAATTCAAGACTTACATCTAGAGTAATGTGTAATAAAATATTCCCCTTGGAGAAGATCTGATATACTACATGAGAGAGCATTTCATAGGTAGAAGACTCTCTGGATATTCTGGGTATGTTTTATATAGTCTCATCAATTCCTCTTGTCTTAATTTTACTGTGATAGTACAGTCTAATAAATCGTTCCCACTAGAATTTGGAAAGTCTAGCAGTTTTAATGTTAGATAACTCTCATAGAGAATGGAAGCAACTCTTTTGTAAGAATGATGTTGGTTGGACCAGTTACCAAAAGTGATGCCTTTGAAATTTTCAAAATAATTATTTTAGCTCCCTCTCTCTCCCCAAACCTTTTTGCCGATTTCTTTGCATTTAAATTTCCCTTCAAAATTCATTAAATCTCTAAAACCTGTCATCATTAATCTTCCAATGAAGCCTACTTTATTCCAGATCATTATGTAATAAAAATATAGGAAGAAAAAGTTAACAAGAAATCCATAATGCAATTGCTGTACCTCACCGTTACATCAAATAATAAATATTATATACAAAATAAAATAATTATCTGGTTTGTATGCAGTTCTAATTAGTGAGACCACTTTTTCAAATTAATTCCACTGAAAGGATCTAGTTTATTTTTTCCAGACCCCCTTCCTGAGGAAACTAAAATGGGAGTAACAACATAGGAACAGCTTGCTAATTAATATTTAGTAATGATTGTTCTTCATCACCTGGAAAGGGGTCTACCATATAAAAAAAGTCTGTACCCAAAAGAAAAGATGATGGAAAACCTTTAGGGAGCTGAGAATAATTTACTAAAATAAATTGGGAGAACTCTTCAGCTAATTATTTCATGTAAAGCAAAAGATAAGAGATACCTTTGAAAAGACAGAAGGTATTGAATTATTTTTTCCCTTGTGATTTGTGGTACAGCTTGTGTATATCCAAATCAACGGAGGAATCTACTTGGGTGACAGAACTGTTATTAGGTACAGTAGCATATGTCAATGGCTACCACTCAGAAAAATGCTGTCTTGCAACTGTAGGGAGGAGAAGCGTTTTGGTTACTGAATTAACCCATTCAAAGATTCTATTTTGACTTTTAATCACCTTCAAAAACAGCTCCAAAGAAATAGGAAAATTAGGTTCTTGCCAGATATGGGAATTTCCCATTTTTATATAAGTTGGTGGCAAATGGTTGAACCCTTCTGTCCGAAAGAACTTCACTGTGACTTTCCAATAGCTGCATATTTTTTTCATATAAAAGTTATATGAAATAACTAGTTATATAAATTGCCTGAGTTTTACATTAGATTGAGTAATGCTGTAGCCATGATGGTCCAGCAATTATGAGAGATTTATTATTAAGAGATATTACTTTGAATATTTTGCATTTGTAAGCTTGTCTAACTCTATACCAATTATGTAGTTGGTCTAGTAAAAGACACCACTCTAAGAAATCCTTGCCTTTTGCATCAGATTTTGCTGTATGTCACAGCTAGGATTTAAACATCAACTGATTTGTGGTCTGAAATATGTACTGCATCCAGGTCATTTAACCACATGCAAAGATTTTTCCCAAATAACGTTATTCTTTCACAAGTAATTTCTAAAGAAATATAGTAAAAGTAGAAGTGATAATGGCTACATAAACACACAGGAACACAAGGATATCCCTATGTCAAATATTTATGTATACTTCACATAGAGGTAACCTGGCCAAGTTACTCTTAAGTTAAATCAAGATCGTCCATGTAACATCGGGTATGAGAGGTTAGAGTACAGTTTCTGAAAACCTTTAGATCAGCCATGTCCAGGAAAAAGATTGGGTTTATTTACATGCCACTGAAACTCAACACCAGAAAGGAACTGAATGTGTGTGCGTGTGCACACACGCACATATATGCAGATACATTGCTGCTAGTTAGGGGAAATGTAACATTATATCTGACATACATATGTTAACTGTATTCAAAGCAATTTATTTATTCTCTCATGTGTGTGTGTATATATGCCTTTTACTAGGACAAATTTTAAATTGGGGTAATTTTCTAGAATTGATTTGGGACACCAAGACAGCTTTTTTTCAAGCCATGGTTGTCCTGGCCAAACCAGAATATTTTGTGTGTGTGTGTGTGTGTGTGTGTGTGTGTGTGTGTGTGTGTGTGTGGGGATAGATAGGAGCAAAAGAGAGAGAAAGACCTATGGCAATGACTGCAAAATCCACAAAAAACCCCCCAAAAACAAAAACCTTACTAAAAAATAAAATGCTGGCTCCCCAGTGGGAATCAGTGGGTCTCATGGCTGCTGCAGCCTAGCCACACAGCCTGTGAGGGGGGAGGCAGCCTGCTGTCACAAAGGAAAGAAGCCAAGATGGCAGCTGCCTCTTACCCTCACTGCTGATTGGCTAAGAGGGCTGCCCATCACATGGCCCCACTCCTCAGGCAATCAGTAGTGAGGGGTGGGGCTATACAATGGATTGCCCTCTCAGCCAATCAGTGGTAAGGGAGGGGCTGCATGATGGGCCTCAACCAATCAGTGGTGAGGGGCAGGGCCACCGGGGCCCCTAGGCCAATCAGAGGCATGGGAGAAGAAGCCCATGAAAATGGCAACCAGCCCCCAATCTGCCTACAAAATTGGCCACCTGCCTCCTCAATTTCAGTAGGTCCCTATATAACATACACACCCACCCACCCACCCACCCTTGTGTTATATATAAGACTGACATCTCTAGCTGGCCAGTGACTCTTTCCCTGAGTCCCCTTCCAATCACAGTGCTCTCGGGAAGGGATGTAGAAACAGCACATAAGCCTCTGTCTGCAGCCTTTTTGTGCCTTTTGTGAGCTGTGTCTGCCTAAGCAACAGCATCTGAAAGGTACTGGAGTGGCTTGGCTTCCTACCTAGTCAGTCTTCTGCTAGTTTCTGTTTTTGAAAAGGGTTAAATACAGCTCACTAAATAGAATCCCTCTACTTATCCATATCCAATCCATTTCTTTCAACTTGTTCTTCCCCCAAAAACACCTTATTTGTTCTTGCCCCCCCAGCTGTGCACACACTTTTCTAAAAAGAAAGCTGTGTTTTCCCTGGCAGTGTGATCCATCACTGTGCAGGAAAGCATATACATTGCACACACACACATCATAGAAGAAGAGATATTATTAAACACAACACAGAAGAAGTCAGACACAGTCATACATCATAGAAGAAGCAGAAGAGATTACATATAGTTATTAGCAGGGATCCGGGTTTTCCGTTTCCCATGGAAAAACAGAAAACTCCGGATTTTCTGGTTTCATCAGAGAAAACGTGGATTTCCCCTATTAGCAGAGACACCCACAGATTGGGTGTCTGGCAGAATGTAGTGTATCATAAATTCAGTGTCTATATCTATATCCATGAGGCTGATGAAGTGAAGCTCATGGACCCATCTGTGAGAAGTGGTTTGTAAATTCCCTTTGAGGATCAGGCCTGAGAGACTGGAGACAGAGTGTTTTTGGTTTTTTTTTTTGTGATAAATGTGCACCCACAGGTAGTTGGGTATTCTTGTCTTTGATAGATTCTGTTACGCAGTTTGTGAGGGTACTGGAGATAGGTTGGCAGGTTTTGTGTTTTGAGCTGTAGGAAGTTGGCTTCTGGTGATGAGGACAGCAAGATTTAGTGCTTGTTTGAATTTACAAACCATTTTTCACAGACGGGCCTATGAACTTCATTTCATCAACCTCCTAGATACAGAAACTCATGGGCTCAATATAGACATTGGATTTATGACACACTACAAGCTGCCGGACATCTGACTCCCCAGGTAGCAGCAGATACCTCTCCACTTTTACCTGCTACATTCCCCTTCCCCCCTGCCCCAGCCAGTCTCTCTCACCCCCTGACTCCTCCATTTCCACTTTCACTGACTGGCTTTCTTGCCTGCACTGCATGCCAGCCTCTGGCTTCTTCACTATTACTTCCATCCAGGAAGAATACACACACACACACACCCCCCCCAAGTGCAGGTGCTTCCTCAGCCTGATAAAGGGTTTTCAACCCAAAAGCTTGCCAAGATATATTTCTCCAACTATTCAGCTGGTCTACTAAAAGATACCAGATTGACCCAAATAATCTCGTCTGCCAGTGTCATGTCCTTAGACCAACACCCCTAGAAGCTGTCCTTGGTCAGCTGACTGGGAGGAGGCAGGGCCCTGGGCACATCTAAGCCCCAGGGCTGGGGCTGGCAGGGAGAGTTCTTTGGCAGCTGCTGGAGAAGAAGCTCCTGCAGGAAAGGAAATGTGGAATCAGAAAAAAATATGCGCCTTAAACTTTGATTATTTTAGTTATAAGATGACATAACCGCTTTGTGGAGAATTGCTGGCTCTGTATAGTAGAACAGATAAAAAAAGTGTTTGTTCTTTCTAACTCCTCTGCAACTGCTCCGCTCACCGCGGCCTTGAAGATAGCAAAAAAGTATGTACAAATCTGATTTCCAGGTGCAAGAAGGAGGTTTGTGAACTAACCTCGCCTCCCCCATTAGTTCCCATCCTGATTACAGGAAAGAAATAATGAAGTAATATTATAGCCGCTTTTCATGCTAATTTCACTATATGATCACATGAGTTGTAAACAACTGTTAAAAAGTATATAAGCCTCCTGATTTTGCTCTTGGGGGGGGGGGACCCCTTCTAAGTGCTTGGGAAATCCATGTCACTTTAGAATCCCCCCTACAGCTGTAGTTTCTTTTAAATAAAAGCTTCTGCTGACCTGACCCAAAAGTATGCTGCGTGTGTTTCCACGACAATTCCTGGTGCTGCGACTCGGATCCAGAACACAGGCTGAGGAAGAAGGACCGCAAACTGCCCCCCCCCCCCCCCGAACCCCGAGGCACCAAACTTAGAGATTTTGAATTAGGTCTCTTGTCTCTCATTGGGGTTTCGGAGGAAGACTCTCCTGTAGGCTCCCAACTCGGCCATGGTAACTGGATCTGAACCTTATTAAAACAGGTCAGTCTGAACCTTACTGCCGGCTAAAATTTTCTGTCTGGTAAAGGATCCCATTTTGTGTCTGGTAACGTACGTTTTATTTAGGGAGAAACTGTTTGAGGCACCTTCATCCAACAGCACATCAGGCTTGTAGTAAATTAACTAAGGCGGTGTGGGGGAGGTGGTCTGGCTGACTGAATAAATGTGCATGTGTGTGTATTTAAAAATATGAGCCACTGACCAGGTCTGAGACTACGGTTGGGTTCAGCTGCCCCAATTCTGCCTAACAGGGCAGTTTTGAAAGCAAGGGGGCCCAACTGGAACCTCGTGACCCAGTGGACAGGGTGTCTGAGTGATTTTGTCTTTTCCAAACCCCTTGTCCCAGTAGCTTCTGCCGAGAGCAGGAGTGAAAGGATCCCTCTTGTGTTTCCCTCCCCATTTCCATTTTATGAGCCGGTGTCGGGTCAGAAGCCTTTTGTCTGGGCAGTAAAAAACTGCGGGGCAAGGCACTGAGCAGCCCGGACATCCTAAATAAGCCTCTCCTACGTCTCCCTGTGTGACTGAAAATGGGAACAAGTCAGTCTAAACAAGTTCCTGTCCCCCCTAAGGGGACTCAGGCGTACTTTATGTACACACACTATTCTCCCGAGGCTTGCAAGTACCTGGATAAGTGGAACTGGTATACTAGGGATGATCCTGTGAAGCATTTTCCACAGGAAGGAACATTTGATCAGGATAAAATAGTGCACTTGAGAGGGGCTTTAGAGTCCCGTGGATCCAAAACACCACAAAACCAGTGGGACGCATTCTTTTATTGATATGATAAAGTGTCCAAAAGGTGGACAGAATCTCAAACTAGGAGCCTAAAAAGACTCTCAAAAAAAATTAAAACAGCAGTTAAAAGCTGTTTGAAAAAAATTGGCTGCTCCCCCAAATTACACGCCGGCCACCGCTCCGATGTGTCCAGCATTGCTCGGGGCGCCCCCACCACTGGAGCCAACAGAGGATATCCTTGACCTTTGTTCAAACCCTGCTCTCCTGGGACTCCCACATCAGCAACAACCGGTTCAACATCTGGCTAATAACCCATTAGCTGAAGCTCCTTCAATAAATCCATCCACGGAGCTTAATAGTCCGGACTCATCCACCATATCTGCCACTCAATCATCACCAGTGTGGCAATTTACTCCTGGGTCACAACCCACCACAGGTGTATTTAAAAGAATGGGAATAGGCATAAAAAGATCTCCCATCAATCTGAGATCCCGAGCTGCACAAGTTTACCTCCTAAGACAAATGCCAGGCATTGGCACCGATGGACAAAATATAGTAACTGTGCATGCACCCTGGACTCCAGGTGATCTCTACAATTTAACTCAAAAATTCCCCAAAAATCAGGGAAGACCCAGAAAAATTTCAGGAAGAATTGCAGACTGTTATAAATTGTTATAATCCAACATGGGCTGACATTAATCAGCTCATGCAATTGATTTTGCCCAAAAAAAAAACTATGCTACGTCTGTACGCTGCCTGTACTTGGCTAGATCAAAACCCAGGGATTGGCCAAGACTTTATTGACAAGAGAAATGCTTTGGTTCAGGCAGTTCTCACAATTTGCCCAAAAAAGGCAGACTGGACCAAAATAAATACCTGTAAACAAAACAAAAATAAACACCCCAGTGACTATTTAGAACGCCTCAAACAGGCATTTGAACGATACTCAGAAATGGATAACCCAGTCGGAAATGCTAAACAAGCAATAATGGCAACATTCGTCCAGGGACTTAACCCTAAAATTGCTGAGAAAATTCAAACAGTAATTATTGGCTAAAAAACTAAAGATTTGACCGAAGTCCTTGCTGCAGCTAACCATTTTCATAACAAATTGGAACGGTCTAAAGACAATGCCGAGTTTAAGTTAATGGCCTTACAGATTTCTCAGTTGCAGGGTCCAGGTAGAAGAAGGGGACAAGGACGGGGAAGGGGAGGCCCGGGTAGATTCAGGGGAAGAGAGAGATCCTTGAGCCCACAAAAATCCAGCCTATGGGAACCAATGTCATTATTACAAGGAAGAAGGACATTGAAAATCAGAATGCCCCAACTGCCCCGGCCAAGGACCCAGACCCCAGCCCCCACCTCCACTTCCTGTCAATTTTCCCAGAGTTAAATAAGACAGCCTGAGGGACAGTAACATCATCGCTCCTTTGCTTGCTACTGACCAATCTGGTCTGTTTGTTAAATGCCTTATTTCTGATAAACCTGTCTCCTGTCTTGTCGACACCGGAGCATCCCGCTCCATGCTAAAGGCTGCTGAGTTTCTTTTTCTACCTTATTCTCCTAAAACTGTAAATGCTGTCGGTATAGGCGGACAACCTATCCCACATCCTGTCTCTGAACCTGTCTCCATCTCTATTGGCCCTTTGTCTAAAAATCATGCCTTTCTTCTTAGCCCCTGTACACCTGTCAACCTTCTTGGTAAGGATTTGCTGTGTAAACTGGGATGCGTGATTTATTGTAGCCCAGATGGTGTTTATCTTGAGATACTGGAACATAGGGAAACCGAGCTTGTGGCTTTGCTAACCCAGGAATACTCTGATCCTGACACTTCCTACTTGCAAGAGGAACTGTTGGCACGAGTACCTCCACAGCTGTGGTCCACCCATGCAAATAAAGTGGGACACATGCTGAGTGCTAAACCAATGCGTATCGTCCTGAACCCTGCCAAGCCACTTCCTCGTGTCCCACAGTACCCCATCTCAAAGGAAGCTAAAAAAAAAGGATCAAGCCTGTCGTTTCCTCACTCCTTGAGCAAGAGATTATTGTCCCAATACGCTCCCCTTGCAACGCACCTATCCTACCTGTCAAAAAACCTGGTAAAGATACGTATCGCTTTGTGCAAGACCTTCGAGCTGTAAATGCCGCTGTTTTACCCGCTTTCCCCGTGGTCCTTAACCCTGCCACTATTCTTTCCTGTATCCCTTCAGATGCTACATATTTCATAGTAGTGGATCTTTGTTCTGCTTTTTTCTCTATCCCTGTTCATGAGGATAGCCAGTATCTGTTTGCATTTACTTATCAGGGATTTCAATATACCTGGACAAGACTCCCTCAGGGATATACAGAGTCCCCAACCCTGTTTTCCCAGATCCTAAAAAAGGATTTGGATCCTATCATGTTCAAAGGGGGGTCCACCCTTGTTCAGTACGTTAATGATCTATTGTTAGCCTCACCTACTTTGGAGGCCTGTAAGCAAGATACTTTGACACTCCTCACAGCTTTAGCTCAAAAAGGCCACAAGGCCTCAAAATCTAAATTGCAACTCTGCAAGTCTAAGGTACATTATTTAGGGCATGATATCTCAGCAGGAAAACGACACCTTTCCCCTAATAGAGTTGAAGCTATCCTCAACATTCCCAAACCTATGACTAGAAAACAGATGAGGGGATTCTTAGGTGCAACGGGTTATTGTAGACAGTGGATCCTGGGTTATGCTACTTTTACAAAACCCTTATAAGCATTCACTCATGATACCACCCCGGAACCCCTCCCTTGGACTTCTAAAGCCAAACAAGCATTTGTGGCCCTTAAGCAAGCCCTCACTCTTGCTCCCGCTCTTGGACTTCCTAGTTATAAAAAACCCTTTACCTTGTTTTGTCATGAACGGGAAGGAATCGCTTTAGGAGTACTCACTCAGCTGCATGGTAAAAAGCATCGCCCAATTGCATATTACAACTCTGCCCTTGATCCCATAGCTGCGAGACTTCCTCCTTGCCTCTGTTCAGTTGCAGCTGCTGCCTTGTTGGTTAAAAAGGCAGATTCTCTAGTTTTGGGACACTCTTTAACTGTTGCAGTTCCACATGCTGTGATGGCCCTTCTCCTCAAGGACAAAACTCAACACATTTCCAATTCCCGTCTTACTAAATATGAGGAACTTCTACTGTCAGCTGCAAATGTAACCTTAAATTGCTGTTCAATTCTGAATCCTGTGTCACTTCTGCCTATTGCCTCTGATGGTGAGCCTCATGATTGCCTGTCTATCACAATTCAATTGTTAACCCCTCGAACGGACCTCAAGGACATTCCTATCCCGAACTCTGACCTTGTTTTGTTTGTTGATGGTTCGTGTCTTAAAAATGATGCAGACAAATTAGTTGCGGGATATGCAATATGCACTCAGTATGCTGTTTTGGAAGCCTATTCTTTACCCCAAGCTCGTTCTGCTCAAGTTGCTGAACTCATTGCTTTAACACGTGCTTACATTCTTGCAAAAAAATCAAACCACAACTATTTATACTGACTAAGTAAGCTTTTGGTGTTGTTCATGATTTTGGACAAATCTGGAAACAAAGAGGGTTCCTCCTCACTTCATCAGGGACCCAAATCAGTCATGGTTGTTATATAAAAGCACTCTTAAAAACTGTTCAATTGCCTCTTACTATTGCTATTGTTAAATATAAAGCTCATGAAAAACCCTTTGATGATGTCACACAAAAAAAAAAAAAAATGGTCTGGCAGACCGTTCTGCCAGAAATGCGGCCCTTTCTGGCCCACAGGCTCCTAACTCTGTTTTTGTTTGTTTTTCAGCAGACCAGTCTCCTTTGGCTAGCCTTTCAAGTCTGGCCCTTCTTCAAAATCAGGCCCCAAAAAAGGAAATAAATGACTGGCTGCGTGCAGGATGTTCACTGCACCCCGACTCTCTCTCTGGCGCTCCCCGGACGGCCGCCTGGTGGCGCCTAGAGAGCTTTTGCCACATCTTGCTCGTTTAACCCACTCTGTGGCCCATACGAGCAAAGGGGGGGGATGATTGCTACAGTACAAAAAAATTGGTTTGCCCCAAATTTTCCTTCCATGGCACAACAGTACTGTAGCTCCTGTCCCATCTGCTTAGCTCACAACATTGGGCAACGGATAAAAACGACACCCGCAGCCCATCCCCCTCCATGGGGACTGTTTATAAATCTGCAAATTGATTTTGTACAGCTACCTAAGTGCTGTTCTTACGAGTACATTCTTGTTATTATTGATGTGTTCTCTGGATAGATAAAAGCCTACCCATGCGTACATGCTGATTCCATCACTATAGCAAAAAAATTGCTCAAAGAATTCATCCCTAGATTTGGATTGCCCCTCACAATAGATAGTGACCACGACACCCATTTCACAAGACAGATAATAAAAAACATCTGCCAAGCACTCAACATACAACACCTACACTATAGTTATCATCCACAATCAAGTGGTGCTATAAAACATAAAAACTCCGATTTAAAAACGCGCATTTCGAAGATTTGTGCTAAAACAGGCCTCAAATGGCCTGATGCACTGCCCATTGCTCTTATGCACATTAGAAACACTGTTAACAGAAAACATGGCCTAACCCCTTATAAAATACTCATGACATGACCCATGAGGATGCCAGCTACACCACCTGTTGCCCCACACCAGACAGACCTACAATTAACTGATAAAACTGTACTAAATTATTACAAGGCATTAATGAAGTATGCCAGGTCTGTTCATTCACAGGTCCAAGAAGCCTTACCTCAACCACCAAATGTTCCCCGTCACAACCTCGAACTAGGGGATTGGATCTACGTAAAGATCTATCAAAAAAAAAAAAAATGCACTTCAACCCAGATGAAAAAAACCTTTCCAGGTACTTCTGACCACTAATTTTGCTGTTCATTGCCAAGGTCACCAAGCGTGGGCTCACGCCTCGCACTGCAAGAAGATATCACCTCCATTAGACCCCGAAGCAGCTGTATTCCAACCAAAGTTGAGGTCTTTCCCTGAGGCCATGGACAAAGACCCTCAGGACCTCACTCAGGCAAGTGAGGAGCATCAGGGTACAAGTGCTAATAACCTCTCCCCTGAACCCAACATCTCAGCCCAGCCGGATTCATCAGTTAAAAAACGAAGATATCATCTTCGGCCTCAAAAAAAGTAAATGCTCCCATTCAAAAGATCACCACCTCGATCAAGACCAAGAGCCGACATTATCAGTCCTTTAGGTAACTTGAGCCCAGAAAACAAAAAAAGACTTTGGCTGCCATCCTGGGTTTGGCTGGTAGTGTTCTTTTTCTTACTGAACACTAGTTATGCTAGTTATGTTTGTTGTTAAGATTCTTTGTCCCTCCTGTATCTAAAAATGGCACTGATATCCTTATATATCACACTTGGGTATCTCAGTATCACCCAAAGGAGATTTTTTTTTTTTTTTTTTTTTTGCAGATCTCCCGTACGGTGGCTCAAGCTAAAAATAAAAGTGACTACTAAATATGCTGTCACAGCCCAGCGCACCTACACCAAAGAATCCCAATGATCGGAGTACCAATATCCCTCCAGCAATGGGGAACAATAAATGGCGGCTTCGTTAGACACTACTCGTTAGCTGCCCATCGGTCCGCTCCTAAAGAATGGAGGGCCGCCCCTGCTAACTGGATAATCTCCCCAAGAGCAGAGGCGCCTTTCTGTTACAGATCCAACAACACCGGAGCTTATAATAAAGCCACACCTATAGGACACTACCCTCATTGCCTAACTACTCTAGATTATAGCCCTAATAGCACCAGTGAAATCCTGTTGGATAACATACCCTCTCTCAATTATACAGGATTCACAGTCTACAACTTTTCTAAGAAACCTCATGTTGCTCTCATTGCAAACAGATCAAAATTTTACATTGACTCCAATTTTACTTCTTATAATATATCTCGGTCCAGCAGGATAGCAGCTGAACGTGGTCCGTCCTATACAATACATATCAATCGAAGTGCCGGATATGGCACAACACCTGTCAAGATTTGAGTACCCTTTCTGCCCCAGGCCTTTACTGGCTCTGCGAAAACAGGGCTCATAAAATCTTGCCCTGGAATTGGGTGGGGGCATACACTCTTAGACGTGTTATCCCTGGTTTCAAAATTCATAGTGCAATATATCTGAAACAAATAAAAAATGTCAACCATCACATGAAAAGGGCGGTTAACCCCTTAGCTACCAGAAACACAGGGTTCCATCAATTTATAAAAGCCTTCATACTGTGGCTTAAAATAAAAAAAAAATAAAACTAACCATAATTAACATTTCAGCCACAATAAAAGCTATAAAAAAAAAAAAAATGCCACTGTGGATACAATTCAGGCTCTGTAAGAAGAGATCTCCCAGATCTCACAAATAACTATACAACACCGCATAGCCCTAGATTACCTACTGGTATCCCAGGGAAAAATACGTGCCTTAATAAACTCCATTTGTTGTGTCTATGTCAATCAAAACATGTGAATCAAAACTAACATTCACAAAATCCAAAATCAGTTAAGGGTCTTACATCAAGTGGCCTCAAAAAATACTGACTAGAGTCTAAAAAAAAAAAGTGGTCTTGGCTAACCTCCTGGCTCCCAGATTTTGGGGCCCTTGACAAAAAAATCCTATATAAAATATTGTTTGTCTTGATAGTTCTGATAATGTTTTATGTCTTAGTGCAACTGATCCTCTGCTACATAAAAGCCAACAAAAGAAGCTTTAGCAAGACAAAAAAACCCCACAACAGAGTCTAAAATAATGGTGTTACAAAAGTGTGAGCAGATTAAAAAAAAAAACATAAAAGGCTATATGATAAAATAGAGGGGCTCATGAAAATAAAAGTTTAAGGCTAAAGTGAGACTAAATAGTCTCAAAGGGGGGGAAAACTGAAATCAGAAAAAAATATATGCCTTAAACTTTGATTATTTTAGTTATAAGATGACATAACCGCTTTGTGAAGAATTGCTGGCTCTATATAATAAAACAGGTAAAAAAAAGTGTTTGTTCTTTATAACTCCCCTACAACTGCTTCACTCACCGCGGCCTTAAAGATAGCAAAAAAATATATACAAATCTGATTTCCAGGTGCAAAAAGGAGGTTTATAAACTAACCTCGCCTCCCCCATTAGTTCCCATCCTGATTACAGCAAAAAAATAATAAAATAATATTATAGCCGCTTTTCATGCTAATTTCACTATATGATCAGGTGAGTTATAAACAACTGTTAAAAAGTATATAAGCCTCCTGATTTTGCTCTTGGGGGGGGGGGGGGGGGGACCCCTTCCAAGTGCTTGGGAAATCCATGTCACTTTAAAATCCCCCCTACAGCTGTAGTTTCTTTTAAATAAAAGCTTCTGCTAACCTGACCCAAAAATATGCTGCGTGTGTTTCCACGACAGAAAGAAAGGCTCTGTGACAGTTTGGCTGCCTGAGATGCTGTTAGTGCTACTGTGCAGCAGTGCACTGCTTACCTGTTATTCAAAGTGGTGGATCAGACTGAAGCTGTAAGGGAGGAGGCAGCCTCACTGGGGCACACTCCTGTGTCATGTAGAGGCCCCAGCACCAATGAGGGCACACCTTAACACACACAATCACACATCATAAGTTTTGCTTGTCAGCAGCTTGAGGTGCAGTTTCCCAGAAACCCCTTGAAACAAGGCAGGCTTCATGGCTTAAGCAGGGCCTACCATATCTGCAGTTTTCACCCTGCTGTGCCTTAAGCAAAACTCATGTCACGTGTGTGTGTTATCAGCAACCTGAGGTGCAGGTTTTCCAGAAACCCCTACACCTATCTCCTTGAAACATGGCAGGATTCATGCCCTCAGAAGGGACTACCATCCCAGCCATTTTAATCTGAATCAGCCAAAAAGTGACAAAATTATAGGTATTTCAGTGGTTCTTCATTATAGTTAATGGCTAAATCTCCAAATCGGCATCAAATCTTCCAAAGCCGATTCAGCCAAATCAATTTGGGATGCTGATCCAAATGTCTGAATCATATCATTGTCCTCCGAATCGGCCAAATCTGAAATAAGTTTTCCAAATCAAGTACTTCCCTATTTGCACAGGCCTACTGATCAGTACTGTTTGTTTTCCATTCTTACAGGCTCTTTGCTTATATCTAATATTCTGTGTGAAGATTGGTTCCTTTCCTATAAGCCTTTTCCCTTTGTTTGAAAAACAAATTCCATCTGGAACTTGTTTTTGAAAGTACACAATTCTCCTCTACTTTCAACTCTTTGAGCTCTGCAGTCCTGCTGACTTCACTAACTCCCTTACGTTTGTAGCCATTATGATGAAAAACCTTAATTATAGGCTTATGTTTATTCTTTCATTCATTTAAAATGGATCTACTAGTAATCACTTCATCCAACATTAGTTCATAACCAATTCATTCCTTGCCAAAATTCTCTTGTTGGGTCAGTGAGTGGCAAATAAACTTGTCATCCGTTACATCCAGAAAT
The DNA here is from genome assembly GCF_030867095.1 of Alligator mississippiensis. Classification (NCBI taxonomy): domain Eukaryota; kingdom Metazoa; phylum Chordata; order Crocodylia; family Alligatoridae; genus Alligator; species Alligator mississippiensis. The sequence goes on from NC_081825.1 coordinate 60,693,680, forward strand.
AATGGAATTTAACATTACTAGAGACATTTTTTCCTCCAGTCCATATATAAGAAATCAATGGAAACATTTATTTCACTTAGTGGACAATTAAAGCAGTCTGAGACTAATTCTGAATACCCAGATTATTAAGAAAGACTATTGCAAGTGATGCATAAGTGCCCCATTATAGAGTCACAGGGAATAAAACTATCATGTTCCTGAAATGGGGGCACTTTTGTGCTCAGAGTGGGTAACAGAATAACTCCTATGCTCACTTCAGGCATCTTAGATAGTCTCAAGCTGAGTTTTCATCATCCACAAGGTGAAACAGAATTCTACCTTTGAAGTCTCCAATAAATGACAGCAACCAGAAGTATTTTTCCCTCTCAAAACATTAGAGATCTCTATCCAACTCTGACCCTGAGCCTGCTATAGGCCCACTCTATGACTGTGTGTCTCCCAGGCACTCCTTTAATTCTGGTCACCTTGCCAAGAAGTCTGTGCTGAAGAGCATCTACCGCTCTAGGCATCCTCCCCTTGCCTGCCCCAAACCAGCTGCCTTTGAGGACATCTATCTCCCCTGCTCTTAGCACTGGGCTACCATTCCCACCTTACTGCAATTTGGCCCTCAGACCACAGCTGCAGAAGGCAGGGAGCCTCACTGGGCTACACAAGATCACACAAGCCTCACATCTACACAAGATGCTAAATGCACAGCAGACTAATTCTTCTGCATATTAGCATGGCAGGCAAAAAATGTGCTAGTGTGCAGTAGAATTAGTCTGCTGTGCATTAGTATCACAAAAAAAGCATGTGTTGGTGCTACTGTACAGTAGCACTGATTGTGGTACATTAAATTTAGTACCTGTTATTACAGATACTAACTTAACGCACCATAATTATAGTGCATTAATGAACATGTAGATGCACCCACTAGCACCCTGTGTAACAGCACCCTCGCTCAGGTACCCCTTCATGGCCTCCTCCTCATGCTACCCCAAACCTCACAGTCTAACACAACCCCCTCACAGCAACAGAAACAAAACACAACTTATCTCCTTGTATACTCCTTCTGAAGAGCTCCTCCTGTTGCAAAAATGTGACTCTGCTTGGGCTTATATGGCCCTTGAATCCCCCTCCAGTCACCTGACCTGGCATCATGACAACAGGACCCATATCACAGAATTATAGAAAATTAGGGTTGGAAGGGATCTCAGGAGGTTATCTAATCAACCCCCTGCTCAAAACGGGACTACCCCCAACTAGATCATCCCAGCCAGAGCTTTATCTAGCTGGGTTTTGAAAACCTCCAAGGATGGAGATTCCACAACCACTCTGGCTAACCTGGTTCCAGTGTTTTACTACCCTCCTACTGAGGAGATTCTTCCTAATATTTAACCTAAGCTTCCCTTGGTCCAGAACTTGAGGCCATTGCTCCTTGTTCTGTCATCTGCCACCACTGACAGAACAGCTCCATCTTTTTTTAAACCACCCTTCAGGCAGTTGAAGGTGTCATGGGATGGGGTCCTTAAGGATGGCCATGTTCTCCTAAGGCCCTTTGACCGTGCCAATTTGGGCCAGATGGGCACCCTCAGTTCTCACCCACCACGTTTTTGATGAAAAACATGAAAATAGGGAGGCTGCCTTTAAGTCCTCTTGGACACGGTTTGATGAACTTACTGAACCCCGTGGGTTCCCAGACCCTTGTGGGTTTTGTTTTGCAATGGGTGTTTCTGGGCACCCTAGCCTTATGGGCTATATGTGTGGCTCCAGCTGCCCCTTTACCACACCCCAAGCCTCACAGATGGTACTGGCATTGTCTTGCCTTGGCCTCGTTGTAATTTGGCCCATTGTCCTCACTGGGCTCTCCGCAGCCCTGTCCCTGTGCCCTCACTGGCGCCCCTTGTCCTCGCTAGGCTCTCTGCATACTTATCTCTGCGCCTTCTCTGGCACCAGGGTCTCTGTGCCCCCCAAATGCCGCACTCTTTCTGGTGCCAGGGTCTTCACTCTGTAGTGGGCCCCAATGAGGCCTCCTCCTTCCCCAAATAGCCTCACCCAAACCACCGGTGTTATAAAACTACAAACAAAACATAAGCCCCTGGGCTATAACTTAACATAGGCTACCAAAGGTGTGCTCTGCCCCTTTACCATTACCTGGAGCAGAGGTTAGTAAGTCCTCTTTCCCTTCCCATTCAAAGAGAGCTCTTTCCCCCTTGGCCACCAGCAGGGAACTACCTCCCTTAGTTTCAGCCTGGGGTTTATATGGGCCCAAGGCCCTGCCCCTTCCTGCCAGCTGACCAGGTACAGGTGCTGACTAATTTCCTCCTTAGGTGGTTGCCATGGCAACCTGCACCTGGGCTCCTGCTTGCCTCTTCGGGCACTCCCCAGGCAGTTCCTGCTCTTCTAGGAGCAGGGCACCATAGTGCCCTGCGACAGAAGGCTGCTATTAAATCCCCTTTCCGTCTTCCTTTCTCCGGATTAAATAAGCCTTGTTTCCTCAGCCTCTTCTCATAAGTCATGTGCCCCAGCCCCCAAACCATTTTTGTTCCCCCCTCCCCCCCACTGGATCTCTCCAATTTGTCCACATCCTTTCTGTGGTGGGGGGCCCAAAACTAGACACAGTACTCCAGATGTGGCCTCACCAGTGCTGAATGGAGGGGAATAACCACTTCCCCTGATCTGCTAGCAGTGCTCCTACCAATGTAGTGCAGTATGCCGTTAGCCTACTTGACAACAAGGGCACACCATTGGCTCATATTCAGCTTACTCCCCACTGTAAACCCTTTTCTGCAGAGCTACTGCTTAGCCAGTTGATCCCCAGCCTGTACCAGTGCATGGGATTGTTCTGTCCTAAGTGCAGGACTTCGTGCTAGTCCTTATTGAACATCATGAGATTTCTTTTGGTCTTGTTCTTCAATTTGTCGAGGACTCTCTGAATTCTAGCCCTACCCTCCTGTGTATTTACTACTCTCCACAACTTGGTGTCATCTGCAAACTTGCTGAGGGTGCACTGTATGCCATCTTCCAGGTCACTGATGAAGATATTGAACAGAATCAGTCCCAGGACTGACCCATGCGGCACTCCACTTTATACTGGCTACCAACTAGACATTGAGCCATTGACTACTACCCTATGAGCCCAATGATCCATGGACTTGCACATGTTTTTTCTAAATAGTCCTAACCTGTTCTTTTGCCACTGTTGGCTGGTCACCTCCTCCCCATATGCTGTCTATTATCCAGAATCAGGAACAAGGCTCTCCTGTTCTGCAGCTCCACTTTCTGTCAGCTGCCTTTCCAAGTCTGCCTTCTGCAACACTGCTCTCTCTTTTTCTTCAGTAGCAAGGGTAGGGGTCCCCTGCTACAGTCTTTCCTTTAAGGGCAGTCCTCAGTTTGTGAATGTCTCCCAGAAAAGGATTGTTGAGTATCCCAGACTTTCCTCATTGTACAACACTTGTAACATCTATTGATCTTCAATATCTTCTCATGCCTTCATTCTACTTCTCTAGGGAATTGAAATTCTACTGAGCATCACCTCAGTCTCCCCTTCTTTGAGCCTCCTCCCTAGTTTGATATAGGGATTCTCAATCCACTCTAACAGGAATCTAGTAGTGTCAATTGTCCCAACATTTAAATGTAGTAAGTGTTTTTTTCTACACTTCAATTAGGGTCCTTTTCAGCCTCAACTATCCTTGTTTTCTGCAAACATCAAAACCCATTGTTCCCTTGATCTTCCTTTTTGCCAGGCTATTAATTCCTCTTAATGAGTCTCCAGTCACATAGACCTACTTTTTACAAGGATTGGTATGAACCCCTAATACTCTCCTTTCTATTCTTTCATCTGCCTACAAACTCCCTTGCCTTTTATTCATGCTCATATTATTGCCTTCATTCCTGCTTGGTTTTCAATCCCTGGCTATTTCTATTGTGTCTTCCTCTCTTGTGGTACTACTTTCTCTACTCTTCTTCCTCACCACTCCATCTTTCCTTTCCTCCCATTTGTCCTTTTCATATTCCAGTTGCTCAAATCTATTTCTTTCTCTAACACGTCTTTTCCTCTTCCCTGCTCTCATGGTCACATGCCTCTATAACAGCACAGTCTTACCCTTTAAGAACAGTCAGTCCTATTGAGGAAGCTCAGCTGTGGGGCATTCAGATCATGAGGGAGTGTCCCAGTGGAAGCTTAAAAACTAAAGGAGAGAGCAGAAGAGGAGCAAACTGTGAGAGATCAGTTGTAAGTTCAAGACAAGCTGTGAGCTGAACAAGCTTACTATTAAGGAGGGCCAAGCTGCTGTGCTGAGGTCAAAGCCAAAGGGTTCTCCTCAAAGAGCCTGGAACAGGGAAGAAGCATTTGGTTTACTTGTGTTTATTTGTTTGTTCATTTGTTTGATGCTCAAAAATGGTTTTAATGAGAGCAGAGTCTGAGGCATTCCATTGGGAGCAGACCCTGCCCACAGAATTCTGCAGGTGTGGCACCCCACTTCCAGGCGTATGCTCTAGGTCATCGTTTGCTGGGTGTCTGCAGATATTGAGCTCAGCGTGCAGCCTCCTTTCTTCTCTCCATCTTCTCTGCAAGCTCCATCAGCTCCAGTTCCTTCTTTAGACCTTGGATTCTCTTCCATCGGTTCTACCACGTAAAACTTCACACATAAATAATTTCAATTAGGTAGCTGAAGAAAAATAAAATGTGTCTTGTAGTCTCCACATCTAGCTGTCCATGTCTTCTCTGTTCTTTGGGTCACCCCCACTGCTGCTTCTTGCTAGCTCCAGCCTTAAAAAGTTGATACCTAAATTGTTTGCTGATATTTCTGTTGTCCCCCCGGGTTGTGGCTACCTGGCTTTTAAACGTTTTTGCCTAGGCTATCCTCCTGCCCCCTTGCAGCAGTGGACTCATCATCAGCAGTGATGAAAGGCAGGGAGCTTCCCTCACACCCTAGCAGGCTTCTGATGTACTCAACATACTTGACACTGTAGCCAAACCACAGGTCCTACAGATCAAAAAAAGTCACTTACCTCAGAGTTTATTACTTAATTACACCAGCTTTTTCCCTCACCGAGGACACATCCCACATAAGCTTCTCGTTCTATTCAGTAAGCCTGGCTTAAGGAGCAGGGGAAAAGCAGTAACACATAGTCTTTTATGCTTCAATCACAGCTAAACAGATAACACTTGAGTGCCCTTTTCCCCCAGGATTAACTTGGAAGAGACCTAGGCTACCTGTCAAATTTCAGGCAACACAGAAAGCAGGGTTCTGTATCTGTCAGAGACTAGTTGTTCAGTGTCTTGTTCTGTCATTTTTCAAATCAACTACACAGCCTAACTTTTGGAATACATGACAATTACATGGCAGGTTGGAATTGTTAATGCCTTTTTATCACTTTGGACGACCTCTTGGCTTATTCATCAGTTGTCCTAAACAAAATTAATCATATGGAAGAGTGCAAGACAAAGCAGTCTGGAAGAGTTGAAGTTAGCTGCATGAAGCCTCGTTTGATATGTATTGCTTACAGTAGAGAAATGAAGGTTTCCTCCCTTCTCCCCTTGATGTGTTTCTGTGATAGCTGTTATACTTTTACACCCCCTTTCTACTTCATACTTAGTAACCACGAATGCCCAATTTATACTGTTCTCTGTATCATTATGGTAATGAGATATATGTGATTTTTATTGCACTGAAGTGTTGTAGATAAGCCCTTCAGGTTAGGCAACATGGCTGTTTCTCTGTGATGTTTCCCAGTGCTATGCATACCTATGGTGTAACATAAATCAAAATTGGTAGAAGCAATTTTCTAATTAAAACAGGATCACAGATCAGTTGGAGTTAGTGTCTTTGCAACTATAAGCTTGAAGTTATAGTGGTATGACACATGATGAGATAGTTAATGAGTTAACTCCTTTAACTTTGTTAGAGATGACAGCATCCATTTATCCCATATGAGAAATAATCCTAATATATACATCTAATGCAGTGACTAATAAATAAGGATCTTGGTTTTCTCTGATAAAAAAATCCCCAGTTTTCAGATTTAAAAAAGTAACCCAAAAACCACATTTTTCCATGATCAAAATTAGAGGTGCATTAATAGAGATTTTTGGGGCCAATACCAATAGCTGATTTTTAAGGAGGCATATCGTTCGATACTGATCTGATTTCTGATACCAGCCCAGCAGCTTGGAGAGCTACCTGCAGCTGGTAAGTTGGGTGTGGTGAAAGGGGAAGAGGGAGGGAAGGATGTGGGGGGGCAGATCAAGGCCCCCATAGTGAGGGAGGAGTCAGGCTGGGGCAGGGGCTGGGGCAAGCACTGCCCAGACGGGACAGGGTGGGTGCAGGATGGAGCCATGTCACATCTGAGGGAGTGAGGGAGGCTCCCATCACTGCACACTGCTCTTCTGGGACCTGCCAGTCTGGCACTCACCCGCTGGTCTGGTGGCTTCCGCCACTGCTCCTGCCATTTATCCAGGAGGGCATGGGGGTCGTGTGCCCCTGGATCTGCATGAGCTCTGGACCAGCGGCTCCTGAACAAGGAGCGCACAGTGGTGGGAACCCCCCTCCCACCCCCAGATTAACTGCAGCTCCATCCCACACCTGCCCTGCCTGGCTAGGCAGCCCTTGCCCCAAGCCCAGCCCCACTCCTCCATCACTGTGAAGGCCTTGATCTGCCCCCTCCACACTCCTTCCCTCCCCCTCCCCTTCCTCCACACCAGACTTACCAGCTGCATGCAGTTCTCTAAGCTACTGGGCTCTGCTCCTCACTGCCTACATGCTGTGCTGCAGCTGCATGCATGCACGAGCATTTATTGGCCATCAGCCACATCAGGCCAATTTCCAATACGATCAGTTTTCTTTTATCAGTGCCGATCCGATATTAGACCAATGTATTGGTGCACCTCTAGTCAAAATGAAACACCACTCTGTGTACACACACACGTATATAAAGTGGTGTTTCATTATCATGGAAAAATGTGGATTTTGGGTTACTTTTTTTAACCTGAAACCTGGGGGGGAGGGAATGGGGGCTAACAGAGAAAACCAGGATCCCTGCAAATAAGATCAGCTCAGAATGCAGTTGTTGGCAGTTACCTCTTCAGTCTCCTTGCTTACACTCTACTTAGTATGTTAAACTATCAGTTGGAAGAGTGTCTTCATCATGTACCACACAGATAAGAAACTCTGAAACTTGCCAAAATTCTTTAGTACATGGCTTTGACACATAAAGGGCCAGATCTTCCAATTTTGATCTCCAAAAATCTCTTCATAAAGAGTGACTCAGAGCTTGGCCAACTTTTAATTGTTGTAATTTCTGCTCACATCATTGACAATTCCACTAACTTTCAACTTTTTTCCCATGGAAAATGCTTCTGTTTCTGCTGTGTTCTCCCTCTGCCTCCATAGCAATCACACATATAACGACAGAACCATCCATTTCCCAGCAAAGTGCACTTGTTCTGCAGCCAGAACTCTGTTCCACTCTCTCTGATTGATAAGGTGTTTCAATAATATTTTTACAATAGTGCAGACATTGGGAACAAAGTTAATCATTTCTGATCACAGAAAACTTCTAGTTTTCAGTGCAGCATTTCTAATCAAGTTCTGATTTAAAATGTTCTAGGCTTGAGTAAACCAGATTCACCTCAGGTTATGTTGCCACCTGGGTCCAACTGTGCAGTTGTTACTATGCAGTCATTTAACTGCATAGTAACTAGAGGGGAGCATAGACTGCATAGTAACTGGAGGGGAACAGGAAGGGGAGGGGGGTTACCAGTAGCTGCGCCCTGCCACAGCCACAGCTGCCACTGCCGCTGTGACCACCACCGCGGTCATGGGCCTTGGCCCTGGCCCCAGCCCAAAGCGGGGGGGGGGGAGGGGAAAGAGTGGGGAGGAATGGCCTCAGCCTTGGGCCAAAGGGGAGGGGGGAAATGGCCCAGGCCCCAGCCCCAGCCTGAAACAGAGGGTGGGGAGGGAGGCTGGGAGTGGCTCAGGCTCAGGCCCTGGCCCAAAGGGGATGGGGGATACAACTCAGGCCCAGGCCCAGGCCCCGGCCCTGGCCTCGGCCCCGGCCCAAAGTGGCAGGGGGACGGGGCCAAATGCAGGCCTCTTTCCCTGCCCACCACCCCACCCTGGTCATTCTTGATAGGCAATTTGCTAGTAGTAAAATAACGTGCATCCAGTAAAAGCAAATAACCAGATTCACCCAGAAACTAGTTACTAACAAAATGACATCTGAGGATCTTAAGAATCAAATAGACTTTTAAAATTCATATGATAAAACTAATACCACTGTGGATTTTCCCGATTAAGAGCACATGTTATCAATAGGAAACATTATAAGGCCCTCTTCTCAACTAATAGCAGATTAAATAGATCTAAAAGGGAAACGACATCTCAAAGATACCTCTTTTCCTGGTTTTCTTTCCATAAAAATATCCACTAAACCAAATGAGTAAAAGGAGTTTTCATGACCCAGTTGTTAAATCATATATAATTATAATACAGAAATAAAAGATCTTTAAGGTCATGGAGTTTATATTGCCTTCTACCTAGTCAAATCAAAGTAACTAGCAGACAGCAGTGAATGTAATCTGACAAAGCTCTTGCATAGTAGGCAAGAAGAGGCGTACCCATTTTACAGATAAGGAAACTGAAGTTTGAGGATACGGTATGTAGCAGACCAGGTATGTAGCAGACCAGGACTGATATTTGGGTCTCATAGCTCTCAAATCCTGTTCTGTCTCTACTAGCAGCATATCTCTTCAGGCAAGTACAGTGCAGTCTGCTTAAATGTTCTCAGCCAAGGAGCAGGTATAAATTCAAGATCCAAACCAGCCTCAGCTTCTAAAAATCTTCTACTTACTGACATTATGCCTCTCGTACACCTGGCTAATGTCCTTAAGGTTGAAATGGTAGCACCTAGCACAAAAGTTACCAGGTTGTGTTTTTTTTGTCTTATTTAGTTTGCATCATCTGTGAGGCAATTACTAATTGAAGAAATAAACCTTCAGTTATGATTGGCTCACCTTTCACCTGTTCAGTCTGCAAGTATCTGGAACTTGGAGCTTTCAAATTGTCATGTTTGGACCAACCATTTGGAAGACAATGACTAGGTTCCTCTTGCATATGACCTCTACTTAAAATATTTATATTTCATACACAATATGAAAGAATATTAATAATGAATATTAAATATTAATGAATGATGTGTATTAATACTGCTTAATGGTATCTTATACTTCACAACTTTCATGTACTGTACAGATCCACTCAGGCATTTGGGCACCTACCTGCCAGTGAAATCCATGTGTATAAAGCACTTAAATAGTTCTCACAAATCTAAGGCGAATAAGTATGATTACTTGTTATTTTACAGTGGGGAATCTGAGGAGGAGGAGAAAAACTATTCACCCAAAGAAACAGTAGAAGAGTCAGCGTTAGAGTTAGGATGTAGAAACCTCGAATTGTATGTACACCCCTTCCACCAGGCTGCCTCTCTAAAGTAGCAGGCAAACTTATACTTTCCTATCTGAGGTGCCTGGTTCTTACAATGGGGTACATACACATTCCTGCAATCTCTTGAAAACAGAAAGTATATGTAAGATTAAGCATTCCTTTCTGCTTTGTTTTACTGCCCATAAAATCTCTATAATTGAACATGTAGTAATTCATTAATAATTTCAGTTATACATAATTTATTCTTAATTTAACAGTTAGCTCTCTAGACAAAATTCATATTTAAATTTGTATTAAACTTGTATTTTAAAATTGTCGTGTATTAATTTGTTGAGAAGATGTGCTATACTCATAAAGCATGAAATCAGATTTATCCTAATAACTCCACACTGAATCTACAATACATATTTGAATATAGGCTATACAGGCACATGGCTTTAAAAAAAAATGGTCATATAGAAGTTGTGTCCATATGCAGCATTATTAAACTTTAGGGTGCAACATCTAAATCCTATTTCAGCCTGTTCTAATGGATTTTTCATAGAAAATTGAGAGTTTGGTTTCAGATTATGTACCCAACAGCTGAAGTAGAAAACTGGGTTTCTCAGCAGTCTCTCACAAAAATGACCTTCTGTATTAGTTTGACATAATGCAAAAGAAGGGAATGCAAGAGTTGTATTCATTTCCTAAGGGAAAATGCAGGAAAACCAGGAAGTAAACACTGTCTACACATGCAGCAACAAGAGTTCTTAATGGAAGGACAAGTGCAACAAGAGTAAAGAGTCCTTAATGGAAGGCCTCAACACACAAGCTAATCTGCACGTATAGAACCCAGTGTTCACGTAGAACCGCACAGACTGAAGGATCAAGACCTGTGATGTTCAAGTATTTCTTGTCAGAAGGCCCACTGCCTGGAATCAGACTTTATATTCCCTAGACACAACTAGCTTCATATTCAGCCATGCACTGACTGGTAGTATCAAACTTGAGCAGAACTAACACTGAATCAAGCCTGGGGATCAACTGACAAATGTTAAGACTGAATATCAACACTCAGAAGTGGATGATATGAGTACGAGAGTGAAAATGAATGACTATTTGCAATATCCCCCATGATAGGGCTGTTGACAGGAGCATCTATCCTTTAATATAGATATTCAATAGAAAGTGCCTGAACTAAAGCCCGCCACAAAGACAAACCTATCTATTCAATTCAATGGGCTTTCAGTTAGGCCCAATTTTTCATTGCCTGTCCAGTACAGCTTTAATCCTTTTACTTTCTAAGCATAACATTTCCTGATTAAATTTCTTCTTCCCTTACTCTCATCCCTATTGTTAGGCAGGCAAAACTATTCTTTTCAAAGCATAATAATCAATGAGTGGACCTGATCTTATAGCCCTATTTGATGTGAGTACCTCTGCTGACACCAATAGAAATATTTCTGTAAATGAGGGTTGTAGGACTGACTGTATATGGGTCTATTTCTGCATCTCATAACCTCCCTGGGAACATGAGCAGACTCTTCTATAATAAAATGCATGCTCTGCATTAACATGCGATAGTGTATCTGTAGTATATAGTATTACCTAGGAGCCCTAGTCATGTGCTAGGTCAGGGTAGGCAACGTTTTTGGCTGGAGTGCCAAAAAACCCCACAATACCTACCTTGTAAGGTGCTGGAGTGCTGGCATGTCAGAAAAACAAAACTGGGGCAGGGGGTACATGGCAGGATGCACTGCATATTAATATAGTTAATAATCATAAATGTGTTTTTTTTTTACAGTAAATACCAGGTTTTCTAAAAATTGTAAACCTGATGACAATCAGTGAAACTTCATATACTACCTTTGTTGTGGTGTATTCTATTCTTTGTTAAGCATGTTGTAATGAGAGAGAAAAAAAGAGAGAAAGAGAGCAAGAGGAGAAGAGAAGAGAAGAGAAGAGAAGAGAAGAGAAGAGAAGAGAAAGGGTGTGTCACTCGCTGCCCACATCTCCCACCACTACCGCCTGCAGCTTGGGCCTGCTGGTCCAGGGAGTGTCCAGCACAGGGAGGCAGTGATATCCCTGCAACAGCTCCCAGGGCCAGGGCGCTCAGGCCTCCTTAGCAATCCTAGAGCAGGGGGAGCCCAGGCCTAGGGCTTGGAGGCAGGGTTTGGCCAAGGCCTGAGCAGACAGATGCCCCATCCAACTCAGGCAGGGGCAGCACTGGGGCACTGAGCACTGGGACCAGGGCTAGATGGGGTGGGGAGAAGCAGGCGTGGGGGGAGGTGCCACAGGCAGACCAGCCCGGGGCCCTTGGGAGGGCAGCAGCCAGAAGAGAACGGGGACAGGGTGGGAAGTGGGGCTGCCTCAGGGCTCCAAAGACTCAGGCCATGACAGGCAGGCAGGGGCACCCAGTGGCACCGGAGGTGGGGCCCAGCCTGGCCTGCACAGCTCTGAGGGGATGGGCTGCAGCCACCCTGCCCGCCTGGCCGGGGCAGGACACTGGGCTTAGGGGGCTCCCAGCCCTGGGCTTGGCCTACCTGCATGCCAGGCACAGTGCAAACAAGCTAGAGTCACCCCTGGTGCAAGAGCCTGGTCTCAGGGGCTGGCCGCAAGACCCCCCGTGCCCCATGAACAATTGCTGTGGGCAGCACTTGGGGCTGAGCTGGCCATGAGCCTCCAGTGCAGTGGCCCTCCACAGCCTGGGACCTGGCCTTACCCACCCACAGCTCTGCTCCAGGGGCTGGGCCGGGCCAGGCCGGGCTGGAGGGCATAGTCCAGGGACAAGGGATATCAGCCAAATGTAGAAAGTGTCCCTGCCTGTGATCTCCTGACTCTACCCCTGGTGCCTGCTGCAGTGCTGGGACCTGTGGCTACTCTGGAGAGCCTGGAGCAGCAACTTAAAAAAAAATTATTTTTTTTTCCAAAACTATTTCTTCACACACCTCCTAGCTTTCCAAGGAAAATGTCTTTGCATACCATTATTTGTCACACACGCCAGGAGTCACCTGTCCCTGTGCTAGTTGCTGTATGAACATACAAAGTCCCTGCTCAGGTCTGCCATTCTGTACTGTACTCAGCTCTTCTAGTCTAATTGAAATGGTGAGGCAGGGGGAGAAATCACAGGGGCTGGTGGTGAGTGAAAGCACACCTACTCCATAAACAATTCTTCTGGAATTGCAGCTACACATTGACATGAAGGATTTAGAAGTTTATTTACAATAATGAGCTGATCTCCTCTCTGATATTTTCAGTGTATTTCCTTTCAACAAATGTCCTTCCCTTCATGTTTTCTAAGTCAGGAAACTGCTTAATAGTATTACAGTGAAACAAACATCAGTATGTGACAGTCAATTATTTTATTGGTTGGAGATAAAATTGAAAGAAAAACAAGATTACGTTTGCATACAAGCCTTTGTACTTTTTATGCATGGTAGTAATTTTGACTTAATCATTACAGAGAAAAACTGCAACAAAAATTGTTAACAGTGAGTTTCCAGATGGAAATAATTACTCACTGGGGAATGCCTCATGGAAGCATAATAAAAACCAGAAACTCAACAATGCTAGACAGTCCACAACACTTAGTCAAATGGATAGTACATACAGCGCACTGTTGTAGGAAACCTTGGGGTAGTAGTAGTCTGAGATCCATAGCTTCGGGGCTTCTTTCCAGAGGAAAGCCAATATTTTCCTACAGAGCCAGAGGAAGCAGGCAGCCCAAATTTCCACATTGCTCGGGGAAAGAAATGTTACTCAGAGTATCAATGTTCAGCTACAAAACTTTCTAACTGTTGGTTTTAAGAGTAGCCGAAGAGCAGGGAAGGGGAGCAGTGGAACATTTTCTAGTTGAGTAATTTCTTTTTTCTAAGTTTAAGATATGTGTGATGCTCTGCAATTCCATGATTGTATAGTAATGGTGAAATATATCTTACATTTTGATTAAGCCTATCTTTACAAAACAACTTCTGAGGTGACATTAATGGATCCATTTGAAGTGAACTGGTCAATACATAAGGAATGGCACCATATACATGGCTTTTCTATTGTTACTGCTGACAGTAAACTCCTGTGTGAGAGGATCAAGAGGGCCAAGATTGCACCTGATTCAGAGGTCAAGGTCAGGAAGAACTTCTTAAAAGCCCTTCTTGTTCCCTCCCGATGAGGTACAAGAACTATTAGTTCTTCCCATGAGACCCACGAGTGTCTTGAAATCAAGCCAAAACATGTCTTTCCTGCTACCACTAGCCCTAAAATTCCAAGAATCGCTTGTCGTATTCTCTGTGCATAATACTGATTTTTTAAAAAGTCATGTGGTTTTGTGTGTGCATGTATGTGTGTGTGCATGCACGCACACAAGAGTGAGGGCATGGGGAATTCATTATGGCCACTTTCCCAAATTTACTGGGGAAGGTGGTTTTGATCCCATTGCTGAAGCTCTCATCTCCATGTCTTCCTGTCCCAGTTCTCCAAATAATCCTGCTGCCTCAGCTCCATGTACAGTGGCGATGCGTAAGGGGTGCATGGGGGTGCATGTGCACCCCTTGAGAGTGCTGGTGCACCCCCTGACTGGTTGTGCTCACTGCTTAGGTGATCGGCAAGGGGGGGGGGGGCAGGTGGAAGTGCTGGTGCCCAACCTGCAAGCACCGGTGCCCACCCTGCAAGCGCCGGCCGATCTCTGCAGCCGATCCCAGAAGCAGCTGCAGCCACTCCTGGAAGCGGCTGCAGCGATTGGCCGTTGCGGGATCAGCCACAGGGGGACCCCCACCCTGGCCAGCAGGACTGACTAAGGTGGCACCAGTCGCCCATGCCCATATTAATTCTGCCCCAAGTGGTCTATACCCACAATGTCCACATCTGCCCAACACCTTGTTCATCATGTCCTGAGCCTCATCCCCTACTCCTCCCAGGGTTCTCTACCCACCTTCCCCGTGCACAGCAAGGGGCACAGGAAAGCTCTTCATACCCCTTTGTTTCCTTCTCTCACTTCTAGGATGTGTGGACCACTATAGAAGTTCCTTACACCTTTCTGTCCTTTCTCAAGCCAGATATTTCAGAGAGGTAGAGGGGAGAGGAGACATCCCCACTGTTCACAAGAAAGGATGAGGGAACTTAGCTGCTTCCAACTGCTGGGCTCTTTCTCTTCCCTCTTTTCCATTACCCTCCCGGCATGGTGGTCAGATTGCTGACAGTAGGCCTGTGCGAGTCGGCAGCAATCTGATCTGGCTTCGGATCCAGCCGCTTCATATGGCAGTGATCCAATCCAGAGCTCCGGACCGGGTTTCCACCTTGATCTGGCCAAAGCGGCTTCGAAGCTTCGGAGCCATCTTGGAGATCCGGCCATAGGGTATAATGGGGGAATCAATGAAATATCTATAACTCTGTTGTTCTTTGTCTGATTTGGATGAAACTTGCAGGGATGGTAGCTTCTGCTGAGAGCATGAAACCTACCTTGTTTCAAGAAGATCGGTGCAGGGGTTTGGGGGGAACTGTACCCCAAATTCTTGAAAGTCAAACTCATGTCACAGCTGTGTGTTACATCACAGGGGGCTGAAAACTGCAGGAGTGGTAGCTCTTACTGAGGCCACAAAGCCTGCCAAGTTTCAAGAAGATCGGTGGTGGAGTTTGGGGGGGAACTGCACCTCAAGCTGTGGACAAGCAAAACTCGTGACATGGGTGACCCTGTATGTGTTAAGTCGCAGCGGGTTGAAAGCTGCAGGGATGGTGGCCCCTGCTGTGGCCACAAAGCCTGCTGGCTGTTGAGGAGATTGGTGCAGGGGTGTTCTGGGGCCCTGCACCCCTAGCTGCTGACAGACAAAACTCATGCCATGGGTGCTTGTCTATGTGTTACAACACGGGGGGGGGGGGGGGGGTGTCAAAACTGCAGGGCTGGTAGCAGTCAAAGAATAGCTAGGAGCCTGACACTTAAGAAAAAAAGCTGTGAAGCAAATATATGCGACTAGCCTTTGATCTTGGAGCAACTCCCACTATATTCTTAGTTACTCTCAAGATCAGATCAATTGATCTCGGAAACAATCACAGCTATATACAATGGAACAAGCTTGATTTAAAGGCATGTAGCACGTATGCATTATCCTAGATAATTTCCCATTAGCATACAACAAGGCTGTCCAACTCCTAAGCAGTCGGGAGCTGCAGGCCTTATGGTCTACACTAGCAGAGGCCGCACACCATAGGAGTTGCACTAGCAGGGGCCACGGACCTCCTTAGTCTGCACCTCACACACAAGGGCAGACATTGTCTCATGCTGCTGCACTGTGCCCAGGCAATTGAATGCTTCCCCTCGCAGCTGCACTTAGTGTGTGGTTGGGCATTCCCACACCTTGGTGCCCTGCTGGCACTCCTCCCTCACCTGCAGCAAACTGCAGATCTCCCTGTGGCACCAGGCTGCACAGGTGCTCCAGGCTGATGGCTTCCTTAGCATCACAGGCTGCGTGGCACGGTGCCATGTCATGGAACTGGCAGACAGTGGAAGCTAAGGGTGGGAGAAGGAGCCCCAATCTCCAGCTGCTGCTGTAGCCATAGGCTGGGTGGGAGCCCAGGGGCCATATGCTTACCCTTCATGAGCTAGACTGTCAATTGGCCAGCCCTGGCATAAAGCATCATTATCTAATTTTTTAAAGGAAGAAATACCAAGCCATAAATTAATCAACTACAATCAGCCGCCTTTAAAAAGAAAAATGAGCTGAAGTTGGTCTAGTGCATCTCTTGATCTGCTCTCCCACAACTCCAGCCTTGTAAGTGCTCCAAGCCTGCTGCCTGGTGTAACTCTCTCTAATCATCTTCTCAGTGGGAGAGGTGCTCACCCGCTCGAGAGCTGCTCTCTTGGATTTGTCAGGTGCTTTCTCAAGAAAAATTTTTTGGGGAATGAAAATGCAGTCTGCTCCTTCACTGATCTATAGGAGATAAAAAAAACAACAGAGAATAACTACATGCTGATTTTTAAACAGTACAAAACCCTCATATTGTACTGTTATCTCTTCTTATAACCATAATATAAGTTATCAATTCCAAAGAGTTTATGAATGCATATTCATTTGTTACTAGAGGTGCACCAATACATCAGACCACATTGTATCAGCACTGATAACAGGAAAATTGACATTATCAGCAATCGGCTTTTTTTGGCTGATGTGGCCAATAATGTTGCCGATAAATGCTGCATGCACAACTGCAGCCGCGGCATGCACGCAGCCAGGAGTACAGCCTGGCACTGTGGAGAGCAGCATCCAGCCGGTAAGTCTGCGGGGAGAAAAGGGTGGTGGGGGAGGGAAAGGGCAGATTGAGGCCCCCGTGGTAAGGGAGGAAGTGGGGCTGGGGCAGGGCCCAGGACAGAGCCATAAGCAGCTTGTCCATGGGGTGTGGGGCACTCCTGCTGCTGCAGGCACCCCTGGGGGAGGTATGGGGGCATGTGTGCCCCGCCAGGTCTACGTGCGGGGTGAGAGCAAGCTACTGTTGTGCACTTGGGCCAGTGCTGTGTTTGGGGTTGGTGGAGGAAGCAATGAGAGGGAGGGCTATGTGTTGGGCTACAGCCACCCCAAAATTTGCTGTAGCGCCCCCTCCCCCCCAGTGCTGTTGTTGCTCACCCCAACAGTGCAGGCCTGGCCCAACCCCAGCACTGGGAAGAGCCCAGTGCAGCCCCATCCCCAAGCATGCAGCAGCAGCCTGCTCTCACCCCATGCACAATCTGGGGGACACATGCCCCCCCATACCTCTCCTGGGGGTGCGCACAGTGGTGGGAGTTGCACCCCCTGGATGAGCTGTTCATGGCTCCATCCTGCATCCCACTCCATCCTAGTTGGGCAGCGCCTGCCCCAGTCCCAGCCCCACTCTCTCCCTCACCCTGGGGGCCTCGATCTTCCCCCCATGCCCCTTCCACTCCACCCCATCCCTTACTCCCAACAGACTTATCAGCTGGACGCTACTCTCCAAGCTGCCAGGCTTGCATTTTGGCAATCAGATTGGTATCAGCCAATATGACTCATTAATAATTGGCCATTAGTATCGGCCAAAAAAAATCTTTATTGGTGCACCCCTATTTGTTACAATGTGTTCAGAAGATATCTTGTAGATCAGGTTAAGAATTCTTTTAAAACAGGTACAGAGAATCAATAAAGCCAATATGCAAAAGCTATCCATCCACTTTCTGTTATGCTTCTGTAGACAACAGACAAAAATGGTAAAAAATACTATCATCCAAAATAAAACCTTTTCTTCATCTAGAAAATGTTGGGCTTATTTTGATCTTAAATTTAATAGTCTTTGAGTTCACATTTATCAATTTAAAGACAGTTTTAACAAAGATGAAATGAGATTACTTTTTGGCCACAGTGACGTTGACTGAGTTAGAGAAATTGCTTAGATTTATAAAGACAGAGAGATTATATAGATTATTTCTTTCCTGTGAGTATTCAGGCCATGCCAGTTTTGCTGAGCAAAGTTATGTGGGACTAAATGTAGGCCTAATAACAGAAAATGACTGCAATGTTCATTATGGAGAAAATATTATCCCACAAAAACAAATACCATATTTACCATGTGTATTAATAACATATTGTTTATCAAAGTTCCATATTAAATTTTAACTAAGGTTCACCTGCACTGTAATAAGGAAGTGTGAGTAACATACGTAGACATACCCAAGCTGAGATAAACATGGGACACCTCTGACTGATCTCTGATTTTTGGTTGAAACATGCAGATTTGTCAGAGTTCCTATGAATACATTTCAGTGACTATTTTTATGCAATACAGATACCTTTCAAAACCTGCTTATCAGGCAAGTTTCACCAGTTTCACTGCTGCTGATGAGTGGTGGGCAGCAGTGAAACTGCAATCTCAATTGCAGTTGGCTGTTGCCAGGATTTCCATTTAAAAGACACCTGTGCTTGAGTTTCTGAAATAACATATTGTGGGATTTCAGTTTGGCATTTTGTCCTAATATGGAACAACAAATAAGTATGGCAGCATAAAACAAATCTGTTCTTAATATAAAAACTGTACCAAGTCCAGATTTTGGTCCAGCTTCAAATTGTGTGCATTTATAGATATATTTTAAAAACTATTAAGCTATTGAAATGATAATGATGTTTTTAAGAAGCCAGTGAACAACCGTGCTTGATCTGCTGCTATAATTCAAGTTCTAATTCTGCACTGTGGATCATTAGCTTTCTCTACTAACATCTATTTACACTTTGGCTAAGTACAGACATTCAAAAATCCCGGGCCTGAATTGATTCAATCTTTGCAGGTTAGTTTAACCTGGGTAGATAGAAACAAGAAGCAAGTGAATAGACATTCACTTTTGAATCCAGAAATGCCTGCAGTGACTCAGGCCAGAAGCTGGAGGGTGGTAGAGCAGCCCTTCCTTCCCTTCAGCAGTGACCAGAAGGTTGGAGGGAAGCAGAGCTGGGGGGAGGGGACGTAGCCAGACCCTGGCCAGCTGCTGAGTATGATTGGGAGCAGTATAAACCCCACCCTAGCCTGCAGGGACCCCAGC
This sequence comes from Alligator mississippiensis, assembly GCF_030867095.1. Classification (NCBI taxonomy): domain Eukaryota; kingdom Metazoa; phylum Chordata; order Crocodylia; family Alligatoridae; genus Alligator; species Alligator mississippiensis. Next base: position 60,712,607 of record NC_081825.1, read on the forward strand.
CAGGCTGTGCCAGCTTTTCCCCTCTGCTTGCCGCTTGAGCGGCAGGGGATGTGGCCAGATGGTTGCCTGAGCATTGCCTCAGGTGAAGTGGGGGAGAGAGGGGAATTAAATGCCCCTTGTCTCCTCTCTCCCACCAGCATGGGACCCCAGCTGGGGTTTGCCTGGCTTTCCCCTCTGCTCGCCACTCGAGCAGCCATCTGGGGTCCCGTGCCAGTGGGAAATGGGAGGCAGGGGGGTTTAATCCCCCTGCCACCCCCCACTTTGCCTGAGGCACAGTCTGGGCCACCATTTGGCCACACACCCTGCTGCTTGAGTGGTGAGCAAGGTGAAAGCTGGACAGACCCCGGCTCGGGTCCCATGCCAGTGGGGGGGGGAGGATTAAGCTCCCCTTCCCTGCCTGACCCTGATCACACCAGCGGGGGCCTGGCCATGCCCTCTGCTCTCCGCTGCAGTAGGGAGTGGGGGGCTGCGGGGGGCAGAAGGGTGGCAGCCCTTGCCACACAGGCCCAGGCTGGGGTCTTGTGGACCATGGAGGGGGTTTAAAACCCACTCCCTCTCCTCTGCCTGACCCTGCTGGCCCACACCCCAACCCCTCCACTCCAGCGGGGAAAAGTCTGGCAGGGGCTGCTTCACTTCCACCAGGCAAACCAGGCTGCATCCCCAGCTGGGTTTCCCACCCTCACTCCCTCACCAACCAAAAAGGCAGCAAAATATAATAAAGGCATTTCATAAAAGAGCAACATAAATGGAGCAGATTTTGATATTACCCCAGATTTTAAGTAATCACAGAATTTGGATTTTGGGTGTGGGTTAATTTCAGATTGGGGCAGATGTTAGTGGACACTGATCAAGAAAATTCTTTCCTGGTTTATTTTCTGTTACCAAGAAAATGAGAGGGTTTCTCTCCCCACTCCACTTCTTTTAGGAAGTTAGTGATAGTGATGCAGAAGTAACAGGCAACTTATAAGCTATGTTCAGGAATACACTGGAAAAGAAAAGTGCTTATAGGTAACCGCAAGCCACAACTTTTTCTATTCCAGTGATTCTCAACCAGGGTGCCAGAGCACACTGGGGTGCCTTGAGATCCTTTCAAGGGTGTACAAATCTAACAAAGGGAGTCTTGAGTCTAAAAAGGTTGAGAACCTCTGGTCTATTCAGTGACAAGTGGGAAGAAGCACTGGTGTCAGCAGTTTCCTCTTTTCCATTCATTGGGCCATACCTTTCTGTACTTCTCTCTTGCATGTCTGCACGGTCGGACAAGAGAGGAAAGCCAGCAGCAAAGCCTGCAGAATATATCAGTGCATGTGCATTTCCTACTGATTGTCTTTTCTTCTAGTTTTCAGGTTCACTCCTCTTACCAAAACACAGCGAGGAAGCTGTCAGAGCAGGATGCGCAGGCTAGGAACAAGTCCTAATGGATGACTGGAAATTACTGTACAAACTTAACTGTAAAAAAGGCTTCTGAAAAAGGCTATTTCTTGCCAATTATTTTGATCATCAATATAGGCTCAACCTAAAATGTAGTTATGGAAGTTCAAAATTTTAACATTTGTCTAAATAAAAATGTTCCGTATTCGGGAGAAATGCTTTTGTTCCCCTTCTAAATAATAACTTAGTTGATTAACACTTCATAAAAATGTAAATGAAAAGAAAATAAGTTTTAGCATCTTCCCTATCAAACAAATCTTCTTACCAAGCTGAACTTCAGGCCACAAAATTTGTCCATTGTTTCAGCCAAGCCCTATAATAGTAAAAGAAATATGTCTTAGAAAAATTAGTAAGGTTCTCTATAGAGCTGTACTCCTACACTTTTTCTAAGTAGAAAACACTGGAGTTTAGTACAAGCTTGAGCCAAGTAATCCTCTCTGTGATAGAATGGCTGCTCTGCTACCGTGTGACATTTCAATTTTTAAAATGATTCTCCCTCTCCTTGGTAATAAAGGAAGGGTTGGTCACCCCTTTTAGAAAAACGATGGGATACATTCTTACGTATATTTTTGTGTATGAAATATATACTTCACCTTACACAAACACTTAGTGTGCTTAAGTCAGGGGTGGGCAAAATACAGCCCATGATCCAGATGCGGCCCACGAGGCCATTCTATCTGGCCCGTGGGGCCCCTAAAAAAATGTAGAAAATTAATATTTCTCTGTCCTTGGTTCCTATCAAAAATGACAGGAACCAAGGGCAGTAGGACCCAGGGGAAGCCCGGCAGGTTCCCACAACAGTGGGGCCTGCCTGGCCCCGCTCCCCAGGCAGAAGCCCCAGCCATGGTTTCTGGGCTGGGACCACGTGGCTGCCCCGGCACGGGAAGCTCAGGTAAGTGGGGGCGGGGGGACCCCGGGCAGGGAAGGAGCGCAGGTGGGGGAAGTGGCCCCTCCCTGCCCCACGCCCCGTGCCCCACGCTGCAGCTGCTTGCAGCCTGCGTGGGGCTGCCTGTACCCGCTCTGGACAGTCCCACGTGGGCTACAAGCGCCTGCAGGGCAGGGTGGGGGAGGGGCCGCTTCCCTCCCCCCGCACTCAGTTTTTCCTTGGGCTCCTTCCCTGCACAGAGAAAAGCAGCCCCTCGCCCTGCCCCCCCATGCCTGGTGCCCCACGCTGCAGGCACTCGCAGCCCATGTGGGACTGTTTGGAGCAGGCACAGGCAGCCCCAGGCAGGTTGCGAGCAGCTGCAGTGTGGAATACTGGGCATGGGGCAGGGAGGGGCTGCTTTCTCCCCCCCCACTCAGCACCACCTTGTAACCCAGCCCCACTGTCAGGCTGGAAGTGGGGCAGGCTACAAGCTGATGCTGAGCATGGGGAAAAGTGGCCCCTTGCCCGCCCCATGGCCAGTGCCCTTCACTGCAGCCACCTGCAGCCCACATGAAGCTGCCTGTGCCTTCTCCAGACAGCCCCGCATGGGCTGTGAACAGCTGCAGCAGGGAGTGCTGGCCATGAGGCGAGCGAGGCGCCACTTTTCCCCATGCTCAGCACCAGCTTCTTCCCTGCTGGAGAGCAGGGGGTTGGGGCTGAGCACTGCCCCCCCCCCCGCCTGTACTGCGGGGATGGGGGGCACTGGGTGTGAGTGAGCAGGGAGCCAGTGGGAGCACAGGGCCTGCACCAGTGTCCTGGGGCCAGTGCTGGTGGGGCCCAGATCAGGGTGGCAGGAGCGCGGGGTCCCAGCTGGCAGGGGCTCTATGGAGCTGGGCCAGCTCCCCCCTCCCTGCTAATGCAGCCCAGCCCAGTTCTACAGACCCTTGTTAGCCTGTGCCCTGCTCTGGGCCCCACCGGTGCTGGCCCTGGGACATTGGTCCCAAGACATTGGGACGTTGGTCCCACGATGGTGACCAGGGGGTGGGGCAAGTCAAGGGGTGGGGCACCTGTCACGGGGTGGGGCTACCCATGTGGCCCTCGACAGCCTGCCAAAATTGGATAAGCGGCCCTGCACCCAAAATAATTGCCCGCCCCTGGCTTAAGTCCTGGTGACTTAAATGGGACTACCCATGTGTTGAAAGCTCAGCACAAATATAAGTACTTTGCTGATTCAGGACTTATTTATCTTGTATGCAAAAAAGTCATAGTTATGAATGATCTGTAGAACAACAGGAAAAGAACCACTAAAAATATTTTAACTAGCCCAAAACCACACTTTTAGTAATAATCTCATTCATTTTAAAATAATCATAACACAAATTAACTCATTTTGGGGTTCTGGGAGGGAGACAGGGCATTATCAACACCTAAACACTATTTTTCATACATCACTATATTCCATGAATAGGATAAATTTGCACCCAGTCCTGGAGTGCAGGGGCTTTCCCTGGGATCTCTGAGCATAGACTAGCCAGTATAGTCCCTTCACTTCCCTAAACACTATGCAAGTGCTGGCTCTCAGTGCAAGCTTCCCCAAAGCATGTACAAAAAAAATGATGTGATGTCCACAGCACTGCCATTCAGTCTGCCACTGATGCTTCCCTCCTGGCTGTATTCAGTAATACACACTTAACAGGCCAGTTGTAGCTAAACAGAAAGTTCTTTTGACCTTCAAAACTTTAGAAAATAGATACTGTTTGATCACAGGGATGAAGCTTACCACCAGCTCTTGAAAGCTGGAATTTTATAGCACCATGGACAGAAATGTATGGGAGAGGCATACACTTCTCACCTTGTTTCAGTTTTGCTCACAACATGTGAAGTGCAGAATCAATTTAAAACATTTGTTCATTTAAGTTTTAAGGTATTTTTGCAGATATTTTGCTAGCACATTCACTGATCTTTCTAGTACACGCAGTACAAACTTTTAAATTATTGATGGGAGAAGAGCTCAGAATAAAGGTTTAAAGATTAAACATGAGCTAGGAATCAAGATTAATTGGATCTGTTCCCAGTTCTACAACTTATTAATTGCAGGGCACTAGAACATTTGCAACTTTTCTTTTTAAAGACACACATATATGCACAAAGGACTTAGTCACAAGAACTCACAAAACTGCCCTCTTGTTCCAGAGCCCAGGTCTTCAGGAACAGAGGAGCTGATGAAGCTACCTGCAAAGAAGAGAGTGCCTGAAAAATTGATTAGCATTATCTAGAAAGAGGTAAACTGAAAGTGAAATAGGAATATATTTGACCAAAGCATATAGTTCATTATAGGTCTTTGTACACAAATGATGATTCGACAGCACATAGTCTCCAGAGGCTGTTGCTGAAATGAGCTGCTACATTCATCATTGATGCAGGGGTACTTCTATATCCGTATTTGAAATAGATGGCATATTTAAACAATGTGGACCAAATCCTCTGATGGTGTAAGTCATTATAAACATGTTAACTTCAGCAGATCAATGCTGATTTACATCATCTGATGATCACATCCTGTATCTAGAGTGACTGAATGGTTCACACTAGCACATCCCTTTCTTGTACAAATGATGATATAAAACTAAGAACACTGTAGGCATATTTACAATTATACCAGATGATAAACTGAATCTTAAAACATTTACACATCAATGCCACTTTTATTATAAAAACCGTCCAAAGTATACTTGAAAACATTTGGGTAATATCAGCTATTACTGTGACCATTAATGACAAACTTTCTCCTTAAAGAACATACTCTAAAACTAAACCCTTAGGTATGTCATTTTTAAAGAAGCAAAAAAGTAATTTCAAGTGTTGAAATGTTACAGCAGCAGAGAACAAAAACATTCAATAATCTATTCTTCTGGCACACATTTATACCATGCAACATGTTAAAATGTAGCTATCAAAATAAATATATTTGCAAATATGTAATTATGATATTTCAATAATTACATGACAGTGTAGCAAAACCCCCAGTTTTTTCTTCTTTTTTTATGTATTTATTTTAAAATGTATTCCCTCTCCTTCCCCAGCCATTTCTGACTTTTTCTCTCCCTCTCTATTCCCTATAGATAAGTATAAGTGAGCTCAGACTTAGGATAAGTTTTAAACATTTTTATTCCGGTAGCAAAGTTTTGGTTCTCGATATCCACCATTTTATACTGTACTATTATTAGGTTTGTATTGATTTTTACTGTTGTATATTGTATTATTATCATTTAAGTATTGATTTTTATTGTTTCAAATGGATATTGTATGGTTTTGGCCTGTGTTTGTAAGTGAACCAAAGTCATGTCAAGTTTCCTTTTTATATGTCAAGTTTCCATTTTCTGTCCTCTGCCTGGGCGTCCCATGTTGCAACTGTATGAATCACGTACTCCTCCCATGTAAATTGGTTCCCCGATGAATGAGTGTGATTGGGAATGATTGAAATACAATGGTAGCAGGCCTCTGAATGGCCTGTAATGACTGGGCCATCACCTCGCATTGATTCACCCAGGAACCACGGACCTCACCCAGGAACAGAGACAAGACCAGCATTTGAAAGACAAAGGACCCTGAAAAACCAGCAACTCTCACCATTACAGACACCAGAAACTGCAAATCCCTTCATGGAGCACACATACTCAGTATGCCGGGGGCTGACCCTTGCCTGGGCATGCCTCCTGTCACTAGGGTCACACAAGGTCTGCCTCTATAAAAAGGGGCAGTGAAGACAGACCCAGTGGGAACACCATTTCCATCTGGACCAGCACCATGCCACACCACCTATCCACCCAGAGGCCCTGCTGGAGACCCCGCTCTGGACAACACCTACTGGACAAGGACCCCTTTCCAGCCTGGATAGGTAGATATTACCTGCACACCTCCGCCTACAATTTGGACTCTCTCTCTCTCTGTCTCTCTCTCTCTCCTCCTGGACTTCAGTGGACTTCAGCCCCTGCACCAAGCCTCTTTAACCCCTGCTGCCATTGTGTGTGTGTGGGGGGGGGGGTGTGGGGGTGTGTGTGGGTGCAAGGGAACCAATTTGGCATTGTGTCACCATCTCCCCTGTTCAATAAAACCACTGTCATTTGCAACCCCGAGTTGGGTCATGTTTTACTGAATCCCAGTCCCTTCCTTATCTTAAATTCCAACCTCATTCTCTCTCTCAGCTCCAGTTCCCACCCTCTCTGCTAGTTTCCCAATCTCCTCCCAATTCCATCTCCCCTTTTCTGCCACCTCTCAGCGTCTCCTTGCTTTCCTGCTGTCCCTGCTGCCTTCTGCTTTTCCTGCGATTTTCTGCTGTCCATCTCTCTGTTTTCAGGCTTCCCCTGCACCTTCTGCAATCTCCACCCCGCCCCAGCTTCCCAGCTCCTATTAGCTGTCTCCAGCTTCCAGCACCTACTGCTGCTCCCTGCAACTTCTCTAGCTGCCCCGGAGCCATCCTCTGGCTCCCCACACCCAGAGCCCCTCTTTAACACCCATACTTTCCCTTAGTCCCATTTTCCCTGTCCCCATCTACCTTTTCAGCTCCCCCGTAGCTCTGGCTCCAGTCCCAGCCTCTGTGCCAGCATACTTCCCTGTTCTGCAAGCTTTGGGTATTGTCTTTTAATCAATTAAGATCAATTAACCTAAAGTTACTCCCGAGCCTCAGTTCTTCAGCCCAGGCCCCTCTAGTCTACCGGTTCTAATCCCGGTCCCGGTGACTTTCATTTCAGTAACTTTAACTCCTTACACTTCTACTTTCTTTTCCCCAGGTATCCCAAGTACACCAAGCACAAGCATACATACACATCACAACACCCAACTTAGGAACTCACCTGTGTGTATGTGGAGGTGGGTGGTATGTGTGTGAATTAGTGAATACACACATATATATACATATATAGATATCATTGTATGTGTGCGTGTGGTATATGAATTAGTAATCCATGTATGTGTATTGGATGTGCAGGTGTTGGTAACTGGTAACTGATTCTGTCTAAATGTGGTATGTGTAGCCTGTATGGGCTTAAACTGGTGATAGGTGTGCATGAACCTAGACAAGTTATTTTGAACGTGTATGTATGCCTGAGCTGGTAGTGTGTGTGTGTATGCACCTAATTGATTTGTGTGTTTGTATATGTGCAATTGTGTTACGCCCTCCTGTCTAACAGCCCAATATTGAGATCCTGAGAGTTGGCCTGACCCCACAGGGCAACAACAGAAGAGAGACCATTCTGTAACATAGGCATGATTGTAACCATATCCTCCAATACTGAAAGCCTTGGACCCATTCCTATAAAGGTTTGAACCCCACAGATAGCCCTGCTGTGTATGTAAAATTAAGCACATGCATAGGTATTGGACTTGTATTTTAATACAGCCTACATCAGGAGAGAATTATGCTCTGATCAGGTCACTCACAAAGATGGTACTTGTAGTGCAGATATGCTCTCTGCCAAAAATAAAGTTAGAATTTTAGTGCAAAGTAATTAAAAAAACAAACGTAAGTTGGAAAATAGTAAGCATGGAAAAAAGATCAATAATTTACCCAGGGCTGGAAATACAGGAGGGCTTGGGGGGGCTGAGCCCCTTCCCCCCATAAAAGACAAAAGCCCCCATAAGCCCCTCCATAAGAGACGAGAGCTACAAGCCCACCCCGTGCCTTTCTAAACAGCTTAGGCAGTGGTGGCAGCTCCTTCCAGTTTATGGCTGCCACCACTACAGACCCCCCACAAGAGTAAGTGTGTAATTCAAACCCTGAATTTATATAGATATGGATACAGATATCCGTCAAGGATATGTATCTATATCTATCAAGGGAAGGAAAGTTAGTAAGCAAAGATTTCAATTTGAGTAAATTGCCAGAACAAATTCTAGGGGAAATAGAATGCAATGTACTTAGAGACCTGGGAGGATAATTGTGTGTATTTGTTTTTAACCGTAAGTAATCAGGAAGAAATGTCCTGGGAATGAAGGAAAGAAGATTACAAGGAAATAAAAGGATTATTCATCAGGGAAAAGACTGCAGTACAGTTACAGACCAGCTCCACAATTAGATGAGGAATGTGAACCACTACTTTTTAAAACCTGTCTGGACACAAGATAATAAGCTGGACAAACCAAATAATTAATGTTAGTATGCATTGGCCTCTATTTTTAAGAATACAAAACAAAAAAAAGAAGTCATTTTTGGGGGCCTTCAAGAGGAGGCTGGAAAAGCATCTAGCTGGGGTCATCTGACCCCAGCGGTCTTTCTTGCCCAGGACAGGAGGTCAGACTCAATGACCTACTGAGGTCCCTTCTGACCCTAACATCTATGAATCTATTAATATAATCCATTAATTTAGAGACTACTGCAAGCATTATGGAATAAATTAAACTACAGATTGTAGCAGGCCAGCTGTTTAGAATCTAAGATCCAGTTTCACAAAACACTTACGCATAAGCTTAAAACTACATGCTTGTAAATTAGGATATTCTTACATCTGTCACTATGAAAAACCACTTAAGTATATGATTAAATTAAGCACAAAAATTCATAGATTGTTAGGGGCTGGAAGGGACCTCACAAGATCATCGGGCAGGAAAGACAACTGGGGTCAGGTGACCCTAGCAAGGTGACCGTCCAGTCTCCTCTGATTTCCAGGATAGGTGACTGCACCACCTCTGGGGGGAGTTTATTTCACAGTTTAGACACCCTGACTGTGAAGAAGTTTTTCCTAGAGTTGAGCCTGAAGCAGTCTTCCAGGAGTTCGTGCCCATTACTCCTGGTTTTCCCCAAGGGTGTCCCAGTGAACAGTTGCTCATTGAGCTCTTAATGTATTCCCCCGATGTATCAGTAAGCGGCTACCAAGTCCCCTTTAGCCTTCTATTTTTTAGGCTGAAAAGGCCCAAGAGGCTGAAGAGGTGATTAAATGATTTGCTGAACTGGGATCCTAATGAATAACAAATAAGTGTTGCCTTGTTAATAACATTATTTTGATACTGTAGTGCTTGCTGATTTGCTTTTCTCCCTTCTGATGTTGCGGGGAGCCCTATCAGGTTACAATACAAAAGAAGCAATGTGCCAAACCTTCTGTGTTGTTCCTAAAATCACAAATGAAGCAAGAATTTGATTTAGATTTTAATCTGCTAGTAACTGCCTAGTCCAAGTTAATACTTTATTTTCATGGTATATGTCATCATCCAATCACAAAACAGCATTTTAATTTAAATCGTATGGCGGAAAATGGCAAAATCTGACAACAAACCAAGTTGCAATGAGATGGAAGAAAGAGAAAGAAACTCAGAGGACAAATAGTTCATCTGATGTTGCCTTTGCAGCTGCCATCTTTGACAGGTACCTCTCCTTTTCTCACACTCCCCACTCTGGAACTGAGCATAGGTGCACTAGGTGCATTGTACGATGGTGTGCAGATGGGAATGCAAGTCAGGGGACAGCCAAGCAGGAAGGACATAAAGAGGGAGGTATCAAGAGGCTGGAATGACATCAGGGCAGCGAGGAAGTGGGGGTAGCCAATGGGGGACTTAAGTGTCTATACACAAACACTAGGACTGGGGAATAAGCAGGAGGAACTGGCAGTCCTGCTAGCAAATAGGGAATATGATCTCGTTGGAATAAAGGAGACCTGGTGGGACTCCATGCATGACTGGGCTGTATGCATAAAGGGCTACAGGCTGCACAGAACGGAGGGGGTGTAGCTTTCTAGGTAAAGGAGCAGTATTGCCTCCTCAGAGAGCCAAATTGGTTTGAGAGAAGGACAACTCAAGACCCTGTGGGTCAAGATACTGGGGGGATGAGGAGAAGGGGACTAGATGGTAAGCATCTACTATAGACCATCACACCAGGAGGAAGAGCTCGAATTTTCCAGAGAACTGATGGATGCTGCATGTTCAAGAGACATGGTTGCCATGGGTGACCTCAATTACCCTGACAACTGCTGGGAGGAGCACCTACCCAGATCTGACCAGTCACATAGGTTTTTGTCTGGCGAGGAAGAATGTTATTTAGTCCAGGAGGTGAATGGGCCAACCAGGGGGAAGGCTTTGTTGGATTTGGTTTTAGCCAAAGGGGATTACCTGGTGGGAGATCTGAGGATTGAGGGTAATCTGGGAGATAGTGATCATGAGATGATAGAATTCACTATCCATCGTAGGGCAGGGCAGTCAGTTAGTAGGCCAGAGGTGCTTGACTTTAGGAAGGCTGACTTCATTGAGCTTAGGAAAATAGTTGGAGAGACCCTATGGGAAGAGTGACTGTGGGAGAAGGGAGTTCAGGAAGGGTGGATGTTCCTCAGAAGACTGGAAAAGGGCCAATGTGGTGCCAATCTTTAAGGAGGGGAGGAGGGAGGATCCAGGAAACTATAGGCAGGTCAGATTGACCTCAATACTGGGTATAATTTTGGAAAAAATTATTAAGCAGTCCATTTGTGAGAGACTGGCAGAAGGCATGATGCTGAAGGAAAGCCAACATGGTTTCACTGTGGGTAAGTCATGTCATCAACCTTGTCTCCTTCTATGATCAGGTAACAAACTGCTTAGATGTGGGAGAGACAGTTAATTGCATATACTTGGATTTTAAAAAGGCTTTCAATATAGTCTCCAATGCCACTCTTATAAAAAAAACCTGGGGAATAGTGGGCTGGCAGAGTCCAGATTGTGGGCTAGTCAGGTGAGTTGGGAACTGGCTAAGAGGTCAAACCCAGAGAGTGTTAATGGATGGGTCTGTATCGTCTTGGTGGGAAGCGGCCAGTGGTGTCCCACAGGGTTCAGTTCTTGGCCCCGTGCTGTTTAACAGCTTTCTCAACGATTTAGATAAGGGCGTGGAAAGCTCACTGGCCAAGTTTGTGGGTGATACTAAGTTATGAGGAAAAGCAGTCATGCTAAGGGATAGGATGCAGATCCAAGTGAACCTGGACAAGCTGGAAAGGTGGGTGGAGTGGAACTGGTTGCATTCAATAAGGATAAATGCAGAGTGCTTCACCTAGGGAGTAACCAGTGACATGAATATAGGTTAGGTGATGTTCTGGCCAGTATAATGGCTGAAAGGGACCTCGGGGTTATGGTTGATCACAGGATGAACATGAACCACCAATGCAATGCTGTAGTCAACAGAGCTAACAGCATACTGGGATGCATTAGTCCATGCGTCACGAGTAGAGCTAAGAAAGAGATACTTCCTCTCTACTCAGCATTGGTGAAACCCCAATTGGAGTACTGCATCTAGTTTTGGGTGACACACTTCAAAAAAGAAGTGGAAAATCTTGAAAGAGTCCAGAGAAGGGCCACAGGAACGATTAAGGGTTTGGAGGACAAACCTTATGAGGAAAGACTAAGAGATCTGGGACTGTCCAGGTTGGGGAAGAGGAGACTGAGGGGGGGACTTGGTGGCCATCTATAAGTATGTTAGGGGTGAATATCGGGAGCTGGGAGACAAACTGTACAGTAGGGTGCCCCAGTGTAGCAGAAAGCCCCCTTTTCCTCTAATGTAGCAGAAAGCCCCCTTTTCCTCTTGCCTGCATTTGCTCTCCCCTCTTTGGATATGTTTCTCTTTTTCTACCTTTTCTTCCTTTCTCTCTCTTTCACTTTAAGATAAGGAATTGTATTTTAAAATTTGTATGTGTGCATTTTGTATCTCCCCTTGTATTCTGGTATTTTTATCTATTTGTGTGCCGTGGCATTTGTAGCTTATATTTTATACTCCTCACCTTTCAACTTTCAACTAAATGTGCTTTAGTAAGTTGTACATTGTAACATTGTTAACAAAGGCAGGAATCAAACTGCTCTTCCCTGTATCAGGCTGGCCTCTGAAAGAATGAGTGAATCAGTGATTGAATGTGTAACATGGAAGCAGGCAGCAATTATCACCTGGAAGCTGAACTCAATAGAAGACAGTGTAACAACCGGGAAATCTCTATACCTCACTGATCAAGGGCTAGAAGCCCTGGCCTGACTTAATCAACACCAGAGACCAACTTTTGGGCTGAATATCTCCAGATCGACCACTCCCAGAGCCCTATTCTAAATTCATCAACGGACTCCCAAACCTGCACGTACATGCGGACGACCCCTGGGGCTGACAGATGCTGTCCAGTAGCCACCGAGGGGGGGGGGGGGAAGTCCCACAAGGGTCAATGACCCCTGGATTGGGCAAACCAGAAAACTGGGGAGTCACCAAAGTCTGCCAGGGACAGATAAAAGGCAGTGAAAAGTGACCCTCAGTGGTGCCCTCTTGATCTCCAACTCGACCAGACCTGTCCAGCCAGAAGGACCAGCCGGCGACCCCCTTCTGGAAGATAACACCACGCTGAAAGAAGCCTCAACAACAGACTCCAGCGCTTGTAGGATAGGTATACCTGACTCTGTAGCCTGCTACTGTGTGTGTGCGCGCGCGCGTGCGGACCAGCCCCAAGGTTTACGATTACAGTGTTTCAATCCGCCTAATAAACTAGAATGGTTTCAGGTTGGATGTAAGGAAGAACTTCTATACACTAAGGGTGCCCAGAATCTGGAATAGACTTTTCAAGGAGGTGGTGCAGTCCCTAACCTTGGAAATCTTCAAGAGGAGGCTGGACAGACACCTTGCTGGGATCATTTGATCTTAGCAGTATTCCTGCCCAGAGCGGGGGGGGTTGGACTCAATGATCTTTCAAGGTCCCTTTCAGCCCTTAATTTCTACAATTCTATACCTGGAATATTGCATTTCTCCCCTCCTGTTCTTCCTACTTACATTCCTAGTCCTTCCCTTTCCCTTTCTTATTTAACTCTTTTCTCTTCTTTTCTCTCCATATTATTATCCTCTTGTGTGCACCCAACTCCTTTCCACCAACCTTGTTTTCTCTCAGTTTGACTCCTGGCCTTCAATCTTCTGTTCCTACGGCTATAGAAACTGATGTGTTATAGCCAAAGTAGCCCAATGGGCTATTAAGTTTGTGTGGACCTTTGACAAACTGTCAGAAAATGAAGCGTGGATGATCCATTCTACCGGTTACACTAGATCAGGAACCTGGGGAGCAACTCCAGGTATTAAGCTGAGGAACCTGATTGAAACTTGGTTAGCCAACAGGTAGACAAGTAGTGTTGGAAGTATATTATAGTTGCGATGGGTCAGGAAAGAGGCAAGGGGCAAGGACTTCTGGGTGAAATCTTTTATTAACCAGCATAGGTGGCAGAAGGCTGGGGCTAACAGGGCTAAACCCCACCAAACGTGGGGCAATGGTGGTAGCAGAGGGCTACAGGAGAGTCCTGGCACAGGCTCCGGGTAACTGCAGCAGGGGATGGACACAGACACAGCCACGCAGCTGCAGACTGTACATAGCCAGGATCGCAGCCCAGGGACTTGTAGAGCACTGCTAGGGTTACCATATGTCTGGGTTTTTCTGGACATGCACTCTTTTTGAGTCCTCCTATTTTGAGTCTGGGAAAGGGAAGGGGCATGAGTGGGGGCCAGATCAAGGCCCCCACAGTGAGGGAGTGGGACAGGGACTGGGGTGAATGGGGCCCTGAGGCTGGGGCAGGTCATGGGACAGTCAGAGCCCAGGTGGTTCATCCAGTGGCATGGGGGGGGGGGAAAGGCCTCCCATTATGGCACACACCCCAGGGGAGGCACAGAGGGTACATGCCCCCCAGATTTGTGAGTGGGGTGAAGGCAGGCTGCTGCTGCAAGCTGGGGTTCTGCATCCCACTACCACTGCCTCAGGAGCTGTGTGTGATGCCATGTGCCTGCCGCCACTGGGTGGACAGGTGATAAAGTGCAGCCCAGCAGCAGTAGGCACATGGCATCACACAGCTCCCAAGACAGAGGGGCACAGAACCCCAGCCTACAGCAGCAGCCTACCTCCACCCTATGCACAAGTCTGGGGGGCACATACCCCTTGTGCCTCCCCCGGGGTGCGTGCAGTGGTGGGAGCTCCCCTGCCCCCCACTGGATGAGCCACCCAGGCTCCAACTGTCCCATGACCCACCCCAGCCTTGGGGCCCCATTCACTCCAGCCCCTCCCACTCCCTTCCTTGCTGTGGGGCCTCAATCTGCACCCCCACCATATACCTCTTCCCCTTCCCCCCACCCATCTCCTCTCCTCTACAGACTTACCTGCAGGGTGTGTGTGTGTGTGTGTGTGTGTGTGTGTGTGTGTGTGTGTGTGTGTGTGTGTGTGTGTGTGTGTGTGTGTGTACACTCAGCCCCCCCTCAAATAATATTTTCTCCTTCCGCTTATGTTCACTAGCTTCTTCTTTTGTATGGCTGACTTAGAGCAACAATTATAAGTTCAGTTTAAGGTTAGTTAACCAGTCTAATGCTCTTGAGGAAAGGGAATGTATCTCTACAATGTCATTGTCAAATCTGTATAAGGGACAGAGTGTTGTTATGTGGTCCATAGTTTGACCAGGACTGCCACAGTCACATTTTGAACCATTGATCTACTGTATGGTTAGGATAGACTGACAAGCTTTTGAATGCAGTGTGTTCTTCAGCTCTTCAAGTACACATTTTAGCCCGGTAACTATAATATTCTATGAAGCCAATGAGGAAAGTTAAATATGAACTAGAAATCACTACAACTGCCCGAGACAGTTCAGTTAAAATTAACTCTAAAATCAAAAATAAAAATGTGACCAATTTCTTAAATTTGCTTAATCATAAATCAAAATATTTTTCATGTATGCTTGTGTTGCACGCTACTCGTTAACACTAGCTAGCAACATCCACTGTTTGTGCTGAGTTTATAAGGTCAGATATTAGAGATGATTGGTGTTAGGCTGTTGGGGTTTTTTGTACCAACTCATATATCACTGCCTTCAGTTGTTTGCTGGAAGACCTGTTGATAATACCTGGGTGAAAGTATTGATAAATGTTACAGTCAAAAAGTAAAATAAAGATGACCAGAAGTTGATAATAATAAAGTTAAACATACACATTTAACATCAAATGTGCACAATACATATAGGAATTATGATTAAATTTAACTAATACAGTTATAAAGGGATGAGATCACTAGGGATACCTGCATGAATAAAGTTAGGCCTATTTTTATTTTTTGTTGGACTGAGCTCCATAACATTAGACTGGCAGTTATAAATGACCTGTATTAAAGTTTTTACATTTCAGTCCTGTTAACAACATTATATTCCCACTACAGATCTAAATCCAGAACACATGAAGACTTACACATTTACTTTACTTTACACATTGATGTTCACGGGACTCTTGACAGTGTATAAAGTTAAGTGCATATTCACATCTTAGCAGGATCAGGGCCTTTGATAGGATTATCACTTTCTGCTAATGCTTTGGACATTGTATTAAATGGGCTAAAATGAATGTATTATTTTTTAATACACTTACATATTTCAAATTAAATATAAAATGTTTACCTTTATTATCCTCATATAAACTAGTTTATTTTCATTTTCTTTTATTAATCTTAATCTTAAAAGGTTGTATTAACCAGAAACAAAACCGAAAGATTTGGAAAAGAAGTCCCTTTGCCAATAGGGAAACTAAGTGCATTTGTAAGAAAGCTTGATGCAATAATTTTTAAAACATCTTGTTCTCCCCCCTTTTCATGTAATGTTAAAAACTGGCTTCAAGAGAAAAAAGCAATATTATCCTTGCCTTTTGTTTCTTGATGACTGTCCTCATCTGATCATCTCTTTCACTTGGTTCTAAAAAACAGAAACATCTCACAATCATAAATCTACAAGAAAGCCTAAAGATGTAACAGTGATGAAAGGTATGCAATGCAGAGATAACCTCTAAAATGCCTAGGTGCAGAATTCTTCCAACTATTTGAGTTGGTGTTATAAAAGATATCAGATTTACCCAAAGAACCTTGTCTGCGTAGGTGCATATAGTAACATCTAAAGTTTGACCAGCAGGTTTATAATAAAATCCAGGAGGTTTAAAAAAAAATCTATTTAAGAAGCACTAAATCAGAGCTGCATGAGAGTTGTTTGTTTGTTTGCAGAGGGGTTAATTTGGGGAGTTTTGGTAGAATATGCTGGTAGGCAATCATAAGACTATAATAAAGAGCAGCTTTTTTCATCCTAATGGTACCATGCTTGATGCAATGTCCCACTACAGAATGCTGAAACTTACTTACATGACTCAGACATTCCTGTTATTCAACTACATTTACATGCTAATAATGTGCAGTGACTTCTTCTGAAAATAATTTTCTAAAACAATGATCAGAGTAAAGTATAAGGCAGAGTGAACTTGCACCTTATAGACTAATTAAATCAGAGATGCATAAGCTTTCATAAGGAGAAGGCTTACTTCATCAGATGCCATGAAGGGACTGCAAAAAACAAAGCTTCTAAATTAAAAGCAGTGATTAGCATACAAATGGTAGTTAAGTGGGGAGGGAAAAGGAGCGGCACTGCTAAGAGAGACAAGGTGGACAGGAGGGAGACAAAATAAAGCAGATAGCTCATACAAGTAAAGTGTATATCTTCTTTAACAATTTCAAGGAAGACTCTACAATATAAGTGTTGTCAGAATTGTTTTAAGAGGCAGTCATATGTAGGGCCCTGAGAAAATTGCAGATTTCTTGTAAAAAATTTGTGGCACGTGCGTGGGTAAAGTATCATTTTTCATGGAACAGTCACAGAACTACCACTGATCTTGGCAAATGGGTCCCAGTAGTTCCACGAATATTCCGTAAAAAATACTTTACCTGCGCACATGCAGCAGGCAGGCACGCACCATAGGTGGTGGAAGGCTGAGGATAGTAGGGCTTAGCCCCCCCCAAATGCAGGGCAGCAGTGGCAGTGCAGAGGGCCACAGGGCAGCCCGGGCATGGGCTCTGACTGGCTGCAGCAGGAGGGGTGGGGACGCATAGACATAGACATGGAGCCTGCACAAAGCCAGGATTGCAGTCAGATGGCATGCAGAGCACTGCCTACCACAGCAGGCAAGTCCAGGAAGGAGCATGGCGGGGGCTAGATCAAGGCCCACACAGGGAAGGAGGGAGTGGGACTGGGGCAGAGGCAGGGGCAGAGGCTGGGGTGAATGGGATCCTGAGCCTGGAGTGAGTCACAGGATGATTGGGGCTGGGGATAGCTCACCCAGGGGCATGGGGGTGGGGGGCTCCTGCCACTGTGCGTACCCTGGGGGAGGGCAGGGCATTGTGAAGGTGGGCTGCCACTATGTGCTAGAAAGGTTTGTACAATGCTTTTGCACATTTTCTGACAACAGTGCTGTGAAAGGTAGATAGATGGCAAACACAAAGAAAGCATTACAGAAAAGAACTTTATAATAGGTGAAGATAGAAATGGTATTTTTATTTTTTGCTATTTCTACATTTCTACACTTCTGATTTAAGTTTGTTTACTTCAATTAGCAGTTTGGAAACTCCTATTCACTTTGTATCTCTACCTGCCAGGGATAAATACAAGCAATATTTATTTGAACTTGCAGTATGTCCCTGAGCTCATCAGCCCTTTATTTCTGACATACTTGACACTTTAAAAAGTGCTTTCTTGTTATTAGATTTGCATGTCATGCCTCATTACCTTTCTGTTCCAGATCACTGGGGGATTTTCTCTCTCTGAGCGAATAACATGATACTGCAGCAGTCTAATAAATCAATTAAGGAAGACATTAAAGAACAAATTGCTTAAAATGCAGGTTTATTTGTTTTAGGAAACCATGAGTCTTCTTAATTAACTTTGCCACCATAATTAACAATGGTTTAATGATAGTTGGTAAGTTATGTATTAACTAATTTAGGAAATGGTTCATTTTCTGGGTCTTTTTATAACATGCTCTTAATAAAATAAATTCTAGTATGAAAAGACCAATTAAAAGCTGTTGTTATGTTACTCTTTATAATACTGTGATTTGAGCACCAGGAAAAGTATATTAAACCATAAAATTAGATTGAATCATGTTATATAATTATGAAGATAAACTATTTAGAATTTTATATCATTTCCAAAATTTTGTACTTGTTCAGATCCAGGCAGATTTATTTAAAATATATTTGCATACTTACGTTGCATCTTTCGTAAATTACAAGATATTTAAGATCACTTGACACAAATGATTTTTCAGTTATTATTTATAGCTTGGTTTGATGTACATGCTGTTAGTGCTATACAAATAAAAAGAAACAAACAAAACCAATTACCATAATAATGGATCCTACACCAATGGGAGCCTATTATCACCAATCCTACCAGATTACACACAAGGTGAATAATCTCATTCAATTCAACAGGATTGCTCATAAAAATAAGGAGTTAATGATTAGACCTCCACAGAACAGATCTATTACTATAGGGGTTTTCAACCTTTTTGGGTCAGTGTACCCCCAGCAGCTGGTTGAGAAGGAAGGAGTCCCCCGGCAGCCAGTCAACAAGGTGGGGGGCAGTCCCCAGTGGCCAACTGGCAACCAGAAGGGGGAGGTTGGAAGTGCCAGCAGAAGTGCCGAGTACCCCCTGTGGACATCCCAAGTACTCCCAGGTGTTGAAAATGTGTACTCCTGGTTGAAAACCCATGCATTACTACATACATGTACATATGAAATGCAAAACTGGCATTCATACATTAGTATGTAGCACAGCCAAATTAACACTGTAGTAGCCAATCTTTAATGCTTTTAATCTCAGGATTTGTAAATGTGTGATTCGTCTGTTTTAGCATTGCATCCACACTAGTTTTTGCATTTACTTTCCAAATATCATTTAGGAAAATGAAAAGAAGGCCTTTTGATACTTTTCTGGGATTTTAACTCTTTCAGGAGCTAGCACACTAATGGGAAGTATAGAAGTGTTATCAGCAGGCATTTATCTTCAAAAACCTGTTTACGATCCTCTTTACTGGTTGCTGCAGTGTTTAAAACGTGATGTCATACTGAAAACATATAACCACAATATCCTCTTCACTGGAGCATGAGGCATCTAAAAGTTTTGAATTTTTTGCTATAGGAAAGAATTTAGTACTCTTAAATATAATATTTAATCTCTCATTTCTGAGACATCAGAGGCACAAATGTTTGTCCTACCTGCGGCCTCAGTCTTCTAGGTATTTGGTTACAGTTGGTTCTGTGAGTTGCCGAATAAGATTTCTGTGAAAGCCCAGCAGGTCCTAATAGTGACAAAATACACCATGGAACTGCATTTTGATATAAATGATAACATGAATCCTTGAAATAACATCATTGCAAGCTTAGTTGGGTTTTTTTTTTAGTTTTTATTAATTTAACTGCCAGATTAGACAAAAAATTGAACTGCTCATGCAGTGTCATGTGTGGATTATATTTAATATTTGCTGGCCTCAGCATATTTTTATTTGAATGCAAATGGAAATTTTTAACAAATATACAAGAAAATAAAATTAGCTCAAACCACTTATACTTGTGATAGAAGTCAGGGCAGTGTCTGTCACCCATTAGAAACTAACTTGTTCAGAAAGGCGTAAGCATATACTTCATAAGCTTATGCCTTTCTGAAAAAGTTTTAGTCTGTCTAACTTTGGACTAACACTGCTATCTACCTCTCTGCTTGTGATAGTGTGCAACTTCAAGTAGGACATCTCTAAGCCACTTTCTTTCCTAAGATGGTCTACCAACAAGCCAGCATGTATGAAGGATCCCACACTTCCAAATGCATGTCACCTAAGTAAAGTTGGGTTTAAATCCAAATTCAAAGTCTCGGCCACCAGTTTTCACATTGCACAGCCATGACAACAATCATCAACTGCCAAGGTAATAACTTTTCTTACTACTTTACCTAATGAATAAGTAAGTATGCCTTGCCAAGTGTAACAGCTTGAACAGGAGGAACCAAGAGACCTATCCCTAAATGCCCTATAACTAGTTGGGAGGCACAAGATGTAGGTTCAAATCACTTTTTGGGAGAGGAGAGACTTGAACCTAAACCTCCCTCATCCCAAATGAATGTTCTAGGTATGTCACCATCAGGTAAAAATGGTCATTGTTCTTCTTCTATCTGAGCATGTTTTCTGGATCAGACCCTAAAAGAGAAACAGGCAGGAGAACAACTATTTTGTGAATCCCAATGGACTGAAGCTTGAAAAAAGGAATGGCTCAGTGCTGTGAGCCCTTAGGCAACTGTATAACTGTCCTGAAACAAAAATATGGGGCCACAGGGAACTTCACTAGAGAAAGCTCAGGCGCTATGTGATTTTAGCACTTAGCAGACTAGCCAGGGACTTGTGAATGCAATTAATGGTTAAATGTTGGATTTGGGGGCTCATTCCTAATCCACCTCTAAGGTGCCTCTGCTTAGGCTTTGTAAAACCTCAAATTTAGGAGCATTGTCTACAGAGGGAAATCTAAATCTCTTTCGGGTTGGCTGATCTCCTCTAGCGGGCTTTAAACTAGGCTCGTCGGGGGAGGAAGAGGACCATGGGAGCCACAGAACACAGAACCAAGAGACACCCACAAGAACAGCCCAGCCAAGACACGCGACAAGCACAAGGAATACCCAGGTAAGAGACAGGGGCCCAGATAGTCCTGGGTTTGGGGGAAAGGTTCATACACCCTCAGGAGGCCTTAAACGCCTCTACACTAGTGCTCGTAGTATGGGGAACAAGCAGGAGGAACTTGCCCTCCTGCTAGCTAACACAAACCCAGACATAGTGAGGCTCACTGAAACTTAGTGGGATCCAATGCATGACTGGGTGGTAAACATCAAGGGCTATAGGCTGTATAGGCAGGATAGAACAGGGAGGAAAGGTGCAGGTGTGGCGCTCTACATCAAAGAGCAATACACATCCTCAGCAAACAGCACTGGGTCAGAGGAGGGGCAGACTGAGGTGTTCTGGGTCAGAATAGCTGACCCATGGCTCACCAAAAGCATCCAGGAATGTCTCAAAGCCAAAAAGGAGGCGTACACCCAATGGAAGGGAGGGGCCATCACCAAGGAGGATTATACCTCCATTGCTCAAGTTTGTAAGGGGGCTGTTAGGAAGGCTAAGGCAGAGATGGAACTGGGACTAGCGACCCAGATCAAAGATAACAAGTCCTTTTTTAAATACATAGCGGGTAAAAAGAAGGTACCAAGTAATGTGGGATCTCTACAGGAGATGCTTGGTAACTGGTGGTAGCACCGGACAACAAAGCTAATCTCTTTAACAGATTCTTTGCTTCCATTTTTCTGAGCACGGACAGGGACATCTCCCCCAACTAGGATTCCAGACGGACCCAGGGGAGGCGCAGCCAGACCCAGAGTCAGTGAGGACCTAGTCAGGGAACTTCTGGAAGGACTAGATGTGTTCAAATCAGAAGGTCCTGACAATCTCCACCCCAGAGTGCTGAGGGAATTAGCAGAGGTCATTGTGGGACCCCTGGCACAGCTTTACAAGCACTCATGGTGCTCTGGTGAGGTGCCAGAGGATTGGAAAAGGGCCAATATGGTCCCCATTTTCAAAAAAGGGAAGAAAGAGGACCCAGGAAACTATAGGCCTGTTAGTCTACCTCAGTCCTGGGGAAGCTCTTTGAGAAAATTATCCAGAAGCACATCTGCAAGGGACCAGCAGGGGAGATTATGCTTAGGGGCAATCAACATGGGTTCATTAGAGGCAGGTCCTGTCAGACCAACCTAGTTGCCTTCTATGACCAGGTCACAAAAGCCTTGGATGCAGGTGTCGCAGTAGACGTAGTCTTTCTGGACTTTCGACACTGTCTCTCGCCCCATCCTCATTAAAAATTAGGTGACTTTGGTGTCGATGCCTACACAGTCAGATGGGTTGCAAATTGGTTGGAAGGCCGCACCCAGAGAGTGGTGGTGGAAGGGTCATTTTCGACCTGGAGGGATGTGGGCAGTGGGGTTCCCCAGGGCTCAGTCTTCAGGCCCGCACTGTTCAATATCTTCATCGGTGACTTGCATGAGGGGTGAAAAGCACCTTGTTCAACTTTGCATATGACACTAAGATGTGGGGAGAAGTAAGCATGCTAGGAGAGGGACAGGCTACAACTAGATCTGGACAGGTTACAGAGGTGGGCAGATGAGAATAGGATGGGTTTCAACATGGACAAGTGCAAGGTGTTGCACCTGGGGAGGAAGAACCAGCAGCATACCTACAGGCTGGGGAACTCCCTTGTCAGCACAGAGGCAGAGAAGGGTTGTGGCGGAGCACAGGGTGCTCCTGCCACTAAGGGGCCTGGAGCTGGCAGCCTCCAGGTGCCTGATTAGGGCAGCCATTTTGGGGCCTATATAAACTAGGCAGTTTGGCTGCAGGAGGTCAGGCAGCAACATCTCCTGGCCTTAGGGCTGCGGTGAATGCCCGGAGGTAAGGGGGAGCTGCAAGGGGATGGTAGGAGGCTCCTGGTCCTGGACATGACCTGAAACTGCACCCTGCCGGGAGTGGGTGGTCTGGTGGGGCTCTCAGTGGCGCGGGAGCCCCCAGGAAATGCCGGGCCAGTGATCACCCTGGTGAAAGGCGGGTCGGGACACCTTAACCCCTAGCTCCCACCACCACCGGGTGGGTGACTCCTGAGTGGGATGAGGGCCGAGAGGGCCAGGGTTATGAGGGCCGAGAGGGCCTGTGTTTGTGAGGGGCCCAGAGAGGGCGGACCCTGGGAGTGGGAGTAAGGGGGGCGAGGTGCCGCGGTTGCTCCTAGGAGGAAGGGAGTAGTGGCACGGTGAGGCCCGAGGAGTAGAGAGTGGCTAGAGAGACCCAGCCCGAAGGGGAGAGTCCCCTCGACTGGCCCATGCTGGGGCCAGGACCAGTGAGGGTCAAAAGGGCCGGGGGCCCACTGCGAGGGACGCCCAAGAGCCAGGGGCCTGGGGTCCCGACTGGCCTTGAGGTGGGCCAGGGCTAGGTAGCCGAAGGTTCCGGGGGAACCACACCCGAGAGGGGAACAAGGCTTCGGGGGGGTGAGGTAGCCCAGTTGGCGGCGGAGTGGCCGCCTGAGGAGAGAAGACCATAGTGGGGTCTTGCACGGAAGATTCTGGAGCCCAGTGCGGGGGCCGGTGAGATGTTGAACACCATGATGCCATCTGCGAGGCTTGGGCTGCGGTAGTAGGGGAGGTCGGAGCCACAGAGTGCCCCTGGGCATCGGGGCAGTCGAAGGGCAGCCTCCCGCTTAACTATCATCATAATTGAACTGATTATCATCAAAGGCGTGGCGGGCGAGATGAGCGGGTGGTTGCCCAGAGACAGGTGGCCGGGCCATGAAGAGCTCAGCCCTGAGTAGTCCTGCTGTCACGGTGACAGGCGGGCGGGCCACAGAGCTCGGCCCCGGGAGGCCCCCTGTCACAAGGGTCTTGGAGTCATTAATGATTCCAAGATGAACATGGGCTGCCAATGTGGGGATGCAGTCAGGAAGGCTAACCACACCTTGTCATGCATCCACAGATACATCACGAGCAGGTCCAAGGCGGTGATCCTCCCCCTCTTTTCAACATTGGTCAGGCTGCAGTTGGAGTATTGCATCCAGTTCTGGGCACTGCAGTTCAGGAGGGATGTGGATAGCATTGAGAGGGTCCAGAGGAGGGCCACTCGCATGATCACGAAGCAGCAGGGTAGGCCCTATGAGGAGAGGCTACGGGACCTGGACCTGTTCAGCCGCCACAAAAGAAGGCTGAGAGAGGATCTAGTGGCCACTTATAAACTTGCCAAGGGGTAGCAGCAGGCAATGGGAGAGTCTCTGTTTCCCCCGTGCACTTCCAGGAGTAACAAGGAACAACGGCCATAAGCTGACTGAGAGTAGATTCAGGCTAGACATCAGGAGGCACTACTTAACAGTCAGGGTGGCTAGGAGCTGGAACCAACTTCCAAGTGAAGTGGTGCTTGTCCCTACCCTGGGGGTCTTCAAAACAAGGCTAGACAATCACCTAGCCGGGGTTGTTTGACCCCAGCATTCTTTCCTGCCCATGGCAGGGGGTCAGACTTGATGCTCTGCTTAGGTCCCTTCCGACCCTACCTACTATGAAACTATGAAACCAACTATGAATAAATGTCCAGACTTCCTGTACTGTGAATGGGAAGACCTAGGCGCCTCCCAATGGTGATCCAAATAAACAAATCACTCAGCAAGGAGGCAACTATATATACTCCTAAAGCCTATATATAAGACATGGGGAAGGTTAAGTGGCTAACTGAGGGCTTCTCCCTCATTTTATGTTCCATATAAAGTAGTGGTGCTCAATCTTTTGGAATCATGGGCCAGAGGAGTGATGTAGGGCTAGTCTACAGACTGGGCCCTGTGCTGCCTCTACCAGGCCTGCAGTAGCAGCAAAAATGGCCTGGTTCACTTCCCTTCCTTTCCCTTTTCCTCCCATCCACTGGCCTCACTGCCACAGTGCTGCTTCCTAGCAGCAGCTCTGAGCCCCACTTCCCACAGGCATCAGCACTGGGGTGGGGAGGGGGATCTCAACTGGACCAGGGCCTGGTTTTTTGTTTGCCTAGGGCCCACTAAGTGGTTAAACAGCCCTGGGCCCACACCCCTTCACCTGGCCCTGCACACACCAATTAGGTCTTCTGATGCCTGGGTACAGCCTTGCATGCCAGGATTTGGCCCTGTGCCACCCTCTCTCTCAAATCTAGTGTGTAGGACCACACTATCCAGGCCATGGGGCTCCCCATGGGTTCACATATTTGGCAGCAGGGGAGCAGCAATTAAT
The DNA here is from genome assembly GCF_030867095.1 of Alligator mississippiensis. Lineage (NCBI taxonomy): Eukaryota > Metazoa > Chordata > Crocodylia > Alligatoridae > Alligator > Alligator mississippiensis. The sequence continues at coordinate 60,737,511 of NC_081825.1, forward strand.
GCTGCCACTGCTCCCGCAGTAACACATTTTCAGACCCAGGAGAAGCCCCATGGGCCAGATTATATGGTGCCATTGGCCAGGGGTTTAGCACTGCTGGTATAAAGCACAAAACCCACTGTTCACTTGTACTTTTTCCTCAATAGGCCTGTGGTTAGGCACTTGCTCAGGAAAACAGGAAGCCTGGGGTCTAAACCCTTCTTAGCTTCAGGGGATCCACTTCCTCTGAGAGTGTTTAAACACCAATATAAAGGCTAGACCCTAAAGACAGATGAGGGATTTAAACTTCAGTCTTCCACATCTCAGATAACTGCTCTAACTACAGTGCTACTGGATGAGAAGGGAGAATACTTCCAGTATTGTCACTGTTTTCTCCAAAGAAAGGATTGAATCCTACCTGGTTTTATAAAACAACTTAAGTGCTTAACTCTACCATAGTTTCATAGGTGGTAGGGTTGGAAGGGATGTAAGCAGATCATCTAGTCCAACCCTCTGCCATAGGCAGGAAAGGATGCTGGGGTCAAATGACCCCAGCTAGGTGGCTGTCTAGCTTCCTTTTGAAGACCCCCAAGATAGGGGCGAATACCACTTCCTTTGGAAGTCGGTTCCAGCTCCTAGCTGCCCTGATGGTGAAGTAGTGCCATGGAGAACACAAAACTCCAGCAGACTTTCCTTATGCCTGAAGAAGGGTGTTTGTGCCTGAAAGTTCACAAAGAACAATTTTTGCAACTACTTAGTTGGTCTAATAAAAAATATCACATTTACCCAAAGAGCCTTGTCCACCTAACTCCAGGAGAGAGTTCATAATTGTAAATACCTAAGGAAGGTGGGGCTTAAGTCACATTCCTCATTTTAGCATCACCTACCAGCCTGCGCAGACTGCTGACTGCTGAGAATTCCACTCTTAAGCACCCAGAGGGAACCCAGGTGCCTAACCTGAGGTAGTGAATTTCATTTTGTGGCAGGGCATTAAAAAAATTAGGACATTGCCTCACATCCCCTTCTACAACTAGCTGCTAGGCTCTTCTAACTATCCTGCTGCTTACATAGAACAAATGGTTATAATATTCAGAATTGCTATCTACTGGCTGCAACTACACGAAACTGTGCAATTGTTACTGCACAATCATTTAGTACTTGTATAAACAAGTACTAAATGACGGTGGAGTAAATGGAGTCACTCTGCAGTCTGTGAACAGCTGTTTTATGCTGCTGACTGCACAGTAGCGAGTGACAACTGCACAGTAGCATCATGTCATGCTTTCTGCCACATGACGCGACTGTGCAGTACTCACAGGCTACTGCACAGTCAGCATCTCATGTAGACTTGACCACTAAGCCCCAAATTAAGTTTTAAAGTACTTACCTAGCTTGTTAGCCCACCTGACAGATACTTACTTTTCAAGAGCCTCCAAGCGAAATCCTTCTTTTCTTCTAACAAAGATAGTGCAATAATTTTTTTATGAAGCGAAGAAAAACTGTGCATTTTACTGGAGTGTGCAGAAATTCTCTCTTGATTTAATTGTGTTGCTACCAGACATCGACCCTATCAATACATGGAGATTATAAGTAGGTATAAATAATATTTGGAGATGTTCCTATTAATCAATACAGTCCTAAATGGTCATCATTGCTCCTTTCTATGTTCCACCTAAAACTTGTATTTTGACAAGTATAAAATTGTGCATGTCCTGCTGATATTTATTGACTGATTCCATTTCCTCTAATAGAAGCTTTTACAGATGCAAATACATCTTCAAAAAGGGCTAGATTTGCAGGGTACTCTGAGAAATTTTCACTGCATAAATGTGACTGAATTTAAAATGTTATAGTAATGACATGGATATTATACAAGGTCCACATGGACCATTTGGAAAATTTACCTCTCTAAAATTATTCAAGGTTTGGGGCTAATTGCTTCAGGAATGGCTTTTGCTGGTCAAACTTTTGCCAGGGTGTTCTAAAAAGTTTACTAAAATGCCCTGTCTTTTCTATCATGCACTAAAGCTTACTTCTTACTATTCTACTAAAGCATAAGACAGCCTTTTCCAACAGCTTTCTGCTGCTGGAAAATGGGCTGGTCCCTGTTCAGGAGTGCTTACTCATGTACATAAGTGTTTTCCTGATTAGGAATTACTTCCTTAAGGCAGTACTAAATTATGTAGAATAAGAATAAATAACATATTTATCTATTCAGAATTTCCCTCGTGATAAACTAAGAATGGCAGTCCACAAAAACTGGCAAATATCATTTTCAATGCAGCTTCTGCTAGACATTTTAAAATAACTGATGAATGTTCTAGATCAAGTTTTCCGCTCCTGTTTTGTGAATGAACAAAACAGATGCTGACTAAAATGTGGCCCAATATGATTTGAGAGCTATTTCTTCATAATTGTCATGACTGAATATGATCTAAGATGTATAATAGATTTAAAAACTTTCAAAACACTGTTGTGGACAAAAGGGATCTCCATGCTACCTCCAAATAGAATATATTTGCTGCATGTTCCTGATCCTGCAGATTTTATTAAAATAGAACAGTATGTAGTAAACAACAAACCACACATGTCTCACAGTGCCACAAAACTTAACACCTCCTAGTATAAGCCTGCCCAAATAAAAAGTTCTTTAAAATTTTCCTGAAGGTGCCCTGATGGGCTCTGATGGACCACAAATGTCTCATAGAAAAGACCTCCTAGGTCATTAAGTACATTTCCCTAAATTCACAGACCACCATTTGTTCAAAAGGTCCCAAAGATCATCTACTCCAGCCCCTCTTGCCTACTACAGTCACAAAGCATTTGGAAAAAAAAGAACCTACAACATGCCAAGAGAAAGAGCATAAGATATAATGCTTCCTGCACCACCTGGGCAACTGCAATGGTAGGAAACCTGTCAGGTAAAAGTATGCATGTGTAATGCACACCCATGGAGGCAAAAAACACTTTATGGGCACATTCAGACAAGCGCGCACGTGCCTCTTGCCCCATCTCAAACCCCTTTGAGCAAAAAAAAGTTTGCAACGTGGGGAGAAAGTTAAACTCCTATATGCAAGGGTAAAAAAAAATGCTCCACAGAACCGTGGAGCAAGGCACAGTCCCAGACCATGCCTGGAGCCAGCAAGGAGTCAGTCCTCCAAAAGAGATGCTCTGGTTTCAGCCAGAGCATCTCTTTGGTGTTTCTTCTGCCCCCAGCGCTGTCCAAGGTAAGTGGGAGGGTGGGGGTTCATGGGTGTGGGTGGGTGAGGAGTGGCAGCGGGATGTGGGGGGAGGACCTGGCCCAGATCGGTGCAGCTCGGTAATCCGGCTTTGCACCTGAGCAGGTTGCACAGCTCCGGGAGGCGCACACAGGAGCAGTGCCTCCCAGAGCCGTGAGACCTGCTCCAGTGCAAAGCCAAACTAGCAAGCCACATGGGGCTGGGCCAGGTCCCACTGCACACCACCTCCCCACAGGGACAGTGGAGCAGAGGCGGGACACAGTGCAGCATGCGGGAACCGCGCACCAGGTCCTGCCGGTCCCTCTGCCACCTGGCTGGGCCGGTCCCCCAGCAGCAGGACCCAGACCAGGTCCAGCTGGGTCCTGCCAGCCCTGGAGACCCTCTGCCACTCAGCTGGGCTAGTCTCTTGGTGGCCCGCAGGGACCACGTGCCAGGCCCAGCCGGGTCCTGCCGGCCCTGGGGCTACTTGTGCTTCCTGGGTGGGCGGGTCCCATGGCGCGCAAGACCATGCACTGTGGGACCGGCCTGGCCGGGCAGCACAAGCAGCCACAGGGCTGGCAGGACCTGGCTGGGCCCGGCACATGGAGACCGCGTGCCGTGCCAGGTCCTGCCACCAAGGGACTGGCCCAGCCGGGTGGCAGAGGGTCCCCAGGGCTGGCAGGACCTGGCTGGGCCCGTCACACAGTCCCTGAGAGCTGGGAGCTGGCAGCAGCAGGCTCAGAGTGCCCCATTCCTGCTGCTGCTGTGAAAAGTAAGTTATGGGCCCTGGGCAGGGGGGGCTAGAGCCCTCCAGGGGGAGCTGGGGCCCTGTGGGGGGGCATTCCATGTGCTGGGTGGGGGTGCTGCACCCTGTGGGGGCCAGGGGACCCACCCCTCCTGAGCAGCCCCTCCACAAGGTCCCCCACACCCACAGTCCCCCCAGCAATTGCCCCACACCTACCCACACACCAACGCACATCCCTCCACACACACCCATACAGCCACCCGCCTTCCCCCATACCCCTTCACACCCCCTTCCTGCAAACACCACGTCGCCCCATCACATACCCATCATGTGCAAAGAAAACCAAAAGCACACCTCAACACATATAGGTATTTAGAATTTATTTTATCATGATGATAGAGACACTGGTAGGCTTCCAAATTGCTTTAAAATAGTAAATATACCAATAAAGCATTGCCCATCTGATCACTCTCACTCTCTCTCTAGGGGGCGCGTGTGCGTGCGTGCGTGCGTGCGTGCGTGTGTAGACTGGTCTTTTGTTTTACTTGTGGAAGAACATGGATTTGGGGGTATTTTTAAAAATGGATTTGGGATGCTGCTGCAGCAGTCCATCTAGTACAAGGGGTAGTGTCCCCAGGTACCAATTGGCAGGGCCCCAGAAGCTCCTGAGAGTGAGTAGCCCTGAGCTACTTGCCAGGGCAGCTTTTTGTACTGATGGGACCAGGGCAGGGAAGCTTTTTATACTTCTGGGGACAGCACAGGTGCTGGCCCTGGGCTCTAGCTTCCCTTGGCTACAGATCTGGCAGGAGCTAAGCAGGGTTATTTTGCCATAAGTGGCACAATTTGCTCCACAACAAAGTGCATGCCTGAGCACATGCACAGAGGCAAAAAGCCCAGGCTCATATTTGCACCACTTCTATTTGAGCTGCTGCAAGCGCACGTGCTTGCATGTGTGGATGCGCCCTGGTAATCCAATCCTCCTATTTTGGCAATGCCTCCCGACTTTGTGTCATCTGCACGTTTCATCAGTACACATCAAGCTCTTGCACCAACCTTTCTGCATACATAAATACATTCCATAGTTTCATGGATGTTACATTTTTTCATAAGCACTATAGTCAGAGAAGTTTTCTTAAATTCAGATTTTAGTTTGATTCCTCATTGTGACCTATGGTTACCTACGTTTTTAGATCACAAACAACAGTATTACATTTCTATCATATGAAGTGACTTGAATATACTTACTGATTTTACAACTACTAGGAAGTAAGAGTTCAAGCTGTCTGGGACAACTGTAGTTCCTGTCCTAAAGAAAGCAGAAAATGTAATAGCTGTTAGTGTATCTACAAGCTTCTCATACATACACATTAAGTACAGGATTCAGAGAGGCAATAAGACAAAAATGTTCTCATAATACAATGGTTTCAAACTGTTTAGATTCAGACTATCCCTCCATAACTTTTTTTAATTGAGTGGTACCCTATTTAGGAACCATCCTGATAGAAATCAGAGAAGCATGCCTCAGTGGCTTTCAACTTGGGTGCTGCTGCTGCAGCCATGAGCAGGTGAAACTGTCCCACATGCCTTCTGTGGAACCAGATCAGGAAAGGGCTAAAGAAGGAGCAGGGGTGAATCCAGGATTTGGCAAAGTGGGGGAGCAGGGGAAGCCACCTGTGGTACAGGGGTAGCTGCACCACCATTCCCAGGTTTCCCGCCTCTCCCCTAGCACCAGTGTAGGCATACCATGCCCAGAGTCTCTGGGAACTTGTTTTTTAAAGTCCCCAAAGCACATAAGAATCCCCACTCTCTCTTTGTTCTGAGAGGCATCTCCCCTTCTTCCTCTCCTCCACCTGCTACTACTATTTCCTCTGGTGTCCCAGGGCAGTGGAAACTTCAAGTCCAGCCTGCCCACTTCAGCCAGGTTATAAGGTGGCTGGGCTCAGCTGGGACATTGACAGTGGTAGCAGGGGAGATGGCTGGGGGGAGGATTCTGCCACCCTGCGAGGTCCCCCTAGGAGCAGGCACAGGAAGGGGCAATCTCCCTGCCCATTGCCTCTGCTGCTGTCACTGTTTCCAGCTAAGGCTTCCTCCACCCCAGCAGACCAGGGAAAGCAGTAGCAGCAAGTAGGGGAGGGGAGGAAGGGGAGGGAAGAAAAAGAGATGCTCTGAGTAGCTGGTGGAAGGAGAGGCAAAGGGAAGGGAAGGGAACATGCCTCTGAACATGGAGAGATAGGAGGGATTCTTATATGCTTTGGGAACTTTAAAAAAGTCCACAGGGGCTCTGAGGGTATGATCCAATCTGAAAGTGGGGTGCAGCCATATTACTGCATCACCTCTGAATCTACCCTTGAGCAAGAGACCAGGCTCTTGCCTGTATTCAAGTTATCTGATACATATAAAGTAGGCAGGAGTGCATGCTTTTGTAGCAGCCACTTCCTGATCTGGCTCACATGAGGCATGCGGAGCAGTGTCATCTGGATACAAGTACAGACCCCTGAAAGGGTCTCATAGTTCCCTGATTGAGAACTGCTGCAATAATAGTTCCATGTCATAATGGAATGGTTCTGGACTTCTGGGAATAAGCAGAAAAGGTTGGTTCATTTAATAAATCTACATATATTTACACACACAGCATAAATATTTTAGTTTTCCTTATAAAAGTTAGTCAAATGAGAAGAAAAATATCAATGTTCACTTTTTTGTAACAGGGTTAGAAGTGCTTCATTTTGTTATGGGAAAAACTACATTTTTGGTGCTTCATTCTTTATTCTCTGAAACCAGCATCAGTAAGAACCCAAAGTATCATTACTAATATTCACGTGTTTCTGACTCTTGATGAAATAGCAAATTTATTTATTTGTTTGTTTATTTATATAAACCACACACATATAATTATATTTCTACAACTAGACTCCAAAATGAACATTTCTGGCATTATTAAAATAAGGTTATGTTTGCACCAGTCTTTTAAAAAGTCTATCTACGTTTATGGGAAAAGCATTCTTTTTCAGTTTTTAATGTTTTGTATTTTAATAACAACAACAACCTGTAAAATCTCCGTAGGGAGCAATGAACAAGAAAGTCTATTTTTTCTGCTGGCCATGAAGAGAATAATGTGAGTTTCCTGTTAAGAAAGACAAAAATATATATAGTAGAATTGTTAATAAACCTCCTCCTCTGTTTTAAAACTCTCAGATAAAAGTGTACTTCCTTGTAAATTAGAACTGAATTATTTTTTAATTGGGACCTGTAGGTGCCACTATAATGCTTTCGGTAATAATACTGAAAATTTTGCTTTGTGCAGCGACAACAAAATGACCTGAACAACATATATTATAGCTCTTCCTATACAATCATGTAGCCAGCCCATCCATTTAAACATACCAATATGTACTTTCAGGATTCTCTCTCATAGATGAGAAAAATAGAAAAAAATGCACTGTTTCTTTACTCAGAAGCTCTCCTATCCTATAGCTGAGGTGCATTTAAGTACCTAAATAGACAGACATCGCTTAAACCTGCAGAAGCAGTAGAGGGTGACAGTCACCCTGCTGACCCATCCATCTAACACTTCATGTTTGCTAAAACTCATGTGTAGGTCTAGTCCTATGGAGAGTGGAATAAAAGCACAGAAATCAACCATGATCCAACTCCAGTTAAGCAGGAGTAATGCTATAGGTCTACAGCACAGTCAATAGTTCTTTGACCTGCTCAGTAAATAAAAAGTTTGGCTTTACTAATAAAAATAATAACTAATAAAATTAATAAATAAATATAAAAAATAAAATAAAAGTTTAGCCTTCTCAGTAAATAAACCACTTAATTCCTTCAAATTAAAACTGGATGCTTTCTTAGAAGATACACTTTAGCCAAACACTAACAGTTAGATTCAAAACAAAGGTAATGAGGTGAAATTCTGTGGTTTATGCCAGGGCATCTAACCTACGGCCTTTAAGCTGCATGGGGCCTGCAAGGGGTTAATTCAGGGGCAGGCAAAATACGGCCTGTGGGCCGAGTCCAGCTTGCCAGGCCATTCTATCTGGCCCGTAGGGCCCCTGAAAAATTTAGAAAATTAATATTTATCTGCCCCTGGTTGACTGTCAAAGATGACAGGAGCCAGCAGCAATAGGACCCAGAGGGAGCCAGCAGCAGAACCCAGGAGCCATAGCAGCAAGACCCACTCAGCCCCGTCCCACCCGTAGCCCCAGCCCAGCAGAGGCTTCTGGCCTTGGACCCTGGGACTGTTCCTACCTCCCTCCGCCAGAGATGGAAATTCAAATAAAGAGCAGGGCGGGGAGGGGAAAGGCAGGAAGGACCATAAACAATCACCCCAGTCCTCAGGGCTGGGTCAAGCCAGGCCGGCTTCTGTGGTCCTGGCACTACTGTTGGGAACCATGTGGTGCTGAAGCGGTAGGCACTGGGATGGAGGGGAGCAGTGGCAGCAAAAGTGGGGAAATAACTTCAGCAGGCACTGGTGGAGTGGCAGCAAGCGAGTGTGCAGAGTGCAGCAACAGCTAGGCGAGAGTGCAGAGCCTGTGCTGGTGTGCTGGGACCAGGGCTGGCAGGGCCCAGGGCGAGGCAGCAGGAGCACGGGGCCCAAGCTGTCAGGAGCTCTAAGGAGCCAAGCTGGGCTGCACCAGCAGGGAGTGGGGGAGCCGGCCCAGGCCCCGCGCTCCTGCCGCCCCACTCTGAGCCCCCGCTGGCCCTAGCCCCAGTGCACCAGCATCAGTCCTGTGCTCCTGCCCAGCTGTTGCTATGCTCTGCACACCCGCTCGCTGCCACTCCCTTGCCTGCCACAGCCATTTCCCCACTTCCTTGCCTGCCGCTGCTGCCACTCCCCTCTACCCCCTGGCCTGCTGCTTCGGCATCATGTGGTTCCCAACTGTAGTGCCAGGTCGCAGGATTCAGCAGGAGCTGGCCTGCCCCTTGCAATTCTTGGCAAGCTCCATTAGGTGCCAGCTAGGCTGGTCTGGCTCCTGCTGTGTCCTGTGGTCTTGGCCATGCAGTTGGGAACCACATGGTGCCAGAGTGGCGAGCAGTAGGGGGATGGGGAAGCAGCAGAAGAAGGGCAGCAGTGGCAGATGGAGGGGGAGGTAGCAGCGAGTGGGAGCATGGGGCCCACACTGGTAGCCCAGGGCCAGGAGTGGCAGGAGTCCAGAGCCCAGGCTGGAGGAGTTCTGGCAGGGGGTGGAGCCTGCCATGGGGGGGGGCAGAGGGAGGCTATGGACAAACCCTCTTCTTCAGCCCATGCCACAACCCTCCCCAGCCACCCCTCCCCCCACACCCACCTACACCCCACATATCTACACACACTCACATGCTCCCCCAACCTACATATACACACACTCACACCCCTCACACCTATCCATCCCTTCACAAAGCCCACCCCTCACACACACACACCCTCCCTCACTCCCCACATCCTGACAGCCCCTCACAAACCTATACTCACCCACCCATATGCCCCCCCCCACAACATACAAGGGTAAGACTTCATTTTAAGCTATAATACAATCACCTCTATGTACACTACACAAACACATAAATCAGGACAAAAATATTTTTTGAAATTAAACTAATGAATGTTGTAACAGATGTTTAATCTTTAGAATATAACTTGGTATTTTTCTGTTTCCAAGATGGCAAACACTCTTGCTGAAACAGTATTTCCAGGGGGCAAGGGGAGGGACTTCTGGTGGCAAATGTCAGGGGTTACAGCAGGGATGGGCAATTATTTTGGGCAGAGGGCCACTTACCAGGTTTTGGCAAGCTGCTGAGGGCCAAATTTCCCTCTCTGGTGCTAGGCAGGGACTTCTGGTTACGGGGGGGGGGGGGGGGGAGGGGGGCTGGGCAGGCCTTGCTGCTGGGTCCTGCCACTGGCTTCCCCTGGGTCCTACTGTTCCTGGCTCCTGTCATCTTTGACAGGCAGCTAGGAGTAAACAAATACTAATTTTCTAATTTTTTTAGGGGTCTCATGGGCTGGATAGAATGGCCTGGCAGGCCAGATCCAGCCCCTGGGCCATATTTTGCCCACCCCTGGGTCAGGGGGTGAGACGTCCAGTCCCAAGATGGCAACCATGGAACAGGGCACCTGTCAAGGGGTGGGACTCAATGTCTTGCCAAAACTCGGTAAGCAGCCCTCCACCTGAAAGAATTGCCTTCCCCTGGGTTAATTTGTGCCTGCTGGCTCCTGTGCCCTCCCCCACCACCCCAGCTGCTGCTGCCACTAGAGCTTTTGGGATTCTCCTCTATCCTCTGACTTCTGCTTCCTGCCCTCCCTGGGTACAGTGCAGCACAGGCAGTCCACTGTTTGGGAGGGGGGAGAAGAGGGACCAGAGTATTTACAATGCAGGGACTCCCAGCTATGGCACACATACAGCCCATGCTGTACTGATCTTGGCAGTGCTGAACAGAGCAACTTCTTCAATCAAGCATTTGTTCAACAAAGGCTCATCACAAGAAACATGTTTTCTTCCCATGGTACATACAGGCTGTCTGTAGCACACAGTTTAGTTTAATGTGGTATTACTTTTAAATGTGTCAGGTGGGCAACTGCCTGCTTGACTGGTGCATAGAAATAAATAAACAAAATTAAATTATCTTTATCTTGAGCATTTTAATTCTCTCCCAAATCTATGCACCTACAAAATCTACCCTTTTATCATAATTAATATTTTATGAATTGCTGCAACAAAATACCAATTCAGACCCACATCAATTTTCTATATGACCTATGGTCTTCCAGCCAGGCAGTGGTAACTGGAAGTTATACAGTCAATGTTCTCATAAGGTGCCTGATTCAATTTTTAAAAAATGTCCAGAAGCTATTAAAATTTAATTTTTCAGGGCTTCTGTCCTGAGGAACCCAGGCTTATTTTTGTTTTAAATTAAATTGAACCCTAAGAAAGGAAGAAATCTCCCTACAAAGATGAGGCAGATATGGAATAAGGTTAGAAATGGCTTGATAAATTATTTATGAAGTCTAATTTCATGATGCATCTCCTGTTTAACTAAACAAAATTGCATTATAATGCAAAGAGATGACAGCTGAAGCTGATAATTATCCTGATGTCATTTTTAAAGATATTTTCATACTTGTAATGGGATATACTAGCCCTTTAAGGAAATATGATTCAGGCATTGGTTAGGAGTCCAAGACAACCCCTTTCCAATTAGTCCCCAGTCCAATAGAGGCAGTTACAAGGAAAGAATGAGGAGCATGACTGTTCCTTGAAGGGTCCAGGACGGGGAGGCAAGACATATTTCATTCTATCAGGCATCCCAAAAGTCTCACAGGGCACATCTACACACACATTTAAGTGCACCTAAATTTAAATGCGCATGAGTTTAATGTACATTAAGCGGTGTGACGGTGGCGCACTGCCGTCACGGGCGCAAGGAGGGGCGAGGAAAGGCTGCGGGGCAGACAAAACCCCAGAACAGAACCCTGGAGGGGGTAACTTACCTTCGGGAGACCCGGCGGTGCCAGAGACGAGACCACGGTGGCAGCTGCAGCTACAGCCACGCAAGCCGGCATTATGCCGGCTATTTAAGCAGCTGTACCCAGTAAGGGAGACAGCTGGGCCAAATTGCAGCGGCCAATATGGCCACTGCGGGAAAGTTTAAAACCTCCAACAGCACCCATGGGGAGGGGGAGCCAGAGAGAGGGAGAGAGAGCAGGCAGCACGTCTGGGGTGCTGAGGCTCCTGCTGGGGAAAGGCACCAGCTAGGCTGTGCCGTACCAGCGCAAGAGGCAGGAGAAGCCTCTAAACCACTAGCAGAGGAAAGCAAGGGGAAACTTCCTGCCTTGCAACAGGGAGCGAGCAGGGAGAGGCCAGTACTCGCCTTGAGAGGAGGGAGGCAAGGGGAACGACAAGGTACCCTGCACTTGCCAGCACTGCCCCTAGGAGAAATAGAGTCAGGGACAGGGGCAGAATCCCCTGGAATCCACTGGATAAGGGAAGGCAGCTCTGGGAGCCTCCCTACCCAAGGGGAATATTATTTCTAGAGAAGTTAAGAGTGAAGGACACAAAGAGATAGCGGAAGAGCCAGAGACAAGAGGACGAGCTGGCCAAGTTGTACAGCTGAGTCCGAGTCCCTGCATTGGTGAAACCAACAGTGGGCAAGCCCACAGAGGACCGAAGGTCACCATCCCATCAGCACATGATCAGTTGGCGAGTGGACAGGGTGTAGGGGTGACGGAACACCGTAGGCAACAGCTGCGAGTACACCCATGTCAGGGAACCCCTCTAATAAGAACTCCACTGGAACCCTCTCACAATAATATACCAGCAAAGTCGTGGCAGGCGGGACGAGGGGAGGGGCTACCTAACTGACGGGTGGCACTAGCCATAAGACCTTCGACATCACAAGCGGGTTTAGGCAGGTGTCTACATGTGCAGGCATTAAAGTGTAATAACACTGTATGTGGACTGACAAATGCACTCTAACCACTGACTGAATCATATTTCCTGAAAGGGGTAGTATATCCCATTACAAGTATGAAAATATTTTTTAAGAATTACATCAGGATAATTATCAGCTTCAGCTGTCATCTCTTTGTATTATAACGCAATTTTGTTTAGTTAAACAGGAGATGTATCATGAAATTAGACTTCATCAATAATTTATTAGGCCATTTTTAACATTATTCCATATCTGCCTCATCTTTGTAGGGAGTTTTCTTGCTTTCTCTGGGTTCAATTGAAAGTAAATTAAAGTTAGTCCCAAAGCAGTTGATACACACAGTGTTAACGAGCTTTAACATGTCTACGTGTTTGTTAATGCGCTTTAACTATTTGCGAATAGCCTAATTTTACAATTTTTAATGTGCATTAATGGTGCATATGTGTAGACACATGCTCTTAATGCGTATTAACTTATACTAATGTGCATTCAAGTGTCATGTGTAGATGCACCCACAGGGACAGAGCTGCTGTTCTCACGTTTAGTGGGAATGGAGAAGAACAGCTTGCGAGAGTATTGTCAAACCTGCTGGAAGAAAAGGGTAATCTGGGCCATGGAAAAAGGATGCAAAGCCAAACCCAGGAAAGCGCTAAAAGGAAGGACTTAGTATTAGCAAGATGTGTGCATGAAGATAATTCTGCTTTTTTAAATACTCTCACAGCTATCCTAGGTGCAACTGAACTAAGGACATTTAAAGGGGTCATTATAAAAGTAGCTGAGGGCAGATGCCCACCACAGTACTCACACACACAGACATGCATGTACACACACAAGTATATTCTACAAAAAAGGAACATAATGGCACCCAATATACAATCCAATAGGTATATCTTTGCATTTATTCCAGGGTCTACTCACATATGATGAGTCACTACAGAGCTATCACAAAAGGTATAGGGATGTTTAAAGAGAAGCCTGACCCCAAGAAACATGGGGCAGTAGATCATACAACTGAGAGCCATATACCACCTTTCAATCCCACTTGTTAACAACAGTGCTTTGACTAGACAGAGTTTTCAAGGAAAGATTAAGAAAAGGCACTTAACTTGAATGGAAGAAAGCATTATAAGAAGCCTTTTTCACCACCCTCCACAGTGGCCTTTCATAATTCTAGTTCCTGACAGCCCACAGGAGGGTTGGAAGGCATTGGCAGACAGAGTGAAGCCACTGGTGGGAGTTTGTGCAAATAAGCCCTTTACACAGAAATAGTACAAATGATTGATAACGAATACAAAAAACATAGCAAAATGATTTAAAAATACTAGATAGGAAAAGGTATAAAACTGAATAGGAAACCACAAATAACCAAATAAGCCAAAAGCATAGGTAAACTAAAAGCAAAAATTGGCAGGCTGGTGGCATTATTTCTTTTGCTCTTTATATTACATTTGCCATCTAGAAGTACTTGCACACGTGAGCACAGGTATTCACACTTGGGTGTGTACACAGGAGCAAGTACTAAGATTGTCATCTCTTTGGAACAGTCAGGTTTTTTTACATGGGAAAGGCATATAATCTCTCTATGAGTGCTTTACAAGTGACAGTGTAAAACATTAAGAAGTAAAAATGCTTGGCTACTTTAATAAGAGGAAAGGGAAAGTATTTTTTCTTGAAAAAAAAAACAAACCAACAACTTAGTCACACTGGTGACTCGCATGGAAAACATTTGGAAGTATTTACTACATGGATATTATCACAGATTCCTATCTATTTTAAAAACTACTCTGAGCTGGTAGGCGGCACATTTGAACCTGAAGCATGCTGAATATTAGGGCTGTGCAAAGCTTCGGTGGCTGATTTGATTCAGAGGAGATTCGGCCCAATTTGGCAGCTGAATTTCTAAATCCAAACTGAATCAGGAGACCTATTAATTTCTCCGAATCAAATTGGAAGCCTCCAATTTGATTTGGAGAGAATCTGAAAGATTTGATGATTCAGACATAGATACACCTTTATATGTCTTTTCTATATACCTCAAGATACCAGGTGGCTCGTGAACGTTGAGATGGTGGGGCAGATGGAACGTCCCACAGGAGCACGGGGGGTTCCCCAGCCCGCTCAGTGGTGGACCTGGAAGTGGACCAGAAGTATTTCTAGTCCACTTCTGGGTCCACCGCGGAGCGCGCGGGGGACACCTCTCCTCCCCCTGCCACCTGTCTCAGTGACTGGTGCCTCCTGGGTCTGGGGCAGCACCTGGGGTCCCCCCGCAGCCACTCACTGGGCTGGAGGGTGCCGGGGAGGTGTCCCCTGCACACTTGGTGGCGGACCCGGGAGGGGACCAGAAGTACTTCAGGTCCCCTTCCGGGTCCGCCACCGAGCATGTGGGGGTGGGGTGGGGGGTGTGGTTGCGCTCCTGTGGGATGCTACATCTGCCCCACCATCTCAGCATTCATGAGCCACGTTGGTACCGTGAGGTATGTAGAAAAAACATAGACACAGCTTTATATGGCCAAATCTCTGATTCTCCGAATCAGAATTGAAACTTCAGATTCGGATTCGGCCGAATAGAATCAGGACAGTGATCCAAATCAGAGAATCGAATCACTGTCCTGAGAATTGGGCCGAATCCAAATCAAATACGGCCCACTTCACACACCCCTAGTGAATATACAGATAATGATTGCTGCATGTGCCTTCTAGAACTCCTAAATTACAAAATAAAAAATAGACGAAGTAAATCAATATGTTTTAGGAGTAAGTATGGAGAATTATTATTATGATAGATCAAGCACTTTGCAGAACTGATCAAAAAAGCCCAATTTAAAATCAAAAGAAAATCTCCCATTGATTTAAGTAGCTTTTTGCTCAATCATAGAAAGGCAGAGTAGACTTGCATTATATAGACATTTCATAGATTTTATAGATATTAGGGCTGGAAGGGACCTCAGAAGATCACTGATTCCAGCCCTCTGCCCCAGGGGCAGGAAGTCAGCAGGGATCACAGGATCCCAGCAAGATAAACATCCAAATGTCTCTTGAAGGCATTCAAAGTAGGTGCTTGAACCACCTCTGGCGGCAGTCTATTCCAAACCTTGGGGGCTCAGACAGGAAAGAAGTTCTTCCTTATGTCCAGCCTGAAGCAGTCTTGGAGGAGTTTGTGACCGTTTGACCTTGTCATCCCTTGGGGTGCTCTGGTGAACAGATGTTCCCCAGATCCTGGTGAGCACCCCTGATAAACTTATAGGTGGCCCCCAGATCATCCATGAGCCTGTGCTTTTCCAGGCTGAAGAGCACCATGGCTCTCAGCCTCTCATCATAAGGTCTGTTTTCCTGACCCTTGATCATGCATGTGGCTCTTCTCTGGACTCTCTCAAGCTTCTCCACATCCTTTTTGAATTGTGGAGACCAAAACTGAACACAGTACTTCAGCTGCGGCCTCACTAAGGTCGAGTTCAACGGGAGAATGACGTCCTGGGATTTGCTTGAGAAGCATCTATGGATGCAAGCCAGCATTTTGCTCACTTTACTAGCTGCAGCATCACATTGAAGACTCATGTTCATCTTGTGGTCATGACTCCCAAGTCCCTTTCACCCATAGTGCTAGCCAGTGAAGCACTGCCAAGCCTATAAGGATACTGCAGGTTTTTCTTCCCACGGTGCAGAACCTTGCATTTTTCAGTGTTAAACACCATCAGGTTCCCATCTGCCCATTTTCTGAGCCTGTCAAAGTCAGCCTGGATCACCCTCCTGTCCTCAGGTGTGGATGCTTTACCCCAGAGTTTGGTGCCGTTGGCAAACTTGGCCAGTCCGCTTCTGACACCAATGTCTACATCATTAATGAAGATGTTGAATAGTGTTGGCCCAAGGACAGAGCCTTGGGGAACTCCACTGGTCATAGGGCACCACGACGATTGACTGCCATCAACCACCACCCTCTGGGTCCTACCATAGAGCTAATTCCCCAGCCAGCAGATCGTGGTGAGGCTGAGGCCACAGTTAGCCAGTTTTGCTAAGAGGTGATCCTGGGATACCGGATAGAAGTCTTTTTTAAAGTCAAGATATATGACATAAATCTCTTCTCCCTTGTCCAGGTGATAGGTCACCTGGTCATAGAAGGAAATGAGATTGGTCAAGCAGGACCTACCCGCAACAAAACCATGCTGGCTATCCCTCAGGATGTTGCCATCAGCCAGTCTGTTAAGAATGGCCTCTTTGATAATCTTTTCTAAGTCCTTCCCCAGGATAGAGGTCAGGCTGATGGGCCTATAGCTCGATGGATACACTTTCCTTCCTTTCTTGAAGATAGGCACCACATTGGCCTTCTTCCACTCTTTGGGCACTTCACCAGAGCACCAGGAGTTCTCAAAGATCCATGCCAGGGGCTGAACTATGATGCTAGCCAGCTCCTTGAGTACTCTGGGATGTAAACTATCAGGGCCAGCTGACTTGAAGGTATCCAGCCTCTTGAGGTTTTCCTTCATGAGGTCATCATTGATGGAGGGTAAGGAATCTCCCTCACCCGGGCCTCCTTGTCCCATAATGGGCAGGGGCGTCCCATAGGACTGGTGAAAAACTGTTGCAAAGTACCCATTTAGCAAGTTGACTTTTTCCTGGGTGTCGGTTGTCAGTTGTCCCATCTGGTTTAGCAGGGGTCCCTTGCTTTTCCTTTGGCTCCCCACATATCTAAAAAATAACTTTATTTATTGTCTTTGATACTTGTAGCTAGCTGGAGTCCTGTCATAGCCTTGACTTTTCTGGTTCGCTCCCTGCAGGTCTGGACCAGTGCAGAATATTCCTCCTTGGAGGTGGATCCAGTCCTCCATCATTTGTAGGTCTATCTTTTTAGACACAGGAGGTCCACTAGTTCCCTGGAGAGCCAAGGGGACTACTGTGCCCTTTTGCTGCCTTTCCTCTGAGATGGAATAGACTTTGCTTGCACATCCAGGATCACTCCTTTGAGGAGCAACCACTCGTCCTGAATTCTCCTCCCCTTTGGGCTGAGGCCCTTTAAGGCCTCACTGACAAGCCTCCTGAGCTTGTCAAAGTCAGCTTTCCTGAAGTTGAGGACTTCTGTATTGCTGACTGACTTGCCAGCTTTGCAGTGGATGGCGAAGGTGATCAGCTTGTGGTCACTGTCACCCAGCTTCCCTTCGATCACTAGGTCACTGATTAGGTCGTCCCCATTGCCAGAACCAGGTCAAGCAGCACTTTACCTCTCGTTGGCCCGTAGACTTCTTGCGTCAGATAGAGCTCATCGATGCATAAGAGAAAGCTTTGCGACCACTCGGATTTGGCCAAGCGCTCTTCCCACAAGATGTCTGGGTAGTTGAAGTCTCCCATGACAACCATGCACTGGGAGCATGGGGCCGCAGCCAATTCCCTGGTGAACTCCTGGTCCATCTCTTGATCCTGGGTAGAAGGTATGTAGTAGACTCCTACCATTGTGTCCCCTGTGCCATGTTCCCCATGGTTTTTAACCCAAAGGGTCTCCAGTCATCCACCCTGGGTGCCAATTTCAGCTTGCAGGGATGCATAGCTTTCCTTGACATAGAGAGCTACACCCCCACCCCTTTTGTCCATTCGATCCCTCCTGTACAGGGTATAGCCGTCTATACCTGTGGCCCCGTCATGGGTGGAGTCCCACCAGGTCTCCGTTATCCCTATGACATCATAGTTATTTGTGTTAAGCAGGAGGACAAGTTCCTCCTATTTATTCCCCAAGCTCCTGACATTTGTGTACAGGCACGCTAGTGTCCCTATGGGGCCTCTTGCCTTGCCTACAGCTCACTCCAGAGCTGGGGCAGGGGTGGACTCCCTTAAGTGGCTTGCCCTTCTGGCTTTGCAAGGTTGCTCAGCAGACCAGCAGTGGCAGTGGTCCCCCCATCCCCCAGCAGGCTTAGTTTAAAGCCTCGTGGAGCAAGTCAGCCAGTCTGGCTGAGAAGAGCCTCCTCCCCAGTGGAAAGAGGTGGAAGACGTCCCTTGCAGCAGCTCACTGCCTCTTTCACCAAAGAGCAGACTGTGGTCATGGAAGCCAAAGCCTTCCCGATGACACCAGCACTGCAGTCTTTGGTTCAGTACCTCAATCCTCCTCTCCCTCCTCAGCCCGTAGCCTGAAACTGGGAGGATTGATGAAAACACCACATGCACCCCCAACCCCTTAAGCCCCGCTCCCAAATCCCTGTAGCGCTTCATGACCCAGCTGGGAGCGCTCTGAGCCATATCATTTGTGCCCACATGGATAAGGAAAATAGGGTAGTAGTCAGTGGGCCAAAGTTGCTCAGGGATCTTCTCTGCAATGTCTCGGATCCAGGCTCCTGGGAAGCAGCAGACTTCCTGGGCTAAGGGGTCAGGGCAGCAGATTACCCCCTCAGTCCCCCTCAGGATGTAGTCTCCCACGACAAAAACTTTGCATTTTGTCTTAGGGAGAGTGGGGGCCATAGCTACAGTTGAGCCTGTGTTGTCTGCAGGAGCTGGCAGCTTGTTACCTTATTTTATTTATAAACATTTCAAGTTTAATCTTAAAACTAATCAAGTGTTGTTCATGGCATTTTGTTTTTTGGGGTTTTTTCTGACACTACTTTTATTGGAAGGCTGGTCCACAACCGTTTAACATCATAGTTTACTAAGGCAAACATTACATTCACCTATAAACATACCATGATGATGTTAGCTTAAAACTTAGGAGGACTGGATATACTTACTTAACTTCTGTTCAAATGAAAGATACATAAGGTGTGTGGATTTTCTAAATGCTTGGCCTTTACCACAGCTAACCATTTGAATACTTTTCTGCTTGTAGATGATAAATTAAAGATTTTAAATATTCTATGATATGAATCATACACCTCTGTGGCATCTGAAGAGAAAAAAAAAATCACCTTTTTAAAGTATATTAAATATTATTTTACTTTTGCAGTATTTAAATGGTGGCACTACACTGGCCTTTTTCTAGTCCCCTGGTACCTCACACATCTTCCACAACTTCATGAACAACATTATCAAGGATTCTCCCCTGCCAGTTCCTCCAGTAACCCTGGGATGAAGTTCATCAGGCCTTGCTGACCTGAATTAATTCAGACCCATCATAAGCTTTCTGCCTTTTGTTATTTCATCCTTCAGATTGTCCCCTTCCTTATCCAAATAATTATTATTACGTGTCTCACTACAGCTCATGGGCAACTTCTTGAGATGGGTGAAATCTATCTTTTTGAAATCTAGTATTCTAGTTTTGCTAAGTTCATGCTTTCCCTGTTTAAGAATGTGGAATTCTATCATTTTGTGACTGCTTCCTCCCAAGTTGCCCATCACCTTCATATCCTCATATCAGTTCTTCCCTATTGGTCAGGACAAGATCCAAGACAGATGATACTCTAGTCTCCACCTTTAAGAACAGAAAGTTGTCCTGCACACAAATTAGGAACTGGCTCAACATTTGATGTTTGGCTATATTGTTCTTCCAGCAAATATTTGGAAAACGGAAGTCTTCCATCCCATAGCTTTAGATAGATTTTTTACCTCCTTGAAGAGTGCCTCATCAACCTCCTTTTCTGATTTCATGGCCTATAATAAATTTCCACCATTATATTGGGGCTGCATCTTTCACCTTTCTTCTTCACCCAAATGCATTCTGCTCTGCTGTCTTCCTCCTCCTGAATCAGGGAACAAGTGTATGTGTTTTTTGACATACAAGGCAACACCACCACCTTTTCTCCCAGCCCTGCCCTTCTGAAACAAAAGTGTAACCTTTAATGTTGCCATTCCAGTCATAAGGGCTCTCCCACCAGGTCGCTGTGATACCGATCAGGTCACAGTTCTTTTCACAGGCTGCAGCTCATAGCTCATCTTGTTTATGCCCCATACTTCTCACACTTGTAAACATATCAGATATATTTTGATCTATTCACTTCCCTTTTGCACCACTTGTTGCTGTCCTGTGGCTCTCTGGCCCTTTCCCAGAGCTGAGTTGCTTCTTCTGGTTCTTTCCCTTCTGGATTCAGCTCTGTTGCTGGAGGGTTTTGATCACCATCTCCTGTAGAACCTAGTCTAAAGCTCTCTGTATTAGGTTGGTCAGACACTGCCCAAAGATGCTCTTTCCAGTTCTCATCAGATAAATCCCATCTCTTGATAGAAGTTTTCCTCCCCAGAACATCCACCCATTGTCAAAGAAGCCAAAGCCTGTATGTTGACACCACCATCTCAACAACACATTTACTTTCAGGATATGAGGGCCCCTACCTGGGCCCTTCCCTTCCATAGGAAGGATTGATAAGAATATCACTTGTGCTCCAAGCTCCTTAACCCTCCTGCCAAGAGCCTTATAATCACCTCTATTTGCTCAGTGTCATTCCTGGCAGTATCACTGGTGCCTACATGGACAAGCAGGAAGGGGTAGTGGTCTGAAGGATGAATGAGCTTTTGCAGTCTCTCTGTGACATCCTGAATTTGGACGTCAGGCAGACAGCACATTTCCTGGGCCCTCAAATCTGGACAACAAATCAGTGCCTCTGTCCACTACAGAAAGGAGTCACCAGCCACCACTACTCTTTTCCTTCCTGGTGCAGTGGTCCTAGTATCCTTATTCCTCAGGCCCTATACTTCCTGATCTCTAGACTACAGAGTACTTTGCATAATGCCTGCAGCTGTCTTCTCTTCTGTCTTTTCCTCAGCTGTTACACTGCTGAGTGCTTGAAAGTGGTTGCTAATTTCAATCTGCTCCTCTTCTAGTCTGGAGGCCCTCCTTCTTTGGATAGTCACATGCTGCCACTTCTCATTTTCCTTTGGCTTCTCCAGTACCAACCTCTCATAACTTCCTTTTCCTTGATGAAGCATAGATATGCATGCTTCTAACCTTTAATCTTTTCCACCAAGTCTTACACTTGGTGCAGATGAAGTGGTCTTGACCTTTGGGAAAAGCATGAAAATGGCACATCCCATCCGGGTCACAACTGCTGACTCAGCCTCTATTTTTATCTCCTTTGGTTCCTGGAGGACACCTAAGCTGTAAAGGAAAAAAAAAAAAAAAAGAGAAAAAGAAAACCACACAACAAAACCCACACTCCAAGCACTCATCCCCACTAACTGCTGGCCCAGTTCTCATGATATTATAGGTGTGTAAATGGGATCATGCCTGGAGAAAGTTTGGGAACTGCTAATACAAACAAAGCAATGTAGAAACTGTGAATAATGCTGACACCTAGTGGTAAAAAAAGGAATAAAAAACATAGGCTAAGAAAGAGGAAATAAAGGACAGTTCATATCACAAAACAAACGGAATCTAAGAATGTTAAAAGAGAAAAGTGAAAAATATTGCTAAGAATTTGAACAGATTATTGTTCTAGTCCCACAAATGTGGTCCTGTTGCGATTATCCCAGGAGGACCATATCTGAGCTAGCCAGTACTACTGATTGAATCTAGTCTTTGGTTTAACTGAGAACAACAAATTTACTTCAACCATGAATGACACATGCCCCTGGTGGCTGTGGGAGCACGGCTGCACTGGCAGCGGGTGGGAGCACAGAGCTCCCACAGATGCCATTGGCGCTATCAGTGGCGGGGGGAGGTGGGGTAGCGAGTGCCAACTGGGGTCAGCGACCACCCAGAGGCACCGCTGGCAGTGGCCAGCGGCAATCGTGGACCGCCCGCAGATGCCACCAGTGGTGTTGGCAGTGGGGTAGCAAGCAGCGACCATCCACAGGCACCACTGACAGTGTTGGCAACGCCTTTTTGTAGGGGGTGCACCGCCATACTCAGGGGGTGCACATGCACCCCCTACACTTCACCCCTGACTTCAACAATGAATCTGGGTCATTGAAATTACTTTAGGAGAGGATTTCATCCTCACTTCTGTACCTTAAGTCATCTTAAAAAAGCTCAGCTTACAAAAATTCAAGAATAAAGTGAAGGGAGGATAGATACTGGATATTGGCATTATCTTTGGATATAAGACTTAGTTATGGTGAATACAATGTTGAATTATAGTGAACTTTCCTCACATGTAATCCTTATGTGACTGTCAAGTTCAGGTCAAGAAGGAACAACACCATAGGACTGAAGTTCTCATGGTCTTCAAGGGTCCTAGAAACAGGGGTGATAGGGTGAAACACTGAATCCCTAAAAAGGTCTAGTCTCAGGCATGCATACCTTATATGTAGTGCGGGCTCCCATTATCATCTCTTTAGCAGGGAGTAGTCTGACAGTATTTTTTCTTTCTTGTGTGGTAGATTAAGTCAATTACCGCCATTAAAAGATTCAATCAATCCCCTTCTTCCTTTTCAGTAAAACAGTCAAGTCATTTTTTCCACCACGCAGCACATAATTTAGTATATTTTAAATCTGTCTATCACAAGATATTGCCAGAGCACAAATCAGAATAAATACCTAAACCTCCATTTACATTAAATGATTGATCAATTGATATTAAGTGATTTCGTGTTTAACATCAATTTAAGGAAAATGCCATCACCAGTCCAAATGAATCTTAACGTCAATTATTAGAAGTGGTGCCAAAAATATGTACCAGATAAGCTGCCAGTGAAAAAAAATATTCCATTTTTTCCTTTGCTTCCTGTATGGTTTTGGAGTTCTTTCTGAAGGTGAGCCAGAGAAAACACAGTGATATATAGATATGCAAATACTATTGTGTGTGTGCGCATGCGTGCGTGCGTGCTCATAGAGTATATATAGCAAAAGTAGTCCTCCAGGAGTCGGAACATAAAAGTAAAATGGTGGATTTCCTATTGGAAATGTTGCGAGGGAAAACAATTAATGCCTAACTAGGGTCGTTCAATAAGTGGCTGACTCCTCAGTCCGACTCGCAATAGGGGGTGGGTCTTTTGGCCCTAGGCCCGTTAACGAGTGGGACATGACATATCTGCCACCGCCAGCCTACCTGCCAATTAGTCTGTGAGTTGATTAATTAGGACCCACACATGGATAATCAATTAAACAAATTATAAGAGTTTATTAAATACACAAATAGCAAACAACAGGCAAGTAATATCGACGCTAAACACAGTACTCGCACACTCTTATCAATAATACCCTTTACACCTAACTATACTATTCTATTTATATTCATCCAAGTATAGTATATCTATCTATAACTATCTGTCTATTCCTTACACTATTATTCTCAAGGTACAGAGTGGCATAAACTTTATTAAGAAAAGGAAGGGAGATCTTTATTAAACTCCAACCGCTGCAGCCTCTGAGATCCTGAGGGCTGTCCACCTCACAAGTCCACTCCAAGCTGGTAGTGGCTTACCTTCCACTTATTAAACAGTGGTCGCTTACACTAATTCAGAACAGATGGAGAGGAGGGAGGTGGAGCAGGCTGACACTTACAACAGTGGGGCAAACGGCTGCTACCAGTGTAAAACACACCCGGGGGAAAAAGGTTCCGGGGAGCCAACCCTAATTGCCTCCACTTTGGAGCCCACTGAAGGGGAGCAAGATGCTGGAGACCCTCGAGTCAGTGGAGTGTTAGACGGTGCGCTTCCACAGAGCACCGCACACTCCTTCCCACTCTTCACCTTCAACCAGCTTAAGCACTCAGGACCACACTGACTCCACTCACTCACTCTCACACCATCAGTTAATCTCCACCACACTCTCTGTCATGCACACATCAAACCTACACCAGGCAATCCCACACATGCGCCTCATGCATTCTCAAACTCTGCCCCCCCTGAGCTCCGCCCACACCCCCTTTTTATACGGAATGTGCGCACGGCACTCTAGTTCTGCGCTCAATACTAAAATGTGCATATGACACTACTTTCAGGTGGCTGACATCTTAACAGGCGTAAGGTCAACTGCGATTCACACTGTGACCTGCTTAGAGAGTCAGGCTGGGTACCATGAGCTCTCTCTCTGAGACAGACCCGAATTTCTACAGCAACAGAAATGGATCTTGCAAAATCAATTTTAGAGAAAGTTTGAGTCCAAAATAAACCTAAATTCCTCAGGGGATTAGAATAATCTTTAGGAAGCCCCATACTGGGATTTTCCACTCCAGGGCTTGCCTATGAGACAACTTTATAAACCAGGCTACCATTCTGAGTGGGAAGAAAGAAAATCTGGGACACATTCTAGAGGTGCCTTTATACAATCTCCTCTTCAGTCCAGGTATCTTTAAAAGTAAATCTCTATTCTACAGCATAGTGACAGGGGCTGACATTCAGAAAGTGTTTGGGGAAGCCATGGGAAATATTCCTCCATGTGTAAGGCTTTTAATGAGACTTAGGAGGTTACATCAGACTGAAAAGAGAGCCTCCAAACTATGCAAAACTGCTATGAAAGCAGCTGTAGAAGGTATGTGAGTGAAGGTGTTTCATATCTATTTCTAGATCTCCCCAAACAGTGTTTCCCTTTGAAGGAGAAATCTGAATAAACTAAGACTATAACCAGGCACTACTCCATAAAGGCCAGGTCAGATTGTCATGCGACTGAGAAACCGGTGCCCCAACCTGTGCTCTGGCATCTTCCTTATTGAAGTCCAGTAGCAATCTGCTGGACCCAGGTTGGTTGAAGCTGTCAACAGCTCTTTTACAAAGCAGTCTGGAAGTTTTGCTTAAATTCATAGATTAGGAAGCCATATTTTCATAAACCATAATTTCTGGAATTAAATACATTACAGTACAATATGCTTTAGTTATCAGAACTGTTAAATATGAACTGGAATTTCTAATGTTTATACATAGACATACAATGTGTATGTCTACATTTATAATTCTTGTCATTTATAAGTCTACATATTACTTCTACATTGTATAATTTCAATACATTACTGTACAGAATACCATATTGTATAGTACTATTCTCTGTTTATATCCACTGATATTGAGAGAGATCTGGAGTCAACAGACCTCAAAAGATTTAAGTCTTATTTCCTTGTGAAATCATGTGCTATTAACTAAGGAAATGGATAATTTGTTTCCCTTTTGCAATGATTTTGGCTGGTGATCCCTTAGTGACATTATAATATTCCCAGAATAAGTTCTTAGGCTTAGCCTTTCACTAAGAATATACTGCTTTTTTCCTCTGGTTTTAGATAATCTCATTAGATATTGTATGGCACCATCTGGTGGACATTTTTCTAACTGGAATACTGAATTGTATTTTGCTTAAGTAATTTGATAAAAAGGCAAAGCTGGAGCAGAACATGTTGAGGAGAGTCAGATCTGGTAGCATGATCACAGGCACTTCCAATTTCTAAGCAGAACCAACATAAATTTATACTGTGGTTGTGGTCAAGTTTAACTTCTATGCCTCAGTTTCTCCACTTTCAGTGGCAGATTAAGATTTATTGGGACCCTGGGCAAACAGAAAATTGGAGGCCCCTCACACCCCATTATAAACACAAATGTATCAAAAATCATTAAGAAATAGACCCATTAAATGTTTACATGTTGCATTACTAAAGTACAACATACAATGTAAAAATTAACTACTCAATTTTGTGACACACAAAACTGAATAAAACAACTGCTTTAGGAAAATGACTCAGATGTATGGGATTGTCATAATTGTATAATACAAAATACATGATGTTTTAGGTTAGTGGTCATGTAGACTCTGGCTGGACTATTTTTTTAAGTATACATTTTACATTTTACTTACACTGTGTTAAACACTACAAGAAAAATACAGGTCATACCGATAGCCTTGAGTATGAGTCTAAGAATACCATTAGTGATTCCTACAATTAAAATAAAGCAGTAGGCCTACACAATACTTCTCAATTTTTTTTCATTCCTGAAATATTAAACATGTGCTAAACTTCAAATACTGAATCTCTCTCTTTTATATACCCATTACACCTGTGCTTTAATGCTACAATCACATAATTATGTAACCAAAATGTATAGATATATTGATATATACATACACATGCACACACATATATACAATCTTTCCCTATATATAATGTATCTCTATAAGCAGACAGATAGACAGACAGATCTATATTTGGGGTCAAGAACTACATGAAGCATCCAGGGGGCCACAGGATTCCCCTTTTCAGCACCGCAAAACAGACCTCAGTAATGGCACTACAGCACTGTGCACTGACCAGCAGGGGGATCTGATGCAGTTTGGGGTCACACCCTGCCTCCAACCCACACACTATCTGCATCCACTGCAAGCGGCTCATGCCCGCCAGGCAGGCTCCAGCGTATTTGGATTCCCGGTTCCCTACCCAAGCCAGCCATGGGGGAGCTCTGTGCAATTTCACTGAGCAGATGGATTTGGCTCCAGCATTGCTAGGAGGGCTCCGTTCGCATTGGCAACCCAACCTGAGCTGGCTGCCTGCCCTGCGACCCAACACTTGGAAGGGAGGGAAGGCAGGATCAGGCTCCTTCCAGGCACAGGGGTGATGTGTTTAGGTTTATCAGAAACTGGACAGAAAGAAGCTATAAAGAAAAGATGGGTTCCACCTGAACCAGAAAGGAACCAGACTTCTGGGATTAAAAATTTAAAAAGGCCATAGAGCACTTTCTATACTAAAAATGGAAGAAAGCCAACAGGTTCAGAAAAGCACACAGGTAAGGTTGACACAACCTCAAAGGTGGGGCACCATTCATATTCTATACTGTCTTGAAGAGGATAGTAGGGGAATAAGGATTATTACTATAGATAATACAGGTTTCCCTTGCTTTATGCTGTACATGTGTTCCTGGAAAATGGCACATAACTTGAATTCACATAAAGGGAACCCACTTTACAATGTAACAAATAGGGTATGTTCCAAGACCTCGACTGTACTAACCCTCAGACCCATTTCTACCACTTTTACATGACAATTTTGGTACTCACCAACAGCAGACAGTACACACAAGCACAGAGCACTATCCTAATGGGGATGGCAAGTACAGAAACACATGTCGCAGACAACAAGTGAGGAGCACAGATCCACACAGAAGACTATATTTTGGTTGTGTGTCACTCCCACAATGCACTGCACAAAGCAGTTGAGTGTAGGCTTCCACCACACCGATTGCATAGGATTGAATTTACTTTGCATATAACAAATTTTTGGTATAAAAAGGGTCATCACATAAGAGCAAATTTGCACATACAGAACCTGCATAAAGCGAGGGAAACCTGTACTGAGGGTAAGTCAGAACATCTAGAGCAGTGGTTCCCAACCTTTTTGAACTTGAGGCACCCCTTACTGGACTTGAGGCTCCCTTCCATAACTTTTGTGAATTGAGTGGCACCCAATGTCAAAAACTAATTTATAGATGATAGTGCTTATTACCCTGCAGAGGGGCCTAACAGTGGGGATAGAAGGATTGTTCAGGGACAAGTCTGAGACGTGCTTATCTGCTTAATTTATCTACTTATCTCCTAATACCTAACTTACTTCCTTAAACATCCTGGTACCCTTCAAAAGGTCTGGCAGCAGTTCCCCTTTACCCTAGTTGAAAATCACTGATCTAGAATCTGAATCAAATAGTATGAGCAGTAACAGACAGCTGAGCAAGGGCAAAATTTATAAGTTCTTCTACACAAATAACAGAAGGCTAAAAAATTAGATGGATGAATAAGAATGCCTGGTATTAAATGGTGACTTTGACATAATAGGCATTTTAGAGACCGGGTGAAAGATGATAACCAATGGGATACCATTATACTGGGTTACAAATCATATAGGAATCAGAACGTAGGACATACAGATGGAGGAGTGGCGCTGTATGTTAAGGATAATATAGACCAGTGATTCTCAACCAGGATGCTGGGGCACCCTGGTATGCCACCAGATCCTTTGAAGGGTGCCATGAAGTGTTAGGGGATAAGCAAGATGTGAGGAGATAAGCAGATAAGCTAAGTAAATAAATGCAGTCTGAGGCTTGTCCCTGCCTAAGAAATCCCCCATCCCTGTACCCATCCCCTCTGCAAGCAGGTAAACACTGTAATATATACATTAGTTTTTGAAATTGTGTGCCACTCAATTCACAAAAATAATGGAGTGTCTCAAGTACAATGTGGGAGGGGGGAGCGGTGGGGTGTCTTGAGTCCAAAAAGGTTGAGAATCACTGGTATACACAGTAACAGCGTAAAAATCTTATCTGAAAGGAAAACTACTATAGAACCCCTATGGGTAGAAATACCATACTTGAATAAAGAGTAAAGTATTAGAACTGTGCTACTGACCACCTGACCAGGAAATGCTCAGGGAGATGAGAGAAACTGCTAAAATGGGACATGCAGAAATAATGGGAGACTCCAAAGTATCCTCACATAGACGAGGTAAACATCTCATCAGGGCGAGACGTGGAGATATAAGTTCTGGATGTGAGAAATGATTGCTTTCTAGAGCAACTCATTTCGGAACCCACAAGAGACAAAGCAATTGGACCAAATCCTGAATAACATACAGGAGGACCTGGCTCAAGAGGTATCTGCTAGTGAGCCACTCTAATAATGATCATAATGTAATCATATTCAACATTTTAGAGAGATTGAGTAAACCAAAAAAACCCATCATGCCAATATATTTCTTTAAGAAGGGAAATTACACAAAAATGAAAAGGTTAGTTACAAGTTAAAAGGAGCACTCAAAATTGTAAAGGCCCTGCAGTCAGCTTGGAAGCTATCTAAATAGGCTATATTAGAGGCTCATGAAAAGTGTAAGCCACAAATCGAAAGGGTACCCAACAACACAATAAAACCCTTGTATTGTTTAATAGCAGGTTTAAGGAGGCCATTCAAGGAAAAAAGACATCCTTCAGAAAATGGAAAGTGTGCCCAAATGAGGTAAACATAAAAACTCACAGATGCTGGTAGGTCAAGTGCAAAAGTGAAATAAGGCTGTGCGGCAGGGAGCCAGAGGAGGGGGCAGGAAGCCAAGCTTGGTGTATGGGGTGTAGCAGGGAGCAGGATGCCCATTAAGCAAAGAGAAAATCCCTGTCGGTGGCTGACTGGAAAGGGCAGTGCTTAATGGCATATAAGCCCAGTGCCTGGACCAAGGCAGGCAGTGTGGCTCTGCAGGGGAAGGGGCATCTGAGAGAAGAGCTTCAAGGAAGCAGACCCATGGACACCCAAGCTACCTGAGAGAGAGCTAGATGGAGACAACAAAGGGAGAAGTATGGCTTGTGGTGTAGCGCTGTTCTGGAGTGGGGGTAAATTTTGGTTTGTAAGTGGTTTGCTTATATTTGTGTTATGTTTAACAATGGAGGACTAGGTTTTGCCTGTGGGGGGTGGGGTGGCTATGGAGGTCACAGGGACCCCAGGGGGCTGAACAGTCTGAGAGCAGCCTGGCCTGGGTCAGGGACCCCAGGGGAAAAAGGTGCACCTAGAGTTGATATGGCCATAGCAGAGAAGCTAATTTGTTTTTTTGCATCGGTTTCTACTGCAAAAGATAATCAGGAAATTCCCATGCCAGGTAAATCCTTCCTAGTACCCAGGTCTGAAGAGTTGGACCACACTGAAGTGACAACAGAAGTTTTAAAACAAATCAATAATAAGTCCCCAGGTCCAGATAGCATTCACCTGAGAGTTCTGAAGGAGCTCACAGGTGAAATTGCACAAATGTTGGCAACAGTATGCAACTTACAGCCTCCGTACCAGAGGACTGATGGGTTGCCAACATAATGTCTATCTTTAAAAAGAGCTCCAGAGGTGATCCTGGGAGCTACAGACCACTGAGTC
The DNA here is from genome assembly GCF_030867095.1 of Alligator mississippiensis. Classification (NCBI taxonomy): domain Eukaryota; kingdom Metazoa; phylum Chordata; order Crocodylia; family Alligatoridae; genus Alligator; species Alligator mississippiensis. Next base: position 60,767,509 of record NC_081825.1, read on the forward strand.
TCACTTCCATTTTTGGCAAGTTGGCAGAATCTATAATAAAAAATAAAATCATCAGTCAGATGAACAAATATTTGCTGGGGAAGTCAGTGTGGTTTTCGAAAAGAGAAATCCTTGAGAAGGCTACTGGAATACTGAGCTGCGTTGGTAGATGCATTGTCAGCAGATCAAAGGAAATGATTATTCCCTTCTATTTGGCACTGGTGAGGCCACATCTGGAATACTGTGTCCAGTTTTGGACCCCACACTACAGAAAAGATGTAGAGAGAGTCCAGTGAAGGGCAATGGAATTGGTTAGGGACACATGACTTCTGAGGAGAGGCTGAGGGAACTGGGTTTATTTAGTCTAAAGAAGACTGAGAGGGATTTAAAAACAGCCGTCAACTACCTGAAGGGTGGTTACAAAGATGATTGAGCTATACTGTTTTCAGTGGTGGCAGATACCAGAACAAGAAGCAATGATCTCAAGTTGCAGCAAGGGAAATTTAGGTTAGACATCAGGAAAAACTCTCTCCCCAAGAGGGTAGTAGAGCACTGGAACAGGTTACCCAGATAAGTTGTGAAATCTCCATCCTTGGAGGCTTGTAAGACCCAGTTAGACAGAGCCTTGCCTGGAATGATCTAGTTGGGGATGGTCCTGCTTTGAGCAGGGGGTTGGACTAGATGACCTTCTGAGGTTCTTTCCAACCTTAATTTTCTATAATTTTATGAAATCCTGGCTCACCACCTGTTGGAGTTCTTTAAGGGTGTTAATAAGCATGTGTATAATGGAGATCCAGTTGACACAATATATTTGAACTTTCAAGAAGTTTTCAATGAGGGCCCTCACCAAAGGTTTTTTAAAAAGCTGTTGCCATGGCACTGGATGGAAAAGTTATTTTGTGGACTGAGAGCTGGTTAAAAAGTAGGAAGCAAAAGGTGAGACCAAATAGTCACTTTTTAGGATGGAGGGAGATTCATAGATTCATAGACATTAGGGCTGGAAGGGACCTTGGAAGATCATCGAGTCCAGCCCCCTGCCCAAAGGGCAGGAAGTCTGCTGGGGTCATAGGATCCCAGCAAGATAAGCATCCAGTTTTCTCTTGAAGGTGTTCAATGTAGGCGCTTGAATCCGGAGGACTGGAAAAGGGCTAACGTAGTCCCCATTTTCAAAAAGGGGAGGAAGGAGGACCCGGGCAACTATAGGCCAGTCAGTCTCACCTCCATCCTTGGTAAAGTCTTTGAAAAAATTATCAAGGCTCACATTTGTGAGAGCCCAGCAGGGCAAATTATGCTGAGGGGAAACCAGCACGGGTTTGTGGCGGGCAGATCGTGCCTGACCAATCTAGTCTCTTTCTATGACCAGGTTACGAAACGCCTGGACACAGGAGGAGGGGTGGATGTCGTATACTTAGACTTCAGGAAGGCCTTCGATACGGTATCCCACCCCATACTGGTGAACAAGTTAAGAGGCTGTGATGTGGATGACTACACAGTCCGGTGGGTGGCGAATTGGCTAGAGGGTCACACCCAGAGAGTCGTGGTGAATGGGTCGGCCTCGACCTGGAAGGGTGTGGGCAGTGGGGTCCCACAGGGCTCGGTCCTTGGACCGATACTCTTTAATGTCTTCATCAGTGACTTGGACGAGGGAGTCAAATGTACTCTGTCCAAGTTTGCAGATGACACAAAGCTATGAGGAGAAGTGGACACGCCAGAGGGCAGGGAACAGCTGCAGGCAGACCTGGATAGGTTGGACAAGTGGGCAGAAAACAACAGAATGCAGTTCAACAAGGAGAAATGCAAAGTGCTGCACTTAGGGAGGAAAAATGTCCAGCACACCTACAGCCTAGGGAATGACCTGCTGGGTGACACAGAGGTGGAAAGGGACCTTGGAGTCCTAGTGGACTCCAAGATGAACATGAGCCAGTAGTGTGACGAAGCCATCAGAAAAGCCAATGGCACTTTATCGTGCATCAGCAGATGCATGACAAATAGGTCCAAGGAGGTGATACTTCCCCTCTATCGGGCGCTGGTCAGACCGCAGTTGGAGTACTTCGTGCAATTCTGGGCGCCACACTTCAAGAAGGATGCGGATAACCTGGAGAGGGTCCAGAGAAGGGCAACTCGTATGGTCAAGGGCCTGCAGACCAAGCCCTATGAGGAGAGACTAGAGAAACTGGACCTTTTCAGCCTCCGCAAGAGAAGGTTGAGAGGCAACCTTGTGGCTGCCTTTAAGTTCATCACGGGGGCACAGAAGAGTTGGTGAGTATTTATTCACCAAGGCGCCCCCGGGGGTTACAAGAAACAATGGCCACAAGCTAGCAGAGAACAGATTTAGATTGGACATTAGGAAGAACTTCTTCACAGTTCGAGTGGCCAAGGTCTGGAACGGGCTCCCAAGGGAGGTGGTGCTCTCCCCTACCCTGGGGGTCTTCAAGAGGAGGTTAGATGAGTATCTAGCTGGGGTCATCTAGACCCAGCACTCTTTCCTGCTTATGCGGGGGGTTGGACTCAATGATCTATTGAGGTTCCTTCCGACCCTAACATCTATGAATCTAGAGTTACTGTGCAGTAGCACTAATGCACTGTTTTTTCATGATGCTTACTGTGCATTAGCCTACTGTGCAGTGTTAGTAGGCTATTGGAACAGTTTTTAACCACCATGCTACTGCACAGTGTTATTAGGGTATTGCACAGTAAATGTCTTATGTAGATGCGTCCAGTGAGAGAATTCCCTTCTAAACCAATGTGAACAGTTTCTTTCCAGTTTTCAAGCTGTCATTTGAAGGAAAACAAGGTCCAGTTACAGGCCTCCTAGAGGGAGCGTGACTGGTCTATTCATGGAGAGCCTGCTAGGTAATGAAACAGATTTCAATCGGCTATATGAGGGCTCCAGGTGAAGTCCTGAAGACACTATGATGAAAATCTACAGAGCCATTTTCCCCATGGGTTTGAAAGATAGCCTTACCAACATTCTGGGATGCATGCAGCCAGTTGATAAGCATTATGGTGGGAGGCATGTCCCTACCACTCTAAAGGTTAACATTGCCTCAGTGAACTCTTCAGATACAGTTGGAGTTACAACAATTTTTTCCTTGTTGATGAGATGAAGAGCCATGCGAGTCAAATCAGTGACCTGCTAAAAAGATTTCCCATGACAGATAGTTGCTAAGATCCAGGTATACCTGCATCCTCCGTCTGCATGTGTAGGAAAATAGAACTTTTATGAATACTCAAGAAGTTATGGGTAGGCTGAAGACTATTAAGTCTGCCAACAGTGAGATGCTTCTGCAAAATCTGAGGTACTTTCTATGCACCATTTGAATGAAAATGTGGAAGTACATGTTCAGAAAGCTAAGAACCAAGAACGGAACCAGATGAGGTTCAACACAGAGAAATGCAAAGTGCTGCATCTTGGAAGGAAGAACCCCCAGCACACCTACAGACTGGGCATCACTAACCTGACCAGCACTACAAATGAAAGGGATCTGGGGGTAATAAAAGACCCCAGCATGAATATGAGCTGGCAAAGCGATGCAGTACCCACTAAAGCTAATAAAACTCTGACATGCTTCAATCAATGCATCTCTAGTAAATCCAAAGAAGTTATTTTTCCTGCTTTACTCAACATTGGTGCAGCTGCAGTATTGTGTCCATTTCTGGGCACCGCACTTCAACAAGGACATGCTAAAGCTCGAGAGGGTCCAGAGAAGAGCCACCCATATGATCAAGGACTTGCATGGCAAGTCATATGAGGAGAGGCTGAGGGATCTGGGACTCTTCCGCCTAAAGAAAAGAAGGCTGAGAAGGGACCCGATTGCAGCTTACCACTATATCAGAGGAGTACACCAGGAGCTCGGTGAACAACTGTTCACCCAGATGCCCCGGGGGGAAAAGTAGAAACAAAGACCACAAACTCCTAGAAGATAGTTTCAGGCTGAACATTAGAAAAAACTTCTTTACAACTAGGGCGTTCAGACTATGGAACAAGCTCCCGCTAGAGGTGGTGCAATAATCTACCCTAGAGGTCTTCAAGAGAAGACTGGATGGTCACCTGGCTGGGGTCGTCTGACCCCAGATGTCTTTCCTGCTCGTGCATGGGGCTGGATCTGATGATCCTTCAGGGTCCCTTCCAGCCCTATGATTCTAAGACATCACAGATTCACAGACGTTTAGGGCTGGAAGGGACCATTTGAGATCAGTGGGTCCAGCCCCCCTGCTCTGAGCAGGAAAGGCTGCTGGGGTCAAGTAACCCCACCAAGGTGTGCATCCAGTCTCCTTTTAAAGATCTTCAGGGTAGATGCCTGCACCACCCCTGCTGGGAGTCTATATACATCATTACTGTCCTTCCAGATGTTGCTGTGTGGAGGATGCGGAACAGCTCGTACTGTCTTCTGGTTGAGGAGATATTGAGCATCTTCGCAATTCTCCTGTGAAGAATATTGTTAACTGATGAAGTTACTCAGTGGGCAAGTTTAAAACCTGGCAGAGTTGGAGGGCAAACAGTGGTAAGGAGTAGAAGGCCCTAAAAACTTATTTTCTGGGAAAATGTTCACTAACCCCTCCCACCACCAACCTCAATACAAAATATTTAACTAGAAAACACAGAAAATGAAATACAACTATGTGTAACTTAGTGTAACTATGTGTAACAACTATGTGTAAATTTATGCAACCTGTGTTTGCCAAGACAATCTCTTTTCCATGATCCAATAGTAGCATATATCTCACCAGTGATATATCTCACCTTCACCATGGAATAGGCACGAGGGCCAGACTTGCTCCCTGTCGGAGTGGGCCCCTTCAGCCATAGGCTTTGTCTAGCATACGCCTTAAGTGGCAGGCATACCATCTTTTGGGTCTCTCCCATGACCCTCACCGGGGTAGTGGCCAGCCAATTACCCAACCAAGTAATATAAGTAAAATAGTAAAATAAATAAATGCTAAAGGGGCAGAAGTGGTTACATGAGTATCAGCTACGATAAAATGGGTCTATTCGATGCCCTGCTGTTAGCTGTATTTCCTGCTACATGTCCATTTTGTTCTTCTGGAGTATAAATTATAGTTACTTTTCACACCCACTGGGCGTGTCTATGCAAGACAATTTACTGTGTAGTACAGCTAATTACTGCACAGTAAGTGTCTGCATGTACATGTGCAGACACTTACTGTGCAGTAATTGGCTCTAATCATGAGTAAATTTGCTACCTGCAAATGCAAGTAGCAAATTTACTCGTGATTAGTAACAGCACATTAGCACATGCGCAGACATCTGACTGGGAGCAAATTTGCTCCCAGTCAACTGGGCAGCAGGGGGCAGGAGACTGCTCCCTGCCCATGGAAGCTGCCATGGGCAGCTCCACAATCGTGATCACGGAGTGGGGGTTGGGAACAGGCTGGAGAGCACTTGCAGAGCTGGGCAGGGAACAGGATCCCAGTCCCTGCCCCACAATTGTGGAGCAGGGGCTGGGAATAATGTCCCTGGCCCCCACCCTGCAATCATGGAGCAGGGGCTAAGAACTGTCCTGGTCAGGGGCAGGTCCCTGACCAGGACAGTGGGTTTGCTCTGGGGCAGGTTTACTCTAGAGTAAACCCACCCCAGAGCAAATGCATAGGTAGATGCACCCACTGAATGCTAAATTGGCACACATTATGTTCCTTTATAACACTATTTATTCAATTTTTCAGCTCACTTGTATTCCACATATAGCTACTCCATGAAGTCACCATGAATTTACCCAAGACACTTATGTGTGAATGGCATCTGATTGCACCAGACATTAAGTTGTTTCAATATATGAATCAATACATAATATCTATGAGCACTCTTCTGCTGTCCATCTGTCCTGATCCAGAGGCCACTGTAGTCAACAGGGCTGTGCAAAACAGCTATGTTTTATTTTGGTTTTGATTTGGCGTTTCAGACAGGCAGCGATTCGTTGTGGTGTTTCGGATTGCTGTCCCATTTTGATTCGGCCAAATCTGTTTCGGAGTGTCAATGCTGGTTTGGGCCATGGGTTATAATGGGGAATCACTAAAATGCCTATAACTTTGTCATATCTTGCCTGATTTAGATGAAAATTGCAGGAATGGTAGCCCTATCTGATGGCATGAATCTTGCCAAGTTTCAAGGAGTTAGGTGCAGGGAGTTTTGTGAAACTGCACCTCAAACTGTTCAAAGCAAAACTAGTATCAATTGCCAGCAGCAGCAGCATGCTGTCATCCCACACACAGATCCGGAGGCCTGCGCCCCCCAGGAAGAGACTGGCCAGTGAGGGCGGGACTTTTTTCTTTCTTTCTTTTTAGTGCCAGAAGGCTGGGGTCAGGCAGGGTAGTCATGGGGGCTTCTTCCACAGCTCCTCCAGCTGTGCCTGCCTCTGCCTCAGTGAGGGAGTTGCAGAAGCCCCCATGGGCGCCCTGCCTGGCCCCATCCCTACTCAGCCCCAGCCTCCTGGCACTTACAAAAAAAAAAAAAAAAAGAAAAAATCCCCACACTAACTGGCTGCAGCAGTGGTGATCGGGGCCTCTGGGAGCTTGTGGCAGAGCCCCCCTACACAGCATGGGGCAGTGAGGGACATCAGGGATTGTCCTCCCCAGTGGCACCCACGCGGCAGCTGCTCCACGGCGCAGGCATAGCGCGGGTTGGAAGGGCGCTGCGTGGTATGTGGGGGCTGGGGCAGCTCCAGCAGTCACCTGGAACTCCCAGTTCAATTTCCCCAGCTCTTCCCCCTGGGGGCGTGGGCCCCTGGATCTGTGCGCCAGGTTTCAGCAGACTGCTGCTGCAGGCTGGGGCCAGCGGCAGCACCACAGTTTTCAGAGAGCTCGGCACGGGCTGCGCCGAGTTGCTGCCACTGGTCCTAGCCTGCAGCGGCAGCCTGCTGAAACCCCGCACGCAAATCCAGGAGCCCATGCCTCCTGGGAAAAGCTGGGGAAATGATCAGAGAGTAGGGGGAAGCAATCAGAGAGCTGGGGAATTGAACCAGGAGCCAGATGCCAGTATCAGAGCAGTCCTTCCCGCCCTCTTCCCCCACTCTCTTCTTAATTTTTTGTTTCCCTGCATGCCCAGCTCCGAAACGCCAAAATTCTCCAAAACATTTCTGAAACGTTTCAAAGCCTTCCATTGGTGTTTTGGGCACTGAAATGGCCCAAAACACCTCTGAAATGAAATGGCTGCTGAAATTTCACACAGCCCCAGTAGTGAATGGAAAGACTCCACTTACTTCCGTGGGCTTCAGTTCATGAAAGCACCAACAAGGAAAAAAAAGTTAACATGCTTGGGTGTTTTCTAAGTCTCTCTCAATGAAGCTGAACTGATTGATAGAATTCAGGCCCACATACCTCCCATATCTAGCCATAATATTAATGAAAGAAAACTTACCTAAGGAAGTTGCATGTTCCATGATATTGTTTGAAGAGTGCATTGGCAAGAGTAGCATCAAAATCCTGCAAGAAAAAAGATAAAAACATACATCCAAAAACAATGTGAAATTTAATAAAAAGTATTGGCAAGGAGATAAACTGATAATGGGTTTCTAGAAAGAGATTAAATGTTTTCTTATTTAGGATCCTGCAAAGACATAGGGCCATATTTTCCTAGGTATTCAAGCACCCAAAGATGCCACTAGGTGACTAGTGGAGTTTTTCAAATGTACTCATCTGCATCCTTAAGCACCACAATACCTTTACAAATCCACCCCTGAGACATATGCTTCACTTAATGTGCTGTGAGTACCCCCAGCTTCAAAAAGACTATGCTGAGTGGGTAAAGCTTTTCAGAGCCTCTGAAGAATCAAATCTAATAATCCCAGCACCAACAGCATAACAAACAAGTCATATACATTACAGGCTGTACCCACATTTCCTATTTTCAATATGCTGAATGTTTTTAATTGCCAACACATGACAACATAATAGATGTTGTCAAAGGGAAAATAGAACAACTGGGAACTTGATTGCTTGGCTTTTCAGATCTGGAGAGAATGAAAGGGCAAATGACACTGTGAAACAAGTACTTTGCATGAATATGTCTGTTCAAATTATCAGAATTAAAGTAAAAAGGTGACATTTATTTTTTACTAATGAATTGCCCATCAATGATGGCAGGTGCGGACAGAACACTGCCGCCCACCACCCCACAATGCCACCGTCTCCCAGAGTGGGGGGAGGGAAGCTTGCACACCACCGCTGCTGCCACCACCCACTGCCCAGCATTGCTGGATGTGGAGTGGGGAGGTGGAGAAGCTTGCACGCGGCCACCACTGCCATGCACCACCCCACACCACTGCCGCCACATGCAAACACCCCCCCCCCCCCCCAGCGCTCTGTGTCTGGCTGTTGCTACCTACCCCTGCCACCACCCACTGCCCCACGCTGCTGTGCCCACTAGCCCCCGCCTGCATCTGGTCGCTATGCACCCGGCCCTGCACCTCCCCACCCCTGCATCCAGCCCTGTGCCACCCAGCCTCCTACCCCCACTGCTCCCCGTCCTCCTGGCCCGCTCTGCTGGAGCCACGCCCTGCCTGTCATTCTTGACACAGCACTGGCTGCAGCCATGCCCTGCTGGGAGCCATGCCCCCAAGAGCATTACAGACAGACACACAGACAGACGGACTAAGCCCTTTATATATATATAATTTGTAAAATCCAGAGTTAACAAACAGATAAAGGCAGCATCCACATCCTGGTCCAATATTTGTCAACCAGTGTACTACAGCATCCTTTCAAGGGTTCTGTGAGGTGCCATGCAATATTATAGCACTGTTAGGTGTACAAAAATGGTTCACAAGATAAGGATCCATAGTGTTAAAACTATTCTGACCTGTTGTGGTCTTTCTGAGTTCTTTGCAACAACAAAAATTGCTCTATTACTTTTCTAAAGTCAAAAACTAAGAACTGGCATTTTTCAAGGGTGCCTTGAGTCTAAGAACACCAGAAACCAGTGTCCTAGTCCCATTCTTTCAAGGTTCTCTGCAGGTGCCAATGTATCACTCACAGCACTTTAGATCATTGCTCTTCATATCATAAACCAACTCTTGTACAGCAGTCAGTGTTTAATAAAATGAAAGTAAAATAATAAAAAAATAAATTCTAATGCAGGATGAACTCTCTCTGCCAATCCACTTGGAGCTCCATTTATATATTTTAAATTCTACAGGATTTAAAAATATCCCAAAGGACTCAATTTGTAATGATGGAATTTAAAAAACCACTTTAACACACTTTTCTATGTGGTACTTTATATTTTCAAATGCTGAATAAATATTAAAAGCTTTACAATCTCCTACAGCCTGGAAACCACATGAATCTACACTTAGAACTTTTCTCATTGTCCTCTTTTCAGGAACTGAGAAGTTGTGCTGCTGCAGAGATGGCAACTGATCCACACAACCTCAGATCCAATAATATTTCTGGGGAGTTACAAAAAGTATATGCCTTTTTCTTAGAAGCCCTGTGCATTTGTAGTTGCACTTGTTCTGGTACTTATAGCCTAGCCTACAGAGGGCACATCTACACAAGACGCTTAACCACGCAGTAACACAGTTTACTGTGCAGTAAGTACCCATGTGTATATGTGTGCATACTTACCGCACAGTAAAAACCTCTAATCATGAGTAAATCTGAAATTTGCATTTGCAGGTATATAATTTACTTGCAATTAGTTACCGCATAGTAACTCATGTATAGGCACAACTCAGGAGCAAATTTGCTCCCAAGTCAGCCCTGCCACTAGGGAGCTGACCTAAGGCTAGCTCCAGGGCTCTGGGCTGGGAGCCTCTCCTACCCCAGGGCTGGGCTGCCTCTATGGCAGCCCCTACCTCAGGCCTTTAAAAGTCTGCAGGCATTTTAAACCCTGGGGTACACCAGCAGGGAAGCTGAGGCCACTCCAGGCCCCTGTGTCCCCCTGGGGGGCCAAGCCACAGGCCAGGTGCCCCAGCCTACCTGTACCCCAACACCACTGCCTGGCACTGCAGTGCCACAAGCCCGCCAGGCCTGCACCATCTAGGTTTGCAGGCTGCTGCAGGCTCCAACCAAGTGTGCCATCCCTCAGGCCCAGCTGCAGGCTCAACTGGCCTGAGCTTGAAGGTGCTGTGGGGCATTGCTTCTGCCATGTGGCTATCAGTCCCTTGCCAGGCACCTGTGCTGACCAGGCCCAGCAGCATAAGGACAGCCATGTGGAGGCCCAGAGAACCAACATGGCACCCATAATGGACTCATCTTCGCTGATGCCCATGCCCACGCCTGTGCCCACCACCCAGGCCCTACCAGGTTGCAAGAGACTGGTGACTTCGTGGCACTGTGGGGTGAGGCAGAGATGCAGCGCCAGTGCGAGTGGGGCGGGCACTCCAACACCCAGGTCTATGAAGGGCTGTCAGGCCAGATGCAGGAGTGTAGGCACAACCAGTCCGCACGGCAGTACCGCATAAAGGTGAAGGCCTTTCACTAACCACAACTGTCAGCCAGGGAGTGCCTGCAAGTCTATGCCCTTTATGTGGCAACTGATAGACATCTTTGCACTCCAGGACCCAGGCCGCAGCTGTGCTGTGTACAGCAGCATGGGCGGTCTGCCCAAGCCCCTGCCCTGGGTTGGCACCCACAGGGCTGGAACACATCACCGGGGGAGGGCCCCTTGGGCCTGCAGCTGCCCATCCCACCAAGCTCCCCAGCTGTACCTTCCACAAGCAGCTCAAGGAGCCTGCTGTGACAATACACAGATCCAGCCCCCATCATGAAGCATGGCCGGCCATGACACCTCTGGCCACTAGCAGCATAAGTTCTTCCCTAACGGGGGCTCCAAACCGGATGCTCACCTGCTGCACCCTGCCATTTGAGGACACTGCCAAGAGCCATACGCTGTTGTTGACAGCTGTGACCAGATGGAGCCACCAGCCATGCCAGCCCTAGCCATATAGTAAGCACAGCACTGAGGGAAGAGCCCTCCTTACCCTGGCTCCTGCTCCTGCCCCTGCCCCCAGCCCCTGCCCCCAACCCAGCCTGGCCATACTCCCCTGGCCCCAGGTCCCACCCCTCCCCTCATAGCACATAGGGAGGTGGCAGAAGGTGCAAAATGTTATTGAGCAGCCCGTGCTACCACAACCAGGTGGACACAGACCTTTCACATGCTGAGGAATGCATTGATGCCAGCAGTGATGTCCTGCTTAACTGCAGGAGGCAGGGACATGTAGCACAGCCACACAGAGCCCTCCAGGTGGCAGCGGAGGTTGCAGGGCAGCCCGGGCTCAACCCCCATGCTGTCATAACTCAGTGTCTCATGCCAGGTGCGCAGGTGTGCCTAGGGCACCACGGCCATCAATAGCAGCAGGGCATAGTGGGTCGGGCATCCCTTGATCCATGCAAACAGCTCCTTGTACACTGCCTGGGACATGTGCAGCAGAGGCACACTTGGGGTGCAGTGATGCCATGGGGGGGCAGGGTTGACCCTTCAGAAAATTCCTGCAGGGAAGGTGGGGGCAGCACCTCATCCCAGTTGTCCAGAAGCCCTGTTGCCCCAAGCCCAGGCATCATGGACTAGGCAGCAGAACAGTTGGCCTGCAGGAGGAGAGGTGGGGCAGCAGGATCTGGAGCCACGGCAGGAGGTGCTACCAGGAGTCTAGCCTGTCCAGGCCTGGGAAGGGAGCCCAGGGGCACTGGTTATTGCTGCCAGGGGCAGGGGCTAGAGCAGCCATAGCGTGGGGAGGCACACGAGGCAAGGAGAGTGCTGCCACGTGATGTCCCTGCGCTGCTCAGGCTGCTCCAGTCCAGGGAAGTGGTCGGCCAGAGGGCAATGAGTGGACTGCCTTTTGAAGAGGGCTGCCGGCTGCTAGCAGCTGCAGCCAGAGCCTAGAGCTCCCTCCAGGGACAGCAAGGGGGCATTGCAGGGCCCCAGGAAGTGGGAGCAGATTGGCAGCAAATCTGCTTCCACTTGCCTGCACGTGTAGATGCTTGCCCAGCACTGTTTACTTGTGAGTAATTTACTTGAAAGTAAAATGGTGCCACAGCAAATGCATGTGTAGATGCACCCAGGAAGTATGAATTTGAAGGTGTGGGAAAGAAGGCACGTGTTATGGAACTGGCGGTCCCCATTGTAAACCCAGAACTGCGTTCAAACTTCCTTTGCTATGAAAAGAGAAAGCACTGGGCCCTAACTAAATTATCTTCACAACTTTAGCAATGTAGGAAAATTTTACAAATGAGGAAATAGGCACAGACAAGTGAAAAGACTTGCCCCAAACCACAGAATCTGTTATGCCCCAAACCATAGAATCTGTTATGGCCAGAATTAGAATTTGTAAGCTCCTAGCTCCCTTGCTTAATCCACAAGAAAGTACTGCTTTTCATTATTACTTCATTCGGAATAACAATCCTGAGCTTTTAACATAAAGGTCCATTGAGCCCTGACTAACCTTGGGCAACAGAAATCCAAAAAATACTAGATGTATATCGTAGGCGGGCTGGAGCGTTATTGTAGTCACGACCCAGCATTTGCACAAGCAGGAAGAACTGGAAGTCCTTGCACAGTCAGGGAACTATGACATAATTGGAATAACAGAGACTTAGTGGGATAACTTGCATGACTGGAGCACTGCCATGGATGGGTACAAACTGTTCAGGAAGGACAGGCAGGGGAGAAGAGGAGGAGGAATTGCACTTCATGTAAAAGAGCCTTATGATTGCTCAGAGCTCCAGTATGAAACTGGAGATAGGCCCATTCAAAGTCTATGGGTTAGAGTCAGAGGAGATAGCAACAAGGGTGATGGGAGTCTGCTATAGACCACCAGACCAGGAGGAAGTGGTGGATGAGGCTTTCTTTAAACAGCTAATGGAAGTTTCCCAATGACAAGCCATGGTTCTCACGGGGAACTTCAGTCACCCTGACATCTGCTGGGAGGGCAGTGTGTAGGCAATCCAGGAAGTTTTTGGAGTGTGTTTGGGACAACTGCCTGGTGCAAGTTCTGGAGAGGCCAACTAGGGGCCGTGCTCTTCTTGACCTGCTGCTCACAAACAGGGAAGAATTGGTGGAGAATGTAGCAGTGGATGGCAACTTGGGCAGCAGTGACCACGAAATGATAGAGTTCAGGATCCTGAGGAAAGAAAGGATGGAAACCAGCAGAGTAAGAACCTTGGACTTCAGAATAGCAGACTCTGACTCGCTCAGGGAACTCATGGCCAGGATCCTCTGAGAAGCCAGTCTGAAGAGGAGAGGAGTCCAGGAAAGCTGGATGGTACATTAAAGAAGCCTCATTGAAACTGCAGTAACAACAATACCAGTGTACAGGAAGATTAGCAAGTATGGCAGAAAACCAGCTTGGCTTAGCAGGGAACTTCAATAAAATAATCACAAAAACATATAAGAAGTGGAAACTTGGACAAATAACAATAAGACCATTGCCCGGGTATGCAAGGATGAAATCAGGAAGACCAAAGCACAATTGGAGTTGCAGCTAGCAAGGGATATGAAGGGTAACAAGAAGGGTTTCTACAAGCATGTCACTAGCAAGAGGAGGGTCAGGTAAAATGTAGGTCCCTTACTGAATGGGGGAGGCAACCTTGTGACAGAGGATGCAGAAAAGTGCTCAATGCCTATTTTGCCTCAGTCTTCACAGGCAAGGTCAGTGTAACAGGGGGCCTTCCTGGGGCTGGTCTGCCATTGGTCCGCCCACTTGTTTCTGGGCCAACTGCCCACCTCACTCTCCTGCCATGCCTTGTTGCTTCTTAACTGGTTCTCATTAGGCGGGAGGCTGCCCATTCTTGCCCCAATGGCAGGGGGTACCATCTGCAGCTCTGTTCTGGCATCTAGGTGACACAATGCTCCTGGCTTACAGCCAGACTAAACTTAGCCCTCATTGTCAGGCCTCGTTCATACATGCACTCAGACTGCCCTCCTCTAACTAGGGCCTCTCACACTCCACCCCATCTCATAGGAGCTCTTTCATGCATCTACAACTTATACTACCTTGCTCCCTCTCAGAGCGGGCCCCTTCAGCCATAGGCTTTGTCTAGTGCACATCTTGGGTGGCAGACGTACCGTCTTTTGGGTCTCTCCCACGACCCTCACCAGGATAGTGGCCAGCCAACTGCCCAACTGGGGCCAAGCTTGCCCTGGCCCCTTCCAGGGCAACTGTGTACAAACTCACTCACACACACACACACACACACACACACACACACACACACTAGGCTCCCAGCCCTCTGGTTTCCCCCTCACTAGGGCTCCACCTCTCTACACCTTCACTGGGGGCCTACCCCTACTGGGGCTCCACATCTACCCCCTCATGGGGGCAATGGGGATTCCCTTCCTCGTGGGGGTTTAGGTGGCCGTAACCATGCCTGGCCCCAACCGCTACCCACAGTGATGTGGGTGCTAGGGGTTGAGGCACCCCAACCCACCTGTCAAGGGGGTGGAAATTGGTCTGGTATTTTCCTGGAGGCTCCTGCACCACTAGGAGCCCCACCAGGCCACTCACTCCTGGCAGGATGCAGTTTTAGGTCATGCCCAGGACCAAGAGCCTCCTGCTCCTGCCTGCAGATGTTCTCATACAGCAGTTCAGCCAGGCAATGTTTCCTGCCTGACTGCCAGCAGCAAACTGCTCTGTTTATATAGGCAGCCATGGTTCTAAAACGGCCACCACAATCAAGCACCTGCTGGCTGCTTGACTCGGCCCTTGAAGTGGCAGGCACCACCAGTGCCCTGCCAGAGTCAGCTCTCAGACTACTGCACTGGACAGCACAGTTTGGGGAGGAGGGGAGCAACCAACAGTGGCAAAAGAATAGGTTAGGGACTAATTAGGAAAGCTGGTCCTATACATGTCCATGGGGCTGCATGGGATTCACTCAAAGGTGCTGAGGTAGTTGGCTGATGTGACTGCAGAGCCACTGACCATCATCTTGGAAAACTCATGCTGATCAGAAGTCCTGGATGATTGGAAAAAGGTAAACCTAGTGCCCATATTTAAGAAAGGGAAAAAGGAGGATCCAGGGAACTACAGACCAGCCAGCTTCACCTCAATCCCTCATGAAATCATGGAACAGTTCCTCAGGGAATCCATTTCTAAGCACTTGGAGGCAAAGAACGTGATTAGGAACAGTCAGCATGGATTCATCAAGGACAAGTCATGGCTGACCAGCCTGATTGCCTTCTATGACAAGGTGACTGGCTCTGTGAATGTGGGGAGACTGGTGGATGTGATATACCATGATTTTAGCAAGGCTGTTGATACGGTCTCCTACAACGTTCTCACAGGCAAGCTAAGGAAGTACGGGTTGGATGATTGGACTGTAAGGTGAATAGAAAACTGGCTGGAGCATTGGCCTCAGAGGCTCAGTCAATGGCTCGGTGTCTAGTTGGCAGCCAGTATCGAGTGGAGTGCCCCAGAGGTCGGTCCTGGGGCCAGTTTTGTTTAATATCTTCATCAACAACCTGGAAGATAGCATAAAACAGGGGTTGTCGACAGGGAATATATGTACCCCAGGGGTACTTTGAAAGGTCCCATGCGGTACATGGGGGTGGGCAGGGATGGAGCACTGACACCCCATGCCAGTGCCTCACAGGAGGAGAGGTGGGATGGGGTGAGAGCAGGGCTGCACAGATACTGTGCTGCTGCTGCTTGCCATGCCCCTGCTCCACATCCAGTTGCTTGCTGCCTCCCCTCCCCCCACCACACTACTTGGTGTACAGAGAGCAGGGCCACACAGATGCTGCACTGCCACCTTTGCCATGCCCCTGCTCCACGTCCAGCCACTTGCTACCACCACCCCCCGCTGCTTGGTGTCTGGCTGCTTGCCACGCCCCCCTCCCCCCCCCCCCCCCCAGCGTAGACTTACGAAAAAGGGAGCTACTGGGGTGTACACTTATTTTAAAAAGTTGAAAACCCCTGGCATAGAATACACCCCTCAGCAAGTCTGCAGGTGACACCAAACTGGGGGGGTAGTAGATATGATGGAGGGTATGGCTAGGATTCAGAGTGACCTAGACTAATTGGAGGATAGAACCAAAAAAAATAATCTCATGAGGTTCAACAAGGATAAGTGCAAAATCCTGCATTTAGAATGGAACAATCCGATGCATCAGTATAGGCTGGGGGCTGACTTGCTGGGCAGCAGCTCTGCAGAAAAGGACCTGGGGTTACAATGGACAATAAGCTGAATGAGTCAGCAGTGTGCCCTTGTTGCCAAGAAGGCTAATGGCATACTGGGCTGCATTGGTAGGTGTGTTGCCAGCAGGTCCAGGGAAGTGATTATTCCCCTCTATTCAGCACTGGTGAGGTTACATCTGGAGTATTGTGTTTAGTTTTGGGGCTCGCACTATAGAAAGGATGTGGAGAAATTAGAGAGCCCAGTGGAAGGCAACAGAAATGCTGAGGGGGCTGGGTGGGGCACATGACTTCTGAGGACAGACTGAGGAAACTGGGCTTATTTAGTCTAGAGAAGAGAGGTTGAGAGGGGATATAAAAGCAGCCTCCCATGGGTGTCTGGTGCCTTGCGTCAGGGGAGGCACATGCCCCCCCACACCAGTCAGCTACCGGGGTGTCCCCTGGAGGCCGATCCCAGTGGCCGTGGGGTGGGAGTGTCCCCTGTGGCCGATCTCTCTCACCATGAAAACAGCCACGTTGCTTCTGGAACTCCTGTGGCCCCTTCCGGGAGCAGCACAGCCACTTTTGCTGGAGGCCCCATTCTCCGGCCGGCACTCACAGGGGGGGCACTGGTGCTCCTGCCTGCCCCCCTGCCCACCAACTAAACAGGGAGCACAGCCTGACAGGGGTGCACCAGCGCTCTCAGGGTGTGCACATGCATCCTTATGCACCCTGAATAGGGAACTACCTGAAGGGGAATTCAGAAGAGGATGGAGTTAACTGTTCCCAGTGGTGGCAGATGACAGAACAGGGAGCAACAGTATCAAGTTGCAGCAAGGGAAGTTTAAGTTAGATATTAGGAAGAATCGTCTCATTCAGAGAGTAGTAAAGCACTGAAACAGGCTACCCAGAGAGGTTGTGGAATCTCCATCCTTGGAGGTTTTCAAGACCTGGCTAGACAAAGCTCTGGGCTGAGATGATCTAGTTGGGGCTGGTCCTCCTTTGAGCAAGGGATTAGACTAGATGACCCCCAGAGGCCATGTATGAGCCAGAGTAAACTAATCCTGACATCACTGTATACCTGTGCGTGTAAGCACAGTAATTTACTGTGCTGCCAGATACCACTTGTATCTGATGGGACTATCTGGCAGCACAGTAAATTAGTCTACTGAGCCCTAATTGCTATGCACACATAGATGGTAATGCTTTACTGTGCAGTAAATTAGTCTGCTGCACAGTAAAGCATCTCATGTAGACACACCCTGTATGTGAGACATGGGCTCTGGACACAAGGTGAAAGGCTTATCTATATTCAAACTGCAATCAAAACTGAATCAGTTTTAATGGCAACTTTGTTATGTTGATGCAAGGCTTTCAATTTATATTACATTATTCTCCCCCCCCTCCAATTTAAGTTAAATAGGATACTTTCATTCTGGAGTATAGGTAACTACATGCAGACTAGCATTGCCATGACTGAAAGTGTAAATAGCATACTTGGGAGCCACTTGTGCCAGAAATTCCTCAACTTAAAACATGGCTCTAACTCTTAATATTCTCTGGATATTCTTAGGTAAGGCCTTCCTCATCTCAGTGGGAGTATCTGCATGAGACACTACGTTGCCACAGCAACAAGCTACATCACTAACTCATTGCTATGGTGATATAGCATCGGTGGGCACAAACTGTGATACCAACACTACTGAGCAGTTTCCCATTACTACTGCACAGTAGTATGGGAAAAAGTCCATGTGGTGTCAGGACTGCGCAGTAACACTGGTTACTGTACAGTCCAACACATGCGCCAGGTTTCTCAATGTAATACAGATAATCTTTCTTTACCTGCCTAAACAGGGTACTGTGAAAAATCACTTTATGCAAAGAGTACCGAAGATGAAAGATACTGTGGAAAAATGGTATGTTGCTATTACATTTAGGAAAGATGCCTTGACCTTTAGATTCACACTCCATGATCAATAAGGGAAGAAAATACAGCATTATAGCGCACCATAATATTGTGAAGCAACTTTGTAATTTTGTGATAAAAACCCCTTTTCCACATCAGCCCTGTCCCCCTTGGTTTGTTTCTCCATTTATAAATTCACTCCTTGTTCTAACCACGGTCCTAGAGGTGAAAGTACTATATTTGGTAATTAAAGAACAAAAAGTAAAAAAAAAAAGACCTTGATTTAAAGACTAAATGGAAACTCCATTTGTACCTCTGCCAATCTTAGCTTGTGTGCCAGGTAGCAGGGCATGCCTTTGCTAAATAGAACTTCTACTTTTAAAATGTGCCATAAATTCTATTAGAGAAAACATAAATAATTAAAGTTAATGCCTGGAAACTGGCACCAGCTACCGGCATGATGACTCAACCTCTTGGAGCTTCATTCATTAGATTCAGCTACAAAAGCTAGAAGTTATAAAAAATGCATGAATAAATTCTTTAAGTATTAACACACTACTTCTTTAAATGTTCGTTCTGATACAGGTGGTGCTGATCTGAGTCTCTCTCTCCAGCAATTTTCACTTAAAACAACCCTAGATTACTGCAGTGGCATCTCAGGATTACACTGCCTTAAAAAATGTATTATCAGATTCTCACCACAGCTTATGAGGAATAAAATATAATTACTGTAAAATTTGCTCTCTGGCATCCTAATTAAGAAATGCTGATGGATTTGATGTCATTTACCATCATTTTTCTCATTTAATTTTAAACATTTGAGCCAGATTCTCCATTCTGCTACATTCAATCTCGCATACAGCAAAATGAACCAAAAGAGCAAATCTGCACTACATAATCCCTCCATATATGGCAAGACTTCACAGGTATGAATATGAGGGAGACGGCTCTGTGGCCTATCTGTCTTAACTTTTAATGCTGTCCAAGCACATTCCCTGTTAAATTCATAGCAACAGCAAAGCACCTACACAATGTTATAAAAGGACCTGGTATTTCTTCCTTCCAGGGGTGAAAGCTCTGCTTGGAGTACGATTCTTAGTCTTTGTTGGATTTTATTATTATTATTAGATAAATTTACTATTCTGTTTTGTTTTGGTTGACTTTACTTCAGGGTGATTTTTTCTCCCTCTTTTTTGTGAGTAGGTGTTTGGCTGCATATTTTTGGATAAGAAGCAATATTATTTTTTTAAATGTCATTTTGCTTCTGCACTAGAACTTCAGCCTCAAAGGAAAGTGAGGCAGTGGCATATAAGGGAGGAGCTGTGTGCATCAGGGAAGGATACGTGAGATGAATGGGACACAGTGAAGTGACACATCTATTTCTGATTCTCTTTCTGCCAAGTCCAGAAGTCATTAGGAAGGAAGGGGCTGAGAATTAGCATGTGGTCAAAGCTTTCTGTCTTTTATTTTAAACAGGACATGCATTTCATTTTCTCTCAAAACCAAGTAACCTTCAAGTACAGAACACTGTTACTTAATATTTGCGTAAAAAAAATTTGATCAGCTCACAATCACACTAAGTTCTTCAGCTTGTATTGCAGAAAACAATCTGATTACTAAAAGAAACACAAGCTTTCAAGTGGGAGGTATGTACAATATTATAAAACAGGTCAAGATTTTACAATTTAAAAAACTGTGGCCATTTTAAATTTCTGACATCCACTTTTAAAAAAAAGCCATTTTGAAGTCTGAAAACAGTTTTGGAAAAATGTTCTCAGACGTCTAGTCAATTTGTGTTACTATTATAATCTCAGGCTTTAAGAACACTCTTTGTGGGCACGTCTACATGAGACTTTACTTGAGTTTAGAGCAAATTACTGCACAGTAATCTACATGTGCAGACACTTACTGCACAATAATTTGCTCTAATCCTGAGTAAATTTGCCACCTGTAAATACAAGTAGCAAATTTACTTGAGAGTAATTACTGCACAGTACAGCACATATAGACAGCCGATCAGAAGCCAATGTGCTCCTGGTCAAGCAGGCAGCAGGGGGTAGGATATTTCTCCCGCCCCCAGGAGCTGCCTGCTGTCAGGATGGGCTCCGCCACTGGAGCGTGGGCAGGGACAATGTTGCAATCACGACTGGGAAGCAGGGCTGGAAGATTCTTGTCTCCCAGCCCTGGCTCCAGAGTGGGGGCTGGGAGCTCCCTGCTGCTGGGGCACGGGGATATTGTCCCTGCCCAGGCTTTAGTGACAGAGCCCACCCTGGCAGCAGGCAGCTCCCCAGGGCAGGGAGCAATGTTTCAGTCCCCACCAAGAGACAGCTGTCTCCTGGCCCATGCTCCTTGTAAGCCCTTAGGCTAGCACCCTGGGAGAGCCTAGAGCTCCCCCTGCCTGCTGCAGGAGGCCAGTGCAGGGGAAACTCTAGGCTGCTGCAGAGGGCCACTGGGAGCAGAAGCCGACTGCTGCCATGAGCAGCAAATCAGCTCCCGCTTTCCCACACATGTAGACCCCTGCCTGGGGTGGGTTTACTCTACAGTAAATTAGAGTAAACCCACCCCAGAACATTTGTATGTGTAGATGCACCTTATATGTCTTAGACAGATCTTCCAGTAGTTACTATCCTATCTGCTACAACTTTTTTCATCTGATGATTGATGGTTTTTGGCTCTCCTTTGTGGACAAAATTGCCACAGATATGGTTTTTACAATGGGCTTCATAGTCCTTTCTGAATACATCTGTGAATCAGTTGTCACAAATAAGTTAACGTGAGAAATATATACAAGTGTATATTGTGGACAGTGTTGTTTCTTCCCCACCACTACTCCACACCAATATATTTTTACATTTTTTTTTTTTTTTTTTTGCCAGAGTGAGCCTGCAATTGACTCCAAATTGATAAGCATTCTCAAAACCCATTAGAGTTAATGATGCTTGAATAGGTTAAGGGGATTCAACATTCATAAAATAAATCGCAAAATCAAGAAGAGGGGGAAATTCCTCTACCACAAAGAAGAGGAGGAGGAATTTCCTTTACCACAAAGCCAACAGACAAACAGCTAATAATACAATCAAGTTTATGTCCCTAAAATGATCATTAATAGTTCACCTCTTTTGGTAACTACAGTAAGAATGCTCTATCCAACTGAATACTCATACAAGTTATGTCAATAATACGATTTTAACTGTCATCAAACCACTGGATATTTGTACGTTACCACTCAGTCCCAGCACTTTCAGCAAGAGGTAAAACTATTTAAAGTGTAGTTATGGTTTGAAACATGGTGTTATAAAGAATGACGCCATTGTATCCCACTGTACTGCTCCATTTATATTGTCATGTCACACTTTCCCATTATCAAAAATAAGTTTACCAACTTTTTGCTCATGTTTGCATTACAGAAGTAATTCTATTCTGAAAGACTGAACCAGAGTTTAATTTCTTCTGTACATGTTTAATTAAACTTCAGGATATTAGTTATAAAATGTACATACTGATCTCATTTTAAGTATACTTAGGACATCTAAATAAGAACAATAAGACTGCAGTTTGATGTTCAGATTCCCAAGGAAATCTGCAGATTTGGCAGTTAAAATAAATAGTTTTACCTGTAAATTAAACCAAAATTCAGCCCCCCTACTAATATCAAGCACTTTGCTCCAAGAGTAACCCTGTTACAGTCACTAGTAAGATACAAATCAAAGTAAGGTGACAGAACCTGGCCCATAGCAATGTTATAACTAATGAGATGAAAACCTGGACAGACAACTGCCTTAATTTGCAGTGCCTCTTTGGACTAGAATTTCACTTTAAACCAACATGATATCATTTTTGATAACAGCATCTAGACTTCATGAAGTGTTACCTACTTGAGTGCCTTTAAATGATGCAGCATCTGAACATCTTGAAAGAATCCATATCCAACATCCATAAAGCTCTGTTTAACAGATCACTATAAAATGAACTACAGTGATTTACTGTCCATTCTATCCTATTTTTCAATCAATCTTAAGACATTTATGAGTATTAAGAATGACATACCAATAAAACTTACAGAACACTGAGATTTATGGCTGGATCCACAAAAGGACTTAGGTGGCATGGCACAACACCTAACTTGTAGAAGCCTGCCTGCTGTAGCAGAATCAACATCCCTGAGCTAGTTGACTAAAATCCTTGTATAAAAACAGAAAAACATGAATGCTGACTAGAGAGCCACTTCAGCCAACTAATAGAAAATGGTAAGGAAAAGTGTCTGAAATCCTACCCCTTTCAGAGATTTGAATGCCTTCCCTGCACTCTGGATTCACAACTCTGAGCCCTTTCCTGGAATTAGGTTCCTAACTCCTTTAAAAAGTGAAAGATGGTCAATTATTTGTCCAATATTCAGACTTCAAAGGACTTGCTCAAGATGTGGGAGATCTGGGTTCAGTTCCCTCTTCTTGCCAGAGATTCAAGTCCCTGGTCCAACAAACATAGCCCTATCTTAATGCAGTGAGACTAAAATCCAGGTCTCCCCCTTTCCAGGTGAATGCCATTAGGTCAGGACAATGGTTTTCTCCCTTTTTAGACTCAAGGCACTCCATGTTAGACTCAAAGCAGCTGTCAAAAAGTGCCAGCTCTTAGTTTTCACTCATTTTTTACTACAAAAAAAATAGCAAAGCAAGTCTCCTGTTGCCAAGAACTCAGAAAGCCCACCACAGATCAGAATGTTTTGTACACTATGGATTCCTATTTTATGTATTTAAAGACTTTTTATCATGATCCCTCTTAGTCCTCTTTCTTGTAGACAAAGCAAAAACAAATTCTTCAATTTTTCTCTCACAAATTATAGTTTTTCTAAACGTCTAACATTTTGTTGGTCCCCTCAGAACTCTCTCCAATTTGTCTACATCTTTCTTAAAATGTAGGGTCATGGGCTTTGAATCCTGAGTAGAAACAGCTGTCTCCTGATATAATAGTCTGTCATTTCCCTAGTACCATCCTGTTCAGTGTGCTAACTTCTGACAATCTCATTCTTGGATACCTAGATCTCTCCAGGCATTCTACTGGGAACACTGGCACCTAAGGATAAGCTGGGGATTCCTAAACCCCTCTCTCGATCTGGGCTTTACGCAGTTTTGAAAGTTTTGTCCCAAATGTCAATGCCTTGTCGCTAGAAAGCCATGCATAACATTGACATAAACGTTCTGTGATGTTGGTATCTTTCAAATAAAGGCCTGCCTGATAAGTTGTACTTAACTCTACTGAATCTATTTTTCATGCATGCTTTGGATCAGATCCAACGTCCATTAGCGTAAATGGAAAAAGACTCCCATCTATGTTGGTGGTGGGTCAGGTTCTTACACTGGAAAGTAACTACATTATATAAGTAGCATCGGACAGCAAATTTACAGAGAATGCCCAGCATTGTATAAAAGCTAAAATAGAACAAAAAGATAATGAGAAAAACGATGAAAAAGAGCCCCCATCTACACCACACATTTATTTAACTGGAGTCTGATATCTGCTCATCTGACCCATTTCCATCCAATATAGTTGCATTGTATCTATGCTATATAGCATTTTCTCCTGCACCAGGAGTACGTAATTTGTCCTTACTGCATCTTCCAGCTTTTGTTTTTATATTTGAACTGCCCATATGGCAAGCAGGACACAAATAATTGCAAATGGAGCAAATGGACAAGGTATATGGAAAACAATGGCTAGAGATGAGGTATGAATCTCTTTACCATGTAAAATGGACAGCAGGTATGAGATTCAAACCCAGTCCCAGTTGTGTGATGATGGGATATTGTAACTGACTACTCATAGTGACTGGCTGAAAACCTTTTATGACCAAGCCTACTTTCAACTTCTCCACATGGTGTTAGGATATGTGAGCTGCTTTTCCTGAAGACAAAAGAATTGCCATAGCAGTCTGGAGGTTGGCCCACAGCACTGCCCCCATGCTCTGGCTGATTTCTTTAGGATGCGGAAGTCTAGGGTGAACGTCATTTTCTTTCAATGTATGTGGCACAGCCTACTGACTGAACTGCTAAAGGACAGCAGAAGTTAGTCCATGTTTTTTGTTTTCTCGGTTGTTCATTTGAAATATTGAAAGTGATAAAACAAAAGCATTGAGAAGAACCTCCCCCATTAGGCCCCTCCTTCAAATCCCAGGGGTTTATAAGGCTTTTAAAGTATCTTTTTATTTCTTCATTCCATTATTCAATTCCCTTAGGTAGATAGATTCTTATGGAGTTTAAACTTCAACCTCTTGAAACACAAAATGGAGAAAACCATGGGCACTGCTGAGTATTTGATATTAATAATACATAAAAAGGTAGATGGACAGTTACATGTTTCTGTATGGAAATAGAAGATATTCTTTTAAAGAAGGGAACTTGCATAATCAAAGTACATAGAAATTTGAATATAAATACACAAAAATATGAATTTACAATGTCTGGAGGGAGATAGAAACATTCATTTTAAATTTTGCTGATTTAATGTAGGCATATTAATCATACTGCAGATGTGACAAATACATTATTACAATATATGAGAAGGAAAATTTTTCCTGGCAAAATTCATGATGTTTCCAACCAATTTCACTACCACTGGCTTGGGCCCAAAGCACTCCTCTACTGGTTAAATGGTCGTTTTTCTTTATTAAATTTAATAGAGTTATCACATTACAGTAAAAGCTGTGTTAACCGACATTCTACTATCCGGAATACTCTGTTAACCTGAATTTCTGACCGTCTGGCTGGATGCGGGGAGAGAGAGTGAAGAGCTTGCATGTGGTGGTCACTGCCGCTGCCACCCACCACCCCACGCTGCCCCCACTCTGCATGTGACTGCTGCCACCACCTCCCTGCCCCCACTCCTACTCTGCATGCAGCCACCACCACCCCCCATCCATCCCGACCTGCAGGGGTTTTCAACCCCTGCCTCAGATAACTGGAATTTTTAGATACTGGACACCCCTTTACCCTACTCATGCTGGTTAACACAACTTTTACTGCATTATATTTTTAGTGACCACATGTATACTCTAAAACAGAGTCTGTTGAGAAGTTGATGTAAACACCAGTTAATGGGTTTCAATTAAAAAACAAATTTATAAATTCTTTTTTAAATTTTTTTAAATATCTCCTTCCCCAGTAGCATTTTTATGAATGAGATGGAGATTCATAGGGACAGAGAAAAGAACAGTCTGCCCTCAGAGGAAAGTGTTCCAAGAAAGTGCTACAAGAAAGTTCTACCTCTTCAGATCAGGAAGATCTCTCCCCTCCCGCATTAACTTGAACTGCCGTATGCTTCTCCCAGGTTGAGGGCACTCGTTATTCCACAGTTCTCTGGTCCCCCTCCTTCCCTCCAAGGGGGAGAGAGGGAGAGAGACAGAGAGCATTGGCTCTTGATAATCCATCCAGAGACAAGTTGTCAGGCAGCTCTACAGGGACCCTGATGTGGAAAACTCCTCTCCCCACCTGCCCCATCCTACCAATCAGCTGATTGGTGGAACAGGTGGAGAGAGTCACTCTCACGTGGCTGGAACCTTCCCAGGGCTGATTGGTGAGAAGTAGGTAGTTCATTCTCCTGTGGCTGGAACCTCCCAGAGGTCTGAGAGGGTTCCACTGCTGGGCACATCTGCCTCCGCCTGTGCACTCCCCCAGGGTTGACCGGCGAGGGAAGGGGGCAGGCTGTCAATCAATGGGCTCTTCAAATGAAGGGGGTGACCCAAAGAGAAGCCTTCTAGGGCTCCCTGGCTAGAGAGCTCCACTGTGTAGCTCTCCAGCTAAGGGACTAAATGCATACTTGCCCCAATTCCCAAGCTATTTTTCTAGCACTAAGAATTTCTGTAAAATTTTTGGCAATAGAAGTGAATTCCAGTCCATGGTCTTTGTTACTCTACTGCTCAAGCTAGAGCAGTGAGAACCCCTGACCTGGAGAATCCATGACCTCTAATACACAGCTGTGTAGCTGTGACCTACTAATACACAACTACTGGAAGGAATGTATTCCTCTCATTTGAATCAAGAGCAGTCCAGCAGCGTGGAAGGGCTGACACTATTTTGGTGTTAATTGTGACATTCCTCAAAATGCAAACTCATAAACATAAGTAATGTCCCAAAATGTATATTCCTTTGTCAATCCCCTACTGTGCAAACACTGTCACAGAGAAGCTTCCTCCTACTTCCAAGAGATAAGGAAAATACTGCATGTTAATCTGCTTCACCATGGGCATACCTACATGAGACACATTAACTTCGCATTGGCATAGTTTACTGCGAAGTAAACATGTTCACAGTAAGCCTCCCTAATTTGCTACCTGCAAAACAAAGCAATTTACTTGGCATTAGTACTCATGTAGCTGCCTGACCAGGAGCAAAATTTGCTCCCAATCAGCCATCCACCAGGGGGTGGGATATAGCGCTCTGCCTCTGGGAGCTGCCTGCTACTAGGGCGGGCTCTGCCACAGCAGCCCAGGAGGGGACTATGTCCCCCTGCCCCAGCAACAGAGTTATCTCCCAGCCCCTGCTCTACCATCGCAATCAGGGAATGCGGTCACTGAGCTTGGGCTGGGAGACCCTTATCTTCTAGCTCAAGCTCCACCGTCATGGGGCTTGGGCTGGGAGACCCTTATCTCCTAGCCTGAGCCCTGAAATCATGAAACTCAGGCTTGGAGATAAGTATCTCCCAGCAGTGGCCCTGTGACCACGGAGCTTGGCCTGAGAGAGAAGGGTCTCCCCGCGCGAGCCCCATGACTGCAGAGCTTGAACTGAGAGATAAGCATCTCCCAGCAGCGGCCCTGCAGTTGCCATAGATCAAAATTCCAGGAATCAATGGTTTAAGCCAGGGGTGGCCACCTTGCAGCACACATACCACAACTAGCACAACCAGCCTCAATGTGTGGCACACAGCAGACTAGGACAGGCATTACAGTGGCAGGTTGGGCAGGAAGCAGAAAGTAAAGAAGCAGATTGGGCAGGGGCCACAGGGGAGAAAGCAGACAGCAGAGCAGGACAGGTTGGGCAGAAGAGGACTGGCATGGCACTCAAGGAGGGTGCAGGACTAATTTGTGGCATGCCTGCCAAAAAGATTGGTCCTACTGGTTTAAGCAAAGAAAAGGTTAGAGGAAGGCTATTGTTGTCAGGGCAGAAGGTGTTATGAATTAGATGGAGGAAGGGAAGGGAGCCAATATAACACAGGAAGAAAGACATTAGATGACAGTAAGAAGATTTGTATGCCAACCAAATGGGTAGAATATGTTTAGAAAAATACATGGCACTGTAAGAGTGATATTGTAAGCGTGATGGTGCAGAAATTATGAGGGGCAAGGTTTCTTAGGGTGGTATCTTTTATTGGACCAACTATGTAATTGGGTAAACTTTTGAATGAGACCTGACAAAGAATGTCTTGCATTCAAAAGCTTATCTTTTTCCCAACTGCACAGTGGGTACAACTACACATGCAATTCATTCAAAGCAATAAACTCTGGAGCAGTTTATAGTGTCTACAGTTATAATGCCTATACATGCACCCAGGACAGTAGCAATTTGAGCTGGGGCAGAGCAGTTTACACCAGTGCTGGGTTTACAGGGGTCAGCCCCAGACTTCAGGTGGCAGCACTGGGCAGTGGAGGGGCTGGCTTGAACATGAGGGTGCTGAAAGTGTAGAGCTATATGGCTAGACAGCAGGCAGGAGTCTGGCCTGCTGCTGGCTGGGCTAACTGGGCACAATTTATGCCCACAGTCAGTATCTACATATGCATTCAATCACAGTTAATAACCCTGCTGTAAGATAGTACTGTCCCCAACAGTACTGTCTTACAGCAGTGTTAGTTTACTGCTGCCTAATAGTGTCACACATGTAGACGGGGATGCTTTACTCTCCAGCTAGTTAATCTACTCTGCAGTTAAGTGCACATATAGATGCAGCCAGCTGGTCCAATAAAAGATATCACCCTAAGAAATCTTTGCCTCTAGAAAAATCCACCAAGAATGAATTATTGGTAAACAAGGAAGGAAGCTTTTGCAAGTTAAGAAAAATAAGGCAAATATACATGTGGGTTTTTGACTGGATCAATTTCTAGAAAACAGATACCTAAGAGGAAAGCAATGCAATGAGAAATCTAAAGGAATAAAACAGCAAGAAAGGGTTTTTTGTTTTTGTTTTTTTAATAGTGTGACCTGGATCTGCTAGACAGCCAGCAAAGGATAGCTAGGAATACTTATACCTGGACTAACCAGGCAGGATAACTACTGTGTGGATGCAGTCATTAATGAACGCTATAGCACTGACATCTATCGTATAGCTAGCAACTGTTAGTGTTTTAGGATGTTTCCTTCTAGTAAGTTTATAAATGTTACTGGGCTTTGGATTTAATACAGGAATTTAACTGACTTACTGATGTGGTCACTCAAATTCCAACATCCATATAAAGCAGGGGTGGGCAATTATCTCAGCTGGAGGGCAGCTTAATAATTTTGTTGAGCTGCAGAGGACCATGAGGGTAGCCCTGCCCCTTGACAGGTGCCCCACCCCCTGGTCACCATCTTGAGACTGAAAGTCCTGTCCCAACCCCTGATTTTTGCTACCAGAAGTCCCTTCCCTTTTCCTGAGAGTATTCCTTTGGGTGGGGGAAGGTTGTCATTTTGGAACTAGAAAAAAGCCAAATCATTTACTAAAAATCAAATATCTACTATAACATATTTTAATTTTATTTCAAAAAATATTTTGCCCTGATTCATGTGTATTTGCATAGCATATATAGAGGTGGATTGCATAATACCTCAAAATAAAGTCTTCCTCTTATATATTGTGTGGAGGCAATGTGGGGTGTGTGTGGGGGAGTGTGTAGGTTGTGCTTGGGGGGGGGTGTGGTCAAGCACAGGGGGTATGGGATGTGTGTGTTGGGGGTGTGAGTATATGTATAGATGGGTGTGAAGTTAGTGGGGGGTGTGGTTTGTGGAGGGTGTGGCTGTGTGGGGGGGCTGGGGGTTGTGTGAGGGGGTGTGTGGGTGTGGGGTTTGTGGGGGGTATGGTGTGTGCGTGTGTGCACGTATAGGGGGGTATGCATGTGGGTCCCCCCCCCCACACCTGGTGCACAGCCCCATTGCTGGTAGTAGCAGTAGCAGCAGCAAGTGGTGGGCTCTTGGGGTGCTCATGGCCCATGCTAGTGTGCAGCTTCAGCCAGTTCTGGGAGCTGCATGTGACAGCAAGGAACGGGGCCAGGCCAGCCTGGCCTCATCACATAGGCCTCCCTGTGGCTCATGTGCAGCTCCTGGGACCCAGCTAGAGCCACATACTGCAGTGGGAAACCCCACATGATGGAGCTGGTGTCTTGGCTCCACTCCCTGCCACCACATGCAGCTCCTGGGACTCTGCTAGGATGCAAGAAGGGCCAAGCCAACCTGGCTCCATCGCGCAGGACTCCCTGCCACTTCTGGCAGAGTCTCAGGAGCTAAACATGGTGGCAAGGAGCAGGGAAGGACTCTGGCTCCATCATGCGGAGCTTCCCCTCGGTGGCACGAGAGTCCTGGAAACTGCACATGAACCGCAGGAAGCCATGTGTGATGGAACTGGGCCAATCTGGGCTCCATGCTCCCACCATCCTGCTGGGCCCTGCACTTTGGGCTCTGTGCTCCTGCTAACCCCACACTCCCACCCAGGTGCAGCTTCTCCCTGCCCATCCCTTCTTTTCTACCTTCTGCTTTGAGTGCTATAGCAGGGACAGGAGAAGGAGCTGCTGAAGGCTGGGGGGAGCTGAGCAGTTCCCTGGGCAGCTGCAGCAGTGACAGCAGCAGCTCTGCCCAAAAGCTGCGCATGCTGGCTGGGGCCAGGGCCCTCCCATGTACTAGGCTGAAGTGCAGCATGCTGCTCCAGCGGGAGTAGGTAGGGCTCAGCCCCATGCAGAGCACAGCAGGGGCCACCATAGGCTGGGACAGATACAATTAATTGGTGGGCACTTAATTATGGGCCAGATGAAATAGCCAGGCAGGTCAGATCTGGCCCATGGGAAATATTTTGCCCACCCTGATATAAAGTTTAAAAGCACCCTCTGGTACAACAACGTATATCTAATTAGAATGAAACTAGTAGCCAAAGGAAACAACAGATGTTGCTATTTCCAAGTAAATGGCATCAATAGGCAGCACTGAAAAATGCTAATGCCACTGCTGAATATAATGAAAATTACTAATAGGGAAAAAATGCTGTTACCTTTATATGAACAAGCTGTATACAGTGCTAACAATAGGAATACTAGAAGGCCTTCCAGGTACTAATGTATACATCATAACCTCTCTCCCTATTTGGGAAACTAATTCATAGTGCTTGTCACAGCGGGATCCTGCAGGAGGGCCGTGATCTCCTTAAGGTCCCTCTCACCGTGTCAAGGCCGGCCCAAGGGCACCCTCTTCTTCTTGCCCGCCACGTCTTTGATGTTCAGTATATGTTGGGAGGCTGCCTTATACCGCCTTGGGCATGGCGTATCGGGACCTCTGTCCCCGCAGTTTTCCCGGACTCTTGTGGTCTCCCCATACGATGGGTGCTACTCAGGCACCCTAGCCTTATGGGCTACGCGTGGCTCCTACCAACCCCTAATACCACGCCCCAAGCCTCGCAGATGTGATAGACATTGGTGTGTCTCTCTATACGTACACTGCCCCCTTCTCTGGGGCCTTCTCTAGTGCTGCCCCCTTCTCTGGGGCCTCCTCTCATAAGGCACTCCCCCCTTTGGGGCTCGCTGTGCCCCCCTTGGGCTTCCTAAAATGCTGCCCCCTTCTCTGGGGCCTCCTCTAAAAGTGTTGTCCCACTCAAGGACTCTTGCCCGCTTTGGGTCTCTATATCGAGCCTCCGGTCTTTTAGGCCCACCGTGCTGCTTCCCCTTTTCCGGACGCTGTACCGCTATCCCCTTTTCCTGGGGGACCACCGCAGCACCCTGCCCTTCTCTTGGGTGCACCGTGCTGCTAACCCCTTTTCCTGAGGTCCACCACAGCACCCTGCCCTCCTCTTGGGTTTTCTGCAGTGCTAGCCTGTTACCGGGCTCGTCATGCCCCTCTTGGGCTTCTCACATATTGCCGCCCCCCTCTCTGGGGCTCGCTGTACCCACGCTGGGCTCCCTAATAGTGTCACCCCCTCTTTGGGGCTTGCTGTGCCCACGCTGGGCTTCTCTAAAGTGCGCTCCCCCTTCCTGGGGCTCACCACGCCCACGCTCGGGCTTCCTAGTAGTGCCCCCTCCTGCGGCCTCCTCCAACCCCTACAGCCTCACCCAAACCACCGGTCTAATAAATAACAACACCAAAGCAAAACCACAAGCCCCTAGGCTGTAACACAAATTGAAGCCGCCTGGCTATAACTTAACACCACAGCTCAAGCCTCCCAAGCTGCCTTCTGTAACTCTGCTCAAGCAGTACTTGCGGTTCTCGCTGCTTCTAGGGTCATGGCTGAGAAAGCTCCTGCCTCTCTGGCTGCTGGCAGGGAACTGCCAACCTGGCTTCAGCCCTGGGCTTTATAAGGGCCAGGCCCTGCCTCCTACCGGCAGCTGACTCTCCTTAGTTGCCCCGGCAACCCACAGCTGTACTCACTAATCACCGCTAGGGCTCCTTATGCACTGCCAGAGCTTTTCCTCTGGCAGTTTTCCCCTCTCTAGGAGCGGGGCAGCAAGGTGCGCCGCGACAGTGCTAGTAAAACCTGCTAAAAATCTCCTTCAACAAAAGCAAGTAATAGCACTGGTTAGGAAATTATATATACAAAACAGCACCTACTGGGTACGTCTACATGACACGTTATGTTGCTGTAGCATTGGTGGGCATAAGCCATGATGCCAATGCTATTATACAGTAGCAACGAGGTACTGTGCAGTGGCTCATTGGTACTGCGCAATAGGGTCAGAAACAACCCGTGTGCCACCAGGATTGCACAGTAATGGCTAGTACTGTGCAGTCATTTAGTACTTGCTTAAGCACTTTAGCAAGTACTAAATGACTACACAATAACAACCACACAGTTGGGGCCATGTGTAGACGTGCCCACTGTTCACATGTCTCCATCAGCACTCAATTACCCTTCTTAGGAGAAAAAGGTCACTGGGTTAATAGTGTTCTTTTTCCTTTTACATTTTATAAATAATTCAATATGTTTTTTTAAATAGAAAAAATCATACCCAAGGCATGACTTTATTTTTGGTGTTTTTTCTGGGTAAGATACTAGTATATTACATTTACTATTTTCACTTTTTTTGGCAAAAGCAGGTAATCAGAGTCCCAAGGTTTTTAAGAATATAACATAACTACAATGAACAGATCTGATCATTGATTGCTAAAACATTCAGAATATTTCCTTTGACAGTTTCAAATTCAATTGCATTATAGCTGTACAACTCTGTTGCTGTACATTATAGCTGTACATTATTAGAAGCCTGATTTATCTTGGAAAATATTAACTATTGACTTTTATATGATGAGTATTGGCAAAAGTGTCCAATTTAAAAAAATCTATCCCTTTTATGTGACTCCAGACCATTATTTGTTTCCAAAAGAATAAAATCATGTCATTGGGTCTCTCTCTCCTCTGTTCTTTCCAATCTATTTCAGTAACCACATCAATACCCCAAAGCACTTTTGAGCTAGAATCTAATGCCACAAAGTTTCCTATATATACTCTGTAAAATTTTAGTATAACCAATGAACTCCCCATTTCTCCACCTTCAACAGAGACAAATCAAATTTCTTACTTTAAAGCTCCCTGGGGAGCAACTGAACAATAAATGCTTCTATCTGGCACATCAAGATATATAATCTGTTACCATGATATGTTCAGGGATTCATGGGCTAAATAAATTTAGAAAAGCACTCAAAAGAGAATTCTACCATTAAGTGTTGTGAATTAAAGCTCCTTGTCTCACAAGATTATAGCTTAACATTTTTCTAAATAAGAAGAGTCCTAGAATGAGCAACAAAATATATTTTTAAAATGTATAAACCTTTCCTAAAAATAATAAAAACACTTGAGCTTTAGCTCTGAAAAGAAGTCAAACTGCAATAAATTGCTAATACAAACCAGACAGAGTTAGTTAGCCATGTTAATCTGAAGTCAAGCAGAAGGCAAAGTAGAGATGCACAGTATAGACTAACTGAATCAGAGATGCATAAGCTTTTGTGAGCAGTAGCTCAGTTCATCAGATGCTACCCTTCCCCAACCTGGTGACCCAGGTATTGTACCCTGACTGCACCCATTTTACAGTAGGCACTTTACCAGTTAGACCTACTTCCCCAGGTCTCTTCAGTAGTTTCTACAGGACCCACATGCTCTTCCCAGCTGCCACTGTAAATAGGAACTTTTATGTGAGCCCAAGCAAAATTGTACATCTGGCCAGTACTTGATTGATCAGCCTTTGGAAAGCAGCTCCTGAATTTACGAGTCCAAATGGTAAAACTTCAAACTCATATAGTCCCGTGCCCTGTAAGTAGCCCTATGATAGCCCCCATGATAAAGTCCCCCTACTTTAAACCTGACAAAGGGATAGATCCTTTTGGATGGGAATGTCAGGTTTAGAGTACTAAGATACTACACTCTGTAGTAGGGGCCCTGGTAGTCCCACCATTCCCTGCAGATGGCCCCAAACTGCCACTTAGATCAGTGGTTGTCAACTGCGGGTATGTGTACCCCTAAGGGGCTGCAGGGGGTATGCAGAACTGATGTGGCTGATAATTATCGTGTGCATGCATACAGATGCAGTGCAGCACACGGGTGGCCAGGAGCACAGCCCGGTCACATGTAGAACAGACAGGTCTACCTGGTAAATCTGTTGTGGGGGAAGGGGCGTGGGGGAGGAGTGCGGATGGGGCAGGTGCTACCAAGCCGGGGTGGGGTGTAGGACCAATCCACATGTTGGAGGGAGGAGGGGGATGGATCCCACCGTTACATGCACCCTGGGTGGGCATGGGGGGCGTGTACCCCCGGATCTGCATGCAGGCCACAGGCAGGCTGCCACTGCAGGCTGCAGCTGGGCTCTTCCCAGTGCGGGGCTGGATCAAGCTGAGCTCGGGGCAGGCAGCGGCAGTGCTGGGAAGTTTGGGGGGTTATGGTGAATTCTGGAGTGGCTGCAGCCCCCCCCTCCCCCTGCACCTGTAACCCTACTGCCATAGGCCCCTGCAGTGATGGAGTCGGGCTGCTGCCCTCCCACAGGGCTCAGTCCCACACCGCATCCTGGCTGGGCAGCCCCTGCCCCTGCCCCACTCCCTCCTCTGCCACTGGGGCCTCGATCTGCTCCCCCTGCAGCAGCAGTCTACCCTTACCCCATGCGCACACACCCCCGCCATGCCCTCCTGGGGTGTGCAAAGTAGCAGGAGCTGCTCATGGCTCTGTCCCATACCCCATCCTGGGTGTGCAGCACCTGCCCCAGCGCTATTCCCTCCCTCACCATGGGGGCCTCGATCTGCACCCCCCCCCTTAAAAACAAGAGAAAAATATAAATATAAAGGGGTACATGAGCTAAAACTTTGAGACAGAAGGGGTACACTTGTTAAAAAAGGTTGAAAACCCCTGGTCTATAGCATATACCTGTACCCTGCCTAACACAAATCAGTTCAGAGATCTTTTCTGCTGCAACATTAACAACTGCCTCATATTGATAAGTGTAACTCCTCAAATATTTCTAACTGAAAATATAATAATAGCATTATAATGAATCACACCACATATTTTCTAAAAAAATATATATACCACAACAATAATTTTTTTTCTATTTTTCCTGAGATATAATTGACATGATTTTTGTCTTTGCTGAAGTACTTTGGCAATTGGGACACTATAGCTGCCCCATTTTTAACATATAATGATAAAATTTCTTAACCAACACTTTGATGATGCATTTAAAATTCAGTCCTGGCAGATAATTTAAGTTCATCACGGGGGCACAGAAGGGAATTGGTGAGTATTTATTCACCAAGGCGCCCCCGGGGGTTACAAGAAACAATGGCCACAAGCTAGCAGAGAGCAGATTTAGATTGGACATTAGGAAGAACTTCTTCACAGTTCGAGTGGCCAAGGTCTGGAACGGGCTCCCAAGGGAGGTGGTGCTCTCCCCTACCCTGGGGGTCTTCAAGAGGAGGTTAGATGAGTATCTAGCTGGGGTCATCTAGACCCAGCACTCTTTCCTGCTTATGCAGGGGGTCGGACTCAATGATCTATTGAGGTCCCTTCCAACCCTAACATCTATGAATCTAAGAATCTATGAATTTTTGCAACTTAATTTCTAAGTTAATTTAAACCCCCAAACTTTACATTAATTGTCTAAAGAACAATGCTAAACTGACCATTTTTTTCAAAATTGTGAAATGCACTAATTTATTTTCCCATTAAACATTGTTTAAAAGTGCTAATTCCTCCAGTGGGTTTTTTGTACCTCTTTGCTTATCACTAGAAGCTCCACTTCAGATTTACATATGACTGAAGTAAGACAGTTTGTATTATTCAAAAGGCAGATTTCCTGCAAAGGAAAAACAATTATAAAAAGAATCATTCAGTCATCTTTATGGTTTACTTTGTAATAAACCAGTACATAGAGGACTGTTCAACTCAATTGTAACAGTACAGTGGGAAATCCTGAAAAGTACTCAGTGGGCATGTCTACACAAGATGCTAACTGCTCAGTAGCTTAATAATACATGGACAGTGCTAATATGCTACTGCACAATATTATTAGGTTAGTGCACAGCAGCATCATAAAAAAGGCATTTGCCAGCGCTACTGCTCAGTAACTCCAGTTACTGCAGTTATTTAGTACTTGATCATACAAGTACTCATGTTTAAAACCTGGAGAAACCCCAGAGGAAATTTTGGAAAGATAATTGTAAGTCCATAAAAATCAATGATTTTTTAATGTAAAATACCATCTAAATGGGCATTGAATTCAAATAATCAAATGATGCCTTCTATATGAGCAGCACCTCAGGAAAGAATTCAGCCAAAATGCTTTCAGGGTACAAAGTCAAAAGTGTTACCAACATTGTATTACATAATCTACAAAATGGAAATGCATTTAATCAAATGTGTTTGTTTTCTTTTAATCTTGTTAGGCATATGGCACATTGCTCTACGGAGATGTAGCAACATGGCATGCTATGGCAATGTAGTGATCATGTGTGTCTTCATGTGATCAGAAGCTATGTCGCCATCATGGCACACTCCCCGCCCCCCAGTATAGTGCTTCGCTACAGTGACATAGCAACAAAATCTAACTGTGCCCTGTGCATGTAACCTCCCATTCTGTGCTATGCTTTAGTACTTCCAAAAGGAAGTCCTAAAGTACAGCACTGTGTCAACGTTGCCATACAGTGACGTGTAGATGCACCCCATAAAATATGAGACAGATATTCCCTCTTAGCGGCATGTTGATACACTGCTGATTGTGCCTATCAGATGTACAGCCTGATTGTCTCCTTCTACAGAAAGAAGCTAAAGAGAAGGTCATCTATGTGGAATTTCTTCCAGTTGTTTTTACTGGCTGTTTCTAGTGCTTCCCAGTGGCCACCAAGCACCAATGAAGTATAGTAACAGGGCTCCTACTGAAAGTGATTGCTCCATCAGCTTCCTGCTATGACGTGGAGTTGCAGAAAGTTACATTCTTTCTCTGCCCTGGAGCACTAGTATGCTTTCCCATCTCCTTATCTGTGTCCACATCCCATGTCTGCCCCAACTTGTTCTTTCTTCCTGTGCATATCAAAGGACTCATGAAGTAAACTTCCACAAGTTTTGGACAGGGGATATGACTTTATAGACACCTGCAGACTCCACTCCACATGAAATAGAACCACACCATAAATTATTCCGTTTTCTAATACGATATCACAAAAACCAAACAAAAGTGTCTGACATTCACCATAAGTAAAAACAATGCAACCAGAATTTCAACTTTGTAAGTAATATTAACACTTAATAAGCTAAGGTAATTGGATATCCAACCTTTATTGACTTCCTTTTTGTGCTTTTGAAAATATATCCCCTAAATATTTTTTGAAGTATATTTTCTTTCCAAATATTTTAAATTAACATATTTACCCCTATGAAATCTCCTTCTTCAGCTTCATACAACATTTCAGAGGTGAAAGGTTGGGCTTTCAAATTTGCATCACCTGATAGGACTTCTAATTTTCCAGACAGTACTAAATAACATTCATTTGGTACATGTCTTTGCCTTATAATTATTGTTCCAGCTTCATACCTAAAGAGAAAATTAACAATATAATAAAGCTAAACCTGATGCAATATCAGCAATGCACAATTACTACAGTATTTAAAATGTAAACATCAGTATACAGACATCAGAACACATTCTTCTAGAATGAAAGAAAATGAGTCCATAAATAATTGACCCACTTTCAACAACAGGCATATATGGTATTATATCAGCATCAGAATGCTATGCCACAGAAACTGAAATATAAACCTAATCCAAACATGCAATTATCAGGATCATGTAATTAACAGTAGTGTGCAAATCATCACTGGTTCTTTGCATGCACATTTCCTGTACTTCTGCTACAAACTGTTAAATATTTATGCAAATGATATATTTAAATACATAAATACGCACATATTTTGCATATAGACAGAACACGCAGCATTCTGAAAGTCTTGAGCCCTGGATACCAAACTACTGATCTGCAGGATCTCCTGATTGACCTTTACAGGAGCTGTAAGAGTAGTTGCAAATAATTACCTCAGGTTGTAGCTGTACATGAATGCACAGAGCCTGGGAAACAAACAGGGAGAACTGGAAGTCTTTGCACAGTCACAAAACTATGATGTGACTAGAATAACAGAGATTTGGTGGGATAGCTTGCATGACTGGAGCGTTGTTTTGGATGGGTATAAACTGTTCAGGAAGGACAGGGAGTGGAGAAGAGGAGGAGTTACACTTCATGTAAAAGAGCTGTGTGATTTCTCAGAGCTCCAGTATGAAACTGGAGATAGGCCTGTTGAAAGTCTCTGGGTTAGAGTCAGAGGAGATAGCAACAAGGGTGATGTTGTGGTTAATGTCTATTATAGACCACCAGACCAGGGGATGAGGTGGAATGAGGCTTTCCTCAAACTGTACAGGTTTCCTGATCACAGGACCTGGTTCTCATGGGGGATTTCAATCACCCTGACATTTGCAGGGAGACCAATACAGCAGTGCACAGGCAATCCAGGAAGGTTTTGGAGAGTATTGGAGACAACTCCCTGGAGCTAGGGTTGGAGAGGCCAATTTTGGGGTTGTGTTCTTCTTGACCTGCTGCTCACAAACAGGGAAGAATTGGTGGGAAATGTAGTAGTGGATGGCAAATTGGGCAGCAGTGACCATGAGATGACTGAGTTCAGGATCCTGAGGAAAGGAAGAAAGGAGAACAGCAGAGTATAGACCCTGGACTTTAGTAAAACAGACTTTGACACACTCAGGGAACTGATGGGCAGGGTCCCCTGGGATGCTGATCTGAGGGGGAAAGGAGTCCAGGACAGCTGGCTGTACTTTGAAGAAACCTTACTGAGGGCACAGGAAGAAACCATCCCAATGTGCAGAAAGATTAGTAAATATGGTGGAAAACCAGCTTGGCTTAACAGGGAGCTCTTCGGAGCTTATCAGGGAGCTAACACACAAAAAGGAAGCTTACAAGAAGTGGAAACTTGGACAAACAACTAGGGAGGAATAGAAGAGTATTGCTTGGGTAGGGATGAAATCAGGAAGGCCAAAGAGCAATTGGAGTTGCAGCTAGCAAGGGATATGAAGGGTAACAAATATGTCAGCATCAAGAGGAAGATCAGGGAAAGTGTAAGTCCCTTAACTAAATGGGGGAGGCAACCTAGTGACAGATGATGAGGAAAAGACTGAAGTACTCAATGCCTTTTTCACCTCAGTCATCACAGGCAAGGTCAGCTCCCAGACTGCTGCACTGGCAGCATGGTTTGGGGAGAAGGTAAGCAGGCAGCAGTGGCAAAAGAACAGGTTAGGGACTATTTAGAAAAGCTGGATGTGTAAAAGTCAATGGGGCTGCACAGCACGCACCCAAGAGTGCTGAGGAAATTGGTCAATGTGATTATAGAGCCACTAGCCATCATCTTTGAAAACTCAGGGAGACCAGAAGTGGTCCTAGACAATTGGAAAAGGGCAAATATAGGGCTCATCTTTCAGCAAGGGAAGAAGGAGGATCCAAAGAACTACAGACTGGTCATCTTCACCTCAGTTCCTGGAAAAATCCTGGAGCAGATCCTCAAGGAATCCATTTCTAAGCACTTGGAGGACAAGAGGGTGATTAGGAACAATCAGCATGGATTCATCAAGGACAAGTCATGGCTGACCAACCTGATTGCCTTCTATGGTAAGATGACTGGCTCTGTGGATGTGAGGAGACTGGTGGATGTGGTGTACCTTGATTTTAGCAAGGCTTTTGATACACTCTCCCACAATATTTTCTCAGGCAAGTTAAGGAAGTATGGGTTGGATGAATGGACTGTAAGGTGGATAGGAAACTGGCTGGAGCATTGGGCTCAGGGGTTAAAAACCAATGGCTCAATGTCTAATTGGCAGCCGATATAAAGTGGAGTGCCCCAGGGATCAGTCCTAGAGCCAGTTTTGTTCAATATTTTCATCAATAACCTGGAAGATGGAATGGTGTGCACCCTTAGCAAGTTTGCAGATGAAGCCAAGCTAAAGGGAGTAGAGGATACACTATAGGGTAGGACTGGAATTCAGAGAGACCTTGATAGATTAGAGGACCGCATCAAAAGAAATCTTATGAGTTTCAATAAGGACCAGTGCAAAGTCCTACACTTAGGACAGAACAATCCCATGCACTGGTACAAGCTGGGGAATGACTGGCTAAGCAGCAGCACTGCAGAAAAGGACCTGGAGATTACATAAAATGAGTATAAGCCAACTGTGTACCCTAAACTGAATATGAACCATAAGCTGAATATGAGCCAACAGTGTGCCATTGTTGCGAAGGCTGGTGGCATACTGGGCTGCATTAGTAGAAGTGTTGCCAGCAGATCAAGGGAAGTGATTATTCCCCTCTATTCAGCATTGATGTAGCCACATCTGGAGTACTGTGTTCAGTTTTGAACCTCCCAGTACAGAAAGGATGGAGACAAATTTGAAAGAGTCCAGTGGAGGGCAACAAAAATGGTTAGGAGGATGGGGAAGTTATGAAGAGAGGCTGAGAGAACTGGGTTTATTTAGTTTGGAGGGGAGAAGACTCCATATACATCCATATAAAGGATGGATTTAATAACAGCCTTCAACTACTGGAAGTGTGGTTCCAAAGAAGATAGAGCTAAACTGTTCTCAGTGGTGGCAGATGACAGAACAAGGAGCAATGGTCTCAAGTTGCAGCAAGGGAAGTGTATGTTAGATATTAGGAAGAACTTTCTCACAAGGAAGGTAGTAAAGCACTGGAACACATTACCCATAGTGGTGGCAGAATCTGCATCCTTGGAGGTTTTTAAGACCTGGCTAGGCAGAGCCTTGCCTGAGATGATCTAGTTAAGGTGGTCCTGTTTTGAGCTGGGGGTTGGACTAGATGACCTCCTGAGTCCCTTCCAACCCTAAATATCTATGATTCTATGACTCAGTATATGTTGAGACAGACATTTCATTTGTAGGTCATTCTTCACGAAGCCTACTAACAGAGCTAAGAGAAGTATTTTCAAAACTGGTAGGGGCCTTAAATTCCAGTGAAAACAAAGACAGTCAGGTCGTCTATTGCCAATTCAGGCAGACTGTTCCTTTTCTTTACTAGGGCCTGGTTTACACAGAAAAGTTGAAGTAGATTAAGGTAGGCTGTGAATTTTATATGGAATAGATATTTCTGACAGACTCCTTGTGTGAACATCCTTATTCTGAATTAGCTTAATCCATTTCCACAGTGGATTAGTAATTGGCTCAAGAGTGCAGAGGAAAGGAGAACAAAACAGATTTTAGGACATTTCACACTGACACTGTCCCATGTACACTTCCTATTGAAGGATCCAGATTCTGCACTCCCTTATCTTGGCTTTGCAAAGGCACCCACCTATCAATTGCACTAACTTCTTCACAGAATATAAAATGGCCAAATCATTGAGAAGGAAGGATGTCTTCTGGGAGGGAGTAGAGCTGGAGACAGAGACTTAACCTCATTAGGTTGTTAATCCTTGGAAAACTTTTATTTAAATCATTGTCTTCATTTTTGTTTTTGAGAGAAAACTTTTGTACCTGTACCTTCCAGATGTTGGATTCCACCTGGATATTTTATTCTCATGGCCAGATGCGCTTCATTACAAGACTGTCATTCAAATCACAAATAATCAGAAAAGTGTCATGTGTATCTACTACTCAGTAACTTAATTGGTCACAAGTTTTAGAAGCATGATTAACACTTAATTCAATGAGTGTAGTTTACTTGAAAATGATTTGCTTTTTTGTCACTTACTTTTGATAGACAACAGCTTGGCAAAGCTGAAGCTATGTCTTAATAGGCAAACACTGGAATGTTCGGTTCTTCTTCAGATATGATTGTATCTTGAAAAAAGGCAACACATGTTAATGTAATAAGGGTTCTAGGATCATATAAAGTCATTTTAAAACATCCTCTGATTCTGATTGTGCTGAACCCTTTTCTGAGGACCCAACGGGTGGAACTAGCTACCTCTTCTTTGGCCCCTGTGGCCAGGCTAGACAAGGGCAGCACTTGAGCTCTGTGCAAGACAAGTGCTGTTGTTGGATTCCATGCCTCTGCCCCATTTTCCATATCCACCAGCAGAGGAGTGGGAATGATTTTCACTGTGGAAGGATGGCACAGTAACCACACTTCCCTTGCCCTCCCTGCAGTCCCAAGGAAATACTGTGTCTATTTCAGATACCCTACAGTCCCCTGAAACAACTCATCTCTGTGCCACCTCCAGTTCTGAACATTAAGAATAAAATCCTGAAACCAGCATGCCCACAGACCACCCCAAAAGTCAGTTTATGTATACTCAGAACCAATTTTTTTACTATGAAGGTTGTCCCGGCAGAGAGTCTTCTTATTCCTCTGAAGTACAAAAGAGATGCATATGCTTTTTGCACTGTTTCCTTCTCTATCTTAAGATTTTGCTGGTAACTTATTTCACCAACCAGTATTGTTTGTTCTGCTGTTTGTGTTTTATATTCTATTAATCTGCATATTCCATGAGTTAGTAACTACATTATTGTATTGTCATCATAATTTTATTTCTTTGCCTCATTTTAGAATATGACTACATTCTCAAACTAGCCTGAAAAACAGGAGGAGTTATCAAGAAAACTGGAGGAGTTCTCAAACTAGCCTGAAAGACGAAAATATTCAAACTAGCCTGAAAGACAGGAGTTTTGCCCTTAGTAGCTCTGTATTTACACGTATCCCTCCACAGAAGTCAAAGAGTTCATCTGGATTTACACACTGTAAGACCAAAATGTGGCACAGGATGTCACTCAGAGTTTAGTTCATGGATGTCACATGCACAAATCTGGATATTAATGTGACGGGCTAGCTGGTAGTGATTTAGCCTAGGGGTTTTGAAAGGGTAAAAGGTGATTGAAGGACTTGGGATTCCCTTTCCTCACCAATCAGGCCCCAGAGACTCACCCTCCATGTCCCCTGATTGGCCCTTTGGGTCACCTGGAGGGGGATAAAAGGGACAGCGTGGCTGACTCAGGGGAGACCAGCAATGAACCACAAGGAAGGAGCTTCAAAGAGCTGGCAAAGAGCTGGGCCAGTGGATCGGGAGCAGTTGTCCCAGAAGAACCTGAAGGAGTGGGACCTTCAGGCAGCAGTTGGACCCTCAGCAGCACGGCTTGCAGGAGAGGCTCCCCGCTGGACTCCAGGATCCCCTATGAGAGGCTGTGGCCAGCAGGAAAGGCTCCCCAGCTCCAACAAGGATCTGAGCAGCAACCTGAGAGGTTCCCAGCTCTGCTTCCAGCTCCTCCAATAAGAGGCCAGGAAGCTCAACATGAGGCAGGGGATCTTGGAAGTTCAAGACCCCTAGCAGCTTGGCACAGTGCCAGCACTAGTGGCTGTGTTTCTGCCTGCCATGCAGAAAACCTGAGTTCAAGTCCCAGCTAGGATGATTTAGGGTGAGTGAAGTGACAGGGAGAATTTCTTGTTGCAGTGGAAAGGGGTCATTGTGTTTGCCCTCTTTCCCCCACCTCCAGGTACCTAGGCCCTATATTCCTTGTTATTTGACATTTTGTGTTTTATGCCTTTTATATTTCACCAGCCAGTATTGTTTGTTCTGCTCTTTGTGTTTTATATTCTATTAACCCTGTCTTTTGTCTACTGGATGAATATGTCTATGATTGTAAGTGTCTAACCTTTATTGAATTCTGCCCACTCGGGGCATTGTAGTGTCCCCTATACCCCTGGTTTATACTGGTTATGTTCCCAGTACTGTTCTCTCATTAAAAGGTATATGGTTAAGTCCTCATTAGTGATCTGGCTCTGCTCTATAGGGTGAGGAGGGTCCCTATACCTCCCACAGTGCTTGTGCACCTGCTCTGATCCCTTTAATTGGGGAGGGGGTACCTCTTGGCATACTGCCCAAGTTGCATAAACTTTGGCAGCAAGTTTGTGTGAGTGTGTTCACTGCAAATCATTCTTATAAACAAAGCCATATATTTTCTCTAAATCAAAGTATTCTTTTTCACCTTTAACAAATATGCACCTTTTC
This sequence comes from Alligator mississippiensis, assembly GCF_030867095.1. NCBI lineage: Eukaryota > Metazoa > Chordata > Crocodylia > Alligatoridae > Alligator > Alligator mississippiensis. The sequence continues at coordinate 60,811,159 of NC_081825.1, forward strand.
CTGCCACTCTGATGTACACTAAGTAATGTTGATACATGGGTACTGTAGGATAGGATCATTCACTGGTTAGTTTTAATTTGAAAGGGACCCAAATAAAAGCAATGGATTCTGGGATTGGGACCAGCACTAAAAAGGCCATAATATTCTTATAAATGCAATATTTGATACAGAATCAAAGAGTGATAGAAAAACAGTAGTACATGACAACATTACAGCTGATATTGGATATTAAGTGGGTAACTGGTAGCATAGTCTCAGGGAGTGTGTCTACACATAAATTTATGCACACCTAAACTTAACGCGCCTTAGACTAAGGTGCCTTTAAGGCGTGCCGGGTGCTGGAGGCAGATAGAGTCCCAGCCCGCCTGCCGTCCCAACTAGGGCTTCTAAGGGTGCCTGAATCCCGGGTGGGTAGTGAGGCGCCCCATCCCTGCAGGGTTGCATTGCCCAGCCAGCAAACCCACCCTGGAAGAAGCGTGGGGGAGCCACTAGCAAAGGCCCTGCCCATGCTGTGCTGCCCCCTTCCCTTGCAGGGAGTTGCAGGGGGGACTTTCCTTTGTGCTTTGACAGGAGCCTTCATGCCTCTTGCTCCCTCTGCCAACTTAGTTCCAAGCTGGTCACCACACTGACAGGTACTGCTGCTGCCAAAACTACTACTCCAGCTCCAGCATCTGTACCTTGCAGAACACTACCCACTGTGTCTTCTGCTTGGTGGTGCCTGGTGGCATTTTGGGGCCTGTGGGCTTGGCTCCAGCCCACTCAGTCACATAGCGTTAAAGCACCTTGTTGCATTTACACGTGGGTTAAGGCACCTTAACTAGTCGCACCTACATTTGATACTTGTTTTATGCAGGTATTAAATTTAGGCAAGATTAGCCTAAAATCACCATGTAAAGGTGCATTAAGGGAAGACACGTGTAGACCCATGCCTTTAATGCGCCTTAAAAATGGCTAATGCACCTTAAATCACCAGATGTAGATGCACCCAAGGAGGACTAAAGGTAGTCTCAGCCTCTTGTATCAGCCCAAGGACAGGGCTAGAACAGGCAGCATGCTTCATACTCCTAACAAAATGCTAGCTGCATCAGAAGAGCAAGAAGCAAAAGCCAGACCAGTGCAAGCAAGGCAAGTACAATAGAAAAAGTTCTGGAAGTCATGTCAGCCTCTGGGGAAGAGGGATAAGAAAATGTACCATGGTGATGTTCACCATGCTGCCATTTGACCTTACATCTGACTGGCTTACATTCCATAGAATTGCATAGCCCATAGAGGATCATTTCATCCATACTTTACTTCATCCCTCCCCTACAAAGAAAGCAGACTGCCAGTTTGACAGTGGCTGGGTATAGAAGAGGCCACTCCCCACTGGCTCTTGCAGTAGGAAGCAGAAAAAAGGATAGGTCTGTCCAGAATAGGTAATTCAGGGCATAAATGGGCTGTCTGAGTGGAAGAACCTATAGACCAGGGGTTGGCAACCCCCAGCACATGTGCCGAGCAGGGCATGCAAGGCCATTTTCCTCGGCTGCAGCTGGCCCAGGTTCTGGGTAGCTGCTGATAGCCACAGAGCCTGGGATGGGGGGCAGGGAGTTTGGGTGGGGGGCAGGGGCAAGAGCAGGGCTGGGGGACAACGGGCACAAGTAGGGCATCCTGCCATGTACCCCCTGCCCTCATTTTGTTTTTCTGGCATACCAGCACTCTGACACTTTCCAAGGTAGGCAGTGTGTTTTTTTTCGGCACTCCGGCCAAAAAACGTTGCCTACCTCTGCTGTAGACAATGCTGTCATGCTGCAGAAACAAATGAAGGGAGGAGAGATGGGTGGAGAAGTTGTTGGTGGAAACAGATGGAGGAAAATATCCCACTGGCCACACTCCAAAATATGGGGAAGACCTTTTAAAATGTTGGTGCATCCATCCCAAGTGCCAAACTAATGCTAAAATTCCAAGAACTGGACTAAAGGAACTACAGTTCCACTGCATGATGAATAGATCCAAAGAGGTGATACTTCCCCTCTATCGGGCGCTGGTCAGACCGCAGTTGGAGTACTGCGTGCAATTCTGGGTGCCGCACTTCAAGAGGGATGCGGATAACCTGGAGAGGGTCCAGAGAAGGGCCACTCATATGGTTAAGGGCTTGCAGACCAAGCCCTATGAGGAGAGACTAGAGAACCTGGACCTTTTCAGCCTCCGCAAGAGAAGGTTGAGAGGCAACCTTGTGGCTGCCTATAAGTTCATCACAGGGGCACAGAAGGGAATTGGTGAGGTTTTATTCACCAAGGTGCCCCTGGGGGTTACAAGAAATAACAGCCACAAGCTAGCAGAGAGCAGATTTAGACTGGACATTAGGAAGAACTTCTTCACAGTTAGAGTAGCCAAGGTCTGGAACAGGCTCCCAAGGGAGGTGGTGCTCTCCCCTACCCTGGGGGTCTTCAAGAGAAGGTTGGATACGCATCTAGCTGGGGTCATCTAGACCCAGCACTCTTTCCTGCCTATGCAGGGGGTCAGACTCGATGATCTATTGAGGTCCCTTCCGAACCTAACATCTATGAATCTATGAATCTATGATAGTCATTTAGCAGGCCTAAAATCATTGCTAGATCTGTCAAATTAGGAATTTTTTGTTTTTATCATGCTGTGTAAAGAATTAGTGGCTGGCAAAGACTTAGATCTGAAGTGCTCTGGGGAAAGAACTTTTATCTTGTCAGTCACCTCCATACAGTATGAGGCAGCATCACATGATAGACCTCTTTTAAAGGGAGAAAATTCTGTCAATATTTGTTAAATGCTTCAGTACAAGCTCTCACACTTACAAACAAGCTTTTTATTTTGGAACAAATGAAAAATCTATGAACTCTAAAAAGCCTATTTATTTTGTAGCAAGTTAACAACAGGAAATATAGGTTTCTTTGGGTGCTTTTACATGAGCATTAATGTGCCATTGTTACCGTGCATTAAGTTTAGTACCTCTAATTTGAGGTACTAATTACATTCGCAGTAACTAGTGCAACTAAGCAGTAGCATCAGAGTATGGTCTTTTTGTGATGCTTAATGCGCAGTAGACTAATTCTACTGTGCAATAGCACAGCTTTTGCCATGACATGCTAATGTGCAGTAGAATTAGTCTGCTGCACATTAAGCATCTTGTGTAGACGTGCCCCTTGTACATTAGTATGTGAGATTTCCCATTTATTTAAGGTCACCAACACAAAGTGCAAAAACACATCATCCTCCCTACGTGCCTCCCTGCCCCACCTTGTTTGTAAGGAGGGAAAATTTATAATCCTGCATGTGGTCTTCGATGCAAGATCAAAGCCTAAACAAACACATTCTTGGAAAGAAACAGTCTAACTTAGACACTCACCCCCACAGTTTCTAAGCACTGTTTTCACAGTTCTGTAGCTATTTAACTGATTATTAATCCTATATCCTGTTATACAATTAATGATTACTGCTGTATTATTTTGGCCCTTTGCTACTGAGATACATGTAGATAAACAGAAATATATATGGTTTTTAATTTACCAAGCTTTTCCTGTGATTGGCAAGTTCATAGAACATCAGTACATGGAGTAAAATAGGAATATTAATCTTAAGGGGAATCTACCTCCTTTAACACAGAGTAAAATCTGGCAGCTGGTGAATTCATATACTGAGACCTAGGTACCTGAATCTGTATTTCTAAGGGCATTTTTACATGTGCTTTAGGGGCCAGGGGGCAGGGAGTGGCTCCAAGAGCCGCTCTAATTAAAGCATCTAGAGTGTTTCATGTGTCAAAATGAGATGCTTCAAAATGGCAAAAGCTCATCAAACAAGCTTTAGTTAAAGCACCCCTGCTGTAATTACAGCACATCGGAGCAGCCTCCCAGCACGTGTACAGGCACTCCTAAATTCCTACCAGTTGGCCGTCATTTTAAAATGTTTTTCTGGAGTGTGCATCAGTGTGGTATTTTCCTATTTTTCCCCTTATTAGAAATAATTCAACAAACAAATATCTGTATCTAACAAAACATGTAGAAAAAGTATATCAAAAGGAAATAGATTAAGCAAACAGAAACAGTGAGGCTACCATAAGTAGCATGGATTTTAAGAATTACAATGCATATATTTCCCAACCATCTTCGGACTATTTCATGGAATTAGGTTTGATGCCAAACATCCAATCTCATTCATTATTTTTAAAATAGGAAGTGAGCATGGTTATCTGAATATATCTGCATATTCTTAATAAGATAGTGCTTTTGCATAACCACATGCCTCCATATGGGCCAAACATTTCCAAAGACAATGCTAGCATGGTGAAACTGCACTGTAGACCTGTCACCTGCTATTCCTTAATAGCACAGCAGAGAGTACTGGCTGCAGATTGCTTAATATCTGGGAATGAATATCAGTAGAATAATGATCAAGCACTCAAAATTTGATACTCAAAGCCAAGGCAATAACTACAGCTTTAGGTGAATATATTAACAAAGATGGTGCTATATCAATAATTTTTATACACTATACTTGGCATGATTGTTTTCTGTTCTTGTTTTTAATTATATTTACATACATGCAATGGCTAGGTACAGCATGCTCTCATATGATTAAAGTAATTATTTATCAGGTAAAGAGCTTTTTCCCCCACCTGCTTGAGGTCTTGCTGGTTTCTTTGTCCAGGGCAAATATATAATAGGTGCTTAGGCTTTTCAAAATCTTTCTTCTGAAACAAAAAAGAAAATGTAAACATTAGTCTATGCATTTTTGTTGATTGCATCTTACTTGTCCCCATGGACACTTAATGTACTTGAAATAAAGGTTTCTACAGCAGTCATAGATAAACTATTTGAGTTACGACTTTTTGTTTTACAGTTATTCCAAAAACATACTGCAATACAGTTTCAAGGTACGTAGGGTGCGTCAACACGTGTCGCTATGGCGACATTGTTACTGAGCCATGATTTAGTACTTCCTCTTGGAAGTACTAAATCACGGCGCAGTAACAGCCCGTACTGCACTGTGTATGCAGTGCACAACTATTTTTAGCAGCTACTTCACCATAGCGGCATGCTATACTGGGGGAGCGCATCACTTCAGCAAAGTAGCTGCTGCACCCAAGGTCTTGCCCAAGGTACAGTCAACAAGTGAGACACTACATCACCATAGAGCACTGCTACAGTGACAGTGTCATGTGTAGATGCACCCATATTATTCATAAGATGCAAATTATACATATAAACATGAGAGTAAAACAACTGTATAGGAATGCATTATGCTGTGCACATGAAAATTCTGCCAGTAACTAAACTGGTCCAAAAGGATTTAGCTGGGACCTTCATTCTATTTCTGGTTTGTTACAAGCATGTTTGACTAAAGAAAGACAAAAGGAAGAAAGAAGAGCTGCAGAGTATGGATCCTGGATGTCAGAAAAGCAGATTTGGATATCTTCAGGGAACTGATGGGCAGGATCCCCTGGGCGGCCTGTCAGAAGGGGAAAGGAGTCCAGGAGAGCTGGTTGTATTTTAAAGAAACCTGACTTATGATGAGAGGCTGAGGGAACTTATTTAGTCTGCAGGCTGAAGACTGAAGACTGGGAAAGGATTTGACTACTTCAACTACTTGAAGGGTAATTCCAAAGAGCATGCAGCTAGACTGTTCTCAGTGGTGATAGAACAAGGAGCAATTGTCTCAAGTTACAGCAAGAGAGGTTTAGGTTGGATATTAGAAAAAACTCTCTCACTAGAAGGGTAGTGAAGCACTGGTTACCTAGAGAAGTGGTGGAATCTCCATCCTTGGAGGTTTTCAAGGCCTGGCTCAACAAAGCCCTGGCTGGAACGACCTAGTTGGGGATGGTCCTGCTTTGAGCAGGGGGTTGGACTAGATGACCTCCTGAGGTCCCTTCCAACCCTAACTTTCTATGGTTCTACAATGCTACGATTCTATAACTAGAAAGCTCATTCTGGTAAGGTGCTTTGCATTCTGATCACGTGGAGGTGACCTGAAAGCATTTTTGAAAGTGGTTATTTCAAATTCTGTCCTAAAATAATAAAGAGACTGTGTTTTTGATTTCACTGGAATGATGAACTGTCCAGGAATATATAATCACTTCTTAATTAGAACAAAGATCTAATACATCAAATAACACATCGAGCCCTTATTAGACCTTTTCAATATTTGTACTAAGACCAGATTCTGAATTCTTTGCATACTCAGATCCTGCTGAAATCAACAGGAATTTATGGTGAAGAATGCAGGAGACAACCAAACCTGCATTCTGATCTCCAATTTATGTAGCGCCTCATGGAAGCATGTATATACATACCACATGCACACAGCAGATTGCAGGATTGGAGCCAACATTACAAATTATTACAGACATGTAATACAAACATCAAAAATACCAACCAGATTATTTGTAGAATAATCATGGATATTGAATAAGAGATCACTTCCAAGATGTGTCTGCCTCTTTAGGTAGAACACTGCCCACTGTACTACTGGACTCTTTCCAATATATCTGGACAGAAAGAAATTATACTAGAAGTTACTTCTTAAATAAAAAATGCATATATACATTCAGTATATATTTCTAGAACATTTACAAACAAATAAACCTACATATATTATGTATTCCTATAGAGATATTCTGCAAAATACTTATATTTGGTTGGAAGGATGAATGCCCCCTTCCTCTTGAAATGAACTTGAACAAGAATCTGGAGGAATTCATTTATTGGAGTATTATCCTTGCCAAAGAACTGAAATCAATTATTAACAAAAAGTTATTATTTGGCAGTCATTTATTTAGAATCCATTGCCAACTCTGTGGAATGGGCTGAGAAAGCCCAAACTGGGGGCAACCTGAAGAAGATCAAAATGGCAAATCTGTGGACTTTATTTTGTAGTAATTTATTATTGTGTTGTCTGAGATGTTGCAGAAACTATGAAGTATTATGATGAAAAATGGACATTCCTGGCACTTTCATTCAATTATCTTTATGGGAAGGCAAGTTGAAAGGTAAAAATTTTAAACACTTCCGAGTCCAAGAAGAGTCAGATCCGTTTTTTTAAACTTTATCTATTAACAAATCCAACTTACCAAATAACAAATATAACATTTAAAGATACATGCAGTCACCTAAAATATATTTTTATCTTCCGTTAACAGTGCTCCCTTAACCCAGTTCAATCACCACAGTCATATGGTTTCAATATTTACACCCTATACTGTGGTCTAGTAATGAAAAAAGAAAAACTGGCCATTTATGGCAAATATACAGTTGATCATGAATGCCGTGTAACCCCAGAGGATGGGGTGGCACAGCAAGCTCCCACAGGCGGCAGCGGCACTGTCGGTGGTGGGAGCATAGCGGCGGCCACAGTTTTAAGTTTTATTCTATTCAGACAGAATATGGTCTTGTGGGAAGAATTAGATAGATAACTAAAAATCTATATTCGTGGCTTTGTTTGTTTTTTTTAAGAAATAAAAGGAAAATGGCTCTCTCCATTAATGGGAAATTGTAAACACTAGACAAATAAAGAAAAAACAATCTGGCTTCTCTGTAACACTTTGGAGACTGTCCTACATTGCTTAGGTGAGTTTGCATTGCTTGCACAAAGAATAAGAGACAAGTTCAAAGAGAATACTCCTAGGTTGTATTGCTGAACATTAAAACATGAGCATTCTTTTATATCATCATGTACTATGTTCTCCTTTAACTCTGCATAAACTGGTAGCATGGATCACCTTATGGCATGTTTTAGCAAAAATGATAATTTATGTTCACTGTTATCTTATCATATCATATCTAATTGTTATTTCTCATGTCATTGTATTGCTTTGGCAAAAGCTGTAAAGACACTTTATTAGTGAATGTTAATGAAACTATAGCTAGGTACAGGAGCGGATGGGGAGAGAAAGCACTGGTGCCCCTCCCTCCCTTTGATTCCTGCTCCATCCAAAGCTTAAAATTGCCTGGCAGTGAGAGAGGGGTGTATGTGGTAGCAATGTTGGTCTGAGACAAAAAGAAATGCAAAAATTTAGAACTCTTGGTTCCAAAATGATACCTTTTATTAGACCGAGACATTGCAAAAAAATATATATATATTTTTCTGCTTGCTTTCGGGCTCAGGGAAAGTTCAAGCTGGTAAAAAGTCCCCATATGTAGGAAATAAACTTAATTTTTGCACAGAGGAAGCAAAAACTGGAAAACTGTCCCCCCGGGTCCATGCGAGTCTCTTTGTGAGCTTGCTCTTGGTTGTGTAGACCAAGCAGGATTCTTCCCTGGAGGTGTCAGATAGATTCATAGATTCATAGATGTTAGGGTCGGAAGGGACCTCAATAGATCATCGAGTCCGACCCCCTGCATAGGCAGGAAAGAGTGCTGGGTCTAGATGACCCCAGCTAGATGCATATCCAACCTCCTCTTGAAGACCCCCAGGGTCGGGGAGAGCACCACCTCCCTTGGGAGCCCATTCCAGACCTTGGCCACTCGAACTGTGAACAAGTTCTTCCTAATGTCTAGTCTAAATCTGCTCTCTGCTAGCTTGTGGCTGTTATTTCTTGTAACCCCCGGGGGCACCTTGGTGAATAAAACCTCACCAATTCCCTTCTGTGCCCCCATGATGAACTTATAGGCAGCCACAAGGTCACCTCTCAATCTTCTCTTGCGGAGGTTGAAAAGGTCCAGGTTCTCTAGTCTCTCCTCCTAGGGCTTGGCCTGCAAGCCCTTAACTATACGAGTGGCCCAGGTTATCCGCATCCCTCTTGAAGTGCGGCGCCCAGAACTGCACGCAGTACTCCAACTGCGGTCTGACCAGCGCCCGATAGAGGGGAAGTATCACCTCTTTGGATCTATTTGTCATGCATCTGCTGATGCACAATAAAGTGCCATTAGCTTTTCTGATGGCTTCGTCACACTGCCGACTCATGTTCATCTTGGAGTCCACTAGGACTCCAAGATTCCTTTCCACTTCCGTGCCACCCAGCAGGTCATTTCCTAGGCAGTAGGTGTGCTGGACGTTTTTCCTCCCTAGGTGCAGCACTTTCCACTTCTCTTTGTTGAATTGCATTCTGTTGTTTTCTGCCCATATGTCCAACCTGTCCAGGTCTGATTGTAGTTGTTCCCTGCCCTCTGGTGTGTCCACTTCTCCCCACAGTTTTGTGTCATCCGCAAACTTGGACAGAGTACACTTCACTCCCTCGTCCAAGTCACTGATGAAGACATTAAAGAGTATCGGTCCAAGGACCAAGCCCTGCGGGTCCCCACTGCCCACACCCTTCCAGGTCCAAATCGACCCATCCACCACGACTTTCTGGATGCGACCCTCTAGCCAATTTGCCACCCACCGGACTGTGTAGTCATCCAAGTCACAGCCTCTTAACTTGTTCACCAGTATGGGGTGGGATACCATATCGAAGGCCTTCCTGAAGTCTAAGTATACGACATCAACCCCTACTCCTGCATCCAGGCGTTTTGTAACCTGGTCATAAAAAGAGACTAGATTAGTCAGGCATGATCTGCCTGCTCTGAACCCGTGCTGGTTTCCCCTCAGCATAATTTGTCCTGCCGGGCTCTCGCAAACGTGAGCCTTGATAATTTTTTCAAAGACTTTGCCAAGAATGGAGGTGAGACTGACTGGCCTATAGTTGCCCGGGTCCTCCTTCCTCCCCTTCTTGAAAATGGGGACCACATTGGCCCTTTTCCAGTCCTCTGGGACTTGGCCCGTGCGCCACGAGCGTTCAAATATTCCCGCCAGTGGCTGTGCAATGGCATTGGCCAGTGCCTTCAGTACCCTCGGATGGAGCTCATCCGGGCCTGCTGACTTAAAGGCATCCAGTTCTTCCAAGTGACTCTGATGGTAGTCTAGCACCCTGCTGCTTCCTCTCTACAACCCCAGTGAGAGACTTGTCTTGCCCCTCGCTTAGGAACACTGAGGCAAAGAACTCGTTGAGAAGTTCAGCCTTGTCCCCCCTGTCCGTCACCAATTGCTTCTGCCCCTTTAGTAGGGGCCCTACTCCTCCCCGGGCCTTCCTTTTACTCCCTATATATATAAAAAACAATTTCTTGTTATCCTTTACTTGGGATGCCATCCTCAGCTCCATGGTAGCTTTGGCCCATCTAACTGCCTCCCTACAAGCACGAGCAGAGGAGGTATACTCCTCTTTGGTGATCTCTCCCTGTTTCTACTTTTTATGTGCCCCCCTTTTGGCCCATAGGCTGCCCTGGATTTCTCTGGTCAGCCAAGGAAGCCTCCTGGCCCCTTTCCCTCTTTTTCCTCGCATCGGGATCGTCTCCCTCTGTGCCCGAAGGATCATTTCCTTAAGGCACAGCCACCCTTCTTGGGCTCCCATCTCTTCAAAACTCCTACTCTGCAGTGCGTCCTTGACTAATCGCCTGAGTTCATTGAAATCAGCTTTCCTAAAGTCTAGCACTTTCACCCTACCAGTTACCTTACCCACTCAATGTCTTATGGTGACTTCTATTATTTGGTGATCACTGTCCCCCAGATGGCCACCAATCTGTAGGTCCCCTACCATATCATCCCCCATTGCCAATACCAGCTCCAGTAAGGCATTCCCCCTAGTGGGACCATGTACCTCCTGTGTCAGGTGGAGGTCCTGTACACAGGATAGGAACCTGCAAGAATGGTGGGACTTTGCTGTCTGCGTCTCCCAGCAGATGTCTGGGTAGTTTAGGTCCCCCATGACTACCGCCTCCTTAGCTTTTATGGTCTCCGAGAGCTGCCTCAGGAGCCCCGAGTCTAGCTCTTCCCCTTGGTGTGGGGGTCTGTAGCAGACCCCTACCACCAAATCCCTTTCTCCTTGCCCCCATGTAACCTAACCCACAACCCTTCTACTTTCTCCTCCTTCGATTCCATCTTGATAAGGGTCGATGTATATTGCTCATTGACATAGAGCGCGACCCCTCCCCCTTTCTTCCCCACCCTGTCCTTTCTGTATAGCCTATAACCCTCGATATGTACTGCCCAGTCGTGGGAAGAATCCCACCAGGTTTCTGTTAGCCCTACTAAGTCATAGGCGTTTTCTGCAAGCAGGAGCACTAGTTCATCCTGCTTGTTCCATAGCAGGCAGGGAGGTGTGGAAATCTTTCTTGTTCAGCAATGAGAGAAGCATTGAGAGGGATTGCTGTTGGGGCAGTGCTGAGGGAACCAGCTGACTTCCTGACTCATTAAAGCCCACTTGATTCTTTCTAAACTCTTCACTGCACAGGGGACAAAGCCCTTCTCTCCTTTTAATCAATGGTCTTGCTGTTCCACCAATCAAGCTAGCCTTTCTTCTGAAATCCCGGTGCGAGCCGCCCCTGGTAACTACCTCCTATTTCACAGCCCCGGGGACTGTTTCTAAGTCATCCCAAAGAAGTGACAGTTGTTTGTGCTTCAATCTTAAACATGAATACCCCGCCCCGGGCCCTGGCAGAGCAGTAAAGCTTCTAGTTTCTTTTCACCTGAAGAAAACGAGGTGTTGTTTGCATTTTGTTTGCTGCACCTCCCCCTTTCACAAGCCGAGACCCGCCGCAGGTGGGGACGCGGGTGTGCGGAGGCGGCGGGGCAGGCAGCTGGCGGCGACTCCCGCAGGGTGCAGCCTTAGGGGGAGGTGCGGGACAGAAACGCCTGCGCCCTGCCCGAGGCGGAGCGCCGAGAGGAGCCTCCGCGTCCGCCTACTGCAGGCTGCCCCGGCTTGCTCGGGGGAGGCGGTACCGGCCCCGTCCCCAGCCCCAGCCCCTGCCCGCCCCGCGCTACCTTTTCCCGGCCAGTCCGCAGATGTGTGCGAGGGCCCTGCACAGCCCGCGGAAGCGCCGCGCCCCGCGCTCGCCGGCCCCGGGAGCCATGAGCCGCGCCGCGGAGCAGACTCCGAAGCGCCCTACCCGCCGCCGCCGCTTGTGCACACTGGGGAAACTGAGGCACGGAGCCAGGCCCCGCCCGCTCCCCCGCGGCGAGCCTGCCGCGGCCTGGTGTTGCCCTGCCGGGAGAGGGCGACTGCCAGCGTGGGGCGAGCGCGAGAAGCGAAGACGCAGCTCCCCACAGGCAGGGGCGGGTCTGGGAGCGCGGAAAGGGGGTGCGCGGGGGAGGTGCGGTGTCACAGATGAACCCGCCCATATTTTTCTCCAGTTAAGAAGAAACTAGGAGCTTTACTTCTACCCCCGGGGCGGTGTTGTTCGGATTAAGATGGAAGCAAAAACAACTAGGACTCCATGGGGATGAGTTGAAAACAATCTGCCCCGCTGTGCAACTGGAGCTTCGTTACCAGGAGAGGCTAACAGCCAGGCGAATTGCAGGCAAAGGATTGGAGAACAGCAAGACCATTCAGCAGAAGAGAGGGGTGTTAACACCTGTGGAATAAAGAGTTTAGAAGGGGCCAGGTAGATGCTAATGAGCCATGACATCAATTGGCTCCCTGGGCACTGCCTGACTAGGATTGCTGCTGCCACCGCCAGGCACTTGGTTTCACACCTTGGGTGGAGGTCGTTCCACACCAGCGGTAGGTACAGCCCCGCCACCATTGTGAAGTGTGAAGCCGCTCATATAGGAGACGCTTGGGGCGCTTCGGTAAGAGCGGCTTTTGGAGCTGCTCTAATTAAGGCAACCCTCTCCCAGAGCAGGTGTGTAAATGCCCTTGGGTTCCACAACAAATCACTTGTGCTTGGGCCCTGAGTCTGCTCGCTTCATGCTCAGGCACTTCCACCTGTAGGCAGTAAGAATGTGGCAGGTGCATGGGCCAAACTCTCATGGACTGCAATGGAAGTTGGAACAAGAACCTAGCTCCTGTCAAAACTCTGGGTGTGTCCAGATGCGTGTGGATGTTTGGTTCTCCAGGAACAAGTAGCACCTTGAGCCATCGCTTCTTGTCCCCAGGGAACACACATGCCATGCGTGCTTTGGTGCACAGCAAGTTGCCCTGGGTGGTGTAGGAGAGGCTGGTCCCAGCAGCCTTACCTGGAGTCCTGGGGGGCTCCTGGAGCTGCAGCTGCGGCAATCCTGCCAAGCAGACCCTGGCTGAACTCAGCTCCAAGAGGCCTGACTCCACTTTTTAGCAGCGCATGCTGCCCAAGCATGCGCTGCCTCAGGTTTTTTGACCCCTGGTCAAAAAAAACCTACAGAAAACAAAAACAGAGTAATGCATGCTCGGACAGGGTGCCCTTGCAGCACAGAGAACTCCGGACTGTGCAGTATGTGGCGCTGCAAACGGCACAACCACGCTCATCTGGGCGTGCCCTGTGGAGCTACATTTACCTCTTAGTCCTTGTCTCCTTCTACCTGTTTATCCAGCAAGCTCTCTACCACTTTACACCATCTCTTGTCACTTACGTATAAGTTAGGTGATGCAAAATGCAATCATTTTCATTTGATAGCAGTTTACAGTCACTTTGTTTAGTCATTTTTATCTGTGCAAAGTACAAATCCCCGGAGAATCAATCCCAACATTTTTCACTCATTTAGCAGGATGATACTGCAAACCTTGCTCTTTAACTGACCAATATAAAAAAAGAGATTACATTTACAGGAAAACGCTGTAACTTTATCTTCAGATACCATCTCTCATCTGTGGGTTACAATCTACTTTATAGACTTCAATTAAACTTCATTACATCAGGAGTGGGAAAAATAAATGCCTAGAGTATTGTACATGGTCATATAATGAGACTGTGTGGAAAGAGGAATGAGTATGCCAGCTTTCCCCTCCTTTGCTCATCCCCTGCAGCAAAATTATGGCATATTATAAATTAATTTTATAATAGCCTTTTATTTAATTTATATTTGCATTTTATTTAATTTAATATGAATGTAAAACTGGGATTAAATAAATCATTTCAGTCAAACAGTGAAATATGGTTTACTAATGTGGTTAAATGTGATGTGCAAAAATAAGTTAGTGAACCTAAAATGTTTGTACTTTCAAACATTAAGTGAGCTTTCACTTGAAAAAGCAAAGTTAATGCTTTACTTTCCTTATATACCCTATATACCTTTTCTTTTCCACAGATATAACCAACTCCTTCTCCCTTTGTGTAGGACAAATAGTCTCAGTGAGGTCCAAAGGACTACTACTTACGTGAGCAAGACAAATGAGGTATACAGCTCTTTAAATGTAATAATTTGTTTTCAGCATGTGAAACCTCAAACTTAATACTTGATTGTAGCCTGAAAGAGGCCAAAAGACTTCAACTGAATAAGATAAGGACTGTATCATTTGTCAGTCCCTCATTATAACAACTTTAAAAATGCAGCATAAAGGAGTGTTTTGATTCATTAATGTAAAGCCAGAAAGACAATTAGATCATCTAGTCTGCTTTGTTGTATATCACAAGCTATTCAGCTTCACTCACTTATATGTGTACTGAGCCCAATAACTTATCTTTGACTAAAGGGCTGTCTTGTTTTGAAGACATCATGTGAGAGTCTACTATTCTACTTGGCAGTTTATTTAAATGTTTAATTAACCTTCCAATTAAAATTGTGTACTTTATTTCTAATTTGATTTTGTCCGGTGTCAGTTTTTTCATTATTTCACAGCATAAAAACGGTGAATTACTATACAGAATAAAGTGTATTTTAAGACAGATGTAGCAAATTGGTGCTATTCCCCTTTATATAATATACTGTATATCATATAAATTACCTCATGTTATGGATTCCTGATCCTTTATGAATGTTTTACAATGGATTGGCGATCCAATCAGTTTATAGTGTTTTAAGAGTACTTTGTCTCACAATCATGTATTAATTTTAATATATATCCACATTAATCTGAAGTTATTGACTATTTTCCATTAATAATTATATTCACTTTTCATGAAGGAAGAAAACAGTTCCTACACCAAGGCACATGAAGATTGTTACAATAGCCTCTACAGTTACAAAGGAAAATCATTATTAAAAAGTAGACTAAAACTCAAGTAATGTTACCTCTGTGTAAAAAAAAGATGCACCTGTCCAGTGGAAAGTGTTAAAAGCAAAAGGAAAACAAGAGGAAACATTTGGTCAATGTCCTAAATATATGAACAATTCATAAAAGATTATAAAATTTATTCTAGCTAGTTGCATATTTAGTTATCAAAATATTATTGATGAATATGTCTCTATTACACTTACTCTTCTCTATTCTGCAGAAAAGTACTATGGAATCTTTAAAGTTCGCACATGACAGATGAGGTCTTGAACCAAAGTTTTTGAAAAAGTGTGTCTGACTCTAACCCGCCACCTGTTGATCAGTATGTAATTATGTGTGTACACAGGTATGTACATAATACCTAGCTTTAGGCAAATGTTGTTTGAATACTGGTCTTGGTTTTTTGGAGTCTCATAAAAAGATTCACATACAGAAAACAGCATGGACATCACAATCATATCTATGT
Organism: Alligator mississippiensis; assembly: GCF_030867095.1. Taxonomy (NCBI): domain Eukaryota; kingdom Metazoa; phylum Chordata; order Crocodylia; family Alligatoridae; genus Alligator; species Alligator mississippiensis. The sequence goes on from NC_081825.1 coordinate 60,826,512, forward strand.
TAGAAGCACAAAATGCTGAATTGTTCATGCCAGAATTTTATCCTATGAATTATATGCAACTCCAATCCAGCATTCTATATTCTGCAAAATACTTAAACATCTTCTTCAGTGGTTTGCTGAACTGAGACTTGAATTCATAACTGGGGCCTTAATGTACTTGATACTTGCCCCAGTACTTTAGAGATCTACACGGGTACTTAGCCCATTGGTGTTCAGTCAGACTTCTAGCATGTTTAAAGTTAGGCACGCAGGTAAATCCCTCCAGAAGTGAAGTCTTAGATAGCCTCATCTTACCTGTTAACAAAGCACCAAATGTTTCTTTAAAGAGGAAAACAAAACAGATTTTTTAAAACCCAGAACTTACCCCATGCTACCGTGAAAACCCATCTGTCACAGGGAGAGGCAAACCCACGAGGGGAACCCCAGGGCCAGGAGCCAGGGGTGAAACAGGAAAAGAGAAAGTAAAGAAAGAAAAATTGCTCACCGCAGGACGAGAGGAGGAGCAAGGATGGCAGGGAAAGCCCGCGGGAGGCATTGATCGCGCCTTAAGTCACCTGCGGCCAGCAGATGACGTCACTCCCAATCGCCGGCCAGCGATAAATAAAAGGGCTGGCGGTGAGAGGGAGCGGGGGCACGTGGGTACCAGGAGAGGGCTTGGCCGGTGGTGTCAGCCAGAGGCGCGGGACGCCAGAAGAGACTGTGCGTGCCGGCTGCGGAGGAACGGAGGAGCCTGGCGGCAAGTCAGCACCCGGAGCCAGAATAACAGCTGCAGGCAAGCTAGGAGATGAACCAGTAGGAGCTCCCAGGGCGCAGGGAGGTCAATGGACCTGGGAAGACCCAGAGAGAAGGCAGCCACGCTGGGAAGACCCAGAAAGAGGGGAGCCACGAGGAGGGGACCCAGAGAAAGGGCTACTGCTCTGGCAAGACCCAGAGAGAGGGCTGCTGCAAGGCAGAGATCCAGAGAGAGGGCGACTGCGCTACAGAGACCCAGAGAGAGGGCAGCTGCTCCCAGGAGATCCAGAGAGAGAAGGTCACGACAGCGGGAAACAGGAGAGGGAGTAGTGTTAAACCTGGGTAGGTGGAGTGGGGCCACAGAGCTGGGCCAGGTGGAGGAGGCTCTGTCAACAAGCAGAGGTAGAGGGGCTATCTGTGCTCCATAAGGAAGCCCAATAGGGATGGGGTGAGGCCTCTCTTGGGACTTATTAAGTTTGTCTTTTGAGTTGTGAAGGGTGCTTTATGTTCCCCCGTATTAGAAGGGGTTGAGGTGGTGTGGAGGTAGGAAGACTGAGGGAGTGAGAGGTGGGCTCATTTTTTGAGTATTTAGGGGAGTGTACGGTCAGTCATGGAAGCAACCAGGACCTGCCGGGCGGGGTAAAGGGCGAGGTGTAGGGGAAGAGGAGCCTCGCAGAAGACATCAAAGAAGCAGGGGACCGACGAGGGCAACCGCGCCACATGAAGCCCCACCCACTGAAAGATTCAAAGTCGTGGCAGGAAAGAAGGGGCAGCTCACGGCACGTGTGAAGATCTCCCGTAAGGCCACCTGCAAAGGCAGGGCGAGTACCAGCAAGCACTCGGATTAAGGAAGCCCGAGGTAAGATGTACGAGGCCCGGCGGGTGCACCATCATTTTGGTTTTTTGTTGCTTTCACCTTTACCATAACTGATGAGTTCTTTAGTCATCCAGCATTTGAATATCCATCAATCTTGCAGTCTATCCATCATTCTTTTACTGAAATCTCAAATGGCATATAGTACTAGAGTAGGTATATGAAAAGACTTTAACAAATTGATCTTTTCTCTACAAAGTATTTTTATACTTCTATGTTAGAATTGCATGAAATAAATTTTAAAAAATCTTGTTTAATTGTGATATCACTAGTGTTGAAACAATTTTACCTCATTTTGGTTTCTTACACTTCAATACAGGTTAACTAATTTATGCTAAACTTCCATTGTATTTAGTTTTATTAATTCTGATACTAACACCTTAGATATAGTAGCCAAACAATATGTTGAGGCATTCTACAAACATTATTGAGAATGTAAATCTGTTAAATGAGGAGAGGAAAGATGATTAAATAATAACTCAGAAATTAATATTTTACTGATTTCCTCTCCAAAATTTGCCTGCAATTTCTAGTCATCCTGCAAATTAGCAATTTTTTGAGACACCCATATTTGCCCCAGAATCTTACTTACCATTTAAAAGAAAATAAGTTTCTAACTTTGGCATCTATGAACACAACTTTTAAAATGTAAACCAAGTGTAAATTTATGCAGTGATGTTTGCCTGGCTCCTTGAACAATCTGAAACAAGAGTTGCGAGAGTGTGAGGCCTGATGATGGTAATTTAGAGATAAATTATTATTTTTCCCTTTCATTGTGTAGGGAAGCCCTAGTGCCTTAGGCAGATTTTCAAGAATTTTATGTCTTCCCATCCTTCCTTTTTCTTAAATGTACCACATTTCCATGTGAAGGCAAATTGAAAGAAATATGGTGTATTATTCAACACTGATTTCTACGGGTCCAATCCTTCTTCCATTAAAGTCAATGGGACCTTTTCCATTTCCTTCAGTGAAAACAGGATTGAGTCTGAAAATATAAGACACTCCCTTCTGTCTTGAGCTGTATGTGCTCCCTTTTGAGTTCTTTGTTCCTATTCAATTAAGAACTGAACATAGAACTTCTCCCTAGCAGCACAGAGTAATCAATTTCTAGTAGGCTGACTTAGCCCCATTATTTGTTTCAGTGTTAGATATTTAATATATTTATAAAAGGTAGCTACACTGAGCACTGGGTAGTCCACTGTTTTTCCTAATGCCAGAATGAAACTTTCCTCTGAACAGTGAATATTCTGATGTTCCATTAGGGCCCAATCCAAAGCCCACTAAAGTCGTTGGAAGCTCTTCATTGACTTAATGGGCTTTGGATCAGGCCCCAAGTAATCAGTTTAATGTATGTCCTAATGGACATTAATAAGTCCAAAAGCTATAGGGACCCATCATAAATATCTTTTATGAAGTTGATGAATTCCTTTTTCCCAGAACAGTATGTCTGAGAAACTATAAAGCTTAAAACTAGAGACAGTACTTATTTATTCTTTTAGGACTTGGTTCTGCACCTATTAAAATTAATGTGATAAGTATAATAGGCAGAATTATGTGCTGTCAAATAAGGTTAGTATATATTCTCATCCTTTGCTACAACCCTTGTGTGCATCCTTGTGTCCAGCGTCCACATGAGGTAAAGCACAGTCATTACAACCTTTCATGTTCATAAATGTATGCATTTGCTTAAGTGTTTGCACAGCTGGGACCTAACTAGGTATGTGAAACATATAATCTTTGCACACTTCTTAAAAACAGGAAAAAAACAAAATTGACCTTCCTTAACCCCTCCCAAGTATGCTTGGCTGGATGTCAGACCTTCAGTTTTATGCACTGTGATTAGATAGGCTTAGACAAATGGTGAGATTGCTCAGACCTCGAGAGCTGGAAACAATTCAGATTCTGTAACAAGATGTCCCAGTCCCATCTCATTTAGAAACCAGTCCTGGCAAGATCAACATATAATTTGTGTGGGCTAAATGGGGAGGGTAACAGATGATAATATACATGAGCCTCTTAGACCTCCTTAGATCCCTTCCCACCCTAATTTTCTATGATTCTATGACCTTTTAGCAGCTCTAAAGAATTGTCCTTTGACCTTTGGCAACTATGCATGGATCCTAGTGTAAGTAACTGAGTTAAACTTCTGTTTGTAATTGAAGTCAGCCTAAATAAGCCCACTTCTGTTTTATATGAGTCAGTTAAATTGTAGAGGAAAAAATTATGCTGCTCGCAATCCCTAAAATCCTAAGGCCAGTTCTACACATTGTGGTGTGATTACAATGGATGAAGACTGCCAAGCATAAGGAACAGGAGAAGGTGCTGCTTCTGGTTCTGAGATCCGCTCCATCAAAACTGCCCTAAAACAGCCTATTAGCAGGCTGGATATCAAATAGGGGAAATGCAAAAAGGCCAAAGCCAGGGGACAAGAAAAATGCATTAATAAAGCATTGGATATAAAAACACTTAACCTTCCTATTGGATATAAAAAAATAACCTTCCTGTTAGCATGCAAGGCAATGACTGGTTTATGTGGTACTTAAGACTTCATAAACCATGTTGCAGAAGTAATTACATTCCTATACTGCTTTTTGAGCTAGCTTTTGATGTAAGAGGAGCTGAAAATAAAATGAAAAGGTATCAGAGAAAAAGGAATTTGCAATCAGGACATAAATGACATCATCTTGGTTCAGAAGTAAATACATATGTGACAGGCTCCCACCCTACTCACCATGGCGCAGGTATCTACTTGGCTGGTTTACAGGTGAACCAGCCAGCACCACGCAGCTAGAAGGAGCTCCACCAGTTGGTCTGGGGCCCAAAGGCTCCAGGCTTGAAGGAAGTCCAGAAGCAGAAATGGAGGAAGAACATGTGGGAGCATCAGCAGTGGAGCTGGACAGTGTCCCTGCAGCTGGATGGGACCCTGCACATCTTCCCAAGACCAGCATGCCCAGAGGAGCAATGCATGTAAGTTCTGATGCTGCAACATCCAGGGAGGACTCAGATGCATGCTTTGTTGCCAACAGGAAACTGGTTGCTCTCCCTGGGGCTCAGTTCCCCAGAAAAAACCCAGAAGCCCTGATCACTGACAGGGAGCTGAGCAAGTGCCACCTTGATTTCTGCAGCTGGCAGGCCAAGAACCTAGACCCAACCCCACTCTCTGGTACCTATAACAACCCTCACAGTAATACATAGGTCAGGTGGTACTGGGAGAGGGTGGCCCAGTGGGCACTGTGGGCATCCACCAAGGCAGGAATACAGCATGGAGCCCCCTTGGTGCTGCATGTCACAGACAAGCATCTGCAGACCCAGAGCACTCCAGTAGGGGATTGATGGAACCGCGAGCTTTGTGTAGGCATGGTGGGGCACACCTTGCAGAGTTACTGTACCTGGCCAGGCAGAACCTGGACCAGAAAGCTGGCCAAGCAAGGGGCAGCACTAGTCTAAAAGTCTGTGAGAGAAGGGTCCGCTGAACAGCAAGACACCTACATGTTTAAGAAAAATGCTCAGCATGGGGGCATCACTACCTACCACACTATCTGAGCTATTTAAGTTGAACTTTCCATTACATTGTAATTTTCAAGGCGTACAGGACCACAGACACCCCCCCCCCCCCCCTGCAGCTGTCATTGTCACTGGACCTTAGCGTAGGAGGAGAGGGCCCCATCCCTGTATCTGAGCATCATCCAGGCCAATCCTAAATGCCTGAACAGAAAGGGGTGGGGTGTAGGAAAAGAGGAGCCCCACAGAAGATATGCCAGTAGTCACTCTGGGTTCTACGGGAACCACTGAGCACCACCCCGGAGGTAAGACCCAGTATAACAAGTCATGGCAGGTAAACAGACCCAGGTACGACATGGCCCAGGAGGCAGGGCATGCTTATCGGTTGGTATGGTGGTCATGAGTCTGTCACAACATAGAAAACCTCTGTCCAAATCTTTTTTTTCCCCCTGGAACAGAGTAGTTCAGTCATTCATACAGAAGTTTCACCTAAATGTCTAGCATCTAGTTGAAAATAGAGCACTATTGCCTCTCCTTTTCCAACAGGGTTTCTATATACAGGAACCCCAGGGGAACTGTAACATAGCTTTCAATATAAATGTGGTCTTCATGTTTGGATAAGAAAGGTAATATACAGAGTTGTATGAATGTTTCTTACAAGTGTGGGTCTTGGTCAAAGTGTACCCACATCTTTTAATTTAGGACAGAATCCTTTACTGAAGACAGCATGAACAGTTCACTAATGATCTTCCCTTGCATTAAGATACAATATCAAAGCCTGAATTACTAAAGGATTTCTAACATGTTAATTGCCATTGGCTTGAAGTACCAAGTTTATAGTAATACCTTTTATGTAAAGAACATATAGATTTCATAGATTTCATAGACATTAGGGCTGGAAGGGACCTCGGAAGATCATCGAGTCCAGCCCCCCGCCCAAAGGGCAGGACGTCAGCTGGGGTCATAGGATCCCAGCAAGATAAGCATCCAGTTTCATCTTGAAGGTGTTCAATGAAGGCGCTTGAACAACCTCCGGTGGCAGGCTGTTCCAGACCTTGGGGGCTCGGACAGTAAAGAAATTCTTCCTTATGTCCAGCCTGAAACTATCTTGTAGCAGTTTGTGACCATTCGTCCTCGTCATCCCTTGGGGCGCTCTGGTGAACAAACGTTCCCCTAGATACTGGTGGTCACCCCTGATAAACTTGTAGGTGGCCATCAGATCACCCCTGAGCCTGCGCTTTTGCAGGCTAAAGAGCCCCAGGGCTCTCAGCCTGTCATCGTAGGGTCTGCTTCCCTGACCTCTGATCATGCGCGTGGCTCTTCTCTGGACTCTCTCAAGCTTCTCCACATCCTTTTTGAATTGTGGAGCCCAAAACTGGACGCAGTACTCCAGCTGCGGCCTCACTAAGGCCGAGTACAGGGGGAGAATGACGTCCCAGGATTTGCTTGAGAAGCATCTATGGATGCAAGCCAGCGTTTTGGTCGCTTTACTAGCCGCAGCATCGCATTGCAGGCTCATGTTCATCTTGTGGTCAATGATGACCCCCAAGTCTCTTTCTTCCATAGTGCTAACCAACATAGCACTGCCAAGCCTATAAGGATGCTGCGGGTTTTTCTTCCCAAGGTGCAGAACCTTGCATTTATCGGCGTTGAACACCATCAGATTCTCATCCGCCCACTTGCTGAGCCTGTCCAGGTCAGCCTGGATCATCCGCCTGTCTTCTGGTGTGGATGCTTTGCCCCAAAGTTTGGTGTCATCGGCGAACTTGGCCAGTCCGCTTCTGACTCCAGTGTCCACATCATTAATGAAGATGTTGAACAGTATGGGTCCAAGGACAGAGCCCTGGGGGACCCCACTGGTCACAGGACACCACAATGAGTGACTTCCATCAATTACTACCCTCTGGGTCCGACCCCGGAGCCAATTTTCCAGCCAGTGGATCGTGGGGGACCCAAGGCGACAATTGGCCAGTTTCTCCAAGAGACGATCATGGGACACCAGATCGAAGGCTTTTTTGAAGTCAAGATATATGACATCAATCTCAACTCCCTTGTCCAGGTGATAGGTCACCTGGTCGTAGAAGGAAATGAGATTGGTCAAGCAAGACCTACCCACAACAAACCCGTGCTGGCTATCCCTTAAGACGTTGGCGTCGGCCAGTCCATTAAGGATGGCCTCCTTAATAAACTTTTCTAAGATCTTCCCCGGGATAGAAGTCAGGCTGATGGGCCTATAGTTAGCCGGATATAAAATACTATCTGAAATACTAACCTACTACATCTCACAACACCTCCCATGAGGTAGCTATTATTGTTTACATTTTAAAGGTAGAGGAACTGAGGTACAAGGAAGTTAAATTATTTTAAAAGAGTTTTTCCACATATTTGAGTCAAAGCCATTTTCCTTTCCTGAGAGCCATAGGAGAAAAATCCAGGGTAGAGAGGATAGGGTTGGAAATATCTGTTATATCTCATCTCTGCTGCTCCCCAAAGGAGTCAATGAGAAATGCATGGCTTTGACACATAACCAAAACAATTATTTCAGTTTAATCTGAGTTTTGCCGAAATTAAATTTAAAGGTAAATTCAGCTAGAGCTACACAGATTTTATTCTGTTTAGAAAACTGAAAGCAAAGTTTAGAAGGCACAAATCTAGGCAATCTGAAATTTAAGCAGTATGCTGAACCCTCCACCAACCAAAACATGGTGAGTTTAGCACAGCTCTAATAATAGACTTGTCCAGCTGGCTTTTAAATATTTAATTATTTTGTTTTTATGGAGTTATGTTTCAAGTGTTTAGCATCCTAAATTCTTCAGTGTTGAATCTGGTGACACCACAGAAATGAAATTAACATCAACATATGTATATAGTGTAGGCATTGAACAAAAACCAAAGCTTTTTAAATGCATTTTATATCTATAAATCCATAGTTAAAAAAATTACACAAAAATATTCCAAGCATATGTAATGATATGTGCTGTATATATATTGTAGCTGAGTCAGAATAAGTTGCTTAATGAGGAATCTGGCATTGACTATGAACCACTGAAACCTCCTTTCCTGACACTATCAAAACTGATGGTGATGAAGTGAAGCCTGAGGCAGCAGAAGCTTCAGCAAAGCTTGACAGATTGATACAACGGCTGGGCAGGAAAAGTGGGAGTATTGTGAAATGTTCTATTTTACTGCATGCCTGCACTCTACAACACCTCTGAGTTTCCAGATACACAAATTAGGTATCCCAGTCCAAACGCAGGAAAATGATAGCAGCAGATAAAAATCAACAAAGCCAATTAATGTTGACTTGAACCTTTCTTGAAATTATGAGGGTGTAAAAAAGCAATGCCATGTCCCAATGAGTGAGTGCGGAAAGAGCCTATTTAGAGACTCTTGTCAAATTCATACAGGTGATTATGATTTCTGTACTCTGCTCTGCCTCTATGCCATCACAGTGCTACGTAGGTAAGGAAAATAAATGAATAAAAAATAATAAACTTGGATTCACCATGTAAATTTCAAATGGAAAACTTTATATTTAGGTTCAATATACTAGTTGGTATACACAATAGCTGTATTATCTTCAGTATTTTCAATTCAATACCTTACACAAAAAGGTACAATCTTGTACATTTATTATGCACTTGCAAGCCTGCATGTGGTAGATTAATATCTCAGACATTTGAAATTCTTCCTGGCTGAGAACAAAAACACCCAAATGGTCAGTTTAGAACATTAAAAAAAAAAATTTAATTCCATTATTCATGAAATAGTAACAAATATATTTTGGAAATTCTTTTGGCAAAAAGTAGACTAATACATGTGTGTGTGTGTTTTGAGATAAATCCTTTAAATATACTGAAGCAGAAACATTTCTTGATCTTACTATACAATCATCTTTCAGGCTTGATTGAGTCTTGAGAGAGACAAAGCTCTCACTGAAACTTATAGATGTGATTCCTTTTTCACACTAATGTTAATTGGCTCTATATCACAATGATGTCTGTGAAAAATTAGTTTGTAAAGTGGTGTAGTTAAACTATTTTCAGTGAAGAAATATTGTTCTTATTCTTCATGTTAGTGCTGAATAAGAGCAGTGGAAAATACTGTACTCACCCATGGGAGTTTACAGTCTAAGGCCCTTATCCTGTACACTGCACCAATGCTAGCGTCTGGACTCAGAAATGGTGTTAACCAGCTATGGAAGGGTCTCCAAGCTGTAGGGGCATCATCTGGTATAGGGCCAGCCAGCATTCATGACTCAGTTCCATGTCCCCACCTCTAGCATAGGAACTATGACCAGAGAACTGGGCACCCCTAAACCTTGCTTCTCCTCAGCTAATATATCAGCCATAACATTTTTTACTGCCCTAAATTATTCCAGGTGTCGTTGCATTCCCTTCCCAAGCAATGCTGTGCATCACTCAAATGTAGCCAAGCTATTGTGCTAAGAGCTGTAATTCACATTAATTCACAGCTTCTTGTCTCCAATCAGTAGCAGAAATGTATTGTAGAATTAGGAATCATAAATATTTTAAAATAGTATCAACAAGCTGCAGAACAATCTTAAACAAGTCACATCATGTTAGTTTGCTGAATCTGTTCCTCCTAGTCTTTACTTAGTGTGATTACTATCTAAAGCAGGGAATGATTCTGCTCCCAACCTAGTTTTACACTGCCATAACCTTAGTGGAATCACTCCAGCTTTACACCAGAGCAAAGTAAAGCATAATAAGGATGTGAGACTCTAAGGTCTTGTGAAGTAAGAACTGCCTTTATTATGTCAGGGAAATACTATGTACACCAACAGTGATATATTGTAATATTAATATTCTTTGGACCCTTTACTTGATCAGCCAGATTCTAATTTCAGAAGCTCATTGGTCAGGTTCCATTTTTTTCTTAGTTACACTATGAATACAGGAAATGAAATCAAAGGAGGTGCAGTGTGTATTAAAGTATGGAACTCATCGCCAAAAGGTTTTGTGGAAGCTGCCAATTCAGTCAGATTAAAAAAGGGATTGGATAAATTATTGGAGAAAAGGGGGATCAGTAGCTAGTAAGCATGTGAGTTAGGGAACCTCTGAAATGCAACTTTCTAGAGCTTAAATGCTGGAGGCTGCCAGTAAGAGAGGAACAGTGAAAAAAGACTTTGGTCATTCCCAGTTCCATGAACAACTGGTGCCTCCTGCAACTGGGGGAGCACCATGGCGGCGAGCAGCAAGCGGGGACGACCTGCAGCCACTGCCTGCGCTGTTGGTAGCAACAAGTGGTGAGCAGAGACCACTTGCAGCCGCCACCAGTGGTGTCAGTAGTGGGGGGGAGGGTGGTGAATGGTGGGCGGCGAGCAGGGACCGCCTGCAGCCACCATCTATACTGTCAGTGGTGGCGAGCGGCGAGCAGGGACCTCTGCATCAGCGGCAAGGGGTGTGCGGCAACTGCCTGCAGAAGCCAGCAGTGGCTTTGGCAGTGGCCAATCTCAGGGGGCATGTGCCCCGCTATGAGCCACCTATTCCCAGTTCACCCTCCCTTTCTGCATCCATTCTTCATCACTGTGTGACACAAGATACTGGGCAAGATGGGCCTAAGGTCTGACTCAGTAAATGGCAATTCTTATGTTTTTACTAGCAAATTGCCCATCAAGAATGACTAGGGGGAGGGGGGGGGTGCAGGCTGGGACAGAGGCCTATGTCTGCTCCCCCACCCTCCCCCCTGCCGCTTCAGGGCTGGGCCTGCTCCCCTCTCCCCCCTGCCACTTCAGGATTGGGCCCACTCCCCCAACCCTCCCCACCACCACTTCGGGGCTGGGGCTGCTCCTCCCACCCCGCTTCAGGTCCAGGGTCTTGCCTTCCTGCTCCATCCTTTCCGTCACCATCACCTCTGGGGAGTAGGGCCAGGGTGGGGCGCAAGGCCAGCAGCACTGGCCTGGCCCCCCCAACTCCATCCCCTCCGCTCCACCGCACTGCCGCTGCTGCCTTTCCAGAACACTGTTGAAGCACACTGATTGGTTGTTTCAGACAACCAATCGGAGTGTGAATAAAGCATTACAGACAGACTAAGGCTTTTATAATATTAGAATGTTCAGATACTATGGAAAGAGGTATGGAAAGAGGCATAGAAAACAGTAGAGGAAGTTGCTACTGAGAGAAAAGCAAGTTAAAAATATGCTGGAACATTCTTGCACTGTTTAGTACAGCCTTTGAAAGTGTGGGGTAATGTTCTCCTGAGGAACTTTAGCCAAGCATGTGCAGGGTGACAACTATAGCTGCCCTTGGTTTATAGGAATAGCCAGGCTTGATCCATCTGGCCTGATACCCTGCCTTCTGCAAGGATGCCTAATGCTTCAGGTAATAGGTCCTCTTATTCCCAGATTGCATTGGGCCAATTGGGAATGCAGTTACCAGAGGAGAATTCTTCTTCGTTCAATCAGATGTCAGTTTATACTAAGATAAGTGAGAAGATGATTATACCATAAGTGCAAATCTCATTAGTGGTTATAAAGCTATTCAGTCCCTTTTAACAGTGTTCTTAAGTCTTTGACTAGATGGACTCCTGAAATGGAATATGGTGCAAACTGACACAGCTATGTGCAGAAGTAATGGTTTTGTTTGATTTTAATGTACTGCCACTTAGTTTAATTAAACACTCCATTTATCTCAGTAACAACAGGACAGGATAAACGGAAGTATTCTAATAATTGTTCACCATGCCTTCAAGTCTTTATAAATCCTGTTAAAACTCTCTGGGCACATCTAAATGTGCACTTTAATGTACATTAGCTTATTTTAATGCACATTAAGGCATCACCAAAAAGCATGCTTTTGCTAATGCGCATTAAAATAGGCTAATGTGCCTCACAATGGAGGTACTAAATTTAATGCACATTAGTAATAGTGTATTAATTAATGTGTAGATGTGCCCACCTGTGTCCTAGTTAATAAGGCTTTGTGGGGACTTCTCATTTGCTAGGCTCCTTACCATATTGTGGGGAAGGCAGCTTTGTCTAAGTTTTAATGTTAAATATGAGCCACACAAGTGCATATTACTAAGTGGTCCAGGGAGCTATGATTTCACAAGTGGTTGCTATTCTGCTCATTGCTACACCAGAAAAAGCATCACCTACAAGTTAAGTCATCCCTTCAAACTTATCATTGCCAATGTGGGAGGCTTTGAAAAAACATTACCTTCCAAAAGCAGTGTATGGCCTCTACAAACAGGTTCACAAGAGTGTGTTTGATACCTCTTGACCTTAGAGGAGACTTGATCCCAGGCAATTCTATTGAAGCTAGCAGGGATGTATGTCCTAGGAAAGTCTAGATGTGAGTTCCTGAAGATGGGCTCCCAAACCACAGCAGGGATTTCTGTGAACTCCTGCTAAGGAAGCGTTACTTTTGGAAGAGTGGGTTTCCAAGAAAACCGTTCCAAGGACAGGCCTAGATTCAGAGTCTAGAGCAGTGGTTCTCAGCCTATCTGCCATAGCGGGCAAAGGTGTTACGCACCCACACAATTTACTTTCTGTGTATCCATTTAACAGGATATCCATGGGCTGCACTGGTGTGCTGACTAGGCAGCATGAGGCCTGCGGGCTGTGGGTTGCAAACCACTGGTCTAGAGTCTTGTGCCTCCACTCAGTCAGACGGACCACCAGATTTGGGGTCAGGAAAGAATTTTATGCCAGATCAGATTAGTGGGGGGTGGGGGGAGTGTTTGCCTTTCCCTGTAGTAGGGGTTGTGGCCTTCTACTCAGGGTCTCTTGAGCATAATATTTCACAGCAGGATGCTGGGTACAGTGGTTCCCCACGTTTACCTGTGGCAGGTTAGGGGCTTAGGTCTGTGTTGTGTCAGGGCTGAGGGTAGGATGATGTAGTGTAGATACGGACTGCGTGGGATGATCCTGCCAGTCCTCACGTCCCGGCTCCGTGACTGTAATTAGCAGTGGTGTAAGCCGGGGCCGCATGTGGACCAGGGCTACCTCACTGTGGGCTTGTGCTCGTGCTCCTGTCCCGTGCAAGGCAGGGTCGGGCTGGCTCCCTGCCCCGGGCGATGCACGCAGCCCTGCGGGGAAAGGCAGCGCTCAGCAGCGAGGGAGGGGCGGCGCAGCTCTGCCTCCCGATGGAAGATGCCCCCGATCGATTCCTCCCGCCAGCTGCTCGGGCCAGGGCGAGGGAGCGGCTCCGCGCCGAGGCCCCGCGCTTAAAGATGCCCGGGCGGCTGCGGGGGGCTGTGCCCGGCGGCGATGCCCGCCCGGCGGGCTGTGGCGGGGCTGCAGCGAGCCCGGCCCTGCGCTGGGCGCTGAGGCGCGGCGGGGCGGTGGCGACGGCTGAGCTCGGGCGGCGGCGGCGGGGCTGGACGTGGCTGTGAGCGCTCCGGGGCGCCGAGCCCGCTCGGCGGGGCCATGTCCTCGCTGGTGAGGGAGGACATGGGCAAGAAGCTGTTCGGACCCCTGGGGCAGCGCCTCGTGGACTTCATCCAGATCGAGGGCGCGGCCCGCGACAGCCACTACCTCTGCGCCTCAGGTACCGTCCGGCCGGGCCCCGGGCAGCGCGTGGGGGAGCAGGCGGCTGGACCCCCGCCCGGGGCGTCGCCGGGGCCCGGGCCGCGGAGCCTCCGCGCGCGCCCGCAGCCCCGCCCCGCAGAGCCCGGCTCCCGCCGCCGCCCCTGCGGCACCGAGACCCCCGGGCAGGTCCGCCGAGCCCTTCGCTTCCCCTCCGCACCTTGCCTGCGTGCGCCAGACCTTCCGACGGCTCATGGCAGGCAGGGGCAACCTCCCGTGAAAGGGCCGCCCCGTGTCTACCCCTCGCACCGAGATCCCTAGGGAGGTGGATCTAAGTGCGACAGGCTCGGGTCGGTTCCATTCTCTAAAAAAATGTCCCCCTGCTCTACGTGAAGGTAGTTTAATTTAAATCGGGTCTGGCAGGACTGATCCAACTCCACTTCTGTACAGTTCCCAGCACAGCCCCCGGGCTGGGAAAGCCCCAGCCCTGCAGCTGCCTGCCTTACTTGGCTGGGCTGGCATGGGGCTGTTTTTAACCCCACCCCTAGACGACAATTTCCCGGTGGACCAGCCAGCCCCCCAAGCTCAGCAAAATGCCCCATCCTTGCAAGCTGCTGTCAGTACTGGTTTTACCAGCATTGGCCAATGCCTGGAGCCAAGGTAGTCAGGGTGGGGGGAGGGGCAGGCAGGATAAGGGTATTAGTTCACCAGGGGCTAAAAATAGCCCCTACTCTTGGGGGCTGGGGGAAGAGACCTGCCACCCCCACAAACCCTCCTGCAGATGCTATGAGTCCTCATCCTGCCAACCCCCCCACCCCCTGCCTGTTTCCCTTGATCCCCCATAGGCACCAGTTGCCCGCCATCCCTCCCACAGACTTCACCAATGCCCCCACCCCCTGCAATCCCCCCAGCAGACCCCTTGATTCCACCTGACCCACCCCATAGACTGCACCTGCCCCTCTCAATCCTCCCTGCTGGAACCTGCTCCCCCTCCCCTCCCCTCCCTTCCTGATTTGTTAGGTTGGGTGACCATCTGTAACTCCATCTGACCTCCCCCTAACTTCCCCAAATGTCTGTAGGTACCCATAACAGATCATTACAATCTGTTGGGAGGGGGTGTGTGAATAATAATATCTTACAATAAACTAATCTAATTCTGTAGCATTGAACCTTATGATTTCATGACTTGTTACCAAATACATCTTAAGTAACTTTATTCACGAGAATAAAGTTTGGGGACAGAAGCACGGGGTGCAGGCAGCACTTCGAGGAGAAAGTGGCTACCCCCAGGGCAGGATGTGGGCAGCGGAGCTCCTCACTTGGGCTTTGGGGCATTACAGAGGCCAGGAGCGTGGGGCTCACCCTGGCAGGCCAGGGCACCAGGTGGGCCCAGACCACGGAGAGAATAGCATTTGTCAAAGCCACAAAGTTTTTGTTAAAACAGCATTTTCAAAGATATTTGATGGTATTGTTTTGATATTACTGAAAGCTGCTCAAGATGAGGGAAATTTAATGTGCATGCAGAGCTAGGTAGAAAGCAGTATGTCTTGTTCTTGAGGATTGAAATGTACTATATATGGGCTTAAAGAGTTTTTGTAAATACAGATGGCCTATGTTAATTATTAATGTAATGTACCTGTGAATGTTAAAAATATATAGACCATTTCTGAAAATCTAACTAAAGCCCCATTACTTTCAGGGGACATACAAGGGATAAGGAAGCAAAAAGGAAACATGCTTATCAAAAAAAAAAACAAAAAACAAAAAACAAAAAACAAAAAACTTTCCTAGGGAAAACAAGAACAGACCACAAAGGAAACTAAGGAACTCACTTAAGAGGGGATTCCTGCAAAACAAACATGAAAGTATATATTGAGAATTAAGAACGAGAGGTCTCCAGTATCCAATACTAAACTTATTCTACCATAATTAACAAGAGTTGGGAAAGTGATAGGTGCTGTGTCCTGAAAGACGGTGATCATTCTTTAATTCCTATGGGAATCAGTGGAATTGGAAGTTTTATAGTGCTTGGCAGGACTTGATCATTAATCCTGATGCAAGTTGATCATCTTAGTTCTGTTTCTTGAATGGAGAAAACCAGTTATGCTTTATTATATTAGAATGTGAGACAGCTTTTTTTCTGGACATGTTTCCATAAGTGAACTTTGAGAAGAGGTGGGAATTTTTGTGCATTTAGAATACCTATATAAAACAGGAATGACATGTCCTTAAATTAAATTAAGAAAAATAATTTTAATACAGCTAAGTATTTCATTATTGTTTGCAAGTAGCCAGCAAGATTCTAGGAGCACAGTCAGCACAACTGCAAGATATTCTAACTGAAATCTTATCTCTGCAGTGTATTCCTTCTATTTTTAAAGTTGTACCACTCCTGTTAATATTCAGTAAAAAACAAAACAAAACAAAACAAAAAAAACCCCCCAAAACCCAAAACCACCCAACAGAACACTCTGACTTAAGTTGTCTTAAAAACAAAATCTTAATGTACATAGGTATTTCCTTATAAGGGATGGTATTTCCATGCTTCACTTTCACAGTGGTAAGTCTTAAAAGAGTCTGGGATAAGGAAATTAGTTCCCATTACCATGCCCTTACAGTTAATAATTTAATTGCCCCAGCTAACAGATGGAACTGAATGCAGAAGACTGGCTATTTTCAGCACTTTGGACTTACCTGTTAGTGGGGGAAGGGGTGGGAGAGGTGCAGGGTCTTCTGGCAGTAGGAGCATGGGGTTCTGGGGGGAGGAGGGGCAGTGTAGTATCCAGTGGGAGCAGGAGTGGCAGCAGTCCAGGGTCCAGCAGTGGCCAGAGTAGAGGATGCAGCAGGAATGGCAGGGGCATGGGGTCCAGCAGCAGTAAGCCAAGCTCACCAGTATTGGCTACAATCAACAGGGCCCAAGGGCCCAACTCCAGCATCCTTCTGTTGCATGGTGGGCTGGATAGAGAGGCTCTGTGGGCCGTATGTTTAATACCACTGATCAAAACCAGCAATGCCCGATTCATCTGGCCCCATAGGCTGGCAGAATGGTGTACATAGAGCTATGACGTCTGGCTCATGGAGTTCTCGAAGGGTCTGGAAATTTGGCAGCAGTTCCACAGCTGCTGCTGTCTGTCCCACTGCCTTTCTGGACCCATGGGAAGCCTTGCAGGATGGATGACACGGCCATGTGGGCTATGTCTTGGTCACTTTTTGTCTAAAACTCTGGAAGAAGTGAGCAAACACTTTTGGTAAAGAAGGGCACTGTGTGTCCAAAAGCTTGTCTAACAACTCCCAGCTGCACACTTGGTCCAGTAAGAGATATTACCAACCCCACTCCACTTCCTGTTATATTGAAGCTTGTGTGAGCTTTGCTACTGACTTGGATGGTGCCAGGATTTCACTCTATTTTTAGGGCTGTTTCTTAACATCACATATGTTGTTCAAGCATGAAGTGATTCTTTGCAGGTGGAATCTAGAGGCTAGTGTCAGAAATAAGTGGTAATTTGTTGGACTTTCCAAAAGGCTAAGCCAGAAAGAAAAGCAATAACACAACTAATATACTCTATTATGTTAGCTGGAAAAGTAATCCCCGGGGCGTTTGTTTGGGGTTTATTTGTTTCTTCCTTTTAAAAAAGGTGAAGTACAGGCTTGACCCTCAAAACTTTTGCTTATGTGAAGAGTCATTTGAGTAATTACATCTGTGGCAAAAGGGATATTATATTGTCCTTCAGTAGGGGTTTGTAAGAGCAGGCCCTGTATTTTGTAAAATAAAAGAAATGTGTTTAAGTAAAATCATTAACAAAAAGGGAAAAGCTTGCTCTGTGAAGACTACCAATTTCCTGTTGATAAGATTAATTCAAAGAATTAACAGAAATTTGGCAAGGAAGAACATTGTTCCCCTTGAAATAAGTGGAACAAGCAGATTACTTTGAAACCTGATGTTTGTCAAGTTTTTAAAGTAGATTTTTAAACATTCGGAAATGATTGGGAGAGAAATAAAAATAAGTGCCAGATGTCAGGTTTTCAAATAAGACCTCTACTATCCCCCAGAGGTGGGTGCCTGTGAAAACTGTCCCTTGCTGTGTTTCTGCTCAACAGCAGCCCATTTCCTCAGAGGCTATGTTAGTCTAGAAGTGGGATCAGACAGCAAGGACAGAAGAATAATCAGGGGTTATGTTAGAGGCAGGGTATTAAATTAAAGGCCTACCATTTCCCAAGAAAGGTGGGCATGATGTGGCAATGAAAAGGAAGCAATACAGTGTCTCCATTTTCCTGGTTTAAAAGAAAAAAATTATTTGGAAAGTAATATTAGTGTTCCAATTCCAGGGCTTTTCCCACTAATTAGTGTGTTTGTTGTACAATTTTGATTTATTTGTAAGCACTTAATTCATTAATAATCTTAATGATTTCAAAGAGTTGTACCGCCCCCCCCCCCACCTTCTCTCTTTCATTGTCTGACTTACTGCTGCATTAGGGGAGTACATCTAGGGCTCAGTGAACAACTGTTCACCAGAGCACTCTTGGGGGAAAACCAGGAGTAATGGCCACAAAATCCTGGAAGACTGTTCCAGGCTCAACATTAGGAAAAAACTTGTTTGTAGTCAAGGTGTTCAGATTGTGGAATAAACTCCCTCCAGAGGTGGCACAATCACTTACCCTGGAGATCTTTAAGAGGAGATTGGACGGTCACCTTGCTGGATGGTCACCTGATCCCAGTAGTCTTTCCTGCCTTGTGCAAGGGGCCAGACTCAATGATCTTCTGAGGTCCTTTCCAGCCTTACAGTCTGTGACTCTTAGTAACAAAATTGCAGCTTCTGGAAAAAGCTCAGAAATGGGCATGAGCAAGTTGAAGTGATAGGAAATAATTTTTAATAAAATGTTTTACGTTGTTGCATATTATTATTTTATAGGAAAACAAATTAAGTGCTCTCTCTCTCCAGTTGCCACAAATTATTATATCAAGTAAATCTTGATGAAATATATTATCTCCATGTATGTGAACTATTTTTTTTTTTAAATCTTGCAGTGACTAAAGGTAAAGATGTAGAAATATCTATGGTGAAGCACCTTAGAACGGGTTTGGAAGATAAATATGATATAGTTGAAAAGTGGCTTTTGAAAGATCTGGAAATGATTGATGGAAAAGAAGCAGATACTGTAAGTGCTGTATTTTTACTGTAAATTACTATTAACATGATGCACTTGTCTGCTAATGTAATGATGTGCTAAATAGTACTTTTACTATAAAAAGTGACTCTGTAGAAGTGGCATCAGAGGGTTTTAGGTAGATGGGCTTTAGATTATATTTGCTGTATTTAGAAGAAGGAAAAAAAAATGTTGTTTGTCATGCTCTGAAATCAGTTGAGTCAAGGTGGGTTATTTCTGGTTTGCGTGTCATTACCAATAGTGAAGAGTCTTCAGATTCTAATTGCAGTGTCTCTCCACACCCAAAATTACACTAGTGAGAACTAACAATTGAAATGTTTCAAACCCCTTTGAAACATTTAGATGAGCTGTACAAGTGTACATACCCTTTGAAGTGTCCCAGGAGCAGCCCAAGCTCTGGAAAAAAAATAGTACCAAATTTAGATGCTATTTTGTAGTATTTCATTTCTTGCCGTGTGTACAAGGTCAGGGAGAAAGAGCAAGAGGAGGACAGTCTTTAGGTTGGAGAGAGCCTGCCAGATTGTGCGCTTGCCAGTTCCTAGTCCCTGGTCCCAGCTGCTTTTGCACTTGGGGGCGGGCCTCTGGCACTGGGCTCTTTAGGCCCAATCCCCTCTAGCTGTCCTCTTTGAGAAGAGGGGGAATGAAAAGGTAGATGAGATTGGGAATGGACTGTCAGCAAGTATCCTAACACTGGAGAGCTAGGGAGTCAGTGCTGCCACTCCCCTGTCCCTACATACTTCTGAGACATTTGCCCCCTCTAGTGTCCCTCAGCTCAAAAGCAATGGCTAAATGTAGCTGTGACAATTTCGAAGTGTTCCAGCCATGCGGGGAGGGGGGTGTGCCACAAGGACTATACATGCGTTCTCCCAGCTGAAACAATTTCCTTCAAAATGTTTCCAAGCGCATTGCACTTGGAAATTTTAGAACTTCCTTTTGTTTGCAGCCTCTGGCCATTGAAACTCTTTGCAGGGCCAGCTGTAGAAAATATGCCCTTTGAAGTGTCCCAAAAGCAGCTGGATTACTCCCAGATAGTAACTCTTGAAATGAGACACTGTTTTAAAGCATTTCACTTTTTGCTATTTGTACATGGGAACAGGGAACTCAAATCCTCCCACAGTGCTCTGCTCTTGCATCTCCTCCACATGGGAGGGAAGGAGAGTGGCAGGAACAGTTAGGGTAGGCTGAATGAAGGCTTATCAGCTGCCCAGCTGTCAGGTCTTCTCACTGTTGGAGCTTCTAATACCATTTGCCTGCATCCATGCACACTTTGGTCCTGCCAGACCATGAGGTCTGCACTGCTGCTGAAGCTGGAGTCTCCAGGCCCTTCTCTCTCTCTGGCTCTGGGAGAGGAGAGGTTTGGGAGAGTGGGGGTTGGAGAGCCAGGTATCCCAGCAATGGGGCACCCCTACAACCACAAGCCCTCACGGTTCCCAGTCACGGCATGTGGTCCCCAGGGATGGCTGATGCCCCTAGAGCTCTGTGACCATGCCAGTCTTTCCCAGCGGGCACAGTTTTCCTCACTTGCCACATCTTGCTGGTAATTAAAATAGGGAAGCTAGCCTCAAGTTCATGTTCGGACATAGTCCTGATGGACCTCACTGAGCCTTGTGGGTTCTTGGACCCCTTTTTGGGTTCCGCTCAAAATGGATGCCTCATGGGACACCCTCAGCCTTATGGGCTAGATACATGGCTCCAAATATTACCCCTTTACCACACCCCAAGCCTCACAGATGGTATTTAAGTGTTGTCCCTCTGAGGCCTTGCTATAGCTCAGCCTCCTTCATCCCTGGGCTCTCCGCAGCTGTCTCCATGCCCACACTGGCACTGGGCCTGCTGGCACTGGCAACTCCACACTGTAGTGTGGCTCCAATGAGGCCTCCTCCCCAACAGCCTCAGCTCAGTCCTCCAACTTATAAATACCAATCAAAATATGAGCCCCTGTGCCATAACATAATACCACCAGTTCAGGGTGCGTTCTGTCCCTTTAAGAGACAGAAACTTCTCCCCAGGCAATAAGTACCTTGTAGCCCAGGGTACCTGGTGAGCTCCTAGAGTCCCATTAGTTCTACATGCAGCAGATCAGATGGCCACAGCATCTCTGGGCAGTTTTTATCTGGCTGTTGCCAGAAAAGTAAACCCGTCAGCCCTGGGGTTTATATGTGCCATGGGCCCTGCCTTCTTCCGGTCAGCTGACAGGGTGCAGGGGCAGGCTAATTCCCTTGTTAGCCTGCTGCCATAGTAACCTGCAGCTGTGGGGTTTCCCTCTGGCTCCTAGGGCCCACTCCCTAGGCAGTTTCTGATCTTAAAGGAGCAAGCACTTTAGTATCCTGCGACACTCCCAAACCCCCACTAGACTCCTGTGCCCCCAACACTGGCCTAATGCCAACCTCTCCTTGCCTCTGCTGCCAGATTCCTGCTTGTTCCCCACTACCACTGGAGCTGGCATCCTGGCTGTCTTTTCTCCAGTCCCAATCTCTCTCCATTCCTGCAGCCTTTTGTGGTAACCCCTGGGTAGAGAGCAAACAGCTGCATGTGACGACCATGATTTTGAAGCACTCCAGCCAGGGGCATGACAGGGGCTGCATTTATGCCCCCTGGCTGAAGCACTACCCTTTTGCAGTGTTCCCAAGACCATTACACTTGGAAGCATTAAAAAAATTACTTCTGTCTGCACCTTAAATTTAACCCTTGACCTTCATTGGAGTTGCCTAGAAGTAACTGAAGACAGGGCACAATCTTAAGCTTTGAACTTGTGGCCCCATTATTTTATAAATAGAAAGAATTTGAATAGAAGATGAGCGTCCCAGAATTTCAGCTTCCTGATTTCCATATAAATACCTTTCTTTGGGAGGAGTAGTTTGTTGCTTTACCTGCAGCTGGGAGTTGTGCCTTTCCAGCCACTAGCACAGGGACACATCCGGGCATCTAGGGCACAGGGTCAGCAGTGACTTCTGGTTCCTGTGCAATTGCAGCCACTTCTTTTTTACCCCCTCCAAGTCAGTGCCCAGGGTGTTGCTCCTTTTGCTGTGCCATAGTTATGCTGCTGCCCTCAACATCCACAAGTGCTTGAAAGTTCTGCAGAAGGCAAGGAACATTTTCCTGGAGTTGTGTTTCCTGAGATTCCTCAGATCTTGCCTACCCTGAACATTTCCCCATGCTTCACAGTGTAGCGGGGCAGAGACAGGTCACCTTCTGTGCCCTGACTTAGAACAGGGTCTAGAACCTTTTGCTCAGAAAAATATAATAGCTTCTGTATGGACACTTGCGATGGTTTTGTTCCATGAAGCTTACACCAAAAGGATACCATCTAGTCCTCATTTATCCTTTCTCTGAGGCTGTCCCAGGACTAGGGCAGGCTGAGGGACTTACTGGTAACATAGCTATAATAATCTTCACACCTATGGTGGAATTATATGGGTTGGTGACACTCTAGAGCAGGGGTGTCAAACTCACTTGACTCTCCCAGGCTACATCTGGACTGCAGGGCTCTTTGTGGGCTGGATCTGGACCTACCTCTGGCAATGGGGCAGCACTAGTGGGGGGAGGGCAAGTGACATCAAGCAGCCATGGGGGTGAATGCAGGCAAATGTTTGACACTCCTGCTGTCAACCAGTGTTTCTCAACCTGTGGGTCATGACCCAAAAGTGGGTTACAAGACTGTATGAAAGGGCTGCAAACAAACTTTAAAAATGGATCAACAAACTTAAAAAATAGATTCTTCTTTAAAGGAGAAAAACCTGAGAAACCTGGCTTTTCTATTACAGGCTGGCAGAGTTCCAGCCTGCAAGGGGCTGCTTGGAGGTCCCGTGTGTCCCCCCTGCCCCACACACCTACGTGCTGCCCCACACACTGCAGGGCTGGGGAGTGAGGGGCACTGGGTCAGGACTAGCTATCGATGTTTACAAATGGGTCCTGGTACAAAAAGGGTTGAAACCCACTGCTCTAGAGACAATTCTCAATGAGTCTTCTCCTATAAATTTTTCTACAGAAAGTAATGACCAAGGGTCTGGGTTTTCTGTTCAGCATGGAATAATGCAGCAAAACATGGGGTTTTATATTTTAAGGAGAAAAATGTGATTTTATCTTTTTAAGGAGAAAAACTTGGATTTCTCTTTGAAGGTAGGGCAGGGGCGGGCAGGGACTGTGGGTCAGGAGGGGCACAAGCAGGGCCACAGGGCTGCGAGTGGGGTGTGAGGGGCAATGGCACGAGCAGGGCACCGGCATATCAGGGCTGTTCAGCACTACAAAGCTGGGGGGAGGGGACGGGGGGGATGAGGACAGCCACAGCTAGACCCATGTCCTGGTGAACAAACGGGGTAGGGGGAGCTCTATTTTTCCATGCTAAACCCAAAATCAATTGCCAAAATGTATAGGTATCTAGAATGTATTGTATTATAGTGATTGAGGCACTGGTGGGCTTCCAAATTGGTTTACAATTGTAAATATATTAATAAAAAATTGTGTTCAACTGATACCTGTATGTATATATAGTGGCATTTCATTTTAATCATGGAAAAATGTAGATTTTGGGGTTTTAAGCAGAGAATTTGTGACTTTTTAAATCAGAGAATTTGCAATTTTTAAACAGGGAAAACCAGGATCCTTGGTAATGACCTAGATTTGTCTTACTGTTTCTAGTGAAAAACATTAGTCCTAAAGTCATTAGTAGAAGATATGGTTAATGACATTCATAAAATGTAATGCAACTTGTTAATTTTAAAATGACTGTACACATGAATAGAGCTGCTCTGCAGTATGAGGAGAAAGGGCAACCAGTACTCTTCATTTGACATGGAACGTGCTTTGGCATATGGTACATTTTAGACAATCCTATGATGGTGCTTTAAAATAATTTCATATTATTGTCTTGAATTGTAATGTGCTCATTAGCCAAATCCAGAAATTCTTACTCAAGCAGAAACGCTCCTCCTGCTCAAGTTTTACCTGAGTGAGGACTGTTTAAGAATTGCTGTGTTGGGGCCAGTTAGTATAATTTATTTAGGCTTGGCAGGATTTTATTTTTTTTGGTAAACATTGATAAATGTTTATTTCACCTCTCACTCATAGACTGAGGAAAAAGTATTTGCATCATTAATAACTGAAATTTATAGAAAAGGGATGTAAGAAAAATGATGACAGATGAAATATGTGACAGTGGGGGAGGCAGTCCTACAGAACCATGTTGACTGTAGTTTGTACTGCAATTCCCAGAAAACCCAGGAGACTGGGAACAAAGGAAGAGGAAGCGACAAAGTGGACAAGGAAGTTACAAGTGGACCTGGGACTGATGGCAGCTCTACCACTCAGCTGGCAGCAGTCCTACAGTAGCTATGTTTGTTGTGGTGGGAGGTTAAACTGCACTATAATTATAGTATACTGTCAGTAATAAATTGTCTCCCCCCCACATACTACTTTTGCACAATCCTTAAAATTTAAATCAATAAAATTTAAATAAATGCTTAAAGATAAACATCAATTTTATCTGTCGATATTGCAAAAAAATAAAATAAAAAATTGAATTTAGCCAAGCCTAAATATATTATAATAGGAACATTTATGGACTGTGGATGTATTTCTAAGGCCCTTGGCTTATATCTTTTTTAATCCATTAAAGTGAGACGAATGACAAAGTAACTGAGCATGGAACAATAAAAATATCACGGTAGTGCAATAATAATCTAATTCTCTCTGTGTTATTTTAGGATAACCCCTATTTTGATATGCACTTCGAGAAAGTCTACAATTTGGAAGCATATAGCTGTGCATCCAAATATGCATTTGCACGAACACTGAACAACCTGAATGAGATGTACCTTAAACAGGACTTGAAGATTGTGAACTTTGATATAGCCTACATAAATGATAATTGTTTCTGGTCATCCAACAATGGCGACTGTTTGGTACTTATGAGGATATGTTTCTATGCTTCCAACCTACTGTGCCTGTCTCTGTGTCCTATGCCATAAAGATAGGTTTTATAACCTTGAGGTGATTAATTGATTCTCCATAACCAGATTCTCACAAATCATCTGATATAGAAGATTGTAAGCGATATGCAGTATCTGCTTTTTACTTTTAGATAGTTACAAAATAATTTTTATATAAATGATTTAATTAGTTATTTCAAAAACATGCCAGTTCTGTAAATACTTATTAGCATACTTCCCTTTCAGCATATAACTACTAACAACTAAGTTAGGCAAAACTGCTCATGAGCACAAATGCTTATAGGGGTACAAATTATTGTTCATAATGGCCCAAAATATTTCTAAACTAGTATTACTAGTTAATTTGTGCCTCAAAAGAAAGAAAAAGAGCAAAAATTGTGTATGTGAACCATGCAAAATTCAATTCCAAGCGTGGTAAGATGCAGGATTCTTCTAGAATATAGAACAGTGGTGCTCAACCTTTTTACCCAGGGGGCCAGTTGGGCAGTGCTTGGTCAGTCCAATCTGGTGCCTGGGGCAGGTGCAGTGGGCACCATCCAGCCATGTGGTAGAAGGTGGGGGCAGCCCAGCTCTACTGGGGGCTTTGGGAACAGGGTTTCTTAAGACTCACTCCTTCTCTGGTTCTGGAGCAACGGCTAACAAAATGCTGTAGGTATTAGCTATTGTTTACAATTTCTTTGTAAAAGTCATGAGTTTTTAGAAATATATGTTCAGAATTTATGTGCAACGGTTATTCTAACATGAATCTTCGTTATAAGGCTATCCTAGAAATGACTGGAAGTCAACTTCGTCCTAGGTCACATAGGATCCACTGAAAACCTTGACAGCTTCCCTTTATTAGGTACCTAACTGAAAACATCTTTATAGAAAGAAATACCGAATTTATAAATGGAATTTATAAAACTTTTGTTCCTTGCATATACTACATGCCATTGGGATAATTTAAACCAGCGGTTGGCAACCTATGACTTATGGGCCTGATCCAGCCCACGAAGAGATGCGATCTGGCCTGCAAAGGTTTGATCTGGCCTGTGGCAGTGATCAGCAGTGCATGGCAACATTCTGCAGTCAGGGGGATTGGTAGCACATGGTAAATGGGGCAACCGAATGGAACCACCTTACTGAAGTTGCCTCGTCTCACCATGGTAGCCACTGTTTGTACAGGAAGGGCAATTGGCAGCACACAGTAATGTGTGCTGCCACGCAAACACAGGAGTTTGTGTGGCAGTAGCAGCTGCAGTGCAGGATGGGGAGGCGGCAGAGTGCCCACCAGGTTTGGGAAACACTGGTGCAGAGCAACATTCAGTGGCACATGGCAGCAGGAAGATGGAAAGGGCAGTGGCTGCGTTGCAACTGGCAGCTCACCTTAGGATGAAGCCGTATTAGTTTGGCTTGCCCTTTGTAGAAGGTTGCCAACCCCTGATATAAATAATACTGCATGGTAATGTATGTTTATGGCTTCAGAAAACAATTTGCGCAGCATCCAGGCTCTACAAAACCACCTATAATAGCCAGCAACCAAAACTGTTGTTATGTGATGTTACTCTTTTGGGCTGTTGTGCAAATCATAATATTTTCTATCATACTCTTAACATCTGTGCCTACCAGACACACAATTTGTTCTCTGAGTCAACAGACTCCCATCATTGAGAGTGTAGTGAATCAAAAAGGATTAAAGATGTAATAATACTTACTGAAGGACATTCCTTTTGCAGATTGTATTCTTGACCAATAATTTCTTGTATTGTGTTTAGAAATGAATTGAAGGTAAAAATAGATACATTTATCCATAATGTCCAAAGATACTGGATAAGCTATTTATATCTTTCTATCATTGTACTGTATACCTATTAAGATGACTATAACAAGAAATATAAATGGCCTTGTATTGCATGTGTAATATATGCAATTAAAATGTTTGACATGTAATTTGTTAATGATATAATACATTAGCTGTTCCTAACTTTATGTTCAAATCAAGAGAGAGGAAAGGTTAGAAAACATGGGAAGTTTCCATTTATATTATATAATATTTAATTGCCAAAATTAGCAATTAAAAAGATAGCTGGGGGTTTGATCTAGAGCTCACTGAAGTCAGTGGAAGGACTCCTCTTAATTTCATTGGTCCTTAGATGAGGCCTCAAATGATGGCACACCTTCTGCCATCTGTCTGATCTGGTAGCACTATCAAATGAGATGTAGGAGACTTTCACTCCACAGTCAGAATGCATTATTCCATTGAGATACAGAAACAGATAAATTATAAATGGAAACAACCTGACAGGTCACATATCTCATCTCTCTGCTAATACAGACTTGCTCTCTACAGTACAATTTCGGGTGCTATAGATGCATGGAATACTTTAAAATTTGTCACCTGGTCTGTCAGTACTTCCCTTGGGAGACTTTTCCAAAATCTAATTATCAGAGAGAAAGAAATTACAAGCATTTGCAAAAGAAGTCTCTCAGAGTACACGGTTAACAAAAAAGTCTTGGCATCATTCTTACAAAAGGCTTTGACAGTAGTGGCAACAGAGGAAAGAGGAGTTTAAGGGACAAAAACATTGCTCCCCAAAATGGTGCCTTACACCTTATCTGGGCTACACTCAGAACACAGGAATTTCCATACACCAACCTAGCTGGTCTGGTGTCCAGGACCAGTTACTTCAGAGAAAGGTTAAGGAGCTGTAGTAAGTAGATATAAACATGACAGAAAGAGCAAAAAAGATTCATGTAGCTGCTTGAGAAATCAAGGTAGAAGGGATTATGTTCCAAAAGAGATTTTTTTTGTCTTGAGGAGTATCTCATTTTTAACATTTAAACTGTTAGAACTGAAAATACAGAGACATGAAAGGACTATTTTAACATCTGTTTATAATACAGTCTTCTTTCTTTCGGTCTAGACTTACATTATTAACAAAAGGTCATATTCCACCTTGCCATAGAAAATATTTAAACATCAACATTCAGTCATACATGGGGACAGTTACACAAATAGATACACAAACTTAGGAATGTTTCACTGAAGTCAGTGTTTCCAGGGTCATTTAACCAGCTAAGAAACTTATCGATATATATTAAAATTGAATACCTTTTTATGTGCGTCTTTTCTGATAACAAAGCTCTCTTTGTATTTAAAATTATTTTATTGTTAAGGTTGTAACTGAGTTTCCATGATATGTTTCATGAAATTGCTGTTATCTCCACTAAAATTCACACACTAAAGAATATTTGCAGAGAACTGGATTGTCTGGGTCTTGGATTCAGCTAGAATTTTTATACCAAACTGAAATTGAAATGGATAATGGAAGAATACAAATAGCTGTTGCTAAATTATTTTAGGGTCTTGTTCCCCTTTACCCATTTAGATCACATTTATGCTGCTTCATCTACCCTCCCAGTATGGTCCAGAGCCCTCCCTGGCCTACTCTTCTTCCTATTATCTGGATGTTCCCCACATACACCCACTTGCAAAGTACAAACTTTTTTTTTCACAATATAGTCTAGTATTGTAAAATGTCATTGTTTCTGTACCTTTGTGGTCCTATAGCTCACCCTCCCTCCCTGACTGCATCATTCCTCCCAACCTGCCATCCTGAAACCAAACTCCCTTGGACATCATGCACAACCTCAGCTTATCTCTCTCATGATCTGCTTGCCTGATATGCTCCAGAAGCCTCTGTACATGTATCTCTGAACATAATTTGTGCAGTTACAACTGTCTCTCTCAGTTGCCTACAGTACTACATTAAAGGTGGTTCTGCTGCTTCTTGAATCAGGAAACCACCCATGGGGCAGCCTGGCACTGGAAACATGGCGGCAGTGGTGGGGTGTCACCTGACCGCTCTTGTAGCCTACCAGTTGCAAATCACTATACTGCATAAGTATGGGACATAATATCTCAAGAAGCAGGGTGAAACTTGTTAAAAAAAGCAAATTTAAGGCCTTCCTCAGTCCATCTGTGGAGAGACAGTAGATGGGGAGGTAAAGACTTATGTGTAACTTAAAAATATTCTCAAAATATTTTTGTAACTCCACATTAGAATTAACAAATTGTTGAAGTTTTTGTTTTGTTTTTGGTGTGCGAATAGAATTAAAAGTGAAAAAAACCTGGAGCTTTGTATTTAGAATTAGGTGCTCAATATCCAGCTAAAGCTGCATGCAAATTCTATCCAATCTTTTATAGCCACTTTATCCAGTCTTTATAGATCCTACTAGAGACAGTTATATTTTGTGGTTTGAGTGAGAAATGATCACATTGTGACTTCTCTTTTAACCCTGGCCCTCATGAATGATACATTATAGAAAATGTATACAGAATATTGTTTTATGAGTTACAAAAGAAAATATATCAGCTAGAAGCATATCACCTGCTAGTGCTTCAATGTGTTTCTATTATTTGACAAGTGTGTGCCAATAATGATGCTGTATGTTTACAACATGGAGGCTCTATTTTAAAAATGACACATACTAACAATTAGATCATTATAAGAACAGATTCAGAAAACTACAGAATCATTTCCCAAGCAAGTCTCCTGGGACAGCTTAGTGGGGGCCCGTTGTGCTCAGTAACAGACATAATGGATTACTTGAATGATACAATTCTAGTCCCATTTTAAGTTGTTCTGTTTCTGGTTGCACCCAGTCCTGACCTTTGGTTGCAAAGGGCCACGTATGAATTGCATGATGTTACCAATGGGATTTTTTTTACCAGAGCCCCAAAGGATTGACATGGCAACTTGTCCGATGTGGTATCAAGTGAACTTTAATAGTAAGCCCTATGCAATATTACAGATTTCCTCCCCATAACACAACCTGGCAAGTGGCTCCTTTAGACACTACAGCAGTAACTTTTGGTGATACCAGCCTTGGGTCCTCTGCTTGGTGTGTGGGATGTTTGTTTCTGGTTTTTCAGCTATTCGAGCAAAAAGTCTACAGTTTTTTGGGTTTTTTTAAGGAATATTTTTCATGTCCAAAGTCAAATCCAAATCCGTGAGTCATTCAAGAACCATATGTGACCCTACTACTGGCAAGCATCCTGTACATCTGCCTGGGGCTTCAGAAGCTTCCAAATCCTTTGACTGGCACCCTACATGTAGGCCTCAGCCTGGAAGCTTAGGGTTTGGATGCCCCCAACTTTTGCTTGCCCTCAGCTTTATGGCCGCAGGAGCAAGCTAGGGAGGAGTCTTCCATTTCCATAAAGTCAGTGTATAGCTGAGATCTTCCCACTGGAAGTGAAAGTGGGAGGCAAACTATGCATTACCTCAGTCAGGGTACTACCCCCTGCCAAGAAAGTGGTTTTGCCCTGCCAGTATGAAAACCATGTTGGTGGTCATGGTATTTCCCTCATGGTCATGGTATAGTTGCCCCTGTCTCCACAGAGATACAACACGAACACACAGCTTTCCCTTTGCTTCTTGATTACTTCTGTAACTTTCTTATCCCAAGTTGTCCAAATCCTTTAGCACTGTGCCAACCATTCCTTATATGGTACACCAATCCTATCCTACTTTTGGTTATCTTTCCTTACAGGGAAAGTGCTATACATTCCTCACTTACAGCATTCCCACTACAGCACTCCTTCCAAAGACTGTCAGGCACTCTGTTCAATTTTATTGCGTTGCTCAGGGAAAGCCTGGACTGTGGCTAAGCCTTAGCATAACTGAGGTTGCCTGCTACACATGAATACACCCCAGGTGACATGCCTTTGTTTCTTTTCGTGGCAAATGTGAATTTACGCCCCATGTCTACCTGAAGCTACGGTGCCGTATCAAGTGTAAAGTGCTCTGAGGCCTCTGTAGGGGCGGCAACGGAAGCGCAGGGTACCATTACTCTGAGTTTGAGGGCAACTCTCCCACAATGGGCACAAGATGGACCAAACCCAAGTTTCACCTCGGCTCTACAAGGGCGTTAAGGAACCTTCTTCAGGAAAGAGCTGTCCAAAAGCAGGTGACGAGATCCCCGGTTCACTAAAGAGGGGGCAGGAGGAAGACCGCGGCTCAGCCTGGCCAAGATGAAGCCAGCGGGAAGAGATGCAGCTGCAGACTGACGCTCGGTGTTGGTGGCAGGGCTGCCCAAAGCCGCGCCACTGGGCCGCGGGCCTCCCGCTGACCTCCCGGCAGAGCGCGAGGGCCAGGACGCGGCACTGCACGCGACCACACCGGATACGGCCCCGCTTGGGCCCGACGGTACGTAACACCCGACCTACTCACCTAGCTCTGATGGACTTCTGACGTCATAATGACGGTAGGGGGGAGGACATCACACACCCCACCCACCAGGATCCAGCCAACCGGAGAGATGGGGGTGGGAAACGCTGCGAGGCCCCGCCTCACTGCCAAGTTAGCCCCGCCCCCGCCCCCGCCCGCCCCCGCCCGCCTGCGTGACTTCCTATTGGCTCGTTCCAGTACCCGCCCTCCCCTGTGGTGGAGCTGAGCGGGCGGTGTGAGGTAAGCCGGCTACTGGCCCGCCGCTCCGCAAGGGGTCGCTCTCGCTTAGTAGCCTCCCCCAGTGCGGGCAGCGGCGGCTCCGGGGCGCCGCAGTCACGTGACGGGAAGCGGGTGGGCAGGGCAGGGCAGGGCAGGGCCGGGCGGCCGCGCAGGCGAAGAGGAGGCGTTGCGTGCCGGGTCCGGCGGTGAGAGCCAGGCGGCCGCGTCAAGGCTTGCCTGGGGTGCGGGGCGGCCCCGGACCCTGACCCGGGAGGGAGCGGGCCGTTGCCGGGGCTCTTCCGCTTGTTGCTTCGGGCGTGGCAGCGGGACGCAGAAGGCGGGGCTGGCGCTGGAGGACGATCTGAGCCTGAGGGGCAGGCTGGGGAGCGGATCCCCCCGATCCTCGCGCCCTGGGGTCTGAAGGCTTCCTGGAGCCGCCTGCCCGTGACCTGGGCTGAGGACCTGCCCGGCAGATGCAGCGCGGGGCTGCGGGGTTCTTCAGAGGTGGTTGCCTCCCGGTTTCTGCCACTCATTACATGTACTGCGTGGTTCACCAGCGAATGGTACAATAAAGCAGGCAGCTGCAAGTGCAAAGTGGTCACCACATGCTCAAAACGACTTTAGCTATAAAAAGGCAACCAGCTACCAAGTG
The DNA here is from genome assembly GCF_030867095.1 of Alligator mississippiensis. NCBI lineage: Eukaryota > Metazoa > Chordata > Crocodylia > Alligatoridae > Alligator > Alligator mississippiensis. The sequence goes on from NC_081825.1 coordinate 60,858,304, forward strand.
CATGTTTGGGAACTGTAACAACTCTCTAGATCGTTTCTAGCCAGCTTTCATTTGAGCGCGCAGCAGGGCCCTCTGTCTAGGCACAGTGCACTGACCTGGGCTAGCAAATAGCTTAACCTGACAATGTTCCTCTGCTGAGGGATTTTTGAGGCATTGTCACTTTCCAGGTAAACTAGATTTGCCACTGCGCAATGTCCCTGATAGGTTCCATATAGTCAGAGAAGAAGCAGCTCCTCTTCTGCCTCTGCTTGTGATATTATTTTCTTCTAGACCAGTGATTCTCAACCCTTTTTTGGTATGGGACCCATTTGTAAACTTCGATGGCTAGTACCCCTCGCCTAACCTGCTACCCCCCACCCCGCAGTGTGTGAGGTGTAGGGGGCATGGGGCAGGGGTGGGCCCAAGCTGCCAACCTGCAAGGGAAAAGCCATTGTTCCCCATGTTTTTCTCTTTTAAAGGAGAATCCATTTCTAAAGTTTGTACTTTTCATATGGTCTTGCAACCAGTGGGGTTGAGAAATGTTCTGGAATGTGTTTAGGCCATGGTAGGGGTTAGCTTGTTAGCCAGAATTGGCCTTGGCTCCTTCGAAAGCCTATTCTTCAGACAATACTTTTCTCTCCAGTCTGCCCTACTTCATTCTGACTGGGCTGTCTTGGGTTGCAGCTGATGTTGGTGGTGTCCTGTTGCTGATTGCTTTGAAGAGTCTAACAAAGGGTTGGTGTTAGAAGCTGGATGGTGAATCCACAGAAAGATTGGTGCTGGGTGGGATTGATGTGCTCCTTGCTGATCTCAGCTGACTGAAAGGAGGCTGCTCTGTTTTGCCCAAGCAAGAAAGAAAGGCTATATTGCTTTTGTTTTTAGTCCCAGATAACAGCAGTTTGCCCCAGCTAGTTTGAAGGTGATAGGCATGTGGACCACTGAGGTCAAGTCTCTTCCTTCTGGACAAAGAGGTTTTTATTTCATTGCTACTGACCTTCTCAAATCTGGTGAGGTGTTCAATTAAACTCCAAGGTTTGAACTAGCTTGGATCAACGACAGAATGGATACATTTCAGGAGAAGGGTGAACTAGTTTTCCTTGTTTCAGTCAGTTTTGCCTAAGTTGGTTTTGAGACATCTCTTGTACGTTCAGGTGCTTGCTAACTTTACATTTACAATGAATTGTGGTTAGCTTTATTTTGCTAACACTAATAATGCAAAAGCAAGGCCTACAAAAATTGCTAACCACTAATCCGTAAGTTTTAAAAGATTGTTTGGTGTCTCACTCAACCCAGACAGTTAAAATACAGCACTTCTTACAGTGGCAGCACTTGTGGTGGTTAGTTTAATTTTTAACATTGTTTATAGTTGCTTTATTTTGGAATCAACTGGGTTAACTTTACAGTACAGAGCCCCAGCCTGGGGGTAGCTGCCTGAGTCTGTCCAGCAGGGTTGATGGGGAAGGTGTGAGCCTTCTTGGCTGCCCAGGGCTGGGTGGTCTCTGGTCCAGGCTCCCTACTTTCCTTCCTCTGCCCAGGGCAGGGCCACAGGACCATTCCAGGCCTGGAGAAATCATGCTGCTCCTCCCTGGCAGCTGGGCCCCAGGTCTTGGGAGCTGGACTCCAGTGCAGAGAAGGGCCTCTTCCCCTCTTGGTGCTGTTGCTGCCAGAGGCAGGGCAAGCCCCTGTGCCCCGTGGCGGAGGCTGAATGGGCCCAGCCCTGGGAAGGACAGGACCCGACTGGGCTGAGGGGCCAGGGGAAGACCCTGTTGCACAGAGCAGGGGGGAGTGGCTGCCCCTGCCCCTGGTCCTACCAGGCTCTGTCTGTAAGGTGTGGAACCTCAGGCACTTCAGGGTCTGCCCACCTCTTCCCACCTCAGTCACATCTCTGTAGAACTTGCCGTCTTTTACTGAGCCTGCCCCAGCCCTAGCCTGAAGTCTGCTCCATGCCAGTGCTTGGGACACAGCATGAGCTGCTCTGGAGTCCAGTCTGGCCTGCTGGTGAGGGGATGGGAGTAGGGATGGAGAATGGCTTGGGCCCTTGCATCTGGATCAGGCCCTCTGCACTCAAGGTCACCCCGGTTCACAGGAGGGAGCCCAGGTGTCCAGGGCCCCAGTGAGAAGGCATTATTATTGGTAAACATTATCGGCTATAACAGCCAAAGAAAGCTGATAGCTGATAATATAATTTTCCTTTTATCAGTGCTAGTTTGATAGCTAACTGATATATCAGTCCACCTCTAATTTTTTTTTAAATAGCTGTGCTAATTACTTGCATAGGATAAATTATTTTGTGCTGTGGCCCAAGGCCTTGTCCTAGGACTATAGTGTAAACAGTACTTCAGGGTTGATAGCATCACATGGCAGAGAGTTGGTTGGGATGTCAGATGCACACTGCTCTTTACACTGGATTTAAGGCCTTGTTTTAAAGGCACACAGTAGCCTGGGCTTTCCCTGTTTAAAATTGTGTAAAGCTGTGGAACTTTGGTTGACTGATGTCTTCAGGTGCAGTGGAACTTTCTTCTGTAAGAATTAAACTAGTCTGTGTAGAAGACACCTATGCTGAGGATTGGTGTGACATGGAAACAAACTCCTGCAGGAGTAAAGGACCATCAGAAACCTCATCTTCTGCTGCAAGTACAAGCTGTACTTTTTTTTTTTTAGTTTCGTCTTCTCTGACAAGCACATAACAGTGTATACACTTAAAAGCAAGAAATGAAAGCCCTACTAGAACTGCATTGTATATACTGTGCTTACCTGAGGAGAGGATGAAAGAGAACATGATTCATATTGTTTAAAGCACTACAGGTAGGTTTTTTGATGCCATAGTGATGAAGTCAGCCTAAGAACCTGGATGGAATAAAGCATTTGAGACATGAGCTTTATCTACTGCCATTGTTATCATTTAGTGCCTTTAGAGAAATCCCTGTGTACTGCTTTTAAAGAGCAAGCAATTGTGAACATTCAGCGTACTGGTAAATGCCAGGTTATTGGATCTTGCTTGTTGCAAAGATGTTCTTCACTGACTTCTGGGGAAACAAGAGGAGCATGGATCTGTTTGAATATTTTTCAAGACTTCAAAAACACATAGTGTGTAGTGATGGGTCAGATTTTTAGAGGAGTGATTTAGATTATCTGGTCCAATATTGGATTTTATGTTTTTACCACTATTTCTCATAGATGTAACTGAGTATATATCTTTAACATGCACACTGTGACTAGTGATTAAAAGTTTCTAAAAAATGTCAGAATCTGTTCTTAGGTGTTTCATTTAAAAAACAAACAAACCCTGATGGCTTTTCTTTCTGCCTCCAGCTAATTTGTAGTCTTACAGCACCAAAAACTGTCCAGCATTTGAGATGACCACTAGAATTCTGTAATTGTGTGTAGTGAGATTGAAGCGTTGTTCAAGGTCCAGGAAATATGAGGCAAGTGTTGTTTTGTTTGTTTGGTGATATGTTTTATTGAACCAATGGTATAGCTGGCAGAGAAGTTTGACAAGCATTTGGGCACAAAGCATCCTTGTTTATGTGTATGTGTTTATAAAATTAGATGTTAAGAATACAGTGAAAGTGTACTGTTAGTGGAATACAGATTGCCATGTCACCTGTCAATAAAGATTACCTTTGAATTGGGCAGCTCCCAGGGAGGTCTGAATACACTATTATTTCTCTGATGAGAGGTCTGATTGGAGTTCTTGGAACTCTTCCATTATTTTAAAGTCCTGGCTGCCCCCAGGATCCATATCAATCCTGATCAAAGCTGGTAACAAGTGCTGGAATAAAGAAATATAGTTTTTAAAACACATTAAACAATTTAGTGGCATATAATTAGTAAAAGCAATTCACTATCTCAGGGAATATATTTAGAAATGTGAACAAATTATAATCCTGGAGTCTTGATAAAGCTTTGTCTTCACTGTGAATATCTTTTCCCTCCCTGGTCCTCCCCACCCTTGCAAGGAAACAAAGGGCCAGATCACCATACCATAGAATAGCTTTGCTAGAGGCCCTGGATATTCTAGCACAGGTGCATAATACAATTGGAGACTTAATATGCAAAGTATAGCTTGTTCAGTGCATGGTCTGAGTGAGCCTCCCTAGCCTGCCCCTCCATACAGTGTCTTGAGAATGCACTCAAGTGCTGCAGACCACAAGCAAGGGAAGTACATTAGCAGCAATGCCATAACTTCCTATTTCTGACCAGCATTTCTGTGCCCTGCTTCCTGTCTCTGTTTCCTGTAATAAAAGCCAAGCACAGGAGGGTGGATAAGTTAGTCGACAGACTGTACTTCTTGTCCTAATGTATGGCAGTGTTGATACAAGCTTTAAGATGAGAAGGGTACAGGAGAAGTGGTACTGTGTCTCCATCTGGTTGGACGTTTGTACCCACAGGTCTTGAGAAGCCACTGTCGCGCAGCTTGGGATCAGTTGTTCCTGTCCCGCCCCCGATTCCCCTCAGGTACTGCCACTATTCGGGTGCCACCTTCCCTGGGAGACCCCTGATACTCGTCCGCCACTACTAGCTGTTCTCTTCAAAGAAGGGAGGCTCCCTCGTTGTTAGAATATCGTCAGGAGATATTGCCAGCAGATGTTCCTGAGGCTCCACCTCCCTTCCACCCCTTCCACATGCCAGCTAGTGGTGTTCAGCGGGATTGTAATTGCCATGGGTACTACTGTTGCTGTGCCTATTGATGTGCTTCTTCTATGACAGACTGCCATCAACATGCCTCTTTTGAAGCGAGGGCGTGTGCTTTGACCCCTTCTATGGTGGGCCTGGGACACTCCCGTTCTGCCTGCCAACGTTTATGGACTATTCAACTACAGGCCATGGTATGGCCAGTTAGCATTTCTTTTAATTTGGGCCTGGATTCTCCGAGGGCCCCTCTCCTTGGCTTCAGGGACAACCTGGGCGTTTGTCTTCTGCCCCAGGGGCAACTTAAAACACAGTGAAGAAGAAATAAAAAAACAAGATGGGGGATGTATAATATCCTCCCTACTCATGCGTCCTGCTTGTGTTGAAGTGATCCATCCCTTGATGTTCCTTCTGGTCTGGGCTTGGACTGTGGTCCAAGTCCTGGGGCAGACTCTTCTTCCAGACCCCTTCCCGGGTCCCAGCACTGGATTGCTCTGGCTGTGCCAGAGGGAGCATGTATCAGCTGCCTAGCTGTTGCTCCCCTGGTGTTCTCTATGCCACTGGCTCTTACCGGAGCCGGCCAGCGCTCTTCAATGACATCACCACTGTGTGCTGATCCCAGCCGCATCGAAAAGTGGCTGATGAGCCGTGTGGGCGGTTTGCTTTTTGGCAGCATGTTCCCCATTGCCATACCTGATGAAAGTAAGTTTTGTCTTGTTATGGGACTGTTTCTTTGTTGCCACAGCAGGGTTTCTCTGCTGTGTGTGTGTGTGTGTTGGGGGGGGGCTTGCTTCCCTCTCATCTCATCTCCCTGGGACAGGGTTAATCCTAAATATCAGTGTAGATGTGCCTGCTTGCCATAAAGTTCCACCTTCCAGTGATTTATTTATTTATTTATTTATTTATTTATTTATTTATTGAAATGTCACCCCACCCTTTTGTTTTAGTCTTTTTCTCACCCTAGTTTATCCAGCTTTTTTAAGGGGCTTCTACATATGTACCCATGGTTTAAAGAACTGATGCCAGACCTTAATGTCTTCCTTATAGAGCTCATGCAGCTCTTCACATCACCTTACTACCAAGGTGACCTTCTTGTCTTTTTCGTTTCAGCCAGAAGAGTCATCACGTATTTAAGTAATTGTGACTCATAGTATCTCAAAGAGATGGGGTTTTGGTGAGGCTTATAGACTTTGGTGGCTTGTACACGTGATGGGGGTTTAGTGCTCCCTAAATTGAAACGATTGGTTTTTAAATGGTGTTTCAATTAAGGGAATTCTGTCATGTCACAGTGACAGCCCTCTGTCAACTCATTCACCCCCTTGCTGCTGTAGCCAGGCTCCACCAGAAGAAAAAAAAAAAGCAATGAGGGGCCTGATCCTTTATTTTTTTCCCCAGAGCCTGCCCACCTCTCCCATGGCCAGGGGGTGAGCATCCGGCAGGCCCTGAGCTGCAGGGGGGCCTAGACCTTCCCTCCGCGGTGGTGGCACCCCCCAGGCAGCACCTGCCTGCTAACAGCCCACCCAGGTGGTCCTGGGGGGCGCCGCCACTGTGGAGGGAAGGACTAGGCCCTCCCCGCAGCTCAGGGGCTGCACAACCCGACAGCAGCTTGTGCAGGCAAGCTCTGCTGAGGGGGGGAAAAAAAAAGAAAAGCGGTGAGGGGCCTGATCTTTTTTTTTTTTTTCTTTTTTCTTTTGGTTTCCCCCCCACCCCCGCCAGAGCCCATCCACATCTCCCATGGCTGGAGGATGAGCTGCTGGCAGACTGAGCGGTCCCTGAGCTGTGAGGGGCCCCGGTCCTTCCCTCCAGTGGTGGCGCCCCCTGGGACAACAAGGGTGGGCTGCTACCAGGTGGGTGCTGCCTGGGGGGTGCTGCGACCATGGAGGAAAGGACTGGGCCTCCCTGCAGCTCAGGGCCACCCAGGGGGCTGGGGGTGCTGGTGGGCAGGGACAGTGCATGGGGTGCTGGAAGCCTGCTAAACCAAAGCTTCCCTGAGCGCATCTGGGCTTCCAGCACCCTGTGCACCATTGCAATTTGTTCAGGGTTCTCTACAACCTGTGGGGAATTTACTAATAAACCAATTTTCTTCTATTCTGCTTCTGGGGTGATTTAGTACACCCTCTCTCACTGGGGAATTAACTTCTTATTCTTCCATCATTCCAAAGCATGGCAGGTGAGCCCCAGGGAGAGAAATTTCGTTATTCACTCCCATCCGGCCACATCCATTAATGTACAGGGTTTCTCCTTAAATGCTTTATGTACACTTAACTTGGCAGCAAAATTGGGTACAAATTGGGACAACAATATTAAAGTAGCTGTGTAGTTGGTAGCCCCTGGACTTGTGGCAGCTTTCCAGAAAGGCAGTGCTTTTATTAGTCACTTGTAGCAGGATCTTTGTGGACATGAACTGGAAGAAGAAAGACAGTAGCTTACTAACATTTACTATGGTTCTTTAAGATTGTGTAGCTCCCATGACCTACCTTTTGTTCATGCCATTTGATGTCCTCTTTACTTGGGATTCTGAATTAGTGAGAGATGGTTATAGTATTTGTGCTCTTTGTGCCTCTGGTGGTGAGAGCCTGAGGATGTGTAGAGCAGGCATGGTCCTAGGTAACCAAGGATTCTGATATTGTAACATGAGGTGTAGGTATCCCAGGAGCCCTTTCAATGTAGACTCTCCAAAAAGCCATAGTTACTGTATGGTAAATAACCATTCTTTTTCATGTTAACTAGCATTGTCCTAAATGTGCTTGAACAGAGAATAACTATTTTAAACCTGTTTTCCAGCTGAGAGAAAATGACTGCAATCAAACATGCTTTACAGAGGGACATTTTCACTCCAAATGATGAACGTTTATTGAGCATTGTGAATGTGTGCAAAGCAGGAAAAAAGAAGAGAAACTGCTTTTTGTGTGCCACAGGTGTGTCTCAGTCAACATACAGAGCAAGGGTTTTTTTTTTTTGTTACCTTTTCAGTATTATTCACTTTAAGTAAAACATGTATAAATAGTTGCATTTCACTTCTTTTCATACTGCAGTATGCTTGTATCCCATATGGAACATGTGGTTCCACTTACAACAGGCAGTGTGTGTTAAGTATGGGGTGAAAATAAGTCAGGTTTTTGTAATATAAGTTTTTCTACTTTCACTGCAGTATGCCAGTGTAATTTAAGATGAATTGAAATTACATGTGATGGTTGGTCCAGACTGAGGACTATCAAACTGAATGGTGGCCTTAGAAGGGGGGGTGCTCACCACCCTGGTTAGTGCCCTGATATATTGGGTGTTAATTTTCATCAAAGTTGAGTAGCTCAGAGAGCATTGCCAGCTGGAAGCATAGCCATTTAAACTCAGTTGGCTCAAGTAAGCAGGCTAAATGAGAGAGCAGGGTGTTCTGATGAGAACTTCCCCTCCAGAACTATCTGAAAGGTGTTTTCAAAGAGGATGGAGCTAGACTTTCATCTGCCACCACTGAGAACAACAAGAAGCAATGGTTTCAAGCTGCAGCAAGGGAAGTTTAGGTTAGATATTAGGAAAAACTTTCTTACCAGGAAGGTAGTAAACCACTGTAGCATGATACCCAGAGAGATTGTGGAATCTCCATCCTTGGAGGTTTTTAAGACCCAGCTAAACAAAGCCTTGGCTGGGATAATCTAGTTGGGGATGGTCCTTCTTTGAGCAGGGTTTGGGACTGGATGACCTCCTGAGGTCCTTTCCAACCCTAATTTTCTATGATTCTGTGATTCTAACCCCACCCCTTCCACCCTACAACCCTCCCCCCCCCAAAAAAAAACAAACAAAAAACACACAACCAAAAAACCCAAAAACTTGGAGCAGAGGGATTAATTTCAAACTTGACTTTTGCTTTGTGTTCTACTCCAGTCCTGTAATAGTGTGGTTTTGGCTATGGATTGGATTTTTGATGAGAGAAGAGGGTTGGCATGACTAAAATTAATCTACATTTTTGCTTTACATTATCTCTGCAGTTCATTTTACTCATTTTACTCTTACATAGGCCTAAAAAACAAAGTATGAGTTTATCATGTCTAGCAGATTAACTGAGGAACATATGTGTGTAAAGTACTAGAACTAGCAGCTGTGTAGAGAGCCATATCCATGAATCTTGGTTTAGAATCGAGCCTTATTTTTGGAAGGATGCCTTTACATTGGATTGAAACTATAAGCTAATTCTGAGAAAAAGAATCTGAATCTGTACAGGTTTTCCAGGTTTAAATGTAGCCAAGAAGCAGAAGACATTATTTCTGCCTAATAGATTTCACCCTTCATTTGAAATTACTTCTGTTTTTTACTTAATAGTAACAACTGAACGGCCAGTGCAGGTAAATGTGGTGAAAGTGAAGAAATCTGATAAAGGAGATTTCTACAAAAGACAGACAGCATGGGCACTTCGTGATCTAGCAGTTGTGGATGCCAAAGATGCTATTAAAGTATGTGTGTGTTTCCATTTTTGTGAACTGTGTCGAGCCTGAGTTAACTTCCTTGAATGTGAACTCTAGACTCATACTGAATGGGGTGCTGAGGTAATAGTCATGTGCTTATTGTGCCTGTACCTTTTGTCTGGCCCTTACACATGTATTTGAATTCTGGTAAACTAAACTGTAGGAGTCCAGCAAAGTTTGAACTTCTGTATAGTGTGCTGTCAGTGATATCTCAGATGGGTAGAGCTTGGCCTAGGCCAGGAACTGAGAGAGAACCATTTTTTTTTTTTTTTTTTTTTTTTTTTTAGTCTTTACCCAATTAGAGCCCTTTGTCACATTTTCCAAATTCAGGTTTCCTTGAAACAGAGCACCTTTGTAGAATGAAAGCTTGACTGTAGATTTATTATTTGTGCTGAGTTCTATGCAGTTCCTGTACCAGAATGCACTCTGAAACTGTGGAGCTGAACAATATATAAGAATCCAGATAAGATGTGTCTAAAACTATTTCTGTGAGGGATGCATTGATAAAGATTTTCTTGGCTGATACTGATGGCCAATTATTAACCAGCCATGTTGGCCTATACCAATCTGATAGCGGATTTTTAGGAATGCAGCCGGGCAGCGTGGAGAGCAGTGTCATGCCGGTAAAATGGGGGTGGGGAGTGCAGATTAAGGTCCCCATGGTGAGGGAGGGATTGGGGCAGGGGCAGGAGTGGGTGCTGTGCAGCCAGGGCTGTGAATGGAACCTCCAGGGGAGGATGGAGCCCTGAGTGGCTTGTTTGGGAGGTGGAAAGATGGGGGTGGCCCCTGTTGCTGCGTGCACCCCTGGAGGAGGCATGGGGGGCATGTGGGCCCCTGGATTTGTGTGAGGGTGAAGGTGGGTTGCTTGATGTGGGTTTGGGGCTAGGGGCTGCAGCAGGCTCTTCCCAGTGGAGGGGCTGTACTCAGGGCAGGTTGGGGCGGGGCAGGGCAGGCTCAGCTGCAGCAGAGCACGGTGCCCAGAGCAGGGCCAGCACTAGCAGGGAGCTTGGGGGGCTACAGGCACCCCAAAATTCCTTGTAGCTACCCTTCCCAGTGCTGTTGCCCATACCGAACACAGCCCCAGTCCAGCCCCCCCGCCAGGAAGAAGCTGTCTCAATCCCTGGCCCTGAGCCCACAGTAGGCAGCCCCTGGCCCTGTGCACATATCTGGGGGGCACATGCCCACCATGCCTCCCCTAGGGGGCCACTCAGAAGTGGGAAGCTACTCCTGTGTCGTCGTCCATGTGTCGGCTGCCCCCCCCTCCCCCCCCCCCCCCCCCCCCGACAAGCTGCCTGCAGCTCTGCCCCACACCCTGCCCTGGTTGGGCAGCCCCTGCCCTGCTGCCTCCCTCACCATAGGGGCGATGATCTGTGACCCACCCTATGCCCTTTCCTTCCCCAATGTCCCTTTTCCCCATGGACTTACTGGCCAGATGCTGCCCTCCAAGCTGCCAGGCTACATTCCTGGCTGTGCAAATGCTGCGGCTATGTGTGTGCATGTGGCATTTATTGGTGAAATTATCGGCCAAAAAATGCTGATTGCTGCTGCTGATAATTTTGCTGTTATCACTGCTGATCTGATATGGGACCAATTATATAGGTGCACCTTTAATTTATGTGCAAAGGTAACCTTTTATAACCCTCCTCTGAGAGCTTTGGCTACTTGTTGAAAAGCATACTGTCCTGAGGTATTCTCTAAATTGTGTATGTCCATAATAAACTTCTTTCTGGCTCTGTTCTATATGGAAGGCCAAAATTCTTTCTTTCTTAGGAATACTTCAAATCTCTGGACTAGGCCTGTTCCTTGATATGGTGGAGTAAAAATACAGATTCCTCATCCATTCATCCCTTCCTTAGTGTTTGTCAGCTGGTGTTATGTAGGAATTCGAGGTGCACCAGTATGGCGGCCCATATTATATTGGCACTGATAAAAGGAAGATTGACAGTATTGATGATTGGCTTTTTTGGCTGATGTGGCCGATAATGTTGCCAATAAATGCTGTGTGCCTGTGAGCAGCTGCAGCATGCATGCAGTCAGAAATGCAGCCCGGCAGCTTGGAGAGCAGCGTCTGGCTGGTAAGTGTGTGTGGTGGGGAGCAAATAGAGGCCCCTGTGGTGAGGGAGGGAGTGGTGCAGGGGCAGGCACTACCTGGGCAGGGCAGGGTGCAAGACAGGGCTGTGAGCGGCTAGTCAGAGAGATGTGGGGATGGGGGTTAACTTCTGCTGCTGCACACACCCTGTGGGAGGCATGGCAGGGAATGTGCCCTCCTGGATCTGTGTGCAGGGTAAGGGTGGGCTGCCTGCTGTGTGCTTGGGGCCTGCTGTGTGCTTGTCAGGCTCTTCCCAGTGGGGGCTGGGCTGGGGCTCTGCTCGGGGTGGGCAGGTGAGGTGGCGGCAGCACTGAGAGAGGTGTGGGGTGGCTATAGCTATCCCAAAATTCACTGTAGCTCACCTGTAGCTCCTCCCAGTGCCATTGCCTGCCCTACCCGCCCCAAGTGCAGTTGCAGCCCAGACCCTGCTGGAAAGAGCCTGGTGCCACCCCAGCCCTGAGCATGCACTGGGCAGCCTGCCCTCATCCTGTGCACAGATCCAGGGGGCACATGCCCTCCGTGCCTCCCCTGGGGTGCGTGCAGCAGCTGGAGCTGCCCTTCCTCCTCCCTGCCCTCCACATGTCCTGGATGAGCTGCTCATGTCTCTGTCCCCTGCCTCACCCCAGTTGGGCAGTGCCTGCCCCTGCCCTTGCCCCAGCCTCACTCCCGCTCTCCCTCACTGTGGGAGCCTTGATCTGCCGCCCCCCCCACACCCCCCTCCCCACCTTTTCCCTCCCCCCACACAGACTTATCAGCCGGACACTTGGGCTGCATTTTGGCAATCAGATTGGTATCAGCCAATGTGACTTGTTAATAATCAGCCATTGGTATCAGCCCACAAAATCTTAATTGCTGCACCCCTAGTAGGAATAATCTAAAAGTTAGATTTGTCTGCTAATTGAAGACCTTTGGATTTCCATCAAAAGCAGAGTAAGTATACTTCCTTATTTAGTGTTTAAAATGCATGGTGGCTAACTTTTTTGATAAGACTAAAATTGAAAAGTAAATCTAAGTTTTGTTTTAGGAGAGTTGCCAGAACTCCCTCAGGCTTAGTGAAAATAGTACATTTTTTTTTATTTTGGGACTGTTCATCCTGTTGGTAAAGCTGATATGTTTCAAATATATGTACATTATGCTTTGTGGGTGTGGACAGATGAACAAAATATATTAAGTTAAAAGCTTTTGAAGGAATGTGCTATGCATTAGCTGCCTTATATTAACTTTTTCATGTGTGTTGCTTCTCCCCTGAAGTAAATAAAAACTGAATTGTGGTAATAAGTTCCCTTTCACTCAAGGGTAAGCTTCTGTGGTTTATTTGTTGCTTACCTGGATATAGGAATGGATGCACAAAACAGTTACCATGGAGTAACTGATGCTTGGTTAAGCCCTTTTACTCTTTTAATTCAGCATAACTAGCTTGTGGATAACCTGTAAAACAGGGTTTGGCAACCTGTGGCCTGCAAAGCCATTGGATTTGGCTCTGTGGAACCAAGGGGTCTTTGGCAGTTAGGTGAATCCTACTCCCTTACATACTGTAGCTGAGTGCTTCATCTGTGCTGTGCTGCAGCTGGATGGAGGGGAGAAGTGACAGCAGCCAGATCCTTGCACTGGCCCTCCACAGGCCCAAGCTGGGTCATTTGGACTTACCTCCAAAAAATGTTGGTGACAACTGCTATGAGGTATGTATAAATTCACATCCACATGAAAAGTGGTAATGATGCAAAGTTAAGCACTCAGAAGTTAAATGCCAAAATGATTTACCTGCGTAATTTTAATTTGGTTCCTTTATGACTATATGTGATGTATAGTTTCTTAAATAATGTGGTGTTTCTCCTTACCACCCCCAGACATACACTTTGTGTATCATCTATAATGCTTACTATTCAAAATTGTGTTGCCATATCTTTTTATAATGTACCATTAGTTATCACACTTGTTTGCATGAGCTGCAGGGGAAATGCCTTCTTTTACTTCATCTTATAGGAAATATTTAAAATGAAGACTTCAGTTCCCATCATCTTGAGTTTCATGGCACATGTAGAAGCAAATGGCAGTTTCACTTTTAGAGAATCTAATAGCATTGAGAGGATGAGCACATCTGACTGTGTAACTGTTTCATTAGGAGGGGATGAGGTGTTTGTATCAGCATATGTTCAGTGCAGAGTTGGTACCGGGTGCATAAGTGGCTGTAAAAAAGAAAGCTTTTAAACAAGTGTCAAGGTGGTATTCCCGTCATTGGATCCAATGGGATAAATTATGTATAAAAAAGATTGAATTGTTTACTTTTGCAAGTGACCTGTTTCATGGAACACTAAAACAAAATTAACTGCATCTTTTTGTAAAGATTTGCTAATTTGGTCATTTATCCTCAAGTGCTTATATCCTTGGAGGATCAGCAACATTTTAAATCTCTAAAATACAGAAAAAGTTAATTTCAAATAAATTCCTGTAGAAGTGGAGCAAGGAATGATTTTTATGGCTTCCTATGGATTCCACTGCTGATTCTGGTGGTTGGCAGGTAAGACAAGTATATCTGCTTTGGTTAGTCTATAAAGTACAAATCTACCCTGCCTCCTACAGGTAAGAAGGCCAGCTAGTATTAGCAAATGGGTTCCTAAATCTAGCATACATTTCATACCCTGTGCCAGTGTCACTAGTCCTAGTTGAAGAAAATGTTCTTTCATCTCAGTCTGTAGTCTTTGCCTAATGGTTTGGTTCAGATTTTGCCCCATACAGTCCATTTTGGATAATTTACCATTTGTTGAAGTCACTTAGGCTCTCCTTGATTAAGGTGTATTTCTTGGTTATATTTACCCTTCTGATGACAGCTGTAAAACTTCCATTCATCCCATCATCACAGAATTTTTCTAAATACTAGTTATGGTCTCTTTTCAGTCAAAGAACTAATTCTGATTGGTGAGCCTAATGTCTTGTCTTTTGTCTTGCAGGAAAATCCTGAATTTGACTTGCATTTTGACAAGGTGTACAAATGGGTTGCCAGCAGCACAGTGGAAAAGAATACTTTCATTTCATGCATCTGGAAACTGAATCAGAGATATCTTAGAAAGAAAATTGACTTTGTAAATGTTAGTTCCCAGCTTTTGGAAGGTATATTTAAATCATGTATATTTTTAAAAATGACACTTTTCTCTTTTTACACTTACGGTAAAATATTCACCAGACACGCATGCACGCAGGAAGTAATGCAAAATCAGTTTTTGAGGTAGCAAATAATAGGAGCTCCTTCTGCCCAAATTGGTAAAGATCGTTCCATATATTCAAGTATGGATTAGAAGAGGAGATCCACTGCTAAGATGGAATAAGTTGATTTTATGGCTTAAACCAGGGGTCAGCAACCCCCAGCTTGAGCCTAGGCTGCTCCCAGCAGATGGCTGGGAAGCTGCAAGCCCTGCTGCAAGTAGACTAGGCTCCATGGGCTGGCTGCAAACAGCTGCTCCGGGCTCTGGCATGTAAGTACACCGGCACCTTCAAAGGTAGACATTGTGGCTTTTTCAGCACTCTGGCCAAAAAATATTGCCTACCTCTGGCTTAAACAGTCTATATACTGTATGCCTAGTGAATATTGAAAGAATGTTTCCCCAGCACCAGCAGGCTTTATTTAGTAAGTGTAAACGGAGGACAACTGTATTCTCATTCTGGCCTTTCATTTGCCTTTGTGCACTTTATAATTTTTTGTGTCTTATATAAGCTTGTGCAAGCTTTTCTCTTTGCTTTTGCTTAGGATTCTTCCAGCTCAGAGCAATCTAATTTCCATACATGAATGTTGGAGAGCTTGTGTCATATTTAATTGCATACTTACCTACTAATTATTTGTTTAGCAGCCTTTGATATATCAGACTAACAGAGCTGAAGCTGTTCTGTTTTAAAATAACATGGCTAACTGTAAAAGGCAAAATGACTTGCCTTGTTATAATTCTGAATGCAGCTTAAAATGGAAATCATGTGTATTAACATCAGAAATGGAAAATTTCCTAAACTGTTATTAAACAATTGAAGTTTTTGTAAATAAGCTTGAGTCACTAGACTCAAATATTGTTGATGGAGTTGGAGGGAGGAAGTCCCATGGGAATCTGCTTTTTTCATGTTGAATTCTAACTTTTCAAACTATTGTGATGTTATAACATTCAAATTTATTGCCATTAAAAACACCAATGTTCATACTCTGCCTAGCTAATATTCTTTGCTTCCTTTCCTCTGCTTTTTCATACCTTTTTATTCTCCAGAACTGCCTAAAGTTGCAGAAGGTGCGTAACACCTTTTCCTTTACTCTTCTGTGAATCCATTACTTTTTTGTAATTTTAAGTTGCTTTTGTACTTCTGAAATAGTTTGAATATGCTTTCTAATTGTGAAAAGAAATAACTTCGAGACATCGATATAGGGCTGTATTAACATCTTGTACACCATTTCGGTCAACCTTTGGATGACTGCTTCCTTTGAAAATAAGGAATATAGATGTTTACTGTCTCTTACTCTAATGCAATAATTTCTTCATTATTGTGACAAAAAAGGACAGTGAAGGCCTTTGGCAGTTACCATTTATTATTTGTTTGGACTTTTTAATAGCTTCTTGAAGTATAATTCTCACTTCCTTCATTACTGCTTGTTCCCATGAGAAATTTTGTTGAGCACCAGCTTGAGTCCTAATGACTGAGTCCAATGTTTGTTTACATAGCAAATTACTTTTCTGTTAATTGCTCTTAGCATAATTTGAAGCACAGGGAAAGATATTTACAGGAAGTGGTAAAATTTAGGTTCCTAAATACTAAATCACTTCATTTTTTTAAAGGGCACAAAGAACCCAGTAGCTCCTGCCAACTTTAGTAGGAGTTATTTGATTCTTAACCTGGAAGATCAGGCTACTTAGGGGACTTTATGGACAAGTTAAAAAAATACCTAATGTATTTTTAAATTCAGGAGTAATGCAGAATAATGTGCATATTGCATTTCAGTTTGGGTATAGCTGTTTTGCTATTGGCATGTCTAAAAATTTCCAAAACTGTTGCTATAAAATGGCAAATGTTAGTATTTTAAATTACCAGAAACCTATATTACCAATCTTAGAGATTCAGAAATTTGAGTCGGTCACCAAGAACATGAATTGCTTAAAAATCATGACAAAAAATTCTGGGGAGATCTCTTTTCCTTTCCATACAATCAGTTGGTGAGGACTAATTTAATTTAATTTTGCTTGATGAGGTATTAAATATGTCAGGGAATTATTTATACCTAGATGTGAGCTGACTCTGTGTATGTAACTGTTGGTAAAAGTTACTGGAGGTAGGGTTGGGACCCCTTATTTAGGATTAGGAAGGCAGGTGTAGTTAAAAAGAAGCTTCTGGATATCAACTCTGTTGTCAGTTATAGCCCAACACCTAGCTTTCCTGTGTAGGTAATAGAAGAAAGTGTTTATGTTAAGTCCCAGTAATTCTGAACTTAGATGTCACCCACTAATGCCAAATTAATAGAGATGTTGGTATTATCTGTAGTTTTCTCTTGCCCTGTGTATATCAAGTCTCCTGACTGTCTGCTAGCTTTGTTAGCACACTTCAGAAATGGTGACTGAGGTTTTCTTGACTAATTCCTGGAATCTGGCAGAAATGGATTGGAAAGGTCTGTGATAGTTTTCTTCATCTCTCTGCGAAATCCCTAAGCATTATGGATGAGTGCTTGCTTTTTCTTTCCAGTGGATGAAGCATGAAATTCAGTAGAATTCTATTTGTTCCCCTATCATTGAAGAAGTAAAAGTATTTTCTTTTGGCAGATCTAATGCAACATCTGCAAGCACGTTTTAGAAGAATTCTAGAATATGACAGAAATAAAGCCCAGTGAACATTCTCAGTGTCAGTGTAAAAGAACAGTCATGTCCCTTGTAAAGCACTAACTGAGTCTTAAACCAACACAAATTATTGATATGGGGATGGCTATGTATACTTTGACTGCATTAAAAAAGTTTGGAAAATTTCACCCATCAGTGAATTTTGGGAATCTCATCACTAAAATGCTATGAGTGACTTTGAAGAATATGGAGTTTTTGGATGTCTGTGTGCGTGCATGCTTTTGTAACACATGTTTGCTGTCCTCTTATTTAATATGGCTTTGACTATTAGTCCATCTAATTCACTTCATTTAAAGGAGGTTGAATATATTTATCTAACTGTAAAATGGTAGTACTGTTCCCTGTTTGCCAGATAGATGCATTTATTTTGGGCTTCTTTCCCCTTCTTCATGTAAGAATCTGTTCCAAGTGGAGAGAATCAGAGCGTAACAGGAGGAGATGAAGAAGCTGTAGATGAGTATCAAGAGCTAAATGCAAGAGAGGAGCAGGATATTGAAATAATGATGGAAGGCTGTGAATATGCTATCTCCAATGCTGAAGCCTTTGCAGAAAAATTATCCAGAGAGCTGCAGGTGCTAGATGGGGTAAGGATTTCTTGTAAAGATTTACTGATAATGGGTTAGCATGTCTGGTTAAATTCAGTCATTGGCCATCCCTCACGGTCAAGGATGATGTTTTTCCATGATTTTCATATCTGTGTGTCTGAAGATGACTGGCAAGTCTTATCTGGAATTGACAGACTGTTGCAACTCCAGGCATGTGTTTTTATGTGGCATGGGTGGCTGTAGGTTCTTGGTTCAGTCTGCGACACGTGGTTTCTACCACTCCTGTTTTTCCATCTCCGGTTGTCATCGTGAGGTTTCAAAGTCATCAGCAACCCCTCGTAGTCGAGGCTGATTGTCTTCCAGGACTGTCTTATGTGTGGGTCTGAAGATGGTTGATAAGGCCAATCCAGGATTGACAGGTTCTATTGCAACTTTGGTACGTGTTTCATTGTGGGGTGGATGGTTCTGGATTCCTGATTTGGCCCTTGACATGCTTCTTTTGCTGCTCCCACTTTTCCATTTCCTGTTGTTGTCATGAGGTTTCAAAGTACTGAGATCCTTGCAGCAAACTCTTGCTCCATTTGAGCCAGTCCTGGGTGATTTGCCTCCTATGAATTGATGTTGCATTTTTTTCAAGTTGGCCTTGAGGAGGTCCTTGGTTAACTTTGAGGACATCATTAGTTCAGTGTAATACACTTGTCATATTAATTGCTGTTTTAAAAATGGCATATTTTATGTTTGTCTGCATGCATTCAGCATGCTCTAAAATAGGGGCTAAAGTGTATTTTGCTGCATGTAGAGACAGCTGATCATCTGTATTCCTGTTCTGGAGCAGCAGTATTGTAACTAAGGGTAGCAAGCAAAGCACCAGCCTCAGGTACTATCTTAGAGGGGGAGCTGGAATGCCACACCCTGGTGAATCTTTGCAAGGACAGCAACAGCCCTGTATTGAGCTTCTGCCTGGGTTGAGGACACCATTCAGAGGACATGCATCAATGTGCAACAGCAACTGGGATCTTTGAGTTCCTGGGGCAGGCAGGACTAACTACCCTCACTGCCCTCTTCTTTGATGCCCCCACAAAGCAAGGTTATACCCAGGGCACAAAACTTGTTATATATCTGCTGAGTAGAATTGCATGTTCTTTGAGTTAGGTATGCTAGAACTTGAAATCCACTTCCAGGCATTGTAGGATAGGCTAAACAGAGATCAGGAAAGTTTGAGGAGAAAAAAGGGAAGACCGCATAGGAGGCTTTTCTTTTCTTGAAAAATTAATAAAATTCAACTCAATAAGAATCTGTTCAGTAAAAAACCTTTGAAATATAATCTACATAATATTATTATAAAATGAGGTGACTGCATAACATGGGGAAAAATAAGTTAGGTGTTAACTTTTCCAAGAATATTCCATGCACTGTAGGAGACTTTTATAACTAGGGTCTCTGAATTCATGCATGCCACAGTATGGCAGAATTTGACTGACAACTTTTAACAGGACATAATTCTTTAAAGAAAAAGAAACTGCCAAGTCCTTGATACCTACAAGTGGTGATGACTTGGAGATTCCCCACATTCTTGCAGAACAGTTGAAAAAATGTTCCCAGCTCTCGTTATGCTTTTGTCACAGGCATGGAGATGTGGCATTCAAAGCTGTAGTTTGTTTTTTTGTAGGAACATGGTTTTATTACCAAATAATCTGTTTCCTTAACACCATGAATAGTTTCTATGTAGTAGAGACCAATCTGTATTTTGTGCCCATAGTCATTGCATGCAGACTAATATTTGAATACTATGGGACCTGGAGAGCTAGAGTAAAACTTTCATTTATATTAACTTCTCATAATGAGACTATTCTGGAAACTGCCATGGGCTATCTATGACTCCTATTCTGTGATGGATAGCATTTAAAATTAAATGTTTTTGCATAATTAAAATTGGGTGACAGGGGAAGTCTAGTATTCAGTAGTGAGAGGAGTTCCACTTAAATGACATGTTAAATAAAACCTATTATGTTCAGGTATCAAGTGGTTTATTCAGAATCTAACTGTAGGTAAACTAATTGTTGGTTGTGCAGGCAAACATACA
This sequence comes from Alligator mississippiensis, assembly GCF_030867095.1. Classification (NCBI taxonomy): domain Eukaryota; kingdom Metazoa; phylum Chordata; order Crocodylia; family Alligatoridae; genus Alligator; species Alligator mississippiensis. Next base: position 60,877,947 of record NC_081825.1, read on the forward strand.
GTCGATCATGGCCTCAGAGAAACAGGTGAACATCTTGATGAAGCTGCTGGATGAGGCTCTGAAGGAAGTGGATCAAATTGAGATGAAGCTGAGCAGCTACGAAGAAATGCTGCAGAGTGTAAAAGAGCAAATGGATCAGATTTCAGAAAGCAATCACCTCATCCATCTCAGCAACACAAATAATGTGAAGCTACTGTCTGAGATAGAATTCTTAGTTGTAAGTACGTTAATGCTGTCCTCCTGTGTTTGGCAATAAATGTTTACCAGTAGTGTGTGAAAGTTTTTAAAGAAAAGCAAACGAGATAGGATTTTTTTTCTTCTCCAAGCAGCTACAGTGATGCAATTAAATTTGGGTTTCTTTTTTTATAATCTGTGCTTGTCCAGTGAAATAGCATAGAACTAAACTCTAAGCTACCCTACTATGTGTTATCTTTGTAGAATCATATGGATTTGGCAAAAGGTCATATAAAGGCTCTCCAAGAGGGAGATCTGACATCCTCTCGAGGCATTGAAGCTTGCACTAATGCAGCAGATGCCCTTCTGCAATGCATGAATGTAGCTCTTCGCCCAGGTAATGCCTTTATAAAATGTGTTAAACTACTTATGCTAGCACCTTTCCATTTGGTCTTTTAGATCACACCTCTTTGCACTGGGGGAGTCTTGCCCTGAAACCCTCAGAAATGTAACCTCCTTAAGTATTTTTGCATTCTGATTTTGCTTTTTTAAGGACATGATATGCTTCACGCAGTCCAACAGCAACAACAGCGGTTTAGTGACCTGCGTGAGCAGTTTGCCCGGAGACTTACCAATCATCTGAATAGTGTGTTCGTTCAGCAGGTATATACTTAACTTTTTTAATACTGTTATTTGCAGCTGACTGATATTTGTTTTCAAAACTTTTGAACAATTGAAAAGTTTGGGATGGAATTGAAGTACATTTTCAGATTGAATTGTTTGACTGACTGGCACACTTACTTGCAGTAATCCAAAGGTTAAGTGTCAACTACTATAGAAGGTACAAAAATATCTATTTACTTGAGTACAAGACGACAGATTTTCCCCTCATTTAGCATGGACAGGGTGGGAGTCCCTTGTCTTAGATTTGAGTACAAGGTGTGGGGCTGGGGGAAAGCGTGGGGTGGGGGGCAGGCATTGCTGCAGCTCTGGCTCTGGCCCTGATCGGGGGTTGGAGTCAGAGCCATAACTGCTGCCTGCTCCCTACAGCTTCTGTCCCTGCTGTTGCTTACCTTCCAGTTCTGGCTCTGGCTTCAGCCTTGGGCTTAGAGCACATGGTTATTCCAGCTTTAGCCAGGCCATGCAGCCCCAGCCTGAGCCCATGCATGTTCTCTGTGCCTCAGGCTGGAGCTGGAGCCATAGAGTAAGCTGGTGGGGGGAAAGGGGAGCAGCAGTTGGTGGCCCCACCTCCTCCCCCTGACAGTGCTTCCCTACCTGCAGTAATGGAGGAGATGAATTTAATATGACCCTCTAATAATTAAATTCTGTACATGTAAAATTATAACAAATGTATACATTTTTTATGCATAGAATCTAGTTATGGGGGGGTCATCTTAAATTCAGAGTCATTTTGGATTCAGGTGAATATGGTAATATTTCTGCACAAAGGTGTCTATGCTAACATGCATTTTAGGCTTCATTTTTGTAAGGCAGTATTAAGTACAGTCACTGTCTTATCCTTCAGCTTTGACACAGAGATTAAACACTCAAGCTGTCTCTTACTGATCATTCTTTTTAAAGGGCACCTGTTCCCACTGTGCAAAGGTTCACTTTTACATGCGTGCACACACTCAAATTGCATCAGGGAAACTATTAGATTTTCTTTAAATCTACAATTACTCTTATTGTTCCAATGCTTCATGCAGTCCAGTTATGAAACATGGCTGAGTTCCAATCTCTGCAGCTGCTTGGAGCTATGATGAAGCTATGGATTTGGAAATATGGTAGATTTCAGTGATAGTGGAAACCAGATTTTACATGACCAGATAGGGTTTTGGTCCTGGTACTTCTTGGAGCAGAGTACTCCAGTTCTACATCTGCTTTGATTAAAACTGATGTTACTTCTAAAACTTAAAATCTGCGTGTGAATTAAAGATCTACACTAGATTTTGGTTTTAAGTATTTTTAGGACTTAGGGAATTTAAAGTTCTTAATATCTTAAGTTCTGTAGATGCTTCTTTTATGGTTCTTGTAGCAAGTAAAATTGTCTCATTTTGGTTTTGCTGTTTTGTGAATTGTTTAGAATTCGTGTTCTTAGACTTGTTTCCTGTGGGAGGTGTATGTTTGGTAGCTTCTCATTTTCTTTCTTTCTTTTTTGAATGCTCTCTTTATTCCTGTATTTTTATCTCCAATTAGTTTACTCAGATCCTACTTCAGCTTTATAACAGGTCCTACTGTCTTTCAGTTCCTGTGAGTACACTGGGTTTGATTCAAGCTTCTCTAACTTTTCTTCAGTTTTTTTAAGCTTGCTAAACCTAACCAATAGTTGCGACTTTGCCTTTACAAATAGGAAACTTGCCCTACTGATTATAGAGAACCGCACTCAACCTTTTTTGGTTGTATTGGCACTCAAACTTCATGGCCCCTAATACGGAGATACAGCATTCACCTGCCCTCTGAAGTATAATTAAGAAAACATAGTGATAAGGTTTTTGTTGTTGTTGTTTTTATGAAGGAGAACTACAATAGATAAAATTATCTAAGCTAATTGGGACCAAAACCTGGTCATAAAATCAAATATTTTAGTTATAAAACATGTAAAATGCCCATTTAATAAAGTATAGGGTGTCTGCCATCTTTTTCCAGCTTATTAATTATCTCAAATTTAGTGACTGAGAAATAAACAGTTCTCTTTTAGTTGCCATTGCTCTCCCTTGTACCTCACACCATGCAGGTTCTGCTTCAACATTCATTTGGACAACTTATTTTGTAGTAAGTGTAATATTTGCTGCAACTAATATAGACAATCTAAAAACTAATTTATAGCTCTCCTTATCACGAGGAAAAATGTTTTCCATATAAAAGAATAATACTGTATAATCCTGTCCAGACATAACTTTACATTTGTCTATATAAACATTGTTCATTATGGCAGGGTGAAGGTGCCCTCTAATGAGATGTTTCTCTGTTTTGTAGAAGAATAACTTACTAGCACTCCTGAAAATTTTCATTGTTAGCTGCTTTATCTTTTAACTTCCCCTTTTAAAGCAAATCTGTGATATGCCACTTCTGTCATTGGTCTTTTTTTTTTCTATTAGAGAGTGTGCAGAAGTGTAGTTGTGGTCACAAATGAAGTTTGAATATTAGACGTGTAAGACAATGCAGTAACAGGATGGATGTGCTATTAAGTACAGACTTGTTTGTTCCTCCCTGCGCTTCTTACAAAAGTTTAAGATGGGGAGAAATTCAGTTATTCTGTTTTAACATCAGATGACCTCAACCCACACCATTTAGCTAAGCCTCATTGCCGTTGAAGGAGGTATTTTTATACTGGAGGAGAACTACATACAAATGACAAACTTATTTGGTTGATAGGGGTGTGTGAGTGTGCACCTTTTGCAAAGAATTCTGGCCTTCATGCTCAGAATAGGTACTAATACCCACCAAGTTCCATATTTTGCTTAAACTTTCAGTGACACTCCTTTTGAGTTTGCATCCTCATAGGGCACATTCAGTTTGATAAACTAGTAATGAAATCATGCTTTTGAGTACGAACTACTGGTGGTCTCCAAGGGAACATGCCTTTGTTTAACTTCTAATTTCAAATTAAGTAACAACAATTCTTCTTAATGCTTTGTTTTTAAAGCCCATGTTTAAAGTGCCTCAGGTACAAATGTTTGTGGAGAAGATGGTAGTTTACAAAAAATGGCATAGTATCATCTGAGGCAGTTGGATGAATGGAGTGGAGAAGCTGCTTATTTCAGTGTACATGAAAAAATTGTTAATTGGCACATGTTATTTTGTGTTTTTAACATTTTTGGAGTTGCATTTCTGTTAAAAGGACTTTAATTATTTCTTCAGGTTTGCTTTGGAAGCACTTTTCTTGTTTCCTTAAAGGAGGGTGGGGGGAGAAGAGGAAAGATTTGAAACAATCCTAAAGTAGAAGAGGCAGTTGGGAAACATGAAAGATCCAGTCCAAATACAGGCAGTCTCCTTTATGGATCAGTTTATTAGATAGGACAATGGGACAATAAAGTTTAATTGTCCTACTTAAATAAGACTAAAATCCAGTCCCCTGTATTTTAAAATACATTTTTAAGAAACTACTGTTTTTATATCGTTTAAAAAAAATTACATAAATTGGTCAAACTTAAAACAGAAATGCAGCTCCAGAGCTCGTTGTAATTGCAAAGGCTATAGCAGTAACCATTGCTAACTTAACAGTTGATATACTTAAGCATTTAATTGTCTGGGCTCTTATCATTACTTTTATATAAGAGTCAGATTTGGAAAATAAAATGCCTGTTACTTTAATCTTCCTAGACCAGGTTTTATGATGAAGAAAAATCATTTGTAATTCCTTAATTTGAAATGGTCCTAAGGGACAGTGGATAGCAAAGTATGTGAAAGCTTGCAATGTATTGTGGTAACTAACAGCCAATTGTAATTTTGTGCTACATATCAAGAGGCAGCATGTTGTGATGCATGGAAGAGATATTTCTCTCTATATGGCAGAGATGGAGAAACCACATCTAGAGTATCGCATTTAGTCTGGGCCCCTTTGTACTAAAAATATTTAGGCAAATTGAATGAATTATTCAGAATACAGCAAAAAATATGTTTAACAGGGAGAGACTAATTTGGAGGAAGCATAAGGGAAGGTAAAAGAACAAAACCTTAATAAACAGTGGCTACAGGGAGAAACACTGTCAACTATAACTATATTAAAACTATTGATACCAAACAGAAATACATTTTTATAGTGGCAGAAGAGGGGCATGATAAGAGTTATCAGATGGAATAAGGATATTGCCTGAGTGGCAGAATGTTTCTAGCAGCATCAGCTAGAATGCAGATTAGGCTTCTGTCAAAAAAAGGTGATAGAAGCCCCATCAACTTTGGATCATGTGAAGATAGACTAAATAGGACATCTTAGAAACACAATAGGAAATAATGCTGCACAGCTGGTGGATAGAATAGATCAGGAGCTGGCAATGTACAGCTTGCAGTCTGGATCTGGCCCATGGAGCCACTGAATCTAGCCCTCAGAGCTGGAAGGTTTTGCTTCTGCCTGAGCTTGTGCTTGAGCTGGGCAGCTGGAAGCTGTGGTAGCATTGTTGCTGCTTCTCCCTACTTCCCACTCAGTGGCAGCATGGGTCCACCATCCAGCTAGTGGAGAACTGAGCCAGGGCTGAGCAGCTTCTAGCTGTGCCCACACTATAGCTAGGAGGCACAGAAGGTAGGTTGGGAGCGCAGATGCAGCTTCCGGTTGCCTGGCCTCTTCTCAGTTCCCCACCACCTGAAAGCAATATTTGCTCCACAGCTGAGGAGTGGGGGACCTGGAGAAGCAGGTGGTGGTGCAGGTGAAGCTCCCAGATGTCTGTACCTGGCATGGCACAGGCAACTTCTGTCCCCTTCCCCTCCCCAACTGCTGCCATGTTACTGGAGCTAGGTTGTTCTTACCTGTGCCTTTATAAAGGTTGCCAGCCCCTGGAATGCATGACATGAAAGAGGTTTTCAATATCCAGTTTCAGGGAAAAACTTAACCGTAGAAATGGCCGTCAAAAAGCAGTTGAAAATTCGCTATTAGTATAGTATACATCCTGTTGTAACACAGTACTATAAAAGGTGCTGTTCTAAAGTTATAAATTATCCCTCCCCCCCACTTTTTAACCCCCAGCTGATCTATATTTGTTATTTTGTATATAAAGTTAAAGCAGTAAAGTTGCACGATTCCTAATGTTACCACAAAGTGCACACATTTTGTGTATTTATCAGAGTGTTGTTTCTTAGCAAGATCACAACTACAAAGGCATTACAGGTTCAACAGCTCTCAGAATTACTCCTTTGTGTTTTTTGCTGGAGTCAAGTAACTTAAAGGTTTTAATTAATTTTGGAGAGAAAAATAACTTTTACTTTTAATTTGTTGCTAGGACAAGCAAGAAAAAGACATTTCAGTCAAGGAATCCTATTTTTAGTGTTCATTTCTCTCACCTCATTTCATGTCTCAACATTTTGTACATGTAGTTGTACAGCTTGTATCATTCTGAACTTAGGAGTGGGAGCTGTAATATCTAATAAAGAATTGTTTCCTACTTAGTGCAAATCCAGGAAAGCTTGGAGACAATCTAGTTTAGGTTATTTTTTTTTTGGTTCATGTTTGACTGAGTGTCAAGTTGTCCATTTATTTAAATGAAGCGTATCCATGAACATGAGTTAAAAAGTTGAGTTCTATATTTTTTTTTTCCAAAATGAACTTTCTATATCTACTTGGTCCCAATTTTCCCATGTCTGTCTGACTTCTGCTTGGTACAATAGGAAAGGTGAGTCTAAACTGCTTTCCTGCTTCAGTGATCTAAGCTGGCAGATCACAAAAATTAAAGCAGTTCAATGGCTGACATACATTACACAGGCTATGTTCTACCAACTGGTCACCTGTCTTTCCATCTTCAGACCTGTGTAGGCATGCTTCCTTTTTCTAGGGAAAGTGGGCAACAGTTACGGATGCTGACTTTACAGCATTGGGTAACTTCTGCTGGGTCACGGGAATCATACTGCCCAAGTAGGGTAGGTCTATGCTTCCCTGACAGCACAAAGGGGACACAGGAAGTTATGGAGCTGAGGGCAGCTTTTTCACAGGAACAGCAGAAAAAGTTCCATCCTTTCAATATGGAACAGTTTTGCTAGTTTTTAGGTCTTTGCCCCATAACTTGGGTTAGCTAAAACTTAAAACATAATAGCATGTTTTACACCCTGGGCAGAATAATTCTAGTATTCTTTAATTTTTGTTCTCTGAAATGGCTAAACTGTTTGTTTGACACTTTCCAAAAAGCAAAATGAACCTTCAGCCTGAGAGTAGATGCTTAGCTTAGAAAATTGTAAACCTAAATGGTTTGTGTTTGGCAAAGTTGGAATCAACATAAAAGATGGTCTTAAATGGAGGAGTCTGACCAACCTTACTGCTAGGTGTTGCTGCCTGCCTCATCCAGAATGTTTTAAAGTGTTTCTTATTATTTGTGTCATGTAGCACCCAGTCCTTTAACTAAGATCAGATGTCTGTAGCTCAGACCAATGAAATGTGAAAAAAACTATTTTCATTCATATTGTAGTCTGTTTCTTTTTGGGTTTTCTTTCTTTTTCTTCAGTACAGTTTCTCTAGTGGGAAGTACAGAAATTACCCCCAGACTTATGTTTAACTTTTTTTTTTTGCTTTCTGTTAAGGGTCATGATCAAAGTTCCACGCTTGCCCAGCACTCTGTCGAGTTGATGTTACCCAATCACCATCCCTTCCACAGAGACTTACTTCGATATGCCAAACTGATGGAGTGGCTCAAGAATACAGATTATGGAAAATATGATGGGCTAACAAAAGTACGTGAGACACAACCTTGCATTATTCTTATACATCAGAGCTGCCACATTATTTTTTTTAAAATTTGAATCACAAGTTTGTTTTTTTGTTTTTAAATAATATGGCTCAGTTACCATTGATTTAATCTTCTACTCTGCTGCCTACATAATAGTATCTTCATTTTTCTATATTTGGTAGACATTGTAAACTCTCCTGAACATCGGTAATCCTTGTTTTTTGTTTTTTGGGGGGTTTTTAATTGTGTAATGTCTGGGTGCTTAACCCACAGCCCATGGGCCAAATCTGGCCTGCAGAACCCTGGCATGTGGCTTGAAGGCCTCCTCACAGTTTGTGAAATCTGGCAGCAGGGAGCAGTGGTAATTGAATACCGCCACCCCTCCCCCACTACCAAATTCCCAAGCCCTGCATAGCCAGATTTTTCTAGTTCTGCAGAACTATTTATTATTATTTTCTTTTAATTCAAAAAAGTTTAAAGCAGGGGTTGGCAGCCCCTGGCATGCCTGGCATGCAAGGCCGTTTTGCTCAGCACGCCACAGTCGACCCAGGCTTTGGGCAGCTGCTGCCAGCCACAGAGCCCTGGCTGCTCACAGCAGGTGGCCAGGAGGCTGCAAGCCCTGCAGCAAGCAGCCTGGGCTCCATGGCAGGCAGCAGGTGCCCAGAGCTTGGGCCGACTGTGGCAGGCAGTCGGGAGGCTGCAAACAGCTTCACTGAGGTCCAAAGTCCCTACTGGGGTCCATGGCTGGTGGCGGCTACATGTGTGCCTCAGGATACACAGCTGGGAAGGGGCTGGGGCATTGCAACCCTGGCTACTCCTCCGCTGTCTGCCCAGAGGTGCACATGCAGCTATCACCAGCAGTGAGCCAGGCCAGGGCTCTGCAAACTTCGGTGCAGCTGTTTGCAGCCTCTCCAGTGCCTGCTGCAGGCAGCATGGGTTCCATGGCAGGCAGTAGGAGCCTGCCCAGACCCCAAGCTGACTGTGGCAGGCAACTGGGAGGCAGCAAGCTGCTGTGCCGAGGTCTGCAAAGTCCCTGCCCAGCTCATTGCTGGCAGTGGGTGTACTTGTGCCTCTGGGCAGATGGCAGGGGGAGGGCCTGGGGTTGTTCAACCCCAACTCCTTCCCCACCCTGTGCCCCGAGGTGAACTTGCAGCTGCTGCCAGCTATGGAGGTAGGCCAGAGCTCCAGACCCTAGTGCAGCTGTCTGCAGCCTGCTTGCCACTTGCTGTGAGCAGCCTGGGCTCCATGGCTGGCAATAGCTGCATGTGCGCCTTGGCACATGGCAGGAAAGGGGCTGGGGCAGTGCAACCCTGGTCCCTCCCCTGCTGTTCATTGGGAGGTGCATGCGCATCTACCACCAGCAACGAGGACTGGGCCCCTTGCAACTTCCCTGCCATCTGCCCCAACACGCCAAGTCGAGGCGTGGGTCAAGGTTGGGACATTTTTGGTACTCTGGCCAAAAACATTGACCTCTGGTTTAAATGCTGTTTTAAAGTGGGTAAGTACCATGCAGTGAAAAATTAACCATAAATTGTATACAAATTTTACCGGTATAGCAGAGGAAAAGAATTGTTCCACAATAGGAAGTCTCACCTCAGTAATATACCATTCTTTTTAAAGAAGCCATATTCATAACTGAAGCCAGAAGTATTAAAGCTCTAAAGCAAATGCCTAAAATGGTTTCTGAAAAAATGCATAATGGTCTCTTGTAGCTTTGTGTGTTCTGTTTGTGTATTCCAATGGGAGGTGAGATAACAACAAATCCACTTGGGAGCATGGCATTGTGGGTTTTCCTGGCAGCATAGCCTTAGGTTTTATTTAACTAAGATCTTTAGAGAGTCTGCTTTTTCATATGCTTGACATCATGATCATAGTTCCCTTCATTTCATTTGCAGATTCTAGATGGCTACATTTGTTTAGAATACCATATATACTTGTGTTTTCTTTTCTTTTAAGAATTACATGGATTATTTATCACGGCTATATGAAAGGGAAATAAAAGATTTCTTTGAGGTTGCCAAAATCAAGATGACTGGCACAACCAAAGAAGGAAAAAAGTTTGGTAAGGTTCCAGAAGGCACATGCCTTTCTTTTGGTTGTTTCTTTTTTTGTTGTTTTTTCATGATAATAAGTATTTATGGTACACAAATTCCACAGCCAACTCTGTAAAACAGTTTTGTGCCCCAATGCGAAGTTGCATTTGTTAGACTAAATGAATGTTGAAAGACAAATATGATCATCAGAAACTCTGTGTGCGCAAAAACTGCTGCCTTCCCAAAGGCGTGACCTGCATGTCTTCTGTTTGCAACACTTCCAGTAGTACTAATGAGGATTTATATATGGATGATTTCACAGATGTGGCATGAATTTTGAATATTTCACTGTGAGTGCTCATCATAGCTTGAGACCTGACAACAGGGTTGTCTTAAACCCTGACAAATGTTGTCTTAACACTGGAGTATATTGAGGAAAATCATTTCATCATCAGAAAGTTATTTGGGCTGTGTTTGTTTCTCTTAATATCAAGAAACTTCTGTTTAATAGGGACTTGTGTGGAACCTTATGTAAACACAAGTTCTAACTATAGGGTTGTATACATGGTTTTGTTTTCTGAGGGATCCATGCATGTATATTGAAAATGTGAAATTATGCTTAGTTTGTCCTTTTAAATTTTTCCTTTGAGAGTGTATGTATTCCCTTTTGGGGGAGGAAAAAATTCAGGTATGCATGAAGGGAAGTTATATCCAAAATAGACTTTGCACTTAGCAAGCAATAGCATTGATGAAAAAACGTGAAATTTGCCTTGAGTTATTTATCTGCTATACTGCATTTTAAAATAAAGCTGTACATTTTAAATGACTTATAGCATATAATCTACCATTAATTTAAAATGAAAGAATGCTGGTGACTAGACTGTCTGTTGTAATGCAGCAAATTGAAGCCTTTCATGCACTCTTTCAAATGGTGGATTCCACTTGTTGTTTTACTTAGGAAATCTAAATTTAATTTAGAAAGCTAATAGGATGCTGTATACCAGGATACAAATTGTACAGCAATGAGAAAATAAGTCATACTGGCAGGGGGAGTAGCACTCTATAGCAAAGACTTCATTAAGTCAAATAAGGGAGATTCCTCAACTGGTAAGAGAGGTACTGTAGAATCTCTGTGGAAAGAAATTCTAGGTTTCAGTATAAAAAAGTATGACAGGATATACTGTTGATCCCCAGACTAGGGCGGCATCAGTGAGCTAGAAATGCTAAGGGAGATGAGAGAGGCTGGGACAGCAGTAAACACAATAATAATAGGTGAGTTAAATTATCCACAAATAGACTGGGTCACTCTAACAGCAGGCTGGGATACAGAGACCAAATTTCTTGAAGTTCCAAAGACTGCTTCCTGTAGTAGTTAGTCCTGGAATGTACAAGAGGAAAGGCCATTCTAGACCTAGTCTTAAGTAGTGCATAGGGTTTGGTGCAAAGGGTAAGTGTTACTGAGTCTCTCTGCAATAGTGACCCCAATGCAATTGGGTTTGACATCCATGTAGGAGGAAAGACCAGAAGAAAATCTATCACAGGAGCTTTTAACGTTAAAAAGGGAGGCTATACCAAAATGAGGAGGCTAGTTAGACAGAAGTCAAAAGGGGTGCCTAAGGAGGTGAAGAATGTGCAAACAGCATGGGAACTGTTTAAGAACACCATATTGGAGGCACAGAACAAATGCATACTGCAAATCCAAAAAAAAAAAAGAAAAAGGAAAGCGGATTAAAAGAAAGCCAGCATTATTTAATGGAAGAGTTGTTGAAGTAATTGGCAGAAAAAAGGCTGCTTTCAAAAAGTGGAAATCAAATCCTAATGAGGAAAATAAAAAGGAACATGAACTCTAGCAAGCAGGGGTGTACCAATAAAAAAAATTTTTGGCCAATACTGATGGCCGACTATTTACCTGATACAAATCCGATTGCTGATATGCAGCCTGGCAGCTTGGAGATGTGTGTGTAGCTGGTAAATCTATGGGGGAAAGGAGCATGGTGGGGGGACAGATCAAGGCCTCCACAGTGAGGGAGACAATGGGGCAGAGGCAGGTACTGCCCAACCGGGGTGTGGTACAGGATGGAGCTGAGGGTGGGCGGGGGTGGCTCCCACTGCTGCATGCATCCCAGGGGAGGCATGGGGGGGGTATGCCTCCCCATCAGATTTGTGCGTGGGGTGAGGGTGGGTTTCATGCTTGGGGCTGTGGGCTGCTCTGGCCTCTTCCTGGCGGGGGGGCGGGGCTGGGGCTGCCCTCGAGGCTGGGCAGACAGCAGCACTGGGTGGGGGGCTATAGGGTAGGCTACAGCCACTCCAGAATTCACTGTAGCCTCCCCCCCACGTATTCCCTGGCCCAGTCCGCCTGCTGGGAAGAGGCCGGCTCAGCCCCTGGCCCTGAGCCCGCAGCCCACCCTTGCCCCATGCACAGATCCGAGGGACATGTGCCCCCCATGCCTCCCTGGGGGTGTGTGCAGTGGTAGGAGCCTCCCCTTGCACCTAACCATGCCCCCCAGATGAGCTGCCTGTGACTCTGCCCCGTGCTCTGCCCTGCCGCAGCTGGGCAGCCCCAGTCCCACTTCTTCTCTCACTGTGGAGACCTCAGTCTGCCCCACCCCCACCCTTCATCTCCCTCCACTCCTCTCCCACACAAACTTATCAGCCAGACACTGCTGTCCAAGCTGCCAGGCTGCATTCCTTTTATCAGTGCCAATTAAAATATGGACCAGTATTTTGGTTCAGTTGTACCAGCAAGTAATATGTAAAGCTGTAATAAGACAAGCTAAGAAAATTTGAGGAGAAACTTGCTAGAGACAGAAAAGGAAACAATAAAAAGTTCTCTAAGTCGGTGGTTTTCAACCTTTTTTCATCTGTGGACCCCTAAAAAAATTTCAAATGGTGGTGCGGATTCCTTTAGAAATTTTGAATGCAGGTGTAGACCCCTTTGAATTATAAATGTGGAGATGGGCGACTGGTGCCTCCTGAATCTGGGGGTTGTCCCTCAGTGGCCAGTCACTGGTGGGGGTGGTTCTGGCAGTCAGCGGCGAAACTGGAAGTGCTGTTGGGGGACTGACCCTCCACCCCCATGTTGGTATGCCACTGTAGGGGGGCACATCGAGCACCTTTTGATGCCACTGGCGGTGGCAGGAATGGCCCTGTCAGGAGGGCATGTGTCCCCTCTATGCGTCACCTATGAAAATGGATTTTCACATAGTTTTGATTGATCATAGTAATTTTTCACAGACCCCTTAGATATAATATGCTATGTTTAGTGTGATAAACTAGACAGTAGCAAATCACCAGGACCTGATGGCATTCACCCTGAGCTCTTGAAGGAGCTTAGACAGAAAATTGCCAAGCTCTTGACTGTAGTATGCAACCTATCATTAAAAACAGCCTTGGTGCCAGAGGACTGAAGAGTTCCAATGTGACTCCCATATTTAAAAAAGGCTCTAGACAGGATGCAGGGGTCTATAGAGCCTAATATCTGTTCCTGAAAATGTGGTAGAAATGATGATGATAAAAAAATTGTTCAGCACATGGATGGACATGACTTGATGGGGAGGAATCAACACGGCTTTGTCAAAGGGAAATCATGCCTCACCAGCTCCTGGAGTCCTTTGAGGGTTTCAGTAAACAGGTGGATTGGGGCGATCCAGTTGACATAGTATATTTGGACTTCCGTAAAAGTAGAGGTGCACCAATATATCAATGCCATATTGGATCAGCACCGATGAAAGGAAAAATAAAGTTATTGGCTATCAGCTATTTTTGGCCAGTGTAACTGATAATGTACCAATAAATATAATATGCCTTCCAGTCATACTGTTTAACACGTTCGCAGGTGCGACGCATAGGGGGTGTACGTGGGCACATGTGCACCCCCTGAGCACGGTGGTGCACCCCCTACAAAAAGGTGCCGGGACAGTGTCAGCGATGCCTGTAGGCAGTTGCCACTTGCCACCCTGCTGTTGACACTGCCAGCAGCGTCTGTGGGTGGTCCGCAACCCCCGCTGGCCGCTGCTGACACTGTCTGTGGGGTGGGTGGTCACCGCCCCTTAGCTCTAACACCCCCCCGCCCCCCAACAGTGCCAGCAGCATCTGTGGGCGCTCCCCTGCTTACCACTGCCATGCCCCCCCCCCCCCCCCCAGCTGCTGGGGGCATGAGTCATTCATGCATATTCATAAATGATTTGGAAAAGGTGGTGAATAACAAGATGTTCAGATTGGCAGATGACATTATTCAAAGTGATAAAGGGCAAGGTGGAATCTAAGAAACTACAGAAGGATCTGCCATGATTGAGCAAATGGACAACTTAAATGGCAGATGAAATTCATTGTTCATAAGTGTAAAGTGATGCACCTGGGCAAAAATAACCCAAACTATACCTTGCCCAATGATGGGTTCTGCATTAGCTGTTGGGAGTCTGATCTGGGAGTCATCATGGACAATATGCTAAAAACATCAGTTCAAGGCTCAGCGACTGTCAAAAATGCAAACAAAATGTTAGGGATTAAGAAGGAAATTGTATACAAAGCTCAAATTGTCATTATGTCCTTTCACAATTCTATGGGGAATTCACACCTTGAACACTGTGTGTAGTTCTGGTCCCTTCACCTCAAAAAACATATAGAAAAACTAGAAAGGGTACAGGGAAGGGCAACAAGGATGATTAGGGGTATGGAGGAGCTTCCATATGAGGAGAGACTAAAGAGGCTAGGTCTGTTCTGTTTAGGGAAAAAACGCTTGGGGGGGACCTAAGGGTTTACAAAATACTAAATGGCAAAGAGAAAGTAAATAGAGATTTATTACTTGTCTTGCAAGAGAGAGTAAATATAGGGGATACAAAATGAAACTAGTAGGTACTAAGTTCAAAACTAAGAAAAGGAAGTTCTTTTTTTACATAGCATGTAATTGAAGTGTGGAACTCATGGCCACCAGATGTAGAAGCTTACAGTTTAGCTAGTTTCAAAAAGGGATTGGACAGATTCTTGGAGGAAAGGGGCATCAGTAGCTACTGAGCATGGGAGTTAGGGATACAGATTCTGAATTAAAGCTTCCTATACTTTACATGTTGGAGGCTGCAAGTCAGTGGAACAGGAAAAACCCTGGTCACACCAAATTCATTCTCCTTTTCAGCATCCACTCAGCAACCGTGTGGCACAGGATACTGGGCAAGATAGACCTGTGGTCTGACCCAGTTGTCATGACCCAAAGGTCTGATTTTTTTTTTTTTTTTTGTGTGTGCTTTGGCACTAAGAATTATCCCCGTGGGTATACAGCTTCGTTGCACGGAGGAGTTCTGCTGCGCAGAGAACCCGCGTGCAGGGAAGTGTTCCCGCCACTTTGCAGCGATCTTTGCAGGGTGCATTTCCTTTGCAGCACAGAAATGCACGGTGCGAAGGTTTCCCGCTCGTTGTATGCAAATTTGTGCCCCACAATTGGCTAGTTCTAAATTATTCACACGTGGCGGCTAGCGATTGGCCTGCTAGCCGTATAAGAGGCTTGAGCAGTTTCCGCCCAAGCCGAAGAGGACTCCGCATCCATCTTGTGGGGACTCTGGGTGTGCGCGGCAGGGTAATAGAAACCCTGTGTGTCGCTCAGAGGGGTTTGGCGGCCTGATCCACCGCCTACCTCTTCCCGTCTTCGAACGGAGCCTACTATAAGACGTAACGATGAGTTTAATGCGCTCTTGTCCTGGACATCCAGAATTTGTCTGCGTGGAGCCTAGCAGCCTCCACGTGATTGTTCGTGTTCTGTCTACGTGGAGCCTTGCAACCTCCACGTGTGTTCGTGTTTTTTGTTGTAACTGCAACTCAAGCAAGTTCTCAGCCTACACCACGACCATCTCGGTGTAAGTAAAATAATCTTAAAATCAACCATTACGTGTCTGTGCCTAATTCTAGCTCGGCGCCCGCCCTCTCCGATCCGGCCTGCCCGGGCTGCTGGCCACAGCCCGCGTGCAGAGCAACGTAAGCGACCCGGGGTCAGACCCGGCGCGCACACCAGTAAATGGCAATTCTTATGTTCTTATTTACTTAGCAACTTGTACATTAGGACTAATTTTTGCAGTATTAACTGGCCCTGTTAGATTTTGTTAGGAGTAAATGACTATCTTCTATTCCTTCTGTTTGTACTTCTTTATAATTTAGTTTGAGAAAGTGTTGTGGCTGTTAGCAGTTACATTCTTGACTTATTCACCGTTCACAAGTACAGTTTTATAATGGGTATCAGATCTTATTGGAAAGTAGCAATATATATGTGAATTAAAAAGATACAGGAGACTTTATATTTGTGTGCACTTAAACTATAATTTGTTTAAAAGGCTTGTAAGCCCAGAAGGATGTCTTTTTTTCCCCTTTTCAATATGCCTAGTTCTAAAAGTAATCAGTTTTTTAAGAGTAGTATAGCCATATTCTTTTGTGTAATAAAATGTCGCAGGCCAAACTGTTGTCTTCTCAGACCCTTAATAAGCTAAGGAAAAATCTTTCTTCTAGTAAGATATCCTGAGATGCTCAGAGTTAGTGTGCTTCAATAGCTATGAGACAGTTGAGCAGAATTTTTTCCTTGGGCAGATGGTAGGTGTCAGTCACAGGATGGGACCAAAATTAATCATATGCAGGTGAATCCAAGGGAGAAGTTCCTCCTTTGTCCCTCCCAAGAGTGAGAGAGCCTCTTTTGTGGCTGCATATCCTTGAAGGAATCTGTGGAGTCTACTAGAAATTAGGCCAAATTGCATATCATCTTAATATAGAAACATACACAGATCATGTTTTTAATGTCCTCAGTTGTGCAGAAGAATTAAAACCAAATCATGTTTCCTTTGGTGAATAGGGTTTGACTGCACCTTCTAAATTTCAGGTCCTACTTTAATGTAAACATTACAATGTATTTTTATTTTACTTCATCTTATGTACAATAATAATAATAGCGGTGATGATATTTTTTTATTATTATTACAATTCAAAGTAGGTTTGGGGGATCAGTGACATCCTGTTGTCAGGTGATGGTGGTGGTTTTCTTGCCTCTTCCTGTTTTGCAGTCCTGGAATGAGACTGCAATTTGAGCATGTCAAATGTAGAGGAGCTGCTGGAAATTATTCTTGGCATTCTGTTATCACAAGCGTGCGTCCATGTGTGCGTGCCAAAAAAGACAGCAGTCTGAAATGTCTAGGTCATGGCATGCACTGTGAATTCTGTCTTGCCTTAACAGGCCATTCTTTCTTCCTTTGAAAATGTTGGACCTGGCTTAAATGAATTCATTTTACTTACTACTTATTTAAAAATAAAATAATTGTGTAAGCTAGAGTTAAACTTTTCTGCCAGCGTAAGAGAAGCAACAGCATAGACCATTTGAGAACCTGGTGTCGTTTAGGATTTGCCACTTCCGTATTTTAATATTTTATCTATCCTATTTATAATAGGACTAGCTTGTCTGTTCCTCTCTGCAACTGTAGCTTTGAAAAATGTGCCCTATCCAACACGTGCTGAGTCCTACCACGTATTGCTTCTAGAGCAGTGGTGCTTAATGTTTTCATCCAGTGGGTTGGATGGGCAGTGTCCAATCCTTCTACAGGCCAGATCTGGCCGGTGGACCCAATCTGGCACACAGGGCACCATTTGACTGTGTGGAGGGGGGCAGGGGGTAGCCTGGCCCCAATACAGCCCTGCAGGGGAAGGGGGCTTAGCCTCGACCTGCAGAGGGGGTGGGGGCATGACCTAGCCCCAAGGGGGAAAGGTCATGGCCCAACCCTGTGGGAGAAAGGGGATGTGGCCTGGCACCAACCTGGCCAGGTGGGAGGAAAGGGAGTGTGGCCCAGCCACACAGGGTGGGAGGGAGGAGGGGTTTTGACCTTGTTTCAAACCAGCTGCACAGGGAAAGGGAGAAGGGGTATGGTCTGGACCCACGGGTGGTGGGGCATGGGCTGGTCCTGAACCAGATGTGCAGAGGGAAGAGGGCATCGCCAGGCCCTGTTCTGGTCATGTGGGAGAAGGTTGTGGTCTGGCTATGATCCAGTGCATGGGGTTTGGGATTTTGGCGGTGGGGAGGGGTGGCGATATTAACTGCCTCTGCTCCCCTGCCACCAAATTTCCCTTCTTATGAGGAGCCGCCAGGCTGGGTTCCAAGGCTCTGCAGGCTGCATTTGGCCCATGGGCTGGAGGTTGAACACCTCTGTTCTAGAGTGCATGTGTAACACTTCTGGTGAACTTAGAATCCTTAGCTGCAAGTGCAAGGAAATATTAACATGTCATAGTTGCTCTGTATTTCAGACTGGTTTACAGTTTTTCACTTTAAAATTTATTTTACTTTTTCAAAGACTGGTAGAGCATTTGGGGTTTGTTGGCTGTTTTTTAATGTTTTCCGTCTTTGTTGGGAAGAACCCATTTCTCTTTCCTTCCTGCTCCCCTCCTTCCCCCCATGTCTGCTACATTTGCAACTTGGGAAACTTTTGATGCAGCTTGAATACAAAATTAAAGGGTGCCTGTACACGAGTGCTGCTCTGATACGCTTTAATTGCAGAACATTGGAGCAAACTCAATTAATCTGGCAGTGGGGATGCTTGAACTAAAGCCCACTGAATGAGCTTTAGTTCAGGTGCCCCTACCACCATCTGTAAGCACGGGGATGCTGATATGAGACATTGTGGTGCCTTTATAGTGCGCAATAATTCTGTATCTATGAAAAGAGCACCCAAGTTACCAACAGCAGCAATACACAATAAGCTGGGCAGTCGTACTGAAAAAGGATATCAAAAGGGCTTTTGGAGTATTAATGGGTTTTTAGTTAGTTCTGACTCAGTACAACTAATACAAAATTAATGTGTTTGTATTTCTCTTGTATTTGGTGTCAGTATTATTTGTATTTTTATTTGCAGTGTTTCTGCAAACTGAATTTTATGTCAGATCAACAATTGCATTCAAGGCAACACAACTTTCTGAGCTTTTCTGTGTTAAAGACAACTTGTTTGAAAAATGTTGAGGTGTTTTTCTTCTGAACAAAATATTTAGGAAAAGTAAAGTTTACTATTTTGAAACTTTTGTTGTGTTTTCCATGTGGCTAGATGCTGATTTTTTTTTTTTCTAGAACGGTACCTTTCCAACTAAATGTTTGTAACTGTAGTAACTTGCTGCTTATAGTTCTCTGCATGTTTCTTTCCAGCTAGTGCTTAACTTGTCTTGTGCATGGTTTGTGCAAACTGCATTTTTAACTTGTCTTTGTCTTTGATGCTTGCAACCTAATCCATCCCAGCTACACTGCCTCGAAAAGAAAGTGCTGTCAAACAGGAAACAGAGAGTGAGTATGACTAGTTGCATTAGTAGCTATTGTCATGCATGGGTGTCTGTAGATGTGTTGTACATCATGGAAAACCTGTTAACACTAAAGTGACCTGTGGTGCAATAAATATTTGTAAGAAATGTTTGTGTTATAGGGCAAAATAAATGTTAAATATGGTTATTGTATGAAATGAAATGTACAGGATTAAATGAATAGTACTGTTGTGGATGAGATTTATGAATATTTACTGTAGCATATTTACTTGAGGGTTGAATCTAGGAGGAGAGTTTTTTACTCTTTTGTTTGCACCCAGGTCTTTCAATCTAGTAAAAGCTTTTCCTTACCCATCTCTTGTGTTACGCTGCCCCCCTCCCTGCTTCAGCCCCAAAACACACTTTTTTTCCTATCAATGTCAATTATAGAAAAAGCTCCACTTTTCCAAAAAAAGAAAATGGAAGGTGTCTTCAGCTACTGAAGTGTTTTTCTTCTTTTTTTGGAATAAATTACGTGTTTTCTCTTTATTTTGTAAATTGCTAAAGGAAAAATTTAAAGATTACAAGTGATCTTCCTATGATGAAATTGTCTATTCAGGAGACAGATTACCTGCCCAAAACCATTTCCTATGCTTGCTAGGTTTAGGTTCAAGGTGTGCAGTGTGGTTCCTTAGATAATTTTTTTCCATGCTGTTACGATATAGACTTATGGTGCTGTGTTGCAATTAACTCTGGAAAACCTCTTGAATATTTCAATTATCTTGTAATGAAGAAATGTGTATACAGATCAGAACTGTTTGGGGTAGGTGCGGACTTACAGTCCGAGTACTTAGAGTCTTGGGTGTAGGGGGAGGAGGAGTGTGCTTTATGGGTATTAAGTATTTGTAGTTGTTTTCAAATATGCCTGAGTCCAATAAGTCATCATCTTAAATGTTTATTATTTTGTAGGTCTTCATGGAAGTTCTGGAAAATTGACTGGATCTACTTCTAGCTTAAATAAACTCTCTGTTCAGAGTTCAGGAAATCGTAGGTCTCAATCATCCTCTCTGCTGGATATGGGAAACATGTCAGCTTCTGATCTTGATGTGGCTGATAGAACTAAATTTGATAAGGTAAAACAGAGGGAAATATAACATTTTACCTTAAGTTTTGAATGTTAATTGTTAAGAATTTGCTTTTTGGTTCATTTGAAAATTGGTATAAAAAGCCAAGAGTCCAGATAGATGTTTCCAGTTTGTTGGGAAAAGTGTGTATGTGTGTGTACACTGTATTTTTTAGATCAGATATAGATATCTATTTCCAGTGTTAAAATTCATATCTACTGTGAGATTGCTGAAGGCTGTGGCTAAGTATGGACAGTCAAAAGTGCCCAAGGCTGAATCGATTCAGTCTTTGCAGATTAGTCTGATGCAGAGATTAAACTGAGAAACAACTGGATAGATATTCACTTTTGATTCAGGGAATGCAGCCACATGCCTGCAGTGGCTCAGGCCAGAAGCTGGGGAGGACTAGAGCAGCATGGTGCTGTGTTCGCTTCTTCTTCCTGCTGCCCTGAGGTCTCCGATTTGCAGTCCAGAATCACAGTAGCAGGACTCTGCAGGGTTTCTCGTCACTTCTTCCTGCTTCCAGGTGCCTCTGGGATGTGTAGTCCACAGTCGCATCTAGCAGTAAGTTTGAGCGGGGTGTTTAACTCCCCTTCCTGGCCCCAGACCCCTGCCAAGGTTTACCTGGGGTGGCATTCATCCCCACCCTTGCAGCCTGGGCTGCATCCCAGCTAGGGAGCAGAGGGCTGGGGCCAGCCCTGATCTCTGGAGCAGACAGCACAGCTCAGCCCAGGGCTGCAAAATGTGCTGGGGGACTGATTTAACTTGAACCAGGAAGGGGTCTGGGACCAGTGCTGTGGCAAGGAAGTTTCGGTGCCTGGAGCAAAGTTCACAGTGGCAGCCCACCCTCATCCCATGCACAGATCCAGGGGGCACATGCCCCCCCACCATGCTTGCACAGGAGTGCACGCAGCAGTAGGAGCCAGCCTCCCCCTGTCACTGTGCCCCCCCCCCCCAAATCAGCTGCTTGCAGCTGTCCTATGCCTTGCAGCTCTGTCCTGCTTCTTGCCTCAGCTAGGCAGCCCCTGTTGTTACCTCTTTGCTTCAGTGCCTGGGATGGTCGCCCACCTGCCCCCCCCCCCCCCCCCCCCCCCCCCCCCCGGCACTGTCTGGGACAGAAGTTTCATAAACCAGTTTGACCCAAATCAGTAAGTCTAATACTTCATTTAACCAGGTTTATCTTAAATTAGTTTCAGCTGTTTTGAAACTGGTTTATATACACTGGGCCTCTGTTCTATTACAGGTTTAAATCAATTTCTGATGACTTAAACCAGTTTATGGGTAACTTCTGCCCTAGCCCTAATGCTTTGTTGCCAAGTACCATCTTGATTAAATGAAGAACCAATGTAAAATCAAATGTTATTGGATTAGTCTAGTTGAGCAGAATAATTTTTGTCTCCCATGACCAACCTGTTGGTAATTTACTGGTTTGTGTGTGTGCGAGTAAATGCAGCATCTCTGTAAAGAGTTTTTCTCTCTTAGTTACGGACATGCTTTCATAGACATGCTGCTTACAGACGTGGAAAAAAAACAAACAAACCTCAGCACTTTACTTCAAGCTCAGCATGCCCCCGCACAGTGCACAATGCATGCCCAGAAGAGGCAGCGCATTAGTAGGACTGGGGTCACCCAACATCTGTATAGATAGGGCACTTCAGCAGGTCTTTACGGTGCTTTTATCTAAAAGCACTAAAAAGCCCCACTGAAGAGACAATATATACAGCATATATACAGATGCTGCAGTGCCAGGTTGAACTAATGCGCTGCCTCTTCCAGTAAAGTACTGGGGTGTGTTGGTTTTGGTTTTTTGTTTTTTTTTTTTTTGTTTTTTTTTGTAACATCTGTCAGCCAAAGATATTTGTCTGTCAGGTGGAGTTAAAAGCTACGTCATCTCTCCTGTGAAAATTTTGTTTTTGTTAAAGTAAAAATTCTGATTTTGTTTCAGGTTAAAAAAAAAAAAAGCAAGATAATAGTTACTAATTGAATTGGTTTGTTTTCATTTAATAAAATGAAAAACTTTTCCACCTAAGTTCTTTATCTTGTATGTCTGCATCTAGTCTTGGGGTGTGCACGCACATACACATACAAAGTTAAGGTGCTTACCTAGTAACTTTTACTATTAATCTTTCTATTGAGTTTTATTACTCAGCTATATTTAATTTTATCTCATGATAGACTATAACAGTCACCATACCATGCCTGTTAATCCATAACACTTGCAAAATAAATTAATAATATAGCCGTGAAAAAAAATCCTTGTGGGTTGCTGGAACCACTGCTATAAATCAGTGGTTCTCAACTTTTTTAGAATTGAGGCACGATCACTAAATGCTAGCTCTTTCTTTCGCTCTTTTTTGACTAAAAAAATAGCAAAGCGTTTTTCTGTGGCAAAGGGATCGGAAAGACCATAACATGACACGATCTGAATTTATCTTGTGAATCATGTTTGCACACCTAACTGTGCTAACATTGCGTGGCACCCTGTAGCACCCTTGAAAGGAAGGTGTTCCTGGATGCTGTGGGACTCTGGTTGAGAATCACTATTATAAATTGATCTAGTCTACCTTGTCCAAAAAAAGGCAAGGTCACAATTTTATTAAAAAATTAATGTAAAAACGAATTTACCAGTTTCACCAGATGCGAGATTTTTGTTTAAATACACAAAAATAAACTTTGCTGTGAAGCAGTTGGGGTTACTGAATATACAACATACCCAATACCAACCGTCAAAAACAAAAAAGAAGGGATTGAGCCAATTTTGCATAGCCTTTTGGCCCCACAGTCCAAATGAGTAGCATGTGGATGGTCTGTGTCACTGGGATTGTGCCCCTGCACTCAAAGTACTGTCCAGGGCTACGCTATCTGGCTCTCAGAGCTACCCACAAGTCTGGAAGTTTGGCAGCATGGGAGCAGTAATTAACACTGCCACTATTCCCCTCACTGCCACACTTTTGGACCCGCGGGAAGCCCCGTAGGCTGGATGACATTGGCTCCATGGGTCAGATCTGGCCCATTAGCCAGAGATTGAACACCCCTGGATTAAGCTAACTGAATTGCATGCTCTTTAATCATCCACCCACAGAACACACCTTCTTATTGCACAGCTACTGTTTCTCACAGTTCATATTGTGTATCTAAGCCTGGTCTGCTCAATATTTCTTTTATACCCTGCTCACTTGGGCCAGCAGAATGCAGTACTGCATCACATGTTCACAGCTGAATATCTTTTGAAAATGGTTTTCTCTTACAGGGGTAATAGCTTGCATACATTGCTGATTTCTATGAACTGTTCCCTACTCTGCTGTTTCCTGCAACCATGTCGGTCTTATAATTTCTTACCATAGTTTATAATTGAGCTGTAACCTTGTTTAAAATGGGTAAAGCACAGCTTTAAATCATCATGTGGGCAAAGGGTAATAGTTGCTGAACTAGTAAACACTTAATCTTGTAGTCAAAGCATTCATTTGACACTTCTGCTTCACAGAGCAAAAATGTTCATCTTCATTTTGTTATTCATTTTAAAGGGAACAAGTAGTAGAATGGGTTTATGTGAAAGTTAACGTGTATATATGAAAGCAATAGAGCAGTCATATATTTGGCAGAAATCTGAGTTCAGAATATTTTTGCAGAAGGCTGAGAAGGTATGGAATGAAATGCAACAAGCAATTGAAAATTGAGCCAAGAATAGTGTTTTAATTGTCTATGCTGTATTTTTAATAGTGGCTGGTATGTGAGTGCATAATCAAACATTGGTTTTATTTAGATTTTCGAGCAGGTGCTAAGTGAACTGGAGCCCCTGTGTCTGGCAGAGCAGGACTTCATTAGTAAATTCTTCAAACTGCAGCAGCATCAGAGCATGCATGGAACAACAATGGTATGACCCTTTCAATGTAGCTGACCTGATACACAATCTGATACCACAATTGCCTAATTAGTAACTGATGTTTAGAGTATTGTAAAGAGCAAATAGTTCAGTTTACTGTTTTAAGGACCCAGTCTAATTACAAACATATTTCTACTAGGGCTGTGTGAAGCTTCGGTTGCTGATACGATTTGGGGAAGATTCGGCCCAATTTGGCAGCCGAATCTCTGAATCTGAATTGAATCATTAATCTCTCGGAATCGAATCAGAAGCCTCCAGTTGGATTCGGAGAGATTTGGCAATTCGGACATAGACATGGCTTTATGCGTTTTTTCTACATACCTCAAGGTCCCAGGCAGCTCGTGAACGCTGAAATGGTGGGGCAGATGGAGTGTCTCATTGGAGTGCGGTGGGTCCCCAGTGCGCTCGGTCCACCTTGGTCAACTTTTTGGGTCCGCCGCCGAGTGTACAGGGAACCCCTGGCTCAGTGACTGGTGCCTCCTGCGTCTGGGGGGGACACCCGGGGTCCCCCTGCAGCCAATCGCTGAGACAAGAGGGGCCGCGGGCGGGGGCGGGGAGTCCCCTGCGTGCTTGGCTGCAGACCCAGAAGTGGACCAGTACTTCCGATCCACTTCTGGGTCTGCCGCTAAGCACCTGGGGGGGCCGCACTCCTGTGGGATGCTCCATCCATCCCACCATCTCAGCATTCACGAGCTGCACCTGGTACCTGGAGGTATGTAGAAAAAACATATAAAGTTGTGTATATGGCTAGTTTGTGTATGTTAGAAGATGTCCACAGACAATAATATCACAAACAACAGTGCTACAGAGTTACCTTGTTCATTGATTCCTGATTTATAAACTGAATTTCAAATTCAGTGCAAGAATGGATTAACTTTAACAGTTTCTTAGTGGGCTTGGCTAACTAATGTCGATAAAGCTAAGTTGTCTGTGAATTCAGAAAATTGTTTTAGTTTAAGTTGTGCTACATTATAGATTCATAAATTCATAGATGTAGGGTCGGAAGGGACCTTGTAGATCTTCTAGTCTGACCCCCTGCCCTGGGCAGGAGAGAAGACTGGGCTCAAATGACCCATGTCGAGCCTCCTCTTAAAGACCCCCAGGGTAGGAGCCATCATCACTTCCCTTGGAAGTTGGTTCCAGATCCTAGCCGCCCTGACTGAAATAGTGTCTTCTAATGTCTAGCTTAAACCTACTCTCTAACAACTTATGGCCATTATTCCTTGTTACTCCGGGAGGCGCTCGGGGGAACAAGGTCTGTCCCAAGCCCCACTGGTCCCCGCTAGTAAGTTTATAGATGGCCACCTGGTCCCCCCTCAGCCTTCTCTTGTGAAGGCTGAACAGGTTAAGGTCTCATAGCCTCTCCTCATAGGGTCTGCCCTGCTGTCCCCAGATCATGCGAGTGGCCCTCCTTTGGACCCTCTCAATGCTGTCCACATCCCTCCTGAAGTACGGTGCCCAGAACTGGACACAGTACTCCAGCTGCGGCCTGACCAGTGTCACATAGAGGGGGAGGATCACCTCCTTGGCCTTGCTTGTGATGCATCTGTGGATGTAGGACAAGGTACGGTTAGCCCTACTGACCATGTTCTCGCATTGTTGGCCCATGTTCATCTTGGAGTCAATCATGACTCCAAGATCTCTTTCTGCCACTGTGCTTTCGAGAAGGGAGTTCTCCAGCCTGTCGGTATGCTGCTGGTTCCTACTGCCCAAGTGCAGCACCCTGCACTTGTCAGTATTGAATTCCATCCTATTTTCATTTGCCCACCCCTGTAACCTGTCCAGGTCCTGCTGTAATCTGTCCTTCCCTTTTAGCATGCCCACCTCACCCCAAATCTTGGTGTCTGCAAATTTAAACAGGCTGCTCTTCACCCCGTCGTCCAAGTCACTAATAAAGAAATTGAACAGTGCAGGCCCAAGGACCGAGCCCTGGGGGACCCCACTGCCCACTTTCCTGCAGGTCGAAAATTAGCATATGTAGCTACCACTGTTGCTATACCAGTTTTTGTACGCAACAATCCAAACTGTGCCTGGACCCCAGAGTGGAAAACTGACTAACCACTTGTATGTTCAGTTCCTTGACTTGCAGATAATGCATGCCAAGGTTAAGATGTGTATTTTGAATTGCTGGCAACCTGAATAAAGCAGGCTGTTCTTTCTCTCATGGTTGATGAGTATTCTCCTCAAAAAGAGAGGCAAGGATATTTTTATTGGACCAACTGACTAGTTGGGATAAAGGTCGACAAGCTTTTGAATTCAGGATGTCCTTCAGGTCTGCATTGCCTTGCATTCAAAAGCTTGTCTAAGTCTCTTCCAGCAATGCAGTTGGTCCAATAAAAGAAATCATCCTAAGAAATCCTTGCCTCTTTCAATTCTTGGACCAATATAACTACAACGTCATTCTATGCTACTATAACTTCTCAAAAAGAGACATCGTCATGCTCCTTTTTTTGTGGAGAAAGACAGACAGACTTTTTTAGACTGTTTCCCCACACCTCCTTTCCTCCCAGATGGATACTAGGTACATTAAGGGGTAAAATTCTGGCCTCATTGAAGTCAAGGGCAGCTTGTCCATGACTTCAGTAGGATCAAAATCTAATCCTTAATCATGCTATTCCATTGTTGGTGTTTACCTACCAATTAGTAAAGAGTGTTACTAAATTGTTGTTTATAGTCTGCAATAGAAAAAAGGTACTTCTGCACTATGGAGGCCAGAAGACAGGAACTGAATAATGCTGTTGGTGAACACTGTTAACACCTTAGTTCAGGCAGGCAGATTATATGACTCGAGCTGTTCATGACTCAGAAATCCATCTGACATGGTACTGGCTAAGCATTGCCAGTATATAACCTTCTATCTTCCCATTTACTGAAAAAAACTATGGTAAAACAGCGGTTCTTATCTCGCTGTCCTCACTCATATAAGTGTGGCATGAACTGCATTGGTGCATTTGGACAATTTCAAAGGATAATTGAAGATTAGTCAGCAACACCTGTTACCATTTAATATAACATGTTCATGATTTGCTTATATAATAAGATTAGATGTGGGTGATTTAGTTACAGGAGTATGTGGTGAGGAAATGATGCAAAAAGAGTCGAGGGAAGATAATGGAGAGGGACTATATTATTCAGAATTTGAGGCAAGGACAAAGCCTTGCCTCAAAGACAGTATTGACTTTTAAGGGTGGCCATTGTCATTGTCATCTGGTGATTTGGTAGTTAATGATTTGAGAATGTTATATGTTAGAGAGTTCTGAGATGACTCTGGAGCAGTAGGGCATAGTATAATGCAAGTGTGACTACTGTATATACCAACTTCAAAAAACGAGTGCTGATAATTTTTTGTAAACATAACTATTAGTTAGGTATAGAATTTTAGTTCAGTATTTTAATTAAACATAATGTCCTGCCTAATTCTTGCAGAGTGAAACAGAGGACACGGATGGAGGAACTTTATCTCGGTCATATAATCCTTGTGTTGCACAGCCTATTTCTTCTGAGTATGTATTGATATTTTTATTCTTGTTCATTCCTGAATCTAAACATTTATTATGAGTATAGCTATATATGTATTATGAGTATAAATCATAAGTTAATTACTTCTGTTTCCTGAAGGAATATAAGTAATGACTTGTGTTTGTGAGTAAATGTTAACTGTTCAGTGTGTATAATATATACTTAAATTTGTTCAGGTAAGTGTTTAACTGTAATACAAAAATAATTCTGATACCTATCTGCAAAATAACAAAAAAAACCATTATTTGTTTTGTATACATGCCCAGGAGAACAGTTGACCTTTAGGGGAGGCCAAGTCTGGTTCAGAAACTGAAGTGTTTGTTTGATGTTAATGAGCTAAATAAAAACCATTATTTTCTTATACTCTTAAGGTGTGGGGTTTTGGTTTTGACAGCATTCTACTAACATGTGACAAGCACTCTGGTTTTCTTTTTTATCCCATGCTGAAAACATTCAGACTTCGTGAATGAAGTAAAAGAAAGAAACTTAATACCTGCACATTTTTCATTCTGTATAATGAAAATACATAGTAGCTTGGTAAATCATCAGATTAATTAATTAATTTATTATATATCTTTTACAGGAAAGACATGATCCGGCAGATGATGATAAAAATATTTCGCTGTATTGAGCCTGAGCTAAATAATCTTATAGCTTTGGGAGACAAGATTGATAGCTTTAATTCCCTTTATATGCTAGTTAAAATGAGTCACCATGTTTGGACAGCACAAAATGTGGACCCTGCTTCCTTCCTCAGCACAACACTTGGAAATGTTTTGGTGACTGTCAAAAGGAACTTTGACAAATGCATTGTAAGTTTTTAAAACTGAACTTATAAAATATAAGGCCATTAAAAATGGAAGAAAAATCTAAATGTTAAATGTCATTGGTTTTATAAATAATTTGTTTATTCATTGATTATGAAGAAATGTAAAGTAAGTCACGTACCTCCAAAATTGCATTAATGATTGGTGAGTAGTTTTGTCTTGAGCGTTTTCAAGAATGAACCGGAGAAGTGCAGCCATTTTTGAGGGATGAGACGAGAGTTCCATAGCATTGCAGTGTCAAAACTTGCCCCTATCCTGCTGGTGTGAGCAAGGCAAACAGAGCATAGCTCTTGAGTCACCTGATTTGCTAAACAAAATTTGTTTTCTTCTACTACTACTACTTTAAAAAAAAAAAAAAAGATAGCCATGTTAGTCTGAAGTTGGACAGAAGGCAAGATAGCATCTCTGTCTTGCCTTCAGAAATGTATTAAACGTGGATTTAGATAAGCTTGCTAGTAAAGACCAAATGGTGTACCCTTCTAGGATAGGTGCAGCTTCTTTTGCCAAAATTATGCTTTTGCTGGCACAGTCCCTACCAAACACTTGAATTAAATAAATTGTATCATTGAAAGGACCCTTTTCCAGAAAATCTACATCTACATTAAGGCTTTTGCTCATATAAAAACAAACAAACAAGACCAAGACCTAACACTGCTTGCTAACAGTATAGTATCTCAGTATAAGTTTCTGCTGTATAATTACAGATGGGCAGAATTTATTAATTGTATTTATTTGTAAGAATGAAGCATAAGAAAATGTTTGGTTCCTTTCTTATTTTTACTTTTTAATTTGGTTGCATCTGACAAGTAGTTCTTTATAAAATTAAACTTATCTTGGTATTTGCGAGTACAAGTTGCTAGTTGCTTGCAGGAAGCTGCAGAATATGTGATTTTTTTTTTTATATAAACAAGGAGGAAGGAAAACAGAAGCTGGAAAATATATTGTACTTGTGTTCCCTGTTTTATAAAAGTGTGTTTGGGTAAAAAGGTTAAAAAGAGCAGGTCACACAAAGATATAGAAGGACAATTATAAGAGTTTTGTGAAATGAGTACTTTTTTCCTATTTTCTTATCTGACACTATGCTTTCAACAATGTATAGACTAACTTCTTTTTGCTTTTAACTTAAGAGTAACCAAATTAAACAGATGGAAGAGGTAAAGATATCAAA
Organism: Alligator mississippiensis; assembly: GCF_030867095.1. Taxonomy (NCBI): domain Eukaryota; kingdom Metazoa; phylum Chordata; order Crocodylia; family Alligatoridae; genus Alligator; species Alligator mississippiensis. The sequence goes on from NC_081825.1 coordinate 60,907,282, forward strand.
GAAGAGTAAAGTTGGAATCCTTCCTTTTGTGGCTGAGTTTGAAGAGTTTGCGGCACTTGCTGAGTCTATTTTTAAGAACGCAGAGCGCCGAGGCGATCTTGATAAAGCCTACTTAAAACTTATAACTGCTGTTTTCTTTAATGGTAAGGTCTGTTGCTGTGGTCAGCCCAGTTTATTCAAAAACCACTGTTTAACCAAGGTGTCTTTCCTTCTAATTTGGAGGGCAGGATACATAGTTCTGCCTGAAATTAACATTAATGACATTCCTTAAACTGGTCAATGAGGAAGACAGATCAGAAATATGATAAATGGCATTTATCTTGACATCAAACACAACATCAATAGTAGATGTATCCATGTAGCAAAACTTGAGCACCCTGGCCTTAGAATTTTGAAAAATTCTATTTTACTACTAAAGCCATTTGGGTACATGCTTGTGTGATCACTTATGCTTTGCATATAAAAATGTTGTAGGAAATATTGATTGAAATCAGTTGTTGATTACAATAAGCATACTGGTTATTAACTTAAATGTTAACAAATGCATACTGGATGCAGCCATACTGATTTTTTTTATCACTTTTTGAATATAACTGGTTGGTAGGTGCTTTCTGGTGCTATAGAGTGACAGTTTGTGAATCTGTTTAAAATTAAAAAAACATAAATAGATCTGTTCTAGATGTGAAAGCCAGAGACCCTTTTCTGGGGCTGTTGCTGTAACTGGCTCTCTTGCACTCATTTTCCATGGTGATCTTCCCCCCCCCCCCCATAATTTGGATGTTTTTCAGTCACTTTAAGAGATGAGAAATGAATTCTAAACTTTTTTTTTTTTTAGTGGAAAAAGTGGCAAATGAAAGCCAGAAAACTCCCAGGGATGTGGTGATGATGGAGAACTTCCACCATATTTTTGCTACACTTTCTCGTTTGAAAATTTCATGTCTCGAGGCTGAGAAAAAAGAAGCTAAACAGAAATACACGGATCATCTTCAGTCTTATGTTATCTACTCTTTGGGACAGCCTCTTGAGAAACTGAATGTAGGTACTTTTGAAAGCCTGTGGGTAAAGGTCAGAGGGGAGAGCATCAGGGGAATGTCGTGGTGGACATCTGTTACAAGCCACCAAACCAGAAGGAGTAGGTAGACGAGGCCTTCTTTTAACAACTGACTGAAGCTTCCAAATCACAGGGCTTGGTTTTCCTGGGACCCTAATTTATTGGGACATCTGCTGGGTGAGAAACACAGCAATGTACAAGTAGTTCAGCAAATTTCTGGAGCACTGGGGGTGTTGGTTATAGCCATGTTGGTCTAAGGACATAGTCAGAAAAGGTTATTTGGGTGAGTGTGATATTTTCTACCAACTAAATTATACCAGCTAAATAGCTGGAAAAATTGTCATCTGCAAGCTTTCGGGCACAAACACCCTTCTTTAGGCATAGGGAGAGTCTGCTGGTGTTAGTGTGTTCTCCTGTGTGTTAGCCAATATGCAAAATGCAGGTTTATGAAAATGGAATCTCGTATCAGGGAAGATCAAAGGGGAACATTGGGGATAACTTTTTGTTACAGATAGTAGGTCAACTCGGGGGCAGGGTGCTCTTGCAAATTATCCTGATGCAGTAGAACAGTGGTGCTCAACATTTTTTTTTTTTCCCACTGGGCCGGATGGTGGTTACAGTCAAGCCTTTTAGGCAGACATTTGGCTGGGATTTAGTTGGGTTAATAATGTCTTGAGCAAGGGACTAGTTTAGATGACCTTATGACAAGGGTGGGCAAAATGCGGCCTGCCAGGCCATTCTATCCAGCCTGCAGGGCCCCTGAAAATTTTAGAAAATTAATACTTATCTGCCCCTGGCTGCCTGTCATGCAGCCCTTGATGGCTTGCCAAAACTCAGTAAGCAGTCCTCCACCTGAAATAATTGCCCACCCCTGCCTTATGAGAACCTCTTCCAGCCCTACTTTCCCATGATCCTTTGAACTGTATTTCTGATGAAAAATATATTTGTTTTTCTCCAGAAACTGTCAAATGTGCACAATGTGCATTTGCACTACCAGGCAGATAAGAATGATCTATCTCTTGTTTTGTTAAATTCCAGTAAGAATGGCTGCTTAAGGGATTCCAGTTTTTACCTGGAAAAAAGTCTAAAGATCTTAATGACTTCTTACTAACATGTTTTAAATATTATATCCAACCTGTTGCGTCTTGGAAAAGGGCATCTTTCCTTGCTATAATTTTCATTATTGCTCTCATCTTTAGATGGGGAGCAAACATCCTGTTTCTAAATTACTTAAGTCTCTTATCTAAATTCCCAGAAAGGTCCCAGCAATTCAGTTGAACTGTAACATTGTTACTCAAATTGCCAATTGCTCAAATCATGAACTAGACTTGATAAAGGGGGATAAGGCAAGGTGCCACATTTCATAGTTTCATAGTTGGTAGGGTTGGAAGGGACCTGAGGAGATCATCTAGTCCATCCTCCTGCCGTGGCAGGAAAGAGTACTGGGGTCAAATGACCCCAGCCAGATGTTCGTCCAGCCTCCATGTCTAACTCACGTGATTTATTGATCACGTGAGTTAGACATAGAGGTTCGAGCACACCATTCATACAAACACACACAAATCATCATACACATCATTACACACAGGCAAACACATACACAAAACAACCATTTCATTCACACATACACCAGATATAGTTACCAGCAATAGTTGCTCAATATCAGCCCAGGGTGGCCAACCTGGGCTTATTGAGTAGATGATGATGATTTGAAGATAGCAGATTTGAAGATAACAGCTGGAGCGGGGTGAACAGATGCATCTGTGCTCTGATGAAACAGCAGTAGAGAAAGAGACTTGCCCAACTTGGCATTTTCAAAGTGTTTTTTTTTTTTATAGGGATTGGCATCCTTTGTTTCAGTGCTTTGAGGTTTTTCAATGCCCAGCTTCTGTTTTTGTGGTTGTTCTTCTTTTGTCTTCAGCTTATCTTAGCCTTGGAGTGTTCTTGTTGCCCGTCTGGCAGAATGGGTGCATTTTTTTCCCTTGTTAATTTCTTTGTGCCCTAGGCCTCAAAGGGATTCTTCAGCCATTTATTAATTAGTTTACTGACTGGTAATTTACATTTGGCGCCTTGTTGCTTACATAAACAGTTATATTAAACAGTTATATCTTCTTCTCCCATCTCTATGCCATTCTCTCACCATTCACCCTTTTACACATACACATACATAAAGGCTATGTAGAGTTCATTCACTTATGTCAAGCGGAAGGATCCAAAATGGAGTTTTCAAGTAGCTTACAGGACAAGACTAACATGGTTACATTTCACTATTATTACACTCTATGTTAACATCAGCTACATTAGTTCAGTTCATGCTACAACTTGGTTTCTGGAACACCCAGATTACTTCAGCTCCATTTGAGATGATTTTGATAAAGTAATTTAAACTAGAATTAGTTTTGTAGCTTATTATAAATGCATCTATAAAACTGAATTATTTATGATTAAGAAAAAAGAAGTCATGGAGTTGTGTGTATATGATCTGTTTAAAAAACACAAATAAGCTTGCCAGAGTTGCTTGAGTCAAAATATGGCTTGCTTTACATACATTTTTCTAAACCATTTTCATCCCTTTTGACAAGCTGATGGGGGGGGAGGGGAATGGCACTGGTTGAGGGGAATGGGAGATTGGCAGGAAATATTCCTTTTTAGATCATATGCCTTTAGGAAAAGCATCTTATTTTAATGTGGATTACTACAATTCCTTATTTTTATGTGAGACACTGCTACCTTTCCATGCAGTATTACCTCATTAACTAAGCAGTGTCCAGCTGGGTCCGTACTTAATGGAAGGTTTCAGGGAAAGGGTAATTTTGCAGGAAGTGGTTTCATTTTCCTTTGGCTAATGTTTTAGAGCAGTGGTTCTCAACCATTTTAGACTCAAGGCACCCCTTATTAAACTCAAGGCACCCTTTAGAAAACATCAGTTCTTAATTTTCAATTGATTTTTGCCTACATAAAAGTAATAGAGCAATTTTTCTATTGCAAATAACTCAGACCACAACAGGTCAAAATGCCTTAATACTATGGATTCCTATTTGAAAGCTTTGGCGTTTTCTTATCCATCATGTGTACACACCTAATAGTGACAATAGGCATGGCACTCCTAAAAGGATCTCAGGGCACTCGAGAGCTACTGGTTTAGAGGTAGCTAATGTTTATAGGTGCTGTGTCAGATCCTTAGTTTATGTAAATCAGTGTAGTATAACTGAAATCAGTAGGTTTTTTTCCCCCCAGATTATGCAGATCAGCCTTTTCACACTTATTGAATCACAAATGATTTGGTAATCATTAATAGTTTTCTTTTTTTTTTTTTCCAGCATTTCTTTGAGGGTGTTGAAGCTCGTGTGGCACAAGGTGTAAGAGAAGAGGAAGTAAGTTATCAATTAGCTTTCAATAAACAAGAGCTACGAAAAGTTATAAAGGAATATCCTGGTAAGGAAGTGAAGAAGGGATTGGATAATCTGTATAAGAAGGTTGACAAACATCTTTGTGAAGAAGAAAACTTACTTCAGGTAATATTATAGCAAATATTGGATATAAGGAATAATTTGACGCTTCAGATTTGTTTTAATATATATATGTATAAACATTTGGCAACTGCATGGAGTCTGTTCTCTCAAGTGGAACTGTATATGAAAATAAGGGGAAAATTAGTATAAATTGGACCACAGGAATGCTGCATAAACTTACAACTCTGTAATTCAGAGCATTCCAGAAAGGTTATTAATAAATAAATACTGTATTTGCCATCACATAAGTGTTACCGTTGCCTTTTCCCACTTATTGGATGTGTTTGAGCTTCAGAACCATCTTTAGGGAAATTCTGGCTTTCAGGAGCATGCCTGCCCTCCTCCTTGGGGGACTGAATATGTTGAGAAGAGTTTTGTAAAAGGGCTCTTGCACATTTTGAAAGACCTGATATTGATCAGTGAGGGAGATGAGACCAAATTAGATGGACCATTGGTCTGAACAGGAGACTACTACTTCAGCACAGAACTTATTTTCAGTTCATTTTATCTTTTAATACAGTAATTCTGGGGGCTCAGCTATGGGATTTTTGTGTGTTCAGTTGGCTTAATTTTGTTTTTATTTGAAGTAAAAAAAAAAATAAAAATCCAGTATTTCTTTTTTTGAGGAGGCAGAGCTAAGCCACTGCTTTGAGGGCTTTGGGATGGTATTTCATTATTTGCTTGGTTAATAACAGAGGATATTTGTCCTTAACACACTATCTACTTTGCAATAATAAAATATTTTAATGTTGGGGTTTTTTTGTTTGGTTTTTTTTTAAACAAGACCAACCCCCACCCTTTGTCTTACCTCATGATGTTTTGGTAGAAGTTTTATAAAGGTTAGACTAATAGACTTTTGACGAATGTTTTTTCTATTTTAAGGAACATCAGCTTTTGCCTCCAAATTAAGTGTAACTTCATTGGCAATGCGTAGGGGGTGCACATGCGCCCCCTGAGATTGGCGGTGCACCCCCTGAAAGAAGCGCTGCCAACACTGCTGGTGGCGTGGGCGGTTGCTGCTCGCTTTCCCTCCCTGCTGACATTTCTGTGGCTTGCCTGCTGGTGGTCACCATGGCCCCTCCCCCCCAGCCTCCAGGGCACATGTTGTTCATGTGCAACTTGATCTCAGTTCACTTTTGTTGTTGATAATTTCTGCCTTTCCAAATTCCCCATTAAGTACTGAAAAGCATAAAGCTAAAGTCATGGCTACATCTATACCTCGGTGCCATTTGTCCTTTTCTAAACATTTTGCTTTCGACTCTGACAGGTTGTATGGCATTCTATGCAAGATGAATTTATACGCCAGTACAAGCATTTTGAAGGGCTGATAGCTCGCTGCTATCCTGGATCAGGTATTACTATGGAATTCACTATCCAAGACATCTTAGACTACTGTTCCAGTATTGCACAATCTCACTAATTTCTACAAAGAGAAAGATAAGCTAACAGGAAAGCTTGTGACAGGGAAAACAAAATCACGCTCTTATAAATGTTACTTGCTTTGCAAAGATGGAATTACAAGCATCTTCAGATGTCTTATAAATGTCTATTTACACTCCCATCTCATGTGTGTCTAAATGTAGAATGAAAAACCTAAGTAGCAGTGTTGCTTTCGAGTGGGTGGTAGCAATACTTTAAAGCCATGAATTCCACAAAACACTTCAGATACCATTTTCTTCCCCTTTATGCATATGTTTATTTATACTTTTCCCCCCTCCTAATGGCAACTACCCTTGTAAATGTGTAGCACATGGAAATGACACTACCCTTCTATCTTCAATAGTACTTTATATCCTGGAAATTATGTAACCATTAAAAGATTGTACAGACCTTTTCTGCCTCTGGCTGTAATATATGGATGTGGCATTAATCCAAATAAAATGATAAATTCATGTTTTGAGAAGGTAATGATGCGTCTGTGGCTGTTCTTCAGTAAAAATAATCTTTTTCAAAGGATGTGTTTACAATTCACTAACTAAAAGACTTTTCATTTCAAAGCAGTCACTATGCTTCCCCGCAACAGACACAGAGCTTCATTGATGAAGCTGTATGGACTGGGGGGAGGGGTTGCCTTCATCTGTAGTGGGTGGGCATGGCCGTCTACCATGGTCCTCTATCAATACGTATATTGACAGCGTTTCATAGAAGCAGGACATTGGCAGCAGTTCTTGTTCGCTTGCTTTACCTGCAGCAGGTTAGGGTTTTAGGTCTGTGTTGTATCAGGGTTGATGGTAGTCTTAGGTAGTTTTCATTAAGGTTTGGATAGGGATGATCCTGCTTCAACAGGAGCTTGGACTAGAGCAGTGGTTCTCAACCTTTTTTTTGTACCAGGACCCATTTGTAAATATCAATGGCCAGTGCCCCTCAACTCCTGACCCACTTGTCCCCAGGCCCCTGGTGTGTGGGGCAGGAGGGGGGGCCCAAGCAGCCCCTTGCAGGCTTGAACTCTGCCAGCCTGCAAGGGAAACGCTACCGTTTCCCACACTTTTCTTCTTTAAAGGAGAATCCATTTTTAAAGTTTGTTCACAACCCTTTCATATATTCTTGTGACCTACAGCTTGATAAACGCTTGACTTAGATGACCTCTGGAGGTTCCTTCCTCCCCTACTTTGATTCTAGGAGGCTTTTGGGGACATCGCAGAGAAATCTTGCCTCCATTGCAGCAGCTCACACGCTGTACATTCATAGTAGTTTTGAGAGAGCGTGTGCTCCTAGCAAAAACCTGCTTGCATATCATGTTTGAGTTCAGCAATTATACTCCTAGGAGAGAGGTGGGCAATTTATAGCTCACACAGAGGAATGATCACCTGTCTCGCAGGTCAAGAGCTGTGCTTTTATATCAAATAGTCAACATATGGGAAGGGTGTGGTGAATAATTATCTCTTTATGGATCACCTGCCTGCTGATATGTCCCGTTAGCAAAACTAACTACAAGGCTGTCCAAGCAGGTAGGAGATGGCCTACAGGCCCTGGCACTTGGCTCTCTGGTGGCAGCCTGGGAGTCCATACACCCCCACTGCAGCTGGCAGGGCCGGCAGTGTGCACTGCTGACAGGTGAGAGCATCTTGAGGGCTGCTGTGAAGATTCAGCTCGTGCTGCACACGGCTCTGCCATACGCTTCTGCCAGCAGGGAGGCTGTGCCCCAGTGCTGAGGCATCCAGGACTCCCTGCCCTGTTCCTGCAGAAACACCTGTTTTGGACCCGGGCACTGAGGCCTCTTCACACCAAACCAGGATGTGGCAAAGGAAGGAGAAGGCTCCGCCTACGGAGGGAGGGGCCTGCTCTGGCCACGCCCCCAGGGCCACGTGGCGCGGGGGCTGCCGGGAGCTTGCAGCCAGCTTGGGGGTGCGGCGGTTGGGCGGGCGGGCAGCACTACGCGTGCGCATATGCGGTTGCTGCAGCGACGCCCGGATGCGCTGGCTGCAGCGCGCGCCATTTTCAAACCGCCGGCCTGGTCGGGCCGCGCGCGCAGAGGCCTGCAGAGCCCGCCCCGAGCCAGTGAGTGCGCGCTCAGTGTCACAGCCGCCGCCACTGCTGGAGGCCGCGGGGGAGGCGGCTCCCGTTGCCGCGGGGCTGCTTAGCGCGCGTCACAAGCGGCCTGTGCGCGTGCAGCCACGGGCCTGAGGTAGAGCCCGAGGGCGTCCGGCGCCCGAGCAGCGAAGTCGCCGTGGCTTCAAGCCGGCTTTTGGGCGCTTTTTAGCTCGTTCATGCAGGTCCGTGAGCGGAGCGGGGCGGGGCCAGCAGCTCTGGTGCGAAGTCGCTAGGCGCTGCTCTGGTTTCAGGTCTCGTGGTGCTAGGCTTTTCCCCAGGAGAAATCCTGCCGCTGGCCACGGGGTGAAGCCGCGGCGGGGAGGGAGGGCTCTGGCAGGTCTTCGCTCCCCAGCCTTTGTCCCCTGGGCTGAGGCAGAGCCTGTCGGTTCATGGTCTTTGGAGAGCAGAACTCGTCTCCCGGTGCACGTGGACTTTTAATCTCAGTTTTAATTCTCGTGTTCCCGAAGGACACGAGCCTGCACAAAGACCTCCCTTGCTATTTCCCCTGGCCTGTTGTGACGGAGCTGGTTTTCAGACAAATGCTATAAAAGCTCCTTCATGTCCATCCTCGCAGTTATTTTTTGAGGAAATATTCTAGTGCAAGTATCCATGAGTGTTGGGGGGTGAAGAACAGACATAACAAAGCAGCCAGTGCCCAGGGCGGTGGGCTGCACTGGGGGCAGCGGTGACTGCTGACTGCAGCTGTGCCCCTGGGATGAACTTGCAGCTGTAGTGACAGCTGATGTTTTTCTGGCATTCCCCTCCCCTCTGCCGGCAGTGGCAGAGGTGGATGTTCAAGTCCCACCCTAGCTATGTGGCTGGTGAGCAGCGTGGCTTCTTGCAAAATATATAGCCTGTATTTAGGCTACTGGATCCCAGAATTTGTTCAAGGTCTTGGGGCAGTAGTCCATATGTATTCATTTGTTTCCAAAATCAGGTGTCTTTTGGACTCTTTGGGCATACAGCTAACTGACACCGTTAGCAGCTTCTTTGAGGGGTGTAAATTCTACGCCAAACAGCATGATGTTGTTTCCAAACAGTTGTTCCACACTGCAGCTCTCTGCAGTTATACCCTGACATTTAAACTGCCGTTTCTGAACAAACAGGAATTTTCTGAGTCTTGCATGGTATTGAACCCTTTTCCATAATGATTTCAGGATATGTAACAGGGATTAGTTTGGTGGCAGTGATGACCTCATATATGGTGAAGGGTCTTGCAGTCATACTCTCACGTCTGTTATGTCAAAAGATATTTAATGATCATGAGATTGGACTGGAAGTTGTGGTGGCTATCTTCAAAGCCCTTATCTGTGAAGCTCCTCATCATTTTTCTTTTATTGGACGTTTATATGGAATCATTCAGATTGTAAAACAATAAAAAGCAGAATTTATTGAGGACAACTAGCACTATATTGCATGTGTCAAAAGCAAATACTGCATCTCAGTGGCACTATTTGCACTCGAGGCATTTGGATTTTCAGTTAGTTGAGGCTAAATCCTGGAAATATTTGAAAAGACCGAGCGCTGACCGGGGCGGGGGGGATGGACGGATGGACCCCTCATGCTTTACTGAAAGAGGCAGCACGTTAATTCAGCCTGACTCTGCAATGCCTGTATAGATTGGGGCCCTTCAGCGAGGCTTTTTGGTACTTTTATCTAAAGCTAATTCAATCAGTTATTAGGTAAAAGTGCCAAAAAGCCCTACTGAAGCACCTGATCTATACAGACGTTGGGCAAGCCAGGTCCAACTAACACAGGACATGCACTGGATTCGGCTCAGGGGCATTCAGAGTTTAAAGTAAAGTGCTGCGGGGGGAGGTTTTCGGTGGGGGGGGGTTTAATATCTGTAAGGAGCAACAAACATTTTAAGATGAGTAAATTTTTTACATTGTTTCTATCTCCTCAAATTTTGTGCGTCTGTCATTAGATCTCTGAGAGAGAGCTGTGTCAGCAAAACCTGTCCTTTTCTAATTGTGGCTGGCAAAAAATTTCCTCCTCGTTTGATTCAGACTTAGCTACACTGATCCAGATGTTCAACTCCAGCCTCAAATGTAATAATTTACTAATTTGAAAGTGACACAGAAAAGAAAACTCCTGCGTCTGGCCCATCTGTTGAGAAATTCTGACTAGCAAGACCAAATTACTCACTCATTTGCTTTCTTCTGTGGTTCCCTATTGGGTACCAGGTCAAATTCAAAGCTGTGGTTCCTCTTCAGAGACCTCCATGAGATTGTCCAGGGTTACATGTACTGGGATTGTGGACTTTGTAATAGCTGTAATCTGTTAGGAGTATGGAATTTAGCTTCCAGTAACTGTTTCATGTTGTGTTTGTTTTTGTTTAGAAACAACAGACAGACCCTTTTTTTAGAAACTAGCCCACAACTCATATTCCTGGAAGAGATGAAATAACCATGATGTTCAGAAAAAAGCGTAATCTTTTTATTAGGTGAATGCTAAGCAATCTTCCCAAAGTTGAGGTCTAACTGACTAGAGGAGGACAAGGTATATATGCCTCATTTCTGTAAAGTGTTCTGCTAGCTCAGTGTTAGAATCTAGATAAATATAGTGAAACTGTGCAAATAAGGGCATTGTATAGCAGTTTTCTTACACAATTTTCAGAGAACTTACTAATATTTTCTATTCAAAAAATAACTTTTCTGTTCTGTAACACTACTTCATATGATAATACTATACATATTGTGTAATCTTTTACAGGTTATTTACTTTTTCAGTGTGGTACAACCATTTTTGAAGTGTGTTCATGATGACCACAGCCGCAGAACGCAAATTCATTAACCTCCGGAAACGGCTAGATCAGCTTGGCTACCGGCAGCCCCTGGGAGTGGAGAGCCTGCCTCTGGTGGAAAAACTCTTTAGGTATCCACCCAAAACAGAATTTTTTAACAATCATGTTATTCAAGTCATATATATTATATAATTATAAAGAGTAGTAGTGGAAAATAACATTGTTTCAAAATCTTTTTCAGAATAAGCTATCCTAAAACAGATTTCTTGAATAACAGGGACATCTTAAATTTTACTAGAATTATTGGGATAGCTCCTCCACATATTGATAGACTAAGAAAAATCTTATTGCCCAACTTCTGGGAAAACAGTCACTGTAGAAGCCAGTGATCTGTTCTAAAGAGTCCTATGTGCATTTAGTGACTGAGATGTCTGAAATGAGGCTGACAATTAAAACGTACATGTTTACTCAGTTTCTGTTTGATTTTGTATGGGTAGAATATTTACTACATCCACTTTTACTTAAGTGTATCGTAGTATGCAAGTGGTTGCTTACAGCCAGAAAACTAATTTAACTAGGTAGCGAGCAACTAGGATATCTTATTCCACATTCTACAAAATCCCAGCTTTGATGCCATAAAGGAGATATGAATTGGACCTAAAGTCAATCTAGTCCAATATTCTGTCCCTGATAGTGGGCTGATTAAATGTAGGGTTATGAACCCCACTGTAGTCAGAAATAGAATGATCTGCCCCTCTACATTATGCTTGATCTTCATCTCTGAGGCCTAATGTATGCTACGGTGTTCTGCTTGAAAATCTTTGCATATATTTAAAGTCTGCCCCGAACCATTCTTCTGTTACCATGCCTCTTCTAAGGAAAGCTGCCTCTTCAGCTGACAGAAGGTGCAAATAGACACTCTTGCACCTTCTGCCAGTTTTGTGGTCCCTTTAACTATTGATAACCTTCCCAGGGTGTACTGTGCACTCTGGCATGCTTGCTAAAATGAAGCTACCAAAAGCATTGATATGTATGAGTGGCAGCTTCTGTCTGTCACTAGACAGACCACTTCTGTCTGTCAGTTGTCTGTCACCAGACCTGCTGGCAGAATGAACAAAGTCTAATAGATGGACTGGCTTTAAGACTTGAGTCATAAGGCTTAACTTTCTTTCCAAAACATTTTTCAAAATGAATGATATTAACTAAATATCTAATATCTGAATATCTAAAAAAATGCCAGTTATGTCTTAGATCTTGTTAAATTCTTCAGTTCAAGAACTTTCTTCAGCAATGAGTTTCTCAATTGCTTATGTTGTTTGAATGCAAGAATAATTCTGATAATTCCGTATTTCCTCTTACCAGCTTTGAAATTCCTGCCTTTTTTACTGGAGTATTTTCTTTTTCTTGTGGATAATATGAGATATTGATCATAGAAATTCCATACCTGCTTACTGTATCAAAAAGGTCAAAGGTCTGTTTGAGCTAATATCCCATTGTGTTAGTGTGGCATGCCAGATTCTGTAACCAATGGCACGTAAAGGATTTGTGTGGCCAGCATCACATCCAGACACTTTTGCCTTTCATCTGAATTACAAGGTACCCATTTATATTTGGGTCAGCTAATGATGGCCTTCTGCAGGAGTCAGGAGAGAGGCTCATACGTGGACCCCAGGAGCCATAGCGAGATCCCTTAACCACTCTCCTATTGTGCCTCTTGCTTTCTTTATTATTTCATCTATGTTTTAATTGTGTCCCCTCTTAGTTCCCTATTTAAATAAAAGCCTTTACACTTTCTCTTTCCATGAGTTTTTCCAAATCTTGTTTATTCCCATTGCTTTTCTGTGCAACCACTTTGGTTGTAATATCTTTCCCCAGTGAGGGCCAGAACTGCAGGAAGTATTCCGTATGATGTTGCATCGTTGTTTTGTGTGTGCATATCTATAAGTCTGATAGTATTCTACATGTCATTTTCTATTGCATTCTTTATGCATTTTATGCCTTTTGTGGAAGAAACCCACTTTGCTTTTGTCCAACAAGGCTAAAAATGAAATCTGTTTACCCACAATTTGTACTTAAATGAGGAACATGCAAAGTCATAACTGAAAAGAACAAAAACTTTAAATTCATTTAGTCTACAAAGAAGACAGTGCAATGTGTTTTCATATTGAATAATCATTGTAAGCAGTGAATGTTAATGTCTTCCATGTTTTAGTAGTGTTGGTGTAGTAGTTTTAGTAGTAGTTGGTGTAGTGTTTAGTAGATGTTGCTGTGATGGTTCAGGAAATAAGAGAAGTAAGAATCCAAAATGTGGAAGTTACCAAAATTTGCCGTTTATAATGAAAAATCCAGAGTCTTAAAAAACCCCCCAAAAAACAGAGTCAGACTACATAGTGACATCTTCCAACCTAAGCCTGTGTAAGAAACATATCATTCTCTTATGTCTTGTTTTTATTTATATATGGAGTTTTACACAAGCTTTTGTGCCATCTGTCACTTAGTTCAGCTATGTTTGTTTCTCCTCCAGAGGCCTCAGGAAGGATACTGTGATACCCAAAAGCTTGTCTGTGTCTATGTCCGTCTCTGTTGGACCATGCAGTTGGTCAATTAAAAGATATCACCCGCAAGAATTCTTACCTCTTGCATATTGATTAATCAAACTTGAGTTCTGGAGTGTCCTTAGAAAAGGGACCTTAAAATAACCTGATTTGACTGAGTGCTAGAAGCTTTCCTTGTAAGATGCCCGTTTTCATATTGAATATGTGAGAAAGTTGAGTTTAAAACAATGTGTGCTACATGGTCTGCTGTATTAAGATTTTTTTTCCCCTACAGTTATGGCTTATTTTAGGAAAAAAAATAATCATACATTTTTTCGCCTTATAGGCACTAGATATGTTGATGACCTCTTGTTATGGGATCCTCTCTAAACATCTAACAGGGTATCATGAATAATCTTTGTTAAAAGGGAGTGAGAAAAGGAAATTGGTTACATTTACAAATTCTTTTGCATTTTCCTGTATTCCTATCTTGAAAACTTCATTGAACTCCTGTCAAATTCTTATAAAGAAAAAAATACCTTTACAAGTGTTCTGGAATGTATGTGCCTATCTTTAATGCCAGGAGGGAGTTTTAAAAATAAAAATCTATGGTCGTTTTCCTTTTTTTAGGAAAAAAATTCTGGTAGGTAAAACATACATGCTAGAAATAATTTAAAGTGCCACTTGTCCTTTTAAGGACAGAATTAACATGTAGAGCTGTTGTTTTTAATTTGTTAGGATTTCTGCCTTAATTTAGTCTGTCAACTGTTCCTTGGTTTCAGTGATCTTGTCCATACAACAGAGAGTCTACGCAGTGCAAAGTTATCTGCTGGAAAAATTGAAAAGGAGTGCAGCAATTTTGATGCTATTCTGGAACCTTATAAAGCAGAGAATGCTAAACTTACCAGAGAAAATAATGAACTACATTTAGAGATACTGAAACTGAAAGAACAATCTGATCGTCATGTAAGAGGTAATTTAAAAAAATCCCAAAGATAATTTATAGTCATTCTGAATGTCAAAAATAAGATATATTCAAGGCTGTGATTGAGGAGACTTTTATGTATGTATTTAACTATAAGTGCAAGTGTGGTCCCATTGACTTTAGTATGTTTGAAGGATTGAGGCCTAAATGTGTAAATATTTGTTTTGCAATCCAGGGGCTTTTGAATTTGAACAGGATTACATATTGATCATGTCAAATTGTACCTCTTTTCTGAGAGAGACTTACAAATTAGAAAAAATACTTAATTAAAACATCAGAGAGAGAGCTGTTTAAAATACAACTTTATTTTGGGACAGGTTTTGTCCTTTTGTCATTCCAATTTTATAATCTTTCTGTGTTTTTTTTATATAAAAATTGCTCCTTTTTCAGATGAAACACATTATTCTCCCTCTCTGCCTGAACAATAAATCCACCTTAGAATCTGGCAGTGAAGCCTGCTGTACCTTGTGGCCCATCATAGCAATTCTGTGTTTTGTCCTCTAATTTCTAATTACAGATTCTTGTAGTAATCCAGTGTTTCATGTGAGGATGAAGATAATCTAGTTTGCTGTTACACATCTGTATTTAAATGCTGTATAGAAAAGAAAAAGTATTTCAGTAATTCAGATATGTAGAGGCACTGGGTGCCAAGAGGCAGCACTGTGGGGTCAAATAGTCATTTCAGTCCCTTGGCTAGAGAGTTGCCTCAAAGGGAGCTCTCCTTTGCTTCCACTGCTCCCATAGCAGAGAGGCAGCTCTTTGCTTGCAGCGCAGGCTGCTGCCTGGGGACTAGTTCTGAGGTTCCAACAGTGGCTGGCAGCACCAAGCAACCCATAGGGGGAAGGGTGCATGCTCCCTGCCCCCTGGGTGAGCCAGACTAGGCCTGCAACTGTGGCTGCTTCTTCAGTACTGGGACTGGTCCCTGGGCACAGCAGTTGCTGACAGTCTGTGGGGCAGTTCTTACATCTGCTGCCTACCCTACAAGACTGTTCCCATGGGTTCTGTGGCCAGAAGAATGGCCCGTATTCTAGTCATAGGGGCAGGGCTTCTTGCCACAGCTGACAGAGCATGAGCAAGAATCTGCATTCTGGCAGCCTAGGCAGCATTGCTGAGGCCTCCAGCCCTGTGGCCAGAACGCTGGCTTTTGTCAGTTTGCTAGCTATGTGATCAAGCTTCTCACCATGGCTGTCAGAGCACAGGCAAGATCTTGTGTTTTAGCAGTTGCGGCAGTACTCTGAGGCTCCACCCTGATGCATGGTGAGCAGAGAATCAAATGATTGGTGGGACTGAGCAGAGAGCAGTCCTTGGGTCTGTGACAAAGCCACCCTGCTGTCTGGTCCCACCAGTCAGCTGAATTGGCTGTGTGGGCTATTGGGGAGTCAGCCTTGGAGAGAGGGGAAAAGAGAGCAGAAGACTATGGGATGGATACTGGATGGATGCCCATATCATGCTATGTGTACAGGCGTTACATGTGGCTTTAGAAAATTTTGCTCTGTGGAAAAATTGCTGGAGGAAAGAGCAAACAGTTTGTTACAGAACTGGCATATTTTTCAATGAGAAACCACTTACATGCCCTTTTAAGTGGTTTTAGCACTTTTTGCAGTGCTAAAAGCATGTAATTTCTTACTAGAAATGGAATGCCTGTCCATAGCCTTTGAATACATGATTAAGAAACCATTTTTTCGTAGTCTGTTTTCAGAATGAAACTACATTTTTAGTTAAAGTATTTCAACCCATGGTTTTTAGAGGTAGGAAGTAGGTACATGTGACTTTCCTGAAAATCACAGCTTTAACGCAGCTGACTGGTTACTTAAAAAATTATGAGGTAATTTAAAAAAAACAAAGGTAATTTATAATCATTGTGAATGTCAAAACTAAGCTGTATTCAGGGCCCTGACCAGGGTTACTTGTATGTATGCAGTTAACCCTAAGCACAAGCCAAACTTTGACTGAGTTAGAACAATTGATCAAATTATAAGCATTAGGCGCTTTACCATGGAATAAAATGCATAATTTAAGCTACATATTTTACTTGTATGTATAATTAAAAATGTTTGCTGTGGTTTCTGAGGTTAAAATATTATCTGTAGAGTTGTCACTATGCTTCTATTATGTTCTTAGTGTTCAGAGATGTATTACAACTGTCCTGGAAAGCTATTTCCAATATATTTAAGATGCTTGCCAGCCATCTTTGCCTTTTCAGCTAATTCAGTTAATGTAGTCTTACATTAAAAAACATGTAAGGTATCCTGAAGATTGGAGAGATTCAGATTCTCTGTATCCCATTTTTTGTTAGAAAATTAAAATAAAAAGTGTAACCGGCAATAACAGTATTCTGATACACTGATAGATCTCTTATTTTCCCTTTTCCTATCCCAATGGAAAATAAAGACTCTGTTTGGTCTTGGTATAGTCCAGTAGTCAGCAGTGTTTCCTAGCATCAGGCTGGAATGATCCAGCTCAGGTATGAGAGGCCGATGCTAGTACTCAGCTGCTCCCCCTTCCCTCCTACTCCTCCTGAATGCTGCCGTAGTCCAACTTCACTGGTTGGATTCACCCCCATGGGCTGTAAGTTGCCAACCCCTGATATAGGCAACTTAACTTTCCCCATGGATCAGAGGTTCTGAAGCTTTTTCAGTTGACGTACCCCTTGGTCTCAGAGTGAGACTTCACGTACCCCTTAAGAGTGACGTTTCCGGTGTGAGGTTGAGGCATAGAGCAGGAGTAGCATATCTGGTTTCCACGTGCATGCGCATATTACAGCAGTAAAACCCCAGCAATTTCAAATTGTCAAGACTTTTTTTAGGCCCTTCGACCTGTGTTAGTGTATGAAATATATCTCACGTACCCCCTGATGAGGCTTCATGTACCCCTTGATGAGGCTTCATGTACCCCCAGTTCAGAACCGCTGCTATACATGAAACCACAAGCTTAATAGTGATCTTCTAGAATCTCAGAACATTCTTGATGGCCCCTTGCTTTTGTTTTTGGTGGCATAGATATATAGATACTACATATCTGGAGGAAACTGGATGTGGTCATGGTGTGCCTACATCCCAGGTAGTTGTTTTAGTCTGGCATAAGTTAGAGGATCCCTGCAGCTTCTCTATAGTTCCAAGGGAACAGTCCTCACAGGGCAGCCTCAGGAACAGGAGATTGCAAAACTGTGCTTGAGGCAGTTTGTCAAAAGCAGCAATCTCCAGGAAATACACCAGTGACCTTTATCTAAATTACTATTTTTATGTGGACCTTTATGTTCTTATCAAGTTGTCACACTCTGGAAAATGAGATCAGTCTTCTTTATACCAGTATTTATGCTACAAGCCAATTGTCCATTAAGAATGATGGGGGAGGGGGGGAGCAGGCGGGGACAGAGCCTGTCGTGTGCCCATTCCCTCCCTTCCCCCCCTGCCCCCCCCCCCCCCCGGCTGCTGCTGCTTGGGGTCTGGGCCCACTCTTCCCCTCCCCGCGGCAGGGGAGCAGGGGTAGGGGAGGAGTGGGCCTGGGCCTGACAGTTGCTGTGTTGGGCTGGGTCAGGCCAGACTGGCCCACTGTCCTCGGCCCCAGTGGGCCGGCCGGCTTTTCCCCTGGCTTGGGCTCATTGCCCCCCCCTCCTTCATCAGGCTGGACTTGCTGTTCCCTGCCCGGGCGCACTCCCCTTCCCCCTGTGTTAGGCCCAGCCCCCCCCCGCCCCCCCCCCATGCTATCTGCAGGGAACAGGGTGGGGAGGCAGGCCAGGCCAGTCCTGTTCTGTTGCCACTGCCTCCAGGGAGCAGGGCATTGCCACCGCTGGCCTCGCCCCCCCCCTCCCGTCCCCTGTGTCCCCACCATCATGGCAGTGGGCTGCCTTCTGTCAGAACACTTCTTCACGCCCTGATTGGCTGTTTGTCAGCCAGTCAGCATGAATAAAGTGTGACAGATGGGCTGACAGACAGCCTTTTATAATATTCAAATTGGTAAAAATGCAGTTAGGGTGAACATTGATCTATGTATGTTTTTACAAAGATTTGAAAGCCAGCTTAAGAAAAGTTGAACATGAGACAGCTGACTTGAAGTTTCTGAATAACCAATATATACATAAAATTAGAACATTGGAAAAAGAGAACAAAGCCAAGACTGAAAAAATTCAGCAGCTTCAGGAGAAAAATCTGCAAGCAGTGGTACAAACACCAGGTAAGATCTCTGATTGTGAAGCAGTCCAGAACTATTTCTGCTGCATCTTCAAACATCATGCAATATATTTAATTTCAGATGAGGTCAGCTAGTAGTTGCTTCTTCTGGACTAAGTTAGTAGTCTCCCTATTTTTTAAATAAAACATTATTGATGTACATGATTCTAGACAAACAAAATAGCCACGGTTGTATGAATCATTTACAATATAAATAGGATCAATGAGGCAATAAACTTGACAACAGGTCATATGATGTTATTGGGGGGGAAGGGAAGAAGAAACGTCAATAAGTAATGAAGCACCTAATTTAGCTACAGAGCCAATACAAAAGTTATTTTCATATTTGTTTACCTGTTATTGTTTTTTTTTTTATTTGGATGCTTGCTTGCTAAAATAGAACACATCTGTGGTGCAAGTTTTATTGAAAGAAGTACTTTTTGGGAAAAGATTTAAGAGATCTGAGTTACTTGGTTAACATAAGAGGCGCAAAATTTGGCCCCTGTTGCTGGTTGGAATGAAACAAGGAGTCACTTCCCTCGTAGGCTAAAGAAGCGGTAATCCTTGGCTAGTTTCTCTAGCGAAAGCTGGTAACTTTGGCAGCCTCTCTTCTATTATCTCTCCCCTCTCTCGTGCCTCCTTCCTGTTATTTTTCCTTCCTCATTCAGTCTGGCTTCTTAACTATCAAAGTTAAAGGCCAATATGATGATGCTGCTGATTGTCAGTCATATGCCTAAGATGGCCTACTTCCTCCTATCATAAGCTTTTCACTGCTAAGGAGACCACTTGGCTCTTCCTAGCCATTGTCCTGAAATGCCTGTCCTGCTATCTGTCATAGTCTCCAAGTATAGCTCGCAATTTGTCTCCTGTTTCAGGTGAGAGCTCTTTGTTATGTTGAATGTATGGTCCTCTACCTATAACTCACAAACTGATGGTTGGAATTCTCCATCAATTACATCAGAAAGTCTGGTCAGCTCTCCTATTTCTGGTAGAGTGCATGTACAACAACTCTCTGCATCCATCTCTTTAAGTTTGTTTTTTGTGCCAACTACAGTGTACACCCCCAATTCTATGCCTCTGTGCCAAAAGCATCTTGCGTTCCTGTTACTCTTTACTTAATATGTCGCATCCTTGCTTGCAGAGGGAACTGAGTTGCTGATTTTCCTGGGCCAGGTATAAATGCCAATTAGTGCTACCAAATGTCCATAACTCAGGTACACTAAGTGTGAACATACCTACATGTACAATAGGTCTCAAAGAACAACACGTATAGTATAGATGAGAAACTGGGTTTTGTGTTCCCTGTTTGTTGAAAGAACCGGTCTTTTTTGTCAACAGGATTCTTGTTAGCAAACTAGTATAGCTGTGCGAAGTTTTGCCCGGTGTTTTGTTTCAAAGCTGTTTTGATGCATTTCAAGCTAGAAACAGCGAAATCTAAATGAAACAAAAGCCTTTGAAAGAGCTTTGAAATGAAACAAGGGCACTTTAAATGTTTCAAAGTTTTGCAACGTTTTGAAGCCAGCCCACACCCAGCTGAAGGAAGAGAACCTGCACCCCTGGAGGAGTCCGGCACATCCCCCACAGCCCTCCCAGGGGTGCAGGTGAGCCCCCAATCTGCCTGCCAGATGACAGGAGGCTGGTAATGCCAGCTGGGCCCAGCGGCAGCACTGATCTTCCCAGCGCTGGAATAGCCTATGGGCAAAACATCAAAACAGCATTGAAATAGCAAGACAGTTTCAATGAAATGAAACGGAACAGTGCTTTTGAAACTAAAGGAAACTAAATGAAACTGTTTCGTTGAAACGAAAGTCAAAGTGGAACGGTGCTGTTTCACACAGCCCTACAAACTAGTACTTATAGAAACTGCTTAATCTGGAGGGAGACAGGTTGTGTTAAACAGTAACAAGTTTTAGAGGTTGAGTTGTAGAACTTCTATACGTCTACTACATCAACTAAACTGATATGTTATTTTGTTATAAGAATGTTGTGTAGCATGTATAATTTATCTTACTGGGATGTATTTCCAAGATGAAAAGGAGAAGTGTCCCAGTTTAGAAGGACTTGGATATAAATTTCAGTTTTAAGTAATAAGAATTTGACTTTTTTAGGCGGCAGGAAAAGAAATATTCCATTCAGACGCCAACGCATGCAGATTGACCAACCTGTCCCTCCCTCAGGAATAAGTTCTTACCCAGTTCCCCAGCCAGATGACCCTTATATTGCAGACCTCCTTCAAGTGGCTGATAACAGGTAATTTAAATACTTTTTTAAATTCTAAAGTATTGGTAATATTGTTGTAACAGAAAACATATGTCTTCCTCCCCCCCTTTCAATTTTCCAGGAGTTGGATAGTATTTCAAGTCATTTTGCAGTGCCAGTCATGTATTTGCTTGATGTGCTAGTGTTTTGCCCTTTTAGTTTTTTATCAAGAAATAGAGAACTTGTTGGTAAATAACTCCTGTATGTCACGGTTGGAGATTCATCAATCTCTGTGTCTGGGTTTATCTAACTATTTAAAATGGGAATCCATAGTGTCAAAAATGTTCTGACCTATTGTAGTCTTTTTAAGTTCTTTTCAACAGAAGAATTGCTCTGTTATTTTTCCATAGTCAAGAAACAAGTGAAAGCTAGGCACTGACATTTTCCAACATGTGTCCTTAGTTTAAAAAGAAAAAGGTTGAGAGTGACTGCTCTGGTAACTTTTAACAGTAATCTTTTATCCGATACCTTCCTGACATCTCTTAACTCACCTTCTTTTTTCTGTTGAGGCTCCTATATTATACAAAAGGTTGAGAAGCACAGGAACCCTGGGGATGAGTGAAAACCCATGTACTGATCAGCCAGGTGGCTCATGTGGTTTTATAACTCCCCATTTAGGTGGCACATGGAGTTTGGACAGATCCTGAGGTTTTAACTGGTCCCGGGGCACAGGTGGCCATACATTTGCTTTAAGGCATGATACAAATGAGCCACAAACTAATTCCACCTTATATGTCATGTGGAATAACATTTTGGCTTGTTTACTTTACACATTAAATTGACTTACCTGTGTGGCCTGGTTACTAATTAAGGCATGATTAACCTGCTCATCATGTTTTAAATGTAATGTGTCAAGGGCCTTACTCGGGTCCTTTGGGGATCAAGAAAACAGTAATATAGTTTCATAGTTTGTAGGTGGAGACCCGAGCAGATCATCAAGTCTGACCCCCTGCCATGGCAGGAAAGAGTACTGGGGTCCAGCGACCCCAGCAAGGCATTCATCTAACCTCTTCTTAATGAGCTCCAGGGTAGGAGCCAGTACCACTTCTCTTGGAAGTTGCTTCCAGATCCCAGCCGTCCTGACAGTGAAGTAGTGCCTCCTGATATCTAGTCTAAATCTACCCTCTGCTAGCTTGTGACCGTTATTTCTTGTCACTCCTGGGAGTGCTCGGGGGAACAGGGAATCCCCCAATGCCTGCTGGTCCCCCCTGACTAGTTTGTAAACAGCCACTAGATCCCCCCTCAGCCTTCTCTTGTGGAGGCTGAACAGGTTCAGGTCCCTTAGCCTCTCCTCATAGGGCCTGCCCTGCTGCCCCCTGATCATGTGAGTGGCCCTCCTCTGGACCCTCTCCATGTTGTCCACATCCCTTTTGAAGTGCAGCGTCCAGAACTGGATGCAGTATTCCAACTGTGGCCTGACCAGTGTCACATAGAGGGGGAGGATCACCTCCCTGGACCTGCTTGAGATGCATCTGTGGATGCATGACAAGGTGCGGTTGGCCTTCCTGACCACGTCCC
Source organism: Alligator mississippiensis (assembly GCF_030867095.1). Taxonomy (NCBI): domain Eukaryota; kingdom Metazoa; phylum Chordata; order Crocodylia; family Alligatoridae; genus Alligator; species Alligator mississippiensis. The sequence goes on from NC_081825.1 coordinate 60,929,587, forward strand.
CACACTGTTGGTCCATGTTCATTTTGGCATCAATAATGACTCCAGGATCCTTTTCTGCCTCTGCACTGACAAAAAGGGAGTTCCCCAGCCTGTAGGTATGCTGCTGGTTCTTCCTCCCCAGGTGCAGTACCTTGCACTTGTCAGTGTCGAAACCCATCTTCTCATCCGCCCACCCCTGTAACCTGTCTAGGTTCAATTGCAGCCTATTCCTCCCTTCTAGCGTGCCCACTTCCCCCCACATCTTTATAAAACATTGAAACTATTTGTCTTGCTTTCTGATGTTTGTATTGAATTCTTCAATGAAGCATATCTGAACAAATGAAATATATATTAATATGTTTCAGAATCCATGAACTTCAGGTAGAAGTAGCCGAATTGCAGGAAAAACTGGAGATTTCTGAACGTGGTGTGAAAAATTATAGCAAACAGGTACAATTAACGCTTTAAGATTCCCCAGTAGGAATCACTGGGATGATCTAGGTATTACTTTTTTTGTGTTTTTTATTACACAAGAAGAATTCTGTGTATTGACCAACACATTTACTTCATATTGTGTTGCTTTTTTATTTCTGGATGATGTCACTAATGGTAAAATGGGATTTTTTTTAAACTACTGTTGTGCTTGTATCAATTATTCCTTTAAATAATATATTTTAAGGGTTTTAAGCTAATTGATTTTAATTTTGTTATTAATTTTTTTTTATTTATTTTCTTAAAGATCCATTCTTAATGGATGGTAACTGTTAAAACATTTTGATAAATATAACATTTACACTAACTTTGGCATTTACTAATCAGGAAGACATGCAATATCTGTGCACATTTCTTTAAACAGTTATATAGCTTAATGTAGTGATGTGGATTCTTAATGTGGATATTCTTATTATGTGGGAATTTTAACTAGAAGTGCTTATTCCTTACATGCATTCCTGCCCAGTTTCACTATTGCAGACACTGTAGGACAAAGATATAAAATGGGGCATATCACTGATCTCTTCAGTTCCTTCACACTGTCAACAATGGTAGACTTGGAACCTGTTTGGAACCATTCATAGAAGAGGTGCTTATTCAGTACTGGACATATAGAAGGATTTAGATAAATTTTAGATACATTGGTAGTAATTAGTAGTGATGGGCTTTCAGCCCACTGAGGATTTTTATGGAGGATCTAAAGAATAATAGAGTGTATTTCCTTCTCATCAATGTTTTTAGGATCTGATGAGCATACTTGGTACCTTGCATGTTCAAGAGAGTCGCTTTCCATCTAGTTGCTTGATTTGCGGTGTATGTACTCCACAAATTAAAAAGCGTAATCATAATAAATAGCAGTGCTATTCCTTCAGAAGGCATCAACAAGGACTATCAGATCCAAGTGAAAAACCACAAGGATCCAAGGCAAGGGTGTCAAACTCACTTGGAGCCTCAAGTCAATCTGGACTGTGAGGCTCATTGCCAACCAGATCCAGCCTAGGGCACTGGGGTGGCTGCCATGGCCAGCGTGGTGTGAGTGGTCTGGGTGTGGATGTCTGCTGGCAGGGGTCTGGAGTAGTGGTGGGAAGCCAATCTTGTCACCTATAGATAGCCAGCAGGGCCAAAGGCCTTGAATTCTGTGGCAGGCCAATTTTTCATCACCTGCCAGTAGCGCGGTGGGCCAGACGGAACAGTTCTGCAGGCTGGATCTGGCCCAGGAGCTATATGGTTGACACCCCTGTCTTAAAAAATAGCTAGTACAATTTTTTGTACTTATTAAACACATGTGAATAAAAAATGGAAATGTGCTTATTGTACATAAAATATTGGCTTTGTTTAAGAAATGAAAGGAGAACTGAAGCTTTTTTAAAATAATCAATAAAGAAGTAGACAAATTACAAACGTTTGGAAAACAAATAGTTAAATAACATTTCCCTACTTTACTTAAAATTGGGTATTGGTTAATAAGACTTCAGCTTTCTAATTCAAAGTACGTTCTTTGAGGTGGGTGAAGTCTCGTTAATTTTTGAGAGAAAATTAATGAATTCTTGAAATGTCTTTCTCTAACATGTTTTCTGTGAAGGAGACACGTAGTCTCAGCCATTTTTAATGCCTGAGATGGATAACCTCCCAGCCCTTATCTTTTGCTCTCCTTCCACCTGTATCTTTAATCAAAGTCTTGCAAATGTAAAGCAACAAAAATATATTGCTAGGACTGTCATGTCTCCTTGTATGTCATTTGCTAGGTTGGTTTCTTTTTCAATACATTCCTGTGGTAGCCTTAGCTCAACAATTAGCCAGCTAGGTGAGTTGTATATTCTATGAAATGTCTGTGATTCCTTTAAGGGTTTTTGTTTTTTTTAATCAGATCAGTTGTAAAAATGCTATCTTCCAGTTAACTCCAGCTAAGCCAGTTTTTTTGCTTTTCCTTGAGATAGGCCCCCTGTCCCTAAGCCTTGCCTCAGGCTGCAAGAGAGGCATTTCAGTACTGAGAGAGGGATTTGAGAAAGTGTGAACTAAGACTGCTTGCAGTTAAAAATGAAAACAACCCCCCCCCCCCCCCCAAAACCCCCAGCAAACAAACAAAAACAGGACACGCTTTACCTTACAAAGCGGTGTGTTACTTCACCCCACTCTGCAGCGTCGATAAAGGTCGGGTGCATCAGTGGAGCTTTAGGCATTTTTAGCTAAAGCCAATTCAATCAGCTGTTAGATAAACGTGCCGAGAAGCCCCACTAAAGTGCCCGATCTTTACAGATGCTGTAGAGCCAGGTTGAAGTAACACGTTGATTCTTCTGGCCATGCATAGATCTCGGTGCGGGAACGTGCAGAGTTTAAAGTAAAGTGCCATTAATTTTTTATTTTTTTTTTTAACGTTTACAAGCAGCCTGGTAACCTATGCATGTTTTTGGGATCAGGAGAAGTCTTTGTTCCACACTGACATCCCACATTCATTGATCAGATTGGTTAATCACTCCTTCTCAATCTGGTTCCATTTGTAAGAGAATTAGTTATTAGGGCTGTGCAAAGCTTTGGTAGCTGATACAATTTGGAGGAAGTTCAGCTCAATTCATGGATAAAGTCTCCAAATCCAAATCGAATTAGAAGACCAAGTAAAAGCTCCAAATCGATATGAAGCATCTGAATCAACTTGGAAAAAGCTTTGGAAAAGATTTGGCCAATTCGGAGATTCGGCCATAAACTAAACAGCCACCTGACAGCTTCCTCCAGCTGGTAAGCCGGTTGGGGTGGGGACTGGGACAAGCTGCCCAGCTGGGGGAGGGGAGGGGGGGGTGCTGTGGGATGCAGGTGCGGCAGCTCTGGGAGCAGAGGCTCTGCCCTGCTGCTGCTTCCACAGCCGGGGCGGGGGGCAGGTTGTGGGTGCTGCTCACTCCAGGCGGAAGGGGGCAAGTGGCAGCAGGGCATAGCCCCTGCCTCCAGTGCTGCCATGCCCACATCCCCCCGCGCTGGCTGGCAAGTGGCGGCAGGACAGAGCCCCCGCTTCCAGTGCTGATGCGGGTGCAGCAGCTCTGGGAGCGGGGGCTATGCCCTGCTGCCTCCTGGAGTGAGTGGCACCTGCATTGTGCCGCCCCCCCCCCCCCCCCATGCTGGCTGGGCAAGGGGCAGTAGAGCATAGCCCCCGTGGCTCCCGCTGCTGGGGCAGAGGCAGGCACAGCCAGAGGAGTCTCAGGAAAAGCCCCCATGGCTGCCCTGCCCAGCCCCATTCCCCACCCAGCCCAGCCTCCTGGCACTTAACATGTGCACACACAAAAAAAGTCCTGCACTCACCAGCAGCAGCTATTGGGGCTTCTGGGCACTCGTGGCAGAGCCGCCCCGCCCCCCCTCCCCCCTTGTGCAGTGCGGGCCAGCGAGGATCAGCCCCTCCCCGCTTGGCACCTGCACAGCAGCTGCCTTATGGCACGTGTGCAGCGCGGTTTGGAAGGGCACTGTGTGCTGTCTGGGAGCTCCATGGGGTGGTTCCATGGGTCAGCCAGAGCCCAGCAGCGCTCCGTCCCAGCAGCCCCAGCTCCCAGACAGTGCACAGCACCCTGCTGAGCTGCGCTGCAGCCATGCCATGGGGCAGCTGCTGCATGGGTGCCAAGCAGGGAGGGGGCGATCCCTTGTTGCCCCGCGCTGCGCAGGGGGGCTCTGCCACCAGTGCCTTGAAGCCCCAAGAGTTGCTGCTGGATCCGGTGGGTACGGGGCTTTTTTTTTTAAAGCCTCCACAGTCACCAGCTGCAGGAGCAGTTACTGGGGCCTCTGAGTGCTTGTGGCAGAGCCTCTCCATGCAGTGTGGGGCAAAGGGGGCCCGTGGGCATCAACCTCCCCTGCCTGGCACTCGCGCGGCAGCTGCCCCATGGCACGGGTGCAGTGCGGCTTGGCAGGGCATGCTGTGTGGGAGCTGGGCCGGCTCTAGCAGTCAGCAGGAGCCCAGCAGCGCTCGGCCCCAGCAGCCCTAGCTCCCAGGCAGCATGCAGCACCTTGGCAAGCCGCACTGCACCCATGCCATGGGGCAGCTGCCATGTGGGTGCCAAGGTTGGGGGGGTGATCCCCACTGTGCTGCGCGGGGTGGCTCTGCTACGAGCACCCAGATGTCCCAATCACCACTCATGCAGCCGGTGAGTATGGGGAGTTTGGGGGTTTTTTTAAGTGATGGGGCTAGGCTGGGGCTGAGCGGGGAATGGGGCTGGGCAGGGCAGCCATGGGGACTTCTCCTGCCGCTTCCCCCACCCTGGGAGAGGCAGGCATAGCTGGAGGAGCTGCCTGGTTGTGCCTGCCTCTCCCCAGCCAATCCCAATCACTGAATCTTTCTGAATCAGTGCCGAATCTTCCAAAGCTGATTCAGCTGCATCGATTCAGGACCATCCGAATCTCCAGATCCAATCACTGTCCTCCGAATCAGCCAAAATCCAAATCAAATACTTCCCTATTCACACAGGCCTATTAGTTATCCAGTCCTACCTCACACCAGTGGTTATGTAATGATCAGTTATTGTTTGTGAAGTGCTTAATTTCTTAGTTTAATTATTAGGAGACCTGAAAGAGGGCCTTGGAGAAACAGTAGATTAACAAAGTGGAATAAATAGGAAATGAGAATGCTTTAGCGGTAGTTGTGCGTGAGGGGGTGAGGTAAGGCAATATAAGGCAGTAAGGGACAGGACAAAGGATAACAGAATTGTAGGTACTGTGAAAAAGCCAACTAGATGCAGCCTTCCAAAGAAATAAAAAATTATAGAAATCATGTGGAGAAGGAAGTGGTAGAAGAAAAACAGCAAAGCATACAGCTTTCAGGTTAGTGAATGTATTTTATTAAATATATTTAAGGCTGAAAATTTGTAGGGAATAGGGTGGGGCTTTTGAGTGCTAAAATTAAGTTGATATTGCTGACCGTTTTGTTTCTAGTTGAAATGGAGAGAAGACAGAACATACCTAAGTTGGGAGTAGGAGTTCCCAGTCTCTAAGATATCCTTTTAGACATTTTTTTTTAATATCGATTTGCCTTTCACTTCTACTGTAGCCTTAAAATTGGGAATGAAGGGAGAGATGCAATGAATCATTTTGATAATCCTTCTAAAAATTCTAATGTCAGTTTTGTGTAGTCCTTCAATTTGATAGGATCTGTGGCTAGGGAGAATAGTGGTAAAACAGTTCCTTAGATCTGTGTCAAAGTGTTACAGGTGGGTGTGTGTAATAAGTAATCTGAACATCACAATTGCAACTGAACTTTATTTTTTGACATTTTGTTGTATTTTGAGTCACTAAAAACTCTGTAACAGTCTTAAAACATGTATTGCCAACTGAAACCAAGGTCATCTTAGTCCATGATGAAAGGCTGGCAGAACTAAACCAGTCTCCTCTTGAGACGTGTCAGTGATGGAAAAAAAGGCTCTGGGGAATGGAATTTCTAGTCCGCAGGTGATGCACTTATCTGTTGCTTGCTCACAATATCCCCCTGAGAACAAATATTTATAATTTGACTGTCTTGTAGGCCATAAGTATATCTATTATTCAGCAGTTCTTTACTACTAAGAAGGAAATAGGGAACTCTTTTTTTTTTCTGTATTGAGAAGATGTAGCCTCTGGCTCTAAACAAATTAAGCAGGCAAAAGCTTCATGTTCTTGAAATCTCCACTGCCTTTCCCCCAAACGCTTCATCTTGTGTTTAGATCTTTATTCATCCAGAGTCAATCCCTTCTGTGTTTCTTGAAATGGAATTTTTTCTATTGGCCTTGTTGCATCACTTCCCCAAACACCATGAACTAAACTGATGAAAGCACTCATTCGACATAGTTGCATCCACACTAGAGATGTTGCTGCCAAAGCAGTGTCAGATATCCTAGGTGATCCATGTATCCTAGTTAAAATTTGTAAAGTAAACCTCATTTATGTTTTGTTTGGAGAAAAGTAATTGCTTAAAAGGAAAAACTGTTTTCTCTCCAAAGGTCGAAATGAGAGACCAAGAAATAGAACGTCTAGTATTAGCATTGGATGGTGGTCGCTCTCATGATATTATTTCCCTGGAATCTAGAAGTAAAAGCAATGAGAAGCTTATTGCCCAATTAAATTTGCAGGTAACATTTATTATTATTGAGTTCAGTTTATAAATACTAGCAACCCATAAGTTGATTTGTAGCTTTTCTTAAAAACTATTTATGCTGGGAACAAAATCAACTTAATGCAATTTTAATGTAACATTTTTAGTCTTTTGTTTTGCAAATATACTTTCAGGTGATTTAATTTTTTTGTAGAATAGTTTGTCTCTGAGGGCTCTATCTGTAAAAACGTGAATAATTTTTTTTTTTTAAAGATAATCTATAAACTTTTATCTGTATTTAATAAGCACTGAGATTTGCCAGAAGACACAGTAGAAATGGAATAGTAGGCTGATAATGATTTAGGAATGTACGATATGGGAATTTATGTAAGGTTATTGTTTCTGTTAAGCTACAAAGTTCATTTTGAATATGTAGCTTGGTTGTTTTTTCTGTCTTTTTACCTTTATTTGATTCTCTACCACTAAAATGAAAATGCTCTAAACAATAGGTTGGCTGCTACCCAGAATAATTGATTTAACAGAGGAGTTATCTTGCTATAGGGTCATCCAGTAGTGATATGTGATCAGGATATCTCATGATACAGGAGGCTGTAAAGTTATTAAAGGAGACTTATTGTAGGATAGGGTTCTCCAGTTGGCAGCTCATAGACTGCATGTGGGCCACAAGGGGTTAATTTGTGGCCCCGGGGCTCTCACTTAGCTACTACTCTGGTTGCAGCAGCATATGTGGTCTCCAGGCTCTCCCTCCCTCTTCCAGTTTCCACTGCCTGCCCCTACCCTAAAAGGCAGGGGCACTGTAGCACAGAATAACCTGTGGTACTCAGGAAGCCCATGGTGAGGGAGCTGAAGGTGAGGGCGGGTGCTCACAATGTTTTGATCCCTCGAGTAAATTTGGGGGTCTGAGCGTTTCTTTTGACAGCCCCTGTTCTAATGCAAAATGAGTCCTTCAAAGGAGTGAGTGCAGAAACAAACTTGAGAATCCTCCGATTATGAATATTGCTAGCAAATGAAGAAGAAACAGTATATATCTAGATGTACTTTTATGGTCCAAGCAGAAATGAGCACTCTTACAACTTAAAAACTCTACATCTTAAAGTCCTAAGAATTTCTAACAGGTGGGCAGCCTGTTAGGGAGCGCTTATCCGAATTCAGAAACTAAGTTCTAAGGGACATTGGATTTTCATTACATCTACAGATGGGAACCACAGCAAAGGTTGCCAAAGAAGCACATCTCAGAGTATTGAGCCCTCTTTTCCCCCCTTCTCAAACAAAGGCTTATGCCATTACTTGATAGAAACTTTGACAGATGTGGTCAGAAAGAAGGTGTTCTAGTGTCATTCTGTTGGTCATCTAGAATTTACTGACCTGAACCCAAAATCAATATCCATGTCCTAAGACTTGCTAGGTGTTTCAAAAAGTTTCTTTTGCTTATGACTCAGTTCTTTTTCCACTGCTTCTCATAGCTCCACTTATGCTAATGTGGCCTGTCTAACGTAAAGTTAATACAGTTAAAAGCCTATTAAAGCTGCTGTAATGCAAGCTGAAAGGATTCTAGCTCAGCACAAAGTTCTACAAGCACCATGGGGTGGGGCACACAATGGTGCCACCCACACAGCAGGCAGTCCCTAGTTGCTCAGACAGTCTTGCTGGAGGTGGTCTTTTTAACTAGCTTAAGCTGGGGAAAGCTGCTCTGGACTCTGATTAGAATTTGAGTACTCTCATGGACCTCCTCAGTGGAAGAACGAAATTGAGAAAAGGGTGTTCCATTCAGGATGTTGTTTTATAAATCATTTGAGCTCTTGTGCCTTATCTTTTATATAAAGTGCAGCGTTGGTCAGACACTCATACACAATGGTCAGATGCCCCTGAAGAGGTGAGTTAAGGTGTTTTCTATTTTCTTGAAGGCCTAAGGCAATTGATACATAGTACTCCATTTCTATTATGCTGTGAAGGAGAAGTTGGAAATGTTTCTGAGAATCTAGGGGAAAGAAACAGTGCTTCAGCCCACAGAGACCCAGGGAAGTCCAATGAATTGGGACCCAATATGGGTTCCTGTTAAGGTGAGGGTATATTAACTCTCCTTTTATTGGTTTTCCAATGGGAAATAAACTCATTCTGGCAGGCTGTCAGGAGCCCAGTGCATTGTTAAATGCTACAGCCTTAACTCCGTGTAAGTTCACAGTTTTGCTTATTCATTATTATTATTATTGTATTTTAAGAATAGGAAGTACCACAGTGTTTTTCCCTATTTAAATAATGCTTTAATGAATAAAAGCATGTACAGTGTTTCAAAAGTACTAGAGGAGCTATGTTTTTTCCATTAGAATGTGACAGTTCTGTTTCATGTGGCTTTAATTAGAATTTTAATTATAAAAACATCTTAGGTTGAATATCTTCAGCAAACAAATAGAGAGCTTGAAAATCGCATACAAGAACTTTTGGACACCAAACAAAATGTGACTAGTGAAGTTGTTCATTTAAGCACTAAAAATGAAGAACTATGTCAAGAACTCAGTGAGATAGATCATTTGGCACAGCAGTTGGAAAGACATAAAGAAATTGTGCTTGAGACGGCAGATAAGGAAATTGGGGAAGCTAAGGTAAGCAAATACTATACTGTGGCAAATAATTTAAAACCTGATCAACTCTTGCCAAAGTTATTTCTGTTGGCTTCAGTAGGCTATCTCCGCCTTCTTTTACTAAGGCCCCATCAACATGCAGGTAAAGGTGCAATGAGCCCCAAGTGGTGATCTTCTTGCCCCAGGGTTTTCACTCACCTTCATGGAAGGCATGCTGCAGGGACCCTGCAGCTGCGGGGCTCTGAGTCCTGGCAGCTCCTGAGGGCTCACAGCCCTGGCTGGGCAAAGTGTACCTCTGTGGTAGGGAGCCTAGAGCTGACTGGGCTCCCAGCTTCAGGGGAGACCCTGCTGTATGTGCAAATTAAAGCTTGATAGCAACCAGCTGTAAGGTTAGTATACCTTTTTTTTAGGTGTAACTTTATAACTGATAGGAGCTTTTTATTGTATGTTAAGTACTTTGCACATGTAGCTAATCTCAAGGTAATTGCGCAGTTAACCAGGCAATTGCATGTTACTTGTTAACATGTAGAGGAAACCTAAGAAGCATTTTTCAGAATTACTCCATTGTTGTAAGGAATTTCTTAATGACAGCTCACTGCCCTGAATGAACTGTGAGGAACTGTAACAAACAAAATATTATGGGATGGTATGTTTAACACCATAAAACTTTGTGTAGGTATATTGTTGGTGCTATGTAGGATTCCATTCAGAATGATCAGGAAAATGAACAGGATAAATTAGCAACCTTACTAATCAAAGCAATGTTGCTAGGGGAGTGGGGGGTAGGGTTCCATTTTACTATTTTAGTCAAGTTAATTATTTAAGGAGTAGTGAGCTTTTAGGAAAACTACTAAAAACAACTCGAGAGACCAAGTTCTTTGTAACAACAATTTTATTTAGAGGGATTTTCTGAGGAATTGTGCAATAATTCTTTCTACTGCTTTACATTATAATAGAAATGTGTGTGTGTACAGCAAATTCTATTCTATACATTTTCATTATTTCAGGACTTTATTCAATAAATAACATGGAATTTAAGATCTCAATGTAATCATTGACTGGAAAAATCTTGGGTGTTCTGTTTGATTGACCTAGTATTATATTGGCTATATATGCATACTTAGATTTTAGCAAAATAGAAATAAGCAAGCTGCACATTTCTTTCAAAAACATTTTGTATATAGTGTCAGGTTTTTTTGTGTGTGTAAGAAATTGCACTAATTTCTAATGTTTGTATGACTTAACATGCATTTAAACTTTAATAGAAAGAGATCAAAAGAAAACACAATGAGATTCAAGACCTTGAAGAAACAGTAACAAGACTTAAGTCGGTAAGTAGAATTTGAGAACAAGAGAAGTGATATACTAGGTCAGATCAGTGGTGCATTTTATCTGTCTCCAGCATTGGCAGTAGTGGATGCTTTAGAGAAGTGGTTCTCAGCCTTTTTGGACTTGAGGCACCCCTCCATAATTTTGTGAATTGAATGACACCCAATTTCAAAAACAAATTTATATATTACAGAGCTTACCTCCTTATACAAGGCTAGGGCACTAGGAGCAGAGACAAGTCTGAGCCTTGCTAATCTGCTTACCTCCTCATAACTCTCATTACCTTTCAAATGACCTGGTGGCACTGCAGGGTGCCCTAACACACTGGTTGAGACTCACTGCTTTAGAGGGAGAGCATTGAACAGGGTATACCTAGAGTAATCTATCCCTTGTTCACTACCCTTCTTGGCATCCTTCATTGCTGGTTTTGAGATGCCAGAAGATACATCCCTGACTGTTCTATTTAATACCTGTTAATGAATATATCATCCTTGAATTTTTCTCATCCCTTTTGAACCTGGCTATGCTATCTGCCTCACCAACATCCTGTGGTAATTAGTTCCACAAGTTAACTATGTGCTGCTTAAAGAAGTACTTTCTTTTCTTTTTTTTAACTCTCCCCTGGTGTGGCAGCTGCTGTATACCCTTGATCACTTGGTTCCCCTCTGTGCCTTTTGTAATTCTACTGTATCTTTTTTCAGATGTGAAAACTAGAGCTACACACAGTATTCAAGATGTGGGAGCACCATGTATTTGTATACTGGCATGAAATTTTCCATTTTGTTTTAAATTCCTTTCTTAATGATGCTCAATATTTTATTAGCTCCTTTGGTTGCCGCTGCACATTGAGCTGATGTTTTTAGAGAACTATCTGCAGTGATGCCAAGGGCTCTTTCCTGAGTTGTTACACCTAGTTCAAAACCCAGCATTTTGTGTACACATAATTCAAGTTATTTCAACATTGAAGTTTACATTGAAGTTTAACATTGAAGTTCATCTGCCCTTTTTTTACCCACTTATTTAGGTTGGTGAGATCTTTCTGCATCTCTTCTCTGTCAGCTTGGGATTTAACTAGCTGGAATAATTTAGTATCATCTGCAAACTTGGACGTTTTACTGTACACCTCTATTTCCAGGTCATCAATGAAAAATGTTGAACAAAATTGAGCTTAACACATATTCCTAAGGGACCCCACTTCTGACCTCTGTCCATCCTGACTAGTGGCCATTTAGGCCTAGCCTTTGCTTTCTATCTTTTAACTAGTTCTCAGTCCACAAAGAAACCTTTCCTCTAATCCTGTAGCAACTCCTTAGTTTAGGACTCTTTGAAAAGCCTTTGAAAATCCATATATATTATGTCAACTGTATTCCCCTTGTCCGTGTACTTGTTAACACCCTCAGAGAACTCCATTTACACTCAGCTACAATCTGAATTCAGGAAAGATATGAAGTGGTGACTTGAGGCTATAAAAGGTTATGAGTTACTGCTCCGGGTGAGGCAGGTTGGGGGACAGGCATTTCCCTTTACACTTTCTGCCCCTTCCCTGCCCCAGTGTGTAATTGAGATGGCAGGGATAGTCCCTGCTGCCAAGGCTGCTCCTGCAGGGTCTCATATGCCAGTAACCACCCCTGTGATCCTTCATGGTATTCCTGGGGTCATGGGAGGAGCAAAAGGGATGAACTGCACTGAAAAATGCTGCTTTGACCTCACTTAAGTCTCTCCACCTGCCCTCAGCAAAGCTTGTTGCTGGGAATATGGGAGCAGCTGGAATGGAGACTCTGGTGGGGCCAGAAGGAGAGTGGGGGAAGGCAGCAGGAATGGTAGTCCCCAGAAGAGCAGCTGCAGTTACCACTGAGTAGCTGTGGCACGTGCAGGGAACTGAACTGGAGAGAAGAGCTTTTACTTCCTTATGCAGGAGCTGGGTGGTATAGCACTCTTTAATAGAATCTTACAGCTATGATACCGTAGTTGAGGATCACTGCCCTAAGCATTTTATAACCCCCTCATACTCCTGCTTAGATATTCAGTAGTACAATCCTAATGCTATGTTCCTTTTGTTCAAGGAATATCTATCCACAGGGATTTTGTGGTAGTTTCCCTTTCAGATATTTTTTTATGTTGTTGCTGTCTGTACTATCATAGTGTACAGTACCAGTCCTCCACCTGTGTATCCTACTCTCTCATTCTTGTACCGTTTGTAACTCAATATAACAGTATTCCATGGATTGTCATCTTTCCACCAGGTCTCTGACATACCTATTATGTGACAGACACCACTAAATACCAGGCATTCTAGTTCATCCATCTTATTTTTTTGGCATCTGTCATTTGTGTAGAAAACTTGTAAATTTAGTTGTTGTTTGGTTTTCTGTTACTAGAGGTGCACTGATATATCGGTTGCATGTTGCATTGGCACCAATAAAAGGAAAATTAATATCGGCTTTTGGCTTCTTTTGCCTGGAATAGTCAATAATGTCACTGTTAAATGCTGCATATGAAATACAGTATTTGATTTAACAGATATTGTGTGTGTCATAATAGAAATATATGTACCAAGTAGCAATTCACTAGGTACAAAAGTGGTTGGATAAAATAAGGTGCAGTTGATGCGTATTTGCAGTAGGGCTGTGCAAAATTTCGCGGGGCGTTTCGTTTTGAAATTGTTTTGATGTATTTCGAGCTCAAAACAGTGAAATCAAAATGAAACAAAAGCCTTTGAAACAGCTTTGAAACTAAACAAGGGCACTCAAAACATTTGGAAAGTTTCAAAATGTTTCGGGTTTCGAAGTCTAGCTTGGCTTCAGCACTGGTCCCAGGCGGCAGCAGCAACCTCTTGTCATCCCGGGCAGATCCAGGGGGCCGTGCCCCCTGGGAGGATTCTTGCATAGCCTCCAGCCCTCTCGGGGGGGGTGCCGGGCCCTGGATTTGTGTGCCGAATGACAGCACACTGTTGCTGCCAGCTCGGGCCAGCGGTAGCACCAATCTTCCTGCTGCTGGGTGCAGGCTGTGCCCAGTGCCAGTCCCAGGCAGCAGGAGCAGCCTTCTGTGATCCGGCAGGCAGATTGGGGTCCCGAACACCTGGAAGGAGTCCAGCAAAGTCCCGCAGCCCTCCCGGGGGTGTGGGCCCCTGATCTGCTTTCTGGAGCATAGGAGGCTGCTCCTGCTAACTGGGACTAGTGCTTGGCACAGTCCACACCCAGTGCCAGGAAGATTGGTGCTGCCGCCCATCCTGTGATCCAGCAGGCAGAGCAGGGGCCCGAACCCCTGGGAAGAGTCTGGCACAGCTCCCACAGCCCTCCCAGGGTGCGAGCCCCTGATCTGCCTTCTGGATCACAGGAGGCTACTCCTGCCACCTGGGACTGGCCCTGGGCATAGCCCGTACCCAGTGCTGGGAAGACTGGTGCTGCTGCTGGCTCCAGCCGGCAACAGCAACTTCCTGTCATCTGGCAAGCAGATCAGGGGCCTGCCTGCACCCCTAGGAGGGCTGTAGGGGCTGTGCCAGACTCTTCCCAGGGGTGTGGACCCCTGATTTGTCTGCCGGATCACAGGAGGCTGCTCCTGTCACCTGGGACCGGTGGCAGCACCAATCTTCCCAGCACTGGGTGCAGGCTGCTCCCAGCACTGGTTCCAGGCAGCAGTAGCAGCCTCCTGTCATCCAGCAGGCAGATTGAGGGCCGCACCCCTGGGAGGAATCTGGTGCAGCCCTCCCGGAGGTGCGGGTCCCCGGATCTGCCTGCCAGATGACAGGAGGCTGCCACTGCTGGCAAGTGGCAGTTTTGCTTGTCAGCACCCTGAGGTGCAGTTTCCCAGAAACCTCTGCACCTATCTCCTTGAAACTTGGCAGGCTTCATGCCCTCAGAAGGGGCTACTATCCCTGCAAGTTTCATCTGAATCAGGGTAGAAATGACAAAGTTATAGGCAGTTTTGTGCTTCCCCATTATAGCCTATGGACAAAACATTGAAACAGCATCGAAACAGCGAAGCGGTTTCAATAAACGAAACGGAACAGTGCTTTCAAAAGGAAACAAAACTCAAAATGAAACACTGTTCTGTTGAAACATCGAAATGGAAATCGAAGCGGAATGGTGCTGTTTCACACAGCCCTAATTTGCAGCAACGCCTATTAGGAGCAATAACCTCTCACCAGGAACATTTCCCTGGAGATGCTTTCCATACCATGTTTTCAGATGACATGCTGTATCGCATCAGTAGGTTTTTAGGAACAACATTACAATCAGGGTACTGACATGTTGCTACTAACAGGTATGTACCATTTTGTTATAAACAGTTGAATTAGTATCAATGAAATACTGTGAATATTTTATTTTTGCCAATATTGTTTGATCTGACTCACTAAAGCTTGTTTTGCTTTAGTTGTATCTTTCCTCGCTGTTGCTTGCTCTCTTCTCTTAAATGGCAGCAGAATGAAACGGACCTGATTTTTGTTCATTTCATTCCCGACCGCAAGGTTCTGAATGCAGCATGTATCGCAACATATCTTGTGCTGAATTACAGTAACAATTGTCAACAAAACAATTAATAATGAATTAACTTTTAACATACTCATGGTGTTGAGTTGTAATCAGAGACATCACCTAACTATTAGAGATATATTAAATATTGTTAAATTGCTTTCCTTACATTTTCTTCAATGGTACTGTAGGAGTGTACTAACTTTTGTAGTACTTTTGTTGTTTCAGGAGTTATGTTTGTGCCATAGAGAAAAAGAGAGACTGGCTGAAGAACTCTTTGGGAAAACTGACGAAAAACAAAATCTTGATGTTTTGTTAAACCAGCTTGAACAAGAAAAACAAAGACTTGCAGAAAAAGTTGAGAACTTAGAAATTACAAGTAAATGTTTAAATATTGATTCCTTCCTTAAATACATCTTTAAAGACGCTTTTAAAATATTGACATATTCATTGGTAATAACACTAAATAAGGTTTCTGTTTTGGTTGGAACAAAAAAGAAGAAAGCATTCCAGTACTAGAATTACATATAAGTAATTTAAATGATAGTGTTACTGTCTTTGTAGGGTGGGATACAACTCATTCTAGTCTAATATTAGACTATTTTATCTTACCAATTCTGTAGAAGGAGACAAGTCTGACTTGAATAGTAAACTCCAATATTTAAAGAAATCCTGTGAAAATGCAGTCTGCTGGTGAAAACTTTTATTAATGACAAGTCTATTGTATAGTGTTCAAGTTTTTATTATATATGAAATCACTTTTAAAACTTGAAGTTGATAATGTAGATGTATGCTATCAGCTCTTTAGTGTTACAGAATGTATTACTCCTATATCAGACCAGGTTCTTTGGGTAAATGTGAGATCTTTTATTATACCAACTAAATAGTTGGAAAAATTGTTCTTTGCAAGCTTTTGGGTACAAAAGCTTCAGGCAGAGGGGTATCACATTTTCTTGCCATATAAAGTAAATAAAATGTCATTTGGATTGGCGTGCTTTAAAATAGTCTCATTCATAATTTATTTCTCTTTTGATTGCTTTTCCATGCAGAACGAGAACTTGTCTTAGAAACGGAGAAAATGAGGTTAGAGTATGGTATTGCTCTTGGAGACAAATCACCTTCTCGTCTAGATGCATTTATAAAGACTCTAGAAGATGACAGGGATTATTATAAGCAAGAGCTAGAATATCTTCAGAAGATGGTACAACGAAGGTCTAGTCCTGGCCGTAGGGCTTCAGAAAAGGTAATTTTCCCTTTATCAAAGAGCAGTGAAAAAGTAAAGCAAGCTTGTAGTATTCAAGAAGCTATAAAAATATGTCTTGAATATTATTAGCAGAAAATGACTTATCCTGTTCTTAAAAACTATATTCCCAATATGAAGAGTAAGTAACTGGGCTAATAGTACATACTTTTTCCTGTTTACATAATGATTGATTAACGTGTTAAAAAATCCAGTCAGAGAGGAAAGAAACAAGAGACATCAAAGCGTATGGGTAGGTTTTTAAAACACTGCTCCTTCTTGAATGTATTCTGTTGAACCATAGAAACCCACCTAGGATTGGAGGCTGATTGTGATCACTGTTTTCGGGAATATATAATATACCTTTTTACATCTGTTACTAATAATATTTTAAAATAATTTTCATAATTATTTTATGACTTTGCAGAGTGAAGATCTTAGATTAATCACCAGGGAAAGAGATGAACTACAAGCTATGTTGGACAGATTTGAAAAACACATGATAGACATTCAATCCAATGTCAAATTACTGACTGCAGAAAGAGACAAATTAAATATCCTTTATGAACAGGTAGATAATTAATTAACTAATTTAGTTGCTATTGGAGTAATCGATTAATACTTGCTACTTCGCTTTTGAAAAAAGCCTTCAATGGGACTTAGAGGTGTAGAACATAGGATATAAAAATAAGTA
Organism: Alligator mississippiensis; assembly: GCF_030867095.1. Lineage (NCBI taxonomy): Eukaryota > Metazoa > Chordata > Crocodylia > Alligatoridae > Alligator > Alligator mississippiensis. The sequence goes on from NC_081825.1 coordinate 60,946,427, forward strand.
ATAATTGTTTTATTGCTTTATTAAAAATGATATATTTTGCAGTAAGTTTGTGAATTCAGCGAAATTCTAAAAGAAGAAATTCTGTGTTGCTCTGAACACAAACAGCATATTCGGTATCTATATATGTTATCTTGTAAGTCCTTAATGAGCATGTTTAAGTAATTTATGCTAGCTAACTATCACTTGATATCCTGTAAACATTTCTACTTTTTGATTCCTATATCCTTTCTCACGTGACTTTTTCTAAGAGATTTTCTGGTCAGATTTAATTTCGAGCACGTACAAATTATGTCAGACTTATGCTTGCATATAGGTAAATACAGTATATTGTAGTTTCTAACTTAACTCTTTTCTTTTTAAAATGCAATCAGTTGTACTTACTACATTTGTAATTTGGAAACTGAAAGGTAGGGAAAATAGGGAAATATTAAATTCATCAAAAGGAGAAGGAAGGATAGAAGTAGGAGAGTGAGGAGGAGGAAGAAGTAATGGATATTTGAAGTAATGGATGTTTGAATGTGGAAGGAAACAAGGAAGAGAAAAATAGTGAAGGGTAAGGTCACTGGAAAAATCAAACACCATAATGTTGTGAGATTTGGGCACTTTCTGAAAAATAATGCTAAGATCTCATAATGTAATCAGAATGCTAAAAACGTGTTAATATATTGTATATAACATTGTTAGAAACTGTGACCTCTAATAAGCAGTTATCTTTTAAAGTCGCAGGATGAATTAAATAGGTTAAGAAGAGAAACAAAACATACTTTAATTTCTCAAAGTCATGTGAAAGAAGAGAGAGACATTGCATTAGCTGACTTCAGAAGAATAATGGCAGAAAAAGAGAGTCTGAGAGAGAAACTAAAGGTGAGCTTTTCAAACACACAATACTGTTCATTAACCTGATCTTAATGTTTAGCAGAATTTTTAACCAATTGCTTATTTATACAATTATGACTACCTAGGAATCTACAACTTCAGTTTTCTTCACTACTGAACTCCGTTACTGGGTCATTAGTATGGTCTGTTCAAGGTTAAGTTGCTTTTTGGAAATGTTTCAAAACTTCTGATCACTATAAAATAAGCAGCTTACAGTCGTGTAAACCGTAACAGTTATGTAAACCCTAACATTTTATTCCATATGGAACAGATATTAGTAGGCTATTGAAATAGGACTTTGCAACTAATCACTTTGTATGAATAAATGCTATGAATCTTTGCACCCAAGATCTGAATTGTGTGTAGGTGCCATGTCAGGTCAGTAGGCAGCAGTTCAGAGTAGACGAGCTAAAATAATATTTCTCCTTCTAAAGTCTGCAAGAGTTGTACAAAGCCTGGCTCAACAGGTCTTGTTCTTTTCAAATTTTTAAGAGAAATGTTTATTGGGGCTGGACCCGACGATCTTGTGAGGTCCCTTCCAGCCCTAGCTTCTATGAACCTATTTTCACTTAAAATTATAAAAAATTGAAGAGAAGAATTCTTGCTTCTATGGAGTTATCTTTTCTAGTTCCAACAAGCAAGTAATATCTTTACAGGGACAAAGTCTATATTGATGAGCCTCAGAATTAACCCTGCTGTACATTAAAGTACTTATATATATCTGAAAAGCAACTATGGAATCAATATTATAGTGTCAGACATGCTGCATTTGTAAATTAAAGAATATTTTTTCTGAGGATCAACCTTGCATATTTTGACTGGGATTTTAATAAAAAGCTAGTTAGCTTTCCCAGCACTGTATCGAGTTTGCAGGGCTTTTAGAAATAAAACAAGCTGGCTTATGTCCATATATACAGAAGGATCAAATTGCTAATTGCTGTTTTTAGTCAATTTTTAGATGGAATCCTAAAATCACTTCAATCTAAAATTTACCAAGTGTTACAAGTACTTTGATATTCCATCTCAGATTCAACAGGAAGCTGCTATCCTTGAAAAATCAACGCTTGAGCACGATATTGCAGAACTGGAAAACACTATTCATGGGGTAAGTGAATGGAATGTTGTTGTTAATTTTTTTGGTAGAAGTTTTTGAGCAAGTTGCTTTTTAAAAATATTGTCAGATTACATTTATTCCAATGTAAAAGACTGAAATTAATGTTTTAGGCCACCTGTCCTTTTTTCTTTTCTTTCTTCAATTGTAGTTTGAAACAGAACGGTTTGAATTAAAGGCTACAATCTCTGTCCTGAAGGAAAGAATAGACTCTTTGGAAGATGAATTAAAAACAAAATGTAACAAACTTGCCCAAACATCTGATGACTCTTCACAATTTAAAACTGAGTTATCCTCACTTCAGTAAGTATACCCTAAAATTTGGTACTCTACTCCAAATTCTAATATTATAAAAACCTAAGCCTGTCTGCCTGTCACGCTTTATTTGCGCTCTGATTGGCTGACAAACAGCTAATCAGAGTATGAACAAACGTTCAAACAGGAACTGGCAGCTGGTGGAGTGCCGCCATGATGGTGGGGACACAAGGGCCGTGGAGAGTGAGGCCAGCTATGCTGGCCTTGCTGTGTCTCCCCCCCTTCCCCCCCCGTTCCTTGCAGGTGGCGACGATAGAGCAGGGGTGGGGGGCCACCGGAGCTTGCAGGTAATGGCAGCGGCACATGGGGGAGCAGGGTCAAGATAACGTGGGGGGGGACGAGGCCACTGGCGCTAGCCTCGGCCCACCCCTCCCACCTTCCTTAATCTCCACCTGCAGGGCCCAATGTGGCGGCAGTGAGGTAAATAGCGGGCACACCACTGTTGCAGCAAGGGATGGGGAGGAGTGGGCCCAGGCCTGATGCGGAGGAGGACCGGGCCCGAGGGTGGAGAGAAGCTGGGCTGCTGTGGTGGGGAGCAACTGGCCCAGGCCGACTTGGCTGCAGCGGCGGGGACTGGAGGAGTGGGCTCAGAGCCGATGGGGGCGTGCAGGGGGAGTGGGACTGGGCCTAAGCCAGAGAAGAAACCAGCCCGCTGTGGCAGCTGGGGGGTGGAGGGGAGCAGCGGGCCCAGCCCAATGCAGCAGCAGCTGGGGGAGGGGAGGAGTAAGTCTCCTTTCCCCCCTTGGGCCCAGGCCCACTCTGGTTTTGGCCTGGGCCTGCTGCTTTTTCCTCTGGGGCCCGGACAGGGGAGGGGGCACAGGGCTCCATTCCTGCCCGCTCCCCCCCCACCCCCGCAGCCCTGTCCCCCCCATTGTTGTTGCCGGGCAATTAACTAGTGCTTATATAATGTTTTAGTAATTACTATGGAGCATGTAAATCATAGGAAGAGATGTAAATCATAGGAAAATATACCCAAAATGTTTTTAAGGAATATTGATATTCTTTTTGTGTTCAAAAGAAAATATGGATAGAGAAAGTGCTGGCTTCCTCCTTGATTCTCCTTGGCTACCAGTGTAGTTGGGTGGTGACCAATAAATAGCATTTTAAAAATTGCTTATTTCTGAAGGAAAGATAAACTTATTGTCTGTCATGACTTGGGTTGCCCTGTGTTTCATCTGCATATAAATTTTTGTAGGATCCCAAGACTCATGGCAGGAACACTCAATTCCAGTCATGAGTGGTGGCTAATTTGCACATAGTCAAATTGCTACAGCCATGTTTATTTTCAAAATATTGTTTACAAATTTCCTCTTCACTTTCATGTGGTCAGGAAGAGCAGGGTCTGACAGTAAGGAGAGGGGGAAGCGGTTGCTAAGGGAAAAAGCTGAGAGGAAGCACAGAGCAAAGGGGCTATCTGGCCCCCCAGGTTTATTTTCCTTCCTGTAGCCATGGAAGGGGGACATATTCAAGGCAAACCTCCAGTAATTAGCTTCTATACCTGGAAAATTGTAACAAATGTATACATTTTCCGTATATAGACTCTAAGATAGGAATTTTGTTTATGCACACGCGTGCGCACATGTGCGTAAACAAAATTCCTGCCTTGAGGGTCACCCCCTTCACTCCCCACCGCCACCCTCTCCCCCATTGTCTTGGTAATACTCTTCTTTCCCACACACACTTCTGCAGTTCCAGTCTGTGATCTTTGATCCGAGACCAGTAGTCAATAGTTGGGACTGGCCTCTCAACATGTATTATCGTCCCAATGTTATTTCCTTTTCTTGTTGCTTAGTTATGTCAAAATGTATGGCCAGTGCGCCAAATCTGATCTCCTGAACTACTAGCAGGCAAGGAAATTTGGGGGCATAGCTAATGAGGGGTGGGGCCTGAAGCAGAATCTGCAGTTCTGTTGCACGTGGCTTTTGGCAGCAGTGGAACGAGCTAAGGCTGCGGTGGCAAAGCCCTGTTTGCCCTACTGCTGTTTGGGTTGTCGCCACCACCATCACCACCGTTTGCCCCACAAGGACACCCTTAGTCCAGACCCAGTTCAGGACTTGGGATGAGTTTGACATCTTTGCTGTAGAGCATGGGTTCCCAAACTGTGATACACATACCCCTGGGGGTACGCAAGACATCTCTGAGGGGTACGTGGGAGAAGTTGTGTAATGGTGGATTTAATATTCATTATAATAGTAATTGGAATTTAAAGGGTTAAAATATAAAATGTGTGTTGGTAAGGGTACGCAGGCAGCTGGTAAAGAGGGTATGCAATAAGAAAAAGTTTGGGAACCTCTGCTCTAGAGGAAAGGATACTTTCTAACAAGTTTTCACACAAGGTTTGATTCCTGTCCCCTTTCTCAAGAGGCAAGGATTTTTATAGATGATATCTTTTATTAGACCAACTGCATAGTTGGCATAAAGTTAAACATGCTTCCGAATGCAAGGCATTCTTCATCAGGTCCCTGAAAGTAACATTTTGACATGGGTAACTGTGCTGACCTATACCTGTATTTACTATAGGATATTTTTTTCCAAATGTGAGAAGTCTTTGTAGCTCTAAGTGGCTTCAGTGTGTTTTTAATCCCTGAGGTACCGGAAAATTGAACTAGTAAAATTGGAGGTATTTTATTTTTATTATTTATTTGCATTTGTTTTAAGATAAATAGTTCTTGCTGATCAAGAACTGCAGCAATATGATGACCTTGGATAACTTTCAATTTCTCTCATTTTCTTCCAGTTTGATAATAAAATTAGTAGTCAGTGTATTTATATACCTCAATGGTTAGAACTCCTGTGTTTTTTCAATGGAGTCTTGATTTCGCAGGCTCATAAATGAACAACTGCAGAGATCCCTTGAAGATTTACAACATCGATTCTCTCTCAGAAAGGATGAACTCCAGTCAGCTCAAGAAGAAATTGCAAAGTTAGAGGAGAAAATAGGTAATCACTTAATGTCAAAATCATTTTTTTTTCTTTTTTTTTTTTTTTAATTGTTTTAATTTAAATTAGTGGATGCCTATTTTTTTTCTTACAGATAGGTTAAGCCAGAAAAGTGCTTCACAGGATGAGACAGTGAATGTACTCAGAAGTACCATTAGTGTCCTGGATAAAGAAAAGGACAGTCTTCAGGAAACTGTAGATGAAAAGACAGAAAGAATTGCATGTTTAGAGGATAACTTGGTTAACAAGGTATGTATAGGAACAGTACTACTTTGTACTTGATAAGCATGTTTTATGTAGGCTCACTTTTGAGACTTTAGTGCAGATAGCCTTTACAAAATTCTATTAATCACTGAACCTTATGTTAAATGGTATGAAGGGTCTTGTAATAACCCTGTGCCTTCCTAAGGATTAGTTTTATTAATTAATTCATCCTCTCGGCCCACCTGAAAGAGTAAGCTGGTTATTCATTTTACAAGTGACAGAGGAAGTTAGAAAGAAATTAGTCTCTTGTCTGTCATTCAGTCTGTAAAACTACTCAGAGTACAATCCCCTTACTACTAGTCATTTACTTTACTTGCAACTTTAGCTATATGTAGAGCTATTCATAATGCAACCAACCTTTCTACTAATTACCATATTTTCTCACATATAAACTGCCGCTGAATATAACATACATAAACACTTTGGTTTTTTAAAAGATATCATGAAGCAAAAAATCCCCCGTATGGTAGGTATCTGAATAGTAGCATCTAGGGAGCTGATCCTGTTCCCAGTTCCACATGCCAGAGGGGCTCAAAGGCTAATCCAGCATGCTGATTCTGGAGCCATGTGCCAAGTTTGACCTGTGTGGTAAGCCTGATCAGGTACAGCAGGTTTGGGACTACTACATGATGGATCCAACCTGGCATCTTGGACTCAGTTTGCTGGTTTTGACACAGCACATGACTCTGGAGCCAGGTCCCAGAGGGTCAGACCTAGCACTGCAGGTCTGGGGCTGTGTGATGGGTCAGACTCAGCATGCTGCGTCTGGCTACTGATCAGCCCCACATGCTGGCTGATCTGGTGCGTGAATGAGGAGGGAAGGTTTCCCTGAGTCTGGAAATTTTGGTGGTAGGGGGAGGGGTGTGGAAAGCAGTGACTGGGTTGTCTTTTCCTGCCTAGTGTAGGGGGACTAGACCTAGTGATCTACAAGGTCCCTTACAGCCCCTAACAATCTATGAACCTATAATTACCATGGCTGCCACAGCCTCAGTAAGTAATGCTGCTGCTTGGTACCCTTCGCCTGTGCTCCCTTCCAGTTTTCCCATGGGATCCCTTTCCTCGCATGTAATTTCCCGCAGCTGTTTTTTGGCGGAGGGAGAGAGAAGGTGCAGGTTATATTCAAGAAAGTGTGATATTTAGTTTAGCTACAAGCTGGTTTTTCATCTGCAAACTACAATTTGATTACGTATTTAATTTTATTGTAAGGATATTTTGAAATCTGATATTAAACCCATTATTTAGAGTCTGGCATGGTTAGTATTTTTTCTATGAAAAAATGCATTTAAAATAGCTGCATATTTAAAATAAAGTGATTGTAAATACTACCTTATAGTTCCCTTAGTTTATATTAACCAGGTATATTCCATGAGAACATGTAATTTACCTTTTTTTTCCATTTATTATCATAGGAAAAAACAATTGCTCATTTGAGACTAACTCTGTCAGAGCTAGAGTCCTCTATAGAGTAAGTAATAACTGAAATGATTTTATATTCATTATTGGTTTTATTTTTCTGAATTCAGTGTCTTCTGAAGAATAAAAGCACTAGCAGCCAGGCTTATTATTTGGTGAAATGTAGTTAACTGTATTTTCAGTCAAGTAAGGGAATATAATTGCATTAGTAGAAAATGTGTATGTCTGGTTTCAGAAGATAACACTCCTTTAATACCAGGGAAGGTATGCAAATAGACAACTAACATTAAGGCTGGCAACCTCATATATATTTTACTTTTCCAATAAGCACTTAATTGTAAGCTAAAAAGTGACATCATAAGTTTGATAGCGTGAGGTACCACATGCTCTTTTCTGTGTCAAATGGTACATTTTTATATTGGGGCATAACTGCCGTGTAAAGTACCATGTGCCATTAAACAGCAAATGTGTTCTTTCTTAGTGGTGGCAGCATTTCATGCTTGGATGAAATAATTTCTTTATCTATAATCCAAGAAGATATTTGAGGTTCTTGGGGATGGAAATTACCATATGAATTACTTAGTGATGATCCAGATCCAAACATTACCAAATCAGAGAGATGTTTAGATCAAGATTTTGATTTGTGGTATCAGATTCAGACTTCCCCAGAAATCAAGCCTATTTATACCTATGGTTTTGGTTCAGGCCCATCTCTAATAGAAATGAGATATTGTTATTGACTGGAAATGAAGGCCTTACTAATACTAGAGATAACCAATACATGACAGGTATGTGCACAGATCAAGAGCTCATCCAGCCTAAACTCATTCCCCATTCAGAATATTTGCCACTTCATTCTTAGATACCTCCACCGCATACATATCAGAGGGTCAGAGCTTTACCTAAACCTTGATGTGGTTGGTTTTTGTATGAAAAAAATGCTGCATTCCCTGCATTTCTTCATGACTCCATAACTTAATCTAGTTTCATTATGCATTTTCCATGTTGAGTTTGAACCCAAATTTTGGTGGGTTCATGGGACTACCGGTTAGAACAAATTATCTCCATTCAAAAATTGGATGTGGTACAGAAATCAGTGGCCGGTAAGAATTCTTGTGGGAATTATTTTGTTTATCCCAACCATGCAATTGGTCCAATAAAAGATATCATCCACAGCAGTGTTTGCCTTCCTCGTATTTCCTGGGCAATCACAGCAACCACTTTACCACAACAGTGTTACACAGAAATTAAACCAGTTTTACATTTTATATGGAAACACTGCATTATTTAAGTATAGCTATTGTGCTCCAAATTGATAGTCTACAGCGGGGGGTTCCCAAACTGTGGTATGCATACTCTTGTGGGTATGCAAGATATCTCTGGGGGGTATGCGGGATAATTTGGGTAATGACGGATGTAATTTTCTTAGTAATAATAATTGGCATTTAAGGAGTTAAAATATAAAATATATGCTGGTAGGGGTATGTGGGCAGCTGGTAAATCTGGAAGGGGGTATACAGTAAGAAAAAGTTTGGGGACCTCTGGCCTACAGACAATGCTATGCTTAGCTGGAAGTATGTAATGAGTGGAAAAAATTTTAGAATAATGGAAGTAATACCAAAAAAGCTCTAATTACATCTACTAATATTTTATTGTTCTTAAACTTGGATAGAAAACATTTTAGTTCAAAAGACTGCCAGTCTTTACCTGATGGATTTTTTTGTTCACTTTTCCATGTTTTCATGTTTAAGGAAACCCGTTTCTTGAATTATTATACCAAGAAATTTTCCAATGAATGACTCTTTCTGTTATATAATGACATGGATAGTAATGTTGACTTAGTGTTTTTCTGCAGTGATATAGTAACAAAACCCCCACCATTCTGAGAACCTTGTGCCTCTGGTGCTTTATGGATCTCAGTGTTAAACTGATCCATCAGTCTCATGTCAATTATTTCTTCCTTTAGGTTCTTGACTTTTTTTCTTTTTAAAAGTTAAATGTTTGTTTGAGGACCAGCTTAATTGGAAATTTGGTACACTGATACAAGAAGTATCTATGGCAAGAAAAACAGAACACATATATGCTTATGTATGAGTAGATATATAAATTAATATATAATTTACTTTTGTAATTTTATCACACTTCTTCACCCTTTCATTACCTCTTGAGCTTTCTATGGGAGGCTGTCTTTCTTTAGTACTAGACTCTGAGCACTGAAAATCTTAATGTCACACACCGGAGCCATGCGATCTGCATAACTGTGTTAGTTTATGGGTATCACAAGAATTGTAAGGCAGTAATTTTCTCTTAAAGCTTTTGCATGTTCAGAACTTTTGCCTAACACTGCAGCAGTATATGCTATAATATAAGCAGGGAAATTTTATTTAAGGTTTTCAAAATCACCCATTTGATAGCCAGCTAAAGGATGCGCTGAGTAACAAAGACCGTGAGATAGCTAGTCTGCGTCGCCAGTTTGATGCATCCCAGATAGAGCTTGCAGAAATGGGAAGAGTAAAGGAAATGGCTCTGAAGGAAAACAGACGATTACAAGATGATCTAGCTACAATGACCAGAGAAAACCAGGTATGAAGGTATTGCTTGTTACTGAAGTACTTTAAAGATTCTGCTTGCATATATTACTAAATCCAAACCTGTTGAACAGTTGGAACAGTTGATAATTCTTATTCTAGCAAATAATAACATAATAACAAACGTGTATAAATAAACATATTTAAATTGGTTTTAATGTGGCTAAATTGAAGACCTCATTTGATAAGCATATAGTGCAGTGAGTTCCTTTTCTTATCCTCTTAAATACCTAAAATTATTCTTGTTTTGTTACATTGTCATGTAATGTTATAGTTAAGAGAAACAGTTTTCATTCTAAACCATATTTCCCCAGAAAATCCTACCTTTCAGAAATCTGGTTTTGGTCCAGAACTGTAGCTAGTTTGTTGCCTCTGCTTATTCAAATATGATAAAGATTGTGTAGCCAGACTGCCCATCAGAGAACTTACATTGAGATAAGTGCTATAATGATTTGGAAGTGCATGTTTCTTAAATGGGCCATTGTACGTGTTGGATTTAATAAAGAATTCTGATCTATCCACATTTAAGGTGGAGATCGTTAAGGGCCTTGCTGACCGTTTGAGCTATTTCTTTTTTAAATTTTGCACTAGAGTTCAGGTATCAGAACAGCTAAATGAAACATGGTTCAGACAAAAAGATGGCCAGGGTGAAAAAGAAAATGTTTTAGGTTAAAATGCACTAGCCCCATTTTACCATGGTGTTTCATATAATACTTGCATGGAAAGATGATCTTCTGGTTGAGTTTGCCAGACAGCTTTTTAAAAACGGCTTTTTAAAAACATTAACAATGGTTTCCAATCTAGATAAAGGCTTCGTTATTAATAACGTTAATCCTAATGCTAAATTAAATTTGGATTTTAATTGCTGAAATAAAAAAAGGTCTAAACAAGTACTATGTCTGATCTAAAACAGTTTTCCAGCAGTATGTGACTGTTAGACCTTGTCTTCCCCTGTGGTGCCCTGGTGAACAAATGTTCTCCCAATTCTGATGCACACTCCTTATATACTTACTAGCCAATTGCCCTTCAAGAATGATGGGGAGGGGGAGGAGTGGGCAGGGATGGAGCCCTGCTCCCCTCCCCTCTGGACCCACTCCCCACTGTCCTCCTTCTCTTGGGGTCCAGGCCTGTTCCTCCTCTCCCCGCCACAGTGGTGGGGTGAGAGGAGAACTGGGCCCAGGCCTGATGCAGGAGAGGACTGGGTTGCCATAATGAGGGGGGGTGTGGGGGTGAGCAGCAGGCCCGGGCCAAAACTGGCAGCAGGGGAGGGGCTGACGCAGGGGGATGGGGAAGGAGTGGGACTGGGCCCGTTATAGGGGAGGAGGCCTGCTTTTCCCTTCCCACTGCCTTGTTGGGCTGGGTCAGCTGCTCCTCCCTCCCCCCCGCCCAAGGGTGGGGGGTGTTGGGCCAGACTTGCCGTTCCTCCCCCATGGCTACGTCGGGCCCTGCAGGCAATGACAGAAGAGGGGAGGGCTGGGGCCAGAACCAGTAGCCTTGTTTCCCCCCCCCCCGCGGCTTCCCGACTCTGCTCCCCCCTGCACTGCCGCCTTCATCACCGGGGCGGGGGGTGAGGCCAGCTCCGGTGGCCTCGCTCCATTGTTGACTCCTGCAGGGAGCTGGGCAGGGAGCTGGAAATTGAGTGCATAATGTGTATTGTACACTTCTGCACTTTGATGCCTCAGTTGCTTCTCAACTTGAAACAGAACTTCTGCTATTTGGAACATAGTGTTCTTGCCTGTTTGTGTTTTCTTTACAGCATGGTTGTCCAACTGGCAGCCTGTGGTCTTCATGTGACCCACAAGTGGCTCATGCAGCCTGCAGACCTCTGCAGGCACCTTACTCACTGCTGTGTGGTAGGGAGGGCCCAGAGTTGCAGGGAGGCACAACTGGTGCTGCTGGTGGGAAGAGGCCACATTCTGCCAATGCTGCCATGACCCTGCTGCACTGTCCCTGTGCCCTGAATGCCATATCATGTACCATCCTGTCACTCCTACCCCTGTGGATCATGCCCAGCCACCTCCCCCTCTCCTGCAGTGGGTAAGGCAGCAGAAGCAGGAGGAGGGAATGGAAGCCTGGAGCCGCTAAAACAGTGGAGGCAGGATTGTCTAGACCGAGAGCCCTGGGACTGCAGGTTAATCCCTTGGAGGCTGCATGTGGTCCACAGGCTGCCAGTTGGGCAGCAGTTTGTTAATAGACATTATATATTTGATGGCAATGGTAAAGGTGGCTTTATCCATAAATGAAGCTATAATGACTCCAACCAGACTCATATGGCTGACTCCAGCCATGTTTATCTATACTGTGTGGAAGTTGCTCAGAAATGTAGGTCCCATCAGGAAGGGTGATGGCATTACAACAACCACATTACATTTTTCTCTTTGGTAGTGACAGCAGTAAATAATAAAACATGTCATTTAAGAACTTGCCAAGGACACAGAACAACCAAAGCAAGACTTACTGCAGAGGAGAGCTTATTTCTCTGTGAGCCTTTACTTCAGGGTGTCCAACTATCAGCCCTCCAAACACCAGTTTATTTTCTAGTCTGTGAGTCTGTACTCTTTCATAGATAAGCTTCTTCTCACCTCTACTGATAACTTTGCTTAACTGGTATCAGAGGACCTGATGATGGCAAAACCAGTGTGAAGGTGGCTTTGGACATGTCTGATGCATTCCTCTGCCCTGTGGCAAATACTATGATAATGTGGGGGTTGTGCTGGAGGCAGGAGGCTGAATGTCCTTGGGATGTCCAAAATAACAATGGTAGGGCCAGCACTTAAGAGCTTGGAGCTGTTGAGTACCAAACCAAGTGAGGCTGAATTCTTAGAATCAAACAAGTCTCTGCTCCCTAAAAGTAAAGAGAGGCAACATTCTGTGCAACTCTCCTCTTAGGAACTTTATAGGAAGGGGCAACTTCTACATAGGAGACAGTAGCCCTCATTAACAGTGTAGTTATTTTACCTCATCTTGAGTGTGTCTACACATGCATTTAATGCAGCTGAATAAACTCCAGTGCAGTTCATACTGGAGTTTATTGCTCCTGGGTGCTCGTTTGCATGTGCACTTTGGATTGCAACATGTTGAGCTGGGGTGGAGTAGGGGAGCCAGGGGGTCAGCCTGCCAGCTTGGGGCTGCTCGGACCTGGCTCAGTGTGCTGCGGAGGGGCTGGCTAGGGCACAAGAGTGCTTCAGTGTGGGGCTAGCCAGCAGAAAGCCCCCGCACTGAAGCACTCTCATGACCTAGCCAGCCCTGTCAGCGTCTGCACATGCATTGTGGCAAAGTAAATAACTCCACCGTAGCATAGTACTTGTATTTGGTAGTACTAACCTATGGTGGAGTTAATTTGTTTAGTCCAGCCTAATAGCTTTGCACGTGTAGATTGGTGGTGCTTTACAGTGGAGTAAACTAGGCAACTCCGAGGTAGGTGTCTAGTGTAGATGCACCTCATGCATCACAAACTACTGCTGTAATGGGGTTGTTGAGTGATTCTTATGATCTCCAAGCATCCTGGACCAGATGTACATTTTGGAAACTACTTAGCCATTGCAGTTACATGTGGGCTGCTTATTTCCATGGACTAGTGGGTTCTGGACAGTACCTTAACTGGTTCAGTTTGAAGCATACTCCTTTTTTGGGGGACCCTTCTCATGAGATTTCACTAAAACAAGAAGTGCCCTTCCCTATCTCAGTGGAAGTAATAAAAGAGGTCAGCACCTTGGAGAAGGCTCAACCCCAGTTACTTTCTAATCCTCAGAAGGAAAGCAGCATAGTGACTAACTTGGACATGAATAAATAGATCATTAATCCACAATCTGAAGTGCAAAATGGTAAGGTTAATCACCATAATCTCTTTCCTGGAGTTTGAATTGTTTGCATCTTTTAGCCTTCATGACACCTTTCACATTTCCATTGTACTTCCATACAAAACTTTTAAGGATTGTGGTAGATCAAAACTGCTAGCAGTCGTGCTGGACGTAGTCTTTCTGGACTTTAGGAAGGCCTTTGACACTGACTCTCACCCCATTCTCGTTAAAAAATTAGGAGATTGTGGTGTCAATGCCTACACAGTCAGATGGGTTGTCAATTGGCTAGAGGGCCGTACCCAGAGAATGGTGGTGGATGGGTCATTTTCGACCTGGAGGGGTGTGGGCAGTGGGGTCCCCCAGGGCTCGGTCCTTGGGCCCGCTCTGTTCAACATCTTCATCAGCGACTTGGACGAGGGGGTGAAAAGCACCTTGTTCAAATTCGCATATGACACCAAGATGTGGGGAGAAGTGGACACGCTAGAAGGGAGGGACAGGCTGCAATTGGATCTGGACGTGTTACTGGAGTGGGCGGATGAGAATAAGATGGGATTCAATACTGACAAGTGCAGTACTGCACCTGGGGATAAAGAACCAGCAGCATACCTACAGGCTGGGGAACTCCCCTCTCATCAGCACAGAGGCAGAAAAGGATCTTGAAGTCATTTATAGACTCCAAGATGAACATGGGCTGCCAATGTGGGGATGCAGTCAGGAAAGCTAACTGCACCTTGTCATGCATCCACAGATGCATCACAAGCAGGTCCAAGGAGGTGATCCTCCCCCTCTATATGATATTGGTCAGGCCACAGTTAGAGTACTGTGTCCAGTTGTGGGTGCCACACTTCGGGAGGGCTGTGGACGACATGGAGAGGGTCCAGAGGAGGGCCACTTGCATGATCGGGGCAACAGGGCAGGCTGTACGAGGAGAGGTTACGGGACATGAACCTTTTCAGCCTCCACAAGAGAAGGCTGAGAGGGGATCTGGTGGCCATCTATAAACTGGCCAAGGGAGACCCGCAGGCAGTGGGAGAGTCCCTGTTCCCCCGAGCACTACTGGGAGTAACAGGGAATAATGGCCATAAGTTGATGGAGTAGATTCAGGCTAGATATCAGGAGGCACTACTTCATTGTCAGGGCGGCTAGGAGCTGGAACCAACTTCCAAAAGAAGTGGTGCTGGTTCCTACCCTGGGGGTCTTTAAACGGAGGCTAGATAGACACCTTGCCGGGATCGTTTGACCCCAGCATTCTTTCCTGCCCATGGCAGGGGGTCGGACTTGATGATCTGCTTAGGTCCCTTCCGACCCTACCAACTAGGAAACTATGAAGTTTTGCCTATTGGCTTGTTGAGAGCCCTGAGGATATCCACCCAGGTGCTGTGCTGTAGTAGCTACTCACCTCAGAAAAGACAATGTATTTCCTATATGATTAGTAGAACTAGGCAGATTTTACAAATGTCCTTTATGCGCAATGGATTTTTTCCTCAAAACATATTCTACAACTGGAGTGTCAATCTGTTAACTGCAGTGAGAGCTTGGCTTGTCCTTAGTTGACCACCTGACCTTATGCTTGAAGGTGCATTGTTACTCCAGTGCATGCAGGAATGACTAACACAAGGGGTGTGTGTGTGTGGGGGTGTGTGTGTGTGTGTGTGTGTGTGTGTGTGTGTGTGCGCGCGCGCACCAGATAAATATATGCGTATATATGATTATTCTTCAAGGACAGGAAGTCTTTCCCTTCTTGAAGTGGCGGAGAGAGAAAGTAAACATTCACAAAGCAGTTGCCTTTGCTCCTCACTTTTCTTGTCCAAAACAGCTGTTTCACTTTGTTAGTCTTCTGATTTCAGTTGTAAGTATTAGTTTTAAATCAGTGTAACTAGAGACCTAGTAAAGGTTCTCAACTGAATTCCATCAGTTATGTTAGTTCTCCCTGCCCGTTTCAATCAATTCAGTCAAGCAAATAGATAGAATATATGTGAAATCAGATTGACTAAGAAAGTTACTCCAAAACAAAATAAAGTAAAATCTAGGGCATCTTAATGTGCTTATTTTAATTTAGCATAATACAATGCTTTGTTTTCATATAATCTCTTTAGGCAATCAATACTGATTTGGAAGAAGCAATCCATGAAAAGGAAGATATGAAAACTAGAGTTCATAATTATATAACTGAAGTCTCTAAATTTGAAAGCTTAATATCTTCAAAGGTGAGGAAATAATTTGTATATTAGTGTTATTGTTTTAAATAAATGTATCCTGCCTCAAGCATGAAATAAATGTTAAGTAGCGTACAGTAAACTAGAGTTTATAGATGTACATTTTTCACATCATTTGCACAGATTTCTATTTTTATTTTTTTGCTAGAAATGTATGCAAATCCTATTTGATCAGGCATTCATACATTCTGGTATGTATCAAACTTCATTTAAAATTCTTTAAATTCACTCCAGTAATAGAGAAGGGAAAGTATCTCCAAAGTTATGTGCTTAGAACTTAGAACAGAAGTTTAAATTACAGTTTCTGAAAAAAACATAAAAATATTATATGTGTATTTGAGCCAATACCTATATTTTAAGTTTTTGTAACAGATTTTTGTCAGATTTAGGAGGATGGTTTTATTGTCTTTTTAGAGGTATGGATAGCAGGCAAGGAGTATTAAGATTAAATGTGTTCACTAAGGCTGTGAACAGACATGCATTTGAGGTGCTCCAAATCCTGGGGTGATTTGTGTTCAGTGCACTTCACCACCATGCAGAGGTACCACCATTACCTGGACCTGCGAAGACCCAATGGGGCTAGAGACCAGGAATTCCTGCATGCCTCTTGGCCTTCAGTCTCAAGAGGTTTCCAAGAAAGCTGCGTGCACAGAAGAGTGCTCACTGGCTCTCTGCCTTGCTTCTCCTGCTCCCACACCTGGTTAGCTTTTTGGATGCCAGAGGATTTCTGGAGAATGCAGATATTTCAGGAAGTGCTTAAAAATGTTCCTTCTTTTTTCTGAGGGTAATTTTTTTAATCATTTGGCTGAACTTTTGTACTCTCACTGTTTGGAGAGTTTCAAAGGCATTTTGAATTAGGGATGGCAAGCTGGTCAATTGACTGGTCAAATATTGTCAATTGACTGAATATTTTTTTGACTGGTCAAAGATTATAGCAATTTTGCAAAAAAAACCCCTATTTATTTGTAATTTTATTGACAGAAATTTTTTTTTTGATACATTTCTTAATGGAAAATTCATGGGGTTTCTGTGTGTCATTTGGACCTATTAGCAATTTTTTACAATTTTTGACTGGTCAGTTGACCAAATTTCATTTGATTGGTCAAACACCCAACCCTACCTGGAATACTTCAAACAACTTGTCTGTCCAGGGCCAACGTCTTGATTGCTAGCTCTTGATTTTCCAAAGTATTTAGCACTTGATGTGTTCATAGAATGGCTCCCAGTAACTTTAGTTGTGAGTGCTCAGAACTTCTGCAGATTAGATCCTGAGGTTTCAGTTCATATAGAAACACATAATCAGTGACCGCTTATGAAAAGTTCGGCTTAAGTGACTTGCCCACATTTATAGAGGGACTCTGTATCACACAGCAATAAAATTCAGATATAAATCACTTGTCTTAATCAGGAAAATATCCCTTCTTTTCTTAAAGGCAAGGCCTTTTTGTGAAACTTTTATTAGACCAAGTGTATATAGTTGAACAAGCTTTGAGCATCAGTACCCTTGCTCAGGTCTGAAAGAGAAACAGACACAGACTTGCCTGGATGTCATAGAAGACTCAGTGCAAATGCAGTGTGCTTGGACAGATAGAGGAGAGATGTGAACTGGGAGTGAAGAGCTGTGAACAAGAACAATTTGTGTAAAACAAATGTAGTAGAATTAGGTAATCTACCATATTTACTTGAATATAAGATGAGGTTTCTCCCCCAGTCAGCATGGGGGAAAAAGGTCCTTCCTCTTATGTTCAATATATGAAGTGGAGGGGGGAGCAGGCAGCTGCTGGGGCTCTGACTCTGATCCTAGATCGGGGCCAGAATCAGACCCACAGCAGCTTCTGCCCCCCCCCCTTCCCCCCAACACACCCTCTGCAGCTTCTGCCACCACACCCATCCCATTCCATTTCATTCCCATTACTGTCAGGCACAGTTTAGCTCTGGTTCGGGCTGGGGTCTCTCCCAGGCATGGAGCAGACAAGCTCCTTGCCCTACTCAGCCAATCAGCAGTGCTACCATTGTTGCATCACCTGCCCAACCAATCAGCAGCGCTGACACTGCCACATGGCCAGGCAAGGACTGACCTTCCACATGCCGTGCTGTGGGACAGACAAGCCTGAGTGGCAACTGATAGCAAGGGGGGCAGGGAAGAGGCAGAGGCTGTGTGCTCTGGGACAGAGTGGCCTGAGTAGCAATCAACAGCAAGGATTGGGGGTGGGGAGTAGGGGAAGAGGCAGAGACAGGGGGAGGGGAAGAGGCTCTGGGGAACTGTAGGTGGCGGAGGGGGGGCAGGAAAGCTGCAGGGAGAAATGTGTGTAGCAGAGGGCAAAGGGGCCACCTGACCACTCTAGCCACTGCTTACTCTGCTGTAACAGTGAGGGGAGGAGGGGAGAATCAAGACATCTTTCCAATACATAGGTTCTATGCCTGGAAAATTATAACAAATTTATAAATGTTTCATATATAAAATCTAATTATTGGAGGGGTTGTCTTGTATTCAGAGTTGTCTTATATTCCAGGAAATATGGTAGTTAGTAGTAGAGGGAGACATTCAGGATTACCTGGGGGGGATAGTTATTATCTGTGAAGTGCAGTAAGATGATTGGCAGTATATATAAGGTCTTTTCCTGAGCATGTGTTTTCTGAGATTTTTCAAGAGTTTTATCTGCACAGAGCAGGGACAGAGGTTAATCTTCAGCTCGCTCACCCAAACCTGAAACTCTAGCTGCTGCTAGACTGGTTTCCATAGTGGGTAGATCTATGATTTTGAAAAGCTTTAAAGGCTGTGAAATGGAAAAAGCTGTGAAATAGGAAGAGAGACTAGGAGTAGCGAAAAGACTGATAAATTATCAAAAGAAAGGTTAGCTTGGTTGGTGGACCATCAAGACCATTCAAAAGGTGATAGATTGCTAACACCTGTGGAGTGAAGAACAATTAGCCATTAAGCCAGTTGATTACCTCAGCTGCCTGAATAGAAATGTCACTGTTGCTGCAAGCAGGAATTAAAGCTAGAGCACAAGTTACAGTATATTCTAGGCAGAAAATCATCTTCCCTGCTTAGGACATGAGCGGGGAGGCTGATTTTGGGGATAGTAGATACCATAGTATGTTTTTTTTTGTAGTGTCATTGTTAAATGTAGAACACCTACATCAAACCTTATCTGTTGTCTCTGTTCTTTTGCCTGATAAAAATACTTTTGTCTAATAAAAACAATATTGGGTGACTGTGCCTGAGAGGCCGTTATTGCCTGCAACTTGCAAATGAATAAAGACACCTAGTCTCTTCAGGGAAGACAAAGATGAATGCTTACATACAAAGTTAGAAACGTGGAGAAAGCTACCATCTTCCTCTGAAGTGGTATTATAGAAGGCACAAGGAGGAAGGAACCTATCCTAGTACACATTTATTTTAGAGCAACTGATTCTGTTTCAACTAGGAACAAGAAAATCGAGAATTGTTAGAACAGTTCCGAATGCTCCATGGTCAAGCTGAGGACTGGGAAGTCAAGGCTCATCAAGCAGAGGGAGAAAGCAGCTCAATACGACTGGAGCTTCTCTCTGTAGATTCTGATAGAAGACATCATCGAGAGAGAGTGGAATTATTAGAAAAAGAAATTCAAGAGGTAATAACTAATCCTATTAAAATTTATTATGGAATGTAGGTTTTGGTAGGTGGTTTTCTTTCTAAATAAAATTTATATTATACTTGCATGAAAATGAACTTTTATCCTTCTATTCTTTTGTCAGATGTAGGCACAAAATATATATATAACACAATTCTGGCTGAAACTGGGTGCCCTTGCCCTTCCCCCTTTCCTCCCTTCCCCCGGTCTCCCACTACCCTAGCAAAGGATTTTGAAATCTTTTGAACATTGTTTTTTCTTTTTAGCTCTTTGTAGATCTGTGCAGTTTGCCAGTACAATGTTAGTCTGCTTTTGAGAACCTTTTAGGCCCCTGGCATGCATTTGTCAACAAATTATGACTCCTGCCATATCACATGTGTATTGCAGGAGATGCAGCTTTGGGATCAGGAATCAGATCACAGTTTTGCCCTTTCTACTTGCATCTGCATGCCTTACCACTCCTCCCCTAGAGACCCTAGTCTTGCCCCTGCCCCTCCCCCCACACCGCTTCTCCCTCTCTCTCCCCCTCTGTCACACTACTCCTTACCTTTGCTTCATATCAGCAGGCTCCATCTCTGCTTCAACCTGGGGCAGAGAGCATGGCTCTGGTCTGTCCTGTAGCAGTGGCGTGGAGCTGGCATTGCTGCTTCAGCCTGGCCCCATAACAGCAGTGCTGGCTGTATGATGCTGCTGGTATGGAACCAGGCTGGAGCCATGCTCTGTGCCCCAGGTTGCATTAGGGACAGAGCTGCCAGTGTGGAACAAAGTGGGGTGGAGGGCAGACAGGTTGGGGAGGAGACTTTGGAGGGGGAAGATGGGAGGAAGGTGGGGATCTAAGGTTGTAGGTGGGGCAGAAACAGCAGAGAAGAGGGGGAAACGGAATTGAAACAGCCTGAGTCTTCAGGGTGGGGAGTTTAGGGACAATGATGGGGGGCAAGTTGTGGGGGGTGGGACAGGCAGCTGGGAGCAATCTGCCTGCCCCACTGTCTGCTCTGCAGTACCTCCTCTGTTACTGCTCCCCCACCATGTGCCCCCTTATTGCCTCCCACAGTTTGTCCCCCACCTCCTGCCCCCCCCGATCACCTCTCCCCCTACCACCTGCAGTGGGGCAGCAGGGGCTGGGGCAAATTTAAGCTGATCCTCCAATAATTATATTCCATACATGGAAAATTATAATTTATAAATTTTCCATGTGTTGGAATCTAATTATTGGGTGGTTGTCTTGCATTCAGGGCTGTCATGTATTCAGGCAAATACAGGCAGTCCTTGGACTTGCAACACAATTGGTTCCTGAAAACTATAGATTCATAGATTCATAGATGTTAGGGTCGGAAGGGACCTCAATAGATCATCAAGTCCGACCCCCTGCATAAGCAGGAAAGAGTGCTGGGTCTAGATGACCCCAGCTAGATACTCGTCTAACCTCCTCTTGAAGACCCCCAGGGTAGGGGAGAGCACCACCTCCCTTGGGAGCCCGTTCCAGACCTTGGCCACTCGAACTGTGAAGAAGTTCTTCCTTATGTCCAGTCTAAATCTGCTCTCTACTAGCTTGTGGCCATTGTTTCTTGTAACCCCCGGGGGCGCCTTGGTGGATAAATCCTCACCAATTCCCTTCTGTGCCCCCGTGATGAACTTATAGGCAGCCACAAGGTCGCCTCTCAACCTTCTCTTGCGGAGGCTGAAAAGGTCCAGTTTCTCTAGTCTCTCCTCGTAGGGCTTGGTCTGCAGGCCCTTGACCATACGAGTTGCCCTTCGCTGTACCCTCTCCAGGTTATCCGCATCCTTCTTGAAGTGTGGCGCCCAGAATTGCACGCAGTACTCCAACTGCGGTCTGACCAACGCCCTATAGAGGGGAAGTATCACCTCCCTGGACCTATTTGTCATGCATCTGCTGATGCACGATAAAGTGCCATTGGCTTTTCTGATGGCTTCGTCACACTGCCAGCTCATGTTCATCTTGGAGTCCACTAGGACTCCAAGATCCCTTTCCACTTCTGTGCCACCCAGCAGGTCATTCCCTAGGCTGTAGGTGTGCTGGACATTTTTCCTCCCTAGGTGCAGCACTTTGCATTTCTCCTTGTTGAACTGCATCCTGTTGTTTTCTGCCCACTTGTCCAACCTATCCAGGTCTGCCTGCAGCTGTTCCCTGCCCTCCGGCATGTCCACTTCTCCCCATAGCTTTGTGTCATCTGCAAACTTGGACAGAGTACATTTCACTCCCACGTCCAAGTCGCTGATGAAGACATTAAAGAGTATCGGTCCAAGGACCGAACCCTGCGGGACCCCACTGCCCACACCCTTCCAGGTCGAGACCGACCCATCTACCACGACTCTTTGGGTGCGACCCTCTAGCCAATTCGCCACCCACCGGACTGTGCAGTCATCCACATCACAGCCTCTTAACTTGTTCACCAGTATGGGGTGGGATACCGTATCGAAGGCCTTCCTGAAGTCTAAGTATACGACATCCACCCCTCCTCCTGTGTCCAGGCGTTTCGTAACCTGGTCATAGAAAGAGACTAGGTTGGTCAGGCACGATCTGCCCGCCACAAACCCATGCTGGTTTCCCCTCAGCATAATTTGCCCTGCCGGGCTCTCACAAATGTGAGCCTTGATAATTTTTTCAAAGACTTTACCAAGGATGGAGGTGAGACTGACTGGCCTATAGTTGCCCGGGTCCTCCTTCCTCCCCTTTTTGAAAATGGGGACCACGTTAGCCCTTTTCCAGTCCTCCGGGACTTGGCCCGTGCGCCACGAGCATTCGAATATTCCCGCCAGTGGCTCTGCAATGATGTCGGCCAGTGCCTTCAGCACCCTCGGATGGAGCCCATCCGGGCCTGCCGACTTAAAGGCATCCAGTTCTTCCAAGTGACTCTGCACCACCTCAGGATCTGTGTATGGAAGTCTGGCGCCTTGCTGCTGCCTCTCTACAACCCCAGTGAGAGACTTGTTGTGCCCCTCACTTAGGAACACTGAGGCAAAGAACTCGTTGAGGAGTTCAGCCTTGTCCCCCCTATCTGTCACCAATTGTTTCTGCCCATTTAGCAGCGGTCCTATTCCTCCCTGGGCCTTCCTTTTACTCCCAATATATCTAAAAAACAATTTCTTGTTGTCCTTTACTTGGGTTGCCATCCTCAGCTCCATGGTAGCTTTGGCCCGCCTTACTGCCTCCCTACAAGCACGAGCAGAGGAGGTATATTCATCTTTAGTGATCTCACCCTGTTTCCACTTTTTATGTGCTCCCCTTTTGGCCCTTAGGCTGCCCTGGATTTCTCTGGTCAGCCATGGAAGCCTCCTGGCCCCTTTCCCTCTTTTGCCTCACTCGGGGATCATCTTGCTTTGTGCCCGAAGGATCGTTTCCTTTAGGCACAGCCACCCTTCTTGGGCACCCATCCCATCAAAACTCCTACTCTGCAGTGCTTCCTTGACTAATCGCCTGAGTGCATTGAAATCAGCTTTCCTAAAGTCAAGCACTTTCACCCTACTAGTTACCTTACCCACTCGCCGTCTTATGTTGAATTCTATTATAAGGTGATCACTGTCTCCCAGATAGCTACCCATCTGGAGGTCCCCTATCATGTCATCTCCCGTTGCCAATACCAGATCCAGTATGGCATTCCCCCTAGTGGGACCATTCACCTCCTGTGTCAGGTGGAGGGTCCTGTACACAAGTTAGAAACCTGCGTGAGCGATGGGACCTTGCTGTCTGCGTCTCCCAGCAGATGTCCGGGTAGTTTAGGTCCCCCATGACTACCGCCTCTTTAGCTTTTATGGTCTCCGAGAGTTGCCTCAGGAGCCCCGCATCTATTTCTTCCCCTTGGTGTGGGGGTCTGTAACAGACCCCTACCACCAAATCCCTTTCTCCTTGCCCCCCATGTAGCCTAACCCACAATCCTTCTACTTCCTCAACCTCTGGGAGGATGAGAACCTATGTCTTAAGTCGAAACGTTGTTACTCGGAACCAATTTTCTCATAAGAAACAATGCTATAAATGGGGGATTGGTTCCTGAACCAAAGCCCGATACCCTATTTTCACCAAAAGTACCCCAGAATTTTGTACTCGATCAATTATAGATGAGTAATATAGCTACAATTTAATGTATTTATATTGTAAATAGCAATCGTATTGATTTGGAAGGACTTCTTTGAGGTGACTTCGCTGGATTTTTTGAAGGGTTCTTGGTTGGAGTCTTATCAGGAGTCTTGGCTTCAGGTTTTTCTGGAGTCTTGTCTGCTTTCTTAAAGGAAGTGTTCAAGGAAGTTTGGACAGATGTTCTCCAGAGAGATGAGCAACGCAGTGAACTTGTTCGCTGGTGTGGCGTTGGATCAGTTCAAGCGTTGTAAAGTCGAAACTGACATGATAAAGTTGAAACAGGGTGTCAATTTATAAACGTTGCAAGTGCAAAACATTGTAAGTCGAGGATTGCCTTTATGGTAATTTTAGAAGTGGGAAACAAATATGTAACATTTGCTGTAGTGAATCTAATGCTAAGGACAGTAAAACTACAATGTGTCTTCTGAAAGCTACAGAAAGACCCATAATTAGCTTTGTTTGGTTTAATTTTTTCATTTAGTTTCTTCTGTATTCCTTTCTGGAGTTACTTTAGAGTTGCCTTTACATTTTCTTAGCATACGAAAGGGGCAGAGTTGCTGTTTATCGGCTGCCCTGGTGCATCTGGGAATATATGCTGATCAGAATAGATCTGGCACACTGGGTACATCTGCACCTCCTTAGTACGAGTGACAGAATCAGAAGGCAGATTATGACTGAATGATAGTTTCTGCCTGTCTACTCCTAGGAACCTACCTAAATCATGGTGAAAGTTTGCAGCACAGCCGTGCCTTTAATCTCCCTCTTTTTGCCATATGCACCCTTTTCCTGCCTCCCAGCCACATGTCCAACAAGCAATTAATTCGGCAATTTTTGCCTCTTGACCACTCGGGGGGGGGGGGGGGGGGGGCTAGGTGTGCATAGTGAAAAAAGCAAGATTAAAGATGCTGCTGCGCAGTGAACTTCCACCACAATTTAGGTAGGCCCCTAGTCATCTAGGCCAGGGGGTGCTCAACCCCTAGCCTGCAGGCCAGACGTGGCCTTCAAAGCCATAGCTTCTGGCCCATGGGGCTCTCCACGAGTCAGGAAATGTAGTTACTGGAGAACAGTGGCAATTAATACCGCTACCCTTCCCCCATTGGCAAATTCCCAAACCCTGCCTGACGAGGTTGGGGCCAGGGCATGTCCCCTTTCCCCCACAAAGCTGGCTCAACACTTGGCCATGTCTTCTCCTCCCGTAGAACTGGGTCAGGGCCTGGTCATGCCCCCTCTTGCACAGGCAAATTGGGCCCTGCCACACCTGCCCCATATACTGAATCAGGGGCTGTGGCCAGGTTCAGCTCACAGATGGACTGGGCACCTCCTATTTGGTCCATGGGGCAAGAAGGTTGAGCGACATTGCTCTAGGCATCCTACGTTACACCACTCTTCCCCTCCCCTAAGCCCTTGCACAGTGACTGGCTGCTCTGGTACACAGCCAGAACTCTAATGCTGCAACCTATATTGCCTTCACATAAGCCAGTCCATGCAGTCCCAGGCTGATCTGGGCTAATGGGGGAGTGGCCAGGTGTGTAGAAGGGGTACATATGCTTCTCGGTTCCCAGGAATCTGGGAACAACGAGAAGGTGCCCAATGTCTCTGCAGCTTTTAAGCAGTACTTTCCCCCAAGCTGCTTGTCAGTTTCATTCTATTGGTAGCAGCTGACCAAGTTTTTGAGCATTCCAAGCTGCTTCAGGCTGGGGGATGTAGTGGAGGCATGGCTAGGTTAGTAGAGGTTATACCTCTGTATTTGTATTTCTGAGGGGCTGGCCAAGGGCTCTGCAGCTTTTAAACAGCATTTTTCCCCAAGCCATTGGTCAGTTTCATCCCATTCCTGGCAATTGACATGGAAACCTTGGGCAACCGCTCCCCCACCCTGACCCATAAGCATAGATACAGCCTCTATCTACCTGGCCACCCCGCCGTCATCCACCCCAAATCAGTCTGGGAGGCCCCAAAGCCTGGTCAGTTATGAATGGAGTGAAATTGATAAGCAACTTGAGGGAAAATGTTGTTTAAAAGTGGTGGAGACTTTGGGCAGCCACCAGAATACCTCAGAACCCAGAAGCATGGATCCAAGCGCACACAGCCACTGCCTTGCCCGCTAGGGAAAGTCGTCTTAAGGCAGTAGCCTGAGCCAGAGACCTTGGATAGGCCCCTGAAACACCCATCTTCCACAGGCCTGTCCAAGGTCCCTTTTTTTTAGGAAGGGAGAAGCAGGAGTCCAAGGAGCTTTCCTTAATGAACTGGTCACCCCAAATCAGACTGTCATGCACCAAACCCTGTTACATTGCCAGGAATTGAAGTACAGGTTTCTCTCACCAACAGTGGTTTTGCCAACCATGATTTTGAGTATCCATGCTTCAGAGAAGGAGGGGTACAGTTGGAAAATACCTCCCACGGCTCTCCTGGCCCTGCTTATGCCTCTCACATCTCCCCTCACATAGCCTTGCTGGTGCCCCTCACCCCCCCCCCCCCCCCCCCACCCACAGCCCCTGCTCTCCCAGCCTGGCTGGTTTTGCCAACCACAGGAACTTTCAGGAACCTAACCGCTATGGTTGGTGAGGGAAACCTGTAAATTTATAAGTTGCTCTGGGAAGATAGTTCTTTAAAACTCAAAAAAAGCTCTGGCAGAGCATGCAGCTCCCAAGAACCCAGAAGCATAGGTCTAGGCAGCACTATCCTGCACCCTGCCCACTGATGCACATATACCTGGTTACTCTGTCACGTTACCACCATAGGTTTTGGTAAAGTACAGGAATGATCTTTATTAGTGAGAGGGATCAGAAAGCTGCAGTTACAAGCATTTATTTTTTCTTGGTGTCGAGCCTATCTGGGTATTCCTGTCCTGCTCAGAGAATAGTGGAGAAACTAGGGAACTCGCTACTGGGGGGGGGCATACCATGCTTGTTATTCACTACTGCCCCCTGGTGGTGGTCTGACAGCACTAACACCTAAAAGATAACCGCTCTACTTAGAACCCTTGGCAGTGCATGTTTAGACACCTTTAAACTGTTATAGCTGTGAACTGATCCCGTATCAGTGACATTATTGGAATGGTTTAAGTGTTCTTTCTTCACCCGCAGTCAAGTAGAGAATCATAGAGAAGTAGGATTGAAAAGGACTTCCAGAGGTCACCTAGTCCAACCCCCAGCCTGAGGCAGGATCATCCCTATCCAAACCATCCCATATAAACAATAATCTAAACTCTACATAAGACTACTGTCAGATGTGCCACTGTATTTTGCAGTGGTTCTACTTATTCAATGAGACAAAATATTTTTGAAACTTTTAGGATTAATTCTTCAAACTTTTGTTTCTTAAAATATACTAGGTAATGGTAGTATCTTCTCATGTTGTCTTTCGTATTTTGAGGAAGAAAGTTGTCTGGAAATATGACAGTTAAACAGATTATATTTCTGTCTGTCTTAATTTGTTGACAAAATAGTCAAGGTTGACAGTTGAGTAAAAATGGGCTTTAGCCTTCAATTTTTATGTTTTAATTCTCTTCAAGCTTGACTACAGCCTACTCCATTTTTTCTACTACCTGAATAGTCCTTCAAATGGTGGCAAACATCTTAAACAATTTTTGGGTTGTTGGTAAATATAATTTAAGAGGGGAAAGATGAGCTGAATTCAGTTTTGAGTACAGGGAAAAGCTAAATGTTCTGCATCTTTTAGCACTGGAAAAAATATATGACCACATGGTATATCTGTTTTTATTTAGCACATCAATGCACATCAAGCATATGAATCTCAAATCTCTTCAATTACCAAAAAAATGTTAAAGTTGGAAGGGGACTTCAAACATGAACAAGATGAAAAGTCTTCTGTATTGGCTGACCTTGCTTCTGTGAGAGAATTGTGCATGAAACTTGAATCTAGCAAAGAACTTTTATCACGGCAGCTAACATCCAAAACCATGGAATATGAAAGGGTAAGAAACAACAGCAAATTTAACTTTTTTGTAGATGCATGGTTTGGTTCCTTTACCTCCTTTTTCTTAAATTGTAATCACTTTTAAAATCAGGATGGATGGGCTGAAGTCAAAAGGACTTAAAGCATTTTTATTGGGTGCATCTGCATTTTAATTAATGAGCTGTAATTACGGCATGTAAAGTTTAGGTACTAAATGCACCTTAATTAGCGCTACTGTGCATTAGCGTAGATGAACACTTTTTAAGTAGTGTTAATGTGCATTAGACTAAATCTGTGCATTAGCTCGGGCTTTGCCTGCTGCACTGGTGCACATTAGATTTAGTCTAATGTGCTCGAAGCATATCGTGCAGGCACGCCCATTTTGTTTTGCATTTGTACTTCTAGTTATTTGCCGAAAGAGGTGATTCTCATTCACTAATAGTCATTAAGACATGAATTAGTGTACATATAACCCCTTATACTAAATATGGCACTACTTTGCTAACTAGAATGATACACCACATGTGTGCATTTTTATAACATATTCATTTTCTTAACTTTAAAATTTAATTTGTAAAAATGGTGATGATTATATTTATTTACTAAACAAGTATTTTATTTATTATTTACATCAGTTGCATTTGAACTGATTTGAAATGCAAAAAATAGTATTGTAAAGCTTTTTTTTAAATTAAACTATGTTAAATAATGCTGGATACTTAAAATATTTTGTGTTTATGTTTATGATTCATTAAACCAGAGGTGGCAACCTCATCTGGACTTCATGAATGATGAGGGGCTTGTCCTTGTGTGGTGCACACTCTGGATGGATTGGGATGCAAGTTGCGTATGGTGCCCACTGCAGTTGGTCTAGTGTGAACACTGCATGTAGTGTGAGCCCTGGACTGGTTAAATTGGCCAGACTGGGTGCTGTATATTGAAAGCCACAGAGGAATCAGGGTGTCCTGGCATTGGAGGGTGGATCATGTGGTTTCACGGGCTTTGCCACTCTGCATTAAACAAAGGCAATCCTGTAGTTAGTAAATTTGAACTCATGCTTGTCATGTCATTCAGGACTTCAGTTACTTCAGGTCTCATCCTCTCATACCTTCTTTAATTCATAGATTTGAGGAGGAAAACATGTTCTTGCTTTTTCATTCAGAGTTGAGAAGCTGATTGGGATTTGAACTAGTAAATGAAATGAGCTAGTTGAATAAAATGAAAAAAAATCTGTTTTCCTCTGCAAAAGAGGCTACTTCTGTCAAAATCTAGTTTAGCACTTCAATAAACCCATGTTCCAGTAAGCTTTGGAACTTTAGTAAACTGTGGCTTAGCCAAAGACTCTTACCAGTTCAGTAGTTTGACTTAACAGTTTAAAGGCAAACACTTCTTGCTTGCAATAATTATTTACACATTTAGGCTTTTAGATTATTATTTCAATGTTAATTATTTTTTCATTAAGTGTGTTTAAAAAGATTTAAATAAATCAGATTTTAGAATTGTCTATATTTATCTGTGCTGTCTTACATGTAGATACTCTTTATTAAGACCCTTGTGGAATGGGAAATTGGGTGCAGGTGGGTTTGAGAGATGCACATGTAAACTAGCATTTCTTCCTGATTTAATAATTATTGTGTATACAACTTTTTATTTAACCAGGCCAGCTGATTGTGTACACTACAGAAAGACTAATAGTACTGTACTTTAATATATCTATTTTTCTGAAGTTATGTAGCAACAAATTTGACAACAAATTCAGATTAGAGGTGATAACACCACTAGATTTAAGGGTAAAATGTAAATATATATGTAATGCATGATTCTGTTTAAAGTATGGTAGTGTTTTTGGTTTCAAATTAAGTGGATTGAATTTTAATTCCTCTCTCTTTTCTTCACTTGATAGTGTTGTTGCTGAATGCAATATTTAATTTTATTTCCATTTTTAACATGTATTTTGCATTTGACTTCAGTTGAGTCATTTATTAAGTAAGAGCTGTGTGTGTAAAGACACACATGGAGTATAGATTCATGAAACGTGTGCGTGAAGAAAATATTGAATTACTAGCAAATGGAAAATTGAGGCTGGTGATGAATCTACTGCTATAATTTTTTTATACTCTAGGTTCTTGCTGAAATAGAAGATGTAAAGTCAGAAGCAGAATTGTTGAAAAAACAGTTGTCAAGTGAGCGACTTACAATTCAGAACCTTGAAACGCTGTTGGCTACTAGTAGAGACAAAGAGTTTCAGAATCATTTAATGACCCATGAGAAGGATTCAGAAATTCAGTTACTTAAAGACAAGCTAACACTTGCAGAGAGCAAACTGTAAGTTTTGACACACAAGTATATTTCTTAAAATAATTTGACTTATGCATTTCAGCAAAAAAGTTATCTGTTTGGGAAAGCCAAGTTGAAGAAAAATGTTGCTTCTAGCAATATAAAATTCTTATGGCAGTTTCTTTAAGAAACTAATTCCTCTGTCCTTTGAAGCACAATCTTCCAATTTTGGGAAAAAGTATCTTCTAGTATAAGTAGTGTAAGAGTTGTGTAGCCACGATGGTCCAGAAATTATGCAAGAGGCAGGGCTTATTTAAGGTGATATATTTTATTGGACAAACTGAGGAAGAATGTCTTGCATTCTTATCTAACACTCTCCCAACTACATAGCTGGTCTAATAAAAGATATTACCCTAAGAAATTCTTGTCTTTTCTAGTATAAAATATACTTTTTTGCTGTTCCTGTGAAAATGACCAGTTACTGCATAGATCTTTGTGGTGCATATAAAACATTCAGTCCTGCCAGTGTTACTCGCATGTCATTGCACATCATGGCATTTAAATTTTTTAGTTTAGTTCTTAAAAAATATACTAGATTCTAATAGTAAAGTAACAACTGAGATAGGGAAGTCAAGCATAAAAATTAGGAAATGCAACAATTAAAATTGCTAATACTATCTTAATTTAGCCAGATTGTTCATTAGTGTTATGACATAGTGTTTCATTACTTGATCACAAACTAGAGGTACACTGATACATTGGTCCATATCTTATTGGCACCAATAAAAGGAAAATTGACATTATCAGCAATCGGATTTTTTTGGCTGACATGGCCAATAATGTTGCCAATAAATGCTGTGTGCATGTGTGCAGCTGCAGCATGCGCACGGCCAGCCCAGCAGCTTGGAGAGCAGCATCCGGTTCGTAAGTCTGTTGGAGGAAGGGGCAGGGGGAGGGCAGATCCAAGGCCTCCACAGTGAGGGAGGGAGTGGAGCAGGGGCAAGCACTACCTGGGCAGAGTGGGGTGGGGCATGGGACGGAGCTGTGAGCAACTCCACCGGGGGGGGGGTGGCTTCTGCCGTTGCATGCACCCTGGGGGAGGCATGGGGCAGCATGTGCCCCTGGATCTGTGTACAGGGTGAGGGCAGGCTGCTGCTGTGGATTGGGGTCGGGTGGTGCCAGGGCTGCGCTCAGGATGGGTGGCAGAGGCACTGGGAAAAGGGCTACAAGGTGGGCTATAGCCACCTCAGAATTTGCCATAGCTCTTCCCCTCCCCGCCACCCTGTAATCCTCCACCTCCCAGTGCCACTGCTGCCAGACCTGAGCAGAGCCCCAGTTCAGTGCTCTCCCCACCCCGGAAGAGCCTGGTGCCACCCTGGCCCCAGCCCATGTAAGCAGCCTGTCCTCACCCTGTGCACAAATCCATGCTGCCCCTGAAGGTGCTCACAGCAGCGGGAGCCCTCCCATGTTCCCCAGATGATCCACTCGTGGCTGTGTCTCCCTCCCTGCCCTGACTGGACAGCCCTTACCTTAGCCCCTCCCTCCCTCCCTCCCTCCTTCACTGTGGGGACCTTGATTGCCCCTTCCCCTCCCCCCCACGCCCCTTCCTGTCCTTCACCCCTTCCCTCCAACAGACTTACCAGCCAGACTCTGTTCTCCACTCCAAGTTTCCAGGCTGCATATTGGCGTTTGGATCAGTATCGACCAATATGGCTTGTTAATAATAGACCATCAGTATCGGCCCAAAAAAATCTTTATTCATTGCACCCCTAATCACAAACTCTTTTCTGTTAGGCTTCTGCTTACTTTAGTGCATAGGATGGGTTGTGCTCCTGGGTTATGTATTGAAGGAAACTATTTGTAGAACTTTTTACTTTTGTTAATGAAAACTAGCTGCACTTTAATGCGGCAAGGAACTGCAGGGAGAGAAAGGATGATCTCTTGTTTAAGGTACCTGTCTACTTACTGGATTGTGTTGTTGCCTCTGCCATAAAGTTTCAAGGTGATGTGATGGTAGGCAAGTTGCATTGTTTCACAAATGTTTAATAATTGTATGTTCACAATTTTATGAGCTCCATTTGAAGCATCTGGAGTCTAATGTACAAAAGTTCTCAGTGCTCATAGTTATTAACTGAAGCCAGTGGCAGGTCTGTCCATATATACTGCTATAAGAACACTGAACAAATAAAAAAAAATCAGGTCTTGAGTACTTCAAGTTGGACACCTAAAATTACTGGACATTTTTAACAATTTTGGCCTTAGTATTTTTCTGCCTGCATTCCCTGTTTATAATATGGGGCTGGTTGATAACCCCTACCTTACAGGAATAGTCCAAAATTAAATTTATTATTTGTGAAGCACTGAGATAATATTATGTGGGCTACCATACAGTCCACAAGGGAAAGATTAATAAACATTCGGTAAATGCGACCATGCATATACATGTCATAAATATAAATATCTGGTGCCTTTGAGATAGATAGATAGATATATCAGTATTCAGAGTCGCATCTGAGTGGTGGCACAATAAATGAGGTAGGAGATCTATATTGAATAAACATGGGAATATCGAAAAACTGCTTGCTTGTTGAGAGCCATCTATCCCATTCTCTGAATGAGGCAGACATCCTTGAGGAAAAACAACTAGTTTGCTATCAAGCAATCTGAATATACCCTAATTCTTATGCATAAGAGGACATCCTTAATTCTGGCACTTCATTAGCTTTTTAGTGATTGACTTTGCTAACTTTACTTTTACTGGGTTTTTTTATATAATGAATAACTTCAGCATTTATAAAAATGTTTGTTTCCATTTGTGTCCAATAATATTGGGTCCTGAATTATCAAAATATAATTCCTGAAAGAGTTTTCTAAACTGTCTTTGAAGGACCTACAAGGAGATATCAGAGATGGCTGAAACTTGTTTTCTATATCTGTTGTTACCAAGTTGGATCAAGAGATTTTTTTTTTTTAAAGAATTTCATTTGTGAATAAGGCAGATAGTAAAGTATCATTCCTCTGATTTGTTTACTCCCTGTGAATTGATAGCTTTGCCTTGCAATCAAAACATCTAGTGCCTTCAATATAGTGCAGAGCTGTCCAGCTGGCAGCCTGTGGGCTACATCTGATCTGCAAGGGGTTAACTTGCAGGTGGTGGGTTCCTGCATGGTTGCTGCATCCTGCATCCTTCCTGCTGCTGTGGCAGCTAGAATCTCTGTGCTCATGCTTCCCTTCCCATGCTCCAGGTTTCTCCTTCCTGCTTCCCAGCCCACCTTGCCAGGAGTGGGCAAAGCAGACTGGCAGGAGGGTGCTGCATGTGCAACAGCATAGAAGAGGTGGGTTGCCCACATAGCAAAAGAAGGGCCCGATTGCCTGCGATTCACAGCCAAGAGGAAGGTTGTGAAGTTGGCACTGCGGGAAAGGCCAGGCTGTACACGCAATGTGGGGAGGAAGGTGGGTTGCCTGTGCCATGTGAGGAAACCCAGGGGCTGTCTGTGAAGCTTGTGGTCCCAGGACTTGCAGCCTGCCCTACCTAAACAGTCCCAATATAGGGCTTTCAGTGACATACTAGTCCCAGATATGTTGCATGCTATCAGATAATTTTAAAAACATTTTTTAAAGTTTTAATCCAATCAGTTCAAATTTATCTACAGTTGCATTCATCATATAACTGGATTCCTAGTTAATAGTGACCTGCAGTGGTTTTTCAGTGAAAGCAGTCTGAAAAGTTTGGATTTTTTTTTTAGCTTTGGGTTTGCAACAGTCAGCCATGCTTTTCTGTCTGTGTGTTTTTCTTTATATGATGCTTAGTAATAACATTTTATCTTTTCAACTTCTTTTTTTGGTCAGGAAAATATCTCTATTGCACAGATGAAAATATTGAGGCATGTGGGTAGTTTAAACTGCAAACAAAAACCTCTGATTAAATTGGAAAATCAGAATAGGTTTCCTCAGTCTGGTGCTATAGTTATAAATCCTCCATAGTTGTAAGCCTCCAGAATGACTATTGAAGAATAACATGGAATAATGTAGCTGTGCATTTTCTGAGTTGGGCAAACTGCTCTCTACCCTTAGGTTCTTGACAGTATTCCTGCTTACTACTGAGAGTAGTTAATGGTATTGGTAAGCAGCTTTAAAATATGCCAACTAGTTATCTGAGAAGTACATCTCACTGGCATTTAAGACTGGCTGGCCTGCTTTTCTTTTCAGCTGTTACAATTAAACCATCTTCAACTTGTCACGATGCTGTGTCATTTAATTTTGTATCTTTCAGGAGCATTTTAATGCTTTGGCTTTTTTTTGGACGTTTGAATAGCTTTTCATTAATAGGGTTAAAGATGCATAATAGATTAATAAAAATAATAATTCTTAGTTGTCTGCCTTTTCACATGAACATGCATGTATATAATTGTATCCAGAAAGGAATATGGATGCACTGTAACAAGAATGTTTGAGGGACTTTCCAGGTTCATACTTCAAACTAGATTTCTGAATTCAGCTATATTCATTCAGTTCTCATCACAACTGGCTTGTTGCAGTTTCACTTCTGGTTTTTTAAAATTTATTTTGGGCTTTAAGAAGTAACACCTATTGCATTTTTTTCCTTTTTATTATTATTATTGTCATTCCTTTACAATGTTAAATTCTTTGTTGCTTCTTCTTGTTCTTTTAGAACCAGTCATAATAGAGAAGTTTCTGCACTTAGAAGTAAAGTTGCACAGCTGCAGACTGACTGTGATGTTTTAAAAAGGCAACTGACAACTGAACGATTTGAACGGTAAACTGTTGCTTTACTGTAATTGCAGTGAGGAGGTCATTAGGCCCCCCCACCCCCTGATCTTGTCGTGTCATTAATAGCTTGTAAAAACTACCTATAGAAGTGATGGCTTTCTGCTGTCTTTAGTCCTGTTTGAGGTTCATTATTCTAAACCTGAAACTTGTTTAATTTAAAAAAAAATAATATACCGTATTTACTTGAATATAAGATGATTTTTTCCCCAGTCAGCATGGGGAAAAAAGCTCCTAGTCTTACATTCGCATACAAAGAAACTTTATTTAATATATTGTCTCTCCTTAGACTGCTGCCAAAAGCAGCCTGTGCTCAGTAATGAAAACCAGCTGTGAAGTTGATTAAATGCAGCCAACATTGAACATGAATATAAAACACATGGCCTGTAGTAGGCAAACATACTGATTTTTTTTTTTTTCTTAAATTTCTTTTCAAAGGCCAAATAAGTTCTGAATTTTGTTGGGCAAAGCCCAATAGTCAAGTTCCAAACTTCAACTGAGCAGAGCTCAGTCATTTAAGTCTATGTGACTCTACGACCAGGCAGATACCTTCCCTCCTAGACCCATTGGTCTTGGACTTCAGGTACTCCCCCAATCCATGGCAGGCATCCTAAATGCAAGCCCCAGGCTGAGAGGTCTTGGGGTTCAAATGCCTCTGAGTTTCACTCCTAGCCAAAAGGCTAAAGAGTAAGCCAGAGGGGAAGCATGAATACAATCCCCTATTGTACAATTCAAGGCAAACCTCCAATAAGTAGATTCTGTACCTGAAAAATAACAAGTTTGTACATTTTCCATATAGAGAATCTAATTATGGGGGTGGGGAGTGGTCCTCTTATAGTCAGGGTTGTTTATTCAAGTAAATGCATTAGTTAGATTCTGCATCCCATCCCAGATTTTATAGATTCATGGTACTGTAAATCTATTTTAAAAAAACTGTAAAAAATTGATTTATTTTCCTCTCCTGTCACTATCCTGGAGACCATACAAACAAGAGGAATCTAGACTGAACTTGCAAGAGAGCAAAACCTGACTGTCTTTTTTCATATATATATATATATATATATATATATATATATATATATATATATATATGTATGTATGTATGTATTTCAAAAAGTACAATATTTTCTTCAGATCCTTTATTTATAGTACTTAAGTATTATTTATAATAGAGTTTACATAGATCTTTAAATTTGCTGTGTCCCTTAAATGTCATTGGAATGTTTGGACTTACAGTGTACATAAATCTATTTAAATGTATCACCTTTCATCATCTTTTATCCTCTAATTTCTATATATAAAGTAGCATTCTACAACAAATTATGAAAGTAATGGTAGTGATAAACTATAACATGAGTACAAATTAAAAATCATTTTAACATCTACTCGGTAGAGAGCGTGCAATTCAGGAGATGCGTCGACATGGTCTTTCCACATCTTCTGTACGTTCCTCATCTCCACTTAGTTCAACATTGAGATCTCCTTCACATTCTCCAGAGCGTGCAACTGCAAGGTCGGTTGATCGAATAACAGCAGAAAAGTAAGGTTTTGATTGCATCATTGGGTTAATTGTCAACTTAGAAAGTTAAGGATTTTTTTTTTAAACTGAAACTGGAAAGAAACAAACAAAAACAAAGCAACTTATGTTTTGGTATATATGAAATTTTTAAACATTAGTGCTAATGATTTAGAGGGTGCTAAAAACACTAAAACTATTAACTGAAAGCACCAGCTGCTAATTATTCTCCAAAAGCTAAGGGATTTCTACTCCTATTTCTTTGCTTATAGAACAGGACTGTCATATAAATTCACAGCTTTTAAAATTCTAGTCATTAAAACTTCGCAATAATGGATCAGGCATGCCTACCCCATATCTGACTGAGTGGCCTGTACTGGCCAGAACTTGAACATTTGTACAGCCTAATTAACTTCTTTCCTTGCATCAGATTTGTTTGTACAGTATGCACTGCATCTCTCCATGTCAACAGCAGATGATTCTTTAGTGCCTATACTATATTCAGAAATGTTGGTATACTTTGTAAGTCTCTTGTAAACAGTCCCTGCACCAGAGCTTACCCATGTAGTCTTGCCTCAAAGATATACCAAAATCATATTGCTCCATCGATGAAGAGGCTATTTTATCTAGCTAACTGACACTAGTATGTAACATGGTGGAAACTGCTTGTGAGGCTAATACTCTGAGAGCCAGAGGACTTCCTTTTACTACATTAGAGGGAAAAGAACCATTTATCCTTCCTCTTTCTTTGTGCCTTGCAGTATCCAAGCTTCCTCATTTTTGTAGAGAAAACCTAAGCTTGTTCTCCTCCCATATGAAACCTCTAAGGACTACAGGCCAAGAATTATACCCATCTAACCTACCTTCTGTTCAGTGGTAGATTTTTGGCAACATTTGCCTACCATTCAAGCTATATGTAGAATAGCAAAATGCAAACATATGTGTGAAGAGATGCTGCTGGCTTCTTTCTTAGTTTTTGCCTCAGTACTTAATGTACAGCAAAAGCTTTGTTATCCGGCACCCATAAGTAATGGGGGATGCTGGATAACCAAATATGCCGGTTACCTGAGAGGCCCAAACTGGCGTCTTTGCCTATTTGAACTGCCACCCCTCCTGCCACGTCAGTGTGCCGGGGCACAGGGAGGGGGGGGCCCATGCAGGCTGTTATGCCCCAGACTGTGGGGACTCAGCGAATCTGGAAGTGCCACGATGGGCACTTCCGGTTTCGCTTTTGCCGCGTCGACTGGCATGCCAGTTAATAGAGCATGCTGGTTTGTAAGCTGCCACATAACGCGGCTTTTGCTGTAGTGATATTTATGGTCAAGAATAAGTGTCACAATTCAGTGTCCCTGAATCATGATTCTAATAATGATAAGTCTGAAATGCAGGTTTGAGAATGCTTAATGTTAGCTGCTGGCCCTAGGAGCAGCTTATTAACATCAAAGTTGCTAAAATATATATATATATATATATATATATATATATATATATATATATATATACACACACACACCAAAAGTAGATAAGATAAATACTAGGGGTGCACCAATAAAGAATTTTTGGGCCGATACCAATGGCTGATTATGAATGAGCCATATTGGCCGATACTGATCCAATTGCCGATATGCAGCCCGGCAGCTCAGAGAGCGGTATCCAACTGGTAAGTTTGTTGGGGGGAAGGGGCAGAGGGGAGGCAAGAGGCATGGGGTGTAGATCGAGGCCCCCATGGTGAGGGAGGGAGTGGGGCTGGGGTAGGGGCAGGTGCTGCCCCTCCAGGGTGTGGCACAGGACTGAGTCACAAGCAGGTCACCCAGGGTATGTGGGGGGGGACCCCCAGGGGAGGCAGGGGGGTGGCATGTGTCCCCTGGGTCTGTGTGGGGTGAGGGTATGCTGCTGCTGCAGGCTGGGGCTAGGGGTGGCACTGGGCTTTTCCTGGTGGGGGAGAAGGATGGGCCAGGGTTATGCTTGGGGTGGGTGGTGGCAGTGCTGGGAGAGGGTGTTCGTGGGGGCTGTGGCGAATTCTCGGGTGGCTGTAGCCCCCTCTCCCAGTGCTACCACCGCATGTCCCAAGCACAGCCTCAGCCTAGGCCCTGCCTCTGGGAAGAACCTGGCACTGCCCCAGCCCCAGCAGGCAGTCTGCCCTCACCCCACGCACAGATCCAGGGGACATGTGCCCCCTGTGCCTCCCCAGGAGGTGTGCGCAGTGGCAGGAGCTGCTCCCCAACCCAGATGAGCTGCTTGCAGCTCCATTCCACACTCCACCCCTCCCTGCCCCAGCTGGGCAGTGCCTGCCCCAGCCACAACCACGCTCCCTCATCACGGGGGGCCTTGATTTGCCCCCAGCCCTGTCCCTCCCCTCCGTCTCTTCCCTCCCCCCCCACCAACAGACTTACCAGCTGGATGGTGCTTTCCATACTGCTGGGCTGACCGCATGCATGCTGTGGCTATGTGCATGCACGTGGCATTTATTGGTGACATTATCAGCCACATCAGCCAAAAAAAGCCAACAATGTCAATTTTCCTTGTATTGGTGCTGATACAATATTGACTGGTGTATCGGTGCACCTCTAATAAATACAGAGACAAAAATTTGTATGGTGGGGATAGAGCACACCAATTCATCACCTAGGTTTCTAATATGTATGCCTCAGTCCTCCCATTCCTACCTGTTGCAGTTCAATGAAGAGTCAAAGGACAGTGAAATAAGCTTTGGTTGTTTCTAGGAATCATTTTGTGCTCTTTCCTTTTCTAGTGTGAAACAGACCAATGTTAGCAAGTGAAGAGTATATGGAAACCGTTAAAACATATAATAGTACATAAAAACTGTCCTTTTCTGGCAAAAAATAAGTGGGATTGTTCTGCATAGACTTTTCCATCAGAACTAAGCTCTTTCTTAAGAAAGAACCACTCAGCAAAGTGTTCGCTAATTTGCCCAATATTGTGTGAATTGTTTTGGCTTTTACAGTTTTCATTCTCCAGAGTCTATTCCAGACCCAAAATTAATTAGATTTCTTTTAATTAATACCTTAAATCCTGCTTGGCTTCATTGCATTATTAATAGCGTCTCTTCCATTAATGTTGACAAATCAAGTGTTTCTGAAATTGGAGGTTCATAGTCAAGAATTCTCATGTACATCTTTTTCCCCGCACTCGCAATTCTCTTTTCATTTTATGCAAAAAGAGCATCTCAAACAGAAGCAAGAAGATTAACTGGCCCATTACTGAGTTTCAGATATGCTTGTGATGTACTGTCCTTACACTGTAATATATCATGGTACTCTGTAGTGACAAATGCATACTGCACCACTTAGGCCTTGGACCTATGTTCATTTGTGGCACTACAAAGGTCTCCGTGTTTTTCTGCATTTAAAATGAAACGCTACTATATATAGGTATCAGTTGAACACAATGTTTTATTGATACATTTACCATTGTAAAGCGGTTTGGAAGCCTACCAGTGTCTCAGTCATTATAGTAAAATAAATTCTAAATATCTATATATTTTGGCATTTGATTTTGGTTTTCTCTATTATAGAAAATCACAGCTCCTCCTGCCCTCTTTGCTCACCAGTACATGGCTCCAGGTGCGGCTGAGCAGCCCTGATATGCTGGTGCCCATCACTCCCAAGCCACAGCCCTGCCCTCCCCGCCAGCCCTGCCAGTGCCCCTCACTCCCAGCTTGCAGACCTCAGCCCACCCCAGTGTGTGGGGAAGGAGGTGGGGGGGTTGTGCGGCAACGGGGGGTGCTCAACCATAGGTGACACCATATAGGTGATGTGTTGGGGGGGGGGCATGGAGGGTATGTGCCCCCAAGATTTCTACACCCACAGGTGGGCATGTGGTTGCAGCCTGGTTGGACTGTCACAGGCAGGAGCTGCCTCCTCAGCCCAACAAGCGGGACCCGGAGTGGGAGCATGGAGCATAGTGTTGACACTTGTTGCCTTTGCCAAGACCCCTGTGCCAGCTGCACTGCCAGCAGCACAAGGAGTAACTGGCTAGGGTAGGGGGCTGCACTGCCCTCATCTCTTCCCGCTGCTTACACTCCAGGCCACGGCTCTACATTACTGCCATGTCCTGGCTGCCAATGCTGTTCCCTTTAGACCACCGATGCTGCCTCCCACCCCACTTCCCCTCCAAGATAGAGCCACAACCTGGCACGTGAGTGGCTGGTGGCAGCAGGAGGTGAGGGCAGCACTGTTGTCCCCGTTCCCGTCCCCCCCCTTAGTCC
The DNA here is from genome assembly GCF_030867095.1 of Alligator mississippiensis. NCBI lineage: Eukaryota > Metazoa > Chordata > Crocodylia > Alligatoridae > Alligator > Alligator mississippiensis. The sequence goes on from NC_081825.1 coordinate 60,986,384, forward strand.
ATTACTCTACATGCTGCTGGTGGTGCAGCTAGCACAGGGGTCCTAGTGGTGGTGGCAGCAGCAGCGAGTCTCACCACCCTGCTCAACCCTCCTGCACCAAGTCCCACCTGCTGGACCACAAAGGTAGCTTCTGCCTCTGCATGCCCCTGGGCCTATGCCCCCCTCACTGCCTGTAGACTTAGTGTGTTGGAGCGGACTTGATTAATCAAGTCTGCTGGAGCATGGTAACTAATTACCACACTCCACCAGACTCCAGCATCATATGTATCAACATCCCTGTGCTGAAAAATGATGGTGAGCCATTTTAAAGCTTATTGAACGAGCGTCAGTTAAAGCCCCCTTCCCGCCATTTTTCAGTGTGGGGATGCTGATACATGTGATGCTTCGGGCGCTTTAATTACAGTGGCTCTTGGAACTGCTTTAATTAAAGTGCCTCCCCTCCCCTCTCCTCCCTACTGCCTCCCAGAGCATGTCTTTAAACTCCCCAAGAGCCCACCTATAGCACTACATGTACCTGCTACACCATACATATGGTGCTATAAAACATAGAGATACAGAGAAGTTCTTGCTTGAAAATAATAGTCTGTACATATTGTATGGATAATACGCTGAAGACTGATTCAAAGTACTTAGAAATACAGGCAGATGGCAAGGCAGGATGGCACCGTAAAGAGTAACTTGTTCAGAATGGCATAAGCTTTCATGGGTGACAGCCTACTTTTGTCAGTTGCTAACAACAAAGTATCTGATGAAGTAGGCTGTTGCATGTGAAAGCTCATGCCTTGCTAAATGAGTTACTCTCTAAAGTAACTCCCTACCCTACCTTCTGCTCAACTACAGATTAACATGGCTAATTATCTCTCTTTATAAATGCATATGATGATGAACAGAAATAAATTTAATACGTTTTGCCCCAGTTTGATTTTCTAAAAATACTGTTTTTATTTTGAAATTTCTTCTCCTCCAGAAACGTGAGCTTCAAGGAATAACCAATCTGGAATAGTCTTAAGCCTAAACCAATAATAGATGGATTAACTTGTTACAAGGACTTTTGAAAATTATGAAGTCTGGCATGAATTCTACCTCTGGTTTCTTCAGATCAGTAATGAGTTGTGAATTGTATACATGTGTAGAGTATAGTCAGCCTTACACAATTCTACTCTTTCAGTTACCTGTGGATGACCTGTTTATGATGGGTGCTTTTAATTGTTCCAATGTCTGCTTTTGTACCAACACTGAAGTCTTAAAGCAATTTTGCAAGGCTAATGTAATAGTTCTATAAATATATTTGCGTAAAAGAATGAAGCTGGCTCTGGGTAACTAATATGACAGCCTCTGATTTAATTTTGCCACTTATTTCCATTTGCTTATATCAGATAAAACTCCAAAAGTTTGCACATTCAGTGGTGCAGGGCAGTGTAAAGCAATGAAAGATTCTGTCTTTTTTTCTTTTAGGAAAAAATGCTGAGCCATAAAATATTTATTATGCATCTAATGGTTTTCTGTGTATTTGGATTTTTTACAAAAATTTTGTTTACACGTCATTGCTCTTATACAACCTTGTATCATGAAGAATGTCCATTCACTTTGTGAAAGTACTATCAATCTCAGAGTAGACTTTTCTTCTTAATCAAAAACAGTGCCATATCAATAATTGTCTTTTATAATTTTTTTTACATATAAACTCTTACGAAAATATTGCTCCTAGTCTTCCATAATGTTCTGTAATGCCCTTTTTATTTTTAAATACTGTATTTTTTCCAATGAAAAGCAATGGAAGAACACATTAATACTTTTAATATCATACGTAACTGAATTGTACCATATATGTAATGCCAAACCAAATCTGGAGATATTTTTCAAAACTTTTTTTTTAAAAGATCAGAACAAAATCAGGATTCATTCATACAGTTGAGCTCAAGTCTTTAAAGAGGTGACAGAGGGCCTTATATTATGGAACACATCTTCTACGTAGGTGCAGTAAAAATGAAAAATGTCTAATAAACATGAAAGACAGTTATTACTAATTTAGATCATAAAGCATTATTATGAATTATCTTTAGAATAATTTATTGAAGTTCATTTATGTAAGATATTTGGACTCATAATTAAGTATTTTACTCCAATATTTAAGTAGAATAGTACTAACTATTAGAAAAATAATGTGACATTTCTTGGTGTTACACATAGGGACTAGAAGGGAAATCTGTACTGTGGCGGTGCATCCATGTTGACTGATTTACAGCATTCCATTCAAAATAGCTGAAGAAAAGACTGTATGTACCAAATTCCATTACAGAGAGCAGGAAGGAATAGCATGACTTGAAGGAATCAAATTCTGAACTTTTCTATACTTTGTCTCCCTTGTATTTTTAAACTAAGATTGGTACAGTTTTGATTTAATAAAGAAATGTGTTTTAACTGGAAAATATGTTGTTTAATATTCTAATTAAATGTATGCATACATAATTGTTTGTTCTGGTCTTGATGTGGCATGTTTTGTCAGTTCTTAGATATTTTAAACTTAATGATATCTTTTAAGTCTTTTACTTCTTTTTGACTATTAAACTTTCTAAAGTGCCAGGTCCTTTATCTGGGTAGGAAGAGCCTTCACCACAACTATACAATGGGTGGTGGTCCACTGGCTGGCACTGTATCTGAAAGGGACCTGGGGGTGACAGTTGACCAGAAGATGAATATGAGCCAACAGTGCGATGAAGTCGCCAGCGGGGCTAATAGAACTCTAGCGTGCATCAGCCAATGTGTTGCAAACAGATCTAGAGAAGTGTTCCTCCCCCTCTATTTGGCATTGATGAGGCCACAGCTGGGTACTGTGTCCAGTTCTGGGCACTGCACCAGGAAGGATGTGGATAAGCTTGAAAGGGTACAGAGAAGGGCCATCCATATGATTAGGGGCCTGGAGGATAAGGCCCTATGAAGAGAGACTCCAGGAACTGGGTTTGTTCAATCTGAGCAAGAGAAGACTGAGAGGTGACTTGATAACCGTATACAAGGGTGAACACCAAGATCTAGGGGAGCAACTCTTCAGAAAGGCACCCTCAAGGAGGACAAGGAGCAACAAGCTAATTGAGCAAAAATTTAGGTTGGACATCAGGAAAAACTTCTTTTCTGTAAGGGTATCTAGAATCTGGAACACGCTCCCAGCAGAGGTGGTGCAGTCACCCTCCTTGGAGGTGTTCAAGAGGAGGCTGGGAAGGCACCTCGTTGAGCTTGTTTGAACCCAATAGCTTCCTGCCTCTGGCAGGGGACTGGACTTGATGATCTTACAGGTCCCTTCCAGTCATTTGATTGTATGATTCTAAACAAATACTTAGTAGAAAGAATATGTGCTCCATTCTTTGGAAGATACCACACTCCAACTGACTCAATCAGTGTTTGATCTAAATTTTTACTTCAAAATCAGGAAATTGTTCAGTTTAGTAACCAGCATGTTAAGTGCACTTGTTAATTTCACGACTCTCAACTAACCTTTATATTAGCATCCAGGTATTTGGAATTATTGGATTACCTAACACAGTTGATGTTTACCTAACACAGTCTTTCATGACCTGCTGGATATGTTGATCATGTTTTTCTTGGCTTTCAGAGAAGATCAGGATGTGATCCAGGTAGACTAACACATATCAGTCCAGGATGTCCTATAAGATGTTCAAGAAGTGCTGGAAGGTAGTTGGAGCACTGGTGCAATTGAATGGCATTGCCAAGTATTCAAAATGCCCATATCTAGTCTGAAAAAACATCTTCCATTCATCTCTTGGCCAGATGTGTACTAAATTATATGCCCCCTTGAGGTCCAGCCTGGTAAATATATGCACTTGCCCCAGTTTCCCACACCAAAATAGTCACATGTGAAGCCTCCGTTACAGCAGAGGCAATAGGGTTGCCTAGAAGGTATCACAAAGTTTTACAGAAATTGGTCACGTGCACCAACTAGCATGTCTATTCACCGTCTCTTGTTGTTATCGAAATGGCATGGTTGATTCCTCTGGTTGGGAGTGAAAATGCTAATTGTGTTGGAATATCCTGATTTTATCCTTTCTGTTTGGCACATACATCTTCCACTTTAGTGGGTGTCTGGAATTCCCTCAACTTGGCTTGATTGGTCCTGGAAATGGGACTGCTGTGCTATTCCACTTGATTCTAGACCCTCCCAATGCTGCACTCACCTTCTGCTTACAGGAACACATTACGTCCGGAGATAATTATGTCTAAGAGATTTTACTCCTTACTTTCTATATGCTGGCAGGTGGGTGATGTATCTAGGTCTAAAATAAGCAAATGCTTTCATCTACAAAATCAAGCTCAGAACAGTGATTCTAGCCTTGATTATTCCAATCCTAGCTACACGTGATGATACACAAATTTCTATTTGGCAATTAAATCTGCTAATGGAATGTACCTAAAGCTAAATACGTAATTACCGTTACCACATCTCACCACCCCGTTGCTACAAACATGGCCCAGGGACTTTATAAAATCAGTTTGTACTTAGGTGTGGCTGGCTGTAGATGAACTGGGCAAGACAGTATGCATGTCAAAGTGTTCACAGCCATTTTAAACAATTTGGTTAATTAGGTTTTAAGAGTATTTTTAAATACTCACTGATTGAAGTTCTCATATAGAAGAATCTATATATAATCCTTGGATTTACTAGGGCATTCTGCTTTATATGATGATGATTTGGTCTTATTCATGCCTTTATCACCTTTCACATTGCTGCAGTCCAGCTGATATATGTGAAGCTGTCATTATTTAGGAAACTCCAGCTAGTTCAGAAAGTTTCAGTAGATCTCTAAGTTTGTCAAACTTTTCCTTAGCTTTATATGATATCTTACTTGTGACTTTCTAATGAAGTTCTTTATTCTTACGTTCAAGGCCCTCCATGGCCTTGGCCAAGGTTATGTGCAAGGTATGCCTAAAGTTCCAGGATGAAAATCATAGATGAGAATTTTATTCTTCTGGCACATTGGCTCTCTCCACAGCAAGGGTACAGCTTAGCTGTAAAAGACAGATCTTTCTCAGGAAATGTTATGAGATTTAGGATGGAACTACCTCAGGAATTGATAAGCGTTTACTCCAAGTGCAAGGCAAACCTGTATTTTTCTAAACATACATAAATATTATTTTAAAGAGCAAAGAAAATCACCAGAAAAGAGGGGAAAGCAAAATAGCATTCCACTATACATGCTTTTCTCCTTAAGGAGAATGTCAAAGAACCAAGTATATGACAGGTATTAGAGCCTGGTTGCCTACTGAAAGGCACTGATACTATGCAAATATAATATAAGAATAGAAGAGAATATGAGGTTACTATTTGAGCCATTGATACTTCTGATATTTGATATTCACAAAAAGACCAGAAGTATAGTGGTGGCATCATGAAAGTGTCCAGATTCATCTGTACCTAGACAGCTAGCTTTTGAGAAAATTAGTACTGACAGGCTATGTGCAATGGAGTCTTCAGTTTTCTATCTCTCTAAAGGGTGAAAGTAAACAATACTAGCTCCCATTCAAAGGGCTATGTTTAATAGTGGTTTTAGACTTCGCAACAGCAGAGATCTACTTGACACAAGAAAGTTTCAAAGTCATATGAAACCTATTGCCTCCAATTTCATCCCAGGATATTGGTAGGAGCTTGTCTCAGACTTGTAGGACACATGGCTTTCTACATGTGTAAGTTTATTTTAATTGGGTGAAAAGGTGGTTGAAACCTGTGTAGCAGCCAAGCAGATGTCACCAAAACGTAAGTATATGCTTCTCCAAAATGCCTGGCATTATTTAAAGGAAGGACCTTTTGAAAGTCTACAAGGGAATATCATTCTCCTCCTCAATACCTTTGAAGAAGTTGATGATAAATGTCTTCAATTTGGGATAGGAAGTCCATTTGGATGGCCTCTAAACACAAGGTATGAGGGCTGCTCAGGAAATATAATTTATTTACTTTGTCCTAGAGAAATGTACATTCTGTTTTCCTTCCCCTTCTGATAGGACTGACTTAAGTCATAATGGACAATACTACAGTCAACAAGGGTAAGCAAGATCCAGAGCCCGTCAAGAAGCTATCTGCCTATGGGACATCTCTATTCCATGCATCTATCAGGGTCATAGGACTTGCTGATTTCATAGACATTAGGGCTGGAAGGGACCTCGGAAGATCATCGAGTCCAGCCCTCTGCCCCAGGGGCAGGAATTCAGCAGGGATCATAGGATCCCAGCAAGATAAACATCCAAATTTCTCTTGAAGGTGTTCAAAGTAGGTGCTTGAACCACCTCTGGCAGCAGTCTATTCCAGACCTTGGGGGTTTGGACTGTAAAGAAGTTCTTTCTTATGTCCAGCCTGAAATGGTCCTGGAGTTTGACCTTGTCATCCCCTGGGGCGCTCTGGTGAACAGACATTCCCCCAGATCCTGGTGAGCACCCCTGATAAACTTATAGGCGGCCACCAGATCACCCCTTAGCCTGCACTTTTCCAAGCTGAAGAGTCCCATAGCGCTCAGCCTCTCATCATAAGGTCTGTTTTCCTGACCTCTGATCATGCATGTGGCTCTCCTCTGGACTCTGTCAAGCTTCTCCACATCCTTTTTGAATTGTGGAGCCCAAAACTGGATGCAGTACTCCAGCTGCGGCCTCATCAAGGCCGAGTACAACAGGAGAAAGACGTCCTGGGATTTGCTTGAGAAGCATCTATGGATGCAAGCCAGCGTTTTGCTCACTTTACTAACCACAGCATGACACTGAAGGCTCATGTTCATCTTGTGGTCAATCATGACCCCCAACTCTTTCTTCCATAGTGCTAGCCAACATAGCACTGCCGAGCCTATAAGGATGCTGCAGGGTTTTTTTCCCAAGGTGGAGAAACTTGCATTTATCGGCGTTGAACACCATCAGGTTCTCGTCCGCCCATTTCCTGAGCCTGTCAAGGTCAGCCTTGATTGTCCTGTCCTCAGCTGTGGATGCTTTACCCCAGAGTTTGGTATCATCCCATTTGGGTCATGGAGGAGGCACACCATACTGCAGGAGCAACAGCTGTAGCATTTTTTTAACTGCTTAAAATAGGCTAAAAACCTGCTCCCAACTCCCAGTGATGGTAACAGCAGGTGGATTTTTCTTCCCTGAGCCTGCTCCTAGGCTGGTGGTGAGGTAGACTGGGAACCCACCTGTGGGAACCCACCCGTGGATGACACTGCCACAGTCCCTTGATGAATCTGGCTACCTATGCAGCCTGGGGCAGGAGCAGCTCTAGAGCTCCCACGTCCCTAAGGCCAGCAGGGGACAATGGCAGTGAAGAGCATGGTGGAGGGGGAGTGGAAAGGGAATGGGTGTGCAGCTGCTGAGCACTGAGGGAAAGGGAGGGGAATTCTTACCTGCTTGGAGACTTAAAAATTAAAAATGTCCCTTGCTGCTGCTCCTGCAGAGTGATCTAAACATGGTGAAGGAGGATGCGGGGGAAGTTGCAACTACACTACCATTCCCCCTCTAGATCTTCCTCTGGGATCATCTACCCAGAAACCTTTGTTTTGTTAGGTATTTCCTACTTACTCTGTTGATAGCCAAGGATTACCTAGCAGCCATTTCAGTTTTCAACTTCCCAATCCAGGAGTGCACCTCTTGCATAGTTCCATGTGGCTAGATTCCCAGCAAGGATTCATAGATGCTAGGGTCAGAAGGGACCTCAACAGATCATCGAGTCCGAGCCCCTGCCTAGGCAGGACAGAGTGCTGGGGTCAGATCACCCCAGCCAGATGCCTATCCAGCCTTCTCTTAAAGACCCCCAAGGTAGGGGAGAGTACCACCTCCCTTGGAAGCCCATTCCAAATTTTGGCCACACTTACCGTGAAGTTTTTCCTGATATCTAGCCTAAATCTGTTCTCTGTCACTTTGTAACCATTGTTCCCTGTTACCCCAAGAGGTGCCCTGGTGAAAAGAGCATCTCCAATCCTTTGTTGTGTTCCCCTAATGAATTTGTAGGCAGCCACAAGATCTCCTCTCAATCTTCTCTTGCAGAGTTTGAAGAAGTCCAGGTCTCTCAGTCTCTCCTCATAGGGCTTGTCCTGTAAACCCCTAACCATACAAGTGGCCCTCCTCTGGACCCTCTCGAGTCTATCAAAATCCTTCTTGAAGTATGGCGCCCGAAACTGGATACAGTACTCCAATTGCGGTTTGACCAATGCCGCATAGAGGGGAAGTATCACTTCTTTGGTTCTATTTGTCATGCATCTGCTGATGCATGATAAAGTGTGGTTTGCTTTGCTGTTGATTTTGTCACACCGATGATTCATGTTCATCTTGGAGTCCGCTATGACTCTGAGATCCCTTTCCACTTCTGTGCTGCTAAGAGTCATTTCCCAGCCAGTAAGTGTGCTGGATATTTTTGTGCCCCAGGTGCAGCACTCTGCATTTGTCCTTGTTGTACTGTATCCTGTTGTGTACTGCCCACTTTTCTAACCTGTCCAGGTCTGCCTGCAATCATTCCCTACCCTCCAGAGTGTGCACTTCACCCCACAATTTAGTATCGTCTGCAAACTTGGACAGAGTACACCTCACACCCACATCCAAGTCACTGATGAAGATATTGAAGAGTACAGGTCCAAGGACCGAACCCTGCAGAACCCCACTACCCACATCCTTCCAGGTCAATACCAACACATCTACTACCACTCTCTGGGTGCGACTGCTAAGCCAATTTGCCACCCACTGGACTGTATAGACATTTATGTCACAGCCTCTTAATTTATTTATGAGAATGGGATAAGTTACCATATCAAAGGCCTTGCTAAAATCCAAGAAAACAACATCCACCTCTACTCCTGCATCTAAGCTTTTTGTGACCCTTTCATAAAACAAAACCAGATTGGTCAGGCATGATCTGCCTGCTATGCATCCATGCTGGTTGCCCTGCTGCATTATTTTTTCCCTCTGGACTCCCACAGATATGATCGTTCATAATCTTTTTAAAGACCTTTCCAAGGATGGAGGTGAGACTGACTGTCCTAAAATTACTCGGATCCTCCTTCCCCCTCTTCTTGAAATAGGGACCACATTCCTTTTCCAGTGCTCCAGGACCAGACCCGAGCACTACAAGTGCTCAAACAGCTGTGCCAGTGGTTCTGCTATGACACTGGCCAATTCCTTCAGTACTTTTGGATCCAGCTCATTTGGGCCTGCTGCCTTAAACACATCCAGTCCATCCAAGTGACTCTGCACCAAGTCAGTGTCAACAGTTGGTGGGCTGGTGTGCATCTGATGCCCGTCTAAGAACCCATTAAGAGACTTATCTTGACCCCTGTTCAAGAACACTGAGGCAAAAAACTAATTGAATAGCTCAGCCTTGTCCCCGCTGTCTGTCACTAATTGCTCCTTCTTGTTCAGTAGGGGTCCTATGCTGCCCTGTGCCTTCCTTTTACTCCCTACATACCTAAAAAAAAAAATACTTTTTGTTGTCTTTAATTTGTGTTGCCAGCCTCAGCTCTGTAGTTGTTTTGGCCTTTCTAACTGCCTCTCTAAGGATATGTATCTTCAGAGAACCTTCTCCTCGGGATCCAAATATGACAATGTCAAAGTTAATGGTTCCATTATTTGAACCATTAACTATGTTTCCTGTTTATTCATTCCATCAAAAGAGCCTTTCTGATCACCATAGCATTTGTTAGAAGGATAGGAGAGTTAAAAGCACCAAAAGCAGGGCTTCCCCATATAATTTTACATACAGATAGGGTGTCCATCAGATCTTATCCAAAATGTATACCAAAGGTAGTCTTAGATATTGGTCTAAACCAAATGATATACCTACCAGCATTTTCCCCCAAAACACATTCAAACAAAAGTGAAGCTAAGATTCATAACCTAAATTCATTTGAGTGGTTTCTGTCTCTGAGTTGATACATTTAAGACAGAGAGGGTATCTCCCAGATTGTTTATATCTTATGAGGATTGAGTAGAAGGTAATGTCAAGATTTCACTTGGATGTCTTATTGTCCCAGGGGCTATGAATCAGCCAAAATAGACCCACTTAAAAGAGTGAGTGCTCATTCTAAAAAAGCACAAGTGGATTCTGTACTTCTCTAAGTATCTGGAATTCTGTACACACATTTACCCAGGACTACTCTGTAACGGAGTCAATTATATGCATTTTGATACCGCAGTCCTATGATCATTTTTGGGTAGCCTTGATCACAGAAGGTTGGTCTTATAAGCTGTCATCAGTGAAATGTGGAAGAAAAACAGTCACATACCTTCCAATAACTGTTTTTGTTTTGTTTTAGTAACTCCCCAATCCATTTCCCTTATTGCTAGAGAGCTTGATAACCCCTAAGTTGAGTTTTGAAAAAGGAAATAAGCCATTTGGGTTGACTTGCCATTTATTTTCTTGCATGGGGAAGGCAATGGCTTGCAATGCACTTACATGGCCCCAACAGATATTGCTAGCAAAAAGAATCCAAACTTGAATGTGTTGGGAGCATGGTTTCTATTAGAGGAATTCATATATGGACAAAATATCCCAGAGAATCATACCTTAAAAGATAAGTAACCATTTCTCTTCCTTTTTTCTGTATAACTTGTGCTTTGTTTGCCTCAAATAGTTTCTTCCTTGAACCACTCAGATCCCAGGGCTCATCTGACCTACACACCCTCTGTCACTAGTAAGGCTGGCAAAGATCTATCTGCATAGCACTCTAGGCATATGTATGTAACATGCTGACATCTTCCCAAATAACTTAAGGTAAGCCAACAACAGCCCTCCTGTCAGCATAGCTGTCTTGATACCAAAGCTTTTTCCAGGATAACTATGTCAGGTGAGAGTATGATTTGTGTATACCCCTAGTCAACCTAGTTATGACACAGAACTTTGTAGTGCAGATCTGGCTGTACTACCTAAATGGCATTGGGGCTCTAATTATAAAAGAGATCAAATTTTACAGAAAGCTGTGTATGCTGCTGTAGTTCAGATAGTGAAAGAGGTTAAATATACCCTGTACTTATTCATGCATTGCATATCTCAGATATTGATAAATAAGTATACTTATTCTTTATTGTTGAAGGAAAAGATGCACTCAGTTCTGGCACTGGGGTCCCCTCCCTTTTCATCCCCTCAGACTGAAGAAGCCATCATGGGGAAAATTCAGTTCTGCTTTTGAAGCTCTGTGCTTAAGTAACTCTTAGTCACCTTCTGGAGCTGGCACAAGTGTAATTTGGTGGGCATCAGGAGCTGCTCAAACATACTTGGAAGCTATTTTTGGCTTTATCTGTTAAACTCAAGATGTCTCTACTGAGCATGGGTGAACTGTAGTGTTTTATAACTTGACTAAATTTTACAGCTTTCACAGGAATGGTAAAAGACACATTCCAGTTTGACACAAAGCCACCCCCACCAGATTTGAAGATTCTGTTCTCAAAGAACGGGGGTGTTAGTCCCATTCCAAAGAAAGATCATGGTAATAGTGGACAGCACTATGCAACTGTCTCTGGCTTCATTCTCTGAAATGGCTGCAATGTGTTGGCTAAAATATTCCGTTAGAAAGTAATCTGAGGCAGACATCTGTGATAAACATTTTTAGCCCTAACAGTTAGCTGTAGCAAAGATAAAATAAAGTAAGAATAGGGTCTTGTAATGAGAAGTATTGGATAACTGCTACCAGTCCTGCCTGTACGCAGGGGTGTGTGTGTGTGTGTGTGTGTGTGTGTGTGTGTGTGTGTGTGTGTGTGGCTCTGCATGTAAGTTGCCTAATATTTCCATTATAAAAGATTTTTGCTAGCCTTTTTTGAGAAACCCTAGTATCTTTAATTTCTGCAGCAGACTGAAAGTTGGCAGAGAAAAAGCCTGTGGATTAAGTAGTGTTTTTTCTTTGTCATATGAAATTCCATTCGGTTTGAATTCAATTACACGCTATTAAAATTATTATTATTACCTTTTATTTTGTTTCTTTTCCTCAGAAAATAATTGTCACTGTGCCATAATAATAATGGAATAGAATATTCTAAAAAATTAAGTTTATATTCCTGCCACAACAGAAGCAAACATTGCATTGGGTATTCTTGGGAGCTGCCAAAGTATCTGTTGTGTAATGAGGGTGGGTGGAGGCAGCAGGCCTGAATCTCATTCTCCATCCCACCTGAATCAATCTCTGAATGCAGTATGTGATGCTGTCATTCCATTCCTTCCTGACAACCTTTGTCTGGTCTTGTATTTGAAGTGGAGAAATTGGTGCTTGACAGCTCTGCTTTAAGCAATACAACTGTCAACCCATAGGCCATATGTGGCCCACAAGGGGTAAAGTTGCGGCCCCTGGTCTCCTGTCCAGTCGCTGCTCCCCTCCTCACTCTGGCTGGAGTCTCTGTTCCTCCTTTTTCCAGGTTACAAGTCCTTCCCATCACCCAAGGGGACAGGGCAGACCACTGCAGCATGGGTTGCTGAGAGTGAGCATGTAGGCACATAGTGCTGTAGTGATGGGGGCTCCTATGCAGTGTGTGGCTTCTGAGGCCAGTGGTATGCCCTGGTATTGCCCATGAGCATATGCACCGTGCTGGTGTAGCTCACTGAGTGTTTGGCCAGGGCCACTGAAGTTGGGCAGTTCTGGCTTTAAGTATAGGGTCAAGTTGTGTATGATGGAGGAATTATTATAGTTGCATGCAACAACTAGTTTTTTCCTTAAAAAATCCTTAAAAATTGCATACTAAGAACAAGTTTAAAAAAGGTGTGTGAGATGCAATCAAACACTTAAAGGTTTAGATGTGCCAGATTTATGCTTAGCCATTGAACCTTAATCCAAGCTCTATGTGCATGTAGGGTATATTGACTTTAATTACATCATCATATTTTTTAATACTCCTGTAAGTGTAAAATGTATATATATAATTTACCTCAATTGAGCAAAAGAATTTTGGGCTGAAGGTCAGTGAACATATTTAATTTGATGCATATTAGGTTAGTGATTCTCAACCTATAGTCTCTAGTTCAGTTGCTTGTTACCTAGTTTGCTAACATAAATTCTGGCATCTTCCATAGGTATCCAGGTTCTTTAGTACAAAGAAAAGTCTGAAGACCCTATAAACATGGAAGGGAAAAGAAAAAGGGATGTTCTAGTGATCTCTAGAGATCTCGGGCACAGTGAGTAATTACTAGCGGGCCTTGATCTGAGAGACACCAATGCGATAAGGTTGTCTTGGGGAGCAAGAAGGAAATGAGACAACTAGGTAGCATATTGCAGGAAGTAAGAAAGGAGACTCATGTCTAAGTCAGAGGTCAAACTCATCTGGCCCTGTAGGTGATGATGGCGCAGGGCTGGTTCTCAGGCTGGATTGGACCCAGAGACCCTCTCCCCTCCCCGCTTCTCCAGCATACTTGATCCAGTGTCCAGTCCAGTTGGTCTGGATTCCAGACTGTAGCTGTGAGCATGGAGCATGGATCCCAGACTGGCTGGAGCGGATATCACACTGCACACGGTGCCTGCTCCAGCCAGACTGCACAACACATGGTGCCTGCTCTTAGAAATATGCAGCACAGGGCACCTGCTCCAGCCCATCTGGGACCCATGCTACAGGTGGTGCCTGCAAGCAGCATGTGCATGGTAAGTCCTAAACTGGCTGAAGCAGGCATCATGTATGGTACGATGTGTGGTGTAGTCCAGCCAGAGCTGGCAGTAGTGTAGTGGGACAACTGCTCTAGCCAATCTGGGATTTGCACTACACACCCCTAGCCAGACATGTGATGTACATGCTGCCTGCTCAGGGATCTTTGCCACATGCACCTGCCCCTGTGGTGCAGTCCTGAGCTGGTCTGGTGCATGTTGGTGCCCATGGGGGTCTGCTTAGACCCAGGGGTAGCACTGAGGGCTGGAGAACAGGGCTCTGTGGAGTTGATGTGGCCTGTGGGCTATATGTTTGACAGCCTTGGTCTAAGTAATATGTCCAGGAAAGTATGTGCAACAGCATAAGAGAGGGATAAAATATCAGAGAAACACATGTATGCAGAAGAGTAAAAGGGTCAGGATGATGTGGAGAGAAGAAATTGGACAGAAGAGAAAAGGAAAACATAAACTGGCTACCTTCTTCAGACAAGGCAAAATCACATTTAAGGTGCTAAGTGTCTGTAAGTAACTTCTTGCTACTATTTTTCCATCTCAGAAGTTGCTGAATATTCTACAGAATATTGTGTTTGATCATGAATCAGAAGGGAAGTGGTCTGTGTAACTAGTAAAGAGAGGGGAAGTTACTTTTGTGATTAGGAGAGGAGGTGATCTTTGAGATGCTTTTTATTAAAGTGGGATCCATACTGAGGAGTCTGAGAATTCTTGTTTTAGGTGTAAACTGTTTTCTCAAGGAGAGGATAGAAGCCCATAATTTGGCACACAATAGACAGTATTGCATGAAATAGGTTACATGAAACAAGAAGTCAGAAGAGAGGCTAATTTATTTGCTTTTATGTATCTGTTTCTTTCTTAAACCTGATAGAGGGCACATTATGTCTGAAACCTTGTTTTACCTCTCTCCAAACTATACAGTTGGTCCAATAATAGATATTACAAAAACCCTTGCTTCCCATGTTTCCTGGACTGCAGTGGTTACCTACTAACCCCATTATTTGTGTCTCTTAATGTTGCTATATCCAAGGAAAGGGATCTATTTTACTTTAATGTTGTGTTAATATATGTGCATCAATGTAACTAATTACTCTAATCGATTTATACTTGTGCAGAAAGTTTCTGACGCATTTAAGTTATTTCTGAATTAGGTAAAAATGAATAACCTTCACTTATTGTGAGAGAGGCTATAAATCTGTGTCTTCTTGAAATTTTGATGAGTTTCTCTTTGAAAGCATTATATCTATTTGTTTTGCTTGTCTGTAGCATGGGCCCTGGCAAATGGTACAGTTTAGATGCGATTAACCTGTTAGTAACCCTGCCACACGATCATGGAATTAATAGCACGACAAAATGGGAAGGCAGCCACAAAAGCATTCAGAAAAAGATATGTAACATTTCTGTGGCTGGTTTCCATTGCACCTTAAATTGAAGTTATAGTAGGATAATCAGAGCTGGCTCAAAACTTCATTGCAGCCCTAGGACTGCACTGGAGTCAGTTCAAGACTCTGGTGCAGTCCTGGGGCTGGCAGCAATAGTCAGCTGATGGTCCCAAATCCAGGACTGCACTGGAGCGGTTCCAGACTCCTGTCCAATCCCAACGCTTGGGATTAACAATCAGCTGATTTTTCTCAGACCTAGACCCAGGATTTCACTGGAGTCTGGAACTGGCTCTGGTGTGGTCCCAGGGCTGGGTCTACTGATTGTCCCACCCCTAGAACCACATCAGAGTCTAGAACTGTCTGCAGTATGGTCCCAGGGCTGAGACCTATAATTGTGTGTCCCAGCCCCGGGATTGCATGAGAGTCTTCAGCCAGCTCTGGTGCAACCTCTGGGACTGCACAGGAGTATTGAACAGCCCCAGTGCAATTCTGGGCTGGACTGATGATCAGTTGATTGTCGGCCCCTGCCCTGGGACCACTTGGGTTCAGCAAGTTTGCAGGCATTCAGCTTTCAATTTGCCAGTGCAGAGGGAGCCTGGTACTGTAGTTATTTTCACATACAGTGCTTTGTATATAGAACCATAAAAGGAGGGCTAGAAGGGACCACAGGAAGTCATCTAGTCCTTTCTACTGCTCTACTTCTGTTCCCTGCTGCTTCTGTTCTGTTTCCCCTCCCATCTGCTTCATTCCACACATAAGCTGCCCTTACCATTTGTGGCACACAGGTCACACGTTGGCCAGCCCTGCTGCAGGGTATTTAACTGTGCATTTTTTTCCTTTACAACTGCTGAGTGATGGTTCAGGAATGCCATGATAGTGGACTGATGGCAAATTGAGGAAATTATAAATGAGATTGTCAATACTTTGTCTATACAATTTAATTCTATTGACTAATGGCACCAATCTTTTCTTGAATGCAAACCCCAAAATTAATTGAAGCATCAGTATTTTGTGTTCTTTTGAGTTTGTATTTTTAATTTGGGAATTTTTACTGTTTTTTCTTTTACTATTTGTTACTAAATATAAAATATCAGCAGAAGCTTTTGAGATATATTACTGACTTTTTTCCTTTAAAGAGGTACTAAGAAAAGGCATAGCTAGCACAAACGGCAGGTATACAGATGATTTTGAATGTTCTGAACATAAGAAGAGATGCAGGTTACAGTCCTGTGGCTGTAAAACTGTAACCCCTGTTTTCTACCTGCTTGAGTAAAAGCAGTTTAGCAAATGGGGGTCTTCATTGCTTTTTCTTTGCATCCCCATGCCTTTAAGTTGTGCTTTTGCACCACCTAGTGGACTAATGATTTTTCTTACTGTGATTGTGATACTAATGGAAGCAAATATTATTTGATAGAAATCATGGGCTCATCTAACAAGCAGAGTAGGTGACTTACTGGCTAACCCAACGATTCTCAACCAGGGGGTGAGGTAATCTGAGGTGCTACCAAATCAATTGAAGGGCACCAAGAGGTGTGAGGCAATAAGCACAGGTGTTATGAGATAAGCAGTTAAGTTGTCCTTGCCTGCTAGATCCCTGCTGCTGGACCCCTCTGCAAGGAGGTAAGCACTATAATATACACATTTTTTTTTTTAATTGGGTGCCACTCAACTCACAAAAGTTATGGAGTGGTGCCTTAAGTCTGAGGATGCTTCAATTCCAAAAAGGTTGAGAATCGCTGGACTAACCCATCTATTCTTAAAGCTCATCCATCACTTAGCTAGAGAGAGAAACTCAGCTGAATAACTTTCCAGAAGTCTCTTCATGCCTCAGCAATAGAGAGAACAATAATTAGTGATCTTAGTTTCCATTCTCTGTGAGGCTGTAAAACTAATCCTTGTCAATTGGGGTCTATTTTGGGGGCCATGGTTAAAGCTACCATCAATCCTACTGGATTTTTTTGTGCCCCACCTCACAAATGCTATTGCCTAAATGAAGAACAATTGTACTGTGCCAACCTGGAAAACCTGTGCCTGGCATTTATATCTTGCTTGATACAATTAAATTATGCTCCTAGTCTATATTTTAGCACTAAACATGTTGTGATTATCTTCTTAGGCTGTGTCTACATGGTAAATTTACCATGCCTGGAGGCAGTGCCCTCAGACACACTGGGCTGTTCTGGCTAGCTTACCCAGAAGCAATTTAGCCATGTCCACAGGGTGCTTCCACCTGGCTCGCTGACAATACTGAGTTCTAGGGCCAGTTACCTCTGCGCAAGCCAATTAATGTGCCTATGGAGCTGGATGAATGACCTATGCTACTTCTGGTTTAGGACACAGCCTTCCTGGAGTAATGCAGCAGGCTTGATGGCACAACTGCTGGGCACAGTAGTTTACCATGTAGATTTGGCCCTAGTTGCATGTGCTTCACACTACCTAAATTGTGAAGCATCTAAACTTGACAGTGGTGCAAATACCAGATATGAGACTTGTATCCACCCTATTTCTGACTCTCAAGTATTCTGGGATTCTGGTGCATTGTTTTTTGTTTCTTTCTCATTTGCCAGGAATAACATTCTGATGATTTTTCCTGGCCAGTGGTAAGAGAATGGGGATGGACATGCTTTATGATCAATCTTTTTAGAACATTGCAGATCAGAGAACTGTTTTTAGTATGTATTTATTAACATTTATTTTGAATACATATAGCTAAATTTGCTGATTTAGTGTGTGTTTATGGTGTTTTATAGAGATATGTGGTTTTTTCCACCCTCTGTTTTAGAGGTGAAAGAGGCCACAGTATATTGAATATACCACAGTAAATGGACTTCAAAACTGGATGAGTAGTAGCTTTCTATATAGTAAGGTTAACTATAAAGTTTGAGGAATGGAGCTCATAATTAGTTAGGTCCAGTGGGATACAGATTGCAAAATATTTTTTGTAGTTTTCCTGTATCAGGCTAGGTTGGGGTCCAATATTCTTTTTTTTCTTTGTTGTCTTTTAGATGAAATAGTAGAAGCAAAGCTTTCTCTCTTGGGCTAGGTACAGACAGTCAAAAAGCCCAAGGCTGAATCGATTCAGTCTTTGCAAGTTAGTCTAAGCTGCGCAGATTGAACCAAATAGCAAATAAACACACGTTCACTTTTAACTCAGGAAATGTAGCCATATGCCTGCAATGGCTCAAGCCAGAAGCTGGGGGGTGCTACAGCATGCCTTCCAGCCACTGCCAAAGGGAAAGGAAGGGTCTCGCCCTTCCCTGCTGGAGTGGAGGGGGCATGACCCAGCCCCTAGCTTGGTACTAGCACACTGGAGGGTAGGGTTTAAATCCCCTCCCTGGCCCACACTGGACTTCAGCCTGGGTCTGCCTGGGTGGGAGGGCAGTGCTTGCCAGGCTTCTCCCCTTCCCCCCCCCCCGCCCACTGCTTGTGGGAGGGGGGCAGCTGCTGCCAGACTGACGAAGTGGAGTTGGGCAAAAGGTAATGGCACTGAATTCATAACAGTTTAAATATTTTGCAGGGAAACTAACATCTCTGCACAGTGGATGTGGGAGGAGGGGTGGTGGTGGGAATTTCCAGCCAGAAAATGTAAAGAAATATACAACCTGCCAGGCGGGTGGGTGGGCCACACACGAAACACGGGAGGTGCCACAGCCTCTTGGCCTGGCCAGTGCCCCCCCGCCAGGCTGGCACCCAGGGGTCATGGCCCCCTTCTGTCTGCCCCCCCACCCTCAGTTGGTATACCAGTGGAGAGTACATACAGCATAATGGAATGGAATAAACCAAGAAGACCAGAAAAGCCTTGCATAAGTCTTACATAATCCTGAGTGTCTCCTTACAGCCAGGTATTCAGAAAGTCCTTGCTTAGGTATTCCAGTCCCCCAACTTTTACAGGTTCTGCTTTATAATGTAAATGTAGTTCTCTGCTTTCTTTGGTCACGCCAGACCAAGCAGTCTGGGACCTTCTCTTGTTCCTTTAGCTCCATCTCCAGCACATACATATGATGAGTGTGCCAGGTCTTTGCCAACACCTCCCAGCTCTCATTCTGGTCCTGCAGGGCTTGGCTGTGTGCTCAGAGGTGTCAGGGAACCAGCCCGATTCCCTAACCCCTTCCTATATGGCCTGGGGGAGCTATGGGGAATCATGTCTCTTCCTCCTTCCCGTATCAACTGCTTACTTTAGTCTCTGCCAGAGGTGGGAGGGAGTGGAGTCTTCTCCTTAAGAAGGGTCCTATCTTGTCCCTTCCTCCAATAAGTCTCTGGATAGGAAACACATTCTGCTAGGTAGGTGTGTCAATAATTGAAAAACAATCAAAGTTGTTAGCCACACACTGTAGTCTGGATGGCTCCTGGATTGACATTTTAACAAGGTGTTATTTACCTTTGCTGTGCAGGCAGTGGTTTGACATACAGTTGTTAAAGAACTAGCAGGGGCAGACAGAGGGGAAGTAAACCCCCACCCTGCTCCCTTTGCCATGGCGGTCAGCATCTGGGCATGCCCACACCCCTGCTGCTGGAGCAATAAGGGTGCAGGGCCTGACAGGGGCTGCTGTGTCCCAGCCAGGCAGATCCCAGGGGGAGAAGGGAGGGAGGGGGGGCCTCACCTCAAGGTGGCCATGCTGTCCAGCATCTGGCCCTGTCTCGCCCCAGAAAGCAGAGGAATGGGGCCATCCCCACTCTCTGGAGCAGACAGCACAGCCCAGCCCAGGGCTAAAAAGCATGCTGGGATGCTGGAGGACTGTGATTTAACTTGAACAAGGAAGGGGTCTGGGACTGTAAACTGGTTTGACCCAAATCAGTTAAGTCTGAATACTACATTCACCCAGGTTTATCTTAAACCAGTTTTTGCCATTTTGAAACTGGTTTATGTGCACTGAACTTATGTTCTGTTACAGGTTTAAATCAGTTTCTGGTCACTTAAACTGGTTTAAGTGTAACTTCTGTCCCTAGCCCTAGTGTCCAAAATTTTGAAGGATGTAGTAGGATCTAGGTTGTTGTGACACCAGTGTCCTGGGGTTCATCAATGTCTATATTTTTTAAGTGTGAGCAATAGTGTAACAAAGAGGGGTGACCATGGCACCAGTCCTGGGTGCTGACTGTGGGAGGAGGAGGGTGCAAAAAAATAGAAACAATTACATTCTTGACCCAGCTGGTTCTTCCCCATCCATTCTTGTTGCATAGGGCGCACAAGCACCCAGTTATGCCTCTGCGTAGGAATGATTAATATTTTCTCTTTAAGCACTAGAATTTGACTAATTGGGACAAGAAAGGTGGCAGGATCAGATTGGAGCTGGGTCTTTTTGTCTTCACCAATTTGCTGAAATAGGAGCAATTATATTTCTTCTTCTAGAGAATGGGATTACAAAATAACTTGGATTCAGGTGCTGGGACCAGGTTTTTGTTGCATCAGTGTACCTGAACCAGTGTTCAGGCTTTTTGGTGCAGAAGCAGCAGCTCCACTTTTTTTTGTTTAAATAGTTCAGTTTGGGAGCATGGGTGCAACATATTCATCAGGAACCAAAAGAACCCCCATAGATCCCTGTTTTAGGGCAATTAGACTTATTCTGTATTCAGGCAGTGGAATTTGGGGGAGTGAGCCAAAAAATTGTAGGAATGTATCTTTTCCCCAGACCCTTTCATTGAGATAGTGTTGCCCAAGTTAGGTCTAGTGGGCTGCTGGGGAGCATGTGATCATTGGAGTAACTGAGCTACATTGCCATGGTGTGGCAGCAGTGGGGAGAGCAATGGAGGCTGCTTAAAGACAGGCTGGGCGGCTGCTGCTGCTGTTGCTGCATTCATTGAAAAGGGAAACCACTCCACACAATACTGGTTCTAACCAAACAAATGAATGAAAAAGGTAAGACCTTCCTGTTTCTCTAATAAATGCTATTTCAGTGTAAGCAGAAGTTAGCCTTCCCCCGACGAAAAAGCTACAGCACAGTAGTACTGTGCTGCTTTTGCATCCTGACCTTGTCACTCTCAGGCATTAGCATCTTTTTGCCTCTACTCAGCAATTCCTGTTTTTCCAGACTGATTGTCATTCAGGGCTATTTTCTATTGTTGGATATGGCTAGTGATTTCTTAAGGATTATTAAGAACCTGCCTGTGATTATTTGTTGTGAGCCTAGGATTAGCATCAGTTTTGTTACATGTGATATTTCCTTTTAAATACCAATGAAAGCTAGTTGTGATGATTATATACACTAGTGTCAGTTAGATGCACAATGAGGAGATCTGAAAAAATACCACATGTAAGTAGTTATCTCTTAGTGTTAAAGCGCCTTTGTTAAATAAAGAGCAGGAACTATGTGGGTGTTTCACTGAAGGTGCTACTTTGTTGCTGTCTGAGGATTTAATGGCTCGGATGGCTCTTTAAAATTTCTTCTATTTTCTTTTGTTAGCATTTTTACAGAGTCCTGTATTCATTTGCCTTTGCTGAAAAGCAAAATCTCACAGAAAGATGACTTTTGTTCTACACTATCACCCTCGAGAGCTGCATTGCTTTGTTTAACCTCCTGTAAGCCATTTATCACATAACTCTGCCATCATATTTTAATAAGCTATGAAATCTGCTGGTTTTCATGGTTGAAAGACAGTAATACACGGTTTCTGGTTTTTGCCTTCCCCCACTGGAACTGAAACAGGTAAGCTAGGGGTATGAATGTCCAGAATGCTATTCTGCTGTTCTTAAAAAAATCATTCATTTAAAGAATTTCTCATTTTGTCATGGTGGGAAAAAGGACTACCCACCCAAATTGTTGCTTTATAATACCATTAACAGACCACTAATTAATTTGGTAGTGTTTTAGATTTTTTTGGTTATGGGTTTTTTTTTTAATATAAATAATGATACTATTACAATTAACCAAAAAGTAAGATATGTTTGGCTGTAGAAGTTCACAAAATATTTTCTGATACATTTCTAATCCAGCATCCTAAAAATAAAATGCCTAATTTAAAAACACAGTTCAAGGGGTTAGAGAAAACCTAGAAACCACTGTGGTGCATCCTGAAAATTTAATATGCTTGACAATAATAGCACTGAAACTGATCTGCTATTAGGTATGTGGGGGGATGGTCAGTACAGAAAAAGTATTATTTACAACTAAAGGCCTATAATAAATATTCTGTAGCTAATTTTAATTAAGTTGTCAACCAGACCTATATATACTGCATAAACAGTATATCAGAATTGCTATAAAAATGGGCAGTGGTTGTGTTTCCTTGGCATTGTGTGTAGTTTAAGGACATCATACCAGTACTGAATAATCCCTTTCATTTGCTTCAGTAGACTAAACACAATGAGTGGGGGTCATACCTGAACTTATCTAATATTTGATAATAAAAAATGTTTAAAGTTACTATTAACAATGTTGGATACCTTTGTGTAACGTACCAAATCTTTTAGCTATTTCCAAATGTTAGATTGGGTAACAGATGCAGCTACTAAGGCTAGTTTCTTTACAAAAAAACACATTTCTTACATACCTAGTGTGTAATAGTTATATGTATAACTCACTTTAAAGCAATTGAAACCAGTTCAGGAATTGGTTACATATTTATTTTAAACCTAGCTCCTTTGTTGTTAAAAATATATTCCACCAGAGGCTTTTTTTCCCCCATAATAATTACACAAATGAGTTTGTGTTTAAAAAAGCAGGAAGAGTGAAGAGTGCAAAAACCTTATATGCAAGCAATACATTTTTCATGATTTTAAAGGTAGCTGTAAGAACTCCCTAAGAAAAGAGCTTTGGTAAATGTATTTAAGTAAGAGATTACCACTATTTGTTGTTTTTTATTGCATAGGTTACCTTATCTCAGAGCATCGTTAATTAACCACACTATTTCAAAGGGCTATCAGCAGTGAATATAAACATGCAATAGATGGAAACACTTTGAAATAAATTAAGAAACTTTACAATGGAAAGCCTTTATTTTGTATTCTGGATTATATGAATTTTAACATTGCACTGGTAGCCAATAGTAATAGATTCGGGCATACTATTTGTACTAATTATTAATGCTTCCACTCTGTTTGTGCATTAAGGAGAACACTTCCAGTTTTCTAACATGTAATTCTTATAACCATTTTACCTTACTGTTTTATAAAGTTCTATAGGTTGTTATACAAATATATCTTTAATTATGTGATTGCAATATTTAGTATGTTCATGTCATTTAATATAAAATATCAGGAGTACTATGAAAAATTAAATGATTTATTTTTAAAAGAGGTTATTGTTTATATTCAAATAGTTTTGGGAATACTGTTTCACTCTCATTTAATTGAAGATACTCAAAAGTGACTTGTAGCATTTATTCAGAATTTTGATTGTTACATATCAGATTTATTAACATTTGATGCTTTGACTGTGCCCGTGGGATACATTTTATGTACTACCTTGCCAGGGCCTTCAGTCAATCTCTGAAAATTATGATTTAGCAGTTTTGGTATTGAATACTCTTGAAATAGCTGAATATGTAGCAATAACAATTTTACAATAAGAATCACAGTTTCTTGGAATAACAACAAGAGAATAAAAATGGGACAAATAATTATATAGCAGTGAAGTCGTAAGATCTATAAACAGTATTTTTATAGACAGAGTGTATATTTTACTGACTGCATAAACATCTTGAATTGGCTTGTATATTAAATCATGAAAAATCATTTAGCATGTTTTGTAATTTTTTATATTTAAGAATAGCTTACTCCATGTGTTGCTCATCAGGGTTTTATTTTTGGCCCGTCATGAAAGCAAACAAGGAATCTTAATTCTTTTTCAAGTCAAAAATTTGTCCATACATTGCTCTTTAATAGCCTTATAGCTAGAGACGTATCTAAGTTGTGGCGGGACATTTTTTTTTTTGTTGGGGCCGAGGGCCTGTGGCCAGGAGCCCGGGCACGTGGGCTGGGGAAAAGGTCGGCACGGCGAACTAGAATTAGGCACTGACGCATAGAGGTTGATTAAAGATTATTTTACTTACACCATAGATGGTCACGGTGCAGGCAGGAAAACTTTCTTGAGTTGCAGTTACAAAAAAAATCACACACGTGGAGTTTGCTAGGCTCCATCGAAGACACACAAGCGAAGTTTGCTAGGCTCCGCTTAAACAAACACGAACAGAGCTCTGGATACGCACTCACGGAGTTTGCTAGGCTCCATGGACCGTCTGAAATGAGAGTCCGAAAGGTGACTCTCCACGAGCGCACAGGGTGGGGTACGTTGAGGGATTGTGCGGCGCCGGGGAGAGGCTAGAGGTTGATCAGGCCCCTGTATCCTCCTCTAAGGCACACGTGGAGTTTGTTAGGCTCCACAGCGCGCTTAGAGTTCTTCACAAGATGGATGTGAAGTCCTCCAACTTGGGCGGAAACCGCTCAAGCCTCTTATACGGCTAGCAAGCCAATCGCTAGCCGCCACGTGGGAATAATTTAGAAACAGCCAATAGTGGGGTACGAATTTGCATGCGAGCGGTGGGAACTCCTTTGCACCAAGGTTGTCTCTATGCAACTGAGAATTGCACCGTGCAAAGAAAGCTCCTTGTGGCGAGAAATAATTCTTCAGTGCTGAAGCACACACAAAATCATACCCTTTGGGTCATGACATCCCCCCTTGCTGAAGGCACAGCTGAATTATACCACATGCTCGTCACTCGGGTCGCCAGTAGCTCTTATAATGGGTCGTTGAACTAAACGGGTAAACACAAAATCAGCTAACATAAGAAGTTCGTCCTCTAGGGATCGAATTAAATAGTAGCTGGCACAAATACATACACACACAACCAGATTCATAACAAAAAATTGCACGATCAGGGCTTCAGTGGGCATCGTGGCGAAGTCGCGAATCAAGCCCTTACTTCTGCTGATGATGTTATCCTTCTTGGGGCTTCTCTCCGCCACGCACTCTGAATTCCGGAACCTGTAAACAAAACTCTCAAAAAATAAGTTAACGTATATAAAAATATTTACAAAAACCTGCACATGATAGGGCGGTTAGTTAAACT
Source organism: Alligator mississippiensis (assembly GCF_030867095.1). NCBI lineage: Eukaryota > Metazoa > Chordata > Crocodylia > Alligatoridae > Alligator > Alligator mississippiensis. Next base: position 61,011,366 of record NC_081825.1, read on the forward strand.
CAAACTCCATGGACAGGAGTCCCAGCCATGAGACTATAGCCTCGTCAGATTCCATTTCAGATTCTCTGTACAACTCCTGTAACTCCGTCCAAGCACAAATGCGACTGGTGGCGGCACAAACTCCATCTTGTGCATCAGTCACTGGACTGATTGTTGCTACAGGACGAGCTGTTACTTTGGGAGTCGATGCTGTTATTGTTTCAGGCAGGAGGGGCAGATGCACTTCTCCAGTCGATTCTCCCTTCTGTCAGCAAGAAGGCGTGGTCGCCGGAAGCGACGCTGCATCGGTGGGTGGGGTCGCCGGCCGAACTCTCGCGAGTTCCTCCAAAGCTCCACCCTTCTCTTCCGGTTCTTCCACGCGGTCTCTCTCCTGCTCGGCGCCATCTTGGAGTGGCGTCTCAAGATTTTCTTTCGCAGCCGCCTCTTTGACCGCTTGAACGGCCATACGCATGCCCATACTGGGCTTTCAAACTTCAATTTTTCTGCATTAGATCAGTTACTGTACGGAAAGTTGCAGTTAACATTCCCCCCTTGTCGTATCTCAGGGTTACCCTCTCATCTGCGGCGCGTTCCTCCGTCTCCAGGTCTTTGTGGAGCTCGGATGGAAGCTCGCAACCCCTCAATCTAGATGCCACCATAAAGGGGGCGAGCCGGTCGATTGGCACCGGTTCTTCACTCTCCCGAGCACATCTTAGGCAACGGGCACACTCCCAGGTGAGGGTCGGGTTTACTGCGCCTGCCGGGCTGACTCTGGCGAGGGACACAGTATCGAGGGGCCTAAACAGGACCCGCTCATCATTCATTATACACCCGAATGCCGCGGGGTGAAGATACACTTCCCTCTCTCTTGGGGCTCCGTCTTCGGAAGCTCCCTCTTCTCCCTTCAGCGAAAGGCGTCCGCTGATAAACCTTTCACCCATTCCGCCCACCTGGTGGTAAGCGATATGCACCTCCAGTTCCATGACGCTTTCTACGTTGTGTTTCCCACTTCGCCAAGGGCAGTTCTCAACTAATTCTAGTTCTATCATGCTTTCCCTGTATCCCCTCCTCATCGCCATGTCGGGGCCGAGGGGCTGTGGCCAGCAGCCCAGGCACGTGGGCAGGGGAAAAGGTCGGCACGGCAAACTAGAATTAGGCACTGACGCGTAGAGGTTGATTAAAGATTATTTTACTTACACCATAGATGGTCATGGTGCAGGCAGGAAAACTTTCTTGAGTTGCAGTTACAAAAAAAAAACACACACGTGGAGTTTGCTAGGCTCCATCGAAGACACACGAGCGAAGTTTGCTAGGCTCCGCTTAAACAAACATGAACAGAGCTCTGGATACACACTCACGGAGTTTGCTAGGCTCCGTGGACCATCTGAAATGAGAGTCCGAAAGGTGACTCTCCACGAGCACTCAGGGTGGGGTACGTCGAGGGATCGTGCGGTGACGGGGAGAGGCTAGAGGTTGATCAGGCCCCTGTATCCTCCTCTAAGGCACACGCGGAGTTTGTTAGGCTCCGCAGCGCGCTTAGAGTTCTTCACGAGATGGATGTGAAGTCCTCCAACTTGGGCGGAAACCGCTCAAGCCTCTTATACAGCTAGCAAGCCAATTGCTAGCCGCCACGTGGGAATAATTTAGAAACAGCCAATAGTGGGGTACAAATTTGCATGTGAGCGGTGGGAACTCCTTTGCACTGGGGTTTTCTCTATGCAACTGAGAATTGCACTGTGCAAAGAAAGCTCCTTGTGGCGGGAAATAATTCTTCAGTGCCGAAGCACACACGAAATCATACCCTTTGGGTCATGACATTTTTGTGGCCCCTTTACATTGTGTACAGCTGATTTTGCAGCAGCCTTGCCCCTCACCACTGATTAGCTGAAGGGCACACCTCTCATTGCTCTTGGTGGAGGGTGTCTTCATTCAGTCTGTGTTACTACCACTTTTTTTTTGTGTGGTTGATTTCATGGGAAATCATGCCAAGTGCCAGATTTCTCAGTTATCATGGGTAAGGCTTTTTTTGCGGTATATGCAAAATCCAGGACACCACAATTCAGCTAGGTCCCTACTCTCAGAAGTTATGGAAAAGTCTACTACTGGTGTGTTAGGAAAAGTACTGTGTGAAACTTTTGAGACCAAATAGCTGAGAACGTTGTAGATATTGCCCAGGTGTATGGTACAAAGGCTGAGACAGTCTGGGACAAATTTTCTACTGACTTGCATCCCATGCAGTTGAATTAGATTGAATAGGATGCATGTCAGGAGAGAATTAGACTCTTGAATAAAGTAATAATAAATTATGTGAAATTTTAGTGCTAGCACAATCACTGCCGTTGTTTGCATATGGCTGGCCATGTTTATATATACAATACACTGGTGACTGCTGAAAAAAGTGTTTTTCTTAAAGGATCTGCAAGATCAATCTTTATAGGAAACAGTGTGTTGTAATGCAGATTTCATACTCAGTCTCACAAACATTTCCTTCAAGGATAAGTATCTGTTGAATCCCTTCCTTTGGATATTAAATGCATACTTTGCTAAACACTCCAAATATCTCTGGGCAGAAGTTGATACTGTCTTAATTTACATCTATCTTGATGATATATCGTGAAGAAACAAAATGTGTATATATATAATAAACTCATTTTAATTAATGCTATTCAAAACTTGCATATCACTGTTATGGTGACCTATTCATTCTGGTCAAGAGAGAAGAAAGGAAACTATTGCTAAGTAATCACTGTGAATGAGTGACTAAAGCTTGCTTGAGATACTATCTAAAAATGATTCGTATATTAAGGGTCATGTTGGAGTAATATTGTGGCTATGATAAATTTGTATTAAGTACTTTCTAATCTTTTACAATTCATGTGTTCCTTGGCATGCATTATTCTAACTTATAGGAATGTTATTAAACAGACAGAATTTATAGGCATAGTTGAGAAACAGTATTGCAATTTTAAGCTGATTATAATTCTTAACATTTAATAATTCAACTAAAGCTGTTGGCCATAGTGATTATTCTATCCATTACAATCAGTTGTTAAGTTAAAGAGTAAGTAGAAACATTACATTTCAACCAGTAGAATCACAGTTTCGCTGGTTTAAGTGTTTGGTGCACAACTGTTCATAGCACTTCAGTTGGAGAAATAATGGCCAACAGTAGAAATCTGAACCTCATTGCATGAGGTCCAAGTCGTTTTCAACTGAGGTTCAGGAGGTTGAATGAACACTTGTACACAGCCTCAAATAGTAAAACTGTTAGTAAAACCAGTTAGAATGTTCATGTCTCATAAAAGCTTTTAAATAGCTCCCTGCATAATTTATTTATACCCATATACACTTTATTTTATATTAGTTTATTACAGTTGGAAAAGCTGTATGAAAATAATCCTCATGAATAAATCTCTCCTCTACATAACTAGTATTTGTGTATGCAAAAAGATACCAGTTGTGCAAAAAATTTATGCTGACCAGTTTGAATATCTTTTTCATTACTTGGCATAGTTTTGCATGTCAGCAGTTATACTTGGGCAGCTTAATGAAGCAATTCAGTCTAATGTCTTTATAGTGAACTTCCTATAGCAAGATATGGTATGTAAGAGATTATATTATTCAAATTGAAACGTCGTAGAAATATAACGAAATCAGTTAATATCTACTGAGCTATACAAGACATTGACTTTCATCTGGTTCTTCAAAGTGTGCACCATGCAATCCTTTATCTGTGACCTTCAGTAAAGCCACATTTGACACACCTCAGAGAAAAAATAAACTAAAGGTATAAATCAACTCAGCTATGGAACAATTTGATCTAAGTCAGGAGAAGAGGAAAAGCACTGCTTTAACAAGATATTAAAACCGTACCATTCTACATGTGCATCTGTGTGTGTGTGTGTGTGTGTGTGTGTGTGTGTGTGTGTGTGTGTGTGCGTGCGCACATTAGGAGTGTGTGAAACGGGCAGTATTCGATTCAGATTCAGCCCAAATCAAGGACAGTGATTTGATTTGTTGATTCAGATCACTGTCCCTGATTCGATTCGGCTGAATCCAAATCAGAAGGTTTGATGCTGATTCAGAGAATCAATGATTTGGCCATAGACACAACTTTAAATGGTTTTTTGCATACCTCGAGGTACCAGGTATGGCTCATGAACACTGCGATGATGGGACGGATGGAGTGTCCTGCAGGTGTATGCCTCCCTGCCAACTGTGTGCTAAGCGGTGAACTCAGAAGTGGACCAGAAGTATTTCTGGTCTTCTTCCAGTTCTGTCACTGAGTGTGCTGGGGGCCCCCCTTGCGCCCCCCCCCCAACTCAGCGATCGGCCATGAGGGGACCCTGGGTCCCCCCCAGACCCAGGAGGCACTAGTTGCCAAGCCAACGGGCATGGGGGGCCCCCCCAGTGTGCTCCCTGGCGGACCCAGAAGTGGACTGGAAGTGCTTCTGGTCCACCTTCAGGTCTGGTTCACTTCCAGGTCTGCTGCTGGGAGCTCCCCCCATGCTCGTGTGTGACACTCCATCTGCCCTAGCATCACAGTGTTCACGTGCTGCCTGGTACCTTGAGGTATGTAGAAAAAACATTTAAAGCTGTGTCTATGTCCAAATCACCAAATCTTTTCAAATCTTTCCAAATCAATTTGGAGGGTTCTGATTCGATTGGGAGAGATTAAAGAGTCTCCTGTTTCGATTTGGCCGACCAAATCAGGCCGAATCGAGTCAGGGACCAAAGCTTTGCACAGCCCTCCTGCACATCTGTATGCTATAGTCTGGGCTGATAGCATCATCTGTTATCAAGGTTGCCCAAAACTTTACATTATAAGACGCTATTTGTTACTTTGCAAATATGAACTAGTTGGGCTGAAATTCTCTATTGTAGGTGTTTTTTCTGAGGCTGATTTTAAAAATTACACCATTTTTACACCATTAAAAAAATTACACCATACAACATCTTCAGAACTAGTCCAGTTGTTTTTCCTATGTTAAAAAATGATAAAACCTGTTTTGGAAATGGAGGGGGAGTTGCTTTTGTGTTAGGGATATATCTTGTGCTATGCTAATGAAAATCCACCCAAATGAATCAGGTTATGTCTCTGAAAAATCATAATTCTCACATACATGAAGACTTTAGTTTTAGCTGATATATTTACCCCACAAAAAGGTCCCCTGTTCATAACTTGACAGAAACAGTCCCCTGCTCACTTCCCTCCCTTGTGGCATGGCTTGTAAATAATGGCAGAGATGTTGGCTAAAATTAATATTCGTGGCATGGCAGATGGGTCCGGGATGTCAAGTTTTGCTCTGTTCATTGGGTAGGAAGGACTTTATCTCATCCACAAAGACAAGGCTGAGCATTGAAGAGCAGTGTGATCACATTGCAAAGTGTGAATCAGGTTCCACTTCCCTGGGCATTAGAGTTTGGCATGAGTTGCAAACTGACCCCCTGGAGTCTTTGGGGTGGGAGGGAAGGGCTTCAAGGAGCAGTCTCTTAGTATGCTGGAGGACAAAGGCACGCCCTGTGGCACTCTGGGTAACTGGACAGTTACTCTGGAAATTAGAGTTACTCATGTAGCTCTGGAAAACATTACACTACTGAGAAGTTGCTGTTGTAAAGAGCTAGTATGTATTTTGTGAAATCACCATGTTTTTTCAAAGCACTTGAATGGCTATATGTTTGGTTTTTTGCTGTGCCAAAATGTGCATTTCTCACTAGAAATGTAACACCTCTTCTGTTCTTCAGACGAATGAGGTTTGTGTACCGAAAGCTTGTGAAAAAGCCCTGCCTCGTTTGTTGTGGAAGTTGGGAGATATAAAGCAAATGACAGACAGGATTGCAGGAATAGAAAGTAGTATCTCATGATTAAGGCAGTTAACGGATTCCATCTGTGCCACATAGTACTTATGATGTTGGACCAGTCACTCGAATTAAGTTCTTCAGAGGTGGTCACCAATTTCTAGTGGTCACCAAATTCTGTGGTTCCTCAGTCTCTGGTGCCTAAGATTCTGGAGTCTGGCTCTGAATGAGGCAGGTTCCTGTGAGATAAACACAATATTTGGCCAGAGACTATATCTCGTGTGTGTGTGGGGGGGGGGGGCAGGCCAGTAGGGGGTGCTCCTGTGTTGAGCTATCCACCTCACTGTGCCCAACCACCTTCCAGGCTCCAAGTGCCTCCCTGGGGATGCCTCATGTCTGGCTGACCCCCTTCCTTAAGCACACCCTCTAGCTTGGGGATAATGCCTCCACCACCCAGGGTATGGGCTGATCCTAGCCCTGTGTCCCCCGGGAAACACAGGCTAGTAGTCCTGAGGGTATACTTGACCCACTTCAAGAACTTGGGGTGCTTCCCTTAGTCGAAGCACAAGTAGTGGTCTCCCTTAGTTACCTGAACCAAGGGGACCCCGAGGCATAATCTAGCCCCTCTCCCAATAAGTCTCCCATGCTAGGTACAAAGGAGAACTTTATTGGTTACAAGGAGTAGATTTGGAATAGGATACAGGGTAGAGGAACATCAGAGAAATCCCATAGAACAAACAGGGTGGCTGGTTAGCCTTTGATCTCGCATCTGAATTACTGCTAGCTATATATCTAGCTAGATCTCAGGTAGATTACTCACAAGTATCATCCAGAGGCAGGTGGAGATTCCTTCTGGAGGCAGGCAGTTCATTGATGATGAGTTTCAAAAGAGAACAAGTTTTAGATGCTTCAGCTTCTCTCTGAGTTTTCCATCGTGGCTACTGCCCCTCCTCCTGGGCAATCCTTAACTTATATAGACCGTATGACCTCATTTACCTGGTCCAATGGAGGCCAGCATCTGTTGGCTGCCAGCCTACATATTTGAAATGCATCACTGGTTGTTGGGTAGACTGGCATTGCTCAGAACAATAGGGAGCCCAAGCCCCTCACCAAGGTATGTGATGCCAGTCACGTAGGCAAAGGGAGCCGGTTATCCCCCTGCCTCAGGAATGTATCCAGCTCAGGTTGCAACTCAGGGTCACATGAAGAAATGGGGCAGAGGAGTGACCATGGTAACCAAATTGTCAGGTAGCAGAGTTTTGGAGAGAGACGAGGATGGTATTCTGCCACAGCACTTATGATATCATATATATCATAAGTGCATATGTGTGTGTGTGTGTGTGTATATATATATATATATATATGTGCACTTATGATATAGTTTGTGACCAAATACCAATATATATAATATGGAACCCAAATCAAGGTTCAGAGTTAACCGTAATTCTAGCATTTCCTAACATTTGAGTGCTGGACTGCAAAGTAATGCTCTTTTAATATAGTTTTATGGGTAACATTTGTTTATGAACTGCGTAGGGTTTCAAAACATATTTAACCAGTGTTTTCCTTTCTAAGTTTGTTTTGGATCAAGTTGTTTAATAGCTCAATTGATTTTAAAAAGTAAAACAGTCAAGTGGAAGTTCTGATTTTTTCATAAAGCTCTCGCTGATACCTAATTTTATTATCTTGTTTTTCACCTGAATTTCCTTCACTTGGGAATTTTGGATTTGTACCTCAGGCTGATCAAAAACATGATCAAAAGCATGAACTCTCTTTGCAGATATCTGCATTTTAACTATTTAATTGGACAGCTTTCCAAACAACAATCTCTGGTTCAGATGATTTTTGGGTAAGTCTGAATTTGATGGGATTTGAGGGATTAACAAAGGGAACAACACAGAACCAGTGGGTGTGTATGTTCTTGTGTGTGCTTCATTTAAATATGTATGTATGTATGTAAGTTTTGTTTTATTATAATAGGAGGAAAAATCAAATTATTTACTAGTTTCCCTTAACATTCTTTCCAGGTTGTTTAGGGTGTATAACTCGGAAAGTGCAAAACTTAGAAATTATCATTTAAAAGCTTTGAAAACATCATAGGTTGAGAATTAAAATACGTAAGTAGTTTCTTTCAGTATAGATGGAAGGAAAATATTTCACTTTGAAAACTCTATAGGGCAGATCCTATTCCACCCATTAAGCTTCAACATATGATCTTCTTCCAGCTTGAGTCCCTGGAAAACTGACATAAATTTTCTATTTACAGTATTTAATTATTTTCCCCCCATTAATCTCCTATCTCTTTTAATATTTCAACTTTAGTTTGCAGGTTTTGTTTGGACTCTTGTGTTAACTTATCTTTCTCAGTTTGAAGACTGAGAGTTCTGTTTTATGCATTTATATTGACTTCAGTCTATTATTGGGGCACTTATGTCCACTAATATAAGGCTCTATCCTAGGCATGGGCAGGGGGGCGTGGCTGAGGTGAACAATCAGAAGTGATGTACACTGTCGCCGTGTGCAGATGAAACGAGGCGTGTGTGCATGACACTTTAAAATGGGCTAAATGCTTTTGCACCACTTTAATGGTGTTGGTGTTTATATGCCTTGGTGGCGTATTGTGCATTAATTCCAGCTGCTGTAGGAAATTTGGTGGTGTAATGCACCTTAAATGACATGGGGTGCAGCAAACTAAAACTCTTTCAAGGAGTTTTAGTTTGCTACCCCTACAGTCGCGAAGCAAAGCACCGGGCTCCATGCAGCTCTATGGCCCTGCAGGCAGCCTGGCAGCAACCCAGAAAAGCAGGCTTTGCCCAAGAAAAGTGGTGAGCCTGATCTTTTTTTCCCCCCTGGAGCCTGCCTGCTGAGCTGCGCGGGGGTCTGGTTCTTTCCTCTGTGGCTATGGTGCCCCCTTGGACCGCCCGAGCCGGGTGCCTGCGGGCAAGTGCCGCCTGGGAGGTGGGGCACTACTGCTGCCACAGAGGGAAGCAACAGCCTCCCCTCCCCCCCACTACAGCCCAGGGACCGCTCTGCCCACGAGCAGCTCGCCCTCCCCTCCCCGCCGGAGAGGCAGGTAGGTCAGCAGGGTGTGTTCACAACACAGGGGTTTAATGAACCCCAGTTTGAAGCGGTATTTTTTAAAATCCACTGCTTCAATTTAGGGCCCCCGTTTCATCTGCACACGCCCTGTGAGTGGAAGCAGTTTCCACATTGGGCGGTGGAAGTGTGGTGATTGGAAGGAGTAGGTAGTGCCCAGGAGCTTGCCGTGTATATTGGCACCCAATTATTACTGAAGCTGTTGGGTTTCTTAAGAGAAAGTAACATTTTTTATTTTTACAGTTCAAAAGACAGTCTGCAAAATACTTTCAATAATGCATTTAATTGGTATATGCAAATGGTACACTAATAGATGTAGCTTTTTTCTAATCCCTTTTATGAACAATTTAGTCTGTTTCTGAAGTGACCACCTTTTTCAATAAGGTTGAACAAATGTTTTATTACAGTTTTACATTTTGTGAAAGAAAAACCTCCATTCTGCATACTGTATTGCAGTATTTGCTAATAAATGGTTACTCATGTTGAGACATCCTTGCAGAATGCTAATGAAATTCAAAGTATAAGAAATCTTAGGAAAGCACCATCTGGCTTTGCCTGCCTGCCTGCCTGTTTATTATTTATCTTAATATCACCTATCTGCTTCTATTCTTTACCTTCTAATCTTCCTGTAAACAAAGAAGTTTTAATGTCTCATATCCTACAATCACCTCTTCCTGTAATTTCTTGTGTTGTATATATTATATTACCCTTTAGGCAAGGTTATTTTGCATAAATTTCTTATAGTAGATTATACTGTTATCAATTATTGCAATGTCTCCATCATACTCCTTTGAGCCCGGAGGGAGGGGTAGAATTTGAGTACTAGTAGTAAACCCTGGTGGAGTTCCTTTTGATGTCTGCTTGCTCTACAGTTATCCTTTTTTCATGTGTATGAGGAAAGTTTATGGGGATAGACAGGTGTCGCATCTAAGACCAGTGTGTATGGAGGAGGCTAATTTGGGGTTATTGGTTGTAGCCGTATTGGTCTAAGGATATAGGCAGACAATGTTCTTTGGGTAGATGTGGTATCTTTTATTAGGCCAACTAAATAGTTGGAAAATTTGTTCTTTGCAAGCTTTTGGGCACAAACACCCTTCTTCAGACATAGAAGAGAGTCTGCTGGTAAACTGTGCGCTGTCCTGGGTAGAAAAGAAGCTAATTTACAACATGCAGGTCTTTGAAAATGCAAATGCATGGCAGTGAGGATCAGAGGGATGGGAGACAATAGGTGTGAGACAGGTTGGTGGAGGGGTTGGGGAGTGTTGAACTGGTCATAGAAGAATGTAGCTGGTAAAATGCAGACAGGTTACTTGGGGTTCTCAGATGGCAGGCAGGCCATAAATCCAATGTCTATATTTAGTCCATGATGTTTTGTATTCAGTTGATTTATGAAGTTAAGTTCATAGGCTCATCTATGAAAGGTGTTTTGTAATTTCCTTTTGAGGATTAGAACTGAGAGATTGGAGAGAGAGTGGCTATCTTGTGAGAAGTGTGCCCCCATAGGTAACTGGATATTTTTGTCTTTGATCAATTTTTGGTGTACGTTCATTCTAGTATGCAGTTGTTGTTTGGTTTCTGTCACAACCCAAGTTGTAAGTTTTTGTTTTGTGTGCTTCGGCACAGCTAAATTGCTCCCCACTAAATTGTTCCCGCCAAATTGCAGCTTCTTTGCACGGTGGAGTTTTCTGCTGCAACAGAGAACCCCGGGTGCAAAAGAAGTTCCCGCCAATTCGTAGCTTTCTTTGCAGTGTGCATTTCTAAAGTTGCAGCACGGTGATGCATGTTGCAAAGAGTTCCCGCCATTTGTATTCTAATTCGAGCCCCATTATTGGTTTACGTTAAATTATTCACACATGGCAGCTAGCGATTGGCCTGCTAGCCGTATAAAAGGCTTGTGTGGTTTCCGCCCTAGTTGGAGGACTCCACGAACACCAGGAGAAGGAGACTTCGCGCTGTGTGAAGATCTCTAAGCGCTGCGGATCCTCACGGACCCAACGTATTTTAAGCAGGCAACAGAGGTCTGATCAGCCTCTAGCCTCTCCCCGTCGCCGAACGATCATAGACGTATCCTTCCCTGCACGCCAAAGAGACGGATCCACGGAGCCTAGCAAACTTCATGTGAGTGAGTGTATTCAGAACTCTTTACCGGACGGATTTTCTCCAGTTGGTCCAATAGGCTCGTGGTTTAGAGCCTCCAACCGGATGGGCTAGAAGAGTGTTCCCGGAGGAACTCTAGTCCGCCTCTCTTCTTTTCTATCCGCAACTGTAACTCAAGCAAGTTTTTCAGTCTGCACCGCGACCATCTCGGTGTAAGTAAACAATCTTAAAATCAACCGTTACGCGTCTGTGCCTAATTCTAGCTCGGCGACCTCCCTCTCCGACCTGGCCTGCCCGGGCTGCCGGCCACAGCCCGCGTGCAGAGTGACGAAAAGGGCCCGGGGTCTGACCCCGCCCGCACAGTTTCTCCTATGTATTTTCCATCAGGGTATTTAGTTCACAGATGAGATATATTACATTTCTGGAGGTGCAGGTGTAAGATCCAGGAATGATAATGGTTCTGTTGTTGGGTGTAGTTATCGTGGGAGTGGTGGAGATGTGTTGGCAGGTTTTACAATTTTTGTCCTAGCATGGTGTAGATCTGTTCAATGTGCTTCAGACCATAGGAAGTTTGCTTCTGGTGATGAGGTTGGTAAGCTTTGGTGCTTGTTTAAAGGCTAGGATGGTTGGTTCTGGAAAGATCTCTTTAAGAATTGGGTCTTTTTCTAGCATGGGTTGCAGTTGTTTGAGGATTTTCCATATAGATTCCAGGGAAGGATGGTATGTCATAACTAATGGTGTGTGATTAGCAGGAATTTTCTTTTTGTACTGAAGCAATTCTTCACGTGCTATCTGGGTGGCTCTTTCAAAAGTACAATCTGTCTCTCTGGAGGAGTGTCCTTGTTGGGTGAAAGCCCTTTTTAGATTTGTGAGGTGACGATTGCAGAGAGAGAGACTGTACTTCTGAAAGAGCTGGTAACATCCATGGTGGCTAGGAGGGTACTGCTGGGAAGGTGGTATATGTTTTTAAGTTTTTGTAGAAAGTCTGTTGTGTCTTGGACAAAACTCAGTCTTTGAGTGATGAGGTTTTAGGATGGATTCGATGAAACCTGATATTTCCTTTGTTAGAGTTCAATGGTTGGATATTTTATGTTTGCCTGTATACATGTTTGTGAATTTCAGGGAGCATGTAAAAAGTCCCTGGATTGGGTAGTGAGTGATCAAGTTTTGTAGTTTTTCTTGTAGTTCAGATGGAAATGATGTATTGGTGGTTTTGAGTTTTGGGGTGAAAAGGGAAGTTAGATCTTCCTCGAGTTCTTCATAGTAAGTGGTGTCAGAGAGCTCTCTGGCTTTTTTTATGTAGTCTTCATGGTTAAGGATAATGATAGCTCCTCCTTTATCTGCTGGTTTTATTACTATTTGGTGGTTGGATCTTAAAGATTCTATGGTCCTTCTCTCTAAGAGGGAGAGGTTGTTATGCTGGTGTTTGTTGTTGACTATTTTGTTGTTCATTCTTTCCCTGAAGTAGTCAATATAGAGGTCAAGGTTTGAATTTTGTCCCCTGTGAGGTGTCAAATCTGATTTTTATTTTGGATTTTTTGGTGTTAATCTTTTCCTTGGTGTTGTCACAGGATGAAGTGTTGTTGAAAGTGGCTTTGTTTTGGTTGTGGAAATATTCTTTGAGATGAAGGTATCAGAAAAAATCTTCTAGTTCTTCACATTGTATCTTATAGGGTATTTTTCTGGACAGAAATTAAGCCCTTTAGAGAGGGCAGATTTTTCAGTTTTGATAAGTTTGTGCATGGAGAGAGAGCTCATATTTGGGGGTTGACTAGTTCCATCAGTTTCATCAGGTATGAGGTTGGAATGTTGTATAGTTTTGGTGTTGTTTCTCTATTGGTTGTTTAGTGGCTGGGAAAGTTGCTCCTGTAGTAGTTGGAGGAGGCTAAGGAAGCTGACAGGCATCTGTGGCTCTCACTTTTTAGGATAAAAGACTCTTGGGCCAGGACCAGCAGTCACCTGGCACAGAGTGCACTCACAAATCTTACCTGTATTTATTTGGCAGTTGTTGGGCCAAGCTGCCAAATATGTCACGAACCAAATCAACTCATTATTTTGGGTTTGGGAAGGGATTTACCAATTAATGTGAGTGATGATTCCAATTTCTCCGCCAACCCACTTGCCTTCTCGCAGGACCCTGGCAGTTTAGCTGCTTATTTAGGTATAGATTAACCTAACACTAGAATTGAAGAATGAAAAACTGCCATAATTTGCAGTTAGTAGGGGGAGACTAAATGGTAGGGAAAACTCATTGGATAAATTGAAGCATAAGGCATATTTATTTATTCTATTTCATTCAGGAAAGTGGGTGACTTAAGCCTTGCATAGATTATTACCTTTGTTAGTAATGTCATCTTTCTCATGAAGGAAAAGGTGTATGGTCAGGTACCTCATTTCTGAGTGCAATTAGTTTTCTACTGTGCTACAAAAACAAAAACTCTGCAGAGAAACTACTTTTGAGCAATGAAGAAGAATGTAATAGTACTTTAAAAAGGCTGCAGATGAAGGGGAAAGGAGCACAGTACCTGAATCAATTTAAATGTCCTATCAATCCCAAAGAAGCTGCTGGGAAGCTATTGGAGTGAATTCTTCTGTCTCATTTCATTGATCAGTGATTTTTAGCATCATTTTTAAATGCTGTTTAGTTTATAGGAAAAACAGGAAAGCAGTTCATTGCTCAGTATTTTATAGTAGATTTAATGTCATGTGCATATGTTCCTTTCACCATAGCCTAGCTTTCCTCTTAGCATAGCAAATAGAGGGATGCATCTGTGTTTTTATGGCTATTTCTTGTTTTTCCTACCTAAGAAATCCTTGAGCCTTTGCTAAAGCCTGTCATATGTTGTTTTATTCATACTGTCAGTCTCTTTCAGCAGCACTGAATCTATTTGTAGCTATGTAAAAAAGTTATTAAAAATTGTCCACCACATACTGCACTGTAGGGGTGGTGCAACCTGGATCCCATTGCCAACTTTCCCCCTATGGGGTGGGTATACTGTGCTGCAGGAGCAGGAGACATTTTTAAGTTCCTCTCCCCTTCCTTCCCCTCCATGCTCAACTGCACATTCCATCCCATCCCCTTCCATTCTCCCCTCTCCCACTTGCTGCTGCCTCCGTCCCTAGATAAGCTAGGGGTGAAGGGGAGCTCCAGAGGTCCTCCTGCCCTGCTACACATGGCAGCTAGAAGCTTGGCTTGGCTGGAAACAGCAGCAGTGGTGACAGCAGCAGGCAGGTTCCCTTCCCCCATGCCTACTCCCAGGCTGGCAGGGAATACTGGGAGGGGGATCAGACAAGGAAGTGGGACCAACCTGCTGCTACTGCTGCTGTCCCCAGGTGAGCCGAGCCTGGTTCTGCGCAGAGCCTGACTGGGATGGCTCTAGAGCCCCCCCATTGCCCCAAGAAGAGTTGGAGAGAGATGCAGCAATGAGGAGGGGACCTGTTGAGTCACAAAAAGGAAGGGAGGGGGAAATCTTGCTTGTTTCAGGGACTTTAAAAAACAGTCTCTGGCTGCTTCTCTTGCAGTGTGGTCTACCGAAGTGGGGTGCGATCATGTCACTGTACTCCACTTGGATCTCTCCTGTGCACTGATCTTGCCTTTGCAGTGAGATGACAGAATCATGTCAACCCATGGTAACTTACCAATTTGCAATTTAACTAACAGAGAATCCACCTCTTACTGTGGTTTTCTGATTATTATGTGTGAGTAACCTGATGAGATCAGTTATCAAAAAGAAAATTATCTAAATTTGCTTTCCTCAGTTCCACATTTTGATTGTCTGAGAACTTTCATTAGTGCACAACGTTGAGAAGCATGGCCATCAAATGCTCTCAGCTCTGCCATACAGAGTGACTATTTGAGCATTTTTAATTGTTTTTGCATACAAGTACATAGTTATACGGGGATAGGTACATTTAAAACTTGAAAAGTGGTTTCTAGTGCAGAAATATTGGATATGATTCTCTCTCACATGAAAGCAGTTTATAGCACTCTAGCATATACATGTAATTTACACACATTGACAGAGCCATGTAAAACACTTTTTATATAAGGAAGAATCAGATTTTTTTTCTCTTTGCATGAATTAAATTAAGTCTTTCCATATTTTCTTTTAACCATGTATAAAATGAAGGAAAAGAAAATTTGGAAACTATTTTATGGAATAAAATATTTATACCGTTAAAGAAGATTTAATTTTCTTCTAAAGCAACAAAATGTTTTCTATGAAACGATTCTGAAAGCAGGTTTAATAATGTATGCTTACCGCCTAAGGCATATCCAGCAACTTTAATTGATTATCTGTCCAGTAATAGCCAAAACACCAAGTATTATTGCTCAAATGTTGACTACACCAGCAGCTTATTTTAAGTTTTTCACATTATAAGAAAAAAGAATTGTTCCATAGCTTCAAGCAATCATACAAGGTTTTGATGTTAATAATTTTAGTGCAATACATCAAATAACAATTTGATGGAAAGGGGTGCTTTTCTAAATAACATTTATAGAGAAAAAATGTAATGCCTGCAAGGGAAATATGAACTTATGTCTATGTTTTAATATTCTGTGTACCGTGACAGATTCCAGATCCATACATGCAATTACAATACATCTTTGATGCACTGTGTTCATATCTGAAGAGCATGAAGGTCATTCTCCATTCACTGTGATGCTGTTTCAGACACAAGCATGACTATAGTAGTATCAGATAATTGCTTGAGATAATGTATAATGGAGCTACCTACTAAAGGCACAGTTCAGCTTCAGCATTGTTTTCTTTGAATAGTTTGTTGGTCATTCAGGTTCTTTATTACTTCATGACTTATAGGTGTTTTTTTAAGGATCTCTGTTTCTAAAATCTGGTCTCATTTTGTATACAGTTGAAGACCTCTTCTGAAAAGAATAGACAGAATCCATTAAAAATAAAGTTCAGTACTTTTATACATGTTCAGATTTTCCTTTTTTCCTTACCTCCCAAATGTTTTACTGTGTGCCTGTTTACCCTTATTGGCTTCTGTTTCTAAACTAGGAATGGTTCAATTTAGTATTGATGCCATTCCAGCTGCTTTCGCTGGGCAAAATAAGAAACAAATTAAGAACATTTTCCCCAGTAACAAACTAATATTTATGGGCAACATGACTGCAATCTGTTGCTTCAATACCTTTCTATGTTAAGAAAGCAAGTGTTGAGAATTACAAGTTGGGTCAGACCAAAGACCTGGAAAGTAGCAGATGCTTTAGAGCAACTTGCAGTCTGTGGGCCTGTGGATACAGCCTGCAAAGTAATTTCATCTAGCCCACAAAGTTGGCATGTCAACTGTTTGACAGGCAGTTGCATTTGTATCGGAATGTTAGCAGCTATTTGGTGAGGAGAGGATTTTCCATGAGATAGGAAATACGAAAGAATGGTACCAAATCTGAAAAGCTAATTGTACATAAGTGTAAATAGAACTACTATTCTCCAACCATTTGGGTCGGTCTAATAAAAGATCAAATTCACCCAAGGAACCTTGTCTGCCAATAGAACTAGTTTACATTTTAACTTTTTTTCTTTTGTTTTAAGAGCCACTGTCATTATCAAATATGTTGTTTTTTTAGTGCAATGGCTAATACCGTATTGTGATGGTGGTGATTATAAATACAGTAGTTACATAATATAATATATTATAACATATTTAATGATATAGTATAGTATGACATAGCATCATTAATAGCAGGCTATGCCATTCAGTAATAACACTAACAACAACAGCAACAATAATGTCAGGTAATAACAAACCAAAATACCTCCTTTCTTACTTAATTTCCCGTCCACTTGAATTTTGTCTCTGAGGGGTTTTGAGTGTGAAAAAGTTTTACCAGTTTAATTTAAGTTTCAATTTTATGCTGCTTTGCTTAAAATACCTTTGTAGATATGTTTTCTGTTTTAAATAACCTGATTAAACTGTATTACTAATTGGCCTAAGTTAAGCCAAAATAAGTCATTCTTAAACCAAATATAGAATGTCCATGTATCTTTTACACCAATGTGAAATTAAATCTCTTAAAACTTATTTAAAACAAACCAGTACAAGGGTTTGTCTACATTAGGACAAGCTCTACAGAGCTTATGTGCCTGGTTGAGGGCTTGCACATAAGCATTTCTGTCCTCAGTATTCAGACCACCTACTTTGTAGGTACCTAACTGCCTGGGAGAGACACTAGTCAGAGTATATCAGTGACCTAATGGTTAGAGCACTCACCTAGGAACTGGGGGCACCTGGGTTGTAGATTCCACTTTCTGCTGTCAGGATTATTTTTGTTTTTTAAGCATGTCTGTCTAATATAAAATTCATAAACAGACTTTGAAGGAGGGATCATCATCTAAGACTTCTCTCTCCCAGCTGAATGTCCTCTTCACTGAGCTACAATGTCCAGCCCCCTCTTGTTTATTCTCTTTCCGGTTTCATGAATCTTGCAGTCTAGACTGACCAATGGCCCAGATTCAACAAGAAGCCTCGATTTAAGGATTAAGGCTCTATCCTCTTCCGTGGGAGATGTGGGTTTGAATTCTCTCAAACTGAGAGGTAGGCCTGTGCAAAGCAGCTAGTATTCGCTTTGGATTCAGCCGATTTGGGGGAGAGTGATTCGATTTGGTGGTTTGAATCACTGTCCCAAACTGATTTGGCTGAATCTGATTCAGAGATTCGGTTCCTGCCGAATCTCCAAATCATGCAGGCCCATCCGCTGCCCACTCTCCCAGTTCCCGCAATGGCTGCCCTGCCTGTCCCAGCTCCCAGCACTTTGAAAAAAAAACAAACCTTGACTCACCAGGTGCTGGTGGGGGGGGTGCGATCCCCACTGCCCCACAGTGCATGGGGGGCTCTGCATGAGCCCTCCAACCACTCCCCTGCTCCCCCAGCTCCCTCCCTATGTCTGCCCTGCCTGCCCCAGCTCTGCCCCTTTAAAGGGGGAAAAAAACCCTAAAAACCCCAGATTCACTGGGTCCTGCTGGCGGGGGGCAATCCCCACTGCTCCCTACTCCCCCATGGCACATGGGGGGCCTCTGCATGAGCCCCCTGAAGCCCCAAGGCAGCTGTAGCAGCTGGTGAGTTCAGGGTTTTGTTTGTTTGTTTGTTTCTTAAAGGGCTGCAGCTAGGGTGGGCAAGGCAGCCCTGAGGGGGAGCTAGGACTGTAGGGAGGGGGAGGGGGGCTCGTGTGGGCCCCCCCCATGCAGCGTGGGGTAGTGGGGGGCAGCAGGGATCTCCCCCGGCCAGCGGCACCCAGTGAGCTGGGGCTTTTTTTTTAAAGCACCAGGAGCTGGGGCAGGCAGGGCAGCCATGCGGGGTGGGCTGGGGAATGGGGCAGAGGATGGGGCCTGGCAGGGCTCCCCGTATGGTCTCCTCCCCCCTCCTCCAGCTCTCCCTCTCCCACCCCCTACTTACCAGCTCCAAGTCTGGCTCCAGCTCCCTGCTGCAGCGGGTAGGGAAGCTCTCCAAATCTTTTCTGAAGATTTGGAGAGCTTCTAATTGATTCAGACCTTTTTATTGGTCCCCTGATTCAATTTGGATTTGGAGATTTGGCCACCAAATCAGGCCGAATCTCCTCCAAATCAAATCGGCACCCAAAGCTTCGCATAGCCCTGAGAGGCCTAGAATGCAAACCTCCCACTCCTTGGGCAAGTGCTCTTGCTACTAGGCTGCTGAGCAAAAGGTGGACAACATCCCTTTCTTGTCTTCCAGTGAACGTGACTGTGGCTTCTACTTTTTATACTGAAATCGGTACTGTTAATGTTAGTCAAGTGTGCTTTTTGAGCACTTAATGGATTGGGCATTTAGATGGACTTTAGGCATCTCCCAGGTCCAAGCTGGATTGCAGTGGAATTTAGGTGGGAATTAGGCATTTAGCTGCCCTAACTGGGTTGCATCTGAACATGTTCAGAAGCCTCCTAGGCATCCAGGGATATTTGCAGTCCAAAATGGAAGCATCTAATGAATTTAAGAGGAGTCTTAAACTGTTTCGTAGCCACTTAAACACACTTGAACTGGATTGTAATGTAGGTGCCTAAATTCCACCTGTGTCACATTTTGGCATCTAGGTAACTGATTTGGATGGGGCAAAAATAGCTGATCACTAATAATGTTAATTTTCCTTTTATCAGTGCCAATCTGACATGGCACCGATATATCAGTGAACCTCTAAACTCCTTGGTTATTTAACTCCCATTATTTCTCTGTGATTGCTTTATTTGATCAGTAGTTAAATTAATATACACCCAAAAGGATTTAATGCTTGAAAAGCTTACAATGAAATTTGGTTATTTTCAGTGTTCATTTAAAAATTAAAAAAAACCAAACCCAAATGCCCTATGTAATATATATTTGGTGTAGGGTTTTTTCAGTTTAAACTGAAATGTGGAAATTGCAATATTAATGTTTTAACTGTTTTACCAATGGCATTTTCTGCCTGGAACACTTGGGCGAGTGTCACTTTTAAAGATCAAAATATTTTGTTAGTCATATTTGTACCTTAGTTGTGTCAGCAGCAATCGGTTACTTAAAAAAATAAAATAAAAGGAATGCTGGGCTGCTGAGGAAAAAGTGGACAGTATCACTTCCCTAAGTCCTAAATATTGCTGGAGCCATCTGTTGTTCTCTGTGCTGTCATGCTAGAACATAAATATTCAGTTTCCTTGTTCCCAAAGAAACAGTCTGATTCAATGTTCTTACACAACATAGCAAATACAAGAGGTAAAAAAAGCTTTCAGTCCCTGTATAAATGACTTGTATTCTAAGGCCAATTTTTTTTCAAAAGTGACTAGTGACTTTGGCAAATTCTGCCACCTAAAATCACTGACCACTTTTGAAAATCTTCCCCTAACTTTTTCAAATTTCGGTCCATTCTTTCAGTGAGTCTAAATATTTGTTATGTTTGAAAAGCTGTCAGGTTTCATGTGAAAAGTTGCTGTAAGGTTCTAGAATTAGAGCAGTTCTGTTTTTGGGTGAATTCCCAGTGCAGACAGAAGAAGGGAAAAACACATGAAATATTGAATTGGTAAATGAAGAACACAAGATTCACAATGACATAAGGCTTCCAAAAGGGTAAACTGGAAGTTAATGGTTAGACAAGAAGTAAGAGGTAGTCCTGCTGCTAATTCATGTTGTGACCTTATAATGGTCATTTAACCTAGCTATGCTTCAGTAGGATTATCTGTAGAACAATCTAGTAATATCTGCAATGCCTCAGCAAGTATAATGAACACTATTTTTCAAAAAGTGATTTGAATTTCTAAAATGAAAGATGCAAATTATGTGTTATATATTAATATTTCTGGAGCTCTCTGTTGTTCCATATATTCTCTCAGATATTTACTTAAATGTTTTAGATCAGAAGCTGATAGATATATGAATATCAGGATAAGAAGGGACCATCTTTGAACATTTCATTGAGCAGGGGTAGGCAAAATACAGCCCATGGGCCAGATCTGGCCCACCAAGGGATTTTATCTGGCCCATGCTGGGTCTCTTGGCCCACCCAGCCCAGGCATTGGGGGCAGCTTGGGCCATGGTGCATGCGGCTGATCCTACTACCCTTGGGCACACAGTAGGTTGTGGGTGGCACAGGAGCCAGACTCAGCTTCCCAGCATCCCCTACAGTGTCAGCTCACTGCCCAGCTGCCACTGCCAGGGGCATTGGATGGAGCTGGCAGGTGGGCAGATGGAGTTTTGATGGAGACCAGTCTGGGCCCCCACAGGCAGGGTACACTTGGTCAGAGGGATAGGAAGGGGCAGTGGACAGATGGGGACTAGCATCCAGGAGCAGGGTGGGTGGGCCTGGAGCTGATCGTGGCTCTGCCCCAGGCGCTGGCCCCATGCTGTCTTCACCCCATGATCCTGGCCTCAGCCCTGCCTGCCCATTCAGCTCTCAGACACTGCTCCCTGTCTGCCTGAGGCCCAATTCCATCCACTCAACTAAGCATACCCTGCTCATAGGGGTCCAGGCTGGTCTCCATGGAGACCCTGCCCACTTTGGCACCCCCAGCAATGGATTCAGGGTGTACAGCCCAAGGCTAGATAGGACCAATGGTGTGCTGTCCTCCCCCCCCTGCTGCTATGCTGTGCAGGGTCCGCACCCCTCCACCCTTCCCCCACTCCCGCCCCTCAGCAGCTCATTGAAACTGCTTAAGTGGTCCTCCAGCCCAAATAATTGTCCACCCACTCATTGTCTCATCAGTTTGGTTGTAATTTGTTTTGTTTTGTTTTTATTATTGATGATAATTAGAGATGCACCAATATATTGGTCGCATATGGGATCGGCACTAGTAAAAGGAAAATTAATGCTATCAGCCTTTTTTGGTTGGTGTATCCAATAATGCCTTCAATAAATGCTGTGTGCATGTGCACAGCAGCCATGCACGTGGCCAAGAATGCAGCCTGGCAGTTTGGAGAGCAGCGTTCTACTGGTAAGTCTGTGGTGGGAGGAAGGGGTGTGAGGGAGGCAGATCGAGGCCCCCACAGTGAAGGAGGGAGTGGGGTGGGGTAGGCACTGCCCAGCCAGGGCAGTGAATGGGACCCCGGGGCTGGAAGCAGGATGGAACTGTGGGCGGTTTGTCCAGGGGGTGTGCGGGGGTGTGCGTGGACAGCTCCCTGCCACTGTTTGTAACCACAGAGGAGGCATGGAGGGCATGTCACCCTCTGGATTTGTGCCCGGGGAAAGGGCGGGCTTCCTGCTGCAGGCTCGGGGCCATTCACTGCCCTGACTGGGTAGTGCGTGCCCCTGCCCCACTCCCTCCCTCACTGTGGGGGGCCTCAATCTGTCCCCCCATCCTTCCCCCCCCCACAGGCTTACCAGCAGGAGACTGCTTTCCAAGGTGCTGGGCTGTATTCCTGTAAATTGGCTATCAGATCAGTATCAGCCAATATGGCTGGTTAATAATCAGCCATTGATATCAGTCAAGATAATCTTTATTGGTGCACCCCTAATAATAATTGTAAATATTTACAATTATTTACAATAAGATGTAGAGCCTCAAGGAACCAGCTAAAATCAGAGACCCATCCTGCTGTGCTAGAAAAGAGGAAGCTATGTAGTCAAGATGTGGAATAATGAGAGCTTGAGAAAAAAGTTTTGATTGTGGGGACAAAGGAAAGGTCTGATCTTTCACATGTTCTATAGGACAAAGTGGCAAGATTTACATGTGGAAATTTAGATGGCTTCCCAAGTGACATGGTAGAATGGTGAGAAAAAGAAAGGATGGGAGTAGAAGACATGGAGGGCCAGAGATCAATTTTGGTGATGCTGACTTTAAGGTGACTGAATATTCATAAAAAAAATGTTTGAACAACCAGTTGAGATACTAGATTGGATATAGTTCCATACTGTGAGTTCCTGCATATCTTGGCTAGAACTCTTAACAGCTACAAATGCAAAATAATTTCTCAGGAATATGTTTTTATTTCAAGATACTGGAAAAGTGAAAGGTTACAGCAAACAACTTGCTGTAAGTTGGTTTCTAAGGGTGCTGTTACAAGTTACTTTTAAACCATTCTGAATGTGTGGAATGTTTTGGCAGCATTAAAGTTAGAACAGTTTCAAAGCAGTCATAGGTTAAAGTTTAATGCCATTGCTGACTGCACAACTGTGACCTCTTCCCCTAGAGGACCTGGTGAGCAGAGACATGGCCAGGGGCCAGGACTCTATTTCTCCTCTGTGAGCAGAGCAGATGCTGCAAGAGCATGGAGCACAGTGAAGCATTCCTACCGTCAGATTCTCCTGGCTAGGAGAGAGCCACCCAGATATGGGGCTTAGGCTTAGCATTCTGAAGGGAAGGCCACATGCCTTGCCTCTGAACCACCGGCCCAGATTGTGTCTCCTGGGCTTCTTGGAGCCTGGGCTTCTGTGTGGTGCCATGTGGGCTGGGTTTGTACCTACTGTAACTGGGTGGGAGTGTTGTTTTGGGGCCACTACCACCCCATGGGAAGTAGAACTTGGGAGGTCAAAAGTTTGGCAGGGGTAACAGGGCTGGGAGATGTGCATCCTATGATGCTGGATGACTGCAAATTGGTTGCTTTATCTCCATGGATCAAACTAATGCTATCTTAGCTCGAGCTAGGTAGAACAGCTCAAAGAACCCTCACCTAAAGTGCCATAACTTTAAGAGACTTAGGCTGGGCTGCATCCACGCAAGCAGGGGCATGCATTTGTAGCAGCACAAATAGTAGTGGCACAAATTTGTGCTGCTACTTTGTGCTGCAGTGCATACCTCTGCCCATGCGCTTTGCAGGGGGACATATTATCCCACTGCTGTTGAGGGAGGACAGCTGGGACAACATGCGTCAGTGTGGGGCTCCACTGCAGAGCCCGTGTGCTGAGATATACTGTGCCCCAGCCAGCCAGGAGCAGCTGGCAGCTGGCTGGGGCACACCATGCCTTGAGACAGGGAAGCAGGCAGCCCTGGACCCCCTGGGTAGGATCCCCTCCTCCCCCCATGCTGAGCACACTGAAACAGGGGAGCAGCCACCCTGAGGTCAGGGTTGGACACTGTCTTGAGGCTCTCTGCACCCCAGCCACCTGGGAAGTGGCTAGCTGGGGTGCAAAGTGCCTCAGCATGGAGGCTCTGCAGTGTGCAGAGCCGTGGGAGCTGCTCCCTCAACTCCATGTTTGTCCTGGCACATGTCACTCTGGCGTACTTTGTGCCACATTTTTCTTCCAGGTTATTTTGCTACTGGGAAATCCTGGTAGCAAATTTTGCCCTGGTACTGCAAATTAACAGTATTGTGCATAGCTTAATGTGCAATGCATGTGGTTTGTGGCACATGCCTACACATCTGGATCTGGCTTTAGAGAGTATTTAGCACAGTTTAAAACCCTTTAATGCATGGATACTCCTGTTTGACATCCCTTTAGAATGATTTAAAGGTAACCTGTAACACCACCCTAAGGTCCTGATTCTGCATTCAGTCAAATTAAAGGCAAAACTCTCATTGACTTCAGAGGTACAGAAGTATTCCTTAATACAGGATCCAGTTTCTTTTCTGGGATTCTGACACATTTAACAATGCTAAATGGGAAAAATGCTTTGTTGTTTTTTTTTTAATTTTGAATATGTGATACATTAATGTTAGATGCCAACATATGGTAAGTCTCTAATGCAATTATGTGATATCAGAAGAAAAGAGCATAAAAAGATAATAGCGCTATCATTATTTTTAAAAAGCAATCACATGATTTCAGCAGCTTGAAGACAACAACTGAAGTGGCTTAGTGAGCTAGCCCTGAAAATGATTACATTTTGTAATTTACATTGTAGACCATTAGTTATATAGGACATACTTCTTTGCTTCATTGTTTTACTATGCATGGTATAGATTAGATGTGATGAATTACAGAACTTGGCAATGATTCTGTAACCTCACTTGCAGTTGAGTTAACTGTCAAGCAGTTACAGTTATTTTTTGTGTTTTCTATACCCACTGTAATCCATTCTAGTTAACTAAGGTGGCCACATTGCAACTGGGTGTGACAATATGGCTAAATACAGACAATCAAAAAGCCCAAGGCTGAATTGATTCAGTCTTTGAAGGTTAGTTTAAGATATGGAGATTAAACTGGGAAACAACTGAACAGGCATTTACTTTTGATTCAGGAAATGTAGCCACACACCTGCAATGGCTCAGGCCAGAAGCCAGGGGGCACTAGAACACAGGTATCTGGCATGTAGCTAGCATAGGCCATGTATTCACTTCTTCTTCCTGCTGCCCCCGAGGTCTCTGAGATTTGCAGTTCAGAATTTACAACAGCAAGACTCTGCAGGGTTGCTCATCACTTCCTGCTTCCAGGTGCTTCTGGGATTTGTAGTCCAGTCTCAGCCAGTAAGTTCAAGCAGGGGAAGGGGTGTTTAACCCTACTCCCTGGCCCCAGACCCCAGTCAGAGTTTGCCTGGGGAGGCCAGTCTCTGCTCCCCCCCACCAGCCCGCAACCCTTCTCTGCTGGAGCAGACAGCCAGCCCAGCCCAGGGCTGGAAAGCATGCTGGGATGCTTGGGGGACTGTGATTTAACTTGAACCAGGAAGAGGTCTGGGACAGAAGTAGGCATAAACCAGTTTGACCCAAATGAGTTAAGTTTGATACTACATTCAACCAAGTTTATCTTAAACCAGTTTTAGCCATTTTGAATCTGCTTTATGTGCACTGAACTTCTGTTCTGTTACAGGTTTAAACCAGTTTCTGATGACTTAAACTGGTTTATGTGTAACTTCTGCCCCTAGCCTCAATAAAACCAGAAAGTAATCTGAGTTGGAAGTGTTTGTGCTACAACAGGAAACAATAGTGTAAGTCACCCTAGAGTATATAATACAGCAGTATGTGAGGTGGTAGCTGAATGTAATGTGCCTAAAAAAAAGAGGAAAAGCTACTGTCCTTCAGGTTTGATTTACTTTTACACTGAAATGAAGTCTTAATTTAGGTGCCCAACATACATAATGTTTTTTTATTTGTCTCTTGCTAGGTAAATAGAGTATACAAGAAAAGCCTTGGCTAACAATTTTCTAAACTGCATAACCATTTCCTTAAGTAACTTACAGTGGACTTGCCATTACATTGCAAGTAGTCTCTTTCTGTTTTACTTTTTCATCTGACACCTCACCTTGCAGCAGCAGCATGTCCAACAGGAAGGTGAGGAAGGGAGTCCTGACCCAGCTCCATGCAGCCAGATCCTTGAGCCTCCCTGCCTCTGTTGCAGAGCCCGCTTTTTCTGAGCACCCTTGTCCTCTCATCCCAGTCACCCACTCTTAGTTTGTCCTAGTGCATTACACTTTGCTAGTTGAGTTGTTACTGAAGGTGAAGATATGGGTGGGAAAGCTGCTAGGAAGAAAGTGTGAGATAGGATGAATGATGTGACCAGGGCTAGGGACAGACATTATACATAAACCAGTTTAAGTGATCAGAAATTAGGTAAACCTGTAACAGAAGAGACGTTCAGTGCACATAAACCAGTTTGAAAATGGCTAAAACCAGTTTGAAATAAACCTGGTTGAATGTAGTATCAGACTTAACTGATTTGGACCAAACCAGTTTATGCAATGTTTGTCCCAGAACTATTGTTGGTTTAAGTTAAACCAGACTCCCCCAGCATCCTGGCATGCTCTCTCGACTGGGCAGGGCTCTCTGCTCCACAGCAAAGTTGGCCCCTCCACTCAGCTCCCTGGCTGGAGCTCTGGCAAAGACTGCAAGCTGCTCCCTCCTCTCCATTGCTTCACCACTCCCTGCTAAGCAAAAATCCCCCCTTCCCCTCTGCCTTGCTGAAAGGTGTCTTTGTATTAGCTAGCAGACCACATGCTGGTTATGGTCTATGCTGTGGCAAATGAGACAAAGGCAAAATCAACAGGTAGCTGGTTTCATAGTTTTCATAGACATTAGGGCTGGAAGGGACCTTGGAAAATCATCTAGTCCAGCCCCCAGCCCAAGGGGCAGGAAGTCAGCTGGGGTCATAGGATCCCAGCAAGATAAGCATCCAAATTTCTCTTAAAGGCTTTCAATGTGGGTGCTTGAACCACCTCCTATGGCAGGCTATTCCAGACCTTGGGGGCTGGGACAGTAAAGAAATTCTTCCTTATGTCCAGCCTGAAATGGTCCTGCTGGAGTTTTATATCCATTCGACCTTGTCATCCCTTGGGGCGCTCTGGTGAACAATTGTTCCCCCAGATCCTGGTGAGCACCCCTGATAAACTTATAGGTGGCCATCAGATCACCCCTCGACCTGCGCTTTTCCAGGCTAAAGAGCGCCATAGCTCTCAGCCTCTCATCATAAGGTGTGTTTTCCTGACCTCTGATCATGCGCATGGCTTTTCTCTGGACTCTCTCAAGCTTCTCCACATCCTTTTTGAATTGTGGAGCCCAAAACTGGATGCAGTACTCCAGCTGCGGCCTCACCAAAGCTGAGTACAACGGGACAATGACGTCCCGGGATTCACTTGAGAAGCATCTATGGATGCCAGCCAGTGTTTTGCTCGCTTTACTAGCCACTGCATCACACTGAAGGCTCATGTTTATCTTGTGGTCAATTATGACCCCAAAGTCCCTTTCATCCGTAGTTCTAGCCAGCGTAACACTGCCGAACCTGTAAGCATACTGGAGGTTTTTCCTCCCGAAGTGGAGAACCTTCCATTTTTCGGTGTTAAACACCATCAGGTTCTCATCCGCCTATTTCCTGAGCCTGTCAAAGTCAGCCTGGATCGCCCTCCTGTCCTCAGGTGTGGATGCTTTACCCCAGAGTTTGGTATCGTCAGTGAACTTGGCCAGTCCACTTCTGACTCCAGTGTCCACATCATTAATGAAGATGTTGAACAATACAGGTCCAAGGACAGAGCCTTGGGGGACCCCACTGGTCACAGGGCACCATGACGATTGACTTCCCTCAACCACCACCCTCTGGGTCTGACCACTGAGCCAATTCCCCAGCCAGCGGATTGTGGTGGACCCAAGGCCACAATTGGCCAGTTTTGCCAAGAGGTGATCATGGGATACCAGATCGAGGGCTTTTTTGAAGTCAAGACATATGACATCAATCTTCTCTCCCTTGTCCAGGTGATAGGTCACCTGGTCGTAGAAGGAAATGAGATTGGTCAAGCAAGTCCTACCCGCAACAGACCCATGCTGGGTATCCCTCAGGATATTGCCATCAGCTAGTCTGTTAAGGATGGCCTCTTTGATAATCTTTTCCAAGCCCTTGCCCATGATAGAGGTCAGGTTGATGGGCCTATAGTTTGCCGGATCCACTTTCCTCCCTTTCTTGAATATAGGCACCACATTGGCCTTCTTCCAATCTTTGGGCACTTCACCAGAGATCCAGGAGTTCTCAAAGATCTGTGCTAGGGGCTGGGCTATGATGCTAGCCAGCTCCTTGAGTACCCTAGGGTGTAGATTGTCAGGGCCGGCTAACTTGAAGGTGTCCAGCCTCTCAAGGTATTCCTTCACAAGGTCAGCATTGATAGAGGGCAGGAAATCTCCCTCACCTGGACCTCCCTGTCCCGTAATGGGCATGGGCGTCCTGTGGGACTGATGAAAGACCGACGCAAAGTATCCATTTAATAGGTTGGCTTTTTCCTGGGCGTTGGTTGTCAGTTGTCCCATCTGGTTTAGCAGGGGTCCAATGTTGCCCTTATCATTAAGGGGGTTAATTGGATTGCAATGCAGTTCTCCTGTGTATTTGCCCATTGTGACAGGGAGCAGGGTACCCAAGTCATAGCCCACATTGTTGTCAGGGACAAGGAAGAGCTGTGAAAGTAGACTGTCCATCCATACTGCCTACAAAAGAACACAGCAGTTGAGACCTGGGAAGATGACCTGCTGAGTCTGGTTTCAAGCTCCTCCTTTCACGAGAACATGACGGGAAGGAAATTCTAGACTGTGCCACCTGGACAGTATCATGGAAACTAAAAGGCTGTTTTAGCTGGGCTGTGCACAGTGAAAAACTGTTTGCCAAAAAAAAATCAGCCAGTTTTATAACCATGACATTTTCATCTATGCGTAGACATAAAATTTCTGATAGACTCTTAATATTATTGTGTAATGTAGATTTGGTCCTCTTTTGTTAAGAGGAAATGCCCCCACTAAAAAGAGGCATCTACAATATCTTTGGTCTGCATTATGTCTTTTGCTCCAAATTCAGTACTGTTGTTTCTGCAATTACAGCTCCTGTCACAATAGCAAGCCGGTAGCTCCCATGTCACTTGCCTCTTCCAGCATTGTTGCCTCTCCCCCTTTCTCTTCCCTCCCTCCCTCCCTTTCCTGTCTTCTTTATTGAAATCTCTGTCTCTGATATACTGTTCTATGGATGTCTTTTCACAGCATCTGATGAAGTAAGCTCAGGCTTACAGAAGTTTATGCTATAAATCTCTTATTTACTTAAGTCTTCAAGGTGCAAATCTGCAGTGCCGTCTGCCTGGCTTCAGATTAACATGCTGCCATGCTCTCTCACCTCTCATGTAGACATGGCTTCAGACCACTGCTGGATTTCTGAAGCATTGCCAACTAATGCACAGTATTTAAAATGTCAGTGGATACTAATGCTTATCCACAGCTGTGCTGCCACTATTACTACACTCACCAGAGATGCATTGGATACTTTGGGGAAGATTAGACCTTAAAACATGCACAGTACATGAATTTATTCACAAGTAAAACTCTTTTTTGATAATTGCATTTTTGCCATTGAAGATCTCATTGAAATATCTTTAAACCAACCTGGTTATAAATGTTCCCATTTATATTATGAATTACTCTTGCTTTTTGGCAGTGGATAGGCCAAACACTTTTTAATTTTATGTTTGGCTCATTGCTCTAATGTGACAAAAAGAAAAACATAACAAGTAGAAAACAATAAAGGAGAATACTAATACAGTGGAAATAAGTTCATTTTTCTGCAAAAGTTTAGCAGATTGTATAATAGAGTTCTGTTCAGATCAAGCACTATTCATGTTATGAATAGTCTTTGCTCATTGGCATGAACACCGAATCAGAATTGTCATGGCTGTCAGCATCTGTTCTTTTATGCTCAGTATAATTATAGTCTGAATGTTAGAGACCATGGGGTGTTTTAACTATATGGTGGAAAAATTAGCCACAGTTTTTCTGCAAGATTCTAATATTTCAAGGAAGACACTTTGTTGAAGGAAGAAAATAAAACAAATGGGACCATTCTTTATTAATAACTCGCATTAGTATAATTCTATTTCTGCAATTTTACATGATATTTTAGGAAAAAATTCTTTGGTAAAATGAGTTACACTTTTTTATGTGTATTACATAATTTCTTTATAATAGCTACATTAAACAGCTGTAAAACTTACAATATGCACTAAAATGGTAATGTATTCTAAGTGCTGAATTTATAATTAATTATGCAGATTGTATTACATAGTTACATTTAAAAAAAACCAACAGCAACTAAACAGTAAAAATAATTCACAATAAATATCTTTTAGTTGAATCCTAGCTAGATTGTTTTTATTTTAAATTTTAAGTTCTCCTAGTTGTGCTTTTATTCAGTGAAGTATTATGAAGGAATTGTTGAGAGGCAGATCCTGAACAGATTTGCATGGAGACAGAAAGCTCACATGCAGCAGAAACAGTGATCCTATTGTAACAAGCCATATATAGACCAGTTTACCTAAAGACAATACACAACCGTGCACACCAAACATGTCATCTCAGTGAATTACTATAGTAAAACAGGAAGGAAAAAGTAGCCACCTTGACTGAAAATAAGAAAAGTCTATATCCAACATAGATGCAGGTGACCTAAATCCTTTGTTGGAATGGAGCAGCCTCATCTGTGGGATGTACTTCTCTTCCATTATCCCAGGACAGAAGGTTACAAAGTTTTCAGCTGTGCAGGGATTTGTTCATGTAAAGCTGGGCACTCCTTCATTAGCTAGGATTCAGCCTATCATTAGCTACAACCCTATAGTGGTTTTAAGATTTTTATCTGTGTTATGAATGCAATTATTAGGAAGCTGATAAATACACTTTTTAAAGGGCATCCATATACACTGGTTCTGGTACACAAAGCCAGACTTATTGGCAGCAACCCAGGAATACGAGCCATCATCCAGAGAGTTTAAGGAAAAATGAACAAATATTTGAGGAATGTAGCAGGTGTATGAAACCAGTTTTAGAGGATATCAAAATACAAGTTCAGACATTAACGTTTAATTACTTCTTATTTGTGCATAGGGTTTTAAAGCTTTCCAACCGCTGAAAAGTTTACACTGATATGTTCCATGTTTCAGGGTGTTGGTTGTAGCCATGTTGGGCTAAGGACATAGGCAGACAAGGTTCTTTGGGTAAATCTGATATCTTTTATTAGACCAACTAAATTTTAATTCAATTTTAAAATTTACCTGGTTTAATAAAAGATATTGGATTTACCTGAAGAACCTTGTTTATACTGATATGTACATTCTACTCTGTTTATGAGGGAAACTAGTGAGAGAATTTGAGAGAGTATATTGTTTTGTTAGACCTAACAGCTCTCCTGTTTGGTTCTGCCACTAACCAGCTATGTGACTGTAAAGTCACTTAAACTCTGGACCTCCCTGTTTTCTTGTTGTAAAAGGTAGATAAGAATACAGACCTACTGCACAGTATTCTCTCAGGAATAATTGCTTAATGCTTACACAGTATTTATACTTTCAAAGTCCTCTTTATTATTTATGAAAAATATTCAAGAGGCACTTGGAAGTAGATTCTGTGGTTATGAATTTGGAAGGTTCATAAATGATTGGATACAGAGATCTTTGGGCTAAATAAATCATTCTTGTTTTCTGGCTCAAGTACTTGTATATTTGTCTAAATATAGTTATCTACCCAGTAGGCTGGGATTATTATGAAACTAAAAGAAAATACATAGTGTAAAAGATGAGAAAGATTTAAAAACCATTTGCTTTGTACTATAAGTGAAACATATTCTTGTTAATATCTACATATTTTAGTTGCAACATAAGTTTGGTTAATAAAATAGTTTAAATTAGTTGATCTGTCTCCTCTAGTTGTATGCAGATAAGTCAAATGCCTTCTTCTTGCAACTGAGAATAAAATATTTTGTACTTAATGTTTTCCAGGAGTTTTAGCTACCATGTAGCATTAAGGTGAAAACCATTATTCTCCGCTTGGAATTTGTAACCCAGCTTTTAACCTGAATGATTTTGTTTCCTAGGAAAAAGCTTTATACTCAACTAACCTCTTTGGCTAGGGACAGAAATTACACAAACTGGTATAAGTGATCAGAAGCTGGTTCAAATCTGTAACACAACAGAAGTTCAATGTACATAAACCGCTTTCAAAATGTCCCAAACTGGTTTAAGATAAACCTGGATAGATGTAGTATCAAACTTAACTGATTTAGGTTAAATCTGTTTATTGAACTTCTGTCCCAGATCTGCTCCAGATTCAAGTTAATTCTTTCCCCCAGCATCCCAGGATGCTTTGCACCTCCCCCACAAACCCTCCCCCCCTCATAGGGTAGCTTTGGCCTACCCTCCCTGTGAGGGGGCTTAGAGGTGTTGTGGGTTTCTGGAATCAAAAGTGAATATCTATTCACTTGCTTATTGCTTTAATCTATGTAGCTTAGGCTAACCTGAGAAGATTGAATCGATTCAGCCTCAGGCTTTTGACTACCTGTACTTAGCCTTTGATATGCTAAATATCATGGTGATGGGCACTGAGAAAAAAATCTGTCAGAGATGGTGCTAGGGCCAGTGTGCAACTCCGTTTACTGTGTATTTACAGTGTGGGTCATAGTGAACCCTTCAAACCCAAGCACCTTGAATTTACCTTAGGTTACAATGTGCTTGTTTTTGTTGCCACTTTAATGTATATTTGTCTATTATTATAATTATCATCGTAGATATTTTCCAGTTCCCTGCAGTGACTTATGGACGTGCTTTCTGACTGTCAGTGATTATCCTATTTATGCTAAACTTCTCTACCTCCCATACATAGATACAACCCAGATGGAAGTAACTTTACCTTAAAATGTGGTAGGCAAATGATAGTTTGGCTTTGGGATTAAAGAGGACACAGATTTTACTGAGAATCTCTTTACTAGTAAGGTTTTCTTTTGAAGATTGATGTCCTCATTATCAGCTTGTCTAGATTCAGTATTGATGCCCCTACAAATGTGGAACATAATTAGCAGAATGATGGGCCTTCACCAAAGTAATAAATACAGACAGAGCATCATACCACCTGGAGTGTCTCTGAGCAGCCTTTTCATTACTTACAGTGGCACTTATGATTTACATATATGCTGTCTTGCATAGAGCAAAATTTAGAATCTCACAAAGGAGCCTAAAAAAAAAATGTACAGGTGCAATTTAACTAGATGCATTGGAAGTGATATGTCTGAAATTTGAAATATTGTATTACAGCTCTAAAATTAAATCATTGGAGACAAAAACTTAACAATAACTGCTGCTACAGAAAGATCCTGTCTAGAGGTCCACTCAGCTCAAAAGGACTCAATTTCCTACACACAAACTCTACAGAAATGGCTACAAATTAAAAAAAAAAAAAAAAAGTGGAAGGATCATACCCCAGTATTCTGGCTTGCAGTCTCTCATGTTCACACAAATCAGCTCTGATTGTTTCTCCCCCAAATAATCTGATTCAATTCAGTCATGATTAATTGAAAGGGAGATGGCTACTCGGCACAGAATGTAGTTTGCACAGTCCAAAATACATTTGCACAGTCCAAAATGTATTTTCAACAGTCCAAAATACATTTCTGTCAGGCTATCGATTTTCCTTTACCTTTGACAATCAAATTATGGGCAGTTGGCAGGTGTTTAATTGAGTGTTGTAGAAAAGCCCTATTTTTAGTCATCCTCAATAACATGATCGTTGGGTGGTCTGTATTTATTTCTACTTGTAGAATCAAGGTGGCTACAAAGTTTCAGAAGCTCCTGGAAAGCAGTGTCTATGACAGCCCCTCCTCTTGCTTTATAGGGATGTGAGACCCTAATTGCCTCTAATTTTCTTCTGAACACAGAAGATGCAGCAAGCTCAGATTGTCCTCAATATTTTTCTTGTTAGTTTTTCTTCTTTCCTCCCCCTTCCTTTTTTTTCATCATTTGGAATGAATTTTATTAAATCCATTTTTTTGAAGATAAAAGAAGATGCCCTTCTAATGCATCTTCCCCATCTTGTTTGAAATTGCTGGACTACAGGCTGTACCTCACACAACTTTACTACTGGGGATAGTCCTCAGGTCTGGTTGACTAAACTGATAATAAGTAAATCTAGTGTCAACTTTTATAAGTATTCTGAGTTCGCTGAGTCACCTGGCACACACCTTCTTATCAGGGCAGTTCAGTTAGCTAACTGTGGCTATGTGTAAGTCTGGTATTGACTTGAGGAACTGGTTGTGATCAAGGTTCCTATATTTGTCACGGTAATTTGTAGGTTGCTAAAGACCTTAAAGGTTTCCCTCTCTTTATGCGGGTTCCGTATGTGCAAATTCACTCTTATGCGATGACTCGTTATACCAAAAATTCATTATATGTGAGATAAATTCACTCTTATGTGATTGGTGTGGTGGAAGCCTGCATTCAGCTGTTTTGTACAATGCATTGTGGGAGTGATGTGCACAAAAATATAGTCTCCAGTATGGATCTGTGCTCTTGCTTGTTGTCTGTGACACGTGTTTCTGTGGCTGCCATCTCCATTAGGGGAACACTAGTCAATTGCCCATCAAGAATGATGGGGGAGGGAGGGAGGGGTGCCGGCCTTGCCCCCTTGCTCCATCCCTGCCATCATGGCAGTGCTCTGCCACCCCCAAGAGCGTTGCAGATAGATAGGCTAAGCCCTTTATTATATAAGAGTTCACAACCACCATGTGGTTGTGTATACTGTCTGCTGTTGATGAGTACCAAAAGTGTCTTGTAAAAGTAGTAAAAATGGGCCTGGGGGTCAGTACAGTCAAGATCTTGGAACGTAAAGTGGGTTCCCTTTAAGCGAATTCAAGTTATGTGCTATTTTTCAGGAACGAATGTACAGCATAAAGCAAGGGAAACCTGTATAGGCTGAAGAACTGGTGCCAAATTAGGGGTTCTTTGAGGATATTAGGGTACCACATCCAACTCAGCTCTACTGATTTTTGATTTTCATGGATTTAAAGATTTTTTTACTATGTAGCCTCTGTAGGTCAAGCAAGTTCTGAATTCAGAGGTTCTGCCCAGTGCTATAGAAAGTTACTGCTAATTAGCTTCAGAGCTGCTTTGTCAACCTCAGATGCAAAGATAAAAAGAGATACCTGTATTCGCTTTTGATTTTCGTGATGGAATAGGCCTGTTGCTAGAGTTCTGCTAAGAAGAAAAAGTGATGTAAATCCAACCTGGATTTAGCATGGCATGTATAGGGGCAGTAAAAACATTTTGAAAGTCCCTTTGTCTGATATTTTATATATACTGATTGCTCTATGTGTTTAACTTCTTGCAGGACAATGTTTTTTTTTTTAACATTATTGGGCTCTGGGCTAATAATTTCCAGTCTCCTGAAGTAGCTGGTCTGCTGAGATGGGTTGTTGGGCATGCAGGGTTAAACTCCTTGGTTGGGGGAAGTGCCTTAGCTCTCCTGATGGGAACCTTGCAAACTGTATGTGCGTTGCAAGGCTCCCATTTAAATAATGGTGCTAAGTCTCTGATCCTGAAACCTTTGCACCTGCTATGTATATGTGACATAGCAAGACATGTGATCGTTGGAATCAGGGATCAGATCTCATTGCACCTCTATTTTAATGTCTGCCAGTGACCTAGGTGGCACCTTAACATCTGCTCGTGCCTGGCATTAATTCCTGCCTTAATAAGCCATAGTGATTGTTTAGGGCTTCCACATCTAAGGGCATCCTTAGTTTTACCTTGAGTCAGATGAAGCAGTTGGCTCAGTATTTGGCTCCAGAACTAACTCCTAGACTGTCCTTAAAGTCTATCATTCTTGTTTTAAAATCCATCCTTGAGATTTGGAATGTTTTTCCCCCTCATGATCTAATTCTAAGCATTTCTGGCAGAAATCCTCTACTTATTTCTGTAGGATGAATTGTATGGGTCAGAAAGGGAAGCAAGGGATTTTATGGGTCAGAAAGGGAAGCAAGGGATTCATTTAGATCCAGATCCCCTATGGGAAATGAATTTAGATGCATGACCTGTTATCCCATCCATAGTTCTCAGCACCTAACTGAAATATCCCAGCATAGTTCTGTTGAATGCTTGTGCTTCATACCATTCCAGATATCGCACTCGTTGAAGGGACACTCTCCCCTCCCCTACTCAACAGGACCCTGTAGTATCTTATGAACCTGATTGTTTAGGTGTAGTTTCTTAAAATGAAATGCCCAGGGCTTGGAGCTTTAGCTATCTTAGCATCAAAGCCTCATGTGGGGCAGTGATTCCCACTGTTTCATCTCATCCAGATGCGTTTAAAACATGCCAGTTTCTCCTGAAAAGGGGAAGCATATTTCTTTCAGCTTCCTGTGGCAGAAACTCAAGCACCTTCACAAAACTGGTTGGCAGTCTATATCCAGCCTTGCTGGGCCAAATTGTACTCACTATTTCTAGAACCATAAATGGATCTTGCCAAATTTGTGATGGGCGTTTGCCAAGCAGTTACCCTGTCTCAAAAAAACCCTGGATTAGAGGAAACAGGAGTTGTCTGTTGAGGCAGAATATTTCTACACACACCATGTACTAGGGCTTGGAGGTGGCAGTTGCTGCTAATTAAAAGACCGGGCAACACTGGAATATGACACCAAAGAATCAAGAGCCAAAATAACTTGATTTGTTTGACTAAAAATGTTATTTCTCAGTGAGCCTACAATTAAAAATTTTAAATTAACATGCATTATTGACTTCATATGACTTCCTGAATTAAAATAACTTTTCTCTGACATTTTAGAAAAGTTGTCTTAGGAAAAGATATATTTGGAAATGCTCTTATTTTTAAAACTCAAGAGTTCAGATCTATTTAGGAAGGTCTTTCTTTTAAAGGTCTTTCTAATTCCAAGACCAATCATGTCCTTCATTTTCCAAAAAAAGGAAAATCTGATGGCTATCTGTGAATATACGTTCCTACCTGAAAAGGTATCGGGAAAGGCTATAGGCAAGACAGAGTCCAGTTCCTCACCTGGCTTTTTCTTTCACCCAAACACCTAAATTTCTGAGCCACTGGAAAGAGAAAACATTGTCGGAAGAGGAGGCCTTCTCTCTCACCTGTGCTTTTCCCTTAGGCCAGGTACGGACATTACACTTTTACTGTATAAGTGATCAGAAACTGGTCTATACCTGTAACAGA
Source organism: Alligator mississippiensis (assembly GCF_030867095.1). Classification (NCBI taxonomy): domain Eukaryota; kingdom Metazoa; phylum Chordata; order Crocodylia; family Alligatoridae; genus Alligator; species Alligator mississippiensis. Next base: position 61,048,155 of record NC_081825.1, read on the forward strand.
AGCTTGGCGCACATAGACTGATTTAAAAATGGTGGAATCCAGTGTAAGATTTGCATCCCCCAACAAAGGGCGAATGTGTTTTCTGTTTGCTACTGATCTAAACTATGCCACTTACAGAAAACCGTGTAATTTAGATCGATTCCACCTCAGGCTTTTTGAATGTCTGTACCTGGCCTTAGCCTACATCTGTACCCATGCTGCTGTTCTGATGGATTGGTTGAGAACTGTAAGTCAATCCAGTCTTGGAATCTGTATCCTCCCCTCCTTCATTTGGAAATCATTCCCACTAGGGGTGTATGAAACGGGACGTATTTGATTCAGATTTGGATTTGGCCCGAATCAGGGACAGTAATTTGATTAATTGATTTGGATCACTGTCCCAATTTGATTCAGCTGAATCCGAATCTGAAGATTCAATGTTGATTCAGAGAATCAGCGATTTGGCCACAGACACAGCTTTAAATGTTTTTTCTATGTACCTCAAGGTACCAGGTGCAGCTCATGAATGCTGTGATGGTGGGGCAGATGGAGCATCCCACAGGAGCGTAGGGGGGTCCCTCCACATGCTTGGCAGCGAACCCGGAAGTAGACTGGAAGTATGTAGAAAAAACATTTAAAACTATGTCTATCATTGAATCTCTCTGAATCAATTTGGAGGGTTCCAATTTGATTTGGAGAGATTAAAGGGTCTCCTGATTCGATTCAGATTTGGAGATTTGGCCGCTGAATCAGGCCGAATTTCCACTGAATCGAATCCATGTTCCTTTTGTTCCCCAACCACTTTTCCCATCTATTTTCAGGGACCCATCTTAAAAGAGACTGTTAAATGAGGTATCATACATATCCTAGGAATTTTTTCACTATTTATCTGAGGCCAAAACTTGTTGACACGTTTCCCTGAGAAATGGGGTTGACACCAGAGAAGTAAGCCCTTTAAAGACCAAGGGAAGTGTATTTGACAATTACCCTGATCTTTGGCTTTCCTTTTACTTAGTTCATAAGCATAAAACACTTAAATTAAAAAAGAAGTTAAATGCAAAACAATATTTAATTAAATAAAAGATATGAGTCATGTTATTCAAGGGATGATTTCATAGATTTCATAGATTTCATAGACATTAGGGCTGGAAGGGACCTCGGAAGATCATCGAGTCCAGCCCCCCGCCCAAAGGGCAGGAAGTCAGCTGGGGTCATAGGATCCCAGCAAGATAAGCATCCAGTTTCGTCTTGAAGGTGTTCAATGAAGGCGCTTGAACGACCTCCGGTGGCAGGCTGTTCCAGACCTTGGGGGCTCGGACAGTAAAGAAATTCTTCCTTATGTCCAGCCTGAAACGATCTTGTAGTAGTTTGTGACCATTCGACCTCATCATCCCTTGGGGCGCTCTGGTGAACAAACGTTCCCCCAGATACTGGTGGTCACCCCGATAAACTTGTAGGTGGCCATCAGATCACCCTTGAGCCTGCGCTTTTCCAGGCTAAAGAGCCCCAGGGCTCTCAGCCTGTCATCGTAGGGTCTGCTTCCCTGACCTCTTATCATGCGCGTGGCTCTTCTCTGGACCCTCTCAAGCTTCTCCACATCCTTTTTGAATTGTGGAACCCAAAACTGGACGCAGTACTCCAGCTGCGGCCTCACTAAGGCCGAGTACAGGGGGAGAATGACGTCCCGGGATTTGCTTGAGAAGCATCTATGGATGCAAGCCAGCGTTTTGGTCGCTTTACTAGCCGCAGCATCGCACTGCAGGCTCATGTTCATCTTGTGGTCAATGATGACCCCCAACTCTTTCTTCCATAGTGCTAGCCAACATAGCACTGCCGAGCCTATAAGGATGCTGCAGGGTTTTTTTCCCAAGGTGGAGAAACTTGCATTTATCGGCGTTGAACACCATCAGATTCTCGTCCGCCCACTTGCTGAGCCTGTCCAGGTCAGCCTGGATCATCCGCCTGTCTTCTGGTGTGGATGCTTTGCCCCAAAGTTTGGTGTCATCTGCGAACTTGGCCAGCCCGCTTCTGACTCCAGTGTCCACATCATTAATGAAGATGTTGAACAGTATGGGTCCAAGGACAGAGCCCTGGGGGACCCCACTGGTCACCGGACACCACGATGAGTGACTTCCATTAATTACTACCCTCTGGGTCCGACCCCGGAGCCAATTTTCCAGCCAGTGGATCGTGGAGGACCCAAGGCAACAATTGGCCAGTTTCTCCAAGAGACGATCATGGGACACCAGATCGAAGGCTTTTTTGAAGTCAAGATATATGACATCAATCTCATCTCCCTTGTCCAGGTGATAGGTCACTTGGTTGTAGAAGGAAATGAGATTGGTCAAGCAAGACCTACCTGCAACAAACCCGTGCTGGCTATCCCTAAAGATGTTGGCGTCGGCCAGTCCATTAAGGATGGCCTCCTTAATAAACTTTTCTAAGATCTTCCCCGGGATAGAAGTCAGGCTGATGGGCCTATAGTTAGCCAGATCCACTTTCCTCCCTTTCTTAAAGATAGGCACCACGTTGGCCTTCTTCCAGTCTTCGGGCACTACACCAGAGCGCCAAGAGTTTTCAAAGATCCGCGCTAGAGGCTGGGCTATGATGCTTGCCAGCTCCTTGAGTACCCTGGGGTGAAGATTGTCAGGGCCGGCTGACTTGAAGGTATCCAGCTTCTCAAGATGTTCCTTCACGAAGTCAGCATTAATGGAGGGCAGGGGATCACCCTCACCCAGACTTCCCGGCCCTGTAGCGGGCATGGGCGTCCCATGGGGCTGATGAAAGACCGACGCAAAGTACCTATTTAATAGGTTGGCTTTTTCCTGGGCGTCAGTTGTCAGTTGCCCCATCTGGTTCAGCAGGGGTCCAACGTTGCCCCTGCTTTTCCTCCGGCTCCCCACGTATCTGAAAAAGGACTTTTTATTGTCCTTGATGCTCAAAGCTAGCTGGAGTTCAGTTGCAGCCTTGGCTTTCCTGGTCAGCTCCCTACAGGACCGGACCAGTGCAGAATAATCCTCCTTGGAGGTGACTCCCATCCTCCATCCTTTGTAGGCCTTTCTTTTTAGCCTCAGGAGGTCTGCTAGGTCCCTGGAGAGCCAGGGGGGGCTGCTGTGCCCTCTTGCTGCCTTTCCTCCGAGATGGAATAGACTTAGTTTGTGCATTGAGGATCGCTCCCTTGAGGAGCAACCACTCTTCTTGAACTCCCCTCTCCCTGTGGTCACAGTCCCTTAGGGCCTCGCTGACAAGCCTCCTGAGCTTGTCAAAGTCGGCTTTCCTGAAGTCAAGGACTTGCGTGTTGCTGACCGACTTGCCAGCTTTTTGGCGGATGGTGAAGGTGATCAGCTCGTGGTCGCTGTCACCCAGCTTCCCATCGATCACTAGGTCGCCGACTAGGTCATCCCCAGTAGCCAGTACCAGGTCAAGCAGTGCTTTGCCTCTCGTTGGCCCGTAGACTTCTTGAGCCAGGTAGAGGTCATCCACGCACGAGAGGAAGCTCTGCGACCGCTCAGATTTTGCTGAGCGATCCTCCCACGAGATGTCCGGGTAATTGAAGTCACTCATGACAACCATGGTCCTGGAGCAAGCTGCCTCAGCCAGTTCCTGGGCAAACTCCTGGTCTAGCTCAGGACTTTGGGTGGGAGGTCTGTAATAGACTCCCACCATTGTGTCCCCTGTGCCATGTTCCCCACGGATTTTAACCCAGAGGGTCTCCAGCCATCCACCCTGGTCGCCAATATCGGCTTGCAGGGATGCATAGCTTTCCTTAACATAGAGAGCTACACCCCCGCCCCTTTTCTCTACACGATCCCTCCTGTACAGGGTATAGCCATCTATCCCAGTGGTCCAGTCATGGGTGGAGTCCCACCAGATCTCCGTTATCCCTATGACATCGTAATTGTTTGCACTGAGCAGGAGAATGAGTTCCTCCTGCTTATTCCCCAGGCTTCTGGCATTAGTGTACAGGCAGGCAAGTGCCCCCTGCGGGGGCTTCTTCCTTGCCCACAGATTTTACCAGGGCTGGGGCTGGGGTGGGCTCCCTTGAGTGCCATGACCCGCTGGCTTTGCAAGGATTGCTCAGCGGGCCAGCAGTGGCGGTAGTCCCCCCGTCCCCCAACAGGCTTAGTTTAAAGCCCAGTGGAGCAGGTCAGCCAGTCTGGCTGAGAAGAGCCTCCTCCCTAGGGGAGAGAGGTGGAGACCATCTCTTCCCAGCAGCTCGCTGCCTCTCTCGCCAAAGAGCGGGCTGTGGTCATGAAAGCCAAAGCCTTCCTGACGACACCAGCGCCGCAGTCTTTGGTTGACCATATAGATCCTCCTGTCCCTTCTCAGCCCATAGCCTGAGACTGGGAGGATCGACGAGAACACCACCTGTGCCCCCAGACCCTTTAGCCCCGCTCCCAAATCCCTGTAGCGCCTCATGATCTGGCTTGGAGTGCTCTGAGCTGTGTCATTGGTGCCCACATGAATAAGGAGCATGGGATAGTGGTCTGTGGGTTTGAGGAACTTGGGGATCCTCTCCGCAATATCCCGGATGTGGGCCCCTGGGAAGCAGCAGACTTGCCGGGCTAAGGGGTCGGGGTGGCAGATTGGCCCCTCCGTCCCCCTCAGGAGGGAGTCTCCCACAACAAACACCTTACGTTTTGTCTTGGGGAGAGCAGGGGCGGGAGCTGCAGTTGGGCCCGTGTTGCCTGTGGGGGCCGGGAACTCAGCAGGCTCTGCTGGGGCAGCAAGAGGTGCGTACCTGTTGCTCAGTTCTGGTGGGGCAGGGGCCTTGGTGCGGCGGGCCTTAGGGCCCTCGACCACCTTGGTCCATGCCCCTGGCTGGACACAGCAGGAGGTCCCAGAGTCCTCCTTTGGCGTGGAGGGAGACTGTGATCTACCCTCTGCCTCCCGGGGGAGAAGGGCCTGGCAGTAGGAGTCTATCTCCTGCTTGCAGTCCCTGATGGCACGCAGTCTCTGGACTGAGGCCTGGAGCTCCTCCAGCTGGCGCACCAGAGACCCCAAAAGGGAGCAGACCCCGCAAGGGGAGGTCGCCATGCTCCCAGGCCCCAGAGCCTGAAAAAGGGACAGGCAGCCCCCTCAGCCGAGAGCCAGGGGCTCCGTCTGCGTGGAGCCCGGAACCAGGGGCTCCGTCTGGGTGGCCGTCTCTGAGGTGCCGGGGGGGGCCGCGGAGCCTGAAGGGACCCTCGGGGTGCGGCGCGTGCCCATCCGTGTCATGCCTCTGGTAGGCTGGCTACGGCTGGGACTGTCTACCCTGGGGGGTGCACAGGCAGGGTCCGGTGCCCACCTGCACGCCCTCCCGTGCGAAGTCCGCGCTAACTCACGTGCCGGCAGAGAAGTGCGCCTGTTTGCGCAGCCTGTTCGTGCGGCTCCAGTCGTGTGGCTCCCTGGGGGGCTGGGCGAAGTAGGGGCCTGGGCGGGGCTTGACCCGGCCCGGCTCCACTCAGCCGCCGCCTCCCACACACACACTAAGGGGTTAGCCCCCTCTCTCCATGGGCCCCGCTTACCCCGGCTGTGCTGGGGGTCAGTGCGGGGCTCCACGGCTGCTGGAGGGTTTCTGGGGGGCTTCGGGGGAGCGGGGGCGCAGCGAGCTTTCACCCGCGCGTCTCTTGCCGCTCCCGGCGATTCTCAGCCTTGTTTCTCAGCCTTGTTTTATCTCTTTATTTCTTGTATTCTGTCTTAAAGAAAAACCTCTTCTTTACCAAAACAGCATGACTCAAAGTATTATATGCCTGTCAGAAAAACAAATAAAGTTTGTGATTTTCAAAGCAGTGCTGCAGATTTAACCTAGCAATGTAACTGGGGCGGGGTGACCAGAACAACCAGCCCTGGCGCCAGCTGGGGTGGGGCAGGGTGAAAAAAAATGGCTCCTACTGGCTGTCATGTGATCACAGTTGCAATCACACCAGCAACACGGGCATGACTGGAAGTCACTATTGCCCCTGTGCTCAAGGTGACCACATTGCTGTGCTGCTGATTTAACCACACATGTTCCATAACAATAACAGTGATTTTGCCAAATTGCTATTAAACTTTTTGGCAAGTCACTTTACCTGGACATTGTTTTATGTCTGTATATTGCCTGGTTTTTTTCCTGTATGGAAATAGCTGAATGGATTCATTCCCCAGTTCGGACTTCAACCTGCAGGGAGTGCATAACACGTTTTTTACTCTTCTTGCAAGGTAAATGTATCAGAAATATTTAACAGGGTGCATATCAGCAAAAGTAATTTAAAAGTTTCACATCTAATTCTCACCATACACATTTATCTTATATTTTAAAAAAAATCATCCATTTACATTTTTATAATGTTCATCTTCAAGTTAGCTTTGAGTGACTCCAGGAATTAGATTGTTACATTCAAATCATAACATTTGGATTTGTTTTTGTTGTAGTGGCAACATTTAAATAAGTGTGTGTGTGTGTGTGTGTGTGTGTTTGTGTGTGTGTGTTCAGGAATTGTCTTTTTAAGATGAGACACAGTTATGGAATTGTGTAAAATCTACAGCTTCTTAAATGGACAAAAGATTTTTGAGGTGGTAAAATGACACATAACTTACTTCCCTTTGTAAATTGAAAGGGAAGCCACCATAGGAGTTTGGCAGTTACACATGTGCATAGAAATGTGTAGGAGGGAGACGTAGACCTTCAAATAATTCATTTTTCTTAGCCTATGTTTTTCTTTTAAATAAGCTTTTTCCTAGCGTTTGTGTAATGTTTAGTATCATTAAAACACTCTCCATGCGTTGACTTTTTTTCAGTTTCCACTTTGAAACCGAAGCCTTTCATTGTCCTATCTACTGTGCTATACTCTGGCTGCTTTATAACTTTAAATCATGTTTTGGTGGGGGATATATTTAAAGAATTATCTTCATATTTATGTTTCTCCTTTATGTCCTCCAATCTAATCTAAAGGGTGATGTCTTTTTGCAGCAATGAAAAGATACATTAGTGATTTTCCTGTCTTTATTTATAAACATTCATCACCGCTAAATTAAAGGGTCAACCTTGTTATTATCTAAATTTGCACAGGCATAATGGAAACTATCCCAACCACATCCTGTTGAAAATTACAAAAGCACAGTGTGAAATTTTCTTGATTGCCTAATTCATTTATGTATAATAATATTTAACTAGTCAAAATTTTGATTTTATAAATGCATTCTAATGTGAGAATGTTTGTTCCTTTATTTTCTGAAATCACTCATTTTTCATTTTTAGACAACCATCTGCTGAGCAATACTATTTTAGGTGAACAGTTATTTTAGCTTTCCATGTTATTTGAGATGAACAAATAATGGCCAATTTAGAATACATGAAAAACTTCAATAAGGTTGGTAATAAATCAACAGGGAATGATATCAAGTTACTGAAGAACTGGCTAAGGTAATTTCAGAGCCATTTGGCTATCCTCTTTGAGACCTTTCGGAGATTAGGTGAGGTCCTGGATGTTTGGAAGAGGGCAAATAGCATGCCCATTTTTAAGAAAGGGAAAAAGGAAGATCTGGGGTAATACAGACCAGTTGGTCAGTCTGACCTGATACCTGGAAAGATCATAGAGCAGCTTCTCAAGGAATCTATCATGAACAAGGTGATAAGGAACACCCAGCCTGGATTTACCAAGCACAAGTCATGGCTGACCAACCTGAGTTCCTTCTATGATAACATGACAGGCTTTGTGGTTGGGGGAGAGCAGTGAATGTGATATACCCTGACTTTAGCAAGGCTTTTAACACTGTCTCCTATGACAGTCTCAGTAACAAGCTAAGGAAATACAAATTAGATGAAAGTTTCCTAAAGTGGATAAATAACTGTTAGATCACTGTGCTGAGTGTCGCTGCCGTGCACTGCAGCGAGGGGTTCAAGGCCTTAAGGGGCCCGTCAGGCGGGTACTTGTGAAGCTTGGAGTGGAATTAGGCACAGACGCTTATCGGTTGAAAAGCAAGATTGTTTACTTACGCCGTCAAGGTGGTGAATGACGGAGGTCAGATACTTGGTTAGTTACGGCTTAGAGTTCGTTAGGTCGGTCTGCATAAGTGTTCGGGCAGAATGGTCGGGCCAGCAGTCGTTGATTTACTTCTGAGATTGAATCGGTGACGGGGAACTTAGATAAGTGATCAAATTGTCTAATTACTCTGACACGTATGTTCAGAGGTCTCCAAGGTGTGTATGGAGGTCTCCGACTTTGCAGAAGTTCACGCGGGTTTTATTTGTGTAATAGCCAATTGTATTTCGCCACGTCATAAATTTAATTAGAATCACCAATTATATAGCGGTTTTCGCTAGGGTGTTATTTTAGGGCTACTCCCTGTATTACTCTGACCAATTATAATGATTTATGTAAAGCACAGAAGGCAAAAGTTTTATCTCTTGTTAGTGTTGCAGCTATAAATCTCTTTTTGGCATGCACAGCAAAGAAGGCTGTTACTATCATTTTGTTAACCCTTAGTTAACCTAGTGCAAAATAAAACTGCTTTGAATAGTATCTCTTGCTTGTGGCATGGGCACTGCTTAATTGGGTTGTGACACTGAGTAGTCCTCATGGGCTCAATGTCTAGTTGTGAAAAGTATGAAGTGTCGTTCTCCAGGAGGTTGTCCTGGGTCTGATATTGTTTAATATAATGATTTGGACAATTGGCTTGAGTGCATGTTTAGCAAATTTGTGGATAGCATTATTGTGGCTAGGCTGCAGTATTACAGAGAAGGGTCTGGGGGTTATAGTAGACCAGGGGTGGGCAAAATATGGCCCACAGTCCGGATCTGGCCCACGAGGCCATTCTATCTGGCCTAGAGGGCCCCTAAAAATTTTAGAAAATTAATATTTATCTGCTCTTGGTTCCTGTCAAAAATGACAGGAACCAGGGGCAGTAGGACCCTTATCAGCGATTTGGACAACGGGGTGAAAAGCAACCTGTTCAAATTTGCTGATGATACCAAAATTTGGGGTGAGGTGGGCATGTTAGCAGGGAGCGAAAGACTGCAGAAAGACCTGGATAGGTTGCAGGGATGGGCTAACAAAAACAGAACGCATTTCAATACTGACAAGTGCAGGGTGCTGCACTTGGGCAGTAGTAACCAGCAACACACTTATAAGATGGGAAACTCCCTTCTTGAGAGCACGGAGGCAGAAAGGGATCTTGGAGTCATCATTGATTCCAAGATGAACATGGGCCGACAACGTGAGGTCACGGTCGGCAGGGCTAACCGGACCTTATAGTGTATCCACAGGTGCATCTCAAATAGGTCCAAGGAGGTGATCCTCCCCCTCTACGTGATCCTGGTCAGGCCACAGCTGGAGTACTGTGTCCAGTTCTGGGCACCCCACTTCAAGAGGGATGTGGACAACATTGAGAGGGTCCAGAGGAGGGCCACCTGCATGATCTGGGGACAGCAGGGCAGACCCTACAATGAGAGGCTACGGGACCTGAACCTGCTCAGCCTTCACAAGAGAAGGCTGAGGGGGACCTGGTGACCGTCTATAAACTCACTAGGGGGGACCAGAAGGGGTTGGGGGAGACCTTGTTTCCCCTAGCACCCCCCAGGATAACAAGGAATAACGGCCACAAGTTGTTGGAGAGTAGGTTTAGATTATACATCCGTACGAACTACTTCTCAGTCAGGGCGGCTAGGATCTGGAACCGACTTCCAAGGGAAGTGGTGCTGGCTTCTACCCTGGGGGTCTTTAAGAAACAGCTTGATGCCTACCTGGCTGGGGTCATTTGAGCCCAGTTTTCTTCCTGCCCAGGCAGGGGGTCGGACCTGAAGATCTACAAGGTCCCTTCCGACCCTACTTCTATGATTCTGTGACCCAGGGGAAGCCCGGCATACTCCCACAACAGCAGGGCCCATCCCCCCCCAGCTGGAAGCCCCAGTGGGGGCTTCTGGCCTGGGACCACGTGGCTGCCTTGGCGCGGGAAACTCAGGTAAGGGGGGGGAGGGCAGGGAAGGAACCTGGGGAAAAGCAGTCCCTCTCCCACCCTGTGGCCAGCACCCCAAGCTGCAGCCACTCGCAGCCTGCCTGGGGCTGCCTGTCCCTGCTCAGGACAACCCCACATGGGCTGCGAGCGGCTGCAGCACGGGGTGCTGGCCACGGGGTGGGCGAGGGGCTGCTTTTCTCTGCACTCAGCAGCAGCTCCTTCCCTGCTGGGGAGCAGGGGGTCGGGGCTGCATGGTGCCTCCCTTCTGTACCACGAGGCTAGGGGGGTACTGGGAGTGATCAGGTGCGGGAGCCAGCGGGAGCACAGGGCCTACACCGATGTCCCAGGGCCAGTGCTGGCAGGGCCCAGAGCAGGGTGGCAGGAGTGCAGGGTCCTAGCCAGCAGGGGCTCTCTCGAGCTGGGCCAGCTCCCCTCTCCCTGCTGGTGCATCCCAGCCCGGCTCCGCAGACCCCTGCCAACCTGTGCCCCACTTTGGGCCCCACTGGTGCTGGACCTAGGACATTGGTCCCAAGACATTGGTCCCAAGATGATGACCGGGGGTGGGGCACATTTCAAGGGACAGGGCACATGTCAAGGGAAGGGGCTACCCATGTGGCCCTCGACAGCCTGCCAAAACTGGGTAAGCAGCACTCCACCCAAACTAATTGCCCACCCGTGTAGTAGACCATGAGCTGGATATGAGTCATCAGTGTGTTCTCAATGCAAAAATGGCCACTGTGTATACTGGGTTGTACTAATAGGAGAGTCGCTTGCAAATCAAGGGAGATGATACTTCTCTCTATTCAGCATTGGGAAGGCTCATGTTGGAGTACTGTGTCCATTTTTTAGCTCTACATTTCAAGGTTGCAGAGAGATTGGAAAAAGTCCAATGGAGAGCAACAAAAATGATTTAGGGGCCTGGGAGGCAAGATTTAGGAGGAAAGGCAAAGAGCTAGGGTTTTTTAGTCTGGTGAAGGAGAAGACTGGGTGGGGAAATTTGAAAGCAATCTTTGAATATAGAGGATGGAGATGAGGTTTTATCTGTGTCTGGAAGGGACAACAGGACCAGGAGCAATGGTCTCAAGCTGCAGCAGAGGAAATGTAGGTTGGAGATTAAGAGGAACTTTCTGACTATGAGGGTGGTCAAGCATCGGAACAAGCTACTAGAGAAGTTGTGGACTTTCCATGCCTGGAAATTTTCAAAGAATCAGTTAGGCAGACACTTGGCTGGGATGGTTTAGTCAGGGATGATTCTTGAGCCTTAAGCAGAGAGTTTGACTAGATGACTGTGAAGTCCCCTCCACCTCTACTTTCCTATGATCCTAAAATGGAAATTAAAATATTTAAACCAACACGGGGTCCTTATTAAAATGATCAAATTATATTGAACATAGGAGTAGAACAGTGACGATTTAACACACAAATAAAAATGCCTTGGGTTCCTTTCATATAATCTAGATAGCATCTGGAGCCCAATATTTGCATCCATAACTTGTTGCCATTATTGCCTACAGATAAATCCAAGCACTAAAGGTGGATATGGGAAGGGTAAATTTTGCAATATTGCCTAAATACCACTTGCAAAAATGCTAAAATCATTTAGGAGCTTAAGTTCTGTTGAGTTTTAATATGATTTAAGTACTTTTGGAAATTTTATCTTCTTTATCTTAAACGACTTCTTGTTCCTAGTGGGATCGCCAGGCCACCTGTGCATCCCACTGGTTTTCAGAGGTGTGGCTGTAGGCCAATAATAATTGTTTTTTGGAGAGGCCCTGCAGGTCAGATAGAATGGCCTTGAGAGCCAGATCCAGCCTGCAGGTGTTATTTTGCCTGCCCCTAGAGTAACACCATTGCTTGCAGCTCTGTATCTCAGTCCATCTCTTGTTACTTTTCTTTCCCCTACAAAAGATGTTTTCTAAACATACTGTATAAATGGTGCATTATAGTACATCTGGCCAATATCAGATGCCAGCAAATGTTTCAGGGCTAAAATTCCTGACAATTTAGGAAAAGGCAGTTTTTTCCAGATACTGTATTTCTGGATGTTGTCCAACATTTTGGACTCATGTTTGATTTCTGTGCTTGTTTAAATACAAAAATTTCATGTTTTTAATATATGAGTATTATTAAACTAGTCAGTCATTTTACACCTAATTATAAATGTAATTATATCAGTATAAAGGCCCTAAGCAATTTAGTTATACTGGTACAAAATCCAGAATAGACCATAGCTTTTACATTTTCTTAACAGGACACAGTGAGTGATCTTCTGGCCTCATCGTTGTTAATGGGAGTTTTGCCACTGACTTCAGTTTGACCAGAATTTAACTCAGTATGTGCAGCTTAAAGGATGCTGAAAAATTTGGGACATTTTTGGTATGCCATATGGCTGTGATTAAACCTTTGATGATACAAAAGTAATTCATTTAGCTTTTTGGCATAAGGCCCATGTCTTTTTACACTGATGTAGCGTCCAAAGTTAAAATTTATACTGATATAATAATATGGGGAAAATGAACTAACATAACACCATTACGTTGTTGAGCCTGTTGATTTTCATTTTTCCTACCACAAGATAGTAGTCTTCAGGTCTTTTTCAGTATCAGCAACTTTATTATGACTGTTTGATGCTCCTTATAGCTGACCAAAATTCAAATTAAAATATTTTTTTTTGGTAACATACCACACATTTCTATAAATATATAAAATATCGATCTTTTCTCTCCATTGATAGTTGTGGTTTTTTAGTTATTGTTGCTGAATTATCTGTTTGGGGAAAGAAAACTAAAATGTGTATAGTGTTACAAAGTGCTAGTTGCTTTGCAGTAATAAGTTTTGTGCTGAGATAATAGAGGCCTTAATTTTAGAACTGAATCTTCCACTGCACACTATCCTTTAACATATACAACAGCTTTAAATTTATTGCTGCTTTCTAATTTTACGACACATGATGTGCACTAGAACCCAATCTAGTAAAATGAGCAAAGATCATTGGGTTTATGATATGTAATCATCTCATAAAAACAAGACACATACCCAATATTTGTTTCACATTCCTTGCCACGTGCAGGATATTTAGTTTTAAAGAAGAAAAAGGTCAGTGAGCAGTCTCTGATTTTTTTTTTCCCCCCCATATAGTCCATTTCCAATTCTCAAAATTGTTATATAGCACCAGGATATAGATTGTGATTTACTAACTAGGCTTCTCGGAGCAGCAAAGAACAGAGCCCTTTCTCATATTGATCTTTATAAAAGAGCATCGCAGTACAAGAAATCAGATTCTGCTAGAAGACTTGCTAGAATCAAAAAGTTGGGGGAAATCCATCCATTTGTAGGGAAAAAAAAAAAGTTTTCTCAAGATGCCACAAAAAGCTAGATCGGGGATAATCCCGCATCAGTTTTCTCATATTTTATGAACTGTTACTCTTAAATGGAGTGTAACATTTATTTGAATATATTTTATTAGTGTTAGAACTGACCGGTGGGGAAAACAATATATATTGTGTTCCTTGTATGCAGCTCAGCATGTAAAACTCATGTAGAAGCTGAACCAATAATGGTGAGTTCCATTTAATTGAGGCATGCTTAATAAGAAAATCTGTTTAATTGGCATAGCTTCCAGAGAAACTGTTCAGACCGAGAGTGAATGGAAATGATCTTTGCTTAAATGGGACATTATGAGCTAAACATTTTCTTAAATGTGGATGTGTTTAGTGACAGCCAGTGTATTAAAAGATGATTAACTAGGTGTTAAATAGGTGACAAATGTTAAGATCCTCTCACTTAAACATATTGACAAATAAAGATTAAGGGCCAGAACTTAATTTGAGGAAAATTTGAGTAGCTCCATGGATTTAACTGAGGATCTATGCTTAAAAGAACAGGAAATTAAAAGTGAAATGTGGTGTGGTATTTTATAACATTTCTATTTTTATTCATCTTAAAATAATTTCATTATGTACTTTTGTGCTTATTTCCTTAAAAATGATCTCTCATTTGTGAACGCTACTTAGTTGCTTCTGAGCAGTTTCTCTAAGTCCTTTAGGAGACTAAGTCATAACTAATCTAAGTAGAATGAGTGATTAGTTTTTATATTAATTTTTGCGTTTTTTTAGATTGACTCATGCTGTTAAGTAACTGTCAGAAATGGGTGTATCCCCCCCCCTTAACTTTGAAAAATGTTCACATTTATCACTTCCTTTTTTACTATGATTTTACTCATTAGGGCAGGGGTTTTCAACCTTTTTGGATCAGTGTACCCCTGGTGGCCAGATATGGAGCAGTGTACCCCTGGCGGCTGGACGCAGAGTGGGGGGGGGGGGTGGAGTACGGCTGAACACAGAGTGGTGGCAGCCACCACATGCGAGCTTCCCCTACCCCCTGCATCTGGCCGGGCAGGCAGCACCTGCGCAGCATTGTGGTATGGTGCGTGGCAGCACTCCATCCTTACCCACCCACACGTACCCCTTAGGGCCTTCTTAAGTACACCTGGAGGTACACATACCCCCAGTTGACAACCCCTGCTTTAGGGAGTTCCTGTCTCCTGTTATGGACCTTTCATGATCATCAAGAATGATATCATATATAATTTTGCTTTACTAGAACAAAGTTTGGGCTCATACACTGAAGGGTGTTTCTTTTTCTCTTAATAAATCTGAATAGTACCCACCAGTCAGATTAATTACTACCATATTTACATGAATCCAGGACCAGGTTTTTTCTCCTCATGCAACTTGCAGGAGGAACCTCATCTTGGTTTCAAGTATCAGCCTGGGGTAGGCTGTGGCTCAGCTCCAGATTTGACCCTGGGCTCAGGATTAAAGCTGGAGCTAAACCACTGCCTACCCTGGGCCAGGACAGTTCATTTGTTAGGGATGGGGGCATGCAGCTAGGGAGAATACAGGGGAGATTGTGGGGTTGTGGGTGGACCTGCAGCTCTACCTAACATCCCTGCCCCCCCCCATCCCTTATATCCCCCACCCACTGCTCCCCCTTGCAGCCTGCTCCCCTCCCACCTTACCTTCTGCTCCAGCTCCAGTCCTTACTGCTCAGGCCTTGCCAGGAGCCTCTGCCACTTCTCTTTGACTGGGCTGGGCTGGGGCCAACCTAGGGCTGACATTGATGGTGACTGATCAGGAGTAGCAGAAATGCTACAGAAAATAAAGAGGGGTGGGCAGGAATGGAAGGGGTAGGCATGGGAGGGCGAGGGGGAGGAAAAGGGATCTGGCCCCTTGCCCTGCTGCTGCTTTCCCTGCCACAGCAGGCTGGGGGAGGCACAAATGTAAGATGACCTTTCACTAATCAGATTCTATGCATGGAAAAGTATAACAAATTTATAATTTTCCATGCGTGGAATCTAATTTGGGGGGAAGGTTCATCTTAAATTCAAAGGTGTCTTGGATTCAAGTAAATATGGTTTCTCCTCAATTTAAGAATGCCAGCGTAATCCTATATCCCCATATGCAATGATTCTTCAATCCTGAGTGTGTGCTCACCCTCTCAGAGGAGACAGTTCAAGCCACCTTCTCAAATTGTCAGTGAATCTCACTTCTCTGATTGCAATTCCTAGGTCCCAGAGTATCGTCTTAATCTGCCATTTCTTCTCTAGTCAGACTTCATTGCTGCAGGATAGGGCCCTTATTTATATAGTAATATTAATCCAGCTAACCTAAATATATAATAGAATGAGAATCCTGATAGTTGTGCTGGAATTTTGTTCAAGCTAAGCATTTCCAGATTGACTACATCCATCTATAGAATTAATTTTGTTGATATGCAAGATAGGTTGCCTTCTTAAATCAACTGTTTGCTTTTGGGTCTCTGGAAAATTATATGAAACTTTGCTACATGTTATGGATCAGATATTCAGTCTTTTAACTTCTACATTTTCTCACTGGCACCATTGTTTATAATATGTACAAGAATGGATCTGTTTGTCTCGTGTTCATAGGGTTATCAGAGGGGTGTTACTCTATAGACGTCTTTATCATGTCAAGATATAGTAATTTTGCATTCCTCTGAAATACTGGCTTCCTTTTTTCCAGCTTTCTACTTGGTTTTAGTCTAATGAAGCATGGAACTTCCTCTTGTGACTTCCAGGAATAAGAAAAGGGACTCTCTATATGTGAGTTGGCTCTAAAGATTTCTTTAGGCAAGCAAACAAAGCTTGGTTTGTGTCTCACTAGACTAAGCAAATACAACTTGGCAGTTCAGTGGAAGTGGAGCTGACTGCTCAAACTGGACTACACACAGTAATGTACATGTTAATATTGCCCAGTAATGTTGCCCTGCTCTGTCACGCTGAGGAATGCTGTCTGGATCAGCGTAACTTGCTGGTGTGCAGCTGCAGTAGTAATGTAATTAATACTCAGTGATAGTCTTCCTTTACAGTCAGGGACAGATTCATTACTTATTCACTGTGTGAAATATGAATAGGTTTTTTATGTTAATGTTTTCCCTCAGTAAAAGAACAAGACTTTTTTTGATTCATGAAAGAAAGGAAGAGTGGCCATTGCAACTTTGAGTAGCTTAAACAGCTGAATGTTTCTCCTTATGTATAACACTAACTTACAACGTCACTAATAAGTTCTACTCTGGTGGCCAGGTAAAAGTCTTGGTTGAATAGCTATTGATTCCATGGGGAGGCAACAGCATGCATGGGCCCTGGAAAATGGAAGGCTGAGTTCAATGGTGGGCTGAGCCAGTTTCCATGTAAAGCTGCCTTTCCAACTGGCATCTGTTTATATAGTTTACTGAGGATAAACGGTGAGATTGTGCCTGTGCACAAAGAGAGGAGGAGGAAAAGCTTGAGGAACACAAAACCGCCTTTACATGAAGAGGGTGTGCTAGAATCACCCTCTCTTTCCTTCTCCCAAAACTGGAGGGAAAGAGCATCTTTTATTGCAGTCAAATTTAGACTAAAAATAAGTTGCAGCTTTTAGCATTGACAGCAATTGACCTTTGGAATAAAATACCTAGAGATGTATTAGGAACACAATGGATTCTTTTTTCCTTGACATTTTAAATTCAAAATTAATTATCTTTCTAGAATATTAGCTGTAGTTCAGGCAGAAAAATGGCTCCATGCAGAAATTCTCTGACCCTATGTTATATGGATCACAGAAGACTATCATCATAGTCTATTTTCACTGCAACATCTGCACTTCAGTGAGTGTTTTTTCCCTCGCATCCACCTGAAGAGTAGTGTTTTCTCTTTCCTGTGAGACAAGGAGGCAATGAAGAAGCATTACCCCCACAAAAGAGGGACTGAAGAAAAACTGCCCTGTCTCCTGCTTCTTTCAATGGTTAAGCTAAAAAAAAAAAAAAGAGGAAATCACTACTCTTTAGAGAGACAAATCTGGAAGATGAGTGAATGCTGAGAGGAGACGTGATGCATAGGTTTTCCGTTAAACATGGGACAGTAGCTGGGGCAGAAGACATTTAGAAATAAGCAAATAAAAAATGAATGATAACATGAGATGAACAAGGGATTCCACTCCGCCTGCAGGAAGCCCCAGATGTGGTAGACACGTCTCCACCTTTCTGATAAAACATCCAATCTGCGCAGACATTAGTGCCAATTTGACTGAAGACTCCTCTAAGTTTTTTAAATGTTTGAGTAGCTGTTTTATTTCCTGAAAAGTGACCCAGGATTGCTGTTAAACTCACAGGTCAAATTTTTGTGTTCATTATAATTATGTAACCTGAAATCAATGGAGGAAATCTTTATTAGGTATACTAGAGGGCAATTCAGTTCATTACGTTTATATTTAAGGGTTTATTTCACACTCATTCTTTTATAGGTTGTCTAACTAGAACTTCTTTTTACCAAGCAAATGGTTTTGGCTCCCATCCTGAATTCCATCTCTAACTGCAGTTAATTCTTTCCAAAACCCTCTAGATAACTACTTCCTTCAAAAAACACAATAATCTATCAGGGACAGTTGTGTTGTTTGAACTTAACAAACTAAGCACCAACACCATTGTCATGTTACTATCCTGCATGACAAAGCCTCTTCCTGTGGCATGAATGATGTGCTGCTTTCATAGGTGCTCCCCATAAGCCAGGGGTAGGCAACCCCGGCATGGGTGCCAGAGTGTGGCACTCAAAGGCACTTTGCTTGGCACGTGTACCTCTGGGTGGATGGCAGGGAAGGGGCCAAGGCTACATAGCCACAACTAGCATCAGGTTTGTTGTGGCTCCCCCACCATCTGTCCCTGGCACACCACCATCTTACAAGTTGAAGTTGCATAAGCTTTTGGCACGTTGCCCAAAAATGTTGCTGACCCCTGCCATAAACAGCCACTTAGCACCCAAGAAAGTATTTAATTCAACAAGAGGTATGCAGTGTACATACTACTGCAGGTGTTACGTTTCCATACCCTTAGTATGACTTCTCACAACTGTATAAGCAGAGGAGGCAGTGTCGCATGACAAGTAGATGAAGTGTGTAATATTGCAGAGTGCTATAAATATATTTACAGCTGCTTATTATATACACTGTCTATAAATGTCCAGGGTACATTTTTCAGGTTGGGTAATTTGAAGAGGAATATTTGTTCTTTTGCATTAGCATCTAGGACTATATTAAATTTAGGATATTTATCGCAATCTGGTGCATTCCAAAGGTGAAGCATATTTTCTTTGTGGTATTTTTCTGAGCCATGGAAGCAGTTGCTTCCAGGAGTGTGATTTAGCTGCGCCCAAAGAGGGAGTGAACTTCTGGCCATGAGAAATCAGCTTCTACCTTCCTTGGAATCTATAAGCAAAATGTTAACAAGGATCCGTCTCCAATACTATTGTTGCAGAGGTTTCAAACTGTTACCAGGAAAGAGTGAAGAACATGCTTTTCATCAAGTCCATTAATTTTACTCTGCCAACCTATTTTTTCTAGGAGCATAAATCCTGTAATGATACTGAAGAAAACTGTAAAATAAAGAGATTCCCTATCAGTACACAACTTGTATTACTTCTGTCTTTAGAAGATCGTTTAGGCTTAGTGCCCTGTTTAGGATGCTACTTATCAGGTGTTGGTTGTTTGGAGATTTTCTTTCTGGTCTTTTCAACCTACTGAGGAGATTTAAGGAAGTGATTTTAGTCTGGAAAACTTTAGCTTGTTAAAATCAGTAGTGAAAGCCTTTTTAATTTGATTATTTTGGCAGAACATTACTGTCTTCCCCCACTGGGTTACAAGTAAGGGAAAAATAATCCTCTGTTTGGTTGTCTTGCTGGTGTGGTGGTAATACAACACAAATCTGGGACTCTTGTTGACCAGTATGTTGGAAGTTCAGGGCATGTCTCATTCTCCAGAAAAGAGGCAACTGGCAGTACAATCCAAACATCCCTGGGGAAAGGAGGGAGGGTGAAATGCTTCTTTTGATTTTTCTTACCGAGTAAGCTAATGCACTTAAGTAGTAGCTGCTGAAAAAAGAGGACAATATACTGAAATAGAAGAGAGCAGAGTTATTGCAGATAGAAGTCAGAGCCTGCTATACTAGCCATAAGTGGGCAGAGCACTGCTAACTCTATTAAGGTAGAAGTCTAATGTCTCAGCAACATAGCCAACTCCAAGAACTCAGAATTCATGAGTTTAGTACCCCATAAGATTAACTTTAAAAGTATGCTTTTGCTTGTTAAATATAACCATGGGTACTCTTTATTTGTCTTTCCTTTCATTGAGCTTTAGGGTACATGTTTTCAAGCTTCCTTGCATAACCACGACGATGAGAAACTTTTGAAAAAGCAGAACTGAGATTCTCATATAATCATGTGATTCCAAGAACTGAGGATTTAATTGCCCCCAAAACAGCAAAAGACATGCACCTATCAGCTCTGACTGGTAGCGTTACTTGACATAGTGCTATATATGAAATTCATAATTTAAAAGGAAAAACATATTTGATGCTAATCCCACAGTTTCCTGTCAGTGTTTATGTGGAAAAGAGCTGTGAGTAAAGCGTAGCCCTTTAAATTGAAATAGTGGGTTTTATTTTTCCATCACTGTGTACACATCATCAGTCTTAAATCTCATTAAATGCTCAGTGTGCTAATTCCTGCTACAGACCTGTCCTCCCACCCTTCTACACTTCCCCTCTTACACACAGGAAATATGAAGTGAAGAATCAAACAAAGCAAATAGAAACTTTTATTTACAAACCAAATATTAACCATAATTAAACAAACCACAGAACAGCATTTATAAGATAACGATGCATAATTACTACAACAGAGGAATTTCTTTTTACTAATGTAACAATGCATGATTCATTAAAAAACAATCTAAGCAATAATAATTTCTAACTAAAAGACCTTGGCTCTAAGATGCACTTTATGAGCTTGACTGAGAACTGTTGGATGGCAGAGCACGGATCCATACTGGCCTTCCCGGCTCCTGGGAAGGAGCAGGGCCAGGGCCCATAACCAGCAAAGGTAGAATCATTGCAAGGAGCTCAGCCATTATTTGCCAGTCCTCCCGGGTCTGGTAATGCCTCCTGGACTCCAAGCAATTCCTGTCACACTGGAGGGCCATGAATCTGCCTGTAGCCAGACAGATCTGTCTCACCATCTTGTGCAGCCAATGCTCTCAGCCCCTGAGGACATTCATGATCCTGTCTGTGCATGCATCAGTGGCAGCCTGCCTCAGTAGCCTGCGTGTCCTCAGCAGCAGTGGTGCAAGCAAAGTTGAAAATCAAGAAATGAGGGGAATAGAGTGAATTAAGGATGTGCAGCACTCTAAAAGACTCACTCAGCAAATCTTGCTAGTGGATAAGAAGCAGTCAGCCCAAAATGACTGAGAAGGGGTGCCTGGCTGCAAGGTGTAGCAGAACCTGAGTGGCTGCAAACAAGTGCCCACCCACTTTGGCCACAGATGTGCCTCCCTGCTGTGCATTATCCTGTATCTCCCTGCACTGCTCAATAACTCTTGACATCTTTAAAGCAGAGTCCTATGCCACCCCCCTCCCCACCACTTCACCTCACAGCCCTGTCTAATTGCAGCTGTCAGTTCAGGTGACTTAAAGGGTCCCCATGCCTTCACATACCGGATGTGGAGGTTGAGCTCTGCAGTCTATTTTCCTTGGAGCAAGCGGCAGGTGACATGAGTGGGACCTCGCTGCTATCTTCTCCACTGGAGCCCCAGACAGTCACAGCGGTGGTTAGTGATGTTTCAGCAGGCAGACACCCCAGAGGCCTCTGTCCCTGTGTGTTCATGGTGATCCACTACCTCCATTAGCTGCTGGAGGTATCCGTAATAGTCCACATCACACAGTGGGGTGCCCTGCTGCTGTGTTCTCGTGACATCCCTGTAGAAAGCAGCCTGCAGCATCTTTGCCTTGACACGGCACTGGACTGCCATCCTGTTGTGCCCCTGCTCACCCATTCTCCTGGTAGCATCAAAGTAGATGTGCCAGTTGGCCCACCTGCTGCAGATGAACTGGCACATGACCTCAGGTCCCTTAGTACCCACACCAGGCTGTTTCAGTGAAGGTCCAGTTGGACCTAGACCTACGCATCCCATTCTCCCCTAAATGCCAGACATCTCAGATAAGTAAGGGGTACCCCAAGGAGCTATGCACTCAATTTATAAGTCTTGAAGTGACAGGGCCAAAGGAAGTTCACCCCCCTCCCACTCTGTTGTTGCTGGGCAAAGTTTGGACATCAGACATGCTGGCACCAGGCAGGGTCAAGACAGGGACAGGTTGTCTGCAACATTGGCAACTTTATATCTTATGGGCATATTTGTTCTGTACATCTTTTAGCCCTGTGTATGCTATGGCACAGTAGCAGGCTACCCAGTGACCCATGTGTTAAGACATTGCTCCCAGCAGGACATGGTTTGAACTGCTGAGCATTTCAGACATAGCCAGTGAGGGAATGAATGTTGACAGAACTCACCCGCTATTCATAAAGCAGGCACACTTTCGCTCGTGCAGGCTCATAGCCCTCTGCTTGTTGGGTTTACATAAAACAGGTGAGTGAATTACTGGCGTTAGGGGGACAATTACACTGCAGGCAGCTAAAAAGGGATGTTTTAGAGGGGGAGGGGGACAGGGGTTCTTCATGACTGTTGCTGGGCAAAGTCTGGGGATTTTTGCTGGGCACACAAGACTGTTTTAAGTTCTGGGCACACTCTGTGACTGTTTTAAGTTTTGGCGCCAGTCCATGGTGTTCACCAGCTCCTCCCAGCCTGCCAAGGGTCTCCTAAAACATTCATTACACAGAAATACCTACAAATTGTAGTGACACTTAGTGGACAAGGGTGCTCACTACACAAAAATTGTAGCAACACCCAATGGACAAAGCATGTTACTAAAACATTCATTACACACAAATACCTTGCAAATTGTAGCAACACATGGATGCCCTACTGAATTTATATGTATATGTATATATGTATATAAAAGCACAACTCTGTCAGAAAGTTTTATTTTTCCTTCTCCAAATGAATGTGGATTTTGTGAATATGTGATGTGATTAATTATCCAGGGCAGATGACATTCCTTTTCTTTATGGTGCCAAAATAGAAGTCAATTATCAGTCCAAAGCTTCATGAATTATCAGCCTTTAGACAAATCAAAAATAATCCAGGTTTGGTAGGCAATGACTTTGTGCTCTGCAGACTCTTTCCCCTGCATGCACAGAGGATTTTTCATATTACTGAAGAAAATAAACTCCTCTCAACAGAACAGCATTAGGGATTATGAACTGGTTTGTGATCAGGATCCAAGAGAAGTTAAGAGCCTTATTTTGCCTATCTGCTCCAGAGTATCTAGAAACGGTCTCTTCTCTAAAAGGTTTATTGTTTGTTTTGTTCCTACGAATTAGAGTCAAAGTTTGCTTAATACTGTTACATTAAATAACTTTCAGGGTTTTTTTCCATTCAGCAAGAAGGACATTCATCATCTTCTACTCCGCTTAGTACAAAATACAGAGTGTTGTACTTTTCAAATTCTGGGCCAGATCTCCTGGTGCATTAGAGCAGTTCTCAGTGCTCTTTGGCAGAAGATGGTTTTCTGCCATTGCTCCTTCGCAGGACCTCTACCCCTGGGATCTTGGAGTCTGTCAGTTCTGGAGGCTTTTAAGTCTCAGACCTTTGGTGATCTTGACTGGTACACATCATGCATTGACAGCACCCTTGAGTGCCCAGGCCACACATCACGTTAAGCCCATGGTGGAACAGGACAGCCTTAGCTAATGCTGTAAGTAGGACATCTTTAAGCTGTCTTTGCATCACTGGAGCAGCACAAAGAGAATGTAGAAGGGATGGGGGTCATGTCTTTTTATTTGTATGGCCAGTTTCTGAAAACCTCCATTACCCAGTCAGTTTGTGCACTGGCATTTACAGGTGACCTTCACCATTTGCGGGGGATACGTTCCCGTGATCCCCGCAAATGGTGAAATCCACAAATAGTCCACTGCATTCATGAATGCAGTCTCCCGGCAGCTGGGGGGTGGGGGCACAGCTCTGGCGGTGACGGCAGGAGCCCAGCAGCAGCAAGTGCGGAGCTCCCAAGGAGCTCAGTAAGTGTTTAAAGTGCATTTAAAATGTGGGTTTGGCTTTCGTGAATATTTGAAACCGCAAATGCTGAACCCATGAATACTGTGGGTTTCCTGTATTTGGTCCTCCTGTGAGCTGGCTATTCTGTTATGCAGTGCTTCCATATAGGGAAAGTCTAGAGTATTTCACCATTGCCTGGTCAGTGGCTCAAATATAAAGGAATAGAGGTTTACAACTGCTACATCAGGTTTTTTGCTGTTTATGATGTGAAATATGACTGGCATATTTCTTCCATGACACATATATGGGACTATATGCAACTTCAGGTTTCCACCCCACCCTGAGGTTGGATGTATGGTGGTTGGGGTTTAATCAGTAAATGAGCTAAAATTAAAATGATAAAATCCAAAGACCAGTAGCAATTATGATTTCAGGGTATTTACTGTAATATTTTCCAGTTATCATTTTTAGCAATAGTTGTCATGTTTGGATTGCAGTACAAACTAATTTCTAATTACAGTGGTGAAGGAAGTGTATAGGAGAGAGTGGCCAGTCATAGATCCATAGATGTTTGGGTCAGAAGGGACTTCAGTAGATCACTGAGTTTGACCCCCTGCCCTGGACAGGAAAGAGCGCTGCAGTTAGATGACCCCAGCCAGGTACATGTCTAGCCTCCTCTTAAAGACCCCCAAGATAGGGGAAACACCACCTCCCTTGGAAGCCCGTTCCAGATTCTGGCAACCCTTACCATAAAGAAGTTCTTCCTGATGTCTAACTTAAATCTGGTCTCCGTCAGTTTGTGGCCATTGTTCCTAGTTACTCCAAGGGGTGCGCTGGTAAACAGAGCATCTCCTATTCCTTGCTGCCCCCGTTCCCTGCCCCCCCTCCCCCCAATGAATTTTTAGGTGGCCACAAGATCACCTCTCAGCCTTCTGTTGCAGAGGCTGAAGAGATCCAGGTCCCTCAATCTCTCCTCATAGGGCTTTGCCTGCAGGCCCCTAACTGTCCAAGAGGCCCTCCTCTGAACCCTCTCTAGGTTGTTCACATCCCTCTTGAAGTACGTCACCCAAAACTGGATGCAGTACTCCAACTGCGGCCTGACCAATGCTTCATAGAGGGAAAGTATCACCTCCCTGGACCTCACTTTTCAATGAGGTCATGATTTCAGCCTAAGTGTTTTGTTTCTGTTTAAAGTTGTGTGCTTGCAATGTTTATAATTCCTTTACAGGTAAAGGGTAGGTAGAATTGCTATAAGAAGTCCAATATTTCCTTGTTACCATACCAACCCACATAAGCAGACCATCTCTTAACCACTGAAAGTTCACTTTGTTCTCTTCTAAAACAGAGACTTCTGTTGCTGGTGTACCCACTAGCACCCACTCAGTTAGGAATTTGTTCCTTTTTCTTTACACTGTGTATGTTACTTGGGAAAATGCCCAGTGTATCTGCTTCAGCATACTATTAACTTTCTCAGCTTGAGGCTTGTTTCAGAGAGAGCTCCAACCAATACTCTAGATCAGAATGTCTTCATCTCTTTAATGAGCAGAGCTTAAACCTTACGACCTTCCCAGAGTTCAGGGTGTGTTGACCCAGACTAAAATGAGTTTAGGCATGAACAGGCATTCATATCTGCTGGAGAGTTGGCGAGCTACACAGGTGGCACTAGATGGCTGCTCCCTTAGCCACTCCCACCCATGGGGAACCCATTACTTGGCAGCCTGCCTTTTCCCCTGCATAGGAAGGGGGCAAGCTGTCAATAGGCAGCCCCCCAGCTTTTAAATCACCACATGTGCAGCCCAAGTAGGCTGCACACGTGGACATTTCAAGCTGAAGGCACAGGGAAGCAGGGCTGGAGAGAGCCTTCTTACTTCGGTGCCCAGATCATCTAACTGTGCCCAACGGGGAGGTGGGGGGGCCAGGAACTGGGACAGGGAGGGCTTTCTCGATACAGTTCCAGGCCCCTGTGGGCTTTGAAATCACTGTCTCAGCTGGGTGATGGCATAGCTGCAGGGCTGGGAACTGGGGCAGAGAGAACTTTCCTAGCTCTGGTTCCCAGCTCTGCAGACTTGAAATTGCCTGCCCAGCTTGGCAGCATGGGCAGTTTCAAAGCTGGTGGGTCAGGAATGGGACTCGGGGAGTGCCTTCCCACGCCCTGGCTTCCCATCACCACCCATGCTGCCCAACTGGCAGTCCTCTTCTGTGGAGGTGAGCAGAGCAGCATATAAGCATTTTGTTCTTGAGAGAGACTCTCATGCAAGGGAGATCTCCCAGGTGAAAGGTCTTTCTCCTGGAGGGGGCATGTTTCCTTTGGGAGAAATTGGATGACCACTTGTTTCCTCCCAGTTTCTACCAGCAGAGTGGCTGTTCTGTACATGGCCTGTACATTTCAACTATACAGAAGTGCCAAATTTGATTTCAAAATCCAGCTCTTAATTATGAATAGTTGAAATACTTGACTCATTCCAGAAACTTCCCCAGTACCCTGCACCTTTTTGTCTATCATGTGCATTTCTGATACCTGTCATTTGGGCATGTTTAGGCATCCTATGTAAAATGAAGATACCAAATATCCATTCAGGTGCTCTCACTTGTAGATCTTGCCCAAACCAGTAAAAATGTGAAATCCCCTGAAAACACCATAGGCACAGCTGGGAGTAATGTGATGCTAGACTGGCCCTGGAGACATCAAATAGCTTTTCTATATTAATGTTTTTTCTCCTATTGAAGAAATTTCTCCACTTTTAGCTTTCTTTGTCAGCTTTTCTTCATGCACAGAGACAGTGATTTTGAATTGAAAACAATAATATAAAATCTCTAAATAAAGATGTTATTTTAAAGTGCCAAACAATATTTTATATTCTCAACACTATGACAGGTGCAGTATCAGAATAGATATGAGTACCTCATTGTGTACATGGTGTATGTGGGAAGGATGCTAAGCCTATTGAACAGGCCTTCTTTAGCCCAAGAATCTTCACTGCTGGATGACACTAAAGATAAAAGAAAAAGTAAGCTGCTAATATCCCAAGTCAATTAGCAATGTATTAGAGCTTGCAGATTGTTCGTGGGTGGTGTATGGTATTTTTAGAAGTGTGCTGTGTTAATATTTTTGGGTATCTAACATTTATTGCTGTTGCTATTTTATAACAACATGTACGGGGGTTAAAAGAGGATTTTAAAAGTATCAGGAAAGTCAGCCAAAATAGTGGTCTGACAAAACGTATCCTGATTGCCTTTCTTGTGACATATGATTTTGAAGTTTCTTTTGCTATCATCCAGACCAGCAGCCATTATAATCCTTTTCAGTGGGCTGTAAAACACACAATCCCCTTGGGAGATTATTTTCCAGGCCTTCCATTCTCCATTTTCTCTGTAGTGACATTGTTTGCCTGTCCTGACAATCTAAGAGCGAAATCTCAGCTAGTAGTCTGTTGTGTTTATTTTCATTAAACTAGATGTTGGTGATTAGTGGACCACTGGCCTAGCATACTGGGACAAAAACCTGGCTCCACTGAAGTCACTGGCAAAACTCCAATTAACTACAGTGAGTCAAGGATTTTATCCTTGCAGTTTTACCACCTAGAAAAGAAGATGAGATCCCTGTTCTTGGAATTCACAGTCTCAACAGACACAAAATGGAGCACCCATCATAGGCAACTGGTAGGGAGGGGGCAGGGGGGCATCCCTGACAGGGCCGTCCCTGCCGGTGGTGGCGTCTGCAGATGCTTGCCAGCTCTGTCCCCGCCGCTGATGTCACTGCTGGCTTCTGCGGGTGCCCCCCCAGGCTCAGGAGACACGAGTCACCCATGACACCCATTTTAAGATTCTTAGTTACTTCGTTACAAGATTCCCATACTTTTTATGTACAATAACTAAATAATTTATCATTACAGCATGAGTAGTAGTTCCATTTTATTTATGCATCAGTCTGGTATTGTGGTTGCTTACTCTCTCTTTGATCAGGAAACTGATCCTAGCTTTTCCATTCTGGAAGGAAAACCTGAATTCTTACAGTGGCAGTAAATTTTTATAAACAGGAGAATTCTTTGAAAGAGGCCCCTGTGCCTTAGAAATATGTTTTAGTGTTGAAAGGTCTAGACTTCTTGAGGCAAAATAATGATTAAGGGACCTTATGTGCTGAAAGGCATCTAAGGTAACTACCTGTATTTTGGTATCCCATTTCCTTTTAATGTAAAAAGAACAAATGTTTGTTAAGTGAATACTATCTTTGTAATAAATCTCTGCACCATTAAAAAGTGTCTGGAACATTAATAAAAATAGCATTAGCGTTTAAGTTTAGCCCTCAGGCCTATCTCCATAAAAGCACGGCAATAGCTTGGGTACAACCTATGAAGATGGACTTCATCTATAACAAAAGTTGATACTTGGCCTGCTGTTAAGACCAGATATGTCCCGTTCTTTGAGAATTACATCTGATATTGTCATATATGATTATATGTGCCCCTGGACCACTGAGCTTTTGAAGTGATATAGAAGTGTTCTTTTGGGTCACAAGGGTAGCCTTTCTCAGCATTAAGTGCTTGGAAGAGTCAGCATGTCATGCCAGTGCCCCCTTCTGTACTGCCCCTCACTGAACACAGGATCTGGTTTAAAATCTTTATTCTGATACAAACACAGCCTCCTGATCCTTGATATCCCACCATAACCAGTAGACATCTCACAATAGCTACATTAGATAAAAACAACGTAAGTATACTAACTACCAAGGCAGATTTGAGGTTATTTATCTAAAATAAGTGTGTCAAATCACTCCAGGTCCTAGGCTGGATCCAAACCATGGGGGCTTCTCATGGACCATATCTGTGGAGGCAGCAGCAGCTGCAGTGGGTCTGGGTCCAAGGCCAACAGTGCAGATTCACATTCAGGCAGCAGCGCAGATCAGGGATCAGGTGGCAGGCCAGGGGCTAAGAGCGGGTCAGGGAGCAGGCAGTCGTTGGGCAAGCAAGGGCTGCACCATCTCACTTGCCCTCATGCTACTGATAGCCATGGGGTACTGATGTCCCCCCACACTGGGTTAAGCAGCCTCCTGTCTGGGTGCTGGCTCACCTTGGGGGAGCCTACCCCTCAGGAGGTTTCCCCCAGCCTGGGTTTCTCAGCCCAGGCAGCCCTGGGAGCTGAGGGGAATTCCCCCCATCTCCCTCTTCTCAGCTGCTCATTGCTTCAGCCACAGGAGTGAGGGAGATACATCCTGTCTGATACAACTTCCAATCAGGTTTATCTTAAACCAATTATGGTCATTTTGAAGGCAGTTTATGTGCACTGAACTTCTGTTCTGTTACAGGTTTAAACCAGTTTCTGATCACTTAAGCCAGTTTATGTGTAACTTCTGTCTCTAGCCAGAAGTTGCACATAAACATCAATACTTTTGTCTGTTTGTTCTGTCCCTGTTCTGGATCACCAGCTTCTGTAGCCTGATAAAATGTTCTTGCAGGAGCTGCCTCTTACAAAAGGCAGTAAGTACTTGCCTGTGTGTCATCCTGGCATTGCCATTGTCATGTTGTCCAAGGTTATTTTAGTATTCTACAGAGTTCTAATCAGTTTTATTACTGGAAAGCCCAGCTCTCCAGTTGTATATCAGCGTGTGCTTCATAGAGCAGCTTTTCTCAACCTGTGGGTCGCAACCCAAAAGTGGGTCACAAGAATATATGAAAGGATTGCGAACAAACTTTAAAAATGGATCATCCTTTTAAAGGAGAAAAATGTGGAAAATGACAGGGTTTCCCTTGCAGGCTGGCATAGTTCCAGCCTCCAAGAGGTTGCTTGGGGCTGGGGGGAGTGCGAGGAGATTGATCAGGCAAAGGGTGCCACAGACATGTGTGCATGCCATGACCCAGCCACCACTGCTGCTCCCCTCAGGACATAGCTCTACCCCAGAGAGCAATTGGGGTGGCAGCCAACACAGGTGGCCTGAGAGGAGTGGTGATGGCAGCTGGGCCATGGCAGCAGGGTAGAGTCACGGCCCCGCACTTGAGTGGCTGGTGGCAAAAGGAAGTGAAGGCAGCACAGCCCTGCTTCACACATCTGTTACTCATGCTGCTGGTGGTGCAGTTGGCGTGGGGGTCCCAGCAGCAGCAGCAGCAACAAGTCTTGCTGTTTGGGGTGGGGGACAGTGGGTTGGGAGTGAGGGGCACCAGTAGGGCCAGGGTGCTGTTTTCTACTTAAACTATTTACTGGGTTGGGACTGGCCATCAATGTTTACAAATGAGTCCTGGTACAAAAAAGGTTGAGAACCACTGCCTTAGAGAATGCAGGGTCTTGGAGGGCTCTCTTCCTTAGGAAGGACTGTGAGCTGTGCTGACCCACCTGGTTCTCTTTACATTTAGATGTACCTGCTCCAGCCAAGCACATGTGATTCATCTCTAAGTGCCTTAATGTACTGTGCTGGTGTTGCTCTCTGTTTAAAGCACGCTCACAGATCATCCCACCATTTTTTAACCAGTCTTTATCAGTGATTGCCTATATAAAAAAATTGGGACTTTGCACCATTCTTTGATTGTGAACCCTATCAATAGTCATGAGAAGAATTCAGTAATCTACAAAGGCTTGTTAGGCTTCTGCATCCCTCCACAGAGGATGCAAGGGATCTGGCTGCTCTGTACATCTGACACAAAACAAGAGTTAACTGTGTGACTTTCCACAAAGAGATCTTTCTGCTTCTTACACTTTCCCAGTGTCATGGGAGGTAGAAAAATAAATGCCCCATTCTTGTCTTCCTGTCTTCTGTGCTGTGGTGCTCTTAGATGGCTAGGAAAATTGATTTGAGTGTAAAAAGTATTGATGTTCTCATCAGAAAGAGACTTAAAGTAGCCTATACAAGCCATTTTATTCATCCTCTCATTTCTCTCTCTCTTTTTTATTTTTTTTTGCTTGTAATTTCAATTACAGGGACTCAGTACTTCACTGAGAGACTGCTAAATTGTGTGTGGTTAGAAATAGATCTAAAATTATTAGTCTCCGTAATGTGGTGGAAACTGGCCTGTGAAGAACATAAAAGCTTGATTTGGAACCTCTGGGATTATTTATTTTCATGCTTTCAAAAGCATGAAACATTGTGGCTTGTTTATACATTTCCTGCCCCACCCCCTCCCCAACATATGAAAAGAAAAGAAAATCATTTTTTGTGATTCTGCCTAATAATAAAACTGACAGCCTATCTTGTAATGAATTTGTTTTTATGATATACACTTCATTTCTGCTGTCATGAATGTTCTTTGACATGGGTTTGCTAGGGATGATTTGATAATATTCAATAGCAGTTCTAGGTACAAACACATTCAAGAAGCAATTAGAAAAGTATTTGACATCTAATTTTCCTGGAGGGATTGCTCAATAATGCATAGACCATATTTAGATTTTAAAAAATCCTTAATATTTTCATCAGCCTCATCTCCAAGACAAAACAACAAACTCCTCACTCAGCAATATATTACCCAGTGTGTAACACTGGGCATAGACAGACATGCAGGCCCCTGCTCTAACTCATGGCACTTTACATAAAGAACCATGAGTTAGAGTGCCCCCTAAACCCAACAGACATTCACCTGTTGGGTTGGGGTGGGAGGGGAGGAATTGAGCATACCTGTAGGTAAGTAGCCAGCTGGGGAGTGGTCCTTCTCCCCAGCTGAGGAGTCCTCCCCCTTCTTCCCCCACCTCCCAGCCAGAAGCAGCAAGCTGTTTTGCCTGGCCTAAGCTGGAGGGGGGCCACAAAGTGCGGGGGGGGGAGGGGCTCTGATCCATCCTGCCCTCCCCTCCCCACCCCCACTCAAGCTGGGGCAAACATGTTTCCCTCTTTCCCATCCTCCCTACCTTTCTGCTGACACCCATGGGGGAAGAGCTGGGCTGCATCAACCCAGCCCTGACCATGCAAGAAATTAACCTTGGGGAACACAAGTTTCCTAAGGTGCTGTAAAGTAGAGCACCAACATCTGATACCTCATTTGAGGAGGGCTAATTTTTCATGCAATCGGCCACTTTAAAAATACTCTGCGGCTGTGCATGTGTGTCACAGCACAGCTGTAGGGTGCTTTCAGGGAGCCAATCACATGACAAATGTAACTTCTATTTGTGCCCACTAAGGAAAAAGTGATTGCAGGATGTGAAAGCAAATGATTTACTTAGTGGCATTAAACATATGTTTTATAACTTAGAACTGTAACTTATTTAATTTGGGAGCTATCTTTGTTTGAGTCCCTTTGTACAGGAATTGTCTTTAAGAGCTGATAGATATTATTCTTTTGTAATGGAGAAGGTAGATTTCTGTTACCAGGTGCGGTTCTATAACATTCCAGTAACCCCTTAATATAATACAGAAGTATTCATGTTCTGTGAGTAAGGGATTTGAGATTCTGGGGTTTTGCCCAGATAGCCTTTGCAGGGTGTTTCAGGATCAGTTCTCATGAGAGACTTGAGAACGTGTCTCAACATTAGACATGATTCAAAATAACAAAACAGAAGTACCTTGTTCTTTGCCCTAAAATGGGGCTTTGATAATATCTCCTCCTATCTTGCCTTTTCTCTCCCATGTGTTGTAATCACATCCTCATTCTGAGAAGGGCATGACCCAAGTTGACTGGCTGCAGCAACTTGCTGTCAGTCAGGTATGCCTGTAACCTTAAAGCCAGATTCAAAGCCTGTTGAAATCTCTGGGAAGCTTTCTGTTGATATCACTAGTCTTTGGATGAAATCTCTAAAGATGTGATGCTCCTTACAGTTGGAAATTCTAAAAAAAACAATGGTAATGAAGAAAATAGATGGATAGGTGTTTTAACAAAATTAACTGGTTAATGAAGATTAACATGTAGGTCTTGAATCTAAATTCAAGCTTTGAAAAAATACAGCTTCCCTTGACTTTGGTTCTTTTTCTATTCAGAATTGAAGTGGGACCAAAATGGGGACATTCTTTATGATTGTCACTTTCCTGAATATTTGGTATTGTATGTCACAGCTGTCTTTGTTCTTGTTTCACTTGCTTCTTTGTATCAATGGTTTCCAAATCCTGTCAATGGCTTGTCATTAATGTTGCATAAAACATTCCATTACAAGGCCCTATTTTCACTGGCTTATAACTTCACCAAGCTGTAGCTGTTCTAGTGGAAATTTTCAGTGTTAGCTCTTCTGCCTCTGACTTTTCAACCCCCCTTTCCCCTCATCTTAAAATGAGCTGAGGGGGGTTGTTATTTATTTGTTTATTTGTTTTTATTTGTTTCCAACCCAAGCGGGGGCCCTGAACCTGTCCTTTTCAGCTTCTCACAGTCGAAGAAACTGAGTTACTCCTTTAGCTCCACAGTAGTGGCTGGTGCTTTGGGGGCTGATAGTCCCTTATTTGATCCACCAGACTGCTTGAAGGATATATCTATATATGCAGCCAGGACTTAGTAAATGCGTGTCTTATACGGTGGATTTTAAACTTGGTGCCTGTGACAGAGCCCTGTTCTGCTACTAAAACTTGCTTGTGGGATTCAGTTAACTGATCTGAAAAAAAGTGCTCACTTTTTAATATTTAATGTTTTGCTCTTTATTTCTAATTAGTTCTTGCTGTCTTCCTACATTAGCCTTTTTTATCAAGAGCATTGCTTCATTTGTACCTAAATGTTGTGCATGTAAAATGTATGTCTACGTTTCCTCTCACTGGAAGAATATATGCACTTCTGGAAATGTGGAGATTTTTATGTTCCTAGCAGATGTTTTTTTAAATATATCCTTTCTATATGACAGCATGTAGCATACATATAGAACTGTGGCTTTTCAAGATGGGTGTTGAACACAGTTAATTGTATGTATGCCTAAATTTTCCAGGACATATGTTCTAACAAGTCTAAGCCCCTACTGTGGCCATATATATTTTTGGCTGAAGAAGGAATTTCATCACAGTTGCCTTTGTTTCCAGGGAAGATCATTTATTCTTACTTTTCTAATCTATATTCTTTGCCCTCATTCTTTTTGGAGAAAAGTCTTGCCTCAATCAATTTTTAATGTACTGCAGAGAACAGTTTTGCATCAGCTGCTGTACAGACAGGATGACATACTAAGTCATTTCTATTTCTAATTGTGATTCTATAAGATACCATTATTTGCTATAAAAACTTATTATTCAACTGTGTTCACTGGAGAAAGAGAGCCTATTTTAGAAAAAAAAAATCAATATATCAAGTTGTTTTTAAAAAGACAAGTTCACCACTATTTTGGGAATCAGCTGAATCATTCATTTGAAACTTATAAATAAAATCAGCCCTTAAGCCTTTGAAGAGTGTATTTCTCTCGAGGATGTAAAATTATGCATATATATATATATATATATATATATATATATATATATATATATATATACACACACACACACACACACACACACACACACACACACACACACACTAACCAATTGCCTGTCAAGAATGACTGGGGGGGAGGGGCTGGGGTGGAGTGTCACCACCTAACGCCCCATGCTGCTGCTATTCTGCCTCTTGCAGGAAGCGGGGTGGGGGAGCTGAGGTCAGCACTGTTTGCCCCCGGCTCCCCCAACCCTGTCTGGTCCTCGGTGCCACTTGCAGAGAGCGGGGGGGAGGGAGAAGGAGGAGGAGCTGAGGCCAGCGTTGCTGGCATTGGCTCCCTGACCCTCTGTCCGGTCCTCAGCATGTCTTCGGAATCATGGTAGTGCTCCCCCACGCTTGGAGCACTCTGATTGGCTGTTTCTATCAGCCAATCAGAGCGTGAATAAAGCATTAGGGGCAGACAGACAGACAGACTTAGGCTTTTATAATATTAGAATATATATAAAATCTACTATATATATATATATATATATATATATATATACACACTATGTATATATACATAGGATGTGTATATATATATATATATATATATATATATATAGCTATATATAAGCTAAGAAATATAGCTATATAAGCTATATTTCTTAGCTTATATATATATATATATATATAAGCTAAGAAAAATTACTGTTGGGAAGATTTCTCCCTAACTCCTAAAAACCCATCCCTGCCTGTTGCTGATCTTTGGCATCAATGCTGATGTGTTGCTTCCCTCCTACTTTCCCCAAACACAAAACCCATTTATTTACATGGAAGTATTGATAACAGTTCCTGCCTCCTACTTGTTCCATTGCTTCCTTCATCTAGTAAGAAGCTATAATGGTATTGTCTGGTTAAAACAGATTGCTGACATTACACACTTTCAAA
Organism: Alligator mississippiensis; assembly: GCF_030867095.1. NCBI lineage: Eukaryota > Metazoa > Chordata > Crocodylia > Alligatoridae > Alligator > Alligator mississippiensis. The sequence goes on from NC_081825.1 coordinate 61,082,767, forward strand.
ATCACTTCAAAGTATAGCATTTGGAAAGACATCAATAACATATGTTTGACAAAGCACAGCAGTGATAGTTTAACTGTTCCCCACAGAGCAGCCATAGTGGAGAGAAGCATCTTCCTTGGGACATAATGACATTCAAGACCTGCTCAAAGTTTCATACATTTGCAACTCCAAATCCTATTTGGTACAAATCCCTAACCTAACAGTTGAGGGTCAGAATCTATACATGCCTACTATAAATGCATCCATTCTTGCTCATTTCTTGTTCAAAGTAGATCAATGGCATCCCGTTAGCAACTTACAGGTTACATAGATTCACTTTTCAAAATCATGTGCCTAGTAGAAGATAAAAGCTTTCAGCCCAAGGAATTCAGGTTAAAACATTATGACTTCAGCTGAATTCTCTAGCAAGAAGCAGAGCTACCTTTGGGGAATACTTAACTGCTTCTTTCTTGTGTAATGTGTTTGATTGGTATAATCCCCTAGAGAGAGCCTTCAGGGGAGACCTTCTAATGCACATCTTCAAAGTCCTGCCTCTGTACATACAAAGTGAAACTTCCATACCACCAGGAGGCTGCAGTTTCCAGATTAAAGGCACACAAGGGCTCCTTTTTGTTAAATTAAAAGAAACGGTCAAGAATTCTGCATATAGGAATAGTTAAGAATACATTCTGTATATTCTTATTCCAGAAGTCAGTGGTGAGCATTTCAACAGGTGCATGAGCATTTATTTTTGTTTTTCATATGTAACAATGAGTCTAAAACTGAGTGATGAGACTATCTTTACACAAGTATAAGTTAGCCATCAAATCAGATCTCAACAGTCGGCGTGCTTCTGCCTAGCTGCTACTCTAACTCTACGTTAGAAAAAAAAGTTACTTTGCGTTCTGTTCAATTCTTGTGCCATTCAGGGTTTAGTGAAAATCTTTAGAGATCTGCATATGGCTTTGGGACCTGGGTATCCAGGAGAATGTCTCTTCTATTCTATCCTGTTATGATTAGCAGAGAGACTCCCAAAACAAAATTCTCCAGTTTTTGGTAGGGATTTGTCAGTTGAGGACCTATTCCTTGGGAATTTTCCTCCTCCTACAGTTTACTAGAGTGCAAGTCTGCTGTGGTTCTGACCACAGTTCCAGGTGGATTTATTTGATTTAGACCTTGCATTTTTTTACCAGGATTTTATTTAAGTAAGTGCCTGAAACAGACTTCTTCAAATTTGATGGCTCTCTTAGATCTACGTTTTTCCTCATTATGAGAAAATTCAGCTCTGTGGTGACACCAAAGATGAATTTGGTCCAGTGTGGTTATATATTCATTATAAATGTCATGTTTTAGATGGTACACTTGACCTCCATATGCAGTAACTTCATTAGCTGAAACCTTTTTTTAGCAAGCAAGTAGAAATTGCTATGCTTGAGTTGGCCAGATGTCATTCTTCCTCCTTAATACAACTGAAATATCCTATTAATTTAATGGGACCTGGCAGAGGACCCAGAAGGTTCTAAGAAAATTAAACAAACTTCCATAGAACTTACTCTAAAAGCCTGCAGGATTCAATGGCAAATTACCTTTGCTCTATAACTATTCTTTATAGAAAGAAAAGCCCCCAAACTTTTTTTATATTGCAAAATGAGCCAGTGGCAACACAAGCTACTCCACAAAAGGGAAAGATTTATAAGTTAAACTTTTTGTAGAATGAACTCATATAGAATTCTTCCAAAAGAGTTGCGATTTTATTTTTTTTAAACTAATTCATACATTTGGCCAGCTGATGCAAGACATTGGTCTCAATCTAGGTCTTAAGAGATGGGTGTCAAGATCACACTGCTGTTGCAGTAATGGATCATCCTTGCAACAACGTGTGAAAACATGTTGCTTTTCATTGTCTTTTTGCATTCATAACATTTTTTACGGCAGCTCAAAGTGAAATCAAATAGATGTCTAGACACTTTGTCCCAAAAAAGGGTTGTAATAATTTATAGCAAATGTCTATTTGTTTTATAGGGGGGAGAGCATGGGTCAGCCTGGACACTCTCCAGCTGCATTGGACAGATGCTTTCCTGCTTCCAGGGATATACTGCCCCCCAGCCCCCTCTGGTTCTCTGGGCCACATTTCTGGAAGTGGGGAAAAGTCAAGGTTCCCCACTTCCAGAGATATAGTCTGGGCAATCTGAAGCAGAGAACTTTGACTTTCCCCACTTATAGAGAGATGCCCTGAAGATTGTGGGGCCATGTCTCTGGAATCAGGGCACATGTTGCCTGTTGTCCCACAGGATCAATGAGCAGGACATTTCTTTTGCCCAATCAAGTGAATCAGCTGTGCTGGGACACATCCTGGCAGAGATCATACATTTCATTTGACACTGTCTGTTTCTAGCCAATGTGTAGATGAGAAATCAAGAAATGAAACACGAGGGAAGTGGAATGGGCCTAGATATGACCCTTTTGTGGAGTAGCTTGTGTTGCCACCACTTCTCCTGTTCCTGTTCTGTGAAAAAAGTACTTAAATATACAGGTCAGTTTGTCATTTTTCATGGCTTCAAACTTTAGATGCAATTGCTATAATTGTTTGAATACCAGACCACTTATAATAAAGAAAATGTTTGTGCTAAGCAAGAATCATGATAGAAAATAAAGACAAATCAGTATTATTCAAAGAAAGAGGTGTGATGGTTTTGTCCAGAATGTGCTAGTGAAGCATGACTTATTACGAATCACTTGACTCCAAAGAAAATAGATTAAGGTCAGAAAGGACTGCTTTGATAGTGTAATTTGATACAGGCCATATAAATTCCATATGGAGATAATTATTTTTTTTCTATGCAAGTAAATATGAATATGTCCAGTAAGCTGTAGGCGAAGTAGTAAGTCATTCTTATCAATTTAAATACTGTAAGTAATGAGGAATAACCAAATTGACAATTAGGAAAGTCTCTTTTTCTTTCATTATTATATTGAACAAACATAGTTTAGTTTTGTAATCTGAAAGAAGAATCAGCCGTAGAAACATAGTAAAATAGAGAAATATCCTTCTGTATTCTCAGGCACAGTTATGTGCCCAGATTAATTTCATTTTCCTTTATTTGGTTGTCTATTGTCAGACCTTCAGAATTTTCCAACATATACATTTTCCAGAGAGGGATAAAATCACAATGTAGGCAATTCACACTTATTATTTGTTTTGGTTTGGAAATATGGGCAAAGGATGCTTTCTTGACGTCTGCTGAACCATAAAAATACTGAGAATTGGGTCAGAAATTTAAAAATCGGTGGGGGAGAGGGCGGGGTGTGAAACTTTCAGGAGTTCTCCTGTAAGAGCTTGTCAGAAGCATCTTAAAGTTTTCTTGTGGTATTTTGGTACTTCTTGGAAGTTGAAAAAGAAAAGAAAACTAATTATTAAATTCCTAAGAATATTTGATTTAAAAAATAGGTGAATGCTCAAGGGTTGTTTGTCCCTTATTTTACCCAAATGATTAATCCACTTATGCTTCACATTTAATGGCTATTCCACTTGCTTACCTTTTTGTTTGTTTCATCATCCACCAACATTCACTTTTCTGACTATAGAGCATTTACTTATCTCCTCTAGTCTTTGTCTAGCAGTATTTCCTGTTTATTTTTGTCTTCCTCCTATTTCTCTACATACCTCCTGTTATTTTTATTTCCTATAGAATTGTCTCAAATTCATATTCTTTTGCTAACCAGTTTTACCATGTTCCCTCTAAAATAATAGCGTAATCAGAAGCCTTTGAACATTGCAGGAAAAATGTCTTCAAATGTACCAGGAAATAACAAACTGCATTATTTGAGGTACTGCAGTGATTTCTCTATTTAAGTACAGGGAAATCCTTTGGTAGTTATTGACAAGTGTTGACAGCTTTTTTTATGGGTGACCACATACTTTATTACTGAGATAGAAAATCTGTTTACATATCTAAATATCGCTTTTGTTTGCTGAAGGAAAATATAACTTCTTATAACTTCTAATTCTAACTTGGGTAATTGGTACTACATCACTCCTGTACTGCTCTAAGCAAAAGAGCAAAACCGATGGATTAATAAAAATGGTGGATAGGTGCGCTCAGTGTTCTGCAAGAGATGCTTTGGATCTATCAAATTAAAGGGATATAATTAAAAATCAATCTAATTAAAAACACCCAACAGTCTTTATACTGAGCAACCTTTCTACCCTCTAGTAAAGGACCTATAAAATTGCCAAGATCCCAGATGAACTGCAAACTATATTGCCCCGGTCAACTGCAAATACATATTTAGTCCTGCTTAAATATGCAAAACTGTAGGTACTGGTAGAATTAACAAACCAGGAACCAATTCTGCAGTGAGTGCCACTCAGTTGAATTCCTGGACTTCAATTGATCCATTTATGGGCCAGATGAGGACAACCAACCAACTGGTATTGTGGTTTGCTAGGGACTCTGTTCAACCAATTTGTTCTCTGAGCTCTTCTAGATGTAGGTGCTCCTTTGGAGAAGCACAGCATGGTAGGTAGGGGCTGTGTGAAAGTGTGATAGAAAAAGGGGTGTGAAAAGAGACAACCACTTGTTTGTGGACCTGTTTATTGTAGTTGTCCTATATTCTCTAGCCTCCCTTTTGGGTGTATCACCTGGTGCATTTTCTTATTAATATATGTTTTTATACTATGGAAATTTTCTCACTCTCAAAGGTTGACTGGAGCTTTTGTGCTACCTATTACCGAAAAACACCTTATCTTTTACTAACTGATTGGTGACACTGTCAGTAGGGTGGAGGAGCAGAAGTGTAACAAATAAATAGAATGATACTTTCTTTTAGAATGCATTTTCACTGGGATAGTTTTATTGCCTCCAAAATATTAAATACTTACCTAACTCCATGGAAAAAAGAGCACTTGCCTGGAAGAACATACAGTCTATGTAATTAAAGTACATTAATAGCATAGGAATGCTATATTTAACCCATACTTCTTTTTTAATGGAGAGAGTAAGACAACATGAAGCTTGAGATAGTCGATTGGGATGCAACAGATAATGCCATGTACTAAAAAGTAAGGAGGAAGGTCAGGAAAAGAGTGATAAGTAAGTACTTCCATTGATATGCAGTATTTTAACAATGACATTGCTTTCCCCCAGTCACCTCCACATATATATTTTTTCTGTGTCTGTCACATCAGGGGGGGTAGTGAACTGCCTAAAGAGCAGTTTATGAAAAGTAGTTTCTAAAATGGTTTTTAAAATACCATTGTTTAATAGGGCAAGCCATCTTCAATTATCAGGGAAAAAATCCATGGATAAGGCTGGATTAAGACTGGTATGTAGAACATACACAGTGGACATCTTTTAAATAACCTTTGACACAGGCAGTGTTAATGAATTCCATATATCATTACAATGAAAAATCACTTGTTTTACAAGGCATTAAAAATTCTGAAAGACTATTTACATCTTACCTCATTTTCTTTTTGTAACTGATAGTTTCTGTGAAAGATACATATGTAAATTGGAAAAATAAGCACAGGAAAGATATTCATCATCCATTGATTCACTTCGTCAGGAGTCAGAGCTATTAGATGAAGACAAGGCACGACACTGAATAATCAGGAGTAAAAATGTACCTTCTTTTCAAGGAGATTGGGGTACAAGCAATTACCTTAATCAAGGATGCTTAAGATGACTTCCAAAGGGCTTTTTAAACGCAACATATTCTTTTTTTGCTTGTCTATGATGTGAAAAGATCAGGGGAAGGGGTAAACTATGCTTTCGCTTAATTTATTTTGCTTTCTACTTTAGTGATATTGATTTAAATTTGGTTCTCCTTGGTTCTGTTGATAAGACACTCTTCGGTACTTCTTCAGAATTCTTGCCCAAGGCCATCATAGACCTTTATTTGGAGCAGTAATGGACTTGCCAGTGTTCTTCCCAAAGCCCCTTTCATTGTATATTGTGAATTTCCCTCATCTTAAGAGAGTGCACAGAAAAGTTAGAATCTTTAACTAAAAGTCCTACATGTTTGTTAGCTATTTCTGTAAATAGGTATTTATGAAAGATTTTGAAACAGTCTATCAAAAATCATCTGTCTTTATTAATCATTAATTTTCTTGGTTCTTGTCATGGGGGTATTGCATTCATTCACCAAAAGGCTTTCAGCATAGGCAGAACTTAAACTTCTAGTGTGAAAGACAATAAAAAAAGAATGCTTAATACTTTTAGAAAGCTGCCTTTGGAGGTGCTTTTGCATAGACTGTAAAAGAGCAGTGACTTTGCCCGTCACTTTAAAAACAACCCATCATTATAAATATAGCTAATATGGGAAGCTGCTTCCCCTGGCAAACAAATAGCTCTCTGATATTAATGCGCTTGCTGGAGAAGGTTCCTGGAACTTTGGTTCTGAAAACTACACTGAGGTTATTGGTAATATGTAGTGTTCAGCTTGGATCATTTCAAGAAAAGGAAGAACAATGATAGAGGCATGCTTTTAACTGGTGCTGATAATACTCAGGAATTAGATATGTAGCCCTTTTATAAATGGTTTTCTTTGAAACCTTCTTGCTTTTTTTCTGGCTCTAGAGTATTAGATTTAAAAGCATGGAGCATTATAAAGAACATTGGGTGAGAATCTTGAAAAAGAAAATATGTTTCTCCTTTGGAGTAATTGCTCTCTCTCTCTCATGGGTAAACCTCATGCCCCCTGAACTTTGACTGGGAGCCTTTGCCTTAGCAGTAGGGCTGTGTAAAGCTTCTGGTGGTGATTTGATTCGGAGGAGATTCGGCCCAATTCGGTGGCCGAATCTCTGAATCTGAATCGAATCGGGGGACCAATTTAAAAGTCCGAATTGATTCAAAGCTCTCCGAATCTTCGGAAAAGATTCGGATAGCTTTGATGATTTGGACAGTCCCTGGGGGCTGCAGCAGGGAGCTGCAGCAGACTCCAAGCTAGGGGTGCTGGGGGGCAGGGCTTGGGGAAGGCAGAGGGGACCATGGGGGGACCCCTGCCAGCCCCCTAACCCTACCGCTCTCCCAGCCCCCCACCATGGCTGCCCTGCATGCGCCAGCTTGGTACTTTAAAGAAAAGCCCTGGAGTTCACCAGGTGCTGCCGGGTGGGGGGAGCGACCCCCGCTGCCCCATGCTGCAAAAACAAGAAAAGCCCTGGGACTCACCACTCCTGCAGCAGCCTTGAGGCTTCAGGGGCTCGTGCAGAGCCCACTACATGGCACGGGCAACGGGGAGCAGCAGGGATTGCCCCCCACCAGCAGGAGCAGAGAGTCTGGGGGGTTTTTGGGGTTGTTTTTTTTTTCTTATAGGGGCTGGAGCTGGCCCAGGTGGGACACCCATGGGGGAGTTTAGGGAGCAGGGGGGGGACTGTTGGGGGGCTCATGCAGAACCCCCATGTAACATGGGGCAGCAGGGGGCAGCAGGGATCACCCCCCTGCCCAGCAGCACCCAATGAGCACCAGGACTTTTTTTTTTAACAAGTGCCGGGAGCTGGTGGGGGGGAGGGCAGGCGGGACAACCATTGCTGGGTGGGGAGAGCAGGCGGGGGATGGACTGATTCAGAGATTTGGCAGCATCCCAATCTCTGAATCAGATTCACTGAATTGAATTGGGACAGTGATTTGAATTGCCGAATTGAATCACTGTCCCCCAAATCAGCCGAATCTGAAGCAAATACTAGCCATTTCACACCGGCCTACTTAGCAGTACCTGTGGAGCGCACAGTGGCCCTGTCCTTTCGTATGCCCCGGTGCTGGTAAGATGAAAGGCAGTGCATATATGCTCATCTCCTTTCAACTGCCTGGCTAGAAATGGAGCTTCTTGTTTGTCCTAGTGACTTCAAGACTTAGGAAGCACTCCAAACCCATCTTTTCCTCTTATCTTTTCTTCTTGCACTCCCTTAACAACTTTGCTATTTCCAAAAGCATATTTGGGATTTCTTTTCTGTTTTGGGGCAGCCAGTAGCCCTCAGCTGCTATTTGACATTTTTACCCACTGCTGTCCCCTTCCCTCCTCACACTTCCTTTGGGATGATGCCCTGAGTTGCTGCCATTTTCTGGCTTCATTGACAAAACTATTGGCTAGTTCACCCACTTACCTGGTATCAGACTTACACATTTTCTCCCTTTCTCCCTTCATTACATGCTTTAATTGGAGGAAGGGGATCCCTGATCAGTTGTTCTTATCCAGAGCTGCCTGTTCTCCAGGCTTCCAACTATGCCCTTCACATGATGGTCTAATCCCACCTTCTGACAGTCACATGTGATGTCTTCTTTGTTTGGGGGATATCCATATAACTGGCAGATGGTTGCTCTGCTAGCCTTCAAGCGAGGAATAAAAGAAATTGACAGGCACAGCATAGTGAAAAACAGTAGAGAGGAGAGGGTGAGTCTTGCATTCAAAAGCTTGTCTAAATTTATCCCAGCTACACAGTTGCTCCAATAAAAGATGTCACCCTAAGAAATCCTCACCCCTCACATAATTTCTGGACCATCACAGGTGCAACATCATTCTTACCTCCTGAGGTCCCTTCCAACCCTAACTTTCTATGATTCTAAGCCTTGGCTGTTTCTCTTTGACAAGTGCTTGGCTCTGTGTCCAAGTCAGAGCCAAGGTCCTTAGCTCGGCTCTGCCTATCTATGCTCCCTTAAAGCAGACTGGCCTCCTCCTCACAGGACTACATTTTCATCTTGGTACCAGTGTGGAAAATCAACCCAGACAAGTCCACAGAGATACTGTATAATCCACTGGACCTTAAATACTGATCTTGCTGTCAGCTTGGTTACAAGTCACTTGTCAGCTATCTCATCTTTTCACTGAGAAAGGCTGAGATAAATTACATGGTTGGCAGGCATTTTCTCACCTGAAAGCCCTGAGGTTCCCTAAGGATCTGTCCAGAATTTTCCAAAGTGAGGGATGTGGTTCCACAATGACAACTGAATCTGGTTCTCACATTGATGGTGAGAGCACTCTTATTCCTATGACATTGCACTCCTCTGTCTTCCAATGGTAACAGCCTTTCTGGTAGCAATTATGTTGGTGAGGCAGATCCCCATTATATCACCTTCTTCCCAGATAAGACAATCTTAGGTACTCATTCAAAATTCTTACCCAAGGCCATCATAACATTTTATTTTGTGCAGCCAGTTAACTTGCCAGCGTTCTTCCCAAATCCCCTTTCATCATGAACAGAGATTTTGCTGCATTTGTAGTGCAAACTTTAACATAGTAAACAATTCCTTAATATGTTTGTTTTTTGCCTCTTTGGAGACTAGGATTGGCATATTCTATATCCTTAAGATAACAAAAAGAACAACTTTCTTTAAGAGAGACATAAAAATACAGCCATAGAAATACAGCTATTTATAGATTTGTTTACGTGTAAGTAGGAAACTTGGTAGGATCAAATTATATAATCACTTACGTGTCTTTCAAAGTTTTAATAAAAAAACTAAGGTAATTTAAAGAGGGTGAAAAGATTGGCAGACATGGGGTGATCTCTCAACAATCCTAATTCTGTCTCAACACAGTAGCTTTTGCATATGTACTTATTGTAGCTAAGCAGAGATAAATCTCTACACAATCCCACATGTTTATTACCAACAGACAGATGTACATTTTAGGGGAAAGGGGTGCCACATCTATACAGATTACTATTGCTGAACCAAAAACATATCAACATAGGAAAGGTGGATATGAATCACAGTTTGACAGCAAATAAAATTATCCATCAGATGAGGTGGATGATCTGCCAGATGTGACCATCAGACTTTTCAGGATCTTGCCTGAATTTACATGTTAACATACAGGCAGACAAACTATTGATGTATTATAAAGAGGTGAAGAATATATCATATGAATTTGTTTTGAAAAGCTGGACAATAAATTATTGGAGTTTCTAAAACTTTAACAAAGGAGGCAGCTGAGAATATTTTTCATGCTATATTAAAATGATTGCTGAAGCTGGTGTGATGCAGGGCTTGTGAGTTTCTCTCCTCTTCACCCCATTTGCATGTTACATGTATTATACAACTACCTGGCTAATTGCACAATTAATTTAGACTGGCTACATGTGCAAATTTACTATGGTGCCTTAAAAAGGTCCAACCAGCTATAAAGTTATTGCTGGAAAATGTGTAATAACTTTTGGCTGGTTCCTATCTAGCTTTAATTTGTATGTGTAGCCTGTGACCCCATGGCTGGGAGACCGCAGCAGCTGTGGTCTCCCAGCTGCAGGTGAGCATGGGTCACCCCTGCAGTTGGGAGTCCCATCAGCTGAGATGGCTCCCAGCAGTGGGAACTTCCTTCTTGCCGATACAGGGGAAGCCCAAGATTGAGCTCCCCCTGCACTGGCAGTAGGGCGTGATGAGATCTGATTCACGATTCCACAATCATGCTTCCTGCCATGCATGTGTGATCTTGCAGGAGGTGCAATTGTGGGGATTGTGCATTAGATCCCATCACATCTTTACCTGCATGTGTAGAGGGGGATTTTCACTATGGCTGTTGGAGCCAGAGAGAAAATCTGCCAGTGAATTTGTTCATATGCTTAATCCAGACTTTGCAGCACCTTGAACATTTAGCAGCCTAGACATAAGGTTTGTTCATCTCTCTTCATGATGATGGCAAGATGTATATTTTACTCCTCAACCCAAAGGAATTATCTAGGACCAGCCTGGTAAAATTTAGGGATCAAGCCGCTAATTCCATAATTAGAGGGATTATGCTAAATTCTGGTTTGTCCTCAGAAAGTTTAGATTGACATTACAACAGAGGGCTTTAGGGGTTCTTTCCTACTGTAGATCTGTGGTTGACGAGATGAAAACTATTGTAAAGGTGCTGAAGGGTTTGCTCAGGGCTTGCAAACCCAATCAGGGTGTTTGCACCATTGGGATGTGGATTTGCAGCAGGTTGTGCAAGCAGATATAGCAGCTGAAGCTTGGAGCTGAAGGCTGAAGAATGCTTGCATGCGATTAGAGAGCTGTGACTCTGGGGTGGGAACCCTGGGGAAAAAAAGGGGAAGAGAGTAGTTGAGGGCTGCAGGGGAGAAGGTCTGTTTTGGAAGGGGGCTGCTACCGGGACAATTGCTGCTGAGAGGACGACTGGCAGAAGAATTGTTGCCGAGTGAGCTGCTACTGAGGGCAGAGCCGTCATAAACTACCAAGTACCTAGGATTGCCTGGTATCCTTTATTAAAGGAGCAGGGTTTGTGCAAACCAACTCCCCTCCCCACTCCTTAGTTCCCTGGGGGCAGGGATTCACTGGGAGGGGATAAGGGACAGGGGTTGCTAGAGAAGGTTTTCTGGGAGAGCTAAAGAAAGCAGCAGGGAATCTTGGCTTTGTGGGAGCACCAGCAGAGAGCTCAACAAAATACAGCCAAAGAAGGGGCACTCCAGGTGCCAAACACAGGGGAGCTGTCTTGGGGATGGTGTGATTGTTTTCAGGCATCCAGGTGTGCGGGCCGGTCCCGCCGCCAAGTGTGAGTCGGGGGGGGGGGGGGGGGGCGATCCGCGGCCCATCTTTGCGCATGCGGGCTGTGGCCAGCAGCCCGGGCACGCGGGGTCGGAGAAAACCGGTGGCGAGCTAGAATTAGTCACAAACGCGTAGTGGTTGATTAAAAGATTATTTTACTTACACCAAAGATGGTCGCGGTGCAGGCAGGAAAACTTGTTTGAGTTACAGTTGCAGATAGAAAAGAAGAGAGGCGGACTAGAGTTCCTCCCCGTGAACACTCTTCTAGCCCATCCGGTTAGAGGCTCTGAACTGTGAGCCTGTCGGACCAACCGGAGAAAGTACGTACGGTAAAGAGCTCTGAATACACTCACTCACACGAAGTATGCTAGGCTCCGTGGATCCGGCTTGGGTTTCAATCTTTAGTATACAGGAAGGGATATGTCTAGGAATTTATTGGCGACAGGGAGAGGCTAGAGGCTGATCAGACTTCTGTTGCCTGCTTGAAATGCGTTGGGTCCGTAAGGATCCGCAGTGCTTAGAGATCTTCACACAGCGTGAAATCTCCTCCTCCTGGTGTTCGTGGAGTCCTCCAACTTGGGCGGAAACCACTCAAGCTTTTTATATGGCTGGCAAGCCAATCACTAGCCGCCACGTGTGCATAATTTAGAACTAGCCAATAAGGGGGCTCGAATTATAATACGAATGGCGGGAACTCTTTGCAACGAGCACTTCTCCTCTGCAGCAGAGAAATGCACCCTGCAAAGAAAGCTACAAATTTGGCGGGAAATTCTCCATTGCACTGGGGTTCTCTTCTGCATCAGAGAACTCCACCGTGCAAAGAAGCTGCAGTTTGGCGGGAAATAATTCAGTGGTGCCAAAGCACACACAAAACAAAAATCACAACTTTGGGTTGTGACATCCCCCCTTGCTGAAGGCACAGCTGAATTATGCTGTACTCTCATCACTCAAGTTATTGAGAGCTCTTACTACGGGTTGTCAAACTAAACGAGTAAACACAAAATTGGCCAACATAAGAAGTTCGTCCTCCAGGGATCGAATTAAATAATAACCAGCACAAATACATATACACATAATCAGATTCATAACAAAAAATTGCAAGATCAGGGCTTCAGTGGGCGTCATGGCGAAGTCGTACGTCAGGCCCTCACTTCTCGGTGATGTTATCCTTCTTGGGGCTTCTCTTCGCCATGCACTCTGAGTTCCGGATCTGTAAACAAAACTCTTAAAAAATAAGTAACGTATTTAAAAAATATTTACAAAATGTACATGGAACTATACTACTATTTCCAAAACCTATAATACAAGTGTTTGCCACTCCAATCCACCCTCTCTTGTACGCTCAGCTAGACGGTTAGTTAAGCTCAAACTCCGCGGACATGAGTCCCAACCATGAGACTATAGCCTCGTCAGACTCCATTTTAGATTCCCTGTACAGCTGTTGTAATTCCGTCCAAGCACGAATGCGACTGGTGGCGACATCTCGTGCATCAGTTATTGGGTTGATCGTTGTTACAGGACGAGCTGCTCTGTTGGGAGTTGATGTTGTTACAGGATGAACTACTGCCGCTGAAGTCACTGCTGCTGTTATTGCTTCAGGCAGGAGGGGCGGATGCACTCCTCCGCTTGACTCTCTCCTTCATCGGCAGGAAGGCATGGTCGGCAGAGATGTCGCTGCGTTGCTAGGCGGAGTCGCTGACCGAACTCTTGCGGGTTCTTCAGAAGCTCCACCCTTCTTTTCCGGTTCTTCCACGTGGTCTCCCTCTTGCTCGGCGCCATTTTGGACTGGCATTTCAGGCTCCTTTTTCTCAGTCGCTTCTTTGACCGCTTGGATTGCCATCTGCAGCTGGGTTTTCAAACTCAAGTTCTTTTGCATTAAATTTATCACAGTACGAAAAGTTGTACCACATTCTCCCCCCTTGTCATACCGCAAGGCCACTCTTTCATCCGCGGCGCGTTCCTCCATCTCCAGATCTTTGCGGAGCTCGGATGGAAGCTCGCGACCCCGTAATCTAGGCATTACCATACAAGGGGAGAACCGGCCGATTGGCTCCAGTCCTTCACTCTCCCGAGCATATCGTAGGCATCGGGCACACTCCCGGGTGAAAGTCGGGTTCATTTCGTCCGCCGGGTTGGGTCCGGCGAGGGACACAGTAACAAGGGGCCTGAACAGGACCCGCTCATCTCTCATTATACACCTGAACGCCACGGGGAGCAAGTATACTTCCCTCTCTCTCAGGGCTCCATCTTCGGAGATTCCCTCTTCTCCCCTTAGCGACAGACGTCTGCTCACAAATCTTTCACCCGTTCCGCCTGCCTGGTGGTAAGCGATATGCACCTCCAATTCCTCAAAGCTTTTCACTTAGTGTTGGTTATCGCGCCAAGGGCAGTTCTGAACCAACTCTAGCTCTAGCGTGTTTTCTCCTGATCCCATCCTTGTTGCCATGTGAGGGCCAGGCCCCGGTCCCGCCGCCAAGTGCGAGTCGGGGGGGGGGCGATCCGCGGCCTGTCTTTGCGCACGCGGGCTGTGGCCAGCAGCCCGGGCACGCGGGGTCGGAGAAAACCGGTGGCGAGCTAGAATTAGTCACAAACGCGTAGTGGTTGATTAAAAGATTATTTTACTTACACTGAAGATGGTCACGGTGCAGGCAGGAAAACTTGCTTGAGTTACAGTTGCAGATAGAAAAGAAGAGAGGCGGACTAGAGTTCCTCCCCATGAACACTCTTCTAGCCCATCCGGTTGGAGGCTCTAAACTGCGAGCCCGTCAAACCAACTGGAGAAAGTACGTACGGTAAAGAGCTCTGAATACACTCACTCACACGAAGTATGCTAGGCTCTGTGGATCCGGCTTGGGTTTAAATCTTTAGTATACAGGAAGGGATACGTCTAGGAATTTATCGGCGACGGGGAGAGGCTAGAGGCTGATCAGACCTCTGTTGCCTGCTTGAAATGAGTTGGGTCCGTAAGGATCCGCAGCGCTTAGAGATCTTCAAACAGCATGAAGTCTCCTCCTCCTGGTGTTTGTGGAGTCCTCCAACTTGGGCAGAAACCACTCAAGCTTTTTATACGGTTGGCAAGCCAATCACTAGCTGCCACGTGTGCATAATTTAGAACTAGCCAATAAGGGGGCTCGAATTATAATACGAATGGCGGGAACTCTTTGCAACGAGCACTTCTCCTCTGCAGCAGAGAAATGCACCCTGCAAAGAAAGCTACAAATTTGGCAGGAAATTCTCCATTGCACCGGGGTTCTCTTCTGCATCAGAGAACTCCACCGTGCAAAGAAGCTGCAATTTGGCGGGAAATAATTCAGTGGTGCCAAAGCACACACAAAACAAAAATCACAACTTTGGGTTGTGACACCAGGAAAGACTGGAGCAGCTGCACCTGAGGTCCTGACAGATGACTCCAGCTTTTGACCAGATGACAGTATTGCCACACCTCTTCTGAGGCAGATCAAGCACACCTCCACAGGTGTTCAACTGCAACCATCTCACAGTTGATTGTTTTGCTGCACGCAGAGTGATCCTGTGGGGATCTGGCTGATTAGGTGTATATATATACCTGTTATAAGTTGCTTGTGTGCTAAATTTGATAACATCATATAGCAAAAGCAATTATTTGCTTCTATTTGCTGGTATAGATTATTATTGAGCTCATTGAAAATATTGTGTTTGTTATCTATGTGATGTTGAATCTGTTAATTTCTCAGTTACTATTGTAAATAATACATGGTTGTAAATAGTCACTTAACGCATGGCCTTGTGAGGGGAGAACCACGGGAGAACACTCCACTGAGTGGTGGCTGCTAACCTGTAGATGGAGTGGGAGTTGACTGAGACCTGTTGGCACCCCAAGATCCCAAAAATTTGGACGTGACTGCAGGTAGCACCGCCGCCAGGCTTACACTAATAAAGCCTGTCAAAACAAATTTCCTATCCACTACAACATCAAGATGGATGCCTGTGTGCTCGTCTGACTATTGGTGTGCAGCATTGCTGACTAGAGAGCTTTGTACCTGTGGAAAATATTTCTTTTACACTTCTTTAGTTACCCAAGGAATGAAGCCACTTGCTTGTTAATGATTTATATTTGTATAGTACTGACATCCAGAGGGTTCCTAGGGCACTTTGCCAATCTATTTCCATAATATATCAAAGTGATGGTTAGTGGCCTCTGTGCAGATGTGCACAGTGGGGATAAATAGCCATAAGGACTTGTACTCCCATACATAATCTTGACAGTTTTACTCCCACAGCCCACACCAGGTTAAGCACAATTAATACATGAGGATTGCTCCTGCAGGTGCCAATTCCCTTAAGGCGGCAAGAAGCAGTATCCCCCTGTACTCAAGTTCTCTTGGCAGAGGGGGGTTTATTCTGCGCTGTTACCTTCAGTGAGGTGCAGTCCTATGTAAAATTATACATTGTCTTCGTCCTTGCTGCTCACACAGAAGGAATCTACAATACAAGGTAACAGCTTCTGGCCCCAAAGTGCATACCGGGACTGGTGTTTCTCTTAGTTGTGTTTGGGTAGAGGATACTGGAAGTGGCATTGATATACACTGTGGAATGTAAGAAAGAACTTGCAAGTCTCAGCAGCAAGGCACCATTTTTATTTACTTTTTAAACA
Source organism: Alligator mississippiensis (assembly GCF_030867095.1). NCBI lineage: Eukaryota > Metazoa > Chordata > Crocodylia > Alligatoridae > Alligator > Alligator mississippiensis. The sequence goes on from NC_081825.1 coordinate 61,098,856, forward strand.
GACAAAAAATAAACAGTCATGCTAAGGAGTATTACCTGCCAGGTCCTCTGTTGGAATAGTTTATTAAGCACCCTGGAGCAGCTTATTATTTAAAGCAGTGTAAGGAGCACCACCCTATGCTTTGTTTCTGACACTGTGGGTATAATGAGCAAGAAAAAACTGAATCAGGAGCATAGGTCTTGGCAGAGAGGTAAATATTTTCCTCTTTCTATCTTTATCGTGCTTGATAGACAGTAATTATTAAGCCAGGACATTTGTGTTCCTCTCATAAGACAACAACAAAAATGTTCCGCTTTGGAAGGAGGCAAGTATTTAAATCTATATTTTGCAGGGGAGGAGAGTAGAGCAAAGAGGCGAGGGTCTTGTTTCTTATTTACACTATCTGTAAAGGGGATTAAAAATCAAAGTAAATTACATTTTCATTCACACTTCTTGACTTTCCCCAGGTCATTAGAAGGAGTTAAATTGCTCAGACCTGATGAAGAATGCCTTGCATTTGAAAACCTGTCTAACTTTATCTCAATTTTTCAGTTGGTCCAATAAAAGGTATCACCTGCAAAAGTCCTTGCCTTTCTCAGAGTTAAAGGAGAATTATTTTCCAGTGTTGCACTCTGACCACTGAGACACATTTCTCTCTAAGAAACAAGTGCTCATTTTACCCATTTTGTCCTGAAATTCATTAGTTTTGCTTGTCAATTAACTAAAGTGTAAAATAACTATTCTATTTCATAAGCAGTGCTTTAAGGAGTAAAGATCTAGTCATTGCAGGGAATTCATTAAGAGGATGTCTACCTAGGGAAAAAATTTGGGTTTTTTTTCCATCATGGTAGATAAAGCATTGCAAAATTCTAATGTAAACAAGGTCCTTGACGTTTTGCTTTGATTTAGCTGGCTTACTAATGTAAAACAAAGGCACAACTCCAAGTGACCTTCCCTGCTTTGGGATTTTGCAGTGTATTAGGTAGCATATTTTAAAAAACATACCCTTTTTCCCATTGCATACCTTGAGTATCCCACAAATTCCTTTGGGTTCTGAAAGTCAAACCTGGGCTTTTTCTCTCCCATGTGCATCATCAACAATAATATTCTGCCATTTAAACAATGTCCTCATTAAGCACACCTGGGCATTCTCCAGTGTCTTCATTTGAAGCTTTCCCATTCACCTCTGCAACCTTTATTAACCTTCAGTTCCCTCTTACCCTATTAAGGTGAAATAAAAGGCTTAAGAGGGAACTGAATGTTAATCAGGTCACGCAGGTGAACAGGATGGCTTAGTCTCATCAGACTTATGTTGCACAGGTGTAAATAAGGGTATGGTTTGTCTTGCAGAATCTATGGTACAGATAAAGATGCTTGAGAAGAAAACAATCCAGCTTGACTCTTGGATTTTGAGTCTCTTTTTTGGAACCTCACCTTTCATGATTTCACAACCTTGAGTCAGAGAAATGGCATGTGTTATTTAATTTGCTTTTGTGTTAGCCTGATCCAGAAAATGATGATGATATTGCTGATAATATTGCTGGATGTCTCTTGGGATTAACCCATTTATGTTAATTCTTATCTTGTTCATAATGTATAGTGTGCATGTGGGCGTTTAAAATCAGGTGACTTAATCCATAGAAGTCTCTTGTCCTCTGTTTCCTCTCTCTCCTAAGGATTTAATAGAAGTATTCAGGAAAAACTTGTGGCATTACAGGTTGTCTTGATCTCAGGTTCATATCCTGCTTGGGAAGTTGTGTTTTCTGTCTCTGCTATGATTAATCAAATCAATTTTAAGGGAAAGAATGGGTGAGAGGGAACAGAAAGTAATGAGATCCCGCTGAAATGCCCACTCCATAATCAGTTTGTCTGAAAATCTAGGCCCATATGAGCATATTTTCAAGTATCTGAAAGTTAAGGAATTGGGTAGCATTTAGACAGCCCCAAATCTTGGAATCCTGATGTTCACTAACAAAAACTGACAAGCCAAGAGGTATTTGCTTTAGAGTTCAAGTGGTAAATGAAAACCAAAAGAAAGTAGGAGAAAGAGCCCTGGGGTGTTGTTCCTGCCCCTGTGGTTTGTACATTGTTATATTTACTTAAAAAAGGAGTTAGCCTTGCTGTTTTGCCAGGCTGTAATCACCAGACCTCAGTCTTCAGATTCTTTGAAGTAACTTGGCATAAGATTCATTTGCTCTTTTAAGGAGATGCCCTTAAAATTGTCTATCAGGCCTTGTGTGTGTGTCTGGTAAATCAAATCTCCTTGACAGTGATCTTTAAATTGTTTTCTGGCTCACTTCCATTTCCATAATCTTTGAACAAAATGCTTGTAACTAACTAAGATCACACAGCTGAAATTAAATCCTTGTATAATAGTAAAACTCAAGAACAGGAAGATGCTGCTTTTTTTCCCCTTTTAAATTGTATTCATAGAGTCACTGTAAACTGAGATACAGTTGTACAGCCAAGCAAATTTGGTTCCAAGGCCTCTGACTGGGTGAATCTAATACTTTACTGAGTGAGCAGGAAGCAAAGTTGCAGTTAGGCTGATCCTGCAGTTTCAGTGCTTAATGAACTGAAATGACGTTCTCAGAAGGCCAACTCTATTGAACTCAGTAGATGGTTGCTCTGTCACTTGTAGAATCGGGCTCACAATAAAGGCCTAGTGAAGACAACAAGAGTTTTGTAATTTATGCTAGTGAGAAGAGGACTGGGCTCCTAATGAGCAGGAACATGCAGCAACAATTTGACTATTACCAGTTTGTGACAACAGTGACACGTATGTGTTCCTCTGACACAAATCAGCCTTCAGCTTTTAAGAACAGTGTCTGTTTTATTATCCACGTTAATTGGACTGTGTAGTATGTAATGTGATGACAGCTTAAATCCTGATAGAAAGACTTTAGGAGAAGATTTTTTTTTGGCAACTTATGGAATTCAAGAGAGAGCATTTTAATATTAAAATATTATACCCCAACACAACAACACAACCCTATTTTTAAGAAGAATAACTTCCTCCTCAAACCAGCTGTGCCAGAAGTTTTTTGTGAAATATAACAAGTTTTATAGCTAGCAGATCAATTCTGATTTGCTCAACAGGTTATTTGCCAAACTTGTTTCATTTTTGACACCTTTAAATATTTCCGTATAGCTTCCATACCTTTTAAATTGTACCTATTACTAAATAATAATGGTTACAGTGCAATAAACACAAACAAACATTATTAAAAATAAATTCATGCTGGTTTCCTTTTTACCTAAATGTGGTTTCAGCTGCTCTGTCAGGTCTTCTAAAGATTATACACTAAAAACTAGTATTGATGAAAAAATGGTAAGCTTTAAAATTGATCAGGTCACTATCATAGTCTGCTTTTCATATAACTACAGCATTGCCGGTCACCTACAGTGCATTACAGAAATCTCAGATGGTTTTACAGGTTAAATCACACATGATGGGGTTTTTTATTCACATGTTGCTCAAGGAAACTGTGTTTATAAATATAACCTAAGTTTAGCTAGAATTCTGAGCGGAAATAAAGAAATGATTTAAGTGGCCTTTGAAAAGTACATTGCCATGATACGTCACTTTTTATAACCCTAAGCTTTACAACGCTTTTTTCACAGAGTTGGAGAGAGAGATCCTGAGCAAATTGCTTTCTATCAGTGCTATTACTCAGTTTAAAACTCTTTTTGATTCTGCAGAGTAGCTGTTACAGCAAAGCAGGTAGAGCTTTTCAGAACACTTGAGCGAGTTAATGAATGTATACATGTATAGCCTTAAAAACTGGGATTCTGTGTTTGACCGGAAAACGGAACTGGGCAGTCTTAAAAAAGAGAGAGCATTATTTAATAGTTAGGGGGAAAGCAGTATTAGTAGCCATGGTAACTATTTTGTCTATTAGTACAATTTTGGTATTTTCTTCAGAAGGCTGTGCCTATAATGATTCTTCATTTTTTGTTGGAGCTCCTAGCCACAGCTGGGAGCTATAAATGGGATTTGTTTTTCCCAGTTTTAGGGCACTTTAGAAACTGGGGAGGACAGAAAGGAATAAGCAAGTCTAACAAAATTCCGAACCATAATGCTTTGTGTGTGATCTCAAGCTAAGGGCCAGATCCTATTCCACCTATTAGGCATGTTAAGTGTGATTCTATTCTGCCTTGTTCGAGTCCCAGAAAAAGCGCTAATGAATTCTCATCTGAGCCTTAAGACTAAGTCACAAAGAGAGGTGAGGAGGAAGACCCACCTGCCTTTTGTACTGATAGTTTTAAGGATGTAACCAGGATGGAGTAGGATTAAATTTAGATGCCAAAATACCATGTTGATGCCTATCTGGTGGAATAGGCTCTGACCCAAAGTTTCTGACCATGATGATCAATGTATTGATTAGATCTCTATAAAAATCAGTGCCTTGAAACAGAAGGGCAGGATGGAAACAAAAGGAGGAAGGAGTTGTCTGTATGCACAGGCAAGCATTGCTTCAAATCGGGGGTTGTCAGCCGGGGATACGTGGATGAGTACTAGGGCGTATGCGCAGGTGGGTGGCCAGAGACAGAGCGCCAACACCCACCAGCTTGCACCGCCACCTCCTAGGAGCAGGGCTGGGGGGGGTGCCCCTCTGCAGGCCGCAAAGGCGCTGCCCCGCTGGCCAGACACCGGGGGGGGAGTTCGCATACAGTGGCTACCACCACCTCCACCAGGGCTGGTTGTATGTGCAGCTCCACGGGCTGCTGATGGGCCTCACACCTGGCCAATTGCGTACCGTCCATCACCAGCCCATGGGGTGGTGGCAGTGGCCGCCACGTGCAAGCACCCATTTCTCCCCCACTCTGCATCCAGCTGCCGTGTGCTAATGTCCCCCCTGCTCTGTGTCTGGCTGCCACCACCAGAAGGGGTTTAGTTCTTAAAGGTTGAAAACTGCTTCAAATGATTCACAGCGGGACAATTCCTTTGCTCATGTTACAAAACAATGAGCCATTACTTCCTCTATTTTTTTTCTGAGCCACAGTCTGTGTGTCAACGTTTTGGGTTTTTTCCCCCACAGCTATTGGTAATATCTTTATCTGTTTGATAAGAGAAACAAATGTGTCTTTCTCCAAAATCAATGCCATCCTCTCCATAGGAGAGATGTTCTGTGAACAACGCTGGTTGCGTTCACCCCTGGCAAACTAAGCATGTCACTTTCACTGTCTCCTGTGATCTTTTCCTAGCTCAGGTGTCCTCTGAAACAGAATACAGCAGTGTGGCTTTAAGAAAACAGACTCTCTCTCTCTATCTCTTTTTCCTCCCCTAAAAGAAATCTTTTAACCTTTCTATTGGACATGTATTAGTACATTGTAAAGTATTTAGCAAAATACAGTTATTTGCTGGTTTGCCTGCCTACCTGTCTCATTGATGAATGAGTGACAAATATGTGGGGTATAGAAGTAAAACAAGTAAAACAATTATCTTTGAGAAGCTGAAAATAGAGCACTGTATCAATTTACCAGCTTGTAACTGTAGCACAGTAGTGGCTATTTTCAGGGAGCTGCTTTTATAACAAGCTGCTTTTGTTGTAAAGCTTTGTAGTAGTGCATTTCTTGAGGCAAGATGCAAATTGTAAAAAGGTCCAGACCCAGAATATAAAGGCTTTCTCCAGCTCTCCCTCCCCTAACTTGAACATGAGAAACTCAGGCAGATTTTCCTTTCCTGATTTTTTTTTTTTCTTCCATTCCAATTATTTTTCTCGTGTGCTCTGAGGCCCAGCGCAGTTGCTGCTAGGTGTTAATTATTATGTGGGATATGATAATTGCTCCTAAGTGTATGCAGAATATGCATCTGCTTACTTTTTTGGTAGAACAGTGCATGGTAATGTTGACCTGAATTTCATAGCTGTTTTGGAAAGAGAGAAATCAACATGGTTTCCTGAAAAGAAAATTTCCAAGGACATATCCCACCCCAGCAGCATGTCTGCTAGAATTTCACTGGTACCAGAATGTTATGTGCGCCTTTAATGTTCAGTAGCCTATTTTACTGCGCGTTAAAGCCACATAAAAATGGTGTGATTACACTAATGCACAGTAAAATAGGCTACTGAGTATTAAGCATTACTTAAACTGTGCGCATTCGTTACTGCTCATTAAGGGAGCCTAATGCACATTTCTTTAGTACCTCACATTGGAGGTACTAAATTTGACACGCATTAGAAAAAGCACCTTTAATGCATGTGTAGACTTGCCCCTTCAGTCCCCTTTTTTTTTTTTTGCTAGGAATGAACTTGGTGAATGATCACTCTATTGCATACTTACCTCAGAACCTAAAGTGGTAGAAAGAAACTTGATGCTACACAGTGGCAGCCACCAACAGGGTTACTGCTCCCAGAGGGATGCGTACAAGGTAATTGAACTGATGTCTCTCAGTTACAGCAGGTTCTTTATTGCCAGCACACTGAACCTTTGACATTTGTTCTTCCATATTAACTGAAGTATGACCCGGGTGGGGGGAGGGAGGGGAAGCCTGTTAAACAAGGGGGCAGTTCTACTGTGGGGGAGATATAGCTCGACTTCCCTGGCCATTTAGCACCACCACATCAGCGAAGCATTGAAGAGGTTTCATATTTGTAATATGGTCATATGGACAGTATAAAGATATGTGAACTAATAGGTGTCAGTGTGACAAGAATGTGCAGCTCTAAAGCACAGGTCTCTTCCCTGTGAACCAGCAGATCAGCTCCATGAGCTGAGGAAGGACTTGTGAAGTACATTCAAATAAGGAACAAAGAGTTCAGTTGCAGAGTAATAGAAGGAAATCATCTAAATTGAACATTCCTATACATTTTTGCAGAGGCAAGTTCTCTCAGGGCATTATCATATTAGTAACCAAATTCCAACAGGTTGGATCCTTCCAAGGTCACTGACTTGAGTACCAGTTTCTAACAGGTATGTGTTTTAGATAACATCTAAAAACTTCTGCCTGCTCTGATGGTAACAACCAATTTTTTTAAAACTTGTCAACCTGGCTTTTAGTTATAGAAAACAAATGTAATAGGTTTGGACCAATGTGCGCACCCTGTTTTAATGTGTTCACTTGTGCACATAAATTGTGTTTTCTGGGCACAGGAAGCCCACAGATATTCATTAATTTGTGCTTGGCTTGTGCTTCTAGAGCTTACTTCTGCATCCACAAGATCTGGGGCCCAAAAATCATCCATACAAACTTGTGTGCATACAGTAAAACTTAGCCCTAAATATCCCAGAATGGTTTCCGTATTGCAATGCATCTTCTAAGTGGTTATCCTTGAATACTACTTGCAAGCTACATTTGATGCAGAATACAGCTATGTGCATGTTCATCAGAATAAACTGCAATTGATGCATGTCCGCTTGTCAGAAGTTGGGATCAGCTTTGTTTCTTCCCAAGTGCATTTTTAGGATGGACACTGATCCTTCTTGTTTGTTACCTGCCTTTTCATAGAATCATAGAAAGTTAGGGTTGGAAGGGTCCCCAGGAGGTCATCTAATCCAACCCCCTGCTCACCCCATTAGAGGAGTTGAACAGCAGTGGAGTACTGTATTTTCTGACATATAACAAGCCCCAAAATAAGACCTTGAAACTTGTTTTTGGGAAGGCAGAATTAAGCCTTTTTTTTCCTGAGTTATGGCCACATAGACCAGGACAGAGACTGCTCTTTAGCTACCTCAATCTCCTTTCCTTACTTAAGTAAAAGCTGAAAAATCTAGCAGCTGCTGAAGATTGGTCCTCTTGGGCAGACTTATGATTTTGAAAACAACTAAAGAATTTTTATGTCTCTGAAACAGGAATGGAGAGACTAAGAGCAGCAAAATGTTTCCTAATAAAGGTTGGCTTAATCTGTGGAAGATCAAGACCATTAAAAAGGAGACAATTGTCGACACCTTCGGAGTGAAGAACAATAAGCCCTTAAATCAATTGTCTGTCTGGGCTACCTCAATAGGATTACCACTTCTACTATACTGTGGAGCATGAATCAAAGCAGAATGCTTCTATCACAGGCAGAAACTCAGCTTCCTTGCTTGATATATTTACCCTGATTTTGGGGGACTAGCTTTGGAGGAAAATATGAAATGTTGTGAGAGTTGAAATGGGAGTTTAGAAAGAGAGCAGCTCTCCTTTGCCGTCTTCCAGGTTGGAGGTCACGGGTGGAATCAATAATAAAGGTAATGAACTCCTTGAGATTTTGAGCAGCACTTAGAAGAAGAGGTGGGATTTGAACTTCAAGTTTCCTTTCCTAAGTAAACAGTTATATTGCTCAGATAGTTTTGTGCATTTTTCCCCTGTTTGTTTAACACTTGCTGATTCATTCACTCATTTGATTAAGTACCTTGAATAGAACCAGTTAGAACTTAGATCTCTGTCAGAAAAAAACATTTTTGGCTAAATAGAAAATTTCGCTCTTTTTTGCTTTGGTTGCTGGATAACTTTCTGGGGGTTTTCTTTCCAGTGAAAGCCCCCAAGATTATACAAAAATATTTAAACAAAACCAAATATTTGCTGAAACTTCAAAACCAAAGTCAACTGAAAAATAGATTTAAGGCAACTTCTTTTGTATTATAAAAACGAACAATTATCACTTAAAAAACACAACTATTTGGCTCTCAAGCATTTAGAGACAGATATTTAATTATTTCATTATCCAAATTAAATTTCCACTGAAACCAATTGAAGTGTGTGCATGTACTAACTTCTTGTGCAAGAGCTAATATAGAACTTTCAGGGTTTATCACTTCAGAAGGAAAAGTATTAATATTTTTTCAGTCAAAAGTTGGGGAAAGAGATGCATTGTATAAAACTGTGTATCCAGTGAAGTATGTTAATAAAATCTCTCTTTTTAATAAAACATTTCAAAATGGTTTGAAATGCTTTAGGCAAGATGTATGACAGGCCCATTTAGTTCATACAGTACCTGCTTCGTGGAAGAAAAGGAAAAATATTCTAAAAGATATGCCAGTAAAAGTTGAAGTAAAGCTCATGTGCACTCTATCTTTTTTTTCCCTGAATGCTCAGGAAGAAGAGCCTTATCTGATGGTCACTATCAATGTGTCCTGCTCTCTGATACCCTTTGCTAGAGAAAATTCCCACTTCCAGAGAGGGAGAGATTGATCTGCGCTATATAACCAGAAGACTCACCTTAAAAAAGGTAAAGAAATAAATGGTTAGCTATAACAAACCTGTAAGAGATGTCTTGGTTTGACGGTTGGGTGAGGAGGTAGATAGGTAGGAAGATAAATAATAACAGAGAATAGAAAGGGTGTCACAACCATTATGCCTTGACTTGTAAATAAGAGCTTCAGCAGTCATGATGAAGGAAGAAGAGTATACAGATATATCTATTGTTGTGTGTCAAACTATTATTGTGTACATAACATTTGCTTTCTTGTTGGCCAAGTGGATCAACAAAAGGTAACTTGAGGTTCAGGAATATATCAAGCCTGCTGTGCAACTATTATAGATAATTTTTGTGTTTGCACAATATGTCAATTATGGGCAATAATTGATAAGTAGTAACTATTCTTTTAAAGATTTGAAGTATGGAGCTTGCTACTTTCCTTAAGACATAAGTTTAAAAATATTATACATGCAACTAGTCAATCTAACCATTCCTCCCCAGAAAATGGCTAAATATTCTGTAACTGTTTCCTGTGAAAATGAAAATACAAGAGTAGAGAATGAACACGTTGCTTTTCCCTTCAGTTACTTTCTACTATGCAAGTGCATAATAGTTTGAACTGTATCTAATGTAAGTTATTAGAGCACATTAGTGTATTTTATTGAAATGTGGGTTCAGTTAACACAATGGTTCAGCCTTTCTATGAACATAGTATATACCCCAAGCTTCATATCAGTTAGGGGTTAAAGATTAAGTTGAAAACTTATCTGATGATTAATATATTAAGTAGAATTAATTTTAAAAAGGGACCTTTAAGCTATGTTAGTGTCTGACTTTAGTTGCGACTTTTGTTAACAAACAGCTGACATAATGCCATCCCTCTTCTATATACTTAAAGAATATCACAGGAATCTTTGCAATAGTTGTAATTATGATTTTAGGATTCCTCCAGAAAACCTAATGCACCTCTTAATAATCTTACATATATGTGTTACTAAGGGTGTAAGACAGGTGGCCCATAACTTGGTATTCCTATGTATTTTTTGATTTATGTAAGGGTAATATCTTCTTAGCCAGCTTCTTATTTTAAAAGGAAGTCTGTTTATAAAACTGTGGTACTCTTCAATTAGCACATGTTTTGCAGTACTCTATCATACAAATGCTTTCTGTTTAAAATATAATACTTTTTGAATACTTGTATGAAAGAGGCTACTTTCATATTAGTCAATCAATGAGCAGTATGGCATTTCATAAGTAAAATATGTAAAATGTACACTACTTATACACAGTTTAATATAAAATCAGTCTTGTTTCATGGGAGTTTCTAGGCATTTTGTATTACAGTACACCCACTTGTCTCTTCATAAAAAAATTGTGAGAGAGAACACACTGCTTTCTCCTATAGAAAATAAGCAGCAAAAATTTAGCACTGAATAATTTATACCATAAGTGGAAAATTTGGGGGCCAAAGCATTGTGTCAATGTTGCTTTAATTTTGTATATTCAAAACCATTATCTGATGTTAGTTATGCACTTGTTCTCTGTAAATCATTCTGTACATTAGTCAGAGGTGGATTTTTTTGATGTGGTGTTTAGTTGTAGTTTTGCCTCTTCCCTCTCTCCCAATACTCCTCCTCCCCACCCCGTACCCCCAACCGTCTCTGGATTCTTGATCTGCCATTTTACTGTTTCTGGTTTAACTGCTGACTGATTCAGGCTTGTTTTTATTGTAGCTCCTGTCCTGATTCTCCAAATACTTCAAATTTCCTTCTAGGCATCCTTTCCATTTTCAGTCTTTGACCAGGTAGGGGGAAGAAAACCCTTCATTTTCTTCACTCTATTAAACTTACCATTTCCATTATATTATTCATACTGGTCTTTTTTCTTTGCTACATTAATTTCTCATTCTCCCTCCCTTTTTCTCACCTCTCCTGCTCCTTATATTAATCCAATTTAAGTGTATTTCTCTCATAGCAGCATGATGACTATAAAGGGATAAATGCTCTTGGGTTCCTTCAGATATTTTAATGGAAATGCCCTACTACAATGCTTTCTTTTCATAGACATTTCTTTGACAGAAACCAACTCTTTTTTGGTTATATAAAACAGGAAATAAGTGTGACTAGCTGAATTGTGGTGAAATAAACAGCTAAGCAAATACAATGTTTCCTTATTGTAACAAAGTAGAGAGCCCAGCAAGAAAAGAGATTTTGTTTTACTCATTATCCTTTAGTAGCATTAGTGATGAGTCCAGCTGTAACAAGCGGGCATCCTGGGGCCAGTCTAAACGTTGGCCCACCCACTTGTCTTTGGGCAAACCGCCTGCCTACCTTCTCTGCCACGCCTTGATGTTGTATGTTTACATGATGTCACTAAGGTGGGAGGCTGCCCATCGACTTGCCCTGCTGCCAAGGACCTTACACATGACTCTTACCTTCCCTTATTGTGTCTCATGCCTCACAGATGTTTCTTCTAGCTAGCACTGGGACCCAAACTCTGGAGTCTCACGTGGTACTCTGTCCCCACCAGAGCTCATGGTCCTGGCACCCTCATGCTGGGTTCTTTAACTCATATTCTGGGCTCCAAACCCCACACCCATAGGAGCAGGACACTAAGCCCCATCCCATGCCCTCCTTGGGCTAACTCTCAGGCCTCCAAGCCCCACCTTAGGCCTCCAAGCCCATACCCATAGGAACAAAGCTCCAAGCCCTGTCCTATGCTCTTCCTGGGCTAACTCTGGGCCTACAAGCCCCTCTCTGTAGGATCAGGGCTCCAAGCCCTGTCCTGAACCCTCCCTTGGCTGCCCCTTATCCCTGGGTCCAGGAACATTGCAAACTGCTCCCCAAGGCTCAGGGCCCAACCCCCCTGGAGCTTTACTCTGGCTCCCTATAAGCAGCCTCAGGACTCTACTAGAAACCTTGGCACTACCACAAGTCCTTCCGCCTGGCCTGGGCCCTGCCTCAGTGTTCACAGTGAGCCTGGGCTCCCCCTGCATTGACCTCACCCACCAGGGATGTGGGTCTGTGGTTAGAAGGCACCCCATAGTCCTTTCACCAGGGAGGTAACTGGCCTGGCATTTCAGGAGAGCTACCATGACACAGGTAACTCCACCAGGCCACCCTTCCCTGGCAGGGTGCAGTTTCAAGTCTTACCCAGGACCATGGTACCTCCTCGTTCCCCATAGCCCTAGTCCTTACCTCCAAGATGTTCCATGGGCAGCAGCTCAGCCCGGTGTTATTCCTTCGGCTGCTGGTAGCAAACTGCTACCACTCTGCTGTTCAGGGCCCTGCTCTTGTAGGCAACAGCTGCGCCCTGTTCCCCGGTTGGGCAGTAGCACCTATTTGGGATTGCAAGCAGCTGCAGGCTGCCTTTCTGCTGTTGCTCAGGCCCCTGTAATTAACAAAGCACAGGGTGCTCTGTTACAGGGATCCTGGTTTTCTCTGTTTAAGAACCCCATATTTTCTGATAAAAATTGAAAAATATCTGATTAAAAAAAAATAAAATCTGCATTTTTCCACAATTAAAATGAAATGCCACTAATATATATATATAGACAGAGAGAGAGAGAGGTATCAGTTGAACACAATGTTTGAGTGATATATTTACAGTTTTAATGCAATTTGGAAGCCTACCAGTACCTCAATCATTATAATAAAATAAATTCAAAATACCTATATATTTTGGCATTTGATTTTGGGGTTTTTTGTCATAGAAAATCAGAGCCCCCCCAGCCCCCTTGGGTCACGAAGACACAGGTCCCGTTGCAGCTTCCACCCTCCCCCCCGCAGCTGCTTTGTGTTACTGAGTAGCCCTGATATGCCACCCTGCCTATGCCATTGCCCCTCACTCCTGACCCATAGCCCAACCCCCCACCAGCCCTGCCGATGCCCCTCTTTCCCAATGCATAGCCCCCCCACCCCCACCAAGGCCCCTTACTCCTGACCCACAGCCTCCTGCCTCCACCCCCAGCCCTACCAGAGGCAGCCCGCAGCTGCCAGGGCTACAGGACCATCCTGCCTGCTCCTTGCTCCATGGGCGCCAGCCCCAGCTGCTGCACACCAGGAACACCTGAACCCCAGCTGCTGCGCATCGGCCCCATGGCAGTGCCCCCCAGTCCAAGCCACCAAGCGTGCCTCATCCCTTCCCTCACACTGGCCACTGCTGCCTCAATCTGCTCCCCCAACCCAGACTTACCTGCAGGCAGCTGAGGGAGCTGCTCTCCACCACTGCCTAGTTGTATTGCTGGTCATGTGCATGTGTGGAGGCTGGAACTCCGCCTCCCTGCAAGGGGAAACCTGTGGTTTCCTGTGTTTTTATCATTTAAAGGACAAAATCTGCATTTTTTCTGCAGAAAACCTGGATCCCTGGTGAGGACTCATTTTATTTTCTAGGGTTTTTTTTTTTTTTTTATTGTTGTTCTGCAGCATGTTTCAGTGAAGATCAGAATTAGCAGTTCCTTGTTTGTTTTGTCCCTTTGCATATTGTCATCTCAACTGAATTGGTTTCCCCTCTAAGTTTGATGTGCTGGTCACAGAGCAGGTTCTGATCTCCATTAATTCTAGGAGTAAATTGCCCTCAGCTTTCTGAAGAGGTAGATCTTTGTTGGTATGGCCACTGGAATGCTCTGGTCAGAAAGCAGCAAAGTAAAGAGAGTCTGGTCCAGAAACTGTGAGCAAATAAATGTCATGGTAATTAATTGGAGCTTTAGGGGAAATCTATAGCTCTCCTCTCAGGGATTCCTGCAAACTGGATTGAATGTTGTGTGCTCCAGAAAGATGTTGTGTGTCATGTGTCCTGACCACTGAGCAGGCAAATCAAATCATCCTTTTTCATTGGCCTCTGGCTGTTCTTTACTTGTTCTGCTGGGAGAAGAAGAGAAGAAAGGAGGTGGAGTAGATGGCATCATCACCCCAAGCAATGGAAAATGGAGAGGAAGTAAAATGGGATAGGAGCTTTTCGTTCAGGAGACTGTCCATATGTGTATTCTACTGTCGGTGTACTTGAGCAGTGAGATTCTTTTGGCTATTAGTAACAGGAGAGCTTTGCACTGAGGGCACTGGGCAGCTATCTATACACATGCTCCAGGGTGGGAGGGTGCTTTAATTAGAGCAGGTCCATATGACTCTCAGAGCTGCTCTAATTAAAGCACCCACAGCATCACATGTATTCAGTGTCTCGCACTTCAAAATGGTGGTGGGGATGCTTTAACTGAAGCTTGTTCAACAGCTGGGCCCTAACTGACACTTTATGACCCTAAGCAGCTCCTGACCAAACTCACCTGTATTATGATAGTTCTAATAGGGTTAACACATTGGGTTAAGGAACCAATGCTTGTGATGCTGTGGAAAGCCTCTGTTCCCTCCATGGTTTGCTTTGCCATGTCCACACATTTCACCTGAACTAATTCCAGGCAATATTTTCAGAAATGTTTTTTATTATTTGATGATAACTATTTTCAGATATGCTAACTAGTAATTTACATATAACTTACAGAGCTACACAGAACTTGGCAGCTAAGATTGTGGAATAAGAGGAAGAGAGAGCTAAGCCAAAGTTTTCAGTGTATCCTCTGCAAGCTTCAGGCTCTGATGCTGAAAACAGGGGTGTAAAACCCTGCATGGGGCTTGTGAAGATTCTCTTTGCTGGCAGACCAAAAACTGAGAATATGAATAAATTCCCACTTCCAGACTCAGACTGCTGATTTCCATCCTTCTCAGAAGCATGTAAAAGTGCAGAAATTTTGAGTTGACCAGATACTGGTAGCTCTTGAGAAGTTTTTATGGTCCTTTCTTCATACTAGAGTTCCTTGCCTATGAAGATGCATGCATGTGGGTAAACAGTTGCTTCAAACCTGAGTTCTTTGCAACTGAATGTAAGCTGTTCCTTTCCCTCTAGCAGAGCTGCCATGTTCTGTCCTTATATGAGGAGGCTGAATTTGGTTCTTTGATCCCAGTCTATATGTGTGTGTTCTATTACAGAGCAGCAGTAACTGCATCACTGTTAAGGTTGCATTGTAGAGTTCAGTTTTAACAGGACCTGTTAAAAACTATTGGAGAAAAAGAAAGCATAGGATAGAAATTGAGGGCTCTTTTAGATGTTTTGGTGGATTGATAAATTAGCTGATTGTAGAAAAAAAGGAGTTTTGAAAATGAGGTGTTCTGGTGATCTGTTCTTCACAGCATTGTCTTGGGCATTCTGGATCTTGATGTCTGATTTCCTATTATAGTCCTTACGCTGATTGTCCCTGTAGCCTAAGGGAAGGTTCTTAGAGGGGGAAAAACCCTGAAAGTTGAAGTTCATCCTACCTCTTCTAAGTGCTGTTCAAAATACCATGTAATTCATTATCCTTGTTATTGATTTCACCTGTGACCTCCAACTTAGAAGATAATTAAGGAGAGCTGCTCCCTTCCTAAACTCCCAGTTCAAAATATTATATTTTTTCACATGTGACAAAATCTGCCTTCCAAAATTGGGGTGCTTGTATTATGCAGAGCAGCTAATTTTCTGCTCAGAATAGCAGCAACCTGCTTTGCTTTGATACCTGCTCCACAGTGCAGTAGCGGTAGTATTCCTATTCAGGTAGCTGAGCTGAGTCAAATGACTTAAGATTTCATAGACATTAGGGCTGGAAGGGCCCTCAGGAGATCAAGTCCAGCTCCCTACCCCAAGGGCAGGAAGTCAGCTAGGGTCACAGGATCCCAGCAAGATAAGTGTCCAAACACTTCTTAAAAGAGTCCAGAGTAGGTGCTTGCACCACCTCTGGAAAGAGCCTATTCCAGGCCTTGGAGGCTCAGACGGTAAAGAAGTTTTTCCTTACGTGGCTCTCCTCTGGACTCTCTCAAGCTTCTCCATATCCTTCTTGAATTGTAGAGCCCAGAATTGGATGCAGTACTCCAGCTGCAGCTTCACCAAGGCCGAATACAGTGGGAGGATGACATCCTGAGATTTATATAAGAAGAATCTATGGATGCAAGCCAAAGTTTGGTTTGCTTTACCAGCTGTGATATCACATTGGTGGTTCATGTTCATCTTGTGGTCAGTCATGACACTGAAGTCTCTTTCAGCCATGGTGCTAGTGAGCATAGCACTGCCAAGCCTATAAGCGTGCCGCAGGGTTTTTTTCCCCAAGATGGAGTACCTTACATTTGTTGGTATTGAATGTCATCAGGTTTGTATCTGCCCACTTTTTCAGCCTATCCAAGTCAGCCTGGATCACCAGGCTATCCTCATGTGTGGACACTCTACCCCAAAGTTTGGTGTCATTGGCAAACTTGGCCAGTCCACTTCTGACACCAGTATCCACGTCATTGATAAAGACATTAAAGAGAACAGGTCCAGAGCACCATGATGATTCACTTCCATTGACCACCACCCTCTGAGTCCAGCCTCAGAGCCAATTCCCCAGCCATTGGACTGTGATGTAGCTGAGGCCACAGTTGGCCAATTTTTCCAAGAGGAGATTGTGGGACACCAGATCAAAGGCTTTTTTTAAAGTCCAGATATATGATATCAATCTCTTCTCCCTTGTCCAGGTGATATGTCATCTGGTCATAGGGGGAGGTAAGACTGGTCAGGCAGGACCTACCTGCAACAAACCCATGCTGGCTGTCCTTCAGCCAGCTTGTCAAGAATGGTTTCTTTGATGATTCCTTCTAGAATCTTTCCAGGGATTGAGGTCAAGCTGATTGGCCTGTATTTCCCTGGATCTACTTTCCTCCCTTTCTTGAAGATGGGCATACCACCTCTAACCTAGACTCTCCCTCCCCCCCTCCCCAGAACAGCGCGGCACCGGTGGACCCTTCTGTCCATGAGCACAGTTTTTTAAAGGGCCTGGCATCCTCTGTTTTTGAAGACTCCATCTTTCTCTTTCTCTTGGTCCCACCTTGAGACTTTTTTATCTCCCCATGGCTACCACTGTTATCTCCAAAGTCTTGGGATCACTTGTGAGCAGACTCCATCCCTCCTTGCCTATTCCTCCTTTCTTTCTGAGCCAGCATACACCATCACAAATACATCCTCCATCTTCATTAAGTGCACTAGTGTTAAACTTCAACAGTAAACCATACTTTAATAGTTGTGATACCAACAGATCAGCACATCTGACCATCACTTACTCCATGCTCATAAGAAATAAGAATAGAAACCTGTACTTGGAATGTGAAAACTGTTCTTTGTAGCAAAGGCATCCTACTTTCTTTTGTGTAAGACTCTCTCCTGAAAACAGTCCCTTAGATTTCAATGAGAAACTTTGTCCTCTACTTTAAGCCTGAGGAGACTGTCTCTAGTTCTCTTGATTTAACTGGTGCTGAGGACAGGACACAAGGGGATAGTCCACTACAGAGTAGATGTACATTAAATCTCATAGGGAAACAAAAATATTCCTAACTGTAAGAACAGTGGGAAAACTGGAACAACCTACTTAGGGAAGTTGTTAACTCCCCTTCATTGGAGGTTAAAGAAGAGGTTGTACAGTCACCTGCCTATGATGGCTTAGGAATAGTACATCCCAGTCTATGGGATTCAGTTCAGGAAAGCACCCAAGCATGCGGTTAATTTTAACCACACAGTTAAATGGTTTCCTGAATTGGAAAGTTAGGTCCATAAATTCCTGCATGGCAGTTATGGACAATTCCTTACAAAATTATTATAAAAAGAAAAGGAATCAATATGTAAATCAGAACTCATTAGGGTGCAATACCTGTTTTCCTTGACCTATGTAACAGCTGCTTATCTTGTATCTGTATTGATGATTCATTTTGCTTTGTCCCTCCAAATAATTTCAAACCATTGTGAGGTATATTTTCAAAGCAGTGCAGAGGGAATTCTGCATACAAATCCATGAGTATATCCTGTAACCATCAAATGCCTTTTCTTTCCTTATTCAGAGGTTTTCTAAAAATCAAGTAGGCCATATCATCCTTTTACTTGATCAGCAGTATTGTGATCTCTGTGCATTGCTTTGGCTTGAGGCTTCCACTTCTTAAGAATCTGAACTGCTAATATTCAGTAGATTACTTAGGCCAGATCCTACTCCATCTATGAGGTAACTAAGTGGACATATATATATCTATATATATCATGCTTCACCACTAGGTCACAAGAAAATGAAGAGGAGAAGGAGGACCAACTTACCCATCTTTTGTATTAACAGTTTTCCGGAGATCTAAGCAGAATGAATTAGGATTGCACATAGGCACCTAAATGCACCTATGTATCTAATAGATGGAATAATATCTGGCCTTTAGTGTATGGTGCCAGTGCACCAGGGAAACATCATGCTACCAGGCGTGTTTTGAATATATACACAGGCATGCAAGCAAAAGTACTTGGAATATACCTATGCATAATTTAAAGGTAGATACCAATGGTTCACTCACAATTAATTTCCTGGTGTAAATGTGCCATCTGTGTGCAAGTTTTCTTTTTTTAAGTGCTAAAAATTTGGAAAATTTTGTCCCATACAATATTCACTGCTGTGTGTGATGCCCTTGAAATTCCATAAAGTACTGTGCTTGTGACAGGCAAAGCTGAGTTGGCCCTAGTCCAATTGTGTGACTTGAGTAGAAGCAAGCACTGGACTTTCCCTTCAGAGTGATAATGCTTTCCATCATGAGGTCCTGAAAGGTGTTACTTGTGCAAACATAGTAGGCAATAGAAGTACTATTTTGTGCTGTAGCATGTGCCAATCCTGTCATCCGGTGTCATGACGTAAAACAGATGAATATCCGAAAAGAAAACACAATTCTGGAAGTTAAAACTAAATGCATGATAATAAATATTCAAACTATGGGCAGACTCTCCCTACGACAGCAGTGAGAGACCTTTTTAAATATGACTCAGAAAATAGGTTTATAGAAGGACAAATCCCATAATCCATTAATGACTATCTTGCTGGTCTGGAAAGTACTCCACCTTTATGAATAGTGTCCTTAAATAATGTAGGTAACAATGTTTCTCTTTTTGTTACTGAACCTGTTAGAGTAGTTCTTTATCACCTGGAAGAATTCAAAATCGGAATAATGTTTGAAAAAAACATGTCACCTATAGAAGTCTCCTCTGTGACATTCTGATTCTTGTGGTGTGTTATCATATCTGCTGTTTCTTTACAGTGTGCGCTCTTCAGTAAGTAAATACAGTATACGCTCTTCTGTAAGGTATGTTTCATGCTGGCAGGAAAAGGAGAGAGAGCCATAGATAGACCTGATAGTGTACTGCAGCTGCTCCTGAAATACCAGAAGCCTTGCTGGGAAATTTCCAGGAAGGGAGTGATGAGACTCTTTCATAGAAGTTTTTTCTATAGCTGGGGTGGGCAAAATATGGCTTGCGTGCCAGATCCAGGCTGCCAAGTGATTGGTTCTGGCCCCCAGGTGGGCACCCACCAGTTTATTGGATATGGCCTTCAGTAGCCCTTGCAGCACTTTGCATGGGGCCAAGCCCTATCAGGATGAAAATAAATGTACTTTGCTTGAATTAAGTAAAAAATTGACACACACTGTAAAAATAGCTGCAGTTCTAGGAATTGTTTCCATTAGGGATGATGGAAACATATCAATAAAGTAAACACTTTAATTTACAATATTTCACTGCAGTGAAATATCCATATAAAAACACTGAATGAAATAACGATTCCCTTCTATGCAGGGGCCCATAACTTGATGGAAGTATAAATTGCTGAAATTGTACTAATTATGTTATAAAATGCATTTATAATGCTGTTGTATTAAAGATGTAATGGTCTGCCTAGATCATGTATTTTTATTGCATTCTTCTAGTGTGTATATGTTTCCAAATAATGCTAAAACATAATACATTTCAGTACAGTGATAAAATTAGCAGAGACTGACTACATATTTCTGAGTTACATAAATTTAGTGGTTATTTAAAACTGCTATGCTGTACTTTTTGTTTCAGTAACAATTGACAAAACTATGGCTACAGATGAAAAAGACACTAAGCAGACTGTTCAGTCTGAGGTACTGTGTACTGATGATTCAGGTACTGTAAAAATAAACTGGATTTTTTTAATTGCAAATTAAAGAGACAGAATCCATTTTCCTTTCCATTTGGTTGCATATAGATCTTCTTTCTTCCATGAATTATGCAATGTAGGCAGGCAAAATATGATCTGCTCTTGCCCTGACTGAAAGACTGTAGGATTTGAGAGGGGTTTCTTTCTTTACTACAGATTGGTCTCCTGACATGCTCCAGCATGGGCTAGCAAGTTTTTGCTACTTGTATTGGAGTTGTAAACCACTGTTTTCCCCTAACAGTTGCTCCTTAATTTCAGCGTGCCAAATACTACTGCCTTTTCTCAGGTAGAAGTCATTGGTATATTACTTGGGGAAAGACTGGGTAAGAAAGCAGTGTTGGCCAGGCTTTGCTCCCATTTCTTCTCTAGAGCTTTTCATCTTGTTATTTCAGGTCTCTGTATCAGGCTTTTATAGCCTTCAGCTTGGTTCTAGCATCATACAAATCGAAGAAATCTAAAAATTGAAGATGGAGAAGTAATACTAAATTAAGTAATTTTGTCTGACATTTCTTCCAATGCAGGGTCATTTTTTCAAGGTATTTCTGACAGTTTTCATGACAAGCTTTTCTTTACATTGTATATCTAACTGTCTCATAGAGGGTTGCCCAACTTCCGGGCCATGGGCCAAGTGCAGCCCATGGAGCCATAGTATCTAGCCCATGGGGCTCCCCACAAATTGGGAAATTTGGTGGCAATGGAGTGGTGGTAATAAATATGGCCACCCTTCTCCACCACCAAATTCATAAACCCTGCCTGGGGCTGGGCTGGGGCTGGGCTACACCTCTTTCTCCCATGAGGCTAGGTTGGGGCTGGGCAATGTCCCATCCCCCTGCAGGACCAGGTTGAAACTGGGCCAGGCCCCCTCCCTACCTCCATAGGGTCAGGTTGAAGCCAGGATGCACCCTGGGCCCCTCTGTGGGGCTGGATGGGGCCGTGCTGTGAATGCCTCATGCTGGATTGGGACCATCACTTGGATCTGGCCCACGAACAGTCTGTTCACCCCAATGACCAAAGTGGTTGAATACCACTGGCCTAGGTATAATTTTCATAGATTCATAGATGTTAGGGTCGGAAGGGACCTCAATTGATCATTGAGTCCGACCCCCTGCATAGGCAGGAAAGAGTGCTGGGTCTAGATGACCCCAGCTAGATGCCTATCTAACCTCCTCTTGAAGACCCCCAGGGTAGGGGAGAGCACCACCTCCCTTGGGAGCCCGTTCCAGACCTTGGCCACTCGAACTGTGAAGAAGTTCTTCCTAATGTCTAGTCTAAATCTGCTCTCTGCTAGCTTGTGGCCATTATTTCTTGTAACCCATGGGGGCATCTTGGTGAATAAAACCTCACCAATTCCCTTCTGTGCCCCCGGGATGAACTTATAGGCAGCCACAAGGTTGTCTCTCAACCTTCTCTTGCGGAGGCTAAAAAGGTCCAGTTTCTCTAGTCTCTCCTCGTAGGGCTTGGCCTGCAAGCCCTTAACCATATGAGTGGCCCTTCTCTGGACCCTCTCCAGGTTATCCGCATCCCTCTTGAAGTGCGGCGCCCAGAATTGCACGCAGTATTCCAACTGCGGTCTGACCAGCGCCCGATAGAGGGGAGGTATCACCTCCTTGGATCTGTTCGTCATGCATCTGCTGATGCACGATAAAGTGCCGTTAGCTTTTCTGATGGCTTCATCACACTGCCGACTCATGTTCATCTTGGAGTCCACTAGGACTCCAAGATCCCTTTCCGCTTCCTTGCCACCAAGCAGGTCATTTCCTAGGCAGTAGGTGTGCTGGACATTTTTCCTCCCTAGGTGCAGCACTTTGCATTTCTCCTTGTTGAATTGCATTCTGTTGTTTTCTGCCCATTTGTCCAACCTGTCCAGGTCTGCTTGTAGCTGTTTCCTGCCCTCTAGCATGTCCACTTCTCCCCACAGTTTTGTGTCATCTGCAAACTTGGACAGAGTACACTTCACTCCCTCATCCAAGTCGCTGATGAAGTCATTGAAGAGTATCGGTCCAAGGACTGAGCCCTGCGGGACCCCACTGCCCACACCCTTCCAGGTCAAAACCAACCCATCCACTATGACTCTCTGGGTGCGACCCTCTAGCCAATTCACCACCCACCGGACTGTGTAGTCATCCACGTCACAGCCTCTTAACTTGTTCACCAGTATGGGGTGGGATACCGTATCGAAGGCCTTCCTGAAGTCTAAATATATGACATCCACCCCTACTCCTGCGTTCAGGCATTTTGTAACCTGGTCATAAAAAGAAACTAGATTAGTCAGGCACGATCTGACTGCTATGAACCCGTGCTGGTTTCCCCTCAGCATAATTTGTCCTGCTGGGCTCTTGCAAACATGAGCCTTGATAATTTTTTCAAAGACTTTGCCAAGGATGGAGGTGAGACTGACTGGCCTATAGTTGCCTGGGTCCTCCTTCTTCCCCTTCTTGAAAATGGGGACCACATTGGCCCTTTTCCAGTCCTCCAGGACTTGGCCCGTGCGCCATGAGCATTCGAATATTCCCGCCAGTGGCTGTGCAATGACGTCAGCCAGTGCCTTCAGTACCCTGGGATGGAGCTCATCTGGGCCTGCCGACTTAAAGGCATCCAGTTCCTTAAAGGCATTCCAGTTTATCCTGCTTTAGTGCTGGGGGTTAGATTAGATGATCTCTAGAGATTCAATCCTACATTTCTATGATATCCTCTCCTAGCTTCCTCTTTGAGAATTACCCGAAGGATTGACCCATATTTCCTAGACTTCATACCAGGAGATTTCAGAAAATTGGAACATAAGGAAAATAATTCTGTAGGGTTTTATTTCAGCAAAGCACTTCATCACAGGCTGAATTCAATTGAGTGAATCATGGGCTTAAAGTTAAAACAATGCTTCACTGGACTGAGGCCTTGATGGCTTCCTTGCACACAATTCTGTTCATACTGAGTCATATCTAAATATTAGGTACTCAATATGTTGCTTTGTTTTTCATGAGTCATTACTGAAAACGATTAGACAAGAGACTGAAAAACATTTTATTCCTTTTCCTAGCATTATTCTCACTTGTCCTTGAGCTTATCAGTACCTCCCTAAGGAAATATAGCCTAACAGTTTAGAAATGGTGAGTTAGAGAGTGCACTTGAAAAGACATATCTTACAGCCACAATAGCATATGAAAGTCATTCATCCAAAACTGTTGACGTCTCGCTTAAGATCAAATGTCATGTTTTAGTTTGTGTGGAAAAATCATGTAGTATTCATAATGTCTGTACAAGGTTAATAAGTAAGAAAATGGTAAAGGATTGAAGGTGGAAGGTCTGAAAACTAAAGCTACTTTTAGGGAAATTATTTGAAAATAATTTAATATTTTTTCAGAAATCATTTAATAACCTCACTTCATTTATAACAAAGGTAAAGATCTCAGGTGCCTCTTATCCTGCAAATGGGCATGAACAGCACTGGCTATAGATAACTAAGGCTAAGAGCAAGGACCCGTTAACAAGTTACTGGGAGGGAAAAGAGTGCAGCACATTGAAGCACATGTGTGCAGCGCATTGAAGGTAACTACCCATGCACAAACTAGTCCATGGGAGTCTGTCCTTACAGAAACAGAGAAGTAAGCTACCACGGATTGACTTTAATTTACTGGAGGTGTAAGTATGTGCATGAAGCAGCTACTGTTGAACAGCCAATGTTCTATAAAATAGGGCTGTCCAGCTTCTAAGCAGTCAGGGGCTGCATGCATGCAAACTGCACCAGTGCAAACCATGGGCAGCCTGGCTTCACCCTCAATTCCTTAACTGCAGGCTATCGCATTGTGCTACACAGAGATGCTGGGCCATGGGTGACCGTGCCAATGCCGGCTGTATTGCTCAATGCCCTCTGGGGTCAGGGCAGGAACTGAAAGTCAAAGGAGGAAAGGGGAGCCTGGAGCTCCTGGCTGCTACTGCAACCAGAGTAATGTGGGGAGCAATGGTAAGTTGGGAGCAAGGGGGCACAAACCTGGAAGTGTCCTGTTATAATATACCTTCCAAGGGAGGTGGTGCTCTCCCCTATCTTGGGGGTCTTTAAGAGAAGGCTGGATAGGCATCTGGCTGGGGTCATCTGACCCCAGCACTCGTTCCTGCCTCGGCAGGGGGTTGGACTCAATGATCTGTTGAGGTCCCTTCTGAGCTTATCATCTATGAATATCCTCATATTAGCCATAGTTATTGTAAGTTGCCAGTTTCTTGCTAAACTTCATGACCTCACCTACGAAAGTCCCAGAATGAATGAATCAGTGCTTTTAATCTATATTCAAGATCCACTCTTATTTAATTGTCAACTCCCTTAGCTCATCTTCCTCTCTTATCTCTTCTTCCCTTTCCATTTCTCCTGTCAGCTCTTCATTCTTCATCAGTTTGCCTGCTGTCCCCAAATGGGTGAGTCACTAATTTCACTTTGTGCTTGGATAACCAACTCTCTTTTAGGAAACTCAGTCATGACTCAGCTAAGTAGACAGCTCTGTCTTTGAGAAGTTCTGACATGATTTGCTCTCTTTTGTTACCTACTTCTGCACCACATACCTTAATTAAAAAAAAGTAGTTTTATTATAACCACTCTTGGCCTCAGTAGACATTATCTGCCCCATTAAGTTCCATTTCTGTTTAATACTGTGTCAAGCCCCTCCAGTTTTCTCTTCCTCCCTTTCCTTTCTTCCTCATTGATTTTGTTTACATCTCTTCCTCCACCATCTCAGTGAAACTCTCATTGCCAACAGGATGGTATTTCTTGTTTGAATGTCTTGGCTGTTCAGTAGAAGCTGATATTTCTACTCCTCACTAAATGGAGATGGGGCTTCAAACAGATGGAAGGAGAGGACTGGAAGAACTACTCATCCTACTCATCCTAGTAAGGGGAAGGGTTTTTGTGCTCTCAGCACAAGGGGTGGTCGGAGACAGGGTACTTACTTAGTTGCCTGAAAGATGTATTTTAAACCAGGATCAAAATACTGAAACATCCCACTACCTAGGGACTACATCCTAAAACTGGGATGTCCAGCCTTTCAACTTGGGTAAATATGATAGGTCAACCTCACTGTAATCTCCCTCTTAAATTCTATGCATTTGACTGCAAAACCAGTAAGAAGCTAAGAGGCCCAATCCAATTTACTATTTTTATTTACAGAATGATTAGCAATGCTTCTGTCTCTTTAAAATTGCTAATGGTGTGATTTTTTTTTTTTTGCTGTGATGATTACTGCAGTGTATGAACATGAAATTATTCAAAAGGAGAGAATAACTTCATGGTTTGCTGTGGTTTGATGTGGCTTCCTTATATTCAGTCCCCTTTTCCTTCTGCAGTGCTGTTTCAGGTTTACACTATCAATTATTGTAATGTTTAGATTTCTGTTTTTCTGGTTGTCTCTCAAAGTTAAAAAGTATCAAAATCGTGGCAAATTAAGTTGGGTAATGGAACCTACCTGGTAGAAATGTAGTGGATCTTAGATGAACGATAGGGGTGTAAGATTAAAGAAAGGGTTTGTGCTTTCATGAGAGAAGAAAATACAGATGCCAGGTCTCATTTGTTTAAAATATCCATAAGTAGATTGGTCATGAATTACAAGAATGATAATTAACAGCAAAGACTATTATTTCCACTGGCAAGTGCCTTCAAAAAGTCACCTTTTGTCTTTCTATGATTCTCCTGAAAGGTGTCATACTGACAGCCTTGGCAGCTGAAGTCTTCTGTATAGTCATATAACAGACACAGCACAGATGACTGCACTACATTTTCCCATGTTGTACCCACAGTACAAACCTGTGACTGAAAGAACAAAGCTAGTGGAGTGAGAGGGCTTAGTTCATCCTCTGCACTCTTTCAGTCCTTCATCACTCTACTGATGTTATCAAAGCAGCTGACATTTAATACTGTTTGTATCTGGGAATTCGGTAATGTGGATGTCTACCCAGTATAAATTAAACTGAGACCACCAAATTCAGTTCATGTGCATCACCACTGAGCAGCCAATGAAAGGTATAGCTTCTGGTCACTACCAAATGGGTTAGATTTGGCTTGAGATCTTGGAGCTGGATGGCTCTGTATACCATTATTAAGCCTTCAGGTCACTTATTTTTTACAGTAGTTCCCAAAACAAACCTAACTAATAATATTAAAAGGCAAAGAAGAAGGGAGACACTAGAATTATGTCGTTTGAGCAGTATCCCTCTTGTTGCCTCATTGTAATTCCCATGCAACACATCCTGTCTAGACAGCAAGTCCTATCTTCTGTATCAGTAATGACATCTCTTGGCTTCTAATGAAATGATTTTGTCTGGTCTCCAATAGCTTTGTGTTTGTTTGGTCAGTTTGTTTGTCAATTTGCTTTACTGAATTAAATATTTTCCATTGATTCTGTATAGGTTAGAACACTTAGCTAACTTAGGTCATGTACAAAGCATTCATTTCTAGTGGTGGAAAATTTCCACTAGATGTGACTCCAGGAGGAGGAGCAATACTGACATCTAGTTTCCAGCCTCTTCTTCTCCTAGCACCTTCCTGAGACTGAGGTGATCCCCATTTGGAGAAAGTGTGGGCTGCACCAGTTCTCCTGTTCCCCAGGGACTGAAGCAGTAGGGTAAAGCCCCAGTGACTAGGGTGTGAGAAGCCGGCAGGGGTTGGCACTGCTCCCTGTGCCCAGGAGCTGAGTGGAGGAAAAAGCACATCAAAGCCTCCTGCTTCAGCACCTGTCTACAGAGGGGCAGGAGCAGCTGCCCCCCATGCACCTTTTCCAGGCTGGGGTGATCCTGGTCTCTGGAAGGCACAGGAGCCTTTTCCTATACCTCTGCTTCTCCTGGTTGTTGTGAACAGTAAACTGCAGGAAAGTTTGTTGTCTCTGGAGAAACTCTGCCTGGAGCAACTTCTACGTGATTGGAATCGAGTTATTTTTCTGTTTAGTTTTGAAACTGAGCATGCATTTCATTCTGGTATCAGTACTACTAGCACAGTCAATAGTTTCCTAAGGTTGAGTTTTTGATATCATTTGAGATTTTCATAGATTCATAGATGTAGGGTCGGAAGGGACCTTGCAGATCTTCTAGTCCGACCCCCTGCCCTGGGCAGGAGAGAAAACTGGGCTCAAATGACCCCAGCTAGGTAATTGTCAAGCCTCCTCTTAAAGACCCCCAAGGTAGGAGTCAGCACCACTTCCCTTGGAAGTTGGTTCCAGATCCTAGCTGCCCTGACTGTGAAGTAGTGCCTTCTAATGTCTAGTCTGAACCTACTTTCTAACAATTTATGACCGTTATTCCTTGTTACTCCAGGAAGCGCTCGGGGGAACAAGGTCTCTCCCATTCCCCACTGGTCCCCCCTAGTGAGTTTATAGACAGCCACCAGGTCCTCTCTCAGCCTTCTCCTGTGAAGGCTGAACAGGTTAAGGTCTCATAGCCTCTCCTCGTAGGGTCTGCCCTGCTGTCCCCAGATCATGCGAGTGGCCCTCCTCTGGACCCTCTCAATGCTGTCCACAGCCCTCCTGAAGTGCGGCACCCAGAACTGGACGCAGTACTCCAGCTACGGCCTGACCAGTGTTGGTGCCACTTCCATTAGCATCAGGTCTGAATGTAGAACTTTTACCTGGATGCCTGACTTATAAAAACTCACCTCAAGGATGAACATGCTTAGCATTAGTACCACAAACTGTCCCACAGAAAGTCCACCCAGCAACCTAAAGAATCTCATGGGGCTGTTGGAAGCTCTCCATGTCAGCATATTTCCCTTGTTCAGTTTCTGAAACATGCTCCATTGTAGCAGCATCCTCCCACTACTTACTGATGGGAAAGATACATAAATACAGTTTTCAGCTGGGTGTTTGGGTTTTTTTTTCTTCCAGTGAATCTCGGTGCTTAGGGAGTAGTTGGAAGAGGGGGCATCTCTCCTAGCTTGTCTGCTCAATCCTTGTTCTAACCCACTCATTCTCACTTGGCTTCTTCCAGCATTGCCCCCTTGACCCACAGAGCACCTTCCTTTGGGTCTGCAGACAGGAAGCTGACCCATATAACTGCAAAGGATGGGGAAAATCTGTGTGTGTCCATGTCCTCTCTGTCCCTGACATAGCAAGTAGTATGTGATGAGGTGGTCCATATCCAATAACCTTCCAGATCATTTTTGGGGAGTGTCTCAAGAGAGTTTAGGAATAACTCCTTTGTAGTTCTCAATATTTTAGCTAACATGCTGAAATGGCTTATCTAAATTGAACTTTGGAAGTTTGTTCATGGGTGTTTGTGTGCATGCTGTCTCTCTCTCACTCACCAATTTCTTACCAATAATATAAAACCGTTCTGTTTTCATTACAAACTTGGTATCTCTTTGGATGGTGGCCAGTCACCCTCCATTCTGTCAAACTTGTCAGAAAAGAAGACTCTACTCTTTTTATTGTCTGGCTTCTTTCCTTAAATCTCCTTTTCCTATTCTTCTTTAAAAACATTCCAAAATCAAACTTAGTATTAAAATCTGGCGTTATTTAAAACTTAGTTCATTGGTTAATCCTTACCTGAATTTGCTTCCAGTCATAAACTCTCAAGTTCTGTGACCTTCTTTGATATATGAATCAGCTCAAAGTAAATTCTAGTGGATTTTAATTAACTGCTAATATTGGAACAATTGAGGCTCTTCAAATATATTGCCTTTACCTGTGTATAAAAGAAACTGTTCAGCTTTTGCAACTTGTCATTCAGTAATTTACAAGATAGCTAAGAAAGGGAAAAATTATGCTACCCACTTCAATTAGTGGTAACTGTTGTGGTGGATAGTGCTTGGAACCATATCATGTTTTTCTGGGCAATATTTTGTCTAACTCATTTTTAATATATTCTTGATTTCAACCTTTAGGAACCTGTCTCCCTATTAGTTATCCTTTGCAGAAGGAAATTTTACCAAGCTTCTTGGCCTTGATTTTGTGACATTTTTGGTGTAAACTGGAATAATTTTCATCCTATTGAGGGGAAAAATAATTGGGATCTTTCTAATGTCTGTTCTGTTCTGTTCTCTGGTATCTAAATATTGTTTCAATGGAATCAAATGGAAAAGCTTCTGTTATATAAAAAATCTAAGTTTTGACCAAAAGAGCATTATTTTCTCCACTATTTTCATCATCTTCTATTCACTAAATCACTAAAATATAAGAGGAAACCTTATGCTCCAAAATTTAGTCCCAGGATAAACACATGAATATCTTTCCTAAAAAATGTGTCACTTATCAGCATGCTGATTATAGGCATACAAACTAAAAGTAAATAAGATGTGGGCTGCAGTGTTTTCAGTACACCGTTGACCTAGAGTTCTGTATTTACATCATGCTTGCCCTGGTGAAGACTGCTAAATGCCTATCCAGTGCTTGAGAGAGGCTTGAGAATTGTTGACAGCAAGCTGTGTGAGAATCAATGATACTGGTACTGGAAAAAATATAATGGATAGGATGTGTCCATGAGCTGTAACTTCATGTTCACAATCTAAGTAATGCTGGTTTCTTACCTGGAGACTGTCACTATTTCTCTTGGATATGAATCTCCAAGCTCAGTCACTTCAGAACCATATTGCTGCAGGGGCTCTCTTTGGGTGCTTGTACACATGATGAAAATTGCCCATTTTTGTAGTTCAGTTGCATCCTGCTTTACCAGTATGGGTGCTTTTTGCAATGTAAATGAGTTTGTTGCATTGCAAACTAAACCACATATCCATGTAGTTTAGGTTGCTATGTAGCTACTTGTAACATTGCAGCCTTGTAATCTGACATTTTGTGTCCCCCGCTCCTGGCTGTCGGAGAGGCAGGCTGAAGGCAGAAGCAGCGAGGCGACCAATCTTTTTTTTGTGGAGACTGCCTGCATCTCCCATGGCTGGGGGGGAGGGTGGGGGGTGGTGGAACTACTGGTGGGCAAAGCAGCCCCTGAGCTGCAAGGAGCCCCAGTCCTTCCCTCCACATTGGCGTTGCCCCCTGGGACCTCCTGGCCAGGCTGCTAGCTGGCCAGGGGCTGTCCCACCTCAGGCTCAGAGAACAGTTGGATCAGGCTGGGTGCTGCCTCTGAGCTGGGGCAGCCCCAAGCTTGCTAGCACCCCGCCTGGGGGGGCCCAGAGGGTGCCACCGCTGCAGAGGGAAGGACCAGCTCAGGAGTCACTCAGCCCCCTGGCAGGTCACGTGGGTAGGCTCCACTGGAGGAAAAAATAGAAACAGAAAAAGTGGTGAGGGTCCCAATCCTTTTTTCTGCAGAGCCTGCCTGCGGCCAAGGGGTGAGCTACCAGCAATCAATGAGCTGTGGGGAACACCGGTCCTTCCCTCCACAGTGGCAGCACCCCCAGGTCTGCCCGAGCGGGCTGCTAGCAAGCCTGGGGCTGCCCCTGTTCAGAGGCAGCACCCAGCCTGATCCAACTGTTTTCTAAGCCTGAGCTGGGGTAGCCCCTGGCCTGCTAGCAGCCCACCCAGGTGGCCTTGGGGAGCATACCACTTCAGAGGGAAGGACTGGGGGCCCTCACTGCTCAGGAGCCATTTGACTGCTGGCAGCTCACCCCTCCGGCCACAGGAGAAGCAGGCAGGCGCCATGTGGGGGGTGGGGGGAAGGTTTGGGCCCCTTGCCGTAACAGTGATGGAAGCCCCTAAACTGAAACAGTGGGTTTTAATCATCATAATTAAAAACCCACTATTTCAATTTAGGGGACTAACCCCTGTCACGTGTACAAGTGCCCTTTCAGGCTAAAGCCTGGGGCTATATGAAAAATAGGCTGGTGCATAATTTGATGACCAGCCAATTGATTGGTGCTTCTAGGGAACAGCACATGGCATCTGTGCTCCCATATCTGCCTGTTGATAACTAAACCAAAACAAAATAGTTGGATTTGATTGTAAATCCCAAAAGGGTTTTGAAATGTATCTTTTCTTTGTGCTAGTCTGCCTCAGCTGTGACAAGTGTATACACTTTAAGCAGAGTCAGTGTAGCACCATTTAACCAATGATGGGGCCTCGGTTCAGTAAGAAGTTCCCTCCAGGCTGATGTAGGCCTGGTTTGCTGACTGTTAGGGGATGCTACAAGATGCATCTGTTTGTGGTGCAAGGATTGAAGCAGCTTGTAGATGCCTGGTTAAGTGAGTGTGTGGAGGATCAGGTTCTGTTAGATAACTTTCAGTGTGGAGGGAAGCAACTGTTCAGGTTGGTTGATTAGTTTATAATTTGTCAGACTCATTCCTGAGGTTCGGTAGACCTCTTTCTTGCATTAAAATGAAGATGAAGCAGGACTAAGCCTCTCATGTCACAAGAATCTGATTAACTAACCAAATAGCACATGTCCCCAAGTAAACATACCCACTGTTAAATGAAACTCTTTGATATACCTATTGCAAGACTTTTGGTGAAATGCCTTTCTGGGAGCAAAAAGTGAGATTACTTTGATATCTCCTTTGCCGTTTCTTCCTCCTCCTCTGTTACCTCCATTCCATTTGTCTGTCTGTATTTTGCGCCGTGATTATTTGTGTCTGTTTGCAGTGCTTTCTACAACGAGGCCCTCAAGCAGGGAGGAGAACCTTAGGTGCTAACTTAATAATGGTTTATTATTGGTAATGTGACCTGCAGGAAAAAGATCCAAGATTTTACAATGTGCCATCTGTGATGGATTATTTAAAGCACTACTTTGTTGAAAACTGCCTCTGTTCAGTTCAATAATTGTGTGTGTTGGTACACAGAAGCTGGGCTTTCTAACCAGAGGGTATCCAGTAGCCATTCTGTTCTCTTACAAACTCAGCCTCATGAGGATAAAGGTTGTAGAAAAGGTTTTTATTTCAGAGCTGTGAACAATTATGTCCCTAACTCAAGCCTATTCTTGGAAGAAAGTGAGTGCTCTTTAGGAGGTAATGTCTTTTGGATAAGATTTTCAAATGTATATGCCCAAATGTAACCTCAAAAGTGTATGGTATTTAAAAGGGCAAGTAGGTTGATTTAAAAGCCTAACTTGAGCTATCCATTAAAAAAAAAACCAGCAACGATTGGCCAGACAGAAGATTGCACAGCGATATAGGAAGAGTTAGTAGAAAAAAATTGATTTAGGAGTGCCTGGTACACTAGGTCTGCTGGGTATTCTGCACTTTAGAAAATAAAGTTACTTATTTAGGTTCCTGAATGGGACCAATTAGCCTAATTTTAGGCTACTGTTATTTACTGTTATTTATCTTTAACAATAGTAAGCTAGATTTCACAGATCTTTGAACCTTCTGCTATAAAAGGTGTAACAGTATATAAAAGGGACAAATTCAAAGCCTATAGAAGTCTATGGAAAAATGTCATTGAATTTATTGGTGCTGGATCCAGCCAAGGTTGGTGACTGAATAGTAAAACCTTTTTGGGACATTCAAGCTTTTTTAATTTTCCCAGAAGAGACTGCAGTTGTTGTCACTTTCTCTATGAAGATGGTACAGTCTAACTCTCTTGTCCTCTCCACTTTGTAGGAATGTAACCCTGTTTTAGAAAACACTGGTACCTAACACAGCATTTCCTGCAAAATTGCACTGGGGTGTGTGCGAGTTGCTTGGGTAATAATAGTTGCTGTAAATATTGGGAATGTCAATTTAAACTTAATTTTTTTCCCCTTTGTCTTTTATGGAAGACCCTTTTACATAGCAGGTGTATTTTTAAAACATGACGTAAGTTATATACCTTGCTACCTTCACAAGGAAGGTAAGTAGTATCATGTTTCTGTTTTACAGATGGGCAAAACCAAAGCAGAGAGAGGTTAAGTCATGTAACAAGTGAATTCCAGGCAAAAGAGCTCCTGTTATCAGTACATGAAGTTGCCACTATTCTTGCCTGCTAAGAACTACTATTTGAATTGCCATTTGGAAGCTTCTTTACTTGGGAAAACTTTATTGCTGTGAGGAGACTATTAGATAGAAGCTAAGTATGGAAGCATATGCTCAACTTGATCCAAGAGGCCATGCTTACAAAGTTTCCTTCCAATTTATAGCATATCCTTAAGAGCTTTTTAAAAAAATGTTCTCATCAGTGATTTTCATGGCTTCTGTTGTTTCCTCCTCAGAGAAGATCAAGTCTGGAGATTCTCTGACTACATCTGAAATTGTAGGGATGATCAATTTGTTTAAGAAACCTTGTAAGTACACAACTGATTCTGTGGATTCTGAAGCATACAATGTTCTGTCATTCAAAAGTTCATCGTTTTAATTTCTTGTGGCTAAGTTTTGAGTACTCCCAAATGGGAAGCTGGCTGAGGGAGTAATGTGCTGTGCTTAATGTGTACAGTCAGGAGCTGCTGCTAATTTATGTGCTGCTTTTCCTCATTTTCATCAGGGCTTTTATTTAACCAAGGATGCACGTAAGCTGAAGTCAAATCCTAATGCAAGAATGGTAGGGTTGTCCTGTTCGTATTTATGCAGATATCTCCTGTTAGTACCCTTGGAAACTATTTGCGTATTATTGAGAGATTTGAACCCTCATGGTTTGTCTTTCACAGCCATAGTCCATGCTTTTTATCAGCTTTTGACTTGACTTCTTTGACCTGTGAAGTTTTAGAATTCATGTGTTTTGTGGGTTAAAAACTAGATTAAATTTGGAGAGGTATGTGAAAATGTTTGTGTGCCTTAAAATATTTAAAAGTATTTCTCAGCATCGTCAGTGTTTGTTATTTTTTGTTAAAGTGCTTCTCTTTGAAACCTGTTTTTCCTTGGATGTTTATATGCCAATTGTCAAGAGGTAATTTAATTGATGAAAATATAATGATTTTAACTAAAGCTTTTATGGCATTTGTAGAGATTATATGACAATTTTAATTGTCACGTGACTGATATGAACTGAATGGACACCTGTGGTTTAGATCTGTCTCGGTGTAATTACTAGACATCATGTAATGAATTGATACCGAATTAAATGTAGTGTCTTTTTTCCCCCTTTAATATTTTATTCTGGCTAAACTACTGTTTACTGTGAACAAAATTTATTTGCAATACAGGCCAGTAGATAACTGTAAATTAGAAAGCACATTATTTAAGATGGCAGGCTTGTCTGGACTTCAGGCAGGATGCATGTGGACTACAATTCAGAAGTAAATCCAGCAATATCACTCTGACTTCATTTGATCAGATGGAAGTTTCACATGAGTTAAAAATGCATCAAGAAGGGTAGGAAAAGATTTTATTTAATTCATGTTTTACCATATGGGAATAGGCAGTAAATCCCAATGTAGCTAACTGTTAGGTCAAACCTTTCACTGAGGAAATGAAGACAAATGAGTGAATATAATGAAATCTTTAGCACTCCAGTATGTTATAACCTGCTGTAGTGATACCTTTAGATTAAAGGGTAGCAGAAATAATGAGAAGCATAAAAAAACCTGAAGGAGGGATTCATGTAGTAAGAAGATAAAATGTATGTAAAGTATCTGGCTAGTTTTTCATTGTTGTATATTTATAGATCAGGTGGTCATTTTATTTGCATTTTCCTGGGGAAAACAGAATAGGTTTGAAACATAAAGATGTTCTTAACTTCTGTGATGGGTGCATGTGTGGGAGCACAGTGTGCTCACTCAATACCAAAAAATGATTTAACTGTGTAAAGTTTGCAGACTTTTTAGGTTTCTTCTTGTAGTCAAGGTAACTTCCTCATTGGCACTGTAGTGTGGCAATTACCTTCCTTTTTTGTGACTGTTTACATCACAGCTATTACTAACTATTGGCCTAAGCAAAAGATTCCCAATCCAGATTTCAGCATGTTTGAACTGGGTTTGATATGTTATTTGCATATATTGCTACAACCACACCACTAGGGTAATAATTTGGTCTTAAACCATACTTTGAAGGAGGTCACTGGATTACATTTCCTGTAAAAGCTTCCAGATATCTGGAAGCTACCCACAAAGCAGTGTTGACTGAGACTTTCAAGAATATTCATTCTTCTATTTCTGTTCTGAGAAACCCATACTCTGAGGTATCTTCTACTCTTAACTGAGAGACAAACATGCATGTTATGCTTGCCTCTCCCATCCAACCCAGATGCCATGAATGGGCTAAGGATTCAAAGGTCTTGTAAAAAGGTAGTCAAAGGTGCTACCCAGCAATCTTCTCTGACTGGCAACTGGGTTAAAGCTCCCTTTGTATATCTTGTGAATGTGTCTCTTTGTCTCCAGTATAGGTACTGGAGCCTCTCCATTCCCCATGTCTTCTTTAACCAGTTGTTGAATGCTCCAGTTCCAGAACCCTCAAACAGGAGTTTCCCTCCTCAAGATTGGGACTGAATAGATAATGCTGTTTATAAAACCTGATCACTTGTCTTCACTTGGGATCCTGTATGCTTCTGATTACCTCTTGATATGAAAGGTTTGAAACCAACCAAAAAAAATGAATGGGCATTTAAATGGGTAATGCAGACATTCAGTAACATGAGGTAGCATAACATTTGTTTAGGGAGCATAAACTCTAACACATGTCAAGGCGTAAGCCTACCAGTAATGTTGGAGTACAGGAGAAAACTTTTTGTAGGCAGGACCATCATGGCCATGATGGGGTTTTCTCTGAAATTTGTGACACCAGCCACTGTCAGAGCCAGGCTACTGAACTAGAGTATCTCCAAATCTCACTCGCTCTTGCAATTATGATGTTGAATTTTCCTTGCTTCAGAACAGTTAGCACCTTATCAGATATGAGCTGCAATTAATGAGTCGCTGCAATTAATGAGTCTCTTTTGTATTACCAGAAAAAAAATTACATTGCCAATAAAGTGTTTCAGGAACTAATTAAGACTTCCCTGACAAACATGCTTGATGAAATTTCTTTCTTAAGATTAAAGCATTGGCTTTTTACCACAACGTTTATCATGTATTTCTGCCATCTGGCTTCCTTCTCCCATGGCAGACTGTTTAATTCCTTTTATTCTAGGGTTGTTTTTTTCAAAATGATGTATTAACTTTGGCTGTAGTGTAACACAAAGAAGAATGTCCTTCTAGCTGATGGGTATGCTCTTATGTGATATCATAGAAAACATGGAGAAGAAGGGTTTTATAGTACATGAAGGACTCCATAAATTGCTTGGAGATTTGAATAAAAATTATGCAGTTTTAAATTGATTTTTCAGTACCTAGGGAATTCTGTCATAGTAAGCCCTAAAGGAGGGCTGAATACTGTGGGGAGTTTAAGATATCACCAGAACTGTATAAGTATTGTGGGTGGCAATAATGTATTAGAGTACAAAGGTGTAATAAAGAGTGCTACCTCTTTCAGTGTACTATGGTGGCCTGAGCAGATAGGTCATTTTTCTTTGGTTAGAAGGCATGGTATCTTGTCCAAAGCCCAAAGTAAATATGGCCAAAGAACTAGTGTGAGTTAGAGCAAATCCTCTTTGTTATAAGCCAAGTCACTCACAGTACTTGCTTCTCCATCTATCTGTGCCTATCCTATCAAAAGTCATGTAGTAGGAATGGACAGTGGAGGGGGAGAGGTGTAAGTAGGTAATGTAGCTTAGCCTTTCCTCATATCCCACATTTGCCAATATAGTTCCTGCTCTTTCAGAATCGGATGTTCCTTGCCACAGTAGCGTAATACTCTGTTCATACATTTCAGTGCATTTTGGGTTGGAAACCAGTCTCTATTGCATTTTTTTTCTTGTATTTGATACTGTTGCTTGCTAATTGGGCCTAGTGCTCCTTGTTTGACTACTCATTTGATTGCTTTCAAATTAGTGTTGGACCCGAGTCTGAACAATGTCTAGGAATTTTCCCAGTCTAGGTGTCTCGAGATGTGTTGTAGGGTGCAGACCTTCTGCTTAGCAACCCCTTTGGAACCCACGACCCCACTGTCCTATACTGGCTACTCAGATTTACCCCTTTAGCTTAAGCAGGCCCTTGTCCAGAATATCAATAAAGTTCATATTTCTCAGAAGGCATGTCTTCACTTTAAGCAAATAGTTCCATTGACACACAGGTAGCTTTGCACAGAATTTCTGAATGCACCATGTCTTTTTTTAAACTAAAAAATACAGCATAAAAATATATAAAGCTAGAAAACGAGAGAGTTCCTAAATGCACTATATCTCACCATCCCCTGTAAAGTTTTCTGGCCCCTTTGTAAGCTTCTCTAGTGTTTGAGTCTTCAGGTAGGCTACCAGGCAGCTTATGGTTTGTCTTTTGCCCTTAATGCATCCTGATGATAAAACAGACCTCCTTGACACGTACAAACATAAAAAAAATGGATATCTCCCGATGTGTCTGATGCTTCCTCTGTAAACTTGCCACTCAGATTCAATTTAAGGAAATAAACACACCTTTATTTGTCAAGACAAATTCTCCTTGGGTCTGACCATGGAGCACTGTATAGGATATAAATTTGACTAGAGGACTGTTTCCATTTAGAAACTCTCTACCATGAGCTCTGTGACATCAATCCTTGCAACTGTAGTCCAAGATAGAAAAGACAGTAGGAAGGCAAAGACTAAACTTTCCATCAAATGCAGTTTTGCAATTTGAAATAAACTCCTACATAGCTTCATAATAGCAGGCAGATTTCATAACCTGTGCATAGATTCCCCAGGCTGCCACAAACCTTCCAGGCAGATGTACTAAGGCAGCATGCTGGATTGGTGAAAAGCCATTGGCTTGTGTCTGTTATAAGCCTGTTGTACTCACCTTCCAGGCTTTGAGGTAATGGATCTCATTTAATACCTTGTTCTGCACCAATCATATCCAGATTTAATGCTTTTTTGTTTGTTTTGTTCCCTTTTCCAAGTCCTATATATGGGCCTTTTAGGACACGCTATTGCCCAGTGACTTCCCTGTGCTAATGTGCCATTCATCTCAGTTGAGCTGTAAGATGCAGCTCAGGTGATGCCCTTGGAGCATTCCCTTTGTCAAAATGAAATTTCAGTGCAGTGCAACTTGACTTTCTTAGATTTTGCCAGCTTGGGTAAAATGCTGTCATTTAGATGTTGAAGCTGACTTCAGCTGTCTCCCTATCATCCTGATATTCAGTTACAGCGCATGTACCATTCTTGGATATTTGCCCCAAAATCACTTGCGATATCTCTACCTTCAGTTTCATTTCCAAATACATCATTTTTATATATAGATGTAATTACAGCCAGGTAAATAAAGCAGATTTTATATAAATATTTGGTTGAATTTTAACTAGTTTTGAAATGTTTATGTTTATATTTATTTAGTGTTTATTCTCTGCAAATACTATAGCAAGCAAGTTTACTTTCAGGCATTTGGGAGTGAAATTTAAAAGGAATCAGCAGGTTGTTTTCAGAAATTTACTTTCAGTCTGTAATTTGTAGTATTTACATTAGTTTATCTGTTACACTCACTCAGCCAAAAAACAGATGTAGGCAATGTTGACTTTATATCAGATCAAAATAGCTGGCACACCAAAATGCAATACTTTCAGCAAACAATTCATTAGCAGTCCATTGGGGGCAGATAATTTATGTTTTCACAAGAAGATCTTGTACAAAATAGATTTATTATACAAAAGTAGTATAAAACATCTTTCTACAAAGTATACACACAATAATTGTACACAGAAACCCACACAAAACTGCAGTCACTTAAAAATAATTTAGACAGCAAAAAGGATTTAAAATCATCAACTAAATTTGGTCACTTAACCTCGGTGTCTCAGGTTTCCCCTCTGTAAAATGGAGAGAATGTCACTGACCTCTCTTATGAATGTCACTGACCTCTTCCATTAAAAAAGCAAGGTATTACACTTTTAACAGTTACTGGCCCAGTTCTGAAAGGTGGCACTAACACAAACTTAAGGGGTATCGTGTCATATATCTGGTGATACAGCTTACACACATACTATGTGGTAATTGTACTGGTAATTCTTAAGCACAATTTCTAACCATTTAGTTGGCCATCCCTATGTCAACCATGATTTGTCCTTGTTTACCCTTAATGTGGAGTCATGGTCAACTCCTCTGTTAGAAAT
Organism: Alligator mississippiensis; assembly: GCF_030867095.1. NCBI lineage: Eukaryota > Metazoa > Chordata > Crocodylia > Alligatoridae > Alligator > Alligator mississippiensis. Next base: position 61,137,914 of record NC_081825.1, read on the forward strand.
TGTCTGTAATACAAGATCAGATTTCTTTCAGGCAGTAGCGGATCCAGGAGCAAAGCAAGAGAAGTGTGATCCCCTGGTTTTGGCTGTTTCATGCAGACACAGTGAGCTCTGGGCTCACTGCCTGGTCACTGTGGGCTTCTGCAAGAACTCTGTGAGCAGTGAGCTCTCAGCTCACTACCTGACCAGGGTATGGCTAGAACCTTTGCTTTTGTGCAACTCTGGAGGCTAGGGACTGAACACTGCTGTTGTTTGTCTCTTCCCTTCCTCCCTCCCCTTTCCTACTCCAGGGAATGAGCAGCAGCCAAAGTGCTTTCCCTCTTGGTTCCAGAGACATGTGAAATCAGGAGCTCAAGCAGACCCTGCACTGAGAAATCACATGCAGCACTAGCAAAGGGGGGTGCAACTGTGCACCACAACCCCTCTAGATCTGCCTCTACCTACTAACCTTGGTTCTTCTGCAGGACTGAAATTGTCTTACAAGGGCGAGGGAACATCTCTGTTCCACAACCCAGAGCAGCGCGGGGACAGTTCCCTTTTGGGGTCACTATGGCTAGGGGCAGACATTCAAAAGTCTGAGCCTGAATTGATTCAATCTTTGCAGGTTAGTCTAACCTTGCTAGGCTGAACTGGTTTCTATCTGGACAGCCATTCTCTCTGGACTGAGGAAATTCAGGCACATGCCTGCAGTGGCTCAGGTTAGAAGCCAGGGGAGCACTAGAGCAGCCCTTCCTTCCCTTGCACAGTGCTGAGCTGAGGGGGGCGTGGCCAGGCCCTGGCAGGATGTTCTGATTAGGGAGGTCTGCCTACACCATCCTAGGCTTTTCCTTGCTTGCTGCTCAAGGGGCGGGAGTGTTGCCAAACCCCAGGCCCCTGCTAGCACTCTTGAGACAAGGGGAGGGAGGGTGCCTGCATCTGTTAATGATGTGGAGCTTTTCAATCTCCCTCCCTGGTTCTTTATACTGTCTGTAGCAAACTGACAGGTGAGCAAGCCAACAGGGGGCTGATAACAGTGTTTATTACCCCATCAGGAAAACAATAGCCCCTCCATTACTTCAAACTCCTCTTAAACAACTTACCAGCTGACCTGTTGATTAGCTCCAAACAGCTCTAAGTTGATTAGCTCCAAACAGCACTGTTCTGTCTGCCTGTCCCAGTGAAATTGGAGACACATGCACATCTGCATTAGCTAGTATGCCGCATGCCTAGGGTCTGTGGGGCTTGGGTCCCTGCTGTGGGAGATGGTAGGAAGGGAAGGAGGGGGGGATTTCCTGCTTGAGCAGAGAGGGAGGAGGTTAGGGCAGATGGAAGCCAGGCAGACCCTACTGTGCCTGCAAGTCTCTGTTGGCGCTCCAGCTAGGGAGCAGAGGGGAGGGGCCAGCCCTGCTATGGAGCAGAGATCCCCACCCAGCCCAGAGAGCATGCTGGGATGCTGGGGGTGTCTGGTTTATCTTAAACCAGAGAGAGGTCTGGGACAGACATGGCATAATCTGGTTTGAGCCAAATCAGTTAAGTCTGATACTACGTTCAGCTAGATTTATCTCAAACCAGTTTCAGCCATTTTCAAACTGGTTTATGTGCACTGAACATCTGTTCTGTTACAGGTTTAAACCAGTTTCTGATCACTTAACCCAGTTTATGTGTAATGTCTGTCCCTAGCCTATAGGTGTATGTTACTCTGTTGGGTATGGGAAGGGGATGTGTGGTTGAGCAGAGGTCAGTTATATATCTCTTCACTCCAGCTTTGCCCACTACTCATGCCAGGCACACCTAAGTGAATGGACTACAAACCAGAGAGTTTGAAGAGTGATTGTATGTATTATGCAGCACAATTTCTTTTCAATCCCAGAGTCCTTTGGTGTGATATGGAGCTTTGGTTCTAAGTGATTTTCAGTAGTAAGAGCAAGGGAAAGGAAATTTAGGTAGGAGGCAAGGGACACCCTGTGAATGCAAAACATTTGAGAAGGATGCTGCTTTGTTCGTGGCACTGCAGTGGGCTGCTGCCCAGTACAAAAGAGAATGACACTTTTTTTTTCCCTCTCATATAATCACTCAATTTTTTAGAAAAGATAAGGAGGGGGAAGCATGAGCCAAACTTTTACATTATATATAAATATTTCATACCTAGTGGTAAGCACATTTGCATTGTTTCCCTCAGATGATTGACATTGCAGTCATTCCACACATTTAAATTAAGTGGCTTCTTCTACTGAATGTCTTTGATGTGCATTTGCTGTTGCTTACATGGCTTCTTGGCTTTTGCTCTGCTGTGCAAAGCAATATCAAGTCATGCAGAGCATCAAGGGATTTTCCCACAATGCAGTGGAAAATCTGATGAGCTGTAAACAGTAATCTGTTGTTGTTAATAACTTGGAAGCAAGGGCATTGAAATGATTTTCTTTGCACAGGTCTTTTTGTTTAAAGTAAAATGTTATTTTTCTCTGCTGCAAATCATGATGGAGATGACAGCCTGTGATGCAAAGTGACTACAGCTGCTATTTTGATGTTCAAACTTAACAAATGTTTGGGAATTGACAGTGTGAGAGAGGCCTCTGTATCAAACACATGGAAACTGGGTTTGCTATCTGGTCTTTGCTTTAAAATGCAATAACACAGAATTGTGTACACCAGCAGTCACCAAGAAGGATTCATTTGATGTTCACAAAATGATGAACATTGAAGTTCACGGCTAGTTCTCTGTTTATTTCTGGCCAACTTAATTTTTGTACTGAAATGTTATCATTCTTTAGCACTTCCGCACAGGGCTACAACTCTGTCTAGTGCTTTCAAGAGAGAAGGAAGATGCTGTTTCTGCCTTTACATGTTTGTAGTCTAGTTAAAAATGATATGATACAGGGAGAGGTAATATGAAGGAACTAATAAGAATAAAATATATGATCTCCTCCCACTTCTGTCTTACAGCTTATTGGTCCCTTCCCGTTTGCCCCCTTTCTCAAAGGTACTATTAGGATGTCTTTTATAGCAATTGCTTCTGGAATCTATATAATAAAATTGGGTCACAGGTTTCAATAGAGAAGGGAAGAGGGTGTGTTAAGTCCTGGGTGGGTGCATGTGAAAACAGCGGGACAATTAAACAAGGGAAACAGGCATAGTTAGTAAAACATTGGTTCATGCAAAAGTGTGTCTGAAAATCCTGTGTTTGGACAGCTTGCAATTTCCTCTATACCCATGTATCTTGCAGAGCACCAAAATGCACCTCACCACTTGAAAGTTCAAAACTGAAGTGGGAAGACTAGAGGAGTATATTTTGAAAATCTGGCTGCCCCTGAGTTACCCAAGGTTGTAGAGATAATTGGTATCAGGACCAGGATTAGAATTCCTGGCTTCCAGAACTGTACTTAGATCACTAGATAGCTTTGAAAATTTTACTGTCTGGCATGATTCAAGAGATATGCTAGTGGGTTGATACTGTGGGTTGATGTTCCTGCTTTGTATCTGCTAATATGCATGTAGGGCACGTATAACTGGTGGATATTTCATTGATCCCTAGTTTAGAAAGAATAGCTCAGTTTCAAATTTCACATCCAAATTTATCACAATAACTTCATTCAGTATTAGAAACACCAAAGCAAAATCCGATGTCCATGTGTGAACTTGGTGTTGCATTGAAACCAGCATCCTGACAGGTTGCCCAGTGATATTCTTGGAGGAACCAATTCTGCCATGCCATAAACACCTCCTGAGAGAGTACCCTTAAGTTCTGCTGAAGCCAACTTGTACTGGAGCCATTCAGCACTTAAAGGCTTAATCCCTTTGAGAAGCTGAGAATAAAACAGAAAATATTTAGTAGTAGCATGGATGTTAATTGTTGCTCTACAAAGCAGAGCCTAGCAATTGAGCACGTATAATTTGCACTTCCAGTATCTCCCCTGGGCCATGTGCCAGTCAGCTGAATGTTTGCGTGAATGTTGCTTGACAAAAGTCATATTTAACTATCCTTTCCAGTCTGTATAACAGCTTCATGGAGGGCCTCGTCCTTTAACAAGTGCCATGAGTCCTTCCTAAATCCTTTTGCAATGTATCGGTTTCTCTGTTAGATTCATAGATGTTAGGGTCCAAATGGACCTCAATAGATCATCGAGTCCAACCCCCTGCATAGGCAGGAAAGAGTGCTGGGTTCAGATGACCCCAGCTAGATGCATGTCCAACCTCCTCTTGAAGACCCCCAGGGTAGGGGAGAGCACCACCTCCCTTGGGAGCCCATTCCAGACCTTGGCCACTCGAACTGTGAAGAAGTTCTTCCTAATGTCTAGTCTAAATCTGCTCTCTGCTAGCTTGTGGCCATTATTTCTTGTAACCCCTCGGGGCGCCTTGGTGAATAAAGCCTCACCAATTCCCTTCTGTGCCCCCGGGATGAACTTATAGGCAGCCACAAGGTCGCCTCTCAACCTTCTCTTGCGGAGGCTGAAAAGGTCCAGGTTCTCTAGTCTCTCCTCGTAGGGCTTGGCCTGCAATCCTTTAACCATACGAGTTGCCCTTCTCTGGACCCTCTCCAGGTTATCTGCATCCCTCTTGAAGTGCGGTGCCCAGAATTGCACGCAGTACTCCAACTGCGGTCTGACCAGAGCCCGATAGAGGGGAAGTATCACCTCCTTGGATCTGTTCGTCATACATCTGCTGATGCATGATAAAGTGCCATTAGCTTTTCCGATGGCTTCGTCATACTGACGACTCATGTTCATCTTGGAGTCCACTAGGACTCCAAGATCCCTTTCCGCTGCCGTGCCACCCAGCAGGTCATTTCCTAGGCAGTAGGCAGTAGGTACATGTGTTTTGACAAATACATTTATAATGAAGATAGCTGACTTTGGAGTGAAAGTACTAGCTGGCTCCTTCTGGTATCCAAATATAAGTGAGTCCAATTTTTTATTCCTAAATTGAATGCATTTCATTTGTCATAATGATGTGTAATCTGCATTACAAAGAAGCTGTACAGAGCTAGCATGATTTATTACAGTGGCAAGTTTTGGTCTGGGACTAAGATGGAATGGAAACAGAATATGGTAGTCTTCATCAAGAAGGGAAGTAGATTGTCTGATTGCTTTTGTTCAGAGATAAGGACATTTGCTCATTAACTAAAAGGCTCTTTCATTATTGAATTGCTTTATGTACTTTTCAGAAGTTCGTGCTTGTGTTCGTCAGCTTCTTTTTTTTTTTTTATGACTACTGCTCTTGCCTCTTGAAGGCATTTCCATGGAGCAGGCAAGACAGGACTGGTGAGGGGAATACAAGATCTTATTTGGAATCATCACAATACCTTAGTTTTGCTTTGACTGATCTTATTTTGCAAAGAGGCCTTTTTGAGCCTTGAGACTTCTTTATCTAGCAGATGTATCTCTTTGGGCTGACATGAAAAAAACAGTGTTTATGTTTCTTATTAATTTTTTTATATAGAATTAAAAGATACTCAGCCTTGTGCAGAGAAAAAGGTTCTTCTTTTTGCAAAATTACTAACATTCAGTGAAATGGACAAAGATCAAAGTAACAAATGTTCATGAAAACTTTTATGTCCTACCTTCTCTCATTTCTATCTAAGCTCCGTGGTATATGGTTTTTAAAAACCTCATCTAACCTGAACTTTGTATTAAAGTAATGTGCTATATGCTATACCCTGTTTCATTGTTCTATGTCTGGTGAATAAAGCTGGACATAACCACCACAATTATTCAATAGCTTCATGTCATATATGCTACATTGCAAAATCAAATGTTGCTTCTGGTATGTCGGTTCTAATCTTTGTGCAGTTCATTTCTGTTAAGAATAATGTACTAAACATTATGCATTTTAAATATATTAGCATAATAAAAAAGGGAGAGCACAAGACACCAACAGGAAGCCAGTTTTTCGGCATATTTTCTAGAGTGGATTTAGTACTTAAGAAAATTGCCAGATTTACAGTTCTAAAAACAGTAGTTCTCTGTTTGTAGCATAGACAGTCACAATGTAAACTTCCCCGTACCATCCTGTGCCTCATACTGCTCTATGTGGAAAGCAGCCTGGTTTCAAGGACATGAGCACAGGCATGGAGCCCAGGAGCTTCAATAGCTTGACTTATTTGTTGCTTCTGAGAAACTCATTCAGTCTCTGCTTCAGAGGGCCCCCTCCATAAAGTGGGGATTTGCTTACCTCGCACAGACAAGTGATGTGAAGCTCAAGTTAGTTAATGATTATAAGGCGTTTTGAAACTAGAAGTGCAAAAAATTAGTATTTTAGTGGCCTGTGGTCTGTTAGCTAGAGCTTTTTTGCAATATAATGAATTAAACAGCACTTAGACCACAAATCCATTGTTAAAAGTCTCCTCTTATCTGACAGGAATCAATGTCACCTTGGCAACTTCAGAACATGGGCCAAAGATTGACTGTACTGGAGACTAAAGTGCTCTTGACAGTTAAAGGCAGTTGCTTGTAGGTCAGGGTTGACCATATATTAAACCTGTTTTGTGCGTAAAGAAAGTTATTTACTAGCAATCCCAGTCCTACCAATTTCACAAGCACTAAATTGGGGGGAAAAGTGACATTATGTAAAGTTTACTAACAGATTTGTAAAATCTACATAACAGTGAGCATTGTGTCAGTCGGTGTAGTTTTCCAGTGTGAGAATTATTTTAGCGATAGCACCAGACTTCCCGCCCCTAACCCCAACACCAGCTTTCAGCCTCCACCCCCACTTTGTGTTTTGTTTTTTTTTTTAAGTTCCTGAAAGAGGTAAGGATCCCAGCCTCACCCTACTTTCAGCACCTTCCCTTCCCTCCATGCTCAGCAACACTTTCTCTGTCCTTCCAGCCCCCTCCCCACTCTATTTATGCCTCTGGGCACGAGGAGGCCCACCCCCTGCTTCAGCTGTCCTAGCCTCTCCTTCCCTGCTCTGGCTGAGGCTGCACAGGGAGCCAAGCTCAGCTGGGGAGAGCAATGGTGATAGCAGTGGGTGGATTCCCCTCTTGCTGTGCCTATTCCTGGGCCAGTGAAGAATCATGGGGGACTGGACAGGGAGAATAAATTCATCCACTGTCACCACTGCTGCTGCCCCTAGCTAAGTCTGGCTTCCCACACAGCCAGGTGGGAGTGGGACAGGGCATAGGCAACTGGTGGGGGGGGCACAAGGGGACACGTGCCCCCCCTGACAAGGCCATCCCCACCATTGCCACTGCCATCTGCAGGTGCTCACCAGCTCCGTCCCCACCACCACCGTCTGCAGGTGCTCACCAGCAGTCTGTCCCCACCACAGCCAGCAGCATCTGTGGGTGCTCACCAGGTCCATCCCCAACGCCAACACCACTGCCAGCTTCTGCAGGTGCCCCCCCAGACTCAGGAGGCACCAGTCACCCATGGGACAGGGGCAGCTCTAGAGCTCCCCCTGTTCCTGGCAGTGGCAGGGACAGTGGCAATGGTGGATTGAGAAGGGGAGAAATAGGAGAAGAGCTGATGTGCCACTTAGCATGCAGGAGAAGGAAGGGGCGCCGAGGGTTGGGGTGGAATTCTTACCTGTTTTGGGAATTAAGCCCCTGGCTGCTGCTCCCACAGTGTGGTCTGAAAGGGAGGTACTGTGCCACTACACCCCATCCTGGATCCACCTACACATCCAAGATGTGTACTCTGTCCAAGTTTGCAGATGACACAAAGCTATGGGGACATGTGGACACGCCGGAGGGCAGAGAACAGCTGCAAGCAGACCTGGACAGGTTGGACAAGTGGGCAGAAAACAACAGAATGCAGTTCAACAAGGAGAAATGCGAAGTGCTGCACCTAGGGAGGAAAAATGTCCAGCACACCTACAGCCTAGGAAATGACCTACTGGGTGGCACGGAAGTGGAAAGGGATCTTGGAGTCCTAGTGGACTCCAAGATGAACATGAGTCGGCAGTGTGACGAAGCCATCAGAAAAGCCAATGGCACTTTATCGTGCATCAGCAGATGCATGACGAACAGGTCCAAGGAGGTGATACTTCCCCTCTATCGGGCGCTGGTCAGACCGCAGTTGGAGTACTGCGTGCAATTCTGGGCGCCACACTTCAAGAAGGATGCGGATAACCTGGAGAGGGTCCAGAGAAGGGCCACTCGTATGGTTAAGGGCCTACAGACCAAGCCCTACGAGGAGAGACTAGAGAAACTGGACTTTTTCAGCATCCGCAAGAGAAGGTTGAGAGGCGACCTTGTGGCTGCCTATAAGTTCATCCCGGGGGCACAGAAGGGAATTGGTGAGGCTTTATTCACCAAGGCGCCCCCAGGGGTTACAAGAAATAATGGCCACAAGCTAGCAGAGAGCAGATTTAGATTGGACATTAGGAAGAACATCTTCACAGTTTGAGTGGCCAAGGTCTGGAACGGGCTCCCAAGGGAGGTGGTGCTCTCCCCTACCCTGGGGGTCTTCAAGAGGAGGTTAGATGAGTATCTAGCTGGGGTCATCTAGACCCAGCACTCTTTCCTGCTTATGCAGGGGGTCGGACTCGATGATCTATTGAGGTCCCTTCCGACCCTAACATCTATGAATCTATAAGATGCTGATCTTGCCCTTCAGTAAAGGAATAGCGGCAAACCTCTGAGAGCACTTGCCTCTCCCCTGCCGTTCTTGCTGTGGAGGGGCAAAAACTGGTCTTGTATTAAATCTGCATACAGAAGGGCTCTCACTCAATATTGCAAAATTAATTTTTGGATTCTTGGGGAAACCATATAGCAAGTCAATGTTTACCCTTTGGTTTAAACTGTCTCCAGTATCCCCCCTAAACCTGTGCAAAAAGGGTTTCAAAGAGAGGATGTGAATATGGAATGGACTGTGGAAGCAGGATGCATGGGCCAGTCCTGCAGCATAGAACTGGCAGGAAATGTATCATCCTCTCTGGCTCTGTGGAGATTAAAGTGAGAAGTTACTTGGCTTCAGCACAGTATGTCTGCACAGGCAGGGGCTTTGGATGCCCCACACCTTTTTTCAGGCTGGACAGATCTCACCTGCCTATCAGAATGGCAGGGGATAGACCCTACAGGGAAATCCTCAGGGACAGTGCATCTCCCAGCCCTCTGCCAGGGGTTTCTACCAGGCCTTTACTAGAATTAGTTGTTCATGTTAGTTTGAAGTTAGGCAGAAGGCAGGCCAGGGAGACATTATTATAAACTAACACATTCAGAGACATGATGAGCTTTTATGGACTACAGCCTGCTTTATCAAGTACCATGAATGGATTTGCAGAGCGCAGGGATACTAAATATAAAGGAAGAAAGTCATTTAAATGTAAATTATATTTTCTCTTTTCCCTTAGTTATCCTTTGTATTTAAATGACTTTTTTCCTTTATATTTTAGTATCCCTGCTCTCTAAAAGTCCATTTATAGCATCTGACTATGCAGGACGTATTCCATAAAAACTCATGCTTCTCTAAATTTAAAGTTAGTCTGTTTAAAAAAAAAAAAGTGCCACCCTACCCTTCCTTCTACCTATAATTATTTCAATTGTAGTGTTGCACAAATTTTCCCAGGAGTTTCCAAATGCTGAGAATAACACAAGTCTGTGTCCCAATAAGTGTGTGAATTATTTCACTTCACTACTCAGTCCTATTACAGACCTCGATGATTGTAACTATAAGTCACTGATTCACCCTTTTCATCCAGTCGTCATTTTGTGAGTTACTTGACATGAAGGATCTGAATTTGGATTCTCTTCTCTCACCCATACACCCATGTGTGTGCACACATGTACACATGTGTGGATGGAGACATTCATATGTGGAATTTGATATGGCTCATTGCAAAAACAGGAAAAGGCTGTGATATTTCAAACATCCAAGATCTGGGGACTGTTAGATTTGGGAGCAGTGATACATGGTATTTTCCAGAATTGTGTTCTGTGAGCGGGCAGTGGTGCAGCAGGTAATTTGTTTGGAATGCGAGTACTTGTACATCACTGTCTAGCTCTCCCCGCTTTGAAAGATGGCATGCAACTGAATTCATCACTATTTATCTTGTCTGCCTGGCTTTGTGTACATCTGTGTTGCGTGTGTATTTCTCATATACTGTTTCTACTTCACAGAACATAGTGGAAGAACAAATTAATGGATTGTAAGTAAACCTATTCAGAAAGGCTGCTGATGGGGGCAAAAAGGTACCACTCACCTGTGATGACCAAAAATTGAAACATAGTTACTCCATCTGACCTCTGTTTCACTTGCACAATGCCATGGCATTTTTACATGCTCCTGTCTACATAAAATGCATCTCTTGTGAGCAAGTCTTCAGCTGCCACTTTTTTCAATTTTGGCAGTTGCATTGAATCAAAATATATTTTTATCTCCTGTTTTTCTTGACTAATTACTTCCTGTTGTTCTGAATAGTGATACTTTTGCTCATAAATTGCTAGTGTTAGTGCTTTCATCTCTATATGTCCCGGTATATATTTACTGATTGCATTTTGAGTTAAGCTGTAAAAGAAGAAATACTGCATTTGGTTGCTCACTAGGTCAAAATTCAGTTAAAATTTTAATGAATAAGAATACTTGTTCTTTGTCAGAAAATAGCAGCAATGTATTTATTTACTTTTGTGTCACCCTGGGCAAGAAGAGAAAAAATGTTGGAGGTAACCAATCCCAAACTTTTATATAGGAAATCTAGATTTTGGAAGTTTGTGTTTTCTGAATATGTTGCAGAAACAGAATATGTGCATATGCATGTTATGGGACAGAGTTTTTGTTAGTGTGATCTTAGGATGGCCATGTGAATAGTGAAATGATGTATTTTATCCCATGTAACCCAAGGTAATAAAGACCCATGTTTTCAAAAGTAACTTCTGATTTTTGATGATGTTTCCTGAGACATCTTAGAGGTATCTGAGTTTCTGACCCACTTAATACCTTCTGAAAATGAGGCCTTTAGACAAATTTCGTAACTGGCCATCCAACATTTAAGAAACACAGAAACATTAGGCATTTAAACATGTTTTGAACAAAGGTTGATCATCCCCAAGCCAGTTGCATGTTTTCTGTTTGTTTTGCTAAAAACTGTTTTTAGAAATAAAGTAGCACTCCAGGTGCAACACGATATTATTATAAAAAGTACCTGAGGGAGTAAACACCACATGGCCCATTTATTAACATTTAAAACTCTTTGATGTATGAAGAGGAGCTCAAGTTAAAGGAGGAGTGGGGCACATCGCTTTAACCTGAGCTCCTGAAGAGAGGGGCACATCGCTTATGCATTAAGAGCAAATTTAACATACTGCAACCATAGGTGCCCATTTTCTTTTTTGCCAGTGGGTGCTTACAGATATTAAAAAAAAGAGAGAGAGAAAAAAAGGCACTTTACTTTTAACTCGGCATGTTCCCGTGCTGAGCCCCGTGCATGCCCAGAAGAGGTAGTGTGTTACTTCTACTTGGCTCTGCAGCATCTGTAAAGATTTGGTACCATGTGGGGCTTTTTTGGTCCTTTTATCTAATAGCTGATTGAATCATCTTTAGCTAAAAGCACCAAAAAGCCCTGCTGAAGCACCTGATCTTTATAGATGCTGCAGAGCTGGGTTAAAGTAACACACTGCTTCTTCTGATAAAGCGTGTTTTTTGTTTCTTTTGGGTATTTTTTAACATCTGCAAGCATGGCTCCATGGGTGCTGAGTACCTGCTAATTTTTTTCGATGGGTGCTTGAACCCTGGACCTTGCCTTACCCAGCCTGTTTGGCTGGGGACTCAGCCCTTCCCTGTGCTTAGGAAGACTGAAGACCCAGCTATGCTCTCTAGGCAGGCTTAAATACCTGTACCTTTGCCAATCTGGCTATTAACACACATCACCCCTTCATTTCTATCGGGGGGCTCACATTTGTGATCCCCCAAAGGTGCATATTTACCAGACTATAATCTTTCCTTCTGGATATGTAGATCCATTAATCTGATAGGCTGTCTCTCCTGTATAATAATTTGACCATCTAGGTCAGGCTTCTTTTAAAATGCAAATGTATTATTGTCTGGCCAAACCCAGGCCTCCCCATGTCTGCTAATATGTCTGCATAGAGGACCAAAACACAGCCCAAGTCAAATGCTAATTCTCAGCCACTGGCTCTTCTACATATGACCATTTGTGGACTGTTCAAGTTAATTACCATTTTACAAACATGACCCTAGCTGAAATATAAAGATACATCAAAATTACATGTATATCAAATACTATAACATATACAGAGAGGAGAACAACAGAACTGAACACAGCTTTGCAGTACCTACAGTTAGAGACCAGGCACCCCAATAGTAAACCTAATTTGGAAGAATATCTATGCATGCCACATGGTAAACCCCAAAGTAACTCTGTCTTGGAATACCTCCATGGCACTTGGCACCTTTGAAACGCAAGCCCAGCTGTCCCAATAGAAGCTGCTGGGTGCAGAACATGTTTGAAAATCATACCTCTAGTACCAGGGGTAGCTTTGGGGGAGCCAGATCTTCAGATCTGGTCTAGTGACAAGTTAGATAACCAAAATAAGTGGGTACTTTTGAAAATGTTAGCCTTTGCCTCTTTGTTCCTTTGTGTATCCACTTCTCAAATAAGGAGGGGGATACTGCTGCATAGCAATCTACAGCTAGAGACTCAAGGGAGGCAGCATTAGGATGTAATATTACACATGCTGGTGTGCTCCAAAATTATACATGCTGATATTGGATTTATGCTGTAACTCAAAGATTCTGAGCATCAGTTGCTACTGCAGTGTTTAAAACATAATTAATTGTTCGTGGTCAGAAATTGATTTCTTCTGATGTTCCTGACAAAATTCATTTGGCCTGAAATGAACTGGGCCTGAAAATTTTCCACGGAGTATCTTCTGCACATATGAGGTGTCATATTTATGATGGACTCCAGGTACTTCGTGTGTGTGTATGTAAAATATATTTTAAATACAACCTCATCTATTCATTTAATGGTGCTAATGTTTCAGCTAAATTTAGGACTAACCTAACAGCAGATTGACCTGAATGAAGACCTTGGTAAAGGAGACAACAGCTGTCCCTGATGACAACATACTTAGAATCAGATTGAATAAACCAGGTTTGTTAGCTTGTCTGGAGTCATAAAGGCCCTTTCTGGTTTCCTTGATATGGAGGGGCAGAGGTGGTCTCCTTGATGGGGCTACATTTTTCTAGAACTCTTTAAGATCATTAGTTGAAAGGTCATGTCAGTGTAGAGTATTCTTAAATTGACAGAAATGCACCAGAACTATATGTGCAATGTATTGTCTCTGCTATTGTAGATTATATTTTTCTTAAATCTAAATGAAGTCTCCTATCCCATACAGAATTAAAACTAAACATTAAAAATGAACAACCTTCATGAGAGGATTTTCAAGGGTAAGTCAAACCCTGACTTCTTGGCGCTTTGCAACTAATCCTGAAAAGTATAGCTCCTGAAACATAAATGCTATACAAGGTTTCACTTAAGGCAAGGGTACCCACAAATGGTATAGGCAGCCTCTCTGTGTGGCAAGTAGCAGATCAGGTTGGGGGCAGTCATCCCAGGAGCAGATCAGTCAAGAAGCATAAAGCAGATTAGCAGATCAGGCAGAGAGTACAGGGCAGGTTGCAGAAAGAGGGCAGCAAATTGAGCAGGGGAAGGGGATTGAATTGGCACTCAGGGAGAGTGCTGGGCTTAATTTGTGGCACTCCTACTAAAAAGGTTGGCCTCTACTATTTTAGGGAATGCTCTGATTTCTGCCGCATTCCAACAATGTGCACCTACCTGACATGATAGTACCTAGGGAAGTATTGTGATTTGCCAGTTTGCCAACCTGATTTCATAGTACACCTGTGGTTTCTTGGATGCACTGTTTCATTTATTTTGTTTTGCAGTGTGTCATGACAGTGCTTGAGGCGCATGTGAAAAACATTTAAAAATACATAGGAATTGTCAGTTGTGCTAATGCCACATTAATATTTTTTTCTTGCCTTAAGTGTGACTGAGGGGGTGTTTAATAGCAGCCTTGAACTACCTGAAGGGTGATTACAAGAGGATTGAGCTAGACTGTTCTCAGTGGTGGCAGACAACAGAACAAGCAGCAGTGGTCTTAAGTTGCAGCCAGGGAAGTTTAAGTTAGATATTAAGAAAAACTTTCTCGCTCGGAGGGTAGTAAAGCACTGGAACAGGTTACCCAGAGTGGTTGTGGAATCTCCATCCTTTGAGGTTTTTAAAACCTGGCTAGTCAAAGCCTTGGCTGGGATAATCTAGTTGGGGATGGTCCTTCTTTGAGCAGGGGGTTGAACTAGATGAGCTCCTGAGGTCCCTTCCAACCCTAATTTTCCATGACTGTGATTCTCAAACTGCACACTATCTCCTTCCAAAAACTCAGAGGCAATATATCAGTCTGGTAGCATACTCGAGCAGTCAGCACACATAAGTCCTATGCGACCTCATGGAGTGGAGGAGAAGGAAAGCCAGAGTTCAAGACTCTTCACAGAGAGTTTTCTGCATATCATCTTACACCTAAGGCTGTGTGATGCTGGGATGTGGGTAGCCAGTTTGGGATCACTCAGGGGTTGAGGTGCCAACCAGAGTCGGGAGGGGATGAGCAGAATCCAGAAAGCAACTGGGTCAAGCAGGTAGATTAATTCCAGAGCAGGGTCTAAGACAAAGGTGGGTAAAACAGCACATCTGTTTTACCCACCTTTACCACCATCAGTGGCCTTACTCCATTTCACAGCAGTCCCTGCCAATGTGGCTGGGGCTGGCTTCAATGGAGACCTCAACAGCAGCCACGCCGTGATAGTGCAGGGCCGGGGTTTCTGTGGAGATTGGCCCCAGCAGCACTGGCAGTGTGCACAGCAGGGTGGGGACCTGCTCTGGGGCAGGGCTGGGATATTGCAGTAGTGACAGCATGGTCCAGAACCAGGGCAGAGCCATGATCTGCAGCATGCACACCCAGCTCTGCCCTGGCTCTGAACCATGCTGTTACTGCTGCAAGATCCCAGCCCAGCCCCGAAGCAGCTTCCTAGCCTGCCACGTGCCCTTCTAGTGCTGCTGGGGCCGGTCTTCATGGAAACTCCAGCCCCCTGCTATCACAGTGGGGCTGCTGCTGGGTTCTCCATAGAAACTGGCCCCAGCCATGTGGGCAGGGGCTGCTGGGAAATGGAGTCCACCGCTGGCTGGATCTGGCCAGTGGGCCGAACTTTGCCCACCCCGGTCTAAGAGCAAGCCAAGTCAGGAAACCAGGAGGTCAGTCAGGGAGCAGAGTTGGAGAGCAAACTGAGTCAAGAAGCCAGGAAACAGACCAGAGAGCAGAGTCAGAGGTCAAGCTGAAGGAAACAATGAAGCAATTTTAGATCAGATTGAACCGTGTTGCCTAGACACTTTCTGTCCTAGTTCAGGGGTTTATATGGAGGAAATGGAGGGTCAGCTGACCCTGACCAGCCACTCCAGTGTAAGGGAGTCATGGTAGCCCTCAGGCCACCCTTGCCATTTCTGGGTGGTCCACCATTGGGAGGCAGGCCTGGATAGGTGGTCACATTGGCCAGAAGCCCAGGTTCAACACCATGCCATGATGGGCTGTTGCCCTCAGGGCCTGCTTGATTCAACTGCAACTACAAAACACTGAGAAGAAGTACCTAAATCAATAGAATCCAAATTATACAGGCCTTTATTTGACAAACCTGAGGTGAAGCAGAAGTACAGTGTGCTAGATTCAAGAGATGCTGCTGTGTTAACAGGCTGGTTCTGTTTTGTACCAGCTAATGTTTCCAAGTAAACCCAGGGACTATCCCCATATACAGCACACCCTAGTAGTCTATTTTGGGTGTGACTAGGATTTGGTAAAATCTTAATCTGAAAGGAAAGAGTATAATTTCCTAGTCAGTATCCCAACAGGATTAAAACACAATTACAACAGGTTCGGTTCACCCAGGGCTGTCCCAGCAGACAATTGTTGGCCCTGGCCCAGAGCACTCCAGGTCCAGTTCTAGCCATGGGACTGTCTGGGCCATGGCCAACAATCATTTGCTTGTGAAAACTGAGTGCTGGCAGATCTAGCCAGGCAGCTGGGTGCAGGGGATCAGAGGCTCCTAGCGGTGAGAGCTGAAGGTTCAGAGTTGCTGGGAAGTGGGATTAAAGTCCTTGGTAGGAAAGTCCCTTAGTTCCTCTCACTCCTCCCCCTTCCTGCCCATACAATCTAAAAACATAAAAACCTTCTACATTGTATGTGGAACATTTTAATGGCTTGTTTGCCATTTTATGGCACCTTAAATTGGGTGCATGTGTAGTACCTTTCCCTTTTATGCTATGATTAACATTTGAAACATGGCAAAAATGTAATGTGTAGAGTCGGCCAACAGAACTAAAGCTAGTCAGTGTGTCACCATAACACACTGCAAGAACCTCTGGCCACAGATGATAAATGCATGTAAATAATTATATGCAATGCAAGGTGGTGGAGAACCTTTTCAGTGAGGGGATTATTTAATGAGAGGCCTTCTGTACAAAGGGGCCTTCTTAGGGGTAGGTGTTTTGTGCAGATCCAAATAGCATCACCAAATAAAAACCCATTACACTGAAAAGGATCCTGGATGGCTAACTTCGGCTGATC
This sequence comes from Alligator mississippiensis, assembly GCF_030867095.1. Lineage (NCBI taxonomy): Eukaryota > Metazoa > Chordata > Crocodylia > Alligatoridae > Alligator > Alligator mississippiensis. Next base: position 61,154,460 of record NC_081825.1, read on the forward strand.
AGCCTTGACACAGTCAAGTAGCTTTGTTTTTTCACATGATGAAAAGATACTTGATAAGAGAGAGAGAGAACCTATAGCAAGAGCATCTCTAACAACTTAATACTCTTAAAGTACTTAACTGATGTTTGGATGTTATCACAAGCAACTTTTTCATTGCAGAACCTCTTAGTAGCACCTTCTATAGTTCTTAAAACTTGCTAATAAATTCTCTTGTGTCCAAAGCTACTTTTAGCTACTGTCATTGTATGCGTGACATCTCTGGGTATATAATTCCTTGAGAACTGGCCTTGAGTTGCCTTCCAGAGGGGAGGGGGGTTGAAGGGACACTAGGTTAGGGTGGAAAGGTTCCTGGCTACAGTCAAATGGGACAGTTTGGGACTCTTGAAAGGAGTCAGTTTTTAACTGTCTCCTGTGAAAGGAATTCCCATATTTTTTTACCTGCCGTCCCAACATGACCTTGCCACTTCTATCTTCAGCTGTTTCATGAACACTTCCTCAGTTAGGAACTACCATGGGAGCGTCAGGGAAAGGAAGACTCAGCATGCATCCAGGAACATGAAAGGTAAAAGAGGCAAGACCAGTGTCTAAGCAGAGGGAAGCAAGTCTTTCTGACCAATTTAATAGAGTAGGGTGCATATTTTAGTTTGCAGCAAAAACTGTAGGATTGGAGTATACAGAGGTTGACTAGAAAGGATTTCCTTTAAAAATGGTAGGTAGAAAATTGTCACTGCCGTGCACTGCAGTGAAGGGTACGAGACCTTTGAAGGCCGTCAGGCGGGTACTTATGATGCTTGGAGTGGAATTAGGCACAGATGCTTATCGGTTGCAAAGCAAGATTATTTACTCACGCCGTTAAGGTGGTGAAAGACGGAGGTCAGAGATATTTGGTTAGTTACAGCTTAAGGTTCGAAGGTCGGTCTGCATGAAAGTCTTTCGTCGGGCAGATAAACGGAAAAAAAATCGGGCCGGCAGGTCGGTGATTTACGTCTTAAGATTGGGTCGAGATGCGAGGGGGGCACTGGCAAGTGATCAAGTTGTCAGTTACTCTGATACGTGTGATCAGAGGGCTCCAAGGTTCGTACGGAGGTCCCCCCTTCTTCACAGAAGTGAAGATGGGTTTTATTTGTATATTAGCCAATTGTTTTTCGCCACGTCATAAATTTAATTAGAATTGCCAATTGTATAGTGGTCTTTGCTAGGGTGTTATCATAGGAACACTCCCAGACACTCCCCTGTCATTCCGACCACTTACAATGATTTATATAAAGCAAAGAAGGCAAAAGTTTTTATCTCTGTTAGTGGCGCAGTAATAAATTTCTTTTTGACATGCGCAGAAAAAAAACTGTTATTTTCATCTTGTTAGTTAACCCTTAGTTACCTTGTATAGATTAAAACTGTTTTGATTAATATATTTCTTGCTTGTGGCATGGGCAGTACTTAATTTGGTTGTGACAAAAATTAGCAAAAAAGGAATTAAGTGGGCCTTTTGCAGCAGGAAAGAGAGCAAAGGAGAGGTCTAGAGCTGTGTTTGTTTGGCTCCAGTGTCTCTGAGTATCTTTGAAGATGACTATATGAATCCTTGGTACTCTAAAAGCGGAATCAGGTTTAGTAACACATACCGATGCAGTGAACACATTCCTCATCCCCTGCATCACGTTCATCCTGAGGGGCTCAGTAATCCCCAAGACTTCCCTCACAAAGGTGGATGTTGAGATCCAGCAGCTGCTCATGAAATAGCTGAATCTGCTGCTCCAGGCCAGCAATGAGATCCTGCATGTCCCATACTGACACGGAGCTTATTGCACCAGAGTTTATTACTTCTGGGCATGCCGTTTGAATGTGCGCTGAGGACTGCAGCACATTGAGTGGGGCTGGAGCAGCCCCAGCAGGCAGGGAACCCAGGTCCCCCTCCCCCCCCCCCGGCTCAATGTTTTGTGGAGGGGCTGGCTGGGACATAAGGGTGCTTCAGCATGGGACTAGCTGGCAGGCAGCCACACTGAAGCACCCCTGTGCCCCAGCCAGCTGGTCAGCACCTACGTGTGCATTGCTGCGGAGTAAAAACTCCACAGCAGGATAGCACTTATATTTACAAGTACTATTTTGCTGCAGGGTTAATTAGCTGACCCCAGCCTAATAGGGGTGCACATGTAGACATGTGATGTTTACTGTCTACGTTATTAGTCTACTGAGCAGTAAACATCTCATGTAGACACGCCCAATGAGGAATTGTTTAAGTTTGTTCAAGGAGGATAAAAAGATAAAAATAAGAGGGAATATTTAGTCTAAATGGCATGAAAAACTTCCCAAATGTGGATCCCAGTTGTCTGGGACATCTTGCTAGTAAATTTACTGAGATAACAGTTCTGTATCAACAGGAAAATGAATTAAGATGAGATAACTCATCTTTTATAGCTGTAACCTTTGTGATTAAACTGAGAAGCAGTAAAATGAAGAGAGCTCGTTAGGTCCAGAGGCACCTAGAGAAAATGAATCATTCTCGGTTTGCACATGGGATACATACAGACTAGTGTTATTGGTTTAAATGTCAGTAACACCATCAGGACAAATCTATTGTGTGTAGGCCTTGGGATAGTTGCAAAGAAACCGAGGAGCCACAAATGAGTGATTTTTTTGGCCTGTATAGTTATGTTTGTGTTCGTTATACTATACATGGTCAATTTAGTCAACTCTTAGGATAAATATGTGAATTAGTGTAGGTAACAAAAGGTATCAGAGTCCAAATAATTTCCCACCTGATCTAGATGATCTGCTATTTCCTTTAAACTGCTCACAGAACCAGGAAGTTGCAACAAAAGTAAAACTTGTTCTTGTTGCTATTGCTTCTCAGTCTCTTGTGGGCTAAGGTCATAGAAACAAAGAAGCAGGCACTGAAGTCATTCAATATCGTATCTCCAACCCACTCAGTTCCCTTTTTAAATAGCAGGTACTTACACTACACCCCAATTTTCTCAGTCTTCATTCTGAAAAATCAATTTGCTACCTTAATTTTGGCCTTTATATTTAGTATACCCATGTAACACCCAGGCAGATTTTAATTCTGCAATTTCTTCATAAAAATCGTACCAGATTTAAAATGTGTACTAATTTAGATCCATTTAAAGAATCTTATGTGAGCATGGGTTTAGGTTGTAGCCGTGTTGGTCTAAGGACATAGGCAGACAAGATTCCTTGGGTGAATTTGATATCTTTTATTAGACCAACCTAAATAGTTGGAGAAAAGTTATTAAGCAAGCTTTCGGGTTCAAAAACCCTTCGTCAGGCTAAGGAAGCTGCAGCAGTTGGTGTGTGCTCTTCCTGGATGGAATGAAAAGTAAAGAAGCCAGGGGCTGGGCTGGGCTGGGCTGGGGAGTCAGTTGCCAGGCAGATTATAATGTATCAAAAATCCAATGTCTATGTTTAGTCCCTGATCTCTAGTATCCAGGAGGTTGATGAAATGGAGCTCATAGGCTCGTCTCTGGAAAGTGTTGTGTAAGTTTCCCTTGAGGATCAGGACTGAGAGATTGGAGAGAGAGTGGCCCTCCTGTGAGAAATGTGCCCCCACCGGTAACTGGGTATTTCTGTCTTTGATAGATTTCCGGTGTGCATTCATTCTGGTGCGCAGTTGTTGTTTGGTCTCTCCTACATATCTTCCATCAGGGCATTTGGTGCATTGGATGAGGTGTATTACATTTCTGGAGGTGCAGCTGTAAGATCCTGGGATGCTGATGGCTCTGTTGTGGGGTGTAGTAATTGTGGGGGTGGTGGAGATGTGTTGGCAGGTTTTGCATTTCTTGTCCTGGCACGGTCTGGATCCTTTTGGTGTGTTCTGGGCTTGAGGAAGTTTGCTTCTGGTGATGAGGTTGGTGAGGTTCGGTGCTTGTTTGAAGGCTAGGATGGGTGGCTCTGGGAAGATCTTTTTAAGAATAGGGTCTCTTTCTAGTATGGGTTGCAATTTTTTGAGGATTTTCCGTACAGGTTCAAGGGAGGGGTGATATGTCATAACCAGCGGTGTGCGATTTGTGGGGGGTTTTCTTCTGTACTGCAGCAGTTCTTCACGTGGTATCCAGGTGGCTCTTTCAAACGTGCGATCTACCTCTCTGGAGGAGTGTCCTTGTTGGGTGAAAGCCTGTTTAAGATTGGTGAGGTGGCGATCCTGGGTGTTCTTTTCAGTACAAATGCAGTGGTATCTGAGGGCTTGGCTGTATATCACAGCTTTTTTGTTGTGTTTAGGGTGATTGCTGGTTCTGTGCAGATATGTATGTTGGTCTGTGGCTTTCTTGTATACTGTGGTCTGTATTTTACCCTTCTGGATCCTGATCATTGTGTCTAAAAAGGAGATGTTGGTGCTGGAGTATTCTAAAGAAAGTCAGATGGAGGGATGGTGATTGTTGAATGTCTGATGGAACTCAATCACAGATTGCAGGTTCTCAGTCCAAATGATGAAGATGTCATCGATGTATCTTAAGTATAGCAAGGGTTTGATGGTGCAGTTCTTGAGGAAGTCTTCTTCCAGGTGGCTTATGAAAAGGTTGGCATACTGTGGGGCCATTTTAGTGCCCATAGCTGTTCCCATCATCTGGAGGAAGTGTTGATTATTAAAAGTGAAATTGTTTTGTGTGAGGATGAAGTATATAAGGTCAGTAATATCTTTGGGCCTGTATTCTGAGTTGTAATCTTGTTCCTGTAGATATGTAAGGCAGGCTTGGATGCCATCCTGGTGTGGGATGTTGGTATATAGGCTGGTAATGTCCATGGTGGCTAGGAGTGTGTTGCTGGGAAGGTGGTCTATGTTTTTAAGTTTCTGTAGAAAGTCTGTAGTGTCTTGTACAAAACTTGCTCTGTGGGTGACAAGCGGTTTTAGGATTGATTCAACGAAACCTGATATTTCCTCAGTTAGGGTCCCATGGTTGGATATGATAGGTCTGCCAGGGTTCCCTTGTTTGTGGATTTTAGGGAGCATGTAAAAAGTCCCCGGGTTAGGTAGCGGGGGGATCAAGGTCTGTAGTTTTTCTTGTAGTCTTGATGGAAATGATTTGATGGTATTGTTGAGTTTTTTAGTGAAAAGGGGAGTAGGATCTTCTTGTAGTTCTTTGTAGTAGGTGGTGTCAGAGAGCTGTCTCGTGGCTTCCTTTATGTAATCCTCATGGTTTAGGATGATTGTGGCTCCTCCTTTATCTGCTGGTTTTATTACTATTTGGTGGTTAGATCTTAGAGATTCTATGGCCTTTTTCTCTGGTAGAGAGAGGTTGTTGTGGTGGCGTTGCTGATTATTTCATTGTTCATTCTTTCCCTGAAGCACTCAATGTAGCGGTCAAGGTTAGGGTTTCGTCCACTGCGAGGTGTCCAATCTGATGTCTTTTTGGGCTTGTTGGCATTGATCCTTTTCTGAATGTTGTCAGAGGATGAGTTGTTGTTGGGAGTGGGTTCAGTTTGGTCGTGGAAATATTCTTTGAGGTGCAGGCGTCGGAAGAATAGTTCTAGTTCTCCACATTGAAGTATTTTATTAGGGTATTTTTCTAGACAGAAATTTAGGCCTTTAGAAAGGACAGATTTTTCAGTTTTGGTAAGCATGTGTGTGGAGAGATTGATAATATTTGTGGGTTGGTTGCTGCTTGCAGTTTCATTGAGTCTGAGGCTGAAATGTTGTAAGGTGTTGGTGTTGTTCCTCTGATGGTTGTTTTGTGGCTGGGGAGCTTGTTCTTGGAGTAATTTGTTCCATTTCTTCTTTTTATGTAGGATGAATGCTGTAGAAAGTTTTTCATAGTCTCTTTGTATCCACTGTATATTGTCCGGGAACATGCATGGATTTCTGTCTTTTAAGTTGTTGTAGTATATGGTGATTTCCTTCCTGAGTTGGTCTCTTTTGGAATAGAGTAGGTGAAGTAGATGATTTCTAATTTTCTCTGAAGTTCTTCTGCATAGCTGTGAAGCATGTTTGGAGTTGTGTGTAGTAGTCAGGGGATTGTAGATGTTTAGTCCTCGGGGAATGAAGTTGTGTTTCTTGCAAAGGCTTAGAAAATATATGTGAGCATGACATTCAGTGGCAAGGAATTCTTTTTCTCTAGTTTTCAAGGGCAATGTCAGACACCTCTCTATATGCTGTCTGTCAGAATTTTGTAAGGTAAATGTAAAAGCAGGGCCGGGATATAAAAGAACACTATACCAAATTGAAAATAAAGTAAATACAATATTGTTTTTGAGAATCCTTATATCCACTGTGTAATTTCTGTTGTTAATCAGGCAGCTAATATGGTTCAGGTAATGAACAGATATGTTAATGATTTGCTTCACAAAACAGCAGCTATCCCACTGAGAATCCTGGGGTTACAGTCCTGGCCCCATTTCACTAAAATGGGGCTAGGATTTCACCCCAGGTATGCCTTGAACATTCTTTTTATTTGTAATTGTTTTTCCTGGTTTTAGGTTCCCTCTATCCCTTCCCTATACACGTAGCCCTCATCATCTACCCTTTTCTTTTGTTCCTGCTTATATGAATCCTATTCTACTCTGCAGTGTATTAGGGTTTTTTTGCCATTCTAACCATCATACTTTAAGTGCCTTCCAGAAGGACAATATGACTAATATCTGGTCATGTCAACTTTGTTCTTTCAGTTCAGACATGCCTTTCTACTTTTCCCAAGAGCAGCACTAGTATCTTTTCCATCCCACCCCAGTCCCAGGTACATGTATAGGCTTTCACTTGTCTTGCATCAATGATTAGAAACTTGTTCCCATTCTCTTTTCAACAAACCAAATTCTTTCCTCTGTTTAAGTATCTTCCTAAATCTCTTTCTGTGGCCTCTATTGACTGGTTCGTGCTAGTTGCGTGAAGGGCATTATACAAAATAAATTGAAATGGATTTTTGTTGACATCTGAGTAGTTTTAAAACTCTTGGACAGTGACTTTGGGCAGTTACTAAGGCAGGCATCCCCACTTGGCCAAACTGAAAAGGGGCTTTTGTTTTTTGCCACAAGTCCAAGGGTAGGATGTAATGTGAATTAGATGGATTGGAGTTGCCTTCCCTGTTTTCCAAAAGTGCAGCCAAGAGAGACGACAAAGTTTCACATTCAGTGAAGCAAGATGAAAGATGGTACAGTGGGAGGTGTTTCTGTGGAACCTTTCTTCACAGTAAAGAAGAGTGAGGTCATGTGTTGCATGGAAGACTGTCCAAGGCCTTAGGCCTCAGTTTAGCTAGGGCTATATTGCATTTTTCATATCTGATAGAGGTTCAACTGAGAAGCTGTATGACAGGTTAAAGATTGTTTTTAGTCTGCTTTCCTATTCCATTTGCATCAGATAGGAAAGGAACATTTCCCTTATGTGTAGTACTAATTACTGCATCCAGCTTTGTTCATCTTTTGCTTCTACCTCTTAGCATTCCTTGACTTAGACTCTGAAATGCACCACGCCTCAAGTTTTGAACTATTGATATTCATAGTGATTTCTGAATGAGAGACTGGCATACCAAGCAAGGAGAGAGTTACGTGCACTGTCTTGGGGATGGATTTGTATAATTTCAGAGCTAGTCATTGGCAAAAGGTAAGAAAATGACACGTGTGAGAAGAATTATTTTTCTTTCAACGGTTATCTTTGACCTGGGCAATAGTGTTGAGGTGCCTCACTTTCATTGTCTTCTGTGATATTCTGCTTGCTGTCCATAAAAATAACACAACAAGGAATAAAACAGCTTTCAGCTCAGAGCATCAAAACATTGAAATATGCATCCACCACAACTCCATCTTTTTATTCCTTTTTGGATACTTCTTGCCACCTGCTAGCTCCATACATGGAACTATCAGATGTCTCCCTCATAAATACTTATGGAACCACCAAAAGCCTGAATCAGAGTCCTGGCCCCAGTGCCTAATGCAGGGTCCTGCCCTGCTGAATGTCCTGGAGTTTGATACCTTCTTATGCCAACACTAAAAGGATTAGGGATATTGCAGGGACAGCATACCAAACCCTGATGATGAGGGATTGCTAATCAGTTAACAGTGAGCTACCCAGTTTGATTTCAAGTGCTGGTGTTTATGGGCTCTGCAGGAGACATACCCTCCTCATCTGAAAGTGTGTGGTGTGAAGGTGGTAAGTGAGGATCTCAATGGAGGATACACTGCATTACCTAGAGAGACTAAAGGGACCCATAAAAATTATAGGGTGATAGTTCTACTTTACAGGAGTGCATGTGGGCAGGTGTGTGCACAGGTTACTTCTGTAGGTATCAGTCTGTTCTGCTCTGGGATCTATGGTTGTGTGCATATATCATAACCAAGCCCAGGAGAAAAATTACATGCTTGTAATCTCAACCTCTTCCCCATCCTTACTAGCTTTATTGGGAGTTAAGTGTATATAAGAACTGCAGGAGTGGTCCAACTGAATGTTGTAAACTCAAAATGAAGCAGTTCCCCCCACCCCTCTCTTTTTGATTGGGTTATCATACCAGGGCTTTCATACCTAGTTTTTAACATGAGTAATGTTTTGGTATCTCTGTATTATTTATTAAAAGCCTGGAGATGTAATCATGTACAATTTCATGACTTATGTGTTGTGGGATGCATTAATGTAATACATGATAACAGTTTGTATGATAATCTTCAAACTACCTCCTGAGCTTTGGTAGTAATGTCTAACACTGTTTACTTTAATGAATATGAGAGAGTCCAAAACTCCTGAACTACAATATATGAATATTTTTTAGCTATAGGTACTGCATGTTCATAGCTGTTAGTTTAATGAGAAAATCTGTAGCTTGCATTTATCACTGGGCCCATATCCAGAATGAGTTTAGGCTTTGATGCTCTATTACCAGGTGAAAGAATACATGGACAGTAGCAAAGGACTTTCAAAAACTCCCTGTGGTTTGTGCTATAAACTGTATGATCCATTTGGAATGGTATAGGCCGGTATCTTGAGAAAGCGGGCATCGATTGTTGGCACCGTGGAAACTGTCTTCATGTCTTGTCTGAAGAGCTGATGCTTATTTTCTTCTGTGCTCTACCATTCTTCCATCCTTTCATTAGTGGGGCCTCATGTTCATGTAGATTTGGGGTTCTCTAAGGCAGTGGATCTTAATTTTGTTTTTACTTCAGAACTGAAATCTACCTGTAGCTTCACACAAGGATCTGCTTCCAAATGACTGCATGCTCACTGGGGGCTGGGGCTGGTTGGAAGCAACTGGAGATGTAAGGTAACTGGTAACTCCCTCCTCCCTCATAATCCCTGGCAGCTCACCTTGATGTGGTTAGGTTCCCAGGAATGGGTTACTTTGGGGAGAAAGGAAGATGACCTTCTGCCTTCCTTCCATTTCTTTTCTACCCCTTTCATCCTAGGACGCATAGAATGATGTTGCTGTAATATATTTTCCCAGTCCTACTGCGAGTTGTAGTGGAAGAGTTCCAACTTCGTGGATTGGATCTGGCATTGGGAGTAGGGTGACTTGGCTTCTCTTCCTGAAGCTGCTACTGACAGTCTCAAAAGGTCTCAAGTGGAGTTCCACAGGGATCTGCTCTAGATCTGGTTCTGACATTTTTATTAGTGACTGGGATGCATGAATAAAATGTATATTGATCAGATTTCCAGGCAGCACAAAGCTGGGAGGGGTTGTAAATGCTTTGAAGGCAAAATTAAAGATCAAGGGGGTCTGAATGAATTGGAGGACTGGGCTATCAGTAACAAAATTAAATTCAAGAAAGACAAATGTAAGACAAATGCACATATACAGAATAGGGGATAACAAATTTAGCGGTAGCGCTGCTGAGAAAGATCTTGGGGTTATGGTGCTCAACATAAGTCAGCAGTGTAAAATTGTCACAAGAAAAGCAAATTTAATTGACAGTGGCATTAATAGAAGCATTGTGTGCAAGGCCTGGCTTGCTCTGTTTGACACTGATAAGGTATAGGCTGGATTACTGTGTCCAATATTGGGCATTGCATTTTAACATGGCTGTAACAGGAACTGAAGGGCATCCAGAGGCAAGCTGTGATGAAGGGGCTGGAATGAGAGCCACGAGGAAAAATTGGAGAAGAGGTGATTGAGGGGATGTGCTATTTCAGATTTGAAATTGAAAGGTTGCAATGAAGAGGAAGGAGAAAATTTGTTCTCTCTTGCCACCAAGGGCAGGACATAAGATAATGAGGGTTTTTTTTATATATAGGTTTTTACATTTAGATCAAACCTCAGAGAAAAACTACTTAACTATAAGAGTAATAGGCCAATGGTACAAAGTGCTTGCCTGAGTTGTGGAGTTAGTATCTGGATTTGGACTAGATGTTTCTTGAGGGTCCCTTCCAGCCGTTTTTCTATAACTTACTATGTCTCAGTTGCATACCTGCAAAGCTAGAAGAATGACCCCCCATTAAAACTTCTTTGAAATCCTTGAAGGAAATTCCCTAATAAAGCAGAATGTTGTTATTTATTATATATTTGTTTGACTCTAGTATTTTAGCTCAGATTCTTTACCCCATCTGTGATCTGCTTGGCATAATTGTGTGGTCTAACAAGGAGCCTGTTACAGTCCCTAATTCTTTGTTTAGCTCTGTGCTCAGCTCCTGGACTCAGTGGTTGCCCCAGGAGCCATGTGCCAGTTGGGTTCAGTGTGTTCCAGCCAATTTTGTCCTGTTCATAACCTGCAGGACACCAAGAAGTGTGATGTAGGTATGTCCGTGCTGAATCTACAACGGCTGGGGATTCCCTTACGCTGGGGTTCTCCAGCTGAAGAGATGAAGGTAGATGCATCAAAGTGAAATGGAAAATCTTTCCCTATAATGATAAAATTATTATTGCACTGCACAGTAATGTCCATGTTCACTAGTCAAGTGATCCTGTGTATACCTTGCACGCACCTTGCAACAAAATTGACACCTTCACTGAGCAGCAGTTCCCTAGAGGTGAGTGTATGCAGCATGCATCAGGATTTGGGATGGCTCATAAAAATATTTGTCACCAGCGAAACATGATATTCTTTTGTGACTGAAATATTAGAAAAGCTGCAGTGTAACAAATGAGCTCATTTCAAACCATCTCAATGCAAACTGAAATAAGAGGAAAAGAAATGAAACCAGAATCGGTTTGAAATTTTATAAATTGTTCCTTCATTTTTCCTCAGCACAAATAAATTCACTTCTTTGTGTTCACATTTAGCAGTGAGCCTTAATTATTTTTACATAGGCTGTGAAAAAAATATTTAAGTCCACCCTTACACTTTTTTTCTTCTGTGTTATCTATGTGCAAAGTGGTACATCTCTTTTACTTGGCTGTTTCCTTTCTTGTATTTGCCCCGTGTGTATAGTCTTTTCATTGTATTTTTGGTCTATCTTCACACTGTAAATCCATGAGGGAGAAGTGCTGAGCCATAGCCTGCCCTTGGTTACTCAGTAAAGAGTAATTCAGCTGACTTCACTGATGTTACTTTGGATAGAAATTGATGGAACCAGAGCAGAAATCTAAATCATTGTCTTTGTTGTCTGCAAAGTGCTTTGCTCACCTATGATGTAATATAAATAATGAGTACTAAGTTATTCTCAGTTTCACCTATTCAAACCACTGTGTCTAGCACCTGCATTTGATTATGGTAATCAAAGCAGTGCTCTTTCTTTGGTGACAAGGACAAAACAAAGCACAGCACAAAACCTAAAGACAAATCCCCTTGTCTTAGTTTTGCTTTTGGGCCCCTATAAACCATCCAAACCTTTGACTGCAGTGGCACCTCACAGTGAATCCTTAAACCAGAGAGCAGATGGTTTCATGCTCTTAGTTTTCCTTTGTTAATGTTGCGCTTCAACTATAAGTTGCAGCCCTGCATTTATATTCCAAGCACAGGGTTTGCTTAGGCTGGTGGTTGCTCTTTGACCTCCTTCCTCCTTTGAATGTACTTAACCGTGTTGTGTGCTAGCAAGTCACACTGAGGTGCAGCATTGATGAGCCCCTGTGTGTGTTTGTCTTATGATCTGCAGACAAGAAAAAACCAGGCAAATTCCAGCCTTTCAAGAAGTTTTTTGGCAAAAGGAAAAAAAGAGACACAACGTCAGACTGTGAGGAAACCAAGTTGAAGCCAAGCCACTCCTTCGGGAATGTCTGCAACGGCACCCTCTCTTCAGATGAGGAAGCAAACAATGGCGTGAGGTAATAACTTATGTGTACTTTTCACCTGAGTGTATTTTAAATTGGAGACATAAGGGCTGCTGGACTGTGACACATGCTGTTCCTTTTCAACGAAACACAGAATTTCAATGCAAAGAAAGATAGCAAGTCGTATGCTGCCTACTGGAGTTTCTTTCTTGTATCGTGCTTTACCACTGTAGGATCTGAGCGTTTAACTCGTTATGCACAGAGTGATGACCGGTTCCACACGGAGCTGTATAAGAAAAGGAAGTCCAGGGTTAAACAAAACAGATTCAATTCTATTTTCATGGATTACTAAAACTCAAGAAGAGCAGATATCACATTCCCAACACAGCTGGCACCGTTTTTTTGTTACTAATCTCAGCAGAGCAAGTCTAAACTGACTGGCAGTGGAGACTATGCTGCAGCCTCTCTCCTCAAGCTAGTACTTCCAGATCAGGATTGAAGCATACTGGTAGGAAGGGATATGTGTGCTCAGTTGATAGAGCTGCCATTTTGGTATCTCATGAGCTATATATTCAATGAGGAGAAACGAGCGATTTATTAAATCTAAAATCCAAGGACAGGGTGTCAGAAGACAATATTTTATATCCTTTGAATTGAGAATGGGGCCAAAAGATGGGCAGTTTCTGTTATGATGTGTTTTGTAAATGAAATCCTAGCCCCAAACCAAAAAGTGTCACCTTTAGTTTTTTAGTATATGTCCCCTTGTCTAAAAATGTTTCTCTGATGATGCCAGCATCAAAACAAGGACCTCGATAAGGTCTTGATGAAAACTAAGAAACAAACTAACCAACCTTAGGCTATATATGGGAGGGACTGGTGCTGTTACAGAAGAAGTTTCAGCTTTTGTAGGTGCAATGGAAAAATGGGTGCAAGGGAAGCAGCAGCCGGATTGATGGGAAGGAGAGAAACTAAGAGCATTACCAAAGACATGCCACATTAATGCAGGATGCAGCAGAGGCAGAGGTCTGAGGAGAAATAATAGCAGGGTCTATTTCTAAAGCAGAGCCTTATGAATCTGTGCTGACACCTGGTCAAAGCCGACCATTCTGGGATGCCATTTTCTCATACTATCTGTTTTCATGACAGGGACTGTAAATGTCCTACTGGAAAAGGACACAACAAATCCTTCTTCCAAAACGTCCCTCCCCCATGCAGGGAACCACAACCCTGCCTTGACATCTTCAACACCACAAATTTATGGCTGTGAAAAGCAGAAGCCCTTAAAAATTAGGGTCCTTGGAAGTTGCTGGATCCTGAAATAGTCTATACATTCTTAGCTTGGTTTTCTCTCATGTTTGTTAAGATACAGTATTGGATGGAGTGAGCTTCAGCCCACATAATGTGTAAATATGTTTGTGTGTGTGAGCATGAGTACACATGCACACGCACAGTTAATTTATAACATGCAAATCTACTCTGCCTTCTAAGATACAGTTCTCCTACTGTGAACCCACATGCTGCTGCTTGTTTTTACAGCTTTGGAAAAGCACTCATCTGCACTCACTCATGCACATCCCCTTCCCCTCCCCCACCAAGCAATGGGCCTGATATTACATTTTTGAATTTCCCCATACTTACCAGTAAGGGGGACACAGGCTACAGACAGACATTATACATAAACTGGTTTAAGTGATCAGAAACTGGTTTAAACCTATAACAGAACAGAGATTCAGTGCACATAAACCAGTTTGAAAATGGCTGAAACCAGTTTGAGATAAACCTGGTTGTGAATGTAGCATCAGACTTAACTGATTTGGGTCAAAATAGTTTATGCAATGTCTGTCCCAGACCCTTTGCCGATTTAAGCCAAACCAGACACCCCCAGCATCCCAGCATGCTCTCTGGGCTGGGCAGGGATCTCTGCTCCACAGCAGGGCTGGCCCCTCCGCTCTGCTCCCTGCCTGTCTGCAGCTCCAGTAGAGACTTGCAGGCACAGCAGGGTCTGTTGGCTTCCCTGTGCCCCCCTCTCCCCACACTGGCTGCTTAAGCAGAGGTCCCTTCCTCCTGTCTTCCACAGCACGGACTGTAGCCAGCATGTGGTATGCTAGCTAATGCTTTGTAAGGCAGATAGGACAGTGTCCACTTAGGGCTTTTTGGAGGTAATCAACAGCTCAGATGGTAATGTCCCTGCATTCCTTCCTTTGGAAAAAAGCTGTTTAAGAAGAGCTTGTAATGAGTGAGGCTTTGTTTTCTGATGGGATGTTAAATGCTGATAACAGAGCTGATAAATGCTCTGTTATTAAGGGGGTAGGAATCCCTTCCTAATTATAGCATCCTGCCAGGGCTTGGCCACGCCTCCCTCAGCTCAGCCCTGGGGAAGGGAGGGCTGCTCTTGCGCCCCCTGGTTTCTAGCCTGAGCCACTGCAAGCATGTGCCTGCATTTCTGGGATGTCTGTCTGGTTACAAAGTTGATTTAGCCTAGCCAGCTTAGACTAACCTGCAAAGATTGAATCAATTCATGCTCAGGCTTTTTGAATGTCTGTCCTTAGCCTAAGAACGTAGGATTAGACCTAGGAGAAAGAAGTGTAACTGTGAAGCCCTCCCCTTTTATATCCTAGTCACTGTAATGAAACTGTGAATGTCAGACCCTGATTGCCTGTCTAATCATGGGCAATTTCTTTTCTTAATAAAAACAACAAAATTAATGACAAACTGTTGCTGGTACCAAGCCAGGTTGCACAGTTAAAATCGCACGTATCCAGTAAATGGTAAAGGGCCTGGTTCTGAGCTCATTCGTAGCAGTTTTGCTACCCATAGGAGTTGCTTCGGATTTACACCAGTGGAAAGGCAGGCAGAATCGAACCTAAATTTTTAGCAGCCAGCTTCATTGTGCAAAGGTAGGGTTTGCCAATTATACAAGTTTCTTGATATAGTAGTCACAGCTCATGTTGTAAGATGAAACATTCAGCAGAATTGAGTTATGTTGCCTTTGGGACCTTAACTTTTGGCATCTGCTGACCTTTTCTGATTGCAAAACTGAAACATTAACATTTATATTTTTGTATATCTGTATTTACTAAATCAACCTTTGAAACTGTAATAAATACAACAGGGAAAATAACATTACATAATGTGTGTAGTGATGTACTAGTAAATAAATTGGCAAATCTTGCATTATTTATCCAGTAATATATCAAAGCCAGTAGAAATGGCCAAATACATTTAAATAATCATGAATAGTTTTATATAATAGTATCTGTCTCTCTTCTCTGGTTCAGATGCCCAAAAGTCTACAAAGTTCAAATAATTTGACTAATGCTCATTATTGCTATTACTGTTGTGTTTCTTCAGTTTTCTTTGAACAAAATCCCGTTTTAAATTCTCCCTGGTACATACATGGAAGTTTTTATCCACACTAACATGTGCTGTACTAATTTTCCATACAAGTATTCCATAATCTGTATTACCTTGAAAAGACCCATTTGTGATTGGGCAGCTTCTTATTAACTATATGTTAATATTGTTTAAAATCCCAACCTTGTAACAGTATATTATTAGCATTGTCCCCTGTCATTGTGAGAAATGTAAGCATTTTATCCCTTTACCCAGTGAGGTTTAAATGCCTTCCATCTGGTCTTTTGTTGAGAAGCAGAATCTGAAACAATCTGGCATGTCCACATTGCCTTTCTTAAGGTACAAACTGCAACCCCTGTTTATTAACATACATCTTTAATTGCTGCA
The DNA here is from genome assembly GCF_030867095.1 of Alligator mississippiensis. Classification (NCBI taxonomy): domain Eukaryota; kingdom Metazoa; phylum Chordata; order Crocodylia; family Alligatoridae; genus Alligator; species Alligator mississippiensis. The sequence goes on from NC_081825.1 coordinate 61,170,269, forward strand.
TGTAAGGGACACGGATGCTGAATGTGTTGATTACTTGCAAAAGTAAAGTTTGTCACACTTTGCACATGAGGTTCTGGAAATCCATTACAGAAGCTCTCTGTGGTAGGGAGGTAACTTGACACTTTGAACCTTTCCTACACTTTTATTGAGAGTTAATACTGAGAGTATTGCTGTGCAAATATCATAAAAAAGGATATGATCTCCCCTTATGGAGAGCTCATCACTCTGCTGTGTTCTTTGATGGACTGAGGCAACCACCCAACAAATTGACAATAAAGACTCCCTGTTACAGGGGTGGGCAGCTGTTTGGGCCCACCGGCCACACAAGGAGCTTTGCTGAGACGTTGCAGCTCTTCCCCCCCCACACACACACTCCACAACTCACCAAAATACCCTATGTGGGATGGGGCTGCAGGACAGGTGGGCAAGGCCAGGATCACGGGTGGGGGCACAGGGTGATGACAGCATGGGGCTGGGGCCAGGACAGAGCTGTGATCTTCTGCCTGCGTGATGGGTGCCGGTTCTCAGGCAGGGGTGTGCAGGGAGTGGCTCTGTAACAGCTCTGTGCTGTCACTGCCCTAAGATCCAAGATCCATGGCCAGATGGGCAGGAAGCTCCAGCCAGGGCCAGGGCCAGGGCTAAGGCAAAGCCACGATCTGCTCCCTGCACACCCTGGCCCATGGAACCCACATCCATTGCAGGGGCAGGCGGGCAGTGGATCATGGCCTGGTCCCTGGCCTCACCCCAAGATACCAGGGCCCCCAGTCCCACCTACCCATCTTACTCCCAAATGAGGCTCCCTAGCCACCTGGCTGTGCACCCTACCCAAGCAGGTTCTGCACCTGCCAGTGAGTGTGGAGCAAACGTGTCAAGCTGCTTGGAAGTGGGGTCCTGCTGCTGCACCACCCTAGGTCTGCTGCATGCCTGGGGGCAGCAGGACTGGCTACATGTGCCACATCCCGGGCTGCTCCGTATGCCTGGGCTAGGTGGGACCTAGTGACCCACCGCAGGCCACACAAAATCTCTTGGTGGACTAGATCTGGCCCATGGGCCATATTTTGCCCACCCCTGCCCTCTCCAGATGCTGCAAGTAGAGCTTTTAAAAATAAACTGTGTACTTTACTGCACAGGAGTTGGAAGCTCCTGAAGGATCTCTTACTACAGGTTCAAATGTGACAAGCTTGATTCTTCAAGGTAAAGGCTCATAGCCAATGATTTTCCATCCTTCAAAGATAACCTTCTGCCTCCCAACTCCCTCCTTTATCTCAACAGCAAGCTCTGGACAATCCCTGCAAATATTCTCAAGACCATTTGTAAAACTGTTCTCACTAGAAGGAAGGATCTAAGTGGGGCCCCGGTTGTCTCTCCTGGGAGTGAAGCAAGCTTACTATTTCCAGCTCTGTGAACAACTGTGGCTTATGTTTGTTGAACATTCATAAGGTTGCCCTGAGGTTTGCAGGAGCTTGCAAAGACATCAACCTCACACTCCAAAGGAGTTGTAAAACTAGTTCACAGAGAGTCGTTTCTCTGATTTTTAGCCTCTAGTTTTTGGTCATGGAACATTCATGAGCAGATTGAGTTTTGTGAATGCATTAGTTACCTGATTATTTTTTATTTTTGGTTGAATAGTTGTGTGAATACTTGATATTCACTGTTGCAACTGATCAGATAACTCTCACAGGGTTGTTTCATTTCCCTAGCTTGAGGCCTATTGGGTTTCCAACACTTGATTTTTGTAAATGTTCACAAATGAGAATTTAAAAATTCTGTATCATTGGCGCCAGAAAATCTCAATTATATGAATATCCATGTTTCCTCCACTCCACACAAAGGGTATGTACAGACATTTGGAGAGGTTAGGGGGAAGTTAGATCAAGTTAAAAATGGCTACCCAATCTAAGGTAAATTAGGATGTGGGGGCTAGCTGGGGGCTTGGGGGGATTGTAAGGCAAGTGAGGCTGGGGGTGGGGAGGAGGCTTAGGGATTCAGGGGACAAGCAGGGTCCATGGGGAATTGGTGGGGTATCCATGGTGGGGGGGTTGGGGGGCCTTGGAGGGATTAGCAGTGGCAGGATTGGCTCTCCAATCCTCCCAATCCTCCCTACCTTCCCCCTGATGCTGCCAAACTTCCCCCAGTCCCACAAACTTCTTCAGGGCTGGTTTTACTGGTGTTCTCCAGTCCTAGGAGCCTGATAGTCAACTGGGAAGGAGGGGCAGGTGGATTGGGGAGCTCTCTTCCCCTCTTGGGACCAGGGGCTACTTTTAGTCCCCTGACACTCCCCCACACTCAAACAATGCCCTTCCTAGGGAACCACCTCCCACGTTCCACCTGCCCCTCTCTCCACCCTGACTTACTTTCTTTACTCCTGGCATCAGTGAAGACCAGCCCTCAGAGTGGATTGTAGGATGTTGGGTTTGGTGGCCTTGCAGGGTAGAGGGACCAGGGGGCTAAATATAGCTGGGGGGGCAGTGTGGAGGGGGTAGAAAAATCCTAGCCCCAGGTACAAAAGAGGTAGATTGTATTGCTCAACTGGACCAGAACGTTATTGTTGACCAAGGTGCTTGTTTTATACACAGATTTAAAATGATAGTATAAGCTAAGCCACTTTTCTTTACATGGAGTAGTTATATCTGTCAGAATAGGGCACTCCTGAATCTCTTTTGAGTAGCCTGCCTCCTTCCACACAGTGAAAATCTCAATGAAGGAAAGCTCAAGAAAGAAGGGAGAGGTGAGGATAAAGGACAGGGAAAGAGAGGCCACCTCATTAATATCTTAGCAGAACCCCTTCTTGAATTCTTGGTTCTCTTTAATATTTATTAAAAATACCTTTTATATTAGGAGGGCCACTGGGCTTTGTCAGTAGCTTTTTACTCAGGGATGCATGGGGTTTACCCACAAAGGGTTGCCAGCTGAAAGGAAGCTAGGAGTTTAGAACATAAGAACTGCTATTTACTGGGTCAGACCATAGGCCTGTCTTGCCCAGTACACTGTGTCCCACAGTGGGAGGTAGTTGGATGCTGAAAGAGTAAGTGAACAAGGTTCTCTCCCCTGTCTTTCTCCCACTTTCAGCCTCCGAGATTCAGAGGCTGAATCCCACACTCAATAAATAGCTACTGATGCCCCTTTCCTTCAAGAATGTGTCTAATCCTTTTTTGAATCTGGCTGAACTGTCAGCTTCCGCAACACCTTGTAGCAATGAGTTTCATGCTTTAATTACACTCATTAAGTGTAATTAAGTAAGAAGCTCAAGTTCAAGAGCAGAATCTTTTATTTGTATGAGAATTTCTTTGTGTTTCTTACTATTGTTCAAAGGAATAAATAATTATAATTTTATTTTCAAGACCTAATTACCTTTAAATCTTTTTTTTTTCTGAAGATGTTTATATAACATCTCTGTTCAAGAAGCAAAACAATGTACTGCATTTTTTTAGCTTTCATGGCATTTGATGTGCACATTCATCAAACTGCCACCTAGATGTGCTTCATGTGAATTCAGACCTTCACCGGGGGAGTTCTTTAAAATAATTGTTTCCTTTTTCTTGTGACTCTTAATTTATCTTGGAATTCATGTAAATATTTTATGCACAAGTATCCATTAGATAGACTGTGGGCTGTCTTCTGGAAAAATGGATATCTATGAGCAGAATGTTTGGGGCTGTGTCCAACCTTGTGTAGGTGAATACAAGGAAGGGAGGACACAGTGACCCTCCCTGCTTGTGATTTTTCTGTAAGAGGCAGTCACAGATGTAGTCCTTGGACTCTTCTGCAAGGGTCATTATTTATTGCAGGAGATATTCTTGTGACTTGATATTGTCACAACCCAAAGTTGTGATTTTTGTTTTGTGTGTGCTTTGGCACTGCTAAATTATTTTCCCGCCAAATTTGTAGCTTTCTTTGCAGCGTGCATTTCTTTTTGCATCGTTGCAAAGAGTTCCCGCCATTTGTATTAGAATTCGAGCCACATTATTGGCTAGTTCTAAAATATGCACACGTGGCGGCTAGTGATTGGCTTGCTAGCCGTATAAAAGGCTTGAGTGGTTTCTGCCCAAGTTGGAGGACTCCACGAACACCAGGAGGAGGAGACTTCACGCTGTGTGAAGATCTCTAAGCGCTGTGGAGTCTATCGGACCCAGCGCATTTCAAGCAGGCAACAGAGGTCTGACCAGCCTCTAGCCTCTCCCCGTCACCGATTGATTCCTAGACGTATCCCTCCCTGCGCACAAAAGAGACAGACCCACGGAGCTTCAACAACTCCGTGGGAGAAAACCAAGCTTGTTGTAGTCCTCAAACAAGGATTTAATCGGAGCTGTGCCTGGAAAACTGTCCAGCCTACACCGCGACCATCTTCGGTGTAAGTAAACAATCTTGAATCAACCACTAAGCGTCCATGACTAATTCTAGCTCGCCGCTGGTTTTCTCCGACCCCGCGTGCCCGGGCTGCTGGCCACAGCCCGCGTGCACAAAAGGGCCCCGGATCGCTCCCAGCCCGCACAGATATCTGGTGCTACATAATTATTTTCAAGTATTGCAGAGGTATTTCTTAATTTCAGGTACTTTAAATTATTTCTTCAAGTAGCTAATAATGAAATACCCATAGCTGTATGTTATTGTGTAATTAAGTATGCAGAACAACTCTTTTCTCAGATGCCTTTTCTTCTGTTTCCTTACATAGAGCATGATGTTAGTAATATGAATTTCTCCACCCCCTGGCTCAGTATGGCATTCCTGAAGCTCACATGCCTGTTCATGTAGAACATACCAGATGTCTCCATGTGTGGTTTACAGAAATCACTGGTTTTCTGTGCTTGCATGGTTTGGGAGAACTATGACACACTGTTAAACAGGACCTGTACTTCACACCATGGTATATGCAGGAAGTTGAAGTTGTAGGATAAATGTATCCTGTTGATTTTTTTTTAAAGCATGAAAATGATTCACCTTTTTATAATGGTAACAAGTGGTGCACTAACTACTGTACTCAATATAAATACCTTCAGCGGGTATGAAATTGCATCAACAGGTACAGAGCAGAAAGGTTAGGCTCTATTCCATGATCTTAGCCTGTATATGATTGTTCCCTGCTGCGTATCTTGACTTGTAAAATTAAACTGATTAATCTGATTGAATGAAGAAAGCAGTTTAGAAATTTACAAGTACTTTTGTACCCTGCTACTCTCCTCCATACACCATATGTTTAGTAAGTCAGATATTGGTTGAGATAAGATACATTCACTAATCTCCTGCCTCTCCATTTTAGTTTGTGACTATTTGATTCTCTATTTAGCATTTTATGTGTATGAGAACAACTAATCTGTGTGAGACATGGCCTTGGTTACAAACTGCTGATCAATAGCATTCATTCTTTTTGTCATAGAAACTGGCCTAAAATGTGGATGTAATTATATTTTCCTCATTTCTACAGTGATTCTTTTATCATTACCCACGTAATTACCTAACATTAACCTTAAAAGATTACACGGTGCTTAACCAAGTAAGTCAAGAAATAATAGAAAACCCTCCTTTGCACAGACACTATTCCCTTCTTAGCAGCTGCTTTGGTGATGCATTCATGATGTGGCTTATATTTCCATGGACTGTAAAGGAATGCAGTGCAGCTCATTTGTCCCAGTTAAGGGAAATCTTGCTCCTTTCCCTTCAAATATATATAGGAAGCACTTGGAGACTGCTGTTTGTGTATGAGTACAGCTAAAGCAAGTGAAAAAGATGGCTTTCTCTTTTTCTTGTTAGTTCTTTATCCATTTCCCTTTTCCATTTCTTGTTAGTGCCATATAGTGCTTCCTAAAGACATTATTGACTATATAATTATATGGTAGAAATGGGCGTAGCTTGGAACCTAAAATCTAATTTCATCCTGCCCCCAATTTAAGATGGTTAAGAATACCATGTTAGGCACTATAGAATAATCCACCAACCTCAGTAGGGCTTTGGGGACACACGGATCTGTCGGTGCAGACTGTTTTGCAGAATTAGTGTCTAGGGGTGCCGTTTTGCACTTTGATAAATAGATGCAACTTCCATTGAGGGCAACATAAGAAGCACCTGTTCAACTGAGTGCAGAATTGAGCCCTAAGTTTACATTATTAAAGCAATTGCTTCAAATAACCTATTAAAACATTCTCCTCCTGCTGGTTTAGCTTGTAAAGATGATGTTTATGGGTCTCTTAGTGCAATGAAATAGCATGCTACCTAAGCACAGTTCTGACAGGCAGTCAGTGCAGCCTGGGTAATATTCCCCATCTGGTCATAATTTAGAACTAAAGCTCATATCCCAGCAAACCATAAACTGATGAAAAAGTGGCCTCTAAACATACCAGTTTACATTTCTATCCCTTTCAATATTCATATATTTCCAAGATGACTAGAAGAATGAATTTTGTATGTATTTCATCTTTGGCCACCTTGGGCATTTGTTGGAATCAGCCTTCTCACAAAGCATTAAATAAAGGGAAACTCTTTCCAGTGGACCTGTAACTCTTCTAATGTATCTTACAGTGAGGCAGTATACAGATTATGTTGAAGGTCACGATATAATTAAGTAGTTAAAAAAATAGGAGCCTTTTCCAAATCTGTTCTTGTTTTCATGTGTTTTGTGATTTTTTCCGTGTTAAAAAAAAATGAAATATACAAAAAAGCTGCTGCTTCTCTCTCCTAATCACTACTGATGTTTATCAACCATTTCTAAAAACAGTAGGGCCTCTGGCAGATGTGCAAGTGAAGGTGTGTTGGAATCTGATCTGGGATCCCCACACTCCTGCTTCCTGTCATACCACATGAGCATGGCAGGTGTGATTGTGGGATCTAGCATCAGATCCCATCATGCTTTATTGCTGATGGGGGAACCTGGGATCATGATCCTGTGGCTGGGAGCCTCATCAGCTGATTTGGGCTCCCAGTTCTGGGAGCACATGGTGCACTCTCATGGCTGGGAGTCCCAAGAGCTGACAGGACTCCCAGCCACAGGGGCACACCCCGCGGCTGGGAGCCTCAGCCTGGCTGCATGTTCAAATAATGATGTGATATAATTTTGTGGCTGGTTCCTGACACATTTTTGTGTAATAGCTCTGTGACTTATTCCTTGTTTTATCACGCCATTAATTGTATTAACATGTGGCCAGATAGCAACTAAAATTATAATTAATTGGTTGATCACATCTTAAATGTAATGGGTGCTAGAAGCCTAGAAGTCATTAAACTCATAAGACAGATTGCTTGGGGAGGGGAAATAGAACAGCCTCCAGAAGCACAGAAGAGTAGAACATTTCTCTTTTCTTTTGTAGTTTCTTGCTTCTATTTCTGAACTCCTCAATACAGGAGTGGAAGTACATTTATGAAACAGCAAAGTGGTATAATTAGCAGTGTGAGCCTCCTGCTTTATCAGAATGCATTGAACTGGAATTATGCATGAACTGAGGCCATGGTATTTCCTGTGGGTAAAACTTTTAATTTTTAAGGACAAAACATTTTTCTTCCACAACATAAAATTGACAGTAAGAAAGAAGCAGGGAAGGAAAGGGCCTGGGCAGGACCAGTTGCATCCTGCAGATCAACGGCTGGCTGCGCAGGTGGTGTCACCAGCAGGGATTTGGCTTCTTCGACCATGGAATGTTTTTCCACAGAAAAGGATTGCTGGAAAGAGATGTGATCCACCTGACAGAGAGGGAAGAGCATCTTTGCAGATAGGCTCACTAACCTAGTAAAGAGGGCTTTAAATTAAATTTGCCAGGGGATGGACACCAAAGCCCCGAGGTAAGTGGGGAAGTGGGAGACCTGGAGGAAGAGCAACAGGAGGGGGCTAAAGGGAAGGTGCTTTCATACTTCCTGAGAAATCAGGGCAATCGACTACTTACCTCAGGTGCCTGTACACAAATGCACAGAGCCTGGGAAACGAGCAGAAAGAATTGGGAGTCCTTGCACAGTTATAAAACTATAACGTGATTGGAATAACAGAGAGTTGGTGGGAGCTCGCATGACTGAGGCACTGTCGCAGATGGGTACAAACTTTTCAGGAAGGACGGGCAAGGAAGAGGAGGAGGTGGTGTTGCACTTTATGTAAAAGAGCCATATGATTGCTCAGAGCTCCAGTATGAAACTGGAGATAGGCCTATTAAAAGTCTCTGGGTTAGGGTCAGAGGAGACAGGAACAAGGGTGATGGTGTGGTCGGGGTCTGCTATAGACCACCAGACCAGGAGGAAGTGGTGGATGAGGCTTTCTTCAAACAGCTAGTGGAAGTTTTGTGATGACAAGCCATGGTTCTCATGGGAGACTTCAGTCACCCTGACATCTGCTGAGAGGGCAGCAGAGCAGTGTGCAGGCAATCCAGGAAGTTTTTGGAGTGTGCTTGGGACAACTACCTGGTGCAAGTGCTGGAGCAGCCAACTAGGGGCGATGCTCTTCTTGACATGCTGCTCACAAACAGGGAAGAATTGGTGGAGAATTCTTTGATTTCATAGATTCACAGACGTTAGGGCTGGAAGGGACCTCGGAAGATCATTGAGTCCAGCCCCCTGTCCCAGGGGCAGGAAGTCAGCTGGGGTCACAGAATCCCAGCAAATAAACGTCCACATGACTCTTAAAGGAGTCCAGAGTAGGTGCTTGCACTACCTCTGGCGGCAGTCTGTTCCAGGCCTTGGGGGCTTGGACTATAAAGAAGTTCTTCCTTATGTCCAGCCTGAAACGGTCTTGGAGAAGTTTGTGACTGCTTGACTTTGTCATCCCATGAGGTGCTCTGGTGAACAGGCGTTCCCCCAGATCCTGATGTACACCCCTCATATACTTATAGGCAGCCACCAGGTTCCCCCTGAGCCTGCATTTTTCCAGGCTAAAAAGTCCCGTACTTCTCAGCCTCTCATCATTTCCTTCCCTCTGATCATGCGTGTGGCTCTCCTCTGGATTCTCTCAAGCTTCTCCACATCCTTTTTAAATTGTGGAGGCCAGAATTGGATACAGTACTCCAGCTGCGGCCTCACCAAGGCCGAGTACAGCGGGAGGATGATATCCTAGGATTTGCTAGAGAAGCATCTATGGATCCAAGCCAGAGTTTTGCTTGCTTTGCTAGCTGCAACATCACATTGGTGGCTCATACTCATCTTGTGGTCAATCATGACCCCCAAGTCCCTTTTGGCTGTGGTGCTAGCAAGCATAGCACTGCTGAGCCTATAAGCATGCTGCGGGTTTTTCTTCCCCAGGTGGAGTACATTGCATTTTTCGGAATTGAAGGCCATCAGGTTTTCATCTGCCCATTTTCTGAGCCTGTCAAGGTCAGCCTGGATCACCATTCAGTCCTCGGTTGTGGACACTTTACCCCAGAGTTTGGTGTCGTTGGCGAATTTGGCCAGTCCGCTTGTGATACCAATGTCCACATCATTAATGAAGACGTTGAAAAGGATAGGCCCAAGGACGGAGCCTTGGGGGACCCCACTGGTCACAGCACATGACAATGATTGACTTCCATCAGCTACCACTCTCTGGGTCCGACTTCGAAGCCAATTCCCCAGTCAGTGGACTGTGATGTAGCCAAGGTCACAATTGGCCAGTTTTTCTATAAGATGATTATGGGATACCAGATCAAAAGCTTTTTTAAAGTTGAGATATATGATGTCAATGTCTTCTCCCTTGCCCAAGTGATATGTCACCTGGTCATAGAAGGAGATGAGATTGGTTAGGCAAGACTTACCTGAAACAAACCTGTGCTGGCTATACCTCAAGAAGTTGTCTTCAGCCAGTTTGTCCCTCAAGAAGTTCAGCCAGAATGTAGTAGTGGGTGGCAACTTGGGCAGCAGTGACCACGAGATGATAGAGCTTAGTATCCTGAGGAAAGGAAAGATGGAGAGCAGCAGAGTAAGGACTCTGGACTTCAGAAAAGCAGACCTCAACTTACTGGGCAGGATCTCCTGGGAAGCCAGTCTGAGGGGGAGAGGCGTTCAGGAGAGCGGCTGTACTTTAAAGAAGCCTTACTGAGAGTGCAGGAACAAACCAACCTGATGTGCAGGAAAACTACCAAGTATGGCAGAAGACCAACTTGGCTTAGCAGGGAACTCTTCAGTAAACTAAATCACAAAAAGGAAGCTTATAAGAAGTGGAAACTTCAACAAATAACTAAGGAAGAATATAAGAGCATTGCTCTGGCATACAGGGATGAAGTCAAGGAGGCCAAAGTGCAACTGGAGTTGCAACTAGCAAGGGACAAAAAAGGTAACAAGTAGGGTTTCTACAAATATGTCAGCAATGAGAGGAAGGTACGAGAAAGTATGGAGTGTAGAAACTGTTACTAAATGGGGGAGGCAACCTTGTGACCAAGGATACAGAAAGAAGGCTGAAGTGTTCAATTCCTTCTTCGCCTCAGTCTTCACAGGCAAGGTCAGCTCCCAGACCACTGCAGCAGGCAGCACAGCTTGGGGAGGATGTGAGCAACCCTCAGTGGTGAAAGAACCAATTAGGGACTACTTAGAAGAGCTGGGTGTGTACAAGTTTATGGGGCTGGATGGGGTGCACCCAAGGGTGCTGAGGGAGTTGGCTGATGTGATTGCAGAGCCATTGGCCATCATCTTTGAAAATTCATGTTGATCAGGAATGGTCCTGGATGACTGGAAAAGGGCAAACAGTTCCCTATTTAAGAAAGGGAAGAAGGAGTATCCAGAGAACTACAGACCTTGTAGGCAAGCTAAGGAAGTATGGGCTAGATGAATGGACTGTAGGGTGGATAGAAAATTGGCTGGAGCATCGGGCTCAGAAAGTAATAATCAATGGCTCAACATCTAGTTGGCACCCGGTATTGAGTGGAGTGTCCCAGGGGTTAGTCCTGGGTCTGGTTTGTTCAATGTCTTCATCAGTGACCTGGAAGATGGCATAGAGTGCCCCCTCAGCAAGTTTGCAGATGACACCAAACTGTGGGGAATAGTAGATAGGCTGAAGGGTAGGTCTAGGTTTCAGAGAGACCTAGACAAATTGGAGGATTGGGCCAAAAGGAAGCTCATGAGGTTAATCAAGGATAAGTGTAAAGTCCTGCACTTAGGACAGAACAATCCCATGCACCAGTACAGGTTGGGGACTGACTGGCTGGGCAGCAGCTCTGCAGAAAAGGACCTGGCGGTTGCAAAGGACAATAAGCTGAATATGAGCCAGCAGTGTGCCCTCATTGCTAAGAAGGCTAACAGCATAGCGGGCTGCATGGTAGGTATTTTGCCAGTAGGTCAAGGGAAGTGATTATTCCCCTCTGTTTAGCACTGGTGAAGCTGCATCTGGAGACCTGTTGTCAGTTTTGGGCCCTCTGCTACAGAAAGGATGTGGACAAACTGGAGAGAGTCAAGAAGAGTGAAACAAAAATGGTGAGGGGGCTAGGAGACATGACTTATGAGGAAAGACTGAGGGAAGTGGGCTTATTTAGTCTAGAGAAGAGGAGACAGGGGGGATTTAACAGCAGCCTTCAACTACCTGAAGGGGGTTCAAAAGAGGATGAAGTTAGACTGTTCTCCATGGTGGCAGATGACAGAACAAGAAGCACCAGTCTCAAGTTGCAGAAAGGGAAGTTCAGGTTAGATATTTGGAAGAATTTTCTTACTAGGGCTACGGACAGACACTCAAAACCCTGAGCCTAAATTGATTCAATCTTTTCAGGTTAGTCTAACATGGCTAGACTAAATCAGTTTGTAACCCAGACAGACATCCCTGAAATGCAGGGACATGCCCGCAGTGGCTCAGGCTAGAAGCTGGGGGGTGCTAGAGCAGTCCTTCCTTTGCTTCCACAGGGCAGAGCTGAAGGGAATATGGCCAGGCTGGGCAGACCGCTCTGATTATTCCCCCTGTCATGAGCTGCCCCACAGGGAATGTTTCTCACCCTTAACTCAGTGTTTATCAACTCATTATGAAAACAAAGCCTCTCTCAATTAATGGAGCTCTTCTTAAACAGCTTTTCCAAGAAAGGACATTAAGCTACCTGCTGATTAGATCCAAGAAGCCTGTCTGTCTCTGCCGTCTCCCACAGCACGGACCTTAGCCAGCATGTGGTCTGCTAGCTAATGTTGAGGTGTCTGCGTAAAGCAGAGGGGCAGGGGGAATAATCACTGCTTAGCAGGGGAAAGCCAGGCAGATGCTCTGTGCCTGTAAGTCTCTGCCAAACTCCAGCCAGGGAGCAGAGGGGAGAGGCCAGCCTTGCTGCGGACCAGAGAGCCCTGCCCTGCCCAGCCCAGCCCAGCCCAGCCCAGAGAGCATGCTGGGATGCTGGGGGTATCTGGTTTATCTTAAACCAGCAAGGGGTCTGGGACAGACATTGCATAAACCGGTTTGAGCTAAATCAGTTAAGTCTAATACTACATTCAGCCAGGTTTATCTCAAACCTATTTCAGCCATTTTCAAACCGGTTTATGTGCACTGAACATGTGTTCTGTTACAAGTTTAAACTAGTTTCTGATCACTTAAACTGGTTTATGTGTAATGTCTGTCCCTAGCCCATGAGGGTAGTAAAACACTGGAACAGGTTACCCAGAGAGGTGGTGGAAGCTGCATCCTTGGAAGTTTTAAAAACCCGGCTAGACAAAGCCTTGGCTGGGATGATCTAGTTGGGGATGGTTCTGCTTTGAGCAGGGGGTTGAACTAGATGACCTCCTGATATCCTTTCCAACCTTAACTTTCTTATGATTCTAGGAAAGCACATCACATAGTCTAAAGCAAAATGTAAACAAAGCAGATAATAAACATAGGTTTGCTCATCAGATCCACTAGGCCTTTGTAGTTTCTAGCCTAGTGTTTTCTGTGCCATTCCAGAACCAAATGTCTCTGTCTTCTGAGTTTTCTCCAAAACAGAATATTTTGTAAGTAAATTGATGCCCTTGTGCTCTTCTGCTGTGAGCTGCCTGTTTGGTGACACCCAGTTCCTTAGCCTGTGTTTCTGTAGTGGCCACCTCAATTGAAAACAGGTTTGAGACCTGCTTGGGCTCATCACATTTTGAAATTGGGCAACACAAAATCTTTTGGGTCTACAGGAAAATGTACTTAACTAATCGCATCCAATAGTTTTTATTGTGGCAACTCTTGAGTGTTACAAGCTATGAATATTTACATTTTCCCTAAACATGGGGACTGAAGAGCTAAACTTTAAGCGCATTAGAGCTTACAAAAAATGAGACAACAGCTCCATGCCTTCCCAGAGACAAAGCTCAAAACATGGTTTAACTGATATAGGTGCCTTCTGCAGTTCTTGTGCACTGGGTTAAAATTTGTTCTGCTGTGCATTGACAGAAATTCTGTAGAAAGGGAAACTTGCATAGCCCCTCGTGGCTCTGTTTCTAGCAAGTTCACAGTAGCCATGCTGGTTTTGAGGGAATAAAGGAGAGTTAGTGGCTGTTTATGTCTTGTGTTAACCCCTCTGCAAAGGAATAAACTTGGTTCTTTTTTCTGGTCCCTTTTGCAACACACCTACATTTCCAGTAATGGAAATTAGGCTCTCAAAGACAGCCAACTGGCTGCTACTACCATGCTCTCTCTGCAGAAAAGAGATTTTTCTAGGTACCCCAGATTTTGATGTCTGTAAATGTGAAACTAAATTTGTCTCACACAGGTTATAGAATTTGAATTTGGGATTCCTGAAATGAAAGTCTAGCTACATAAACTTTTGTGCTGTGCTTTTGCTATTTGTAGGGAATACAGTGAGACTGTATGGATGCTGAAGCCCCTGATCTGTGTCAAGTGAATTATTTTCTATTTAGTCATCAGATCTCTAATTGAACTAGCAGCATTGTTTCCCTAGATTTTTGTTTTCAAATGCAGCTGAAATGTAGCCAACAATTGCATAAATCTCATAAAAACATCTGCCTTCACATGCTTTCTACCACCCACAATGGCAGAAATCTTATGAGACCAGGTCATGAAACTTCTATACTGCTGTATCCACTTCTTGATGTTAGATCATGCTTGGAGTGTAACATCAAAATTCTAGTTTAAACCTCATCCAGATCTGAACACCACCAATGCAGTATACAAAACATGTTTCACTTAATTTTAACAACCTTTTATTCTGCTACCCTACCACTATATATTTTATTAAAATAAACTATAAGGTTTCAGATTAATCATTTTGTATAAATCATGTTCCTTAATGTAGAGTTCCTGTTCAAATATCTCATCAGTTTGGAGTTGTTAATACTGGGGGCACTGCTCTTTCTAGTGCTTGGATAGATGATTTTCATTTGTGGTACAGTTCTGAGATTGAAATCTTTCAGCCAGCAGCATCTGTCAGGGTGTCATTTTATTGTATTTGGTTATCCTTTGTGTAGCACTTGTTTATATTTTGGTACACCTCTGATAATCTACAGTTTAAAATAGCCAGGTAGTCATAACTAGAGGAGAAGATCTTGTTATCTCCAAAGAGGATCTCTGGCTAGGACAGAGAGTATTGCTCAGACCTCTCTGCAGGTCATCGCATCAAATGGCACTGACAATAATTATGTGATGTGAATCCTGAGCACAGACTACATCTGGGGTTTCTAGAGAAATCCAGAGCCTGATTAAAATTCACTTTTTGAAGGGAATAAACTTTTTTGGTACTGCATTCATTAAAGGATTCTGATGATATGCTCTCATCCTCAGACATTTCTATTCCAGAACCTGAAAGGAAGTAGACACCAGCCCTAGTGGAGGCAGCTTCCCTGCTTCTTTGTCCTATATCCAAATCAAATGGAAAGCAGCAAAAAAATGATAAGAAGCCTTTGCCTCTTGTTACCATGATTTCAACCAGGCTTATGCCATCTTCTAAGCGTTTTGAAGATTACAGTGAGAGTTGACAGGAATTGCTACTGGGGACCCTATAACCCAGCCCCACTCTTTTTGCAGGTTGATTTACTTTCAGCAAGTCTTGAACAAAATTACCACTAACCCTCTGGGTTGTAGAGAACATACAAAAATATTGTTTGATCCAGTTCAAGGTACTTCATACTTTTCTTCCAGGTCTTTTCAGGGCCCCTCTTATGAGAGGCTATTGCATGGGGAGAGGAATCTTTCCTCATACTTGGAGCAATAGATGTTTCTCTTTAACTCAGAGAGAAAGTTTAGTTTCAGTTCATTTGTCTTAAGTCCCCTAAAAAGCAGGAGGTTGGTGTTCCATTATGGACTGGAAAGACTTTAACATCTGTGTCTGCTAGTTCAAGAACATAGTGGGGATTCTGGCATCAGTAATCCTTCTCCTAGATGTTCCAGCCTAGGTTGCAGTTCTTGTATTTTCATACATTGAGTCATCCAGCAAACAGGAAGCACTGAAAGTTCCTAATGGGGTAGTCTCACTTGCAATAGAACGCACCATATTTGGTTTTGTCAGCAGCCATCAACATCTTTGCAAAATGTCTGGCCAGCAGGGCAGCACGTTTAGGGAAATAAAGCTATTTAGTTTATCCAAATTTCAACAACTGGTTGATGCAGGGAAATTCTTCTTGGCAAGGTGACAGACAGTATACATCACATTTTTCAGCTCTTTACTCCTTGGAATTCAAGATTAGAAAGGGCAAAACCTTTTTTTCAGCCTAGTCAAAAAAATATATATATACTGTATATCTATCTATATATATGCACATGCACGTGTGCGCATGCATGCACACACACTCGCAGTCACCCCACGTCAGTGAAAGCCTAGCTACTCAAAAACAGATCGTATGCTATGTCAGATTTCATAAGTGTAACAGAAAGGAATTATCTAAGGTTATAGGCCACGTGGCCTTGTACACATTTATGACTCAAGTTTGCTATACTTCATCTTCATTGGTTGCCAGAATAGGTGAAATTTCCCCTTCTACTCCCCACATACACTTTGCAGTCCCAAAAGCAAATGTCACATTGACATAACAGATTTAAATTTCAAAAGGAATCCTATTATTGCTAACTGGAAATCTAGATCAAGTCTGCAAGGGAGTCCCTTTTCTCCATCTCTTTATGCAAAGACACCAGTAATGGATGCTTCTGTCTTCGATGAGGAGCTCATCCAGATCATCACAAAGGTAAAGGACTATGGCCCTGGGCAGAGACCAGACTGCATATGTTGACTTGGAACGATTTGACTGAAGTGTGTTTCATTTTTCCCATACATCTAGGGCATGAGCAATCAGGTGATGACAGACAATACCACAACAGTGTTTTACATAATACTGCTGAACTTCTTAAACCTCTGAATGCTGATAGCTGCAACATGAAAGAAGCAGGGGGTGAAAAATTCTGGAAATGCTCTGTTTGCCCTCTTCCTCAGCATCCATACTAAGCCACCAAGTGAAGCAGGCCTATTTCATGGGCCATGACAGTGGGCCTACAAGGGGGCTACCCTCCCCAGTGGCTAGAGGGAGGTCACTAAGTGAATCAGAAATAATTTCTTGGGACAAAAATGACAAAACTGGAATGGGAGTAAAGGTTACAGGGTGCCAAAGGACACTGAGCAGGGAACCCTGACTGACCAAAGTCAACACTCATTGCTGTTCAAAGGCAACTAAGGAGCCATTGTGTGCCACCCAATGAAACTCTGCTTGGATGCTGGGCTAGAGAGACCTATGCTTTGACCCAGTATATAGCAATTCTGATATAAACAAATAGGGAAGAGTCAGCTCGACTTCTCAATGTCAATAAATTATCTTCCTGTCAAAAGGAAGATAATTTATCGGTCGTCAAGGGGTATATTGTAGCTCTCCATCTATCAACATTAAAACACAGACTTGCACTACATGCAAGCAGAACTTCATTAAACATTATTCATAATATAGACATTTAGAAACTCAGTATTATCCTTTATAACAAAGAGAAAGTAACAGCCTTGAAACTTTGGAGATCTGAAGAGAGAGGAATTATGTGGCAATGAGGTTTCTGGGAAGAGTGAGTGAAAATGAATTTAAAAACTATCTTTGAAAAGGTACATATTGGAAATAAAATTGGAACACAGTCCTCTATGTTGCTAGTGATCTTAAAAGATAACTAGTTTATGGATGCTTTACAAATGCTTTTTGTTTTGCTACAGCTCATCCATAATTCATTGAATCCAGTCAGGTTTCAAAGGAATGAGTCAGATGATGAGGTAATTATTTTCAATACAAACAGTCTCTGAAGTGTCACCATCAGTATTACAGACTGAAACATTTAGAAATTGCTGCCACAGCTGTCCCACACCGTATGGAGGCTGTACTCTATTTTGAAAGAGACTAACGCCTCTAACTATGGTCAGGACTTTAGGAATATGCCAGGGCCCTAGATTCAGCTATACAGCATCATTCTTGGTGGTAGCATGTTTTCTAATTGAGGAAAGTTTTGTGAAACATAGTCTGTAGAGACACCTTGTGAAGATTTTTCTGTACAGAGGCTGCTAAATCTTCAAAAACCATAATAATGGTAGTGGCAGTGAACAAAACAGTGACACTCCCTGTGTCAAGGCTTCTTTTTTTTCCTTGACAAAGACTGGAAAATGAAACCAGAAAAGGGTCTTGATAAAATGATCTGTCAAACTTGCATTCAGAAAGGTTTTTAGAAAAAAGGCTGTAAGTGAGCAAAAAAATATATCTCCTCTGTCCAGCTTGAGTGTTTGGGAATGCACCTTAAAACTGTTTACAACTAGAACTGGGTTGCAATAATGTATACATACATTTTTAAGGATGAAAGGTTTTTGAACCTGAAAGCTTGCTTAATAACTATTCTCCAACCATTTGGGTTGGTCTAATAAAAGATATCAAATTCACCCAAGGAACCTTGTCTGCCTAAATTTTTAAGTGCATTTGAAACCAGATAGAGATTTCGCTTAGAGCAGAGGTTTTTTGTTAATCCTGGTTTTACTCTTGGTTTATCCTGTGACCAGACTAACCATTTAGTAACCCTTTGACATGTTTAAGCCACAAAATAAAGCAAGCCATGTGGCTCAAAAGAGAGATTGGGGAGTGTATAGTGATCTGTGTTCCCATTATCTGGACTTGTTAGTCAAAAAATAAAGAAAAAGAAAAAGTAACCTTAAGTGCCAACCTTTGAAATTCAACCTGGGCTCTGAGACAGGCTGGGCTCTTCCCTTCTCATATATTCACACCTGAATGAAGATTTTACAAGCCAGGTTAGACATCCACATAAGTTCTTGCAAGCCGTTGTCCTCAAATGGCTAAGGATATGCCTGCATGGCACCATGCAGTGCAATATGATATACAAGCTAGGTCTACCCCATGGTATCAGATACTATCAGATGGTGACAGAACTTTTATGTGGAGCATGTTTCTGGCTATTGTCAGTTCAAAGAAAGCCAACCAACAACACCTGCCAGAAGCAAGAAACAGAGGGAGGTGTACCAATGTGTTTACTTGTAATTATACCATACTATGTCAACATTTTGATGAACATTTTTTCAATAAAGAATTTAAATCTGAAAAAAATTCCTGACCCACTAGGAACATGATCTTCCCTTGTATGTTATCTCTTTGTAAATCTCCCTTTTTCTGGTATCCAGCAGTGGTGTATAAGTATCTTTTACTGTATGTTGCTAATCTAAATAGTAGGGCTGTGCAAAGCTTTGGTCCCTGATTCAAATCAGCGGAGATTTGTCCCGATTTGGTGGCCGAATCTCCAAATCCAAATTAAATCAGAGGACCTTTAATCTCTCTGAATTGAATCTGAACCCTCCAAATTGATTCAGAGAGATTTGAAAAGATTCAGTGATTCAGACATAGAAACAGCTTTAAATGTTTTTTCCACATACCTCTAGGTAGAGGAGCTCATGAATGCTGTGATGCTGGGGCATGTGGAGTGTCCCACAGAAACACGGAGGGCTTCCCAGCGCACTCGGTAGCAGACCCAGAAGTGGACCAGAAGCGCTTCCAGTTCACTTCCAGGTCTGCAGGGGAGTTCCCCCGCACCTCTCCAGCTCAGTGACTGGTGCCTCTTGGGTCTGGGGGAGGCACCCGGGGTCCCCCTGTAGCCAATCGCTGAGCCAGGGGGCACGAGGAGGGGTGTCCCGGCAGACTCGGAAGTGGAGTAGAAGTAATTCTGGTCCACTTCCGGGTTCACCGCCAAGCACATGGAGGGGCCCCCCATGCTCCTGTGGGACACTCCATGCACCCCAGCATCGCAGCGATCATGAGCTGCGCCTGCTACCTCAAGGTATGTAGAAAAAACTTTTAAAGCTGCGTCTATGTCCAGATCACTGATCCTCCAAATCGGCATTTAATCTTCAGATTCAGATTTGGCCAAATCAAATCAGGGACAGTGATTCAACTCAACTAATTGAATCACTGTCGCTGATTCCAGCCAAATTCAAATCAAATAGAGGCCCACTTTGCACATCCCTACAAAATAGTATGGAATTATGTAGAAAATGCTGCATACCAGTACCGGTGCTTGGTGAGTTAGCTGTTTGCTGGTTTTTGTCAACACAATTACACGTGGGTGGTGATTTAAGAATACCGTGTGGAATGACAGCATGGTGAGTAAGAGGCTTTTGGCTATTTAGACAATGGACTGTAGCAATGCAGTTCTGAAGTATACACCTAAGCTGCACTGATGTCCTCTTTCTGTCTGAATGTGAGACTCATCCCTTCCTATTGTACATAATTCAAACTGCTGTCTGAATCCAAAATTTTAAATTTACCTTTTGGTATGTCATAGCTACAGAACAACCAGCAGGAAATAAGGGATTCACATAATGTTTTTAGTCACAGTTCACGTGTTATCATCGTTTACCATGTATGCTAAGTAGCGTTCATGTTCTAACATTATTTCTGAAGTTTTCTATGAAGAAAGAATTGTGCCCAGTTTATAGATGGGAGAAAATGAGGTAAAGAGATGCAGTGATTTTATTTTCCAAGACTACAAGCAAATCAGATTTATAATTAAGGACCTTTGGATTCCTTGTCCCATGATGAAATCATCAGACTACAATTGCATGTAACAATCCACCTTGTACTTTCCTTCCCCAATATGACAGAAATTAGGATTTCAGTGGGTGCATCTACATGTCACCCTGTGTCACCGTAGTGACACATTACATTGCTGTGCAATGCACTACAGCGATGTAGTGATCATGTGAGTCTACACGTGACTGGCAGCTACTTCACCGTAGTGGTATCTCCTGTTTTAGCACACCACTACAGTGAAATAGCGGCTAAAACTAACTGTGCGCCGTGCTTCAGAAATCCAAAAGGAAGTACTAAAGCACATTACAGTAATAACATTGCCATAGGGCAGCATATAGATGTGCTCCCTGATTGTGAAATCTTATTTTATAACTGACCAATGAGAATAATGATCCTGTCTAGTGGGTTTTTATGAACATCAGTTTTGGTTTTACTCTGGGAATTTTCACCGTTAACTTTGCTTCAAATTTCTGATTCAGGCAAATCAGACCTAAAAGTAAATGTTATTTGAAACCATCCTGGTTTGCCTGGTTTTGCATTTACCTGAGATTATAAATTAAACCTGTGCTCAGGCTTTCTTGAGAGGCCTGAGAACTTTCTGATGGTTGTGGACCATGTGTACAGTGTGTAATAAAACCAGAGATCAGATGAGTTCCATTGCATTTGAGTTTTCTTTGTTGGCATGTGGCATGTCTCCAATTCTAATAAGTCTCTTTGGAAACAGGAGATACTTTTTCCCTAAACTAACCTTATCTTATTTCAAAATAGGGAAGGAAGAATTTGCTTTTTGTGTTTAAAAAAGTTTTTTCTTCAATTAAAAGACATTCATTTTTGCTTTTTTACAAAATATTATTGATCACTTCTGAGATAAATAGTTCCTTTTAATGTCAGTGAACCCTGCCTGGTTATATGCCTTGGGCTTGATCAAATTATTTGTGAGACAGTGGTCTAATAAACAGACATCAAGGAGCATTTCATATATAAAATAGGAAGAATGTATATAGTTAAAAAATATACTGCCAGATCACTCTGCTTCTGACACCATCCTCCCCTAGGGGACAGAAAGAGAGAGTGTGAATGAATCACTTGTGACAAATGTTAGTCATGCTGCTGAAGTGAACTACTGGAGCTATTGGAACTACTTAAACCCAGTTATAAGTCTGTTCCAAGTGCTTATGTAGACCAGAATAGGGGTCCATAGGGGACCCCTATAGGGGACCATAGACAGAAGGGAAATTACTGTAATAATGAATTGTAGGAATCTTTTGAGCAGCCTTATAAATTAAATACTGTTTCTGAATTGCATTGCAGGTCCTCCAGCTATACTATGGGTACTCGAGCTTTTTCCCATGACAGTATTTTCATACCTGATGGGCGAGCGGAGAGTGAGCAGGCAATCCAAGCTATGTCACAGGACAACATCTTAGGCAAAGTCAAAACCTGTCAGGTAAGATCCCCAAAACATGTGACTATACAGGTGTAAATGTTCAACAGTGTTGTTTTCATGGATACGGCTTGTTAAAGTTGGTCATTTTCTGAAAGAACTTACAGATGGATTCTAGTTGAGGATTTAACCTTGTAGTCTATGGCCCCAGTTCTGGGGGCAAATTAATACAGGGAGATCCCTCCAACTATGTGGAGAGCCGCTGACATAACAGGCCTTTGTGGAGAATATGCATTGACCTTACAGTGTTGGAGCCTAAACAGACAACATAGACCAAAAGAGGGGAAAGAATGGGACACAGCATAGATTCATAGATTCATAGATTCATAGATGTTAGGGTCGGAAGGGACCTCAATAGATCATCAAGTCCGACCCCCTGCATAAGCAGGAAAGAGTGCTGGGTCTAAATGACCCCAGCTAGATACTCGTCTAACCTCCTCTTGAAGACCCCCAGGGTAGGGGAGAGCACCACCTCCCTTGGGAGCCCGTTCCAGACCTTGGCCACTCGAACTGTGAAGAAGTTCTTCCTAAGGTCCAGTCTAAATCTGCTCTCTGCTAGCTTGTGGCCATTGTTTCTTGTAACCCCCGGGGGCGCCTTGGTGAATAAATCCTCACCAATTCCCTTCTGTGCCCCCGTGATGAACTTATAGGCAGCCACAAGGTCGCCTCCCAACCTTCTCTTGCGGAGGCTGAAAAGGTCCAGTTTCTCTAGTCTCTCCTCGTAGGGCTTGGTCTGCAGGCCCTTGACCATACGAGTTGCCCTTCGCTGTACCCTCTCCAGGTTATCCGTATCCTTCTTGAAGTGTGGCGCCCAGAATTGCACGCAGTACTCCAACTGCGGTCTGACCAACGCCCTATAGAGGGGAAGTATCACCTCCCTGGACCTATTTGTCATGCATCTGCTGATGCACGATAAAGTGCCATTGGCTTTTCTGATGGCTTCGTCACACTGCCGGCTCATGTTCAACTTGGAGTCCACTAGGACTCCAAGATCCCTTTCCACCTCCGTGCCACCCAGCAGGTCATTCCCTAGGCTGTAGGTGTGCTGGACATTTTTCCTCCCTAGGTGCAGCACTTTGCATTTCTCCTTGTTGAACTGCATCCTGTTGTTTTCTGCCCACTTGTCCAACCTATCCAGGTCTGCCTGCAGCTGTTCCCTGCCCTCCGGCGTGAAGATGGCGTGAGATTTGTTTTTATGTTGATGTAATTATTTTAGTTCTTTTTTTTTTTTTTTTTTTTTTTTGGCCCTTGCTCTTGGTAGAGTTTGATTGCTCTTGTACCACAATGTTCCAGGAAATGTACAAGAGGCAAGGATTTATTTGTGAAATCTTTTATTGGGCCAACTGTGTAGTTGGAAGAGAGATTGGACAAGCTTCAGGTTTGGGAAAGAAGCCTATACAACTGGTCCAATAAATTATATCATAAAAAAACACTGCCTCTTCCTTTTTGTCCTATAACTTGTGAACTTTGCTTCTTAGTTTGTTTGTACACTTCTCCCCTTTTTAAAATAAAATGCATTAGACCTTCTACAGAAGGTAGAAATATTGAATCCTCAAAGGTATTCCTTCTACTTTTGCCTTTTGAGGTTTTAAATGAATGGAAAAGCAAACCTCTCTTAACTTTATCTTTCACCAAGGAATCTGAGTTCCACTCTTCAGAGTAAATGCATATATAAATAACTCTTCATAAATAAAATAATGTACTTTGATAAAACTTTGCTAAGAAAGCATTTACTTAACCTTCTTTCCTGCACCTTTCATGTTCATTGCTAAATTAATGCTCCAATTAATTTTGTGCTCATGATGTATTTGAAGGTTCTTTCCATATTTCTAAGTAGATCTTGGAAAAGCTGTCCTTCAAAATCATCTGTTTTACAGTGAATGAAGCCTGTCAAATTAAGCTGCTGAATGTTAGTCATTGCTGTGTAAATGCCCACTCAATGGGTTTCAAATGGAGGTGGACAAATCAATTATTTCCTAGGATCTACCCCCAAGCCAAGAGCCACCCAGATAGAATGCCAAAATGAGATATTATTCATAGTTGACTGCTGTAGGAGATTTCTTTTTCTTGCGTAGTGTGCTTAGCAGCGAGGTAGTTTTAAAAAAAAGTGTTCGCATCTAAATTACCATGGTTAGGCTTTGATGTTGGACTAAGACGAATGGAGAGCATAGTTGTTGTTTCAGCCTGAGGACCAACGTTTTCAAAAATAATTTGTCAAGGGCATACTAGACACCTTGGTGCCATGAATTTTAGAAGCTCTGTGTTTACATATGGATTAATTTATAATTTACTCTAGCAACTTTCCAGGGATGGGTGACAAGTCAGGGTGACAAGTCTAATTCCCTCTGTCCTCTGTTTTCTCCATTTTAAGAGTGGCAACTGTGGAAACCATTTTCCAATTCTGGGATCTTGCTAGTCATGCATGACTTTGCAGACATTACTGCCAGTGGTTCCAAGATCTTCTGCACCTTGGAATGAGTTTTGTCATACTGTGCCAACTTAAATGCATTCAGATTTGTTAAAAGTTCTTTCCTTATCACAACCTGCAGTCCTTCTCCTTGTTTATATTAGTTTGTTATGTCTCATCATAGTTTTTGTTGTTGTTTTTTTGGCTTTTTTAAAATGAAATCTGAGATAAAGTAGCCACTGAGTAGCTCTGCCGCCTTTGTGTCTTTGGTTAATAACTGACCCCGCACTATTGAGCAATGGACCCACAGTTTCCATGGTCTTTCTCTTCTGTCTGACATATTATTTAGCATTCCTTCTTAGTTATCATTTTTCACCTTTGCTTTCCTGATTTTGTCCTGGCAAGTTCTTGGCACAGGTCCTTAGTAAGTCTCCCTTCCTTTTATTGATTCTGTTTCTTTCTTGATTATGAGGTAATTAAGAAACTCTTTGTGTAGTCATGTCAGTGGCCTGCAGTAACTTTTAACTTTTCACCATGCTGGAATAGCTTCTTGACGAGTCTGCAATTCTATCTCCTTCAGGCCTCCTGGATCCCTTTATCCTTTAATCTACCTACCCCTAGGACCTTACCTACTCTTTTCGTAGAACAATTGAAATCCGCACTCCTGAAGCTGGCCCACTGCACTTTGCGTTTAATATTCATTTGATAAACAGAACTGGGTAAGCAGGGCCTCAGTCTAGAAGCCCTTCCCTTTTAGGGCTGCAGCTATTTCATAGACCTGCCACACCCTCTGTCTTGTTCTCTACGTCCTGGCTCCATGGCTGCCCAATGGGCCAGTGTCCAGAGGAGGGCTGGAGAGGGGTCTGGGCCTAGCTTTTGATCTGGTAATTAGAACTCTTTGCTAGGAAACAGGAGATATAGGTTTAAACTCTCTCTGGGTGAAGGAGGCCTAGAACTGAGACCTCTTCCTCCCTGAGAAGGTGCCTTACACACTACGCTATTGAGATAAGAGCTGGGAGGGCCCTCCTCTATTTAACATATGCTAGTTTTGGTTTTTGCATGAGAAAAAAATTGGGACTTACCCAGTCTTGTGTATTTATGTAGGTGATTTTATTTTTCCACACAGCTGCTTAGCTGGAGTACAGGCCCACTGTGCATGCTTTGCGGGCCCATGGTAGGTGAGCTGAATCACAGTGCCAAAAATTGCAGTTGCACAGCTGCATTCTTGCCATTTAGGTGCATAAGGCAAAATATGATTTAGTCCTCCGTATCTTGCTGTATTACATTTTCAATAGATACCATGGAAGTTGAAATCCCCCACCTGTACTATCTCACGTGTTAGATATTCTTGTTAACTGCTTGAAGGATGTCTTATCAACCTCTGCTTCCTAAATTGGAAATCTGAAATAAACTCGTACCATATGAAATAAACTCGTACCAAATAATTATGATGTCATAGGAATAACAGAGACCTAGTGGGACTTCACCCATGACTGGGCCACGGGTATAGATGGCTATACCCTGTACAGGAGAGAGAGAGTGGATAAAAGGGGCAGGGGTGTAGCTCTCATGTCAAGGAAAGCTACGCGTCCCTGCAAGCCAACATGGGCACCCATGGTGGACTTGAGACCCTCTGGTTTAAAATCCATGGGGAACACGGCACAGGGGACACAATGGTGGGAGTCTGCTACAGACCCCCTACCCAGGATCAAGACCTTGACTAGGAGTTTGCCAGGGAATTGGCTGAGGCTGCACGCTCCCGGTGCATGGTTGTCATGAGAGACTTCAACTACCCAGATGTCTTTTGGGAACAGTGCTCTGCCAAATCTGAGCAGTTGCAAAGCTTTCTCTTGTGCGTGGACGAGCTCTATCTGACACAGGAAGTCTATGGGCCGATGAGAAGTAAAGCGCTGCTCAACCTGGTACTGGCAATTGGGAACAACCTAATCAGTGACCTAATGATTGAAGGGAAGCTGGGTGACTGTAACCACGAGCTGATCATCTTCACCATCCGCCGAAAAGCTGGCAAGTCAGTCAGTAATACAGAAGTCTTCAACTTCAGGAAAGCTGACTTCAACCAGCTAAGGAGGCTTGTCAGTGAGGCCCTACAGGGCCACAACCCAAAGGGGAGGGGAGTCCAGGACGAGTGGTTGCTCCTCAAGAGAGCAATCCTGGATGTGCAAGCAAACTCTATCCTGTCTCGGAGGAAAGGCAGCAAAAGGGCACAGCAGCCCCCTTGGCTCTCCAGGGAACTAGTGGACCTACAAAGGATGGAGGACTGGATCCACCACCAAGGAGGAATACTCTGCACTGGTCCGAAACCTGCAGAGAGCAAACCAGGAAAGCCAAGGCTGTGACGGAACTCCAGCTAGCTACAAATAACAAAGACAATAAAAGGTCTTTTTTTAGATATGTGGGGAGCCAGAGGAAAAGCAAGGGTAACATTGGACTCCTGCTAAACCAGATGGGACAACTGACAACTGACACCCAGGAAAAAGCAAACTTGCTAAATGGGTACTTTGCAACAGTTTTTCACCAGTCCCATGGGACGCCCCTGCCCACTATGGGACAGGGAGGCCCAGGTGAGGGAGATTCCTTACCCTCCATTGAAGCTGACCTTGTGAAGGAACACCTTGACAGGCTGGATACCTTCAAGTCAGCCGGCCCTGACGGTTTACACCCAAGGGTACTCAAGGAGCTGGCAAGCATCATAGCTCAGCCCCTGGCACAGATCTTTGAGAACTCCTGGTGCTCTGGTGAAGTGCCTGAAGATTGGAAGAAGGCCAATGTGGTGCTTATCTTCAGGAAAGGGAGGAAAGTGGATCCAGCAAACTACAAGCCCATCAGCCTGACCTCTATCCTGAAAAAGATTATCAAAGAGGCCATCCTTAACAGACTGGCTGATGGCAACATCCTGAGGGATAGCCAGCATGGGTTTGTTGCAGTTAGGTCTTGCTTGACCAATCTAATTTCCTTTTACAACCAGGTGACCTGTCATCTGGACAAGGGGGAAGAGATTGATGTCGTATATCTCAACTTTAAAAAAGCCTTTGATCTGGTATCCCATGATCACCTCTTGGCAAAACTGGCTAACCGTGGCCTTGGCCTCACCATGATCCGCTGGCTGAGGAATTGGCTCCACAGTAGGACCCAGAGGGTACTGGTTGATGAAAGTAAGTCGTCGTGGTGTGCTGTGACCAGTGGGGTCCCTCAAGGCTCTGTCCTAGGGCCTATACTGTTTAACATCTTCATTAATGATGTAGACATTGGTGTCAGAAGTGGACTGGCCAAGTTCGCCAATGACATCAAACCCGGGGTAAAGCATCCATACCTGAGCAGGAGGGTGATCCAGGCAGACCTTGACAGGCTCATGAAATGGGCGGATGAGAGACTGATGGTGTTTACTGAAAAGTGCAAGGCTCTCCACCTTGGGAGGAAAAACCTGCAGCATGCTTATAGGCTCAGCAGTGCTACACTGGTTAGCACTACAGACGAAAGGGACTTGGAGGTCATGATTGACCACAAGATGAGTA
This sequence comes from Alligator mississippiensis, assembly GCF_030867095.1. Taxonomy (NCBI): domain Eukaryota; kingdom Metazoa; phylum Chordata; order Crocodylia; family Alligatoridae; genus Alligator; species Alligator mississippiensis. The sequence continues at coordinate 61,197,516 of NC_081825.1, forward strand.
TGAGCCTTCAATGTGATGCTGCGGCTAGTAAAGCAAGCAAAACGCTGGCTTGCATCCACAGATGCATCTCAAGCAAATCCCAGGACATCGTTCTCCCATTGTACTCAGCTTTGGTGAGGCCGCAGCTGGAGTACTGTGTCCAGTTTTGGGCTCCATAATTCAAAAAGGATGTGGAGAAGCTTGAGAGAGTCCAGAGAAGAGCCACGCGCTTGATCAGAGGTCAGGGAAGCAGACCTTATGATGAGAGGCTGAGAACCACGGGACTCTTCAGCCTGGAAAAGCGCAGGCTCAGGGGTGATCTGGTGGACACCTATAAGATTATCAGGGGTGCTCACTAGGATCTGGGGGAACGTTTGTTCGCCAGAGCACCCCAAGGGATGACAAGGTCGAACAGTCACAAACTCCTCCATGACCATTTCAGGCTGGACATAAGGAAGAACTTCTTTACTGTCTGAGCCCTCAAGGTTTGGAATAGGTGGAAGTGGTTCAAGCACCCACTTTGAATGCCTTCAAGAGACATTTGGATATTTATCTTGCTGGGATCCTATGATCCCTGCTGACTTCTTGCCCCTGCGGCAGGGGGTTGGACTCGATCTTCTGAGGTCCTTTCCAGCCCTAGTGTCTATGAAATCTATGAGGGGGTGGGGGAAACGCATGACAGGATGCTGTGTGTGGAGGCAGGGACGGCGCGCAGGCAGGTGGGGATGGAGCACTGCCGCCTCCCAGGAGCAGGGCCAGGGTGGGGTGCCCCCTAGGACCAATCCAAGTACCCCCAGGGGTACACGTACCCCCAGGTGACAACCCCTGATCTAGACCATCTATAACAGCTGTGTATATGCAGTTTGTTATCCATTATAATCCATGTTATACCAACATAACTTCTTAGGTGACTTTTTTCATTTTATTTTGTCCCTAGATTCCAGAATAATTGTCCACACAGGGAGTTCTGCTGCTATAACAATAGTGGTAAATTTCCTCTGGTAGACAAATGCTTATTGATTCTTTCATTATTTAATCAGAAATGCATGGTCATGGGAAAAGGAAGATGGAGGGAGAGGGATATTGATCAGTAACCGAATATAGGGAGTTTCACCACTAAAGCACCAGTAGTAATCTGGCCCCAAGTCAACTAGTTCAGGGGTCTCTTCATAGAACTCTTTTCACTCTTATGTTCCTTTTGCATTGTGAGGTAAAACTTTAACATGACACTGACAAGGCTTTATTTTCATAATGTAATAATCTTGTTAGGAGTTGCACAGTCTGTTGGGTTCTCAGAATTCAAATGCTTTTTTCCTTTAGAAAATTATTTTCTTTGTTATTGACTAGTTTTCTGTTTTGAGGGTTGCTCCAATGGAGTCTTGCAGTACTGGCATTTGATTTTATAATACACGCACAAGTTTGTATGATGACTTGTTTATTTCATAGATTTCATAGACATTAGGGCTCAGAGGGACCTCAGAAGAGGGCAGGGGCAGGAAGTCAGCTGGGGTCAAAGGATCCCAGCAAGATAGACGTCCAAATGTCTCTTGAAGGAGTCCAGAGTAGGTGCTTGCACCACCTCTATTGGCAGTCTGTTCCAGGCCTTGGGGACTCAGACAGTAAAGAAGTTCTTCCTTAAATCCAGCCTGAAATGGACTTGGAGAAGTTTATGACTGTTTGACCTTGTCATCCCATGAGGCGCTCTGGTGAACAGGGGTTCCTTCAGATCCTGATGTACATCCCTTATATACTTATAGACAGCCACCAGTTTCCCCCTAAGCCTGCACTTTTCCAGGGTGTAGAGTCCCATGGCTCTCAGCCTCTCATCATATGGCCTGTTTTCCTGCCCTCTGATCATGAGCATGGCTCTCCTCTGGACTCTTTCAATCTTCTCCACATTCTTTTTAAATTGTGGAGCCCAGAACTGGATGCAGTACTCCAGCTGTGGCTTCACCAAGGCCGAGTACAGCAGGAGGATGACATCCTGGGATTTGCTAGAGAAGCATCTATGGATACAAGCCAGAGTTTTGCTCGCTTTACCAGCTGCAACATCACATTGGTGGCTCATATTCATCTTGTGGTCAATCATGACCCCCAAATGCATATGTAATTAAATGAGCATTGCAAACAAATGTAAGAAAATAAATATTTGGATTGGAAGAAAAACCTCACTAGGCAGTTCTCGTGAAACTTTCCATCAAGTGAAGAGTTCTTTAGCTGAACTCTGCTACAGACTCTACCATCTCCACCCATTTTTGAACTGACTTCCTTCACTTTTTGGATCCAACTCAGACTCTAAGCCATAGGGATAGTAGTGTTTTTGTAGGGATATTGATACAATATGCACATGGTATGTGCCTAGAATGGGAGCAAAATTTTGGGTGGAAGAAAGCTGGGGTCCACTCTGGGCCTCCCTCTAGTTAAACTGGAAACTTATCAGTGGCATTTCCTATGCAAACATGAAGAGGGCTTTGAAAAAAGCTATGTTGGAATATACCTCAGCTGCAAGTTAACATGCAGAAATCTGATTTTATTTTTATTACTGCAATTATAATTTTATTACCGCAACTATGAAACACTATAAATAACAATCTGGTGTAAAAATTTCAGTCACATAACCTCATAGGGTGCATCCAGATGAGTGCAAGCGTGCCTCTTGCAGCATCTTGGACTCTTTTCAGATGCTGCAAGACACATGCTGGGACCAAAACCCATTTCCTATGCTGCAAATCTGCAGCACAGGCTCAAAATTTGATACTTAGAGATCCAGGTAACAAAATATACCCCGGGGGAAAAAAGCAGGGCAGGCCATGATCCTGGACTGTGCCCTGAGGCAACCAGAGGCTCAGTCCTCCAGGGATGCTCTGGTAGCCAGCCAGAGTGTCTCTATGGCTGGCCCTAGCCCCAGTACTGAAGTATACTGTCTGCCCATGTGGGGCAAGCAGTGGTGCAGGCTGCAGGGACCTGGACCCAGGCTTTGTGCCACGTAAGTAGGGGGTGGGGAGGGCTGGAGGAGGGGGAAGGGACCATGGGTGGGGCCCCACCCGGCCCCAGGCCCCCGCTCACTTCTCCAGCCCCCACATTGCTCCCCCAGCCTCCCCCTCTCTCCCCTAGCTCCCCAATTTCTCCACAGCTTCTCCCTCCTTCTCCCAGCTCCTCAATCACTTCCCCAGCTTTCTCCTCCTTCCCCCAGCTCCCCAATCACTTCCCCAGGTCTCCAATTGCTTCCCCAGCTTCTCCCTCCTTTCCCCAGCTCCCCCATCCTTGGGGTCTCATGGCACAGCCCCCCCATGTGGCATGGGTCAGCAGGGATCAGCCCCAGCTGCCTGGCACCCCACCCCAGCATCCCCACACTCACCGGCAGTAGCAGGGTTCATGCACACCGAAGTGCATGTCTGGGCATGTGCGCTCAGGCAAAAAGTCTTGGCTCAAATTTGTGCCAGTTCTATTTGAGCTGCTGCAAGCGTACGTGCCTGCATGTGTGGACACTCCCATATTGTACTGAACTGGCTTGGATCAAACAAGAGCAGATCTGTGTCACTGCCCAGTGATTAAACTGGACTTCTTGGCTAGGTACAGACAGTCAGAAAGCCTAAGGCTGAATCAATTCAGTCATAGTTTCATAGTTGTTAGGTTCATAAGGGACCTCAATAGATGATTGAGTCTGACCCCCTGCCCTGGGCAGGAAAGAGCACTGGAGTCGGATGACCCCAACCAGGTGCTTGTCCAGTCTCCTCTTAAAGACCCCCAAGGTAGGGGAGAGCACCCCCACCCTTGGAAGCCCATTCCAGATTCTGGTAACCCTTACCATAAAAAAGTTCTTTCTGCTGTCCAACCTAAATTTGCTCTCTGTCAGTTTGTGCCCATTGTTCCTGGTTATTCCAAGGGGTGCCCTGGTAAACAGACCATCTTCAATTTCTTGTTGCCCCTCTCAGCCTCCCCGATGAATTTGTAAACAGCCACAAGATCCCCCCTCAGCCTTCTCTTGTGGAGGCTGAAGAGATCTAGGTCCCTCAGTCTCTCCTCATAAGGTCTTACCTTTAGGCCTCTAACCATATGAGTGGCCCTCCTCTGGACCCTCTTAAGGTTATCCACATCCCTCTTGAAGTGTGGCACCCAGAACTGGATGCAGTACTCCAACTGTGACCTGACCAATGCCGCACAGAGGGGAAGTATCACCTCCCTGGACCTGTTCATGATGCACCTGCTAATGCATGATAGAGTGCGGTTAGCTTTACTGATTACTTTATCACATTGATGGCTCATATTCATCTTGGAGTCAACTATGACTCCAAGATCCCTTTCTGCCGCTGTGCTGCTGAGGTCTCCCCCTCGCCTATATGTGTGTTGGTGATTCCTTCTCCCTAGATACAGCACTTTGCACTTGTCTTTGTTGAACTGCATCCTGTTCTTTTCTGCCCACTTTTCCAACCTGTCCAGGTCCACCTGGATTCAATCCCTTCCTACTAGTGTCTACCTCCTATCTCTTCCCCATAATTTTGTGTCATCTGCAAATTTGGACAGGGCGCCCTCCACGCCCTCATCCAAGTCACTGAGGAAGACATTGAATAGCACAGGCCCAAGGACTGAGCCTCGGGGGACCCCGCTGCCCACATCTTTCCAGGTCGATACCGATCCATTCACCACCACTCTCTGGGTGCAACTGTTCAGCTAATTTGCCACTCACCTGACTGTGTAATCATCCAGGTCACAGCCACTCAGTTTGTTTATGAGAATAGGATGTGAGGTACTGTACCAAAGGCCTTCTTAAAATTCAAGTAGATGACATCTACCTCGACTTTTGCATTTAAGTATTTTGTGACCTGCTCATAAAAATAAACAAGGTAAGTCAGGCAGGATCTACCTGCTGTGAACCCATGCTGATTGCCCTTCAGCATTATTTTTCCAGCTGGGCTCCCATGAATGTGATCCTTGATAATTTTTTCAAAGGTTTTCCCAAGGATAGAGGTGAGACTAACCAGCCTATAATTACCCAGATCCTCCTTCATCCCCATCTTGAAAATAGGGGCTACTTTGGCCCTTTTCCAGTCCTCTGGGACCTGACCTGAGCACCATGAGTGCTCAAACTGTCATAGCAGAGCCACTGGCACAGCTGTCTTCGCATGTTAGTCTAAACTGTAACAGATTAAATTGAAGTAGAACTGAAGTGACATGAAGCCACATGCCTGCACCACATGTCTGCAGTGGCTCAGGCCAGAAGCTGGGAGGCACTAGAGCTCAGCTCCCTGGCTGTGTGTTCATTTCCTCTTCCTACTGTCCCTGAGGTCTCTGGGATTTACAGTCCAGAATTATAGCAGCAGGACTCTGCAGGGTTGCTCATCACTTCTTCTTCCTACTTCCAGGTGCCTCTGAGATTTGCAGTCCACAGTTGCAGCCAGTAGTAAGTTTAAGTGGGGGAAGGGGTGTTTAACCCCCCTCCCTGGCCCCAGACCACAGCTGGGGTTTGATGGGGGGGAGGGAGCAGTCCCCCCAACCCCAGCAGACTGGGCTGCATCCCCAACTTGGCTTGCCCCCTACCAGCCCCTTGTCAGCCAGCCCTCACTGCTCCAGCTAGGGAGCAGAGGGGCAGGGCTCACCCCAGGGTTGTAAAGCATGTTGGGATGCTGGGGGACTGTGATTTAACTCAAACCAGGAAGGAGTCTAGGACAGAAGTTTCATAAACTGGTTTGACCCAAATCAATTAAATCTGATACTACATTCAACCAGGTTTGTCTCAAGCCAGTTTCAGACATTTTGAAACTGGTTTATGTGCCCTGAGGTTCTCTTCTGTTACAGGTTTAAACCAGTTTCTGATCATTTAAATTGGTTTATGTGTAACCTCTGTCCCTATCCCTTGAGGTTCAAAAAAAGTACAAACAGCTTCCCTTTCCTCCACCATTACCAAACTTGTAACTGTTGTTAGATGTGTCATTTCCATGTTTCAAAAAGAAGTAAAGTTTCCTAAGTGTCACAAACAGCTGCCTCTTGTGAGATATCAGCATGGCAGAGTTGGATAAGCAGAAGCATTTAAGCTTGTTGGTGCTTAAGTTGATTGGAACACCAAGCCTTTCAGTTATTGCTTGGCTTTTTTTCCAGTGTATTAGTTTAATGTTATTTAGCTAATTAATATGTGTTATTTACAGCTAGCAGCATGGAAGCACTTAAGTAAAACAACATGACCATGAAACAAGGCCATATTCCTGATAAATGGTGTACTGTGTACTGACATCTCTTAGGTGGACTCTAGCATAAATAAGCTTTAAACAGATACAGAAGTCAGCTACTGGTATAATTCTGGTAAGAGTCAAAGAGTTCGGAATTTGGCTTCCTGACAAGAGGAGCGACTAACCCAAAATTTGCACAGCTGGGTGGGAAAGTGAGCAGTACAAAGTGTGCACAGCATGGTGGGGAGAGGAATGAGTAATGCACAACTCAAAGATAGCCAAGCAACAAGATTAACCTGTAACCCTGCAGGATTATGCTGTGTCCTGGTACCACTGAAATGCATGGTTCTGTCTGTTCAGTGAGCCTTGCTATCTTTACACCCCTCCTTCCCCCACCCCAAAACAATACAGGATCATAGTTCCTATGCTGTTTCCTACTCCAGTTTCCTCTGAAGCCAGCTTACCCCAAAGGCCATGGCCCTGACTCCCCAGTACACTGGCCAGTAGAGCTAGTCAGATGAAAGAAGGTAGGAGGAGGCAGACAATACTGGCCTCAGGGGCAGTATTGCTTGCTTGTTTGTCAATACGTTAGTGGTTCCTCACTGACATCCTTGCATCCATGTGTACCTTTTACAATTTGACACAGAGAGCAAAGGCAAAACACAGCCACATATGGAACTCTTCATATTGCCAGTCTCATGAAGCATATGTGTTGCCACCAAGAATCATGTTTTGGGATGGCAATCTCATAACTTCCACAGTGTCACAGCTGGCCTAATGACTGCAACAGCAGCATTACTTTGCTGTTGCATCTGCAAAACATGGTTTGTAAGTTCTGTAAAAATATCCATTATAATTCATTGGCTTCACTCTCAGGCCCTGTAAAACCTTAGGAATTGGCATCTCGTCTTAATAGAAACTGAGTTAAGAATGTTCATTTCTTTCTTACTGAATCCAGTTGACAATGGGATTTTGAAACAGAACATTGATTCCTGGTTAGTAAGCCTATTAACCCACTAGTGAAACCAGAGGAGAGCACTTGATTGTAACTGCAATCAGTTTGACAAGGGACAGACATTCAAAAACCCGGAGCCTGAATTGATTCGAACTTTGATTCGATCTTACTCTAACCTGCCTAGGTTGAACTGATTTACAACTGCACAGACATTCCCTCTGGACTGAGGAAATGCAGGCGCATGCCTGTATCAGGCCAGGAGCCGGGGGGTCCTAAAGCTGCCCTTGGATACAGGGAAGCTGTGCCGGGGTGCAGGGTGGCCAGCCTGGGCAGTATCCTGAGCTGAACTGGATGGAGAGGGGTTTAATTCCCCACTCCTTGTCCTACTGGCAGAGACCTGAGCTGGATCTGCTGGGAGCTCCCTGCTTGCTGCTGCAGTGGTGGGACCAGGCACAGCCAAATGCCAGCTGACATGGCCCCTGAGGCAGCGGGGAAAAAGAGGGGGGTTATTGCACCCTTTACCCCCTCTGCCCCCAGGGGACCACAGCTGGGATCCACCCACACTGGCCACTGCTGGCACTGCTTGCTGACTGCTTGGGGCAAGCAGCTGAATAAGCCCCCTCTGCTGGAAGCCAGGGGGAGGAAGGAATAACCTCCTTCCCTGCCCCACTGCCTAAGTGGCCCTGCCAGCTGGTGTCTGGCTGCACCCCCTCCCAGTTGCTGGAGCGGCGAGGGGGCAGGGTTCTTGATGGGGGCAGCAACCCCTGTCATGGTGTTAGGGAATGTGAGCGCCTACCCAGCAGGGGGGCTGCACTGCAGGGCAGACAGAGCTACGGCAGACTGCACTGGGGGGCTGGGGCCTTGGAGGGTTCTGGCCCCCTCTCAGCCCCAGTGCTGGCATGCATAGTTCGCTGCAGCCAACATGGAGGAGTGCAGGTCTGTGCTGGTGGAATAGGGGAGGGAGGGAAGAAATAAACTTTTCCCCTGCTTCCTTCTGAGGCCAGCATCTGGCCAGACCCCACCCCTGCCAGTCCCTGCTCTGGTTGAGGAGCAGAGGGGCGGGGCTAACTTGGCTGGAGCAGAGAGCACAGTCCAGAGAGCATGCCGGGATGCTGGGGGAGTCTGATTTAATTTAAACCAGCAAGGGGTCTGGGACAGATGTTGCATAAACTGGTTTGAACACAATCAGTTGTCTGATACTACGTTCAACTAGATTTATCTCAAACTGGTTTTGGCCATTTTGAAATGGGTTTATGTGCATTGAACTTCTGTTTTGTTACAGGTTTAAACCAGTTTCTGATCACTTAAAACAGTTTGTGTGTAATGTCTGTCCCTAGCCTTTAAGGCTACTGGAATTTCTAGTAGGTTGTTGTTAAACCTTTAAGTAGGCTGTTGTTAAACCTTTCCTTAATGTGCGGGACTGTGCAATGATAATGCAGTCAGATATCCATTTGCTACTCTCAAATAAATGGTACTGCAAGTAATTACATTCTTCTTAAAATTAGTTGTGTTGGTAGCAATCAACTCTTCATGTCAGTGAAGGGAATGCTTGACTAGTGTACAGAAAGACTGGTCCAAATGGAAGCTGTCCCATGATCTTGAGGTAATTAGGTGAAATTCAGAGGTGTAGCAGCCAAGGTCTGTCCCACAGCAGTGGTAGCAGAGGCTGATCTGGCTGCAACAGTGGCAGCTGCCATTCATGCTCCTCCTCTAAGTGGGTGCCCCAGGTTAGTTTCTTGGTCACCCACTGCTCAGTCATAACACTACTAATGAAACCTGATGTCTTGTGATAAGAAGGAAGATATCCTAGATGATCTTATGTTCCATTCTGGTCTTATTTTCTATGAAACAATGAGAATATTGCAAATTACAGGGTACTTTTGCCTCTTGATGTCTTTGGACCTTGCTTGTATGTGTCTGCCCACTTTAGCATTTTGTATTGCTTCCCATCACCACACTACTCTGAGCACCTTTCCTGTGAAATCAATAGCAAAATCCCTAGTGGATTTTACAGTCTCTGGCAAGTCTTCCTTTGTGGGGTGGTTTGTTTTGCTTAGGTTTTGCTGTTGATGATCACTTGCCTGCCTTATTTGTTACAGGGTCGCATGTAGAAGTGTTTGAGTGGCAAGTATTTTTGTTGGAAAAGCCTTTCCACAAAGGGAGGTTTCACCCTGTTTCCAGTAAGATTCTGGATTCTCCTCTTCTCCATAGCCCTGAGCAAGAACAGTTAGCCTCTAGCTCTCATGCATTTCATCTTGTAGTTTGAGACCTGCATTATCCCAGAGGAACCAGATGTTATAATAGTTTGTAGATCAAAATTCAGTCTGTATGGTAGCTGAAATTTGGTCTATTAATTGCCTCGATGGTCTGTTAATTGCTTTGAAGATTAGGAGCAAAGCCTTAAGCTGACCCGTGGAACTAAATGCTAGTAGAAGCATAGCCCAGGAATTTATTACCCTGGATGATGGAGGAGGTGGGCAACTATGTTTTATACCAACCGAACTTAAGGCCACGTGGAGACAAAACGAGGGGCATGTGTGCATGACATTTTAAAGAGGGCTAAATGCTGTTGCACTGTTTTGATGGTGTCGGTGTTTGCATGCCTCAGCGGTGTATTGTGCATTCATTCCAGCCACAGTAGGAAATTTGGCAGTGTAATGCACCTTAAATGACTTGGGGTGCAGAAAACTAAAACTACAGCCACGGAGCGAAGCACCGGGCTCCGTGCAGGTCTGTGGTTCAGCAGGAAGGTCCTGCAGGCAGGCTGGTAGCAGCCCAGGAGGGCAGGCTCCACAAGAAAAGCAGTGAGCCTGTGATTACATCAGGTGAAGGCAAGAGTGTCACTAGCAAACTTCTAGCAGCTAAACCCATGACATCTCATTTTGCCAGTGATCTCACATGGGGAAGAGAGGACAGTATGGATCCCTGTGGGACTCTGCATGTACAGGCCTTCAGAGAGTAGGGCATCCCATCATGTCTTGAAGTTCTGGTAGAGAGGAAATATTGGCACTACTGAAGTAACGAGCCATGTACTCTTTCTATTTGGCATATCTAGGTAGGTTATCAGTGGTCAATAGCTGCAGAGAAGTCCAGCAATACAAACATAGAGATTTCTTCTATGTCCATGGCCAAGAAGTCATTTAATGCCATCCTTTCAACATGGATCTCTTGATGTTACTGGAAAATATCCTGCTATTTTGTGATAAGAACAGACCTCAGAAATCATGATAATGATATTTGTAAATGGCAGGTAATTGAAAGAACCTTTATTTGTGTAGATTTTCAGACTTCCCTTAGCGCAATAGAGAAAAGTGCCTTGAATTTGAAAGCTTGTCTAATTCTATCCCAACTATATAGCTTGTGCAATAAAATCTATCACCCTAAGAAAGTCTTGCCTCTTGCGTAATTTCTGGACCATTACAGCTACATCACCCTTACACTGTTATCAGAAACTGCTCTAGGGAACATCTTTGCCTGCATCTCACTGTTAGACGGTAAAGTAATAATGAGCTGTTGGGATTTTGTCATGTAGTTCAGTCTCAGCTTCTTGAGATTAAAACACATTGAAATAAAATTGGGCAATGGAAAGCTATTAATAGAGTTTATTTAATTAAATTGGCATGTTTAAAATTGGGAGGTATAAGTGCAGGAAAGTGCATTCCGTACTCCAAGGAAGCCAGCTCCATGCAGAAATGTGAGCGCTTGCAGATTTTTTCATCCTTCAGATTCATTTATGTTTGTCTGAGTGAACAAATCCTTAATACTTGGGGGTAATTTTGAAAGCTGTATATGGGCCACAAAGTAGAAATACTCTACCTCCTGGGAATCTCTGTGAAATAAAATAAAAAGCTCATATGTCTGAATCTGCATTTTTACAGCACAGTTCTCAGACATTCCAGATTACAATAAGATTCTTTAAAGCAATAAAAAATAGCTTCTCTTTTATTGTACATACCATTCTATACAATAGCTCCATTCACTTGCATCCTCCAACATGGATGGCACAGCTTGTACATGTGAAATGCCATAATATATACGGAACAAGGCTCCCCATCCCCTCCTCCACAATTCTAGTTTGTCTATATGAAGCAGTTCATGAAGTGGGCAGTTTTTTGTAAACAATATGTGCGCAAAAAGATAGCAGGCACATTTTCTCATTAAAGGGAAGCTTCTGAATTGCTTATTCACTCTGAATGGTACCTAGCCTCTGAGAGGAAGCCCCCGTTACTTCATGGGCTCAGGAGTCCCTTAAAGGACTAAACTGTACCTTTGTTCTAAGTGTAAGACTCCTTTTTATTTCAATGAGAATTTTCCAAACTCTACCTAGAGAAAATAAGCCTGGAAAGCCTGGTGGTGAAATCCTGATCTGTTGAAGGCAAACCTACTGAATTCATGATGGAAGTGGGCTGCACAGTGGCTCCTTTAATCTTGCAGGTTCCCCTGTGAACCCCACTGCTGTTCACTCCTGATTGGCAGGGAGGTGCAAATTGGTTTTAAATATTTTTGCTTCTCAGTGGGTCAGCAACAAGCAGCAGAGCCAACGGGGTCCCTCAGCAATGGGAGGGGGTGTGCGCGGGGGGAACCTGCAAAAATAAAGGAACTGCCATGCAGCCCACTTCTGCCGTATATTCGGTAGGTCCCTAGCAATGGGAGTCAGAGGGGCTAGGAGCAGGATTATGTGAGCAGGCGTGATTCTCTGCTCTCCTTAACTTCATCTGTTATGCCCATATGATCACAAGTTATACCTCCCATTATCATGGTTCAGATGGGCAGCAATAACTGTGCAAAGCTGTGTGAGGAATGGGAGGAACAATAATCCTGGTTCCTCAACTTGACAGCAGTCTTTTTACCCCCTACCCTTTCATTCACAGTTCTTTGCCTTTGTGGTTTGGCATTATGGTAGGTAATCTGGATAACTGACATATATGCGTTCAAAATTCCCACTGGTTATGGTCTGCAAATCATTTAAAGTTTGTTTATTAGTACTGAAAGATGTGGTCCCCTGCTAAGTCCTCACCTAAGTGGTATTTTTTGTTTCTGAGCTGTGATATTATCTTTGCTTTGCATTATCTCTGCTCTAATCTATATTACATTGTTCTGCTGTTCTAAAGGATATGGTTTTACATCAAAGATCTGACCCATAGTAGACATTCACCAACATGGAAGTTGAATTCCTTGAATTCCTTCTGTGAGTGTTCTTCTGATGCAGGTCTTTACAGCAATGCATATAGGGAGCAGAAATCCTCTCTGAAGAATTTTCAGTTCTTGAAAGAGAATACAGTATGGAAATAACTACATGCCTCATCTCTTTTGGTTGGGTATGATTCCTTTAAATATTTCAGGAAGACAATCAAATCCTAACTATCCCTTGCACTTGCGAGAGAATTTATTTTAACTCCCTGGCCAAAAGTACGTTCTCTTTCAAAGGTTATATTCTTTCAGACAAGTTAAATTGAAATTTCTTTCTGTACTCTAAAGAGGCCCTACCACGAGAGCCATACAATACTATTTGTTTTATTCACCTTAATACTTGGTATAATTAAAAAAACACTTTACTTACCGTTCTTGGGAAAGAAAATTTTTATATCAGCCATGGAAAAGAAGCAGAGGAGAAATGAATGATGGAAAATCTACAGAGTTCTTTTCTGACTGACCCATGCACATGTATTTATAATGAATCCCTCTGCAGAGCCCAATGTAGGATCTGTGTGTTCTCCTGATGCACCAGTCATCAGGGCAATGTATACAAGCATTAGCAGAGGGAATGTCTCTAGTCAATAGTTTCAAAGTCCCAAAGGACTTTGAGTGCCAATGGTTTTGACAGCCAAAACTTAGATGGCTAAACAGGGCCTGGATGATCAGTGTGGATACTCAGCATTCTTCAGTCCCTAGAAGGCGAGGTGTTAGGATTCACTTAGAACTCACAGCAGGCCTCCAACTTAATAGCATTTTTTAAACAAATGATTGATTTACTTGAATTATTGTGCTGTCTGATTTTCCAGCTTTCTGAGTATACTTGGGTCATGAATTCAAGGTTTTCTCTGCAACTGTAAGGACTAGAAATATATTTCTTTTTAAAATTAAGTTTGGCTTTGATATGTTCACAAAATTCCAGCAGATGGGTCTTTAAGAAAACCCATCCAGTATTGCAAGAATCCCAATAAAATTGCAAGTTGTCAGCACTGAATGTGTCTGCAGTTGAACAGCCAAAGCAGAAGTTGTTTGTAAAATTCTGAATTTGGAGACAATGGGTACTCCTACTAAGTGTCCTTTTTCTTTGCTTTCTTTTTTATTCTTGTTTCTTTTTGTGCCATTTTGTTGTGGTCACTGGAGCTGCTTTACTTTTCAGCAAATCTGAAGTTGGTTTGCTTTTCAGACCTGGAAACCAGTTTGGGTATTTCAAACCATTTTCTTCCAGACTATGCAGTTTACATGTAGAGAGACATATGCTGGAGAGCTGATGTATTTCACACACGACATAAACACATGTTTTTCCTATTTTTCAGCATGAGTTGGCCAAGAATATTAAATTTGGGCAACCTCCGCAAATTACAGTTTCTATGTAGACAATGGGGGAGACAGATTCTAGTTTAGAAGAGGATGTATTGCTCAGAAGCCCCATGGAGATTGAATCTCAGCAGGACCCAGTGCTCTCAGGCAGTGATGCTAAAGTATGCATTTTAAATTAAGCTATATACTGAATCACAGCATTACTAAAAGAGTAGACCACACTAAAGTATAGCGGCAGTGGCCAGTGAGGCATACCTGGACTCAGTGAGATACAGCAGTTGGTATTGTTATATGAGGACACCCTAGATCAGGGTTGGCAAAATGGCGGATCCGGCTGGCAGCCAGACTCCATTTCCCAGAAACCGCTGCCCATGTGGCTGGGGCCAATCTCCACGGAGACCCCAGTCACTGTGCTGTTATAGTGCAAGGCTGGGGCTGCCATGGAGACTGGACCTAGGTGCAGGGCAGGGGGCTGCTCCGGAGCTGTTGGGATCTTGTGGCAGGGACAGCTTGGTTTGGGGCCAGGGCAGAGCTGCAATCTGCCACCTGCACACTCTGGGCAGGGGTATGCAGGCAGCAGACCGTGGCTCTGCCCTAGCTCCTTGCAGCAGTGACAGTGTGGTCCTGAGCCAGGGCAGAGCCGCGATCTGCTGCCTGCATACCCCTGCCTGGAGCGTGCAGGTGGCAGATCGTGGCTCTGCCCTGGCCCTGACCACGCTGTCCCCGCAGCAAGATCCCAGTGGCTCCAGAGCAGCCCCTTGCCTTGCCCTGCCACATGCTCCATGGCAACCCCAGCTTTGCACTATCACAGCTCAGCAGCTGAGGTCTTCATGGAGAGTAGCCCCAGCCGTGCGGGCAGGGGCTGCTGGGAAATGGAGTCCACTGCTGGCCGGATTCAGCTCATGGGCTGGACTTTGCCCACCCCTGCCCTAGATTTAGTAGGATCCTTTGAATCCTGCTTCCCAGATGGAAGAGATGGATATGCACTGGGCATGAGGCACCTGCTCTTCTGGGAGGGAAGTCATGACATTTACAACAGTAGGAAAGGCCCAATTTTGACTTCCCAGAAAGCAGATGACAAACTTGATATTGCTAGAGAGCAGGAAAAGACTTTGGAGAGATATAGAAGACATTTTGAAGTATCAATTCCCCAGAGTGGGACCATGTACACAGCACCACATGGGAAAGAGGAGGTGTCTTGCAAAATGGGCCGGAAACAATTTGCCAATAGGCCAGTTATGGGGTAAGTATCTGTGGTACAAGGAGTCTATGCTGTGAGATTGGAGTCAGAGCAAAGAATACCAAAACCAATTCACTAGGTAACCATAACGTTTTTGAAATCAAGCACCACAAGTTGTCAAGTGGATGCAATGCAAAACCACAGATCAGTGGTTCTCAACCTTATTAGACTTCACGTGACCTTCATTAGATTTAAGGCACCTGTCAAAATGCCAGCTTAGCTTTCACTCATTTCTTGATTACAGAAAAATAACAGATAAATTATTTTGTTGAAAAGAACTCAGAAAGCCCACAACAGGTCAGAATATTTTTGACACTCTGGCTTCCTAGTTGAAATCTCTAGAGTAACCTTGTGAATCATGCATAGGTGTGTGGACACACCTAACAGTGTTAATATTGTGTAGCACCCCTTACCATCCATAAAACGAGCTTGTGACACCCTAGAGTGCTGCAGCACACTGGTTGACAGTCACTGCCATAGATAAAAAAGAGGGAGAGTTTCTGTATGTTTCTGTAACTAGGTTGAAGAGGACCATGGGGTTCAAAATGGGTAGAAAAGCAAAAATTTGAGTTGGGTGGAGGCTGGGGTTCATTTGGGGAAAGCAGAGTACACTATCCAGCTAGGACTTTGCACACAGCAGTTGTGTGCAGAGGCTAAGCAGGATCCTGACACGGGTGGGAGCACAAAATTAATTCCTGCTCTTAGTAGTAGTAGTGCTAGCTACCTGAAAGACAGGCAAGCAGATCCTCATCTTCTACCTGCTCTTGTCCAGCAGGGGTGGGGAATGAGTTTCTGCCGCAGCTGTTGCATATGCTCCTCAAAACACTCCAAGAAGATTTCTGTCTGTACCAGCCCAAATTCCTTCTCTATTCTCAAGCTGCAACATGGTTCCTCTCTGCTCCTTTAGCCAGGGCTGTGGTTTTAAAACCACACCTATCACACCTCAAAGCTATATGCAAACCTTCTACTGCAAAGACAGTGAGGCTGCTTGTGAGCTAGATGGACAAATCTTGTAGGAAACCAGTGAATCAGTGGATAAATCCTGCCTCTTCTAGGATTAGAACAGCCTCGAATACTGTGGAAACAATATAGTTTTGCAGCACAAAGAAGCTGTGCAGCAGACAGATCAGTTAAGAGTTCACATCTTGTCTGCACAGGAGGGGAGTGGGTTTGTGGACACTCTTGAGGTCTATGCTCCACCTGTGGGTTGATAGAAAAAGCTGCTATGTTCTTCCAACATAGTTCCCCTACACACAGCTGTTCTGTTGGGGCATTGTGCAAGGGATCAGGATGTCACCAGATAGCTCAGACTGCAGGGAGAGAATACTAATACTTCTGTGTGGAAGAACTCAATGAAGAGTTCATTCCACTAGCTGTGTGGAAGTGCTAGTGTTCATTGAAAACGGTGTGGTGATCAGAGGCACAGCATTAACAGCATCATAATGTTTTAAAAGAGATGCCCAGTGCTTTCCAATGTACAAGGACAGTGGTCAGCAACCTTTTTGCAGCAGCAGGCTGGAATGAATCATCTCAGGTTCAAACCTGGCCGGTGTTTGGGTGGCCATCATAGAGGACAGTCCAGTTGTCCTCTGTCCTCTATTGATACAAAACCAAATGCCTTTATGTCCTCTATTGTTCTCTTGAAGAGAGAACATAGAGGCGTCGGGTTTCATATCAATAGAGGACAGGACAGAGTAGCAGAAAACCGGAATGTCCTCTGAGATGGCCACCCCAGTTAGGATCCAGCCATCGATCCTGCCACTTGTCCCTTCTCTCTCCTACTGATATCAAAGGTGCTAATGGCCCATAATTAGTGATGAAATCTCTCTTAGTAATGCAAACATATTCAGTATGTAGCGTTATAAAAAGAAACACTTAAGTTGATGCATACAAATAATATTATTTAGGACCTTAGTGCTTTCTCCTGCAGAAGATCTCATGGACCCCTAGATTGCATCTGAAAGCACACAGTCAAGGAATATTGCCTCCAGGATTGTTTTTGAGCCCCCTCCCTTCCCCCCCAACCTTGATACTGCCAAGTGCCACCCCAGCTCATGGAATTGGAGAGCGCAAGGAAGGGGAATGGAAGGATGTGAAGGTTGGATTTTATGAATTTTCCCAGAGCAGAGCAAATTGATTCCAGTGGATAAGATACTAAACTGGAATTCAGGAGACCTGGATTCTATCCATACCAAAACCAATGACCTCCTGGGTGTCACTGGACAAATAGCTTTGCCTCTCTATTTCCTCCTTAGCCTTTATCTGTCTTTCCCATGGTAAACCCTTAGGGGCAGGGATTGTACAGCATGTAGCACAGGGGGACCACAACAGGTCAGGGCTTCTAAATGCTACTGGGACACAAAGTATTAATAATATGGTTCTGGCATCTTCAGTAATTAATGCTGTTTCTTTTTCACTCTAATGAGATAGTTGCTGGGGGTAAATGGCTAGCAGCTCTAATGAAACTTTACTGATAGCCTAAGGAACCCCTCTATGGATCCCACTTGCCTGCAAAGGAAGAGAATGCGCAGGAAATGTACAGGTTTTCCATCCCCTGATGCATGTAATTCCTGCCTAGGAGACAGCAGGGCTCTTTAGTTTATACTGATCCAGACTTTAGTCAGGCTAATTCACAGTTTTATGTTAAAAAAATTCAGAAGTCTTCAAATAGTGGCAGGTTATTTTTTGACTTTGCTTTTAAACTCAGTAGGGATTTTCTACTTATCATTTTATGCTCTCACTAATTCTCTTAATTGTATTTATTAGATTACTTGCATTCTAATATCTGCCTGAGGTAATCTTCTTCTTTTCCAGTCAATTGACACTCCAGATTCATTGAGCCGAGTGAGTTTGCCTGGAACAGGACAGGACATGGAGGAGAAGGTAACAGGACACCTGTAGTTACCTGAATGTGTTAATTATGAATTCTCTGCTACTTTGATTTTCATTTTTCTCCTTTAATTTTCTTTTCTAGAAAACTGCCCATATACTTTTTTTTAACTGTAATAACAATTTTATTGTTCCAAATTCATCCAAAACTGTCAGGATTTAAGACAATTCTGCTGCACAGTATTTGAGAGAGACTAATAAATAAATAGTTCCTAACATTGACTAGTCTGTTTCTATGGCAATAGATGACTACCGAAAACTGAACAGAGTTCCTTCTCAGCTGGTCTCGAAGCATTCCTGCATTTGATTACTAAAGAGCCATCATTTTCAGAAGTAATTTTACTACTTTATTATGCTTACATGTAATTTAATAAGTCTGTGAACAATATTTCACATCTTTAAATAATTGGTTTCCTCGTTAACCTACATTTAACCTCCATGGATTTCAGAGCTGTCTTGGGAAAAAGATAATGTATTTTATCTCTGGAAAACATACAGCTCCTCCCTGCTACCTTATTTTTTTTAAATCTTGTTCCTTTCTGAGTTGGTGCCAAATGCAAATCTAATAGCCCTAAATGAACCATGTGGAGACATTTTTTATTTTGTCACCACTTAAAAGCTAGTTTAATGTGTTCCCACTAATTTTTTTTCTGGTATAACAGCATTTGCTGCTGCAGGGCCTATAGGAAAGATCTATCTACCAATCTTTCAACCAAGTATTGTGACCTTTTAATTTTGTGTTTGGAGATGTTTTCAGTATATCTCAAAGCAGCTGGGAAACCCAAGGTTCCAAGCCTGCACTCATGTGTATAACCTTACTCCTGAAAACAGAGCCACTATGTTAAAAGTTACTATTTCCATGAGCAGAGTTATACACATGTGTGAGTGTCCACAGTATCTTGGCTCAAGTATGTACAAACCAAAAGAAAGAGCATTGACCAAAATTGGCACTCTGATTTCACCTGGGAGCTTTCAGAGGAGCAATAAGCAGGGCACAGTGTTGGAGTTGTTAAGAGGCCTTCCTGCTACTCTAGTGGCATGAATTCAAGCCTTGCTGTGCACTGAGGCCAAACTGACTCAGCTGTAAGTGGGTATTGGATCATTTCAAACTGGGGCATCAAAGGCAGCCAAGTGTTATACTGGTCACAGCACTTGAATAAGAGCTGTTGGCTACAGAATCTGGTGTGCATGAGACATGCTACCCCAAAGGGGCTCTAGGATTAGGTGAACATGTGACCTTTTTGATACCTAAAGCAAGCTTAGTCTTGTTGACTTGTGTGCCAATTGTGTGCAAGGTATGCAGTAATGTAAGGATGTGTGGACAAGCAGTACTTGAACCCTGGATGCTGCCTAAGGGACAGAGATTGTTAAAATGGACCTAGGGGAGTGCCTTAGTGTTATAGCTCCCACTTCCTATACACTTTTCCTGCAGTGGCTCTGGCTATGGTTGTGGGGAGAGCAGAGAGTAGCAGTCCAGGAATGTGTGTGGGTGACAGGCTTTTGTGAAAGGTATTCTGGGAAATGTAGGCATGCCAGAGAATCTAGTTCTAAACAGAGGTTGGCTGGTTGGTGCTTCGCCTCCTTTTCTTTGGTTGCCAAAAACTGATGATTTATTTGGCCACTTCATGTGTGTTGGCAGCAAAAAATGAGGTAGCATCTCCCCCATTGGCAGAAAACCACTTGTCATTACTCGAGCACCATGCATTGCTGTCACTGCTCTGCCTTCACAGCTGTCAGTGCTGGAGCTAGAGCTGCTCAAAGGAAGGGGGCATGACTTATGAGGAAAGACTAAGGGAACTGGGCTTATTTAGCCTAGAGAAGAGGAGACTGAGAATGAACTGAATAGCAGCCTTCAACTACCCAGCCTTCAACTCCCTAGAGATTCAGAAGAGGATGGAGCTAGATTGTTCTCAGTGATGGCAGATGACAGAACAAGGAGCAGTGGTCTCAAGTTGCAGCAAGGGAAGTTTAGGTTAGATATTAGGAAGAATTTTCTCGCTAGGAGGATTGTAAAACACTGGAACAGGTTACCCAGAGAGGTGTTGGAATCTCTGTCCTTGGAGGTTTACAAAATGCAGCTAGACAAAGCTTTGGCTGGGATGATCTAGTTGGGGCTGGTCCTGCTTTGAGCAGGGGGATGGATTAGATGACCTCCTGAGGTCCTTTCCAACCCTAACTTTGTATGATTCTAAAGTGCAGGATGGAGGGAGAAAGCACAATTCTGACCAGTTATGCCTCTGAAGGTATAGACAGGTGAAACAATCATACTGATTTAAGTTGGAGAAAATTATTGTGTGCCAAGCTGATCTCCATGGTAACTGCTTCACGTACTTGCTCTACCCTGCAGCAGGCAGTAGTTAAACTGTAGTAATTTACTCCTGAATAAAACAAAGGGTAAGTTATTGCAGTTTAGTTGCCCCTTACAGCAAGATAGAATGGACACATGTAACAGTTTCCAGTAGATTAGCTGTTGGAGACAAATGCGCGCAAACTGAATATCTCCCCCATGCAACTTTTTAAACCTGTTTAATTGTTTTACCTGTCTATGCAGTATGAAATAGTAGTGTATAAAGACAAAGCAATGTCAGTAAATCTTAGCTGGGGTATTCAACCACTGGGAATGAAAATACTTCAGTCATTGAGGATTTCTATAAAAATATGGACTTATTTCCTGAAAGTTAATAAAAATGAAAAAAACAATTTTTCACTGCATAAAATTGACAAGTATATCCTCATTTGGTTCACTGCAGTTACCAGATATAGCAGTAATTCAGAATTTTGCCTGAACCACACAAATGCAGTGCTGAGGTTGCTCGGTTTAAAATGGGAAATGGAAATGTTCTGATTCCTGTGACCATAATTACATGTTCATGGTGTATATTCTGTGTATTTTATGCTAGGTGGGAATTTGACCTATGTTATACTAAGCTGCAGATGTAGGGCTGTTATATGTAGTCCTGTATTGGAGGGTTGTGGGAGGAGTAGGTGACAGTGTACAAGGAATTTCCTCTCACCTTGTTTTCTCACGCAGAACTACACGAAAGGACATGTATAAAAGCTGAGCAGCCAAACACTGTGGCCAATTTGAGTGGCTGTGAAAAGGTTAACAGTGAGCTGCAACCCTCCTGCTTGCTGGCAGAGAGAGGGAAGGTGGTAGTCATTTTGAAGTACAATGTCTCCATGAAAAAGCCAGCTGTATGCCATGACTATGGAAAAACCTTTCCTTTCTCCATTCTGCCTTTCAAAAACAATGTGTGCGTCTTATCTGGGGGCATGTGCTGTATGAGAAGATATGGTATTTTAACAGCTGCTACTTCCATATTCAGTGTCTAACCCCCCCCCCTTCCCCCCCCATAGTAAATGGTTTTGCATTTTTTCCATGAACAACTCTTTTGAATGCCTAAACATAGAAATGAATTTTTAAAAGTACCCTGAGGGTCAGGGGACACTCTGGAATCTAAGGTGCCTTCTTTCTGTTTTTTTTAATGAGAGATACTTTGCATGTATGGTATGAACAGGTCACCCCGGTCAAGTCGTCTCGGCCAAAAAGACACCTTTCTTCTTCTGGCACCATTGAATCGATCAACTTGGATGCGGTCCCCCAGGCAGTCGCTCGTCTAGATAACAGTGCTGCTAAGCACAAACTCTCCGTGAAGCCAAAAAAACAGAGGATGTCAAGAAAACACAGGAGATTAACAAAGGTACTGAGCTGATTTGGGTAATCAGATAGTAAAATGAAATGTCTCACCAGGGATACGTGCCTAAACGTAAGGTACAAGGCAAATGGGGTAAACGTTCCATGCCCCACCTGGGATATCTACTCAGATTTTATGTCAGCAAAGCTATCTCAATCTGGCAGTCTCCCTCTAAAATGTGAATCATTTTGCAGTGAAAACTTATGGCTCGTCTACATTATAGGGCTGCTGCTTCTGGAGCTGTGCTAGGACAGCTATGGCTGCAAAGCCACTTAAGCTAGGGACAGAAGTTACACATAAACCAGTTTAAGTGATCAGAAACTGGTTTAAACTTGTAACAGAACAGAAGTTGAGTATACATAAACCAGTTTTAAAATGGCTGAAACTGGTTTACGATAAACCTGGTTGAATGTTGTATCAAACCAGTTTATGAAACTTCTGTCCAGACCCCTTCCTGGTTCAAGTTAAATCACAATCCCCCAGCATCCTAGGATGCTTTGCAGCCCTGGGCTGGGCTGTTGTGTCTGCTCCAGAGAGCAGAGTTGGCCTCGCTCCTCTGCTCCCTTAGTCAGAAAAGTGAGAGCTAGCTGACAAGGGGGTGGGAGTGGGAAACCCAGCTGGAAACCACAGCCAGGTCTGCCTCAGGATAGGGGCAGAAGGGTGGGGGGTAGTCTCTGTCAGACTTTTCCCCACTGGAGCAGAGTGGGTGGGGATGTGGGCAGGCAGGCTCAGGCAGAGGGGGAAGGGAGGTTTAAATCTCTCCCACCAGCATGGCACCCCAGCTGGGGTATGCTTGGCAGGGGACTGGCAGGAGACCAACAGACTCCACCCCTCCCACCCTGCTGGCAGAAGCCATCTCTTGGTAGCATAACTGCATCCATACTGGGAAGTTTTTCTGGTACACCTACATGAAGGAAGATGTGATCTTTTTGTGTCCCTAGGCCACATAGGTAGCTAGCAAAACTTTGTACTATAGACCTGGCTATAGACATAATGGCTTGAAGGAGTGGGTGCCTACTGCTAGAACTGCTCTTTATTACACTGTTTTGTAAGAGAGTAAAAATAGTGTTTGCTTAGAAAAAAATACTTGAAAGTTAAACTCAGTTTCCTGCAAATCCATAGTCTGATAGTGACAACATCTGTTGATCACAGTGTTATGAAAATGATTATGACTTAATTCAGATTCTACAAATGATAGTGAGAACTGACTTGCTTATCAAATTCTAGCTCTAGGTACTTACTGTATTTTCTGAAATTAAAAAAAAATGAAAAAGCACTTGTAGTGACTCTGGGAATTAGCTGAGGGTACAAGAGGAAAGGCAGTGGTAATACAAGCTACCCTGTCCTGCCCATGTGCCTAGCTAAAATTCTGCATCCCAAGAACTTCTGTGGTGAAGAGGTTAATTCCGGTCTTTTTTAAAGACAGAATAAAATGATGCTGTATAATCAGGATCAAAGTATGCCTTGCTGGCTCATTGGGGTGGAAGCTGAGCTGAATTCCTCTGGGAAAGCTCCAGAAGCCACACCGAGTGTGCAGTGTACTCGTCTGCCCAACTCAGCCAAACTCTGTTGATCTGTGCTGTGGGCAAGGAAAGTGGGCTAAGGCTGTCCCACACTCCCTTTGATATTACTGGAGCCACAGAGGTGCTCCCAGGACAAGGCACTTGTAGTTCCTTCATAACCCCAACAAAACCAGGCTTCAGAATCCCAACTCTTGACTTCAAATAAATACAACTGAGACTGTGGCCATTTATGGATTCTGAGTATAGAGCAATCCAGTTACAGGTTGCCAGATAAAGGCAAGAAAGGGCCCCGGCTTTGTTCACATTTGAATTTTTCACTGTACTGTGCTGTGTGGCATATTCTGGGCTGCAGTAAGTTCAGCCTCCCATCTCACTACCCTTTGACCTCACAGGGAGGGACAGGGTGGCTACGTAATGGGAGGAGGGCAGCCAAAAAGCCTGAGGTTGAATCAGTTCAGCCTTTGCAGGTTAGTCTAAACTGGAGAGATTAAACTGAGAAGCAAATGAACAGAGAGTCACTTTTGATTCAGGAAATGCAGCCACATGCCTGCAGTGGCTTAGGCCAGAAACCAGGGGGTGCTACAGCATGCCTCCCAGCCTGCCAGCCAGTGCCAAAGGGAAGGGAGTGAAGCTCCAAGGCTTTTCCCCACTCCCTGCTTGAGCAGAGGGGATATGGCCAGGCGCCAGTTTGGGGCTAGCACGCTGGAGGGTGCGGGTCTAAATACCATCCCTGGCCCACATGGGACCTCAGCCTGCATCTGCCTAGGCAGGGGGCAGTGCTTACCAGGCTTTTGCAACCCTCTCCCCGTTGGCTCCCTGCTCAAGGCAGGGAGAAAGCAGCCCCTGCCAAACTGAGGAAGGGGTGGGTGGGGAAAAAGGTAGTGGCATTGAATTCAGAAAAACTTGAACAAGAATAGTCCTTTCTGTGAAGTTAGCATGTACTGAACACAGCAATTTGCAACCTCAAGCACACAACAAAGAAAACCAAAAACCTTCACATATGCTAAGTTACAGCTCTGTAAAAAACAGTGAGAGCACACACAGCTTAGTCTCGCTTAAACTGGAATTTAATAAATCAAGAAGACAAGAGAACACCTTGCATAAGTCTTACATAATCCTGAGGGCAGAGTGTCTCCTTACAGCCAGGGATTCAGAAAGTCCTTCTTGGGGAATCAGCAGGTGGTGTTAGGTGTTGGAGTCGAGATCCCACAGGACTCATCTCTATTTGGGTTTTTACAGGCCCACTTGCACTCCCTTCTCCCCCTTGGGTGCCTTGACATTAGTATGCTTGCCCCCACCATAGCATCTTTGGCAGGACTCTCATGCATTCAGTGTCTTTTGTCTCTTCTTAGGTATTCCAGTCTCCCACCTTTTACAGGTTCTGCTTTATAATGTAAATGTAGTTCTCTGCTTTCTTTGGTCACACCAGCCCAAAAAGTCTGGGACCCTCTCCTATTCCCTTACCTGCATCTTCAGCACATACATGTGATGATTGTGCCAGGTCTTTGCCAACACCTCCTACCTCTCAGTCTGGCCCTGCAGGGCCTGGCCCTTTTCTTATGGGTGGCAGGGGACCAGTCCCTCCAGCCCTGGTTCCCCAGCCTCTTCCCCCTCCCCCATGGCCTGGGGAAGCTGATGGGAATTATGCCTCCTCTCCTTATCAACTGCTTGCCTCAACCTCTGCCAAAGGTGGGAGGGGGTGGAGTCTGCTGGTCTCCTGCTAGTCCCCTGCCAAGCAGACCCTGGCTGGGTTCCTGTGCCAGTGGGAGGAGGGGGTTTAAATCAGGGCAGTGGAAATGTTTTGAAAGTTTCGAAACATTTTGAGTTTCAAAACTCAAGCTGTGCTTGCCTGCAGGGAAACAGAAAGTAAGGAGAGGGAGGGGGAAGTGGGGAAAAGGACTGCTCTTATATTGACTGTGTAGTTGGCCAGTGACTATGATCCTTCCCTGAGGTCCCTTCCAATCCCAGGTTGCAGTGGAGTTGAGGCTCCAGGTGAGCTCATTGTAGCTGCCTGGGATGCCAGCTTTTGAGTTGAAAAACCCTTTGTCAGGCTGAGGAAGTGCCTGCAGTTGGTGTGTGTGTGTGCTGTTTCTGGATGGAAGGAATAGTAAGGAACCCAGAGGCTGGCATGGAATGCAAGCACAAAAGCCAGTCAGTGAAAATGGAAATGGAGGCGTCAGGAGGTGAGGGACAGGCTGAGGTTGTGGGGGAAGGGGGCTGTGGCAGCGCAGGTAAAAATAGAGAGGAACCTGGGGAGTCAGCTATCTGGCTGGTTGTAGTGTGCCTACAGAATATTTCTTCCCTGTTTAAAAAAACATTTACTCTTTAAAATGCTTTTGGTGAGGAGTAGGAAAACTCCTGTTTCTCAAGGTGTGCAGTCAGCTAACAAGTAAGTTCATAGGCTCATCTGTGAAACATGGTTTGTAAATTCCCTTTGAGAATCAGGCCTGAGAGACTGGAGACAGGTGTTGTTCTTGTCTTTGATAGATTTTCTGTGCGCGCTCATTGTGGTGTGCAGTTATTGCTCAGTGTCTCCACGTATTTTCCATCAGGGCACATAGTGCCCTGATGGAGGTATGTATTGTATTGTGAAGATATCTCCCTACTGGAGATATTGTTGGCAGGTTTTGCGTGTCTTGTCATGGCATGGCCTGGATCCATTCAGTGTGTTTTGAGCTGTAGGAAGTTGGCTTCTGGTGATGAGGTTAGTGGGGTTCACTGCTTGTTTGAATTTACAAACCACTTTTCACAGATGAGCCTATGAACTTTACTTCATCAACCTCCTAGGTAGTAGGTACAGAAAGTCATGGACTCAATATAGACATTGGATTTCTCACACACTACAATCTGCCGGACACATAACTCCCCAGGTATCGCTCCACTTTTACCTGTGCTGCTACATCCCTTTGCCCCCCCCGGGCCTGTCCCTCACCCCTTGTCACCTCCATTTCCATTTTCACTGAGTGGCTTTCTTGCCTGCATTGCATGCCAGCCTCTGGCTTCTTTACTATTCCTTCCATCCAGGAAGAGCACACGCACACCAACTGCAGGTGTTTTCTCAGCCTGATGAAGGGTTTTTCAACCCAAAAGCTTGCTAAGATATATTTCTCTAACTATTCAGTTAGTCTGCTAAAAGATACCAGATTAGACTGACCCGAAGGAAAGGACCTTGTCTACCAGTGCCATGTCCTTAGACCAATACCCCAGCACCTAACCAGAAGGACGCAGGGCCCTGGGCACATCTAAGCCACAGGGCTGAGGCTGGCAGAGAGAGTTCTCTGGCAGCTGCTGGAGAAGAAGCTCCTGCCAGAGAGGAAAGAAAGGCTCTGTCACAATTTGGCTGCCTGAGATGCTGCTGATGCTACTGTGCTGGTGCTCACTAAGTTATTTTATACCTGTTGTCATATAAAGCGGTGGACCATGCTGAGGCTATAGGGGAGACCTCATTGGGGCACACTACTGTGTTGTGTAGAGGCCCCAGTGCCAGTGAGGGTGCGCCTTAACACACACAGAGTATCACTCATGTCACAAGTTTTGCTAGTCAGCAGCCTGAGGTGCAGTTTCCCAGAAACCCCTACACCTATCTCTTTGAAAGCTACCAGGCTCCATGGCCGCATAAAGGGCTACCATCCCTGCAAGTTTCATCCAAATCAGGCAAGAAATTACTAAGCTATAGGCAGTTTTGTACTTCCCTATTATAGCCTATGGGCAAAACGTTGAAACAGCATCAAAACTGTGGAACAGTTTCAACTAAATGAAACGGAACAGTGGCTTTAAAACAAAACGAAACTCAAAGCGAAATACTGTCGAAACATCAGTTGAAACTAAATGGTGCTGTTTCGCACAGCCCTAGAACTTGGCTTATTTAACCTGAAGAAAAGAAGACTGAGGGGAGATTTAATAGCAGCCTTCAACTGCCTGAAGGGTGGTTCCAAAGAGGCTGGCGCTAGACTGTTTTTAATGGTAATAGATAACAGAACAAGGAGCAATGGTTTCAAGTTGCAGCAATGGAGGTTTAGGTTGGATATTAGGAAAAACTTTCTAACTCAGAAGGTAATAAAGCACTGGAACAGGTTACCCAGAGAGGTTATGGAATCTCCATCCTCAGAGGTTTTTAAGACCCGGCTAGCCAAAGCCTTGGCTGGGATTATATAGCTGTGGATGGTCCTACTTTGAGCAGGGGGTTGGACTAGATGACCTCCTGAGGTCCCTTCCAATCCTAATTTTCTATAATTCTGTGATTTCCCACAGTTTTAGGAAGCTCCCAGATTCATGGACCGGAGCTATCCTCAGGGAGCCCTGACCGAGCACAATTTATCTAATCTGGCTAGACTGGCAACCTTCCTTTAGTGTTCTTCCCCTTTCTGTTCCAGCACTGCATAGTTGCTCTCTATGGGGCTGTGTGATGTCTCTGTGGAAACAGCTCTACAGAGATAGCATTGACAAAGACAATGGTTTTGAACAGATGCTTAATATTTCTGAGCCTTATAATGAACTCATGGTTCACAAAGTAGCTAAATTCAGCACAGTGCTGGAAATAGAAATGTGACATTGTACAACTATGTTCACAGCAGGATGGGTCTGTGATGAAGTGCAGCCAGAGTGGTGGAAGCTTTCTTGTTATTTGGGGAGACTACATATTCCAGCATGCAATATTCAGCAACAATTTCACCAAGCTTCTTAGCTTTTTTGGCTTGAGTGCTAAGCTTTGGACCCATGAAAAGATACTTTCTACTCCATTTTAACACAAATCAGTTTTACCCCCCAAGCTTCTATCAAGATGTTTACTGTAGATCTTGATTGATCAGAATTTGATCAGCGTTGGTTTACATGCATTATACAGTGTTTCATTGTTTAGCACTACAGTGTTATTGTGGCTATGTTATTTTTTCTTTTACAAAACACTGTTCCTGTAAACTTGTGAAAGAATAACTGACAGATTATTCAGTTACTCTAATATGTCTTAGTTTATGGCACTATACCCACAAATTAACATGTATTGCCTTTTCTCAGATGTAGCAAAATGTAACTTTCTAAGAGAGGATACAGAAACCAATTTCTATATTTATTCTAAACTGATTGTTAAAAATGAACAGGTCAGCTTTCCATTCTTTCCAGTGAAGAAAGGGAACAATAACCAATTTTAAGTAACTTTGTTTTTGTTTCTCAACATTAGGAGTTGCAAAGCGCAGCAGTAACAGAGTACAAGCAAGAAAGTCCAGAAACCCAGCAGTATGTGGAAAGAAATCCAGATCACAATGGACACATTATAGCAAACAAGTCAACCCAGGAGAGAGTGGAGCAAAAGCAGCCTAATTTAGCAGATGGGAAAAGAAAGCATGAAGATCATTTGAGGATTCTTGAGGCTGATAAGAAAAAACAAGTAGTAGAAACAGAGGAAAGAAAACATCTAGAAGAGAGGCACCAAGAAATTGAGGAGATGCAAAGAGAAGAGCAAAGAAGGTGTAAGGAAGAGAGAAAGCAACGTCTCCTTGAAGAGGAGAAACATCTGAAAATGGAAGAGCAGAGGCATTGGGAAGAGGAGAAAAAACTTGAGGAAGAACGGAGGCAACAAGAACTAGAGCAGCAAAAGAGACTGGAAGAAAAGAAGAGGCTTGAGGAAGAACGGAGGCAACAAGAACTAGAGGAGCAAAAGAGACTGGAAGAACAGAAGAGGCTTGAGGAAGAATGGAGGCAACAAGAACTGGAGGAGCAGAAGAGACTGGAAGAGCAGAAAAGATTTGAGGAACAGAGGCAACAGGAACTGGAAGAGCAAAAGAGACTGGAAGAACAGAGAAAACTTGAGGAAGAACGGAGGCAACAAGAACTGGAGGAGCAAAAGAGACTGGAAGAACAGAAGAGACTTGAGGAAGAACGGAGGCAGCAGGAACTGGAGGAGCAGAAGAGACAAGAACAAAGGCGTGAGATTGAAAAGCAACATCAGGAAGAAGAAAAGAAGAAGCAGGAGGAACAAAAACTACAAGAATTGATGGAGTGGAAAAGACACGAAGAACAGCGACGACACGATCTAGACGAGAAATCGCATCTAGAAGTTGAAGAGAA
The DNA here is from genome assembly GCF_030867095.1 of Alligator mississippiensis. Taxonomy (NCBI): domain Eukaryota; kingdom Metazoa; phylum Chordata; order Crocodylia; family Alligatoridae; genus Alligator; species Alligator mississippiensis. The sequence goes on from NC_081825.1 coordinate 61,226,534, forward strand.
ACTGAAACAGAAGGAAGAAGCTTCAAGGCTGGAGCAGCATAAAAGACTGGAAGAACAAAAGCAACTTCAGGAGAAGGAAAAGAAGACACAGGCAGAACAAAGCTATCAAGTGCTGGAAAAGCATAAGGGACAAAAACAACAAAAAAAGCATGAGTCTGCAGAGCAAATGCACTTCAGGAACGATGAGAGAATACAACATGGGGAATTTAAAAAGAGGCAAGAGGAACAAATTCAAGAAAAACTAAAAGAGAATAGAAAAACACACATAGAAGGACAACTGCTTCTGGAAAAGCAAAAAGGACTGCATAAATCCTCAAGACAGGAGAATGACGACTTGCATTCTGGGGATGCTAGTAGGGAGCCTGTGGAGAAACAGCTTCAAGAAGACTCGAGACAAAAAACAAAACAGCTAGAGCTGAAGAAACCAGTGGAGGAAACTTTTGCAGAGAAACAAAAGAGAGAAGCTGAAGCTAAGGAGCAGGAGAGAATAGGAGAAGAAATAAGATGGCAGGAAGTAGATGAAAGGCAAACTATGTCTAGACCATTCACATTTCAAGTGTCATCAGGTGAGAAACAGATCCTATTTCACAAAGTGAATCTGAGCCCAGTCACTCCTGTCAGAGAGGCAACACTTCCTTCTGCCATCAAAGAGACCAGGGCCCACAAAACTAACAAAGGCTCTCATGCACTCCCATCCTCAGTGTGTGTCCCCCACACAGCTATCTTGGTGACTGGAGCACAGCTTTGTGGCACTGCAGTAAACCTGAATCAGATCAAAGATACAGCTTGTAAATCTTTACTTGGCTTGACAGAAGAAAGAAAAACTATGACTATTCCCCCACTAGAAAATATACAGAAAACTACATCTAGCAGTAAATTGAAGCATACACAAGAGACACTGAACAATCAGGCCATATTGGCTGAATTGGCTTCTATTAGGTCTCGAATCTTAAAGACTGCAGAAAACAAGGTAAATGAGAGAGACCAAGTAAGTGCCTGTCGGCACAGTGATGATTGGACAGCCAGAGGAGGAGGTGGTTCCCACAGTAACTTAAGGAAAACCCTATCTGCAAATGCAAAATTTTCTATAACACCAGCATGGCAGAAATTTTCAGACACTTCAAAAGCCAGTGCAGAGGCAGAGAATATAAGTGGCACACAAGGTGCTGAACTAGAGAATGTGGGGAAAACAGTAGGTTTATCCAGTGAGTCAAATGAAAATGTGGCTCTTAATGCTGCAGTCCCTGCTTGGACAGATAATGCACCAGAAGTAGTTCGGGAGAAAACTGAAGCGGCAGACAACACTGAAGGCTGTAAGTTTGCCAAAGATCTTCCATCTTTCCTTGTTCCAAGCGTCCCTCATTCTCCAGGCAGAGAAGCATCACAGTCAGAGTCTTCAGCTGCTTTGGAAAGTCAGCAGAATAATGCTACAAGAAAATCGGATAAAGCAGGACCAAATGCTGAAGAAAATGTTTCTCCATTTGGTATAAAGTTAAGGAGAACAAATTATTCTCTGCGTTTCCACTATGATCAACAGATGGAGCAAAGGAAAAAGAAAAGATACAGTGCAGGAGATAGCTTTGATGGTGTCCCTGTCCCCCTAGTTACAGCCAAAACTGAAAAAGAAAGCACTACTACTACTCTAAATAAGAGCCCGTCCCCTAGCTTGGACAGGGGGGACGCTGCTGCTAATATTTTAAAAGACTCTTCAAACAGTGTTATGGAGAACTCACCCACAGCAGGTGTTCCACTGTCTACACCAGCCAGCAGCCAGATTTATCTGTCTGGTCCTGAGAAACCTGTGTGCAAATCACCAGCCCTACAAAAACCTGCTTTAGCCCCGAAGCCCACCAACCAGACCCCACCATCCTCTCCTCTCTCTAAGATGAACAGATCAAACTTACCTGACACCTTTGGGCAGAGAGTAGCTAAGCCTGAATTGGACCTCAGCTGGAAAAAGGATGACAGTAAAGTGAACAACGTGCTCCCACCAGCTCCAATTGAAAACAAAAATGATGAAGAAGAAACCAGAGAAAAGAAATCATTTTTCCCATCTATCAGTATGCCATGGAGAGAGAAAGCTGACAAAAAGCCTGAACCATTAAAAAAAGGTATGCAGTGTGAAAAGAACTTGTTATATCTATCGGCAGTGTTTTCAGAGTGAGGGGCAGGAGGTCTGGACACAGCAGTTTGGCCTTAGTGTTGGCTTAGGATGGCTTATACTTGCTTTGCTTTGGCCTTAAATGCAGATAAGTATGAATCCTTGTTCAGTCTGTTATTTACTGAGTGCCAGCAGCATTGATGCTATACAAATAAGGGGAATTCCAGTCTCAACAAGCTTACTAACTAGTTCACGCAGAAACAAAACAGATCACACATGAATAAGAAGTGACACAGTTGCATGTCAGGTTGTGGTAATCTAGGAATCCAGTCCTGGCTGCTCCAGGAAGTGTATTCTGTGGAAATGCTTGTGGAATGTGGGGTAGGCAGACATGGGGGGGATCTAGAAGTTTGAAAAGGCGGGGTGCAGATGGTAAGGTGCATCATCACATATAAAATAACTTTTTTTTTTGCTTTACAAATATGCTAGGGGCCTAGGGCTGTATTGAAGCAAAAACAAATACAACTTCATTGGAATGAGTTTAAAACAATCTGCAGGGCTGTGAAATAGGAACTTCATTACAAGGAACAGCTAACAGGCAGCAGAATTGCAGAACAAAGGCTAGCTTGGCTGGTGGAACATCAAGACCATTAAAAAGGAGAGGGTTGTTAACACCTCTGGAATGAAGAGTTTAGAAGGGATCAGGGTACAGGTTTCCCTTGCCAACCGCTGGGTTAGGGTCCTGAAAGTTCCCGTGGTTGGGAAAATGGCAGGTGGCAGGCTGATGCGCGGCCACAAAGCCGTGGTTACTCAAAACTCTATACTGTGGTAGCCAAAATGGTATATAGAATATTAAGCATGCATACTCAAAACCATGGGTGGCAAAACCGTGGCTGGTGAGGGAAACTTGTAGATTAAAATTAGGGACCTGCTTAAATTGCACTTTGCCAGTTTTTGTGGATACTGTGAAAAATGGCAATTTCCACAATTGCCACAAAAATGGCATTTCCCACAATTTCCCAAGGAATCACCCCAAAAAACCAAAAACTTACTGAAAATAAAATGTTGGCTCCCCAGTGGGAGCCAGTGGTCCTCATGGCCACTGTTGCCTGGCCTCACAGCCTGCTGGGTAGGGGAGGACACCGCTGGCAGAGCAGCGTGAAGGGGAGTAACCAAGATGGCAGCTGCCCCCTCATGTCTCCTCCCTTGCCAGGGCCTCCCCACCAATCAGCAGTGGGGGGTGGGGCCACGAGCTACCCGGTCTACAAGAGCTCCTCGATTACCGATTAAATAGAATTGTTGCAACTAGAATTGCCTGCGCTGTATACGACTCTACAGTGTAAGTAAAGCCATCTCTGTTTTCCAATTGATACGTGTCTCGTTTGTGCCTAATTCCGCTCCGGTGGTAGAGAGTACCCATCTTCCCATCGTGGGATCGCAGCCGCAACCCCTGCTAGTGTTCCCAAAGACTCCCGGTCCTCGACTCCCCCCTCGGCCCCCACAGGGTGGAGGTGGGATCAAAGGGGGCTGTAAGTGCAACAGCAGACCCCACCTTGGATCTGTCCCTGTAGGCTTAAAGTATCATGGAGGAAAGCACAAGGGAGCCATACTTACTTCATATTCCTCTTGGGATGTGTTGTTTTTTGTGCACAGCACAGTTCCTAATAATTCTTATTAAATTATTGAAGTCTAAGCTCTCTGTTTTGGTGTCCTATATCTTGTAGATCACTGGACTGAAAGCCAGTGTAGCTGGCTATAAGAGGCTTACTGTATTATAGAGCCCTGCAGTAGCACAGTGGAATGGCTCCTCAGCCACGTTTGCTGGTCCAGGGGGTCTAGTCAGAGATTCCTTGTTGCTCTCTAGTGGCTGTATTGGCTCTGTGCAGGAGGATCTGAACCTTGCAGATACAAATTCATTCACATTTTGGTAGCAGTGAGGAGGAAGTTAAATGGAGATTGTCACTGGGCGCATCTAAACATGAAATTAATACATGGCAATAAACTCCGCTGTGTTTACATGTGTGCCTGGGACTATAGCACATTGAGCCAGGTTGGTGCAACCCTGGCTAGCAGTAAGCCCTGGGGGTAAGCCTGCCAACCTGAGCCTGCCCTGACCTGGCTCAACATGCTGTGGAGGGGCTGGCTGGGGCACAAGGGTGCTCCTGTTCAGGGCTTGTCAGCAGGCAGCCCCTACACTGAACCACCCTCATGCCCTGGCCAGCTCCATCAGCATCTACACATGCATTGCTGTACTCCAAAGAACACCACCATAGGATAGTACTTGTATTTACAAGTACTAATCTATGATGGAGTTAATTAGTTTGCCGTGGCCTAATAGCACCGCATGTGCAGATGCAGAAACTTTACTGCAGAGCTAATTAGGCAGCTTCACAGTAAATGTCTCATGTAGATGCGGCCACTGTGTAAGACCCTCAGAGTTGTCGGGTAGGAAAGGCAGAATCCAGTCTGTTACTGGAACTTCACCTCTGAACTATTAAGACTTCCAGACTTTAAACAACTATTATTGTTTATATTGAAGAGTTGTAGAATCATAGAAAAGTAGGGTTGGAAGAGACCATGGAAGGTCATCTTGTTCAACCCCCTCCTTAAGGCAGGGTCATCCCTGATGGTTTAGTCAGGGATGTCCAGCCTAAAACTCCAGGCCTACTTTTCTCTGATTATACTTAATAATACCCCTTCAATATGAATAATAACCATATGAGAAAATAACTGCTGATGCTTAAATGCCATCAATGTTAATTGTAAAGAACCTGAGGATAGCTGCAGCCATGCTGTGGGTTGGAAATCAGTGCAGTTCTAAGCAGTGTAAACTCTAGATCTGTCTCTGGAAATGAGACAGTAGGCGTGCCTGTGCTGCAATTTGTATGTTAGCACAGAGATAAACAAGTTAGCTTTAAAAAGGTGAGGCATGGTATTGGAAGCAGTCCAGCTGTGTCAACACAGAGCTCAATACAGGTTGAGAAGCAAACATACAGTGCAAAATCCATGCCCCATTTTCCAAAGAAGACAAACATTAGGGTGTCCAAATCTGCCCCACAGAGTTGTGCAGGACCAGCTGCTATCTTTTTCTTTAATCTAGAAGTGCAGCCTGCAGACACTAGTTTCCAGCATCTGATTTCCATTTCAAAGCCTCTCAGATGGAACTCTTTGGAGCATGTTGTGACCTCAAGTCTCTTTGTGGTCTGTCACTTGGTAGTCCCATTTTTTAGAAGTTGTATTTATGATAGATTGTCAGTCTATCCCTTTCCTGTGCAGTGCCTAGATACTCCTGGTCTAAAGGGAGCAATAGGTAGAAGCAAAAAATGACATGGCAAAAAGAACAGGAAACAGGAACATCCAGTGGTTGCAACCTCTTTCTGCAGAGGACAGGAGAACTAGGCATGTGGGCTACCCCCAACAAAAGGACCTAAGAGAGTAATTGCATCCATATATGTGAAATTAGGATAAAGCTTGGAATAAACCCATTAGAGTGGCTTGGGATAAGCCCATTGAAGTGATACACCAGGAATAACATTGGACAGCTATGTATAATGTTAGCATGCTTGTTAAGTTATATTGTTTGTTTCTTATGTTTGTTATACAGAGTAAAAAAAAAACTGCTTCAGAACGTGGCATGGTGTGCTTGAAAGGCTGTGAAAGACACAGGGGTCAATACATTAATGTTTTCAGTGTACACAGACAGATTTTAATATCCTGGTTAACACAAAATAAACATCTTTTATATTCCACTCATCTAACCCTTTTATATTTATTCTTACAGAAAAGCCAGTTCTCCAGAGCAGGCACTCCTTAGATGGCTCCAAACTGATGGAAAAGGTTGAAACTGCACAGCCGCTTTGGATTACATTGGCACTACAGAAGCAAAAGGGATTTCGTGAGCAGCAAGCTACCAGAGAGGAGAGGAGACAAGCGAGAGAGGCAAAGCAGGCTGAGAAGCTTGCTAAAGAAAATGTAAACTGATACAGAATCTTTAAAAACGTTAAACAGAAACTCGATGTTATTTTTCTAGCTTTTTTATTTATTTGAATCTCTGCTCAGCTTGTAAGATTCTAACGAGTTTAGATCCCAGGTTCAGTTTGATAGGCTGGCAATTAGGAAAAAACTTGGTAGAAATTTGGGGTTTTGTTTTGTGAAACAGGAATTTTACAAAGAGATTTCAAGTGTAAAATGTGCAAGTCTTCAGAGCAGTTTCCTTGGATTTCAATTTAAACTGTAGGACTCCATAAATTTCACTCACATTTTGCGGGTTTTGTGGCATCAGTTCTTATAAAATATGTGTGCTAATTTGGGGGATGGCTGTTGCTAAGGCCCAGTAGATATATGACAAATCCCTAGAAAAGCCAGTGAGAACCCTTCTTCCTTCTAAGGGAAGATTTTGGCTTTAAAGCCATTCTTGTCTGTGCAACCAAAAGAGGATTATATGTAGCAAAATTTTTCAAAGGTCAAACAAACAGGCAGGTAGCTTCAGGTCTAACATATTTCCTGTCATGTATATAAGGCAACATAAGGGACTGATTCTAATTTAACCATTATCCTTTTCCATTCTAGGCTGGTATCAGCAATCCGTCAGATAATAAAAGCAGCAATAGCATCAGAACAAGTGCATTGCAGAAATCCACACCTCAGGAAGGGGAGAAGAAAATTGAGACTGCTGTGTCACGGTTAGAACGCAGAGAGCAGCTGAAAAAGTCCAACACCCTTCCTACTTCTGTGACAGGTATGGTGAAAGATTTAGGATTATTCTAACAACTGAAAATTGAATTCTGGTTTGGCAAAGCTCTGGGAAAGTGAACAAGATTGTTTTCTCCCTCATGCATCAAAAGAACTGTAAACTTTGCTTTTCTTACAGCATATTTGTTATTTCAGCCAGAAGAAACCCAGCTTATCTGTCAGATCCCAGGTTCAGTTGGATAGGATGGCAGCAATGGAAAAATCCTTTTCACTTTTAACATGAACAGATTTAGGAAGAGAGCCAGTAGCACACACGGGCACCTAACATATAACTGACTTGCAATCTAGGCAGCTAAATCAAAATTTGAATCCTAAAAACCCTTAATTAGGTGCTGCTGAACCTGAGAGATGCCTTAACTAGAGAGCCATATCATTGTTTGACTTTAGGTTCCTTGGAAACCTGAAGTTGCACCATTGCACATGCCCAGAACTGACCCAGTTGGAAAGGACTCAATGGCTAGCTTAGCCTTGGTCCTGCGCCTAAAATTCTTGATGGGCTGACCTGATAGGCCTGCTCAAGGTATGCTTAACATACCAACTCCTTACAAAATCTATGCAAACCACAAATGCACAAGAACTGTCATTTACTGGGTCAGACCATAGGCCCATCTTGCCCAGTATCCTGTGACAGTGGCAGAGTGGATGCTGAAAGGGAGAGTGAACAGAGGGCCACTCTCTCTCCAATCTCTCAGTCCTGATCCTCAAGGGAAATTTACACAACACATCCCAGAGATGAGCCTATGAGCTCTATTTCATCAACCTGCTGGATACTAGAGATCAGGGACTAAACATAGACATTGGATTTTTGATACATTATAATCTGCCTGGCAACTGACTCCCCAGCCCAGCCCAGCCCAGCCCAGCCCAGCCCCTGGCTTCTTTACTTTTCATTCCATCCAGGAAGAGCACACACCAACTGCTGCAGCTTCCTTAGCCTGACGAAGGGTTTTTGAACCCGAAAGCTTGCATAATAACTATTCTCCAACCATTTAGGTTGGTCTAATAAAAGATATCAAATTCACCCAAGGAACCCCTTGTCTGCCCAGGGTTATAACCAGTATTTTTTCCCTGTTCCTCTCCCACTTGCAGCCTCCAACATTTAAGGTCCAGGAAGTTCTGATTCAGAGGCTATTTAGCCTAACTTCTGTGCTCCATCGCTACTGATACCCCTTTGCTCAAAGAATTTGTCCAATCCCTTTTTGAATCTGGCTTCCACAGCTGATGGCAATGTGCTCTATGCTGTAATTGTACACTGTGAAAAAGAACTTCCTTTTGTTAGTTTTAAATTTACTACCTACTGATTTCATTATGTGACCCCTAGTTTGTGTGAGAGTAAATAATAAATCCCTTTTTACTTTCTGTCATTTAGTATTTTGTAAACCCTTATCATTTCCCCTCCTCAAGCATCTCTTCTAAACTGAATAGACCTAGCCTCAGTCTCTCTTCACATGGAAACCCCTCCAAACCACTAATCATCCTTGTTGCCCTTCTCTGTACCTTCTTGAGTTCTTCTATATACTTTTGAGGTGTGGGGACCAGAACTGGGTACCATATTGAAGGTGTGAATACACTATGGATTTGTAAAGGGCATAATGATACTTTCAGGTTTGTTTACAATTCCCTTAATAATCCATAACATTTTGTTTGCCTCTTTGATGGCTGCTGAGCACTGAGCTGATGTTTTTCACAAACTGTCCACAATGACTCCCAAATCTTTCCTGTGTGGTAACAGCTAATATAGTAGCAGCATCATAGTAGACTTACTACACTATGAGTTATTTTTGCCCATGTGCATCACTTTATACTTATCCACATTGGATTTCATCTGCTGTTTAGTTGCCCATTTGCTCAGTAGTGCCAGCTCCTTCTGTAGTTCCTCACAGTCCACCTTGTTCTTTTCCATTCTGAATAACTTTGTGTCATCTGCAAATTTGGCCACCTTACTACCCACCTCCTTTTCTAGATTTATGAGTATACTAAACAGCACTGGTCCCAACACAGATCCCTGGGGGCAGGGCCACCCTTAAGGGGAGCGAATTGGGGTGACTGCCCTGGACCCCACGCTTTGGGGGGCTCTGTGGAGCTGGGCGGAGCAGCTGTGGCAACTCCGCGCTGCCAGCTTTGCATCCAGCCGCTCGCTACCTCTCTCTGATGGCAGCAGCAGCAGCAGCTTCTTCAGGTCTGAGGCATGTGGGATCGGAGTGGGTGCAGAGCCCCGCATGGGCTGATTTGCCCTGGGCCCCTCACCCTGCTTGGGTCAGCTCTGCTGTTTATTTCTTCCCATCCTGAAAACTGACTATTTATACTCACCCTTTGATTTCTATCTTTAAGTCTATTTCTAATCCATAAGTGGACATTTCCTGTAAACCTATGACTTCCTAACTGCTTCATTCCTACATTTTTGGACTAGAGAAAAATGTTCTTCTTACTGATTAGGTTCATTTTTCCATTGCTTGTAGACCTAACTACTTTCATTTGAAACAGAGATGGGGGGATGCTAGTGGTGCCCAGCTTTTAAATACAACAGCCTAACAGCTAAAGCAGATGGCCAGGAGATGAGATGTCTAGATTCAGTTCCTTCCTCAGCCTTAGGGATTGTAACCCTGCATCATTCGCTTCCTAGGAAAGCACGCTTGCCACCAGGCTGAGCTAATCTTGTTGGGTTCTCTCTCAGGCCCCTAATGTTGAAGTTTCTGCCATTCCAAAAAAAGAATTCAAGATTCATTGGGCAACGAAGAAGCTAGTGTTTAAGGCAAACTTCTGGGAGAGGAAGTCCTGGGTTCTGGTTTCTTCAACCAGGACTGTTTATTTTATCTCATGGTATTTAATTTTGCACTAGTGCTGTTTTTCAGCCTAAAAAGCTCTTCTCCCTCCCAAATATTCACTACCCAAATGTATTTGTAAAAGATAATCTTGACCTCTCACTTTCTCTTCTGTGAAGTTAAACTAGCCAAGCTCCTTTAATTTTCCTCATAGAAAAGATATCTATTTCCTTAATCACCCTAGCAGCCCTTCTTTGTACTGTTCCAAGTGAAGCTGTTCTTTCTGGAAAACTGGTAGCCAGAACTGCACATATGATCTTAAATGGAGTCTTACCGATACCTCAGACACTAGAACCAGTACTTCCTTATGTCTGTTGGATATAACCTCATCTAATAAACCCTAGAACTGCATTAGCTTTTTCACAACTGCATCATACTGGCGGCTCACTGTCATCCTATGATGAGCCAACTCACTCAAATTCTTCTCTTCCTCAGATGTCCCCAGTCTGTGGACTCCATCTTGTAACCAAATCCCTTGTTAAACTTCATACCATTTCTAATGCTCCATTCCATAACATTATCTAAATGTATCTGTAAATTCCACGATGCTTCCACCACTAGTAATATGGTCCCTAAAAGTTATGAACAAGAGACCAACCCCTCAGGGACACCCCACTGGTGACTGTTGGCACTGAATTTATGACCCAGGTACCTTGTTCTGGGCAGACCCAAACCCTCAGATTGACCATGACTTCTCCATTTGATAACAGGTGAATTTTGATATACAATTATAGCAGATAAGAATAATATACAAAATAATCTCCCAAACTTTACACCTACCAGTCCTAGGGCTGTCACAGAGGGAAGGTGCATCTGGCCAGTATGTGAGCTTCATCCTGTGGTTCTTTCTTGAATGTCAGCAGTCTGTAGTCTGGAGGTTGAGGCCCAACCCCCCCCCCCCCCCCCCCCAAACACAGTGGGGTGAGCGAGACAGGCTGGTGGTGTGTCTTCTGTCCATGGTGGCCTTGGGTTCCCCTTTTGGGGTCCCTTTCCTGCTCTGAAATCCCTCCTTTGTATCCTTTCTCTCCCTCTGATGACTCTTCATTCCCGGGCACTGTTAATTGGTTTCCCTGTGACGTTCATCCTGTCCACGTTCTGTCCTGACAGCATATTGCTTTGTTCCTCAAACCTATCACATGCATGAATCTTAATCTGGTCATTTACCAGTTTCCTAATTTGGGCCGTTCACCAAAACTGAACATCCCAAGGACTCTGCAGTTGAGCACTGTGATCTAGCACCAATGCTCTAGAGTCCCTTATCTTTGATTGGGTACACTGTTTATGTTATGGAACAGTGTGATACAAGTCTTCAGTTTCCCAGCATGCATGTCTGCTGGCTTCAGATACATTGGGCCTTGAAGAAAACTTTGTCACAAACAGGCTTTTGAAACTAATTAACACTTGCCATTCCCCATGACCATTATTCTAATGCAAAGGTTGTCAGCTGGGGGTATGCTGGGGATACTTTGGGTTTTCAACGATGGGGGTACTTTGAAAGGTCCCTGGGGGTACACGCGGGTAGAGACAGAGTGTTGCTGGCCTGCACCACCACCTCACAGGAGCAGGACCAGGGCGGGGAAAGGGCAGCAGCATCCCTCTGCAGGTCAAACAGGCGCCGCCCAGCTGGTCGGACACAGGGGGGAGAAGCTTGCATGTGACAGCCCCCCCGCTCTACAACTAGCTGCTGCAACCCCGCCACCCTGGCTGCCAGGGGTATACTGCTCAAAAAAGGCTAAAAAACCCTGCTCTGATGCAATATCTAGACATCAGTAACCAGGCCCAGTCAGTGAACTCACCTTTCAATATAACCTACTCTGATCTCCCTTTGAACCAACTTCCTATCCATCTTATAACTGTAGTACTGATCTGTCCTGTCCAGTTTGGCCAATAATTTTCCAGGAAGCATGCTATGAAAAGCTCTGCTTAAGTCTAAATAATTAAATCCATTGTAATGCCCTTATCCAAGTAGTTAATTATCTTGTCACAGACTGCTGAAATTAGTTTGAAAATGATTAACTGGCAGGTACTGACAATGTCCTCAGATTAACCCAGGTTGCATTTTGTCACATTTTCTCTTTGGTTTCAAATCTTTCACAGATTTCATAGACATTAGGGCTGGAAGGGACCTCGGAAGATCATGGAGTCCAGCCCCCCGCCCGAAGGGCAGGAAGTCAGTTGGGGGCATAGGATCCCAGCAAGATAAGCATCCAATTTACTCTTGAAGGTGTTCAATGTAGGTGCTTGAACCACCTCCAATGGCGGGCTATTTCAGACCTTGGGGGCTCGGACAGTAAAGAAATTCTTCCTTATGTCCAGCCTGAAATGGTCTTGCAGTAGTTTATAACCGTTCAACCTCGTCATCCCTTGGGGCGCTCTGGTAAACAAACGTTCCCCCAGATACTGATGGTCACCCTTGATAAACTTATAGGTGGCCATGAGATCACCCCCAAGTCTGTGCTTTTCCAGGCTAAAGAGCCTCATAGATCTCAGCCTGTCGTTGTAAGGTCTGTTTTCCTGACCTCTGATCATGCACGTGGCTCTTCTCTGGACTCTCTCAAGCTTCTCCACATCCTTTTGGAATTGTGGGGCCCAAAACTGGATGCAGTACTCCAGCTGCGGCCTCACCAAGGCCGAGTACAAGGGGAGAATGACATCCCAGGATTTGCCTGAGAAGCATCTATGAGTGCAAGCCAGCATTTGTTGCTTTACTAGCCGCAGCATCGCACTGCAAGCTCATGTTCATCTTGTGGTCAATGATGACCCCCAAGTCTCTTTCTTCCATAGTACTAGCCAGCATAGCACTGCCGAGACTATAACGATGCTGCGGGTTTTTCCTCCCAAGGTGGAGAACCTTGCATTTTTCAGTGTTAACCACCATCAGGTTCTCATCCACCCATTTCCTGAGCCTGTCCAGGTCAGCCTGGATCACCCTCCTATCTTCAGGTGTGGATGCTTTGCCCCAAAGTTTGGTGTCATCAGCGAACTTGGCCAGTCCACTTCTGACTCCAATGTCCACATCATTAATGAAGATGTTGAACAATATGGGTCCAAGGACAGAGCCTTGGGGGACCCCACTGGTCACAGGGCACCATGACGATTGACTTCCATCAATTACCACTCTCTGGGTCTGACCGCAGAGCCAATTTCCCAGCCAGTGGATCATGGTGGACCCAAGGCCACAATTGGCCAGTTTTGCCAAGAGGTGATCATAGGATACCAGATCGAAGGCTTTTTTGAAGTCAAGGTATATGACATCAATCTCTTCTCCCTTGTCCAGGTGATAGGTCATCTAGTCATAAAAGGAAATGAGATTGGTCAAGCAAGACCTACCCGCTACAAACCCGTGCTGGCTATCCCTCAGGATGTTGGCATCAGCTAGTCTGCTAAGAATGGCCTCTTTAATACACTTTTCTAAGATCTTCCCCAGGATAGAAGTCAGGCTGTTGGGCCTATAGTTTGCCGGATCCACTTTCCTCCCTTTCTTGAAAATAGGCACCACATTGGCCTTCTTCCAGTCTTCAGGCACTATACCAGATAGTGTAACTTTGATCATTCCTTCCTTCAATATCAATTCTAAAACCTTACATAGTGTTGAAATGAAGCAAGTGGGTTTGTAATTGCCTAGGTCACTCTTTCTCCCTTTAAAAAAAAAAAAATAGATGCTACCTTTTGTATTCTCCAGTCATAGATTCCTATCTGAATTGTCTTATTCAGTGAAGATCCATGCAAGAGATCTTCATGCCAATTTTTTCAGTGTTTCAACTCCATTCCAGATATGTTAATTTATATAATCATGTCTCCAATGCCAGGTAGTACTTGACCATTGTTCTTAGTTTTATCTTCATCCTTAGTGAAGACTAAGGTGAAGTATTTATTCAGCTCTTGGGCTGCACCTAAGTTGTCTTCAGGATATCATGGTCCTACTTCTTTCCTCCTGGTTCTTTTTAATTTATATGACCAAAGGAGTTTTACTACTGGTTTTAGTATGCTATTCAAGATCTAACTCACCTCAGCCTTTGGCCATTCTTGCTTTCTTTGTAAGCTCTTGGACCAGAGACAAATTTCCCTCCTATTGATTTGGTTCATTTTTCCATTGCTGTAGTTCTTTGCTTATCCTTAATGGCCTATTTGAAACACTTGTTCATCCATGCAGGTTTACAGATCATTTCAGCATTTTTCTTCCTCCTGCTTGGGATGTGAAGTCGATTTTTTTATGTGCATTAGACATAAAAACAAAGTGATCAATTACTACTATATAGTATAAATAAGGTGTAATTTAAATAATTAAATAAAATAATGTATATTTATTCACACAAGATATGTCCCCTGAATAAAGAACATCTCTTGGTTTGAGAAGACAGAATGAAGGAAAAAAGACTTCCTTGAAAAGAAAGTGGGAGAGCAGGCAGAGTCTTACTTGCCACTGGGCTGCAGGCTTAGGCCATGAAGGATTGGGAGCAGAGTCCCTCCCATCACCCACACAGTTTACCCCTTTCACAACTGCAGCCTAATTTTATGCAGACCAACACTGTAAAAAATTCACCAGGGAGAAAGGGTTAGACCAGTAGCTGGTGGCTGGGTAGCTAGGTGTGAGGAGAAAGGGGAGTGAGGCTGAGGAAGGGAATCCTGCACCTGCTTCATGCAGCCTCAGCCTCCAGCCCTTCTGGAAATCAGTTTCCTCATTGAAGACACGGGCCCCAATTTTCTATGGCTAATTTTTTGGGGAAGGGTTCACGTGGTATGCAAATGAAATTAATTGCTATAAAGTATTGTCTGGGGCTCTCTGATTAGACTATCTCTAGTCAAGCCCAATCATAGGAACTGTTGTTTGAAGAAAAGTTTGCTGAGCTCCTGAAGGAACATTTATTACAAATTCGTAATAGACACTTATATTGTGTACTACAGTGTAGCAGAGAATAAATGGTTAAAAGTGAGGAGGTGATTCAGTTCCTTCTGTTTAAGTCCTCACAGATCAAAAATGTTGGGTCAACATTGTTTCAGTTAGTGGACACACAGGAAGGAGTGCCTCCTGGCTGATAGGAACTGCATTCCGTGAAATCTGTGCCTCTGATAAAAGAACCTACTCTGCATGAGACTGGTTTCTACTCAGGTCTAATAATAACTTCTGTAGCTGCTATCTTCATCCCCCCTCTCTAAAATGTGAGGAAAGAAACATTTGCTTTTGAATCTGTGGGCAGATGTCCAGTTATTTTTGAAGAAAACTGGAACCTGTCTAACACTGCCCTCAACAAAATATTAACCTTGATTTAAACTTGGTCAAGATTTATGTCTGAGGTCAAGTAACAATATTTGCAGCAGAATAACAGACAGTGTAACAGACAGCATGTCTTGCTTATTAGGAATAGAGACATCTATTTGGTTGGTGAGGGATAGATACAATTATGAAGGCATTTGATATGAAAGTCTAGGTTGGAACTTGGTAACTCTAGCCTCCCCAAGAGAAAAACATAAATGTTAAAACAGATATTTTCTATAAATATTTTTAAAATAGTATTTTTAAGTACGTAGTTTAGACTTGCACTGAAATCTTATACAAAATGTGCTGCTAGGAAGGTAATGTTTAAAACACTCTGCTTCTCTTTGCAGGATCTTTGAAATAACCAGCCTCCCAAACTACCATATTTACTTGAATCTAAGATGACCCTGAATTTTAGATGACCCCCCCATAATTAGATTTTATATATGGAAAATATATAAATTTGTTACAATTTTCCAGGTATACAATCTGAATATCAAAGGGTTGTCCTGAATTCTGTTCTGCCCCCTCCCTTCCTCCCCCTGCTATACCAGGGCAAGCAGTGGTGGTGGTTCAGGTGCCACTCTTGCCCTCATTTTTCCCCCTGTAGCCTTCCAGCCCCCTGCACCACCTCCACCCTCTGCTCCGCACAGCCTCTGCTGCAGCCACCACCTGCCCCCCCCATGCCCCACTTTGAACATGAATCTAAGACAAGAGACCTTCCCCCCTCCATGCTGATTAGGGTGGAAAAAAACCCCATGTTAGATTTCAGTAAATATACTATCTGCTACCAGCTGCTGCACAAGATAATAGAATGCCAATGGGTAAAAAAAACACCCCCCCCCCCCCCCCCAAAAAAAAACCCATAAAAATGAAAACAGGTCAGATGCTTCTAAGACTAGACGGTGGTTTGCAAAAAAAACTGATTCTGCCTCCTACAGGCTTATAACTGCATTTTTCAAGGGGTTTTTTTTATGTGAAGTTGTGTAGAATCCAGCCGTTCTTAGAAGACACTTGTCTAGAAAATAGCCTCTATATCTGAACCTAATTGTTAGCAATCTTAGAAATTGTCTGTTGTGTTTGGGACTGAGCAGCTTAAGACAGTTACATGATACCTTTGCCTTGATAACAGACAGGCATTACAGATTATTTAGCTCACTGAAAGCCTTACCAAAGCCCATGTCTTAAGAGATCTTTAATCTGAGGAAATTTATTCTGGCATTTTTAGTTATAGCCTAATTTTCCTTATCATAGAATAATGGATAAGATGTGCAAAAGACCTGATAATCACCAACTGTGCTTTTACTCAACTCTTCAAGGGCTTTCTATAACTCTAGCATGTATAACTATTAGTAAATCTGTACTGTTGCCTAATCTATACATTTCGCTTTCATGTGGTTCTGCTCTGAAAAGTGCATATGTAAAAGGCAATTTCATATCCAACAGATCTGATTCTTGTTTATGCTCAGAAACACAGCTTTTACTTCAGTGGCAAAGGTTTCCACTACTTGAAGCCTGAAAACAGCTAAGAGGAGAATAGTTACCTGCTGTTCCTTCCTAAGTAGGCAAGTCATCAGAGTTGTTTACTAAGTGGAAATCACAGGGCTAGATTCCCTTCTCATTGGAAATTTGTGGAACCCAGTCTGCACAACTGTCACTTAGAACATAATATAAAGACAGTGGAGTTGCATCTGTGTAAGAGAGCAGAACTAAATCTGCAGATGCTTTGTTACATGGATGTCTGAGGAGTAGAATTTTCAGGTTCTGGGAAAAAAAGCTTTGAAAAAGAATTGTGGGTTAATCCTATTTTAAAATGACCAGGTTTCACTACTCATAAACCATTCAACTTGTTTAAATTAATTTGCTTCTGAAAGCTTGACACAGAAGTTTGAAATATGGTTTTAAAATGTGGTGTTTCAGGATATGTTTGATAAAAATAAAATGTTCAATTCTCTATCATTATTCTGCAGTGCAGCACATACTTCATTTAAGTATTTTCTTCTTTTTCCCCTTCCCCATTGAAAACAGTGGAGATTTCAGATTCTGTTCCATCCACCCCAATTGCAAAAGAGGTTACCAAGAGATTTTCTACCCCCGACGCTAACCCTGTCTCAACAGAACCAGCCTGGCTGGCCCTAGCCAAGAGGAAAGCAAAAGCTTGGAGTGACTGTCCACAGATCATTAAGTAAACTATAGTCTTTCTGGTCTTTACTGTTGATTCTTGTTTTCTCCTTTTATTTATTCAGCTTTTTACATAAGACAAAACTAAAATGCGTGTCCCAGAGGACTGAAAACTGAACTACTCGCTATCTCTCTCTAGCTTACTGTAAGGTTTACACACATCATAGGTCCCATCACTTTGAAAAAACAGGTAAAGAGCCAGCTGAGGCACAAAGTTGAGAGCCAGTCTCCCTCAAAATACAGGACAGCTCAGCTATTGGACACAATCTCTAGTCTAGTACGCTCCTTACATTTTGTGAACGTTGGTTCAGGAGTTTGGGATCTCTACTCTTAGTGTAGAGATCTCAGAAAAGTCTGCCTGTTCCAGCACTGAAAAGGCATGAAAGATGCATGTTCCCTCTTCTTCATCCTAATGCTTACTTTGTTTTAGAAATCAAGGTTTGATGCAGTTTACTTGCAATTTGAAAATCTCTGCCCAGCTGAAGGTTTTAGGAGATGTCTTTCTATCTGTGGAAGAAGTGCAAGCTGTGGTGATATTACCCAAACCCTGATGCAATGGTGTTATTCATGCTAGGCATGCAAGTTACTGTAACTCATTTGTCACCCCCCCCCCCCCCCGCCCACCCAGTAAACCATTTACCCATCATTCTAGTTAAATATATGAATATACCATAACCAAACAGAAAAAGGATGACAGAAACAGAAAGTGATGTACTAGGACTATCAAGTGGTTTTCCTAGTTAACACAGAAGCAATGACACTTATTGAGCACTGATCGTGGTCAGGCCTATCCAAGACACATGCAGATACCATCCCTGCTCTGAAGCACTTGCAGCGTAGAGTCCTGATACTACAGATACTTGTGCATGTGCATAGTTTTATATATAAAAGGAATCTGAGTTCCTTAAGACCAACTTTGTAAATGAGTGTCCTCTAAGATGTTAATGTTTGTAGGATTCTAGTGTACGTGACTGAAAACAGAAGACCAAGTCATTGGCATCTTAAGGGGAAGATGGTATGTTAGAATGTATTTAAATCTACTTTCTTGAACTGAGAATCAGGAGGGGTTTTTACTTTCTAATTCCTGAAGGCCTTACTCCCTCTGTGACCTTAGGTAGTTCAGTTAGATTCTGAACTGAGCTTTGAAACTGAGTGGGGAAAAAGTGATATATTCCTATCCCACATATCAATTATTGCAGCTGAATGTTTCTTTCAGAATTTATCTCCTTGTAGCTAAAAGGAAATGCCCTTTATCTTCTTCGTAACAGGAACAATAAAAATTTTGGTATCCTTAAGTTTTCCCATAGGAAAACTGATGCCTTATTTTTTTCTGAAGAATGGTTTTTACACACAAGTACATCCTAAACAAACTCAAATTTGAACTTTCTAAAAATCCTGCATACATTTATAGCTCAAAGGAACTTTAAGTCTACAGCATAATAAGAGGAGGCATTTTAGTGGAGAGGGGACATTATATTATTATGGAATGATATACCAGATATGACTTTTCATAGTAACACTTCAGCTAAATTGCATGGGGGAGAAGCACTCTAAATAATGTGAAAGAGAGTTGAGCCCTGTTCCAAGAACTGACTAGCAAACGTTACTGAATAAACTGTATCCTATGTAGGAAACAAAGGTCCAGGAACATGGTTACAGGAGCACAAACATAAGGGACACATCAGATTCAGGAGATGTGGAGCTGCAGACAGGTTTGTTCTTGTGGCTCTTCAGCAGTTGCTAGTCAGCTCAGTTTCATATTTAAACTAAACCTTTAACATGCCTATCGTTGTTTCCAGTACTAAGTATTTTAAATAGTTTAGGTATAAATGGGCAAGTGCTACTCTCAGATATTTGAACACAGCTCCTACAGACTTTAGTAGGATCTCTGTGCGATTATCTGAAGAAGGAGTTTGGTTCATCATTATTTGTATTTTAATAGTTCCACAAAGTAGCCATTCTTAATGAACATTTATAGCACACCTGGACTTAAATGCCTGCAATATAGTTTAGTAACTAAAACTCTGAACTGTCTGAAACCCATGTTCAGGATTCTGGATGCAGGAAAGGCTGTGTTTTGGTGGGGAGAGGGGGGGGGATGGGGGGATTGGTAGGGAAAGTGGGAGCTTAGGCCAGTTGTGAAGGTAACTAAAAGCAGCAAGTCAGGATTAATGAACTGAACTGAAGGCACAGGTGTCCTGAACAGCATACATTTACAGAGTAAGCGTAGGTGGTATTATGCACGGCAAAATGTACCAACCTACCAAACATCATTGGACACATTTACAGCACACGCAAAACATAGTCGTCATTATGAATGATCTTAAAGTAAAGCAGAGTCTTTTCAAGTATAATGGTATCTAGTGTACTAATGGAACTGTATTCAGACTATGTACAATGCTCATTCCGAAACATTTCTTAAAGTCTACATGTTCAGTGACATTTCATGTAAAATCAACACAAAAATTTGCACTAAATACCAATGAAGTGTTACTTTGCTTTAGCTTTGTTGCAGCCATTTCTGAACAAATTGTTGGAATTATGTAAAAAACTGTTACTACTAAATTTATTTAAGACAGCAAAAATGTTTTAAGAACTAAATGAACCACTATGTAGTATATTGTCTTTCAATTTTTTTGTAACTTACTTATACACACAAAATACCATTTCTTCAGACAAGGTTATATATGATTAACTTCTTTGTTCATATAGTTATGTATAAAACTATACACAAAATGTATAATTGTGGGGTATCTGTTGTGTACTTTTTTTAATTTTTCAAATGTTTTAAAGTGCAATGGTTTATTATACTAATGTCATTTTAATTGCTATTAAATTATAATCCAGACAAAATTATCTGATGATGTATGTATTCAGTGTCTCCTTTTGTTAACAGTGTAGGTCGGGGTTACTTTATAAATAGAATTTTTAGTGCTGCAAGTGTCTTGCTATGTGTTTTTACCAACAATAAAACCAAGTAACACGATCTATGATGAAGGGATACATTCAGCGTAATTTCTATTTTATTTTCAATTTTGGTTGTCAGATTTTAATGTAAATGGTCTAGTACTGGAAAAGAATGTTCTATTTCAATAAAAAAATCTACAAATACTTCTGTAGCTTTGAAGGTGCTTAATGCATTAAAAAATAAAATTTTTGTCACTGAAGTTAAGGGAATTCACATTTGCAGTTAGCAAATTCAATACTAGTTACTAAATTGGAAAAAGTGACAGTACAAAATTCATTTGCACAGAACCATTTTATTAGGTGTTCTTTAAGGGCTTCCAAGAAGTTACTACTACACTTTTCTTCATATTTGGACTTGAACAAGAGTTGATTTCACCATCAGGCAAGGATCCCATCCCATAATGGTGACTTATTTTGGCTCTGATCCAGCTAAGCTTTTAAGTTTATGCTTAAATTGTAAATATGGGAGCAGGCCTGTTGATTTCAATGGAACTTAAGCACTTTGCCCTCAATTCAGCAAACTATTCAACAAAGAAACTTGGTTTTGGATAATTGGGTTTATTTAGTTTATGCACAATACAAACAGGTCATTGTTCACTGTTGGTCTAAGTGGTAGAAGTTACTTATTATATCTCAAGCACATTCCTCAAATTGACAGCTCCAATGTATGGCCCCCAGGAGCCAAAGTAAAGGGCCAGATTCTGTTCCACCTATGGGGTATCTAGGAGCAATCCTCTTCCACTCTATTTAAGTCCCTGAAAAAAGTTAACCACAGAGGGTGCATGGGCCTCCTCCTGCTTGCTGCTTTTTGACACTTACACCTGAAGGTTTGATGAGGGCACATTACAAAAACAGGTACATTAACTTTTTTCAGGGACCAAAGATGGGTGGACAGGATAATACTTAGGCATGTTATAGATGGAATTGGATCTCATCCTAAATGTGAGATCTGAAGAAGTACTTGACACCTTACTGCCTGGTGGAATCCACTTTGCCAGGTTAGATGCCTAGCTTCCTTATACAATGTATTGAGAGAAGTAAGTGCCTTGGAATAGCATCTTCAGAAGCCAGCATACTGAGAGTGTCCACTCAGAAAACGACACAGGCATGTAAAGCAACACAGCCTTCTGAGGAATGGGACTTACTTAACTCCAGGTTGCAGAGTATGCATAGCTCCTGTTGAGACTCAGTCACAAGCTAGCTTGCAACTACCTTGGCCTTTTTTTCCACAAAAACACAATGAGAGGAGGCAGTGGGGCCAGTACCACCACAACCCTCCAGCCCTTTTATCCAGCAGCCCAGTATTTAAGAGTACCATGCTGGAGAGAGCCAAGTTCTACCCCTTCTCTGCCTGCAGGGACATCAATCCATATCTCCCATCTTCTAAAAGAATGTTTTAGTCACGGGTTCAAGGATTATTTAATTCTGAGGGGGACAATGGTAAAGGGCTCTCAATGCCTCCTGTCAATGCTTCTGTGCTTTGCATAAAAGTAAGTATTCTGTAAGACAGCATGTGGGAGAATGACCTTACACACTAACAGTTAAGGCACACGGACATGGAGCGATCTAGGCTTAAAAAGAATAATGAATGTGAAATACTTAACTTGACTGTAGTAGGAAATAAAAGGTCCCATTTCACCCCAGGTAAGTTGTCCTAACCACTATTCTAGACTTGCCGTCTCGCACAAAATTGAAAGCTATGCAAAGCAAACCAGCATTAACAAGGATTAACTGACTACAGAATGCCATATGGCCTAGTGACTAGGGCCTTTAACTTACCAGGAATTTGGAGCCTTTGGACATGCCATTCCTGATCTTTTATGCTTTTTTCAATTTCCTTGCCAGTCAGAAGAATGAGTAAGCTTTTATTTATGCTTTCACAATGGTTTGAAGCATCAGTACTAAGCACTTCATGTAGTGAATACATCTTGAATTTTAATAAAAAAGTTAGTTTGAAAGCAGTTTCTGTATTATGTATTTAAAAACAAGCTTGTGTCACTGTATAGAACCAAAGACTCGATATTACTCTGCACGATAAGTTCCACAGGCAGCGCAATGTTGGCTGGATTCATGAAGACATCACTTCCCATAGTCAACATAGCACTGCCTGCCGAACCCTTGGTATAGGCACAACCACACTGGCAGAAAGTGCATCAGGATGGTAGACCTTCTGCTGTTCAAGGGAGCTTGTGCAGCTTGAGCAACAAGTTTCCTTTTGTTGACAGGGCCTAGTCACCACAGAAAATCCTACTGTATTTAATGTAGCAAAAGTTCAAGGGGTACAGACATAGATAGTCTCAGTTTACTTAGATTCCTCTGGCAGGATTAACCTTCCTAGATGAAACAAAGTAATTCTTCAGGCATATATTAGAATATTAATATATATTAGAATATGAATTCTAGATGGTATGCAGTTACAGGACTGATTCCTTGCTCTGGTAAGTCTGTGCTTGGTGCAAAGGAAGATAAATGGATTTAAAAATCACCTTTGCAGTCTCTGGATCCTGGGCTGGTCTGTATCAACCTGGATTCCAGACCAATACAGAGCAACCCTCTGCTACTCTCACTTTTTATGGCTGTGAGAGAAGCCACATAAGTACATGCACGCATTTTCACCTAGCCCAGGTTAGACATTGTTAAAAAACTGCTATCTATGCAGTTTTCAAAACCAGACAGTTGTACAATGTTAAACAAGGACCATGATGTAGCCAGCATCTTGCAAGTGAAGGTGCTTAACATGCATTCAAAGAACTACTGTTAAGTGGAGCATTTAGCACATCTTTGCTGTTCCTAATTTTTTCAGCTATAAACAAATCTAGGCAATAAACATAATCATTTCTACAGCCAACAATAAGCCTTTCCCCACACACTACAGGGGAAGAGAATACCTCTCCTGGGAGTTTATGGATACCCTCTACCATGCCATTCTTTGCATTCAGAAGCCACACATTGCCATCTGTAGACACTGCTGCCAGGAATGCTTCCCTCTCCAAGTCATGACTATGGAAAACAAATGGAGTTGCGTATACACTTGAAGTGGTTTTAAATTTCCACAGTAAATTACCTTCCATATTACAGCTGTAGATAAAGCAGTCATGGGAGCCAAAAAATATTTCTTGCTTAGTTAAGCTTGAGATGCATGGGGATGAAAAGATTGGTCCGCTGGTGGAAAACTGCCAAACCTACAGAACAGCATTAAAAAAAATGAACATTCCATTACTGAAGGTTGTACATGTTGCCAACGATACACCTTTAACTTCTACAGACAGGATGTTGACCAAAGAGGGAAATGTATGGAATCACTTTGTTTCAGAGCATAGTGAGAATACAAAGCTAGAGAATACTTACCACGCCTATACATGAACCAACCATATATAGAGAAAATGCCCAAACACTGACCTATAAATCAACTGCCTGCATGGAGATGGCTGTAAGGAAACATAACCAATACTTTAAGACTATTAAAGCTTGTAGAGCCTTTGTAAAACATCTGTTATACTAATATCTTAGTGCTTCCACATCTCCTCCCATCAACCATACAGCAAATCTTTCTTCTCATTTTGTTGGTGCTGTGCAGACTCTTAACCTCTGTTTCAGAATACAAGCAGCACCTTTTACTACAAAGATGATGCTTATGAATTGTGAGGCACACTGTGGTTAGAAAAAACAGCAGCTCAGAGAGTGTTAACAACAAAAGTGAAACCTGAGATACAATAATCACTAAGACAATAAAAGTCTTCCCACTGCAGCTAAGAAAACCTGACGTATTTTGTGGCCAGGATCTTTTATCAGAGATAAAGTAGGAGTTATGCACACACTAACACAAGTATGTCTGCCACAACAGGAACATATTGATTGACAACATTATAAACATTTTAGTGAAACCAATTCTAAGCAGCAAGGTATCTTTACTGAACACACCTGGAAGAAGGAACATGACTTAAAAGCACTATTGCTTTAAATCCTGCTGTGTCCATGACATCTTCCAGTTGAACTGAAATCAAAATGAAGTATCCACCCCCTAACACCACACTCACTCAATACCCATGTTAAAATATCTGTATGTGAACCAAGATCCTCAGGAATTTATATGTGCATTATGAATTATGAGCCCTGGGATTCTGGGGCTATTTCTTGCTGTGCCTCTGAGCTTGTGGATAAACTTGGCCAAACTTCTTGCTTTCTCTGTATTCCAATTAGCTGTTTTGTAAAATGAGTACACTGTGACTCAGATGGCAGGTGTCAGAGCTACTGTATGTTTATCACTGAATCCTCAAGACAACTGTTACATGACTCAGCTTTATTAATAAAAATCTAATCCAAAATTTTGTGATGAAAGCAAGAAATAGCACCACTAAATAAATCAACAAAGGCTTTTTACCTTTTCACCAGAGTGACTAAAGCAGTACAGATTTCCATCCACACATCCGACACAGACGTATTGAGCATTGCAGTGTGGGGAAGAGAAGAGAGGTTTTCCACAGGAGCTTTTCCAGATTTTACTCCCTGTGTCCTGTGAAAGATAAAGTGTAATACATGTAGCTTGATGCAAAACACTGTGCAAACCTAAAAGGCAAATCATTGCTCTTGTAACTGGGCTGGGACTAGGAATATCCACAAGGAGAAGAGGGTTCAAGGAAGCAATGATCCCTGGGAAGAGGCTTGGATGCTTTTGGGAAGTGGTTTGGATGCTTTTGGGGAAGTTTATAGTAGTAGGTGCCAAAAATGGTGAAGGGCTGGTTTTGGAGGGCTTCATGTGGGTGGATGATGGATTGCAGGGCCTGTTGCAAATGGTGGCAAAGCAGAGACAGCCACTATGATATGGGGTGCTAGAGTTGAGACAACAGGAGAAATGAAATAATTTTTCTTTTTTTTAAATGTCTCGCTCAAGACATTTTGCAAATTTTTCTTCAGCCAGTTGGACAAAACCAAGCAGTCCCCTTCACGCTCAATGGTTTAACAGATATTTCCCAAATCTCTATTACTTGTCCTGAGTACTACTCCCAGAAGTTAACTCCTTGCAGAGTTAACCAGAAAGTAACTCCTTGCAGGCCACACTTTGCCCAACATGTGGTCTTGGGCATGCAGCAAGGCCTCTGCTCCTTATGTTTCTATGCTCAAAATGGGGGTGGTAATATTGATCTCCTTCTCAACAGAAGTGAGACTCTTAAATGAAAAAGACTGTCATGATAAAGCAGGGCCATCCAACTTTTAACCAGCTGGCGGCTACACACCACCTGGGCTGCACAACCACAAGCCACAGGCACCCCCATGCTGCACTGTGCTGCTTAAGCACCACAGTCCCCACCCTCAGATCCTTGAATGTGTGCTCCCCTGGTGCCTTGGGCTGCGCTGCACCACCCACCCCCTGTGGTGGAAGCAGGAAGCAGAAGCCAGAGGAAGGAGTGATGGGAGGAGCTACAGTCAATTGAAGCCCAAAAACAGCAAGTTAACTCCTTGCAGGGTGCACACAACAGAGGGGGTGCAAGTTAGACAGGCCTGCTATAAGGCATGACCTTGCAGTTCTTACTAAAGCAAAACTACTCCGAACTACAGAAGGTCTCTTGGCTGAATAAGATACTTAGGTTTGAGACCAGAGATAGCAGGAAAAGTACATACTGGATTTACAGCCAGTAAACATCCTCTTAGTGTAGCAATATACAAGTGATGAGGCAACAGGCTTAGACAAGGAGAAGCAAACACAGCTCCACCCTCACAGTGCAACTTCCAGATGCACTCCTCTTTCTGTCAACAGAAGAAAAATATAAATAAGAAGTTATACTATCTGATAACTGGGAGTTAAAAGGTCAGGATGGTATTTTCAAGAGCTCTCAAATGTAAATGTTCTCTCAAAAAGTAGGTTTATTTAGGAAATGCTACTTAAAGGAATATTACTATTCATCATCACTTGAAGTAAGAGTTTCTTCTCCCACCAAGCTAAATATTGGAAACTCAGCAATTACATATGCAACATACTTACCAATATCACTTTCTTTCTCCCTGAACACACACTTAAAGAAGTCTACACCATCTCAAACTGTGGAACTAATATAAGTTGCTAACACAGGGTGTGCACAATCAATTTTGGAATTAAGCAGGTTGGGAAAATTTAGTGACGGGGGTGTTGCTCTAACCCAATGTTAGCAACACTGGGAGCACATTACGGAAGACTGCCAGAAGTGTTTTATTACCATGTTATCTAATCCCACTTCAAGGCAGCAATTTTAGCTCACCGTTTCGAGTATCTGTGGCAGGTGATTGTCCACTTATGCTAGTGCTCTCATGGTTGCTAATTCTATAGACCTTCAGCTGGTGCTACTTTAGATAAGGCCTAGAGCAGATAGTTTACATTTAAGGTTAGTTAAAAGTGACTTCTTACATAAATATCCAAAGCATATACATGCTGATCATGTGATCCAACGTAGATTAGTCCAGTAGAAGGATCTAGAGCTGCAGAGCTTTTCACAGCATCCTCAGTGGTAAACACCCAGTGTGTTTCCCCATTATTGCTTCTAAGCACATACACTAAACCACTGTAACCTCCTGTATAAAATGAAATGTAAAAGGGTGAGAGGGGAAAAAAGGATTTGGATCAGTTGCACCTACACCACTGGTGGTGAAAAAAATAGGTTGACTTACCACTATATTTCCTAGCATTATTCAGTATTCAAGCTTTTGCTGACAATATTACCATACAGGTGCAATTAATATTAACTGCACACTGCATTAATTCCAAATCAAGTTTAAAGCTATGCCTTTTTCACCGCTCTTGCAATGCTATTACTGTGAAATTTGTTAAAGGAAAGCATGAGATATTAAACATGGAGGAGGAAGGCATGTTAATTAAATTACTAATATTCTCATTTATGCTTTTGGAAATAAAGACATAGAGACTTACTATGTTCAGTTTTGCTTAATAAAATCCAAGATACGATTCCAGGGATTATTTAGTTCCTAATACTACATCAGCAGATTTTTGTTACCTTCAGGTTAAACAGAAATCAATCAAAACACTTATCTAAAGACTAGTCACTTGTTTTGTGTAGAACTCAAAGCTAATTACACTTTTTAGACTTTAGAACTTAGAAATATACACATATCAGGGGTGAACACATTTGTTAGAAAGATAACAGTATTTAATTACCCCGTCTTCACCTGATCAGATGATAAAAGTCCCCCTTGTTTTCATTAGATTAGTAATAAGTGACAAATTAAACATATGCAAGGCAGTTATAGAAACCTTGACATACAGCAACAACAAATTGCTTTCATATAGCAATTCAGACACCATATACCAGTGGAATAGAGTATGAATCTAACAATACAAGTACCCCAAACTTGCTTTTTAATGGATTCTTTTTCAAAGAACTTAATTTGTTGAGTCATCAAAAACCTGTGCGCCATTTTTAAGCTCTTTAAAAAGAAAGATGCATCATGCTTCTTAAGCAGCCCAATAGTCAAATGCTAATTAAACCCTATAAAAATACCTGTACTCATTAATAGTTATCAGTACAGACCAATCAAGAAAAAGAACAAATCAACTGATGCCAATACTGGCACAAAAAAAAGGAATGAGCTTAGATTACAATACATTAAGCTGCCCTCCAATAATTCATTCTTGAAACTACTTCCTCTTTGTGTTCTCATTTATTTTCTGTAGTTGAGCTTTTGACTGAGGGGAAGAAAGGAGAGCTGACACTTACATACTGACAGAGATTAAATAAACTGTTTTAAAAATATTTAAATTTTAAAAGAGAAAAAGGATTAAAAATAGGAAGATTAAAATACGTACCAACAACAATGAAACTGCCACACTTTGACACACACGCAGAGGATTCAATGCGGTCTTCAAGAATTCTCTCCCATTTGATTTTTCCTGAGTCTAGATCAATTGCTTGCATTGCATGAGAATGAGACCCAATATATACAGTAGCAGACAGATCATCTGTTGCTGGTATTATAACCAATGGTGAGGCATCTACACATTTGCCAGTACAAGATGTCCATCTTACAACTATTAGAAACTTAGCTATTGGTACAGAATTGTCTTTTCCAAGAGATCCTTGTGGAGGACCTATTTCATCTGCTTTGCTGACATTTGTTAGATCACTCCGCCTCTCTTCAGTTTTCATCATATTAGAAATTACAGGTGAAGACAATGGTGATTGTCTTAATTTGGTTCTTGCCGGTCTCATTTTACTTAGATTTATAAAAGATTTGGAGCAGTTCACACTGAACATATGACTTCCTCGACTTAGTGCAACAAATGAAATCAAACCTGCAGCAACAGTGACGTATCCTCTAGATTTAATGTTCACATGTTCTTCACGAGCCTCCTCTCCACTGCAATCATTCAGTTTTCTTTTCATAGAGGTGTTAGGATTTTTAAGTTGGTCCTCAGTTGGAAACACAGTTTTCAGAACAAGCCTGTAAACCTCAGCAATAGAACTGCTGAGAATAACTTCAAGGAGCCCAGGTATGACCTTGCCTACCATATTCTCAATCTCATCATGAAACCGTAGCGATTTTATAGAGTCTCCACCACTGTATAGGAACACTGAGTCTTTGGAAATGCTGAAAGGCTCATCTGGAAGACTCAGAATGGACTAGAGAAGAAGAGAAAATAATTTGTAAGGTACATGCAGAGGCACTAGAAGATTGGAGCAGGGAGCCTGTCAAATGCTCAGAACTCCCACTGAAAGTAACAGGAACTAAAAGTGCTCAGCAACTTGCAGGATCATCGCTTTTTTATTTATTTATTTTTTTAAATGTGGGCCAGTCAAGGTCTATGGGCACACACAAATTTCAGCAATACTAATTGAATTTTATGTTCCAATTTTGCCCCCAACTCTATTGCCACTGTATTGTAATGATAATGGTCTTATAAACATGTATTCATCATAGGAATCAATATACAGCAAAACCAGACAGTTCAAGACAGCGTTCCATCTATTTAACAAAGAAAATAAATTGAGCTTTCTAGTTCATAAAAAGGAACCTAGTACGTAAATTCTAGTTATATAGTAGCTGCTTTGTTGAAAATCTCCATGCCCCAATTACTGGCTCCTTTTAGGGATATCTAGTTTAGTATGAGAGGAAGCATTTAGGAACTGCTGACAGACTGTGTGTCAATAATTCATCCTATATACACTAACTGCTTACCACCAGTCTGCAACTTCATCTTATGGGGAAAAAAATAAATGACCCCCTCCTGGCTGTTACAGAGAAGGTGTATTTAAGTTCTAACTGAATGGATGGAGCAACAATGCTTAATGTAGGTATAGCAAGAATATTCTGTTGCGTTAGTCACACTTATTAAAACTGTTTAATTCCTGACACATGTATAATGATCCACTTACAGTGATAAAAAGGCCACTTAAAATACTACCTTCCATAAATGCTGCAATCTTTCCCACAATCCCTCTGCTCCGTTCAGCTTATTGTCACGCCTTATGGAGTTCAGATGGGCACTGTAAATCTTGTTCAGTTCAGATGTATTAATTTTACCTTCACAGAACAAAAAGGAAAGTAATTTTTCATTACTTTTTAAAAAGTTTATATTTCCAGATACATGCTGTGGTCCAAATACTCACCTCAGTTTCAGACTAGACTTTTTTTATTTGTACCCCTACTTTTTAAACTGATCAATTAGACCCACACAAAATGCCACCTATCTCTGAAAGAATGCACCTTATGACACATGCATAGCATTGCAAACACATATACCATGCCTGCTTCTTCCCCAACTAAAGACAGCTGTTTCACCACTAACTTAAAAGGCAGAGGGACTGGCTGAGAATGAAATCTACACATTTTTAACAGAAAATTACTTCTATTGCTACTATTCAGTTCCAAAGAATATAAGGATTAAAATACATATTATATAAGAATGCAGTAAGAGTGAGTCAGATGTTGCAGAACTAGCTGTATATAACAGCAACGGTTATTACTGAGGGTCATATAAGAGCACGAAGCAATAACATAAGAATTAATAGTGGATGCACTAGCTATCATTTCCTATTTTGGTCAAGATCCGGGAATAAATAAAAAGAGAGAAACATAATTAGCTTTTATGCAGCAGTTAAACTGAACTGAGAGGTGTGTATCAGCCTCTGCACTAAAAGGCATATGTCAAACCATTTCAATTACCATGTAATGTCACCGGCAAAGCTTCAATCAGCACAAGCTCATCTGGGACTGCATGAACTGGGAGACATTTCTGGAGTTCTTTAAAAGCATCTTCTTCTGCTAAATTGTCTTTGGGTACAACAAACAGGATTAATTTTTCCTGCTGATACCATATTACCGCACAGGCTTCCACCTGACAAAGACTTTCAGCAGCCTGCAATACAAGAATATTTGTCTTATTTGTTCTGAAGGGCAGTAAAAAGGCACAACAAATAAAAAAAGGAAGCATTATTCAATTTATGTTTTGTCACTGACAGCTACTGCAACTGCACAGCAAGTCACGAAAGTCCCACTACCCTTCCACTGTTTTTTGAAGTTATACAATAATTTAGCTCATGAGAAGTGTCAGGTGTCAGTACTGGCAAATTAATTTGTTTAAATCCATAGAACAACTATCACAGTTAGTGGCAAACAACTCAATGACCCATGCCAACATACCACAAGAACACTGCAGGAGCAACAGTGATAAAATTCACACTGAACATTCATTCCTCCCAAGGATCACATAGGAGAGGCCTATGTGCTACCAAAGACCTCAAGAATTATGCTGTCTGGAGTTTTCTACTCCTGATAGGGACACCCATGGTGGCACAGTCTATGGGTAATCTCAGCTTTTCCCATAGGAATGCTCATCGTGGAACTAAACTTTTACTACCCTCCTAGTGAGAAAATTCTTCTTAATATCTAACCTAAAAACTTCCCTTGCTGCAACTTGACACCGTTGCTCCTTGTTCTGTCATCTGCCACCATGGAGAACAGTTTCATACATTCATAGAAGTAGGGTTGGAAGGGACCTTGTAGATTATCAAAGTCCGACCCCCTGCCTTGGGCAGGAGAGAAAACCGGGCTCAAATGACCCCAGACAGGTAGACATCAAGCCTCCTCTTAAGGACCCCCAGGGTAGGAGCCATCACCACTTCCCTTGGAAGTTGGTTCCAGATCTTAGCCGCCCTGACTGTGAAGTAGTGCCTTCGGATGTCTAGTCTAAACCTACTCTCTAACAATTTGTGGCCGTTATTCCTTGTTACTCCGGGGGGGTGGGGGGGTGGTAGGGGGAACAGGGTCCCCCCTGATGACTTTATAAACAGCCACCAGGTCCCCCCTCAGCCTTCTCTTGAGAAGTTTAGCTCCATCCTCTCTGGAACTCCCCTTAAGGTAATTAAAGGCTGCTATTAAATCCCCTCTCAGTCTTTTTTCTAGATTAAATAAACCCAGTACCCTCAGCCTCTCCTCATATGTCATGTGCCCAAATCTCCTAACCATTTTTATTGCTCTCCACTGGACTCTCTCCAATTTGTCCACATCCTTTCTGTAGTGTGGTGCCTGAAACTGAACACAATAGTTTAGATGTGGCCTCACCAATGCTTAATAGAGGGGAATAATCACTTCCTTTGATCTGCTGGCAAAACTCCTACTGGTGGCTCATATTCAGCTTATTATCCACTGTAAACCCCAGGGTCCTTTTCTGCAGAGCTGCTGCCTAACAGTCAGCCTCCAGTCTGTACCGGTGCATGGGATTGCTCCATCCTAAGTGCAAGACTTTGCACTTGTCCTTGTTGAACCTCATGAGATTCCTTTTGGCCCAATCCTCCAATTTGTCTAGGTCACTATGAATCCTTGCCCTATCCTGCAGCGTATCTACTACTCCCCTCAGCTTGGTGTCATCTGCAACCTTGCTGAGGATACATTCTATGCCATTGTCCAGGTTGCTGATGAATACATTGAACAAAACTGGCCCCAAGGACTAACCCCTGGGGCACTCCACTTGATACTGGCTGCCAACTAGACATCAAGCCATTGAGCGCTACCCTTTGAGCCTGATGCTCGAGCCAGTTTTCTATCTACCCTACACAGTCCATGCATCCAACCTGCACTTCCTTAGCTTTCCTGTGAGAATGTTGTGGAAGACTGTATCAAAAGCCTTGCTAAAATCAAGGTATATCATATCCACCGGTCTCTCTGCATCCACAGAGCCAGTCACCTTGTCATAGAAGGCAAACAGGTTGGTCAGGCATGACATGCCCCGGTGTAACCATTTTGACTGTCTCCAAACAACTTCTTCTCCTCCTAGCACTTAGAAATGGATTCCTTGAGGATCTGCTCAATGACTTTTCCAGGACTGAGGTGAGGCTGACTGGTCTGTAGTTCCCTGGATGCTCCGTTTTCCCTTTCTTAAATATAGGCATTATGTTTGCCCTTTTCCAATCATCCAGGACCTCTCCTGATCACCATGAGTTTTCAAAGATGATGGCCTATGGCTGTAATCACATCAGCCAACTCCCTCAGCACCCTTGGGTGCATCCCATATAGCCCCATGGACTTGTATATGTCTAAATAGTCCCTAACCTGTTCTTTCTCCACTGTTGGCTGCCCACCTCCTCCCCAAACTGGGCTGCCTGGTGCAGTAGTCTGGGAGCTGACCTTGCCTGTGAAGAAAGCATTGATCACTACTTCAGCCTTTTCTGCATCCTCTGTTACAAGGTTGCCTCCTCTCTCCCGTAAGGGATGCACACTTTCCCTGATCCTCCTCTTGCTACCAACATACTTGTAGAAACCCTTCTTGTTATCCTTCTTGTCCCTTGTTAGCTGCAACTCCAATTGCGCTTTGGGCTTCCTACTTCATCCCTGCAAGCCCAAGCAATGCTCTTATACTCCTTCCCAGTTGTTTGTCCAAGTTTCCATTTCTTATAATCTTCCTTTTTGTGACTTAGTTTACTGAAGGGTTCCTGCTAAGCTAAGCTGAACTCCTGCCATAAGTCTTTCTGCATGTCGGAATGGTTTGTTCCTGCACCCTCAATAGATTCATAGATGTTAGGGTCAGAAGGGACTTCAATAGATCATCGAGTCCGACCCCCTGCATAAGCAGGAAAGAGTGCTGGGTCTAGATGACCCCAGCTAGATGCTCATCTAACCTCCTCTTGAAGACCCCCAGGGAAGGGGAGAGCACCACCTCCCTTGGGAGCCCGTTCCAGACCTTGGCCACTCGAACTGTGAAGAAGTTCTTCCTAATGTCCAGTCTAAATCTGCTCTCTGCTAGCTTGTGGCCATTATTTCTTGTAACCCCTGGGGGCTCCTTGGTGAACAAATACTCACCAATTCCCTTTTGTGCCCCCGTGATGAACTTATAGGCGGCCACAAGGTCACCTCTCAACCTTCTCTTGCGGAGGCTGAAAAGATCCAGTTTCTCTAGTCTCTCCTCGTAGGGCTTGGTCTGCAGGCCCTTAACCATACGAGTGGCCCTTCTCTGGACCCTCTCCAGGTTATCCGCATTCCTCTTGAATTGCGGCACCCAGAATTGCACGCAGTACTCCAACTGCAATCTGACCAGCGCCCGATAGAGGGGAAGTATTACCTCCTTGGACCTATTTGTCATGCATCTGCTGATGCACGATAAAGTGCCATTGGCTTTTTTGATGGCTTCATCACACTGCCGACTCATGTTCATCTTGGAGTCCACTAGGACTCCAAGATCCCTTTCCACTTCTGTGCTACCCAGCAGGTCACTCCCTAGGCTGTAGGTGTGCTGGACATTTTTCCTCCCTAGGTGCAGCAATTTGCATTTCTCCTTGTTGAACTGCATTCTGTTGTTTTCTGCCCACTTGTCCAACCTGTCCAGATCTGCTTGCAGCTGTTCCCTGCCCTCCGGCATGTCCACATCTCCCCATAGCTTTGTGTCATCTGCAAACTTGGACAGAGTACATTTTACTCCCTCGTCCAAGTCACTGATGAAGACATTAAAGAGTATTGGTCCAAGGACCGAACCCTGCAGGACCCCACTGCCCACACCCTTCCAGGTCGAAACCGACCCCTCCACCACGACTCTTTGGGTGCGACCCTCCAGCCAATTCGCCACCCACTGGACTGTGTAGTCATCCAAGTCACAGCCTCTTAACTTGTTCACCAGTATGGGGTGGGATACCGTATTGAAGGCCTTCCTGAAGTGTAAGTATACGACATCCACCCCTCCTCCTGTGTCCAGGCGTTTCGTAACCTGGTCATAAAAAGAGACTAGATTGGTCAGGCACGATCTTGCCTGCCACGAACCCGTGCTGATTTCCTCTCAGCATAATTTGTCCTGCCGGGCTCTCACAAATGTGAGCCTTGATAATTTTTTCAAAGACTTTACCAAGGATGGAGGTGAGACTGACTGGCCTATAGTTGCCCGGGTCCTCCTTCCTCCCCTTTTTGAAAATGGGGACCACGGCCCTTTTCCAGTCCTCCGGGACTTGGCCCGTGCGCCACGAGCTTTCAAATATTCCCGCCAGTGGCTGTGCAATGATGTCGGCCAGTGCCTTCAGCACCCTCGGATGGAGCTTATCTGGGCCTGCCGACTTAAAGGCATCCAGCTCTTCCAAGTGACTCTGCACCATCTCAGGGTCTACGCATGGAAGTCTGGCGCCTTGCTGCTGCCTCTCTACAACCCCAGTGAGAGACTTGTCGTGCCCCTCGCTTAGGAACACTGAGGCAAAAAACTCGTTGAGGAGTTCAGCCTTGTCCCCCCTGTCTGTCACCAATTGTTTCTGCCCATTTAGCAGGGGTCCTATTCCTCCCTGGGCCTTCCTTTTACTCCCTATATATCTAAAAAACAATTTCTTGTTGTCTTTTACTTGGGTTGCCATCCTCATCTCCATGGTAGTTTTGGCCCGCCTAACTGCCTCCCTACAAGCACGAGCAGAGGAGGTATATTCATCTTTGGATAATAAGTCTTCTTTAAAGTACAGCCAGCTCTCCTGGACTCCTCTCCCCCTCAAACTGGCTTCCCAGAGGACCCTACCCATGAGTTCCCCGAGTGAATCAAAGTCTGTTTTTCTGAAGTCCAGGTCCCTTATTCTGCTGCTCTCTATCCTTCCTTTCCTCAGGATCCTTAATTCAATTGTTTCACGGTCACTGCTGCCCAAGTTGCCATCCACTACTACATTCCCCACCAATTCGTCCCTATTTATGAGCAGCAGGTCAAGAAGAATACAGCACCTAGATGGCTGCTCTACCAGTTGCACAAGGAAGTTGTCCCCAACACTCTCCAAAAACTTCCAGGATTGCCTGGGCACTGGTGTATTGCCCTCCCAGCAGATACCAGGGCAACTGATGTCCCTCATGAGAACCAGGGCTTGTGCCTGGGAAACTTCCACTAGCGGTCTGAAGAAACCTTCATCCACAACTTCCTCCTGGTCTGGTGGTCTATAGCAGAACCCCACCACAAAATCACCCTTGTTGCTCTCCCATCTAACTTTAACCCAGAGACTTTCAACAGGCCTATCTATAGTTTCATACTGGGGCTCTGAGCAATCATATAGCTCTTTTACATGAAGTGCAACTCCTCCTCCTCCTCTTCCTTGCCTGTCCTTCCTGAACAGTTTGTACTCATTGATGACAGTGCTCCAGTAATACAAGCTACCCCATCAAGTCTCTGTTATTCAAATCACGTCATAGTTCCATGACTGTGCAAGGACTCCCAATTGTTCCTGCTTGTTTTCCAGACTCCATGCATTTGTGTACAGGCACCTGAGGTAACTAGCCGATTGCCCCGATTTCTCAGGAAGTATGAGAGCACCTCCCCTGTTGCGTTGCCCATCCTGCTTGCTCTTCTATCAGGTCTCCCACTTCCCCACTTACCTCAAGGCTTTAGCCTCCATCCCCCAGTGAACCTAGCTGAAATCCCTCCTCACTAAGTTAGCGAGCCTGTCTGCGAAGATGCTCTTCCCTCTCTTCGTGAGGTGGATTCCATCTCTTCCCAGCAATCCTTCTTCTTGGAAGAACATCCCATGGTCAAAGAAGCCAAATCTTTGCTGGCGACACCATCTGTACAGCCAGGTATTGATTTGCAGGATGCACCTATTCCTGCCCGGGCCTTTTCCCTTGACCGTAAGGATTAAAGAGAACACAACCTGAGCTCCAGACCCCCTTACCCTTGCACCCAGAGCCCTGTAGCCACTTTTGACCTGCTCAGGGTCTCCCCTGGCAGTATCATTGGTGCCCACATGGATGAGCTGCATGGGGTAGTAGTCAGAGGGCCAGATGAGTCTCGGTAATCTCTCAGTGACATCTCAGGTCTGGGCTCCAGGCAAGCAGCAGACTTCCCAAGACAACAGGGCAGGTCAGCAGGTGGCTCCCTCCATTCCCTGCAGAAGGAGGTCTCCAACCACCACCATCTGTCGCTTCCTCTTGGTGGCAGGTGTCTCGATCCTTCCCACCTTGGTGAGGATTCCACATTCACTAAAAGTCCATCAGTAAGCTATTTTAATATTTATTAAGCAGATTTTCAATCCAGGTATTTCTAACTCTCATTTCATTGGACCTTTTCCCAACAAATGTTAAAACACGTTCTATTATTAAAAAAACCACTAAATATAGCCTCTCTTC
This sequence comes from Alligator mississippiensis, assembly GCF_030867095.1. NCBI lineage: Eukaryota > Metazoa > Chordata > Crocodylia > Alligatoridae > Alligator > Alligator mississippiensis. Next base: position 61,263,162 of record NC_081825.1, read on the forward strand.
TCTTAGCCAGAAATAAGCTCCTGTTTACATTTAGACACAGAGATGACATATTCATGCATTCAGGGTGGGTTCACTTCTAGTTCCCCCAAAGAATCTTAGTCTCCAGAGCAATTTTCAAAGGGTCATAGCAGGGAGAACCAACTTTCATGTTGATAAAGAATACATCTTTCTGCCTCATTGATTTTCTAGCCAAACATCACTTTGATGCAACACACTTGAGTGCAATGGAGTTGTACTTGCTATCTAAACAGTTTGAATATGTCCTGCTGCTCTATATCATATCTTATCTCCTTTTTAGTAATACAGCACTTGTGGAAGGACTGGGCCCCTCAATCTAATCCCTGCATTTGAAAACAACCATGCAACCAAGAGCTCCTCCAATCACAACTGTAAAACTTCACAACTACCATAAGGCACAAAATCAAATATACCAAGATCATCCTACAGCAGTGATTCTCAATCTCCTGGCTCACCTTTGTAACTCCTGTGATTTAAGTGGCATTCCTCTTCAGTAACTAATTTATTTACTGCAGCACTTAACTCCTGGCACAGGTACAGGGGGCACAGAGGAGTGTGCATTTGGGTCTTTGCAGAGCAGGAGGAAAGTGACCAAGGACAATTATAAGCTAACCTCCCTGCACTGGAGCCAGGCATGGACAAGCCTGTGTTTTGCTTCACAAACTGGGGAGGAGAGCTTATCTCTTTGCATAGAGGCCGGGGGGAAGAGCAAATGCTTATCTCCTAACACCCCAGAGCACCCTCAAAAGGATTTTGCAGCACCTCTGTTGAGAACAACTGTCCTCCAGCAAGCCACAGGTAAAACCAAAGAAGATGACAACACTTCCAATGCCCTGCTACTACAGTGATAGAAGAGTAATTGGTTAACTTATGTTAATTAATGAGGGAATCCTTAAAGACGATCACGCTACAGGCTACAGAGGGAGGAACCTCCACCTCACCATACTTATATGACAGAGGATGAAAATCCCTTCATGACCCAAGTTTTGGTAAACGGTATGACCCTGAGCAAAAGAGCAAGAACCTCTTCCCAAGAACCTCTGAGTTTTCAAATACCAGCAGGAAGATGGATGAACCCAGTCAAAAAATCCTAGCCTTAACTGTGGCCAATATCCAAATGATTCAGAAGTAGGTGAAACCTCTCTCCTGGCCCTGAAAAGCAATCTGCAAAAGCCCTGAAGAATGGAACTGCCAAATGCCTACTGCTCTACAATGTTACCTCTATACCTCAGTGTACATGATTTCACATATCACACACACTTACTGTCATCCAAAACTCCTACCATGTTATCCCTTCTGTAAACATATGTATTACAATCTTCAAGTGATTTGGGTTGGTTTAGAAGACCCTTCCAAAATTTCACTTTTCTGACCATTAGAAATCTTCTGATTTCCCATCTAAATTTATTCATAGCCATGTTGCAACTATTTGATCATGTGTCAGTGTTATTTCTTCAGTCTGAATAGCTCCTCTCCCCTCCTTAACTTTTTGTTAAACTAAACAAGTCCAGCTCTAACCTTCTTCCATAAGAAAGTCTCCATTCCCTTAACCTTCTTAGTAGTCCTTCTTTGAACCCATTTCAGTTAAGTAAATCCTTGATTAGTCAAGTCTGCTCTAAAGTGGCGGATCTGCAGTGTCTTGCTGGAAAAGAAGTATGTGTATAAATGCCTTAGGAGTCCTGTCGTTCACTCCGGTACTGTAATTATTAAGGTACCTTTTCAAGATAATTCACAATTTTTCAATTGTCAAATAATCTCTATGCAGTTTTGGCATTTAATTGCATAAAATACATATATAACAGAAAAAGAAATTTCAAATTGGGTCAGCACTAAACTACTCTTATTTAGGCAACTAAATCATGTGACAAAATTTTCTAAAGTGCACAGCACCCAAATGAAAGCTGATGCATGCTGAGTAAAACCTAGCCCTGAAGTTCAACTCAGTCACATAAATTCTAGAATTTAGTTGCTGATGCACAAACAACTGTAGTTTTGTATACACAGTGACTAGTTTTTCATCTCTTCTATGCCTTATTACAAATGTTGCATGCACCACACCTGTTGAATACATTCAATATCAAGACGTTTGCCGTGACGTTTAATCTGGCTGTCCTTCCGCCCCAGGAAAAACATCTCTGCACCTTTCACTCTCACAAAGTCTCCGGTTTCTCTCATTGTACCCAAAGGAACAGTGACTTCATCATCAAGAAAACAAATCCGTTCTTTACCACCTGGAGAAAAAAGATTTTGACTATGTATATTCAATGTTAAAAACAGTAATATATAATATTGAAATATGTATTAAATGTATTATATGCATTTTGAATATATATATTCAATATTAAAACAGTATAAATATGAAATTATGATGGCACTCATATTTCATGAAGTTGGAAGTATTAAAAAGACTTAGCAAGTTAATAATAACACTTTGCTTAATAAGGAAAGGCAATAACAACTATTGGAACTAAACTTCTGAAAGCCAAATGGCTGCTACAGTTAATTCAACTGGCACCATAAAGTACTTTCAATACATATGATGCCAAATGGAAGGAGGAATAAAACATTAAAACAAAATTACTTTGTACGAAAAATACTACTAATATATTGTTCATTAATTTGGTTTCTCTAAATCTGCCTACACTGCTAGATATGTGGTAATCTCTGGTAACCCGTGTGGCCCACGCCATTACAGGGTGTAATGGCAGTCTGCAGAGCAGTTCTCTAAGTCCGATTTAGCTTTATTTTTTTTTTTTTAAGAGTATCAGAATTTTTGTTTCTTGGGCTATCTTTAATTAAACAGAACTAGGCAGATCTCTGCTGATACAGCCTCTGGAGTTTAGATTTTCTTACCACTGAAGAATGTGTGATACTACTGAAGACAGTTTTAAATTTAAAAAGTACAATGGCTTTAAACTCATATATTAATACCCAATTGTATGAAACAAAAATTATGAGTAGAAGCAGATTTTCTTTTACAAAAATCAATCAATCAGTAGCTAACCTAATGCTCTGTTTAAATATTGTGTAACCTATATACTATTTTCCTTCAGGGCATTATTGAACATGAAATATTTTCTCCAATAATAAATTATTTCACTGCACATCTTAAGAGTATTTTGTTACAAAGGCAATCTCCCTCTAGAAAACAAAATTCATAGCATGTACAAGATGGTTTTCCAAACCCAATCAATTAAGAATAATAACAAATAGAAAGTGACCTATAAATACTTGACCCTCGCCTTCTAGAACTGTAGAACCACTAGCATCTCTGACCTCAACTGTAGTTCCCAGCAGCGGTGATCCCAGTGGTACAGAGGAATCAGCTCTAAATATATTTAAAAAGATAAATAAAATAAAATAAAAGTTTTTTTCTTTGAACAGGGAAAAAAAAAAACAGAACAGGGTACAGACATCCCAGTAAAAAGCTCCATGTTATAGTTAACCAACAAACCACCAGCATCTTTCTACAGAGGTTCCACTTTACATGAACAATTAGACAAGTTTTTTTAAAGCTGTAAGCACTACTGAGAACAAGTTTCATTAATATGTACCAAAAAAAAGCAGCTGAAGATTACTTCTGGGACACAGCATATTTTCTTTTTCAAAAGAAAATAAAACATTAAGTTGTCAGACACTGAAAAGCTTTAATGTGAAAGGGGACAAGGAGACTCCACTTAGCTTATTCCTCACAATGTTACCCCAGGCTTCTACCTAGCCATACTCCTTCAACTCCTTGCCACTTCCTGACTGCAATTCTGATCCACAAATTAAACTCTTGCTGACTAAATAAAAAAGCAGCTCCTAAAGGCAGCAAAGTGTACCTTTGCCCCAAACAAGCACATCCTCCTACTTTCTCACTCCTATTCTGCTGCAGCAATATGCAACTTGGTGATTGTGTTCAAAGTTTAACTCAAATAAATGAGAGAAGAAATATTAAAGATTCAACATTTCCTCTCTTACAATTTATAATCTAAAGGTGATTTTTTTCTGTTTTTACCAAGTCATGTATAAATATAAAACCGTAACAAAGGATCCAGACTCCCTTCCCCTTTGCAATTCACCTTTAAATAACTTGGGGTTGGAGTCTTAGCTGTACCCAGAATGGGTAAAACACACATGAAGGAAGAGCCACAGAGCTTGATCCTTCGCCGCCTTTTTTCTTGGTCTCTTTTCTGCTTGTAAGCTAAGGCTGCATTAAATTTCACTGGTTGATTGCGAGCCAATGAGACTAGAACACAGCAGACACCAATCACACTCACAACACTGGTATCTGCAGGGATGCTATAGGAGCTTTTTAAGTCATTCTCTGTTATACGTGGGAGCTCCCCATTGCAAAGGAGCATCAAAGATTTGCCAACCTTTGCATTGCTAGGGTAACATACAAAGAATTGGGGGTAAAATCTTGAAAGAAATTATAAATGTTCCTAATTTATGGATAGCTTCTTAAACAGAACTGAAAACTATTGGAGTTACCTCTGAAGCACAGGACTGTAGTAAAGCACTAAGAATTCCTAAAGTACCTGGTCATTAATGACAGGATTTGCATCACACTAATGGGTGTACCCCTATTGGTACACTAAAACAGAAAGAAAATTATATCACATTTAAGAGATCCAGAAAGTCATTAGCAATGCATTATACGTCACAATATATTGAGGATGTTACTTAATTATGTAATGCTAAACAACCATACTCCAATCAACTGGAGTTGGCTCTAATCAGTGCAGCTGTTAGGTGTTCCATTGTATTTACTTATTCTTTACTATTGTGGGTACTGTACTATAACAAAGGTGGATGGATTTGCCTCCAGGGAAAAGCTTGTCAGGCTGTGAGCTCTCCTTGGCCACCTACTGGCAAAGGAGAATCAATGCAGCTTGGAAGAGCTCTGTGTCAAGGGCTCTTTTGTCTTGAATTCTGCCTCAAATTAATCAGGATCACTTTAAATGAGATGCCTGTTTACAGGCCAGGTAGAATCAATAGGACCTTTAGCTGAATAGCAAGTTATTGTAAAATGTGAGGAAAGGTAGAAGAACTGAACCCAACCCCTGTGTGTCTCAGTGCATACCCATAAAGTGGGAATAAAATTGCTTTGCCCGTTTAGTAAAGCAATTTGACTGATAAGCACTAAGTGGTGTCAGCTCTTCGCTGGATGTGAAAAACATGGGGTGAAAGGGGAAAACCTCATCTTGGATTCAAGTGTTGGCCTGGGGCTGGCCTGGGCCAGGCAATGGCTATGGCTGTAGCTACCAGACCTGTTGCTGCTGCTGCTGCCTGGCTGAAGCTAGGGTGGCTTGAGGTGGTTTGTGGTGGGGGCGTGGGGAATGTGGGAGAGACCATGCAACAGCAGGGAAGCCGATCTGGGCCCAGGGCCAAAGCTGAATCTGCAGCTACCACCTGCCCCAGGCTGGGCCCAGAGATGTCACTGCTATTGCCTGGCTGGGGCTAGGGCCAGAGCTGGAGCTACTGTGTACTCCACACAGAGCCAAAGCTGGGGCAGAGCCAACTCCAGGGGAGGGAAGGGAGGTGGGGGGGGAGGGAAAGAAGGGAGAGGTAAATGGGTATTTTGCATTGGTTTTTCACTAGTCCCAAGGAACCGCCCTGCTCAAAATGGTATGGGATGGCCAGGGTGAGGGAGAACTGTTACCCTACATCACCCTAGACCATGTAAAGGAACACCTTTAGAGGCTAGACACCTTCAAGTAAGCTGGCCCAGACAGTTTACAACCCAGGGTACACTTAAGGAGCTGGCAGGCATCATAGCTCAGCCACTGGCACGGATTTTCAAGAACTCATGGCACTCAGGTGAAGTGCCCAAAGATTGGAAAAAGGCCAATGTGGTGCCTATCTTCAAGGAAGGGAGGAAAGTAGATCTGGGGAACTACAGGCCTATTAGCCTGACTTTTATCCTGGGGAATATCTTGGAAAAAATTATCGAAGAGACTGTTCTTGACAAACTGGCTGATGGCAAAATCCTGAGGGACAGCCACCACAGGTTTGTTACGAGTAGGTCTTACTTGAGCAATCTCAACTCCTATGACCAGGTGATACATCACCTGGTCAAGGGAGAAGAGATTGACGTCATATATCTTGACTTTAAAAAAGCCTTTGATCTGGTGTCCCACGATCTCCTCATGGAAAAACTGGCTAACTGCGGCCTCAGCCACATCACAGTCCAATGGCTGGGGAATTGGCTCTGAGGTTGGACCCAGAGTGTGGTAATCAATGGAAGTAAATCATTGTGGTGCACCATGACCAGTGGTGTCCCCCAAGGCTCCATCCTTGGGCCTATACACTTTAACATCTTTATTAACAATTTAGACATTGGTGTCAGAAACGGACTGGCCAAGTTCGCCGATGACATCAAACTTTGGGGTAAAGAGTCCACACCTGAGGATAGGCTGGTGATCCAGGCCAACCTCGACAGGCTCAGAAAATGGGCAGATGAAAACCTGATGACATTCAACACTGAAAAATACAAGGTATGCCACCCTGGGGAAAAAACCTGCAGCACTGTTATAGGCTCAGCAGTGCTATGCTTGCTAGCACCATGGTCAAAAGGAACTTGAGGGTTATGACTGACCACAAGATGAATATGAGCCACCAATGTGCTATCATAGCTGGTAAAGTGAGCAAAACTCTGGCTTGCATCCATAGATGCTTCTCAAGCAACTCCCAGGATGTTATCCTCCTGCTGCACTCAGCCTTGGCGAGGCTGCAGCTGGGGTACTGCATCCAATTCTGGGCTTTACAATTTAAAAAAGACGTGGAAAAGTTTGAGAGAGTCCAGAGGAGAGCCATGTGTATGATCAGAGGGCAGGAGAACAGGCCCTATGATGAGAGCCTGAGAGACATGGGACTCTTCAGCTTGGAAAAGCACAGGCTCAGGGGGGACTTAGTGGCTGCCTCTAAGTATATAAAGGGTGTACATCAGGATCTGGGGGAACGCCTGTTCACCAGAGCACCCCAAGGATGACAAGATCAAACGCTCCTCCAAGACCATTTCTGGCTGGACATAAGGAAACATTTCTTTACTGTCCAAGCCCTCAAGGCCTGGAATAGACTGTCTCTAGAGGTGACAATTTTAAAAAACATTTGGACGTCTATCTTGCTGGAATCCTTTGACCCCAGCTGACTTGCTGCCCCTGGGGCGGGGGGCTGGACTCGATCATTTTCTGTGGTCCCTTCCAGCCCTAGCATCTATGAAATCTATAAATGCCAAGAATAAGGTTGTCTGCTCCTCCACTGCTATATTCCCTGCCACCGCGGTGTGGGGGTCAAATTCAAGTTGACCCTCCCAGTTATTAGATTCTAGACATGGAAAATTATAACAAAGTTGTAACAAATTAAATCAAAATTATAATTTTCCACGTACAGAATCTAAAATATGGGGGGAGGAGAATCTTCTTGAATTCAGGTAAACATGGTAGTAAACTCACTTACGTTGTGAAAAGTGTGACCTTAGAAACTGACCCAAATAAAAGTGTCAAGGATTACTACTATTTCTAAGCCTGTGTTCATCAGCAACTAATGAACAACTCAAGGCCTTATTTCTGCATACAAGCCATACCCACTGAGCTGCTTGAGGCTATAACTGCCAAGAGCTTGCAGTTTTGGTTCACAGCAGTCACCTTTTTAACCACAAGTGCACCCAAAGGAGAAAACAGAAGAATGAAATTTCTCACCGAAGGTCAGAACTAAGAACCTCTTCGGGAACTCTGTAGCAAGTGGCCCAGCTTGACACTTCTGTAATACCATAAAGATTGAAAATGTGTGTTTTGTTTTCCCTGTCCTTCCAGCTTCTCAAGACATCCAGTGCAGGAAATGATTCTCCACCAAGGGCTAAGACACGGAGCGAAGTGCTGGCAGACAACACACTTGACTTAATACATTGAGCTCCAAATTTTCTGAGAAATGTTGGTGTTGCCTGAGCAATATTTAGGAAAAAAAACCCAAAAAACATAAAACAAAATTATCTGTTAAACGCATACATATTTGCTCTTAAGAAACTGCTGCAAGAACCCAAGTGCTTCTTCCGCTCACAAGGAAAAGCAAAATGGATTCATCATTTCAATTATATCCATTTCCAAATGCTTAACACATTTGCAAGAGACTGGATTAGTAAGGAAGAATGGAACAGGAACATCATGTCAAACAGTTTAGTTATGAATTGTTATCCCATCAGAAATTGGTTCTCTCTCTGAAGGTCAAACAGCAAAGGGTTATTGAGTTAAGCAATATAGGGCTTACTCTTGCATTGGAATCCAGTAATGCATACTCCTTCACCCATGTAGAGATTCACTGATTTCCCTAGAATTCTGCATAGGAGTAGGGTCTTGTTATTGAATTCTAATGGTGAAACTAAGTAACTGGCATTGAAATCATGACTGATGAAAATGTGTCTAGGGTATGAACAAATGTACATTGTAAAGAGGAGGGAGAACTCAGAAAGGTTCATCAGCTGTTATGTTCTTAGAATTAGTCTGCATAAACCTGAAGTGATACAAGTTTGCTAAATTGCCCTAACTTGGAAACTGAATGAAGCAGAGTTAAAATGGAGCACTCTTGTTAAAACTGTATAGCTACAGAATCATGCGGAGCTAAAAGTTGCATTTTAACAACTTGTATTAGCATGCTTTGATATCAATATAATTGTTACACCTGTCTACACCCTCACTGCATCTTCCCAAATGCAAGAAGAAAATGCAGGCCTCCCTGCTATCAACACTGAAGTAGAGGGATCTTGGAAACTTCTTCCTTGGGGGGAAAAATGGCAGTGTTTTAACAGACATTTGTACAACATTTTTCTCCTCCAGATCTACAAGTGTTTTAACTTACACATGAACTGGGCAGATCTACTGATTTCTCTCTTGCTGGGTAATTTTCTTTAGTTACTAGGAAAATCAGAGCTATTTAATATTCAACTGACCATTTAGCCTTTAGTGAATCTTAAGTGAAAATAAAGGAGGGGAAGGGGGGGGGGAAGAGGGAGAAGCTATGTGTTCAGTCCTCTCAATTTTCTATAGTCTTTACTCAATCCATCCACAAAATTCAGAACCCTTCTGAGGAGGGCAGCTTCACAGTCCGTTAGAATAAGCACCATCAGAAAAAGTATTCTATAACTAAGCTCCTTAAGGCACTTTTACAATTTATTTCAGCAAGAGATTCTTTCCTTCACAGATTAAGAAAGTGATTATAAAGGAAAATGTAAAGTGAAAAAAACTTCTTAGTAGTATCTTAACCAACATCACTTGATAAAACAGTCCAGCTGCTTGGGAATTTTATTTGCTTATTAAGGATGGTCCTTCATGAAACAGGTCAGAAAAAATTAATAAAAACAGCAGAGAAGCAAGAATGATCAAAATGTTTTAGTATACAGGAGAGATACCAAAACAACAGGATTATGCTAACTCAAGCTACTGTAAACAGAACAAGATCTGGCAATTAACATTTTTAACTGCTGGATTCTTTTCTGTTGTGATTCACTGTTATATAACCCTGAATTTATACCTAGTCTCCAACTGCCTCCTTTCCACAAGGAGAAGAGGAAACTTTTCAAAAAAGCATGCATATCTCCAGGGGCAGAAAGGACATCATAAGGGTGGAATAAGGAATTTAACAAATCTATTTAAATATTAAAGAAAATACCCTTTTCCCGTGTGGGGCCTAGCATATTTCACAATTACAGCATTATATTTAAAAAGCCAATTACTTTATTGCAATACTTAGGACACTTACTAATCAGACTATAAACATTATCTCCTGTATATAAAATATATTCTGCTCTTACAGCTCTAAAAGATTTTTAAAAATGAATTTGCACCCTCTACTTCAGTGTGTTTCACTCACAATAGCTTTTGTATAGTGCCATTTGATACCACACTATCTAAAATAGGGCTTATTCAGTGAATAAAGATTCCATAGGCTCATGCTTTTTATATATGTATTTTAGAGGCAGATTACGTTTTTAGGCTATTCAAATTTAAATTACACAGGAGGAGATTTTAAAATATACTTATATCACAGGAAAGGAAACAAATGCAATTTCGGGATAGCAGCTGGTAGTAAACAACCATCCTGTTTCTTACTGTTGTAAAAGTGACAAGCACTGCCACGTTATAAAAGGCGCTACTGATAGGTTCCTTAGTTGCTTGCATTTCTGGTGATGGGGCTCCTCTCATGACTAAGGGTGAGTTACGTGAGTAGAAGGAGCATGATCAAGTTCACTGTTAAATGTCAAAGTGAATATCAGAAAAAAGTTAAAAAAACTGTTAGCAGCTGCACGTCAGCCTTGTCTTCGTCGTATCTCATCTGCCATATGGCAGTTTAGAACACTCCATCAAACTATAATTTTCAAAACTTCATGAGCCACGAAGAGGCTTGGCAACAAAGAGGATAGCAAAGACACAAAAACGGAGCTGATGATGTAGGGAACAATTCTGTCAGAACTTTAATATTGTTCCTATCCACTATCATGATAAAGCAGCGCAGGCTAACAAAGGAGTAAGACATAGAGGGAGTAAGACACAAAAGACTTCTATCTCAGTAACACAAACTGCAAATGACCCACCTGCAATACTGTCACTCTGTGATGGTGAAAGAGAGCAATGGATAACTTCTGAGGCATCATTTTAACTGGGTTTGGTACTATAAGTAGAGAGGCTCCGCTTGTCAGAGCAATGAACAGCTCAACTACAGATGGATCAAATGTCAGGGGTGAGGCCAGGAACAGCACATCATCTTGTGTGATCTTAAATATGGATCTAAAATAATAAAAGTTCAGGATTAAAATCAGATGCATATTTTAAAGGTTGTCTGACACAACTTAACAACAGAAGGGGCCTGAGTTGGAATAGCCACCTCTTGGCCTACACTGGTAAATTTTGAGGCCAAACAGGATCATCTGCATTATTTAGACTGACCACAGTAGTTCAGCAAATAGTTCCAGCATCTAGCTCATAACTTCTGGATGAGCTAGATCACATCCTTTAGAAAGATATCTGCCTTACTGCTGGGAAGGTAAATTTTGTTCAGATTCTGAATTGGCTATATTCTTTTACCAATGTCTCTCTAAATCTGGAGATTTTTCCCATTCGAGGCTGAGCTAGTAGTTCCCCCAGTATTTAAGTTTCCAAGGAGATATTTACCAGAACACTGAGACGGACAGAACAAGAATATTTTTTTTTAAAAGGAAAATAATTCCCTTAGGGGAGGTAGAAAGGGTATCTGAGAATTACAAGATTCACTCCGAAGTTTCTTAAACTATTTTATTCAGGCTACTGGCAATAGAATGCTTATATTATGAGGTACCAGGAAGTAGCAAAATCAAATGAAGCATATTAAGAATAAATGGCTACACAAGGAAAGTAATGAACAGCATTCAATTTAGAGACAAAATGAAAGAAAGCTCCCAGAGAAAAAAAAGTTAGCAAATACATGCAAACAAGGGCTCTGCTGAATTGTGAAATTATTTTGAAAATTCAATCCCTAAATTAGTCCTTTAAAGAAATTTAAAGGGAAATTCAGGACACGTGGTCTAGGAAGATAAACTTACTGAAGATGATGAATATTTGGCACAATACATTTATGAGGCACTCTGACTACTTTGGGGAGTCCTGTAGTTCCTGATGTATGTAAGATGTATGCTAAAGTTTGTTGTTTCCCGATATCCAGATAACCCGCTTTTGAGGTCTCTATTTCAAACTGGTCCAGAAGGGTTGTATAATCTGTCTCCCGAGTACTTGTATCTTTGGTGGTTTCGTTTTTGTCTTTTGCACCAACAGATGAAGATTTACAATCATCCTTCCAATGAGTTTGGAAAAGAGTTAACCCAATGTGCTCTATTGCAGAAGGATTTTGTAAAAACCAGCCTGAATGAGATATTCTGAACTTCTGCAAGAGAATAAAATAGTTAAACAGGAAAGTTAAGCACACAGCTTTATCTTATTGTCTCTGTTGTTCACTATATAATAGTGGAAAGCGAACCAGATTTTTCATAAGCAAGCAGTGACTGAGTAGCAGTTTGTGGGACCCCCTTTGGGAAAGGTTACTGAAACAGTTTTCAGCATGGAAGCTCACTCGTGTGGATGCTCTTAATATTCACTTATTAACACCAAGGATGCAAAAAGAATGACCCAGGATAGAAGGAAATCACTAAAGTTTAGGGCTGGAAGGGACCTCACGAGATCCTCCTGCACTGGGCAAGAAAGACTGCTGGGGTCAAATAAATGGTGAAGCCTTGTTTGTGCCTTTTCAAATTCTGACAGTACAGAAAGGATTCAGGAAAAAAATGACTGTCTTAAACTATATATTTGCAAACTTCCCTAAACAGCTCTAAATCCCACTTTTAACCTACATTTAAGAGGAGCAAGACTGGAAAGTTCCTAAATACCCATGCACACCATCGTGGAATGCATTACAACAGGGGAATCAAAACTCATTCGGCCACACATGCTGGATAAGTGGTGCAGGACAGGTCCACAGACACCCTCCCCCTCATGCCAGATCCAGCACAAGTGGTGTCCAGTCCAGTCCAGAACCCTCACCAGACACAGCACCCACAGACCAGTCTAGGATCCGTGCTACACCCGGTGCCCATCCTGTATCAGCCTTGCAGAGGCACTACACATGACAGTCTAGGACTGGCTGGGGCAGGTACCATGTGCAGCATGGGTCCCAGATCCTTCATGAAGGTTCAGTGTAGTGTATGGGTCAATTCTGAGACCTTGAGGCAGCCTCAATGGTCAGATGATGAAGCTGTGTGGGTTGGATCTGGCCTGTGAGCTGCATCTTTGACACCTCTGTGTTACAACGCAGAAGCAATTTGTTAACAGGAAAATAAGATAATCCTTAGAGGAAAACATTCAGGTATCTCACATAACCTGAGAATGTCTGTAAAAACAAAACATCCCATCACTCACTATCAAAACAGAAAAAGATATCTATTTACGAGGTTCTGATAATAGAAAGGGCAACTACCTTAAGAGCTGCAAGTTTCTAAACCACAGCTGATATTCCTTTTAATGGCTTTAGCACTGACCTTTACTTTGTCATTCTCAACAAGGATATATTGGAGATTACATTTCTTCATAAAATAGGTAGATAACATTGGTGGTGCATCTGGATCAACAGGAGAATATGCAGCCGGTACTTGAAGAACTCTACCAAGGCAAAATTTATGCCCAATTAAGAACATTTAAAGATAAAAAAGTTAAAAATAAACCTTAAGTTTTACATAAATTCTACATGGCTTCTTTTATCCTTTAATGTCCTTTAAATTTGTAGATTCAGGCATTTTTAATGTAGATAACAGTAAGGTTTCTAACCATTCCTGTTATTTTCTTTCAAATATGGTTGAAAGGAAATAGTTAAAGCTATCCATATTTTTCTGCAACCTGTATAGCACGAAACACCAAGAAACTGGTCTAGATGAAAATACTTGTGATTCTTCTTAGCCAAACAAGTTGAAGATGCAAGGAGTGAACCCTACGCTATTAAAATCATCAGAAAAGAGTCCACTGACCCAAGCTGGACCTGAATTTCAATGAGTTTCTGTTACTACTTAGAAACCAACGATAACTGTACAACCAAGCATGCATACACACAAATACATGTTAAGAACATCATCCTTATTTGTTCAAGATACCTGGCATATGAATATTTAAGTTACAGAATTTTACCCTCATGAGTAAATAAATGCGAATATATGTATTATTCCATTCTAATTTACTGTAGTACCTCTTTATATTGCAGTTTTCCTTAAATGCTTACTAACATCACAATTGGATCTATGCTCCATCTAGGGGCTTTAATTTTAAAATGAGACTTCTTCTTGCCTCTGTGTTTACCAAAACCCTAAGCACTTAGGTGAAAAAAATGGCTTGCATATTAATAAATTTGTAAATGAATACTTTGCTAAGGCTTGCATTTTACAAACAGTACTGTTATTTGGGTTTCCTCACAAATTAATTCTTGCTACAGCAAAGCTAGCCCAAACAAAACATAGGAGCTGAAATGCTGACACGTCAGCTCCTCATTTTTAGACACATCTTTCTACTGGAATCTACAACCTTGAGCTGAGTATCTTATATAATAACATATACTCCATTCTTCTTCAGGGGTTAGGTACCTTACACTGGGCGGCAGGGAAACAACTATCTCCAGCTGGGATTCACAACTCTCTCCTGGTGGGAAATGCCTTTGCCAGCCCCTTACAAAATATAGTGAAGGCAAGAAGAGATGTTGTTTCCTTTGTAGATGCAGACATTTTTAATGTAGATAACAATAAGGTTTCTAACCATTCCTGTTTATATGAAATAGTTGAAAGAAAATAATTAGAACTATCCATATTTGGACCCTCTGCTGCTTTCTTTTCCAATAGCTCGGTGGTTAGAGCCCTCACCTTAAATACCAACTGCACCAGAGGAAGAGCATTAACTCTAGAGCCTAGTGATTAAGGTGCTCATCTGAGAGGAGACGAGAAAAACGAAGGGTCCCACCTGTTCCAAGTAATATTCCACTTTTAAAGCAATCCAGTTTGCAGTGAAATATTCAGAAACAAACTAGGTTTCCCCTCTAAAACGACTGCTTTAACCACTAGGCTTGGAATACTAATTCCTCTCTGGCCCACTGAATATTTTTCAAACAAAGTAGAACAGGGTCAGCAAGATGGACTGCCCAATAGCATGGTGGTTTCAGCATGCACCTGGGAAGATAAAAACCACTCAAGCAAAGAAGGAACCACACCTGGGTCTCTTACAGTACTCGTCCCTAGTGCAATCACTGAGCTACATAAAAGGTAAGGAGCAGAAACAGCACCACTGTATCCTCTTTCATCCACAATTTCTACAAGGCCTGACAGGTAAGCTCAGAAAATGCAAGCCAGATTGGGCACGGCAGGCAACACAGGTGGAAGAATACCTACTTTGTGAATCTTGAGAGGGTTTATGCACTGAATTCCTCAGCACTATGAAGTTCTAGACATGCCCAGAAATTGACATTTAGGTACCCAGGAATTTTTACTAGTGAAAAATTAGGTCAGACTTTATGGACACCGCAAGTTACACTGCTTGATGCTAATGCAATCTAGGCAATTATAACACTACAAAGGGCTAAAGTGCATCTTTCACACACTGGTGCACATGCAGATTTTATGTTGGAAATACTATGGCTGTGAAGTACAGATAAAATGAAGAGAGATTTAAGAAATGACATTTAAAGCCCAAACTTGTCAGGGTATTTTCCCTAGTTAAGGGCTACCATCTCTGTTTGTTTTGAATGTAAAAACAAAATGATTTGATTGAACGCAGTTATGACAGCTAAACATCACTGAGCAGTAAGTACATACTAGCTCAAGAAATCTAAAACTTGTAAAAAAAAAAAAAAAAAAAAATCCCTTGCAAAGCTTTATGTATCACAAGCCAAGAAGCCCTGGAATGTTTTCCTCCCTGGCTTACTTGCTGCCCATCAATTAAGATACACAAAATTCCAAACACTTCATTTTAAAAATCAGATAATATGGAACTAAAACAAAGACATTGGGCATTGCAAGCACCACAGTGATGGGGGCTTTGAAAAGTGCTCATTGCTCCATTGCTAGCAGTTGTACAAGTGGCAAAATGCACGTCAGTGTGTAGAAAATGGTGGTGGTCTGCTTTTGAACTAAAACACAGAAGGCATTTTAGTTCCTAAGTGCACTGCCACCATTTTCTCCGTGCTGATGTGCATTTTGCTGCTTATACAACGGCAAGTGATGCAACACCATGCACATCTGCTAGTGTGCAGAGCAGACTCAATTAATCGAATCTGCTCCAACGCGCCAGATCTATGGCACGTGTAAACACAAAAATGTGTATAAATGCCCATAGTCTACAACAACTTGAATAATTTTAAAATGACTCTGCATATTAGGGGAATAAGGAGATAAACTACCTTAAGAGAGATGAGATAAACAGAAGAACAAGTATAAGTATTCAAGGCATTACCCTAAGATCCAAGATGGTAAATTTATTCCTGGATAGCAGTAGAGACCTATTTCACACCTTCTTCTCTGATCACAGTGTTTTTGCAGGAAAACTGTTAATTCTGTGGCAAGGTTCACAACCATGTTGTAAGTGTAGAAAATTGGAGGCTTATCATTACATTCATCAAAACATACTGCATTTCTATCAGAATATAGGGTGGCTGCCTGATGCACCATCTCCTGAAGAGTCATCTCAAATTACAGATCTTCAATCCTTTGAACAGGTAAAAATAAAGGGGAAAAAAGTCAGACTGTGTTATAATACTCTTAACAGTATTAATATTATAGGCGTTCTAGTCAGTTAAGAAAAAAATCTAGGAAAACTGAATGAGATCTCCTCTGAACATTATTTTTACTAGTAAAACCTTAATTTCTAAATCTGAAGTCAGTATTTTTACTGAATATTATTTTTGTTGCTGAAAATACTCTTTGTCATATATGAGGGCTCTGCAGTGTATCAAAAAGAGGCAGTTACTTACTCTTGCTTTCTTAATTAGTAATTTAATATGATCAGCCAATTTTCAGTTTCATCTTCCCAGGAACTCCTGAAATGCATACTTTTAAAAACACTGGTGGAAATTATTTTCCCTTTGTAGGCAAAATCACTTTCCATTTGGAATGTTTATTTTTTAGGAGGGAATATTTCTGCTAGTATACTTCTGTAGTTGCTTGTCCATATACACCTTCTCTTTTGGAATCTTTGAAAGTGAATTTAAAAAAACTTATTTAAAAACAATAAGTTTCAAGATGCCAATTTACTATTGCCTGATAGAACCACCATTTCACACCAAATCTTTAATCAAATGTGTTTTAAATATGCAAGTAGAAACAAATGCAAGATAACTGAAAATTAGTTTTCCCTTTTTTTACCTGGTAATGCCCGAGTTCAAAGTTCTGTTTCTCCATCAAGGATATAATACATCGCTATTTTGTAAACTTTCTCTTTTCCCCATTCTTAGTACATGGATTCGTCATTTAGATGAGGTAATTACATCTTTTCTTTGTTGAGATTATTTTGTAGACGAATAGGTCTTTTATGTATTCGCTAGGCAAATTTGTGTATGGGCACTGTAAAAGAAAAATGATGATTGTAAGACTTTAAAAATATTTAAATTCACAATATTCGTAAACATGTCTGCACTCATTTTTAGGATGAAACACAACAACAGGACTTGTCTGTAAAACAAACATACTACCCCAACAGCTTATTTTAATCCAAATGGCAACTGCATGTCGCTGGATCAAAATCCAGGTGTTTGCATTGCATTGGGGCTCTTCTGTTTATTTTACTCCAATAAGCAGTATTATTTAATGCAACTTTCCACGTAAGTAAGTTGATGTTTACTACTGAGGGAGAAACACATCTACCAGTTCCAATGAAAAGAACATCAAAGGGCGAAGAGACCACAACAATCACTTTTTAAAATTACTAATGTGATTTGAATCACTTAAAACCACAATGATTAGAAGTACTGTATGTTCTTGCATATAACCAACCCATCGCTTTTTCCTCCGAAACCATCTCGCAAAGACTGGGCTGTGCATTATATGCTAGAAAAACAGATCCCCATAGATGGGGGAGCCATAGCAATTCATAGTCACCGTTCCCTCACCACTACATTTCTGGCATAAGAAATGTAGTGGCATAAGAAAACCCTTTATGCAACAGCACATGAGATTAGTCTGTGGCCTGACCCCGTGTGTGGCTCTGATGTGCAAGGTCCAACCCAGCATGTAGTTCTGGAGCCAGCATCTGGCTCTGGATCTGGCTTGCCAGGTCAAACCCAGCACGTGGCCAGCATGCAGCCCTGGACCCAGCATGCAGTTATAGACTCAATATGAGGGACCCAGACTTGCCACAACAGGTCTGACCCAGCAAGGTGCCCTGGAACCAGCCTGAGACCCTGGTTTGGCAGGTTTGGAACTGGGACACGGCCCCAGCCCCAGCACACCAGGTTGGTCTGTGGGCCCCATTTGGTGCTTGGGACAGGGAGCTCTTGGCTCCCTACTTGCTGCTACTCAGTTTACCAGACAGAACAATTTATTTTCTCGTTCCAGCTGCCCTTTCAAAATAAGGTGTGTACTACATGCAAGAGTGTTCGGTATGTGAAAAAAAAAATACGGTAATAAAGAGCCAACATGTTCCTTCAAAGCCAAAAATCTTTGCAGTTTTCTTTACACGTAGGGAAAGTTGCCATTTATTTACTGATCTGTGCTAAGTGCGTTTTACTTCCAAACATTTGGCAATAAATCCTTCTTGGCACTGCTTTAAATTGGTCAAGTTCAGTTCTGTTGAGTTCGTTCTTATCCACGTACATTCAGTGTCACCAAGCTGTAATTCAGCATGACACGCTCAAAGAAAAGAAGCGAGAAAGGCTGAAAGTGGGTATATTTGTTGGGTTTTTTGTTCTGTTTTTAAATAGCCTCATAGATTTTCCTGTGGGCTGTAACTGCACCCTGCAGCAACTTACACTTTTTGTTAATAGATACAATACCACAAATACTGTTTTAGGAGGATGAATGTTCTCTTTATTTGCACGTAAGTAGTTTGCTCTAATGCAGGGGTGTTCCACCTCCAGCCCACAAGCCAAATATGGCCAGCAGAGCCATCCCATCCAGGCTGAGGTGGGGGTCTGGAAATTTGGCAATGGGAGAGGCATTCTCCTCCCTGGTAAAATCCCGAGTCTTGGGCCATGGCCCGCTCCCCTTGAGCTAGATTAGGCCCCTTTCCCCCGTGGGGCTGTGCCGGGGGGAGGGGGCCGGCCTACGGCTGGATACTGCCTGCCTGCCTCAGGTGCTGGGTCCGGGGCAGGGGCTGCCCTCTCCCCAAAAGGCGGCAGGCGGAACCTCGCGCCCAGCCGCGTAGGGAGGGAAGGGGGTCAAGGGGCCACCACAGCGCATGCGCCATCCCCACCGCGCTGCCGTTACTGGCGCGAGGAAAGGACCGGAGCGCGCGGAGCCACGCGCTAGGACCTGGGGGGGAGGGACACGTCGCACATCGCGCGCCACGAGGGCCGGGCCGGCGGCAGGACCCCTTGCCCTAGGCAGAAAAAAGGGCCACACGCACCTGCTGGGCGCCGAGCGGCAGCCGCCAGAACCTGGGCCTGCCCGTGACAACAGCAGCTTTCACACAGCTGACTGGTTGCAGCCTACCTGTGGGTGGCTCGGGAGGCAGCTCTCATTGGCCGAGCGCTCCCCACAAAGCCGCCTTTTCATTAGCTAGCGGCTGCTGCGTTCTGATTGGATACGCGGGAGGGGGCGGGGAGGCGGCAGCGTAACAAGCGAGTGCTGCCGCAAGGAACGTTGGGCTGCACTACTCTGCTTGTGATTGGGTGCTGCTGAGACTTGGGGGGGGGGGGTTCCCCTCAAGCATGAAGTGGTTCAGTCCAGCCTGCAGCTCCTCCCCTGCCCGCCCTGTGGGGTCTGGGGCCCACCCAGTGGCGTGGGGCGGGGCGGGATCCCGGGGCAGGGGCTGGTGAATGAACCAGCTTGGGGCTGTAGCGGAGGAAGGGCCTGGGGTGTCAGTGCCAGGCTGCTCCCCGGGCAGCAGAGCCCGAGGGTCCTTGCCTGCATGGGAAAGGCTGGGCTGAGTCCTCCTGGAAGGATCTGAGACAGGTTGAGCCCCTCTCGAAATTTAAATCGACACCACCACTTTAAACCGGCAAACCACTTTATTCCAGAAGGCTGGAAGCAGCCCCCCAGTATGGGACAATGCAGCGCCGCCCTGGGGACGTGGGGGCCCATTACCAGCTTGGCAGGTTTTTTTAAATGACCCCACATGCTAAGATGGTGGGATTGCCAACAGCTTGTGCCCACCCACAAATGTCTGTTTCAAGGTAAAAGTTTCTTCCTTAAAGTGTAGATCAAAAATAGTGGTGATGTCTGAGTCTAGAGCTTCTCCTACAGCAGTGGTCACCCACCAGTCTACCTCAATCGGCTGGTCGATCCTGGAGCCTCTGACAGTGGATCTCTGTCAGAGGCTCCACAACCAGGAGCGGCAGAACGCAGGTGGCTGGGCTGAGCCATGCCTCCTGCCACCCAGCGTGGCTGGGTGAGGGGTCAGAGACTGGGGTGCTTGTCTGGGAGGAAGGGAGGGGTGGTGGGGGACGGTAGATCCTGGGGTGTCAAAGTGATCTTCACCATAAAACGGTTGGAGACCACTGACCTGCAGATACTCTGGGAGGAAGCATTTACACATACATGTGTGCATCTAAAGGATACAGTGTCAAGCAGTTGGATTAGTTTGAAATCTAAATCCAAGTGTCCATTAGACTGCTGCCTGACGAAATATCACCCTTACCCCTCCCAACCCTTTTTAAAGAGTATTTATCTATACAGCAAATCTGAATGGGGCATAGTGTCTGATAAGGTTGTGTTTCTTTCCGTTAGGTTTTGGCAGTGTCCAGGGAAAAGACAATGCTTAATCTTTTAACTTGGGGCTTCATCCTGAACGAATCAGACCCCTGGCTCTGGCCAAGTTGGCCATCTGTAAGACCAGGAAGGAGATTCTGCCGGTGGGGGGCGGGAACCTGGGCAAGTGCGGGGCTGTCTTACTGCTCATGCTGCCACACACAGTTTCACTGGTCAATGCCAACAGGCTACCTCAGCTCACTTGGGGGTAGGGGGCACTAGCCGGCATGTCCCCTTTTGGATTCCTTATTATTAAAATACGACTGCACTCCCCTTCCTGTTTTCTTTTTAGTTGTCCCAAGAAATCAGTTGATGTGACCTCAGTGGCTTCCCTTATTAAGGGAGTCTTGTAGTATTTTTTTGGTGGGCCTAAGCCTGTGACTCTTAATAGGCCTGAAGGTATCACAACCAAGCTACCTGCTATGCACAACTGTGTTTAAAACAATTGTTAGCAAGGTTAATTATAACAGTGCCATTCAAAAATAGCTTTAAGGCATTTGCACAGGCTTTCATGCACAAGGTTGATCTCCATGAATTTTCTTTATAGAGGGCTGCGGAGGAAAAGGTTTGAGAAATCCACCTCCAACAACTGTTTAAAACATGGCTGGAGACGAGTTATCCCAGAGTAGAAAGGGCTCCTTGTTAATGGAAACATCTGCTTTTTGGTTGTGGGGAAGAAGGAAAGGAATTTAAAGTTTTTAATTCCTTCTCACTAAATCACTCCTGATTAGATAGGGGGTAGTGGAAGGGTATTGGCATGGGATGGTGATGCTCCTGAGTTTTTCCTGCCTTAATTTTAACTTGAGTGAGCGCCACTCAAATTGTTGGGGTTTTGTAAAAAGGGCTTGATACCCATTTCTTTATGGGATCCAGAAAATCCAGATGCAGATGGTCTCTTGGTTGAGAACAAAGTAAGGGTCTGACTCCGCTTTCATTGAAGTCCAGAGTTTTAACATGATTTTTATTGTTCATGTTACCTAGCTCAAGTCCTGATTCAGCAAAGCATTTCAGTAAAGCCAAATTATATGACTAACTTTACAGGGGTGTAGGTTGTAGCCATGTTGGTCTAAGGCAGGGTGTCCAACCTTTTTTGAATGTGGGGCCAGATCAGAAACTTTTTATCACCCAGTGAGCTGGCGAGCCATATTCAAAGACCTCACAGGAAGTGGTATCACATCAGGAAGTGATGTCACATGACCTTTGACACCAATGAAGTTGCAGAAAGTGACAATAAAATGGGTCTGGAAATGTGGTTTAAAATCCAAAATAAAAACAATATAAAAGCAACAATGAAATAATACCAAACACTTGACTAAAATAAACACTTTCGCTTCTACTCACTTTTCAATGAATGAAAGAAGCATAATGCAGGCTTGCCCTGGGACACCTGGGCATACAGTACCAGGTAGAGGAAGCCATGGAGGAGCAGCCGGCTGTTGGCCTCCAGCAGCAGCAGCGAGGAGGAAGACGAGAAGCAGCACCTCAGGACGCTGCCCGGCTCCATCGGGGATGAGGAGCCCAGTCTTCACACGGCCACGTGCACACAGCCGGCCTCCCTCCTTGCCCCCGGCTCCCATGGAGGAGGAGGGCGCGAGTGTGACCTTGTGCTTCCTCTTCATGAGTGCACACACACGTGTGGAACCTCAGCATCCTGCCCGGGAACACAGCCCTGCTGATAGCCGGGCAACCATTTTCACGCTCGCATGCTCATCCCTACACCGCACCATGCCGCCCTTTCCCCGCCGATGCAGTGTGGACCACTCCCGGTGCAGGGCTTAAAGGACCCGGCCCGGAGCCAGCAAAAGGGTCTTCCTCTGACGGGGAAGGAGGCGGCGGCAGAGGAAGCGGAGGCAGCACAGTAAGCCCAGGCTGGAGCCGTGCGCTCACACAGGGACCTGAGCGCCAGGCATGGGGCAGCGCCCAGGCAGCCCCCGGCTGCAACTTCTCTGCCTGCCACCAGGAAGATGAACCATGCAGGTGAGTGTGGAGTGGGGCAGGTGCGGGGGCCCCGGGTGCTGGCCAGTGCAAGCTCTGCCCGGGACCACCCTGCGCCGCACCGATGACCCATGCTTTTGCTGCTGGCTACTATTCCCCACACGCACCACATTGGCAACGTCGAGCTGACACAGCGCGTGTGGAAACCTCGTCCCTTCCCCAGCCTTTCAGCAGCCTTTTGGAAGCTGTTGAGGGTCTGGGGGAGGGACAAGGGGGGGAGCGAAAGTAAACAGTGTTTACTTTTGTTTCCCGTCGCAGCACCGCGGGCCACAGAAAATGGCTTGGCGGGCCGCAGGTTGGACAAGCCTGTTCTAAGGACATAGCCAGACAAAGTTCTTTGGGTGAATCTGATATCTTTTATTAGACCAACTTAAATAGTTGGAAAAAATTTCCTTAGCAAGCTTTTGGGTTAAAAAACCCTTAGTCAGGCTGAGGAAGCCTCTGCAGTTGGTGCGTGCTCTTTCTGGATGGAATGAATAGTAAAGAAGCCAGAGGCTGGGCTGGTCTGCATGTAAGATATGCAGTCAGTGAAGATGTAAACTGAGGAGTCAGAGAGAGAGAGAGAGAGAGAGAGAGAGAGAGAGAGAGAGAGGCTGGGGGGGAGAGGGGGCGCAAGAGAAGGGGGAAGAATGTAGTAGGTAAATAGTGGAGAGGTTCCTGCAGAGTCATTTGTCAGGCAGGTTATAATGTGTCATAAATCCAATGTCTATATTTAGTCCATGATTTTTTGTATCCAGGAGGTTGATGAAGTGAAGCTCATTTTCTCTCTCCCCCTACCCAGCCTCTCTCTCACCCACTGACTCCTCAGTTTACATCTTCACTGACTGCCTGTCTTGCATGCATACCAGCCCAGCCTCTGGGTTCTTTACTATTCATTCCATCTAGGAAGAGCTTACACCAACTGCAGAGGCTTCCTCAGCCTGACGAAGGGTTTTCCAACCCGAAAGCTTGCTAAGAAATTTTTTTTCCAACTATTTAAGTTGCTCTAATAAAAGATACCCAATTCACCCAAAGAAAAGGTTCTGCCTATGACTAAATAGATCTGCCTATGACTAAATTTAAGCACATATTTAAATGTTTTATTTTTCTGAATTGGGACTTTAGTTCTTCAGATTTGTGTAATTCACATCAATTGAAAATATCCCAGTTAAAAGATAGTAAACAGTATGGCTCTGCCTTTTAACTATATAAAGAAAACAAACAAGATTTTTTTTAATCTTTTTCTTTTTAGTAAGAGTATTGCAAGCAGCCTTAATGTCAATATACAGAAGAAGCCAATTTTAAAATAAATTGCTGTCAATGGTCTGGAAAAGTGATGTATATACAGAGCATTTAAAGATACGTAGAAATCCACAAATTTTATGAAAGGTTAATTGTTCCTTTTAGCAACTGTTCATATAGATACATGTAGGTTACCTGCAACTCTTTTCAATTAACACAATGCATTTTAACTCTTATATCTTCAATTGACATATCAACATGTTCACAAGGTAAGCAAAAATATTCTTTTTATGCTACCTTAAAAGCTGATATAAAGCACACATTAGTTCAGCCCTCAGAAATTTTAAGAAGTTATATTAAAATAATAAAATGTTTAGGGGAAAAAAAAAGTCAAGTTTGCAATGCACGTCTAATCCTATTGTAACTAATTTCTGCCAACAGATTCCACTGAAATAAATTAAAAACACCCAAAGATGGTACTAATTATGCTGGTTATTATTCATAACTTTAAACTACACCAACTTATAGAGCTTTCTGTTTAGAATTTCCCTGAGTCTTCTACTTTTAAGGCCACATGCTATGAAGGCAACATTCACTGAACATGATATATAGATTAGATGTAGCTACATAGCTTAATTATAAAGACCATCTACCATATAAGCAAACATTTAGGCACTTATCTTGTTCTTTAAAATCTAATGTTTCATAAAGGGCTTAAAAAGAATTGCTGGGAAAACCATTACAAAAAAAGAAAAATAAACTTTCTAGAATCTGCTATTTTGTCTAAAACAGAAAAGCAGGCTTCACATTATTCTTTATAATACTGTTTGATAATTCTAAAGTTCATTTTATGATCCATGATCTGTATCTTTAGTTGGTTAAATTAACCAATTTTGTGAATAAGAAATATTCAACTTCCCAAACAAGGTTTAAAAAAAACTGTTCAGCTGGAACAGCTATGTATTTGAAAATATTTTGGTTTATACAATGTCACATGTCAAAAAGGCAATGCTGTTAATCAGATCTGCCTAATTTTATATTTTCTCCATTTAGGTACTTATATGGTTATCACCAAGAAGTTATTGGACAACTGTAAAGATTTATTTCAGTTACAGCAATCAGACAGACATAATAGGCCTCAAGTGGTTTGCTAAACCTAAGAGAATGTTATATGCTATTAGGTAAAACCATGGTTTAGCATGGTTGCTTGTGCATTAAAATTTCACCATTCGAGCGCTACAGGGTATTCTCCAGTGAGACATGCTATACAATGACCAATTTTTCCAACACGCGACTTGTTGGTTTTAAGGTGGTTTTCATTTTCTTGCCTGGCTTTAATACTTTCTTGCACAGATGACACCAAGCCTTCAACAGAAAGATAAACCACACTGTCTGCTCCTGAAAAATAAAACAATACAACATTAAGTTCTGCTTTGTTGGTAAATAAAATTAAACAGGGCTTGAAAATGTAGCCATGTGGGTTCTCATCCAGTGGGTCTACCTTCCCCCAGGGTTGGGAAGGTGTCAAGCATTTACAACTACTTTCCCCACCCCCACATTTCTAAATGTGATTTTGGTTTCTTTATGCCTAGATGGATGGGGAAGGTTTTTGTACAGAAAAGGTGGCAAACCACTGTACCATTCAGATTATTAAAAAGTGAAAATGCAACAGAGTGGGTGCATCTACATGTGTCCCTACAACATTTATGTTCCTGCCTTTTGGAAGTAGTAAATGATGGTGCAATAAACAGCCCGTACTGCACCATGCACGGTTATTTTTAGCCGCTACGTCACTAGCAATGCGCTATAACGAGGAAGCGTGTTGCTATGTAGCTATGGCGTCATGGTTAGTGACCACTGACACTACATTGCTGTAGTGCATTGCTATGGCGACAGAGCATCACATTTAGACACATCCACTAAGACTTTGAGTGCGTCCAGCAAGACTTTGAGTGTCCAGTTGTTCTAGGAAAAATTCTTGTGGCTGTTTTGGTACTCGGCATAGCATGTCCCCAGAATAGAGCATCCAGAGCTCTCCGTTTCTTGCCTGATACTGGGGTAATGATGAAGGGATGCAGTAAGTGGTTTATACAAGTCTTCTACCAGCAGCGGAGTATTTTCACCTTAGTACTTTTGTACCACTTTCCCTAACTGCTTTGTGAATGGCTATTGAAATAAAATCCTCCAGCAAAAATTATGCTTTGTAGAAAAATCAGTTGTAGAAAAATGGCTTATTAGAAGATTGTGACTTCAATGCTAAATTAGACAATAGCAGCAAACACTTATAGTGAAAAATCTGTCAGTCTGAAGACTTTTAACCACTGATGTATTTTTTTAAAAACTCATAAATTCTTAAAATCATTGCTACAGTGCAAAATTATGTACAATGCCCACTCACAAGTCATTACATGCCTACTGTCGCCTACATGATATAGAAAATATGAGTTATTTACCACACTGTAGATAACAATGCAAGCATTTGTTCTTTTGTTCTACTACAGTATGTAATATTTGCAAAGGTAACCTATTACATTTTTTTTGTTGGCTTCAAACTCAGTTCCAGGAGAAACCTTGCTATTCAATTCAAGAAAGGTATTTATACATGTTCTAGAAATTGAATTTTAAGGAAAAAAAGTAGGATATTACAAGTTTAGTCAAGTGATTTATTAGGGAGACTTCACAAACACCTGATAATTGGAATACAGCTCTTCAGTACAAGCTATACTTTCACCACAGTTCTGACTCAAAGTGGTCTGAAATTCTGTATGCCACATCTCATCCTAGGTAATATTTTACTCCTGGACTGTTTGACAGGAATAAAAAAAAAAAAAGCTGTGATGATACAGAGTATTTACAGTTTATTTTTAAACGTTCATTCTGCTGCTTTGTATATTTTTTTCAAGGAGAAAGAGCTACAAAGCACAGCAGACAAAAAATGTACTTGAGGTTGATGCAATTTCCCTGTGAAGGCGACTCAGATGTAGTGGAGCATCAGCTTCTTTTATTAGTCAGTTTTGCGACTGAATTTTTTGAACTGCTCTCTATACTTTGATATAAACATTGATTACTCATTATTAAAAACTTAAAAAAAAACATTAAAAATGCATTTACCTATATAGTTTGCAAGATCATGGAATTCAGGTTTGTTTGCAATGAGTTCTTCTTTTGTTGGAATATTTATTCCCATATAACAAGGAAATCGTATAGGAGGTGAAGCCACACGGATATGCACCTACAAAAGATATGTTTTTCAATATTACGTCACACTGAAGACATTGGTTCTTAACTTGAAATACAAAGGTCCCCATCCTGCAAGGTGATCAATTGGAACAGAGTTCTGTTCCTACTGAATCTTAACTGGTGTGAACTCTGCATGGGCATATGAGTGATGGCAGATAATCATTTACTGGCACAACTAGATCCAACCCCTGATCCTCACAATTGTGCATCCTGCTGCCATGCCACAGATACATGCACACTTTTTAGATATCCCAGAGCACTGGAGCTTTAGAACTCATGTGTGCAATCCCACAAGCAGGTCTGTCGGGCATCAGGATGCGCAGCTGCTGGGTTTGTAGCTTTCCAACTTGTAGAGAGCGCCAAGTGGGGCTAGCATACCTAAAGGTTTTCCGTGCAGCTCCGCTGCATGGTTGTACAAGTCTTAACATGCCACATGTTCAAATCAAAGCAAGTCATAAAGGTCATAAAGGTGTTTCAGATTTAATGTGGAATAACTTTTTTGCTTGTTTACCACTTCATGGTGTGATGAATTGGGGGAATGCATGGTATGTTGTTAATGAACCAATAAATATAACATCTGCCAGGGGCCTAAGGTTCTACTGGGCACATTAGATTCTAGGATGAAGGTTCTGGTTCCCTCCATTCTCTAAAATATCAGTTATCAAATATCAATTTCATTAACAGAATTATTTTTTAAATATAATATTGTAAAAACTGTATCATTATTAAAAGCCTTATTAGGTCAGCTCTCCTTTTCACTTTCTTTCTACGGTTACAACCCTATAGGCATTTAGGTAGTAGACTTAAACATGCGTGCAGAGTTGTACAATGGGGCGTGGGAGGGGAGGGGGGTCAATGGAATTATTCATTGTAATAAAACCAGTATGTGTGTAAGTCTTGCAGTATTAGGGACTAAACTAATGCTCACCCACTGGCAGCTGTGGCTTTGCTTCTGTGATACACTCACACTTGCTACATATCAGAATGCTTGTATATATCACAATGACAAAAAAATAAACCCAACCATGTTTTTTCTTGAAGTTTAGGACAAGCTTATTTATTTCCATACTGTATTTGCTCAAAATGATAGCAAAGAAGGAATCAAAGCAGAAAGATTGTATGGCTTGTTTTGGATAGTTTGTTTTAAAAATTTCCATTTACTCTGCAATGACTTGGATTAAAATACAGCTTAATCTTTCCCCACTCTTCTTGCATTTATTGACCATTTTTTAATGTAGATTTTTCTAAAATCAAAAAGCACAAAGGAAACTTCCCTTTATTACCACCTTTTTTTGTATTTGCTATCTCTCTCTACCCAGCATACCATAAATAGGCAAAAAATACAGTGAAACCAAAAAACATTCCAAAATTCTCTCCCCACTAAACATTCTTTTACATATACATAACAGCTGATGAAACCAAGCTTACCTCTTTAGCACCAGATTCCCTAAGCAGTTTGATAATGGGCGAGATAGTATTGCCCCTCACAATAGAGTCGTCGATGAGAACTACTCGTTTGCCTTTAAAGTTGTCAGACAGGACTCCAAATTTTTTTGCCACACCAAGCTGTCTCAACCTCATATTTGGCTGAATAAAAGTTCTTCCCACATATCGATTTTTACAGAGTACTTCAATGTACGGCAGTCCACACTGCATGCAGAAGACAATTATATAAACAGTTAAGTACTTGAAAAACTCTATTTCCAATATTACTTTTTAATGTGACTTGCAGATTAGGGTTTTGTATAACCCAGGGGCGTTGTACTAATCAAAAGACCTTTAATTACACTAATATAGTTGCATGAGGTCAAACCATGACTTATGCTGGTGCACCTGGATAGAAAACCTAGTCCAGACAAGACCTATGTAACACCAGGCGACAAGTGGAAACTCCATAAAGATAGATGTATTAGGAGAGAAGCCTACAGTATTTCCATAGAAGGGCATGCTGGGAAGAGATATCACTATTAAAAATAATCCACCCTCAGTACCTTTTGTGCAAAACCCAATGCTGCTGGTGTTGCAGATTCTGGAACAGTGCTAACCAGGTCTGCTTCCACTGGTGCTTCAATAGCAAGCTGCTGACCACATCTTCTCCTAACTGAATAAACCATTTGACCTAGGAACAATGACAAAGGTCATTTATTCCTCTTAGTTTTTTGTTTTCACACCAGAGAAACTTCAACAGCAGATTATAAACACAGCATTGAATCGGCAAGCTAGAGAGCTCCCTATATAGCAATAACAATTCATCAATATCTCACCTTTTATTTCACCCTACATTATTTGTATCATGGTCCAACTTTCAAATAGCACTGGGAACCAAATCGTTTTGCCTTACTTGGATAACTAGCCCCATTGATATCATTAGGTTCCTTTACTTGTGTAAAACAGGACCTGAAATTTCATTATCCCCAACAACCTTGCTCTGCCAAGTGCCCTGCTAAGACACTAGTACAATATAAAGAAGCATGTCCTTTGAGGGCTGTTATCAAGATGATAATGAAAGGATTGGGTTGATATCCTAAAGTATTACACAGAAATGAGTTAAGTGAGAAACATGAATGCATTGGTTCTTATAACGAACAATGGAAGGATAAGCCTACATTGCAAAAATCTAATTTCAGAAATCCTGTTTTAAAATAAAGGCTCTAAAGTAACAAAACAGTATTTTTTGTTAATCAGTTCATGGATTTTAAGGCCAGAACCAATCTTTAGATCATCTAATCTGATCTCTTGTGTTATACTGTTACTCCTGTACTGAGCTCAATTACTGGTTGGCTAATGCAGATCTACCAGAAAGGCATTTTGGTCTTGACTGAATGACGTCATGGGATGCACAATCTATCACTTCCCTGAGTAATTAGTTCCAATGGTTAATTATCTTCATTGTTAAATTAGAAATGAGCTGAAAATGTTATCTGGTTCAAACGTCCAAACACTGGTTCTTGTAAAACCTCTCTCTATTAGATGTAAAAGACCTTTGGTACCATTATTTTCTCCTCATGTAATCCTACAGAAATCCTAATAAAAACAATCCTTGATCTTTGTTTTGATAAACTAAACAGATATGATTCCTTAAGTCATTCTCTACAAGACATTTTTATTGGCTCTTGGGTAATGTGTATGGCTCTCCTGTGGACCCTCTCAAAAATCTTCAACTTACTTTTAAGAATGTTAACACTAGAACTGTTTACATCATATTCCAGCACTCTCTCTTCAATGCCATGTACCGCAATAAAAATCACCTCACTTCTACATGTAGCTTGCTTCTTTATAAGTCCAAGAATCATATTAATCCTTTTTGGAACACTATAACTGTGGGAACTCATATTTATTTGTTTGCCAAGTTTGATCTCTAAAACCTTTCAGTCACTGCCTTCCAAGATAAAAGGTTCCCATTCTGTGGGTATGGTTATGCTCCTTTGTTCATTTGTACATTATATTTTCTTACCTTCAAAGATGCTGTCAGGCCTTGCAAAATAAACATATTCAAATATACAGAATGCTGAGGCATCTCCTTCAGGTCTTGGCACAACATCAAGTGTTTGGACATCATATCTGGATATTTTCACAATCTCTCCAGGTAGGACTTCACGATAATACCTGGAGGGGACAATTTACTGTTTCAGACAATAATCTGAGTATTGTCTTTGAAATACAAATAAAACTGACTTGCTTAATAGATCCAAGTTTGCAGATGACACAAAGCTATGGGGGGAAGTGGACATGCCGGAGGGCAGGGAACAGCTGCAAGCAGACCTGGACAGGTTAGACAAGTGGGCAGAAAACAACAGAATGCAGTTCAACAAGGAGAAATGCTAAGTGCTGCACCTAGGGAGGAAAAATGTCCGGCACACCTACAGCCTAGGCAATGACCTGCTGGGTGGCACAGAAGTGGAAAGGGATCTTGGAGTCCTAGTGGACTCTCAGATGAACATGAGTCGGCAGTGTGACGAAGCCATCAGAAAAGCCAATGGCACTTTATCATGCATCAGCAGATGCATGACGAATAGGTCCAAGGAGGTGATACTTCCCCTCTATCGGGCGCTTGTCAGACTGCAGTTGGAGTACTGCGTGCAATTCTGGGCGCCGCAATTCAAGAGGGATGCTGGAGAGGGTCCAGAGAAGGGCCACTCGTATGATTAAGGGCCTGCAGAACAAGCCCTACAAGGAGAGACTAGAGAAACTGGACCTTTTCAGCCTCCGCAAGAGAAGGTTGAGAGGCGACCTTGTGGCTGCCTATAAGTTCATCACGGGGGCACAGAAGGGAATTGGTGAGTATTTATTCACCAAGGCGCCCCCAGGGGTTACAAGAAATAATGGCCACAAGCTAGCAGAGAGCAGATTTAGATTGGACATTAGGAAGAACCTCTTCACAGTTCGAGTGGCCAAGGTCTGGAACGGGCTCCCAAGGGAGGTGGTGCTCTTCCCTACCCTGGGGGTCTTCAAGAGGAGGATGGATAACCATCTAGCTGGGGTCATCTAGACCCAGCACTCTTTCCTGCCTATGCAGGGGGTTGGACTCGATGATCTATTGAGGTCCCTTCCGACCCTAACATCTATCAATCTATAAGATCATGAGTTTCTGATATTTAGCAGAAGCTGAATACTTTAAAGATGACTCCGACTCCTAAAGCTGGAGTGTACCGGAATTAAATACAAGATGAGTGCAGTAATTCTGACGGCATGAACAGCTGAAAATGAATGCCCACTCCTGGCACTGGATAGTTCAGGACAGCTTTCCATCAAATGAAATGCAATAACAGAAACTTAAATGAGACTAAGTTACTGAGATCATTCACAACCAAGCCCTGCTCAAAGTGAATAGTTTTATGTTTCTACTGCTCATTGATGGTGCTGCCAGACTCACTGTGTTCCATGTGCACTATATCCTAAACTGGAAGTAGCATAGCTGGCTTAGTGCAAAATGTACTGGTTCATCCACAGCTCTACACTAAGGCACCTATACTACTTCTGGTTTGGGAGGTAGCGTGGACAGTCCATATGAGCAACAGCACACACCCTACACTCTTAATTTTGACTAGGCTAGTCACTTTTCTATAAAGGCTGAGAAGTACTGTCATGCACTATAACAAAATGATTTGAAATTAAGTTTGTCAAAGAGTTGTCACAGCAGTCATTAAGTAGGATAATGGCAGCACCTAAGCAGATAAGGAACAGCCCTTTGGCAAGAGGCAGCTGCAACAGAATATGAGCTGGAATTCTACTGACAGATCTATATTCCAATTCTAAGATATGTCTGTAATCCTTGCCCCTGGGTTGCCAGGGGTTAAGCAGAAAGGGGTAAGACCATTCCAAGCCCCAGAAAACCAGACCCAAGGAGCTGCAATGAACTATAGCTCCCAACCTGCTGAGGACAGTAGGTTGGCAGGTTGTTTTGAGAGTTAGCAGGAGAGGAAATGGGAAAGAGGAGCAGCAATGTGGGGGTCATTTTGCTCCGAGCATGCATGGTTGGAGCAGGGAACACATAGCAGGTCTTGTTCGATGATATGCTCCAAGCACCACTGGAAGAGGCCCAGGGAGAATGTGGAAGAGTCTGGTCCAAGTGTAGCTGGGAGAAGGATCAACTTCGCCACAGAGGAGACCCTAGCAGAGAGGCACTGACTGATGCTATAAACTAGAGCAGGACCTAAGCAAGTAGCACTGAAAAGGCTGCAGACGTTTCATAGTTTCATAGTAACTAGGGTCAGGAGGGAGCTAAACAGATCATCTAGCCTGACCCCCTGCCACAGGCAGGAATGAATGCTGGGTTCACAAGACCCAAGACAGGTGATCGTCCAACCTCCTCTTGAATTTGCCCAAGGTAGGGGCGAGGACCACTTCCCTGGGAAGCTGGTTCCAGTTTTTGGCCACCCTTAATGTAAAATATTGCCTTCTGATCTCCAACCTAAACCTATTCTCCATCAGCTTATGACCATTGTTCCTCGTCACCCCAGGTGGTGCTGGGGAGAAAAGGGCTCTGCCTATTTGCTGTTGATCTCCCCTGGTGAGTCTGTAGGCAGCCACCAGGTCCCCCCTCAGTCTCTCCTCGTAGGGCCTGTCCTGCTGCCCTCTCACCAAGCGGGTGGCCCTCCTCTGAACCCTCTCCAGGCTAGCCACATCTCTTTTGAAGTGTGGTGCCCAGTACTGGACACAGTACTCCAACTGCAGCCTGACCAAAGTTGCATAGAGGAGGAGTATCACCTCTCTGGACCGGCTTGAGATGCACTTTGGATGCATGACAAGGTATGGCTGGCCTTGCTGGCTGAGGTCTGGCATTGGCGGCTCATGTTCATCTTGGAGTCAATAATGATGGGGTGAGAGACGGTGTCAAAGGCCTTCTTAAATTCTAGAAAGACTAGAGTGACACCATCCACAGTGACACCATCATCCAAGGATTTATTTACTTGGTCATAAAAGGCAATCAGTTTGGTCTGGCAGGTCCTACCTTTGATGAACCCATGCTGATTGCCCCTTAGCATGATCTCCCCTGCTGGCCCCCCACAGATGTGCCCCTTGATGATTCTCTCCAAGATCTTCCCGAGCACTGAGGTGAGGCTTACAGGCCTATAGTTACATGGGTCCTCCTTCCTCCCTTTCTTGAAAATTGGGACCACATTAGCCAGTTTCCAATCCCCCAGCACCTGGCCAGATGACCACGAATGCTCATACAGCTGGGCCAAGGGCTCCACGATGACCCCTGCCAGCTCCCTCAACACCCTTGGGTGGAGGGCATCTGGACCTGCAGATTTAAAAATGTCTAGCCCTTCCAGAAGATCCCGAACTACATCTGCACTGACTTAAGGACTGACAGAGCTATCCCCAAGATTGTCCCTACCTCTGGTAGGTGGGATATCCCGGTCCCTGTTCAAAAAAAAATCAGAGGCAAAGAAACTGTTAAAAATATCAGCTTTCTTGTCTGGCGTAGCCACAAGATTACCATTTGCGTCTTGCAGGGGCCCTACATTGCCTGGTGCCCTCTTCTTGCTCCCAATGTACTTGAAAAAGGACTTTTTGTTGTCCTTAATCCTGGACGCTAGCCTGAGTTCCATCTCTGCCTTGGCCTTCCCAATAGCCCTCCTACACTCCCGGGCCGAGGAGGAGTACTCCTCCTTGGTGATAGCTCCCCACTTCTACTGGTTGTACGCCCCCCTTTTTAGTGAGGTTAGTGTTACTGTGGAAGTTCTTGTGCCAGCTGGGACAGCTTGGGCTGTGCACAAGGTGAAGATTTTCTACCCGAAGGGTCTTTCTGAGACTGAAGCTGGGTTTTCAAGCTGCACTGTTGAAAGGGGTAATTGTGCTATCAAGTTCCCATGCTGGGTTACAGCTTGCTGTTCAGGTGCTTGTGTTTGTAAATAAATCCAACTTGTTTGTACCCTCTTGTTAAACTGAGTTACTGTTGGGGACACTGATTCACCACTGCCATACACGTGCAGCCCCTCATGACATGGGTTACATGTCTTTTTTGTTACACACACCATTCACTTGCACATCTTAGAACATAGATTTCATAGATCCCATAGACATTAGGGCTGGAAGGGACCTTGCAAGATCATCAAATCCAGCCCCCTGCCCAAAGGGCAGGAAGTCAGCTGGGGTTGAATGACCCCAGCAAAGTAATCATCCAAACACTCCTTGAAGGTGTACAGAGTAGGTGCTTGCACCACTTCTGGGGGAAGTCTATTCCAGACTCTGGAAACTCAGACGGTAAGGTTTTTTTCTTATGTTCAGTCTAAAATGGTCTTCCAGCAGTTTGTGACCATTAGACCTAGTCTTCCCTTGGCATGCCCTGGTGAACAGATGTTCTCCCAGATCCTGATGCACGCCTCTTATGTACTTAGAGGCTAACACCAACCCCCCCTGAGCCCATGCCTCTCAGCCTCTCCTCATAAGGCCTGCTCTCTTGACCTCTAATCATGCATGTGGCTCTCCTCTGCACTCTCTCAAGCTTCTCCACCTCCTTTTTAAAGTGTGGAGCCCAGAACTGGATGCAGTATTCCAGCTGCAGCCTCATCAAGGCCAAGTAAAGTGGGAGGATGACATCTTAGCTCTTGCTTGAAATGCATCGGTAGATGCAAGCCAGGATTTTATTTGCTTTGCCGGCTACGGCACCACATTGGTGGCTCATATTCATCTTGTGCTCAGTCATGACCCCACAAGTCTCTTTCAGTCATAGTGCTAGTGAGTGTGGCACTGATGAGCCTATAGGTATGATGTGGGTTCTTTCTTCCGAGGTGGAGCACCTTGCATTTCTCTATGTTGAATGTCATCAGGTTTTGATCCGCCCACCTTGCAAGCCTGTCCAGGTTGGCCTGAATCCCCAGCCTATCCTCTAGTGTGACCCTGCTTACCCATAATTTGATGTCATCTGTGAATTTAGCCAGTCTGCTTCTGACACCCGAATCCAGATTGTTTATGAATATATTAAACAGTACTGGTCTGAGAACTGAACCCTGGGGGATGCCACTAGTGACCATGCGCCCTGTTGACTTGGTTCCATCAACAATCACTGTCTGGGTCTGGCCATGGAGCCAGTTCCCCAGCCATTGGACTGTAAGGTTGTCGAGGCAACACCTCCCCAATTTTAAAATGTGACTGATGAACGTAAAACAGAAGGGTATAATTGCATATTCTCCAGACAGATACTTAAAGGACATTAGAAAATGAGAGAAAACGGGTTTAATTAAAAAAAATGTAAAAAACAAAATCAGAAAAGGCCCCCATTGGCAATTCTACATGATGAGTTTTTCTTAAGAAAAATCTCATGACACTTCAGAGGTGGTTGATTATTCTTAGATCCGTCTACTGCAAAGCAACTTTTTAAAGAAAACAAAGCAGATGCCGGCAGTTAATGATTGGTATGTAGATATAGCAGAAGTCACCACAAATGAACACAGAACAGCAAACTACAATGCAACACCACAAAATGTAATGGAAGGATCCTAAAGTTCAGAGACACATTGTTTGCTGTTTTTGCTTTGTCTTTATTTTTATTTTGTGGTTATGGTCTTATTGCAATTCTGTCATGTTCTTTACTTAAAGGGGATACAATTTTACTAATACTTGGTAGCAGACTTGTTAAATGTCTGAGTATCTGAGTAGCACACTATGCATTCCTCACTATAAATTCAATAATGTTAATTTCACTGTAGTATTCTGTTTTCATTGAAATTGAGGGGTTTGCACAGAGAAAATTTCTCCTATTTCTTTTTGATCTCTGAAGAGCTTATCTCCACTGCACTGTTAATGCAATTATAATTCAAGTGCTGCCTCTCTCTTGGGATCAGTCCACACACTAAAAAGACTCAACTCTAGTGTGGTCATGCTTTTAACTTAAGCTGGATGGCCAATCAAAGGAATCTTGACTACAGTTCAAGTCAAGATAATTCATCAGTTGCCAATGGAAGCTTTCTATGCAGCTCAAGTGTTATTTTGCATGGTGGCCACCCTCTCTCAAGCCACGTTAACTTTAGATTTGTCAGCTCCACTTATCTACACTTAACTTTGCAGACAAAAAACAAACCCATAAAGTCTTCCCTGCAGTTGCCATTACTTTATTTAATTTAAATTCATCAGCTGACAGAAGTAATCTTTCAAAAAGTAATCTATTTAAAGAGGTAATAGACCTAGGGTGGACAATTATTTTGGCTGGAGGGCCACTTAATGAGTTTTGGTGAGCTGTCAAGGGCTGCCTGCACAAAATCTTTCAGAAGATATTTTAACAAGTTATAGATAAAAAAAACAAATCATATGCTTAAAAAAAAAATAAAAAAAAAATCAAACATCTATACCATTTTAATTTCATTAAAAAAACAATTTGTGTCCTAATATATTTTTTGTGAGTAGTGTATATAGAGATGATTGCAAAATAGCTCAAAATAAAGTCTTATTCTTGTATAGCGTGTGTGGGGGGGGGGGGACAGGGCTGTGCGTGTGTGTGTGGGTTGGGGGGGGCTGCTTGTGCACTAGGTCTGGGGAGCTGGCCAGGGGAGGGGGGGAAGGAGGGAGGAAGCAGGTGATGCATGCAGCAGAGCTCACCCACATGGTTTGGCGGTGAAGGTGTGTTCTGCCACCCCCTTAACCATTGTGCAGCACTCCACATGTGGACGAGCCCCATCTGTTCCCACCCATGCCCACCAGCCCTGGCTACTGTGTACAGCTTTCTGGCAGGACTGCAGCTGCCTGGGCACCGCTCAGTTCCCTCCACCTCCAGCAGCTCCTCCTTCTCTTGCCAATGCTGCACCACTCTGAGCATGGAAGGAGCTGCATGGGAGGAGCATGGGGTGGCTCCTGCCCCTGCACACAGGACTCCATCCACCTGGCATGATGAGCAGCCACTTGTGGGAAGCAGAGTGGGTGGAAGGTAGAAGATGGAGCCGCAGCTTCGCACAGTGGGGCAGGAGCCACCTCACTGCAGCTTCCCTTCCACCTGGGGCAGTACAGGAGGTCCAAGAGGAGAAGGAGGGCCTGCTGGAGGTGGGGGGGGGGGGGGGGGGCGTGCTGAGCAGTACCTGAGTGACTGCAGCAGCAGTGTGAGCAGTCCTGCTGGGAGGCTGTGTGCTGGCCAAGGCCAACAGACATTGGCAGGGCTTGGCCCACCCAGCATGCCATGGGCCAAATCCAAATCAATTGGTGGGTGGATGCCTGTGGACGAGACCTGGACTGTATTTTGCCCACCCCTGTAATAGATAGTATTGAATGTAAAGGAACTTACTCTGCACCAATAGATAAAAAGCTACAGGATTCGGAGGAGACCACCCATCCTTCTGTTTCCCTGTTATCCTTCCCTGTAATAAAATTTACAGTTGCGGTTACATTATTTCCCCAATTCTTGGAACTATCACCATTAAGTGTTTTATAGATTTGCTGAAGTACTGGGTGGTTATATTTGTAATATTGTATTTAGCAAGGCAAAGAGTCATGATTCCTAACAAAAAAGCTTGGAATTTGAAAACTGTAGTACTATATTACCTGAAAACATCAAATATTTTATATATTTTCTCAGACAGGCTAGAAGCCACAGATTCACTGTTCATGAGTAAGACAATTTATTACAATCCCCTCCTCCCCCAACCCATGTCTTCAGTTCCAGCTCATTGGTTTTGGTCTGTATACCTCATTTTATTTAGGCTACAAATGTGTTATTTCTGTATGTACAGAGTGACTGATCCACTGCAATCTATGAATGGGTTCCTTCTGAGTAGTGGGCATTACAACTCTTAGGACACAAGAATATGAAAGGGAATGGTCAAGTAGATCAATCACGTGACAGAGGATAATTCCAGTATGTTTTTGTTACTGGCTTATAAATCACAAAACATTTTGAAAAACATTCTAAGTGAAGATATTTCATAAAACAAATATATAATCCTTCATGTCAGGTCAGTTTATTTGTAAAGAAGAAGAATTCACACTATTCTTTCAGTTAATGTCAAGATTCCACATATCAAGGACCAGATAGGATGCTTCCTGGATTGTTCGGAAATGATAGCTAATGGTTCTTTTAATTACCTCAACCATCTTTGAGAACTCATGGAGGTCAGGTGAGGTTCCAGGTGATTGAAAAGGGGCAAATATAGTGCCCATCTTCAAGAAAAGAAAAGAGGAGGATCCAGGGAATTGCATATAAAATCATAGAAAATTAGGGTTAGAAGTGACCTCAGGAGATCATGTAGTCCAACCCCCTGCTCAGGTCAGGACCATCCCCAACTAGATTATCCCAGCCAGAGCTTTGTCTAGCCGGATCTTCAAAATCTCCAAGGAGGGAGATTCCACCA
This sequence comes from Alligator mississippiensis, assembly GCF_030867095.1. Taxonomy (NCBI): domain Eukaryota; kingdom Metazoa; phylum Chordata; order Crocodylia; family Alligatoridae; genus Alligator; species Alligator mississippiensis. The sequence goes on from NC_081825.1 coordinate 61,301,847, forward strand.
CCTATCTCGGTAACCTGTTCCAGTGCCTTACTACCCTCCTGGTGAGAAAGTATTTCCTAATATCTAACCTAAACTTCTCTTGCTGCAACTTGAGGCCATTGCTCCTTGTTCTGTCACCTGCCACCACTGAAAACAGTTTAGCTCCATCCCCTTTGAACCACCCCTCAGGTAGTTGAAGGCTGCTATTAAATTCTCTCTCTGTCTTTTCTTTTTCAGACTAAATAAACCCAATTCCCTCAGCCTCATGTGGCCCCAGAAGTCATGTGCTCCAGCCCCCTAACCATTGTTGTTGCCCTACACTGGACTCTCTCCAGTTTGTCTACATCCTTCCTGTAGTGGGAGGCCCAAAACTGGACACGTTACTCCAGATGTGGCCTCATCAGTGCTGAATAGAGGAGAATTACTTCCTTTGATCTGCTGGCAATGCTCCTACTAATGCAGGCCATCATGCTCTTAGCCTTCTTGGCAACAAGGGCACACTACTGGCTCATATTCAGCTTCCTACCAACTGTAACACCTACATTCTTTTCTGTAGAGCTGCTGCTTAGCCAGTCAGTCCCCAGCCTGTACTGGTGCATGATATTGTTCCATCCTAAGTGCAGGACTTTGCACTTATCCTTGTTGAGCCTCATGAGATTTCTTTTGGTCTAATCCTCCAATTTGTCTAGGTCTCTCTGAATCCTAGCCCTGTCTTCTAGTGTAGCTACTACTCCCCCCAGCTAAATGTCACCTGCAAACTTGTTGAGGGTGCACTCCATCCCCTCTTCCAGGTCACGGGGTACTCTGCTTGATATTGGCTGCCAATTAGACGGAGCCTTTGATTACAACCCTTTGAGCCTGATGATCCAGCCAATTTTCTCTCCACTTTACAGTCTATTCATCCAACCCATACTTCCTTAGCTTGCTTGCAACCATATCAAAAGCCTTGCTAAAGTCAAGGTATATCATGACTGGCTCTGTGGATGTAGGAAGAACAGTGGACATCATAGAAGGCAGTCTGGTTGGTCAGGCATGACTTGCCCCATGCTGACTGTTCCTAATCACCTTCTCCTTCAAGTGCTTAGAAATGGATTCCTTGAGGACCTGTTCTGTGATTTTTCCAGGGACTAAGGTGAGGCTGACTGGTCTGTAGTTCCCCTGATCCTCCTTCTTCCCTTTTTTAAAGATGGTCATTATATTTGCCCTTTTCAATTATCTGGGACCTCTCACTATCACCATGAGTTTTGAAAGATAATGGCCAGCAGCTCTGCGATCACATCAGCCAACACTCAGCACCCCCAGGTACATCATGTCTAGCCCCAAGGTCTTCTATATGTCCAGCTTTTCTAATGTGTCCCTAACCGTTCTTTTGCCACCGTTGGCTGCTCACCTCCTCCCCAAACTGTGCTACCAGGTGCAGTAGTCTGGGAGCTAACCTTGCTCGTGAAGACTGAGGTGAAAAAGGGATCGATTACTTCAGCCTTTTCTGAATCATCTGTCACTAGGTTGCCTCCCCCACTTAATAAGGGACACACACATTCCCTGATCTTCCTCTGGTTGCTGAATCAGTCAGTCTGACCTCAATACTAGGAAAAAAATCATAAAACAGGTCATCAAGGAATCTATTCTAAGCTCCTGGAGGAGAACAAGGTGATCAGGAACAAAAGTAAATCATGCCTGATCAAACTCAATGGTTTCTAATAAACCCAACATGCTCTATGGATGTAGAGCACTGGATGGGGGTACACTTTGATTTTAGCAGGGCTTTTGACATAATTTCCCATGACATTCTTACTAGTAAGCAAAAGAAACACAGTCTAAATGAAAGTACTGTACAGTGGATACATAACCGGTTGGATCATCATACTCAACAAGTAGTCATTAATGGCCTGAAAACTAGTTGAAATAAAGTACTGAGGGAGTTTCCTAGGGGTCTCCCCTAGGATTGAGTCCATGCTTAGCAAATTTTCAGGTCACGCCAAGCTGGGTGGAGTTACTGACACTCTGGAGGGTAGGATTAAAATTCAGAACGACATTGATAAACCAGAGAAATAGCCCCAAATTAACTGAATGAAATTCAGTAAGGAAAAAGTGTTAAGTTCTACACTTTGGATGGAATAAAGCATATGCACAAATGCAGACTGGGAAATTACTGGATAAGCTGCACTACTGTTAAAAAACAAAGAGAGACTTGGAGGGGATGAGGGGTATTATACTGGATCATAAGCTGAATGTGAGCCAGCAGTGGGCTCCTGTTGCAAAAGCCAATCACATATTTGGCTGTATTAACAGGAGTGTTGCTTGCAAACCACGGAAAGGAATTCCTCTGCTCTATTCAGCACTGATAAAGACTACTGCAACCACTTTTTAGCACTGCACTTAAAGAAAGATGGGACAAATTAGAAAGGAGTCCAGTAGTGAGCAATGGAAATGATTAGAGTTGGAAATTATTACAGTTGGGATGTACAAGGAAAGGCTGAAAGAACTGGGATTATTTAGCCTGGAGAAGAAAAGACTGAGGGAAGGGATTTAATAACAGTTTTCAAATACCAGAAGAGTAGTTACAAAGATGGCGTAGACTATTCTCTGTGGCCAAAGGCGGTAGGACAGGGAGTAAAGGCCTTAAATTGCAGCAAGAAAAGTCTAGGTTGGATGTTAGGGAGGACCACTTTGAGGGTAGTCAAACACTGGAAAAGACTACCTAGAGAAGTTGTCGAATCTCCACAGAAATTTAAGAGCAGGGAGGGCTGAGACAGGGATGATTCTGCCTTAAGCACAGGGCTAGAGTAGATAACTTCCTGAGGTTGCTTTCATCTCTACTTTTCTTTTTCTTTTCTTTGTCTTGCCACACCTGTAGGTTTGCAGGGCTCCTGGAGAAGCATCTGTATCAAAAGCGTTCCTGAGATGGAATAAGTGTTCATAACTATCCTTTTAAATAATTTTCCAGGAATGGCCAGATTTTCTCTCAGTTCATGGACTATTTTGATTTTCAAGATACACAATTGTTCAGGAAAACAATCTCTCTCCTGATTCCCAATTTCATATCCTTAATGTCATTGGAGCCACAGTATCTGGACAAATAGTTTTATCAGCTCCTCATGTAAGAATTTCTAAATGTTTTTTCCTTCAAGAAAAGAAATTAATACTAATAATCCAATGACTTTAAGCAATTCTATAGCCAAAGAGATTAAAAAAAACCCACCACCCAGTGTATGGCCCATCTCACTTTCCTCTGCTAGGTATAGAGAATTTGGTACCTTCTCCCCACATCTCTGCCACCATGAAGGAGCCAGTTTGTGCGTCACAAAAAGAAAAAAAGTGTACCAAGCCTTCCTTAAAATTTGTTTCCACAGAGTTTAAAAAAAACTCTCGTTAGAGTGGGTTTTTTGTAATTTGTAGATTAACTCATATTGCAATAACTGCCTTCAAACTTCCTAGAGTTAAATGCTTTCTTTAAAATCCTAATAAAGTGACACTTGTGCACAATTTATGTGCAGTTGTAATTATTGATATATTACCGTAAGTAAAACACATAAGCTTTACATAGGACTTACCTTTTCCATTCATGTCACCTACTGGAACGAGACGGCCGATGCAAAGTGGACGATTCCCATAAGGATCACGTACTGCATAGATTATATCTTTATGCATAAGTAGCAATGAATATGAAGTAGGGGTTTCATTCATTAAATTTTTAATTCTGAAATGAGATGCAAGGAAATGCCACAACATTAGAGATTGCTGTGTTCAGTTACTTGTGCTGATCTGTGTTATATTTAAACAATATGGCTGTTCCTGAAGCACAAACCTCTCACCTTGCTACCCAATCAGCTGTATCATCATTCTCTAGGGGAGGGGTAAATGCCAGCAGCTGGGTGATTAATTCACTGTCAGAACTTGTTGACAGCCCCACACCATGTCGCATCAGCTTTTTTAAAAGACAAGACAAAATAAAGTATTAACAATCTATTAAAAAACACCACCACTGAACTATTATCATTTAGCAAGAATTGGGTCTATCAAAAAGGTACTTTAACAGAGGACATCTCCTAATTACAGCCAATCACATCAAAAGGAACCTTAAGTACAAGTTGTAGACTTTTGCCTCAAGAGTCAACAGGCTTTTACCGGCATAAAGGACTGGCATAGACCACTGGTACTCAAACTTTTTTAAACAAGCAGTCCAAACCTTAAAATTAGGACTGGGCTGAGGTGGCACAGAAAAACATTGCAGGAACTTTGCATGTGCAGTGAGCTCTCCTGAGCTCACCAGTTGTCAGCATGAGCTCTGGCTGAGCAGCAGGGGAAAAGGGGATAAGTGGTGATGATGTTCACCTCCTGGGCTCCAGAGCTGACAATAGTGAGTTCAGACAGCTCACTGTTTATGTGGAGCTCTAGCAGGAGCCAAGCTAACATGATGGTGAGCTCAGACAGGGAATTGGTATTAAGATAGGCCATTCACATGGGCTTCAACGGTCTGAGGCCCCACATCTAGCCTGAGGGCCGTAGGTTGAGCATCACTGGTGCAGACATATCATTGCTCTTGGTTCTGCATATCTTAATCTTTGTCTTGTTGCTCTGTGTTGTTGATATGTGACCAAAGGATCAAGCAAGCCTAATAGCTGCAGTCTGGGGATTTTGCCAGTTTCACACTACTCCTATCCTATGGAGGAGAAGCAGACACCAAGAAGGAACCAGGGGACAAATAATAGAGAGAGAAAACTCCAGGAAAGAGTGAAAGACAAAGTGACTAAAGGATAAGGAAGGGAAATAAAACTCTACAATCCTGCAATGCATCTAACCAACATTTACCCCCTGCTCAGTCCTTTATACAACAGGGTCCTTGCCTAACTTGGCATATTTTTTTGCAAATTGAATAAGACTGGACATTTTTATTTTGCTATAAGAATACCTGCAGCTACCATCAACCCACCATTTGAATCCATTCCCTTTTTTGCCCTTGCCTTTGCCTTTTCCTGTGGTAGTTGTGAAGTTCATAGGTTGATACATGATGCATGAAGTAACAATTGCAAAACGCTGTAAGTTTATAACATTGCGTACTCATGTGTCCTTCTACTTTTGTATTATGAAACAGTTAAAAAAAAAGCAGCATCTGTTTTTCTTTTTGTCTTCAAGGCGTCCCCTTCCTTCTTTAAACTCCTGCAAATTCATTTTTCATGGTCTCCTTGTGTGTTCATATCAACATATATGACTGTTTTCAACTTCTACCACAAAATTGTCAGTGATAAAAATTAAAGGTAATGCTCCAGATAAGAATTTTCAATGTATTATATATGATGTTTTAAAATAATTCTAAGCATCATCTTTTTTTTTTTCTCTACTAGCCACCATGCAATGGACAGAAATTCCAGCTGAGCTATTCACAATTATGCCTGGATTAGTTTTCCTATTGGATCAACATTAACATTACTATGAAGCTAGAAGAAAGGCAGTTTATCATTGCCTATGGCGGTTACAAATTAAAAGTTTTATTTCTCAGCATGCTCTCTAATTCACCACTTTGGCTACAGAGTTCCTCACCATTCTCTTCACTTTTCATTAATCTTAAATAGCTTTGTGTCCAGTGCAATATATGTGCTTCCCCACTTCTGCTTACTACTCATTAACAAATTATACTGAAACACCCCAGACTGAATCCTACCTTTCTCCTAAGTCTTACAGCATTTGTTAATTCACCGTTGTGTGCCACAGCAATCTTCCCATGAAGCGTTTCTACAACGAAAGGCTGACAGTTCTGCAATTCCGAGATCCCCGAAGTAGAGTATCTTGTGTGGCCAATTCCAAGGTTTGAAACATACAACTTCTTCAGACTGTCTTCACTGAACACATGATTAATAAGACCCATTCCCTTAAGGAGCATAAGAAAACAGGACACATTTGTTGTTGTTTTTTTTCCAGCAGTGCTATCCACTGTGCCAAGGCTATATAAATGTACAAACTAAGGAAAACAGACAGGCCTAAGAGAGGTGAAAAGGCTGGCAAGAAAAGTGGTCATGGTGGCAGTAGGTCACAACCTGTTAATACTGTGCTTAAATAATATGATGTAGGGGGTTATATTTTAAGATAAACGTATACTCAGTTATCCATTAAGAAAACATCCATTGAATAAAGCAGTAGCAGGAGAAAAATAGTAGGATACTGCAAATACAGGATAGTCAGTCTCAGTTTTTTTTGAGAAAGCTCAACTCGGGTAACTTTATTCTTTAATACAATGTCTAACACACTTTAGAAAGAAAATACTGTAAAAGTCAAAAACCTTTCATATAGCACATTCTGAATTATTATTTGTACAAATTCTCACATGGAACATACTATTTGGATGTACTTAAATAGCAGTATGAAAAGCATTACATGTTTTCTGAAGAACAAATAAATAGGTAAGAACAGGAATTGAGAAAAGCTGCTAAGAGAAATGAAATAATACTTGATATCAACAGCAACATATTGTATTTTTTTTTGCTGGGTTTAGATTTGCATTTAGAAAACTTCAGTGTTTAATTCGTGCCACTGCTCAACTTGGCAATCTTTTCAGAGAATGTTGTTTTTTTCAGCACAAAAGTCTTCAAGATATCCAAGTTGTCTTCTTTCAATAAGAGAAATGAATCAGAATTTCTCTCACTAGTCTCCAGGAAATCCTAGCATATTAAAAAGCCAGGGTAGCACTCCTGTTGTGCATTATGAGGGAGGAATGTTAAGACCAAGAATATTTGAGTATTTGAGGCATAAGAGTGGAAATCAAACTTCTGTTCTCAACTTTTATGCAGACTCCTTTCCTGACCTTTGGCAAATCTCTTCATTTCTCTATACCATGATGCTTGTTGGGCATATGTTTCCACACTTTAATCTGTAGCTCTTTTTTCTTTTAATTCTTTTTCCTCCAGTTCACCAGTACCCTGCTGGTTTGGTGCATCATTATCCAGAACTGCCAGTGCCTAATCCTTTCAGCTCTCTGGGGCTAACATATTAGCAGCAAGATGGCTCCAGTGCCAAAAGCTCCTAAGCTTATGTTTCAGCTGCTCCCCCCACCCTGTTTTTCTTCTTTTTAAGTAGAATGTTAAGATGAAGTCTTGGAAGTTATCAGGTCAGGATTATGATAATTTCATTGTTGTTGTACAGAATAACATTAAAAAGCTGCAGAATCAGGTGTTATGACTGTGGAAAAAAAAATCTTTCTAAATTTAAATAAACAAGTAAAGACTTCCCATATGCACCTCTTCTAGAGATTTGGAATTCTTTTTTGGTTAGTTTATTTTGCTGACTTTTCCAGCCCTCCTTGCTACACTGAAGATTAGAGTTAGTCTTTCTTAAAACTGCCAAGACAATAATGAGCAAGGAATCTTTGTATTTTACCTTATGCACTTTGAATGCCTGGGCTGATTCTCCATCACTTGTCACGATTCCGGCACTCTCCTGGCCCCTGCAGACAATACACAACCAAACAGAATGTCGGACAGCTCATGGAATATAATTTGCAACGGATAAAAGAACAAGACAAGACACTTCAATACAAATTAATTAATTGTATTTTTTATAAATATATCAAAACTCTTGTATTGCATAAAGGAATCCCCAAATATTGCATAAGGTTCAACCCAAAGTTCACTGACCTTGATAGGAATCTTTTCATTAGCTAACACTGGATCAGGTCCTCAGTGCTGACCTTCTTCACTAACTTGAAAGTGGGCATAAAATACTAGCAACTGCTTAACCTGGAATGCAATTCCACAACTGTGTCAATAGGCTTCTACAGCTCAAACAAAACAAATGTTTTCAACCTACTCAGATTTTTCTCTTAAGCAGAGTGTAGGCCAGTTACTTTAAACTAGGAATTCAAGTTGAGATGGTCGCTTTTCATAGATTCCTAGAGTCAGAAGGGACCTCAGTGGGCCATCTAATCTGACCCCCTGCCCCTGGCAGGCAAGAAAAGAAACACCAACCCTGGGGTCATGTGATCCCAGCCAGGTGCCTGTGCAGTCTCTTCTGGAAGACCCCCAAGGATGAGGTGAGTACCACCTTCCTTGGGAGCCCATTCCAGATTCTGGCAACCCTGACCGTGAACAACTTTTTCCTAACGTCCAGCCTGAACCTTCTCTCCAGTAGCTTATGGCCATTGTTCCTTGTCATTCCAGGGAGTGCCCTGGTGAACAGATCATCGCCTACTTCACGTTGCTCTCCCCTTATGAATTTGTATGCTGCCACAAGGTCCCCTCTCAGCCTTCTCTTGGAGAGGCTGAAGAGGTTAAGGTCCCTTAGCCTTTCCTTGTAGGGCCTTCTCTGCAAGCCTCTAATCAGGCGAGTGGCTCTTTTTTGGACCCTCTCCAAATTGTCTGCATCCCACTTGAACTACAGAGTCCAGAACTGGACACAGTACTCCAGCTGCGGTCTGATCAGTGCCACATAGAGGGGGAGAATCACTTCCCTGGGCCTGTTTGTGAAGCACCTACGGATGCATGACAAGGTGTGATTGGCTCTGCCAAATGCTTCATCACACTGGCTACTCATGTTCATCCTGGAGTCAACAGTGACTCCAAGATCTTTTTCTGCCTCAGTGGAGCTGAGATCACCCCCAAGCCTGTAGATATGATGGCAGTTCTTCCTCCCTAGATGCAGCACCTTGCACTCGTCCTTATTGAATTGCATCCTGTTGCTCTCTGCCCACTTCCCCAGCCTGTCTAGGTCAGCCTGGATCTGGTTAGCTGCACCCCATAATTTTGTGTCATCCACAAATTTGTTTCCCACCCTGTCATCCAGATCACTGATGAAGATGTTGAACAGCACAGACCCCAGAACTAAACCCTGAGGAACTCCACTGCCCACATCTTTCCAGGTTGATACCGACCCGTCCACTACCACCCTCTGAGTGTGACCCTTGAGCCAATTTGCTACCCAGTCTACTGTGTAATCATCCAAGGCAAATCTCAGTTTATTTATAAGGACGGTATGGGATACCTTGTCAAAGGCCTTCTTGAAGTCCAGATAACATCCACTTCGACTCCTGCATCTAAACAATTGGTGGCCTTGTCGTAAAAGGTAACTAGGTTAGTCAGGCAGGACCTGCCTGCTAAAAACCCATGTTGGTTACCCCTCTGCATCACATTAGCTAGCAGGCTCCCACAGATGTGTTCCTTGATAACTTTTTCTAGGATTTTCCCAGGGATAGAGGTAAGGCTGATGGGTCTCTATAGTTCCCCGGGTCCTCCTTCCTCCCCTTCTTAAAGATTGGGATGACATTAGCCCTTTTCCAATCCTCCGGAACCTGACCCAAGTGCCATGAGCACTCATATATCCTTGCCAGTGGATCAGCTATGACCCCTGCTAATTCCTTCATTACCCATGGGTGGAGTCCCTCTGGTCCTGGTGATTTGAATATGTCCAGTCACTCCAAGTGTCTTTTTACCGTGTCAGCACTGACCGTTGGTCGGCTGATGTTCCCTTTTTTGGTGTCCATGATGTATGTTGAGGGTTCGTCTAGATTCCCATTTAAGAAGACAGAGGCAAAAGACTCATTGAAGAGCTCTGCCTTGTCCCTGCCATCTGTCACTAAGCCCCCCCATCCGTCCTGTATGGGTCCTATGCTACCCCACACCTCTTTTTGCTCCCAATGTACCTAAAGAAGGACTTTTTATTGTCCTTAATCCCCAATGCAAGCCTGAGTTCTAGAGTTGCCTTGGCCTTCTTGACTGACTTCCTGCAGGTGGAGGCCAAAGAAGTATACTCCTTGTTGCTAGCTACCCTCTGCTTCCACTTCCTGTACACCTCTTTTTTTTGTCCTTAAGGCATCCTGGATGCCCCTGGTTAGCCAAAGGGGCTTCCTGGCTCCCTTGCCCCCTTTCCTCTGCCATGGGATTGACTCACCCTGAGCCCAAAGAATGGTTTCCTTGAGGAATGTCCACCCACCCTGGACCCTCAATGCATCTAAGTTCTTAGCTCCTAGCACCCTGCTAACCAATCCTCTGAATCTATTAAAGTCAGCTTTTTTAAAGTTTAGCACCCGTGCCCTGCTGGGTATAATGCCCGACCTTCGCTGGACAGTGAATTTAATCATTTGGTGATCGCTGTCCACTAAGGTGCCTTGAATCCACAGGCCCCCCACCAGGTTATTCCCTGTGGCCAACACCAAGTCGAGCAAAGCATTACCCCTGGTGGGACACTTGACCTCCTGTGTTAGGTGGAGGCTTTTGCACTTAAGCAACCAAGTTACTGTTTAGAACCTACTGAAAGGCTCTGGATCCTTATATCAAAGTGTAATTTTGAGCACCCAAACGCAATATCAGATACCTTAGCTTCTGTGCCCAAACTGGAATATTAAGCTTATAATGTCATGAAAGAGGATAAGTTTATTTTTACATCAAATTGGTCTTAGAAGACAGAATATTAATACTAAAGAGTCACAATATCAAATGATGCAAGCTTTTCTGGGCTCTTTCTCATTTTTCCAGACAGTCATCCCTGCCTCAGTCTTCCCTGTTATAGTAAGCTGAACAACACAGGTGCCAGATAAGCTGGTTATAAGAAGCTAAACAACACAATGTGCCAGCAGCAGACAGTGTTCCCCATGTTTTACAAAGCAGGTGAAAGCCATGTTTTATTTTATTTTTTAAAAACTCAGCTTTTAGTCCCAGCATAAGCCACTCCTTCTTTGCCTATGGTCTACTTGAGCATTGCACACTAGGACCATGATCACCAGCTACAAATCTGTACAGTTTCTGTAACAGACTTGAACTGGGGTACATTCTTAAGGCAGTCTTCAGTTGGACTAAAACTTTAAAAACAAACAAACCACAATTTAAAAAAACCTAACAATTTGATGCATATTAAATGATGCAGCTAAATCAGGGCCTTGTTACCTCTCAGCTCCGTGATCTTGGGGAACCCTGACACAGGATGCAGCCTGTCTGACTCTCAAAGATTTCTGCCCCCACCTGAACAAGAACTGATTATGGAAGACAATGAAGATGCAGTGGGAGACTCACCTAAAGCCCTCCAGATAAGGGTGACAAGAGTGAAACAACTGCCCTAGGTCTCATTTGCATGCAAGATGGAACCAGAAGACAATTCATTTACATGGAAGATGGAGAACAGAACACCTGAAGCAAAGACCTCAGTGAATTCTGGGATCAGAGAAGCAGGGGAGCACTGCATGATGGGGAATCTGTGCTCCAAATGCTAATCAACCCACATTTACACACACCCAGCTCAGCATTTATCAGACCAATTCTAATCTGGATTTACAAAGGACTCCCCCCTCACACACACACACACACACACCTCTAAGCAGAAGTAAAAGTTTAATAGGCATCTTGGGCCGTACATTCGGTCCCACTGTGGGAGTCCTACTTAAACTTGATTGACCAAAACTTGGTTGCCGGGTTAGGGAATGCCGAGGCAAAGAGACTGAGTCAGAGGGGATATGGGCAAGATTTGAACAATGGTTATGGGTTCATCACAGTGTCCAGCCCATTGGAGCCCTGACCACAAGTGTTGTCATACTTTTCCCGGGATGACTGGTGGAAGTCCTCACAAAAGTTATGAAGAGTCATGGTAAGCTGAGGTTTGTTCACAACAGGTAAAAATCCAAAACCCTGACGCTGCAAGCTATCTATGGTTTCTGAAGAAACAATGAGGTATCCCATCCAGTATGTCTGCTATCCATAGGAATTTCAAGCTGGCTCCTAAGTGTCTGGTTACTCCTTAAAAACTTATGTTTTTCCTGGTTGTTAATCAGTTTCTTGAGATGTTCCAAACCAGATAACCCCTTGTCAACAGAAAAGACAATTATTTACACTATTAAGAATGCTTTGAAGAAGCTGAACCTAGGGTATAAAAATCTGTAAAAAAAGCAGCAAAGTTGTGCTTCAAGAGGAGAAGTCTCTCTGACACCATCTGCTGTTGTTCCCAAGAAGCTGGAAGAAACAGATCGTCTCCCTTCAAGGATTGTGCTAAGAACTTTACCTGTCAGCATTGGAACCTGAGTCCCTTGGACTGGTGAGATCCCAGCTCTCACTCTCTCTTTTCTTTTTTTCTCTCTAGGCATAGATTTCTGAACCTGAATTGTATTAGGTAAGCCTGAGCTAAGTTTCCCTAAATACTTAGTGAAACCAGGGTAGTATTGTAATTGGTTGTGTTTGTTTTCCTTTGCATGTCTATTACTACTAGTACTATTATATATTTCATATACTTAGCAATAAATAACTTTTATAGTCAAACTGGTAGTAACTGGGTATATTTTTCCTTCTCTACTTCTCCTTCCCCACTTGCTCTGCAGCAATGCTTCTTTTACCTAAGCTAAAGATCCCTGTGAAGCCCAAAAATACTGTGGGGTCTACTCATCAAGATGCTAAAGACTGGGACGTGCTGAGTTTGAAACACATAAGGGGATCAGCTTGTACAGGCTGATTGACCCAGTTTGGCTCAGACGTGCCCTAATGAACTGAATGCTGGCCCATGAGGGTGTCAGCTGGACACCCAGCCGGATTCAGAAGGATTCTGTTTACCTGTGTGCTTGTGTCTGACTGCAGGCCACTGTTGCTCTGATGAACTGATTCCTGGCATATGAGGGTGTCAACCTGTCCATGCTGATCAACCTGGCCAGGTCAGACATGTCATGTTAATCTGTGCGTGTCTGATTGATTTGGTGACTGGAGGAACCCAGCCCCATTGAAACTGAGTTCTGCAAGATAGCTCCCTGGGGGGGTGAGGACTTGCAGAAGGGAGATGTACAGCTCCGTATAGAAACACAAGTACACAAGCAGCACATTGATAGAATTACAAAGACCTTAGAAACGTATCCCTAATAAATGAGCACACCCCAAAGTGATGGGCAAATCTGGTAACAGCCTCTTCAGGAGTTTCAGTGAGCTGTTGCAGGCCAGGGGGAAGGGGTGCTGACCTGGCTGGGTATGGCATGGGAGAGGTGGTGTGTGAAGGGTGTGGGGGCAATTGATCCTGTCTGGTCCCATTTACCCTGCACCTACCACCAGAGGTGCTGGACAGAGCATGCTGGTAAGGTCTCCATGGAGACCAGCCTGGACACCTGTGGGCAGAATGCCAGGCACAGGAGATGGGGTTGTAGGATTGCAGCATGGTGACAATGCAGGATAGGGCCAAGGGCAGGGCTGTGATCCTCTCCCTGCATGTCCCTGCCAACAAAATTGATGCCTGCCGCAGGAACATGTGGGGAGTGGATCATGGCTCTGCATCAGATCTCAACCTTGCACTGTCAACACCCCATGATCCCAGCCCTGACCCTGCCCACCTGTCCCACTCCCAGACACACTCCCTGCCCACTCGCAGCCCCATCCCATCCATCTGGCTAAGTGCTCTGCCTGCCCACTCTGCCCAGTGCCCCCAGTGGTAGGTGCAAGGCAGACTGGCCAGGATGCCTGAGCAGTGGGAACAATGGCAGAGATGCAGGCAGTGGCAGCTCTGTGCCTTCCAAGAACTGCCAACTGCGCTGCTCCCACCCTGCTGCTCCTGCCCTGCCATATGCCCAGGGGCAGTGGGACCAGCTGCACTTGCCACTGCCTAGGCTGCCTCCTACACCTGGGCTAGGTGGGACTAGGGGACCTTCCATGGGTTATTAAACAGAATCCTTTGGCGGGCCGGATCTGACATACAGGCCATATTTTGCCCACCCCAACTTAAATGCTGACCAAGAGGAATATAATTACTTATTTATTTCTTGAACTATAAAACAGGCATATCACATTAAAGTGGTACATCTTCATAGGTGTCACTGGTTGAATTGCCCTTGAGTTATACCTGCATATGAAACAGCAGGATATTCAATATGACTGACCCCTAACTAGTTAAACAGGAGATAATCCCTGATGGAGATAAGAATTAAAAGTTCACTCACTATTCACTAACACCAGCTGTGGGTTAAGGAAGTATTAAGGGGTGCTTGACTAAAAACAAATTTATGTCTAAAATTTTTACCATTTTTGCTAATATAATGATTATTATAAAACATAGTGAACGAAGAAGTGTCTCTGTTCCCCCCTCAACCCTGTTTACTTTGTTTAGGAAAATGTGTTTCTATAAAACACAAGAATTATACATGGAAACTGAGAAACCAATGTGGTACATTCAACAAATGTTTGGCTCTGTTTCATAAAGGCCCTTTCAAAGTTGATGTGTCCCTGTAGATAGCAAGGGGAAAAAAAATCAAAAGATAAGTGGTCAAGTTATCCTTGGTATAATGCACTGATTTTCTTTGCAATTTTGGGACAATCTCTGAACCCAGTATCACCACCTACCTCCATTCCTGGCTTCCTCTAGTCCCACCTTCTCCCCCACAGATTCAGAACATCTGGTCAGCAGTGAAACCTGTATAGTAGGCTGTGCAGACTCTAACAGGGGCTCTCTACCTCTATACACCAGAGTTATGCTTCACAGGGATGTAAGAAATGGCTGGGGGAAGAGATAGATAGATACAACCATGGCTATGCGGATGAACTAGCCTAGCCAAGCACCACCCAGAATCACAATTGACCATGTGGGATGGGGAGAAGGGGGCACAGATTGATGGATTCTGAATCTGTCTGAGAGTCTTTACTCTTCTTTCATTCCTAGTATTCTCCTGCATTGAGTGAAAATGCTGGGGGGATAAAGGACAGAACTGGTACATCATCTTTTAGAAACTGTTCTCATGGAATGGACACGCACATGCGCCCGCCCGCCCACGCACGCAGCCAGTTTTAATATGAAATAAGAAAACATGAAACAGGTTATGTGCTCTGTGAAAACAAAACAAAAAAAATTTCAGTAGCATAAATCCCAAAATATTTTGGGGGGTTTTTTAAACAAAAATGCACACAGACTGCATCATTTGTCATGATTAACTTGCACGTTAACACGATTTCAAATACACCTTTCAATTTGGGACTGATGGGGGACTCCTACTAACACCTTTCAGCTCACAAAATATAAAAATGGTTGCAAACAAACAACAACAAGAATGCCCAAATGACTAAGACTTCTGTCATGCAACAAAAATGAAAGAAACATTAAGAAATAAGGGAACAAAGATTTCGCAATGAGCTTTCTCTTTACAGTAACTACAAAACAGCAAGACAAGGTTCTTTGGGTAAAACCAATATCTTTTATTTGCCCAAGTAAAATAGTTGGAAAAATTCTTCTTTGCAAGCTTTCCGGTACAAACATCCTTCGTCAGGCTGAGGAAGCCTCTGCAGTTGGTCTATGCTCTTCCTGGATGGAATAGAATAGAAGCCAGAGGCCAGTATGCTTGCGAGAATGCTAGTCAGTGAAAATTCAAATACAAAATAGCAAAGTATTAGAAATGTTTTTCATAACACGGGTTAAAAGCAGATATATTTAGATACCAGAGATTCTGTTCAGTTTTTATCCTGCAGAAAGCAGCCTTTCCCTAATGCAGCTACTAAGACACACACTGATCATTTGTGCCTGAGCTGCTTTATTTGTCTGCTTCTAATACAGAGCCTGCTTATTTGGCAGTTTCTCAAGTTACTCCCCTCAGGCAGCTTCAGCCAGTAAAACTAGATCCTTTCATCTCTGTGGAGCTTACTGACAACCAGCCGTCTGGTTTCCTAGGAAACAAAATCTTGGCTAGAAATAGTGAATCATTTCCAGGTCACTTTCAACATGGAGAGTGGAGCAGGAAAGCATTGGACTGAAGAGGAGGTTAAAGCCTTGTTAAGCGTCTGGTCAGAAAAAAGCATAAGAAAGCAACTTCATCGAACACTAAGGAATAAAGGAATATTCATCTACATTGCTAAAAGACTACAGGACTTCGGGGTTTACAGAGACTGGAAGCAGTGCCGGGCAAAGTACAAAAATCTGAAGTATGAATACAGAACAGTTAAATATGCCCACAACTCTGGAGATGCTATGAAAACCATGAAGTTTTTTCATGATCTGGATGCCATATTGCAATATGAACCTGTCACACAATTAGCAGAGGAAGAAAACGGCAGGTGCTCTGCGACTGAGACTCAGCTGACAATAAGCACTACTACAGAGAAAACTGAAGGTAAAAACTAAATCACTGTTCTGCTGCTTGCCTTTGCTTTAAAAAACAAAACAAACCCCAAATACTGAGTTTGCTAGCATTAAAGTCCACATTATATAGCACCACTAGCACAGTTCTAATAGCAACTGACTTGATAAGCTCTTTGCATTGGGGGGGGGCGGGGGGGGGAGGAGGGTTAGCACCAGCAGTGTTGAAGTCTGGAGAGAACCAAAATGACACCAAGGTTATGCTCTAACTGCTGGTGCTAAAAGCTCACAAAGAGGTCAGTCCTACCGAGGTTCTTATCTGTGCAACTCTGTTCTAATATTCATTTTAAAAAGCTATTTTATTTATATGTTTAATGCTTTACCCCAGGTTTTTCAGAGCTCCAGTTCAGAAAAACTGGACTATTCTGTATCAAGCATTTCACCATGCACAATTATAAAATTACAGCTTTTTTGTTTTTAAAAGACAAAAAGCAAATTATCAGTAGGTCTGAAAACTACAAAAAAAAATCCAAAATAATTTTTATTCTGATTTTAAAGATTTTTCCCCTTAACTTAAATCTGATTAATTTGTATTAATAGGACTAAATGTAAACATAGACAATACAGTTTTGGGAGCTATTTGTGCAACAAATACTTGAGCATACAAGGAAGCTTAAATATTTAAATAAGTTATTCGTGTTTCTTCTAGGAAAAAAAGTTATATTATTTTAAACAAGACATCCCAGAGCAAGACAGAGAGAGACATTTTTATAAACATGAAGAAATTGTAGTTTTATCAAACCAGTTGCACATCAGGTTCTGTTGAGCCCCCTCATTGTGTGTGTGACTTTCACTAATGTTAAACCGGAATTCATTCTATTATAGGGGGGAGCAGAAGACGACAAAAAATTAAATGGGCTGTAGAGACAGCACTTAGATCCGGATTAGAATTATAATATGGTTGAGGTTAGAAACTGAGGCCTGAGATTTGATGGTGCCAAAACCTCAGACTGCTATCCTAAGTTTTCAATCACTTCCCACCTGGTACAAACAAGGTCTCTTTTGGGTATCTGTTGTAATCTAAAAATCATGAGACAAACACAAATCTGGTGATTCAAGTTGGGCTTCACTATATTCCTAAACTGTGACAAGGTTTGTATGAGGTTTTTAGCTCTGGTTACATTTTTTCTTTAAATAATTTTATATAATTATTTTTTTTAAATGTAACCAGAGCTAAAAACCTCATACAAACCTTGTCAAAGTTTAATATATATATATTAAACATTAAAAAAGAGCAACTAACTAGGAGGAAAATTTTCAATAGTAAGAAGCGGACATGCATGCCTAAGTCACTTCCATGCCTTTGACAATTTCCCTGTTAAGATCCTATTTTACAGCTCTTAAAGTGGGAAAGCATGGTTTTCCATGCTTTAAGGAAAAAAACCCAACCCACAAATTAATTTTTTAATAATGTCTCACCTATTTGAAAATATTTAATTAAAAATAAAATTAGTAGTTAACACACACACACACACACACACACACACACACACACACACACTGACTTATCCCCCCGTCCCCCACCCCACAATAATGTACAAAAGTTCAAGGGTCAGAATCTCAGCAGTAACAAACTAATGGAGCCACTGACTTTCATGGAGTTATGATGATTTACATAAGCTAAGGGTATGCTCCTGGAAACCTAGTGTCCTGTGTTTTGAATGGCCTTGCCCAAATGGTTCATTTGAACCTAACTTTGCTTTGTAAATTGTAGCAAAGCTAATAGAAATTGCTCTTAAATGATTTAACTGTTTCACATTTCATATCCTATTCACATTACACATTTGTGAGAGTGCATCATAAAGGGCCAATGTACCAATCTTGTGTGCAAAACTCAACGTAGGATGCCAAATTAAAAACTGCGCTCCTGGTAAGGCTCCTTGCGTTTTGGGGCATAGACCCTCAATATATACACAAGCTTATTTCAAAATGTGATACATTAATTATACTTTTACATGTACACATGTAACATATATGTAACCTACAACTATGCAAAATAATTCATATATAACAAGGGATAAACAGATTGGCAACAAGAGTAGTAACCTTTTGCATGAAAATACACAAATTCAGGAAGTCAAACAATACTATACTATACTATCCAATCTTGGTCCCATGAAAGTCACTGAATAAAATATCCACTGAAGAGGTTATCTGGCATTTTAATTGAATTTTTAAAGATCTGTATTTGAATATACTGTTGTTTAAGATGTATGTTCTTGATAGCTTATGGTAGTGCAAGATTAATGTTGCAGCTGTGGTGGTCCAAAATGATTCAAGAGGCAAGGATTTCTTGAGTGACATCTTTTATTGACCCCTAAGAAATCCTCACCTCTGGATAACTTCTAAATTTCTTGTCAGAGATGTTCTGCGCTCCAGCTTGTTTAGTAGGATTTTTTTTTGTCAGACCTGAAAGTAATACCTCCACGATTGGTGGGGAGTGGGAGGAGGAAGCTCTATAGCAGCAGAAGTCAAGAAGAAATGTAAAATAGTTCATATTTGCTAGGGTTATTAATTTGAGCACCCTCAGCTGGAGAGGAAATGAAGTACACGTGTGTGCCCTAACCCCAGGTAGCCCCACCTGTTCTGGGGTTTACCCCTCCAGACCACAGTGAGCACTCCATGGGATTCAAGGAAGGAAGGGTGCAGTGGTGCTGAAAAGGCACCCAAGCCTCTCTTCTCCACTGAAGGGCAGAAGCTGTGTGTGGAAGATTCCCTCACAGGCAGAACTCAAGGAGATGGAAATAATTATGGCCTAGCTGTGTGACTTGCAGAGGTGAGAGAACAAAAAAATAACTGTTTGATATAGTCCTTGGTTCATTAACTCATGGATATAGCAATACAGGCTGCGTACAGACATTACACTTAGACCAGTCTAAGTGGTCAGAAATATATCTAAACCCAGAGCCGTACATCAGTTCTGCACACAATGACCAGTCTAAAAATGGCACAAGCAGTCTAAGATAGACCTGATTCAAGGTAAATTCAAATCAGATCAATGTAAGGTTAAACCCATGCATCAAACTTCTGTTCCGATTCAGTGTCTATCTTTTTGAAGAGAAGTACATTTAGGTTTTTAATAATGGCTCTGTTTTACAGTTCATGAAACTTAAAATTTCCTTTATTAAGAATGAACGAAGTGGCTTAGCATACTGAATGCAGAATGAGGCACAACAGAAAACTCATGAGTAGGTTTCTGTGCAAGGAGTTTTTCCCTTATTCTACTCTCCTTTCCCTGAACATTCATGATACTTGTTACTATAAAAAGATGGAATCTAACTTCAAGGATTCAATTGTTAAACAGAATATGGAGTAGTAGCAAATATAAATGAACCTACAGAGAATTAGCAAAATCTTCCATAAAAGAATTCAAAAGTATTGTGCGGCATAATTCCTTGCATTTAGTACAAGAACTTTTTAATTACCTGTACAATCTGTTTTCTTCTGCTGGATGCAATTGAAGAAACTAATATTTGAAATATGTAGCTAAAATGTAGGAGTAACTGGACCAGAACACACCATGTGTCTCTAATGACTGTTTCCAAATTCTTCAAAAGGAAGACCACACTTTCTCCCATAACTCAGACAGACAATGGTGCAAGGGTCCACATTTCTGGATGCATCTTTGGCCTTCCTTCTCCCAGCCCCACGTGATCTTTTATGCATCCTGGGCGCACCTACACGAGGTGCTTACTGCACATTAGCCTAAACAATGCACAGTAGCATGGCCGTTAAAAATCGTGCTAACAGCCTACTGCACCATGCTATTAAGCTAACGCGCAATAAGCATCACAAAAAAAACTGTGTTCCAGCACTACTGCGCAGTAACTCTAGCTACTGCACATTTAGTTAGTACTTTATTAAGCAAGTACTAAACTAAATGCACAGTACCCAAGACACATTAATGAACGTGTAGATGCACTCACTGAGAAGGGACTACCATGGTCATTTAAGTCCAGTCCCCTGCAGAGATTCAGGATACTATTTCTAAACCAGCCCACACAGATGCCACTGTTTCAAAAATGTTAATGAAGTATGCTTATGTCACTGTCTTGACGTACATTTCTAAAAAGGATTTAATAAAAACAACTCTTTTTATAAAATTCCAGCCAAAACAATACCTCAATCACCAGCCACAGAAACAAATCCCACAAGGTGACAATGTGATACAAAGCAGTGGCCATAAAACTCTTTGCTGCTTACAATGTAATAGCCTTTTCACGTTCTTTGGTGATTTATTTTCATAATCGAAAGCAAAGGAAGGACAGATTAATTATCAAGTTTTTAATTTCTGAATATCACAAATCAAGAGCATCTGGGGAGTCCAAGGTGAAATAATCCATGTTGGTATGCATTTCTTTGTGTGTGCAAATCCTGTCATATGGTCACCATTTTTTTGTTTAGGCCTTAACAACATATAAAACAGACAAGACACACACAAAAAAATCTATTTTTATTCAGATATGAAATAGAGATGGAAACACACGCATACACATATTTGTTAGCACATAGTAAAGCTGTGTGATTATATGTGCAAAGTTAAGGTTTATTTCAGCAGTGACAGCCACACAAATCCATCTTGCCTCTTGGCAAGTCAAAATTAGTTTTCAGGCTCCACGTATTCAAAACTTTACTTAAGCATGCCCACTTATGGAGGAACAACATACCACAGGATAGAATTCAACCTGCATTGGGAAAAAGTCCCCAAAACATAAAACCATTCCTTGTATGTCCCCTTCAGTATTGCAAGGGATGGTAAATGGCTATTTACTTTCTCTGCACCAATTCTTGATTTTATAAATTGATCATACCCCACCCTCAGCTGTTTTCTCTAAGCTGAAAAGTCCTGTACCATTTTCTCTGTGTGTGTGCGTGCAGGAACCTCTCCATGCCCCTGATCATCCTTGTTCTCTTCTCAAAACCTATTCTTAAAATAAATGTAGATTTTTTTTTGCCTGGTAATCTGAATGGAAACAAAGTCCATGTTTATTTGGATTTTTGCTTCCATTTTTATTTAGTAGCATTTAGTCAGAGAAATGGGTGCCCCCTAAAAAAACTGAAAGAAAAAAAAAAAGCACGTAAAAAAAATCGAGCATGGAATAAATTAGTTTTCTACAAGGATTAAAAACACCTTTAAAATTGGTGTCAAAGAGACTACATTTAAGACAGTTGTTTTACCCGCTACTGCTTCTTTCCCATCCAATTACTTCTTGTGAACTGCTGACTGTGTATGGACATTTAATATCTTCAAAAATGATTTATTCCATACCAATTTTTCACATGAAAACTCTTCCCCCCCAGGTGAAATGTCAGTTGCATTAGAAGAGGATGAGGATGTCTCATCGGATCCATTACTTTTTATTTCGCATGTCAGACCAATTGAACTAGGTAGAGTATGATGGTGTGGGAAGCAAAAAAAAAACCCACCATACTTACAGAGTAGAGTAATTCTGGTATGTCTTGTTGCAATAAGTTTTCATTAGCCTCAATAAGTTTTTGATTAATACAAGTTTACAACAAAAACAAGACTGCGCTTTCATCCCTCTGGTTTTAACATTCAGTAGCCTAATGAATAACTGGTTGTCTACCACAATACATGGCAGATGACCACTGCATGACCAATTTGCTGATTGCATGATTAGTTTTCACCTTCAGAAACCATCCCATGCTACAGCTAAATCATATTAACTACATTTATCTTAATTTATTACTTACTAATGGAGGATCTGTCACATGATAGTGTGAGAGACATGCCCTTTGTGGTTTATCTGCAAGTCATCTGATTTATGCATAAAATGGCAAATCTGTGAGCAAATCAGCTGAGGGGAAATCTGCAGGGACATGACACAAAAGAATCCTGTATCCAAGAATGCCGACTCCCAGCTGAATAGTTTGAGTCTGCAGTAGCCTACACAGCAGTTATACCTGCTCCTGAAGCAGTGGTATGGCTACCAATCTGGTGGCCCACCAACCATGCAATAACAACTTATTTGGGAATGGCTGAGCTGAAATGTTGCCTTGGCCAAGGAAATTCGTGCTCAGCAGAGATGAGCAACCATAAGACATCTGCTTCCCCAGCAAAAGTCCTCACAACCCCGTTGGTCCTGCCAGTTAGTCACCAGCTGACAGATTTGAAATAGCAAACAAACTCCTTCCCCAAACTACCAGAAGCTTTCACCTTGAATGTGGTGCATGTCTGCACTCATTAAGTAGGCAACATGCCAACTGATGACAGGTTAAACAGAAGGTTTGCTCAAAGGATGGGAAGGCAGCAGTCCAGGAAAACAAAGTTTATTATGATATTAGTTGTACAACGGAGACCTTTGTGCTGAGATTCACTGTTGAATCTAAGAAATGTGACACAGAACTTGCTACCCAGGGAGCTGGGGAGGAACCTAAGATGGTTTGATATCACCTGAGCTGGTTTAAGAGTGAGAGAGACCTCAATACAACTGATATAGATCTGAGGAGCTAAGCAGCTGGTCCCTGGCTTCTGAAAGGTAGAAGCAATTCACGTGATATGTTCTGCCTATCCATCCTTGACATGCCCTTCCTGCCAGATGTATACATCTTTACTGATATTTCTACTCAGATCAATACTTAAAGGAGTAGAGGGTCTAAATAAATATTAATTAGTACTTGACAACATAGCATAAGGCATCATCATTTGGGACATTGAAAGCCTTTAGTTCTGGCTGAAGAGAGAAGGCAACCTTGTAAAAACAGACAAATTCACTACTATGTAGTCCTTTTAAGTACACAGCCTTGGGACTGCAAAGGGGTGGTGGCTGGAACTATACACTCACCCAAACTTAATGTAAGCAATTCTCATTAAGTACAGAATAACCCATTTCAGTTGCTGGCAGTGGTGTGGTATTAGCAGCCCCAAAACTGACTAGCTCCTGTCATTTTCAAGGCTTCTAATAGTCAGTTTCAGGGCTACTATTAGAAGCCTTGAAAATGACAGGAGCTAATCTGTTTCAGGGCTGTTATCTCCCCTCATTTTCAAGGCTTCTAATAGCAGCCTTGAAACTGACTAGCTCCTGTCAATTTCAAGGCTTTTAATAGCAGCCTTCTGACAGCTGCTTCCCCTTCACTGTTTCTGGCACCAATTATGCTGCAGTGAAATGGAGTTCAATTACATTATGAAGTAGACATCATGGCTGAAAGGTGCTATGCACTTAAGCAGTTTAGGCACTTCGTAAATATACAGGTAACCAGGGTTTGTTATAAGCAAAAGATTGGGACCTGCATCTCATTACAGTCCTCAAATTAATAATGGTGTTATCTAATACACGCACATAAATGGAGACGACTGGACACAAGCTCTCAGAAGGCACATGCATTATTCGTATTCATGGACAGGGGAACTGAGATATGAACAAACACTCTGGAAGAAATCCTGCTCAAGTCTTCTCTGAAAGCAGAAAAGCAGAGAAGAGGTACATCTTAACAGGCATCTGCAACTTTTTGTCACCTGGGTCTGCCAGATGACTTTTTGAGGTCCCTTTCAGTCCTATCTTCAAAGACTTGTGAGGTAGGCTCTGGGTCAAAAGACAATGAACACTCTGGTGAATTACCATGCTACCAAAACTACACAGCTATTACTATTTTAGAGCTTCTTAAGAATTTTTGAGGTTACCTTTTTCATTTGAAAAATGGTGATTCACTAAAACCAAGAAGTTTCAATAGGTAACTTAATTTTGATGGAATTCTCTACTCAAACTTCTGGAAATGGTCGAAGTAGGATCTTAAGACACTCTAAAAAACAAAAGTTTTCATTGCCAGTTCCTAAACAGTTGTGCTTATAAATGTAACCTAATTAGAATTTTTAAAAAATAGTTAAAACAAAACCATCCAAATACCCTAGATCACTTTTTTTTGTCAGAAACTAATTTTTATTTATTTATTTATTTTTTTACAGTTTTGATTTTTCAACAAATTAAAGGCAGGTTTGTTTTTTTTTATTACAATCTTCACAAGGAACTGATAGCCATTTTCCACCTAGCACGGTGTTTTACTGCAAAAAAAATTAGTCCACCTAGTCATTATGACCCAATTCAAGAAACTGTCCATGGCATTTCAAACCCTGCAAGTCAGACCTATCCATAAGAAGTGCTGGTCCAATTCAGAAAGCTAAACAATCCTCCCGCTTCACAGCTATTAAATGTTCCTTAGCTGTGAAATGTAAACATGAAAAAAAATATATATAAATTATAAAAATTATATATGGGGGGGGGAAGAGAGAGAGAGAGAGAGAAATCTTATATCTATCTATCTCTCAGACAAGGTAGATGTTAAAAACTTCATTAGGAAATTGTTAAAATTTTATTTATATAAATATAATAAATATAACTATATACATTCTCCTCATTGAGAAAGATCAATTGAGATAGATATCCATCTCAACTGATATACCTCCATTTCCTAATAAAGTTTTTAACACCTGTTCTCAGCACTTTTAAAGTGACAGACACTTCGTTATCTGAGAGGTTAGAGATGGAAAGGAAGGAAAAGGCCAAGAAAAGAAAATGAGAAAGATCCTCTATTATCTCTTCAGATTCTACATGTATATATTTATATCAATAAAATGTCAACAATTTCCTAATAAAGTTTTTAACATCTGCCTTGTCTGAGATATATATATTATTTTTTCCAGCGGGATAGTTAGCAGACATATTAGTCAGATGAGGCGATTCCCAATAGCTGAGCTGCAACCTCTTCAAGCTTCTTTGATGTTCATTGTGATCCATTATAGCAATCCCTATGGAGTACTGGTAATTTCAAAAGCCTGCTCCTAACACTCCTTCTGGGCAGTGGTGCTTAACTTTTAGGTCGTGTGGGCCAAATGAGTGATGTAGGGCTGGTCTGCAGGTCAAATCAGACCCCCACACCGCAAGATTGGGCCTGCCTGCCCTGCAGGGGTATCTGGGCCCCATGCTGCCCTGCGTGCCAGATCTAGTGCACAGCACCTTGGCTTATGGGGCTCCCCACGGACTTGTAGGAAGCTCTACAGGCTGGATGATAGGCACTGGGGGTCAGATCTGGCCCATGGGCTGGGGCTTCAATGTGCCTGCATTAAGGCACATGTAGAAACACGGTTGGTATGTCACCTGCAAATTAGCCTTTTCAACTGTGCTGTATCAGCAGGCCAGCTGCTGCTAAGACTTCTCTTGACAAACATAGAACCTTAATTATTAAACAAAGCAGGGTGGAAACTGCCATTTATAAGTAAAGGTCTCTTAAGCAGAATGACTTGTGGACAACCATATGCAGCAATTATTCCTTAAACAAGTTTATCATCAAATACCTTATTTCGCAAAAGTATGCTTCATTGAATCAGAATGTGTTAGCGATATTTTTGCCAGAGAGAGCTCAACAACTATAAAAGTGTCCTAACACTCGCACCTGGACTGCCCTTTAGAAAAGGATGATTTCAGAGGCATTATTTATATCACCAGTCTAACTGCAAAATTTGTGCTAACTACTCTGCATATTAACTTAATTTGCAAGTATGCAAATAATTTGCAGAATAAGAAGGGTAAATCATGACTTTTCTAAATCTACACAAGATTCTGTGAAAGAGAGAAAATCCTATTTCACTCCCATTAGGAGAACAGAATAAAACTAGTTTTGCAAACTGACTGGATTGCAACATTAAAGTTTTTAAGCAAATTCACTATTACACAAAAAACTCAAGCACACATTTTTAAAATATAGTTTATTAAGATGTTTTAAAAATATTGCAAAAAAAGTTAAAACTCACTCTTATGAAAATTATTATTTATCAGTTCTGCACAATATGTTTTCTGATTAATTGGATCCATTTATTTTTAGAATGGACTGAGCTTGGGAAATGTCACACTCCAAACTATGAAAACTGGGTTCTGTACCCAGCTCTTTCATGACTTGTGTGACTTTAGGGAAATAATTATTATGCACACCACACAAAGCTTTTTTGTAAGGGTTAACAACCTAATTCTACAAATATCTACATATGTTTAACTTCCTACATGCATGCAAAACCAAAAAGATTCCATACATTCATAAAATTAAGTCCACGTCCGCAGGGTCAAGGCCTAGCTAATTGGTGTTTGGATAGTGCCCCGAGGTCATGAGATGGAAGACATTTCATAAATGTCTTATTATTTTAAACAATAAACAGCACTAAAAAACAAATCTATTGATCCTGAAATCAATGTCTGAGAAAAGAGAGCTACTAATTAGACAAACTAAAATGCATCATCATAATGTCACATACTGTACATCAGAGCTGCACATACTATACAGCTTCATAATTTAACAAAATGCTGACAATTCACTGTTTGATATTATTTCTTTGATATTATTTTTATTTTTGCTCCATCATGTTTGGGGAAAAAAATGTTAAGAAATAAAATCCACTTTCCTTCAATTCTCATTCTCTCTGTCCTCCCTCTACCCCAACTACCTAATGCAGGTAACCCGTATCTGTGTCTCTCCACCACCCCACATGATGCAGGTAATCCAACCTCAGCACTAGACGCTTCCAAAAATCCACCTTTTATTCCAACGGTAGCGAGCGAAGGAGGAAAACACTGGACTGTTAATGAAGTCAGAGCTCTAATACGCATATGGTCAGACAAAAACATCCAGCAACAACTGGAGGGCACAGTGAGAAATAAAAGAATATTTGAACAGGTTGCTGCTAGGCTTCAAAAATTCGGAATTGACAGGGACTGGAAGCAGTGCAGAACAAAGTATAAAAATCTAAAACATGAATACAAGAGCGTAAAAAACGCCCAAGACTCAGGGAATGTGAATAAAAGTATGATATTCTTTAATGAACTGGATGCTATTCTGGGACACAGTACTGTTGAACAATCAAGTAAATCAGATAACAATGAAGGCAAGAGGCCTACAGAATGGACAGAAGCTAATACAGAAAAGGACTCCATAGGTAAGAACTCTGGCTATCCAAACGTTGTTTGCCATTATTAGTTTTCAAGCATTAAAACAACTTAAAAAGTACACAAGCATCTGCTAGATCAGTGGCTCCCAAAGTATGATCTATGGACAAGTGTTCTATAAGGCCAGCTAGCAGAACAGAGCATACTCCCTCCCATCCCCACTTTTCAGTTAAAATACTGACAATAAAAGGGTGAACTAGTCCAAAAAGTATTGACAGCAGTCCACTGCTCCAAAATATTTGAAAACCAATGAGCTACACAAAATATTTGTTGGGAAAAACAAATAAACCATGAATGGAAATATGCCAGCTTGTCTAGTGGGTTAATTCTAAAATAATACTGTATTATGCAGGTTGATCTTTTACTAGGTAACAATCATAAATCCTTTTACAAAAAAAGGGAATGATATGTAAAGGCTAAGAAGAAGAGATCTCTCTTTCAAATGATATGTAAAAATATGAAGAGATTATGAGTTCAAAGAAATGCAGGGAGGCCCTTCCAAATGCAAAAAGAGGTAGAGGAGGCTGTTCTGACCCAAACAATGGCAAGATTACTTGCAGGAAGGAAGAGAGAGAAGACAAGAACTACAAGAGTGGAGGAAGAAAGCAGGAGAGCAGAGAAAGTGCAGGTTTGGTCTATGGTCATGTTAACAATGCCCTCCTCATGCCCTACTCACCCCTTTAACTTTTCAACACACATCCCACTTTGTTCCAGAAACGGGACAGACCTGTAGATGTTGAGGAAAAGCTGCATTATCCATAACATTTTCTAGCATAATTTTCTAGCATTTGAAAATTATGAAAAGCTGTAAAGACAGCAGGTAGAATGATAGCAGGATCTGTATTTTATTCTGTGTGGTCATAGTTACCCGTCAATGTTAAGTGATATTGCTAGGTGAATAAATTATAAGAACTTTAAAGATCTAGTCAAGGGGGTCCACACCTTGGTACCCTGGGTTCATTCCTGGTTAAAAGAAGGAAAGAAAATAACAAACAAACTATGAATAATGTACTGAAACAAACTTCTACAACTGCAAAAGTACTACAGATAAGCAATATCCTAATTCAATAATATATTATTTACACAGAAACATCAGGAGACACGGGTGAAGAGGATTCTGTTAGTAATGTTTCAGAAGACCTACAAGTTATAGAAATAAAGAAATGTTCTAAATCAGGTAATTTAAACATTCCTGTTTTCTTTTAAATTGCAGTCCAAAATGAAATTCATATCTAAACTCCCAAAGCAACATTTTGAAACACCCATAGAGCAATGTAAAGGCCTAAAAGTGGAAGAAAAAAAAGAATGTCAATAGGTTGTGTAGTACTGATTCACTATGTAATCTTTATCTTTATCTATATATGCAGAGCTCCCTGCAAAGTTTGATGAAAATAATACTGTATGCAATAGGTTGGAAGGCCCAAGGACCACACACATAAAAGAAGAAGAAACTGGTTTAGGTGAGCTGAGTTTCATTTCCTCTTATTTACTTCAGTTTTACAACTCCACAATTTGGCATTGTTCAGTCAGCTGTGGTACAACTCAGTATGAAATTTTGCTTATTTATTAGTTGTCACAAAGTCCACACTGGTCTGGTGGTTCATGGAGGTGTCATGAATGTTTTGTTGTACTGATATGGCATGAGTGGTCTCACTCTGGAAAGCACTCTGAAAGTAAGGCTGTATCCATTTCTGTTGCTGTTATCACAGGATATATTATGTTATGCTGTCTGTATGTATATTTTATTGTTTGGGATATGGTTTAGTCAAAGTACGGGAGTGGGCAGAACTGCTAAACTCTTTTAGTATTCTGACAGGAGGACAAGAAAAATTGCTACTCCCAGAGATAGGCAGAAGACATTATTAGGTACCCAAGGCATTGTCTGCCTGTAATAGGGAAATCAACTCCTCTATAGAAAAGGCATCAGAGAGAAAAGCCCCATCAGCCATAGGAATTCCAGGTGCCTCAGGGAGACCAGGGTTCTTGGTTGTAGCTGTGTTGGTCAAAGGACATGGGCAGGCGAGGTTCTTTGGGTAGATGTGATATCTTTTATTAAACCAACTGAAAAAGTTATTTGCAAGCTTTCGGGCACGAACACCCTTCCTCTGGCAACGGGAGACACTGCCATTTGTCTTGGGCTGTGTCTAAATAGACAATGGGGGACCAGAAATTTCTGGAGGATTCTGGAGACTCATGATCAATTAGAATACTGCTGATGGGGGTAGGCGGGTACTAGCTTTGGGAGTATTTTAGGGTCCAAGATAGATTCAGGGTCTTTTGGATTTTTCCCCAGGCTGGATAAGGCTCAGCAGCCAGCGCTGGCAGAAACAGCAGGATGGCTGATTTCTGCTGATGCTGACAGGTCTCTCAGAAGGGCTAGGGTGTAGCCAGATGAGAGGGTAAGAAACTTTACTTGCCTAGTTTTTCTGTTTACAAAGTTATGGTCACTTTTGCTTGTATAATTCTTTTCTCCTACCTAATAAATCCTTTTGTCTCCTTACTGGTTGCTTGTAGAACAAGCGATCTCTGGGCAAGTGATATTCCAGGCTAGCCCATTCCGTGGAAAGGGAGACCTAAAATTTCTTTCACAACCCAAAGGAGAGACCACCTGGAGCTCTTTGCTGTGGCTGTGGGGTCTAGTATAAGGGCAGCGGAGTTGAGATAAGGAGATATTCCAAGGGAACCCGAGTCTGTTCCTTGTGGAACAGCAGGGAGATGCTCTGGGGGGCACCCTGTAGATGGGTTTGTGATGAGAGTAAAGTTTGACAAATGTTTAAAAAGGTAAAAATGTCAAATGGGAGAATAAAAAAAAAAATGCAAGTTGCTTCCTATTGGCTACAGAATAAGGGTTCAGTGTTCTACACCCATGTGGTGTTTACAGAGATTCAGGACAGATTATGGCTGGTAGTTCAACATTCAGGGGAAAAGTAGGAGCTTAACACTCAATTGGAGGGGTGCAGAAACGATTTATTGTAATGTCACTGGGGACAGACAGAAGTAACTTCTGAAATGCTTTCAAGTGAAGTGTGCTTGGAAACTTTTCAGATAAACCATTTCAGCCAGGGGACAAACATAAAGCCCCTGGGACATTCCCCAGCTGCAGCCTCCTCTTATGCTAACAAGATAGGCAGAAGCACACTAGAGCAGCGTTTTTCAACCTGCAGGTTGCGACCCAAAAGTGGGTTGCAAGAATATATGAAAAGGTTGCGAACAAACCAGGGCTGGTGCTGGGGTGCTGGGGCTGGCAGCCTCTCCTCCTCAGTCCCTGGACACAAGTAACAAAAAGTGAAACACTTCAAAGTAGTGGCTCATTTAAAGAGCTACTGCTCTGCAGAGCTTCAGCGGCTCTTGGAATGTTTCAAAGGACATGGGCAGACACAGTTCTTTGGGTAAATCTGATATCTTTTACTGGACCAACTAAAATAGTTGGAAAACTTCTTCTTCGCAAGCTTTCAGGTACAAACACCCTTCTTCAGGCAGAGGAAGCGTCTGCAGCAGTCAAAGGACATGTACATTTATACAGCTGGCCCTCTGAGACCATTTCAAATATGTTTTAAACACTTCATTTGCTACTTCTGCCCACACTCAGTGCTAGGTATTTCTAGTAAAGACTCTGTGACCTCCCTTAGCTGCAAGAAACCGAGTATGCTTATAAAATAAGATTTTTATTAAGGGATACTATGGTAGGCTATGGCATTCAAATAGTCTAATGTAAAACTAAAGAGTTTTAATGTAAAACTTGAATCTTTTGGCAGATGTTTCTGTGAACACTACCTCAGAGAACCTAGCAGTTCCATATACACTGAAAGAGACTGCTGTGATAAGTGAGTGATTAAAGCATTTCATTGATCACAAGAAGTAATTTGAGGTGTACTGGATGGTGTTACTGTAGCCCATTTCCTTAAGGCAGGAACTGTATGCTATTAAAAATGTAAGTTCACTCACAATCTCCCTCTGTCATAAAAACACATAACTGCATATTCTACAGACAATGAGGCTAAGTGCAGAGAGTCAAAAAACCCAAGGCTAAATAGATTAAATCTTTGCAGGTTAAACTGTAAATGTGGGAGAAGTCAAAACTGGACAATGTGATAATCTTTGCAGGTTAAACATGGGATGGCAGCCAGGGCGGGGGACAGCCTCCTTGAAGGCTTTCCTCTCCACTCAAGCAGGGTAGGGGGGCATGGCCAGGTCCCAGCTCAGGACTGGCCTGCCAAGGCAGAGTGGGGGGAAGAGGGGTTTAAACTCCCTCCTGGGTCTGCATGGGACCTCAACCAGGGTCTGCCTGGGGGAGCAATGCAGCCCCTCCCACGATCCCCCCACCCCACCCCAAGTGTACCTGCCCAAGGCCCCCTCTCTCCACTACAGCAGAGTGGAAAAAGCCTGGGAGGGGTTGCCTTCCCTTGGCCAGGCAGACCCTGGCTGGGGTCAAGTACAGGCCAGGGAGGGGGTTTAAATCCCCACTCCTCTCTGCCTTAGCCTGCAGGGCCAGGTGGGGGCCTGCCCATAACCTCTTCACTTCATTGGAGTTGGGAGTGGAGGAAAAGCCTGGGAGGGGTTGCCTCCCCCAAGCTGAGGTCCCATGTGGGCCAGGGAAGCAGTTTAAACTCCCCTCCCCCAACTCTTCCTCAGCATGCCAGCCCTGGGCTATGCTGGGGTGGGGGGAGGAGGAGAAGCCTGGGAAGGGCTGTTTAAACCTCTCTGTGCCTCAGCGTGGCAGCCCAAGCCAGGGTCCGGCTATGCCCCCCGCCCCCCCCCCCCCACACACACACACACTGTGCTCAAGCAGGCAGCTGGGGGAAAAGCCTGGGAGGGGTTGCTTCCCCCCTCAAACAGGCAAGCCCCAGTTGGGGGCTGGATCCAGGTCCATCCTCACCTCGACCCAACTCCTTCTCAACCAGCTGGAGCAGATGGGTGGGGCCAACCCTGCCCCACTGGAGCAGACAGCACAGCCTAGGGCTGCAAAGCCTCCTGGGATGCTGGGTGATTGAGTTAAACTTGAACCGGGAGGGGATCTGGGACAGAAGTTCCATAAACTGGTTTCACCTAAATCAGTTCAGTCTAATATTACATCCAGCCAGGTTTATCTTAAACCAGTTTTGGCCACTTTGAAAGCAGTTTAAGTGCACTGAAGTGTGTTAAGTGTTCTGTTACAGCTTTAAATCAGTTTCTGATCATTTAAACTGGTTTATGTGCAACTTCTGTCCCTGGCCTGAGTGCACTCAGGGCACCTATACACATGACAGAACTCTGCTCCGACACGGGCTAATAATTAGTATGTGTTGGAGCAGCCTTGATTAAGCAAGTCTGCTGCAAGTCTGTTGGAGCTAATTAGCAGCCTCCGTGTCATGTGTATTCATAGAATCATAGAAGTAGGGTCGGAAGGGACCTTGCAGATCTTCAAGTCCGACCCCCTGCCTGGGCAGGAGGAAAACTGGGCTCAAATGACCCCAGTCAGGTAGGCATCAAGCTGCTTCGTAAAGACCCCCAGGGTAGGAGCCAGCACCATGTCCCTTGGAAGTTGGTTCCTGATTCTAGCCGCCCTGACTGTGAAGTAGTTCTTACAGATGTCTAACCAAACCTACTCTCCAACAACTTGTAGCCGTTATTCCTTGTTATCCCGGGGGGCGCTGGGGGAAACAAGGTCTCAGTGTTCAGTGTTCTTGTGTTTCAAACTGTTAATTTTGAAGTATGGGACACTGAATACAGGTGATGCTTAGAGTGTTTTAATCAGAGCCACTCTCAGAGCCGCTATAATTAAAGTGCCCCCCTCCACTCCGGAGCACGTGTATAGACATCCTCAGATTCCAAGGTAAGGGAAAAATAGGCTATCATGAGATTTATATTCCCCCTAAAAATCTAATCAGAAAGAAGAGAATGCAAAAAGAATTCATAAAGAGATCATGTAAGGCACAGTTAAGGTCACCTGTAAAGCGTGACAAGTAAAATACTGATGGATGAAAAATTTTACCTAAAATGAAAGAACAACAAATAAATAGGATAAATAAATTAGCATTATAGCTTCATGGCAATGTAAGATGTAGATTGCTTTAACCATTTTTTTTTTCTTTTCAAATTGCTATGTTTGGAGTACTTCGTTTGATGAGCTGCTCCAATAAAATTAACTCCAATAAAAAAATCCTTCTTGGGCAAACTTTTAAAATGCCAGAATGATGTCCCCTCACTACCCTAGTTCATATGAGAAGTACACAGACTCAAATTAAATCCAGTTCCAGAAGAGCAAGCCACTCTGATTTTTATTGGTACATAAATAGCCAAATCGTGCCTTTGGACAATAGTAGTAGTGCTTCAGTACTTTCAATATTCTAATGCTGAAAAAGTTCTGCCCCTCCTTCATTGTTCTACTGGTGTAAAACTCATAGTTCCCTTAAAGGCAACAGAGCTTTGGCAGTTCATAGCAGCTCAGGTTCTCCCCTCATTCCTTAAAAACACCGTGTATTTATGCAGCATCATTCAGACCATATCAACCCAGTGCGTGACTATTTTATCAATTTAAACATGATTGCTTACATGACTTTTTGAAGAAAAAGAAGAGGAGACCAAGCTTGAAGAAAACATTAATGTTATGTATTGGCCATAAAAAAATATGGAGATTGACATTTAACCTTAGAACAGACCTTGACATCTGGGCCTCTTATTAATTATACAAAGAGTATTTTGCCTCTGCAGCGAAAAATGTACAAGTCCATTATATCAACACACTCAAATTAGCTTTAAACTAGTTAGCTCAGGTATTGATAGTCAGGCAGCACAGACCTCAACACAGGCTGCAAAATCTGCCTAAGAAGCTGAGTTGGGCAGTTGCCCAGGCCAAGCTCTCTTTTGCCATAACTTCAGCACAGTCAATACCTGAGCTAGCTCACCTCTTCCACCACAGTGGTGGCATACCTTTACATTTATCCCTTTTGATATGTTTCCCACATGTAGATCAGAGCCACAAACTAAAAAATACCAGGTCCTTGTAGAGATTCATTTTTCTTTTGATGCATAAATACAATAAAATAGTTAAATCATGGTCTAGTACAGGGGCAGTCAACCTGCGACATGGGTGCCACTAGTGGCTTGGGCAAGCTCTGTGTATGGGGCACATGGCATATCAGGAAAGGAAAAGACAGGGCAGGAAGCAGAAAGCAAAGCAGTGAATTGGGCACAGAGCAGGAAGCAGAAACCAGAGCAAAAAAACAGGAAGGGAAGGGAATCAGAGCAGCACTCCGGGAGATTTCTGGGTTAATTTGTGGCATACTGTACAAAAAGGTTGGCCTTCACTGGACTCTCCAACTTATTAGGCCTCACAGGCCAGATCTGAACCATGGGTTTCTCGCAGGCTGGAAGATCTACCTGTGGTGGAGGAGTAGTGATTTCTCAGCATGGCTGCTGGAGCCACTGCGGTGGCACAGCTCTGGAACCCAGAGGGTAAAAGCCACTTGCTCCCCATGCCCCCCTTTGTCCCTGGGTTCTGGAACCCCGTCAATGCAGCAGCTCTGGCAGCCACACCAACAAGCCCTGCCTAAGGACCATAATTTAACACCAGTTGGGCAGCCCTAATCTAACTGACATTTGTTTCAGAAAAGCTTCTAATTAGTTGAGTTTACTCTCTGTACTTTTAAATATATTCACATTCAAGAAATATAGCCTCTAAATACTGAATGCCTACTTTTAGATGTACCAGTCCACATATAGTCCTCTCTTTGGAGTTCTTCCAAAACTGCAGTCATTACTGATTCTTTTTTTAGAATAATTTACTCCATTCTACCTATGCATTCGAGGAGCTTTCCAAATAGATTAGCCAGCAGAGGGTGCCCCAGCATTATCTGACACAACAGCATCACTAAAACTTTAGCAACTTTAGGCCTAATTCATTCTAGAAATGTACCCAAGGAGCTGATTCTTTCTATTTATGGAGAAGGTAGAAAGCACAAACAAGGAAAACCAGTCAATTCTAATCTAGGATCTGTGTATTCCACCCTGACCCTCTAACACACACTTACTACATAGACCTATAAAAATCATGTCAACAGACAAACATAATGTAAAATTGAGTACTTGGTTAAATTTCTATTTGTCTTCCGTTACATGAAAGATCAATGGAACAACAAAGCAAGTTTCCAAAAAAGTCTTCCAAACACATGGTCAAAATAGACCGATGCAAAAGAAATAATAAAATGCAATTCTGAGCAATTATAACAGTAATGGGAGATCTTTTTTCATCATTCTGTTCTAAAATGTTTAGCTTCCCTCTTAATTTTGATACAAGGTATGTTCTAGGCCAGGATTTTCAATGTATGGGTATTTAAAAATCACAGGGTAATAGACATATGTACCTATTCAAGTACCTAAATACAAAACCTCCCCTTAAAAGGTTGCTATTGGATGCTTTAAGATTTTGAAGATGTAGACCAAGGAATCTGATTTTAAATTCCCTAGTTTTAAAAATCTTGAACCCCAGCCATTTTCTACTAAAGTGGGCCTGGAAAGGTTCCTAGATGGCTGGCTTCAGCTGCTTACACAGTCTAATAGTACCAGCATCCACAGAGTCACAACTCTGAGCCTCTGGGATTTTTGCATCTACTGTTACAGGTTTGCATGGCATCTGCAATGAAAATAAAGCAGCAAGGCATTACCATCTGGGTAACCTAGGTGGTTAAATGTTCTTTTGGGCCACAGACTACAGTCATCTTGTCTAGTTTTGACTTCTCCCACTTTTTAGGGAGCTCATTTGTGCTACAGAAAAAAAACCACAGGAGACTGAAAATTAGGGAAGACTTAATTCTCAGCAAAGCAACAGGATGTGTGTCAGCAGATGAGCTGACAATTCAAATAAGTCAACATTGATTTTCTTTGCTAATTTTTAAGCAAAAAATCTGTTAAGAAGACTGATTACATTCTGTTGCTCAATGGCTCTCTAATGGATAGAGGGCAGAGCCAAAAGCCAGGAACTGCTGCCACTGAGCCACTCCATGTCCCTGGCATTCATCCGTTGTACATCAGCTGCAAAGTAAAGATACAAAAATATGTGCGTCATCTCTTTGTCACAAGATGGGCTCTGTCAAATGATTGGGGACCAATTAACTAGGAAGTAGACAACCCTCCCCATTCCAAAGAGAAAGCATAGCAATGTCAGCATTAGCCAGTTGAGAAACAGGCATGTGGCAGCACCAGGGAAATAAAAGGGAAATTTTTGGAATGTTTCTTCTTTGAAGACTGGGAGTTTGATTGGCAAGAGAGAAAAGTGCTTATTGTCCCCCCTTAGCAGAACTATGAACAGGGCATCACCATACACCACCTATGAGACAGCAAATTATACCTTCTTTTGGGGTCCAATTCAAGGCCCACTGAAGTTATTTGGGAGTTGTTCCATTGATTTCAGTGGGCACTGGATCAGAACCTTTCTGAGCATTGTTTTGTTACCTCATAAAAGTACCCACATTCTGCTGCATTCACAATCCCCAGTTCTTTATCATTTATTTGTATTATCGTAGCATGTAAAGGCCTCAACTAAGATCAGGTTCGGACATTCCATGCTCTGTACAACAGAAGTGGTAAGATAACTCCCTGTCCCACTGAGTCAAAGGTTACGGACAAACATATACTCCTAGCAGCTTCAAAAGGAGAAGCGAAGTTGCTGCTTGCAAGCTCTCAGCAGCCATTACCTGTGAACGAGCCTATAGTGACAGAAGCGTAGCAAAACAGCTCCAGCTTTAACTGCTTCATTGAGCAAAATTGGGGAAATTTACCCCACTGGCTCTGGAACAGCAGCTCCTGCTCCCCTTTTGAAGCCACTTGAGGTATACTTCTGTCCATATCCTAAAAATCAATGGCTCCCAAAGTGTTGGGGTCAGACCTGCCATTAACCCTCAATACTATCAGTAGATCACACATTCTTATCAAACTTTAACTAAAAGGTCAGGGCACAGGGGGGACAACAATCCATAAACCAACTGTGGGCCACCTACCCTGATTTCACAGACCACAGTGGTCCACAGACCTTTGTTCAGAACCAATAATTTAAGTACTTGATAAAATTTGGGAATTAAATCCATTAACTGATCAAGAAGATATCACATTTATTTTGACAGGTATTTTTATATAGCAAATTTCCTAAATGTACTGTATATATTTATTATTCTGAGAATGTATTTTCAGATGTTCATATATTTTTAAGTTAACAGGCCAAGAGAGGTAAAAGCCCCAGGGGATTAAGGATGAAAATCATAAATACTAGCAATATGAACATGTGAGTAGTTGTGCTTAGGACAGCTGAAAACAGTACGTTTTTATGTTAAATGACAATTCTATGGATTTCTAGAAATCTCTGAAGATGAAGATGACTTCATCAATTCCACCCAAGAAGATCTGGAAGCCACACACATAAAGAAAGAGTCTGTTGACATAGGTAAGTCAAGAGTTTATCTTCATGACCTTAAAAGCATATTCTGAAGTGGGAAGTTCTACTTTTCTAAGTCAGGTCAACATTTATTATATAAAAGGCTTAAGAGCTACAAAACCTGATTTTGTTTTAATTCATTATATAACAGTACACACACATACACATGTTCCTTAAATTATTAACTTACAAAATGGAAAATTTATTTTAATGGGAACATGCAGTTCACTATACAGGATACAATAAATACTTTTGCATTTGATTCAGTTACAAATACCATCCTTTTCACAGAGTTACTAAAAAGTATAAACTGAACATTTAACTAAAATGGCTCTGTTAAGAGTCATCTAAACTTACTATGGCTTTTCTATTTTATACTAGTGAACTTATTTTAAGTAATTTCAGTATGAAGCACTATCCAATAACTGCAACAGGTGTAACGCATTATTTTAAATATGAAATTGAAATGTTTTGCTAATATGCAAATGCACATATTTAGTGTTAAGTATTTGAAGGGAAAGAGGTTCATTAAAAAAGAAAAGCTTTACAAAAGTGTCAGTGCAGTGGATGGGCTACGGTTATTAATCTTAGAATAAAAACAATGCAAGAACAAAATCAAGAGAATGCTTTAGGAAAAAATGGTTTGTAATTTACTGGCATCTCACAGTGAATCAAAATGATCTATTAAGATACTATTGGTTTACACTGGAAAAGCTAGTGAAAATAGGAATCTGCATAAGAATTTGTAGTTGGGACTACAGTGCATTCTTCACAGGTATATGCTGAAAATACCTGTTGTGGGAGTATTTCTGAATATCCCAATCAGGTGACTGCCTGTTCTTTAACTTACATCTGGCTTACAGGAGTTTAGTTTGGATCGATTTCAGAGACAATCTAATTAAACTTTTACGACTCTTTGCACAGGGGGAAATTAATGTAAGGTAAATTCTGAAAGATTTGTCAGGTGGCATGACACATCAAACTGTCAAAGCAATACCATGAAAGCAGTACTATTCAGGGAAAGAATTACTTGAAACCACAGGAAAATAACATCAGTGAAGGTTCAGAGACAGCCAGGTCACATGAATGCAAAGAGAATGTTCCATACAGAGCGATGCTATGAATGTCATATGAATAATTTGACTGATTCTCATACTACAACAGGGTTCTCTGTTCTTGTCACGTAATATCTATTTGAGGACAGTAATCACTAAGTCAGCAGTTCAGAAATCCCACTGCCAAAGGCAGAAAGACGTTAGAGACAGCATGACAGAGACACAAGCACAGGACTAGGAGTTTTGTGAATCTGTTGAATCAGACTACAGAGTATCTTTGGGCAAAGCAAATCACTTAAGACAGGGATTTTCAATCTTTTTTAAGGAGTGTACCCCTCTGGGTACACTTCTGGCACAGCTCGGGGGGGGGGTGGTGGCCGGACACAGTGTTGGGGGGGACTTGCACACAGCAGCAGCGGCACAGGGTGGTTGGTGGATGGCGGAGGCTCCTGCTGCTGCATGCAATTCTCCCCCCCACCCCGAGCATCCCGCTGGCTGGGCAGCACCTGTGCAGCCCGCAGATGGGAGCTGCTGCCCTCGCCTGGCCTGGCCTGGCCATGCTCCTGGGAGGTGGCAGTGCTCTATGCCCACCCATCCACCCGCGCATACTCCCTAGCCCCTTTCCAAGTACCCCTGGGGGTACGCATATCCCTGGTTGACAACCCCTGACTTAAGAACATAGGACTAGGGATGCACCGATAAAGATTTTCTTGGGCAATGCTGATAGCCAATTGTTAAGCCAACCATATCAGCCAAAGCAGATCCGATAACCAATTTACTGACATGTCTTTTTTTTTTTTTTTTTTTTTTTTTGGGGGGGGGGGGGGGGGGGGGGAAGGTGCTCCAGCAGCCTCCAGCTTCACATGCATCAGCATCCAAGTGTTTAAAAATGGTGGTGGGGCTGTTGGGTGGGAGGGAGGGTGTTGAATGAGCTTTAGTTCAAGCACCGCCACCACCATTTTAAAGTGCGGGGATGATTTTTAGCGGAGCAAAGCCAAGCGGGGTGAGGCCGGATGCAGGCTGCCCACTGTGGGCCTGGGGCTTTCCACTGCTGCCTTTGACTCAGGAGCCCTGTGCTGGCCCACGTGCCCCCGCCCACCCAGCAGCTGGGGGCACAGCTTGCCACGGGGTGTGCAGCTGGAGCGGGGTTCCTGAGGGAAAGGCAGCAGAGTGGAGAGCTCTGAGCCCACAGCAAGCAGTCCGCATCTGCCCCGTGCACAAATCTGGGAGACGCATGCCAACCCATGCCTCCACCAGGCACAGTGGCCTGAAGCTGCACACCCTTCCCCCTCCCCAACACCCTCTGGACAAGCTGCCCATGGCTCCATCCTGCTCCTTGCCCTAATCCCAGGTCCCATGCACTGCCGTGGCTGGGCAGCACCCCTAGCCCCTACCCCACT
This sequence comes from Alligator mississippiensis, assembly GCF_030867095.1. NCBI lineage: Eukaryota > Metazoa > Chordata > Crocodylia > Alligatoridae > Alligator > Alligator mississippiensis. The sequence continues at coordinate 61,341,694 of NC_081825.1, forward strand.
CCCTCTCACCGTGGGGGCCTCAGTATGCCCCCCTTATGCCCCTTCCCCTCCACAGACTTAACTCCCTGCTGCCCGGCTACATTCCTGGCCACATGCATGCATGCGGCCACATACATGCACACAGTACCTCCTGTGCCTCGCTCCTGGCAGCCCCAAGCAGGACCCCAAGCTAGAATGCTGCCTACCTGCAAGGGGAAACCCACCATTTCCCCGAGGGAACCCAGGCATCCAGGGCCCCAGCCCCATGGGGGAGAGGGAACCCAGGTGTCCAGGGCCCTGGGCAGAAGGCATAATTCACGGGAAACATTATCGGCTATAACAGCCAAAATGTCATTTCCCCTTTTATTGGTGTCAATCTGATAGGCAACTAATGAATGCAGAGGTGCACCGCTGCATAGGACCTAAATCACTGGTCCCTCTAGCCTGGTACTGTACCTCCAGTAGTAGCCAATACCAGATTCTTAAAAAGGAAGGTGCAAAATTCCCTTAATAGGCAGCTATGGAATAATCTGATCTTAAAGAATCTTTTCATAATACCAGAAAATGCAGGATTGGTTTATACCCTGAAGTATAAGAGTAACATTTTAGAACCTCCATGGATTATAAAAATTTGCACAGATGGAGATTGGTGTGATAAAAGACAAATAATACTGGTAAAACCTTTCAAAGATCAAAGGGAGCCAATAAAAACAAAAACAAAAATGGTGCTTTACTTTAAACTTAGTGCACTCAAGCACATGCCCAGAAGAGGCGTTGCATTAGTTGGACTCAGCTCGTCCAACATCTGTATAGATTGGGAATTGTAGTGGGGCTTTTTTGGCACTTTTAGGTGATTCAATCAGCTATTAAATAAAAGCGCCAAAAAGCCCTGCTGAAACTCCCAATCTATACAGATGCATGGGTTTTTGTTTTTAACATCTGTATGCAGCCAATGTGTGTACTAAAACTACCTCAGTTGCCCTGACTGCATCCAATAACACAATGCTTATTTATCATAGTTCCTGGGCCATATACAATCGTCATTAAATAAATAAATAAATAAACACACCACACACACAGACTGTATTTCTATTAAAAATAGAAAAATAAAAACCACATAGTTTAAGAAAACAGGCACATAAACAAATTACCAAGGTGATGATCAGTGGTGACTGTCTGTGTACATGCTCTTACCCTGCAGTAATGAAAATTAACCTATGTAGCTTACCTTCATTTCATTAATATTTCTCAACCCTGGTTACTTCCTAGGTAACCTGTTGGCATGCCTGTGTTTTAGGGCAGGGGTGGCCAACCTGCAGCATACATGCTACAAGTGGCTCAGGCAGCCTACATGTGTGACATGTAGCAGACTGGGCAGGGAATAGGCAGCACAGTGGCTGATAAGACACGGAGCAGAGCAGATCAGGCCAGAGGAACAGAATAGGGAGTAGAGATTAGAATGGAAGATGGGGCAGGGGAGGGGGATTGGTGTGGCATGTGGAAGGTGTGGAGACAATGTGTAGCATGCCTGCCAAAAAGGTGGCCCCCACTGGTCTAAGACACCCAAGTTTTAAAAAACAGGAGAATACAACTTCTCACCTCTACCCAAAAGGATGGGTGAGTCGAGGTTTTGTTTTTTGCTGATATATTTTAGTGGACCAACTGTATAGCTTGGAGACATGTTAGGCAAGCTTTCTGGCACAAAGTGCCCGTCCTCAACATGAGGACCTTTGCACCTCACATTTCCTACACCATCCTTTTTACAACACTCTGACTCTACTATATGAAAGAGTAAAAGCTTGGTTCTATAGAATCAATGACAAAATTCACTTTGACTTGTAAGTGGCAGACTTTTTCAATCAATCAAAAGCATTTAAATAATAATAAAAAACCCTGACTGAACTAAAAGGCCTTGAAGAACAGAGGCTTTCCAGACTTGAGTTTTGGAGTTTTCAAGAGTTCTGAAGTCTTCTGTCCCAGGTTGATGTTTTATTTCTTATAGCTATGTAACCAAAGGGGGTATTTTTATAATACCAAAGAACGTCCATCTACAGGGAACTATATCAATCCACCCCTGAAGCCCCTTCAAACAAAAGACAACCAAGACTGGGCAAGCAAAAAAACCCCAACCAAACAACAAATATCATGATGCTTTTTTTATCCTATTCACAGTTGAATTTTGATGAGAACTCAGATGCAAGCAGAATAAAAATTAGGTTTTGTTCCCTTCTTCAAAATGTTGTTTTCTATCCTTAGTTCAGAGGGTTTCAAACAGAGCTACAGCTTCATTCAGGAGTTGAAACGCGAGTGGAGGCTATGCAAGAGCACTAATGAGCTTTCAGAATTCTGATTTTTCTTCCACTTATGCACTCCACATTCTGAAAGCCCTACACAGCCTTTCCTTTCATTTGATACAGGCTAAACATTGCTGCTGCCTAAAAGGAAGACAGACTTATCAAACATATCCATGGATATTCAGGATCTTCCCTGGCATTTACTAGCACCCACTTTCCTCCAGTCAGGGATTCGGCACACCTGAGAACACAAACTCTGATGAGATGGCTCGTTGCAAAGTTCATGTACTAGCTCATGACATTAAAAGGAGATTTAACCAGAAAAAAAAAATATTAACAGGAAAGTCACATTCTTTTCCAGCTTCTTTATGATGTATGAAAATATACATTCAGTGTTTGAGGTAGGGGGGAGGAGGGAAAATAGAAAAAAAACATACACACCACATTCAAATAGGCAAATGTTTGCTTTTTTAAAATAATAGAAATATACACCTTTTTCCTCTAGAGGATTCTGAAGCCTCATTTACTTTTGAGAAAACTGCCATCCTTTCTAACACCAAACACATGACATTTCACATCCACATAAAGAAGTTCTTGAACATTTAGAAATGATCATAGAATGATTTACAGTAAATTACAGTTCCAACAAATCTAAAAACTGGTTCAAAGCAAACCATTTTAGGGCCAGTGTAGATGCAAACTGGTTGAAAATAGTTCTGTTCCCCTCCTATTATTATACCAAAGTGCAGCAGCATAGTGAAATTTCCCCAGTGTGTTACTTCTGTGAGCTGTGCTGCTATTTACCGAAGATACTTCAATTAATAATTGTTTAAAACAATGCAGCCAGGGACACATGACAGAAATATAAAAGTTATTAAACCAGTTCAACATGGCCAGCATGGGGGTATTAAACAACTTGTGCTTCTATCCTATAGATGCAATTAAAGAAATGGTTCTACAGTGTATCAAACAGCATATGGCATTAGTTGTAGATGGCAAGTAAATAGCCTCAGATTGAGTAAAGAAGGATGCTGAATCATAAAAAAATAAAAATTAACAGAATGTTTTTCTTTGGATTTTACATTAAATATCCCTTTTAAAAAAAAACCTCCCTCCAGCCCCTCACCCCACCTATCAAACCGGCTAAATAATACAACCTGTTTTATCAGGTTTCACTTATGGGAAGTATTTAAAATATTGTACCACTGTCCACTGACTCCTCCAGAAAATATAGGGAAAAAATAGGACCTACCTTCCTAATGTAAAAAACAAAGAATTTAAGTAAAAAACCTTAAATACTATACAGGCATACTTTATGCCCCATAAGAGGAAGCAATCCCTATTCCCTTTCTGTGCCATCTTTACATAAATTAAAAATTACACACTAAAATTAGGAGCACTAGGGACTGAAAAGTTATGAACCAGACACTCTACTCAAGTCTTGCCCTCACTTCAAAAAAGGGCTTGATAGCCATAAGCAAAGGGTAACTGTGAATGGAACCATGCTAGTATGATAGGAGATTTCAAGTGGAGTCTCACAGTGTCTAGTGCTAATTAATTATTTGAATGACAGAATAGAGACCTTCTTGAGCAAGTCTGCAGACAGCATAAAACTGGGAAGGACTGCAAACATAGTGGAGGAAAGGAGTAAGTTCAGAAGGGTCTTAACAGATTGGAGAGCTGGGCTAGAAACAGCACAATGATAACTGCAAGTTACAATACCTAGGGAAGAATAATCAAAAGCACAAACACATAATGGATAGGGATCTACCTAAATCATACCAAAAGTATGCTGTGCAGTAGCTCCTTTAATTTTGCTCTTCTTGCCTCACCTCCTCCCCCACCTCCCAGTGCTGCTGATTGGCCAAGGGATCCTGTGATCAGCCAGGAGGCGAAAAACACGGTTTTAAATATGCCATTGTTTTTGCCTCCTGTCAAAAATAGCGTGGGGAGAGCCTCCCCATCCCACTACTGAAGTCACAGTTCTGCAGACTCTGTGGGTCATAGGTTGCCAACCCCTGAGTTAAGGTGTTCTCTGATGTTTATGGGCATTGTGCAAGAGGAGTTTTTGTGCAGTGTTAAGAATAGGTAAGAGAAACACCTATGTAGGATGATTTAGATAAAGGTGATTATGCTCTGAACAAGGGGCTGGACTAGATCAGGAATGGCCAACATACAGACGTGTGCCACAAGTGGCAGAAACAGCAGCTGTGTGGCATGCAGCAGATCAGGGAGGGGACAGGCAGCACAATAGCAGATACAGCAGAAAGCAGAACAGCAGACCAGCGGAAAGCACAGGGTGAGGAGCAGAAAGCAGAATAAGCAAAGGATAAGCTTTGGAGTAGCATTTGGGGAGGATGCATGGCTAATTTACAGCCATAAAGGCTGACCCCCACTGCAGTAGATGACCTCCTGAGGTCCCTTCTTACTTTTCTATGATTCTAGGTCAGAGGCATCTAAGATATGGCCCATGGGCCAGATCCAGCCCAACAGATTCAATAGGGCCTGCAAACAGGTGGCCATCAACTCAATGGATCTAGCCTATGGGTGGCTGGTGGCTCCAGCTGCCACATGGTGCTAGGTAGATGAGTGGGACTACTTCCACCCAACAGCTCTAGGTTTTGACATGGTGGCGTCAGCTGTGGACCCCGACGGGGGCTTCCACCACAGTGGACAGGCAGCAGCAGCTGCAGACACCACCAGCAGGTCCAAAAGCCCTGATACACAACCCGCTGGCAGCATCCACAGTTGATGCTGCCAGCCTCTGGCATGGTAGAAGCTCTTGCCTAGAGCCCCAACCTGGAACCTGCTAGCACCTTCAGCAGCAGACCCAGGCAGGAACTTCTATCATATTGGGCAGGCAGCAGCATCAGCTGTGGACAGTGCAGGCAGGTTCTGTATCAGGGCTCTGGAACCTGCTGCCTGTTCTCACAGCTGATGCCACCACCTGCCCACCATGGCAGACAGCTGAGCATCATGGCTCCTGCTGAACTCTCTGGCTAAGGGGAGGGGGAGAACCAACCCTCAACAGGTCACCAGAATTAAGTGTCCCTCCAGCTGATACCACTGCCCACCTTAGTTGTAGGTGCATCTTTAAAAAATAAAGCACAAAAGCACCACAAATGACTATATACAGCATGTTCTCACATACAACATGCCCTGGAATAAGATATGCATCTTGTTTTTGAAAGGATGAAGGGAGAAAAAAGATTTTTTCTTTTAGTAACTGAATGAAAGCAACTAGAGCAATGAGTAGGCTCAGATTTCTATTCCTGTGGATTGTGAGCATATTTACTTTCATTTTTACCTAGTAAGTGGCCAAAACCGCTCTTACTGTACTTCTTGAATACAATGCACACTAAAATTTTCCCCAAAAACTAGCTTCTAGAAACAGTGCTTGTTGTATGCAAGAATCAAAAAAATTAAGGTTGGAAGGGACCTCAGGAGGTCATCTACTCCAACCTCCTGCTCAAAGCAGGAACCACACCTATATCATCCCAGCCAAGCCTTTGTCAAGCCATGTCTTAAAAACCTCCAAGGATGGAGATTCCACAGCCTCTCTGTGTAGCCTGTTCCAGTGCCTTATTAGCCTCATAGTAAAAAAGTTTTTCCTAATATCTAACCTAAACTTCCCTTGCTGTAACTTGAGACCATTGCTCCTTTTTCTGTCATCTGCCACCACTGAGAACAGTCTAACACCATCCTTTTTGGAACACTCTTCAATTAGCTGAAGGCTGCTATTAAATCCCCACCCAGTCTTCCCTTCTCCAAACTAAATAAGCCCAGTTCCCTTAGCCTTTCCTCATAAGCAGGGATCCTGGTTTTCCGTTTCCCATGGAAAAACAGAGAAAACTATGGATTTTCCATTTTTATCAGAGAAACCAACTGATTTCCCCTTTTTGTAAAGAGCTCTGCAGGCTGGCTGAGTTCCAGCCTACATGAGCTGTTTGGCCGGGAGCAGGCAGGCTGCAAACCCCCTCCCAGCTGGACTGCCCAGCCAGCTGCAAACCCTGGGTTGCAAATGCTGTGCTCCTCACCCTGCTGCCCTCCCCCAGGCTCTCCAGAGCATAGCGTGCACGACTGGTGCAGCAGGGCACAGCAGGGCCACACACGAAAGCTGCCTGCTGCTGCAAGCTCCATGCTGCCCTGGCCACACTTCCTCTGTATGACGGGGGCAGCGCACACCCACCCTGCCCCCACCCTCCACACAGATCTGGGGGACACGGGTCCCCCATGTCCCCCAGGAGTGCTTGCTGTCACTGGGAGCTGGCCCTACCTAAGCCTGGAGCAGACAAGCAACAGGCGGAGAGCCAGCTTGTGCTCCTGCTGTAGCAGCTACTGCCTTCTGTTGGGGGCTGCGGACCTGGGTCCCTGGCCCCATAGCCCTGGCAGCCCCCTCCAGCTGGGCTGGGGGGCAGGGTCTGTGGCTGGGGGGGTATGAGTGATGGACACCAGTAGGGCTGTGGGGGACATTAAATTTTAATCAGAAAATTTGTGATTTTTTATCACGGAAAGCCAGGATCCCTGCTCATAAGTCATGTTCCCCAGCCCCCTCACCATTTTTGTTGACTCTCTCCAGTATGTCCACATCCTTTCTGTAATAGGGGGCCCAAAAGTGGACACAATACTCCAGATGTGGCCTCACCAGCAATGTTCCCTCTAAGGCAGGCTTGTCCAACATGCAGCCCACAGGCCGCCATGCAGCCCACAAAGCCATTTTCTGTGGCCCGTGGTGCTGCGACGGGAAACGAAAGTAAACACTGTTTACAAGTGTTTACTTTCGTTCCCACCCCTTGTCCCTCCCCTGGCCCTTCAGCAGCTTCCCAATGGCTGCTGAAGGGCTAGGGAAGGATCAAGGTTCCCACACGCACCGCGTCAGCTTGACGTTGCCGACATGGTGCGTGTGGGAAGAGGAGTAGCCATGTGCCCCTCGGGACAGGATGAGCCCAGCCGGAGCAGCAGGGGCTCAGCTGCACTTTCCCCCTACCTGCGCCGGTCAGTCCTGAGCAGCACATGGCTCCCCCGCTGCCTCTGCTGGCTGGTGCCGACCTGGGCAGGTCTGTACCATCTGGAGCAGCACGCAGCTGAAGCCAGATTCCCACGTGCTGCTGGGGCTGGGAAGAGCCTGACCGGGTCGGCACCAGCCAGCAGAAGCGGCGGTGGAGCCACATGCCACTCGGGACGGGACAGGACGAGCCCGGCTGGAACAGCAGGGGCTTAGCTGCATCTTCCCCCTGTCTGCGCCCGTCAGTCCTGAGTGGCATACGATTCCGCTGCCACTTCTGCTGGCCGATGCTGACCCGGCCAGGCTCCTCCCATCCCCAGTAGCACGTGGGAAGCCAGCTTCAGCTACGTGCTGCTCCGGATGGGACAGACCCACCTGGGTCAGCACCAGCCAGCAGAAGTGGTGGCGGAGCCGTGTGCCACTCGGGACTGACCAGTGCAGGTAGGGGGAAAGTGCAGCTGAGCCCCTGCTCCTCTGGCTGAGCTCGTCCTGAGGTTCGTTTCATGTTTGTAAAATGCTTGGAGTGCCCCACATAGATGTACTGCATAGAAATGCAAAATATATTTTGACTTATTTGGTTGGCACCTTGGGCTGAGATTTTCAAAGCTGAGTCAAAAGGCCAACTTCTATTAAAATGAATGGGATTTAGAGGGCTCCAAATCTTTTATGACAACTTTGTAACATGCCTATCTACCCCTTTTTGCAAATCTCAGCCATAGTTTGGAAGCTCAGCCAAAGAACATAAGAGCTTCTGAACATAAGAGCATAAAATGTACCATGCTTGGTCAGCCCCATGGTCCATCTAGCTCAGTATCCTGTCCCGAACAGTGGCAGAGGTGGATGCTATAGAGGGAGAGTTTTGAACTGGTTATTTAGACCCATTTCATTGTCACTTCCTGCAACTTCATTGGTGTCAAAGGTCACGTGACATCACTTCTTGATGTGACAGCACTTCCTGTGAGGTCTTTGAATATGGCTCTCCAGCCCACTGGGTGATAAAAAGTTCGTGATCCGGCCCCACGTTCAAAAAGGTTGGACACCCCTGCTCTAAGGTGTAGCAATCTGTGAGCATGCCGCTTCCGTCCATGAGCACACCGCTTTGGTCTGTTCCCGTTAATAGCATAACAAACATATGACCACTTGAATAGTAATTGAGTCCTGCTTAAGCACTCTTACGTATTGTTTGAATAAGCCTGGGGGGGCTCTGCAATGTGTCTCAAGGACAGCAGCAAGGTATTGTGTTTATGGGGTATTATACATTCATGAACAGATTTAAGAGTTAAAATTGTCAGTTGTCACAAACAGCTGGAGGGTTAGGTCGGATTCCCCTCACGCAAAATTAGATACCAGCATAACCTCAATAATTGAGTGTGTATTGATGAAGAAACTCCTACAGGTACTTACATTTTAAATTAAATATCTTTACCCAAACATTGTGCCAAAGAAAAGTAAAATAAAGAAAGCAGTAAAAGAGTTCTGTGCACCACTAGAAGTCATGTGAACTGCTTACATGCAATGGTTTCTTTCTATGGTGCTTATAGGCCCATATCTTCTTTTCATCTATGCCTTTGCAAATCAGCAGTGACTTAATTGAAAAATAGAAACTTACTGTGGTGTAAAACTTGTATGAGAAGGAAATCACATGCAGGGCTGGCCCACAATCTTTGGGGACCCCCTGCAGGATATAATTCTGGGCGCCGCTGATCCCTCCTCGGGGCCGGGGCGGAGCCACGAGCTCCTCCCCTACTTGGCCGGTAACTAAGTGAATGTCCAGGCATACCAGATGCAGTGGAAGAGGCGGCAGCCAGAATTTCAGGCTGCAACAAGGTAAAAAAACAAAACAAAAACAGCCAGAGCAATTCCCCAGTGCCACGAGGAGGCACTCTCCAGGCAAACTTCTGCAGGTGGAAATAAAGATTTCTGCCAGAGGTCACAAGCTTCCAGGTTCCACTTCCCTGGAAATCCATGTCCTCTCCCTTTTCTAGTGCTGCCTCTGGCAGTCCTTCCTCCAGTCTTAGAGGTGTCCTCCAGTACTGGTTTGATGAAGGCCTTCTGGTGGAGGATACTTTAGAGCCTTGCCTATAGCTCTCTTGCCTACTCCCTGAGGGACATTAGCAGAAGGCACCACTCACATTGCAAGCACTCCCCCACCTGTCACTGAAGGGAGGGAACCTGCGAGCTGTAGTCTCCATAGCGGCAAACCCAGGCCTGGGTGGAAGCCTCGACAGTGAGCGGTCCTGCCCGGACAGACACCTCACAGTGCAAATGGAGGAAGAGCTGGCAGTGGCTCTGGCATTGCAATGTCCTCCAGCCATTTCTCTTGGTCTCAATCTACTGCCTCTCTTCCGCTGCCCCTCTTTCCAAGCAGATCTCCCCAGCAAACTCCCCTGTTAGCTGGCCTGTTCACTGGTTTGCTGCTTCTCTGCCCTGCTTCCTCTCACCAAGCTTACAGTGAAGACGGGCGAGAGAGAATTTCCAGACAAGCTCCCTAGTGAACTCCCCCTTGCTTAGGACTCTAGTTAGTCAATGGGGCTTAAGTACAAGTCTAACTCCTCAGTTTTAGGTCCTTATATTAAAAATATGTAGGTTAGGTAGCTATTTTTAATTAAAGAAAGACCTTATCTTGAAAGTCCCCTTTCAAGAGGGGTGTACGGCAAACTGATCTGGGAATTGACTTGCGAACTGCTTGCAAACTGTCACTGTTCACTGTCCCACACTCCCTGGTCCCTGGGGGAAGACTCCTTTTATACTTGGCTGGGCATGGGTATACCCCCTCATTAGGGCTTTTGTGAAACACAGGCAGCAATCACCTAGCAATCACTCAGCTAGCAGCAGTCCCAGCTGCTCAGAGCACAAGACCAAGCACACAGACCACCAAACAGACAAGGTTCTTTGGGTGAATCTGATATCTTTTATTAGACCAACTTAAATAGTTGGAAAACAATTTTTAAGCAAGCTTTCAGGTTCAAAAACCCTTCATCAGGCTAAGGAAGTATCAGCAGTTGGTGTGTGCTCTTCCTGGATGGAATGAAAAGTAAAGGCAGCAGCTGGGCTGGTCTGCATACAAGACAGGCAGTCAGTGAAGATGTAGATTGAGAAGTCAGTGGGTGAGACAGGCAGGGAGTTGGGGGGAGAGAAGGGGGATGAATAGTGGAGAAGTACCTGGGGAGTCAGAAGTTAGACAGGTTATAATGTGTAATAAAAGATATCAGATTCACCCAAAGAACCTTGTCTGCCTATGTCCTTAGACCAGGGGCAGGCAAAATGCGGCCTGGGGGCCAGATCCAGCCCACCAGGCTATTCTATCTGGCCCGTGGGGCTCCTAAAAAATTTAGAAAATTAATATTGATCTGCCCTGGGCTGCCTGTCATGCGGCCCTCAATGGCTTGCCAAGACTTAGTAAGCGGCCCTTTGCCCAAAATAATTGCCCGCCCCTGCCTTAGACCAACACTGCTACAACCTACAGCCCACCAAACAAGTACTCAATGAACCAAATACACAGGCAGCTCTGGCTCATTTATCTTTCTAGAGATGGATCCGGTGCCTAATGCCTGGGCTTCCTCTTCATCTTCCCCTCCTCCAGGTCCCAGCAAACTGCTTGCAAACTGGGCTGTTTGCTGTCCCTGCTCACTTTTGTTTCTACTAGGCTTTTCACAATGAAGACACTGTGAAAACGTAGTATGAAGTGCCTCAAAATCTTTAATATACCAATGATGTTTCATGACTGGTATCTTTAATATACCAGTCATGAAACACTTGTAGGATGGGGAAGTACCATTATCCCTTCTGTACAAATGGAGAACTTAGGCACAGAGAAATTTGCCAAAGACTGCAGTGGAGTAGAGTCGGAAACCAAGTTCCCATGCTAGTGGCCTACCCTAGACTGTTCTTGTCTAACCAACATATTTCAATCTTTACACTTCTAATATATTATCACAGGGCCTGCTAACTGTGATTTAACAAAATCCCCACTTCTGTGCTAAGCAGTTCTCTCATGCATCTTCATACTGGTATTTACATTATATTAATAAATATTTGTGTTGCAGTATTTTGTGCTGCCACGTGTTGGGGAGATTAATAAATTAGAATTAAAACTCAGATATTTTAGAGGAGGGAGGGAAAATAAAACTGGAGGCAGCTGGAAGTAACTTTACATGGTTTGTAGTCATTTTAATTGAAATAGATATTGTGGCACTGGGTAAGGTGGGGAGAATATAAACATTTTACATCTCTAAATAGACTTAATGTAAAACTGCATTTTCTAATAGATGATGATTCTGTAAGCACTACCTCAGAGGATATACCCGGTCCATCAGTAGCAAAGCAGAGAGTTGGGACAGGTAAGTGTCCAGTTTCATACACACCTCAGTTTAAAAGGAGAATGTGTGATTTCAATCTCAGTAACCCCAGGGAGAGTCTGAAAGAGTTTACCTGAAAGTCTGTAAATTTAAACTACTGTTACTTCTTGTCACCCACATCAATCCAGCTTTTAGTGAAAGTGAACTAGTTGACCATGGGTGACAATCTTTTAGCTACCAAAACACTTATCTTGACAATATACAAGTGATACTAGTATGTGCTTAACTGAAAGCATAATTAGTTTCATTGAAGTTAAATGGACTAATCACATGCCTGCAGTTAGGCATGCACTTATGTAATATGCTGCAATCATAAATTTCTTGAAAATGTATTATTTCCCATTCCTGCTGAAGTACTAGTAAAATCCTGTTACCCATCTTTAATTACAGATATTTAAATGAATCAGCTCTCTAAAATCTGTTTCATACTTTAGCTACTTTGGCTCAGTTATTTTTTAAAAGTTCCTGTAATGGTTTTCATCACCATCTCAGGTCTGTAACTACACCATATTATGTTAAACTTGTATTTAGAAAATTACACTAATACTCCCTATCTGATAATAAGGTCCACATTTTTTAAATTAGTCTATAAACTTCCCAAGCACTTGAAAAAATATATTTCTCTTGGTATGCCAGATCATACTTTGATACCCAGTTCACAAGTATGATCACCATCTATATACAGCAGTCAATGAGCAAAATGTTAATCTGGAACCATTTTCATCTTTAAACATGCTAGTATTCATGTCGGCATTTCCTTTTCTACTTGTAAAGAATACTTAAGAGCATTTTTCTTCTCATCATTGATAACAAAAATTGCTGTTTCAGGTTGTACTCTATTGCTATTCTCTGCAGAGTATTTGGATACAAAAGTTGTAAAATTAATAAGAAGGTGCAATAATTGATAGAAAACCAGAAATCTCAATTTCTGGTCAATTTCTGGTCAATTTCTGGCCTTCAGGAGGTCAAACAGAGAAACAAAACACTGTACTATATACATGACTAAAGTACATATTTCATAGATCACAATTTTTTATGGCAGACTATCCAGAGATTAATGGTTATTTGCTCTCCATTCCATTAAAATAAATGTTACCTACAATATGTTCTCATTTCTGGGTGTTCAGCAATACTCATTTATTGTTTTATTCATTTTTTTTCAGACAATCAAATTCCTTTGGATGATGCACAGAGTCACTTTAGAGTTATTACAGTTACTGATACGGGTGCAGGAAAACACTGGAGTGATAATGAAGTCAGAGCTCTGATAAGCATATGGTCAGATGAGAAAATTCAACAAATGCTTGAAGGAGCAACAAGAAACAAGGAAATTTTTGAGGAGATTGCCAGAAGGCTAATGAAATGTGGAATAGATAGAGACTGGAAGCAGTGTCGCACTAAGTACAAGAACTTGAAATACGAATATCGGGCACTGCAGAAAGAAAATGATCATCTCGGTAATCCCAGAAGAAAGATGAGGTTTTATGATGAAGTTGATTCTATCTTAAGAAGACAACCTCTAAATTCAGCTAGCTGGGAATGTGAAAGCTCTAATCTCATATCAGGTACTAAGAACAGCAGAGTGAGCTCAGTCTTTTTAAATTAAATGATAGTTGCTCTTTTACCTGCAAGGGAACATAGTGCCAGAGAAGACAAAGAAAGGATACCTTAGAATCTGTGCTGCAAAAATAAACCAGCAATAGTCAGTGAAGAAACTGTCTTGATATTTAAAGAGAAAAAGCAGAGATGTCAGAAATAGTCAGTAAGATGTATAGGTTTGCTTTCAACAAAATGTAAAACTTTAGTTAATTACAACATGAGAAATGGAAATAAGGTGAAATGACAGGTTGTAGAGATAATCAAACAGGCTTGTAAAATATGCATAAAGAACTGCAAAGGCAGAAACAAAAGGAATCACAGGACATTACATTACCAAAGCATAATACAGAGGAAACAATAGGGACCCTGTTTCGATGTGATATTATATTCAATGCTCCCCATTAACTTGATGCAAAGGGTATCACGATAAATATCTGTGCCTTGGACTTTATTTAGTGGATGTTGCATATTATACATAACCTCAAAAACCTTCAATTAATTTCAAGTTACCTTTATTATTAAAAAATATAATATATATTGCTTTCATTTTGGTACTGTAACATGGTCCCAACAAACTGGCAATAAACACTACCATGCCATTATTTGACATTGTGATGAAGTTAGTACTGTAATGAAGTGACAATACTGTGTTTTTGTCATCACCAGCAAGGTGCAATGACATGAGATGCTCATCTGATTCTGGATTTGAGAGTATAAACACACTTTCTAATACTACCTAATCAGATCAGAAGATCACTTTTTCTCTAAATTGCCTTCTTCAACCTATTTATTCATATATTATAAAGTTTTGTTTGCACATCTGTTCTTTTCGAGCACCACTGCAGAATATTTATTCACACAATACTTTTCCCCCCCCTTTTATAAGATTCAGTGGGAGATGTTACTCCAAACATAGGACCCTTGGGTATCAAGAGAAAAGCGTCTGATGATGGTAAGACTTTCTTGCCTTTTTGGAGGTATTCATGAACTGTTGCAGAGTTAAATGCCAGCTGTAATTTTAAACGTGCTATTACTTATTTGGATAATTGCGAAATTTATTCAGGGTCTAGGAAAAAAAACACCTGTGATTTATTTCATAGATTCACAGAAGTAGGGTCGGAAGGGACCTTGTAGATCATCAAGTCCGACCCCCTGCCCTGGGCAGGAGAGAAAACCAGGCTCAAATGACCCCAGCCAGGTAGACATCAGGCTTCCTCTTAAAGACCCCCAGGGTAGGAGTCATCACCACTTCCCTTGGAAGTTGGTTCCAGATCCTAGCCGCCCTGACTGTGAAGTAGTGCCTTCGGATGTCTAGTCTAAACCTACTCTCTAGCAATTTCTGGCCGTTATTCCTTGTTACCCCAGGGGGCGCTAGGGGGAAAAGGGTCTCTCCCAAACCCTGCTGGTCCCCCCTGGTGAGTTTATAGACGGCCACCAGGTCCCCCTTCAGCCTTCCCTTGCGAAGGCTGAACAGGTTAAGGTCCTGTAGCCTCTCTTCGTAGGGTCTGCCCTGCTGTCCCCAGATCATGAGAGTGGCCCTCCTCTCAATGCTGTCCACATCCCTCCTGAAGTGTGGCACCCAGAACTGAACACAGTACTCCAGCTGCAGCCTGACCAGTGTCACATAGACAGTGTCGCATTTATTCCAGTGCTTGCTAAAAGTGAGGGAAATGTTGCATTATCAGCAGAATAATCTACTAGAAATTTAAAACAAAAATAGAACTAAGAAGAGAATACTTCAGAAATTTCAGGCATCAGGAAAAAAAAAACCCCCAACAATCCCCCACCACATGCTTAGTGGAGGTGTTTAATACCATATTAGAAATTGTGGAAATACAAATAGGATACCTATATTTAGAGAGAAAAAGACTAAAGGAAGACATCAGAGCAGTACAAGCCTGTAAATCTTACATTCACAGCAAATAAATTTTAATTGCACTATCTATGGGTGCACCGATAGAGATTTTTTGGGGCTGATACCAATAGCCGATTTTTAAGGAAGCATATCTGCTAATACTGATATGATTTCTGAGACGCAGCTCCTCAGCTTGAAGAGCTGTGTCCAGCTGGTAAATCTGGTGTGGTAGAAGGGGAGGGAAGGGGTGTAAGGGGGGGTGCAGATCAAGGCCTATGCAGTGAGGGAGGGAATGGGGCAGGCGTGTGCCCTTGGATCTGCCCAGTCAGGAAGATCCCGGCCCCAGCCTGCCCTGCCCTGCCCTGCCCTGCACAGATCTGGGGGCACATGCCACCCACCCCGTACCCTCCCAATTGTGCAGCGGGAGCCGCCAAACAAGCACCAGACAAGCCATGTGCAGCAGCCCCTTCCTCACCATGAGGGCCTTGATCTGTCCCCCCCCACACCCCACCACCCTCCCCTTCTACCACACCAGACTTACCAGCTGCACACAACACTCTACGCTGCTGGCTCTGCTCCTCACTACCTATGTGCTGAGCTGAGGCTGCACACACAGGCATTTATCAGACAAATTAATCAGCCACATCGAGCTGATTTCCAATACACAAATTTTTCTTCATATTGGTGCCGATCCGATATTGCACCAATGTATTGGTGCACCTCTAGCACTATCACTGACAAAGGGAAACACTCAACAGGTAAGAGAATGGTGCATTAGCCTGGGCCTCTCTTCCTGTTAAGCTTATACTGGCATTTTTTTAGGAAGTTAATAATGGAGAAATATGGAGCTTAAACAAAATACATGCTTGGACATCAAGGAATCTTTCAGCACAGTATCAAACTGAGCTAACAAAACAGTGACAGCAAGATCTGAATGGCTACAAAATGGATTGGTTATTTTTGTGCATAAATAATGACTTGTTGGGAGGGGAGCAAGCATCAAATAGTTTATAGTGATGGACTAAGTGACTGCATGAGCAGAAAAACATTATATGCTATGTATAAATTAACAAACAACTGTCTTTATTTGTGACCAAACAAGTTATATTGATATGTAAGTTGTTATAAAGAATTTAAGATACTGATCAGAGAAAATCTGAATACATAGGATTCCATTTTATTTTCATGATTAGGTCAATGTTGGGCAGCTCCTAGAATGCACCAAACAGGTAGTTATGTAGAGGGGCACAGAGCACAAAAATCAGAAAAGGTATTTATTATCATGATCATTCCTGGACTATCACATGCCTATCATATTCCAGAAAGGAAATAAAGATACTGGAAAGAGGTCAAAAGGAAGGACAACAATTTAGAAATTGGGAAGGGCAAAGAATGGAAAAGAAAACCTGAATTGTTTTAATCAATCACTAAAATGGATCACTCGCCCACTCAACTGAGGGCAAACTGCTCAAAGGGGAGACGTTGTTAAGAGTTACGGAAAGTATAAAACTAAGCAATTTCCATTTATCATCAATGTATATATGTAGCTTAAAGACAAAACTTGTTAGTGGGAAGTCAAAAGGTATGACTGTGTGATAGTATCAGAAGATATTATAAGAAGTCAGTCAATTTCTGTCCTGTTGACCCTGGCATAAATGATTCACATACATCAGGCAATTCTGTGTCCTACCAGTGGGTTAGGACAAGCAAATAACAGCATTTGGAAAAAAGCATATGCCAAAAGTTAGAGCAGTTGTTCTCAACTTTTTTAGACTCACCCCTCCTCCCAACTTTAGACTCACGGTTCCCCTCAGAAAGTGCTGGGTTTTAGTTCTCACTCATTTTTTGACTACAGAAAAAAGAGCAATTTGTCGATTGCAAACAACTCAGAATAACCACAACAGGTAAGAATGTTTTTAAAACTATGGATTCCTATTTGAAATTTCTGGGTTTATCTTGAACAATGCTTGCCCACCTGACAGTGCTAACATTGTGTGGCACTCCATGAAAGGATCTCAAGGGACCCTGGTTGAGAATCACTAATTTAAAGTAATGCAGCATAGGTTTCCTTTGTTGATTCTGGCTTTACCAAACTACACCTTTTTTCTAACACTCTGTGCTTTTCTCTACAGGGCCAAACATTCCTCATAAGAGGAGTGCTTCTGAAACCACCGTAGTCCAATTTCCGAGAATTCTAACAGAGAGAGGACATACAGCAACAGAAGGCAAAAAATCACTTTTAGAAAGGCTTTGTAAACAGGAGGAAATGCCAGACATCAAGAGAACGCAACTGTATGGTAATCCATCATCCATACCACAGGTTGGTTTAATCAACTTTCTAAATTATCATGCAAAGAAATTTTCACAGATGATAAAAGGGAATGTAGACTATTTGTATCAGTGCTCAATGGTTTCCCTACCACATTTTTTGTGCTCAACTCAGTTAAAACTAGAGCCAGAATAGGTTCTCAGTCCTTCTCTTGGAAGTATGCTACAGCATTAGACTTAACTAAAAGAAAATTTCACCCTGATAAAACAAAGGAAAATTTCTGCTTGAATTTCATCTCAACACTTCTAATGACCCCTTCTTTGACAGTTGTGAGTTACTGTATCTCCTTGTATTCAAAACCTTCCCACAGAAATAGGTGGGCAATGTGCAGCACGCAGGCCACAAATGGCACATGCAGCCTTTGTGTGGCAGACCAGGGAGGAGAGAGGCAGCACAGCAGCAGACAGGGCAGGGAGCAGAAAGCAGAGCAGCAGATTGGAGAGTGGAAGAGAATTAGTGAGAGAATGCAGGGCTAATTTTCGGCAGCCTGGGCTAAGGGTCAGCACAGATATTTTTTTAATAAAGAGGTAGTGAAAATGTAAGATGCATCCAAAATTAAAATTAATCCACTCCTCTTGACACAGGACAGCGATAAACATCTTAGAAATAGCTAAGAATTATTATTCCTCTCAGTCCCTTAATACAACTGTTGCTTCTCCTGACCTTCACCACTGTTATTAGTTAGAACAACTTTGCATCACCACTAAACTTAACTAAGCTGTTGCCTATTGCTTTCTCCTACATATTAGCATGTATACCAAATATGGATTTTAATGTATTAAAACTTGTATCCCATAAGAGACCCAAGACAGCTTTTATTAATCTCTCTACACTTCAATAAGCAAACATTCTCTAAGATTCCTATAATTTAGCCAGTTTCAATCCTTAGTAAGATTTGTCTTAGATTTAATAGGCGATTTAAGCTTCTGGATTCCATGCCAAGAACCAGTGTTAGGCATTTTTGGCTTGTTAGATAATGTATGTTGTAGGGATGTCATAATACAACAGAGGCAGGAAGCCCTGGCATCCTAAAGCACAAGGGGGGGGGGGTGTTGGCAGAGGTTTTCCCAGCAGAGCATGGTGCCCCCCCAATCGGGGGAGGGGCCCAGAAGTCTGCCCCTCCCACATGTCAATCTCCATGGAGGGGTGGGACTTCCAGGACCCTCTCAGCCAATCAATCGGAGGTGTGGGGGGCCTGCTGTGCTCTGCTGTGAAAGTGGTACCCAACACCATGCCAAGACCATAAAATCTGGAGGCAGCTACCCCAAATTAGGTAGGTCCCTAACTATAGGAAAATGAGCGTCTCCTCCTGTGGCCATACTCTCGAAGGATAAGAAACAGCTAAAACTGTATTTTGTATAGAATCCAACCTTAACTGTTTTAGGGTCATGTTGAAAATGCCTACTGAATGACACCCCTCTAAGGACCTAGGCAGGGAAAACACTTTCCTTCTGGATCCTAGGTAGATGCTGAACTACTCAGCCTTGTTTAGATCAATTCGCAGCACACGCAGTAGCGCAATGTGAGTTACCTAGGTAATTTTAAAGTCAAAGTTTAGGTACCTTCATGGTTAGGCAGCAGGAGTTTAAAGTTTGCAAGGTTAAACTTAGGTGCAGCTATATTCCCGAGTGCTACTTTAGACACCTAAGTCTTATTGGATCTAGCATTCATCTATTATCACATGGTTATTTACGATCCTGTTAATCTTTTATGGAGGGACCTTATGCAAAGTTTCCAAAGAATCCAAGTCAATCATTTCCATGGTGAAGATGTTATCTACTATTTTGTTAACATTTTCGAAGCAATTCTAAGAAGCCAGAGAGATGGTTTTCCCTTTTTTGTGGAGAAGTTAAACCAATTAGTTTGTCTAGTAGCACATAGATTTGCAATTCTTTCAAGGTATATTTACCTGATATTTTCTGGACCTTAAGGTCTCCATCAGCTTTGCAAGACAGACACTCCTTAGTTTATGCATACACAAGCATGCAAACACCCACCCACACCAGCACATATGAAATTCATTTTGTTCTCTGTAGTACCATAAATAATTTGATTCTGCAGTTAGAACCAAGTGCTTGACTTCACTGCATTGTTAGCTTTAGCTATTATTTGAACAGTCCCCCTGACAAGACTTTTGAGTATGCCTGGTGCTTTAAGTCCAAATTAGCTGGCACATCAGGAGACAGGACAAAGCTTGAGTGCCAACACCCCTGGAAGCATGTCTTTATCACAGACTGTGCCAGTCAGCAGCGAGATTGAGAATGTCGCATTTCCTCATGTGCTACCACTTAACCTGGAAGCAAGGTAGCTGCCTGCATTCATTCAGAGCTTTGCTCAAGCTAATTAGTACTGCAGAGAGGCCTGAATGCACTGCCACACCAAACATCACTGTGCTGCTTCCAGGTGATAAGGGAAGGGCAGCTGACACAAAGCAGTGCATCACATTTGCCTGACATGGTAAGCTTGCAATGGAGATATGCCCTGGATTTAGCAATGTAGTAGGAACTCATCTACTCCTTGCTGTTAATCCAATCACTCTGAGCAGCTTGAATGTTGTTTCGCAATACAACTGCTCTCACTCAGGCTAAACCAAACTGAGAAGAATAGATAACTCAAGTGAGCCCTTCACTGGAGACAATACTTTTACTTAACAATTCTCTCAGTGATGCACAAATCCAGATCGAGTCCTGCACCCTACAGGATTACTGTAACGAAAGTTTCCCTGAACATGCCTAAAAAAATCCAAAGTTATTTTTGTCCATATTTGCATAGAATCAAAGAATCATAGCAAAATAGGGTTGGAAGGGACCTCATGTTCAGCTAGTCCAACCCCTGCTCAAAGCAGGGCTGTCCCTAACTACCTCATCCCAGCCAAGGCTTTATCAAGCCAGGTCTGAAAAGCCTCCATAGATGAAGATTCCACCCCTTTTCTGGGAAACCTGTTCCAGTGCTTTACTACCCTCCTTGTGAGACAGTTTTTCCCAATATCTAACCTAAGCTTCCCGGATGCAGCTTGAGACCATTGCTCCTTGTTTTGTCATCTGCCACCACTGAGAACAATTTCTCTCTATCCTCTTTGTAACCACCCTTAAGGTAAGCTGCTTTTCTGTCAGCTTAAAGGAAGCTTCCTATCTCCTTCCTTTTTTATATTAATATTCTTGACACATAAATGATAAAAAGTCCAGTGTAAAGAGACTAAAACATACGAACTGAGCATCAGGATAATTCTGTATCACTACAGAACTGGTATTCTGCTATACTTAAACAGGGTCAATCAACATGCCAAGTTGATTGTCTAGGAATTTGCTGTGCCTTATTTGAGTTCTGGGCAGTATTAGTGGCTAAACTGTAATGACCAAGATATGGGAGAATATAGGGTGGAGTGAGCCTTGTCATCTTTCACGTTGTCCCATTTGAAAACTGGGG
Organism: Alligator mississippiensis; assembly: GCF_030867095.1. Classification (NCBI taxonomy): domain Eukaryota; kingdom Metazoa; phylum Chordata; order Crocodylia; family Alligatoridae; genus Alligator; species Alligator mississippiensis. The sequence goes on from NC_081825.1 coordinate 61,362,539, forward strand.
TAAATCAGGCAGTGTGAGGCTGTACCCTGCTTCCCCCTTCTCCTCCCCGCCCCTTCACAGACTTATTTCTCAGGCCAGTGGCTTTGACCAGAAAGGCACATGTTACACAAAGGATTGGAGCAACAGCAATTCTCAGGGAAGGCAGAAATCCTGCACCAAGCAAGAATAAAAAGTCCCCTGCCCTTACATGGGAGTCTAAGCCTATCCTCCCATTTGCCTTGGTGTGTCAGCCAGGTTTAGGGGAGCCTTCCTCCCTTTGAAGGAGTCTTGAGTCCTTCACCTGCTTCTATGAACAGGGATATCAAAGGCTCAAAATGGGGCTGTGAGGAGGTGGTGAATGGAGAGGTTCACACCTCTTGGGAGTTGGTTTCAGACAGCATTTACCTCCAGTGGATTGTTCTCAGCAGAATGAGAACACTCTGACATGAATAGGCCACTTCATACCTCTCTGAGCCTCATATGCTGCACCTGGGGATGATGCATGGATGTCTACAAAAAACTATACTTCCAATATTTTTCTCCCACTAAAAAAAACAAAACCCACAAAAAACCAACCCCACTGATTCCAGAATTGTCTTTGTAGTGTTCCTGCATCCACTCCCCAACTCTTCAACCTGCAGGGCCCAGTGACACCTTCTTCTCTCTGGGGAGGTGAACTAAGCAGAGACTACCAGGCTACTTTGGCAGGGCAGAGATGAGAGAAGAGAAGGTCACATTCAGCCACTGCATTTTATGCCAACTGAAAGAAACCAGAAGTGATGAAGAGGGACAGCTGAGTAGTGGTACAAAGGAAGGACAATATTTAACACACAAAGAAATTAAAATGCCTACAAATATTGTAAGCATATGAAAGTGACTAAACAAATCTCTGAAAACCAGGACATGATGAATTTAAGGTAAATTTCTCACCCACAGCACAACCTTAACTCTGCCTCAGTGTGCCAATAACACTTCTGTTAGAATCCTATCAATACAGATGCCATGCAATGCTTTGGCTATAGTTCACACAAGCATGGTAGGGTACAGTCTAATTTCACCCCTCCTCAATACAGCTTCTTAACAGAAGAGAAGTCACAAACAATAGCTCCTACTCTTAGAATTTCCTTTTGCTACACTGCTACATATTATGGTACCTCTCTTTTGCTAGACCATTTGAGTGGCTAAATCATTCCATGCCCAGCTGCAAGGAGGAGAGAGTTAGCTGTACTACAGTGGTGGCACAGACGTTGTTTTTTTATTTCCAGATTTAGGCACCCTCCACATTCTGGATGCACACAGGGCACTACCTAAAATCAGCAATAATTAAATTAAATTGAATTTAATTCACAAAACTAGTATAAAAAGCTCAAATGCTTTTAGCAAGCTATATACATATTCTGCTGCATAATTTGCAAAGAACCACACGTAAGAACCAGTAACCAATGTGCACAGCAACATACAGAAGCTGCATGACTAAATGAAGCTGACATGTTATCCAATTTGAACTGCAAGGGGCATTTTTGTAGACAGAGAAAAATTAATTACAAAATGTGAGGTTTAGATGGCACACGGGTGTAAGCACCACTGCCCTTCCATGAAGTGTAATTAATTTGGGTTTTGCTGTTAATGAGCCAGTCTATATAATCTCCATAGCAAGTCTGGAAGCACCACAGGGGAACAAGCCCTCCTCATTTGCTCCTGCTCAGCAGCATGTCCAGAGTTCAGAAATCAGGCAACCAGAGCCAGTTTAGCATGACTGTACACACCAAGCACACCCGGAACAGGCAGTACATCTAGGCACGTGCCAAGGGCTGGGCTGCACTGGCTACATTGCCCAATTTCTGGGCATTGGCATGGTGCTGAGTGAGACCAGTGGGTGGAGCACGCTTGGCAGCATTCCCAGACTCACTATGGAGACAGTAAAGGTATCTGAAAAAACTATAAATTTAAGAGAACTGTTACACACTGAATTACCAATTCTATTTCATTTAGCTCCTAGATTTTCTTTGGTGATCTTCCATCCAGATATTTAAACAGACTCAGGCCAGTTAGACTGGAATATTTAACAAGATCATAATACAAAATGGTATAACTATAGGCTGTTAAATCTCCCCTAAAAGAAAAAAAAAAAAGGTCTACTGACTGCACAGCAGCCTTGTTGAATAATTTGGTTGAGAATTGGTTGGGGGTAAAAAGCATATAAGAGAAGCCGCAGTCTACTGGCTTTGACTCATGGCAAATCCCATACATAGAGCCCAACATAGTAACTGTTCTGAACTTAAACAGATTTTCCACACAGAATGGACAGAGAAACTTTTCTGAATGTGTTCGACTTTCCTCCAAGCAAAATTTTGTATCTAGCAGTAGCAAATATCACAATTGGCAAAATATCCCTTAGAGTATAATTTCTTTGGAAAAAAATTAACAGACTTCACACTTGTTCCAAGATTGACTTTACAAAATGTGTCCTTGTCAAGGACACAAATGACGTTTCTGCTTATTTGTTGCTCAAAGTACTCCTCCAAAAGAGAGAGTCAGTTACCAATATCTTTTGACTTTTGGGCTCTATCAGTATACTGTTCTGGTTTTATTCCCTGGCTCGTGGAGATAATTCAACAGAATCATCCCTCTCAGTTTCAGACTGTGTAATACTGCTTTAGTTTCAAACAAAGTTCACACTCAGAGCTAACATTCAATGTGGGATAATTATGTTGAGGATCAACATTTTAAACTGGATACTTATTTAAATTTTATTCACTGGCCTTCCCATAGTATTTTCCACAGTAATATCTCAGTGCTGGTATTTCTGAAGTCACAAAAATGATGATTTATCAGATTCCTTTATTATGGGAGGAAGTGTCATAGGGTTTAAAAAAAAGCATCCAGACCAACACCCTTATCTTTTTTTTAAATATAGCTAAAAGATCCTTCCATGCTGAATGCCCATCACAGCATAGTTAATGAATGTGAGGTTATTATAGGTGAGGAAGTACAGATATGGCTGTATCACACCTTGGCTTAATTGAATTCTTACTGCCTTGAGTCAAAGTTTGCTTGGATTTTTAGAGCTCACATATAGGAGAATGTTATAACTGGTTTAAACTGAGTATATATATTCATAGTGCAATCAGTTGTGTAGAAATTACAATTAAAGTTTCTTTTGGTTTAATTTAATTCAAGAAAGCATTTTAAACTAAGATAACAGTAGTGACATACTCTTTTCAATAATTTAAAATCAGTATAAAAAATAATCCAAGTGGTGCATTTAAGAACTTGTCTAAACAAATCCTAAAAAGATAAAAATTGTGTCTTTCGTTATGAGTGGCACCAAGTGCAGAGTCTGACCAATAACAAGCCAAAAACTTCTACTCTTTGAGGAACAGATAAATTACAAAACAATTTTATGAAGCTTTAATTGTTTACATCAATAAATTAATATCCAAAGTTTCCCATAGATTCTATGCACTTTGGCCCCCGCAGTTTCATTGAAGGGAACAGTAGTGCTCAGATGTTTAAGTCAGGCACACTCAAGTATTTTGATGGATGAGGCCAGAGCAAAAAAATATCAGAGCCCCCAGCAGACTAAACTTTTAGTGGGTAACTCAAAAATCTTTTCACTCGGATTCATGAAAGCTACGTAGTTATTGGTTCCATATTGCAGCAACACACAAAGTGGCAAAGTGTTTTAAAAAGACGCAGTTTGTGTTTTTATTACATAATCCAAGCATGGCACTCTTCACACAGATGAAGTGTTACCTAACCATTCTTGTAAGGGGAATGCCTGTTTTTCCTTAAACACTGAGTCAGCTGTCTCCAGACTGTTCATAGGTACCTTTCACCTTTTCACTTCTACTCCTTATAATCCAAGATGTGTTACTGAGAGCTACATTCAGACCACATTCTGACCCCCAAGATGTTGCATAGAGTAATAGGAGTCACGTGTATCCAAGGCCCTTAGTGATTTACTGAGTAATTTTAAAGACTTTTTCTTCTTACTGCAGATCTAACTTGTATAAAAAATTACTTGAACAGTAAGTAGTAGTATCGGGCCTTGGCTGATGGGTCCAGTATGGCTTTTACTGTACCCTTATTTTAGCTTTGTTTTTGTTTGTTTTTAAAGTATTTTGTTCATGTGTACTTTAGCAGAGACATGCATTTCCCCTCTCTTTCTTAAGTTAAAAGAAAAAGTGTTCAAGTATTGATTCAATTAATTCTAAATTTAATTCTGGTTGCAAGCAGAAGGCTACTAGGCTACAGGAAACGAATTAATTCTGCTGTAGGTTAGCACTTGTAAATACTAATACTATCCTATAGCGGCATTCTTTAGTGCGTAGCAACACATGTGTAGATGCTGACCTGGCTGGCTAGAGCACAAGGGTACTTCAGCACAGGGCTGCTTTCTGGCTAACCCCACAGTGGAGCACCCTCATGTCCCAGCCAGCCCCTTGACAGCATGTTAAACTGGGTCAGAGAAGCCCCAGGTTGGCAGGCTGACCCCACAGGCCCCCTGCCAGTTGGGGCTACCCCAACCCAGCTCAGTGTGCTGCAGTCCCAGGTAAATAGAGCATCTAGAAGCAATAAACTCTGGCATGATATATAACGGAGCTTATTGTGTTACATTATTTTGATGCGTAGACATACCCACAGGTAACTTAGGGCATTATTCTCACATAGTTATCTTATTCACACTGTGAGAATGAGGGAGAGGGACTGACTGATTTTGGATTCCCTACAAGCTAATTAATGAAGTCTCAAAAGAGAGAAAACATTAAATTAAAATATTTAATGAAATTGTAGTGAGTGCTATTAAGATGTACTTCCAATTACTGACTAGATTCCATAGAAGATTATTTATGCCACAGAGCTCATGGTATGCGCACCAAATGCCCACAGAAAAGCATGAATTTGACATCAATGTAATTATAGAAATGCAAGTCAGAATTTTATCCATTGTGCACTTCTGTAATCATATTAGTGTGAGTGAAGTTTAACCACGGGAGAAAAAGGGTGTGAGGGGCCCACTGAATGGCTTCTCTCTTTGGGTTCCAATTTGCGTAGAAGTCTTCATCCATTTTCATAAACTCTTGCTTTCTGATGAGATGTGCCTCTGGCAGATCTATTGATCCCCAAATATTCTCTCGGCAAAGGATTAAAAGAATGCATAACAATTATTTATGCATGTAATGCATTAAAAGAATGCATAACATAAAATAACAATATTTAATCTGGGGGAGTACCTGAAAATAAGTAGCAACAACCAGTAAATTGGAACGTACAATTTATATCTTCTGCTCCAAACCAGGCAAAAAAGCTTGCATACCTTTGTCTTTTTTCTTTTTTAAAAAGGGCCCGAATCCCACACACATTTATAAATAGGATCAATCCTCTTCAAGTCCATTTTTCACTTGGATGCAGTCGTGATGTGTAGAGGGTGAACGTACACCCCCTGACTCGCCATACTCCCCGCTTAAGTGATGGGCGGGAGCACTGGTGTTCCCCCTGCAACCAGTCACAGGGGAGTGTGGGATGTAGCTTTGCAACTGCTTCCCAGTCAGTGAGTTTTGCCATGGGTGGACCCCCCCCCCAGTCGCTGACTGGTCGCTGGGGGGGCACGTGCCCCCCCCCCCCCCCCCCCAAACTAAGGTGGTACCAGTCACCTATGCATGGGTGAAATTAATACACATAAATGTTCTTACTATCAAAGCCAAAAGCTACCATGTATTTCTTCCCTTCATACACAGAGTATATATTGTATTGAGGGAAGCCGAAACAGGGTTAGTATGTTAACATCATTTCCTTACAGTACAAGATAAAAACTGGGCTACAATTTAAATGTGCATCCTGCATTATTTCCATCTGAAATGAGTATGCAATCCTAATTTAGGTTGGGTAGATAGCTCCACTAGTTTCAAGCAGAGTAATTTGTTCATGAAGAACAAATCCTGTAAAGCTAGAGCAGCACTGCTCAACTGGTGACCCAAGAGCAGCTTATGGCCTGAGAGGGGTTAAGCTGCAGCCCCTGACCTTCTGCCTTGCCAACACTCCCCACGTCAATTTGGCTGCAGTAGTACCTGGAGTCTCTGGGCGCTCTCCCCCTTCTCAGGCTTTCGCCGGCTGCTCCTGCACAGAGCGTGGTCAGGAGAGCCAAGGATGAGCCTGAGGCTGTGCGCATAGTGCAGCAGTGGGGAAGGGGGCATGTGCATGTGCACAGGAGTGGGGGGAGCACCTGCACAATCATGTGGTGCAGTGGTTGGGGACAGCATGGGTGCACAGTGCAGCTGTGGAAGTGGGGAGGGGAGGGGGAACATTCAGGTTCATAGTGCAGAGGGTAAAGGGGGCTCCTACATGATGGAGCATGGGAGTGGAGACTATTTATATTTAGCTGGAGCACAGCTCAGGGGGGGGCTGTGGTTTACCCTGGCACTGCACTTGCTGGTGTGGCCTTTGGGGCATTTGGCCCCCAGCTGCTTAGAAGTTGGACAGCCATGTGCTAGATCCTCAAGAAATATAAACTTCAGCATAGGATGTGTGGGTGCAACAAAGTATTATGCTTTATCATGTCTTTCCACACCATTCACTTCCAAAAAGTTAATAGAGTGATTCATAAAATTACAGCTACTACTTACTTGTTATGCCCTCCCACCAAGTAGTGATACAGGTGGAATTACATACAGTAATGAATAAAAGCAATAGTGGTCCACAGACCTAGGGGTTTACAAAAGCAGCATAAATATACACAATACAGGACGCTAAGATTCATGACATAACCATACTGTTATCTCATTTGAGGTCAAAGTTCTGCCCAAGCCAAGTGACTTGTTGGCCCAACCTGGTGAAGGCAAAGAATCATCACATGATCATAGAAAATTAGGGTTTAAAGGGACTGTAGGAGGTCATCTAGTCCAGTGGTTCTCAACCTTTTTTGTACCAGGATCCATTTGTAAACATTGATGGCCAGTCCCAACCCAGTGCCCCAACCTGCTGCCTCCGCCCCCAGTGTGTGGGACATGGGGACCCAAGCAGCCCCTCACAGGCTGGAGGTCTGCCAGCCTGCAAGAGAAAAGCCACTGTTTCCCACTTTCTTGTCCTTTAAAAGGAGAACCCATTTCTAAAGTTTGCTTGAAACCCTTTCATATATTCTTGCAACCCACTATTGGGTCATGACTCGCGGGGTGCGAAACACTGATCTAGTCCAACCCCTGCTCAAAGTAGGACCATCCCCAACTAGTTCATCCCAACCAAGGCTTGGTCTAGCTAGGGCTTAACCTCCAAGGATGGAGCTTTCACCACCTCTCTGGGTAACCTGGCCCAGTGCTTCCCCACCCTCCTAGTGAGAGAATTTTTTTCTTACTATCCAAACTAAACTTCTCTTGCTGCAACTTGACACCGCTACTCCTTGTTCTGTCACCTGCCATCACTGAGTTTAGCTCCCTCCTCTTTCAACCCCCCCTCCCCGCCCTTTCAGGTAGCTGATGGGTATTAAACCCCCCAGCTCGGTTTCTCTCTTCTGCAGACTAAACGAGCCCCCTCTCCTCGACGCCCCCCCAACCATTCCCAGTGCCTGCCACTGGAGTCTGCGGGTCGTCTACAAACCCTCTGCCCCTCCTGTCACAGGCATGGGCCAGGCTCGTCTTCAGGACAGCGCTCAGCGCAGGGCACTGCAGTCCCCCGACCCCAGGGCAGCTCCGCCGCGGGCCACCGCACCCGGGACGGGACCGGCCCAAGCCTTCTCCCGCAGCCGCTCGCTCCAGCTGGCCACCCCGCCCGCTGCGCACGTGGCGAGGACGAGTCGCAAGGCGCGGAGCTCGGCGCCGCTCACCTGTGCTGTAGCCCCACCAGCCCCAGCGTGATGACATGAGGCACGTCCAGCTCCGAGGGCCAGGCGCCCGCGGCGATGCAGCCGAACACGCCGCACTCCTCGCGGATGCCCAGCTCCTCCAGCTCCATCCCGTCCGCGCACGTGCCGCCGCCGCCCTGGCCCGGCCCGGCCGCTCGGCCGCCGGGGATGGAGGAGGAGGAGGAGGAGCGGAGCAGCCGCGCAGCCTCCTCCTGCGAACAGCGGCGCGCGACCCCCGCGCCCGCCAGTACCCCCTGGCCCCGCCCCCTCGTTTACATACGGGGGGCGTCGGATCGGGCGGAGGGAGACGAGGCGTTCTGGCTGCTGCTCGGAACAAAGTTGGTTTGTCCCACACCCCCTTGCTCCCCCCTCCCCCCCGCGTGGGGGTTGGTATATTGCGAACACTCAGGTAGCTGCACCTGGGGGGGTGGGGCACTAGCTCTTAGCGGGGAGAGGAGGGGGGAGGGAAGGGGGAGGGGGCGCTGCGCTGCGGGCCCGGCCTCCCCGTGGGCGGCGCCGATTGGCGGGCGGGCGGTGCCCCCTCCCCCTCCCCCTCCCCCTCCCCCTCCCCTGCTCTTACCTCGCCGCGGCCGCTGCTCGACCCCTCTCCGCGTCCTGCCACTGCCGCCGTCGCTACTGCCGCCGCCACGTGCTAACACCCCGTGTGTCCCGCAGGTGCCCTCCGCCGTCGCCATGGCCCCCGCCGGCGCAGGTAGGTGACCCCCGCGGGCGCAGGGGGGAGGGAGGGAGCCGGGCGGGGGTGTCCAGGGTCCCGTCCCCGCCGGGGGTGCTGTCCGGGGAGACCTGCTCACGGCCGCCGCCTCCTCGCCTCTAGAGCTGAAGATCGGGAAGAAGGTGTCGGAGGGGAAGACCAAGGCGGTGTTTGAGCTGCCCGAGCTGCCTGGCTGCGTGCTCATGCAGTCCAAGGACCAGATCACGGCCGGCAACGCGGCGAGGAAGGACCGGCTGGAGGGCAAGGCGGCCATCTCCAACGCCACCACCAGCTGCGTCTTCCAGCTGCTCCGCGAAGCGGGTAAGGCCGGGCGGGGGAGGGGCTGGTGGGGCCCCAGCCCTGCCTGGGGCAGCCTTGGCCCTCTGCAGTCCGTCGGGTGCCACCTCATCTAAACTCTGCCTAAGCCCTGTCACCCCAGCCTGCCGCAGGGACCCAGAGCAGCCAACCACCTGCTTCTAGAAAATGTGGCTGTGTGGACAGGCACTGAGACTCCCCTGCTGTCCATGTATCCCTGAGAGAGACTGAGAGCCATCCACTCTGTCACAAGGCAGACACTCATTCTATTTTTTAACTAGTTTGTTCCAACATCTGCCCCCAGCCCCACCAGAGGTTAAGGGGAGTGGCTTCCATCTCCCTGGGTACTCCTCTTGGCACCTCCCCTTGTTCCCTCCTCCCCCCCCCCCAATCTCTACTTCTGCACTCCTGCAGTTCTTACATCTTCTGATCTTTCTTGGTAGTGTAAGAGGGATGTTGTCACCGTGGCAGGCCAGAAGTGATGCCGGGGCAAGGATGCCGTAGGGTTATATTGGACCCACTGGGTAGATGAGATGAAGTTAGACAAGCTTTTGAAAGGAAGACTTGCTTCTTAGGGTTCCTGTATATAGGGAATGAGCTTACTAGGCAGCAAGTGAAGCTGAGCATAGGGGAGGGGCTGAGAGACATTCTGGGGTGGGGGGGAGCAGACAAGCCATTAGTGAAAGAAAAGAAGCTGAGTATTGGGCAATCAAGGCCTGTCATAAAGAGAGCATGGGGGAGTCCTCACTTTCCTTCCAGGGCAAAGTAGCAGGTGATCACAAGTGGGGTGTGGTTGCAGGGGGGTTTCTTTGTGTAGGTTACCGTGTTTGGACACCTTTCTGGGGTTATTGCACACCTTGCTGGGGTTGCTTGACCCTAGTGACCTTTCCTGCCCAGAGCAGGGGAGCTGGCCCCATGATCTCACAAGGTCCCTTCCAGCCCTAAACTTATGTGAAATGTATGGAAAATATTCAGGAGACTGGATTTATGGCCCATCCAAATTCCTATTTAGTCCTTGGTTCTTAGTATGTAGCCAGCTTATGAATTTGTGTTCCCAAGTGCGCCTTTTAAAGATGTTGGGTAGAATTCGCTTGGGCATGAGGATAGTAAGGCCAGAGAATGAAGTGGTTGCTCTTTGAAAAATGTGTTCCTGATGGTGAGCATATAGAATCATTAGAAAATGAGGGCTGGAAGGGACCTCAGGAGGTCCTCTAGTCCTGCTCGAAGTGGGACCGTCCCCAACTATGTCACTTTAGCCAAGGTTTTGTCTACCCAGGTCTTAAATTTCTAAGGATGGAGATTCTTCAACCTCTCTGGGTAGCCTGTTCGAGTACCCTCCTAGTGAGAGTGTCTCCATCCTTTTTATATTTTTTTTTCTGTAAGAGTTCATTTTCTAGCGTAGTTGCTGTTTAGCTTCACCCACGTAGTTGTCACAAGGCCCTTCAGCGCATTGGATCAGGTATACCACATTTTGGGGAAAGTTATGTGTAGAAACTGGATTGTGATGGTTTCTTTATGGAAGGTATTGACAGTAGTGATGGTGGAGACATGCTGACAGGTTAAGCATTTCTTGCCAAGGCAAAGCTACGTTTCACTTGATGTCTGTTGAGCAGTAAGAGAATGTGCTTCTTATGATGAGCTGAGCAAGGTTTGGGAGCTGTTTGAAAGGCAGGGGTGAAGGGGCTGGGAATATTTCTCTAAAGGTATGATCTTCATCCAATATAGGTTGTAATTGTGTGATTCTTCTGACTGGTTTCAAGGTGGGGTGGCAGGTGATCACAAGGGGTGTGTGGTGTCAGGGGGGTTTCTTTTTGTATTGTAGAAGGTTATTGAGTTATTTTAAATATATGGTCTTTTTCTCTACTGACGTGTCCTTGTTATATAAAGGCAGATTTTAGGTGGGTCGAGTGGGCATCCCAGGTGTTCTCCAAGCAGATGTGGTGGTATCTGAGGGCCTGGCTGTAGATGACACAGCTTTTTGCGTGCTTGGGATGGTTGCTGGTCCTGTGGACATAGATGTGGTAGTCTGTGTGTGTTATACCTGAGACTTTCTCTCAGCACCTCCTCTGTGCTGTGCTTAACTTATTGTGCCTAGCTTCCTATATTTGGAGACCTGGGGAAGAATGTTTTCCATTCAAAAACTTGTCTAACTTTATCCCAACTATATAGTGGGTCCAATAAAATATATCACCCTAAGAAATCCTGGCCTCTCCAATTTTTTTATCACTTTAGGCTGTCTGTAGAAATTACTGTTGGGCAGTGATTGTACCAAGAATTGAATTAAAAAGCCAAATTTGATCTAGTTTTTTTTTTTTAATAAATTTTCAAGCTGTGTAAAAAGAAAAGTCTATCTCTTTCTCAAGCATTTTCTATATCTTTTTAATGACATGGAGTGAGAGAGTTTTTGGAAACTCTTCTAAACTGCCCTGGAGGTAAAGGTGAGGATTCCATTCATACCTGTGTGTGTCAGTTTAGCATGTACTACATGCATAAATGGATCAGGAATTTAGATTTTTCTGAGGTTTCAAAAATGCCTTTTTATATAATGTTGGGGTCACAACCTTGTCCCATAGTTTTCTGCAATGAAGTCAATGTCTTCTGGCTTTAGTAAGGCCAGATTTTTCACTACACAAGACCCTGCCTTAACTCTTTTCTGATTTAGTTCCCTCATCTATCAAAATGATGCTTATGTGTTTTTCAGAGAGAGAGAACTTATTTTTTCTGATAAATGGTCACTGTGATAACCTTCTAATTATATATCTTTGTAGCTTAAGCACTATTTTCTCAAATGTTTCTTTTTTAAAAGTAGATACTACTGGGCTCTGATTTGGGCCTCCAGATGCTAACGAATACAAGGAACAGAATGGGAGTTAGCTGTCTGACGTCGAGTTCCTGTTGGAGCATATGGACCAAGGCGCTCCATTTTTTTTCCAGCTCCAAGTTGCACTAAACAGTGGCTTCAAATCTGCCACCTGCTTGTAGAGTGGGAATAAGTATTGACATAAATGATTCTAAGACAGTGTAGATTTATATTGTGAAAAGTTTCACAAAATATTTTATTTCATTGTCTTGCCCAAACCTTTCAAAACTCAGATTTTGGTATTTAACCTGCAGCTATACTGGGGGTAGGGAGGAGATACATAGATACAGGGATTTACATGTAACACAAAGACAATGATTTTGCTGTTCCTATTTGCAGGTATTTCATTTTTAAGCATCAGTCCTTATTCATCTCCCTTAAACACTAAACCTATTTCTCACCCAGAAATACTCTGGGTAAGTGTGTATCTAATTTAAAACTGTGCATCAGTAGTTTAAAAAAAAAAGAACAAAGAGCTTTAAGTAAAAACAAATTTGATCTGAATTTTCAAATTCTGAAAACAAACCAAGGATTAAATATTCAAAAGTAGGGACCCCAGTGTAACTGGGCTCTACAGGGCACTTAGTGTTAGGCTTTTGCACTTTTTGCAAGATGACCTCTTTTAAAAGTGTTCAAACAAAAATGTGATAACCTCTTTCATCAGGGGTTATAAGGAAAAACCTCCTTCCCTCTAATAAGCTGACCAGGGTAAGTAAACTAACCAGAGTTGCAACAGCATCTGCAAACATATATATATATCAAGGGCACATTTGCTGTTTGCAGATGCTGTTGCAAATATATATAATTTTTTTCCCCCAAATTGGTTATCTGGTGACTAACTGGCACAAATGACAGGTCATGCTAATGCCTTATCAGCCAGGCAATTTGCTTATTTTGCGTAACTCTTCTATGTTTGAGCTTCTTTTCAAGGTCGTAAGTGGTACATAAAGTGTCTATAAACGAAGAGTTCTTCCATTTTTTATGAAATTTTGATGTACTAGTCTGAGCTTATAATATTTGCAACTCAAAGTGTCTTGGGAAAAAGAAAGCTGTAATAAAAGCATACACAGTGTTGGACACGCATTTAAAAGTAACGTTGTGCATAAAAAAACTACATATAACATGTCTTGATTGTACCCCATGACATGTTTGAGGTAAAACACAGTTCAGTACAGGTAATGAACTGCAAACATGTTCCTTGATTGGGAAAGGGAGCTCCCTGTTTTGTCCCAACTTGTCCTGTCCTGATATTAAATAATGAACATGACAACACTTGATTCTTTACCAAACTCACTCAGCACAGCGTTCAGTAAAGTATTTTGGGAACCTCATCCAGAAATCTGATGTCATGTGGATTTGTTGCTGTTTCATAAATTATAGTCAGCACCAGAAGGGCTGATGTTTGTGAGGACAGGGTAGATGAGCTCTAAATACTAAAGAATGGGCAGCTTTATAGAATTGCCATACCACTACTTCAGATGTCATAGTTACCTAGCTGGCTATCATGGATGAATAAGGAGCTGGCTGAACTTGATTTTTGAGAACTAATTGACTTTAAAAATCTGTTTTACTTGGACAGGTAACCTACAAAGATTTTAAACATGTCTGCCCATCACTTTAGTATTTTGTTTTAACTGCACTTGATCTAGCACGTTTTATAAATCAATCCTGAAATCCAAAACTTTAACTTTTTATTTAAAAAGTGTTTGCAGGTTGTCCACTGTGACCTAACTCATTACAGAACCTTAACCTCAAAACCAAGTTCAAGTTAAATCATGAATAGGATCAAAAAGACATCTGGTACAACTTGTAACAAGCTGTTTCATAGTTGGTAGGGTCGGAAGGGGCCCGAGCAGATCATCAAGTCCAACCCCCTGCCATGGCAGGAAAAAGTACTGGGGTCAAACGACCCCAGCAAAGTGTTCGTCTAACCTCCTCTTAAAGACCCCCAGGGTAGGAGCCAGCACCTCCTTCGCTTGGAAGTTGGTTCCAGATCCTAGCCACCCTGACTGAAGTGTAGCGCCTCCTGATGTCTAGTCTGTTTTTCTAATTGGATTCGCTAGACACTGCCCATTCTGTTTTTGGTCTCCAGCAGTTTCCTAGTAATTGAGAACTTGAAAACTAGCTTAACCTGGTAGGGAAGGGGAGGGATTTGGCACTGGATGGAGGAAAGAATACATGCTGAATCATCATTTTTTGGAATAGCCATTTGCCCATATCGGCTGCTGTTTTAAATATTCACTATTCCTACTGGTTCAGGCACACAGGAATGAATACGGTTGGTGTAACACTTGGTATATGGGTGAATAATTCTCTCTCTCTCTCTCTCTCATTTCCCCTGTGTTTAAAAAACTAAATCAGTAGTTTTTTCCTGTTATAAGATCGGGGAAGATTATTTATTTTAAAAAAGCATTTGCAAGTTATCAGTCAGGTCTCTTGTCTGTCTCTCTTCCAAACCAAAAAGATAAAGTGACAACTCCCTTCTTCTTCTTTTTCCCCTCTTTCATAACTTTCTCTCAAATTATCTAGTTAATAAGTTGTTTGTGAAATAGTAAATGCAGTAAGTTACTGCATCTTCCACTGAGAGCCTTTGTAGATAGCAAGCCATAGCATATCACATTTTGGAAAAAATGCCAGTGTGGTTGGATGTGTATTTTTCTTTCAAACTTTCCCTTCAAAGCTTCCTTTGAATTGCATTCCTTCCTGACATTTGCCAGTTGTGATTTTAAGAAGCCAGTTGGAAAGTTGAAGTGCTTAAGTTATTCATTGGGACCAGTAACTTTGGTTTTATATACAGCTACTCCTCACTTAACATCATAGTTAGTTTTGCTTAAAGTCGCAGTTTTCAAGAACCTATGTTAAGCGAATCCAATTTCCCCATAAGAATTAATATAAATGGGGGGGGGTGTTAGGTTCCAGGGACATTTTTTTTTCCCCCAGACTAAAGACATTATATACCTGGGTCCACAACCCCCTACCCCTGCTCCCCCATGCTGTGTCATGGGCAGAGCAGCTCCCTGCTGCCACACACACTCCCGCAGGCTGCGGGCACGGGCTCCCACCCTCTGCATGGGGTGAGGGTAGGCTGCCCACTGCAGGCTGGGGGCTGCACTGGCCTCTTCCTAGTAGGGGGGCTGCACTTGGGGTTGGGCGGGTGGCCGTGTTGGGAAGGGGGGCTATGGGGTAGCTGTGGTGAACTTTGGGGTGGCTGTAGCCCACCCTGTAGTGCTGCCACCCACCCTGCCCTGCCTGCCCTGATTGCAGCCCCAGCCCAGCCTCTTCGCCAGGAGGAGGCTGGCACAGCCCCAAGCCCACAGTGGCTAGCCCACCTTCTCCCTGGGCGCAAATCTGGGGGACACATGCTCCCCATGCCTCCCCCAGGGGTGTGCACAGAGGCGGGGAGCTGCCCCTGCGTCCCCCGGGTGAGTCGCCCACAATTCCATCTCATGCCCCACCCTGGCTGGGTAGCACCTACCCCAGCCTCACTTCCTCCCTCACCATGGGGGTCTCAATCTGCACCCCCCCCCCCCACACCCCTTCCCTCTGACAGACTTGCATGCAGGAGGCTGCTTTCCACGCTACCAGGCTACATCCCTTGCTGCACACATGCACATGGCATTTATTGATGACATTGGCTACTCTGGCCAAAAAAAAGCCTATTGCCTATAATTTTCAACTTTCCTTTTATCGGTGGTGATCTGATATGGACCGATTATATCAGTGCATCTCTACTGAGTACCCTTAGAAGTGAAGTTTAGCATATAGTTTTAGCTACAGACACATGTGGAGTGTTTTCAGAGAATCATAGTTTGGTGAAACATTTTTATTGGCTATATGGTTGATTTGATCAATGATGTTCGTAACTGTCAGTTCAGTCAGATGTGCACTTAGCAGTAGAAATGAGTTGTCTTTTTTATTTTTATTATCTAGGAATGAAAACTGCTTTTGTCAGAAAACACAGTGACACTGCATTCATTGCAGCTCATTGTGAAATGATCCCAATTGAATGGGTATGTAGAAGAGTTGCTACCGGCTCTTTCCTGAAAAGAAACCCTGGCGTCAAGGAAGGATATAAGTTTTACCCACCCAAAATTGAGATGTTTTACAAGGTAAATAATGCACTTTTTCTCATGTCAATTAGAAGTTATATTTTTTTTAAACAGACGTAAAAAAATGTTGCCTAGGTAGAGTCCTCATCAGTTTTACACGTGAAGATCGTTGAAAATAGTTTGAGGTACAATATCTGCTTCTGTCACTTTTAGTAGCTTTCTAATTCTGTTACGTTTCTTCTCTGCTGGATGCAGGTATACAAATACTAGCTAAATGAGTGTGCCAAGGAAATAACAAAACTGACTGTAAATTGACTATTCTTGCTTTTTAACAATAAGTAGTGCTTTTAGACAGAAGCATGGTTCAGGATTTGGTGGGGGTGTTAAACTGACTGGCATCCATTTGAAATTGAAGTGAAATTTGTCAGTACCATGCTCTTAAAAATCTATTGGTATGTTTTTGCAAACATAGCTAAAATGTTCTTCTCAGCCATTGTTCTATATCACAGTTGTCTAGAAAGCTGGCTAGTAATGTGCTACAGAATCCTTCTCATTGCCAATTTCTAAATTCCCTTGTAAAGACAGCTAAAATGTAGTAAATAGTTTAATGTTATTACTTTAGGTATTCTATCATTATAACTGCAAAGGGGATATTGTATTGATACACAGATGGATGGGGAGGGGGTGTCACAGACAAGAAGAAAGGAGAGAGCATGTTAGGAGAGGAATTCCATCAGTAAGAAAATATCTGACTAAAATGTCCCTTAAACACAAGATTGAGAACCTCTGGATAGGCTGTAACTATACATCTCACAATATATGCCACATGATCATGTGAAAGACATGCCTTTTTGTCTTTGAGGAACCAGGGCCGGGGGGGGGGGGGCGTGAACAGTACACCCTAGTGTATACCCAGTTCACTAGGGGTGTGTGAAATGGGCTGTACTCGATTTGGATTCGGCACAGATCAGGGACAGTGATTCGATTTGGATCACTGTCCCAATTTTATTTGGCCAAATCCAAATCTTCGGATTCAGATGCCAGTGCAGCGATTCGACTATAGACACAGCTTTAAATGTTTTTCTCTATGTACCTTGAGGTACCAGGCATTGCTTGTGAATGCTGTGATGGTAGGGTGGATGGAGCGTCCCACAGGAGCATGGGGAATCCCCGCCGTGCCCCCCTGGCTCAGCGATCAGCCGCAGGGGGCACCCCAGCTGCCCCTCCAGACCCAGGAGCTGGGGGGGGGGGGGGGGGGGGTCCCCACGCACTCTGTGGCAGACCCAGAAGTGAACTGGAAATGCTTCTGGTCCACTTCCGGGTCTGCTGCTGAGTGTGCTGGGGATCCCCCCGGGCTCCCGTGGGACACTCCATCCACCATCTTGGTGTTCACGAGCTGCCTGGTACTTTGAGGTATGTAGAAAAAACATTTAAAGCTGTCTGTGTCCAAATCATCAAATCTCTCCGAATCAATTCAGAGGGTTCCAGTTCAATTTGGAGAGATTAAAGGGTCTCGTGATTTGATTTTGATTTGGAGATTTGGCCGCCAAGGCGGGCCAAATCTCTACCAAAATCAAATTGGCGAACGAAGCTTTGCACAGCCTTAAAGTTCAGTCTACTTTTCAATATCCACTTTCTGCCACTGTGATACAGGATACTGGGCAATGATCTGACCTATGATTTGACCCAGTAAATGGCATGTCTTATATTCTTATGTTATGTTTTGTTCTGGGTAAGTGTTGTGCTGTAGAGGCAGTCTGCTTTACCAATAGAGGGAAAATTGGCCTCATTTCACTCACAGGGTATCTTGTTGCTTAACATTTAGGAGCTCAAAGGATAGTTTGTTAACTAACTAATTGGAAAACCTGAGAACAAGGAGAGGGGAGAATTCTAAAGGGTCTAATAGGGATTATAACTTGTATCCATGTGTGTGCACACGCACATGGATGCGCACGTGCACTCTTGTTCTTTCCCTTAGTGAGAAGGGAAGCTTCTTTCAAATGGACATAAATTAATGCTTAAACTTCTGGTTCAGGTAGTAATGCTGCAGTTGTTTAAGCCTGTGCGCCCTGAACACACAGTGCTTTTGAAGGGAAAAAATATGAAACAAATGCAGCCTTTTACAGAGAACATGTTTATGGTAGTTCACTATAACACAAGACTCTTAACCTCAAGTAGCAAGAAGAGTGTTATCTAGCTGGTATCAACTGGAGGAAGCTGTGGTTCCCCAACATCTACTATTAAAATGGCTAAAGAAGAAACTAGGAGCTGAAGGAGTTGATTGAATTGCATTTTAATCACAATAAGGCTGTACAATGCTTGTCATAATTGGCTAATTTTAAGTAGATTATTCTGAAGACTGGCTACCTTTATTTAATCACAACAAAGTTGCTTGTGAAATAGCCTCGAGTAGTGCAACAAAAACTTCAATAAGAACAGTTTTAATTGAATTTAAAAACTGTTTGGTAGCAATCAATCAAAACCTGCCCACCCTTTAAATGTGTAATTAAAGGTGGCAAGAAACAAAAAAAGGCTTTTTCCCTTTGTGTTGTCAGTATACTCATTGCTCCGTAAAGTACTCGTTGTTACTTCCAACAGGTAACCAAAAACAATGTGTACCCCAACTGCCCAAGATTTGTATCCTTAATACTGTTGAGATCACCAAGTCATGGCAAAATAATTTTCCAAATGGCTATCAGGTTTTATGTGGATTTATTGATCAGTGATATGTAGAATATTTGTTCACTGAGGTTTTGAATTGGAATGCAAATTTTAACAGCATAAGATTGTTTCAGTGCTCAGTGACTGATGTTCA
This sequence comes from Alligator mississippiensis, assembly GCF_030867095.1. Classification (NCBI taxonomy): domain Eukaryota; kingdom Metazoa; phylum Chordata; order Crocodylia; family Alligatoridae; genus Alligator; species Alligator mississippiensis. Next base: position 61,381,106 of record NC_081825.1, read on the forward strand.
TAAGCAATCGTCTATCCATCCTTAAGGTTTCTGAGAAAGCAGGTTGCTAGTAGATCTCATATAATGTGATAAAGTTTATCCATGATCTTTCATAGAGTCAACATGTTTGGGCACTTAATGGAGGCATTAGGTTCTCTGCTTGTGACACAAGACTTAAAAGCATGGTGTAACTGGTGGAGCAGGGCAGTAGGACCAACTGCCAGGGAGGCTGGCTTGGTAGGAGGCAAAAAAGGGGTGCTGCTGGCAGTTGCACATTCACAATCATTAAACAGAAGTCATTGTTTCTGCTTTGCCCCAGGTGCCCAGTCACATCCCTACACTGCTTGATTGGGGAACTGTGGTATCTGGGATTATCTCTTCCTAGCCTTGTTTGGTAGGCAAAATGGAGCAAGGTGATAAGGGTGGTTAAGCTGGCTCTTCAACAGTGCTCAAGGGCTTTTGATAGCAGGTGATTTCTCTTTGAATTTCCATGCTGTGGGAAGGTGGTCCCTATAAAACTGCATTCTGCTCTCTTGTGTGCTGTTCAAACATGACAGCCTCATGAAGGGAGAAGAATGTGGCTTAGGTTTTTGTGAAACTTTGGGGGCATGTCTACACGTGCTTTAATGCTCATTAGGCTATCTTAATGTGCATTAAAGCATCACAAAATGGTGCTTTTTAGCTAATGCTCATTTAAATATACTAATGTGCATTTTTCTATCAAAATAGAGGTACTAAATTTAATGCGCATTACCTAAAGTGCATTAATGAACATAGATGTCCCCTGGAAGTGCTTTTTCTTGTTGGAAAGGAGCTTTAAGGGATCTGACCAATTAGAAGCCTGAGCCTTTAGTAGTATAAAAAACAGTCTTTCTACATTTTAAAGCTGACTGGGAAACATACTTCTTTGTATATAACCGTTATGACAATAACATGGGCTAGCAAAATCTACTTTTTGGAGATTTTTATTCTAGTATTCAATATTTGAGCTGAAAATATCATTTGGCTAATGCAACATTTTAAAATTCCAAGAATTGCATAATATGTTGAATGCCTCAGAATTAGCGGGTGAAAATTATGTTTTGAATTAAGTGTGTATTGGGTTCTTCTTAGGGATTCATAGGGTACTTTCTATGAGAGACATAAGATTGCAGGCTTTCATAACATGTAGCTGAAACAAGCAGAGATTTGCATTTAATTTGTTTGATAATTAGTTAACCATATAAAATGTTATGGAGCTTCTAGAAATGTGTACCAAACACCAGATTTGGGATTGCTGAGCTAAAAAGTTTAATGCCTTATTGTAAACTCCACTTTTTTTCCTTGTTGCACATCCCATATTTAGTATTCAAGTAAAGAACCCTCTGGAAGTAAGTTTTAAGATATTAATGTTTTTCTAGCAAACTACTAGATACTCCTGCAACTAAATCATTAAACATTTTACTAAAGCATTCATTTGTTTAAAAAGGTACAAAACCTGTTAGTGGATTCCAGTTGTTCTTATTTACAGTTCAAGTAGTCTGATCTAAAACCTGATGCAGATGCTGTTGTTTGCTGCTCCTTTAATGTGTGTGTTCTCCTTATCAGGATGATGCCAATAATGACCCACAATGGTCTGAGGAGCAGCTAATTGAAGCCAAGTTCTGCTTTGCTGGACTAACCATTGGCCAAACTGAAGTGGATATTATGGCCCACTCCACACAAGCTATTTTTGAGATACTGGAGAAATCATGGCAACCCCAGAACTGCATGCTAGTAGACCTGAAGGTATAAGAGAACCTGATTCTTCTAGACTGGGGCCCTGAAAATAGTGTTTAGAAGTCTGATATCACTCTACAGCTCCTGAAAATTAAATCTCTTGTGGTTTTGCTAGGTTGAATTTGGTGTTAACATGTCTACAAAGGAAATTGTCCTCGCTGATGTTATCGATAATGATTCTTGGAGGCTGTGGCCATCTGGTGATCGAAGCCAGCAGAAGGACAAGCAGGTGATGTCTTATTCTTCATTCTTGCATTTGAATTGCAAATAAAAACAAACCTGTCACTTTTGACAGGACTTTACAAAAGGCATTTGGAGTCTGATTCCACTGAAGTCAGTTACAAAGATCATCTGCGACTCTTAACGGTAGAATGCTTAAGGAACCTTATGTTGAGAATGCTTGTGTCTCTTTTTAACAGACTTGCCAACAGCAGATTTAACTGTTCCAGAACATCCTGTGCAGTGTGGACCTCCAGATCTAGCATAAAAGTAACCATTCAGAATGTGCAGCTATTAATTTTATACCTTAAGAGGCAAAAGCATGTGTTACAAAGGAAATGAGTCCAAGGTCTGTCTGTTTGCAGTGCCTCTGGGTTTGCCCAGACCAGTTTGTCCCATTTTGACTTTATTAAATTGATACTTCCTAGAGCAGTAATTCTCGACCAGGGTGCTTTGGCATCCCGGTGTGTCACAAGATCCTTTTAAGGGTCCTGTGGAGTGCTAGGCAATGTTAGCACTGTTAAGTGTGCAGACACCTCCACATGATTCACAAGGTAAACCCCAGAGGGCTTAAATAAGAATCCATAGTGTTGCAAACATTCTGACCTGTTCTGGGCTTTCTGAGTTCTCTTCAACAGAAAAATTGTTCTGTTTTTCCATAGTAAAAAAACAAGCAAGAGCTGGCATTTTCTAAGGGTGCTTCAAGTCTAAGAAGGTGTCTCTCAAGTCTAAAAAAGTTGAGAATCACTGTAATACCTAAGCTAAGCTGCTTAGTTAGACATGTTGCTGTCATGGGGCTTTTGTCATTCTTGATACTTACCAAATTATATGGACTCTGACGTTCAGAAGCTGCTATATTATATGCATGTGAAAATCCAAATTGGAAACTAGTTTTCTATTGCCATTACTAATGAACTGAGATTTGAAAGCAGCTTTAGAACAACTTTCCATTAAAATGTACCAAAATGCTTCCACAAATAGTTATTGTGGTGATGGCTACCATTAGGGTGATGATTGGCTCCTCTTGTAAAAGACTGCTCTACACAACTTGACAATAGACATGGATGAAAGGGACCTCTTGGGACATAGTCCCTTCCCTGCCATCGGAGGCAGCCACAACCTATAATCTCTTTTCATAAATTGGTCAAAGTGCTGTCTCAAGCTAGTTTTATAAGGCTTGCGATGCCACTATTGCACCTGTTGGGAAGCTTGTCTGCAACCTCACTCCTGTGATATTGCCAGCTTGGGTATAAAATGATCATGAATAAAATTTATTTTTTGTTCTTGTGTTTAATACTGTCCTTTCAGGTCAGTTAACTGGTGTTTGTCCTCTTAATTTGGTTAGAGAGAACAATTATATTTTCTTGGCCTTTTTTTCCCTGGGATAAAGAAATGAGAGGATGCTTGGTGAGCTTAGTCTCCTCTCATCAGATAGGATCATCAGGGGAATGACATGACTAATAAATAATCCTGCACCTTTTCAGTTTGAGGCCTTTTATCTTGAGCCTGCTAACCATAACTGTACACAGTATTGCAGATGAAGTCTTGCCTGTACTTTATACAATGGTATCGGCGCTTCCCTCTCAACTGGCTCTCCACTGCACCTCCTCTATTTACTCTCACAATACTTACATTTACATTTTTCCAGTCTTAGATCCTGTGGTGGGATAATCCTTAGGTCTCCTTTTCCTAGCTGATGAGTTTATACATAATATCAGAAATTCTTATAATTTGGTCTTTAAATGCATGATCTTGCATTTTGAATAGCATCACTCTTAAATCTTGAAAGATGTCACTATAGAGGAGGGCGAGTGCATCTCAAACTTGCATCATCATCTAACTTCATTAGCATGGTTCTGCTTGTGCTAACACTGTTTAAAAAGATTAAGCAAAATCAGTCACAAACTTGAAAATATCCTCCAGCTCAGTAATTGTCATAATTGGGTCCCCCTTTTAGCTAGTTCTTTCTTTCCATACAATTCTTAGACTAATCCCTGTCTTGTCTTTGTTTTAATGAATAACTTCCCACTAACAACACTGATATTCTGCAACTGAACCACACAAGTTGGGTATGTCCTGCTGTGGTCAAAGCCTCCAGTTCTAAACAGGCATGAGAGAGCTGCTGTTGTACATGTTAACCAGCTAAGAACAGTCTTCAGTCAGAAAATGATTGAATTGGGGGTGTTGGGACTGGAGGCATTGCTGCTTGTAGGATGTAATGGCTCTAAAATTTGGGATGAAGGGATTCCCTTGTCCTCAGGTTGGCCTAGACTAAAGGAGTAGGAATCTATTGCATTATATATCTTACAAGAAAGCAAGTGTCTGACAACTAGCATACAGCCCTCTGGGAATGAGGGGGTTGGAGTTGCACCTTGTTAAAGTACTTACAATATTTTAATTTTGCACCAAATATCTGCACTTCCAAATACTGGTAACCTGTCTATTTTTATATCTTTCAGTCTTACCGTGACCTAAAAGAAGTGACTCCAGAAGCACTGCAGATGGTTAAGAGAAACTTTGAATGGGTTGCAGAAAGAGTGGAGGTATTCCTTCTTTACACTAATAAAGCACTGTACTTGACAACCTTGTGAACTGTGTTTAATCATGTTTATTTTCCTCTTCCTTTCTAGTTGCTGTTGAAGACAAAGAGCCAAGGGAGAGTTGTGGTGCTAATGGGATCACCTTCTGATCTTAGTCACTGTGAAAAGATCAAAAAGTCATGTGCAAACTTTGGAATTCCTTGTGAATTACGTGTGACATCTGCTCACAAAGGGCCAGATGAAACTCTGAGAATCAAGTCGGAGTATGAAGGTAAACCCCCAATAACAATGTGTTTAGATAAAATTGGTAACTTTGCCAAGCTGTGCCAAGAATCTCTTTTTTATCTTGGTGTGAAATGCCACAGGAAACATTCTGCATTTGCTAACTAAATAGATTTAGATACACCCTCCTGTCCAGACGTTACAGCCTTTCTAGGGTTGGTTTTGGCAACCATCAATCCCTCCATATCATGGTATAAGAGTGAAAGGTTGTCCAGACCTTTGACATGTATGCCTAGGAAAGAGTTTTGAGGAATGGAGGCTGCCCATACTTTTCATTCCTCCTCCCCCCCCCACTCTTTAGGCCACTGAGACAGAATCCAAAATCCAGACATTTGGTGTCTCCATGGCTGTAGTTGTGTAAGTGTCTAGGAATCGAAGCCAGCCTCCTGGGTGTCAGACAAAGATTCTACCACTGAACCATGGGGGACTCCACAGTCTCTCTAACGCATCAAAAAATCAACTTCTCCGTCTAGCCCAGCAGATAAGCTTGCCTAGATCTTGATAATATCCATGACCTGATTATTGCTCCATATTTTGTCACAAAAGAAAAAAATGATTTTTTTAAGACTGCCATATTGCTTTCCCTTCCCTCTTCCCCTCTCACCCTCCCTGTATTTTGCATACAGTGAATTTAAACCAAAGATGGCAAGTATCCTTCCTCAAGCTGAAACAAGGAGGAGCTGTTGGAGAGCTTCAGAGAATGAAAGCAGAGCAATAAATGAGTCAACTGAAGTAGCTTGTGGCATTAATATACATATTCCGTAACAGAAAAACTTATTCAAAACCAAATACTATCTTTGCATAGGACTATTTAGGAGTTAACCTAGTTGGTGAAAGTGCAGATTTTTGCAGATGTAGGTTAAAATGAAGGCCTACAAACTTTGGCCTGTAGAACGCAGAACAAATGTTAAATTATTTTCATTGTTTCTCTTGAATCTCTGGTAATAGATTTAATGAATTATTAGGCAGTATCTATCTTTGGTCTTAAGGGTTTTGTTCCCCTGCTTGAAAGAGAGGGCAGGAAAGGGGTATTTGTTTTAGTCTTTTGCTTGTTGAAATCAGGGTAAAAATAACGAACTTGGGAGAATTTGACTTGGTATTTAGGAAAAGATGGAAATTAAGGCTGTAGTTCAAGTACAGTGAGTTATCCAAATTTCTATAGGTTCCTTGTTGAGATCCAAAACTTTTCCAAAAAAAAACATGGAGGAAGGGGAAAAAAGTATAAAGCTTTTGATATTTCCTTATGAACACTTCTGTGTCTTAGGTGATGGAATCCCAATTGTGTTTGTGGCAGTAGCAGGCAGAAGCAATGGTCTGGGACCAGTGATGTCTGGTAACACTGCATATCCAGTCGTCAACTGTCCTCCACTATCTGCAGATTGGGGTGCTCAGGATGTGTGGTCTTCTCTTAGACTACCCAGTGGTAAGAGGAATCATGCTGAACTAAATATTTGGGAAAGACAGCAAATACACCTGCTGTAATAGCTAGCTAAATTGCCCTTCTCTAATAGTGCTGAAAACCTTGCTTTGTCCCATCTAAATTGATAGTTAAACCAGTGCTGCAAACGGTTTGGGACACATCTTGATCAACTAGTGTCAGTAAAATGGCCATTTCCAGGTTTAGACAGAGGTGGTTAGTTATGTTAGTCTGAAAACAGACTAACTTCTTAAACTAAGTGTAAGAACTGGGGTCTTGGTGGCATGACTTCTATATTCTGTCTTTTAAATATTAAATTGATTTGTATGTTGCTGTTCCCAACAAAGGCTCAAGGCAGTTTACAGTAAGAAAACAAAAGAATGACAAGGGAACTAGAAGTTAGATTAGAGAAAGTAACTAAATCCTACAGTAACATTTGTGGGCTGAAAAACTACTTGTTAGATGACAGCTTGGGGGGGGGCATTAAAACAAAGTTTTAATGCCTATAATAAGACTTGTTTTAGTAACAGGTATACCTCTTTTTTTTTCTAGGTCTTGGCTGTTCCACTATACTCTCACCTGAGGGAGCTGCCCAGTTTGCTGCCCAGATCTTTGGTTTAAGTAATCACTTGGTGTGGGCCAAGCTGCGTTCGAGCATGTTAAATACATGGATCTCCTTGAAACAGGCTGATAAAAAACTTAGAGAATGCACCTTGTAAATGGTTAAAGAAACCAACAAATATTGGCTACTCAGAAACAATGGCACGTGCACATTTGTTTTCACACTAAAATTTTCTTTTGGATGAGATGGAAATCCTAAATTCTTTCTTGTATAAGAGAGTGTTTTGTCAGGATAGTTGCTCAAGTCTGCAATTAGCCTCTTTTTTTTAACATGAAAGCATTGTCCAAATATTGATCAAATATTTGTAACTATCCTTTCTCAGAATAATCCTTTTTTGCCTTTCTCAGTGTATACTGTTGGCTGCATTCAACATTAGTGTCAGAGTAATGGTTTAGTACAATCTATGCTGGAATCTATTACTTTTTCCCTTAACAGTATTACTATAGAATAGTATTACTGATAAGTCTCAGATTTATTAACTCAAATGGACTGCTTCATACAAAACAAAACATGCTTTATTGTTCCTCTGCTCTCAGTTATGAAAATCTGTGCTCCCATAGCAATAACATAGCAAAAGCTTGCAATCCTAGCTGGAAAATAGTTTTGGAATGTGCTTGGACATCAAGCCTTCCTATCAGGGGCAGGTAGGAGCATATGTAAGAATACTGGCCCTATTGAAAGACACTAACAGTCTAGCTTGCAATACTTCCTGAAGTGATCTGTTAATGCTAAGGCTCCTTATCCAGCTATGGACAAGAGATGACCCTGGAGCAGTGTAAATAGGAACGCAGAACTAGGACTTTGCCTATTTTCTTAACAATTTAAGCCTTTTGCCCTCTTAATCACAGAAGAGTATTTTCCATTTAGCTGTTTCTTGCTTTAACTGGCTTCTGATATCCTAGATGATGTCTTCAAACAATTTTTAGAGGAATTTGGATTGTTTGAGAGATAATCTTCCCCCTCTCTAAGTTGGTTGCTATGGAAATTTTATCAAAGTGCAGGTGCAAATAAATTGTATGTCAGCAAATACTGAAGAGATTCTTCACACAAATAACTTGTCTGTTTTTAATGAGGTATTGATTCTAACAGGTATGCAATTTCCTAATTCATGTAACATTGCATCCTTTCAGCATTACAAATAAACTATTTAAAATGTACACTTGTCTCATAAAGGTGCTTCTTTAATAGATAAATTCCTTGGATAGTTTCTACAAGTATAAGTTGTATACCGTATTGGATAGATTTAAAATGATTGTTTCCAACAAAAAAACAATGAATGCAGTACAACTAAATTCATAGACTTTTTTTTTACAAGCATGGGACAAAATGGTGTCATAGTAATTCTTAGTAGTTGCATGGAATAGATGCAATTTTCACATGTAAGCCTTTTCTCTACTAACAAGATGCACACCGTGATCTTCATAGTTCTCAATTGATGTATGTTGAAAGGAACAAGGAACCTCTGGTCCCAGTGTGGGTTCAGGAATTGGTTTATACTAGGTGTTTGATGCCAATAGGCATTTTTTCTGTATTATAGGGATTTTTGGTCATCTATATTGAAACCAGACCTGTGTTAAACACAGGTGTCCTAGTTTACCAAATTACTAATAGATGGGAATGGCTGAATGTTATAGGGTACGTAGCTTTAAGTTTACAGATTTGTAACATGCCTTTTAAACGCAATCATTTGGTATATTTGTTTGTAATACACACTTCCTGTAACAATACACTCATTTTGCTGCTGTTATGAATATACATAGATTCTAGTATAAAGTTGGATTTATAAAACTGTCCAAAACTAATAGGTGTATTGTGTATGTGCCTGTTTCCATATGCATTTACAATTGCTTTTACACCAGTTTGATTAGAACATTCTATATCTTTCTAAGTAGCTTCTAAGCTGACACTTGTGAGGCTATCCAACTGCTGTGTAAAGCTGGATTATTTTCCTTATTACTGGCTGACTGAGCAAAACCATTGGAAATGGGATCTAGTACTTTTGACCTTGCCACATGCTTGTCTTATATGAATAGGCTTTTATTTTTAAGTATCTGCTTCCCAGCATGATCTATCTTTTGATTTTTTTTAAGTGGGGTGGGAAGGTTGGGTTTTTTTTTGGTGTGGTTAGATAAGCTGTAAAACAAAGCTACAGTAACTTTCTGTAGAAAATTGGACAGTGATAGTCAACAAGCAAACCCTGCTTTCTGCATCTTCCCATGATGCTTTAGCTGGAGAGTATATTACGAAGGTTGGGCAACCTTTTAAGAATTGTGGGGCCACAGCTGACCTCTGGATTGTCCCAGCCTTCCCTGCTCTGTGATGAGGGCTACCTCTGCTTGTACTCTGAGGAACAACTAATTTGGTGGAGAGGTTCAGTGGAGGCTACAGTAGCAGGGCAACAAAGTACCCCTCAGCACAGAGTGGATGGAGGTAGGGCAGCTGCCTACTGAACAGTGGAGCAGCACATGGCAGAGGCAGGCAGGCATGTGCAGGGTGTGCTTCGGCAGGTTGGATCCAATCTCTTCATGGGCCAGACTTCGGTTGCTGACTTCTGGTGTACAGCACAACAGGGATTTAAACATGGCCCCTTACTGCAAGTGCAATATAACCTATGTAGTTTGCTACCTGGATCCATGCTGTTGACAACACAGTTTCTGACACCCTGCATGTACATGAGAGTGTTTAGCTGTAATCAAATTAATAATACGAATGCAGCACATGTTTTATAGCTAGTGTTGTTGTATCATAATTGTACTTCTACAAAATTGTCAAACCTCTGAGGCAGGCACAGAAGAACCAAAGTGCTAATGAACTTTGAGCCCTTTTTTTCTAATGTGAAAGGTAAGCATGGTAGATAAGAAAGAAAGTTAGTTTGTGGCTTAGTAGGCACCACCCAGTCCAGCAAGCCCCTATTAATGATAAGCCTGGTGGTGTTTACAAATGTTCCCCTTTGGGGACCAAATTTGTCTCTGTGTTTTAAAGTCTGTTGAACTGGCAGGTTAAAGGATCACTAAGGAACTGACTTGGACAAGTTTTCACTAAGTCACTGAAGAAAGAAATCGCCAGCCTGTTTGCCATGAGGTGCATTTTTAAAAATGTGGATCAACTGAAGTCTCCTTCGGTAATACGACAAATTTGACAGGGCTGAAATTAATGGCTACTAATCAGTTAATTCCCTGTTTTGGAAAATGTGTAGTCTCTGTACCAAATGGGCAGTATTGTGTTTTGTGTTCAATCCTTGTTCTTTTGATGCATACACTAATTGCTGTGAACTGCAGACAAAGCCACTTTCCATTTCTAGAATAATCTGCTATCCCTAGAATTATTTTAAAAAACCCACATTTTTGGAGGTCCATTTCTATTGGCTAGTTTCAGTTGTGGTTAATGGATATAACCACATTCAGTAATCATCAGATAAAATCTGGTCAACAGACTTTTACACACCCTATTTTTTTTTTCTCTGAGGAAAAAGTTTGACCGATATCCTGCATCTCCTCTTGATTTTTGAGTTTTCTCTCAAATTGTTTTTGAGGTAGGGCCTACTTTCTCCAGTCTTTTCTGGTTTCACAAAACAGGCAAATCTGAAGTGGGCGAGTTTTTGTTTATTCTGTTTTGTTTGTTGTAAGCTTTTCAACCACAAAGCTTTTGTAGCAGAGGTTGAAAATCTAATACAAGAAATAGCTTTTGCTGTTACAATCTGTTAAGACTGAACTTATTACTAGTTTTTGGCAGTTCTACTCATCTTTGACCTGTTGTTCGGGTTTCATCATAACATTTTCTGTGTAAAGTAGCACGTTTCATTTTATTTCTGAGAGTCAAATGCTCTTTGAAATGAAAGGCATTCCTATCAAGTGCTACTGTGTAACTTTCATTTGTATTTGAGCATAAACAGGAGTATTATAAACAAAATATGTAGCCATAGGACACAGCAGTCCAGACTAAACTTATTTGCTGATTTGCCCAACGCCACTTGCAGGAATTGAAGTCATGACCGACCACAAGATGAACATGAGCCACCAATGCAATGTCACAGCTAGTAAAGCAAATAAAACCCTGGCTTGCATCTATAGATGCTTCTCAAGTAGGCCACAGCTGGAGTACTGCATCCAATTCTGGGCTCTGCAATTCAAGAAGGATGTTGAGAAGCTTGAGAGAGTCTAGAGGAGAGCCACACACATGATCTGAGGGCTAGAGAACAGGCCTTATGCAGAGAGGCTGAGAGTCATGGGACTCTTCAGCCTGGAAAAGCGCAGGCTCGGGGGGGCACCTGGTGGCAGGTGGTGGGAGCGAGCCTGGGGAGGAGGTAAGTTTCAGTGTGCTTTCCTCTTTTTTTAATAAAAGCACACTATCTGTAACTGTAGCTCTTACAGGGAAATTGGAAGAATTGCTGAAGCTGTAAAGAAACTTTCTGATCAAAGCCCCCTCTAGCACTTGAAGAGTCCCACTATCTCATGGAACAGTTCTGAGACTTAGGAGTAAAAATCCTACACAGACAACACTGGCCAGGGAAAGTGGCACTTCCAAAGATGCATGCAAGCAAGGGCTGCAACATTTTCTAAAGCAGTGGTTAACATTAACAACATAGTATATTATAACCAATAAATCCTTTCCCCTGTAATGGTGTATGGTAGATATAAATGGAGCCATTTATTCTCTAATCATCAGTAGAATACAATAGTAAAGTCAAACATCTGTCATTAATTATTGTATTAAATGCTGTAGTTGCCCTGGACACAGATGGCTGTAAACCCTCAAAGTTTTACAAAGTACTAGCAACCAAACTTAACTGAAAAAGTTGGGGACACATTGCCCTAGTTCAGTGCAAATACCCAGAATATCAGTAGTCAGTGTACTATGGTTTAACAGGATAGACAGACTCAACACTAGAAAGAACTGGAGTCTAGCATTTGTCCTTTCATATTGGAAAGGACTAACTAGCACATTATTTTTGTTGACTGAAACAGGCAAATCCTTACCATTTTTTAGTCTGCTGTAGTATATTTGTTCACTTTTAAATCTATTTGGGAAATTGTGCCATAACATTTGAAAGACAGTTTCCTCCCAGATCAACATGTTCTTGAATTATATTTATGTTCTTAAATCATTATATCAAGATCATAAGTGCCACACTGGCACAGATCAACAGCCCATCTAGTCCAATATCCCATCTCTGATGGTGGCAGTAATAGACGTGTTAAAGGGAGAGTATATGGATAGGGCAAGGCTGAAATGATCCATCCTTGCCATCTACCATTAGCTTAAGGATGTTGGAGGATGTATCCCTGACTGTTCTATTTCATACCTATTTAGGGACCTGTCCTCCATGAATTTGTCTAATCCCTTTCTGAACCTGGTTATATTACCTGACTCTACAGCCTCTTGTGGTAATGAGGTCCAGAACTCAGCTATGTACTATGTAAAATTGTACTTCCTTTTAAAGACATCAAAGGATTTTAAACCAATAATGAATGTAGCTGTTTTTTTTAAATATAAAAAGTACATATTACACTAATGCTTTGTACTTGCTGCCCATTTAAAAGCGTGAAGTGTAAGCCATTCCAGTGTTTGGATACTGGCCAATCTTCTACGTGGTAGCAGAGCAACCTCATAGCCTGATACTTTAAGCAGAAAAGGAGTTGCTGACATAACTTGCTATGTTAAAGTTTTCCACAGTGTTTGGACAAAGCTGTTTGTGTGTCTTAATGTGGGAAGTGTATTATTCAGATGCTAATATAACTTATCCTTATTTGAGAACTCCCCATATAATTATAGAGGTATCTTAAGTACTGTATTCTACTGAGGTCAGGGCTAGCCTTAATTTGCAGCTGAGAAATACTAATAAACAAGGAAGGGACAAACAAATTGCAATGCATGACCAATATGAGAACTTACTATATGACAGCTGCTCTGCAGTGCCTCTTCACTTATGGTGCATAAGAGGAAAACATAAAAGGAAAACTAAAAGGGCACTCAAAAAGTATCCAACCTAGCTTATTTAATAAGATGTGAGGGCCCAGTGTTTCACAGATCAAAGTACCAGTATCTTGATGAAATTTTTTATTAGCAATTATTTTTGTTTAAATCTGTGCAGAGCCTACACAAGGTCAGATTAGTCAGTCAAAAAAATTCCCCCGCCCACCCCTTTCTCCATTTTTTTTTATTGTGCTGATTCTACACATCCACAGGATAGATCTGATCCCAAAAAGTTAAAGACGACATACTGGCACCACAGAGGGATTATGTTCCCCCAAAAAACTGGGGAACATAATCAGCACTGAGCCAAGGTCAGGAAGCCCTAGAGAGGCCATCACATTAGAACAAGTTAATGCAAACCACTTGATTGAATTGGAAAGACTGAATGATAAAAGATCAGTCAGGTGCACAGAGGCAGTGGCATTCAGTACTGGGTCACTGTATGCCATCATTAATGAAGACTTGGGTATGAGACAATATCAGCAAGATAAGTGTTCAGAAATTAAGACTCAACATTTCCTGAAACTTAAGGATAGTTTTAGGCAAACAGGAAAAATCATGAGCAATAGTTTTGAGTGTGACATAAGTTCACCACTTTGATCCAAATGGCAGAGCATATAATACAAGCATAATGTAGCAGGCTCACCTGTCAGAGCTTGGGTTGAGTCCCAGGCTTGAGATCCTGCTGTTTTGATTAGTGGAGCCCATCCACCAATCAGGAGGCAGCAGGAGAAATAAAGTCATGCCCCTTTCCTGAGGGGAGGGGGAGGAGAGCTTTCATGGACCAGATTGAAGACTGTAAACTGTCAGGTCCAGAAGACTTTGGGGGCGGAGCCCTGGAGCGTATAAAAGGAGCTGCGTGCCCGGCATGAGGGTAGATGTGGCGAGGGGCTCAAGAAAAATGGAGCCAAGAAAAGCCAGGGAGCTCTCCCCCAGTGGGCAATAGGCCCAAGGCTCCTGAAGCTGCCACTGGAGGAGCAGCCTTATGAGCAGTGCTAAGACTGCTTGGGCTGTTGACAGCGCACAGGGGTGGCGTGTGGAGACCCAGGCTTTGGGAGCCACAAGAGGTGGCTCGAGCCTGCAACCCCGGCAGGGCCTGGAGGGCCGCAGTGAGGCAGCTCAGCAAGTGGCCATGTCCTACGGTGCACAGGGTGGCGCATGGGCCCAAGCCTTGGGAACCAGGGAGCAGCGAAGGCTGCTTGGGTTAGCCACACAGCGTGAGGATAGCTGGCTGGAGCCTGAAGGGCCCAGCCTGTGCTAAGAGAGCCGTTAATGCCGAGCCAGGGCACAGGGAAATGGTAGTGTTGCAGCGTGAGGCTCAGCACCCAGGAGCCAGCAGCAGTAGTGCAGCAGCTGAGAGGAGCTGAGCCTTTGGTGCCCAGAGTGGGGCACAGGGTGGAGAGGAACCCAGGAGTGCAGGAGAGGCCTGGAGAGGCGCTCCAGCAGAGGACACCCCATCGAGGTGCCACCACCACCACCTGAGGGAGCGTGAGTCATTGGGCCCTTGGGTCCCACAGGAGAAAGATGTTTTGGGTGGGCAAACCCAGAGCAGCCCCCCCCCCCCCACCTAGTCAAGGCCATAAGGGGAGGGGCCTCAGTGCTTCCTGGATGCCCCCCAAGTGACCCCATTGGAAGGAGGACTATCTCTTGTCATGGGTCAGGGACTATATTAAGGAATAGATGTTATTAAGATGTTCATGTTTGCGCCTTAGATTTTGTAATTGAAATGTTGTATTGTGATTTAGGTTAGTGTTCTCTGTGTAAATATATATGATATTTAGTTTTATGTTTATGTATATTATAACAATATATTGTATATAGTTAAGAACTTTGGGCTTGGGATAACTCTGTAGAGGAAAGAGGGATCTGCTTGAAATTCTGCCATCCCTCTCGCAGCACCCCCTCCTGCCTACCCATCCCATTCAATTGAGAATAGGGTACACCCTTGGGTGCACCTGGGTTACAATTGTCTCTATCTTAGAAGAAATTCAAGGAGCTGGTATCAGCTGGGAATATCACAGACAGTTTTGGAGGACAGCAAAGAAATGATCATGACAGACTAAATTCTCAACAGGCAAAAACATCAGTGTGGAATACTATGCTAATAAACTGCTGAACTTACAATAAGCCATCACAAACACACACGACGACAAGTTGAGGAGGATGTTTTTCTAGGACAACACATCACCCCACGCACCCAAGGCTTCAGTGATCACAGCAATCAAATGTGATTTTCAGCTGTTTTCCCCTATAGACTATTCACCACATTTGGCTCCATCAGACTCCTGCTTGTTCCCAAAGTTGAAGGAAGACTTTTATGGAGTGTTTCAATGATTATTGAGATGATTACAGCAGTTCCTGGATATACAAGTAAAGGACCTTTACAAAACAATGCTGCTACAACTTGACTATGCCCAAATCCTCCTTTTGATATCAAGGCCTAAGTCCTCCCTTGGCTATATTGGAAAAAAATATATGAACACAAATGGTGGCTTGTTTTATTGGCAAAAGGCAAGGATTTGTATTTGTGATATCTTTATTGGACCAACTGCAGGGCTGGGATAAAAGTTAGACAAGCTTTTTAATGCAAGGCATTCTTCATCTGGTCTGAGAAAGGAAGCACACACAGTGAGGATTAAAGAACAGTGGGTAGAGCTGTAAAATTGGAGAGGGGAGGAATCCTCAGTAGAAGACAACCAATTACCAGAAGTAAAGAAGCTTTACAACTGGGAGATCAAAACCTATCAAAAGGGAGAAAAGTTCATTATCACTTGCAGTAATTAGGCAACGGTCAATTCTCTGGATCAGATGTATGCATAAGAGATCTGGTCAGGTGCCTGATTATGAATCTGTTTGTGGTTGACAAACCCAATTTGAGTGACACAGCTTGTTACAAGTTTTGCAGATCCATGTGTTGTCTGAGTTGGAGTCTAAGTTTACAGCACACTGCTTCCTTCTTTCTTGCTTTGTTTTCATCTGTTGGATCAAAACCACTTCAAGATGAGCTGCACCCCATGCCAGATGTTCCTTGCAGATTGGACAGGATTCTGTGCACTCCTGCCAGCTTTCTACATTGATGTTCATAGATTCATAGATGCTAGGGTCGGAAGGGACCTCATTAGATCATCGAGTCCGACCCCCTGCATAGGCAGGAAAGAGTGCTGGGTCTAGATGACCCCAGCTAGATGCCTATCTAATCTCCTCTTGAAGACCCCCAGTGTAGGGGAGAGCACCACCTCCCTTGGGAGCCCATTCCAGACCTTGGCTACTTTAACTGTGAAGAAGTTCTTCCTAATGTCTAGTCTAAATCTGCTCTCTGCTAGCTTGTGGCCATTATTTGTTGTAACCCCCGGGGACGCCTTGGTGAATAAAACCTCACCAATTCCCTTCTGTGCCCCCGTGATGAACTTATAGGCAGCCACAAGGTTGCCTCTCAACCTTCTCTTGCGGAGGCTGAAGAGGTCCAGGTGCCCCAGTCTCTCCTCATAGGGCTTGGCCTGCAAGCCCTTAACCATACGAGTGGCCCTTCTCTGGACCCACTCCAGGTTATCCACATCTCTCTTGAAGTGTGGCACCCAAAATTGCATGCAGTATTCCAACTGCGGTCTGACCAGCGCCCGTTAGAGGGGAAGTATCACCTCTTTGGATCTGTCTGTCATGCATCTGCTGATGCACGATAAAGTGCCATTAGTTTTCCTGATGGCTTCGTCACACTGCCGACTCATGTTCATCTTGGAGTCCACTAGGACTCCAAGATCCCTTTCCGCTTCCGTGCCACCAAGCAGGTCATTCCCTAGGCAGTAGGTATGCTGGACATTTTTCCTCCCTAGGTGCAGTACTTTGCATTTCTCCTTGTTGAATTGCATTCTGTTGTTTTCAGCCTGAAGAAGGAGAACATCGGGAACCTGCAATCCATGGGGCGGACAGCAGTACAGCACAGGTAAGCAATAAGCAGGTAAGCAATAAGGGGCCCTTTGGGAATCAGAGCTGGGGGACAGCAAAGGCGCCAGTCACAGGGCTCAAGTGCCTATACACTAATGCTAGGAGCATGGGGAGCAAGCAGGATGAACTAGCACTCCTGCTTGCAGAAAACACCTACGACTTAGTAGAGCTAACAAAAACCTGGTGGGATTCTTCCCACGACTGGGCGGTACATATTGAGGGTTATAAGCTGTACAGAAAGGACAGGGTGGGGAAGAAAGGGGGAGGGGTTGCGCTCTATGTCAATGAGCAATATACATCAACCCTTATCAAGACGGAATCGAAGGAGGAGAAAGTAGAAGGATTGTGGGTTAGGTTACATGGGGGGCAAGGAGAAAAGGATTTGGTGGTAGGGGTCTGCTACAGACCCCCACACCAAGGGGAAGAGCTAGATTTGGGGCTCCTGAGGCAGCTCTCGGATACCATAAAAGCTAAGGAGGCGGTAGTCATGGGGGACCTAAACTACCCAGACATCTGCTGGGAGATGCAGAGTTTAGGTCCCCCATGACTACCGCCTCCTTAGCTTTTATGGTATCCGAGAGCTGCCTCAGGAGCCCCAAATCTAGCTCTTCCCCTTGGTGTGGGGGTCTGTAGCAGACCCCTACCACCAAATCCTTTTCTCCTTGCCCCCCATGTAACCTAACCCACAATCCTTCTACTTTCTCCTCCTTCGATTCCGTCTTGATAAGGGTTGATGTATATTGCTCATTGACATAGAGCGCAACCCCTCCCCCTTTCTTCCCCACCCTGTCCTTTCTGTACAGCTTATAACCCTCAATATGTACCGCCCAGTCGTGGGAAGAATCCCACCAGGTTTTTGTTAGCTCTACTAAGTCGTAGGTGTTTTCTGCAAGCAGGAGTGCTAGTTCATCCTGCTTGCTCCCCATGCTCCTAGCATTAGTGTATAGGCACTTGAGCCCTGTGACTGGCGCCTTTGCTGTCCCCCAGCTCTGATTCCCAAAGGGCCCCTTATTGCTTACCTGCTTATTGCTTACCTGTGCTGTACTGCTGTCCGCCCCATGGATTGCAGGTTCCCGATGTTCTCCTTCTTCAGGCTGCGCTGTCCTTGTGGGTGCCACATGGTTTGGTGGTCCATGGCTTCCCCCGCCCCCATCTTCCCCTCCCCCTGACAAGCCTAGTTGAATGACTATATCATATTTGCACAAGTTGGGGTGCAAATGAGAGGACGACCTTGCTTACTAGAACTGTCTCAAATCTCACCATACAAAATATTCTTAGGGATAGTTTCCTCCCATTCTCTTGACATGGCCAAGCCATCACAACCTTTTCTTTTCAAAAGTGGGTTCTAAGTGTGTCAGTCCTGCACTCTGCAGTGCATTTTGTTTGGCATTTTGTCTTCCCGCTTGATTTTCAGGATCTTGTGCAGGCATCTCATCTGGAAGCTGTTCAGTTTCCCAATGTGCCTAGCATATGTGGTCCACATTTCTGAACCATTAAGCAGGGTTCAGAAGATAACATGCAAGTCTTCTAGATTCATATTTTCACCTTAGTTAATAGTTTGTTGTTATTCCATTCATGTTTCTGTAATAGCCCGAGATTCCTAGCTGCTTTTCTGATTCTGTTAGTCAATTCAAATTTAAAGGTCAAGATACCTGCCGATTTGCCAGGGATCCTGGTTTTCTTGGTTTTAAATGGCAAATTCTCTGATTAAAAATTCCCAAATGCACGTTTTTCCATGGTTAAAATGAAACACCACTATATATCAGTTGAACACAATATTTTATTGACATATTGACAAATTTAAAGCAATTTGGAAGCCTACCAGTGCCTCAATCACTATAATAAAATAAATTCTGAATACCTATAAATTTTGGCATTTAATTTTTGGGTTTTTTACAATGGAAAATCAGAACTCCCTCTGCCCCTTTTGCTCACCAGGATGCAGGGTCCAGCTGCAGCTGTTTCTCCCCCCACACTCCCCTACTACTTCGTGGTGCTGAGCAGCCCTGATATGCTGGTGCCCTGCCCATGCCACAGACCCCCAGTCCTGCTGGTGTCCCCCACCCTGCTGGAGGGGGCCCCCAGCTGGCAGGGCAATAGTGGCAGGGACCTGGGTGAAAACCCCCTGCCCTGCAAGCAGTGCCCGAGCCCTGAGCCTTGGCTGCCACCCATGGGAGGTGGTGGCTGCTGCGTCCTAAGTGGAACACAGCTCCCAGCTGCCCCGCCCACATAGGCGGCATGGCTGGAGCAGAGTCTATGGGGCAGGAGTTGGATACGGGCTGGCGGCTGTGGACCAGGGGATCCCTGCCCTGCTATTCTCCCTCCGTGGCCTCTGCAGCCCAGCAGGCAAGATCCAGGGTGGGAGGGCAGAGTGGGGGGGGGAGGCTTGATGCTGCTGCTGAGTGCCTTGTGCAGCCATGGCAAGGCATCCCCTGCCCACCTGGCAGCAGCAAGGGGTATAACTCCACCCCTCCCCCAGCTGCTGCCAAGTGGGCAAGGAATGCCTCACCATGCCAGCACAGGTCCTAGAGGTGGCACTGAGCCTCCCCACCCTGCTCTGCTGTGCTGGGTACTGCCTGCTGGGTGGGTAGCCCCAAGCCTGCAGCTGCCATCCCACATCTGCCCCCACCCCATGCACAAGTCTGGGGCACTCATGCCCCCCACTGGGAATGCACACAGTGGCAGGGAGACAGCTCCCCCACTGCCTCCTGGATGAGCCACCTACAGCTCTGTCCTGCTCCCTGCCAGGGCCCTGCAGTCACACATTCCTGCTCCAGCCCTGGACCCCAAGCCTCAGGCCCCACACACCACCCCAGCTAAGCAGTGACTCCTGCCCCAGCCCTCCCCAATTCCTCCCCCCCTGCCAACTTACCTGGAGGGAGTCACACAAACTGTTCTCTAAGCTGCCTGACTACCATATGCATGTGTGCACATACACATACATGTAAAGCCTCCTGCTTGATTGCCCTCTGTCAGCCTGCAAGGAAAAACCTGCTGTTTCCTGCATCTACCCTTTAAAGGAGAAAATCCGCATTTTTCTCCTTACAATGAGAAAGTCCATGTTTCTCTGTTTTTCCACGCAAATGGGAAATCCACATCCCTGCTGATGGCAGAACCCAAGTAGCAAATGCTGTTGATGTTGCCAGGGATTTAGCCTCCAGAATAATGTCAGGTCTACCCTGTGGTACATTGATCAGTTTTCTTGAGACTAGTTGTTAACCCAAAGCTCTTGAACAACACAGAAAATTTTCCCAAGAGATTTTTGCAGGGAAGATTCACTGTGAGCAACCAAGGCCACATCATCAGCAAACAGAAAATCTTTCAGAACCAACTTTCACTTTGGTTTTCCCTCTAAACCAGGGATGGGAAACTTCCAGGCCGCCAGTCAGCCGGGGACTCTGTTTCCCAGCTGCCCCTGCCCACATGGCTTGTGCTAGTCTCCCGTGGCTTGAAAGTGCAGGCTACAGAATGCGGTTCTGCCCTAGCTCTGGAGCAAACTGCCCCATCCCATTTTCTCAGCAGCTCCGGTGCAGGACCCTGCGCTGCTCTGCTGGCGCAGCTCAGGTCTCCATGGAGACCAGCACTGGCCACGTGGGCAGGGGCAGCTGGGAAATGGAGCCTCAGGCCGACCAGGTCCAGCCTGTGGACCAGACATTCCCCGTCCCTGCTCTAAACCTTGCAGTGTTGAACAAGCCTCCATTTATTCTGACTTGAAGATAAATGCTATCATTGTTGTCCTTAAATGCATGAAGAAACAGGAATGAAACATAGATGTTAAGGAGCACGAGGGCTAAGACACAACCCTGATCATGCCTTGGTCTGCTGCAAAATCCAAATCAATGCCAAAAAGATCTACCCTAGCAAAACTAGCAGTTGTCCTCAGATTGACATCAGCCAAACTAAAGATGTAGAATATTCAATGAAGCTGTGAAAGCAAGTTTACCTACCAAGTCAGCCACTTAGGCTTGGGAATGTGTAAAAACAAACATGTACAATTGCTGCTGTAACAGGTTGGCAAAAGATGCAAGCAAAATGCAGACTGGTTTGAAGAGCACTTTGAAACCTTTCTACCATTAGTTGAGAACAAAAGGACATTACTTCCATCTCTACAAGAGAACTTTGAACATCACAACCCTGAATAATTTGAGAAAGAAGAAAAATGCAAAAGAAGGCTAGTAAATGTGCCCAAGATCACTTATAGCATGAAGGAAGAATTTTGGTGTATAGTAGAAGTAGGCAAAATATGGCCTGTGGGTCAGATATAGCTCTGCCTGGCTCAGATGCAGAAGACAGCCCAGGTCATGGTATATATAGCCATCCCACTGCCCCTGGATGCACAGCAGGGCAGGGGAAGTGTGGGGACTAGATTCTCTGCCTGGCTGCCACTATCTTGCACCCCAGCTGGGGGTGCTGGATGGAGAGGGTCAGCAGGAACTCCATGATCATCACTAGCCCCCAGTGGGCAGGGCGTGCTTGGCTGGATAGATGGGATGGGGCCTTGGCAAATGGGTGGGAGTAGCATCCGAGAGCAGGACAGGCATGTGAGGATGGGACTGGGATCTGGTAAAAGCTGTTATCTGTTCTCCAGATGTTCCTGCGACAGATGCTGGTTCCATCACAGAAATGTGCGGGGAGTGGGTTGTGGCTCTGCCCCAGGGCTTGGCTCTGTGCTGTCACCGCCCTGTGATTCCAGACCTGCCCCACTCCCAGGTGCTATTTCCTAATGGCTCAGCTGAGCATGCCCTACCCATGGGGGTCCCAGGCTGGTCACCCAGCAACTCCAGCAGTGATGGCCTGGGACTGTATAGGACAAACTGCTGCCTTCCTCCCGCCTTCCCCCCCCCAACATTAGACCATGCCAGCCCTGCCCTCCCCACCATGCTGGTCCACATCAGCCCCCCCCACCCTTGCTGGACCAGGTCAGCACTGCCCCCACACCTGCAACTGTTCAACCAAACTCCTTAAGTAGCATTCCAGCCCAAATAATTGTCCACCCTAGTATATAGTATGCCAGAAAGTCAGTACCAGCATTCAGACCTTGGTTCCTAGTGCCAATTTTTTTTTTTTTTTTTAATACCATACCAGAACTCAGAACACTTCAAACCACAGAAACTTGGCTTTCTTTCAGAGGGGTAAACTACTGTGGTTTAGCTTTCACTTACCACCGTGCAAGAGTATACACAACCCTAGTTACCATAGAGCAGATGACAGTAGTTCCCCCCCACCCTCTTAATTCTCAATAAATTTGTTTCTTTATATCCTTAAAACAAACAGCCAACACATTTTCTGTAGTACAATGTACTGGAGCCTGATATGGTACAGGTTTTAATGCACATTTAGAAAGCTCAATTCCTGCAAATGACTTAGAGAACAAGTGTGGTAGAACAATCCAGACAAGCAACCAAGAGGGGCATGGAGAAGGAAATAAGATTTTTGTTCCCTCCCAACATTGTATAAACATCTGAAAACCACACACCAAGACTGTTTTTTTGGAATGCAAGAAGTTTCAGAATTAGGTGTCAATCATGTGGCAGCTATAATAATTACTGATGACAGAGCAACAGCAATGGTTGGAAAACAATACTTGTAAACAACTTCAAGGTAAAATGTTCTGCTCTCTTTGGTGTTAGTTATAGTAATTTTGGTGTCCCTTTTTCCTCTCTCCCTCCATTCACCTCCAACTTTCTATTAGGACATTCCCCTTCCATTAATGGGTACAAACTCTAGCTCCAAAGAAAATTACGTTTCTTCAAATGGTAGTGGCTCTTAGCACAAGCAGCAAAGTTGGAAGCCTGTTATCTTCAGTTCTTCCAGGCTTCTGGGTTCCTATAGCAGTCTCATATGCTGGTCTGATGAGTAACTGGCAAACTTGTAGCTGGATATCAAGGGCATCAGGCAATTAATAAAATGGGCATGCAGCAGTCTAATCTAATGGGGATTTCTAATCTACTCTTAAAGACTAGATGGGTGGGAAGAAAGAAATCATAGCCAATGCTCTGCTTTAAGGCTTTAGTCAGACTAATTACTTGACTTTAAAAGATTCTTAGCTTCTGCAGTAAGAAAATGTATCTAACAATTCACTCTGAATATCATCAGTGTTAAATCGAAAAAGGTGTGGTGAAGGGTTCCAGAATATTTATATTTCAAGACGATTAACTGAAGAAGTTTAAGGCTTAAGAACAGAATTCCTGAACTTCTCAGGCTGCAACCCTGTGAGATGTGCTTCCCACACTGTTCAAAAAGAAAGTTTTATAACATTTATTTTAGAAGTCCATTACTCCAAAAGAAGAGGCAGGTGAGGGGGGTAGATTGGTTCAAGCAGATACTAGTTCAAGGTCAGAGAGAAGAAACACTGATTAAGGCATATCGATAAACATACCATGTTCATGCATGTTTACTGCTTGCAACCTTGACCTAGGTTACCCAAAAGACTTGTAATTTCACAAAACACCAAAATGGGATGTATGAAAACTTCGAAAAAAAAATTCAGTTTGTGATAAAGTTACAAAATATTACAAACTTAGCCTTTATTGAAAATTAAATATTAGCAAAAGCAAGATCTGTAAGAAATTTTACAAATGATTTACATACAAGAAAGCCAATATCAGACATATTCACAAATATGCAAACTGATAATTACAAAAGTACCTTTTGGCAGCATGAATGCTAACCTTGCCACTGCAGTGTGCTCTACGATTGATATGAATAAGGCATAGAATTCACATTTGCACCAATTTATGTATTTTTTTTAAATCAAACCCTTTAAGCTTTTTTTTTTTTTTTTTTTTTTAAATAATCCTGGATGCACAATTCCTAGCATGTTATACTAAAGCTAATCCTAAACCATTAGGATTGTTATAATGTCTAAAAACTAAGTGCTCAGAAGGACAGCCAGTCTGAAAACCCCAGTAGAAATTTAACTGGTACTAACCTTCAGATTACAATTTCTCCCTTAGAATGTACAGTTCTAGGTATGTAAACCATATTCACAGTTTATCTTTTAACAGGAGTACCATGTTACAATTTGGGTTTAACTTGTTCTTTAAAATTGGCTCTAAATTCAGCATACAATTCATAATGTCACCTATTTAGTGATGCATATATTTACAAAATAAGAATTTGTGCCATATTCATGGTCAAGACAATTCAGCAAGAGCAATAATATCAGTGACATTCAATACTATATTTCAAATAGTTGTGCAAATAGCAACAGGACAGTTGTTTCGGAGGCAAACTCTTGTTTGCAGAAACTTGAATACATCTTTAATATTGTAAACTTGGACTGTCAGCCTTAAGTCTTGCACTTCCCACAGCTTTAAAAAAAAGTCAGTGGCAAAATGTTATCAAGTCCTAGAATGACACAATCTCTTGTACACAGTGCAAATTGTTATGTAGATCATTTTCTACATATTCTCTGGCTGGATTGACTTCTCTGTGCAATTTAGTGGTCTATCCTTCTAATTGAAGAAGGTATCCATTTGAAGAACCACATGGTTCAGGGAATTTAGGGGGAATAGGTGGGAGGGAGGGGGAAAGCAGTTTTGTTATACTTCTCAAACCAGCGCAAGATGTGCAAAGGCAGCAAAGATTCCAGCTGTTATTACAACCAGAACAGAGTAACTCTTCAGGAAGATCCAGGCAGTTAGTCACTTGGATTGGTCTCTAGAAAAATATGTGAGTATATGTTGGATTTTGATCAGACGTTCTCTCAAAGACATCATAGACAGAACTGAGAGCTGATATCTGGGGTCTACAGGCAGGACAGCTAGAAGCCACCAACACCATGCAGGTCCATTAGGTGTTGCCTAAAAATAAAACAAAAAAAAATTAGATTACTAGATAAGAAACTGAGGATAAGGCTAACAGGCCAAAAGACTCTTTTAAGATGTGGACCTAACAGAGCTAATCAGATTAAATTATTTTCAGTTACCATCATGTAAATATCCTCATACAAATAAAAGAGCTACCCTACCTAGAAGTACACAAATAGATCAGTCCATATTGGATCCACACTGATCAAAGGAAAAATCAACATTATCAGCAATCAGCTTTTTTTTTTTTGCCGGTGTAGCTAATAATGTCACTGAAAAATGCTGTGTGCATGTGTGGAGCCAGGAATGCAGCCTGGCAGCTTGGAAAGCAGCATCCGGCCAGTAAGCCTCGGGGGGGGGGGGGGGGGGGGGGGGGGGGGGAGGGGGAGAGGTAGATTGAGACCCCCACAGTGAGGGAGGGAGTAGGGCTAGGGTGGGGGAAGGAGCAGGTGCTGCCCAGCCAGGGCAGGGCAGGGCAGGGGACTGAGCAAGGGGTGGGGTGGGGGCTGGGCTGAGGCTTTGCTTAGGGCAGACAGCAGCGGCACTGGGTTGCTACAGGGTGGGCTATAGCCACCCCAGAATTTGCCATAGTCACCCTGCCTAGTGCTGCCCACTCACCCTGAGCACAGTACTGGTCCAGACCCCTGTCAGGAAGAGGCCAGAGCAGCCCCTGACCCTGGTCTGCAGCAGGCAGCCTGCACTCACCCCATGCACAAATCCAGGGGCACATGCCCTCCATAACTCCCTTGGGGGTGCATGCAGCAGCAGGGAGCCACCCCCACACCACCTACCTGTGTATCCTGGATGAACCACCCATGGCTGTGCCGCATTTCACCCCTGCTGCACCTGCTCCTTCCTCTGCTGCAGCCTTATTCCCTCCCTCACCATGGGGGCCTCGATCTGCCTCCCCAACGCCACTTCCTGCCCCCGTGCCCTTCCTCCACAGACTTACTGGCTAGACACTGCTCTCTAAGCTGCCATGCTGCATATCAGTTATCGGACTGGTATCAGCCGATATGGCTGGTTAATAAATCGGCCATCAGCAAAAAAATAAATAAATAAATCTTTAATTGGTGCACCCCTAATCTTACCCTAAGAAGGCTATCCAGAATCAACAGGGTAAGGTGCCTAGGATCCCTATACAGTGAATGGGGAAGAGTTAGACACCTCCAAAAGCCTGATCCAGAGCCCCAAAACCAGCAGACAACAACCTGTTTAGGTTGCAGACCAAAGTGACCCAGTTCAGGTGAGAGGTGGACAGGCAGGTGCTAGGACCCAGCCACCACAGCTGTTCCCCATCCCTGCCTCACAGGGAGAGTGACTACAGTCAATACTTCTCCCTCAGGTGGCATGGGGAAAGTGACAGGTGCAAAAGCTCCAAAACCATGGGTCAGATAAAATGGCTGTGGGATGAATCCAGCCCACAGGCCGCTGATCCCTGTGCTAATAATGTGATGATACAAGGGAGACTACAGTAAAAGCCCATGTAAGAATCATGAGTTTCTATCTGGAGCCAGGTGGCAACAAGAAGCCCAAAACCCAAAAGCAGCTGAGTTCAGAAGACAAGGCAGCTCACTTGGTAACTGTGGCACTTCATACTCATACAATACATATTACTGAGTCACATAAGCAACACTAAGCAATTGAAACCCCCTTTGTTCCTGTTAATGACAGTTATTTTCCTACCTCATGAAAGACAGTTATTTAAAATTGTATAATATAGCACTGCCTTGCTGTGTCACTGTAGCCAACATTGTTTAACAAAGGTTATTAAGGGCTGTAATTAAGAATCCACCTTTTAGGATTACATTAAATATATGTCTTGTGTTTAGGACTATATTTTTCCTTTACAGCAGGAGCTAGCAACCTTTCCTGCACCAAAGGCCACTACTTGAGACCCAGCCCCCACCATGGGCTGCATCCCAAAAGTCCCCAGTAATCAGTAAATGCTATGAGGAAAAGTAAGAAAAAAAACAACAAAAACAGGTGCCAGGACCCTGGGGGTGTCTTCTCTGCTGCAGCAGTGACCAGAAACGATCTGGCAGACCACAGGACTTTCTGCTGCTCAGGCTAGAGCATGCAGTTGATTCACTGAGCTGCTGTGGGTCAGATCCACCATCTTCCTGAGCCATAGGTTGCTGACCCCTGTTCTACAGCTATGCACACAAACCAAAAATTAAGTACAAAGCAACTTCTGTATCAGTTTGCTGTGGTCAAAATTAGTCTTGGTCTGCTCTTCCCAGAAGGAATCAGGTATGTAGACACCAATCAAAACAGGATTTAAACACTGACAGTAGCTTTTTAATACTGTCACAATACAAACATTAAACAAACTAAGAATAATTACAGAATAATGAACAGTTACTCAACTGAAGGGCTGCCCAACTGGTGGCCTACAGGCTTCATGCAGCCTGCAAGGGGTTAAATTGTGATCAGTAGGCTCCTACCTGGCTGCCATTATTCCAGCTGCAACAACATCTGGAATCTATAGCCTCCCACTAGTCCTCTGGTCTCTGCTTTTCTGCACTGGCCCCAGGCCATGGGGCAGGGCAGCACAAGGAGCCAAGGGCGAGCCCAGGGCTGTATGGGTGCTCTGCTCAATGAGTGGGGGTGCCTATGCAGGTACATGGTGCTGTGGTGGTTTGGGGGGCATGCAGCCTGGGGGCCCACAACCCTGCTAGTGTGGCCTATACAGTGTACAGCCCCTAGCTGTTTAGAAGTTGGACAGTCCTGTTCAACAGTGCACTGAAATCATTGCAGTAAAGTCCCTTAGGTGGTTTCTCTTAGTACACACTGATTAAATTGCACAGGATAGAAGAATCTAAAGATGGTTTACAGTCACAGAATTAGGGAATGAACCTGAAGCTCAACTTGGGTGATGTCACTTGCATCTGATTCAATACTCTGTGATGTCAGATAAAAACAATTCGTGCTCCAGAAGTCCACCTCAAGTGCATAGAGTAAACAGAAATACAGCAGATTGGTGCAATGAAACAGCTTTAGAGAAGCACCCGTTTTCTTCCCAATCCTCATGCTCCGAGTACAGGCTTCCCAGGTCTGACAAACATATTTTCAGTTGCAACTTGTATATTAATATCTTGATATCACTATTCAAAGCGTCTGCATGCCACTGAACTTCGACCAGAGCAGTATAATGGGTTCTGAGGTAGGAGGGGTTTTGGTTGGTCGGATGGCACTCCGAATTCTAACACGGTAGCCTAAACCTGCTAAAAAGGTTTTGAAAAAAAACTGAAACCCCTTGAGTATCCTAAATCCATACTGTGTTCCTGAAGGTAATTGCAGTATTTCTATTATCAAAATATCAACTAGATATCACTTGATCAAGCCTTTGTGATTTATTGAGTTAACAATCCATATTTGTGGGCTGTGGGATGCTGACCCCTGACCAACAAGATGCATCTGTGCTTAGTGTTATCTGAACTACTACCTCTCCTCAGAGTTTAGGCACTTACACTTCATATACCTCAGTCCCTTGGAGCACAGAGTACCAAGGAGGAAGATGTTTAACATATACTAAAAGTAGGGTTCCTAAGAAGCACAGCACTCAGCCACTGTCGCTTGAAAATAATGACCAGTGGAACTCACCTTTTATGTAAAAGCACTTGCCTGGACACGTCACACTTCCTAGGTCCCCCTGTGAAGATTCAAGCCCACATCTCTTGCCTCCTAGTCAGCAGGGGCCAATCTTTTAGGCAGTTATGCCGCAAATTAGCCCTGCACCCTTGCCACCAATTGCCAATCCCATCTTCTTCCTGATCTGCTGCTTTGCTTTTTCTGCTACCTGCTTTGTCTGTCAATATGATGCCTGTCCCCTGCATGTTCTGCCATGCGCCACACTGAGGTTACCTATACCATTTGTAGCACCTGTGCCACAGCTTAGCTACTCCTATCAGGCAGCAGGATGGGAAGTGTTGGGAGGGAGGGGGGGAGGAGGTGCTGCAGGGCCACCTATCCCCCCCACAGCAGAGGGGATTGGGCAAGCTTAAGGTAACCCTTCACTAATTATCTTCTATACCTGGGAAGTTGTAATAAATTTACATTGGGGGTTGTTTTAAATTCAAAGTCATCTTGGATTGAGTAAACATGGTAGTTGGAATCACATCTGAGAGCTGTTTCCTCATGTTACTTCTACCATTTTATGAAAGTTGTTCCCAGCATGGCATCTGTCACCATACTGCACTTGCAACAGATGCCTGGATAGTTACAATCCACAATTTCAACAGGGTTTGTCCACTGGATGTGTATATCATCCACCTGCTCTTGATCTGGCAATTTGTAGTAACCCTTACGATGTGATCAATAATAAATTAAAGTTGTAACCCTTCTCTTCCACTGCTTCCCAAGGGACCCAAGGGAAGCAGTGGAAGAGGAGGGTTACAACTTTATTCAAATGTTTTAATCTTTCTATATTCCTATTTAATCCCATGTTGAATTCAAGCTCCATATTCACCTACAGAACTTGTGCATAGATTAAAAAGAAATCATGTTAACTGTCCTTATTCCTCCAGCTTCCTCAACTCTCTTTAGTGTTAACTGGAAGGGTCTTAGGCGCCGTATCTGCCAACTGTGAGATCTCAAAACTCATTATTTATACGAAACTCTTCTTCCACGTTTTCAGCAACAAGCACTGTCAGAATGAGTATTCTATGCATCAGATTGTAAGTTCTGAAGATCAGGAAAGTGACTTGAGAGGCATTTACATTTATGGCACTAAATAAAATAATAGAAGCCTCTAGAAATGGAGTTTCCATTATAGGAGATATTTGGACCTTTCTCCAAATGTAATGTCATGTCATTTCAACAAGTGACTTGCTATATAAAAGTAGTTAAATATTGTTGACTCAAAATAATGAAGTTTTTATACCAAATAGTCAAACTTAATTTTGAAGAAGCTACAGGCTGGAAAATGAGTACTAGTGCAACAGACTGCAAGCAGCATTTAAAGAACATCTATAAATTATACAATCACTGTCAATGTAAAGCAGCATGGGAGAATTCAGTAACAAAAAACAGCAATGACTAAGCTGCAGCATTCTTTAAAGGCCAAGTTCGTAGCTAGACTTGGGTCCTGCTTTTATTCAGAGGCACAGTTTGCATTTGCAAGAGAAATCTACATTTTTTTGCATACACAAGTCTTTACAAATTATGCAGCTATAAAAATATACACAAATGATGTAGCCACATAACATTAAGACTGCTACCACTGTGTGTACGCAAGAGATCAGGATACTGTATTTATGGCCAACATCTGATTAGTAATAAAAAGGAATAGGTACAGTATATAGACAATCCTATTTGACCAGTAGTTTAAAGCATTCAAAAGAAATATGATCATGTTTTAATTTAACTTTGCTTTTTTTTAAAAATGCATTATCATCCATTCCGCATGTCAGCAACAGGTCCATATGCAGCACAAAAAGTAAAATCAGTCATCTTTTCGTCCCACGACTGGGTGGTACATATTGAGGGTTATAGATTGTACAGAAAGGACAGGGTGGGGAAAAAAGGGGGAGGGGTTGCGCTCTATGTCAATGAGCAATATACATCAACCCTCATCAAGACGGAATCGAAGGATGAGGAAGTAGAAGGATTGTGGGTTAGGCTACATGGGGGGCAAGGAGAAAGGGATTTGGTGGTAGAGGTCTGCTACAGACCCCCACTCCAAGGGGAAGAAATAGATTCGGGGCTCCTGAGGCAGCTCTCGGAGACCATAAAAGCTAAAGAGGCGGTAGTCATGGGGGACCTAAACTACCCAGACATCTGCTGGGAGACACAGACGGCAAAGTCCCACCGTTCACGCAGGTTTCTAACCTGTGTACAGGACCTCCACCTGACACGGGAGGTACATGGTCCCACTAGGGGGAATGCCATACTGGATCTGGTATTGGCAACGGGGGATGACGTGGTAAGGGATCTACAAATCGGTAGCCATCTGGGGGACAGTGATCACCTAATAATAGAATTCACCATAAGACGGCGAGTGGGTAAGGTAACTAGTAGGGTGAAAGTGCTAGACTTTAGGAAAGCTGATTTCAATGAACTCAGGCGATTAGTCAAGAACGCACTGCAGAGTAGGAGTTTTGAAGTGATGGGAGCCCAGGAAGGGTGGCTGTGCCTTAAGGAAATGATCCTTCGGGCACAAAGCGAGACGATCCCAATGCGAGGAAAAAGAGGAAAGGGGGCCAGGAGGATTCCTTGGTTGACCAGAGAAATCCAGGGCAGCCTAAGGGCCAAAAGGGGAGCACATAAAAAGTGGAAACAGGGAGAGATCACCAAAGACGAATATACCTCCTCTGCTCGCGCTTGTAGGGAGGCAGTTAGACGGGCCAAAGCTACCATGGAGATGAGGATGGCATCCCAAGTAAAGGACAACAAGAAATTGTTTTTTTAGATATATAGGGAGTAAAAGGAAGGCCCAGGGAGGAATAGGACCCCTGCTAAATGGGCAGAAACAATTGGTGACGGACAGGGGGGACAAGGCTGAACTCCTCAACGAGTTCTTTGCCTCAGTGTTCCTAAGCGAGGGGCAAGACAAGTCTCTCACTGGGGTTGTAGAGAGGCAGCAGCAAGGCGCCAGACTTCCATGCGTAGACCCTGAGATGGTGCAGAGTCACTTGGAAGAACTGGATGCCTTTTAGTCGGCAGGCCCGAATGAGCTCCATCCGAGGGTGCTGAAGGCACTGGCCGACATCATTGCACAGCCACTGGCGGGAATATTTGAATGCTCGTGGCGCACGGGCCAAGTCCCGGAGGACTGGAAAAGGGCCAATGCGGTCCCCATTTTCAAGAAGGGGAGGAAGGAGGACCCGGGCAACTATAGGCCAGTCAGTCTCACCTCCATCCTTGGCAAAGTCTTTGAAAAAATTATCAAGGCTCACATTTGCGAGAGCCCGGCAGGACAAATTATGCTGAGGGGAAACCAGCACGGGTTTGTAGCAGGCAGATCATGCCTGACTAATCTAGTCTCTTTTTATGACCAGGTTACAAAACACCTGGACGCAGGAGTAGGGGTTGACATCATATACTTAGACTTCAGGAAGGCTTTGATACGGTATCCCACACCATACTGGTGAACAAGTTAAGAGCCTGTGACTTGGATGATTACACAGTCCAGTGGGCGGGGAATTGGCTAGAGGGTCACACCCAGAGAGTCGTGGTGGAGGGGTCGGTTTCGACCTGGAAGGGTGTGGGTAGTGGGGTCCTGCAGGGCTCGGTCCTTGGACTGATACTCTTTAGTGTCTTCATCAGCGACTTGGACGAGGGAGTGAAATGTACTCTGTCCAAGTTTGCAGATGTTTGGGGAGAAAGCTATGGGGAGAAGTGGACACGCCGAAGGGCAGGGAACAGCTGCAAGCAGACCTGGACAGGTTGGACAAGTGGGCAGAGAACAACAGAATGCAGTTCAACAAGGAGAAATGCAAAGTGCTGCACCTAGGGAGGAAAAATGTCCAGCACACCTACAGCCTAGGGAATGACCTGCTGGGTGGCACGGAAGTGGAAAGGGATCTTGGAGTCCTAGTGGACTCCAAGATGAACATGAGTCGGCAGCATGACGAAGCCATCAGAAAAGCTAATGGCACTTTATCGTGCATCAGCAGATGCATGACAAATAGGTCCAAGGAGGTGATACTTCCCCTCTATCGGGCGCTGGTCAGACCGCAGTTGGAGTACTGCGTGCAATTCTAGGCGCCGCAATTCAAGAGGGATGCGGATAACCTGGAGAGGGCCACTCGTATGGTTAAGGGCCACTCGTATGGTTAAGGGCCTGCAGACCAAGCCCTACGAGGAGAGACTAGAGAACCTGGACCTTTTCAGCCTCCGCAAGAGAAGGTTGAGAGGCGACCTTGTGGCTGCCTATAAGTTCATCACAGGGGCACAGAAGGGAATTGGTGAGTATTTATTCACCAAGGCGCCCCTGGGGGTTACAAGAAATAATGGCCACAAGCTAGCAGAGAGCAGATTTAGACTGGACATTAGGAAGAACTTCTTCACAGTTCGAGTGCCCAAGGTCTGGAACGGGCTCCCAAGGGAGGTGGTGCTCTCCCCTACCCTGGGGGTCTTCAAGAAGAGGTTAGATAAGCATCTAGCTGGGGTCATCTAGACCCAGCACTCTTTCCTGCCTGTGCAGGGGGTTGGACTCGATCTATTGAGGTCCCTTCTGACCCTAACATCTATGAATCTTGTGTTGCTGCTGACATGGACAGAACTAGAAGTGGGTGGTACTAGTTCTTCCTGAAAGGAAATATCTATA
This sequence comes from Alligator mississippiensis, assembly GCF_030867095.1. NCBI lineage: Eukaryota > Metazoa > Chordata > Crocodylia > Alligatoridae > Alligator > Alligator mississippiensis. The sequence goes on from NC_081825.1 coordinate 61,413,921, forward strand.
AAGCTGTTTTGTCCAATTTAACAACTAATCAGTTAGGATTTTTAGAAGCAACAAATATGTAACTGATGCCAAAGCCTTGGTTACCTGTATGTTTTCCTCCCTGTCTGGCATTGGCCCAAAGTGCTGAAGGATTTGGGTGCGAAATTTGTTCCTTAAACTTCGGAACCAGCGGCAGGCTTGATTGTACACGAAGTCATGAAGTTTTCTCAGTTTCTTTAGATCTTCTTCATCTGCAACCTATAAAAGAAGATTAGTGTACAACACATATACATAAAAGGGTACAGGAAACAGAAGCAATTAAAACAGCCTATGAAAAATATTAAGTCTAAGATGCTCTAGTCCAACTAATAATAAATTTAACTTTCTGCATTCTTCCCAGTTACGAGATGTGGTAATAGTAGAGAAAAGCAGTACCAAGAAGCAGAATTCATATAAACCAAAACATTGCTAGTGGCAAACATAACAAAGAAAAGTTAAAAACAAGTGCTTGCCTAGATGGTATTTAGGCTCTTGCTTTACAATAACTGTATGTAATCCTAGTCTACAGATCCCCTTTCCCCACTCCCCCAACGTTTTTTGTCAATACATTCAGACCAATTTCCATTGATTTCTAGAAGCCAATACTTTGAAAATGACATTCAAATTTCTGAATGGCAATTACCTGTCAAAAACTAAACTCTCTCATTTTAAGTTTAAAAAAAAAAATGGGTATTGGTAAGGAACCAAGCCCAACATCAATTCTTATTTCAGAAGAGTTATAAGATTGATTTTACAAAAAAGCCAAAGCCCAGATAATTTGTAACTTCAAAATGTTTTAAACAGCTTCAGCTATTATCTTTCCCCATGCTTTGAACCATGTCTTCCAGCAATGGTCTGTGATCAGGAACATCCGGGGTGGGGGGGAAGGCAAATCTGGGTGACTGCCCCGGACCCTGCGGTCAGTGCTGTATAGGCCCCGCCGCAGCCACCATGCACTGCTGCTGCTGAGAGCTGCCAAGTGCTGCCGCTTCTGGCCGCTCACCACCCTGCCCCCCCACTGGCTGATATGCCCTGAGCCCTGCACACCCGTAGGGCTGGCTTTGTCTGTGATTTTTAGTATTTGAACCAGGGTCCTAAAAAACAGGCACAGGAGAAAAAAGGTGACCAAGATGAGTATTACTGCCCAGAAAGTTTTGTATACCTTAACATCTTCCAAATATTCAATATCTGCTGTGCAATAGCCATCTTTCATCCCTCTTCGTAAAACTCTAAATCTTTTGCCACCAACTGTATCAACAACAGACCGCCCATCAGGTAGAAAATGAATATTCCTAATTTGCAGCATACAACCATAATCTGCAAAACTAGAACAAGAGGCAACGTCAGAATCTACCAATGTTATACATGTAATTTTTGCAATTAAGAACAGGAAATATGCTGACTGCTTTCTGTAGGAATGCATACCCACCTGTTCTGAGAGTCACTTATACACATCCCGAACTGTTTAGTCCCAGTTTCCATACTTCTGCGAATCATCAGTCGGTATCTTGGCTCAAACACATGAAGAGGGCAAGGCACAGTGGGATATGCCATAGTGCAAACAAATACTGGAACATTCTTGGTCAAGCTTCAAATAAAAACAAAAAGATTAAATACATGACTTCCAAACTATCCGCAAAGTTGTGCCTAGTCACAATACATTTTTTTTTTTGCCTAAGGCCAAATAAGTTCCCAGTGCTCCCTTTGTTTTTTTGTTATACTTGAAGTCAAAGAATCCATGCAAGTGTAACATTTCTTGCTCTATAGACACCGATTAAAAAAAAAAACTAATAGATGCATCAAGGACAGTGGTCTTTCTTTTGAAGTACTTATAACCAGCCCACCAGTAAGGATTTGTTCTTAATTTCTTTATCACTTAGGAAAGCACTGAAAGAACATCTATTCCACAAGACTGAGTAGTTTGTGATCATTATTTTGGTAAAATATTAAAGAATACTTTCTGAAGTTGCAGTTATTGGAAGTCACTACCGGATTTCTAGGAACTGAAATAACTAGAGAGCATGAGAAAGCAAAACTTATATCCAACTACAGAACTCTCACAATACCAGCAACCTAAAAGAATGATACTGACCTTGGCTCAAATAGTTCTACAAGTTGCTTTTTATCAAAAATTATGTATTTACCAGAAGCAGACCCACAAACATAGCACTGCATGGTTATCAGTTCTATCTTTGCTTTTCAGACTGTACAAAAATTTGAATGTTAGCATTTTGCTTGGTATTGCAAACTGTAAGAACTGTAGTTTATCAATAATGTTTCTTAAATATTTATAAAAAGACAGCTTGAAACAAACAAGCAAACAAACAAATAAATTTCCACCCAAAATGTTTCTAAATACTAAGGGTAATCTCCAAATATACAAGTAAAACGTTACAGAAAATACATTTTCACTTGTAGTTTACTGTGTTCCATCATATCTATCAGGGGTGTAGGTTGATACCTTATAATCTGCCTGGCAACTGACTCCCCAGCCCAGCCCCTGGCTTCTTTACTTTTCATTCCATCCAGGAAGAGCACACACCAACTGCTAAAGCTTCCTGAGCCTGACGAAGGGTTTTTGAACCCGAAAGCTTGCTTAATAACTATTCTCCAACCATTTGGGTTGGTCTAATAAAAGATACCAAATTCACCCAAGGAACCTTGTCTGTCATCATATCTATCACGCACTAATCGGAGGGAAACTTTGGATGAACATTACTCCCAGCTTCTTTAAGACTATTTACCAGTAACATGTTAATTTAGGTCCACTAAAAGACTCTGATATATAAAAAGCATGAATTTCATTATAGGCCACACTCGTTGCAAAGGTAATCTTAGAAAATTAAGTGACAGTTGATAATGTTCCCTTGGCCTTTATGAAGGAACATAATGTAACTATAAGAGGTCATCATTAGGGTCCTACAAGTTATAATTTTTTTCTGAATGATGTTTCTGTAAAAGACAGTAATCCTTCTTTCAAGAAACCTTAGGAAAATAAAAACGTAGCAGCTTACTTTGAGTATTCAGCAGTTTCTTCATCATGAATTCTCTTTCTCTCGGATAATTCATCAGACAAGTATTTCACAATCAATTCTTCTAGTAGTTCTGTGACACAGTATTTCCTGCTTGCCAGATACTAAAGCAAACATTTTTTACAGTTATACATTTTATTAGGGTTAAACTTTCTCTTTCAATTGTTTGTAAAATTCTGCAAAAAATGCTCTTTTAAATTAAATTTAGCTTAATGGACCATCTCTGTTTCAACATTAGAGGAACCTTGCTAAAAAGTCACAGCTCTTAAATTCTTACCTACCCTCATTACTTCTAACACTTTAAATTACTGTAACTGAAAGATTAGAAAGAGTTCTTTCAGTTGACTTGTCACATTTAATACAGGAATGGGCAATTATTTAGGCTCAAGGGCCACTTAGGAAGCTTTGGTGAGCTGCTGTGGGCCAGGTCAGCAGCTTCCTCCTTCCTCTCCCCTGTGCCCCTGCCCCAACAGCTCACTAAAACTCCTTAAGTGGTAGAAACTAGACCAGCCTGAGGGCTCCAGGAGTGGGTGGGTGGGGTTTCCATGGAGACTGGTTTGGGAACCCTGCAGGCAGAGCATGCTCAGCTGGGTAGATGGGATGGGGCTGGGGGCACAGAACAGCATCAGGGAGTGGGACAGGCAGGTGGGGCTGGGATCAAGGGGTGGTGACAAGCTGCAGCTGTGCTATACTGGAGCTTCCTGTGTGTGCCTGTGCTGGGGTGGGGGCAGGCTCATAGGCATGTGCTCTGCCCCTTTCCTGGGTCGGGCCAGTCATGATCTGCCAGGCAGGGAGAGGATCGTGGCTCTAACTCAGCCCCGGCCCCATACTGTCACCAGCCCATGATCCCAATCTTGACCCTGCCTGCCCACCCCGTTCCCACATGCTGCTGCTCCCCCATCTGCTCAGCACCTGGGAACACCCACCCTGCTCCCAGATGCTGCTCTCTACCCACTTGTGGCCCTATCCTACCCGCCTGGCCAAGCATACCCTGCCCACAGGGGTTCCAGGCCAGTCTCCAGGTAGACCCCACCTAACTGCTCTCTGGTGCCCCCAATGGTGGGTTTAGGGCAGACAGGTTAGGGTGCCTGGGCAGCAGGGCTGTGTTTGGCAGCAGTAGCAGCACTGGCAGTAGGAGCTGGAAGAAACTGCCAGGAAGTGGAGTCCAGCTACTGCCCTGCCCCAAGCCCTGCTGACTGCCAGGGGCAGTGGGACCCACCACACATGCCTGGGCTACCCCCGCAAGCCTGGGCTTGTCTGGGCAGGGCTGAGGGATGGATCACAGACCAGATAAAATTCCTTGGTGGGTCAGATTTGGCCTACAGACTGTATTTTACCCACCCCTGATTTAACAATACTGAAATTGACAAGACCCAAGTACTACCTCTGTAAAGTCAGTTTCTTCAAAATTCGTAAGAGCAGCGAAAGAAACCAAGACTTGCAAGCCTTATAAAAGCTAGAAAGAGTGTTCTTTATTAACTAGGTATCAAGGTCTATCATGCTTAAGAATCCACAAGATAATACTGAAATATAAAATAGGGCCCCTCTCACTATCAAATTGATCATTTAACTTTGGAAGGAGCCCAATATTGAAGTAGTGGACCCCATAAGACTTCTTATAGTTCTTTTTCATTCTAGAAATGTTAGTGTAAAACAGTATAAGAGAAAGATTTACCTCTTTTAAACTCTCTTTACAGAGAGGACACTGTGGGGCATGATCTAAACAACGTTCTAAACAGTTCTTGCAAAAAGTATGGCCACAGGGGGTTGTTACTGGCTCAAAGAATAGCCTGAAACAAAAATTATAAAATTAAAACTTTTCAAGAAGATTTAATTAGACAAAAAACAGTAATCAACCAGGATCCGGGTTTTCTGTTTGCTGCAGAAAAATACAGATTTTCTACTTTAAACGAGAAAAATCTGGGAAACTGCAAGTTTCCCCTTGCACGCTGGCAGAGTTCCAGCCACAGCTGGACCCCATGTCCTGATATGTGAAGGGGCAAGGAGAGCTCTGATGTTACATGGTAAAAAAATAACAACCCCCCTCCCCCCAAAATGCTAAAAATGTATAGGTATTTAGAATTTTTTTATTATAATGATTTAAGCACTGGTAAGCTTCCAAATTGCTTTAAAATGGTAAATATATTAATAAAGCAGTGTGTTAAACTGATACGCCCCCCCCCCCCCCAATGTGGCATTTCATTTTAATCATGAAAAAAAATTAAAAAGTCAGATTTGAGGGGTTTGATTGGAGAATTTGGGATTTTTAAACAGAGAAATCCAAGATTCCTGGTAATCAAAATCAACATTGAGCATCCCGATATTCTATACTTCACACTTCAAACACAAACCTTGATTGTGTTTTGATTTCCTTGACTATGATGGGGATAGGAACATAAAACATACTTATGTGCATACACAGATGCACAGAAATGTGGTTAATACATTAACTTAAGGCAATATTATAATGGTCATACATTTTAACTACCATGCACATGCCATAATTACTTCTGATATTTGGCACACAACGTGACCTAAAGACTAAACAGGTACACTCAAATCTATGAAATCTATATAATAAATCCCCTTAGTTGCTCTGCTCTGAGAATCTCATCCAGTACATGGAGATTTTAACTAAAAAGCTAATATAAGTTAGAGCTGAAATACTATTTATCTACCAAAACAGAACTCCTAGATAAAAAGAAAAGATGCGTTTTCACCTTAAAGATTTTTCCTTCCTTGTATGGAGTAACTGATACTCAAATTGAAGCAAAAATTGCTATCAATTTGTGTCCCAGCATTAAATATTATATCCTTAAAACCTTAAATCCTTCTACTTAAACCTAGGTTTTAATTTTAATTAATAGTACATATCTAGGACAAGACAGCCTTTTACACATATATAAGTTATTTACCTACACATTAAACACACAGCTGTTACGAAGCTACTATAAAAGTACAAACTGTTACCTCATACACAGAGAGCATTCAAAGTCAGATACATCAATCAAGTCCTCTGGAATTGTTCCACAAACAAGTGCAATATCCTTTTTTGTAGTTTCTAAGGGAAAAACAAGTCACATAAATGAGGGCAATACAAAACACGGTAAGTATCTAGCCTTGCAAATAAATGATTATTTACCTCCTTGTTTTTTAAGTTTGCTTCTTCCATCTTCACACAAAAGCATATCTTGTTCTGAAAGGGAAAGCTTCCTTTTCAGCAAAGCACCCTTCTCCTGGCCAGACAGTAGAGGTTCAGAAGAAACCCTTTTTAGTCCATCTTCTTTGGCAAATTTTTCTGTTGAGTTAAGAGCATGGGCAGACTGTGCACGATTTAGACTTGCATTGACAGACTCGACTGTTACTTCTGATCCTCCCAATTGCTATAGAAAGGAAATGAACAAAGCTAACTGTTTAAACACACACTTCCAAAATACAGCTAATTATTTATTACAATTAAATATTATTAGAAAGAGAAAGTACATTTAGATAGATACACTGGCTAATTAAGACATTTCACAAGCTAAGACAATTTAAAGACTATTTAAAAATTCAAACCTGGTTTTCTACCAAGGGGAAAAAGAATTTTGGAAAAAAGATTATAAGCAGTGGTTTCACATGGTCTGTTAAAGCCTGCATTATACACATCACTCTACCCCTTCCCTCCCTGTCCTCAGCTGATTCATGAAAAGGATCACAGAAGACTATCTAGCAAAAAGAAAGGCACACGCACAATAGCGAAAAGCTGATCAAGAGAAGAATGATAAACATCTTAGGTGCCAGTTTTTGTAGTTTCCTACCAAACAAAGAAAACAGACTGCCTTATCCCATAGCTCTTATTACTTACCTGCTGTGGAGAAAGTTGTATTTCGTAGTAAGACTCTTCCATTGCAGAATCAAGTGCCAAAGGTTTACTTCGAATATGGGGTGAACTCCAAGCAGATTCCTTCAGACTTTCTCTCACAGTTTCTGGTGACAGCAAATCACAAAGTGTCTAAAAGAAAAACATCTTAACATTAGTATTATTGAGAGAGTCAGTTACAGTTTCAGTAAACAAACATCCATATATAAAACCACTTATTTAATGAATAATCTATATACCAAATATGAAGTTTAGTTTTTGTCAATATCTTTTCACCTATCTTCTCTCCCTTTTCAGTTGCAGCCTAGCTTCAGCTAAGCTCCTTGCTTTAAAAGGGTCACAGCCCCACCTATAACTACACAAGAACTTACTCTGAAATTCCTTCCCTTACAGTAAGGGAATACCACCTTTTCAAGTATGGTATAGTTAGATCAGTGGTGCTCAACTGGGGTACCGAGTACTTTCTGCTTCCAAGAGATGCTTGGCTGGGTCAGACTGTGAAGGGCCGGAACATAAGCAAGTTCTCCTGCCTACTTTAGGCTGATCAGAGAAACCCAAACTTAGAAGAGAATGTGCATGTGCCTTCCCATTCTGGCTATACAGCAGGTGCATGGGGCAGTTTTACCTGGCATCACCTAGTTGAGAAGCACTTGAGGTAAGCTGAACACAACAGTGGTTCTCAACTGAGAATACCACCACTTTTGAAGTTGTGGTGGGATGCCCTGATTCTGAAAAGGTTGAGAACCATAGATAACTAGTTAAGATTTGTTTTGGCAAAAATTATATTGATTTGTACTGCACAAATGTAATCCACAAACTACTCTCCTTAAAGTGCAAGATTTCAGTCATTTAATTTCTTCTTCATTTTGTTTTGCATTTGTTGGAGAGTAAGATTTCTTTAAAGATGGAATAAACTCAGTTTTATTTGAAAAACCACATCAATTACAAGTCTCCTCTAACCTAACTTTTTGTAGAACCTTTATATGTGTAAAATTTTCATTTTATCCATTATGATCATTTACTGAACATAAAGGTAGATTTGTCTGAAAAAGGAAATAGTCCAAACTTAATTTGAGTTTTATCATTATGAACACAGTGGAATTGAGGATAAATACATTTAATGGTATGAAGCAGCTTCGAAAGTCAGAGGGAAGGGGAGGAGCAGGGGAAAAGTTGCTTCTCAGGAGTATCTAGCAGCTGTTATGCTGCGTTAACAATGCAAGAGCCTGCAGCCATACAAAAGATAGCAATACCATGACAATTTTAACCCTGCTTCACCCAGGGCCAGACAGGGACTATTTAACTCACTTTTACTGCTACAGGCTCATGCACAGCTAAGTTACAGCATAACATCTGCTGCACACTCCCAAAAAGATTGTGAAAGACTTGGTAACTCTTAGTATTAATTCATAAGTATCCAAGACAGAAAACCAGTTTATACATGCTGAATTACCTTTTCTACTTCTATCTTTGCTGGAAGAAAATCCTCATCAAGAGCTAAACACTGCAGAAACAGTTTTAAGGCATCACCTATGAAGCCAGAGTCATGGAGCACTTTTGCTTTCCTGAAGTAGACCTAAGATTAATACAGATAGATATCCAATTTAAGAAATTAAAATATTAGTATTACAACAACTAAAGCATCAAACTTGTTTTTTCTCTCACTAAGATGGAATTAGAGTAGAGGCTTCACGTTATTTGACAGATCTTTAGATGTCTATAGAAGGGAAACATGTTCTCTATTGTCTTTCTTCTACAGGTATTTAAGGCATCTGAGAACACTGTACTATTGCTACTGTTTCAGCAGGTCCACAGGGAGAAAAGGCAGGGTAAGAAGAGGCCTTTGTGGATGCTGGTGGTTAAGGGTAGATACTCTTGAAGATGGCAGGAAGAGGTATGGGCAAGTTCATTGCTAAATCCTTTGCCTCAGCATAATGAGCCTTTTGGTGGGAAAAAAAAATCCCTTTTCTTCTGACAAGCTTCATCAATGATGGGTTACGTAAACCACCTTACTGCTCCCCCTGCCAAAACCCTCTACTCTAAAACCTGCAGGAAACGCACACATGCACGTACTGGGGGAGGGGAGAGCAGAGGGAAAAATCTAATATTCAGTACTCATCATAGGTCACATTAAGTTCACCTGCACTCATGTGCCTAATAAGAATCAAGAATAATTGAAATTTCACTTAAATCAACCAAACTGTGTTCCCCAAACTAGTTAATAGCTTATTTTCTCCTGTCTGTTTTACTACAAAGCAGCAAAGACTAAAAGATTTTAAAGTTCTGATTGTCTTAAATATCTGGGGTTTCATAAACCTTTGCATTCAGAAACCCTTGTCCAAACCCCTTGTCTAACCCAACTGAGCTATGTTAGCCTCAAGGTGTGTAGATTAAAGCCAGTATGATTTATATTTTGTCTTCTATTGTAAACCACCCTGACCCTTTTTGGGAAGGGCAGCATAAAAAAAAACTAATCACCAACTAAAATACCTATTTTTATGGTGAAGGCACATGAACTAAAAGATAAACCCACACACACTTCCATGGGAAGAACTGACCCACTTACGTTGCAACTACGTAACAATAAAAGGAAGTGTTTATTTAATTTGTTTACTCTGTGCATCTGACTACATATTAAGTCTCTTCTACTTTATGATCTAACAAAATCACTGCCTCCATTTCTACCAGGTTCTTGTTGTGTGTGTGATTGCATTTCTAAAGAAAGAAAATGCCAATTATAGGACAACAAACCTATAAAGAGTAGTTCAAGGTAGGTTTAGTACCCGAACATAGCTTAAAAAAGAACTTCTGAAAAGGATTAGATTTCAAAAGTTAAATGTCAGAAATGCTGCAGACACCGTGAGGATTTTTTGCAAGGCTTCCTTGTTTTAAAACAAACCGCTGAGTGAAAGCAGCCCCTGTCTTTCACAAACCTTCCATTTCATGAATTTGCTTGCCTGCTTCCTTTCCATTCCCTACAACAGTCATACAAAAATGCTGTGATGAACAATTTAAAAACAAACCTAGAGTTAAGCAAAGTAGCTGGAATTGTGACAAAGACCAAAGACACTGCAGAAGTAAAAAAAAAAAAAAAGAAGCCTCAATGGACTGTCTTGCCTTCCAAATGCCTTATCAAAATTGTTCTAGAAAGCTTGCATAGAGCAGAAGTCCTCAGGCTGCTTAGTTTGATTTTGCCAATGTTTGGCCTATATAACAAGCCCCTGTCAAAAATACAGTCTTATAAAATAAGCAGAACGATAATAGACTTGCTTGTGCGGAAGCAAATCCTCATAGTCTGTGTCATATAAAACTTTATAGATTTTTTTTTAAAAGTATAGCATGAAGAAAATCCTAAAGAGTTAAAAAAATTAAGCAGAATGAAAACAAAGCAGCTATACACAAAAGCACATAATATAAATTCCATTATTTAATGTTTTTTAAATCAAATGTTTAGATACACTTCTCTGAAAAAAGTTTTACAAGACAAAGCCAAGGTCAATCAAATTAATCTGGTGCAACTTGAGCAAAATTTGTCATTTTTTATGTACATTCAGGTTTTTTTAAAATATGCAAATTACTCATCAACTTACCTCTGGCCAATTTGGCATTTTAGAGATAACAAAATTTAGATCTTCTACAGCTGTTTTGAATTCATGGAGGCCAGCATATGATTCAGCTCTGTAAATCCTTAACATCAAGTCACTGGGATCTGAAAACAAAATGTTTACTTCATTAAGAAATGTATGTATTTATATAATTATCATCCCAGTTAAATACACACACACACCCCTAGATGATAATAAAAGCAACAACTATGCTAGATTAAAAGAATGTAGGACTGCTATAAATCTGAAGGGCTGGGTTTTTTGGGGTAGGGGGGGTTGCAATTTTTTGCAAATGTATAGAACATATTAGAAATGTATAGACTTTTTTTGCAACTGTATTGAACTGGTTACCTTATGTCAAAGATATATATACATTTTTTAAATTTTAAAACTGCTAAGGATAGAGCTACTTTTGGAGTTAAAAATGAACATAAAGGTAAAATTTGATATATACTCAAGAATCCCAGAATACATGCATTTTGAAAGTACTTACTATATAATGCAAACACCCAAAAGTTAGGGTATTGGCATATGAACAATGTACTATATAGAAGACTGTCCAAATGACAGCTTGTGAGGGGATGTGTAGCCCCTGGGCTCTTAACCGACCACCACTCTCCAGGTTCCTCCCTTCCCCTTCAGCTGCTAATTCCTGCCTTCACCCCAGGGGGCAGTGCAGTGGGGCTGCTGGGTAGGAAGGGAGTGGACAGGCAAATGAAGGGATTACACTTGTGAGACCATATGGTGCCATGGTGATTCAGGGTGGGGGGAACATCTGTGTAGTACAGTATGTGGCCCCTGGGGTCTTAGAAGTTAGACAGCCCTGATATAGTTTTACCAGAGCAACCAACATGTTGATTTAATGCATGCTCTTACCCCTCTCTGAGGACTAAATTTAGCTACCTCTTGCCACAGGGTAAGAATGAATAGATAATGTCTGGTTAATGCACATATGCTACTCCACACTAACTGTTCATATGTCCACACATAGATTCACTGTCATATACTTATTTTGTTTAGACTGATATCTAAAATCAAGTTATTTAAAAATTTACATTTAATATCCTCCTGCCACTGCAAAACCATTTGTAACATTGTATTAGTATTTACTACAATATGATCTGATGCCAATCAGCATAATTATCACTGTGCTGTCTGAACAGAGTTCGGGGCTGCTGTGTATTACTCCCACTGTAGGGATCTGCATTAGCAGCACCATCAAAAGAGAAAATTTTTAATAAGAGTTCAGTGTAAAGAAGAGTGTTGAATCCAGGATTCAGCATTTTGTGTTCCTACTGGAACAGCTACATCCATAAGCCTTAAAAGTCTCAAACTCAGGTCCTGATAAATAGAAAGAGTAATGATCTCTGATTAAAATTACAAGTGAAAGCAACTCTGGCTAACGTTCCCAGTTCTTTGTTAGATGTTTTAAAAAGCCTTTGGTTTTTAATGTTCATCTTTAGATTTAGATGAAGGCAAGTATCAGTCTTTCTGAACTGATACAAGTTAAAATTGCAAATTTTCAAATCAAACCATTGAGAACCCATTTGGTTGTGAGCCAGGAAAAAAATTAATATTAAATTCAATGCATTTGTACACCCAAGGCCCTTCTAAATGCTAGTTTACTTTCACTGTTTCTGTTGTAAAACTAGTTTTACCTTTCATTTTGCCATAGAGCTGGCTGGTTAGTTTCACATTAGCCCCCAACTTCTGCTGTGGGTTTGAGTTCACAATGCCTACAAGTAACATGCAAAAAGGACTACAAAGCCACAAGTGGCAAGGAAGCTCAGTGACCAATTTAGTACCTGCAGCTATGCAACTTTGTCAATTCAAAAATCTAATCAACTGAGAAATGTGTACCTTTTGAAAACAAAGCCACAATTGATATCAAACTGTATTTCAAATATTGGAACATTTCTAATTAGCAAGGGTTTTAGATATTCTAATTTTCCAGACTTCAGCTTCATTTTTTAAAGCCTAAAATCAGTTGATAATGTTCTTTTAACATGTTTTACTCTTTTCTTCTTTTTTAGAAAAAGGACCGCTGTTGACTGAAAAGGTACAAGATGATGCATCAAGATAAAAACGTGCTTATACGTTCCCAAGATCTGGGCTTTATTTGTATTTGAATTTTTGCAAGAATAATCTAATGTTAGAATATGTGCTGTCAAAGCCAGCACAATCATTTACTTTCTCACACAATTATATCACAACCTATCTACCCACTTTGCATACAAAAACTCTGTTTACAAAAGGAAATGACTGTATTTGTAGATATGCGGGCTGTTTAACAAAAAAGGTTACCCTCAAAATGGCAATATTTAAAGGATTAATGTCATAATCAACTATGGTCCTAAGTTTAGGTTAAGATTTCCAGACTTGCAAACATCAAAATATACTCCCTAATTTTCATATATTAGAATGTAACTGTCTACTTGCATTTTCAGTTTCAGATCTGTTTATAGTAAAAAATAAAAACAGACAGCATAAACTACACCGATTTTCAGTTTTAGCAAATAAGTTACGGACTCATGCAAGAAAAAAAATGAAAGCTACAACATTCAAGTAATTTTCTGTACGAAAGGAGGGCAAAAGAGTGAAACAGACTGCTCAGGGAGTTACAAAATCTCCCCTTTACTGCTGATTTTTTCAAGAGGTGGTTGGATAAGCAGTGACTGGTCAGGCATGATTTAGGAACAGCATTTCTGCAGGAGGTTGAGCCAGATGGTCCTCAAGGTCCCTTCCAACCCTATGATTCTATGATTTCAGTGAACTTACTTAATGATATGAGAGCAAATCCATTAATTGTGCATGTTGGGAAGGAAAGCAGGGCAAGTATTTAAGACAAATAATACACAAAATATTTTTATCTGGATTTGAATCTAACAGCCTCTGTTTAAGTACATCCACTTCCATTCTAATGTAGGAATCAGAATTCCACTGTAAAAACTTACCAACACAACAGCTAACCTCTCTCACATTTTAAGCTATTTTCATACCAAGGCAAACATCCAAGCTTATCATTAAATTAACTCCCCCTTCCACTAAAAAAAGTTCGTAAAAATGTTATTTGAATAAGGATATGGTGGTAGCCTTTAATTCATGACAACGTCAAATAAGTTTATGTAGGTTTGTACAAAACAGAACAGAGGTGGGCTGATAGGGAAAAAAAGCTTCCTTAAAACAAATACAAACAGCAAGAGAATAAATTGTTGTGTGTATAGATGCTCTCTCCTCCTTTCCAAGCAGCCCAGAATGCACAGTAACCAGCTTGTGCATTTGCCTACTTTACAACAATGTTTCATCATTATATAGTCACAGATCAGTAAATCTGAAAGTCTCTAAATTTATGTTAAAACAACAGTAGTTATATATTTCTCCTTAAGGCTTCCAGTACATCAGCACTGGTATTTAAAAAAGTAACAACTTTAAACTACAAAAGCCCTCAGGGCTTGAAACATGAATATTTCTCCGTGCTATGGAGAGGGAGAAAAAAAAAAAAACACACAAAAAACAAGCAACAAACAAGAGATATTAAGCTTTTGAATAAGTACGAAGAATGCCTTGAATTTGAAAGCTTGTCTAGCTTTATCCTAACCACGAAGTTGGCCCAAGAAAAGATATCACCCCCCAAAATCCTTGCTTCTTACATAAGCCTGTGATTTAATATTTACATAATTGCACATAACAAAATTATGGATAAGTATCAGGCCTGAAAGCTTATTTTCAAATTTTAACCAGAATTAACTAAGCCTAACCTTAAATGTAACAAATTTTGCAACAAAAGAACTCTCTCCACAGAAGCCTCAAGTTTTAATGGCGAAATCAGAACCATAACTGATACTACTAGCTTTAGAAGAGACCTCTGCAGACACTTTTTACTTTAAACTTTTTGTATAAAATTCTGGTTGCCTTAAAAAAAAAAAAAAAAAAAAAAAATGTTCTTAGTCCCTCAAAAAACCAAAACCAAACCAAAACAAAACAAACAAACTAGAGACCAGAAACACTTGAAGCTGTTTAACTTCCAACTTTATGCTTATGATTAATCATGGATAATCCAAACTACTATGGGAAACCCATTTAGATAAGACTTCATTTCTTTGTGACATACATATAGGAGTTGATGCTAAGTTCTAGAATATGAATAAAATGTTTTCTAATTTTCAACAAATTCCTAGTCCAAAAGTAAAATTGGACCCCACCCTTTTTAATTCCCACCTAAACCAACTACTGCAATTACAGGTCTGAAATATTCTAAAACATATCTGAAGACAAACTACATTTGTTGACAATTTATTCTGAAACTAGCATCTCCCCAGTTTGGATCAGAAGACAGGCTTGTCACGTCAGATAGAACTGCTCAGTTTGTAATCTATGCTTCTATTTTTCCTGCAGCTGGCAGGAAAATGCAGCATATTAAGCATTACCAGTAATTCCTTTCTAGATGCACCACAATCAGTTTAAGGGAAAAAAGTGTACTGAAATGGAAAATTAGACACCTGCATATCACAGAAGTTAGCCACCCACACTGGAACAGAAGTGCTACAAGGGGGAATCTGACTTTGTCTAGGTATTTATATCCCCTTCATCGTGACAGATTCCAAATGCCCGCACGAACAAGACTAACCTCTTTGAAATGTCAACCATGCCCTCTATGTTTACAGAGTGCCAAGCATACTGTTAGTGCTCACTAAATAATAATCCAAGAACATCCCTTCACAGGGAACATCCCTTGTGCCCTCTCCCAACACTACATTATAAAACACCAGCCACACCCACCCGTGATGTCACCAGCATTACACAACCTGTCCCCCTCCATGCCCGGACGGCTTATGCAACTAGGCCCAGCCTGCTGGCAATTGTCTTGGTGACACCGGTAAGAGAGAAAGTAATTTGGAAACAAGGTAAATAGAACAGCCACTGTCCAACAATGTCCACCACAGAAGTGGGGGAGACTGATGTGCAAGACGACACCTGGCTGCCCTGCTGCCCCAGCCCTGCTTCCACACCACCAATCACCAGACGCATCCCTTTACATAAAGCCAGAAGGGGCGGTGGCGCCTGCAGGCAGCATGGGAAGGGCCAGGTCTGGGAACACTGGAAAACTTGGGCTTGTCAGAGAAAGCCCCTCTGTTTTGAGAGACAGTGATAGGCTGGGGGAGAAGGGGGTCTCAGACATGACAGGGGCAAGGGGGGGGGGAAGAAGTGGGGGGGTCTCAGACATGAGAGGGCAGCAGGGGGAGAAGAGGGGCATGGACATACAGGTCAGCAATGGTGGTGAGGAGAAAGGGGGTGCAGGCAGGCAGGGATGGTCGGGGGAGAAGGACTCAGACGAGGGGACAGCGCTGAGGGGAAGGCGGACTTGGGCACGACGGGGCAGTGTGCGTGTGTGCGTGGGGGGTGCTGGGCACCAGCCCGAGGCCCGGGGCCACGCTACCCACCTGCTCGCAGCGCGCGGCTGGCGGCGCCCAGCGCCTCTCGGAAGCGGCCTTGGCCCAGCAGCTCCGCCAGGCGCCGGCGGCCCCGCGCCCGCTCGCACTCGGCCGGGAACCACTTCTCTGCCAGCTGGTTGAGCACGACGTTGATGCGCGGCGGCGGCGGCGCGGGCAGGCGCTCGCGGCAGCGGCGGCAGCGGGCCCACAGCTCGCGGCGCAGGCAGCGGCGGCAGTAGCTGTGGCCGCACGGCGCCGTCACCGGCTCGCTCAGGAAGCCCCGGCAGCCGCAGCAGCGCAGCGGGCCGCCCGCCTCGGGCCGGCCCCGGCCGCAGCGCAGCCCGTGACGCAGGCGGTAGTGCAGCACCAGGCAGCCCACGAGGGTGTCGAGGCGGCGCGGCCCCGGCGGCGGCCCGAGGCGCAGCGCGGCCGAGTAGGTCTCCAGCGCTTCCTTGAGGCGGCTGCCCAGCGCCAGCAGGTCCCCGCGCCGCAGCAGCAGCTCCTGCTCTCCCCCCGCCTCCGCGCTGCCACCCGGCTCGGGCTCGGGCTCCGCCTCGCAGCTCACGGCCACCGGGGGCCCCGCCATCGCCGCCGGCCGCTGCGGCTGCCCCGCGCGCGGAGCGGCTCCGGCTGCTGCTGAGGCGGCGGCGCGAGGGGGGTGTAACAGCCCCTCGGGCGGCGCCAGGCTCTGCTGTGCGCACGGCACCGAGGGGGAGGGCGGGGCCGCACCGTCGTCCCCTTTTCAAACGTCTCCGCGGAACCGCCGCGCCGCGCGCCCCAGCCCCGGCTTACATAAAATGCCGCGTCACGTGACGGCGCGGCGCACTTCTCATTGGCTGCGAGCGGTGGCGGCATGGCGATGGGGGGGGGTCGGGGGACGATTACAAAACAGCCCCACGCGCCGCGCGTTCCAGAAGCGGTGGGGGCGGGGCCGGGGAGTGGGGCGGAGCTACACGCGGGATGTCTCCGCTCCTCAGCGCTCGTCACGCGGAGCCTGGGGCTGCGCTGGGCTGGGAAGGGACCTCGGTCCGTCTCCTCCCGCTCCCGTGTCTGAGCCTTCAGGCCCGTCTCAGCGGAACATGGGACAGCTCCAGACAGGAACCGGGGGCCCGGCACGCGCTGCCGGGCGGGAGGGAGCGCCTGCCTCAGAGTTCAGCCTCTCCCGCGTGAACTAAAGGGCACGGGATGGTCCCGCACACACGCAGAGGGGCAGGACAGCAATGCCCCGTGCCTTCCCAAAGGGAGAAGGGACAGTGTAAGGCAGCCGTGCCCCATTCCCCTGGCGCGTAAACACACTCCCCCCCCCCCCCCCCAACGCACCAGTGCCCCCATCTGTCACTCACACACAAGGCTGGGGCAGCACAGGGCAGCAGTGTGCTCAGGCCGGACAGCTGGCAGCAACAGCAGCACATTGGCAGTGTAGCCACAGTACAGTGCTCTGTAGACACCATGGAGAAGGGGAGTTTGAGGGGAGTCTTTGAAGGTGGGGGAGGGGTCTTGCAGTCACTTTGCAGGTGTGTGTGTGTGTGGGGGGGGGTACTTTCCAGGTGGCTCCTGGGAGCTGGACTCATGGGGCCCAGTGAAAACGAGCCAACAACTCACTAGGGGATAGGTAGGTAGATGGGTCTCCAGAACAAGGGGCATTTTATGCAATAGACAAGAGGGATGGGATGGGATGACAGTCAGGGAAAGGATCTTTGCAGTGGCCTTCTGCAGGGACAGGTGCTGCAAGATGCCTGCTGTCCAGGCTTCACCCTTCATGTACCACTGCCTGTGGGCGTCCCAGGCAAAGACTTCATTCCTGTAAAAATCAATTTTCTCTTTATTAAGAGACCTACTTATAGAGGGTGTGCACAGAAATGATGTATGCATGTTTTACAGCACTGTAAAAAGTGCACTTTTTTATAGCACTATGAAGTTACAGGACTCTTAAACATGACAGAAGTGCAGTGTTTGTGGAGGGGAGGAGCCTCTCCCTACTTTCCAGGTTTGGGGGTAAAGTGGGGCTCTGCAGCCTCCTGGAGCTTCTCCATTGGTCAGAAATTTGACCATCTTACAGAAGTTATTTAAAGCACGTTGCTAAAGTGCTGTACAATACAGCGCTTCAACATTAATACCTCATTTAACAATGGTTAATTTAAAGCACTGTACCCATTTCTAAAGTGCTGTAAAGCCATGCACTTCTGGTAAATCATGGCAATAAAGCACTTTAAATGATGAAAAAAGCAACTTTTTTACACATCTTTGCAACTGCATGTAGCTACACTGGCTGCCTGGTTCTTCTTCCAAACTGTTCCTTTCTACACCTATCCTCTTTACTCCTAAATTCAGTGCAAGGTACTAGAGCCAGAAGGAAACAAATGTTTCATTCACTACATTGTTCAGGATCTCAACAGCTCACATGAGTTTTAGATGCATAGGTGGAGAGGCAACTACATTAAGTCCACATGAAGAAAAGATCTGCATGATTTAGATGATGCTTCAATGTGAGGACCTAGAAAAAGGTCCAAGTTGAAAATGATTCTCAGATTATAAGGTTGGGGGCGGGGGATGGTTAACTTGAGAGGAAAAAGATTAAGAGCTCTATTCTAATACAGTAAAAGCTGTGTTATCTGGCACTCTACCATCTGGAATGCTCTATTAACTGGCATCTGTCCCACCATGGTGCTTCCAGTTTTGCCACCGCAAGCTGTGTCCCACTTCTTCCTCATGGACCATGGCCCGGGGCAAAGCAGCCTGTGTGGGTCCCCCTCCCTGTCCCCCAACACACTGACACCAAGGAGTGAAAGTCCTGGTGCATCAGACATGGCAGGAGGGGTGGCAGCCCAAACAGGCAAAGGCACCTCCAATCTGCTGGGCTGGAGATAAGTATAACTCTCAGATAACTGGCATGTTTGATTAACTGGCACCCCCAATTTCCCATGGGTGCCAGATAACAAAGCTTTTACTGTATTATAAAAGCCTAAGTCTATCCATCTGTCTGTCTGTCTGTCTGTCTGTAACGTTTTATTCATGCTCTGATTGGCTGACAAACAGTCAACCAGAGTGTGAAGAAGCATTTGGACAGATGGCAGCCTGTCGCCATGATGGTAGGGACCCAGGGGACAGAGTGGGGGAGGCAAGGCCAGCACTGCTGGCCTTGCTCCCCCTGCCCTGCTCCCTGCTCCCCTCCTTGGAGGTAATGGCAGCGGCAGTGGTGTGGGGAGAGGGAGCAGGGTCGGGACACCATGGGAGGGTAAGGCCACCGGCACTGGCCTTGGCCTGCCCCTCCCTGCTTCCATTGTTGCTGCCTGCAGGGCTGATGCAGTGGCGGTGGGGGGAGGAGTGGGTGTGACGTGCGGGGGAAGGAGTTGTTTTTGCCTCCACCCCACACACTCTGCCTCTTGGAGCTGGTGGAGTGGGCCGGACCCCAAGTGGCAGGTGGTGTGGGTGGGTAGTGGGCCTGAGCCAGTCATGGTGACAGGGAAGGGAGGAGCGGATATGCTCATGCTCCTGCCCTCCCTGTGCTGCCATGGTGGGGAATGGGGCAGTGGTCCCAGACCCCAAGCAGAACTGGGAGGAGCGGGCCTGGGCCCGGTGTGCGGGGCGGGGACGAGGCCCATCATGGCGGCGGGGGGGTCAGAAGCAGGCCCAGGCCCATGCGTCAGTGGTGGGGGGAGGGGAGAAGCAGGCCTGGGCCTGGGTCTGATGTCAGAGATGTGGGGGAGGATAGGGCTTGAGGGGGGTGGAGAAGCCAGCCTGCCATGGCGGTGGGAGGGGGGAGCAGTGGGCCTGGGCCAACATAGCAGTGGTGGGGGGAGGGGAGGACTGGGCCTCCTCCTTCTCTTGGGCCCCAACCCACTTCTCCCCCATCCCCACTTCTCTGTGTTGGCCCCAAGCCCGCTTCTCCTGTTTCCTCCCTGCCACCGGGTCAGCCCGGGCCCCCTGCTCCCCACAACCCGCTGCAGCAGCCCAGCTTCTCCCCACCCTTGGCCCCAGTCCTTCCCTGCATCAGGCCCGGGCCCCAAGCAGCAGGAGGGAAGTGGGGAGTGGGCCCAGATGGGAGGGACTACGATGACGAATGACACGGGGCTCCATTCCCACCTGCTCCCTCCCCCATCATTCTTGATGGGCAGTTGGCTAGTTTTATGTATATGGAGCTTGAGCTGTATGCTAGAATTCCACAAGGAGCCAGAAAGATAGGAAGAAATTTTAATTTGGAGAGGAGACAGGTCTAGAGTAGAGTCAGATTTGTGAGTCACAGCAGAGAAACGGTGTTTGTTTCAGTTGCAATTACCCATAGAAAAGGTGCAGAAGGAGAAGAGAAGACAGAGTTCTGTGGAACCCCACATTAAATTGGGGAGACAAGAAAGATTCTCTGAGAACACACTGAAAAACTGATTAAAAAGGTAGGAGGAGAACCTTCCATACTTTTTAGGTCCAATGACACTTATAACATCTCTTGTTAGCATTTCTTTTTTCTGGGAGGTCTGGAGCAGAAGTGTTTCCATATTTCCTTGTCTACAAACAAACAAACAAACAAACAAACAAAGAGGAGAAAAATCAAGGAGGCCAGGAATGATGAGTAGCAATAAGCAGGGAATGTTATTTCTTGCTTTCTCCAAATTATTACAAAAAAGCCTTCCTTAGTTTCCATGCTGCTTACTAGAAATGCTTTTTATGTTGCTCTTTTTACCCCCTTTGTGCTGCTCTCTCTACATTATCCGTTGCACATACTCTTCCTGTAGGATTCTCTTTGAAACCTAGACATCAAAAAAATCCCCTGAATTCTTTTTTTTTTAGTCCAGGATTACATTAACAAACAGCAAAGTGATCTTCACTCTACATATATTCCAAGTGCCTGCAAAAGAGAGAAAACCATTACAGTAACTTCAGCACATGGATCTATTCTGAGATGTATGGCAGCAACATGTTGAATGGTTGAGGAGAGGAAATTCTATGACCATTAAAGTGTTTAGGAATAAGATGGATTAAGATGCAGGTGACATTCCAGGCTGCATTTATAATACCCTTATTTTCCCATATCTTGTATAAAAAACAAAAAGCAAAACGGTATGATTTTATAATCTTGCAGTGTGTTACTTGCAGGATGTGATCACTGCATATGAGGGAAAGGGGGCAGACATCTATTTCCTGGTTTAGATACCACTTCTCAAGCAATAGGAACAAAAATGATCATTTCCTGTTGAAAGTTCAGATGAGCAGTACCAAGAACCCCTCCCCCCCATAGCTTTTCTTTTTCTGAAAGAGACATAGATAGACTATGTTTTGAGCATTCCTTCCAGGTACTTCATGATGGTTTATATGAACCTTGACAATTCCTTATTAAAAATAACATATCTGTCAGGTCTCCAGCTTCACTGGACATGAGACAAAAGAATTTCCTGTTCTTATAAAAGTTATTTGACCAATAATTTTTTCCTCCAAATGATTCATTATGAAAACACTCATTGTAAATAAATTACAGGCCATGTAGCATCATATTTGGCAGTGTTTCAAGCAGGCGTTCAAAGCTACAGTGGTCCAAGGTCCAAGACTTGCAGTGATAAAAGGCAGACAGCTGGAGTACAACTATCAGGCCTTAAAAATAATGCTCACATACTGGCAATCTAGAATGACTTCACATTTACTAAGCCTCTATTTTCATCACAACTACTGTGTTAATAAGAAAGCAGTTAATAGAATACTTGATGAACAGTATGGTGGTGACCTCCTGGATGTTTGTTTCACTCTCTTGATAGCTTGCTCCTTCAACAAATGAGATGGGGCCAGATACATCCAAGACGAGTATGTTAATAAAATACAATGAAAAATTATTATTTTAAAAAGAAGCAATGCAGACAGTTAGTTTTTTTCTCCCCAGAGGAACATATCAATACAGCAAAGGACTTGTGAATATGTAAAAATGATTCTGAAGAGAAACATAACCTACAGGCCTGCAACAGCAGATGAATTAGTCTTACTTTAACAGAGGGAAAATGAGCTTGCTTGTAGAGCTAGGTACTAGAGCTACTTTGCATACAGCAGTGTTTTCTTTTACTCTGTTTTTTTCTTGCTTAATAAACATATATTAATTAGTGAAACTAAGTTTTGCAGACAATATTTTTTGGAAGGAAGCCCCCTAAATGACATATAAATGTTATATGTTACAAACATTGGCTTGTATTTAAGTGTTGTGAAAGTATTGAGATGTTTGACAAATTGTACAGACAATATTCCAAGCTGTGTTAATATCACATAGTTATTTTACAGTTTTAACCACTTCAGTTCCCACATGGTTATATTGATTCTGTCTCATTAATTACTGGAATCAGAGATAAATTCTTCATTATATTTAGGGGTTTAGGTTGTAGCCGTGTTGGTCTAAGGATATAGGCAGACAAGGTTCCTTGGGTGAATTTGATATCTTTTATTAGACCAACCCAACTGGTTGGAGAATAGTTATTAAGCAAGCTTTCGGGTTCAAAAACCCTTCGTCAGGCCTGATTTGGGTTGGTCTAATAAAAGATATCAAATTCACCCAAGGAACCTGGTCTGTCTCATTATATTTAGGAACTTGAAAACCATAGGCAGAGTCAGGATGCTTAGGAGGGCTGTGCAGGAGCAGCAACGGGTGCTGCAGGGATGGCTGCATCCCCTGCTCCCAGCCTCCTCCTTCTGCAACAAGGGCAGGAAGGCCATGCCATGGGAGCAGCAGCTGGGGACTTTTTTCAGGAAGTGTTTTTTTTTTTTTAATTTCTAGGTTTTCAAGCCAGAAATAGGAGTAAGACTAGGTCTGGGCATGGTGAGCTATACTTTTCTTTATTTTAGAAAGAAGGATCCTTAGACTGATTAAATTTAGCTTTCTAGGTGACAGGTGACACAGAAGGAACCTACTGCTGGTACTACTCATTTAATTTGCAATAATTCAAGGCATGGTACCCCTGCAGTTTAAGCTGCTAGGTCTAGAGAGATCTGAAGCCATGAACAGTCAGAGTTGCATTGATTCTTTTTCCCAGTGAAGAACTGTTGTTGATTACTGAAGTAAAAACATAGTAGCATCTAACAGAAGGACCGAATAATGTTTTGTTCATTGTAGATGGTGTTTCTTTAACAGAAATTTGCCTGTTGAGAACCAGTATGCAATGAAAGCAGAGTCAGCACTTCTTTCCATTCATCAACATGTTTTCTACCAGCTGAAAGCAGCTAGCTAGCAATAGCATGTACTGGAGAACAGAAAACATGTTTTGTAATAGATAATACGTGCTAGATAAGAAAAGCAGAATTTATGTTTCCTTCAAAGAAGAATAGGATAAAAACCAAGCTGTAGTAGGAGGTCTCTATTATACTTTGGTCATTCAAATGTATATTTTGCCATGAGGTTGGATGTATTTAATTCTGGCTTACATTCATTTTCTGGCATTTTTGTCAAATATATTTTTCAAGTAAATGAATATAAAGTGTGTTTTCTTTTTGTCTCTAGTAATCATCCTTCTTTATTTTAGTACAGCCAAAACATTAAAAGGAAAAAGATACATAAAAGTTCATTCAATCACACCTAGATGGATAATTTTTACTAGGGGTGCATCAATAGAGATTTTTTGGGCTGATATCAATGGCTGATTTTTAACGAGCCATATTGGCCAATACTGATCCAATTGCCAATATGCAGCTGGGCAGCATGGAGAGCAGTGTCCGGCTGGTAAGTCTGTTGCGGAGGAAGGGGTGAGGGAAGGGGCATGGGGGAGGGGGGCAGATCAAGGACCCTGGGGTGAAGGAGGCTGTGAGGTTGGGGCAGGGGCAGGCACTGCACAGCTGGGGCACAGCATGGGATGGAGCTGTGAGTGGCTCATCCAGGAGTGGGGGGCCCCTGCTGCTATGCGAACCTCGGGAGGGCCTGTAAGGGGGGGCATATGCCCCCTGGATCTACATGGGGCAAGTAAGGATGGTTTGCTGCTGTGGGCTGGGGCCATGGTGGCGCTGAGCAATTCCCAGCAAGGGCTGGGCCAGGCTGCACTCAGGGCGGGCGGCGGCAGTGCTATATTGCCTATATCAGCTGGGGAGATTCACCTATATTGGCTGGGGTGATTCATGGGCCGTGTCGAGATGAGTGTGGCCATACACTGCACATTCAGGTGTTCTCTGTGCTGCAAGGTAGCAGTGGTGGTGGTAGTGGTGGTGGGGGTTTGACCCTGATAGATCCTGGGATCAAAAAACCCGCCCAAAAAAACCGTGGGGCATTGCATGCAGGGGCAGTGTGCACCACTCAACACTGGAGGCTGGCCAGCCAGAGCCTTAACTCCAGCTGCCAACCAGGTTCCAAGTGGTAGGATCACCACTGCTGCAGCCCAAAGAGGCCCCCAGGACCCTCAGGTGAGGCTGTTGGGGCCAGCACAGTGCTGGTCCCAGCCTTCCCTACCCCACCCAGGGTAGTGCACATAGGACAGGCGTTCCCCAGGGACAAGTAGCAGTGGAACAAAGTGTCCTGCTGCTTCTTGTCCCCAGGGAAACAAATGTCCCTGCTCATGTGGATGTGATGGCAGGAAGGTGGCAGTCAGATTGGCAGTTAGTCTTCTTGAATTGCTGAGTTCTCCAAATTTCTGTCCAGCTTATACCCAATATTTATAGATGGCTGGTTCTAATATTCCAATAAATTATCTTTGATTAGTTTTACTTAAATGTCTTTGTTTCACTGAAACTTTTGGATCTGGACCGAACCAGATTTCTTGTGGATTTGGAAAGTGTCAGCTAGTTGGGATTTATATCCTTGGGAAAGTAGAAGGGAGGGTTTCTTATCTCCTTTCCTTCCCCATTGTGGAATGCTGTTCCGCGCTGTCCTGTTTCTTTTTACCTTAGTTTATGGTCTTCTGTGACAAGTCTGTTTTGTTTTTACAAATTATCTAAGCATCTTAATAAAAATATATCTATTATAGCAAAATAGCATCTAGTACTTTTGGTTACACCAATCACTACTACTAATATTTTAAAATGTATTTGAATTATTTAATGTATTGTCTTCCCTTATAATGTCTCCTTTCAGGCCTTGTGGTTTGGTTAACTGTCTCATTACTTGTTTAGTTAAATATGTTGATGGCTTCCTTTACTTTGCTGAGTAAGTTAGTTGTCACATCTGCAAAGGTTCATGCTATGGTCACTCAGAAATGGGCTTTGAGGCCTTCTGTTTAGCCATACTTCTGCAGCTTGGCCTAGGCCCCTTGAAAATGCCCAAGGCTGGCAACATAGTCTATCTCAAGGATGCTCAGTTCACAGCCTGAGGGTTGGTGCAGCTTGTGAAGCCATGCCATCTGGCCTGCAGGGGTTCCCACAGTTAAAAGTAATCAGAGGTGGGAGAACAGTGGGAGTAATTGCTCCTCCCCTGCTGCTGAATTTCTGGATCGCTGGAGAGCCATGCAGGTCACATAGCATGCTACACTGGTGCACGGAGATGGCTGGGGCCTAATCTGGGCACACAGCCACTGGCTGGAGGTAGCAGGGAAGAGGGGGCGCAGTGGAGGGCCCTGATCCTGGTGCATGGGACCCCATCTGACCTGTGGCACAAAAAGGTTGAGCACCAGTGGTCTACTTTCATTGTGAAAATAAAACTTAGTTTTGTAACTCATTAAGGATGCCGGCAGACATTACATTTATCAGGCAAGTAATGTGTAAACTGCATAATAAATTTTAACAATGACACACATTCAACCAATTTATGCTGTGACAAAATGGCAAAGGAACAATGAAGTTGTTACACATTTTGAATGAGTGACATGCGTGGCACTGGGCTGCATAGCAACTTTAGGTGCTGGCATGTTGGGAGCTGATCAGTTGATTGGTTCCCCACAGCTAAAAGCAATGTGGTGTGGTCATTGCTGTAGCAACAAAGTTTGGCGCCCGAGGCAAAGCCCACAGTGGCAGGGTGCCCTTGCCCCATGCATGGATCCAGGGGGCACCCCCCCATGTTTGCCCATGAGCGCATGCATCAGAGGGAGCTGCCCTTCCCCCCATCCCTGCACCCCCCAAATGAGTCTCTTTTGGCTCTGTCCTGCACCCTGCCCCAGCTGGGTAGCACCTGTTGGCGCCCCTTCGTTTTGGCGCCTGGGGCATTTTTTCCATTCACCCCCACCCTCCCTTGCAACAGCACTGGGTGTGTGTAGAAGATTAGCCACGTCCTCCAAAGCAAGCTGTCATTTCTCACGTTGGACCGGATAGACTCCTTGAACTCGCCCGCCATGACTGTTGTAAAAAGGAAGGAACAAAAGATGAATACAGTCCTATGAGACAAGGTTGATGTTAGCTTTGTGACTTAGAAGGTTGGCTTCTTTATGCAGGGCTCTACCATCCCCATCCTCTGCCCTCACCACACCAGATGTTATGAGTTTACCTGCATCAGTTCTCTGCTATGGGAGCTTCAGCCCCTGGGTTGCCTTGACCAGGTTCTAGGTGCCTCAGTCCTTGCTCCTGGTCACTTGCTCCATTCTTTCCTGCATGGGTGCTCTAACTCAACTGTCCCACAGTTTGTTCCCACCCCTTATTCTTCAGGGTTGAGTAATCTGAGGACAACGTCCAAAACTCACATAAATGTGTACCTCTGTCTCTTCTATCTTCCAGGTCCCTGGAACGGCTGCCCACACCCACTAGGATCAGACTCACTGGCTGGGACGCTGCAGCTGCCTCATCTCCCTGTCTCCGCAGGTAAGTAAGTCTTTGGGACTCTTCCCCAAGTCCCCTGGGTCAGTCTATCACTGCCACAGCTGCCTCACGTTCCTCCGGGGTCTTCTTTCTTCCTTTCCTGACCAATGCTGACTGCCTGGTTGGCATCCTTTTAATTTTCCCTGGCAATCGGCTGTGTTTGCTGTGGCAGCATCCCATTCACTGCCTTCCCAGCCCTCGCAGCTGATTGGGCTAATTGCCCTCTGGGTCTTCTGTGCAATTCCTTCCCTACCTGTGTTTGCCATGCCTCCTCTCCCCATCTGGGCTTGCTATGGTAAGCTGCTTTTTCTCCTTTGTTCCTTCAGGGTTTCATGCCAGGGCAGGCTTACTGCCATGTCACAGTGTGGTACAATGCAGGGCTATACTATGAGACTTTAAACTTGTTGACATTCAGAGAGTTCATCAGCTGATGAGCTTCCTGTGTTCATGACCTGAAGCTGCACAGTACAGGCCAATACCAAGCCACCTTCCCACCCACTGCTCCTCCTATTGCTTTGGCCACAGCAGTAGCAAGGGTCCCTGTGCTTTCCCTCTGGCTTCTGCTTCCTGCACCTGCCCCAGGGGGCAGTACAGGCAACCCCCGCTTAGCGCTTTTAATTGGTTCCTGAAAAAAATAAGCGTTAAGCGAAATGAGCATTAAGTGAAACCGAAAGTATTTGGCGATCCAAAATGGCGACCACAAGTGTTTTTAATGACCCAAGATGGTGACTGTGAGTGTTATAATGAAACTCACTTAGCGCTAAGTGAAATCAAGTATCAATTTAAAATGAGCGTTAGAGCAAAATAGCACTAAGCAAAACAGCGTTAAGTGGGGGTTGCCTGCACACTATGAAGCAGCCCACCACATCATGCTGGAGGGGAGCCTGCAGCAGATGATTGTGAAGATTATATGTCTGCCCACATAGGGAGTGCCCACACATGAAGTAGAGTGGTGTGAAGGACTACTTGTCTGCATAGTGGAGAGGTGAATGGGACTGTCTGTGTGCACCGTGTAGCAGAGCGGGTACCCAGGGAGGGCTCTTAGCTCACACCATTGCAGCCCACATAGTGTGTAACCCCTCCCCCTCATTGTGGCCCCTGGATACTGAGAAGTTGGACAGCTGTGGTGTAAAGCAAGTTAGAACTGTTTGCAAAGTGGTTACTCAAAACTTACTGCAGATAAGAGAAAGGCTTTATTCAATTAAGTGGCCTAGTTGTTAAGATAACTAACCTCCTGGAGATAAATTAAGATACAAATACTATGTATATGGAACATAAGTAGTATGGCAACAGGCACATCAGAAATGTGGAGACAGAAAAGCATCAAAAATATTGTTCCCCGCTGTGTCCAGCTGCCCAGAACAGAAGGGAGGGAGTACTTCTTTGCACATTGGATCAACTTTGGTTTATATCTTTTAGTGTGCTGCTTGTTAATTAGCACAAGGGAAAGGAATATATATAGGGTTGATCTCTATTTTGGCTCACCTTTCTCTCTTGGCATCTTCCTACTTTTTACTGATTTGGTTCCTGACTGGATTACTAACATTGAGTTGCTGCAGGATCTGCTGTATAAACTGGGGCTATGTCATAGCCAAGGCCTTTTCATTCAAGTAACTTCTTTTCTCCATGCACAGTGCAATTTGCACCTTTTTGTCATTCTTTTGCAAGAGAGCAGATGGGATGATTGAATGTGGGGGCTATAAGCTTTTTCAACAATGTGATAAATAAAATGGGACAGGAGTTCATTCTTTGAACATGAAGTACTTTTAGATCATGACTGAATAAGAGTCACTTGGCTTTTAAGTCTGCCATGTTTTAAGACTTTCTTCTCTTACAGATTTCTATGATAAGGAAAATGAATCTTTGGGTCTGTTAACTGCAGGCTGAGATCATTACACAAGATGCAAAAAAGACCTGTGTTTATTTCCCAGGTTAGATGCAACTCCTGCAACAGGAACAAGGTGGAGAGATGTATATGATGGAGAGTGTCTGTCCAATGTGTCTGACTGTATAAATGCGCACAGATGATGGTGTGACAGAGAGATTTTATCAGAAAGAGGTTGGGCCAGTGACATTACTCACATGTGACACCTTGAATGAATTATGCAGACTACACTAAATGTATGGTGTTAATTTTTATATCTATTATATATTCTGTGTATTACATACATTACAGAAATATTTTGAGATGATTTAGAAAGGATTTTCTTTCTAACATATCAGTGTAAACTACCTGTAAATCCAAGTGATTTTATCACCAAGACTTCAAAAATAAAGGACTCAGTGGAAGAAAAGTATTAAAACAAATGAAATCAAGGTCTTGGACAGATGTAATATTTGACGTACTTTGGCTGTGAAAATGGCCAAAGTGCTCCAAAAATAACATGACAAAACAGCAACTGATAAAGTTTTAAAGTGTTTCTGCTTATGTCTGTATGCTGTATGGAGTGCAAGGGGGCTTGTACTGACCTCCAGCATCCCACAGTGCTCTGACCTGTGGGATACATTGCAAACAGCCAGTGAGTACCACAGAGCTGAAGAGAATGATTCCTTGAACACTGCTTGGGTTATGGAGATTGCCAAAGATAGCTGCATGGTTCTGTTCCCCCCCACCAGAGCCAGGAGACCAAATGCCCCATGACACCCTGCTGAAACAAGGAAACTTTCCAATTGCCACTGGAACTGGGAGACTGGGAGCAGAGACATGGTGAGAATCCTGCTCTCCATTCTCACGTATGGTCAAGTGCACAGGGTAGCACTCAATTTATTGGGTGTCTGCCTCACCTACCCCCAGCCCTGCAGAGAGCAGAGCCCTGGGGGTGTTAGAGGGCGGAGCAATCCCCTGTTGCACTCCATAATGTGCAGACTGTAGGCCAAGTGCACAAGAGTATTCTGTGACTGTCTGCCCCACTCTCCCTACCCTCTCATGGAGATGAGAACAGAGCTTCCAGACCAAGCAACGCTCTGTTGCACCCCTCGACTGGAGAACACAAGTGTCCTGATAAGGGAGTATGGCTAGGAGGAAAGGGCGTGTATTCATGCATGTTTGTTCATGGCAGAATTTGGAGTGCTTCAAATGTCTGTCTGTCCAAGGTGTAAGCTACATATGTGAGCATCCATGGATGTGGAAGTTACTTTGGATATTAGATCTTCTTAGTCAAGGCAGTTCAGGTTTTCCCTTTCTAACGTCAGTCTCTTCTTCTTTTGGATTACAAGTCCCTCTTTAAGACTGCTTTAGACCTGCAGTCTCATCCTAGTTTAGTGTGATTCAATTTAATATAGCAGCTTGGTGCTCATTGCTGTTCATTGCAAAGAGCTTTAGAGTTTCTTCCTACAGATTTCTGGGGACTTCAGACAAATTGATTCCTCTTTTTTAAAGCCATCCTCAGGTGCTTGTGAGATTAAATTATACTTGTACTGTCTCTCTCAGAAGATGCCAATGTGACCTAGCTCAGCTGGCAGCTTTATCACACTTTTCATTAGCTACCATAAGCAGCTTAGATGAATTCCTTATTGCCAGCTGATGAGAGCCAGTGGACCATATGAATATTTGGATTGTGCAGCAAAAGATGAACCTTAAAGGAACAGAAATTTAGGTTTTTCATGATACATGGCAAGAAGGCCTACCCAGATTGCCATATTATTGGATGTAGTGGTAATTCTCCATGAAATAATGCAGCAGAGACTAGTATAGTATAGTTACTCACACAGCAAACTTTCTCCCCCATGACAGTCTAAAAAGCTATTATATTAAGAAGCCAGAGCTAAAGAACAGAAGTGCCTCAAGTGTGATAAAGGTTCAAATTAATGGTGGCAGGGCTTATCTGCTTATGCTGTAGGTTCTTGAGCACAGGTACTCCTGATCTATTCTTCTAGACCAAGGGTGGGCAAAATGTGGCTCTAGCCCACCAATTGATTTTATCCAGCCTACAGGCAGGGGGCAACTCTGGCTCCAGCCTCTGATGGTGCTGTGGGGGATGCTGGGCAGCAGCGATGCTAAGCACTCCAGCCTTCTGCTGCTTTGCCTGCTCGCCACTTCTTATTACTGGCCAGGGCAGCCACAGCTGAGTGGGGCGTAAGGGGAACTATAAGTCCCAGCAGCCCTGGGAGCTGGCTCAGCCACCATGGCTGCTATTAAAAGGCAGGGATTAAAAGGCATCAAGTGGGCAAAGCAGCAGGAGCCTGGAGCACTCACACACTTGTGCCATGGGGCCATAGCCATTTCCCGCCCCCCTGCACCCTACTCTGCAGGGGGAAGAGCGTTAGTCTCCCTGCAAGAAAGAAGTGGGTGGAGGGGCAAGGTTTTCTGCAGGGAAGCCACACATACACACAGTCTGCCTCGCACCTCCCCACCCATGCATACCTACCCTCCCACACATGTACTACACGTACTCCCACACAAACCCTCTACACACCCCACACCATCCATATTCCATACACACAACCAGACATTTTCTATGCTGAAAGTCAATAAATCAAAATATAAATCTTTGATGAACAATGGCCACCTTGCAGCAGTGCTCTGTATGGCAGCAATGGAGATGATGCCTGGCTTCAGTTCTCTGATTAACTCAGATCAGAGACTTCAGTCTTCCTCGAGTGAATTTCTTTGTTTTTCTTTAACCTAATTTTAAATATACAAGAGTAAGGCTTTATTTTTATCTCTTATGCAATTACCTCTATATGCACTACTCAAAAAACATAAATCATGACAAAAATATTTTTTGAAATAAAATTAAAATATTTTATAATAGATATTTGATTTTTAGCATACAAGTTTTTTTTTAAATCTATAATTATCATCATATCTTCACCATTCTTTTTTTCATGCAGCCCTCAACAGCTTACCAAAACAGGTGGCCCCCAGCCAAAATAACTGCCCATCCCTATTCTAGACTCTCATGACTTAAACCTACGTTTTAGCAGAGTTTTCCTCTGGTCCTGCACAGTGCTCATTGGCTATGCCAACAATGAATCTGTATAGCAGTGACAGTGTTTTCTACCCCCTCTGAGTTCTTTAGAATACTTTAGGAGAGTGTTGAATAATTATATTTGAAAATCAAATTGCTCAAGTTGTGGCCATTTTCTTCTAGTCTCAAAAGTAATTATTTCTATCCTTCCTAAAAGATCATACTTCTGCAGTCTTAAATCTGTGGAGCAGGCATTTGCAACAGCTTTGGGTAAATGGCAAATGTTAACATGTATGTATCAGTAGAAATCCTAATATTTTTGGAACAGCATAATGCAGAAGCACACACTTTCCTACTATAATTACTTTGTAATAAGTGTCAATCTATGACAATAAAAAACTTAGTTACTGGAGACAGAATATAGTTTCATCAAACAGAAACATGTTTTACTGAAAGTTCTCAGTGAATTATGTAAGTTCTGTGAGATAATGCATCGTGTAATCTGGAATGCTACAACAAGAAAAGATAACGTAATCAAGGGCATTTATCATCAATTTCCTTATATAAGCATATGTATATCCGTAATAATATTAACCTCTACAGAAGCATTGTTAAGAATGTTATGCAAAGAGATGACAGCAAGGTAGACCTGAAGAATATACAGCTTTCCTACCAGAGCACACAATCATATGTAGAAAGGACTTGGCACTGAAGTGAATATAGGATCAATCTTTATTTCATACTGCTTTCCTTTTCAGATTTTGCATCCTAATTTAAAAGTTGCTTTGCTTCCTTCTGGGATAGTGACCTTTAATGGCTCAGTCAGTTTTAAATGTAGCACATAAATATACATTAGTTAGTTTTCTAAAACACACACAATGAAACTTCAGCTAGTTATTTCTGCTTGGTTGATTGCAGTAGTTATTTTGGAGCCATTGGGATCTATTGCGTAAGAAAGGTATTTAAAGTTGACTCAGATTACAATGGCTTGCTCAAGTTTTATTCGGTTGATGTTTTTGTAATATTTAGAAAAATGCAGCTACCTTCAAGAAGACAACATGGATTTGAAATATCTCCCTTGAAACTTTCAGTTATTTTAAAAACATTTTACTAGCTTTAAGCTGCCATACTAAAGCTGAGATAGCCATTAGTACAACCAAAACCCCTTTCCACCCCAGAAACCCTGATACTGCCTCAGTCATTTGAATCATGATAACAAGATATGGATATTAATATTTATGTTACAGCTGAAAATATGTTGTCAGAGAACTACTCAGCACACCCACTTGGGCTACCCTTCAGGCTGACCCTCAGCCTTTTTCAACCCTCATCAGGACCATAACTACCATCCCTCCTCTGGGACTACACATCAATCCCTTCCCTGGGGCCTCCAGGGTCTCATTCCCCTATGGGGGCTCAGGTGGCCACAGGTATATCTGGCCCCCTTACACCCACAATGTTGTGGGGCTAGGGGTTATTGAGGTGCCCTGGCCCACCTCTCACCAGGGAGGTGAGCAGTCCTGGTGTTTGAGTGGGACTGTCACAGCACCAGCAGTCCCACCAGGCCTCCTTATCTCAACAAGATGCAGTTTTAGGTGATACCCAAGACCAAGAACCCCCTACTATTACCTGCCAGATGTTTCATACAACAGTTCAACCAAGCAATATCTCTGCCTAGCTGCCAGCAGCAAACTGCTGTGTTTATATAGTTGGCCTGTGTTTTAAAATGGCTGCCACAATCAGGCACCTGCTGGCTGCCTGACTTAGCGCTTAAAGTGGCAGGCACTACAAATGCAATGCCACAGGTGCATTTAAAAATGGAGATGACTTCAGCATGGTACATGGATGCAACTGAGAGCAAAATCTGTCCACTGTCCTTAAGTAGGCATTTGCATGGTGACCGTGTTTTAAAAGGATGTCCAATTGATTTCTTAAATTGTGGGTTTCTCAGCTCACTTGGTTTTGCTCCAAATTTTGCTCTTTGATTCCCACAGGATTCTGGCTATATAGGGTTTTCCTACAATTCTCATATCTTAGTGATGACTATTACAGTTTAACAGTATGTACATACTCCCAAACACAATATATCACTCAATATTTTTTACCCTTTAAAACCAGAAATTTTATATTAAGTTATATTGTGTTTAGCATGGGGACTCTCTGAAACCATTAAGCAAATGGAATTTGTTTTTCAAAGAGTGATGTGTGCAGATTATATATTAAATACTGGCTACAATGAAAAGTGTTTTTTACATCTGTCTTTCATAAATGGGAGAAAAATAATGCTATAATATGCATTCTTATAATCCAGGATTTCTCAAACATTTCAATTGTATCCCAGGAAAATATTAGGGACTCTTGAGATGCAACTATTTTGTACCTGAAGAATGTCCCTAATAAAGAAACTGAGAAAATTTAGTACGGGTGGGTGTGTGGGGGGAAGTTGGGTTTGTGGAAGGGCGGCTACACACCTGCTCCCCCTTCCCACCCTGCAGTGCCAGCTGTACCCTGCAGTGCCACTTTTGCACAGGACAAGGAGGCACGGCTCTGGGATATGTGGCTCCCGTCCAAAGGCACATGTTAGCTGGGCAGGCTGGGCCAGGTCGTGTTCTCCATGAGGGTCAGGCGGTGATACACCATGGCCTGTTGTAGGCACAGCCACATGGCCGTGCATCGCCTGAGCATCATGAAGAATGGGCCTGGCCAGTCCAATGCAACCCAACCCAGCCTGCCCAGTTAGCACATGCCTTTGGACAGGAATTGCATGTCCTGGAGCCATGCCTCCCAGGTCTTTGCAAAGGCACACTAGTGGGCCATGCCATGCCAGGTCGTGTTGGGTCCCACCGGACACATTCTCTCTGCACAGACTGCGGGTCCAGCAGCGCTGCCACCAGCACAACACAGCTGGCTGCTAGCACCAGGTGTGTGGGGTGTTGGGGGATGTGCACTTCGTGGCTGGGTTTGTGGAGGGGCTTGAGTTGGCACCGCCAAACACTGGACCCCCTCCCCCCCCCCCATACACATCCTGTGGTGCTGGCGGCAGCTGACAGCTGGGTCGTGGCACAGCTGCAGGTACAGTGGTGGTGCAGCACTGTGTGATGCAAGCTCCATGTTGAAGGGATCTGGCCCAGATCAGCCTGCCCTCGCCTGCTAGTGCACACCTCTCCTAGTCCTGTTCAAAGCTGTGTGCCAGCAGGCCAGGTTGGGCTGGATCTGTTCAGAGCCCACATTGGACAGTGCTGCACCACTGCGGGCTATGCCAGGAGCTGGGCCATGGGCCCCCTGGCTGCTGCCACCTGTGAGGCGGGAGAGGGGGGAGGCATGTGTTGGCCCCTGCTCAAACCCTTCCACAAACCCCTCATCGCTCACCCCCACATCCCCCTCCCCCACCAGCCCTCACTCCCCACACCCATAAACCCCCCACCCCACCCCCATGTCCCTAACTTACCTGGGACAGCACTTGGGTCCTGGTCATGCCGCAGCCTTGCCCTGCTCTTCTGTTTACCCCAGCATGCTAAGGGTGCATTCCCTGTGTGCTGGGGCAGCAGAAGCACTGTAGCGATGCTCTGGCCAGAAACCAGAGCATTTCTCTGGAGGATCGACTTCCCAGTTGCCTTGGATTTCCAGGTATCAAATTTTGAGTCCACACTGCAAATATGCAGCAAGGGGAACATATTTTTGTTCCCTGCATGCCTCTTGCAGCATCTCAGATTGCTCTGAGATGCTGCAAGAGGCACATGCAGGCTCATCTGAATGCACCCAGAAAGTCCATAAAAAGCTCAGGTCCACATTGTGCAGACAGTGTATAATCACATGAACCCCCCTGAATCTGGTCTTACCTTTGCGCTGTGAAACTACTGTAGTAGCTGACCTGACATGTCCATGAGAGGTCTTGCCTATATGCAAGTGAAGGAGCTGAAGAGTAATCCTTCTACAACCAAAAACAGTATTTCCATTTTTTTTTAATATTGATTGTGATTTGTATTAGAAATTCCATTTTTCATAGACACAGAATTGAGCAAAATTTGAAATTCTGTCCCAAATTCTGTTTCACCAGCTAATATTTAAATTTGTTTGTCTGTTGATAAACTTGAATATTTAAGAATGCTACAGGTCAACTCAGAGAATCTAAATAGCCAGGCAAATATAGGGCCTCCAAAGACTCTTATTCTAAGGGGATTTGGACAATTCAAACAATAGGCAGCCTTGAATCACATATCCACCCACAAAAATTCTTGTCATGATGCAGTTGTGACCATCTTTGTGTTGACCATACCCTTCTGCAGGGCTGAATTAGATGAGATGATGGAATAAATGTCCTCATCTTGCCCTTTTCAACTCCATTGGTTCCACTTTTACTACCATTGGTGGTGGTGGTAATACTCCTTCAGATCTCATTCTTTAAAAAGTCTGTAAGTTATGTGTTTGGCTTTAACCATTATGCTCCAATTTAAGTGCAGCAAACACACAGCTTGCTTAACCACATAACCACTACGTTGTAACAAACAGGTGTGCAAAAGAAAAAAATGTGGAGCATACATGCGTAGTAAAATGTTTTGTAATACAATGGGGCAGTAGCAGCACATGTTTATAGTGCTTTGTTCTTACATAACAAATATGGGAACCATTTCTGCAAAGTTTTGAGGTGTGAAAACCACAAGCAGGGGTTGGTGTAGCAACTTTTGGTTCCCTCTTCTCTGAAGTTCCCAGCAATAAAACAGTTTCCTGCTCTCTGCTGTAAGTTAACTTTTTATGTTTATGCATTTCATAAATACACATTCTGATTCACCTCAATAAGAATAGATGGCTCTGGTCTCTGATTCCTAAGAACTCAACTCATAAAAGTGACAGATTTAGCTGCTAGATGAATGATGGGGTAAGTGTTGAAAATGACTAGTACAGACTGTCTTCTTCTGCACTGTGGTATTTAGGGGAATCTCCAATGATATCACCAGTGCAAGCAGCAGTAAATGCTGTAATGCAGGGATGTCAAAGATATAGTCCACAGGCTAGATTCGGCTCATGGAGCCCTATCATCCAGCCCCAGTGCTGCCTGTGGGTCTCGGAGTTGACCTGTAGGCAGCATGTTGGATGTGCTGGGTGGCTTTGCATGCCACATGTGGTGGGCACTCTGGGACCAGGCCAAAGCAAATGTCCCAGACAGTGCTGTAGCAAGGAAGCTTGGCACTTGGGGCAAAGCCCTCAATGGCAGCCCACCCTCACCCTGTGCACAGATCTGGGAGCAGATGCCTCCCCCATGCTTGCCTGGGAGTGCACTCAGGGGCAGGAGCCACCCCCTCATTCCTCCCCCACCTCCCAATGAACCACTTGCAGCTCTGTCCTGTGTACTGCCTCAGCTGGGCAGCACCTGTTGGTGACCCTTCGCTTCAGCACGTGGGGCAGTTGCCCCACTCGCCTCCCCCACCACCTTGCTACAGCACTGGTCCTGGAGCAGTGAAATAGCCACTATGTACAGCATGGCCTCAGAGCGGCTGGAGCAGACTGCGCTGCATGCAGCAGCCACTTCGGCTGCTACAGGACACATGCTGGATCTGGCATGCTGGGCTGGTCTGTGGGTCTGATCCAACCTGTTGACTGGCCTTGGGCCATTCAGCTCCCAGAGTCAAGTGAGTTTGACCCCTCCTGAAGTATAATGGCAACTGGTAGCAGCTGGTATTTTTACCAACATGTCCAAATGTGCTCTGAAACACAGTTGGCTAGTACACCCTATTGCACTCGCTTGCAAAGAGTAGTGGTACATCAGTGAGACAGCCACAGGATGAAACCCACATGAGGACAAGGAGTAGACAATGATAGGTTAGCACTGCCACCATTGCTCCCTCAGAGCAGTCTGTTTAGGAAACACATGAACTGCCTTTGTAGATGGGAAGTAGGCAGTGGTGAAGCTAGAGGCTTCTGTCTCTTCCTACACCCAGCAATGCCTTTAGACTTAGTCTGCAATAGATTCAGAGTTAAATTTTATTTCAACCTCATGTACCAAGGAGTACTTCTATAGCCATTTAATGACAAATTTTGGGTCTTACAATTTCCATTTGTAACAGAATAGGATCACCCTGTGCACATATCTGCTGCAAGTAAAACAGAAGGGGGAAAGGGCAGCTCTCTCACCTTAACCATAAGGCTATTGTGCTAAAAGGCCCTTGTCCAGGGAACAGGAGACCCAGAATCTAGGCTCCCTTCACCCAGAGGGAGTTTGAACCTGCAAATCTTATTTCCTAGCAAAGTGCTCTAACCACCAAGCCATAAGTTAGGTATTGTTCAAGGTACTCTTCAGGCCCCATCTTGAAATTGGCCTACTTGGTAGCCAGGAGGGGGAGATATGTGGAACCAAGAGGAAGAAAACAAGAGAAAGGGAAGATGGATGCTTCCTGGGTAGAATGGAGCGCAGCAGGTCTTTGGCTTTCTGGGAACAGAAATTATTCCAATGTTGTTTATTCATTTTGTCCAGTGACTATTAAATACAAGGGGTAGTGGACCCGCTTCAAGGAAAGAGCACTCTGAGCAATGCCGAGCCCATGGCTTTGTGAAAAAGGTGCTGAAAACCTGGGTATCCTACTCCCTGGCAAGTGCCTTAATCACAGAGCTATCAGGCTAAAAGGGAGGAAGCCTGCTTTCTGATTCTGGGATTAATCACCTACTAGCTCCATCTTTTCTGACTGAAATTTTGAGATATACACCATGGGTGCAGACAGGACAGCAGCTCCTATTTGCAACCCATAGTGCATTGCAGGAAATGCTATGACTTGCAACCATCCTCCAGACCCAACAGAAATTGGTTGTTGGGTCCGGGAGTTGGGGATTCCAGCTGCTTGCCGCGAACCTGTAGCCTGTTCTTCATCTTTTTGGGGCCACATCAGGTGAAAATTGTCACTTTCGTCTGTGTCCCATGTTACATGCCTGCCTGGTTGATTCTATTTCCCCTGGACATCTATGCTGCCCTAACTCACTCTAATGAGCATGCTAAGGAGGGATGTGCAGTAAGAACAAAGCTACATGGAATCCCAAACCCTGGAGAAGTGCAAAAAAATTGCCATTATTCAGCTATGTAAGCATCACTTAGGCACGTGAAAATGAAATAGAATTTAGCACATCTTTTGTGGTTACATTAAGGACATTCATTTGAAAAAAACAGGATCTATATTACAAAGGAAGTAAATATAAACCAAGCATACAAATACCATACACAACAGATAGCCCAAGGACTGATATCCATTTTAGAAATAATTTGAATTTTTAAGTACCTTGAATATTATTTCATATTCTGGTCCTATTGAAGAATATGGGAAAACTTAAACTGTTTTCAAAGGGATGAGCAGCTCCCCACTAATAACATATCCACCAGAAGTTACAAAATAAACCAGCTTGAAGCTATTAGACTCATATATATATATATATATATATATATATATATATATATATATATATATATATATATATAAAATAACATACATGTGTTTTGGAATAAACACATAATTTGAAGAATCTGAGGCAAAAGAAATCCCAAACATAAAACAAAAAGTAACCTTTGAATTCAAGTTACTTCAGGCTCCAACCTGGCATCATGCTGTGTTCTCTGCACATACAGCTCTGCTTTCCCCTTATATAGCCTATTAACTGCTTAGTACATATACAAACTAGCTGTGACAAACCCTCCTTGCTGGCAAGAAGAGCAGAGAAGCTCTTCTTTTCTGAAATAGATTTTTCATGGCCAGACGCAGCTTTCTTTCAGTTTGCCTACGGCTCTCAGTCAAGGAATAGGAACATTGTGGTTCCTTTACATGTCATGTCACACTGTGCTGTGCTGCAAGAATAGAGAAAAGTATTCTCTTGTCTATGGTGTTAATGGGTGTTTGGCTACCTCTGAAGCAGACATGTAAGATATGGCTTAAACTACCTGATCAGAAATGGGACCGTTTCAGGAAAAGAGGATTACAATTCTTAGAAAATCATCAAGGCAGCTACAAAGTGTCAGGTGATTATGCAGACTTACATAAGTGCTAGGTTGTGTATCTGGCTGAGAGTTTCTATAATTTACAGGGCAAATTCTGCTCTTGTTTCAGCCACCATAAGTCTAGGAAAACCTCTGACAGCTGAGAACAAAATAACACTTCTTGTATAAAGAAATTGTTTTACCCCGTGGAATGTCTGAACAGAATGGTTGTGGGGCTGACAATGGATAGGGACTTGAAAGATCTGGGCTTTATTCTAGGCTTTGTCACAGACCTTCTACCTGACCCTGGGTGGATCTTAAAAATAATGTTGGCAACAAGACTTAAGAGGACTATAGGTGCCTAACTGCATTAAAAATATCCTGCTCAGTGGTCAGCTAACCTGGGAAGCATGTAAAACTAACTAGATGCTTCACTGTTCATCCGGAAAGTACCAGTGGTTTTACAAGACCCACATCACAGCAATATTACAGCCCCCTTTACCTTACAAGTGTAACTGAAGCAGGAGTTTCTTGAATAACACACATTAAAATGTAATGTCAATAATTTTGATGGGATCCTGTTGCAATCAGAGAAAGTTTTATAGTGATTATGCCTCATCTTAGATGTAGTATAGGGGAGGCTCCATTTTTTATGCCAATTAATGGAAATTAATTTGGGCAATTAATATAAATACAGGCAGAAATTATTTATTATAGTGTAAGCATGTAAAGGAAACAAATGTCTGTGTTTAAAGAGTGTTTTACTGATCTTTGTGCCTTTTCATGCTCCCCAGGGCACAAAGGGCATGAAAGGGCACAAAGATCAGTGAAACACTCCTCAAGGGGGAGAGCACAAAGTTACACAGAAGGAATTCTGTATAACTACACTAATTCATTATTCAGAGCTCTCTAAGATAGATGAAGGTTCACTATGTTACCCTCAGCGCTGTTTGAAAAGTAATGAAAATTAAGGGTTTTTGAGGTATAATTCAGAGCCTTTGTTTCTAAGCTCATACTTTGCTTAGTGAAATAGGTATGTATTGAAATACATATTGTAATTGTAAATAACCATATAAAAAATGTTAACAAATACTAAATGATAATGGGTCTTATCTGTAGGCCATTGAAAACAATGGGAATCTTTTCACTGACTTTGAATCCTGCCTCTATATTCTGAATTGCTGGAAATATACCTAACTATTTGGTTTAAGTATAAACATTACGCATTGAAAAGAATCAATTATACCACCTTAGTTGTGGCCCAGAGGTACTTAGTGGAAGACATAGCAGAAGCTATGATTAAGTTGTAATAGTAACTGTTAACAAAAATGTTTAAAAAAAGATATTTTACATCTGTATTTGTCTGTCGTGTAAGATGTTTATTTTTCTTTTATGTATCACACATTATGTAGATTGTCTTTCATCCCAAAAAAACCTTTAATGCATTTCTTATACTAGATTTACTTTACCCATTTTTAGGCTGGCACACAGCAGGTGTTTATCAGCAGTTCTATACAGGACAGGAAGTGAAGAAGAATACTGTATCTGGTTGAAACTCCATTTGAAAGTTGAAGGTGGCAGAGCACAATTTACCATAAACCAGAATTTTTTCCAGGGATGAACATCCCTACTTTTGCAAAAAATATTTTAAGATTTTTGAGAATCACAAACATTTTTTATTTCTGATGCAGAGGATGATACCTCTAGCCAGGGGTGGATCCAGAGTGGGGTGCAGGGGCATGGCTGCACTCTTTCAGATTGAAGCATATGTTGGGAGCCTCCAAGGACCCTTTTAAGTCTCTAAAACAGGAGGGGACAGGCCTCCAAGCACCAAGGGGAAGAAGGGGAGGGAGGTGGGATTTTTACCTACTTTAGGAACTTAAAGTTCCAAGAGGCTCCTGGTTGCAAGGGTTTGGGTTGTAGCTGTGTTGGTCTAAGGACATAGGCAGACAAGGTTCCTTGGGTGAATTTGATATCTTTTATTAGACCAACCCAAATGGTTGGAGAATAGTTATTAAGCAAGCTTTCGGGTTCAAAAACCCTTTGTCAGGCTCAGGAAGCTTCAGCAGTTGGTGTGTGCTCTTCCATCCAGGGTTTTTGAACCCGAAAGCTTGCTTAATAACTATTCTCCAACCATTTGGGTTGGTCTAATAAAAGATATCAAATTCACCCAAGGAACCTTGTCTGCCAAGAGGCTCCTGGGGCACTTATGCTGGTGGGAGGGAGGAGACTGTGAGCAGGGGGTACAGCCACCACTGCAGTGCAGGTTGCTGTCCCCACATTCCCCTTTGGGAAATCCTAGATCTGCCCCTGCCTCCACTATGTCTTCCCCACAAACACCACACTGTGGCACTGATTAAGCATTGAGTCAGAGATAAGAATGTCACCAATATCACTTCCTGCAGCACCCAGGATTTATCTTTTTAGTGTCATGAGCATTTGAGCAGGCCCAGCCCTATTAAGCTTGTGAAAGAGGGTGAGATTTCATCACAAGTGTCATGGGCATTTCCCTGAGACATGGGGGATGAGGGCTTAGGGATAATAATGGTCACAAGTCAAGAGTTCAGACACTAGGCTTTAGGCAGGAGCTGGAGACTAGGAGCTAGGCAATGGTTTCAGTTAGAGAAGGATTCGGGCAGGAGCTAGAAGGGCATCAAGAACCAAGGGTCAGGAACCAGACTAGGTAACTCAGCCAGGAATAAAAAACAATGGACAATTAGACAGAAGAGACCCCATACTGGTCCCTTATTGAAAGTCCACAGCTCTGGGGCT
Organism: Alligator mississippiensis; assembly: GCF_030867095.1. NCBI lineage: Eukaryota > Metazoa > Chordata > Crocodylia > Alligatoridae > Alligator > Alligator mississippiensis. Next base: position 61,456,171 of record NC_081825.1, read on the forward strand.
GTGCAAGGGGTACTTGCTGGGGTCTTGTCCATCTGCCTGCCATCCTGACTCCTGATAACAAAGTGACAATAAAGCCGTGTGAAGCTTGGATAATTTAAATTAGAGTCTTTCACTTTTTCACCCAAAAATATAATATGGATCACCTGCAATGAAAGACTTTTTATTTTTAACTCATAATTCAGTAGTTTGTTTGGTTTCTTAATATTTTGTGGTATTACCTCCTAGCATATTCTGTTAAACAACTGGCTATATGGTTTGTTTGGAGCTCTGCAGTATTAAGACATGACTCTCTCCTATCTTACACAATTACATATATACAAATTGCTTAGTTTTATTGATTGCTTCCTCAGGAAGAATCCTTTTAGTACACATGCTTATAGCAAAATAATACACAAGCTCTAAGTAAGTTGGGTACCAAGGTGGCTATTAAAGCATGTAAAGATCTTCTTTTCACTGTTTATTTAATCCCACGGTTTATATCTCTGTATGGCTTTCATAAGAGCCTTTATATGATCAATGACTCTTGCAGTGTCTGATCAGGAGAGATGAATACTGATTACCCTCTAATTAATGTCAAGTTCTTTTGTAGCTTGCCAAGTTCCTTCATACCTATTCAGTGACAATAATTGGAATCTACCATTAAATCAATCAAATAAATGATAGTCCTGGTTTACTCTCTTGTGAGGATTTATGCTTTTGTCAAATTTTTATCAGGAAATTAATGAGGAACATTTTCAATTCTTTAGGAAAAAAATATTTGCATATCTTCACATAGGTTTCTACTAGTTCACTACTAAATTCCAACAGTCCACACAGTGGGTGCTCTGCTACCATCCTAAATAATTTCTCTCAAAGCACTTATGTTCCCCACTTAGTCATCTCTTAGCCAATTGTCACTTGATATCATTCTTGATATCCAAACTGGTCAACTGAAAAGGAAAAAAAAAAGACTTTCTGAATTGATTTTAATTCATGAATTTTTCCAAAACAATTAAACATTTTTTTGTTCCAAGGCAGTAAAGAGGAATTCACATTTTATACTCATTGTAATGCCTCCAGAATATCTGCTGCATTGTTGTCTCAGCCAGCTTTCAGAATAAGAGCATTTAGATTGTGGCCAGTTTACTTGCATAAATAAAGTCATAGAATCATAGAAGTAGGGTCGGAAGGGACCTTGTAGATCTTCAGGTCCGACCCCCTGCCTGGGCAGGAAGAAAACTGGGCTCAAATGACCCCAGCCAGGTAGGCATCAAGCTGCTTCTTAAAGACCCCCAGGGTAGGAGCCAGCACCACTTCCCTTGGAAGTCGGTTCCAGATCCTAGCCACCCTAACTGTGAAGTAGTTCCTACGGATGTCTAACCTAAACCTACTCTCCAACAACTTGTGGCCGTTATTCCTTGTTATCCGGGGGGGCGCTAGGGGAAACAAGGTCTCCCGCAAACCCTTCTGGTCCCCCCTAGTGAGTTTATAGATGGTCACCAGGTCCCCCCTCAGCCTTCTCTTGTGAAGGCTGAACAGGTTCAGGTCCCGTAGCCTCTCATTGTAGGGTCTGCTGTGCTGTCCCCGGATCATGCGGGTGGCCCTCCCCTAGACCCTCTCAATGTTGTCCACATCCCTCTTGAAGTGGGGTGCCCAGAACTGGACACAGTACTCCAGCTGCGGCCTGACCAGTATCGCGTAGAGGGGGAGAATCACCTCCTTGGACCTACTTGAGATGCACCTGTGGATACATGATAGGGTCTGGTTAGCCCTGCCGACCGTGACCTTGCATTGTTGGCCCATGTTCATCTTGGAATCAATGATGACTCCAAGATCCCTTTCTGCCTCCGTGCTCTCAAGAAGGGAGTTTCCCATCTTATAAGTGTGCTGCCAGTTACTACTGCCCAAGTGCAGCCCAAGTCTTTTCTTGTTGCTGCAGTAGTCTGGCTGCCTAAATTTATCAGCACAATAACTTTTGATAGCTATTGTAACCATCAAGAAATGCTACACAGTAACAAGTCTACATATGTAAAAAAAAAAAAAAAAAAAAAAGCTTAGCTATTTCTATTTCCCTATGGAGAAGGATAGATGCATAACAACAATAAAACCCCAAATAAGAAAACTTAATGCAGACCAGCAGAGTTGTTATAGTATAATATACAATGGTTTTGTTAGCTGGGCATAATAATATATTTTTTGTTAGCTTCACGAACACAGTCTTTATACCTCATGCCTCTGCAAAGTGCCTTTACAAAGGTTCCTTCATGTCCTGTTGAATGCATCTTTGCTCCCCTCAGATCATGCTATGCCATTAAATTAGTCTATACATTTCCTTGTTGACTGCAGACCATATTTAGAATACTGTTGTAGGCATAGCTTTGAAATATTGTGCTTGACTTAATATTCTTTTTTGTTGGTGTTAAGATCTACATGCAGATTTCTCTAGCAGCTCAATGACTCCAGTCCTGGCTGGCAGTCTCAGCCAAAAACAATTGACTAGATTTAATCAAAGGTTATGACAAGTTTCTGCTATTTTCATAAATTTATCTGGCAATTAAAAGGAATGAACAAAACTTCTTTAGTTATTTGCCCATAATAACCAACCATCTTTTACCTGTTGTCACCAGTCTATTCTTAATATTGTGTAGTCTTACAATTTAGCCTGCTTTTAAACGTGATGTTTTCCAAATGACTTCAGTAAAACCTTATGTTTTCATGACTGTGGATGACTGCTCCAGGGCACAAAATAAACACAACTGCAAAACCTGCAACTGAAATAGGTTTGAAAAATATTAGGGAAGAAAACAAGAAATGATGCTTAAAGGTAACCATGTGGTTAAGGAAAGAATGTGTCTAAATTATTGGTGTTCCAGTATATTCTTTTTAGTTCCTTTAACATTTTAAGCTAAGAACATTTCTGTGTTTATGTGTTGTTTACATATGTGCATCAAAAACATTTAGCAACTTAATATTAAGTCCAAGAATAATCTTCAAAACGTGTCTTGATACCCACCTTGCTGGGGTCATCTGACCCCAGCAGTCTTTCCTGCCCAAGTGCAGGGGGGCTGGACCCAATGATCTTGTAAGGTCCCTCCCAGTCCCTAACAATCTATGAATAATAATTAATAACTTGGGTAATCCCCCTTGAAAGGATGCAGTGGCAGTGCAGTTAATGAGTCTTGCTGCAGTTCTGGAAGTGTGTGCTCAAGCTTCACTCTGGATTTGTGCCAAAGGCAGACCCCTGTTAATCCAGGTGTAAGTGGGTGCCTGGCCATTGAGGCTGAGGTGTCAAAGTTAGCCAGATGCACTGCTAGCCACGCTGCTCCCTTGTGTGGCATTGGCTACATAAATAGGTGTCAACTGGGCATTAATTGTGCTAGCCCAAGGGGTTGTTGGGCTTAGGTGGATCCTTGGCTTAAGGTCTTTTGAACAAGCTGTAAAAGTTGGGCCCTGCTGACTTTTGGCCAGTAAAACACTTACAGACCTCCTTGAAAGAGTAAAAACATTAAATTCTTGATCTCCTGGCCAGATTCCAACCTGAAGTCTTACTTTATTGCTTACCTAAAATTATTTTTTCCTTACTCCCCACCCAAAGCTTTTCGGTAGTGTTGCTAGCACAGTTGCCACATTCTTCTCTAAATATCTTCCTTGTTTTGATGGGTAAAACAGTCACTGCAGTTTATATATGATATAAATTACTTTGGGATAATTCTGGAGAAAATCCTTTATAAACTGTCATAACCACATGCTTTCCTCTTGAGGAAACAGTGCAAGGGGAGCAAATACAGGGGAAAAAAGACATGATGAAAAGCTAAAAAAATTGCAACATGCTTTGTTTAGAGAACCCTTGCCCAAGGAATGTATGGTATACATAGCTGAAAAATATGTTGCAAAGGAGCAGTGTCTGTTACGACACCAGTAGAGAAGTCTTATAAGTCAAAGTTCCAGAATTCAATTGTATGGGGTTCAGGACATAAGATTTATTTTGGAGAATTGTCTCAATGCAATTGCTATACAACATCTCTCACACATGCAGTTCTAGCACATAGCAATTGATTCATGCAGGAGACAACACATTGAAAAGTAAGACTGAGGGTACATGGGTACACAGGACATATGTGACTGTGCTTACTTACTAGTGATTATCAGGGATCCAGGTTTTCTGTTTGCTGTGGAGAAATGTGGATTTTCTTCTTTAAAGGAGAAAAATGTGGGAAACTGTGGGTTTCCCCTTGCAGGCTGGCAGAGTTCCGGCCTGCAAGGGCTGCCTGGGGCTGCGGTGAGCGGAACAAAAGTGGCATCACATGCCCATGTGCACACATGCACACGGCCTGCAATACAGCTGGGCAGTGATGGAGAGCCGCTCCCCCAGCTGCCTGCAGGTAAGTCTTTGGGTTGGGGAAGAAAGAATAAGAAAAGACAAGGTTGTAAGTGGAGTAAAGATGCCAGGAGGGGGAGAGGTAAAATTCATACTATACATGGATGATATAAATGTAGTAGTTAAAGATAGACTTTCAAAGGAAATGGTGCTAAATCATACATCAGAATATAGAGAAGCAGTGGATTCTAAACCACATAGGTCAACAAGCACCATAATGGGAATGAGGAACTGGAGGGACTTGGAGCAGTTGGGCCTTCAAATGAGAGAGAGAGAGAAATCAAAATGCTAGGGATCTCAATGGATGCCAAAGGAAAAGGTAATACAGCATGGGAAAAAGTGACAGTAAGGATACAGCAAATACTTTGGTTATGGTCCAGAAGAACACTGTCCTTTGCCAGAAGAGTGGTTTAAATCTGCGCTGCTGCTGATTATTCTATATACGGGAACTGTATTCCCACTGACATAGCAGCAGGTAGCAAAAGTACAGAAGCAAATATGTGCATTCTTCTGGAACGCCAAAGGAGAAAGGTTGTCTAGAGCTGAACTGTACAAAGCAAGAGAGATGGGGGTTGGGGGTTGCTGGACTTGGGATTATTTATCTATGCCAAATATGTAGGCATGATATGCAAGACGGTAAGGGAGAGGGAGGAGAAAGCAACGTGTATCACCTGATTTCATGCAGCTGCGATTTTGAGGAAATGGGAAGTATATCAAATCTCTTTGAAGAGTCCATGGGTGCAGCAACCACCAATTCATTACATCAAGATGGAAGGATTTGTGTAGAGGTATAAAATAGAGAAGGTAGGGATGAAGATTCTGAACAATCATAAGAAATTGATAAAAGGCATAGGGAGGGCATAGGTGATGCACGGAGGGAAAGTGGGGCCACAGGCAATGTAAGGGGTTAGATTGAGGCAGCCATGGTGAGGGAGGGAGTGGGGCAGGGTTGGTGGCTGGGGCTGGAGGCACTGCCCAGCCAGGGTGGGAATGTGTTTTTTATTCAGAGAATTTGGGATTTTTGAACAGAGAAAACCAGGATCCCTTCTGATTATGCACAGTACTTTGCAATGGATATTTTAAAAGAGCAGAAGGCAGTTTTTTTGAGGTTAAGACAGCAATGTGTTGGGTTTGGTTCAGGCTCCTCTTAAAGTTATGTCCCCATTTCAGAAGGTGAAAGTCTCTTGAACAGGCAATTATTTTGGGTGGAGGGCTGCTTAATGAGATTTGGTGAGCTGTCAAGGGCTGCATGGGGAGCCCCACCCCTTGATAGTTGCTTCACTCCCTGGTTGCCATCTTGGGACCAGAAGTCCCACCCCTAAATCCCTGTGTGGGAGGGGTCCTCATACCTCCCCACCCTCCCTCACACCCCCACCCTGCCCAGCTGAGCTCCACGCTGCTGCTGTACCCCGCTGGACATGGGTTCTGCACTTCTGCCGGCCCCAGCCCCATGCTCCGTGCTCCCACCCAGCTGCAGCCCTGCCCCTGCTGCTTCCCTACCTGCTGCTTGTAGGGAGCAGGATGCCAGGGAAGGCTGCAGCAGCAGTCCCGCCTGGTGCTAGTGGGGCTGGGCTCTTCTGCCTATGAGGGTGGGAGCAAAGCATAACAGGGTATTTTGTGGGTGGGTATAGGCACCTCACTCCCTCCCTCATGGGTGGAAGAGCTGGGTGGGGTACAATTCATTGGTGGGTGCCATGGGCCAGATGAAAGTGCCTGGTGGCTCGTGGGCCATATTTTGCTCGCCCCTGCTCTTGAAGATGGTCTGTAGTGTCGCTTTACCGCTCCATGCTGATGTTTATTTGCTTTTCACCCATAGAATGGATTTGCTTTCTCTTTCTGTAGTAACAGGCTACTATGGAAAGAGATGACATTTTACTGTCATAAATGTATGATGTAAGCCATCTCTAGAGTCTGTTTTTTTCATACTCGCCTCTTAAGTTTAACAGATGTTTAATTTCTAATTAAATGAGTGTTATTGAAGGGCATCTTGTAAATTTCAAGGAAAATTAGTCTCTTTTTCATGAAAAAGAAGTAAAGTATAAGTATGTTTTCAGCAGATTATGAATTAGTGTAATTTCTAACATACTTTACCCCCATCCCTGACATCCAGGATTACTGGCATATTTCAAATGATTGTATTTACTTGAATACAAGACAAGGATTTTTCCCCCCAGTTGGCATTGGGGGGGAACCCCCCCCCTTTTTGTAATCGCATACAAGAAAATCTCAGTAAATATATTGTCTATCATTAAACTTCTGCTAAAAGCAGCATGTGCTCATCAATGGAAACCAACTATGAAGTTGATTTAAATACAGCCAGCACTGAACATGACTATGAAACACATGGCCCACACTGGGCAAACATACTGATGGGAACTTTTGTTTTTTTGGCTCTTAAAAAAAATGGGTGGGTGTTCCCTCCACAGGGACCTGGCACTGGGTCTGGAGGTACTGGAATACCAGACCAGCACTGGGAGGGCCAGAGTCTTTCCTTGGTGCCAAATGCCAAAAACACTACATTTGATTTTGGCCAAAAGGCTGAGATGCTGATGGGAACTTTTTTTTGTTTACAAATGTTATTAAAAACACACGTATTACCCTACACTTACAAAGCTACACATGTTGGCATCCTTGTTTAACCAATACTTCATAGTACAGAAGCAACTACATATCAAAAACAAAACTACATATATCAAACCCTTAAACAACACACATCAACTTCCCACAAAAACCAAACCCTTACAGAAATCTTTTTCTTCATACAGAACACTATGAAACTCTCCACCTCTCCCTTCAGTCCTCTCTGTTGGTTTGGTGAAACAAGTGTGTCCCGTCCTTTTCCCTCCATTTCTTCTCTTCCCCTCTGGTCTCTTCCTTGTCTCAGTCGATGTAATATTTCAGTTCATGTGGCCCCAGCTTCAGGCACTCTAAGTGAAAGTCAGCTCTTTAAACACCCAGAGGTTTCTTACTTTCCATAAACTAGTCTTAACACACGCGAATAAAGTCCTTAGTAACTAGTCCCTTTGGTATGAGTCCATATGGTACCATCTTCCACACTAATGACAAGTTTATTTTGGTGACGCTCATAAAGCAGCAAACCCTTTCCCACATCCCCTTTGTACATGTATACTCCTGAAAGACATGTCCCATTGTTTCTTCTTCCCCGCACCTCTCCCTTGGGCACCTTGATGAGCCTGTCAAGCCCTATCTATGTTGCACTTTTCTCACCAGCAAGATATTTCTTACAATCATTCACTCTAGGTCACTATGTTCACCTTTTAATTGTTTAACTGGCACTGGTCCCCACACCTTCTTCACTTGTCCTTCCATCCTGTTTCTCTTCCTTGCTGCTTTTATCAATTTCTTATGATTGTTCAGAATCTTCATCCCTACCTTCTCTATTTTATACCTCTACACAAATCCTTCCATCTTGATGTAATGAATTGGTGGTTGCTGCACCCATGGACTCTTCAAAGAGATTTGATATACTTCCCATTTCCTCAAAATCGCAGCTGCATGAAATCAGGTGATACACGTTGCTTTCTCCTCCCTCTCCCTTACCGTCTTGCAAATCATGCCTACATATTTGGCATAGATAAATAATCCCAAGTCCAGCAACCCCCAACCCCCATCTCTCTTGCTTTGTACAGTTCAGCTCTAGACAACCTTTCTCCTTTGGCGTTCCAGAAGAATGCACATATTTGCTTCTGTACTTTTGCTACCTGCTGCTATGTCAGTGGGAATACAGTTCCCGTATATAGAATAATCAGCAGCAGCACAGATTTAAACCACTCTTCTGGCAAAGGACAGTGTTCTTCTGGACCATAACCAAAGTATTTGCTGTATCCTTACTGTCACTTTTTCCCATGCTGTATTACCTTTTCCTTTGGCATCCATTGAGATCCCTAGCATTTTGATTTCTCTCTCTCTCTCATTTGAAGGCCCAACTGCTCCAAGTCCCTCCAGTTCCTCATTCCCATTATGGTGCTTGTTGACCTATGTGGTTTAGAATCCACTGCTTCTCTATATTCTGATGTATGATTTAGCACCATTTCCTTTGAAAGTCTATCTTTAACTACTACATTTATATCATCCATGTATAGTATGAATTTTACCTCTCCCCCTCCTGGCATCTTTACTCCACTTACAACCTTGTCTTTTCTTATTCTTTGTCCTAATAGTTCCATGCTGCACACAAGTACTAGTGGTGGTGGGGCACCTGTGTCTTACTCCTGTATGGTTTTTATAGGCCCTGCTTAAGTGCCCATTAACTGGACTTGACTCTCTGCTTCTCTATACAATAACCTTATCCAATATATACATTTCTCTGGAACCCCATTTTTCCTAGCACATTAAATATGTAATCATGATCCACACTGTCCTATGCTTTTTTTAAATCTAGGTTTGCTATAACTGAGTTTGTTTTCCTTTCTTGGATGTGGTACAGTGTATCTCTGATCACTTCAAAGATCCTTCTAACTGGTACTGTGCATACTCGGTCTTCATGTATGATAATGTATGAGGTTTTCCTCATCCTCAAAGCCAGTGTCTTGGCCATTAACTTATAGTCCATATTAAGGAGTGTAATTAGACTCCAGTTTTTCCAGAGCTCTTTCTCCCCTTTCTTGAAGAGTAAGTTCACAATGCCTTTTGTAAAATCTTCCCCTGTTTCTGTTATTTCCTTGAACACTTCCACTATATCTCTCCCACCAAAACTTCTCATAAAATTCCATAGGCAGTCCATCTGCTCATGGAGATTTCACTCTTTTAAAGGTTTTTAAACACTCCTCCACTTCTTGAACCTTATCTTTTCTTCCGTCTTCTTTGCTTCCTCGTCCTCTACATTCTCTTCAATCTCTTCCAAGAAACCCTTCATTTTCTTTCTGTCTGTTTTCTTCTTTTGGTATAGCTTTTTGTAAAATCTTCTCATTGTCTCCAACACCTCCTCCTGCTTTTCCATCCAGACACCACCTTCTTGCCCCACTGTTTTAAGCTCTCATTTTACCACCTTTGCTGTGGCCGAAAAGTATCTGGACCAGTCTTCATTTTCTCCTACCCTGGGTGTTTGTGCTAAGAACATTTTCTCTCTTGTCTTTCTTTTAAAGCAGGTTTCTAACTCCTTGCTTTGTTTCTTTTAGCTCTTTTTGTACCTGTCTTGTGTCATGGCCCAAAGGTCTGATTTTTTGTGTGTGCTTCGGCACTAAGAATTATCCCGTGGGTTTACAGCTTCATTGCATGGTGGAGTTTTGCTGCACAGAGAACCCGCATGCAAAGGAGAGAGTTCCCGCCACTTTGCAGCTGTCTTTGCAGGGTGCATTTTCTTTGCAACGCAGAAATGCACGGTGCAAAGAGTTCCCGCTCTTCGTATGCAGATTTGTGTCCCGCTATTGGCTGGTGCTAAATTATTCCCACGTGGCGGCTAGTGATTGGCCTGCTAGCCGTATAAGAGGCTTGAGCAGTTTCCGCCCAAGCCGAAGAGGACTCCACATCCATCTCGTGGGGACTCTGGGTGCGCGGCAGGGTCATAGATGCCCTGTGTGTGACTCAGAGGAGTTTGGCGGCCTGATCCACCGCCCACCTCTTCCCGTCTTTGAGCGGAAACTTTCTATAAGACGTAGACGAGTTTTCTATTTGAGGTACCCTTGTCCTGGACATCCGGAGTTCTGTCTGCGTGGAGCCTAGCAAACTCCACGTGATTGTTCGTGTTTTCTGTTTGTAACCGCAACTCAAGCAAGTTTTCAGCCTGCACCGCGACCATCTCGGTGTAAGTAAACAATCTTAAAATCAACCGTTAAGTGTCTGTGCCTAATTCTAGCTCGGCGCCCGCCCTCTCTGACCCGGCGTGCCTGGGCTGCCGGCCACAGCCCGCGTGCAGCGTGACCAAGGGCCCGGGTTCGCGCCCGGCCCGCACATCTTGTACCTAAAGAAGGAGACAATCCCATTGTGCAGGCAAGGGGGCAAAGGGTGCAAGAAACCCTCTTGGCTGAACAGGGAAATCTAGGAAAGCCTAGAGGCAAAAAAGAGGCATGTAGGCTGTGGAATCAGGGGGTGGCTACCAAGGCGGAGTATACTTACTTGGCCTGCACTTGGAGGGAGGCAGTCAGAAAGGCCAAAGCAGAAATGGAACTTAGGCTGGCAACAAAAATTAAAGACAACAAAATGTCCTTCAGGTATACAGGGAGCAAAAACAAGGTGTAGGGTAGCATAGGACCCCTACAGGACAAACTAGGGCAATGAGTGACAGATAGGGAGGACAAGGATGAGTTTTTTGCTTCTGTATAACTGAACATGGATCAAGACAAGTCTCCCAACTGGATCATAGGCAGGCACAAAAGGGACACCAGCCCACCAACTGTTAGCACAGACTCAGTGAAGAGACACTTGGAAGGACTGGATGTGTTTAAGTCAGCAGGCCCGGATGAACTTCATCCAAGGGTGCTGAAGGAATTGGCCAGTGTCATAGCAGAGCCACTGGCACAGCTGTTTGAGCACTCATGGTGGCCAGGTCCCAGAGGATTGGAGAAGGGCCAAGGTGGTCCCTATTTTCAAGAAGAGGAGGAAGGAAGATCCAGGTAACTTTAGACAAGCTAGTCTCACCTCTATCCTTGGGAAAACTTTTGAAAAAGTTATTAAGGATCACATTTGTGGGAGTTCAGCAGAACAAATAATGCTGAAGGACAACCAGCATGGATTCATAGCGGGTAGATCCTGCCTGACTAACCTTAGTTTTTTTTTTTTATGACCAGGTCACAAAATGCTTATATGCAGGAGTCGAGGTAGATGTCATTTACTTGGATTTTAAGAAGGCCTTCGATATGGTATCTCATTCTATTCTTATAAATAAGCTGAGCGGCTGTGATGTAGATGATTACATAGTCAGGTGGGTGGCAAATTGGCTTAGGGGTTGCACTCAGAGAGTGATGGTGGATGGATTGGTATCAACCTGGAAAGATGTGGGCAGTGGAGTCCCACCATGCTCGGTCCTTGGATCTTTGCTGTTCAATGTCTTCATCAGTGACTTGGATGAGGGCATGGAGAGCACTCTGTCCAAATTTGTGGATGATACCAAATTATTGGGTAAAGTTAACAGATTAGAGGTTAGAAAACAAATCCAGGCAATTCTGGACAGGTTGGAAAAGTGGGCAGAACAGAATAGGATGCAGTTCAACAAAGACAAGGGTAAAGTGCTGTACCTAGGGAGAAGGAATCACCAACACACTTACAGGCTGGGGGAGGACCTTCTTAGCAGTACAGCAGTGGGAAGGGATCTCAGAGTCACTGTTGACACCAAGATGAACATGAGTTGTCAATGTAACCAAGTGATCAGTAAAGCTAACCGCACTTTATCATGCATTAACAGGTGCATCACGAACAGGTCCAGGGAGGTGACCTTTTCCCTCTATGTGGCATTGGCCTGGCCAGAGTTGGAGTATTGCGTCCAGTTTTGGGTGCTGTATTTCAGGAGGGATGTGAACAACCTCAAGAGGGTTCAAAGGAGAGCCACTTGTATGGTTAGGGGCCTGCAGGCAAAGCTCTAAGAGGAGAGATTGAGGGACCTGGATGTCTTCAGCTTCCGCAAGAGAAGGCTGAGAGGTGATTTTATGGCCACCTACAAATTCATCGTGGGCAGGGGGTAGGCGGCAGCAAGGAATAGGAGATGCTCTGTTTACCAGGGCACCCCTTGGAGTAACTAAGAACAACGGCCACAAACTGATGGAGTGCAGATTTAGGTTAGACATAAGGAAGAACTTCTTTAAAGTAAGTGTTGCCAGAATCTGGAATGGGCTTCCAAGGGAGGTGGTGCTCTCCCCTACCTTTCGGGGTCTTTAAGAGGAGGCTAGACATACACCTGGCTGGGGTCACTTAATCCCAGTGCTCTTTCCTGTTTAGGGCAGGGGGTCAGACATGATGATCTACTGAGGTCCCTTCTGACCCAAACATCTATGAATCTATGAATCTGTCTTCCTTCTGCAGCTTCCTTTAGCAGCACCTGCATCTTTTGTTGCAGCTCACTTAGTTATTTCGTTCTTTTCCCCATGCATCCTCTGCCTTCCTTCCTGAAGAATTCTCTCATCACCTTCTTCACCATCATCCACCATTCTTTGGTACTCCCAAAATATTTCTTCAGTGTTCACCACCTCTCATACTGTACTGTGTATGCTTGACTTATCTCTTCATCTTGTAGCAGCCACACATTTAACTTCCACAGTCCCTTCCTTCTCATGGGGCTTTTACCAAGACTCATTTCCACCTTCAGCATCCTGTGATGACTAAAAGCCACATGTATGCTTTAATTCTTCCTTATCCCTATTTCCTTTGATATAAGCACAAAGTCAATTCTTGATTGTTTCTTTCCACTGGGGTCTGTACTAGTGAAAACTTTCTCCCCTGCCCACTCTTCTGTTAGTGATTCTTCTTTTATTATAATTGCTAACAGTCTGAATGACCTATCTAAAGCTTCATTCCCTCCTTCCCCTGTTCTGTCACCCACTTTGATTATACAGTTGAAATTTCCTGCTATTATGTGCAGTCTCCCTCCGATCATGTAAACCACCAGCTTTCTAAGCAGTACATCCCTTCCCTTCCTCTCTGGTGCATATACATTGAAAATTTCTACTTCTATCCCCCCGACTAATAGTATCATTCATTGCATCAATCTGCCTCTGATGACTTATTCTACCTGCTTTGCTCTCAGCTCTGCATTCTTGAATAATATTGCTACCCCTGCCACTTTGTTCTCATTTGTTGCTGAGCACTGAGATGGTCTGCATCTCCACTTTTTCTCAGAATGTTTATAATCCCCCTCCTCTGGCATACCACATTCTTATAGGCAGATTATGTCTTCCTGTGACAGGGGGCCTTCTCGCAGCTGGTCAAATCATTGGCCCACCCACCTGTTTAGGGTAGTCTGCCCACCTGCCTCACCTGCCATGCCTTTGATGTATCTAATTAGTTGTTTATAAGGCAGGAGGCTGCCAATTTACTGCCCAATGCCAAGGGCATAATACACAGCTCTGAACCCCAACTGGATCCCTCCTTCTCAGGAGCTCTACTCCACCCTCATTCTGGGCTGCCAAGCTCCCTGAACCCTTCTTCTTCTCAGAAATGGCCCCCTCTGGGACCTTTGGCCTCACAGGCCCTGGCCCTGGCCTCACCTCTAGGCCAGTTGGAACCCCAGGTTCTGGGCATCCCTCATGGTGGGCACTCTGGCCCTTTGACTGTTCTCGTCCTGGCCCCAGCATTGACCAGTCAAGGGTTTCTCTGGTCATGCCATTGAGCCTCTTGTCCTCACTCTCTCATATGGGTCTGCCTTCTTGGGCCCCTCCAAACCCAGTGCACTCACTCTCTAAGGCAGGCTCATGTGCAGTCCTTCAGGCCCACCCATGCAGACCCTACCCTATGCAGCCTTCTCACATGCTCTCACTGGACCTACAACTCTGCCTCCTCACTGAGGTTTTCTATGCCTTAGTCACCAAGTCATGGGGGCTGAGGCAATATGGTGCCCCATACTTGCCTTTCATTAGGGAGATATTGGTGAGGCATTTCCTAGGGACCACTCTGCCATGGGCAGCCCCACTACACCATCCTATCCTAGCAGGGTGTAGTTTTAGGTCATTCCCCAGGACCAGGAACCTCATCCATCCCCATAGTTGCTATCCTTAACCTCCAGGTGTTCTGGGAGCAGCGATGTTGTCTCCCTGGCTTCCTGCAGCAACTGCCTGCTCAGCTGTGAGGGCCTGGGTTTATACTGAAGCTAATCAGCCCCATCCTCCAATCCCAGAGCCCTCCTGTGGTCATGTGACTGCCTCATTAGGCTGCACACACCTATTGTCTACTTCACAGCTTGCTCAAACCTCTTAAAGTGGCAGGCACCCCTGCACTTACTTGGTTCAACACTGGTTCAATCTGTTCCCCTCTTTTCCTTGTTAAGATACTCCTGAAGTTAAGTGAAACTACAGTAAAAGCTGTGTTATCCAGCACTCTACCATCCGGAATGCTCTATTAACCGGCATCTGGCATCTTACGTACCACCTACCAATTGATGCAGCAAAAGTGAAACCGAAAGTCCCGTTTCTTCCTCATGGTCCATAGCCCGGGGCAAAGCAGCCTGTGTGGGCCCTCCTCCATGTCCCCTGGCACACTAAGGCCAGAGAGTGAAAGCCCTGGCACATTGGACACAGCAGGAGGGGCAGCGGCCTGAACAGGCAAAGATGCTTCCAACCTGCTGGGCTAGAGATAAGCATAACTCTCAGATAACTGGCATATTTGATTAACCGGCACCCCCCATTTCCCATGGGTGCCAGATAACAGAGCTGTTACTGTATTATAAAAGCCTAAGAGATCCAGCAGTTTGCAAAGGCTATAGGAATTCAAGTGAGGGAGGGGAAGGAGTTGACCAAGTCATAGCACAAATGAACCTTAAAGGGACAAGTGCACTCAGCTCAAAGCAACTGTGGATGAACTTTAAAGGGACAAGCACACTGATTTTAAAACAAGCATAAATAGCATTGTCAATGTGAAATGGGAAGGGGGAGCTAGAGCCTGGGGTCAGCACCTGTGCTGTCCCCATCAGTACAAAAAGCTGCCCTGGCAACTAGCTCAGGGCTTCTTGCTCTCAGGAGCTTCTGGGGCCCAGGCTATTGGTGCCTGGGGACACTACCCCTTGTGCCAGCTGGACTGCTGAAGCAGCCCTGAGGGTTCCCCACATCCTCTACCCACTGCAGCAGTTTGGCAGTGGGGGCTGCTGCCTAGCTGTGACCTGCTGTGCACCTGCCAGACCCGGATGGGGACTGCAGAGCCAGTAGAGGCATCTGCCCCCCTGGGCCAGCTGCCAGTGGGCTGTGGCTACAGCACTGGCCTTTGTGCAGCACTACTGCCATGTGTGCCCCTGCCCAGCCATCTGCGCAGTTATCGCCCAGAAGATGTTCCCAGTGTGGTGGCCTGCTTTGCACTGTCAAAGCATGTCCTCCTGGCCCCAATTGGCAATGAGGTCAGTCACAGCCAGCTGGGTCCAAGATGCCAGCTCTGAGCAGGCAGGGTCCTGCCACTGGCCTCCTTAGCAGGAATTCTGGTGTTCCCTACTGGAAAACTGAAAAATCCCTGATAAAAACGATTCCAAAGTCACACTGTAAAATACTCCAAAATCCATGTTCCTCCATGATTAAAACAAAAGACCACTATATATATATAGAGAGAGAGAGAAAGAGACAGAGAATGAGAGACAGAGAGACACCGATTAGGTGGGCATGTTTTATTGATATATCTACAGTATTAAAACAATTTGGATGCCTAGCAGTGTCTCTATCCTCATAATAAAATGATTTCTAAATACCTATATGTTTTGCTGCCTCCCACAGGAGCAACAGCCCCCCACCAGGGGTTACAGCCCCCCACCAGGGGCCAAATGGCCCCCACTGGGGCTACCCCTCCCTCTGCAGGGCCCACGTGCCCCACCCCAGCCCCCTGATGGCTGCCCAACCCAAACCCAGGCACAGGCACTTAAAAAAAAAATAAAAAGCCTCTACTCACCATAGAAGCAGGGGCTGTGGGGCCTCCTGGCAGAGCCCCCCCAGGGAACACAGGGAAGTAGGGGGCAGCAAGGCCTGGGCTGGGGCTGCTGGGGCTGTCGCCCAGCCCTGCACTGTGCGGCCTGGGCACCAGTGACCCAGACGGCAGGTAGAACTGCCAGTAAGTGCCTGGGTTTCTGTTTTTAATTGTGGGGATGCTGGGGTTGGGGGGGCAGGGATCAGGAGGGCTTAGGGGGGAAGGCAGGGAATAGGGCCGGGTGGGGAAGGGATAGCGGGGCTGAGGGAGCGGGTGGGGGATGGGACTGGGCAGGGCAGGGATTGGGCAAACTTGCAGCAGGGGGAACCTTTTCCTGTTCCTGCACGTGCCTCTTCCAGTGTCTCAAAGGGGTTTGAGACGTTGCAAGAGGCATGTGCGGGCTCGTCTGGATGCAGCCCCTGAGATTAACGAAGCGCCTTTTCTGTTTCACCATCCTGTGCAGTTTTTTCTACCTCAGTATCCAACCCCTCCTCTCCTCTGCTATTCTCCCTTGGGTTTTGATGTTTCCTAGGGGGTCTGACTATACTTGCAAACTCTTTGGGGCACCAGGGTGGGGTAGCTATGAGGTGGCCTACAGCCACCCCAAAATTTACCATGGCCACATTGCCCAGCACTGCTACCGCCTGCCCCACCCTTGCGCACCCCAAGCCCAGCTGCAGCCCAGCCTCCCCACTGGGAAGAGGCCAGGGGGCTCCTGACCCCAAGCCCACAGCAGGTAGCTTGCCCTAACCCTGTGCACAAATCCAGGGGGCACATGCCTCCCATGCCTCCCTCTGGGGTGTGCTCAGAGGCAGGGAGTCACCCCCACTCCACCCCCCACACCCCACAAATGAGCCACCCACGGCTCCATCCCATGCCCCACCCTGCCCTGGCTGGGCAGCACCTGCCCCTGTCCCGGCCCCACTCTCTCCCTCACCATGGGGGCCTCGATCTGCCCCCTCCCACACCCCTTTCATCCCCTGCAGACTTACCAGTCAGATGCTGATCTCCAAGCTGCCCGGCTGCATATTGGCTATCAGATTGGTATCAGCTGATATGACTGGTTAATAATTGGCCATCGGTATTGGCTAAAAAAATCTTTGTTGGTGCACCTCTACATGTTATAAATGGGGCTAGCATTGCTGTGCATGTTGCACAAGGAGTCCTGTGCATGGTAAGAATTAGGATGTTTAATGGTAGTATCATCCACCTACAGAAGCCAAGCCAGAGGTTTTGTTATTGTGAAATTCTACGATAATCAGACTTTCGTCTTATGACAGAGCCAAATAAATGAACTAGATAGCAAAGATAAGGTTAGTGAAATTATAGGAATGCAGTTGTTTGGCATCTTATTATCAAATGGTGTACTTTTAGAGCTTGTTGAGATACTCAGTGTCTGGCTCCTGCCCTTCTGCCTTTCCCTCTCTCCACTCCTATCGGCTCAGCAAAACTGACTTGGCAGATGTACTGCTGCTGCTTCTGTGAAGTGTCTGTGTATTACATCTCTTTGGGGTGTGGAAAGCCATGAAAACCTCTTTGACCTGCTGCAATGTCACCAATGCAGTTAGCAACAGTATCCTATATTGAAATCTCCCAAATTATGGCCTTTTCCATAGTTTCATAGTTGGTAGGGTCGGAAGGGACCTGCGCAGATCATCAAGTCCAACCCCCTGCCGTGGGCAGGAAATAATGCCGGGGTCAAATGACCCTGGCAAGGTGCCTATCTAGCCTCCTTTTAAAGACCCCCAGGGTAGGAGTGACCACCACTTCCCTTCGAAGTTGGTTCCAGATCCTAGCTGCCCTGATTGTGAAGTAGTGCCTCCTGATATCTAGCCTGAATCTACTCTCCATCAACCTATGGCCGTTATTCCTTGTTACTCCCAGTAGAGCTCGGGGGAACAGGGACTCTCCCATTGCCTGCTGGTCTCCCTTGGCCAGTTTATAGACGGCCACCAGATCCCCTCTCAGCCTTCTCTTGTGGAAGTTGAAGTTGCCTATGGAGAATGGTTGTCTCTAATTTCAGCTTTCTTGTGTGTTGTAGAATAGTCCATGCCTTCTCTGGGCTCTGAAAATACTCATTCTAGTATATGTTGTGCAGAGGAGTGGACTACAGAACCTCTAAATTTTTGTAAGTTTCTGAAATAAAATCATAGACCTTTTCAACTGTTTTTTCCCCCTTTTGGAGTATACCGTCAGTAATCTTGATAGACCTCCAAGTTGTCTCCTAGTTTTCAAACTATGGTTGACAGCCTGTTCTGATTTTAACATTATTCAGTATAGCTTCAAATGAGTGCTTGGGAATGGGGCAATATGTCTTCTCAGGATGAAACTGAAAGAAGCAGCTCTGGATATTTCAAATTCTTGTCAGACTCCATTGCAGGAGACATTGACTTCTATTCCAGCATATGTATCTTGTGGTGGTGCTGTGCTCAAATACTTGGACCTATGTTGGTATAGTTAATAAAGACTTGCACTATGAGAGGTGATAACTAGGCTAAAGAAAATCCTTTTGGATTTATTTTCTCAGTGTTATCACATCATAAATCCTTCAAAATAGAGGCAGCAAGAACTTTCTGTGTCTATCACCATATAGTAGCCTCATATATCATGTACTTTCCATCAGCTTTTCCAGTGTTCCCTACTTATAGCTGGGCTGAATATGCCTCATCATTATACTGATACAATCTCCCATACTGTAATGCCTGCCTCATTTTATAATTTTTGGGGTGTCAGTGTCTCATTCTAAATATACTAATAAAATCCTTTACTTTCAAATGGACCTCTTGCTAAGAATCCACAACTAATGGTGCTAACAGTTAACTGTGCTTACACAAACAGCTCCCACAGATTAGTCATCATTATTTCTAGTGTGGTAGGTGCCAGTCACCCTAAACACGTATACACAGTCAACAAGCTGTCTCCACCCCTAATGTAGGCTGTACAATACTTAGGAATGCCTTTGTCACCTTCAGGCTAGATTGTTTAATTGTTTTTCATTTAAGGGTACCCTTGAAGCTCACCTGGAAGCTCTAGCTGGTGTGGAGTGAAGCTTCCTTAGTTGTAAATGTAATTATATACCATAAGCACATAATAAGCCTTTACATTTGTTTCCTGTTTACTTCTGGGTGTAATTTAAGATCTTCAAAACCTAGAGTTTAGTTCTCTGAGGGGCCATACCTCACTTTGTAGTCAGTCCAGTGTAATAGCTAGACATGCTATCAATTCCTGGGATCCTGGCAGGGCTGTCTCACTTCAAGGTCCCACTTCAGGGATGTGTTTGAACATTGCCAAGTACAATGAGACTTTAATTACTGTTAGACCCTTGAGGTGTAAAACAAAGTTTTCATTATTATGGTTTTAAAGTGCCATATCTTCTCATCTGTTTACTTCCAAACACTTAGTCCTTAGTTTCTCCTTATCAAAACACAATACATGTAGTCCATAGTCAACAACTGCACATAAACTTTCTTAATTAGAAATTAAATTGGAACAGATTTTACTGTTGATTAACTAAGTTCTAACACTGATATATATATTGGTGTTTTATATATAGGATAAACGGAACTAGCCAGGCTATCTGTAATAGTAATACTTTGTTATTCTAAACAAAGATACAAGTATATCTTGGAATTTTTTTTTCTTTCAAGTGTTAAATATACTAACTTAAAGAGAAACAGGGATAAAGCTTTCAGATTAAAATATGAAATATCCTTATGAGTTTTTCTATAGTACCAAAATCCATAGTATGAAAGCATTGAGCAAGTCTATGATCTTCTAAAACATATTGCAGCTATCCTAATAGTGAAGGAATAGGGTGATACTTCTGTCATTATTATTCACTCATTGGCAGCCATAGGTCTTGGGAGATTATGGAGGTTGTGTCTTTGGTAGGTTACTTTGGTAGGTTGAGCGGCTGAGGAGTCTGAGACATGACAAGCAGACCCTCTGGCAAGTTGTACATAAAAACTTGGTTGAGCTTGCACCAGCATGCCGAATATCATTTTGTCTTGCCTGCTTCTGTTGTCTCTTCTCTATCTCATCATTGACCCTCTCAGTCTCAAAGTACCATAGGCCCTGCTTCATGGTGGCTTTCCACTTGCAGTGGTCCAAAGCAGTTGATTCCCAGTGTTGTCCATCAAAGCGCAACTTGTGAAGGTTTTTCTTGCAGACCTCAGCAAAATGGAGTTTGGGCCTTCCAAGTTGACATTTGCCAGTGGCCAGCTTACCATAGAGTATGGCCTTGGAGATTTGGACATTGCTCGTACAATTCATATGTCCTAACCAATGGAGGTGTCTCTGCCTCAGAAGCACAAATATACTGGGTATCTTGGCCTGTTCCAGAACAGTGAAATTGGAGATTTTTGTCGTGCTATGTTATGCCCAGCATGCCCATCGTGTCTTGAAGTGCTTACATGCTGCCCTGGCATGTGCTTCTAATGCTGGCCACTGCGTAAGCTCCAGTGGTCTTAGAAAGATCCCATGATCTGAGAGAAGCCCAGAAACTCATCTGCCATGACTTTGATTTTTCTTTCAGTGTGGGCTCCCCTTTCACGATCCCCTTTAAATCAGCTGCACCCCCTGATGGGCATCTATGGGGCTCTGCCTCCCCTATACCCCAGTCATGCACCAGCCTTCAGGATGGTCAGTTAGTGTTGGTGTGGCCCACCCTCTGGTGTTGACTTTCCCCACTCTCCTTGTCAGCTGGGCTACCGTTGATTCCACCCAGCTGCTGATTCTCTGGGACATTTGGGCTGTCCCTGCTCTTCCACTGGGTCTCTGGCTATAGCTCAGCTGCCTACAGGGTCTCCCAGCTACTTCTCCATTGAAGTGCTGCCCACAGTCCCAACCCTCGCCTCGTGGTCTCTTCAGGTAGTCCCCAGTAGCAACAAAAAAAAGAGGAAGAAATTAAGAGAAGAACAGGGTGGGAGGGTGGGGGAGTAGGGCTGTGACCTGCCTCCACTCACTGTCCTGGCACCAGTGGTCCTAGGTATCCCCCAGCATTGTCCTGGCACCCTTCTCTGATCACGGACCCCTCCGGTGGGTCTGTCTCCAGGCCCCATGTTGGCTGCTGGTATTGTCTGTGTCTGGCATAGGAAGTACCTCTATCCTCTACTCCCTGTGGTGCTATCCCAGTATTCTTCCCAGTGCCACCTTTTATTCTGGCTGGGCGGTGTCCTGGAATGACATCACTCGCCTGTGCCAGCTCCAGCTGGAAATAAGCATGGCTCATGAACCGTGAGGTTGCTTTGGGCTGGTGTGGTTTGTCCGCCTCTTCCCAGCCTGAAACTGATAAGTTTTCCTTGGTTTCAGGGCTTTTCTTGTAGGGATGGGCTGTCCCCATCCCGAGTCCTACTGCGGGAGGGGTCTCTTGTCCCCCAGTGACTCTCCCCCTGGGACACCCAGGATACAGTAGAGACATTGAAGATGGAAAGTGTTCAGGTTTCTTTCTTCCTTGGCATAAGGAGTCCACATTTCACTGCTGTACATTAAAGAGCTAAGTATGCAAGCACTGTAGATGGACATCTTTGTCGATAGAGTAAGCACTCTGTTTTTCCAAACTCTCTTTTGAAGTTTAGCCATGGTGTTGCTTGTCTTTCCAATGATAGCATTAATTTCGGCTTTCAAGCCAAGATTTTACAAGACAGTGGAGCCCAACTGAGTGAACTGATCAACCGTTTCCAGTCTTTCATCATTTATTCTAACTTCAGGAGGGCAGTCAACTTGTTGACCCATGACTACTGCCTTCTTTAGGCTAATGATCAGACCGAAATCATCACAAGCACAAGAAAAGTGATCCATGAGACTTTGCAGCCCTGCTTCTGAATGACATAATTTCTGCGTCATTGACAAAAAGCATTTCATGGACAAGAACTTCTTGGGTTCTCATTACTTGCTTGTTGTTGTTGTTAGATTTATATCCCAAAAGGACTGCTCTGCCTGGGTGAGCTCTGTTGCACTTGCCTCCTGGCTTTCCCTCCCTCCCTTGACTGACAGCAGGCACCCAGGACCTAGCGTCTAGGCAGCCCCTCCTCTACAGACACACACAGGCACATGCACTTGCTCCCCACACCTCTCTCTACACATACCTCACACCCCAGAGGGCAGGGGCATATGATCCCAGCCTCTCCTCCTCCCCACTTCTGAACACTGCTCCTTGCCTGCCCACAGCCCCATAGGGAGTTTTGGTGAGTTGTTGGGCAGTGGTGCTAACCTGGCCAGCAACAGCTCAACAAAACTCCCTATGTGACCCTTGGGCCCAAATAATTGCTCAATCTTTATTAGATGATTCTTGAGGTCTCTTTCAGTCCTATGATTCTGTGATCTTTCTCAGTTCAACATGGTCCTATTTTCATTAGAAGAGAATGTGGATAAGCTGCCTAGCCACTCTGTGAGCAATACCTTTTCTAGAGAAGGAGTGTGAATTGACCCCTGAACAGTATCTTCAGGCTGAAGATTGGGAATGGTCTGCTTCCTGATGAGGGAACCTCAGTGATGTGCTGGAGTGGCACTTCGGAGTTCATTGTTAAAATTCTGTACTAAATTTAAGAGAGGGTCAGGATGATTTCCGTAGTTGGAATTTCCCTCCTTACAGGATGCTTAAATCACTTCTACCAAGGATGATATCCTGACTGTGGAGGAAGTTTACTTCCTCTCTAGATATTAGAAATATGTTTGAAGAACAAACTGATTTTAAAATGTGGGAGATTATTCAGAGGGCAGGCATTTAAAAAAAGAAAAAGTTGCTGCAGGATAATAGATCTAACCTACCTTCCCAGGTATTTGCTTATCCATCTACAAGTTAAACTGTTTTCTGCATTATCATGTGGTTCATAATTGTATAATCTGACTATTCATTTAAAAAAAATGTTTTAGACTTTATGGCTATAGAGAGAATTTAATATATGCAAAATGAAAGTAAACTGCTGCTGTCACATCTGAAGAGCCTAAACTGGCAGCTCTGAGAGTGAAACTGCCCCATCTATCTCCATTAGTTCCCCATCCTATTTTGTAGCTTAATACAACCTATCATCATCTCCTTCAGGGGACCTGCAGCTCTCTTTACAAAGAGAAAGTAACTGGGTTACAAGGTATGCTCCCTGAAATATATCTCAGAGTAAATATTAGGGCTGTGTGAAATAGCACTGTTTCATTTTGACTTCTGTTTCACCGTTTCAAAGGGACAGAGTTTTGTTTCATCATTTCATTTAGTTTTGAAGCACTGTTCCATTTTGCTTCATCAAAACTGTTTCACTGTTTTAACATGTTTCAACTTTTCACCCATAGGCTATAATGGGGAATCATGAAAATGCCTATAACATTTTCATTTTTTGCCTGATTCAGATGAAAATTGCAGGGATGGTAGCCCCTTCTGAGGGCATGAAGCCAAATTTCAAGGAGATAGGTGGAGGGGCTTCTAGAAAACTGCATCTCAAGGTGCTGACAAGAAAAACTCGTGTCACTTGTCGGCAGCGGCAGCCTCCTGTCATCCCATGCACAGATTTGGAGGTCTGCACCCCCAGAGGGCTGTGGGGCTGTTCCATACTCCTTCCAGGGGTATGGACCTCAGGATCTGTGTACAGGATGACAGGAAGCTGCTGCTGCCTGGGACAGAGCCAGGGCTGTGCTCCAAGTGGCTCTGCCAGCCCCATGGAGCTCAGCTTGGTGGTGGGAGGCAGTGGGAGAGCCAGTGGCAGAGCCGCTCAGAGCGCAGCCCTGATGAACACAGCCCAGCAGCGGGAGGCTCCACCAGCTCCATGGAGCTGAGCCTGGCAGTGGGATTCAGGGGAGAGCCACTGGCCAGGACTGTGCTCGGAGCCAGGGCTGTGCTCAAGCGGCTCTGCCACTGGCTCTCCTGCTGCCTCCTGCCACCGAGCTGAGCTCCATGGGGCTGGTGGAGCTGCTTGCAGTGCAGCTCTGGCTCTGAGCACAGACCTGGAGAGCACAGCCCAGTGGCTGGAGGCTCCACAGCCCCACAGAGCTGAGCCTGGTGGCGGGAGGCAGGGGGAGGCAGTGGAGAGCTAGTGGTGGAGCTGCTCAGACCATAGCCCTGGCTCCAAGTGCAGCCCTGGCCAGTGGCTCTTCCCCGCCTCCCACCGCCATGCTCAGCTCCATGGGGCTGGCAGAGCTGTTTGGAGTGCAGCCCAGCAGTGGGTGGTGGGGGAGAGCCTGGGCTGTGCTCTGAGCAGCTCCGCCAGCCCCGTGGAGCTCAGCCTGGTGGTGGTAGGTGGGGGAGAGCCAGGATTGTGTTCTGTGCATCTGCCAGCCCCATGGAGCTTAGCCCGGCAGAGGGAGGCAGTGGGAAAGCCAGTGGTGAAGCTGCTTTGAGCGCAGCCCCTGGATCCGAGCAAAGACCCAGCCAGTTGCTCTCCTTCACTTTCTGCTTCCAGGATCAGCTCCGTGGGGCTGTGGAGCCTCCAGCTGCTGGGCTGTGCTCACCAGGGCTGTGCTCGGAGATAGGGCTGTGCTCCAAGCGGCCCCATGGAGCTAAGCCCAGGGGGAGAGCCAGTGGTGGAGCTGCTGAGAGCACAGCTGGGGCTCTCCCCTGCCCCCCCCCCCCCCCCCCCCCCCCCGGGCTGCTTCGAAACTTTTGAAATGTTTTGAGTGCCCTCATTTCAGTTTGAAGCTGTTTTGAAGACTTTTGTTTCATTTTGATTTTCCTGTTTTGAGTCTGAAACGCATCAAAACATCTTCAAAACAAAACACCCATCAAAATTTCACACAGCCTTAATAAATATCTTGCTTATTAGCCTGCGCTTCTGCTTTCCCGCTCACTGGCTAAAAGACAACCTAGAGTAGTGGTTCTCAAACTTTTTTTTTTGTGGACCACTTGAAAATTGCTGAGGGTCTCGGTGGACCACTTAATAAATGTTTTTTGGTTCTACAAATCAAAGCACACAACTCATAATTTAATATGAGTAGTCTTACTTTTCTAATGCGATGAATGTGCCTGTTTTTTTGAGCAAAGTTCTGGGAAGTTGGGTGAAATGTTTGTCAGCTTTAGCCTTAGGTCACCTTTCTGTGGGCCACCTGAATGGAGCTTGTGAACCAGTGGTGGTCCATGGAGTATGAGAACCTCTGACCTAGAGAATACTGCAGAAGCTGAGGCCTGGGAAGACTGTGAAGATTTGAGACTGGGACACCCGGCTTGGAATGAATACAGGAATATTGTTTTCTTTTTATACCAACTCACATCTTATATCCTGATTACTTTGCCCCCTTGTGGCCATCCTGAATAGACCCATGTCTTTAAATATGCATAGCTTTGTATATCCCCCTTTTCATTCCTACTCAGGAGAGGGAAATGCTGCTGGTTCTATGAGGGTGGGCAAGGTATTGATCACAGATTCAGCCTCAGGGTTTTGATCAGGATGTATTGGATGTTCACCTTCAAACAAAAGTCCAGTTTTGGCAGATGATTCCTGTTGCCACATTAAACAAGGCAGGATTATATTTTTGAGTTCAATGGGGAGCATCCTAAGACTTTCATTATCTTTTCTTGCTCATGAAGTGCTTTCCTCTTTCTATAAATTGATGTTGGAATCACAGTTACATGAGCACCTATGTCTATTTTGAAACCTATTCTACGCTTTTTCAAGGAGCTTGTCATACCCCATATTAGTTCTTTGGCCTCTAGCTGTGTGATCTTTATATTCATGACATCTTCCTGTTGAAAGACGGTTGCTACCAGACACTTAAAGCAGCAAACTGCTGCATAAAGGTAATCTTTTTAGATACTTCCTGCAGGAGGCATCCCTTGCTAGAAAACTCATTTGTTATGCGATTGTTAATGGGCATGCTTATACCCTGAAATCCTGCTTTTATTCCAGGTTAGCATATTTCTCCCTGAATATCTTTGTACTTGTACTGTTGCTTTTAGACATCCTGCAGTATATTTTTCCCCATTAATATAGCTTCTACATAGTCTTTTACTTTTTTTTACATACTAACTTTGGATGACCATGTTCTTGGCTATGTAGTGTGAAATTAGGATTGTTTTGGAATCTGAGAGTTGGAGGTCCCTAAGTCCTCCTACATAGAGCATGAGGATTCTGATAATTTTTTACTGCTCTCCCTACTTACACTTTTGGACTAGATAGTAAAGGGCTGCCACACATCTTTTTGCTGACTCACCTTTATTTTTTGCTTAACTGGAATTGTGTCTGCTTACACAAGTCCCCTTGTGGTCTAGAGTAAAATATTTACCCACTTCTTCTTTGAACTATTTTAAGCAGCTGTATGGTTTCTGGAATGGATAATATCATCTACTGCATTTAATAAGACTACTGATATTAAATTATGAGTTGTGTGCTTTGGTTTGTAGAACCAAAAAACATTTATTAAGTGGTCTGCTGAGACCCTCAGCAATTTTCAAGTGGTCTACAAAAAAAAAAGTTTGAGAACTACTACTCTAGGTTGTCTTTCAGCCAGTAAGTGGGATCCCACTGCATCTAGCAAATTGTTTCTCCTCTGGTTGCTGATGTGTTTTGGAAACCTGACAGAACCTCTAGGATCTGCCTATCCAGAGTAGCCATTTGTTGGAATCCTAGAAATCCAGTTCTGATTGATGTGGTATTTAGAAAATGGCTTGATCAGATGTAGACATTTTTGCTGCTGTTTCAGGTTCTTTGTTCCCCTTATTAGATTTTTTTCTTTGTTGCTGATCTGTGAAGTGTGATGGTGTGGCTTTATAAGGAAGCAAACTGGTGTTGCTGCAGGTCTAACCTTATTTTCACAGTTCATTCATTTCCTTGGAACTTCTTATTTAAAATAGGACATTTTAAGGGAGTTCTTGCTCCTTTAATGGAGTTCTTGCCTATTCTGTTGCTAGATCTGTGCAGATTTTAGGTTATCCTCTTACTCTCATACTAGCCAACTGCCTGTCAAGAATGATGGGAGAGGAGGAGGCGGTTGGGGACAGAGTGTCCCCACCCACTGGCCTACACTGCCACTGCTCTGCCTCTGGCCCCATGTACACCCACATGTCTGGCTCTGTGCACCCGCCCTGCCCCCTGCTGCTCCACCCCATGGCGCTGCCACCTCCCAGGCGTGGGGGAGGGGGGGAAGCTTGCACGTGGCAGCAGCAGCTGCCACTGCGTGTCTGGCCACATGCAACCCCTTCCCCCCTGGCTCCCCTCCCTCCCTCTTTGCTGTTCTCGGGGCCTGGTGGCAGTGGCAGGGTGCCGCCACTGTACCCCCCCTCCCCTTCCGATTTCCCTTCCTCCCTCCTCTCCACTGCCTCCCCCTCCCTGCTGACTTTTGTCGGGGCCTGGCGGTAAGGCTGGAGCGGGGGGTGAGGCCAGTGCTGCACTGCCAGCATCCTGTGCTGCTGCCTCCCAGGAGCAGGGGACAGGGGAAGCTTGCCCCACCATCCCCTCTGTCCCTTTGGCCAGTACCCCATGGCACTGCCACCTCCAGGGAGCAACCCCCCCCCCCCATTTCATCGCTGGCATCATGGCAGAGCTCTGCCAAGCTGCCACCTCCTGTCTGGAACACTTTTGGAGCACTCTGATTGGTTGCTTCAGACAACCAATCAGAATGCGAATAAAGCATTACAGACGGACATAAGGAAGAACTTCTTCACAGTTCGAGTGGCCAAGGTCTGGAACGGGCTCCCAAGGGAGGTGGTGCTCTCCCCTACCCTGGGGGTCTGCAAGAGGAGGTTAGACGAGTATCTAGCTGGGGTCATCTAGACCCAGCACTCTTTCCTGCTTATGCAGGGGGTCGGACTTGATGATCTATTGAGGTCCCTTCCGACCCTAACATCTATGAATCTATGAATCTATGAATCTACGGACAGAGAGATAGACTAAGGTTTTTATAGTATTAGAATGATATGCCCCTTTGTAGCCATTATGACTACTGGCCATATTAATATTATATGCATATTAATCACAATGCATGCTACAAAATATGCATATTAATCATGCTACAGAGATAAGATGCTGAGGCTGGCTACACATTTTTCCCTTCTTTGGAACATATAGGGAGAAGGGCAATGTCATGGGAGTTGTGAAGTAGAGCCAGGGAACTTAGAAACATAATGAAAGACCCATGCTTGTGAATAATAATGGTGGAAAACAAACCTTTTTCAGCACCATCTGGCAAAGAAACTTACTAACTTCCAGAGTATTTTTGTGGGGGTGTGATGGGATTTATTTAATGATGATAGAATAAATTAATGTTACCAAGGAAATTAGGGATTGCTGGTGCAGAATTTAAGGGTTCCTGCCATAGAATTTGGTCTTTTTGTGCTTTGAAATATACAGGGCACTGACTATCAATATACTCAGTAGGGATGAAATCTTGGTCTCATTGAAGTCAAATGGGAGTTTTGCCATTAAGTTTAGTGAAGCCAGGATTTCATCCTGCATGTTTCAAGAACAAAGTCTAAACCTGTCCAGCTAGTGCTGTTAATAACAGTTGTCTGCCAGATGGTGCTGTCTTTCTGCTTGGTTATGTCTGAGAACCTTTTTGTTTCAATGGAAAAACAAATGCATGGTTTCACAAACCCCTCCACCTTATTCTCCGGGGAGACAGGCACTCTAACAAACAGGCTTTAGTGCATGTTAAGGGGGATCCTTTCTATGAGAGTCACTTGTTAACAAATTGGCAACACATCATTGAAAGATCCACTTCTGCCAAGAGTTGAGTGGGGGGGGTAGGGTGGTTTGGAGGGCATCTAAGGTTTGATACATTAGCTAAGCTTTAGGGATAAGCTCCAACCACACTAAACCTCTCTGTCTTTTGAGGTACACCCATTGCAAGTACAGTATTTATTGCTTTTTAAATTGTTTGAGTCAATATTTAAACTGATTAAGGCTTAAATGAGTAGGACCAATAGACACAGAGATTATATTTTTTTAAACCTTTGGCCAGGTACAGTTGGACTGCAATAAGAGCTTTTAATGGTCTGACAAGATTATCTGTCAGTGTGTTTTCTTTTGGCATGAATACTTTAAATATGACCCAAGTCAATAATGCCAGGAGTATTAATGTGCCAACAAGGAATGAGGAAAAAAAGCCCTGAGTATATTTGAGTTAAATTTGGCACTCCTGAAGGAAAGAGCTAGTTCATGTCCCTTGCATAATGCTTATATAATTTTTGTGCCTGACTACTCTTGTTATCTCTATCAGTATATAAAAAGCTTGCTACCTTGTTAGTACTCATTTAGCTCATTCACCATTGGCACAATACTTTTCCTGCTTACACAGGAAAGCACTTCCAATCCTGTAATTGGTTTATCGGTATAATCCTTTCTACAAACTAACAATACAAAAATGGACTAGCTGACATGATCAGAGACTATAGCAAGGGAAAGAAAGCTGAAGAGAAGTCTGAATACTAGTTATAATGACAAACTTCTCTGGTACATGTACCGGCCTCAATTCACTGTAATTTTAAACACTCTTAGTGGCCAAATATAAGGAATTAAACATAATATTGATGCAAAATGATTTGAATACCCTAATAACAGAAGAACAAATACAATTTTTTATCAAACTTGCCATGCAATTACTGAATTTTAAGACATGTGGGTCTTTTAAAAATGTGTATCTTGAAATATGTAGATAAAAATCAGACATTTTGAGTCATGCTTTGTAGAATGATATTTGATAGGAATCTTTAAAATTGTTAGTTATAACCATTACAAATAATTGTAAAACTATAATTGCAAGTGGGTGAGGAACAGTGGAAAAAGCCCTGGGCATACCCAGTTCACTCTCCTTTTCAGCTTTCACTCTCTGCCATTGTGTGACAGGATACTGTGCAAGATGTACCTAGGGTCTGACCCAGTAAATGGCAGTTCTCATATTCTTATGTAAAAATCATTTAGTTAACTTACAAACAAATTAATTATATTGTCTTATTTAAAACCAGGCACATGCCCCTGGTGGAAGACATCAATTTGATACAGACAGGATTTTTATTTAAAACAAACTTTGTTATAATGTGAAGATACTCCATTTGGGATCAAAGAGAAATAATGCTGAAGAACCTGTTTTCAAAGCTATAAAACAAAGTAATAAATTATGAGTTTTTCATTACCTTCCTTTGCTAGGCATCGGATGAACTTGGTTTCAAACCCAGATAAAAGATTCTAGAAAAAAAATCTTAATTGTAACTGTTTTGAAATCTTAGTTTTTTCTTAATTTTTCAGAAAGATTTTGGTCACATCTACCCCATGTTTCCACTTAGAGGAGAAAACTTTTGTTTATTTTTTACATGCTTAACATGGCATAAACTTTATTTGCAAATGCTTTGCATGTAAATGGAAGTCTACAACTATTGTTATGCAAACAATAAGATATTTTGAATACACATATTGGAACATCACCTGAGACCATAACACATTAGTAACATGAGAAATTCCTCACATATAAATATTATCTGGTGAATTAGCTACTTGGCACAATTTAAGCAACTCCTTCCCAAATGCTGGAGAATGTCACACCTTCAAAGAGGGACAATGTTTTTAAATGACCATTCAAGTTTAAAAGGTCTCTTTAAGATTAATTTAAGTTTGAAAGGGTGTTTTGGAATCTGAAAAACCTATATACAAATATAAAATAAATGTGTAATGGGTTGGTTGGGGAACTCTCTTGACTAGAATTCCCATTCCAATTAAACTTTGAACTAAATAAATATAACAGAGAATAGACTGCAAAAATAGAACTCTCATTCTTAGAGATATTCTGAGGTTGCTACTGCAAAGTTTCATGAAGTTAGTCATCTGAACTGTGCTGTCTATCATTACAGTGTTAATGGCCCCTTTAAGTAAAGCAGGTTCAGCACTCCATTGACAACAGTAGTATCCTCCTTCTGGATATGACGGAGGTGGGTGGCCCCTGAGATGACTAAACAAAGCAAGAAGCAGGAAGTATTAAATAGCTGTAGGAGATCGCCATCTTTGACTTGGTAAAATTAGTTTTCTACAGAGAAATAAGAAAAGCACAGTGGCTTGCTGTAGAACTTCCTAAGCTGGAGACCTAGGGCTGGAGAAGCTGAAAGGCAGGATTTACCTGTTACTTTTTCCTAGCCTGTAAAGGAAGAAGAGTCAGAATATCAGCACAAGTGTCTCTCTGAAGAGGTGGGACTGATGAAAGTCAGGGAGAAAGCAGCAAAAGACTCCAGGGGGAAGAGCTAGGTAGCTATAAGAAAAAGGCAGTGGGGAGGGTCTTCAGGATTAGCAGAAGGTATCAAAGGTGACATCTTTGTATTGCTGGTGTCGGGGGGGGGGGGGGAGTCCTTAGCAAATCCAGACTAGAACTGGTCTGATAAATGCTGAGCTGGGTGTGTGTGAACATGGGTTGATTAACATTGGAAGCACAGATTCCCCATCATGCAGCGCTCTCCTGCTTCTCTGGTCCCAGAATTCACTGCAGT
Source organism: Alligator mississippiensis (assembly GCF_030867095.1). NCBI lineage: Eukaryota > Metazoa > Chordata > Crocodylia > Alligatoridae > Alligator > Alligator mississippiensis. The sequence goes on from NC_081825.1 coordinate 61,487,457, forward strand.
CTCTGCTTCAGGCTTTCTGTTTTCCATCTCTCATGTAAATGAATGGTCATCTGGTTCCATCTCGGATGTAAATGAGACCTAGGGCAGTTGATTCACTCTTGTCACCCTTATCTGGTGAGGGTCTTAGGTGCGTCTCTCACTGCATCTTAATCAGTTTCATTTAGGTAGAGGAGGGGAGGGAGTGGGGGGGTGAGTCCTTTGTGAGTCAGACAGACTGCATCCTGTGCTAGGGTTGCCCAAGAACACAGAGCTGAGACGTGACAACATGGACTCCAAATTTTTGGGAAAAGGTGCATGTGATAGGAGGGTAAATATGGTAAGTTAAAAGATAACAAAACCAAACTTTAAAGGTGTTCAGCCAGTGAAAGGATAATGGTTGCTGATGTTTGAATTTAGCCAGCCTCCATAAGAGGTATGGCTCCTTCTGTCTTCAGTAAGAACAGAAAAACAGCATACATCTTTTTGAACTGAAGAGAAAATGCCAACATTTCACCCAGTTTTCTTCTTCAGTTTGCCTATTCAAGCTCATACCTCTACTGGTTTGGTGATCTGTGATAGCCAGTATAGGATTAATCTACCAAAAAACAAAATTGGTTTGTCTGTCTTTAAAATGTTTACTTACCTATCATACCTCAAAAAGGACTCATTATTTTTGGATTCCCAAAAAGTACTGTTCTGGGGAATGTTATACTTCGGCTGTAAGTAACCTAAAGAAAATATCATCATCACATTAAACTCATTTTTAAAGTCTAATTTCTGCCTCAAAAAAGTGAAGCGGTATAGTCATGTGTGCACAGTGCTTTAGTTAGCTCATACCGAGCACAGTGATTTAGTTAGCTCATACCGAGAGCCACCGGGATGTGACTACACTGATTCTGTTTTAGGAGATGGCCTGCACAGAACAATTCAAGGATTTCACTACCAGGCCCTTAAGTTTTCTGGATAGATGTGGTCACTGACCACTATTAAAATTTATCCTACCATGTCTTGTTTCTCTGGACAGCAAACTTTCATAACTTTGGGGATAAAATTACTAGGTGCTCAACAACTTGAATAATCCTGTCCAACCATATAGGCAAATATTGTCTTCAGCCTGTCTCATCAAACTCAGATGAAGCTGTTCTGCCCTTGTCACCAGGACAGCAAAGGTCCTCTCTTAGAGCATGGGTGCATAGATATATTGAGCTGATGTTGCTCTTCAAAAATGGCTGTTCTACTTAAAAATAACCCCAGAAAAAAATGAAACAACTTTGAGGAGTGTAGGCTGTAGCCGTGTTGGTCTAAGGACATAGGCATACTATGTTCTTTGGGTACATCTGATATCTTTTATTAGACCAACTCAAATAGTTGGGGGAAAAAAAAGCATTTCACTATGAAGAGCTTCATATTACCTGTGCCCCTTTAGCAGAGCACAATGAGGAGTTGGTGTATTGCTGTATTCCAAAGTGCTCTGCACCCCACCCCACCCCACACTGCTCCAAGGAGCTATCTTTGGTACACCAAACTCCACTGGACTGGGGTCACAGGACCTGCCTTGCATGTGACCTGTGCTGTTTAGTGCCAGGCATGAAGGCACATCTTGATCTAATTTTGATGGGCACTCACTCTGAGGACTCAGTCTCTGTTGTAACGGGACAGTGCTGAAGACCCTTTTGGACTGTGTGTGGGTGGTTATGACAGAACAGTCAGGACCATAAGGCTCTAGAGGGCTTTTCCTGGGGCAAACCCCATTCCAGCTTGTGCAACGTGGCCTTCTGAGCATTCTGCTCATGCGGTACTTCCCTCAACTTGCCCACCATGCCTTCATCTTAATAATAATGAGGGTCCCCAGTGTGTTAAAGGCAACCCTCAGGGGCATACTCATGTTGTGGATGTTCTTGGGACTCCTTCCTCCCCTTCACCCCGTCCACTTGCTAACCAAAAACTGGATATTGATAGTGGCCCAGCATTCAAGCCTTAAAGTGTTTAGTTCTCAAATCACGCCTCATCTTCCTGGGACAAACCGGTCCTTAGTTAATTTGTGGACTCTGAATTTGATGCCACCTCCAATCACCTAGCTTATTATCTAATTAAGTTGCAACTGCTAATTTATTAATGGGGTTTTGCAGTAGCACAGTCTGCAATTGATTCACAACCATTATAAATCAAGTCCCAGCCCCCAATTAATTTATGGGGCTCCAAATCAAAGCTTCACTTAATTAACTTGGGTTTAAATCAAATTCACAGCTGTACCCAATTCCCGGACTTTAAGTCTGTACTATCCTTAACAAGTCTGCAACTCTAAAATCAAAGCCAGCTGCCTCTTAATAAAAAAGAAATAGGAAAGAACAGCAGCATCTTCACTGTGCCCACGTCTTCAGACCACGGATCTGTCTGACTCACATGCTCCTCTCTCAGTGTCTGGGTGCTGGGGTCCACATGGAGTCTCAGGATGACTTCGTGGAGTCCCTTCTTCTGTTCAGGAGCACCAGACTGGAGGCTTACCAGTCATCTGCACGTGAGAGCTCTAATGACTCTGAGACTGACCCATCCTAAGCTCAGACCATCCCCGGGACCTCAAGCCAGACTGGGCCATTAACATCATGCCTCACCATCCCAGTTTTCTCAGTTGACTAACCCTTCCACATTCCTGCTAACTGCCACCCCTCCACTCCGACTGGTCATTCTTCTACCACCTGTGACAAACCAGCCCTCTTCCTCCTAGGACCCAAGACTAAGTCAACCTGAGGCACAGACAAAAAGGTTGGCTGCTCTCCTGGTGAGTTTCAGTACTTGTGTGAGGACACTCTTGCTGTGTTTCACTTCCTTCACTACGCAGACCCCCAGCATCATCAGGATGCTCAGGGAACAAGGGGTACTATGTTGTCACTTAAAGGCGGCATGGGTGATCCCAAATATGTTATCTCCCTAAGAGGCGTGATTTTGGTGTGTATGAAGCAGGGCACAGGGGATACCTGCTTAGACTCACTCTAGGGAAAGATTCCCATTACATACCACTCCTGGGAGAGTGGATTGCTAGCATGGGGTGGGCAGATTAGGGATGATGGGGAGGATCAGGTTCTGAGAGAGGGGAGATGAACATATCATGTTATAGCCCCCTGGGCTGGGTCTTGGAATATCTGCATGGGACTGTTGCCAGAGCAAACTGATATCTCCCTTCAGAACCATCAAATTATAGCTATACTGAGAGGGAATGCAATGAAGCTTGATTTTTTTTGGAGGGCATAATGAGGAGCTCTTGGGAAAATTTTGTTGCCCATTCCAGACTGCTGGTTTGGACAGTTTCCAGGTAGTGTATAAATGGGAAGCTTGGCACTTCTTTTTTCTTAAAGATGGGCACTATATTTGCCCTTTTCCAATCATCCGGGACCTCTCCCAATCACCATGAGTTTTAAAATATAATGGCCAGTGATTCTGCAATCACATCAGCCAATTCCCTCAGCACCCTCAGGCACATTGCATCCAGCCTTATGGACTTGTACACATCCAGCTTTTCTAAGTAGTCTCTAACCCGTTCTTTTGCCACTGTTGGCTGCTCACTTCCTCCCTAAACTGGGCTGCTCAGTGCAGTATTCTGGGAGCTGACCTTGCCTATAAAGACTGAGGTGAAAAAGGCATTGAGTACTTCAGCCTTTTCTGCATCTTCTACATTGCCTCACCTTCAGTGAGGGTCCCACACTCTCCCTGATGTTCCTGTTGTTACTAACATACTTGTTAGCATGTAGTTGTTACCAAGAAGGGTAACAACCCTTCTTGTTACCCTTCACATCCCTTGCTAGCTGCAACTCCAATTGCACTTTTGTCTTCCTGACTTCATCCCTGCATGGCTGAGCAGCGCTCTTATATTCCTCCCTGGTTGTTTGTCCAAGTTTCCGCTTCTTATATGCTTCCTTTTTGTGATTTAGTTTACTGAAGAGTTCCCTGCTAAGCCAAGCTTGCCTTCTGCCATACTTGCTAGTCTTCCTGTGAATTGGGATGATTTGTTCCTGATCCCTCAGTAAGTTTTCTTTAAAATACAACTATATCTCCTGGGCTCCTTCCTTCTCACACAGGTGTCCCAGGGAATTCTGCTCATCAGTTCCCTGAGGGAGTCAAAATCTGCTTTTCTGCAGGGTCCTTACTCTGCTGCCTTCCATCTGTCCTTTCTCCAGGATCATGAACTAGATCATCTTGTGGTTTCTGCTGCCCAGGTTGCCATCCACTTCTCCATTCCTCACCAATTCTTCCCTGTTTGTGAGCAGCAGGTCAAGACAAGCACAGCCTAGTTGGCGGCAGGAAGTTGTCCTCAGCACTCTCCAAAACCTTCCTGGATTGCCTGTGCACTGCTGTATTGTCCTCCCATCAGCTGTCGGGGTTATAGAAGGTGCCCCATGAGAACTAGGGTCTGTGATTGGAAAACTTCTGCTAGCTGTTTGAAGAAAGCCTTGTAATGATGAGTGCTGTTAAAGAAGTACACCTTCTTGATAAAAGTAAATCTCGTTTATTACCTTTGTGAAAGACTCTGGCAAAGTTTTGCAGACAACTCTTTACAACAACCAGAAGGCCTCTCTGCTCTCAGCTGGTCTCCACTGGTTCTGAATAACAAAATGGGCTTTAATGGTTCAGTTTCCAGTAACTGTTCTCCTAAAGAGACAGCATGCTATTGCCATATCTCCCCTTTTTCAACATCTAGCTTTCTAATAATAGCACAACTTTAATAAAACAATTTTGATAAAGAAATTGCATTAGACCATTAACATTAACATTGTTCAATAAGTCGTTGTGGTGTTCGGTGTAGTCTGTTTGGTTTGCGTGGTGCTGCTTCAGCCTCCTCAGTGACTGAACCGGGTGTCTGTTCTTTTAGTGGCTCCGTCATCCTGAGTCAGCTTGTGTGTAGCTGTTCTCTCCCCCCATCCTCCTGCCCTCGTTCAGGAATGTGTTGCAAATGTCTCCTGTTTGTCACATAGATTGTTCATCCTGAGTCAATACATTGTAAGGTCATGGAGCAATCTTATGAATAACCCGCACTTTCTGTTCCCAGCTTTCACCATTACAAATACAAACTTCATCATTGGGTTTGGGGTGTGCAATGCCCGCGACCCTTTGTCATAGCACAATTTTTGTTTAGCTTTGGGCTTTTTCTTATACCTGTGCAAATCAGTGTCAGTCCTGTGATTTGTTACTATCAGTCTGGGTAACCTAGTTCTCAACTTTCTGTTAAATAAGATCTCAGCAGGTGACAGGCCACATGCTAGAGAAGCTGATCTGTAATTCAGAATCGCTAAATATGGATCACCACCTGAATCATTGGCTTCTTTAATAATCTCTTTATTATCTTAACACCATTTTCTACAAGCTCATTAGACTGTGGGTATCTCGGGCTTGATGTAACATGCTGAAAACCATAGTCCCGTGCAAATTTTTTTAAATTTGGGCCCTGAAAACTAGGGGCCATTGTTAGGCATAACCCTATGTAGAATTCCATGTCTGGAAAAGATTTCTTTAAGGTGCAGTATAATCTGCTGTGCAGTCATATTGTCAAATAAAGTAGCTTCAGGATACTGAGAAAAATAATCTAAAACCAACAGATAATTGTTGCCAGCTAGTGTAAACAAATCAATTGCCACTTTGTACCATGCCTCTTGAATATCGTTGTTTAGCCACATTGGTTCTTTCTTATTCTTAGGCTGGTATTTATGACATGTCACATTTAGGTACAGCATTTTCTATCTGACTATTCTTGAGTGGCCAATATAATACCTCCCTGGTCCTCCTTTTTATTTTTCAGTGCCCAGATGACCTTCATGTATTCTTTTAATCATATCTGCTTGTTGTGCTTTAGGTACTACCATCCTGTGACCCTTCAACAGAACACCATCAATCACTGAGAGCTCTGCTTTAAACTGAAAGTATGGACTTGGTATATGGCCAGGCCATCCAGTGGTGATAGCTTTGCTAACCTTCTGCAGTGTGTCATCCTTTGATGTAGCCACTATAACATTTTGCCACATCTCATCTGATACTGGGTAACATTATTTTATCCCGTTGACATGCACAAGGTCAGATTCCATTTCAGCTTCATCAACAGTGTTGTCAGCTGCCCTAGATAAAGTATCTGCAATTACTAGGTCTTTGCCTGGTTTGTATTATAATCTCAAATCAAATAGTTGTAACTGAAAAAAAAATCTCTGTAGTCTGGAAGGTATGTCAGCTAGCCCCTTTCTTGCAATGGTGACCAGAAGTTTGTGATCAGTTTCTGCCACAACCGGTCTTCCATATATAAAATGATGAATTTTTTTGCACTGATGCGCCAGAACTAAATCCTCATTTATCTGTGCATATAGGTATTCTGTTTCTATGAGGGCTGTGGATGCATATGCCACTGGGCTCTAGTAATCACCATACTTTTGCAATAGGTTTGCCCCAATGCCTTCTTTTCAGGCATCTGTAGACAATTTGGTTTTTCTTTTACTGTCAAAACACCTGAGGACTATACCTGTTTCAATAGTCTTTTTTAACTTTGCAAATGCTTTGTCCATGTTGGCATCCCATATCCACTGAATATTCTTTTTTAGTAGCACTGTCAGTTTGATAGTGCGCTCTGCAAGATTTTCTACCTGCCTACACAGGTGACCATGTTCAGGAACCTTTGTACCCCTTCCTTATCTTGTGAGGGGCAGCATGTTTGATATTGCCCTTATTCTCTCAGAATCTATTTGGACCCCATTTTCTGATATTTGTTCCCGCAACCAGGTGAGTTCTTTAATTCGAGATTTGCATTTCTGCTTATTAAGTTTCAGCCCTGCCACCCTCACCCTGTTGAGGGCTTCAGTAGCCTTAAATCATGTTCCTCTTTGTTTTTGCTGCATACAAGAATGTCATCAATATACACCTTGACACCTGCTACTCCATCAAGTATTTGCTGCAATTTCCTGTGAAAGATTTCAGGTGGTGATTTCAGGCCAAATGGGAGCCTGCAAAAGCAATATCTCCCAAAGGGTGTATTAAAAGTGCATAGCTATCAGCCTTTTTCATCTAAAGGAATCTGCCAAAATCCTGAGGATACATTCAGAATTGAAAAATATTTAACACCAGCCATTTTACTAAATATATCTTCTCTCATAGGCAAGGAAAGTGCTCTCTTTTGACGTATTTATTGAGCCTCCTTTGGATCTAACCATAATCTTTGTGTCCCATCTTTCTTTTCTATAATTACTAGTGAATGTACACATTCAGCAGGTTCTTCTACTTTGTCAATTATCTTCAATGCCACCAATCAGTTCAGCTGTTTAACTGTTTAACTGTAGTTCACATACTCCTTTGGTGGGAATCATCTCCTCATTGTAAGTTCTTAGTTTTACATTTTTACTCTTCATAGTTTCATAGTAGCTAGGGTAAGGAGGGACCTGAACAGATCATCTAGCCTGACCCCCTGCCACAGACAGGAATGAATGCTGGGTTCACAAGACCCAAGACAGGTGATTATTCAACCTCCTCTTGAATTTGCCTAAGGTAGGGGTGAGGACTGCTACCCTGGGAAGTTAGTTCCAGATTTTGGCCATCCCAACTGTAAAATATCGCCTTCTGATCTCTAACCTAAACCTATTCTCCATCAGCTTATTATCATTGTTCCTTGTCACCCCAGGTGGTGCTGGGGAGAAAAGAGCTCTGCCTATTTGCTGTTGATCCCCCCTGATGAGCTTGTAGGCAGCCACCAGGTCCCCCCTCAGCCTCCTCTTGCTGAGGCTGAACAGGTTCAGGTCCTTCAGTCTCTCCTCGTAGGGCCTGTCCTGCTGCCCTCTCACCAAGCGGGTGGCCCTTCTCTGAACCCTCTCCAGGCTGGCCACATCCCTTTTGAAGTGCAGCGCCCAGTACTGGATGCAATACTCTAACTGCAGCCTGACCAAACTCGCATAGAGGGGGAGTATCACCTCTCCGGACCGGCTTGAGATGCACCTTTGGATGCATGACAAGGTATGGCTGGCCTTGCTGGCTGTGGTCTGGCATTGGCAGCTCATGAATAAATAAAAAAATAAGTAAATAATGACTCCAAGATCCCTTTCCACCTCTGTGCTTTCAAGAGGGGAACTCCCCAGCCTGTATGTATGCTGTGGATTCCTTCTCCCAAGGTGCAGCACCCTGCATTTGTCTATGTTGAACCCCATCCTATTCTCATCTGCCCACTTTTTGTAGTCTGTTTAAATCTAGTTGCAGCCTCTCTCTCCCTTCAAGTGCGTCCACCTCACCCCACATCTTAGTGTCATCAGCAAACTTGGACAGTGTGCTTTCCACTCCCTTGTCCAAGTTGCTGATGAAGATGTTAAACAGTGTGGGCCCGAGGACCGAGCCCTGGGGTACCCCACTGCTCACATCTCGCCAGGCTGAGTACAACCCGTCCACCACTACTCTCTGGGTGCGCCCCGTCAGCCAATTTTTTACCCATCCAGCTGTGCAGGCATCAATGCCACAGTCGCTTAATTTATTGATGAGGATGGGGTGAGAGACAGTGTCAAAGGCCTTCTTAAAGTCTAGAAAGACTACGTCCACAGTGACATCATCATCCAAGGATTTAGTTACTTGGTCATAAAAAGCAATTGGGTTGGTCTGGCAGGACCTGCCTTTGATGAACCCATGCTGATAGCCCCTGAGCATGATCTCCCCTGCTGGCCCCCCACAGGTGTGCTCCTTGATGATTCTCTGCAAGATCTTCCCGAGCACTGAGGTGAGGCTTACAGGCCTATAGTTACTTGGGTCTTCCTTCCTCCCTTTCTTGAAAATTGGGACCACATTAGCCAGTTTCCAATCCCCCTGCAGTTTGGTTTTTAACCAGTTTTTGATCCAGTTTGATTTTTAACTTATTAACAATTAGTTCTGGAAGCACTTTACCTGTGTACCTGTGTCCATTTTGTAGTTAATGACCCTTAGATTAGTTTCCAGTGCAGCAGTCCAGCCATCTCCTGTCTCTGCAGCCACAGTCCTCGCATAGAATTCCTCCTCAGTGCTTTCATACTGCATCAGTTTGCATGCATTGACTTCTTTGTTTGCTGCTCCTGGTTGCAGGCTCTTGCAAAATGGCTATAATGCTTGCATGCATTACACCATTTTCCTAGTGCAGGGCGTTGCCTGTTTGGGTGCTTAATTCCACATTTCTTGCAATTTGGTGCTCTTTCACCTGTAACCTTATCCTTTGGGCTTTCTGTGAATCTTCCTGCTCTTCTTGCTTGCTTTCTGCTTTCTCCTTGCTTGTCCTTTTGCTTGATGTTTTCTTGGTCTACTGTAGCTGTTCCTGGTTTTCCTTCCATTATTTGTAGAGTATGGAGAGTAACTTGTGCTGCCTGGCACACTGTTACTGCTTTGTCTAAGGTCAAATTCACACCCTCCAAAGAGTTATTTCTGTAGTTTCAAATCACCATTTCCTATTACAATCTGATCCCATATGATAAGACTCAGCTAGCTGCCCGAAGTTGTAGTCCTGGCTTATAAATTTCAGGTCTGTTAGGAATTCCTCAAAGGATTCACCCTCTTTTTGCACTCCTGTGAAACTTATCTCTTTCAAATGTCTCACTTGTTTCTGGTACGCAGGATTCTGCAAACACAGCCACATAGCTTTTCTTCTCATTCTGGTTTAACTGCATGCTATTAAAGATATCAACAGCCTCAGGTCTGACTATATTCAGGAATATGGCTATTTTCTGCTCATCTTCATTTGCTGCATACTCTGTTGCTTGAAGGTACATGTCAAAACTTTGTTGAATTTTTTTCCATGTTTCAGCGGCTTTACCTCAGAATTTCAGCTCTTTGTGGTTTTCAGATGCTCCATCTCTTCAGCAGTTTCTTATCTTCCCCTTCACTTTCTTTGAACCCTGCTCCTGGTACCATGTAATGATGAGTGCTGTTAAAGAAGTACACCTCTTGAGAAAAGTGAATCTTGTTCATTGTCTTCATGAAAGACTCTAGCAATGTTTTGCAGACAACTCTTTACAGCAACCAGCTGCTCTCTCTGCTCTCAGCTGGTCTCCACCAGTTCTGCATAACAAAATGTGTGCTTTAATGTTTCAGTTTCCAGTAATTCTTCTTTTAAAGAGACAGTATACTGTTTATACAGGCCTCATCCTCCTGGCCTGGTGGTCTACATCACACACCCACCACATCACCCTTGTTGCTCTCCCCTCTGACCCTAACCCAGAGACTTGCAAGGCTAGGGACAGACATTATACATAAAACAGTTTAAGTGATCAGAAACTGGTTTAAAACTGTAACAGAACAGATGTTCAGTGCACATAAACAGGTTTGAAAATACCTGAAACTTGTTTGAGAGAACCTGGTTGAACGTAGTATCAGACTTAACTGATTTGGGTCAAACCAGTTTTTTCATTGTCTGTCCCAGACCCCTTGATGGTTTAAGTTAAACCAGACTACTCCAGCACATCCGTATGCTCCTGGGCTAGGCAGGACTCTGCTCCCTGGCTGGAACTCAGCAGAGACTGCAGGCATCTGCCTGGCTTCCTCCGCTCCTCCACTCCCTGCTAAGCAGTGCTTGCCCCATTCCCTCTGCCTTACACAGATACCTCTCAGCATTAGCCAGCAGGCCACATGCTGGTACAGTCTGTGCTGTGGCAGATGGGGCAAAGGCAGAATCAGCAGGTAGCTGGTAACATCCCTTTGTTGTTTTCTTAATGGGATAATAAACACCGTGTTATCAATTCTCTGCTGGGTTGGTCAGAAGCAGGGTGGGGACCCCTTCCTAATCAGAGCGTCCTGCTGGGGCCTGACCATGTCCCCTCAGCTCAGCACTGTGGAAAGGAAGGGAGGTCTGCTTTAGCGCCCCCCCGGCTTCTAGCCTGAGACACTGCAGGCATGTGCCTGCATTTCTGGGATGTCTGTCCAATTACAAACCAGTTTATCCTAGTCAGGTTAGACTAATCTGCAAAGATTGAATCAATTAAGATTTTGAATGACAGCCAGCATGGCTTATAGTTTCATAGTTGGTAGGGTCGGAAGAGACCTGAGGAGATCATCTAGTCTGACCCCCTGCTATGGCAGGAAAGAGTACTGGGATCAAATGACCCCAGCCAAATGTTCATCCAGGCTTTTTTTAAAGACCCCCAGGGTAGGAGCCACCACCACTTCTTTTGGAAGTTGGTTCCAAGTCCTAGCCGCCCTGACAGTGAAATAGTGCCTCCTAATGTCCAGCCTGAAACTACCCTCCGCTAGCTTGTGTCCGTTGTTTCCTGTAACTCCCAGGAGTGCTTGGGGGAACAGGAACTCTCCCAATGCCTGCTGGTCTTCCTTGACCAGTTTGTAGACTGCCACTAGATCCCCTCTCAGCCTTCTCTTTTGGAGGCTGAACAGGTTCAGGTCCCTCAGCCTCTTCTCATAGGGCCTGCCCTGCTGACCCCTGATCATGTGGGTGGCCCTCCTTTGGACCCTCTCCATATTGGCCACATCCCTTCTGAAGTGCGGCACCCAGAACTGGACACAGTACTCCAGCTACAGGGTGACCAGTGTCGCATAGAGGGGGAGGATCACCTCCTTGGACCTGCTTGAGATGCATCTGTGGATGCACAACAAGGTATGGTTGGCCTTCCTGACTGCGTCCCCACTTTATTGGCCCATGTTCATTGTGGCATCAATGATGACTCCAAGATCCTTTTCTGTCTCGACACTGGCGAGAAGGGAGTTCCCCAGCCTGCAGGTGTGCCACTGGTTCTTCCTCCCCAGGTGCATTACCCTGCACTTGTCAGTGTTGAATCCCATCCTGTTCTCATCGGCCCACCCCTGTAACCTGTCTAGATCTGCTTGCAGCCTGTTCCTTCCTACTAGCATACCCACTTCATCCCACATCTTAGTGTCATCTGTGAATTTGAACAGGGTGCTTTCTACCCCCTCACCCAAGTCACTGATGAAGATGTTGAATAGTGCAGGCCTGAGGACTGAGCCCTGGGGAACCCCACTGCCCACATCCCTCCGGGTCGAATAAGACCCATCCATCACCTGTCCACATGTGATTGGCTTCATCACAGGCAGGTCTTGCCAATCTCATCTTTTTCTATGACCAGGTAACTTGCCACCTGGACATTAGCGAGCAGGTTGACATCCAAAAGGCCTTTGATCCAGTATCCCCCGATGTCCTCATGAGAAAATTGGAGGATTGTGGGCTTAACTCCGGGACAGTCAGGTGGGTGAGAAACTGGCTTCAGGATAGGACCCAGAGAGTCATAGTGAATGGATCTGTGTCATCCTGGAAAGAAGTGGGCAGCGGTGTCCCGCAGGGGTCAGTGCTTGGTCCAGTACTTTTCAACATCTTTATTAATGATTTGGATGTGGGGGTAAAGAGCTCAATAGCCAAGTTTGTGGACGACACCAAGTTATGGGGAAGCGTGGTCATGCCTGAAGATAGACTACAGGCAGACCTAGACATGCTAGTGAGTTGGGCAGACTGGAGTCTGATGAAATTCAGTGTTGAGAAACAAAGTGCTCCACCTTGGGATGAGCAACCCCCAACACACCTACAGACTAGATGGCACCAAACTGACTAGCACCACAAATGAAAGGGACCTTTGGTAAGAATAGACCACAGTATGAATATGAGTTGGCAGTGTGATGCTGTAGCCAGTAGGGCAAATAATGCTCTGGCATGCATCAATTGATGCATCTCCAGCAATACCAAGGAGGTGATTCTTCTGCTCTACTCAGCACTGGTGAGACCGCGGCTGGAGTACTGTGTCCAGTTCTGGGCACCACACTTTAACAAGGACATGGACAAGCTTCATAGTTTCATAGTTTCTGTAACAGGAGGGATGGCAGGGTCGCCATGCTAGCCCTTGCCGCCTCCTCTATTGTGCCAAGCTTCGGACTTGCACCCTCCTATTCTCGCCTGCCACAACTTTGATGATATGTGTTTTTAATGGGGAGGCTACCTCTCCTCCACTTGGCCACAGTTCTCCTGCTCCGGGTGTCCTGAGTATCTAAGTCTTGTGGGCCTTCTCTGTACACCACCCTTCTCACTAGGGCCTTCTCTGTATGGCTGCCCTTCTCACTGGGGCTTCTCCATAATGCTGCCCCTCTCCTGGGGCTCTCCGGGCCCTCACTGGGGCCTCTCCGTAATGCTGTCCCTCTCACTGGGGCTCTCTGCGCCCACACTGGGGCCTTCTCCGTAGTGCTGCCCTCTCACTGGGCTCTTCCCTCTGCAAGGCTGCCTTCTCTCAGGGCTCTGCTTTGGAGCTGGGGTCTGTACCCCCGGACTCCATGCCCTCACTGGGGCTGGGGTCCTCACTTTACCGTGAGTCCCCTATGAGGCCTCCTCCATCCCCTTATAGCCTCACCCAAACCACCAGTGTTAAACAAACTGCAACATAAACTCATGCCTCTTGGCTACAACTTAAACCTAAGCCACCTGGCTGTACCGACATTGCTCAGCCATCTTGGAGCTGCTACCCTTTACTCTGCAAGCAGTACCTGCAGTCAGGCTTCTCCTCGCATCATTGCTCCCGGAGCTTCTCTCTCTCTGGCTGCTGGCAGGGAACTCCTTCTGTCTTAGATGCCGGTCGGGAACTGCCTCTGGCCTCAGCTCCCCTCCCCCATAAGAGCCAGGCTTTGCCCCTTATAGCCAGCTGCTCGCTGGCAGGTGTGGGTGGTTTGCTGCCTCCCGTTGCCTTGGCAACTGGCACCTGAGGAGTCTTCTGGGCTCTCTCAGTAGCAGGCACCTTAGTGTCTTGCTACAGTTTCATAGTAGCTAGGGTCAGGAGGAACCTGAGCAGATCATCTAGCCTGACCCCCTGCCACAGACAGGAATGAATGCTGGGTTCACAAGACCCCAGATAGGTGATCATCCAACCTCCTCTTGAATTTGTCCAAGGTAGGGGCAAGGACTACTTCCCTGGGAAGCTGGTTCCAGACTTTGGCCACCCTAACTGTAAAATATTGCCTTCTGATCTCTAGCCTAAACCTATTCTCCGTCAGCTTATGACCATTGTTCCTTGTCACCCCAGGTGGTGCTGGGGAGAAAAGAGCTCTGCCTATATGCTGTTGATCCCCCTTGATGAGCTTGTAGGCAGCCACCAGGTCCCCCCTCAGCCTCCTCTTGCTGAGGCTGAACAAGTTCAGGTCCTTCAGTCTCTCCTTGTAGGGCCTGTCCTGGTGCCCTCTCGCCAAGCGGGTGGCCCTCCTCTGAACCCTCTCCAGGCTGGCCACATCCCTTTTGAAGTGCAGCACCCAGTACTGGACACAGTACTCCAACTGTGGCCTGACCAAAGTCGCATAGAGGGGGAGTATCATTTCTCTGGACTGGCTTGAGATGCACCTTTGGATGCATGACAAGGTATGGCTGGCCTTGCTGGCTGCGGTCTGGCATTGGTGGCTCATGTTCATCTTGGAGTCAATAATGAACCCCATCCTATTTTCATCTACCCACTTTTGTAGTCTGTCTAAATCTAGTTGTAGCCTCTCTCTCCCTTCAAATGTGTCCACCTCGCTCCACATCTTAGTGTCATCAGCAAACTTGGACAGCGTGCTTTCCACCCCCTCGTCCAAGTCACTGATGAAGATGTTAAACAGTGCGGGCCCAAGGACAGAGCCCTGGGGTACCCCACTGCTCACATCTCACCAGGTTGAGTACAACCCGTCCACCACTACTCTCTGGGTGTGCCCCATCAGCAAATTTTTTACCCATCCAGCTGTGCAGGCACCAATGCCACAGTCACTTAATTTATTGATGAGGATGGGGTGAGAGATGATGTCAAAGGCCTTCTTAAAGTCTAGAAAGACTATGTCCACAGCGACACCATCATCCAAGAATTTAGTTACTTGGTCATAAAAGGCAATTGGGTTGGTCTGGCAGGACCTGCCTTTGATGAACCTATGCTGATTGCCCCTGAGCATGATCTCCCCTGCTGGCCCCCCACAGGTGTGCTCCTTGATGATTCTCTGCAAGATCTTCCCGAGCACCAAGGTGAGGCTTACTGGACTATAATTACTTGGGTCCTCCTTCCTCCCCTTCTTGAAAATAGGGACCACATTAGCCAGTTTCCAATCCCCTGGCACCTGGCCAGATGACCACGAATGCTCATAGAGCCAGGCCAAGGGCTCCGTGATGAACTCTGCCAGCTCCCTCAACACCCTTGGGTGGAGGGCATCTGGACCTGCAGATTTAAAAATGTCTAGCCCTTCCAGATGATCCCGAACTACATCTGCACTGCCTGAAGGCTTGATAGAGCTATCCCCAAGATTGTCCCTACCTCTGGTAGGTGGGATATCCTTGTCCCTGTTCAGGAAAACAGAGGCAAAGAAACTGTTAAAAATATCATCCTTCTTGTCTGGCATGGCCACCAGATTACTGTTTGTGTCTTGCAGAGGCCCTACATTGCCTGGTGCCCTCTTCTTGCTCCCAATGTATTTGAAAAAGGACTTGTTGTTGTCCTTAATCCTGGACGCTAGCCTGAATTCCATCTCTACCTTGGCCTTCCTAATAGCCTTCCCACACTCCCAGACTGAGGAGGAGTACTCCTTCTTGGTGATAGTTCCTCCCTTCCACTGGTTGTACGCTCCCCTTTTAGTCCTTGGGCATTCCTGTATGCCCTTGCTGAGCCAAGGAGGTTTCTGAGCACTCTTATCCTCCTTGCTTCTCTCTGCTATCCTTTGGGCCTGGAGGATCGCCCCCTTAAGGTACGACCATCCCTCGTGGACTCCCATCTCCTCTACCTTCTGGGCCCTTAGTGCCTCCCCCACTAGTCTCCTAAGCTCATTGAAGTTGGCCCTTCTGAAGTCAAGGGCTTTAGCCTTGGTGTGAGACCTAAACGCCCTGCGTTGGATAATGAAATCCAGCAGGTGATGATCGCTATTGCCCAGGTGGTCAAGGACCTGCAGTCCCCTCACCAGGTCATCCCCCGTGGCCAGGACCAGGTCCAGCAAGGCATTACTCCTAGTGGGGCTATGCACTTCCTAGATAAGGTGAAGGTCCTGTAATACAGCCAGGAACCTACACGAGTGGTCAGACCTGGCTGTCTGCTCCTCCCAGCAAATGTCTGGGTAGTTTAGGTCACCCATGACAATAATATCCCTTGACCTAACCACCTCCATAAGCTGACTGGAGAAGTCCTGGTCCAGCTCTTCCCCCTGGTTGGGTGGTCTGTAGTAGACACCCACCGTAAGGTCCCTTTTGCCACGCCACCCTTGTAGTTTGACCCATAGTGTCTTTGCCCGACCCTCCTCTAACCCGAAGCTAATCCTTGATGATGTGAGGTGCTCTTTGACATAGAGCGCAACCCCCCCACCTTTCTTCTCTGTCCTGTCTCTTCTATATAGGGTGTACTCCTGAATGCGCACTGCAGGTAGGGTCCCACCAGGTTTCTGTGGGCCCTACTAAGTCTGGGTTCTTACTTGCAATCAGGAGGCACAGTTCCTCCTGCTTACACCCCATACTATGAGCATTAGTGTAGAGGCACCTGAGGCCTCCTGAGGGTACACGTGCCTCCCTCCCACTCCCAGGACAGTTGTGGCCCCCTGCTCCCTGGATGTTGATGCTTACCTGGGCTTCCCTTGCTCTTGTCACCCTGCATGCTGGTGAAGCATCCTCTCTACTCGAAGTGGCCCCTTCCCCTGGCGAAACTAGTTTAAAGCCTGCCATACGAGATCAGCCAACCTAGAGGAAAAGGTATGTCTGCCATTAGGGGAGAGGTGAAGCTCATCCCACCCCAGCATGCCCTCCTTACAAAAACATGAGTCATTGTCAAAAAACCCAAAGCTTACCTCGTGGCACCAGCTCCGAAGACACCGGTTAACCACGTCAATGCAGGCCTCATGATGCCTACCCCGTCCACGTACTGGGAGAATGGAGAAAAATACCACCTGGGCTCCCATCTTCTTCAATTGGTGTCCCAAGTCCTTATAGTTCTCCATGATTTTATCCAGCTTGCCCTTGGATGCGTCATTTGTACCCACATGGACCACAACCAGTGGGTAGTAGTCAGAGGGCTTGATGATTTTAGGGATGGTCTTTGTGACATTGCGAATCCTTGCTCCAGGCATGCAGCAGACCTGCTGTGACCAGGGCTCCGGGTGACAGATTGGACCATCGGTTCCCCTCAGGATGGAGTCCCCAGTGACCAGAACTTTGCGTCTCCTTCTTCTCGGGGTATGCCTCTTCTGAGCCAATGATGTAGGTCAAGTGGCTTCAATTCCTCTGGGGACCTGTTCTTCTGCCTCCTCCTCCAGGGGGGTCAGGGCCGCATACCTGTTCCCAAGGGGTGTTTGGGGAGCAGGCACAGCAGTTGTACCAACTGCCCTGGCCTTGACAGGAACTTGCTGCCACCGATTAGTTGGGTGCTGTGCACGCGGGGTCTCTCCGGTGGATTCCTGTCCCTGCAGAGAATGGAAATACAGGTCAATTTCATCTTCCGCCGCCCGGATCCCCCGCAGCATGCTCACCTCGGCCTGAAGCTCTGCCACCTGCCCCTCTTGAGACAGTCCAAAGAAAAACCACCTGAATTCAGAGTCTTACACAGCAAGCCATATCGTGTAAGGAAGAGGGATCTGGAACTCTTCAGCCTGAGGAAAAGAAGGCTGAGAGGGGACCTGGTAGCAGCTTACCGCTACACTAGGGGAGTACATCAAGGGCTTGGTGAGCAACTGTTCACCAGGGCACCCAAGGGGAAAACCAGGAATAATGGTCACAAACTCCTGGAAGAGCAATTCAGGCTCAACATTAAGAAAAACTTCTTCACAGTCAAGGTGTCCAGACCATGGAATATGCTCCCTCCAGATGTGGTGCAATCACCTACCCTGGAAATCTTCAAGAGGAGACTGGACAGTCACCTTGCTGGGGTCACCTGACCCCAGTTGTCTTTCCTGCTTAGTACAGGGGGCTGGACCTGATGATCTTCCAAGGTCCCTTCCAGCCTTACAATCTGTGAATCTATGAACCCCCAAATTTCCTCAAATTAAATAGTTATCCTTTCACATTTTAGCATTAATGTAACTGAGAGGGACAACTAAGGCATCAGTTCTGGGCACCAGCTTGAAGTGGGGCACAAATATAGTAGATGTTACATTGGTGGCCTAGACACTTGTCCCATTCATGGTACAGAATTGCCCAGTTACACCTTTGTGTTTCAGTTGCCTTTGAAGGAGAAATAACATCTTATGTTCCTATACTCTTTGCTCTAAACTGTTTCCCAAAATTGCATACTCTTAGAAACACAAGCTCTGATCTGCCATTCTAAATTAGAATAAACTGATATTTTAAAGGTCATGTGTCTAAGTGCTAAAAGTATACAAGGTGAAAATGTTTAAAATAACACAGTAGGTTCAGAGATATATATTTGTTTGGAAAATTCTCAGTTTTGTGGGAGAATTTAACAATTATGGGCTCATTTGTTTCCTGCAAGGCTGATCCATACTGGAACAAGCAGACATGTACCACCTGAAGCAGTGCCATTGCAACGAAGTTTGGTGCCTGGGGCAAAGCCCACAGCAGCAGCTTGCCTTCACCCTGCACAGAGACCTGGGGGGCACAAGCCCCCCTATGCTTGCCCAGGAGTGTATGCAGTGGCAGGCGCCACCTTTCCCCCTCCCTGCACCCCCACAAATGAGCTGCTTGCAGCTCTGTCCTGTGCCCTGCCCTGGCTGGGTAGCACCTGTTGGTGCCCTGTGCTTTGACGCCTGGGGCAGTTGTCCCATTTGCACCCCCTCCTTGCTACGGCACTGACCTCAGGTAAAAGTAGCTGGAAACAGCCAGAATCCTCATGTTTGAGAGCAGACCATTCAACAGACATAGTCTGTATTCACTTTAGCTGATCTGTAAAAAGTAAGTTGTGGTGCTGCCCTGATGGCACGCATACACACACTCTTCTGCCTGGAATACTCTTAGTAGAATAGCTAATGCCCCTAATTAGAGTCCTCCAGTCTATGTTATGTGCCTGTAGAGTGATGCTCAGAAAGCCCCTCGGGGACTTGGAATACGTCTACACTGCTTCTGTGCCAAGGCTCAGAGGACTGCCAAAAAGCACGCCCCACCCACTCAGCCCCACTCCGTGTGCACCAAATTCTAGTAATTATTCAAAGTAGCTGTCACAGAGAGAGTCTGGAAGTGGTACCAGGTGCAGACTGGCGCCACTCTAAATCAATAATATTCATTGTCTCATCTCTGGGATTTGGTTGCACATGGGAGCAAAGGGTGGGGCGATGTTGGGTTTGGCACTGTAGCAGCTTAGATAAGCCCTAAATCTCCATTTTGCTTAAACCCTTTGTGCACATAAAGATTAGTGAAGCCACAAACCACTCACAAGCTAAAGATGCAACATTTTGCATACAACAGACAGGGGAGCATAAGATAACACAGTTGAATGTGATCAGTGTAATCAGTAGCCACCATAGCATACCAATTGCATTGTTTTTGTCACGTGTTTCATGGGCATAAGGAAACTCTAGTTGCAGAAAGGTCTGTGTCCTATTCCCTGATACATCCATGACAAATGAGGTATAATTTAACTGAATGCTTTCATTAACTGCTGAGAGTTGTTCAGACTGCCTGTGTACTGGTAATTTGATATTTTTTAACATTATTTGAGAGGCTCTGTGTAAATTAAGCATAAGATCACATTGGTTACAAAAAGGCTAAATCCTACATTCACATTTTAAAACAAGAGCTTTTAAAATGGATCTACAATCCTGTAACCGTCTTACAAGAGTTCATACAAAAAAGGCAGATCACATACAGGCTCATGGCAGTTGATGTCTGTTAGGCTCTGTAAGGGGTCTCCTGTCTCCTTCCAGCTCCATTTTTGGTTTGTAACATAGCTGGGGGATGCCCAAGCATTTGGTTGAGAGGCTGAGTTTTAACTGTGGTGCTTTAGAATATCATATTGAAAATTTAGTAAACATCACTTTTCCTTACGAATCAACACTGACTTTAACTTTGTGTCATGGGTATTGACACAGTCAAACGAAACACAAGAGTTTCTGACAAGAAAGGTCATTCAAGAGTCTTTGTCACATAATCCAAAGTAGGAGTGTATAGTTTGTGATAACTGATGTAATCCAGAGGGCTTTATTTTGACTCACTTTACAACTGTGGAGGATTTGGGAACTTTGTTATATTTTATGAACAATACACATAAATCACTTTTGTGTACTGTTACCTGGGTTAGCCTCTTCTATGGGTTGCTGTGTGTGACGTGGCTGAACAGCACAACTGACGTCTCAGACAACAGAGAGAAGATAGGACTCTTCAAGGACTGAATACAATCAATGGGTATGAATGGGGTGGCTTGGAAGACTCAGGGATGAGACTGCCTTTGAATTTTGTTGCAATCCAGCACAGTTAGACAAAGGCTTGGGGGAACAGATCAACAACCATCAGACAAGCAGGGTGACTAGCTCTGCTAAGATGGAATCTGATTGGGTTGTACTAACCTAAACACTTATATGCTGGACTCAGTTTGCTAAAATGGTGGTATGCTTTTGAAAAGCTGTCTATGGAAGACAATAGGGGGATGCTGAGACAATATTAAGTGTAACTGCTGCATTTCCTTTCCTCTGTACTTTGCTTAACTCTTGGCTGAAGCATAGGCCAAAGTACTGACATTTGTGAGAGTGCTACCCAGGGTTATTTTGTGTAAAAATAATTGTTAGATGTTAGTAGTTCCTAGACAACTTCTCAATACTATCATATAGTTTCTTAGAACAAATATAAGACACCCAGAAAACAGTAGATAGTATAAAAGAACATTTGAATATTATGGATAGTTTTTTAAAACAAAAGTTACCACATAGTAAGAGTGCTGTTGCTTTTTAGACAAACTGTCCATACTTTGATAGCATTTACATCTTTGTATTTCAGCACACACACACACTTTCTCTTCTGATCTTCATTCAGAGTTGGATCTCAGTTTTTATAGTGAGACTATGAGGTATCACACCACCTGGATTCTTTAAACTTGAGAAGAGTGATTTGCATCTTACTACTTTTCAAATGCTTCTGAACCTTATCAGGAAACAAGCAGTCTGAGGATCTGCAGGGGTGCACCATGCCAGCTCTTAGATGAGTAGGTGACTAGTCTTAACTGTTGTGGGCTAGAGCTTGTATCCACAGTAGCTCTGGTATTTGAATCAGCATATAAAATGTCCATTCCCTGGACCTTTATAGGTTTGCACCCTAGAGGACACTGTCTTCTCTGCCACAGGTAAGAATGTACAAATCCTCCCCTGTTTCTGTTTCTCTGACAGAGTTAGGATCCCAGTTTAAAGCACCAAGATAATAGATTATTGTAAGTGGTCCATAGCCTCTAGAGATCACAAATGCTCATGTAAAGCTGTTTCTTTTGGTCCACAAACAATTCTTTGTGGATCAAACTTTATCTTTATGCGGGGCTTACCAGTTTACTTACAGCTAGAATAGCACTTGTCTTTACCTGAATAGAAATGAGTATTAGAACCCAACAGTCACCTCTCTATCCCATGTCTAATAACCAAATCTGGTGGTTTAACCCCAGATTTATAACCCCCTGTACTCCAGTTCAACTAAGAAAGTGTGACTGGGTCTGACCTGATAGGTAGCCTATCCATCGTAGTAGCTGTTTCTGAGCTGTATATAGTTTCTGAGCATGCCCACCAACTGCCACATTCTGTTTCTGAACTCTTAGCTGACACAGACTGTCATGCACTTAGCCTGTAGAGCTCCCCCTACACCCTTCACTCACTAGGACATGGGTCCAGCTGCGGCTGGCCCCCCTCTGCTTTGTGGCACTGAGCAGCTCTGATATGCCGATGCCCTGCCTCTGCCAATGCTGTTGCCCCTTACTCCCAAACCACAGCTCCCCAGACCTGCCAGTGCCCCTCCTGACCCACTGGCTCCTGGCCCTGCTGGTGCCCTCACTCCCAACCCATGGCCTCCCATCCCTGCGGGTGCCCCTCACTCCCAATCTGCAACTCCTTGTGAATTCACACGTTCATGATACATGTTTTTATGTACACATTGGTTTTCTATCAGGATTTCATTCCAAACTTCTCTCTATTGTTCTTCTGTTTGTCCACAAAGAACAACCTAAGATTTGCCCCTGGGGTTGCTTTTGATCCTGGTAAACCAAGTCCCAGCCCAGGCCTTGCAGCTCCAGCAAAGGAAGGTTTTCCAGCGGATGGTTTTATATAAAATCATAGGTCTCCTCTTCCATAAAAGAGGCAAGCCTAGAGTTATCAATTACTCTGAAAATCACTTTTATGGAAGGCAATGAGTAAAGTAAATAATATCAAAACAATCTATTACACAAATAAGATTAAATTACATAAACAAGCAACTGTGAGCTGAGAGACAGAATGCCAGAAAATAACCATAACTATTAAAATAAAATCTCACTTTGCATTTCTTACTCAACCCAGCTCCTCTCTCTGCCCAGAGAACTGTCCCACTCTCTCCTGAGAGATTTTCTATATGCAGTTTCTCAGTTTGCAACCCCAGCTTTCACCAGTTGTGGGAACTAGATTCCCAGGGCATTTATACACATACTTTTTGGTCCTGTGATGTGCCGGAGATCTGCCACTTTGGAGTAGACTTGATTAATCGAGTGTGCTCCGCATGCGAGCTGATGTGCACTGCATTGTGTGCAGTTGTATAAGCGGCAAAATGTGTGTCCATGCAGAAAATGGTGGGTGGTATACTTTTGAACAAAAGCACCTTCTATGTGTTTTAGTTCAAAAGTGCGCCACCACCATTTTCTCAGTGCTGATACACATTTCGCCACTTATACAACTGCAAGTGTCACAGCACCGGGCATTTTCAAAGTGCCTGGTGCTGCAGTGCTTGCATGTGTAAAAATGCCCCCAAAGCCTAGGGACCTCTACACCAATGACTTTTCACCAAGCAATCCCTATGAGATATCTGAATGTATTAGTTGAATGTGCACATGAGCATCTAAGTGGAACTTTTGTTTGCTGACTCTGCTAATGACAACTAATTGTTTGATTGTCTACTTCATGTTTAAAATATATTTAGTGTTGGCCATCATGGCAGCACTCTTAACTGCATTCAGTGACTTGAGTCATTTTATTTTTAGTTACACTTAGACAAATACAACAATCCCTTATATGCTTTAGTTTTTCATTTAATTCTTAGGAATCCTGTATATATGATGCAGATAACTTCCTCCCCCAAAATGTGCATCTGTCTGTCATGTCAAGCATTACTTCTGATTTCCAGTGATATCTATGACATATAGAAACATTTACATCCTTTCAGATAGATAAAATGTTAAATAAATTTTCTTGGCTGCCAATTTATTCGAGAGAGAAAGACAGAGATTTTATCATTGTATGCAAAGCTGAAAAATAGTGATCATTGCATAGGATTCCTTCAAGGTGTTTGTCTCCTGAGAGTGGTTTCTTCCTACTAAAGGTTTTTTCTTTTAAATATAACCACAATTGTTTGGAATTGGTGCACCTACCCAAATATACGTTGAAAGTTATGCCACCTTTCTGGATAACTGATATTCATAGTCATTCCAAATGCAAACTTTCAGAGAGTAACTTCCATTCTATAAAAGTGCTTTTCTCTGTGATGCAAATAGCTTTTATCAAGCTTGTACATTCATCAGAATCTAATGAAGTGAACTTGGGTTCATAAAAGCTTGAGTATATCTACCGTGCCTTCTGACTGACTTCAGACTAACACAGCTAACCACCTCTTTATGGATATTCCCAACATTTAATTTAGCCAGCATCCCCTTGAGGATTACCAGTCACATTATAAAAATGCAAAAATATATTTATGGCCAAACCATGGCTCATACAAATGTAAAAATGATAAAACTGAACATAACTTAAACTTAGCTACAAATAGAAACCAAACACTACATTAGCAATGGGAAAATATATATGAGTAACACACTACAAACCCTCAAATCATTCTTGCTTTACATTGGTTTGTGTCGTCGTTATATGCAAATCCTTTTCCAAAAAGGCTTTAAAATCTAAAGAGGCACATCTTCAGGTGTATTTAATGGATCAATTGATGAGAGCAGCTTTAGAACCTTATGTGACCATCAACAAATGAATTGGTAAATTACTCTTAGACAGCTGCACACAAATGAGCAAACTATGCTTGGTTGTCCCAAATCTGACTGTACACACAGGGTGGGGTTGGCCATAAGTTGCACTGATGGGGAATAGGATAAGGTGGGAAGCCAGGTATGCCAGGGGCCTTACCTATCCTAGAGCATGTGTTTTCACTTTACACTGGTGCAGCAGTATGCAGTATTTTTTTCTGTGGCAGTCTGGAATGTCTTAGCTCATATCCAGCGTGGACTGGTCCTAGGACCCAGATGCCACTACTTCTGTCTGCTGCCCAGCCATAGTGTTGCGTGGGTGAATCCTCCACTACCGAATACTGCTGAATCCCTCCAGCTTCATGGGCTTGAACAGGTTGCTGGCTCCTGCTCAAGTGCATGGAGGGATATTTAGGGTTGGGTGTTCAGAAATCTCCAAATATAACTTCCACTGGTCAACCACAAAAAAATGAATCTGGAAGCTTCTTTTTACGAGAGTGCAATGTTCAAGGTGAAAGATGAGTATCTCTGGGTGGCATATAAAGATGGCTGGTTGAAGTTTGTTGACTACCAGTTCTGGGCGTAGGAAACAATCAAGGACCGGTGAAAGAGGATTGTGCTGCACACATGGCAGGAAAACATCAAGATGGGGAAAGACATTTTTGCTGAAAATCTGAGTGCCCTGACCTGCTGAGCCAGACCAACAGTAGAGCCACCTTGGCTGCATAGAAGTAAGTGTTCATGGCTCTCAGAAACCTGACAACTCCTTACTGTTACTGTCTTTTTTATGATCCAGTGTGGTGTGGTAAAATCTAGTGTTAGAAATTCAATGCATAAGGTGTATGAAGCCATGAAAAGTTACTGAGGTTGTGTGGGTTTTTTTAAGGCTTGGCAACTCTCAGGAGTTTACTGGGAACTTAGTATGGATAGGACTTTCTAAACACATTGCAGTGGTAGATGGAACAATATTTCGATTCTTACCTCCTCCCTTTCCTGGATTTGGAGTTAATGAATGAGAAAACCTTTCTTTTTTCTCTTGTTGTATTGTGGGGCCTGAATGACCACAATGAGAGAGTTGTTCACACAGGTTTATTTGAAAAAGTGCCTGATGCAAGCATTTTCATCAATTGAACCTTGGTTTCCCCGATGAAAAAAAGGGGTGGGGGGAAAGAGTTATCAGAGCTGCTGATACAGCCTGCCTACCAGAGCTTGGCTAGAGACAAAGGGCTTGTTATACCTTACACTGTAAGCCACACACATGTTGATTAGCTTAGTGCTAGCTTGGAATTTGGAGTAGTCACACCTTAAGGCTAAAAAACCTTCTTTGACTGTCTCTTGCCTGCACAGCTGCACACTAAAGGCCTGGTGAGCAGGGCTGGTAAGCTAGGATAGGCTAATATCCCTGCTCTATGGGCAGTGTCTTTCTCCCTCCCTCTTCCTTCTTCCTCTCTGCCTCCCCCACCCCACTATCACTGCAGCTGCTGCTGGGACTGTTGAATGCTCACACCAGCCATGGCATGTGAGCACACCAGCCAGACTGTGCTGCCCAGCCCTGGAGCGCTGACTGTTTCATCGCTGCCTGGCCCAAGAGCATTGCACTGTGCTGCCCTGCTGCTTTCCTTCAGGCAATGTCACTTGCCTCCCCTGGAGTGTGGCACAGGTATGGGCAGCACACTGGTGGCTTGCCATGACAAGGCAGTGCCTTTCCCTCCTTCTCCCCCACCTCCCTGCTGCTGCTGCCCACCAGTCATGGCTTGGTGTTGCAGGAGGAAACCAATGGGGTGGCACAATGCAATGTTCCAGGGCCGGGCAGGAATGGAGCCATCAGTACCTCACCAGGCTGGGCAGCAAAGCCAGCACCAGAGCCCCCTCTCACAGCACCCTGTGTATCCTTGGTGCCACCTCATGTGGCTTTCCTCTTTCTCTTGTTCTGGGCATGCTCTGCCTGCTCCACAGAAGCATCCCTGTGCACAGACTCTTGTTTTTCATGTTTCCCCTCCGTCCCCTCACTCCTTGCCAGCTCCAACAAACCTCAAGCTGTCTCCATCTTCAGCTGGATGCAGAAATACCATGTGGGGGAGGGGCCATTGCATTCTGGGATACTGGAGGACTTCAATTTGAGCAGTTGTGGGGAGTGGCCATACCCTACTGGAAAAGGAGCTGGGTTATGTGGGTCAGAGATAATCCTGCCTTGGAGTGGTGTAACTTTGAGCTTCATAATGAATGCTTTAAGCCACTTCAAGGTGTTAATATGTGGGCAATCCAGGGGTTAAAAGCTCCAAGAGCTGCCTAAAATTACCTTGTAACAAGGCCCATAATTTTACTCAAGTTCCATTTTATCTCCTGAGTGGATAAAATCCAGTTTTACTGGTCCAGAAAGCTTATCTACATTGGCTGGCTTCTATTCTTGTTTCTGCTCTGACAGTCTTATTTTATCATAGTGCTTGGAGAGGTTGAAACATTTTTATTTTTTTTACTTCTGTGTCGATGGTTCCAGTAACCATAGAGGTGTTTTGCCAGCAGGTACAGGAAACCTCTGCCTTTGGGGTTTGGTACGCTCAGGGATAGTGGCAGATTAAGGTTAAGATTTATTGGGGCCCTGGGCAAACAGAAATTTGGAGGCCCCCCATGCCCTGGTGGGAACTTCAGCGGGGGGAGGGGCTCCTTTCCCTCCTGGTTCTGCCATTTCCAAGGGTGGGGTGGACCCAGACAGACGGGAGGAGGTGTGGCACATGGCTTCTCCTCCTTGCTCCCCACCTCCTTCCATCCCCACTCTGCACCATGGATGGAGCAGAGCAGAGCCAAGTGGGGAGAGGGTGGATGTGGGTTGCCTGCTATGGGCTCACATCTGTCTGCTCTGCTGCCTTTGCCTCGGGGGCCTCACACTGGCTGTGCCCTCTGCCTGCCTGGCAGCAGAAAGCACAATTTGCTGCCCCCACTGCTGCTGGGTGGGCAGGAGGCATACAGGGCTCCTGGGGTAAAAGCAGCAGAGTGGAGAGCCACAAGCCCACAGTGGACAGCCCACATCCACTCCACACACAAATCTGGGGGGCACATGCCCCCTGCCATGCCTTCCCCAGGGGGTGCACACAGAGGCAGGGAGCCATCTCCCCTCCCCCCTCAGCGCCCTCCGTATGAGCCTCCCTTGGCTCCATACCGCTCCCTGCCCTGGCCCTGGATCCCATGCCCAGCCCTGGCTGGGCAGTGCCTCCAGCTCCAGCCCCTGCCCCACTCCCTCCCTCACCATAGGGCTGTGGGCCTCATTCTATCCTCCCCCATGCCCCTTCCCCTCCATAGACCTACCTCCAGGGAACTGCTCTCCACAATGCCTGGCTGCATTCCTGGCTGAGCACATGCACGTGGCACCCCCTGTGACCTGTTCTCAGCAGCCCTAAGCAGGACCCCTTGCAAGCTGGGATCATACCCACCTGCAAAGGGAAACCTGCTGTTTCCTGAGGCAACCTAGGCATCTGGGGGCCCCTGATTGGCAGCAGCCTCTGGGCCCGGGTCCCATGGGCCCATGCATTAATCCATCTATGCTCAGGGACTGGGCAGAAGAGTGAAGGAATCAGGCCAAGTCCCAACTTTCTGTGTGTGTGTGTAGGTGTGTACGCATAGTTCTAGAGGTCTACAGGGTAGGGACCTAGCTGAGTCAGGTGAGTTGCTGGTAGGGTTTGCTTCTGCTTGGAAGACTTAGCAGCCTTTTTTGTGGCAAAGAGGGAGGGAAAAGAGCAGGTCTGAGGAAGGAGTGCTTGCTCTTCCAGTCATGATGGTGGCCCCTGGGGACAGCAACATAAGCAAATGCCAACTGATAGCATATGGGAGTGACAGAGGATCTAATACAAAAAAAATACATGCTTGTCTCTGTCTTTGCTGCTTATGGGGGTGTGGGAGGGTGGGGAGTTTTGATGGTAGGAACCTTGGGGAGCCTATGATGTCTGCCTCAGGACACTGGAACTAATTACCAGGTCCTTGCCTTACAAAACAGTTCTGGTTCTTGTGACCCTCTTCACCACTGAAGTTCTATATAATGAATGTGAAGGAAAAATATCACTTACTTGTATAGTAACTGGAATTCTTTGAGATCGGTTATCCTTATACTTATTTTATGTATTAGATCCTTTTCTTCTGTTTGGAAGTACTATCTCTGTATCATTGTGTGTTGGAGAAGGAATAGAAATGTGGGTGCTGGGCATGAGGACATTTAAAGCCCTTGCATAGCTATAGCAGAAACTGCTGGCCAGAAGATGAACTCTTCATGGGGCATGTACTTATTCCATTTGTGGTGCACATCTTGAAGAACTTCCCTTACTGTACAGGTAAGTACTATACAGGTATTGGTCTTCTTTCAAATTTATCATTTCCAATACTTGCTTGTCAAAACAATGGCCCCTGTTTTCTCAGCAAACAGTGGTAATAGTGGTTCTCAAATTAGCTATGACAATATATCTAAATTGACTGCAATGACCTTCTTCACAACCATAAGGACTTGAAACTTTACAGCTTAATTTTAGGAGTCATGGCCCTTACATGGCCCTTAATTTTAGGGCCATGTATTGTCTTCATAAACTGTAAAATATGCATAACATCTATTAGGTTACATGGATAACATTTTCAATATAAATATTTGATTTTAGTTTCATAGCTGGTTTAGATATTTATTGAAATATCACCAGCAGGTTAGCATGCTATTAAAATTATGCAGTATTATGAAGAAAGTGATCTGCTTGGGTTCCCTTTGTGATGGGCAAATCACTTTTGTGCTTTTCTTCAGTATTGCTTTACTGTTCAGAAGTAAGGAACACAAGCAGTGTTATATCTGGAACATTTTGGCAATTCTATTATATATTATAGAATGGAAATTATGGTTATCACAGTATTTAATAAATATTTTCTAAGTTTATCAGCTTGTTTGAGAATTAATTGGTATTTATTCTGCAGACCTTTTGATGGAACGGTACAAAATTAGTCTAATAAAAAAAATCAAAACTGTTCCATGTCATCTATGTGGTTGAAGAAGAAAGAAAACAGATATTTAAATCAATGCCAGTGTCATGAAAAAAATCATGATTTTTGTGATCGGTAACTATAAGATATTCATACATTTCCAATTACTTTTTTAACTTGTGGTTATATAATTCCTGATCAGTTAAGCTTAAAAGAGTTAGGTTTTCTTTGAACTATTTTTAAAAACACAATGAAAACATTTTAAATATTTTTTATCTTCTCTCAGGGGACAAACTTATCTAAATAAATAATTGTCATTATTTTAAAAAGGGGCTTTTTCATCTTCCAGCAATAGCTACAGCCTCATAATAAACATATTGAGTCCCTCTACCACCATCTCTAGTAAAATAATAATTCAGTACTTGAAATACTGACAGCCAGATGCTTCCACATTGTGGCAGAGCACCTTGGTGCTTGCCACTTTAAGGTGGAGAGGTGGTCACAGGGCAGCCGGCAGGTACAGGCCAGCCCTGATGAGGTGGTCGCATGACCGCAGGAGGGCATTGTGATAGGAGGAGGGGGCTGAGCAGCCTCCATTTTAGCTCAGGCCCTCAGGAGAGCCAGCAGTTTGCTGGGTGCAGCTGTGGAGAGAACACCACCCAGCTGGAGCTGCTGGTCACAACATCTTGGAGGTACAGGGCAGGAGCTGTGGGGCTGGCAGGAGGCTCCTGGTCCAAAAATGACACCCTCCTGGGTTAGGATGGTCTGGTATGTCCACCTGTGGCAGGGTGGTCCCCAGAAATGCCAGACCAGTTGCCTCCCCAGTGAAAGATGGTTAGGGGTGCTTTATATCCCAGGCTGCACATCCTGGTGAGTTACCCAGATTTAGGGAAAAGCACAGGGGCCAGGCACCAGGTCTGTGGACACCTTAGCCCCACGGAGTATAAGACCCCGGAGGCCCTGGAGAGGGGCAGAGAGATAGAGTGGCTCCCATGATGGGGGCAAAAGTGTGTGGTGGCCTGCACAGAATACGGTGTGCAGTGATGGCCTGAAGGACTGTGTGTTGGTGGTGTAGAGTAGGGTTGCAAGGGCGACCTGAAGGGCTGCACTGGAGGTGTGTTGAGTATGGCTGTAGAGATGGCCTGGAGGGCAGCACATGGGCCAACCCTTATAAGAGTAATAGCATAAGTGGGAGGCCCTAGTGAAGGCATAGGTAGAAGGCCCTAGCAGGGGGGCATAAGTTGAAGCCCCAGGGAGGGGAAAGATAGGCCAAGGTATGTCTATGGATGCCTGAGGCTGCAGTTGGGCCAGACGCTTAGACCCTGGTAAGTCCTCAGATGTGGTGAGGCTGAGTTTGGGGTCAGAAGTTGAGAACTTGTTTTGGATGTCATCTGTGAGGCATGGAACATGGTATAGGGAAGCTTGGAGCTGTGTATAATGCCCTTGGCATTGAGGCATGAAAATGGGCAGCTTTCCGCATTTTACATCAGTTATTTCATAGATAGACTTTCATAGATTTCATCAACATGAGGACTGGAAGGGACGTCAGAAGATCATCAAGTCCAGCCCACTGCCCCAGGGGCAGGAAGTCAGCTGGGGTCATAGGATCCCAGCAAGATAAGCATCCAAATTTCTCTTGAAGGCATTCATTGTGGGTGCTTGAACCACCTCTGATGGCAGGCCATTCCAGACCTTGGGGGCACGGACAGTAAAGAAATTCTTCCTTATGTCCAGCATGAAACGGTCTTGCAGTAGTTTATAACCGTTCGACCTTGTCATCCCTTGGGGCGCTCTGGTAAACAATTGTTCCCCCAGATCTTGATGAGCACCCCTGATAAACTTATAGGTGGCCATCAGATTGCCCCTGAGCCTGCACTTTTCCAAGCTAAAGAGCCCCATACCTCTCAGCCTGTCGTCGTAAGGTCTGTTTTCCTGACCTCTGATCATGCACATGGCTCTTCTCTGGACTCTCCCAAGCCTCTCCACATTCTTTTTGAATTGTGGAGCCCAAAACTGGACGCAATACTTCAGCTGCAGCCTCACTAAGGCCGAGTACAACAGGATTTATTCATCAAGTTGTGGCAGGCGAGTTAAGGTAGACTGCCCCTAGACAGGTGGGCGGGCCAACATTGAGACCTGGCCCCAAGGTATCTTCCTGTCACACACATTCTGAAAGTCTTTGACTTCAGCAGAATCATGTTAGTATGAAATCTGCTCCAATGACACAAAGACAGTTTAATACATCTACAGATCTGGTCCATTACATTAAAAGATCTAGAAAAAAATTTAATAAATGAGGTCCAGTCTAGTCTTCATAGACAGTAAATATTCCTTGGCATCTTTTGCTTGTTAGCAGCTACTTCCAAAACATCCCATGCTTTTATTTATCTGCAGCATACTGTGTACATGCTGTTTGCAACTTTACACACCGAAGATCTCTATTTGTGGGGGCCTTTGGTATCCTTCAGAGTACAAGGCTTCCTTGGAAATGTGAAATATTTTCTTCATGAACTAACGTGAGCATTCACAGCTCTGCTGCTATCATTTATTAATCTTTGGAGAGATGGTCACTCTTCAGAACCCAGCAAAGAGTAAGGATTCTCTCCTCTTTCAGTAGTTTCCTACTTCAATTTACATTCTGAGGGAAGAATTCATCCTTACTAAACTAACCCGCTGGGTCCGCATGTTTCCTCCTTTGTTATTTATTTATAAATCACTAGAGAATTATTTTATCTTTTTGGTTTATTTAACAGCAGCAAAGATTAGAAGATAAAACTAAATTAATGTGTGAGAAGTTAACTTTGCTCATTATTCAGCAACATAGGTGTGCCCGCCTGGCTTCAAACGCCCGCTCGCACACCGCCTTGGCATGGACGGTAGAGGATGTACATTCTCTGGCTTCGTGGGTTCCCTGAGATGGGCTTCAGTTGTCCCTCTGGCCTTCCCCAAACTCTCCTGCCACGTCTTTGAATGTTAAGTCAGTGTGGGGTCCAGCCTTGAAGTTCCCCTCAGGGATGACTACGTCACTTGCGGGATGTTCATGGGGCTCCACCTCCCCTACACCCCAACCTTACACCAGCCTCTAGCGGGTCATCTGGTCTTGAAACGGCTGCCACTCCAGAGTGAATGTTCCTAGTAAGTGCTGTGTGGTATTGTTGCTTCTTATTGCCTTAGGTGGCATTCCCCATGCTCCTTGGGGAAAGGATGGTTGGTCACCTCAGACCCTAGGTCTGGAACCCCCTTGAGCCAGTTGGCTCTATCCCTGGAGCCAGTGGGGGTGCCCCTGTCAGGCAGAGGTAAAGAAAATAAAATGAAGAAAAGAAAAGAT
This sequence comes from Alligator mississippiensis, assembly GCF_030867095.1. Classification (NCBI taxonomy): domain Eukaryota; kingdom Metazoa; phylum Chordata; order Crocodylia; family Alligatoridae; genus Alligator; species Alligator mississippiensis. The sequence goes on from NC_081825.1 coordinate 61,519,743, forward strand.
AGGAGAAAGCCCAAAAGGCCTTCCAGTCCAGTGTCCTACTACCTGGCTCTCCCAGCCCTCCTGCCTGTGCTTGGCAGTGCTCCTTCGATGCTGGTCCCTTGGGGTCCCCCTTCCCTTTCTGCCCCCAGCCTGGCTCCCCGACCTGGTAGCTGGGAGTGACCATGCAGGGAAACTCCTGTTCCCTTGGGGTCGGCTTCAGCCTCTCCCTCCGGGTCATTGCACCCATCGTGCTGTTGTTCGGCGACTCCACCGCCGTGCTTCCCTGGCAGTATTAGGGGTGAGTCACCCCAGATGCTCCTCCCTTTTTGGGGCTCAATCTTGGCACCCCAGGTGAGCAGATCCTTTGCAGCCTCTTCTGCCGCTTGCTGACCGAGTGATCCTGGGTCATGCTGGCTCCGTCTGTTGCCGGCACGGAGAGCCTCCACCTCCTCACTCACTCTCCCCTCCTTACTGCCGGTGACCACTTTTATCCTTGCCAGCTGGTGTGTCTTTGTGACGTCACTTGCTGGCCTTAATTGCATAAAGGCACAGCTTGTAAACCACGCAGGCTTTTCCCTTCAGCGTTTTGGCGTTGCTCCTCCTGCGGGTAAGTGAATGTTTTCCCTTTCTTTATTTATTTTGGTGTTTCTTACCGCGCCGAGCCCCATGGGCGGGGCTTCCCGGTCCTGCTTCTCACTACCCCTGGGACAATAGGAAGAGAGTCATTGAATCTGATTCCCTTCCAGGCTTCACTCTGAAATTCCAAAGCAAGTAAAAGGGGATCAGGTTCCACATTTCTCTCTCATGGATGAGCTATCTTAATGCACTGAAAAGTATTAAAAAAAATTTTCAAGGAAAAGGGTTAACTGTCAGAGTTTTTTCCAAGTCCAGCAGTGCAAGTTTAATTTGCCAATTAACCTTATTTTGGCTTCTTTTCTAGATAATTTCTATAAAAGTACAACATCTTTCATACCACAGCTCTCTGCAGGAAATGCCTTAATCATAAAACCAAGAAAAATGTTGTCTTAGCTTCTGAGTTATCTGGAAAAGACTGGATTCTAGGAGTGGGTCATATATTTCTAGAAGAGAAAGGAAGTGAGACGCAGGATACTATGTTTAATCTTGTTAATAAATTAGTATGCGTCACAGAGGTAGCCCAAAACAAAGTTACTTTGGGGATTCATCATGTGGCATGCATGGATATTCTCCCTAAATTAGGTTTACTATGGGGTTGTTTAGTCTCTAACTGTAGTTAGTGCAAAGCTGTGTTCAGTTCTATTGTTCTCCTATCTGTATATGATAGTATTTGATATCAATGTAATTTTGATGTATCTTTTTATTTTAGCTACGATTGTGTCAGTAAGGCAGCGATTACCTTAACCGCCCAGTACTGTCCACACTTAAAAAAGTCAATGGCTGAGAATTAGCATTTCACTTGGATTGTGTTTGGATCCTCCATGCTGACGTGCCCCTGGCCTGGGTTTGACCAGACAATGATATGTAGGCAACCGTTGATCCTCTGGATCAGGGGTGGGCAATTATTGTAGCTGTTGGGCCACTTAACAAGTTTTGGTGAGCTGTTGAGGGCTGAACACAATCTTTCAGAAGGTATAATTTTAACAAATTATAGATAAAAACAAATTATATACTAAAAATCAACATCTACTCTAACATATATTAATTTTATTAAAAAAAAATTTTTGTCCTGATATATATTTTTTGAGTAGTGTATATGGAGGCAATTACATAATAGCTCAAAATAAAATCTTACTCTTGTATATTGTGTGCATGTGTGTGTGTGCACCCAAGTTTGGTCTGATGGGCACTTGAAGTGTCAATGCCTGTGGTAAATCCTTCTTACGCCATGACTTGATGACTTTAAGGATAGAGAGGGAGGTTTCTCGGGGGGGGGGGTGGAAGTGTCTTTCTTCCTTGGGCTGATTGGGTGCAGTAGCGAGTGACCTGGGGCTCTGCCTCCCATATACCTTGTCCACTCAGCAACCGATGTGTAGCCACAGCACCAGCCCGCATTTAGTCATACCGGGTCTGGATCGGCCCTATTAATGCCCCCTCTGGGGTATAGACTCATTCCCCCATGCTGGGGTAATGTCCTGTGCCACCAGCTCGACTAGGTGGCTGTGGCCGTACCCCTTTATAGCGGCAAAGTCTCTTATCGCTGGATTTCCTCACTGGGTTGCCTGGGGTCCTGCTGGGATACCCTCTCCTGGGTCAACCCTCTCTCAATATATGCTGTATTCTTCAAAGCAAAATAAAAATCTGAACTCAAACCTTCCCTGGTGTCCCATGATTTGACACCCAGGATTTTGGGACTTGTGTGTCCAATGTAATAGGATGTGTACTCACTCCTGGGGTAGTTTCCACCAGTCTACTCTGGGTAGCCCACTGTTGGTGTTGCTGCAAGGGACTGCTCCCTGCCTTCTCCTGCGCCACTTGGTGCAGCCTTTTTTGGCATCTTTGGCAGCCCCAATTTGGGTCCACAGGGATACTACCTGCCACCCATGCTACCTCCGCTCTGATGCTGGGGTCCAGGGCTTGCTTAGTGCTCTGGACGCCTTTTTATGATGTCACTGAAAACACGCTCTCCCATATGCAGGGAAAGCGTGCTTTTAAAATGGGCTGGAGATGCTGCGTGTGTCTCGGCCTCTCCAGGTCGTGGCTGCTCACTCTCTCCTTCAGTTTGATCTGGGCTAAACTCCCCCTTCACTCGGGGTTCATTGGGGGTGAAATCTCCTTGCTCCTGGAGTCTCTGGGAGCTGAGCTGCCCAGCACGGAGACAGTTTGGGGGGAGGGTGTGGAGGGTGTGAGGGGGTTGGGTGGGGTGTATGTGTTTGGGGGGGTCTGTCCACTTGCTAGGTCCCAGAAGCTGGCTGGGGGTGAGGGGAAGGAGGAAGGGCAGGGGCATGTGCAGCAGAGCTTGCCTGGGTGGTGTGGTGCAGGTGCAGGTGTGGTCTGCCCTTGTTAAGAAACTGCTGCAAATTATTCCTCCTAGTGCCATTATGCTATACTAGCCAGTTGCCCATCAAGAATGATGGGGGGGGGCAGGGGGTAGAGGGGGCTGGGATGGAGTGCCGCCACCTAATGCCCCATGTTGCCACTGTTCTGCCTCCTGCAGGTTAGCGGGGTGGGGAAGCCGAGGCCAGAACTCCCCCACCCTCTGTCTGGTCCTTGGTGTGGCTTGGGAATCATGGCGGCACTCTCTCATGCTTGGAGCACTCTGATTGGCTGTTTCCATCAGCCAATGAGAGTGCAAATAAAGTGTTATGGACAGACAGACAGACTTAGGCTTTCATAATATTAGAATGTATTTAATTATACCATTTTTATAATGGTATCTGCAGGGTCCTGCTGCTCCCTGGCTCCACGATGATTCCCTTCCTTGTAGTTCTCTGTCTCTGTGTTGGGTCCTGCCCTACTTCTCGTTCTGTGCTGAGGCAGGGAATGGTGATGGAATTAGCATGGAGCCAGGGAGTAGCGCAGAACTCAGTTGAGAGCAGTGCAGAACTCAGCTGAGAGCCAGGATTTGGCAAGTGACCCAGTGCAGAGGCACCCAGCAGTGGAGCCTGGTGCTGGGGAGGGAAATGGCAGAGGAGTCAAGGGACCAGAGCCAGGCTGCCTGCTCCCCCTGCCACTTGACTACCCACCACTTGCTCCTTGCCACTGCTTTCTTTGCCTTAGCAGTGGAGGGACTAATATAAAAAGACCCTCTAATAATTAGATTCTATACATGGGAAAATATAACAAATTTATGATTTTCCCTGCATAGAATCTAATTTTTGTCTTAAATTCAAATTAATCTTGGATTTGGGTAAATATGAAAGATGGCATGCTTACAAGGGTGTACTGAACATTATATTGCTGTGAAAAACTACTCCCTAATTTGGGGTAACTGCACTTTTTGGAGGTCTATTGCACCCCAACATCAGGGATAATGGTCTATCAGTGTCAGTTCTTTTGGTTTAGGTGTTGTCTGTCTGTAGCTTTTCCTAGGGTAACTGTTTACTTGTGACATATAAGCTATTATATATACACAATAACAGTAACCTACTGAGTGTGCTATCCTAGCATAAACTATTCATACATTTATTATATGTCTCTGTGTAATTTATATAAATGTTCAGAACCAATGTAATTTACGGCAGGGGATGTGATCATCTGTCCATATTCACAATCTCTGCCCAGTTTTTATTGCATTGAAGTGATGTATTCTCTTATTTCGAAACTTGGTCCTGTTGTCTTCATGCTTTAAAAAGGAATTTCCTATATTTAAGTTATAATTGTGGTCTTGCCAATCCACAAATGAATCTGATTTAGCCTTTGGTTGTCTGGCTAGAATGCTTGTGTTCCTTCACTTGCTTGGATGCTAAACAATTTCTGCTCTTTATTATAAAATTTATATAATTCAAGCCACCAGTCTGCTTGGATCTTGTTTAAACTTGTCATGCATTTCTAGGATCTTACTCTAAATGCTTGTTCTAAATTGTTCCAACTTGTTCTAAATTCCTGCCAAGCAATATAAATATGGGACATGGGTTTTACATCCTGATGTAATCAATTGCTGACAGTAGTGAGCATTGATTCAGCCACATATTGACGACAGCATATTATTTCTGTACCATGTTTTGCAACAAGATATATTTAATGGTTCTACATAATCATTTACTTAGACTGTTTGGTTTTTTACATGGCAACCACAAGAATAAACCATATGCTTGTACTTAACATTGTTGCTGTTCAAAAAGGAATAAAAAGTGCAGAAGTACTTGTTCTAGAACAGCAAACAGTAAAACTGAATCATGCTGATTGGGTGGCTCTGTGCATAGCCCTCTGCAATTATCATAACCAGGGGTTACTGGTGCAAATGCATGTGAAATATGGGGAAATGGATATGTCTTAATACAGTTGTAAAAAAATGTAATTTTCTAGGACAGAGCATTTTAATGTAAGTAATAATTATAAAATACTCTCTCTGGGTTCCTTGGTTATACTAGGTTATTCCAAGGTATAAGTTTAAAAATGAAGAGAACCCTCTATCCTAAGGGGTTTCCACTTAGATCTGTTCTTCCAAGAATTGGAATGTATGTTTTTTGTTGAAATAGAAAAATTGCATTTTTCAGTGTTACTGTGACTGAATTTACAAAGTGAGAGGGTGTGACCATCTGGAAAATCCTACCATTCAAAAGGCCTCCTGTTAGAATATCTCATGCACCCAAGTTATTTTTTTTCTGGCTTTGAGTGACCAGGGATGCATCTTGCCTAGACAGGAGGGGAAATGGAGAACTCCACCTTTCATAGTTTCATAGTTGGTAGGGTCGGAAGGGACCTAAACAGATCATCTAGTCAGACCCCCTGCCATGGGCAGGAAAGGATGCTACCTTCCAGGCACTTGCGGTGAATTCTATCTTTGGCATAACCCTACCAATTCCAAAAGTATTAAGGAAAGATCTGACAGTCTGTCCAGATATATCATCTGCCTGTACATGAGATGCAGATGAATTATAGAATCACAGAGCGTAGGGCTGGAAGGAACCTTCAGAGGTCATCTAGTCCAACCCCTTGCTTGAGGCAGTATTATCACTATCCAAATCATCCCATACAAACCATAGTCTAAACTCTGCATAAGATTACTGTCAATCCTGACACAACACAAGCTTAACACCCTAACCTGCCACAAGTAAAGCAGGGGAGCTGTGGCAACCAATGTTCTGCTTCTATGAAATATTGCCAATATATGGCCAAGAGGTCCTGGATAGAGGGCCATACCCACTGCTACAGAGGAAGGCAAACCCCCCCCCCCCCCCCCCAACAGTCTGTACCAATCTGACCATGGACTAAAATTCCTTCCTGGCCCCAAATATGGCAACTGGTTTGATCCTGCACTGAGGGGCAAGATCCTCTAGCCAGGAACCTCTGGCTTTGGTCCCAGCAGGAGCATTGGCACACCCCAGTCAAAGTCCCAAGCCTTTGCTGTAGTCAACCCCCAATGCCTCTGAAGAAGGTTTAAAAAATCCCTGACACATAGTAGAAAGGGAGGAGGGGGCAACCAGCAAAGCCCAGAAGCATGAGAAATACCCACAGTAGAACATCGACATAGCCATACCTAGACTGTCCCTAACCAGTAGCTGTCCAACCTCTTCTTGAACACCTCCAGTGATAGAGAGTCCACAACTTCTCTAAGCAATCTATTCCACTGCCTCACTGTTCTAGCAGTGAAGAAGTTTTTTTCTGGATACCCAATCTAAACTTACTTTGCTGCAACTTCAAGCCATTGGTTCACATCCTGTTCTCAAGGTGGTCTTGACCACTCTAAGAAATTTCAGAGACTTGAAGTTCTGAAATGTGTTTTAATTCAAGCAGATAATTGTGTTCATAAGGATTTTCACGAATGAGCTAGAGTGAAAGGATCATGACTTCTTTTGCTAAGAAGTGCTGCAGATATAAGAATGTTCTAGTAGCAATTTATCTAGCAGGAGAGGAAACCACAATTGCAGAAGAGTGATGTTGAACTATTGTGGAATTACATGACAGGGATTAGCGTATCACTTTGCTGCTAGTAGGAGACACCAGAGAGAAATCTTCTACAAAATCTACTGTGGAGTTCTGTTTTTGGCACTCGTAAGGGATTGCCATGAGGAATACCTCTTCTGTGGGCTGAAGACCTTAAGATGTTTGCATATAATTTCCCAGTACTTAGTCTGGTAGAAAAATTCCTGACCATGATTTTGTTTTGAACAAGATAAGTGAGACAAGATAGGTGGGTAACTTGACCCTATTCAATATTACACTGGCTGATTCCATCAGGTGAAGAGTACAGCTCACAAGAGATTACAGAGGGCAAAGGCAACAAAGTGTCCTTCTCCCTCTACATAGTTCCTGGCGGCAAACCTGTTTTTCTACCAACTGTTATAATTAAATGTATACATGGGTTTATATATTTGTATTGTACATAGTTATTTCTCTCCTTCCACCTAATAACAAGTGCCCTGTGTCACAGTGTAAGAAGAGAAGAGAAAGTGGACATCAGCTTGTGGCATTGGACCCAATCTCTCAAACTCATGTGATTCAAAATCTACGGATCCAAACAGTGTCCAGTAGCTATTTTATAGTCCAGCCTTTGAGGGACATTCTAGGACAGTGATTATCAACCAAGGTACTGTGGCAAGATAAATCTAGAAGGCGCTTTTACACATGATGGAGTTTTAGTTCTTAAGGTTGCATTCTATGCCCCCTAAATTGAAATGGAGAGTTTTTAATTGAAACAGTGGGTTTTATCTGTCCATCACTGTATATATGTTATTGTCCTGGTTGTTGCAGGTGCCTGCTGAAGGCAGAAGTGGTGAGGGGCCTGATCCTTTTTTTTTTTTTTAATTGGTGGAGTCTGCCTGCCTCTCCTGTGGCCAAGGTGTCATTAATCTGTGCCATTAATCTGTCAGTTTACCCCACCCCCCCATCATGGGAGAGGTGGGTAGGCTCTGCAGAAAAAAAGGATCAGGCCCTCACCTCTTCTGCCTTCAGTAGGCTTCTGCAGCCAGCAGGACACCTGTGACCACCCAGGAATGGGCTGGCTTGCCCCTCGGGAAGCATGGGAAGGTGGCAGGAGGGTGGCTAGGTGTGCTGGCAGCCAGAGAAGATGGTGGGGACAGTGTACAGGGCTCTGGAAGTCCAGTTAGGCTCAGGGAAGCTAGCAGCCTGCCTAGGTGGGCCTGCACCCCATGTGCAGTCCCTGCCACTTTCTCCAGCCACCAGCACACCCAGCTACACTCCTGCTGCCCCTAGGGCAAACCAGCCTGTTCCTGGGTGGCCCCAGGTGTCCTGCCGGCTGCAGGCCCAAAGGCAGAAGCAGCAAGGGGCTTGATCCTTTTTTTCTGTAGAGCCTGCCCACCTCTCCCATGGCCCTGGGGGGCAAGCTGAGTAATGGATGAAGTGTTCCAAGTTACAATGTTGCAAGCTAAACTACATTGGGATGTAGTTTAGTTTGCAATATGCAAATTCATTTAAAACCACCCAAACTTGTGTATGTGTAATGTGTAATGCCATTAAGCTACACAAAGGAAAATGTTTGTCGTGTATATCATGACATCATCATGAGCCGAGAGATTTCAAATAGGAATCCATAGTGTTAAAAGCATTCCGACTTGCTGTGCTCTTTCTGAGTTCTTTGCAACAAAATAATTGCTCTTATTCTTCCCTAGCAAAAAAATCAATACTAAGAGCTGGTATTTTCCAAGGGGTGCCTGGAGTCCAGCAAGGGGTGCCCTAAGGCTATAAAGGGAAAGATCCATTGCTCTAGGACCATAGATTCCTTGTCTAATTGGTTTATGGAACTTTACAGTCCACTTGCTCAAGGCCCAAAGACCAGTACTGACATACAAATCTACTCCAAAACTAAAGTAGCTTACTCCAGAGCTTATCTCGTGTTGGCACTCTAGTTTACAGTTTAACTCTTCACAGTCTGTCTGCAAATAACACACTTTACAAAGGAATATTTAGACACACTTTACTCATAACAAAAAATAACATCCAGGGGAAAATAACAAACAACTCCAAACAAAACCCACTGCCTCTAGAGTCCTCACTTCTTCAAGAAACCGGAAAAAAACATCTTTTCAGAGATCAGTTGCTTATTTCCAGCTCCTCTTCCTCCCAATGTGGAAAAATAGTTTCTCTAGCTAGACTATGGTCTACCAAATATTTGGAGTTGATTTTTTGAATGGAGGACAACCAAACCTGAGGACTCTAGATAACTCTCCCATCATTAGTCTTCTGCTAAACATAAGAATATTTCTACACTTTCTTAAGTGTTTTAGTCCACAATAGAAGGTATATTGCAAAAGGAAAGATACATTATAGTTCATGAAAACGGTGTTCACAAAATAGAATGGAATTTTCAGATTAACACTGACATGCAAAGGCATGTTAATGTTACACCAGGTTTCCCAAAGTATTAGAAAAGTTGGTCATGCTGTACATGTGTAGCTTTAAAATATCCAGCGTAATGTTTATTAAAAGGATACCCCTGATGGCTGAGATCTGCATCCACAATACTAACAACAGCGATATAGATTTCATAGAATAACTAAATAAGATATATATATATATAGAGAGAATTAATTTTTCCTCTCTTTATAGCTTAGTAAGTTTATAAGGTGTATATCTACCCTGCCGTCTGCCTGACTTTGGACAAACGTGGTTAACAACCTTTCCCTGAATATATACTTTGCTACACTACTATTTTCAGGTGCTTCAATCTCAAAATGGAGAGATCACATCTTGGGACAAGATGCTGTTACCAATTTCTGCCCTTCTTTCTTTCAAATTTCTTTGAAGCATGACTTTTTAAGAACTAGAACTCTACCTCCTTATTGGCTTGTGAACTTGCTTAATAGAATAAACAAAGTATGCAAATTTATATGCAAGGAAAGAATATTTAAAAGATTGTGGAAATGTATATTTTGCTCAAAAAATGTTGCTTTCCTGTGTGAAAAGGTGATCTTACAAAAGGTACATGGGCATTACTATGATAAATTTGTCCCAAAACCTACATATTTTAAATTTAGCCTAAGTACTCCTGAAGAAAATCAGTAAAGCTTAAAATCAAATTAAACAATTATGCAGACTATAGAGTGACATCTGTGAAAGAGGATGTAGTCAAGAGCAGAGGGATTATCTATAACAATAACATTTTAATTATGTGAGAGATGAGCATTTTATTTACCACAATATACATAAACTGAATGAATAAATAAAATATAAATTTTATACTTTTCTTCCTGCTTCTCTTATTTCTGTGTATGTGCTTCCCTCTTGTGGTGCTTCAGTTCAACTGATGTTTATCTTCCTTTTATTTAACATACTGCAGTCTGCTGACTTGCTGGTTCAGGATTTGATCTTACCAATGCTTAGCATGTGAATGCCCAGTTCCATCAAACTCATATGAATAAAATTTTCTGCAAGTACAGTGACACCTTTCAGCAAAAAGAGATGTCTTTTTAATTAGCTCTTTGATGGGTGGTGAAGAATTTTTTTAAGATGGAAAGCAAAGTAAATTAATGGAGATGCGAGTAATATTTTCTGGGAGTTCATAGGAAATTGTTACAGATTCATTTGCAGCACCTGCCATTTCTGAACAACTGTGGTCCTTAGTGCCAAATCTATATTCAACTATCCCATGTTCACAGGGTTTGGATCTTGGGTAGTGGAGTTTGTTTGAGGATCATTAGGATTTTTTATTTTATTTTATATAAAATTAACCTTTATATATCAAATAGCATATACTCTAACAACATATTTTAAAACCAGTCAATAAGGCTAGGGACAGACATTCAAAGAGCCTGAGCTTGAAATGGTTCTATTTTTGCTGGTTAGTTTAATGTGCAGAGCTTGAACCAATTTACAAGTGGACAGACATTCACTTTTGAATCAAGAAATACAGGCACATGTCTTCAGTGGCTCAGACTAGAAGCTGGAGGGCACAGCCCTCCCTTCCCTTCCATAGTGCTAAGCTGAGGGGGGGGGCGTGGCCAGGTCCTAGCAGGACATTCTGATTAAGGAAGGGTTTAAAACCCCACCCTAGACTCCACAGTCCCCAGCTGGGGTGTGCCTGGAGGGGGAGGGTGAAGTAGCCCTCACCACCTGGCTCACTGCTGAAGGGGTGGGAGAGTTGCCAGACCCTGGGCTCCGGCTAGCACTCTGAAGCAAGGTGGGTGGGGGAGGAGGGAGGACTGCTTGTGCGGAGTTCATGTATCTGTTGATGATATTGAGCTTTTAAATCTCCCTCTCTCTGCTTCTTCATATCATCTGCAGTAAACTGGCACTCACAGGTCCCATGCCTTGGAAAACAGGTCATTTCTCACACCTCTCTCTGCCCCCTCTTGAACACAGACAGATTGTAGCCTTTGAAGCAAGCGAGCCAGCAGGCAGCTAGCTTATCAGCCCATCAAGAAAACACAGCCTCTCATTAGTGAAAGCTCTTCTTAAATAGCTTTCTCCAAGGAAGGAACTGGGGGACATTATGAGCTGACCTGTTGATTAGCTCCCAAAAGTCCTAAGTGGACACTGTCCTGTCTGCCTTTGTCCCAGTGAAACTGGACACACACACACACACACACACACACACACACACACCCCTATCAGCATTAGCTAGCATGGGGGTGGCATGACTGATCAGATACCAGCTAGGGTTCGTACTGCTGCAGTGCATACCGCGGGAGAAGGGAGGGAGGAAGTGGGGGATCCCTGCTTGAGCATCGAGCGGTGAGTGAGGGATGGGGCAGGGGGAAGCTAGGCAGATGCTGATGTGCCTGTAGTCTCCTATCCCCTTCTCAGCCAGACACAGCAGTGATAGTGCTCCAGCTAGGGAGGAGAAGGGTGGGGTCAGTCCTTCTCTCTAGAGCAGACAGCCCAGCCCAGCCCAGGGCTGAAAAGCATGCTGGGATTCTGGGGGTCTCTAATTTAAGTTAAACCAAGACGGGGTCTGGGACAGAAGTTGCATAAATTGGTTTGACCCAGATCAGTTAAGTCTGATACTACACCAGGTTTATCTTAAACCAGTTTCAACCATTTTGAAACTGGTTTATGTGCACTGAACTTATGTTCTGTTACAGGTTTAAGCCAGTTTCTGATCAGGTAAACCAGTTTATGTGTAACTTCTGTTCCTAGCCTAAATGAGCTTAAACAGAAGAAGGAACTCCAGCAGGTTAGGGATGGGCAACCTATAGCTTAGGGGCCAAGTCTGACCCAGGAAGAGACTGGATGCAGCCTATGGCAGCTCTGTATTATGCTTGTATCCTGCAACAGAAGAATACCTGTTGTCTCCACCCTCTGCTGATTATTTCTGTCAGCCAGAAAGACCTAGTTGGCTAGAAGCTAATTAGAACTGCATATCTGCAGACAACCCACAAAGTTGTCAGAGACTAGGAGCATAACATTGTTTGTTTAATAAACAGGAAGGAAAACATGATTTGCTCTCCTGTACTCCACTGAGATGAAGTTACCTTTGTTTGTTATGTTATATATTTCACTGCCTAACAATAATAATATTGAGGGAAAGCAAAAACTCTTGCTCCTCCCAATGTACAAGCTGATAGGAGACCAAGCTAAGGAAGCTTGCTCTGGGGTCAGCGAGATGGACACTGTCCTGACAATGAGGGTGCCCTGGATTCTTACCCCTACTTCTGCCCCCAGTGCTATTTTACCATGGGATACAATGGTTAGATAGCATCTTATTCTCCAGGCAGACTAGATTTACAAAATAGCATAACTGACTGTAGTGGATTTTTTTTGATTATGTTCAGTTGCAGAAAAGGAAGTGGGATCTAAAAACTGCTAAGTAGCACTAAGTACCTCTTACACATCTAACTTGGATTAAGCACTTAGCTGCCTAAAGGAGGAGTTGGATTTGAGCCTGGGAGTTTTGCCATTAAGTTCAGTGGAAGCAGGATCAGATCCAAGGTGCTGAGTATCCTACCAATTTGGACACGTGTTCTTGCCAAATGAATTGATTGGTATTTTCTCAGCAGTGTTGAGAACTTGTACCATATCCAAAGACATTTGAATATTTAGTAGTACAGTATAAGAACTGACTAGATAAAGTAGTAATGAACTTGGAACTAATCTGACTGACCAAGTTCTGAATTTTCCATGTCAATCTTGTAACCAGACTGCTCTGGAGTCTTTAGCCTTTAACATTAAATATTAATATGCCTACAGTATACCATTGTGTCAGAATCACTTCTCAGCAGGAGAAATTGCTAAGAATAATCCAAGTGGCATTAGAGATTCAATTAATAGTTGAGAAAAACTGTTGTATCTGATTCTACTAACACTGCAGGGTGATGATACAGGGCACTGTGTTCCTGTAAATACTTTCTTTCAAATGAAGTGTAAATACCAAAGGTCAGACTGCAGTTCTGGCTACAGAAACATTGCCTGGCTGAGCTGCAGCAGAAACATCAGAAGGTAAGAGCAGGAGGCTCTTGGTCCTGGGCATGACTTGAAACTGTACCTTGCCGGGGATGAGTGGCTTGGTGGGGCATGGGAGCCCCCAGGAAATGTCCAGCCAGTTACCACCCTAGTGAAAGGTGGGTTGGGGCACCTTAATAATCCCTAACCCCCACAACTCAGTGGGTATGAGGGCCTGGCATGGCTATGGCCACCTGAGCCCGAGGGGGGTGGAAGACCCCAGTAGAGGAGTGGGGCCAGGCTCGGCTGTGGTCACTTGAGCCCACAGGGGAGGAAGACCCCGGGAGGTCCCTGGTCAGGGACAATTGTGTGGACCTGGAGAGAGAGGGCAGTTGTGAAGGCCCTGAGAGGGCAGGATGTAGGTGACCCTGCTCAGAGTAGGGTTGAATGGGAGTAGGCCTGAAGGACTGTGCATTAGGGGGGCTGAGTAGGACTGAACAGGGAGCACGCCTGAAGGGCAGTCCCAGGGGTGCACTGAGTAGGGCTGAACTGGGAGTAAGCAATGCAAGGACCAGCCCTGGCAATGCAAGGGCAATGCAAGGACCAACCCTGTGAGTAGTTGATTGTGAGGATGATGCAAAGACCCCATGGTGGGGCGTGGTGTAGAGGCCCTAGAGTGAGCATAGTAGGAACCCCATGTGCGGGGAATAGACTAAGGCATGTTTGTGGATGTCTGAGGTCATAGTTTGGGCCACAGGCCAAGTGGGGGGACTTAGCCAGAGAGTTAGGGGCAAGTCATGTCCCCAGTAAGTTCTCCACTGCAAGGAGGCCAAGTGTGAGTTGAAACAAAAACCTAAAGGCTGAGCACAATGGCCTGCTGCTCCAGGGAGGGAGTGAGAGTCCCTGTGAGATCCTGGAGTACCAGTTGTGGTATGGGTTTCGAACATCATGTGAATGCCATCTGCAAGGCTTGGGGTGCAGTACAGGCGTGGTTGGATCTGCATACATAGGCCCAGTAGAACACAGTCACCAAAGGGCAGCCTCCCACCTAATTAAGACACCTATTATTGAACAACAAGGCATGGCAAGCGAGGGAGGTGGGCCGTTAGCCCAGAAACAGGTGGGCAGGCCAACTCCTAATCGGCCCCAGGAAGGTTCCCTGTTACATATGGATTGTAAGCCCTAGGGCCTGGAAACTTATCTTTATATATATTTATGAAATGACAAATACAACTTTGACAATAGAGATAAGTAATAAAAAATGGATCAGATTCTCAGGTAAAGATCTCATCCATCATATAACGTGTAACTGCAGAGACGTCTAGTGGTATTTCTTGCTTTGCTATCAGTTAACATCTTACTGTCTCGTTCATTTGTCCATTAGTTTTGAAGTGCTAGGCCACCATAAAGAAAATGCTTTGTGGTATAAACAAATCTGGGTTTGGGTTAACACTGAAGAAAATACTTATTTTTTTTTGTTTTATAAAACTGACTTTCTTTGCAATGTTAATTTTTCATGGGAGTGTGTGAGATCTTTGTGGGTCTACACAGTTTGCTGAGAGCTTATCCCTGGCAGTACCATCAAGGAAGAGGGGAAAAAAAAGTTGGCTCTAATTCAAGAAAATTTCTTAGAACACTTATTAAAAAATGGATTAAAAAAAACTAACAACACGGCACTCAAAAATCCAGAAATCCTAATTATAAACAAGCAGCTCTTGATTAACTACTTGAAACCATCTGCTACTTTATTGTTCCTAATCACATTTTTGGATCTTGTGGCTTTATGTATTTTTACAATGCTATTATCTGCTTCTGGCTCTGGCTCATATTAAGGGCATCTGTATCACAAAATGGAGTTCCAGAGGCTCATGAGAGGAGCTACTGATATGAAGATGAACAGCAGAGTTTTTTGGCAAGTCAGAGAGAGCACTTCCATGAAAGGGAGATTTGGGAAATTTAATTACTTGCTGTATGTTGGTATTTGCTGTGCAGCTTATGACCAGTTGAAAAAAGTTCCAAGAGTACAAGCAATCCAACAATAAGCTGTGTATGAGTGGATCCTTGTGCTTATGTGGGGATCATTGCAAATTGGGGCTAGTGTAATTAAACTGCATTTCCACAAACAAACAAAAATTCAGACAAAGGTTATTGGATAAATCATTGTTTTTGCATGAATTGGAGTCAACATTTAAAAACCCTGCTTGAAAGAGCTCAGTCTCATTTCTGTGCTCTGTAGATTAGAAATCGCATTTAAAATCTACTTCTGCCTATAAAGGCCAGGTATAGACGTGACACTTTTACTGGTATAAGTAATTGGAAACCGGTCTATACCCATAACAGAATGGAAGTTCGGCACATAGACTGGTTTAAAAATGGTGGAACCTGTCTAAGATTTGTTCCTCACCCCACCAAAGAGTGAATGTCTGTTCTGTTTGTTGCCAATCTGAACTACACTGCTTACAGAAAACTGCATAACTTTGATTCTGCCTCAGGGTTTTTGAATGTTTGTACCTAGCCAAAGAGAAATCCTCAAGACTAAACAGATACAGAAGGGGCGGGGAACTCTCCCTGTGCAGGGAGTTACTAGGCCCTACCCTGTCATCACAGAGGTGAGGCTGGGAACAAGCTCCCAGCCCCCACTCCATGATTGTTATCGGGAAGTGGGGGCTAGGAGCTCCCTGCTGTCAGGGCAGAGGGACAGTGTCCCCACTGGGGCTCTGGTGGCAGAGCCCACCATGGCAGCAGGCAGCTCCTGGGGGCAGGAAGCAATCTCTCACTCCCTGCTGCCTGGCTGACCAGTTGTCTATATGTGCTGTTCTACACAGTACCTAATCATGAGTAAATTTGCTACTTGTATTTATATAAATACACGTAAAATATATTCCTGATTAGAGCAAATTATGGTGCAGTACCATCTGCATGTGTAGATGGTGATACTTACTGTGCAGTAACTTGCACTAATTTCAAGTAAAGTGTCTTGTGTAGACGCACCCCAAATGAACAAAATAACCCCCAAAGTAGGCAAATTTTTAGCTAGTTTGTAATAACTCAGTTTTTCAGAGGGGTCTGACCCATATATTTATACAGAATGCCTCTCACTTCAATAGGTCTCCATGGAGATGTAAGATTCTGTGTTGATGGATCCCTGTACAGAGTTGTGACCTTAGGTATAGTACAGGAAGTGTGGACTGTGGCCTTTTTTTAAGTGAGTAGGATGGACAGAGGCTGGTGAGGAGTCTATTTTATGTAAAAATAACTCATTTCACTTTAAATAAAGGTTTGCTATCTGGAGAAAAAAATAGAAAAAAAAAAGAGGAGAAACCATAAGCTAATAGCTTCAAGCAGTTCCAAGTATTTATGTCAGCGATTCTCTACCAGGGTGCCACAATAGGATGGCTGCAGGGTGCCACACAATGTTAGCACTGTTAGGTGTACAAACACGATTTACAAAATC
Organism: Alligator mississippiensis; assembly: GCF_030867095.1. Lineage (NCBI taxonomy): Eukaryota > Metazoa > Chordata > Crocodylia > Alligatoridae > Alligator > Alligator mississippiensis. Next base: position 61,536,094 of record NC_081825.1, read on the forward strand.
AACCCAGAGATTTCGCATAGGAATCCATAGCAGCATTAAAAACATTCTGAGCTGTTGTAGTCTTTCTGAGTTCTTTGCAACAGAGGAATTGCTCTTTTTTTCTGTAACCCTGCCCAATATCAGGGATGGCATGGTGAGAGTGGGGCAGGGCTTCTGACCAGCACCAATTTACTTTCCAGCTGGCCCCTGCGCCCCACAGCGCAGCCCGTGGTCCCAAGAAGGTCTAACACTTAACTGATTTAACTATTTACACTTATTTACAAAACAAGAATAATAGGAAAGGTTATATACAAGTGAACTTAAATGGCATAACCAGAATCACAAAGCAAACCAGAATGCATTAGTCAACCCTTGACTCAAGAACCACAGGTAGGGTAACTGGCAGCTTTCAGCCACTGCTGAGATGCTACCACAAGGAAGCAAGGTGGTCACTCCCCACAGCTCCAACAGGCTTCCCAATAAGTGACAGACTGCAACAGGTTAAGCTCTTCTGGTCTGCAGCAATCAAATTGTATCAATCCCCAACCCCACAAAGAGGCTGAAGGGTGACCCTCTGTGGCAACCAAAAAAGCAAGCAAGAAACAACAGTGTAGGTTCCTGCAGCAATCGGCATGACCCAAGCACAAAGCTCAGGGACTCCATCCAATGACAATCAGCTGTAGAATAAGGGACAGGACTGAGTCCCCTCAGGGGTAGTCAGTGGCAGAGGCAGCACAGGCAGCTCCCGGGGTCATTGCTCTAAACCCCTGCTCCAGATGACTGGCCGGGCACTCCACACACCTCACAGCTCGCCAGTCCCACTCCGAGCGCCGGCTTGTGCCCCAAGCTCCTGGGGACCTTCATCCTGGTGCTCTACCACTCCTCAGGATCCCAATGCCTTGCCTGCTGCTGTCCCACTTCCCCAGGGAAGGTAAGGGGTTTCCTCAACACACCAGACCAGCTCCCTGCTCCAGATAAGGTTGGTGCCTGCACTCCTGGCCACTGCCACTTCTCCACAGTGGAGTAGGGGGCCGACTGCCACCCCTGACCTCTGGGACGCCTGGCACATCTAGCACACTGCTATGGGGCCTTGGGGCACCAGCTCTTTGCCCCAAGCCCTGGCCACTGCTCTCTCTCTGCTGCAGGGCTGGAGGCATGGCCGACTGCTGCTGCCTTCTTTTCCCACAGCCTTTGAGGTATTTCAGAGGAGTGTCTCTGCTCTGGGTCAGCTCACCCCAGCTCTTCTTAGGCCTCCTGCGCCGCTCCCTAGAGTCTCTGTAAGCAGCCCCCCCATGCCTGCTTGGCTGCTGCTTTTATCCCCTCCAGCAGTCCCACCCTGGCTTGCAAACCGGCAAACCAGGGCTCAGGGTGGCTGGCCCCCAGCTCCGGCCATCCCCCTTCCATGCGAATGAGGGGATTGAAAACCCCTTCTTTGGACTGGCTTCTCCTTTTCCACAGGGCAGGGCTCCCCTGCTCCACCCTTGGAGTCACTCAGAGTTCACCGGCACTGCTTCTAGCCCAGGGTAAGTATCTCAAGCCAGTCTGGTGAGCCCACATTAGCAGTCTGTTACATTTCATTAGTCAAAAGAAAAGTGAAAGCTAAGAGCTGGTATTTTCTGAGGGGTGCCTGCAGTCTAAAAATTGTCAATGACAAACTTCAATTTTGCATTTCTGCCACCATGTGGTGCTGAATGAAGCTATAAATCAGTAGCACTCCTAGGCCTTCTGGCATAACTTGCAATGTCCTTTCTCAGAAATTAGCAGGCTGGGGGTCTTAATATAAAGCAGACTCAAACAAAAGAAGATTACTCCCTTATGGTGAGGAAGCGCTTGGGTCTCTGGCTGAGATGTAGCAGGCAAGAGAGGGAGGGAACCAGCCCCTGTATCTGCTTTCTCTTCTTCCATCCCTCTCTTGAGGCTCTACATTAGGCTTCAGGGAAGTGCTTTACTATAAATAGGGTTCTGTTCTGGATTAATTCTGTAATGCTTTTACTCAAGCATGTCTGAGACTTCCTTCTCCAGCTCCCCTTGACACAGCCTTTCCCTCTGCTTACCTTGGGGTCAGCAAGGTCAGGAGTCATCAGTGGCAGCTGTCCTCCTTCTGCCAGTTTTACATAAGTGAAGTTTAACTTGATTTGAGCCTTTAAGAGGCCAAGAAGTGATGAATACACAGGGGAATTCTCCAGGTGTACCCTTCAGCTGGTTTCAGTTCATTTATGCTGTGCAAAGTAAATTCAGCAGACTGCAGAACCTGGACTATAGAGGTTATGTTTTAGGTTTGCATTTCCTAACTTTTGACTCTGTCACTGCTGGAAAGTTATTTGAACGCATAATAAAAAACTCTTTGTTTTCTCCTTTGTTTAAAAAAAAAAAGTTTTCTGGAAGTTTGAGACATATTATATTCCTGAGGTTGGACTGGCTCCCGTGAAACTATTTTGAGCCTCAGCCCTGCATAGCAGTTTGTAAAGACAGACCTTTTTGCCTGGACAGAGTCCTCGGATTTCACTGGTGCTACTCTTGGGTTCCAGGCTTTGTTAGCAAATGTAACTGTAATGACTGTAACCTTGGATGCTAGTAATCCAGCCACAAGAGTTATTAACCTAACCTAACCTAAGCCTTAAAGGTTATTTTCCTCCCATAATGTTAAGGTCAAAAGGGGTAATTAGGATCATATCAGACCGCTTACATAATAATTATTCCTAAGAGCCTCATCTATAATTCCTGTGTCAAGCCTGTAACTTCTGTTTGAGCTATAGCAGTGGAGCTTAAACTTTTTGCCTAGTGGGCTGGATTGGTAGTGCCCGATCTGTCTGTAGGCACAGCGGGTACCATCTGCTCATGTGGAAGGAGGCAGGCTGGCCCCAACACAGGCCTGCATGGGAAAGGATCTTGAGCTGGCCCTGTAGAAAGGAAAGGGGACATGGCCTGGCCCTGCAAGGGGAGAAGGGAGTGAGGTCAGGCTCCAACCTGGCCCCACAAGGGAAGGAATCATGGTTCAGCCGCACAGAAGGGGGCATGGCCAATATCTGGTGAAAAAGGCATGGCCAGGCCCCAACCTAGCCCTGCAAAGAGGAAAGGGGGTTTGGCCCAGCCCTGTGGCAGGGGGGGAGGGAGTATGGCCAGGCACCAACCTGGCCCCGATCCAGAAGTCTGGGGCGGGGGGTGGCCAGGCCCTGTGGGGAGGTGATAGCCTGGTCCAGTCCCAACTGGCTGCATGGGCTTGGGGTTTGGAAACGTGGTGGTGGGGGGGCATATTAATGACCACCACACTCCTACCACCAAATTTACTGACCCGTGGGTAGCCCTGCTGGCTAAATACAATGGCTCCACGGGGCGCATTTGGCTTGCAAGCTGGAGGCTGAGCACCCGTGAGCTATAGCATATCTCTTGAAAAGACATCTCATCTATAATGATTGCAAATGATGGAAAGTAGTGCATCTATCAGAAGGGTTCAGCTAAGTCAGCTGCCAGCTGCTTTTCAGAAACAAATCATTTAGTTTTCAGGGAAGTTAATAACAAACAATACAATAATTATAAATATGGCACATTACAGATAGAAGAAAAAGTTATTGTCATGAGAAGGTTAGGACCAGATTGGTCCCAAGAGCACAGTTCCATGCCCTGTCTTTTCATCTTTCCTCTTTCCCGGTCAATCTTTTTGGTCTTAGACATTTTTCTTGATGAGAAAAGAAGTGCTTCCTCAACTGAATCATACTACATAAACTCAGTTGCAAATCCAGCTTTATAGTAAGGTAGACACAGTTTAAAACCTTTTGCTTGATATTGGCAGGTCTGAAAGTGTTAAGTATGTTTTCAGTCAAGTTCTGCTAGTTTGAATGGAATTTACTTCTTTTTAGAAACACACACACATCTCTTTATATACGTGGTGTTAAAACTTTAATTTGCCCCACATATAAGCCCCATGTGGCAGTGAGGTGCCCTCACAGACTCCCAAAGGGGAGAAGGTAAATCCTACAGGCCCCAAACCCCAGAAACAGCCCCACCACAGGGAAAACTTACCTCCTGCCAGGCACCTGGAGCAGGAGCAGGAGCCAGGACCGCAGCCGTGGCCGTGCAAGCCGGTGTTACGCGGGCTGTTTAATCAGCTGTTTCCGGGGCGGGGAACAGCTGGACCAATGGCAACGGCCACACCAGCCACCACGGGAAAGTTTAAAAGCCCCGCCAGAACCCAGGTGGCAAGAGAGCCGCCGGAGAGAGAGAGAGCTGGCTGGATCAGGGCAAATTAGATTGCTTCAGCATGTGTCAAAATCCAAGCCTGTGGGACAGGCCAGTGGGCTGGATTGTATCCATGGACTGACCCCATGTACTAATGTGGATCAACTCCACACTGTTCATCTAGCCCATGAGGCCAAAAGGTTGGGTGCCATTGTTTCAGTCAATCAGAATACCAAGCTATTAAACTGTAGTTACTCTGAATACACATCATGTACAAAAGTATCTATGATTAACTGAAAAATATGCTGTAAGATTCCTTTGTTCTGACTCATCTGATTAGCCTGGGCACTGGGTAATCAGTAGGGCTGTGCGAGTCGGCGGTGATCCAATCTGGCTTCAGATCCAGCCACTTTGGATGGCCATGATCCAATCCAGAGCTCTGGACCAGGTTTCCACCTCAATCCGGCTGAAGCGGCTCTGAAGCTTTGGAGCCGCCTCGGAGATCTGGCCATAGGGTATAATGGAGAATCAATGAAAGATCTATAACTTTGTTATTTTTTGTATGATTTGGATGAAACTTGCAGGGATGGTAGCCTCCACTAAGAGCATAAAGCCTGCCAAGTTTCAAGAAGATCAGTGCCGGGGTTTGGGGGGAACTGCACCCCAAATTCTTGAAAGCCAAACTCATGTCACAGCTGTGTGTTACATCACAGGGGGCTGAAAACTGCAGGGGCGGTAGCTCTTACTGAGGCCACAAATCCTGCCAAGTTTCAAGAAGATCGGTGCAGGGGTTGGGGGGAACTGCACCAAGCTGCTGACAGGCAAAACTCATGACACAAATGACCCTGTGTGTGATAAGGCACAACGGGCTGAAAACTGCAGGGGTGGTAGCTCTTACCGAGGCCACAACACCTGCCAGCTATGTGTGTCCTAGAGCAGGCCTGAGTGAGTGCTGGGCACTGCCAGGCCATGAAGCCTGCCAGCTGTGTGCGTCTCGCTGGGGGAGTCTGTCATTTGGGGCCCTGCACCTCAAGCTGCTGACAGGCAAAACTCGTGATGTGGGTGGGTGACACTGTGTGTGTGTGTGTGTGTTAAGGTGTGCCCTTCCTGGTGCTGGGGCCTCTGCACAACACGGCAGTGTGCCCCCACTGAGACCTCCTCCTCTACAGCCTCACGCCTGGTCCTCCACTTTACGTGACAACAGGTACATTAACTTAGCTGGCTCAACATCAGTAGCATCAGCAGCAGCATCAAAGGTCCCCATAAGGAACTGTCACAGAGCCTGTCGTTTTATAAAGGAATTGACAGCAAGAAGTAAAGATGTTGTGTTGTGTTGGACATATGATGTTATTCACGGTGTGTGATGGCTTATCTTGTGTTTTTATGCCTATGTGTGTGTAACCCGGGCGGTACTCCAAAAGGTACCCCCTCTCCAATTGAAGGGATCCGAGCAGGTGCACAAGCACTGTGGGAGGTGTAGGGACTCTCTTCCCCCTATAGAGCAGAGCCAGACCACCACTGGGGATGTAACCATATACCTTTTTAATGAGGGAACATAACAGGCATAATCAGAGGGGTATAGTGGACACCACAATGCCCCAAGGGGCAGGATTCAACAAAGGTTAGACACTTACAATCATTGACAAAAGACAGGGTTAACAAACTGTAAAACACAAAACACAAACAACAGAGCAAACAATACTGGTTGGGGAAATATAAAAAGGCACAAAATACAAAATGTCAAAAGACAAAGAAATACAGGGCCTGGGTCACCTGGAGGGGGAGAAAGGGGGGAAAACACAATGGCTCCTGTCTACTGCAAGAGGAATTTCTCCTTGTTAACTCACTCACCCCAAGTCACCAAAGCTGGGACTTGAACTTAAATCTCCCACATGGTAGACAAGAACACTGCTACACAGCCACAAGGGCTAGTGCTACTCCAAGCTGCTAGGGGTCTTGACCTTCCTGGAGCCCCGGCCTCACATTGAGCTGCCTGGCCTCTAATTGGAGGAGCTGGAAGCCAAGCTGGGAACCCCTCAGGTCCCTGCTCAGATCCTCCTGCTGGCTGTAGCCTCTTGTAGGGGATCCTGGAGCCCAGCAGGAAGCCTCTCCTGCCGGCCACACACCGTGCTGCTGAGGGTCCAACTGCTGCCTGCAGGTCCTGCTCCTTCAGGCTCTTCTGGGGCAATTGCTCCCACCCCGCTGGCTCAGCTCTTCAAAGCTCCTTCCTCATAGTCCCTCGCTGGTCTCCCCCGAGTCAGCTGTGCTGCCTCTTTTATCCCCCTCCAGGTGACCCAAGGGGCCAATCAGGGGACATGAGGGGTGAATCTCTGGGCCTGATTGGTGAGGAAAGGGAATCCCAAGTCCTCCAATCGTCTTTTGCCCTTTCAAAACCCCTGGGCTAGGTCACTGCCAGCTAGCCCGTCACGTGAAAAAAAAGGAGTACTTAAAAAAAATGTATCTTTGGAAGCTTTAGGGCTGAAAACCCCTTTGTCAGGCTGAGGAAGTACCTGCAGTTGGTCCTGGATGGAAGGAATAGTAAAGAAGCCAGAGGCTGGCCTGGCATGCAATGCAGGCAAGAAAGCCAGTCAGTGAAAATGGAAATGGAGGAGTCAGGGGATGAGGGACAGGCTGGGGTGGCGGGTAGGGGGGAAAGGGGGATGTAGCAGCGCAGGTAAAAGTGCAGAGGTGCCTGGGGTGTCAGATGCCCATCAGGTTGCAGTGTGCCAGAACTCCACTGTGTATATTGAGTCTATTAGTTTCTGTACCTACTACCTAGGAGGCTGATGAAGTGCAGTTCATAGGCCCAGCTCTGAAAAGTGGTTTGTAGATTCAAACAAGCACCTAACCTCATCACCAGAACTGAAGCCGACTTCCTACAGCTCAAAACACAAAACCTGCCAACATATCTTCAGTACCCCCACAAACTACACACCAGAATCTATCAAAGACAACAAAACCCAACTACCTGTGGGGGGACATTCCTCACGAAAAAAACCACTCTGCCTCCAGTCTCTCAGGCCTGATCCTGAGAGGGAACAAATTACAATGCAAACCACTTTTCAGAGCTGGGCCTATGACCTGCACTTCATCAGCCTCCTAGGTAGTAGGTACAGAAACTAATGGACTCAATATACACAGTGGAGTTCTGGCACACTGCGACCTGCCGGACATCTGACACCCCAAGCACCTCTGCACTTTTACCTGCGCTGCTACATCCCCCTTTCCCCCCACCCCAGCCTGTCCCTCACCCCATGATGCTTCCATTTCCATTTTCACTGGCAGGCTTTCTTGCCTGCATTGCATGCCAGGCCAGCCTCTGGCTTCTGTACTATTCCTTCCATCCAGGAGCACTCACACATAAAAACTGCAGGCTTCCTCAGCCTGACAAAGGGGTTTTCAACCCTAAAGCTGGCATCCCAGGCAGCTACACTGAGCTCACCATGAGCCTCACAACTGCACTGCAACCAGCAAGCATCAAGCCTGTCAAAGATGTGACAGGTCTGGGCATTCCCCAGCCAGGACTTTGTGTGTGCGTGTGTTAGCTGGAGGTTATAGCACCTCCTTCCCGCCTTTCACCAGGGGATTGTTGGTCCTGGCATTTACAGGGCTGCCGCACTGCCAGCAGTCCCACCAGGCCTCCCTACCCTGGCAGGGTGCAGTTTTAGTGGTCATGCCCAGAACCTGGGGCCTCCTCCTTCCCTATAGCCCCAATCCCATATCTCCAAGTTCATCCTGGCAGGGGAATGAACTCAGCAGGGACATGTTCTTCCCATGCTGGCTGGTGATGAAGTTAGTGCCCCCTTCAGCTGAGAGCGGGGCATTACTTGGCTTTTCAAAACCTCCAAAAAGGAAACTGGTGCAGACAGAGTGAGGAGGGAGGCACTCAGTCTGTCTGCAGGTGGAGCTTGGGGAACCCCAGCAGCGGGAGGTTCACCTTTAGGAACACCAGCTGCTGCACCAACATAGGATCCAAGGAGGTGCAGTGGGGTGTCACAACATCCCCAGCAATGCTGAGCACCCTCTTGCTTGGAACACTAGTCGGTGGACAGGACAAGTGTCGCTGGGCAACTGTGACCAGATCCTGCCACATCCGGCTGTGGCTTGCCCAGTAGGACACATTCCAGTGGCTCCACACCATCAGTGAGATAGGTAGCCACTGAAGCCTCGGTGCTACCTGCCTGAGGCTGGGGTCTGGTGCGTTTGGACCCCAGCATCAAAGCCATGCCGAAGGCCCACATTGGCAGTGGCTGGCATGGAGGAGACTTGCTGGTGCTGGTGCTGGTGCTGGTGCTGGTGCTGGCACTGGTGCTGGTGCTGGGAGTGCTGGCATGGGAAAGTGGATCCCCCTCTTCCATATCCCCTCACCTCTGCACTTCGGCCTCCCTGACTTTGTTCACCAGCACCTGCGTCCAGTGATCAAGGGTTTTGGGGCTGCCAGTGCACATGCTCCCCTTCACCCTCGGGTCGCACATGTGTCTGGTGACAGCGGCCTGCCCCAGCCAGGAACATTGATCCCCTGGAACTTCTCCATTTGGCTCTCCAGTTCCCACACTAGGGGGATCACCTGGCTGAGGAGGGCATCGCCAGCGCTAAGGGGCTCGGTAGCCTTGAGGAAGGGCTTGAGGACCACCAACATCTGGGAGATGGTACCCCACTCAGCTCTGTTCAGGGGGGCACTGATCCCTATCTCCCCAAGCAAGGCCATCTCATGGATGGCCTTCTGTTGCTCCACCAGCCTCTCAAGCATCAGGTATGTGGAGTTCCACCAAGTCTCCACATCCTGTATGATTCTGTGCTGTGGGATGCTGAGCTTTGCCTGTTTCTCCTGCAGCATCTTGCCCCCCTTGATGCTGTGGTGGAAGTAGCCTGCCACCTTCTTGCATTTCAAAATCAGCTGGCTTGTAGCAGTAGTGGTGGTGGCACCGTCACTGGCAGCCCTGTCCCCCTCCAAGGCATCCCTCACTATTAGGTGCAGCCTGTGTGCCACAGCAGATGCCAACAAAGTTGGCATCATGGACAGCCTTCACCATATTGGCTCTGTTGTCAGTGACCATGAACCCATGGGTGAGCTCGGCCTGCCCAACGAGCCACCCCTGCACCATGTGGTTCATGGCCCCCATGATCTCCCTTGCTGTGTGGGACTCATCCAGCACCTCAGCTTGCAGTAGAGCCCACTGATGGCCTGACTGATCACACCAGTGCCCCGTGAGGGAGAGGTAGGTGTAATCGCCACCCTGGCTGCTCCAGATGTTGGAGGTGAAGTGCAAGGCTATCTGTGGCCCTGCCTTGCACAGCTCCTCCCTCAAGTACTCCCTGCATGCCTGATACAGGGAGGGCACCACCGCTCTGCTAAAGGTGATGCATGCAGGCACTTTGTAAAATGGGGCTAGAAGTGCTACAAACTGCCTGAACCCTGGTCATTCAACTAGGGAGAAGGACTGGCTATCCAGAGCAAGCATCTCCCCAATGCTCTGGGTGATCTTGTGTGCCTTGGGAACGCGCCCCCCTTTCTGTCCACCTTTCCCCCACTGGTCCAGGCTAGCCTGCCTCTGCTTTGGGGGTAAGGGGGCTTTGGTGTGAGCCGTGGACTTCCCTTTTGGCACACTCGCACTGGTGCCAGGCTGAGCAGCAGGAAGAAAGGCAAGGGGGTGATGCCTCCTCAGATGCACCACCCCCTTGCAGGTGGAGAAGTGTCTCAAGTCCTTGCCACGGCTCATGTGCCTTCGGCAGTGCTGGCAGATGGCAAATCTGGGATCATCTACCACTTCAAAATGATCCCACACTACACTACTCCCCCGCTTCTGAGTTGAGGGCGAGGATCCTGCCTTTTTCCCTTTCTCAGCAGGCTTTTTCCCTTTCTCAGCAGGAGGAGCTGCCTCAGCTGAGCCACTTGCCTTCACAACATCAGCCTCCTCCGAGGTGCTGCTTTCCAGAGGAGACCTGGGTCTAGGGGAAACATGAGGGGTGTAGAGCACTAACTCTGATTCCTTCTCAGTCCCCAGAATTGCCTGAGCCAGAGTGCTCAGCATCACTGGTTCCAGCTCCAGCTTCTCCTCTGGCAGTGGGAGGCTCATGCTGAGAGCTGAAATTGGAGTGGAAGAGGCAGTGATTCCACTGTTGGTGCCCACTTCTGGACTGAGCGGAGGTGGTAAGTGGTGCAGGTGCAGGGAAGTTAGGTGCAGACGCTGCTCCCGCTGCCTGGCTTCCACTGGCAGCACTGATGTCACGGCTGCTTGGGAAGAGAACGCGTCTGTGTTTGGGGCAGGGGGAGCTTGCAGCTCTAGGTCTCTCCTTACCCCGTCTTCCTCCCCTGCCAGAAGACCTGGCACCTGCCTTTCCAGAGCACTTCATATTGATCTTTCCTGTGCTATCCGGTGTTGTGCTGTAAATGAAATTATTTGCATGTCTATTCCTGTGTCTTTTTTCTGGCTCTCACGATATTGTCTATCTGGTCTTGTGATGTGAATGAAATTATTTGCGTGTGTTCCTGTGTCTCAATATATTATCTGTGTCTTGCTCTTCTGTAAATATCTGTCTGTCTTCTTCTGCTGTGATTTTTTTCTATATTCTGGGCCTCTGTGTGCGTGTGTGTGCACGTGCGTGCAAGCAAGCAATCCGTGCTTCCCTGCACAGTGATAGATAGAACTGGCTGGGAAAACACAACTGTCTTTTTGCAAAGTTTCCAAAACAAGTTCCCAAAAAAATAATTCAAAGAAATAAATTGAATTGTAATACTACTAATAATTGAATTGAATAGCTAAGCTAAACTAAGCTAAGTTAAGCTAAATCTTAACCACTTCTTTATAACATGAAAAAGCAGCAGGCAGGTCTCAGTCGCAGCGTTCCTGTCTCACACAGCTGCTGACAGGGAATGAGCTGCAAAAGGCACAGAAGGGCTGGAAATAGGGGCTTTTATACTTTTTTTAGTCCCACCCCACAGACGCTGCCACTGGAAAGGTAGCCAGGGAGAAATTCCATTCTCCATCCCTCCCCCACTCCCCTTCCCTCTTCTAATTCCCTCAAAATGGCTGAAGCAGCTCTGGAGCATCTGAAGTGGGTCCGAAGCACTTCGGATGCTCCTGACCCACTCCGGACACCATTGCTTGTATCCTGCTTTAACCCGGAAGTGCCGCTTTGGACGCCAAATTATCTGAAGCGGGTCTGGATCCAAAACGGGATCCAAAGCCTTGCACAGCCCTAGTAAACGGTAGTAACCTTTCAATTTCACCTTTTAATGGTAAAACTGACAAGCCTGGTTAGAATGGCTAACACAATTTCGTTGGGACTATAGATAATGGTAGATTAAATTAGAGAGGCAAGGACTTTTTTTGTGATATCTTTTATTGTACCATGAATAAATTAGGAAATTCTCATTTACTTGCTTTCATGCTCTTATTAAATTAGAATTTGCTTCTGACCAAAATACTCTCTAGTATTTTAGTCGAAATTTAAGGTAATTTATGATAGAATAACAGCATGTTAATCTTGTACAGCAGTGGTTCTCAACCTTTTGGTGCAGGGGCCTGGATGAGTGGCTTGGGACCCATCTGCAGGCTGGATTGGACCCTGCATACCAGGATGGGACCCTGCTTTGCTTCCCTTGGCCCCACACCACAGGATTGGTTCCTGTACCAGCAGATCATGGCCCCACATTGCTGGATTGAAATCCCATGCTACTGCCCTTACTTCCGTGCTGCTGGATCATGCCCTGCATTGCCAAATTGTGGCCCTATGCCTCTAGATTGGCTCCTTGTGCTGCCAGATTGGGGCTCTGTGCTGCCTCCCTGGGTCCTGTGCTGCCTCCATTTGGCCCCCATGCTGCAGGAACAGACCCTACACCACTTCTAGCTGGCCCCTGGCCAGGATTAGGCTCCAGGCCACCTCCAGGTTCTGATCCAGCATGCTATCCAGCCCACGGAGCTCTTCATAGGCCTGAAAATTTGGCAGCAGGGGAGCAGCAATTGCTAGGGACCCCGGGGGCTGAAAGCATGGCTCTGCCAGCTGGATCTGGTCTGCAGGCTGGGGGTTGAGTACTCCTGCTGTAAAGCACAAGTCATATTAAAAGATAAGTATTTCTGTATTAGTTCACAAGGTACTTCCAGGGCGCATCTACATGAGATGTGTTACTATGCAGTTGCCCAGTTTACTGCACAGTTGATTAGTTTACTGTGCAGTAAGTGTACCCATTTACATGTACACGTACTTACTGTGCAGTAAAAACCCTTAATTGTGCTTAAGTTTGCTATCTGCAAATACATGATTAGTAACTGCACAGTAACTCACTTATAGATACGACTCAGCAGCAAATTTGCTGCCAGATCTGCCCAGCCACTACAGGGCTGGCTTGAGGCCAGCTTCAGGGCTATAGCCTAGGAGCCTTTCCTGTTCCAGGGCTGGGCTGCCTATATGACAGTGCCTGCCTGGGTACTATAAAAGCCTGCAGACATTTTGTGCCCTAGGGCACACACACCACGGAGCAAGTCAAACCCCTTGCCCAGGCAGGAACGGGTGCCGGGATCATATCACCCCAGCCAAATATCTGTCCAGCCTCCTCTTGAAGACCCCCAAGGTAGGAGAGAGTACCACCTTACTTGGGAGTCCATTCCAGAGCATCTCCTATTCCCTGATGCCCTCCTTTGATGAATTTATAGGCAGCCACAAGATCACCTTGTGGCAGAAGGCCACCTCTGTTTTTCCCCCAAAACTCTGCTCTGTGACAATTTGGTTAGTATGGGCCCTGCAGAGGGTACACACCCTACCCTATCTCTTTAGGTAACCTGAGTTGGATATATTCCTGAGGGAGGGGGGAAACCTACTCCCTCTACCTATGTGACTGGCATCACATACCTGGGTGAGGGGTTTGGGCTCCCTAGTGAGCTAGAGACTGCCAGTCTGCCCAGCAACCAGCATTTCAAATTGGTTGGCTGGTAGCCAACAGGTGCTGGCCTCCATTGGACCAGGTAAATGAGGTCATGATGGCTATGTAAGTTAAGGATTGCCCAGGAAGAGTGGGGGTAGGGTAGCCATGATGAAAACTCAGAGAGAAGAGTTGGACCATCTCAAACTTGCTTTCTCTGGAAACTCATGATCAATGAACTGCCTGACTCCAGAGGGAGTCTGCACCTGCCTCTGGATGATACTTGTGAGTAAGCTACCTGAGATCTAATTAGATATATAGCTTGCAGTAACTCAGATGCATGATCAAAGCCTACCCCAGCCACTGTTTGCTCTATGGGATTTCTCTGATACTACTCAACTCTGTACCCTATTCCAACCCTACTCCTTGTAACCAATAATGTTTTCCTTTGTACCTAGCATGGGAGACTTATTGGGAGTGGGTCTAGATTATGGGGCCTTGGCTCCCCTTGGTTCAGCTGACTAAGAGAGACCACTACTTGTGTTTCCAACTGAGAGAAGCATCCCAAGTTTTTGAAGTGAGTCAAGTTCCCCTGAGGGTTACTAAGCCTGTGTTTCCCAGGGGGCACTGTGGCAGGATCAAGCCTGTCCCTGGATGGTGGGAGCAATACCCCCAGGCTAGTGGATGTGCTCCAGGAAGGGTGTTGGCCAGACGTGAGGCATCCCCCGGAAGGCACTCAGAGCCTGGAAGGTGGTCGGGTGCAGTGAGGTGGGTGGCTTAGTGCAGGAGCACCCCCTACTGGCCCGCCACACACCTCTCAGCCTTCTCTTGTGAAGGCTGAAGAGATCTAGGTCCCCTAGTCTCTCCTCGTATGGCCTTGCTTGCACGCCTCTAACCATACGAGTGACCCTCCTCTGAACCCTCTCAAGATTCTCCGCATCCCTCTTGAAGTGAGACACCCAAAACTGGATGCAGTACTCCAACTGGGGCCTGACCAATGCTGCATAGAGGGCATCACCTCCCTGGACCTGTTCGTCATGTATCTGCTAATGCATGATAAAGTGCAGTTAGCCTTGTTGATCACTTCATCACATTGACAACTCATATTCATCTTGGAGTCAACTTATTCAATTAATACAGCCTAGCCAAGGACTTTATTTGTTATTGCATATCAAAGAACAAAACTTTTCCTCCCTATAACTTCTTCAGGAAGCATAAAGAATATACCAATTGTTAATAGTTTGAAAGTACATTGAGTACACCCATTTTTCATTGATTGTAAGCAAATGGCCAGAAAAAAGTAAAACAATTTAAATTCTATTTATGCAGAGGGATGTAGTTAATGTTAGATGCACTGAGCATACCTGAGCCAGTGTACAATACTGCCTGCCTGCTTTATTTTCTAGAATCTAGATAAACAGCAGATCTTGGAATTGGGTGCTTCAGTTAGACTTAGATGTGCTTACCTTTAGAAAACAAACAATTTAGCAGCTAGATAGAATTCCCATTTTCTTGTTTATCTGTTTTTCAGTTTTAGGAGAACATCACCTGATGTCTAAAAAGGAAAAACAACTGTTTTTTTAAGAGTCATAAAGATTTTTCAGCTATTTTTCATATATAAGAAGGCTTCCCTTAGGCCTATTGCAAGAGCAAACCCAATCAAACTGATCCTACTCTAAATTGATCCCTTGCTCACCCTCTTGATTTTAGGTTCACAATATTATACATAGGGTGCATTTGTCCAAAGGAAGTACTAAAGCTGTAACAGCCAGAATCAGAGGGATTAATAAGCAATAAATATGTGCTTCTTGGAGGCATTTGGTATTTTGCCTAAACAGGTAATATTAGCTAATATAAAGCTTGTAAGTTTGTAAACCGCAAATATAACTTGTCTGTCATAAGTTTAACCAAAATGATAAATTAATTGTTCATGGAACTGACTGGGCCCCATGGGCAAAGCTGTAGCTGTGAGATTAGCTGACCTAACGGTTTGTGCTCAGGGTTTAGCTTTAGCAATAAAAAACTGAATCCAACTGCCTGGCACACCCAACACATTCCAGGAAAGCACATCCCAAGAAAGTATATTCAAATGAAACCTAAAAGGGGTTGGGGTTTATGCGGAGCAATGTCAATTTCAAACCTAAAGGTGCTGCATCATAATTTGCTTATTGGATAAACCCGAGTTTGGGTAGTAACCTTTTATAATAATTTTTAACACCTTTCAATCCCATAGGGTAACAGCTATAGGGCAACATTGTGAGTGGCTCTAAAGCCAATGTATTAGCATAAAACTAGGTATAAAAAGCGCATGCATCAGGTGACCAGCAGGAAGGAGGAAACAGAACGGTCATTTCTGTTCCAAGCCTGGACCCTGGACTCCCAGTGTGAGTGAGGATCCTGATCAAGGGATCTTCCCCGGTAACCCCTCTGACAGTGTCGATTGGGGATGCCTGACTTCGCTGGAATCACTTGACGTGATCACTTGACGTGTACCTGGCATCGAGGGAGTATCGATAAGTTGCCAACCCATGTCTGTCTATCTGTTGTTTTGAACAGCCCAGCGGCTAATACCCTCGCAGTGCCCAGTTGGCCTGCGACAGCATTGATCTATCTATCTGTTATTATCTGTTATTATTAATTACTATTAGCTCTTTAATACTGCATTATCTGCTTATCGCATTTATCTTTCTGTTAAATGTCGTGTGTGTGAGCTATAATAAATTTGCCTTTACTTCACTCCTAACTTTGCCTCCTCGATCCAAAACTGAAATAAACAGCCCAGTTGGCCTGTGATAAAATTGATACACTCACAGTGCCCAGCTGGCCTGTGACATAAAGCAAAGTGCAGTAACAGCACCACTGTAGGGCAACATGTAGATGTGCCCAGTCAGCTCTAAACAGGACTTCTTACTCAAGCCCTTGCATCTAGTTTCTTGCTGTCAAATTAAGCTCTGAATATTGAGCTGGAAAATCATTATCAAAAGGCAGAATTTTTTTCAAGAAAGTAAAAACATTGCAGTGAAATCTATAACCATGCTATATATATGTGTGTATATGTGTATGCATGTGTATGTGTGTGTATGTAAATACACACGCACATGTGTGTATATGTGTATTCCGTATAGGATCAGGCAATAAAATGGAATTCTACATATTCTCTTCTTTACAAAATTCTCTATGATCAGATTAAGTTATAGAATTTTTGGCTTTGGTGCCCCAAATCTTGCCTTCAATGACCAGTCTGACTAACTTACCTAGATAAAGGCATAAGTGTGAGAAGGAATCCTCTTAGGCCATGTAGTTACCCTTTACCTGTTCCTTCTGCCTCAGTGTTGCTTTAGCCCAGGCTTGTCCAACATACGGCCCGCGAGCTGCCATGTGGCCCGACAAGCCATTTTATCTGGCCCATGGCGGCGGTGGCGGCGCAGAGTGTGGAGCCGCCACCGCGGAGCGCAAGGCGGCAGGGGCCACAGCGAGACGGGCAGGGCCAGCCCGAGGGCCCCAGCTGGCAGTGAGGGGAGGGGAGCTACTTACCCCCGTGGGACCTGGGGGAGTGGCCCCACGTGGGAGGCCAAGCAGCAGCCACTGGCACTGCTGGCCTATGCCTGCCTCCTCACCCTCCCTCTTCAAGCCATCCCCACTACCCTGCCCTGCCCCACAGCAAGGTGGTGCCTGTTCCCCCGGCCAGTCTCCCCACAGGTGCTGCGGCTCTCCGGGCCCAGCTGCCTGTGCACGAGGCCCCAAGGGGGCCGCTTCTCATGTGCTGCTGGGGACGGGAGGAGCCCGGCCGGGTCTGCACCAGCCAGCAGAAGTGGCGGCAGAGCTGTGTGCCGCTCGGGATGGGACGAGCCTGCACCGGTCAGTCCTGAGCAGCACACAGCTCCGCTGCCACTTCCGCTGGCCGGTGCAGACCTGGCCAGCCTCCTCCTGTCCCCAGCAGCACATGGGAAGCCAGCTTCAGCTGCATGCTGCTTTTCCTGGCTGGTGCTGACCCGGTTCTGCCCAGGCGGGTCCTGCAGCACCATGTCAACCCAGGCATGGCACCGGCAGGCTGGGCGGGCCCCAGGTTAACCCCGGCCTGGCCCCATGGCTTCTCCAGCACCAGATCAACCCAGTTGTAGCCAAGCGGCTCCTGCAGCACCATGTCAACCCGGGCATGCACGTCATGTCAACCAGCACCATGTCAACCCCTGCAACTTCATTGGTGTCAAAGGTCATGTGACATCACTTCCTGATATGATACCACTTCCTGGGACGTCTTTGAATATGGCTCGCCAGCCCACTGAGTGATAAAAAGTTTGTGATCCGGCCCCACATTCAAAAAAGGTAGGACACCCCTGCTTTAGCCTCTCAAACCATTAGGGTGGAGAGATCAGAGCATAGTCTCAGTGTATCAATGGATATCGTAGCTCCTAGCACCTGTTTTGCCCTGGTGGAATTCCATTAGAAACTCCCATTAAATGGAATCCCATTGTATGTGGGAATAGAGATGGTTTGGAATATTTTTGGCCAAATGATTTTTAATCAGAAAGTGTCAGTTTCTTAAAACTCAAATATTTTATGCATTTCCAGTTTTTTTAGAGATAAAAAATGAAATTGTCCATCTTCATTTCAATATTTTGTATTTTTCTGATTTGAAGCTACTTGCATTCATTTTTTAAGTTTAACCTAATGACAGTACCAAAATGGTCAAAATTGAAAGGAAATCCTTGGAAATTATTGAACTAAAACATTTGGATCAAACTGATTTTTTGGGGAAAAATTGATTTTAAAAAATGTTTTGGGATCAGGGGCATGCACCCCTGGGAGGACTCTGGCACAGCCTCTGCAGCCCTCTTGGGGGTGCTGGCAGGCCCCTGATCTGCCTGCTGGCCTGGGGCCAGTGGGGCCTGGGCAGACCAGCTCGTGCAGGGACCCACCACCCTGATCTCGGGGCCCTTGCAGCTGAATGCCACAGGAGACTGGGAAAGATTTTCTTCCCCTCTCATTATGCTACAGGTCAGATTTTTCTTTCTTTCTTTCTTTTTTTTTTTTGCCTTCCCTAAAAGCACTGGATGTTGGCTGTAGTCATGGTTGGGGATTTTGATTGGAATGTGTCAATGTTCTTGCTGAGACTTAAACCCTGAGGTTCCTGGCTAGAGGGTCTTGTCCCTCTGCTTTGAGTCAGACTGGTCAGACTGATTGCCATATTTGGTTTCGAGAAGAAATTTTACACAGTGATCAGATGGTTACAGTCTGGGGAGGGGTTTGCTTTCCTCTGCAGCAAGGGGTGTGACTCTTCCTGTCTCTCTCAAACATCTTTTAACAATCTTGCAGCTAGAAGACATTGGCCACTGTTGTTCCTTTTCCTTCCCTGTGGCAGGTTAAGGTGTTATGACTTGTGGTTGTGCCAGGGCTGCATGTGTAGTTTTACTAATATTTTATGTGGCAGGCTTGCTGGAGGCAGCCTGGTGCACTGGCTTTGGAAAAGTTTGAAATGATTAGTGGGGAATTTCCCTTTCCCCCACCAATTGGGGGAAGGCAGGGGATAGGCTAGCCCCACCCCTACTGCGGGGTGAGGCGAAGACCTGGATCTGAGAGGGGACTAACACCCCCCTCTCTCTGATTGGTTTGTTTCCACTCTGGGGGCAGAGCCCCCCAAAGGAATAAAGGAGCAGCGTGCCCAGCATACTGCACTGAGAGATGGAGAAGAAGGCAAAGAAGAGCTGGCCAGTGGGATGGAGCTTCTGCCCTGGAAGAGCCCGAAGCCTCCTCATTGGGTAGGGAGCGGGAAAGCAGCCGTGTCCCCCGGCCTTGCTGCGAGGGAGCGCGGTGAGCAGTGCACAGCCAGCGGACAGAGGGTCTGAGAAGGACCGAGACCCTGGGAACTGCATGAGGCTTGGGTCTCCAACCTCTGGCATGAGGCTCGGCAATCAGTGCACGGGGGGTCCGGGAGCAGACTGAGACCCCAGTGCCACACAAGTCGGCTTGGGTTCCCAACCTGAGCCCAAGGCCTGGCACATGGTGTACAGCTGGTGCACAGAGGGTCTGGGAGCAGACCTAGACCCCAGTGCTGCACCAGGAGGTTCAGGTCTCCAACCCCCAGCACAAGGCAGGGCCAGTGGTGCATGGAGCGGTGCACAGGGTCCAGAGCGGGCTGGAGGCTGGGAGAACCCAAAGCAGCTGAGACTCCCCTGCTGAGGGGAGAGATACCTTGCCCAGGAAGATGAAAACAGCCTCACCGAGCCCTTGGAGGAGTTGTGAGTTTCCTGGGAAGGGGATTCCTACAGGGGAGGAGGGTCTTCCTCCCCCAATAAGCAGTTGGGATATTTAAGTTGGTTAAAGGGGCAGTCCCCACTCTCCTCCTTTCATCTAGGGCCACTCCTTCTCCTGGGGCATTGCTATTGTTTATTTATTTCCCCTTGGGCCTGCGCCTCATATTTTGTGAATCCTGAGCCTTCTCTTTTGTGAGTTTGTGCCTATGTTTATAATTTTGTATTCCATTAGAGTATAAGCTTGTATGCCTTAATGAAACACTTGTTTTGACCCTTTGGATTCCTGTCCTGTTTATTGAGTTTGCATAGATATGTAAATGTTCTGTCTATAGTTCCTGCAAGTTGTGTATGTGTGTGTGTATATATACATTTTATAACCTTTTATATCTTATTACATTTATATATAATTAAGGTAATCCTGTGTCCTGGCCCTGCTCTATAGGGGAAGGAGGGAAACTGCATGCAGCTGGCATTTTCAACCCCCACAGTGCACCTGCCCTGCTAACATTCCCTTTATTTGGTGAGGGGAATACAAACTTGGGTATCACACAGGTTAGATTTAGACAATGGATTTGTATAGGATGGTTTAGATGGGGATGATCCTGCCTCTGGTTGGGGTTTGGACTTAGGTGACCTCTGGAGGTTTCTTCCAGCCCTACTTTTCTACGATTCTACATGTGCTGTTGGAAATTTAAAACACTTATTCTGAGGGCCTTGCTACACAGAACACTTAGCATATGCTATATTTAGATCATAGTAAACATTACTTACTGTATCCCCAATAATATTTTGTATGGTGAGCTTCAAGATGACTGTAGAAAGGGAGACTTGCCCTCAATGGTGGTACCATGATTTGCGCAAACATTATATTAAGTTGTTCAACATCAACATAGAAAGCTGGGAGGAGTGTGCAGAATCCCACTCGATCTGAAGGGAATGTCTGGCACTGGGTGCAGCTCAGCATGAAGTGGCTTTGATTCAGAGGATGCAAACAAAGTGAGGAAGAAGAAAGCAGCATGCTGTAAATTTGGACTCCAACTCATACAACATATGGATCTGTGAAACTTGTAGCAAGCTGTGTTGCTCTCAAATTGGGCTTGTCAGCCACAAATGGATTAATCAGGCATCTGACTAGACCTCTTATGTGTACACTATGATCCAGAGGATTGATAGTTGCCTGCTAGTAAGCATTAATATGACTCAGAATGTTTTTTGAGTATGCTAATGCTTACTAGGATCTAAATATAGATTTTAATATGCACTAGAGACTTGAACTGGCTCTGGTGCCATCTCAGGGCTGAAACTGAAAATCAGCTAAGGGGAACGGCATAGAATCAGGGTCCCACAGGCCTCCCTGCCTGCATGCCAGGTACCATGCCACTGCTGTCTGTGGCTAGACCTGGGACCCAGTGCAGAAACAGGGATCAGTGAGACCCGGATACTGTGGCACTCACCTCCATGCCAGGTCCCAGGACCTCGGATGGGGGCAGAGAGCACTGCAGGGTCCAGGACTCAGTATAGAGACAGAAAGAGGTGTGACTTGAGTTCTCTAATAGTCTCTGCTTTCATTCTCCCCACTGTGGCCTGACCTGGGACCCACTGCAGAGGCAAAGGTCAGGGGAGTTCCACCCCTCACCGTTCCAAGTTGGGTAGTTTTGACTGACAACGAGTCACAAAAGAATTTTGAAGCCCCTCCAGTGCAGTAGGAGGGCTGGGACTGACCATCAGCTATTTGTTGATCAAAGTCCCCCAGTGTACTGGAGTCTTGAGCCTGCTTGGGTGCCAGATAGCTTATTGTTAGTCCCAGCCTCACTGTAACAGGGAGCCAGGGCTCCTATTATTTTAAGGGAGAAGCAGCAGCTGGGAGATCCCTAGGTGAGGAGGAAACACTGCTCATTATGGGCTAATTGCAGGGGAATAGGCAGCGAGGGATCCGAATGTTTACAATTACCTATTGCAGGGCTAGTGGCACAGCAATAGGCTGATAAGGCAAAGCCCTGCTTGAGCAACAAGAGCCCTGCTGTGGAAGCTGGTGTAACAACTGTAAGCTGTTCATTAGAGTTAGAGAAAAACAGCTGAACTGGGGCTGGACGATGCCTGAGCCAAGAGGGGCTGCACTCCAGGAGCTTAAAAGCCAGCACCTGGAGAGCAGAAGGAAAAGGTTAGTGCTCTACAGGAAAAGGAGCTTTTATCTTGCTGCCTAAGAAATGCTAGCAGGCACAAAAGGTCTTGGAGGCAGGGAGGTGAGACCCTGCCTGTGGATGGCTGGCTGAATGTTTGGTTGCTTGTTTACCATGGGGTGGGGAGGGGTTTAAAAGTGATAATGTTTTCTTCTTCTTAGTGTTGGTTACTCAGGGCTCAGAGCTTGTTACAGCAGAAGTTTGTCTTTATGTTATGCTTTACACCAGAGGTCTGGGTGTGGCTATCAGGGGAGGACTAGAGCTGTGGAAAGGTGGTGCAGGGGCATGTGGAGTTTTGAGCCCTGCCAGGGGCCAGGCTCAAGACACAGGCAGGCAGGGGCCAAGCGGGTCAAGCCTGCACAAGGAAGGCAATAGAAGAGGCCTGAATCTGGGTGGGCTAAGGGCCAGAGGCCAAGAAGGGAAACACTGGGGGCAGGAGAATAACCCAAGGGGGGCAGGAAACAGGGCATATGTCAGAGCCCAAGAGTAGCAGAAAGCAGGATCAAGAGCTCTGAGCCCTTTTCATAACCTAACAATCCCAACAAAGGTCTAGCAGGCCTAGAGGAAAGGGAGGGTCCTAAGGAGTCTGAGTGGGGCAGGAGCCATGTGGCCACCAGGGACATCACAGCTGTCTCTGAGGCTCAATCCTGTCAACCCCCACACTATTTGCCAATGCTTTTACCTTTGCAGAGCAGTCAGATGTTAGTTCAACACATGTTAGGTAGATACTTCTTTTCAGAAAAGTCCTAATTTTGCTACAGTATGATGCATAGCCTGTTTACTGCTTGGACTCTAGGGGCATTTATACACATGTACTGGGGGGGAGGGGAGCTGGGGTGGCATGCTTTAATTAATTACAGTGGCTTAAGAGCCACTCTAAAGTGCCTGAAGCATCATGTGTATCAGCACCCCTGCACTGAAAAAGCGCCCTCACCGCCATTTAGCTTTTCATAGACTTCCATAGACATTAGCGCTGGAAGGGACCTCGGAAGATCATCGAGTCTAGCCCCCTGCCCAAAGGGCAGGAAGTCAGCTGGGGTCATAGGATCCCAGCAAGATAAGCATCCAGTTTGCTCTTGAAGGTGTTCAATGTAGGCACTTGAACCACCTCCGGTGGCAGGCTGTTCCAGACCTTGGGGGCTCGGACAGTAAAGAAACTCTTCCTTATGTCCAGCCTGAAACGGTCTTGTAGTTTATGACCATTCGACCTAGTTGTCATCCCTTGGGGTGCACTGGTGAACAAATGTTCCCCCAGATACTGGTGGTCACCCCTGATAAACTTATAGGTGGCCATCAGATCACCCCTGAGCCTGCGCTTTTCCAGGCTAAAGAGCCCCAGGGCTCTCAGCCTGTCATCGTAGGGTCTGCTTCCCTGACCTCTGATCATGCGCGTGGCTATTCTCTGGACTCTCTCAAGCTTCTCCACATCCTTTTTGAATTATGGAGCCCAAAACTGGACGCAGTACTTCAGCTGCGGCCTCACTAATGCCGAGTACAAGGGGAGAATGACGTCCCGGGATTTGCTTGAGAAGCATCTATGGATGCAAGCAAGCGTTTTGGTCACTTTACTAGCTGCAGCATCATACTGCAGGCTCATGTTCATCTTGTGGTCAGTGATGACCCCCAAGTCTTTTTCTTCCATAGTGCTAGCCAACATAGCACTGCCGAACCTATAAGGATGCTGCGGGTTTTTCTTCCCAAGGTGGAGAACCTTGCATTTATCGGCGTTGAACACCATCAGATTCTCGTCCGCCCACTTGCTGAGCCTGTCCAGGTCAGCCTGGATCACCCGCCTGTCTTCTGGTGTGGATGCTTTTCCCCAAAGTTTGGTGTCATCGGCGAACTTGGCCAGTCCACTTCTGACTCCAGTGTCCACATCATTAATGAAGATGTTGAACAGTATGGGTCCAAGGACAGAGCCTTGGGGGACCCCACTGGTCACTGGACACCATGATGAGTGCCTTCCATCAATTACTACCCTCTGGGTCTGACCCCAGAGCCAATTTTCCAGACAGTGGATCATGGAGGACCCAAGGCAACAATTGGCCAGTTTCTCCAAGAGGTGATCATGGGAAACCAGATTGAAGGCTTTTTTGAAGTCAAGATATATGACATCAATCTCTTCTACCTTGTCCAGGTGATGGGTCACCTGGTCATAGAAGGAAATGAGATTGGTCAAGCAAGACCTACCTGCAACAAATCCATGCTGGCTATCCCTTAAGATGTTGGCGTCGGCCAGTCTATTAAGGATGGCCTCTTTAATAAACTCTTCTAAGATCTTCCCCGGGATAGAAGTCAGGCTGATGGGCCTATAGTTAGCCGGATCCACTTTCCTCCCTTTCTTAAAGATAGGCACCACATTGGCCTTCTTCCAGTCTTTGGGCACTACACCAGAGTGCCAAGAGTTTTCAAAGATCCGTGCTAGAGGCTGGGCTATGATGCTCGCCAGCTCCTTGAGTACCCTGGGGTGAAGATTGTCAGGGCCAGCTAACTTGAAGGTATCCAGCTTCTCAAGATGTTCCTTCACGAAGTCAGCATTAATGGAGGGCAGGGGATCACCCTCACCCGGACTTCCCTGTCCCGTAGCGGGCATGGGCGTCCCATGGGACTGATGAAAGACCGACGCAAAGTACCTGTTTAATAGGTTGGCTTTTTCCTGGGCGTCAGTTGTCAGTTGCCCCATCTGGTTCAGCAGGGGTCCAACGTTGCCCCTGCTTTTCCTCCGGCTCCCCACATATCTGAAAAAGGACTTCTTATTGTCCTTGATGCTCAAAGCTAGTTAGAGTTCAGTTGCAGCCTTGGCTTTCCTGGTCTGCTCCCTGCAGGACCGGACCAGTGCAGAATAATCCTCCTTGGAGGTGACTCCCATCCTCCATCCTTTGTAGGCCTTTCTTTTTAGCCTCAGGAGGTCTGCTAGGTCCCTGGAGAGCCAGGGGGGCTGCTGTGCCCTCTTGCTGCCTTTCCTCCGAGATGGAATAGACTTAGTTTGTGCATTGAGGATCACTCCCTTGAGGAGCAACCACTCTTCTTGAACTCCCCTCTCCTCATGGTCACGGTCCCTTAGGGCCTCACTGACAAGCCTCCTGAGCTTGTCAAAGTTGGCTTTCCTGAAGTCAAGGATTTCCATGTTGCTGACTGACTTGCCAGCTTTTCGGTGGATGGTGAAGGTGATCAGCTCGTGGTCGCTGTCACCCAGCTTCCCATCAATCACTAGGTCGCCGACTAGGTCATCCCCAGTAGCCAGTACCAGGTCGACCAGTGCTTTGCCTCTCGTTGGCCCATAGACTTCTTGAGTCAGGTAGAGGTCATCCACGCACAAGAGGAAGCTTTGCGACTGCTCAGATTTTGCTGAGCGATCCTCCCACGAGATGTCCAGGTAATTGAAGTCACCCATGACAACCATGGTCCTGGAGCATGCTGCCTCAGCCAGTTCCCGGGCAAATTCCTGGTCAAGCTCAGGACTTTGGGTGGGAGGTCTGTAGTAGACTCCCACCATTGATTGTGTCCCCTGTGCTGTGTTCCCCACGGATTTTAACCCAGAGGGTCTCCAGTCGTCCACCCTGGTCGCCAATATCGGCTTGCAGGGACTTGTAGCTTTCCTTAACATAGAGAGCTACACCCCCGCCCCTTTTATCTACACGATCCCTCCCGTACAGGGTATAGCCATCTATACCCGTGGTCCAGTCATAGGTGGAGTCCCACCAGGTCTCCGTTATCCCTATGACATCATAATTTTTTGCATTGAGCAGGAGGATGAGCTCCTCCTGCTTATTCCCCAAGCTTCTGACATTTGTGTACAGATAGGCAAGTGCCCCCTGGGGGGCTCCTTCCTTGCCCACAGATTTTACCAGGGCTGGGGCTGGGGTGGGCTCCCTTAAGTGCCTTGACCTGCTGGCTTTGCAAGGATTGCTCAGCGGGCCAGCAGTGGCGGTAGTCCCCCTGTCCCCCAGCGGGCTTAGTTTAAAGCCTGGTGGAGCAGGTCAGCCAGTCTGGCTGAGAAGAGCCTCCTCCCTAGGGGAGAGAGGTGGAGGCCATCTCTTCCCAGCAGCTCGCTGCCTCTCTCGCCAAAGAGCGGGCTGTGGTCATGAAAGCCAAAGCCTTCCCGATGACGCCAGTGCCACAGTCTTTGGTTGACCACGTGGATCCTCCTCTCCCTCCTCGGCCCATAGCCGGAGACTGGGAGGATCAAGGAGAACACCACCTGTGGCCCCAGACCCTTTAGCCCCGCTCCCAAATCCCTGTAGCGCCTCATGACCTGGCTGGGAGCGCTCCGAGCCGTGTCATTGGTGCCCACATGAATTAGGAGCATGGGATAGTGGTCTGTGGGTTTGAGGAGCTCTGGGATCCTCTCCGCAACGTCCCGGATACGGGCCCCTGGGAAGCAGCAGACTTCCTGGGCTGAGGGGTCAGGGTGGTAGATTGCCCCCTCAGTCCCCCTCAGGAGAGAGTCTCCCACAACAAACACCTTACGTTTTGTCTTGGGGAGAGCAGGGGCGGGAGCTGCAGTTGGGCCCGTGTTGCTTGCGGGAGCCAGCAACTCAGCAGGCTCTGCTGGAGCAGCAAGAGGTGCATACCTGTTGCTCAACTCTGGCGGGGCAGGGGCCTTGGTGCGGCGGGCCTTAGGGCCCTTGACCACCGTGGTCCATGCCCCTGGCTGGACAGAGCGGGAGGTCCCAGAGTCCTCCTTTGGCCTGGGGGGGAGACTGTGGTCTACCCTCCGCCTCCCGGGGGAGAAGGGCCTGGCAGTAGGAGTCTATCTCCTGCTCGCAGTCCCTGATGGCACGCAGTCTCTGGACTGTGGCCTGGAGCTCCTCCAGCTGGCGCGCCAGAGACCCCAAAAGGGAGCAGAACCCACAAGGGGAGGTAACCATGCTCCCAGGCCCCAGAGCCTGAAAAAGGGACAGGCAGCCCCCGCAGCCGAGAGTCGGGGTCTCCGTCTGCGTGGAGCCCGGAACCAGGGGCTCCGTCTGGGTGGCCGTCTCTGAGGTGCCAGAGGGGACCCTTGGGGTGCGGTGCGTGCCCATCCGTTGCATGCCTCTGGGAGGCTGGCTACGGCTGGGACTGTCTACCCTGGGGGGTGCACAGGCAGGGTCCTGGGCCCTCCTGTGCACCCTCCCGTGCGAACTCCGCGCTAACTCACGCGCCGGCAGAGAAGCGCGCCTGTTTGCGCAGCCTGTTCGCACGGCTCCAGTCGCATTGCTCCCTGGGGGGCTGGGCCAAGTAGGGGCCTGGGTGGGGCTTGACCCGGCCCGGCTCCACTCAGCCGCCGCCTCCCACACACACACTAAGGGGTTAGCCCCCTCTCTCCACGGGCCCCGCTTACCTCCGGCTGTGCTGGGGGTTGGCAGGGGGCTCCGCGGCTGCTGGAGGGTTTCTGGGGGGCTTCGGGGGAGCAGGGGCACAGTGGGCTTTCACCCGCGCATCTCTCGCCGCTCCCGCATCTAACTGAAGCTAAAGCTCGTTGAATGAGCTTTAGTTAAAGTGCCCCCGTTGCCATTTTTCAGTGGGGGGACACTGATGCATGTGATGCTGGAGTGTTGTAATTACCACTCTCCAGATGGAGCCTGCTCTGATGCAGTGTAATTATAGCACATTGGAGCAGGCTCCATATACGTGTATATGCTCCCTATTACACTTGCATTAAGTTCAGTTGACATGTGCCAAGCGTAAAATATAACAACCCCTTGACTTAACTATAGTTTCAGAGTTGCACCAAAAATTAGGTCAGGGTTTAAACAAAACCTTATATAGTTCTTTGTTGGTTTATATGAATAGAGCAGTCAGGTAAAGAAACAACAGCCAGATTTTATTTTGTGTATTGGATATCCAAGTTGTTTTTCTACTAAGTGAACCTTGTGCTATGGAAAAAAAAAATTAATAAAGTATAGATGGCAACTTTAAATGTTGTTGTTGTTGTGCCTAGGAGTATAAATGACCCCAAACTAGAGACTTGTTGCCTCCAAGAAGGGCTTGCTGATTTATTAAAGAGGAAATTAATGTGCCATACACAAATTCATTGGGAAATTCACTAGATTATATAGCTACTTCCTCACTACTGTTTATTACAATATGGCAAATAAGGGAATTATTTTCTTGCCAGCTCAAACTGTGTTGTTTCAGGTACACTGGTGTCCTAATGTAATGCAATTCTGAGACCCATAATTCTCTTGGCTATGGGTTCTACACAGAAGAACTGTAGTGTTATTACTGGAAGCTGTTATAGATTAATGTATGTTTCTATTTTTATTGTTGTATAAATTAGTAATAAATTCTAAAACAGCCCAAGAACCTAATTCTGCTAGCAGGCTTCTGATACAGTGAGCACATCTACACAAGGTGCTTTATTGCACAGTAGAGCAAACTACTGTGCAGTAAGCATTAATATGTACATAAGTAGTCCCTTACTGTGCAGTAATTTGATCTACTTAGCAGTTAATTTGCTACCTGGATTTTCAACCTTTACTCTGCAGTTAACTTGTTACTTGGATGCCTATTTGAAACTTTTGGGTTGAATTGTGTTTGCACACCTAGCAGTGCTAACCTTGCATGGCACCCTGAGGAACCCTTGAAAGGATCTGAAGGCACCCTAGGGCATCGTAACACCCTGGTTGAGAATCACTGAGCTAAGGTATCTGTACAATGCATCCATACAACACAGTGCAGTAACCTAAGGCTGTATATACACATTCATATAATCTGGGAGAATTCTCCTAGGTCTGTTCTCCTGGAGAACTTGCCTAGAGTCAAGTGGACAGACAGCCCCTGAAGAGTAGAGGTCTTGCAAGGCTGACATTGTGCACTCAGGGCAGGGAGCCTGTGCACATTTCTCAGAATGCTTTGGACGCTTCTTTGGTCTGCCTGGTGACAGAAGGCTGTAGTGTATATGGCAGGCCTTACTGGCTGACCCAGACTGCCCATGGTCAGCCCATGCTTTCCTGCAGCACAATGTGGAGATTGTGAAGGGGTTATATCCTGTTTCATGCTGGAGCAGCAGAGTCCAGCTGGTGTCACAATGTCTCCCTGTGTGTGGAGGGGGAATGCTAGAGGACAATATTCTCTTCTGAAAGAAGCTATGGCATATACAGGCATTTGTTTTCCCAGGAAAAAATCAACCCTAGGAGAGTTAGCCCTGGTTGTTCTCAGGTTATTTTTCTCCTGGAGTGGTCATTTTTACCTTGGGAGAAAAGCCTGAATATCTGTACACATGTGGTTTGTCCTGGGACAGCAGCAACTGGTTGACTAGGAACAAAACTTGCAAGACCCCAGGCATCATGATGTAGAGATGATTCTCCTCTCTTCCTAAAGTAGGGCTGTGAGAACATACTGGAGGGCTCCAGGAGAATGAGCAGATTAAATGATTTATTTTTTTTAAAAGGGGTGGTGAACAGGGCTTCATTTAATTCTATTACAGAAGTTGGTCATTTTTAGTTTTATTTTGATTTAAATAATATTTGTCTTCATAAAATATATCAAATTGAATTAAACTATAGCCATCCATCTACATTTTATTGTATTCCATTTTTCATCATTTCTTTCAGTTAAGCAGATGCTGCATTTTTGTTGGCAAAAAAGCTGGTCTTATAATGTGTAAGAGAGCTGTTTCCCAAAATACAGTCAGCGAGAAGCTGTTCTACAGGCTGAAAGGCTTCTACTGTGATGCTGAAACATAAAGTAAACTATAAATCTTCTGGAAAAGATTAAATTTAAATATAACTCAGTGTGACTGAAGAGTCTCTTAGCATCCTAGGTTTGCAATTTAGTTTTCAATTTAAACTGGGCATGGGTAAGGGTTGATAGCTGAATGAATAATATATCATTTTCTTCAGCTCAGCTCTTTCCCACCATGTGTTTATTCATTTATGCTGCTTAAAAAACAGAAATACTTCTATCAGTATTCAAGAGTATTGTGACAAGCACAGTGCAGTCTAGAACGGTTTCAAGGTGCTATAGAAGCCAAAAGCAACTTACCTGAATACTACCCTTCCAAGGTGATAGTTTTACTAAGTCTTCAGCCACACTTGATTATAATCGACCCATGGTGACCAAACCAAGACTTGTGAGCCGCATGTGGCTCGCGGGTATGGTACTTGCAGCTTTCCAGAAATTGGCTAAAGCCCCACCCACTTCTCCCTGAGGAGGCTCTGGGGGACAGTGCAGCCATGCCACTTACCTTAGGGTGTGCTCCCTTCAGGGAAAGCTGGAGCAGCTTGGCGGTGTGAGGAGAAGGGGTAGTCAACTCCACTCAAGGTCACTCAGCAACGCCCCCCCCCTCCCTCCCTTCCCCCCTTGCTCTCTGGCACTTGAACTTCAGTGGAGGATAGGATGTGGCTCCCAGGGTGAGTAACTCTGGCCACCCCTGTAATAGATGAAAGAATACGTTGGAGTAGGTGTGAGCAAGTCGGGCTACTTGGTGTGCATCTCTCTCTCAATTACCCTCCAGCTATGCATTGTTTACCTATGCACTTGGTGCTGTTAAAAAATCCATCTGCAGGGGTCTGTGTGGCTGTTAATCTCACAGAAGGGTTGGGGACGTGTTGCTTGGGGAAACTTGCTATAAGGGGAGGTGAGAGACCTTGAGTTTGGGTGCAAGTATTTCCTGATTTTTCTTTTCTTTTCTGCTACAGAATTGCCATCACATCTGAAAAAGGGGCCCTTGGTAGAAGTGGTTCTTATGAAACTGACAGAAGAGTAGATGCAGGGGACACTTTAAATGGAGTGGGAATTGGTATTTTGACTGCTTTTTTTTTTTTTATAAAAAAAAAAAAAAATAATCTGATTCTTCTAATTTTCTGTGTTTGCAATCAATGTATGCATTAGCAAATGTCTTGTGGCTGTTAGCTGTTGGTGATGTGTGGGTCTCCCTTGAAAGGGGGGGGATGGTTTAGGTGTGCTAGGGTATAGGGGGAAAGGTTTCAGCCATGAGGGCTATCCTATGGTATACAGCACGAGCTTTCAATGTTAGGGAGAGCAGCCTAACTGTGCCTGTGATAATGGGACTGCTTAAAAAATTTGGGAGTATAGCAACTAACACACAGTAACCAACAGGGCCTTAACGTGTAGTTTGGGTGTCAAAGTGTCCAGTCATCAGAACACTACTGTTACTGTTGATGGCATCTGTAAAAAGCTGGGGGTGCTAGGAGACATTGCAAGTCTGGGATTGGGAATTTAATCTTGGGATCTGGCTGGGTGTGGAACGGATCAGGAAATGGTAACTAGGTCTGGCAGTGTCAAGAGGACCAAGTAAAGCAGGGGTCAGCAGCATTGAGCTTGAAACCTGTGGTACCCAGTGGAACCCAATACTGGGGACCACTTGTGAATGTGTGTTGCTGAGCATATCCCATTTTTCAGCACTGCAGGAAATGCCTGCAAAAAGACAGTGCCATATGGGGGAGATTAGGAAACAGTGAGAGGGAGATCTAGGTCTAGCAGTGCCAGGAGGAATGACAGGCACAGGTCGGCAGCATTGAACTGGACGTCAGCACTACTCGGTAGACACCAAAGTTGGGGACCGTTTGTGATTGTGTTTCACTGAGTGCAACCCATAGTTTACCACAGAGGAGTCCCCAGTAAAATTTGGGGGGCTTGTGCTCCAGGGTGCCCTGCATAGTTCAAGCGCCCCAGTCTTTGACATACCACCACACCCTAGCTGTCAGTAGAGTGAATTTTGAGATGAGTAACAGAAACAGGTTTCCTTAAAAACAAAAACAAAATTTAATTTAATTAGTGAACTTATTAAAATAGGAGGATTGATCCATCAGCAGAAAATTGATCAGGCAGGCTCTGCAGATATACCTGGTGTGCTAAAGCATTCATTACACAAGAAACTTGTGAATTAAACTGCAAATTACATGAAAGTACCAGAGAATAGCAGTGGCACGTGGTGGACACGGGGCCTCAGGACACAAGATGGCGAGTTGATATGCATGTGACTTGTACATGTGATGGATTTGCCATGATAAAACTAAAATACATAGGAGGTGGTCTAAGTTGGCACGCTCAATGAAAGTTTGAGACACAAAAAATCATGCATGTATACATGTTGATGCCATTATGCTAGACAAATGGCCAGTTTTGTAACTTTGTCATGTGTATATGGGCAAATCATCAAGTGTACAAGTGCCCATTGAAGGATGACCTGTTAGTAATACCAGTGTCAGGTACCACCAAAAAGGAAGACCATGGCTATCCTAAAGACAAATAATAAAAATAACCAGATGCAGTTAAGCTAAGCAGACTTATTTTCCTCCATTCTCATACTGGTGGTTGTCAAGATGAGAGAATGGGAGGGAAAGGGGGGGCGGGGGAGAATCTCTGAGAAACAGGGTGAACTCTCCCATACTTACCTCAAGAGAGCAGGAAGCTGCATTTCCAGAGTAAGTGTTCACTCAGGATTGGCCTGGGACACAACATGCTGAGTACTTCTGGCCCTGGAAAGGGGTAGCCTGGGGGAGAACCCAGTGCCTGGAAGCTAGTGACACAGGGGAGCTCCCTTCCTGACACTAATCAGATGAGGAGAAGGCAAGATTCAGGCACCAGGGAGAGGGTGTGAGGAGATTGGAGGATTCCTGATGAAGCAAGTTTGGTAGCAGAAGCTGGAACAGTGGGATCCAGGCAAACAGAAGCCTGTCTCCCAAAGAAGGTGGGGGAGAGAGAAACAGGGAAGATCTAGAGAGCTCAGCCCTCTTGAAAGTATGGACTGACCCCCTAGGGACTACTTGTGCAACCTGCAGATGACAGGGACAGTTTATTTTCTTTGTTTTGTTTTCTTTCTTTCATCCAAGGGACCTCCTTGTTTTTTCCTTTACCAGTCTTTTTTTGTGGTGATTCATGGACTCGGGTGTGGTCAAGTTGGGGTGTAGGGGATGGAGAAGCCCTTAAAATCTATCTGGCTGGGCACTTCAGAACAGTGGGTATTTTTCCCTTTGGTAAGAATCTCCAGCTGAATTTTCCCAGAAACATCAAAGATGTGGCAGGTGAGACTATAAGATCAGGGAGGGACAGGGGGAGTTCTTTTTGTGTACCTTCTTTGTCCACTAATTGAGGGAAACACATTATGCAGAGGACTCAAGCTGTATAACACCTATACTCAACAGTGGTCCACAAGTTAAATGTAAGCAAGTGATTAATGTGTGATGCTATATACTAGGAGTGTTTAATGTTATTTTTGCAATATACCTAAGTGCAGCAATGCTGCTTTACATTTTCAATATATTCTTCTGTTGTCATAGTGGCAAAATATGCTGCTTGTTGACATAATAATAGATTGCCTAGTTCTTGACTATTAGGAATAGAGCTGCCAGCAGGCTCTTGTTTCCTTAATGATAGCCAAATATGAGTTAGTTTTCTCTTATTTTTTCCCTTTCCAATTTCAAGGCTTAAAGCTTCTTTTCTCAAATAAACCAATCTCTGTGTAACCAAAATTCATGAAATCAAAGTTCTTTTAAGAACAGTAAGCCTAGACTGGCCATAGGGAGCTTGTGGTAGAAAACTCGACAACAACTTCACTTTGACTGTGTGTTTTTTAAAGTTTTTGATTTAAAGCACATTACTTATTTCCAAGGACTATTTCACACAAAATGCACAAGCACGTTTAGAAGTAAGGCTTCTCTTACTTCCACCTTCCCGGGCCACACATTCAGATTCCTTGTTTGCTTTCTTTCTGGCCACGTGAATCTCTGCTGCCTACCTGTCCAAATGTGTAGTTTCAAGAGGAGGGTATTCTCATCCCTGTAAAGGCTAGGACTTTGTGGTTCGGACATTCTTTTGGGATATAGGAGGTATGGGTTCAAACCTCCCCTCCCCAGGAAATTAGCTTAAAAGCTGGGTCTCCAATGTCCTTGGCAAGTGCCTTAACCACTAGGCTGTTAGACAAAAGGTGATTAACACTACTCTACCAGATGCGTAAAACAGTTGCTATTTGTGGTTTTTGCTTGACTATAGTTGTGGAGGTCTTTTGTGACATTAAGGAATCTCCAAGGCTAAATTGAATGGCAACAGATTTAAATGCCTCAGTGGCCCAGTATGAGCAGTAGGATAAGTTTAACTGCATAGGGAGAAAATGGAGATGGGTTAGGAATTTAGATGACTTTTGGTGGGATTCACACTGTTACACAGAGCAAAATAAAATCTTATTTCATGACTTAGATGCCTAAAACCTGCCTAAATATCACTTAGATGTCTTAGCAATGAAGAAGAAGTTGGACCTGCAAGTGTCTTTGTGTGAGGTTACACAAAAATGGCTTACTCCATTTTAAATCTGGAATACCTGAAAGGGATTTAGTTTCATAGTAGTTTCATAGTAGCTAGGGTCAGGAGGGACCTCAACAGATCATCTAGCCTGACCCCGTGCTACAGGCAGGAATGAATGCTGGGTTCACAAGACCCAAGACAGGTGATCATCCAACCTCCTTTTGAATTTGCCCAAGGTAGGGGCAAGGACCACTTCCCTGGGAAGCTGGCTTCAGATTTTGGCCACCCTAACTGTAAAATATTGCCTTCTGGTCTCCAACCTAAACCTATTCTCCGCCAGCTTATGACCATTGTTCCTTGTCACCCCAGGTGGTGCTGGGGAGAAAAGAGCTCTGCCTATTTGCTGTTGATCCCCCTTGATGAGTTTGTAGGCAGCCACCAGGTCCCCCCTCAGCCTCCTCTTGCTGAGTCTGAACAGATTCAGGTCCTTCAGTGTCTCTTCATAGGGCCTGTCCTGCTGCCCTCTCACCAAGCGGGTGGCCCTCCTCTGAACCCTCTCTAGACTCGCCACATCCCTTTTGAAGTGCGGTGCCCAGTACTGGACGCAGTACTCCAACTGCGGCCTGACCAAAGTTGCATAGAGGGGGAGTATCACCTCTCTGGACTGGCTTGAGATGCACCTTTGGATGCATGACAAGGTATGGCTGGCCTTGCTGGCTGCGGTCTGGCATTGGCGGCTTCTGTTCATGTTTGAGCCAATAATGACTCCAAGATCCCTTTCCGCCCCTGTGCTTTCAAGAAGGGAACTCCCCAGCCTGTATGTATGGTGTGGATTCCTTCTCCCAAGGTGCAGCACCCTGCATTTGGCTACGTTGAACCTCATCCTATTCTCATCTGCCCACTTTTGTAGTCTGTCTAAATCTAGTTGTAGCCTCTCTCTCCCTTCAAATGTGTCCACCTCGCCCCACATCTTAGTGTCATCAGCAAACTTGGACAGCGTGCTTTCCACCTCCTCGTCCAAGTCACTAATGAAGATGTTAAACAGTGTGGGCCCGAGGACCAAGCCCTGGGGTACCCCACTGCTCACATCTCACCAGGCTGAGTACAACCCGTCCCCCACTACTCTCTGGGTGCCCCCAATCAGCCAATTTTTTACCCATCCAACTGTGCAGGCATCAATGCCACAGTCACTTAATTTGTTGATGAGGATGGGGTGAGAGATGATGTCAAAGGCCTTCTTAAAGTCTAGAAAGACTATGTCCACACCGACACCATCATCCAAGGATTTAGTTACTTGGTCGTAAAAGGCAATCAGGTTGGTCTGGCAGGACCTGCCTTTGGTGAAGCTATGCTGATTGCCCCTGAGCATGATCTCCCCTGCAGGCCCCCCACAGATATGGTCCTTGATGATTCTCTGCAAGATCTTCCCGAGCACCGAGGTGAGGCTTACAGGCCTATAATTACTCGGGTCCTCATTCCTCCCCTTCTTAAAAATAGGGACCACATTAGCCAGTTTCCAATCCCCTGGCACCTGGCCAGATGACCACGAATGCTCATACAGCTGGACCAAACGCTCCCCGATGACCCCTGCCAGCTCCCTCAACACCCTTGGGTGGAGGAGGGCATCTGGAACTGCAGATTTAAAAATGTCTAGCCCTTCCAGAAGATCCTGAACTACATCTGCACTGACTAAAGTCTTGATAGAGCTATCCCCAAGATTGTCCCTACCTCTGGTAGGTGGGATATCCTTGTCCCTGTTCAGGAAAACAGAGGCAAAGAAACTGCTACTCCCCCGACTCTGGCTTCAACTATTTTTTCAGGGTCCACCATTTAACTTGCCCTGGGAGGTTACTAACATAAAATTTCCCTGTTCAGGAAAAAAGAGGCAAAGAAACTGTTAAAAATATCAGCCTCCTTGTCTGGCATGGCCACCAGATTACTGTTTGTGTCTTGCAGAGGCCCTACATTGCCTGGTGCCCTCTTCTTGCTCCCAATGTACTTGAAAAAGGACTTGTTGTTGTCCTTAATCCTGGACGCTAGCCTGAATTCCATCTCTACCTTGGCCTTCCTAATAGCCTTCCCACACTCCCAGACTGAGGAGGAGTACTCCTTCTTGGTGATAGTTCCTCCCTTCCACTGGTTGTACGCTCCCCTTTTAGTCCTTGGGCATTCCTGTATGCCCTTGCTGAGCCAAGGAGGTTTCTGAGCACTCTTATCCTCCTTGCTTCTCTCTGCTATCCTTTGGGCCTGGAGGATCGCCCCCTTAAGGTACGACCGTCCCTCGTGGACTCCCATCTCCTCTACCTTCTGGGCCCTTAGTGCCTCCCCCACTAGTCTCCTAAGCTCATTGAAGTTGGCCCTTCTGAAGTCAAGGGCTTTAGCCTTGGTGTGAGACCTAAACGCCCTGCGTTGGATAATGAAATCCAGCAGGTGATGATCGCTATTGCCCAGGTGGTCAAGGGCCTGCAGTCCCCTCACCAGGTCATCCCCCGTGGCCAGGACCAGGTCCAGCAAGGCGTTACTCCTAGTGGGGCTGTGCACTTCCTAGATAAGGTGAAGGTCCTGTAATACAGCCAGGAACCTACACGAGTGGTCAGACCTGGCTGTCTGCTCCTCCCAGCAAATGTCTGGGTAGTTTAGATCACCCATGACAATAATATCCCTTGACCTAACCACCTCCATAAGCTGACTGGAGAAGTCCTGGTCCAGCTCTTCCCCCTGGTTGGGTGGTCTGTAGTAGACACCCACCGTAAGGTCCCTTTTGCCACGCCACCCTTGTAGTTTGACCCATAGTGTCTTTGCCCGACCCTCCTCTAACCCGAAGCTAATCCTTGATGATGTGAGGTGCTCTTTGACATAGAGCGCAACCCCCCCACCTTTCTTCTCTGTCCTGTCTCTTCTATATAGGGTGTACCCCTGAATGCGCACTGCAGGTAGGGTCCCACCAGGTTTCTGTGGGCCCTACTAAGTCTGGGTTCTTACTTGCAATCAGGAGGCACAGTTCCTCCTGCTTACACCCCATACTATGAGCATTAGTGTAGAGGCACCTGAGGCCTCCTGAGGGTACACGTGCCTCCCTCCCACTCCCAGGACAGTTGTGGCCCCCTGCTCCCTGGATGTTGATGCTTACCTGGGCTTCCCTTGCTCTTGTCACCCTGCATGCTGGTGAAGCATCCTCTCTACTCGAAGTGGCCCCTTCCCCTGGCGAAACTAGTTTAAAGCCTGCCATACGAGATCAGCCAACCTAGAGGAAAAGGTATGTCTGCCATTAGGGGAGAGGTGAAGCTCATCCCACCCCAGCATGCCCTCCTTACAAAAACATGAGTCATTGTCAAAAAACCCAAAGCTTACCTCGTGGCACCAGCTCCGAAGACACCGGTTAACCACGTCAATGCAGGCCTCATGATGCCTACCCCGTCCACGTACTGGGAGAATGGAGAAAAATACCACCTGGGCTCCCATCTTCTTCAATTGGTGTCCCAAGTCCTTATAGTTCTCCATGATTTTATCCAGCTTGCCCTTGGATGCGTCATTTGTACCCACATGGACCACAACCAGTGGGTAGTAGTCAGAGGGCTTGATGATTTTAGGGATGGTCTTTGTGACATTGCGAATCCTTGCTCCAGGCATGCAGCAGACCTGCTGTGACCAGGGCTCCGGGTGACAGATTGGACCATCGGTTCCCCTCAGGATGGAGTCCCCAGTGACCAGAACTTTGCGTCTCCTTCTTCTCGGGGTATGCCTCTTCTGAGCCAATGATGTAGGTCAAGTGGCTTCAATTCCTCTGGGGACCTGTTCTTCTGCCTCCTCCTCCAGGGGGGTCAGGGCCGCATACCTGTTCCCAAGGGGTGTTTGGGGAGCAGGCACAGCAGTTGTACCAACTGCCCTGGCCTTGACAGGAACTTGCTGCCACCGATTAGTTGGGTGCTGTGCACGCGGGGTCTCTCCGGTGGATTCCTGTCCCTGCAGAGAATGGAAATACAGGTCAATTTCATCTTCCGCCGCCCGGATCCCCCGCAGCATGCTCACCTCGGCCTGAAGCTCTGCCACCTGCCCCTCTTGAGACAGTCCAAAGAAAAACCACCTGAATTCAGAGTCTTACACAGCAAGCCATATCGTGTAAGGAAGAGGGATCTGGAACTCTTCAGCCTGAGGAAAAGAAGGCTGAGAGGGGACCTGGTAGCAGCTTACCGCTACACTGTCTGTGGTAGACACCCACCGTAAGGTCCCTTTCGCCATGCCCCCCTTGTAGTTTGACCCATAGTGTCTCATTTAGGTGTCATGATTGACCACAGGATGAACATGAGTCACCAATGTGATGCTGCACCTGGCAAAGCAAACAAAATCCTGGCTTGCATCTATCAGTGCATCTCAAACAAGACCCAGGAAGTTATCCTCTTGCTGTACTGGGCCTTGGTGAGGCCACAGCTGGAGTACTGCATCCAGTTCTGGGCTCCATGCTTTAGGAAGGATGTGGAGAAGTTTGAGAGAGTCCAGAGGAGAGTCACGCGCATGATCAGAGGGCAAATGAACAAGTCTTACAAAATGAGGCTGAGAGGCATGGGACTCTTCAGCCTGGAAAAGCATAGGCTCAGGGGCATTTGATGGCAGCCTGTAAGTATATAAGGGGTATTCCCCAAGGAATTGGGAGAACATTTGTTCACGTGAGCATGATCTAATGGTCACAGACTCCAGGAAGACTGTTTCAGGCTAGACAAAAGAAAAAAACTTCTTTACCATCTGTGTTTCCAGAGTCTGGAATAGACTTCCCCCAGAAGTGGTGCAAGCACCTACTCTGGACACCATTAAGACTATCTTGCCTATCTTGACCCCAGCAGACTTCCTGCCCCTTGAGCAGAGGGCTGTACCAAATGATCTTGCGAGGTCCCTTCCAGCCCTAATGTCTATAAGCAACTTCAGAGATGTTGCCTTGTACCATCATAAAAATGTTCATGGCAGCATAAAGTCTAAGGAAACAAAGATCCATGCCACTTGTTGCACCACAAATGCCCCAAATTATGGCTGCAACAATAGGTAATAAAAATTTGTGCCACTTTTTCTGTGGCAGACATCTGTTTGCTTTATGACAGGAGAGTGAGGGCAGCTCAGAGCTCCCAGGGAAGGCACGCCTAGGACTTCAAGGACCCAATCTTATGTGTGTTTGGAATTCCTCTGAAGAGGTATTCCTAGGGCATGCAGGACTGAGCCTCTGAAGCCCCAGGAGCACCTGCCTGGGTTCTCTGCTTGCAGGATTCCAAGCCATGAATATCATGTTGCCATGCACCATTTGTAGAGGTGTGCCCTGAGTAATTCCCACCACTTACAGTTATCAGACAGGATTGGGCCCCTGAGGCCCTGGACACACTACAGGCCTGACCCTGTGGGCCAGTGGGTAACATCTATGTTACCCAGTGAAGAAGATCAGCTGTGCCAGGATATATCCCAGCATAACTGATCTTAATCCAAGGATGACATCTGGTTATAGACTCAGTGTGCATTAAGAGTGTTCACAATGTAGGTGTACACATGCAATTAATGCACTGAAATCTTACTGCTTAATACAATACTGTGCAGTAAGCTTTCCCTGGAAGCATGTATACATATGTGCCTGTTGGAAGCATATGGGAGCAGTTCAGTGTAGGCTACTCCTCATATGGCAGCCAGGAGGAGCTCTAGGCTCCCCTTGGTGCCAGCCCCAGGATGGCAGGGGCACTGGGGTCAGGCCTGGGCTCTGGGGGAATGGGGGAGCTGTCCTGCCTCCAGGGCAGTTGCTTTCCCACCCCACACCCCTGCCCTGGGCACATGCCTGCTGCCCAACCCCTAATCCAAAATTAGGGCCCCCAGTGGGGGCTGGGAACTTGTTCCCTGCCCTGGCAGTAGGCAGATGTCAGGCCCCAGCTCTGATCTCAGAGAAGGGACCTGGTAGCTGCCAGTTGCCAGGGAAGTGGGAAATGTCCCAGCCCTGCCTCTGATCTCAGAGCAGGAGCTCCAGAGGCAGGGGCATGTCCCAGTCCCTGATCTGAGATCGGAGTCAGGGTCCAGCAGCAGGCAGCTGCTCGGGGGTAGGGACAATTCTTCTGCCTCCTGCTGCTTGGACTGACTGGGATCAATTTGTTCCTGGGCAGCTGTGTACTAACATGTACCTGCACATTAGCTACTATCTATATTTACCGGTAGTTTAAAATAACACTTTAGCCTATTTTAATGCACAATAGCTGCTGTGCAGAGTTGTGTACTGACTTACTGCACTGTGGATTAGTCCAGTACACAGTAAAGCATCTTGTATATATGAACTTACAAGGAATTAATTGACATCCTGGCTTACCATCTTACTAGACACTAATATCCCCTTGTACACAATATCTTAAAGCACCTACGGCAAGAGTACTTTTCTGCCCCTAAAGACTATAGAGAAATGATTGTTAGTTTGGGTCCTGCAGTTCATACAGTAATCTTCCTGATCTGTTGGATTTACCCATTAGCACTTCTTTAATTTTATACTGCAAAGAGTGACACATTTAATCTCCTTTTTACAAAATATGACCATTAGAAGTGTTGGTGTCCTATCACATTTCCAGTTCAGAACAATTTGACAAAAAAACTCACACAGCTGTCACAAGGTCATGAAACATTTACTGATTTTTCAGTTACAAATAAGAGATGAATGCCCTAAGGGATAAGTTTCAAATCTTTCAAGTCAATCACTGCCTATACACATGCTCAAGGTAGAGCCCACTGATCTGCTGTCCAAGGATGATGAGAGGATCCCGGGCAGAAGAAAGGAAAGGGAGCCAACCGCCATTCCCCTCCTTGCCATATCAGACTGCTCGTCTCTGTCCTGCCTCCTGCAGGCACCCAGGTTGCCCTCGTCCTGCTCACGACTGTGTAGGGGGCAGGCTCGAAGCTGGTCTCTTGGAATGAGGGGCAAGAAGGGCAGGAGGAGTCCCCGGAACTTGGGGGCAAGGGCTGCAGAAAGCAGGGGGAGAATGAGCAGAGTTGAGGCTGCGGCAGCCCAAGGGGTGCCCACCAGCTGGGGTCCTGCCTGCAGGCACCTTTGGGGAGACAGCTAGCTCTGAGAGAAAAGGCCTCAGCAAGGGCAGCTTCTGGACAGCCAGGTGCCACCTTGACGCTGCCAAAACTGTGGCAGTGGTGGGATTTGAACCCACACACCTGCAAAGACTGGAGCCTAAATCCAGTGCCTTGGACCACTCGGCCACACTACCCAAGGCCCCGCCACTGTGGAGGGACCAGCCACCTGCCGTGGCCTTGCTGCTCTTCCTTCCCTCTGACGCTGCACCAGCCTGGCACAAGTGGAGCAGGTGTGGGGGCTGCCACTACTGACCACCACTTTGCCTAAGCTCTGCCCCGAGCCTCTCTTTTCAGCAACGGCTCCACACCTTCCAGCGTCCTCTCCAGCCCACACGACTGCTCTCAGTCAGCCCCACCCACGGCCGTCCTCTGCTCCCTGAACAGTGCTCCACCCCAGCCTGGCATTTTCCTCCTTCTCTGCTGCCAAGTCGGCCATGTCTTGCAAAGGCAAAGCCTCCAGCTCAGCCCCGCCATGCAGGGCACAAGGCACCTTTGTGCTCCCCAAGGGTTAGGGACAGGATTCTTGCCTCCCGGGCGGGCCAATCCAGTCACCTACCTGCTGCTCCAAGTCCTCCCCCACCCCACCCTGTGCTTTGCAATTCCAATTCCCTCCTCGCTTCTTGACCCCACGAGCCTCCCAGAGTCCAACATAAACCACCAACATAAAGGCAGAAGACCACCAACATATATATAGGCAGCAATTGCCTATCAACCTGGTGGCAACAGACACCCACCCACTCACCCAATACTCTTATGATATAGATAGTTATTAAGCTGTTACATTAATTAAAAATTCCATGGTGGAATGCATAGGAGAATGCACAGATTGTAAAATTGCTCCTAGGTGGAAATGAATATTCAGATTTCACAGGAGACCTGCAGATATTTTAAGATCTCCTGGTTGGAGTATTTCATTTTGTGTAAATTAGGCTCAGATAAAAGTTAGAACTGTCTATTTACCTTGATGTCATCTGGTATTAAGTAGGATGTTGAATTATGTTGCTTTCTGGTTATGATATTTCATATTTCACAGGAGTCTGGGGTGATGGAAAGTTCTCCTAATAAAAGTTCTTTTATTATCTTTTATTATTTTTTGGAAATATCTAGCTGGTCTAATAAAAGATATCACCTCTGCCATGAGTTCTGATTCCTTTTGCCTGTAGACCAGTACAGCTACAAACTGTACCCCTGAAATATGGAAGATATTGAATTTAGCCTGCAGAGGGATTGCGTGCGAAGAGACAGAGTTTGTCCCAGTAGGGACACTGTTTGCCCTGAGGTCGAGTGAAGCTGCTGTGGAGGTAGCCCTCTTGGAAGTGGGAAGGGTGATGGAACCCCAGCAGGGTTTAAATGAGAGATCTTAGCACAGGGGTGGGCAAAATGTGGCCTGCGGGCCAGATGTGGCCCGCCAGGCCATTCTATCTAGCCCATGAGGCCCCTAAAAAATGTAGAAAGTTAATATTTATCTGCCCCTGGCTGCCTGTCATGCAGCCCTTGATGCCTTGCCAAAACTCGGTAAGCAGCCCTCCGCCTGAAATAATTGCCCGCCCTTGCCTTAGCAAAAGCCCTGGAAAAGTCCAGGTTTGGTATTGGCTGAGAGGCTTGATTAAAAGAGGGGAGCAGTTTTCCCGGAGAGAGAATGGGGGTGAGAGAGAGGCTGGAGACCAGGGAAAAGATCTTCCCCACGGCCATTGCTCCAAGAGCCCTGGCAGAGCCCTGCAGAAGTAGCAGCAGCAGCAGGGAAGAGTGGTGCACTGTGTCTGTTCTCCCTCCCTTCACCCCAGAGCCCTGCCTGAGCAGGACAAGAGAGGAGCTGCCTGTGAGGAAACTCCAAGCTTGGGAAAACCCTTCTGCAAGCCTTGTGTGGGTGGGTGAGCACAGCAGGGGAGGGGGACACAGGGCCAGGGGAAAAAGCTGGAGACCACCCTGGGTTTTTCCCCTGTGAGTGAGAAGGCACCAGGGAGGGGCTGCATTTGCTGGGTGCTGTGAGGCTGTGCTGGGCAGGGGAAACTGTTACAGCCTGTAGCCCAGACACTGCTCCCTGCTGAGCCAGGGGAAGGGGTCTGGGCAGGAATAAACTTTCTTGCAGGGACTGCAGGGGAGGAGCCACCAGCTGCTGCACCAAGATCTCTGGAGCTCATGGGACGGATGCCAGCACCAGGGACCACCCACAGATCCTGTGCAGGAGCACGGACAGTCCTCCTCCCTGAGACAACCCGCCAGGGGCAGTGCACACAGGGTCCTCAGTACACACTGTACAAGTTACAAACTGTGTAAATAAGTTCTTGATGGTTTATTAGTTGGAGTATTAATTTATTTATGTATTGGTTCCTCATTTATTATGGGCAATTTGCATACCTTTCCCTAGTGTAAAGTGTATCCAAAGAGCATTAACCCTTAAGCCGCCATCACCAGGTCATGCGGTGTAACCTTTGTTGTATTGTATTGATTATATGTTACCTTGTAAATAATTACATTCTTTAAAAAGTTTTGTAACAGTTTGCAAGGTTGGTTGATTGTAAGGGGAGGCTGTCTGCTAGGGGACCCTGCAGCAGCTACCCAGGGAGCTGGACAGGGCCACTGGCTACTGGGTACCCCAGAATCCTACTATTCAGGTGAGGGCATGGGTAGTGTCATGCCCAGGGTTACAAAAACTTCATAATTTTACAAGAAGGAAGCAAATTCACCACTTGAACATAAAAGCTGACACCCTGACTCCTGTCCATTGTTCCAGTGAAATCTGCATATTCACAGAGCTCAAGCTGTGAAATATGAAATATTATAACCAGAAGGAAACATAATTCAACGTTCTACTTGACACCAGACAACATCAAGGTAAATAGACTGTTCTAACTTTTATCTGAGCCTAACTTGCACATAATGAACTATTCTAAACAGGAGATCTTCTTATACCTTCAGGTCTCCTGAGAAATATGAATTTTCACTTCCACATAGGAGTAATTTTACAATCTTTGCATTCTCCTATGCCTGAGGGAGGGTGATTGTACCAAAAAGCTTGCAAATAAAGATTTTTTTTTTGTAAATATCTAGTTGATCTAATAAAAGATATCACCTCTGCCGCGAGTTCTGATTCTTTTTGTAATTTGATACTGCCTTTTCAGCCTTGCCTATGATACTGCAATAGATCCATTGTGACTTGTAACTCAGAATGTAATCAGCTGTAATGTGTTCACAAGTCTGCAAAACAGACTGAAATAGAGTTCTATACCTTTGAGAAGAATTAGTTTGTTTTATTTTTTCAAGATGTGACCATATATATCTTCCTTAGCTGTTGCTCTTGCCTTCTAATGGGCAACTCTTGCACAAAGCATATAAACCAAGATTAGTCAATTTTATATTACTGAAGGAAAATAGTGTCTAAGAGGGTTGCTGGGAAGGGACTGGGACAGGATTTTCATGACTCTAAGTGCATAGTACAAAATTGCATAGCATCATCATTCCATAGGCAGATTATTTCTGCTGAGATCCGGAGCAATTAGTGCTGGGCACTGATATTGGGTAGTATTTTCATCCATCATCTGGAAACAAATATAAAATCTCTGCTGAAAAAATGTGCAGGTGACGCAAAGACAGAGCAACCTGGATGTTACTAAAAGGGTTCCATTCAAGAAAAACGTGTTTTGATTTGTTTGGCAAAGTGTAAGATCATCTGTGTAGGTGGAAAGAATAAAGCCAGACCTACAGAATGGGGGATTGCATCCTAAAAAACAGCGGGCACTGACAGAAGTGATATTTGTTGTATGATCAGCCCCCTGAAAGTGCTCAACAGCCGTGCTGTGACACATGCACAGATGCAGAGCACTTTAAAAGTGACTGATCACATGACAAATTAATTCT
The DNA here is from genome assembly GCF_030867095.1 of Alligator mississippiensis. NCBI lineage: Eukaryota > Metazoa > Chordata > Crocodylia > Alligatoridae > Alligator > Alligator mississippiensis. Next base: position 61,580,679 of record NC_081825.1, read on the forward strand.
CATCTCCCAGAGTGGAGCACCTTAGGGAACTTGTGTTCCCTAGGGTCAATCTGTCCACACAGTTGGGACTGTGGTAATGTATGGTTTGCTCAACCTGAACTGAAGGAGGGATGGCAGGGGAGGACTCAGTGCCTGGTGATTCCAGCAAGGAAGTAGGGACCATGGTGGAGGTGGAGGGGCAAATAATTACCCAGTTGTGGAAAACAGACTAATGTGTAAAATGAGGAGTAAGGAGCAGGAGTAGTGAGGTTATTTTACTCCTGTATATAGCACTGAGACTGATGCTGAATTACTGTCTATAGTGATGGGGTCCACATTTTAAAGGGAATATTGAAAAACTAGGACAGGTGCAGAGAAGTGCAAGAGAGAGAATACCTTAGAATCAGAGATATAAAGAATCCAATTTGGTTAAAATTGTCTAAAAATGTGACTTCATTGTGCTATATTAATATTAGAGAGAAAATGCCAGGTAGTAAAGGGCTCTGAATTATCTAAGAGGCAGCACAACAAAAACCAATGGCTGGAAGTTAAAACCAGATAAATGCAAGTTGGGAAAAAAACACTCATTTTTACTAGGGATGTTGACTAACCATTGGAATAAACTACTCAGGGAAATAGTGGATTTTCTGTCTCTGGAGGTCTTCAGGTCAGGATTGAAAGCCTTTCTTGAATATTTGCTATAGTCAAGCATTCGTTATTTTCCTCAATAGAGGCCAGTAATTTAGTCACTTCTCAATCTGAGTAAAATTCTGTGGCCTGTATTATATAGAAGGTCAGACTAGGTGATATAATTATGCTTAATTGCTAACTTTGATTGAGGTGAATGGATTTGAAAGGCCAAAAACGGTTGACTGTGATCATGTAGTCTGACTTGCTATTCAGTACAAGCCATAGGATTTCTCTAAATTAATTCCTGTTTGAACTAGAACACATCTTTTAAGAAAATCAGCCAGTCTTGAGCTAGGTGGGAATAAAAACTTTCCTTCAAAATAACAGGTATGTTATTTGTGAGAGGTTTGATTGACATGCTAATTGTTTGGTTTTATAGCGTCAGCTCATAGCCAAGCACTTTCAATTTCACTAGATACCTTTACTTCAGCCACATGACAAAAGTATCTTAATCTTGGCTCTATCAGACACTTGGCACCTACCAAAAGGAATTCCTGCATTTGCAGTTTTTCTCTGCAGTGTTCTTTTTATATGACCATTTATTTAAGAGTTACAAGAACAAAAGGATATCGGGGATCATAAAGCAACATTTATTGATAACATTAAAAATTAAATTAGGAATCACTCCCCCCTCCTTGTACCTTTGGATTTTCCCCACCACAAACTATCATTGAGCATATTGGTACTGTCAGCATTGCACTTCATTTTCATATTGGAAGCGTCTGTAGGGAGGGCTAATGATCCAGGACTGGTGAGAAAATCTGGGAGGGAGCCTGCTCCTAGAAAGATGGGCTACTGGCACAGAATAGACCCATTTGATGCCACTTCTTGATGCTAACTCTGAAGGTAACCTGTAAAGGATTCATTTTTTTAAATTGAGCATGTTTTATTTGGCAGGCTTTTTTTTAGTCAAGGGGCCTGATAGAGTTTTTAAAGGTTGTGTTTCTGATTTCGTTTTACTTTTTAAACGATCGAGAATGTCAGTACCCTGGTCTGAAACATCTCAACTGTTGGTAGCTTTTGGACTTTGTACTTCTAGGGGTCTGGGAGCTGAATCTTGAAGAAAGACTGTTTTCTCTAAAATGGCAGTTGTCCATGGCTGTTAAATATTTGTTAACAAAACCAAAGATTTCAAACCATTCCAATGAACCCTTGTCAGCTTTTATGTTTTAGAGTCTTGCAATGTAAATTGTGCATGAGTTCTCTAGTCATCCTGGGGCCTTACAGGTTAGGTAGGTCATGTAATTCTGATGTCAAAAGCAAACAAATACCCTTTTCTTTTCCTTTGACATATATTTCAGGCCTGCTCTATAATCATAAAGGAACCAAGAGCATAAGCTTAATTTATTTACCTTAGCTTTCTGTATTTCTGTATTTATATACCTTGGCTTTCTCATAAACTGTTGCACATTGGACAAATCTATTGTCATCTGTTCTTTACTCTGGAGGATTCAGTGAAATGTTATTACCTCACCGGTGCAAAATGTACAGAAGTTCCAGGAGGGTTATACTGGTCAAAAAATGGCTGACCTGATCTAATGTACCTTGGAGGTAGGCTAACTTAGATGAGGTATGGCTAGACCAATCTAACCTAAATTCTGTACACATTCCTAGTTGCTGGGCCCAGCCCTGGGGCTGCACTTTACCTACCCCACTGGCACTGGGTTATTTTTAGCTCTCTGACTCCCCGCTTCACCCCCAGATGGTCAAGCCCCCAAACTCATCAACTCCCCCAATCTTGCAAGCTGGTCCCAGTGCCAGTTTTACCAGCATTTGCTGGTGCTGGGGGGCAATGGAAGTCAGGGTGGGAGAAGAGGCAGGCAGGATTGGGGGTTGGTTTGCTGGGACAGGGGCTGTCTGGAGATGGAGGGAGGGTGAGGGGCCTAAAAATAGCCCCTGGTCATGGGGAGAAGGAGAGAGCCTCTCTGATCCCCCACCCCCTGCTTGACTCCCCAACCCCCCTGTGGGCCCTGCTAGCCCCCCAAACAACCCCTCAAACCCTTCCAAAGACACTGACAGCCCCCCATCCCCCCAAAGCCACCTGCACTAGCCTCTACATCCCTCTCACCCCTCCCCCAGCCCTGATTTACCTTAGGTTGGGGGCCATTTTAAAACCAGTTGAACCCCCTGAACTGCTAGCTGTAATGTCTGATGCCTTAAAGTCAGGGGGAGTTATTCACTTCAGGGGGGCAGAATTTTACCAAATGGCTTTTAAAAGTATTTCCAGACTTCTGTCAGGTTTTAATGCATAACTAGAGCCTAAATAGAGGAGAATGTGATGGATGAGAATAAAATACAAAAGAAGTTACTGGTAAGATAAATCTTGAAGTGGAAGTCTTTCCTATCCAAATATTGCATGTTAATCCATGGACTGAGGCTGAGCGTAGTAATTTTGTATGTCCAGTAAGAAGCTTTGCATTCTGAATCTTTTAAAGCTACTTTATTTATAATCAATGCCCAGGTCATTCTCCAAACTAATGCCTGGCAGGGAAATACCCAAGTGGAAATCTAGTGTAGAAATGATATTTTAGCAAATAGATCTTTGACCAGTGATAGAGTCTATCAGCAAGATCCTCTGCAGAAGAATTAGCTCCCTTTCACTAGCGAGATTTGAATTATTTGATTTATCTGATTTGAATTCCCACATAACGGTAAAAATATTCAAGTTTCATTTAGTTTGTTTAAATAAATGTAAATTATAAATGGAATCTCTGCCTGTCAAAAGAAATTAAATGTCTCCAGATCTAATGTTGGAACAATAAATCAAGTCTTATGTAGAATCAGATTAAGAAAATCATGCCGTGTAATTATACTGATGCATTATTATATTTAATTTATTATTGTCCGTTAATTTCCTAGCATCCATATATTGGCAACCCATGTTGAGTTTTAGATCACCGTAACCTTTGGATCTTTCTAGGCCTTGCCAGTTATCCCCCATTTTGTATAAGAGAAAAGCCAAATGCAAAAATATAGGTGGGGATTGGGGGGGGGGGGGAGCGGTTGGAATAAATGGGTTGTCAATAGTATTGATGAGAAGGATCTAGGGTTATAATGGATCACAGATTAAATATGAGTCAGCAATGTGAAGGAGTCACAGGAAAAGCCAATGTATTTTTGGGTTGCATTAGCAATAGAATTGTTTGTAAGGCATGGCTGATGATAGCACTGCTTTACTAAATGCTGGTTAGGCTTCAGCTGGAATAATTTGTCCAGTTCTGGGCACCATATTTTAAGAAATACAAAGAAGAACTTGGAGAGTATCCAAAACAATCTGTAATGGTGAGACAGAAAGCAAACCAAACTAGGGAAGGTTGAAGGAACTATACATATTTACTTAGGAGAAAAAGAGATCTAAAGGGGACATAATAGCTGTTTTCAAATATTAGAATGGCTGCTAAAAAAAGAGAAAAGTTGTCCTTCCTTACACCAGAAGTCAAGAAGCAATGGATATAAACTACAGCAAAGCAGATTTAAACTGAATCTCAGGGAAAACTTCCAAATCAAAAGAACAAGCTATCCAGGGAAGTTGTGGAATCTGCCTTATTGGAGATTTTCAAGAGGCTATAAAGGCGTCTACCACAGAAGGTTTAAGAACAATGATTTTTGCATTTTAGCAGGGGGTTGGATTAGATGACCCTTGAAATCTGTTCCAACCATATAATTCTACAATGTACAAATTTCACATTAAATGGAAATTGCTTCTTAATGTAGCAGAAAGCCCCCTTTTCCTCTTGCCTGCATTTGCTCTCCCCTCTTTGGATATGTTTCTCTTTTTCTACCTTTTCTTCCTTCCTCTCTCTTTCACTTTAAGATAAGGAATTGTGTTTTAAACTTTGTATGTGTGCATTTTGTATCTCCCCTTGTAGTTTGGTATTTTTATCTATTTGTGTGCCATGGCATTTGTAGCTTATATTTTATACTCGTCACCTTTCAACTTTCAACTAAATGTGTTTAGTTTCATAAGTAAGCTATACATTGTAACAATGTTAACAAGGGCAGGAATCAAACTGCTCTTCTCTGTATCAGGCTGGCCCCTGAAAGAGGGAGTGAATCAGTGATTGAATGTGTAACGTGATTGAATGTGTAACATGGAAGCAGACAGCAATTATCACCTGGAAGCTGCAGATCAGCCAACCGAAGAACTCAATAGAAGACAATGTAACAACCGGGAAATCTCTAAACGTCACTGATCAAGGGCTAGAAGCCCTGGCCTGAGTTAATCAACGCCAGGGACCAACTTTTGGGCTGAGTATCTCCAGATCAACTGCTCCCAGAGCCCTATTCTAAATTCATCAACGGACTTCCAAACCTGCACGTACATGCGGACGACCCCTGGGGCTGACAGATGCCGTCCCGTAGCCACCGAGGGGGGGGAAGTCCCACGAGGGTCAATGACCCCTGGATTGGGCAAACCTGAAAACTGGGGAGTCACCAAAGTCTGCTAGGGACAGATAAAAGGCAGTGAAAAGTGACCCTCAGTGGCACCCTCTTGATCTCCAACTCAACCAGACCTGTCCAGCCAGAAGGACCAGCCAGTGACCCCCTTCTGGAAGATAACACCACGCTGAAAGAAACCTCAACGACAGACTCCAGCGCTTGTAGGATAGGTATACCTGACTCTGTAGCCTGCTACTGTGTGTGTGTATGTGTGTGCATGTGTGTGTGTGTGTGGGAACCAGCCCCAAGGTTTATGATTACAGTGTTTCAATCCGCCTAATAAACTAGAATTTTAAGGATCCCGAGTTGGACATTTGTAGCCAACATTAGCACTCATGGTGCATTTATGCCGCCACTACTGTTTTAAGCAGCCGTAGTGAAATCAGTTCTCTGCCTGTTAATTTATTTAAAGCTATTTGTGCCTCCTTTCTTTGGTCCTGCTCTAAGCACAGATTATTTGAGTAACAAACTGGTCATTAGAGTAACAGAATACTGGAAAAATTTTAGTGAGAAGAGAGAAAATCTGGCTAAGATTTCAATGTAGAGAGGGTTCACTGTGTTCCAAGCATGCTGTGCTACATATGTTGAGTTCTAAGATGCAACTTACTTTTGCTATGTAGAGCTCCTGTAAAGAGAACATTTGTGAATAAATTACAATAGATACAATTTCCGGGGCTTGTGCAAAACTTTCCTCACCCTTCCACCACATTCCTCTTTAAATCATGCTCCTATTAAACCTACCAGTGTTAACCCAACGTGTAATGTCATTATATAAATATTAGAAAAAACTTCAGCCCTGCTGTGGATTAAATCCACCTCCTAGTCACCATTAGCACTTTATTCTTTATTAATGTTAAGTATTATTATGGTTATTGTGAGTGTAGTGCCTCAAAGTGCTAGTCACAGACTGGAACTGTACAGATGCAGAACAAAAAGAATAGTGCTCATAAAAAGATGGGTAACTAGATTACTTAAATGTAATTCCTTGATTTCAGTGGTGTTACTCCAGGTTTACACCACTGTAAGTGAAAGGAGAATTAGACATTGGCATGTTTTTAGACATTGCCTTTCCCACATGTTAAATGCTCTTAAGATGGTAGTGTCCACATATTAAGGCAGGAAAAGACAAGGTAAATGCCCTTTGAGCATCTCAAAATTATGCCTCTTCAGGCAAGGATTATTTCCTTCTGGTGTTAGGCAGCTTGTGCTGCAGTAACGTCAGTCTGCTCCACAGGGACAATACCAGCAATTTGCAGTATTTCAGGGGGTGACCAGGGAACTGCTGGGGAGTCATGGGAAGGAGACGGGTGAGCGGAAAGGTGGAGAATGGAGAACTCGGGGCAGACTTAGCAGATCCCAGCTATACCTCTGCTCCCCAGCCCTCTAGGAACAAATTAGAGCAGTGCACATTAGAGAGGGTATTAATCCTTGATGAGCAACTGCTCAAAGCATGTGCTAACTTTAATATGGCGTAAAATTCCTTAGAGTTAGCATGTACAAATTGTAACATGTAACAACACCTCTAGGCTCCCTCTCTTTTCTATGTTCTGTATAGAACTCAGCACATTGACATACAATGTTTAATCTTTCGTAACAATAAGGAAATGTTTGACTCCTGCAGTACAGATTTTCTTGACTACTGGAAGCTGTGTCAAAGGGGAGGAGTTAATTCTGTAATAATAGTTTTATGGGCAGAACTACACAAGCCAGTGGGTTTTTGGAATGTCATTAGAGTGCAGGATTGTCTGTGAAAGTCCTTGTGTCAGTTAACCCTGATCACATGAGAGGTTTTACTCTGCCATTAGGAATTTCTTATCTTTAAACCAACCCAGATTTTAAGACAAGATAAATTATAAAGGAATACAGGTTAGGATGCTTTGCAAGTCCTCCATACTGTTTTGCTGCAAGTCTGAGATTTTTGAATGAAGTCATGTACAAAAGCTGTTGATAGTTGCTTTCTTCCCTAGTGAATTGATAGACTTCTTGACAAAATTCTACCCCAATATACATAGATAAAGCTTTTATTGTATGTAGTGAGAGCACATCTGAGAAATAAATTTGACCCAGATATGTACTCTATTGAAGATATTTTGTATCTATCGGGAAAGCATTGTCAGCTAAAAACAGTAAAGACATGTCTGTATTAATAAGAAGTATTGAGAAGTGGCATGGGTAGTCTCTGTGTAGCACAAAGAAGATCAGGGAAGGGATAGGCAGCATGATAGCTGATACGGTAGGAAGCAAAAGCAAAGCAGCAGATGGAACAGGGAGCACAGGGCAGGATACAAAAGCAGAGCAGCAAAATAAGGGAGAGCATGGAGCGGGGAGTAAAAAAACAGCAGAAGATCAGGCAGGGGAAGACATTGCAATGATACTTGGGGAGGGTATTAGGCTAATCTGTGGCGCACTGGCTGAAAAGGTTGGTCCCCACTGATCTGAAAGATTTCTAGCCAGTTTGCAATGCTCTTCAGTAGGGAAATAAAGTGCTTAGCCTTGCTAATGAAATGTTTCCAGTATACATATAATTACAATAATAGCTAGACATGCCAAGAATCAGAATTTCTCTCCTGGGGATAATCTAGAGATTTTGAAATTTGGCCTTCTTGAATGGGACCAAAAATTCAAAATCCCAGAATTTTATTGCCAGACAAAGTTGTGAAAAAAATTATTTTGAGAAGGTCAAACTAGTTATTTAGACTCTATTTCAAGTAATGTAAAAATGAAAAGATAAAGTTTAAGTGAAACACTTACTCCATTAAAATAAAATTTTACAATAATTTCCCACAGAAAAGTGATACATTCAGCACATTCCCATAAAATGTTTTGATTTTGTCAAGTCAGCATTTGGACTTGTTTTATTAACGCTGTAATATTTTAGCCAGTATTTATTAAGAAGTTCTTCATAATTAAGATAGTAAGAAATCAAACTTTATCCAAAAATTCCGGCTCTTGCTATATATGGACCATTTCAAAGTCTGAGGAAGTTTGACATATAGTAATGGCTTGTTTTATTTTTGCATGCCTGGACATCCAGGTATCAAAATAAAACCTGGGCAAAAATAGCAGAGCCCCTGAGGCAACCCAAGAGTTGGTCCTCCAAGACAGACACTCTTGTTTCTGGCCAGAGCGTCTCTGTGGTGCTCCTGATGCCCTGGGCGCTGTAATGGGTAAGTTAGGGACATGGGGGTGGGGGGTTTATGGGTATGGGAGGGTGCGGATGGGTGTTGGTGGGTGTGAGGAGTGGCAGGGGAATGTTGGGGGGTGTTGGGAGTGGAGGGGGATGCTGGGGGCTATGGTGAGTGACGGGGGGATGTAGGGGGTGTGGGGAGTGGCAGGGGGGTGTCCCATCTGTGGGTGGGTTTGTGGAGGGGCTCGAGTGTGGGCTGCCCCACATCTGCCCCCCACCCAGCCCCCGCGGGGGCCAAGTGGGAGGGCAGGCATGTGGCAGCACCTGCTTGAACCCTTCCACAAAGCACATGGTGGGACCCAAATCCAGCACAACCCGGCGCGGTCTACTGGCATGCCTTTGCAGTGGACCAGGAGGAGTGCCTCCGGGATGCGCGACTCCTTTGCAGAGGCATGCTAGCTGCATGACCTGGGCCTGGTTGGGTCAATCCAGCAGGGTGCATTTTCTATGAGGCTCAGGAGGTGGTGCACCACAGCCGTGCACCACTGCCTGAGCCTCATGGAAAACATGCCCTGCCAACCCGACCTGGCCCAGGCCGTGCAACGAGCATGCGCCTGCACCAGATTCATAGATTTATAGATTCATAGATGTAGGGTTGGAAGGGACGTAAGTAAATCAAGTCCAACACCCTGCCCTGGGCAGGAGAGAATACTGGGCTCATATGACCCCAGCTAGGTAATTGTCAAGCCTCCTTTTAAAGACCCCCAAGGTAGGAGCCAGCACTACTTCCCTTGGAAGTTGGTTCCAGATCCTAGCTGCCCTGATTAGAAGACACTGTGAAATAGTGTCTTCTAATGTCCAGCCTGAACCTACTCTCAGACAACTTTTGGCTGTTATTTCTTGTTACTCCAGGAGGTGCATGAGTGAACAGGGTCTCTCCCATTCCCTGCTGGCCCCCCCTGGTAAGTTTGTAGATGGGCACCAAGTCCTCTCTCAGCCTTCTCTTGTGAAGGCTGAACAGGTGCAGGTCCCATAGCCTCTCCTCATGGGGTCTGCCCTGCTGTCCCCGGATCATGCAAGTGGCCCTCCTCTGCACCCTCTCAATGCTGGCCACATCTGTCCTAAAGTGCAGTGCCCAGAATTGGATGCAGTACTCCAACTGTGGCCTGACCAGTGTCGCATAGAGGGGGAGGATCACCTCCTTGGCCCTGCCTGTGATGCATGTGTGGATGCATGACAAGGTGTGGTTGGCCTTACTGACCACATCCTCACATTGGTGGCCCATGTTCATTTTGGAATTGATAATGACTCCAAGATCTCTTTCTGCCACTGTGCTTTCGAGAAAGGAGTTCCCCAGCCTATAGGTAGGCTGCTAGTTCTTACTGCCCAAGTGCAGTACCCTGCACTTGTCAGTATCCTATTCTCATTCGCTCACCCCTGTAACCTGTCCAGGTCCAGCTGTATCCTGTCCCTCCCTTCTAGTGTGCCCACCTCACCCCAGATCTTGGTATCGTCAGTGAATTTGAACAGGGTGCTTTTCACTCTCTTGTCCAAGTTGCTAATAAAGAGATTAAAAAGTGCGGGCCCAAGGACCGAACGCTGGGAGACACCAGTGCCTACATCCCTCCAGGTAAAATATAACCCATCCACCACCACTCTCTGGGTGCAGTCCCTTAGGCAATTTGTGACCCACCTGACTGTGTAGGCATCAATGCCACAGTCGCCAAGCTTTTTAATGAGAATGGGGTGGGAGACAGTGTCAAAGGCCTTCCTGAAGTCTAGAAAGACTACATCCACCGTGGCACCTGTGTCCAATGATTTTTGTGACCTGATCATAGAGGGTAATCAGGTTGGTCTGACAGGACCTGCCCCTATTGAACCCATCCTGGTTGCCCCTGAGCATCGTTACCCCCTGCTGGTCCTTCCCAGATACACTCCTTGATAATCTTCTCAAAGAGCTTCCCCAGGATCTAAGTAAGACTAATGGGCTTATAGTTTCCCAGGTCCTCCCTCCTCCCTTTTTTGAAAATGGGGACCACATTGACCCTGTTCTAGTTGTCTGGCACCTGGCTAGAGCACCACAAGTGCTCATAAAGCCATGCTAGGGGCCCCTCGATAACCCCTGCCAATTCCCTCAGCACCCTGGGGTGGAGAGCATCTGGACCCGCTGACTTGAACATGTCCAGCCCCTCCAAAAGTTCCCTAACTTGGTCATCCCTGGCCCTAGGCCTGTCAGAGTCACTCCTGAGTCCATCCTGACTCTCAGTAGGGGAGTCCTGGTCCCTGCACAAAAAAATGGAGGCAAAGAAATTGTTAAAAAGGTCTGCCTTTTCCTTTGGTGCAGCCACCAGGTTGCCTAGCATATCCCGCAGGGGCCTCATGTTACCCGGTGCTTTCTTCATACTCCCTATGTATTTAAAAAAGGACTTTTTGTTGTCCTTGATCCTTGATGCTAGCCCTAGTTCCATATCTGCCTTAGCCAGAGCGATGGAGGTATACTCCTCTTTGGTGATAGCCCCTCCCTTCCACTGGGTGTACACCTCTTTTTTGGCAATCAGGCATTCCTGAATGCCTTTGGTGAGCCGGGGGGGGGGGAGGGGGGCGGCTTTTGAGCACTCTTGTCCCTTTTGATTCTCATTCGGACTGTCACCCCTTGGGCACGGAGGATCATCTCCTTAAGGAGTGACCACTCATCTTGGACACCCAGTTCCCTAACTCTTCAGGACCCCAGTGCCTCTCCTACCAATCTCCTCAACTCCAGGCTGTGAGTCCTGGAGCTGTGCCTCCTGGCCTGCTGCAAAGACATGTTAGCGGGCTGCAATGGGCTGGGCTGGGTCAGGTTGGGTCTCCCTGCACACTTTGTGGAGTGGCTCAAGTGGGGACTGCCACCTGCCTGCTCCCCACCCGGCCCCCATGGAAGTGTGGCAGCCTCCACTCAAGCCCCTCCAAAAAACCACTCACAAATGGGACATCTCCCTGCTCCACTTCCAACACCGCCTGACATCCCTTGCCACTCCCAATACCCCCAGCATCCCACTGCCACTCCTAAAACCCACCCACACCCACCCTCACCCATAAACCCCCTCACCCCACATCCCTAACTATCCCATGATAGTGCCCAGGGCAGTAGGAGCACCACAGAGATGCTCTGGCCAGAAACCAGTCTCTCTCTCTTGGAGGACCAACTCCTAGGTTTCCTGCCTCACTTTTTTTTGCCCACGTTTTACTTTGGTACCTGGATGTCCAGGTACCAAATTTTGGACCTGTGTTAAAAATATGCAGTGCAGGGAACAGTTTTTTGTTCCTAGAGTGCTTCTTGTGCTTCTAGTGTGCAACTCCTTTGAGACTCTGCAAGAGGCACATGCACACTCATCTGAATGTGCCTGGTGGGGGGGAGGGGACAGTTGGGAGCAGCCTATGGGACGTGCTGCTTCTATGGTACAGAATCAGCCTTAAAAAGTTGAACTTTAGGTAAGCCATTTGGAATTATGATTTGTGATGGAAATTTTTAAGCTATATGACTGTAGCTCAAAGGAAACATGCTGGTCTATTGCTTAAAATAGTTATTTGATTATGAGGCTGGGTTTAAGTACTAACAAGTTTGTTTATTTAAAACTGTTTGGGTAAATGCTATTTATGATTATGATATGTGCACATTATTACTTATTAAATGGAGACAGGTGTTTTAAGAACTTGAATTCCTGATTAGCCTCCTTCCATAAACAACAAATCAAAATCCATGCAAATTTGCCTTGTCTATCGTGTGGTATATAGGTATCTTATATTCAAACATTATGGTTAACTACCCAAGGCTCTAAGCCCTCTATGTTAGGTTGGGAGTGAACAGAACAAAATGGATGTTCTCTGTTTGGTGGGCAGGGGCTTGAAGCCTGCCTGCGGTGGCTGAAGCCAGCAGGATGGCGGTGTTCCTGCATGCCTCCCAGGAGGCTGCCCCTTGCCAGTTGCATGGGACCCAACCAAGCCCCTCCCCCTCTCCCCCCAAAGACCCAAGCCAGCAAGCTGCAGGGAGGCACACAGGGAGGAAACAGAGTCTTTTCTGTCTCCTCTCTGTGACAGTCTGGAGTGGGGCTGGGGCAGTGCACACCCAGAGCAGAGGAGCACCAGCCGAAGTTGGCAGGCTGCCTAGCAAGCACCCTTGGGTTGCCAGCAGAATGCAACCTACCTTGACTCACAATGGGATCTGGTACAGATGTTCATGAAAGTGTTCTAAACTAAAGCACTTTAGTCTGATACCACATCCATCCAGAATTATCTTGGGGTGGATTCTGCCATTTTTAAAGAGCTTTATGTGCTGTGAACATCTGTTTGCTTATGACTGTTGAGTGTTTTTTGTGTGCTTATAGCACGATAAATTTAATATGTGTACCTAACCTATATATCAGTATATAGTGCTGCCTTCATCACAAACACTATGAGCCTGATTTACCTCTCACTGGCTTGTTGGCCTCTAACTGATTTGCCTCAATAGCATATAAACAAGTACTATATGACTGCGCAGTAGCACCAAATAACGGCTTTTTTGTGAGCTGACTGCACAGTAGCTCCAGACTTGTGCAGTAGTGTGGCGTCACGCTTTCTGCCATGCAATGCTACTGTACAGTAGTCTTAGGCTACTGCGCAGTCAGTGTCTCATGTAGATGTAGCCACTGCTTTTATACTTGTGCAACTGATGGACCTGATTCTGAGAACACTTAATATTGTAAGGCAGGATTAATTCCTTTGAAGTCAGATTAATTTTGTACTGATTTAACTATAACTCAGACTCTGTTAGCTTCTGTGGGGTTACTTTTGATTTACAGTAATATAAATAAGGGGAAAATTCAGCTATGTAATTGCAGAGGAAGGGCGAAACATCAATCTGCAGGCCCTACTGCACCTCAGCATATACCTTGGGAAACTAAAAGCAGCCATGTGTTGTAGCAAGGGTAGAAAATTCCATAGAAAGTTTTGAAACATTTGAAAAATTCCAGCTCAAATTGTTTTGCAGTATTTAAAAGAGATACACAATGCAGTTTGGTATGTGCAACAGCACTGAGCCCTGTAATGCACTAGAGCGGGTAAGAAGTGTCTCTCATACATTTTGAAAGGTCTTGTATGTTTGTCCTCTAAGGCTTTAAAAACAAGTTCTTACCTTGGTATCACTTCAGAGATTAACATGTAGAAGAATCTCTTATTAACTGAGTCACGGCACCGGGTCTTTGCATAATGCCTACATGACAATGAAAGTTAACCACAGTCAAATCAGAACCAGTAACTGTCACATTCTTGTAACTGTAATTATTCTGCAAGCACAGCAACTTTTCCCCCAGGAATCAGGCAGGGCTGTAATTACAATACTCTCCTTTAGAAATGTATAAGAGTGTTTCTCAGTATATATCCCCTCTAGCTCCTGATCCAGTGACTCATTTCTTTTAAAGCTATGTTGTATATATCACAGAATACTGAAAATGTTGAAGTTGGAAAAAATTTTTAAAAATCCTCCATGGTTATAAATACCCTAAGACTCTTCCAATGGCCAATTGCAACACATTTGGATTCTGAGTCCAAAAAGATTTATTCACTTGAGAATATTTAAACACACGAGCTTTCCCTCTGAACAGTGGCTATTGGGATGATTGCATGAACTTTTGCAGGATTTGAGCAATAACTTGAGTCCTTTTTTCTCCCTTTAATGTTGATAAGCATAACCACCTGGATTTTAATCAGTGAGTTTATAATGATCAGTAAAGAAATAAATCAAACTTAAAGTATGACTCTACTCCCTACTAAACGCATCCAAATTCTGGAGGTACCAGGGCAATAAAATAATAATGTGTGGTTTTGTTTAGCCTTTGGGAAAAAATATTTTCTATCTACTTTTTCTTACTGTCTTTAGATGGCCTTGTTTCCAGAATGAAGGAGCTGGATCCTACTTAGCAGAAAGGGGGAAGTGACATTTCCAAAGCAATGGCTAAAGGGAAACTGCTACTCACCACCTACTTGTGCAGCTGGGGCATTCAGAACCTTGGTATGATGCTTGATCTTATTTTGTGACTTATCTTACTTTTGACTGACAGGTTTTCTTGGTTCTGTGGCAGGTGAGAGAGATTTTTGTGATGTTAGTTCTTGTGTGATGGTTCCTGAAATCTTATCTGTGTGTAACAGAGATTGTAGCAACGACAGGAACATGGTACCTGGATCTCATAATAAAGCCCCTGAGGATAACTTTTCCAAAGGACATGTCTGTCATAAATACATGAAAGTTGAAATTCTGGGGGAAATTGTGTATGTTATATATTACCACTTCTACATATCATTAAGAGGGGATGTAGATCTGCAATATGTTTTTGAAAGTGTTGTACCTAAGGCTTAACAAAAGGTAAATAATTATACTAACGGGTATTACGCTCCTTTCAGGTGGTGGCTGAGATCCAGCAAGTGCTTGAATGGTGGATCTCTGACAGTGTTTCTAATAAAGCAAAATAAATGGTTTTCCAGTGATTCTGGCCTTCACTGTAGAGGAGGGATATTTTTTTTGTGGTCATCACTGTTAACAAATGTTCAGTTGAATATTTCAGCTAAAATCTCTCTCCCTCCCCCCGCCCCTTCTTTTTCTCATCTTTTGGGGAGCTTAAAATTGTGTCAGTATTAATCATGTGGGTTACTCTGGGCACGTCTACACATACAATTGATGCATCTGAATTTTCTACACAGAAAATTGAGGTTCATTAAAGCACTCCTCAGTACACATCTACATGTGCGCCTCTGTCAGGAGCAAATAGAGCCTGACAGGAGCAGCCCAGTCTCACCAGCCCAGCCCAGCCCAGCCCAGCCCAGCCCAGTCTAGAGATGCTCCTGCCCTGCTCTGCTCCCCTGCAGCAGCTAGGGAGAGCTCCAGGGCCCCCTGGGTGCCAGCCTTGGGCTGGCAGGGGGTATGGGGGCTTAGCCCCAAGCTCCAGAGGGTGTGGGGGAGCTGTGCCAGTTAAATGGGCAGCTCAGTCCCAGTTGGGGGGTGATCAGACTGGCCCCAAGTGGGGGTAGGGAGCTGTCCTGGCTGCTGGGCAGTTGCCTCCCAGCCGCGTAGAGATTGGGACCCATCCTGATCTCCAAATGGCTGGGAGGCAGCATCCTGCCAAGGCAGGACAGCTATCTCTTAGATAGTCTTCCTAATTGGGGGGTGGCATGCGCAGCTACGCAAGGCCTTAAATGCCTGTATACCAATGCTCGGAGTATGGGGAACAAACAGGAGGAACTCGCCCTCAGAATAGCCAGTTCAAACCCAGACATAGTAGGGATTACAGAAACGTGGTGGGATTCATCCCATGACTGGGCAGTTAGCATTAGGGGCTATAGGCTCTACAGGCGGGATAGAGAAGGAAGGAAGGGAGGGGGTGTGGCGCTCTAGGTCAAAGAGCAATACACATCCTCTGCCAGCAAAATGGGGTCGGAGGAGGGGCAAGCTGAAGTGCTTTGGGTCAAGATACAAGGGGGTCATAGGGAGAGGGATTTAATGGTGGGGGTCTACTACAGACCCCCCAACCAAGGGGAGGAGTTGGACTGGGAATTTTCGGGCCAGCTTGCAGAGGCACTTAAGGCAAGGGATGTAGTTGTCATGGGTGATCTAAATTACCCGGACATCTGCTGGGAGGAACAGTCGGCCAGGTCAGACAGTTCCAGGAGGTTCCTGGCCGAGATACAGGACCTTCACTTAACCTAGGAGGTGCACAGTCCCACCAGAAGGAATGCCCTGTTGGACCTGGTCCTGGCCACAGGTGATGATCTGGTAAGGGGGCTCCAGGTCCTTGACCACCTCGGTGATAGCGATCATCGCTTGCTGGAATTCATCATCCAGTGCAGGGTAACAAGGGCCTGCAGCAAGGCGGTAGCCCTAGACTTCAAGAGGGTCAACTTCAAAGAGTTGAGGAGATTGGTGGGAGAGGCGCTGGGGTTCTCGAGGGCAGGGGAACTCAGTGCCCATGATGAGTGGTCGTTCCTTAAAGAGACGATACTCAGGGCCCAAGGCGTGATGATCCCAACAAGAATCAAGGGGGGCAAGAGTGCCCAAAAGCCTCCCTGGCTCACCAAGGATGTCCGGGAATGCCTGGTTGCCAAAAAGGCAGCATACACCCGGTGGAAAGGGGGGGGTGATCTCCAAAGAGGAGTATACCTCCACTGCTTGGGCGTGTAGGGGGGCTGTTAGGAAAGCTAAGGCGGATATAGAGCTAGGACTAGCGTCCAAGATCAAAGATAATAAAAAGTCCTTTTTCAAATATATAGGGAGGATGAAGAAGGCACCCGGAAATGTGGGGCCCCTGCAAGATACGCTGGGCAACCTGGTGGTTGCACCAGAGGAGAAGGCAGACCTCTTTAACAAATTCTTCACCCCTGTTTTCTTGTGCAGGGACCGGGACTCCCCCACTGTGATTCAAGACGGACTCGAGGGGAACGCCTCAAGACCTAAGTTTAAGGAGGACCGGGTTAGAGTGCTTCTGGAGGGGCTGGACGTGTTCAAATGAGCAGGTCCAGATGCTCTCCACCCCAGGGTGTTGAAGGAGCTAGCAGGGGTTATTGCAGGGCCCTTGGCACGGCTTTACGAGCGCTCGTGGTGCTCGGGCCAGGTGCCAGATGATTGGAAGATAGCCAATGTGGTCCCTATCTTTAAAAAAGGGAGGAGGGAGGACCCAGGCAACAATAGGCCCATCAGTCTTACCTCAATCCTGGGGAAACTCTTTGAGAAGATCATCAAGGAGCACATCTGTGATAGGCCGGCATCGGGGATGATGCTCAAGGGCAACCAGCACGGTTTCATTAGGGGCAGGTCATGTCAGACCAACCTGATTGTCTTTAACGATCAGGTCGCAAAAGCATTGGATGCAGGTGTTGCCGTGGATGTAGTCTTTCTGGACTTCAGCAAGGCCTTTGACACTGTCGACCACCCCATCCTCACTAAAAAACTAGGTGACTGTGGCATCGATGCCTACACGGTCAGATGGATTGCAAATTGGCTGAAGGGCCGTACTCAGAGGGTGGTGGTGGATGGGTCATATTCGAACTGGGGAGAAGTGGGCAGCGGAGTCCCCCAGGGCTCGGCACTTGGGCCCGCGCTGTTCAATTTCTTTATCAGTGATTTGGACGACGGGGTGAAAAGCAACCTGTTCAAGTTTGCTGATGATACCAAAATTTGGGGTGAGGTGGGCACGTTAGCAGGGAGGGAAAGACTACAGAAAGACCTGGATAGGTTGCAGGGGTGGGCTAACAAGAACAGGATGCGTTTCAATACTGACAAGTGCAGGGTGCTGCACTTGGGCAGTAGTAACCGGCAGCACACTTATAAGATAGGAAACTCCCTTCTTGAGAGCACGGAGGCAGAAAGGGATCTTGGAGTCATCACTGATCCCAAGATGAACGTAGGCTGACAATGCGAGGTCACGGTTGGCAGGGCTAACCGGACCCTATCGTGTATCCACAGGTGCATCTCAAGTAGGTCCAAGGAGGTGATCCTCCCCCGCTATGCGACACTGGTCAGGCCACAGCTGGAGTACTGTGTCCAGTTCTGGGCACCCCACTTCAAGAGGGATGTGGACAACATTGAGAGGGTCCAGAGGAGGGCCACCCGCATGATCTGGGGACAGCAGGGCAGACCCTACAGTGAGAGGCTATGGGACCTGAACCTGTTCAGCCTTCACAAGAGAAGGCTGAGGGGGACCTGGTGACCATCTATAAACTCACTAGGGGGGACCAGAAGGGGTTGGGGGAGACCTTGTTTCCCCTAGCACCCCCCAGGATAACAAGGAATAACGGCCACAAGTTGTTGGAGAGTAGGTTTAGATTATACATCCGTACGAACTACTTCTCAGTCAGGGCGGCTAGGATCTGGAACCGACTTCCAAGGGAAGTGGTGCTGGCTTCTACCCTGGGGGTCTTTAAGAAGCGGCTTGATGCCTACCTGGCTGGGGTCATTTGAGCCCAGTTTTCTTCCTGCCCAGGCAGGGGGTCGGACCTGAAGATCTACAAGGTCCTTTCTGACCCTACTTCTATGATTCTATGTTTCTATGATCTCAGTCATGTGGACATCAGGACGGGTCCTGATCTCCACATGGCTGGGAGGCAGCTGCCCAGCAGCCAGGGAAACTCTCCTAGCCACGTGGAGATCAGGACCGATTCATGTGTCTGGTAGGCAGCATCCCACTGAGCCAGGACAGCTCTCCTTGCCCCCTGTGGTCCCCTGCTGACTAGGCTGACCGGGAGCAATTTGCTCCTGGTCAGGGTCAAGGCTGAACTCCTCAATGAGTTCTTTGCCTCAGTGTTCCTAAGTGAGGGGCAAGACAAGGCTCTCACTGGGATTGTAGAGAGGCAGAAGCAGGGCGCCAGACTACCAAGAGTAGACCCTGAGATGGTGCAGAGGCACTTGGAGGAACTGGATGCGTTTAAGTTGGCAGGCCCGGATGAGCTCCATCGAGGGTGCTGAAGGCACTGGCTGACATCATTGCACAGCCACTGGCGGGAATATTTGAACACTTGTGGCGCACGGGCCAGGTCCCGGAGGACTGGAAAAGGGCCAATGTGGTCCCCATTTTCAAGAAGGGGAGGAAGGAGGACCCAGGCAACTATAGGCCAGTCAGTCTCACCTCCTTCCTTGGCAAAGGCTTTGAAAAAATTATCAAGGCTCACATTTGCGAGAGCCCGGCAGGAAAAATTATGCTGAGGGGAAACCAGCACGGGTTCGTAGCAGGTAGATCATGCCTGACTAATCTAGTTTCTTTTTATGAACCAGGTTACAAAACACCTGGACGCAGGAGTAAGGGTAGACGTCGTTTACTTAGACTTCAGGAAGGCCTTCGATATGGTATCCCACCCCATACTGGTGAACAAGTTAAGAGGCTGTGACTTGGATGACTGCACGGTACGGTGGGTGGTGAATTGGCTAGAGGGTTGTACCCAGAGAGTCATAGTGGATGGGTCGGTATCAACCTGGAAGGGTGTGGGCAGTGGGGTCCCGCAGGGTTCGGTCCTTGGACCGATACTCTTCAATGTCTTCATCAGCAACTTGGACGAGGGAGTGAAGTGTACTCTGTCCAAGCTTGCGGATGACACAAAACTGTGGGGAGAAGTGGACACACCGGAGGGCAGGGAACAACTACAAGCAGACCTGGACAGGTTGGACAAATGGGCAGAAAACAACAGAATGCAATTCAACAAGGAGAAATGCAAAGTGCTGCACCTAGGGAGGAAAAATGTCCAGTATACCTACTGCCTAGGAAATGACCTGCTTGGTGGCACAGAAGCGGAAGGGGATCTTGGAGTCCTAGTGGACTCCGAGATGAACATGAGTCGTCAGTGTGACGAAGTCATCAGGAAAGCTAATGGCACTTTATCGTGCATCAGCAGATGCATGACGAACAGATCCAAGGAGGTGATACTTCCCATGTATCGGGCGCTGGTCAGACTGCATTTGGAATACTGAGTGCAATTTTGGGTGCCACACTTCAAGAGGGATGTGGATAACCTGGAGAGGGTCCAGAGAAGGGCCACTCGTATGGTTAAGGGCTTGCAGGCCAAGCCCTACGAGGAGAGACTAGGGCACCTGGACCTCTTCAGCCTCCGCAAGAGAAGGTTGAGAGGTGACCTTGTGGCTGCCTATAAGTTCATCATGGGGGCACAGAAGGGAATTGGTGAGGCTTTACTCACCAAGGCGCCCCTGGGGGTTCCAAGAAATACTGGCCATAAGCTAGCAGAGAGCAGATTTAGACTGGACATTAGGAAGAACTTCTTCACAGTTCGAGTGGCCAAGGTCTGGAATGGGCTCCCAAGGGAGGTGGTGCTCTCCCCTACCCTGGGGGTCTTCAAGAGAAGGTTAGATAGGCATCTAGCTGGGGTCATCTAGACCCAGCACTCTTTCCTGCCTATGCAGGGGGTTGGACTCGATGATCTATTGAGGTCCCTTCTGACCCTAACATCTATCAATCTATGAATCTATGTGGTATGCCGCATCAGTTAATGTGCTGCTTTTCTATCTACAGGTACTAGAAAATGGCACATTAGACTAATACACTGCACAGTAATTGCTGCACATGTGTAGACGGTGACACTATACTGTGTATTAGATTAGTCTATTGTGCAGTAAAGTGTCTCATGACTACTAAAAGCACTGAATCAGGATAGCATTCTGATTGCTGTTGGCTTGAGGCTAGGCAAAAATACTGATAGTGGATCACCTGTGATTTTTTTAAAGACAAAAGATTTCAGTATGTTTTCCAGGTTACTTACACAAAGGACAGGACTAAAGATTTCCTTTCTGCTAAAAATTAACATTTTATGCTCAGAACTGTTGTCTAGTGGCTTCACTTGGATTTATCTGAAACCATATTGGACATTGCTTCATGGTTTTATAATCAGCTATGTTTGTCAGTCTTTGCTCAAGAAAGTCTTAGACACCCTTCACATTTATTATGACCCTGGCTCTTAATCTTTCACTGACCTGTGTATTACATTCATCAGTAAAATGACAAAAACAAAATAAACAAAATAATGCATGGTTCATTGTTTATATGACATAGAATTAATTTGAGGAATATTATGCTTAAGGGTTTTCTTGAGTTTCTATTCTTGTATTCCAATTATTTTAGATTTAAGTGAATTGTATATAATAGTTTTTATTTCATGAAGTATTATCAGACCAGCCAGACCCAGACAATATAATTAGAATTTCCTTATTCCTTGGAGAGTTAGAATGCCTGATACTAAACTTCTATAACATCAGGGAGAATGACTCGGATACATCATTAGACAATTTTCCATTATAATTAGATTCATAATTTCTAGTACAAAATGAAGTGCATAATTAATGGTTCATATTATATTAAGAATATTTTAATTTTATTAACCTAACTCTTTGAAATAATTCTACAGAAATGGTAAAATGAAACTAAAGAGGGAAATTATAATTGCTGCATATTAATTATAAAAAATAATGTTTATAGCTAAGAGGAAGCTTAGGGACCAGTAAAAGACAGGAAACAAGAAATCAGAGCATGTAGTCTGCCTTATCTCACATTTCTGAAAGAGAACTGTACAAATTAGGGACAGGGTGTAAACATACCAAAGCAAATAACATGTGGTATAACAACATGGAGGGCTGGTTTCACAAGGAGGGCTTAGGTATCAACTATGTTCTGCCAGACAAGTCAAAAAAGATTTATGCACCAGCATGCTGAGCGGGGATTTGCCTATGCTAACTAGTAGAACATGCAAAAGAGAGAGGTATGGTTTAAAATTAATCTTATTTACATCCTTATTAGGAATAAGGTGTCTAACACTTTGCTGCCAGAAGATCAGTCTGTCTGCTTGGGGTTCATAATCAGAACTCTCTCTAGGAGTTAGGTGCTCTGGCCCTTTCTTCTCAAAAGGGAGATGAGGTCAGTCCTTTCTTTCAAGGAGAGGTAAAAAGGAAATGCAGTGAAAATACCAGTGGTTAGGGCATTTGCCCATGACAAGAAAGGGTTGCATTCAAACTCCTCCTCTCCTGAGGTGGACCAGATAGACTGTTAGAATATGTTGATAACTGGTTCAGGCACTTAGTTGGGAGTGCCAGCTGATTGTCTAAATCTCAGTAACCCTTATGCATGAATTGGGTGTCAGCTAATTACACTGTGGGGCATAGGAATTTGGCATTCCCAGCAGCAGAAATTCAGGTGTCTTGGGGGCTTTACCAGTGGCAATTAAGATGCTAAAATACTTTAGGTGCCTAAGAGTTAGATGAAGTTGTAAATTCTGGTTACATGCAAATTATTGGACTTGCACACCTAAAAAGGCATTTAGGTGATTATCATATGTAACAGACTGTAACAGAAGGGATACTCACCTATAGAGAGTGTCCCATGTGTCTAGTTCTGTGTGTGTGTGTGTGTGTGTGTGTCTGGTTCTCTCTCTTCTCTCTTTTTTTTTCTCTTTTTTCTTTCTCTTTCCCTCTTTTTTCTTTTTCTTTTCCTCCCTTTCTCGCTCTCTTTTCTCTCTCCTCTTTTTGTCTTCTTTCTCTCTCTTTTTTCTCTCTGTCATCACAACATGCTTAACAAAAAAGAATACACAACAACAAAGGTAATATATGAAGTTTTGGTTATTGTCACCAGGTTTAGAATTTTTAGAAAACCTGGTATTTACTGAAAAAAAGCAACATTTATGCTTATAATTGCATTAATATGCAGTGCATTCTGCCATATGCCCCTCTCCCCAGTTTTGTTTTTCTGGAATGCCAGCACTCTAGCACCTTACAAGGTAGACATGATGTTTTTTCCCGGCACTCAGGCCTACCCCAGTACAAGTACATTCCCCACCAATTCTACCCTGTTTCTGAGCAGCAGGTCAAGACGAGCATGCCACTAGTTGACTGCTCCAGCACTTGTAGCAGGAAGTTGTCCTCAACATTCACCAAAAACTTCCTCGATTGCCTGCGCACTGCTGTATTGCCCTCCCATCAGATGTCAGAGTGTCTGAAGTCCCACATGAGAACCAGGGCCTGTGATTGGGAAACTTCCGCTAGCTGTTTGAAGAAAGCTTCATCCACCACTTCCTCCTGGTCTGATGGTTTGTAGCAGACCCTCTCCACAGGGTTTTTGCCTTCCTCTCTAGCAGGGGGCATGGCCCTTTTCCTCAGATCTCACTGGCCACCTTTGCTCAACCTGCTTTACCTGTGGCAAGTTAGGGTGTTATGTCTTGTGGTTGTGTCAGGGTTGACTATGTAGTTTACTTATAAGTTAGACAATGAATTCATAGATTCATAGATGTAGGGTCGGAAGGGACCTTGCAGATCTTCTAGTCTGACCCCCTGCCCTGGGCAAGAGAGAAAACTGGGCTCAAAAGACCCCAGCTAGGTAACTGTTAAGCCTCCTCTTAAAGACCCTCAAGGTAGGAGCCAGCACTACTTCCCTTGGAAGTTTCTTCCAGATCCTAGCTGCTCTGACTGTGAAGCAGTGCCTTCTAATGTGTAGTTTGAACCTACTCTCTAACAACTTATGGCCATTATTCCTTGTTACTCTGGGAGGCGCTCGGGGGAACAAGGTCTTTCCCATTCCCCGCTGGTCCCCCCTAGTAAGTTTATAGACAGCCACCAGGTCCCCTCTCAGCCTTCTCTTGTGAAGGCTGAACAGGTTAAGGTCCCTGCTGCCCTGCTGTCCCTGGATCATGCAAGTGGCCCTCCTTTGGACCCTCTCAATGCTGTCCACATCCCTCCTGAAGTGCGGCGCCCAGAACTAGACGTAGTACTTCAACTGTGGCCTGACCAGTGTCGCATAGAGGGGGAGGATCTCCTCTTTGGACCTGCTCATGAAGTATCTGTGGATGCACGACAAGTTACGGTTAGCCCTACCGACTGTGTCCTCGCATTGGCGGTCCATGTTCATCTTGGAATCAATAATGACTCCAAGATCTCTTTCTGTCACTGTACTTTTGAGAAGAGAGTTCCCCAGCCTATAGGTATACTGCTGCTTCTTACTGCCCAAGTGCAGCACCCTGCACTTGTCAGTACTGAATCCCATCCTATTCTCACTTGCCCACCCCTGTAATCTGTCCAGGTCCAGCTGTATCCTGTCCCTCCCTGCTAGCATGCCCACCTCACCCCAAATCTTGGTGTCATCCATGAATTTAAACAGGGTGTTTTTCATTCCCTCATCCAAGTCTCTAATAAAGAAATTGAACAGTGCGGGCCCAATAACCGAGCTCTGGGGGACTCCACTGCTCACTTCCCTCCAGGTCGAATATGACCTGTCCACCACCACTCTCTGAGTGTGGCCCCTCAGCCAATTTGCAATCCATCTGACTGTGGAGGCATCAATGCCACAGTTGCCTAGCTTTTTATTGAGAATGGGGTGGGAGATAGTGTCAAAGGCCTTCCTGAAGTCCAGAAAGATTACATCCACCGCAACACCTGCATCCAATGATTTTGTGACCTGATTGTAGAAGGCAATCAGGTTGGTTTGACAGGACCTGCCCTTAATGAAACCATGCTGGTTGCCCCTGAGCATCATCCACACTGCTGGCCCTTCACAGATGTGCTCCTTGATAATCTTCTCAAAGAGCTTCCCCAGGATCGAAGTGTGATGGCCTAGCTGGTAGTGATTTAGCCCAGGGGTTTTGAAAGGGTAAAAGATGATTGGAGGACTTGGGATTCCCTTTCCTCACCAATCTGGTAATGATTTGGCCCAGGGGTTTTGAAAGGGTAAAAGATGATTGGAGGGTTTGGGATTCCCTTTCCTCACCAATCAGGCCCCAGAGACTCACCCTCCATGTCCCCTGATTGGCCCCTTGGGTCACCTGGAGGGAAATAAAAGAGGCAGCGCAGCTGACTCAGGGGAGACCAGTGAGGGACCACAAGGAAGGAGCTCCAAAGAGCTGGCAAAGAGCTGGACCAGCGGGGTGGGAGCAGTTGCCCCAGAACAACCTGAAGGGAGTGGGACCTGCAGCCAGCAGTTGGACCGTCAGCAGCGCGGCATGCGGCTAGCAGGAGAGGCTCCCTACTGGACTCTAGGATCCCCTATGAGAAGCTGTGGCCAGCAGGAGAGGCTCCCCAGCTCCAGCAAGGATCTGAACAGCGACCTGAGAGGTTCCCAGCTCTGCTTCCAGCTCCTCCAATAAGAAACTGGGAAGCTTGATGTGAGGCAGGGGCTCCGGGAAGGTCAAGACCCTTTGCAGTTTGACACAGTGCCAACACTGGTAGTTGTGTGATAGCGTTTCTGCCCACCATGTGGGAGACCTGAATTCAAGTCCTACCTGGGAAGACTTAAGGTCAGTGAAGTGACTGGTAGAAGTTCTTGTTGTAGTAGAAAGGGATCATGTCATTGTGTTTTCCCTTTGTTCCGCCCCCCCGGTACCTAGGCCCTATATTCCTTGTTATTTGACGTTTTGTATTTTGTGCCTTTTATATTTTGCCCACCAGTATTGTTTGTTCTTCTGTTTGTGTTTTATATTTTGTTAACCCCGTCTTTTTGTTAACCCTGTCACTGGATGAATATGTCTATGATTGTAAGTGTCTAACCTTTATTGAATCCTGCCCCCTTGGGGCGTTGTAGTGTCCCCTATACCCCCTGGTTAATACTGGTTATGTTCTCAGTACTGTTCTCTCATTAAAAGGTATATGGTTAAGTCCCCATTAGTGATCTGGCTCTACTCTATAGGGGTAGGAGGGCCCCTACATCTTCCACAGCATTTGTGCACCTGCTCTGATCCCTTCAATTGGAGAGGGGGTACCTCTTGGAGTACCGCCCGGGTTACACAAGTAAGACTAACGGGCCTATAGTTGCCTGGGTCCTCCCTCCTCCCTTTTTTGAAGATGGGGACCACATTGGCTCTCTTCCAGTTGTCCAGCACCTGGCCAGAGCACCACAAGTGCCCCTAAAGCTGTGCCAGGGGCCCTGTGATAACCCCTACCAATTCCCTCAACACCCTGGGGTGGAGAGCATCTGGACCTGCTGATTTGAACATGTCCAGCCCCTCCAGAAGTTCTCTGAGTCCTCCCTGACCCTAGGCCTGGTGGAGTCTCTCCTCAGTCTATCTCAAATCTTGGTGGGGAAGTCCTGGTCCCTGCACAACAAAATGGAGGCAAAGAAATTGTTAAAAAGGTCTGCTTTTTCCTCTGGTGCAACCACCAGATTGCCTAGTGTATCCCGCAGGGGCCCCACATTACCTGGTGCCTTCTTTATACTCCCTATGTATTTGAAAAAGGACTCTTTGTTGTCCTTGATCCTTGATGCTGGCTCTAGTTCTGTATCTGCCTTAGCTTTCCTAACAGCCCCACTACAAGCCAGAGCGATGGAGGTATACTCCTCTTTGGTGACAGTTCCTCCCTTCCACTAGGTGCACGCCTCCTTTTTGGCAATCAGGCATTCCTGAATGCCCTTGGTGATCCAGGGGGGCTTTTGAGCACTCTTGCCCGCTTTGATTCTCGTTGGGATTGTCACCCCTTGGGCTCTGAGTATCCTCTCCTTAAGGAAGAACCAGTCATCTTGGGCGCTCAGTTCCCCTACTGTCCAGGACCCCAGTGCCTCTAATTGCTTTCAGATGGTTTGGATAGGGATGATCCTGCCTCTGATGGGAGGTTGAACTAGATGACCTCTAGAGGTCTCTTCCATCCCTACTTTTCTGTGACTATATGATTTTGGAGCTTATGTTATGTTGGAGCTTAGGTACCACTGGTCCCTAGACACCATTCTGCCATAGTGAATCCTGTGAAGCATATCACTGTCCAGCTTTATCTACTTGAACCTGCCTTTCCTGGCCTCATTTGGTGTCAGAGCTTCCTGGCTGAAGCTGTACAAATAACTAGATCAGTGGTGCTTAACCTTTTGCCTGGCAGATTGGGTTGGCAGTGCCTGGTTTGTCCACAAGCTGGATCCAGCTTGTGTTCCTGATCTGGCACCCAAGTAGGCACAGTGGGCACCATCTGGCTATGTGAAGGGCGGCAGAGGGCAGGCCAGCCCCAACATAACCCTGAAGGGGAAAAGAGCTTTACCTGGCCCCATAGAGAGTGAAAGGGATGTGGCCTGGCCCTGTAGGACAGGGGAAGAGGGCATGGCCAGGTCCCAGCCCAGCCCTACAGAAAGGAAAGGGGGCATGGTTTGGCCCTGTGGGGGGTGGGGGGGAGGGGAGCATGGCCAGCCTCCAACCCAGCCTCATGGGGAAATGGGGCATGGTCCAGCAGTGACAGGGGGGGAAGGGGACATGGCCAAGCCCCATGAGGGAGAGAAAGGGGCATGACCTGGTCCCAGTCCAGGAGGTGGTTTGGCCCTGCAAAGGAGGGGGATGCAGCCTGGCCCAGCCCAGCCTGCTGTACAGGGCTTGGGGTTTGGTGATTTGGCAAGGGGGGGGGGGGGCATGGAGAATGGCTGTATTAGTGGCCACTGCTCCCCCACCACCCAATTTCCTGACCCAGCCAGGCTGGGACCTGACCAGAGTTTGAACACAAAATGTGTTGATCACATAACTTCCCTCCCAGCTATATTATTTCCATTAACTCAACAAGGTAGACAAAGATCCCATCAGGCTGTTTGTTTGACCCAACAGATACTTTACAATGATGAACTATGTAAGGAAACTTGTTTCAAACCTAGCTGCACAAAGCAGCAATCTGAGAATACGACTGTACAGAGATACCAAGAGACAAGAGATGCTAAATTGTAATAACGTTGAAGTTCTTAATTAAAGAGACTCAGTTCTGAGGTACAATGATGGTAAGAGTTAAACTACATTGTTCATAGTTTCCTCCATGTTATTAGTGCAATCCTCTTCCACTAATATGGGCAAAACTGAAGACCAGCAAGAGTGCATCATGGGCACTAACAAAAACTTAGCATCAGTATACTGAAATGAAGATGAAGGCTTTGTGGGTCCATGAAGTATCATGTTTCATATATTCATATCTGAGAGGCTACTGTTGGCTGAAACCGCTCATAAACCCTTTCTTGCCTTTGCCAATCTGGGCCTGGCAAGTACCCTAAGATGAGAGTTTCTTTTTTAAACTAAAAATAAATGATTAGCAGACTGAATTCAAACCTAGGAGAGACTAGAGGAAGTGCAATGGAGCAAGCGGAGGTAGAGTGTGTGTGTATATCAAATCTAATTAAAAAAATTAGCCTTGAATAAAAACTGGTGTGCTTACCACACATATTGAGTCCTTCAGCTGTAGCCAGAAACCCTACAGGTCAGATCCACTCTGTAGGAAGTCCTGAGGTCCAGACCTGGCCACCCAGCTCATTTCAGTTTGACACATCTGGCTTAAAGTAAAAGTATAACTGCTACTGGCCTTTAGCCTAGGTATAGTAAAGAAATTTTAGCTGAATTGCTGGTGTGGTCAATTTAGTTCTAACAGGTAATACAAGAATATCTGGTTGTCCAGAGCAAAATATGCATAGTTATTATATTCACTAGAAAAAATAAACAAATAAAAAAGACAAAAGAAAAAAAAGACTTGCTCAAGACTATTATTCTCATTTCTTTGAGATAGCCTTTCTAGAAAATACTACAATTAAATAGAAGATTGTGCCTGTCAAATCTGCCTTAATAAGATGTGGTAATATATGACAATTGGTCACAATTGCTTGGTATGAGTTTAAGCAGTTTTCAGTGAAGAATGGGTTTAGACATGTGCCCTTTATCTCAAATGCAATGGTCTGATGAAACACAATGTCAAAAAACTAAAGCATTCCTTGAAAAAGAAAGAAATAGACTCTGATCCATATTTAACATTATTAAATTATAGGATGGCACAAGAGAAGCATGGCTTGTCATCTGGTGACATTTTATTAAAAAGAAAACGGAAAAGAAAAATGCCTGCAGTAGTAGAAACTGATGTCAGAGTCACTGGGGACTGGCTTGTGTTTAAAGACTGACAAGGAAAAA
The DNA here is from genome assembly GCF_030867095.1 of Alligator mississippiensis. Lineage (NCBI taxonomy): Eukaryota > Metazoa > Chordata > Crocodylia > Alligatoridae > Alligator > Alligator mississippiensis. The sequence goes on from NC_081825.1 coordinate 61,609,300, forward strand.
CAGAAAACTCAGTCTGGCTTAGGGTCCTGGAAGCTGCCACCACTTCATGAAAAGGGTGAAATAGATGTTGTGTTTTCTTATTGATCCAAGTCAAAACCTGGGAGTGGCACAGTCCTTCACACATGTATCTTGAATGGAAATTAATTCTAATTATGCCAGATTTTTCTGGGGGGCGAGGGGGGAAGGGAGGAGGTTGGACACTCACAGATACTTAAAATGGGATGATGTGTTTGTACGTATGCAGGATCCCAGAATAAAAGGTTGTGTCATGGGAAAAAGTTGACATCAGTTTTTACCCACGATGATACTGTGCTCATCGGCAATGGGAAACTTTGGTTACAAACAGTAGTGAAGTCACAAGAGGCAACCCACAGATGTAATAGGTTGTTTGTCTAATGGACACAAACTGCAGGAAAATAGATGATGCCTTCTCCAAATCCTGGAAGGAAGAAAATCAGAGGTACCGAGGTGATGTCTACACAGTAAAATTGTCATGTTTAATGTCATGCTTCTCCGCATGAGCTGCCTCCTAAACTGGCTGTCTTGTTTACATAGTGCTACCTGAGGGCTAATTATCATATGGAAGGACTAATTGGTACTCACACAGCTAATTAGACCATGTATAATACTGTGTGGTTTATGCTGGTTCTAACTTAGGAGTCAGCCTGTGTAGAGCAGTGCAGCATAGCATTTCTAAGAGGGCCACAGCAGGGCATGGTATTGTATAGATGTGGCCTGAGTTGACTGTTTTGCCTGAAATGTCAGATGGGCAACAACCAGACCAGACTGTGACAGATGAGACCCAGGACATTTCACAAGAAACAGTGGAGTTACCGAGTCTGACCACACTGGTGCTGTCTCGGGGAAGACCTGCAGGTGCACGGGACAATGTTAGTAGCTTAACATTGACTAACAATTACACTAACTGAATATTAGTAGTCAGTTTAGTTAATAGATTGGTTATAAGAAGTTGAGATTCTGAATTGTATTAATGTTTGTTAACTGATGTTGTTGAGGTTTTTTGGGGACGAGGGGGGTTGGCTGGGAGGCTCTGGTCAAAATCATTGTTAAGTTACTTAATGTAGTAATGTGTACTTAATGTAACCTTTATACTCAATGCTGATCAATTAGAAATAAGACCCTGATAGACTAGACCTCTATCAGATACCTTTGCTGCCAGTGTTTTCTGAACAACACAGTCAGAGGTCCTGGAGGGAAACTGACTGCACGATATACGGCAGGAACAGAGGGCAGAAGCCTCCTTCACAAGCTGTGGGGTCACAGCAGAACACTGTATTCTTCTACTGCTACTCTAGCCTGAAGAATAACCTTAATGATGTTCACTGGAAACCCCGAGAGGAGTGAGGTGACTCATTATATAGCGAGAATTACACCTTCTTCCTTTTGGCTCTTCGGGTTTTTCCTGATGCCTTTATATTCAGGCCATGTTCACATCAAGGACCTGGAAAACCTCAGCTACTTTGAGGAAAAAAAGTTGCCACCATATGATGCAACCTCTTAAACCAAGGTAAATGCAGCCCCTTGAACCTGGTTATAGTCTATGGGAATTTCTTCCTGGGGTAAGTTAGGAAGTTCATTTGTGAACAGCTACTTTGTGCATATCTAGGCTTTCGTCTCAAGGTTCCCTGATTCAGGGCACCTTTGTTCACTTAGCCATGGCCTAATGAACACAGCTATCTGCAGTGCTCATACAGTGGTAGATTTAATTGCAGATGATAACTTTCTAATGTTGATCATTATGCTTCAGTATAACTCTTCAGTAATGTGACACCTCCACAGAGTATATACAATTCTAGTGCATTATAAATTTCCTCCAGTTGCAATGTTATGTACTAGAGTAGAATGCAGAAGGTGAATCACGACAGGACCTAAGGTGGAATTCACTGTAGGTGTGTATTTCTCAGTGGGTGTTAATTGGCCTTTTGATTACTAAAAATAGCTCACCAAATGTTGTTCTCAAGAGATGTGTCTACATGAACACTTTATTGTTCAGTAGACTAATCTACTGCACAGTAAAGCATCACCATCTACATGTGTGCACGTTTACTGTGCAGTACATTAGTTTACTGTACAGTTAGTTACTACCCATAAATACAGGTAGTAAACTAACTAGTAGTGCATGTGTAGACACTGTCTGGGAGCAAATTTGCTTCTGGTCAGTCCCTACACTAGGGGACCACAGGAGATGGGGAACTCTCCTGGTCCTAGCACTATTCAGCTGCTGGCTCCCCCCAGGACCTGGGAGCACAGTACCACTGGGATGGGGTAGCTCTCTGCTCCCAACCTGTTCCAGCACTGCTCAGCTCCCAGCTCCCCACAGCCCAGCTCCCCACAGGAGCTAGGATTCAAGCAGCTCCAGGACTCAGGAGCTCCCTGCTTCCCTGCCCAGCCTGGAGCTGGTAGGGAACTGTCCTGCTTCTGGGGCAGGTCCCAGCCAGCTCCAGGCTGGATGGGGAAATCCTTGCACAGCCCGAAGCTGGTTGGGACCTGCCCCAGAAGCAGAATAGTTCCTGGCTAGCCCTGGGCTTTGTGGGGAAGCCCTGCTGGGCACAGGGCTTGTTCCCATGTGCACAGGGTGGGAGAGCTTTGCAGAAGTAGCTGTTTCCCATCCCTGTGAACATCAGGACCCCTTCTGATGTGTACAGGGCCAGGAGACAGCTGCTGCTGCAGCAAGCAGAGGTTTCTTGGCTCTGTGCTCCCTGCCAGGCCACAAGCTAGCACCCAGGGGAAGCCTGGAACTGCACCTGGATGCTCCTGGGGCTAGAGCAGGATTGGAGCAGCTCGGTACTGGGCTGCTCCTGTTGGGAGATTTGCTCCCAGGAAAGGCTTACTGCACAGTATTTTACTGCGCAGTAAGCCTTTATAGTATTAATTGCACATGTAGATGCGCTGAAATACCCCCAGTTTATACTTGTGTAACTCCACTGATTTAGTGGAATTATGCTTTATCTACAGTCTGTTTGGGCTTTGTGTGGAGTCACTTGTTTTAGAATGTTAGATTGGTCCTCAGTGGGTGCATTTACATGAGATGCTGAGTTCATAGTAGTATCATGTGGCAAAAACCTTGACTCTACACTACTGTGCAATAGTATTAGGCTACTGGGCAGTAGCGTCACAAAAAAGGCATTCTCCAGTGCGACTGCACAGTAACTCAGGTTACTACGCATTTATTTAGTACTTGTATAAACAAGTACTAAAAATGCACAGTAATGACTACACAGTGGCATCTCATCTACCACTGTGTTCAACGTCCAGATTACGTAGGTTTGATGTTTATAGGCAAACTGAAGACAATGCAGGAATTTAACATGCTCCAAAATTCTGAAATGTCAGGTCTTTTCAAGGGGAATCAATTCCTTAATCTTTCAGAGGCCCTTCTATATATTTTTTGGAAATTAGATGCAGGGGAGAAAGGTATTTACAGCTGGATCTCAATAATAAATGGTGAACTTCTTTGACTAGATTCAGGACTGAACAGATGCCCACAGCTGTCTTAGCTGGATGTAGACTTTCTATTCTGAGGGCCAGTCTGACTAGGAGTTTTGGAAGACACTATTCATTATGTTTTAGAATGTTCTCTATATAATGACATAAGGAGAATGTATTTATCACCATTCCTGCAAAACTTGACATACTTCTCAAATAGAGAGAAATTAATATGGCTCTTCCAGCAAACAGATACATAGTAAAACCTCTTGCAATTTTGGCTTATAAGGCTGAAGCGATCAGAGCTAAACATCCTTTACAGTTGATATGACTGATAAACTTTATCACTATATTTGTTTTTTACTGTGTTAATTGTGGACATATGCACAACACTTTTATAGATTCATGATATGATTTATCACTATATTTTTACTTGATTATGTTAATTCTTGGCGTATGAATAATTTTTTTGTAATGGTTGGCCTTATTATTATATTTGCATTTCTGTTATTTTTGTTTAAATTTATATTATGGTTGTATGTCTGTTATGTTGTTTTCAGGAACAAGGCTTTCAGTCGGAATCCTTAATAAAATTGAATTCACTGTTACAATTATGTCAACTTTTCAGAGGTGGTAAAAAAGGCCTTGTGTATTATTGTCATGCCTTGGTTCATTAAGGACCACAGATCCTTCAGGGAACATTAAAGTTTCACCTGATGTTGGGATTTGCATCCCAGAGGTTGTTTAAAAATTGAGGCCCAGAATTTCAATAGGCATATAGGCTGTCATTGAAATTGTTTGAGGACAGACAAGGCAGTAATTGGTGCTCATTAAGGTTTTGAAAATAATGTTATTTAGTGTGAGGACGAGTGATAAAATGTACCCTGAAATTTGATACACATCTTCCTGTTACCAAGAGAAGCATAAGAAGAATACAGGCATACTGAGAGAAACCCTCCTTTATTCAAGTGACATAAATGTCTTGGCATTTTTTTCACAAAAGAGCAGAGAGGGACATCTAAGTCTTATTATTATATGATGGCAGAATATTGGCAAATTACTACTTAAGAAAAGAGTCTGCTGATAGACTCTTAATTGCTAAACACATATAAAATACATAACACTAATCAGAGGGCAGAATTAGGCCCTCAGCCTGATTTCGTCAGTGAAATATTTTAATTTAAACCGTTAGTATGATGGCAAGCCTGTTGATGTATCCTTGTAGGAATTAGTTTGCCACTATCATCCCTGTAAAATTCCTGGAATAAGAAAACTAATAAACTAAAATGTTTAAGTACTGCCGAGTAGAAAGGTTCTTTAAACACTAGTTTTACGGTTTTGTGTGGGCTGGAGAAAGACTCACAGTATTACATTTTTTCTTTGTGTTTAAATTTGAAATCCTAAGGAAAGAGTGCCTAAGTTTTCCAATTTGGAGAGGTTTTGCTGTTTTGTAAAAACAGAAAGAGAAAATATTTTTCTAATAATAGAAGAAAACATTTCAGGAAGAGAAGACGAACATAATTTTTGATGTATGCATTACATAAATGTACACATATAACATTATTGTCTTACAGACTACACCAAATGTCAAATATTCATTGAAGTAATTATTCGCTCAGTTATAACAGAAAACATAAATCCTCTCAGTTATGTGAGTCAGGAAGGAATATATCCAATTGTATTAAATATTGTTAATGACTGCTATTGATTCATCTGTAATTATTTGTGTTTTCTGATATGTGATCTGAATATTAGTAGAATAATTGCCAATGTTAATATAGCCTTTATAATGTTCTAGAAATGATCTGAATCCCCACCTCCCAAACAAAGAGGAAAGGATAATATGAATACATGTATGTGTGCTGGTTCACTTGCCCATCAGCCATCTCATTCTGATAGCACTGCCTCAAACATTTTACTCGTATTCACATAGCTTTATAAGGAGATTGAAGCTTAATAAGGAGATTGAATGGTGGATGATGATCATATATATGATCACTTTTTTCACTCAAAATAAAACAGCTGATCCAATGGCCATTTCTCAACGTTTTGGTAAACTAATAAAAGTAAAACTTAATTGTGACTATGAATCTTATTTTAAAGGAACCTATGAACCCTCAACTCCCATTTACTTCAAGAGGAGTCAAAGATATTGTATTTTCGATTAAATTGTTTAGATTTAATTAAGCAAGGACACTTAAGAAATTATATTAAGTATCTAGAACAGACATTAAAGTGTATAAATACCCTAGACAAGGGAAAAATAATTTGTCTCTATCCTTAAAACTCAATAAAGCAGATCATTATTCTTTTACTTGAAGAGTACATGGCATTGCATGCAGAGCTGTCCCTGCTGTAAAAAATGGCTTTGATCTTGCAGTTCATTGAATATACACAGACTCCTTTGCCAATGTGCAGCAAATTGTAGGATCTAAACTGGAAGCAGAAATTCTGTATGGTATGAAAGCGACAGTAATAAAGACATTAATGTTGATTAATTTCTCATTATTCTTATATAAATTGATGCACTTAGGTAATGTAATCAATCCTTCTGTCTGATAACCATTCAAAATATTTAAACAAAACCTACCTTTTTTAAATGAGAAACTAATAAATTCCAAGGGCAGTAAAAGCTACAATGTTAAGACATTACTTCAGTGCATACAGATGTAGCTATATTTGCAAGTTCTTATGTAGGACTATTTGAAAACACTGTCAGTCTTTATAGTTTTACATAATTTGTCTTTATTATAAAGCAAGAACAATAGGCCAAAAAACACTAAACATTAATCTGTCAGAAGCAGATACTTATGTTCCCTAGACAGGGCATTTATACGTTTTGAAATCAATATTTATGATCATGCAGTTTTGAAAGCTAGAAGACTTTCTCTGCTTTAGCTAAAGTGCAACTTGCATCTAGAATGAACATATGCTAGCAAACTTCCAGTTCACATATCCTAAACTTCCCCTCCTCCCCCCTACCCCGAAGTTTACAGACACCTCCAGGATATCACTATGCAGGACACATTGACCAGATGGAAATATTTTATTTAGAGGAAGGTCATCAGTTGAGTGTATATGTGTGTTTGTAAGTTATATTGATTTGTTTGGTGCAATAATGAATACAAATAAAAGAAAAAGTAACACTGAGTCAGATTCTTCCTTATTTCTGTGCGGGCTGGGAGTGGTCCGAGGCCCTTTTTTTGCGTGGCGGGCTGTGGCCAGCAGCCCGGACACGCCGGGTCGGGGAAGGCAGGCGGCACGCTAGAATTAGGCACGGACGCTCAGTGGTTGATTAAAGATTATTTTACTTACACCGAAGATGGTCGTGGTGCAGGCAGGAAAACTTGCTTGAGTTGCAGTTACAAAACAAAACAAAACTTGAACCTGCAGAACATGAGGGTACGTCGCAATGGGGTTTTGGCGACGGGAAGATGAACAAAAACCTTGAGAGTACATCGCAATGGGGTTTCGGTGATGAGAAGATAAACCTGCAGGACTCGAACCCGAGTAGAGCTCTGGATTCACTCACACGAAGTTTGCTAGGCTCCGTGGAACTTGCGCGCAGGGAAGGGTACGTCGAGGGATTAGGCGGCGATGGGGAGAGGCGAGAGGTTGATCAGACCCCTATAGCCTTCTTGAGATACACGCTGGGTCCGATAGGCTCCGCAGCGCTTAGAGATCTTCACAAGATGTGAAGTTCTCCTCCTCCTGACAGTTGTGGAGTCCTCCAACTTGGGCGGAAACCACTCAAGCCTCTTATACGGCTAGCAAGCCAATCCTAGCCGCCACATAGGAATAATTTAGAACTGGCCAATAGTGGGGCACAAATTTAAATACAAATGGCGGGAACTCCTTGCAGCGTGCATTTCTCTTTTTGCAACCTAGAAATGCACCCTGCAAAGAAAGCTATGAGTGGCGGGAAATAATTCAGCAGTGCCGAAGCACACACAAACAAAAATCACACCCTTGGGTTGTGACAATTTCCACTGTTTTAGATTTTCAGCTGGTATAAATTCCAAACCAAACCAATTAAGACTAGCTGCAACTTACTCCAAAAAAAGTCAATAGGACTATTTTGGATAAGGTAGGATTACTGTCTTCATTTACAGTGAATTTTCATTCTCATGTAAATGTTTTGAAAGAACTCTGCTATTGTATTGGCTATATTTTAGTCACACTTTTTGCAAAGCTTGTATGGTTGGATCTAATCTGGTTTTGTGATAGAATGAAATACATGCCTGGTTTCACTTACATTCTTGCATTGTGTATGAGAATAGTATCATTGAAATCAATGAGACTAATGAGTACGGTGAATGGAGTTGGTCCTTAATGCTTGGCTGAAATACTTAATACTAAATAATCATACTTAGCACTTATGCAACATAATGGTTTATAATCTTCAAATCTCTTTATAAATTTTAACTGACTAATCCTCACAACAACCCTGTGTGGGAAGTGATGAAGGCCCAGGGTTGAAAATTCCCTACCAGCTTGCCAGAGTGCTAAGCCTACTAGACGGAGTGAAAAACATATCTGCAGCATAACCATGCCCTAGAATTCAGGTGTATTTAATTTTTATTGGAGCAGCTTTACTTCTCTCAGAATAAATCATTTCTGATCCACCCCCACACTCCTCAGCTCTACCCCTCCTCAATTCTGTTCCAAATGAAGTAGCAGTCTTCTCAGGCTCTCTGGGCTCATTCACCCAGCCAAAATGTCTGCTTCCCCCGAGAGCTCTGTTGCAAACTTATTTTAAGCTCCATTTAAGAGCCCTTTCAGGACAATATGAAATAGCATAGGAGGCAGAGCAGAACTGAATAATAGTGGATTAACCAATCCTGGGGTGTAGGGAGATATTGTCAGTCTTTGCCACATCTCGGCTCATTCCTTTTCTTAAGGTATTGCATTGTCATTTACCATCCATCATATATATGGTTTTTCTCCTACACAACTAACCTTTCAACTAGCCAGTTACCACTGTCAACATTATTAACAGTTCATTTCTCAGTATTTTGCTACCACCTGGTTGACTGCTCATGCTCTGTTTCCATATATAGGCTCAGATTATCTCTACTTGCAAAATGATATATTTGGAGTCAACTGTTATCTTTAATGACTAGACAGGGTTTAGATACACTTTCTAGGCAAGCCTCAAGTCATACTAAGTTCAACTAATGTGGGAGTTCAAGCATTATAGGGATTTGGTTCACAGTTTGACATAACACAAGTTCACAAATGTACAGAAATAAAAAGAAAATTGAATATGTACAAAAGATTATCACAATGAGTCCATATCCAAAACATTCACACAGCCAAATAATGACTTAATATCCAATAAGTCTAAATGAAGGGTATATCTGGGAAGAACACTCGCATCTTGCCGGCAACTGTTCAAGTGGGCAGCGACACCCCGCTCCCCACCCCAGCGGGCTGCTGCAGGTCTCAGTAATTTATTTTCCCCATAGATTTTGTGGATGCCATGGATTTCGTAGGTATTGCCCAGATTTCACAGGCAATGCTGGATTTAATGGAATCTGTGAAATCCACAAAATTGTGAATTCAATAGACCCCTAAATATGATTTAATGAGAAATCTATGGGGATGAGAGAGAGGCAGAAAAGATGGATTCTTTGCTACTGTGAGCTTATCTGCTGGAGCCAGCCAGCATGCATCCCTCGATAGCCCAGTTGTAAGTATTCTGATCAAATGTTTGTAACTAATTACTTCATGGATGTAGTCATTAATAAGGATTGTTCTCTAGTGCATGGTTAGTCTTTTGTTATAATATTTTAGAGTGTTCATTTAAAGTAACTGTACAATTGCTATTAATCTTTGGATTTAATAAAGACATTTATTTTATCTGAATTACTAGGTCACTTGAATTTCAGCAGGTCTGCAGCCCTGGGCCAGCCATGCATGTCAGGTCTTTCAGGATGTGTTCTGAGAAGCTAGGAGCTTGAAAGCCCTGTGGAAGTTCTGGCATTCTCCAGGTTTTGGCTACTGCCTCCAAAGCCTTAGGAACCCTGGCTTGATCAAGGCTATAAGGAAGGGGTAGCAAAAACACAGCCCATGGATGGGATCCAGCCTGCAGAGCCCTACCACCTGGCCTCTGGTGATTCCTCTGGGTCTGATCAGACCCACATGGGGCATGGAGTGTGCTTGTGGTAGGGGCTGGTCTGTGGGCTAGATCAGGCTCACAGACCACCGCCTCTCTCTTCCCCCCACTCCTTAGTTTTCCTTTACCCTAACATATCTGATCCAGCAGCTGCTCCAGCCAGTTGGAGACCCATGCTACATGTGGCATTGATCCCAGACTGGCTGCAATGGGCACCCCATGCAGTGCAGTTTGGCCAGAGTGGCAGCTGCACTGCATGCAGTGGCTGCCACTACTGGACTGTACTTCAGGGCTGGATGAGTTTGACACCCCTGCTATATATACTTCCAGGCTCCCTCTTATGGAACCAGGACTTGGAGCCAGGAAATCCTAGGATGACCAGGGCTGGTCTACCGTTACAGGTCCAGATATCCCCCCAGTCAGTCGGTGAAAGTGATATTTTTGTCAATTCCACTATTGCTAGTGATAAGTATATCAGCAATATCAACTTCCCTGAGTAGCTTCAGTTTTTAGGTGTGTTGTTTTATTTAGGAAACACCTGATGTCAGTATTTTCTAAATAAAACTTTATATGAATTTCCAGTTTCTAGAAAATATATATATTGATTTAGGCTTGAATCTGACTTGGACCTAAACCAAATTGAAATACCTGAAATTTCCTGCAAACTGGAAATTCTGCTTTATGGCTAGCCTTAGCTGTAATTTTTGTGTAATCAAATCTGAAAACTTACTGTGTTCCTTTTTGTTAGTCCCAACTGGAAAACTTTTATGAATAGCAGAATTCTGATATCTTTTTAAACAGAAGACCAGGAACACTTTCAACAGTCTGGTTTTTGTGTGGACCAAATTTATCAACATAATTTAAATAATTACTTAATCATGACATCTTGATCAGCTTGACAGAAAAAGAAGTCACTGAAAAGTGTTCAAGCATGATGATGATAGCATGAAAAAGAGAAGCAACTACTTTACCTTGTGACTATTTTGGAAGAAAAACAATCCTGTAGTTGTGATTTTCATCACAGGCCATCATTCCTATTAAGATAGTGTGTCATTAACTAACAAGTATAGATCAACCCCCAGCAGGAAACTAATGTCTTCTTTTTGCTTCAGTTTACAAATAATTCCTACTGTTAAATTTGTAATCTGAGAGTGGATACTTTGTGCTGATACTTTGGGCAACAGTACTATGGAATCTAACTTTGATGTGAAGATCAATAAGAGAGGTTTTTATTCTTTACCACTGCCTTGCAACTTGTATAGTCATTTACAAGTATAGGATTTACACTTAGAATATGAGTACAAGGATACAGTAAAATAGTACAAGAGAGTAGGCATATATATTATGGATATTCTTCTTTCTTTACAAAGGAAATAATCATGTTTTGGACAATCATTGTTCTTCTGTCTCCTTTCTTTTGTTTCCATCTGCTGCTTCTGCTTAATTTGTATTCTCTTTCTTTATAGGCATCTCTCCTTTTTTCTTCCTTGTGTTTAGCCCTTTACTTCAGGGGTGTCAAACATATAGCTTGTGGGCTGTATCTGGCTCATGGAAGCCTATGATTTAGCCTGTGGGTCTCAGATTGACCCTACATATCTCATGCAGCATGTGGAGCTGAATTTGCGTGCAGGATGGACCCCACACTGTGGGTGCTGCATCCAGGCACTGTGGTTGGTCCAGGGTATGTGGTGCATGTGGTACCTGTGTTAGACCAGCCCTGACTAGTAGCTCTGGGCTGGTCCAGATCTGGCCACATTGGAGTCAGAGCAGGCCATGTCTGGTGTGGGTACCATGTGTAGTGCATGCCCTGAACTAACTCCCTGTGCTGTGTGAAGGACTTGTAGCACTGGGTCCAACCTGCACACTGCATGCAGTGTAAGCCCTAGAGTGAGGCTGGAGTGTGCTGAAATGGCATATGAGGCTGGAATGAGCACTTGCACTACATGCACTGCAGGGGGGCAGAAGGGGATGCATGTTATATGCAGCACCCTGCCAGCCCAGCCCTGCGAGCTAGCTTCAGACCGTCGTCCCAATTTGGTCGGAAGAGTGGTTCGGAGACCCTCATCTGGCCTATGGGGCCAGATTAGCTTGACACTCCTGCTTTACTTCATCTCTCCCTCCCTTTGGAGGTAAGTGGATACAGCCTCAATGAGTAGCTGACAAATGCTTTGAGCCTTGGGTCAAATTTTTTGTCTAATTCGCCTTTAAAAAAAAGTGCATTATTCAGTGGAAAGAGTTTTAGATATATGGACTAATACAAGGTAAAAAAAAGCTCTTGCTGTCACAAATAACAAGGAGTGGGAAGAGAGGAGGTCCAGTATGCAGCTGTGGAGTAAATCGGTTGGAACATAAAGAGACATATATTTAGCCAGTCTTACATACTTAACACTTTACAAAATGTTAAGTCTTCTCATTTCTGCAACAAATGAGGCAGACAGCAACTTCCTACTGATAACAACCTCACTCAGTACACAACCCTAATTCATACCCAGGGATCTGTCTGCATACCCAGGGATCTGCATTGAATGAGACAAGGATCTAATGCATCATATCAGGGTGTGTGCATAAGATTACTAGTACTGTATTGTATTATGGAATTTGACTTTGATTTGACAATTAATAAGGGAGGTTCTGATTCTTCACCACTGCCTTGCAACTTGCATAGTCATTTACAGGTGTACAGTCATTAAGGTTTCACAGGCTGCCTTCACTCTGGTGTTTCCTAACCTGAATGTTTGACTTCGCAATCAAGGTTCTTTGGGTGAATCTGATATCTTTTATTAGATGAACTAAATAGTTGGAGAACAATTTTTAAGCAAGCTTTCGGGTTCAAAAACCCTTCATCAGGCTAAGGAAGTTTCAGCAGTTGATGTGTGCTCTTCCTGGATGGAATGAAAAGTAAAAAAGCCAGAGGCTGGGCTGGTATGCATACAAAACAGGAAGTCAGTGAAAATGTAGATTGAGGAGTCAGTGGGTGAGAGACAGGCTGGGTGGGGAGAGAGAAGGGGGATGAATAGTGGAGAAGTACCTGGGAAGTCAGCTGTCAGGCAGGTTATAATGTGTCATAAATCCAATGTCTATATTTAGTCCATGATTTTTAGTATTGAGGAGGTTGATGAAGTGGAGTTCATAGGCTTGTCTCTGGGAAGTGTTGTGTAAGTTTCCTTTGAGGATCAGGACTGAGAGATTGGAGAGAGAGTGGTTTTCTTGTGAGAAATGTGCCCCCACCGGTAATTGGGTATTCCTGTCTTTGATAGATTTCTGGTGTGCATTGATTCTGGTGCGCAGTTGTTGTTTGGTCTCTCCTACATATTTTCCATCTGGGCATTTAAAGTTAGGGTTTATTTGAGGGGAGGTAGGGTAACTTATTAAGTATATATTGTAGATCAATGATGCTTCCAGAATAAAAGTACTCCATTTTAATGTAGAGAGAGGTAAATTAGCTGGGTTAGTCTGAAATGAGGGATGGCTAGCACCTCAGAGATTAACTTGTTCAGTTTGTTACCTATGAAAGCTTATGCCTCCCTGAGCCAGTTAGTTTCTAAAGGCTCCTATACATGAGCATGCAAGCTGTTCCGACAAGCTGGAATTGCAGCATGGCAATTGCTGCACTCCAGCAGCCTCCTGTGTCTCAAGTACAGGCATACTAGTTTTCTGTTTCCCATGGAAAAACAGAGAAAGCCACAGATTTCCCATTTTTATCACAGAAAACACGGATTTTCCTTTTTAGAAGGGAAACCTACGGATTGCCCCCTTGGCAAAGAGCTCGGCAGGCTGGCAGAGTTCCAGACTACAAGAGCTGTTTGCAGAAGGGCTAGGGAAACCCTCAACCCTACCAGGAGGGGAAGGGAGGGGGAAGGGCAGGGCCCGACACTCACACTTATTGGAGGCTGCTTCAGGCTCACTCTTCTTGCTGGAGGTAAGTGGGGTTTGGGGGTTGTGGAGCAGGGCTGGGGGGGGAAGCTGGCTAGGTGCTGAGGGAGCAGAGAGATTTGCAGCCAACCAGGCACTCTGGCCGGGAGGGGGTTTGTAACCTCCCTGCTCCCAGCTGAAGTGCTTGGCTGGCTGGAAACCCCCGCTGCTCCCATCTGGCTGCAAACCTCACCATTCCCTCAGCCCCCAGCCAGCTTGGACACTTCCCGGCTGGGCACTCTGGCCGGGACAGGGGGTTTGCAGCCAGCTGGGAGTGGCAGGGTTTACAGCCGGCCAAGTACTCTGGCCGGGAGCAGGTAGGCTGCAAACCCCCTTCCCGCCAGAATGCTCAGCCAGCTGCAAACCCTTGGTTGCAAATGCTGTGCTGCATGCCCTGCTGCTCTCCCCTATGCTCGCCAGAGCTCAGTGTGTGTGACTGGCACAGCAGGACCATGCACAAAAGCTGCCTGCTGCTGCAAGCTCTGTGCTGCCCTGGCCACACTTCCTCTGCATGCACAGGGGCAGTGCACATCTGCCCTGCCCCCACCCGCCCCACAGATCTGGGGGGGGGGCGCGGGTCCCCCCTACCACCCAGGAGTGCATGCTGCCACTGGGAGCTGGCCCCACCTGAGCCTGCAGCAGGCAACAGCAGGGGGAAGCTAGCTTGTGCTCCTGCTGTAGCAGCCGCTGTCTTCTGTTGTGGGCTGCAGACCTGGGTCCCTAGCCCTATAGCCCTGGCAGCTGGGGGCCCCCTTCAATAGGGCTGGGGGGCAGGAGCTGTGGATGGGGGCAAGGGGCACTAGCAGGGCTGTGGAGGGGGAGTGAGGGACACCAGCAGGGCTGTGGGGGGCATTTAATTTTAACCACAGATTTTGGGATTTTTATCAGAGAATTTCTAATTTTTTATTAGAGAATTTGTGATTTTTTTATCACGGAAAACCAGGATCCCTGTGTCATGTATCAGCGTCCCTGCACTTAAAAATGGTGGTGGGGCATTTGAGCTAAAGTCCATTGAACAAACTTGAGTTCAAGTGGCCCTGCCACTTTCATTAGAGCAGCTCTTATAACCACTTTAATTAAAGCTCGCTCCTGCTGCCCCCCGAGTATGTGTAAAAGTGCCCTAAGGTACCACCCTGCCCTGCTTTCTGCATATTTTATTTTGTGTAGGTGCCTATACAGCCCTAATTAGATACTGTCTGTGCATCCTCCAGCTGTGCATTAGGCAATGTGATTAACATCTGTTACCTGTGGTTCATTCTGTCTTTCACGGTCTCCTTGGAGGAGACGAATATTGTTTTGTTTGCTTGTTTTTCCTAAATGTACACCCTACTGTACATTTACATTAGGGCAGGCAAATTCAAAGGAGCATGCCTTGCCAATGGAGCTGGATTTGGTAAGGTTTGTATTGGTCTTTAATGCCTATGGGAGTTCATTAAGTCCTGATTCTCTCCTGAGAAAGTCCTGTCTTTTGCACTGATGAGCTTTAGATCGAGATCTCTGTCAGTCCTTGAGGAGAGAAGCAGTTAATCACCTTAATTTCACAGCTTTAGGTGATTTTTTTAGATATGCTTGGCCTAGGTGACTGTGAAGATAGCTGTTTCACAACATCTGATGAAGTGAACTCAGTTCATAAGCTTGTGCTCTCTTTAGATATCTTACTCAGTTAGTTTATAAGGTACATATCTAACCTGCCTTCCTAAAGATTCTTGGTATTCCAGGGTAGTTCTGAATACTGGGGCTATGCTCACAAGAAAGCTCCAAAATGGACTCTTCCTAAATTTGGTAAAAAGTAACCCCCCAAAACTGCTGAGGGTGCAATATGATGCTGCCTGGTTCTGCAGAAGGGTGGCTACTGGCTATTTTGCTGGGCTGGCAGTTTTGTCATGTTTACATGGCTCTACACCTTGACCAGCTAATTAGTGCTGTCTCTTGGCATTAGTTGAATCTATGCTCATTAGGTCTGCTGAAAGGCTCAGGCTATTTCTCAAGTGGGTTTAAGTGGTATTTCTGCATTCACATGGCTCTGGGCCCAAGCTCTCTACTCAGCAAGCTAATTAGTCCACCCAGAGCATTACACTATGGCAACTACAATAACTAGAATTACTGCATGTTCCAGAGATCTCTGAAGTGGTTTCTTCCCTCGGTCCTTTCTCTCAAAATATTGTCTAATTTTATGCCAACCATAAAACCCATTGCACTGGGTCCAATAAAAATGATTACCCACACAATCTTTGCCTCTAGCATAATTCCTAGACCATCACAGCTACATCACTTCAACACCACCTCCTCCAGTTAGTCATTTTACTAGGAGATAAAGACCAAGAGCTTCACTCTCTGCTACTGTGCTAGACCAACTGACCTCTGGTTTGACTCGCATGGCACTTCTTATGTTCTTATGAATCTGACTTCCTTGTTTTGGTATTAGCATTCATATTTACCTTCATGTCTCCTGCATATATGTTCTTTCTGTTTGACCTTATAGTGTTGCTGAGTTTTACAGATTGTTTCATCTTTTTTGACACCGGGTCTAATGGGTGGGATTTTTAAATTTCAGAGGGACTTGCTCTCCTCAGTCCCTTGCTTCCAAAGCAGTCCTACTTTGGAAAATCATCTCCTGTATATGGAGACTCTCCTTTGCTAACATTAACGCAGCAGGGTGCTTGGCTGCTGCCATGCTGAGTCCACTGCCCAACATGCTGCCCTGTCATTTCTCATTGTGTCTAGTGCTGCTATTTCTATCCATCTGTTTTCTCTGGCTTTATACATAGCTTGCAAACTCTTCCGGTTGGGACTGTCTTTTTGTTCTGTGCTCATAGAGGCTGTAGCGCAATGGAGTCTTGATCCATGTCTGGGGGTCCTTGGCGAGATAATGATACAAAGGATCCATTTTAAAAAACATAATTTGCTGCATTTTAAAGGATTGTGACGGGAATCACCACAGAAGCATTGCAAGCCCTGCGGGGCAACAGTGGCAGCATTCATACTGATGCTCTGAGGTTGATTTTTACAGGCAGAAGCGGTCCTTGTGGGAGACATTTGTGAGCAACAATGTAAAGGAGGGGAGTGGGATGGTAAACAGCAGAACCCAGCAGAGCGGGAGAAAGAGCTTCAGAAGCTGCTAAGTGAGAATGAGGACAAATCCTGCCTGTGTTCCCCAAGGACATGCGAAGCTCAGGGGAAAAAGGAGATGTGAAGGACACATCTAGGCTAGGCTAGGCTCCAGGATGGCTGGAGCAGCTTTATCACGTCCCAATATTTCTGAGCAAGGGGCAGGGTGGGCATTATAGTTCGGTTTTCCACTACTCTGTTTACTGCTATTGATATGAAATCCAACGCCTTCATGTCCTCTAGTTTTCGCTTCAAAAGAAAAAAAGAGAGGACATAAAGGTGTCCGGTTTCGTATCAACGGTGGACAGAGGACACCTGGACTGTCCTCTCTGACGGCCACCCTGGCTAGGGACGAGGGCAAACGTCTCTGGGGCAGATGGAGCAGGAGTCCCTGCCCGCAGTTGCCGCTTCTACAAGATTTTCGCTGAATGTCTCTGGGGAGACTCCCTGGTGGCCGAGGGACCAGGAGACCGAACAGGGGGGTTGGGACCGCAGGAACCCTCCGCACCCCGGCTCTTGGCCTTTGGGGCCTGCCAGGCTTCGCTGCGGGGAGGGAGGCCGAGCTGCTCCCTCGCCCCCCCGGGCCATTCCCAGCTGGAAGGGGGATTGCCGCCTCCCCCCGCCCTGTGCAGCCGGGGAGGAGCGGACCCCGGCGCCCGGGCGCCACCCCCACCCCGCGGGTCGGCTCGGCTCGACTCGGCCCAGCCCGGCCCGGCTCGGCGGGGGCGCTCCCCCGCGCGCAGGCACAGCGGGGCGGCCAGGCGGGTAGCAGCGCGGCGCGGCGCGGCGGAGCGGGCAGAGCCGCGCCGGGGCCAGGCGCCGCCTCCCGGGGCAGGATGCAGCAGCCGCCGCCGCTGCTGCTGCTGCTCGGGGCCGGGGCCGGCTGCGCGGCCGCAGGCGGCGGCTGAGGCGGCCCCTCCCGCCGCGGGTGCAGGTACCGGGGACGGGAGGGCCGCAGCCTGCCCCGGAGCCACGCGGGGAGGGACCCGGCCGCGCCGCTGGGACTGGATGCCGGCACTGACCCCCGCCCCCACCGCCCTTGGCAACCTCCCCCCGCCCTTGTCTCCCGCCCCGCCGGGCTCGTGTTGCTGCCCCCCCCTTCCGGCCCGACGCGCGCGCTTTGGAAACTTTTAATGACCTTGCCCAGCTGCATCGCCGCTCTCCCGCCGGTAGGCAGGTCCTTGGGCCACGCGCGACCGCCTGCCCCCCGCATCCCTCAGGGCCGTCTCCCCCTGCTCTGCCCCGACCCGGCCCAGCAGCCTCCTGGGAAGGCAGAGCCTGGCACTGCTTGCCACTTGCTACAGGACCATTTTTTCAGGCTATTTCGGGTTCTGCAGAGCCTTGAGGTGAAAGGATTGGCTGGAAGAGAAAGGGGAAAAAAAACCCAACCACAACCAGTTGCTTGGAAGCTCTGAAGGGCCCATGGGGCAAATCCACCTGGGGATTGGGGGAAAAGCTTGAGGTGTAAAAATAAATCTGTGCCTGAGTGTGTATCTGGGATGTTTTCTCAGCCTCTTGTGGGCTAACATCAAATGTGGCACTGCACTGGTCTGGTACCAGCACCTGCCGAGGTGCAGCAGCTTTAACCCCAGCTTATGGAAATGGAAGACTTCTCCCTTGCTTGCTCACAGGGCCTTATGGCTAAAGGCAAGTAAAACTCGGGGGCATCTGAACCCCAAGCTTCTGGGTTTGGGTTTGCCAGTAGGATGCCTGCCAAAGGTTTTGGAGACATCTGAAGCCCCAGGTGCGGGTGGAGGATGTTTGCAGGTAGCAGGGCCACATATGGTTCTGGACTCTTGGATTTGGAATTAGTTTTGGTTAATTTGGCCTCAGATACAAATTATATTAAAACAAAATCCAAGTCAAGATGGATTTAAATGGCAGTGTGTAGTGGAGGGTGCAAAGGCTCTGCAGACCCATGTCTTGTAATTAGCTTCCCATTGGCCAGCTTCCAGTGGGAGGATCTCGGCTACACACCTGCTTAATGGAAATGGGGGACTCTTCTGTAGCTTGCTCCTGTGACCTTTGGCCGAGGGCAAGCAAGACTCGGGGGCATCTGAACCCCAAGTCTCTGGGGTTGGGATGCTTGTCGATGGATTTGGAAGTATCTGAAGCCCCAGGCTGAAAAGTCTGGGGTGGATACTTGCCATTTGGAACTGATCTGGCTAATTTGACCTGACATGACAAATTTTCATATATATATATATATATATATGTATATGTATCCATGACATTTTCTAAAAGTGGGATGTTGCCTGCCCCCATTCTCCTGCTTCCCTTGTGGCAGGCTGGGTTGTTAGGTCTATGTTGTGTCCTGTTGAGAGTAGGCTGATGTAGAGTTTAGATTATGGTTGTATGGGATGGTTTGGATGGGAGGCTGGACCAGATAACCTTTTGAGGTCCCTTCCAGCCCTACTTCTCTTGATATATTAAAGCCTTAAGGGACCTACTGACAGTAGAAGCAATGCAGGGATCTGTAACTGAATAGTTCATGGCTGGATGGGAAGGAAAAGGGGCTTACATTTCCCTCAAGTGAAATGGACTACTGAGGAGTCCCAACTGGGCCCAAAGATATGAAAGTGAAAAATACCAAGGAAAATACCATCATTGTTAGATCTGAATCAATGCAACATGCAGTCAATAGTAGGAACTAGTTGGTGATGCTTGCACGAATTTGGGGAGTATGTTATTCCTGGGCTTACCAGTGGTGGGTTTATATAGACCAGTGGTTTTCAACCTGTGGTCTGTGGACCTATGGGGGCTGCAGACTATGTCTAAGGGGCTCACAAAAGATGACTATGTTCAATTGAAACTATGTGAATATCCATGCTTAGAATTCAAAGGGGTTCACACCTCCATTTGAAATTTCCAAAGGGGCCTGCTCCGTTATTCAAAATTTTTAGGGATCTGCAAGTGGAAAAAAGTTTGAAAACCACTGATATAGACTGTTTGGTAGAAAGGAGTATATATGGATTTTTTTCTCTGGATGATTATTTTACATTTAATCTCATGTTTTCATGTAAAGCAGTATGTCAATACACAGTTATTATAGAGAAGTAGGGCTGGAAGGGACCCCCAGAGGTTATGTAGTCCAACTCCCAGAAGAAAACTGAGTAAATATTCCTACTGAAGTCCCTGAGTCTTAGTTTCTCCTCCCTGCATGAGGGAGTGAAGGGCAACAACCTAACAACTCAGAACAAGAGATCTGGTAAGTAATAACCATCTGTTCATTTTTCTTCAATAGTAAATTCAAAATATTATCCCAATATTGCCATTGTGATTCAACCTACCATCCTTAGTGTTACAGATTGTTTAATGAAAGTATATAGGATAATTCTATAGATGAACTCAGCAAGCTGTGGGTATTTAGCATCTCTAAAACCAAGCCATTAGTTCTTTTTTCTTTTGCAAAGGAAGGAACAGACTTAAATTTCAAAGACATGGCTCTGTTGACGTGGTCCAGGGGATGAAATTCTATGCAGATATCACTTGTTCATGACTTTGCCTGGGCAGCATGTGGAGTATGATGTGAGACTCAGGAAGCATACAAAAAGCACCAGAAGCTTTCTGTACATGAGCTGTAAGTAAGGTCATTCTGACAGCTATTAGGGTGTCTGTTGATGAGCCACTAGCCTGCTCCGACGTTCTGTAATTACAGTGCGTCAGAGCAGATTTGATTAATCTAGTCTGCTGGGCATGCTAATTACCATGCTCTGGGCAGCCTCCACATCTCGTGTATCAGTGTCCTCATGCTTCAAAAGGGTGGCAGGGTTGCTTTAACTAGAGCTCATTCAACAAACTTTAGTTAAAGCGCCCCCACTGCTGTTTTGAAGCTCAGGGATACTGATACATGAGACTCTGTGGGTGCTTTAATTGGACTGCTCTCAAAGCCACTCTAATTAAAGCGCCCCCCCTAATACCTGGAGCATGTGTGAAAACACCCTTAGGCTATGTCCAGACCAGCACAGTACGTGGAGCAACAAAGACGTCTGTGCCACCACATACCGCACATTTATATGTTCTCTGCGCTACAAGGGAGTGCTGTTCATGTGTGCATTGCTTTGCTTTTTTTTTCCTGTGGGTTTTTTTGACCACTGTGGGGAAAAAAAAGCAGAGCAGCATATGTAGAGGTAGCGCGCACTGCTCAAAAGCAGAGCCGAGCCACCCAGAGCCATGCTGCGGCTGCTGGCCAGGCTTCGTGTGGCACAATCGCCATGGTTGTAGCCCAGAACTCGAGGTAAGGCTGCTGGGGCCAGCACAGTGCTGGCCCCAGCCTCTCCTACCCCACCCGGGGTAACTTGCCACGTGCTAAAGCACACATGGCATGGGAGTTCACTGGGGACAAGTAGTGGCGGTACAAGGTGTGCTGCCTCTACTTGTCTCCAGA
Organism: Alligator mississippiensis; assembly: GCF_030867095.1. Taxonomy (NCBI): domain Eukaryota; kingdom Metazoa; phylum Chordata; order Crocodylia; family Alligatoridae; genus Alligator; species Alligator mississippiensis. The sequence continues at coordinate 61,630,272 of NC_081825.1, forward strand.
CCAGATGCCCACACTTGTGTGGATGCGGCCTTAAAGTCCAAAAGTTGGTTCTGTGAAAGACAATACTCAGGGAATGCATGTTTCTTTATTATGGATTTCAGGGTCGTATATTTATATTTATGTCAGTTATGGATACACTTTGTAGAAAATCTTTTTAGCTGATGAATTTGTATCCACTCAAGAAGAGTCTTAATTTTAGGAAGATCAACTTAGTGTGCTGATAGTCCTGATAGCTTTCATGCTGAGGTATTTCAAATATACTTATGTCATTTTACTTATCCAGGGAGATAGATGTAAAATTGAGGCAACTATTTGCATGCATAATTTAGCTATGCATCTCAATATTGCCTGTGCCAAAGACGCATTCAGAGGACTGTTAAACGTTCTCAGACTATATATATCCATTTAAGTCAAATTGCATTTGTGGGAAAAAAGGTATGCAAACTGGTTTTCATAGTTCTCTCATCAATTCTAAATTAGACTGAACACAATCCTAACGCCAGACATAAAACAAATCCAAATTTTGAAATTATTCATGTATTAGAGGAACAGATAAAGAGCCATTTTCATACAGTTATTTCACCATCCATTTTTGACTGATGAATTAGAGTGGCTGGAATATGACAAACGTAATCAGGTACCAATCCTAAGCATACTTATGCCTATCTAACTTTAAGCACTGTGACTAGGCACACTGAACTCAACAAGGCTGTGCATAATATTAAACAGGTGCCTATATCTTTGCAAGCTCTGGCTTAAAGATGCATGCGTTTTTCTCTATATAAAAAAAGATACACAGTGATATATATAATAAAACAAGATGTACATAAGCCTCACTTATAATGCTTAGAGATTGATTGCTATTTTTTCCATTACATATTTTTTCAAAAGTATAGAATTGAACCTATTCTTTTTAAAACTTTAAAAGAATTTAACAAGAATGACATGATTTCCTTAAAAAGTTCAGTAAGCACCCCAACAGAATTTTCTTTATGCAAGTAATGTAGAGAAAAAATAGCACTGGTATTTCCTAGCTCAGAGGGAGTAGAAAAAAAATATATGCCATACCGTGGCTTTATGTAACTGTCTGAAATTTACTTGAGACACAGACGTAACCTGAATGCTTTACTCACTAAAAGATTTGGGCATAACACACATACTGAATGTTATGGGGGAGGTGGGTTTGTCAGTGAAAAATCTTACATTTCAAGCAAACTCCTACTTGTAGACAAATGATTAAAGTAGGCTGTAGTAGACTGGAATCTTTAAAGAAAGTATTGATAATATGCCAGAATATATTTGTTGTAGATGTCAAGTCTTTCTTCCATATTTTAGCTCAGGTGCTTAACAAAAATGATATTTGCTTAATAAACAAAGTAAGTGAATGAAAACACATTCAGCCTAAAAATAATTATGTTGCCAGTGCCAGTTTCTGTAAATAGAACATTAGCAGTGAAGAGATGATATGGTAGGTATCTCAGAGATGACCTTGGTTATTTCCTTCCCAGTTGAATAGTTAAGATTGCTTTATCTAAGCAGGCCTTCAACATAATTCAAGGTCTGGGGGCCTTGCTTTTTCTAGTAAAAATTATCATCCTGTCTCTGGCAGTGGCTGAATGTTTCGAAGGAGATGCCATATTAAGCGACTGTGGTATGACATACTCTGTGTACAGGTGTCATCCTAACCCCTAATAGGTAGAGATTGGTTGACCACTTGAAACATGAAGTATTATCTTCCTTCCAATATCATTCTCATTTCTTAAAGAAATGTATGTATCATAACTTGGGATATTCTTGCTACCTGTATAAACCTCCTATCACTACTTGAGACATACCATGCATTTGTGGTTTTAGCTATATTATTAATACTCCTGAGCGCACACTTCAAAGGAAAAGACTGAGAAGTATTTTCTTTTACAGGGAGTAAAAGCATGAGGAGAGGAATTTCAGTAAACCTGAAAGCTGTTCAGTGGGATTGCTGCATGCTACAGAAAAAATATAAAGTTGTATTGACTTTAATCTGATTCTGATGACAATTTATATGCAGAAATCTAATGCCCAAAGGGCCAAATCTAAATCATTCTTACAGATGCCTCAACTCAGGTGTTGCATTGCCTTTCTCCAGAAGGATGATTTAGATCAGTGAGGTTAGGCCCCAGGATCCCTATATGGTCAAGGAGACAGTTAGGGCAGGGACAGATGTCCATTTGGAGCAGTTTCAAATTCAGATTGTTGCTCCGGACTGCACAGTAGCTGTTATGATCTAAGTTACATGTGCACAAGCCACTCCAAGTTTAACTCTAGGTGAAGCAGTGTTAAGGTTGGAACAGTTTTGCTACATTTGTTCCACACCCAGCTTGTGCACATGTAACTGCTCAAATTGAATGACCCTTGTGTGGTCAGAATCAACAGACCCTCCTCTCCTTTTGAAACAGCTCTAATTGTATGCTTTACTGTACCCTTAAATACCTCCAAAGAGCAATCCAGATGACCTAGGCACAATAGGAGGTGCCAGGTGTGTTTGAACTCCTACTCTTCATCCAACTTAGGAACCTGATTCAGGGCTGCCCACTTGAGTACCTCCATCCTCTTGGGATCCAGAGTGCCTGGAGGGGAGGTGCCATACTATCACTAATAGCACCTTTAACTTACAAATGGTTTGCTTTCTGGATCACTTTCTCTGACTTGTACACCTAGATTCCATTTAAATTCCATTTAGGGCCCTACAAAAATTATTTTGGTCTGGCCCCAAACTGATTCTTTTCCATGATTGCACTTCTTGTGGAACTGTACATTGGCTTTATTGACTGCAAGTGATGAACATGTTGAGAGAAAAACATATTTTTAAAAATAATAGACAAGATAAATGTACTAGGGAAAAATATATAGTAGGCATTTATTCTACGTTACTTTGAAGATTCTAAAGGAAAAACCAAAATATTTAAAAATGTTTTTGTTTAGGAAATGTTTTTATCAGTATGAGAAATATGTGAAACATGATTTAGAACAGTGTTAACTGTATTTGGTACTAATAATCTTTAATTATGAACATCTTGGGGAAGAACCAAGGTTTTGTGTGATCTGATGCTTAAACAATAATGAATCTCTCTGAAGTGGATAGAATCAAGAGATATAGGGTAGCCCTCCTCTTGAAGCTGGCTTCTAGTACAGCCAGGGGAGGAAGATATGTGGGATTAGGAGGAAGACAGTATGCTAGGGGGATTGTGGTTTACTAAAATGGCTGCTGCCCTGGATTTGAGGAGCCCTGGCTTCTAACTTGGATTCTTATTCTTCATGGGGTAGAAACTTCCCCAGTGCTCTTTATCCACTAAATTCAAGGCGCAGTGGCTCACCTTCAAGAGGAGGGCTAGAGAGGGGAGCTGGATGATGTCGAACCCAGTGATTCTCAACCAGGGTGCTATGACATCCTGTGGTGCCTTTAGTTCTTTCCAGGGGTGCCCCAGGGCACCAGGAAGTGTTAGTATTATTAGTTGTGGAAACTTAATTGACAAGATAAACCCAGAGATTTCAACTAGGAATCTATAAGGTTAAAAGCATTCTGAGCTGTTGTGGTCTTTCTGAGTCATTTGCAACAGAAAATTTGTATTTTTCAGCAGTAAAAAAATCGAGTGAAAACTAAGAGTTGACATTTTCTGAAGGATGCCTTGAGTTGAGAACTACTGGCCTAATCTCTGACTTCAGGGTTATATCACTGTGCTGGGATGTCGGAACAAGTTTCCAAAGACAAATTCTTTCATCTTGAGGAATATAATTTACAAGCTGCTTTGAGAGCTCAGTCTGTGCTTAGACTCCTAATCAAGCCTTCTGTGCTATGCTTGGTTTATGGTTTTCTGGGTTAATTAATTATGACAGGCTAACCTATCTCATGGAATCTATATAACCATCATATATAACAACATCTAAACAGACACTGCAGACATACTTAAGACAGGGAAAAACCAACTCTCCATCTCTGAAATGGTCTGTAAACTAACAGACAGAATATTTTGATCATCCCTCTTCTTGAACGTTTTAGTATTATTAGTGGATATTCACAGAAGAATTAAACAATTTACTTTTTGTTAGCAAATGCAGTAATGATAATGTCATTCCTCTTTGTAAGGACAGTAGGACAATGGAACAAGCTGCTTGGGGAGGTTTTGGTATCTCCTTTTTGTGGTATCTTCTTTATTGGAAGTTTTTAAGAAAAGGCTGAATTAGATCTAGCTATCTGTGCATGCAGTTGCACTAGATGACTTTAGGTGGCCCTTCTTGTACTATGATTCTATAATTTGAAAGACAATAATATCGGTTGCTGGAAACTTAATAGTGTGACGGGTTTAGCTAACTGATCAATCAAGTAATTAATAGCCAGATATTCATCAATATACCATGTCACTTAGACTTATACGACTTAAGAATCACCTTTGACATCCCCATTAATATATCCAGACTATGAATAAATCTTTTATCCTTTTTTCCTCCACACAGTTTACTAAATCTAATCCTTGTAGTTTATCCAAAAGTCATATCAAGGCCACTCTTATCACACCGTTGTCTACGACTGTTGCTGTAACTATGGCGCGTGTCTCTTTGGGTTCCTCCAAAGGTTCCCTTCTTTCTCCCTGTGACAGTCCAGATTCTTCACTTTTCTTTTAAAACCCTGCACTAAAACTCAACACTCTTTCCTTATCTTTTATATCCAAGTCAGCAACCTTTTAGAGTGGTGTGGTGCCACTTGTGATCTGGCCATTGCTGTGGGCTGTCAGTGCCCCTGCTACTGGAAGTTGCCACTCCCCTCTACAGAGCCCAGGCTGCTGCTGCCACCTTCAGCATGCGTGCCATGCACTGCTGATTCCCACCCCTAGCAGCAGTAGGGAGAAGTGAATTTGGCAGCGACTGAGAGCAGCACCCGCTATATGGGGTGAGAGAGAAGTGGCGGTAGAGATGCTTCAGGTGGAAGTTGTTGGCATGTGTGGGGGAGTTAGGGAGGACATACTAGGTGGAACTGTGTGCTGCCAATCCCTCATGTCACTCTGGGCCAATTCCAATCACTTCCTGAGCCACATCTGGTCTGCAGGCCTTGCCACTCCCTGTTTTATATCACAGCACTCCCTGCTCTCAGCAACGGCACCAGCATTTATCTATCATTTATCTGTTTGTCATGCATTGTTTGTCTTTGTGTTTTTTTCCCAGCCATCTTTTACAACCAGAGTGATCTCTCTGGTTTTAGGTCAATGGGTTATACCCTCTCTTCCTACAATAATTCCTTAAAACTAGCATATGTCATAAAGCTAACAAGAAATTGCCAATATAATACTTAAGGAATGGTCAGTTGCAAATTAGCTACATACCTCATTAAACAGACACAACATAAAAATACTGCTAGTCTTTCCCCAACTATTTGTGTGCTTCTTCAGTGTCTTTGGAATAGAAGCAATTTGGATCAGGGCTGTGTACAAAAGTAACTTAGTACAGTAACTACTTCCTGTACTCTTGATATAAGATAAGTTTTGGAAACCAAATATTTATTCTAAAAATGGCCTTCATCTTCAATTCAGGTAAAAAAGTTAAAAAGTTCTATATGCTCCATAGCTATATCTTTGTAAATGTGTCTTTATTTGATGTTTTCTTTTTTTCCTTAAATTTAGAGTCAGAAAATTTGGGTACAAATTGAATTCAAGGGCATCTTTCATTCAAAGGAATACAGTAATTGTTGGCACTTCCACATACATAACAACAGTGAAGGCTTCTGCAGGCTTTAATAAAAGTATAAATGAAGCAAAATTACAAGGCAATTTATACTTGTTTTCAGAGTAAAAAAACAATATATGCCTCACATCCTTCTCAGAAACCATGTAGCTAGTAACAGTAAGGCATACACATAGCTCAGGGTCATCATAATAGGTGATAAGTTGCTGGTAACTGTGTCTGCCCATAAAATTAATGCTAATGAGAAAACATCACCTACAGTGCACCCTTCTAGCTCTGCCGGGCCTAAGTAAAATAAATAGCAATACCTACATGTCAGCTCAAAAGTCATAACATAGCCCCATGTGTATAACAATATAGTGAAATATTAAATGACTAACTGATAAAGAACTGAACACTCAGAAATATTTCCTATATTATTGCTAATACTAGTTTTTCTTTGGACTAGAAGAGAAAATTAAGAACAAATAGATGCGATTGTGAAACAGATGTTTTCATTTGTTAATAATTATACATCAGATGCTGCCTTCATTCAAATTAATACACCTTATTGTCAATAAGTAAACTTTTAATTAGTCTGACAGCTTTTAAAAAGAATCACAAAGCTTTTAGTCTTTTCATGAGCAGGATAAGATTTACCCTTCCTCCCTTTCTTGCTTTTTTCTCTCTCTCTCTGTATTTTTAATAGGCAAACATATAGTTTTTTAACAAGCAAAAATATAGTAATAGCAAACTTATGTGAATCCCATAAATAATTCAATTAATGGAATACCTGAAAAACTCTAGGCTCAAAATGAGCAATTTCTAACTGGCAATCATTGATGTGAAGCTTGACTTTGAGCTTGCTCTTTCAATCCTAAAACAAAATTCCTACTGAAGTCAATGGAAATTTTGCTTACGTAAGGATCTGGGATCAAACTTCAGTCACATAATACCCAGACATATATCTAAACATTTATCTTTAAGATACGCCTAGCAATCCATTCATAGGGGATAATTACACTTCATGAATGGCTGAATTTATGTAGCTTTTTGCCTCATGTACCTGATGGGAAATGGATACCTCAGAGCAACAGGAGGCCAACCATTTTGGCAGGTGTGCCACAAATTAGCCTTGGAATCTTCCCTGAGTGCCACTTGGATCCCTTTCCCTTACCTGAGCTCCTGCTCTGCTTTCTGCTTTCTCCTCCTTGCTCCCTGCCTGATCTGCAGTGCTGCTTTCTGCTTCCTGCCCTATTGATCACTGCTGCCTCTTTCCCTCCTGATCTGCTCTGTGCCATACACAGAGGCTGCCAATGCCACTTGTGGCACTTGTTCTGCAGGTTGGCCACCCTGCCCCAGTACATTTTTTGTTCAGCTTGGGTGGTTAATCATTCTTTTTGGGTTATTATGATTTTCCTTCATTATTTAATTTTTACTAATAAAGCTGTTTTTACATATTGATTCATATCTAGAAGCAGTTGAGTATGTCACCATACCCCTAATGTTTTTGTTGACTTTATTTATTAATGTCATGGGAGAAGCTGTCAGATTGAGCTGATGGCATTATTGTGATTCATAAACTCAGTCTTGAGGGTATGGCAGCCTTGAAGGAGCTGGTAGTGAAATTTGGGGTTGGTTTTAGAGGAGGGCTACAAAGAAATTTAAGAGTTTAGGAGGAGATGAAATGCAAGGTTGTCAGGGGATTTTTGTGGAGGTGTGCAGAATGGAAGACTATGGTGTGTAGAAGCCTTGATGGATTTATACTCTATCCTAGAGTAGGCTGTTCGATGATTGTTCTTAGTTGGTTGAACCCCCCCCCCCCAATGTTATTGTAAACTGGAAAGATTGATGTCTGTGGAATGGTGAGGAGGTGGAATCTGTTGGCTTGCTCCTCTGCCTTGTGGTGGGCAAGAAAAAGCGAGGACTACATAATTTGTTAGGTCGATACCAGTTTTGCTTTGTTTAACACCTGTTCCACTCGTGCTATCCTCTCCAGGGAGCAGAGTGTTAAGGGACAGACACCTATACCTTATAATTTATTTATACTGAATAAGGTGAGAATTAATGACTAATCAAATTAGTACCATCATATTCTCTATAACCTGAATATGAGAGGGGCCTCTGATTTTCCATGTATGAATACCAAGGATGGATAACACAGCAATATTGGTCAAGAGATGGTTGAAGAGGAAATACAGCTGGGCTGAATATGGGTTTTGTGATTGGGCTGGTGTTGAAGATGAGAGATTGAGATGATACCTTTGATATGGAGGAACGCGACTTCTACATATTAATAGCAAAGCCAATCTCAATGATGAGAAGAACCTATTTTACTGGTTCACCCTTAAAAGTAATGTAACTGGACTAGTTTAGGTCTTTGAGGACTGCTTCAATGTTGCCAGTCCCAGAAATTCAAAAAATCATAAATCAGATCCTGAAAAATCATGATTTGGCTCAAAAATATAAATATTTTTCTTTCGGATACACTGTTTTTTTTTGGTCTGTCTTGTTTTATGTACTTCTCTGTCTAGCACAATGTATCAGTGGCAATTGCCATGTGATTAATTTTTGCCGTTGTATAAGGTATGGTGATTTTGGTCTCAACTGCAGGAACTGTCAAAGGCTGCATCAGCGTCTTCCCAAACCATTAATTATTTCGGGTTCCCATCTGCCTGTCTGCCAGCTCAACGACTGACTACTGGGCTCCAGCTCAGTTCTTAGCTCTTGGTTCTGCATCTGTCCCAGCAGTGCAGCATAGCTCTAGGGATCTTTCTCTCTTCCAGGCCTGGTACAGTGAGGTCCTGGTCTACCTCTTCCAAGGTTTTTAGGCAGTTCCTACTTTCCAGCCCTGGTGTTGCACAAATAGGGGTGAAAGGGAGGTGAACAGAGTGACCCATTCGTTATAGACTGGCAAAGAAAAGGAGGGAGTGGAGCTGCCTTGAGTTGCTGGCCCTTTCTGATTCCCTTCCTATCTCTTCCCTTTCCCACAAGCTTCATTTAGCTCCTGAGGGATGGATGGTCCTTTGAGTGACTAATCCCAAATGATGACAATCAGCAGAGGAAGCTACTGCTTTGAAAAGTTGGTTTAGCAATGGCAGGAACCCTGTTTCAAGGTGTCTGGCTAATGATTTCCATCAACTCAGGGGAGTGACTTTGTTCAAAACATCATCAGTAAACATGCACTGTTTAAATGGTTCCCCTCCAGCCCTGAAATTTATTATGACTGGCATAACTGAGGAGTGATTTTGAGATGCCCATGCCATGGCAGCATCTTCTTCAGAAGTAAGGCATCTACATTTATATCTGGGATTGAGAAAGTTTGCAAGAAAATGAGGTGGAGCTAGTGCTTGATCCACTCACTTCTTTATTGCCTGCAGTTTAACTTTCTGGCTAGGTATTTCTTTCTTCAGTGTCTCTTGAAGTGCCTTCCAAATTTCAACAGCATCAGCAATGTGACAACAATCTCTGATGTTTGTTTAAGGCTATGGATATAGGCTTCAATATACTGAGCATAATCTCTACATTCCCCTTTAATTCAATGTTAGATATTTTTGATGAGATGCTTCCATCTATTTCATCCTGGTTTTCTTCACAAATTTTTATGAGACTAGGCCAGTTCTTAATAGATTGTTCAAAATAATCAACCATAGAATTCCATTGAACATCTTGAGGGAGAATTAGTTTGGATCCTCCTTTCTCTTCAGTGAAGCTGAACTAAAATGGTTGTTACGGAAGTATTTAGCAACTTCAGCAACATTTTCTTTTATTCTTGGAGAAGTACTTAAGTCTTTGGCTAAAAGATGCATTAAATGGGCACTGCAGCCATATGTTGTTAAGAAGCATCCTTCTGCTTCTTCTAAGTATCTTCTCATCTTTGCCACATTTGCAGCATTGTCTGTGACAAAATTGCACACGTGATAGTTGAATTTTTGTTAGCAGTTTACTACAGCTTTCACTGCCACTTCTTTTAAATATTCTGCGGTGTGGGCAGTTCCTGATGTATCTGTTGTTTCTGAAAGATATGCAACCCCATCTTCTGTTGTCACATGGGCACACAATACTGGATCATTGTGTACATTGCTTCACCCATCAAGCCTTAAACTGGCAAATTTCCCCTCAGTATTTCTTGCACACTGTTCAAGTTCCTTCTCATATACTGCATCTAGCATCCTTCCACCAATGTCTGCTCTGCCAGGTAGAGTGTAGCCTGGTCGTAAGGACTCAACCATGTCAATGAAGTGTTTATTGTTAACAATGCAAAAAGAAGAATTTGTGGCATAAATGAACCGAGCAATCTTTTCATCTATGGTATTTTGTTGGTATTTGCTGGTCCTTACTACAAATCCATCCAGGGTGGTGGTTTTACTGGATGATTGAAATCTTTTGCTTGCTACTGATACTTTGTTGTCTGAAATACATTTAGTTGCCGCACTGTTGCTAAAAGTACCAACGGATGACTCTGAAGTTGTTGCAGATAGACAGTCAAAGTCTCATGCTTAAATGGGATCCTGAAACAAAAATGATTTTTGAATAGTCATTCTTCTCAGTTCTTCTCACTCTATTGTTCAGGTAATCATTTACATTTCTTTTTTTCAGCAAGGATGCAGATCCAATTCCAAATTACCAAAAAAGCTAAGACTGACTGCACTTAGAGTGCACTTAATTTTGGAGCAAGCCTGATTGAACTCACTGGTACTTCTGTTTTTTTTAAAACAAGTATAGGATGGGGTTCCCTTGGGAAAGCTGAGTTATGCTGAAGTAAAATAGGGAATAGACTTATGGCATCACCATTATGGTCTGGGGCCATGATGTTCCAAAATAAGGGACATATATTCTGTAATACAAAATAAGAAAATGACACCCAGTGGCACCTGGCAACTCTAGTTTTTCTTACTGCAGTTTTCTGTACCGTAAACTTGGGTGATACATTCTAATCCTCGTTAACTAATTAAACAAGCCATAAGGATTAGCTAAGATAAGCTATTTTCTAGCAACATCCAACATCGCAAACAGCTTGGGAATTTACTTGTTATATCACATTTTTTTTAGTTTTAGCCACCCTGTTCTGTAATCTACACAGAACCTTACACTACCATCCTTTTTTTGGACAATAACAATGGGAGATGCCCAGGGGCTGTTTGATTCTGTAATAACCCCCAGCTCTAGCATGCTCTTTATGTCTTCAAGGTTTTGCTCCCAAAGGTTGCTTGAGGTGCAGTATGCCAAACTTTGCAGAGGTTGTCTCTCCTTTGTGATGTTTTGATGAACTATTTTTGGTGTCAGTATTGGCTTGTTTGAAAATACATGTTGATGTCTGAGCAACACTTCCATTAGCTCTGCTTTGGCATCTGAATTAAGCTTATCAGATAAATCAGTGGTCTTAAGGGGCATTCCCTTTTGATTCTCAGTAAGTCAGGCCAAAATAGAATTATGCAATCTATTTAAACTGTGGAATAGTCTCCAAAAGAAATCAGGGAAGGCTCAACAGTGAAAACATTTTAAACTAGTGGTGTTCAACACCCAGCACGCTCAACACCCATATCTGGCCCATAGAGTCATGTCTTTCGGCCTGCAGGGCTCTCCATGGCTAGGTACAGACATTACACATAAACCAGTATAGGTGATCGGTGAAGAGAAGCTCTAGACCAGTAACAGAAGAGAGTATACATAGATTGGTTTAAAAATGGTGGAACCCAATCTAAGATAGACCTGGATGAATGTAGTATCAGATATAATCACTTTAGGTTAGACTGGTCTATCAAACTTCTGCCCAGATCCCCTCTAGACTCAAGTTAGGTTACAGTCCCGTGGCATCCCAAGTTGTTTTGTGGCTTCTCTGCTAACTGCCCCTTACAGGGCACGTGGACTAGCCTTGGCTGGTACTCATCTGCACTGGCTGAGTGCTGGGCTGAGCCGGCCCGTCCCCACCCCTGGGCTGTCACAGAGGTGAGGCAGCAAAGCTCCCTAGCCCTATGTCCTGCCTAGGTCTGCAAGCTGGGCTGGCCAGGGGGTGGAGAGTAGAGGCCCCTGACCCCCACCCCAGCATTCTCCACAGCCAGGATAGCTGGCAGGGGTTATGTGGTGGGGGCTTCCCTCCTTCCTCACTGCCTGGCCCAGTGCAGTTTCAGTCTACACTCTGGCCCCCCAGCTGTCAGGCTGTTGGTTGGGAGGGAAGGGGAGAGCAGAGCAGAGCCTCCTATCACGTGCCCCCTTTGCTGTGCTGGTTCAGGGCTAAGCCCACACAGTGGGGAGCTGTGCTCTCCCATCCCCCTGCCTGGCTGCTGCTGCTGACATCTGCAGGCAGGAGCCACAGCTTGGACCTGTGCAGCTATCTGCTGGGCCAGGACCTGGGGGCAGGGGGAGAAATCAAAGTGCCCTCCATCGTGTGGGCCCCCCAGCTTGCTGGCTTATGTCAGGTGAGGGACTATGCCAGGTCCACGTGGCAGGATGTTTTGCTCCCCTACACCCCCGGTTCCTGGCATGATGGAGAGCCACACAGGGCAGTGCCATCCACTGTACAGATCTGGCCTTGAGCCAGGATAGCAGGGGGTCTGTGTGGCGGGCACCTCCATTCCCTAACCTCCTCACCTGAGCACCTCACAGGAGCTGCAGCTTGGTTTTGTACAGCTGTCTGCCATGTTGGAAAGTGGGAGCCTGCGTGGGGGGAATAGAGCCCCCCACAAATGGGTCTTCCCCCTGGCTATGTTGGCTGGAGGGTACACGCTGGGCATGCACAGCAGGTGGGCTCCACTCCCTCCCTTTCCTCAGTTCTCGGTGCAGCAGACAGCCGTGTTGGGTCTGAATCATGGCTCCTGTTTGCCGCTGTCAGGTGGTTGGGTGTGGGAAACGGAGCCCCTGCTGCATGGGCTTCTCCTGTAAGTGTATGTAAGCAAGTAGATTTAATGTTGGTAGGCTGTGTTTATAAAATACTTAGCTATGTTTCAAAATACTTAACCATGTTTATAAAATGTATAAGTTCTTAGCACAAGGTACAAGAGCATAAGGGGAATCTAACCCTCTTTTTTTTAAGTGCTGCAATTTGGAATTTGTTCTGTCATTTCAAGGTTACATTGTAAAATATAAGTCCTTACTTCAAGAGCAATAAAACATTTAGAAGCAACAAGTTTTTCTCTAAAGTTTTTCTCCTTGAAAACTTAATTATCTAAAAGGTTTTAAAATGTTAATGGAAAAAGAAAAGAACCGGATTCACACAGACTGAAAGGAACCCTTAGTCAGATATTTGACTATAACATTTATGTGGTTACGTGTTTTTAAGATCTTTGGGCCTTGACTTTTATAGGTTTTGAAGGTTTTTCTTAACTGAGGGATTAAAAAACTGAGAGTTGTACAGAATATAGTCTTTGAAATGCAATATATTTTCTTTCTAGGCATTCTGATTTATCTAGACACCATAATTACAAGTAATAGACTGATGATTAATTTTCTTACAAGACCAGCAAAAAATGGCACTAATGGCTCCAAGTAGTATGCTCACTTTTCATAGCTAGTCTGCAACAAGTGCCTATTATGTTCCTGAAGAAGGATCCTAAATTATGTTAAGGAAAAAGCTGTTGTTGTTTAGAGTTTTAGGCTAGCTATGTCTGAAGAAATCTCTTAGTTCTTCAGCTGTATCCGTACTTTAAAGACTTGTCTACAGAGAAATTTGTGCAGAGCAAGCTGCAGTGTGAACTTATAGCACATTAGCTATTCTGCACTGATTCCTGTTTGAAAAAGCTGGAAGTGGAGTGAGCTGCTTTGCACACAGATATTCTAACTGCACACTAAGGTCTAAATCCTACTCCTTTAGGCAGTACTTACATAGGTAAAGAGAAGTAGTTAACCATGGGTGATGCGTAGGGGGAGCACAGGGGGCACATCCCGCCCCACCTCTGAGATTAGCCCTCGCCAGCTGGGGAGTGGGAGCATGGAGTGAAGTGATGGCTCGTGCCCCTCTGAGATTGGTGCTGGCCAGCACTGAGAGAAGTGCCGATGGTACTTCCGGTTTTGCCTCCTTATCACAAGGTACAAGAGCATTGGCTGCTGGAGGACCCCCCCCCCCCCCCGGGTCGGCAATTAGTTGCTGGTGCCCCCCCAGATTCTGAAGGTACCAGTCGCTCATGAGTTAACCGGTGGTAATCTGAAGTTAGGCAGAATGCGTGGCAGTGTGACACCTTAGGGTAAATTAACACGGTAAACTTCGACCATACTGGGGACACTTAAAACGTGTGTATTCTTATGTTAAAACTCATTTATTCGTGCTAAGTGCTCTCTGAGCATCTCAAAGTTCAAGTGAAGATTCACTCTGGGCTGTGCTATCTAGTTTATGTCAGGGTCACTTCAGTTTGCTCAGTGGAGATAAAAGGAGCAATTTGTAGTTGTCCAGCATCTAAGGATGCCTTAGCTAATGGGCCAAGAGGTGGGAGGAGGTTCCTCTCCTGTATTTTGTGATTTACATGCAATTATGCACCCTCCTGGGGGTGCGCCATAGAAGTAGGATCTCCATCTCCCCATGTGGGAGTAGTATTTTTCCAAATAGTGGACCACTGAAAGAAGAAAGTGTGCACACAAATATCTTTAAAAGTATGTGTAAGAGTGAGTGAGGGGGAGTCAGCTTTTCATAATATGTTTACACATACTCAGCTTATCCTCCAGGGGCCCTGGTCAAGCCCTCACTTCTGGTTGGCCCTCTTCATGTTAAGCCTTATACAAAACTCAGTGAAATCAGTGGAGAGAACTTACTTCAATGGAGACCTGAGTAGGCTCTTTCTGGAAAGAACTACTGGACTCTAAGGCTAGAGACAAACGTTACACGTTTAAGTGATCAGAAACTGGTTTAAACCTGTAAGAGAACATAAGTTCAGTGCACATAAACCAGTTTCAAAATGGCTGAAAATGGTTTGATAAACCTGGTTGAATGTAGTATCAGACCCCTTCCTGGTTTAAGTTAAACCAGAGTTCCCCAGTGTCCCAGATGCTTTGCAACTCTGGGTGGGGCTTTTCTCTCTGCTCTAGGCCAGCAGGGGTGGCCCCTCCCACCCGGCCCCTCCCTGTTCCCTGGCTGGAGGCTCCCGCTGAGACTGCAAGTAAAGTGGTGTCTGCCTGGCTTCCTCCTGCTCCACCCACCTCCCCCCACACACCCCGCTCAAGCAGGGATTCCCCCTTCCCCTCTGCCTTTCACAGACACCTCTTAGCATTAGCTAGCATACCTCATGCTGGCTACGGTCCATGCTGTAGGAGACAGAACAAAGGCAGACAGGATACTGTCAGCTTAGGACTTTTTGGAGCTAATCAACAGGTAGCTGGTAATGTCCCTCTGTTCTTTCCTTGGTAAAAGCTGTGGAAGGGAAGGGAGGACTGGTGTAGCGCCCCCCCAGTTTCTAGCCTGAGCCACTGCAGGCATATGCCTGTGTTTCTTCAGAGGGAATGTTTGTACAGTTGCAAACTGATTCAATCTAGGCAGGTTAGACTAACCTGCAAAGATTGAATCAATTTAGGCTCAGGCTTTTTGAATGTCTGCCTCTAGCCTAACAGAGTTGGGTGGTGGCAACTTTCAGTAGTGTTACCTTTTTTCCTAAGTAGACTCTCCAATATTATGGATGTTCTAGACCAGAAATCAGAACCTTGAACACTTTTTACTGTGTGAACCAAAGAGATGCTGTCAACTTTTTAAAGTCAAGAAACATATTTTGTTAAAGAAAAATAGTCATGTATCTGTGCTATGCAGGTACAAACTATAATATTATTGCACAGGCCTAATTCTTCTCTGTTAACACAAGTTTTACATTGATGTAGCTCTAATGACTTCACTGGAGTTAAGCTAGTGTGAAACTGGTGTAACAAGAGTGAAGAATTAAACTTTACATGTTTTTCTGCATTAAAAAAAAATAATGTAAAAGCTTAGGACATTTCTGCAGTGTTGCAAGCTGAAATATAGCACTATTATATGGTAATGAATAGAACTAGAGAGTGAATCTGGCTGGTTGTATTTCATTATCGGAGCATTGTCACTGCAAAATCCAAGCAAAATACATTATGAAAAGTAAATTAAGTTGACTATCATTTAAGGTTTAAAAAAATGTTGTTTTTTTTAAATAATTATATTTATATTACCTTGCCTCTAACATTTAGATAATTGATGGAGAACCATTACTTATCATAACTGGAAAAATAGGCCAGATAAAATATAATAATTAATAACATAGACCGCAGTGCTGTTACCAGAGGAACTTCTAGCTGTTACAGTGAGTATACTTCTCACTGTAGGAGAAAAGTCAAAATCAATCACAGTGAATCAGACAGTTGAAAAAAAAATTAATGTAGGAGATATGGCACTTGACAGCATATGGACTGGTGACTGCTGGCCTGGGCGTGGAGTCTTGTCCAGTGCCCATCAAAATTAGTTCTAGACTTCCCACCCAAAATGCAGTCAAAGAAAAATGTTCACATTTAATTCACTGGATTAATTACAATTCACCTTACATTGGAATTAAATTAAGATATCTTATTTAAAGTGAAACTTTATGCTGCCAGTTCAAAAGTTAATATCTATTAGATCAGTGCCTTATTGGTCTTTGTGTCTATTTTAAATATCTGATGTAACCTTCACTTCAGATAATTAATTCCATGTTGAACATGAATGGTGGTTCTTCAGAAGGTTAATTTAGTCTGACAAGCTGAAAACATTCATTTTTTTGAGAATTGCAATAATAAAAGAAAGAGCTTCAAGTGGAGAGATAAGGCCACTTAGAAACATTGAATACATGGTCACCAAACCTGAAATGTAAAACAGAGAGCATGGAGTATATTGAATGATAAAGGAAAATAGGTATAAAACACCCAAAATAAGATAAAATGTAACTCAGCTATTTTATTAAAGGGTTGAATTAGATGAAAACCTTTGGGTTTAACAATAGTATATGAATAGTAGTTTGCAATTACTGGAACTAACCCAGCCTATTTTACTACATTTTGTGAAATGGCACCCTGAAGAAGCACTAGTTCAACAAATTTTGATATATGTCACAACAGTTCATGTCTGTGTTTCAATGCTATGTGCTTTGCCTGAGTTCTCTCACAGATAATTAGCTATAGTTTGGTATAACTTCAAAAAAGCACTAAACAGAAGTCAACTGGCAACCTTATTAAGCTCTTATCAAATTAGACTGAAAAATTATACAAATATGGTTTTATACATTCAGAAGTGATAGCAGCCTTTAACTACCTGAAGGGTAGTTACAAAGAGGATGGAGCTAGACTGTTCTCAGTAGTGACAGATGGCAGAACAAGGAGCAATGGTCTCAAGTTGTAGCAAGGGAAGTTTAGGTGGATATTAGGAAAAACTCTCTCATTAGGAGGGTGGGAAAGCACTGGAACAGGTTACCCAGAGAGGAGGTGGAATCTTCTTTGGCAGTTTTTAACACCTGGCTCAACAAATTTCTGGCTGGAGTGATCTAGTTGGGGTTGGTCACGCTTTGATGAGAGAGTTGGACTAGATAATCTCCTGAGGTCCCTTCCAACCCTAATTTTGCGTGTTTCTACAACTCTAAGTGCTCCTAGTTAAAACTCAGAATATTCTGTTGCAAATAGTCACAAAATAAAATGTTGGATCACATAAGAAATGATGAAAGAAAGGATTCTTAAGACTAAATGTAAATGCTTTAAAGGGAGATAGGGGTGTAGCCCTGTTGGTCTAAGGACCTAGGCAGACAAGTCTCTTTGGGTAAATCTGATATCTTTTATTACCAGGGGTGGGCAAAATGCAGCCCGCGGGCCACATGTGGCCCGCCAGGCCATTCTATCTGGCCATGGGGCCCCTAAAAAATTTAGAAAATTAATATTTATCTGCCCCTGGCTGCCTGTCATGCGGCCCTTGATGGCTTGCTAAAATTTAGTAAGCAGCCCTCTGCCTGAAATAATTGCCCGCCCCTGTATTAGACCAATTCTAATAGTTGGCAAAAATTCTTCTTTGCGGTTACCTTTCGTCAGGCAGACAAAGCATCTGCAGATGGTCTGCGCTCTTTTTGGATGGAGTAGTAAAGAAGCCAGAGGCTAGTACATATGCAAGAAGATCAGTCAGTTAAAAATGTAAATTGGGTTGGTCAATAGGTGAGAGACAGGTGGAGGGGTGGGGGTAGGAAGAGGAGTGAATGTAGCTGTAGTCAAAGGATGAGAGATGCGGGGTGGGGGGAGGGAATTAATATAGCTGGTAAATAGTTTACCTGGAGAATCAGATGTTAGGCAGATTATAATGTGTCATAAATCCAATGTCTATATTTAGTCCATGATTTTTTGTATCCTGTAGGTTAATGAAGTGAAGTTCATAGGCTCGTCTGTGAAAGGTGTTTTGTAAATTCCCTTTGAGGATTAGAACTGAGAGATTGGAGAGAGAGTGGTTTTCTTGTGAGTAGTGTGTCCCCACAGGTAATTGGGTATTTTTGTGTTTGACGGATTTTTCAGTGTGCATTCATTCTGGTATGCAGTTATTTGGTTTTTCCTACATATTTTCCATCAGGGCATTTGGTGCACTGGATGAGATAGATAACATTCCTGGAGGTGCAGGTGTAAAATCCAGGAATATTGATGGTTCTTTTGTGGGGTGTAGTAATTGTGGGGGTGGTGGAGATATATTGGCAGATTTTACATTTTTTGTCATGGCATGGTCTGGATCATTTGCTGTGTTTTGGACCGTAGGAAGTTTGCTTCTGGTGATGAGGCTGACAAGGTTTGGTGCTTCCTTAAAGGCTAGGATGGGTGGTTCTGAGAAGGTCTCTTAAACAGTTGGGTTTCCTTCTAGTGTGGGTTGCAATTATTTGAGAATTTTCTGTATAGGTTCCAGGGAGGGATGATATGTCAGTGGTGTGCAATTCATGGGGCTTTTCCTTCTGTACTGCAGCAATTCTTCATGTGGTATCTGAGTGGCTTTTTCAACAGTGTGATCTATCTCTCTGGAGGATCATCCTTGTTGAGTGAAGGCCCTTTTGAGATTTGTGAAATGACAATCATGGGTGTTCTCAGTGCAAATTTGGTGGTATCAGAGGGCTTGGCTGTATATTACAGCTTTCTTGGTGTCTTCAGGGTGATTGCTGGTTCTGTGAAGATATGTATGTTGGTCCATGGGTTTCTTGTATGTGGTACTCTGTATTTTACCATTCTGGATAGTGACCATCATATCTAAAAAGAAACTATTGGTGTTGAAGTATTCCAGAGATAGTCTGATGGAGGGGTAATGCTTGTTGAATTTCTAATATACATCAATCAGAGATTGCAGGTTTTCAGTCGAAATGATGAAGATGTCATTGATATATCTTAAGTATATCATGGGCTTAATGTTGCAGTCCTTGAGGAATTTTTCTTCCAGGTGGCTCATGAAAAAGTTGCAATACTGTGGAGCTATTTTTGTGCCCATAGCTGTGCCCATGGTCTGGAGGAAGTGTTGGTTATTGAAAGTGAAGTTAAGTGTGAGGATGAAGTGTATAATTTCAGTAATATCTTTGGGTCTGTAGTCTGAGTTGTAATGTTGCTCTTGTAGATATGTAAGGCAGGCATTGAATGGCATCCTGATGTGGGATGTTGGTATATAGGCTGGTAGTATGCATGGTGGCTTGGAGGGAAATGTTGCTGGGATGGTGGCCTGTTTTTAAGCTTTCTTAGTCTGTTCTGTCTTGGACAAAACTCACTCTTTAGGTGACGAGAGGTTTTAGGATTGATTTGATGAAACCTGATATTTTTTCAGTGAGGGTTCCATGGTTGGATATGATAGGTCTGCAAGGGTTCCCTGTTTGTGGATTTTAGGGAGAATGTAAAAAGTCCCTGGGTTGTGTAGTGAGGGGATCAAGTTCTGTAGATTTTCTTGTAGTTTGATGGAAATTATTTGATGGTAGTTTTGAGTTTCAAGGTGAAAAGGGGAGTATGATCATCCTGTAGTTTTTTGTAGTAGGTGGTGTCAGAGAGTTGTCTGTTGGCTTCTTTTATATAGACTTCACGATTAAGGTTAGCTATAGCTCCTCCTTTATCTGCTGGTTGTATTAATATTTAGTGGTTAGATCTTAGGGATTCTATGGCCCTTCTCTCTGAGGGGGAGAGGTTGTTATGGTGGCATGTGTTGTTGATTATTTCATTGTTCATTCTTTCCCTGAAGCAGTCAATATAGCGGTCAAGGTCTGAGTATTTTTTTAATACATTGAATTTAGCAGTCAAAGTTTGAATATTGAAGCAGTTAATATAGCAGTTAAGGTTCTCTTAAAGGGAGATATTCATAGATGCTAACATCATAAGGATCCAGTATGATCACCTGCTCTTTATGTTCTGCATAACACAGGCCATAAAATTGATTAAGCAGATAAATAACTGAAATCGTAGGTCTTATTCTGTAAACACTTATGTACCTAAGGTGCATGGGCAGTTCAATTGAAGTGAATAGGACTACTCAAATTTTCAAAGTTAAAAGCACATCTAAATTGTTTTCAGGGCTGGAGTGTTAAAGAATTTATGTTATTTTTGTTATCCTGTTTAAAACTCGCCTCTTAAAAGCTATTACAATGAACTAATTCTAGAGACTAGTGGTACCTGAAAATTAAGGAAAATCAAGAGGAATGCATTCTCTGGCAAGTGGAAGTCCCTCTGACATTTTCAGATGCAAGCAAGTGAATCACTTTGGTGATTTCATCTCTACAATGTGTTGTTTGTTGCCTCAGGGGGAACCTGTAAACAGGTTTAGTCTCTGTTGGCAACTTGAATAAAAACACTGGGTGATTAATAACTCCCATTTTAATAATATGAAGGAACAATTTCTAAACCAGGCAGTCAGCTATGTGAGTAAACATGAAGAATACCATATAAATGCTCGAAGTCATAAAACTATGGAACATAATCTCATCAGAACTCTTGAGATTAATAAGGCTGGACTGTAATGCTTGGATGGAAAGTAAATTACATTGTCATGAAAAAGTTGTAGTAATGAGTCAGTGTCGGCACTATATCTCAGTCTGTATCAAGCAAGTGCCCTAGCACAGTCATAACAGCAATACTGAGAGGGCCATCTTTCAGAGAAGTCGCTGAACTGAGATTCAGACTTGGAAAAGGGAGAAGGGTGTTTTGGTGGAAAATGGTGTTTTGATGAGAATTTTCCAACCAGCTGTAGATCATTGGGAATTAGAAATGTCATTGCCCTTTTCTGAAGGATTATCAGGTTTAAGGTTCAATGTCCTGGCCACATTTCAATTCATATAATTACTTTCTGTGTACTTGTATCTATTTTTTCAGTTGTGTTTAGTACCCCAAACTGCTGTATGATTTCCCACCCATTGAGACTGTCTGCATTTTCTTAGTAAAATTATCCTGTCATTGTGCATTCCTACATAGAGGTTATTGCATAATGTTCTTTGGGCATTACCCTGTGTCCATTGAGCTCAATTGGAAAACTTCAGTTGACTTGATTGGCAGAAGATAGGCCAGGATGGCATCTAGAGACTGGTTCAGAGATGCGCCTGACAAAGTAGGTTCTTGCCTACAAGAGTTCATGAAAGTTTATACCTCTCTGAGCACATAAAAGCTCATGCCTCTCTGAACCAATTAATCTCTAAGGTGCCATCTTGCTTTATCCAACTTTAAACTAACATGGCTAACCACCTCATTGCCTTGAATGGTGCTAAATCAGATCCTTTGAGAAAAGAAAGCACTTTACAAAGATAACATGTTGTAGGTGAATCTTATAATTTTATAACTGGGAATTTATCAGGCCATGAACTCTAAATTACTATAAAAATTTACAACCTCCACTGCTACAGTTTATGTGCTACTATGCATAATATTTGTCTGTTACATCTTATGCTTTCTTTAGGATGGAACATGAGGCTACCCAGCTAGAAAAGCAACATGTACACAGTGTGTATGAAAGCACAGCCTCCTATTTTAATGACTTGCAAAGCAAAGCATGGCCTCGTGTTCGTCAGTTTCTATTGGAGCAAAAGCCTGGCAGTCTCATTGCAGACATAGGTAAGTCACTGTTTTGTATGCAAAGAGTATGACTTACAAATTAAGGTTATCATACTTGTACCTTAGTGTGTAGGATATTTTTAATAGTAGGCTGGGTGCTATATGTCATGTATCTTACTGCTCTATCTGATCGCTTACATGGCTGTGATAGGCTGTTTCACAAAACACTTGCTCTTTGACTTCTACAACAGTGTGAAATTCATCTCTTTTTACTCTTTCAACCTCCATGAAATGAATCATCTTAACTATACAGAAAGTGCATATCTGCATTTCTCAATCTGAGTGTCAAGAGTAGGTGCTGTAAGACCTGGGTCCCCTCCAGCCTGATGTCCTCCTGACAGATGATGACAGGATGAACGAAGCCATGATGTTACCCAGCTGCTCTTTGATGTTATTCTCTCGCCCATGATGACTTTGATTTTACTTCTGTTGGGGATCTAGTTCTGCTGGGTGATACCTCGGGCCTGTCAATAGAGTTTTTACGTGGGGCTTTGCCTCCCCTACACTCCACCCTTACCACCTCCTTGATGTTGTATGATGCTCTTATCCTGGGGGTAAACCTTCTCCGCCCCCGGTTGCGTACATTAGACCTATCCAGGCTGCCCAGGATCCGTGTCAGGCCCTACCGGGGGGTACCCTGAGGGTTTTGGGGATTTTGACAGGTAGTTTAACAAGTTCCTTCCCCTGTCATTGGTTCATTGACAGGGGCACACATGAACTTAAATCAATTCCTTTTTTAACCGACTCTGGTCAGGCAGCCGAAATTCAGTCAGGCAAGCATTGTCTTCAGGATCAATGTCCCATGCCAGTTGCTATTTTTAACAGTCCTGCCAAGGGCCAAACTCAACAAAAACAAATCAACTCATGCCTCAGTCAGTCGTAACAAAAAATCCCACAAATACTTCCATCAGTTCATCCCTTGTCTCTAAGCCGAGATTGATTGTCCAGTTCACCTCTGGGTCACTTCCCTTATCAATTAATTTCCAGTCTTTTGTCAAAAAACAATCCCCTCTGGAAAACTTCTATGCTGAGCTCCCCTCCCATCTCGCCTGTGCCACCTCTGACCTGACTTCTCTTTAGTTGTGGCAATTCACTCTGGTTAGGACAGTAGCTCCAACATCCTGGCCCTCAGTACCTGAATTTACTAGTGATCCTCCAACCACCCATGCCTGCTGCTTGCACTCCTTATCTGCCACCTGCTGGAAACCAGTGCAAGTGGGAGAGTCCTCTGGCATCTTCTGCCCTGCGATGCTGCAGTCTCTCCCCAGCTGCCCTTTTCTGACCAATGAGGCCATTGGTGGTGATCAGTGGCTCTGGAAATGCTGCTTGGAGCTCTGTTCCCTCTGGCATTCCTTGCTCCATTTAGGGTAAGTTGCAGAGAGGGGTCACTCTTGGTTTTTTCTCCCCTCCCATGGTCTCTCCTTCCACACTGAGGTAAACCTTCTTTGTACCCCTCTAGAGTTAGGGATCCAGAGATAAATATAGAGCACTGTTACCCAAGCCCAGTCTCCCAACTCAAACAATCCTCTGAAACACTTTACTTTGTGTTCTAGGCCTTAAGGTTGTCTGTTCACTAATTGACAGTCTAATAACATATTCTGTAGCATACTTTCATTAATTAATCTTCCTGGAATGGTTTTTCGTAGCTCCTAGGGGCTATAAGAATTGCCTGTCACCTTGATATTTAGTTAATTGAAACTACACAAGGAGGCATTTTCACTAGGGACAGACATTCAGTAAGCCCAAGCTTGAATTGATTCACTCTTTGCAGGTTAGTCAGGATGCACAGCTTAAACTGATTAACTGGACAGACATTCTCTGTTAAACTAGGAAATGCAGCCACATGCCTGTAGTGGCTCCAGCCAGAAGCCGGGGGCCACTAGAGCATGCCTGCCAGCCACTGCCAAAGGTGGGGAAGAGAAATGCCCTCCAAGGCTCTCACCCCTCCCTGCTGGAGTGGAGGGGGCATAGCCAGGCACCAGCTGGGGCTAGCACAGCAGCCTGGGAGTGGGGATAGGGAAAAAGTACTTTCTCTGAAGCAAGCATGTATTGAGCACAGCAATTTGTAAAGCATACAACAGGGAACTACCGAAAATCTTCATCTAAGCAAAGATACAGCCCAGTAAAACACAGCATACACAACTTATTCTAACTTAAAATGTAAACCAGGAAGACAAGAATTAGTTTTACTAATCCTGAGGGCAGAGAGTCTCCTTACAGCTAGGCATTCAGAAAGGCTTTGTTTAGGTATGTAGCTTTCTGCCATCTTTCGTGAAGCTGTCTGCAGCTTCCCTTAACTAGATCTCTGGCATGTATAATGATTGTTAAGTCTTTGCCAACATTTCCCACTTCTCAGTCTGGTTCTGCAGGTCTTAGCTCTGGGCTCACAGGTGCAGGGCTTGGATCTGCAGATAGGGGACTAGTTTACTTCACTCCCGCCCTCTCCCACCCCTCTTAGGGACACACTCTGGAATTAATCCCCTCCCAAGCCACAGAGTCTGCAGTCAAACCCCTTGAGGTTCTAGGGGAGAGAGGGGACAGAGGGAGGAATTAACTCTGTCCCTGCCTGGCTGCAGGCAAGCCATGGAGGTGTTGCTGGGGCTGGCACACAGCAGCTGTGGTCCCCAGGGTTTGCCAGTGAAGGGTGGTGGGGA
Organism: Alligator mississippiensis; assembly: GCF_030867095.1. Taxonomy (NCBI): domain Eukaryota; kingdom Metazoa; phylum Chordata; order Crocodylia; family Alligatoridae; genus Alligator; species Alligator mississippiensis. The sequence goes on from NC_081825.1 coordinate 61,654,613, forward strand.
GAGGGGACGGAGGGAGGAATTTGCTTCAAGGGCCGTGGCAGGCCAGCAACATCCTGCCCCTGCTCTGGCTACAGAGCAGAAGAGAGGGGCCAGCTCAGCTCACTGGAGCAGAGAATAGAGCTCTGCCCAGCCCAGAGAGCATTCCAGGATCTAGGCAAGTCTGATTTAATTTAAACCAGCAAGGGGTTTGGGGCAGACATTGCATAAACTGGTTTGAGCCAAATCAGTTAAGTCTGATTCAACCAGGTTTATCTCAAACCAGTTTTGGCCATTTTCAGACTGGGTTATGTGCACTGAATGTCTGTTCTGTTACAGTTTTAAACCAGTTTCTGATGACTTAAACTAGTTTGAGTGTAATGTCTCTCCCTAGCCACAGTGTATGCTTAATAACCAATATCCTTTTTTTTAACTTAACATGACATTTTTGTCAAAATACTTCTTGTTTGCTTGCTTTACATGCTCATATTAATGCTACACATACATATTAATGGTAATAAGATGAGCTGTCCTTTCATTCATGGCCCTACTGTTGTTTCTTCATGAGGATAAACTACTCAGACTTTGACCTTATATTTTGTTTTCACAAAAACTGATTGTTATTTCATAAATAGAAATCACTGACATATTCTCATGAACAGTATTAAAAATCAAGATCCTGTATATATTATGTCATGGGGTGGTAATCAATATTCAGTTTTATTCTGATGTGGAACTGTAACCCATTTATTGCCAGCACTAAATTTTATTAACTACTTTACAGTTCCCGTATTCTGGAATAGTCACTGAAAAACACTTAATCAAAACTGCCCATCAATTAATTGAAGTTAAAACATTCTAATTAATATACACATAACTTACATTTTTTAGACAGGAGCATTCCAAACCAATAAGTAATAATACCTTATCTCAATTTAACAACTCCTGTTCTCTTATTAACATATACCTCTTAAGTTTTCATCTCGTATTTTTTTGAGCAGTTTTCACATATTAGCCTCTTTCATTTCTTCCTCATCCTCTCTTCCTCATCCTCAGGACAGAGGCTATTTTTAGCCCCCCCACCTTTGGACGAACAATCCCCCCCCAGTGAACCAACTCCCCCTCATCCCACTCTTCCCCCAAATCTGACTTACTTTCTTGGCTCCTGGCTCTGGTGAACTCCAGTAAAGTGGCACTGGGAGGGGCTTGTGGGATGTGGAGATTGGAAGCCTTGGGGAGACCGAGGTGTTGTCCATCTGGTGGCTAAGAATAGCCTGGTGTGGGGTAAGGGGGTTGGAAAAGTGGAGCCCTAGGGCTGGGGCCAGCCACAGGGCTTTCGTATACTTGGGGTTGTGCTGGGAACTGTACAGAAGTTTGGGACATCTAAATTGGTTTAAAAATGGCTGATCTGTTCTAAATTGACTGAACCTTAGAGGTAGGGTTAATTTAGTTTGGGTCAGCCATTTTTAGACTGATCTAACTGTCCTGAACTTCTGTACAGTTTGCACTTAGATCCACCTAGCTAGTGCACGGTCCACATATGGGCAAACTAAGTTAAATCGGGTAGCCATTTTTAACCTGAGCTAACTTCCGTGTAATCTTCCTGAAGTGTTTTGCTGCTCTTCCACTGATATTGTGCTGTATCTGTAGATAATGTTGTACATTAGCATCAATGAGAGCAGCTGCAGTGCTGTTTCTAAAGATAACTGCAGGCTTTTAAATTGAATTACTAATACTGAAATGGTTCTCTGTGTCTTGCTGTTTCCCTGCTGCTGGGCTGTAAATTTTCAGAGATTATTCCTCACCACTGACCCATAACTGTGCTGAATGTTTTCTAATCTAATTTGGAAAAGTGCCTGTGATGCATATGGTATTGAAGAGCACTCTGAAAGATTTCAATTTAGAACAGCACCAGTCTTTTAGTAATACAAAACATACTTTCAGGTAGAAGACACATTCTGTAGCTGCTTGTCACACAAATGTACTGCTGTAATGGAGTAAAGCAAAAATGGTTAGAGGATGAATGTACCTGTGACACTGAAATACTTCTTTCTTGTATAGGGAACAGTGAGCTTCTACCATTTTTAAGTATGTGTTTTGTGGTTAAAAAATCCCACCTCTAAGCTGCTGCAGCTCTTTAGGACATATGCAGCAGTCTGAGGGAAATCCTGCTCTCTCCTCTGAAGCCCTAGAGTTCCCACTGCCAATTGAACTCAGGCAAAAGGTAAGGGCAGGATTTGGAGGGGTATATGTACTGTGACACACATATAATATGGTGTTTTGCTTCATGATGGCCCCAGGATGGAGAACAGGGAGAGATTCTTAAGTACCCCTTTCTTCACTGATCCTTCTTGTTAGTGTTAGTCCTTGCAAAGAGACTAACAAGGGATGTGTGTAGTAGCCCAGGAGATGTGTGTAGTAGTGGCTACAGAGTAGCCCAGTACCTGCATGGAAGGATTGCTTTCACTTCTACCTGCACAGCACCTCAAGGAGACTATCCCTTGCACCCGGGTATTAGGCTGAGTGGCAGCATTTGAGCCTAGTGTAGAATTTGCAAATGTAGAATTTCTACTGATATCAGAGAAACCTTTGCAGTCTGTGTAAAAGTGTGTGGACTGTGGATCAGAGGGGAGAATGTTGAGCTTTAATGTTGTTTGTTGTCTTTTGAAGCTTTTTAAAAGCATGCTGCCCAAGGAACAAAATGTTTATTTAGTCATTGGGGAAACTACTCTATGCCTGGTGATGTGAACATACAGGTTAAATCGATAAAATGAATCCAGTGAGCAAGAAGTCTGCAGGATCAAGCCCCTATTTCATTTTTCCAGACTATTTTTAAAAAATGAAATATTAAAAAGAGTATTTTCACACTAAATGTTTTCATTCTGTGAGGGATGGCAGATGATGATAACGAAGTGTGTCTTTTTTAGGTTGTGGGACTGGAAAGTACCTCGCTGTCAACAGTCAGGTGTATAATCTGGGCTGTGATTACTGTGGGCCATTAGTGGAAATTTCAAAGAAGAAAGATTGTGAAGTATTGGTATGTGACAACCTTAATCTTCCATTTAGGGATCAGTGTTTCAATACAATCATCTCCATTGGAGGTAAGAGGATAGGGGAGCATGTTTGTGCTCTGCCAAAGTAAATGTGAAATATTTTGGCTAATGTTCCTGTTTGTTTCTATGTTTCACTTATGATTATTGTTAAATGATTTAATTTAAAACATGAATTCATGATTGGAAACCTTAGAATGAAGAGGCATTTGATACAATTTTACAACCATGGTACTGGCTAGGGAAGTATACAGTCTGTATATGGCTTTCTCCTGGGATAATTGTTTGCATTTAACATGTGCTAACTATCACGTATTAAACTCCAAGTATAAACAATTCAATCTGTAGTTTTAATACATGCTAGTTGGTCAAGGGATACTCTTTCCTCCTTCCCAGGGGTCTTCCTTGCCTAGGTAAAATGTTAAAGCTACAATTTGCCTTGTTTATGCTAGGACTTTAATGTGTCAGTTAGCATACTTTAGGTAATATGTTAAGAGTACATTTTTTTTCTAGTGCTGACAAGGCATAAAAAATTCGAAACAACATAAACAACCTAAGTGCCTATGTCCCATTTTCTAAAACGAGTCAGGAATTTATAAGCCTAACTCCAACAGATACTCATTTTTAAAAATATTACCCACGTCCTGTGCATCTATATTTAAGTCGAATAGTAGAGGATTCATTTTAAAATGTGTTTAGTAGTATCTATCATCACTATTATATTGTACCATTTAACCTGCACAATACTGCTAATAGCATCTTATATACAAATGATAAAATATGAAAAATACTGTTGTTCATTGTATTTGACCACAGAGAAATAATTTTATGTAGTGAATAAAATGTTTTGCCATAGGAAATACATGTTTCAGTGGGTCCATGCCTCAGTAAATTCACAAACTTCGAGTGAGAGAGAGTGCCCAGTATATTAGCAGATTTACCTTACTAACAGGTTTTACTGCCTGCCAGTGAGACTGAGCCAGAGTCACCTCTTAGTTACACTGGCATAATAAATGGATATAAAATAAATATATCTGCCTGCCTGCCTGCATCCTACCTAGGCCAGTTACTAGATTGATGAGAATAAATATGATAATCATGTTCTCTTACATATAACAGTAATGAATGTTCATCCTAAATAAAATGAAATCTAGTACATATTTATCTGTCTCATTGCAGCCAAATTGTTTTTCCTCTTTTATGAAAAGGGAAAATATTCATATCAGTCATCAAATGCTTCTCTGCTATTGATCAAATTAATATGTCTATAGAATCACCAGGAAGATTATTTAAGAGGTAAGGATTTTTTGGGTTAAATCTTTAATTGGATCTGATTTTATTGGATCATGGCTGAGATAAAGTTAGATAAGCTTTTGAACAAAACTTTGCATTCAGAAGCTTGTCTAACTTTATCCAAACTATGCAGTTAGTCCAATAAAAGATATTACCCCAAGATATCCTTGTCCCTTGCATAATTCCTAGATCATCATTGATACAACATCACTCTAATATTACTACTAGGATGATGACATTTTAGCTGTGAAGATAATTTGATTTATTATGTGAACCTTATTTAGACAGGAACTTTACAGATTGTGTTGGCTGATTATATGTTCCTGGTATTGGAAGTCACCTTAGTGACAGAATCCTTCAGATCTGTCAGTAGCCTTTAGTACCGTTTTATCTCATCTTGAACACATCCAAGGATGGCAACTGCACAACTTCTGCTGGGAGCGTGTTTCAGATTCTGGTAACCCTTACAGAAAAAAAGTTTTTTCTTATGTCTAGCCTAAATTTTTCCTCTATTAGCTTGTGCCCATTGGTTCTCATCCTCCCTTGAGGTGCCTTCCTGAAGAGTTGCTCCCCTAGATCTTGATGTTCACTCCTAACGTACTTGTAGGCAGCTATCAAGTCACCTCTCAGTCTTCTCTTACTCAGACTGAACAGGCCCAGTTCCTGGAGTCTCTCCTCATTTCCTTCAGGCCCCTAATCATATGGGTGACCCTTCTTTGTACCCTCTCAAGCTTATCCACATCCTGCCTGAAGTATGGTGCCCAGAGCTGGACTCAGTACTCCAGCTGTGTCCTCACCAATACTGAATAAAGAGGGAGAACCACCTCCCTGGATCTATTGCCAACACATTGGCTGATGAACGGCAGAGTTCTATTTGCCTTGCTGGCAGCTTCATTCACACTGTTGACTCATGTTCATCTTCTGGTCAATTGCGACCCCCAGGTCCCGTTCAGATGCTGTACCAGCCAGTGTACCACCAACCACAATGTAGTTATGGTGAAGGTTCTTCCTACCCAGATAAGGAGCCCTGCACTTATCCCTGTTCAACCTCATCTGTTTCCGTTCCGTCCATAAAACCAGTTTGTCATGGTCATCCTGGATCCTTACCCTAACCTCTGATGTGCCCATGTTTCCCCACAGCTTAGTATAATCCACAAACTTAATCATTGAGCTTTCCACCCCCTCATCCAACTCATTAATAAATATGTTAACGCTCACAGTTCCAAGCACAGATCCCTGGGGAACAACACTGGAGATGGCCTTCCAGGATGAGGCCATTGCATCGATTACAACTCTCTGGGATTGGCTTCTAAGCCAGTTGTCCACCCATATCACTTTAGGCTGATCCAGCCCAGTACCCTCCAATTTAGTTGAGAGAATCTCTTGGGAAACAGAATCAAAGGCTTTGATGAAGTCCAGTATGTATTTATCTGGAATATTTGATGGACATGCTCCAAATGTACTTAAATAAAACCATGTTATCTTGAAACTATTTATATGATTCAGTTACATTTGGTTGCGGTCATGATTACTTTTTTTGTATTCAAGGTTACTTAATTCTTTGAATATTAGGGGGGAAAAAGTGAACAGCATATAAAAATGAAATGTAATTTAATTCTATTGCATACAGCAAGAGTGGATAGTCCAGGGTACAGTAACAATATGATATTGTCACCGATGTGAATTTGTTTTAGGTTAGTATTGACCAAAAGTTTTTATTGTACCATCTGTTAGCCATGTAGTTTGTTGAACATAATGGGCTCCTATACATGTGCAGGGAGGCTGCTCCATGCGCTGTAATTGAGTCTGCTGAAGCATGGGAATTACTGCAGTCCAGCAGACTCCAGTGTTACATGTATCAGTGTCCCCACAGTGAAAAATGGCTGTGGGGTACTTTAAAGTAAAGCTTGTTCGACAAGCTTTAGTTCAAGGTGCCTTGCTGCCATTTTTCAGCATGGGGACACTGATATATGTAATGCTTCAGACACTTTAATAATAGTAATTCTTATTATTACGCTGATACGTGTAATACTTTGGGCACTAATAAAAGTGTCCCCCTCTCAGAGCATGTTTATAGATGCCTAATGATATGAACAGGTTGGATCAGTTAATATTACTATTATTTGTAAATTTCAGTGGGATCCTAGTGGGTGAACTGGACATGGAGTCTTAGGTGGTGAAGGAAAAATACATTTCCTAGTGTAATTTACATCCTTTGTATACCAGTGTAAATTACCTGATCATTAGGAAAGGACAGACAGGCAGCTGCTCTGGAGTAGGTGCATCTGATAGGTATATATATTTCTACGCCTCACTGCTGGGAACCCAGGGAGTAGGTAATCATAGAAACATAAAAAAGTAGGAATGGAAGGGACCTCTTGAGGTCATCTGGTTCAATCTCCTGCATGCAGCAGGATCATCTTTGTCCAAACCATCCCATACAAGTCCTTGCTTAACCTATTCCTAAAATTATACAGTCAATCCTGTCATACAGCTACAAGGTATATTGTCCAAATATACCAAAAACACTGTAATCTCCAATGGTAAAGCAGGAGCATAAGGGCTGTCAGTATCATGCTGCTTCAAGGGTTGTTAAAATGCACTTGAGAGGTCCAAGAAGTGGGTCATGTTCCCTGATAACAAGGAGGGTAAAACCCTCACAATCCATACCAGTCAAACTGGGCTAAGCCTCTCTCCTGATCCCAAATGTGGTGATTGGTCTGACCTTGAGCAGAGGGTCGAGGCCCTCTTATGGGCCTCTGAGTTAGAATCCCAGCAGCAGCATTGGCACATGCCAGTCAAAATCTCCAGCCTTGGCTGCAGCTAGCACTCAATGTTTCTGAGGAAGACAAAAAAAGAACCCTTCTATGTGTAGCAATAGAAGGGGGAAAAATTCCTTCCTGGCTTTGTGAGACAACCAGGAAAGCCCAGAGGCATGGGAACAAACACCCTCCATTGTGCTCTGCAACCTGGGGACAGCAAGCGTAATTCCACAAATCTCACCATTTAACTGGACAACCAGAACTCCCTTTTCTAAGGACCTTGTTACACATTGCACTTTATGCTGCTCAGATGCTCACGGGTATTAGTGCTTACTTTGAGTTTGGAGCAGTCACACCCTAAGGCTAAAAAATTTCTCTGACTTCCCCCCACCTGTACAGCTGTGACTTGCCACTTGAGGGCTGGCAAGCTGTGGGGGTGACTAGGAGTTACAGCTCCGAGTTGCCACTACAGGGCTGGTGAGCCAGACAGGCTTCTATCCTTGCTCTAGGGTGTGTGAGAGATGGGTTCTGTGGGGGCAGGAACATGAAGCTGGGAGGCAGAGAGTTAATGGGATGGGGTGGGTAATGAAATGGAAGGTGGAAAGGAAATGGGGGTGGGGGAAGGGTGGCAAAATGAAGGAAGTCAACCATGGAAGACTAAAATAAAAAGAAGTAAAAAATATATTAAAAATAAAGAGGAAGTAAATTAAAGAAGGCTTAATAAATTTAGGATTTGGGATTGGGATTGAGGAATGGGGGGTGCTGGTTGGGCTTCCCAGGGTGTTTGGAAGGTAGGAGCAGTAAGGAAGGTGTTTTGGGGGGAACTGCTGTCCCTGCTGTGGGAAGGAGGCCCAGCTCATGGGGATCCAATCTGATCCCTACTTTGTCGCCTTCCACCCACCCTAGGCCCCACTCCTGAACCTCACTGTTCCCTGCAACCTGGCTAGCTGGCATGTGCTCTGCAGGCTGTTTGCATGGGGTTGTAGTCCTGGGGATGGGAAGGTCGCAGTCCCAGAGATGGGAAGGGGGAGTTGGTCTGGTGCCAGAACTGTCCCCCAGGCAGTATAGAGTTCAGGGGCTGGAAAGTTTGTCCACACAAAACAAGAGGGCTTGGGAGGGGACACTGCATCCTGGGAAGCTGGAGGACTGCAAGTTGGGTAGTTCATCTGTGGGGAGTGGCCATACACTAATGGAACATGAGCTGGGTAGCACAGATCAGAGATAAACCTACCCTGGAGTGGCGTAACTTTAAGCCACCTAAAGTGTGCTTAAAACTAGATTCAGTTATTAATGTGTGGATAATCCAGGGATTAAGAGCTCCAGAAGCCACCTAAAATTAATGTGCAACAAGGCCCTAATATCCCCTCCATTATTTTATCTCAGCTGCTTTATTCTTCTTTTGTAACTAGTTGGTTGTAGAGCTCAACTTCATTCTCCCTGCTGCTGAGCATGGTCTTCTCCAATATCCACCTACTGTAGGCGGCACAGCTTTTCTCATTATCTTCTAGGGGTGTGTGAAACAGGCCATATTCAATTTGGATTCGGCCTGAATTGGGGGACAGTGATTTGATTCGTTGATTTGGATCACTGTCCCTGATTTGATTTGGTTGAATCGGAATCTGAAGATTAGATGCTGATTTGGAGAATCAGCGATTTGGCCATAGACACAGGTTTAAATGTTTTTTCTACATTCCTCGAGGTACCAGGTGTGGCTTGTGAATGCTGCGATGGTGGGGCGACAGGAGTGCGGGGGGAGGGGGGTCCCACTGCATGCTCAGCTGTGGACTTGGAAGCAGACCAGAATTACTTCCGGTCCACTTTTGGGTCCACTGCTGAGTGCATGGGGGACACCCCTCCACACCCCCTCAGCTCAGTGATTGGCTGTGGGGGTGCCCCCCAGACCCAGAAGGCACCAGTTGCTGAGCTGGGGGCGGGGAGCGGGGGAAGGGTCCTCCACATGCTCCGTGACAGACCTGGAAGTGGACCGGACATGCTTCTGGTCCACTTCCTGGTCTGCCGTTGAGCATGCTGGGGACCCCTCCCATGCTCCTGTGGGACATTTCATCCGCCTCACCATCTCAGCATTCACGAGCTGCCTGGCACCTTGAGGTATGTAGAAAAAACATTTAAAGCCATGTCCATGTCCGAATCATCGAATCTCTCCGAATCAATTTGGAGGGTTCCGATTCAGTTCAGAGAGATTAAAGGGTCTCCTGATTCGATTTGGATTTGGAGATTTGGCTGCCGAATTGGGCCGAAACTCTGCCAAATCAAATCAGCGACCAAAGCTTCACACAGCCCTATTATCTTCCAGTTTGTGGGGTTGGGGGAGGAGGGCAGGGGAACGGACCTTTTGGGCTTCCGGCTGTGTGCTTCAAAAAGCAACTTCAGTGTAGTTACTCCTAGATCTTCCCTGACCAATACTTATCCAACCTCTTATTGAAAATTTCCAGTGATGAAAATTCCACAGCTTCCCTAGGCAGTCTATTCCACTGCTTTATTTTTCTAATAGTGAAGAGGTTTTTCCTGATATCCAATCTAAACCTACTTTGCTGCCACTTCAAGCCATTGGGATATGTCCTGCTCTTTGCAACAGTGGAAAAAAGGTGTGCTCCCTCTTTTTGCTCTTTATAGGAGACCTTCAAATATTTTAAGGCTGCTATCCTATCCCCTCTTAACTATCTATCTTGCAAGCTGAAAGTGCCTGTTTCTGTCAACCTCATATGGTTTGCCAAGTAAAGAGGCACTGGCACCTCCTGTGTCTTGCACCTGATGTGCCTGTTGATGCATCCGAAAACTGAAAAACTCCTATTGACTGCAGCCTTTTGTGAAGCTGCATCACACTGCAGACTTTTATTGATTCTGTTCCATCCAGACTGTTAGATCCTTCTCTGTAGTGCTGCCACCCAGCCAGTTGTCACCCATTTCACATTTATGTTTCTGATTCTTCTTGAGGTATAACATCTTGCATTTGTCAGTATTTAATTTCATCCTCTTGGCTTTCGCCCAGCTTCCTAATTTATCAAAATTCCTCTGAATTGTGCTCATGTCCTTTAGTATGTTTGCACTCCTTCACAGTTTTGTGTCCTCCCTCTGCAACTTTGCTCAAGAAGCTATCTATTCTGGTTGGCAAATCATTAAGAAACATGTTGAACAGCACTGGGCCCAGGACAGACCCCCATGGGCTGCACTTGGAACTTCCTGTCATTTGAATATGGATCCATTTATAATTCCCTTTAGCTAGTGAACCAGTTGTTTATCCACATTGTAGTAATTTTATCTGGCTTGAATGTGGAAGTTTGTCAAAAGCCTTGCTGAAGTCCAGTACACTATATCCATTGCATTCCCTTCATCCACCCAACTATTTATTTTGTCAAAGAAGGACAGTCAGATTTGTTTGGCATCATTTGTTCTTAGTAAATCCACGCTGCTGCTTGTGATCAGACTTTCGTCTTCCAGATGTGTGTAAATTACTTTCCTGATATGCTCCAGTAGCTTCCCAGGTGTTGAGGTGAGACTAACCTGTTATTCCCCAGGTCCTCCTCTTTTCCCTTTTTTTAAAGAGTGACTCTATGTTGGCCCTCTTCGGGTCCTCTGCTGTCTCACCGGAATCCCATGATTTCATTATATTATTGTCAAGGTCTGTGAGATCTCTGCTAGTTCCTTTAGTACCTTGGGATTAAAGTTCATCAGACCCTGATGATTTATTAATTGAGACCTGTCAAAAGCTCTCTGTTTCTTCTGTTATCTCAACCTCCAGTTTGTCCCCTCCCTTATCCAAATAATCCTTATTAGCTGTTTCACTGCAACTTAATTTTCTGTGAAGTCGGGGGCAAAGTAGCTATTGATTAGCTTTGCCTTCTTTGAATCTTCTGTTAACTGGTCACCTTAGCTTTCAGCAGTGGACCCAAAGCTTCCTTATTCTTCCTTTTCTGACCAACACATTTATAGAACCTCTTCTTATTAACTTTAACTTCTCTTGCCAGGTGAAACTCTTTTTTTCACCTTTGCCACCTTGATTTTGTTCCTGCAGGTTCTTACTAATTTCTGGTATATTTACTTGGTGACCTGCCCATCTTTCCATTGCTCATATGCTGTATTATGAGGCATCCTGGAAGTTTGCTGCGTAGCCACATTGGTTCTGTTGCCATTCTTTTTGTGCTCCCATTGTGTTGGGAAGCTCAACAAGACGCTATCCACAGCCCTTTTTATCCTTCAGTTTCTCCTCCCATGGCACCATACCTACTATCTCCTTGAATCAGTTGAAATACAATTTTTTGAAACCCAGTGTCTTAGTTCTGCTGACTTTATGCTTTCCCTGTCTCATGAAGTTTATGAGCAAACAGCTATTCTGAGATGGATGTGGAGAGACAATAATTAAACTGATGCAATTTACACAATAATTTTACCCCAGATTATTTCAGAGATAATTCTTCACCAAGTTACTGTAGTTTTGGGGTGTATATTGTCTGTCTGCAATTTTTCACACCAGTGTGATACTGATTCGCTGGTGTAACCATGTCATCTGTTCATGCCTTCAGCTGTTCTTTGACCATTAGAGGTGGTCCCTTCAGGACAGGGGTAAAGATAGTTGGACCTTCAAAGAGACAGAAATTTTATTTCTTGAAACATCCAGAGATTTCAAAGTGTGTTTTATTGCATATTAGAGTTAAACCTTGAAGTTTTGAAATTCCTTACAAAGGAAAAGAATTTAGTTTCAGAACGATCAAAATTGCTTTGATTTAATTATCTAAAAAAATACACACAATTAAAAAGTTCAAAAGATAAATCACCTCAGAATGACACATTTCATTTAGAAAATGTTGGAAAGAATTATTTTGACTTTGTCCAGACTTTTTTTTTCCAAAGCAAAATTTATATTAAAAAGTGACATGATCTTGTAGAGTATTTCAATAGGCTTGGTTTTCTGAAGACAAATAGTTTGGCTTATATTTTTGCAACTAGCTCTAGGTAAAGCATGTTGTCAAGAAGGTAAAGAGGAAGCTTGCATTGTGTTTGACTTTTGCTATACGTACTCTGTGGCTAGAGAGAGAATTTCTAGTTCAAGTATTGTCAAAATATATTTCCTGGACACCAAATTAACTAAAAAAGGGGCTTTTAAGCATGAAGGAGGGAAATAAAGAACCAGTAGTAATATTTAACATGCCTTTAAATTTAACTGCCTTCACAGTGATTCACCATTTTTCAACAAAACAGAGGAGAATCAAAGCAATAAAGGAAATGGCCAGGGTGTTGATGCCTGGAGGCCAGATGATGATTTATGTTTGGGCTATGGAACAAAAGAATCGTCGCTTTGAGAAACAAGATGTTTTTGTTCCTTGGAATAGGGCCTTGTGCTCCCGGCCTTTTTCAGAATCAAATCAGACTGGGGATAAGAATGAACTTAATGCTAAGAATCAGGATATACACCTACAACAATTTACAGGCTCTGAGTGTGCTTACGCAGTTAATCCTAAACTGGATTTTGATTCAAAACATTCCCACAGTACAGACCATTGCTTACCAGGAACCTGTTGCATGAAAATGTCTGAAGAAGAAAACAGATTCTATAGGGCACTGGGGAGATCTTTTCGTTTGTGGTTTTTCTCCAGATCCCTTGATGAATCAGCTTTGCGAAAGCAACCTGAAAAGGTGAAGCAGGAGAAGAACATAGGCAGATGGACAAATAGCGCAATATCCATTCAGCCTTCAAGGCACTGCAGTTTAGATTTAGGTCATCCTGGGCCATTGTTAAAAGAACGAAGTTTAGATGATGATGAAGTGTTTCTGGAAAGTGTGTCTCTTGGGAAAGCACAATGGATGGCAGCCTCAAATGCAACAAGAGATTTAAGTGGAGAGCAAGACATTCAGAGCAAGCATGAAGAAACATCATCATTAAGTGGCCTTATGGAAGACAAAGATTGCAGCTGTACTTGTAAAAAGGATGAAGGTGATAAGTCTCCAGCTAGCAAACTCTTTAAAAGAACTTCAACAACTGACTCTACTGATTCAATTTTGGATGCAGCAGTGACTGTTGGAGATCAGACTACTGGCACATTGGATACAAAAGCCTTCATGCGTTATTATCATGTTTTTCGGGAAGGGGAGCTTTGCTGTCTAGTAGAAGAGAATGTGCATGAGCTTCAGATTCTTTCTTCTTGCTATGATCATGGGAACTGGTGCATAATTGCAGAGAAGTTAGGAAAATCACTGCAAACAGAACAACACAAAAACTTCAAGGTTGCATAATTTGAGCTGCTGCTTGTATTCTTGTGATTATGCAAGGTAAAATGGAATTTCTGTCTTATATAGGTGTGTGCCATCCATTCCTGATTTTGCTGTGTATATTTATTTGTAAATACTGTAAATAAGAATGTATGTGGCAAATGACACTTATGTTTTGGTAAAGATAGGCTTTTACAAAGTTCAAACCTGAGAGTTTTATATTGCTTTTAGCAAATGTCTGAGTTTTTTAAATGTATTTTTATTAAAAAAGAGATAATTTTTATAAGATAAGGATCAGGGCATCTCTTATGATAAATATTCCCCTTGACAACAGTGAGGCTTGGTCCTGAAAACACTTAAGGGTGTGTGTTACTTTACTCACTATCCCCCTGATTCTACAGTCCCATGCTTCTAAGATGCCTATTTGGGGACTTAAGCACATGTTTAAAGTTAAGCATGTGCTTAATTACATTACATTACTGTAGTTCAGAATGATCCCATGATACTTTATTATTGTTGGTAAAGTTCATTCATGGGCATAAGCATTTAGAAGATCAAGCCCTGAGTAATTTATTATTCGTTTTTCACAGTCTGGAGAAAATGAGTCAGCTGCATGTGATCAAGATTTTGTTTTTTTTAAATAAACTAGTTTATGCTTTAGGTTGGTATTCAGTCTTATGTATTCTCCATCAGAAAGAAACTAACTTATTTTCTATGGTTTTAGAAGTTATTTTAGGTCATCTATAAATAAAGTTTACCAAGACTAGTATTAATAACCCATTAACTAATTTAACAAGTAGGGAAAATCAAATCTATGTGATATGCATATACGCGGAGGCTACATGAAATTAATATGATTCCAATGTCATAGCTTAGTTTAAAAAGCTTTCTTGGCTATTATATTGCATCAACTCAGTTAGGTGACACGGTATGCTTTCTTTTGTCTTAAACATGTCCAGAGAAATGCAGAGGCAGAAGACTTGAGTTCAAGAAATACAATTCTGTATTTTCTCACATACTGCATGAATCTTTTCCCCCCAAATCAGCCCCTGAAAATTGGGCTGTGTGTTTTAAGTGAGGAGGCTGGTTTCTTCACTGGAAAAGCAGTGTGCCTTGAGACATTATGCAGACCATGCAGCTGTCAAGATGGCTAGTGCTTGTGGCTGCTCAGCAAACTGAAGGGGCAGCCTCTTGTGTTAACCCTCTCACAGCCATAGCTTTTGACTGAGCACTGTAGCTTGTGCTTGAAGTAGCAAGTGAGGTGCTGGTAGTATTTTGATGAGTCTTGTTATATGGAAACAACACTTTATTTACAGGAGCTGATATAAAAAAAAAGACTTATAGTAAAGAGCTTGCTACTGCCCTTTGAAAAGGTTTGGGATCTAACTTGTGTGACACGGAGTAAGTCCTCTTAGGAACGTAGAGTGTCCTGGATGTGTGGCATTACAGAAGACAGTCTGCCACCTGAAAAAGTTCCCACACCTCCTGGACCTTTTTATGTTTCCTATTATGACTATTTCACACAGTTAATCATCAAGCTGTAAAAAATATTTTTTCTATATTTTGCCTTCCAAAGACAAGGTGCACGTTTTATTTGGGGAGGGGTACATGTTGTATGCGATAAAATACAGTATTGGGAATTGGATTAAAAAATCCTTAAAATCCATATCTTCCACATTTGAAAAGGAACAGCCCCTGATGTCTCTTGGTGATGGAAACCAAAGAAAGCCTACAAGCATAATTTTGATAACTTCCTTCTCTTAGAAAAATGCAGCTTATTCGCAAGGGTAAGTTTGCTGAGTGCACTGTTCAATCATACACCCATTGTATTGTATTACACCACCTTGACTCATGCTGAGCAGCATTTGGCTCCTCAAGTAACCTGATTGATTGCAACCGGCAATAGATTATAACATAAAGTTGTATGTCACATGAGGAAGAACATAAAAATCTGGTTCATTGGTTCAATAGCAAAACTGGATTTGCTATCAAGAGAGCAGGGTTAGGCCATCAGGACCTCTCTGTCTACATTTAGTCACTGCATTTCTAGGGCTAAATATTGTACGCAGGCAGTGGAATTACACTAGTGAAAACCGCTCCATTGATTCTACTTACGTCAGTGAAGCTTAATCAGTTCACACTAGTTGAGGTTCGAGCCCTCTGTATTTGCAGCTTTTGAAGTGAGTAAATAATTTGACCCTCATAATTAAATTGTCCGGGTCATTACTGGAGATGCTTAGTATATAGGAGTCTTAACAGCAGCACTGAAGTAGCAAGCCTGCTGTAAGTGCTTTCAAAACTTTACCCAATTCACCATATGTAAGTTGACAGTTCTTGGGTTGTTTAGTTGTACACTTGGATGGAAAAGAATACTTCCCTATGTAGCTACCTACTAGTAATTTACATTTAATAATATATATTCCTATGCTAATGTTGTCTTAATAGACCAACCTTCATTGTTTTTCCTCATTGACCAGATTGTTTATTTGTACCACTGTATTCTACCCCCACCTCCTCCCCCAGTTTGTTCTAAAAATACAGAAGGGAATAACTATGTCATTCCTTTCCCTGCCAAAAAATGAAGTCTACCCTTACGGTGTAAACACCGAACCAAAGCAAAGATTATTTATCTCTTGGGATTCTTTCTAGCCTAACGGGGCACAAGTCCCGGGGCCTGCACCAGCTGAGCCACAGGCTGCATGGACGTTCCCTCCCCACCCCTCTCCTCACTGTATTATGTTCATCGTAGATAAATGCAGGGTGCTGCACCTTGGGAGAAGGAATCCACAGTATACATACAGGCTGGGGAGCTCCCCTCTTGAAAGCACAGAGGCGGAAAGGGATCTTGGAGTCATTATTGACTCCAAGATGAACATGAGCTGCCAATGCCAGACCGCAGCCAGCAAGGCCAGCCATACCTTGTCACGCATCCAAAGGTGCATCTCAAGCCGGTCCAGAGAGGTGATAGTCCCCCTCTATGTGACTTTGGTCAGGCCGCAGTTGGAGTACTGTGTCCAGTACTGGGCACTGCACTTCAAAAGGGATGTGGCCAGCCTGGAGAGGGTTCAGAGGAGGGCCACCCGCTTGGTGAGAGGGCAGCAGGACAGGCCCTGTGAGGAGAGACTGAGGGACCTAAACCCGTTCAGCCTCAGCAAGCGGAGGCTGAGGGGGGACCTGGTGGCTGCCTACAAGCTCATCAGGGGAGATCAACAGCAAATAGGCAGAGCCCTTTTCTCCCCAGCACCACCTGGGGTGACAAGGAACAATGGTAATAAGCTGATGGAGAATAGGTTTAGGTTAGAGATCAGAAGGCAATATTTTACAGTTGGGGTGGCCAAAATCTGGAACCAACTTCCCAGGGAAGTGGTCCTCACCCCTACCTTGGGCAAATTCAAGAGGAGGTTGGACGATCACCTGTCTGGGGTCTTGTGAACCCAGCATTCATTCCTGCCTGTGGCAGGGGGTCAGGCTACATGACCTGTTCAGGTCCCTCCTGACCCTAGCTACTATGAAACTATGTGTTCACAAGGACACCCCATACTCTACCGCTGCACTGGGTGTCCCACCACCCATTGTACTGCATAGGCATGTGAATGCAGCTCTTCTCTCCCTGCCCCTCGCGCTGCAGTGCGTGGATGTGTGAGCACAAATTCCCTCTGTTGCAATCCATGCCTTTGTGGTACCCCCCCACCATTGCACCAATTGTGCAACCCTATTTCTGCCCCCTTCCCCACCCCCTACTCCATGCATGGCTGCAGAGTTGCCCTCAGCTCCCCTTGCTGTTCCCTGCACTGCCCTACCTCCTGGGTTAGAGGCAGGAAATGGAAGCCAGTGGAGGGTGGTGGAGCCCACAGACTTTGGTTGCTGTTGTAGGCAGGCAGGAGCCTGGGGGCTGCAATTTAATCCTCTGGGCCACCAGTTGGACAGCCCTGGCCTAAGGTTAGGAAGTCTGATTACATTTTTTAACTGGGTTGCCTCCAGATGGATATTTTCTTGGGACTCTGAG
The DNA here is from genome assembly GCF_030867095.1 of Alligator mississippiensis. Lineage (NCBI taxonomy): Eukaryota > Metazoa > Chordata > Crocodylia > Alligatoridae > Alligator > Alligator mississippiensis. The sequence continues at coordinate 61,671,925 of NC_081825.1, forward strand.
TGCTCAAAATCCATGGAAACCAAGTCCCTTTTTTGTAGGGGTTTAATTATTTATTTAGCTATTTTTAGGCACCCAACTTTAATAATACACCCTTTATCTGGCTACCACAAATTCCTTAGAAACTGGCATTATAAAAAAACGTAAGTTGACAGCCAGTTTTAATTCATACAAAGCAAGAGCATTGCATTTTTGTTATCGACATTTTTGCAGAGTCCGTCCTGCAGTAAGCAAATGTCAGATTTCAGCATGCTAACTAATTTTCACAAAATTAAGTAGTTTTTTCAGCTCTTCCTTTTCCTTGGGTGGCATCTTCTTGTGAACATCTAAATTCACTTTCTAAGCTCCAGTTCTTCTGTTAGTTGGCTGAATAAGACCTGTCATGTCAGGTATTTTTAAAGGTATTTGCTTATGGTCTTACTGTGATTCTTGGTTTGAGCAAGTTTAGCCACGTCATAGATATTCCCAATTATTATTTCTTATTTGATTTCCTCTTCTGGTTTTAAACTGTCACTGCTACATTGGGCTACATCTGAGGGGGATTGATGACACTATTTATCCTATGATCAATTATTTTTTGGTATACTCCTCCCATTTTTTTTTCCTTTGGGGCTACAAAGCCTTCATTTGACAAAACTCCTAACAGCAAGGGAGCAGCCAGATCATAAAACGGCATCCTGCTCAGCAGGTATTTGAATCAGACCTTTTCTTCCTTTATGTAAAGACTGGGTAAGGCTGTAAGTACTCATCTCTTCTCTTAATGCTTTTAATGTCTCTTTTGATTACCCTCCTTTATCTTGATCAGCATGACATTACCCAGGAACCTCTTGTGATACTAGGGCAAATTATAGTCCACCTATTAAGTGCTTCAATGGATTGAGGTGCTTAAGTATGATTCTATTCCATCTTGCTTAAGTTGCTGAAAAACAATTAATGCAAAGATGGCTGGGTGCTCCTCTTCATTACTGCTTTTTTGTGACTCAGTCTTAAGGGTAGGATGACCGTGTGCTACAGAAGTAGATTCTTCAGTGTATCTGAACAGGGTGGAATAGAATAGAATCACACTTAAGTATCTGAGTTCACTTAGATGCTTAATGGGTGAATAGAATCTGGTCCCTAGTTTCATATTTTAGCACATTTAGAAAAGTGAAAATGCTATTGAGAAGTCCATAATTAACATTACATACATAAACTTCCTGCACATCTTACAAAACAAGACTTTCAGTAGGCACATTTATATGAAACATTTACTGCGGAGTTGACTAATTAGCTCCACAGTAAACATCTCAGCATCTACATGTGTAGTGCTATTAGGATGGAGTAAACTAATTAACTCTGCTACAGGTTAGTACTTGTAAATACAAGTATCATGCTGTGGCAGAGTTTTTTACTCCACAGCAATGCACATGTAGATGCTGATGAGCCTGGCTGGGGCACAAGGGTGCTTCAGTGAAGGGGCTGACTGCTGGCTAGCTCCTCACTGAAGCCTCCATGCCCCAGCCAGCCCCTCCACAACAAGTTGAGCTGGGTCAGAGCAGTCCCAGGCTGGCAGGCTGAGCCTCAAGGCCACCTGCCAGCCAGGACTGTTCCACCCCAGCTCAATGTGCTGTGGTTGCAGGCACACATTCAAACGTGGCACCCAGAAGCAATAAACTCAGATGTGATATGTACTGGACTTTATTGCTGTTCATTAATTGCATGTGTAGATGAGCTCAGTAATGACAAAACAGCAGTTTTTGGCCCTTGAGATTATGTCTAAGTTACTTCCCAAGTGAATGTGGGAACAGCACTGAGAAATAAGCCCTGCCCACTGCATGTGGGCAGGCTTACAAATTAGACAGTGAAGAAATCTTGGGATCAGGCTTAAGTTGCTTAGTGAGGGCCCACCCAGGGGCCAGACTCAGACTGTTCTGAGAGAGATGCTCAGGGCTGGTCTGAGGTGTCTATTTTACTTTATTTACAGGTCTGAGCACATGCATAAAGGATTTATTTCTTGGTATTTCTTCCTCACTATATTTTGAAGCCATTTTTAAGTTGTATTTGGAGACATCTTGGTCACACAATGAAAGATGCCCCGTTTCCTTCCTTTATAACTTGCTATTGAGTATTACCAGTCTGAATTGACTGAACACATGCTGCTATTTTGTTAAATCTTAAAATATGTAATCTAAATGAACACCGGCAATAAGAAAGAACATATCAGATTACAATTGAACAAACATTTTTTGATGGAACTGTAAAATTGCAATCTTTGATAAATGTCATTCTGCCTTTTTTGAAGTAAGTGTGAATATTTATATAGTGAACACAATTGTTTTTCTACAAAATATAATTAATTTTTACCTTCTTCCAAGCTGAAGAAGGAAATAGTTTTAAAAGCACAAATGGGTGATAAAGGCTGTATACTCACATGATGGTGTTTTTTTGTGATACATGTTTATATTTCTCTTAGGTATATGTACACTTTAAAATCACGTTTGGTTAAGATGTATGCATGTTAGAGCTGCATAGCACTGTTAAAGAGCAATCTGACTGTGGCCTGATTAAAAACCATGGCTCTTATCCTGTAATTGCATCTGACCACATTTATTGTCCTGTCTGCAATGAACTGACTTTAATGTTGCACCACAGGAGGGAACTGTGTTTGTAGGAGTTGGACTCATATGCAGTGCAACTTGGATGCTTCACTATTACTAATTTAAAAATATACAGCTTAATATCTGTGGTGAATCTCATACTTGTAAATCTTATGCATTTATTCTGGCAGTTACCTATGACTGTAATTTCAAATCTTCTGGCCAAGTTTGTGTTTAAATACCACACTGTAATCACTTCAGATATGAACCATCATTTGGCTGAAATTAATTATTGCTTTGTTAAAATATTATTTCTTGTAGATGTTACATATTTTAAGATACATTAATAAAGATGACATATCCACTAGCAACTCTGTATGGGAAGTTCTTGCTGGTTGTTCAGATTGAGAAGCTTTTTGTTGTTAGAGTAATTTGCTCAGTATTTATTGGATCATGCCAATTTGATACCCAAGCTGATCTATGTTCAGCCCTTTAGAACCAAAAAGTAAGGCTTTTCTAGGTCTTGTTGCCTTTAAAAAAATTTAAAATTCTTTTGATTCTCTCTGTGATTCTTGTTTTCTAAACTGGCCAGTAAGCCTATCTATTCCCTTGCTGCTTGTACTATTCACAGAGGAATGGAAGTATGTCTTTACTTTTTCCTTTAACCTCTGCTTTAGGACAACAGGAATTTTACTAGTGGCATGAATGTTAAGGTGGTTGGGCTGTCTTAGCTCTATGTACTCTTATTTCTCCATGTACACTCTTTGGATGACTGTAAGTAAGAGGTCAGGAACCTCCAACCAGTGGGTTGGATCTAGGCTGCAGAGCCACTGTTCTGGCCCATGGACTTGGAACTGCACCCCACCTTGTACCAAAGAGGGGAGAAATGGCAGTGGCAAATGCACCATGCCACATCAGGTATAAATGGCAGTCATGGCCAGGTCCTAGCTCCCCCCTCACTGTCTACCCAGCCTTGACCCAAAGTGGGTGAATCTTACCTATGGCCTGAAAAGGTTACTGACCACTGGTTTAAAGGGCTTCATAACTTTTTAATAGTACCAATAAGTGGATGCTATTTCTCCCTAGTACTAGACCTATTATATCTTTTCCAATATGTTATTTACCCATACATTTAGATTACATTCTCCCTTGCTGAGAATAATCTCATCCTAGATCAAAAATCAAGGTTCACCTGTTTGCTTTTTAGTGACTGTTGCTTTCCTTTCAGTGCTATTATCACTTTTCACCACTATATTGGCTTGTGCACTTGTACTCAGGTTAAAATAAATGTATCATTTAGTTTCAGGAGTCTATTCATCTTCTACTGCAGTATTTCCCTTCATGCTTATGAATGCCTAAAAAGTTAGAAGAGCGAACCTTGACTGTAGTGACTCAGACATCTCCAAACTGAAGAGGAAGTATGTTAGAAGAAAACAAAAGGTAAATTTTACTGGTAAGAATCTGGAAACATTCTGGGAGAGTGATTCCTTCATGCCCTGTATTATATGCGATGAGTTAAGCTTGCTTTGCCAAAGCACAAGTGCAGTTTATTGAATCCTGGGATTATAGAATGGTATTAGGTTGCCCTCTTCTGGTGTGAAAAAGTGACTTGTGTTTTCTGTGAGAGCGCTAAGTAGTTTGTTCTTACTTTTGTTACATCAGCAAAAATATGCTAAAAGACAGGCTCCTTGCCCTGTGAATTATACACAGTGATTTTACATTTGCTGTGAGTGAAAGCTAAAGAAAAGGAGAGAGAGAAAATGAACAGTTTTTTTGTCTTCTAGGAACACCAGACATCTAAGGCACAGAGAAAAGTGACAGTTTTTACCTGATTTGGTTCCTGAAAGTGCTCTACAGCTGTGACCAAACACAAGTGTACAGCTGCAAAGTGCTTTAAAATGCCCAATCCCACAAAAATCTGAACCCTTGTTGCATGAAGGTTCAGATGAAGACATTTCAAAATATAGCATTTTCAGTAACTTGTGTCTGTCTATCGTGTTCCCTCTAAGCTGTGCGGTGTGCACAGCCTTGCAGGCGTGACATGAGTATGCCTGCGCAACCGCACACATTGCACAGCTTAGAGGGAACACTGTCTGCCTGCCTCCTAGCCTCAGAGCTGTTTTCAGAATGGGAGGAGGGAAAAGGAGTGGAGGAAGTTTGGTTTGGGGTTTTTTTCAGTCAGGGCTGGAGTTCCACATTGGGAACCCCTAGAAGGGAGCTCCCTTTCCCCCCTCCCATTCTGAAAACAGCCTCTGGGCTGGGAGGGAAGAGGGGCTGTTGCTATGGGAAACTGACTACAGGATGGCAGCCAGCAGCTGGATTCCCCAAATGTTCCTCCCCCCTGGACCCAACAGTGAACTTCTGTTTTGGTTTGGTGGATCGTTGCAACTCAGAACTCTTCCTGCAAAGCATTCTGAATTATATCAGGGAGCTGTTCTTCTGTCTGTATACTTTGTTACTCCACCAAAACTAAATTCTGTTCCCACATACGCACACACACTCGCATGTGTTCTTTAGGGCTGTGTGAAATTTTGCCGAGTGTTTCATTTTGAAGCTGTTTCGATGCATTTCGAGCTCAAAACAGCAAAATCGAAATGAAATGAAAGGTTTCAAAACAGCTTTGAAACTAAATGAGGGCACTGAAAATGTTTTGAAAGTTTCAAAATGTTTTGAGTTTCAAAGCTGGGCTTACTTGGCTTCAGTGCTGGTCCCAGGTGGCAGCAACAGCAACAGCTTTCTGTCATCTGGTATGCAGATCCGGGGGCTCGCACCCTCGGGAGGAGTCTGACAGAGCCTGGCAGCCCTCCCGGGGGGTGCGAGTCCCTGGATCTGTGCCCTGGATGAGAGGAGGCTGCCCTGTCACCTGGGACTGGCACTGGGCATGGGCTGCGGCCAGCATCAGAGAAAATTGCTGCTGCCACCTGTCCTAGGTGGCAGTGACAGCCTCCCCTCATCCCGTGTGCAGATCCAGGGGTCATGCTCCTGGGAGGGCTGCCGGGCTGTGCCGGACTCCTCCCATGGGGGCAGGCCTTCAGATCTGCACGCCGGATGAGAGGAGGCTGCTGCTGCCTGCAAATGTCAGGAGTTGTGTTTTGAAGAGTTTGAGGTGCAGTTTCCCAGAAATCTCTGCACCTGTCTCCTTGAAACTTGGTAGGCTTCATGCCCTCAGAAGGGGCTACCATTCCTGCATTTTTCATCCAAATCAGGCAAGAAATGACAAAGTTTTAGGCATTTTCATGATTCCCCATTATAGCCTATGGGCCAAACATTGAAACGTGTCGAAACAGTGAAACAGTTTTGATGAAATGAAACAGTACAGTGCTTTGAAACGAAACAAAATGACAAAACGAAACACTGTCCCTTTGAAATGGCAAAATGGACATCGAAACAAAACAATGGTGTTTTGTATAGCCCTAGTGTTCATTGAACCCTCCTAGCTAGTGGTCCCCAAAATGATAAAATTATCAAGAATCCCTCATTCCTCAAATGGCATCTTTACTATGTAGCATGTTTTGAGATATCTTTCTTTCTTCAACTTAACTTGGCAGTGAAGGAATGGTGCTAGCATATTAGAACTAACGAGAAAGAAAAGACTGGGCTGGAAGCTTATCTGTTTCCATACCACATGGTTAACAAAATGGGCTGATTTAAGCATCAAACTTTGGCCCTGTTAAAATAAAGTATGCTTGCTATGAGAGGAGGAATTAGCCATTTAGAAACAGCAAGTGTTCTAATTTAAAGCAAGCTTGGCCATTCAATTCCAGGTGTAACCCTTCTAATTAAAAAGATGGCGCACAGATGGTAATTAACCAAAGTCAATTTTACTATGTTAGAGAAAATGCCAGACTGGTAGAATAAGGAACAAGACATGGTGCATCCCCAGACTGCTTTAAAATGACATTTTTTCAACAATGTGGCCTAACAAAGGCCTGCCTTGGAGAGGAGCTGAATAGCAGCAACAAGGGTTTGTTGGAACCAGAGACAGAACAATCTCTGCATTGGTCGCGTTTAGTTTACATTTTTGAGGTTTTCTTTTTCAGACTACATCTAGAGACTTACAGTTTTGTTTAATAAAAGTTGATTCTGGAAAACAAGATAGTATTATCAGAGAAGTGCCAACATGGTCTAGAGGTGTATATTCAGGGTTTTCAAGCCCTCATACACTTGCTGAAACTGGTTTGTTCTGAATTTGTTGGGGACAGGAATAGAATGATTTAAGGTGAAATTTTCCTAGTTAGGCCTAGGCTGTTGCTAACACACCCACAGTATGAACAATAGAAGGCTGTGTTAGAATTTTTATCACTTACTGATGGATAACTTTCTTCTGTTACTTGTGTGCCAGATCCCTACATGAGAACAAGTAGAAACAATTGAAAAGGTTGACCAAAAGGATTCAGAGAGAGGGTGAAAACAAAGAAGGGAGGGATAAAGTTTTCAGAAGAAAGCAGCCAGGAAGATTCTTAACAGAGGTGAACGAGCAGGTAGTCAGAAATTAAATAGAACTGGGTCAGAAAGAGAGAGAGCTAGGAGAAACAGAGTAAAGTATGAATATGAATGAGAAAGCAGGAGTAGGTGTTTACATAACTAAAGGAAATAGAAGGCTAGAAGCCTCTATTGGAAGGCAAAGAAAAGTTCCAAATTTTAAACAATAAAACCTGAGAACTGGAAAGTCAGTAGTTCAGTGTAGTTTCATTAAGGTCAAGAAAGACACTATGTACTTGGAATAATCAAGTGTGTTTTATGGTACCTGCTGATCCCACAGACCAGATCTCAAGTGAAAACGAGAGATGGTGACCCAAGCACACTGAAAAACTAGAGATTATGACACTCTCATAGCCAATTAATACCAAGCACAAAGTAACTGAATTTATGCATTATAAAATAAAAATACAGGCCATCTTGCTGCTTAATGCATGCAGAATAATAAATTAAAATATTCAGAAAAAGTGGTTGCTAAAATAAATGTTTTGTAACTCTTTAGCTGTAAGTTTGTTATATTTGACAAATTAATTTTTAGTGTAAATGGTATACATTTTATAAGCTGCACTTTATGGCTGATAATGAAGCAATTGCTTCTGTTGGCTTCTTCCTATTGCATGGGCAAGTAAAATCCTCTTCTGGATGCAGTCTGGAGTCCTACCTGGGCTCATTAGGATGATGATCAATTTGAGTTTTCACTAAAGAAAGTCAGCTTTCTGATAGAACTGTTCACTGTAAGCCCTCCCAGTAAGTCTTCTTCAGGACCTAATGCAATGTAAATTAAGTAGCTTTCTCAGACCAATGGTGAAAAGATTTTGCACTGATTTCCTCTAGGAGACCATGTCAAATCTAATATGCATAGGTCAATCTAATAGGCATGGTCAATCAGTACCACTGTAAAAACATGCCACTTATTTAGTGGCCTTATGGCACAATACATCAAACACATCAATGAATAACTACTGAGCATGTCTACATGTGCATTAATACCCTTTTCCTAATGTACATTAAATTTAGTAGCTCCAATGTGGGGTACTATATAAATGCACGTTAGGCTGCCCCAATGTGCTATACCGAATGCACACATTTTTAAAGCGATGCTTAATACACAGTAGCTTCTTTTACTGTGCATTAGCGTAATTGCACAGTTCTTTACGTGATGCTTTAATGTTTAGTAAAATAGGCTACTGCACATTAAAGCGCACATGTAGAGACGCCCGCTGCATATTGTATAGGCCTGTTGAATTAAATGGAATGACACGTGTGGGTAAGAGTTTGTAGGACAGTGCTTACATATAGATTTACATTCCTAACTTTAGGCACCCAGGTGTGGAAAATTTGGACGTAGGTACTAGAAGAATTGACATGCTGTTCTCCATGAAGCCATTGTCTCACACTGTTCAGGAATTATATTTGGAGCATTTACCCTAAGAGAGAACCTCTGCTGTTTAATTCAGCTCTGGCTGGGCCTTGTAAAATAGCTTTTCAGCAAGGCATATAATGAACAGTGTTTTAGCAATCCAGATTAATATTCATGGGACACAGACTGTCACATGTACATTCAACTTGGCAATTTAAGTATAAACTCAGCAATATCCCATGTTTGCCTTGCATTTCAAAATTGCTGCAGAGATGCTGATCAGTCCATTAGGATGGATGACCAAGCACACTGCAGTCTAACTACCGTAGATAGAAATTCTAATGAGCAAAGCTCTCTTTTAAGTCTTATCATCATTCCAACCTAATAGTGCTGTGTGAAGATCTTCTATAGAGCTACCAGAGATCACAATCTAGACACAAACCATACTTTTCATTTCTTAAATATTTATACTTTAGGGTATTTACAAGGGAGTCATAAATCCTAGTTTAATGAAAATCAATAGGATACAACTCTCACAGATTAACCTATGTTTATTTATTGGCACCTATAAGGCCCACTGGGTGTTATTGATCTGTTCCTTGTGAGGTAGAAATGTACTATTTTATAATGTACTATTGATCAGAAAATTGTTTATATTCAAAATATAAAACAATAGATTGTCTCATCTGTGATTTAGTAAGGCTGTGATGGCTTCAGTTTTCCACTAGATGGCAGTCAATCTATTTCTTAAATTTAAGAGGCTCTGCTTTAGGAGAAACCATAAAGAAACGCTATTAAGCAAAACAATTAATATTCGTTGTTGAGATGTCCTACCAGTTGTAATGTTAAAGTATAATCATTTTAACTATTCATTTGTTATTTTCTTTTTAGTTTCTGGTATAGTGTTTCAAAACTTCATTTAACAACAGTCAAAGGTGGTGGTGGGGGGTGGGAAATCAACCTATAAACAGCTAAATAATTCCAGGGACAACACAGGATTATAGAAGAACAAAGGGAGCACAGCAGATAGACTGAGATACTGTTACGATACATCACATCAATTCTTTTTCCACTAAGAGTAGTAGCAAAATCCCTGTTAGTTTCAAGGGCTCTTGACAGGATTTTCCCCTTTCCCTTGTAACATGCTGAATGAGTGGTTTCAGTTATCTGAGTCATGCTATAACTAAGAGCCTTGTTACATGGTAATTTTAGGCAGCTCCTGGAGCTCTTATTGCCAGGACTGGCTGCATGTTAACACCTTAAAGTGGCTTAAATCACTTCTTATGTGGCTCAAAGTTATGCTACTCCAGGGCAGAATTATCTGTGATCCACGTAACTTTGCTCCTGCTCCATTAAGTTGTGGCCACTCCCCAGAGCTGTGCTGCTCAAGTTGAAGTTCTCCAGTATCTCAGGATGCTGTGGCCACTTCCTCTACATCAGGCTTGTCCAACACACGGCCCGTGGGCTGCCATGTGGCCCTCCAATCTGTTGTCTGAGGCCCGAGGTACTGCGACGGGAAACGAAAGCAAACACTGTACTTTCATTTCAGGGGGGTGATGTGATACCGCTTCCTGTGAGGTCTTTGAATATGGCTCACCGGCCCACTAGGTGATAAAAAATTCATGATCCACCTCACATTCAAAAAGGCTGGATACCCCTGCTCTACATGGTGTTTCTGTGCACAGCTGAAGATGGCAACAGCTTGAGGTGGGTTGGGGCCATGAGGGGTGGGGAGAAGAGGTATGGAAAGCTGGAGTCAGTGCACCGGGATGCTACTGTAGGGTGGGTAGAGCATGGCCTACCACAAGAGAGAGGGAAGCCGTGTGAGGCAGTGCCAAGGATGAGGAGGGTCCTTTGTGGGGGGAGGGGGAGCTCTGCTGCCAGCTCTGCTGCCCAGCCCAGCGAGGTACTGTGTAAAGTGTAAAAAGGCCCAAAGCAAGAAGCTGACACAGTTTCCAAGGCAGCTTCAAGCCAACAAGTTTCTGAACTCATTCTAGGGTTATTTTATATTCAAGCCTCTAGAGCCAGCACAGATTGAATTGGCTTCAGGAAGGACATATTGTGAAGGGGAGAATAGGGAGAGAAAGATGCTTGGAAAAGAAGATACTGACAGAGGCAAAAAAGAGTAATAGAAAAAGCAGTAATGAAGGTCAAGGACAGGAGAGAAGGGAAAACAAATGGAGATCATCAAAGTGAAAATGGAAAAAGGAGCAAAACAAATCCTTTTCCCTTTGGTGCTAAAACTTCACATCCCTGAACTCAGTTGGAACTGAACACAATCAGTACCTCATTTTATCACACTGTTAAAGAACAAGGAGAGAACAGCAGAAAGACATACAGTGAAGAACATAATATTAGAGGGGCACAGGCACAGCAAGTATGACAGCAGGCAAAATGAACAAAAGAGAAGGTTACTAAGGATAAGACAAAGAGGAGAAGGAAAACTGGCGCTCAGCTTCCCCATAAAAGAGAGCTGTCAACCTCTGTTTGAAATTTCATTCTCTTCTTCCTGTAATAACAAATTTTGAACAGGACTATGTTGTTCCACACACGTGCACACGTACATGTTAGCTAAAGATAACCCAAAGCACCTTTTTATGTGGGAGTAACTATCTTGAGGCAAAAATTTGAAAGGTACTTAGATACTCATTATACAGTGGAATGTTTAACTAGTGAGATTTTTTAAAAATACCTAAAATGTTGGCTTTCCGAGCCTGGCATTTATCTTTGCTTGATTTTTATATTCTAGAAGATCCATCCTCTCCACCAAGATCAGTTATTGTTTTTATCCTGCTGTCTCCTCTGCTTATGATGGAAACTCATGGATGGATCAACAGGCCTGTAGCCTGTATTTATACATCCTTGGGAAATCCTGCTTAGTTATTACACACACTCATATTCCTAAAATTGTCAGTATTCAATATTCTTTTGAAGCCGATATAATAACATTTCATTGTGTATTTAAAGAAATTGATCAATAATCATTACACAAAAATGTTAAAGTATATATTAATAGAAAACAATGACTTTGCAAGGTGATGTGGGGTCTCCTTCCTGCTTTTGGAAGAAAGGGGTTAAAATACAAAGAGTGTTCAGGCAAAATGCCACAGGTGTCTGTCTTTACTTAAGGGAGGGGTGGGCAAAATACAGCCCATGGGCCAGATCTGGCCCGCTGGGCCATTCTGTCTGGCCTGTGGGGCCCCTAAAAAAATTTAGAAAATTAATATTCATCTGTCCTTGGTTCCTGTCAAGGATGACAGGAGCCAGGGGCACTAGGACCCAGGGGAAGCCCCGGCAGGCTCCTGCAACAGCAGGGCCCACCCAGCCCCACCCCCCCCAGCCAGAAGCCCCATGCAGGGAACCTGGAACCATGTGGCTCCTCATGGCTGCACAGGCACGGGAAACTCAGGTTAAGGGGGGAGAAGGGTCAGCGGGGGGGACCGCGGGCAGGGAACAAGCTGGTGCTGAGCATGGGGAAAAGCAGCCCCTCCCCCACCCTGTGGCCTGTGCTCCCTGCTGCAGCTGCTTGCAGCCCACGTAGGGCTGTCCTGAGCAGGCACAGGCAGCCCATGCGGGCTGCGAGCAACTGCAGCATGGGGTGGAGGAGGGGCTGCTTTTCCCTGCATTCAGCACCAGCTTGTAACCCATACCCGCTGCCAACCTGGCCCCCGTGCTGGCTCTGGGTTCGCCTGTTGGGGCTGTGCCGCGGCAGCAGCAGCTTCTTGGCGTGGAGAAAAGTGGCCCCCCCCCCGCTTGCTGCACAGGACAGTGTTTGCTGCTGCTGCTGCTTGTGCAGAGCGTGCACCGTGGTAGGCTGCAGTGCGGCTGCCACTGCTGCCTCTGTGCTGCCCAGCATGCAAACTCTGGGCAGGCAGCAGCAGCAAACACTGTCTGGTGTGGCAAGTGGTGGGGCTGCAGCTGCTGCCTCCACAGAGCAGCCCCGATGGGTGAGCCCGGAGCTGGCACGGAGCCCAGGCTGGCAGTGGGGGCGGGTTACAAGCTGGTGCTGAGCACAGGGAAAAGCAGCCCCTCCCTCACCCTGTGGCTGGTGCCCCACGCTGCAGCCACTTGCAGCCCGTGTGGGGCTGCCTGTGCCTGCTCAGGACAGCCCCATGTGGGCTGCGAGTGGCTGCAGCAGGGAGCACGGGCTGAGGGGCGGGGAAGGGTCCGCTTTTCCCCCACACTCAGCACCAGCTCATTCCCTGCTGGGAAGCACGGGGTCAGGGCTGTGCGCTGCCCCCTGCCTGTACCATGGGGCTGAGGGGGGCTTTGGGAGTGAGTGGGCGCAGGAGCCAGCAGGAGTGTGGGGCCCACACTGGGGGTCCAGAGCACGTCGGCAGGAGTACAGGGTCCCAGTTGGCAGGGGCTCTCTGGAACTGGGCCAGCTCTACCTTTCCCTGCTGGTTCAGCCCAGCCCAGCCCAGCTCCACAGACCCCTGCCAGTCTGCACCCCACTCTGGGCCCCACTGATGCTGGTTCTGGGACCTTGGTCCCAAGACATTGGGCCATTGGTCCCAAGATAGTGACCAGGGGGCAGGGCACCTGTCAGGGGGCAGGGCTACCCATGCAGCCCTTGACAGCTTGCCAAAACTGGGTAAGTGGCCCTCTGCCCGAAATAATTGCCCTCCCCTGACCTAGGGGCTACCAAGCAACCAGCTGAGGGGCAGAGGGGGAGATGTGAGTGGTTTCAGCTGAAGCTGATTACTCCATTAAGATTAGCAAACTCACTATGGGCTCAGGGAAAGTTAGAGTTTGGCCCAAGAACTTTTGTTTGGATTTTGTCATGCAGGAAATTGGGTGAGTTGAGCAATAGGAGAGGTGTTGATTTGTTTATTTGCAAGGTGCATTCTGTGGTCTTGGTGTTTAAAGACCAAAAAGGAACCACTAAGTTTATTTTGTTTTTGGCTCTTTCAACTACAATCTCCCAGGTGAGAATCAGGATCAGTTTGATCTTTGTGGCATTCAGTTAGCATCTCTTCAAAAGTTCTTCCATCAGGTGAATATTAATTAGTCACTTCATTTCTTCTGAATCTATTTGAGCAAGCCCTAATGCTCATGGCCAGTGTAACAGGGAAGTACTAGTGTATATTTCCTTTGTTTCAGATGCCTTGGCTGTTTGAGAAGTATCATTTACCTTGTTAAAATTCTGGTGTGACCCATGAAGGACTTTGTTGGGGAGCCTGACCTGACCTGAACTTCTGGATCAACAGATATGTTATTCTGATAAATATTAAGGTTCTTGTTGTGGCAGGTATTCCTATTAATGTGAATGTAACTGTTATAGCCAGAAAGAGAACTTGTAAACTGTATATCAACATAAATGCTGAACAGCTGCATTGAAATAATTCACTCATGCTATCTCACATCATATCACTGTGTTTCCTTTTTTTCTAATTATTGTTGCATGGTCATTCCACATATAACATAGGACAAAAATCATTTCTCTGTGTGTTCAAGAAGCATATGGTTCTATACAGAGTAGAAAAAATGTGTGTGGTTAGATGCAGTAAGAGAAGTTTAGGTTGGATTTTAGGAAGACCTTGCTAAAAATAAGGGTATTTTAGTTGTGGAATAGATTACCTAAAGAAGGGGTAACAAGTTTTTTAACAGCAGATTTTACAAAAAAATGGATGAAAAGGTTTATTCCTCTCTAAATCAGTTTTGAGCAGGGGGTTAGGGCTATATGGCATCCTAAAGTCTCTTCCAACCCTATTTTTCTCTGTGATTCTATATAACTCATATATAGCTCAGTGGTGTGAAGTTTTGTTGCCTCAGTAAATCTTGGAGTCTTCTTAGTTTTAATCCTTTCTCTTTTCAGTGTTTTGAGTCACAGTTTACTTGTAGAAAGAACATAATCATGACCGTTCTATACTTTCCATTTGGTAGAAGAATAAATGTTACTCTGTAGCAAACAGTTACCAGATCAGAAAGCTTTGATTTTGTTTGTCTAGGCTATCAATAAAGTACCATAGAGGAACTGCCAGTATGCTCCACAAGTCGTGTCATGGAGACAGTGCTGTTGTTAAGACAGTTCAGGGTCAGAAGTTTAATCCTCGACTCTTCTGCTCACTCTATGTAAACCTTCCATAGCTTGCTTAATCTAAATGCACCACAGTTTCTCTGTCAGTACAGTGATGTTGTCGTTGTCTTCACGATGTGTTTTAAGAGCCTTAAACAAAAGGTACTGCAGAGTATCTTCATTAGCATAGTAGCATACTTCCAGGCAGCTGCCTCACTTCCTTTCAGATCCACCTATCGCCCAGATTCTCTGTGTGTTCAGACAGTCAACCCTCCTCACCTCAGTCCTGAATGTGATTTCCTCTTGTCTGCAGGCATGCAAGACTGCATGCTAATTTGGAAGATAAGTTTCATTTATTCCAATGAAGTAGTCACAGACATTCTGTGGCTAAGTACAGGCAGTCACAAAGCCTGAGGCTGAACTGGTTCAGTCTTTGCACGTTAGTCTAAACTGCAGAGATTAAACTGAGAAACAACTGGAAAGACACTCAGTTTTGATTCAGGAAATGCAGCCTGCAGTGGCTCAGGCCAGAAGCTAGGGGGTGCTAAAGCATAGCTCTCTGGCATGTAGCTAGCATGGGCTGTGTGTTTGCTTCCTCTTCCTGCTGCCCCCCAGGTCTCTGGGATTTGCAGTCCAGAATTAGAGCAGCAGATTGTGCAGGATTGCTTATCACTTCCTTTTTCTGCTTCCAGGTGCCCCTGGGATTTGTAGTCCATAGTTGCAGCAAGCAGCAAGTTTTTAGCAGGTCATCTCTGTACTTAGGAGAAGGGAAGTTTAATCCCCCTCCCTGGCCCCAAACCCCAGCCAGGGTTTGCCTGGGGGGGGGGCAGGGGGCAGTCCCTGCCACCTCCCCCCCACTTCTCTGCTGGAACAGACAGGCCAGCCTCACTCAGGCCTGGAAAGCATGCTGGGGGAACTGTGATTTAACCTGAACCAGGAAGGGGTCTGGGACAGAGGTTTTATAAACTGGTTTGACCAAAATCAGTTAAGTCTTATACTACATTCAATCAGATTTATCCTGAACCAGTTTCAGCCATTTTGAAACTGGCTTATGTGCACTGAACTTGTGTTCTGTTACAGGTTTAAACCAGTTTCTGATTACTTAAACCGGTTAATGTGTAACTTCTGTCTCTAGCCCTGAGGTTTGGGTTATGCCTGAGTAACTCTGAAATCAATGAATCTGAAATGAACTTGGGACAGAATAATTTCATGCACAAATACAGACAGGGGAATGATTGGCTAGACTACAGTACTGCAGAGGACCTGGGAGTTACAGAGGACCATAAGCTAAATATGAGCCAACAAGTGTGCTCTTGTTGCAAAAAAAGATAACAGAATACTGTGATGTATTAATAAGAGTGTCCACTTGCAAAACAAGGGGAGTGATTCTCCTGCACTGTTGATCACTGATGAGGCTTTACCTCAGTATTGTGTCCAATTGTGGGCTTCGCACATCAAGAAGGATGCAGACAGATCAGAAAGAGTCCAGTGTAGAGCCACAAAAATAATTAGAGGTCTGAGAAGATGACTTGTGAGAAAAGGCTGAAAGAACTAGCATTATTTAGTTTGGAGAAGAGAATACTGAGGGGGTTTGATCCGTCTTCAAATACCTGAAAGGCAATTATAGATTGGATAGAGATAGACTTCTCTCTGTGGGCACAGGAAATGGGACCAGGCTTCAATCTGCAGCAGAGAAAATACAGACTGGTGAGATTAGGAAGAACTTTCTGACTATAGGGTCATCAAGCAATGCAACAGACAGTCTGGAGATTCTCCACTCCTGGAAATTTCCAAGAGCTAGGTAGACAGACACTTACCTGGGATGGTTTAGTCAGAGATGATCCTGCATTCAGCAGAGGGCTAGACTGACTCGATGCCCTCATGAAGTCATTTCCAGCCCTACTTTCCTATGAGCCTACGACACACAATTATCAGTGGCAGGGCCATTGTAAAAATCTGTTACCTGTTGGTATATATTTGACTTCAGTGACTTCCTCTCTTTGCAGGGCCTTGGACCATGCTAAAAAGCATGCCTTGCCAACTTGTTCCTCCTCTGAAGATGCTCAGGCTGGGCAGCTGGGAAGCGTAGATGGTTTAAGGCGTCCTGAGCTCCCCACCATTCTTATGGGCTGTGACTGGTCTGTGAGTCTGGGACTTCTGTAAGACAGTGGTGCTCTGCCTTTCAGCTCTGTGGGCTGGATGAATGGCACAGGTCTAGTCTAAGGGCTGGATAGGGCCCCACATGCTAGGATTGGGCCCTGAACTGCCTCCACCCAGCCCTGTGCTGCTTCCCCTGTCCCTATGTACCTGGATTGTACTCTGTGCACCTCAGTCGGTCCTGTGCTGCCTCCACATGGGACAACATGCTGGGATTGAGTTGTGCTGCCTCCACTCAGGTCAGCACACCAGAAACAGGTCACACTTTCTCTCTCCCCACCAAGCATACTGGGATCAGGTCCTGTGCTGCCTCTGCTGGGCCCTGAGCACCTGATGGCAAACAGAGTCATGTTATCTAACTTGCAGGGCTCTGCATAGGTCCAGATATGTGGATGCAGGGAAGCAGACCAGATCTGGCCTGTGGGCTAGGGGTTGAGCACCCCTGCTCTAAGCTGTTAAATAACTTGGATGACTAGGCACAAGCTGGTGGGGTTTTTGCTCAGCAAGCACAGAGTATGACATAGCTTGAGGGACTGCCATCCTGCCACTGCCCCACTATGGTTTGAATATTGACTTAAAGCTGCAAGTAGTCCAGCTGAGATCAATGGACTGCTCATGTAGTAGCTCACTACGTCATGTGACAAAAGGGTGTGTAGTATTGAGCTCTGAGTAAACTGATCTGGTGAGTTTATGTGTACCTATCATGTGCATGATTCTCAGGGTGGATGCTTTAGCTCAGCACCACCTAAATCTTCTGCAAACCTGTTGTTCACTTCTGATTGGGGGTGGGGAGAGGAGAGGGGACAAAGAATGCTGTATTGTGGGATGCTGGAGGACTGACATACTGTTCAATGGGACAAAAGCATACTTGTTCCTGCTAGGTAGGTCACATTCAGGTCACACTTCAGAGCATTTTATCCCTCCCACCTACCCATACATGTGTATGACAGTCTTTTGAAACATTTTGAAGGCATTTCTAAGTTATTTGAAACATTTCAAATGTTATGTCTGTTCCCAGCCAAATATGAAAAAGGTTACATTTTCTACTACCTAGTAAGGGAGAAACTTTTGGATATCTGGCACATGTCAGTTATTTGCTATACTTGAAATATTGTTAAGTTTCTGGCAGGTAAGCAGAACAGCGTACCAAAAAAAGAGAAAACCATTATGCCCATTTAGCACCCATTTTGGGGAAGGAAGCTTCCTCAGGCTGCCATTTGGGTTGTGTAGATATGCCCCTTGAGTGCCAAACACATGCACTTTAATGCTCAGTAGCCTATTTTACTGTCCATTAAGTGTCATGTAAAAAACCGTGGTATTACGCGAATGCAAAGTAAAATAGGCTACTGTGCATTAAGCATCACTTAAAAACCATGCACATTCATTACTGTGCATTAAGGTAGCCTAATGTGCATTTGTTTAGTACCTCACATTGGAGGTAATCAATGTGCATTAGGAACATCGCCTTAATGCATGTGAAGATGTGCCCAAGGTGTGACAGGAAAATATAACAGGTTTTTGCTTGCTTAGCAGGTACTAGGTGTCTACATAGATGAAAACTTTGTCTGGGGAAAACACTAGATGGACATGACCATGGGCTCTAAGCAGAAAGAAGGGAGTTGCTGGGTAGGCATCTTTATGGGAGGGTTTAAGAATGGTCCATTCTACATCTCTGCAGGGGCTCGGACTGGATGACCTTTGAGGACCCTTCCAACCCTATGATTCTATGAGCTCTGTACTTAACAAGCAGATGCTTCTCTCTTATGGGAAACTAGAACATAAAATTTTAAATGTAGAAAGTAGCAGGACTGCAGTAATAACATAGTGGTTCACTAAGCCTAATACCACTCAATTTCAGCTCCCTGTGCTTGCGTGGTATAATATGAATGGACAATATTTTACAGATCATCTGGGAAATTTTGCGGTATGTGCAGACATTCCCAGGACTCAATCTATGATCATGTGGCCTACTTTAAGTCGCATGATCATAGATCGGATCCCTCTTAGGAAGATGTTCAGTGAACACAGTCCAGTTTGGGTAGGGGGATTGGTGGGAGGGATCAGCGGTGTCAGCAGGATCAGGGAGCGCTGGCAGGTGTATGGGGAGGAGTGGGCATTGGCAGGATCAGGGAGGGCCAGAAGGTTGGTGGGATCAGGGAGGGTGGGCGGGTCTGCGGGGAGGTGGGGGTGGTGTGTCTGTGGTAGATGGGAGAAATGGGGAGTTAAAAATAGCCCAATGAGGGTGAGGGAGTAGGAAAAGTGCAGCCCTGGGTCTGAGGTGAGCGGCTGGGCTTTCCCAGCCCCAGGACCATGCTCCTAACATGTACAGATGTTCAGTAAATCTAGGTAACCCTAATCTAATTTAGTACACATCCTCAGGTGAACCAAGTTAGATTGGACTGGCCATTTTTTGCCTGATCTAATCTACCCAAACATCTCTACATATCTGTACTTAGATCCACCTAAATGGATCTGCCCATACCCTTAGTTGGGTTGGGTGATCTTCTGTACCTTTGTGGTATTTTAGAAATTGCTAATGGTATGTATCTCTAAATCATGTATGGTTTGGGACTAACATACAATATATGCAACTTAAAGACTGAATTGGATGATACGCTAATGGGTTTTAAGAAGCAGCAGCCTAGAAAGTATCTTTGTGCTTTAAAAAATAACTGAAGTGTTTTTATTCTTGCATGCTTTATATCAAGCATGGCTAGACAATGTCCATATTTTTACCTGTCTACCCCCCAATGCAGTGTAATCAGTATATAACAATAACATCAAGATTTGTATTTAAAAAGGACGTATTTTATAATAGTGCCATTCTGGGCTCAGTTTGTAGAGAAAAAACTTACCAGATCTTATCCTCCTTGGACATCTCTAAAGTTCAATCCATACGTGAGTCATGATAGATGTTTCCTGGAGGCACCTTTCCACAGAGTAATGCTCGTATTCCCATTCATGTGTGATAACAAACAGATCCATCTCTGTTTTCTGTCTGTCTTTGTGTGTGTGAACTATTGACAGTATTACAGGAAGAGCAAAGCTCTTGATAAATCCTTTCAAAATGCTTTTGATGGCTTTTACTTGCTTCTGTGGTAAATTACAGGAAACAGAAATTTTACAGTAGTCATGGTTCTTATGCCTTTTCTGCAGCTGTTTTCCCCCCACACTTCACCTGTAATTTTGGGTGTTAGCAATCTACTCTAGTTTTGTTTAAAAAGCTCCTTTTTGCAATGATATCAAGTATGTGGAATCAAGATGGATAACAGCAAAACATGGAAATAGCTAAATGGTATGTAAATATTGGCTGTTATATTAAGGTAGCACTGGAGAAGAAGAGCCCCAGTTATGGAACAACACTCAGCTCTGGGAGGGTTATACGAACAGCAAGAGTACTTGTTCTGCATTAACATTACTATTAACAACATTTTAGAGAGCTACATCTGTATGACTCCAGATAGGAAAAGCCAACTCCACCTATTTCTGTTTGAGCACACAACCTATTGTAGGTCACTCTATTGAAAAGATAGAGTGATGATCTGTTTGAGGAAAACATGGCTTCATGTGATTCCATACAGGAGTAAAACGTTTTTAGTGTGCTGTGTTCCATTATGCACTACTTTGTCACATGTTTTGCATAAAATCTATTTTTAGAGTTCATTGAGTGTTTTAAAACTTTTACTGGTACTAGATTTAAAAAAAAATATCTAGCTCCCCATAAATCCAAGTTACCTTGGTATTATAAATATCAGTGGTTGAGAGAAATTAGAAACCTTCAAAACTCACCTAAAATAGCCTTTCCAATCATAAGGTTCTAATTTTTAATCTCCACTATGTCACAACTTGTCATAGCTAGGGAAAAATATCTTTTACTAGTGGAAAAAGATACAGTGTTCCAGGCAAACATTATAACATTCCCATTTCTTAGTATGATGGTTCACAACACTTTACTGATTCAGGATTAATTCGACTAGTATAATCTGGAGGGAAATCTAATATTTTTTGGGTCAAGGTTTACTTGAAGCTGGTGGCTATTTATATTGCAACAAAACCTTAGAACTGCTTTTGAATAGGGCTAATAAGGGGCAGCCAGATGAGGAAATAAAGTATTATAATGAATGCACTTTATTTATCATTCTCTGATTTATAACTAAAAATAAAGTCGCAGCACATGTTTGCAGTGCTGAGGTACTATTTTTGATGACCAGTATTAATATTGGAATCATTCACTTCTATAAAAAATGTCATACAGTGTATGTGGTTTTTCTGGACATTAAGGGAGATCTGGGCACTTCTAAAAATCCTCCCCATAATTTGGTAACGTTGATGATTTTCCAAGTGTTTGCAAGGTATGCTGTAAACTAGGTTTATCTTAGTTGCCTAAGCTATGTCAAAAGTCCATTTGCAAGATAAAAGCACATTAG
This sequence comes from Alligator mississippiensis, assembly GCF_030867095.1. Lineage (NCBI taxonomy): Eukaryota > Metazoa > Chordata > Crocodylia > Alligatoridae > Alligator > Alligator mississippiensis. The sequence goes on from NC_081825.1 coordinate 61,692,940, forward strand.
TTTTATGGGAAAAACACAGGTCCAGGATCTGGATTTGAATGAGCTTCTATAGATAAATCCTATAATTTCCATGCCTTGGTTCACTATATATAAAAAGTGGGGTTAATAAAACAGTTTCTTCTACCCTTTTCTTGTCTTACATTTTGATGATAAACTTGCTGGGCACTGAGTGCATAGCACAATAGAGAACTGATCTAATTTCAGGCCTCTAGGCATTCACGGAATACAAGTAAATAACATGGGTTTTTTTCCATGAATAGTGGTGTGCTTAGCAAATGCACGTTCTGCTTTTCAGCCCTCCAGGGAAAGAAACCGGGGCATCAAAAAACAGATGACTCCTTTATGGTGACACAAGAAGCCCGTGATAGAGATAAAACTACAACCTAGGCTTCCAGACAATGTTGTGCTGCATCCTGAGGGCAATCGTTCAGCCCCAATATAGAGGGCCACCAAAAAAAGGGAGAGAAAGAGACAGAATTGATGCGGGGGGGGGGGGGGGCGGGGGCGTCTCGGGATTGTGTTTGTTAGATAAACAAACAATGTATCCTTTTTTCCTATGACAGAGCTTCCTTGCCTGTTCAGTTGTGTCTGTGCCTGAAAGGAATATTTCTAAACAGGAGACAGGGCAACCAGAGGGCAGTTTCCTTGTTTGTCAAACAATATGCCAAGAGAGTGCAAAGACCGCATATCTCACCCTGTGAAGAACACTTCCCTTCCCTTTGTGCTCTACGGGACATTCTTTAGTGAAAACTGGAAACGACTCTTCCATCAGAAAACAGCAAGCTACTGTGAGGAAAGGCTAGTTCTGGACACTGTTCAACACACTAATAAAAGGGAGACAGCAGAGAAAAGCAGGTTTAAAAAGAGAGCCCAGGAATGAGCAGCGCAGCTGGAGCATTTAGACAAGTCCAAAGGATGGCTATTTGCATCCATAATTGATGAGCTTTAATTTTATTCTTGATTTGTCTTCTAAACACTCCAGCTCTGGCTTTCAATCTGTTTTTTTGTTTGCTTGTTTGTTTTTTTTAAACTGGCCTCTGTTATACATGCATAGCACAGAAGGAAGGCACAGCATAGGACCTGCAATCCTGGACCATGCTGCTGTTCAGTCTAATTCAAGAGACGCTTTCTGGTGGCAATTGCAAAATGTTTCTCAAAGGAAGTTTCAAGAAACCTGACATTGGACCTTGAGAGAATGACCTGTTTATAGACAATCCTGGGTAATTAGTGGATGGCAGCGAAGCTGGAGCATGAGGGTTTACTTTATAGTAATGACTTGTATGGTGATTTTTCTTCACTGTAACTGTGAATGTCTTTGCTGTCCATGCAAATGTCTGACATTCAGAGCTCCACAAGTTTGGCCTGCTTAAGTTTTCTGAGCAGCTTTAAGTGTCTATATTTAGGTTTATCCAGGGTGAAGCACCAACTGAATAGGATTTTGAAGATCTAAATGTTGACCTTGGCAGGGCTATGGGCTTAGTAAAACAAGACACCAGAGGGAGAGATTAAATTTTGGAAAGCATGAACCATGTAGCATGTCTGACAAGGAAGAAGGGAAACTGATGTACCATGCACAGAATTACTGGGAAGGTGACAGTTTTGCAGCAGTAAGTTTCACAAGTTAACAACCTTTAAGTAGTTCCAGTTAGCTTTGTGAATGGTTGGTTTATTACCTTCCCAGCATACCTGTTCACACTGTCCATCCAAAATGTAATCTCTCCCTCTGCTCTTCATTTTACAATAAAATTAAGCCTATGGTCCTGCCACATCCAAAATTTAGGTCCTTAAAATCCTATTCACACAGTGCGTTACCCTGGAGGAACCTGAAGTTTTTCAGATGAACTTCTCTAACCATCTGCTAGTGGGCATGCCCAAATCAGCTGATGTCCCAGTGAAGTCAGAACTCAGCAGTTGGGCACCTATGCTGCATCACAGTTCACAAACTACTAGTTTCTCAGCCTATCATGTGTCAGCTAGATCAGGCACTGCCATCTCAAAGCATACTTACTACCTATCAAGGAAATCTTATTGCAGAAGTGCTGGGCTATGCTTGTTATCTTTTAAGTCTGTGTTTGATTTAGCTTCAGCTCCTCCTGCTATGTTTGAGGATACTTCCTTCCAGGTGTATGCTCTAACTACTAGGTTACAGGCTATTCTGGGGTTACTCTCCAGAACCTCCTGTTGAAACTGTCCCATTTTGGATTAAATTATTATTTCTTGGGTGAGAGGCATGGGAGGGAGAGAGTGGGCATGGCTCCATAGCCTAATGGTTGGGACATTCCTGGAGGAAAACCTGGGCATGATATAGTCAAATCTTGTAAATAGTCACATGGCCCTTCTTGACTATGTGCTGCTTTTCGAAATCCAAAGCCCAATCCAGAGAGTGCCAAGTTTCTACACAAATTACTCTAATGGTCTAAATGTTTTAGCTCTGGGATGCAGGCATGCGTTCAAAAACGGATGCACTGTTACAATCAATTCTGAATGTGGTGCATTTAAGCTTAACTGCATATCCCGCTACCTTTGAATGAGGAATATGCAGTAATGTGCTGGAAAGGACTTGGATATCTAGTCCCGCCCCCTGACTAGACCATCCCAGCCAAGTGTCTGTCCAACGTGCTCTTGAAAATTTCTAGGAGATAGACATTTCATAACTTCTCTAAAAATGCAAAACTCTAAAGCTCTTGGTTCAGAGATGATACCTTTTATTGGTTTAATTAAAGGTATCATCTCTGAACCATGAGTTTTAGAGTTTTGCATTTCTTTTCATCTCAGACCAACATGGCTACTAAATACAACTGCTCTAGGTAACCTGTTCCAAAGCTTGACTACCCTGATAATAAGTTCTTCCTAGTCTTCAGCCTAAATTTCCTCTGCTGCAATTTAGCATCATAGAAAATCAGGGCTGGAAGGGGCCTCAGGAGGTCATCTAATCCAAACCCCTGCTCAAAGCAGGACCATCCCCAACTAGATCATTCCAGCCAGGGCTTTGTCAAGTTGGGCGTTAAAAACCTCCGGTGATTTCATCACTTCTCTAGGTAACTTGTTCCAGTGCTTCACCACCCTCCTAGTGACTAGAGTCTATTGTTCCTAGTCTTGTTCCTGTGGAGATTAAACTACAGAGAAAAGCCCATCTCTGTCCTCTCTGTAATCATCCTTGAGGTATTTGAATACTGTTATCAAATCCCCCTTAGTCTTCCATTTTCCAGACTAAATAACCCTAGCTCTTTCAGTCATTCCTCATAAGTCCAGTTCCCCAGGCCTCTAATAATTTTTGGTGATCTCTGCTGGACTTCTTCCAATCTGCTAACATCTTTCTTAAAGTGCAGGGCCTAAAAGTGGACACTGTCCTCCAGGTCAGGCCTCACCAGTGCTGAAGAGTGGAAGAATCACTTCCCTTATTTTGCAAGTGACAATCCTGTTACTTGTTGGTCTTTTTTTTGGATAAAGAGCACATTGTTGGCTCATATTGAGCTTATGAGCCTCTGTAACTCCCAGGTCCTTCTCTGAAGTACTGCTGCCTAGACAATCATTCCCCAGTCTGTATTTATACATGCAGTTATTCCTTCTGAAGAGCAGGACTTTGCACTTGCCCTTGTTGAATTTTATCTGGTTGACTTTGGGTCATTTTTCTAGTCTATTCAGGTCATTCTGCATCTTAGCCCTACTCGCTAGAGTGTTTGCATCTCCACCCAACTTGGTGTCACCTGCAAATTTGCTAAGTATATACTCAGTCCTGTCATCCAAATAATTAATGCAGTTATTAAACAATACCAGACCTGGAACAGAACCTTGGGGAAACCCCAAGGTTTGATTATCTCCTCTCAAGTAGCTTTTGAGTACTACTTGTTAAGCACAATGATGCAACCAGTTATGTATCCACCTTACAGCACTTTTGTCTAGTCTATATTTCCTTAGTTTGTTAGTGAGAATGTTGTGGGCTAGAGTCAAGAATATTATATTCACTGTTCTCCCCCCATCCACAGAACCTGTCACCTTATTGTAGAAGGAAATCAGGTTGTTTAGGCATGACTTGCTCTTGGTAAATCCTAGGGCAGTGTGAAGCTTCGGTTGCTGATTTGATTTGGCCCAATTTGGTGGTCGAATCTCTGAATCCGAATTGAATCAGGAGATCCTTTAATCTCTCCAAACTGAATCAGAACCCTCCAAATCAATTTGGGGAGATTCTGAAAGATTCAATGATTCAGACATAGACATACAGTCCTAACCAGGATCTCATGTTTTTTTCTACATATCTCAAGGTATAACAAACCCCAAGCCCCACGTGCCTGGAAGTTAGGCTGTGCCCCCTTCTCCCATGGGGCTGCGTAGGGCCTCATGCCCTTCCAACCCATGGAGCCGGGCCATGTCCTCTTTTCCCTGCAGGCCAGGTTGTGGACCCCCTTCTCCCCCATGGGGTCTGGCCAACTGTCCCACTTCCCTCTGCAGTGCCAGGTTATGACCAAGCCACATCCCCTCCCCCTGCTAGGCTGAGCCATGCCCCCTTCATCCCTGCCCCTGGCTGGGTCACACCCCTCCTCCCTCTACATGGGGCCAGATTAAGCCCCCTTTCTGCCTTCCTGGAGCCTGGTTTAGACCAGGATGCCCTCTGCTCCCCTACTTGTTGCTTGATGGTACCCACCATACTGGCCCTGGCTGCTGGATTGGAACCATCATCCAGCCCACAGTCAGACCAGGTAAAAACATCTGGCCCACCAGTAAAAAGGTTGAGCACCACTGCTATAAAGCAATATAGAAAGATACTGCAAGATTCTGTAAATGTTTTTTTTTGCCTTGTTCAGATATGATGTAGAGTTTCTAATGCTACAAAATGATTTATTTTTGTATTCATTTATGTTAGTTAGGACAGCTCCTTGTCTCCCTTCCTACAACCACTTAAGAGACGCTACCAAGACAGATGCACTGTTGGTAAACATAGTGTAATGGACTATAACATTTTGGGGAAAGGGGAAGGAAGTGGAGGGGAAATGGGATTGCACGTGAAGAAACAGCTTCGTGGAGGGAGACAGAGAGAGAAACAGCAGCTGGCTGAGACCCAGGAGCTGCAGCGGGGCTGACTGCAAGCCACAACAGTGGGGCTTAGAAGGGGAGCTTGGGTATTTGAGTGTTGTGTGAGACTAAAGACAGGTTTGAGAGCCCCCCTGGAGTTAAAGGAGGGCTTACGATTTCTTCAGTGTATTGCATTATGTTGTTAATATTCCCAATGGACTCATCCCCACATACGGAGGTGTGCAGTTGCTGCGGCAAAAATTTGTGCCACTGCACACATCCCTGCACATGGGGTTGGTTGCAAGGCAAATTGTCCCATGTGGGATAGGGGACCACCTGTGCTGGTCCCAGCAGCCTTACCTGGGGTCTTGGGGCAGCAGCAGCAGTGATTTGGCTGCTTGGAGTCCGACAAGCAGCCAGTGTGTCTCTGGCCAGCCAGGCTCCAGTGTCTGGTGGTGCACGCCACCAGAGATCTGGTGGGAATCTCTCAGTGTAAACCCCACCCTGTTATGCTGCAAAGTATTAGTGTAGCAAATGCTTGCACGTGCAGAACATGTAGTTTGCAGCACCTCAAACTGTATGTGTGCGCTTGTGGGGATGTGCCCTATTTGTTACCTTGCTAGCTGTCACTGAAGTGTTTTATCATTGAATTATTGTTATAGTCTGTTATGTATATTCTTAGCATATGTACCTTAATGTTTGCTCACCCATGTTTTTTCTAGTCTCCTTAGCCCATTGGCCTGTGACCCTATCCCCCCAGAATCCCCTGTATAAATTTGAGAAACCTCCTTTTGGCTCCTATGCAGTTTCCAGGGTTTGGTACAACAAAAACAAAAATCTCCAACAGTTTGTTCTCCCAACTGGAAAAGACAGAATAAAGATTTAGTTTCTCTGGAATAATCTTTAGTTATTTATATCAGACTGTGGGGCACAACACTCAGCTGATCCTCAAGTGACAGGAGTAGAAGCCTGGACTTTTATGATTTTATAATTTCTCTCATCTCTCTTTAGAAAATTATGAATTCAACTCATGGTAGTGTTAGAGTGATGTTGTAGTTGTGATGGTCCAGCAATTATTCAAGAGGCAAGATTTTTTTTAAATTATTATTTTTTAATTGGACCAAGGGCATGGTTGAAATAAAGTTAAACAAGCTTTTGAATGCAAGACCAAGATTTATCAGAATTTAATTCATTACAATTTAACATAGTCACTTGTCTATTTTGGTTTAAGTACTTTAATTAGTAGTGTTTTCAAAAGTTATCTCATGCCAAATACCTGATTCTTAGCTCAATGACACCTGATACTTAGTCACTTGAGACCACTGTATCTGAGAGGATGAACATATCTCTGGGATTCTGGAGGTCATATATCTTGGTGGAACTAACAACTGCTTCATTCTTTACTCCTTGGCCTGGTCTTTACTCCTAATGGGTATGTCTACATGTGCATTAATGCACCGTAGTTACAGCACATTAAGTTTAGTACATATAATAACAGGTTATTAAATCAGTGTTCAGTAACTGGTGCTACTGCATGCCTTTTTAGTGATTAGAAAGATGCATTGCCTTTTTAGTGACACTAATGCGCAGTAGACTATTCTATTGTGCATTAGTGCAATAACATGGGTTTTGCCGTGATGCGCTGATATGCAGTAGAATTAGTTTACTGTGCATTTAGTGTCTTATGTAGACATGTCCAATGTGATGTATTTGACTTGCTAGTGGATGCCAAACTTCTTGCTATCTGAAGGAAACCTGGTTATTATTCCAAAAGACTGAACAACTTGGGATATTTCTACTAGCATTGCAGAAAAGAAGAATTAAGACCTTCAAGTGCTTTTGTAAACATTTATCTTTGTAAATAACCAGGCAGTTCTAGCTGACAACAGCTGGGCAGATGATGAATGGTTAGTACTGCTAGCTGGGCTAAGAGGAGAATGTTTTAATGCTCATTCATCCTTCACCTTCACTCTTTGGTTTGTTGTAACCTATTGTGTTCCTTTTTTTAGTTAAAATCTGCATGGCACAGCAATACAATAGGTCCTGATTACATATTGCCAATATACAATAATTCCTAGTTCTAGCTTCATCTCTTACCAACTTGTATGTGGCCTTGTTGGGTACTTACTAGCCTTGCTGGGCACTTTTAGAACAGAGATCATGGTGTGTAGTCCTCTTTAAGAATCTTGCATAAAACGCACTAGATGCATACTATGCACGAGTAGAAGTAAAGGCAAGAAACTTGTATTCCATTGACAGAACATCTGCTTCTCTGTTAACCCTGCCCCCTGCCCCTATGGCAGAAAGCATTCATAAGTAGTCCTATAAGCAAGCAAGGATAAGTTGATACGTTAAGCATTTATATGTAAATCTATTAGCATTTCTACAACAGATGGAGATTAGTTTCCAAATCATAAATTGTTCCTGCTATGTTTTTTTTTTCTTTTTTGGAGAAAATGATGGTCTCCTTACACACTGTTTAAGCTACTGTGTGTGTAAAGTAGTTTTTCTTAATTGGTTTTAATGTTTTGCTCTCTTAATATTTGTTTTGGGTCTTTGGGGCCACAGCACAAGGCTTTATTACATGAGACAGTAGTGTGCCTGGGAGCAGGAGGCAGTTACTAACTTGTCACTTGGGTTTGTCACTAGAGGGTGATGGATGTTACACACTTTACCAGTGTTTGCCTTTGCTATAGAGCAAAACATTGTCAAGACCGAAGAATAATGGGTTCCATTCCAGGCAGCACTGTACCTAGACTCCTGACGGCCCCAGACAAACTTTTAGCATTGGGCCTTCCTTTGCCAGAGATAATGATAATAATAATAAAAGAATTACCATTTTCAGGCCCCCTTTCTGTCCTGGCCTTGGACAGCCGCTCAGTTTGCCCATGCCTGTTTCTGGCCCTGATTCCAGGTTCTGTATGGGAACAGTCTTTTGTAAGCATAAACCCTTCTGCTACTGTTCCCAACCTCTGCTTATAGCTCTACCTATACTGTGCTTCCATTTGCTCTTTTATGCTGTAGCTTCTTCCCTATTTCTCTGTCTTAACATGGCCAATTGGGTTGTTTTTTTTTAATCCATATGAAGCAGACACCTAGCATGGAAAACTTCAGGACATACCGTTCTAAGCAGGCAAATTTCTAAGCAGCTGAAAATAGGTTCATAAAGTGGAAAGTATCAGGTAACTTTAACTGTAGGTGTTATTACTTGTTCTGTCTATGGTAGTATCAGAGATGAACCCAAGCTCTTCTATCACTTTGGATAGTCTTCATAGAAAGCTGAAAGACATGAGGCAAGAGCCTACTGATGAACAATTAAACCAAATTGGGGTTAGACGATAGGAGTAATTTAAATACACATATTAGGAAAGTAATCAGAGTCTAGAGTTTATTTTAAATGCTCTCAGGTAAAAATCATTATTTAGCTGGGTCTGACTTGTGCCAGCTAGTTCTAGAATTGAACTGGGAAATCTCTGTTGGACAAAAATGTTACTCAATGCAGTTCTAAATGACGTAAATTTTCACAGCTTCTCATGGATTGATTGTCCCATCACCTCAAAGATCTTGGAAGTGTTAAAGCTTTTCTCCTGAGTCTATGCTTCAATTTTTCCATTTAAAAATTTAACTCAAATACTTTCAGTAAGTGGCAGGGGTGGGGGAAATAAACTAAACATTTTGCTTGGTTGTTCGAATCTTCCAATATTGCCAAACTTTTACCAAGTTCCTCTTAATTGTCATTTGGCCAATCTATGTGCATTTACTGGAAGTAATGCCTTTAATCATTCTTCATAAATTGCTCTCCCAGGTCTGTAATTTTGAAGGATTTCCAATGAATTCTTTCCCAGTTGTTGTAAGAATGCATCACATTTTAAAACATGATCTTACCACTGCTATAGACAACCCTGTCCCCCTTCCCTGCTCCAGTTCTCTCAATCAAACTTAAATTCAAGTATATGGCTATTTCCTTAAGATTGTTGTATATGTTTTTTTCTGTATGTTGACACAGGGTCCAATATAATTGTGTTATTTGCTAAATAGTACTGCTTCCTCTTTATATTGCTGCCCATTCTTCCCAATATCTTCTTAGTGTTCAGGGTTGGAGACATTTCTGTCTTTATCTCCTTCATCTTAGCAGCTTGCATCTGTCATTGGCTTGTGATGTGGCCTTGTGATGTGGTCTTTGGTTTTAGTTGGGAAGTACCCTTTCATCAACGTTTCCTAGCAAGTTACTTTATGCTATATTTAAAACAGACCAGACTTGTTATGGAGCCTCTGTTTGGGGGTATAAAGTCATCCTGTAAAGAAACCATTACAGTTTACCTAGGGATGACTTACTATCGAGTCTGAAGGGTAATTAGGATTTTGTCCACGTGCCAAAATGGTTGGCACGTAGTCATGCAACTGTAATTCTTGGCACTTGAGCAGTTTGAGATTCAACATTGCTCACACTGGCCTGATGAGCATGCTTGGGCCCAGTAGCTGCCCTGAGGGGAGAGAATTAACTAGGTATATACACAAGCCTGGGCAAACCCTGAAATTTTAGTCTGAGAGAAATCACAACCACCTCTGGGAGGGAAGGTGAGGTGGCCTCCATCCTACCTTTTAGCTAAGATGTTTAGGAATGGGATATCCAGGTTTTAGCCCCCACCTCTAAGAAGCTTTGAACACGGCTCTCTCGTTTCTCAACGAAGTGCTTTAAGTACCAGACCACAGAATAGGCTTTATCCTTCACTTACTGCAGTCTTCCTTTTTTAAGCTGGCTGCCTAGGGAGATGAGAGGGAGATCTGTGAGGCCAGAAGGACAAGCATAAGGTAGAAGGAAGGTGGCTCAATGAGATGGCTGCTATTTTAGGAGCAAGGGGGTCCTGGGTTCTAAAATCCAGGGGAGTCAAGTGACTTCAGTATTTCTCAGAAACAGGTTTATTTTGAAATATAGATTATGGACATGAAAGTAGCAAGTACACAACATAAAACAAGATGACACCATTTCTCCATTTTAAACATTTAATAGTGCACTTATTGATTATACTCTGTACAGACATATATAGCATGTTATAAACCTCTTCCTTTCTTTCACTTAGACCGTAATCATGTAAAGAATATTTACAATAGAAAAAAATACTTGAGGTACAAAAAACCCAAAAGAATATTTGAGGTATAAATACAAGTATATTTTAAATAATCTTTATCATGCTTTATCTAGGACAGTACGTTGTGGGCAAGTATACACGTTTACAATAGAATGGTATGTACAACATACGATTTTACAAACTGTTTGAAGCTGAATATGCAAGGGCTCCCAATTCGTGAGGAACACTGATACTGGAAACACTACATTATTTGCCATAACAAAAAATCTTCATCCATTAAGGAAAACTTAACACTGACAATGGTAACAGTCTTAGGCAAAAATCCATCTTACACCTCATTCATACGCTAGCCATAAAATACATTTATCACTTAATACTGCATCTCTAAATCAAATCCCTATCTTTACAGTAAAACCTGTATAAAGACCACCTTTTCCAGAGGACCTCTTTTAGTTTCTTACTGCCCATAGGAAGCGATTGTCAGTGAGAAATATTTTAGAGGGCTAAAAAAAAAATCTATATATTAACTAGCTCACTCTAAAGCTTCTAGTTTCACACTAATGTGCAGATTTCAGAAATACAGGTACAGGAGAGGAAAATTTATATGAATCTTCCTTGTTAACTTCCTTTCTCTGCTGTCATAGGAGTCCTAATGACAGGACTTCCATGTCTACAATTTTCTTCATAAGCTGTTAAAATACAGTAAAATATACTAAGCTGGTTAAGACTGTATACAATTATCATAGCAGATCTAGGAGTAAATGCAACGATATTCACTTTTAGGCAACACAGCTATTGACGTTTATTCACTTGACTACTACAGAGGAATTTAAGCCGTAAGCTCATAACTGTATTCTCCTCATTGTAATAGAATCACTAAATGCTCCTAAAAAGATCTGGATAGGCAATGGACAGTACTCTGAGCAATGTAGTATGGCAGTTGCTTACAAGTTAACAAAGATATTGACTGGGGAAAATACAAAACCAGCAAGAGCAAAGGATGATTGGTGCTGCAGCTGGCCCATTGGTAGTCAGATTCCAGGTTGAACTGTCTCCAATACATTAAAATCCATTCCGCTTGCTTATCAGTGTACCAGACACCATACTTCTAATTCGACTTTTGCTACTCCTTTCAACCATTAACACACTCATTCACACATTAATTTCTGTGCAAACCTTTCTTCGCTTATCTCAGTGAGAACACATTGAAGAGTACCAACTATTCCAGTGGATACACCAGTCCCTCAAACACGTTAGATAAAATGACAGATACATACATAAAGCTAATAGCACATGGGATCACACATCTTCACCATGTTACGTAATATACTTATGTTTAAAGAGTTTTAGCTTCTCAGAAGCAATTCAAACCATCTAATAGTTTAGTTTACCTTTTTTGAAGTCCTCCTATATATATTCCAGTCAAGATCTATACTATAGACCTTACATAGACAGGAAGCAGCTTTCGGATGTATGGTATTGCCACAGCCTTATAGTAACGCTCACGGTCCAGTTCATGATCTTGTTCTTCCATGATATGACTTGCAGGTTGTGCTAGAATCCATTCTGCCATGACAATCCTTGGTTTTTGGAACTATATACAGGGATGACAATGAGTAGTTGTTCCGCCTCAGTAGTCACCTAGATCTTACTTCTTTAGTCTCAAGATTCTGAACAAAAGTGTCTCTGATCTTAACAATTTCAGATGCACATAAGTGTCCAAAAGATTTGGTGTACCATTCTGGCATGTGGCCCCTATAGCATGGAGAAAAAGCAAATGAGAAACAGGTCCACAACTCTGGTCTTTACTAAACAAAAGCATAAAAGTGAACATCCTATTTGCTACAGATTCTTCCTAAAATCCGACAGAATATAACATTAAGAAAAACCTTCCACCAACTTTGGAAAGCTCTTTATTGTATCTTAACTGCTCCAATCTATTCTCCATGATGTACTGTCTCTGTTCAATCACGGTGAATAAGATCCGCTGAGATGTCATCAAAACTTTGTTTCTGATATCAGCTTATGCAGCTGTCCGTAAATAATACCTCCCTCTCTCTTCCCACCCAAATGTTCCTGCTATAAAGAAAACGAACCAACACACATTTTCAAAAAAGGTACATAATTGGCTTAATGAATAACATGGAAAGATGCATCTCCCTAGCTCTCTCATGCCATAATGAAGTTAGGTTGTGTGCTTTCTATGGCCAAAACTGTCTTCACTGGTTTTGTGAGGTACACAGCATGGATTAGAAAGTTCCGAATGTACCTTGAACCTTAACTTACTATTAAAATATTGATGTTTTGTGAACACTGCCATGCCATGGGATTTACAAAACTCCGGCTCTCTTTCAGTCCTTATAATGAAGATTGTAGTGCCTCAAATTCCTGATTTGATACTTTTTTTAAATGATCCCAGTAGATGTCACTATCATTTCAGATACAGGATTGTAACATTTAAGCCTATTTGTTTAATTAATGTTGTATGTTACAACCTGCTTACCCCTGCCCCACAGAACTGCCTCCATCAAAGACTGGTGGGACAGAAGCAGAAGACCATACCTTAAATCAATCCTGCACATGTAGGTGAGTTTGGATTTTCCTGACCCGCAGGGTTCAATCAGATACCTGGATAAGAGCACGTTAACTCTAACACCAACCACTGGAGCACGGTCATGATCCACTGAGGTGGCTAAAAGCACACAGGCCCCTTTGGGGAAGTTTGTCCTCCATGTTCTATTAAAAACAATTAGGAAAGAATTGTCTTACATTAGGTGGTTGCTTGATTTTAGAAAAAGGGACAAGTTTCTAATAGTGTTAGAATAAAAGTAGAAGAATGCAAGATGTAGCACACATCCACAAACCTGGCTTTCTTCTATAGTATAGGCAAGATTGTCTGAACATCTCTTATACACAAGAAAAAAGTTTTTGATGGCTTCCAATCACCAGGTACATGAAATCTCACCTTAAGACTACGAAATCTCTAGCTGGGTGTGGGGCCATGCTGTTTTGGACATATTGGTAGATATCTGTCTGACTGTCCAAGGTTTCAATTACTTTTGAATCCAAGAGATCTTCATCCCAAAGATGCTGTTCTTTCAGTAAACGGTTTAAAATCTCTTCAGGCATGGCAGGGACTTCAATGGTGGACTTCCACAGCCGCAGTGGGGGCCCGTTAGATACCTGGGAACATAAGCACAGACTTCTCAGGATTATTACAATTTATGCTTTCTCTTTCCTGTTTTCCTAGTATTGGGAATACATAGAAAATCAAAGCACCATGTAAGGTTGTTATTGGAAAGACTATCTTTCTTACGGAAACCTGATGTTTAACTGAATAAAACATCATGGCCTGGTAGAAATAACTTGAGCCTTTCTTAAGTTGTACAGGTAGCTATCAGAATTTCAAAATGTGACCCTACCCTGAAAAAGTACTGTATGAAAAGCATCTTGATGTGCCATGGATATTATATTGCCTCCCTGGTGTTAGCTGAAATGTAATCAATTACAAATAAAGGAAAATGTTTTTTGGTTCCCTTCCTCACTGCTCTGAGCTTTGTATATTTGAGCTTAGTCCAAAACAAGAAGGTCTTCCTTACCATTTCCTGTCATAAATATTCTTGCAGGCCAACTAATGCCTTCAGTTACTTCTGTGAAACACTTGGCTTCTAAGGGTTTTAATGTGTCTAACTGCTCCTGCTACTCAGAATATAATAACAATATTTTGAAGATGCACATGGCTGAATGGAATGTACTCACTGCCTCTTAGCTATTAGGGCTCCTGAGCTGACAAGACAGAACTCATTTTTGTTACTTATAGCTGTACGCTTGAAACTCTGGATACACCTGAAGATCAGCTCTAATGTGATGGGGTTTTCACAAAGTTGCTTTTCAAAATACAGCCACACTTTCTCTGTTTGCAAAATAAAAGCATTGCTGAAACCATACTTTTTAGATTTATTAGAGTATATTCTATATTGGCCAAACCATTAGACCCAAGGCTTCAGTGTTAAAAATGAGATAGAACTTTACCTTTTTATAGGCCAGCTCTGCTTGCTCAGATGTTGAACAGTTGACCCAACCTTTAAATTTCTCCTTCATGTCCTTGAGTAGATCATCCATGCAGTCCTGGAGGTAACAGTGATAGTCAGAGGACTCTGTGCTGTTGTTTTGTCCAAGCTCCTCCAAGCTGAGAGGTCTAAGATCTTGCTCTGTATAAGAATTTCGACATCTGCTCATTTCTTCAGGAATCTGGAAGTAGCACAGAGAGAGAGAGAGAAAGAGATAGAGATAGAGAGAGAACTCATACCAAGACACTTTAACCATGCTGTGAAAAACACTGTTTTGAGTCAAAGAACTGAGCAGGATGGACACTGTAAATTTAAAATCCACAAATGATAGTCGCTCCAGTCATCTGAATTTGAGAGTGCCTGTAATCTCCCTCAGACATACAATTACATTGTATGACAACTAACACAGAGCATGCAGTTAAACAGAGCAGTGTACTAATGAAAGACCTGATCAAACACAAAAGGGAAATCTCCAACTGCTGAAAGAAATACTTACACTGTACTTCGCTTCCACCTCCTGCAAATCAAAAACAATCCCCAGCCACACCCAGGATCAGAAAAAAGTAGTGAATGGGGTGTGTGTGTGTGTGTGTGTGTTGTACATTCTCACATGTTTGAAAAAGAAGGAAAATGTATGTGAAAATTACATAGGACCACACTGTAAAAGGACAAATGGAACGTGAAACACTTAGAAGCTAAGAAATCTCAAAATTAAGATTTCTGATGCAACTTTAAATGTAGCCTGCTTGTGCTTGTCCATAATGATATTTTTAAAACTTTTAACTTTATTTAACAAATCCAATTTATCAAATGAAAATTTAACCATTTAAAGACGCATCAAATACCCCAAAGTATGTGTAAATACATACATACATATTTTATTAACTCAGGTCAATGTCCACAGATAACTCTTGTGTGTTTTTTCTTTCTCTTTCTTTCAATTGCTGACAGTTACTTTACTTTTTAGCCAATGTTATGCATTTGTGTTTTTCCATCTGTGTGTGTAACCTCCTTAATTCAACCTTCTTTTTTTTTTAATCAGGACTCTGCCTGATACAAGCTCACTATCACCTACTTAGCTCCTCTTTTAGATTTCAAATAATTTCAAATTTGTTCTTAAATGCTAGCTCGTAAAACTGGCACTTTCCTCAAAAAAGTTTCTCAGGGAGCAGGCAGATGTTCACTTAATGACATGATGGGAATCTAATCTAAACAATCATACTTCCTGCCACAGCACATGCAATGCAGGAGGCATGACTGTTTGGATTGGGGATCAGATCCCAATCATGCCACTGCCAGCAGGAAGCCTGGGGCATGGGTTTACAAATTGAGCCCCCCCCCAAACTTGGCACGTGCAAACACACAGGCTCCCTACTTGAACCTCGTAACAGGTAGCCTCTCCTTAATGCTGGCACCCCTGTAGACCCCTGAAAACCAGTGTGTAGCTGGGCTGTGTAAGCCATTTTTACAGGTCCCAGCACACAGAGATCCTGGGATCAGGAATCTCTCCTTGACACTAGGGATATCTGAAACACCTTGAAGTTTCTTGTTTTGCAGCTCCCCAGAGCTGTGAGGCAAGGGAATCAACCTGGGGCAAAGACCTGGGCTCCCCATAACCCAGCATTTTAAAGGGCTTTGTTCCACAGCACTTGGCTGCCCCAGCCCCTCTCCTGACCCCCATCCCAATGCTGATGTTGACAGTCAGCTAATCATCAGCATGGGCATGCTACACATTCAAATTATGGCTCCATACAAAAAAGCCACAAAGATGTTGCACATAAACTGTGGAATATCTTTTTTGTTGATTGACCGCTATGTCACCATAAATCAGCTGAATGTGTACCACTACTATGATTTATGGTGCAATTAACACATTAATTATGCCTTAAATATTATATGTGCCAGAAGTCTTATTGGTTTGGAGGCAGGAGAATCTCTCTCACCAAAATCTAAGAATTTCCACCAAAATTCTAAGCAAGCACCTTTTTTCCCCTTCTACCCTGTAGAACAACGACTTGATAGGACAGTTTTCCCAAAGTTTTTTAAACCAGTTAGTGATTTTAGGAGTGCCAGTCCTCTTCCAAGCAAATGTAATTTTTCAGCCACTAGAAGCTGTGCAATCAATTCTGTACGACTTATGTTACAGAGTTCTCGGGAAGGTTCGATAAAATCATTAAGGGTTTCTTATTATTTCCCTTACCGTGTCTCTAGCCATTTTCCAGAACATTTTGATTCTGGGACACATCCCCCATATGTGGTAAAATACAATATTATTTAATTACGTTATCCTGTTATTCTTTATATAGGACCCTTGCCTCATTCAGTCAGGATCTGAGTGAACTATGCTAGTTGAGGAGCAGCTGTTCAGTACTTTGTTCTGTTTGATATGTGGTCATGTGCTGTATTTACTGCACACTGGTCAAAACCCTGCTATGAAGACCACATTGGCTACTCCAAGATTCTTATCACTGGAAGCAACTGTACTTCAGCTAATGAAGACTGCTGTGAAATGTAGTAAGATCCTATGTTACAGATAGGACCAAAGCCACCAACACATTCAGTCAAAACTATTCTTTAGTTCTGGTTGCCTAATTTGAGATTGGATCTCTGCAAAAAAAAGCAGCGATTTGAACATTCAATAATTCTAATATTATAAAAGCGCTGTAGTCTGTCTGTCTGTCTGTCTGGCTACAATGCTTTATTTGCGCTCTGATTGGTTGACTGAAACAGCCAATCAGAGTGCAAATAAGCATTTGGACAGGAGGTGATGGCACAGCAGAGTGCCACCATGATGATGGGGACACGGGACTGTGGGGCCTTGCTCCCCCAACCCTGCTCCCCACAGGTGGCAACGATGGGGAGGGGCAAGGCCACTGGAGCTGGCCTCACACCCCCGCACCCCGCTTGCTCCTTGGAGGTGGCAGTGGCAGCGTGGGGGGTTGGTTGGGGGGAGCGGGGTTGGGACGCCGTGGGGGACGGGCGAAGCCACCAGCACCCCCCTTTCCATCATTGCCACCTGCAGAGCAGATGTGGCAGCGGGGGGAGGAGTGGGCCTGGGTCCAATGCAGGGGGTGGGGGTGGGGGAAGAGGAGGAGCAAGCCTGAGGTGGTGGGGAGAAGCCGGCCTGCCGCAGTGTGGGGGGAAGCAGTGGGCCCGACCTGGCCCGGCAGCAGCAGGGGTAGGGGAGGAGCGGGCCTCCTCTTGCCTCGGGCCCGGGCCCACTCCTTTACCACCCCTCTTCCCATGTCAGCCCTGAGGCTGCTTCTCCCATCCCCCGAACCACCACCAAGTCAGCCGGACCCACTGCTTCCCCTGCCACTATGGTGGGCTGGCTTCCCTCCATCCTTGGGCCTGGTCCTTCCCCACATCAGGCCCAGACCCACTTCTCCCCTCCCACCACTGCTGTAGTGGGGAGCAGGGGAGTGGACCTGGACCCCAAGCAGCAGGTGGGAAGGGAGGAGTGGGCCCAGATTGGGGGGGAGTCCGTCTCTGCTGGCGCCCCCTGGTTATTCTTGACTGGCAGTTGGCTAGTGCTAAATAATGATGTTCCTACTGAAAAGTCCCCATTGTTGTTTGGTAAGCTTTAGATAAAGCACCTCCACTGCCAATTTGAAGTGTGGGACACTGATACAAGAGATGCTCCGGGCACTTTAATTAGAGTGGCTCTTGGAGCTGTTCTAATTAACTGCCCCTACCCCCCAACCCCGGAAGCACATGTAAAAATGCCCATGGTGACCACCCATTAAAATCTGGCATAAGGTATTTGCCTGGCATCATGGAGAGATTGGTAAAAACATGAGCCCAGGTCTCTAAGGTGGCTTTTGCCTGCTTAAAACCATGGAACTTTTCACTCTTGAAATCTCCTGCTTCCTCTTCTATGGAATCCTGACACACTCTCTCCTCTGCACTGAATAGGGCAGGATTATGTAAAAACAAATAGTATTGGCTCCTGTAATTCAAAGACAATATCATATTGTATGCATACACAAGCAAGATGCTGTGAATTATAGCTATGTTAACTTACATGGTTCTGACTTTCCAAACTTTGAGTGCTTGATGGCGCTACCTACCTGAATACTTCTTGTAGTGGGTTTTTAGATGCAACTTCCCTGATTTTTAGAAAAGCAAGTAGTGAAAACAAATTCTGCCACACAGAAGTGTACTGATTGGATCTTTTGTCAGAAGGATTTGAAATGGTAGCTCCCCAGCACAGACCTGAGTCCACTTGAACTAACTGCATAGTGAGAGATTGGCCAGCAGAGGGAGGTGAGTCACATCTTTGTAGTAGGTTTTGCTCTATTTGCAGACAGCAGAGGAATGCTAACACTGAAGGAATCCCGAGTTCCACCCAGGTGAAGGTGTGGATATTGTCCCAGTGGTTACAAACCCTTGAACCTCTGCTTCCTGTCCATAGTTCCACACTCCAATGCCTGCCCTCCTCCTGCTCTTTGCCCTGCTTTGCTAAGTCCTGAGATTTTAGCACAAGTCCTGTGCTCTTTGCTGTTTGACTTAAATCCTCAATTCTTAACAGCAGCATCTTGCCTTTTGTTAAATAGAAGCTGGAATTCTCATACAAGTTCTTGATCATGATCATTGTAGTGAAAAGTTTGAAAATGTGACCCAAGAGGCAGGATCAAGTCTCATAGTTTTTTGGATGTTCGGGGTCAGATTCTATTCCATTTCTTAAGCATGCAGGTGGACTCAGGTTCTCACATATTCCACCTTGTTCAAGGCCCTGGAAAAAACTCTTAGTACAAAAAGGTGGGTGGGTCTTCCTTTTCCTTGGCACTTTTTGATTGAGTCTTATGGATCAGTTGATGGTGTGTTACAAAAGTAGATGTAATATGGATTTTCAAGGACTTGAACAAGGGTGGACTAGAAACACACTTACGTGCCCAATAGGTGGAACAGAATCTGGCCCTTGGAAGTGACAATGTTTGCTGCCTACCCCTGCTAAAATATACACATAAGCACCAATATGTATACATATGGATTTTAAAATGTACTTTTACTCTAATTATATAGTCCAAAGTAAAATATACTTATTTTTCTGGAGAGGAGTAGGTGTCTATTTTGTTTTCCAAAATTCTTTCAGCTCAGTGCTGTACCAATAGGACTATGTTTCACAGACAATCATCTCACCTGGAAGAGCTTCTTGCACTCAGCAATCATATGGGCCAGTCCCTGGGTAGCAGCCAGATTTTCATTTAAATCTTTCTGATCAGGTTTGCCCAGACTGGGCTTCCGCTGCATCACCCTATGCAAGGGGGTGGGGGAGGGTGGGAATATGAAACGTTCAGAATTAGTGAATGGAGAAGATGACAACTCTTGTTACAGTTTGGTAAGAAGGCAACATGATTGCAGAATGCCCTGATGTCTTTACATAAGCTCTGGGTCATGCCAAGATTGCCCTATTGCAAGATGCTACTGATGTCTTTACTGAGGCTGTTCCTATACCATATACCTTTTTGCAGAGTTGTCTGTATTTGTAACAACCCTATAACAGAGAACAAAGACTGGGGATACAATGTTTATTTTCAACCTAATGCTTCTAAGTTTTCTAAGACATCTGAAATAAATTCCTTCCCTGCACTCTTTATCATCTGCTAATAGTAGAATCCCAGTGCCTACCATATACCAAAAACAGTAGCACAGGAACAGCAGTTCAAAGCTACATTCTTCTATATTTCTGTAGGCGTACCTTGGAGAAGAATTCTCTCTCTTGAGAGTATTTAAGTGGAAGAGGGAGGGTGCTAAACACACAGCAAGGTTTGTTGGCGTCATCTGGTTCTCTTTCACTGCAGCTGTGACATCACTCAGGAAATAAAGCAGAATCTGTAGGACCTCCCTGTTCTCATCGGGTAGAAGCATAATGGCAGCCTTAATAGCCTGGAGACGCTGATCCTTCGGCACATCTGCATAATATTAGCAATTCTCTCATCAGCTCATTGATTTTCCACACACGCAGCATGAATACATCCCAAAGTAAACTCTGGCTTCACATTTTTTACTCTAGTTTGAAGTGATTTCCTTTAGGATGCATACCATTCATAGGTAACATGAAGGATTTTTTTTTCCTTTTTATTGCCACCAGCTTAACTACCTTCAGTTATTTCCTGCCTGGAGAAAAACTTGAGTGAAAAAAAGAGTTGTGCTTACTCCACAGTTAATTTTAGAATTTAATTTGAAGAACTACCCATTCCTGCTAGGACTGTTAACTGCAGAAGTCTGACTTGGATGGACATACGTGGTGAATTAGCAAACAGAAAGTCTAGCCAACTTAAGACTCCAGCAAAAGAAAAAAAAAAATTCTTAATACTGAAAAAGTTTGCAAGGGAAATGCAGTTAACAAAGCTATAAATATTAAATAAATAAATAAATTGCTAGTAAAATATGCAGAAAAATGCTTCACCAAACACACAGGTCTGCCTTATTGAACAGCTCTTTCTAAGGCATACGGTGGAAAAAGGGAGTCACAGCGGTACAGCCCCGTGCCATTAAACAGCTCCATGGTTACTGAAAACAAACACCTCCATTGGGAAATTCTGACTTGTCCTTTTTTAATAAAAACTGAAAGGGACAAATAATAAAATAACCCAGACCAGCCCCTGCTTCACATAAAGCAAATGCCAATGAGCCACCTTTAAAGACAACTTGAGGCTCTGAATCATCATCAGGCACTAACACTGTCATTAGCACCACAAAAGCATGCTGAAGGAAAACTTGGTTGAATATCTACTATAAAATTCTCAAGCTGCTTTCAGTTGTGATTGCTTTGGGCTTAGGTCCCAATTGTAAGGATACAAGGGAAATTTTTACAAAAGTGTTGTAAAATACCTTTCTTCATACACACGTATCATATTTTATCCTCAGTAAGCTCAAGATGTTTACTAACCCAAGCAAAGCCAGAGCCAGTGCATAGTATGGTACATAAGAACAAAGGGAAGGTGAATTCTGGATGTAAACACTGAAGCAAAATTTACAGTCATTTCTGACAACTCTTTGCTGTCTATGGAGAGTAGCTTAAACTTCTAGTCCAAGCCATCCTTTGTGAGCAGAAGGATCAGTAGGGCTCCTGCCCCTGTGGATAGAGGGGGAAAAGCACTAGTTTTTTGCAGCACTGCTTTAAACCTTTGGCATTAAGCATTTTGAAGCGTCTCTGCAGCACAGGTATTCAGTGTGCAAGGAGGCAGTAAAAGCCTGAGGCAAGGGAGACATGCCATTCCCTTCTCACACCTGCACTCTGCTAGAAATCCCCATGTGGACACACACATACACAGGCTGGCTGAATCATCGTTAAGTTTTTTCTAGACACGCATTCAGTGTGGTGGAATCCCCCCAGGAAGGCTTTTGGAAAGGTGCTAGGTGATATAAGACACTCAGCTATCACCACAGGAATTCATATGGACAGAATGAACAGTACTTCACTGCGTAGCACAGTTGAAGTTGTACTGCCTTGGAGCCTGTGAGCATAAGGAAGCATGGTTTGTGTGTACTGGTTTTGCCACCAAAGGACATCAAGGGATTGTAAAGCCATTTACCTACTTTTACTTACTGCATAAACTGGGATTTTTCTAAAATTTCTAATCTGGCAACATGTTGGGGAGGGGAGGGGGGAGATTGTGGTGTGGGCGTGTCTACATGTGCAATTAATGTGCATGAATAAAGTCCACACTTACTGCTCTGGAGTTTATTTGTGAGCAGCACACTAAGCCTGGCCAGAGCAGCCCCGGCTGACAGCACTCCAGAGCTGCTCCAACCGGGCACAGTATGCTGTGGAAGAGCTGGCTGGGGCATAAGGGTGCTTCAGTGTGGGGCAAGCCAGCAGGCAGCCCCTGCACTGAAGCACCCCTGTGCCCCAACCAGCCAGACAGCATCTACACGTGTGCTGCTGTGCACAAAACAACTCCAGAGCAGGCTAGTATTTGTATTTACAAGCACTAACCTGCTCTGGAGTTTATTAGTTTCATTCACCCTAATAGGGGCACGTGTAACTAATTAGGCAGCTCAGCAGTAAATATTTCAGAGACGAATCTTGTAAGGGGAATCTGCAGTAATAAATCTAAGCCTCTGTTTTGTAGCCAGTCAAAAGGGACCAAACAATGGACAGCAATCTGTACAGACTTCAATTTAGTCAGCAGAAATGAAGGGAAATCTCCCTCTTGGGATGTGAATCTGTGGTTCTAGAGAGATTTGTCATTTCTTTCTAGAAGCTCCGACAATTGAGCCATCAAAAACATTTAATTTTGGCAATCATCCCTTTGTTCCTTCTAAACAACTATGCAGAGGGGTGGCAGTTACTGAAGTGGGAATGATAAAACATTTCAGAAGTGGTTGTTGACCATTAACTAAGATTAAAGCGCGTTGCAAATTTGGCCAGATACGTTCTAAAGAATTTCAGTAATTTTGGAATGAACTTCAATTTTTACTGAAGCCAAAGACTCTGCTAACCAGGTATTAGCAAGAGGTGGATGACAGATAGTGGATGCTCCAAAAAAGAAGAGAAAAAACAGGATCGTAATAGTGTTATTCATCTCCAAAATCATCACACAGCTTGCTTGTCTGTGGAAGAATATTTGACAGTTCAGCCTTAGCTTTACATATTAGACATTTATAAGAATGAGCAGGAAGATATGTATTTCTTTGAAATCAGTGTCTGATTTTCTATTTAACATGAGAAATCAAGACTTACATTGGTAAATCTGCAAGAAGGTCTCTGAGAGTTTGTTGGTCATGAGTGGCTCTGGAAGATCACGGAAGTACTGCTTTAACATGTCTGCCACATCATAAGCAGATTGTCCTTCGTAGTTAATGCCGTCTATTGAGTTCTCATTCATTTGACGCAAAACTTGGATTCTTGACTTGACTCCAGATTTCCTGAACAGCCCAACCTACATGTGTTTACATATTAAAAACAAAAAACCCAAAGCACGCATATTATATCTAGAAGGGATGTCCTTTAACTATACTTCAGATCCTTCAGTCTTGCTCCAAACCCTGCAGTTCTTACTCAGGAAAAATTCTCATCGACTTCAGTAAGAATACTGCTTGAACACGGCAAAAGTAAGACATAAGTAAGGGCTTCTGATTTAACTTGAGAGTGACAAATAATTAATAACAAAGTTCTAACAGGTGAGATTGCAGTGCAAAGGCAGTGAAATGAAACTGACCTGATCCAGGCAATGGTTGCGGAGGTACCGCATGGCCTGTTGAATGCTCTGCGGAAGAGGCTGTCCCATACGCTGGACATTAATTTGCAGTGGAACTCCAAACACATTCCGATCTTTATAATCTGGTACTTTTATCCTTTTCATAAACTTTGGTACAGCCCTGGGTAAACAGCAGGAATGAAAGACAGAAATCTTAGGCATTAGGACACTAACCTTGGCTCACACATACATCCTCCCTCCTGCATTCTGGATTCCAGCAGCTGTAAGATGCACTATAAATATATGTGAAACAGAAACACTTAATAGAATTAACATTAGGAGAGGCCCTGAAATAATAAAGTTTCTAAACTATTCCAAAAGGTGGGAAATAAAGTTCCTCTACGAGGAAAGCTTAGCGTCGGGAAGGTTCTATAGATTGATTACAAGCGCTAATGTACTGCTAGTCTATTAACATGAGTACGACGTAAATGAGGGGGCAGAACTGCAGGGGCCAGGTTGGCCTAAGAGCCAAAATAAATCCTGTGGTCAACGACCTCTTACGGCATAGCTTCTTTAGGTCTCAATAAAGATGGGCATGTGAACAATGAACTTTTTGTATGTCAACCACTTGTTCTATAGAGCCCTCAGACCAGGCCCACCACCCACCAGTATGTGCCACAGCAGGAAACTGATGTAATGCATTAGAGTCTGTCAGCTAGAAACTTCAGTTTTTTTAAATGACCTCTTTGAGGGACCCCCCTGCTTTTGAGCCCTTCACCCCCTTCACAAACATGCCAGTGCACACATAGTTTCAGTAAGAGACCATTCTACTTGCTTTTTACTCAGACAAAAAAACTACCAAAACTGAAAAAGAATTATTTACACTCAGATTTTTAGTATTGTTTTCTTCTCAAAGATGGGAAAAAACCCTTTGGAATCTGAAACTGCTGAGATCATTTAGTTAATGAAAGAGAAAGTTAACACAGGATACAAAGCCTAGCAGAATATAGCAGTCTTAGAAATTGGGGAGACCCTTTTAAATAGTCCAATGTACAGTGCAAATAAACAGACAATGTATTGTGTTTATGCCTAATCTAGCCCACAGAAAATAAAGAGAATCAATTTGTATTTCCATGTAGTTAAGCATTATTGATATACACGTGTATAATACTTGCTTTGTTGTAAAACACGGCAATGGAATGTGAAAAAACACATTACGATGCCCATCGAGAATCTGAAGCATGCACGGATAACCGGTCAATACTTATTTCTGTCCTTCAGAACAAACAACTTCTGTATTTAGAATGGCTCACATAATAACAGCCTTTGAATAGGAGGCACTTTGATGCGGAGTGAAATACTTACTACAAGTCCCAGGGAAGGGAGGAGGTTGATGAGTGGCAGGGAAGAGAACGAAGGGGAGAAAAATTTTATTGCACCTTTTGGTTTCTTAGGTTGCACTGACAGATAAGGAAACAGAGAAGGTTTCTGTTTCATGCCATCTGACGAAAGACACCACATGTGTAGCAAATGCTCAATACTATTGGCTACAAGAATCTTATTAGTGTTTCTAATCTAGATCTTTTTTATCCTTTGTTTTAAAAACCACTAAATTGCATTGATTTTATGTTTAAAAATTATTTAAAAGAAAGAAAAACACTTACTATTATACAGAAACTTATTTTACAGTAAATACCAAATACAATTATGTCATAAAATATTAAGAATAATTTAAAGAAGGAGAAATCTTTTCTACTGTTTTTTCAAATGTACAGAGGTACATCCTACTAAAGACAAATTGTTTTAATGTATCTCTAGTCTTTTTCATTGGGAATCCCAGCTAGACTTCCCCCAACATAGACAAACAGTCCATGATTTACTAGCATGTGCCCTGAAATACGTTCTATATGGCTCTGTGCCTCCCAAGTAATATGCATACAAGGCCAACCAAATACAAAGAACTGATGATTTTCTTATCCTGAGATGCTACAGACATTGCAACGACATGGCTGGATGAGGTAATAATTAAGTGTAGCTGCAAGTGATGAGGACTGGGGAAGTTAGTTAAAGGTTTCCTGAATTCTCTCATTGAGTGGCCAATCCCTGAGGGGTTGAATGGTTAGGTGCCTGCCAATTAGGGTATTAATTGCTTACCAGCTGAAGCCATGCTTATTGGAAGGCGTGTACCTCTCCAGGAGGGCAGTTAACTTCAAGAGTGAGTATTTCTGTAGCAGGTTCATCTGTGCCACAGACTGGCAGTTAAGCTGTAAGGATGCCGAGCTCAAACTGGGTCGATGGGAGCTCTGAAAGCTGTGCCATCTCAGTCTGTGCCTGCCAGGAAGGAGAGGAACATAAAGAGCAATTTATTGGACTGTGTTTGGAAGTTACAGGTGGAAAACATAGCAAAAGGGTGATCTCTAATGGTCTAGAGGTTTGCAGTGATGTTTCAGAACGCTGTTCTGATAAATGGCATGGTAACATCCATTCTGTTCTGAGATTTCCCTAACATCCAGGATTAGGACATGGGTGGGCAAAATACAGCCTGCAGGCCAGATACGACCCATCAACAGATTCAACCCAGCCCATGGGTGGACAGCTTCCAACTCACTGGATCTGACCTGTGGCCACGAGGTGACTCCAGCTGTTGTGTGGTGCTGAGAGGGTGGGCAGGACTGCTTCTGCCCAGCAGTATCAGGCATCAGCTGTGGACCCAGGTGGGGCTTCTACCAAAGCAGGTAGGCAGTGGCATCAGCTGTGGACTCTGTTGACAGGTTCAGAAGCTTGGATGCAAAACCTGTCACCACCAGCATCCACAGATGACCCACTGCCCGCCCTGCCGGTGGTGTCAGCTCTGGACCCAGACAGAAGCTGCTACTGCATTGGAAGGGTGGCGTCTCTCTCTTATCTCTTCTCTCGTCTTCTCTCTCCCTGCCCCTTCCCTCCAAAACATGGACAAAGCTGCAGTTCACCAGGAGCCCTGAGGGTCAGCTGTGGACCCAGGCAAGAGCTGCTCCTATGCTGGGAGGGCGTTCAATGTCAGCTGTGACACTGCGGGCAAGTTCCGACTCTGCAGCCTGTCTGGCACAGCAGGAGCTCCTGCCAGGGTGCACAGCTGAGCATCAGGTCTCCTGGCGAACTGCAGCTTCAGCCAGATTCTAGAGGGAGGGAATGGAGAAAGAGAGAGAGAGAGCAACAGAGATGGATGTGACCCTTAACAGGTCCTCCAAACTCATTAAGTGGCCCTCCAGTCAAAATAATTGCCCATCCCAGGTTAGGAGCTTCTAATCCAGTGTACTTAATATAAAATACCCAGGGACTACATGGGAGTGCAAGCCTGGTGTAAATTAGCATCATGGGATTAACTACCACAATTTGCACTGTCAGAAGTTCTCAAAGGGTTTTAAATGAATTCATGTACAGCCCCTCTTGGGATATTACTGAGACTGACTAAAGGCTGGATTCTTGAAAGGTATGTAGGTGCCCAAAGCCCTGTATTTTAATTGGAGTTAGGCACTTTTGAAAGTGCCTAAATATATCTTTACTAATCTAGGCCTAACTGATTTGGACCAGCCTAAGCAGAACAACAGTGACAAAGCTGGGAACAGAATCCATGGCTGCTT
Organism: Alligator mississippiensis; assembly: GCF_030867095.1. Classification (NCBI taxonomy): domain Eukaryota; kingdom Metazoa; phylum Chordata; order Crocodylia; family Alligatoridae; genus Alligator; species Alligator mississippiensis. Next base: position 61,719,879 of record NC_081825.1, read on the forward strand.
GCAGATGTTTAAACAAAAAAGTGCCTTAATGGAAGCAGCAGCTTTTGACCCAGCTCTGCGGTGTCTGTAAAGATTGGGAACTTCAGTGGGGCTTTGTGGCGCTTTTAGCTAAAGCTGACTCGATCAGCTATTAGATAAAAGCACCAAAAAGTCTAACTAAAGTGCCCAATCTTTACAGATGCTGCAGAGCTGGGTTGAACTAACATGCTGCCTCTTCTGGGCATGTAAGCACTTGGCACAGGAATGTGCCAAGTTTAAAGTAAAGCACCATTTCGGGGGACTTTTTTTTTTTTTAACATCTGCAAGCACCCCATGAAGCCAGATCCCTGCTGACTGCTATCTGTAGCACAGATACAGCACTGCCATACCACCTGAGAACTCAAAGCCAACTGAGACAACTATGGCAGCCTTAAGAAAACCCCATGGCACTGTAGTGAGTGAGTTAAGTAACTTACTTTCTGCTTTGTTCATATGGAATTAATGCCTCAGCATATTATTAAGGGGACTGGGCTCCTAGAAGCGACATGTTTTAAAATCAAGGATTATAAATCAAGTTATAAAAATCAAGGATTTGACTTCTTACTGTCACAGAACAGAGTACAGGCAATTTGGAAGAGCAGGTGCCCAAACACCTGCACCCTGGATAATGTATAGATTGGATCATGACATTCTGTGCTCCTCCCCTACACTGTTTTCAGTTCAAAAAGTGATTCAACACCCACCCCGAAAAACCGCTTTAATGTGTCTGGGGAAAATAACTCTGCAACGCACAGAAGGTTCCATTTCAGTGGAGGCTGGCACACTACACAAATAAGTTCATTATTTTACAGTGGCTTAGGAACAACTCTAGTTTAAAAATTAAAAAATAAAGTTACTTCCAGCCATAACTTTTCCAAATGATTTGTAAAAGTCACATATTTCTTTTCCTTCTCCCAGCTTCTGCCAGGCTAAGGCTTTAACTGGTACTAGTGAGAGAACCCATAGAACTGACCTGTTGGACCGTGTCAGTGATGCTCCTACCCCAGAGTCCCTTCTGTCCTGCAGTCCTGAAGGCTCCTCCATTTCATTTAATGAATTTCCTGTACTGTCAAGGTCACTGGGTGTTGTTCGATCATTATCCACATCAAGGTGAATCTGCTTTGGAGAGGAAGGGCATGGGGAAATTGAATCTAGTGCTGAATCAGAGTCCCCTTCATCCGAGAACTTTTCTGACCACTGGTTTACTATTCTCTGCATCCCTTTCACGTGATAAAGGATGTCATCCAGTTCTGGGAAGAGGTCTTCATTTTCAAGGTCAGCCAGATCACCTGTACTGGAGTACAGTATTGAGCCTGGTACATTGTCATAAATGCTAATGCGACTGTCCACAGAGCTGGAAGAGTTGCGCCTTTTCCCAATGCCCAGTTCCTTGGAGCTGTCCCCACTGTTTTCTCTCCTAAGGGTAAGGTGGCCATGTCCGTGAAAACTCCCAGTTCTCCAGTTCACAGAAGCGTTGCCATCTGATGGGGAGAAATTACCATTGGAGAGGGCTTTGGGAAAGGTGCCAGGCTTATGGTCTTCAGGAATAAAAAAAACAGTGTCTTCTGCAAAGCTTCCCCTGTTCTTAAAGTTCTGTTCCATAACATCACTGAACGTCGACTGGTTGAATGGGTCGAAACCTTCCAGGTACATGCCCACCCTCTTATTATATGCACTGAGGCTGCGTGTTCTTGTGACAGGACTCGGTGTGCTGACAGCGCTGCTCGTCTCGGATTGACTGCTGCTACTGCTGGTCTGGGTGGAATTGGAGACGCTCCTTTTTCGTACCATAGGTATGTTGATGTGATTGCCATTGAGAGCAGAAATCTCCACGCAGTTAAGCTGTTTCAGCTTCTCTTCATCCATGCCCTCTTGCAGGATGGGCCCGCTGATAATAAGACCAAGCTTTGAAGGGGCTTTTTTCCCATGGTGAGAGCTCTTGATTTTCAGACTCTCCATCCTCTTTAACAGGCTCTTTGTTTTGGACTTGGCATTCTTTTCATTGGCTTTCGTGCTGAAGCTGAAGCTAGACAGCTCCTTAGGCGAGGGCAGGCTGCTGAACGAGTCATCATTTGCTATGAAATTGCTTGATGAACAAACGCTGGCAACAGAGTTTGTTCTAGTAGTAGCTGTCTCGCTCTGCGGGGGTGGCTGGTGGCTGCTGGTGCTACTGACGCTGTGAATAGAAGCCACCTCTTGGCGCTCGCTGAGGTCTGTCAGGACGCTTTCATGGCTAGCCGCATTGGTCAGGGAATGAGCTTCCGGGGAGGGGGTATTCAAATCCTGTTTTGGAGGGAAAACGTCAAACTCCTCAAGCCTGGACCACCTCTTGCTGTCCCTTTGAAAAGTCCATTTCCCGCTTATTGCACAAGGCTCATCTTCATCGGAATCTTCACTCTGGAAGGAGAGAAAGGGTCTATCAGGTATAACCGACCGCGACCCAGTAGAGTTAATGGTTAAATTACTTTAGGAGGCATTATATTTAAATAATTATCTGATCTTTTGCTGAAGCTGATCTCAGGAGTTATTGACTTCAAAGGGAGCAAGATTGAACCTTAAAGCCAAATCACGGTTAAAGATAACATGTAATATACATTTTTAAAGTTAAAAACAAAAAAAGAAAATACATGTTTCAGTTCATTAAAAAGGAAGCTGCCTGACATAATGAAGACAGAGCAAATAATATAATCTGCCTTAAGTTGCTCTTTTCTAAAAACCCCAGTATCCATAGGTTTAATTAATTGGTCACAGTGGATACCCTTGAGATCAGTGGAAATTCCTGGCATGCATAAAATTTTAAACTGGAGTCAGTGAGGGGCAGGGCTTCCTCTGGATTCTCTCCAGTGTTACTCTCTGTTGACAGTGGCTCTGTGTTTATATTCCCTTTTGCAATTAAAGAGATGCTTTTCAAACATTTTGAGTTGTAGTAGCTTAATTCCTTACCCACCCTTGAAGTTTAAGCATTTGTTCTAGCTGTGACTAATCAGATAGCAAGAAAACTATTGCACCGCCACAGTTTACTGGCCCCAGGCTCTTACCTGGTCCTTTCCTCCCCCTATAACTCAGCAACTTACTTTTTAAAGAATGTCCTGTGAAGTTTCTACTTCAGACTAGCTCCAGGCAATTTTAACATTACTTCATAGATGCTGAGCAGCAAAACCCAACTGACAGTGTATAAAGTGAGTAAATTGCAGGTAACGTCTCCACTGATTATACCTGGTGTCTGGGCAGTGCCTGGGAGCACGTTTCAACATATGTCACTTATGCCTTAACCTTTTAAAATTTGATACTCGCAGGTACTGATCTTCCAGGACCAACACACATCCCTTCCATTTACATGGAAAACAGTGCGCGACAGACTGGAAGGACAGAACTCACAGGAACTATTTTAAAAATATGCCACGCAAATGCAGAATCTACCTTTTTTCATACTTAGGAAATTGCAAAAGATAGGTTTAGTTTGCCAAGCGGGTTGGCGGGCAGATCGTGCCTGACCAACCTAGTCTCTATGACCAGGTTACGAAACGCCTGGACACAGGAAGAGGGGTGGATGTCGTATACCTGGACTTCAGGAAGGCCTTCGATACGGTATCCCACCCCATACTGGTGAACAAATTAAGAGGCTGTGATGTGGATGACTGCACAGTCCGGTGGGTGGCGAATTGGCTAGAGGGTCGCACCCAAAGAGTCGTGGTAGATGGGTCGGTCTCGACCTGGAAGGGTGTGGGCAGTGGGGTCCCGCAGGGTTCGGTCCTTGGACCGATACTCTTTAATGTCTTCATCAGCGACTTGGACGTGGGAGTGAAATGTACTCTGTCCAAGTTTGCAGATGACACAAAGCTACGGGGAGAAGTGGACACGCCGGAGGGCAGGGAACAGCTGCAGGCAGACCTGGATAGGCTGGACAAGTGGGCAGAAAACAACAGGATGCAGTTCAACAAGGAGAAATGCAAAGTGCTGCACCTAGGGAGGAAAAATGTCCAGCACACCTACAGCCTAGGGAATGACCTGCTGGGTGGCACAGAGGTGGAAAGGGATCTTGGAGTCCTAGTGGACTCCAAGTTGAACATGAGCCGGCAGTGTGACGAAGCCATCAGAAAAGCCAATGGCACTTTATCGTGCATCAGCAGATGCATGACAAATAGGTCCAGGGAGGTGATACTTCCCCTCTATAGGGCGTTGGTCAGACCGCAGTTGGAGTACTGCGTGCAATTCTGTGCGCCACACTTCAAGAAGGATGCGGATAACCTGGAGAGGGTACAGCGAAGGGCAACTCGTATGGTCAAGGGCCTGCAGACCAAGCCCTACGAGGAGAGACTAGAGAAACTGGACCTTTTCAGCCTCCGCAAGAGAAGGTTGAGAGGCGACCTTGTGGCTGCCTATAAGTTCATCACGGGGGCACAGAAGGGAATTGGTGAGGATTTATTCACCAAGGCGCCCCCGGGGGTTACAAGAAACAATGGCCACAAGCTAGCAGAGAGCAGATTTAGACTGGACATTAGGAAGAACTTCTTCACAGTTCGAGTGGCCAAGGTCTGGAACGGGCTCCCAAGGGAGGTGGTGCTCTCCCCTACCCTGGGGGTCTTCAAGAGGAGGTTAGACGAGTATCTAGCTGGGGTCATTTAGACCCAGCACTCTTTCCTGCTTATGCAGGGGGTCGGACTTGATGATCTATTGAGGTCCCTTCCGACCCTAACATCTATGAATCTATAAGCCTGCAGCATAGACCAATGTGCGCCACAGTTCCATTTAATTTTAAATGGTTTAACTTAAAAACAAAGAAAGAAAGAAAGAAAGAAAGAAAGAAAGAAAGAAAGAAAGAAAGAAAGAAAGAAAGAAAGAAGCATCCTCCTAAAAAAAACCAAAAACAGCAATTTGTAGAACAGGAGTACAATAATAATTAACTCATTGGCAGATGATAAATGTATTATTTTAAGTGTTCCATTCCTGTATACTCAAATCGATATTTCTAGTTCCAGCTTCTTTGATAGTCTTATTAAGGGACTTTACAATGTAAGGACAAAAGTAAAAAAAGTACTTATATGCATAATCAAAGACATAATAACATAATGTATATGTATAATCAAAGACATATGAAGCAGACAGTGCAGCGTGTCATTTTCTCTACTGTCCTGATACTGCAACCTAATGATTCTGTTCATAAGCGAGGAAAAACATGGAGGGTTGCCTGTTAATTAAAGTGTTTACTAGCAAATCATATATAGCTGACAGTGAGAGCAGCCAAACTGGTGCTACATGATCCAGTGGCAAGGTAGAAGCAGAGAAAACAATGTTCAGATGCAGCCACTTCCACACTTCTTTTTTAAGCAACATGTAATTTTCCTGCTGAAAACACAGTTCCAGTCATTTTTGATCTCAGCAAAGTCAAAAACCAGAATTTAGTCACAATAATTCCACATATTGGAACACTTGACTGAAAACCAGAAATGTGTCCAAACCAAAACCTGTGATCCAGACTCTGAAGAATTTTGGCTTCTGATCCAAAGTTGGAAGTAGGCCCATCTTTAATAAAAATATTGCTCATTCTGATGTTAAGAAACCAGAGAAAGACCTGATCTTGAGAAATAGGAATCTTTTGGCAGTTGTAAAACTACAATCCTGTGATCTACGCCCCGACTCCACCTTTTATTTATTTTATTTATTTTTTTAAGAGACACACACACTTTGTATATATGATATCTCAGAAGGATCTTGGTTGCTACACAGCAGTAACTGATAGAGGGGGAAAAATGTAGAGCTAGTGAATGACCTTAGGGCTTTTGTATGCATTTTTGTTAAGCATTGTATTCCATACCTTTAGTCATCTTTATCTGCAATTGCCCTTTCAGGGGAACATCATTGACTACTGTTGACTTTTCGGACTTGGATCTACTGCTGTGCCTTCTCAGCATGCCAACATGCTTTCAGACTGCTAGCTAGCTTTTCAAGGGGGACTGCAGAGAAATGACTAAAACTTTGGACAGGAACTTTGTCATACTACCTTTGCCAGTAACCTTGTTAGGTTTACAACATTTTTACAGTCTTACCACCTTTATTTTTACCTCGCAACTGAAAACCAAGCAAGCACAACTGAGCTTTTCCTAAATCCTATCTTACTGAGTCCATTGGCTTACTTTACAATGAAGAAAATTTTGGTGAACCACGAAGAAATTCTACAAGCTCCACTGTAACAATGATAGGGAAATCAAGCTATTTTTCAAGGGTTAGTTGAGGCTTTGCATTACTTCCGATTAGTATTTTAAACAATTAAAAACAAAGAAGGAGTAGGTCCAATCTTGCAAACTGCTGGGCGTCCTTTTTGAAAGACCAAGAAACTCCCACTGAGTTCTTTACGTTAGAAAACGGCGCAGTATCCCAGTGTGGCTGAAAAGACTCAAGTTAGCCCAGATGACACTGAGCATGCTTTCAGTACAAACTGGTCAGGATCTGGGAGAATCTGATGGTGTTCAATGCCGATAAATGCAAGGTTCTCCACCTTGGGAAGAAAAACCTGCAGCATCCTTATAGGCTCGGCAGTGCTATGTTGGCTAGCACTGTGGAAGAAAGAGACTTGGGGGTCATCATTGACCGCAAGATGAACATGAGCCTGCAGTACGATGCTGCAGCTAGTAAAGTGACCAAAACGCTGGCTTGCATCCATAGATGCTTCTCAAGCAAATCCTGGGACGTCATTCTCCCCTTGTACTCGGCCTTGGTGAGGCTGCAGCTGGAGTACTGTGTCCACTTTTGGGCTCCACAATTCAAAAAGGATGTGGAAAAGCTTGAGAGAATCCAGAGAAGAGCCACGCGCATGATCAGAGGTCAGGGAAGCATACCCTACGATGACAGGCTGAGAGCCCTGGGGCTCTTTAGCCTGGAAAAGCGCAGGCTCAGGGGTGATCTGATGGCCACCTACAAGTTTATCAGGGGTGACCACCAGTATCTGGGGGAACGTTTGTTCACCTGAGCGCCCAAAGGGATGACGACTAGGTCGAATGGTCATAAACTACTACAAGACCGTTTCAGGCTGGACATAAGGAAGAGTTTCTTTACTGTCTGAGCCCCCAAGTTCTGGAACAGCCTGCCGCCGAAGGTGGTTCAAGCGCCTACATTGAACACCTTCAAGAGCAAACTGGATGCTTATCTTGCTGGGATCCTATGACCCCAGCTGACTTCCTGCCCTTTGGGCAGGGGGCTGGACTCGATGATCTTCCGAGGTCCCTTCCAGTCCTAATGTCTAATGTCTATGAAAATGTCAGCTACTTCTATTCGTCATGATCATGTTTGAAAACAAGACAATGCATCATGTCAGCAAACCCAGTAATATGACAACAGCAGTTGAGAGTGCTTGGCGTCTTTCAGAACTGAGTCCAGAGCATGTAAAATTTTAGCTGCACAAATTTTTTTTTACATACAGGGTCAGACTCTGCAGTCCTTACTCTATGAAAAAGAAAAAAAAAGTCAAGTTTAAGGAGTGCTTTGCTGCTATGAAAATGCCAGGTCTTGTCCAGGGAGCTTGCATTCAGGTAGATTATGTGAACAACCAGCCAATCTTTATTATTGCCTTATAATATAGGGTGTTAAACAATACTTACCCTTTTTCTGTGTGGACTGATTTCTAGCTTCATCACTGCACATTTGTTTAAAGTATTTAAGCGCCTGTGAAAGGAAGAAACACAACATTAAGTACGGGCGTGTGACTTGTGACATTGGCTATTTCAATTAAAAGGCTTTTCTGAAGGCTATCTCCAAACTCTTTTGCATACAGATAGCCACAAGGGGAGCCTCAATTAGCACTTACTGTGCTTAATTATTAAACCACTACTTGTGCTGACTTTTGTTTTGAGAAAAGTGGGGGTAGAAGAACATGTACCAACCTTCCCTGAATCTGAGGCAAGCATGAGTACTCAGAAGACCTTAAGGAAACCACTGCTGGAAGTGACTTTAAATTAAGAATTGCTAATAGTTGTTATTTAACATCAAACATATTACCCTGACATACTGAGAGTCAGGTACAAAGAAAGTGCTTTCCCTTTGAATCTGTGCGCGAGAGATACAGCCTGCTGTTGCTTTAATTTTTTACCCTATGAGGCAAAACCTCAAAGAGGAAAACTAATTTTCCACACATCAGGTGCCTATTTTGTTCTTGTGCTGTGTAATAGAATTATTTTCAATACAGCCCCAGGACAACTCCACTAATCTGTTTAAAAAAGGAAAGGAAAAAAAAAGGCTCAGACCGTGTTCCTCCTCTCAAAGCTGTACAGTTTCTTTTATATCTAAGAATGTTGCTCTAAGAAAATAAAAGAAGATAAAATAACTGCCCCCCCCCCCCCAATTGCTGGGTAACAGTACAGCAGCTATAATTAACCAGGCTCCCAGTGAATGCACTTTTAACTGTTATACTGCATACCTCAAGGTATTATGTGAGCCTGTCTATGCAATACTCTCTCACAGACAACTGATCCACTGCCTACTAAATTCAATGGATATTGCATGAGCCTGCAGTACTTGCCAAGCCACCTGGCCATACTTAGTCAGTTGGCAAATAGGGCCACTGATTCACTGGGGCAGAATCATTCACTTTCAACTCCTAGGCTAGGGACAGACATTCAAAAAGCCTGAGCCTGAATTGATACAATCTTTGCAGGTTAGTCTAACTGGCAGAGAGTGAATCAGTTTCCAAGTGGATAGATGAAAAAGTGGATAGATGTTCCCTTTTCTATTCAGGAAATGCAGGCACATGCTTGCAGTGGCTCAAGCTGGCAGCCTGGAGGTGCTAGAGCAGCCCTCCCTTCTGCAGGGAAGCTGAGCTGAGGAGGGGGTCATGACCAGGCCCCAGCGCTCCCTCACAGTCTGAAGCAATCCCAGCACACAGGGCTGCCAGGCCCCAGAGGGGGACCCTCCCCCTCCTCCTTCACCACTGCAGGGTTAGGAGTGGGGCCCTGTTCGGTGCTGGGGGAGCCCTTCTCCCTCCTCCTCCCCCTGCCGCCATGGGGTGGGGAGCAGGGCTCTGTGAGACGGCCTGGGCCCAGAGGGGGGACTCTTCCCCCTGCTTCTCCCCCATCACTGCAGGGTGGGGAGGGAGGGCTCTATGGGATGCTGCCAGTGGCAACGTGTAGGGGGTGCATGTGCACCCCCTGACAGCAGCATTCCCCACTTAGGCGACAGGTGGGGAGGGCAGGCAAGAGTGCTGGTGCCCCCCAGAAAGTGCCAGCCGGGGAGTGGGGGCACCAAGTGAAGCTGATCGCACTGACCTCGGGGGGGGGGGGGAGGAGGAAGGTTTCCCTCATGGCCGATCGCGCCGGCCTGGAAATGCCAGCAGCGCAAATCGGCCACAGGAGGACCCCCCCGGTTGCTGACTGGCTGCTGGGGTGGCTGCTTCCCCAGGGCCCTACACCGCGTGCCTGCAGCTCCACACTTGCAGAGGGGAAGCCCCGGGCTGGGCTCCCTCCACACTCGGCGGAGCGTGGGGACCTGTGCAGCTGGGAGTCGGGGAGACGGCAGGCTCCAGTGCGGGGCTTCCCCTGCTGTATGTGCTGGAGCTGCAGGTGCGGGGAGCAGAGTCCCGGTGATAAGGCAAGCTCTCTCCCTCAGTATGCTCCCTCCCCCCATGCAGTGCTGGTTGGAGCCATGCCTGTGCTGGGCACAAGCGTCCTGACCTTCCTACCTGCTGCTGCTGCCAGGCAGTGGGGGCTGCACACCATGGGGGGAGTGTGTGCAGGTCCCTACATATTTAGAGAACCTCTTCCTTTACCTTTAAAATATTTAAATTCCTAAATCAAACTACAAACCTTTCACAAAAGAACACCTGAAATCTCATGGATGACATTAGTAACCCAGACCACACTTTACAGTAATGTCTCCTGGTGGAGTACAGGTTACTGCTGGTCTAATTAAGACTTCAGTTTTGAACTTCTTTAGCCCTAACCCTCTGCATACAAACCTGCGCTTCAGTTAAGTTTCATATAATAATTTTTTAATACAGTATTGGGGCTTTTGTACAGAAAAAAGCTGCTGCTAAATCTCCATGGCAGGTTTTTATCTACTTCCACCTTTATTGCATTTAAGCGCCCCACCACTTTGATCTGGCAGAGAAAACATCTATAAAGCCAGCCTGATAAGGGCGTCTTTGATTTCATAAAGATTATATTATAGCCTCCTATTGAATATAAAGCCCTGGGACAGCTGTGAGAGATAAGTGTAGAGACTGTTTCCATAGGGATCCCTATAAGAAAAGATAGCAAAAGCCCAACCCACATCTAACAAAAAATGAATGTGACTACAAGTTAAGATCAGCTGCTTATGAACTAGATCAATTACAAGAACAACCAGCCAAGTAAAAATTCTGTTACAGATCTGACATGTTTTCATTACACAACCAGTTTCCTCTGGAAAAACTGTAGATGCTCTGTAGAGACTGTCTCAGGTTTGGGCATTTCATTTAATATCTAGCCAATCTACTGAAACCTTTATGCGAGTGGAACAGTGCCTTACTCTATGAATAGTCTCACTAAATAATAGTTTATATATCCATGAGCAGAAGAACTGAACAAAGAGAACGTTATTAAAGCTGAACTCGGGCATTCAAAAAAATAAATAAATCAGGATACACCAGAATTAAGCTTGCCCTAATGGAACTGTGTATTGTAATGCACACGTAAAAGGGGAAGCTACAGTTTTTAACAGCATGGTCATACCCTGCACGTCCACAACACTCCACCTCATTCAGTGCACAGGTTAAACGGTGCTCCCTTAATTAACAATTGACAGCATTTATTTCTCTCTTCACTCACAATTCTTCTTTTCAACACTGTGCCTTACCCTTGAGCAATGTCATTCCCTAATTAAGTTCAACTATCATCTCTAACAGATTGACATCTCTGGACCTGTCTCCTGTCCAAACTAGTCTTTGGAAATCTTTGCAACATCTTCTCACGGATATCAGCTCAAGATCGAAGTGGCTACAAGAGTTCATAATCTTCCGTCTTGCATCCCTTTACCTGGATAAATGCGGACAATGTCACTGTCATCCTGTCACTCAGACCTGTAACCAGGTGTCATCTTTGACTCAAAAAGTCCTCACATCAAGGTAATGTCTTAGATATTATATAAAAACCATAGACTATATATTTCCTATCCACCTATGCATCCGAAGCAGGGACCATCTATGAAAACCAGATTTTATATTACTTGCTGAACACTGCAGAAGATCTCTGTGGCAGATGCAGGCATAGAATTGAATTCTTCTGAGCAGCATTCAGCTGCTTTAAATGGGAAGACAGTTTATTCCCTTTCTGGAACACCAAGTCCCATTCACTCTATAGCTTTCAATATCTGCACTGAAGGAACCAGAGAACCTATAGACAACTGCCTCCTTCAACACACATCCCTGAATCAAGCCTGGTGCAGGATGGAAAATATATTCTGTGATTATTTAATTTAAGATTAAAATAAAATTGAGCCAAATTAGTTGGACCTCGCTTGCCCAGGCAAGCTTCTTAAATTTCCTAAAGTTTGAGTACTTACCTTTGTGACCTTAATAATATCCTTTATACATAATGTTTGCTACTTTCTTAGTTAAGGAAAAGAAAAACCTCTGAAAAACATAAATTTCTTCTTGTCCCAACATGATGGCACCCCCACAATTCATGAGCAGGGCTAGGACCTGCAAACCCACCACACAAGTGTCTGTCATTTCAGCTGCTGGAGTAACTGCTAGGAATAGTGAGTGGTCACCCTCTGTGGATTAGCGCCATAGGGGTCTGAGACAAAAATCTGAATGGAGCACTCTGCCTCCCTCCAGCTGCGCCCCTGCCAGCAGAGGTACAGAAAGATTTGGAAATTGTAGTTTCAGATGCTGGAGAAGCACATGATCTAGTAAGCACAGTCCTTTTACTCATTCTTGCCTCCACCAGCTTGACCACTTGTGCTCTATGCCCTCTGAATCAAGGCCCCTCTGCTCTCAGTCCAGTCTTCCTCCCCATCCTAAGCCCAGTCTTTTGTTCAGCAAGCAGTGACCTTCCCCATCTAAACTCTGAATCTAAGTTTCTCTCTCCCTCTGCAGGACTACAGTTCTAGGTGCACTTCTCGGCTCAATCTCCTTGTCTCAAAACACTATCCTTCCCTCAATTCCACAAACGTAGATCCTGTGTCCCGCTACCATTTTTTCAGCACAGGGACGCTGATATACGACACAAAAAACTGCTGGAGCACATCAATTTCTGTGCTCCGACACGCTGGATTTCCAGTCCATTGAAGCAGGCTGCCCACACATCTATAGGAGCCCTTAATGACAAATTTTTTATTTGTGCTGCGGTGCTATGCACAGATCATTTATGCTGATGCATGTGCATCTCAGAAGTTTTATGCCCTGCAGATATTAGCTGTGTAAAGATTTTGGCTTATGGCTAGAAGAGTGATTCCCAAAGGGTGTGCCATGGTGGTAACAGCGTGCTGTGAAAAATGGGCTGGATGGGGTCCTGGCTGGGCCAACTCAGCAAAGTGAGATGGGGCCCATGAACTGGACCAATGAGTGGTATGTCACAAATTTTGAATTCAGAAAAAAAGTGTGCCCCAGGTATCAAAAGATTGTGAAACACTGAGATGGAAGCATTAGGATGTTTGGCCTCCCCTGCCTGAGTGTAGTGGTTGTTCAGAAATGCATAAAATGTAGTAGTCTGCTATGAAATTTGTACTTCAATAACAACAGTCTTTCAGATTACTGCGCTTCATGACCTAGTTTCATCTGAACATTATGCAGTCAGTATCCCCAGTAATTAACAGGCTAATCACATTTCCACAACTGGTTTGCCATGACATTTCACTGTTTTTCTTGCATTATAGATCAATGTTTATTAGATTGTGTATGCATTTTCTAGGCAAGATTTCTGAAATGCTGCAGATGTTTTAAAACAAAATCAATCAAGCATTCTGATCAATTTTCAATTTCATGTCTTTTGTCTCTAAATTGCAACATGTTGAAAAAAGGCAAACAGGGTTGCAGTAGGGCACTAATTGATATGAAAAAGTATATTCTTATCAGAGGGCAAGGAAATCACACTGAGTTCTCATTACTTTGTTACCACCAAATACATCAAGGTGTTAAGAGAGCACTCTGCTGAAAATGCAAAAGAATTCCCAACTAGCAAGTTTTCAGCCAAGACTTAGTGACAGCAACTGTGAGCCCTTTCCAAAATAATCATTATAAGTGTAAAGAGTATCTGTAACATCAGTCAAAATAAACGAAAGAAACAGGAAGAAACAGCAAAACTAATTTATTCCAAATGGCATTACATAGGGGTAGTCTAGCTAAATTTACTTAATTAGCTTTTAAAAATTTAACCAAGACAATGCAAAGAGATCCAAAAGCAAAAAATAATTTACTGATCCCATGATATGGAGCAACAGGATCGCAGGCTAAATTTGGGTCTCAGAGTTGGCCCCTGGAGTTGTTCTGATTTCATTTTGAGGTGAGAGCTGAAGATACCCTCAAAAGTTTAAAATTAAATCAAAGTGTTCTTCATTAGTACAATACTGCCTGATTAACTACAAGGACTTCAAATCAACACATTAGAGTCTCAGTCCTTATATAAAATGGAATACCCTGCACTAATGTGCAAATTGCTTTGTATGTTCCAACTTGACCCTAAAACGATTAGGCTATTTAACAATAGCCAGACATCTAGAACCCTTACTACTTTCACAAAAACTCTACACCTTCTTGACTGACTGACTTTGATCATAAGACTGTGTGGTCAGATTCCATTCCCAAAAGACATGTAAATTTTCCTCAAGGCTGATGACAGTGTAAAAAGTGGTATTTTACTTTAGGGGCCCCATTAAAAGGGAATACCATAACATAATATAGGAAATATTTTTGCCTTCATTCAGTAACAGACACTCGGCCACTTTCCTGAATTAAAAATCTAAGTTAAAGTAATGCTAAGGCAGGAGGGTAATGAATCCAAAATACACTGGCTTGACTATATTTGGTTAAACCCTGGCAAGGAAAGACTACACTTCTGGGAACCCAACATTTTTGCTGTGCATTCTGTTTAATAACTCTATAGATTCCAGCGCATACAAATGGGCAATCAGATGCATCAAGTTTTACTTTGTGTTTTGAGTGCAATACAGGATCATGAACATGATGCATTAATTAATATGATTTATTTTTATGCCCAGGGATAAAATATGATAATATGAAAGGGGTTTATCTTTCCTTTCTTGCACTTCAACCTTCACTGGCCCATGAGCGATACTACCGGGCAAACAACACCCTTTGCTGTCAACCTCAATTTTCATTTTTACTGGTTGGGAGCAATGTTAAAAGGTACAGTGGACAGCATATATCCTGCAAACCACAGATTAGAGACCATTGGTTTAGAAAGTTCTGGACTACCTAATATTCTGTGACTACCCTCTGCTTTTCTCATCAAAATTCATCAGTGGTATAATAAGAACTGCTACAAAATTACTAACTTCTTCAGGATATGATTTTAATTCTCTGAAGGCTGCTGACATTGCACATGTGGAATCATAGGAGCTGTTATTTTGGATAGTAATGTGGAACCTCCACAGTGAAGGGAAAGGTAAAAAAAATATTGGATTTACTCATATCTAGCTAGAAGATATAAAAGATAAGGTGGGGAGGGTTAAGGTTTGTTTGGTCCTTGCCAGGGTGGGGAATCTTGCATTGTAGGATGGAACTGTATTCCGTGTAGCAGCACAGAAACCTATTTTACAACAGGGAAACCTTAATGCTTCATTCATATTGATGATTAATTACTGGCATGAGTTGTCCCACTGATGTAAAAAATATTACTTGTGTAGGTAACTGTAAGAGAGTAACTACTTGGCTTGGCTAACTGAGTTAAAAAAAATAATTTCTTTGAAGGAACCCAGGCTACAGCTCTGTTAAAATAGTTTTAGTCAGTGTAGTTCTGATTCTACTATGTCTTAATAATTCCTGAAGAAGTAGTGAAAGTAAACAGAACAAGCAAAATTCATATGGCCACAGAGATGGTCTACTAGTAGTTCTTGTGAAGTTTTTGTTACAGTTTCCAAACATGTTTTAGTTGATTTTATAAACATAAATATCTATTGCCCAAGCTAGATAATAAAAAGGTCTCAAATGAATGGTTAACTAACACAATTCAGATGAGGTTGCTCATAGCTCCATGTTAAAGTACTCTATTTTGAAACATAAACTATTTTTTCACCTACCTGCATAAGGCCTCAATAGCATCTCTATCCAGAAAGTCATGCTCTCGCTTGACTACAGCGATGTCAATGGGGAACAGGAGATCTGTAGGAATTAAGACAGATGAGCAATCAAAAATGTTATCATCAAAGGTAAATCATTTCAAAACAATCAGCTTTCTAGCTCACTTCAATGAAAGCAACCATCTCTTCCAAGATAAACTGCACATCTTGCAAATCTCAAATGTCTTAAAAGATGCTTGCTTCTCAAGCAGAAACTTTTGACATGTAACTCTGATAACTGATAAAGTTCATGTGTCATCGAAAGAAAAATCTGAGCGAGGCAGATGAAACAACAGGAGAGAGAGAAAGAGCGAGAGAGCCTGCGCACATGCACACAAGCTGAATGCAAGCCACGTGCTTGACAGAAGCTGAGCCTGATTCAGTTAGTCTCTTTTAAAACAAATGTTAGTGCTTTGATGGAGCTTATGCATCTCGCATCAAAGCAAAAGGTCATCAAAACCAAAATCTTTGGAAACCATGAAAAACAAAATCCCTTTGGCTGTTAATCAAGCTATTTAGCACTTTGACACTTGTACATTAGAGATATGAACTAAAATGAAAAAAAAAAGACTAGTTGCTGGGAGCCTTATGCTGTCTCCATTCCTGAAAAGATTATTTAGATAAATACTCAGGGAGAGCAAGTAGGAGGAACCAATCTTGGCAGAGTTCTGAAAATTTACTACAGTTCTGAAATGGCAGCCAAATTAATATTATTTACTGTCCTCAACAGATTCCTGAATGTCACATAGGTCCTGATCCTGCATTCCTTGCTCAGCTCAAACTCGGTGCTGAAGATCCTGGGAGTTTTGGGTGCATAAACAATACAGAAACAGGCTCTGAATTTACTGTAGCAACAGCACAGGTGCTTTTTTCTGTGGCCATGGAGTATTTGTGCAATAAGGAACAGCAATTCACCGTAAAGATTTTAAATCTCTAAAGATGAGAAAAGAGGGAATTAAAAATGCTAAAATCAACAGGACCAATGGAAAACTGCTAACTGCAGACCAAGCAGATTATATTACCTTTTATCTATCACATTAATTACTCACTTCACTTTTGCTTCAGGAACAAAACACAGCTAATACCATTTTATGAGAACTGCAAGCAATACTGGCTTTTTTGCAGAAAGATCCAAGTAATTCCCAAAAGCCAAGGGTGTGATCTAAATTCCACTGAAATCAATGGTGCTGCTAATGGAGACTAAGTTGGAACCATAATAGATGTGATGTCCCATAACAGTTATGGTGTCTTCTGTAGTTTTAGCCACGTTCAAGATGATCATGTGGCCAAAATAAATGCACAGAACATTAGAAAATTCTGCTTGTGTGTTTATCAATAGCTCCGTCTCCCCTGAGAAGGAATCTCTTTAGACTGTGCACTTAAAAAAGTCTACTTCAGACTATTTAACACCTCATGAGGTGACTCGGCAGTAGTGCATGGTATAAAGGATTCTTATCTCAGTGATATCAACAGAGCCACTGGCAGAGCAACTTAAAAAGGACAGTAGTATATTGGTTTAATATAGGACAGCTATTTTTTTCAGTGGATTAGGCAAAATTGTGCTTTCGCTTGGGCGGTCTTATTGAAGTCAAACAGGACTTAGAAGCTTCAGAAAACCTTATTTTCTCTGTAGGGAAAACAATTGCAAACACACTCTGAAAATCACAAGCAAGGATTTTTTTCTGAGTGCAGACAATTTCCTAGAGATTTTATGCATCAGTAAAGCATAAAGCCCCAAAGCACTCAAGTGCTGAAGAATCAACACTTTTCCAAGTGTACAACTTTGCCCATGGGATTTTGACAACAAATGGTACTATGATCCCCAATCCACCTCCTCCTTCCCCAAGAAAGTGTGCTCTTGGCTCAGTTGTCACTACTGAGTGAGAGACATAATAAAAGGAAATTTAATTTCTAAATAGGCACACAAAAGAATTGCCAAGTGCTGCCTTTGCAAGAGCTATTATCTTCTCACATTGCCAATGCAGCTGCAAATTAAAGCCCAAGTAGATCATTTTTCAAGAGGTCCTGCATAGCACTGGCTGCAATTTCCAACAATTATTCACTATAAATAATGGACTGCCTATATGCAGCATTAAAACTAACAGCTGGGGGTTTTGTTTTATGAAGAGGAAATGGTAGGTATGACAGCACTTCATAATTTCACTATAATGCAAGTCACTTTTATGAACCAAAAAACCCAAACAAAATAAAGGACATTACTGCATCACTGTTTAAAAAACAAGACTTTTTTCTATTCATCAAAATCAGCCTCATTAGATTAAAAATATGAGGCCAAATCGGCAATTAAAATCAACAGAGTTTTGCTGGAATATGGACTTTGTAAAAACTGAAACACAGAATAATCTCTCTCACTCAAATGCTGACATTGGGAACCTTGGGCATTAAAGGCCTCCTGTGATAGTTCTCTTCAAATTACTTCATATGTGTGTGGAAGACTGAGGCATTCTCACTCTCAGACTTGCACAATGAGTACAGGTCTAAGTCTGTCTCAATCCTGGGAGGCAAGGGCCATCCATGAGTGCACAGGTCACTGACATAGGGGTTCCCTGTACCTCCTCTGCTTCCTGTGGTTCCACTAGAAAGCCTCTCCTAAAGAAGTGGGCAGAGGAACCGCACTGGCAGTGGTAGGCTGGGCCATGGTGCAACCTCCATGGAGGTGGGTAACAGAAGTTGATGGATCTACAGTCATACTTGGCTCTTAAAAGCTTCTCACCCATGAAGGGCAGGCATAGAAACATCTCCTGGTCTTGAGTGAATCTTCTGTGAAACACAAGAAATGTTGCTGACATATGAAAATGCAATTTATCTTCTAAGTGATGCTTAATTTGGCTAGGATCATTCACTAGTCCTCACAGTATCCTTTGAGACAGGTATTATTATTAATCTATTTAATACCTGGGGAAACAGAGACAATTGACATACGTCATTAAACCAACATCAGATCTAGGACAAGGGATCAATGTTTCTGGTTCTTGGTCTGCTGCCAGTTTGCTAATTCCTAACTGCATTAGAGCAAATTGTATACCTTCCTATAATTATTTTGGCATATGGATGCTATGAGATGACACAAAGGAATGTTATTAACATAAAGCTGAAGACTTGAAAAAAACTGGGAGCTCCTGCACTGCCCCAAGAGGTATGGTTGGCAACAATTTAAAAATCACCATGGTATTTGAGCATCTTTGTAGGTTTTGGTATATATTAATCAACTTGTATGCATGCATGCATATGTAATGGGTCGTTGAAACCATCCAGTCCCTAAAAATTGTGAAAACATTTCATCATGCTGGAGTTCAAAGGTTAATATTGCTTCTGAGAAATGCTTGTACTGCCTAAATAATAAAACTCAGGTAAATAAATAAGAAAATCAATCATTCAGCCATTCAATGGCAGAAAATTAGCTTCTGCAAATGTGCCACGTACCTTCATAAAGCTGAGCATACTGTGGGAATCCTGCTGCCCGCAGCCAATCACACGCTTCCTTGGCCTCTATTTCTGTAAGAGAAGAGAAGCAAAGCACCCTCCGATCAGTGAGTTGCAAAGAAAAAGGTTCTTTTGTACCTTTTCTTCCATTATGGTTACAAAACGGGCATGCAAATATGCAGCAATATACCTGATGAACAGGGATTAGGGTTTCTGTTTCCCATGGAAAAATGAACCAGCCCTCCCCTTTTACCTGAGAAAAGGGCGGATGTTTCATTTTAACGGAGAAACATGCAGATTTTGCTCTTGTGCAAAGAGCTCTCTGTAGGCTGGCAGAGTTTCAGCCTGCAAGGGGCTGGGGGCAGTGGGAGGGGGGGCGGTCAGGCAAGGTGCATGTACATGCACATGGCCACCAGGCAGCCTGGAGAGCAGCTCCTACAGGTAAGTGGGAAGGTGGGGGGGGAGGAAATTGAGGTCCCCATAGGGAGGGAGGGAGTTGGGTAGGGCAGGGCTGGGGCTGCCATCCAGCTAGGCGGTGCATGGAGTTTGGGGCTGCTGCAGGGCCCCAGAGAGGAGCAGGACAGGGCTGCGGGTGGCTTGTCTGGGAGGTGGGGCTGGCTGCCTACTGCTAGATGCATCCTGAGGAGACAGGGGGGCATGTGCCCCCCAGATCTGTGTGGGGTGGGTGCGGGCTGCCCGCTGAGGGCTAGGGCTCTGCACTCTGCTGCCTTCCCCCGGGTCTCCACAGCCCAGCGAGTGGGACCCAGTGCAGCAGGGTGGCGAGAGGCCAGGCAGGGAAGCTTGTTGCAGCTGCTGCGAGCCCTGCCCTGACCTGGCGAAGTGCCCCCTGTCCACCCTGGAGCAGCGAGGGGCACAACCCTGTGCTGGGTGCCCTGACTGCTCTGAGGTGTGCAGTGGGCACGTTGCCAGCACAGCGGCTGCAATGAGCTTCCCCACCCGGCCCTAGTCCGCCCTGCCACATTGGGTCCCGCCTGCCAGGCTCAGGAGGCCCTGGGGAGGGCACCAGGGCAGGAAGCCCAAACCCGCAGTGGCCAGCCCACCCCAGCCCTATGCCCAGATCTGGAGGGCACGTGCCCCTAGGAGCATGCACAGAGGTGGGGAGCCGGCCCCTCTTTCCTGCCTGAGCCCACAGCAGGCAGCCCACATTTACCCCCCCACGGGCTCTGCTCTGGCCTTGCTGCCCATGGGGGAGGGAGAGCCAGGCTCCACGCTCAGGCTGCAGCAGCCACCACCTCCTATGGGTGGCAGCCAGGGTCTGGGCAGTGCTGTGGGGGCATAGGGCTGTGGACCTGGGTGCCTGGCCCTGTAGCCCTGGTAGCCGGCAGCCCCCTCCAGCAGGGCTGTGGGGGTATGGGGATGTGGGTAGGGAGTGAGGGGCACCAGCAGTGCCCAGGGGGCTGTGGTTGGGGAGTAGGAGGCCTGGACCTGCATCCTGGTGAGCTAAGGGGGTAAGGGGAGCTCTGATTTTCCATGATAAAAAACTCAAAATCAAATACCAAAATTTATAGGTACTTAGAATTTATTTTACTACCATGACTGAGGCACTGGTAGACTTCCAAAGTGCTTTAAAATGATATATATATCAATAAAACATTGTGCTCAATTGTTATATACAGTGGTGTTTTATTTTAATCATGGATTTTGGGGTTTTTATCAGAGAAGTTGTGATTTTTTTTAATCAGGGAATACCAGGAGCCCTGCTGATGAAATAGCAAGCTCGTATTTTCTAGGCTTTGTTGTTTCAAGTTTGATTTCTTTTTTCTTTTGTGACCCACACATTATTGATATTGGAACTTCAGTAATGCTCATCTCAGTTACAAAATGCTCAGTATTACAATATTATAACTATACATGACAGCTGCTGCTATAATAGACTAGTCTACCCAGAGAAACTGGTGCTGCAATTGAAGTGAACAGTATTCATTCAATAAATCATGTAATCTCTTGGCACAACTGTTTTCTCTTGACAGAAATACCTAATAAAGCTTGTAATACCCCATGCTTTAACAACATGTAGATAGTACTGATAGACACCAAGCCTACGAACAACTGAAACACTGTGTTACAGCTCACTCAAGCTTGTATTTACTACCCAGTCAGAAGTGAGCAGCACTGGAGGTCCACAGGGCACCTACAAATTACATGGCTTACGTATGCAATATTCTCTCCGAACAATTTTTGCTTACCTGCCACTGGCAAAATTAAAGAATTCCCAACCATGCACATACATCGCACTTGGGAGAAAAGAAATGTATCCAATGATTACATGCTGTTTTCTTGGAAATATAATATTAACTAATTAGTTTGTGTTTTTAACCCATAAGAAATGCAGAAATTGATATTTCATTAGGTCACAAACCAAAACATAATGATTAAGTGCAGCTATAGAAGAGCAGTTATGGTGTAAACCAAACTGTATTGAGCTAGATTTGAATTTCAATGGGCAGCTGCTATATTATATATCACTTTGAGAAGAAAATAAAGTCGTGAAAATACTTAAGCATTCTGCTTATATTTGACCTAGAAGTGAAGTAATAGTTCATTCCAAAAACTAAAGAAATAGTATTGATAGCACACATACATGTTCATAACAAACTGTTTTAGCTTGTTGGCAAAACAGCCAAAGAAATAGAAACCAAATCTAGTTATCCACAGTAATCAAACTTTAAAATGTAGCATAGTGGCCATTTACTGTGGCATTTTTTCTTATCATTGGTCCATTTTACCAAGGGATTCACCTCATACTGATTAAATTAGGCAAGTGGAAAAAAAATGTTAAAAGCCACTTGCTTTGATGTTGAAGATAACATACAAAGATAAGTTATTTGCCTTTTTAAAGCTTTAGTTGTGATTACTGCAGATCCAGGGACATAAAGAACTGTACTGTCCTTGCTTTAGCTTTTAACAATACTAATTAATACAGAAGTAAGAATTAGCAGCTTACTTACAAGAGGAAAATAACTTTCCTCTTCCTGCAGTTGTACAGTGCTCAAAAGCTCTGTTAATACATGTAATGTGCTAGCTCTTTAACATTTTACTTGATCAAACAGGTGGCGAGCAGATCAGAAATTCTTAATGTTTATCCAGCCTCAACTACATTCAGTCTTCTTGATGGACCAGAACAAAAAGGCTTAATTAGATACAACCAATTAGACAATGTTGCCACCTTTGACCCTATACCATTCCCATTTATTTCATTGAGCACATGCCTTAAGTTTAATACAAAATACTGCATATAGAACTGCTAGCAGTGGACTTAAAACAATGCCACATTTAATAGGGTATATCTTGTAACTGTGGCACACTTTAGACAACATCCCCACAAATGCATGCACACCACAAACTCAAATGGCGTGGTAGCCAAAATGCCAAATGATTTCATGTACGATGAGCTTCCAGAGTTACTGCAGGGTTAAAAAAAAAGCTTTCTGTTTGCTAGATGCAGTCTACTGCTGCTCTAAGATATGCATCCAAATCAAGATGTCAAGGAGAGCCAAAGCACAACATGCAAGATAAATAAATAGCCAGAAATCCCCTCACTGAAGTAGAGGCAAGCATTTGTGCAACTTGCGTTTGCTTCACCTTTGGATTAAGGGACAACATGAGAACAAGCACGTACAGCCATACCCACCCAGCTATTCATTATGTTTTTTCTTCAATTCCAATTGTAAGTCCTAAGAAACCTGGGGTTGTATTCAATGCTGGATTTTAATTTAGGCAGACTCTAGAAGAACATAAAAGAAAGCAGAGAGAAATCCCACCCAAATGTATTCTTGGTCTCTGATTTTGCTAAAGGCATAAAATACAAGTAAAAAAGACATTTATGGAGATTCAAATGCAAGAAATATTCCATTAATAAGTTTCAATAAATTCTCAGAGATGTTTAAAATCCAATGGTTAAAATAATCATTTGCATCACAGTATTTCTTGGGACAGATTTTTTTTGTCCTCCCCTCCTTCCCCATTATTTTTGTTTTCCTCACAACAGCAGTGGAGTAGTGATTTAAGAACCAGTGGGTTGATTGATCCAGTGAGCTCTAATGTTTCAGGAGGGGTGTGATTTGTTTAATGTCAGCATTCATTTACATGCAGATACTGCACTACCCCAATCTCCATCTCGAAGCCTTCTGTAATACCTGGGAAGCAGTGTGAATCTAGTTTTGGTCCCTTAAACACCTACACTTAGTCATTGCTGTACTTAAATACTAGATTCCTTGCTCAGGGAAGTAATTCATTTAGACCAAATTAGGTGCCTAGCATCCCCAGACAGCCTGTGGAAAGAATTTGGGAACATCCAGTACCAATTCAGGTGGAGGTGCCTACATGCTCCACACAGATGATAGGGAGCATATGTACCTTCAAAAGGTGCCAACGGGAAGCCCAGTGGCATCTGGAGGTAGCCAATGAGGAAAGTTGAGCATAGGGAAAGTGTCTTAATTTCCAACCCTTCAGAAACTTAGGGCATTTATACACACACCTTTTCGTCCTGCAACACCCCAGAGATCCGGCAGGTCAGAGCGGACTTGATTAATTGAGTCTGCTCTGCATGTGAGCTAATGCGCACTGTGCTGTGTTGCATGCAGTTGTATAAGCAGCGACATGCATATTAGCGTGCAGAAAATGGCTGCAGTGCACTTCTGAACTAAAACACCTTTGAGGTATTTTGGTTCAAAAGCGAGCCACTGTTTTTTCAGTGCTGACGCGCATTTTACCACTTATACAACTATGTGCAACACAGCGCTAGGCGCTTTTAAAAGTGCTTGGTGCTGCGGTGCGAGCATGTATACAAATGTCCCCAGGTGTCCAATTCACTCATTACAATTCACAATGCCTCCATTGTGAGATGAGCTGCGTAATGGTTTCTGAAGACAGGGAAGAGGAGATGCTAGCTTCCTGATCCAAGGGATGTGTCGACACGTGCATTTACTCTGACCTAAATTTACATTGGTGTAATAAACTAATCTGGTGTAAACGCTTTCGGGCAGGCATGTACACATACGGAAATTGGGGAGCAGATTTGCACTGGTTCCTGCCCCTCTGCAATTGCCCCTGCTACCACTGAGGGGAGCTCCAGGCTCTCCCTGGGTGCTAGCCCACAGACTGGCAGGAAGCACTAGGCCAGGAGACAGCTATCTCCTAGCCCTGGGGGGCTGCCTGCTGCTGGGTTGGGGGGGTTGGAGACAATGTCCCCCAGCCCTAGCAGCAAGGAGCTCCTGGACCTGTCTTCTGATCAGGGACACAGGGCTTGGAAAGAGATGCAGGGGAGGGGCAGGTCCCAGCTCCATGCCCTGACCCATCAGTGGGGCAGCTAGTAGCTAGGTGTCTGCTAGCTGCCCCACCGGCAGATCAGGGCAGGGGCCTGGGACCTACTCCACCCCTGCAGCTCTTTCCAAGGCCCATGCCTCAGTCACCCAATCAGAGTACAAAGCTAGGACCTGCCCCTGCCTCAGGCAGTTCCCAGCCAGCCCCATGGCTGCACAGGAAGGTCTGCATGTGCAGCCCGGAGCTAGCTGGGGACTGCTGAAAACACAACAGTCCCCAGCCACCTTCAGGCTGCATGTGTTTCCCCGTGTAGCCTGGGGCTGGTTGGGAACTGTCCTGGTCAGGGGCAGGTCCCAGCCACTTCTAGGCTGGGCGGGGAACTATCCCCATGCAGAGAGCTCCCAGGCCCTAATCTGCAACTACTTGTGATCGCAGAGTGGGGAGCTTGTTTCCAGCCCCGCTCTGCAATTGGAGAGTGGGGGCTGGAAGCTCCTTGATGCCAGGGCAGAGTGCAGAGCTCAGGCTAGGAGATAAGGGCCTCCCAGCCCCCCAGTCATGATGGTGGAGTGGGGGCTGGGAGCTCCCTGCTGCCAGGGCAGGGCGACATAGTCCCCACCTAGACTCCTATGTCAGAGCCCACCCCTGGGGGCAGGGAGTTATAGATTCATAAATGTTAGGGTCGGAAGGGACCTCAATAGATCGAGTCCGACCCCCTGCATAGGCAGGACAGAGTGCTGGGTCTAGATGACCCCATCTAGATGCTTATCTAACCTCCTCTTAAAGACCCCCAGGGTAGGGGAGAGCACCACCTCCCTTGGGAGCCCGTTCCAGACCCTGGCCACTCGAACTGTGAAGAAGTTCCTCCTAATGTCCAATCTAAATCTGCTCTCCACTAGTTTGTGGCCATTATTTCTTGTAACCCCCGGGGGCGCCTTGGTGAATACATACTCACCAATTCCCTTCTGTGCCCCTGTGATGAACTTATAGGCAGCCACAAGGTCGCCTCTCAACCCTCTCTTGCGGAGGCTGAAAAGGTCCAGGTTCTCTAGTCTCTCCTCGTAGGGCTTGGTCTGCAGGCCCTTAACCATACGAGTGGCCCTTCTCTGGACCCTCTCCAGGTTATCCGCATCCTTCTTGAATTGCGGCACCCAGAATTGCACGCAGTACTCCAACTGCGGTCTGACCAGCGCCCTATAGAGGGGAAGTATCACCTCCTTGGATCTGTTCGTCATGCATCTGCTGATGCACGATAAAGTGCCATTAGCTTTCCTGATGACTTCGTCACACTGACGACTCATGTTCATCTCGGAGTCCACTAGGACTCCAAGATCCCTTTCCACTTCCGTGCCACCCAGGAGGTCATTCCCTAGGCTGTAGGTGTGCTGGACATTTTTCCTCCCTAGGTGCAGCACCTTGCATTTCTCCTTCTTGAACTGCATTCTGTTGTTTTCTGCCCACTTGTCTAACCTGTCCAGGTCTGCTTGCAGCTGTTCCCTGCCCTCCGGCATGTCCACTTCCCCCCATAGCTTTGTGTCATCTGCAAACTTGGACAGGGTACATTTCACTCCCTCGTCCAAGTCGCTGATGAAGACATTAAAGAGTATTGGTCCAAGGACCGAGCCCTGCGGGACCCCACTGCCCACACCCTTCCAGGTCGAAACCGACCCATCCACCATGACTCTCTGGGTGCGACCCTCTAGCCAATTCGCCACCCACCGGACTGTGTAGTCATCCAAGTCACAGCCTCTTAACTTGTTCACCAGTATGGGGTGGGATACCGTATCGAAGGCCTTCCTGAAGTCTAAGTATCCCCCACCCCCCAGTGGATGGCTGACCTGGAACAGATTTTGCTCCCTGTTAGGTGTTTACACAAGTGCTACGGTGCCGTTACTAAACCTGAGTAAATTTGCTACTTGCAATGAGGCTAGCTACTGCTCCAGTAGATCCTTGGATGACAAAACAGGTCACATAATAGGGATCTGCTCTTTGACTGTCCTAAGCAGTATCTGGGACAGTTTAATTACAACCAGCTCAGGGTCAGAGGAACAGAAGGTAGTTTAGGAGCTATCTTTGCTCATCTCAACCACACTCCATCTACCAGCTGGAATATGAAAAGCAATTTATAATATGATTTTTTTTTTTCTCAAACGGGTCTAAATACTAGCCTTTGCCTCTGTATCCCACTGTATGAGTACCCAGAGTGGTTTGTACTGAAAAGATGACATAAGAAGCCACTTGCAAATCAGTTGCATTCCCCTGCAAAATGTGTTATAGTAAGACAATTCTCATTGCCTGCCCCCCCACCATCCTGTCTCTCATCCTTTGATTATACCTACATTCATTTCCCGCCCCCCCATCTGTCTCTCACCTACTGACCACCTCAATTTACATTTTAACTGACTGGCTTTGTTGCATACTTACTGGCTTCTGGCTGTTTTACCACTTCATCCAGGAAGAGTACAGACCATCTGCAGATACTTCCTCAGCCTGATGAAGGTTGTTTGTGCCAGAAAGCTTCTTCGCTTAAAAAAGAAAATTTTTTTCCAACTATTTGAGTTGGTCTAATAAAAGATTTCAGATTTAACAAAATAACCTTGTCTGCCTATGGACTTAGACCAGCATGGCTACAGCAGACCATTGTCATAGTAAATGAGAGAAACAGAGGATAAGTCAGATAGCTGGAACTATGGAAAGACCACAAAGGAACGGGCCACAAATTAACTGGAATCTTTTTCTGAAAATAAAAGATTTTAGTGAAAAGCTGGGTGCAACAGCCAGAGCACTTGTTTTAGGCTGGAAGAACCTCAAGCCCACCGTTGTCCTCCCTTCCAGTTCAGAACCATCACTTCTCAGGCTCTAGGGGTCCCAGCCCAGGAGGGATAAGGTGAAAGTGCCTGTCTAAGTGACTGGAGGGGGCTGGCTCAGGGCAGGTCTGGGGCGCAGGGAGAAAAGAAAGATGACTTTCAAGGCTGCCATTACACAGAGGTTGTTTCTGAAGGGAAAGAGACATGCTGGGAGGGGGGGAAGGGGTGGGTCTTACTTTAGCATCTTTACCTTACCCTTGGAAAATCCAGGGTACAGACTATAACCCCAGGAATCAATTGATTTCTGAGATAACTATATGGATGATAGGGGCTACCTGTATTTGAAAAAGGACATCATTTGGGGACACCGGGAAGAAAGGGTGATTGTAAACCTGGGTGATTGTAAACCACTTTACAACTAACTGGGTGCATCTGTATGTGTGCCCCACTGCACAGTTGGTACTACACAGTCCCGGCGCCGCATGGGTCATTTCCGACCCTAATGCACAACAGCAACGAGCTACTGTGCAGCACCTTGTTGCTACTGTGCAGTAGCAGCACGCCAACACTACATCGGCGTAGCAGTGAGCTACCTTGCCTCGCAGCTATGTGGCGCCTCGCATAGACACACCCACTGTATATGTTCATTTGAGACCATAAACCAATTTTCACCTTGTGAGTACACAATTAATAATCCCATGAAGAATTTTGTTAAATAGTTAAAGATTGATATTGATATACAAGCTCTGACAGATGGCTATACTTCCTATACTAACAGTATCCCATACATATGTCACTTCCTTTCCAAAGCTAGATGTCACCTCTTAATAATGGATTCAAATGACCACATCAATTAAAACTTGTATTTTTTCCTCCACAGGAAAATACCCAATTACAGTAAGATATATCAGCTTATCTGTGGCTTTTCAGACATCTGCCTCATGCTACTTTCTTCATGCAAGGGTTGGTTTTGGTGTGAAAAATCATTAAATATTATTCTTTACAACTTCTTTATATGCAAGAAACTCTCTCAGAAACTAAAAATACAATAGAAGTACAATGAAGTCTTTATTCTTGGGATTTGTATCAGCAAGTAACAGGCAAATGTATTAAGGAGGAAACAGGAAATTTGTATTGGAAGCGTCTTTATTTGTTAGTCTGTTTCACAAAGCAGCCCTACATGTTTAAATGAAGGTTATAAGCGCCTTTTGTGTATGGCTGGGAACCATTTGACCATACTTACACATTTCCTGGGATGTTAAGATGTCCCAATCCTCCTCCAAACCAGTAAGTAAAAATAGGACCCTAACCCTCCCTTCATTTTGTTTAGTTTTGCAATATCTTGATTCCTGAAGTTGATAGACGACAGCGCCAATGCACAAAGACAAGGATCCTTAAGTCACACATCATTCATTCAACAATGATTTTCAGCATTGCTTTATACTCACCACTTGCCCCCTCTCCATTTTCTAATTGCCACAAATCCATACATTTCTGGCAAAGGTTTCAGCATGGTACTCTGAAGCCCCAAGTGACACTTTATAATCCCATCCATCTGTACACAGACACACATCAACTACATCTTTAGCTAAGTGCTAACCATAATACAAACAATCAAGCCAAGTTACATTACCTCTTTCAAACTCTACTGCTTACCATGTTTTTTGGCTGTGTCATGGTGGTTGCTTTTACAGAGCTGCTCTGAGGAGGGACAGAATCTTTACTCTCTAATACCATCAGAGCTCATTATGACATTGGTTCAAGGGAGAAATGGCTCTCTAGAACAAAGCTACAGCTCACATTTTCACAAGAGCCTTTGAAAAAATATCCATTCTTTTCTTGCCTTAAAGACGGCGTCTTAGTTTAGACTCACAGTCCTAGTTTAGATAAACTTTCCTGTTCAAAAACCATTCTGCAAAATATGGAAGAAACTATTTTCCAACAGTTAGCTAGCAGAAGATTCTCTCCCACTAAATGAACAGAATCAAATGATTCGTTCATAAAATGATTGCTAGTGATGTGACTATTTAGAACTTGCATTATTATTACAGTAACAAACAACATTGTATAAACTACTGAATTTATATTGTGTTAGAATTCTTTCCCTACTGTTCTCCTGGTAAAATGTCCGTCGTCTTAAATTTTTGGCAGAGTTTTGGAAAAAATCTCTGGCAATTCCAAAGCAGCATCTTGAACTATTCAAGAACACCTTGCAAATCACTTACTCTAGCTCAGAATTTGGCAGAATTCCCTCTTGTGGATTGAGCTCAGCACCTTCTGTGCAATTTGGGAAGCAAATGTTTTCCTGTATATTTGAATCATATTCTCTTAAATGGCATGAAATAACGTTGTTGATCCAGATCAGCTCCAGGTCAGCATTGATCAGATCACTCTGCCACTTAAGGTGACTTTAATTTTAATGATCTTTCAGACCTCAAATCACCCACCCACCCGTTTCCTTTCATATTCTCAGTTCTCAAGACTACACAATTAGCTACCCTTCAGGCATTATTATGAAGAGTGCTACCCACCTTTCAAGGAAGCAACGCCATGTTTTTTTACTTCTAACAAGCATCAGCAGGACAGAGGAGACAGACCAAATTGTACGTAACAATTTTTTAAGCTAATTCTTCTAATACAAGTACTAAATTTTGGTAAAAATATTCATGAATGCTCTCAAAGTCCTGAACAGTTCTTGCCCAAAAGCAGATGTGAATTTATTCTTATTATTACAGTAATAAAGTTTTAAATTCTAGATGTTTAGACAACTTTACACTTTGTTTCTTTTCAATATGGATGTGTCTTACTTATGACTTTTTTAATCATCATGGACTAAAGTCATGCAAGGATAATTCTGAGGAAAATTAATCTCTGGTTAATTCTACTGAGTCAGTTAACTGAATTAAACCACAATTAATCTGGCCCTGGTGCCCAATCATGGGGTCTGAAGCAAAACTAAACTTCCTGTCCTGAGAGTTCCCTTTTCTCGCTACACTTTCAAAACATGCTACACTTTGCAAAAATGGACTATTTTTGATCTACTCTCAAACGTCAGTAGGCTTCAATCTATTCTGATCTACATTCATTTAGGGCGTGTTTCCATTTAGCTCTGGATGCTTCAGTAGTCACACCAAAATAATATAGATGCCCATGCAGATTTCTTTGCTTTTTGCTACATTCCTGCCAAATCATTTTGGAAGAAGTGTAAACTCTTTGAAAGAAGCTGTGTGTGGCACCTCCTTCCTACCCTTCCCAAAATTAGCAATGGCCCAGTTTTTGAACAAACAAATTGCTTTCTAATAATAAAAACTCTAGAAAGAAAGGGGAAAAAAAACCATTCAAACACTTTCTGATTATATGAAAGCAACAAAGGAAAATCTTTGCTTGTGTTTTTGATTGGCTTGGTGTCAAACGTAGAAGAGAACTTCCAATTTATGGAGCCATTCAGGAAAACAGTATAGCTATGTTGTTGATGTTATGTATAAACCACAGCTCATTTGGAGAAGAAGTAGAGTTATGTGTGGAATTTGCTGTGGGAAGAGAAGATGAAGAAAATAGAACTAAAGGAAAAGGCATTAGACTCATAGGCTTTCAGAAAAAAATATCAGCATGAGAGCTAGAAAGCCTGAGTACTGTTTTAAACAGACCTTTTATAAAGACACCAGAATTTGCCATTTTAGAGGAAGAGCGAGAAGACGCTCACTTTCATTAGTTAGGCTTTAATATTTGTTTACTCCTTTAAGAAGCTAAATTTGAAGAGGAGTAGGACTGGGCTCCCAGGTTCACAAATGCTCTGTTTAGTACTTCTATTTTATTTCTCCCACAAAATACAATCAAGATACATTAATAGCTGTTAGTGTATATTGATCATTTTAGCAAGCAACATAAACTGTATAATATGATCTCAAGTGTCACAATTTGATTGCCTTGTATTATCACTCTATTTTCCACAAGCCTCAGTATATAAAATAATTTCAAGAGTGTTTCAAGGCACATTTATTTGGAAGCATTGGGTAAGTGAGAGAAACTGATTTTGGTTTAAATGGCTTTAAAATACTTCATTTAGGTCCAAGAGCCAACGCTCACTGAAGTCAATTGGAGTCTTTCTATTCACTTCAAAAGATCTTGGGAGCAGGCCCTACTTGAAAAGGATGTAGATTATCAAAGAACCAGATAACACAAGGCTCTCCAGGAATTATTCAACACACACACGTTTATTTCAGAATTCTCACCTATCCCTAGTCTCATTAAATGTTCTCTTTAAAATCTGAACCCATGCCATGCTTGCTTTTAGGCCAACTAGATTTTTAAGCCCACCTATTTTAGGAACTGCCATGAATGCAACTGGAACCGATATGAAGAACTGTTATTACTGGAAACTCCTTGATTTGGGTATAATGACTCCAGAGGAATTAACGGGGCAGATTTTTTTTCATAGAGAGTAGGATATCACAGCTGGTGGATGGGAGAGATGTCATGGTTAAAGTCCTTGTCAGGGAAACTAGTGCCAGCAGTGATATTAGCCTGGAATAATCCTGCCCAATAATCCCTTTCCTTTATGCAGAAAACACTTCCCCAACTAAACACCTTGTTTCTGATCCAATAATGCAACAACTGGGCTTCAACCTTTCATGGAGCATGTGGACGACCCTTACTAGGATATACACTGGACATGGTCGGTGTGGCCACTTGATGTACAAGTGATGCCTAAATACCTCGCCTGGCTGAAGCACAGAATAACTTCCTGCCCCAGATACAAGTTTGAGGGTAACATCCTGGAGTTGCACTTGGTTTCTAGCAGGGCATTGGTTTGGCTGGGGAATTTGGAATTAAAACTGTGATGATAGCTCTTGCTCCTAAAGCCATTCAAAAGGAAGAAAGAATGACCCTTAGGCTCAGAGAATCCTTAGGCTTACCACCAAGACCATCACCAAGCCTGACTCCTGATAAGGGGTACCAGGCTCCCTGTGCTCTCAGCCCTACCTCCCAAAGATTCTGTACATGACTGGGGACATTTGAGCCCTCAGTGCTTTGGACTAGTCCCCTATATCTAGATAAAAATAATAAATGTGGCATTGCCCAAGGCAGTCATATTACTTTAATATTTGTTAATGGGGCAAACTTGTAGCTGTTCTCCTTTTTACAGGTAGGGAGCAGAGGAAAAATTCAGTGGTTGGTTTCAAAATACCAGCAGTGATCAGTACAAACCAGTCACCTGTACAAAATATATCTGTTCATGAAGACTAACACAAAGACTAC
The DNA here is from genome assembly GCF_030867095.1 of Alligator mississippiensis. Classification (NCBI taxonomy): domain Eukaryota; kingdom Metazoa; phylum Chordata; order Crocodylia; family Alligatoridae; genus Alligator; species Alligator mississippiensis. The sequence goes on from NC_081825.1 coordinate 61,751,951, forward strand.
AAGTGTGAATCTGTCTCCTGCCTAATCCTTAATTCAACACAAACCGGTGTTTTGAAGAATTTGGAGAAACCTATTTACTCTTCTTTGGACACTAAACACACATCCAGCTTCTCCACATAAAGTATGATGCAAGCCAAAAAACGTTGTTTAGTCACATAAGTATGCTGAGCACATGAACAGCATACATCTTTTCCTTCCATACCAAGAGATCAAGAAAGCAAGTTGGACTACATTGTAATGTAATGTACAAATATCTTTTTAAAGGTTGGTTGCTCTGCCTTGTTTGTAATGAACTATTTTCTTTTGTACCAACAACATTCTGCTTTCCATGATGTTTTAAAGCAAGGTGGAAGGGGAAAAAAAGTGGAGGTGGAGACAGGGGAAAAAAAGAAAGAAACCCTCAAGTGACCTAAATATAAAAATCTATACTGAGAAAAAATGTAGACAAATTTTTACTTGGCCTGGTGAATAATAGGAAAGGATGATATAAAGAACTGTTATCAGTGAAAGAAAAACAGACTGTTACTTCCTGTGACTCCCAGCTCAGTTCTCGCTCCTCTAAGCCAGTGGGGGCCAACTTTTCTGGTCGGTGTATCACAAATTAGCCCTGCATCCTCCCCAAATACCACTGATTGCCTTCCCCTGCCTGATATGCTTTCTGCTCCCAACCCTGTGCTCCCTGCCTGACCTGCTACTCTGCTTTCTGTTTCCTTCCCTGAGTTCCCTCCTTAGTTTGCTGCTTTACTTTCTGATTTATGCTCTATCTTCCACTGTGCTGCCTGTCCCTTCCCCAGTCTGCCATGTGCCACACACAGGCTGCCCATGCCACTTGTGGCACCTGTGATACAGGTTGGTCATGCCTGTTCTAAGCCAAAGGATATTAGATAGTTCATCCCTTGGCTTGGTGGTGCTGTGAGATTGGGGTACCCCTCCAGAATAATAAACATCTAGTGAAATACTAGACCTTTGAGAAGTCTGGATCCCAAATCAGAAGTATTTTGGGTTTCAGGATTTTGAATTACTTTTTGTTGCCACCACCCCCATCACCCAAAATGCAGTTTCCTTCTTTAGATATTCATTTAACATAATTTAGTTTTATATATATATATATATATATATATATATATATTTGTTTGGATTGCTTCCCAGGATAATTATTCTTTTAAGAGGCCACTCGTCTAACAAAACAGATGTTAAAGCAGGCTCCACTCTTTTGTTTGAAGACTAAAAATAAACTTATATTGTTTTAAAGTTTAAGATAAAATACAGGCGTTTATTGTTGAGATAAAAATCCTTCAGATATGGCAGTCAAATTACCATGCTGATACATTCTCTGGAGCAGTTGCTGGAAAACAGTTTCTCTCACAAAAGCTGATTCACAGCTTTTTAAGGTAATTTCCAGACTGTCGCCTGGGCATGTTGAAGAGTGCAAGAGCTGGATTTTCTTGAAGCAAGTATTTAGGAAATAACAGAAACTTCACATATATGTTACAGATCGAATTATAGCACCATATTTCAAAGGAACCAAATGACTAAGCCCACTTGAAAATACTTTGCTTAATATTACAGAACTAAAGGCCAAGCCTACGCAAGGGAACAGAATGGCCTGATGGCAGTGGAGTCATTACAGTTCTGCTGCATGGAGCAGGCAGAATTTGGCAAGTCTGAAAAATAGAACTTCATACACTGTAGGCTCTGACTTGCAGGGCTCCTTGCTTCTTAGCATGCATGATGAGATGAGATGGAGACAAAGCAGTTAGTAGATCTATAACATTAGATCCAAGGGCCATTTCCCCAAAAAGCAAAGATTTACCACATGTGGGGCATTTTGTAATACTTAGGCTGAAGTAACTGCCATGAAGCTGCTCTGGAGGGAGTCTATTGGAAGAGATGTCCACTGGACATGAGCTTATATGGACTCCCAACTCACCTCTTCTATATATGCTCTTTTCTCTGTGTGTGCATGTGTATGCATGTATTCACTTTTGCATATAGCCTGAGTTTGGAGAGTGATTTTCAAAACATGTAACACATTTTGGTGAAAAAATATTTTATAGAAAGTCTATTGAAACTGTGCTTTCAAGAAATTTTGAAACTTCTTCCTCTTCACCACATGTGGATAGTCTCTCTAGCTTGCATTGGAAGACAGGCTGAGATCAACTTTTATAATCCTGTCTTACCGAGCACAATCATTCTCAAGAGAAACACAACTGTCTGTTGAAGATGAAATATCATTTGAAAGAAGCAACCGTAGTAATAAAGTTATACTGTTTAGTACAGCTTTTTTAATCTACAGGTGTTAAGGTTGCTTCAGAGAGATATATAACATTATTTTTGGTTTTCAAATAGAAAAACAGAAACTGCATTGACTCAAGGTCATACAGGACCTGCTTCTACTACTCTTGATTACTACTGAACAGTGATTTATGTCACAAGTAGTTTCACTGGCTTCCAGAAGACTATCCCAGAATAAGGTACTACTCAGCGGGAGCATCTACATGTCGCCCTATGGAGATGTTGTTATGGTGCCGTGCTTTAGTACTTCCTTTTGGAAGTACTAAAGCATGGTGCAGTAACCGCCTGTACTGCGCTGTGCGTGCAGCGCATGGTTAGTTTTCGCTGCTACTTCACCATAGCAGAGCGCTAAAACAGAGAGCATGCTGTTACGGCAAAGTAGCTGCCAATCGTGTGTAGACTGATGTGATCACCACATCGCCGTAGCGCATCGTATGGCGATGCAGCGCATCACAACTGCCACGTAGGACCATGTGTAGAGGCACCCAGTATGAACAATCATGGCACAATGAGGTTCTCAGTGGGAACAACCAGGAAAAGAACCCAAATTTAAAGCTCCAGGCCTTCTCTATTGATTGGGCCATGCTGCTTCCTCTCCTTATCAGTGAAGGAACCCAAACTGTGATTTTTCTCTCACCCCCAAAGATGAATCATAGCACCTTAGTCTAGACACAGAAGCATTTCTACTGGAAACATGGTATTCACTGGAGGAGGAAAGAAGAATTTAAGACTTGTAATTGCATCCCTGTCTCCAATAACATAACCTACTCTACAAACTCATGCAGCCTCTGCTGAAAAAGCAACAGCCTTCACATTCCTCTACATTCATCAGCCTTGCAGTAAAAAATAAACAAGGCAATCCTGACATCCTGCACCACACACAATTATTTACAGCGTACCTCAGCCTGGTAAAGCATAGGGACAAGTAAGAAATATGCTTGGAATTGTTAAAATTACTAGGATTAGTTGGTTTGACAGTCACAGTCACTTCACAGACTAAAAGTTTACACAACTCTGCAGCTCATCTCAATGCTAACAATTTTTTCTTTCCTTTTCTTTCCTTGAAGAAGCAATTCCAGAAATACCTCAGATTTCTTACTTGTATCTTTCAGCTTTGCTATACAGCATTTTCCTTAATCACATAATTCAAAGAAAATAATGAAGGAAAACTGACCCTTTCAGTTGCAATTGTAAGGAAACATCACTGAGATACTTAAATGAGTTCAGATAATATTACCCCTTTACCACAGTGCAATCTTGGAATACCAAAACAGTGAATCGTTTGATTTGGTTATATTCTGTAACATGTAGAGGAAGGAAGGGGAAACATCTGAAGTTATTTTTATTTCTCTAAGTTCTCTGGTTGTACAGCGTGAATGCTAGGGTGGGTCTAGCATTGTCTGGAGCCTGTCAGGGTCCCTTTGCATAGCCTCATTTCCTTCTTCCTGTGGCTAGGAAAGATAGTTAAGCATGAGAAACTATTGTTTACAGTAAAGGACCATCCTGTTCAGTCCAGAAGCTCTTTTCTTCCTCCTCTTTTTTTTTCTTTAAAACAGGCAAAGAGCCTAATTCTGTTCCTACTGGGGTCAATATCAAACTCCAACGGATTTCAACAGAATCAGGATTGGGCCCCAGGCTACTCAAATTTTAGATACTTTAGACTTTTGGCCAAGAAAGGTTTGCATTGCACAAACTCCACCTTTAAATATTTTTAAACCCTATGAAGACCATGCCTATACCTACTTACAACATGGAAAATACCTTCTTGAAAGGAAATGTAAAATAAAAGCCCAACTTTCTTCCAGTAACTTTCCTCATCCCTCACAGTCCTGCCAGAGATGACTATCATGGGCTTCCCAAAACAGGGCTGGAATACATGGTCTACAAGTATAGCCCTTACATCTCCTATTTGTATTACTTTTTCTGTTGTCCCGTCGGAGCAGATAAGAGAACTGGCTTTAATGACTGACCCAAGCCAGGAGTATATCCAGCCAAAGAACCTGGGTTTTTTGCTACTGTATAGTTCAAATATCTCCCTGCGTATTCTAAAAGTTAGCAATATGAGCTTTGCAGCTTAGGTAAAACAAAAATGATCACCTTCCACATTTTAACTTCTCTTTAGAAAAACAGTATTAATGGCAGCCAGTAGAACTCCAGAAAAACAAGAGCTCTCTATATGTATGAACCATTAAAACAGCATATTCGTATTTTCCATAGCCACTGCAGTGGTAAAGGTCTGAGCAAAGAAATCTTGCTGTAGTCCATCAAGACAAAAAAAAAGTCTGGGCAAATCCTAGAAGTTACACAGTGCAACTCTCTAGGTGCACTGGCTCATTAAACTGGTGGAAAAGGAATCTTGATAGATCATCAGCAACACACTGTTTGCATAAAATGTATTTCAAACCCTAAACTGCATCTACGGCTCCTAATCACAAGTCTTGAAATAAATTCCAAGTCTGTCTGCTAAACAGCCTGATAACTTTAATCTGTCATCTGGTGGGCAGAGGGGTGGGCATCTCTTGGAAATGCAGATCAGGTAACTCATAGGATACTGAAAGCATCTGCTGCAACCTGAAAGGCTACATCCTAAATCAGACAATCTGCAGGAATTAATGGAGGCACCTATGCTCTGGATCAGCAATAGTCTGCTGGCCAGATGGATGCTGAATGAGTCAAATATCCAGTTGCTGATAGATTTACATCCAGTGGCTGCTCTGCAGTCTGCTTGGCTATCTATTATCTTCCCTCCAGTTTATGGCAAACAGGATTAAAAAAAAAAAGGGTAACTTGACTGGCAGTATCAGCCCTGCTGGGAATTTCCTGATCAGAGAGAATTCAAATAGGTGGTACTTACTCAGGTTAAAAAAAAAAAATCTGTAAATCGACAGCCAAGATAAAGTTATCTTTTTCCTGCCCGGGAACCTACAGTGTTTTAAAACCTGGTGCTGCCTCAGGGGAGAAACAGAGTCTTCTGCCAGCAAGGGACCTATGTAACCCCCCCCCCCCCCAACACCTTACATTGGAAAGCCTGTGCAACTTTATCTCAGCTACATAGTTGGTCCAATCAAAGCTCTTGCTCTGAGAAATCCTGGCTTCTTGGTTAAAGAAAAAAAGAGAAACACTTATTAAAAAAGAATAGAGGGGAAATAGAAGAGGGTTTATTTTATTTGGTTTTCCTTTTATTTTGTAATCTTTTTTCAATGGCAAACCCGTTCCAAATTTAGCTGGACAAAGCCCGGCAGTCAAGCTCCACATTCTGCCTGAGCGGGACTCGGTTGTCAAGTCTGCGCCACCCTGCCACGGGGCACGGACCCTCCCCGCCTCCCGGGCCCGTCTGGGGCTCGGATACTCCCCAGACCCAGGCAGCCTCCTAGGGCAAGCCCCAGGCTGGGGGAGACCCCGCGGCTCGGCTCCCCCGTCTCGGTGAATCGCAGGCAAAAGGCTGGAGGGGAAGAGGCGGCTTAGCCACCCTCCTGGCGAACGCGCCTGTCAGTGGCAGGGCTGGGGGTCATTAGCCGGAGGGAGAGGCGCTCTTGCCGTCCCGGGGCTCCGCACAAAGGCCGGGGCCGCGGGGGGTTGTTTGCTCGCGGCGGGAGGCGCCTGCTCCTGACCGGCGATCAAAGGCGCCAGGCGTCGCCGCCGGCCGGGCACCAGGCTGCCGGATAATGACGGGGACTTCAAAGGGAGCGGGGAGACGGCCCTGCCCGGGCTCTGCCCGCTGCCCCCTTCGCCGCCCCAGGCACGGTCGTGGTCGCGCTCCCGAGCCGGCCGGGAGGCTCTGTCCCGGCGCGGAGCGCGGGGGAAGCGCCCGCAGGGGCCCGGCGCGGAGCGGGACTTACGTGTCAGGATCATGGTCTCCGGCCGCTCCCTGCACATGGGGCGGGGGCGCGGGGCTCCGCGGACCCGGCTCGGCTCGGCTCGGCTCGGCTCGGCTCAGCTCCGCTCCTGCGCGCCGCGCCCTCGGCTCCTCCGCCGGCTGCCCCGGGCCATCGCGCGCGCGGGCTGCGGCAGCCTCCGCAGCCACTTGCAGAGCGCCTCAGTGCCAGGAGCCCGGCCCGGCCCGGCCCGGCCCCGCCTCCCCGCGCCCCTCCCACTGGCCCGCCGGACAGGAGCGGGGGGAGCGGCTCTCAGCGGGGCTGAGGCTTCACGCGGCGCTTTGCTCTGCGTCGCGGTTTGGTTTAGGTTTTTGGACCGTCGGCAGTGCCTCAGAGCAGATCTTCAGCCAGCCAGGAAATTGTACTGCCCCTGTGGGACATCTTTGGGCCCATCCGGCCAAGCAGGTGTGGATGTGAGAGGCCACGAAGGTCGCAGCGTCCCGGCTGAGAATCGCGGCAGTCCACAGCAGCAGGCCGCCCTCGCCCCGCGCAGATCCAGGCCGGGCGCCCCCCCATGCTTGTGCACGCAGCGGCAGGAGCCGGCCTTCCCCCGGCCCCCCAAACGAGCCACTCGTGGCTCCGTCCCCGGCTGGCAGTGCCTGTTGGTGGACCCCTTCGCTTCCACGCCTGGGGCAGTCGCCCCGCTCGCCCCCCACTTGCCACGGCACTGACCGTGCAAGTCTCCCCCTTCTTCCCTGCCAAGACCAGGGTGAGCCCTAGATCACAACACCAGAAAAGTTTCACAGGGGTGTTGGGGATGGCAGGGAAATGCCTAATTCCCACTGGGCATTTGCAGCCTGGTCCTATTTCTGCTTGCATTTTTTTCCCCCAACACAACCTGCATTTCCGCAGTGCCCCCACATTAAATCCGCAGTCGAAGCCCTGAGAGGAAATTTGAAACAGATCCTCAAACCGGTTCCTATCGGTGGTGGCAAGATCATGAGCTGCAGTGAAGGGCTTGTACAGTGCAACTGCTCAGGGTAGCCCACATCTGATTCACAAGTCAAACATTTCTCTTTTTTTTGCCTCATTTTGACCCAACTTGGAGCAGAAGGCTTTGCCAACACTGAGCTGACAAGTGGGAGCCACACCTCTCTCTTAGCCAGTCAGGGAAAGACAAGTTCGCTAATAACTATCACCCTTGCAAGCCATGGAGGGCAGCTGTTAATCTCCAGAGGCTATGACTTCAAGCCAAATGAGTCATTGGTTATATTCCTGCCTTTGCATTTTTGTTAGCTGTAACTTCTAAGACATTTGAAATTTTGAAATATTAATCAGAGCACGTGTCGCATTAGGTGGGCCTGCAAGGCATTTTCTCTGCTAACAGCTTTCAAAAAGGGGAGGTCAGAATAGTCAATACTGGTTTAATTGCTTTGATCTTTATTTACTGACTTGCAGTGACAGCTAAGTGTAGTGGAATAAACTCTTCTTCTCTGTTAGAAGGATCAACCTGCAGGGCTCTGAATAATTTTTCCCCCAAAGAAATGTTACTGCAAAGGAGAGTGCTCTTTCAGCTTCTCCACATCATATGCATGCATCATATGTATTATCAGCACCATAACTTGTTTTCAGGGGTGGATCCTGTCATGACCCAAAGGTCTGATTTTTTGTGTGTGCTTCGGCACTAAGAATTATCCCCGTGGGTTTACAGCTTCATTGCACGGTGGAGTTTTGCTGCACAGAGAACCCGCGTGCAAGGGAGAGAGTTCCCGCCACTTTGCAGCTGTCTTTGCAGGGTGCATTTCCTTTGCAACACAGAAATGCAGGGTGCAAAGGAGTTCCTGCTCTTCGTATGCAAATTTGTGTCCCGCTATTGGCTACTGCTAAATTATTCTCACGTGGCGGCTAGCGATTGGCCTGCTAGCCGTATAAGAGGCTTGAGCAGTTTCCGCCTAAGCTGAAGAGGACTACACATCCATCTCGTGGGGACTCTGGGTGTGCGTGGCAGGGTAATAGAAACCCTGTGTGTTGCTCAGAGGAGTTTGGCGGCCTGATCCATCGCCCACCTCTTCCCGTCTTCGAGCGGTAACTTTCTATAAGATGTATCGATGAGTTTTCTATTTGAGGCGCCCTTGTCCTGGGCATCCGGAGTTCTGTCTGCGTGGAGCCTAGCAAACTCCACGTGATTGTTTGTGTTTTCTGTTGTAACCGCAACTCAAGCAAGCTTTTCAGCCTGCACTGCGACCATCTCGGTGTAAGTAAACAATCTCAAAAATCAACCATTAAGTGTCTGTGCCTAATTCTAGCTCGGCGCCAGCCCTCTCCAACCCGGCCTGCCCGGGCTGCCGGCCACAGCCCGCGTGCAGAGCGACGAAAGGGCCCAGGGTTTGACCCAGCCCGCACGGATCCAAGGGGGTGCAGTCACACCCCCCCCTTGTACCATGTGCTGGATAATGGCTGGATCCAGCTCTCTACAGACCTGGATGCCTGGGTCTTCTGAAGGATCTGGGCAGGAACTGAGGTCAGACCACAGCTGCAGTGGGGGGGATGAGGAGTCAGAGGGAGCATAAGGGGTGGGTGGGAGACACCTGTGGAATGGGCAGAGAGCAGGAATAGAAAGGGTGAACCTAGAAATGTACCGCACTCAAGCCTGGATCTACCCGTGGTTGGTTTAATAGGTTGATTTAACTTAGAGAGGGAGGCAGGCAGGGCACCAGCCCTGGGACGCTATCTTAGTAGGGTGCCAGCATGGTTCTATCAGCCTGGCAGAGTCTGTGCCCTGGCAGTAGAAACAGCCCTGCAGTGTTGCTGTTGCAGCAGCAGCAGTCGGATGCATACATACCATGCTGCTGCTGGAGTAACAACGGTGCATAGACCAAACTATAGAAGAAGCTGTTGGGGACTGTTTTTGAGTTCCTGGAGTAGGTAAGACTGATTCCCCTCTGGTGTTCAGCAGCACCCCCCAGGGTGCAAACCCTCCTCACTGTCCCTGACTGTCTCAGACATGGGGATGGGGGAGGTAGTCCCAGAGCCACTCCTGCCAGGGACGGCAGCAAGTGGCTATGCAAGGTGCCAAACCTGACCAGGGACAACAGTGGCAGCAGACAGGTTCCCTCTTTCTGCTCTTGCTCTTGGCCAGCAGAGGGCATGCGAGGTGGTGAGCAGGAAGCCGGATGCCGCTTCTAACCCCAGCCAAGCCCAGCAGTCCATGCAGATGCTGCCCACAACTGGAGCCCCCCATGCTGATGGGGAACACCTGATGGGACCAGGTAGGGAGCAAAGGCAGAAAAGAAGGACCCACCCACTGCCACAGCTGCCCTGGGCAGTCTCAGGTCCACTCTTGCCTTACTCCAGCTGGGGCTGTTTCAGTACCAGACTCTGCCAGGGATATCAGTGGCAGTGGTCAGGTCCCTCTTTGTGCCCCTGCTCTCTGTCTAGCCCATCCCCATCAATGGCAGCTGCCATCCCAGGGCTCCAGCTATGCCTTGCCCCATTGCCTCCCATGGTGCGAGGGGCAGTCAGTGGCATGTACCTCACCCCCTTTTCTTTAAGCCTGGATCCTACCACTGGTTGGTTTAATAAGTTCATTTAAAAACTTTATTGAGAAAATGTTAAGAATAGAAAATTTTTGTATGATACCATAGAGGCCTTGTGCCCAATAATCACATTAGTTCCTGGTTGTAGGATTATAAAGCAGACTTAGGCATTGTATTTAAAAAATACAGTACACTTTTCCTCAGGGTAAAATAGTGTTAAATTTAAAAAAATGGTAAGATAGGCAAAAAAACAGGCTTGCCATGCATGGTAACCACATTAGTACTTCACTTAAGCTCAGCCAAAAGGCTGAGATCAATGATAACCAGCCACTAGGTCACCATAACCAGAAGTGAAAGGTTCTGTCTCGGTAACAATTTCCTAAGCTATCTACTCCCTTGTATAGTTTCTGTTAATTGTTTAAATGCTCTTTTCTTGCTAGTCGCATAGAAGACCAAAATGACTGCTACAGACTATACACAGATACAGATTACTTGGTGGCTGCTTAATGTAAGTAAAAGAGTGCTCTGAAATTCTGAAAATACCTGCATACCATCAGATACCATGATTGACTCATTTTATTCCAAACCGGCCTCATATTTTATATTAACTGTTGTTATTTTAAGTTTTTGTTGTTGTTTCTGCACTGTGATCTGTCAGGTATAAAGTATACGTAGTCTGGTGCCTAAACAGGCGCTTTGCCTGAAGAATAAATATCTCCCCTTTTTGCAGGCTGCTAACTGTGGTGAGCTGGCTATTATAGTGTTGTTTCTGGAAACTCCTACACTGCTCCAGTTCATTAATTTACTTTAATAGTCAACAAGAGAATGGAGCTGCACTTTATCTTCAAGCTTAATTTTACATGCATTACCAGCTCAGTCAACTACTTCTTCCTATCTTACCCAATTCCAATTCCTACTGGCTCAATCAAATTTACCTTTATTTTTGAATGCTTCTTGTACAGCAGCAGGTTATGCATTTAAAATGCAGGTCTGGCTCATAAAATGCAGGGCCCTTAAAGACCTTAGTGCCCATGAAATAATATTTTCCACATAGACTATTCCATTTAGCATTGCAAGTATACTGCTCCAAGCAAGACAGGCCTATGATAAGTCACCAGAGGGAATTTTATTCCCAGCTGCTGAACAGGCAAGGTAATACCTCTGTACTATACAACCCCGTTTTAAAGAGCCCTGTTTGTAACAACCCCCACTTTTAACTATCCCAACAGCTGGAACTGATTTTATTATGGTGCATCAAACTGATTATTAGTATAACAAACACATGCTTTTAATGAACTTTTCTCCCAGTACCAGGGTAGTTCATTACAATGAGGCTGTAGTGTTGTAACTACGTCTCCTGTTTTTGTTGGCTACATTCTTGGGCAATTACAGGACACAGTCATCATGACACTGATTGGAAAAGGCTGATTACGCATTGTAATGTACTATGACCACCTGAATTAGAGAAGACAAACTTCTGCAGAGCTACTTCAGCAGAAACAAGAAAAAGACCATGAAGGAGGCAAGCCTGAAAAGAGTCTTCACATCTGGGAAACATATTCTCAAATGCTTTCTGTATGAATGTGGGGGAACTGGAATCAGGATTGCAGGGAAGGTAAAAGGAAGAACAATAGTTTTATTGACATCAGGGTTTTGAAGAAGGTGAGATGAAGAATAACAGTGTTGCTGATGTTCCTGTTGTCTGTGAAAGAGCCTGGAATGCTCTTCTTAAAAATTAGAGCTTGTTTACACACAAGTTGCACTAGTTTAATTTATATTGATGACAGAATTAAGTTAAATTGGTGCATACCCTTGCATAGACGCAGGTTTGTTTCTAATTAATGAATACTGGTTGTAATATTTAACTCTTACCTGTAAGATCAATGTAATTCTTAAATTAACTCGAAATGGTTTTAAATCAATTTAAATACTACAACAGTTTAACTAAAATCTTGTCAAAATCACATTATTTCTTAAAACAGCACAGCTCCAAAGTGTTGAGAGCTTGGGAAAGTACCATTCACAAATTTGGGTTATAAACGATAAAGCATTTTAGGCTTGATTGCAAGACTTTGGGTGAGCACTTACACAACAGACCCATTGGGCCCTTAATAAAGTTTTTTCTGTTCATGAATGGCTTCTACCTAAAAATCACCTTTTCACTCATCCCAGATGCCATATCTTAAAAGTATATCTTTACTGCACTTTTGCATTAAGAATACTTACTTAATAATAATCTCCACTTAAACTGTTCGAGATCTTTGGATACTCTTTATATATAAGAATGAAGCCTTGTACCACTCATATTATGGTGATAAATATTATTATAGTTCTAAACATTTTGCAGAGGAGTAAAATGAAGAAAAGTGAGATTTAAGTGATTTGAAGAAAGTTGCACAGACAGCCTGTATCAGAGCCAGATCTTCTGAATCTTTGACCTAAGTTTTAACCACAAGTCCAACCTTCTACTTTCCTCTCCAACCTTCTACTTTCCTCTACTAGCAATAACTGTAATTTACTATCTAACTATTGTTCTTCTTGGCAACTAGATTCTACAGTGATGAAAGCATTAGAAATATTTTAAAATAGATCACTTGCACAGCACTGTAAATTCACCCATTTTTTTTAGATACAAGATATGTCATGTTTCTGATCTAAGGTAGACAAGGCAAAAAATGACAAGTCAAGGGAGAGACAGTTTCAATAAGATGGGGCATATAGAGATGGTTGGGAAGATTAAAGTATGAAGGATTCTTAGGATAAATGGATTTTAAAAAATGGAATTTGAAGAAAGGGAGAAAATCTCTTTTCCTTTCCACTTAGAGTCCTATTTCAAGAACAAAATGGCATGAAAGGGGGGAGAAACAGAGTGTGAGGAAAAAGAAGATGCAGCACACTGAAGAAATACAGAGATGGAGAATGACTCCTAAGGAACTGAAAGCAGAGTGGAAATTAAGGAAAGAATATTAAGTCCTTTGAAAGCAAGGATGAGGTGCTTATGTATGAAACACAAAGAGTCAAGGAGCTGATAATACATGAGGTGTCAGAGTGATCTATTAGGATTTAAACTATATTAGGAGTTAGCATGTTCACCCATAACATTGTGGAAGAAACCCTAATTAATAGGGCTGACAAATGATTAAAAAAACGAATCATAATTAATTGCAAGATTTAAAAAAAAAAAGTTGCAATTAACCACAACTTTAATTGCACAGTTAAACAATAGTTAGCACCCACCACCCAAGAGCCCAGAGCCTGTGTGCCCTGTGGCTCCTCCCCACACTACCAACAGCAAACAGCCCTAGCCCACTCCGTGCCTGCTCCAGACTCACCCCGGCTGGAGCCAACCAGCTGAAACACACGCGAACAGCCCTGCCCCTGGCCTGCCCCACACCTGCTTCAAACTCACCTGCCTATGCTGAGAAGTGGCAGTGGCTAGGCAAAAGCTGCTCTTCAGTAGAAAGAAAAAGCAGCCTCTCTCCCTCACCACTGCTGCCCCTTCTTTCTGCAGCCACCTGGAGTCTGTGCCTGGGCTGCCCTGTAGCTCCTCTGCACTGCCACCACTGCCCTGCTGGGTGGCCTGGAAGCAGCAGTGATGGGTGCAGAGAGGAGCCATAGGGCAGCCCGGGTGCGGGCTCTGGGCAGCTGCAGCAAGAAGGGCCTGGCAGCGGCTGCCACTGCTCAGCATGGGTGGGTGAATCTGAAGCAGGTGTGGGGCAGGCCAGGTTCCGGCTGGTCCGGAGCTCATCCACTCCGCTGGTCAAAATGATATGTGCAATTAACGTGATTAAAAAAATTAATGTGTTGATTTGTTTTTGTGTTAATCATGCAAGTTAAACTGTGATTAACTGACAGCCCTACTTGTATTTTCCTGAGGCTGACCAAGTAAATGTATTTGGAAAGATTAAAAGTGAGGCATCAGCCTTGCATTAGGAGGAAAAGAGTCTTGAAGGTACTCATTCCACTTGAGACCTGGATGTTTACCAGGCCAGGGTGTTTACTAGCAACAGCCATCACTTATTTGTCTTCAAAGAATCACTAAAACTACAGCCTTTTGTGGCCCAGGCTTTAAATATTTTTATCTACTTAATTCATCAGCTATTAAAAAAGCAGGCATTCACATGGTAGAAACATGGCTAGTTCCTGATGAATGTACTGATTTTAAACTCATGCCTACTAACTGAAGCAAGTTACATTCTCTGTGGAGTATTGTTATCCTTAATACAATCAAAGAGGTCTAGATGGATGGTGAAATAATTGTAAAGGCTTGCCCAACAGGCACAATTATTCACTTTAATAGGTGAATTCTCCTTCTGTTTTAACCACATAAGGGAGTGATTCGTAGGATGAGAACTAATAACGACTCCATTGTCTTCCCTTTTCCCTCTAAGGCCTGAGTGCCTTAATAGTTAACTATACTATTGCCATCACTTCTCTTTTAAATAATGTGATACAGAGGAGTCACAACTTGTATCTGGTCATCTGACTTGCAGATACAAACATGGGATTGTAAGACACATGACTTCAATTCTAAATGCTAGTATTAATATCCTCCCAGCAACGGCATGATAGATTACAGAGCGGTTTCAGTTTGTAGGAGTTACCAGGCCTCTGGCTATAGTCCTGGCTTCAGTGTGGTCTTAGGTCTTTATAAATTCTGTTTCTACACTCTAAAGGACCCCAGTAGTCTCAGTGAAATAACAACTGAGGTCAATTTTCAAGCACACAACTTCAATGAAAATTAATAATGCAGAGCGGAAAATAATTGTGCATCCTTCTTTCTTTTTAAAGCTTACTATTATTTCTTAAAGATAAGATATATGTCTTGCTTTCTGAGAAGAAAAAATGTCTCTCATTCTGCAAAAACCTAAGATGATATATGTTTAAAGTAAATATATAGTAAAAATAGACTTTTTATCAAATTTAACTGATGGACTATCTAGTCTAGTAACCTTTCTCCCTAAGTAACTATTTTAGATGCAGATTCCTTCAAGGAAAGAAATTCATTATTGTTATGCTATGCCATATTAAATACTGTCTACATGTGTTTGTGTATATATGAGAGAGTGTGTAATTTATTTCTGATCCCGGCTGTTGATCAAAATGAAACCTAGATTTTTATAAAAGTAAATCAAAATGCTAGTAAACTTCTGCTTTACGTTGTGTATATATAATCTATAATTACATGTATTTTACAGGTAGGGATAAGTGAACTCTTTTTGCTGATTCCAATAGACTCAAAAAACACGAGTTAAAAAAAATTCAGCTTGAACAAAAACATTACTAGGTTTGTGCTTTTTGTGACTCAATCTTAAGGGTAAGATAATAGTATGTTACAAAAGGAGGTACATTTAATGATTTCAGGAACTTGAATGGTAGATATGGATTGCATTTGGATGTCTAAGTCTACTTAGATATATAAATCTACCTTTTTTTCAATCTAAGAAAATAAGATTTGTAGATTCAAACTTATGTTGCTTACCTAAGAAAATTAGGTATTGAGGTTAGCTCATCCTGGTTCTTAGGAAATAATACAGGAAACATTCTGTCCTATGGGGGAGACTGATCAAATCAAATAGATCAAATCCTCCATAACTTGTGGCACACTGGTATTGACAAATAACAGATGAAACCATACTCTGCCAATGCCAGAAAATATAATAAACTCATAGATTTTGTTGATCAAGACAATAGTCATCATTATTAATTTACAAATGGACTCTGCATGTGGAAAGTATCAAGAAAAATCTAAGGGCCAAATTCTGAACATTACCTGAGTGCCTCTTCTATGTAGAAGAGAAAGTCAGAAGGAAATAGTCTGGCTTCTTGATGCAGTACCTAGCCCCAATGGAAGCTGGGGTCCTACTCTAACATGTGTTGCTGGAGGATATATTTTGGAGAGCTTTGCTCTGCAATACCACCTTGCTCTCGACTTGTGTTCACCAGGGGCTGGTACAAGAGCTAGCTTTACCTCCTTTGTCACCCTTGTGCATCAGGGGAATTCTCCGCTGGCCAGTTAACATCCACAATCTGTCATTTTGCAACACCTGAGTAGCACAATACAGATGGGGTGTATGGGAGAATCCAATGCTGAGCTGCACTTACTTATCACCATCAAGATGCTGTTATTCCCCAGTTCTACACACACTTACTTGTATTCATAAATTTTCTCACATGCATTACACACCTTGTAGGTGCTTATGGCAGCGGTTGGCAATCTTTTCAGGCTGTGGGCTGGTATGACCCAGCTCAGGTCAGAGGCAGGACAGTAGGCACTTGGACCCGGCTGCCACTGCTGCTTCTCCCCATGCTACAGGGGAAGTGTACCATGCCCCCTACTGCTTTCCCCCACTGAAGCATTGCTATTTCTTAGTGCTGCTGAAGCCCTCCACTGCCAAATACCACTGAAGCCCCATATCTGTGGGCCAGATCTAATGCATCTAATCAGATGTAGTCTGTGGGCTGTAGGTTGCCAACCCCTGGTTTGTGAGATTGGGGTCTTACATACAAAGACAAAATCCAGGATCCAAATGTTATTTCCCCTCCACTTCCATCAGAAAGAAACTATGAGATATATTTCCATGAAGAAATTAATAATGAATATGAGCAATGATATAACTACCGGTGTAGCTCTGCTGACTTAACAGAACTACATTCATTACACCCATGCCTCAATGCCTATGTTTTCTTCTTTAGAACCTATCAGTTTCTTTTTCTACCTAAAAGAACACAATATAATAGAAAAAGTGTGCAATTGGAAAGGCACCATGAATATTTGAAAGGTAAATATTCATCTCACTAATGTGGTGAGTACATATTGGCAAATAATTTTTATGCCAGAACATCACCACAGTCTTCAATGCTGTTATTCCCAATCATCATAGTCTAGCCCATGATGTCAAATTATTTTTAATTTTCTTTGCTTAAGCATGGTTAACAGGCTAATGTCATGACAGATATATAAACATGGGAACACAATGTTAATGTAATTCTAATAATAACCAGGGACTGGCATAAAAATACTACTTAACTCTCACTATCCCCCTACAAGGCATGTAAGTACATAGGAAAAGATTCTGGTGTGCACAGCGTAAGACTTATAGCTCAGGGGAAGCCTTATACCTTAGCTGAGTTCTGGTCTGGGACTGCTTTGGGGATTTGTTGTTTTCTAGGTCAGGGCTGTCCAATTCCTGAGTGAATATGGGACATAGGACTCTTGTCCTATGCCAGTGCCCCTTTGCCCTGCACTCCATGCTGCACTATGCCATGTAGGGCCCCTCTGACCCACTGTACTACGTGGTGTCCTTGAGTCCCCCTGAGCCACCCAACTGGGCTCCCTTGGCCCAAGAGGCTGTGCTTCCCCACCCTTCCCCCAAGGATGGGGCAGGAAGCAGAAGCTGGAGGAGCAGGGAGAGCCTGGAGACTGGGGTGACAGCAACAGCTGGAACAGTGGGGGGAGCAGTGCTTGGACCAGGAACCTGGGGGCTGCAGGTTAACCCTTTGGGTGCCAGATGTGGGCCATAAGCCACCAGTTGGACAGCCCTGCTCTATGTATCGGCAGCCTTCTCCATGGACCTTACTAACTGCAGTGCCTGTCTGGAATCTCAAATCTACTCCCTGCACCACCTGCCCACAACCCTGTCTGTGGCTTGACTTCTCCACAGGACTTATGAACAGGTCCTGGAGAGACAGTCTTCCTCAGTGCTCCGCCAGTGAAATCTCACCTGATTGTCTATGTGGTTCTGGTTTTACCCAGCATAAAGTGACTATAATAAGGGTGAACCCATCACTCATTCAAAAAAAAGGGGAAACAAAGGCCCAAAATAAAAGTGACTTGTTCAGGGCCACAGTGCCTTTGGATCCATGCTTCTCTCTCTACACATAGATCATTACATCCAACTAAAAGAAAGAGTAAAGTGGTACAAAGAAAGCACTACTTTGTCTGATATAGAATAAAGAATAATCAAACAAAGAATAGCTTCATGATGTGTTATAAGAGAAAGGAAATGCATCTTACCACTGGGATACATAGCAAATAGGAGACTTTTTAGACTGAAGCGCTTATTTTCACTATATTGTTGTTACTATGACAGCAGTTAAACTATTATTGAATTAACACACTCTTCCTCTGCCATTTTTAAACAAATAGATTTTACCTTACTTTGAAATCACTGCTTTCCCATGCATTCCAGTGGCGAGATGCATTTCCTATGTCTCATTCCATTTCCCAGTGGGAGATCCAATCTTATGAAGTATCTGAAAAATGTCAGTTCTCACTGAAGGAGACAAGAGCACCATTCACAAAGGGTATGGGCTTGGATCTGAAAGGTGCTGACGGTTCTGAGCTTCCACTGAAGCCACTGCAAATTGCCAGATTGGACCTTTAATGAATACACTGCAACAGTGATAATTTTCTTCCCCCCCAACGGTGTAAATACAACATAGGTTTGTTTAATCACGTAAGTGTCTCCCTGTGCTACCATGTACATGTAATCTTGAAGCATGATGCACTGTCAGAAGCCTTTGTTTCATTGCTTTGTCCCAACTAAGTTCAGCAGCACTGAACAGGGGAAGCAGGGTCTACATTTGCAGCAGATTCGCCCCCAAGATTGGGGTTTATTTTTTAGCCATAATGTTACAAATAATCACAGAAGTTTTCCTTCAAGTGTGGCATGTTTCTTCCCTCCCCTCTATTTTGAATGATCCAAAGCTTTGTTGTTAAATGAGCTCTGTATTCATTAAACTTATTTCCTCTGCAGGAAATGGGCTTATGCATACACCTGGACTAGTGGACCAATGAGGTGAAAGGCTGCTGCTGTTTTAGCCTTGGGGAATCTTCAGGACCGAGGAAATAATTTTAAACCAGTGACTCAATAAAGTATGATAACAACTGAAACACAGTCTCCGATGGTTAATTCCATCACAGCATTCATCAAGGAAAAATAATGTTTCAGAAAGTATTTGAGACATTAGTCAAGACACTAACTGCAGTGAATTTAAGGTAACCTTACTGGAACATAAAAGAGGGAGGAAAAAAGATTTAATATTGATGATTCAAATTAATCAGTCACCTAATACAAGTCAGTGCAACTCTATTTTCTTTTTCTCTTGCAAACTCATGGACAAAGCACTGGAGTAGGATTATTCTTCCTATTGGCCTCTTGGGCTACTTTGGGCAAATCTATTCCTTTCTTTGTACTTCAATTTCCCATCTGTAAAATGGGGATAATACACTTATCTCCTTTGTAAAGTGCGCTGAGGGCTGCTTGTGAAAAAGTGCTACATTGGAGTGAGGCATTATTATTATCCTGTGTTGGTAAAGTACTTCTTAAATTTTATTTTACCCAAGTAAATGCTTCCTTCCCCTAGCTATAGAACTATTCTTCTCAGCCTTCATTACTATAGTATGTGAGTACCTTCTAATAATGCATTAAATTAAGTGACTTGCATTTGCCACATGTGGGTCTCTCTCATCCTATATATATATATATATATGCACACACTAATCTGCACTCACTGGAGAAAGCAAGGAGGAGGAAGTGCATGTTGTTTTTGGAGTGTAAGGTGCTAAATTTTGGGATGGTCCTTAGTTCCTGTGGGACTTCACGTTTCAGAATAGTCCCCAAGAAAGCTCTGGCATGGCCTTATGATAACAAGAGCTTCAGGGGTGGATTAACTAACCACCAGGGTGGGTGGATAAAAATCAACATTTTTTTTTAAATTAAAAATCAGATGTTATTATTTAAATCAGTTTTTTATTTAATATTTTTATATTTTTTGTTAAGATGCTTTTAAAAAAATAAACATATATAAAGATAGTTTTAATTTAATCTATGTTAAAGCTCAACTATATATCATGGAATAGGGATTATATCTTCTAATTATGTATTACTTGAGACAATATATTCATGTAACCTTTTTAGAAGTTTTATAAATAGGTCACAACAGGCCATGTGCTATATATGGGGTTTCCAGAGGCTCCTCTATAGATAAGTTTAAAGAAAACCACTCTACCCAATGGGATTCAGTGCTCAGTCTAGAAGATCCCATTAAGCATCTCTGTGATGCTTATTTTTAGTTCTCAAACTGTGGATTTGTCTCTCCAGAGATCATTGGCAGACAAGGTTCTTTGGGTAGATGTGATATCTTTTATTAAACCACTAAATAGTTGGAAAAACTGTTCTTTGCAAGCTTTCGAGCACATATGCCCTTCTTCAGGCACAGGGAGAGTTTGTTGTCTCCAGAGATAACATCCTTGTTAACAGCAGTATATAGAGATGAGAGATAACAGACCTGATTATCCACCCATCAGCCCTATTCTCTCTCTGCAAGTTTGTGTACACACAGTCAAGCCCTTACCTTTCTCTAAAAATGCAGCATTTCAAGAAATTAAATGAATAAATGCTCTTTTTGTAGAAAACAATCATTAAAGCAAGGCTTTCTGAGCAGTGATTTAAATAATGATTTAAATCACATCCACCCTGCTAACCATGGGTTGCATCTTGGAGCTATAAGTGATTTTTTAGATAAGTGTCCCAGACCATTAAGCAGATGGAAGATAAGAATCAAGACACTGATTTTGACTTACTGTTATACAGTAAGGAGAGGAGAGGATACATATGTTAATGGTTGCCCTGTGTTGCTGAGAAGACATGCTACAGCATTCTGAACTAGCTGGAATTTCCTGCGGACTCGATGGCTTCATTCCCAGGCAGACTGTGTTGCTTTAGTCTGGATGGAATCAGACAAAGTGGTCCACAAATAGGTCTAGTTCATTATTTACCTGCATGGGAGTGAATCTCCTGGCTAACTGGAAATGGTAGAAAGTGTTCCTTATGGTTGCTGCCATGTGAGAATTTCACATCAGCAAAGAATCAACGATGTCTTTTGTGTCTCTTAGTATCCCCTTTCTTTATTTTTCTATTTTTTTGTCTTACTAAGGCTGCTTCCTTGCTGTTTGCAATTTACCTGCCAACTCTGTTTGCTTTGAAATGGTTGCAAATGTCCTCTATAAGGGCTACTTTGATGGATTCAGTGACTGAGAACAGTCAACAGCAATGGAAACAAGAAGCTACCTAGCAACTATCACTGAACAAGAAAACCTTCCTCTACACCAAAGATTTAGCAATCTGCAGAGGAAAAGAAAGCAGAGTAGAGAGGGACTAGCTGTCATGCCAGGGATAATAGACTGGCTCTGTACAAGGTTTTTCAAGAATTAATGGGACAGATGAAAGTGGTTTAGATATGAATAAGAGCCAGAAATATCAGGGCAGAGGGCCAGACAGAAAGAAATAGCTGTTCAGCTTTAAAGAATAGACTGGTGAGATGACGGGGATGAATGATTGCTAGTGAGGGAAATAGAAATGGTGGTGGGATCAATGTTCCACTCAATTAAAATTTTTGACTCTTAGGTGCATGACTAGTTTAACTAAATAATGTCTCTTCTGTTCTTATGTCAGTATGTTATAGAGGGCAGTGTTCAGTAATATTTATATATTTGATGTAGTATCCTGAAACAACTGAATGAGGATTGTCATCTAATGCATATTAAAAAAATTAATACATACTCAATGGGTGTGTCTACATGAGACACTACTGTTTAGCATCTATTTAGTATTAGCAAATACTAAATAAATGTTCAGTAACTGGAGTTACCACACAGTAGTGCTGGCGAATGTCTTTTAGATGTTGCTATTGTGCAGTAGCCTAATAATACTATGCAGTAGCATATTAGCACTGTCCATGCAGTGATGTGCTACTGCATAGTATTTTTTGGCTATTAAGCAGTCAGCATCTCATGTAGACGTGCTCAGTTACACATAAAGTAACATGGAAAACATTTACTATGTTTAATATTTCAACACCACAGTCCATTATGGATAGCTTGCACATTTTTTTCTTTTGCAATCTAATTTTTGCAATCATATCATTTTACAGGCAAGCTTGGTAAACAGGTTTGCTCTTGGGAGATTATTATAGTGAGATTTACCCTGGAGCAATTTTATCATGTCTAAATTATGAATACCACGAAAGAGATATTTACTTGAAATGAAAATGAAGAATGGCCATGTTTTTGTGGGCCAATAACATTCAAGGCTTGTGGGCCAATAACATTCAAGGCTTGTGAGTCTCTTAATATCCAGAATAGTAGGAATGAACAAAATAGGAATGAACGAATAGTAGGAATGAAATAGTAGGAATGAACGAAGTGTCCAGGAGCTCCCTCAGCCGAGATATGGAAAGGAGCATGACTTGCAAGTACAGCTTGTGATAGCCCTGAGAGGATGGGCACTATGGTTTAGCCAGGGGGCTTTAGGTTTGTGTTACAGCCAGGAGGCTTGAGTTTGTTTGGCTTTGTTATTACACTCGGAGGCTTGGGTGAGGCTGTAGGGGTTGGAGGAGGCCTCATAAGAGGGCATAGTGTCCTCATAGGGACCCCAGAGAGTGTGGGGTGCCCTAGCGCCACAAGGGCACATTATTGTCATAGCGCCAGGGAAGGCGCAGCTCGCACGCCAGTGCGTGAGCGCCAGGAGGGCGAGGAGCGCAACCGGTGGGTTGCAGCGCCAGGAGGGCGAGGAGCGCTGAGACCCCAGATTGCGTGCGGGGTACATAGACCCCAGCCCCAGGGAGAGGGGCGATTTGAGTGAGAAGCCCCGTGGGGGCACGACGAGCCCCAAAGAGGGGGAGTGCCACACCGTGTTATTGAGAAGCCCCATGGGGGCACGGCGAGCCCCAAAGAGGGGGAGCGCCATACTGAGGAGCCCTAGAGAGGGGCCATATCGAGGAGCCTGAGACGGGCATAGCGAGCCTGGCCGCAGGCTAGTGCGGCAACACCCCTCAGACCGAGGCAGGGCGCTGCGGTTGCCCCTGAGAAGACAGGGAGTAGCAGCGCGGTGAGCCAGGGTCAGAGAGGGTACCCGTACGGTTGGCCGGAAGGGCCGGGGCCCGCTAGGGAGTCCCTGAGCGGGACCGCACCATCAGGAGAGTCCCAGTGAGAAGTTGGGTGCGAGAGAGAGAGCCCAGCGTGGGCTACACTTTAGGGGAGGCCCAGGAAGCGGGCATACAGACCCAACAACGTCTATTACATCTGCGAGGCTTGGGGTGTGGTATTAGGGGCTGGTAGGAGCCACGCATAGCCCATAAGGCTGGGGCGCTTGGGTAGCGCCCATCGTACGGGGAGACCCAAGAGGGGTCCAGGAGCTTACGTGCCCGAGGAAACACAAGGCAGCCTCCCTATTACATATTCCATCAAGACGTGGTGGGCGAGAATGGAGGGTGCCCTCGGGCCGAAGTAGCGCGGTGAGAGGGCCTCAAGGAGATCACGGCCCTCCGTGAGGACCCCGCCATGACAATCTACAACAAAGTTCTCCATTACAACCACATCTGCTCCGATCTCACTGAGTGAGAAGCACACCTTAAAGATCAGGAGGACTGTAATTCCTACAATTACAATACAATCCCAAACCTGTAGCCACTCAGATCAACAAAGCCAGATTCAAACCCTGCTCTGGCCTGTTACAATACTAATCCTGGAACAAGGGCAACAGTCTGTCTGGTTGTTACCTATACCCAGCTTGAACACCTTAGATACATCATTAATAACCACCAACTCCTCCATTAGTAACCACCAGCCTCTCCTGGAAAAGGATGCCTGTCTCAAGGTATCCTTCGGAGACAAATATGTCCTGGCTTATAGGCAGCCCCCTAACCTCAAACATCATCTCTCAAGCAACTAGCTACCTAATTCCCAGTCTCACTGAAGCACTAGGCCTTGCAACAGACCCCACATTATATATATCATCACCTGAATACAGTGCCCCTCTGCTGTCTACATTGGACAGAATGTGTGTTCTCTACATGAAAGAGTGAAAGACAACTGTTCTGACATCAGCTGCAAAAACCCCCGCAAGCCCGTGGCAGCACACTTCAGCCTTGCTGGACACTCCATCACTGACCTGAGGGTGGCTATTCTTAGATAGCAAACTTTTCAAAACCAATTTGAATGAGAAACTGTGGAACAAGAAATCATGCAGAGACTCGATTGTGTTAAGTATGGTTTAAGCAGGACCTACACATTCTTACCCTACAATCTTTGTTCCTGTAGGTTTTCTGCTTTTTTGTTTGCCCCTCCCAGCATTGCCTCCTTCCCCCTCTCCTCCCCTGGCCTGTTTCCCTTGTCTTTTATATCTTACTTTCTTTCTTCTTATACTTTGCTTTATGCATGTCCTTTCACAGTATCTAATGAAGTGAGCTTCAGGTCACAAAACCTTGGGCTATATATCTACTTTGGTTTATCTATAAGGTTCAAATATATCCTGTTTTTCACTAAATTTCAGACTAACATGCTAACTACATCGCCTTTCACATATATCAAGCTATTCACATTTTCATACAAAACTCTTAGTCACTGATGTAAATTAGTCCTGACCATACACACAAGTTATCTGATACATACTAGATATAGAAATATTTGAGAGGTCCTTAAAAATCCTAATAAAAAAACTCATCTATTGGATCTACTGTTTCTGAAACCAGTGTTGCTAGATGCTTGACATGGTGGATAGATGAACAAGGACAGGGAAAATGATAATGTTGTTTGAAAAAGTAACACAGAGTGAAGGTCTAATTTCAACCAGCTGACTTTTTGCCCATCCCTTCAGGGAGTTACAGTTAGTGTGGTACATACCCCTTGTTAAGTTCACTCAGATAATGGGATATCCAAGACTCCCCAGTACACAAGCTAGACTACTCCCTCCTTTTGAAACAAGAAACTTTACATCACACACATAGATTTATACTTCTTGGGAACAACATGAGGGTAGAAAAACAGTCTCAGTTTTCTTTGCTGAGAAATCTTTATATTTTCTAGGTACAGAGAGCCTATTAAAAACTCGAAGATTAACAGCATTGACTAGGATCTGATTTCTAGGCAGGAAGTATAAACAATGACTTGAAAGGTATAAATGCACAACTTTCCAACTGATTTACCAGTAGCTCTTTAGAATCTGTCATGCATGTCATATTGACCTTACAAACTTAATTACCTAAGCTGTAAGAAACTGAATGCCTGCCTCTCAACTCCTTGATCAAGACAGCATTAAAAGTAAACCCCTGTGGCATAGCATATCACATATGGATCATCCTCAAAAATAAGGATCTAACAACTTGGAGTGCCTAAATTTGATTTAAGATTGCTGAAGTAAATCTGCACTGGCTCTTAGAAGTCAACGGTTATAGCAAAATGAAACTGTGAGGGCTGAACCAGGCCTAACATCTTCAGGGTACAAGCAATGGATGCCTAATATTGCTGACCACAAATGTTGAAAAATTATACATAACACCCCCCAATGTCATGAGACTGTTTTAAACATTAGATTTTAAAAATATAAAATTTGGCCTCTTATGCCTAGGTGACTGGTAGGGGGGATGTGGGGCGGGGGGCACATGCTCCTCCCCCCCCCGACAGGGCTGTTCCCACTGCCATCTCCACTGGCAGCGTCTGCGGATGCTCGCCAGCTCCACCCCTATCGACAATGCTGCCAGCAGTGTCTGTGCGAGCTCACCAGCTCCTTCCGTGCTGCCACTGCCAGAGTCTGCAGATGCTCGCCAGCTCTGCCCCCGCTGCCAATGCTGCCAGTGAAGTCTGCAGGTGCCCCCCCCCCCAACTTAGGAGGCACCAGTTGCCCATGCTCTTATGCGCTCTCTCTTTCTTAAATGAAAGCTGAAATTCTCATGTAATGACGTCTGGAGGGGCTGGGTAATTAAATATTAATAAAAAATTGAAACATCGTGCAATAATGTCAGAGCTGGTAACAGTGTATATGCACTTGTACATCAGAGAGTTGTAGGGCAGTAATTCCTAAACTTTACTGAGTCAGAAACTGCCTTCTTAAGAAACTGGTGTTTCATCAGTTAATTTCACAACAGAGCTTTATTGTACAATCATAGAATCATAGAAAATTAGGATTGGAAGGGGTCATCTAGTCCAACACCTTGCTCAAAGCAGGATCATCCCCAACCAGATCATTCCAGCAAGGGCTTTGTCAAGCCAGGCCTTAAAAACCTCCAAGGACGGAGAGTCCACCACCTCTCTAGGTAACCCCTTCCAGTGCTTCACCAACCTCCTCGTGAGAAAGTTTTCCCTAATATCTAACCTAAACTTCTCTTGCTGCAACTTGAGACCATTGCTCCTTGTTCTTTCATCTGCTGCCACTGAGAATAGTTTAGCTCCATCATCTTTCTAACCTTCCTTCAGGTACTTAAAGGCTACTATCAAATCTGCACTCTGTCTTCTCTTCTGCAGACTAAATGAGCCCGGTTCCCTTAGCCTGTCCTCATAAGTCATGTGCCCCAGCTCACTAACCATTTTGATTGTTCTCCACTGGACTCTCTCTAATTTGTCCACATCCTTTCTGTAGTGGGGGGCCCAAAACTGTACACAGTACTCCAGATGTGGCCTCACCAATGCCGAATAGAGGGGAATAATTACTTCCCTTGATCTACTGGCAATGCTGCTACTAATGCGGCCCAATCTGCTGTTAGCCTTCTTGACAACAAGGGCACATTGTTGATTCATATCCAGCTTATTGTCCACTGTAATCCCAGGGTCCTTTTCTGCAAAATTGCTGCTTAGCCAGTTGGTCCCCAACCTGTACCAAGGCATGGGATTGTTCTGTCCTAAGTGCAGGATTTTCCACTTCTTCTTATTGAACCTCATGAGATTTCTTTTGGTTCAATCCTCCAATTTGTCTAGGTCACTGAATTCTATCCCTACTTTCCAGCGTATCTACTACTCCTCCCAGATTGGTATCATCTGTGAACTTGTTGAGGGTGGAATCCATCCCATCTTTCAGATTGTTAATGAAGATATTGAACAAAACTGGCCCCAAGCCTGACCCTGGGGCACTCCATTTGATTCTGGCTGCAAACTAGACATCGAGCCATTGATTACTACCCTTTGAGCC
Source organism: Alligator mississippiensis (assembly GCF_030867095.1). Classification (NCBI taxonomy): domain Eukaryota; kingdom Metazoa; phylum Chordata; order Crocodylia; family Alligatoridae; genus Alligator; species Alligator mississippiensis. The sequence goes on from NC_081825.1 coordinate 61,778,561, forward strand.
TGATGATCCAGCCAGTTTCCTATCCACCTTACTTCCTTAACTTACTTGCAAGAATGTTATGGGAGACTGTATGAAAAACCTTGCTAAAGTCATGGTACATCATGACTGCTGCTTTCCCCACATTCACAAAGCCAATCATTGCATCACAGAAAGCAATCAGGTTGGTCAGGCATGACCTGCCCTTGGTGAATCTATGCTGACTGTTCCTAATCACCCTCTTCTTCTCCAAGTGCTTAGAAATGGATTCCTTGAGGATCTGCTCCATGGTTTTTCTGGGGATTGAGGTAAGACTGATTGGTTTGTAGTTCACTGGATCCTACTTCTTCCCTTTCTTAAAGATGGGCACTATTATTTGCTCTTTTCCAATCATTGGGGACCCCCCCTGATCGCCATGAGTTTTCAGAGATAATGACCAGTGGCTCTGCAATCACATCAGCCAACAGCCAACTCCTTCAGCACCCTCAAATGCATTACATCTGGCCTATAGATTTGTACACGTCCAGCTTTTCTAAATAGTCCCTAACCTGTTCTTTCATCACTGAGGGTTGCTCACCTTCTCTCCAAACTGTGCTGCCTCGTGCAGTAATCTTGGAGGTGTCCTTGAAGTGATACACAAACTCTAGTGCATGGGCAGCCACCTCCAGCATGCATATCTGATAGGACTGTGTGAAGCTTCGGTCACTGACGCGATTCAGAGATTTGGCCCGATTTGGCAGCTGAATCTCTGATTCTAAATTGAATCAGGAGACCCATTAATCTCTCCAGATCAAATCAGAAGCCTCCGATTCGATTCGGAGAGATTCAACAATTTGGCCATTGACATAGCTTTACATGTTTTTTCTACATACCTCAAGGTACTAGGAGCAGCTCATGAATGCTGAGATGGTGGGGCAGATGGAGTGTCCCACAGGTGCACGGCGGGGGTGGGGGCGGTCCCCTACATGCTCGGCTTGGCGGCAGACCCAGAAGTGGACCAGAAGTATTTCCAGTCCACTTCCGGGTCCACACTCCCTCCCCTGGCTTGGTGACTGGTGCCTCCTGGGTCTGGGGGGCACCTAGGGCCCTTGCACGGCCAATCACCAAGCCAGGGAGGGCCGGGGGTATTCCCCACGCACTCAATAGTGGACCCAGAAGTACTTCTGGTCCACTTCTGGATCTGCCGTTAAGCTTGCAGGGGACACCCCGCCCCCCTCCACCATTCCTGTGGGTCGCTCCATCTGCCCCACCATCTCAGCATTCATAAGCTGCACCTGTTACATTGAGGTATGTAGAAAAAACATATACAGCTATGTCTATGGCTGAATCACTAAGCCTCTGAATCAGAATTGAATCTTCAGATTCAGATTTGGCCAAATCAAATTGGGACAGTGATCTGAATCAGCAAATTGAATCACTGTCCCTTGAATCAGGCCGAATCTCAATCCGAATTGACTGCCTGCTTCGCACACCCATAATATCAGAGAATGGCATACAAAGACATTTTGCTTGGCATGCACACCTCGGGACAGATGGCATGGAAGGGGCCATGGCTGCACTGCCACAACAAGGATTGGTCCCCTTACAGCTCCCCTGCCATCTGCCTGGAGGCATGCATGCACCTCTCACTAGCAATGAGCTCAGCCAGGGTCAGTGGACCCCAGTGCAGCTGCTTGCAGCCTCTCAGCTGCCTGCCACAGTTGGCCCAGGCTCTGGGCAGGCCCCTGCCACCTGCTACAGAGCAGCAGGCAGCAGGGAAGCTAAAAACAGCTGTACTGGGGTCCACAGAGTCCTAGCCTGGCTCATTGCTGATGGCAGGTGCACTGAAATAAAGATGTTTTGGGGGACAGGATTGTTTTTCTGCATTAGGGGAGTCACATTGTAATAGATTTTGCTCACATTTAGCTCTTCACTTTGCCTCAACCATTGTTTTCAATATTTAAAGCATTTTTTATTGGATAGTTCTCCAACTAGCAGAGTTTTGGGAACCTTGCTGCCTCCAGTCACTCATGGAAGTGAATTTTAGGGTATTTTGTTATTAACTTAATTATCAGGCATTTGAAAAGCTACATAGTCTTTCAGGTGTTCTTGCAATCCCTGTAATACCTCACATATAGCACACATTAAGGACCCTTCTGGCTCTGAGTGCTGTTTTCCCCTACCTGTTGTTGAGTACCCACCTGGCTGCTTCTCCCTTCTACAGTTCTCAGGGGACAGGATATAGGCAGACATTTTCCTATGCCTGCAGATGGTTCTTCATCAGTCTCTATTCTAGTAGATCTGGATGCCTGCTATGCCCCAACATCAATACAGGCTACATTATCTCTGGACCAAATAACACAAATTATAATGTTTGAGGATGATTCATCTGCAACTCTACCAATGTCACATATATCATCATCTGCTTACTGTGCTCCTCTGTTGTTTACATGGGAAAGATGGGGTAATCCCTACATGAAAGAATACCAATCTGATTTAAGATCCAGAAAGACACAAAGCCTGATGGCAGAACACTTTCACCTCCTTGGACACTCCATCGTTGACCTCTGGGTGCCTGTTCTTAGTCAGCAAATCTTTATAAACTGATTTGACGGAGAAACTAAGGAACCAGAAATCATCTGCAGATTGGATTACATTAAGTATGGTTTAAACAGTGACTACAGATTCTTATCCCATTACTTGGGTTTGCTTTTATGACCCCTTTGTTCCAATGGGGTCTTTGCTTGTTTGCCTTTCCCAATACTACCTCCTTCACCTCTTCCCCTTCTCCCTCTCTCTTCCTACCTTTTGTATTCAAATCATTCTCTCAATTCTATGCACCTCCTTTCACAGCAGCTGATGCAGTGAGCTCCAGCTCACAAAAGTTTATTCTATCTATCTATCTATCTATCTATCTATCTATCTATCTATCTATCTATCTATCTATCTATCTATCTATCTATCTATCTATCTATCTATCTATCTATCTATCTATCTATCTATCTATCTAGTTTACTTAATCTACAAGGTGCAAATCTTTCCTGCCTGAAATTTAATAGCTCCATGGTGACCAGTTTATAAATGCTCCTTGCTTCTAGTGTGCTCTAATTATTTACATTTTGATGCTATGGGGATGGGCAAAAAATAAGAAATTAAGTAGAACAGAGAGAACTGTCTAGAACATTGGCTGGCAAGGTTTTGTTGTGGAAGGCTCTATCAACCTGGTTTGGGTCCAAGGGGTGGGGGGTGTGCTTGTGACCCAGGCTGCATACACACATTCAAATCATCTGGGAGAATTCTCCCAGGTTTGCTCTCCTGGTGTAGAAACTTACCCAGAGCCATGTGTACAGACATTAAAATACTGAGGCCCTGAAGAGTGGAGAGTTTGTGCTGCTGACACTGTGCAACCAGGGGAAGGGCCCTGTGAACCCATCTCAGCAAGTTCTGCAGGCTCCCTTTGCCTGGCAACAGATGACAGCAGTGCATAGGGCAGTCCTGATTTGCTGACCCAGACTGCTCATGGTCAGCCTGTATTTCCCTGCAGCACAATGCAGGGATTGTGAAGCAGCAGCAGAGTCCAGCAAGTGACACACTCTCTCCCTAGGGGGGGCAGGTGTTGAATGCTCAAGGACTGCATTCTTTTCTGAGAGAAGCTACAACATGTTCAGACCTTCACTTCCCCAGGAGAAAGTCTTCTGTAAGTGATTTAATCGTTGGTGTTCCCAGGATATTTTTATCCTGGAGCAGCCATTTTTACTCTGGGAGAAAAAGCCTGAACTCTGTCTCTTATGGTTTCTCCTGAGAAAGCAGTGAGTCTACCAGGGGAAACCAAATGTCTGTATGAGGCCTCATTCACTGACACTGCTGCTTTTTCTCCCAGTTTCATGCTGGGTGGGGGCAAAATACTGCAGGTGGAGTGGTCCCTGGGCTGCCGGGGGGGAGGGGGGGTGGTATTGCTTCCCTCTGTGGCAGTGACGGCCCCCCCCGCCAGGCACCCGGCTCAGGCAGTCCCGAGGGGCACCGCAGCCACAGAGGGAAGCATTGGGCCCCCCACACATCTCAGGGAGGCAGGCAGGCTCCAAGGGAGGGGAAAAAAAAAATCAGGCTTGCCACTTTAATTGGGTGGAGCCTGCCTTTCTGGGCTGCTGCTAGGCTGTCTGCAGGGCTTCCTGCAGAGCTGCAGAGCTTCATGGAGCCTGGTGCTGTGCTCCATAGCTGTAGGGGCAGCAAACTAAAACTCCTCCCCATCCAAGTCATGTAAGGAACATTATGCCACTGAATTTCCTACAGCAGCTAGAAATAATGCGCAATACGGCGCTGAGGCATGCAAACACCGACACCATTAAAGCGGTGCAAAAGAATTTAGCCCGCTTTAAAATGTCATGCACATACGCCTATTGTTTTGTCTACACACAGCTTAAGTGTTTAGGGGGTGAGGACTTTGGTTCCTGAATTAGGTAGTTTTCTAGCCCTCTAACAGAGTATTAATGGAATCTGGACCACAGTTCATCTGGGAACATTAAACTCATTCCATTAAAAATAGTTTCCCAGGAATGGAAGGCTGATGCTTTATCTTCTGGCCACTCATAGCTGTTATTTCTGGTTTGGGTGATGATGCCAGATCAAAGTACAGATCTTCAGAACAGTAAGGCTTTTCATAATGGCCTCCCTGCATGATAAGTCATTGTGTCAGCTAAGAAAATGAATTTCTAATAACACTTGGCGTTGAATCAGTTGCTTGTCTCAACGAAGAATTGTACAGAACATTATTTATTTGATCTGAATAACACTGAAGTAGAATTCGGCTTTTAGTGGAAAGTTTGATTCAGATTTATTTGATTGCTTCAAAATCAATGTATAACTTCTTATATTTAATCTGGGAAATATAACTACTAATTAACTGGGAAAACTACTACCATTGCATTAGCTGGTTTAATAGTATGCCTTTTTAACCTCAATGTAACCAGTTTGCCATGAGATTTTGGAGAACTTTGTTCACATGGAAGTGAGAAATGTATAATACAGTATTAGTTTCACCAGGCAAATGCTTGGAAAGATTTCCCATTCATGTATTTCATACATATTGCTTGTGATGCTACCTATCTATAGCAGAATAATTAAGCCCTTTCATTCTAAACTTAGTTACTTATAAATATCTTCAGAATGTGTTACTCTTTAACCTACAGCACACAAATGCTGTAAATCTGATTTAAAGGGTAAGTCAGTAATTTTGTAATTTGTGCTACACTAACAAAGAAAGAAACAAGGAAATTATCACATCATTATAGTGATCTGACACTATACTGATATGCAACTTATATTGTAGTTCTGAATGAAAAGTGACTGGCTATATTTCATCCGCTTTCAGTAGTTATGTTTCTGCATAACTAAATCTGTGTATTCGAAATGTTATCTAGATTTTTCTGGTATATCTACTAGTAGTTATAAAAGGCAAAATTCCTTTTCCAGGCTAACAGTGAGTCAGACTTCAGTGATCACTATAAAATGCGTGTCTGCAAAGTCACTGAGTGTCCTGGATCAATTCCAGTTCATTGTAATGAATAGAGTTAAAGGAAAACTCAACAGGGTATTTTTAATCACTTTTACCTCTAATAACAATGAGATGCTATTTCCATTGTTCCTGTTATGAAAATAAGTTGCTGACATGTTCCCAAAAATTGATTATTATGCTTTATTCAATGGATCAACCATTAGGACACTGCAGCCAATCAGGAAAGGGAGTGGAGAGGAACAGACAGAGGAACCTCAAAGGAAAGGACAAGACACTGTGTCTTTTGTCTTTTGTTCCAACATGGAAACAAACTGTCTCCACTCCCGATAAGCTTCCCTTTTGATCTGGTTTTGTAATAATTAGGGGTAGGCACTAAGTTGTTTAATAGATCTCTTTACAACTCAGAGTCCAGTCCACACTAAGTAAATATGAATGGAGATTATTTATCACATATGCATATCAAAGCAGGAAGAGAGGGGTGCAATTTGTTTATAATAAAGTATAGTAATTTGCGGGGGTGGGTAGATTTTCTGTTAGAAATACAAGTCCCATCGTGATTTGATATCCCTTAGACACTTAGAAAAATCTCCACCCTCTTCCTTTACTAAGTGGTTATAGTTCCCACTGGTTAGTTTGAGAAGACAAGCCTGTCACTTCTCAGGGGAGGTTAATACAGTAGGGTATCTGGTTCTCACCCTCAACAGAGTTATTTTTCTAATTCACCCTGGCAGACAGATGAGGTAGGTCCTATTAGCTTTCAACTACAAATACAAAAATGCTGGGAGAAAGAGGAAGCTATGGATAGGAAAACAGGCACTCTAGGGATGCAACCACAGAAACGACCATAGTTAGGGACACGCTCAGGATGAAATGTATGCCTTTTGGTATTTAAACTAACAGTAAAGTTGGCATTGGACCATATGCAATAAGGACTGTATTGTATTAGAAGCCAAAAATTTCAACTGCTTGCAGTGTATTACTAGGCGATGAGATTCAAGGTTCTTAGTTTATTAGGAGAAAAGGCTTTGTTTATGAACCAAACAGGCACTGAGATAACAAGACAATGTCGATGAGAAATTAAAATAAATTTTATTTTCTTATCTGCAAATAACATATCAAAAAGGAAAACCCATTCTGTAAAATGAAAGTTTGCACAGAGAGCTTAGATGAGAGGCAAACATGCCTCTTTCATACAGCAAGCAGACTATCATCCTTTTCATCCCATCAGTTGAAAATCAGATTATAAAGTTTATAATCTATAGCAAACTGCAGTTCTTTAGAGAATGGATGCTAAAGTCAGGCAGGAACTGAAGAGTGTCTGTTAAGAAATAGATTTTGAAGACGATTACAAACACCTGATCTGAACTCTGGCATACACAGGCTGTAAAATCCAGCCTGGCTTTCCTGTATGAAGCCCAATCACCAGCCAGAGAATGGCAGCATCACTTCTACAAACGCTTCTTGATTTATGGACTTCAAGTAATGGGGAGTTTACCACATGCCATGACAAACTTTCGAAAGGACAATTATCACTGGTGTTTAAACAATTGCTTTAATTCTAGTTCATATTCTTCTAGTTTCAACTTCTAGTCACTGGATCTGCTTTTGTCTGCTAAACTGAAGAGTCTTTCATTAGTAAGCTGTTGCATAGGTACCTAATGATCATTGCCAAGCTGTCTGATGATAATGACATGATACTAGGCTGACAATGAAGTAAACGACCAGGACTAGAATAGTGATATAGTTCTGGTGAATTGTTGGTTTGCAGTAGTCTGCAAGTTTACCTCTCATGATTCACAAAATATTGTACCTTTAAATGATCCCCAAAGCCATGTAAAGGTACAGACTATTTACTGGACAAGCTATGCTTCTCAAAAATCTAGTTTGCTATATATTTATGTTATCAGTGAAATACTATTCTCCCTGCTGGTACAGTAAGTGACGCAGTAAAAGTGAATACAAAAGAGCAATGATGTTGCACTGGACTTCCAGGAAAAGAGACGCATTGTAAACTTCCTCATTTAATATTTCAAAAATGGAAAGGTTGATAGGATAAATGAATTGTTCACAAGAATAGACTCTTTTAATCGAATAAAATAGGTCATTAAAGTTAAAACTTTGTAAAACTGCACCAAAGCTATAATAAAGTTCACATGTAACACTCATATCCAGTACAGTTTTAAAGGCTGATACTCTAAAGATTTTATTCAGATAAGAAACCTATGTCTTCTGATATTTATTCAAGGTTTTTCCACTTCTTTGTTCTTGGAATCAGGGTAAAAGTTTTACAACATGAAGGCTTCTCACAGAATTTCCTATGTACTCTGGTTTTGGCTAAGCCAGAAATACCATATGGAAAGCCTTTTTCTTGCAAAAGTTTGGCACTTTTGCTTCTGGTTGACACCAGGAAGTTTGAAATACACAAAAAATAAATCAAAACGAAGCAAATGAACTTTTTTTGAATCCTAGGAAAAGGTTCAGTATAAGTTTGGTTTGACTTCCTAACAGGAAAAGCTACTGAATTCTGGAAAAAAAAATCTCACAGGGAAAATGATGAAAGTTCTCTGTTTTGGTACTTAGCAATTAGACTGGATAAAGCTCCAGCAACTGAGTAATAGCCATGAGCCTAGACTATCAAGTAGATGGATTGATCAGGGATGTCAAACTCACTCTGTGCCCCAAGCCAGATTTGGATTGCAAGGCTCCTTGTGGGTTGGACCCGTGAGGCCAGTAGCACTGGAAGCAGTGATGGCAGCAGAGGCATGACTGACAAGCCAAGCATTCACTTGCTGTGGAAGAAGTAGCACAAGTAGTGGCAGTGGCAAGGCAGGAAAGCAAGGTAGGAAGCATGGCCCCGGGTTCCAAAGCAGGCCATGCCCACCGCCAGCCACTCCCCTAAATCCCATGGCACACCAGCAGTCTGGTGCGGGCAGGGCCAGTACAAGGTCCCAGGGCTCAGCTGAGTGCTGCAGGACTAATTGGGGGAGCTACAACTACGTGTGGGCCTGAATATGAAAGCTGCTGCTGAAACCAGCTAAAATAGAGGTCCATATAAGAGTAAGTATAGATCAAAGGTGGGCCATTATTTGGGTCCATGGGCCACATAGGGAGTTTTACTGACTGTCATGGGCTGGGTAAGTACCCTCCCCTCTCCTCTCCTTAACAACAGCTCACCAGAACTCCCTATGTGGGATGGGGCCATGGGTGGGCAGGGAACAGTGTTCAGGAGTAGGATTGGCGGATGAGGCCAGGATCATGGGCCGGGTTGAGGGGTGGGGCCCAGTGCAGAGCCATGATTCGCTGCCTACATCATTGCCCGTGGAACCCATACCCAATTCAGGGGTGTGCAAGCAGCAGATCACGGCTCTGTCTTGGACCTGACCCAGTGCTATTACCACCCCAAGATCTTGGTATCTCCCCAGCCCTGCTTATCCATCTTTATTCTGGATACTGTTCCCCACCAGTCCACTGCTCCATCCCAACTGCCTGGCTATGCACCCTGCCCATGCAAGTCTAGCCCCCGGCAGATGGACTGGCCAGGGTACCTAGACAGTAGGGCTGGGTCTGGCAGTGGTGGCAGCCAGAAGAAGCTGCTGCCACTAGGGCTGCCAAGAAATGCAGTCTGGCTGCCACACTGCCCCAACCCCACTGTGTGCCCAAGGGCAGTGGGACCAGCTATATGCGTCATGGCCCAGGCTGCACCCCCACCCCAGGCTGGACAAAATCCCTTGGCAGGCCAAATCCAGGCCATGGGCCATATTTTTGCCCAACCCTGGTACAGATGATAAATAATTTTGAAGGAACTATGCACACGCTCAGACATACTCCTGCAGTGGGAGTAGGAACAGTTCTGGTTAAATCCAACTTTCTCCATTGCATTGCTCTTTCTCTTCCCTGTTCTCTCTTGGACTATTCTTGAGCTCCTCTCTGGCTCAGCAAGATTTCTTATGAGCCATTTTTATTTTCTATTAGAGAGGGACATGGAAAATAACTTCTCCAGATGAAGCCACATGGGGGTCTTTAAGTAAGAAGACGTGCCATCTGCTTCTGGTGGAAGGTTGATACGCTCGGTGGAGATTTAAATAGTTCCATATTTTTTTAAGGGTAGGTAAATGATGCAAATAAAAAAACAAGTTCATACCGACTGTAAAACAACAGTCTGTTCATCAGATACTGTTGTACATAGGACATCTGGAAGTCTCAGACAGCTATATGAAACATAGCACCCTTACTTGATGAGCTAAGACTGAGATGTAAGCTGTAACACAGGATGGAATGGGTAGATTTTGGCTTGAATGTGTAGTTAATGGGTGGGTTTGCTTGTGCTGGCAATGGTCTGTTTTTGTTGTTAGCCTTCTTCAATGTTATAATCTTGGATGTTTTCCTTGTTGGCAGCAATTACAGATATATTTAAAAAAATTCTTTTATTTCATAGAAAGATTTGATGAAAATTAGAAGAAACATGTTCAACATTTGCCAGACTTGCAAGATATTTTTTTACATGCTTAGAGGTTTGGGTAATTATTTTCTTAATGAGTAGACTTGTCAAAACAGATTACAGACCCATTTTACATCATCAGTCTTTTCCCCAGAAGTCTGATTGCTGTTTATATGATACAGAAAAACATTCATTTTTAATTACTACCAGTAATTTCTCAGAGGTTATTCACAGCCAATTTACTACCATTTAGAACCCCACAGCCTTCCTAGGAAACTAAAACTCATTTTCATCATTGTGATGTTTATGTTTTGAACTCAGAAAACTGCATAATTTTGTATGTGATTTAAAATCAAGAACCTATGTAATATCCTGATAAAGTAGGCTAATTCTCCTAGCAGTTCTGGGACATAATATCACACAAAGTTACTAAGTTTCTGACTGACATTCTTTGCACTTCTCTCTTCTTTCCTCTAGGAACAAAGATCTATTATGATATTTTACTGAACCAACTGTTCAGCTGGGAGAGCTGTTGGACCAGCTTTTGGGTCTCAAGTGCCTTTCCTCAGGTCAGGAAAGGCTCCTGCTGCCCAAAAACTTGTCCAACAGCTTTCCCAACTACAGTATACAGTTTGTTCAGTAAAAGACATCACAAAGATCCTTGCCTCTCAGACAGTTCTTAGACTGCAACAAAACTCCAACCCTACTTCCTTGAGGAAGACAGAAAGAATCCCTCAAACATTATGACAGACAAGGTTCCTTGGGTGAATTTGATATCTTTTATTAGACCAACCCAAATAGTTGGAGAATAGTTATTAAGCAAGATTTTGGGTTCAAAAACCCTTTGTCAGGCTAAGGAAGTTTCAGCAGTTGGTGTGTGCTCTTCCTGGATGGAATGAAAAGTAAACAAGCCAGGGGCTGGGCTGGGCTGGGGAGTCAGTTGCCAGGCAGATTATAATGTATCAAAAATCCAATGTCTATGTTTAGTCCATGATCTCTAGTATCCAGGAGGTTGATGAAATGGAGCTCATAGGCTCGTCTCTGGGAAGTGCTGTGTAAGTTTCCCTTGAGGATCAGGACTGAGAGATTGGAGAGAGAGTGGCCCTCCTGTGAGAAATGTGCCCCCACAGGTAATTGGGTATTCCTGTCTTTGATAGATTTCCGGTGTGCGTTCATTCTGGTGCGCAGTTGTTGTTTGGTCTCTCCTATGTATTTTCCATCAGGGCATTTGGTGCATTGGATGAGGTGTATTACATTTCTGGAGGTGCAGAAACTGCTGAAACTTTGGGTTGGTCTAATAAAAGATATCAAATTCACCCAAGGAACCTTGTCTGCCTATGTCCTTAGACCAACCTGGCTACAACCTAAACCCCTCAAAAATTATGAGGCTCTCAAAATACTTTATCATTAATGAATTAGTTTTGGTGATATCTTTGTAGATAGGTAAATAGTTTTGTTCTAATTTCACAGCTGGGGACACTTAAAGTTATGTGGCTTGCTGAAAAGCATAAGTATACCAGGTAAGGGAGTCAGGGGAACCAAATTATGATTTTCTGATTCCTGTTCATGTGTCTTATGGTCTATTTACAGCATTTCATAATTTTCTGGGGTTCAAATGGCTGTGAGCCTAGCTGAATCAAACTTTTATACAGATGTAGCAATAGGCAGAGAGAGCTGTCATTTGGCCTCCTAGGCATAGCTTTCCAGGTATAGTTTGTGCTCACGGTAGAGGAATAGAGTTAATAGGGTAGAAGAATAGATTTCATTCCTTATTCCCTATCCAAAGGGAATGCAGAATAAAAGTGGTTCCATGCCACTCAATCCTTTTCAATGCTAGGACCTAGGAAGAGGCCATGCGTTGTCATTCATCCATACCACTCTCAAAGCAGGTCAACTCCTTGAAGGAGCAAGTACATGTGCTTATTGGAATTCCTACATTTCTGTAGGATTTTCAATTTAACATTGCTTTGGGTTCCTTTGGTATTCAGAGTATACCTTCAGTGCCACTTGTTTTTATCTTGCCAATGTCATTCCCTAGGTTTCCTGTTTGAGAATAACAGGTGCATTCTATGGTGTGCTACGTTATTTGAAATCCTATATGTAAAAGTATCCTTGTTAGTGGAGTGACAACATCTACTGCCTTCAGCTTTCTGAAATAATGTTTAGCTCCCAGGGATGTGTGAAGCATTTCTCTGTCACTTGAACACTGCAACTCTCTGCAAGCTATATATTTACTGCTAATAGCTGTTACACTATTTTAGCATTTCACCTAATGAAATAACATGAGCGGGGATATATATTTTTCAAAAATTTCTCATGACAAGAACACAAACAGTTGAGAAAACATTTCCATACTTTGAACAGATAGTGATGGGCAAACCTCAAACAGTTGTTGGTTCAGTTTGGTTTGGCAAATCCCCTGAGAGTTTAGATTTTTATTCTTATGTCTGGGTTGGTAATCTAATCGGAATAATAGCTCTTGTGAGAAAATGAAAGTGAGGCAGAAAATTTTCTACCATTTCTTGTTTCTGGTCAAGCTAGAAATCAAGGGCATTTGTACATGTGCTTGCACCGTGGTGCCGGGCATTTCTAAAAGCGCCCAGTGCTGTGGTGCATACATTTGTATAAATGGAGAAATGCATGTCATTGCTGAGAAAATGCTGGCAGTATGCTTTTGAACTAAAACACATCAAAGGTGTTTTAGTTCAAAAGCGCACTGCCACCATTTTCTCAGCACTGATGCATATTTTGCCATTTATACAAATGCATGCGACGCAGCTCTGGGCGCCTTGGCTCATGTGCACAGTATACTCAATTAATTGAGCATGCTCCGACTCGCCAGATATCTGGCACATCAGACCAGGCAAATGTATGTGTATAAATGTCCCAAATGAATACATCTCCCCTCTTTCTATTCCTCTCCTATATTTTTTCAGTCCTCTGCTTTTTCTCCTGCCTCCATACTGTGGATCAAATTCTAGCCTAGGTTACACTATAATGTGAAGGTAATGAGTGTAACCTGCAGAAGGAACCAAGAAGCAGTCTGCAGAGCTGTGCTGACTGTTAATTTGGACTACAACTCCCAGAAACCCTTAGGGGCTGGAGGCAAGGGAAAAAGGAAAAGGAAGCTTGAGGCTGGAATAAGGGGGAAAGAGAGGACCATGCACATGGAACCTGGTCAGCCCTACACAGAGGAGCGCAGTGGAGCTGGAGATCTCACTGGCTCAATCAGCCAGGACTGTGGGCTGAAGGAACTGGGTCAGACTTGGGGGCAATCACATGTAGGGACCAAAAGCTTATTTGTGCATACCTCTGGAGGTGTGAGGGGGAAATTAAGGTGCTAAGTGTATATTATTGCATTGTTGATGTTTCTTTACCATTTACCTGTTCCCTCCTTTTCGCCTGTTGGCTTGTGACCCTAACCACTATGATTTTCTGTATAAAAGTGGGAACTCCCCCTTCCTTGTTGTGTCAGTTTCTGGAGCTGTAGGCTTGGCACAACATTGTTGCAAACCCTCTTATCCATGCCAAAACAAATTCTGCTCTCACTAACATCTGTGTGAATCACCACACACTGAATGTAAAATAAGAGCAGATTTTTCTTTTCAAGTCTGCCAATTAGATTAGAAATACAGTAATAAAGTATTTGAGATCTTAGTTTTCTAAAACTATCATTTGTAAGTATTCTTTGCTACAAAACCCATCTCGGTCTGCTAACATTTTTGGTTTTATGGATTCCCTTCTCCCCTTAGACATAGACTCTTCCATGCTAATGGGAGGCCTGAAAATCCTACTCATTCCCATTTTCCATTACCTCAACACACATTTCAAATCCTTTCCTGGGGTCCTGTATTGTTATCACAGTCCTTCTGGGTGAAGAGAGAAGGGGCTTTCTTTGGATCCTGGCTGTAACACTTAAAATAGCCAGAGTTTCCTTCTGAGTGATGGCATACAGAATGCTCACTGTCTCCTTAGTTTTGTCAACTTGGGAATGATAGTCTTCAGAAATATATTTCTCAAGGGAAGCTGCACTGGTATAAAATATAAAGATGGGAATAAAATGGAAACAGGTCAAAAAAGAGTGAGAGCAAATCCATTCAATTTGATTCAAAATTAACTCTTTAAAAGTTTGTACCAATGAGCTTATCAACACTATATCAAAATAGTGATTGGATATTATAGTGTGTCTTCTTCCATGTATATGAACCTTGTCCAGATTCTCCTTTGTACTAATGCCCTTATACATCACTTTGCTAATACACAGAGGCCTGGAAGTGGATATAAATTCAACATGTGTGTGTACCTATATTAATATATATATCTATCTATCCCAACTAGGGAGCTGGTCCAAAAAAGACATTCTTGCCTCTAGTATAATTTCTGGACCTTCGTGGCTACAACATTACTCTAATACACATATATATGAATAAGTGATTTTAGGAAACTAAACTTTCATAATCAAAGAAATTACATCTGCAGCACTGTACTGCAGAGATTTCATTCCAAAGCTTTAGTGCAGGAAGACAAACATAAACATTGCTTATTAATCCATCTCTTCCCTAAAACATTGTCAGTGGTTTTACTTTAAAGTCAGTTCATTTGTGGTTCATATTTAGAATGAGTTCTTTAATTTCCTGGATCTGTAAAAAATAAAGAAGTAGAGGTGGGGATGTGTCCCCTACCTAACTGCCTGCATATATCCTAAGTATTAAATATTTTCAGATTTTGCCTATGGTCAACATTAAGCCTATTTTACAAATGGAGAACAGACACTCGAGGAGGTTAAATGTCCAGCATTAGGAGCCCTGGATTATGGTATGGGATAGTAGATTAGGACATGGAATAAAGATCAATCTCTCACACAGTCCATGTACCTATGTGGCACTCATCACTAGAGTGTTAAAATGCTGGGGGCCTAATAGGCCACTTATTAATTTATTTACAAATATGTGAAGTAGGATCAATTATTTGGAAGTATTTTACAGTCACCTTGTATTTACTTTGCTCATTTGTTTATGTATGTAAATGATTTCACAAGGTATGTGAGAGGCAAAGATTTCTTAAAGTGATATCTATTTTTGGTCCAACTATGTAGTTGGGTTAAAGTTAGATAAGCTTTCAAATGCAAGGCATTCTTCCTCAAGTCTTCCTGACAAAGAGATACCTGAGGAAGAATGTCTTGCATTAAAAAGCTTATCTGATTTATCCCAGCTAAACAGTTGGTCCAATAAAAGCCATTACTCTAAGAAACTGCTTGCCCCTCATATAATTTTCTGGACCATCACAGCTATAACATCACTCTTTCACAAGGTATAACACAGTGGAGAACTAGGTCCCTAGGTTCTAGTGCACTGGCTTGACTTTGGCATTTTATTTAATCTTTCCAAGATTCAATATCCACTGTAAGATGGAGTCAGTTTTATTTACCAAGCTCATAGTGGATTGTGAGGCCCACCTAACTTATGTTTGGATCCTGATGTTGAAGTACTTAGTATTGATGAGCCGTTATACATGCCACAAAATTGGCCTTTAAAGTGGCTTCAATGCCCTTTTGCACTGTTTTAATGCCATTGCTGTTTGCACACTTGGCGGCATTCCACTTCAGTGGTGTTGCTGTTTGCACGCTCAGTGGCATATTCCTCTTTAAATGACTTTGTAACATAGCAAGATAAAACACCTCTGAGGTGTTTTAGTTTGCTACCTAACAAAGTGCAACAGTGTGTGGGGTGCTGGAAGGTGACGTGCTCGGGGCTTGGTGGGCTTCCAGTGCTCCATGCACCATCCCCACCGCTGCCAGCACACTCAGCCACCCTCCTGCCACCTTGCCACTTTGCAAGGCAGCAATTCCTGAGTAGTCCCAGGTGGTGGGAAGGCAGTGGAGAGGGTGCAGGGGTGGCTCCTCTTGGGGTGGGGGAGGGTGAGCTGCTGCCAGGTTGCACAGCCCCTGACCTGCAGGGACCCTGATGCTTTGCTCCACAGTGGCAGTGCCCCCCAGGCAGCACCTGCCTTCTGGCACCTGTTCTGGGTACTCCTGGGGGGGGCACCACAGCCACAGAGGGAAGCACCAGGCCCCGCACAGCTCAAGGGCTGGGCAACCCGGCAGCAGCCCTTGCAGGCAGGCAGGCAGGCAGGCAGGCTCAACTGAATAAAAAAAACAAAACACTGAGGAGCCTGATCTATATATATATATATATATATATATATATATATATATATTTTTTTTTTTTTTTTTTTTTTCTTTCTACTGGAGCCTGCCTGCCTGCCTGAGCTGCGCAGGGGGCGGTGCTTCCTTACATGGCTGTGGGGGGAAGAGGGTGGCAGTGCTTTTCTCCACGGCTGTGGCATCCCCCAGGACCACCTGGGCTGGGTGCCAGTGAGTGGGTACTGCCTGGGGGGCGCCACCACGGAGGGCAGCAATGGCCCCCTGTGCAGCTCAGGGACCGTTTGGTCCACCAGCAGCTTGCTCCCCTCCACCGGCTGCTGTACATGCCTTGTGTACATGCCATGGGGGTTTAGTTTGGTTTAATTCTCCCTAAATTGAAACAGTAGGTTTTTAAAAACCTACCATTTCAATTTAGGGAGAACTAAACCAAATTAAAGCCCCATAACATGTACAAGTACCACTATATGAGTAGTGGAGGTCTAAATACAACAAGATATCTTGACTACCAATCTAAGGATCATTCCAGGCAAATTTTGTGCAAAATTTCCCTATAAATCCTTATGATCCCCTTCAGAGTATCAGAATCTTAGCAAGGTTTCTTGAGGTGATCTGGCTCAAATGAATGATCTGGAGAGAAGATGAGGAAGGTTTTTTGGCATAAACATTGTAACTATTTTTGCCTGGCTCCTGAATAACATACAGGGCTGCAGAAACTACACAGTGGACATGTCTACATATGCATTTACTCTAGCTTAAATTTATAGGACTAGAACAGTGGGAATAGGCCAGTGTCTACATGTGCAGGTGTTAAAGCACATTAACGCTGTGTGTGGACTGACTTGGGCCTAAAGTTAGGCCCAAGTCAGTCCACACACACAGTATTACTGCGCAGTAAGGTGCCTACATGTGCGTTACTACACAGTAACTAACTGGGTGTAAATTTGATACCTGCATGATGCAGGTATAAAATTTATACTCAAGTTGGCATAAGTCACCATATTTACTGCATAGTATGGGCATGCACATGTAGATGCGCACCCGTACTGCACAGTAATTTGCTTACTGAGCAGTAAATGTGCATGTGTAGATGTGCCCATTAACCAAATAAAATCTAGTTGATGAGTGTACAGGATGAGTAGACAGGAAATAGAGTGACCAGAACTATTTTTTTTTTAAATTGTAGAAGAAAAAGCGAGGGTAAAGGAACAGAAATAACATAAAGTCAATTTTTAGACTGCCATTTTAAAGCATATTTTGAAGACACAAACAAGTAATGCATTCTGGAGATCAAGTTAACTAGAGCGTGACAGTCTGCAGAAAGCTCATCTTGATGCTTAACCTTCATATGAAGGCTGTGTGAGGACTACAGGTAACAAATCCACGCAAATTTGCCTCGGCACCCATCTATGACAGGGAAAAAAGGTTTGTGCTAGGCACACATAGGATCACATGAAAGTTTATGAAGGAAGAAGACCAAGGGAGAAGTCACAAAATGACTTTCCTCACCATCACCTAATGGAAATGCTGCCAAGCATTCCCCCTGCTAGCTGTGCTTGTATTTTCTACTCAGCAAGTAGGGTGGTTAGTTTAGCCTTCTGGTTAAATTCAACACCCATGAAAGCCCAAACAAAATAAAAGGTTTCATTCAGTTGCTTCCACTCCGCCTCCAGGGTGCTATCATTCAGGGTATTAATGAATGCTCAGTGACATCAGAAGTTCCTTCCCACCCTTTCCCAAGGGCTCTAGATCTAAATTGTTCCTTCTCTTCCAGCTCTTCTATGTTCACTGGCCTGATTCTTAGACACAGGTTTTCCTTAGAGTTCAGTTACTTCCTTGCAGAGTATGAGCAATTCCTATCTCCAGGCTTCTCCTCTTCCTAAGGGCAGCCCCTAAGTTAAAGGGGCTTATTTATTTTCACTCTCTCTTCTAGACTGGCAAAATATGGCCCATGGGCTGCATCCAACTTGCAGAGGAACTCTATCTAGTTTGTGGCAGGTCCCTCAGTTCCACCTGGCCCAGGTGCCATCCGGCCTGTGGCACATTCCACCACCTCCAGGTGTGCAGTGGGGCTCGGGCAGTTTTGTGGCTGGACCCTTTTTCTGGGCACCCCAGGCAGTGACAGCTCCTTTTGGCTGCTGCTGCCCCTGGTCCCAGCCCCATGGAATCTGGCAGGGACCTGCATGCACAGCCCTGGCCCTGGTTCCGGTCCCAGCAGCTCCTATCTGCTGCCATCACCACTTCTGCCTCTGGGCAGCCCAGCAGAACAGTGGTGGCAGTGGAGAGAAGCCACAGGACAGCCTGAGTACAGGCTCCAGCCAGCTGCAGCAAGAAAGGCCCAGCAGCAGCTAGGGGGAGGTGGCCGTTTTTTGCCCATGCCCAGCAGCAGCTTCTGTCTGGCTACCGCTGCTCATCATGGGCAGACGGTTTAGACCAGGCATGGAGCAGGTTGGGGCTGGGGCTGGGACCAGGGCTGGGGTTGGGGCTGCACATGTAGATCACAGCTGGTCTGGAGCTGGTCCACTTCAGCCAGGGCAAGGCTGGAGTGGGTGCAGGGTGGGCCAGGGCCAGAGCTGTGCACTGAGTTGCTGCTGGGTGCTGGTGGCAGAGAGGAGTCACAGGGCATGCGGACTCTGGGCTTTTGCGGGGCGGGGGTGCTGTTGTTGGTTATTGTGGGGAGGGTGGGGAATGTTGACCAGCCCATGACAGTTCCCCAAAACTGCCTATGTAGCCTGCAGGCCCAAATAATTACTTGTCTCTGGTTTACAACCATCAGAATGATTCCAGCCTGAAACAGGATATTTTCAGGACAGGTGAACCTGGTGCCAATCTATAAATTCCAGGTTCACCTGTCCTGAAAATAAGCCTGGAATAAGCACCAGTAATTTTAGAGGCACAAAGGAGCTGCAGGTATTACTCCATCCAAAAAACTGGAAAAGCAGTCATGAGAAGGTTTTTACCCAATAGGTCCATTACCCAATAGGTCCATTTATTGTGATGGAAGATTTCACCTTCCCAATCCCTCCACACTTTACCTTCACAGAGCTAGGATATTTGGACCTCATGTGGCAGGAGTAGTTTTCACCCTTAGGCTAGGTAAAGACATTTAGGGAGGTTAGATTGCATTAAAAATGACCACTTGATCTAACCTAGTTTGGCCAGCTACAGAAAATACAGATAGAAGTGACAATTTTTGCCTGATCTGGCCACAGAAAGCAGTCTATAGCTGTAACCAAACACCAGTGCACAGCTGCAGACAGCTTAAAAAATGGCCAGTTGGGTGAAAATCTGATCCCTCATTGCATGAGGTATCAGATAAAAATGTTTCAAAATATAGTGTCTTCTGTAACTTGTGTATGGTGCCTCCCAGCCTGTCACTGTTTTCAGAATGGGAGGGCGAAAAGGGAGCAGAGGGAGTTCAGTCTGGAGGTTTTTCAGTCCCTTTTGGACAGTGGGGTGGGTGTATTGGAGTGGTGGGGGGACTCCAATTCATCCACCCCACCCCACCCCACCATCTGGGGAGCCCCAAGAATGAACTCCCTCCACTGCCATTCCCCCCTCCTATTCTGAAAACAGCGAACACTGGCAGAGAGCTATTGCTATGGGAACCTGGCTGCAGGCTCCCAGCCCACTGCTAGATTCCCCTCCCCACTGGAACCAACAGTGAACTTCTGTTTGGTCTGGGGTAATGCTGTAACTCAGAACGCTTTGCAGAACAGGTTCTGAGTTACAGCTGGGAGCTGCACTTCTGTCTGCACCCTTAGCTCTCTAGTCAGGTTGATCTAAGTGTGAGCTATACAGAAATTCAGGAAGGTTAGATTGGTCTAAAAATCACCAACGTCATCTAAATTAACTGTATCTTGGAGGTAGTTTAATTTAGATTGGATATGGTGAGACCAACCTAACTGGACTTCTGTACAGTTCCCAGTGCAGCTCTGGGACTGGTAAAGCCCAGCCATTGGCCCTAGCCCTGGGTTGTGTTTTTCCTACCCCACCGGTGAATCTGCCAGGCCGCTGAATATGCCTGCCCCTTCCCTCACCTTGACTTACTTCAGTCAGGCTCCTGGAAACAGTGAATGCTGGTAAAATGGGCCCTGGGAGCAGTTTGCAGGATCAGGAGCAGTTTGATAGCATCAAGGCAAGTTGAGGGGGGTAGTCTGGGGGGGAGGGAAGGGGGGGTGGAATTGCAAACCTCTCCAATCCCATCACCCCCCGATCTCCCCAAGCTCCACTGCAGACCCCACTAGCCCCCCAAACCATCTCAGACCCCAGTAACCCCCCTGCAGACCCCACTGGCCTCCCTGTTCTTCCCAAGCCCTCTCAAGGCTTCTCTCAAGTCTCCTTGCAGACTCTGCTTGCCCTCTGATCCCCCCAAGCCTCCTTCAGACCCTGCTGTCCCCCAAGCCTCCCTGCAGACCCCACAATCCCCCCAGGCCCCCTTAGTGTAGGAAAGGAAGACAGCAAGAAGATGGCATTTGGATTGGTGACTGATTTGAAGAGGAGAAGCTGGTATCACCATTTCTGTTGTTGTGGCAGATTGATGCATGGTTCTGAGGCCAATTTAAAGTACCAAAGCAGAGTGAAAGGATGAGAGGAATAACAAAAATGTGCTCAATGGATTTAGGAATAACTATGCATTTTACCCTGACAAACTCAGAGGAATATACCTTCTGATTTTATTTCTTGTAGACACATGGGAAAAGATTCTATCTTACTGGGTATATTTAGCAGAAAAGCAATTACTGCAGACATAAAAATGCATTTGTCTGGACAAGAAGATCACAAAGCAAATAAGCAAGTCATACAAACAGAAATATTTTCCTGATGGACTCATGATATAAATTGGGAAACCCTTCAGCATGGTGACTTCCTTTCTCACTCCCACATTTACTTCCATTAAACAAAAGCTGCTGGAGAAATTGGGTTGAGGAAAGATTATGGGTTAAACAGACATTTTTATATTACAGTATCAACTAGGGAATGGCACTAAACATGGAAGCTAAAGAGCTGGTGCCTAGACCTTTTGTTTTTACATTATGCTAATTCCATTGATCTCATTCGAGTTACTTCTTATTTACACTGGCAAGAGAGAGGGGAGTTTCAGACCTCCAGGCTGCTTCTCCCTGAAGAAGTCCTGCCATGAGCTCTGTCATTTTTAAGGAGGCTGAAAACATTATATTTTCAAAAACATTTGCAAGTTGTCATTGTACCCACTGGAAAATCTGTTGCAGATGGCTGATGGGTCTTACACTATAGAGTTATTATTTCATTATGTTTAGGTCACTCTTGGATGAAACATCCAGGAGGGAGAAACATCATGATATGTTTAGGAATTAACTTTCCATATCCTGGAGGGGCTGGCCCATAAAAAGTAGTTGCTGAGAAAAGGAAATTTTTTATGCAGGGGTATACTGTCAAGTAGTATATTCTATGGAGGCTCCTATACTGCTATCTGATCCCAAATGGAGGGTAATACTATTCCTAGGCATGAGAGAGAGTTAAGCTATCCATTAAGAAAGGTCAGGACAAGTGTTTGGTTCCTATTATTTGAAATGGGAGATTGTTCCCATGGGATATTAGGTCTAATTTGGGGGGGGTCTGCCCCATGGGGAGGTCAAAAGTGGAATGTTTGTGATTAATGTTTGGTTCATCTTATATCATTATGTTAAATGAATAAAACTGCACTCTTTTTAATTCTTTTTTATTATACACTGTGGATGTCACCACGGTTGGGAGCCCCAGCTAATGCCAATGTGGCAGAAAACACTTGGCTCCTTAAGATAATAACACCTGGTGGAAAAGATTTTCGTGAACACATCAACTGGGTTACGTTTCCAGTTTGTTCCCAGATCCCAGACATCACCTTTGCATTTAATTAGCTGTGATCTGAAATGGGTGTTGTCATGCTAATAACCACACCAAACATCTCCCTTTACATCTTATTTTCCTATTTCAAATGCCATTACAGAAGTGTAGAGAACTAACTCTGGTAACATCATAATAATTTCATATCAGCTTTTTATTTTTTTAAAATGGATACTTTTGAACCAGAAGTCAGGACTCTCAAAAGGGATCAGCCTGAGCACCCTAAAAGCTGAGATGTAAAACCTTTTTGAGAAAATGTTAATCAAGAATTATAATGTTACTAGAGGCATAGCCAGGCAACTCCAGGCCAAAGGCAGCTGTGGGATGCCTGGGGCAGCACCAGCTGTCATGGAACCAATCACAGTGGTGAGATCAGCTGCTGCTGTGGTCATGGCTATTTGTGCATTCCCCAAAAAAGGTGATGGCTGGGGCTCCTGCCCTGGTTGTCCCCCATCAGTTAAGCTACTGCATATTACAGCGTATGTACAGGGAATATAAGCCCAAGATTCACAAAATAGCCATAATGATTACACAAAGCTGACAGTGCTGTGCCACTGCCATGCTGAAGCCACTGCCCCTCCTGCTGACCCATACCGTGCCATTTTTCTCTTGGACTGCTCCATTTATTTGTCTGTGACATCTATTATCTCTTGTCTTATACTGGTAAAGTCTGTGGCACCTTGATGCGTGATACAACAAGGGACGGGTCACTTTAAGCAAACTCAACACTCTATGGAAACAGATTGATGAGAGACACAAATGGGAAGAGCTGTGACCCAACGTCACCAGGACCCACTCCTTCCCTGAACTATTTGCCATGTCTTCAATAAACATGGATCTCAGACTGGCCTCCTCAGACATCTCTAGTTTCACTGATGACTCCCCTATTTATTGGAAGACTGTCTTTATATTGAAGAACTGCTGACAACACTGACATCCGTAGTGTCAAAGATCGGGCCTTTGGAACAGCTCTTGCGCAGAGCTGTTTCACCTGGTGCAAAGGGCTCCCAGAGGGGCTGGGCCTTGCTGCCTAATTCCCAGCTACTGGGGTGCATGTCAGCAGTAGGGAGATGAGTGATGGTGGTGTTAACCTCAATGCTGCCACTCACCAGGGGGCCCAGATGTCATTGACACCCCTTCACTACAACATGGTCCAGGCTTTCTTTATCTCCAGACTATATTCCAGGGACCATCAAGGTAAAACACACTTCTAGACCCAAATGGAGTTGCTTATTTCTAAGCCACTTCTGCATCAGCTTATAAAAAATCTGACGGGTACAGCACTGAATATCTTTAATTCTACCTCCCCTTCAGTTGTAACTGTGGCAGCTGAAAAAATCTGAGACACTTGTGTTAAAATCCCTGGCTTCAACTGTCTGACAGCTTTAGGCAGAGGTAGAGTATCCTCTTTTCTTTTTGGTTTACTAGACTCTGGCTGTTTTGAGTTTGAGGTTTGTATTCTCCTATGCTTTCCAGGGAGGATTTCAGAGAAGGCTGAGTAGAAAGGAAATGAGTGAGAATTCACTGAGTGGCTGGAATGAGAACTCTGTAGACATTTCATTGAATTTTTTCTGGTACACTGAATTTAAAGATTGCATACGTCCTCAAAAACATATATTTTTTTATTAAGATGAAACAGATCATAACTTTAAAATCATTAGAATTTTAGTATAGTCTTTGCAATAAAGTAATTATAAATGCTGTCTGTATTGCTTTAAAAAATATATAAACAGGCAGATAGATAATAAAAAGATCATAAAAGGAATTATATTTACTGTATCCAACACCAACAATGTTAAACACTAAAGCAAACACTTATTCTCAACATGTAAAAATTACAACAATGTACAAAATGGGAAGAGCCATATGTTTTCCAAATCAATGAGAACTTCCAGAGACATCATCCAGCTATAGTCTCAGGAAAATCACCATCACAAGGGACTACTGCTTTTGCTATCAGAAAAGTTTTCCAATACACAGCGATAGCTGTTAAATTATTAAACTTTGGGAGATAAATGTACAGTTGTGAATCATCCCTTAGCTTTTGGACATAATATTACTAATCTCTCTGGAATATTATATTAAAACAGTACTTTGCATTTTCCTAAAGAATGTTCTGTTTGACAGCAGTGTACAGTCCCAGAGTAATAATAGACTTGCATTAGCCATGTACTATGGGGCTGGAACTACTCCAACATTTCTCCTCATGCTGCTCAGAGTATGAGTCAACACACCTGTTTTAAAAATCTAGATACAGTCAGAGGCCAACGATGTAAATTTTGGCAAGGTCATTAGAACTGAATCTGAATTATGCTCTTTAATTCAGTCTTTAATGCTTTTAATACATGACATTATAGGAATTTTCACGACCCTCAGTTTCTTTTCTCCCACAAGATGTGCCATAAGAAAGTGAAATCAATTTTTGCTCTAACTAAAACTTTATTTTTCTTAATAAATTAAACATTTCATGTTTACTATTTTAAAATGAACCTTATTTTTTAATTTGGGCAAGGAAGGATTTTCTAAAACCTTATAAACTTAGCCATTGTTTTTGTGACAGGAATAAGACCATACGCTGTAAACACATATTCATGAGAACATGTTCAATAATGCCTATGGGATTAACTTGTGAACAAGAATTTGCAAGTTATGGCCCAGATTTGCTTGTATACACACAGAGCAAAGACATATATTCAACCCGAGTGAGTTTAAAGAACAATAAACTAAAAAAGAATAGGACTGTTCCAGAAAGTATGTATATTTGTGCACTTAACTGAATAAACATAAAATGGCTGCTGATCTCTGCAAACAGGAAAAATCAAAACTGTAAAGGTGAGGCAAACTCCTGTAGTAATAACAGTTACACAGAAGCTACGTTCACCACACTGAATGCTTTACTGACACAGAAGTAGAAGAGTGGGCAGCTGAAGTCAGTTTATAGCAGGTAAAAAGCACACTACATTAAAAAAAATCTAGCTCTACACTGGCCCGTGATTTTGATTGCCAGCTATGGAAATTCTGAGCTCTCCATAGTGAATTGCTATGATAAGCAGCCATCTTTTTCATCATTCATTCATATGTATTTGGCAAGTTTGCCCAACTCCTGTGCAATAGGAGGAACTTCCTGGAACTGCTAAATGGGATTGAATTCTAAACTGTGCTTAATATTTTTCTCAAGAGCTGCTCAACTAACTCCACTGACATATCGTTTCCATTTAATAGATTGAGAAACCAGACTAATATGCTGATGGCACTCTTTAAAACTGAAGATTTGATAAAGAATTCTGAAGATCTGGATGGGTGGCCTTTATTATCTAATACTGCAAAATGAAAACAGAGCTAAATTTAATGTAAGTTTCCCAGCTACAAGAAAAGAAAATACCTGATTATTCAGTAGAATGCAGTGGTCATTTTTCAAAGAAAATTCAGTTTTGCCTTATATTTCTTGATAACTTCATTATAGTTTCTGAGGATGTAAAAGCATCTAGTCATCTAAAATTATTGAAAAATTTTAAGCAAGCCTCCTACACTTAGCTATTAGCAGTGATGAATTACCAAGCAAAACTCCAAATGGTGCACTGTAGAAGTGCACTGTTCCATCACCAATTCCATGAAATTACATGTACTAAAGGAACATGAAACTTGAAGAAACTAGGGCTGATTTTATTTTGAAAAAGGTTAAGACACGTCAGTGAGGCTATGAGGGGAATCTCTTTTCTCTTTCCCAACTACACAGGATATTGATATTCATATCCTTGAAATCACCATTACAGTTAACCAATTTGCTGCAAACTCAGTGTATATTGCTGATTGCATTTGCTGCTGAGACTACAGATTGTCTAGACATACCCACGCTAGCTTTAACAAGCTAATACAGACACTATTAGCAGTGAAGCCATGGCAGCATGGAACTCAGCATAGACTAAGTGCCCACAAATTTACCCTATTCCTTGGTTGGGTTGTAGCCACGTTGAGGTCTGTGCTCTCACAACTCCGCTGCCAGCATTGCCCAAGCTATTTACTTTAAAGCTGACAGGAGAGGTTGTAGTTTAGGGCTTGTTTATACCACTGTAGTTGTGGACCTATACTAGAACAGGGATGTGAACATGCTCCATCTATGCCTTACCCACCCAAATCTGTGACATGGTCCCGACCTAGAAATTCATTTGTGAGGCTGTTCTGGGTTTCTCCCCAGTGGTTGCTCTCAGCTCTGCTGAGCTCAGCAAAATCTCACCAGTGAACTTCTGGACCTGGAACAGGCCTAGAAACTTGGTACACAAAGTGTGTGCGCTCAGCCTAATCATTACCAGAAGCTGCCATTGCAGTGATATAATCAGGCCCTTAACCTCTGATTTTCCTCTGTCACTTGTCTGTTTTGTCTAATACAAGCCCTTTGGGAAAGGCGCCCTAAAATGTGTCTGTGAAGCATCTACAAAATATGGGAACTAATTTTAGTGGGGGCTTCTAAGAACAACATAATGTAAATAATAACAAATTGGTCCCAGCAATTAGAAAGCATAGAATGGAGAAGACAAATGGATGGGTAGGGCTTTACATGTAACCCTCTTCCCTATCTGTAAGGATATATATTCAAATCCTACTTTTTTAAATGAAAGGAAATGCTTGAGAATTCAATGAATATAGGCCTTGAGGGTAATACCGGTCTGTTACATAATTCAGGATCTTTCAAGACTTTGTTATTTTGGGCACTGACAGACATGCAGCTCCCCACTGTAACTCATGGCGCTTCAGCTAGGGGACCTGAGAGACATGATATTTTGTTGTGCAATCAGCTCCCTGAAGCACTCTATATCCATGGCCTGACAGATGTGCACAGATTCAGAGTCTTTTAAAAGTGCCTAAATGCACGACAATCTGAACCCTCATTATACCTCGTTACACAAGGATTCAGATGAAGGCACTGTAAAGCTGAGTGCCTTCATTAATTTCTGTCAATGCATGCTGGGAGCAGGGCTGGGCTGATGCAATCCAGCCCTGCCTGAGTGCTGTCTTCAGAATGGAAGGGGGAGAGGGAGGGAGTTCTGTCTAGAGTTTGCCCAGCCTGTGCTGGAGGGTGGGGTGGGTGGATTGGCATTCCCCTGAGGATTGGAGCCCCTCCAGAGCAACCTCCTTCTAAGTAGAGACAGACAAAAAGCCTGAAGGTGAATCGATTCAATGTTCTCAGGTTAGTTTAAGCTGCATAGTTTGAACCAATAAGCAAATGAACAGACATTCACTTTTGAATCCGGAAATGCAGCCACATGCCTGCAGTGGCACAAACCTGAAGCCATGGGGCACTAGAATATGCCTTCCTACTTGGCTGGAGTGGGCAGCTTGGGCCAAAGCTAGCCAACCCACCCTGTGGGAGGGGGCTTTTGGGGGACTGTGAGTTCACTTGAATCTATAGGGAATTGGGGACAGAAGTTCAGTAAATTGATTTAACCTAAATCAGTTAAATCTGATACTATATTCATCTAGGTTTACTTTAAACTGGTTTCAGCCAGTTTGAAAGAAGTTTATGTGCACTGAACTTCTGTTCTGTTACAGATTTGAACTGGCTTCTGATCACTTATTCCGGTTTATGTGCAATTTCTATCCCTAACCTCAGACTGCAAATGGACACAGACTGCAAATGAAAACAGCAATGAAAGCAAAGGGCATGTGTTATGGATTACAGATTTGCAAGGAAAACTGGTGGCCTGAAGTGTTTAACTCCATGTTAAGGACCACTGACTGTAGCTAGTCATCAATTTTACTGATATATTTTGTAATTAGGTTAAGACACTGTCTTTTAAAAAATATTTAAAACTGTATATTTACACTGGAAACCCTGACATCTTGTCTGAATTTTAGAGTGGTCTAAATACTGTTAGTGCTGTGACATATCAGAAAAGTAATGGCCATTACTGAATCTGGTCAGACTGCTTGGTTTAATTTTAATGGCCTTTATCAGCAGTATGTAGCAAAAGCTTGAAAACTTCTTGTGTCCTCCATTATTAATCTAAAGGAATGCATTTAGTATTAAAACCACATATAAACGGGACAAGGGCTTTTTGGATTCAGTCTCAGACTTCCAAATAACATAGTGCTCTAATAAATAAAATGAACATAAAACCCAGCCACCTGTCTTTTTTTCTTTCTCCCCACCCCCTTCTCCCATACAGATTAGCAGCTGGCTTGGGCTGTTGTCAAAACTGTGGGAATAAGTTAATGTGTTTGCGAGAGGCATTTCCATGGCTGACTGACAATGTGTGTTCTCTTCCATAAGTCAACAATCATCCCGACAAAAATGAAAACTAGAAAAACAAAATAAGAAAATGCATTCCATCTTCAGGCCAGGAGTTGTAAAAAAAAAGCAGGCCACCTCTCCAGGGTTTCCAATTAAAACGTTTCACAAACCACCTGCATGTTTATCCCTAAACATGATTTCAAAGTACGCTGTAAACAAGAAAATTCGAATGCAGTTTTTTTGGGCTGTAAGGAGAATTAAACAAGTGTGCCACAATAGAAAACTAGATTAAAACAAGAGCATTGAAAAAATAAGTAGATTGAGTAGTTTATGATTCTCAGAAGAAGAAATCCTTTGATAAGCACCTCCTAATCTCAGCAGTCAATATAGACTTCATGCCTTTAACTCTTTCTCAGTCAGTGGCATTACTTAGGTTAGGGCACAAGACAGCAATGTATTGGGGAGCGTACCTTGATCATTAATTCTGTGTACAGGAACAGGACAAATAAAGATGTCATGCATCAGGCTCTGTCATCAGTGTCTAATGGTGGCTGGGAGCTTATAATAGTTGAGGGATAAAGGAGATCTATTGCAGATGAGGAATGAAAGGAAAATGCCCAGTAGCACTGGGATGAACTGGAGGTCAAAAGGGTTTTTGGTTGTAGCCGTGTTGATCTAAGGACATAGGAAGGCAAGTTTTTTTGTGTAGATGTGATATCTTTTATTAAACCAACTGAGTAGTTGGAAATAAGTTCTTAGCAAGCTTTCGGGTGCAATCACCCTTCTTCAGGCATAGGGAGTCTCTGCTGTTCTGAGACTCCCTATGCCTGAAGAAGGGTGATTGTGCCCAAAATCTTACTAAGATCTTTTTTCCAACTACTCAGTTGGTCTAATAAAAGATATCATATCTACTCAAAAAACCTTGCCTGGAGGTCAAAAAGCATTCTTTCTTCCAAGAGTCCATGGAAAGCCTATGGATCAATAGGTGGGAAAGAACTAAAAGAGGCACTCCCTGCACTATTTGTTATTAATTGCTGCTGCATTTAGTATAGAAGATTACCTAGCACTGATGCTACTGTCCCTGGCTTTCACTGTTGCTAAAGTTGACTTCAGGACTACCTGCCCCCCTCCCGCCCCTCTCCTCTTCCTCAACCTGGTAAGCTCCCTCTCTCATTAGTTAATGGGAATTAAGAAATAATACCATGAAAGAAAGATAAGGTTTCTGTAAAAATATTTCTTTACTTTAGAATTATAATGATGTGTCCCTGATGACAATAAATATAAATGTAACCAGATAGCTGCTCAGATAATTTATTTAAAAATAATTATTGGACAATTGCTTGCTTTCTAGTATACTGGGCTGAACACCACAGAACCAACTGCCATAATAATCTCTCTCTGTCATTTTTGGCATTTTCAGAAAGGATAAAGGTTAATAGATACAGAGACTACAGGATATTTTTATATCCTGAACTGAGCTGAACTACTTTGTAAAGACAACCTAGGGAAACCTGCTATACCTGTTTTGTAGAAAAGCAGATGACTTTGCTCCTCAGAGCTACTATCTGGCACCTTGAATGAGCATTCAAGTCATTTGTGAAGAACATTTTTGAGATAGGACAGGTGATATGAGCCGTGTAATGCAGTAGTTGTCACTGTGAAATGTCTGCACTTTTCTCAATGGTCAGACAATGACTTAGTCTTACTTGTCATTACCTGCAAACATCTTACAAGCATTCCACAGGAGTGACTGGAACATTCACACCCAGATTGCCTAGCAAGATCCACCTCTGAGTCCTGCAATTTCAAAAAATTCTAGCTATTTTTATACTTGCCCCTGGCTCTGTTGGATCTTATCATGCAATCCTTATTTACTCATGACCCAGTCCTGAAACCTACATTGGCATTTCTCAGCAAACTTCAAGAATAAGACAATGATTCTGTCCTTCCTTAGGAAGACCTCTCATTGAATTCAGTAAGTGCTATTAAATTCTTAGTTTTTTGCTGAAGTCAATGGCTAAACTCCAACTGATTTCAAAGGAATCAAGAATGGACCAAAAAAGAGGTTTTTCCAGATAAGAGAGTGGGAGTTGGTGTTTAGGTTTTTTCCTGCTAATTCTATCCTGATTTTTAAATTAAAAGTCCAGTGAGTCAATAAAAGGAGCAGATGGACAATGGTCAGACATTCAGACTCTAGGTCTAGGCACTAAACTGATCCAGGAAGGCCCTATAGTGTAGATTTGATTTATACTGTACATTCCTCTTCATTTTAATGGTACAGCTGTCAAGAAAAAAAACCTCCACCAAAACTAACAAAATTCAGAGCTCACCGCTGAGTGGCCTATTAGATATCTTCAGAAAAGTGTGTTCTACACTCAGATGATTAAACTCTAAAGCTTTAGCCTAGCTGAGCCCTTGAAATATTTGAAGTTTGTTCTGTCACTATCAGATAAACACAACAGAACATGCCGACCTGCAGAGGTTCATGACTAAACTGTTTGCAAGGTTAAAAAGAAAGGGAGAGGAAAAGCCATGTTAATCTTCTCCATCCCTAATTTTAATAAAAAGTAAATATTTTTGTAAAACCATTTCAAAGGTTTCTACTTTCAGCTATGTGGCAGGTCAAGATTAGGGAAAACTCAAGTACCTCCTAAGGTTAAGCACATTATTTGTTTCTGTCTTTCAAACTACATCTGAGTGTATTTTGCAGATAAGTTTAGATAGGGTAAAGCTCAAACTCCTTTCCTTTGACTTTTTACCCAGATATAAAGAGCTGTAGATTTAGTAACTTCAGAGCCATTTCCCCCCTCATTACACATATTCTTCTCAGTTCTTAGAACTAATAAAATATTTTATTGTGCTAAGGATGCAAAGATTGAAACTTATGATCCATTACTGCTAAAATGCTTTAGAACTCAAATTTTTCACAGATGGTATTTTAGAAATTTGGAAAGATTTTTTAAGAGACGCTAGGTATTTCATACTGATTTTGCATTGCTTACTGTGTGCTCATTGACATTTTTAAACTATTCCATCTCCTTATGGCTTCACACATTAAAGACTTTGCACTATTTAAATAGATTTTGGTCATTGAATTCCTCCATTTACTTTTAAATATTATAGAAAACACGGCAATATATTCAGATACTTTAGTGACAGATATTGCATAGGACCTTAGACAGACAGACACACAGTTTAGACAGTAGACTGAGTTCTATTTAAAATCCTTTTATAGTATCCATATAACTTTGATTTGGAAAAATGTGATTGGTTATTAAACGCTGAAGGCAAAGGAAAATATTTCTCCAAAGACTGAAAAAATTAAACAATTTTTTTCTTCATAGATAATTAAAACTGTTCTGATTTGACATTGGTACATTCTGTGACAGGTTGATTTAATATTCTATTGTCACTTAGTACCTTAAACTGTTTTAATTAGCGAGTTGAGAACATATAT
The DNA here is from genome assembly GCF_030867095.1 of Alligator mississippiensis. Taxonomy (NCBI): domain Eukaryota; kingdom Metazoa; phylum Chordata; order Crocodylia; family Alligatoridae; genus Alligator; species Alligator mississippiensis. Next base: position 61,810,177 of record NC_081825.1, read on the forward strand.
GATATATAACAAAAATAATAATTTGCATTTTACAACGTTTTCCTTCATGTGATAACAGAGGATTTTGAGACAGTTCTGATCAGGTTGATATTCAATTCCTTTTGCAATTTTCCCTTAAAGAAACATAAATTATTGAAAAGTAGGGCTGGAAGGGACCTCCGGAGATCATCTAGTTCAAGCTGTTGCTCAATGCAGGGTTATCCCTCTCTAAACCATGCCATACCAGTGCTTGTCTAACCTAGTCCTAAAACTACACAATCAACCCTGTCACACAACTACAAGGTATATTGCCCAAAAAACACCAAGAACACCCTAATTTGCCACAGGTAAAGCAGAGGGATGAGGGCTGTCAGCATCTGCCTTCTGCAGGCGCTGTTAAAATGCCCATCAGAGATCCAAGGAAGAGGACAATGCTATAAGGGAAAGCAAAAAACCCCATAGTTCATACCAATCTGTTAGTGGGGTAAAATCCCTTATCACGTGGTATAGCACCATGGAAGTAAATGAAGTTATGCTGATTTCCACCAGCTGAAGAGCTGGATTGTGGCATTTTCTTTGATTTCTTCCATTGGGGGAAGGGAGGCAGGAAGCAGGCAAGTGCCCTCCCCATCTCCCCACCCACAGTTCTCAGGAATCCACTGGAAGCAGCAGGACCGCATGAAGGGTCCAATGCAGAGTGTCCTGTCTCTGCACTCTTGACCAGCCTCTCCAGCTCGCTGTGGCCCTTGGACAGTGTGACAGCTGAAAGACCATATTGCCAGGGATGCTCCCAGTTGAAGCTATCCTGAAACCACATCACAGGGGTTTCCAAACCACAAAATGGAAGCAGATTATTAAAGCCAAGACTCCCAACTGATTTTAGGGGAGAGCGCCAGTAGGACAGTGAGCACGTCTACACGTTCATTAATGTGTGGTGGTTACCGCGCATTTAATTTAGTACTTGTACAATCAAGTACTAAATAAATGCCCAGTAACCAGAGTTACTGAGCAGTAGCACCACCAAACGCCTTTTTAGTGATGCTACTGCGCAGGAGCCTAATAATACTGCGCGGTAGCATATTACCACTGTTTGTGCCATGATGTGCTACTGCGCAGTATTATTAGGCTACTGCACAGTTTGTGTCTTGTGTAGACATGCCCAGTGTCTGTTCTTCTCCCTGCAGAAGCCCGTCTCTGCCTCCTCCCATCTCCTGGAGACCACAACAAACCTGGGGGAGGAAGAAGTCCTGCAGAGGTGGCATTCTCCTCTTTCTGTAGCAGCATGGGAGAAGTTCCATGGATCTCAAGAGATAATCCAGCCTTATCGTTTTGGAATGCGGGTAACAGATGCTGACAAATTGAGTCTCCTGCAGCTGGCTTACATATGTTCTTCATTTAGTATTCTGTGCTCCAGTCATGGTTATACAGCTGCTACCTATGTATTTACATGGCCATCATTACTGTAGTATCTAAGCACCTTACATAGCTAGCATTTCCCCTCAGAACTGCTGAACCCTATTAGCCAAATCCAGCCCATCCTTCTATTTTGGTGGAGGTTTTTCACAGTGGGACTAGTGCAGTTCTGGTGTTCAGGTCTGGTGTGGTGGGGAGCATGGACTGCCTAGTTTAGGGCTGAGACCTGAGCATCTGCAGCTACACATATCTTTTCATCTTCTCTCCCACTGGGTGGCTTTGTAAGCAGCTGTAGGGCAGCTCTCCAACCATTCCACAGATGAGGCAGTGATTCTTCCCTTTGGGCTTGGGCTTGTGTCTGGAGATTTAACCCAAATATGTGTCACAAATGGATTTTTGCTGTGAGGTATTCATTTCCCCAGATAGTTTTAGGGGGGAAAAAAGGTGTGCCCTTTTGGCTGCCAGCCTTCATGTGGATTTTTCCACCCTCTTTTCATCCCTCTCATGCCTTCCTTCCTCAAGCAACAGTGGTTTCTCTGGATTACGTTTCCCCTGTAACTATGGACAAAACTTTCAGATTGATTCAGGATGTTAATCCTGAAGTATAAGGGTGTAGAAGCAGTGACTGAGTTCACAAACATAGATTTTAAGGGTCCTCTTGGGAATTCTAAAATAGTTGGTAATATGCCCCATTAAGTTACGTGCAAATACTGCAAGTGATTCTCTAACTGATTGGGTGCAGTTAGCTATGTCCTGCCGCAGTGTGGTCAGGAAAGATGCCCATTCCTCTCAACAGATCATTTAAAATTAAAAGCTATTTGTCACCAGCATGGCAGCTGTGTTTTTTTCTGAAAGGAAAATAAAGGCTGAGTCTGCATTTTTTTAAACTTCATATAAATCTATATGACGTCCTGGCAGGAAAAGTAATCCTATGTATATGTCAGCATTCCACAGTGAGGTTTTAATGAAGATCACATGTTGTACATTGGCAAGCCAAGGCATTGAAACAGTACGGTTTTAAGATACTTTGTATGTGCGAATAACATACCATAGAAGACATTCACTGAACAGCTGTATTGTTCACAATAGACAATGAGACAGATATTTTCTTTTTGTTTATAGAGCTGAAGTATAAATATGTAAACATGCCACAAAACTAAACTGAATTCCATCCTTCATATACAGTACAAATTGCTCTTTGATCATGATAAATTGATTTCCCCTTTGCTCATAATTTCTTGGTTTCATAGGGCTTGAATTTAGGATGTGCTTCAGGCATTCAAGTCCCATGAATTAACTGGGATTGGACTAATTGTGATGTCAAACAGAGATAAAAGCACTCAGACCCTGCCCCTCCTCCAGGATTTAGCACCAGCTCGCTCTATTCTATTTAGGCTCCAGGGCAGCACCCATATCCATGGCTTCTGAGTGCCCTCCACAAACACAGTAAACGATGTGGCTGCCACCTGTAACACGTGGAGATGATAACATTTCTGTGTGGTGATGCTAACATGAGTTCATAAAGAAAGTTCTATTATAATGACTGCAACACTGAGCTATGGAGAGAGCTGGTTTTAATGTTGATTTTGATTTTCTTACTCCAGTCACAAATACAGGGCTTATTTTTGTGTTGAAAGCTCATGAGATTGCATGTCCATATTTATTGAAAGAGAGACATAATTAGTTGTATTCATGGGCAGATCTAGGATCAGAGAGAGAGCTGTGGGTACACCCCCTTTGGCTGTGTGGTGCATGCACAGGGAGCTTTCTGAGCTCACCAGCATGTCAGTACAGTCCCTATAGAGCTCACCAGCTTACAGGTTCTGGGCAGAACCCTTGCTCTTACACACCTCTGGAGCCCAGGGGGTGAGCACCAGTGCCATTTGTCCTCCCTTCTTCCCTTCCCATCTCTCTTCTCACTGAATTCAGCAGCAGGAGAAAAGAAGGGACAGCAGTGGTGGTGACATTCACCTCCTGGGCTCTGCAGCTGGGTGAAAGCAGGGGCACCAGCCAACCACTTGGTGAGCTCAGAGCTCCAGCAGAAGCTATGCTGACAAGCAGATGAGTTCAGAATTCATTGTACATGAGTCACACAGCTGAGGGGAGGTATGACCATCCTGCTGCATCCCTCTGGATCTGCTCCAGGCTGTTAGCCTGAAGTCAAGCAGATGGCAGAGCAGGGTGGCACCTTTAGAAACGAACTCATTCAGCTAGGAAAAGTACCTTTGCTTCTCTACAATTCCCTGCCTAAGTGCCTCAACCATTTATTGACAAGGCAATTTGATTCCTGCTCCAGGCTCATTCAGTCCTCAGATATTTTACTTAAGCTGCCACCAGAGATGCTGATTACTACTTGATGTGGCAGTGATGGTTGCTGTATTGTGGATACCTGTTTGCTGGAAACTAATCTGAGAGTATCAGAGTACAGCCCATTAACAGCTGTCAGGGTCAGATTCATAGCTGTTATCTAGATGTGAAGAGTTTCATATCCCAATTCTCTGTTGTCATAAATCACATTGACTTAGAAAATATTAAGAGCTGTAAAAAATCAAAATGTTTATTCTCCTCTTTTCTTGGAATTTTTTTGTTCACAGGCTGGATGGCTGGACAAACCAAATGATCCACATATTTTTATCTTGGGAATTTGGCATCTTTTCCCCTTACAGAAGCATATTTCATGTTGGTCAGGGCTTTTGGCTGCAATTCCACCTCTTTAAGAGGCTGCAAACTTGTCGCTTAGCTAGTGTAATACTGCATAAAGGTAAACACAACAGTGTAGGAATGTTCTAAAGTTGCTATTTATTTAAAGATATCATTAAATTATGAAACCTTTATTCCATCCTTAGTCTAATTTATATAACTAGGAGTTTTGTCTGCATAAAACTTGAGCAAAAACTGAGTAAGGATTTCGGGATTTAGCCCGTGACATTTTTTCAAGTTTTCTTTATTTCTGGATTTGGACATTCTAGTCCATCTGCATTTTGAGTTTTGTTTTGGTCCAGGAAGAAGAATTTGGTTTTCTCAAGGTATTTGGTTTAGAATTTAGGGACAAAATCACTTTGTTTTAGCTCAGTTAAAATGCATTTTATTGCTTGACAGGGACCATGGCTTATTTGTACTGCACCATAGAAGGTAAAACAGAAAAAGAAAGGGGAGAGACCTTTCTGACTACCTGGCCCCTGAGGGTCTGCTCCAAGAATGAGTAAAGATTTAAAGTCCTTTGAAGAGATCCATGCACTATTGTTCAGAAGAAGAAAGCCTGTGTGGTTAATCATTGTGACACCAGCACAAGCATAGATGAAGGAGAATCTAGTAGTGTCAGAGACACTTTTAATCCAGTGATAAAAGTAACAACCACTCAAAGGAACTCTTAACAACACAGAGGTCTGATAAAGAATTAGGGTTTTGATAGGTTCAGCTTTTAGACTAAGGTAGATTGAGAGCAGGAATATAAAAGATAAATCATTTAAGAGATGATGAAACTATCATTTCCATATATCCATGGGGTCAGGTCTTAAGTTTGCTTGTTTTTGAGCCACAAACTAAACATGGAGATTACAAGATTCCTGATATTATTTACTCAAAGGGAAAATAACATCAATATAAAACAGAAAAGTCAGAGAAAGTTTTCTGAAGTGGATTTTACACAGAGATGAAATTCTGCTAGCACCTAGACTTCTAGGCACAGCATATCTAGATATAACAGAATTTTAGATGCTTGAAAAATAAGTCCATGTACACAAGAGAGAAACAAACAGCAAAACTAGTTTCTTCGTATTTTTCTGTTACATCATTTGGGCCTAACACAGGCTGCCCCTTCTTATAGACAGTCAAGAGAAAAAGCTGCCAAGCAGGACACTATGGGCGCATCCACACATGCAGGCACGTGTGCTTGCAGCAGCTCAAATAGGAGTGGCACAAATTTGAGCTGGGGATTTTTGCCTCTGTGCACATGCCTGGACCTGCACTTTGGTGTGGGGCAAGTTGTGCCACTTAGGGCAAAAGAATCCTCCCTGATCTGCAGGCAGGGTGAGCTAGAGCCTGGGGCCAGCATCTGTGCTGGCCCCAGAGGTATAAAAACCTGCCCTGGCGAGCAGCTCAGGGCTCCTTGCCCTCAGGAGCTTCTGAGGCCCAGCCACTTGGTATTTGGGGACACTACTCCTTGTGCCAGCTGGACTGCTGAAGCAGCCCTAACCTGAAGAGGCTCCTGCCCCCTCTACCCACTGCAGCAGTCTGGTAGTGGGGGCTGCTGCCTGGCTGTCACCTGCTGCCACCTGCGACAGCATCCACCCCCTTGGAGCTGTGGCCCCATGGCTGCGCCCTTGCTAGACCTGGATGGAGTGCCCCCACTCCGCCATCTGGGCAGCTATTGCCCAGAAGATGTGCTCCTTGTGGTGGCCCGCTTTAAACTGTCAAAGCATGTCCTCTTGGCCCCAAATGGCCATGAGATCAGCCACATCATCTGTCTTCCAGCTGAGTCCCCAGTGCTGGCCCTGGACAGGCTCCTCTGCCTCTGATTTCTTTACTTTTTATTCCATCCACGAAGAGCACACACCAACTGCTGACCCATCCTTAGCCTGATGAAGGGTTTTTGAACCTGAAAGCTTGCTTAATAATTGTTTTCCAACTATTTAAGTTGGTCTAATAAAAGATATCAGATTCACCCAAAGAACCTTGTCTGCCTATGTCCTTAGACCAACACAGCTACAACTTACACCCCTGTAATCATGGACTCTCAAGCATTTGTCCTTTTTTGAGATCAAAAGTGCTTGCAACAGAGCTTTCACTTTTGATTTCCTTTCTGTCTTTCTGTCTCTCTCTATAGGTTTTATTGATTCTTTTCTTTTTTGTAGGAATGTATTGGCTAGAAGGCATTCAGTGTAGAATGTCACTTGTCATGACATTTTTAAAGGGAAAGGTTTTGCACCACTTTGTAAAGACAGAGTTAGGATTGGTCTAACACCTGGAGATTTGCTAATGTTTTACCCTCAGCTCCATGTCCTCTGTGATGATACTGTCCTAGAGGAACACTTCTGTCTCTCTAGTGCAGGCATTAAAATTCAGCTCCGATGAAGGTGGATCTTGAGCCACTAATTACTTTGAAAATAGGCACTAATGCCTTACACTGGAGTTGGAAGATTACTGGCACCTTATTGGCATAGCTTGCAGATGCCTATGCCACAGAGAAAGCAGGCAACTGCATACTGTGCCTGCTGGAGCCTGTGCGCTGTGTTCGCACTCATCTTCAGACACGGAGCATTACAGCAATTCAGCCTGGAGGTTTTAAAAATGTTTTCAAGATGTGAATTGGTGTGTGTAATAGATAATAAGTGTTCTTATTAATCACTTTAGATTTTGCCATTGTGTACCTCTAATTGTGGAAATTAACAAGTTGGCCATGGTCTGCCCTGGACAACATTCACTGAACTAGAGAGCTGAAATTGCTCTTAAAGAAGAGAGCTATAGTCAATATTTCAATCTTTGGAAGGGAAGCATACTGGTGAAAATCCTTATGAGAAATTTTGCATACCTGAGGATCTAGGCCTTACTTCTTAACTTGCAGGAAGATACTGGTAAGAAAAGTGACTTTTAACTGTTCCCATCATCTTAAGGTGAGAGAAAGAAAAATCTACTTCTCCCTTCCACAATAGAAACAAATTCACTTCAGATCTTCAGCCTTATAGACACAAAGCAATAAGCTTCCCAATCACTACTTAAGCCTGATTCATCATGAACTTACTTTTCAGAGCTGCCCCAGGGAATATGAAACCACATCACTCCGGGCTTGGAAATAGTTGGGGTGGAGTGCTCTCAATGGCTCCTTTTGGAGTTGTTCCACTTTGCATGGCATATTTAAATATTCATTAGAGCAGGGCTGGGAAAGCAGGTGTCTTAACCATCAGGCTACAGAGTCATTTCCAATCCTTCTCTCTCTCTCTGTCTCCATCTCTAAGTAAACGTCCATGAAAAATACAAGAGCTGGATGGTCTGAGAGCAGGCCTGTACTATGACAATAAAAGAACTAGGTTTGCTTGGTTTTCTCATCTTGAGCACTCTTCAGATACATAAAAGTCACTGTAAAAGAGGAAGGTATTAATTTATTCTCCATGTTCACTGGGTACAAGATAAGAAATAATGGGCTTAAACTGCAGCAAGGAAGACTTAGGCTATACATTAGGCAACATTTTCTCACTGAAAGGAGAATTAAGAACTGGAATAAATTACTCAGGGAAGTTGTGGAATCTCTATCACAGTAGGTTATTTACAAGGATCTTGCTTTTCTCTGATTAACCCCTCCCTCCACAATTTTTGGATATAAAAAAGTAACCCCAAATCCACATTTTCCCATGATTAAAATGAAACACTGCTATTTATATAGCTATATATTAGTGGTGTTTCATTTTGATAATGAAAAAATTTGGATTTTGGGTTACTTTTTTAAATCCAAAAATTGGGGATTTTTTTTATCAGAGAAAACCAGGATCCCTGGTTAAAAAGACCAGGTCTGAAACATCAGTCAGGAATGGTTTAGAGATATACCAGATGATCTCTTGAGATTCCTCCAAGCCCACTTTCTTAGGATTTTATGGTTAGGGCACTCTTCTGGGAGGTGAGATGTGGTTTCAAATAATGTCAGGCAGAAGACTAAGGTCTTCTATAACTCCCTAATCACTGGGTTAAAAGGAGAAAATCACCATCTCCTCTTCTCTTTACACCAGTTTTTGTGAATGTTGCCCAAGTCCTCTCATTTCTTTTGCTTTGCTCCTGTTAAAAATGATAGATAGAATCACAACTTTTGCTAAGGGCCAAAGTAAACAGTTTCTTTGATTCAATGTAAAAATTATTAGTTTTGTTTTGGTGAGAAAAAGTGAAAAACACCACTGTAGGTTAGATATGAACTGAACTGTTGCTATTTTTTAAATTGCTCTTTTGGTTTGGTAGCCAAAATAAAACATCAATTATTTGCATATGTTGCCAGATACCAGGTTGGGAAAGGCTTGTGAGGACAGGTGATAGAGAAAAATGATTCTGTGCCAGGACCAAGGAGAGTGGTATATCAGGAAAAAGTTTGCTGTGGGAGATGTTGACATTTAGAAAGACTTGACAGTTTTCGGAACAGGGGAATGATAATATTTTAGTGGATCCGAGACATGTTTCTTTTTAAACCACACACCCATTGGGGGGGGAGGGGGAGAGAAGAAAAAACCCAAACAAATATGCATCTGGGGCAAGGAATTTTGAAAACTCTGATTAATAAAATTCCTCTAGCCCTATGAGTCAGAATTCTACTTCAAGCCAGCACATGCAATCCACATTTCCATCCAAATTAAAGTTTGGATTCATAAATGTTTACTAGTATCCAAACAACAGAGCTGAACACTGACATTCTGCCCTTGGCAAACCTTTGCAGGTATTTCAGACACTTAACATTACACACAGATTGAGAGAGAATTAATTACTTTATTAAACTTCTTCTATAAATCAGAAAAATGAAACTTAAGATCCTCCATCTGCTTCCCTTGGAGATACGTGGAAATATTTGGTCATTAGCTTTAGCTAGAGTTTGTAACATGAACACATTTTGCTAAAAAATCCCATTTGCTCAGATTTTATGCTTCTCTGATTTTTAAGTTGCATTTACTTATTTGAAAAATACATGTGGGGGTCCCTAAGGTATTGTCTTACATAAGAGAACAAAAATTCATGATAACAAAATTCCTTTCAGCAGGTGACATGCCTGTGAGTTCATTATGGCTCCAACAGGTGTTATGAAAACTGAAGTTGGCACTAATGAATATTCAGTTTCTCAACCTTGTCTTCTAGAATACATACTGTTCATTTTTTTCCTCACTAATCTTTAAGGGATGTTACATGCCACCTACACAAGGTCCTAAATTACTTCATTTACAGTTGTTTTCCTGCTGTATGCTTCAGTACTACTTTGCAGTCATGAAAAAATGATCTTGGTGAATGTATTTCATGACAGTTGTTTAAGAGCTCATGGGCCAGCTGAAAGAAGTAGGATTGTATAAGAGTAGTGGTTCTCAGTCAGGGCGCTGCAGCATCCCAGGGTGCCATAAGATCCTTCAATGGTATCACAGGGTGCCATTCAATATTAGCACTGTTAGGTGCATAAACATCTACACATGATTCACAAAATAAATCCAATTCTAGTTCCTGGCATAGCACAGCACAGCAGTTCAGAAAAAATGTAATCCATGGTAATCCATAGTATCAAAAATATTCTGACATATTACGATCTTTCTGAGTATTTGAAACAAAAGAATTTCTTTACTATTGTTCTGTAGTCAAAAAATGTGTGAAAGCTAAGAGCTGGCATTTTCCAAGGTGAGTCTTGAGTCCAACAAGGTATACCTTGAGTCAGAATCTAGGCTGCATTTTACTAGAAAGTGTACAGACAAGCAACAAAGAACACAGTCCCTGTCCTAGGGAGCTTATTGGCTAGGTCTCAGGATTTGATAGGTAGGCAATACAGATAAAAGGTTAGAGTAGGTTGGAAAAGTGCGTGAGCGAGATAGAGAGAGAGAACATGCAAGATAGAAGGAGTAGCAGAAAAGCAGAAATCACAGTTTATCAGTTGCCCACCAAATGCCAAACAGAAGTGCTCTGCAGGCATTGTAGCAAGGGGATTTTAAAAACATGGATAATCAAGTAGACTTTGTACTTTTTGATGAAGCCTTATAACTAATCTAAATCTTATCATAAACCTTGAGCATGGAGCTGCATGTTGCTCTACTGCCCCAGAAGCTGCCTGGAGAAAATACAACTTAGTCACAATCCAGTCATTGATTCCCTCTTTGCTCCATAATAATATGTACCACCCCTTTACATAGTTCAAGTTACTGTACCTAACTCATTTGTGCTAGGTAAGCTGTACTGATCAGTGCAGTGGGGATCAGGGCTGACCAAAGACTCCATATTGTCTCTAGACCATCCTGGACCACCTTCATAGGAGAAAGAATTGTGAGCATGTGACGACTCCATTCCTGGCTGTGCTCAAACTGGTCAAGCAGGGGGGGCACGAGATGGAGTGGGAATTTGTGTTATATCCCTTTACTCCACTGTTGAGAAATGTTCCGAAACAAGGTCCAATATGACTCCTGTTGAAACCAAGCGCGAAGCATATTTAACTGCAGGAGCAGAAGAGAACCAAGTTTTTCAGATGGGGCCTCCGTGGTCCTGAACAAGGGGACTATAATTAAATGGATCCTGTCACATTTAGCAATTTGGTTCATGGAAAAGTTTATATTACTGCTTTAGGCTATGCATTGCATTGCTGTCAACACTTCAAAGCAATTGAGCAGGCATTTAAATTTGTTCTCCATTTGCTGCGGTTTCTTTGGCCTTTCAGCCACTCCTTGAAATGCTGCCCAACAGTACATCAGTGTCACCAGTAATACAAATGTTGCTATCATCGGGTGGCTTTGGCACAGAGGAAATACTACTGATGACCTCTTGTCTCTGCCACAGTGTGTGTGGAATTAAAGAACCTATTTGGTGCATGCTGTTTGGGAATATAGTCCCAACAATAATTTGTTTAATATGAGCACTGTTATAGAAGTACCTTAAGAGAAATCAATTGCCAATTCTTTTAGAGGTATTATATGGATGAGAATATTTCTGTTTGTGCCCACTCACAGCCCACTGCTTTATCAGAATGTATCATTATAGAAGCAAATGTGTTTTCAGAAGGCTTAGTGGGTAGGGAAGAAGGGATGAAGCAATTCTGTTTTATTGGCTGGAATGATTGAATGGCAATGCACTGATCTCAGCAAAAGATCTTAAAAGGTAGAATGGACATTGCCTATTGTTATGAGTGGTACTTCTCATAATTGGTCACAATAGGTCACACACCATATTTACTCAAATCTAAGATGAGGGCTCCCCCTCACCAGCATGGGGGGAAGCCCGTCTTAGATTCACATACAAAGTGGAAAGTGGGGCAGGCAACTGCTGCAGCTCTGACAGGCCCTGAGCCCAGGTTGGGACCAATCAGATCCACAGCAGCCTTATTCCTCCCTCACCGTTTGCCCTTGTAGCTTCTTCTCTTCCTCATTCCCTCGGCCCCTTCCCCCTTGTACTGTCAGGTGCAGCTCAGCTCAGGCTCAGGCTGGATTTTTTCCCGGGCATGGAGTACGTGGAAACTCTGTCCCCTGTCTGGCCAATAAGCAGTGCCAACACTGCTGCATGGCTGATAGATTACTCAGACATGACAGGGGCTGTGCAAAACAGTAAATTTAAACTTTCCATTACAGTCATTTCAATGTCATATAAAGTCTCATTAGAATTAATGGGCCATGCTTTGAACTGCACCAGATCTCTTTGCTTCTCTGCTATCCTGGGAAAGGGATGGGAGAGGGGGGTACCCAAGTCCCTGGACCCTGTTGCAACAGCCCACTGGGGGCATTCCTCAGTCAGGATCTACCAGGATCCAGAGATGCTTTGGCGAGGCCCATTTCTGCTTAGTTATATGCCATGCTCCCCTGATGTGACATGGCATAGCACAGGCATGGCATGGCTACAGCTGATCTAGCCTACCTGAAGGTTCCCTGAAAGAAAGGGAAAATGCTTTGCACCATCAGGGGGCACCTGGGAGTCAAAAACTTTGTGCATGTGTAAAACCCTAGTCTTTCCCTAAGAACCAAATAAAACAAACAAAAAAGAGATTTCCATTGTTGACTAAACCACCAGTCAATATATCAGTGCAACTCCTGTTCTCATTTCCTATAAGCACAGCTTGTCAGCATCTTTTCTGGGTTACTTGAAGGCTTCATTTTACTGCCTGTATCTGGAAATGGCAGCAGTTAAGACCAGTGGACTCATTTGGAGTAAGGGTAGCAAAAGCAGACCATCTGCCTATAAACCAGGCATATTTCTTTTATTCATCTATAAAGAGTCATGTACATGCATGGCACTTGATAATATAAATGAGATTTTACAGAAACATCCCAGAGTACAACTTATACCAACATGTTACAACAGAAGCCATTTGGCTCTAAAATCAGCATAATGAAAAACCTGGAGTTATATAACACATATTTCTCATTGGGCAACATTTTCAAATGAGCTAGGGTGATCTCATACCAACTGGTTCCACTGGTACCTTACCTGCAGACAAGCACTGGGAATCTCCTGGCTCTGGTGTCTAACTGAATTGGGGCAGATGGTGACTACTTTGCTGCCTGAGTTGATAATGATTTTCCTGCTGGAAAAGCGTATGCACACTGATGTATCAGTTGCAGGCTCTGTACTCATAACAACACTTCATCCAGCAAGATGAGCAATCTGTAGTCCATGCTAAAGTGACAGCTACTGGCTGGGAATACTGATATATGTTTCCAAAGTGAAGGCTGAGGGGACACAATACAAGATACTGTCTTTTGGACTAGTGGTTTGTCACAATAAATTTAAGGCACAAAACAGTATGATTATATAAAAAGATCTAGTAAAAAATTCCAAAAATCAGGGACCATCTTTTAAAATGGAAATATCCTTTATCAGTGTGACTAATATGGTGCTTACATTTAGACAGATGCTTAATAGCCTTGCTGAATCAGATTCTAAACCATCTCATAAGGAGTCTCTCATTCTTCCAAGGGAATTGGGCACAACTCTTACAAATTAAAGGCATGAGAGACAGATGTGTCTTGCCCAGACTAACTACTATGCCATAATATTGTGAAAGGGAACAGCACCATTTGGGTTGGCAGAAAGCCCTGACATCCCCCGATCTTTATGGGCATATCTAACTTTTTCTCAGCATTGTGCTTTTTTTCAGTCCTTCTTTACCTTTGTTCCCAGGTCTTCATACTTTAAGAAGATTCGATAGAGCAAACTGTTAATTTAGTGTCTGGATCTTGAGCAATATGCCATAATCCAACATACTATAATCCAAATGGCTATAATTTTCTTCATTTCCTGTCCTAAACTGTTGTGGGTATTAATGGACAATAGCAAATGGTGAGACAAAATGTTGACAGTACTTCAGCCAGCCCCTCAGGATTCCACAAACACTACAAGGCAAGATGTGCAGCTCCTCCGAGTGCTCAGAAAGATCACATGGGGACATCTCTCCCGATGTAATCTTTTGGGTTTAATCCTCATCTGAGATACTGTACCTGAACATTTTATTATTACATAGATCTTGCAACAAATCAGCTGTTCTGCTCACAGGTACGTCTAGGTTTACAAAATGCGAGGTAACAAATACAGAGAGACTGGGGGCTCTAGCAAAGTTAATGGATTTCGCTTATATAGCTCAACATAGTTCAAAATTAAGACCGCAATGTCTGATCAGCATGTTTGAGTTCAAGGCCATATTCTATTCTGGTATGACGTTTTTTCGTAGTCTTTGCTGGCTAATTTTGGGCTAGGGGAAAAACCAGCTTGAAATCCAAAATTTTAGTCTTTGATCAAAATATTGTTACAAAGAACAACCAAAGATTTTCTTCTCTTTGGGACCGAAATGTATCAAATCTTTTCCATGATTGTATATTAAATCATGAATTTGTCAATCCTTTTCACCACTAATATCAAATATCACATCCTTCAGCACTTAACCAAACACCTTTCTAGGCCTTTATGTTATTCACCAGTTCCTTTCTTTCGTAATCCATCTTTTTAGCCACTAAGTTATTTTATGTGTAATTCCTTAAGAGATGAAAATATATTATTTACTTTTGATTTATTATACCATTAAAGCACATGCTAAAATAAGGTACACTGTCTGCTAATCCTTCACACACTGATCAGTAGGTCTAGTAAGTGTGAGAGTGGAGGTGCTGAGTGATACCATAGTCCCTGTAACTAAGGTGTGCCTGAGAATGTCAGCAAGAGCACTAGCAAGCTGAGTGATGAGAGGCAGAACCACATCAAAAGGTGTTAGCTGATTACCATTTAAGCTTAATGAAAGACCTTCTGCCAGAAGGGGAAACACTACAAAAATGGGTGCAGTGAATTTCTTTGTGTGTGTTTTTACCATGTATGAGACATAAGGATAGTGGAAAATATGCCCCGCGTTTTTGGGCTGGCATATTTGAGAGTCCATTCTCTTGTACAAGCTTACTGCATAAAGCAGGGCAATGTCATTATGTCACACTAGCCTTGAAAGATGTAATCTTTTAAGGCCTAACTCTTATTTTACCTTTACATGCCTAAATGTTAGTTACACAGTTGTGTAAGCGGCATTTTTGGTATTTATACAGTTTAGACTGTATTTCCATTTGCATAGGTTTGTTTGCCATGCCCTTAACCCTTCTGAACGTGTTGGAAGACTCCCCTATGGGTCCATGGTATAATGGAATTTGTGGTCAGAGAAAAACTACAGCTAATGACTCTGATGTCAGAGGACAAGGAGGAGGTGGAGGCAGAAATGGTGGCTCTGTTCCAATCACATTTCTTTACCTAACACCTGATATTCATTGGCTAAAATGTATAAAAGCGGTGAGATAGTTTATACTTCATTGAGGAAGGGGTCATGGTGCCCTTTCTTGCAGGATAATGCCCATTTTACTGAGGCCTCTTGGCTTGCTCTCCTCCTGCCTTCCTATATTGTCTTTTCTTGGAGAGCTTCAAGAGAAGACCTGGAGAGGCTTTTTGTCATTATTTAGATCATGGCCTGGAGGTTAGAGCACTTTGCTGGGAAGTAAGAAACACATGTTCAAACCTCTGTAGGTTGGAGTCTTCTACATCCTGGCCAACAGTAACCATTAGAGCTATTGAAGTAAAACATAGGAGGATAATGGTTCTTCTCTTTTTCTATCCTACCACAGATGGAAATAAAATCTAAAATTTGCCTAAGTGCCAACAGTGATACTTCTGTGGCTATGTTGGAAGCACTTAGACCCATAAACATGAAATAAGTGTTGGGCTTAAATGTCCAACCCTAATCTTGGAGGACTCAAAAAATAGCTGTGGCTCTGGCTTCAGCTTCAGCCCCAATTCTGGATTTGAGGCCAGAGCTGTAGCAGCTGCCTGTCTTCCTCGTCCCCTCCAACTGCCTTGTGTTTAGTTTTAAGGCAACCTCATCTTCTAATTGAGTAAATATGGTCTATTGACAAATAGTCAAATAATAAAAATAACAGTAATATTATGAAAATCTGCAATTATTCCATACCAAATGTCCCATGTTACTATAATAGCATGGTGATGTTGTCTGATGAGGTTTCATTTGGTGGGTGGGACAAGAGTTCAAACATTCCTATAATTTAAGGTCAGAAAGCTTCAGAATTATCATCTAATCACACCTCTTATACAGCACAAGCTAGATCACTTCACCAGTAATTTCCATATCAAACCTGAAACTTTGGTTTATTTAATTTTGGACAATAACTTCTTATGTCTATGTAGGATACATCCCAGTGTCTATGCCACTGTTAGAAAAAACTTCAGATAAGCAAGCTCATCATTGTGTGCTTGGATAGCCAGCATAAGATAATAAATACGCACATCTATATCCACGCAAAATAATTTGTTACAACTTTTATCCCTTGCCTTCTTGTTGGTTAACAAATGGGACATATAGGAAACATATAGGAAACAGGTTTTAGACCATGGTTGTCTCATCTAGTTTAGATTTGGAGCTCTGGGTTGGGTATGGACACATTACAGCAGTGATCACCAACCAGTTGATCTTGATCTTGATTGATTGGTCAATTGTGAAGCCTCTGGCAGTTGATCTCAGTTTGTCAGAGGCTGCACAATTGGGAGTGGCAGGACGCAAGTGGCTGGGCTGAGTCATGCCCCTTGCTGGGCTGGGCTGGGTGAGTGGGGTCAGCCCAGGCTGCTTGTCCAGGAGGTGGGGGGGAGGGGGAATGCTGGGGGCGAGCTGGGGTGGGGGAAGATGGGAGGGAGGCGGGGGTCAGAGTGGGGGCCAGGGAGCGGGCGGGGGTGGTAGATTCTGGGGTGCCCTTTACTTACAAAAAGGGATCTTCACCATAAAAAGTTTGGAGACCACTGTATTACAGGATGATGGAATGTGCCACACTTTCTTCCTCAAATGTTCCTTATTTCTGCGTCTGCCTCCCTGCTCTGTATTCCAGTGCATCCATCCTGTTCTTCCAAAACACAGTCCTGCTGCAAAATATGCACTATGAATTCTCTCTACAAAAACTGCATCATTTTTATTTAAAAAACCTGCACTGTTTGGCAAGTTTCAGATTACACAATGCTCTGTGCACCTATGTTGTGCTTAACTCCCTAGTTTGTAAGACAGCTGAGACAGACTATTTTGTCCACTGTGTTCCATGCTGATCTACATCATATCATCAGTCAGGAAAAAGTAGCAAACAGTAAAGACAGGGAATGTTGGAAACTAGAATTCCTGTTCCAAACAAATAAGATTCTTATAGTCACAGTGGGCATATCTACACATGTGTATTTACTGTGCAGTAACTGAAATTACTGAACAGTATGGGTGCACATCTACACATGCATGTCTCTTCTGCGCAGTAAATATGGTGACTTATGCCAACTTCAGTGTAAATGAACCATGCAGGTATCAAATTTATGCCTGATTAGTTACGCATGTGTAGAAGCCTTACTGTGCAGTAACACTGTGTGTGTGGACTGACTTGGGACTAAAGTTAGTCCCAAGTCAGTCCACACACACAGTGTTAATGCGCTTTAACACCTGCATGTGTGGACGGCAGCCTATCCCTGCTTACTGCGCAGTAACTGGCATAAGTTCATGTGTAGACACACTCAGTAACAGTAAAAAAAAGTGCTGCTGCTCCTGCATATTTCTAGAATGCTGTTATGTTAGACACATGTGCCATGGACAAACAAGGCATCATGCTGATGAAGGAAATATTATGGCACATTTTCTTTATAAGAATTAACTATTGAAACATGGATGGGGGTCGATTTTTTGCACTGTTTGTCCTAACTTCTTTACTTGTGAGAGAAGAATCAGATTCCAGATAGAAGGATCAGACACAATTTCTTTGGACTGGGTAGACACCTTCACGTTATTTTCTTCAAGACCTTTAGTAATACTGTAGAACTACAAAAGGTCTACAATGGCTATTTCTGTTTCAGCATACAATATCCCACGGTGATGAATCATGCTACAAAATGATGTCAGTTTTGTTTTGGATTTGCTTTCTGTTCCAGACTTGGGTGTCTTAGAATAATGGAAGTTGCTTAGTAATTTTCCAAAACATTATTGTTCTTAATTTTGAAGAACAACATTCCTAGTTTTCTTTAGGGTGCTATGAACCTTTCTAAATGTGCCCATTAATGTGCATGAACATTAGCAGAACAGAACTCTGTGGCCTTCCTGGCATTCAAAATGATGGCCAGACTAGACTAAGGCAGCCATGAGAGTGGAAGTTGCTTGTGAAAAACCACATGAGCTGTCACCATTGCTGCTGTTGGCCTGCTGCACCTTGTGAAGTTAAGGCACTGCCTCTTTGGTGAACACTGTGTGATATGCACAGTCAGCATTAAAACTGCTACCTAATATGGTTAAAAAACTTGAAGATTAATAAGCCCTGTTTGATACTGAATTTGAGTACAAAGCCAGATTAATGTCACCTAAATATTAGAGCTCCCTGTTCTGACTGGAGGCTCTGTGGGTTAATTAATACATTTGTGAAAACTAGAAGGTAAGTTCTGCTCTGATACCAGCACCTAAACAGAGTAGCACCATGTAAGCCAACAAAGAATTGATGTAAGATTAAAATTTTGTTCAAAGAGTCTTGTAGACTAGACTTTTATTATTAAAAGCATTTGTTTGTGGTACTGTTCAGATGAGGATCCAAGATTTTGCACAAGGGTGTGCGTGCAGGAGTAGCAACTGATGCTGCAGGGATGGCTGCACCCTCTACTCCCACTCTTTCTTCTCTGCACAGAGGTGGCCACAGTGTTGTTGGGGACTTTTTAAAGTTCCCAAAACAGGTAAAAGATGGGGATAAGTTCCCTACCTTCTCTATGCTCAGAGGCCCATCCCCTCCCTTTTCCCCCTCCCCTCCCTGTTGCTACTGCTGTCCCCATTGATTCAGGGGTGAGGGGAGCTTAAGAGCCACGTCTGCCTAGCTTCAGATGGGCTGTGTGGGAGCTGGGCTTAGACCAGAACAGTGGTGGTGGTGGCTGGTTGGTTGGTTCCTCTGTGCCTGCTCCCAGGCTTGCAGGGAACATTTGGGGGAACCAATGGCTCTGGGGTGTCCCCTACTCTCGGATCAGTGGGGGCAGCAGCAGTGGCAGGATGGAAGTGGAGGGGAGGGGGGTGGGGGGGATGTGCCTCTGAACATGAGGAGAAAGCATTGGGGGGCGGGGGGAGGAGCCTCTTACTTGCTGGGGGACTTAAAGTACCAGGGGTAATACCAGCCTGCTGCTCCTGCAGGGTGGTCAGAAAGGAGGCAGGGTGCAGCCATGCCACTGTCCTCTGGATCTGCCCCTGGTACTTTTTAAAGAACAAGTCTAAGTTCTGTGTTCACATTCACATGTGGATCTTCTCTCAACTTCAGTGGACGTTGAATGTGGGTGCTGAAGACAAAATTTTGCCATGAACCTGGAAACATAAGCGTGACCCAGAGACCATTAAAGTCAATGGAAAGATTACCTTGAATACGATTTGGGTCAGGCTTTATATTCTATGAAATGAAAACAGAAGAACTACTGTGTGCTCAAGTATAACTCTTTCCCTACTGGAACCATTGGGAGTTTTGTTTCTAAAAAGACAAAATTTAACAGCAAGGTAAGAGGTGTACTTTTGTTAGAAATTCCAATTAGAAATATAAACTGATACCTTAAGAATTCTTTTAAAAGCCATTTTAAAACTCAAGCTTCATAAAAAAAAATTGTGTAGTTGGCAATGCATGAAAAGAAGCCTTTGGAATGGCTATATTCAATAAATATCATGCTCCCTCTTTTATTGCTTTTATAAATGGTACAGTTTATCAAAGTTTGTATAGAAGTGTTGTTTTATTTTGGCTTCAAGTGGATTGAAACTGATTGTATCTACTGATATACAATATTTAGTCCTTCATTACATAGCTCTAGCTCATTTTTTAATGTTTCTAATCATTACTTCAGGAAAGTGACATGGATTGTTTCTATTATTTAAGAAAACAGAAAAAAATAGCAAAACAAACAAAATCAAAAGATTTCCTTTGAAATGTTAGGAATGTCTGAAGTTATTGACTCTAAGAAGAGATATTCTGCTTAGGGCATAGTGAAGAAGTGCATTTCTTCTACACTAAATTCCTATCATTTTATTATATAATTTTGGAAGGACTTCAGAATCTGATGGCTATAAAATATCTGACACATGAAACAATATTATGCTTGTGATACATGGGGGGTGGGAAATCAGCCAATTCCAAGGTGACAGAGGAGGAAACAGTTATGTATCTTAAATAGAATGGATAAATCCATTAAAATACAATCCCCCTGTAGATAGATCATGTCTTTACAGGATCAGGATTAAAAATCTGAAAATCTTCTTTACAGGAACACTAGACTAACCAAATATGGCTCTTTCCCTTGATAGGCCCTGGCTCTTCTGAACAGGTCTCTTCCTAGGTGTCTCTTCCTTGCTTTGATGGTAGTTACGACTGAGGAGGGTGGATAAGGAAATCTCAACACCTCATTCCAGTTGTGGGGTCTGCTGATAACCAGCACTGGCTATGTGCAGGCTGGTCTATAGCAATTTAAAAACTGTTTGGAAGGAAAAGAGATTGCCCAGTGAATGGTCATTACGCTGCCAAGCTTATAGATTAATTATCTTGGTTGAGTAATGTGACATTCTTTGCAAAGTGGGAACAAATGGTGCAGATTTATCTTCTTAATAAGGACTGGAAGGCAGAAGAGTGTCTGAATGCTGCAAATACCAATGAGTTTAAAGAACATAGCGGTATTTAAAGGGGATGAAAGCTGAAACATGCTTGACTTGTTTTGCTGTGGAACACTGATGTGGAGCAACATGATGTGGTCCTAGGTTAATGCTATACTTAGAAATTTCTGGTTTGTTTCCCTCATTCCTTTTCTTCCTTCCGCAGAGAAACTATTTCCTTTCAAAGAGTATTTAAATTGCTATAGACTAGCCTGCACATAATCTGGGCTGGTTATCAGCAGACCCCACAACTGGAATGAGGTCTCTAGATTTCCTTATCCACCTTCCTCAGTAGTGACTGCCATCAAAGCAACTGATTCAAGAACAGAGATGAATGGCTTCTCTCAGAATAGAATTCTACAGCAAGGTCAATGGTGTTCAAAATATGTTGCCCAACAGCAGGAAATTTGCTCCAAGACTGCTAAATCTTGTTTACAAAAGATGTTTCTCCTCAGGATATACCCCACCCCTATACTGATTTAAGAGTTTCATGATATTTTGCCAACTTTTCAATGGTTCCCGCTCAGAAAACATGCTGATTTCACCGAAATCAAAGCTAAAACTCCCATTGACTTCCATGGGGCAGAATTTCACCTATACAGAAATGGTAAAGACTGTTTACAACAAAACATGTTGTTAGATGTCCTTAGCCTTGAGTAGGTAGACAAATAGGGAGATGGCACAGAAGAATCTGTTCCCCTACAGATTCGAGGAACACGGTTTAGTGCAATCCTATTGGACAAACACTGTGGCCCTAAGAAAGATCATTGCACTAAGGTAGCCTGGCAGAAAGTTTCTCATAAAATTGGAATGAAGATGGGGCCACAGGACCCAGGTACCATGTGACCAAGTGACTAGCACTCAGAAATACAACCAACATTTTGGATTTGAAATAGTAAAATCCAGGGTGAACAAAGTATGTGAAATCATCTTCAAGACTTCTTCATGACAGGTATATTTAAAAAAAAAATTATGATGTGCTCATGGACATTTCACAACTATACAGCCAAGTGTGGTTGACTAAATTGCCCTTATATGTTAGCCATTCAGCTCTTGGTATTGAAGTCAGCTTTTAACCTACAAGAAAAAGTAAATGTGAAGTGCTAAGGATACTTCATTTAAACTATTTATTATAGGTTCTGTCAATAAATTGGGTCTGACTTCAGGTAGCAATACCCATCGAAGGAAACCCTTGGTTTCACAGGGGTCATAACTTTGAAACTTTGAAACCTTCACTAGCCATTTTCTTAAAAGTTTTGTGTGTGATGTTGGACCAGGTACAGACATCTCTCTCTCTCTTTCTCTCTCTCTCAGTCCAATAAAAAGTATTATCCACAAAAAGTGATGCCTCTCTTTCTGTAGATGTAGACATAAATAGATATTTCAATTTATACAAGTCGTTCACATATTTTTAGATGTCTGTGCAATAAAGGCTTGATTAAAACCCATTTTTGCAAGCAAGCTCCACAGATGGCAATGAGTACAGAGTCAGTCCCTCACAGTCAAATTAAATTGATGTTTGGACACTAAAGAGGTCCTTCTACTTTAAATTACTTCTATTCCTACTTCTACTTTAAATTATCAGCCTAGCACACCCACCCACAACTTAACTCAATCTATATGGCAGGTAGAGAACCAGTGGACCAATGGATGCTCAGATGTACACAGCAAGCGACTATCATCTCATAGACCCTGGATCAATTTCAAAGTTGAATAAGAACAGGAGAAGAACACAATTGGATAAGAAACCCTTTTTTCATTGGAAATTACAACATATATCAATTTAATAGAATGTATAGTTGCTAAAGTTGTATCAAACTGCACTCACTCTTTCACTTTCATTTTGGGTTCTGGATATTAATAGCTTATCTTGGGTAACAGCCAAAACAATGCAAAATTAGGCTGGCTACTAATTAATTTGACCTGATGATTTAAAATCCAATTATTTAAATTTCAACATAGCATCACATCACACTTTGTGTTGTAGTAACAAGCTACTGTGCAGTCAGAGTCGTGCAGATGTGGCCTTTTGATGACAATCAGACTCTTCATACTATGATGATTGGATTACACATATATTCCCCAATTTTAATTTACCTTGCATATTTTAAGTAACAAGAAAGATAAAAAAATAGTTTATTGTTTGCTTACATTCGATCTTCTCCTCCTGTCACAGTTCACAGGTAAATCAGTCTGTATACACATGTGCTGTTATTATGGTCGAAGGCTGGGATTACTCAGAAACTTTTCTAATCCATTTGACAAGCCAGATCATAAGGGCTCAGACCATAGTGATTCCAGGATTTGCTGGGTATTCACTCATCTTACACATGCTATTTCATTCATCTGCCAAAGTTTATGGATTGACTCCCTTGTGCTCTGTTCCATGACATGCTATTATCAGCCACTCAGACACAACCATAAATCACAAGTTGTGCATACTACTAAGAAAAAATGTGTTACATCTTCTTTTTATCTAATTTGATCAATTGCTTCATTTCTGGGATCTGAATACAAGAGTGGAGAATTTATGTTATTCCTCTATTAAACTTCTTATGAAGCATTCTCCTAAGCATGTTAACTGAATTAACTAGTCTCACAGTTGCACACAACAGTAGCTCCTCCCTGGTGGTGAATGACCATCTGGCTGCGAGTGCACACAGGTGTATATATGCAGCACACAGACATTAGGGGTGTGTGAAATGGGTCGTATTCTATTTGAATTCAGCCCAAATCAGGGACAGTGATTCAATTAGTTGATTGAGATCACTGTCCCTGATTTGATTCGGTCGAATCCGAATCTGAAGATTCAATGCTGATTCTCTGAATCAGCAATTCGGACATAAACACAGCTTTAAAAGTTTTTTCTACATATCTTGAGGTAGAAGGCATGGTTCGTGATTGCTGTAATGCTGGGGTGCATGGGGCATTCCACAGGAGTCCGGGAGGGGGCCCTCCATATGTTTGGTGGCAAACTGGAAATACTTCCGGTCCACTTCCAGGTCTGCTGGGGAGCGTGAAGGCCCCCCTCCACGCCCCCCTGGCTCGGTGATTAGCCACAGGGGGACCCCAGGTCCCCTCCCCCAGACCCAGAACCAGTCACCAAGCCGGAGGGACACGGGGGGGGGGTAGCCCTGCATGCTCCCTAACGGACCCGGAGGTGGACTGGAAGTGCTTCTCGTCCACTTCCAGGTCTGCTGTTGAGCACACTGGGGAGCCCCCCGTGCTTCTGTGGGACACTCCATGTGCCCCAGCATCACAGAATTCATGAGCCCCTGCTACCTAGAGGTATGTAGAAAAAACATGTAAAGTGATCTCTATGTCCAAATCTCTGAATCTTTCCGAATCTCTCCAAATCAATTTGGATAGTTCTGATTTGATTCAGAGAGATTAAAGGGCCCTCTGATTCGATTCAGATTTGAAGATTCAGCCACCAAATTGGGCCGAATCTCGGCTGAATCTAATCAGGGACCGAAGCTTGGCACAGCCCTAACAGACATTATTTCACAGACCAGATGCCCCTATATATTAATCACTGCCATACCCACATTGTGAATATGATGGTTTATGTGCAAAGGCTGGGATATATTGAAAATGTCTGCAGGCAAACCTGGAGCCCTTAACACTAATTCTGCATTCTTTTCCCATCTCATTGACTTTTCATCTCATTCGTACATTAATCCTGCACTTACTTATTTTGTCTGAGACAGCTAGTTGTATGACATTCTCCTAATCTCACTGTATCCTTAAACCCTCACTCCTAAGGTATAGACATGTGATAAATACATGAAGATGCATGCATGCAGATCTGCAATAACATAACTACGGTGGGCTGAAGGGGGCACTAGCTCCTGGTTCCTATTTAGATGGGGCATCCACAACACCGTGCATTTGTCACCACTGCTTTCTGGTGCTTGGCATCCCTGTGCCCATTCTTTCCCCTTCCAGCCTTTCTCTAGCATTTAACAGCATCTCTGTCCAGGATGACAAAATTGCCAGTTACCCCTCTGCCTATACATGCATGTATACATGTTCATATGCAGATAAAAAAGGCACATGGATGGAGGTAGGATTTTGAAAAGGAGGGTGCAGATGGTTTACCGTCCCATATAACACAGCACATATTTTTATCAAGTTAAAAAGAAACTAGCATTTTTAGTAATAAGCTGTTGGTCTAGAGCTATATTATTCAGTCTAATATCAGAACAAAACCAAATATAAATATATTGGAATGTGCATTGATATATGATACATTATGTATAAAACCACAACAGACTAGGCAAATTAATCAAAATATGCTGTTTCATTAATTCTGCAGTCGTTACAATTAAATGGATCTCTTATTTTTGGATTCATAAAACAAAACCTAGCCTCCTTGAGCATTTTGACAGTACATCCAATGCTTCATTGAGACTTATTTCCACTCCTGAGTTAATGTTTTTAGCTAGAGTTAAAAACAGTCCACAGGGCTGTGAAATAACAGCTACATTACCGGGAACAGCTAACAGACAGCAGAAATGCAGAAGAAAAGCTAATTTGATTAGTGGAACATCAAGACCATTTACAAGTAGAGAGGGTTGTTAACACCTGTGGAATGAAGTGTTTAGAAGGAATCAGGTAGATTATAATGAGTCCTGAAGTCAATTGACTCCCTTACTGCTGCCTGCATAGAAATGCTACTGCCACTGCTAAGCTGTTGGTTTTAAACTTTCAGTGGACCAGGAGTCAAAGGAGGGTGCAACCACAGCACTGTCCCCACTACCATACTTACCCTTAAATGTCCCTCTAACTTTTATACAAATCAGAAACAAACTGTTGAGTAAATACATGTGAGAAAATGTATAGAAAGGATCATTGTTGGATAATTCAAATTTAAATTTGGCAAAATATGCATATTATTTCTCACTATTGCCAGAGTCTATTAAAGCCCTTGAATTCAGTGAAAGGGGGTGCAGGGGATGGGGTTCAATCTTTTTTTACAGGCATGCCACAAATTAACCCAACATCCTCCCTCCCCACTCTGATCCTTTTCCTTTGCCCGTGTCGTTCTGCTTTCTGCTCCCATTCCTTGTGCTCTGTGCCTGACCAGCTGCTCTGCTTTTTGCTCCCTGCCCTATCTTCTGCTATGCGCCTGTTCCCTGCCCAATCTGCTGTGTGACATGCACAGGGTCACTTGTGACATGTGTGCACAGGTTAGCCATCCCTGTACCGCACCATAGCATGGTGTGAAAACTTTCAGTAATTAAGCTAAGTATCCAAGATTCTGCAAAAAGGAAGTCCAAAATAGAGGGCATCCTGACTAAAATATTTATGCTTGATTTCAAAATCTAAAATCTAAATAAAGATAATTTTCCAAATGATGATTATATGTATGTGTTGTAGAACTAAACAACTCTTAAACTTCAGTATCTTGCTTCATGATTCTGTATTAAAAGTACAAGTTTCCCTTTTTCAGCAACCCAAATTTTGATAGCATTTTGATTAAAACTCTATCTGGAAGTTCTCACATCTCACATAATGCATCTTACCCGCACAACCCTTATTAAAATATCAAACCATTAAATTAGTGACTTAATGTCACAATTCTTTTATATTTTAAAGACTGGTTGAGATACTGAAGCCAGCATGTAGCAGATGAAAAACATTAATTGGAAAACGCTTTGATGTTGTCAAACAACAAGGCAAATAACACACTGGATATAAAGAAAACAGATGTACAGACACTGCTGCTGGAGCCAGGGCACCTTTGATCTCCTCTCTTTCTGTTGCTGGCTCACAAAGCACAGTGGCAACTTTGTTGCTCCTGCTAATGAGCCTTTTCTGGTTTATTAGGTTCACTGGTTTTGTGCAAACAGGCTAAGAGGGAAACTACATTGCTTTCTAAGAAATCACTTTGATGTCTCATAAATATTGAGCAATAAAGCATTATGTTGCTCACTGCCAGCAAGGAGAATATTTTCAGAAATAGTTGGCATGAAAACGGGTGGTATTTGTTGAATGTGGATGGGAAGAGAGAGTAGTCTATAACAGAGCACTTGTATAAGTGGTACAATTTTCTGCTTCCACTTTATTGAAAAGTCATCAGCCAAGCTAACAGAATAAATAAAACATTTCAAGTGAAAGCTTTCACAAAAAAAAAAAAAAAAAAAAAATCAGGATAACTCTATGGAAATCAGTGCAATTAGTGGTACACTTCGATGAGACAAGCAGATTATGGCTTAATACAGTTGAAGATATCCTTTTCATATAAAGCAATAGGGTCATATGCAATCTTGCCTGTTATTCCAATGAAGTCACTTCTGAATTTATGCTGAATTTTTTAGGCCTACCTTGTCCTGTAATCTGAAAAAGTACTATGTACAATATATACAATCACACTCTGGGAGTCAGATGTTGGAAAGTCTACATGTAGGAGTAAAATGTTTTTTGATGATTTTTCAGGGATGATGTTCTTTTATTCTGAAATGGAGGAAAAGTAAAAAGACCAGACTATTTAGCTGTGCAAATCATACTAAGTCATACCATTATATAGGTTATCACTGCAGTGCCAGGGAGCTGATTTAAAGAAGTTATTATGAAGCCCCATGGAGGTTATAACTAGATTTTAATTATAAACATGATCTTGACCCTGCTCTAATTTTTTTCAAAATGATTAATTTCCATTTATAATTTCTCATATTTTTTCTCTGACCAAAGGAGGATAAATACCTTCATAGATTTCATAGATTTCATAGACATTCAGGCTGGAAGGGACCTCAGAAGATCATCGAGTCCAGCCCCCTGTCCCAGGGGCAGGAAGTCAGTTGGGGTCATAGGATCCCAGCAAGACAAACATCCAAATTTCTCTTGAAGGCGTTCAAAGTAGGTGCTTGAACCACCTCCGATGGCAGGCTATTCCAGACCTTGGGGGCTCGGACAGTAAAGAACTTCTTCCTTATGTCCAGCCTGAAATGGTCTTGCAGGAGTTTATAACCATTTAACCCTGTCATCCCTTGGGGCGCTCTGGTAAACAATTGTTCCCCCAGATCCTGATGAGCACCCCTGATAAACTTATAGGTGGCCATCAGATCACCCCTGAGCCTGCGCTGTTCCAGGCTAAAGAGTCCCATAGCTCTCAGCCTGTTGTCATAAGGTCTGTTTTCCTGACTTCTGATCATGCATGTGGCTCTTCTCTGGACTCTTCGGGCACAAAGCAAGACGATCCCCAAGCGAGGCAAAAGAGGGAAAGGGGCCAGGAGGCTTCCCTGGCTGACCAAAGAAATCCAGGGCAACCTAAGGGACAAAAGGGGAGCACATAAAAAGTGGAAAAAGGGAGAGATCACCAAAGAAGAATATACCTCCTCTGCTCGTGCTTGTAGGGAGGCAGTTAGATGGGCCAAAGCTGCCATGGAGCTGAGGATGGCAACCCAAGTAAAAGACAACAAGAAATTGTTTTATAGATATATAGGGAGTAAAAGGAAGGCCCAGGGAGGAATAGGACCCCTGCTAAATGGGCAGAAACAATTGGTGATGGACAGGGGGGACAAGGCTGAACTCCTCAACGAGTTCTTTGCCTCAGTGTTCCTAAGCGAGGGGCACGACAAGTCTCTCACTGGGGTTGTAGAGAGGCAGCAGCAAGGCGCCAGACTTCCATGCGTAGACCCTGAGATGGTGCAGAGTCATTTGGAAGAACTGGATGCCTTTAAGTCAGCAGGCCTGGATGAGCTCCATCTGAGGTGCTGAAGGCACTGGCCGACATCATTGCAGAGCCACTGGCAGGAATATTTGAAAGCTCGTGGCGCACGGGCCAAGTCCCGGAGGACTGGAAAAGGGCCAACGTGGTCCCCATTTTCAAAAAGGGGAGGAAGGAGGACCCGGGCAACTATAGGCCAGTCAGTCTCATCTCCATCCTTGGCAAAGTCTTTGAAAAAATTATCAAGGCTCACATTTGTGAGAGCCTGGCAGGACAAATTATGCTGAGGGGAAATCAGCACGGGTTCATGGCAGGCAGATCGTGCCTGACCAATCTAGTTTCTTTTTATGATCAGGTTACGAAACGCCTGGACACAGGAGGAGGGGTGGATGTCGTATACTTAGACTTCAGGAAGGCCTTCGATACGGTATCCCACCCCATACTGGTGAACAAGTTAAGAGGCTGTGACACGGATGACTACACAGTCCGGTGGGTGGCGAATTGGTTGGAGGGTCGCACCCAGAGAGTCGTGGTGGATGGGTCGGTTTCGACCTGGAAGGGTGTCGGCAGTGGGGTCCCGCAGGGTTCGGTCCTTGGACCAATACTCTTGAATGTCTTCATCAGTGACTTGGACGTGGGAGTGAAATGTACTCTGTCCAAGTTTGCAGATGACACAAAGCTATGGGGAGATGTGGACATGCCAGAGGGCAGGGAACAGCTGCAAGCAGATCTGGACAGGTTGGACAAGTGGGCAGAAAACAACAGAATGCAGTTCAACAAGGAGAAATGCTAAGTGCTGCACCTAGGGAGGAAGAATGTCCAGCACACCTACAGCCTAGGGAATGACCTGCTGGGTAGCACGGAAGTGGAAAGGGATCTTGGAGTCCTAGTGGACTCCAAGATGAACATGAGTCGGCAGTGTGACGAAGCCATCAGAAAAGCCAATGGCACTTTATCGTGCATCAGCAGATGCATGATGAATAGGTCCAAGGAGGTGATACTTCCCCTCTATCGGGCGCTGGTCAGACTGCAGTTGGAGTACTGTGTGCAATTCTGGGCACCGCAATTCAAGAGGGATGCGGATAACCTGGAGAGGGTCCAGAGAAGGGCCACTCGTATGGTTAAGGGCCTGCAGACCAAGCCCTACGAGGAGAGACTAGAGAAACTGGATCTTTTCAGCCTCCGCAAGAGAAGGTTGAGAGGCGACCTTGTGGCTGCCTATAAGTTCATCACGGGGGCACAGAAGGGAATTGGTGAGTATTTATTCACCAAGGCGCCCCCGGGGGTTACAAGAAATAATGGCCACAAGTTAGCAGAGAGCAGATTTAGATTGGACATTAGGAAGAACTTCTTCACAGTTAGAGTGGCCAAGGTCTGGAATGGGCTCCCAAGGGAGGTGGTGCTCTTCCCTACCCTGGGGGTCTTCAAGAGGAGGTTAGATGAGCATCTAGCTGCGGTCATCTAGACCCAGCACTCTTTCCTGCTTATGCAGGGGGTCGGACTTGATGATCTATTGAGGTCCCTTCCAACCCTAACATCTATGAATCTATGAATCTATGAATCTCTCTCAAGCTTCTCCACATCCTTTTGGAATTGTGGAGCCCAAAACTGAATGCAGTACTCCAGCTGCAGCCTCACCAAGGCCGAGTACAATGGGAGAATGACGTCCTGGGATTTGCTTGAGAAGCATCTATGAATGCAAGCCAGCATTTTGCTTGCTTTACTAGCTGCAGCATCATATTGCAGGCTCATGTTCATCTTGTGGTCAATCATGACCCCCAAGTCCCTTTCATCTGTAGTGCTAGCCAGTGTAGCACTGCCGAGCCTATAAGGATGCTGCAGCTTTTTCCTCCCAAAGTGGAGAACCTTGCATTTTTCAGTGTTAAACACCATCAGGTTCTCGTCCGCCCAATTGCTGAGCCTGTCCAGGTCAGCCTGGATCACCCTCCTGTCCTCAGGTGTGGATGCTTTACCCCAGAGTTTGGTATCATCGGCGAACTTGACCAGTTCACTTCTGACTCCAATGTCCACATCATTAATGAAGATGTTGAACAATATAGGACCAAGGACAGAGCCTTGAGGGACCCCACTGGTCACAGGGCACCATGATGATTGACTTCTGTCAACCACCACCCTCTGGGTCTGACCACGGAGCCAATTCCCCAGCCAGCCGATTATGGTGGACCTGAGGCCGCAGTTGGCCAGTTTTGCCAAGAGATGATCATGGGATACCTGATCGAAGGCTTTTTTGAAGTCGAGATATACGACAACAACGTCCTCTCCCTTGTCCAGGTGATAGGTCACCTGGTTGTAAAAGGAAATAAGATTGGTCAAGCAAGACCTACCCACAACAGACGCATGCTGGCTATCCCTCAGGATGTTGCCATCGGCCAGTCCATTAAGAATGGCCTCTGTGATCTTTTCTAAGACCTTCCCCAGGATAGAGGTCAGGCTGATGGGCCTGTAGTTTGCCGGATCCACTTTCCTTTCTTTCTTGAAGATAGGCACCACATTGGCTTTCTTCCAACCTTCACTTAAGGTTTAGGTCTTTGTCACAAACCTGTGCTCCTTTCTGGGTACAGACATAATCCCCACTGTTAATTTGAGGCATGTGACAAAGAGGGGAAGGGCTACAGTTTCAGCTCTTTTTGGCCTGCTGCTTACAAATAGGGAAGGATTTGTGAGGAATGTAATGTGGATGGCAACTTGGGCAGCAGTGATCATAAGATGATTGAATTCAGGATCCTGAGGAAAGGAAGGATAGAGAGCAGCAGAGTATGGCCCCTGAACTTCAGAAAAGCAGACTTTGACTTGCTCAGGGAACTCATGGGCAGGATCCCCTGGGAAACAAGACTGAGGGGGAGAGAACTCCAGGAGAGCTAATGGTACTTCAAAGAAGCCTTACTGAGAGTGCAGGAGCAAACCATCCCAACCTGCAGGAAGGCTAGGAAGTATGGCAGAAGATCAGCTTTGCTTAGCAGGGAACTCTTCACTAAATTAAATCACTAAAAAAAAGCTTATAAGAAGTGGAAACTTGGACAAATAATTAGGGAAGAATATAAGGGCACTGCTTGGGAATGCAGGGATGAAGTCAGGAAGGCCAAAGCACAGCTAGCAAGGGATGTGAAGAGTAACATGAAGGATTTCTACAAGTATGTTGGTAGCAAGAGGAGGATCATGGAAAGCGTGGGTCCTTTACTGAATGAGGGAGGCAACCTTGTGAATGAAGATGCAGAAAAAGCTGAAGTGCTTAATGCCTCAGTCTTCACAAGCAACGTAAGATCCCAGACTACTGCACCAGGCAGCACAGTCTGGGGAGGAGCTCTGAGCAGGGGGTTGGATTCACTGGGCAGGTGCTGGCGTCATCTGTAGACACAGAGCAGATTCTCACTGGGGATTGGGGCATCCACCCAGGTCTGCAGGTGATGCTGCTGCATCAGTGCATCAGCTGTAGTCCCTCAGTAGTGGAAGAACAGGTATGGATTCACCAGGGGCAAGTCATGCCTGACCAACCTGATTGTCTTCTATGATGATGTGACTGGCTTTGTGGATGTGGGGAGACTGGTGGATGTGGTGTACCTTGATTTTAGCAAGGCTTTTGATACAGTCTCCCACAACATTCTTGCAGGCAAACTAAGGAAGTATGGGCTGGATAAATGGACTGTGTAAGGTGGACAGAAAACTGAATGGAGCACTGGGCTCAGAGACTAGTAATCAAAGGCTTGATGTCTATTTGGCAACCGGTATCTAGTGGGGTGCCCCAGGTATCAGTATGGGGGCTGGTTTTGGTCAATGTCTTCATCAGTGACCTGGAAGATGGCATAGAGTGTACCCTCATCAAGTCTGCAGATGACAACTAAGCTTTTGGGAGTAAGTAGATAGGCTGAAGGGTAGGGCTAGGATTCAGAGTAACTGAGACAAATTGGAGGACTGGGCTAAAAGGAATCTTATGAGGTTCAACAAGGACAGGTGCAAAGACCTGAACTGAGGACAGAACAATCCCATGCACTGGTATAGGCTGGGGGCTGACTGGCTGGGCAGCAGCTCTACGGAAAAGGACCTAGGCATTACAGTGGACAATAAGCTGAATATAAGCCAGCAGTATGCCCTTGTTGCCAAGAAGGCTAATGACATAATGGGCTGCATTGGTAGGAGTATTGCCAGAAGGTCGAGGGAAGTGATTATTCCTTTCTATTCAGCACTGGTGAGGCCACATCTGGAGTACTTTGTCCAGTTTTGGGCCTCCCACTACAGAAAGTATGTGAACAAATCAGAGAGAGTCCAGCAGATGGTGACAAAAATGGTGAGGGGGCTGGGGCACATGACCTCTGAGGAAAGACTGAGGCAACTGGATTTATTTAGTCTAGAGAAGAGGAGACTGATAGGGGACTTAATAGCAGCCTTCAACTACCTGAAGGGAGATTCAAAAGAGGATGAAGCTAGACTGTTTTCGGTGGTGGCAGATGGCAGAACAAGGAGCAACGGTTTCAAGTTGCAGCAAGAGAAGTTTACTTAGATATTAGGAAATTTTTTCTTATTAGGAGGGTAGTAAAACACTGGAACAGGTTACCCAGAGAGGTGGTGGAAGCTCTATCCTTGGAAGTTTTCAAAACCAGGCTAGATGAAGCTTTGGTTCAGATGATTTAGCTGGGGATGGTCCTGCTCTGAGCAGAGGGTTGGACTAGATGATATCCTGAGGGCAGCCCCTGCATGGACTCCAGGCAGCCAGACCCACCACCAGGTCCTGCTTTTGCACAGCAACCAACATTGGCCACCATTGCTTATCATGTGCAAGGCCACCTCTCTATGTCTTCTCCTCCCCCTTCCTCCCCCCAGCTGTCTTGCGCCTATAGCACATTCCTGGAGCTTACACCAGATCCCAGCTCACGCTCCAGAAGCAGCACTGGGCAGGTGCTGGTATCATCTGTAGATGCAGCTAGAAGATTCTCGCTGGGGATTGGGGCATCCACCTAGGTCTGCAGGTGATGCTGCTGCATTAGTGCATCAGCTGTAGTCCTAGGCAGTCACCCCGTCCCCTAGCAGGAACCTGCAGGCAGTATCCAGAGCTGATGCTGGTGCACACTCAGTGCTGCTTCCTGTGTGCAGACCAGGAGCTGTTGTAAACTGTGGATGGGGCTGGAACATGCCTGCCCGCCCCACACAATGAAGCAGCCAAAGCGGTATGCTCTCCATGGCCCAGGTCCTATGACTTTGTGGCCACTCAACCCACAGGCTGGATAAAATCAGTTGGTGGGCCAGATTCGGCTCATGAGCCGTATTTTGTCCATCCCTGCCCTAGACCTTAACATTAGGTCCTTGAAGTAAGAACTTGAACCTTAGCTTAATGGTACATTTGACCTTAACTTCAAAATAAGTTTGAATCTTATTTAGGCTAAGATCCTATTGTGCTGTATTTAAAGGGGCCTTAAAAGAAGTTAAACTTACCAGGACAGTATTAAGGGGTTTTAGTGTAAATGCTAATCAGTCTCCTATTCTGCAGTTGTAAAATTGTTCAAAGGGTTAAGTTTAGAATACTACTTTTATGATATCAGTAACTGCAATTAACTTAAGTGAGAATTATACATGATAATTGGGAAAAATGCCCTTAGATCTTTCTTAGACTATAAGCTATTCTAGGCAGGGGCTGTGATTTATAACATCTAGTACCACCCTGCTCTACCTTCTATCCACCATATAGTTATCCTTATTAGAGCTGCATGAAGATTTTTGGCTGATACTTTTTTTTTGGCTGAAAACTGCAAATCCAGATCAACTGAAATTTGCCACAGATTTGCATAGATTTCAGCAAAATGTTTAAAAATTCTAAAAAAAAGGAACTCATTAACATTTTTAACAATGTTTCTTAATTTATTGATTCTAAAATTAAAAACATGAAAAACCCTGAAAAACAAATTAAATATTGTTGAGCAAAATGTTTTGTTCAGTCCAAATGTAAATTGTTTACAGCTTTCTAGTTCTCCAAAAATTTGAAAAGCTTCCATTTTGCTTCAACCTGAAACAATTCTTTTTTTCTCTTTTATTTCAGAATGGCCAGGGAACTAAAAAAGCATCATGTTATTTTGTGCTGCTCTAGTCCTGACCCTTACTGGGGGTCCTTTAGATTCTACAGTATTAATAATATTAAATAATTTTAATAATAATTTATTCCTTTGTATCTTATGGCTGGAGAGATAATTTAGTGGACATAAAAACTCATCTGAAATAACAGCAGCCATTTATCATATTTAGATAGGCACACTAAAATTTTCATGCAGTTCATTGCATGGGTAACCCTCAGAAGAGACCTTAAAAATAGAGCCCTTGTTGTCTAGTGTGGACAGTGCGGCAGTCATGAATGATGCCTTTTGAAAATGTAAGTGATTTGTGTTAGCATAGTGAGATGACTCAAACTGCTTTCCTTCCACAGATCTGTAACCTTCTACACTCTGTTAGTATACTAATGACAGGACTAAAGGATATGCAAAGCGCTAGCTGTCTAACATCTTCATGCAGATATATAAAAGGTTTGGAATACTGATTCTTTTGCATATATTTTGGGCAATTTCTGATCATAGGTACACAGGTATAGATCTGGAGCAACACTGTTAGATTTAATCAAGTTACAATGGTGAAAAATCAGGTTTGGGCGCTTTATAGGTATATACTGAATAAACAACATCCATGCTGCTGGAGATTCAGGAATTATTGCAGGAAACAGAAAATCTATTTTGGGTTAACGGTTCTGTGTAGCTCTATGTGAGTGCATAACATTTAATTCAAATGTGAGTTTGTCACTGTTTAACATTAAATGTATCTCTTTATTTTCAAGAAAACTCACTTGATTGAAACTGGTTGTTTTGCATCTGAGAAGACTATTTTAAGCCTATTTCCTGCTTTTATAAATATCCTGGTTCACTAATTCCAGGCATTAATTATCCTCTCTCCACACAACACAGTTCTGGCACCACAGTTATTTCCTGCTGTCCGTCCTAATTTCCTACTTTCTGTAGTAATTCAGACCATTTGATGTAACAAACACAGCCAAAAAATGGATTCACTATTGAAAACTTGACAAAAACCAGGAGAGACATTGATTCACATATTGTGGATTATCTGTACTGAGCAGAAGCAATGGTTTTTCAATTAAAAAAAAATTCCATAATTATTTTCTGAAAAGTGACACATTTCTGAGAAGTGACTGATGGGTGAGTCCTTCTCATTTGTCCATCAGGCACATGATAGCCAATTTCAATGCAGGAATTTTATTTTCATTTCCTCATCTTCAATCAGGCTTCTCAAGGTGTTCTCCATGTTAGAAATAGCTGTAGCTTTTCTGCTACAGCATCATTTTTTTTCCAGCCCTCAGCAGAACACACAGGTGTTTTTCATCTGCACACTGAGAAGCTTTGCATGGAAACAAGGGATCTGAATTTGCAAATCTGGATTTTGTTTAATTACTCAAGGGCTTTTCTGAGACTATGGAGGAAACCGTTACAGAATGTGGGGAC
Organism: Alligator mississippiensis; assembly: GCF_030867095.1. NCBI lineage: Eukaryota > Metazoa > Chordata > Crocodylia > Alligatoridae > Alligator > Alligator mississippiensis. The sequence goes on from NC_081825.1 coordinate 61,845,605, forward strand.
CGTCACATTTCTGCTCCGTCTGCTTCTTCAACAGTAAAGTGTTATGTTTGACCTTAATTTCTCTAACCTCATACTATACCAAGGTGAGCAGCCTCAGTCAAAGAGCCCACCAAAATGTAATCCTGAACAGGCAATTCATTCCCTGGAGAGAAGTTGACAGGAAAAGCAATCACATGTGATGAATGTTAGTCATGTCACTTAATACACTAAACCAGTAGTCCTCAACTTTTAAGTGGCACAAGGCTGGTCCACCAGATGGATTGAACCTCACCTACTGGGATCAGGCCCTGCAGGGCCTTTCCTGGCCCCCATGAGAGGTATTTGGCCCTGGGGCCCCAGGCCACCCCTTCCCTACCCTGAGTGCTAGGATTGGGCCTTAGGGCCTGATGCTACCCCCAAGTGCCAGGATTGGGTCTTGGAGCCTAACATTGTCCCTGCCTGGCCCCACATACTGGGATCAAGCACCCAATCCATGCACAGGGCCTGGGGCTCCCATAGGTCTGGAAATTTGGCACCAAGAGAACGGTGCCACCATTCCTCCTCCAAATTTCCAGACCTGTGGGGAGCCCCACAGCTTGGATGGTACTGCATTGGGGGCTGGATGTGGCCCATGGGCCCGTGCTGAGCACCCTGACACTAAAAGAAGGTGTCCAGATACTGTGGTGCTGAGGTTGGTACAAAAACCTATAAGCAGTAAATAGAACAAAATCAGTATGGGTCTGCTGTACCATGCTGTTGGCACTGCAGGGGGCACTGCTTTTGAGCCTGCCCTGCTCACCTGCTCCTATTTGCATGTGCCAAACCTGTCAAACTTGATGAAGACAGAAGTCTCAAGAATGGCTATACAGGGATATTCATTTCTGAGTCTGGTATATATGAGAGGAAACAGGTGGGCAGAGTGTACCCTGGAGCAGGCTATCTTGGGTCTTTTCAATTCTGGGGTAAAGTATTTTTATAGTTTCTCAATAGTCATTGTGCATATTTCAGTGGTGAGGATGAAAGGTATTAACCATCCTGGCCTAATTTAGCTTGAGGACAAGTCTTCCTTTCGAAGGTCAGAAAGTATTAACAGAAACCCAAGTGTAATAATATAGGCATATAGTACTTTGTAAAGTTCAGTACAATCAATAGAAACAAACAATGAGAACGTAATGTTGAGGAAGAGAAGTTTCTATTCTAGTTATATGAAAACTTAACCAACATGTTTTTCAGTCTACTGATTTCAGTACATCTTACCGAAAGCAATATAACTTTATTTGTCTAAGCCAGGGGTTTTCAACCTTTTTGAATCAGTGTACCCCTGGTGGGCAGTCACGGAGCAGGGGGGGGAGGCGGCATGGCTGGATGTGGAGTGGGAGGAGGGGGGTGGTGCACGGCCATGTGTGGAGTGGTGGCAGCCACCACGTGTGAGCTTTCCCCCTCCCTCATGTCCGGCTGGGTGGGACGGCAGTGCAAGATGGTGTGTGGTGGTGCTCCATCCCTCCCTGCCTGTGCATACCCCCTAGGGCCTTCTCAAGTACCCCTGGTTGACAGCCCCTGGTCTAAGCGATAAGGAAATCCACCAATTTATCAAAGGGTCAACACATTTCTTTTTTGCTAAAACTTCATTTTATTGTCCCATTAGAATGCACAAGATAACTGCTGTCCTTTTAAAATGCAGTCTGGTCTTAGTAAATATGAGAGACACTTTTTCCTACTTTTTAAATTTAGCTAATGCTTTTCTCTAAATACAGTTACTGAGATGGAATCCATCTCACCACCTGACTGCAGTACACTGGGTAATATGAAAGAATTTAGCCCATTAACAAAACCCACCAATTTTATGCACTTTATGATATTTAAAAATTCAAATAAATATATCTATAATGCATTAATGTTAGCAATATCTGCACAGCAAAACTACTTACAGCCTTGACAGATGCCACCTATTACTTGCAGCTCTCCTTGGAGAACTGCATGTTTGAATGCTGTAGGTCCCAGGGTCATTTACAACAGTGTACAAGAATTATGTAAGTCATACTGGTCTAAATATATTGTTTTCCCAGACTTAATCAGGATCAGTCTCTATTATGCAAAGTACTATACAAAAACACAGAGGCCGTTGATCCCAGTCTTGAGTTTTATAACCTCATTAGTTCATAAATAATATGGTAAACTGGCTCCTGGCTTAAAACACAAAATCAGTACCTCCGAGAATGGAAATGAGACAGTACAAAGGGAGTGTTAGAGTGATCTTAAAACACAAGAAGCAGAGAACAATTATTTCCTTAGGGATATTTCCCCAGGTGGTGGATTGTGAGTGAAAACACAACTCCCTGTGGTAGCTTTAAAGAAATGGAACCAAATGTGCTCAATATCACCCCCAGGCTACCATGGTGAATTACCTTGGTCAAACAGCCAAAACGTAGACCAAGCTGTAATGATCTTTAATTTCTAACAGCTTTCCAAAGGTTCTTATTAAGTGTAGTGGTAGATGCAAGCATCAGAGGGTATCTATGGACATTACATTTAGGTTGACCTAACTCGGGCGAGGTTGATCTAATGACCATCTGTGCAGATGTTCAGGGTTTTTAAATTTGGCAAAAAAATGGTGGGCCCAATCTAAATTAGTTCACCTGAGTAGGCTAATCTGTTGAATGTCTGCACACATTTGGAGCACAGCCCCAGGGCTGGGAAAGCCCAAGTGCTCACCCCAGCTCTGGGGCTGCACTCTTCCTTCCCCTGACCCTGACCAGGTTAGTTTTAGCCTAAAATGAGATTTCTGTGGAAAAAGTTGAAGAGAAGATATTTTTTATGTGTCTGTAGGCTGAGGGTCTTAAAAGCTTAAAAATGGCAGCATATGACCCACCAGAGATGAATGACAAGATTCTTCCAGAAAACAAAAGCCATTTTGAAATGGTTTAAACTCCTCCACAGAGAGCTTTCTCAGTCTGGGAGGTAAGCCAAAGAACCTACATTTCTCCAATACTTGTTCTAATGCCAGTAATAAACATTTATGCCACTGCTGTCTTCTGCTCTAATGTCTGCGGGCCTCAGTAGAACACTGATAACCCTATCTTCAACTGGACAAAAATGCAGAGAAATCAAATTATAGAAGCTGTTCTCTCTGTGTGCAGATTCCTAGCAGACTGAAACCAAACTACTGCGAATAGTTTAGGATGGCTTTAAAGTCTTCTATTTTGTATATGATACAGACACAGTCATTAGAACAATTAATCCAGGGACATACTGAATTCTCCAATCACTTGAAGTCTTTAAAGCAACACTTGATGTCTTTCTGAAAATCTTCTCAGCTTCTGTGTATGGCTTGCAAAATGCAAGAGGTCAGATAAGATGATCATAATGGCATTTGTGTCTTTAAAAATGTATGAATCTATGAATTATCTATGGCAGCTAACAAGGCAATAGCCACATAAATGCTCTTTTACCAGAACTGCCCTACATGACCTCAGGTATGAAGGGACTGCCCCAGTAACCATTAAAGGCACTGGGACTCTGTCTCAATAGGCTTTGGAGAAATCTCTGAATTAGATTTAGAAGTGAAGACAGGTGCTTAAGAGAAAAAATGAAATGAGCTTAAACTATGATGCTCTTTGTATGAGGGACGTTCTAAACCTTCTTGTATGCACTACACTGCATCAAAGAAAACCAGAAAGAGACACTGATCGGCACACAATTGTATACGTCTGTGTATATCAAATAATAGATTTTAAAGGAAACTATATAGAAATATTGTACTCTTTTTTTCCTTTCAGAATCCTCCCCCCCCACCCCCCAACCCAAATTTTCATTAAGGGCATCAGATAGATTTCTAGTCACTTATCATTATTGAGTCCCATGTGCTCTACCCAGAAGAACACTGTCAAATCCTTAGTACAGTAAGGATAATTACATTATCAAAATGAATGCTTACTAAAGCCTTTTTTTGCATAATAAGAGTTTCCTGAATACATTTGCATGTCAGGGTTTTTTGCCTCTCTCATTTTGGTAAGTGAAGCAATATCCATGACTTCTAAATTAAATACTAGCAATGGAAAAAGGCAGTTTTCTACTAAGCTTGTGCAAATGTCCTAACAATTTGTACCTAAGGAATGTTTGCTTTCTTTCCAATTCTCGCAAGTTTTCATTTTAATTAGAATTCACTTCCTTCTGCCAACTGTATCCTTCCAAGCTTGTTTACTTGAAGTAATTCATTTTTTTTGAATGACTGGTTTCTCTCTTTTATAATCCTTTGGAAAAAAAGAAATCCTTTCTCTAATATGTTATTCAAGTCAGATGACATCAGAGGATAGGGGAGCAGATTCTGTTTCCAGTTGTGCCAATGTAAATTGGAATAAATCCATCAACTCTACTGGAGTTATTCCACTATGGAGATGTGTGAGCCAATGCCCACCAAAGTTAATAGGAATTTCTGAATCTAATGAGATCAGATTCAACATAAGATCAGAATGACTATTTTATTTTCATCCTGTTGCATAAATGAAAGAAGTCCTGAGTTTGGTTTAATAAGAACAGACATATTTACTCAACGACTGTTTATCAGAAATATGACTGATCATGAAGCTTATATGTTCTAAGCTTTAATTTGTCAAGTTTTTAATGAAAGGAGTAGATCTAGAATGTCGAGGCTCCGGATGAAAGAAATTAGTAGTTGTTACAATTGGGATACCAAGACATGCTGGACAAATTAAAAAAACAACCTAATAATACATGACAGACTAGGGATAAAGAACAGAGGGAGAGAGAAGTGTAACTTGCAGTGACCTGTGTGGGAAAAGTCATTTCACATTTTTTTGAACCTTAGCTCCCTGACCTTTAAACTGGGGGGAGGGGAGAGGTAGGAATATTTACCATCTTTATAAAGTACTTGAAGCATTATAGATGAAAATGTAATTAGGATTCATGCTTTTAAATAAACTGGGACTCATTTTCATTTATGGAAAAGACAGTTCAAGACTACTTCATATATTAAGGAAGGCTTCAATTGCTGTTTTTTCAATGATTACCAAGGTGTGTTTAAGCCATGCATTTTTAATTTGAATAGTGGAGAAGGAATAATATGAATAAAAACATTATGGGTACAATCTTCAATTTCTTCAGGATTACACTCCTGGGGAACCAGATTGCTCAGGTAAATTAGGCAAAGATGGAATCTAAGACCACGTACAGACATTCATTTCTCCCAGGAGAGTTCCTGCTCTTCCAGGAGAAGCCACAAGAGTACATATGTTTGAATTTTTCTCCCAGAGCAAAAATGGCTGCTCCAGGAGAACAAGAAACCTGAAACAACCAGTGTTAAGTCTTTCCTGGTAGAGCTAATGGCTGTACACAGCCTAAGTAACCCTGGGGCTGACAAAAAGGATAAATTGACAAATTCTGTTAAATATTTGTGTTAAAGTGCATTTTTGGGGATATACAATCCCTCCATGATCGAAGAAATTACAAATCTGCATTCTCCACTGCTTGGCAATGGATTAGAGGGAAAACATTTTCCCTCCCATTCCATTAATTCCATTTAGACTGGTATGGCTCTTACCTTCCCCTGAAAGGTATGTGTTACATCACCTTTTCCCCTGTAAGTGGTTGAGAAAATTGTATCATCCCATATCATCACTTAAACGCCTTTGGGGAATACAGCATTATGTATTATATGTTATAGCTATAAGAACCTTGGGTCAAAGATACTAACTACATGGAACAAGACTACTTAACTGAGCAGTCTGGTTGATTGAAATGACTAACCTAAGAACTGCTAAGTTTGATTAGTCTCAGAATATTGGCAAATACCCATATTTTGTAGATTTGCTAGAACTTTATTAATTTTCATAGATAAAAATCAAATACCCCACTTAAGTGAACAATAAGATCAATGAACTCTTTCATTTAATGTTAACTTATTTATTTATAAGACTGATTCCTGCACTGTAGGCATTTAGCATCACCACACCATTATCTAAAGCCCACTGAAATCAGTGACAGGACTCCAACTGTTTTCAGGGGTGAAGTGCCTATACTGTTAAATTGTTTCCATGCAAGTTACTGAAAAAACTACAAACAACTTTAATTGTGAGGTACCAAGCACCTAGTGAGAGGCAAAGTTAATGATAATAGGATGTATAACAGAGCAACCCATAGCCACAAAATAGTACTGTACTTCAGACAGTATATGAAAATACCCACTGTTCCAGAACACTTGCAGTTTCAGTTACCATCCTAATCCCATTATTATGCTTGGTTAGATCACTAACCACTATTTAGAGAGTATGTGATGACAGTCTGATATGTACAGCTCTTCCTATCAGCAGTAACACAGGGTCTGGCTGAAGCAATGATCGAGTGAGTATCTTTTGCAAAGATGGGTAAAAAAAACTTCACAAGGAAAGGATACCCTGCACTAAAACCATTAATACATAGCCAACTTGATTCATGCAGTCAGTTTTTCAGTGCATATTTTTCTTGCATACATTTCATGGGTTCAGCTGCATTTATCACTGACTCAAGAAGAAAAGGTTGTTACTCCCTTTCTGGATAGCCAAGAATAACATGTAATACCTTTAAAATTAAAATGAAATACATGATGGGCAATTCTATACAAATGACCAAGTCCAGTGTCATTTCACTCATCTCTCAGACTTTCTATGGATTGGTGCCAATTAAATGTCTAGAGTTTTTCTGCTAAGACAGTCAACAAGCAGAGGCATGTGCTGAAGAGTCCTTGTAGATAGCTAGCACAGCTCAGTTGCTGCTTGAGCTTGAGTGGCAAACCTTTTTCTAAGTTAGTATGCTTGCCAAATTTCAGCTTAAGGACACCCAGCAGTAAAAGTAAGACTGTACAAAATTTATAAAAACACTACTAAGTTTTTAAGTGGAGTTTCTCAAATACCAGGAGATTATTAACAAGTTTCTTATAACACTAATAGGCAGTGACACACTTCCTCTAAGACCAGAGAGCACAGAACCTTGCCAATGCTCTGGATTATTTCCTGTTCCAAACAAATCTCAGGCTTTTGAAGCAATAGATATCTACTTCACTTTATGGAATAGCAACCTTAAAACAGAAGGAAAAGCATCAAGGGATTCTCTTCTCTCCTTAAAGTTTCTCCTTGAAAGGCATTCTTCAGATGGGTTTTCCTCAGATGTGTGTGTGAACCACCAATTGACTTAACTGCACATTTGTTCAACTGTACAATACTGTTATGGACAACTGTTTATATTTATATTATCTAAAAGCTCTAATCAGGATTGGGCCTTCATTTTATAAACTCCTAGGAGGACAAAAAGAGCTTCCAGTCTAATCAAAGATAAATCACTAGAGAGGAGGGCAGAAGGAGAGGGACTGAGGTAATAGTTATCATTTATTGCAGTCTTTGTGCACATTTGGAGGCACTGGATTAAAGTTTTAAAAGAATAACATTAAATATCCTATTAAATAGATGTAATCCCTATTCCTTCCTTAATGTTTCCTCTACTCTTAGAAAATATGAACTATGTGCTAACTGCCTGGAATATTTGTACAACTGTATTTATTATTGGTTGTATGGTTTATTTCCTCTTTTTATACAGATTACTTCTATCCACCATCATTAGATCACTTTAGTGTACCTCTATATGATTATTGTGTGTATATACACACAGACACATACACAGGCAAACACACAATAAATGCACTATTAGGCTAAACACATGGGTCCTGAAGCTCCTGATATCAGTGAGCCATCTGAAGCTACAGGGGAGCTAATCCATGGGAAGAGAGGAAGGGGTGAGTTCTCCCGCTTAATGGCCCACTTTCCCTGGAAAAACAACAGTTCACATCATGCTTCTGAAATCTGGAAATCTTGGCTCTGTGGCAGGAACCAAGAGGTCCTTTTGTGCTGCTGACAGCCACTGGTGCAAACACACACACACACACACACACACACACACACACACACACACACATAGATGTTACAGTATACTTCCAATGTTGCATACAATACAAATCACTTAATTCTGACTAAACAAAAGAAAAATCACTAAAGAGCCTCGTATTTCTTTTCCTCTTAGATCAACAGCATCACAAAAATGAGACTCCTAATAGTTTCCCAACATTAACTTCATCTTTCTTTTTTCATATGGCTTTAGGAGCAAGAGCTATTTGTGTTGACACTAACATTAACAGTGCCCCAACATTAACTGTAGCAGTTCAACTGAAAAACAAACACACCATACTTTACTCTTATAAGAGGCAACAATGAAAGCATCAGAGGTTCAGTTCCTGTGATTTATTTCTGGAAAGTCTCTCTCAAGTTCAAGCAGCTTCACCCAGAATCAGAATATCAAAGCTCAAGAATTTAGTCTATTTAAAGAAAATGGTTTCATAATACAAAAAAGCTCTGCATCTGACTGAAGGGCCTGGTGGCAATATGGTGTGGCTACTCATGGCAGGGTAGCTCCTATAAAATAACACAATGTTGCAACCTCCAGAGTAAGGTAAGTATAGGGTACCTCAACACCCTGGTCCCCATTGCTTTGTGGGTACTCCTTGGTTGGAGAAAAGCTCAGAGACATTATCAGGGATCCTGTTTTTCTTTGTTTAAAATTTGCAAATTCTCTGATAAAAATTTGAAAATTCTTTGATTAAAAAACCCCAAGTCTGTATTTTTCTGTGATTACAATGAAATGTCACTATATATAAAGGTATCAGTTGAACACAATGTTTTATTGATACATTTACAATTTTAAAGCAATTTGGAAGCCTACCAGTGCCTCAATCACTATAATAAATTCAAAATACCTATAAATTTTGGCATTTGATATTGGGTTTTTTATCATGGAAAATCAGAGCTCCCCTTTCTCCCTTCACTCACCAGGATGGGGGTCCAGCTGTGTCTATCCTCCCCGACCCCCACTGCTTTGTGGTGCTGAGCTGCCCTGATATGCTGGTGCCCTGCTCATGCCATTGCCCGTCACTCCCCACAACTCCCTAGCCCTTCTGGTACCCCTCATTTCCAACCCACAGCCCCCTGGTCCCACTGGTGTCCCTCACTCCAAATCCACAGCCCTGCAGCCCTGCTGGTGCCTCCCATTCCCCATGTCAAGTCTCATCCACTGGGTGGGTGCAGGGCTCCCAGTGATGGCACCAAGCCTCCCTGCTCCACCCTACTCTGCCTTGCTATGTGAGGTCTCATCCACTGGGCTGTGGAGGCCCCTAGAGGGAGGGCAGCAATGTGGGGAGGCCTGAGTCTACAGGAAGCAGCCTGTACCCACCCCCACCCCACACAAAAATATGGGGGACACATGCCCACTATACCCCCTGGGAGTGCACGCAGTGGTGGGGAGCCAGCTCCCCTGACTCCCCCTGAACAAGCCACCTGTGGCTCTGTCCCACTCTCTGTGTGGGCCCTGTCATGAACGATGTGTGCCCCTGGCAGCTGGGGGTACACAGAGGTGGCAGGAGAGTGGTGGCGGGAGCGTGGGTCGGTAAGTGGGAGCTCCCGCAGATGCTGCTGGTGCTATTGGTGGTGGAGGGGGAGAGGTGGTGATCACTGACCAGGGGTCAGCGACCACCTGCAGACATCACCGGTAGCATCAGTGACAGCCAGCGGGGATCGCTGACCGCCCACAGACGCTGCCTGTGGTGTCGGCGGCGGTGAGGGGGGTGACGAGCGGTGACCACCTATAGGTGCCACCGACAGTGTCAGTGGCGCCTTTTTGTAGGGGGCGCACTGCCATGCTCAGGTGGTGCATGTGCAGCTGTGTGCACCCCCTACACATTGCCCCTGGGCCCTGTGGCCACACTTTCCTGCCCTGGCCCCAGGCCTCAAGCTCCAGGACCCACACAATGCCCTGGCTGGCACTGCCTCCAGCCCCAGCCCTGCCCAACTCCCTCCCTCCCTAAGGGGGGGGTTTCAATTCCTTCCCCCCCACCCTGGACTTACCTGCTCTCCATGCTGCATGGTTGCCACGTGCCTGTGTGCATGTGCACAGGCATGTGGCGCCCCCTGCCTGATTGCCTGCCTCCCACTCCTCCCAGTCCCTTGTAGCCTGAAACTCTGCCAGCCTGCAAGGGGAAACCTGCCATTTCCCATGTGTTTCTCCTTTAAGGGAGAAAATCAGCGTTTTTCTCCATAAAAATAAAAAAATCTGAATTTTTCTCCCACAAATGATAAAATCCACATTTTCCTATGTTTATCTGTGATGAACGGAAAATCCCTGAACATCATCCTGACAGGTACACACCCTCGCTGAGGTGTTAGTTAGTCAGCAGCAGTTCCTATCTTTTGCTCTGCCAGAAGCTACAACCCATCAAAGCACTGAATGTCTGGACTCAGTCTGGCCTTTGGATTCTGTCTCAATGGTCTGAAGTGGGGATGGTAGGTCTTGGGCATCCTCAACTCCTCCATACTCTTGCCAAGACATATGCATTGAAAGTTTGATGTGATGGTCATAGACGTCTTATTTGTACACCATGATCCAGAGGATCAATGGTTGTCTATTACATACAGATGTGTGTGGTGTGTGAGAGAGAGCATATCTCCTTCCTTTGCTTTTCTCAGTGGATGGTGTCTTTTTATGTTTGACTTCCAGACTGCAAACTCTCAAAGCAAGGAGTTTTTTCAACACCTGCTTCTTATAAAGTGTTTAACAGTTAAAATCATCAACAGCCAAATGAACTGATTTGCATACAAAATGTTGGTTTTGCAGATGTAAAACCTGAGTGCAAATTTGGAGACTGATTTTGAAAATCTAAGTTGTGGTCTACAGCCAGAAAGACATGGCAGGTTGTTCATTTGTTCAAGTTCTTTTATTTGCAGCTGAAAAAGTACTGATGGAAATTATATGGTGGGATTATTCACATGCTAACAAAAGGAGTTCCTTCATGTAAAATTAGCAATCATATGGTGCATATTTTTTCCACAGAAGAGACGGGACAAGCAATTAGATCTATATTTTTTCGTATCTTATCTGCAACTTTTTCCTTTTTCCTTGATTAAAACTCACAATAAGCAGTCATATTATTTTTAACATGTAAGGAAAAGCGGAACTGAGTTCCTTGGTGTATCAGTTGCAGTGGTGACATTATTTCAGAGCAATAAATATTTTCTATACAGCCATTAAAGATTACATTATAAACATCAAGGAAAAAAGTTTAGAATAGTTTCATTAATATCCTATTTCCTTCAGTTCCTGTTGCCTGGATAACTTAATATATAACATTAAATCTGGAACAGGATTAGCAAATCATGGAGCACATTTTAACTTAAAAAATCAAGTCTGTGAATTTTTTTTATCTTTGTGGAGTTTGGAGCTGATCTTCCCACAGTCTGCATATCCTGTAGCAGAGCTAAAGCTGCACGTGGTAACAAGAGAATTCAGTTATTCTGGGCTGGTGCCAAACTTTAATTTCATTTCTCCCTTCCCACTTTTTTTCCCCCCATAACACTCATGTATTAAGAAGTTGGAGCCTGCAAACAAAACAGAAAGACAGCACTGCTTAGAAGTTAATGAAAACATCAATAAGTCATAACATCTGGAACTCATCTTCCAAACTCTGACGTAAGGAAGTTGTCCAGATGTTAGCAGAATTGTAGCAGTTGTAATATTTGTTGAGCAAGGCCTCCAAAAAGTCACATGCAAAACAGTTCAGCATTTTCAGCACTTTTTAGGAATGCTTCAAACCTATAATAATCTTTCAAGTGAGTGAATTGTCCACATAATGCAGTAGGGGAACACAATCCAGGGAGCCAGAATATTGGGGGTAGAGTTACTCATCAGTCCCAGGATGCTAGGAAACACAAATGAAAGAGCAAAGAACAGAAAGTCAATGAGGCATACTTTTTAATGGTCTATGGAGACCTGACTTTGACTCTATCTAACAGTGATCTCGAGATATCTCATTTTTTATACTTAAATTTACCAATCAAACCTAGGGCCATAGAGAAGATACTATTTTTGCCAATCATTTTTGGTCCTAATCTTATAAGGAATAGCCATATGCATAGACATGGGCACACTTTGGAAACCTAATTTAGGGCTTTCCTAATGCCAGGGGTATTGCTTTCTCTTCTCCCAGAAGCAGTTCCTACTGCCTTGATGCTTAGCTGAACAATGACATTTCACATCTGGTGGCTCATCCTCTTTCTGTTGGTGGACAGAACAGTTTAGTCTCCACTGGCAGAGATTTTAAGAGTTTCTCTTGGTGTAACCCGTCCTTGGCTATTGCATGTGATATTTATAAACAATGGATTTGGGGCTCACAAAAACACAGTGAATTAATTCCAAAATTTCCGGATTGCAGGAGTGTTCTGGGATTGCATTCCTTATGTACACAATACCAAAAAACTCAAACACATGACTTGGGGCTATGTTTATTTCAATGCTGTAACTGGTTAGAGGATCATGGAAAAACAGAATGTTGAAAATAGGGCGCATTTCCATAATCCATTCCAGCCAGTCTAACTTGTATGCATGAGAAGCTTTTAAGAATCACTTGCTTAAAATGTTCAGCATCCTAAGTGCTGCTCATTATAAACTTTAACAAAATAATGCCATTTCTGCCTTCTGATTACAGAAATGACAGAGGAACCACATGAAATAAATATTTAAAATTCAACTGATGGTGAAATATGTCAAAATAATAACTATAAACTTTTCCAACTGCCCACTCCAGGCTGCAATATGGTTGTTTCTCATTTAAATACCCCAAGTGATAGAAAAAGTACACGTTGCCTTGTATGGCTACATGCCTGCTACAACCCCATTCATGTCAGCTTTCAAGTAAGAAATGCAAGGGTGTTGGAAACAAAACATTCTAATAAAAAAATAAACCACATAAGCCCCACACTACAAGCTCTTTTGATCATTCCAATACTCCTTGACATTTTTCTTTGGAGTGTGACATATTAAAAGAGCTGGGTAAAGGAAAGGACCAGATCACAATTTTATTCAGAACTTCTTTTAGTACTTAAGCTAAAGATTGTTCTGCTAGAAATATCAACCAACCCTTATTTAAAAAACAAACAAACAAAAAAAAGGATTTTATATTCATGTGCCTGGTTATAATACTACTATAGCCAAACAAAATTTCTCATAAGCATTGTACTCATGTGCAGAAAAGTACATCTAGAACTATTTGAGATTATGCATGATTATGTCTGATTTTTTAAATTGTGACATATTATAAAAGGTCTACTTTTCTTTAATTTTATAAAAAGATTAGCAAAAACATGCTTTTTTCAGGTCACTCATGATAACAGCATGCCACCTGAGAGTATTTGTAGCAGCGTACATGATAAAGGCTGCAGCTTTCTTCTAGATGACATTATCAGTATTGCTCATGTTCTACCTTAGTATAAGTATAGATTATTTCAAGTGTGATATTGGTAGATGTAACTGTTTTTAATTATTTATATAATAGACTTGGTAAGAGGAGCATGCAGGTCAGAAGGCTGACTCTAAACTAGTCTAGAATTTATTGTAGCAACTGCATGGGTTTTACTTATTAATCAATAGCTATGTCATTTTTCTATAAGCAATTATATAGTCCAAAAGACAGTCTGTACAAAGATTGCACACTCAGGTACTCAAAGGTATTTACCTTTGGTTTCAGGCTTCCCAGTGCACTCAGTCGGCATGTTTACATGTGTGTCTGACTGTGCAGTTGTTACTGCCTAGTCATTTAGTACTTGCTTGTACTATATGACTTCAGTACTTTAGCAAGTACTAAATGACTGCTCAGCAACTGCTGGTACTGCGCAGTCCCAGAGCCACATGGGTTGTTTCCAATCTTACTGTGCTCATTGCTACTGTGCAATAGCGGTGGCATCACAGTTCATGCCAACCGCTTCTACGTCACTGTAGCAATGAGCTACATTACTGTAGCTTGTTGCTATGGTGATGCAGCATCTCATGGTAGATGCACCCAGTATGTGGGTATTTTGTATGGCTGCATATTTTGTAAAATATTGCACATAACATTACCTTATCTAAATACAAACAATAAATATATCATTTTAATTTGCCTGAAAGCAGACACTGAATTAACATTTAACTTAAACCTAAGCATGACTTTTTGCAGATAGGTAAAATGCCACTACACTATGACTTTATCTCAAATTATATACAGACGGAGTCAGCTCAGACTGGTGATTTAGATACTCACTTTTAGGCATTGCTGTACCCAAAAATTATGTGACTGGTTCCAGGAAGAAGCTCCAGATAGACATGGTTAGTTGCCTGGCTCAGTATAGCCAACACAATAATTAAGCACCTCCGAAGAACAACACACAGTGATGTGCCTCAGCTCTGTACACAGAGTATGAGGAAAGTTAGATACCTTCAAAGGATGATACAGAGCCTAAGAGCACCTGGAGGTAGCCAAAAGAACCCAAACCCAGGGTCCTGCCCCTCTCAGAAGCTTAGGAATCCATCTCAGACCGCACATTAGAAGCTTCCATTCACTCAGGATATAGCAGGCCTTGCTTCATTGTCCCTCTTAGCCTGAAGGGATTCATGAACATGAGCCGCCAATGCCAGACTGCAGCCAGCAAGGCCAGCCATACCTTGTCATGCATCCAAAGGTGCATCTCAAGCCGGTCCAGAGAAGTGATTCTCCCCCTCTATGTGACTTTGGTCAGGCCGCAGTTGGAATACTGCATCCAGTACTGGGCGCTGCACTTCAAAAGGGATGTGGCCAGCCTGGAGAGGGTTCAGAGGAGGGCCACGTGCTTGGTGAGAGGGCAGCAGAACAGGCCCTACGAGGAGAGACTGAGGGATCTGAACCTGTTCAGCCTCAGCAAGAAGAGGCTGAGGGGGGACTTGGTGGCTGCCTACAAGCTCATCAGGGCAGATCAACAGCAAGTAGGCAGAGCCCTTTTCTCCCCAGCACCACCTGGGGTGACGAGGAACAATGGTCATAAGCTGATGGAGAATAGGTTTAGGTTAGAGATCAGAAAGCAATATTTTACAGTTAGGGTGGCCAAAATCTGGAACCAACTTCCCAGGGAAGTGGTCCTTGCCCCTACCTTGGGCAAATTCAAGAGGAGGTTGGATGATCACCTGTCTGGGGTCTTGTAAACCCAGTATTCATTTCTGCCTGTGGCAGGGGTCAGGCTAGATGATCTGTTCAGGTCCCTCCTGACCCTAGCTACTATGAAACTATGACACTATAAATTGAAATCTCTGGATCTACCTTGTGAATCATTATAGTTATTAGTGCACCTAATAGTGCTAATATTTTGTGACATCCCATGGTACCCTTAAAAAAATTGCCTGGCACTCTGATTGAGAATGACTGGTTTAAGAACTTTTTTTAAAATTTGGAATTATTTTAAAGTGAAAATAAACTTTAAAAATGAGGCATAATTTCAATTTAAAACCTGAAAGTTTTTTCCCCCTGAAAACTTTCATTTAAAAATGTCATTTTTTATAGACTTTTTAAATTTATTTTTACAGAAACAGTTCAACAGAACTGATACAAATCCACAAAATATTTCAGTTGATTCAAATATTGGGGTGGAGGGCGGGGAGGGGAGGGGGAACGACCTTTTGTCTAGAAAATCTCAATTAGCTTTAAATTATAGGCCAAACAAGATTACTTTTGGAAAGGTGGCTCATTTATTACAGCAAGAATGCAAATTATACTTATAAGATGGAATACAATATCCTTGAGTTTAGTGAAACTAAAAAGAACTTAAATGCCATGGTTCAATGAAATATTTGAACATGAGCTCCCAGTAAGGAAACTGCAGCTAAATACATGGGTGACTGGTGCCTCCTGATCGGGGGGGGAAGGGGGGCACTAGCATCTGACTGTTGACTAGGAGGGGGGGGTCCCCCAGCAGCCGATCGCTGCCACATTCTCAGAGGGGTGGGTACCGGCCATTGCCCCCCCCACTCCCTGGCTGACAAGGGCCAATCTCTGGGGGGGGCACATGTCCCCCCTACGCATTGCCTATGGCCAAATGGATTGCCATCAGGTAAGAGCAAGGAGGTGGTATTGTTTCAGTATATGGCATTATATTCAGTGGGCACGTGTACATGTGGCCCTGACTGCGCAGTTGGTACTGCATAGTCATTTAGGTACTTGCTAAAGTATATTTAGTACTTGTAAGTACTAAACGACTGCACAGTACCTGCTGGTACTGCACAGTCCTGGCAGTGCCTGGTTCGTTTTCAACCCTACTGCGCAGTAGCTCATTGCTGCTGTGCAGTAGCAGCTGTGTCATGGTTAGTGCCTGCTGATGCTCTGTCTCCATAGCTCGTTGCTACAGCAACACAGTGTCTTGTGTTGATGTGCCCAGTATTTATATCGTGGAATATAGTTGTTTCAATATATAGCACTGATTAGAACACTACTGGAACCTTTGTGCGTGCTTTAAAAAGAACACTGAAAAATTGCAAATGGCTGAGAAAAGAACCAACAGAATGATTTGAGGCATGGAAAATATGTTGCGTCAAGAGAGGTAGTTGGTTATCCATGTTAGTCTGAAGTTGGACATAGCTATGAAGCATTTGACAAAGCAGGCTGTAGCCAATTAAAGCTCATGCATTTTTAATGAGTTAGTCTTCAAGAAGTCACCCTGCCCTGACTTCTGCCTTATAAAATGTAGCTTAAAAACACTATTCTTTTAGTTCATCCAAGAGGCTAAAAGGTCACAGTCTTCAAGTACTTACATTGGGAAGCCATTTCTGATAGTAAACAGCTCTTTTCATCAAGAAGAAAATAGTCCAATAAGATCTAATGGCTGGAAGCTGAAACTAGATGATTTCAGACTAGAAATGCAGCACAGATTTATAATGGCAGGAATAATTTATCACTGGAGTGGCTAATTTAGGGGCATTGTGAATTCCATGTTACTTGAAGTCTTTAAATTAAGAATGAATGCCTTTCTAAAAGATATGCTGTAGCTCAAAGAGAAGTTATGGACTTGATGTAGAAATTCCTGGGTGAGGTTCTGTGGTCTACGTTATGAAAGAGGCCAGACTAGATGATGATAACGGTCCCTTCTGGTCTTAAAAATTGAGTACCCTATGATATAAGATAAATGCCTCTGCACAGCATCCTTCACAGAAAATCTACCCCATGATGTTTTACATAACTAGATAAAACAGATAAAAGCATAAGATGCCATCTGTCTGTCACAGAGTAATTGCACTTGCATGGTACTCCATGATATCATGGCTAGACTATTTCCAGTGTTTGAGTTAGCTCAGGTACTTCTATGCTGCACAGCAGTGTAAGCATACCCACATAGAAATACATATGTACATTGAATTCATATGTATTTTTACATTGGTAGATAGATATAGACATCTATATCTCTATCAAATAAGCTTGGTTCTGGCAGGGAAGGAACTTTCAACACTGTCATTCATTTGAATGGGAACCAAACATAGCACCAATGGACATATTGATATATTTTTCATTTGCAAAATTAGCCATTTTTTCAGGTTCATAGTAATGGTTCAAGGTCATTTGTGCAAAGTCATCTTTAGAGGAAGAGAATTATTATGTTCACTAGTCACAAGTATTGTGGCTGCCTATTAATGGATTACATCTTAAATACTTCACTTTCACAAGTACCTTACTTATACTGAGCTAAATTCAGAAGTAAATTTGACTACTAAATTATATGTTTTCATAGAGAATGGTAATAATTTAAAGGAGACAATTCCCAAAGTAATAACTTTTTTCTACACTTCCCCCAAATTTTGAACAAAAATTATCCAGTTTTTGCCAACCCTCTCCACCCCCAATTTTTCTGACAACATATATTTATTTGTTTCTAGACTTTGAAAAATGACATTTCCAATCTATTTTCAATTGCTTGCTCAGCTACGATAAGCATACACATGTATGCACATGCAAATTTAATTTTGCTAAGGCTTAAAAATGACATTCCATTCTCTTCTGAAAATAACACTATCCAAGGAAAAGCTCTTTTTAATATTGAGTTTATACAGGATTTGGTGAAATCTGTTTTATTCACTGAGAAATTACAGTCTAAAGACATTTGTATCTAAGAAGAATATATCATAAAATTTTTAACTGTCTCTGTATAACATCTGACAAATTTCAGAATTACAATGGAATTGTTTCACCCTTTATTGAAAAGTCAACTTAATTTAAAACATGAGATGTGAAAAGGTGTGTTGGATAAGATCTTCATTCATTTTTATTTCTAAAAAATGTTGGTGAGTATGTCTGAAAGTAAAAAAAAAAGCCAACAGTATTGTTTGGAGCACAAAGCAATGTCAGCCTGATCTGTACAATGTCAGCATGGTCATATTACCCACTATCTCTGCATGTGCAACATCCTTCTTATCTGTAATTTTCAAACAGGGATGCTCCTGGCTGCACTGTAGTCAATAGAACCATCATCTCAGTGGTGACAGATGACAGAGCAAGGAGCAATGGTCTCAAGTTGCAGCAAGGGAAGATTAGGTTAGATATTTGGAAAAACTCTCTCACTAGGAGGGTAGTAAAGCACTGGAACAGGTAACCCAGAAGGATTGTGGAATCTCCATCTTTGGAGGTCTTTAAGACCTGCTAGACAAAGCCTTGGATGGGACAAACTAGTTGGGGATGGGTTTGAGCAGAGGTTGGGACCAGATGACTTCCTGAAGTCCCTTCTAACCCTGATTTTCTATGATTGTATGTAAAACAGTGTAATTCTTATTGCCTTCAATGGAAGACAAATAAAAATCTGCTCAAAACGTCTAAAAATCAGACAAAAATGTATCTCTCTATAGGTGGATTTGGGTGTTTAGGTACGCAGGGCCAGTTTCTGACCTGAACTCTACTGAAATTAATGGAGATATGTTCATTTATATCAGCTGGGAAGCTGGTCTTTATATCTAAAATGGAGGTCTGTATGAACACCTCTGTTTTTTGCAAACTGGCTTTAAAACTCTTTTGATAAAAGTTAGTTGGCTAAAGTTCATTCTGTTCTGAATTACCATTTCTTCAGTTTTTAAAACTGTCATACTCCTTAACTTAACTGATACTTCATACTGGAGCAGAATGAGTAGTGAGTACAAAACAACTATATACTTAGGGTTGACCTATAGATTATAAATGAGATTAGAGGGGTTTGTTTATTTATTTTATTTTATATCATGGCCTATCCAGAGGTACCAAGTCCCTTCCAGTCCTATATCCTCAGACCTTAACCCAAAGTTAAAGGTAGCAACTGATATGTTTTGATTTAGCAGATTTTCATAATGTGAAGCTCACATACTATGTCCCCCCAGCAAGAAAATGCTCCATTGTTTTATTGCATAGGTTTTTAATATTGTAAGATCATAAGATATATCCAGCATCCATCCAAATATAACCAGCATCCACCTGTGTGTATATTTACACATACACACAGAGAAACATCAGATATACTTATAGCTACATATAATGCCTAGAATACTATATACATGTTCATGTGCGCTTGTTAAATTCTAAAGGCAATCTTCTTGTCAAAACCCAAGGTGGGAAAAAAAGGAAGAGGAGCTGAGCAGGGCAGAGCAGGAGTCCAGACAGAAGTGCAGCTTTGCAGGAAAGATTCTGAGTTACAACAATCCCCCAGACCAAACAGAAGTTCACTGTTGATTCCAGGTTTCCCCTAGCATCAGCCTCTCTTCCTTGCCAGGCTGCAAAGTGTTAAGAATGGGAGTGGGGAAAGTGAGCAGAGGAAGCTTGTTTTAGGGTGGGAGCGCTCCAACTCACCCCCTGGCGCTGGAGGGTGGGGTGGGTGAGTTGGAGCCCCCCACCTCAGCTACAGGGGCTGAAGTCCCCCCAGACCAAACTCCCTCCATTCCCTTTCCTGTTCTGAAGACAGTTTGAGGCTGGGAGGCAGCACAGACAGAAGTTATAGAAGTTGCTCTGTTTTGAAATGTCTTCATCTGATCCCTCATGCAATGAGGGTTCAGATTTTCATGTGATCGGTCATTTTTGAAGCTGTCTACAGTTGTGCACTTGTGTTTGGTCATGGCTATAAACTGCTTTCTGCGGCCAGATTAGGCAAAAACTGTCACTTCTATCCCTGCCCCGAAGCAGAGGCTCGTTATATATTTGGCTAGCACAATACAAGTTGGCTCAATAACGCAATCTGCAATGCATCTGAGAACTCTTTCAAAAGCAGCAGTCCATGCTCCTCTTCTATAGCTTACTGTCTATTGTCCTATGCATGCAGGAGGGCCTGGCCATATCCCTAAGCCAGCAGCCCATGTTTCCCAGGCAATAGAATGCAATACCCTAACTTCTATCCTAGGACACATAACAATCCTGAGAAAGGAGTTTTTCCCTAAAGACTCATGGCAGTTGGAGACTAGAAGATAGAGAAGAGCACACCAGCATAACATAGCCCAAAGTATGTTAGTTGCCTGGAGTATATTTTAAAACTGGAAATACTTATTTTAACACATATTTACATATTTTGGCGATGAATGAGGAGTACATATTTTTGGGTGATCCCTTTTCTTTTCTCCTCAATGAAGAGTATTTTTCCTATCTCTGCTTGTTGGCTTTCCTAGAGCTGACAATAGATACTTCTGGCTGTTTGAGCCTCCTGAGTATATTTCATGATCTGCCATCACTGCACACAGGCGTACGTCTTTGATAACTTTTTGCCTCTCCAAGCAGAACATTGTTCAGATGATTCCTTGTTGCATATGCTACAAGGAACACATTTTTCACATTTTCTTCTTGCCCTTGTTTGTTACTCAAATCATGTGCTTTCTAAGGCGTGTCCTGCTTATCTAAGTAGATTATTGATTTTAGTGTCATGCACCCTTTTTGTACCCTGCTTGTACCAGTTCAAATATTTTTGACACTGTAGATAAACAGACCAGCATATTTTTGGATGATTTGCGCTTCTCTCTGCCTATTGATTTTATCAAGTATTTTCACTGTTCTTTGCACAAATGAACTCTAAATAACTTGAATGCACTCATATATTGTGCTGCATGTTAGAGATAAAAGCCTGATGATTACTAAAACTATTTGGCTGACAACAGCCCCAACATATTATTGTACCTGTCACCCTCAAATCACCAGCACAGCCTGGAAAATGGAATGCTCACTACTTTTAAGGGCCCTACAATATCTAAGCACCGTATTGATAAAAATCCTGACTGCTCATAAATGTCTGCCAGCAAGAATAAAAACATACCCACTCTTATCAGCATATTTTAAGAGGTTAAAGGGTTACATGTTCACTCCTCATTTCTAGGAATGTGACAATCTCAAGAAATATAATTAGCGGCTGTCTATCCCTCAGATATTTATCAATCATATGCAAGGTTACACACACACACACACACACACACACACACACACACACACACACACACACGTGTGTATATTTATATCTATCAAGGTCTTTTTGTATCCTGACAAAGCCTACATAGTAGGTTATACTGCATAAGAAGACTGAAATTACATGGGACAGTATGTCCTTTTTCTGTCTATGCTAATGCTTGGGGTACAATTTTATAGGAGGCTGAGCTTGTTGTTGTTGTCTGATCTGGAGGCAGGCCAGAGATTCTTGGAGCTTGTTCATGCAAATGCCATACTGGTCTTAACTATAAACTGAAAAGCTTACTAAAGGCATTTCACAAAAACATCTACAACAGGTGGAATGAAAACATGTTCCAGGGTAAACAAATGTCTTGCTGACCTGGCAACACCCCAATTACAACATAAATATTAAACAGAGGCCCCGTTGCATAAGCCAGCAGTCCTCTTTTAGATTGCATATAACATCTTTTCCATGTCATTTAAACTTTTTTCACTGTCATTGATGTTTCCAGTTGCCTTAAATCCACCTTACTTTGACTGTAAAAAGAATCCATTTTATGACTGTTTTACAATGCTCTTCAGGACTCATTCATGGAGAGAAGTCCAGGACTTTTATACCAGCCTGTCCGTATCTGGAAGACAACAGTGACATGGAACTTATTCTATACCTGCTAAATTTGGTCAATCCTGGAGAAAAAGTTGGTGTATTGCATTTAATGACAGTAGCAGCCTTAAGATTTATTGTTGATACCTTGACATGTGGAGCACTAAAATATATTCAGTGCCCATACCTCTATTGGTATATCTCCCCATGTCTGCCTTATAGAACTCAGAAGTGGAAGGTGGAAGCTGCCTAGCAGTATGGGATCTATGGAAACAGCCACAGAATTAATTCAGCTACCTGAATTAATTGGGGGTCAGGCTCGATGATCTGTTCAGGTCCCTCCTGGCCCTAGCTACTATGAAACTATGAAACCTTATGGTTAGCATAGTAGGCTGAGAAAGTTGTCATCTACTGAGAAATAAAGCACACCTATATTTCTGTTACTGTATAATGTGGAATATCTCATAATCTCTTTGGCAATACATTGTTATCAGATAGCATAGCATTACTTGGTGTAAATATGTTAGATCCTTGCCCTATTTTATAGTATATAGCAGGATTTTTCTCCTCAAGATGACTACAAAAATGTATAAAGATTTTTCTTTATAATCCATGCTCATCTTCTTCCCAAATACCTACTGTAATCAGATTTGGCATCTGTATCTCATAACAAAGTCCTTTGCAATATTTAGCTGCCCTTGTTTTTCTTAGAGATAAGAGAATGGAAATGGAGTAAACATTCAGTTTACATTATTGGATCAGAAAGGCTGCCTTCTTGGTCATCACCACCAGGATGATAAATCATAAATCTTGATCCTATCATTATGCACCCCCCTGCCAAACATTTCCAACTATAAGTATATAAACAACCCAAAGTGACCTTTTTAACATGCCACACCCCATTGTGTATTTTTGCTGTCTTTTCTAAGGTATTTAAATACAATGCAAATAAAAAGAACAAATGAGAAGCACTCTGCTTCAGGGACAGTTCATAAACAGAAGAAAAAAAAATCAAACAATTCTTCTCTCCCCTGGACCTCCATCTTGGTTTGCCACAGATTTTGAGTCTTGCCAGCCAAAATCAGAGCATGTGAATTTTAACTGTATAGTTATACTTAATTTATATCTCAGAAGTCTGGCTCTGGCATACCTGACATTCACTTGGAGCTCACAGCAGTGAGATCCTTGCCAGAGGAAATACCAGTAATCTTTGACTGCACAGCCCAGATACTCCAACTGACACACTCCTTGGCTAAGAAACAGTCAGACTTGCAACTCACTGAAGCACATCATGCCAATAAAGCACGGAAAGTGACTTAACAGTAAAATAAAATATTTTTGCCCTCCTTGATGTGAGGCGCTCACTCCATAACTCAGAGCAGTTAAATGTGACATTTAATAGCTGTTCTTTAATAAATACATATCTCACAGCACCATAAGCAAAGAATCGTGCACAGTTCTATTGAAGTGGGGGGGGGGGTGGCACGGAAGTGACATGACACAGAAACAAAATGACAGGTAAATACTGAAAGGAGACAGTGATGCACCTTATACAAATGACACCACTAATTATCCTTATTGAGTCTAGTCCCTTGTGCATTTCAAGACATGTTTAACCTCCCCCCTCCTCACCTGCCAGCCGTCTGTCTCTCGTATTTTTCCAGATAACATCCAGGGCTCTGGCAGTAGAGTCTCTGATGTGATCACTAAATGATCTTCTCAATGGGGCTTTCACTGGGTGATCCATAATGCAGAGTAAAGTGTCACACATCCACAATAAAACAGCTGCAGGTTGGCCCCAGGGAACTGGGCATTGTCTGCCCTGCGATCTGTCTGAAATCCCCTTGACAAGGCAGGTTGTTACTTTGTAAAATTGTCGTCAGCCTTGTGGAACCTCTCCCTCAAGATTCAAGCATTGCAGTTCTCACTGCGGACGCAGGGAAGCTCAGACTGCAGGCAACGTCCTGGAAAGCTGCCAAAGTCAGAGCTGCTGCTACATCTGGAATGGCTTACAAGTGAGCTAACAATACCATCCTTTAGATTGGGAGCTTTATTCATGGATATCTCTATGATTTTAGCTTCCTGTTTAATCAAATCATTTACTGGGCACATGCTTGCCTGCTCATTTATTAGGATAACATGTCTCTGCTTAACTGACTTCTCAGGTAATCTTTCATTTTTTTGAGAGGAAAAAACAGAAATGGGAAAGAGATAAAGACATTTTTTTCTCTGCCTGTGGCTCATATATTTGATTCTGTTAACTTATTTTTCCTACATTTCATTTGCTTTGTGGGAGAAGATAATTTAAGGCCGGATTCTGCCCTCCTTGTCCATCCTGGTACCAGCTTACTCCACAAGCAGGCCTGTAGAGGGACAGAACTGAACCTTTGCACCTTAGCTGTAAGGAAATATAAGACCCCACACTCCAAAAGGTTTGTTCAAATTAGATTATCCCAGTAACTCTGTATATAGTCACAATAAATGAAGCCATTTGACCTAGCTCACTCTTGGTTAGTATGACCTATGACTTCCCCAAGGAAGGAAGGCATGAAGGGGTTGTTGATATCCAGCCCCCTTCTCCAAGTCTATACCTGAGGTATGCATGGTTACATGTGAATAGCTCAATGATGCCAGAATACAAACCTTACGTGTGTCTATTTTTCTTTGAAATCAATGAGAATGTTGAATGGGTCAGAAGTGTAGGATCAAGTTGTCCTGGAGTTAATTCAAGCCAGGGCCCTTTATTTTTACAGCATCAATTGCAGTTTGAAAAAAAAATAGCATTATTTTTAAACATATTAAGTTATCATTAAAATTAATTGATTAACTTCATTGAGAAGTTAGCACACACAGAGCCAACTGCAGGATTGGGATACTGATTTTATCCAGATACTTTCTACTTTCTTTGACCTGGTTCTCAAATCTAAATAGCTGTTTTTATGAAACTTTCTTGAATAATTTATTTAAAAGTTTATTTGTTGTTACTTTCCATTTCTATTACTTACTTTTTGTCATAATTTCCTTTGGAGTAAATTATGACCTCATTTGGGCCGATATAAAATCAGGAATTACTTCACTAACCAGAATTAAGTTCCTTTGGGAGTCACTCTAAGGTAACTTAGAACAGAAAGTGGTCACATGTGCAAACTGCAACAGGATGAACGTTCTGTTGTTAGCAACATTTTAACTGATAATCTATTAGAGTTTACATGAAGAGTTTTAATTAAATGTCAGTTGATTTTTGGAATGTGCCAAAAACAACTATGGAGTCATGAAAACAAATAATAGGATATAGAGAAAGCAGATATATGACCAAGAAACAAAATAAGATTAATTTGGAAAACTGTAAACTGATATATTCTGAGGAAAAATAATCCAAAACAAATATACACAATTAGGGGAAGAAATCTGAGAAGCTTTAACAGAGAGATAAAAGGTGACAAAGGATAGGAAATTAGCTATGAGGTTGCAAGGCAATATAGAAGCAGAAAAGGCTTTCATGATTGTATTTCACTTAAATATGTCATTGAGTCAGGGCTGAGTAGAAAGTTGATAGTATTTTCCTTGATAATTATGCAATTCTAGCAACACCACATCTGGAATGGTGTATTCAGTTATGGCCTGGCAGCCAAAAAGATGTATTAAAAAAGTAGTGGAGCACAGAGGAGAGAAATAGATTTATTTGAAAAGTGGTAGAGCTAATTTATGAGGAAAGATTAAAAGGTGTTAAAACAAGCAGCTAAAACAGAGTAATGGGAATAAAATGAAAGAAAAAGAACATTTTGGCTGTATATCAGTTGACACTTTCTAATGGCCAGATTTGCTAGGTAGGGAAAGAAAACACTTCCAAGAGTAATGGCAGAAGACTCCTTGCTTGTGATATTTGACATTAGACTGGAGAAATTGTAGCAAAACCCCCAGTTTTTGGTTTTGTTTTTATTTAAAAATGCATTCCCTCCCCTTCCCCAGCCATTTCTGACTTTTTCTCTCCCTCTCTATTCCCTATAGATAAGTGAGCTAAGACATAGGATAAGCTTCAGCATTTTATTTTGGTAGCAAGTTGTATTTTGTTTTTTCTCCTTTATATTGTATAATTATGTTTATATTGATTTTTACTATTCTATATTACTGTTCTACTGATACTATATGATTTAGGCCTACATATGTAAGTTAGCGTAAGTCATGTCCAGTTTCCATTTTGTTTGTCAAGTCTCCATCTTGTCCCCATGACCCATTGTGTAACCTATGACTCATACCTATCTCTCCGGAGTAACTTGGCTCCTGAATGAATGGGGATGAATGAGGGTGCTTGAGAGACAATGGCAATAAGTCTAAAAATAGCTCCCTCTGAATGACCAAACCATCAAACCCAATACCTGGGCCAATGACCCAGCCCTTGGAACCACCCTCAGCAGTCAAGAAACAAAAGATGAGGCAACCCACCGTTGTGCCAAGGCTACACATGCTCAGTAAGAACACCTGGAGCCCTCTGGGACAGGACTGACCTTGCCTGGACAGGCCCTCCCCATAGGAGATCAGAGGTAGTCTGCCCCAAAGAAAGGGGTAGTGAAGACTGACTACTTGGGACGCCCTCTCCATCTGGACCAGCACCATGCCACACCACCTATCTACCCAGAGGCCCTGCCAGTGACCCCCCTCTGGACAACACCTGCTGGACAAGGACCCCTTTCCAGCCTGGATAGGTAGTTATCACCCCAACCCTCTCTTCAACCAAGGACTTGGACTCTATTTGTCTTCCCTACCTGGACTCCAACCCTTCCACTGAGTCTCTTTTTCCTGCTGCCACTGTGAGTGCTTGTTTGTGTATGTGTGTGTGTGTGTGGGAACCAATAACTTCATGGGGATGTGTAGTGTGTTGTCTGTTTAATAAAACTGTTATTTGGACCTCTCAGTTGGGTTTTGCTTTACTACGGTTCCGGCCCTGCTCCAATCTCTGCTCCTCACCCCTCTAACTTCTGTCTCATTTCTCCCTCTCCTGCTTCTGGCTCACTATCACCTCCAACACCTTTCCCATGCTCCTGTGGCTCCAACTGTCCTGAGATCCTCTCTGCCTGCAAACCCCTGTTTCTTTGCCACTGTCTCATCCCCACTGCCTTTTCCCCTGATCTCCCAGCTTTCTGCCTCTGTCTCATGGCTGTTTCCTCCTTGCCACTGGACTTTTTCCATTGCTTCCACCCTGGCACCAGGTAAGCCCGAGTAACCCTGGGGCCACTTGACCTTAAGTAACCCCAAGCCTCAGTTCCTCAGCCAGCTTCTCTCTAGTCCACTGGTTCTAAGCCTGGTTCCAGCAACTTTTACTCCCTACACTTTAATTCTCTCTCACCTGAACCTTCCCCCAAGTATCCCAGGTACCCCAAGCACACACATACATACACTGTACCATCCAAGTTAGGAACTTGTGTGTATGTGTAGGTGGGTTGTATGTGTGTGAACTGGTGAGTGTGTGTGTGTATATATATATGTCATTGTGCGCATGATATATGAATTAGTGATTCGTGTATGTGTACAGAGTGTGTGGGTATTGACAACTGATTGTTGTCTAATTTCTGGTATGTAGTGTATATGTGCTTGAATTGGTCATAGGTATGCATGTGCCTAGGCTGGTTTGGATGTGTATGTGCCTGAGTTGGTAGTGTGTGTGTGTGTGTGTGTGTGTGTGTGTGTGTGTGTGTGTGTGTGTGTATGTGCTCACGCACACCTAATTGATTTGTGTGTTTGTATGTGTGCAATTGTGTCACACCCTCCTGTCTAACGGCACAATATTGAGATCCTGAGAGTTGGCCTGATCCCACAGGGCAACAAAATCACTGGGAAGTACTCTGAAGGGAGCCAGCCTGCTTTATTTGGCAAATGGCCTAGTTATTCTCAGAGTTCATTTCTGTGTCTAATTCTTACAATTCAACCAACTGTGCACATGAACTGCAGCAAAAAGTATATTTGATAAGGCAGCCACTTTTCTAAACTACCTTCAACATCTAGCAAGCATGGGTTGAATTTATGATGTAGGTCCAAGTCAGTTTTTGAAGAAAGACTATTCACATAAATACAAACATATTTTAAAAGTAATTTTAACTTTTATAGCTATGGTATGTAGCTAGAATCCTTTTGTTTTCCACAATCCTTTTGTTTTATGCAGTATTTCTGATTAACTGGATATGATCAAAAACAAAGAAATAGTTCTGGTCATGTGTAGGCTGGATGGGGCAATGAGACAGCATACCAGTCTCAAAATAAAGAGCTTTGAGGGGGAGGAGATCATTTGTTGCAAAGGCAGGAAAGGAGAGGACAAAACTGGAGTAGTGGAACATAAGAGTGTAATATGCTTCCAGGACTGAAGCTGCAACATGTGCATGCAGGACAGGAGCTTGCTTCTGAGAATAGTTTTTATTGTTGTCTTTGAATGCAGCCAGAAAATAATTTTTATGTATCAAAATTCTGCTCAGCAGGTGTAGGTCTGGACTGGAGTGGTATAGCCTGGGAACTTTGCATGGGTGAAGCCCTACTGAAATCCAGGAGGAGGAAGCTCCCTTTTTCAGCAGTCACAGGGCTGCTTTGTAGTCCACTGAACCCGACCTTATGCAATGATGTAACAGTTTTTTCCCTCCCACGAAATAATAAAAGAACTCTTCAGCTTTTCCCAAACTAGAGGTCCTGACTCCAAAAGGGGTCACAGCCCTTACAGAACATGGTCACAAGCTCCACAGTCTTTCAATTCCCTGACCTGGACTGAGACTAGAAGGGGTTGTATAGGGCCAGGTGACTCTAGGTTGGGTTACAATCCCCAGAGTTATGCCATAGCCTCAAAATATTGGGGACCACTGCCTTACAAAGGACAAGTATGATTGTGGGCTTAAACTCACAGTCTTGTAAAAATAAATCTGCTGTGTGCATACAGTATAGCCAGTCACCAGGTCATATCTCAGCATATGTACCCTTTAACTGATTCTGCCCTCGGGTTGCTTTGACACCCTCTTGATGTCTGCCTTAATCGTGACCAGCCTCCTGCCTCTCAGGATCTTTCCCTGATGTCTCACTTGCCATGCCCTGAAGTTGTTAATGTAGAGGGGAGGCTGCCCTTAGTAGCTGGTGAGTTCTAGGTCCTCTTCCTAGTCCCTTTTGGCTACACCATGGGCTCACCCTGGCCTGCTTGGCTTGGCATTCAGACCTCAACACACATAGTTTCTCTACCTCTCTCTTTCTTCTTGTCCTGGACTAATGCTGGACCCCTCAGACCCCAACCCTTATTTAGCTTCAACCTCCGCCCTTTTTCCTCTAGCTGAGGCTCCTCAGCCCAGGTCCACTGACTCAGGCCCTGGCTTTTCAGGCCTCAGCCAAGGCTGTTTTCTAATAGAAAACCTGGAACTATACTTCTAAACAGAGTACATGCTCTAGAATAGCAGTTCCCAGACTCTGACAGATGGCACACCACCAATTCAAAACAATACAACTTTAAGTGCCACCAGGTGGGGTGTGGGGATGTGTGTATGGTAGGGTGTGGTGGGAGGGTTAGGGTTAGGGAGGGTTATGAGGGGGTGTGGATGTGTGTGTTGGGGAGTATAGGATATGTTGGGGTTGTGTATATGTGGAGGGTTGTGGGGGGGCAGGGTCTGGGTGTGTGGAGTTTGTGGGGTGTGAGGGAGGGTGGGGGTGTGTGGTAACCCCCACATTCCCCCCATGGCCCAGCAGCAGATGGGGCTGCTCAGGGTACCCAGCAGGACATGGCTCTGGCCAGCGCTGCATTTTTCAGCAACAGGCACATCCTCTGTCAGGCAGTTTGTATCACTGGCACTCCCCGCACTCGCTGGACATGGGAGGGAAGCCCTGCACACTGGAGCTGGTGTAGCAGAAAGCCCCCTTTTCCTCTTGTCTGCAGTTGCTCTCCCCTCCTTGGATATGTTTTTCTTCTTCTACCTTTTCTTCCTTCCTCTTTCTTTCACTTTAAGATACGGAATTGTGTTTTAAAATTTGTATGTGTGCATTTTGTATCTCCCCTTGTATTTTGGTATTTTTATCTATTTGTGTGCCATGGCATTACTTTTGTAGCTTATATTTTATACTCCTCACCTTTCAACTAAATGTGTTTAGTTTCAGAAGTAAGTTATACATTGTAACAATGTTAACAAGGGCAGGAGTCAAACTGCCACTTCCCTATATCAGGCTGGTCTCTGAAAGAGCGAGTGAATCAGTGATTGAATGCGTAACAGAGTAGCAGACAGAAATTAACACCTAGGGAAACTGCAGATCAACCAATGGAAGAAATCAATAGAAGACAATGTAGCAACCGGGAAATCTCTAAACGTCTGTTCAAGGGCTAGAAGCCCTGGTCTAAGTTAATCAACGCTGGGGACCAACTTTTGAGATGAATATCTCCAGATTGACCACTCCCAGAGCCCTATTCAAAATTCATCAATGGACTCCCAAACCTGCACGTACATGCAGACGGCCCCTGGGGCTGACAGATGCCATCCAGTAGCCACCAAGGGGGAAATCCCATGAGGGTCAACGACCCCTGGATTGGGCAAACCAGACACCTGGGGAGTCACCAAAGTCTGCCAAGGACAGATAAAAAGCAGTGATAAGTGACCCTCAGCGGTGCCCTCTTGATCTCCAACTTGACCAGCACCCGACCTGTCCAGCCAGAAGGACTAGCCGGCAACCCCCTTCTGGAAGATAACGCCATGCTGAAAGAAGCCTTGACGGCAGACTCCAGCACTTGTGGGATAGGTATACCTGACTCTTGTAGCTTGCTACTGTGTGTGTGCATGTGTGTGTGTGTGGGGGCGGGGGACCAGCCCCAAGGTTTATGATTTAACCTCATTACAGTGCTTCAGTCCGCCTAATAAACCAAAATTTTAAGGATCCTGAGTTGGACATTTGTAGCCAACACTGGCTGCCTTCTCCGCTCCCCAGGTGAAGGCACCTAGGGCTTCCCTCCTGCATCATGCAGCCCCAGTGCGGAAGGCAGCTGGCTCCAGTGCGCAGGGCTTCCCTCCCATGCCCAGATAGTGTGAGAGCTGCATGTGCATAAGGGGAGCCTTGGTGATACAGATGGACAGACAGAGGCTGTGCCCCTCACTATGATGTGCAGCACTGGCTGGAGCCATGCCCCACTGGGTGCCTGTGCTGGGCATGAGTGCTCCCACCTTGTCTGCATACCACTGGAGGTACATGTACCACAAATTGGGAACTGCTGCTCTAGAAGTACCACTCAAAGCAGATAGCATTTATATTTTTCTCCAGGCAAAAGGCCTGGAAAATGTGCTGGCAGTCACTGACAAATATTACCCCTATATTTAAAACAACTTAAGAATAAAACTTAAGAATAAAAGATGCCAGCATGAAGACAGACATGCAAGCAGTGTGATCTTTTCAAACTTGA
The DNA here is from genome assembly GCF_030867095.1 of Alligator mississippiensis. NCBI lineage: Eukaryota > Metazoa > Chordata > Crocodylia > Alligatoridae > Alligator > Alligator mississippiensis. The sequence continues at coordinate 61,876,880 of NC_081825.1, forward strand.
CACTTTTGTGTAGAAAACTAAACAATTAGAGGCCATTACCAGACTGATTCACTCAGATGGTGTGTGCAGTCATTATGGACATGGGGCATCAGACCCCAGCTGCAAACAGGATATATCATCGCAGGAAGAATGAGATAGACAATTTAAAGCACAAGGTATGGGTTTACTCATTCTTTGAAGAAATAAGAGTAAAATGAATCTCTTTATTGCTGGAAAATTTTAAATACTGGGCTAATGAAGAAAAAACAGCCTGGCTCTTGTCTAATAATTTATAGTATATACTCCTTAGGTGTATTTGCATTATTTGCAGAAAGAGCCAAAATCAAAATTTGCTTCTTTATTCTTTTATTCTATTATTGTATATTGTTCCATTTTATCTGTTTTTTGTAATCATCATATATTACATTCCATTTTAATTTAAAATTGGTAGAATTTATGGAAATAGGAGACTCCTTCCCAGCTTACTCCTACAGCAATACAGCCAAGGGCAAAACTTCTATGCTTTTATACTAATAGCCATACACGATATAATTTTATTGCAGTGTTACTGTGTTATTTTAGGGAAAGCTGTAAATAAACTACTACTACTTCAAAATGAAAATTGATTGAAAATTTTGTTTTTTGAGAAATTCTGACTTTTTGTTCCAGTTCAGAATGAAAAGTTTCAGAATGTCAGAGTTCTCATGGAAGAGAACTTCTGTTATCTCTCCAGGTCTATCAAATATTGAAACACCTGGGGTTTTTGAACCCAAGACTTGAGATAAAATAAAAATAGAGAATACAATGCCAAGCAGTGCCTCCTTTTTCATGCCCCAGCCTCCCATTTATACTTTACTGGGGTAATAGCTACGAAAGACCACTTGATACTGTCTCATGTTCAAACTAGAATATGAAAATGAAGCTCAAACATGACGATAATATAAAATGGGGATGAAAAGAATGGTTCTTTGAAAAGCACAGGGATATTACTATGAATTCTTTTACAGCTTTGATCCGTGAGATAAATTGTGAGACACAGGCCCCTCCTTTGGCCTAGAGGAATCTTCCCAACAATCCCAATATAGAGCAGGAACACACAGCATATTCCGTCTGGAGCACCCTGCAGTACCCTGGAGCACCCTGGCTTGCTGTGCAGGCCAATGTGGCAGAGGGGTAAGCATGGCAACACTTCCAGGGCAATATGAACCACTTCTCAGTGCACAGACCTTGTGGTTGTTCTTGGCCCTGCATGGGTCATGCAGTTTTTTATCCACTTGTCACCCTTGTTTTCTTGCAGTGGTTAAGGATGGCTTGGTCCTTTATTGCTGAACATTATAGTGAAGTTAAAATACAAGAAAACAAAACAAGCCTGGACATTCCATTAAAAACATTTTGAGGTATACCCCAAGCTCACTGTGGTCTGCTTTTCTTTTCTACCTAGACAACCGCACACCTCTTGGCAAACTGCTTGGTGAGAATCCTGTCAAAACACTCCACCTGGGCAGACTCTTAATTGCTTTTTGTTGTCTGATAAATCCACATAACTAGATGTGCAAAAGCACAGCAAAGAAGTTCAACCATTATCATCTACTTGTATTTTTTCAAATAAAACAACAAATTACACATAAAATGCAAGATGTTTAATAAGATCCTTACCCAATGCACATTATAGCCCCACCTAGCAAAGAACTTCAGTGTATGTTTATTTCTGAGCACATAATTGATTTTGAATATGATTTTGGATATGAACTGACTTCAGTAGGACTGGCCAATTGTTCAAAATTAAGCATGGGTTTAAGTGATTCTTTTTGTATCTCAGTCTAGGTCAAGTTATGTTTACACAGCATGTAGACTTACCTTGGCTGGAGATTTTTTATTTATTTTTTTTTAAGGAAAACTTTTCGTGTCACAAGTGAAATCAGTTAAATCAATTCCAAATCTGTGAGCCATTCAAGAACTAACCATATGTGGCCCTACTACCAGGAAGCATCCTCCACCCCTGCCTAGGGCTTCAGAAGCTACCTAATCCTTTGGCTGGCATCCTATGTTCAGGCCCAAGCCCAAGGCTTGGGGTTCGGATGCCCCCAAGTTTTGCTTGCCCTTGGCTGTATGGTTGTAGGAGCAAGGTAGGAAGGAGTTTCCTATTTCCATAAAGTTGGTGTGTAGCTGAGATCCTCCCACTGGAAGCTGGCCAGTGGGAAACTAATTATGAGGCTCCCATAGGGAATCCAGTCTGCAAGCAGACAAGGGCACAGCCCTCCACTACACAGTGCCATTTTAATTGCATTACCTTGGTCAGGGTACTTTCCCTACCACCATCGTGGTCATGGTATTTCCCCTGCCATCATGGTGTCTCCCTGTAGAGACTCAAGGCAGGTCTAAATAGCTTGGATACCAGAAGCAGTAAGCCACAGTAGAAAAGTGCTCTAGCCTGGCTAATACCTTATTTCTAACTAGTGTGGGCTGCTACCGTATCTCTATTGCTTCTACTTTTTGTTTAGAGCTAGCTTGGGTACGTGGTAGTATACTGTGCTGTCTAGACATACCTTCTGAATAATTGTATCTTCTGAAAGTTAAAAACAGAATTAAACCCACAGTAAGATCCTAATACTAATGACAAATCAAAGAATCATGGAAAAGTAGGGCTGGAAGGGATCTTAGGAGGTCATCTAGTCCAATCCCCTGCTCAAGGCAGGGTTGTCCCTACGTAAATTATGCAGTCTCAAAACTACAAAACAACCCTGTCACGCAACTACCAGGTGCATTGTCCCCAATATCAAGAACATTTGAAACTGCTGTAGGTTACACAGGGACACAAGGGCACTGTCAATATCTTGCCAACAAAAGGACAAGAAAGGGGTTGTTAAAACAATTTGAGAAATCCAAATCTAAAGCAATAAAGAGGGCAGAAAACAAGACACTGCAATATCTATCTCTGGCTTCCACTCTGCCCTGCTCACTGGTGGCCTCACCTGCTTCTCCTGCAATTAGTTGTAAACTACCCTTAGACTATTAGAATACTTACCCTTGTTCCAAATGCTGGCAGTTGCTTCTGAAATAATACCTAATAATGATGGGAAATGGGAAAACTGGTGCCATGGTTTAGAATTTAGTTCTTGAAACAGGAAGGAAGTTGTTAAAGCTCTGTTCTGTTAAGCCATATGTATTGCACTAGGCTAGACAGGCTTCTGAAAGCATTAATCTACAGCAATATAATAACAGTGTCAAAATACCTCTAATGGCATAGCTGGGGCTACCCTGTTATACTTGTATTACCTTTCACATACAATCCCTGCTGTCAAGGCAGGCTGTATGACTAGGTAGAGTTTTCAACAGCAGGGATTTCTTGCTCAAATCTTAGTATCTTAGTTTCAAATTTAGTTCTTGGTTCTTCCCTCACTCTGACTTGATGTACAAATCTGAGTTCACAAAGAGCCAGGCTGAGATATCCTTGCTCATGCTGAATAGTACATTTCATGTTGACTGGTCCCATTGACATCAGTGGGATTTCTCATAGGGTAAAGCACTATTTAACATGATTTACAATCTTACAATCCTCTTTTTTTCAAATCATTGTACTTATGCATATAATCATATGTCAGAGATCTATTTTGTATAACCATATGTGGTTCACAGAAACACTTACAAAAGAAAGTGAAAAATCCCACCAAGCAAACTATGAAAATATATGACTGCTTGACTTCATAACTTTCATAATATCCTTTTACCCTAGTTGCATTTTTATGTAATCTTTAAATAGAACAAACAGCCCTTTATTGCACAATTGTTGTCCTGGATTTCAATAGAAGATCATGCCTGTTCAGGCTCTTCACTGTAATTCACAGATTTTCTACTGGTGCTGGCAACTATTACACCACACTGCTTTTTAAAACCACATTCCCTCCATCAGTCTTTACACATTCATCTACTTTTATTTTTAGTCTAAATTATCTTTCTTCTTGGCCCTAGTATTTTAACAAAAACACTGTAGTAACTCCAGATTACAAGTTCTAATGCCTAATTTTTTAAGAGATAAACAATCTAATGTTTCACTTCACCTTCATGTAAGCTTATTGTATCACAGACGCATGATGAAGCATTATAGGGAGTGTCAAACATAATTATCCTGAAGATTACAGCAATTATCGTATCAGATGAAATATATACTTTCTTATTCACAAAAAAGCAATTGTGAATAATGAATATATACAGCATAGTTTAAAGAGCATACAAAAGTAATCTAAAATCAAGACACAACAGCAGCTAAGGCTATTATTAGATGGTAATGTTCCACATGTACTGTGTGGTGTTAGCCAAGCTACTAATGAAGTTTTCATAAAACAGTCTGGTTTACTGCTCTAGGAATTGGATTTCTTCAAAATTTTGCATGCTTTTCCTTAAATTACTTTGTAAATTATTGGCCAAATCTTCCAGTGGCTACTTTGTAATCCTAGTCTTGGCATTCCTGTCTCTGGCTATAAACTGACATTGCATTTGAGGCAGTCCTGACTGATATGAGCCAAAACCTGATACAAAAGAGGGCAGACACAGCCCTACACAGACACAGCCCTTCCAAGCTGCATTACTGATCAGTGGCCAGGGAGAGCATACAGCCTGACAAAACTTGTCTGTGGAATGATTGGCCATGAACTTGAATGAGTCACAGAAGGGGGTGGAGAGTGCAGAAGTGTCAGGATTTGGTTCAGGAATCAATTCCCCATTTATAACATTATTTCCTTGGGAAAATTGGTTCTGAGTTACAACGTTTCGACTTCAGATGCGGTTTTCAGGAACCAATTGTGTCGTAAGTCTGAGGACTGCCTGTACTTAATGAGACAATGGATTGGTAGGTCTGTAGGATCCCCAAACAAAAAGGCATTCTCCTGGGAGATTTGTGATGTCTGTTCAGATCCACTAGCTAGGGACAGACATTACATACAAACCAGTTTAAGCAATCATAAACTGGTTTAAACCTGTAACGGAACAGATGTTCAGTGCACATAAACCAGTTTGAGAATGGCTGAAACCGGTTTGAGATAAACCTGGTTGAATGCAGTATCAGACTTAACTGATTTGGCTCAAACCAGTTTATGCAATGTCTGTTCCAGACCCCTTGCTGGTTTAAGATAAACCAGACACTCCTAGTATCCCGTCATGCTCTCTGGGCTGGGCGGGGCTCTCTGCTCTACAGCAGGGCTGGCTCCTTCCCTTGGCTCCCTGGCTCCAGCTCCAGCTCCAGAGAATGAGGGCTGCTTCCCCTCCCCCCCCCTTCACCACTCCCTGATAAGTAGGAATTCCCCCCTCCACTCTGCCTTGCTGAGGAGGTATCTGTGTATTAGCTACAAGAGGACATGCTGGCTAGGGGCCTGTGCTGAATCAACAGGTAGAATCAACAGGCAGAATCAACAAGTAGCTGTTAATGTTCCTCTGTTCTTTTCTTAATTGGATGATAAACACTGTTGTCAATTCCCTGCCAGGCTATTCACAATGTCTTGTGGGAGCCTGGCCACACCCACCTCACCTCCATGCTGTGGAAGGAAGGGCACCCCCTGGATTCTAGCCTGAGCCACTGCTGGTATGTGCCTGGTATGTGCCTGCATTTCTGGGATGTCTGTTACAAAACTGGTTTAGCTTAGTCAGGTTAGAATAATCTGTAAAAATTGAATCAATTCAGGCTCAGGGTTTCTGAATGTCTGCCTCTAGCCTCTATGAGCATTACTTCAGCCTAAGGAGAATTCTCCAACGAAGAGAACTCTGCTGTTGGAGTGTAGAGGAGTAGTCAGGATATTCCTATACTTGTCCCAGTCTTTGACGGTAGTTTGAGATCCCGGGGTGATTAGCAACTGGCATATGCCCTCAGGATACTCTTGTTTGTTTAGGGAGGATGATCCTGCACTTTGTAGCCGCAGCATCAAGGGAATGCAAAAGTTGGCTTTATGCCACAATTACATGTACACACACTGACTTTCACTGCAGGGAGTTTTGCTATGGCTGAGTCTGTGACTCAGTATTGTGTTATAGTTAATTAAATTAAACTATTTGTTTGTAGAGGAGAATTGTTACGGATACCAGAAACATTAGCTGAAGTGTAGTAGTAGTTATAATAATCTGCTTCCGTTTTTTGTCAGTTGGCAAAATACTCTGGTTATCTGTGTTTACAACATAGTACCAAACAAAACAGAAACCATACTCTATTTTATGTGTTCTTAAAGATACCTCATTTTCAAGTCAATGTCAATGGAGATTTTGCACTGAGTCTTGGGGGTCACAAGAAAGAGGCAGACAGACAATGGAAGCTTGGGATATGCCCCAAGGAGGACTATACAAAAATGGCCCGCACTTGTAGGGAACAGATTAGAAAGGCTAAGGCGGTGACTGAACTAAAATTAGCTACGGGAATCAAGGACAACAAGAAGTCCTTTTTTAGGTACATAGAAAACAGGAGAAACAAACAGGAGAAACAGGAGAAACAAATGGGAGTGTGAGGCCACTACTCAACAACTCAGGGCAGCTGGCTACCGGCACTCAGGAGAAAACTGAACTCCTGAATGACTACTTTGCTTCAATCTTTCACTGGGCCAAGGGGAGAATCATGCCAGATAGGGTACAGAATGAGCAGGGTAAGAATGACTGCCTTCAGTGAAAAAAAAAATTAGACATATAAAAGTTAGAAGGACCAGATGAACTTCATCTGAAAGTGCTGAATGAGCTGGCTGAAGTCATTGGGGAATCCCTGGAGAAACTCATACTCATCCAAACTCATAGCGCTTTGGAGAGATCCCTAAGGACTGAAAGAGGGCCAATGATGTACCCATGTTCAAGAAGGAGAGAAGGGAGGACCAGGGTAACTATAAGCCAATTAGCCTACCTTCTATCCTAGGGAAAATCCTGGAAAAACTCATTAAGGAGTCTATGTGCAATAGGTTTGCAGAAGGTAGGATTCTGAATGACAGCCAGCATGGCTTCATCATGGGCAGGTCTTGTCTTACCAAACTCAACTCCTTTTATGATCAGGTAACTCACCACCTGGATAAGGGAGAGGAAGTTGACATTGTATACCTTGACTTCCAAAAAGCCTTTTATCTGGTATCCCACAATGTTCTTGGGAGAAAATTAGAGGATTGTGGGCTTAACTGTGAGGTGGGGATGAAGCTGGCTGTGGGGTAAGACCCAGAGAGTTCTAATGAATGGATGTGTCTCATCTTGGCGAGAAGTGCCAGTGGTGTCCCTCAGGGGTCCGTTCTTGGTCTAGTGCTATTCAACATTTTCATCAATGATTGAGATGTAGGAGTGAAGAGCTCACTGGCCAAGTTTGTGGGTGACACCAAGTTATGGGGAAGCGTGGTCACACTTGAAGATAGGTTGCAGATACAGGTGGACCTAGACAGGATGGCAAGTAGGGCAGATCAGAACCAGATGTAGTTCAACATCAAGAAATGTAAAGTGCTCCACCTGGGGACGAACAATCCCCTACATATCTACAAGCTTGGCAATGCCAATCTGACCAGCACTAGGAATGAAAGGGACCTGAGGGGTAATCATAGACCACAGTATGAACATGAGCTGGCAGTACAACACTATAGCCAGCAGGACAAATAATACTCTGGAATGCATCAATCAGTGCATCTCCAGCAAAAGCAAGGAAGTGATTCTTCCATTCTACTCGGCTTTGGTGAGACCACAGCTGGAGTACTGTGTCCAATTCTGGGTGCCGTATTTTAACAAGGACGTGGTAAAGCTTGAGAGAGTCCAGAGGAGGGCCAGCCATATGATCAAAGACTTGCATAGCAAATCATATAAGGAAAGGCTGAGGGGCCTGAGACTCTTCAGCCTGGGACTCTTCAGCCTGAAAAAGAGAAGGCTGAGAGGGGACTTGGTAGCAGCTTACTGCTACATCAGGGGCCTACATCAAGGGCTCAGTGAACACCTGTTCACCAGGGTGCCCTTGGGGAAGACCAGGAGTAATGGTCACAAACTCCAAGAAGACCATTGAGGCCCAACATTAGGAAAAACTTCTTCACAACTAGGTTGTCCAGACTGTGGAATAAACTCCCTCCAGAGGTGGTGCAATTGCCTACCCTGGAAATCTTCAAGAGGAGACTGGACAATCACCTTGCTGGGGGTCACCTGACTCCAGTTGTCTTTCCTGCTTGGTGCAGTGGGGCTGGAAGGGATCTTCTGAGGTCCCTTCCAGCCTCACAATCTATGAATATATGAGTCTATGACTAGGGACAGACATTACACATAAACTGGTTTAAGTGATCAGAAACTGGTTTAAACCTGTAACAGAACAGATGTTCAGTGCAAAAAACCAGTTTGAAAAATGGCTGAAATGGGTTTGAGATAAACCTAGCTGAATGTAGTATCAGACTTAACTGATTTGGGTCAAACTGGTTTATGCAATGTAGAAGCCTCTCAGCATTAGCTAGCATACCATGTGCTGCCTATGGTCCACGCTGTGGGAGAGAGGACAAAGGCAGACAGTGTTGGCTTAGGGCTTTTTGGAGCTAATCAACAGGTAGCTGGTAATGTCCCTCCATTCCTTCCTTTGAAAAAGGTGTTTAACAAGAGCTTGAACTAATGAGAAAGGCTGTTGTTTTGTTTGATGGGATGATAAATGCTAACAACTCCCTGTGTAACTCCCTGCTGTGTAACTCAATGCTCTGTTATCAACAGCAACAGCAGGAGGGGAGGGAACCCTCCCTAATCAGAGTATTCTTCTGGGGCCTTGCCATGCCTCCCCTCAGCTCAGCACTCTGGAAGAGAAAGGAAGGGAGGGCTGCTATAGCATCCCCCACAACCCTCTGACTTCTAGCCTGAGCCACTGCAGACATGTGCCTGCATTTCTTCAGTCCAGAGGGGATATCTGTATGGTTACAAACCAGTTTAGCCTAGCCAGGTTGGACTAACCTGCAAAGATGAATCAATTCAGGCTCAGGCTTTTTGAATGCATGTCCCTAGCCTATAGGTTTAGGGGCACACAGTTATTAAGTTATTAAAGTATTGAGTTTATTTCTTTATTGAGTTTCATGAAAATTGAAACAAAAGTCTTATTTCAACATTTTAATGGGAGCCATGGGTGGCTCTGTACTTTTTAATACCAGGCTTCAGAAAATCAACCTGAGAACCTGAAAAAGAAATAGCCAAAATATATCTAGAAAAAATAATTTAATTCATTACAAGCAAGAGAAATTGCATCTGTTTCTTTAAGCTCTTTATATCAATGGGGGAGGGAGTAATTAAAGAGGCTGGTAAAGTAGTGAAGGAATTAGATTAATATTTTGTAACAATCTGCTGAAGTGAATGATGTGGAAATTTCTGTTCCAAGACCACTTCTGAAGGCAAAGTGATTCTGATCGCAAATCCAATTGTGGTTTCCCAAGCCAAATTTTTACTAAGTTTTGGACAGCAATTATGACAGTAGGAATCACTGAAGTTCACTAGATTTTTTTCCTAAAATGTTTTGTGTTTTAAATTAAACAACAAAACTAAAAAAACAGGCTTCTTCCCAAAATAAAAAAAGGAATTACTCTTAGAATGAGCCACAGAAATAAGAGTTGTAGCCATAATTCTTAAAACAAAAATGGTATATGTTTCATATTTGTTGGCATGTAAAGATGTGTAGATTGGTGTGACAAATATATACCAATAGTAACAGTTTATTTACAGCTTTTGCTAAAACAGACAAATATATATAATTTTTTTATCACCGCTATTTTTTTATTCCTGAAATTGTAACCTTAGTTTTCATTTCTTTACTTACATTTATAATAGAACACAACAGCCACATTTAAATACTAGTTATATTCAACAAAAAATGGAATAGGACATGTAACTGGGCACAAGTAAAACTTCACCTATGTAGTATTTAAGCACTCAGTTTTAAGCACTCTAATACCACAAAGATGTCAACAAGTTGGAAGGAATTCAGATAAAAGCAACATAAATGATGAAGGGCTAGGGAGTATGATTTATGAAGAAAGATTAAAACAGCAAAACATTTTCATCTTTGCCAAATGACAGCTAATGGGGCAGAGGGAGAATAATGATAACAAGTTACAAGTATTTAAAGGGTGAGCATACCAAAGAGACAGTTGAATTGTTTAAGGTGGTACAAACTCTAAAAATACTGAAATAATGTTCAGGTTGATTTTTGGATGAAACTTAGCAATGTCAACAACAACAAAGTCAATGGGCAACATTTGTCAAAAATGTTCATGGTCCCCATAAAAATATGGGCCTATTGGGTCTATTAATAGATTTATTTATCTGAGACGATCCATTAAAGCCACAAAAACCCGCACTGCACCCTTAGGAGAGAGGATTTACACATCAGGTATGAAAGGTAGACAAGGTTTTTTGGGTAAATCCAATATCTTTAAAGATACCGGATTTACCCAAAGAACCTTGTCTGCCTAAGTCCTTAGACCAACATGGCTACAACCTACACCCCTGAAGTATAAAAGGTATACATTGAAATATATACCTTCCTTGAAACTGAAGGTGCCTAAGTGCACAGGCTATGTTCTTGATTATAACAGTATATACCAGTGGTTCTCAACCTTTTTAGACTTAAGGTGCCCCTCAGAAAATGACAACTCCTAGCTTTCACTCTTTTTTTTGGACTACAGAAGAATTATACAGCAACTTTTCCATTGCAAAGAAGTAAAAAATCACAACAGCTCAGAATGTTGTTGCCACTAAATTATTATTTGAAATTTCTGTTTTTATCTTGTTAATCTTCTGTACATGTTTGCACAATTAACAGTGCTAATAATGTACAACACCGTGTGACACCCTTAAAAGAATCTCACATCACCCTGGTTTGAGAATCACTGGTTTAGAATGACAGTAACTTAAAGATAAGTGAGGGGCTTGAGTCTATACTCAGAATGATTTGACATTCAAAATCCCCTTATCCCCACAGTGGTCCAGCCTTGATCAAGACTCATTATAAGCATAGTAAAGCAAAGGCAGGACCCCCCACACATTTAAAAACCATTATCTCAACCAACTTACCAAATTATCATATTTCAACAAGCACCTCCCTTTTCTTCCCCCCTTGACAATTACATGTCTTGACACTGCCCACCTGGCCTTGGAGAGGGATTGCAAAAAAGGAACTCTCTCTCCCACAATCCCCGTGCCTGATTCAAATCATGGCTGTGATACTTTATGAGCTCAGCAGTCCTTCCCTTGCCCCAACTTCCTATCCCAACCTAATTTCAAAGCCATTACACTTTTCTTCCAGTTCTTTCATTACCTCCTCTTAGCTGGCCTGAAGATGATTCACTACAAGGCAAATGATCTTTCTTTCCCTATCAGGGCTATTCCAGTTTACTTGCAGCCTCAGTGTCCCCACATGCTCCCCTGACACAACATTGTTGCAATATTTCTGTTGCCTACTACTCCTACATCTTCCATCTCCATGAAATCCATAAATACAGGCCCTTCCTTCACAAACTCATGAGAAAATGTTTTCACCATGGGGCACATGTATTCTTCCTTTCCCCTTCCAACCAAGAACCAGATGTCCCAAAGCAGGCCTGCTCTTGAGTTAAAACATGGAAGTCCTTAAGTCCTGATACTTATCCTAGAAGTTGCAAACGACCTTGCCTCCCAATTTCAGATCCTAGAGGGAAAAGGAAAGACCACCCTGATAGGCCAAAATAGTTTAATAAATCCCAAGAGATTAGAATCAAATATTAAAATGTAATTCAGATGAGAATTATTGCAAAATTCGGGGCATAAAAAGGCTAAAACTGACACAATATTTTTCATCTCCATTTAAAACGAAGACTGGAAAGAAAAACAACTTTTAATGTATAGATAAATTCCATATTTCCAGGAGAATTAGCAAAACGATGCAGTTTGGCTTTAGTATCTGACATTTACTCAATAATTGTATATTGACCACCTTGGATATACGTTCTTTCACTTCTACCTACGAAAAAGATCTTTAGGACACAGAAAATTAGCAATCCTGTCTAAGATTATTGTTAGACCATATTGCTGCTTGGACATGCTGCATGATGCAATATGCCAATCTACTTTGGTTAAGGATCTTCTGGGATATTATATACATAATACGGCACTATATTAAAAGAGGTGGGTGGGTTTCTGTGGCATTGGAAATATGCTTCCAATCATTTTCAGAATTATTAGAGAGCAGCTCTGGAAAGTACTGGAGGGTAGGTCAGGTACTAGTGGCTGGGGTCTCTGGGGCAGGACAGCACTGGAAACCCTGTGAACTTGCTGCTCACATGACAGTGGGGTAAACTGCCTGAGTGGTGGGCAGTGTGGAGGGCGGGGGTGGCCGGATTGTAGTGGGGGGGAGTGAAGGGGCTTGTGTTGCTCATGCAGCAGCATCAGTGGGGTGCTTGCACTGCTTACATAGTGGGGGGGGGGTGTCCCGTGAAGTCTATGATGAGCTCCCAGCAGCTCTGAAGTTGGACTCAATGGTGTTATAGCCAGACTAACAGAGGGTAATAATAGTTTACAATTATAATTTAAGATACAATAGGTGAACACATGAGGAAACAGGAAGGGGAGACACTGGAACAGTAACACAAGGATGTTTCTTTATACACTGAATTATTTTGGTCCCTGCCTAGTCATTATCAGTGACAGTGTTTTTAAGGCTTACAAATAAGTTTTAAAAAGGCATTTGAAAGAAGATAGTATAGTGGCTTCATTAAATCTGGAGACATTTCTGAGGCTTTAAGGCATTCCTCACATAAATAGTGAGGAAGTGCTTGTAGGGAAGTTAATAAAGGGTGGCATCTGTACTAACAACAGTGATGACCAATTCAATCTAATCATATCATTTTATATGCTTCCAAAATATTATGCCTGTATGGGCTAAAATGAAGCATTGTTTCCAAATTCTATGATAATGTCCACTCAAAGGATATCTAGGAAAGTACTGTATTCCATACAGATTTTCCTAACTTCTCTGTTCACTTTAAAATGAAGCTACTTCTTGCATGCTGCTCATCCACAATTGGATCAGTTGCTGGACAGAACAGCTGACAGGATAGCGATAAAAGTTTGAGCTCTGGTTTTGTCAGAAAGGAAACAAAATACAGTTCAAAAGGACAAAATTAAAATGTTTGTCAAAAAAAAAAGGACATGAAAAATCAATGGGACTGCTGATCTAAGGACTTCAAGATCAAGTCTTAAAATATTTTTTAAAAACCTTCTGAAACACTCTGCTTTGTAAGCATTATAACAGCACTGCATCTTCATTAATTAAGTTAAAGTACATTATCTAATCAACCTAATTCTGACCTGGGGAAAGGAGAATGTAAAAATCAACCAGAACATTTTGGCAGCTTGGTTATAATACTCTTAGCTAGCAAGTTTTGGAAGCTAGTAGTGAAAAATTATACCAACATTTATACTAATTTTCAAAAATAGTTTGAAATACTTTTTTCATGAGAGGTGGAAAATTAACTTTAATTATAGAGCTATTAACATTAGTAAGGAATTCTCTCTGCATTTGGGCTTCCAAGACTGAGTCTCTTTTGTCCTTATTTAATGCTAGCTCAAATTTGGAGCAGTCACATGTTAGGCCAGTAGGGGCCTGGAAGACTGAAAGGTAAAAATCCATTCTTCCTTTCTGGTTTCCCTCTCTGCCTCCCAGGGCTCCTCTGGTCCTTCCCCATCCCATTTCCCTCCCTAACTTACTTGTAGCTGCCCATGCTGTCTGTCTTCGGAGAAAATGGAGGGAAGGGTTAACCTGCCTGCTTGGCCACTGCTAGTGCTGGGCTGCTGCTCTCCTCTGGGCTGAGCAGCAGTGGTAGGCAGACAGCTAGGTTAACCCTTCCTTGCCAGCTTCCCTGGGACAGGCAGTGTGGGCAGTCTATAACAGGATTACCCTTGGTGGAATCCCAAAGTAAAGCCCCTACACTATGCTAAAGAAGACTGAACTCTCTCAAAGTTTGTTGGCTGTCATTATTTGTTAAAATTTTAATTAATTGTTAATTGTTTTCAGCGCAGTGTTTCTTCATTCACTTTGGTATTGTCCTCCATTGGGTAGGAAGGAATTAATTTCTTTCTCGGAATAGAAAATAAGCAATGCAATGAGTAGGTAGGAACATTAGGAGTGATATGACTACTCTCTCAATAATGGTCAACTAGCCCCAAATATGTGAATGGATGACCAATAACTAGACATTAACTTTAAATGTCTGTCAGAACAGTGGGAGAACAGTGGTACTAGAACTTGAAATAAAGAACTGAAGTGTGCATAGACTGTATTAAGAAGGCTCTTGCCCAGTGCAGTGGGGGTTTTGAGTCATGTGCATTTGGGCATGTGAGACAGGGTGAGCTGGCAGTATGTGCATGCATATTAACTTTACTGTTTTACCCTAAGGACCTCAAATACTGAATTCCACTGGAATGCCATCTTCTTTTTAAAAGGCTGTGTTGTGTCACTACCAATATTATATGGTTGTACAGCTTGTACCAACAAGGTTTCATGCTCTGTGGGAAAAATTCTAGGAGACCTGTTAAGAAAAAAAATGCTGCAGACAGTAATCTATACCCTAAATCCAGGTTGTTAACCTGAACTTCCTCCATCATTTGCTGCAAAGAGAAAAGATGTAGGGACATGGGGCCAGAAGAGGCCTCATGGACCATTGAGTCCAATGCTCTACATCTGCAGGCAGCCATTTATACAGAATTCCCAAAATAGTCCATTTAAGCCACTTCCCTGTATCACAGCCCCAAGCCACCTCATCAAAGCAAAGCCCAAACCAACCTTATAACATGCCACAGGAAAAAAGGAAGGAGACAGGAGTGCCACTGCCACTGCAATAGCAGTGAAGTTATTACATTAATAAGTTTAGCTGATTGTAGGAAGAGGACCATGCCCTACACTACAGAGGAAGCAAAACCCTACAGTTCCTGCTAATCTGACCTAGGGGAAGAATTCTTCCCTGATTCCAAATCTGGTGATTTGTTCAAGATGAAAACACACAATTGCCTGAATTACAACTTACAGTATTACACATTACAGCAGCAAATATTTTCATATGAATCTACAGTGGGCTTCAAGCCACAAACATGCAAATATTCAATTATAACAGCCACTTTTGGGGGGTTTACATCTGGCCCCAAAATTTATAGCAAGGCACACAGTTTTGAGCCTGAGGCTAGATATACACAAGTGGATTCTGAAGAATGCTAATTAATCTAGGCAGAGTGTGGGGGGCCACCATGGCTATGTTGTTCTAGTACCAGATCTAACTTGTTCAAAGCTAGCTTGGGTATCTTTATGTTGTACTGCATCATGCCATGTGGGACATGCCCTGAAAGTATATGACTTGGGGAATCCATGTACAACATACTGATTGTGGTTGATGTTATGGAGTTAGGAAATGGATATATTTTCAATGCCTCTATGTGAATGTATATCTGCTCTTACTGCCAAGGGCTGTATCACATCTCTCTCAGGCTGTGCACCATAACCAGTTTACTGATCTTACTGAGCAGCTTTGGACACTGGTTTAACTGAAGCTGGGATAACCTTTTTTTTTTTAACTTATCTGTTGGCTGGAAAGGAACTGGTATAACAGAAAGTCACCAAAGGCAAAACAAAGATGCCAAATGTTGGAAGGAGAGGCACATGAACTCAGGAAAGCTCAAACACAAACATGGGAAGCTTTGGGCAATAGAGAGGAAAAGACAAGCATGCTCTTTGTGGCAGAGTAGCTTGATTTAGCCATCAGAACAGAGAAAGTTAGAGAAGGTGAGCTGAGCTGGAAAGACTTTTTAGTTCAGAAAAGGCATGAGCTCCCCCAAACTGTACTGAACTACACAACAGACTATAAAAAATGCTAAAGAACAGTTTTCTATGAAAACTTAAAAACATAGACCACCTTCCCAGAAATGCTTTCCTAGCTACCATGGATGTTACCAGCTTACATACCAACATCCCACACCTGGACGGCATCCAAACCTGCCTTACATATCTACAAGAGCAAGATTTCAACTCAGAGTACACACCCAAAGATATTACTGAATTTATACACTTCATCCTCACATACAACAACCTTAGTTTCAATAACCAACACTTTCTCCAGACCATGGGCATAGCAATGGGCACCAAAATGGCCCCAGAGTATGCTAACCTTTTTATGAGCTACCTGGAAAAAGAAGTCTTCAAGGACTGCATCACAAAACTCTTGCTATACTTAAAATATATCAATGACATCATCATCTGGACTGAAAATCTGTAATCTCTGATTGATTTCCATCAGAAATTCAACAATTATCACCTCTCCATCAGACTATCTCTTGAATACTCCAGAACCAACATTTCCTTTTTTAGACATGATGGTCACTATCCAGAATGGTAAAATACAGACCACCATATACAACAAACCCACAGACCAACATCCATATCTGCACAGAACCTGCAATCATCCTAAACCCACCAAAAAAGCTGTAATATACAGCCAAGCCCTCTGATACCACCGAATTTGGACTGAGGAGGACACTCATGATCATCACCTCACAAATCTTAAAAGGGCTTTCAGTCAACAGGGACACTCCTCCAGAGAGATAGATCACCCTTTTGAAAGAGCTACCCAGATACTACATGAAGAATTGCTGCAGTACAGATGGAAAACCCCCATGAATTGCATACCACTGGTTATGACATGTAATCCCTCCCTGGAACCTATTTGGAAAATCCTCAAACAATTGCAACTCATACTAGAAGACCCAATTCTTAAAAAGATCTTCCCAGAACCACCCATCCTAGCCTTCAAACAAGCACCAAACCTCACCAACCTCATCACCAGAAGCAAACACCAGGAAAGCCAAGGCTGTGATGGAACTCCAGCTAGCTACAAATATCAAGGATTATAAAACGTCCTTTTTTAGATATGTGGGGAGCCGGAGGAAAAGCAAGGGCAATGTTGGACCCCTGCTAAACCAGATGGGACAACTGACAACCGATGCCCATGAAAAAGCAAACTTGCTTAATGGGCACTTAGCATCAGTTTTTCACCAGTCCCATGGGACGCCCCTGCCCACTATGGGTCAGGGAGACCTAGGTGAGGGAGATTCTTTGCCTTCCATTGAAACTGACCTCATGAAGGAAGACCTTGACAGGCTGGACACCTTCAAGTCAGCCGGCCCTGATGGTTTACACCCAAGGGTACTCAAGGAACTAGCAAGCATCATAGCTCAGCCCATGGTTCACCCTCTTTCCCCTAGCTCAGCCCCAGGGAAGATCTCTTTAAGAACTCATGGTGCTCTAGTGAAGTGCCCAAAGATTGGAAGAAGGCCAATGTCATGCCTATCTTCAAGAAAGGGAGGAAAGTAGATCTGGCAAACTACAGGCCCATCAGCCTGACCTCTATCCTGGGGAAGGTCTTCGAAAAGATTATCAAAGAGGCCATCCTTAACAGACTAGCTGACGGCAATATCCTGAGGGATACCCAGCATGGGTTTGTTGCAGGTAGGTCTCGCTTAACCAATCTCATTTCCTTTTATGACCAGGTGGCCTATCACCTGGACAAGGGGGAAGAGATTGATGTCGTATATCATGACTTCAAAAAAGCCTTTGATCTGGTATCCCATGATCACCTCTTGGCAAAATTGACTAACTGTGGCCTTGACCTCACCACGATCCACTGGCTGGGGAACTGGCTCCATGGTAGGACCCAGAGGGTGGTGGTTGATGGAAGCCAATCGTCTTGATGCACTGTCACCAGTGGGGTCCCTCAAGGCTCTGTCCTAGGGCCTATACTGTTTAACATTTTCATCGATGATGTGGACATTGGTGTCAGAAGCAGGCTGGCCAAGTTTGCCAATGACACCAAACTCTGGAGTAAAGCACCCATACCTGAGGATAGGAGGGTGACCCAGGCAGATCTTGACAGGCTCATGAAATGGGCAGATGAGAACCCAATGGTGTTTAATACCAAAAAATGCAAGGAACTCCACTTTGGGAGGAAAAACCTGCAGCATGCTTATAGGCTCAGCAGTGCTATGCTGGTTAGCACTACAGATGAAAGGGACTTGGGGGTCATGATTGACCACAAGGTGAGCATGAGCCTTCAATGTGATGCCGTGGCTAGTAAAGAGAGCAAAACGCTGGCTTGCATCCGCAGATGCTTCTCAAGCAAATCCCGGGATGTCATTCTTCCATTGTACTTGGCCTTGATGAGGCCACAGCTGGAGTACTGTGTCCAGTTTTGGGCTCCACAATTCAAAAAGGATGTGGAGAAGCTTGAGAGAGTGCTGAGGAGAGCCACGTGCATGATCAAAGGCCGAAAACAGACCTTATGTGTGACAGCCAGAACCAGAAGGATTAATAAGCAATAAATATGTGCTTCTTGGACGCATTTGGTATTTTGCCTAAACAGGTAATATTAGTTAATATAAGCTTGTAAGTTTGTAAACTGCAAATGTAACTTGTCTGTCATAAGTTTAACCAAAATGATAAATTAACTGTTCATGGAACTGACTGGGCCCCATAGGAGAAGCTGTAGCTATAAGATTAGGAGACCCAATTGTTTTTTGCTCAGGGTTCAGCCTTAGCGATAAAAACTGGATCTAACTGCCTGGCACACCCAACACGTTCCAAGAAAACATATCCCAAGAAAGCATATTCAAATGAAGCCTAAAAGGGGTTGGAGTTTAGGCGGGGCAATGTCAATTTCAAACCTAAAGGTGCTGCATCATAATTTGCTTATTGGATAAACTGGTGTTTGGGTAGTGACCTTTTATGATAATTTTTAACACCTTTCAATCCCATAGGGTAACAGCTATAGGGCAACATTGTGAGTGGCTCTGAAGCCAACACATTAACATAAAACTAGGTATAAAAAGCATGTGCATCAGGTAACCAGCAGGAAGGAGGGAAAAGAACGGTTATTTCTGTTCCACGCCGAGACCCCAGGCTCCCGGAGTGAGGAGGATTGGCTCCTGATCAAGGGACCTTCCCCAGTAATCCCTCTGACAGCGTCGATCATCGGGGACACCTGACTTCGCTGGAATCACTTGGCGCACACCTGGCACTGAGGGACTATCGATAAATTGCCAATCTATGTCTGTCTATCTGTTGTTTTGAACAGCCCAGTGGCTACTACCCTGCCAGTGCCCAGTTGGCCTGCAACAGAATTGATCTATCTATCTGTTGTTATTATCTGTTATTATTATTTACTATTAGTTCTTTAATACTGCATTATCTGCTTATCGCATTTTTCTTTCTGTTAACTGTTGTGTGTGTGTAAGCTATAATCAATTTGCCTTTACTTCACTCCCAACTTTGACTCCTCGATCCGAAACTGAATCAAACAGCCCAGTTGGCCTGTGATAAAATTGATACACTCACAGTGCCCAGCTGGCCTGTGACACTTATGATGAGAGGCTGACAGCCATGGGACTCTTCAGCTTAGAAAAGTGCAGGCTCAGGGGTGATCTGGTGGCCACCTATAAGTTTATCAGGGGTGCTCATCAGGATCTGGGGGAACATCTGTTCACCAGAGTGCCCCAAGGGATGACAAGATCAAACGGTCACAAACTCCGCCACGACCAATTCAGGCTGGACATAAGGAAGAACTTCCTTTCTGTCTGAGTCCCCAAGGTCTGGAATAGACTGCTGCCAGAGGTGGTTCAAGCATCCACTTTGAATGCCTTAAATATACATTTGGATGCTTATCTTGCTGGGATCCTATAATCCCTGCTGACTTCCTGCCCCTGGGGAAGGGGGCTGGACTCGATGATCCTCCAGGATCCCTTCCAGCCCGAATGTCTATGAAATCTATGAAACTTTCTATGGCTCAAAACACACCAAATGGATTCAGACCATGCCATGATAAAAAATGTAAAATTTGCCAAAATATCTCCACCCCCTCTCCTCCACACACAATTACTACACCCCACAAAAGAGCCACCAACATTCCTGGATCTTACAGATGTACCTCCAGAAATGTTATATATCTCATCCAATGCACCAAATGCCCTGATGAAAAATACGTAGGAGAAACCAAAAAACAACTATGTACCAGAATGAGCACACACTGAAATTCTATCAAAGACAATACCCAACTACCTGTGGGGACACACTTCTCACAAGATAATCACTCTCTTTCCAGTCTCTCAGTTCTAATCCTCAAAGGGAATTTATAAAACACTTTTCACAGATAAGCCTATGAACTTCACTTCACCAACCTACTGGATGCAAAAAATCATGGACTAAATATAGACACTGGATTTATGCCACATTATAACCTGCCTAACATCTGACTCCCTAGGCAACTTCTCTACTATTTACCAACTATATTCATTCCCCTCCCCGCCCCACCCACTGACTACTTCAATTTACCTTTTCACTGACTGGCTTTCTTGCATGCTTCTGCCTTCTTTGGTGTCTAGAGACCTTCTTTTGGCAGAAGCATACTCAAGGCTTCTGCCTTCTTTGCTATTCCATCCAGGAAGATCACACACCAACTGCAGACACTTCTTCAGCCTAATGAAGAGTATTTGTACCAGAAAGCTTGCAAAGAAGAATTTTTCCAACTATTTGAGTTAGTTTAATAAAAGATACTGGATTTATCCAAAGAACCTTTCCTGCCATAGAACAGTGAGGAAATGTAGGTAGGGAAGTATATGCACAGTTTACTACTGTTGTCTACATCTGTTTGGGTTTTTCTTAGGATACTAAGTAAAGTTGAATGGTGTTTTGAATCCTGTGCAAAGTATGTCTGTGTGTTGGTTTGCCTATGCTCATTATATGTCTCTGAAGAGTAAAAAAGCAGACCAGAATGCTCACAGTTATTATAATGTGTTTATCATAATTGTATAGTTATTCCATGATAGTACAAGGGAACAATAAAGGTTGTTTGGGTACCATAACTGCACTTGTCTTACCTTAACATGTTTGGATTGTTTTAAAGCAAAGTCTTAATTGAATTTTCTGGGTTTGTAATGCTTGGATTGGGAAGAATTACAAAATCTCTGTACACCTTAGATTTCAGATACATACTCCCAGTCTTAACTCCATTTTAACATGATTACTGGTCTGGCAATGTGAATTGGCTTTTGCCTGCACTAGAAAACTTGTCTGTGATTTAATAAAACAGGTATTGTCAAGCAGGGGTACATGTACCCCTGGGGGTACTTGGAAAGGGACTAGTGGATACATATGGGCAGACAGGGACAGAGCACCACAACCCACCATCCTGTGCCACTGCCTCCCATGACCAGGGCTGGGGGGGGGGGGGGGGCGAGGTCAGTGGCTCCCCTCTGTGGGCTGCACAGGCACCACCCAGCCAGCTGGGTGAAAGCTCACGTGGCAGTCACTGCCATCCACCACCCCATGTTGCCGCTGCATGCAAGCCTCTCCACGCCACATCTAGTCACTGCCACTCCCCAACCCCACTCAGTGTCTGGCCACTGCTACCCCTCTCTCCCCCACTCTGCCAGAAGTGTACCTAGAAGGGGTACACTCCTTAAAAAAGTTGAAACCCCCTGTAATAAAACAAAGACCATAAATACTTTATGAATTACATTTCAGTCCATCCCAAATGCCCCCACTATTTACTACTGCTGCTAGGCCTAATCATTAAAAATAGTAAATAACAGAGGAACTGGTGGTATTTTATACACAATGAGCCGGACACATCTGGCAAAACAGCTGTGTAAATCTTTAATTATGTAAAAATGTTTACAGTTTTCAGTTGAAAATACTGAAAGAATAATAAGGGATGGGTGGAAGGAAGCCAGATTCATGGTTTGCCTTTTACTGTAAGGAAAAGAACAAAAGGAAGTACTAAAGCACAGTTCTGTAGAAACATTGCCATATGGCGATGTGTAGATGCACCTAGGTGTCCTAAAATTACTCTAAGGCATTACTTGGGCTCCTTCAACCTCTTATCCCATTAAAGAAGTGTGCTGGACAGGAGGTGGCTTGCTGAGAGTGCTGCACTTCAGTGATCTGAGGTTGGCACAGTAACACAGCCATTACCAGGTGTTAGAAATCAGACTAGTTCTAAGCGTCCACTACAGTTGTTTCAAGGAAAGATCAGGAAGGCATAAAGCTGCCTGAAAGTTGTTGTTGCCCCCATACCTCCCAGGAGTGCCGAGTAGAGCACTGGTGCAGCTGATGCTCTGGCTCATTGTTTTTTCCTTTTTCTTCATTGAATGAATTACTGAAAGATAACAGCTAAATGGCTTGCAAGCACAATTTTCCAAGGCACCTGGCTCAGTGTACTTCCAGATAAAACAATCACACTTCAGAATCTCCATTTTTAGTAATAGTTAAAATAAAAATCTCACAATGATTCAGCATTAAGGAGAGCATGGGATAGAGGATGGGACAAGGTAGTGCAGGGTTAGACGAGAGCACTGACTCACAGTCAGACACCAAGATACTTGTAATACTTGTATTAGAACAGGGGGAAAGGAAGGTGAGGATCTATTGCAGGCTCTGTGTGTGGCATGCAGCAGATCAGTGAGGGGACAGGCAGCACAGCAGCAGCTAGAGCAGGAAGCAGAAAACAGAGCATCAGATCAGACAGGGAGAACAGGGCAGGGAACAGCAGATCAGGTTGGGATCAGGGACCAGGTTGGCACTCAGTGCAGGTACAGGACTAATTTGTGGCAGTCCTGCCAAAAAGATTGGCTCCCACTGTGTTAGAGAATTCAAAATATATATTGACAAGGCTCTTTGTGATATATTTTTAAATCACTTTCTGAGATATCATCTCTTCAACACTATCAACCCAGTGTTGTGATTCACTTATCCTGAACCCGATTGTTGCTGAATATCTAACCTCAGAGACTAACCTGAGTAAACTGACTTTGTGTATAGCACAGGTCAGTAGTTTTTGTCAGGAACTGGAAATTTACACAAGTGGCATGCAGTGGTAGCAAGAGTCCTGTCTTCATTAGCTCCTCAGTGGCAGCAAGCTCCTGCATCAGTTGCAACTGTCCTCCACTGACCTGGGTTGTAACTGGTGTACCTACATAGACCCAGTGCTTTTTGTATCTAAAACTTTCTGTGAAGTGACAAATGCAATGGACCTCCATGTTTCAATATTGATTCATAGATTCTGGAGTGGTAAGATTGAACCTAGGGAAAATAAGTTATAGTACTTTTGTTGCTGCCTTCCTTAGATTCTGAGTGAGCATTGGGATCAGCTCTACATTGTTGTAAATTGCTTCAAGGGGATCCTGTACTATTAAGGTTGCAACACTAACCCTATTTCAAAGGAATCAACTTTTTCTTGGCTTCTCTGACCACACAAACTGTCCAGTATCATTATTTTCTTTTGGAGCAGTGCTTGCACCATATGGAGAAAGCTAGGGTTACTTTTCATTGCTTCAGGCTTTTCTTCATCTAGGGCAGCAGTTCTGAACTGGGGGTACATTTATCCCCAGGGGGTACATGAAATATATTTCATACATTGTCTAACACAGGTCGAAGGGCCTAAAAAAATGTCTTGACAATTGAAAGGGGGTACGTGAAGTCACACTCTAAGACCAAGGGTACGTCTACTGAAAGTGGTTCAGAACTGCTGATCTAGGGCCTTGTTAAGGTCCAAGCCAGTTTGAAGCTTGGCTGAACACACTTGAAATTCTACAATTCCAACATGTCTGCTGATACCTACAAACTTTGACATTTACTTTAACATCTTCCATTGACTTTAGTTTACAGTAGTTGTTTGTTCATACCCCAGAATTCATTTTTCTTGATTTAAGCTAGGGAAAAAAAAATAGATCAGATGCTAAGAGCCATTAAAAACAAGCAAAATAGACCACAATTATTGCTTAAAATGCTTCTAATATTTTAAAGAAACATTTTGTCTCATTTATTCTGTCTGATTTTCAAGTATTTAATGAAAATGTAGACAAAAAAGCTTGGGTAACAGATCCAAGGAAATGAAATGATCACTCTATTTTTAGCTGAACTGGAACCACTTAAACAACAAAATGCTTTTCTGTTAAGAAAATAAGACAGAGGTAAGTTGGAGTCATGGGAACTGGTGAAGAAAGCAGCAAAAGCAAAAAAAAAATCCAACACAGATGTAGCAAAGATTTTCCAGATGTGGAAATTCTTTCTATGGATCAGTAGAGTTAGCATGGCTTACTTAAGTTATAACATTTAACCTGGAAAAAAATATAAGCATGCCTTATTTCTTATCTTTCAGTCTTTTAATATAACTACATGTAATTTACTTTGCTAATTTTTTTTTTTTTAATTTAGGCCCCTTTTATGAAAAAAGCTATGTTTCTCATTCTTTGTGGTTTCTCTTATATGGCATACACTCACTGCCTTATTGGAAATCCCTTTGGAATGCATTACAAAACTTAATACATGTTATAAGGTCTCAGGATGGAAATTTGTGCCAGTATCCATTTTTACTTCCTCATTAAGAAATAAGATAATGCTAAAGTTTTGTATTAATCTGATTGAAAAATAACTCTGCTGGTGTTACTGAAAACTAAGTACAGTCAGGCCTCGATTTACACGGTGGTTACACTCTTGAAAAGACACCATGCAAATAGAAATCATGTAAAAAGATACCAAGGGTCTATGGGAAATAAGGGTTTAGGTTCCAGATGTGTCTGATAATTTGGCTGATACATGCCCATGTGTGCGTGCAGCCACAGCGCAGCACGCAGGCTGCAAAGAGCAGAGCCTGGCAGCTTGGAGAGCTGCATATAGCTGGTAAGGCTGGTGTGGTGGAAGGGGAGGAGGGAAGGAAGGAATGTGGGGGGCAGATCAATGCCCCCCTTGGTGAGGGAAGAGTGGGGCAGGGGCAGACTCTGACCACGTGGGGCAGGGTGGGAGCAGGACAGAGCCACAGCTTGTATGGGGAGTGTGGGGGGGAGCAGCCCCTGCTGCTGCATGCACCCCGGGAGGGCACAGCGGTGTGTGTTCCCCCAGATCTGCACGGGGTAGGGCAGGAAGGCTGCAGCTGTGGGCTGAAGCCAGGACTGCGCTGGGCTTATCTTGGTAGGGGCTGGGGTCAGGGCAGGTGGTGGCAGCACTGGGAGTGGGTGATGGGGGGGCTGTAGCCACCCCAAATTTCAGTGTAGCCCCCCTGTTGCCCCCCCATGCCCTCCCGGAGTGCGTGCATCAGTGGGAGCTGCCTCCTGCACACCCATCCTGCCCCACCCCATCTGGGCAGTGCCTGGCCCAGCCCCGGTCCCATTCCCTCCCTCACCATGGAGGGCATTGATTTGCCCCCCATGCCCCTTCCCTCCCCCTTCCCCTTCCCCTTCCCCTTCCACCACAACACAACACAACACAACACAACACACTTACCAGCTACACTAAGAGCAGCATGGGGGGTGCGGGGGTGGGAAGCAACCAGCTGATTCTAGATGCATATGTGCATCTTGGCAACCACGCTGCACCATGTAAATGTGAATCCATACAGTGTACAAAAATAAAGGGTCACAATTAATTGACTGTACATAACTGAAACTGTGCAAAAAAATACCATGTAAATCGAGGCCCGATTGTACGCAATTCATATTTCTCTCTCTGCTTTTATGACTTAATGGTTATTCTTTCTTATTTTTCTTTATTCTTTATCCTGCTGATTACTGCACTTGAACTGTACATGGTGTAGTTTAAAGATATGTTTATAGATTTGGAGTTCCTTTTCCTACTTCAGTAAAACACAGAACATTTTCTAACTTTTTTTGTAAATTACTTCTTCTACATAGGTGGGATATATAATGGACTTAATGTTAGCTATTTGGTGCTGCTTTAGATGGGTTATGTACAGACATTTGAGGAAATTAGGGGGAGGTTAGACCAAGTTAAAGATGGGCACCTGATCTAAGGTAACTAGGATGGGAGGGAGTAGCAATGGGGGTTGAGGGGAGCAAGTAGGCTTTGTGGGGAATGGCGAGGTCCACAGGGGAATCAGGGAGGTGGGATATGCAGGGGGCATTGGGAAATTGGGGGAGCAAGCACGGTCTGTGGGAGGGATCAGGGAGATAGGCGGTATCTGTGGGATGGATTTGGGGGCCAGTAGGGTCTGTGGAGGGTATGGGAGACTCTGACCCCCTTCTCCCTGGGACTAGGGGCTATTTTTAGCTACCCCACATCCTGCCTGCCCTCCCCACAACCCCAACTTACTTGCTTGGCTCCTGGCACTGGTAAACACCAGTGAAACTGGCACTGGGAGCTGCTTGCTGGGGGGTTTAGCCGGCTGGGGGAGAAGGGGGGATTTCTGGAGTTGGGGGGTGGTTCTGGAGCTAAAAATAACTCAGTGCCAGGCAGTGGGTAGGAAAAGTGCAGCCCAAGGGCTGGGACTGGCAGTGGGGCTCTCCCAGCTCTGGGGTTGCACTGGGATCTGTACAGAAGTTTCAGGACAGTTAGATCAGTCTAAATATGGGCAACCCAATCTAAATTGAGTAGAATTAATCTAGATTGGGTTGGCTATTTTGACCTATCTAACTGTCCTGAACTTCTGTACAGCTCACACTTAAATCTACCTACCTAGTTCAAGATCTACAAGGGTGAACTAAGTTACATTGGGTGGCCATTTTTAACCCTATCTAACCTCTTCCTAATCTCCTTGAAAGTCTGTACAAAGCCACAGTTAATATGCTTTTGACAAGTGGGAAGGATTTATATTGTACTTACATAATAAATTTGTTGCTCTCAGAACACGTACCAGAGGACAAGAGTCAATGCATCTTTCCCATAAAATATGTTTTAACTGATAAAGTCAAAATTATTAAATAATTGAAAACTCTTGTATCAAATGGAAAATGTTATAGAATTTATTTTACATTTTGGAAAATATTTGGAAGTAGTACATACATATACATATAAATGTATACATACATATAAATTGACTGCATCATCAATGGTAAAAGATGCATTGACTTCAATGAGGGCAGGGTTATATACGTATCACATAAGAACATGAATGTATCAACTTACAGCTCATGTGGAAAATGTTTAGTAAATTAAAGTGTTTTGGTTTTTTCTAATGTGATTTCCAATCAGTTTCTGTTCCAACTGTTGGGAGGTACTGTGTAGTCAGCAACTCTCATTGCCATTTTCCACATATTGCTATGGGGAATTTCTGTACTATTTTTTTGAAAAATAAATATATCTCAGTTTGCCATTTACTTTTGTATTGTAAATTACTAAACTATAAAAACCCTTTTATTTATTTATTTATTTATTTTTTAAATAGGAATTTAATGGATAGGCCAACGGGTGTGTTGAGCCACAGCTCAAGTCTGGGATCGTGCCCGGTATGCAAAGGCCAATAAAGATACCAGGGGTGAAAGTATAAAGAAGGTTTATTGCTAGCAATAAAAGGTGCGAGCGGAATAATTTCACATAACAAGCGCACCAGATCACTACCACTAAGCATCTTTTATACAGGAGTTTTCAAGTTCTCACCAGCGTATTTGTTTGCTGATTGGTTGTAAGGAGTGACGCAAGAAGTTCTTTACTGAGCATGTCTCTATACCTGTGTTTTAGCTATGTATCTCATTTACATACATGTATGTTTCATTAGCATACTTTTTCCCCACCTAGGGGCGTGATTTTTAGTATTTTAATGAGCCCTTTTAACCCAGTTCCCTGTTTTTTCCTTTTTGTTTTCAAGCCCCCTTTATCTCAGACTGTCTCCTCCTTATCATTGTAGATGGGCATTCGTCACATAACATTCTGTTTGCTTTGTCTTGGGTAGTGTTTTCTAGGTCACTCCTTACAGGTGTAGGTTGTAGCCATGTTGATCTAAGGACATAGGCAGAAAAGGTGGGAACAGCTATGGGCACCAAAATGCCCCCACAGTATGCCAACCTTTTTATAAGCCACCTGGAAGAAGATTTCCTCAAGAACTACACCATCAAACCCTTGCTATACTTAAGATATATCGATGACACCTTCACCATTTGGTCTGAAAACCTACAATCTTTGATTGAGTTCCATCAGAAATTCAACAATCACCATCCCTCCATCTGACTTTCTCTAGAATACTCCAGCACCAACATCTCCTTTTTAGACACGATAATCAGTATCCAGAATGATAAAATACAGACCACATTATACAAGAAACCCACAGACCAACATACATATCTGCACAGAACCAGCAATCACCCTAAACACAACAAAAAAGCTGTGATATACAGCCAAGCCCTCAAATACCACCGAATTTGCACTGAAGAGAACACCCGGGATTGCCACCTCACCAATCTTAAAAAGACTTTCACCCAACAAGGACACTCCTCCAGAGAGATAGATCACATGTTCGAAAGAGCCCTGTGGCTATTTTTCAGCATGGAGACACTGATACATGTGACTCCAGAGTCTGCTGGAGCGCATTTATTTCTCTATAGTCTTTCGAGTTTAGGAGAAGATATAAAAATTGATGCTTTGGCTGCTTTCAGGCCTCCTCTACAGTTGCCAATACCAAGAAGCATCACTTTTTAGCCTTTTCATCATTTAAAGCATTAGTCAACATTATCAACAAGGGAAACATGAACCTCTGATGAAGCACAAATATGAACGGCTACATCACCTGCCTCCAGGTATGCATAACTTGAAGAGGATTCTTTGTACGTACTACTGAGTTTTTGAGCAAGTCCCAGAGGAATGTATATATAATTATGATTTCCTTTTCAACTTCAAAGAAATGTGTTCTCTTTCTATAGGGTGTAAGGATAGGTGGTTTTTAATCTGTTAACACAGAGATTTGAAAACATATAGTACACACACCAATAACATACATAGAAAAATCATATGCTAGCTTCTTGGAGAAAGGGACTTGAAATCAGAAATTCTGGGTTTTAATCCTTCTGCCTTTGATTCAGAAAAACTAAGTAATTTGTGCATAATTGTGTGTGCATATATAAAATTATAGATAAATGACTTCGTTTTTCTGTGGCACATTTTCCAACCCTGCAAAAGGGGAATTGTATACCTGTATACTTTTGTAACATGCTCTGAGATTGTCAACTTAAGGTGTTACAAAAAATTCTGGAGTACTGTTATTGGTACCATAACTCTGGAGCCTAAGTCCCAGATTTAAAAAGTAATTTAAGAATCTAAGTCCCATTAACTTTCTAAAAGATATAAGCTATTGCGAACTAGATTTTTAAAGGGATTTAGGTATTTAATGGTATAGATGTTTTATGCTGTAAAGGTATTTGTTGTACAGATACAGAGAGTGCATAGCTAGGCACTTCTGAAAATCCACCTTAGCACTCATTTGCATCTTTAAGTGTCTAGAGAGACCTTTAAAATTGACCCAAAAGTGCCTAAGGCCAAGATTTTCAAAAGTGGCTACTGATTATGGTTACTTAACGTGAGACATTTGAAAGGGATCTGAGTGTAAGAGGGCGCGTTTTAAAAATCAGGTCCCTTTAAGATGTCTCCTACGATGCATACAATCATTCACTGCACCCAATCTACAGTTATGCAGCTAACTTGAAGCCATGTGAATAAAGACTACAAGCGGCACATGAAGCCATTCGCTGCTCCTGGGAGCTGTGTAGGGAACCCCGTGTAAGTAACTCAGAGGAGCTGGCTGGATTGGAGTAGTTAGTGCAGAGGCGGGCAATTATTTTGGGCAGAGGACCACTTACAGAGTTTTGGCAAGCTGTTGAGGGCCACATGAGTAGCTCACCTCTTGACAGGGGCCCCGCACCCTGGTCACCATCTTTTGACCAGAAGTCTCACTCCTAACCCCTGACCTTTGCCACCAGAAGTCCCTCCCCTTACCTCCTCAAGTACTCCTTTCAGCAAGGGGTTTTGCCACTTCAGAACCAGAAAAATACCAAATTTTAAAAAGCAAACATCTACAGCATTCATTAATTTGATTTAAAAAAATATTTTTGTCGTGATTTACATTCGTTTGTGTAGCGTACGTAGAGGTGATTGCACAATAGCTTAAAATAAAATCTTACACTTGTATACTGTGGGAGGGCATGGGGGTGGGTATAGGTTTGTGGGGGGCTGTGGGTGTGGGTATGTGGGGCATGGTAGAGGGTGTGTGGGGGGTTGTGAGGGGATAGGTATGGGTGTGGGGTGAGGGAGCATGTGGCTGTGTGTGTGGATATGTGGGGTGTGGGTGGGTATGGGATTTGTGAAGGGATGTGTGTGTGTGGGGAGAGTGGCTGCAGTGTGTGAGGATGTATGGGGGTCTGTGTATATGGCAGTGAGAGGGGGATGTGTGGGTGCATGTGTATGGTGGGGTGTGCATGTGGGACTCGCTGTATGAACACACACACATACACACCCTTCTGCTCCTGGCCCCATGCTCCCACAGTCCAGCCATGCAGCCAGGAGCCAGGTGGTGCTGGAGTGGCCAGCAGCCAGCAGGAAAGTAGGTTAATGGCAACTACAGGCAGGGGGGTGTGGGAGTGAGTGAGCGTGTGGAAGTGCAGTAACAGCTGGGCAGGAGCACAGGGCCAGTGCCAGCAGAGCCCAGAGAAGGGCGGCAGAAACACGGGACCTCTGCCTCCACTTCAACACAGCTGGTGCCATACCCACCCTGTGCTCTTGACGCCCCACTCTGGGCCTTGCCCTGCTGTTGCTGCGCTCCTGCATGCCCACTTACTCCAACTCCCCCTGCCTGTAGCTGCCATATCCTTGCTTTCCTGCTGACTGCTCTAGCACCATGTGGCTCCTGGCTGCATGGCTGGACCATGGGACTCAGCAGGATCTGGTTTGGCCAGCCTGGAGAACTGGGGTGATTGTCTACAGCCTTCCCCTGCCTCCCTCCTACCTCATCTTCTTATCTGAATTTCCCTCTCTCGTGAAGGGAGGCTGGAACAGCCCCAGGGACCCAGGCCAGAAGGCTCTGCTAAGCATGGGGCTTCTGGGTGGCGGGGACAGGGGTGGGAGGGGGCTGGGGCCAGGCAGGCCTTGCTTCTGGGCTGCTGAGTCCTCCTGGCTTCCCCTGGGTCCTACTGCCCCGGTCTCCTGTCATCTTTGACAGGCAGCCAGCAAATAAATTTTAATTTTCTAAATTTTTTAGGGGTCTTGTGGGCCAGATAGAATGGTCTGGTGGTCTGGATCCTGCTTGGCAAGTGCAGGGGGAGGAGGGATGAAGAACGGGGCTAAAAACAGCCCAGATCCAGGGGTTGGGAATAGCACAGATGCATGGTTGGGGCAAGTGTCTGGGCTTTTCCAGCTCCAGGGCTGCACTGGAAGCTCATGCAGGTATTCATAGGATCAGGTTAGCCCTTAGATCAGGTTAACTTGATCTAAGTTAGTGCACCTCCTTGGATGAATTTAGATTAGGCACACCATTTTTGGGATGATTTAAACCCTCACAACGCCTGCATGCTTGGACCTTTAGATCAATTTAACCTAATGTAATGTCTATATTATCCACATGGTGTATCTAAATATTGACACATTCAAGATCATTGATTATGGCTTAAATCAATTTTGACAAACTTGAATCAAGCCTATAAACTTGATATTATATTTTGATACAAAATTCACACACATTGATTGGACACTTGGATGATCTGGATGAGAAAGAAAAAACATTTGAAATCTTTCCCTTAAACACTCTGAATAAGTTCAGGTGTGAAGTATGTTTCTTCTGACTCTATGCTTCCTGGTTTTACCCAGAAATAACAAGCAACCTGTCAGATAGGTGTTTCTGCATCACAGCTTATCACAAAACAAGAAAGGAACAGAAAATGTCATTAAAAAGTCGAGTCTAACATTATGTTTAAGTGTGATCTGGAGAATAAAACAGTTCAGCCTTCTTGGGGAAGTCACTTAATCTCCCTCTGCCTAAAACTGACACACATGGAAACCAGTATCAATCATACTATTTTCGTTCCCTTAGTGTTTATCTGTCTTGCCAATTTAGGCTGTAAATGCTTCTTGAGCAGCGACTGTCTCTTACTAGTGGTTACAAAGGCTGCCTATACACATGCTGGCTCATCAAATGAGGCTTAGATAAAGCATCCTGTGACCATTTTTCAATCCGTGGGGGCTTAATACACATGATGATGAGGCATTTTAATTATAGTAGCTCTCTGGGAACCACTCTAATGAATCCTACCCACCCCTGAGCACAACAATGGGGTCTCAATCTACGTGGCAAAATCTGATCATAACTGCACAAGTAAATACAGTAAGCACTATTATCCATTGAAACTCAAAATATTACGAATAAAGATTGTACAGACCAGTGAATGGAGAATAACCTGTTTATTAAATTGCTTGTAAATATTGCTTAATATCATTAAATTGTTAAAAATATTTATATTTCAAAATTAATGCCAGTTTGCTGAAAATGAATATGATCCTGTGGCTTTCTCCTTTTTTTCTTGTGACCACAGGGACTTTTATTCTGAGATTTTGAACATGATATTACTTAATTGATAGGTGATTAGGTTTGTTATGAGACAACTGTTTACTGTATGTCTGTGAGTAATCAAATGTACACTCTTAACTTTAAGCATGTTTAAAATATTCATGTCAATGTGAATGCATATTTTGTCATATCAGACAGATCTCTTAACTACTTTGTCATAATAAGGAAAGTATGTATAATATTAACAACACACATTACATTTGCCAGTGAAAGGATGGTTGAAAGATTTAGCCCACTGGCCAGTAGCTGTGATTTTCTCAGATACAACTGTATACATCTTTATACCTATCAAGTGAACTCATC
Source organism: Alligator mississippiensis (assembly GCF_030867095.1). NCBI lineage: Eukaryota > Metazoa > Chordata > Crocodylia > Alligatoridae > Alligator > Alligator mississippiensis. Next base: position 61,909,510 of record NC_081825.1, read on the forward strand.
TTGTCTATAATTAGCCAATCATATATTGCACTTGTAAAAGTAGACCTTTGCACTGCAAGGGAAACAACTGTTACACAATAGGAATCCCCACATTTAAATTATTTATTAATTTATAGTTAAGATTACTCCTATGATTGATGTAATCTTTACAAAGAAAACAGAAGATTGTTACAGTTACAGAACTTGGAACCATTAACAAGTGTGACATTGACTAGTAAAAACGGACGTGCAATAGCTTATTGTTTGTTCACAAAGTAAGATCTACTTTAACAACCGTATTTTTTCTCATACCACCCCCAAATCAGATATATACTTTGTTTTCTGGAAGATGGAGTGGAAAAATATTTTTTTCCAGAGTCATGGCTGACTATGTGACATAGAGTAAGTCCTCCTGGAAACAAGACTTCAAATTACAAGTCTGCATGCAGAAGTTTACTTGTCCTAAGTCAACTCAGTTGTTGCTGCAGGGACAAGGTACGGTGCTCAATAGCTACTGCAAATTACTTAGTAGTTGTGAGAGAATTAACACAGGACTCCACTTCTTCTGGCTCCTGGGGCAAGAGAGAAACAGCAGTCATCTTGCCAGCCACCAAATCACAGTGTCTCCATGCTGCTCTGTTTCTATTCTAGTGAAGAAAAATCAGTTTTCCCAGTGAAGACATGCACTCCAAATTTGGAAGGTTGATTTTCTGGGGAAAGATGAATGTGGTATGCAAGGAGATATGGTAAACCTTTTCTCTATCTTTTACCATTTCTGGTACTGGCAATATCCAACCACTGCAAGAAACTTCCACAGAGTTTGTGTCAAAGCTTGTGGATGACATTACTTTTCCTGCTTCTCCTTCCCATTTTAGTGATGATAATACTATGTTTTAAGACATTACAGAACAAAGATCTTTATTTAAACTAAGTTATAGTGATCCATATTTAAATCAGTAATTGGCAAAAAGAGGGTGGTGCAGGTTTCTTCAGTTAGCTGATGTAACTAGCAATTCAAGGAGACAGAAGATATGAACTAATGTAATCTTCACTCTGTTCCAATTTGCACTTTTTTGTCACTCCTCAATGTTTAAGATACATATTTATACCTCAACTTCTGAATGTGCTTCACTGTTATTTGTCCTAGAGAACAACAGTTTTCAAACCTGAAACCTTTCTGGAATTGTGATTGGTGCTGCTTCTTTTCTGTAGAGCTATAACATGGAACAGCAGAATTGCCTGAACATTGCAGAAGTCCAGGATCCAACTGGGTGGGATTTATGCAACTTTAAAGTATCACGAGGAAGTGACTGCTTCAATGAATCCAGTCCATTCAGAGGCTCAGGAAGCAAAATACACTATAGTTTTACTTAAAGTAAGTTGAGTAAGACCAGTTCCATAGTCACTTCCTCTCTATATTGGACAGGCACAAGGACATTTGGGTTTAATTAAAGTTTCAAGCCTCTCTCAATATTAAAGCCAAACTTTAACAATAAAATGTAAACTTTCTACAGTTTGAGGAATTTTTAGTTCAAATCTGAATTTTACAATCAATGCTTTGGGTTTTTCTTGAACTGACAGGCTGAAATCAAAATGGTCTATTAATTAAGGAATGATATGTAGCAGCCAGCCACCAGAAGCTTGATATTTTCTTCCTCTTTAGATTAATTTTTAACACATCATATTCTGGTCATTTGATTAACACATGGTTTGAGCTGGTACCTTCAGCTCCCATTACATTTCTATGGAAAGTGCTAGTGCTTCAGTCAATCATTCAGCAGCTTCAGCATAGTGCACCATATACCCTGTGTGCATTCATCTGTCTCTCTTTGAATTTATAGAATGAATATGGCATGACATTTATAAAGCACGATAATTACTCATAGGGACTCTAATGGCAACAAACAGTTACTAAAGCACTATGAAAGCCAAATCCATTACAAAAAGCTTCCAAAAATAATGACATCAACTATTTCACTTCCTTTTAAAAAATACTTAAAGTATGCCAGGAACCTTGGCATGAAATGTCAGCCTTCAGCCACTATCGGCATCACAAAATGTTTTTATAGTAATGAGAACACATAAATGTCAGTGAAATGGTGAAATGCAAAATATGGCTATTCGCATTTGGCAGACAGCCATGCAAATTAAGGCAGCATTTTTATGGCTGTTCTTTTGAATGACAGGCAGGAGGGACGGCTCACCTGACCCTTTTTTTGTCTTTTTAAATAGTAACTTAAATACTACTTTGTATTATTTTAAAATAATGCTGTGAGTAGGGGGGATGGACTATTTTGATATCAGTGGTACAATAAAGATTATTTGAACTGTTTGTTGCCACAAGAGCAGTTAATAATGTAGGACAGTGAATTTTAAAACAAATATGAAATGACTGACTATCATGAAAAAGAGGACGGACTATTTCAACCCGTTCTGTGTATTCTGTATTGCCAGCTAGAGGACATATAACATAACCTGCAAAATATTCGACATGAAATGTTTCCTGTGACTGAGAGGGTGTTTGGATAGTAGGATATTAATTCACATTTCTTTTGACTTACTGAAACCTGCAAAACAAGGCAAATGAGTCAGCTAACCCAGTGTTTCATGCAGAGGTCTGAGCCACTGAGACCATATGAGGACACACCTGAAATTACATCTCTAAAAAAAACAGGCCAGCCAGCAGATATTATACAAAAAATTAGGTACTGTGCATTTAAGAAGCCATCAGTGTTAAAACTGAAGCCTGTTTTCTGGGGACAAAGAGTTTAGACCTCTGGCTCAGGACCAGCCTAGTTTCATAACAAGATTTCCTGAATCCAGGACAGGTCTATAAAAGCCAGTGGAGTCTTTTTTGTTTTTTCAATTACAGCTCCAATTAGGACAGAATTAAAAGACTTCCTGCTAGTGTACCAGGTAGTTGGCTTCTTATACAACTTGCTTACTGACAAAAGAACCTGTTGCTACTGAATTTTAAAATTTTGCCTGCTGTGAGCTCTCACATACAAGCTTGACCCATCTTGTCATCACTCAATCACTTCATATTCTTTAGCTCATCTCACCCTGGGGCAGAGTGGTACGGATCTCCTACCACTTGACATTGCCAAAGAGAGACTCAGTGCTGAAACCTCCTGCAATTAAGGTCCCTTTTATCATCTCTGTATTTTGCCTACTCACGAATCAAATGCAACCTGGAAAATTAACACTGAAAGACAGCCTGTGTTTAATTGCTGTGTATTAACAAGAAGTTTAAAACAGGTACAGGAACATTTTTCCCCTGTGTTTCCTATAGAAACATTGTTTCATTAATAAAACTCTGCTTGAGGAACAATCAAACACTTTATGTTGGCCAGAATTTCAAAATAAGCTAATTAATACCAGGGTTTTCAAAAACTTCTTGCTCACCAATATATGGTATTGTTCCAAATGCCAGCCACAAAATCATAGAAAAGTAGAGACATCAGGAGGTCGTCTTGTCCTCTGGGTAGGATCATCCCTGTCATGAAATTTCAGGAATAAACCCTTGCACAACTACTAGGCATAATGCCCCAAACATCATAAGCACCCTTTACAGTTAAGTAGAGGGATGAAGGCACTGGCAATATCCAACCACTGCAAGAAAGGGCAGAGGACCATACTCCCTACTACAGAGAAGGGCATACCCCTCTACAGTTAATACCAATTTGACCAAGGGGTAAAATTCCTTCCTGATCACCAATGTGGTGATTGATCTTGACCCTGCCCAGAGGACTGAGAGAGCCTCTCTCTTAATAAGAAAACACCTTTCTGAATGCTCCTTCAGTTTAAATACTACAAGGAAGACACTAAAGTACATTAAAAATTGATGAGCTGGTGAATATTTGAAATTTCAGCAGGTAAGCTTGGAGACAAACATCTATTTGGGACTACATTAAGCCCTTTCTTCTGCCCTATTTATGGGATAGCACAAAGCCACCTCATTTTAAGAGGAACTTTGCACATTTAATGAGTAATGCAAGCTGTTCCTTTCAGAAGCAGGTTACTGGGCATGCCTACACATGCATTAATGCGCCACAATTATGGCACATTAAGTTTGGCACCTGTAACAACAGGTACTAAATGTGCCATAATAGACTGTACAATACTGTACAATAGCGCTGACACATGTCTTTTAGGTGATGTTAATGCGCAGTATACCAATTCTAGTATGCATTAGTGTATTAGCACAGCTTTTGCTGTGACATGCTAATGTGCAGTAGAATTAGTCTACTGCATTTTTATTGTCTTGTGTAGACGCGCCCACTGTTTCCCTCTTGCTGGCTCTGCTCCAGGACTTGGCATGCTGCACAGCCAGACCCAAGGTTCTCTTTGTTCCTTAGTATGTGTGACAGGGAAAAATGGGGACCCACAAGGGAATTTAGGTACTAATCCTAACTTTTAGACACTGCCTCCAGATACAGAATCTATACTCCTAAATTAAGCACCAATGGCAGTTTTATATATGCGCCAGAGGTCGGGTAGGGGGGTGGAACTTTAATTAGAGTGGCTCCAAGAGCCGCTCTAATTAAAGTGCTGCAGGGTCTCATGTAGCAGTGTCCCTGCATTTCAAACTGGGAGCAGGGGCACTTGAACTAAAGCTTGTTCGATGAGCTTTAATTCAAGTGCCCCCACCACCATTTTGAAATAGGGGAACATTGATCAATGAGATGCAGGAGGCTGCTGGAGCATGCTGTAATCATGCTTGTGTAGAGGCACCCCTAATGTCCCATGCAATAAAGCTGTGTTTTATGTCGAACTCCAGAGTGTTAATATGCGTTAGGTGTTGTCTGCATATACATAGCAGATTAGGCTCATCTAGGGAACTAAGACAAGGGACACCTAATTCTTGGATCCCAATAGGCCTTAGGCATGAGAGAAATGCCATTCTGGGTACACCTAGAAACAGAACCTCAGGCAGTCAGAGAACTTTCCTGGAAAAAAAAATTATGCACCTATGAACTTGCAGGTGCCTAGAGGATTAAGCAAAACTTTGGTTAATCAAATATTTGGACTTATGCACACAGATTCTGCCTAAATCCAGGATCCTCTAGTCCAAGCTCCTGCAAAGATGCAGGATTTGCCATCCCTAAACTGTTTTAGAGATGTGCCTATCTAGTTTCTGTTTAAGATCATTTCACAACTTCCCTAGGCAGCTTGTTCCATTTTCCTATTATTCTTTGATGTCTGTGCTTAGCCTTGTCACATACTGGCACCAAAATATGAGAAGAATGTGGAAGGAATACTGTATTTTCTCACTAACAGTGCACCCCAGAATAAGACATGCACCTTGTTTTTGAAAGGAAGAAAGAAGAAAAAAAAGATCTTTCATTATAGTAAGTAACTGAGTAGCAGCAGCTGGGGAGCCAAGTCTGCTCACTGGTCTGCTCCCTGTGGATCATGTGCAGACTTTACTTTCACTTTTGCCCACCAAAAGTGGGAGAAACTTCTATCCCTGTAATTCCTTGCATAAAATATGCATTTTAATTTTCATCAGCTGGCATTTGGAAAAGAGGTGTATGTTTTATGTATCTTTTCTTGACTATGTTAGGTCTATCTATAGGCCTCAAGATAATTAATTTTAAACCTTTTCCCACAGATGGAAATGTCAGCATGGTCTATAGAATCAATCAAAATAAAACCTCTGTTAAGGCTCTCATCATCTAAGTCTTTACTTATGTGCGTAGTCTTTAGACAAACTGAATCATGACCCTATATGATTAGGTCCATGTAATATTCTGGCCAGCAGAAAAGATGATTATCCACTTATAGCATTCTACCACAGAGATTTGGCATTTTAAGATCTTACTGCACTTTTCACTATAAACACAATAATTTTTGTCATGCCTGAATTATTAGTTAACAAAAGGAATAATGTTTTCAAATTATATCTTGACTAAGCTCTGAAACTAAAAATAGTTTAATTTAAAGTATTCTAGCTGGGATATTATCTTTGATGTAAACCGTTCTCCAAGTTGGAAAAAATATAAAATGGGCAAAATATTTAATTTTAAGCATTAACTGCACCTAAATATGATTAGTGATGTGTTAACTTCCAAAGCTTTGACAGCTTGATTCAGTTAAGAACCCAAACATTCAGCCGCTTATTCAAAACAACTTGAAAGTTTCTGAATTTCTGGAATCTACAGAATAGGAAGTCCTGTGAAAACAGGTTTTTAATAATATTTCCAGTATTTCTAAAGCAGAAACACTGAAATAATAGCTTCACTCTTTATTTCTATGTTTCTCTTTCCAGTCCAGGACGAAAGCAAATAATATGTTGGGAAAAGGGATCAGTAATAAAGTATTATTATTAACTTTTCAAAATGTGAAAATAAGTTTTGCTTTAGCTTTTAGGGAAAATTTCAAGTCAATATTTATTCTATTTGAACTTGTTTATCCTTCTCCCTATAGACTGATTTTTCCTAACATCACCCAAAGCAGGGGTGATGCGTAGGGGGTGCACGTGGGTGCACATACACCCCGTGAGTGTGGCGGTGCACCCCCTGCAAAAAGGTGCTGCCAACACTGTCAGAGGCACCTGTAGGCATTTGCCACTTACCACCCTGTCACCGACACCTCCAGCAGCATCTGCAGGTGGCCCACGATCGCTGCTGGCCACTGGTGACACTGCCAGTGGCGTCTGTGGGTGGTCACCCCTCCCCCTCCCCCCAACAGTGCTGGCAGCGTCTGCGGGAGCTCTCAGCTTATTGCAGCCGGGTTCCTGCAGCTGTGCAGCTGTGCCCCCCCCAGCCACTGGGGGCATGCACTGTTCATGACCCAAAGATATAACAGTGTATTTTTGCTCATGTATTATAGCTTTAATATGAGTCTGTTTGTAGAAATATAGACTAAAGAAGTGTTATTAGTCAGTTGAATTGAAAACTGAAGTTCAAAGGCCCTTTTTTTTTCCTTTAACACTTTACGTGTAGACCTGTATGCAGTTTTATGCCAAGTGGCGTAACATTTCTCTTGATCTTTTCTGGAATATTGGCATATGTCTTTCAGTGCTCCGTCTCTCATGAGTTATAAGCAATGAAGCTCACATTAGTGGGGCATCAGTAGCAGGTACTGAAGAATCTGGGACACCTGCATTTTGAAACATAAGCCTAAGCTAAAAGGCCTAATTGTAGCCCCTGGCAGCTCAAGCAACAGGTAGTGCTCTGGACTGATGCCCATACAGCACAGGGCGTATTTTTACATGTGCTTTGGGAGACAGCACCGGCTGCTTTAACGAGTGAGCTGTTCTAATTAAAAGTGCCTGTGTGTCACGAGTGACAGCATCCCCACATGTCCCCATGCTGAAAAAATGTCAGTGGCGTGCTTTGAATTAAAGTTCATTGAATGCGTTTTATTCCAAAGGGCCCCACTGGCATTTTTTCAGCATGGGGACAGATACACATGACACAGAAGGCTGCCGGAGCATGTCAATTTCTGTGTTCAAGTAGACTTGATTAATCAAGCCTGTTCTGACGTGCTGGATTTCCATTGAAGCAGGCTCCCTGCACATCTATAGGAGCACAGGGGTCTGGGGCACAGGTTGCATGAGGCATCCTGCTGGATTAGCCCTGCATGCTGCCTCCAGGGCCATTCTGGATTGGACCCCAGACCATCTGTACATGCTGCAGCCAGTGCACAGCCCCAGTCTATTTGGGTACCATAAAGAGATCCATCCTAGATATGGTCAGATCACCACAATTTACAAGTATGGGATCTATCCCAGTCTGCTTCTGTCCCAAAAGCACAACCATCGTATCTTTCTATATAATTCCATGCTACCATGAATTCCTGATTTTTTAAATGTAACTTTATATATTGCAGCAGTAAACAAGTTATTTGTACACAGGCTGGGAACAAGGCGGGCATATTTCTGGGCGCAATACCTGCCCTTTATGTGTACTGGGTGTCCATATTTAGAGGATTTCTTAATGGCTTTTAGAGTGATCTGAAGGCCTTGCATAGTAAGTGCTGATAGTGAACAAAAGTCATTATTGTGGTTTCTTATTAGATCATTTGAAATGAGTTAGCAGTCTCTAAAATACAATAAGGAATACGTATCATCTTACCAGGTATCAATTTCTACCCTGAAATATAATATAAACAATCTTAATATGGCCTCTCTAGAAAGCAAGAAGAAAAAGAATAAGGCCTTTTATTTATTTGGAAAATTATGGGCTTATTAAATACTGAACACAATTTTGGGAATTACTGTGAACTTCATCAAAGAAACTGGCCGGTGAATACCTGAGACACAGCTTGCTTGAGGGCACATTCTGCTTCATGAATTTTGCATGTGTGTACACACACATGCACACACAGGCACGCACATATATTTTACTGTTCCCCCTTGTTTACCCAGCACAAGAAAAGAAACAGCCTCAATCAGGAGTGCTAAAGAACTATCATAAATAAACATCAGAGAAAAATCAAATGCCTAGTGTCTAAGCATTCACACCAACACTGCAAAATCATTTTAAAGCTATAATTAACACTGGTCAAGAAAGAATCAGGGACAAAAGTATGAAACAAATCTTTATGAATTCTACTTTTCACTATATAGCTAGAAATCATTTGGTGTACTATGCATTCTAGTATTTATTACATTATTGCACAATATGCAAGCATGTCTTCTAATACATACCACCTAATCAAATCAGAAGAGTTATGACATTCAAAGAACCTAACTACCAGACACTGATACCAAACTTATCTCTTACTATGATAATGGCACTCAATTGTTTTTTTCCAAAGTAACACAATACAACACAAAACTCCAATTAAAGACCCCAGAAGACCACTATTCTCTGTTATTTTAATGTACAGACAGTACTAATTCAGTTACTCAGTTACTGGGTGAAATCCTGCTTGCTTAGCTAAGATGAACAGCCTTATATGCTCCCCTGTTTGTTAATCAAGACTTCAGATAAATAAATCATAAAGCCTTTTAAAAGTAGAGAATTGACCCCCAGCATACAATGGATGAATGGAGTTTCACTTGATGCTTTGGAGAACATCTTCAAGCATCTGTATTAGTATCACATAGGATATATGATTCTTGCAGAGAGAGAAAAAAATCCAACTCAGGAAATAAAGTGATATTTACACAGAGATTTGTCAGGTCTATAATCTTGTACATTCCAAAGAAAGCCTAGCTAAAGCTTGCCTTTTACCACTAGGATAAGTAGGCCAGCATTCCAGGAAACTAATACAAGAAGAGAAAACAAGTTAATGTTTACTCACCCGCCTTCTCCTTTTCTGAAATAACTGGCATAGCCTGAAAAAAAAAAGAGTTGATGCATTTATGAGCAGATATAAGACTCAATGCAAGGATATAATTGATTAGTTTGTGGCACTATTTGAGGGCTTTGAACAGAAACGATGCTTCCTTTCGGTAGGCACTGTGCAATAACACAGCAATTTGTTATCTCTTCTCCAATGGCCTTATAATCTACTGTGACATAAATGAATGCTTTTAAAAAAAAGGAAAAAGGGGAGGATGATGATGATACTGATAATAAGATGCCTTTATCTTATGTAGACCAATGCAATACATAAACTGTAAAATTAAAATGTCACAGACATCCAGTAGGAAATGGCTGACTAATTCTGAAAGACAGGAGTAGTGCAAACTACAGTTCAAAAATTGAGGGCAAAAGCCCAAATTCTTTTCATGCAATAAGAATTCTGGCACTGATTTTATTGGAAGGTGGTTCAGACCCAAAAAGACACCTCTCTAACTGTTGGTTTTTTATTTCTTTAAACTCGTTTTCTGTGAAAATAATTATTATTTATTTTTATACATTCTGTTTATATACCACCCTTCCTAACATGGTTTCAGGGTGACTTACAATAAGAAAAAAGAATAATTCAAAAGCAAGATTTGTTAAAATCAGCACGTCCTGACGATCTCCACCCCAGAGTGTTGAGGGAACTGACAGAGGTTATTGCAGGACCCCGACACAGCTTTACGAGCACTCATGGTGCTCTGGCGAGGTGCCAGAGGACTGGAAAAGGGCCAATGTGGTCCCCATTTTCAAAAAAGGGAGGAAAGAGGACCCAGGAAACTATAGGCCCATTAGTCTTACCTTGGTCCTGGGGAAGCTCTTTGAGAAAATTATCCAGGAGCACATCTGTGAGGGGCAAGCAGGGGAGTGTATGCTCAGGGGCAATCAACATGGGTTCATTAGAGGCAGGTCCTGTCAAACCAACCTGATTGCCTTCTATGACCAGGTCACAAAAACCCTGGACACAGGTGTTGGGGTGGATTTCATAGATTTCATAGACATTAGGGCTGGAAGGGACCTCGAAAGATCATCGAGTCCAGCCCCCTGCCCAAAGGGCAGGAAGTCAGCTGGGGTCATAGGATCCCAGCAAGATAAGCATCCAGTTTCATCTTGAAGGTGTTCAATGAAGGCGCTTGAACAACCTCCGGTGGCAGGCTGTTCCAGACCTTAGGGGCTCGGACAGTGAAGAAATTCTTCCTTATGTCCAGCCTGAAACGATCTTGTAGTAGTTTGTGACCATTCGACCTCGTCATCCCTTGGGGCGCTCTGGTGAACAAACGTTCCCCCAGATACTGGTGGTCACCCCTGATAAACTTGTAGGTGGCCATCAGATCACCCCTGAACCTGCGCTTTTCCAGGCTAAAGAGCCCCAGGGCTCTCAGCCTGTCATAGTAGGGTCTGCTTCCCTGACCTCTGATCATGAGCGTGGCTCTTCTCTGGACTCTCTCAAGCTTCTCCACATCCTTTTTGAATTGTGGAGCCCAAAACTGGACACAGTACTCCAGCTGCGCCCTCACTAAGGCCCAGTACAGGGGGAGAATGATGTCCCGGGATTTGCTTGAGAAGCATCTATGGATGCAAGCCAGCGTTTTGGTCGCTTTACTAGCCGCAGCATCGTATTGCAGGCTCATGTTCATCTTGTGGTCAATGATGACCCCCAAGTCTCTTTCTTCCATAGTGCTAGCCAACATAGCACTACCGAGCCTATAAGGATGCTGCGGGTTTTTTTTCCCAAGGTGGAGAACCTTGCATTTATCAGCGTTGAACACCATCAGATTCTCGTCCGCCCGCTTGCTGAGCCTGTCCAGTTCAGCCTGGATCACCTGCCTGTCTTCTGGTGTGGATGCTTTGCCCCAAAGTTTGGTGTCATCTGCGAACTTGGCCAGTCCGCTTCTGACTCCAGTGTCCACATCATTAATGAAGATGTTGAACAGTATGGGTCCAAGGACAGAGCCCTGGGGGACCCCACTGGTCACAGGACACCACGATGAGTGACTTCCATCAATTACTACCCTCTGGGTCCGACCCCGGAGCCAATTTTCCAGCCAGTGGATTGTGGAGGACCCAAGGCGACAATTGGCCAGTTTCTCCAAGAGACGATCATGGGACACCAGATCGAAGGCTTTTTTGAAGTCAAGATATATGACATCAATCTCATCTCCCTTGTCCAGGTGATAGGTCACCTGGTCGTAGAAGGAAATGAGATTGGTCAAGCAAGACCTACCCGCAACAAACCTGTGCTGGCTATCCCTTAAGATGTTGGCGTCGGCCAGTCCATTAAGGATGGCCTCCTTAATAAACTTTTCTAAGATCTTCCCTGGGATAGAAGTCAGGCTGATGGGCCTATAGTTAGCCGGATCCACTTTCCTCCCTTTCTTGAAGATAGGCACCACATTGGCCTTCTTCCAGTCTTCGGGCACTATACCAGAGTGCCAAGAGTTTTCAAAGATCTGCGCTAGAGGCTGGGCTATGATGCTCGCCAGCTCCTTGAGTACCCTGGGGTGAAGATTGTCAGGGCCGGCTGACTTGAAGGTATCCAGCTTCTCAAGATGTTCCTTCACGAAGTCAGCATTAATGGAGGGCAGGGGATCACCCTCACCCGGACTTCCCAGCCCTGTAGCGGGCATGGGCGTCCCATGGGGCTGATGAAAGACTGACGCAAAGTACCTATTTAATAGGTTGGCTTTTTCCTGGGTGTCAGTTGTCAGTTGCCCCATCTGGTTCAGCAGGGGTCCAACGTTGCCCCTGCTTTTCCTCCGGCTCCCCACGTATCTGAAAAAGGACTTTTTATTGTCCTTGATGCTCAAAGCTAGCTGGAGTTCAGTTGCAGCCTTGGCTTTCCTGGTCAGCTCCCTACAGGACCGGACCAGTGCAGAATAATCCTCCTTGGAGGTGACTCCCATCCTCCATCCTTTGTAGGCCTTTCTTTTTAGCCTCAGGAGGTCTGCTAGGTCCCTGGAGAGCCAGGGGGGCTGCTGTGCCCTCTTGCTGCCTGTCCTCCGAGATGGAATAGACTTTAGTTTGTGCATTGAGGATCGCTCCCTTGAGGAGCAACCACTCTTCTTGAACTCCCCTCTCCCTGTGGTCACAGTCCCTTAGGGCCTCACTGACAAGCCTCCTGAGCTTGTCAAAGTCGGCTTTCCTGAAGTCAAGGACTTCTGTGTTGCTGACTGACTTGCCAGCTTTTCGGCGGATGGTGAAGGTGATCAGCTCATGGTCGCTGTCACCCAGCTTCCCATCGATCACTAGGTCACTGACTAGGTCATCCCCAGTAGCCAGTACCAGGTCGAGCAGCGCTTTGCCTCTCGTTGGCCCATAGACTTCTTGAGTCAGGTAGAGGTCATCCACGCACGAGACGAAGCTCTGCGACCGCTCAGATTTTGCTGAGCGATCCTCCCACGAGATGTCTGGGTAATTGAAGTCACCCATGACAACCATGGTCCTGGAGCAAGCTGCCTCAGCCAGTTCCTGGGCAAACTCCTGGTCAAGCTCAGGACTTTGGGTGGGAGGTCTGTAATAGACTCCCACCATTGTGTCCCCTGTGCCGTGTTCCCCACGGATTTTAACCCAGAGGGTCTCCAGCCTTCCACCCTGGTCGCCAATATCGGCTTGCAGGGACGTGTAGCTTTCCTTAACATAGAGAGCTACACCCCCGCCCCTTTTATCTACACGATCCCTCCTGTACAGGGTATAGCCATCTATACCCGTGGTCCAGTCATGGGTGGAGTCCCACCAGGTCTCCATTATCCCTATGACATTGTAATTGTTTGCACTGAGCAGGAGGATGAGCTCCTCCTGCTTATTCCCCAAGCTACTGGCATTAGTGTACAGGCAGGCAAGTGCCCCCTGGGGGGCTCCTTCCTTGCCCACAGATTTTACCAGGATGGATGTAGTCTTTCTGGGCTTTAGGAAGGCCTTCGACACTGTCTCTCACTCCATCCTCATTAAAAAATTAGGTTTCTGTGGTGTTGATGCCTACACGTCAGATAGGTTGCAAATTGGCTTGGAGGGTTGCACCCAGAGAATGGTGGTGGATGGGTCATTTTCGACCTGGAGGGACGTGGGCAGTGGGGTTCCTCAGGGCTCAGTTCTTGGGCCCTAACTGTTCAATATCTTCATCGGTGACTTGGACGAGGGGGTGAAAAGCACCTTGTTCAAGTTTGCAGATTACACTACGATGTGGGGAGAAGTGAGCACGCTAGAAGAAAGGGACAGGCTACAACTAGATCTGGACAGGTTACAGAGGTGGGCGGATGAGACTAGGATGGGTTTCAATATGGACAAGTGCAAGATATTGCACCTGGGGAGGAAAAACCAGCAGCATACCTACAGGCTGGGGAACTCCCTTGTCAGCACAGAGGCAGAAAAGGATCTTGGAGTCACTATTGATTCCAAGATGAACATGGGTCGCTAATGTGGGGATGCAGTCAAGAAGGCTAACCTCACCTTGTCATGCATCCATAGATACATCATGAGCAGGTCCAAGGAGGTGATCCTCCCCCTCTATGAGACATTGGTCAGGCTGCAGTTTGAGTACTGCATTCAGTTCTGGGCACCGCACTTCAAAAGGGATGTGGATAGCATAGAGAGGGTCCAGAGGAGGGCAACTCGCATGATCAGGGGGCAGCAGGGTAGGCCCTGTGAGGAGAGACTACAGGACCTGAACCTGTTCAGCCTACACAAAAGAGGGCTGAGAGGGGATCTGGTGGCCACCTACAAACTTGCCAAGGTGGACCAGCAGGCAATGGGAGAGTCCCTGCTCCCCTGAGCACTACCAGGAGTTACAAGGAAGAACTGCCATAAGCTGACTGAGAGTAGGTTCATGCTAGACATCAGGAGGCATTACTTCACAGTCAGGGTGGCTAGGAGTTGGAACCAACTTCCTAGGGAAGTGGTGCTCGCCCCTACCCTGGGGATCTTCAAAAGGAGGCTAGACAGTCACCTAGCTGGGTTCATTTGACCCCAGCGTTCTTTCTTGCCCATGGCAGGGGGTCGGACTTGATGACCTGCTTAGGTCCCTTCCAACCCTACCAACTATGAAACTATGAAACTGTGAAGAGAGTGACAGAACAAAACAACTTTAAATTGGACTGGCATATCAAGATAAAACAGAGACTCCCTAGAGAACACCTCATCCTACTTTGTTTGCCTGCTCCAACAAGGGAGCTAATGTAGACACTGGTAAGCTGCCCCATCAGAAAGAGGGTTCTGCATCACCTGCAGCTTCTAGATAGTTTTCAAGGGCAGCTCTATATACAGTAAATTGTAATAGTTTGGCCTGAAAGTTACAAAGGCATGGATGATGGTGGCCAGATCATAGTCTGAAGGAAAGGGTTACAGCCATCTTACCAGATAGAGTTGGTGAAAGGTGTCCCTAGCTATGGCTGTCACCTGAAGAACCAAGTGGAGCAGAGGATCCAAGAGCACCCTAAGGCTATTGTAACAGGGGGTCTTCTCAGGGCCAGTCTACCAATTGCCCACCCACCTGTTTCTGGGCCAACCGCCCACCTTCTCGCTTGCCACGCCTTGTTGTTATCTAATTAGGATGTTAATTAGGAGGGAAGCTGCCCACTTTTTGGCCCCGATGCCCCAGGGGGTGCTATACGTAGCTCCGTTCCTCCCCTACACCGCAGCCCAAGCTTCGCAGATGGCATCCACAGTTGTTAATGTCATTGGCCCCACTCTGGGCCCCCAGAATCCTCTGAATCAACTGGGTCCCTCCACTCAGGCAGCCTACTCCACCTTCATTCTGGGCTACCTAGCTCCCTGAGCTGTTCCCCCTTACAGGTGTGGTCCTCCCGGGACATTTGGCTACACAGGCCCTGGCCTCACCTCCAGGCCAGTCAGAACCCCAGGCCCTCAGCTCTGGGCATCCCTCACAGGGGGCCCCTGGCCCTTTGACCCTTTTGGTCCTGGCCCCAGCATTGACCAGTCAAGAGATTTCAAGTCAGGCTTCTGAGTCTATAGCCCCACTCTCTCTCCTGGGTCCGCCTTCTGGACCCTACTAGAGGGTAACCCACCCAATTGTGGGAGCTGCGGTTATTAAGGTGCCCTGACCCACCTTTCAGCAGGGTGGTAACTGGCCTGGCATTTCCTGGAGGCGCCCGCACCACTGGGAGCCCCACCAGGCCACCCACTCCTGGCAGGGTGCAGTTTTAGGTCATCCCCAGGACCAGGAGCCTCCAAACCATCCCCTACAGCTCCTGCTCTTACCTCCAGGGTGTTGCACTCAGCCTTACAGCCAGGCGATGTTTCTGCCTGGCCTGCCAGCAGCGAACTGTTCTCTTTATATAGGTGGCCAGAGCTCTAAAATGGCCGCCACAACCAAGCACCTGCTGGCTGCTTGGCTTGGCCCTTAAAGTGGCAGGCACAACCAGTGCCCTGCCACAGCTATGAACCTGAGTAATAAGGGGAGGCAAAATCCCATTAATAATAAGTGTTCTAGGTCATATTGTCTGCCCACCACTGTTACTTCTGCCTTGTCTGAATTCAGTTTCAGTTGGTTCATCTGCATCCAGTCCCTAACTGCAGCCAGGAAATGGGAAAGGACAGAGGCTGCAGGGCCAGGGTCAAAAGAGAAGTATTGCTGGGGATCATCAGCATACTCATTCAAATCTCTGCACAATCTTTCCCAGTGGCCTCATATACATGTTAAACAGGAGGGGCAACAAGATGGAGCCCTGGGGGACTCCACTGGAAAGGTCCTAAGGGAATGATGAACACTTACCCATCACCACCCTCTGAAATCTCCCTGCTAGGAAAGAGTAGAGTCAATTTAGAGCTGGCTGCAAATACCCACCAGGTAAAGTAAATGCTTTAACATAATCTCACGGTCAATTGTATCAAAGGTCACAACGATGAAGTAAGATCCATGGGGCACAGTTTTCCTGCCAATCTTCAGGTGAAAATCATTGACCAATGCCATGAGAGCAGTGTCTGCATTATATACAAGATGAAAGTCAGACTGACAAGGGTTCAGGAGCTGATGGCATATTGATGTGCCTCGACTTGTCAAACAAGTACCCATTCAATGACCTTCTCCAAATAGGGGAGGTTGAAGACAGAGTAATAAATGGATGGGGAATCAGAATCAAGTGATGACTTCTTGAAAAGGGGCTGGACAATTGAAAACTTATGAGTATTTGTTAGTCTGCCCTCCCAAAAGGAGACGCTGATATAACCCCCCCAAAGTAATGGCCCTAGTCTCCCCCAGCTAGCTTTTCCGAGCCAGGATGGGCACAGGCCCAGTTAACAGCTGGTCACCCTTATCCCTCCACTGAAAGACAATTTGCAAATGCAATGCCATGAATCAAAGATTCTTTGCTGCTGCTACTGCCAAGCCTTAGTCCAGGGGTTCTCAAGCTTTGTGATACCGTGACCTCGAGTGCTGGATGGCAGTAGCAGGGAATTGAGAGCTTGCACGTGGCAGCAGCCACTGCCATCCACCACTCTGTGCCACTTCTGTGCATAACCCCTGGGAAGTCTGCGGCCCCCTTTTAAGTTGTTCATGACCCTCTGGGGGGTTGCAACTCACAATTTGAGAACCCCTACCACAGTCCTTTAAGCATGATGTATGTCACAGCTGATCAGCTTCCACACTGATCAAGAGCCACTGCTGTTTCTACTGTCTTACCCTCCCACTTAAACTGTCGCAATTCCCCCATGTACCAGGTGGACCTATGCTGCTGCAGCAATGTAAAGTGATGCCTGTGGGTCACTGTGTCTATAGCTAAGGTCAGTGAGCTGTTTCAAAGATCAGCTAATACTTTAACAGAGCAGCCATCAAGCTTTGTAGAAAGAAGGTTCTGGAATTCCACTGTCTCCATGGCTAGGGACAGACATTACACATAAACTGGTTTAAGTGATCAGAAACTGGTTTAAACTTGTAACAGAACAGACATTCAGTGCATATAAACCAGTTTTAAAATGGTTGAAACCAGTTTGAGATAAACCTGGCTGAATGTAGGATCAGACTCAACTGATTTGGCTCAAACTGGTTTATGTAATGTCTGTCCCAGACCCCTTCCTGGTTTAAGATAAGTCAGAGCCCCCAGCATCCCGGCATGGTCTCTGGGCTGGACAGGGCTCTCTGGTCCACAGCAAGGCTGGCCTCTCCCCTCTGCTCCCTGGCTGGAGTTTGGCAGAGACTTACAGGCACAGAGCTTCTGCCTGGCTTTCCCTTGCTAAGCAGTGATTATTCCCCCTGCCCCTCTGCTTTATGCAGACACCTCAACATTAGCTAGCAGACCACATGCTGGCTAAGGTCCGTGCTGTGGGAGAGGGCAGAGACAGACAGGCTTCTTGGATCTAATCAGCAGGTAGCTTAATGTCCTTCCTTGGAAAAGCTGTTTAAGAAGAGCTCCATTAATTGAGAGAGGCTTTGTTTTCGTAATGAGTTGATAAACACTGAGTTAAGGGTGATAAACATTCCCTGTGGGGCAGCTCATGACAGGGGGAATAATCAGAGCAGTCTGCCCAGCCTGGCCATATTCCCTTCAGCTCTGCCCTGTGGAAGCAAAGGAAGGACTGCTCTAGCACCCCCCAGCTTCTAGCCTGAGCCACTGCGGGCATGTCCCTGCATTTCAGGGATGTCTGTCTGGGTTACAAACTGATTTAGTCTAGCCATGTTAGACTAACCTGAAAAGATTGAATCAATTTAGGCTCAGGGTTTTGAGTGTCTGTCCCTAGCCCTAGTAAGAACATTCTTCCAAATATGTAACCTAAACTTCCCTTTCTGCAACTTGAGACTGGTGCTTCTTGAGAGCTGGGCTGGCTCCTCCCCTCTGCTCCCTGCCTGGAGCTCCAGCAGAGACCTGCAAACACCGCAGAGTCTGCTTGGCTTCTCCTGTCCTGCTGTCCCACCTCACTCTTCAAGCAGAGGTCCTTCTTTCCTCTCTCCCACAGCATGGACTGTAGCCAGTATGTGGTATGCTAGCTAATGCTGAGAGGAGTCCGTGTAAGGCAGACAGGACAAAGGCAGACAGAACAGTGTCTTCTTAGGGCTTTTTGGAGCTAATCAACAGGTAGCTGGTAATTCCTTCCTTGAAATGTTCCTTTCCTTGGAAAAAGTTGTTTAAGAAGAGCTGGAATTAATGAGAGAGGCTTTGTTTTCTGATGGGGTGCTAAATGATGATAACAGAGCTGATAAATGCTTTGTTATCAAGGGGGAAGCCCCTCCTTAATCAGAGCATCCTGTCGAGGTTTGGCCACATCCCACTCAGCTGAGCACTGTGGAAGGGAAGGGAGAGCTGCTCTAGCACCCTCCTGGTTTCTAGCTTGTGTCACTGTAGGCATGTGCCTGCATTTTTTCAGTCCATAGATGATGTCTGTGCAGTTGCAAACTGATTCAGCCTAGGCAGATTAGACTAACCTGCAAAGATTGAATCAACTCAGGCTCAGGCTTTTTGAATGTCTGTCCCTCACCCATGTGCTCTGAGGAGGGACCAGCCTAGCTGATCCTTCACCCAACAGAGGCAACACAGGACAGAGATTTTCACCTTCAAGAGGTAGTAAAGCAGTTTTTCACTGAAAAAAAAGAATTAACTAGTAATTGGGGAGGTGTTTAACATGCCACAATTGATCTTCATTTAATCACTTGATTTTGCTTTCCTTAAAATAAAGAGAATCTCAGAACAGTATCGTGTATTTCATTATACCTCAGCTTTTTTTGAGAAATGTATACATAATATTTAAGACCGTCTCAAATATTGTAACAGAAAGATAGATTATGTATTCAATTTAGAAATCATATTGGGTATACAGAACTGCCAGTGTAGTTAAGAAGTCATTTCCACATCACTCTCACTCTTTTCAGTAAGTGGCAGAATATAAGAGTCCCAATTCAGGAAAAATTCCTACTTCAGCCAGTTGTAAAGCCTTCTGACCCTATGACTGAAGTTGACATATTTTTCTAAAATCTCAGTAGTGGTGTTAAATATCTATTTTTAAAAAAGGTAAAAGGGAAATTGGGAAGACATGAACTCTGGAATAGACCGCTTTGAAATCTCAACTTTGAACTTATTTTTGGTTGCTTGTTATTTTTTGATAAAATTTCTTTGCTTGTTTTTTAAAAGCTATTTTCTTTTTCTACAGTGTTTCTATAGGAAAATATATATACTAAAAATTATTACATACAATATACAGTAACTGCCATATGATAATGATCCATCTTAAATGGCCTCAACTATACTCTGGGCACATCAACACATGTGCTTTACTGCAGAGCTGACTACTTAGCTGTGCGGTAAAGCATCAGTGTCTACACACTCAGTGCTATTAGGCCTCAGTAAACTAATTAATTCTGCTGTAGGATAGTACTGCCTGACCTAAGTAATATCCTATGGCGCAGCTATTTAGTGCACCACAATGCACATGTAGATGGTGACTGGGTGCTATAGTGCAGGCTCTGTCTGCTAGCACTGAGCTTCTATTTGTAAGAAAATTCAAAGCCAGCCAAAGAAGTTTACTGGGTTGTGGTTTTGTTAAAATAATTCACACAGCTGGTAAAAGAGCACTTAATATCCTAACTAAATGTGATGAAACAGCACATTTTTTGCTCTTAATTCAATGCCACCTCAAAGAGAAGTTTCAGAAACATTTAAATCAAAAAAGAAATTAAATTTGTCAAGAGACTTTGCAGTACCAATTTCATCCTCAAACAGAATGAAACCAAGATAAAACAAAATAAAATAGTACCCCCTCAGACCATTTACTTGAATTACCAGCTATCTAAAAATAAGATTTATTGGGCACATCTACACGTGCACACTTACTGTGCAGTAACTGAAATTACAGGTGTGCATCTACTTGTGCACACCTGTACTGCACAGTAAATATGCTAACTTATTGTGACTTGAGTGTAAATTTGACACCTGCATCATCATCTTGCAGATCAAATTTATGCCTGATTAGTTACTGCACAGTAATGCTCATGTAGGCTTCTCTGTTAAAGGACTACCTGATCTGTGAAACAGCCTTACTGTGCAGTAATAGTATTCTGTTGCCTGTCCAGAGAGCACAGCTTGGCTCAACCCACTGCACACAGATCCAGGGCACATGCCTGCTCCCATGCTCTCCTGAAATGGTAGCACACAGTGGCAGGAGCCCCTGTCCCTGAGTCCCATGCCCACCCACCCCAGCTGGGCAGCTTGTCCCAGCCCCAACCCCAATCCCTCCATCACTGTGGGGGTGTTGATCTGCACCCCCATGTCTCTTCCCTCCCCCCTCTGCCCACCACAACAGACTTACCAGCTAGAGGCAGCTGTGTCCAGTGTCCTCAAGGACTGATTCCTGTTTTGTTTATGACCAAATCTCCAAATCAGTGCCAAATCTTTGGATCCAAATCAGCCGAATTGAATTGGGACAGTGACTTGAATCACCGAATCAAATCACTGTCCTTCCAAATCAGCTGAATCTGAATCAAATACTTGCTGCTATGCACAGGCCTACTATCCATATAATCATAGTCATAAAGTCACAAGGGAAAGAGAAGACCTGTGATTTCTGTTATCCCTCTATCAGTGTATAACTGTTCCCTACAACATCCTTTTATTCACAATTTTAATTTTTGTTACATTTGTAAGTAATTGAGAGACATTTTGGTCCAGTGGCTAGGACTATAAGTTGGGTATCAGAAAGTCCAAGACCTATTCCCAGTTCTGCATGCTGCTGGTCCGGGAGAATAAACCTGTTCTGTGATTTTGGGCAAGTCACATCTCCTTTTTGTGCCCCTGTTGCCTCTCCTATGATAAATCCTTTACTTGAGGTTTTGTCTTTCATTATGTGACTGTCTCAACATATTTTAGTTCTGATCCAAGCTGGGGTCTCCAGCCATGAATGTAACAACAATAATGACAACAACAACTACAAAACAGTAATTTTAAAACAGTTTACAAAGGGTTAATATTCTAAAAATACTACAGACATGAGGGATGAAACCATACTATGTATTAAGTTAATGACAAAACGTATTTGTTTTTAATGAGGCTACTGTTTTATGTAATAAGTGTGATAGTTTTTAGTAGAAAATGTTATAGAAGGGAATAAGTCATAGTCATAGCAATCTGTTGGACTACATAATGGCAATTATTTATTAAAAAGTCAGTCATTCATTACTTCTTTACAGTTACCCATTAAGTTACCCTTAACATGAAGTGTAACCAGTGTTTTTTCCACTTTTAAATGCTTTAGGTAAAGGGAGTTCCACCATTTATCTTTTACTGTTATTTATTACTATGATGGCGCCTAGCAACCAATTCAGTACTATGTCTTCATTGTTTAGGTATTGTACTGAGAAGTAATCGAGGAGACAAACTTTGCAATGCAAATTATAAACTTTCCATGGCAGATATTACTACCGCACTTAAGTGTAATATATGTCATGTTCGAGTATGTTCAAAGCATCTAGAGTATGCAGAAAGATATAGTTTTAAGATATTTTTATACATGTAAATAAATACATTTTAGGCAGGTAAATTCATAGTTTCATAGTTGGTAGGGTTGGAAAGAACCTGAGCAGATCATCAAGTCCGACCCCCTGCCATAGGCAGGAAAGAATGCTGGGGTCAAACGACCTCGGCTAAGTATCAAGCTCCCTTTGAAGACCCCCAGGGTAGAAGTAAGCATCACTTCCCTTGGAAGTTGGTTCCAGATCCCAGCTGCCCTGACTGTGAAGTAGTGCTTCCTGATGTCCAGCCTGAACCTACTCTCAGTCAACTTATAGCTGTTATTCCTAGAAATTAAATGAATACATATGCTGAGGGACTGGTGGATGGAGAAAGTAACTTACATATTCCCTAGTAAACTTATCCCATGATTAAATATACCAGGAAGTAATTCTGATATTCAAGTTTTTATTTTTCATAAGCCTTTCTGCATAGATAAGTTATTTTGCCGGCAAAATTACAGGTAAGTATGAATTTATAGCCCATTAGCTCCTCCATACTAACTCCCTATGTGAATATTTTTTCATGTGCACTATGAATGCCTTTAGGCAAAATAGCTTACAGTTTCAAATTGGATTATTCCCTCACACTTAGCACACATTAAGAATGTCCACACAGGGAATTATTGCAAAAAAAGCAAATGCCCTGCCACTTCATAATCTAGTTTATTTTATAGTAAGTTTCCTGCATGGCCAAGCCCCTAACTTCAGTCTGATTATTCTAATTATAACTCCTTGTACCAGCCTAAACAATCCCTCCCAATCCTTAGTGTTTAAATCTTTCAAATTTGTTCATGGTTATTAGTAGGGCTATGTGAAGCTTTGATCCCTGATTCAATTTGGCAGAGATCTGGCCTGATTCAGTGGCTGAATCTCCAAATCCAAATTAAATCAGAGGACCCTTTAATACCTCCAAATTGAATTGGAACCCTCCAAATTGAATGGAAGAGATTCAGAAAGATTCGGAGATTCAGACATAGAGACAGCTTCAAATATTTTTTCTACATACCTCTAGGTAGCAGGGGCTCGTGAGTGCTGCAATGCTGGGGTGCATGGAGTGTCCCACAGAAGCATGGGGGGCTTCCCAGTGCACTCAGCAGCAGACCCAGAAGTGGACCAGAAGCACTTCCAATCCACTTACGGGTCTGCCGGGGAGTGTGCAGGCCCCCTCCCCCCCCCCGTACCACCTGGCTCAATGACTGGTGCCTCCTGGGTCAGGGGGGAACCCAGGGTCCTTCTGTGGCTGACTGCTGAGCCAGTGAGGGCATGGGGGGTGGGAGCTCCCCAGCAGGCCCGGAAGTGGACTGGAAGTACTTCCATTCCTCTTCCAGGTTCACTGCTGAGCATGTTGAAGGTCCCCCCAGACTCCTGTGGGACTCTTGATGTGCCCCAGCATCACAGCAATCATGAGCCATGCCTGCTACCTTAAAGCATGTAGAAAAAACTTTTAAAGCTGTGTCTGTGTCCGAATCACTGATTCTCCAAATCAGCACTGAATCTTCAGATTTGGATTCAGCCGAATCAAATCAGGGACAGTGATCTGAATCAACGAATCAAATCACTGTCCCTGATTTGGGCTGAATCCAAATTGAATCAGGCCCGCTTCGCACACCCCTACTTATTACATGCTCCACTTGTTCTTTGTTTAGCTATATATATATATTATAACACTTTTAACTTTTCCACCTAAATAAATCCTTGAACACCAATGTTCTTTCCTATGTGAATATGTATGTGTCTGTATGCATGCCTGTATGCTTATGAGGATGTTGAGAAGAAATAATTATTATCAGGGTCTAAATTTTAAAATGATGAACACAATTTCTCCAGCCTCTACATTCAATCAAGCTAGATAGCAAGCACAGCAAAAGCCACAGAATTTCACCAAGCACAATCTTCCTTGTTCAATAGGGAATGAGAGTTTCTTGCACAAGAACAAACACCTGTATGCTTCCCTGAAACTCTACTGTCTCTGGACTGGGAAGAGTACAGCAGTGGGGAAATGCTCCCTATGCCTTCCTAAGACCAAGGTCACCCCAGTCTGGAAAAGGTGTAGGGAGCAACAGCAGTTTCACTTCTCCTGGGACAGGATAAGTCAAGGGCCTGGGAAATGTTTCCTTCATGTCCCCTGGCCTGCAGCTCACTCCCCCTCCCTTTTCTCCTTTCCTTCCTGCAGACAGCACCCAGGACAGGGCTGGGCTGCAGCAGCCTAGTCCTGATTACATGAGGGACTGACCCTAGGGAACAGAAATTTCCTAAGGCAATCAGAGGTGGAGCATCTTTATCTGATCTCTGATTAGATTATTTAGCTGCATGATGGGTCAGTTTTAAAGTGCTCTGTAGCCATGTACGTGTGCCATGGCACAGCTGTAGAGCTCTTTCAGGGGGTCAATCATGAAACAAATATAACTTCTGTCTGTGGCTCTAGTGACTTGAAAAGATCTCATTCCAGAGCTGACATAGCTTTGATAGCCAAACCCTGGTGTAGATCCAACTCTGCTGGCACAATTGTGCTAACAGAGCTGTTGTGTTTCTCAGAACTGCTGTAACTCTGACAGACAGAAAAACCTCTGCTAGTAGAGCTGCCTCTGCAGCAGCAGGCCTATCTGTCATAGTAATGTCACCAAAGTTAAAGTGGCATCAGCACACACAGTATAGATATAACTTGCATGAGGTAAAATGACTTGCACCAGTTAAAATAAAACAAGAATAAAATATTTTTCATTTTATTGTTTTGCCTTTAAAGTTAAGTGATATATTAAACCAATGCAATACTAACTGTAGTTAAAGCCAGTAGTGTGCCTTTGTTGGTAGGTGTGTTGCCAGTAGGTCCAGGGAAGTGATTATCTCCTTCTGTTCAGCACTGGTGAGGCCACATCTGGAGTACTGTGTTCAGTTTTGGGCCCCCCACTACAGAAAGGATGTGGACAAATTGGAGAGAGTCCAGCAGAGGGAGAATAAATGGTGAAGGGGCTGAGGAACATGACTTATGAGGAAAGACTGAGGGAACTGGGCTTAGTTAGTTTAGAGAAGAGGAGACTGAGATGGGACTTAATAGCAGCCTTCAACTACCTGGAAGTGGGGTTCAGAAGAGGATGGAGCTAGACTGTTTTCAGTGGTGGTAGCTAACAGAACAAAGGGCAATGGTCTCAAGTTGCAGCAAGGGAAGTTTAGGTTAAATATTAGGAAGAAATGTCTCATTAGGAGCATAGTAAAACACTGCAATAAGTTACCCAGAGAAGTGGTGGAAGCTCCATCCTCAAGAGGTTTTCAAAACCCGTCTAGACAAAGCTTTGGCTGGGATGATCTAGTTGGGGATGGTCCTGCTTTGAGCTGGGGGTTGGACTAGATGACCTATTGAGGTCCCTTCCAACCCTAACCTTGTATGATTCTATGAATTGACAGATTGTTTCTTGTCACCAAAGGCCAGATTTTCAAAGGCCCTGCTGTGCCTAATGATGAAAATAAGTGCCTACTATTTTTCAGAAGTTCTGGTATAAAGCCTATAACTAATTTTATCTCACCAATTGCTAAGCACTTCTGGAAATCTCATTAAAGTAATATCTTCATCCAGTGGCAATGTGTAGGGGGTGCATGGGGGTGCACATGCACACCCTGAGAGTGCTGGTGCACCCCCTGTCAGGCCGTGCTCCCTGCTCAGGTGACTGATGGGGGGGCAGGTGGGAGTGCTAGTGCCCTCCTGTGAGCACCAGCTTGGTAGTGTGAGCACTGGATGTAGGCTGTGGCTGCTTCTGAAAGCCCCACGACCACTTCTGGGAGTGCCGCAGCCACTTTTGGGAGCAGTATGGCCACTCACCAGTTGGTAAGTTTTGCCATGGGGGACCCCCCCCCCCCAGTCAGCATGATCAGCAATGGGGGACCCCCCCCCTAGTCACTGACTGGTTACTGGGGGGGGTATGTGCCCCCCCTGACTAAGGTGGCACCAGTCACCCATGTCTTCATCCTCAGGTTAACTGAATACTTTGTACAGTCTGCCCCATGTCCTTCAAATTTTTAGCATTAGAAGACCTCAGTTTCTTCTATTTGATTTTGTTGTAGATTGACAGAAGGGAACAAAGCTCCATTGCTTTACAACTCCCAATCAATTTCTCAACTTTGTATGAACTAGTGTAGATGAAGAAAATAATAAAACCAAATATAAGGAAAGCAAAAGTTTTTCTGCACAATAGGAATTGGGAATATGCACACATTTGCACTCACTAGTAAAGACTGAAAATAATGTAGACACTTCATGCAACACCTGTCATTATGACATATTTAATGTTATGTTCCACCTCAAAAGCTAAATATGTTTCCCTCAATTATTTATATAATTAAATAAGCAGCCTCTTCTACCTAGTTAAAATTAAGATCATCATGTTGATTTTGATGTTGATCATTGATCAGGATGTTTTTGTTTATTTAGATTAATAGATTATATCAAGTTTATGCCTTAAAATAGTTCACTATAATTTCACAGTAAACAGGTTTCTTTTAAAAAAAGAAACAGAATATTTAATTTAGATTAAGCATGTTTCTTTAGGATACACTTTGGTTCATATTTTTCTAAAGTCATTTGTCTCCTTCTAAATGAATAACATGTATTATTTAATTGAAATGTCATTCTACTATACAGAGATGCTTTGCTCTTTATTCTTGATACAGAAGTAAAACAAACAGAAAATTCTGTTATAGTGTTTCTTCACCTCTTAACAGCAGAAGACAAAATCCCAAATGAGTATCCTATTTCCCTAAAATGTAAAATAATGCGAAAGTGAACAACTCTGGTTCCAGCAATTTCTCAGACACTTCTGCTAAGGTTTAGTTTTTTGTTAATACAGCTACATATTTTGCTTGCATGCTACCCAGTGGGAAAACGTGACTTATTGTTACTTATGAGAAATGCTCTCATCTTAAGTACAGTTTTGAATTCATTGGTGACCTTCTTCAATGATTTCCATATGTTTTCAATGAACTGCATTCCCAGGAAGTGATTTAACATTTCTGGCAATGGAGCAATTAAATCGTATTTTCTGTTAGGCCAGATGGGTCTGCTGTAACTTCACATTATCCTTAACTCCTCACTCTTGATGGAACAAAGGAGTTCCTAATAACTTCCACATGATCTAGTCACACCTTTTTTTTTAACTCCCCAGACTTTGCTACCTCTGACTGTTTGGTTTCAGCAACTAGATCCAAACAAAAAAAAAAAATCCCCAAATGCTTAAAATATCACTTTAATTTTTTGTTAATAAGTTTTACATTCTGCTACCACATAGAAGCAAAAAGAAAATGGCAATTTTAGATAGGCAACCAGCTAATGAAGTGTAGATGGCATATAAAATCCCTCAGCTATAAAAAATATAGCTTAGATTTCATTCATTGGACAGGATGATGTAACCCTTAGAAAGGCTGATTTTGAAATGCCTTTGAATTGGAGTGAGTGCATATGCACTGTATTGGATCTGGTTCTCCACAGCTTTGTCACACTTGACTGCAAGAGGGAGATAAAATGCTAGTATTTGGATTTGACTCACTTTTGTACTTAATTTGCTTTTTCATTTAATAGGTATAAATGAGTATAGAAAGTACAAGATGGGAGAGCTGTTGGAAGAACTGATATCTAGATATATGTAATTTTTGCATGTATATGAGATATATATTACATATATAATATATATATAAATATGTCCTATACATAATAGTATCTCTCTCTCTCTGATTTAACTGCTGTACTGCAAAAAGAAAAGAAAAGGATCTGGTTTGATATGAAACAAACATTTTTTTTGAAACTGCTGGCAAATTGAAAAAAATATTGTATTGAACAAAATATTATATTTGACCCAAAAGAAAATGTTTTCAGCCGTTTAAATTTTTCCAAGAAAGTAAGGTAATTATCAAAATGGAATACTGTTTTGAATGACAAAATTAAAAAGTTTTATTTTTAAAAACAGCAAAACAAAATAGTTTTCTAGACTGAAATAATTTGGCAAAATTTGCTTAAATTTGAATATGTTTCAGTTGACAAAAAACCTGCATTTTTATAGTGAAAAATATTGCGTTCAAATTATTTGCCCAGATCCATAAGAGAATGGAGATTCAGATCTTTTTTTTTCTCTGACTCATTTAAAACAAATTGTGGTGTACAGAGCCAGTTAAGTCCTAGGCATTGTATATGCAGTACTTGAGCAAAGGTGAGTCAAGGTTTTTAAGAGAAGTGACAGTTCAGCTGTAGTCCTGTGAATGTGTGTAGCAGTCTTTGTGGGAGTACCATCATGCCCTGAACACAGCCTGCCTTTGTTTTCATAGCAATAAGGTGGGGTTTTTATTTATTTTTTTTTACATTTGATAGCTATTAGGCATAAGACACTAGTAAAGAAAGGTCACAGGCAATCTTTCCCCCAGTATAACCAGCTGAGGTCAATATAATACCTCCCAGATTAGACTGACCTCAAACACAGAGGTATAAACCATGTGTGCCTTTATATTTTAAATTGAAATGGATTTCTCAGTGTAAAAAACACCTTCTTGGTTTGAGTTGTGCTTCTAACAATGTTAACAGGTCCCCTGGCATTCAGGAAGCCTATACAGCTGCATTATTGTTGACTCCTGTGTAACTACAGACTGCTGGCCCTAACTTTGATATTAACTGGCCTAGATTCTAGTAAAGGTGATTACAGTAAATCATTCCTGAAATAATAATATAGCTACATCTTTTTTATTACCATTATGGTCTCCAATAAAACAACAGCAATGATGCTATATTACTTTACAAACTTTACAATCTTTCACAAGGTGGCTTATGTCTGTCTGCTTATGCATACAGTTGTTGCCCTGTGCTGACATCTCTATTTGAATCTCTAACACTTTTTAAAGAATTATACTGCTTGGCTTTTTTTTCTGCAAAGCAGCAAGTGTAATTATTTTCTTGTTTCCATTGCTGCCATCTAACTGTGATTGATATTTTACCGAGGCTTTTCATCTTATTTTGTTGGCTGTCCAGTATTTTCTCAAGTATGCATTTCAACAGACTTTGGAAAACTTTTCTGCCAGTGATTTGATACATCTTGAAGTGCAAGCATTTTCCTAGGTTTTACACAGAATTTATTTTATTATTCTTCAATTTGGTTTACTAAATGTGGTAGTGAATGGAAAACTGCCCTATACCTTCATCCTGTAACAGAGCCCAAATCCTCCTTTTAGTTTAAAAGTAAAAACTCTGCAGCCAAGTAAAAGAAAAAAATGCATATTTGCTTATGTGTGGTGACCTGTATTTGTAAAGGCCTGTAAGAGGCCTACAGTCAAGAGAGACCTCAAAGCCTCCCATTTCCTTTTCTGTGGAACATAGGCGCAGCAAGGCTTAGAGATCCATGAAACAGTAAAATGACAGGGTGAATACTATCCTAGTGGGGTTTGACAGAAGGAGAAAGCCCAGTCATCATAATAGTTACAGATAGATTACTTTGCTGAACACAAATATTTCCAACTATTTTTGTCAGCACTGATTTGTAAATGAAACTTTGTAATTCTGTAATTATAAACACTGGGCCTCATTCTTATGTGAACAAATGCTTTTATCCTACATTACCATGAAAATATAAGGTACATCCCATTAAGGTCCATTTTTTCTACCACAGCAGTGCAAAAGGTTCTTACTACAATGGGAATCAAGCTGTGTGTATTATTCCCAAAGGCTGATGGGATTTAAAAAATAAACTTTATTTTTTTCTAAGTAATGGTACATTGTACTAGGAACAGAAGAACTCCCACTCTCCAGGCCTAGTACGTGCTGTACAATAAGTATGTTTATTTTTGCATCCTTTTTTTTATTGAACAATAGATTTTCAGGACAGAAAGAGCCATTATAAAAATTTAGTCTTAACTCCTATTTTCCCTCCCCCTTCCTGTTATTTCTTTTTAGTCTTTTTGTATCTGTTTTTCAACTTTCCTCTGCTTCTTTTTATTAGACTGTTTCTATTTGTGTCCTTTTGTGGCACTTTCCTCTAGTCTTATCTATGTAATAGTCTTTGAACCCTCCAAAATATTTTAAACTGAATTTTCAAAATATGCAACAAACCACTATCCTGCAGTGATCAAGACATCTAGCTGAGGAAAAAGCTAAAAGGTGACTTGATTACAATCTACCATCATCTAGGCAAGGTGAAAGTATCTCATGCTAGAGCACGTAATCTTTTATATCAGGGCATAACAAAATCTAATAACTGCAAGTTGAAGTCAGCACAGTTCAAACTAGAAAAAAGATTCACAGCTTGAACAGAAGGGAAATTAATTGAAATCAAGATGTGGTATCTTTCTAAAAGATATGCTGTAGCTTGATGAGGTGTTTGGCTGAATGCTGTAACCACTGGCTTAAATTCTGTGACCTGTTTTCAAGACGAGAATATCAAAATTGTTTCATCTGTCCTTAAAATCTATCAACACTTAAATAAATATGAAATTAGGCAAATTCTATTAGCCTTATTCTGGCAAAAGTGACAGAACTGTGGCAACACTCCAGCAAAGCACTTAATTCTTTTGCCAGAAAAAAAATTGTCAAACTTGAAACGTTCAGTGTGGAAGGATCAATTCTGACTGCCTGTGTAGAAAAACTTTTGTAGAAAGTTTTGAAGTTACAAGAACATTTTATTTTGATATTTTTTTTTGATGGAAACTTTCCCATTTGGGGGTTTGAAGACATTTTTTGGCATAAAATAATTTAGTTTATAATAACGTGATAAAAATTAAAAGAGGTGAACCTAGAAGAATTCTAAATTTATTTAAAGTTTTGGATGAGCTTTTTTTTTTTTCAATTTGCAGATTCAAGATTTTGACTTTTCATTCTAGTCTAGAATAAGAAAACATTTCAAAACCTTGAAAATTCTTATGAGGAAAACAAGCCATTTGCTGCCCACTTCTTTCAGCCCCTGTAAACACAGGAAGGGAGTGGGATTTTATCTAGTTAAGAGAATACTTTCACAAGGTCTAAAAAAAAAAAAAAAAAAAATCAATAAAAACTGAAGAGAAGGCAACACACAAATATTTTAAAGGGCTATTAAAAGCCAAGCAACAAGAAGATAATGGTGATTAACTCAACTGAAAATGAAATTAACAGTAGTTCAGAAGAGAGCTGTGAGTTTTATTTATAACTAAGTACAACATTAACAACACTGAACTAATACACCATTTGCCTGGCATTTTTGCTTGAACACTGTAACTTTCCCCACTACATTTCATCCACATTAGTTGGAGTCTTTGGTCTGCTTCAGCCACTTCATGGCACTAAGTAGCATAATGTGGCCATATTCTGGTTAGAGGTGGTTCCCAGACAAATCTGTCTGTCGGGAGTATAGCATACCTTCCTCACCTCCTATGCCACACTCATCTGCTCAGCGTGTTTAGATATTCCACAGGTGTGGCAGGGTGGCATAATGCATGACTGCATCTATCCCCTGCACTGATGCCAGGTCAAATACAGATGTAACATCTGTAATACAGATTAGGGAAGTCCTCACATGCTCTATCATCTATTAGGGCCACACAGAAGAGGATCAAAGAGAAACTGCCTGACTCCCTCCAGCTTATCTACTTTGTTACCTTGACTATATCTTGGATCATAATAAGCAGTTCAGCCTTGTTTCTTTATAGATTGAAAAGTTGTAGAAAATTCATCTTTTTAAATGTCTTTTAGTTCCTACTATACTTTGTATACTATTGTAATATCAGTATAAGTGAGCTGTAATATAAAAATATAAAAGCTGCCTTGTGTATCCACTGTTAATTAATATAAAATTTAATAGATGAGTTTGATTGAAATAAAGTTAAAAATGCATTTTTTTATGCTAATTACTGCTTCACTGGGTACAATAAACTAGCTAATATTGAACTGTGGTTCCCCTTGGAATAAACCTTAAACACTAGAATGGATATACTGTACTTGAAAGAGGTGTTAATTCATTTTTATTGTAACATGAGGAATAATGTTATCAGAAATGGAATAGATGTGTCTTGCAGTTCAAACTTGTATATAGTGCCTTTGGAAGGTTAACAGTGAAGCTGAGACAGGACACATTGCACTTAAATTGGGACAAGCACATGAAAAACCAAATGCTTTTCATCAATCAGTAGAGGTTCTATTAGGGTTCATTTATACAGACAAAACTTTTTCCCAAGTTCAAGTGTCATTTGTTTAGCTAATGTTTATCTTAAAAACCCTATTGCAATAACAAACACATCAATAAAACCTGAAACACAGGCAAAGCTGAGTTAACTTGAGAACCAAAGGGCACTCAAACCTATAGCATTGCAGTAAAAGATAATTAAAATCTCATGTTTCCCATTTGCTGCAACATCATGTAATATCTACAGATGTGATTTTTATCTGAAAGCCTTTATAACTTGGGAATATTTGTACATGATTGACAGAAGTCCCCAGTGGTTTTACCCTCTGTCATCTTTTATGCATAAAATGTGTATCTTAAGAATCACTGGGTTTTATATAGTCAAAATTCTTTCTCTAAAATTTCATCAAGTAAAATATACAGTATATTTGAAACAGATTGTACTATTATTGTCTTACTATTGGACATGGTACAGTAAGTTATTAGTGGCAGGGTCTATTTCTAGTTTCTTTGTGCACAGTGTCCAGAAGAAAGGGTTCCCAGTCTAAACAAGGAAATGGGGTGCTAGTGTCACACATAAAAATCAATAAGAATGAGAAAAATACATTAGTAACTGGCTGAATAACAAAATACTATTCATATATGAAGCTATGGCCCCTTCTACACTTTAGAGGTATTGCACAATTAACAAGTACATTTTGCAATTATCTTAAAACCAGCTACATGTGCAGAGTACTTATATGATAAGATAATATAACCAGCCATAAAGTTAGACCTTGAAAATGTGTACTAACTTTATAGTTGGTTGCTATCGAGCTTTAATTTGCATGAATAACAGGGTCTTCCCTGTGGCTGGACTAACAGGGCTCCTAGCTGCAGGGGTGTTACATGTACTCGGGATCAACCCCTGGGACCTACAGATCGAGGCAGCAACAATCTCTAGGGCCTGGGGGTCCAAGCCTGGGTGATCATGCCTGCCATGATCCTCCAGCTCTGGGGGTGCACCGGGTACCCCCTTGACTGGGAGCCCCTCAACTGAGGCGGCTCCCAGTTGTTGAAGCTTGATTCTTGCCAGTTGTTAGAGGCATATATATGTGTATATATTTGCAAAAAAACCCACACATCAGCATATTTGGAAAAAGGCGTATGAGTATGAAAGAATGGCATAACTCAGTTGTGGGAGTGAAGAGAATGTGGAAATGTATAGTGCACAGGCTCACCATGACCTGAAAAAGAGTCAGTGCCGAGGGGGACTGCACTCAATGCGCATTACCATGTATCTTATTCAGACGGGTGATACTGATCTGTTCTTTTGTTGTAAGCTCCCATCAGCTGAATATCATATGCAGGGGTAGCCTGAGATCTCGCCCATCCAGGCTTTCAGACTGCATGGGCTCATCATCTTTTGTTTCTCCAGGCAGGCTACTCTTTAGGAAGACAGCAGTAGTTAGAAGTGGGACCTGGACTTGATTGTTTCTTTCTTTTGGACAATGGGAACTAATTTTCCAGAAGATAAATTATGTTTTGTTGCATGGCTTAGTGCTTGCACTCTCTGGTGAGCATCATAACTTTGTGGCTTTGTTTTATTGGACCATGAGAAGAATCAAGAGCAGATGCTCTGAGGAGGCTGATGCTCTTACAGTTTATCTGCAGTTAAGCCAAAAAACTCTCGCCATTTCTGACAACAAAGCACTACCTCCACTATGATACTAAACTCTTGTTTAGAACAGAAGTTTCTTTATCTTTGTAGGGAAGGCCACAGACTTGAGCAATATGATATTTACTTGAATACAAGTTTTTTCCCCCTTGATCAGCATGGGACAAAAAGCCCTTCATCTTACATTCGCATCCAAAGAAACCTCATTATATACACTGGCTATCATTAAACTGCTGCCAAAAGCAGCATGTTCTTAGTAATGGAAACCAACTATAAAGTTGATTAAATGCAGCCAACATTAAGCACGAAGGCCCATATTGGGCAAACATGCTGATGGGAACCTTTTTTTGTGTGTGTGGCTCTTAAAAAAAGGGGCAATTGCTCTCCCAGGAGGGAATGAGTACTGGGCCTGGAGGTACTGCAGTACCAGGCCAGCACTTAGACACCATTCCTCTTGCCAAAAATGCTGATGCTCTTTCCCCACCTCCCCCCAAATATATATACAGTAAAAGCTCAGTTATCCAGCATCCCCTGGGAATGGGAGATGCCGGTTAATCAAATATTCCGGTTAATCAAATATGCACTGTCTGGTGCACTCCCCGGCGTCTGTGTGCCGGGGGACAGGGAGGGGGCTCTATGCAGGCTGCTTTTCCCTGCTCAGGCTGCTTTGCTCTGGGCTGCGGGCCGAAGAAGTGGCAAGAACTCTGCTTGCAGTGGTGGCGAAACCTGGAAGTGGTACTTTCAGTTTCACTTTTGCTGCGTCCCTCAGATGCCGGTTAATACAGTTTTCCGGCTAATAAAGTGCCGGTTAACACAGCTTTTGCTGTGTGTGTGTATACATACACACACGCGCACGCGCGCACGCGCACACACACACACACACACACTCAACAACCTGTCAAGTGACCACTGTGGTTCATTTGGCAGATCAAAACATACTTTGACAGTTAAACACTTGTAGTCCAGTTACACAGCTTGCACCACACACCTATAACCATTCCAGTGCTTTCACTACATGTTCTTTTAGAGGGTTTGCCTCTGAAAAAGTTGATGCCAGTCCCCTCTCCACTATATGAGGTTTGCCATTTCTTTCCCACCTTCCTCTTCTGTCTTTCTGTAGTATCAGTACGTTTCACTCAGCCCCATTTTAATACAGTCCTTGACTGTGGGGCACGAGTATCCATTTATGAGCCGGTTCCTGGCTTTCCACAGGGCATACTTGAAGCAGGAGATGAACAGGTCAAAGAGAGCTGTCAGGGCCCCTTGCTGTTTGGTCAAGTGCCTGTAGAGGACAGCTTCTCTGGTCAGGGTTCTGAAACCTGTCACCAGCAGAAAGAGCACAGGGACTTTCTTCCACACCTCTCTCACGTATGGGCAGTCCCAGCAGAGGTGGGCAATCATTTCTGCCTGCCAGCGGCAGGTCGGTCTTGGGCAGTTTAATGGATCTCTCTGCCCTGGTCTGTTTTTCCATGCTACACAGGGAGTGCCTGGTGGGCTGCCTGCCAATTTAGGTCTCTGTGCTCCTTCTGCAGGTTCTTGTGGAAGATTCTCTCCCACATGGCCTGGCAGCTGTCACCAGGTAGAAATGATGTCTCTTGTCCTTATAACCTCCTGTATCTTGCTCTGGTTCACCAGGGTCACTGGGGTAGCATTGTGAAGCTTGTATTTCTCCCAAGCTTTTCAGGATCTCGTAGAACCATGGGGACACCAGGGCCCATGGGCTCCCATTAGTTGTTGTGTACACTTGCCACTGTTGCAGCTATCTTGCAAAATAGTTGACAAAGCTGGTTGTTTTGGATTCCACCCCTGTTGCTAGTTTGCAAACATGGCTCACGTATTTGGCCCAGAGGAAGAGAAAGACATTCCTCTACCTCCAGGCATTTTCACTTTGTACAGCTTGGTCCTTGCCACTTTCTCCCATGTGGAATTCCAAAAGAAAACACACATGGGATCATAGAATCATTGAATCAATGGACTGGAAGGGACCTGAAAGATCATCAAGTCTGGTCCCCTGCCATAGGCAGGAAGTTAATGAGCTCAAATTAGCTCAATGAGGTGCTTATCCAGTCTTCTCTTGAACACTTCCAAGGATGGTTACCACACCACCTCTGCTGGGAGTGTGTTCCATGTTTTAGTTACCCTTACAGAGAAGAAGTTCTTCCTTATATCCAGCCTAAATCTTCCCTCTATTAGTTTGTGACCACTGGTCCTTGTCCTCCCAAGGGGTGCCTTCCTGAAAAGTTGCTCCCCCAGATCTTGGTGTTTCCCCTGACATACTTGTAGGCAGCTATCAAGTCACCTTTCAGTCTCCTCTTACCCAGACTGAACAAACCCAGCTCCTGGAGTCTCTTCATAGGGCCTATCCTCCAGGCCCCTTGTCATGTGTGTGGCCTTTCTCTGTACTCTCTTGAGTTTATTGGCATGCTTCTTGCAGTGTGGTGCCCAAAACTAGACACAGTACTCCAGCTGCAGCCTCACCAACGCTGAGTAGAGAGGGAGAATCACCTCCCTGGATCTGTTGGCAACACATCAGCTGATACACATCAGAGTTCTATTTGCCTGGCTGGTGACTTCGTTGCACTGTTGGCTCATAATTCATCTTGTGGTTAATTGTGACCCCCAGGTCCTGTTCAGATGCTGTGCCATCTAGTGGGTTACCACCTATCTTACAGTTGTGGTAAAAACTCTTTCTACCCAGACAAAGGACTCAACACTTTTTCCTGTTGAACCTCATCTGATTCTGATCAGCCCATAGAAAGTCTGTCAAGGTTGTCCTGGATCCTTACCCTATCCTGTGGTTTGCCCACATTTTCCCACAGCTTGGTAGTATCTACAAACTTAATCATAGAGCATTCCACCCCCACATCCAAGTCGTTAATAAATATGTTAAAAAGCATGGGTCCAAGCACCAATCCCTGTGGGACACCACTGGAGACAGCCCTCCAGGATGAGGCCATCCCATTGATTACAACTCTCTGGGACCAGCCTCTCAGCCAGTTGTTATCCACCCACTTCACTGTAGCTTGGTTCAGGCCAGTACCTTCCAGTTTAATTGAGAGAATTTCAAGGGAGACAGAATCAAAGGCTTTACTGAAGTCTAAGTAAATGATATCTACCTCATGTCCCGTGTCCAGCTGGTTAGTTGTCTGGCCACAAAAGGACACCAGGTTTGTCAGGCATGATCTACTCTCCACAAAACTGTGCTGGTTGTTTCTTAAT
Organism: Alligator mississippiensis; assembly: GCF_030867095.1. Lineage (NCBI taxonomy): Eukaryota > Metazoa > Chordata > Crocodylia > Alligatoridae > Alligator > Alligator mississippiensis. Next base: position 61,946,224 of record NC_081825.1, read on the forward strand.
ATCCTGCCTGTTAAAAGCTTGTGATTGATGGCCTTCCTAACAATTTTTTCAAAAGTTTTTCCTGGGGCCACAGTCAGATTGACCAGTCTATAGTTTGCAAGGTCATCCTTCTTCCCTTTCTTAAAGATGGGTACCACGTTGGCCCTCTTCCAGTTGTCTGGGACCTCCCCCAAGTTTCAAGACTTTTCAAATGTCTTTGCCAAAGGCTCTGCTATGAGTCAGTGAGTTCTTTCAAGACTCTTGAATGTAGGTCATCTGGCCCAGCAGACTTGAAAATGTCCAGTTGTTCTAAGAGGACCCTCACCTGTTTGGGACTAATTTCACGTTGTCTGTTGGCTTCCCCATATTCCTTAGACTTCTGGACAGGTGCACAGCTCCTGTTAGCTTTCTGGAATACTGATGTGAAGTATCCATTTAGGAGCTTTGTCTTTTCATGGGGAACAACTGTGGGCTGCCCCTCCATATTCAGTAGGGGTCCCACAGTGGAGCTTAATTTTTTCTTCCTTCCCATGTACCTGGAGAAGGACTTTTTGTTGTCCTTTATTTCAGATGCCTGCTTGATTTCCATGTCTGCCTTAGCTTTTAGTATTTCATACCTGCAGACCCTCGTTATATAAGTGAACTCTTCTCTGATTGCTGAACCTTTTTTCCATTGATTATATGCATCTTTTTTCTTTTTCAAAAGTTCTCTAATATCCTTGTTGAGCCAAGTTGGTCTTTTGGCTCCTTTCCCACTTTTTGATCACATGGGAATGGTCTCTTTTTGAGCAGTGAGAATTGTTCCCTTGAGGAGCACCATCGCTCCTGAACTCCCAAATTATCCACTGGTCACAGAGGGCCTTTTTAACTAGCCTCCTGAGTTTGTCAATGCCCTTTTGAAATCTAGGACTTCTGTTCTACTAATTGAAATCCTAGCCTTTCAGTGGATGGTGAACCTAATCAGACTGTGATCACTGTCACCCAGAGTACCTCCAATCCTCAGGTCCCCTACCATGTCCCCCACTTTGGTAAGCACTGAGTTCAAAGTGGCTTTACCTCTAGTCGGTCCTTGACATCCTGTGACAGGAACAGGTCATCAATAGCTGTGAAGAAATTGGCTGGCTTGCTGGAGCTGGCTGAATGGTCCCCCAACAGATGCCAGGGTAGTTGAAGTCACGGATGACAATTAGGTCTGTAGTTGTGGTCACCTCAATCTGGTCCCTGGAGAATGCCTGATCATTCTCCTCTTCTTAGGAGGGAGGCCTGTAGTAGACTCCCACCATCAGGTCTCCTTCTCCTGAATCCCCTTGTATCTTGACCCAGAAGGTCTTAAGGGACCTGTCCTTGCTATCAAACCTGACCTGCAGGGAGGGGTACCACTCTTTTACATAGAGGGCCACCCCTTGTCCCTTCTTGACTGTTTGGATTCTGCAAATGACTTGTTTTGAATGGGAGAAGACTAGGGCAGTGAGTAAAAGTATCGGCAGTAGCACTGCCTTCATCAGCACCATGCACCTCTCCATTGACAGGCAACATGATTACCATAGCCCCATTTTCTGTCTGGCCTTGGCCTCAATGCCCTTAGTGCCATCAGCTCGGGCTCACACTCCACCCTGAGGATTTTCACCCCCTGGGGGAGGACAGAAACCCCCAGCAGTGATAGGTCCCTGAGCTTACTAAGGACTAGGCAGGTACTTTTACTCTTGTTGAGATTGGCTCCTGCTACTGCTCTATATACCTCAGTGCGTTGGAACATTCTTTCCAGAGACCCTTTATTCCTGTATATAATATTCAGCTGATAGGACCCTACACCAAAAGAACAGATCACTACCACCTGACTGAATAAGATACATGGTAGTGCCCACTGAATGCAGTCCCCCTCAACACTCTTATTCAAGTCATGGTGAGCCTGTGTACTGTATACATTTCAATGTTTTCTTCACTTCCACAACTGAGTTATGCCATTATTTCATATTTCCAATGATTCCTGTTTCTTCACCAGCCTCAAATGTCTGGTAAAAGTTGCCAAACAGGGCCCCAAATAGTTCACCCAGAATCCCTCTGTTGCCTCCCTTCTCAATCTGTCACATAAGATTAGTGTAGCCCCACTCTTCATAAGGTGGAGCTGGACCTGATTACCCTATGTCTCATCTGTAAATAAATCTCTGGAGGATCCCTGGACTCATGACAAAAATATTTTGTTCCAGTCATTAATGGGAGCTAATTAGAACATGGATCCCTTGTGAGGGGTATCTGGAATATACATACATTCTGAGCAGTGCTGAGCTGTGGGGATGTCATGGCTTGAGATGCTGTTGACTCTGGTGGGGCCCAGCCCAATGAATTATATGGTAAATCATGAGCCTTTTGGCTTTGGACTAATATTATGACTAAACATCAAGGGACCCCAACAACCTGCTTCAACCAGTTTTTATTCTGAGTCAGGAGTGCCCTGTGGAAATCTAGGAACCTCCTGATGTACAGACACATGAACCTCGAGAAAACAGATTGTGTTACAATGTTTCTGAGTCAACTCCAGTCCTACTACTGGAAATTGGTGGTAGAGGATGGAGAAGATGCAGCCAACTCCACCTGGCAAAGGAAGCCTTGATACAGCATCTTCAAGGACCACCCCCAGAAGGGGAGTGAACAGTAATAGTGTCAAGGAAAATGAGACAACTGGACCTAGAGACAGCAATAACGATAGCAGCAGTGGCAGGAGCAGCTGGCAACAGTGACAGCGACAGTGACAGCGAAGACAACAGAGAATGAACTGAGTGTATAAACCCCAAAATTGGGGCTAGGATTAAAAGACAGTGTGACTGAACTAGGGAAAGGACTGTGAACAGGTGCACGGATATGTGGGTTCATAAGTGCATTTATTGTAATAGGTGTTGGGGTTTTGAATGTGGGTTAAGATGTGTGAAGAAATATTTCTTGCTAGATGGTGTATATATGGCTATCTATCTATATAGAAATATATTTAAAAAAAATACTTTATATTATACACAAATAGGTACAGAAGTGCTGCTTAAAGTGTGTTTATGAAGTCCCTGTGCTAAAACTTGCAGTAGTTTCAAGAAAGGTAAATCACATACATTCTAGTTGAACTAAATCTATGGGTACTATATGTAAATTATTACAGCCATGCTTGTTTTAAGGTCAGTTTTTTCAAATTTGCTTCTCCCTTCCCTGTTCTTAGGGAAAGCAGGATCTGATAGTAAGGAGTGAGGGAAGGGTCTGCAGCAGGAAGAAGTTGGGGGCAGGGGAGGGAGAAGGCATGGAGGCTACCTGTCCCTCCAGATATATTTTTCCTGCTCTAGCAGTGAGAAGTGGACAAATTCCAGGCAAACCTCCAATAATTAGGTTCTGAACCTGGAAAATTATATCAAATGTATACATTTTCCACATTTAGAATCGAATTATTGGGGGGTTGTCTCATAATCAGGATCTTTTTATATTTGAGTAAATATGGTAATGTTTCTAATCTCTAGGCATCAAGATAAAAAACGGTGAAAAGTAGGTTATACAGAAACAGCAGCAGTGACTCATTTCACAGAGCACCAGAGTGGGTGGTAAAGAGAAAACTGAATTTAGTACTGGAAACTAGAAGAGGTGATTTTGGCTCTGTTTTTGTTCTCACTAGGTGCATCTACATGTGCAATTAATTTGAAGCAATAAACTCTGGAGCAGTTGAGCTGGAGAAAACTACTCCTGGGCACAGCGTCTACAGGTGCACCTGGGACAGTGCCAATTTGACCCTGGGTGGAGCAGTTTACACCAAAGCCACACCTGCAGCGTCATGGGAGGGTCAGCTCCAGGCTCCGGGTGGTGGCATCGGGTGGCAGAAAGACTGACTGGGGCATAAGGGTGCTGAAAGTGCAGAGCCATGTGACGAGGCAGCAGGCAGGAGTCCGGCCCCCTGAAGGCTGGGTTGATCAGGAGCAATTTACACCTGCAGTCAGCATCTATATGTGTGTTTAATCACAGTTAATTACCCTGCCACTATCTTGCAATGGTGTTAATTAGTTTACTGTGGCCTAATAGCACTGCATGTGTAGACAGTGATGCTTTACTCTGCAGCTAATTAATACAGTCTGCAGTTAAGTGCAAGTGTAGATGTGGCCACTTATGCTATTACAAAACAGGTGTAACTTCACAAAAAATAGAGATAAAAGAGGTGTAAGTGTGGATAAAATCACGGGTGATGTGTAAGTGTTGACAGTGGGGAGGCACAACTCTCCACTACCATCGTCACCCCAACTCCTACTGGGTGCTGGCTCTGGACGAGCTGCAGCCCCGTGCCCTGCTGTTGGCACAGAAATCTGGTGGGGGTCACATGCTCCCTGTGCCCCCCACCCCATGGATAAAATCACCTGTCACAGGTATTTCTAATTTGAGAAGACAGAGTTCAGGCTTTCTGTCATACCAAACAAAAGAGTGGAGGTGCCCTCCGCAGCAGAGTGGCAGACGGTCACCTCCAGAACCACGGCTGCTTGCAGCAAAGCAGTACCAGTTCCTCCAGTCTGGCTGGAGAACAGGTATGAGGCCCTAGCGACACTGCAGGAGAAGGAAGGAGAGAAGGAAACCTCTGGAGAGGAGGCAACTCCACAATCTCCACACTTTGAACAGGCTGAAGGAGCTAAGCAGACCTGGGGGAGGAAACACTGAGTGATCGTCATAGGTGACTCCATTCTGAGAGGTACAGAGGGTTCCATCTGTCGCCAGGACCCCTCGACACACAAGGTCTACTGCTTGCCCGGACAAAGATTCAGGACATGATGGGGATGATCCAGGCCATGATCCAGCCCACTGATTACTACCCCATAGTCCTAATCCATGTGGCACTAATGGTGCAGCCAGGAGAAGCCCTGATCACCTGATGACTGACTACCACACTCTGGGGGGCATGCTGAAGGAGACAGAGGCACAGGTGGTATTCTCTTCTGTCCTACCAGTAACTGGACGTGGAAGGTGACACGAGACCTGCATCAGAGAGATCAACTTGCAGCTTCGAGGTGGGCTTTGGCTTCCTAGAAAATGACCCACATATCAGGACGAGAGACATGCTGGGGTGGGATGGGCTTCACCTTTCCCCTAAAGGTAAGTGTGTGTTCTTTTCTAGGTTGGTGGATCTCCTCCGGCGGGCTTTAAACTAGGCTTGTCAGGGGAAGGAGAAGGAGGGTAGAGGAAGCCTAGGACCACTAAACCAAGCGTCACCCACAAGAACACTCTGGTCTAGACTGACGATGAGCAAAACAAATACCCAGGTAAGCAACAGGGGCCCAGGTAGTACTGAGATTAGGGGGCCAGTTCACGCATCTTCCTAGCTGAGATACAGGACCTTCATCTAACCCAGGAGGTGCACAGCCCCACCAGGGGAGACGCCTTGTTGGACCTGGTACTGGCTATGGGCGACGGCCTGGTGAGGGGTCTGTGGGTGCTCGACCACCTAGGTGACAGCGATCATCTCCTGCTGGAATTCACCATCCAGCACAAGGTGGCAAGGGCCTGCAGCAAGGCAGCAGCCCTGGACTTCAGAAGAGCAGACTTCAATGAGGTAAGGAGAATAGTTTGGGAGGTACTGAGGTCCCAGAAGGGAGAGGAGTTAGGTGTCCAAGAAGAGTGGTTGTTCTTTAAGGAGATGATCCTCCAAGCCCAAAGGGAGGTAATCCCAACACGGATTCCCAATCAAAGGGGCAAGAGGGCGCAGAAGCCCCCATGGCTCACCAAAAGCATACGGGAATATCTCCTAGCTAAAAAGGAGGCATACACCCAATGGAAGGGAGGGGCCATCACCAGGGAGGACTATACTTCAGTTGCTCGGGGCTGTAGGGGGGTGGTCAGGAAGGCCAAGGCGGAGATGGAACTGGGACTGGCTACTCAGATCAAGGACAACAAGAAGTCCTTTTTTAAATACATAGAGGGTAAAAAGAAGGTACTGGGTAATGTGGGGCCTCCACAGGACAGGCTAGGAAATCTGGTCGTCGCACTAGATGACAAAGCTAACCTATTTAACTATTTCTTTGCCTCCATTTTCCTGAGCAGGGACCGGGTCACACCCCCCACCGGGACACCCGTAGACCCCAGGGGAGGTGCACCCAGGCCTACAGGCAGTGAAGACCTAGTCAGGGAACTTCTGGAGGGACTGGACACATTTAAATCAGCAGGTCCTGACAATCTCCACCCCAGAGTGCTGAGGGAATTAGCAGAGGTCATTGCGGGACCCCTGGCATGGCTTTACGAGCACTCATGGTGCTCTGGCATGGTGCTAGAAGACTGGAAAAGGGCCAATGTGGTTCCCATTTTCAAAAAAGGGAGGAAGAAGGACCCAGGAAACTATAGGCCAGTTAGTCTTACCTCGATCCTGGGTAAATTTTTTGAGAGAATTATCCTGGCGCATGTCTACGAGGGGCCAGCAGGGGAGATTATGCTTAGGGGCAACTAACATGGGTTCATTAGAGGTCAGACCAACCTGGTGGCCTTCTATGACGAGGTCACAAAATCCTTAGACACAGGTGTCGGGGTGGACGTAGTCTTTCTGGACTTTAGGAAGGCCTTCGACACTGTCTCTCACCCCATTCTCATTAAGAAACTAGGGAACTGTGGCATCGACGCCTACACAGTCAAATGGGTCACTAACTGGCTGGAGGGCCGCACCCAGAGAGTGGTGGTGGATGGGTCTTATTCAACCTGAAGGGATGTGGGCAGTGGGGTTCTGCAGGGCTCGGTCCTTGGGCCTGCACTGTTCAACATCTTCATCAGGGACTTGGACGAGGGAGTAAAAAGCACCCAGTTCAAATTCGCAGATGACACTAAGATGTGGGGGGAAGTGGGCATGTCAGAAGGGAGGAATAGGCTGCAAGTGGACCTAGACAGGTTACAGGGGTGGACAGATGAGAACAGGATGGGTTTCAACACTGACAAGTGCAAGGTACTGCATCTGGCAGGGAAGAACCAGCAGCATACCTACAGGTTGGGGAACTCCTTTTTCATCAGTGCAGAGGCAGAAAAGGCTCTTGGAGTCATTATTGATGCCAAAATGAACATGGGCTGACAGTGAGGGGATGCAGTCAGGACGGCCAACTGTACCTTGTTATGCATCCACAGATGCATCTCAAGCAGGTCCAAGGAGGTGATCTTCCCCCTCTATGCGACACTGGTCAGGCCACAGTTGGAGTACTGCGTCCAGTTCTGGGTGCCGCACTTCAGGAGGGATGTGGACAGCATGGAGAGGGTCCAGAGGAGGGCCACTCGCATGATCAGGGGGCAGCAGGGCAAGCCCTACGAGGAGAGGTTAAGGGACCTGAACCTGTTCTGCCTTCACAAGAAAAGGCTGAGGGGGGATCTAGTGGCCATTTACAAACTAGTCAGAGGGGACCAGCAGGCATTGGGGGAGTCCCTGTTCCCCCGAGCGCTACCAGGAGTGACTAGAAATAACGGTCACAAGCTAGCACAGGGTAGATTTAGGGTAGACATCAGGAGGCGCTACTTCACTGTCAGGGCGGCTAGGATCTGGAACCAATTTCCAAAGGAAGTGGTGCTGGCTCCTACCCTGGGGGTCTTTAAGAGGAGGTTGGATGAACACCTTGCCGGGGTCGTTTGACCCCAGTACTCTTTCCTGCCATGGCAGGGGGTCCGACTTGATGATCTGCTCAGGTCCCTTCTGACCCTACCGACTATGAAACTATGAAACTCCTCCCCACCTTCTCATTTATTTTTATAACTAAAGGTAAGATTTTTCCACTATAGATTCCCACTATTTTTTTCCCCAAGGAGATTCTTGAACAAAATTAAGTATCTTACGCTTTTTCTTTATTTGTGAAACATTCTGACCTGTTTTGACCAGTTCTAAAGGTGGTCCAAAGTGTTATAACATTTCTGGAATTTGCAATGCTCCCTCACAATACATTTTTATTAATGTTGTCATGCTGTCTTATATCACAGAAATGCCATTATATTTTAACTTTTAATTAATGGACACAATCTTCCCATACTTTATATGTGAACTAGCCAAAATAAAACTGAATGTAAAGTTTACATCCAGTGTCCTAATCTTTTTATCTTCTAGTGGGATACTTGAGAACTGCAGACATTAAATGTAAATGTCCCTCTATTTTCTATTCACATGAGTTTGTAGCAGGCATCATTTATTTCCAGTTCTGTTTTTGATGTGTATTTCTGAATTAGTGCAAAAGAAATGAGTTTTTATTACTGGTGACTGACAGGGCCTGATTTCACAGTTAAGGAGAACTTTGCCACGGATTTTATTGAGTGTAAGATCAAGTTCATATCGCTTGAAAAAGAACCTTTCTGTATATGCCATGCTTGCATTTTTCTAAAACATTATGATGGAGACATATGCATACTTCTGTGAAGAAAGGACTGGATTTATAAAGCAATGTACTTCTCTAAAGATCTCTTTGTTTACAGAATTTCTAAAACTGGCCTTTCAAGTCTGTATTGCTTTATTTTGTTTTTAATTTTATTTTTGGTTTCTGCAGCTACAGGCAGCAGAAGATCTCATCTTCTCTGTTCCCACGCTATTCCCATGAAGATGTCGCATAAGTTCATTGTCTGGCCTGCAACCATTTTACACACTGATGTACCACAGGTCCTGAGAGCAGTAATATGGGTCTCCCAGTGTGAAATGCAGTGCTCTAGTCAAGTTAGACATCGTCTGTGCTTCCCAACACCAGTAGGAGAATAACCTCTTTTTGAACGGCTTCAATTCCCCCAAAGTTTAAATGAAAAATGTGTATTACAAATCAGGAAACTTGCAGTTTTTTAAAGCTTTGTGCTAGAATGATTGAGAAAAAGACCACAATAGGGACCAAGTATATTCTTGGCTTTCATACCAAAACTAATCCCTGGGGAAGTGTTTGAATTATTTCAGATTGTAGCAACAAGAAATATTATATGCATAAAACACTTTCTGCAAAAACATTTTGACTGAATCCCATGTTCACACTCAACTCAGTTAACACCAATATTTCACAAGCATTTAAGCTTATACTTAGTCATTAACTATTGTACAAAGAAGTCCAGAAAGCTACAAATCCTTTTTCACCACATGAAAAGACTGGGTACCTCTTGAAAGCAAGTAGAGTGTGCAGGCTGGTAAAATGCATTTCAGGAAATCTATTTGTATTAAATATGAAAGGACATAGTGAAAACAATGATAGGAAAAGGACAAATATAAAGTCTAAATTAGGAAAAGATTTAGATTGGTCCTGTATATACAACTAGAGAATAAAATGGCTACACAAGAGGAAAAAAAAACCACTAAATATTTTTTTTCTTATGTCCTGGCAATAAATATACAGAAACATAGGCTAGTAAAAATAACCCTGTGCCAGTCTTCCCTGGTGGGAAATTAGTGACTCGATTTTTTTATTGGAAGGAATAGAAGAATTCAATACCCTTGACCACCCATGTACTTAAGACCTGCCAAATACAAGTTCTATATATGAAAAACCTGATGAAAACAGAATATATTCAAGATGTGGTAATTTTTAAACAGAAATATATAGTTCTTACATATAGGCTTATACTGTATATAGTTCTTTTTGTATCAGAACTCTTGTCTACTTAGGCCTTTTCCTCTGAGTTGCATAACAAACAATGATTATGCAAATGGAGAGTAGTTGGCAACTAGTGTGCTGTTGTTCAGAGGAAAGCTTTCTTTATCCATATCTGTAGCAGGTGCCCTCAGTTAACTATAACATTAATGAACGACAGAGAAAAAAATTACCGAAAGCTAGCTGGCTTTGTTTTTGGTTGGTGTTTTCATTTATTGCTAAGTTACTCTGTATTTATTATTAATTTTGGACCACGTTTGTTCCATTGTACTTCCACTGATCTCAATGTCCAAATATTCTATACATGTTGCCATCTATAAGAGCTGAATAAAATCTCTCTTTTAGGATTCTAACACGAAAAAAGTAATGTGTATCACAGAACTGGCTATTTATTAAAGTTGAATTTTCTTAGTTTTGTTGGTCTTCAGGGTCTCTCAAAGGGCTTCATAATAAATAATTTAGATACTGGTATAAAATGAGTACAGCAGCCATTATGAGGCCAGAAATAGTCTGCATACATTCTTGTACAACAGAGCCTGTTTTGTTGAGATACAGAATGGTGGAAAAGACACTGAGGGTAAATGATGGAAAGGACATAGAGGTTAGTTTTTTGATAAAGCTAAGCATTTAATTAAATTCCACTTGGTATAATTTCTCTTGTTGATTGTGATTTGATAAGTTTTGAATGCCATATCAGATCAATTCCAAACTTTCAGAGAATGTCCTAGAGATTAACGGACAGAAGCTATTATGTTTGGTAAAAACAAACAACAAAAAAGGAAGACCAAAATGGGGGGGGACGCATTGCAACTGGCTAGCAGTCCTACAACAGCTTTGAGCAGATCTGTGATTGTCTGTGGATCAAAGAAACAGTTGATGGCAACCACTAAAGTCTTCCAACATGACAGCAACCCCAATTTCATCTCATCCCATTCTCCCAATAAGGTTGGGAATGTAGATTACCTGAGATCTTCCAGACTAAAGGAGAAGAAATAAAAATGATGGGGAAGGAATATTAGGGACCACAAAAAAATCAACTGCATGGGAGAAGAAATGGGGTAGCATGTTGAGTCCCTGCCAAAGACGGGAAAGGGTTCAGGGAGTTTTTGAAATAAACGTGGGGAAGAGGCTGGCCCATACAGAACTGAATGAAAGGGGAATGGAGTGGTGTAAGGAACCCTTGTTATGTGCAAAGATTTTGGCCCTCACAGCAACAGAATGTGCAGCACCCTAGTGGAGGCTACCATTTCCTCCTGGACATTGAGAAAGCAAAGGGCTTTTGGATACAACAAAGAGCAGAAGAGATTACTTAAGGGACAGGACAAATTCACATACTGGAATCATATAATACTGTTTGTTCTGCAGGGGTCAGAACTGCTATCAGTCACTGCAGATTCATTTGCTATTGGTCCCTCATTTTCACAGTTTTTTCTGAGTGGTTTGAGCAATCTCAGTCCATGTTTTCAAACTTTTAGGAGCATGGGACAATATGTACAACAATAGCTGGATCTCAAACCCACATTTGAGTAGGACTACATTGCAATCAAAATGCTAAGTTTAAAAGCACAGCAACCTCTGGTAATCATATGCTACAGTTCCAACACTGGCTACGAGCCCAAGCCCTGCTGGGGAATTTGAACCTACAGCAGTCTGGCACAGCAGTGAGAATACTGTTAACTGAGCCAAACTAACACAATGAAATATCATAATTCTGAAAGCAGAGATGCTGGCATTAAGATGGATGCATTAAGGCAGTAGTCCTTTGTGTTATGTTGGAGAAGAGTATGAGGTACAGTCAGACATGTTTGTTTCAGATACAGTGCATATAAGTCTGGCACACAAGTAACCACAATGCATTATGTGACTTGGTTAATGGAAAAATAAAAAAAATGAATGTATGGAATAAGACAATGGCACAGGAGATGTACTGTTGTCTTAAAACACCTGTTGCCATATAAGAAGGACAACAGTTGCCTGAACTTATTAGGCAAGTATCTATTAAACAGCTTGGTTTCTATATTCCAATGTTTCTGATATATGGTCCAAGTTTCACACCTGTACAACAGGATAGTGATAACAACAGCTTGGTAGATGAGAAGTTTGGTTTGGGGGGTCCTGGTGTCATATTCTTTGAAGATATGATTTCTGAAATGCCACACTGGCAAATTTTATTTGGTGTTGAATATTTTAATTTATACTTATTTTTTGGGCAAGGTGACATCTGGATAGGGGAAAACATTTTCCCAGGATTGCCCTCTAATTGTAATATGCAGAGGATCATCTGGTTGCTTTTGTGTATGTTAGTAAAAGTATCTTGCTTTCATGAAGTTGACAGTGGGTCCAAGCATTTCATATGCTTCACAGAAGCAATCAAGGTTGACCTGGAGGTCTTCAACTGAATGGGCAGACACAACAATTATCATGTTGAAGATCAGAAATGGAGGTATTGGCTGTCTTGGGTTTGGAACATAACTGGTTGATGTTTTGTGCTACACTGGATGATGACTCCAGCCGGAAATCTGTCAGCAGTGAGAAACTGAATAGCTGCACTATAAATGAAAAAGAGTGTTGGTTCAATCAAACCTTTTTGCTCAACTCTAGTTCTAATAATGAAGGGGTTTGTTTATGAGCTTTTGCTTAGGATAGTTGCTATTATGTTGTCAAGAAGAAGTGTGATAACGGTAAGAAATTTAGGCAGACATACAAATCTCATCAGGATCTTTCATAAGGCCTCTCTGGTGATTGAATCAAAGCCTTAGGTCAATGAAAGTCATGTAAAGACCTTGGTGTTCGTTGTGGCATTTCTTTTGCAGCTGTCTAGCCACAAAACTTATATTTATTGTATCTATGAATGGCCTGAAACCACAGTGGAACTCAGATAGAATGTCCTCAGCAAGAAAAGTGAGTCTATTGAGGAGAATGCAGGTGAGGATCTTCCCAGTTATGGGCAGGAGTGCAATAGCATAATGATTACTGCAATCCAATCTATTTTCTTTCTTGAATATGGCAATGAGTGGCATTTCTCAAGGTACTGGAAATCTGTTCAAGTTTCCAGATTTTCATAATAAAAATATGTAGTTTGCAAGGGAGTTTTTAAAATAAATTTTACCTGGTATTCCATCAGGACCACATGATTTGTTGTTTGTCTGCTTAATCATTATGGCTTTAAGGGCCTCTTGATAAACTGGTGGATCTGCAAGGTAGTCGTTAATAGGACGTTGTGGAATGGTCTCGATGGTATTGTCTTCAACCTAAGAATTTCAGTTTGGGTGCTCTTAAAGTGCTCCTTTCACTGTGCGTTGATAGTAGAGCTGTCTTTAAAGAATATTGTTCTATCCTTGGACCTCAGAGAGACAGCTCCTTGTATGGCTGGACCATAGATAGCTTTGGCTGAACTGAAGAAACTATGCATGTTGTGGCTGTTGGCAAACTTTTGGATCTCTTTTGCTTTGTCTTTCCATCACTTGTTTTTTCACTCTCAAATTTTCAGTTGGGTCTTAACTTTAATGTGGTAATAAATATCTAACTTCTATTTGGAATTAATGCAATTCTGCCAAACCTTTGAAGGCTCTCCTTTTCTTGTCAAGGAGAGCTTGGATTTCCCTATCATTTTCATTGAACCAGTCTTGATGGTTCTTTGTAAAGAAGACTAAAGATTCTTTGCCCACCTCATGGATGCCTTTGTTGAGGCTCAACAATTGATCAATGATGTCAAGGTCACCAGGAGGGTGAGAGTTTCTCACTGTGGCACTGCTGGGGATGAACACTTTTATCAGGATCTTTCAAACACTTAATACTGAAGCTCTTCCTTGTTTGCTTCTTTTGGTTAGGTTGTTTTGTGTAATATGAATGGACATGATAGAATGTATCAAATGATTAAACAATTATCTTTCCAGCAGTTGTCTGTGCTGGTCATAGTTTCGGTAATACAGATATTATGATGGTCCCAGGCATGCACCGTGATGTAGCCAGTCAGGTGCCAGTGTTTTGTATGGGTGTGAAACATCCATGATGCTTTCCATTTTTTGCATTGGCAGTATAGAGAGTTTGTGATGACAAGATCATTTTCTGAACACTTGCTCAAGAGAACTTTATTTGAATGGACTTTCCCCATCCCTTCCTTTCCAAGTGTTCCATTCTATAGCTCAGAGTCCCTGCCTACCCTAGCAATGAGGTTGCCAAAAAGAATTATCTTTGTGAACAAATGACAGAACTACACCCAAGCACACTGATGGTCACTGCTCTCAAGATGGGCAAAAGAGATTCAAGGATACCTTGAAAATCAATAAGCAGAAGCGTGATATTAATATCAATACTTGGGAAACTCAAGCACTGAATCATCTTTAGTGGCAGCATGATGTATAATAAGGAATCAACCATTTTGAGCAAACTCACTCTACTGTGGATGTGGATAGATGAGAGAGACAAAGCAAAAGAGCTGTGACCTGACATCACCAGATTTACTCCTTCCTCCTGGAACCATTTTCCACACCTGCAGTCAAACATGTGGATCTTGCATTGGCGTTCTCAGTCATCTATGGGCTAAATGACTTCCCTATTTACTAGAAAAACTGTTATCCTCGTATTGAGGGAATGATGGCTATTGTTACTATATGACATTTTTTTAAATCCATAGGTTTGTTTTTGGAGACTGGATGTAGATTCCATAGCAGCATATAAATAACAGCACTGAGTCTAAAGTGACCAATGTTAAATGTAGTTGTGCTAATAAAATACAATCTTCTCACTGAACCAGCCAGAGTTTCAACTGGAAAATGCTTTAAAATACCAAAAGGAACAATATGTTAACGTTGGCCTCAAGTTAGTCTGGCTTTTCACTGAGAGTCTTTTCTTCTGGTGAAGTATTCTCCAGCATTGTATTATAATTATTTTTTAATTAAAATTACTTTTCATCTGTTTATTGAAAACAATGAAAAAATATTCTATCTCATAGAATAGGAGCTGGCTTTTGGCTCTGTTTGTGAAGATAAATTGCTTTGGCTGATCTGAATGAAACTGCTTGAAAGCAGGGGTGACCAAGATAATAATACCACAGGCCAGATCCAACCCTGTGGAGCTGTCATCAAGCCTGCAGAGCTTACCACGGGGCTGGAAATCTGGCAGTGGGAAAAATGAAGGCTGTGGTGGCTTCAGGATCCACAACGATGAATGCTGCCACAGCCAAATTACAGCCCCAAAGGCCAGATGATGCAGTGCTGCACTCCGGTTCTGGCCTACAGACTGTCCCTGTGTCACTTCACAGGTCTTTGGCATAAACAATTAAAAATATACTGATTTAATTACCTAGTCTTGTGTATAATGTAAATTTTAGGTCTGACATGCAAAGAAAGTTTGTTATTTAAAAAAAAAGTGTACACAAAAAGATGTTTTCCAAGTTATCATTAATTCATTTAAAGAAAAAAACAGCTCTAATTTTGCCCCATAAGCAATCTCCCAACCCTCACATATGGTAGAACTACTACAAGTATATTTTAAACTGAAGTACAATCTTGGTCTAAATAAATGGAAATAACTGTTGCATCTCAGAGTGTAATATTGCTCACTCCCTGACATTGATTACATGGCATTGTTGACAATATTAAAAGATATCTCTTCCACTGATGCAATGTATAGACACTGACCCACACGACAAAGTGAAGTATTAGCTCCAGTGAAAGTGCACATTAAATATAAAGAGAAAAAAATGATATAAATAGTTTCCAAATTAGCCAAGATGCAAATGAGAGCACTTCATGACAGTATCTTTTGCCCAGACTAATAGATTTGGGGAGAATTTTACAGGAATATATTTTATATTCTGATATTTTATAAAATATTTCTTTCCACCAAAATATTAATTAGTTAAAATTATTGTCAATCAGTTGACAAAGTTAGGCCAAATTTTAAACTCAGCTGCTTAGTGAAAGGGGGCATAATAATTTTGTATATCCTAGTTTATGTGCACACCTTACTTTTGTAGTGCTTTATATGGTCTTATGGTACTACTAAAAGTGAGTGACCATGCATTCAGGCTTTTTCTAGTGCTACAAAAGTGGCAGATGCAGATGTACCATAAAGTAGGCTTTGAATGAGCCTGATTAGCTGCTGTTGTGGCAGCAACAGCTGATCAGGTGAGGCTGTCAGGCTCATTGAAAGGCTCCCTTGGTAGCAGGCTGTGTGGGTGGGGGAGCTGCCTCCTATTGCCCCCTGGCTGGGGAGTGTGCCTTTGTGGGGAATTTGTAACGCTCCAATTAGGGGGCTCTAAATATGTACCCAATCACAGTGTGCTCTGTATTTGTAGTATTACAAAGTGTTACAAATGAATATGTACACATAGACCTCAAGTGCATCCTCTGGTCAGCCAAAATATTTCCTTTCAATAATTTAAAAGATTTTATTTTGATTTCACTTTTTAAAAGCTTTTCCAGCATACGTTAATTAAAATTTTAAAAAGAATTGCTGTTACACAAAACCCCCCCCAAACACTTTTCCAATTGGGAGATTCATTAAAATCAATTATTTGCATAGTTTTGGTTTTAATGCACTGGCACTTTCTGAAAAAAAAACTTCATAAAAAAAATCCAAACAGCTTAAAGAATTTGTCCTATTGACTTCTACTATATGAAATCTGTACAGGTCATCTTTAGCTGATCCACATAAGACATTTTTAGCTGCCTTATGTGGATAAGGCAACATCAAAATGCCATATCACGTATGATTAAAACTGTAATCTGTGTGGGATAACTAGAAAAAAATGAATCTGTCTTCATCCCAAGCATTCCAAAGTGCTTGGATTGATGCTGTTTTTAAAAATGTTCTTCTGTTATGTTATCCACCAAGAAACATGATCATTATTGCTTGAGAAGGTATGGTACGTCACTGAAAGACTACAGATAGATGTAGTGGACTTCACATGGAGGGTCTACATTTGAGAATATTATGTGCCTCTGGAAATCTTTATAAAAGGTACTGTAAATACAATTTGACGGGCCCCATTTAAAACCCCAAACTTCCTAGACAGCTCCATTCCAAATTCTATCATGGCTGTGATCAATGCTGGATTACCAGAAACACTACATACTGCTTTTTCAATTTCATATAACAGTTGATTTTCTTTCTTGCTTAACAAGTGACAGTATTCTAGTAGCCAAAAAAAATCAATAATCTAGGGCTTTTTCTCTTTTATTTATTTATTTATTTTTTAAATTCTAAGTTTTTTTTTAGTGCATACAGCCAGAATTAATTCTGGATGAAGTGCATCTCCTCTAGTTTGGGGATGTTTGAAATAAAGATTAAGTCCCAGGACAAGTATGTATGTTCTTTTTTGATTATTATCACCGTTTCTCCTAGTATTCCTCGCCTTTGTACTTTGTTCTTTTCCTCACTGCCCCAAAAAAGCAGGTAGGCATTCTCAGCTTTTGAACGTCATGGCCTGATAGCCATAGTTAATGGATACAAAGGCCAGAAAGGACCTTCAGATCATCTAGTCTAACCTCCTACCCTTACAGTATACCAAACCCACAGGCAATTAAATTGTTGTGTGTGGCAACAGAACAGATGAGACAAATACCACCAATGCCCAAGACCCTTGCAATGGCAAAAAAACTCATTAGATAAAATTCTGATAATCCTAGTAGGTGATCCATGCCATCTTGGACAGAAAAAATTGAAAGCTGCCCAAGGATTCTTACTAATCTGGATCAGAGCGAAAAATCTTTTCTGATCCCAAATCTGGAGATCAGTTTGCTTCTGGGCATAGGAGAAGACACATCAATCTGACACCAAAGCAAGCAGATTCTTTGTATCACCTTGGAGCACTGGGCTACTTTGCCTGGTATCTGTCTCCAGTTGTGGCCAAGCTCTGATGCTTCAGATAAAGGCTACCTTCACCCCTTCTCAAACTGACCTCCCAGATCTGCTTCTAGAACCAATTTATTTCCGAGTCTTACAGGAGATCAGATGAAGCATGAGATCTGATTGTAGTTACATTCTTATTTCAGAGTTGCAAATGCCTGGGCCCATAAAAGAAGGGGATGAATAGTAGGGACTCCCAGACTCCATGGCCACATGAGACCATTAAAACTACCCTGCTTGACCCCTTTCAACCACCACACCTGACAGTCTTATCTGCAAGCTGGATTAAGACATACCTCGTAGAGATATCTAATTTTGTTTTAAAGACTCACGATGATGGTGAGGCCATCACCATCTCATTTGAGAACATCTCTTTCTAACCTCTCACACTGCACTCTCATGGAGGGCAAGGATATATTGACAAGGGCTATTATGTTTTTCTGGATACACCTTTTCAGATTTTTAGTGCTAATATGCACAATAACCAACATGTCCAAGTATATCTAAATAGGAGAGAGGATCCCTGCATAATAGACAACAGAATTCCCCACTATTGCGCCTATTAGTGGAAGTGAATTGATATTAGTGAGAGCTTTTCACACAGACACACACAAAGAAAGAACCCCTGAGAAAAGAGCATAGGAAAAGAATAATTACTAGTTATCAGAGTTGGGGCTACTAAAAATGCAGTGAAAACAATAGGGAAAGAATTAAATAGATATAATTTAGATAGGGAAACTTTGGATAACCACATAGAATTCAACCGCAATTAGGAAAGAATTTCCCATGCATTTTATGGGACAAGTTGCATCGTCCATGTGGATTCACACAGCGGCATGATTTCTCAACTTCATGGAAGAACTGAGTTCATTTCTCATTTTGGAAGGTAATGCTGATAGTATTTCATGGGTAGGATTGGCTAATAGCATCATCAGACCACAAAACAGCAGAGAATGCAAACACTTGCCAGTTTTTCCCAGTAGTTCTTAAAGGATTTTCTACTGGTAAAGGACAACAGTACAGTGTGGTTTTCTAAGAAAAGTTGTGTAATTCATTCACACAGCTTAAGGATGAAAGTGCCTTGTTATATTTAATATTATAGAAATAATTGTAAAAAAATAACCTGGATATTTAAAAAAAAAGGCACTACAGAAGTGATCCCTTTTTTTAGTTTCTCTCATTCCTTGATTCTGATATGGATATCAATTTACCAGTAATCTTTAAATTTCCCACCCAATTCTCCAGTTATATTTTCCTAACAGCAGTTTTGTTGTGCCCAGTAACTAGTACCCTCTGTCCGTAGCTACATTTCACAACTTATTTTTAATTTTGTTGTTCCTTGTAGCTTTCAGTCTGACAGTGACAACAGTTTCAGCATCCTCTGTTTCCTTCTTTTTCTTCCTACCACCTATGTCTTCTTTTATGCTTCACAAAATAAAAAAAAAAAAAAAGATTCCTACCTCAAACAGACACAAGAGACAAAATACAGATACAAACTAGATGGAGAGGACCAAAGTACAGAAGCTGTCTTGGTCAGCATGACTAGTCCCAGCACAGGAGCAGCCTAATTTTTACCAAATATTTTGCAGAGATAAATGGCAAGGGAATAATTAAAAGTGGAGATTTGAAAGGTGTTACATGCAGAGAGTTCTGTGCAATAACAAAGGGACTCCATTTGGATTGTAGCAACTGGGTCTTTATTTAAGTGCACTCTATTCAGTGCTGCCGCTTCCAGTAACATAGTGCACTGTGTGCTCAGAGCTGTTGCACAATTCTAAAGTGCATGGAGTTTCTTGGAAGCTTACTGGTGTCACCCTCCAAATTGTCACTCCTACTACTCCTGTTCCAACTTGCAGATTCCCCGCAGGCTGTTACAGAGGGTGGCTAGTTGTTTATGGCAAGTTCCTCCAAAGCATGAATGTTACCAAGGCAGAAAGGCACAAAGGTGATCCAATCTCCCTTATATGTACTGATTTTTTCAAATGAACTGTATTCCTCACTGAACATCTTCCCTGAGGCACTTCAGAAGATAGATTCCCACATGACTAGTTTCACTATCTTTTCTTCTGTTCCTAAGTGACAGGATGTCTTTAACGTCCACTCTACATATTACACTTAAGCCATGACTAACCAAGTAATCATGCCTTAAGTTGTGACCCAGCAACATTCTTGGGGGCTGCATTCTTGGTCTGTCCCCACTGCAAGCCCCGCAACCAATGGTGGCAGCACGAGAAACAAGGCTCACATTGGTGGCAGTGTTCTCCCTGCTCCTACTGCAACAAGCCCTGCACCTCATGAGACTCAGAGCAGGGGCAGTGTTTCCAGCACTGCCCCCACTGCAAGCCCTGCAGCTCAGGTTGGTGGCAGGGCTCACAGTGGGGGCATCGTGGGGAACACTGCCCCTGCTGCAAGCCCTGCCAAGACACATCAGCTGTGGAGCTCACAGTCATGAGAGCCAGTACAGGGGGAGCCCAAGTTCACGATCATGCATGTGTGGCATGGCAGGAGATCCAACTGTGTGGATTGCACATTAGATCCCATTGCACCTTTACCTGTATGGGTAGAGAGGCCCTGAGCCTGAGTGACTGGTGCCAACTTAGTCATGGGGGACATGTCAGGTCCCCTGCAACCAATCCCACTGACGGGGTTGGGGGTTCCCCATGGCCAACCGCAAGACGGCCGAGCTGCAGCTGATCGCAGTGGCTGCTTCTGGAAGTGACTGTGGCCGCTTCTGGGAGTGCCACAGTGCTCCACTCCCCAGCCTGCCCCCCTGCCCGTTGCCTAAGTGGTGAGCATGGCCAGTTATGGGGTGCACCGGCGCTCTCAGGGGGTGCACTACGCATCGCCACTGGCCCTAAGGGACTGAATTATATGGGAAATGCTGAGAGCATAAGGGTGTGGACAGAAGCTGCTTTTTCACCATTAAAACTGCTTTATTGCCATGACTTAACAGAAGTGCACAGCTTTACAGCACTTTAGAAATGGGTACAGTGCTTTGAATTAGCCCTTGTTAAATGAGTTATTAAATTTGAAGCACTGTATTTTACAGCACTTTACCAGCCTACAGCATTTTAAATAACTTCTGTACACTGATCAAATTTCTGACCAGTGGGGAAGCCCCAGGAGGCTGTGGGAGCACACCCTGCCTCCTAGCCTGGAAAATGCAGCCCCCCACCAAACACTGCACTTCTGTCATGATTAAGAGCACTGTCACTTTATAGTGCTATAAAAAGTACTCTTATTACAGCGCTGTAAAATGTGCACAGAACATTTCTGTACACATCCAAATAGATCGATTCACACAGACCATCTGGAGACAGTTTCACACAAGGTTTATATTGTACTTTTCTCCTATTTCTCTTTCATCTTCTGTTATGAACAAAAACATCACTCAGGCTGTGATTGTATCCTATACTCTTAACAATGTTCAATAATTTAGTATGAAAGAAACTCATATTCCAGACAAAAGCAGCATACATACAAATTCTTTTAAGGATAAGTTCTTTCCCTTTTTCACTATTACAGATCTCCAGGAAAGATCAGGGGACTATCTCAGATCCAGGTTACAAAGAAAAGAAATAAATGTTTTTTATAAGACTGAATTTGAAAGGAAATTGCATAGTGAAGGGTGGGGCAGCTTGGGTAAAAATAAGAGCTATATCTTCTCATCCTAGTGTCACCCTTCTTTCAAAGTGAGCTCATTCACTGTAAAGGTTCCATATATTCTAGATATGCATATACCAGGTGACAATGCTCCTCCATGCCATCCTTTGCCAGTCACTTCTTTTAAAAATTGATACTGGAGTCCATTTCCTAGTTCATGCTGCAGAACAGTGAAAATTGCAAGCTTCACATGGACTGAAGGATCATGAGGGATTGAGGATTTCATAGCCTGGCTATAGACTGTAACAGAAATTTCAGAATCTCTTTGTTTATTTTAGGCACTACAAGAGCAGACTCGATACAATAGAAATAATAGCATTTTCTGAGCTCACTGGGGTATCAGGATGATGAATACAATAACAGATAGCAAGATACTCAGGTTATATGATAATGGAGTCACACAAAAATGTCCAATATAAATTTAATTTTTACACCATAAACTTGGAGCCATCATCAAGAAGTTATCACTCCATAACATTTACCCCAATGTGACAAGCAAGCACCAGAATCCTACAATATTTTTTTCATGGCTCATGTATTTTCCTTCTGAGCTCATTAAAGAATTGAGGCCTATGGTCCAATTTATTTCACTCTAGTACTCCCTGTTATTATTATTACTCACTGTAACCAGTAATTAAAGAAACAATTATTCAGAGGAGACTTAGTAGTAAGTAGAATTATTTCACAATTGCACTACTGTGACTAAATGGAGGATTTAGACCAGTGTTTTAAAATACACTGTAAAGAAACTAATTATATATGAGCAGAGAGAGGTAGTTAACCGTGTTAGTTTGAAGTCAGGCAGAAGGTAGGACAGAGTGGCACTTTATGGATTACGTAATTCAGAGAGGCATATGTTTTTGTAAGCAGCAGTTAAATTGTCAGATGCTATGAACAGTGGTATGAATCTTTAGATTCATAGCATTTGAGAAATAAGCTGTTGCTTTTGAAACTTTATGCCTTTTTGAATTACTTAGGGCCTTTTTACACCTTACACGGTGAACCATACAGATGTTGATTGGTGTTACAGTGGTAGCTTCAGTTGGAGCAGTCACACTTCAGGCCAGCAGGGGCCTGGAGCACTGAAAAGTAAGAATACCTCACCCTCTCACTCTGGGCTTCCCCACTACCCCTCCTGGGACTCCCCCTACCGCTTGGGGCTCACCTCCACCCCCCTGCTTACTTGTGGCTGTCCATGCTGTTTGTCCCAGGGGAGCAAGCAGGTCAAGGCAGGGTTAATTTTCCTGCCTGGCCACCACCAGGTTGCTGATCATCTATGGGCTGAGCTGACCTTCACTACCTGCACCCCCCAGGAGGGATGGGGGATCTGGGGTGCTGATTAAGGTGGGGGGAAGGTAGCATAACCAATCTGAATCAGCAGGGGAGAGGGGGTGGGTGGGGTGTTACACACTAGTGTAACACAAGCTGGGTAACATGGATCAGAGATGACCCTGCCCTGGAGTGGCATAACGTTGAGTGGCCTAATGAGTGCTTAAAACTAATTTCAGATGCTAAAGTGGGAAAAATCAGGTGTTGAGAGTTCCAGGAGCTGCTAATAATTATATATGTTGATGACAGTGAATAGTACAATAACCTGAAGTGATCATACTTATATATGATTAACAAGCTCAAATTACTTCTTTAGTAAGTATATGAAGGGTCCTACAGTAAAGTACATATGTGTACTCACTACCAGAATCCCAAGATGGGATGTACTTACACACTAATACAAAATGGTGATTCTGAATGAACATGTATGTTACAGCTTGAAGAAACAAAAAGTTTTACAATTGTTAAGCTACCTTGCAAAGCAACGTGGGAGCTGACTAAACTCACGTTCTACGATGCTCCACAGCAGACCCACTGATGACCCAGAGAGATTAAAGGTCAGCAAAGTTAAGCCTGCAGCAATTGTTCTATGAACTCTGGCACATTCTGAATAGGCTCCTGCTGTTTTGTTGCCTTTGGCACTAATCTCATAGTTTAGCAAGGATTGTGAAATACTGAATAAAGTTACAAGGCAGATCAGTTCTTTTCAGTGACTCAAGGTCTCTCTCTCCAAATAGTCCATGTTTTCTAAATTCCTTTAGAGTGTAATCACATCTATTCACCAGAAATTTTCAATAGGTGTGTCAAAGGGCTCATAAAAATGAAAAGAGCTCCATAAACACTATGTGGGGCAGAGATCTATAATAGGAGGTTCACTATGATAACTATATGCTTTGACGATTTACCGTAATTCTACCAGGCCCTGAATGTAGGTATCTGCAGGAGACTTTAACAGGACAAGCTCATTATTTGGAGAACCCTAATTTCCATCTTATGGGTATGGGGTAGTAAGGAATGAGGCAGTAAGGGCTGAACTAATTCAGCAAAGCATCTTAGTACTCTGAGATACTAGGGAAAAAATGGCTTTCCTGAGGGTGATTTCATATTTTGATTCTGAAGTTTTACCATAGTATCACATTTCTAATCAATATGGACATACTTCCATATCTTACAATGATATTTACGATAATGAGGTATATAGATAGAAAGGTTAGACTGGCTGAAGTGCTGTCTCATAAAGGTTGTTACTCTGGAAAGGATATTAATACATGTCCCTACACAAGCACTTTATAGAGGGTCTGATCAGAAAGCTGAAAATACTAGTTTCTATTGGCTTTATATTTAGTTATATTTTTACAATAATGCAGTTGAAATATTATTGCAGTTGGAAAAGATATGGAAACGTGCACCTACATTAAATATTCCCCATATTTGTAGTTAGGGTTACCATACATCTGGGTTTTCCCAGACATGTCCTTTTTTTGTGTCCTCACATCTCTGTCTGTGTCTTTTTTTAAAATATCAAATGTCCAGGATTCTGCTCTGCTCAGCATTGAAGTTTTTCCTGGCACTTCCTGGCTTACTCTAGCAAGGAGCTGCTTGGGGTGGGGAAAGCAGGGGGAATGTAATTGGAAGCAGGGGCATCACATGAGTTTGTGCATGCACCCTGGCAGCTGTGGGCAGGTAAGTCTGTGGGGCGGGTTGAGGTTGGAGGGCCAGGGCTTGGAGACTGTTGTGTGTGTGTGAGGGGTATGTGAAGGGATGGGTGTGCAAGGGGGGTGGGTGCTTGCCAGCACTGGGGAAGTCTGCCTGGGCACTGGGGCTGTAGCAGGGTGGAGAGGCAGGGGAGGTGTCTGCCCTTCCAATGGGTTCTTCAGGTGCAGCAGGGAGCTACATGGGCAGCAGGGCTTGCAGGGGTCAGAGGACTGTGAGTTTGGAGTGAGAGGCACCAGCAGGGCTGGGGTGGGGGAGGGGACTGTAGCTTGGGAGTGAGGGGCACCAGGGGGGCAGATGACTGTGGGTCAGGAGCATGGGGCATAGGAAGGGCCAGGGGGGTGCAGGCCAGGAGTGAGGGGAATCAGCAGGGATGGGCGTGGGGCTCCAGCATAGTCTGGGTGGCGGGGTACTTTGGGTCAGGAGTGAGGGGCAGCAGCAGGGCTGGGGGGGCTATAGATTGGGAGTGAGGGGCAGGGGCAGGGCATGGGCATATCATTGTCCCCCCAATCATATTATCCCGCCCCACCCCGACGACAGATGTCCTCTTTTTTGCAACTGGAAATATGTTGTTAACTCTATTGTAGTAGCATTTTGTAATCTGGCATGTAACTACCCAGCTACCTGTTCAAAGGCAAGGTCTTGTACGTACCATAAGTGCAATTGTTTTTGTAGGCAAATTCTTTGTTTGGAAGAATTAGGCTTTAATTATTTATCCTACAGCACTGTCGCTCATTCTGTTTGTGGTGTTTTCAGGGCAAGTCTCATGATACTAGAATCTACCTTGAGAGTGAAAATTTGATCTCAGTTGATAAAAGATGAGGAAATGTATAGAATGATGAGGGTTAATCTTATAAATTCAGGTTTCTATGCAGCATATGTGGATGTGATTGATGACATAACATGATTTGCATGCTCACATGCATACACATACTTATATCAGAAAATGTCCAAGGCAGTAGAACTCAACTGCTGGCACCTGGAAAGCCAGTTGAACCATTTATTATGAAGTGGAGGTAGAAGTGTAGCTCCTGGGTCTAACTCATGGCACTTAACAGAAATTGCCATGAGTTAGACCAGTCCTCCCAACCCAGCAGATGTTAGCTGTTGGTCAGGAGGGTGAGTAACTGAATTCCAATTTAGAGCTGATCCAGGGAGAGAAGCTGAGTCTCTGCAGCTTCTTATCCTAGGTCTGCCCCCCACCCCCTCCCAATTCCAGTTCTGTCTCAGGAAGGGAGAGGGAGGAGGCAGGGGTGGGAGGTCTGTTCTGGGGTTTCCCCAACTGTGCTGGAGTGTGGTGGTGGGTGGATTGGAGCTCACCACCTCAGGGGGGCTCTAATGCACTTACCCTACTCTCCAGCACTTACTGGGAAGCCCCCAGAATGAAGTCCTTCCACTCTCTTCTCCCCCTCCCATTCTGAAAACAGCACGAGGAGCAGTGCTGGGCTGTGTCAGCTGAGCCCTGCTCCTGGTGCATACAGATGGAATATAACGCAGGCGCTCTGCTTTGGCGCACCTTCATCTGAAACCCGATTTAATGAGAGATCAGATTGTCACAGGATTAAGCCCTTTTAAAGTGCTTTGTAGCCATGCACTTTTGTTTGGTCATGGCTGTAGAGGGCTGTAGGGGCCAGATCTGGCACAAATTGTCACTTCTGTCTGTGCCTATGGTGTATCACAGTGACTTGGTATCAGTACTGATATACCACATCAAAAATAATGTGACCCAGCATAAACCTCTTGCACAGCAAATATTTATGATTCCCATTCATTTTGTCAAAAACTTCTCATGTTCATACCTGTTGCCTATATTTGGTTGCTAGGGTATAGTTACACACATACGGTGAATTCCTTCTCCTTACTCTTCCTGGCAGGAAGGAGTATTTGATGGACATTAACGTTCAGGTTTTCAGAACCTACATTTAGATTCTAAAGTCCATATTTAATTACCCAATCATGCAATTTTCAAGCATATCTTAATAAAAGGTGTGCTCAGACAGAGAAGAAATACTACTAGGTAGAGCAAAGAATAACTCCCCAGAGAAGAACTTAGCCCAGCTCTTGGGGTGAGATAAGAAGCTGTCCCCAAACGATTTTCTTCAGAAGCATTTTTAATGTCTGTCCTTTTGTACAAGTGGTCAGGTGAATACTTATATGATTTAGGAACAAAAATGTCAATAAAAAAATTGTCTTACTTTTTTAATATTAGATATTGAACTCCCATTGATTTCAGTAGGAATTAGATGCGTGGGTGTTTATAAAGTCTACTTGTTGACAATCTGCATCTCTGGCACTGAAAAAAAAGGAGCCTTTAAACATTTTGGAAAATTTCAACCTAAATCAATGACCTAGTTTTCAGATCTCCTATTTCTGATGACTCAAGTCTCAAATGTAAGAGATTACCATTTAGGAATATTTTCCTTCACCTACAGAAAAATGCTTTGTCTCCCATGAGCCTATGTCCTGACACACTATGCTATTCTTGACCCCAATTTATTCATGCTACGCAGGAAGAAGGACATCACTCAGGCATTTAAGGATCTTGATACTGCCTATGCTTGAGCCAGAGAGTAAGATGCTGGAGCCTACTTTGTATGTGATCCCTGGCCTTGATATCCTAAACTAATAACTGTGATTTTGAATCTTGACACTTACCTGATATTTGGGCATTACTGAAATTAATGCAAACTTCTGAATATTTTGAGTACTTTTGAAAAATATAAATGACTTATTTGAATCCCTAATATTTATATATTTTCTTTAAAGTATTCTTATTTTTTTACTCAGTGATTTTTTTATAATGCTAAGAGATTTTACACAGAATTTTTAGAACAAAGGGAAGCCCATTAGAAATATTATTTTTCCTAACAATACAAATGTCTCAGAAGACTCTGAAACAACTAAGCATGATGAAATATAATTCCTTTCTGGTGATTGCAAAACTGGATTTTATTTGAACTCCATTTATAGTTGGCAGTGCAGAAATAGTACAAATTAGAAAGAAAAATTACACATAACTTTGTAGCAAGGCTTTACAGTGAGCCAACACAGTTCTACTTAAAGAACTGGGTAGAAAGTTACTTAGCTTACTGACTTAATACTTGTATCAGCTTTGTGATCTGTTAGGTACCTAATGCATCACTGAAGTTCTAGAGCTATACAAAGTTGTTAGAGTCTTCTGCTAATTTGAGGCCGAACCAATACAAGACTGAAAGCATCTCATATTTCCTGTCACATTGAATGGACTGCATTTAATTGTAATATCTATTTTTCTGTTCTTTTTGCAATAAATACTGATTTTTAAATATATTAATTATATTCAGCCACGTTTCCTTTATGTTTTCTAATGTATATTCTGACTATTTCCTGCTTGCCCTAATATTTATCTTGACAACTGCCTTCTACTGCTTTGGTAGAAATGTATCATGTCTTTGAGAACCACTCTTGTTATCACCTGCTTTTGCTTCGTGCAAATCTCCTTGTCAATATTTGTGAAAACCTTTTGAGTGCATCCAGACTAACAAAGTGTACCTTGGCCTGAGAGCACCAGCCTGGACAGACAGAAAGGTTTCCAAATGCACTGTAACCCTTTAATAACCTGGGTTCCTATGACATCTCAGCCATTTACTGTGTTCATTTAACTTATGATGTACGTTATCGTCTATTTTATGTACTTGTTAAAATTCTAGACAGCAGACAAGGATGGTCTTGATAAAGGAATAAATTTGGGGGCATAAAGGTATATAAAAAAATAAGTGGTGTTGCACTGGAAAGTATAACGAAAACATGGGAGGCTTCATAGTATCATACTGACTCTCAACACATACGAAGTTATAGAATACAGAAAGTTTCTATTTATAAAAAGCTCCAAACTAGAAGCTCACAGGGTTCAATTTACATTACCAATTTATATTACCTTCCTCATATACTGCTGAAGAACATCTGGAAGGCAGTTTCCATTTCTGGATTTTCAGATGTGTGCCATTTCCAGTCCCCTGTTTGATAGTGTATAAGTGCCTGAAGGGCAGGTATCAGAATATGTGTGGCATGTCTCAGTGACAGGAATTTTATGTATTAAAAAAAACAAACAAGAAACCAACAAACCAACCAACATGCTCTCTACTACTAAAAGGTAGAACTCTTTCATCTGTGACTGGAAGTTAGTCCAATCCTTCACTCTCACTTAAAAAAAAAAACCTAACAAAAAAACCAGAGTCTGTTATGAGAGAAGCATATGTAGAAGACACAAGACATGATTTTCCATGATGGTACTGGCAACATGTCCATGTCTGGAAAAGTGCTCAGAAAGGTAGACTTCTCCCATTCCAGTGACACCACATTTTTGTGCAGCTTTTTAGTGAAATGAATGACAGCAGAAATAAAACAACCTGGAGATCTGTTTAAAGGCAGAGGAAGTGAGCAGAAACAAATCTTTTCTCTCACTATTTGTTCTCTGCACTTTTTACAAAGTCCGGTTTCTCTTGTTACTGTTCCTTCTTTTTGGTTTTCTACGTCTCCTCCTTTATTTCTCTCTCATTTTCCTTTTCTGTTAAGGTTTTTCTCCTGCTTCTTCATGTGCTGTCTCTTTTTTTCTCTTGCTTTTTTGTGCATTATCTACAGCTTTCATATTTTTGTGCTACTGTCTCCCAAATTCACCTACATTCTCTCCCAAGACCATTCAAATAATGAATCTTTGTTTTCCTCATTCTGTAGTACCTTACTTGTTCTACATACAATTCTGAAGTTCTGATTTAGACAAAACTCTCATTGATCTTAAGAGGAATATTCCTTGAGATAGAACTGCACCAAATCTATATCCTAGGACTTCTAGTTCCTTTCACTGTCTGAGCTCTTCCCTCAAGTTTGTATGTTATCTTTTCAGCTTGATTTACATATGAATTCACTTATCACAAATCCAGTGCATTTAATTTATTTGCATTCACACTCAGCACAACCCTAGTATTAAGGAAACAGAAACCAAAGACTAGTGGTATCAAGCTGTAATTTACATCCTACCACCTAAATTCCCCTACTACTAGTTATATAAACTTGTATTCACTGCAGGGTAGAGGTCAATCAGTCTAGAATTAGGAATAGAAGAGTAGGGTTATAAAAGAAAAAAAAGCAACCGTTAAGAAAGTCAAAAGGAGATGTAATAATGAAGGATTACTTTGCTTTATCTTATCAACCTGCTCTTTGCCATTCCAACATTCATCTTTCTGCTCACCTGGTATTTAAATGCTTTACACGCAACTTTCTTATCATTATGACATGATACTATCATTCATAGCATCTGTGATTTGCTCTACTACATCTGGAAAAGGATCAAAGCCGTTAACAAGTCACATCCTGGATAAGGATCAAGTAGCAAGAGACTGTAAATGATTTCTGAACGCCAGTCCTTTCCCAACCAAGCAACATTTCTTGTCTGATGATGGATATAATAATTCCAAGTCTCACCAACTCAGTGGTTTTTTTACTTTCAATTTTAAGTACCTGGTAATTAAGTAACTGTGCCTCATTCTGTGGTCCTCCTTGATTGGATACAAGCACCCTGGATGCTCCAGCATTAGGATCTATCAGCTCTAGCCCTCAGTGGGGTTCAATAAGTGTTCACAGAGTCTGACCACAGGATTCTTTTACAGTTGCACTTGTTGTATGTATGATTATTTCAAGCAAAAAATAAAAGCTAAACAACAGCTCTTAACTCAGAATTTAAGAGCAACCCAGAACAGGGCTTATCAGGTTACCTTTTTGGAAACCCTCCACATCAGTTTGCATTGGCAGATGGTTGCAGTCCCAAGCCCTACTGCCTATTTATTTCCCTCCTAGCAAAAAAAAAAAAAAAATCTTCTCAGTTTTCAAATCCTCCAAATGCTGCTGTCTCCAGCTTGCTGTTCATAGTTATAAATCATCTTCCAGCTCCCTCCTGAGATGATTCCCCTCTGACAGCTCATGGTAATCTCTTTCTTGTACCATGGAGGTTTTGAAATCCCTGTTAACTGGATGTTGAACTGAATGTCCAGTCTTGAGCCAGCAGCTTTATTAGAATATTCCATATGCATTTTTTTCATGACAAAATTTGCTTCTAGGTGCACACAAGGGCTATTCACTGTATTAGTTCCACTTAAGACCTCTTTTGAGGGCTTAAATAGTTCATAAGATTATGTTGTCTCCCTGGGGTAAATTTCACCCTTTATCAAAATCCATGACTTCTTACCAGTAGGAGTTGTAGTAAGAATGCATTGCTTTAATGGTAATAACTGCTAGCAGAAAACTTAAGTGGGAAGATACATTAATGGGCTACATTAAGTATTTTAAAAAGTTTCCTAATAATACTTGGCATTTATGGCTTAGCCTGAAATTATGTCTTAATAAGAAGTGAAGCACAATGGAGTGAAGCACAAAGGAGGCAAAATTATACTGGACTATAACCCTAGAAAAGGGAACCAGCCTTTTCGTAAGATAGATAATACTTTGTTCTACCACTGATTAATTCACTCTGACCCACAGGTGACCAAATTAAGAATTATTTACCAGAAACTTTGTATAAAAAGACAGGGGAATGAATAACATAAAGCTACAGTTCTACATAAAAGAACCTACTGAACTTTTGCCTTTGTTTCCAGTGGGAAGAAATGTGTTATTCAGTAGACATTAGAAAACGGTTCAATTTCATGTAATTTTTTTCCCCAGGGATTGCTAGCTCTCACTGACCTAACTGGTCTTGTTCATCTCTGATGACTGGATAACACCAATGACATCATTCCTTAGGAAAGAATGCCTGCTGCTTTTGTGCATGCAGTAGCAGTTCTGAAGTGGGAGCCCAGACTGAAATGTTAAGGTATAATATGTGATTACATGCTAATGGAGACAATTTACAAGCCATTGTTCTCCAAATATGATAATCTGATCTTTATACAAGCTTCCTTAGCAAGCACTGAGAAGAGTTAAACTTTACAGTCACAGCTAAGATGTTATTTAAACACATGTAACAAATTTACACAAGAAAGGTAAAAAATCTGATAGGAATTCTAGCTAGCCCAATGGAGTATAAAGGATGGGACCATGTTAAATCCACTAGAGTACAGAAATAAAAACAAATGGTCTATTTAAATAAATTATAAACTTAAAGTGCCAGGTTACCATTGATTTTAATCCCTAAAGCAGCCCTTGTTTCATCACAATGTTTTAAATAAATAATATATTGCCATTCGATGAAAACCCCAGTGAATTCTAAAAAATTCAGTCATTCAGTCTTGTAGGAAACACACTGAATTATTAAAAAAAAAATCAATATTTAAAGAAAACATCCCTTAAAATTCTAGTCATTACTTGGAAATTGATATTTTTGTCTGCATAATAACAGAGATTAATCAGCTGAGATGGAGAGAGTCTTTCCCTTTTCTTTTAATGAAAAACAGCTGTCTCTGAATACAATTTTTACTGAAACATAGGGGGGTTTTAAAACTAAATTGGCATAAATTAAACCTTATTTGGTTTACTTCATGGCAGAATTATACGTGAGAACACAAACTGCCTTTCCACCAAACATAGTGTCAATCAGCAAATTCGGTCCATGGCTAACAAGACCCAGAACCTTTATAGCACCATTGCTGGGCTGACTGGCCTTTGTTACAGAAACCATCTGTGCCCTTCTTTGTTTATAAGCTAATGGACAGAACTATAGCTTTTGTGCCCAAGATCCTTCTATTTCAGTTTGAGACACTTAAAGGAACAACGCTGCCTATAATCTGAATGTCTCATACTATTGAAGTCTTTATATTGTTCTCATTACCATGGTACTTGAGCCAACTGTATAACCTTATGGTTATCAGTACCCTACAGGAATATTAAACCACTTATTTATAACTTTATTATGGAAAGTGCCAGAAAATTAAAAGGTTTGTATGTATCTACTAACCACTGATAGTAGGAATGACAAGAAGTAGAATGACATCATAGGAATGCTTAAAGTGGAAGTGGTGCAATATATAACTGACATGAGTCTAATTTGGCAGAAGGCAGGGTAGATTTGTGCCTTATAAACTAATTGAAATGCATAAGCTTTTGTAAGCAGCAGCTTGCTTCATCAGATGCTAAGAAAGGGCTGAAGAAAGCAGACTTTCTACAATGATTTGAATACAAAGGGGAGGGGAGGGAGAGGGGAAAAAAGGGGCACTTCTGGGAGAGGCGAGGTGGGTAGAAGAGAAAAAAACAAAGCAGTTAATAGAGGGACAGAAGATTATAAAAGCTTATCCAAGGAATGGGATAAAAATCTATAGTCACAGGTTAGAGCAGTGGTTCTCAAACATTTTTTTTTACGGACAACTTGAAAATTGCTGAGGGTCTCGACAGACCACTTAAACTTTTTTTTGTTCTACAAATCAAAGCGCACAACTCATATTTTAAAATCAGTAGTCCTACCTTACAAGCACAGATATTCTCAATTGTTCTGCAACCTTTCTGTGGACCACCTGAATGGAGCTCGTGGACCAGTGGTGGTCTGTGGACCACAGTGTGAGAACCTCTGGGTTAGAGCATACTTAGTACAATGCAGTCTGTGGATGATTTCTTGTAGTACAATTTTCCATTCAAGTTTGTTTTTAAAGTTTTTTTGCCCAAGAACAGCTACTCTGAGATCAGCGATGGAATGTGCAGGAAGGTTAAACTGTTCTAGCACAGGCTTGCGTGTCTTTCTGCAATTGGTATCAAATCAATGTTCATTCCTTCTTTCACATACAGATCACCCTGTCTGTCCAGTATAGATAGCAGAGGGGCACTGTAAGTGTGTCATGATGTATGTAACATTGATAGAGAGCAGGTGAATGAACCTTAGATGTTATAATTGTGTTATTTGGTGATGATGTAGTCTATGTTGATGAACAGGCACAGCTGACATCTGGGTCTGGATCAAGGTCTGGTGTCTTGATGAGAATAAGAGTTAAGTAGCCTGTTGCAGGAGAGATGCTTTTTGAGTTTGGGAGTGTGTATGTGTGTTTGGGGGGGGGGGGGGAGTGTCTGTAAGTGAGGACAGGCTTTTCTTGATGGCTAGCTTGAGATGAGTTCTCAGAAATTTATTTTTCAGGAGAAGTTGGAGGTCATTTATGTGCCTAAGGTGTTCAAGCTGGGGGCTGTGGGTGACAACCAAAGGGGTTCTATTGTCCTTGTCTTGGGGTTGTATTGTAGGAGATCAGTGCAAGGGCTGATCTGGCTCTGTTGATTTAAGTGACTTTGGTTTTATGATTCTATTGTAAGTATAGAAATCCATCCTCCAGATCCTTAAGGTATGCATCCTCGTCAGGGAGATCAGAGCAGATACACTTGTAAAACAAAGCTTGGCTGTAGATGACAGATCTAGTGGTGTGCTTAAGATGAGAGCTGCTGACATGGAAGTAGTTGTAGCAGTTGGTTGATTTCCAATGCAATGTGATGGTGATATGGCCATAGCAAACTTGAACTATGGTGTTCAAGAACTGAATTTGCTGGATAGAGTATTGCAGAGACACTTTGATTGAGAGGCCGAAGTCGTTAAAGTCCTGGTGGAATTTCTGTAGAGACTCCTTCCCATGTGTCTTCATCTTCATATGATGAAGATGTCATCAATGTACCTTATATATATCAGGGGGATGAGAGGGCAGCTGCGGAGGAAGCAGACTTCAAGGTTTGTTATAAATATATTAGCATATTGGGGGCCATATATGTGGCCATGAGAGTGCCATTCATTGTTAGGTATAGGGAGTCTCCAAATCTGAAACAGTGGTGTGTAGGGACAAAATGGGAGAGCATGATAAAAACAGAGGTGGTGTCCTCATCAGGAATAAACTTCTTTATGGCTTGTAATCTATCCTCACAGGGATATTGGTGTACAGAATTGTGACATCCATGGTAGCTAATACGGTGGTAGCTGGAAGCTGGTTGGTGAAACATAGTTTTTTTTATGTAATCTGTGGTAACTTTCAAATAGATGTAATGATGCCAATGCCAGAGACAATGGTGTGTCCTGAGTTGCTAGATTTGTGGATCTTGGGTAATAAGTAAATGTTGCTTGGCCTGGGCTCCTGAGCGGTAGAAAGCATTAATCCTCTCCTGTGTTTTTGGAAGTTGTCTTTAAGAGTTTATTTAGTTCCTTCTAGTATTGTGCCATGAGGTCCTCAGTTAGGAGTTTGTAAAACTCTGTGTTGGAAAGTTCTCTCAGCTTCCTTTAAATATGCTGTTTTGTCCATGACAATAATGGCACCCCTCTTAAAAGCCTGTGGTATGATAATATTAGAGTTGTTTTTTAAGGCTAAGTATGGCTTGCTGATCTACAGGACTGAGGTTGTAATGCAAGGCCTGTTGTTTTCTGAGTCAAATATGTTATTGTGAGCAACTTATATAAATATACTATATTTTGCATTGCACATGATTTACAAATTGATCCTGATTTCTAAAAATGATTTTTTATAAATATTCCCTTGTAGTTTGGATGAAAATACCTGGCAGCAGGTGACACACAAAGTGTTCACTTTGCCTATGTATTATCTGCAGACTGTGGCTGCAAATTCACCTAATTAGAATATTTTATTTCTGAACCCATACAAAACAATAATGAAAAAAGCCCCCAAATAATTAAAACTACTTTCGTTCAAGCCCTATTTTTGTTTAAGCACTTTTAATTGCACAGGGGCTTAATACATGTGATGGTGAGACATTTTAATTAGAGTGGTCGTCTAAGAGCTGCTCTAATTAAAACACCCGCCTCCTTGATCTCCAAGTACATGTATAGATGCCCAAAGCCTACAAACTCATTTCTCTTGAACAATCTCATAGTTTGAAAACAAAGTTCAGTGTGTGATAAACCTTAGCAGGTCTCTAGGCCTTTGTCATGTCCCTCCAAGTGGTTATACTTTAATGAGACTATTTTTCAAATGAAAATTAAGTGAAAGATAAAAAGTGAAAATAAATGAAAGCTATACTAAAATTTAGCTTACTGCAAAATATTGTTTGCAAACTAGGGAAATCTAAAACACATTGGTATTGTATTGTTCCCAAAAATGTACATGGCCATTTTGTTAAACCTGGGGTTTAGTGAAATAAAACAGTAGTATCATCAATAAAAAAAAATTAAACTCATTTAATTCCTTTAACTTTTTCCTTGATCTTGTTTCCACTCCAATATCATTCCTACAAGCAAATACAAGAGATACGCAAACTGCCTTTGTTATCTTACATAATATTAGCTAGGAAGCAATAAGCAGACAAAAGCATAGGGCTATGCAAAATGGCTGTGCTTCAATTTGGTTTCAGTCGTTTTGGAGTACAGTGATTCGTTTCGGTATTTTGGATCACTGTCCTGTTTTGTTTCAGCCAAATCTATTTCAGAGATTCATCTCTGCCAAATCTCCTTTGAATCTGTTTCAAATGGGCTGCAAGGGAAGCTTTGCATAGCCCTACTCAGGTGGGTGAGGCTTGGGGCTGGGGGCTGCAGGGCCCCAGTGGGGAGCAGGATGGAACTGTGGGTGGCTTGTCTGGGGGAGGCGAAGGGCTGCTGCCCTCTGTGCAGGTGAGGAGACCCCCACGTGGATTTCTGATCCCTGTCTTGTTGGATCACAGGGCAGGGAAGCAGCACAGAGCAGCGAGCAAGTCTGCTGGTCCCTGCCATGTGACAGCTCCTCAGGGAGCAGAGTTCCATGCCAGGGGTCCTCTCACTGCTGCTGCCTGCCCCAGCCTGCAGCGGCAGCCTGCTGAAACTCTGCACGCAGATAAGGGGCTGCACACCCTGGGAAGAGCTGGGGAAATGATCAGAGAGCTGGGATGTCAATATCTGAGCAATCCTTCCCTTCCTGTTTTTAGCCAGGGTATGCTTGGAGTCAGGGCAGGAGAAGCAGCCCTTGCCAGGCTGTTAGGGTGATGGGGAAAGGAGCATAGCCAGACCCTGGCTCTTGGCCAGATGCCAGCCCAGCATGGCCCCCATAGATGACAGGGAAGGGGGTTCCCCTCTCCCTCTGGGGGACCCCAGTCAGGGTCTGCCAGGGCTGGCCATGCCGGTCGGTATCTAGCTATGCCCCCACCCCTGTTCTGGCTCAAGAGAAGAGGGGTAGGGCCAGCCCTGCTTTATGGAGCAGACAGCACAGCTGAGCCCAGGGATGAAAAGCATCCTGGGATGCTGGGGGACTCTGAATTAACTTAAACCAGGAATGGATGTGGGGTAGAAGTTCCATAAAACAGTTTGACCTCAATCACTTAAGTTCATTGGCGATGAGTAGGGGGTGCATGTGGGTGCATGTGCACCCCCTATGAAAAGCATTGCTGATGCTGCCAGCAGTGCCTGCAGACAGTCACCGCTCACCAGCCCTCCCCAGACACCGCGTCTGTGGGCGGTCCCTGATTCCTGCCATCTACTGCCAATGCTGCTGGTGGTATCTGTGGGTGGTCGCTGACCATTAGTCAGTGCTCATCGCTCCACCCGCCCCTGCCATCAACACTGTCATGGCCACCTACGGGAGCACCCCGCTCAGCCTGACCTGGCCGCCAACAGCACTGCTGCTGCCTGCAGTAGCGCCCTACTCAACCCCGCCATGCCACTGACAGCACTGCTGCCGCCTGTGTGTGGTTGCTGTGCCCCCCCAGCCTCTGGGGGCATATGGTATTCATGGTTAAGTCTGATACTACATTCAACCAGGTTTATCTTAAACCAGCTTCAGCCATTTTGAAACTGGTTCATGTGCACTGAACTTTTCTTCTGTTACAGGTTTAAACCAGTTTCTGATCACTTGATCCAGTTTATATATAACTCCTATCCTTAGGCAGGGTGCTTCAGCAATCCTCTCCATGGAACCCAGACCAGGATTTATTGTTCCTCTCTTCAACTTGAACCCTCACAGTTGTAATTCTTTTCGGTTCAGCTGCTCCTCTAGGTACAGGAGGCTGCAATTACAAGCTCACTGCATGCACATAAGTGATTCTAACCTGAAGTTTGTTTTTTTAATTCTTTATCTAACTTGACAGGACAAAGACACAACCCAGTAGATGACATTACAGTTCTTAAATAGCATATTTAAGCCTAAAAACTGACCTTTCTTATGCTGTACAAATGATTGGATCCATGTGCTCGGAGAGCAGTCACTAATGGCTTACTGTCTAATTGGGAGGAGGTATCAAGTGGGGTTCTCCTGGAGTCTGTCCTGGATCTACTGCTGTTTAATATTTTCATTAATGATTTGGAGGATGGGATTGAGTGCATTTTCAGATGAACCATACAGACACTCAGGAAGGTACAATTAAGATCCAGAATAACATGAATAAACTAGAGAAATGATCCAAAAAACAATACAAAAAAATTAATTAGGAACAAATGCAAATAAAATGAATAGGGACAACTGCATTTGGACCAGAAAAATCATAGGCACAAATATGGACCAGGGAATGACTGGTTAGGTTGCAGTACTGCAGAAAGAGACCTGGGATTATAATGTATCATAAACTAAATGCAAACAACTGGTGTAATTTTGTTATTAAAAAAAAAATGTAAGAGCTCTTAAATTAAGCTCTTAACTAGGGATGAATATAGCCATGTACATAGCTTCTCATTTCCAAATATTGGAGTTTTGGAATAAAATGGAAAAATGCAAATTGCCCATTTTTTGATTGTGTGAAAACAAATCTACAGCTGAGATCTTGCAGCATTCAGCCATCTTTCCCCTTCCAGGTTTGTCCATAAATGACAATCTACCAAAAGAGCAGAGGAAGCTACAGCTGCCTTCTATAGACAGGGGTGATGAACTTAAGTCCATATTCATCCCTAATTAAAAGCTTAATTTAAGAGCCTAACCCAAGATTGCACATTTTGCCTTTATTGTATGTTACTGTTTGTACCATTTAGAAACAGTCTGCATATACATTTTGGGAAAGTAAAAAAAAGTGAAAAGAAGTAATAACAAAGGACAAGATGTGAGTAAAACCTTTTTTAGTATGGATTAGATTTAGAGAATGTACTTCACAAATATTTTAACAATTTAATTCTGGTTTTCACTAGAAAATTTTTCAATGGAAAAATTCCAGCCCTTAGCAACCTGATAATGAATGGGAATATTGATATGTGCATTCAATAAGGTTTGAATCACAGTACTGTACTGCACATCTGACTTTAAAATGATCTGCTCAGTTTAAATGTCAGAAATAGTGTATTGAATTGTTTGCTTTTGGTACTCTCTTTCTCTGGTGCCTTTAGTCTTCAGGAATTAAGCAGTAGATGGCAGCATTCAGTGAACAAATGGACTTGACATCTTATTAGACTTGGAAGTAGTGCAAATAAAATTCAAACGTTACTATTAAAAATGTATTTCCATTTGCAAATAATCTTTTTGTAATACCAAATTAATATCCCATTGGAAAGCAGTTTACATTTTTTCTTTTTTTCTGCTCATCAGTAAGATGTGTATAAGAAATCATTAAGAAAATGTGAAACAGAAATAGAATAAGAATAGAATAAAAGATATGTACAAACATCCTTAGATATTTATAGCAGCAAATACCATCAAATATTTTAACAATTTGTTTCTTTTTTTTTTTCACTAGAACATTTTTCAGTGGAGAGTAACCTGAATCAGTGTGCGCTCAACATCTTGGTAGCATTTTGGCAACAAGGCAATTTACTTACATCCCTAAATGTTGTTTTAGGATATTAATTAGAAGCAGCCATTTAAAAAAAAAATCTATATGCCTATAGGCTACCTTTTGCCTATACATAATAGAAAATATTTTATTGAGGTAGGATTTCCTGCTTGCATTGTCTCTTTCTGTTAGATGCAGACACTTCCATTTCCCAGTGGAGAAAAGCCTTTGACACATTTACTATGCCTGAGCAGTGCAGCACTCCTACTAATTTCAAAATTGGGTTGTTTCTTCAGTCCTAATCTTTACAGCAGTTTACTGTCCTCTCGCATTAAAATGGGTCAGGTAACATGCATTTGAGTATGCATATTGCTTCATATTTTGTTTTAAAGTATATACTTTTGAAGCAGTAGATTCCACAGAAATAAGGAAACAGAGCCATTAAGGAACATACTTTTTCCTTCAGGTTTTTTATAAACTTGCATTTAGAAGTCCTGGGGAATCACTACAGGAAGTTACACTCAAAATATCAGCACCCAAATTCCTTCTGGGGTCCAAGGTAGGGTCAAAGGAAATGTTTTTTCAGGAGAATTAGGTATAAGTAACAAGCTGATCTCACTCAGGCAGTACAAGACTGACAGCTATTGCTTCATAGTAAACAGGTTATCAGCATGCTGATAAAGAACATTTACGGGCTTAAATGAAAAACCAATGGAACTAATATGGCAATGCAGACAACTTAAAATTGACTCATTAATCTATGTTTGTCTTTCTTTTTAAAATAATCTTATGGAGGAAAAAAAACATTGTGGTGGAATCAGACTAATTTTCAAGGGTCAGATTCTGAAGTCTTCTAATTTCTTACTCAAGCAAAACTCTTCCAGATTTTAAGGGGATGCATGTACTTTCAAATACATAAACAAATAGGATAATATGCTGCTTTCTGCTCACCATTCACCTTGTTTAGTCAATGAGAGTTTTGCCTTAATTAACACCCAATAAAAGATGAACAACATCTTCAGGAAAGCATCCAGTCTATCAGCATAAAATAGAAAATCTATTTTGAAATTGGCCTTTACACTATACCCATTATCAGACTTATAACTGTGGCTTTTGAGCAGCTACAGTTCTTTTAAAATCAAAATAGTGATGCGACTTCAAAAAAACCCAACAACCTATAAACCTGACCCAAATCCTACACTGAGTTCTAAACCATGCCTCACAATTTAACTCTAACTGAGAAATGAAACCTGTTCATCCAGTACAAATAATTCCTTAGTTAAGGAATGGCAGGACATTCTTAGACTCATCGTGACAACTTCAACTCTATTGAAGTGACTTAAGAGGCTTGTTAGTGAAGACAGTTCTTATCTGCATTTATTTGTTGCTGATTTTTATGTAAGAAGCAAATTTTATTTATGCACAGCATCTCATCAGGGAAGTTTTGGAGCTTTCATGACCTGATTTATGAGTGTTAATGCATATTAATGAACAGCTTTAACTGAATAACCCAACCTACAATCTGACTCTGTAATAAGATTTGTGCCACATTACATTTCTGGCCACGTGTAGCTCCAACAGGTCATTTCCTAGTTATAGGCAAGGTTGGGGGCTATATTCTTTTAGGGAAAAACAAGATTCCATTTTAAATGAATGGTTACTATGTCCCTGAAAGAATCTGCTTCGAAGCGTCAGCTACTCTTGCAATAATAGACTTATATTACCTTTGCAAAGAGATTAAGGCTATGCTGGGGATTTTTTCAAGGAAGAGGGCTAGGTCTGCCAAGAAAAGCAATACAAAGTAATCAAGGCTTTTTTTTTTTTAACTTGCAAAGAAAATAGATGGGAGTTATAGGGAAGACGTTTAAGTGCAGAATTTGGATTGAACTTTTTTGGCTCTTATTTGCTCTGACCCTTATGCCAAGCTCTAATGTAGAAAAAGAAGCTGGCAGTAGGGGGCAGATGGGGAGGGAGAAAGCAGCTGCTGTAGCTCTGACTCTGGCTCCAATATGGGCATGGAGCCAGAGTCAGAGCTGCAGCAGCCACCTGCCCTATCCTATGCCTTGCACTCAAATCCAAGATGAGGACCCTCCTGCCATGTTGAATAGAGGGTGTGGGGAACCTCATTTTGGATTTGAGTAAATATAGTATACAGCCCAAGGTATCATTTAAGCCACATATGATTTAGAAAATACACGGTTTAGACAATAGGATATTACCCAGTAATCTATGCTTAAGTGAATTACATTCTACCTAGACTTTTCTTAAATCCTTAGTAATTCTCATACCATTGACTTAGTTCAAATGTCACTCCACTGGTAATGGAACTTTGTCCAAAGTCCATACTCATATATAAAGTGCTGAGGCCCTGATCCAGGACATCATAGCACTTGCCAGCTCATCATGGAGGGACAATGTTCTTATGCTAACACTCAAACTGTTTGGGAGATCAGATTTGAATGGGGTTTTTGAAGGCCCTTATCGCTGGGCCTTTTCTCCTCTCCTTAGCTGCACTGTTTTGTTGTACAGACTGCTTTTGTTAATGTAAGAGTATTGTCAATGGATCAAAGAGTAGAATGTCTTTATTATTAAAATGATCATAAAATCTGACATGGCATATCTGCTACTAAACCCCTAGTTCCAACACATACTGTGGTTATATCTATTGGTACCCTTTGTTTTAGAGACAAAGCAAGATTACCATAGAATTAAATATTTTAGGTATACTTCAATTTTATAAACCATTATAAAATGTGTGTGGGGGTCATATTTTTAGCCATTTCTTAAAATAACTAATTGTAGCTTAACTTTTATTTACATGTTGTTAACAACTAATACCCAAAAGAAGCGGTTCCTGCTAAAAATAAACACCTGGAATCATTAGGGCACTACAATAGAAACATACCAAAAAGGAAATTAAATCTTTGAAATAGTCCCCATTAAAAATAGTTCCATGGCACTGTTTCATGGCAGGAAATGAAATACAAAATAAAACTATTCTAAGCCAGATGCTATAGAAAAACAAACTATGACATCATTCCCCTACATAGATAGAACAGTTGGATGGGAGGGATATCACCAGTGAATTCGAAGGCGAATTCACTGAGGGGAGACCATCTGCACACAGACATCCCTAATAACTATTTTGGGTAGTTTCATACAGCTGATTTTGCTAGCTACCAGTGCCAAACAGTTCCTTTGGAGCATATACACTTGGGTCTACATTTTTTCTGTGCAGGATAAGTCAGGGGCATCCAGCTAAGCAAGCTATTAACAGCATCTAGTGGTGAAGAGTCTTTTTAAAGCATTTATATAATTCAGAATAACAGCTGGTTTTGGGCTGTACACAGATATGAGGCAAGGGATTTCATTTCCCAACAGATTCAAAGAAAAAACTCATTAACATCAGCGGAGGCTTGGCCGTGAGATGAGGGGCAAATGTCTCAAAATGAGCTTTAACTTTGTGTCCTGCCATAAGGCAGTAGTAAAAGTAAATTGCAAAATGCTGTACCCACTGGATACATCTACACATGCATTTGCTGGGGCACCAGTTTACTAGAGAGACCACTGCTACTGTGCTGTTAAGTGTCTCATGTAGATCAGGGCCAGCCCATCCTATCCTTAAACCTGCAGCATCCTTATAGGCTCAGCAGTGCTACACTGGCTAGCACTACGGAAGAAAGAGACTTGGGGGTCCTCACTGACCACAAGATGAACATGAGCCTGCAATGTGATGCTGCGGCTAGCAAAGCGACCAAAATGCTGGCTTGCATCCATAGATGCTTCTCAAGCAAATCCTGGGATATCATTCTCCCCTTGTACTCGGCCTTGGTGAGGCCGCAGCTGGAGCACTGCATCCAGAGCCACGCGCATGATCAGAGGTCAGGAAAACAGACCTTACGACAATAGGCTGAGAGCCATGGGGCTCTTTAGCCTGGAAAAGCACAGGCTTAGGGGTGATCTGATGGCCACCTATAAGTTTATCAAGGGTGACCATCAGTATCTGGGGGAACGTTTGTTTACCAGAGCGCCCCAAGGGATGACGAGGTTGAATGGTTACAAACTACTGCAAGACCATTTCAGGCTGGACATAAGGAAGAATTTCTTTACTGTCCAAGCCCCCAAGGTCTGGAACAGCCTGCCATTGGAGGTGGTTCAAGCACCTACATTGAACACCTTCAGGAGTAAATTGGATGCTTATCTTGTGGGGATCCTATGACCCCAGCTGACTTCCTGCCCTTTGGGTGGGGGGATGGACTTGATGATCTTCCGAGGTCCCTTCCAGCCCTAATGTCTATGAAATCTATCCTGCAAA
Organism: Alligator mississippiensis; assembly: GCF_030867095.1. NCBI lineage: Eukaryota > Metazoa > Chordata > Crocodylia > Alligatoridae > Alligator > Alligator mississippiensis. The sequence goes on from NC_081825.1 coordinate 61,989,253, forward strand.
ACCTATGGCTGCAGGGGTCTTACAGCCAAGGGACCCCCTGCATCCAGTCACTCACCACCCCATCCCTGCTACCAGCTTCACGTCCGGCTGCTCACCACCCCCTGCCTTCTTTGTGTCAGGGGGCCCCAAAACTATATCTTGCAGGGGGCCCCAAAAAATTGTGGGCCGACCCTGCACTGAATATTTTCCATAAACTATCGCTATAATATCTGATTCGGCTATGTGATCCATTTTACAAAACTTTCCACAAGAAAATCCCTACTTTGATAAGATATGGCATTCCTATTTCAGGAAGAAGTGTTTAGTATTTGGAGATTCAGGAAAGGTTTTGAAATCAGTTTAATAAAACAGAGTTATAAGCTGAGCCTTTATTATGGAGCAACTGCCGCAGCTCTGTAAGTGTATTACATGGCACATAGCAGGATAGTATAAATATGCAATATACGATGCATAATGAATTATTTAGTAGTACTCCACAGCACAGGAAGTAGAGCTATTACACAACAATGCACCACAAAACCCCCTATTCAGGTATATCTACTATGAACACAAAGCCGAATCAAAGAACAAATGCTATAAAATGGTGAATTGTCATTAATCAAGTTCCAATGAAATCTATCCAACAGTGCAACAGTGGGCTGAAGCTGGCTGTCCAAAGATCCCAAATTATTAGTACTGAAACCTAAATGAAAACAACAAAAATGTCCTGTTTATTACCTTTAAGTATCTTCGCTCTGTCGACTTCTCTGTGCAATGAGACATTCACTTCCTAACTCTGTACTTATTTGAGAATTCATGCTGTGCTTACTGCAATTACTGACAAAGTGCAGACCCTTCTATTTTTCTCTAGCTATTCACTGGTTCCGTTGATAAATTACAAGGAAATTTATTTTTATACAAGTGCACAATCCTAAATGTAAATGTTTATTGGAACCTGTGTTATTGCAATAATGAAGGGCCATTAGTTAACTTGCTATTACCATATATGACAGTGTGCTTATTTCATTTATTTTTTTACCTAAATAATTTTGTTACTTTGTACCATAGTCACTTTTTGTTGTCAGATTTTATCCCAGGTTCTCTGCTGACCCAGTTATTGGTAAATGTGGAGGAGGTGGCTGTGGTTATCATGGGTTTGGTTAGTTCTTCCAGAGTCTCTGGTTTTATGTCAGCCCTAACAGGATTTAGAGAAGCCAAGACTTCTCTGCTGGATTATGTGAGGAATCTAAAGTGGGAAAAGCAGAAGAAAACATTGTCTTGCTGCTCCATGCGCTGCAGGCGGGGGCTGGCTGGGGCCAGGGAGCGGCATGTGGAGATGGGGGAGCAGCAGCCCAAGGCTGTCTGCTCCCCCATCTCTGTGTGCTGTGAAGCCCCCATGCTGGGGCACCCTGTGCCCCAGCCAGCAACCCCCCAGCTGAGGGTGCAATGTATCTTGAGATAGGGGAGCAGGAGCCCTTGTACTGAGGCACCATGCACCCCAGCCAGCTGCTCCCTGGATGGCTGGGCACAGTGTGCCTTGAGATGGGGTAGCAGCCAGCCCAGGGCTGCCTACTCCCCTGTGTCAAAGCACACTGTGCCCAAGCCATCTGGGGAGCAGCTGGCTGGGGTACAGGGTGCCTCAGTATGGGGGCTCCCCTGCCTCCATATTTGTCCTGGCACATGGCATTTTGGCATGCTTTGTGCCACTTTTTTTTTCAGGCATTTTATCTGCTACCAGAAAATCCTGGTAGCAAATTTGGTTCCGGTGCTGCTAATTAGCACTGCCGCACACGGTTTAACATGCAACACATGCGGTTTGTGGCACCACAAAGAAGTTTACGGTGCCACAAACCACACATGCCTGCATGTCTGGATCCAGCCACAGAAGAAATTATTTCAGAGATTTTTTTTCTCCTTATGCATTTCTCCTTTCTGACATCAAGATCCTATTGCCACAAGGTGATGCAATGTGTCCTCATCATGTTACCTTTACTCATTGCCTCAGCTGAACATACCTAGTTATTGTGTACACTTATGTCATCCCAATTTGAATCACACATCTATATATTGCTATTGGAAATTGGCCAATGCTGAAGTTGGGATTTCAGCTTGATGATGCCCTGAGATAGTAAAGGGAACCCTCATTCTTAAATACCCGTCCTTCTTGCATACCTAGGTTCAAATCAATTGCAAGATTTGGGATTCGGAAGAAATATTCCCCCAGGTCAGATTGGCATGGATTTTGGACTGCCTGTGGCATGCAACAGTTTAGCCTCCTGAGATAGAAATACTTAGTTTCGCTGAAGTTTGGGGGGCTCAATATAGGACATTTGGATATTACAGCTGCTGTGGATCCTATACATCAAAGCCAAACCTTGTTGTTATATTTTGTCTTTTTACAAGAAAACACAAGTTTTTACAATCATCAGTCCGGGGTTTAATACCAAACCTCTCATTTGCATAAGTAATCTGTGCCTTAATATGAATTTTGAACTGCAGAATGATTTTTACAATAGATATGAAAGAAAACTTTGATAGTAACAAACTTATCAACACAATCCTTAGGGAAGTGCATGCTATGTTATGGACAGTGCAGCATGTAGCCCATCACAATACCTTTCTATCACTTCTGTTTCATTATTAGGATTTAGGGTAAAATTTTTTGTTGCAAACTTACCCCAGCCTTTGGTTTAGCTCCAGAGCCAGCCATTAGACAGGGTGATGCTAGGTCAGCAGCATGAGTATTAGGAGATAAGTTTGTTTGAGAGTGACTTATTGAAGCAACATCTACTCCACTTTCAGAACCAGATTCCAAATCCTGTAAAAAATGGTAGGAGTCTTTTAACAGAGGTGAACATGAAACTATTTAATATATGTTGTTGTGTTATTTAAATGTCTGTAGTTCTTTTAAAAGTGTTTATTTAGGCACATCCAAAAATATACTTTTAAGTTTTGTTCATAACAGCAAACTGCCTTGTTCTTTTTAGTTACATATTCACTCTCCTGCCTTTTTTTCTTTTCAATGAAGGTGGTTTGCATTAGCTGCTCTTTTAAAATTATAAATCACCACTAAGATCAAAGCTATAGTTCCCCTAAACGGGAAGGTGCAATGTAAGAAAAAAAAAATAGAATCAGCCCAGAGATGCAGATGTGCAGCATTTTTCTCTGATGTTTAGTATTTCCTGTGTGTTTTGGGTTTTGCTCCCACTTTCTGCCTCTAGAAGCATTTGCATGCTTAGTGAACATCTGTAAACAGTTACGCAGCTGAGGTGACATCATCATTCAGCAGTTTATGCAATTCAAGGGTGCAGCTTCTTGTTGTTTTAAAATTAATATGAGATGTATTTGCCAAATGTCCCCTTCGGTTAAAGTGACTGTATTTTTAAAGCCAAGGATTATATACATGTTTTGAGACCATTAAAAATAGCAAAACAGTGTGTTTTATTGAGGAAATTATATATATCCTTTAAAATATATGAGTGTGTATGTACATGCACACCCAATCACAGGAGACTAAATGAAGGAATTATAATTGCTTTGGAAATTAAAATTATTTTTAGATCATTTTCACTGAATCACAGTACTCTTGGGCTAAGTATAGACATTTGGGGGTGTTAGGAGGAGGTTTTAAATCAATTCAAAGTGGCTGCCCGATATCAGATAAGTCAGGATGGGGAGATAGTAGTGGCATTGGGGGGCCACGGGGGATGGGAAGAGGTACAACCCATGAGGAGTTGGGCAGGCACGACCTGCCGGTGGGGTGAGAGGGCAGGCGTGACCCATGAGGGGTGAGGGGGGCAGATGCAACCTTCAGGTGGGGGGCAGGTAAAACCCATGGGTGGGGGGGGGCAGATACTCCCCCCACTGGGACTTACTTGCTTAGCTCTGACAGTGGTGGATGCTGATAAAAGCAGCTGCACCCAGAGTGGCTTGTGGGATGCGGGTTGTGAGGGATGGCTGGTCTGGGGGGGAGCAAGGGTCCAGGTAGGGGACAAAAAAGCCCAGTATGGGAGAAGGGTGAGGTGAAAAGACCAGCCCTGGGGCTGGGGCCAGTGGTTGGGTTTTCCCAGACCCAGGGCTGTGCAGGGAAAGTGTACAGAAGTCCCATGCACTGGTTTTACCTAAACTGAATAAGTTTGATACTACATAGATCCAGGTTTATCTTAAGCTGGGTTCTGCAATTTTTAGACCGGTTTGTGTGCATGGAACTTCTGTACATTTAAAGGTTTAGACTGATTGCCAGTCACTGAGACTGGGCCTGTAACTGTAAGGTCAGCATGGGGATAAGCTAAGTTTAAATCAGGGAACCATTTTGAACCCAATTTAACCTCCCCAAATGTCTACACTTAGCTTTAAACAGTAAAGATCCTAGAAAATCAGCGATAGAGAAAAAACATTTAATCAATATACTATAAACTACTAGGCATTTTTTATTTTGAGTGTTCAGGTTAGGCTGTCTCCCTAAGGGCATTTGTACACATACTTGTGCCACAGCACCAAGCACTTTTAAAAGTGCCTGGCGCTGCAGTACATACATTTGTATAAATGTCGAAATGCACATCTGCACTGAGAAAATGGTGGCGGCGCACATTTGAACTAAAATACATCAAAGGTGTTTTAGTTCAAAAGCACACCACCGCCATTTTTTCAGTGCTGATATGCATTTTGTCATTTATAAAAATGCATGCGATGCAGCGCCAGGTGTGTCAGCTCGTGTGCGGAGCAGATTTGATTAATTAAATTTGCTCCGATGCGCCAGATCTGCAGTGCATCAGGGCAGACAAATGTATGTGCATAAATGCCCTGAGGACTTGGACACTCCATTTTGCAATGAAGGGAAGCACCGTCTCTGATTTTTTTTTGTAGACATAGGGGAATTTGCACTACCTCTATATCGCCAAGAAGCATATCCCATACATCTTTTCCTCCAAATTAGGCAATGTAGCCACTTCAGAATAGCTCTGAAGACCTGACACCAAGAACCTGTGAAGGGTTCTGAGAATGTGCTCAGCAGGTCCTGAAGTGTCTATACTCCCTCAATTCTATAGCTCAGTGTGTCCAAAATGGGAGTAGATGAAACACACTTCTACTTCTGGGCAATGTTCCGAGGCTTGGCATGAAGGCAGTGTAGATAAGTCCTTAGTTACTGTACATGTAAACGCACATACAGAAGACCCAACTGGACAATATATGTAATGTGAGAGTGAGTATATTTAAGTGCAGAAACAAGTTTTCAGACACCTAAAGACAAAAAGGGGTTTTACCTTAGTACAACTTTACCTAAGGTCACATCTGTGCTTTCAAAGGAACAAAAGCAAGGAGTACTGCACTGAAGGGACTCATTCCCACGCTACCCCCCAAAATGGATGTAATGTAGCCTTCATTAAATAGCACTGGGGCTAGGGACAGAAGTTGCACATAAACTGGTTTAAGTTATCAGAAACTGGTTTAAATCTGTAAAACAACAGACGTTCAGTGCACTTAAACTGCTTTCAAAATGGCTGAAGCTGATTTAAGATAAACCTGGTTGGATATAGTATCAGACCGAATCAATTTAGGTTAAACCTGTTTATGGAACTTCTGTCCCAGAACCCTTCCGGCTCAAGTTAACTCACAGTCCCCAGCATCCTAATACGCACATAAACTTCCCCCACCGCCTCAGTGCCAGCTCTGGGCTGGGGCCTGGCCAGGCACCCTGCTTGAGCGGGGTGGGGGGCAAAGCCTGGCAGAGACTCCCCTCTCAAGCAGGGAGCAGGGGGGGGGGGGGGGACAAAAGCCTATAAGGGATTGCCTCCTCCTCCCTGAGCAAGGAACAAGGGAGTAGAAGCCTGGAAGGGGCTACCCCTGCCTCCCAAGCACACCCTGGCTGGGGTCCTGTGAGGGCCAGGGAGAGGGTTTAAACTCCCCTTCCCCTGCCTCAGCTTGGTGGCCTGGACCAGGAGCAGGGATAAGCCTGGCCGGGACACCCCTGCCTCCATGGCAAACCCAGGCTGGGGTCCCATGTGGGCCAGGGAGAGGGTTTAAAGCCCCCCCACCTCAGCATGCTAGCCTCAGGACAGTGCCTGGCCACACCTCTCCCCACCTTGGAAGGCTTCTCTCCCATCTTCCCTCCCTTCCCTTTGGCAGTTGTGGCAGGCTTGGAGCTGTGCTCTAGTGCTCCCCAGCTTCTGGCCTGAGTAACTGCAGCATGTGGCTGAATTTCCAGAATCAAAAGTGAATGTCTGTTCACTTGCTTCTTGGTTCAGTTCATGTAGTGTAGACTAACCTGCAAAGGTTGAACAGATTTAGCCTCCAGCTTTTTGACTGTACTTAGCCTGGATGTGTGCATATAGCTACTCCCAAGAGAGTGAGTGCATTGGGGCATAGTCAGTGATACACTATGATGGCTCCATTACATCTGTGTGAGTGTGATGAGTGAGGCCCTGGCATGGTGCTTTGATGATACAGGCATTCTCTGAATGTCAACAGCATGTTTATCTACAGCTGAAGTAAGTTAAGAAGAAGAATGTGACACTTAACTAATACAGGCTCCCAGATTTTCACATCGGCACCTTAGTTTTTTCTTCAGCTAAGTGCACACAGCAGCACAGATTGCATGCATGGATACACACAAGCCAGTTAGGATTTGCAAAGAGTGCAGGGTAGGTTTAGTTTTAATACTGCAATCATATATGCCTGCCTCATCCATTGACTGCCAATGCAATTGGAAACTCTATTATCTAGAGTGAAAATAATTATACTTTAAATATGAATTTTAAAATGTTATTTTCTTGAAAAAGAATCTACTATGCACTGTATGTGCATAATGAATGATAGGTATTTAAGTACCAGATTTGCAGGAAAAAAATATAAATATGCTAAAGGTAACCCACAAATTAATAACTACAACCCAAAACAACTAGACTAATTTTTAAGAAACTGGCTCCATGTGGCTTATATGTTCATATGCTATAAAATGTGAACATTATGTTCATTATGCTAACATGCATTCTTGGTTCTTTATCCATCATTGCATGATTATTTTCAAGCGAGAATAGTTGCTAAACCCCCAGATCAGTGGTTTTTGATCTTTTTAGGTTCAAGCCACCCCTCAGTAGACTCGAGGTACCTCTTGGAAAACCCCAGGTCTGAGTTTTCACTCATTTTTTGACTATGGCATTTTTCTGTTGCTAAGAACTCCGAAATACCACTACAGGTCAGGTCAGATTTTTAACTCTAAGGATTCTTACTTGAAATAATTTGGTTTATCTTGTGAAATATGTTTGCACACTTAACAGTGCTAACATTGTGTGGCATCCTGAGGCACCCCTGAAAGACTCCAGGCATGCTGTGGCACCCTGGTTGAGAATCACTGCTCTAGAATATTTTACAAGGCCATGAAAGACTGAATGCACTTCCACTCATGGAAGGTTTACTGTTTTTATGGCAATCAAATGTATCACATACAGCCATATGTTGGCTCCCTCAGCTGACAGAGTGAATCATTATCAAATAACAGAATACAAAGCAAGACTACAGAAATTACAGATCTATCACTGTGATGTCATATATATTAATCCCACTACGCTAAGAACCCTGGTGAGAGCTCTGAAAGATGAAACATCAAGGCTTAGATTCTGTTCTGCAATAATTTTATATATATAGTTCACAAAAAAGCCAATTGGAATTACAAATGTGATATCTGACCAGAAATTTTAGACTTAAAGCTGTTTTAAAAGAATGCTAAGTAGAGAGGAACTATAAACCTTAAGTGCAGTAGTCTAAAATCTATTTCAAAATTTCCCATTTTTATTGTAAGCTATATTTAGGACCTCTTCTTCCACAGATCTTTTCTAATTCTTTGTTCAGGGATTGCCTGGTTCCTTTTTTCTTCACATCAAACATCTATTTTCCTTCAGTTCTCAGAAATAAGCCAGGTTATGTCACCTTTTCAGTTTTATATTATGTTACCTAGCTTTCTATTGTCAAGGCAACAAATGTCCTTTTATTTGAACCAAATTAAGTATTTCCTATTTTCAGAGTATTGAAAACAACACTTTAATTTCCACCCATCTTTTTTTACCCCAAGGGGATAACGTATGCAAGTTACTGTAAAGAACTGACTCTCCATCCTTAGTCAGGGGTCTCAATCAGGTAATATTATGGCGCCATAAAAGAACTGTACTATAACTTCTTTAATACAAAGTAGTTTTACCTGAAAATTGTTAGACTGGAGACACGCAAGAAAAAATTCTGCAGTCTGCAGAAATCATCACACTGTTTTTTCAGTCAGAAGCAATCAAAAACTAACTTGACTTGGATTTATGCCTTTGTCTTCCCTAGCTCAAAAATCATTTGCTACAATCCCTATTGCAAAACCTTCTTGAAACTGCATGAGTTGGCCACATTTAGAGGAATCTGTAAATCAGGCTAAATTTATCATAATCACTGTAGGGGACATTTTGTATATTTTCTACACCCCCTCATTTCAATGAGTGTTATGGAATTAATTCCAACTGCACTGTCAATGAGATTTTATGCCAGTTTGTTCACTGGTACAGAGATTAGGAGTAATGTGAAATTCATCCCTTCAGAAAGGGTGTCTTCAAAAAGTTTATGTATTAATAAAATCCAACTTATGCATAGATAAATGAGATTTAGAAGGCCTTCTCCAAAGTTCATACAGACCTCTGCCAAGGGGTGGATTTCATCTTTCAGCATAGCTGAATTTGAGATTATTTTCTGTACAATATGAAAACTGGAGTGCAATCCAAACTTAATGAGAGAGATCAAAGAAGGACTTAGGATGCAGCTAACAGCATACCATTTTTTTTTCAGAAATATTCATTGTTTTTGTTGCAATTTCACTTTTACTTGGATTTTGTGAGTTTCAAGAAACAGTTCAAAATATTTTTTTATAGTAGTGAGTGTTTAGGCAGCATGTACTACTAATAAAGAAATATTAATGAATTCAGCATGTTAACAATACCTCTATTTTAGGTCAATTAGATATCAAATATCAATCTTTCTATGCTGCATTTGGAATGGATATCATTAATACAATGCAAGCATGAATAGAATGATATCATTAACTATATACTCTTCAACTGACTAAATAACTAACATTCAAATATGATAGAAAAGTATACTGCCCATACATTTTAACTCAAATATATGGACAAAATGATAAATTAGAAAAAGGCTCATTTAAAACATGGCATAAAGTAAATGATTGCTGTAAGATTTGAGGAAGAAGCGGTCAGTTTTTTTATAATTAGAAAAGGCACAGTGGGGATAGATAAGATTAGCAAGAAGGCTATATTCTGATATCACAAGCCAGCCCCTGAAAAAGGTAATAGTAATTCTTCATATTATATGTGTAAGTCAATCTTTTAAATAAAGATTTGTTAATCAGCAGCTGAATTGTGTAGTCCCTGCAACATAAGAACTTACTCAAATAAAAACAGTATATTCTGGTCAGAATAATAGTTTAATTGAAGAAGGATTTTTAACTGAAGAATAGCCCCTGGCTGGCTCCCTGCTCTGGACAGCACAATTGTGCAGTAACAAAAGCTGTAGCTAATGCTTATTTTCATGTTAACAATTGCAAATCAAGTGGTATGTACATATACCTACATTGTAATATTACTGATTCCTGTCTGGTTTATCTTAGTGATAAGAGGTAATAGAAACAGTCTGACACCTTTTGAATTTTGCTGATCTCCCTCTCTTTCATCTGCAGCACTTTTAGACTGCTACATGGGTGAATGCCAAAAAGATGCATTGGGTACCAGTACTTACAGGCTCAGAAATGTAAAACAAAACATAAATCACATCACCAATTTTATTTTGTAGGAAAAATAGTGCAATCTGCAATGAAAAGGCTCATTGTGACAGAGGCAAGCTCCCAGGCCCAATATCAATATCAGCCTTCCTCCTGTCTCTGAGCAAACTGCTTTCCTGCCATGCCTTGTTGTAAAGTAATTGGGATGTTAATCAGGAGGGAGGCTGCCCATTGAGCGCCCTGCTGTAATGGGCGATATGTACATGCTGTGACCTCCCCTTACGCATGTCCCATACCTCACAGATGTCACACAGTGTGTTAAAATTTCTGGCTCAAGGCTGGGTCAAACTGGGCACACAGTTGAGGCTCTCACACACTGCCCTCATGGACCACACACACACTGCCCCCATCTCACTGGGGCCTCTTGCACTTCACCCTCTCTTACAGGGCCTCTATCGTACTGCCCTATCCAGGGCCACACGCATTCTGCCTTGCTCCCTTGACCAACCCTGTAGGGCCATCAGGCTTCACCCTTCATGGCTTGGCCAGCCCTGGTGCACCCTTCTGGGCCTCTCTTGCAGCCCTCATCTGAACGGGGCTGGGTGATTATTCAACTATGGACCTACTTTGCCCCTTGCTGGGCCAATATGCCCCTCCCTACACTGTGGCCCAGGGTCTTCCACTCCTACAGGCTCAGGTGCTTTTCTTCTTAAGCATGCCTGGCCTCAACTCTGCCCTCTCCACAGGGCCTGGGGTCTTACACCCCTTGGGCTCAGGTGCTCCTCTTTGAGTGTGCCTGGCCCACCTCCAGGGTCCAATACCCCATGGGGCTCATGTGCTTCTAATAAGTGTGTCTGGCCCCCTAACCGCCTTTTACTGGGGAGGTTCTCAGACCTGGCATTTAAGTGGCACTGCCCCATCACAGGCAGTTCCACCGGTCCTCCCTACCCCAGCAGGGTGCAGTTTTTGGTCACGCTCAGGACCATGAGGCCTCCTCCTTCCCTATAGCCTTACCCTTACCCTTGAGATGTCCCTGAAGCAGGAGCTCTGCTGGATGATGTTGCTCCCAGGATGGTTGGTTTCAAACTGCTATCCTAGCCTAGAGAGATGGGCTCTAAAATGGCTGCCCTAATCAGCTACCTGCCGGCTACCTGCTCCAGCCTGTAAAGTGATGGAGCACTAAAGTTGCTCCGCCACACAGAAGAAAGTAAAAAGATACAGAAAGAGAAAAAAATAACTTAATGCATTTAATTAGAATGAAAAAAAGAATAAATAAATAGGCTCACAGGTATGTGCCTCCGTTTGTACGTTGGGGTGCTGGATGGTGAAGAGCCTGTACTGAGAGCATTTTCAATATCCTGATCAAGCTGGTCCAGTTTCATAAATAGCAGCACCATGGAGTCCAATTGTGACCGATCTCGATCTTCTCTCATTTCCTGAGGAATGGAACACACAATTATTGACTCTGAAAGGGCATTTCTTGGAAAGAATGAAAAGCTCTCTGTTCCCTAATTTTATCAAAAGATATTGAATAATAGGCAGCAAACTCATTTTCTGGAGAGGGAAAGAAAATTTTTTTGTATTGTGAATAGGCTGTTCATTGAGACCGAGTGCAAAAAAAGAATCTTATATGCATATTAAACACACATACTTTAAAGCAACATGTTATGAAAAAATATATAGTACTATGTATTATAAAACTTTCCTGGTGGCTTATTTTATTCATGCAAGTAATATCCTATTTGAAACTATCACATAAGCTTACCCATCTTTTCAACATGAACAGGTTCATTAGTTTTATGTGAAGTAAGGATTTCTTTCCTGGTGACTGACAAATATATATTAATATAAAACAGAAATTCTGAGTGTAAGATTGAAATGTAAAAGTATCCAAGGCAAGCCATTTTCACCTGTGAATGTCTCTGGCTACCATGTCCTATAGCACAGATCAATGCTATTGCATCTTTAAGTTTTATCAATGTGCTTGGAAGAATCAATTATTTGAAGAATTTTGGCCTTGGCTGTAAAACCTTGCTGTACCTTAAACATCCCTGCACTCTAACAAATACAAGCTGTGCTGTCTTCTTCATAGAGTCTAATACTGGGAACAGGACACTTACATTGCCTGTACACAAGTGTGGAGGCTGCTCCAATGATTAATTAATTCTGCTAGAGTGTGGTAATTACCATGCTTCAGCAGCCTTTTGTGTCTTGTGTATCAAAATGGTAGTGGTGGTGTGTTCAACAAGCTTTAGTTCAAGTGATCTCACCATTATTCTGAAGTGTGGGTAGGGCCATTCCTAGAGGGGGTGTGAATCAGGGCAACAACCCTGGGCCCTGCAGAGCCGGGCAGAGTGGCCACATCCAGCTGCTTGCTACACCGCCCCCACCCCCGCCGCCGACACCGCTGCTGCCGATGACTGAGGCTGCTTTTTCGGATCTGGGATGCATAAGATTGGGGTGGGGGCAGGGCCTTGCATTGGCTGATTTGCCTCGGGCCCACACCCTGCTTGGGTCGGCTCTGAGTGTAGGGATGCTGATACATGAGACGTGTAATTAGAGTGGCGCTCAGAGGCTGGGAAGAGAGAGGAGGGGGAGGAACAGAAACAAGCATAGTGAAGTTGGGCCCCAGGAGGGGCTGCTGTTAAGGCAGGGCTGATACCTGGGAGCTGAGGTCTTAAATCAGTGGACCAAGGTGGAAGGTGTGGTCAGAGAAAAAAGAGGGCCAAGGCTGTTACAGCTGAAGACACAAAAAGCCCTCAGAAGCCTAAAGGACCACTCCCTGGGGGTGGAAGCACTGAGGGATAAACAAAGGCTCCAGGTGGGGGCTGGACTGGCCAGGCAGATAAGGCTACTTGTGAGGTTACCTCTCCCCCAACAACAAAACAAACATCAAACTCATAGCAGGTGAGAGACAGAAGGTAAAGTGGCACAGGGAAAGAGCTGTCAAGTGGGGTGGACCACAAGGGTAAACCAGGTGGTAGGGAGTCCTAAACCCTGCTGTGGGATAGAGAGGGAAAAGTTATAATTCCTCCTTTGGAAAAACCAGCAGTTTTGATGATCACCACCAGATATACAGATGTCACATTAACAGCCCTATGGTGCCTTGTTTCATTTTTTGTTACAACTTAACAATGGCCACACTTGTTGTTACAATGGCCATATTTGTTGAAGGGCTCTCTGAATGTGGTGAACCTCTTACTGAATCTGAGTGAATTTTACATTAAAGTTGACAAGAAGTATGGCTGTAGGTGAAACCATGGCAAGCAATGAGATGGACTAATTGTCATTTTCTTTCAAGTGGGGGTGGGGTGGGGAGGGATATCATGATGAAAGTCTGCTATAAGCCACCAAACCAGGAGGAAGAGGTAGACAAGGGCTTCTTTAAGTACCTGGTGAAAGCTTCCCTATTGCAGAATCTGGTTCTCATGGGGAACTTTAGTTATTGGGACATCTACTGAGAGGGAAACACAGCAGTGCAAAAGCAGTTCAGCAAGTTCCTAGAGTGCTGTAGCCTCACCAGCATGCGGTAACAAAGGCATGAGCCCTAGGCAGTGACTTAGAGAGGATGCCAGTTAATACCTCACCCCTTCAAAAGTCTTTCCTGCAGCAGACACAAAGTTGAGCAGTTTATCTGGAGTGGGAGGAGAGTGGAATGATGCCCTCCAATTCTGAGACTTTGCCATGAGAGGTGCAGCCTTGGCTGTAGAGGCTGGGGACTAATGTGGCACCAGGCATTGCTCCCAGGAGCCTGCACTGCTGCCTGTTGCTAAGACAGAAACTACAGCAATAGTAGCTGCCATTCAAGTGAAGGGAGCCTGGGCAGGTAAAACTACCTCCCTCTCCCCTTTCCCCCACAAATCTCCAGTAGCCAGTAGAATTTTGCACTCCATTCCCCAGTCCTGCCCTAAATGCTGAACGATTTTTTTACCCTTTTTTGGAGTGTATTGGGGATAACTTTTTGATGCAGATGGTAGACAGAACAAATAGAGGGCAAGCTCTTCTTAACTTCCTGTTCATAAACAGGGAGGAATTTGTTTGAGAATGTGAAGGTGGAAGGTAACTTGGGTACAGTGACCATGAAATGATACAGTTCAAGATCCTAAGTAGAGGAAGGAAGGAGAGAAGCATAATAAAGACACTGGGCTTCAGGAAATCAATAGGGAACTGGTTGTTGGGATCTCCTGAGAGGCAAGTCTGAGGAGGGGAAAGGAGTCCAGGAGAGCAAGCTGTACTTTGAAGAAGCACTCTTAAGGGCACAGGATCAACCTATCCCTATGCAACAAAAGAATGGGAAATTCAACAGGAGACCAGCCTGGATAGACAGAAGTTTCTTCAAAGATTTGAAATCCAAAAAGGAATCCTACAAAAATCAGAAACTTGGTCATAGTACTAGGAAAGATTATAAGAGTGTCTCATGGGCATTTAGGGACAAAATTAGGAAGGCCAAGGCACAATTTGAGGTGCAAGTGGTGAGGGATATAATAGGCAATATAAGGGGATTCTACAGGTGTGCCAAAAATAAGAGAAAAGAAACCATAGGTCCCTTATGAAATGCAGAAGGCAATTTAGTTATGTAGGATGCAGAGAAGGATGAAATATTTAATATACTTTTCATAAAAGAGGCAAACTAACAAATGACAAATGCAGTTGGCAGCAAGGACAGGGAAGGAGACAAACAATCTAGAGTAGTGGCAGAACATGGTAGGGACTGCTTTGAGAAGTTAGATGTTTTCAAGTCAGTAGGGGGAGATGGGATGCACTGTAGGGTACTGAAGGAATTGGCTGAAATAATTTCAGAGCCATTTTTGAGAAGTCATAGAGATCAGGTGAGGGACTAGATACTTGGAAAAAGACAAATATAGTGCCCATTTTTAAGAAAGGGAAGAATGTAGATCCAGGATGCTACGGAGTCTGTCTGCCCTTGATACCCAGAAAGATCATTGAGTAGGTCCTCAAGGAAGCACTTGGAGGAGAACAAGGAAGAACCAGTATGGATTCAGCAAAAGCAAGTCACAGCTGACCAGCTGTGATAAGCTTCCTTTTGTGATAAGCTCTATGGTAACAGGCTCTGTGGATAGGTGAGAGCAGTGAATGTGATATATTTTTTGACACTGTCTCCTATGACATTTTCATTAATAAGCTAAGAAACTACAGAACAGATGAAAGTACTACAAGTTAGATACTTAACTGATTGGATCACCATGCTCAATGAGTGTTCATCAATGCCTCAATTTCCAGTTGGGAGGAGGAATCAAGTGGAGTTCCCCAGGGGTTTGTCTGAGTCTGACATTGTTTAATATATTCATTAATGATTTGGACAATGGGGTTGAGTGCATGATTAGCACATTTGTGGATGACACTAAGTTGGGTGGAGTTGCAGGCACTCTGGAATGTAGGGCTATCCAGAACGACCTGGATAGACTGGAAAAATGGTCTGCAATCAACCACATGGGATTCAGTAAGGACAAGTGCCAAGTCCTGCACTTGGTATAGAATAATTACATACATAAATACAGGCTGGAGAAAGATAGGCTAGGCTACAGTACTACATAGAAGGACCTGGGGGTTATGATAGACCATAAGAGAATGAGAGTCAACAGTGTGCTCTTGCAAAATAGGCAAACAGCATACTGATTTCAATTAACAGGAGTGTCACTGGCAAATTGAGGGAAATGATTCTCATCCTCTATTCATCACTGGTGAGCTTGATCTGGAGCCTAACCTGTTTGGGCTCCCCACTTCAAAAAAGATGTGGACAGATTGGAAAGTGTTCAGCATAGAGCAACAAAAAATAAGCAGATGCCTGAATGAATGATTTATGAGGAAAGGCTGAAAAAACTAGGGTTATTTAGTTTGAAAAGAAGACTGAGGGGGGAATCTGATAGCCATCTTCAAGTACTTGAAGGGGAATTGAAGAGACATTGGTGATGGACTTTTCTCTGTGGCTGAAGGGGATAGGACTAGAATAATATCCTCAAGGTACAGCAGAGGAAATTTTGATTGTTGATTAGACAAAACTTGCTGATAATGCGGGTGGTCAAGCATTGTAACTGGCTACTTAGAGAAGTTGTGGAATCTCCATCCTTAGGAAATTTTTAAGAGTAGTTTCAACAGACACTTGGCTGGGGTGGTTTAGTCCAAGATTATCCTGCCCTGAGCAGGGACCTGGACTAGATGACCTTGTGAGGGCTGTCTGCCCCTACTTTCCTAAGGTAAAAACACCAAGAAATTTCTGCAACCCAAACCTCTCTGTTTCTTAGTTTTGCTTGATGATTCTGGACTTCTTTATATGGAGAACAAAATAGTGTTGTATCTCCAACCTATCTTGCAGAAAGCCAAATGCATGGTGAAATCAATGTGATTTAGCTGATCAAGGAGTTGGAGGAGCTTCCACCTGTCATGGGGCTATGCTACATTGTAGGCCTGTGCGAGTAGTCAGCTATTTGATCCAGCTTCAGATCCAGCTGCTTCGGATGACAGGGATCTGATTCAGAGCTCTGGACCGGGTTCCCACTTCGATCTGGCCAAAGCGGCTCCAAAGCTTCAGAGATCCAGCCATAGGGTATAATGGGGAATTAATGAAATATCTATAACTGTATTTTTTTTTTTGTCTGATTTGGGTGAAACTTGCAGGGATGGTAGCTTCTGCTGAGAGCACGAAGCATGCCAAGTTTCAACAAGCTCAGTGAAGGGGTTTGGGGGGCAGTGCACCCCAAATTCTTGAAAGCAACACTCACGTCGCATGGATGTGTTAAGCCACAGTGGTGTCAAAACTGCAGGGTGGTGGCCCCTGGTGAGGCCACAAAGCCTGCCAAGTTTCAAGGTGATAGGAACAGGGTTTTGGGGGGAACTGCACCTCAAGCTGCTGACAGGCAAAACTCATGACATGAGTGACACTGTGCAACTGTGTCTGTCTTGAGGCATGGGGGGACTACTGCAGGTCTGGCTATTAAGCTACTATGTTACCAGTTACCAATTAATCATGATTCACTCAGGGCTCAGCTCAATACACAGTATCTAGCTACTACGTAACGAGTTAACGAGCATGGATTAACACCTACAAAACCAGACTAAGGAGAGGAAATAATACAGACAATCAACTGCCTCAAGACAAGACACAGTCAGTTGCACAAGTACCCATGTCATGAGTTTTGTCTGTCAACAGCTAGGGGTGCAGGGCCCCAGAACCCCACTGCACCCATCTCCTTGACAGCTGGCAGGCTTCGTAGCTGGAGTAGGGGTTAGCAGGCCTGCAGCTTCCACTGTACCTTAACACACACAGGGTCATCTAGGTCACTAGTTTTGCCTGTCAGCAGCTTGAGGTGCAGTTCCCCCCAAACCCCTGCACCTATCTTCTTGAAACTTGGCAAGCTTTGTGGCCTCACCAGGGGCCACCACCCCTGCAGTGTCGTTCCCCCCCCCCCCCCCCCCGTGGTATAACACATACATGTGAAAAGACTTTTGCTTTCAAGAATTTGGGGTGCAGTTCCTCCCAAACCACTGAACCTATCTTCTTGAAGCTTGGCAGGCTTCATGCTCTCAGCAGAGGCTACCACCCCTTCAAGTTTCATCAAAATCAGACAAAAAACAAAGTTATAGATACTTCATTGATTCCCCATTATACCCTATGGCTGGATCCCCGAAGTGGCTCTGAAGCTTTTCCAAACTGCTTCGGAAGCTCCAAAATGTTTCGGAAAGCCTAACGAAGCCAGCACTCTGATCTGGACATGCTGCTTCGGACGCCAAAGTGTCCGAAGCTTCTCTGGATCTGAAGCTTCTCCGGATCTGAAGCCTCGCACAGCCCTACTACATCGTGGCTGTACCATGCAAGTCAATAACTAGGCACACATATTTTGGAGACTAAACTAATTCACCAGCTAATCTTATTACTACATAGAAGTAGTACACTCTCAGAAGAAGAGCCACCCTATTGGGAAGCACTGCTACTCTCTTCAAGTGGATTGATAACACTGGAGAAGAATTAATTATAACTGACTGGGCAAAATATTATCTTGAAGGCCTACCCAAAAGGGATAATCAAGCTTGTAAAAGAACAGGCTTTGGGCTTAAACCTTTTTTTTGCCAAAATAAAGATATATTTAGGTACCACAATATTTCAATATTCCTATTGCATAGGTTTATGAGATCAGCAGACCAACTCTGTTATCCTTGTCATGAGGAGTGTCTGTATTCAATGTTAACTATTTGTATGATTAACTGTACACCAAAATAGTTGTTTTCTGTCTGGTATGTTATACAGTCAGGTCACTATTGAAATGTATACATAAAAGACTGAAATTTATTCTAACCAACATTAAAGTATACAAATAAAAAAAGCTTATCTTGAGTTGGAAATTCATTAAGCAACACTAAATAAATATTATTTTAGGATTCATCTATGTTTAGACAACTTTAGCCTTGATGCTATCTCATAAAGTTTCAAGACTTTTATGGCCTATTTGTCTTCTTTGTATCTTCCTTGTGCGTATATTTTGGGATCCTGTTACCAACTTGTGATTTTATCTAAAGCTGCAAGACAGTAACAATTCATTCACCTTCTTTTGAAGAGGTATTATTTCCTTCTCCTGTCGACTAAATTACTTCCAAGACCAAATGTAATGTCCATTTGCTGTTATTTCTACTACAGAAATGAAATAAATGTTTTAAAAAATGCAGGCTGTACACAGTAAGAGATGTCCAATTAAAGTTGCCTTTGCAAACTGAATGTATTCTCTTTGTGTTTGTATTACAACAGTCTTGAATGACATGAACATATAGTTGCCCCTCCTCACCTCAGACTCTCAGTTAGGTAAACTATTATTAAGCACTTTCAATCTGTGTTTTCAGTCCAGAAACATAGTATAAAATGTGTGGAAGTTAATTCCTGATCTCACTAAGGAAATCATTTAGGTCATGAATTATGAAAAATTACAGTTCTTGTAAATTTTTGCTAGCTGGTGTGATCAAAATGGATGTGAAGATGGAATCCATTTCAAGAATAAACATCAGTAATTTAGGGTATAACATATTACATTAATTTCCAAACCAGAAGGTTCTGGAGTCACTCTCAAATCAAGAGCTTGAGTTACTCTTAAAGAAGCTAGAGACAGGATATTATAGCTGTATTTTAAAATACAGTTACAGGCACACATCCACCCTTAGGTGTGTCTGTTTTGACACCATCCAGTATTCATACAATAAGATCTTTTGGTATGTATGGTTCCAGACCAAAAAAAAAAAGTAAACTGAATTTGGAAAACGCATTAGGTTTATTCCTCCCCTCCTCCCTGGCTCATACTGACCCTATTGTGCAGAGTTAAAATTGACCTTTCAATTCCTTTTCAGTGCAACCACAATTATATATTTTCTGGGTCTGCAATGTTTGGGCTTGGATTTCGCAAAAATCTTTGTAATATTTTCCTCTTAGTTTGCTGGTACATACTCTCAACTTTGGCCTTCTTATATTTAAAATTCATAGGAGAACAGTGAGCAAGAAATCAAAAGGAAATTCTACCATCTTTCTAAAGATACAAAGTATTTTATTATGACTTTTATGGCCATAGTCATCGGTATAGTCTGGTGGCTGTGTGTGGCTCTACAGAGGCACACAACAATCAGCCCACAGTGGATAAAAAGAAGGAAGGCCAGCGTGATTGGTACATTATTCATACAATGATAATTATGTTTTGGTTCGGTACATTTTTTCATACTACCAAGGCAGGACAAACCATTCGGAAAGTGCATTTCAGAACCATTTGAAGTGTATACCTCAGGTTCCTCCTCTCTCCTGAGACTCACATTTCTCTACACATACACTTTCCTGCATTCTATACTGTGTGTGTGTGTGTATACACACCCACCCCCCTGCAGTATAGACATATGTACATACTGTGTGTGTGTGTGTGTGTGTGTGTGTGTGTGTGTGTGTGTATGACTCAGTATTTCAGTTTCCGTCTCCATCTTGCACACTATATTCCTGTGCACACACTGGCACTCCAGGTAATTAACCAATTTACTTGTAAGTTAGTAAGTTTACTATGTCTATTAATATATACACACAAGTATTTTGAGAGGATAAGGTCTTCATACAGAAGGAGAGCAATCAGAAAGCAAATGAAAAGAAACTGTTGTTGTCGTCTTTG
Organism: Alligator mississippiensis; assembly: GCF_030867095.1. Classification (NCBI taxonomy): domain Eukaryota; kingdom Metazoa; phylum Chordata; order Crocodylia; family Alligatoridae; genus Alligator; species Alligator mississippiensis. The sequence goes on from NC_081825.1 coordinate 62,009,140, forward strand.
CTATATCTCATGATCAGTGGAACCTATTCATCTGAATTCTTAGTACTGGTAAAACTTTAGTTTTATTTCTGGAACTAGAAGTGTTATATCTACAGCAATACAATTAGGTAGTGTGACAGGGTGTAATCTCCCAGGTCTGGTGACAGTATGAGCCCACCCACCTGTCTAGGGCAGTCTACCCAGTCTCTTCTGCCACACCCTTGATGTAAAGGAAACTGGTGTTACAATAAGCAGGAGGCTCCCCATTTTAAGACTCCAATGTCTAGGGGTGTACACATGACTCCAACCTCCCCTTGTTGTGTCTATCACAGAGTGAGATCCCCAGGGGTGGCTGCGATGCCCCTGGCAGCTCTGTCACCATGCAAGCTCTGCCCTGAGGGTGCCCTCTTATCTCATCTGCTACACCTTTGATGAAAAAATAACTCGGGAGGCTACCCATGAGCCTTTGATTAGTCCTAGTTCACTAAACCTTACTCAAGTTCTCTGATCTGTAGTTCCCTTTGCCAGGCCACTCTTCAGTATGGTGCATTACAAGACACCTCAGGCCTTATGGGCCAATTACGTGGCTCCAACCACCCTTTTACCATGCCTTATGCCTCGCGAGTGTTACATTGCTGTTATAATCTGTTGGGGCCTTAGCCTACTCAGACTCCACTCATTTGATATAGCTAGGTCTTGTAGCCTAGACCCACTGTGTTGGGCCCAGCTTTGAGGCACTAGCCCACAAACTCCTTTTATTACTGGGCCCCTGGCCCTTGCAGCTCACGCCCCTTTGGTGCTGGGCTCTCTGCACCCCTGAGACTGCTCTCCTCTGGTGCTGGGACTCTACACAATTGTGTGCCTCCAATGAGGCCTCTTTCTCCCCTATTAGCCTCTTACTGGTCCATTGGTGCAAACACAAGCCTAATCCCCTGGGCTACATGATAACATTAATAATAAAAGCAGCACTCTGCCCCTTTAAAAGGGCCAACTTCTCCCCTTGGAATACCAGCCCCTTTTATCTCAGGGCACCTTGTGAACCCCTGGAGCCTTACTGTGTTTAGAGGTAGCAGAGCAGGTAGCCAGATGCATGGGGCTGCTCTTTTGTGCAGGAGCTTCTTCTTCTGGCAGTTGCCAAAGACAGAATGACCCCCAGCCAGCCTCAGCTCTGACCTTATATGTACTCTGGGCTCTGACTCCTTCTGGTCAGCTGACTGCCTGCAGGTGCCAGCTAACTACCTTGTTAGCCTGTTACTCAGGCAACCTGCAGCTGTGGTGCTCTATGTAGCCTACCAGGCTCTTTTGCTAAGCTGTTTCTGCTCTTAAAGGTGCAGGCAGTCCTTGGTTCCCTGCAACACTGTCCCATGCCTCAGATGTCATCCTTGAGTTGCTGTTTGCTCTGGCTCAAGGCCAGGCCAAACTCAGCCCCTTGCTAGGCCTCATACATTCCTTCTTTCTCTCTGCCCCAACAGGCCTCACTCATTCCACCCACTCTTGCTGGACCTCTCACGTGCTGCCCCACCTAGGGCCACATTCAGCCTTCCCTGCTCCCTTGAGTGGCTCCTGTATGCCATGAGGCTCGCCTACACACACTCCTTGGCTGGCCCTGGCACAGCCTCTCAGGCCTCTCCTGTGACCCTCATCTGAATGGGGACCAGCCAATTCACCTGGCCCTGGATAAAGCTCTGACCCAGGCCCCTCTCTGGGTAACTCATAACTCTTGCTCTTTGATTAGGGCCAATTACTTGCCTCCTCGGCCTCAGGTCCACTTGCGGCTTCAGGCATGTGTGGATTTACCTGGGCCTAATTGCTCCCTTCCTGAGGCCTCTACACATGCCCCTTCTCTGAGTCCTCAATTCATTCTCCCTATGGGCACTCTGCCAATCTCTGGCTTCTAACCTCATGCACTCCACCCCTTCACTGGGGTACCTACTCTGCCCCTTTCGCTGGGGGCCATACTCTACCCCTATATTGGGGGCTCAGGGTCTTACACCCTCACAGGCTCAGGTGCCTCTGCCTCGGCATGCCTGGCCAACTAACTCTGGGGTCTTACACCCCTATGGGCTCAGGTACCTCTGCCTAGGCATGCATAACCCCACTACTCTCCAGTCTTCATGATCCACCAGATGGTGGGCCGTGGGGTTATCAGGCAACCCTACTTGCCCTTCACCAGGGAGGTAATTGGCCTGGCATTTCTGAGGAACAGACAGCCCCACCAGACCACCCTTACCTGGCAGGGTGCAGTTTTAGGTCTTTCCCAAGACTAAGCAGGCCTACCTGCCCTGGTGTAGCTCCCTCATTAGGGCTCCTGTTCTTGGGCTCTCTCTCTCATTGGGTCCAGCTCTCACTCTGGCCCTATTCTGATCTTATAACAACCTGCATGGTGGCTGACCCCTACCATCTTCAGCTGTGATGTCCCCCCAATGAAGGGACTTTTAGCTCTTACAGGCTCTGGTTCTGCCTCCAGGCCACTAGGGGTGCCAGATAGCTCACATTGGCCCTGACTTGCCCCTTGCATTGGGCTTAATTGCCTTTCAGCCCTGGCCCTGTTCCATTGACCAGTTCAAGGGATCAGAGAGTCAGTCTAGCAGCTGCTGATGCCCATACTCCAGAAACGGGTCCCTTCTACTAAGGGGCTTGCCTGGCCCCCTTGTAAGCCTACCAGCTGTTAGCCCCACGCCTAGGCTGGGCCTTGTTCTAACTAGGCCAAAACCTTCTTCCTGGGGCTCTGGGCCCCTCTGGGACTGTAGGAACCTCCTGCCATCCCCACAGTTCCTCCCTTACCACCAAGGTGTTCCATGAGCAGCAGCTCAGCCAGATGTTGTTGCTCTTTCGGCTGCTTGCAGCAAACTGCTGCCTCAGGCTAGAGAGCCAGGATCTAAAATGGCTGCCTCATCGGGGCTGGCCTGCACCTGCTGGCTGCTTGCTCTCAGATCTTAAAGGTGCTCCATCACAGGTATAGTATATGATAAGGCATTAATTTTAACCATATATGTGCTGGAATCAACATATCAAACTAGACAGACCAGTGATCTGTTTTGTCATGACCCAAAGGTCTGATTTTTTTGTGTGTGCTTCGGCACTAAGAATTATCCCCGTGGGTTTACAGCTTCGTTGCACAGTGGAGTTCTGCTGCGCAGAGAACCCGCGTGCAGGGAAGAGTGTTCCCGCCACTTTGCAGCGGTCTTTGCAGGGTGCATTTTCTTTGCAACACAGAAATGCACGGTGCAAAGGAGTTCCCGCTCTTCGCATGCAAATTCGTGTCCCGCAATTGGCTAGTGCTAAATTATTCACACGTGGCGGCTAGCGATTGGCCTGCTAGCCATATAAGAGGCTTGAGCAGTTTCCGCCCAAGCTGAAGAGGACTCTGCATCCATCTCGTGGGGACTCTGGGTGTGTGCGGCAGGGTAATAGAAGCCCTGTGTGTTGCTCAGAGGAGTTTGGCGGCCTGATCCACCTCCCACCTCTTCCCGTCTTCGAACGGAACCTTCTATAAGACGTATCGACGAGTTTTATGCGCGCTTGTCCTGGACATCCGGAGTTCTGTCTGTGTGGAGCCTAGCAAACTCCACGTGATTGTTCGTGTTTTGTCTGTGTGGAGCCTAGCAAACTCCACGTGATTGTTCGTGTTTTCTTTTGTAACCGCAACTCAAGCAAGTCTCCAGCCTGCACCATGACCATCTCGGTGTAAGTAAACAATCTTAAAATCAACTGTTACGTGTCTGTGTCTAATTCTTGCTCAGCGCCCTCCCTCTCTGACCCAGCCTGACCCGGCCCGCACATGGCGACAAGGATGGGATCAGGAGAGGGCTTGCTAGAGTTAGAATTAGTTGCGAACTGCCCTTGGAGAAGTGGGAGACGCAGCGTAGCAAGCGTCGCAGAACTGGAGGCGCACATTGCATACCACCAGGCGGGCGGAACGGGCAGGAGATGTGTCCGTGGACACCTTTCGTTAAAGGGAGAAGAAGGAGCTCCAGAAGTCGGAGCCCTAGAAGGGAAAGAAGTATATCTTCACCCCGCGGCGTTCGGGTGTATCATGGGCAATGAGAGGGTCCTGTACAGGCCCCTCGAGGCTGTAACCCTTGCCGAAGTCGACCCGGCGAGCGCAGTAAGCCCAACCCCTACCCGGGAGTGTGTCCATTGCTCGCGTTGTGCCCGGGAGATGGGAGAGCCAATGCTGATCGGCTGGTTTTCCCCTTGCATGGTGGTGCCTAGACTAAGGAGTCGAGATCGTCCGTCTGAGCTCCCCGAAAACCTGGAGACGGAGGACTGCACCGTAGATGAGAGAGTGGTCCTACAGTGCGACAAGGGGGGAGAACTAAATGCAACTTTTCAGACTATGACTGATCTGATGAATAAAACTTTAAGCTTGAAAACCCAGCTGCGTATGGCCGTTCTGGTGGTCGGAGAAGCTGCTAAAAAAGGGGATCTTAAACTGCCCCGACAAGATGGCACTGAGCAGAGGGAAGACCGCATGGAGAAGCCAGAAGAGAGGGATGGAGCTTCGGAAGAGCCCGCGAGGGTTCGGCTGGTAACTCCGCCCAGCGACGCAACGTTGATTCTGCCGACCACGCCCCTCTGCCGAAGGGAGGGGGAGTCAAGCGGAGGAGTGCATCCTCCCCTCCCGCCTGAAACAACAACAACCCCCACTGTAACAATGACTACAGCTCCGACAGAAACAGCAACAGCAACGACAACTCGCGAAGAAATTGATCAGCCTGCAGTATCAAGGAGCCCAGTCATCAGTCCGCAGAGTGCAGTTCATGCTACCACCTATTATGCTCATTCCAGAGCCGAACTGCAGAATTTGTATAGAGAATCCAGGATCCGACCCGAAGAAACTCTGGCTGTGTGGTTGGGATGTCTGGTCGTGGAACTTGGGTCTGACCTCCTGGACCAGGAAGAAGCAAGCTTCTTGGTGAGACAAGCTTCATGGAGTAGGGGACATGTCACCGACATCGACATGGTGGCGTTCAGCGTCCACTGGCCTATTCCGATTCCAGCGCTTGTGGCAGGAGTGATAGAACAAAAGGCCCACGCATGGCACGACAGACGACCAGAGCACACCGGTGCAGAACAGCTTGTACTGGCTATTATCGGAGTTTCGTATTGCACCTGGAACCCAAGAGAATGCACGTTGGGACTAACACTGCTCCAATGAATGCGACCATGGCCTCATCGTCACCTGTGAGACCCTGGAACCATTCCAGTGACTCTCGACAGCATAGACAGTTGTCTTAAAGTCTATGGGCAAAGAAACATTGTGGTTTTGCGAATTGTGCTTAACCCAATGGTTGATCATCCAGTAAGTAGTCTCCTTCATCAGTTGTCAAGACTGCACATCCTCATGGAGCCAAGACTGTCCAGCGATCGGGAATGTCAACACCCGACTGAGGCTCAGAACACGAAACACCGTGAATCCGAACGTCCAGTATTACGCCAGAGAACGCAAGAGGAGCGATACATGTTTGGATTCCTCCTACAGCATTCTGGACTTAATAAGCAACAGCTTCGGATTTTGGGAGACGCGGGACAATGGCAACTAGCCTATGAGTTAGGTTTTCACTATCTAGAAGAAGGCGATGACGACTCCTCGACGATTTCGTCGAGTTGCTGAGTCAGAAAAGAAAAAGAGCTGTCCAGTATAAAATCGTATTTACATGTTTGTATTTAATAGTGATGATAAGTTTAATCGACTGCATTATCGTGCGGTCCTGTGTGATTTTGTAAATAATAGTAAATAACCATTTTAAGAGAGTTCTTTTACAGATCAGGGATTCGGAGTGCATGGTGGAGAGAGGCCCCGAGAGGAACAACATCACCGAAAGAAACGAAAGCCTGACGCACAATTCCACCATGACGCCTACTGAAATCATGATCGTCCAGTTTTTTGTTATGAATGTGATTTTATGTATATGTGTGTGTGCCGGCTATTATTTGATTCGATCCCTTGAGGACGAACTTTTATTGTTGACTAATTTTGTTTTTGCTCGTTTAGTTTTGCGAACCATTGACAGAGCTGTTAATCACCTGGATGATAGGTTTGAAGTATAATTCTATTGTGCCTTCAGCAAGGGGGGATGTCATGACCCAAAGGTCTGATTTTTTTTGTGCGTGCTTCTGCACTAAGAATTATCCCCGTGGGTTTACAGCTTCGTTGCACAGTGAAGTTCTGCTGCGCAGAGAACCCGCGTGCAGGGAAGAGTGTTCCCGCCACTTTGCAGCGGACTTTGCAGGGTGCATTTTCTTTGCAACACAGAAATGCACGGTGCAAAGGAGTTCCCGCTCTTCGCATGCAAATTCGTGTCCCGCAATTGGCTAGTGCTAAATTATTCAAACGTGGCGGCTAGCGATTGGCCTGCTAGCCGTATAAGAGGCTTGAGCAGTTTCTGCCCAAGCTGAAGAGGACTCCGCATCCATCTCGTGGGGACTCTGGGTGTGCGCGGCAGGGTAATAAAAGCCCTATGTGTTGCTCAGAGGAGTTTGGCGGCCTGATCCACCGCCCACCTCTTCCCGTCTTCGAACGGAACCTTCTATAAGACGTATCGACGAGTTTTATGCGCGCTTGTCCTGGACATCCGGAGTTCTGTCTACGTGGAGCCTAGCAAACTCCACGTGATTGTTCGTGTTTTGTCTGCGTGGAGCCTAGCAAACTCCACGTGATTGTTCGTGTTTTCTTTTGTAACCGCAACTCAAGCAAGTTTCCAGCCTACACCGCGACCATCTCGGTGTAAGTAAACAATCTTAAAATCAACCGTTACGTGTCTGTGCCTAATTCTAGCTCGGCGCCCTCCCTCTCCGACCCGGCCTGACCCGGCCTGCACATGTTTCAGTAATATAATTCTTATATTTTCAACATTGCGCCAGAAGTTTTATTTCAAAGCTCACCTATCAGTGGTAAACTAAGAAAAGAAATAATGTTTATAACGCACCAGAAAAATTATGAATTGTCAAACATTTCAGATTAGCATACAAACTAATGCAGTATTACAGATAGCATGTTGCTAATTTCAGTTCAGTTTGACAATATTTCACAAGGAGCCAGTAGTTCTAAAAACAAAACTTAGTAAAATTCAGTTAGGTTTATCCTGTTTTTAAAGTGATTTTCTATTTTATGAACAGTAAGCTGTTAAATTTCATCATTAGAATAACATGTCTTATTACATTGTTTCTTTGGCTGTAGTGAAGTAGTAGATAAGAAAATTATCTGAATCAAAACCAAAACCAAACGTTCAGGATGAACCTGTGTTAAATTTTAGACAATACCCCTTCAGGAGAAGGAAGTGCTGGAGAAGGGGTTATGCATTTATACAGAAATGGTAAAAATTCTGGAGGATGGCATATCTTGAAGCTGAAATTGAATGAAATTTTAGAGTATCTGTCAGGGGAGGGTAGCTTGAATGATCAGACCTTCCAGAGGAGCACAGAGGTAGGAAGGAGTTTCTACTCTACTTTACCCCTTTTTTGATACTCTCAGGGAATCTATCAATGGACACTTTGGGGTTTCAGGCAGCACATATTCTCAGTGCTGGAGAAGGGGTGGGAGAAAAGCATACGCTTCTCTGGAGGCAGCGACTGATACATGGATAAATGTCTCCATTGTTTTATCTAGAATTATTATAACAGTTTTTTACTTAGTGAGAAATGTTGTGTGAGAACCTGACTGAAAATCTGTTCTATTGTGCCCGTTTGTTTGTATTAAAAGGAGATGAAATTTCATTGGTCCCTTTATAATTTTGAATACTATGCCTTAGTTAAATGTCTAAGACTTCCCCTCCCAGAGGTAATATCATAGAAGTTTCAGCAAAAATAAAACATGCATTTTTTAGCAAATTGTAGAATGAATCACCAAACTATAATATATTTGAAGAAAATGTATGATACTCAAGGTATTTATAGAAAGTATTAGAAAAATCCAACTGCCCAGAAACAAGGCTTGTTGTTTTAAAAAAAAATGAATTGATTTAGTCTGTTAGAGAAAGCTATACCTTGTCTAATTTATCTTAATTGTTATTTCAGCTACATTAACAAAAATACTCTGATTTTTAATGTCCGGACCTTACATCCTGCTTGGGGGGAGGAACAGAGCTAGTGCTGTCATGTTCTCATCTCCTTTGCTATCCATAACCTGTTTTATTCCTTAAAATGATAGAGAATACAGTCCAAGTATGGTACTAGAGGAAACTTTAGAGAGAGATAAAATTCTTAGTCTTTTCCCAAAGTTTATATTAGTTGTACATTGCAGTGTAAAGGGATAAAAGCTATGTGTCTGATTTATATAACTGCTTGTAAAATTCAACAGATAGCTCTGAAACAGGATGTATTGCATTATCTGTAGCTCTTGCTTGTCAGTTCAGATGAATGCCTTCACAGTTTATAAAAAGAGATTGAATATCTTTCCATTTTTTAGTAGGATATTTTTTAGCAAGGACAGACAAGGATGAGGAATTTAATGTCAACTGTAATATATAACATTAATGTAAGACTTTAGGCTCAGTCCAACTGGCTTCAGATCAAAGTTGCTTAGAGAAATACACAGTCAACTCTTTTCCTAAAAGATCCCTTTCTTTAGTGGGTGAGAAACTGGTCTTGCCAGCTCAGCAGCAAAGTCTTCCTCTGAGATCTAAGGTTTACTTTTAATGAAACTGTAGGTATCTTGCTTTTTCAAAACCAACACGATTTATGACTTTTTCATACATCTGGTTCAGCATGTTTGCCTCGCACAACTGGGATGGTGCCTAATTAGCTATTTGTAAATATCAGTTTATAAATACAACAAGCAGCATATACAATTGTGTGAATGCATCTCTTATTATTGAAGCCACTTAACCCAGTTTTTATAGTATGAATTTTATATGAATTCAGGCTTCCCTAGCACCAAGCTTTAATTCCCAGGACAAGCACCAATCTGAGGGATCATTATTACATAGCTGGGATGTCTCAGCATAGTGTACTGAGGCACTAGGGCTTCATAAAGCAAATACTGACACTGATGGCCAAATCCAGCCAGACTTTTCCTATCGAATTTCATGTCACTATAGGTAGATACTCATGGAAAATATAGATTATGATTGCTGGATTAATACTGAATTGTACATAGATGAAATACTAATACAGTGTAACTATATGTGCAATTGGTTGCGATTAAGTTACTGCACATTAGCCTAATCTGCAGTAACTGATTTTTGGCACGTCTCTACACGTGTAGGCAACTGGAACTAAAGTTAGTGCCAGTTCCCTCCAGGCCTGCCATGTCCTCCTGTGGCCATCACAAGGAGCTCCAGCCTCCAGCCATATGGTTGCCAGCACTTGGCAGCCATCTTGGAAACTGAATCCTGGCCAGCCCCTTCTCTGCCCAAGAGCTGCATGTCCAGCTTAGGGGCAGAACATAGCAGATCCCTTCTTGCCCACCCTGCCTCCCCACACCATGGCTACTCCAGCCCTTGCCCCTGACAGTGATTACCATTGCCCCACACTCCTACTGGCCATGGTGCTGGCCCTGCTGGCCCCAGCAGGACCGCCTCCCTGCTCAGGCCCCAGAAGAGTAGGGGTCAGGACCAAGGGCACTGGTTGCAGGAGGCTCTGGTCATCCCCCTCTTCCTGCACTCCCTGCTGCAGCCTGCCTGCCCCATCATCCCCATACCTCCTACCCCCTGCCCATCCCAGCACCACTCTCAGGACACACACATAGTTGAAACAAAAGAATTTTATTTCCCTAACAACACCCACCCCATCCCTCCCTCCTCCCCGGTCTACATATAGAATGCCTTCCCGCATCAACCAACAGAACCCCTCCACCACCCTCCTCACCCACCAACAATAAAAACCTGCTTACAAATGGAAAACACTATTTGCAAATTTCTGGTCCTGGAGCCCAGAGTGGGGGCTTGTGGGGAAGGCCTGGGGGGCAGAGCCCTGGGGCAGGTACCCAGCACCCCAGCCTCAGGATGTTCCTCTGCAGGTCTGGGGGCTATGGCAACCCTAGTGGGTGGCAGCCTCATGCATGGCCAGGTCTTTAGGCATGTGGTTTGGGAAAGAGCAGTGGGGCTTGGCCCAGGTGGGTGGTGGCAGGTCCAGGGAGTTTGGTAGGTAGGAGGTGCTTGAGTTCCTCCCAGGGCCAGACATGGGCCTGCTATGGGGCAGTGGGTGGGACCAAGCGGTCTTGTGAGACCATGGGTGGGTGCCAGGCAGTGGAGGGCATGGACACAGCCACCCGGCCCAGGAGGGTGACCAGGGCCTGGCAGTTGGTGTCCCCCTGATGCCAGAGCAGCTCTAGGCACTCTGGATCCAGGGCCTTCACTTGGGCCCAGTGGTCCCACTGCACTCAGTCCCACGCCTTTAGCTGGGTGACATTCTCCACCTGCCAATCCTGCTCCCATGCCTTCACTAACGACTGGAGCAGGATGGTCTGGTCCGGCCAGCACATCCAGGCAGCTCCAGTGGTGGGTGGCAGCGATCTAGAGCCCACATCCTGCTGGGGCTCATGGGCTCTCCCCCATATCCAGATGTTGGCCCTGCAGAGGCAAGAGACAGAAGCCTTTTGTGAGGATTTGAAACATTTCAGAGATGGGATGCTCTGCACCAGTGGCCATGCACTGTCTGGCCTCAGACTGGGGGTTGGCCACGCATGGGTGCCCAGGCACCATGGTAAGCCAGCTGGGGATGCCCGGGCTGCCAGCCGAGCTCCCCATCATCCCTGGCTCCCCTAGGGTCAGTGGCCTGCTGGGTGTTGGCCGCAGATAGCTTGCCTCCTCTGCCCATTTCCCAGGGTGGGACAGGCTAGGCTGCTGGCAGCACCTGCTGCCATGGCTCCAGACTTCACTCTTCCCATCTCTCCTTGCAGTCCAACTACTCTGCCACACTGCCGCCCAGCCCACAGTGCCTGGACTCAGGGTACACAGGGCTCCCATACAACTGGGGCAAGGGGCTAGTTGCTCCCCCACCATCCTCATTGGGGGCCTCTCCAGGGAGGCACCCCAGGTCCAGCCCCCTGCCACACTGCCACTGTGCCCTGAGTGTGCCCCTACTGCATGTGCCTAAGGTAGTGCACGATGAGCTGTTTGTGCAGGCTGAGGGGTGCCTGAGCCACTATGCCCTGCTGCTGCTGATCCTCCTGGTACCTTGGGCACAACTGTACTCCTGGTTTGGGACCCTGAGCTATGATGGCATGGGGGTTAAGCCTAGGCTGCCCCACAACCTCTACTGCCACCTGAAGGGCTACCTGTGGCAGTGCTACATGTCCCCGTTTCCCGCTGCTGAGGAAGACATCATTGCTGGCACTGACACCTTCCTTGGGGTGTGAGAAGAATAAAGTTATGAGCTGTGTCCTGCCCCCCTGCATGGTGTAGTGAGGGGAACCTGGGGCCAGGGGAATGCAGATAGGCCAAGGACAAGGAGCAGTGGCAGGGGCTGGGACCAGAGCCAGAGGAAGGGACTGGGAGGGCACTCCTTCAGTGTGGGACTTACCACATGTCTGGGCCTGGCAAGGCTGGTGACTTGGTGCGGGCCTCCTCATCAGTGATGGTTTCTGGCTGTGCTCAGTGTCCATGGCATGCAGCGTGCAGTGGGCTGGTGCCTGGTCAGGAGCCCTGCTTGGGGAGGAGCTGTTACTGCTGGCAGCCAGTAGTGATGTAGCTGGCCACTCCTTATGGTGGGGTCTTGAGCTATGGTGAGGGTGAGGCAGCTGCTGGCCAGGGCTCCCTGAGCTGCCAGTGGATGCAGCAGCCAGAAAGGAGGATGAGGCAGGGCACAGAAGGTCTGAGGGTCCCTCCTTTGGTGAAATGACACCAGAGGGGTAAAGGGTAGGGTGAGGGCTTGGCTAGGCCACCCCTGCTGGTGACACTTGTAGGGGTGGGGTCTGGGTCCCAGGGCATCAAAATATGGGTCAGTTCCTGAATGAAGGCCATGGTCTCACAGGCATGACTGGGCCAATTATTGTAGTCAGTCATGGCCATCCACTGTGCCTGGAAGGCCTTGACCTCAATGTGGTACTGCTGTGCTGACTGGGAGTGCCCTTGCTCATGCATGGTGCCCAATAGGGGCTCATAAATGTGGGCATAAGAGCACCCACCTCTTCATGTCAGCACGGCTCCAGAGCATGGGGGCCTGGGAGGTTGGCATGGGCATGCACACAGGGGCAGGGCTGGGGCTCAACAGGGAGGATGACAAGGATTACATTCTCATCCTGCGCCAGCTCTCTGGGTCTCTCCATGGCTGTCCCTGTGTGGCCAGGCCTGGACAGCATTCATGAGTGCTTAGCAGAGGGGCACGGCTGGGGACTGGGAGCCCTGTGGCAGAGGCAATTCACCACAGCACCTGCAAAGAGACACTGTGGGAAGTGAGCAGCAGGAGGGAGCAGGTGCTGACCCTGCTATCACAGTCAGCCAGCCAACAGCCCTGGGGGGATCTCAAGGCTGGGCAAAGGCAAGGGCAAGGGATGCAGGAAGCTACAGCCCTTTGCAACACTCACCTGTGGCCAAGCAGCAGTTCTGCAGCGGGGACAGGCCAGGCAGAGGCAGCCTGTGGTCTGTCCAGGGGGGTACACGTGGCCTGCTGGGCTCCTGGACACAGAACAGGCTCCCTGGTGTGTGTGCCCCAAGGCATAAAATGGCTGCTGAATTTTGTACCTTGAAGCTAGGGGCTGCCAGGGAGCAGCCCGACCTTGCAGCAGGAGAGGTGGTCAGCCAGGAGCCCCGGCTGGCTTACCATGGTCCCTGGGTGCCCATGCACCCTAAATTAGTGCCAGGTCTACACGTACATTACTGCACATTAACTCATTGTGCCTAAATTTGATATCTGTATTTGCACGTATCAAATTTAGGCACGATAACCCATTTCTTCTGAGCAGTAAGGGTGAACACTTGCAGATGTGTGCCTGTACTGCACAGTAAATCAGGCTAATGCACAGTAACACATCTCATGTAGATGCACTCATAGAGATATAAACACACAGTGGAAGTATCACAGATGAATAAATGATATAGAAGCAAGTTAAATTTGATGCTTGCAACTTGCATATCTTTTCTTACATATACAATCTTTTTTTTTTCTATAGTACATAATTTTCAACATAAAAGACTCTGGAGCACTTTATAAAATGATTCTACATGATTGACCAGATTCTGTTGCCTGTACTATTAGCTTGCAGTACAGTAGCCTCACCAAACACCATCTCCAGGCTAGACTTAAATCTGTATCCTAGACATGGATATGAGGATCTGTTAAAGTGAAGTTCTTAAGAGATACAGAGTGTAACATCAATAAACATCTATTACTTTGTTTTTGTAATAATAACTGTAGTAAAAACATGAAACTACAAAACATGAAACATTACCAACTACAGTAAAAACAAGATCTTGTTTTGAGAGACTAATGACAAGCCTATCTCAAGCTTAAGAAACTTTATTTGAAATGTCCAGTTACACTTTGATTTCCTTTTTCCTTCTGTATTATAAACTGGCACCATACTCATGCTCTATGAATTATACCAGATTCCATAGTTTCCTATCATTATTGCTTGCAGATTACATAGAAAAGTTATTACCTGTACTTGACTCTAGTTCATTTGTTATGAAGAAGAACATTCTTTGTGCTGATGGTAATCTCAGGGCTACTATGAGACTAAGAAGATATGCAGCAATTTAGCAGGACAGTAGAAGTAAAATGATCGATTTTGCCTTTCTGATTTTATTACCAACATCAATAGCTCAACAATTTCCTGAATGTTACTTTTTATCGTGTTGTAAATCCAAAATCTAGGGTCACTAGACCAAACTATAACATAGTTTAAAATATTTGCCATAAGACTTGCATCAACATGAAACTTAGCTGTTTTGGAGGTTTTGTGACAAACACAAATTCAGCCAATGTTAATTAAAAGGTCACCTTAGGTTTGTGAATCAATGTGTTTTGGGTGAACCAATACCCATTTACAAGTATACCTGGCTCAACTTATGGTTTTTGCAGCCAAATCAGATAACTTGAATGGCATGCCAAGGATTTGTTATGAACTCAGGTGAGTGGTTTTGGCTGAATTTCATTTTCAAATTTTTGGATTTATTAACCTGGATAGTCTAAGTAAAATATTTATAAGGGTTCTAATTTGAAACCCAGCAAAGTCCAGCAACTTCACTGCTCTTTGAATCCAAGACTAAGAACTGAACCGGTGCAAAGGCAAGCCTTCAAGTCTCTTCAAGAAAAATGTTAGAATCTATTAAATTCATTCCTGGCTAAAATGTGCACAGTTCTGACTTTTCCCACTGTGATAGTTGTTTACTATTTTATAATAGGTAGGAAAAAATTATATCAGAATTTTTACTTCTTTGCTTTGTGCGTTATCTAGTTTAAATATGTGAAGAACTTTGGAGGACTTTGACTTTAGTAAAAGAAAAGATGAATGTCTTTGAGTGCTCTTCTCGTCTTGTGAACTATCATCTAAGATTATTTAGCAATCCAAAATATGCCAACAAGAAAAAGAAATCAAATTTAAAAAGGATGGTTGAAAGCTATTTAACATCAAGGAATCTGGTTCTTTCAGTTCTCTGAACTATTCGAGAGGTTCATTCATAATGTTGCCAAATGAAAATGATAGATCTTGGAACGCTGGTTATCATGCAAAAGTTCTATTACATTTTTTATATAGTAAGGTCAATCATGAAAGAAAATAACAAGCTCAGATCTAAAGGGGGTTTTATTTATCTCATATGTAAATTTTAATTTAGTCCTTCCAAGCACAGATTACAGTTTAAAGTAAATTCTTTCAGAAGTGATTAACTGGGGAAGTACTATTTTTTTTCAAGAATGAAGTGCAAGTTCAGATGGTTCTCAAGCACTTAGTAATAGCATTGAGCATGCAGCAGTGAGAACTTGTCTTCAAGAAGAGTTGAAGAAAGTTTCCAACATTCCAAGCATGTTCTTATTCACCTGATCTGAATGTGTAGGGCAGTATAGATAACCCAGGCATCTTAATTCCTGGTGCCTCAAGGGTGCCCAGACATTTTGGCTAAGTACAGTCAACAGGCCCAAGGCTGAATTGATTCAATTTTTGCAGGTTAGTCTAAGCAGTGAAGATTGAACTGATAAGCAAGTGACAGACATTTACTTTTGATTTTGGAAATGCAGCCACATGCCTGCAGTGGCTCAGGCCAGAAGCTGGGGGGTGTTATAGCATGCCTCCCTGCTTGGCTGGAATGGACAGCTTGGGCCAAGGCTAGGCCATCCACCCTGCAAGAGGGCATTTGTGGGGAAGGTGGAAAGTATCCTGGGATGCTGGAGACTATGAGTTAACTTGAATCTTGAGGAGATCTGGGGCAGAAGTTCAATAAACTGATTTAACTTAAATCAGTTAAGTCTGTTACTACATTCATCAAGATTTATCTTAAACTGGTTTTGGTAATTTTGAAAGCAGTTCATGTGTACTGAACATCTGTTCTGTTACAGGTTTAAGCCAGTTTCTGATCACTTAAGCCAGTTTATGTATAATGCCTGTCCCTAGCCTCAGAGAGCAAAGCTCACTTGCAGGTGCCAGCAGGCTAGCATACCTGCAACTAGGCCCCTGAGAGTTGCTCTAATTAAAGTGCACCCCCTCTCACCCCCAGGGAAAGTGTAAAGATGTCCATGATTCAGTCTATATAAACTCAAATAGGAAGAGAGTATCCAGGCAAGTAATTGCCAAAACCATCCTCAAGGAAACTGCAAGCATCACAGACTTATTAAAGACATTGTAGTTACCTACAATAATTTAAGACTCATCCATTATATAATTCAACAGAACCAAATTCTGCTGAAATGAATGGAAATCTCTCCATGATTGCAATGGGCTTTGAATCAGATCTCTGAGGGGAGATGAGATAAATCAAAAGTTCAAACCACATGTTAGTACTGAAGAGCTGGCAGGCATTCACACAGCCCTCATAGGTTTTTTTCTCCCCCAAATCAATATTGATTGAGCCACGCAGAAGGTCATGAAAATAAGACAACCTTGTTTTCCCAGTTCACAGGACTGAACATATATATTGGGGTGAGGGAAGGGAACAAGTCTAGGAAACAAGTGAACAACAAGGGGATTGATGGAGACTGTATGGACTATCTGACATGTAAAATCATTTTATAATGGGAAAATGATGCTGCACCAGATGGAAACAAGGATTTAAATGTCTAAAACAGGATTAGGCAGATTGTTGGAGCCAAAGTACAAAACTGTAAAGCAAAACATCCTTGCTCAGTTGCTGCCACAGACATCTAAGCTCCTGAGTTGTCTCCCTTAGCGATGTAAAAAATTCTGAGGCATGTAAAGCTCAGAATTGACTCCATCTGAACAGTTTGGCCCCTAGTTCAATTTGTATCCAGAAATTAATTGTCCAGGTATCTAAGGTACTTGAGAGGCCCAATCTGGTAGACATTCTCAGAGCATGCTTCTCACACATTGACAGCAATGAATTCAGCACAAAACACAGGAGCAAGAGCAACTTCCTTTAAAAAACAACTTGGCTGAAGGTGGTGTCTTTTTCAAATACCCTGGTCTAGTGCAGCAGTTCTCAACCTTTTTCACACCAGGACCCATTAGCATAATTATTAGCTTGCCACGATCCATGACCCCCTGGCCTTGACCCACACAGTCTCCCTCTCTCTCTCTCCCCACTCCTCTAACTGCTGCATCTGGCCCTCTCCCTCCCTCTCCAGCTCCTGGGGCTGCTCTCTCAACACTTTGTGCTTGCCATGCCCCTGGCTGCCTGCCAGATCAATGCAGGCTGCCAGCATTCCAGCTTGCATGGGAAAACTGTGTGATTCCTTGGGACCTCCCTGCAACCATTTACAATGTTCTTGCGATCCACTTTTGGGTTGTGGGCCACGGGTTGAGAAACTGATCTAGTGGTTAGAGCACTAGTCCTGGCTCAGGCAAATTTGCATTCTATGCCTTCTACAAGTCACTTGAACCTTCTCTATCTCAGGTTTTTCTTCTGACAAAAAGGAGAAATGGTACATTTCTCTGCCTCACAAAGGTTATAAGGCTAAATCAGTGAACTAAAGTGAACACAAGACCATTGGATAGAAGAAACTATATAAATTCAAAATATTATTTTATGACTCTTCAGTTAATGAATGGATCAGAAATGTATATCAGGAATGAAGACTTTCCTTCTCTTACACTAACACAAAGCCCAGAATCTTCAATCTGCTTATACTTGATTTGTGTTTTCTTTTAACTGGTGTTTCAGGATTTAACTTTTCCTAGGACAGGGGTGGTCACTTTTTGCTGCTATGGTGCCACCTATGAAAATTTATACCACTGATCAGTTAGTGTCCTATATGCCACCTTGCCCTGCCTTCTGCCTGAGTTCAGGCTAACACAGCTAATTCTCTATCTACAAAATATGAGTCAAGCCCTAAAATCTCAGATTAGCTTGAACAGTGTGAGATTTTTTTCAAAGTGATACATTGGGAATCTTTTTATCCAAGAGCCAGATTTAGAAAATATACGGTGTACTTAGGTTATGTTTTCAAACTTTTATGCATAATCATAAAGATTATAAACTTACTCTTTTAAAAATGCAAGCTCACATGAGCCCAGTAGTTAGGACTTTCAGAAACAAACAAACAAAAAAATTGAATACATATTTGATTACATAAAATTATGAGGTTGAAATTCTGGATAAAAAGGGACAGGAGTGCATGGGAGGGAAAAAGAAATACTTGCAAAATTACTTTGATAAAATGGAAACATGGTCTAGAATTAATTGAATGGAATTCAGTAAGAACAACTGCAAGGTCTTGTATTTAGGAAAGAACAATCAAATGTACAAACCGAAACTGGGGAATAATTGTTCGGTTTCAGTACTGCAGAAAAGAACCTGGGGGTTATAGTAGACCACAAACAGTGTGGAACTGTTGTTAAAAATACACAGTTGTTATAAAAGAAGTGTTGGCCGCCAGTTAAGGGAAGTGATTCTCCTGCTTTCTCTCTTCAGCGCTGGTGAGGCTCACTTGGAATGCTGTGTCCATTTCTAGGTATGGCACTTCAAGACAATGTAGACAAGTCAAGGTTTAGAGAACAAGAAAAGACTGGAAGATCTAGGTTTACTTAGTCTGGAGAAACGACCATAGAAAGACTAGTTATAGAGGACAGAGAGAAGAATTACCTGTGGTTACAGGGGACAGGACAAGAGGGAAATGAAAACGAAACTCAGGTTGGCTATAGGGGAGAACTTTCTAATGATGAAATTAAGCACAAGAACTTTCCAATGATGAGATTAAGTGCAAGAACAGATTACTTAGATAGGCTGTGGAATCTTTTTCCTTGGAAGCTCTTAAGAGTAGGTTAGACAAGTGCTGTATTTACTTAAATACAAGACAAGGATTTTTCTCCCAGTCCACATGGGTAAAAAAGCCCCTTGTCTTATATTCACATGCAAGGAAACTTCATTAAATACCTTATCTATCATTAAACTTCTGCCAAAAGCAGCACCTGCTCAGTAATGGAAACCAGCTATAAAGTTGATTAAATGCAGCCAACACAGAACATTATTATAATGCTCTATATTGCATATTGCTCTGCATTGCACTACTATGTATTGCATATTGAACAAACATATTAATTGGAACCTACAACAAGGGTAGATTAGCGTGCTCCTTTGAATAAGATATATGGCAGTGTCCATTGCACTCAGTCTCCCTCAGTATCAACTCTTTCAAATCCTAGTGAGACACAAAATTGAATATATTTAGACTTCCTCTTCATCCCCACAGATGATCTGCATCTTTCTTTCCCATTCCCAATGATTTCTGTTTCTTCACCAGCCTTAAACATCTAGCAAACATCACTAAATGAGGTCCCAAACAGTTCATCCAGAATTCCTCTGCCATCCCCTCTCTCAGCCTGTTACATATAATTAGTGTGGCTCTGCCCTCCATGCGGTCGAGCCAGACCAGGTTGTCCTGCACCTCATCTGCTTATAAACTTGGAGAATCTCAGGGCTCCTGACAAGAACACCCAGTTCCAGTTATGAGTGGGGGGCTAATTAAGCACATGGATCCTTTTTGGCGTGGTATCTGGAGTACACACACAAACTGAGGAGTGCTGAGCTGTGCGGTCACTATTGCTTGAAATGCTGTTGACTTCGGTGTGGCCCAGCCCAATGAACTTTATGGTAAATCATAAGCCTTTTGACTTTGGACTAATATTATGCATGGTTTGTACTACATATGAGTAGATATAGAAGTGCTGCTTAAAAGTGTGTTGTGGAGTACCTGTGCTAAAACTTGCTAAAAGTTTCAAAAAGGGAAAATGCATTAATTCTGGCTGAATTAGGTCTATGGATACCTATAGTAATTTCCCTATCTATAAATTACTACAGGTATGTTTATTTCAAGATCAGTGTTTTCAAATTTGGCCCTCACTTCCATGTGCTCAGGGAGAGCAGGGTCTGATACTAAGTGGGGAGAGGGAGGAGGGGAAGGGGCTGGAAGAGAAAGAAGTTGTGGGGGCAGAGGACAAGGGAGCCACTTGACCCACCAAATTTATTTCCCGTGCTGTAACACTGGGAGGGGGACAAATTCAAGGCAAACTTCCAATAATTAGATTACATACCTGGAAAATTATAACACATTTATAATTTTTCCACATATCAAATCTAACTATTAGGGGGTTGTTTTATATTCAGGGTCATCTTACATTCAAGTAAATATGGTATAGGGATGAATTTGTTTAGACAGGAATGATTTCTGATCAGGCAAGCATTTTGCAACTAGTATTGAAAATAATAATCTCTCACCTAGCCATCATAAAACGTCTGTTAAGTTCTGATAAAATATATACGATTAATATTTTGACCTATTTAACATGAATTTATTTCATTTTCACATTAATTTAGGAGGCTTTCCTGTCATCATCTGATATTGTTTGCCTACATTCATGTTAATGTTTAACTTTAGAGAAATATTGAATGTGAACATGGCCTTGACTTAGTCAATCTGTAATCACATTCATTTTCCTCAATACCAATTTCTAAATTTTTCAGTGGACAGCTCAATATTGGTATTGGTTCAGAATTGTATACTGAGTGCATGTGAAATGCATATATAGTTATGGGTATCATTAAGATAACGATTGGATCATGGCAGTCTCAGAAAGTGTGAATTTGAATAAACACTGTGAAATCTTGCAATTGTATGTAAAAAAGCATTTGAATTGAGGGCTGGACAAGGTCATTATTTAAGATGCCTGCCAACCCTTTGAATACTACGATTCTATGATAAATTTAGTTATTTAATTGAAAATCATATGCCAGGTCAACATTAAATCAGTTGACCCATTATTCAGTAAGAATTATTGTTTATACTTTAAACAATAACATGAAAATGTAGTAATGCAGACCACACGATGTGATTTGTAGCTGAGCAAGGAAGAAGCTATGCGCAGCTGATGTAATGTGTACCTACAAGCAAGGTGGGGAGCATAAATTGAAATGAAGTTTCCAAAAAGGATATTTCACAAAAGTGATGGCACTATGTTCTGTGCAGCATGTGATATTCCTGTCACTTCAAGCCAAAAATCCAGCTGTGAAAAACATCTCAAGAGTGCTCTATACAAACCAAAGATAGAAGCAGCTGAATCTCCTTTAGGAAAGAAAACTGAAGTACAAAAATCGTGAGCAAACTATTCTCTGTAAAGTCAGAGGAACAAATAGCTAGAGCAGTAGTTTTCTGACATACGAGGCTTTCTGCACCACTGATGTATTTGGCATCCTAGAAAACCCTGTTGTGAAAAGGTATTTGCAAAGTTCTTTGAAAATCATTGGTCATAGCTGAGCAAAAGAGGTGCTTTTCAAAGCTTTTTGAAAGTCATATAAGTGACTGTAAAGAACTGCTAAAGATTGTCTTGGGCTTAAACTTTTTATAAATGAAACAATAGATGCCGAAGGCCACTGTGTTCTATATATTATAGCAGGACCATATAATTTTTGCCCACTCATGACATGGCAATTAGAGGAGGGGATTTTGGAATGCAAGTCTCTACTAATATACTGTATTTGTACAGAAGCTATAGACTCTAAAACTGTAAGCAGAACATTTTAGAAATATGACAAAATTTGCTTTTGAAAGAAATTACTGCTTTTGTTACAGATAAAGCTGAGTAGGTAACAAAAACTTGGGAGCGAATATTCAAAGCACTGTCATAACCCAAGGGTGTGATTTTTGTTTTGTGTGTGCTTCGGCACCACTGAATTATTTTCCCACCATTTGGAGCTTTCTTTGAAGGGTGCATTTCTTCTTTGCAGCACAGAAATGCATGTTGCAAGGAGTTCCCGCCATTTGTATTCTAATTCGAGCCCCATTATTGGCTTGCGTTAAATTATTCACACGTGGCGGCTAGCGATTGGCTTGCTAGCCGTATAAGAGGCTTGAGTGGTTTCTGCCCAAGTTGGAGGACTTCACGACTATCAGGAGAAAGAGAACTTCATGTCTTGTGAAGATCTCTAAGCGCTGTGGAGCCTATTGGACCCAGCGTATTTTAAGAAGGCAACAGGGGTCTGATCAGCCTCTAGCCTCTCCCCATCACCAAGCGCAATCCTCGAAGTATCCCTCTTCCCTGCATGCAAAAAGGATCCACGGAGCCTCAACAACTCCGTGGGAGTGATCTGAATACTGTCTGAGTCCTCAAACTGGGGATTTAAGCGGAGCCTTGCCTGGGAAACTGTCCAGCCTACACCGCGACCATCTACGGTGTAAGTAAACAATCTTGAATCAACCATTACGAGTCCGTGCCTAATTCTAGCGTGTTGCCTGCTTTCTCCGACCCAGCATGCCCAGGCTGCTGGCCACAGCCCGCGTGGCGCGAAAAAGGGCCCGGATTGCTCCCGGCCTGCACAAGCACTATTTTTGAATGCAGTGCATGTGACTTGCTTGGAACTTCTGCTTAACTTAGCTAACAACATATAGACAATAAATGTAAGTATTAATAAAATGAGACTTCTCTGAGTGACTTGCTGAGGCCAGCAATGGTTCTAGGGCAGTGGTTTTCATCCTTTTTTTTTTTTTCATTTGTGGACCCCTAAAATGTTTAAATTATGGTCCAGACGCCTTTGAATTGTAAGTGTGGATATTCACATACTTTTGATTGATCATAGTCATCTTTCATGGACTCCTTAAACATAGCCTGCAGACCTCCAGGGGTCTGTGGACCACAGTTTGAAAACCAGTGTTTTAGAATAAAGGAAAAGTTATCACAAGGTTAAAACAGTTGATATGAAATTGTCCATTTGCATGCCTCAAGAATCATGTGGAATTTTCAAAAAAACAATGCGTACAAAGTTGTAGTGTAGCACATCAATTGAAAATGTAGTTATTTATACATTACGAACAGAAATTACATATAAACCAGTATAAGTGATTGGAAACTGGTTCAAATCTGTAACACAGCAGAAGTTCAGGGCTCATAAACTGTTTTCAAAATGGCCAAAACCAGTTTAAGATAAACCTGGATGGATGTAGTATCAGGCTTAACTGATTTAGGATCAATCAGTTTTTTGAACTTCTGTCCCAGATCCCCTCCAGATTCAAGTTAACCCACAGTCCTCCAGCTTTCCAGGATGCTTTGCACCTCCCTCGCAATCCCCACCCACTGCAGGACAAGTGGGCTAGCCTTGGCCCAAGCTGTCTGCTCTAGCTGAGCAGGGAGGCATTTTCTAGCACCCCCTGGCTTCTGCCCTGGGTCACTGCAGGCTTGTGGCTACATTTTCAGAATCAAAAGTGAATGTCTGTTAACTTGCTTACTGGTTCAATCTACAGTGCTTTGACTAGTGGATCTCCTGCATCTTAAAAGGAAGACCTACAAAGGATGGGGGACTGGAACCACCACCAAGGAGGAATACTCTGCTCTGGTCCAGACCTGCAGAGAGCAAACCAGTAAAGCCAAGGCTGCAATGGAACTCCAGCTAGGAACAAATATCAAGGACAATTAGGTATGTGGGGAGCCAGAGGAAAAGCAAGGGCAACATTGGACCCCTGCTAAACCAGATGGGACAGCTGACAACTGATGCCCAGGGCTCAGTCCTTGGGTCCGCACTGTTCAACATCTTCATCAGCAACTTGGATGAGGGGGTGAAAACACCTTGTTCAATTTTGTGGATGACACTAAGATGTGGGGAGAAGTGGGCATGCTAGAAGGAAGGGACAGGCTACAATTGGATCTGGACAGGTTACAGGGTTGGGTGGATGAGAACAAGATGGTATTCAATACTGACAAGGGCAAGGTACTGCACCTAGGAAGAAAGAACCAGCAGCATACCTACAGGCTGGAGAACTCCCTTCTCATCAGCACTGAGGCAGAAAAGGATTTTGGAGTCATTATAGACTCCAAGATGAACATGGGCCGCCGGTGTGGGGATGCAGTCAGAAAGGCTAATTCACAGATGCATCACGAGCAGGTCCAAGGAGGTGGTCCTCTCCATCTATGCGACACTGGTCAGGCCCCAGTTGGAGTACTGCATCCAGTTCTGGGCGCTGCACTTCAGGAGGGATATAGATAGCATGGAGAGGGTCCAGAGGAGGGCCACTCACATGGTCAGGGGGTATCAGGGCAGGTCCTATGAGGAGAGGCTAAGGGACCTGAACCTGTTCAGCCTCCACAAGAGAAGGCTGAGAGGGGATCTGGTGGCTATCTATAAACTGGCCAAGAGAGACCAGCAGGCAATGGGAGAGTCCCTGTTCCCCCGAGCTCTACTGGGAGTAACAAGGAATAACGGCCATAAGTTGATGGAGAGTAGATTCAGGCTAGATATCAGGAGATACTACTTCACAGTCAGGGTGGCTAGGAGCTGGAACCAACTTCCAAGGGAAGTGGTGCTCGCTCCTACCCTGGGGATCTTTAAAAGGAGGTGAGATAGACACCTTGTCAGGGTCGTTTGACCCCAGCGCTCTTTCGTCCCCATGGCAGGGGGTCAGACTCGATGATCTGCTCAAGTCCCTTCCAACCCTACCAACTATGAAACTATAAAACCTGTGAAAATTGAACGGATTCTGCCTCCGGCTTTTTGACTGTCTGTACTTAGCCATATAGACCAATGAAAATAAATGCAGTTGCTACAGCAGTAGAAGTGCTTGCCCAAAATGCTCATGAAAAACAGAAAAGGAGCATATACAGAGGCAAATGACTTAGGTGACTTTGCCAGCTAGGTAAAGTCCTACAGTCAAACAACTGAAAACATGCTGGGCATGACAGCTGTTAATGAAAGCAGTGAGAAAAATAAAAAACTACATACATGGGACTGTTCATTTTTATCAAACACCTGCACATTATTTTAAGGCAAGCTGTGAGTTTGAAGCACACATCTTTACCTTGGTTCAATAAAACTTTAAAAACTGCATTCATGCTTGCTAATAATGCAGGATGTGTGAAGTTGTTTTCTAAAAAAGATGTCTTAGGAAACAATACACACAAATCAAATGTGTGAGCCTTGCTACATGTGAAAACAATACCAATTGGTTACCTTCCCACAAAGTATTAATTTTTTTTCCTGAACATCTGCAGTGAAATTTACTAAAAATCAAATGGCAAAATTATACTTTTCTTTAATTATTCTGCCAGAGTACTTTAAAATTACTTTAAAGGAATATACGGTTTTGGGTTTTTTTGGGGTGGGAGGAGGGTTGACATTTTTCTTCATGCCATCATTACAAGGCACAGGGAATCTAGACTCTTGTAACTTACTTCCGTGGGGCCCAGATAAAAGGGATACTGTAAGAAGAGTGTGTACATCCTTGTTTGGTTTTGCCAACTTGTGCACCTGATGAAATGGCAAAGATATGGGGGGGTTTTGGGACGAGAATGACAGCATGAGAAAATCCATTTTTAATATTACATATTCAGTGAAAAGAGTTTAAGTTCCTCATTTTCCTGGAAAAGATCTCACTCTTTCCCATGTGAAAACACAGTTGTTGCAGTGACAATCATTTTGTGATTAAATTACTTCTGCACAAGATACATTAAATTAGTGTTGTGTTTGGATCCTGATCTGGGTGACAGCCAGGGCTTAATTTGTGACTAAGACTGAACGTCGCTTAGTTTGAATATTCCCTAAACTTTGCAAGCTCTCTTATAAGAACAGAAATTTTACAAAATCACTTGGGTTTTTTAGACTTCTATAATACTTGCAAGAAGCCTTGCATGTACAGCAGCCTCCCAAAATAAGTTTTATTTTCAAATTGTAGTGTTGATAGAAAGATAACGTTGAAGAACTTTTCTAATGTTCCCATTCAGTTTTATATCTTTTAATAGAAAGAGTAACTGATTTTGATTCCTGATAGTTTTAGCCAATCATTGCACACCTCACTGCTCTCCTTTTTGTCTTTCTTTCCCTTTTAACATTTTGAAAATTATTCATGGATGACCAGTTCCTGTATGTTAAATGGGACACTCCAGTCCTGTTTTCACTGGGATGTCCTGTTTCAAATGTGAGTTTTTGGGCCTCCCATATTCATTTGACAAAAGTAATGGAACACTGAGGACAAGTGTTTAAAATAAAATGGCCCCAGCAAAGCATGAGGGATATGGTGACCCTACAGTCATATCCGCACATAAAGAATAGGGATCGTGTGATTTAAGGAAATACACAACCCAGCAATTCTGCCAATTGCTTCTATCATGCTTTGTTAGGCATTCTACTCTCTTACTGCTGAAGAGTTTACATCTGCAGGCTATTCAGGCCTACATATTACAATCATGTGAGCTTTTATGACATTGTACAGCTATTAGGAGATTCCATTCACACTTCTAATTTCTCCAACTTCAGGCAAAACCCAAAACTCAGCTCAGACACAAATGAACAGTATCTGTCAATCAGATATTATATGATTTTATCAGCTATCACTGCTTGACATTCATCATAGAAATGGTTAATCTTAATCACCAAACGGTTGAATGGAATTTTATAAAAATCTGGAGTTCAGACAAGCTATTCAACTTTCCTATAAAATATATTCAGTTATTTCTTGTATTCCTTTGCTTATGCATGTTTGAATTTTTCAAATTATCAGGCATGATTAATAGGACTGAAACAAAGTATGTGGCACCAAAGACTTGATAAGTGACATATACACACACTAGGTTATGAACAAGCCCTGATTATTGTGCTGAACTAACCATTGACATCAGAGGGCATATGCATATGTGTGTGTGGAATGTGGTCAACAAAGTACAGATATGAGAAAAATGTTTACCAGTCAATGCATTTGGGGGGGGGGGGGGGGGAAATTGTTAGAATATAGTTTTCCTATTATCTACCTTCAAACAGCAAAGTAAAATTTAATATTACTGAGGATTGCAAAAGTCTGACTTGAACAGTTAATACCAGGTAAATATTCCATGAACAATATTATATACAATTAATTTTTTCACATCTCTTTCTAGCTATAAATTGTCTGTAAGCATAACAGAATGCCTTGTTATTATTCTGAACTATTCTTTTAATTCCTAAAAGTAATTCTTGGTTTATACTTTATTCATAAAAAGTTTAAGTATTTAATATTCTAATGATAATGACTGTACTCCTCAGTTATGCATTTTTAATGTGACTATCAAATTTATTAAACAACAGTTTATGTGACTGTCCTTTACTATTTAATTATTTTTCATTTTCCTTGAACAGATTTGCCTCCTAGAAGCAATTTAGAAGTCAAATAAAGTAAAGCAATAGAAGCCAATCAATTCTTTTTAGTTTATATTTTTATTATTATATGTTTATATTTCTAGTGTTCTTTCTTCCTTGGCAACAAGTTCAGTCATTCTAATAGAAAAGTACTTTTATAACGACAATCTATCAGATTGCCAACACTAGGAAAACTGATGTCCTCCATTCACACTGAGAGATGATACAGCACATACATGGAAGTAAAACACCTCACCGTAATATAGAAGGTTCCCTTAAAGGAAAAGAAAGACAATACATGTTTAGTAATAGCTCATGCCTTCCATTTTCTACTCATACTACTTGCCTTCCAGTGTCTGCTGATGGCAGGAGTTGCATCAATGTTCTTAAGGACTGCACATGTCCATTGGGGAATAGATTGAGACCTCCAGTAGATTTCATATACACAAAACAGCAATAAGATGATATTAAATTTCTGGAAGTATTACTTTTATGCCTGCTTTGCCTGCTTCCTCACCAAGACTGTCCAAATGACAACCTGTGCATTATATGTGGCTTGTGAGCAGCTAGCATATGGCCTGTGGGCTCCTGTCAGACAAAGTGAAATTTGAATATGGTTGTGGCAGGTTACAGCAGAAATATTGTACCTGTCTTTTCATCATTTTCCACACTGATGTGGAATAGATATATTAATTAAATACTATAAGCTCAATATTAAAATCTCTCTCAAATTACATCTAAATTTCTTCCTCTCCTCTTGGTGTCAATAAAAATCTTATGTAAATTGCTAATTATGATACAACCCACAGAGAAATTTGGAGGAGCCACCTATTTTTGCCTTTGTTAGCAGATAATGGGTTTCCAAATGAGACACTTGAGTTCAAGTGTCTTGACCTCCTTAGTACTGTTGGGCTTGGCAAACTGGAGAAATATCAAGTATTTGAGGAGAAGATAAAAAATTAGAATTCCATTAGAATGGCATATTTTATTTTTATATATTTTAAACAAACTTATTCAAACTTATAACTGAAATGTTATTTAAATATTTTTAAATGATCAGCAACATGTTTTGTATGACCAAAACCTGAGCTTTTTCTTTGAAACATGGTTGGGTTTTCTTTTTAACAGCAAATTTCAATAATTACTGTGAGAACTATTTAAATTAGAAATATCTATGAAAATATTGTAGAAATTATTGTAGCAAATGAACATTTGATAATTATGAAGCATTTTAGTAAAAAGTAGTCTTTGAAAAAGATTAGTTTTGAACTATGAAGGATTTTCTTGTAAAAAATATTTGACCAGCTCTAAACAACAGTTCATTGAAATGGAACTACAGAAAAGAAAAGCTCAAAAAGTATGATTTATTTAACTAACTAGAGAAAATTATATAAGGAAGGAAAAAGTCATTACCATTACAAGAAGGATAGGAAAGGAAAAGAGGAAGATATGAAAGCAGAGAGTAATAAAATAAAATAAAAAAATCTCTACTATGAACAAAACAACATGACTATTGTCAATCGGCACCTTGCTAGGATTTTGGCACTACACATCTGAGGGATTTCAACTGGACAAGAATGTAACCATAAACACTGAAGGCAGGATGTTGCTAACAATGAACAAGCTGCATTGTAAAAAGAGCGGATGGAATAAAAAGCACGCCTGCCAAGAAGATAGGGCGCAAAGGGATTTTCAAAAACTAAAGTATCATTAAGAACAAACAAACAAAGATTGTAAGTACAGTGAACCAAAATGACAGGACACAGATTTATGTGGAAAATATATTACAGACAGATCAGCTATGCACTGAAAACTGTTTTCCTAGGGATTTCTTTAAAGATGCATATGAGAAAGCACTATGTTGAGAAGAGAGCAGCATTTAAAGTAGATTTTCAGTCTGGCATGCTAGAAGAAAGCATTTTCCTTCTCTGAAACAGAGCCTAAGCACGGCTGGGTCTGTATTGTTCAAAATCACTTGGGCATAGCTGTTCTTTCTATGGCCCCTTTACATGTGCGTGTCAGGTGGAAACTGGCTCTAATGCACAATCCACATAATCATGCCACCTGCCATCCCTCATGTGCATGGCAGGAGGTGATTGTGGGATCATGCATTAGATCCAAGTGCACTTTATTGCCAGTGTAGGGGGAGCCCAACCCTGGGATTCCCCCACATTGGCAAGAAGCAGGCTTCTACAGTTTGGTGCCCACTTTCCTGACAGGGCTCCTACCTGCGCGGACCATGTTCAGCCAGGACCAAGAGCCCCCTCGGGTGCAGGGATTCTCAGATTGGCTGTGCATGCGGCACAGCCTGTACTGAGAGCCCTGTCATCTGCAGGATTTAGCACCCACAGCTGTGGGGTAGGCCTGTGCGAAGCGGCTAGTTTTCACTTCGGATTCGGCTGATTCGGGGGACAGTGATTCAATCTGGGGATTCGAATCACTGTCCCAAATCTGATTCAGCCAAATCCAATTCAGAGATTCGGTTGCCGACAAATCAGCCAAATCTCTGAATCAGTCCCATCCCCTGCCCACTCTCCCAGCCCCGTCAATGACTGCCCTGCCTGGTCCCAGCTCCCAGCTCTTTGAAAAAAAAAGCCTGGCATTCACCGGCTGCTGCCAGGTGGGGGGCAATCCCCACTTCCTCCCACTGCTCTGTGCTGCATGGGGGGGCTCTGTCATGAGCCTCGAGCCACTGCCTGCTCTCCCAGCCCCAGCTTCTGGCCCTTAAAAAAAAAAGCCGCCACTCACAGGTGGGGGGGGGGGCGATCCCTACTGCCCTGTGCTGGGTGGGGAACTTTGCCACAAGCCCCTCCGGCCCTTGCCCACTCTCCCTGCCCCCCCCCCATGGCTGCCCCACCTGGCCCCAGCTCTCAATTCACCAGCTGCTGCCAGGAAGGGGGGGGGGCAATCCCCGCTGTCCCCCACTGATTGGGGGCTCTGCCACGAGCCCCCAGAAACCCACTGCAACTGGTGAGCGAGTAAGGGCTATTTTTTAAAGAGCCACGAGCTGGGGCCAGGCAGGACAGCCATGAGGAGGGGATCTGGGGCAGCAGGCGGAGGGCGCTCAGGGGGGCTGGGGAACAGGCAGGGGATGGGGCCTGGCAGGGGTCTTCCCATGTTCCCCTTCCCCCTTCTCCTGCCCCCTACTTTCCAGCACAGAGTTCGGGTCCAGCTCCCTGTGGCAGCAAGCGGGGACTGCCAAAATCACCGAAGCTCTCCAAATCTTTTCTGAAGCGATTTGGAGAGCTTCAAATCTATTTGGACCTTTAAATTGGTCTCTAAATTGGTCTTTAAACTGATTTGATTTGGATTCGGATATTTGGCTGCCAAATTAGGCTGAATCTCCTCTGAACTGAATCAGCATCTGGACCTTCACCAGCCCTATTGTGGGGCACTGGTGTGGTCTCCTAGCTGCAGAGGTGTGTGGAGTGACCCATGACTAGGAGATCTTAATGGCTGGGAGACTGCAGCAGATGCAATCTCCCAGCTGCTGTCTGGAGTGCCCCCACACCTCTGCAGCTTGGAGACTGTATTGGATGTGATCTCCCAGCCCTAGGGGCATATTGTGCTCTCTAGAGCTGACATGTGCAAGTAAAGCTGGTTAAAAAACATCTATAAAGTTATTACACATTTTTGAGCAATAACTTTATGGCTGGTTGGAGCTTTTAGAAGCATAATAGTAAGTAGTAAAAGCCAGTTGAAATTGATTGCTCATTAACAAGGTAATTAAGCAATGGATATAATATGTGGGCCCT
Organism: Alligator mississippiensis; assembly: GCF_030867095.1. Classification (NCBI taxonomy): domain Eukaryota; kingdom Metazoa; phylum Chordata; order Crocodylia; family Alligatoridae; genus Alligator; species Alligator mississippiensis. The sequence continues at coordinate 62,039,516 of NC_081825.1, forward strand.
ATCAAAAGCTAAGATTTAGGAATAAAATCAAAGTCCATAGCATTTAAGAAGCTTTTGCAACAAAGCAATCCTTCCTACAATATGGATCCAAAGCACTTCAAGAAATCTCTCTATTGACAGCAAATGGCTTTGCAACAGAGTTTTAGAAAGGTCACTTCATCTTTGCCATGTGTACAACACATTGAATGATACAGGATTGACAAAGAGCAGCTTGAGTGATTTTTGTTGGCATAGTATAGTGACTAATGATTATGAGAACATAGCTGCACTTAATATGCTGCAGAACAGTGGGAATAAAATTTAGTAGTGGCATAGGCATCCTGTGTCTTTCACGGGCTGGTCCGTTTCCTTTTATTCAATGAAAAGCACCTGTGTGGGCATGTGTATTCTCTATCAGTTGATGGCAACAGAAGTTCTATAGCATAGCAGTGAAAACCTCTTACCTATAAATTTACAGAGAAGACTTTTACAAAAGAGAGAGAGCTATTTCATAAGCAACGTGGGCTATATTTAATATGTAATGTTGAAATCTAATGAATTTGATATAGTCGCCTACTACAATCATTTATTTGTGATGTACAGGTCTAATCACTTTGGAAAATGAATTGGGCTAAGTGAGGAATCTGTAATTGAAATAGCTCTAGTATCAACAGATCCTGTGTTTCCAAAAGTCATGTGACCTTCCCAAGATGCCTTGTTTATTTTCAGAGAGGAGATTACAAACTTAAGGCCTAATAATAATGTGTTGAAGTTCCATAAACTGGCTAGTTTGCAGGAGGGAAACTTTCCCCCCCCCCCCCCCCAATATATAATTTCCACTTAGATGCTTTTGACAGGGAAGGAGGGGCAAGAAGACCTTATTTCTGCTTGTTTTGGCAATGTGTATCCCCTAATGCATCCTTTTGCCCAAAAGCTCATTGAGAATTTTTCACCAAATTTGAGAAATTTTCACCAAATTAACTATTTTGCCAACTACAGAAAACATACTGCTAGAGTTTTGGGGATTTAGGTTTCAATTAAAAAAAGGACAACTCAGATACTTACACACTGCAGAAAAAAAGCACAGATGTATTGCAAAAACAAAAGCACAGATGTAAAGTTGAAATGTGCAATGAGCACATTAGCAGGGGAAAAGGATAACAGCTGTAAGGTACATAGTTCCAAAAAGAATATAAAAATAGATATAAAGTGAGGAAATACATGGAGTACATTGTTAGACCTGCAAAGACTTTAAGAACCAAGTATGTAAAACACCTGGTTGTCACCACAAAACCACAGTAATGATAGGGAATAAAGTTGGTGTCCCAAATGACACATCAGTGGCTGCAGTTTGAACACAGCTTACAAAGTAACCAGACATTATTGTCTAAACTAGGTAAACTTCTTTTCAGTGACGTCACCATACCCTGAGTTGGACCTGCCATAGAGGAAAAACAAAGTAAAAATAACCCAAACATCCCAAGATTTCTAGATTCAAAAGGACAAAGGGTGATTCAGTGCCTGGAAGAGAGTTGCACCTGAAAAGTGGTCACTGACAGACTTAAAAAGGGGTCCAAATAGGCTGTAGAGCTACTCATTGGATGAGTTATTTATGTGGCAATTGTCTTTTATGAATATTATGTGTGACCTTGTGACTCTATTAAATTGTATTTTTCCTACCTACCTGAATACACAGTTTAGTCAAAGGAAGCTGTAAAAGGGTTGTTGTAGAAATGATCTGGAAAAATAGAACTATGACACAGGTAAGACAATTACCTGATTAGAATGCATTGGAGCAGATGCAGCATCGCTGCAGCACCTTGTGGATTCAGCGTCCCTGCATTTCATAATGGTGATGGGGTGCTTTAACTAAAACTTGACAGGCTTTAGTTAAAGCATCTCTGCTGCCATTTTGAAATGTGAGACACTGAACACGAGATGCTGCAGGCATTTTAATTAGAGTGGCTCCTGAGACCCCCTTCTCTCACCCCAGAGCACATGTAGAGATGCCCTTGGAGGCTAACTGCCTTAGAGAGACCTACGTTACCAGAGGCTATGCAAATGGTAACAGTGGCTGGGCCCTTAATTGGGGGATAAAGTTACCAGATTGGCTGCACATGCTTGGGGATCAAGGAAGGCCTAAGGCTTCCAAGATCCTACACAAGGGAAAAGTTCTGGATGACTTAGGAAAGGCTGTCTGAAGTTGGTGAGTAGAAAAGGAGCAGACAGTCCGGAAGGACAGAGCAAAAAAGAGGGAAGAGAAAAGCAGACAGGGTAAAACAGGATGGACTGCTTTGTTTTACCAGAGACAAGGAACTAACAAAAATGAAATACCAAGTATGTAGGATTTTTATTGCTTTTATGCTTCACTTTAAATACTTTAGCCCTTTAGTAATGAATAAATCTCACTGAATATTGAAGGCTCTAAGACAAAAAATACTGCAAGATCAACCCAACTCCAGCTGGGCATGCTGAATTAGGCACAGGAGATACATATGGGTTGACAAAACTGCAGGATCCCATCCCAAAAGAAATTAAAGTCTAAGGTTAGAAAGCTGTGGGGGTGCAATCACTAAGAATCAGAAAATGAACCAGCTATTTCAGTAACTGTATGTAGCAAATTAATACATTAATAAAGTGACAAGGAAGTTAAAATTAAAACAGCACAAAGACTCTAGGGCCAAGAATTAAGAAAGGGCATGAAAGAAAATATAAATGAAAGAAACAGTACAAAGTCATGATAGTGAAATACTGCCTGTACTGTTCATGTGCATAATAGAAGAGTCCATTTCAGGTCCCAGGAAAGTTCTATAAATAGTCTAAGAATTTATTGACTATATCAAAATCTATATTTTGGGTCCTATAGGGATATTGGTGGGATTATATTGTGTAAACTCATGACAAAAACATGACTGATGTTAAAGTAATATTATATACTTCATATTATATACTGTGAGTCGGAAGTAGACCCTATAATGACAAGGATGAGACTACCATTGTAATCATTCTGATATTCTGATTCAGAGGATATACTTGGAGGGATGAGGGCAACCAGCTATGAACTGGATCCATGTCCATTCTAGTGTGTAAAAACTAGGCAGGGACACTGCTGTTAGGGGCCGTCTCCTTTGGGAAGGCAGGGTACTGAATGCTCTTAAGTTTGAGATTGTCTGGTCCCTGTTCAATAAGCTATCATTTGATGCTGATACATCATCCAATGGTCACCCTATCTCCAAACTTCTCTTTTTGGGGAAGGTCATTGGTTGACTGACAGCTCCAGGCACATATGGATGCCATCAGTCTCTTGGACCTTTGTCAGTTTGGCTTTCATTCTGGATATAGCACAGACACTCCACATATGCCCTTGGTCAGTGATCTTTGCCTGGAGATCAACAGGGAAAATTGTGCCCCGGTGACCTTAAATGATCTTTCTGCAGCTTTTCTACAGTTGGCCATGAGGTACTAATAAAGTATTTATATCACCTGGAGGGTATTCACAGGACAGCTCTAAATTGGCTCTACTCTTTCCTAGTGGGGAGGGTGGTGATGGGTGAGTCCTTATCCACTCAGGATCTTTTCTGCGGGGGCTCCATCCATCTTGTTGGCCCTCCTGTTCAATGTGTGGAGATTTGGAGTGACATGCCATCAGTATTTTGATGCCACCAGCTCCACCTCTCCTTTTCTGAACCTGTCCCCACAGTCTCAGTCCTTTCCCAGTGCCTACCTGAATTTGGGGACTGGATACAAGTGAACCAACTAAACTGAATCCAGACAAGATCAAGTGATTGTGGTGGGCAGACTATAACACTTGGGACACCTAACATTGATGGGGTCTGTCTCCCTTTGTCACTCAGGGTCGCAGTCTTCTGGTGCTCCTGGATCCTATGCTGGACCTGGATTTTTAAATGGCAGTGGTGGCTAGGAGTGGCCTTTTATCAGATCCACCTGATAAGAAGGCTGTGACCTTTTCTCTCAGAATCTGATCTGGGCAACATCATCCATGTCTTTGTAACCTCCAGGCTACTACTGTATTACATTCTCTGTAGGGCTGCCCTTGAAAACTGTCCAGAGGCTACAGCTGGTGCAGAATGCAGCACCCCTCCTTCTGATGGGAGTTGGTCATCAGGGGCACATAATTCCAGTCCTCCAGAGTCTACATTAGCTCCTAGTGGGTTTTGGGGCACAATTCAAGGTGCCAGTTTTGACCTATAAAACCCTAAATAGCCTGGGATCTACAGAGGCCTCTAAATAGCCCAGAGGCTGCTAAACAGCCCAGAGCCACTTTCTCCCCTACGTTCCATGGTGATCCCTAAGATCAGCCACCAGTAACCTCCTGCAGGTAACATCAGTACATCACATCTGCTTCGAGAAACTATGTGGGAGGTCATTCTCCATAATCACTGCTCAGCTCTGCAACTTCCTTGCTTCTGAGGCCTGCCAGAACCAGAGCTTGAACACCTTTCAGAAGCACTGCAAAACCTTTCTGTTTTGGCAGGCATTCAAGCAACTGAAACTAGGCTGAGATGTTGTTTAATACGTCTCTGCTTTGTTTTATTTTGTTGTTGTATTTATTGTAGTTGCTCTTTTAAGTTGCTCTGTTTCTGTTGTAAGTCAGCTTGAATCTCTGTTGGGAAGGACAGCACATAAATCACATACATAAATAAATGTTACTCATATTTATTAGTCCTTTATTCTGAGTGCAGTTCCAGTAAAGTAAATTGCATTTTATATATATTGTAAAATTTTCCATATTTTGTTTGTGTTACTTGTGACCAAAGTGTTTAGACAGACTTTGGCTCAACAGCCATTTGGCCACGCAATGCAATTATTTGTACACACATTTCTTTTCCCATGATGGGCAGAATTCTATTTAGCCAGCTGAATAAGTAAAATTCAGAGGGGATAACAGAATGTTTCTACATTTTAGCAGAGTAATTCAGAGTTAGTTCAAGATACATTTTGATCATTCACTAAGTGAAATAAAATTCTGCCTTATTTCTCGCAAGGAAAAATAGAATGGGTTTGGGGAATTTTGCTCATTTGCATTATCAGTTTACCGCTCACATAAAAAAATGTGCTTGCACAAAAGCCAGGTAACGTTTTGAAAATAAAGATTTGTATTTTCTTAAGCAATGTTTTATCAGAAAAATAGTCATCAAAGGGTACAACACATGCTTCAAAACCCCATGTACTATGAATTGGGATGGTAATTTAAGATATAAATCACACTAAAGACAGTAGGATTTTCAATCCTGAAAAGAAACTCCTCCTGAAGAATTTTAAATGGAAGATGGCATTTCATATTCTGTCATTCCTAAAACTTTATAAAGGAGAAAAAAAGTAGACACTTCCATTTAAGGCAGATTTTGAAACAAATGTTTCCTTTTGATTCTGTGGGATTTTTTTTACATATTACATAGGGACATGCTATTATGGTATAAACTACATCATGGCTTCATGATTCATTAAACTTTTCCATGTGTGTAAGTAGGCACCTCTTAGTGACATACCACAGTCACAAAGGGGAATGAGTCACCTGGAAAAGAACTCTTCCCAATTCGGGAATGTGGAATCAGACCAGCTCAAATAGGAAAGATGTGCAAACTTCAGTTTTATTTATTTATTTTAAAAGCACATTAACAGTAATAAATACAATGCATGTGCCTGTGCATCCTATAAACCCTAGTGTTTGAATTGGTTAGAGAGCAGAATAGGTGAATACACCTAAAAAAGTTGTTAAAATATGTTTCTGCTCATCCCAGCTAACTCCCCTCCCAACCTGACGATATCTAACATCACCACTGCTCTCAAGATGCCTGTCTATGTTATGCATGAAAGCAGCAGGGTGGTAGCACTTTCAAGGCAAATTTATTGCCTCATTTCCTGGGTTAACATGTTGAGGGAGCAAGTGGGCAGAGACACATTTTTGGCAGTGTCCTCAGAAACTCCACAGAAACAGTATAAACCTGACCACTGAGACTACTTGCAAAGTAAGAGGGGAAGAGTCTGACTTTATAAAGGTAATATTTGTAACACATACCTAGATAATAAGGTTAATGTAGTGAAAATAGGTTTTTGATCAGGGCTGCAAACTGTCTATATATTACACACAGTCTGTAAAAAAAACAAGGCTAAAATGACTGTCTGTAAAGTCCATAAAAAACTGACCATCTGCAGACACTTCCTCAGCCTGAAGAAGGGTATTTGTACCCAAAAGCTTGCAAAGAAGAATTTTTCCAACCATTTGAGTTGGTCTACTAAAGGATATTAGGTTTACCCAAAGAACCTTGTCTGCCTATAAAAAAACAGAGACTTCCATAAAAACAACTAATCAAACAGTAGCTTGATTGAAGATCTCTGGTCAAAAAGAAGCTGGAGGCAAGTGTTGAAGGACAGACAGAGCAGAGCTGTGCCACTGGGTGCCTTAGTGGAAGTGTAGCATCCTGCAGGGAGCATTCTTTCAGGGTTTTGTAGTCCATAGCCCCACCTCCATTCCCAGCCATGTGCTGTTGCAGCTGTTTTTGTCGCATCATCTACCTATAACATTTCTGGGTTGCAAGTAGGCAGACACTAGTCCTTCTTTGGGAGCCTGTGCTGGGATGGGAGGGAGTAGGGCTGGCAGGGGTAAGGTTAGTGAAGCAGCATGGTGTGGGGTGTGGTTGGCAGCATCAAGGTATGGGGTGAGTAGGGAACCTTTGGCATTGGAGCAGCCCAGTGAAACACCATTGCTGCAGTCAAGCTGGTTTGCCAGTCCAAGAATTTTATTTTTTTTACAGAAAACCAGAAAGCCAAACATTTTTGGTGTTAAATCCCCTAAATTTGAATGTACTGTAGTATGTGCCCAGGGCAGAAAGGTTACATTTACATTAAATAAAAATATATCAGTAAAAACATATGTCAGTAGAAAAGTTTGTCAGTAGAAAGTTTGTAAATTATCATTAAAACTTGTCTTGGGTTGGTAAATCTGATCACTATGAAGGGTCAAAACCCTGACCACTAGCTCCTGTTGTTTGTGCCAGCCACTGAAAATGGGGCAAGACAGTGGCTGTAGACAGCACAATTGCAGAGCCGCTCATAGGTTGTCTCTCTTGGGTGTGCTTACTGACCCATGCTCAGGACTTACTTAATGAGTACCTGATTTCCCAGATCTAGCAGAAGTAAGTGAGTAGAGCTTGCTCTATAGCATTATTCCAAAATCAGTCTTCTTAGACTTGTAAAATCTGTGGGGCAGAGAACCAGCTTTGTGTTCTGTTTGTATTAGGGTCCATGGCTAGCATTTTAAAGCACTACCACCATGAAAATAAACAACAATAATACCAATAAACCAATAATACCAATAAACAAACAATAATACCAATAACACCAAATAATACCACCACCAAATAGTAAAATTCTCACTTTAGAAAAGATTGGATCCTTCTAGAATTAACATTTGCCATGGTAGCTGTCATAACCTTACTATGTTTTAAGCCGTTCTTAAAATATCCTTTGATTACAGTATGTATAACTTTCTGTAGAGAATGAGACAACCGCTCTATTCCTAAACATTTTAAATATTTAAATCTTTTTATAGTATTAAAGAAGCTAAGTGAGCAATGTCACCAGATCTTGCTGACTTTTTAAAAGTTTGACATAGCTTTTGCATGAAATATGTCAGTAGAGAAAATAATTTTGGGGGGAAGGGGAATGAGACTTTCGGAATGGTTAGCTACTCAACAGCTGGCACAGATTAGCTAATGTCCTCATACAATCAAAATGTTTCTCTTAGACAACTTGAGATAACTAGCTTGAGACCACTTAAGAGAACTCCAGTATTTTTTCATTTTCATCCAGCATTATCTCATCTGATATGACACGTATTATCCAAGAAGAATTTAAGATTACCAGCTCTGCACTAGCTTTCTTTTATACCAGATTATTGGGCTTGATCTCCTTCAGTCAAATTCAGGGTCCACCATGCCAAAATCTGCCCAGAAGAAGGTTGTAGAAGCCACAGCTAAAGATTCAAAAGTGGGGTTGGAAACAAGAAAGTACCACCTCAAAAGTACACAGCAAGGTCTAGGGGGATACCCTGACACAGTGTGCAGCCACTACCATGCAGCTGTTAGGAAATTTGAACTGCACCTGAAGCTTCACTGGGCAACTTCCCTGAGGAAGACTAGCCTATTTCAGCATCTACTGACTCTAGGTACTACAATTTGACTTGACTGAATAGATCAAAGTCTATTGTTTTTAGGTCACTGTTCATTCTACTTGCAGGTGAGATTTTGGAATTCCAACTAATCTCTTACTGTGTTTAATTTAATAATATTCTGTATTATATTACTATAATATATCTATGATATGCTCTATATCTGTTCCTAGCATTATAGAGGGTTAATGCAGAATTGTTGCAACTGTTTATAAATTTTAGCTTCTAAATTTGAGTTTATATATTTAAGCTCCATGCTATAATGTTATCATATGGACTTATGATCTTTTGCTTTGGTTGTATGACATTCTCTTTAAAGATGAAGAAGATGGGGGTCGGACTCGATGAGGGGGTCGGATTCGACGATCTATTGAGGTCCCTTCTGACCCTAGCATCTATGAATGTAGCATCTAGCATCTATGAAAATATGTGCCTATGTTTATGCTGGGGAGAAACATATACATTTAACCATTGGTTAAAGCCGAGAATACCAACCTGAAAAAATATTTTAGAAATTTCAACTCAAAGTTTTTCTTATAAAAAACTGTCATTCATAATCAGTTCTCAATAACCAATAATTTAGTATTCAATAAAGCAATGTAATCTTTACTGCATAATAATAAACATTATTAAAAGCAAGCTTAACAATAGTGGCTCCATTCAGCTGGATTAAAGATGAAATTTCCAGTTATTTAGTAGGGCTGTGCAAAGCTTTGGTTTGTAATTTGATTCAGAGAAGATTTGGCTTGATTTGGAGACTGAATCTCCGAATCTGAATCGAATTGCTAGAAGCTTAAAACTTTCTGATTTGATTCGGAGGCTCCGAATAGATTCAGAAAAGATTCAGAAGAGATTTTGTGATTTGGAGATTCAGAAGGCAGTCTCTCAGGGGAAACAGAAACTTAGAAGAGGGAGGGGGAGTAGAGGGACCATGTAGAGTTATTAATAATCAATCATAATCATCACAGCAGACTTCAGCACACACAACACAGAGAGTAAAGAAACACACAGAGAAGAAGTTACACAGTTGTATTCATAATTTGTATATCACAGCACAGAAGAAGACAGCACATATTTTTATATAGTTATTAATAATCAATCATAATAATCGTACCAGACTCCAGTACACAACTGATTTCAAAATGCAGGAATGTGGTGGGCTATTTCCACCACAGCATCAAGGGGGGCAAGATGCTGCGTGAGAAACAGGCAGAGCTGAGCATCCCACAGCACAAAATCATGCAGGATCTGGAGACTCGGTGGAACTCCACATACCTGATGCTCGACAGGCTGGTGGAGCAATAGAATCCATGAGATGGCCTTTTCCGGGGAGATCGGGATCAGTGGTCCCCTTAACAGAGCTGAGTGGGATACCATCTCCTAGATCTTGGTGGTCCTCAAGCCCTTTCTCAAGGCCACCGCAAGTACCTCTGCAATTTTACGTGTGCTGCTACATCATCCACCTCCTCCACCCCAGCCTGTCCGTCACCCCCTGATGCCTCCATTTCTATTTTCACTGAGTGACTTTCTTGCCTGCATTGCGTGCCAGGCCAGCCTGTGGCTTCTTTACTATTCCTTCCATCCAGGACCAGGAGACACACAAACTGCAGGTACTTCCTCAGCCTGACAAAGGGTTTTTCAATCTGAAAACTTCCTAAGATATATTTCTCTAACTATTCCGTTTTTTTCATAATAAACATACAAACATAAAAACACGAGATAAGCCATCACATGCCACGAGTAACATATATACAACACAACACGTTTACTTCTTGCTGTCAATTCCTTTATAAAAAGAAAGGCTTTGTGACAGTTCAGTTTGGCTACCTTAGATGCTGCTGGTGCTACTGGCGCGGACTGTTGAGTCACTTACATTATTTTGACCTTCTGTCATTTATAGTGGTGGACCTGGCCAAGGCTGTAGGGGAGGAGGAGACCTCACTGGGGCACACTGCTGTGTTGTGGAAAGGCCCCAGCACCAGGAAGGGCACACCTGAACACTCTCACACAGTGTCACCCACCCATGTCATGGGTTTTGCCTGCCTGCAGCCAGAGGTGCAGGGCCCCAGAACCCAGACTCCCCCTGCACATATCTCCTTGACAGCTGGCAGGTTTTGTGGCTGCAGCAGGGTCTAGCAGGCCTGCAGTATTTTTTTTTTACCCCCCTGCACCCTAAGAGAGAGAGACAGTTGCGCAAGCACCCATGTCACGAGTTTTGCCTGTTAGCAGCCAGAGGTGCAGGGCCCCAGAACCCCCCTGCACCAATCTCCTTGATAGCTGGCAGGCTTCATGGCCACAGCAGGGCCTGGCAGGCCTTGTAGTAGTTTTGTTCACCCCCCTGTGCCCTAAGACGGGCACAGCTGCCAGGCTTCATGGCCACAGCAGGGCCTAGCAGCCAGGCTTGCAGTACCACAAATTCCTTGAACTATTAAAGTAATCACAAAATTTGATGATAATCTCAAAAGGATCAGGAAAATATGTACAATCTATCTACAACGTGCACAGTAATAGGCAACTGCACTTACTTTGACAGTTCAAACTGTTACAAGACGGTTGTACTGGAATCTTAAATACCTGCAGATAGTTATGGTAGTATTGGGATGATGTTGTAACCCTTGCATCTTGGAAATACAAGGCCCAAACAGAACCTTTACTAAGGATTCTCATTATGCTGTAGGATAGGGTCTTAAGTGATTTCAATACAGAACTGGTATTTGTAACTGGCTAATTAGTAGTTCATTTCTCCACAATAAAGGTTAATAACATTCTTCCTACTGTAGAGGAATGGCTGTGAACTGACTGGGGGTGGGGAGAAACCACTTCCTTACAAATTTGTTTGGGCATCTCTGAGGAATGGCATACTATTCATTCTGATTAGAGATGGGAAAATCTTAAAAGGTTATCCAAGATTTATTTGAGTTCATGGGATTTATAAGAACAAGATTCCTGGTAAGATTTCAATTACAATATGCTTCAGAAATATGACAATTAAATGGATTCATGGGTATTTCAGTATTTTTATTCCAGCTAGAACCAAGAAATGAAACATTAATGAATAAAAAAAAGTTTTCAAAATCCAAGAAGCATATTGATTGGGGAAAATTGACTATTGGCCAAATTATAAGAATCAGTGGAGTGAGTCAAGGGATTAAATTATTTAAGGAAAGTGTTGGGCTCCAGTGGTTTTGAGACTTCCTAGAATTTCAGTGGACATCACTTTTAAAAACAAGCTTTCACTGACCCAGGTATTTTTAATGACCTTAGTTCAATTATCAGTTGATCTATCAGCACCCAAGAGACATGACCCTGGAGGCTGGGGGGCACAGCAAACTCTTGAAGGTGGCAGTGGCGCTGTTTCATAGTTTCATAGTTGGTAGAGTCAGAAGGGTTGGAAGGGACCTGAGCAGATCATCACGTCTGACCCCCTGCCACGGGCAGGAAAGGATGCTGGGGTCAAACGACCCCGGCTAGGTGATTATCAAGTTCCCTTTTGAAGACCCCCAGGGTAGGGGGTCTGAGCACCACTTCCCTTGGAAGTTGGTTCCAGATCCTAGCTGCCCTGACTGTGAAGTAGTGCCTCCTGATATCTAGCCTGAATCTACTCTCAGTCAACTTATAACTGTTATTCCTTGTTATTCCTTGTTATTCTCAGGGGAACAGGGACCCTTCCGTAGCCTGCTGGTCCCCCTTGGCCATTTTGTAGAAAGCCACCAGATCCTCTCTCAGCCTTTTCTTGTGGACCTGAAAAGGTTCAGGTCCCATAGCCTCCGCTCGTAGGGCCTGCCTTGCTGTCCCCTGATCATGTGAGTGGCCCTCTTCTGGACCCTCCCGATGCTGTTCACATTCCTCCTGAAGTGCGGCTCCCAGAACTGGATACAGTACTCCAACTGCACCTGACCAGCATCGCGTAGAAAGGGAGGATCACCTCCTTGGACCTGCTCGTGATGCATCTGTTGATGCGTGACAAGGTGCAGTTAGCCTTCCTGTTCACGTGCTCACATTGGTGGCCCATGTTCATTTTGGAATCAGTAATGACACCAAGATCCTTTTCTGCTTCTGTGCTGACTAGAAGGGAGTTCCCCAGCCTGTAGGTATGCTGCTGGTTCTTCCTCCCTAGGTGCAGTACCTTGCACTTATCAGTATTGAAGCCCATCCGGTTGTCATCTGCCCACCCCGTAACCTGTCTAGATCTAGTTGCAGCCTGTCTCTCTCCTCCAGTGTGTCCACTTCTCCCCACATCTTAGTGTCATCTGTGAATTGGAATAAGGTTCTTTTCACCCTCTCATACAAGTCACTGATGAAGATGTTGAACAGTGCGGGCCTGAGGATTGAGCCCTGGGGGACTCCACTGCCCACATCTTTCCAGGTTGAAAAAGACGCATCCACCACCACTCTTTGGGTGCGGCCTGCCAGGCAATTTGTGACCCATCTGACTGTGTAGGCATCAACAGCACAGTTGCACAATTTTTTAATGAGGATGGGGTGAGAGACAGTGTTGAAGGCCTTCCTAAAGTCCAGAAACACTATGTCCACTGTGACACCTGTGTCCAAGGATTTTGTGATTGGTCATAGAAGGCCACCAGGTTGGTCTGACAGGACCTACCTCGAATGACCCCATGTTGGTTGCCCCTAAGCATGATCTCCCTGCTGGTCCCTCGCAGATGTGCTCCTGGATAATTTTCTCAAAGAGCTTCCCTAGGACTAAGGTAAGACTAATGGGCCTGTAGTTTCCTGGGTCCTCCTTCCTCCCTTTTTTTGAAAATGGGGACCACTTTGGCCCTTTTCCAGTCCTCTGGCACCTCGCCAGAGCACCATGAGTGCTTGTAAAGCTGCACCAGGGGTCCCGCAATGACCTCTGCTAATTCCCTCAGCACTCTGTGGTGGAGATTGTCAGGACTTGCTGATTTGAACATGTCTAGTCCCACCAGAAGTTCCCTGATTATGTTCTCACTGACCCTGGGCCTGGCAGCGCCTCCCCTGGGTCCATCAGGGATCTCGGTGGGGGGATGCCCTGGTCCCTGCTCAAAAAGATGGAGGCAAATAAATTGTTAAAGAGGTTAGATTTGTCATCTGGTGTGACCACAAGATTTCCTAGTGTACCCTGCAGAGGCTTTATGTTACCCGGTACCTTCTTTTTACCCACTATGTATTTAAAAAAGGACTTCTTGTTATCCTTGACCTGGGTCACTAGTCCCAGTTCCATCTCCACCTTAGCCTTCCTAACAGCCCCCCTACAATCTTGAGCAGTGGAGGTATAATCCTCCTTGGTGATGGCCCCTCCCTTTCCATTGGGTGTATGCCTCCTTTTTAGCTTTGAGACATTCCTGGATGCTTTTGGTGAGCCACAGGGGCTTTTGAGCACTCTTGCCCTCCTGTTGGCACCAGGAGAGTGGTGGAGGCAAGTGGGGAGCTGACACAGGCAGCTGCACCACTGTCAGGAGTGCGGTGGAGGAGGCGAGCACTGACCAGTGGTCGATGACCACCCACAGACACCGCCGGCAGCAGTGGCGGTGGCCAGTGATGATTGCAGACTGCCCACAGATGCCGCTGGCTGTGCCAGCAGTGGGGGGAGGGGGACAGCGAGAGGCGACCACATGCAGGCACCGCCAACACTGTCGGAAGCGCCTTTTCACAGGGGTGCACCGCCACGTTTAGGGGGTGCATATGCACCCACGTGCACCCCCTACATGTCGCTGATGTTTGCCAGAGTAGATAATATGCATCACTATCTCTGGGGCCAAATTGTGAATTTTAATACCATCCATGACAGGGGTGGATCCAGAGGGGTGTGGTAGTGTTTCAGTTAATGATGCCACAGGAGCAGCAGCCAGGGCCTTTCTTTAATTCCCTGAATTGGGTAAGAATCCTCCACTTCCATGCTCAGTGGCACTTCCCCACACGTCCCTTGCCCATTACTGCTGCTGTCTCCCGCTGCCGGAGGGCAGGAACAGGGAGAGCTCCAGAACCACTCCAGCCGGTTTCTGTGGGAAGCTGAGGTCAGCTGGGGACAGTGGCAGCAGCGGACAGGTTTCCCAATCCATGGCCTCTCCCCGCAAGTGCTCCCTGCCAGCCCAGGAGAAAATCCAAGGGAAAGAAACCCACCTGATGGCATTGCCTCTGCCGTCATGGCCACTGCTGTCTTTGGCCAAGTCGGGATCTATGTGCAGCCTGGATGAAGTCGGGTGGGAGAGGTTCTGAACCCTTCCTACTGCCATATTCCCAGGTCAGCTGGGGACAGCAGGGAAAGCAGCAGTGGTGAGCAGGGGAGGGGAAAATGAGAGGGGAGGTTGAGGATATGCAGCTAAGCATGAGGGGGAAAGGAAGGTAGAGGGAAGATTTTTACCTGCTTGGGGGACTTAAAATGGTCCTGGATGCTGTTTCTGCAGTATGGTCTGACTGCCTTGGTGTGGGAGTAAGCCTGGAAGCAAGGTGCATACCACTCCTGCAGTTTTGGTTGTTGTTCCCACACTCCCCCTTTATGAAATCCTGGATCTGCCCATGACCCATGGTATCTATATAATAGGACTGAATAATGCTACTGCAGTACTGAAAACCTCTTTCCAAAGAGTGTTATACTGAGGAAGCTCCTAGTGTAGGGATACCTGAAGGAAATTCTACTCATATCTCAGGTAGCTTCCCCTGCCTTAGGGCCTGAGTACTGTACTCCATAATCTTTAATAAATTTAACCTCACAACTTCCTTGTAAGGTCAGGATGCATTATTATGCCCATTTTACAGGTAGGAAGGTGACACATCCCAGGTCAGGTATGAAGTCTATCGTAGAGCAGGAACTTGAATCTGGGCTACTTCCCTAAGCACTGGGGTATCTTTCGTTTCTGTGTTTGATGCCTGACTCTCTGGCCTATCTCTGGAATGACAGACTACTGAAAGAGCCCTCATAATGTGGTGAATGTGCCAGTGGGATATTTTCTGTTACTGTCTGCTGTGGAATGCTTCACTACTGATTCATATATTTCATACTCAGTTCTGAAAGTGTAATCTAACTGGAAAAATGCAGAGTTTTGTTGACGTTATTTGGATGCATAGTCTGTTTTCCAATGTTTAATAAAAGGACAATTTCTGTTAAAAGTTCCTTTCCCCCCACCTCCCCGCCCCCTTCATTTCCTGAGCATTTCCAAGCAGTTCTGTCTAGCTTTATGTTTATCAGATTTTTTTTCTCTCTCTGAGACAGGAAGCTGGGGGTGTTGACCTCATCTGAAACTGTCCCACTGTCAGAAGGTGGTCTGTTCAAAAAGATTCCAAGACACTGATCTCTTCCTGATTTATCAGATAGCTGGGTCAATATATAACGCTTCTACTGTTTTTTTTCACAGCTGTAAAATAACCAACTGACTCCTCTGAGAGCTAATTACTGGATCTTTTGAGGGTTCCTTTTCAAGAAACAAGGGTTATCTTTCTACTTAGTAAATTCCACTGCAACATCATTTTGCAGAGGCTGCCTAATTACAGGAATCCTGGCTCACACGAAGCAGTTTATTTAAGTGAAATGCCAACATTGTGGACTAGTTTTCTCTTTCTAAACTCTTTTCCTGTCTTGGTACTTGTACTTTTCCCATCTTCTCTAAATCCTTTTACTATTTATGAAAAGATAAAAGGGTAGTGACCATATATAATGAACCCAGCAGGAGGCAAGTAAGTAATGGGATTTCTCTGTGTAATTCACGTGTGGGTGTGGATAGTGAGGGCAGAGGAAGAGGTGACAGATATATAGGCAGTGTTCCAGCACTGCTGTTTTTCTCCCCACTTCTTCTCTGCCAAGCCTCTCAGTTTTACATTGCTGTAGTCTCCCTTTCAGTAGAGGGGGCTAGACACAGCCTGCTCTGAGCTCCAGCTAGAGGCACTCCAGCTGACACAAGAAACAATCCGGCCGAGGCATTTCCTCCCACAAAAGTTTAAGCATGCCTCCTCATCAGTTCTCTCAGTCATTACATCCCTATGAAATGAGGAATACAAATTTAGCCTGCTCATTTAGCAGTGCAATATGCTACCACAAAAATGCCAGGCGAGTCCTCTGTGCATATTTGGCACAAGTGCTTTAACAAAAATATTCTTAAAAGTTTGTAACTCTAAGTGACCTACTTACTTTGGGAAGAGTCAATCAGCTATATGCTTCTGGGGAAACTTTGAATTCAAAGGCAGAACCAAATGAGTACCTATCAAAAGACTGCATGAATATTTTAGCAATACTGGCTGTCAGTTCTAAACATTGCTGGCAAATGTATTTATTTAATTAGTTCTGTACTTGTACAGGAGAAAGAGTCAATGTATTTGGATGAAAGTATTGGGCTGTAAACTCATTAAAATCATGGGAGGGATTGCTTATTTCCTTTTTACTTACTTACTTTGAACTAGTATATTCCTTTACAAAGTATGTATTTAAAAGGATGCCACTACACAAGGATTCCACTTGAATGCCTAATATGCCCATCCTTAACATCATACTAGAGAGGTAGCGTGGTGCAGCCACCTGGATTAAGTGAGGCACTGGCTGATAAGAATCCCCGAATTCTAACCTCAGCCCCGCTGTTGACTGAGTTAGATCAGGTCACATTTTCTCTGTAACTTGGCTCCTCTATGTCTGTACAGTGGAAACGAATAATTCGTTCTTTCACAAATTGAAAACCTACTAGTTTCTCTGTAGAGTAATTTGACAATGTAGAGTATGCTGTTGTTAACTATTAGATTATGCATTTAGTATGGAACACTGTTACAACAAATATTTCTGAAAATCCTCATTATGTATTTTTTTATGGTAAAAGTGATACACACATGGAGATGGTTTACACAGTACCTACTGGACTAGAAAAAAAGAATGCTTATCTTACTTCTCTACTGGGCATGCAAAGTGATATAAT
This sequence comes from Alligator mississippiensis, assembly GCF_030867095.1. NCBI lineage: Eukaryota > Metazoa > Chordata > Crocodylia > Alligatoridae > Alligator > Alligator mississippiensis. Next base: position 62,056,562 of record NC_081825.1, read on the forward strand.
CTCAAAGCAACTGTTTCACACTTGTTGCAAAATGATCAAAAGCCATAGCCACATAATACATATGCATACAGCATATGGACTCATGGGGAAAGATGGCAGATGTCATGCTCTGGTCATGGTAGGAAGACAAATTTCTCTATTTGTCATGGAATAACAGGAACCAGTCACACACCAAATGATTGATAATGAGCATACATTGGGTGCACCATGTGCCTCTTGCATCCTTATCTGGATCTTCATGTTTTATGGTGCTGAATCAGAATTCATATTGTTCTTACTTATATTGGTGTCTAGGATTACATACTTTATCTTTCCACTCTGCTAAATGTTTTTAGAAACCATCTGTGGCAGATTGTGGTTTATTGTAATATTTCTGTGTTAAAATGTGTTCATGTTGTATGACTCCACTTACTTTTAATGCTTCCATGCAGGGAAAGAAAGTTTATTGTAGAGTCCCTCCTGGATGTCAGGGTTGCCTATGTGTAGGAGGACACAAGATGGATCTCTAGCATCCACAATCTTGACCAGTTTTGTTGACATCAACAAAGGTGACATGGCCCAGAGGTGAGACAGGAGTGTGACTAAGCAGTGTCAGCTCCCAGCAGGCAGTCAGAAGGGAGAGTGTGGTGTCAGAGATCAGGGCAGAGTTTTGGGGCTCGTGGCCTAGAAAGATTGGAAAGAAAACAGCAAAGCAATCTTTGGGAATACTCTGGACTATATAGCCTGGGCTGGGCCAGAGAAACTGCTTAACCCCTCGGGAGGGGGTTAGAGAACCTCTGGCTATGTGACTTTTGCCCTAATAAATGCCTTTAATGAAGAGAATATCTACTTAGCTTTGGGTTGTGCAGCTGACTAGAGTTAAAGTCTCTTCCTCAGGAGCAGAACTGGATGCTCCCTGAGTGAGGGACACTGAGAACTAGGGAAGGTGAAAAGGCCAGTGTCATGGAGTGAAAAGGAGACTTGGTTCCCGCCTTGCAATAGAAGCCACGCCTGGGCTAGCTTTGGGGTACTCTCTCAGAAACAAGGCTGCAGTTGTCCTGATCAAGCATCCCTTGGAGAGCACTCTGTGATACCACCTGACTTAGACAAATAGACCCAGTCCCAAATATCTGTTTTGGGGAGATACTGCAGATCAGATTTTCCCCATCTACTAGCAACAGAATTGATTGTAAGTCTGAATTAAAATCCAAACTTCAAACACTGCATCTCACTAAATGAGTCATGTGAAGACTTTATAACATAACTTAGCAAAGAGAATAACTTTACATAAAGACAAAGATCTGCTTTGGATCTGACTTTTAAAAGAATTGTAAAATACTCCCATTGGTTTACTAGTAGACATCAGTAATTTTTAATAAAGATCAGTGGCTGAATTTATTCCTGGGGTAACTCCTCTGAAGTTCATGGGGTAACACAGGGAATACATCTGTGTCTATTTTCAAGCCTCTTAACACTTAATGTTAGATAATAATTAAACAAAACCAGTTTCTAATTCTTTTCTCAGATTCTAGTGTCAAGGTTAACAGAGTTTTTCAAACTATATGTGAACCCCCAGACTCAATGAATGAATGTTTATGTTTGGTACATACTTCATAACAAATTCAGAGACTGAAGCCCCTTCTACACATTACAGGAATTGCACAATTAACTGGTTAATTGTGTAATTACCTTAAGACTAGCTACATTCACAAAGTACTTAATCACATGATAAAAAACTCCAATCAGCTATAAAGTTAGACCTCAAAAACATACTAACTTTATAGCTGATTGCCATTAAACTTTAATTTGAAGGTGTAGAAGGGTCTCCCTTGTGGCTAGGTGTCCTGCCAGAAGACAGGACTCCCAGCCACAGGGGTGTGCCATGCTCAGGGTGCAACTGGATCACCAAAGCTTGGGGGTGCATGAAACCCCTAGGCCGACATGCAGATCCAGGACCAAGAGTCCCTGTACCAGATGGGGTGCTTGGTCCAAGCTGTTCCACCTGCACAGCTGAGACCAAAAGTGCTGCACTCGATGGGGCTTTTGGTCCTAGCTGTGCCACTTGAACAGCTAGGACCAAGAGTCCAGTCCCTGATAAGACACCTCATCAGGGGCAGGACTCTTGATATTGGCTGCATGTGGTCCTCGCAGTTGAGAGCCACCTCAGCAAAGGGGACTCCCAGCTGTGGGAGCCTGCTTCTAGCCAATGCAGGGGGAGTCCAGGATGAGGCTTTCCCTGCACTGGTAATAAGGCACAACTGAACCTAATGTGCGAGCCCACAATTGTGCCTCCTGCCATGCATGTATGGCATAGCAGGAGGTGCAATTATGTGGATTAGCCATTAGATCCAATTTACCTGCATGTGTAGAGGGAGGCTAATTTAATCAAGGAAGTCAGCTCAGTGCTCAAGGTTCTCATGTTTCTCATGCACAGATAAGCTTCACCTTTGACAATTGCACCTTGACAGAGAAGTGAAGCTGATGTGGCTGGCTGTGATTAGGGAATATGAGATTATTTCAGAAGTAAGATATCAAATGCCTTCAAGATAAGGACTGAGACTTCAACTGCGAGGTGGCATTTTACAGAAGTCCAGTGGAATAAAATAAGAAGAGGGGTACTCACGGAATTATGAGTTGGACAGGAGGCTGGCTACTCTATTATATGTTTGCACCTCAAACACAAAAGGCGCAAACAGAAATGACATTTGTCACATGATTGGCCCCTTGAAAGCACTCTAAAGACATGCCCAAAGAGAAGAGCAAAGCTGCAGAGAACTCTGATTGTGCCACAAATTAACCCTCATTATATGAGAGTTCATAGATTTCATAGATCTCATAGACATTAGGGACTGGAAGGGACATCAAGAGATCATCAGGTCCAGCCCCCCACCGTAGGCGAGAAGTCAGCTGGGATCAAGTGACCCCAGCAAGAAATAAATCCAGCTGTTTTTTGAAGGAACCAAGACTAGGTGCTCATACCACCTCTAGGGGGAGCTTGTTCGAGACCCTGGAGATATACATCATACCGAACTTTTTTCTAATATCTAGTCTAAATTGGCCTTCCTGGAGTTTATGGCCATAAGGCCTTGTTATCTCTTGGGGGAGTTCTGGTGAACAGATGTTCTCCCAGGTCCTGATGTACCCCTCTTATGAAGTTGTAGGCTGCCACCATGTCCCCCCTGGGCCTTTTCTTCTCCAGACTGAAGAGTCCCAAGTCCCTCAGCCTCTCCTTGTACAGCCTTCCCTCCAGGCCTTGGATCATAAGAGCGGTTCTCCTCTGGATTCTCTCAAGCTTATCCACATCATTCCTGAAGTGCAGGGCCCAATATTGGATACAGTACTCCAGCTGTAGTCTCACCAGGGCTGAGTAAATTGGGAGGATGACTTCTCTGGTTTTGCTTGAGATGCATCAGTGGATGCATGACAGAGCTTCGTTAGCTTTGCCTGCCACTGCATCACATTGGTGGCTCATATTCATGATGTGGTCAATCAAGACCTCCAAGTCCCTTTTGGTCATGGTGCTAGCAAGCATAGCACTGCTGAGCCTGTAAGTGTGCTGAAGGTTCTTCCTACTGAGGTGCAGCACCTTGCACTTCCCTGTATTAAAGGCCTGACTCTAGCACAACTGAGAAAACCCCAGAACAGACCTCCCTCCCCTGCCTCTCCTTACTCCCATCCAGAGACAGCAATGGAGCTGGGAGGGGGTGAGGGAGGAAGAGGGGGAGCAGAGACAGGGGGAGAGGCTGCACAGAGGCAACCTCTTCTCCTGGTTCAGCTCCAAATTAGATCTGATCCTCCCCCCTCCCAATCCAACAGCAAATATCTGTTGGGTTGGGAGGATCAGTCTAACTCATGGCATTTTCTATGAATCACCATGAGTTAGATCTGGGAGCTGTACCTCTGTCTGCACCCAAAATTCCAAGTACTCTTGATGTTATTGATTTAACAGCAATATAATCTGCAATGATCTGTCTCCCTTTTTCCCTCTTTTTTTTAAATTTAGCAATGAGTATCATTGTGAGAAGCAGCTACCCCTAGGAGGCTTTTTGGGAATGTTTTCAAAACAGCTCTTGGATATCCCAGCTGAGAAAAACATTTAAGTACATAGTCAAACAATTACCTGAATTACGGGACTATGTTTAACTTTCACTGGGTGCATCTACATGAGACATTTACTGCAGAGCTGACTAATTAGCTCCACAGTAAACATCACTCCAAATTGTGTGTGGAACTTGTTGGTCATAGTTTCCTCACCAACTTTGAAGATGTCAGCTGGCATGCCATCAGGGCCAGATGATTTGTTGTTCTTCAGTTCTCTTATTGCCTGGTGGAATTCTTCAGTGGTTGGTGGACTTTCAAGTGTTTCCCTTACTGGATGCTGAGGGATGGATTTGATGGTTTCATCCATCTGTCAATTCTTGGTTCAGGAGCTTTTGGTAGTGCTCCTTCCAGTGGTTTTTTATAACTCCTTGTTTTTGAGGACTGTACTGCCATTTTCAGATCTAAGCAGGGTGAGTCTGCAAGACTCTGTACACAGCCTGGATTGCACTGAACAAGTTCCACATGTCATGAGTGTCAACAAATTGTTGGATTTCTTTTACCTTCTCTTCCCACCATGTACTCTTGATTCCTCAAATTTTTCTCTTGGCTTCAGTTTTAAGCCATTGGAGAGTTCCCTGCTTCTGAATGGACATAGGATAGTTTTGCCGGTCACAGAAAGCTTTTCTCTTCTGATCAAGAATGGCTTTGATCTCAGTGTTACTATCATCAAACCAGTCCTGATGGCATCAGATGATAAAGCCATTTGATTGTATGCAAGCCTCATGGATGGTCTCTTTTAGAGCTTGCTAATCTTCTTTAACACAAGTGTTATCATTTTCAGTCCTAAGATTGATGAGTTTCTTACTGAGGTGTGTGTAGAGGGCTTTGTGGTGTCTATGGGTCTGAAGGCATTTGATGTTGTACTGTCTTCAGACTGATTTGGGTTGCTTTTGATGTTTCAACACAAACCTGATAGATATGATCAATCTCACTAAATGATGATTGGTCCAGCATTCGTTGGCTCCTCTCATGACATGCGTGAAATTAACATCTTTTAGATTACATGTGCTTATGATGACATAGTAGAGGAGGTGCTATTATTCAAATGAGGGTGTTGCCATATGGTTTGTACCTGTCATGTTGTCTGAAGATACTGTTAGTCATAACAAGGTCATGTTCTGTATATTTACTAAGTAAAAGGATAAGGTTGGAATTAGCCTTGCCCACTCTTTCCTTCCCAATGGTGTTCCTCCATATGTTAAAGTCTTGGCCAACTCTTGCACTGAAATCTCTGATGAGAATGATTTTGTCCTCTTTAGGGATGGTATTCAAGAGTTCATCAAGGTCAGCATAAAACTTCTTTCTATTCTTCCTCAGCATTGAGTGTTGGGGTGTATGCACTCATGACAGTAGCAAATTCATTGTTGATTAATTGGAGGCAGAGAGTCATAAGGCATTTGTTAATGCCAACAAGGAATTCAGTCATTTGGTTTTTCCAGAAGAACATATAGCCACTGCCCTCCTCTCTCAGTTGGCCTTCATCTGCACGTGTGGGATAGGAGGATGATTCAGCAGCTGTGATTGCAACTGAGAAGTCCTTTTTAGGATCCCGTCTACTCACCCCACGCAGAGAGGAGGCTAGAAAAGGTGCCTCAAACTGTCCCACTTTATCTCACACAACTAGATAGCCGCTTCCAGGGGGATCACTCTAATTGCAGTAAAAAAACAAAAGGCAAATGGAGATTTGGTTGCATCAACAAAGACGCTAGATCAGTGGCAACTAAACTTTTTCTATACCACAAACTGGCGGGAGCAGGACAGGATGCATTGAGATAGCTGCCTCCCTCCCAGGGCTGCCCCACCACCCAGCATTAACCCCAGAAGCTCAGCTTTAACCCTGGAAATCATTTGCCAAGGCAGACAGATGGGGATCCAAGCGGGGGGTTCGTGTCATGACCTGGCAGACAACTCATCATGGCCTGGTGGTTGGGAACCTCTGCACTAGGTGAAAGAGATGGGAGCTGACAGTGCCTCTCTACTCTGCTACTGGTTAAGCCTCATCAAGAGTTGTGTGTGTGGTTTTGGACTCCACAGTTTTAAAAGGACGTGGAGAAGTTTGAGAGGGTCCAGAGGTGGATGAAAACATGATAAAGGGCTTGGAAGACAAATCATACAAGGAGAGGCTGGGGTACTGTAGAAAGGCCCTTTGAAAAGGGATGGATGCAGGGCTGATTATACTGGGATGCCTATGCATAGTGGCCCACACCCTAGATCAAGCCCACTGCAGCAAAGTTCCCACAGTCCCGCATTAATGGAAGGACAGAACTGAAAGTGAAGCTTCCCTGTTCAAGCATCCTGTAAAGTAAAGGTTCATTTCTAAACCATAAAGGGGAACTGTTGTAATCTAATGGGGGTCAACTCATTAGGCAGGTGTACCCTGCACCCTCCATGAGTACCATTCCGATCCCCCTTCCCCTGCCTGATTGCTGCTCAGCTTTCTCCTCCCACCCTCTGCTCCCTGCCTGCTCTGCTTTCTGCTTCCTACTCTACCTGCTCCTGAGCTTCCCATTCCCTTCCCAGTCTGCCCTATACCACAAACAAAGGCTGCCTCTGCCACTTGTGGCACCCATGCCACAGGTTGGCCAACCCTGTTCTAATCTATCTCCACTGCCTCATCCCTGTGCTCCTCCCTCTCCAACACTTCAGACCCCTGCTGCTGTTTCTCTATTGCCTTGTACCCCTGTTCCTCCACATTTCCTTCTCTCCCTGTTCCTCCACCACTGCCTCAGATCCCTGCTCCTCCACATCCATTGGCTCAAAGCCTTGCCTCTCTAAATCCATTGGTTCATATGCGATCATTTGGACACCAAATGAAAAGAAAACTGCTACACCAGCACTGCTCTTCTCAGGGCAGAGGAAAGCAGAAATAATGCCAGTAGTAGGCAGTGAAGAGCAGCCAACATTTGTCATGTCAAAGCCTTGCTTGAAGCCCTCTCCAAGGCCCTGATGATGTCACAGTGGAACAAACCTTGCAGGACTCATGTCCTGATATTGGCCAGACCAGCCAGAGGCTGCAGCCATTTCCGCCTTTGTGAACTGGGTCACCCCATTCATGTACTCATGATTCTGGGAACCAATTAGGTGATGCATCAATACAGCAGAGGTTCTTCCCTAGGTGACCCTGACTTCTACAGCTTTGCAGGTTAGGAGGTAAGAAGGGACCTGAGGATGAAAACCAAAGTTTGACCCAATATATTTAGCAACAAAGTGCAGGTTTTAATATTAAGGGTGATTGACCATTGGAAGCAGCATACAAAGGCAGTGATGAATTCTTTGTTGCTTAGTATCTTCCTACCAAGACCAATGCTTTTCTGGAAGATATGTATTAGGCAAGCATAAGTAACTGGACCCATGACAAGAGCAATAGGGGAAAGTGTTATCCCCATGGGAGGTCAGATTGGATCATCTCACAGCCCCTACAGTTCATGGGTGACTGGTGCCTTCTAAATTACAGGGGTCACTTGCCCCCCCCCCCCCGGTTGGCACGATCATGCACCCCCGTGCACCCCCTATGCGTCTCCACTGCTACAGGCCATAAACTTGATAGGTCTCTTGTACAAGCCCTGTGATATCTTTGCTGCTTTGTCAAAGAAGATTCCTTCCAGATCACACCTTGGGTCCTTCCTTCTCACTCAGTCCAGCAAGTCCATCCCCAAGTCACAGGAAAATTTTAAATGCTCCTAACATTTCTGGCCTTGATTATGCAAAGCCAGAGAAAATCAGGGGACCATCTTTCCTAGAGGAGCATGCCATGACACTTTGGTTCTTCAGTCATGCATGGTAGAATTAGGGACTGACTAGTGCTGCAGTTGAGGCCTGGTGCCTCATGTCTTAGCAACAGTCTGGGCTTGGCACCTCAGGCCTTTGCAATGGTCTGAGTGTGGTGCCTTGGTCCATAGCAAATGTTGGGGCCTGACATCTCAGGCCTTAGGAAAGGTTGGGGCCTGGAGCCCTTGACTTTTTGCACTGGTTGGGGCCTGACATCTCAGGCCCTAGCAATGGTTTGGGCATGGTCACTTGTGCCTTAGCAACAGTCTGGGATTGGAGCCTTAACAATGGTATGACCTGCTACCTCAGGCCTTGGCAGTGGTCAGGGCCTGAAGTCCTCTGTCTTTAACAATGGTTGGGGCCTAGCACCTCAGACCTTAACAATGGTTTTGGCATGACCCCTCAGTTCTTAGCGATGGACTGGGCTTGGCATCTGAGACCTAGCAACAGTCTGTGCCTGGCACTCTTGGTCCTTTGCAGTGGCCTGGGCTTGGCATCTTGACCCTTGGTATAGTCTGGACCTAGCACCTCAGGCCTTAGCAGTGGTCTGGCCCTGATGCCTCAGCCTTTAGCGACAGTCTGGGCACAGCACCTTGGGCCTGAGTGACAATCTGAGCCTAGTGCCTCAGGTCTTAGCGAATGTCTGGGCTCAGCCCCTTAGGCCTCTGTGATAGTTTCAGCCTGGCACTTGGGCCCTTAGGGACAGTCAGGGCCTAGAACTCCCAGGCCTTTGCAAGGGTTGAGGCCTGGTACCTCTGGCCTTAACAACTGTCCAGGCCTGGTACCTTGGGCCACAGCAAGGGTCTTGGTGTCTTTGGACTTAGTAACAGTCTTAGCTTGGTGACTCAGGCCTTATCAAGAGTCTGGTCTTGGGGCCTTAATGACAGTCTCAGCCTCCCACTTCAGTCCTTAGTGACAGTTTTGGCCTGGTGCTCTTAGGCCTTAGTGATGGCCTGGGCCTGACACTTCAAGTCACAGCAACAGTTTGGGCCTGGAAGCTCAGGCCTTTGCAATGGTCTCAAGCCAAAGCTCTCAGCCCTTAGCAACAGCTGGGGACTGGTGACTCAGGCCTCAGGAGCTGTTAGGGCCCAGGACCACAGGCCTTGGTAACAGCTGAGGCCTAGAGTCCTTGGCCTTTAGTAATGATTGAGGTCTGGCTCCTTGGGTCTTAGCAATGATCTGGGCCTGGCACCTCAGACCTTTGCTATGGCCTGGACCTGGAGCCCTAAGCCCTAAGTAACCATAGGGGCCTGGCATTTCAGGCCCTAGCAACCTGAAATGCGAGGGGGGTGGGGTTGTTGGGATTTGGATACAATAATTGCAGCCACCTCTGGGGGGGGGGACTTAGGGGCTGTCTATACATGGCCTCTTGCTCAGCCAGGTTCTGCTAAGGATTTAGGTGGGGGCCCTGTTGGGACTTGGGGAGTTGGCAGGAATTGCCTTCTTTTCCCCAGCTCCAGATGCACAAGAAGTAGCTCCATGGGAAAAGTGTGGTGGGGGTGGGGAGCGGAGGTGCTGGCTGCTGGAGGTGAGAAATGATTGGGGAGGGTGGGTGGAGGTAGAGGGTTGCTGGAGATGTTTGGGCACCCAGGGAAGCTGCTCTAAATCAGTTCCCCTCTGTGCTTCTCTCCCCCAGGCCCAGCCCGCACTCATAACTTCAAACTGGTGGTAATCTTTCCTGTTTAATTTCATTCTCAATACAGTATAGAATTAGGTAGTGTTCAATCCAATGCTTGGGAGGTTTGGCTGCTCTGGGCCAGGTGGGGAGAGATTTGTGTCCCATGGTAGAGGACCATGCCACAAGCAGCAGCCTGTGATGGCAAAAGGTTGGTGGTCCCTCCATTAGTGCAGAAGAGAGGATTGAGGATACAAAACAGGTGAGAATTCTGGACAGGAGAAGAAATTTGGTGGAAAGAGGAAAGAGAACTGAGTCAAGGGGATGGCCACAGATAACCAGAGGGAGGTTATCAGATGCAATGTGCAAATAATGTTTCTGAGAATCTGAAAAGAGGCTACTGAGTTGCTCTAGTGCCCTGTCATTTGGCCTGTGGCACTGTCCCTGGGTCTTGGATTGGATCCACATGCCACATGCAGTATGCACTGGACTGGCTCTGCATGCTACACACAGTGTATGGGGCTGGTTCAGTGCTTCTGCTGCACATGGCTCCTGTCCTGGTCTGGTCTCTCATGCTAGATCAGATGTGTGGGTACAGTACAAACCAGCCCCATTCCATTCACTCAGCCTGCACACCAGCCCCATGAGGCCTGATACGTTTAACACCCCTGATCTAGAAAGCTAAATTTCACACTGGAGTCATGCTTTGAAGCTAAGAAATATTACCCAAATTCTAAACTGGAGCTATTGAGCTCTTTTAACAATCTGATCGCAGAAACTGTGCATTTAAGAACCATGCATTTGACCATGCTCAATCATGTTAGTAGTTAAGAACTATGAGTAGTTAGTGCAGTAAGGGCACTAACTACTCAAATATATAGAGGGTGGCCACAATGACTCTTTCACATAGGCATCAGTGCAATAAAATCGGGCAGTAGGAAGTTGTATCTGCTGCCTGACACTCTTTATGATAAAGGTAGCTAAATCATAGAATGATAGAGTAGTAGTGCTGGAAGGTACCTCAAGAAGTCATCTAGTCCAACGTGAGGCAGGATCATCCCTATCCAAACCATCCTATACAAATCCACAATCTAAACTCTTTTTAAAACTACCATCAACTCTGAAACAACACAAGATGTAACACCATAAATTGCCACAGGTAAAGCAGGGGGACCACAGTGGCCAATGTCCTGCTTCTATATAAGGTTGTTAAGATACACTCAAGCGATCCCATATAGAGGGCCATGCCACCTGCTCCAGAGGAAGGCAAAAATTCCCACAGTCCATACCATGTCAAAACCACTATTACCTTCTGTGGTCTTTCTGTGTTCTTTGCAACAGAAGAATTGCTCCCATATATTTCTGTAGTCAAAAAATGAGTGAAATATCTAGCAGCCATAGCAGAAAAGGTTCATCTCCTGCTTTGATATGATATAAATAAACATGGAGATGATCTGAAAACAGTGAGAAGTTGTTGTACTATAATGATTAGATGCTAAGCTATCCACATTGACTACTTGATCTTTTTCCTTTTTCAGAGCCCAATCACCTTACATAAAGGGGGCAGATAATTTCTCTTATACATTGGCACAGACCTAGCCAGATAAAATGGGAAAGACTCTTTCGCTGTTGGTAATTACAATCCATATGTTTAAATAATAAGCTGTTGTATAATAAATCATGTTGCAAGGTGACACCACTTTATAAATTACTATAATTTCCTCCTCATGAGATTCTAGATGAATTAATAGCAACAGAAGCTGACATCAGAAAATTGTCTGCAATTCAGATGGTGTTCATTTTGACAATTCTCTAATATATTATCTTGAGCACTTCATGGGATGACCTTATGAGGACAGTCAAATGCGTCAGTACAAAAGTCCAGATGAAGAGAAAATAACTTAATCAAGAGAATACCTGGTCTATTAAAGGGTTCCGTTTTTCTTATTGTTATAACAGCACAGCACACTTCATAATATTTTATTAGGATTACCAGGGCAAAGACTCAGAATGGAAAGACATAAAACTCAGAGAAGTGTCAACATCAAAAAGAAACTTCTTCAACCAAACACAGTTAGTCACAAAAAAGCCCAAAGAAAAGAAACTAAAAGAAATCCCTCACTGCAAATGAGAAGAATCCTGGATTTCAATCAAAGACTGAATTAATTTAGGCTCAGGCTTTTGAATATCTGTCCCTAGCCGTGGTGAGAGTATGGGACTAATCTGTGACAGGCCTGCCAAAAAGTTTGGCCCCCACTGCCATGCAGCATGATACTGAGGGTCAGGCCTACAGAAGGAACAGAGCTCTGGTTCTCACTGATTCAGATTGCATGGACGCAACAGTAAAACAGGTCCAGAGAATCACAAGCAATCAAAATAGTGGGATTTGCAAACCACTGTTAAAATGGTCAACAATAATGCTCATCATTGAAATCTCCTTTTTCCATCTGTTATTAATTGTTGTGTTGGTTTTCAATCTGTGCATATGCAAGAATTTAGGAATGATAAGGACAGTTACTTACAGATGGGATGCTTTCAATTTTTCAGTTCAAACCACTGTTATGTTTAATTATTTTAATACAACAGGCAAGCTGTACACAGCTGAGCAAAGCATATTTGTCTGCAAATATAAGAGAAATTCATTTCTCAAAAGGCTGTTTTCTGATTGATTATAGGTAAATACTGTAATTATACATTTCAAAATATATATTCAGCTAATGCCCTTGAGAGCTTTGAATCCCACTTCTAGAGATGCTTTCTTTGACATTATGAGTGGTCACTTACAGCATTTCATAGACTGACAGGCAACTGATCTTTCCCAGTTTGGAGACCATAAAAATTTTGTAAGCTTCCAAACTAACTTACTTGTAAAGGAGGAGCTTGTGGAAAGCATATGCATGGAAAATCTGTTTCTATTTCAGTTGTGTATCTGTTAAGATGGAAAATTTTTCAAGTCCATACAGATGGTAAATAAATTTCTGCTACATGAGGCAGTTCCTGGAATAAAGAAATTTTCTCAAATAGCGAGTGCCAATTTTTTTTCCCCAGCAAGACTTATTTTTAACTTTCCCAGGGACTGGGTGAGAGAACTGGAGAAGTGTCCTTTCACCTTTGGAATCTTGGTTTGATTCCAGAAACAGAATTGTTAGTATCAGTTATTTTTCCTTACCTTTTAAAATTGAAAGAAAATTAAAGATTGAAGCACCAAAATTGTATTTCTATTCCTATTGAACATTTCCATTTGGACACAGCAATAAGATCACTATTTTTATTTAAGGAATTTGATTTTGGAATAGGGTCAGTAAGGTACCTATTTTTACCAGAAGCTGCATTAAACATGTCAGAATTTTCCTGTGACAGGGAAACTACTATTATTTGATACTATTTGATTTCCTTGGGTTAGCAGGAAGAATTATTTTATATACAAATGTTTTAGTTGGTCTCAGATCTCACAAGCTAAGTTGTGTCCTAAAACAGGAAGTAATGCTAATGAGTTACTATAATATCAGTGCTGTAGTACTGATTTTTGCAATTCTGATGGAGATTCCATTGTTCAGATAAGACAAAACTGAGGCTTTATTCACTTCTAATGGTAAAAAAACTATGGCTCTCTCTACAAGAAATAGATCGGTATACTGCCTTACTGGCCACATTGCAACATAGTTTCTCGGTCCTAAAACCTATTTTCATAGTTTCAGTTGCATGTGGTATCCTTTTCTTCCTGTATAGGAAACACTATAGTACAGTTATTTTCAACCAGAGTAAAGTTGGTCATGGGGCTGCTAAGTGTGCAAAGCCCTACACACAATTCACAAGATAAACCCAGAGATTTCATTATGTCAGAAACCTTCTGGCTTGTTGTAGTCTTTGTGAATTCTTTGCAAAAGAACACTTGCTGTATTATTTTTCCATAGTCAAAGTGAAAGTTAAGACCTGAAATTTTCCAAGGCATGCCTTCAGTCTAACAAGGTTGAAAATCAGTTACTTGTTAACTACCTTCATTCCAGCACAGAGATAGCTGAAGTGTTTCCAGTGTATTATGACTAATAAAATACAGTGTTATCCTTCTGTATGGAAGGAACCATATGAATGAGAGATGACTTGGAAAAAATGTGCATACTGCTATGAAGAACTAATGATAGTATTAGTATATTATCAGTAGTTCCATAGCCAGGAGGGACATGAGCCATACTGAGCTCATGCTATTCTCCCATTTTCTCCTACCGCAACTGCCCCAGGGATGTCCTCATTTTGGACAACATCATTATGATACCCTCTACATAAGATTTCAGGCAACAGAAGAATCTCAGAAGCCAGTTCTTTTTATTTTTCTCTCATTTTTACTGTTCTTTTCTTCCTCAGGAGGGTGGCACCTTAGAGACTAAATGGTTCAGAAAGGCATGATGCTATAAACTGACTGGCAGAAAGTAAAGGACAGGGGAAGAGGACGATACTGAGAGAGGTAATAAGTGGATTGATTTGATGAGGGGTGGGCAAAATACGGCCTGTGGAGGGACTTTGTCTGGACTGCAGCGGGTTCCTCGGTCCCACCTCGCCAGGCACTGTCTGGCCCATGCCATGTTCTCCTGACCTCTGGGCATGCAGAGGGGCTGTAGTGGTTCTGCAGCTCGACTGCCTTTCTAGGCATCCTAGGTGGCAGTGGCTTCTTCTGGCTGCTGCTGCCCTTAGCCCCAGCCCCATGGTACTGGTGGGGACCCATGCACACAGCCCATCCCTGGCCTGCCCTGTATCCATTCCAGATTTGGCCCACCATAGTGGACCAGGTCCGGACAAGCTGGAATGCGTGTGCACAGCCCCACCTCTGGCTCACCCTGTACTTGGTCCAGACTCACCTGCCGATGCTGAGCAGCGACAGCAGTGGTGGTGGCTGGGCAGAAGCTGCTGTTTGGCATGGGGAAAAGCAGCCCCTCCCCTTTGCCGTTGCTGGTTCCTTCTCGCTGCAGCTGCTTGGAGCCCACTTCTGGGCTGCCCTGAGGCTCTTCTGCACTGTCACCGCTACCCCCCTGGGTGGCCCAGAGGCAGTGGTGATAGCTGTGGAGAGGAACCACAGGGCAGCCCAGGCACGGGTTCCAGGCAGCTGCAGAAAGAAGGACCCAGCAGCAGTGAAGGGGAGGGACTGCTTTTCCCCCATTCCATACAGCAGCTTCTGCCTGGCCACTATCACTGCTCAGTGTGGGTGGGCAGTCCAACACAGACGCGGGGCATGCCAGGGTAAGTGCTGTGTGTGACGGTTTTGGATGGTCTGCTCTGGCCAGGGCAAGTCTAGAGTGGGCACAGGGTGGGCTGGGGTCAGAGCTGGGGCTGTGTGCTGTTGGTAGTGGCAGAGAGGAGCTGCAGGGCACACAGGCTCTGGACTGCTGTGGGGAGAGGTTGGGGGTGCTGATCATCCAACAGCAGCTCCCTAGAACTACCTATGTGGCCTGTGGGCCCAAATAATTGCCTTCATGTGGATTAGATCAACTGAAATGAACAAGTCAGGTAACACCTGTATAGGGCACTCAGGACAGAAATAATTTGGTTACTTCTTTTAGTATTTAATTACTTTTATTTCAGGATGACCAATGAGTTTTCTATTTTCAATGTGCTTTTAATTTATTTATTTTTAAACTGAAAACATATAGGCCCCCTCTACACATGCAGGTAAAGGCATAATGGGATCTAATGTGCGATTCACACAATGTTACCTCCTGCTGTGCCACAAATGTCTGGTAGGAGGTGTAATTCTGCAACTGTGCATTAGATTCAATTGCATCTTCCTGCCAATGTAGGAAGCGCTCCATATACCCCCATAGCTGGGAAATGCAGCTGCCACAATCTTTCAGCCCTAGTGATGTGTGAAACTCCTAGGGCTGGAAGATCATGGCTGCTATGATCTTCCTGCCTCAGGGGATGCATGAAGCCCTGGGACTGGGAGCTGCAATCTCCCAGCCCCAGGAGAGTCACCTCAGTTGCAGGACTCCCAGCCCTGGCTGGGCATGGTGCATCCCTGCAGCTAGGAGCCCTGTGAACTGATGAGGCTCCCAGCCATAGGGAAGACCCTGCTATGCATTCAAATTAAAGCTCAATAGCAACCAGTTATAAAGTTAGTACACATTTGAAGGCATAATTTTATAGCTAGTTGGAACTTTTTATCACGTGATAAGTACTTTGCACATGTAACTGTTCTGAAGGTAATTGCACAATTAAGTAGTTACAAGTAACCAGTTCATTGCACAATTTTTTTTAATGTGTAGAGGGGCTATACATTATAACCTCATGATAACAACCTCCGTCCCCCAACTAGTTTGTTAGAAGTTCATTAAAATAGGCTGTTATATAAAAGGATTAGTCAGTACTTGGTGGGGAAAAAAAACAAAATACAGTTCCTGGTGCTGGGCTTGTTGGAAGTGGTGGTTTGTTATCAATAAAGTGTGATAATGAAATTATACAGTTTCTGCTGCACATTACTTGAGGGTAGATGCGAGAAAGAAAAAGAGGACAGCAGTTGCTTTTGCAGTTAGGGCACCTGGTACCCAAGTAGTTGGGTTTAAAGTATTTAGCTTGCCCTAAGCAGGCTTTCCCTCTAGCAATGGTTGATGGCATTTAACTCTCTCATAGCACCTAGCCTCTATAAAAGCTGCTGAATACACATTTTATAAGTTATGTCTGCTACAAAGATGTATTTGAGGGAGGCAGTCACCTAGAGGGTAAGCTCAAATTAGAAATAGACCCAAAAGTACAGCCTGTATGACTGCTGAGATGCACAGTACCATTAGTCCTGGTAGCGCCACTCAAAGAGGAACTATGGGTGGAAACAGATATTACCTTTGTGCCACCACAAAGGTAATATCTGTTAAAAAAATTTTATGGTGGCACAAAGTGAAAACAAACAGATGTCCATACTTTGTGCTGCACCACAAATGCTCAAATTTTTGGCTGGGACAGAGACAGTAATAAATTGGGCTGCTTTATTGCGGTCCAGTTCTGTTTGTTTATGGTGGAAGAGCAGTGTAAACCTGCCTTTACTCTTCAGCTGCCCTGGGGCAGGAGCTCCTTGGGCTTAAAGGGCCTAGTCCTGCACAGTCCAGGAATTCCTGAGCACAACGAGCCCCTCAAGCCTTGGGAGCACTTGCCTCACTTTTCCCGGTGACCCTGGCTAAGCAGGAAAAGTTGGGGCTTTGGGGCACCACAGCCATTCTCCCCTTGCAGATACACATGTGGGGGAATCCTTCAGCACCTGTATCACTGCTGCAGAGCAGGGAAATTGAGAGCCATTAAGGAAATGCCCAGACCACAAGATATGAAGGGAGTCCAGAGATTTATAGGCATGGCTAACTATCTTTCCAGATTCTGTACACATCACTCCGAGGCTTTGAGGCCACTAATGCACAAGAAGGCAGCTTGGAACTGACAAGAATCTCAGGCACAGGCATTTGAAAGAATAAAGAAATGCATAAGTGAAGCACCAGTTTTGAAGTATTACAACCCAGCACAGAAACTACAACTACAATGTAATGCCTCAGAAGGCGGCCTAGGAGCAGCATTACTACCAGCAGCCCATAGTATTTGCCAGTTTGTATTTAACAGATACAGAAAGAGGGTATGCTCAAACAGAAACTCCTGGTCATGCTCTTTGGAATGGAGCAATTCCACCAGCTCATCTTTGGACAGAAGGCAAATGTACAGACTGATCAAAAACCCCTGGAAAACTATGAAGAAGCCACTTGATTGCACTGAAGCACTGACAAACAAGCTATTGAGACTTCAGCGCTGTGATGTGAGCATTTGGTGCTGCCCAGGGATGTCACTTCCAGTGGCAGATACTCTGCGCATGACCTGCCTTCCAAAACATACCATATGTGACTCCGTGGAACAGGAGACTGACTCTATCTATACATTACAATACCTCTGCATCTACAAAGGGAGACTCCAGGCAACATAAGAGAATAAAGAATTGGATGAACAACTACAGACTGTTATAAAAGTGTACTTTAGGGCTGGCCAGAACACAAGGAACAAGTACTTTAGGAAATCATTCCTTACCAGCAGGTTATGGATGAGCTATGTGCACAAGATGGGATCTTGCTTAAAGGTGACAGAGCAGTAATCAGTGCCAACTTTAGACATATGAAAAGAATACATGCTTCACACCTGAAAACAGAGGTATGTTTGCAGTGAGCTCAGGTATGTGTCTATTGGCCAGGCATGAATTCCCAGATAAGGACATGAAGCAGCATGTGTGGTGTAAAGAGCATGGAGATTGGCAACAGGAATCACTGCAGCCTTATGGGAAAAGGTTGGGATACACTTGTTTGTTTTCAGTGACAGGTCATAGTAGATTACTGCAATTTTTGGGAGATGGAGTATTTAGAGGACACTCAAACAAGAACAGCAATCAGGAAGCTGAAGGCACACCTTGGGAATTCAAGCACAAGATATCTTCCTGGGCTCTCTTGAGTGTACAGTAAAACCTTTACAGAAATAGGACACTGGGCCACTATGATCTCCCTGCTTTACCTGTGGCAGGTTAGAGTCTTGTGTTATGTCAGGGATGACTATAGTTTTGCTAAGAGTCTGGCAATGAATTTGTATAGGGTGGTTTGGATAGGAATGATTCTGCCTCAGGCAGGGGGTTGGACTAGATGACCTACAGAGTTCCCTTCCAGCCTTATGTCTCTATGATTGAGAATAACTAGCAAAAAACTTTATCTTTGAAACTATAGACAACCTTCTGCAGTCCTTTGGTTTCTCTCAGTAACTAGCTACTTAACTGCTGGGCCATCTCCCAATTACTAACATCCTTAGTCCTTTTAGTTAGGAAGCATCTTTAAATTATAACTTCTATCATTCCAAATATGATCCTTTATTTGGTTTTGTTTGACCGTCACAATACTTGCTCTCAGAAACTTGATAATAGCCTGCTGCAGCCAGATGGAGGGAAAGGAGACAATACACAGCGGCTGCTAAGAGAACGTCAAGACAGGCTGGTAGTTTATGACAATAGAGAAGCCAGAACCCTGAGGCATCTCCAAACTGGGGAGATAGTCTGGGTTCAACCAACTTAGTAGCCACATAAAAATAACAGCAAAAGGCTACTGTTAAAACTGTTGCTGGGTCAAGGTCCTATGAATTAGTTACAACTGAGGGTCAGCAGTTGAGAAAAAACAATAGACAGCTGTGGAGCAGCAATATCAAGAAACCAGTACACAGAGGCACAAGAGACCAATACTCAGATGCCTCTGGTCCTCAACCTTCATCTGGCCAGAGGTTAGAGACTCAGATGCAGCAAGGAATATGGGTGGCCACAAAGAAGACAATCACCAACAAGAAAACCACAAGAAAGAACCAAATCCTGACCCTGGAGCAGTAAGCCAAACAAGCGGTGGGAAACGGGTTCAACTGCCATCACACTTGAATGACTATGAGACATAGGAACTAAATACTGGACTGGTGTTGAAGGCCATGTCCCCACTGTGGGCTATGCACTGACAGCTTCTGTCCTTAAACAACTAAACTAATACACAGCTCTATACACATGTGTCTTTCCCCCTCTGTGTTCCTATTTTTTTTATTTTATTTTGGTTTTGCTGTGTTTTGTTTGTTTATTACAAGGAAAGATATAACAAACTGCAGGTTTCCTGCAGGTTGGAACAAGAGTTGTAGTCAGGATGATTTGGGGGTCACACCAGGAAGCTTATAGGAAGCTCCACGTGCTTGGAGAATTTTGTAATGGTTCTGATCACACAATGCATCTCATAGTTGCAAGCAGCAGCACTAAGTACACAGCACTTCAAATAAAGATCAAATTTGTTGCAGTCCAAATGGAGCCCCTTTGTTACTGGGGGCTGTGTGCATGAAACAAATGATCAGCCATGACTAGCAGCTGATATTTTAAATTGTTGATTCTAGGCTTCAGCAGCAGACACTTTTGACATCAACACCTTTAACCTCCAGCAGCTGTTTTCTGCAAATATTAGATATAAAAAAAAGTGTCAATGGCCTAACCAAGGTGGTTACCCACACCAGTTTCTGTAGCTAATGGCACAAAGAGGAATGATGTAGCTACCATCTCATCTACCTGATTTAATTACCCAAAGCAAATGACCAGGTAGATGTTTATCGTTCATAGAACCATAGAGAACTAGGGCTGGAAGGAACCTCCAGACGTCATCTAGTCCAACCCCCTGCTGGAAGCCAAATTCTCTCTATCCAAAACATTCCATACAAATCCTTGTCTAACCTATTACTAAAACTTCACAATCTATGCTCACAAATGCAGGTGCTATACCTTGGAATAAATAATCAAAAACACAAATACAAAATGGGTGACACCTTGATGGCAGCACCATGGAAAAGGGCTTGGGAGTCTTGGTAAATCACAGACTCAGTATGAATCTGCAGTGTGATGCAGCTGCACAAAAGGCCAATGCAGTTTTGGGCTGCATCAATAGAAGCATTAGGTGCAAGACACAGGAGTTGACAGTGCCCCTCTACTCAGCACTAGTTAGGTTTCAGCTGGAGTACAGTGTGCAGTTCTGCGCTCCACATTTTCAAAAGGCTGTGGAGAATTTAGAGAGGGCTTGGAAGGCAAGTCATATAAGGAGAGGCTGAAGGACCTAGGCATGTTCAGCTGAAGGAGCTAGGTATGTGGAAAAGGCATTTAAGAGGGGACATGATAGCAGTCTACAAGTACTTATAGAGATGCTACAAAGAAGAGGGACAGAAACTTTTCTCTCTTGCTGCAGAGAGGAGGACATGGACCAATGGCTTGAAGTTGCAGCAAAGTAGGATTCAATATCCATAAAAGTTTCTTCATTATGAGAATAGTGAGGTAGTAGAACAGACTGCCTAGGGAAGTTGTAGACTCCCATCACTGGAGGTGTTCTAGAAGAGGTTGGACAGTCACTGGTCAGAAATCATCTAGGTAAATCTCTGCCTATTTTCTACCATGGGCATTTCCCATGCTTACGGGCTTTGCTGGTTGCTCCTTCCCTCCTCCTCCCCCTTTTTTTTTCTGCTGTCTGCTGTGTGTCAGGGTGTCTTTAAGCCTCCCCAGAGGCTTTGGACTAAGCTAAAGCTGGGGACATCAACTGAAGTATGCCAGTTCTCCTGCTAGAAGCAAAGCCAGAGGTTCCTGACCAGAGGGTCTTGCTCCTCTGCTCAGGGTCAGACCGATCATCATACTTGGGGTCAAGAAGGAATTTTACCTCATGGTTGAATTGGTGTGGACTGTGGGGGTTTTTGCTGTCCTCAATAGCAGGAACTCTTGAGCATATATTGACAACATTTTATAGAAGCAGGACATTGGCTGCCATGGTTCCCCTGCTGTACCTGTGGCAGGTTAGGGTTATTAGGTCTATGTTGTGTCAGTCTTTTGCAGTCCTTCGTAGAGCTATGGTTGTATGGGATGGTTTGGATAGGCAGCTCTACTTCTTTACGATTTCTATAACTGTGCCTCAGGCAGGGGGCTGGACTAGA
Source organism: Alligator mississippiensis (assembly GCF_030867095.1). Lineage (NCBI taxonomy): Eukaryota > Metazoa > Chordata > Crocodylia > Alligatoridae > Alligator > Alligator mississippiensis. The sequence goes on from NC_081825.1 coordinate 62,077,503, forward strand.
AGAAATCTGGAGGCTCCTTCCAGCTCTGCTTCTCTGTTTTCTATAACTGTGGTCCCACAACTACAAGATATAGCAGCCTAACTGATCATAGGTAAAGAAGGGAGATGAGGGCTGTTTGTGTCCTTCTGCCACAAGCATTGTTAAAATGCTCTCAAGGGATCACAGGAAGATGGCCATTCCCTCCACTACACTACAACCCCTTCCCCATTAGTACTAATTTGAGGAACATTTAGCTTTTAGCTGCAGCAAGTGCATTGGTACACCCCAGTAAAAATCCTCTGCCTTGCCTGCAGCCAACACCCAATACTTTTGGGGAAGATGATTCCCTCTCCTCCACCCCCACCTGGAACCTGTAGCAATAAGGGGGGTGGGGGGTGGGAATCCTTCCCAGACCCATGTGGCCACCAGCAACATCAAGAAGCATGGGAAAAGCCAAACACCATCCATTCTGCTCTGCAACCTGGGAACAGCAAGCATAACTTCATGCATCACACCCTCTAACTGGACAGCCAGACTTCAGCCACTTTCTGTATCCCCTCCACAGGGGGAGTATGGTCTTCTCCCTCCAGTATCCACCTGCTTTAGGCTGCAGAGCTGTTCTTATTATCTCCCAGCAATCTAGTGTAGGAGTGCCCCTGGACTTCTAACTGTTGCTATTTATAGGGCATGCTAGGGATACGGGTGTGTGAAGCAGGCCCTATTTGATTTGGATTTGGCCCGAATCAGGGACACTGATTCGATTAATTGATTCAGATCACTGTCCCTGATTTTATTTGGCCAAATCTGAACCTGAAGATTTGATGCTGATTCAAAGAATCAGCAAGTCGGACACAGACACAGCTTTAAATGTTTTTCTACATACCTTGAGGTACCAGCGTGGCTTGTGAATACTGCAATCCTGGGGCTCATGGAGCATCCCACAGGAGTGCGGGGGGGCCCTCCACATGCTTGGCAGCGAACCCAGAAGTACTTCTGTGTCCACTTGTGGGTTTACTGGGGCCCCCCACACCTCTCCGGTTTGGCAACTGGCCATGGAGGGGAACCTGGGTGCCCCCCGCAGACCCAGGAGGCACCAGTCACCAAGCCAGGGAAGTGCAGGGGGCCCTCCCAGTGCACTCCCTGGCAGACACAGAAGTGGAAGTGCTTCTGGTCCACTTCCGGGTCTGCTGCCGAGTGCACTGGGGAGCACCCCACCGTACTTCTGTGGGACACTCCATGCACCTCAGGATCACAGCATGCACGAGCCGCCTGCTACCTAGAGGTACGTAGAAAAAACATTTAAAGCTGTGTCCGTGTCTGAATTGCTGAACCTTTCTGAATCAATTTGGAGGGCTCCAATTTGATTCAAAGAGATTAAAGGGTCCTCTGATTTGAGATAGCCAAGGAAAAGAGGTGTCCCAGACATTTTCTCCAAACCCAGCTGGCCAGATATTTGCCAAATATTCACTCAGACTTGAGTATAGACTTTAGAGATGAGGGTAGATAAGGAACATTCAAGTATTCCTATAGAAGTGCAAGGGCCTATCACAACTATATACCTTGTTCTTCAGGGAGCACAGGGACCATTCTTGTTGGATAGCCCAAAGGAGAGACAGGTAAGAAGCACCTGCTCCTACTTTGCACCAGATGCACAAGCTCTCCCTGAACTCTGCCAGGGATGGTGTAGCTCTGCATTCCCTCTAACCAGGGCCAGTGGCCAAATGCCCATAAATTGACCCCTAGGAAGCTGTCATGTTTACATGTGGAAAAAATAGTGTACCCACTTCAATAAGAGTAGCAATTCATTAGTATGCACATTAGAAGAAATGAAAAAAAATACAAGGAAGCTCCAAAGAATTCTAAGTTTTAATGTTTGCATGCACAGCGCAGCCTAACACATTGTGGGAGAAAGTTGAACAGCTTTTTAGGGAGCTGGAACCAGGAGGGGTGGGGGGGGGGGGGAATCTGTGATTAATATGTTGTCTAGGAGAATACTGATAAGAGCACGAGGAATTCTTTGATGTCTCGTTGATGTGGATGTCTCACTGAGAAAGTAGCTGACACTAATCTGAGGTTTGTGCTACTAATCCAGAGGAAGTGGGATATGAGGAGGGGGTGGGGACGGTAGCAATATGTATACATTTGTTTGAAATCTGATTAAATCTGATTTCCCTAAGGTCATGACTATTCATAGTCTTGACACAGTTAAGGACTAGGTCAATAAACTGACTTAAATGAGGTTGAGAGAAAATGTTCAGTAACAGTTACATTATTTAAAAAGGGAGGGAGGGTGTAATATTTGTGAGAAGTGCTTGGTTACAAATGCTGGAGAATTTTATCTGTTAAACTGTAGTTGAGATATAAACATAAAGTAATTTCTCTTCACTTAAGGGGGAAATCAGCGTTGGGAGTGAGCTGGTGACAGGCTAGGGTTTGAGACAGTAGAGGCATGTGGAGATGAAGTATCTTTTCAGTTTTGGCATCTGCTCCATGGATCTATCCATCATGTCTCTGTCCAAAAACTTCTTCCATGTCTCTGCCCAAAAACTTCCACCTCTTTCATCCCATGATGATTCTTAGCTGATTGCCATTGCTTCCCTGTTTTGCCTCAAAAATAAGCTTAAACCCCTAAAAGATCTCTCATTGATAGCCTCTCACCTTGCATTTAACCTGTTGCAATATTTTCCATACAAAACAGTTTGTAGTGCTGGAATACATTCTGTGGAGTCAGTGTGGTGAAATGTACAACCATAGAAGCTAATATTACTTTTTTTGTGTGGATAAAATCAGTATAACACTACAGAAGACATAAATAAGAGTACTACAGAAGTGGAGAGCAGCAAAGACATTAGACTAGATTCCCAGTTGTACACTAATGCCTTGATCATTCTTTAATTTTTTATCATTCTAAAAGTTATCATCTCTACTATGAGTCCTGATTATTCTTTTTTAATTACATTTGTTGATACAGCAAAAATATCAGCTTTGAAAATACTTGGAAGTATTTCTTCTTCTTTATAGTATACAGCTTTGAACCATATATAAATGGTTATTAGTACATGCAAATCATCGCCTTTAAGAATTAAGTTGTCACCAAAGAGATGAATATAAACTGACTAGAAGACTGGAACCTTACAAAACTGATGGATTAAATCTTTAAAAAAAAAAATTATAAATAAGAGGATTTTTTTTTTGCCGAAGCATAAATAAAGAGGATATATCTGCAGGTGGAAACTTCTTGATCTGTAATATGAAAACAATTGGAGGCATATATCTTAAAGGGTGAACATTTTATGTTGTTTCTTAATATTAATGTTATTTACATATGGCATTTATTATTTTATTGAGGTTTTTTGAGGGTATATCGACAGAAATGTTGGTTTGTGATTTAAACTGGCTATGAAATAATCACCATAGTAGTGTGTATTTCTGGAGGAACTGACATCTTAATACTTGCAAGTCAATTTTTTAGTAAACAGAAGCTATGGAAATGCCACATTGTATTACATTTCTCTCTCTTTTGAAATGGTAGTGCACAGCAGTTAACATACAGTAACAAAAAGGAACAAAGACACAGTTTGTTTTTCCATGTATTTTACCCCCATCAGATATATGTACTGACATAGAAATGTGGCCATTTCAGCCTTTTCCCTAAGCAAGAATTTTATTCAGCTAACTTTGAGTTGATAACTCTTTTTTATGCCAAATCTTTCTGGGGATAGGGACAATTCTTTTGCAGAAGAGATAAGAGTATGGATAACAATCCTACAGAAACTCCCTAATAGTCTATGGCAATGGTTTTCAACCTATGGTCCGTGAACTTCGGGGGGGAGGGAGGATCTGCAGACTGTGTGTAAGGGGTCCACAAAAGATGACTATGATCAGTCAAAAGTACATGAATACCCATACTTATAATTCAAAGGGATCCTCACCACCATTCAACATTTTTTTCGGGGTCTGCAAATGAAACAAGGTTGAAAACCACTGGCCTGTGAGAAAGGAAAGGCCTGAAGAGGGACGGGGCACAGAATGTATCTGTGGAGATGACTTCAGCCATTTGGCTCCAGTAGCTTTAATGGCCATGGATTTGTGTTTTTATTAGTGAGTGTGCAGTAGGTCAAAGAGGGGTGTTTACTTTCCTGGTACCATCTATGAACCTAATACCTCGTCTTGCTACCTGGGCCAAATTTGAAACTTAAGATTTGGCCTTCAAGGAGCAGACGTGAAATGATCCATGATCCTCATTTGTGATATATCTAAATACTGTAACATTGCACTTATTTTTTCCCCATTACTGGCAGTCCCGTGTCTGACCTATAAGTAATAGTTCAGGGACAAACCTTTTCAATTAAAAGTTTCTTTGGGTTTTTTTGCTGAATACTGACCTGGAAAACTTGTAACTTTTCTAACCTTGGTTCCTTCTTACATAGAAATAAACAACTGTTGAAAATAACCAGATTATATGGTAATCTATGAACAAAATCAGGTGACCGCAAGCTCAAGCCTGAATTCAGTGAAGTTTTGAAGCTTGTGCTTTATTTTAATTACTCGCTTGGTCCCATTTCAAATGAAATCAGTGGTCCTGCTGCATGTGATTTAAGTTATGCACACACTTAGCTGTTTTGTTAGACTGGGGTCTCAGTATTTTTTTTTCATGAGACAGGTAATAAAACATAAATATTTTGCCCTACTGTGTCTTAATTTTTTTTTCACTAGTCACACAAAACATCTGTAAGCATTTGTATTTCAAGATATCATTGGTAAAAAGCAAATGTATTGTACACAGGGCTAGAAGGGACTTTGGGTCAGTTAGTCCAGCCTCCTGTTCGAGGCAGGATCACCCCTGACTGAATCATCCCTGCCAAGTGTCTGTCAAACCTGATCTTGAAAAATGTCCAAGTATGGAGATTTCACAACTTCTCTAGGTAGCCTGTTGCAATGCTTGACCACCCTCAGTCAGAAAGTTCCTTCTAATGCCCAACCTAAATTTCCTCTGCTTCAGCTTGAGGCCATTGCTCTTTGTCCTGCCCCCTTCAGCCACAGCCCATCTCCATCCTCTCTATGGGCGTGTCCACATATGCAAGCACATGTGCTTGCAGCAGCTCAAACAGAAGTGGTGCAAATTTGAGCTGGGGCTTTTTGCCTCAGCGCACGTGCTTGGACATGCACTTTGTTGTGGAGCAAATTGTGCCACTTGAAGCAAAATAACCCTGCCTGGCTTCTCCTGGATCTGCAGCCAGGGGGAGCTAGAGCCCAGGGCCAGCACCTGTGCTGTCCCCAGCAGTACAAAAAGCTGCCCTGGCAAGTAGCTCAGGGCTACTTACCCTTAGGAGCTTTTGGGTCCCAGCCAATTGGTACCTGGGGACACTACCCCTTGTGCCAGCTGGACTGTTGCAGTCATCCAGAGAGTTCCCTGCACCCTTTACCCACTGCAGCACTCTGGCAGTGGAGGCTGCTGCCTGGCTGTCACCTGCTGCACACCTGCCAGACCTGGATGGGGACTGCACAGTTAGTAGAGGCATCTACCTCTCTGGGCCAGTTGCCAGTGGGCTGTGGCTGCAAAGTTGGCCTCTCTACAGCACTACTGCCATGTGTGCCCCCTGCCCAGCCATCTGGGCAACTATCACGTGCAAGATGTTTTGGGTGTGGTGGCCTGTTTTGAACTGTCAAAGCCTCTCCTCCTGGTCCCATTTAGCCAGGAGGTCAGCCACAGCCAGCTGGGTCCAAGGTGCCAACACTGAGCAGGCTCCTCTGCGTGGGTACTGCCACTGGCCTCCCTAGCAGGAATTCTGGTGTACCCTGTTTGAAAACTGAAAAATCCCAGATAAAAAAAATCCCAAAGTCACTCTGTAAAATACCCCATAATCCATGTTCCTCCACAATTAAAACAAAAGACCACTATAAAGAGAGAGAGAGAGTGAGACAGAGACATCTATCAGTTGGGCAATGTTTTATTGATATATCTATAGTGTTAAACCAAAGTTGAAATCATGAGACAATCCTTCAGGCACAAAGCGAGATGATCCCCGTGCGAGGTAAAAGAGGGAAAGGGGCCAGGAGGCTTCCCTGGCTGACCACAGAAATCCAGGGCAGCCTAAGGGCCAAAAGGGGAGCACATAAAAAGTGGAAACAGGGAGAGATCACCAAAGACGAATATACCTCCTCTGCTCGCGCTTGTAGGGAGGCAGTTAGACGGGCCAAAGCTACCATGGAGTTGAGGATGGCATTCCAAGTAAAGGACAACAAAAAATTGTTTTTTAGATATATAGGGAGTAAAAGGAAGGCCCAGGGAGGAATAGGACCCCTACTAAATGGGCAGAAACAATTGGTGACGGACAGGGGGGACAAGGCTGAACTCCTCAACGAGTTCTTTGCCTCAGTGTTCCTAAGTGAGGGGCAAGACAAGTCTCTCACTGGGATTGTAGAGAGGCAGCAGCAAGGCACCAGACTTCCATGCGTAGACCCTGAGATGGTGCAGAGTCACTTGGAAGAACTGGATGCCTTTAAGTCAGCAGGCCTGGATGAGCTCCATCCGAGGGTGCTGAAGGCACTGGCCGACATCATTGCAGAGCCACTGGTGGGAATATTTGAACACTCGTGGCGCACGGGCCAAGTCCCGGAGGACTGGAAAAGGGCCAATGTGGTCCCCATTTTCAAGAAGGGGAGGAAGGAGGACCCGGGCAACTATAGGCCAGTCAGTCTCACCTCCACCCTTGGCAAAGTCTTTGAAAAAATTATCAAGGCTCACATTTGCGAGAGCCCGGCAGGACAAATTATGCTGAGGGGAAACCAGCACGGGTTCGTGGCAGGCAGATCGTGCCTGACCATTCTAGTCTCTTTTTATGACCAGGTTATGAAACACCTGGACACAGGAGGAGCGGTGGATGTCATATATTTAGGCTTCAGGAAGGCCTTCGATACGGTATCCCACCCCATACTGGTGAACAAATTAAGAGGCTGTGACGTGGATGACTACACAGTCCGGTGGGTGGCGAATTGGCTAGAGGGTCGCACCCAGAGAGTCGTGGTGGATGGGTCGGTTTCGACCTGGAAGGGTGTGGGCAGTGGGGTCCCGCAAGGCTCGGTCCTTGGACTGATACTCTTTAATGTCTTCATCAGCGACTTGGACGAGGGAGTGAAATGTACTCTGTCCAAGTTTGCAGATGATACAAAGCTATGGGGAGAAGTGGACACGCCAGAGGGCAGGGAACAGCTGCAAGCAGACCTGGACAGGTTGGACAAGTGGGCAGAAAACAACAGGATGCAGTTCAACAAGGAGAAATGCAAAGTGCTGCACCTAGGGAGGAAAAATGTCCAGCACACCTACAACCTAGGGAATGACCTGCTGGGTGGCACGGAAGTGGAAAGGGATCTTGGAGTCCTAGTGGACTCCAAGATGAACATGGGTTGGCAGTGTGACGAAGCCATCAGAAAAGCCAATGGCACTTTATCGTGCATCAGCAGATGCATGACGAATAGGTCCAAGGAGGTACTTCCCCTGTATCGGGCACTGTTTAGACCGCAGTTGGAGTACTGCATGCAATTCTGGGTGCTGCAATTCAAGAGGGATGCGGATAACCTGGAGAGGGTCCAGAGAAGGGCCACTCATATGGTTAAGGGCCTGCAGACCAAGCCCTATGAGGAGAGACTAGAGAAACTGGACCTTTTCAGCTTCTGCAAGAGAAGGTTGAGAGGCGACCTTGTGGCTGCCTATAAGTTCATCACGGGGGCACAGAAGGGAATTGGTGAGTATTTATTCACCAAGGCGCCCCTGGGGGTTACAAGAAATAATGGCCACAAGCTAGCAAAGAGCAGATTTAGATTGGACATTAGGAAGAACTTCTTTACAGTTCGAGTGGCCAAGGTCTGGAACGGGCTCCCAAGGGAGGTGGTGCTCTCCCCTACCCTGGGGGTCTTCAAGAGGAGGTTAGATAAGCATCTAGCTGGGGTCATCTAGACCCAGCACTCTTTCCTGCCTATGCAGGGGGTCAGACTTGATGATCTATTGAGGTCCCTTCTGACCCTAACATCTATGAATCTATCTATTAATTTATGAAATCTACCAGTGTCTCCACCATCATAACAGAGTGAACTCTAAATACTTGTTTCATAAATTCATGAATACATGAATATATATTTTGCTGCCCTCCCACAGGGGCTATGGCTCCACACAGGGGCTATGGCCCCATGCAGGGGATACAGGACCACAACAGGGGTAATGGCCCCCCAACAAGGGCCAAATGGCACCTGCAGGGGCCACTGCCCCTCCTGCAAGGCCCACATGCCCCACCCCAGCCCCCTGATTGCTGTCCCACCTGGCCCCATCTCCCACCAACTGCTGCAGCCCCCCAATGGCTACCCCCCGCCCCTCCCCCGTCACTCCCCCAAACCCCCCCAATGGCTTCCCTGCCCAGCCCCACCCCCCACTTGCACCCCCATGGCTGCCCCTCCAACCCGAGGCACTGTCACTTTAAAAAGAAAAAAAAAAAGAGAAAAAAAAGCCTTTACTTACCCTAGAAACATGGGCTGGGGGTTTTCGGGGCCTCCTGGCAGAGCCCCCCCGGGGCAGCGGGTGGAAGGAGGACCTAGGATGGGGCCACTGGGGCTGTCCCTCTGCCCTGTGCTGTGCAGGCAGGGCCCCAGTGATCCTGATGGCAGCTGAACTGCAGGTAAGTGCTGGGGTTTTATGTTTTGTTTCATTTTTTAATGTTGGGATGCTGGTGGGGGCAGGGATTGGGGGCCCCGGGGGGCTGGGGGAAGCTGAGGCGAGCTGGGGCTGGGCAGGGCAGGGATGGGGGGGGCTTGGGGGCAGGCAGGGGGTGGGGCCAGGCACTGTGGGGATCAGAGGGGTTTGGGGGGCAGGCAGGGGGAGGGCCAGGCACAGCAGGGATCAGGGAGGTTGGGGGGGCAAGCAGGGTGTGGGGCCGTTCAGGGCAGGGCTGGGAAGGGGCTGGGGGAGTGGGTGGGGCTGGCAGTGGTCCCCCCCAAAGTCCCCTCCCCCTTACTTACAGCTCTGGAGCCCTGGTGCTGAAGCAGCTGCTTCAGCACCAGGGCAAGGGGCCAAGCACAGATATGTTCTGAAAGCCATGGAGGACCCATCCTCTGGTTGCCTGCCATGGAGGACCATGGAGGAACATGCCCTGCCCCCCCGTTTTTTAACTTAATTTTTTTCTAATTTTCTCCCCGTGCTGCAAACTTGCAGTACAGGGAACATTTTTTCATTCCTGCACATGCCTCTTGCCCTATCTCAAAGGGGCTTCAGATGGAGCAAGAGGCATGTGCGTGCTCATCTGGAGGAGCCCTATAAGTGCCCTTCAGGTATTTGAAGACTGTTATCAAATCTCCCCATCAGTCTTCTCTTCTCCAGGCTAAATAACCTTAGTTCTTTCAGCCTTTCCTCATAAGTCATACCTCCGAGACCCCTTATCATTTTTGTTGCTCTCCACTAGACTCTTTCCAAACTGTCCATATCTTTCCTGAAGTGTGGGGCCCAAATTGTTACTTCTTTACTGATCAACATTTATTGAAATATTAAAATATTACAAATATTACTAAGATTAAAACTAAGTAATTCTTCTCTGAATTGAAATAAAAATGTGTGACTGGTATCTGGAACATGTGTGAAGATGGAAATGCACATGAACAGCACTAAAAGTCAGACCAGCTACCTCTTGAGTCAAACTTTCCTGTGCTAGGTTGTAACAACACATACACTTGGCAAATCAGTCACAGGGGGGAATCCTTCAACAGACATTCAGCACTGAGTCACATGTGCACATTGCAAAGTTGCTATAACATTACATAAACAGACACCACAAATACAATGAGCCTTGGGTACTTTTTTCAGAAAACTGTTTAAATTATCATTGACAATTTCAAATAAGAGATCAAAATATAGCTAAGCAACTTTAACATTTTTTAGGAGAATTGTAATCCTGATTTCCAGGTTACTGCTTTATTTAAAGTGAAAAGTTATTATATTATTTTTCTACCTCTCAAATCCATACAAACTTTCCAATATTTTCTTTCCTTTTTCTTTTCTTTTTCTTTTTTTTTTAAGACCGTGCCTTCTTCAGTTTCATGTCTTAGCTTCATTCTGTTGGGCAAGGTGTCCTGTCCATTCCTCATAATTTTAATAGATATATAGACAGGACAATTGTATGTGTTCTGCAAAGGACTATCCCAAAGCCTTGGGAATTACTCAAGTCCTTTTGAAGGTTAAGTGAAATATATATAATAAATAAGCCTTACAATGGCTCTCTTGTAAGGCTAAATATTTCCATGTAGCTCTTTATAATATAGTGTACACAAGGATAGAAACAAACACTGATATTACATTAAGTTAATGAAATATTAAACAGTAAGTTTTTATGTACATTTCAATTTTTAGCATCTTGAATTTGGGCTTATTTCTGAATTTCCAAATGAAGCTTCACTGAAATTAAATAGATTAACTATAAAAAAAATGAGGCACTGAATAAAATGCTGTCATTTTGTATACTAAATTTCATTCTGTTCAAGCATCAGGCCATAATCTTCTTCACAGCATGTATTCACTTACTTGCCTATTCACTGATATTTAGAAATCAACTGGGACATTTTACTAAAAATAAATTAGAAAAACAAAATGTAAAAAAATGGAGATGTGGTGTTGAAACCAATGAAAAAACTTGCATTGCTTTTCTTACACTGTTTAGTTTAAGTAGTGATGAAGTCTTCTAACTCATGATGGATTATCCACACTTCCATCTTTCCTCCCATCTGCTGAAGTTTAATGTAGTGTGCATTCTCAGTCCTTGGTGTTTCAGGTAAGACCACCAACAAGATTGGTATTAATGCCAGTTACAGTGTTATTTAGTGGGGTGATTGCCTATTACAAATGAGCTAAAACTTAAAATTTTAATTTCACATGGGATCGATCAAGTCAGCTGTGATTCATCATTATTGATCAGGACTTATATCTTTACATCCATTAAAAAAAGATAAAAGACTGAAAACATTTCTTCGTATTAATTCTTTCCTCACAATTTTTTCAAACTATGACAAATTTTTGGCAACCATTGCATGTTAATTATAGTAAAGCAGACGTGCTGAACCCTGACCTACAGGTCAGATCTGGCACCACTCTCCTTTGGCCCTGCATGTTGCATTGGGTACCCATGGTGCCATGGGGCCTGATCCCAGCATGCAGGGCCAGGCAGGGGTGGCATGGGGCCCCAACACTCAATACCAGTGCCTGAAGCTTGGGGTTGGGGTGACATGAAGCTCCAGAACAGGATCCTAGCACACAGGACCTGATCCTGGCACACAGGGGTAGCATGGGGCTTGATACCTATGTGCAGGGCCCCAGGGCCCGATCCTGGTGTGCAGAGCTGGGGTAGCATAGGACCTGGTCCGACCACATGGATGCCAGCTGAGGCCACGTGGGACCTAAACCAGTCTGCAGACCAGCTCCTCGTTACTCATCTGGCCTGTGGGGCCAAAAGTTTGAGCAACACTGCATTAAATCGTGGCTCAATACAGCAATTCCTGAAAGTTCCTAAACTCACTTCAGTGGATGCTGGTGGGTGACCACAAACCATGTATAAACACAAATACATTTATTACCATTTTAGGCAGCTAAAACTCCACTGATGCATAACTTGATATGTAACAGTCATGGCCCTTGTTTTGCAGTCTAGACAAAATTGCCGATCTCTAAAATTTATAGCTCAGCACTGTCACAAAAATGTGTCAAAGTAAAATTTGCATAAAGGTTATACTGTAATGGCCTGGCAATCATCCCACTAATGACTGTTTTCTGTTCAAGGCTTGTTTTAAATACTTTTCAGATTGTTTGGAATTCATCATGCTGCAATCCAAACACAATGGAAGTCTGTGGGAAAACGTTCTTTAGCTTCTAAGTGGACAGAGATAATATTTATGCTACATTTTTGTGTAAGCTGTAAGGAAAATTACATGGTGATCTGATTACGTTGAAAGCAGTGCCCCTTAACCTATAAATTCTAGTAAATAAATTAGTTATTATGGTTGAAGTAGAGAAATTATTTTATTTTAGGTCCAACTATTTTGGTAGTTAAATTACTTTATACTTTTGAACCACACCTTTTTCAACATTTCTTGGATATATTTAGAAAGTAAGTTGTTTTTTTTTAATGTAGAAGTGAGAAACAAACATTTATTACAAAATCCAAAATAGAATAAAATGTTTTATTTTATTTTTAAAAATATGTTGTAATATTGAAATTAGCTTTACTTGTAGCTTCTGCTACACTCTCACTGATACCTTTAAAATTATAGCTGTTTAATGGTAATGTGCAACACAGCAAATTCTTTGTGGTGAAGCAACAGTCCATTTCAGTAATAGTTCATCGTAATGCTGTGGAATGTAACTCTGAGACGCTTTGATCACATTGAACCTTCTAACAAGCTCTCATAACTTGTACTGTCCTAATCTATTCTTGTTAATGCGCAAGTTCATACGTATAACACAGGTTAATATAATTATGTACCTCAGCTAACTGAAGAACAGATCCCTAAGCTTCTGCAAGGCCTTCAGAAACTTGGTTTGAAAATGAAAATTAGTGAGAGTGACAGAGTTAAACAAAAAGCATCATTGTATCAACCAAACACAAAAGTGAAAAGAAATCTCCCTTTTTAGGCATTCTTTTTGGAAAACAAATGTGCCAGATATACATTTGCTATACACCTACAAACTTGACCCAAATGCCAGGGCTGAAAATAATCAAGATATTAGGTCTGAAAAGCAATAAAATGACGTGTGAGACACATTTTTCTGTAGATATCTATTTGTACAATATATATCCCCCTGGTACTCTGAGTGTAGTTTTCTAAATGTAGCACAGATGAACAACAAGAATTTTTTGGCAAGAAAGTTTCTTTTTCCAAATGCTTTATGATAAGCATTTCTCTTGTAGTAAGCACTGAAATCAATATGACTACAAATGCTTAAATTCAAACTGAACTGCTTAAATACTGATGAATGGTTATCCTACCCAACAACTGACCATTTAAAATTCTCAGCATTTTGTAGTACTCTTATTTTAAGAATCACTTGCAGTCGCTAGAATCTGAGAACGATTGGCTGGCAAGAAGAGTTCTCTCCCTTGGCTGGCAAAAAGAGTAGTTCTCTCCCTTATTGAAATAGTCTACTCTAACGCTTGTACCAGGACTGTTTTCTTAAAACTAATCTTGGTTGGGAAAACATGGATTGTGTAAAAATATGCACTTTTTCAAATAGTTAAAGATAATTTATTTTGAAATGGATTACAAAACTTCTGTAGCTATCGTATTCTTCAAGATAACCTACTTAGTCCACAGGTCTGATCTGAGACTCCAAAAAGATTAATTTGATTCCCTGAAGCCACTTCAAGATATAGCAAAGCTCACATTTCTATTTTTCTGGTCTTTTCAGGTATGTTATCTATTCTATTGAAGAAGCATAGTGTGGGTGAAAGAATTTGCTTTGTTACATTCCCCCCATTACATTAGATTTAAATGTATGCTTAAATTATATGCTTACATTGTCATAACTCCATTATACTGTATCAGTACATGAGATAATTTCTCTCCAAAACATTTTACAGTGTAAATAGACAAATAGGAGGAGAAAAGAAGCACCATCACCCTCATTTTACAGATTATTCAAGTCTAAAGAGAACACTTTTTCTGGGCTTGTCTACATATCACCCTACAGTGACATAGCAATGCACTATGTCACCATACAGTGCACTACAGCAATGTACTGATCACGTGGGTCTACACATACCCATGCTATGTCATCCTTTAGTACTTCCAAAAGGATATGGGCAGTGGGGTCCCCCAGGGCTCGGTCCTTGGGCCCGCACTGTTCAACATCTTCATCAGCGACTTGGACTAGGGGGTGAAAAGCACCTTGTTCAAATTTGTGGATGACACCAAGATGTGGGGAGAAGTGGGCAACCTGGAAGGGAGGGACAGGCTGCAATTGGATCTGGACAGGTTACAGGGGTGGACGGATGAGAATAAGATGGGATTCAATACTGACAAGTGTAAGGTACTGCACCTAGGGAGAAAGAACCAGCAGCATACCTACAGGCTGGGGAACTCCCCCCTCATCAGCACTGAGGCAGAAAAGGATCTTGGAGTCATTATAGACTCCAAGATGAACATGGGCCACCAATGTGGGGACGCAGTCAGGAAGGCTAACTGCACCCTGTCATGCATCCACAGATGCATCACGAGCAGGTCCAAGGAGGTGATCCTCCCCCTCTATATGACATTGGTCAGGCCGCAGTTGGAGTACTGTGCCCAGTTCTGGGCACTGCACTTCAGGAGGGATGTGGACAACATCGAGAGGGTCACAAAATCGAGAGGGTCCAGAGGAGGGCCACTTGCATGATCCGGTCAGCAGGGGAGGCCCTACGAGGAGAGACTATGAGACCTGAACCTGTTCAGCCTTCACAAGAGAAGGCTGAGAGGGGATCTGGTGGCCATCTATAAACTGGCCAAGGGAGACCACCAGGCAATGGGAAAGTCCCTGTTCCCCCAAGCACTACTGGGAGTAACAAGGAATAACGGCCGTAAGTTGACTGAGAGTAGATTCAGGCTAGATATCAGGAGGCACTATTTCAGAGTCAGGGCAGCTAGGATCTGGAACCAACTTCCAAGGGAAGTGGTGCTCATTCCTACCCTGGGGGTCTTCAAAAGGAGGCTAGATAGACACCTTGCCGGGGTCGTTTGACCCCAGCATTCTTTCCTGCCCATGGCAGGGGGTCGGACTTGATGATCTGCTCAGGTCCCTTCTGACCCTACCAACTATGAAACTATAAAGCACAGCGTTATAGCAAGGATGCCATGCGGTGCCATATAGACACACCCTCTAGTGAGCAAACAATTGTCACAACCCAAGGGTGTGATTTTTGTTGTGTGTGCGCTTTGGCACCACTGAATTATTTTCCCGCCGTTTGAAGCTTTCTTTGCAGTGTGCATTTCTTCTTTGCAGCTAAGAAATGCATGTTGCAAGGAGTTCCCGCCATTTGTATTCTAATTCGAGCCCCATTATTGGCTTGCATTAAATTATTCACACGCGGCGGCTAGTGATTGGCTTGCTAGCCGTATAAGAGGCTTGAGTGGTTTCCGCCCAAGTTGGAGGACTCCACGACTATCAGGAGGAAGAGAACTTCACGTCTTGTGAAGATCTCTAAGCACTGTGGAGCCTATTGGACTCAGCGTATTTCAAGAAGGCAACAGGGGTCTGATCAGCCTCTAGCCTCTCCCCGTCACCGAGCGCAATCCTTGACGTATCCCTCTTCCCTGCGCGCAAAAAGGATCCACGGAGCCTCGACAACTCCGTGGGAGTGATCCGAATATTGTCTGAGTCCTCAAACGAGGATTTAAGTGGAGCTTTGCCTGGGAAACTGTCCAGCCTACACCGTGACCATCTTCGGTGTACGTAAACAATCTTGAATCAACCATTACAAGTCCATGCCTAATTCTAGCGTGTCGCCTGCTTTCTCCGACCCAGCGTGCCCGGGCTGCTGGCCACAGCCTGCGTGGAGCGAAAAAGGGCCCGGATCGCTCCCGGCCCGCACAACAATGATCCCATGTTGACTAATTCTTCTAAGGTCAGCTATTATTTCAACATATTAGTGATTCTCACCCATGGAAAAACAATAAAAACTGCTTCAGAAACTTCTACCATCACTTTATCCAACAGGTTGGCCACTGATCTATAGCGGTCTGGGGTATCACACTTCCAAATGACAATGGCACATCATTCTGTACTTGTAATACTTCCCTTATTTGTACATTCTCCCATTGGAGGGTTGGGACAAGATCTTAATGCACAACTCCACAAAACCAACTCATACAGAAGTTTTAGAACCACTGAACATGCCAAATTTGCATGACATTGTAAACCTATCATTCAATGCTTGCGATTCTGCTCATGAAGTGCTTGGCAACATAATGAGGAATTCAGAGACACCAACCAGCTTATCTGCAAAGACTCACCAACTTCTGTTGCTGGATGCCACTGCTGAAATGCCCTATACGGGTTTCCCTGGCTTTATGTGGTACATGCTTTCCTAGAAAATGGCACATAACTCAAATTTGCATAAAGGGAACCCACTTTACTATGTAACAAATAGGGATATGGTCCAAGACCCCAACTGTACTGACTTCTAGACCCATTTCTATCACTTTTACAAGACGATTTTGGTACTCACCAACAGCAGATGCTGCACACAAGCACAGGCTGGTGGTGAAAGTGGGGATGGCAACTACAGAAACACATGTCGCCGACAATGAGTGAGAAGCACAGATCCACACAGAAGACTATTTTGGTGCATGTCACTCCCACGATGCACTGCACAAAGCAGCTGATTGCGGGCTTCCACCACACTGATCGCATAAGAGTGAATTTGCCTTGAATATAACAAATTTTTGGTATAAAAAGGGTCATCGCATACAAGCGAATTCGCACATACAGAACCTGCATAAAGCAAGGGAAAACCTGTACTGTATCTCCTACTACAATAAAAATACAGCCAATAGAAATAGCAGTTCACTGCCCTGAGCTAGATCCATGCCTTGGAATTGGCTGAAGCAGAAAGCACCAAGGAGTGTGCAAAGTCTGAAGTGCTTTAGTTTGCCTAGCAGCAGTTAATACTGCTCCACACAGGAAACTGGAAAGGACAGATAATTTTTTTCACAAAACAATTCTCTTGATGGCTCAGTTTCAGTAGAATAACTAGGGCAGGGTGAGCAGGGCACCCACCCCAGGTGCTGACTATGAGAAAGTGCCAACCCCCTCTCCTGCTGGGAGTCTTTGCCACAACAAGGGAAACCCTGCACTGCCCCTGCCTAACCACAGGAGTTGGGCAGCACAGCGTGGCACAAAACAGTGTATCTGGGGGTTAGGGATGAATGGGGCAAACAGAATGAAGTCTCTGACAAGCAGGCACAATATGTATGTATTGGGGCCGGGGTGTGAATGGGTCATAAGGATCTGCTCCAAAAAGCATGGCACCCTGGGCAGGCAAGACCCTTACCTTCACCTATGCCAATTCCTGTCTCCTTGAGGCTAACTATGGTCAGTATACCTCCCCTTGGATGCTCAATCAGCTTGCTATGCTTTGCTGAGTTTGATGATGTGGTCAGAACTCTGGGATATGCCTAGTGCAAAATCCACAATGAAATGCCAGTGTGGATATAACTACATTATTATAACTTGAGCACCTTGTTGGCAGGCAGGGCTGACCCAGGTAAACCCTTCAATGAAAACATACCCTTTGATTTGCTGCTGCTGAAATTATTTCCTGTTTAAATATATCAAATCATGTGAGAAATGGCTTGTCTCTGAATGTTACACAGAGGTTCACTTTTTAGAAGTCAGAGAAACAGAAAAGCAGAAGATCAGAGTCTGAATAAATACCATACTGTGCTCCCTATTCAATCAAATGCTGTTGTGATTGGTTGCTACTGATACTGCTGCCTAAGCATTTAATGCAGTTAAAGTATTTGATTCACTCACTTCACCTACATAGAAAGCAGGGAGTTGGGGGTGCAAGGTGCATGATAAAAACAAATGCTGTGTGTGGGAAGGACCAGCCCTCAAACCATAGGCGACACGTAGGTGGGGCACATGAGATTGGCTGCCACCAGCCACGGAGTGGGGGGCAACGGACGGTGCTCCCTCTGAGATTGTTGGGCCACCAAGAGAAGTGCCAATGGTACTTCTGGGTTTGCCGACAGCACTTCCTTCAGTGGCGGTGATCAGCTGGGGGATGCTCCCCCCCCCCCGTCGACAATCAGCCACTGGTGCCCCGCCCAGGATCAGGAGGCAACAGTTGCCCATGCCTCACACCACAAACACAATTTTTAAGGGGAAGACCACCAGAAGTAGCCTTTTCACAGAATAAGTGAAATACAAATAGCAACAGGCATAGCAAATAGCATTAAGCAGTTCATGAAGTGAAATCTGTTTGCCTAACCTGGTCATCCAATAATTTCTTATTTCCAAAAAATTAAATAAAAAACTGTCCTGGTCCTGGACAGCTTATGATAAAATGGATAAATTTATCCAATAAATTGTTCACTGTGCATAGTTTGCTCAGGTATACTTAAAGCCTCACAGGCCTAAAAGAAAGTCAATTCTTTCCTATTCTTAAAGCCTCCACATTTCTTAAAAAGGAAAACTGCTGACATAACAAACATTTCAAGTAGGAAGATACAATATAACAATTACTCTTCCTAGAACCAATAATTACATCAAGCTAGTATCTCATTTTACCAAGTACAGTAAATGAACCAGTATTTTATCTCACCACCTCTAATCTTATAAAGCATTAATATTGCACAAATAACTACCTGTATAGTAAGCCAGAAGCTTCAAATTAGAGATGCTTTAAGCAAACCTCAAAAGGTTCAGAGTTCATGTTCAGTTTGGATAAGCAAGCAAAAGCTCAAACATTTATTCCAAAGTTTATCTAAACTATCTGAACCTGGCCTAAAAAGTGTTAGAACAAAGCATGTAGTTGGAGATTTTCCAGCTGACCCCGTTTTAGGATTGTCCAGAAATACTGTGAGAATAGCATGCTTATGATAACTAAGTGATTCTGTGGCTGTTCAGAGGTTTCTGAATAGTTATGAAAAATGCGCAGGCATTTTAGACCTTTCAGCAAACCCTGGTTTGTGATGATAAAGGAAACTAGTGTTTTTCAGGACAGTGATGTTATTTGCATTTTCTCATTTCAGATACTTATAATATGTAATATTTTGAGGACTACCTAATTATAAGAACAAATGACAAGTTCTAAGACAACCACATTTAATTACATGGACAAAAATACTTGCATATGGGCATGCACCATTACCATAACCTGTGCAACTCAGCAATTTGATGTGTACTTGTTCACTCTGTGAGAGTGCGTCGGCATTTGCGCAGGCGTTTGTGCCGGTGGGCGGGCTGGGAGGGCCAGGAGTGAGACTCCTGTAGGGGTAGGGAGTAGACACCACACAGGTCTACAAACAGCAGCTCAGAATGGTATCTATGAGGAGTGCTGCTAGGGCCTCTGCCCAGGGGGACAAGGCTAACCGGGGATGGTCTGAGGCCTCCACCCTGACTGAGCCCATGGGGGAGCTGATGTCCCCCTACCTCCTGGCCTGTGGGGGATCCCCAGCAGGGCCGGGGGGGGCAGAGATTGGGGGCCCCCACACCTGTCCGGCAGGTGCCTGTCTTAGGGCTCTGGAGGCTCAGGTGAGGGAGCTCCGGGAGGAGGTTAGCAGGCTGAGGGGGATCAGGGAGGCGGAGGACGAAATTGACAGATATTTCCTTTCCCTGCAGGACCAGGCACCGAAGGAAGAAGCAGCCCGGGGAATGCCCTCCACAGTAGAGTGGCAGACGGTCACAGCAAGGACCGGAGCAGCTTGCAGAGAATTGGTACCAGCTTCTCCAGTTCGACTGGAGAACAGGTATGAGGCCCTGGCAACCCTGCAGGAGATGGAAGGAGAGGAGGAAACCCTTGGGCAGGAAGAAACACCACATTCTTCACACTCCGAACAGATCAAGAGACCCAAGAGAACCCAGAGGAGGAGGCGAAGAGTGCTCGTCATAGGCGACTCCATCCTGAGAGGTACGGTAGGGCCCATCTGTCGCCAGGACCCCTCAGCACGAGAGGTATACTGCCTCCCTGGAGCAAAGATTCGGGATGTGACGGAGGTAATCCAGGCCAGGATCAAGCCCACCGATTACTACCCCATGGTTCTAGTTCATGTGGGTACTAATGATGCAGCCAGGAGAACCCCCAATCACCTGATGGCGGACTACAGTGCTCTGGGAGGCGTGCTGAGGGAGTTCGGTGCACAGGCGGTATTCTCTTCCATCCTACCAGTGAGCGGACGAGAAAGACGGCATGAGAACTGCATCTGAGAAACCAACTGGCGGCTTCGGCAGTGGTGTCTCGAGGCAGGCTTCGGCTTCCTGGACAACGACCCGCACATCACGACGAGGGACATGCTCAGCTGGGATGGGCTTCACCTGTCCCCCAAAGGTAAGCGTGTGTTTTCTTCTAGGTTGGCGGATCTCCTCCGGCGGGCTTTAAACTAGGCTCGTTGGGGGGAGGGGAAGATAAGGGCGGGGGAAGCTGTGGACCACCAAACCATGTGGCACCCACAAGGACAGCCCAGCCTGAAGAAAGAGAGCATTGGGAACCTGAAAGCCATGGGGCAGCCAGCACTACGGCACAGGTAAGAAATGAGAAGGTAAGACTCAAAGGGCCCCTTGGGACTCGGAGCAGGGAGGCAGCAAAGGCACCAGTCGCAGGGCTCAAGTGCCTATATACTAACGCTAGGAGCATGGGAAACAAGCAGGATGAACTAGCGCTCCTGCTTGCATTAAACACCTATGACTTAGTGGGGCTAACGGAAACCTGGTGGGATTCATCCCACGACTGGGCAGTACATATTGAGAGCTATAGATTGTACAGAAAGGACAGGGTGGGGAAGAAAGGGGGAGGGGTTGCGCTCTATGTCAGTGAGCAATATACATCAACCCTCATCAAGACGGAATCCAAGGATGAGGAAGTAGAAGGATTGTGGGTTAGGCTACATGGGGGGCAAGGAGAAAGGGATTTGGTGGTAGGGGTCTGCTACAAACCCCCACATCAAGGGGAAGAAAGAGATTCGGGGCTCCTGAGGCAACTCTCGGAGACCATAAAAGCTAAAGAGGCGGTAGTCATGGGGGACCTAAACTACCCGGACATCTGCTGGGAGTCACAGACAGCAAAGTCCCACTGCTCATGCAGGTTTCTAACCTGTGTACAGGACCTCCACCTGACTCAGGAGGTACACAGTCCCACTAGGGGGAATGCCATACTGGATCTGGTATTGGCAACGGGAGATGACATGGTAGCGGACCTCCAGATGGGTAGCCATCTGGGGGACACTGATCACCTAATAATAGAATTCACCATAAGACGTCGAGTGGGTAAGGTAACTAGTAGGGTGAAAGTGCTAGACTTTAGGAAAGCTGATTTCAATAAACTCAGGGGATTAGTCAAGGACGCACTGCAGAGTAGGAGATTTGAAGAAATGGAAGCCCAAGAAGGGTGGCTGTACCTTAAGGAAACGATCCTTCGGGCACAAAGCAAGACGATCCCTGAGCGAGGCAAAAGAGGAAAAGGGGCCAGAAGTCTTCCCTGGCTGACCAGAGAAATCCAGGGCAGCCTAAGGGCCAAAAGGGGAGCACATAATAAGTGGAAACAGGGAGAGATCACCAAAGATGAATATACCTCCTCTGCTCGTGCTTGTAGGGAGGCAGTTAGATGGGTCAAAGCTACCATGGAGCTGAGGATGGCAACCCAAGTAAAAGACAACAAGAAATTGTTTTTTAGATATATAGGGAGTAAAAGGAAGGCCCAGGGAGGAATAGGACCCCTGCTAAATGGGCAGAAACAATTGGTGACGGACAGGGGGGACAAGGCTGAACTCCTCAATGAGTTCTTTGCCTCAGTGTTCCTAAGTGAGGGGCATGACAAGTCTCTCACTGGGGTTGTAGAGAGGCAGCAGCAAGGCGCCAGACTTCCATACGTAGACCCTGAGATGGTGCAGAGTCACTTGGAAGAACTGGATGCCTTTAAGTCGGCAGGCCCGGATGAGCTCCATCCGAGGGTGCTGAAGGTACTGGCCGACATCATTGCAGAGCCACTGGCAGGAATATTTGAACGCTCGTGGTGCATGGGCCAAGTCCCAGAGGACTGGAAAAGGGCCAACGTGGTCCCCATTTTCAAAAAGGGGAGGAAGGAGGACCCGGGCAACTATAGGCCAGTCAGTCTCACCTCCATCCTTGGCAAAGTCTTTGAAAAAATTATCAAGGCTCACATTTGTGAGAGCCCAGCAGGACAAATTATGCTGAGGGGAAATCAGCACGGGTTCGTGGCAGGCAGATCGTGCCTGACCAATCTAGTTTCTTTTTATGACCAGGTTACGAAACACCTGGACACAGGAGGAGGGGTGGATGTCGTATACTTAGACTTCAGGAAGGCCTTCGATACGGTATCCCACCCCATACTGGTGAACAAGTTAAGAGGCTGTGACTTGGATGACTACACAGTCTGGTGGGTGGCGAATTGGCTGGACGGTCGCACCCAGAGAGTCGTGGTGGATGGGTCGGTTTCGACCTGGAAGGGTGTGGGCAGTGGGGTCCCGCAGGGTTCGGTCCTTGGACCGATACTCTTTAATGTCTTCATCAGTCACTTGGATGAGGGAGTGAAATGTACTCTGTCCAAGTTTGCAGATGACACAAAGCTATGGGGAGATGTGGAGACGCCGGAGGGCAGGGAACAGCTGCAAGCAGACCTGGACAGGTTAGTCAAGTGGGCAGAAAACAACAGTATGCAGTTCAACAAGGAGAAATGCAAAGTGCTGCACCTAGGGAGGAAAAATGTCCAGCACACCTACAGCCTAGGGAATGACCTGCTGGGTGGCATGGAAGTGGAAAGGGATCTTGGAGTCCTAGTGGACTCTAAGATGAACATGAGTCGGCAGTGTGACGAAGCCATCAAAAAAGCCAATGGCACTTTATCGTGCATCAGCAGATGCATGACGAATAGGTCCAAGGAGGTGATACTTCCCCTCTATCGGGCACTGGTCAGACTGTAGTTGGAGTACTGCGTGCAATTCTTGGTGCTGCAATTCATAAGGGATGCGGATAACCTGGAGAGGGTCCAGAGAAGGGCCACTCATATGGTTAAGGGCCTACAGACCAAGCCCTACGAGGAGAGACTAGAGAAACTGGATCTTTTCAGCCTCCGCAAAAGAAGGTTGAGAGGCGACCTTGTGGCCGCCTATAAGTTCATCACGGGGGCACAGAAGGGAATTGGTGAGTATTTATTCACCAAGGCACCCCCGGGGGTTAAAAGAAATAATGGCCACAAGCTAGCAGAGAGCAGATTTAGATTGGACATTAGGAAGAACTTCTTCACAGTTCGAGTGGCCAGGGTCTGGAACAGGCTCCCAAGGGAGGTGGTGCTCTCCCCTACCCTGGGGGTCTTCAAGAGGAGGTTAGATGAGCATCTAGCTGGGGTCATCTAGACCCAGCACTCTTTCCTGCTTATGCACGGGGTCGGACTCGATGATCTATTGAGGTCCCTTCTGACCCTAACATCTATGAATCTATGACTTGCGTATACTATTCTGTGTGCTATTGTTAAAACTTTGATTTTATGTTAAATTTGACCCTTGTAGACCAGATGTACTCCAGGCTGGGCACGTCTGCATGTGCCATTAGGGGGCAGCAATAAACTGAGGAGCTTATTCTCTGCAGTTTATTGCTCCCTGGAAGCTCCTGGGCAAGTCTGCACATGTGCCTGGACCGTAGCACATTGAGCCAGGTTACAGCAGCACTGGCTGGTGGGGGTTTGGGGAGGTCCCCCTGCCAGACCTGGGGTTTTCCAACTGGGCTCAGTGTACTGTGGAGGGGCTGTATGGGGTACAAGTGTGCTTCAGCATGGGGCTAGCCAACAGGCAGTCCTGGCACTGAAGCATCCTCCCACTTCAGTCAGTCAGTCAGTGTCTACACGTGCACTACTGTGCACAAAAAACTTGTATTTACAAGTATTACCCTGCTGCAGAGTTTATTAGTTACGCGCATCCTAATAGGGGTGCATGTGTAGATGCTGAGATGTTTCCTGTGTAAACAGTCAACTGTGTAGTAAACATCTCATGTAAATGCACCCAGTGTGAGCTGGCTTATGCTTTAGATTTCCTCTGAAAACTCTGTAAAAGTCAGATTGCATGTCTTTTTTACCTAGGTATGTGGAAGAAGAAAGAGAGGTCTCTTCTATCTTTTTCTGTTATGAGCACATCATAAGCAGTCCTTCATGCTGCTAACATCATCTCTCATAGTCTGGATCTTCCTTTTGTATTGACATTGCATCTTACTTGCCACAAGTGAGAGCAGTCCTACTTTCTTGGACTCATGGGGCATGTCCAGATGAGCCCCTATGTGCCTCTTGCTGAATCTCAAAGCAGTTTGAAATGTAGCAAGAGGCACGTTGGGCACAAAATTGTTTCCTGTGCTACATATTTGCAATGTGGGCTCAACATTTTATACCTGGATATCCAGGTATCAAAATAAAACATGGGGGAAAAAAGCAGGGCAGGGCACATTCCCCAACCATGCCCTGAGGTAACCCAGGAGCCGGTTCTCCAGAGAGACACTCTGGTTTCTGGCCAGAGTATCTTCGTGGTGCTCCTGCTGCCCCAGCACGCAGTGCACAAACCCATAGCATGTTAGGGTAAGCAGAAGCACAGGAAGGGTCGGGATCTTTCCGATCCTTTCTTTCACAGGTAAGTAGGGACATGGGGGTGGGGGGATTTATGGGTGTGGGTGGCTGTGGGTAGGTGTGAGCAGTGGCAGGGGCACAGGGGGCTGAGAGGAGTGGTCGGGGGAGATATGTGGCATGTCAGTGGGTGTGTGGAGGGGATCGAGTGGGGACTTCCACATGCCTGCCTCCCCACCCGCCCCCCATGATGCCGGCAGCAGCAGTCAGTGCGGCTGTGGCCCAGCTCCAGGCACAGCTGGCAGCAATGTGGTGCTGTGTGACCCAGGCTCTGTACATGCTGAATGGACCTAGCCTGCTAGTGTATGGCTTTGGATAGGACTGGGAAAGCCATGTGCTAGCAGGCTGGGCCAGGTCCATTCAGCATGTACATAGCCTGGGTCACACAGTGCTGTGATGCTGCCAGCTGTGCCTGCAGCTGGGCCACAGCCCTGTTGGCTGCTGCTGCTGCCAGTGCCTTGGGGGTGGGGCGGGGAGCAGGCATGTGGTAGCCCCTGCTCCAGCCCCTCCATAAAGCATACCATAGGTCCTGACCTGGCCTGGTGCAGTGTAGCCCACTAGCGTGCCTTTGCACAGGAGTGGGAGGCATGGCTCTAAGACACATGGCTCCTGTGCAAAGGCATGCTAGCTGCATGGTTCAGTTTGTCAGGTGGTGGGACATGTTTTCCATGAGGCGCAGGCGGCAATGCATGGTCGTGGCACTGTCTTTACAATGGGCCATGGTGCATCACCACCTTAACCTCATGGAAAATGCACCCTGGTGGCCTGACCTGGCCCAGGCTGGACAGCTAGTGTACCTTTGCACAGGAGCTGTGCATCATGGAGCTGCACCTCTCATTTCTGTGTAAAGGCATGCTATTGTACCGCACTGGGCTGGGTCCCATCAGTGCTTTCTTACCGCACACACTGCGGATCCAGCAGCACTGCCACCAGAGGTAGGACCCAGGCTGGTATGACACCCAGTCTATGAGTGATGCAGGGTCCCAGGTGACAGCTTGAGCAGCCCAGAGCCGCCCAAAGATGCACAGCACCATGCTGAGCCAGGCCAGGCCCATGCGATTTGCCACAAGCAGTGATGGATGCCAGGCAGCTGGGGCCGAGTCATGCTGCCCCATGCCATGGGGGGAAGCTTTGCCAGGAGGGCCCTGAGTGCCCCAATGGGCTGCTGCTGCAGGTAAGCTGTGGGCCATGTGGGGGGAATCTGGGCCCTGAGGGCGGGCCTACAGGGGGACTTTGGTCCCTGTGGGGGGAGTTGTAGCCTCTGCGGAGGAACTATATTCTCAGGGATAATGGCATTTCATTTTAATAGTGAAAGAACACTATTTTGGGTATTTTAATGAGAGAATTTGGGTGTCTTATCAAAGATTTTGCAATTTTTAAATAGGGAACACCAGGATCTCTGCTGATGAGACAAGTGGCGAGTCCCAGGCAGAGGAGCCTGTCTATGGTCAGCACTGGGGACCCAGCTAGAGGGCAGATGAGGTGGCTGACCTCTTGGCCATTTGGGGCCAAGAGGACACATTTGGACATTTCAGAGTGGGCCACCACAAGGAGCACATCTTTTGGGCAATAGCTACCCAGATGGCAGAGCAGGGGCACCCCATCCAGGTCTGGCAAAAGTGCAGCCTTGGGGCCACAAGTCCAAGGGGATGGATGCTGCCACAGGTGGCAGCAGGTCACAGCCAGGCAGCAGCCCACACTACCAGACTGCTGCAGTGGGTAGAGGGGGCAGGGACCACTCCAGGTCATGGCTGCTTCAGCAGTCCAGCTAGCACAAGGAGTAGTGTCCCCAGATACCAAGTAGCTGGGCCTCAGAAGCTCCTGAGGGCAAGTAGCCCTGAGCTGCTCACCAGGGCAGGTTTTTATACTGCTGGGGTCAGCACAGATCCAGGAGGAGATGGGCAGGGTTATTTTGCCCCAAGTGGCACAACTTGCCCTACACCGAAGTGCACATCTGGGCATGTGTGCTGAGGCAAACATCCCTGCTTAAATTCGTGCCACTCCTATTTGAGCTGCTGCAAGCTCATGTGCCTGTGTGTGTGGATGCACCCATGAATTCTAAATTGCCCTCTGAATGCATTACAGTTGCAGGGTCTTTCAATTATTCCTGCTACATTTTTAATAAGTAGTTCAATGGTGCTAGATTCAGAACCATCTCTTACTGTTGTGAATACAAACTGTTTTTTCTGGAACAAGGGTGTCAGATTCATTGCCTATAGACTGGATTTGGCCTGCACAGCCGCCATGTGATGTTGGCTATGGGGTACGTAGAGGTGCTGTTTGGTAGATAAATGCATATACCTTAGTTAGACAAGGTTCCTTGGGTGAATTTGATATCTTTTATTAGACCAACTAATAATAATAATTGGTCTAATAAACGATATCAAATTCACCCAAGGAACCTTGTCTGCCTATGTCCTTAGACCAACACGGCTACAACCTACACCCCTATACCTTAGTTACAAATTTAGCCCATAATTCTAATCCAACACTTTTTATTTGCATTCCATGTGTTATACACTATGATCTCTATGCGACTCACTAGTTATATGAAAGGGTTGGCATTATTCAAAGAAGCTTAAGTGACTTAGGTGCCCAATTCTCATGAATTTACAGTGGAAATCAAACATTTAATTCCCTTAGGCCTCTTGGAAAATGCAAGAAAATGCCAATTAGCTAGTGTTAACACTGACCAACAGGAATCAATTTAGCAAAGTCCATTTATACAAAATCCAGCACTGCTCATAAGGTTACATTCTCCCCAAACGCCTCAAACTCACCTCAGTCAAATCATCCTATGAAGGTCTTGTCTACCTATGGAAATGTTTTCTGAATGGGGTAGGATCTGAATATAAAGAGTAATAACTGTTCTGAAATAGCATGCCATGTAGACATTCTCATTCCCAAATTAATAGAGTCTACTTAAAGAGCTAATCAGGAATAGCTATTACAGAATAGCATATTTCACAGTAGGTAGTATGCTCATTTTCCCATATAGACAGACCATGCCTGGGATATCCATTCCTAATTTCAATTATGATGTGGTTAAAAAGATATCCTGTTCTATTCTGCACAAAACCATGTAAACTATTACATTCATTAAGCGATTAAACCCCTGATCAGCCTTCTTTTGAAATTTTAACGGAAGGGGAAAAGGCTGAAAGGCTAAAGCTATTACTATGTGGAATAGGCTTCTCAGAAACAACTGCAATGAAGGCAACACTAAAAATTTACACAAATATGTTGTACTTTCCCATTACCAAAATGTGCTTCCTAACTTTATAGTTTGGAGATGACAATCAGATTTTTTCCCCTTGAGGCACAAATATACATAGTTTTTCTACTGCTGAGTTCTGAATAGGCATCTGAAATAAGAGCCTCTATTCATGCTCCATTATTGTTCTCTTATGGTGGTAACTTAGAAGGGCACCTAATTTGTCAGCCAGAGGAAAAGCTCTCTGAAGGCTGAAATTCTATACCCCAACCAGAGATGTAGATTTCAGTCCCAGTCATGTACATTTTAGAAGTATCCTGAAAAAGGCAAACCTTTTCAATTTAGTCAACAATTAAACTGTCCTTAACTTTCTACAGCTTCTTGACTGAGCCATTCTATAGATTCCTTTTCATTTATAACTGGCATTGAAATCATATATAGCCTGAGAAGACAGAAATTTTATGGAAACCCTACAGTCAGGAGATGCATAACTCCACAGTGAACTCTTCATTATCCAAAACTTGGTTAACCAACTTCCACATTTCCAAATGTTCCGTATGTCCTACAAGGTCTGGTTGAATGTCTGGTCAATGTAAGAAAAGCTGAAATACTGCAGAGCCTTACTCTATAGACTGAGCTGCACAAGAGAATATGTTAATGGAATGTGAATTTGTGCTACTGCCCTTCAGAGCTAATAAGTTCCAGAGGGAAAATCAGAGCTGGCAAGACTTGAGGAAGGCAGCCAGTTCCCTATAACTAAGGAGGCTGGCCTATGCAGGCTTTGATGTTTGTTCTCAGTGAAAAGACACTTCAAAGTCTGATCTGCCATCAGTCTTAATTATCCATTAATTTTGGGTATTTCTTCAGACCTCTGGATAATCAGGGATGTACTCTTATTCTCCACTGAAGCTATTATTTTTTAAACAATTACAACTTTTTTCTTTAAATGGTGCAAACTTGCAAAGGCAGTAATTAGACTGACAATGCATATTTAGTAATTTAATCTTTAGATGTGCACTAATGCTAATAGGCATCAGACCCATGTTTTGGAAAGCCTACCATGATAATGCATCTTGCAAGCAATATAAAAACACAAAGTTAAATAAACTATTCAAATACCATCATAATCAACTGCTGTGCCACAACCTAAGGCCCTGCTATTGTTCCATAAGTCTCCTTCAGAAAATGTGAAAGAGTGGGTCAAGCTACACAACTAGAAAGTTCATCTACTTCCTATGACTCAAGGAGAAAGCAAATTTAAGAATTGGGAAAAGCATGAGAACAACTGCTCCTGACTATTTATAAAAAATGCTTTTCATAAGTGAAACTGCTCCAGTATGTCTTTCACAAACAAAGCATTTAATTAAAATGAAGTTAGTGTTGGTAAAAGATGCCAAAGTGGCAGCCTTGGAGGCTAAAATCTTGTGTTTCTTTACAATGGGGGCACAACAGTAGACAGAACAAGATTCCCCTCACTCTATCACACTGGTGAGCCTCAATCTGGATTTTCAGGGAGCAACTCTATGGCTGTATACAGACATTTGGAAAGGTTAGGGGGAGGTTAGATTGCATTAAAAATGGCCACCTGATCTCAGTTTACCCAGGTGTGGATCTTACAGTAGTTAGGTGGATCTATATACAAACTGTACAGAAGTTCAGACAGTTGTATCAATCTAAAAATGGCCAGGACAATCTAAGTTAAGTGTACTTCCGAGGTAGTCTAATTTAGCTTGGGTCCAGTGAGACCTATCTAATTGAACTTCTGTACAGTTCCCAGCTCAGCCCCAGGACTGCAAAAGACCAGCCTCTGGCCTCAACCCCAGGGCTACACTTTTCCTACGCCCTCCCCCGAGCCCTCTCCCCCAGACAGAAAGCTCCGCCACTGGAGTAGCCATACCCCCCCACCAAGCCCCACAATCCACAAGTTACTTCTGGTGTCAATTTTATCAGCATTTGCCAATGCTGGGAGCTGAGGAAGTTAGTTTGTATGGGGGAGGGGCAGGAGGAGAGGGAGGGATGGGTGGTAGGTTTGCTGGGGGAGGTTGTTTGTGTGGGGGTGGGGGGTTTGGAGAATAAAAATGGCCCCTCATCTTGGTGGGAATGGGAGAGAGAACTCCCTGATCCTGCCAAACCCTCCCAGACCCCAGCAACTCCCCCCCAGGACTCTGCCTGACCTCAATCTCCTCCATGGACCCCACCTGCCCCCCAGATCCCCTGTGGATCCCACTTGCCCCCTGGAGCCTGCTTGCCCCAAAATCTCCCCAGTAGCCCCCCATCCTGATTTATCTTAGATCAGATGGCTATTTTAAATATGATTTAACCTCCCCCTAATCTTCCAGAATGTCTATATGCAGCCTAAAGGGAAGAAGGCAGCTCACTGGATATGTCTATTCCTTGGTTTCTCAACTGAAACAACTAAGAAATATCATTTGGAGCCATAATTTTAAAAGTATTTTGGTACCTTAGGAATACTGGCAACCAATGGTGTCTAAGTGCCTATATTCTATTGAAATGAAAAGAAGTTAGGTACTCTTTAAAAATATGATAAGCCATCCATGCATATTTACTATTAATACCATTGCAATTTGGTCCTAAGTGCCTGCTATGTGGTTTTCTAGTGAAACGGGCACTTATATATTTGTCACTTGATTGAGACCCTCAACTTTATTTCACATTGGACCTTGAACAGCCATCAAAGATTGGTATGTTACAATCTCCAGCTACAGTATTTGGGCTAGATTTGAACTTCTGACCTTGAGAGAAAAGGCTCTGTATCCCATTACCAATTCCTTAAGCCTTCTAGTCACTGAAAAGCAAACACTTGACTTTTATGGATAGATTTGGTTTCAACTCTGTTTTTTTCCTAATGTTTTGTTCTAGTAAAAAAGTGGTTTATAAACAGTGGGACATTTTGTATTAGAGATTATTAGTGCTAAAAGCAGGTAATACTTCTTATACAAAAACATATGATTACATTTAAGTGATAAGTCCTCAAAGAAGGAATGCCATTTTCAAAGTGAAACCTAGAGAGATAATATGAAGAAGCAGCAACAGATTAGCATTCTTTCCTTTTACCATATGTATACAAGGATTGGATAAAAAAGGTTCCTTTAATCAAGGCTCATTTTCTGAGACTTGGAAACTCCTTCTTTTCACCGCAACACAAAGTCCTCTTCAGTTTCCTTAATATGTGGGATACTCACCTTTTTAAGTGACTGCCCCTCACTCTGATACTTTTTCCCTTTACAGCACCTTGGCTTTACCCCTTCTTTCAGTTCAGTACCACCCCATTGCACCATAACCTTGCTAGCATCTTTAAGACTCCCATTTTTTAAAATCCCATTGTTATAT
This sequence comes from Alligator mississippiensis, assembly GCF_030867095.1. Lineage (NCBI taxonomy): Eukaryota > Metazoa > Chordata > Crocodylia > Alligatoridae > Alligator > Alligator mississippiensis. Next base: position 62,108,391 of record NC_081825.1, read on the forward strand.
ACACAGGCCACAAATATACTCTTGTGTTACATCCTGTATCTACCAGGTATGTAATAGGGCTGTGCAAAATTTCACTGGGTGTTTCATATCTATGCTGTTTTGAGCTCGAAACAGCGAAATCAAAATGAAATGAAATGAAAGGCTTTGAAACAGGTTTGAAATGAAACAAGGGCACCCAAAACATTTTGAAAGTTTTGAAATGTTTGAATTTCAAAGCTGGATTCACTTGCTGCGAAACAGAAAGTAACAAGAGGGAAGGGTAAGAGGGGGGGGAAGGACTGCTCTGATATTGACTGTGTAGCTGGCCAGTGATTGTGATCCTTCCCTGAGGTCCCTTCCAACCCCAGTGCTCTGAGGGAGGAAAGGAAAAACAGCTGTGCCTTAACACACACACACACACACACAGTCACTTATGTCACGAGTTTTGCTTGTCAGCAGCTCGAGGTGCAGTTTCCCAGAAACCCCTGCACCTATATCCTTGAAACCTGGCAGCCTTCATGGCCTCAGCAGGGGCTACCATGCTTGTGGTTTTCGCTCCACTGCACTTTAACACACACACATGACACGAGTTTTGCTTGTCAGCAGCTTGAGGTGCAGTTTTCCAGAAACCCCTGCACCTATCTCCTTGAAACTTGACAGGCTTTGTGGCCTCAGCAGGGGCTACCCTCCCTGCTGTTTTCATTCACATCAGGCAAGAAATGACAAAGCTGTAGATGACAAAGTTATAGGCAGTTTCATGATTCCCCATTATAGCTATGGGCGAAACATCAAAACAGTTTTGATGAAATGAAACAGAGCAGTGCTTCAAAATTAAATGAAACTTGAAACAAAAGTGTCCCATCAAAACGGTGAAACAGAAGTCAAAACAAAATGGTGCCGTTTCACACAGGTCTAGTATGTAATATATTCCTATTACACTTATACACGTCAATGCATATATCAGCTGGAAGTACCAGAATCATGCTTCTGATCACATTGCATCGCAATCCCATGTGGGCATTATTAGCCATACCACAGCATTTAGTCATTTTAAAATAATAATGATATGATCTTAAAAACACATTATAAAATGAATTCATCTAAATGTGCAGGCCAATATTAGCAATGGTACTTGATAAAAAACTGAAATGATGCACTGAAAGCAGAACTGCTGACAACTTCATAATAGCTTAAGCCAACCTCAGTAAGTCAGTGCTGTGATGTGCTTTTTGGATGGAAGTGCTGCCTGTCTTTTTTAAAAAACATGCACTAGAGGGGTAAATTTCAGGGTAATTACTGCTGGTCAGGCAGTTAAGTCTCATCTTCTTATTTCTAACAAAGTCATGGTAACAAATGCTGAGATAGAATTTAAGAAACATTACAGAGTTCTGAATTATACCATTTCATGCTAAAGTAAGATGGGATTTGAAACTTGCAAGAGCCTTTTGGAAAAGTCACTTGTGGCTTCCAAACATAACACCATCTTATTGAGTGTTAATATTACCAAACAGTGTACTCAAGGGAGTGATGGCCAGCAACTCAGGATGCTGTGTTGGCATAGAGGGGTTTGGATATCTTGGTTCTTACTTAAGCAGTTTTGATTTAGTGAAACAGACACTACAGATCTCATCTGATGTTAAAACCACAATTTATAGAAACCAGATTTCTGAAAAAGACAAAAGGGCTGGGTGTTGCTCCTCATTCTGGATGTTGTCAATAAATGTGAGAGAGAAGTGTCTGCAGTGAGGCACTGAATATTAGTGAGACTATGTAACATAGGTAGCATAGCCAGATTTGGAATGGAGTCCTGTGGTCTCATTGCCAGCAGAACTTCTCCCTTGGAAGTCAAAAGCAATTTTTTGCCCGTTTAGATTTTAGGACCTGGCCCTTGAAATTTTGGAATAATTCTTGTTTTCCCTGTCTGAAGAGCCAGTTGAGCTTTCTTTTGTCACTTTAAAATTGCAAAATGTCAAGGGCATCCACTTTCAATAGATGAGTGACATTTTTTTGTTTTTGTTTTGCAAGAACTATTTCTCATGGGATTCAGATTGTTGTTTGGTGCACTTCACAGCATCAATGACATAAACCATTTTAGAACATTTTAAGTTTGCTGCAATCTCCTCCTTGCATCCGCCATCTCCTTTAAACAAGGATCTCGTATTGCTGCAAATATCACTTGGATCTCTGGAACCAACAAAAAAATCTCACAGTGAGAGTGGAAAGCTCTGCTGGTGCTTACTGACTCAACCATAATGAGCAATACAAACAGATGAATAAAAATGTATTCTTGAAAGGAAACTGATTAAGGAACATACCAAATTCATACAGTAAACATATTTATATCTTATAAATAAAATAGGCAAACGCTTATATTTTCAAATTGTTTCTCAAAGATTAGCTAAGAAAAAGTCGGGACTATGTCACTCCCCCCCTCCCCCCCCCCCTAAAAATAATCATTGTAATTTGTATACGTCCTACCTTTCTTTTACGCAATTTCACTTGATTGTCTGCAGGCTCATGAGTGGCCAGATCACCCTGAAAATGTAAACACTGGATGTCTTCCACTGGAGTGACATTTGTAAGATTTTTTTTTTCAGGGCCCATTTGAGGTTCTGTGAGAACACATTCATCCAAGCCCTTATCCATTGGCATGATATGCGAACAAGGAGAAGACTGCACAAGGTAATCCTTGGGTGCAGCTTTTGAGAATGGTTGTCTGCCACTGCCAGAACATGGACCAGGGGAAAGCTTATCCTGTACCACAGTGTTGTCAGTTTTTCCAAGCCCATCTTTAGAAGCATCAGATTTCCTACGCTGTTGTGCAATTACAGCAGTATGAAGCAGCTGTTTCCCAGGCACAGTAATTTCCTTCACATTCAGAGAATGAGAGATGTTTTCTCTTGGTACACCTTCATGTAATACTTCACACAACCCTTTACAATTACAAAGCACCAGGCTTTTCCCAATACTACTGGAAATCTCCTCCTCCTCCATTTTTTCTTGGGAAACGGTGGCATAGTCGAGCTCATTAATGACTTCTATTGTTCCAGACACGTTAGATTCCTTGTTTATTTCCATTTTTGGTACCATCGTTGTTAAGGAGCCAGCTCCTTTTAAACTTTTTTCTTCGTCTTTTGATTTCTGTTCAGTACAAGTGATGTGGTGGTTAATTTTACCCAAACTAAGATTTGAATAATCATCATCTTCATCAGAAACATGGACCAAAGTTTCTGTACTGGCCTCCAGAAAGTGCTCCTCATCTTCATGGTTGTCATTTTCATCCACTTCTTTCGAATTATTGCTAAGCAGCTTTGCTGGGAAGCCAATCAGCTCTCCACTATGACAGCAGTCTGGTAACGAAGCAGATTTTTCTTTTCGGCTAGCACTCAAAACTTCATCTTTTTCCATACTTGCCTGCAAGTTATCAACTACAAGTCCATGACGGCATGCTGTATTATATTCAACAGGAGAAAAAGCCAGTCCCATCCATTGGGTCACATGTTCCTCCCAGCTTCTCTTTCTGATTGCTAGAGACATGTCACAATAGTTCAACAACAGGCTGCGAGATACATTCCATACAGGACCAGAGGAGATGACATGGCTGCAATGTGCTGCTCCAAAATGGGAGAGATTTTCATCATGCTAACATCTGTAAGAAATAAAAATAGAATAAGCTGATTCAAATTCAAAGTAAAAAGGAAGGGTAGGGATAGTTTAAATGAAAATGTAAAAGCAAATTTATAGAGCATGGGATCGAAAGGGAGGAATTTAAAAATATTATTTTGTTTAATAGCTGTAGTAGTATCGTACAAACTTGACATTAAGCATACTTTAACATAACTTTCTTTCTGATTACTCTCCAAAAATCAAGTAAATAAAAATGTTATAAACATGCTTATGAATAGGCAACTGGATCTACAAGCCAGATTTTGACAATAAGTCTCTTCACTATTTCTGTCATGAGATATCCATTTCCATGGATATCAACATTATCAAATCTTGTGACTCCATCACACACAAAATTAGTTTGTGTTAGTTCTTCGTGCAATGAAACCCATAAAGTACAGTTTTCAGGTTGCTGTCTAAAGAGTTGGGTCTGTACCTAAGGATTAGTAAAGGGATGTTTGTACATGTCCTCCTAACCTTGTATCTGGTCAGCTGTGAGAAATGCCAACATTCAAAGAGTTAATGGGTGTTTTTACACATGCTTTGTGGTGGGTGGGAGCACATTTTAACTAGGGTGGCTCCCAGGGACATTTTAACTAGAAAGGCCACTCTAATTAAAATGCCCAAAGCGTCTTGTGCTTTCAGCTTCTTGAATTTCCAAATGATGGCAGGGATGCTTTAACTGAAGCTTGCTAAATGAGCTTTTTTTAAACCACCATTTTGAAACACAGGGATGTTGAATAAATGAGATGCTGCAGCATGCTGCAGCTTTCTGATCATGACACTCCCGCAGACTCCATCTGCGTTCTAATCAGAACGCATTGGAACACATGTATAGGTGCCCAATATGTGTCTTACTCCCGTTACTTTTAAATACAAGTGTGCAGAGAACAGAGAATTTGAGGATTAATTAATAAGTTGAAAAGGTTATACAATAGTTATGTCGCTACATTTTGATTTGCTCAGGTCAGAAAGTATCCCTGCTTAACTTGGTAAGGCTAGTCATATAAGTAATTAATTCCTAATGCAATTAAGGGCCCACAACTGTGCCTTATTTATGGCAGTTTAAAAGTTAATGTTTCAGATATATTTATTGAATCACTTTGACATTTAAATACATAAACCATTAGACAAAAATAAAATACAGATATTTAAATTATGCATTACAAAGAAAGTCAGAACAACAAGTTCTTTATCAAACAATGACCCCCCCCCCCCCCCAAAATAAAAACAAAAAAACCCAACTGGCCTGTAACAAATTACAGGTTCAAGGAGCAGACACTTCTACTTTTCACTCCCTACATAAGAACTGTCAACACTTAGCATGGATCTGCTTATTGATTTCAGCAATAAAGAAGATTAACTACTAAGTTTGTTCTGGGTCATTTCAGTCCACTACAGCAAGTCCTGATTGCCCACTAGGCCTTTAAACTGCCCTGACAAATCACATGCCTGAAGGCATAGAAGTAGGAAGCTTGAAAGAAAAGCAGAATTATGACTGTGCATTTTCATAAATTAAGCCCTTAGTGACTTTTAGAAAAAAGTTGTGGATAATCTGAAATCTTTAACCTCCATTTAGGACAGCCAGCTTTATTTCTCTTTCACATTTTCCAACTCTGTGGAGTTTGTGCTTAAAAAGAAAATATAGTCATAGGAAACAAAATTCCAGGCACAAGTCATTAGAGTGTGGGAGGCTGAGGAAAACGGAAAATAACACAGCACTGGGCCAAAAACAAAAAAACCAAAGAATAACCAAAAAAAATATGACACCCAAAAACCCTTTCACAGGCAAACTTTGGTAGTAAGACAGTGATTCTGCTTCAGGATTCTCCCTTTTCCTATACTAAGTTTTAAAATGCAAAGTAGATTAATTACATAAATGTTCAATGCCTTGAAGTTCTATTTCACATGTACTTCTTATTATGCCTAAGTGTTTATTCCCCCTCCACACCCTGCAAATCTTTAGAGGTTGGAAATAAAGGAAGAGAAGTGTTTAGGTCTGCAACATTTTTATCCAGGGATCCCAAAGCATTTTAGAAACAATTGTGTTAGCATTACAAGATCGCTGCATTTTACTTTGACTAGCACAGATGTGCAATCAAAGGTCAGAAAAGGGTAAGAAGTTTTCCAAGGTCTGTGAAAGAATCAAGGCAAGAACACAGGGATTTTTAGTGTAAAGCACTAGACTGCCCAAATTCCAAGTGATCTCTATACAGGTCCTCCTAAACATTCTTTTGGTAGGCTGTCTAAGGGTTAATAGCTGTGTGTTACTTCCACTACTGTTAAATGGAGTTACATGTGTGCTGAGAGGGGAGAACAGATCTCTTACTGTTTTTCATTTTTGGATGTGGAGGGTTATATTTCATGGGGGATGAAAAACAAATAAATCTCACTTTAGGAACCCTTCTGTTTTACTTGTGATATCACACTAGCTTTGGCTGTCTGCTGGCGAGCAGATGAATGATTAAACAGGAGAATATTGAATGCTTTGCTTGAAATGCAAGACAAATAAATAAATGACAAGGGAACTTACATTGTTCTCTAAAATAAAATAATTGAAGAGCCATCTTCTAACCACATCCATGCTGAAAAAAAATCTTTGGACAAAGATTTTCTTCTTGTAAAATGAATGATTAACTGGACCTACTGAAAGACTGACCATGTCAACTGTAAATGTATATGGTTATTATAATCATGTTTTGCTCTTAGTTTGAAAAGTATTCTCCTCTCACCTACTAAAAAGTGACATGAGAAAAACTTTTCTCTGACTTTTGGGAGGAGCAGCAGTAGTGCAGCAAGGGGTGTGCTTAGAGGGAGCACAAGAATGGCAGCCACCATCACTGCTGCTCTAGCCACTGCTGCTGCAGCCAGCACAGTCTGGCCTGGCCCCTGCCACTGCCTCTGCCGCCTCTGCCATTCAGGGCGAAGACCCTGTTTGTTATATTTTTGAAGAGCAGAATGAAATTTGCCAACATGATCAGTAGTTACTCAGAGAATTTTCTTCCTCCCCACTCTCCATGTTCTCTTTTCAGACAGGGACCTGCGAGCTCAGTGGAAGCCCAATTACCCCTTGTGGTAATGGTCTGGATTGTCCACCAAAATATGGCCCATAAGAAAATGATTTCCTCTCTAGTCCTCTGACAGCTGTTAGGGGAACAGTCCTTCCTTTTCTTTTATTCTATTCTTCTACTCTATTCAGAAGCCATTATTTCCTACTATATCCCACCCAACATTTCAGAGGAGGACTTCTTGCTTCTAAACCTTTGAATATGATTTTCGGTAGGGCTATGCAAAACACCATCATTTAGTTTTGAAGTCCATTTCACCATTTTGAAGGGACAGTGTTTTGTTTCATCATTTTGTTTTGTTTTGAAGCACTGTCCCATTTCATTTAGTTGAAACTGTTTTGCTGTTTCAACACGGTTCGACATTTCACCCGTAGGCTATAATGGGGAATCATGAAAATGCCTACAACTTTGTCATTGCTTGCCTGATTTGGATGAAAATTACAGGGATGGTAGCCCCTTTCAAGGACATGAATCCTGCCAAGTTTCAAGGAGATAGATGTAGAGGTTTCTGGGAAACTGCACCACAAACTGTTCAAAACACAACCCCTGACACCTGCTAGCAGTGGCAGCCTCCTCTTATCCGGCACACAAATCTGGGGGTCCGCATACCTGGGAGAGCTTTGGGGCTGTGTCAGACTCCTTCCAGGAGTGCAGGCCTCTGGATCTGTGTGCTGGATGAGGGGAGGCTGCTGCCGCCACCTGGGACTGGCACTGAAGCCAAGTAAGCCTGCCTTTGAAATACGAAATGTTTTGTAACTTTCAAAATGTTTTGACTGTCCTTGTTTTGTTTCAAAGCTGTTTTGAAACCCTTTGTTTCATTTTGATTTTACTGTTTTGAGTTCAAAACGCATCGAAACATCTTCAAAACGAAACACCTGGCAAAATTTTGCACAGCCCTGATTCTCAGCTCCTCACTCATCTTTGAAGAGTGACCTTTCATTTCCATAACCACCCCTTTTCTTCCAATCTCCCCTGCTGCTTAAAGAAGACTCTTTATTCTGTTAATGTAAATATTTAAAATGCTTTAGTTGCAAGAGTACTGGAGTCCTCTTTTCTGTGAGGGGAGCTTCTTTCTTAATCTCTTTTGCTCAACCTTGGTTCCCTGACTAGGAAGAGAAAAACTTTCCATTGTCCCTTTTTACAATGATCACCACCACCACCAAAATAGACCCATATTTCCGCTGCTTGCAGCTTTCCCATGAAGCAAGAGAAAAAATATTAAATTCAGCTCATTTCCAGTTCTGATGCCTGGATTAGTTTTGTAAGACATCCATGGTCACTAACAAACATCAGGCCTTCATGTTATTTATGGTTATGAGAGAACCGAATCCAGACTCTCTTTTCCAAAGATGCTTATTCCTATCACTTAAACTAAGGGAGAATCTCTGTTTGCTATCATCAAATAGGACCAGTTTTAGTGAGGGAAGTCAACTAAGCTTTTAAGGCACTGACTGTTAGGAAAAGGAAGAGAAAGAATGCAAGAATTCTTGTTGCTTTATCTGAGCACCTCCGTGGAATTTATCAGACTTGTCAGTTTTGGAGGTCCTTCAAAGGGTAAAGGAAATGTCAGCAAAATACACTGACTAGTACGGCTGATTTAAATTTAAGCTTCATTTGGACATATGGTTGTGTGTGTGTAAGTACATGCATGTGTGTGTGTGTGGAAAGTGTCAATTTTAATTGATTTCTTAATTTTTTTTGTCAGAAAACTTAGTATCTGAAAAACTGAAAACTTCAACAACATGTTCATCTTTTGGGTATGAGTAGTTCATAGCCAAACATCACCAAAATTAAACAATTACATTTTTTTACATTTTTCAAGAACTCTAAATTAGATTTTTTATCTCTCATTTTTTTTTTTTTGCAGAAAAAAAATTCTTTTTGCTATGTAACTCTAGTGATTATTTTGGTAAATTTCATTCTGCTCCTCTCGTACGTCAGAAGAATTTTTTTTTCAGTTATCACTTTTTAGTAGGTGGGAACACTTTTCAAGTTGAGATTGAAGTATGGATGTATCTTTACAATTGCCTTTTAGTATGTCCAGCTAATCTTTCATATTGCTAGGAGAAAATCTTTGTCCAAACATTCATTAAGCATGGAGGTGTTTGGAGGATGGCTCTTAATTATTTTCTTTTGTAGGCAACATGACAAAGAGAATGGAAATATACAATAAGGAACAATATTCAGTACAAATGCTTGAAAGATATAACTTAAGAATATGAAGAGTTTTGTTATTTTGGATAATTGAACAAGTGCATCTTATTTTAAACTGTATTTGAAATAAAAAAACCCAAAACAACCCAACTCACCACAACATGTAATTTTGTTACGCAGGTTTGATCTAAAGACTAATGGAACTGCTAGACAGTTACTTGGTATCAAGTAAAGTATGGAGTGTACAGTATAATAAGATGAGGTGGTAGCAAATGCTGTAGTTACATTGCCTAACACTTTACATTGTAAAGGATTCTTGTGACCTTTTTCTGAGAAACTCAAAACACTTCAGTTGCTCCTAGCTGAGCTTTGAAATGCAGGTTAGAGAAGTAACAATTAAGTTACAAATTTAAAATTGCTAGTTTGCCTCTCAAGAAAAATTAGACAGCTTGCAAAAATAATAATTGAACCAACCATGTTAAAAGAGCTAAGGCCGTCTCTGAAAGCAGTGTATATTATACTGGGAATACCTGGAAGCTACCAGACAGCTGAAGTGGAAGTGAGGAAGGGAAAAAAAGAAGCCTGGGTTAGGTTCCCTGCCCATCTGACACCTTCCCCCTACCTGACCTGGTTCATAGCCTTTAGCATCCTGGTCCTGACATGACACAAGGCAGAAAATTCTCCTTGATCCTGGGATCTGGTAAAGGAAGAGACAGCCTTTCTTGCCTATCCTAAGTCTTCTGAAATGTGTCATGTCACATCCTACCCTCTTCTTCTGCATGCCCTGTTCTCCTATATAAGCACAACACTGGCTGGATGCCCTCCAGAGAATGAGCTAGACTGGGCTGCCCCTGCCTACTCTTAGAATTTTGCATGAGCTCGGCGGAGGGGAGTGGCTCTTTAATTAGAGTGGCTCTGAGAGCCTCTCTAAATAAAGCACCACAGCATCTTGTGTATAAGTGTCTACATGCTTCAAAATGGCAGTGGGAGCACTTGTATTAAAGTTCATTGAACACGATTTAGCTCAAGCACTGCCACCACCATTCTAAAGCACGGGGATGCTCATACACGAGACATGGGAGGCTGCAGGAGTGCAGTGATTATCAAGCTCCAGCAGACTCGATTAATTGAGTCTGATCTGATGGGCTGTAATTACAGCACATGGGAGCAGTCTCCACACTTGTGTACAGGCACCCAATGTGATGTCAGGAAGCCAGCAGCTACCACCACCTTTAAGGTATGTACTGCCAATTTTTGGTTCAAATGAAGAGACTTTAAATAATAAAGAATGTGAATTACTTAATTGGCTCACCAAAGGTAAAGATAGACAAAGCAGTACAAGTAAAAGATCAATTCAGCAGCTACTCCAAACGTACAGTTAATTCATTTCTTGCTAAGACTAAGCGGGAGACAAACATTTTGTGTAATGGGATAGCATAAAGATTAGGCTGTGGTCTCATATATTTATAAAAGGTGAAAAACTACATCATTAAACTACTCAGAGATAAGATACACACACAGAGGAGAGCAACAAAAAGGGCTTAATTATTTCTATTTAGTCCTAATTTGAGTGTGATCCAAGCCAGCAAATATTGTTTAAAGAAGTATAAGCAAATGGGACCTGTGCCCTATAAATTCACGTCACACACAAGGTAGCCAAGTTACACAGCTATCTTTCTAGTTTGGCTTTTCACCCTTCAGCAGAAGACATACAGTGTTTACAGCCACTAGCCGCACCTGCTCTATGTTCACACAACTTTAAGCTGTCTAAACAAAGACCAAGAGTGGCACATACAGCTGTTCACCACTCCCAAGAGCCATGTGAGGAACCTGATGCAAGTAACTTGGGGTGTGTGGGAGGGGCAGGTGGGATCAGTAGGGCTAGCAAGTCCATAGGGTGGGGTTGCTGGGTCATGAGGGGGGTTGCCCAATTGGGGGGCGAGAAGTTGGTGGGGGCTAAAAATAATCCAGTTAGGGTCAGAGGGGTGGGAATAGTGCAGCCCTGGGGCTGGGGCAAGCAGCTGGGCTTTCTGAACCCCAGGACTGAGCTGTGAATGTGTGCAGGTATTCAGAATATCATAGATTTCATAGACATTAGGGCTGGAAGGGACCTCGGAAGATCGGAGTCCAGCCCCCTGCCCAAGGGGCAGGAAGTCAGCAGGGATCATAGGATCCCAGCAAGATAAACAGCCAAATGTCTCTTGAAGGCATTCAAAGTAGGTGCTTGAACCACCTTCGACGGCAGTCTATTCCAAACCTTGGGGGCTCAGAGAGTAAAGAAGTTCTTCCTTATGTCCAGCCTGAAACGGTCATGGAGGAGTTTGTGACTGTTTGACCCTGTCGTCCCTTGGGGAACTCTGGTGAACAGACGTTCCCCATGATTGGATTAACCCTTTACTATATTGGACTAGCTCTTTCTTGATCTAAGATAGTGCACCTCCTGAGGTGAACTAACTTGGATTGGGCACACCATTTTGGGGGCAATTTAAGCCGTTTCCACACCTGCACAATTGGGCATTTAGATGGACCTAATCCTGGTTAGGTAAATCTAAATGTAATGCCTGTACATACTGTTAACTATTTCAGTGACTTTACAGGAAACTATGAAATAGAAGTTTCTTTATAAATAGCTCAGCACTTAATTCATTCCCTAGTACCTTTCTCAGCTAGCTACTCTAAGAGTTCCCTCTGTGGACTTGCAGTCCACTCCTCATTTCTGAGACATACCCAGCATTTTAAATACCTGGTGTAGATATCTTGGCATTCTAAAGTGTGATATCCTGGCACAAGAATATAAAGTGAAGCAGTGTTTCTCAACCATTTTAGAATCAAAGTACCCCTTCTTAGACTCAAAGCACCCCTTGGAAAATGCCAGCTCTTAGCTTTCTCTCTTTTTCTTTTTTTTTGACTATGAAAAAATACTAGAAATGTTTACTGATGTGAAGAATGCAGAAAGACCACAAGAGATCACAGTGTTTTAACACAATAGATTCCTGTTTGAAATCTTGGGGTTTACCTTATAAATCATATTTGCACACTTAATGGTGCTAACATTATGCGGCACCCCACAACACCCTTGAAAGAACCTCAAAGCACCCCAGGGTGCCACAGCACCCTGACTGATAGTCAACAAGGTAAAGTACAGATGAACCCCAGATCAATTTGGATTCCTTTGCATTTATTTACCATCTATTGGCAAAAGAGTGTGTTATAGGGTGTGATATTAAACAGTTATATTTTTTCTTTCATACAAGACTGTTTAAAAAAAAAGTTGACTTTATACTTGAATCTAGGAAAGATGGAAGACATTTCTAAGATAATACTTTCTTGAGTAGGAAACCAGAATAAAGCTTACACTGCCATGGTCAATTTAATACTAGGCTTCGTGATGTGCTTGTGAGCATCTATGAAACTATATACATGTATGCGTGCATCAATAGTATAGCCTTTTCAATGCAGAAAAACACACAATGCTATTATCTTTGCTTGTGATATGATTTTTTTTGAGAAAATCTTTTCTGCAATCTTCAATTTATTAGCATGCACAACTAGCAGCATTTATTTTTTCAGGAATTATAAACAAGAACTTATGGGAGAGGCAACGATTTCTTGGGCAAGGATATCTTTCATTGAACCAACTGCATAGTTGGGATAAAGTTAGATAAGCTTTCATATGCAAGACACTCTTCAGGTGATCAGAAATAAAGAGCAAATATAATATTGTCAGTACAGATGACAGAAGAATATACCTACTAGAGCTAACCCCACAATGTCAGTATCAAAACTGGTAGATAAAAATAAAACACAAATTGCTGTAACATCCTGGTGATATACCCTCCAAATTCCTGACCAACATTTTGGAACAATCAAAGAAGTAATCTCACCAGACAATCTATTTTGAGATAGTTCTTTGAGACCACGGATCCTGGAAATGCACTTTGCAGATTAAATCATTGGTACACATATAGGTAGCAGATGTTAATAATAAAAAATATTTTATAGGTCATTATAGTATCTCAGTAACTTGGGATGTCCCCTTTCTACACGCACGCAAGCATATGGACAGCCATGGCATAGGCAAAGCCCCTCACCACTGTAATACTACAAAAGCCCCCCAACTCCCTATCAGTGGCCTTGCAAGCCAGATCCAAACCACAAGCCTACAGAGTTGGAGGACTTTGTTGATATTCCAGCAGCAGGAGGCTTTGCCTGTGCTGGTGTGGGGCTGCGCAGGAAGGACTGCAGTAATTTGGAGGTGCAAGCTAATCTGATATATACCAAATTCAAACCAATATAAGTGTGTCCAAAGTTATGACTAGTGAAATTCTGTATATAAACTAGAACTGAATCTCATCAGGAAGCTGAAGGAACAAAAATCCAATACATACTTTTTACTCAACGTAAGAAATTTTCCATGCATTTTATTTTTGTCTATAAAGAAAAAAAAACCCTCTTTATATAAATGCTGATGGATATAAACAATGTATGGTAGTGTAGAAGTGATAATGTGGCCACGATGGTTATGTATCCAAGTCCATAATTTCTAACAGAAATTCTACTGCAAGATAGCATTTTCTAAGAGAGTTCAAATAAAAACTCAATGAATTCATGAGACCATGTGTTAGAAGTCATTAGCTTCACCCTTCCAATTTTGGAAGGATGTCCTTTTTCTTGTGGGGATCAATTTCATCATTCTCACTGGAAGTCATTATGTATCCCCCTTTATACACGCTGACATATATCAGAATATACTCGTTACATTTCACTTGCTGTCAGTGAAAAAAAACCCATGATGCTTATGACTTTAATCTCTTTATAAAGAAGATGCTTAGTACACTATAAAAATAAGTCTAAGCATGAGATGGTGCTCTAGCATGAAGACTCCATAAACTAGAGGCATCAAACTATGAAGTGAGATTTCCAAGAGCTTCATGGAGACAGACCAAAAGTCCAATTGGTCCAAATATTATTGGTTTTCAAGGTATGAATCCAAACTTTGTCAATGCTTCTACATTTGTATTAAGAAAATGTCAATGTTATTTAATTACTAATTCTAATAATATGTAAACAAATAGTTTCTGATGCACAGGTTTGATTTAAGCCCTTTGGGTTGCCTGATAGTCTATATACCAATAAAAATCGTTTCAAAATAAAGTCATATAAAATAAATGCATAAATGACCGTCTTTGAAGTACCTTAGATAGTTAACTGGGTGACTTTCCAAGTAATAAATTATCAGTGTAAACAGAGTGTCATAAATGTTATGGAGTAACAGTGATATTTTAAAATTATGGTCATTCTGTAACCCCCACCCCCAAACAAACAAACAAACCCACCAATGTGCTTAATCCTGTGCCCACTGAACTTCATGACACTATTGCCATTGATTTCCATAGCAGAGCACAATACAGTCCAAGAATAAATTTGATACTAACACGCAATAGTAGAGTCTTATTTATCTGACAATCTTTTTTTCCCTAACCTTGACAGACACTGTTTCAAAAAGTGTGCCTCCACTCAGATACTACCACAGATAAATAATTTATTCAGAAAGAAAAACAAAAAGTAAAAGTATAAAGCATTGAGCTAGTCTCAATTTTCTTTCACTGTTTTCTTGTTTATGAAAATACCCCCTCCCACCCCACTTTAGTCAAATGTTAGTATCCCATGGGAAATATGATTTCTGCCCTAAACCACTGATTTTCTGTCAGGAAAAGAGAAATGATGGAAGCCCAAATGGAATGCTCTTACTAAGACAAAGTGAAATGGAGAAGAGCCTTTTAGGCAGCTACTTGCCACACCAAAAAAAAAAAAAAGTAAAGTGTTCATATTTACTGCCCCAAATCTCAACATTTTCATCATGATGGAAATTCCATTTCCCAGCTAGAGTAATAGGGAGCTGTTTTCAAGCAACAGGTGGCCTTCTTGTTGAAACCAATTTAATTTTGCTAGACTATTTCTGAAGCCTATGAGATTCCAGTTTTCAATAGAAGTGACAGAGAGTGGCAATTTAAAGAACAGTGCTATCACTATTTTGTGATAGAAAATTGAGCCACCCCTGACAATGGCTGTCAGTAACAATTCCTTCTGCTAAACTGGTTTTGAAAATGGTTTAAACTGCAAGTGTAGACAGGACAAAACTGTTTTTGACACCATTACAGAAATGTGACTAGGAGATGACTGAATAAGGTTTCAATTACTTGCTATATATAAAGTACTGAAAATTATTTTAACTCATCCACATTAGCAGCTAAACTCTTTTTTTCAGACTCAATTTAGTTGGGCCGATTGCTGAAAACTTATGTCAGCAATAGGTCTATTTTATAGAAGAGATAAGATTTAAGGGGGACAGGTAGAGTTTGCTGTAAGCCTGCTAGGAATTCCCATCTGGGTACAACTGAAAAGATTTTGAGAGGGATCTAGGCAAGTGCCTCTGGAGATTAACTGAAAATGCTAATAAAATAAATCACTGGATCAGCAGCTGTACCATGCAGTCTGATGGGATTAGGTAGCAATGAAGAATTTATATTATGTACTGAATAATTTGCCAGTGCACATGCCATGTAGAAGGACTTAATCACCACTTTCATCATTTCTGCAAATAGTCTGATGCAACTGGGAAAAAATAAGTCTGCATCAGAACTAAAATTCATAATTCAATTTTTCCTGAAGGACAGAAGTTTGGAATCTAAGCAAAAATGTAAAAAAAATAAATAAATTACATTTTGGTTTTCTCAGTCAAAACTGACAATGTCATCCAAACCTCCCAGAGTCCCAGGCACCTTACTTCCAGCTCCACTCCACACAGTTCAGAATCTGAGCACTCTGGAAGTCCTTAATCAAGCTAAAGCTCTCTGGGTTTGCCAGGCTCCATGCTTGGTGGCGGTGCAGCAGGTGGGCTAATCTAGAAAGCTTTTTTCCTTTTTCTCCCCCCACCCCCCTAAATACTGACTTCCCTGGGGAATGTAAATTACAGATTTTGACCATCCCTACTCATGGCGAACTGTGACTGAAAAAACATGCTGCAGAACGCTGCTTTACATGGATTTTCCTGAGAGCTGATGGCTTGATATCTAGCCACACAATGTACTAGTTTACATGGGAGGTTATAAAAGGCCAGGCCACTATGCGCCAGTGTGGGAGAGAGTTTCCTAGGCAACTGCAATGCTAGGATAGCCAATGGGTGCTTCTGTGACAACTGTGCAAGAGCAGGTAACCTGTGAAGTCTTTCTCCACTTTTTGTTAGCCTCATATATTCTGATTCTATTCCTTCATGTTTCAATTATTTTTCTTATTAATGCTATTTCTTTCTTGTTTAGTATTTTCACAACTCCTTGCCCATTAAATGGCTAAAAAATCCATCAGTGAACTGATGAAGGAGTAAGCAACTCAGGCTATGTGATGTTCCATTGGAATAGGAGTGCCTTCTTGGCCAACCGGAGATGATAGAAATCATTGCTTTCAGATATTGCTATGTGAGGGTGGCACTGAGGCATTCACCAATGTGCATGTGTTCATTTGTTGACTGTATTTAGTCACTAATAGTACTAGGGAGAGTATTCATTGGATTCAATAAATTAAGGTTGCAGTGAAAGGTATATCGTTTCCAATCACCACTTTGGTGCATTCCTAGTATTTATCTGGGGCAATATAGGAATAAAGCACCCTGCATTTGGCAGGGTGTTGGACTCTATGACCCTTGAGTCACTTGAGGTCCCTTCCAATCCTTGAGGTCTCTTCAGGAAGTCCTTAAGTAATTTTACCCCATTACTGTGAATCACTATCACCTCTCTTAAGCAAGACAGCCCTACTGTATGTCTCTCAATGTCAGATACTGTAGAGAGGCTGAGAAAGATAAAAATGGAGCTCTACCCTCCAGCCACTGAAAACAGAAGAACATCAGTTAGTGCCACTTAAATTGATTCCAGGCCATGTCCAGACTGACACAGATCAAGCACCTTAGCTTAAAAAAGTTGAGTTTGTTGGTAGCTTTTGTTTGGATCCTCTGTGGCATGTTCAGGAATGGAAGTTTTGATGCTGGAAGCAATTGGCAAGAACCAATGTATCCAAGGCAGTTTTGAGTGCCATTTGCATTATAATAGCGTGTTTGAAGGAGGTCAAAAGAAGGACAATCCCAAAGATGTTTGCAGAACACTATGAATTTGTTATTACATGCTATGGTTATAATATAGTTTAGATTACTTTGATACAGCTTGCAGTTTATTGTTTAATCTTCAATAAGTAATAAACCTTATTGCTTTTTTCTTATTGGCTTTCCCAAGAAGAAGAATATTCCTCAATAATCCTTTACTCCTTCATAAACTGTCATTTGTTAAACAAACCATTTCACTTCCTTTCTGACTCCTCCTATTGGCTCACCCCTGACCATAGCAATGTTTGGATCACATTCCAAATTTCCTGAAAATTCAGGGATCTTTAGAATTGGAGATTTTTTCTGACCTAGCATAAAAGATGATTTGCTTTATGGTATTACCTAAAGGCTCCCATTAAGAATTAGGTCCTGTTTTGCCAAGAGATAGCCCTGCCAAAAGATAGCCTTTGTCCTGAAATGCTACATAGACAGGACAAACAGTGTGAGGAGTAACAAGAGATGTGAAGAAAGTAATCGGGGTCATCTACAAAGTTCACATTGTAACACATGCTTTCCCAAAGTTTAAAGTTATCTTGGATATAGTTTGGTCTATATCTTGATATAAGATATAATAATATAGTGACATGACAAAACATCCCACAGTAGAACAAAAGATGAATATTAAGAGCAATGAACGAACAGTCCATTAAAATATTATCAGGTTTTAAAACAGATACATATTGCCTACGGCATTATTACTGTGTTTATGCTCAGTGGTTGGTGCACAATCTGCCAAATGTAAAACAATATACATTTTAAGTTCAATCTAAGAGGTTTTTTTGTTCAAGAAAAGCAAACAATTATAGTAGTAGTTGACTGCTTCTTCTCAGAGGGCTACACTTATATAAACAGTCTCTAAAAGCATCAATAGAAACAAATAACATAACATATTATGAAATACATTCAAATATCTTATTCATTTTTATTGAAATATTATAGACCATACTTCTAAAAGAGCCACAACTCTTTTGCCTCTCAAAAATGTTGATGTTCAAGAGTATCTAATCATTTCACTCCCCGGTAAAAGTTTTTTACTAAAATGCTGAATTCTATAGCATGGAATTATTTGTGTACACAATTTTTTGGGAGCTAAAAAGGCCAATAATGTTTTTCTAATATAACATCTATTTTGTGAATTCTTTATTCATTGTAGATCAATATATGAGCACATGCTGCAATGTTGTCTTTCTAGCCAATGGAAAAAAGTAGATTAATGTCATTTACCTAAAATCTTACTATACTATGTAACCTGCTCTGCTATAGGAGTAACATGGGACCATCCCTCAAGTACGTACCCCGACAATGCTGATACTCTGATTCCATGTGATTAAGGTGTTCAAAATTTGCCTCCTCACTCCTGTATTATTACGAATATTCTTTGCAACACTTATTTCAAGGG
Source organism: Alligator mississippiensis (assembly GCF_030867095.1). Taxonomy (NCBI): domain Eukaryota; kingdom Metazoa; phylum Chordata; order Crocodylia; family Alligatoridae; genus Alligator; species Alligator mississippiensis. The sequence goes on from NC_081825.1 coordinate 62,126,809, forward strand.
GGGGAGGAGGTAGGGGGCACTTCACTTGCAAATCAAAACTTATCTTTTAATTTCTTTGAAGATTTTTCCTAGCATACAATGAACATATAAATGGAACCAGGACAGTTACAATTAAAATAGAGAATATTCTTTCTGAGCAAAAAAGAACCTTTTTATAACTTCTGCAACTTTTTCAGATAAATTTATATTTGGCTTTTCTCAAATTCTGAATTAAACATTTTGAATACTGCTGTATTAAGCCAAGTTCAATGATTAGGTTTCATTTGGTTATTAAAATATAGACGGCAGACTAACTAGAAAAGATTTGTCACAAAACTGAAATTGAGTAGCCACAATGATCTATCTTAAGAATTAAAAAAAAAACCCTCTTCCTAAGTGAAATCAAGGACAGCTAGTCACTTTGTATTACAGTTGCTATTAGCCCATAAAACCATCACAGTCAAAATGGCAAAACTCATCTTTTTCCTCTTATTTTGTCACTTGTGTTGAGTACCTTTACATTACAGTGAGGTCCACAAAAACACATTGGTTAAGCTTTTTTTCAGAAGTTGATCAGCACCACACACAATTAGCCCTTTTTGACATAGCGTTCTGTTGTTGCCTTTCAAACATTTAGCTTGTTCCAGGGGCTACTGTGAAATGTTAAATACTTGCAGGGTCAAGGCTGGAAAAGGCGCTTGATGCTAAAGGGAATGTAGCGTATTCTTGCAAAAGCATCAAGGCTAGAGATCTCCTGGGATATCAGGTCCCCACTCATATTCCACAAGAGTCATGCTGAGCTTCTCTCTTAGCATATTTCTCCTGAGCCTTTAATTCCACCTTAGCTGTCCATTATGGCTATGCAGTTCTCACTTTGAGTCCTAGATGGAGAAGGTACTGTCAATAGAGACAGCAGTAATTTCTACATTAATTCTCCCCAGAAATCCATGGATCTTGAGGGGAATACATAACTGCCTTTCACTTACTGCCAGTCTTGCTTTACCTTGTTCACCATACCTTAAAAACACAAAAGAACCATGTAGGTGTTTGAACCGAAGGTCTTCTTCTGTTTTATAGAGTTGGGAATACTTGGAGTATGGCTGCCAATGCCCTGACAAGGTGAGATTTGAACCCCTGCTGGAGTCATTTTTGCACCTTTGCTCTCCTTTTGGTCATATAATAAGAAACTTCAAGCCCCTTATTCTGAAACTATATTCAGTAAAAATCCAGTTAAATGTTCTCATGCTTATCCCCAACATATTTGAAAAGATGACTCATGTTTAGTTACCTAATTGGCCAATAACTATGGAGTTTTAATGATGCACAGAAGCAGGAAAAAATATCTCTCATATTACTTCGGTGTAACAACTGTCATTATGGAAATACAGAAAGATAAAAGGGAATATTTATCATATAGTACACTATCGAATATGCTTTCCAGTGTTCATGACACTTTAATCATTTAGTCATTCACTTTATATAAACTAAATGGTACATACATTTATGCTGTATCCATTTTATGCAATATCCTGAATTCTCTCTGAAATACTTCACAAATCATCTTTATAACTTTGAACTGCTAAATGTCACCAGAAATATTTTTTAAAAGTTATGAGATTCATATTTCTTCAAAACTGTGATCACTTGACATTTACTGAATCTTACCTTTCTTCCTTTTTAAATAACATATCACATAGAAAACAATTTATCCAGGTGCATTAAGTTATTTTTAATTCTGCTATTTTGGTTGATGGAACCTACAGACCTGTTAGGGAATATGCCCTGAAATTTTACATTTAGAATTTACACTTTAAAGAATATTTTAAAGATTTTTTCAACATCTAACATATGGACTGAAGCTAAGCTCTTGCGAAGAGCTGTAGAAACCAAGACCAAGTGATATAACCTACCCAAAGCTTTGCTTCACTGCATCAGTACTAAGGGAAAAAAGCCACTGTAGCTCTAGATGCCCTCCTTAATGGCAAATGAGGTGAAAAAAGAAATCATTCACACTTCTAGTTTTCATATTTTATGGACATTAAAAAATATGCAAGTAAGACCAGGCAGTTCTATTTATATTACAGTGCAAATAAACAGGGTTCAGCATATCATTTATATTTTTTAAAGACAGAAATAAAGTGCACAAGCAGATTTTGTTTTAGACCTGGAATATTTTGATAAACATAGCTAGCATACAGTCTACCACTTACTGTGAATATTTTACCTCCAGTGTTACTGCTGAGATCCAGAACGTAGAAAGCTCCAATGCAGCTTACTGACATTCAGCTTAACCAGTTACAGAAAACTTCCTCATTTTTCAAATCATCTTTATTTTTGTTGTTTATAAAACCTCTAAGATCCCAAGACTTCCGTAACTACATGAAGAGAGGGTGGACCTCGGACATTACCTCCATAAAAAAAAAGGTCATTAAAGAAAAAAAAAAAGATTAGTTCCCAGTTAGTTTCTGCTAGCACAGAAGTTCAGATTTCGTTGCTGAGATCATTGCTCTATTCTAAGCAGTTTTGCTCAATGTGTGATTCTAACAAAAACACCCTCTGCAGCTGGAGGGAGCCTTAACTAAGCAGAATTCTGTCAAGCCTTTCCCAGTGACTTGTGTCTACTAAATTCAGACTGATGTTTTGTGAAAGGGGCCTCAACAACCAGGCCCAGATTGCCTGAAAAGTATTTCCTGCCTTTGAGTAGCGTGTGTGTGTGTGTGTGTGTGCGTGCGCGCATGTGTGTGTGGGTGTGTGCGCGTGTGCGAGTGAGCAAGAGAGAGAGCAAGAGAGAGACTGCATAGTGGAGGGAAAAAAGAAAAAAAAAGACAACAAATAGTGTTTCAAGATCTGTGATTTAGCAGACATCAGAGACAACTCAAACTATTTAGGAGATTTATGATGTCGTTACATAATTTAAAAGTATGGCTGATTTACCAAAAATATTCTGCAAGAATATACCATGCATATGAAACTGAACTACCATCCTCAAAGACAGGAGAATGTCTTTGAATGTTCCTTTGCTCTTTTGCACTTCAGAGCAAGAAATGAGCAAAGAGCAAGTTGGCTTACATATAATAATACATCACATTTACATTCCCAGTGCACTTTGAAACATGAAACACACAGAATTCTATAGATATAGTTCATAGTGAAAACATATTTTTACTGATGAAATTCAGTTGGATCATGAGACATTAATGTCATTACAGTTTAAAAGTTCTTATAGCACAGGCAGTGGTACATGCTGCTTTACCTCTATTGAGAATCCTCCAGTGTCACACAAATCCAGCTTTGCAAAAGGACAGACTCCATCTTGATCATATTAGAATTTTGCTGACATAAAACAGTTGTAACTACTTTCCAGTTTGACAGGGTGCCTGAATCACGTCTCTAGAACAGTCCACAGCATCTACATCCTACGTTCTACACAAGTTTTGTGAAACTATCATCTGTTTATCTTTTCTGCTTTCTTCTGCCTCCTCTGAATGATTTCCTCTTAGTTGCTCCAGCCTGGGAACTTGGATTACCATTTGGTTTTGATTAAAACCAGACAGACAGCTCTGTAGAAGTTGGAGAGTAAGCTAATGGAAATCACCAGTATGGCTTTAATTTGTGTATCAATTAATAATAAATGTTAACTATTCACACGACACACATTACTAACACTCAAACCCACACCCCCACACAACATTAAGCCTGTAGGGGTCATTTTTAGGCAGAATAATGGAAATATTCCCACATCATTTAGTACGGTTAAGCAAGGCACATGGGAAGGATGCTCTTGTGTGTCACCAAACTACAGGATGGACCCAAACTAACTTCTTTTTTTCTTTGTTTATTAAAAAGGGAAGGAAGGGTTTTTGCTGAGTTTAATTATATAAGTTGCACAGCATTTTCTTTTTGTTCATCCATTTATCGCATGCTAAAAAACATTTTATAGTTATTTAAGACTAAGGGTAAGTACAGACACTCGAAAAGTTCAAGGTGGAATCAAGTGGTTTTCTGTAAGCGGTGTAGTTTAAATCAGCAATGAACGGAACACACATTCACCTTTTGGTGGGGGGCAAATCTTAGATGCTTTCTGCCATTTTTAAACCAGTCTGTGTGCCAAACGTCTGTTCTGTTATGGGTATAGACTGGTTTCCAACCACTTATACTGGTAAAAGTGTAGTGTCTGTACCTGACTTAAATGAATTGGGTTCTTACTGATCCAATTAATTGTAGTGTTTGGTGTCCTGTAGATGCAAGAAAAAGTGCAAAGTCATGGAGATAACTTCCAACTTAAATCATAAAACAAACTACCTGCTTTACTCACAGTAGTATCTGAACAACTAGGGAAAATTCTGTTTTTGGCTTCACTTTGTGGTTCTCTAAAATTTAGAACAAGGTATGTACTGATAGAACAATGGCAGACATTGTACCTAGCAGTTGATCCATTAACTTTCTTAAGAAATTCTGCAAGGCTACTCTTTTTAGGATGAATCTCCAACTGGCATTTGTGCAACAAAAGATGGTGGATTCTGCCAAATGTATAAAGTTGTTCTCAGCTATCACCTAATATGGACCTATCTGGCCCTAATTTACTAAGCCTTAGATCCTCAACATGTGGAAAGTTTTGTGTTAAATTTTGCAAAATGTGGTCTTCATTCCTATGAGTGTAATTTTATATGTGCATTTTCAAGCCCTGAAATTGTGGTATTAAGTCTTGAATCTGGGCTTGCAAAGTTATACATGCACAAATGGAGGCTGGACTAAAGCCTCTTTTTAAAAGTTGATCCATTATTGTCAGCAGATGTTGTGCATGTGGAGAAAGGCATGCATAACTTAAGGTTGAATAACTAATTCACCTAATCAGGTTCCCCATTACTATGAAGATGAAGATCTTAGAAATATATAAAATGAAACAATAATAATACTCAGATGTGAATTAAATACACTGCAATCTTGCAACTTGTAAATGTAACTATTTCAGCTAAATTGTTTATTCAAAGGCAAACTCTAGCACTAAAGCACAATACACTGGGGTGATACTTAATATTTTTCTGGAGGATTTTCATTTTATAGTTCAATGAATGAATGATGAGAAAGACTTATGCTAAAACCAAAATTTCTGTTTTGCAGAAAATCCATTATTTTGAAATTTGCTTAGTTCTGAATGAGAGTGAAAACAAAGACATTTCAAATGCCCTGCATTTATTCTTTACTGTTTAATTATAATTTTCAAAATGAAAAAAACAAAATATTCTCCCTCAGAAAGGTTGCAAGATAGAATTTCAGCCTAATCAAAATATTTTTTCTCAATTTCTTTTCCTAAGGCAAAATTTTGTCAGAAGTCAAGATATTCCATTGGGAGGTTTCACATTCAATAAACTATTATTTTTCCATGGAAACATGTTCTTTTTGTTTTTCAGTACTATATACATGTAAATACGCTATATAAAAATTGTACGATTTCATACATAAGGAGAAAGTAAATATGTGGAAATATATTACAACAGCATTAATATATACTAACTACTAAACAGTAACAATGTCGCTGTACAGCAACATGTTGTCATGCCCTATGTATACTACTTATAACTGTGAATGTATAGTTTTACATAAAGCATCTTAGCAAATACTAATACTTTTGTAGGTAGTTAGAGTCTAGGCCTGCTATTCAGCCATACCCATGCTAATGTACAGAGAAGGCAATATAAACTCTCTCCTACATGTTATTATTTAATATGACTCTATCACATAAAGTTAACTTACTTGCTCTTCAACTCACTTGCAACAAGAATATATAGATGGCACAATCCTTCAAAATAACAGACTACATTTTTTTAAATTCAACTTTTTTAAAGGTCTGTTTTACATTTTAAACTGTGAGATATGCCTGGAAGGTGGACTCAAAGAATTTTATATATCTAATAACTAGTCCTTTTTTAAAATATTTCCAGTCCTGGTTGTATCAAATCAGGGTAAAGTGTCCACATCATGAAAGCTACCTGTTGGCACTTTTAGTCCTTGGAGGATGAAGTACAGCTCATCCCTAGATGCTATCTTTCTTGGTTACATTTAAGGCCCATCATCAACTTGCACTGCTAATGTCTATGATACCCATTCCACAAATAACCCAAAAGTATTTTCAAAATTGCCAGTCCAGCACCCCTTTTTGAGAGCTAAGTAATATAAACAAACCCTTCTAATATGTATACAAGTCACCTAAATTCTGGTTAGGTAACTTTGGATAAAGTATTTTGGATAAACGACTTTTCAGTACTAAGATGCTATATTTTTATTATCGTTATGTTTATTCACAAAGTATTGTGTAGGACATTAATCATTAAATTTTGGAAATAGTTTAAAAATAGAAATATCTTATGGAGGATTTCAGAAATAAATAAAATGTGGGTAGAATTCTTTGGTATCACTTGTGAGCTATTAAAGTTATTCACGTGGGGCTGTAATAAAAGAAGAATGATTTTAGAAAGGTCAGAAGACTATGTAGACTAACTGGCTCAGTAGCTACTCTACCTTGGAGCCTCTAAGGAGAAAGCAAGTGCTATGTGATTACACAAAAATAATATTTTGGATCTCTCAGAGGGGCTGAAATGTCAAACGCAAAGCCACTGCTTTTATGTTAGGGGTAAATACAACATGCATAACCTCTCAAACAGCAGACATCAAATTTAGAGATAGTATATCAAGAGATCCGGTAACCACATGAGTTGTCATTTTGATATGCACTGCAACAGCAAAAGCCACATGATATTAACAACATCAGGTATTATTGTATCCATGCAGAAGCCAGAACATATATATAAGCAAATAACTGATGAGTCTCTTCTTATAAAAACAATTGCAAGAAATATTATTCCTCATAAATGAGAGTTAGGATTGGAAATGCAACAGTTTGGTATTTTATCTGTAATCATTTTCCAAAGCAACACCATTCTTTCCTGTTTTTGTCTAACTTTCACAATACTAGTGTAAACTGAATGCATTCTGTGTAACAGTATAGAGAGAGAGGCTAGTAAGATGCTAAAAAAAACAAACAGAAATCTGGTTAATATGGTTAGCTGACATGATCCAATAAAAAAGCTTCAAAAACAGACTGGAATTCAAGACCAGCAGGAACAGTCTAGTAATTGATAACTGGATATACAAATTTATAGAAATCAAATCCAAAGATCTCAAAGCCCTCTATCGTCCTTTAGAGATACTACTGTTCTCTCTGGAGTCACAGACTTAACAGATAACAATAAGTATAATAGCTCATGCAAAATAACTTCTTGTGATCTTCTGCATTTGCCTCAAATTTGATATTATACTTTCTCAAATAATAACATTTGAATTGAGACCCTTCATCACCCTTCAACAGACTATGAGCTTTATTTGGAAAATGTTACTGTGGACTCCTAAAACTGAATTAATCTAACTACATATTATATATGGGAATATGGTGCCTGTAAAGTAACATGGAATTTTCCCTACAATTTGTTATATTACAAAGATGCTTGGAAATTATTTACATATATCCTGTTAAATATGATTACTACATCCTAGTGGAGACAAAGTAATACCTAGAAACCAGACTTAATATACAAACATCTGTTTGTAATATGCAGCTGCAAACTATAGGGCTAAGTACAGACAGTCAAAAAGCCTGAGACTGAATCGATTCAGACATTTGATTCAGGAAATGCAGCTACATGCCTGCAGTGGCTCAGGGGGTGCTAGAGCATGGCTTGCTGGCTGTGTGTTCAATTCCTCTTCCGGCTGCCCCCAAGGTCTCTGCAGCAGGATTCTGCAGGGCTGTTCATAGTTTCCCCGTCCTGCTTCCAGGTGTTTCTGAGGATTTTAATTCACAGTAATAGCCAGCAGTAAGTTTGAGCCGGGGAAGGGGTGTTTAGCACCCCTTCCTGGCCCCAGCCCCCAGCCGGAGTTTGCCTGTGGGGGCAGTCCCTCCCCTGTAGACTGGGCTGCATCCCCCAGTTGGGCTTGCCCCCACCCCCTCTTGTCAGCCAACCCTCACTGCTCCAGCTAGGGAGCAGAGGGGCGAGGCCAACCCTGCCCTCTGGAGCAGACAGCACAGTCCAACCCAGGGCTGGAAAGCTTGGAATGCTGGGGAACTGTGATTTAACTTGAACCAGAAAGGGGTCTGGGATGAAAGTTTCATAAACCAGTTTGACCCAAATCAGTTAAGTCTGATATACTACATTCAACCAGGTTTATCTTAAACCAGTTTCAGCCATTTTGAAACTGGCTTATGTGCACTGAGCTTCTGTTCTGTTACAGGTTCTAATCAGTTTCTGATCACTTAAACTGGTTTATGTGTAGCTTCTCTCCCTAGCCTAGGAGATGTGTCATTGAGTTTAAAACTCTATCCAATGCAATTGCTTTGTACATGCAGTAGACATGGTACACCCTGCTTGAGATTGCTTTATTCACGGAAACCTGAAATATTTCCTGTTGAATTCACCATGCTACTATAAAAGTTTGACTTTAATATAGCCTAATAAGTTTTTATTTTATCTGATTTTTAGGGAGAAATCTGATATACTCATGTACTAGTTTAATTTATATTGCTAACCCAGACAGTCACATTTCAGGCCTAAATTCTATTGCCCTTACTTATTTTTTCTTAGTTCTTTTTCATGTCAGTGAGAAATTGTTTAAATAACCTAACTGTGAATGGTTGCTTAATCCTGAATAACTGTTGACAGTAAGCAAAGTTTTAATTTCTTTTAGTGGAAAAATTCCCCACATATGGCTGATCTTGTCTTCAACAATGATCTGATCTTGCTGTCATGCTAGATTTCTTACAGCATACCCACTGAGATGATAATGCTTATACATGAAGAAATAGAGTGAATTAAGTAGCAGTCCTGAAATCTTCCCTTTCATTTCTTCTGATGAACATGAGGGTTCAGCTATCTCATTTTTGTTTCATCCCGCCCTACCCTCATTATTGGACAACAGAATATGCACATCCCTAAGAGATTTCTTTGTAATGATTTGGCACTTAGAGAATGGTTAAAATAAAATCAATCTATGTGAAGAGGTTCTGTTTTGTGGCAACTTTCAAGATTTCAAAGTTTGTTTGTGTTTCATGCTTCAATGAGAACATGCATATTTTATATTTAATCAAAATACATTTTTGACAAAGTGAAACATTTTAGTTTCAACAAAGTCTGCCAAGAAAGGATGCCAGTGCAAGAGAGATACAAGAGATGCTTACATGCTATAGCAGTGCTATTCAAACCTTTTCATAAAAATAATTTGAAATGACATATATATTCTGTTAGAATATATATATATATATATATATATATATATATAGTAATCATGTGTTTACAATTGAGAATCTTTGGTTCTGACCCTCCAAAGACTAAATGGTATAAAAAAATAATAGTATATATAGAAACAGTTCCACTGAGATCAATATTACTTTTCAAGGTAAGCATGTGCTTAAATACTTACCAATTCTTAGTGATTTTTTAAAGAATATTTTCATTGAGCTATCAATAAACTTCAAGAAAATTTAATACATTTTTAAAAAAAACACATGTTTGTAACAGAAGATAAGCTCTGAAATACAAAACTTCTCATGAGAAGTGGGATGCTGGCCAAGCATAACAGACCACAGATGGATTAACATTCATTAGAAGAATGAAGAGACTTCCAAGCTATGTAGAAGGGAAAACACACTCTGTACAAAGTTATTGAATTATTTTTAATAATATTTGTGTGCTTACCTGTTAAAGGGTCACAGACTCTGACCTGAATAATATATACAGGATATTTCTATTTTAATATGTTCAATATATTTAGAATGTGTTTGCTGGAGTTAGCTGTAATCCCTCTGGTTCCAATTATTTTTTTCCAGACAAATCTCACACTTTAACAAAACCTAAGTATCAAAAGGAGATAGGTTGAATTTATGTATAATCACGGATGGATCCAGGTAGGGTGCAATGGTGCAGTTGCATTCCATTTGACTCCTGTGCCACCAACATTTAAAACCAACTGCCTGGCAGTGGCAGCAGCCTTTCTAGTTGGGACATGCCAAGGGTGCCACTTGACTTCATAGCTCATTATAATCTACCTGATCCCTTCTAAACTCTTCATCCTGCAGGTGTACCATGACACTCTCTTTTTTAATGGTCTTTATGTTCTACAAAACAAATTACCCTTTGTTTTGCAATTCTGCTGTCTGTTAGTTGCTTCTGGTTATGAAGTTCCTGTTTCACAGCTCTGCAGATTGTTTTTAACATATTCCAATGATGTTATATTTGTTTCTGCTTCAATCTTAAACTGAATAATACTCGTATATCAGTAAAACTTCTAGTTTACTTTTAACTGGAGAAAAATGTGTTGTTTCATATGTGATGCTGCACCTCACCATCTGCACCCTGTTTTTCAAAAGTTTAGATCCTGTCTCGTGTACAATCAATACTATAATCTTTGAGAACCATGATGAAGTATTTAGTAACTAAACTTTACAAATGCATCTTTTCTTAAAAGAATAGTACTACTTCTTGAATGGCTCAAGGTTTTGTAATAACTACAGTTTAGCTCTCCTTAGGTGTTCTCTTCCACCTCAATTTTTAAAGCATAGATTTTTCCTTTTGCATTGAGTTCTGAAGCAAATTAATGGCACTAATCTGGAGAGCACATAGTGCTCCAAATCTGTCTTCAGGGGGACATGTAGGATCAGAATCCTAATAAAATATCATACTTAATTAAGGATCCATGGATGACACTTATATAATAATAATGGACACTGAAATTAAAGATATACCATGATCCAGGAGAACTGAGAGAGAAAAACTGGTTCAAATCTCACTGGAATATCATATTACAGATTTTGGCTTTGCTTCCATCTATTTTTAATTAATCAATGCATCTGTCATAACTTGGCAAGAAACTCAGAAATACTGTATATTATTAAACCATCTTACATTTCCTGTTTGAAGACTGTACTTCTCCCACATTACGGATGTCCTTGGAGCAATTACTCATCTCATTGTGAAATCAACCCTCTCTTTGGACTCTTCTAATGCTAAGCAAAAGTAAAGGATACTAGTTATTTGTAAGTAACCTTTTCCACAGTTTTCTAACACATTGTCAAGCTGTTGTTGTTGCAATATAACTTTCAAGAAAGAAGTGTGGTAATATGGATATAGATGACAGTATCCTTTTCTGTTGAACACGGGTGCTGATACAGCAAGATACTTAGATACATGATAACCATTACACATAGGTAGGGACCTATCAAATTCACACGCCCTGGTGGCGGATTACATAGCTGTAGCACAACCAGGGCCCCTGATTTCACGGCCCTATCTCAGCTGGGACCACCATTTTTAAAGGCAGAGCAAAGTGCCCCCCACACCTCTGATTGGCTAAGGGATGCCACAAGTCCTACCTCTTCCAGGCATTGATTGAATGCTTCAACCCCCAGCATGCATGCTAGAGAATGGCACATGAGGCCATTTTACTTGTTATGCCATATCTGGCTGGGCTTTGGGCAGCTGCCACTGGCCACAGAGCCCAGGCTGCTTGCAGCAGACAGCAGGGAAACTACAAGCTTTGCTGCGAGTAGCCTGGGCTCCGTCACCAGTAGCAGCTGGCCAGAGCCCAGCTGGATGTGACAGGCACTCACCAGCTTGGAAGTGGCTACCCCAGGGTCTGGAGTCTTGGCCTGGCTCATTGCCTTGTGTGCCTCAGGGACCACTGTGGGAAAGGGGCCAGGGCTGTACTCCACAGCTGGGGGCTGTGCGTTAGCAAACTGGCACCCCTGTGTGGGGGCAGGAATGGGGTAGAGGGGAGGAGCAAGGGATGCAAGGGGTGTACATCCCTATCCCCATCCCCATCCTGCTGGGCCAAGCTGCATGAGTGCAGTGGCCCCACACAGGAGGGCTCTGGGCAGATGGCTTTGGTCCCAGCTGCCCCCATCCTCATTTCCTGGGAATGGGCTATGGGGCTGGGGGAAGGTGTTCATGGGCATCCTGTTCCCATGTCTAAGCACCAGCAGGGTGGGCCGATCTTTGCTGCCAGCCCTAGCTCCCGATCTTGCTCCTGCTGCAATGAGCTGGGCCACTGCCACAGGGTAGCACAGACCTCGGCCGTGACCCTTGTGCCTGTTGCAGCCTATGGGCATCCCAGTGAGGTCTGTACTACCCCTGTATGTGAAGCTGCAGCCTGGTCTGCAGTGAGTAATGGGCCAGCCCCTCTCCATGCCCTGTGACCCAGCCCCTTTCCCACCACATTCCTGTCAACAATGAGCGGGGTCAGAGTTCTGGACCCCAATACAGTCACTTGCAGGCTTGTGGCTGCCTGCCGTGAGCAGCCTGGGCTCCCCAGCAGGTGGCAGGGGCCTGCCCAGAGCCCAGGCTTCTCACAGCAGGAATCCATGAGCCTGCAAGAAGCTGCACTGGGGTCCTGCTTGTTGTTGGCAGTGGCTGCACACGCGCCTTGGGGTGGATGGCAGGGAAGGGTCCAGGGCTGTAACGTCACAACAACTATCAGGCCTCTTGCAGTTCCCCTGCTATCCACCTCTATCTGACCCGACTGTCTCCTGGACTCAGCTGACATCCGGGGCTCAGTATTTGATTTGGTCCACCCCGTTCAGGAGAAGGCGACTTTTGGCAGGCTTTTCCTTGCTCTTCCCCCGCCCCCTCCTTCAAGAGACAGGCAGTCTGCCTGTTTTTTATTTTCCTGGTTGCTCCCTTCCACCTCCCCCTGCCATTCAGGAGAGACAGCTTTTTGCTAGCTCTTTGCTGGCTTTTTGACCCATAGCCAGTTCCCCGCACTTTTCCACACAGAACTGGCTAATTCACGGGAGACTGCCAATTACACAATTTTCATGAAATCATGTATTTGACAGGTCCCTAGTCATAAGAATATGAGTAGTCCCATTGAAGTAAGGCAGAAGTAAATATCATGGATTTAGTTCTGCCAACAATGGATTCAGCTCATACCACCTTTTATGCTCTGTATGTAGACAACAGTCTTCTTAAATTTAACATACTTAAAAACACTTTTAAAAAACATTCCATGAAAGTACACTTGTTTTAAAATTCATTATATATTTTTTTCCTTTTTGTCATCACCACATGAGTGGAGAAGCTTCATAAAACTCACAGCAGCTATGTTGACTGTCAACTGAGGATCTAGCTCAGTTGTTCCAAGGTACGGCAAGTCATTAGTACACAGTGTCCCACACTGAAGTTAGATGTACAGAATAACCCAATTACTCCTTACTTTATAGTTCAGTTGAGCTCAACATTTTAGAGTAGTGGGCTGGCTGTTCTAACCTGGTTGCACTGCAGGCCATAGCTCCCCTCCAGTGGAGGAGCAGGGAGCGGGAGGTGAAGGAAGAGAAGGTAGTAACTTGGCTGCTGATGTCAGAGAGGGGGGAGGGAGAAAACAGGGGGAGAAAGAAAGCAGGAAAGGCTTCAATCAGTGGTATGATGAAGGGCAGGAAAAAGGGTGAATTGAGTTGCTTGCCACTTATTCCCCATGCTGGATCCAGTCACCTTGGAGGCCAAATCTGGCTTGTGGGCTATAGAATGAACATCAGTGTTATGGATCACACTAGCTTTAAAGCTGAGAATTTGAGTTTGCCTTTTCTTTATTAATAGAAAGATCAGCTTCGAGAGAAATTTCTTTCTTCATGTAACTCTTCAAAACCTAACTTCTAACTGTAATACCAACCTTTAAACCTTGAAAGTCCTTATATTTCTGGCTTGGTTCCTTTCCTTGTTGCTTTCACTTATTATCTCTGGAGAGTTTGAGGCAACACTGACCATTCTGTGTCTTTAAAGTTAAAAAATTGTGTTTTAGCTAAGGAGAAATATCAAAGAAAGGAACACAAGTTTCTTTGCTTATCAGTCTGAAGTTCTGGCAGTGGACTCAGTGGTAGGAGTGACTCATAAATTATCTGAGCAAAACAAAAAATATTTAATAAGTATGGAGAGAGAAGGGAATGGACAAAAGAGGGTGTTTCAAGTTTGGGCTTAAATGTAGTACAGGTTGAGTGTGGAGGTATGGAGGGTCAGTCCTGGGCTCCAGGTGGCAGTATCAAGTGCTGGAGGGGCTGGCTGGGATGTGAAGGTGCTGAAAGTGCTGTATAGCTAGGTAGCAGGCAGGAGCTTGCCTCCCTGCTGACTTGGTCGACCAGGCTGCAGTGAGCATTTACACCTGCAGTGAGCATCTACACAAGTATTTAATCACAATGAATTACCCCACTGTAAAATAGCATTGTCCCTGACAGTACAACCTTATGGCAGCATTCATTAGTTTATTGCAGCCTAATAACATCACATATGTAGATGATGATGCTTTACTTTGCAGCTAATTAATTTAATCTGCAGTTAAGTGCATGTATAAATGTGGCCAGGGTATCTTAAAAAAAAAAAAAAAAAAGGCCCCTTGTTCCAAACAAGTGACCCAAATCAACAGGGCTAGGGACTGAGGATCCAAATGACAGAGAATGAGGAGAGTAAGGTAGGAATGGGACTGTATATGAACTCTTGACTCCCCTTGGAATATGGGTACCCAGCAGCACGCATGGTAACTGTACTTTCAGACTCCAAAGCATCTACACAGTGAGTGCCTAATGACACAGAGTGCTGAGATCTGTAGAATATATTGCTCCCATAGTCAGATTTAAGACTATAATAGTGGTTGTGGTTTCTGTAATTTGCATAATAATCTAGTGGTTAGAGCCATCATCAAAAAAAAAAAAAAAATAGGAGACCTGATTTTTTGGTTCTTCTGAACCTGACAGGATTTCAAACCCACCTCTCTCCCCTCCTAGGACAGTGCTTTAACCAACAAAATACATAACAGGCTGACAAGAGGATACTTTCCATGAATCTTGATGAGTATAGGCCACTGGTGAAAAAGGACTGCCAGAATTATGAGGTGAGAGAGAGAACAAAACAAGAGAGAGCATGAATTAATGGTCTAGTAATGAAAAAACTCACCTGGGAAGGACATACTAGGATGTTGGTCTCTGCTGCCAAGGGTATTATTGTTTTTTAACCAAGAAGCAACCAATATAAAATACAAATTGGAAACATGAACTAGAATCAGAATTCCTCTTTACCAGCTGTTTGCTCTCATCTTAGTCACAGTATTATGCTCCCTTTTGTTTTCCTCTAGCTCCGGCTTTAAGGATCTTACATTCCTTTCTCCCTATGGATTTAGTTTGTCCAGGAGTATAGAGGGTGCCCCAGCCCGGCTACTATATTGCCTGGTAGCTAGGGCAGTCTTCTAGGACATGTGCTATGGGTGTTTGAATCTTCTTGAACTGAAAGGACCTAAACACAGAGCAGACGCCAAGGAAGTGGGAGTTCTAACCATTAAGTGTTACTCGAAGTGTTTGTGTCCACAAACAGCATATTCTGAACTTATTGCTATTGGTATGAGTGAGGAGGACCCTGAGAGCATGCAACATATCCAGTTTCTGGAGACTTAGGTGTCATCTACCCAGCTGCAAACACCACATAGGCATGAATTAGGTGCCTACTTGCTTAAAATGGGTTACTTCTAAGGATGCTTAGAATCTAAGTCTAGGGACCTAAAAATCTTTTCAGCATGAAAGGAGACACTGGATGAAGATAGACAGTTTTCCAGCCACTGGAACAAGGCCAACATAAATCACGTTTGTGGACTTTGATGCCTAATTTCACCTAAGACCCATCTAGTTGACAGATCTGATGTGTCACATAATGTCCAAAATATGTTATGTGTACATAGAACTAATAAAGAGATATTGTCCTCATGAATAACCTGGAAGGGGTAACACTTACAGACATCGTAGCTTTCACCCTGGACAGTGTTACTGGAACTCAGTTACTCACAGGAGTAAATATTACTTCCATTGGGCTTTAATTTAGGATGTGACAATTAATGAGGATAACACACAATTAGAAAGGATGACGTAAGGAAGGATGGGTAATAAATTAATAAAATGACTGCTTCATTTATTTACAGCATATGAATATCTTGAGTGTTGCCTTAATTTGCCTTAACAAAAATGGCTTTAACACATCTTAAAGGCAAGTTTCAAGGAGAAATGTGAAAGGGGACCTAATTCATATTATTTTAAAGTAATGAAGAAAAGAATAATTGCTATTTACTGCAGCTTTCAGGCTTTGAATACG
This sequence comes from Alligator mississippiensis, assembly GCF_030867095.1. Taxonomy (NCBI): domain Eukaryota; kingdom Metazoa; phylum Chordata; order Crocodylia; family Alligatoridae; genus Alligator; species Alligator mississippiensis. The sequence goes on from NC_081825.1 coordinate 62,142,951, forward strand.
AACCAGTAATTTGTTGTACTACAGTTTTCTATTACAACTCAAACATCAGCTGAATAAAACAGGTGGTTCATTTTAAACTCAGTTCTGTTTAAATACCTGCCCATTTAAAATTCACCAGTTGTGACTGATTCAACCATGATGACCTAACAACTTTTGTCCCAGAAGTCTTTCTGAAACAACTGAAAGAACACATGGGGGGGGGGGGTGGGAGATATAACAGAAGAGATTTAGGCACTGCATCATATGTGAATCACAGAACCACCTTAGTCTTTATACCACATGAAAAATGAACTGTTTAGTCAGTTCAAGTCATATGGAGAATAATCACATAGTTGTTCATATACTTAGAGAGTTTCATAGTTGGTAGGGTCAGAAGGGACCTAAGCAGATCATCAAGTCTGACCCTCTTCCATGGGCAGGAAAGAATGCTGGGGTCAAACGACCCCGGCAAGGTGTTCATCCAGCCTCCTTTTGAAGACCCCCAGGGTAGGAGCAAGCGCCACTTCCCTTGGAAGTTGGTTCCAGATCCTAGCCACCCTGACTGTGAAGTAGTGCCTCCTAATATCTAGCCTGAATCTACTCTCCGTCAACTTATGGCCATTATTCCTTGTTACTCCTGGTAGGGCTCGGGGGAACAGGGACTCTCCCATTGCCTGGTGGTCTCCCTTGGGCAGTTTATAGATGGCCACCAGATCCCCTCTCAGCATTCTCTTGTGGAGGCTGAACAGGTTCAGGTCTCATAGACTCTGCTTGCAGAGCCTGCCTTGCTGTCCCTCTGATCATGCGAGTGGCCCTTCTCTGGACCCTCTCAATGCTGTCCACACCCCTCCTGAAGTGCAGTGCCCAGAACTGGACACAGTACTCCAACTGTGGCCTGACCAGTGTTGCACAGAGGGCGAGGATCACCTCCTTGAACCTGCTTGTGATGTATCTGTGGATGCATGACAAGGTGCGGTTAACCTTCCTGACTGCATCCCCAAATTGGCGGCCCATGTTCATTTTGGAATCAGTAATAACACCAAGATCCTTTTCTGCCTCTGTGCTGATGAGAAGGGAGTTCCCCAGCCTGTAGGTATGCTGCTGGTTCTTCCTCCCCAGGTTCAATACCTTGTACTTGTCTATATTGAAACCCATCCGGTTGTCATCCATCCACCCCTGTAACCTGTCCAGATCTAGTTGTAGCCTGTCCCTCTCTTCCAGTGTGCCCATTTTTCCCCACATCTTAGTGTCATCCATGAATTTGAACAAGGTGCTTTTCACCCCCTCGTCCAAGTTACTGATGAAGATGTTGAATAATGCAGGCCCAAGGACCGAGCCCTGGGGGACCCCACTGCCCACATCCCTCCAGGTTGAAAAAGACCTGTCCACCACCACTCTTTGGGTGCCGCCCTCCAGCCAATTTGCGACCCATCTGACTATGTAGGCATTGATGCCACAGTCACCTAATTTCTTAATGAGAATGGGGTGAGACACAGTGTCAAAGGCCTTCCTAAAGTCCAGAAAGACTATGTCCACTGCGACACCTGCATCCAAGGATTTTGTGACCTGGTCATAGAAGGCCACCAGGTTGGTCTGACAGGACCTGCCTCGAATGAACCCATGTTGGTTGCCCCCAAGCATAATCCCCCCTGCTGGTCCCTCGCAGATGTGCTCCTAGATAATTTTCTCCAAGAGCTTCCCTAAGACCAAGGTAAGACTAATGGGCCTGTAGTTTCCTGGGTCCTCCTTCCTCCTTTTTGAAAATGGGGACCACATTGGCCCTTTTCCAGTCCTCTGGCACCTTGCCAGAGCACCATGAGTGCTCATAAAGCTGTGCCAGGGGTCCTGCAATGACCTTTGTTAATTCCCTCAGCACTCAGGGGTGGAGATCATCAGGGCCTGCTGATTTGAACATGTCTAGTCCCACCAGAAGTTCCCTGACTAGGTTCTCACTGATCCTGGGCCTGGCAGTGTCTCCCCTGGGTCCATCGGGGATCCAGGTTGGGGGAATGCCCTGGTCCCTGCTCAAAAAAATGGAGGCAAAGAAATTGTTAAAGTTAGCTTTGTCGTCTGGTGTGACCACCAGATTTCCTAGTGTGTCCTGCAGATGCCCTATGTTACCCGGTACCTTCTTTTTACCCCCTATGTATTTAAAAAAGGACTTCTTGTTCTCCTTGATCCAGGTCGCTAGTCCCAGTTTAGACTTCACCCTTAGCCTTCCTAACAGCCCCCCTACAATATTGAGCAATGGAGGTATAGTCCTTCTTGGTGATGGCTCCTCCTTTCCATTGGGTGTACGCCTCCTTTTTAGCTTTGAGACATTCCTGGATGCTTTTGGTGAGCCATGGGGCTTTTGAGCACTCTTGTCCCCTTTGATCTGTGTTGGGATTGTCGCCCTTTGGGGTTGGAGGATTGTCTCCTTAAGGAACAATCACTCTTCTTGGACTCCCAACTCCCCTCCCCTCCAGGACCTCAGTGCCTCCCTGACTAGTCTCCTTACCTCATTGAAATCTGCTCTCCTGAATTCTTGGACTGTTGCCTTGCTGCAGGCCTTTGACACCCTGAACTGGATGGTGATTTCCAGTAGGCAATGATTGCGATTGCCCAGGTAATCAAGAACCCACAGTCCACTTACCAGGTCGTCTCCCATGGCCAGGACCAAGTCCAACAAGGCATTTCCCCTGGTGGGACTATGCACCTCCTGAGTTAGGTGTAGGTCCTGTAACTCAGCTAGAAACCTACATGAGTGGTCAGACCTGACTCACTGCTCTTCCCAGCAGATGTCTGGAAAGTTCAGGTCACCCATGATGACCACGTCCCTTGACTTAATTGCCTCTGCGAGCTGACCTGAGAATTCCCAGTCCCACTGGTTGGGTGGCCTGTAGTAAACCCCCACTGTTAAGTCCCTTTCCCCCCGACCCCCTTGTATTCAGACCCAGAACACGTCAGTCTGCCCCTCCTCTGACTCAGTGCTGTTTGTTGAGGATGTGTATTGCTCTTTGATGTAGAGCAGCACACCCCCACCTTTCCTCCCTGTTCTCTCTCTCCTATACAGCTTCCTGTACAGTTGGTAATATTTAATATGTTGAAATGTTTATCTGAACAACACAGCTTGTATGAAAATTAGTATAGAAAAAATGGGTGCTGCCTTTTCTGGTGAAGGCTAGTTGCAAAGAAAATGAACATTTTCTTGTAAACGTTACAAAAGAAGTTCTCTTACATGGTCAGCACAATTTGTATTATGACATACCTAAATAGTTAATAGTTAATCAGTTTATAAAACATATTTTTCACCTTGTGTTTCCTAAATTTAACCTCTATTTTTTAAGGTTATTTTTCAGCTTCAGCATTGTATTGTAACTTATGGTTTTCAGACACACAGTTAGACTTTGGGGGTATCATCAGCTTGCTTTATATGTGTAATGCTACAAAACATTACTTCTTTTTGCATTTTGGTAGATATTACAAAGTTCAACAGTCTAGCAGCATCTTCAAAAGCATATGTAAAACTAATCTCCATTTCCTACTCTGAAGAATATTCTAAAGATTTGCTTTTCTAGTATGTCATTTTATTTTCAGAAGTAATGAAGATACTGCTGAGAGTAGTACAGTATGTGCATATAAAACAAACAAAGCAAGGATGCTAGATTAGTTCCTTAAATAGCAGTTGAGATATAAATATTATTATCAGTGCTTTTCTGGTGTAGACAAAAGAAACCACTTATTGTTCTGAATAAACAGACTTTCAGAGTAGCAGAGGGATATCATCTTCCCTGAAGCAGATTCTCATCAGGTTGATTCTTCACTAACTCATAATATTTCTATTGACTTGGGCTATTTTGTTCTGACTTATGGCAGCTGGCCAAAGAAAACAATACTTTTTTTCACATACAACACACATTTTTAGATGGCAACTGCTAGAAATTGGGGTATGTTATATGCTCAAAAATATGATAAGAGAAGTTTCTGCTACTTACCAGGGAAAGCAAAAGTAAATTTTGCATGTGATACTCAGGAAGCAGACCAATGAACAGGCTTGGTTCCCCAGCTGTTGCTACTCATTTACTTACTGTAAGGAAAGACCTTTTTTCCTCATTCTGCCTTTCAAGAACAAGGTGCAGATCTTATTCCAGGGTGCATCATATGTGAGAAAATACACTAAGCTACCCTGCGCTCAGAAGCAAATGGATAAAATGAGGATGGAATTTTAGTATTTTTTACTGTCCCTTGTTACTTTATTAAATGTGTTATTTGCTAAGTGCTCAATGATATGGCCTTGCTGGGGTTATCCACTTATCCAATGTATAATAAAGATCTACCACAATATTAGAAAAACTCCCTGATACAATAACTGCTTCATGGGTGTAGCCAATAGCAAAAAATCTGTTCCACAATGGATTAAGTTTGGGTCAAATGTGCAAATCTGTGAGACTGATAATTTTTGCTATTTTTCCTTTGAAAATACACCTTTTCATTTTCACCAAAATCCCAAAGCAATAATGCTGCACTTATGAACACAAAAAGCAAAACACAAACCTAACCATTTGGGATGGCTTTGTTGGAGTGTGAAATTCTGCCCCCATGGTGAACTCTCATTTTGCCTAGTCTGTATGATTACCTTTATATTAAGCTAAAACAAATCCATTCCTCTTTTCTATAAGCACACCAAAATGTTTGGATCCTAGACCACTTTTTAATTGTTCATCTAAGAGTTCAGATACACAATGATTTCAAAAGTTAATCTGCAGAAGAGTTGAAAAATATTATTTTAAGTTTTAGCTACTATTTTCAATGCATAGTTTCATGGTCTTGAGCATGGTTGCAGACAGAAAGCTTATTTTAGCAGCAGACTAAAAATAGAACAGGCAGTCTAGTTTAGACATTTACTGTTCCACTGATGACCTTAATGCTCCTTGATGGGACCACCCACTAAAAAGACATTCTGTTTTAATGGTATTCATTTGTGTCTTTCATGTGAATTAGGTTTAATGGTTTTCTAATGCGAGTGGCCTTTAAGTTCAGAGGTACAGTTAGAATAGTAATACCACTATATGTGGGTGTGGTGGGTGCTGAATCCAAAAGATTTGCTTGAATGTTCAACAATTTAACACTATACTACATTATCAAACATTTAAAGTGAATTTTGGGAGTAGGAAACACTGTTATAAGAACAATGTGTCATTTTTGTTAATTGACAAAATCCATGATTGAGCTCTGTTTTTATTATATCTGTCACAATAGCATGAATATTTAAATACTCTCCCTTAATTCTTTTTCCATCTATCTTTGAAGGCAGAACTGGAATGTTCATTCCCACATAGCCAGAAAAATTTATATCTATAGGCAGTTCTAAATAGCATGATAACTGTTGAATTCTGTGGGAGTGTCCGCACATGCAAACACATGCGTTTACAGCAGCTCAAATAGAAGTGGTGCAAATTGAGTCAGGGCTTTTTGCCTCATTGCACATGCCTGAACATGCACTTTGGTGTGGTGCAAGTTGTACCACTTGGGGCAAAATAACCCTGCCTGGCTCCTCCCGGATCTGCAGCCAGGGGGAGCTAGAGCCTGGGGCCAGCACCTGTGTTGGCCCCAGCAGTGTAAAAAGCTGCCCTGTCCTGGCCCCATCAGTACAAAAAGCTGCCTTAGCAAGTATCTCAGGAGCTGGGACACTACCCCTTGTGCCAGGTGACTGCTAAAGCAGCCCTGACAGTTCCCTGCACCCTCTACCCACTGCAGCAGTCTGGCAGTGGGGGCTGTTGTCCTTTTTGTGGCACTATAGCCATGTGTTCCCCTGCCTGGCCATCTGGGCAGCTATCTCCTGGAAGATGTTCCCAGTATGGTGGCCTGCTTTGAACTGTCAAAGCATGTCCTCCTGGCCCCAATTGGCCAGGAGGTCAGCCACCTCCAGCTGAGTCCAAGGTGCCAGCTCTGAACAGGCTACTCTGCCTGGGTCCTGCCACTGGCCTCACTAGCAGGAATTCTGGTGTTCCCTATTTGAAAACTGAAAAAAATCCTCATAAAAAATCCCAAAGTCACTCTGTAAAATACCCTGAAATCCATGTACCTCCACAATTAAAACAAAACACCACTATATATAGAGAGAGGGCGAGAGAGAGAGTGATCAGTTGAGCAATGCTTTATTGATATATCTACAGTGTTAAAGCAATTTGGAAGCCTACCAGTGTCTTTATCGTCATAATAAAATGAATTCTAAATACCTATATGTTTTGCTGTTTGCCTTTGGTTTTCTTACCATAGAGCAGTTAGAGCTCTCTGTGACCCCTTCACTAACCAGGATGTGGGGACAGCTGCCCCTGCAGCCACATCTCTTGCCAGCAGGGCTCATCCTGTCTGGCAGCTTGGCGCACAGGTTGTGTACTGGGGAGATGTAGAGTTTGCAGAAGAGGGGTGGGAAGAGGGGTGCAAGGATGTGGGGGGCCATGAGGTGTGTGGGTAGGTGTGGGTGGATTGTAGGCTGCTCAGGAGGGGTGGGTACCCTGCCTCCCACAGGGTGCAATCCCCCCACACAGCTCATGGATTACCCCCCAACAGAGACCACACAGCCCCCACAAGGCCCACATGCCCCATCCCGCACTTGCACCCCCAGGCCCCTGATGGCTGCCCCCCACATCACCATCCCCCACTTGCACCCACAGACCTTGCCATGGCTGCCCCTCCCGGCTCCAGCCTCCCGACACTTAAAAAAAAAGGGGGGGGAGGGGCTTTGAGATGCTGCAAGAGGCACATATGTGCTCGTCTGGACGTGCCCTGTTAGTTGCTAACGTTTCACTAACTTTCAAAGCTATGAAGGTGAAGTGAGCAGCTACAGGAACATAATAGGAACACACATTATCACCTACCTATTCTTTCATTTAACTAGCAAAATCAATGGAAGTTGTGAGCACTCAATATCTGTGAAAGTCAGCCACAAATGGTTGCTCACTCAGCAACCAAAAATTGAGGCACTGAAAAATCAGATAGTGTTTTGAAAATATAGCAATGTCTTGATTAAATTATGGGCAACTGACTGTTCAGAGAAGAAAACCCTTTTTTGTGAATTAAATATAACCATGAAAAGTACCTTCCTGATGGTCAATATCTATTGGTAATGAAATGAGAGAAACTTGCACATTAAACTTCAGAGATGACTTAGAGATGTCAGTGACTTTCTCCTATTCCACACAATTTACCATCTGTCAAATTTTCAAAGCCTCTCCTGTCTTTACCTTCAGTTTGCCTGAAAGTGTCCTGATAATCTCTTTTCTCTTCCCACCAGGTGCCTACTATGGGGAATTGGGTGGTGCCTACCTACCTGTCAGATCTTCTTGAACTTTTTCACCACTTACAATCTTTGGAGAATGTCAAGGTAAGCCAGATTCCTCATGAGCCATATAATTAAAGAGTAGGTAGACTCTTTACGTGGCACACCATTGCCACTTAAAATGCCCTTTTCCTTGTTCTATGGCTAGAACATCTCAGAAGAAAGGTAAATTGATACCATAACATATTCTTGGAAATCTCAGCTCAGGCGCATGCATTATTAGCACTTGGACCAGAAAATAATGATCATTATTACTGGTGAATATCTACAGTGGATTAAGGCAAGCAGTTTATCTTACTAGAGCCCTTGGAAAGCAACAGACTGACAGACAATCATTCCCTTACAAATACTAGGGAAAGAGTAGCAGGCCATGAATTCCTCAGGGGAAAAACAAGAACTTTATTTAAAGGTTAGGTTGTAGGTCACATGGACAGCTCAGGTTGGATGAGGCTGAGGAAAGTTCTCATCCAACCTAAGGATTACAAAAGGAACCAACACAGAACTGTTCTGTGTCATGAAAGATAGCTAGCTTGGGGATGGCTTGAAATCTTCAACTTAATGTGACCGAATCTAAAATAAATCTGTGTTGGTGCATCTACACATGCTGTTAAGGCACTGCAATAAACTTTGGAGCACTTTGCATTGGAGTTAACTGCTCCCAAGCAGAGCGTCTACATATGCACCTGGGACCACAGCAATTAGAGGTGGGGCACATGGGAGGTCAGCCCTGGGCTCTGGGTGGTGGTGTCAGGTGGCTGAGGGGCTGACAGTGTCCAGAGGTCACACTAAAAGTTAGCGTGACATAACTTTTAAACAGCTCATGTCTGTAAGTCCCAATCACTGCATTTCCCCTCCCAGTAAAGGGATCATTACAAGTTGGAGAGCTCTTGAGAAGTTAGATTGATTTTTAAACTGTAAGTATAAAATTTGAAGGTATCTTTACTTCTATAGACATGGATGCAACACTATTTCTTCCTGTGTTAAGAAAAACAGTAAATTATAGTGGTTCTTGTTTCAGTGGATAATACAGAGTGTATAGACTTTACAGCCAGCATTGGCAAAAAGAGTAATTAATAAATGAAAGGGTGTAAGGAGAGTTACATAGAAATGAAAAGGAAACCTCTCATGTTTTTTGGGCCAAAGAGGTTCTTCTAATGGAGAAAAGAAAAATTTTCAGCAAGAATACACAAATTCACCATCTGCAGAGTAGAAGCTGCAGCTGCAGCTAATCATCTTGCAGGTGCAAACCACTTCCCCCCTTAAGAACTGTCATGCCAGATTAAACTCTACATATGAAAATCTTATGATAGAAGAGAGAGAGACCTATGAAACTAGAAAAAAAATTCACAAAAACCCTTATGATGCAAAATAATTAACTTGTTTTCAGTTATATGGGTATAACTGAGACCAGGATTTGTCTTTGTGATGTTGGTTATGAAACAGAGGTCATAAAGGGACCACAGAGGCCCTTACATGACAGAGGGATTTGTATTGCATAACATTGTTGTATAAAGCATAGGTTATTAATTTTGCATAACTGAAAACAAGTTTGGCCTATTATGTCAAGATTGTATGTGTGACTCATTCCAAATCTAGTCAATGGAAAGGTTCATACTGATGTTAACTGGCAGTAGACTACATTATTAAAAGTTGCCAATTAGGTACAATTTATGCTGTTTTGATATATCAGGCATAATGACAATATACCTGTTCACAGTCATAGGACCCAAACCATGGAACTCAAACTATGTGGAAGCAACTATGAACACAATTTGCGCCCATTTGTCTGTAAATCTGAGGTGGATATAAATCTACAGCTGAAAGGGAAAGAAGCTGCCCTTTGTGGAAAGAACAAAGGTTACTACTGTGTGACTTCAATTACAAGATTCATGGAATTTTAACTCAGACTAAAGTTTTGGTCGGTGGAATATAAAGGAAGTGCTTCACTGACTATCCTAGTTCATATATCTTGGTTTACACCACATGGCAGTGCATAGCACAGGCCACGTGGCTGAAAGAATGAGCTATTCACTCAGATCTCATAATCTTCCTCTGTTTTGGCCCGCTGGGTGGACAGCTTCCAAGTGAACCATAGAGTACTCTGAGAAAACAGCCTTACATTCTTCAGTGATACAATTTGTTTTTGGAAAATTCCATTTAAATCAGCAGATTAAAAAACCTAGCCAATGAGGTTAATCTGTCATGGTAGCAACTAAAAATTAATTGGAACTTTTGGATATTTTTTTCATTTAATGTTTTAGACTCATCACCAATCATGTGTTTTCAGTCTTTCAGATATACTTTCATTTATAAATGTTGACTCTTGATAATAAAATCATCATTCCTCTTTCCTTTCCTGATAAAGAATAATCAGAATTATGAATTTATATGTATTTAAAAAGAAGGAACCTAAGGAAAAATTATTAAAATTATTCACTTTTATATGAAAATACTTTAACCATAATCAAAAATATAGACACTTCAAAGAATTCCATACCTCAGATGCTTAAAAATGCCATTTCAATTACTGCTGATGGATACATATTTAAAAGTAAAAACAAAATTAACTTTTTGTAATCATAAAGTTTAGAAAAGAGACTTAATTAGACCTCTAGGGCTAAGTCTGAGAGAGAGCCACATTACCTCCCATTAATTAATTGATTACATAGCCTGAATCCTTGCCACAATATACCTTAACAGTTACTCTTCTATCTCCTAGATGTGGATTATGAGTGTATGTTTCTCAATTTCTCATTCAAATTCAATTCCACCCATTCCTAGAACTATTATAGGTAATAGTCTGTATTATTATAGGCAATAAGACTGTATCACCACCACTACAAAATTAGACAAGAATCACCTTCTCCTTCTAGGACAGAGTCCTATTACAAATTAAAGAATTTCAAAAAATTCTACATCACTATAAAAGTTGGCAAAAAATTGAACAAGAACACTTATTTTGTTCATGTAGGAAACTCTCAATAAGGGGAAAGCCCATGCTTGGAGAGAGCATTTCTGCTGAATTGTGTGTAACTAAATATCTGTTTTTTGGAAACACAAGCACAGCTGAGGCTGGATTGTGAAGCTATACAACTCCACTGAAAGCTCAAGGGCTGATTGTTTTTCTTGCTAGATATGGCCCATATTGAATCATTCTTGAGGGGCCTGTAGTCTGTGGTCTCAATTAGATAGTTCATCAGGTCAAAGACTATTTAAAAGTGTCCCTACTGTCCACCCACTTTGGGATAAACTAAAATGTTCTGGATCCATGGATAAAAGCAGCGCTCTTTAAGTGACTGGATTAAGATTGCCCATGACCTAGAAAGGTCATGCAGGGAGAGGCTCCTGGTACCTTGCCTACTCTTGCCAAGTTTAAGAATAAAATATGAGCAGTAGAATACACAAAACTGGAACACATGAAAACTGGCCACATTATTCCTTTCCAATGTTTGCTTCACCATGCTGCTTTTTGGAAATAATTATGCAACAGAAATTATTATCATGGGCTTAAAATTTTGCAGTATTAGACCCTTATTTTTTATCATTGAGAGCAATATTTAAATCTATTTTTTATTATTAGATTTTACTGGGTCTCTATGAGGAAGCTGGAGTTGATCGTGGAGGTTTTCTTAAAAGACCAGAGCCTACATTTGTCTAATTTTAGATATGAGCAAAAAGACTTATCTGTTAATCTGTGAATTTGGGGATTATGTCTGCATGCAGTCCATGATAAATACCACTACAGCCACATCAATACAGCTCATCCCAAATGGTCATGTCCTCTTTTGGACAGTTCAGTATTTTTTCAGGTAATAAAGCAAAACTGGAGGGTTCAGTGGTTTCCATATAAATCCACATTCACAACCCATGCTGAAAAAATAGATTTAAATTTTGCCCTGAGACACAAAATGAAATGCATATGTGTTAGTGCCAGGAAAAAAAAGGGAGTTGAACATCAAAAGTAAAATTCAGCATACCTACAAATTTTTTTGGCTAATTCTCCCACTGGTTTTCAGCACATAACTTTTAAATATATTCTAGTCCAACACTTATGTCACACAGAATCAGAACTCCTTAAACTTTTCTGTTCTAAACATTTCAGGGTAAAAATGTAGATTCAGCGACATTGAAATTTTTACAAACGTGTGTCAATTACACTACAGAAATAAATTTAAACAAGGTAAAAATCTGAAGTCAAATGTTTTGTTTCGACTTTTTCAAAGACAAAGATTTCAATCTTAGGCTTCAATTGACTCAACATTTTTCTTCACTTTAATCAGTGGTATTATTAGGTCTGTATGAACTGGGACAGACACCCCAGGTGCCAACCTGGGTGGGAGGGGTGGCTGGAAAAATCCAGCTGCCATTGGTCCTGTGTGCGGCAGCTACCCCAGGTGGTCTGCCACATTGCTACAACTCCAAATTTAAGTTGCAAAAGTTCTGAAAATGCTGTTAATTAAAATGCTTTGTTTCTGGTCAAATGAATATTTAATGTCATCTAGAACATTTTTTCTTTTCAGAAACTGCCACTGAATAAAAAAAAAAACCCAGTTATTTAAACAGCCCTATGTAGGAGTGGCTAAGTCAATCAAGCCAGTGGTCGGTCTGTTTAGTTAGAGCCCTTATCACATATAGTAAAAAGGGTGTCAGAAGAAGGTTAAAATACTCCATTACTAGAGTGACCATGCATCCTGGTTTGGCCAGGATAATCCCAGATTTTGTAGGCCCATCCGGGCTGGTTGGTGAAGTTTAAAACAAATGTCTCAGAATCTCAGGGGTGTGGGACACAGTCCAATGGGGAAGTGAAGCTGTGTGGTGCACCAGGAACGTAAGCAGGCAGACACTGCTGCTGCCAGCCTGCTTACCATGCAACTCTGCCTCTGCCTGCAACAATGCTACTGACTGTGGATGGGGGAGTGGGGAGGGAGAAGACAGTGTCCTAGATTTACCATGGTCCCATATGGTCACCCTATTCATTACAGATAATTAGAAAATTGCCTGCCAACAAGGTAAGTCTTCCCCAAACCCAGGCAGTTCATAGTTTAGATGGAGGGAAAAAAAGGAGGAAGTATCAGGTATATAAAGAAGAAACTCATCAACAATATTTTTAATTGGCTGATACCATCCTAAGGAGGTATAATGTATTTTCCTCCATGAAAATCTTTAATGAAATACACTGGTGATTTTATGCTGAAAATAAAATCTTATACAGCTCTTCATCTTGAAGGGCTTCCGCTTCTCATATTGGAGAATAAATATTCTATTCATACCTTGCTGATGCTTTCTTCCTCTTTTCATTCTTGGTATTTTCATTGGCAATCTTTGGTTCTCATCTGGTATTTAAAACAGAGTATGCTTCTCCAGATTTTGCTTACTAAGACATTTTTCTCCCTCTCTCAGATTTCCTATTTTTCTTACCCTGACTGCCATGATTGTTCAGAGCTTCACAGCTGTTAAGACTTCTAAAAATGGCAAGATTGACAATGATAAAAACTGTTTTCACAACTTTTTCAGCCCCGTATTTTTAATCTGAGCAAAATTAAAGTAAGAGTAAGATTTTTAGTTTGCACAACACTGAAAAAGGGATTGTTCTACACATAGGACTGATGACATGGAATTATGGCCAAAACAAAACAGTCAAATACACATTCCCAATTAAATATTTCACTGTCTCTAATATATTTCTGATTAATGAGAAATATTTTCCAAAAAATTACAGTAAAACTTATATAAACTATGAATGGATATTTATATTCAATCCTTAAACAGGCACAACTTCTATTGGTTTGTGGGAGGATAAACTAAATGATATTTTTCTGTTGCAACATATCTGTAAAGACCTCTCTCAACATAGCTTTATGCTGAACACAAAATCAAGATTTGGAAGATATTTATTATTCATAGAGAATGTGCTTTTAATACAAAACATTTTTTTAAGAACACCTCATATGGATGACTTTCCTGTTTGACTTTTCTAAGAGGATTTTGAGGAAATAGGCATGAGATTAAAGTGAGAGCAGGGTACAGAGGCAACAGTTTAATACATGGTTTTAGAAAAAGAACTGGAAAGGTTTAGTGAAAAGACACAAGACCAGAAAAAAAATAGTAGAGATAAGTTGAGCAGGTAATAAGATAAAAGGAAAGGGAAGCAAGTTAAATGATTTGAAGACAGAGGCTGGATATAGCAGGGCATATGGCAGGGAAAGGAAAGAAACAAACAAGCTAAACCACGATGTTTTGAATGGTTTTATATAAGAGCTGCCTTTCCATGGGTTACCAGTGTTGCTACCAGTGGAAGAACTTGAGTGTCTCATTAATCCTGGTTTTCTCTGGTTAAAAATTGCAAATTTTCTGTTTAAAAACCACCAAAATCCATGTTTTTCCATGATAAAAATGAAACACCACATATATATATGTATGTATGTATGTGTCAATTGAACACAAAGTTTTATTGATATATTTATTATTTTAATGTAATTTGGAAGCCTACCAGTGTCTCAATCACTATAATAAAATAAATTCTAAATATATATACATTTTGGCATTTGATTTCGGTGTTTTTATCATGGAATATCAGAGCTCCCTCTGACTCCTTCGTTCACTAGGATTCGGGTCCAGCTGTAGCTGTCACTGATTCCCCACTGTCACAAATCCCCCACTGATTTGTGGTGCTGAGGAGCCCTGATATGCCAGTGCCCTGCCCACACCATTGCTCCCCAACTCCTGACCCACAGCCCTGTCAGTGCTTCTCACTCTCTACTCACAGCCCCCTGCCCCTCCACAACCCTGCTGGAGGGGGGCTCCAGCTGTCTGGGCTCCAGGGCCAAGGACCCAGATCCCACAGCCCTCTGACCCTCCCCCTATGCCCCCCCCCCACCACAGCACTGCCTAGTCCCCACTGCCACCAGAGTTGAGCATGGAGCCTGGCTCCCCCTCCCCTGTGGGCAGTATAATTTCATAGATTTCATAAACATTAGGGCTGGAAGGGACCTCAGAATATCATCGAGTCCAGTCCCCTGCCCCAGGGGCAGGAAGTCAGTTGGGGTCAAATGATCCCAGCAAGATAAACATCCAAATGTCTCTTAAAGGAGTCCAGAGTAGGTGCTTGCACCACCTGGGGCCCTGGACAGTAAATAAATTTTTACTTATGTCCAGCCTGAAACCATCTTGGAGGAGTTTGTGACCATTTGACATTGTTATCCCTTGGGGCGCTCTGGTGAACAGGTGTTCCCCCAGATCCTGATGTACACCCATTATATACTTATAGGCAGCCACCAGGTCCCCCCCAAGCCTGCGCTTTTTCAGGCTGAAGAGTCCCATAGCTCTCAGGTTGTCATCATAAGGTCTGTTTTCCTGCCCTCTGATCATGCATGTGGCTCTACTCTGGACTCTCTCAAGCTTTTCCACATCCTTTTTAAATTGTGGAGCCCAGAATGGGAGGCAGTACTCAAGCTGCAGCCTTAACAAGGCCAAGCACAGCAGGAAGATGACATCCTGGGATTTGCTAGAGAAGCATCTATGGATCCAAGCTGGAGTTTTGCTCTCTTTACCAGCTGCAACATCACATTGGTGGCTCATGTTCATCTTGTGTTCAATCATGAGCCCCAAGTCCCTTTCAGCCATGGTGCTAGCAAGCATAGCACTGCTAAGCCTATAAGCACGTTGTGGGGTTTTCTTCCCAAGGTGGAGTACCTTGCATTTTTTGGTGTTGAATGTCATCAGGTTTTCATTTGCCCATTTTCTGAGCCTGTCCAAGTCAGCCTGGATCACCGTCCTGTCCTTGGGTGTAGACGCTTTACCCCAAAGCTTGGTGTCATTGGTGAACTTGGCCAGTCTGCTTCTGATACTAATGTCCACATCATTAATGAAGACGTTAAAGAGTATAAGCCCAAGGATGGAACCTTGGGGGACCCCAGTGCTCATGGCGCACTATAATGATTTATTTTGATTACCATTCTCTGGTTCCGACCTTGGAGCCAATTCCCCAGCCATCAGACTGTGATGTAGCTGAGGCCACAGGTGGCCAGTTTTTCTATGAGATGATCATGAGATACCAGATAGAAGACTTTTTTAAAATAAAGGTATATGACATTAATCTTTTCTCCCTTGTCCAGATGGTGTGTTACCTGGTCATAGAAGGAGATGAGATTGGTCAGGCAAGACCTACCCGCAACAAACCTATGCTGGCTATCCCTCAGGAGCAAAGACCAAGCAGCGGGGCAGGGGAGGTGCAGATGCTGGTTGGTGGCTTCAGGCTTGGGGCTCCCTGCCCTCCTGCCCTTCCTCTGGGGCCTTCACAGCCCAGGGAGTGGGGCCCGTCATGGCAGGGCAGGGCAGGGCAGGGCAGAGCAGGGCAGGAAGGCTCAGTGCCACAATCAGGAGCCCTGCGCTCCCATGGTGAAGCGCTCCCTGCCCACTCAGCAGCAGCAGGTGTGGCAGCCCAAAGTTGTGTCCCCCACTGGTGCTGGGTGGGTAAGGGGTACCTCACCATAGTGGTGTGGGCTCCTGATTCAAAGACGTTAGGGTTGGAAGGGACCTCAGTAGGTCATTGAGCCTGACCCCCTGTCCTGGGCAGGAAAGAGTGCTAGGGTCAGATGACTCCAACTAGGGTCTTGTCCGGTCTCCTCTTAAAGAACCCCAGAGTAGGGGAGAGCACCACCTCCCTTGGAAGCCCATTACAGATTTTAGCAACCCTTACTGTGAAGAAGTTCTTTCTAATGTCCAACCTAAATCTGCTTTCTGTCAATTTGTGGCCATTGTTCCTAGTTACTGAGCTTTCTCACCCCACTCTACCCTGTCACACCGGGTCCTGCCTGCTGGACTGTGGAGGCCTTGTGGGGAGGGCATCAGGGTGGGGTGCCCCAAGCCCACAGCTGCCAATCCGCATCTACCCCCAACTGGATCACAAATGTGTGTGGGGGGGGCACATGTTCCCCCATGCTCCCCAGGGAGTGCTCACAGTGGTGGGGAGCCAGCCCCACTGCCAGCCCCTGGATGAACTATCCATGGCTCCATCCCACTCCCTGCCCAGGCCCTGTGATCATGCATTCCCACCCTGGTCTTGGGTCCCAAGCCCTAGGCCCCACGTACTGCCCCAACTGGGCAATGCACCCCACCTCTAACCCTGCCCAACTCCATCCCTCCATGGGGGCCTCAATTCCCCGTCCCCCCAAAACTTACCTGAGGAGAGCTGCAGGAGCTGCTCTCCATGCTGCCTGGCTGCCCATGTGCATGTGTGCATGCTCACATGCACGTTGCACCTCGTGACTGATCACCCTCCTGGCACTTCCCCCAGTCCCTTGCAGGTTGGAACTCTGCTAGCCTGCAAGGGGAAACCTGCTGCTTCCCATGTTTTTCTCTTTAAAAGGAAAGAATCCGCATTTTACCATGTTTTTCCATGGTGAACAGACAACCAGGATCCCTGCTCATTAACATAAGAAATTATGCTATCAGGGTCCTAAAACAAAGCCAGGCACATTCAGAGGTAGATGACTGCATTTCTCTGCAGTGGGGTGATGTGAGGACATTTGTATAGCTCTTTTGGTGGTCAGGACTGAAATCCTACACT
This sequence comes from Alligator mississippiensis, assembly GCF_030867095.1. NCBI lineage: Eukaryota > Metazoa > Chordata > Crocodylia > Alligatoridae > Alligator > Alligator mississippiensis. Next base: position 62,159,822 of record NC_081825.1, read on the forward strand.
TTTCCAGTCATGGCACCTTTTCTTGTTCCATAAGGCTTTAAAGATTTTTGGAAAAAATACTGCACAAACTACCAGCAATTTAATCTATTAATCCATTGTCACAGCCAGGTGTCTTCTGCAGATCCATAACAATGGTAAAATGATAGGTGTAGTGATATTGCCAAGAGTGGAATCACTGGATGCCTGAAACTATGACAATCCTCTGGTAATTCTTTGGGTGACTGAGCAGCCCTTTTAGGGACAGCATGCTTTATTTTGAATAGAGTGAGGAGTTTAGAAAAGGTACTTTAAAAAAAAGTCTGCCCTTCACAAGGATCTGACTAGATAGGGATGTTTTGTGGGTCATCTTTTCCATAGTCAGTCACCAGAAAAAAAAATCTGCTTTCTCTGTGAAACTTAGTGGAATGTCCCTAAACTACTGAATAGATTTACAGCACATTGGCGTGCTCTGAGGACAGAACTTTGTGGTCAGAGGACTGTTGTCAGAGATCTGTATCACTATAATATCAACACTTGCTGATCTGAATAAGATCAGGTTGGTGGGCAAGGGCAAAGACTGGGGTAAACTATATTCTTTGGTGAGAACAATCAACTGGGGAAGATGTCTTTGTAGAACTGGGTTCACTTCATTCTAACTTTCTCAGAAAGCTGCAACAATGAGAGGCTGTCAGGCATATGAATTCTTCTGATCCAGGCATTACATGTTATACTAATTAATGTGTCTGTATTAGTATACACAGCTTAATTTAGAGGAGGAGCAGATAAACTCTATCAGGAACTGGACTAGATTGTCTCTTGTGGCTTTCAAATCAGAAAAACTGATTGTATCGGAAAACTTCAAACTCACAGGTTGACATTTTTAAAAAATCTGGCACTGTGTATTCAACTGTCACAGAATTGGATCTGCTGGTGCCAGTGTCCATACACTTTTGCAACTGTGTCTGGCATGAGCTCATCTGGCAGAGTTTCTTGACAAGTGGAAAAAATGAAAGTCATGGACGAATCCAATATCCCACCAGACTGATTTTGTCATTGAATGGTAGAGAGATTTTAATGATATCATGGTAATGTAACTCATGTGAGGTGCCAATAGGGAATGTGAATGTGAGGTGAATACGGATTGGCTGGAATGTGAACAGCTTTACACAATATATGAAAAGCTGAGCTATGTTTTGTCTGGCAGGGGTGAGGTCCTTGAAACACATGTATTGATATCTGTTGATATAATGCTAACTTGTTTCCAAGATACCCTGTACTATGTTGCTGAAAAGACCATTGGGTTTGTGATCTGGTGCCATCAGACATATTTTGATGCAAATGATGACATGATCCAAAAGATAAAAAGCTGATACATTAAAAGTTTATTGACAATTCTGACTACTTTGTCCATCAGCAGGGTTGCAGAAAGATTTTTGATTTTGTTCACATCAAATACCCTCAAATACAGGACAACTGATAACATGCCAAAGTACATAAACTTGCAGCAGCCTCCTTTTGTACATAATATGTAGAATTTCTGTGAGGGGCTTAGGACTGTGCCTGGTTCTGCTTGTGGTATACTGACAATAAAAGGGAAGTGATAACCAGGTTCTGAATATTGGTGTCAGCATCCAGACCTGATGGCAGCAACATTTTGATGATTTGTTAAACACCTAAGTCTAATACAGTATTACTGAAACATTGCTCAACATTCTTCAAAATAATGTATTAAGCCAAGAGAAAATCCTGGCTGCCATGCAGATGTTGACAAATGGCAAAGCTCCAAGTCTTGATGGTAATTCCAACAGAAGTCTATAAGAGACTGCATAAACTCTTCTGCTGAATCTGGGAAGAGGGAGTTGTCCCTTAAGAACATGAAGATTCAACCACAATTAAGATTTACAAGGGAAAAGAAAGTCAAATCGTGTGTTGCAACTATCGCGGTATCCCATTACTAACAACTACCATTAAATTACTGACTCACACATTCCTTAACCAAATGCTCTTGCAAATGCTGGATGGCAAGCTCCCAGAGTCTCAATGTATCCATAGATTGAGTTGGGGGATGGTGGACATAACTTTCATTGCAAGACAGATCCAAGAGAAATAGTCAACAGAACTACAATTTTTACAGCTTTCATTGACATGAGGATTCCCTTTCATATGCTTGGGCAGGCTCAGGTGTCCTGCACAATTCTTCATTGCCCTCTATCAGGTCCATGAAGCAATGCTTAACATAATAAAGAAAAGTTTTGTTCTCAGACAAATTTTGTTAACTCTATTCTATGCAGAACTTGTGGAGAAGGCAGTTGGCAACATTCTTGTTGGTCTAACATAAAAGGCGCTTGTACACGTGATGATCATCACAATGTATGTATGACAAAAGTGTTATTTGTGAGGCTTAATGGCATCATACATTACACGTGTGCCAGTTTTGGGGGTTTAAGATGAATTTGCATAATTGCAAACTGAGCTACATCTGGATGTAGTTTAGTTTCTGATGATGTATTGCAGCTGTCAGCTAGTCTCCCAGCCTTGGGAGAGGTGGGCGGGCTCCACAGAAAAAAAGGATCAGGCCCCTCACCGCTTCTGTTTTCAGCAGGCACCTGCTGAAGGCAGAAGTGGTGAGGGGCCTGATCCCCCCCTTTTTTTTTTTTTTCTTCCAGTGGAGCCTGCCTGTCTGTCCCACAGCTGGGGACCGAGCTGCTGGCAGGCTGAGTGACCCCTGATCTGTGGGGGGCCCCGGTCTCTCCCTCCACAGCAGTGGTGCCCCCCAGGGCCACCCAGGTGGGCTGCTAGTGGGTCAGGTACTACCCCAGCTTGGAGGCAGCATCTGGCCTAATCCAACTGTTCCCCGAGCCTGCCTGCTGGAAGCCCACTGGGCTCTGCTCTCTGGGCAAGCTGCCTGGGTAGCCCCAGAGGGTGCTGCCACTGTGGAGGGAAGGAGTGGGGCTCCCTGCAGCTCAAAGGCCACTCAGCCTGCCGGCAGCTTGCCCCCTGCCCATGGGCAGGCTCCAGCTCCGACAAAAAAAATAAAAATCATAACATGATGGGAAAATTGAAATGGTGGGTTTCAATTAAAAACCTATCATTTCAATTGAGGAGGCATAGAATAAAACCCTGAGGACTAAATCCCTGTCACATGTACACGTGCCCTAAGTTTCCACACCTGGGAAACTCCTAAATTGTGTGAGGTTGTGAGCAAAGCTGAAAGTTGCCATTCAGCTGCTCTGCAATTTGCTTTACATAGGTGACTATGCTTTAGCATGTTCCAAACAGGATTTGGAACTGATGGTTGATTGGTCACATCGTGGCAGTCAAACAGCTTTGGGCCCAAGTTTGACAAACAACTTAGCACATGTATCAGAATCCTGAAAATATTATATGCTACCCCTAGCATACATCAGGGCTGCTCAATGGCAGCTTGTGGGTTACAGGCAGCCCCTCCCTCTTCTGATTTCTGGTGCTTACCCCCTATTCCAGAAGGCTGAATGCAGAGATGATGGTGAGGTTGAGGCCACATGGGCAAGAGGTACAGCAGGGAGGAGAGGGGACCATTCAGTGCAGCAGTGGAGCTGTGTCTGTGCATTTGAATGGTGCAGCAGAGGCGCATGGGAGGTGGGAGGGGTGTCTGTACAGTACCTAGACCAGGCAACCTTTGTTTTTCCCTGGTGAGGCCTGTGGAACATGCAGCCCAGGCTGCTTAGAAGATGGACAGCCCTGGTGTATATTGATGGACTCAGGATTTCCTCTACCTGGGCAGTGTGTCAAGAAATCGAGTTAATGAGGAAGCTGTTTCTCACATCCAGAAAGCAAATGTTGCCTTTATTAAACTGACCACAGGAGTCAGGAAGCAGCAACAACAACACAATCTATTAAGGTACACAAAGCTGTGGTTCTTATCATTTCATTTTGTGAGAAACTTGAACATTGTACAGGTAACTGTTCTGGCAGCTGGAGAAGGTCCACCAACATTTCCCTCCTGAGTGCCAGATTGTTTAACCAAGCCTCTAATGGCAAGCTGCTGTAATGAACTGTCTGTTACAGTTTTGAATCACTGGTAATGAAGGCTGAGCTCTGTTGGGTTAGTCAAGTCACACTGGTGGGCTATAGCTGCTGTACTGAAGACTAGAATACAATCAGCGATAAGTGAGGTTGGCCAAAAAAGCATTCTGTTGGCATACTGAAGTCCTGCCTTATTCAGACCGATGGGCTGGGAATAACTGGCTACAAATCGATAGTTTTGATGTGCAGGGATCAAAGAGAGTGCTGCCCTCCTTGAGCAGTGATGCAGTGTTAATCTGCAACAATGCATGCTAGTTTTATGGAGCAACAGTGGCAGAAATCAGACCATGCTCCTAGCACAGAATTGTGGGTAGTATGGCAGGGGATGTGGTCATTTTTTTACTTTCAAATTGGTTTAGTAAGTCATATGTATGCCTCACAACAAAATCCCCTTAGATTGGTATTTCCTTGGGCTGAGCTTCATAGACATTAGGGACAGAAGGGACCTTGGAAGATCAGAGTCCAGCCGCCCCCTGCCCCAGGGGCAGAAACTCAGCAGGGAACATAGGATCCCAGTAAGATAAACATCCAGATAGATATCTCTTGAAGGCGTTTAAGATAGTTGCTTGAACCACCTCCGGTGGAAGTCTATTTCAAACCTTGGGGGCTCGGACAGTAAAGAAGTTCTTCCTCGTGTCCGGCCTGAAACGGTCATGGAGGAGTTTGTAACCGTTCGACCTTGTCATCCCTTGGGGCGCTCTGTTGAACAAATGTCCCCCAGATCCTGGTGAGCACCCCGATAAACTTATAGGTGGCTACCAGATCACCCTTGAGCCTGCGCTTTTCCAGGCTGAAGAATCCCGTGGCTCTCAGCCTCTCATCATAAGGTCTGCTTTCCTGATCTCTGATCATGCACGTGGCTATAATCTGCACCCTCTCAAACTTCTCCACATCCTTTTTGAATTGTGGAGCCCAAAACTGGATGCAGTACTCGGCTGCGGCCTCACCAAGGCTGAGTACAAGGGGAGAACGACGTCCTGTCATTTGCTTGATAAGCATCTGTGGATGCAAGCAAGCATTTTGCTTGCTTCACTAGCTGCAGCATGACATTGCAGGCTCATGTTCATCTTGTGGTCAGTCATGACCCCCAAGTCCTTTTCGTCCGTAGTGCTGTGGTTGGTTCCTGAGTCCGTAGTCCTAGCGTAGCACTGCTGAGTCTACAAGGATGCTGCAGGTTTTTCTTCCCAAGGTGGGGAACCTTGCATTTTTCAGTGTTAAACACCATCAGGCTCTTGTCCACCTATTTCCTGAGCCTGTCAAGGTCAGCCTGGATGGCCCTCCTGTCCTCAGGTGTGGACGCTTTACCCCAGCATTTGGTGTCATTGGCAAACTTGGCCAGTCAGCTTCTGATACCAATGTCCACATCATTAATGAAGCTAGTTAGTTTGATTGAATTTACATGCTTTGACTGGGTCATTCTGAAATTTGGGGACAGATTTGGCTTTTCTTTTGCTACCACTGGAGACTACCCATCTATAGATGAAATGAGAGGCATGTGTAGTAGTTCGCCCTCCCCTCCCTGCCAGAGAGGCAGATAAGTCAGCAGGGTATGTGCACCACATGGAGTTTAATCGGTCCTGAATTGAAGCGGTGTTTTTTAAAACCCAATGCTTCAATTTAGGGCCCCCATTTCATGTACATGTACCTGAAAACCAATGTGTAAGACAGGTGTCTAGTTCCAGTAAAACTACAAGAGAAAATAGAAACCTCTGTGGTAGCATCACATTTAGACCTGATAATTCAGTGAAGAGTAACCCATTTAGAGTAAGGCTAAATCTGACATGCAAGTTCCGTAAGTCATTCAGACACATCAAAGTAGAGAGGAAAACAGAAAATAAGCATCTCTGGGTCCTTGCTAAATTCAAACGGGTAGAACTAGAAAAGTGTGTGTGTGGTGGTAGGTGGGGAGAGGTAGGGGAGGATTTATTTAGATCACCTTTGTTTTGAAGAAAGTTAAAGGTATTTAAGGGAAAGGGCTGTTTCTGTGTGCTTCATATTATCCTGATACTGACTCTGCCCATTCTGTAGAATTTCATGGCTGCATTTAGGCACATTTTGGCCACCAAGTACTAGATATTCAATTTAGATGAAAAATAATGGTTTAGTTCTTTAAAGGGCGTGAGTTCATTTTAATAAGAGCTGAAGAAGGGAGAAATTAAAAACAGCTGTCCTTTTTTCTCCTCTTCCCTTTTCTTGTACCATCTGGAAGGTTTTTTGGCTATTGTATACATTTTTCAAACAAAAACTTCTATTTGAAGAAAATGATAAATGTGGCAAAAGACAAGCATTATTTCCTTTTGTCTGAAGATTTTTTTTACCTTAAAAATGCAGAAGCACTTGAATTTTTAAGCTGTAAATCTAGACATTTAAAAGGTGTAAGTGAAACTTGAATGCATCACATTTCTGGGGCTGATGTAGAAACCTGATATTGTATGCTCCAGACATCTGCACTACCGGCTTCTTCTTTTAGGATGCTTGTTTGTGGGAAAGTATGTCCAGAAATAATAATGAAAACTCATGTGTAGTCTAATGTTGACAGCTTATACATGCTGAGTAGAACTGGCATGCAGTCTTCATTTAGTTTTAAAAGACTGCTAGATTAAGGCCTAAAAAAAAAAAAGGCTACCTCCCCCTCCTCCCCATTTCGCTGCTAAAAATGTTTTGAGGACATACATTTTTATACATATGGAATTATATATTGATCTGTATTTTTACCATGAAATGTTTTTATCGATTGAAAGTGTTATGGGCTCAGAGAATGGCAATAGTTATGGCTGCCTTTCTGAATGGAGATTTAAGTGAAAATTAGTTCTTAGTTGTACTGGTGGGTTCACAGCCAGAAGTGAATACAGCCATGGCTAGACTTGCAGCATAACACTAAAGGGGCATATTCTCAGGACCTCAATTTATTCATTTTTCAGAGAAGAATATTTTTGCTTCTTTTCCTGCCTCCTCTCCTGCCTACAGACATTTTGTTGCTTAATTACTTTGTGTAGATACAAGGGCCAGAGTGTGGCAATGGGCACAGGTCCTAAGTAAGCTATACAAATCCAGGAAAAATGCGGAGTCCCGTGGCAGATGTTACATTTGTTGTGTGACATGCAAGTGACATGGGACAAACTGTAACATTCCAGACATTTAACCAGTTTTTCCCTGGATGAAAAGGGAGATCAACCACAAAGAAGTTGCTCATTGAAACAACAAATTCTTTATGGCAGACCACAATCAGCCCATTGGCCTGTTGCAAATTTGTGGTGCAATAACAACATACTGGGTGTATCTACACAAAACACGTTAATTTGTATTAGCCTAGTTTACTGCGCAGTATGGGCATGTCTACACATGCATACCCTTACTGCACACTAAAAACAGCTAATCGTGAGTAAATTCGTGAGTGCAGGTGTTACATTTAGTCTCAGTTAATGCACAGTAATGCATGTGTGGGCATGACCCAGCATTAACTTTAGGGGGCCAGCCTGAGCCTATCACCAGGGCTCCTGGCTGGCTGCCTCTCCTGCCCCAGAGCTGCAGGGTATAAAGGCCTACAGCCATTTTGTGCCTTGGGGCACACTGCAAAGATACCTACTGGAGCTTGTGCACTCTCTAGGACCAAAGCAGGGCTTGTGTGCCCCCCTGGACAGGCCACAGGCTGCTTTTGCCTGGCCTGTCCCCTTTCCACAGCTACTGCTTGGCCACAGGTGACTTGCAAAGGGCTGCAGCTTGCTGCACCCCTTGCTGAGCCCTGATACCCCACCCCTACCACCACCACCACCCAAGGGCTGCTGCCTGGCTGTCTCTGGCAGCAAGGCCAGCACCTGCTCCCTGATGCTGCCCACCCCCCCCCAGTGTCTCCTATCCTTGCAGGTTATTTGGTAAAGTGCCTCTGCTGCACGGCTCCCAGTCACTGGCCATGCCCCTGCCCCTGCACTGGGTGCTGCTACCAGCTCTCCAGGGCTGGCATCACAGGGTCAGCTGTGCTGGGGCCAGAGAACCAGCATGAAACATCAAGTTGGTAGCTTCTTCCCATTGAGCCCTGGCCCCATTGAGTCCCAGCATATGCGCACTCCCATGCTGACTGCTTGGGCCCCCAGCTGGTCCGGGGAGAAAGTTAGCAATCTTGTGGTACTCTGGGGCTGTGCTGATATCCAAGACAGTTTGTGTGGGGCAGGAGCTCAAACACCCACATTTATGAATCCCTGTCAGGTAGGATGCAGGTACGAGAGTACTCCCAATTGGTATGGCAGTGCCACATTGTCAAGGCCTGATGAGCACAGTGGATGGCTGTGACCAACTACAATCATCAGTCTGGTCATGCCTGCAAGTCCATGGACTTTATGTGGGATCTGACCCATATTTTGGCACCCTGGGACCCAGGCTGCACCCCTGCAACTGTCACCAGCCTGAGGCCCTGCCCTGCCCTGCCCCCTCCAGTGACATATCACCAGAGGAGGTGTCCTTAGGCCTTCAGCACCCTGCCCTCCCCTCCCCCCTAGCTGCTGCATCCACTGGCAGTTCAAGGAGCCCTGGCTGCCTCGCCCTTGGTGCAGCCTCAGACTCCGTGATGAAAAGTAGCTGACAACATCACCAGGTCCTCTCTGGGGGTGTCCCTGGGCAGGTGCCGACCTGCTACGCACCATTGTGGCAGGCCAGGGCCTGCCCAGGGACACCCCCCAGGAGTGTCCAACCAACACGGGTTCATTGTGGGCAGATCCTGACTGACTAACCTTGTTTTCTTCTATGACCAGGTCACCAAGTCCTTGGATGCGGGTGTTGACGTGGATGTTGTCTACCTGGACTTCAAGAAGGCCTTTGACACTGTTTCTTATCTAGATTTTTTTATGAGAATGGGATGACTGTGGCATTGATGCCTACATAGGCAGATGGGTGGCAAATTGGCTCTCTGGATGCGACCATTGAGTGGTGGTGGATGGGTCATTTTCAACCTGGAAGGACGTGTGCAGTGGAGTTACCCAGGGCTTGGTCCTCGGCCCTGTGCTAGTCAGCATCTTTATCAGTGACTTGCAGGTGCGCGTGGAAAGCACGCTGTCCAAATTCACTGATGACACAAAGATGTGGGGAGAAGTGGGCACACTGGAGGGGAGGGACAGAATCCAGCTAGATCTAGACAGGTTGCAGAGGTGGGCGGATGAGAATAGGATGTAATTGAACACAGACAAGTGCAAGGTGCTGCATCTAGGGAGAAGGAACCTGCAACATGCCTATAGCTGGCGAACACCCTTCTCAACAACATAGTGGCTGAAAGGGATCTTGGAGTCATTGTTGACTCAAGGATGAACATGAGGCGCTAACGCGAGGAAGTGGTCAGTAAGGCTAACTGCACCTTGTCATGCATCTACAGATGCATCACGAGCAGGTCCTGGTAGGTGATCCTTCCCCTCTATGCGGCACTGATCAGGTTGCAGTTCGAGTACTGTGTCCAGTTCTGGGTGCCGCACTTCAAGAGGGATGTGGCTAATTTTGAAAGTGTCCAGAGGAGGGCCACTCGCATGGTCAGGGGGCAGCAGACCAGGCCCTATACAGATAGACTGAAGGGCTTGAGTCTATTCAGCCTCCACAAGAGAAGACTGAGAGTGGATTTGGTGTCTGTCTATAAATTCACCGGGGGGAGGGGGCCAGCAGAAAATAGGTGAGGCTCTGTTCCCCCGGGCACCATCTGGGATAACAAGGAAAAATGGTAACAACTTGAGTGAGAGCAGGTTCAGGCTTGAAATCAGGAGGCATTACTTTATGGTTAGGGCTGCCAGGCTCTGGAATGGGCTCCCAAGGGAGGTGGTGCTCTCCCCTACCTTGGGGGTCTTCAAGAGGAGGTTGGATCTGGCTGGGGTATTATGATCCCAGCACTCATTCCTGCCTAGGGCAGGGGGTCGGACTTGATGATCTGTTCAAGTCCCTTCTGACCCTAGAAACTATGAAACCATGGATTGCGGACCCCAGATGCAGCTGGTTACCCATGCCCATGTCAAGCCACCAGCCTCGCCTGCCCTGGACGTGTAGTAAGTCCCACACTGGGGGGGGAAGGTGCTCCCAGTCCCCACCTCTGCCCCCAGTCCCAGGCCCTGCCCCCACACCCTTTCTGGCTTGCCCACAATTTCCTGGCCCTGGGTTCCCCCACAACATGCAGAAAGGTGGGACACAATTCAGAACTTTACTGAGCAGCCCATGTCCCTGCAGCTGGGCAGGCATGGGCCTCTCATAGCTTAACATGTCTATGCCAATGTCAATGTCCTCCGTGGCAGTGCAGAGCAGAGACATGTATTCCTGCCATAGGTAGCCCTCCAGAGGTTGCATGGGTTTGTCCCACACACCATTTAACTCACCAGGGGGGACCAGTGGAAAATAGGTGAGGCTCTGTTCTCCTAGGCATCATCCAGTATAATAAGAACAGGCCCCCTGCACCTGGTTTGTGGCTCAGGGCCGCAAACCAGGAGTAAAGGTGTCCCTAGGGCCCCAGGAGGATCAGCAGTAGCAGCGGGCCCTAGTGGCTCAGGCATCTCTCAGCCTGCACAAACAGCTCATTGCACATTGCCCAGGGCATGTACAACAGGGGCATGCTTGGGGTAGAGCAACGGCAAGGGGGGCTGGCCCCAGGGCACCCTCAGTGGGGAGGGTGAGGGTGCAGCCAGCCCCTTGCCCCAGTTGTCCGGAAGCCCTGTGTCATGAGGCTGGGTGCCATGGGCTGGGCAGCAGCACAGCAGAGCGGTTGTCTTGTGAGGGGCCCAGGGCGGAGTGGGGGTGGGGTGGGCAGTGGGGTCTGAAGCCATGGCAGCAGGTGCTGCCAGCAGCCTGACTTGGCCTGCCCTAATGATTTTAGTTAGCTGTGGGAGGTTGGGGGGGAGGAATGTGTGTTGTATTTTTTGCACTTTTCTTATCCTGGAGGAAGGTATCTATGAACAAGATTAAGCAAAGTTCAAAGACCAACAATTCTGCAACTAGTGCCATCACATTACTCTGCATGCTCTCTCAACCCTGTTTCTAAAAACTGCGGGTGCCTTTACACATGCAGTGAGGCTGCTCCGACATGTTTTAAGTACAGTGCCTTGGAGCAGACTCAATTAATCCAGTCTGTTGGAGCATTACAGTGCTCCAGCAGACTCCAGTGTCACATGTATCAGCATCCCCATCCTGAAAAATGGCTGTGGGGGCACTTTAACTAAAGCTCATTCTACAAACATTAGTTAAAGTGCCCCCACCACCATTATTAAGTGCGGAGATCCTGATGCACGGGATGCTCCAGGTGCTTTAATTCAACTGGCAATCAGAGCTGCTCTAATTAAAGCACCTCTCCCGCCCCCCTTCCCAAAGCATGTGTATAAATGCCTTGTTTTTTTAAGTGTGCAGTGGAGTTTCTTCCCCGCCACAAACTAGGAATAAAATGAACATGCAACATTTTATTTCTTTTAGTACAGAAAGCATGATTTGCAAACAGGGATCAGCTTACTTGTTAGTTGCATGCATTTCCTTTTATCCTATCGGGAAATTGTTCATGAGCACCATAAGCTAATCACACGTAAGGTCCTTAATTCCCATAAAACCACGAAAGTTTTTATTCTTTCAATAACAGCTAGACAGTATTTTAGAACAATAGTTCTCAAAGTTGCATACCACCAATTGTTTTCTTTGTACAAGTATGCACGCACATTTAAAACTTGGTTTACCAAAAGAGTGTCTCTCTCACACATGGTCCACAGAGAGAAAGGCTAGGAAGAAAACCCACTGGATTGTACAAAGTACAATGTTTGAATCTGATCCAACACTCCAAGGCTACAAATAAATGTCACATTTGTTCTGAAAGAAACCATTTTCTCCCAGGACAGTGTGATTGTTCAGATGTCCATGTCTGTTGTCCTGGGATAAAAATCTAAAAAAGTCATGGGATAAAATGTGCTAACAGGTTGTCCTAGGGATACTGTAAAATGCATCTGAACTGTTGTCCTGAGATTGCCTCCTAGAATCAATGTCAGAAAAGTAACAGTGTATTCAGATGCTCATTAAACCCCAACTGGAAGGGTGATGTGTGTACACACCAATTCTGGGACTTTTCTGTTCCAGGAGAAACATAGGTACAACTTGTCTGGGGACAAATGCAACATCTCTTTCTAGCCGTGGGTGGATCTAGGATTTTGAAAGGGGCAGGGTGCAGGTGGTGTGTTGTATGGAACCACAACACATGTTTCTCTCTATTTGAAGAAAAGTTAGATGCCTTAAATTTACACCACTACTAAGCCTCTGGTATTCCTGTACTAAGACAGTAAGTAACATTTTAAGTACAGCATGTTGACTTAAAGTGGGTAAACTAACATAATAATCTTGGATTCTTGAGGGAGGCTTTTGCCATAGCATGATGTAATAAAGAGAATACTTTCCTAAGTGCATAATATCATGTGTAGTTTCTTATTAGTCAGTTACCATTTTGGCTTTGATATAATACACAGAGGATATGACTGTGTAGTAAGCATCATCATAGCATCCCCAAAATATGTGTTCCTAAGGCTCTGTTGAAAAGTACACAGTGACACTGCAGCATATAATATTCTACGTTTTAAAACACATCATGGCCTGCACTGTGTCACATTTCTTAAAATAAATTCTCATGACATTTCAATGAAACCTTAGCTCTTGTGATCTGACTGTACAAAATAAAGGGTTAGGAACATAAAAAATGAAGATTATAGAGCAAAACATTATTACTAGTTTGGGAGCTAAACGAAACCCCAAAGGTTTAGTCATAGCAGAGTACTTTATATTGTACATAGCTCCCTAGTTGGTCAGATAACTGGAGTTTTACAGTATGGTGTTTGGGGACTGAGCAACACCAGAATTGGCCTTTTAAGGAACTTAGTCTTGAACATTTTGAAAATGATTCAGAACAAGGTCATTTGAAAGGAGAGGAATGCCTATAGTTAAACTGAAAAAATGTGAAGAACTCAAACTGACATTTTATAAAGTTACCCATTAACTTATACACAATATTATAGTTGTATACCATGCACACACAGGTGTAAATTAATCAATAATGGAAAACATTAGGATAGGATAAAACCCCATGCATGTAAATTTTGGGAGGTTATAGCCTATTAGAGTATGCTATTTTAATAAGGAGTCCATGCATCAGAGTAAGAAAAAATTATAAAATTAATACATTTTTGAAGCCACTAAAATAGGGCTCTCTCACATGGAATCCATACATACTTAGGAATTTGGTTTTTAGAATAATTCCCCAGGTAGATGGATTAATAGGCAGAAAGCATACTGTTATCACATGACTGTGCAATTTACTACATGGTTATTACGCATATATGAAATGAGATGCATATGTCCATCCAGGAAGAGCACACACCAACTGCTGAAGCTTCCTTAGCCTGATGAAGGGTTTTTGAACCCGAAAGCTTGCTTAATAACTATTCTCCAACCATTTGGGTTGGTCTAATAAAAGATATCAAATTCACCCAAGGAACCTTGTCTGCCTATGTCCTTAGACCAACACGGCTACAACCCAAACCCCTATGTCCATTTATAGATTATATGGGATAAATCCAACCCCTTCCCCTTGGGAGGGCTGGAAATACTAGATTTTAAGGTTTTAATATTTTTGGATTTAGAAAAGTGTTTAAAGCATTGAAGTTTTCTATGCTTTTCTCTCAGATGTGTACACTTATACCAGTAAAAGAGTAATGTCTGGGCTAAGTGGCTGGAAACCAGTCTATACCTGTAAGAGAACAAAAGTTTGGCACACAAAACTGGTCTATACCCATAACAGAACAGAAGTTTGGCACACAGACTGGTTTAAAAATGAAAGAGCCTTGTCTAAGATTTGCCCCCCTCAAAGGGCGAATGTGTGTTTGCTACCAATCACAACTATGCCACTTACAGAAAACCACATAATTTACATTGAATCCACCTTGGACTTAGTCTTATGAGGCTTCATTCATTATTCTTTACACTTTAGGTGGCTTTGTAGTCTTTTTCTCTCACTGAAAGAGGTCATGATGCACAAAATCGTGACTTGGTAGAATTTCATATCCAATTTTGCACAAGTGAAAATTACCACATGTGGTGAAAGGCAGTAAAGAAGCATAGCTAAAGTTACCAAGGCACTTGGACTTCCAGGAGAAGGGATACAAAATAGGTCCAAATTAATAGTTACCTTTCATTCAGAATAACTGCAAAATACAGTTCAGCTTCCATATGGAATTGATAGCTGACACAATAGGAACCTCTACCTAGAACAACACCCACATATACAGTGAGAGTAGTATTTAGCATCAGAACTGAAAATGGATTTCCCTCAATCTGGGGAAGTCAGGGACTGATTTGATCTTTGCATGAAAAAGGGAAGCCAGAAGAAGGCCTTTACTGGAACAGGTTCAGAGAAGAAGAGAACAAACCAACAACAACAAAGTAGACATAGCAAGCACTAGCAGTGTAGCCCTAAGAAGAGAGGAAAAGGGAGAATGAAAGAGTGCATTGTGTGCAAGTATTTTGATCAAGTGATGGCTGAAAAAAGTTTAGAATTGGGAGAAAAAAAATGGTTGCTGCTCAACTCCTCCCATGTTCAGGGAAAGAAGACTTTGTATGTTTTTTGGCAATAGAAAAAAAATCCTATCAAATATGCTTATTTGTCCATGGTAACTGAGTATCCTTGTCCATTAGCATGGTCAGTGATGCGATTTAAATATGTTAGTAACTAGTTTTCACCAATAAACACACATATACTTATACAGAACTAAGGACATGCACACATGTGCACACATACACACAACCAAATCAGAGAAGACTTTATAATATTAAATAAGCATCATTTATACATTGCCAAAATGGTTTTGTGGTTTATTGCACTGCAGTACCCAAAGGAAGATTAAAAATTAAAAATAAAAAAGCCTACAGCAAATATTTGTCTGTATACTGACAAAAGTTAAACATACTTAAATTCAGCTACTTCAGTAAATCTCTCCAAGGACCAGCAATACCCAAAAGTTGAGTTCATTTCACATTTGGACCTTTTTTTAAAAATTCTTATTTTAACTTGAGCTACTGAAGTCTATGTAAATCACGACATCATGAAAATGTGGGCAGTGACCTCTCCTTACCACAAAAAGAATCATGCATAAGTGGCTAACATCTGGGGTATTATTTTTGTCATATACAAAATAATAAAAATGTAAATGAAATCTAAAATGCCATTCTTAGGGTTAAGGGCAGTCAGTCCAGCTATGGAAAAGGCTATTTCTACCTTATTAATAAAACCCCGTTCTGACTAGGTCAGTTCCCACTGGCCAGAAAAGAGGAATTTCATCATCTTCCAAGTGGGAACCATCTATCAACCAAACCTACCACATTTTGTATGTTTCCTAATAACTTACATTAGATAATCTTAATGATTTACAACTGTAAGAACAAGACTGGCTCTCTACATCCATATGAGTAAATGGACAGATGCCTCATTACCCAGATGTTTTTTAAATTAGAAGGTATTCAAAGGTAAAAAGCAAAAATAATGGAACCACCAATGAAGGAAACTAGACCTAAACATGTGTCTTGGCTATGTGACAACAAGAACAAAAGACATTTAAGATGTCTATAGATAGAAAACAGCCATCTATACCAAAGGAGAGAGTGTAATTATTAAGAATAAAAGAGGGACTATCTAGGAATAAGAACAAGTTAAAAAAGGCAAAATTAGAGCACTATATTAGGAAATTATTTGACACTTGGATATACATTAGGTCCCCATCCTTCCTCAGAATTAGGTAGCATTAACAAACATTTATGACCATGAACAATCCCACAGATGTCAAAAGACCTCTGCAAGGAAATGTGTCTTGCTGTTTTTTCCCCCAATGCAGGCTAAGAGTCCAAGTGAAATGGTGAAGAACTCACAGTTTGGTAAAATCAAATGTATATAAAGTAATAATGGCCTCCCGGTGTCGGTTTCAATTCTCCTGGCTTGTTGTCACTGTGGCATAGACAGCTGTCTCTCTTTCTCTCCACAGGTTCCTGGTCAGCCCAATCTGTCTGGGAGTTGTTCAGAATCCATGGATCTGCTTCTGGTAAGTAATGCTGCCCTTCTGGGCTTGCAATAGTTCTCAAAATTCCCTCTCGGAGCTGCCACCACTTGCCCTCTGTGGGGCATGGCTCTGTGCTGGGCTGCTGAGTGCCCGCAGGGGAACCCACTTCCAGTCCCCTGGGCTTCCTGTCCAGCGGGGTTTTTATCTGTAGTTCTGTGGGCCGGCTGGTGAATCCATAAAGCACGCAGCCATAAAGTATGACCACACCAGCGCAGGAGCTGATTCCGGCTCCTCCCGAATCAGCTGTTATTTTGGTTTTTTGTTTTTCTCTGCCATGGTGCTTCCTCTGGCTGCAGCTCCACACCCACAGCTCCCTTGGCTTGGTGCTGGCTCCACTCATCTTCCACCCCAGGTGAGTTCCCCTCTGGGGTTCTATTTGTGTCACAGTGGCCTATACAGTCTGTGGGGTTTTTTTCCTTTTAGGGTGTGTGATTTTTCTTTTTTTCATATTCCTGTCTGACTGACTATGTTAGGAGGTGGAGGTGGAAAAGTGACATCGACTTAGTGTTAAAAAAATAATAATAATCAAAAGCATTTTACCACGCTTAAGGTCCCCATCAAGCTACCACAGTTAAGGCTTAGCGATTCCAATAAACAGGAGTACCAAGAGTAGGTTTCATGATTAAGTACCCAGTTTAGCAGCCAGGTGCAGCCTTCACTAACTACAGGGTGTAGCTTGATCCAGGGCCAATGTAACTGGCAAGGATAGGACAGACTGTCGCCCATGGCATCAGATTGAAGAGGCTAGCAAACAGGGTGTGTGCACACCTTCAACATGCTCATCAGGGGGTGCCTTTAGGAGTCTGGTCATGTGCAGAAGTGAGGAAGGTAGCTCCAGCCCTGCCAAGCTGCTGCTCTGGGGCTCTGCCCTCACCAGGTCTCAGGTATGTTAAAAGTGAGGGTGACAAAAATCCTTGAGCCATTCATGCCTCTGGAGCCACAGTAAGATGCCTTTGCTGCTTTCCTGCCATGCTCCACCTACATACCACAAAATAACACAGTACCACAAAACAACATTCTACTATAATCTAAATTTTGCCTAATGGAAAAGCAATGACACATATGTATTTTATGTACTTGAATACATACGGCAGAGCAGTTAGTTTACCCTGAGGTCAGTTGTTACTTAAGAAAGTACCTTGCATTCACCCAGTGCAATTCCTAGTATGTATTAACTGACCTATTACACATTTGAAACTAAAGTAAGTTTATTGCAACTTATGTTAGCATGTACTAATATTTGCACTATGCACTATTCTAGCAGTCTTTGAGCTGTCATCACACACTGTATTGAATTCCTTCAGAGAGGACTATTTTATCTGCCTGTATGCCCTTTACGCAAGGGTTAGGGTGACTGGATGTCACATCTCTGTTTACATGTCTGGGTGTAGCTAGGGTTAGTTTGGTTTCAGGAGTCAGCCTCAGTGTGCTAGAGATTGCATTACTACACAGTATCCCTGTACCATGCATCTTATACACCCTGCTAGAGCCATAGATGTTCTGAATCTCCTCTCACTCTACAGAGAGACAGAAGTTTAGGAAATATTAAAAAATAATATTTTTGAGGCCGTTGCTAAAGGGATAGTCGAGTAGGCTCACAGCTGTGACAGTGCAATGCCAGATGAAAAGTGAGGATTTAAAGCTGTGCTCATGAAGCTATCCATACTATGAGGGGATGCAGAAGATTTTGCTATGGCATGCTACCATCAAATCATAGCTTAGGACAGAAATGACCAATGCAATCAGGAAAGAAGGGGTTTGTGGACTGATGCAGCCTCTTACAGTGGGACATATGACTGAAAGCTGGGATGTCTTTTCTATGCAAGTGGCTAGCCAAGGAGACACTGGTATGAGGCTAGATATTCAGGACCAAGGTCCTGGAAACAACAAACCTCCCAGTCCTACGGAAGAGTCCTCATTTGATAAATATTAATTTTTTACTCATAAGATTAGCTTTTATCATAACAAATAGATTTTACATGCCATAACAGAACTGTCCAACTGGCAGCCTGTAAGGGGTTAATGTGTGGTCTCCAGGCTTCTGTCCGGTCACTGCATATCCTATTACTCTGGCTGCGGCTGCAGCCAAGGTCTCTAGGAAGCTCTACCCTCCTTCAGCTTATGTTTCCAGGGAGTGAGGCAGTGCAACCCATGGCACTGGGGGGAGCTTGTGTCATAGTGCAATGAGGAAGCTGAGGTGGGAGCCACCTCAGGCAAGGTGCAGGAGTGCAACCTGTGTGTATGGTGGAGGGGGGAGGGAGGGGTGGCCCAGGTGTCCATGGCTCACACTAATGCAGCCTGTACAACATGTGGCTCATGGCCGTTTAGAGGTTCAACAGTTTTGTACCATGATACATGTCTGATGCATGTTCTTTTTTCTTGGTGGTGCAGGAAACCATATTACTGGATGAATGTCAGCTAGTGGCCTGTCTGAGTTTTACATTAGCTTTCACATAAAACGTATGACTCCACTAGGGGTTCCAATCTTAATCACTGTCTTGCTGCATCAGCTTTTTGGTCCTAGCCAAGCTATTCTCTACATACACAAATGTTTCTAAGTGTTTCCCCACTCTGCCCTCTATGAACCCTGGCTTTATACTGCAGCAACTCCTCTTCCTTTCCTTGCATGCTCAAAATGGTGACTTTTCCAGGGACAGATCAAAAAAGCAGTATCACAATGAGAATTAATATTTCACTGTACAAGTCCAGTACTTATCCAGCCTCTTTGTCTTTCCCACCTCCTGTCTGTCCCTTCTAGCAATTCCCATTCCCCAACCCAACATACTCAAAATGGCAGCTGTCCCACTATGTTTTGCCAGACTTACACCTATTATTGGAACTATGTTTACTGAGTCTACACTTGTATAATATTTTCAGAGCAAGGAATTAGAGCCATGTATAAGAGATTTTCTCTGTATTTTTTCCAGAGCATAGCATTTCAGCAGTGTAGAAATGTTTAAAGCATTTTTCCAAGTATAAAACTTAGCATTGGAGAAGTATTTGAGAAACGCATGAAAATTCTTAGAGATCATAAAGTATCTTAAGGTTAACCTTAGGTGTGATGAACAGTTATTGCAACTCTGCCCTCATTTCACTACAAACTTTATACCTGTACATTTTTAGGTACAGAAAGTCCTTTAGGAATTTTCTAATTGCACAAAGCAGAGATGCCTTGGCACTGATTCCTGGGCACATAGTTGCTATTTCAGTCATGCAAAATATCAGGTGGACCCATTCTGGTGAATAACTACAGTCATCTTTTGCATCTGTAACAATTCTAAAAACTTTTTTGTCTATCTAGTTACATGGTTCAGTGAAACATTCAATTATGTAAAGTCATTTTTACAGGGGTGCAAATGCTATTGCTAGCCCTTTGAATTTCTAGTCCTTCTCTCTTCCGCCATATTCCAGAAAGTCCTCCAGAACCATAATTCATAACAACCAGCTACTCACTACTCAAACATTTTAAGAGTCCATAGAGGGCTTCAAATGTCACAGAAAGCATTGTAGGAAATGATTTACTATGTCAACAGTCTCCAAATACTGGGAAGAGGCTTCAAGGCATGTCAGAATTGATGGGGAAAGAAATTATTCAGTGCCATAAAAACCAAACAATAAGCAGTTGCTACCTTTCTTATCTTATACAGGAACTGCACTTGAGCTGAACAGATGCTATAACCAGACCCTTTATCATTCCCCTCAACTCCTGCCACATCTGCAGAGGAAAAGGAGAAGAAAAGATAAATAAGTTTGGCAAACTCTTAGCAGCTTCCCAGAAGTGACACTGAGGAGCTCTGTAGTGGATACTGTTTCTTAGGCCAAAGGACAGAAGCAACCAAGAAGCTAAAAGAGAAAGCCTTCTTCATGACTGATAACCTGACTGAATAGAGCTTTTGATGGGAAACCATTTTAAAAATAGGGAAGATCTAGAGGCAGCTGTTGGAAATCATAGAAAGGCATTGCTGGGAGGAAAAATAATAAAAAGACATACTCTATAAAAACTTTTCCTTTTTGGTCACAGTAGACTCACATGGTTACAGCTGTGGCCCTGCAGAACCTAAAGAATTCCATTTATCTGGGAGCAGTAATTTGCCACAAAGGCCCTCAACTATAGTTTCTTCACACATCATGTCAAAAGAAGTAACTTCTATGAAGGGAACTGGCCACTGATCCCTCCAACCTAAACAAGGGATTGTTGACATGGTGTTCTGGACCCAGGATTTCTAAAAGGGTGACCAGGTGAAAACAATAAACATAGGGCAACACAAAGCTATAAGCTATAGGGTGGCTTAAAGTTTGGTGGAGTCTGTGCAAAGCTGAACTAATCATTCTGAATTGTTATACTGTTTGAATCAATTTAACCCATTTCACTTATGTCTCTACTAGTTCTACTTTTTTTGTTTACTTTTTTTTTTTGTAATATAAGAATGGTTTGATTCAGCTGTGAAAATGTATATGAAAAGCATCTCATTAAGTGTTTGCTAAACGCAATATAGCTAACCATGATACTCCAGCCCTCACTGTTAAAAATTCCCATGGATCAATAAACTTGGAAAAAAGGAAGCATAAAATATTAGGACATAATCAAACACCAAAAGTGAAAGGAACACACAACATTTTTCATAAATTTACAGAAAGTATCTCATAAATATTAATGAAATGTTACACATGGCACATAGAAATCCACATGCCTACTGCCATTTGATTTTAAGCAGTCCAGGTTCTGTCCTTAAAGTAGGAACCCAAGGCAGCCCTGATCACACATCCCTGGAGCTTGTCATGTTAGGCTAGGGACATACATCACAAATAACCTGGTTTAAGTGATCAGAAACTGGTTTAAACCTGTAACAGAACAGACATTCAGTGCACATAAACCAGTCTGAAAATGGCTGAAACTGGTTTGTGATAAATCTGGTTGAATGTAGTATCAGACTTAGCTGATTTGCCTCAAACCAGTTTATGCAATATCTGTCCCAGACTCCTTGCTAGTTTAAGTTAAATCAGAATCCCTCAGCATTCTGGCATGCTCTCTGGGCTGGGCCGAGCTCTGCTCTGATCCGATCTGGCCCCTCCCCTCTGCTCTCTAGCCGGAGCAGGGGCCAGAGCTATCTGCTCTCTAGCCAGAGTTGACCTGCTGTAGGCCTGAGACAAATTCCTCCCTCCGTCCCCTCTCCCTCCCACTGGCAAAACCTGAGGACCAACTTGCCTTCACAGCTTGCAGCCAGACAGGGACAGAGTTAATTCCTCCGTCTGTGTCCTCTTCCCTCCCCCATCAGGGTTTGGCTGAAGTCTCAATCATCATCACAGTGTGCTGGAGATGTAGTTAAGCGAAGTTGCAAACAGCTTCACCAGAGAAGGCAGAGAGCTACATTTACATTATAAAGCAGAACCTGCAAAAGATATGAATGTCTAAACAAAGTCTTTCTGAATGCCTGTCTGTAAGGAGACACAGGATTATGTAAGACTTATGCAAGACTTTCCCTTGCTTCCTTGTTTACATTTTAAGTTAGAGTAAATTGTGTATACTGTGTTTAACTGGGCTGTATCTTAGCTTAGGCAAAGATTTTTGGTAGTTCCCTGTTGTATGCTTTGCAGGTTGCTGTGTTCAATACATGCCTGCTTCAGAGAAAGGACTTTTTCCTCATCCCTACTGCTCAGTTTCCTAGCACTTGCCCCCCCACCCCCCCGCCTGCCTAGGATGGTGGCTGGCATCCCCTTAATCCTGCTAGCCCTGGCTGGTGCCTGCCCCTGCCCCCTTCACTCCAGCAGGGAGGGGTAAGAGCCTTGGAGAGCATTTCTCTTTCCTCCCCTTTGGCAGTGGCTGGCTGACACTCTAGCACCCCCTGGCTTCTGGCTTGAGCCACTGCAGACATGTGCCTGCATCTTCTGGTTTAACAGAACATGTCTGTCCAGCTAGTAATCAGTTTAAACTGTGCAGCTTAAATAATCTACAAAGAGTGAATCAATTCAGGCTCATGCTTTTTGAATGTCTGTCCCTAGCCTTGGAGAGGGAGTCTTGCTGCCTGATCAAAATGATCTGAAAACCTTTGAACCTTCAATTCCCAACTGTCAGTGGAGTTCTTTCCTTTGTTCCCACAGATGTTATGTAACAAACAGCATCAGGTACTACTCAGTAGCTTCTAGCCTTGTCAAGCAATGTAGCCATCTATCCCTCAGTCTCCTAAATGCATACTTTACAGTCATTCTGCATCTGCTTTGGCTGGAATTGAACAATTCTACAAGGCAACTGTCCAAAATGACTTCATTGCCCAGACTAACACAGGATATGCTTGGTCTCCCAGAAAAATGGGCGGGAGTGTCAACATCTTACTGAGAAAATTTACCTTTTTATTTAAATAAAAAGCCAAAATTCCTGAAAATCAAAGCATCACGACCTTCCCGGACCACCTTACATGAAATGCCCTCTTCTCCTGAGTGCATAGCTATCAATAACTTACTGAGGATTTGCAGCTCTTATGACAATACCTTCCATAACAGTAGTACTTCTTTCTAATAATAATCTATGTACCAATACTACATTGATTTGTAGCGAAGTAAAGGCTGATTGGAATCCAGCCATGGCAGATCTGGCAGATCTTCCCAGGTCTAGAGGACAAGTCTATCATACTAATTTTGTGAGGCTAGAAACAGCACTGCAAAGGTTATTCAAGAAAACTTCCTCTAGTAGCAGATGCTCTATATCACTGTCTTCCTTGTCTAACTGAAGTCTTCTTTCAGTGAAGCTGTAGGCAGGGTATCCTAGCTCTATTATAAAAACTCCTCGATACTGTGGCAGCTGTCTTGCAACACTGTAACTTTCTGGCAAATTAATCTCCACAACCCACTATATATTTGGAATTGTGAGCATTGTGATGTGGAATGCAGTTTCAGTCATGGTGGCCAATAAACATTTGAAAATTTTCTTGCCTCACACAAGAGATTAGACCATGAGATAGCAGGAAAGGAACCATGGGAATCTTTGGGTTTGGCACCAGGTCCAAGAAGTGTAGTTGCTTCTGGCTCGTTTCCATTATGAATCCCAAAGTGCATGTGCGTGATGGGAAAAGCAGCAACAAACCCACAAAGAAGTAAATCAACAGCAAACAAAGTACAGAAACCAGAAGTAGAATAAAGGTGCCTGGGACATCTTCCCACAATGCCAAACACAATACGGAAGGAGTCTTGCAGTGTGGAAGCAATGATTTGTATGAACCAGCTGGCTGTATAGGCATGGCTACAGTACATCTGAGACCTGACAGGTAGTGTGAACACAAAGTTATATCAGCTTTGCAGTATAAAATTGAACATGTTTTTTGTGCAGATGGGTTGTGCAAGTTGCTCAGCTCTTGTACATTAGATACAAGAGAAAATTAAAGTGTGGATATCTTAAAAAAATCCCTTGAATCTTCAGCATGGCCTCCACATTCTCTGACAATGAGATCCATTAAAACACAGGGAGCACTTTCAAATTTTAAATATAAAAGTTTATAAAAAGAATTAAAATATATTTTACATTTAAAATATAGAAAGTGTTTTAACGTATCACTGGTATGAGTCAGTTTCATCCTCCTATACTGCACCCACAACAGGTGTATCCAGAACAGTAGCACCTCAGCTGCCCCAAGGTGACACCATGCCCACTG
Source organism: Alligator mississippiensis (assembly GCF_030867095.1). Classification (NCBI taxonomy): domain Eukaryota; kingdom Metazoa; phylum Chordata; order Crocodylia; family Alligatoridae; genus Alligator; species Alligator mississippiensis. The sequence goes on from NC_081825.1 coordinate 62,183,595, forward strand.
CATAAAATTTAGCACAGTAAAAAACACAAGAAGATATTCTTTAAAATACCCTACTCTCTCCTATACATCTTCTTTAAATTTATTACATGCCAGTCACCTTGGTCATAAATCTTCTACTTACCCATCTTTCCCTTCTTCAGAAACAGCTTTCCATTGTCCTTGGTGGCTGCTTCTATATACCCTTCTATCAGTCTTAGTTGAAAACATCATTTTACCAATACTCATCTTCTTCCCAAGCAAGTTGCTTAACCTTTTATATTCAGCACAGTGCTACTACACCAACCTCCCTACACATGTTGCAGTCTCAGCTAATTAAATGGAGATGGAATCAGATGCTGGTGCTAATTTGAATTACTATATTTTTAAGACTATGAAGCTATTTGGTTCTGTAGGAGCTTTTCTTATTATAGACAGTAATAATAATAACTAAACAGTAAAAACAGTCATAGTAGAAGAAGAATTCAAATCTTTACCTCCTTATGATTTATTAACCACAATAATTTTTCAAGCTTGTAAGTGTGGGACCTATAGCAGCTGCTATAACCATTGCTATTACATTTGATTCAACTTTAAGGTTCATATTTAGCTCTGTTTTATACTAGTATCTGATTGCAGTGGATTGAGAAGACAAAGATTAACAGAACATGAGATCGAGTGACAGGACTGCATTGACATCTCTGAATGCAGTTAAATTAATCTTGCACCCATTGGTCCACAATACAACAACTATATTGACAGGATTAGGAATGTAGTTTAACTAGGCTGCAATGTAGTTAACACATTGGGAATTAACAGCAAGAGCTCAGCATCCTCCTCCTTTTGTAATCTGTTCCAGAGTGCTTGAGACATCAGCACCCTTCCCTTGTATGACTGGAGAGGAAGTGGAGAAGATGGGTTGTTCTCTTTAATTTACCAGACATTAGGATCTTGCTGGATTCCCAAATGAACAGTCCTTTCCCTAATAGAAGTTAAACTCATACCTGCTACTCAGATGGACTAGCATACCTTAAACTGAATGTGTGACAATGCCCCAGATCCAAAGCTCCTCTTTTTCTACCTAAGGTGCAATATGTCACCCCCAGCTAAGAAAAAACACCTACAGTTCCTTCCCCTTGATAGGCTTGGCTTCTGAACTATCAAACTGCCCATCTCTGGATGATGAGATGATTGTGATGATTGGGACTGGAGGGGTGTGAGGATCTGGCAGGGGACATCTATGTCCTGGATCTCAGGGCAGCCCCATGCCTGATCACAATAATCAGATGATTGTCCAGATTGGGTCTGAGGCAGCCCCAAGTTTGGGACATACATCGTGGTTTCAGTTTAAGGCATGATACATCTTTGTGGCTTTGTTGAACATTGTTGTGGTTGGTTTGCCATTTTATTGCACCACAAATTGTTTGAATGTTTGGCATGTTGCACTTTAACCATGTTAATTGTAATGTCTGCCATGGGTCTATGCAACTCAAACAAACAAGTAATATCAGCCTAAAATAAACACTTAAGACTATAGTATCCACCACAGGAATAATTACATTCTGACTGGTCTCACCCATGCCTTCCCTTGGAGAAAATACATTCCATAAGTGTCAGGTTGGTTGGTTGGCTTCTTTTGACACCCCTGCATTTGTAATTTTGTAAATTTCAGCACTGTTTGCCCTCATTGAAAGTCCACCAAGCTATTTTGTTGCTTTTTGCATTCCTTGTTAACTGAATTTCAATTCATACCATGGCCTTCCTGATGTCCTCAGGCCATCCCTATGTTTTCTCCTGTTGGAAGAATAACTGGACTTTTGTCTACTGCCACTATCTCAATTTTTACAGGAAGCCAACCTCCAGACTCCATCACAGGGATTAGTTTGCCTATCACTAATGTCTGGGTAATAGGACCCTAGCAATCTGCAATCCTACTTCAATCTGACAGGCCAAGAGCAAGAATGACAACATCTGGAGCTGCTGCTACATTCTAGAGATTTTGGCTAGAAGAATCTAATTCCATACCCAAAAGAAATCTTACAGGCACCAGAGATTGAGGCCACTTCCAAAGTTTCCTGAAAACGGGCCTTCCCACATTCCATCCCAACTGTGATATTATCACTTCAGAAACTTCACAGGTCTCTCCATTTCTCTTTTCTTTGCCATCTCAGTCCTGGGGGAGGAAGGACAGAACAGTTCAACCACTGTACTTCCAAGGCCCAGTCCAATATTCTGTCCTTAAGAGACTCCCTGAACTGTGCAAGGACTCCCTGATCTCCAGCAGGGCAGGAATTCTAGACCTTGGGAAAAATGCTGCCTTTCTCCCTGCATGCCTCTTGCTTCCTGCACCTCACACAGTTCAGGAATGGGAGAGGGTTTATCCAGGGACCCATTTATCACTCCCCAATGATGAAAACCTCTGCCAGGGGAATAACCACACTAACCACTATCTTCCTTCTTTTATACCTAGGGTAACAGGGTATGTGTTCCCCCAACTGAAGAAAAACTCCAGTTCCTACCACTTGAAAATGCCTAGCTTCTCAATTGCCAATGCTGCACATCTGGCATCCATGCCCTCAGCAGCTCTTTTGCTCTCTCTACATTTAAGTGTAATGATCTATAGTCAGTCCTTGCTGGAGCCCAGCCAATTACTCTGAGGCTCCTGAATTCTTGGAAGCACAGAAAATTTCTATTGCCTATCTCTTAATAGGTTTTCTCTCAGTAAAGAATGGCACCTCTAGGCTTATAAGCTTGTCTGTCTAGCCAGTTGACTACAGAGCCTCATGCCTACAAACCAGAGCCAAAGGGCAACCTTAACAGGACAAAGAGTTTTCTTTCCCATTGGTCCAGAAACCAATTCCCTATTTATGAGGCAGAATGAAATAATATATGAAAACAGCGCTTATTTTCCCATACCTCCATGTTAATCAGATGTACTGTTAAAATGATAAACTCTAATTTTAAGAAACTGTCACTATGCTTTCATTAAAAAACAAGGATTGACAGTTCCTATCATAGAGGGGTCTTGCAGAGGTTACAGATAGCACACACGGGATCTGCAGCCTTTTAAAAGCTCTCATGTGCAAAGTTCTGTTGGGAAGGGATTACAAGTAGGCTTTACAGGGTTCAAACCAGTGGGTCCAATAGTTTACATGAAAGTAATCTTCCCAGGAGTTGGGGTCACACCTAATCAAATCCAGATAAAGAAGCCTGACTTCCATTCCAGTCCTGGAATTGGAATAGTAGTAAAAATAAAGTTGGGGGGTGGGGGGGGGGAAGCAAGAGAGGGGATGAGAGAGGCATGCAAGGGGAGGTACTGGGGGGCACATGAGGGGGTATGTGAGAGAGGGGGCATGAAAGAGAGGGAAGGAGAGAGGGAAGGGGGGGGAGGAAGAGAGAGAGAGAGAGGAATTCCTGACAACACTGAAAAAATATATATACACATTACAACAACAGGATATGTTGCTCTCAAAATACTGTGGTGACACTTTGCAATATGTGACTTACAAGGTACAAAGTGTAGCTTGTCACACAGCACATTTATCCACACCCTCAATTTTATATTAATTCTCATCTCTGTTGATGCAGATATTTCTGAACCTTTAAAAGCTTTCAATTTTAAACTACTTGAGCATTTTAGAACTAAATCTAAAACAAAGTTCCAGATGCGTCAAGAACAGCTGTACGAAGTTTATGTTCAGATTATGGAAAGAATCCAAAATGGTTTCTGCAAAACTTGGAATCTCTACCAATCTTTCCAAATGAAATGTCTCAGGACTTTTTTTTTTTTTTTTTACTCTTTTAAAGGGATGGCAGTGTACTTTACCTTGCTATTTTACTCATGCAGTATTTTAACTGAAGAAATTATAAATTAATTCTAAATTTACATTAGTGTATATTGACATTTAGATATATTTTCAAGCTTGTTGACCCTGTGGAGGATAATCTATCATTAAAACATTTTGATAACATCCAAGAGATTCTCTTTCATAAGCTATGTTATTGTTTGAAACTTAGGTATTAAAAACAGCCAGCTTTAAAAAGTTAATATCAAATGTATTCTTAAACCACAATTTTGGATAAGTCTATGACAACATCCACCAGCAATTTATAACTTCCCTCAGCTTGGGTGTTACCTTAGCTCTAGGTTATTCCTACAGGAGTTTAAACTTAAGCTAATGAACAGTTGAAAAAGACTTTACTTTTTCTCTTAATTATCTATTTTTGCTTGCTCTCCCAATACCAATAATCTAAATGTTCAAATCTGCTTCACCTGCAGTGAAAGTGTGAAAAATAGAAAGGGTTTAGTACATTTCTATATATTCCTTTTGTATACAGAAATACTTGGCTGATAATCAGAACATATAAACTGTGCTTATACTGACAGTGTGTGATACTACTGCACAGTAGTAACAAGCTACTGTGCAGTCAGCATCAGAAAAAAGCCCTTTGGGGGTGTTACTGCACAACAACTCTGGTTACTGTGCAGTCATTTAGTATTTATGTCTGCAAATCCTAAATGAGTCTGCAATAACAACTGTGCAGTCAGCATCTCATATAGATATGGCCTGTAAGAAGTAAATAGCAGAATGAGTAAAACAAGGGTACTGAAAGATCTGGGAACTGTAGATGTGAAATGCCATTAGGCCCTAACTGAAAATTCCTATTTTTGGGCTCAATCCAAAAAGGACTCAAGGGCCACATCCATGCGAGTGAGCACGTCTGTTGCTGAATCATAAAGCAGTTTGAAACACCACAGGAGGCAGGGCAGGAACTAAAAAATCTTCTTCACACTGCAAATTTGCAGTGAGGACTTAAGTTTGATACTGGGAAATCCTGGTATCAAAAGAAAACACAACAGAAAAAAGTGACCCAGGTTATGCTCTGGGAGCATGCCCTGAAGCAACAGGAGGCAGGGTCCTCCAAGGAGATGCTCTGTCACCCAGCCAGAGCATCTCTATGCCTGCCACATGCCCCTGCTGCTCCACCATGCTGCCTCAGTGTGATGGAGGACATAGAGGCGGGGCATGGCTGGCAGTAGTGGTTTGCACTTGGGCTCTATTCCTAGTAAGCAGGGACGTGGCAGTGGTGGGACTGTGTGGGTAGGGGCAGGTCCCTCCCCCACATGGCGCACAGCTCCCACTGCTGACAGCAGCAGCGAGCAGCAGGGCCTCCAGGTGCTCATGGCCTGCTGCAGGCAGAGCACTTCCATGGTGTGTGGCACCAGTTGAGTCCCAGGGGCTACACATAGGTACACAGAGCCTGCTGGGTCCACTGGCACACACCTTCAGATACAACCAGGTTGGATCCTGCCACCACCCAGGGCTCCTGGCATTTCAGGAAGAGCCATGTGCCATCTGGACAGGCGGGCTCCTACTTTCATGGGGCAGGTATGTGCAGGCAGAAGCCAGCCTGGCCCAATGGCACACAGCTCCTGCCTGCAGTGCTGGGAGCCCTGGTGGCGGCAGGAGCCAGCCCTATTCCTGCCTGAAGGCACACGCCAGCAGACCAGGCCAGCTATGCGTGCCACATGTAGCCCCTGGGATTCAGGCAATGCCACCTGCTACCAGAAGGCTCTGCCTACAGCATACCATGAGTGCGTCGAGGGCCAGCTGCTGCTGATGCCATTGGTGGCAGAGGCTGTGCACTGTGGGGGAAACGGGTGGGTGGGCATGTGGTGGCCTGCTCCCCACAAACCTCCCCATTCACAACCCCCCAGAAGCCCCAAACTGCACACACTCCCCTCCACAGCTGTTCCCCACCAGCCCCTGTAAACCCCACACTCTGTATGCCCAGCCACCAGATGGGATGGGACCTGCTGGTGGGAACCATAGCTACAGGGGCAACTGCCACACTGCAGGCCAGCCCCATGCCCACACTGGCATGCAGCCCCAGCCTTGGAGTTGGGCTCCTGGTCCCAGGAACCACTTGGGAAGTGTGATGGTCTGGAGGGAGGGGTGGAGGTGGCAGCAGGGGGGGTGGTTATATGAGAGAGAGAGAGAGGTGGGGGAGTTCTCTGGCTAATAGAGGCCAGAGATGGCCTTGGAGCACCCCTGCCTTGCTCAAGGGGAGGCTGGCCTGGAAGGGAAGGCGTTTGTTCAGCCTAGTCCCTGAGCCTCAGTTAAGGCTTTCCCAGAAATGGTGTGAGAAATTGCTGAGGCCTGGGCATGGGTACAGGAAGCAGAACAGTAAGGGCTGGTACAACTCAGAGCCAGAAAGCAGTGGGCTGGACAGCTGCAGCTGGACCCATGTCCTGGTACTTGGAGGAAGCTGCTGCCAGGAGGGGGCAAGTGGGGGGCAGGCAGGGGCTGCAGGTCAGGAGTGATGGGTACTGGTGGACCTGTGGGTAAGGAGTGAGGGGCAAGGGCAGGGGAAGGACGCTAGCATATCAGTGCTGCTCAGCACCACAAAGCAGCTGTGGATCCAGCTACAGCTGGCCCCACATCCTGGTGAGCAAAGGGGGTAGGGGCATCTTTGATTTTTCTGTGATAAAAAAAATCAAATGCCAAGGTATATATATATTTATAATTTATTTTATTATGATGATAGAGGCACTGATAGGCTTCCAAATTGCTTTAAAACTGTAAATATATCAATAAAATACTGCCTAACTGATCTCTCTCTCTCTTTATAATGGCATCTTATTTTCAATCATGGGTGAACAAGGATTTTGGGTATTTTAATGAGAAAATTTGGGTTTTATCAGAGAATTAGCAATTTTTTAAAAGGGAGCACAAGGATCCTTGCTGGTGAGGCAAGTGGCAGGACCCAAGCAAAGGAGACTGCCCTGGGCCAGCACCAGGGAGGTGGCTGACTTCCTGGCCATTTGGGGCCAAGAGGACATGCTTCAACAGTTCAAAGTGGGCCACCCACATCTTTTGGGCCATAACTGCCAAGATGTCAGAGTGGAGGGACCAAAAGACATGACAGCAGTGCCACATGAAGGCCAACTGTGCAGCTGTGGGCCAATAGCAGCTGAGGTGCAGGTAGCTCTGCTGCAGTGTCCATACCACAGCCCAGGCGGCTGTGAGGTCCCCGTCTGGGTCTGGCAGGTGTGCAGCCATGGAGCCACAGGTTCAAGGGGGCAGATGCTGTCACAGATGGCAGCAGGTCACAGCCAGGCAGCAGCCCCCACTGCCAGACTGCTACAGTGGGTAGCGGGTGCAGGGGCCACTCTAGGTTAGGGCTGCTTCAGTAGTCCAGCTACCACAGGTGTCCCCAGATACCAACTATCCAGGCCTCAGAAGCTCCTGAGGGCAAGTAGCCCCGAGTTTCTCACCAGGGCAACCTGGGAACAGCACAGGTGCTGGCCCCAGGCTCTAGCTCCCCCTGGCTGAAGATCTGGCAGAAGCTGGGCAGGGTCAATTTGCCTGGAGTGGCACATTTTGCCCCACACCAAAATGCATGTTCAGGCACATGTGCTGAGGCACAAATATGTGCCACTGGTACTTGAGCTGCTGCAAGTGCACATGCCTGCATGTGTGGATGCGTCCAGGCATTTAAATTGGGACTTAGAATATGCAAACCATAGGAGGGCAGGGATTGTAATCCCCAAAACTATCACTTTACTAACCCTGGAGGAAGCTAAATACCACAGATGGCTCAGCTTTTTACCTTAAAATGTTTTTCCCCAGGCATCTGTTTCGGCTCATGCCCAGATACGTTAGTCTTGCACAGGTTAGCCCACTTAGTCCTTAGCTTATTCCCACATAAGCCTGATAAAAATCTAGAAAATATCCTGCTTCCCTCTCCTATTGGAGTTTAACTGAATAGACATCTTCAGAGTATGCCTTCTATGCACCTACAGAATTAGGCTATTAAAAAAAATAGACTGGCAATGACTGCTTTGCTTTAAAATGCATCCCCTCCCCCAGGTTTTACACAATAGCTTATTGGTAAGCAGCCCAAGATGCATGAGATACAGACTCAGATTATTCCTTTTCCATGAAGCAATTATTGGACAAAATGCATAAACCATCCTCAGAGCATGTAACAGAAAAACAGGACTCCTTGTTCTGATGTTAACATGCTAACAAGCAGGCTATCCAGTCACTCTTGCTTACCTTTCTGGCTCAGCGAACCTTGAAGTATCTTCTGAACAGTGGAACAGTTTCACGAGGCAAGAGGGCCCTAGCCGAAATTAAAGGGCATTCTGCTAAGAGGTAGAACATGTAGGCTTGTGCTCTTTTCAGAAAGGAACCCAACCCAGTCTTTTACTTCCTGTGCAAGTATTCATTAGATATAAGACGACACCACCACCAGAAGCCAGATTTGAAAGTGACTCCTACTCAGTTTTTGAAAGAATGGTAGTAGGTGTTTATTTTCAGGATTTTGGGATGTGGATCGCAAGTGGAAGACAACATCTTTCTGTAACTCTGAGTCAGGTGCCTGTTGTTAGCATCAGGTTCAGTGAAGACAAGAATGAGAAGAACTAAACAGCAAGTTTTACTGTTGAACAGTACACAAACCTGTGCAGTCTTTTAGGCTAGGAACAGAAGTTGCACATAAATCGGTATGTGTAATTACACACTTAACAGAAGTTACACATAAACTGGTGATCAGAAACTGGTTTAAATCTGTAACAGAACATAAGAGGCACTTGTAAACAATGTGTGTTGTTTCAATGCACATAAATCTGTTTCAAAATGGCTGAAACTGGTTTAAGATAAACCTAGTTGAAAGCAGTATCAGACTTAACTGATTTAGGTCAAACTGGTTTATGAAACTTCTGTCCCAGACCATTTCCTGGTTGAAGTTAAATCACAGTCCCCCATCATCCCAGCATGCTTTGCAGCCCTGGACTGAGCTGTGCTGTCTTCTCTAGAGAGCAGGGTTGGCCCCATCCCTCTATTCCCTAGCCAGAGCAGTGAGTGCTGGCTCACTGGCCGGTTCACTGGTCCCCCCCAGGCAAACCCCAGCTGGGGTCTGGGACCAGAGAGAGGGGTTAAACTTCCCCTGAGCACAGCACTGCCCTGCCCAGCTGGCTTAATTAGTGCTGGCTGCAACTGTGGTCTACAAATCCCAGAAGCACCTGGAAGCAGGAAGAGGAAGTGGTGAGCAATCCTGCTCAGTCCGGCTGCTCTGATTCTGAACTGTAAGTCCCAGAGACCTCAGGGCCAGCAGGAAGAGTAAGTGAACACAGCATGACCTGTGTGTTTATAGTTCTTCAGTTCATAGTTTTTCAGAGAAAGAACTATTTTTGTTCAATCTTTTATGAATTCAATACCACTACCTTCCTCCTCCACATCCCCCCTACCCAGGGAGAGCATGAGCTTAGCCTGGCTTCGCCCCCTCCACTCCAGTAGGAAGGGTGAAAAGTCTTGGAGGACTTCTGTCTTCCCTTCCCTTTGGCAGTGGCTGGCAGGCATACTCTAGCACCTCCTGACTTCTGGCTTGAGCCACTGCAGGTATGTGGCTACATTTCCTGAATCAAAAGTGAATGCGTGTTCATTTGCTTATCAGTTCAATCTCTGCAGTTTAGACCTGCAAAACCTGAATCAATTCAGCCTTAGGCTTTTTGACTGCCTGTACTTAGCCTTAGTCTCTGTAACTAACAAATTAACTATCTAGCTACCCTCTAACTGAGAGGGACTCCCAGCTTCTTCTGTCTTCTTAGTTAGAGAGCATTTCTATAACTTCTATTGCTACAGTGCCTTGGTTTAGAACAATTTCATCTGGCCCATAAAACCAAACACATCAGTGGTAATTCAGCACTGGGAGAAGCAGCAGGCAGGTCAAGAGCATGTCATCAAGTAGTGACTGGGGGAATTAGTAGCAGTGGCCAGGTTGCAAATTATTACTGTTAGGGCAGCCCACTGCTCCTAAAACACTGCTGACCCTTGCTTTGGACATCTCTATGCTAAGCAAGTTCCCTGCTGAGAGTAGCATTTTTTGGATCCTATTCTGCAAGAGCAAAGTGTATTTTCTTTTGGGTTTTTTGTGTTTAACACTTCGTATTTATGAGTTAAAAAAACAAACTAACTCATACATTCATAGAAAAATTAACCTTAAGCTTCTTAGTTTTTACCCGAAAACATAGCTGTTCACCCATAACCATTGTCTACAGAAAAGCTCACATACCCCAAGAAAATTTTAATAGGCATCTTGTCCAAGATTTTGCATTTGTTCAGCTGAAGTGGCCTCCTTAAAAACAGAATGTAGCAGAGCAGGGGGAGCCAGGAAGGTGGATATCCTGCTCACCTCCTTTCTTTTAGCTGCCAAAAAGCAAGCAGCCCTGCCAGCAGCAGGACGAGTAGCACGCACATCTGGCCCCGCATAGAAAGCAATCCAGCTCTGGTGCCACATGCCAAGGGCTTACCTTGGCATACCTAGCTGAACGGGGAGGGCGTTCATTTATCATCCCCTCACTGGCTAGAGAGCAAAGAGCCTTGGCAACACTGGGCAGCAGAAGTGCTCCATGCAGCATGATGAATGGCACAGCCTCGGTCTCACATCCTGGAGGGCTCCCTGGGAAAATAGGATCCTCTGGAGAAAGAGGTCCTGTGTGGGACTACAGGAGCCAGGGAACTTCATCCTGAGTGGTTTGGGTCTCCGGAGCTGAAAACTCCTGACCCCGATTTACCTCAGGCGATTCACCTTAATTCAGGAGAGACTAGTCACAGCTGGAGGACAGAAACCAATGCTGATAGGCTGGGAATACCTGGAGGAAACCCTAACAGGATACCAGAAATGGTGAAAGCGGTGGGCCCATGCCAGAGAGAGATGACTGTAGAGGGTGAGGGGCAGTTTGGCTGCCTATACTTTTTTTGATACCGAACAGACAGAAAGATTCCTGGTAGTAGCTCGGGGAGGTATATTTCTAGCTCCTAGCTGTGAAGACTTATCAGCTGGAGCTGGTAATAGTCATGGAGGCCTGTGGTGGGGGTGTACAGGTGGGGGAGCCCCCTTTTTAGACCATATGGTGTCTTGTCATGTGGCATAATGGACTAGTCAGGTCTAAGAGGGGCTAACCCTGACGATGAAGCACACATTTCATTGGGCAGAATACTATCTGGGTTATCAGCAAGCTGTGGTGGGCAAGCACCCAGAGAAGTTAGAGTGCTCTCTAGTGGGATAAGTAGTGTGAGGTCGAGCCATAAGAAGTGACTCAACCACAAAGAACTTTAATTTTTTTTCTATTAAATGCACATTAGATACTTATTATCTAAATAGTTTAGCAAATTATATTATAAGACAAGTAATCAAATGGGGCTTTCATTAACTATCAGAAACCTGTATGACTATACTTTTATTCTGCATTAAATCTACTTTTGACAGTCATGTCTAAGGGATCAGGTTGGGGAGTGTCACAGGTAAGTATGGCATGCCTGCTTCATGTGCTATACCCTGAAATGACTATAAGCAAGGTACTTGGTAAACACCAATAAGCAGGCCTGAGAAAGAGAAAGTGATGTCTGTTTTAGTGGACAGGGTAGCCATGTCACACTTTTGCTGGGGTGCTTCCTATCATGGTCCTTTCATAGCATAGACATATTTCAAATAAGGCCCTCATTGAATTATAACCTTTTTGGTATCCCTTACCTTAAAGTTCTTCCTATTATGCTTTTAAACTTTTGACTTTCAGCTTTCCAAATTTAGGCTTATTAGCCCAACGAATGTTGGTTCTATCCTTTAAAAAAATCTGTTGACAGTAGAGAAACATGTTAACAAAGAATATTGTGGCACAAGAAATATTACCAAGAAAGCACTTGCTTTTTGGACCTTTTCCTCTATTTTTTCTTCTATTTGTTGGCTATTTAGATGGCAAGCTCCTTGGACCTTTGCAGTTATAAGTGACAAGCACACTTTTGGAACTTAGAAAATACTAATAAATCAAGCATATGAGTGAATATTAATGTCAGTGTTCCTCTATCTGGAGCTCCTTTATATGCCCAGCATACTCTACAGCACTTGGTACTAACTGACAGAAGTAGGTTAATTGTATGCTGCTTTTAAGATATAGTGTTTAGGTTTGCTGCACACAAATAGATGTGACAGAGCTTTTACCTGAAGACTTCTGGCATGAGAAGAGGATAAAATCTTCTCTAAGTGTAAGGAACTGCTGGGTGCTTTAAATAGAGATCATAATGGGCAAAAATCCAATACCTACAGATTTTTACCCTACTTTGTTTGCCAGTTCTGTTATTTTATTTTAATCAAGTTCAGCCTTCTCACAGTCCACTCTCCTCCAGTGTTAATCTTGTAATTCTCCCTTCCCCACATTCTAAGAGAAAAAAATGCTGTCATCTTAGCCTACTATAGGATAAAAAGTTTCTCTTAGTTTTTGCGTTACTGTACTTTATCATGTTTCGCCAATATCTGTGCAAGTTTCCACAGTTTATATTCCCCCACCCTTTGTTATGAGATATAAAAGGAAAGCAGCTGCTTAGAGTTAAATGGTCATGATCAAGACTGCAGAATCTCCCTTTTTCCTTCCGCTGAACACTATCATAAAGACTGTTTTGAAGACAAAAAGAAACCACAGCCCTGATCTTCCCCCCCAAAAACTCTCAGGCCCCTAGCAATTCCAAAAGCTTCATATAGAGTCTACTACACAAACAAGAGACCCCAAAACTGACTACAATAGACACTGAATGCCAGGTATTTAGCTAGTTTAAGGCATTGGTGTGCCACATAATTCTGAAAAGCTTCACCAGTAACCACTAGCTGAGGACCCAGTCCAAGAACACCTCACCTACCCTGTCACTCATACAGGTCAGCAAGGTTCACAGTTGAATTGCTAAAATAAACAAACAGAAAAAATCATGCAAGTACTGATTGAAAACACAGTTTAATGCTGACAACCTGAAACAAGGATTTTTTTCAAAATCTGCACTATTAGATAAAGAATGACTGGCTCAAGTTGAGTGTTGGCAAAATCATCCTTATTTTAAAGAGAAAGCAGTAGCTCTGAGGAACCCATTTTCTCTTAGAGCTCTCACTATTGAGGGAGCCCGACTTCAAATTATTGTTAAATTGCTCTTCAGATTTGGGGCCTCACCTTTTAGCTGCTTAATGCCAAACATAGCCAAATAGCTACAACCAAAAACTGTTCACTTCTCTCTGTAGCTGTATGCCCCTTCCTAATTGACAAAGAACTTGTCACAGTTATGTCAGTAATTCATAGCCTCCAGACTTAATTATTTCAGCTCTTATCCAGGAATTAAGCCACAGATCCTGAAAAAATCCCAGCTAGAACTAACAGAAGAGCCTATTTGCTTAACAAAACAGGTCACCATAATAAATCTCCTTGATGCTTTACTCTACATTGGTTACCCTATAGTGAATCAAGCTCAAGGTCTCCAACCAGGTATTCTAAGCCCTCTAGGAATAATGTATTTTTACCCATCTACATCTTTGTCCATGTTTTCAGGCTTGAAATAGCTTCATTACACTAAATGTGAAAACTCAAACAAATAATGGAAGGCTTATGACATGGAGACAATTTTTATATAAGGTGGGCCTAGACAATGGAACTCACTCTTGTTGCAAAAGATTGATCTTGCCCTTCTCAGAACTCAACAAACTTCAGCTAAAAGATTGCATGCACATATGTGAGTGTGTACACCAAAAAGTTTTTTTATGAAGTAATCAAGCCACTTTGTTTAAAAGGTTGTGAAGTAAGATTGTTGTTATTTGTAGTTCAAAATACATGGAAATTGTCTATACACTATAGTGAACAGGAGCAAGATACGTACCTAGACAACCTAATGGAAGCCTATGGAAACATAAGAAAGCAGCATATTGTGTTACTGGTAAAGGAAGAAAAGCTAAGATGTAGAGTGGGGAAGAGTGTATTTGATAGCTATGTTGGCCTGAGACAAAGAAACGAAAAAAATCTAGAACCCTTTGTTCAGAGATTATTCCTTTTATTAGACCAACTAAGAAATTGCAAAAAAAAATATTTTTTTCTGCAAATTTTCAGGGTCACATGCCCTTCATCAGGCTCAGGGAAAATTAAAGACAGTAAAAAGTTCCCATAGGTAGGAAGTAAACTTCATTTTTGCACAGAGGAAGCTGAAGATGGAAATCTGTCACTTTGGGTCCATGAGACAGTCTTTGGGAGTTGCTCTTTGTTGTGCAAATCAGGCAGGATTCCTTCCCTGGTGGTGTCAAATGGCAAGCAGGGAAGTGTAGAAATTGTTCATGTTGACTCATTTTCAGTCTGCTTCCCGTTATAACATGCATCTCCTTTTCTGTGGTACTGCATCCTAGCCAGTCATTTCCCCATTGGTATTTGCACATGTGATTTCCCTAAGGGTATAACTTTATCCTTTTTGGATTTCACTTGATTAATTTTGGACCTGGCTGGTAGGGAGACACGGAGAGTGCTACTGCCCCCCCTAAAATTGGCTCAGCCAACAGCACGTCACATGCAGAAGTGCTGGCGCTTCTGCTGCCACTGTGCTTCTGGAGCACTTGGCGACAGGCTGCTGGGGGACTCCCACCCCGCCAGCTGGCTGCTGGGGGACCCCCCCTCCCCCGACTTGGGAGACACCAGTAGCCCATGCAAGATGTAACACCCTAACCTGTCACTAGTAAAGCAAGGGGACCCCAGCAGCCAACATCCTGCATCTGTAAAAGTTTTTCAATTAAGAGCAATATTTCCTCAGTTTATGTAAAGTCACATTGCCAATCCTAAACATTTGAAATACATAGGGCAACATAACAAAGTCGAGCAAAACACGGGCTATCATTAAAACTGAGATTTGTGTCAAATGTAAAGTTTTTGGATGTTGTTCTTTTTTCTTTCTAAGACATTAAGCTGCCCTTATGTCTTCTTTTCAATAATTTCTGTCTCTACAACCAACAAAGAACACAAATGTAAAATTGCAGAACTAAGGCCAATACTATGTAACCTATAATTACAAACAGCCTGTGCCAGAGGGGGTAGATTACATTAGACATGTCCTGTACACACACACACACACACACACACGCACACACACAATTTCCTTATAAACATCTACTACTGCCACTGTCAGAGAAAAGGGTACTGGGCTAGATGGACCACTGTTTTGACCCAGTATGGCACTTCTTCTGTTGTACAGATAGAAAAGATGGATCCAAAAGTGGCTGGTCCTTTAGCCTTTCCTCCAGCAGCATTCTTTATGCTACCATTATGTTGACCTATGTTGGCCAGGAGACTTTTTCAGCTCCTTTCTAATTTAAATGTTACATTTGGAAGAACTGAGGAGACAACATAGACATTGTCTATATGGTTAGGGCTGTTCTAGGCAAAAATCTACAGAGTTAGACTCCTACAGATTTGTGGCATAAAGACTGTGTGGGAGACTAATCAAGGAAACAATCCCCCAACTTAGCAATAGTAATAGACATAGAGATATAAACTAAAGTGACCCTGGGCAGTGATCTACCTACAGAAACCTGTAAACTGTAACCAGGGACTAGACATCAGAAATCCATCATCCAAGTGAGATACAAGGAGCAATGCGGTCTAGGACAACAGCTTAACTAGTGTATTTCTCAGATAGTGGCAGGAAGCACCTATCTGTCTTTCCAGTCCAGGAAAAACATCAGCCAATGCAAAAGAACAGTGACTTGGACCCCTTCTTCCATGTATTTCAAAACAAAAGTCAGTCTGGGAAGAACTTTAAGGAGCCATCAGAAGCAAATTAAGAATTAATTTCTTCCATGTTACAACTTTGCCATACTTAAATTTTAGTAATGAAGACATTTGCCATAACTCATGAAAATAAGGTGAGAGAGAATTGTAAATAAAATGACAATAGGGCATAAATCACTCTCATTAAACCCTCACGCTACAGGTATAAAAGCACCTTCCATACCACGCGAGATGAATGGAGTCTATAATGCCTTTGCTATGTCAGAAAGACCTGAATATAGTTATTTACACATAGGAGATCAAATTCAATGTTAATAAGAACTCAAGTTAAACATAGGACTTTTCTATTTACATAGCTATTTGTAAAAATTTCATGTGGAGTAAGAATGTAAATAGATAGAGTTAAGCCTAGATACTCAAATGCATTATCGTACATTTTCTAAAATATATAGCAAAATATATTCTATAGAATCATTACCTAAAACTTGATTTATTGAAGGTCAGATAAGGAGTATCTAATTTATTGCTCCAGTATATATTAATGACTGTTATTATATGTTGCATTTTCATCTTTGGAAGGATCCTTGTAACTCTGAACATTTAAAATGAAGAACTACAGTAATAATTGTTAGTATGACCCCTGCTGACTTCCTGCCCCTGGGGCAGGGGACTGGACTTGATGATTTTCTGAGATCCCTTCCAGCCCTAGTGTCTATGAATCTATGAAATGCCTTATATAAAAGTACACACATAGTATTATTCTGAAGCTTCCCACATCATTTTCCAGGAAATAATGCACATCTTCAACCATAGGTTATAGTTTCCTGTTTGCTATCTTTATTCTTGCACAATAAAAAAAATGTCCAGACACATGTGTAGACTAGCACCTTTTCAAATAGCACATCCATCTGATTCTGCTTTCATGCTTATTGCCAGGCACACACTTTTTTGGCATATAGAAAGAGAAAATAAAGGGAAATAGCTCATTAGGTTAAATGTGATTGCATGGGAAAAGAACTCTGAAATAACTTGAAATTGTATTTAAAATGTACTCACATATTTAATATTTATGTTATTATTATTCATATAAAATATAGTATTATAGTACTACTTTCCCCAGTATGACCCAAGACGTTTAATAATAATAGTAACATTTAAACTAATAAATGGTGTCCAAATAGTGATTTATTTTTATTTTTTTTTTGTGGATTAAGGGAATTTGCTTCAAAATGAGAGGACTTGTAACTACTTTGAAATGCCATCCAGTAACTACATTGCTACAGGTAATTGATTCCACAAAGCGTGGGGATGGAGGGGGAACCTTTGCAGAGTACATTCTCAGTGTTGTGGTTGGGTGTCCCATGTTTCCTTGCTCTATTTGTAGTGTGGGCTGTCATGACGTTTTACATCTGGTGATCAAGCTCTTAAAAAACCCCAAACATCTTATAAGCCCCATCTTCTTAGGTAGCTGGCACCATTTTCAAATTGCTAACAGACCATTCTGAGGAAAACAATGGTCTCTTTTGAAGAAGTTACAGATGTGCGTGCTCATGTAATTGAAACATTTCTGCTGCATTGCTGGAACTTTGCAAGCCAACAGCTGTACTAATGAGCACTGCAGCTTTGGCTGTGGGTTTGCAGTACAGCGTCAGCAGCAGCTACATTGCCTGCAGTTGGAGACCAAGAATGGTGTGAGATTGAGGTGGATGACACTGAGACTGAGGGACCATTCCAGGAGGAACTTTTCTAGGGAAGCTTTCTTCTGGTCAGTGCCATTTAGACTTATGAAACAAGTGTCAACTGAAAGGAGACGATTATACTGCAGAACCTGGATGGCGTCATGGCTTAATGCAGATCAGCCCTTGCTCGGGATCCCCAACCTCGTCTAGGCTCTCTGAATACCCCATGAAGCAAGTCCAGGCATGGTTTCTAGAATGGGGGGAGCCCTGGCTCCATCCACCTCTGTGATCTCAGTCTTTTTGTCCTTGATCCTCCTGGTTACTTTCCCTCAGGGATCTACTTTATAGTTCAGCTGCTGAGAAAGGGATCTTACCTCTTCAAAGCAGAAAGGAGTACACCCTGAGTTTCAAGCATCCAAACCTCTTCAATAACAGCATTACTTTACAAAGGCCACTCAGCAAAAAGACCTTGCCCCTTCCTCTGTTCCCAATCTAGTGCATACAATCCTGAGCACCCGAAAGTTAATGCACCTGTTCTCTCTCCAGCCTGCACAGCCCCAGGCATCCAGGTAGCTTGGCTGTTCCTTCCCCAGACCACCCAGCTCTCAGGCTGGTACCCTACTTTACAGCTTGCATTGTCAATTATTTGATACTTATTTCCATCTGCTTCCCTTGACACCCCTGGGTGCCAGCCCACCTAAAGTGCCAACAGAACTACTCAGTTCTTTGTGATTAGATGCATCTTGTTACATAGTGCAACTCTGTCTTCAGTGTCTTTTAACCCTGTCCTCTCACTCTGTATAAGCTAAATAGGGAAACAGAGGCATACAACATTATTACAACACACATTTAAACCAGAAATATTGAAAAATAAATAAATGACACAGTCTGTCACAGATAGCTACCAATGCTGAAAGAACTTTAGGATGGATGCAAAGGGACTTCTTGGAGTTCTGTTCAGAGCTACAGAGGCAACACACTGGTGTGAGAGTTCTTTTATGTGCTAAGAAGCATATAAAGCAATTTCTAATTGTGATCAGCCTCTTACCTGGGCAGTTGCAACTGTGGTATATGCTGCCAAGAGATAGTGCTGCCATGTGTAACACAGCTTACCAATCTCCAGAGGCTATTGACGGGTTTGCATAAATAGACTTCTCCAATTGCATTGGGGCATCAACAGGACCTGTATTCCTATGGTATGCTCTCATTTTAGGCCTTTCACAGTTCATAAATTGTTGTGCTCCATGGCCTAGTTAGGCACTGTGACTGACTACTTTAAAGTTAGTAAGCCTGGCTGGAAAGGTTCAGAATGCTGTAATTTTTCAGGAAATCTTGACTAGAAAACAGTGATTTGCTAACATACCTAATAGATATTAGGTATGTCACCAGACTTCCGGTGAGGTTGCTTATCCTACTACGCTGATGAAGCCTTTACCAATTATTGGGATTGTACAAAAAAAGCATTAACTATCAGTTAAACAGTGCTGGATGACAGTGGACTTCAGGTGCTTGAAGGGCAGATGCTGGTTGCTAAATCAGAAGGTTTAGTTTCAATCCATATTTATTTAAAATTACAACTGTGCGCTGCACAATGTACGTGAAAGCAAGGAGAGAACCTTGCTGAGGTTTGGGAGGCACAGGCTCAGACACTTGCAGGTGCTTTGATTAGTCCACGGAATCATAGAAAATTAGGGCTGGAAGGAATCTTAGGAAGCCCCCTAGTCCTATCCCCTACTGAAGGCAGGATCTTCCCTATGCAAACCATCTCACATAAGTGCTTGTTTACCCTAATCCTAAAGATACACAAACAACCCTGCAGCACAATTACAAGGCCCCAAAATGCCAAGATCATCCATAAAATGCCACATCTAAATGAGTCTCACCCCAGGCATGTTTCCAGGTACATCTTGCACACCAGCTGTTTGGATATGGTCCTGCCCAAAACTTTAAGTCACTTGTCCCAGTGGTGCAAGCACAGCAGTAGCATAATCATGTTCTTATTTGTTCTGAAGACTTATTAATTGTAAACAGAACTGGGAGTGTCAATTCACTGTGGGTGATGTGTCAGTGTCTGTTAAACCCTCTCAGTCTACTATTTATACTATTATTAATTATTTTTTGCATAGAATGCTAGAGATGTATCTGTGAGAAATATCATTTGCAGAGTCTTTTTCCATGCAGGGTGTTAGTTCAAATTTGTGTGCTTGTACTCATAGGTCTTCATATAAATTCCTAAAACAGTCATTGCATGGACAGTAGGGTTGTGCAAAATTTTGCCTGGTGTTTCATTCAAAGCTGTTTTGATGCGTTTCAAGTTTGAAACAGTGAAATCAAAATGAAAGAAAAGCCTTCGAAACAGCTTTCAAACGAAACAAGGGAACTCAAAATGTTTCAAAAGTTTTGAAACATTTCAAGTTTCAAAGCCAGGCTCACTGGCTTCAGCGCTGGTCCCAGCCAGCAGCACCCAGCTCCTCTCATCTGGCAGATCAGGGGTTTGCCCACACCCCCGGGGAGGGTTACAGGGGCTGTGCCACAGTCCTCCCAGGGGTGTGTGCCTGTGATCTGCCTGCCAGATGACAGACTGGCGATGGGCACAGCCTGCACCCAGCGCAGGGGAGTTCAGTATTGTTGCTGGCCCCAGGCGGCAACACTTGGCTCCTGTCATCCCGCACGCAGATGGAAGTCAAATGATGCCGTTTTCCACAGCCCTAATGGACAGTTTCAGTGATGTGGCCTATGTCAGTAGTGGAGAGATGGGAGGTTGCTGCCACAGGCTGCATCTACTTTTACATTTTGACTAATTAGCTCTGCAGTAAAGCATAACTGTTTATACTTGCGCTGATATTCAGATGCAGTAAATTATCTAACTCCATCATAAAATAGTACAGTTGGGAATGGTACTGTCTTATGGCGCAGTTATTTACTCTGCTCAAAAGCACAAGTAGATGGGGCTGGTTGGGGCATGAAAATGCTAAAGTACGGAGCTTCCTGTTGCACAGCCCTGCACTTGAACTTTCTTGAACCTCAGCCAATTCCCCCCCACCCCTTACACTGCCACCCAGATCTTGGGGCTGACCCCCCACCGCTACACTCAAACTGCTGGTGTCCTGGATGCATGTACAGATGCTGTGCCCAGGCTCATTAATTGTACATGTATATACACCCACAAAACAGAGGTTTCTCTGAAATATAAAAACAGTGAAAGATGAATACAAATCCAGAAGGGGTGCAGTGGTATTGGTCACACCCACTTTCAGACCACACCATTGGGAGCAGCAACCAGGGACTTTTTAAAGTCCCTGAATCAGGTAAGAATTTTCCCCTCCCTTTTTCCCCTCAGAAGAACATCCCCTCCCCTCCCATTCCTCTCTCCCCCACCCACTGCCACTACTGTCCCCCCTGTCTCTGGCTGCCTCAGGGGTGAGCAGAGATGATCCCACCCAAGCTTAATGAGGAAATAGAGTCAGATTGTGAGAGCAGCAGTGGCAGACAGATTCCTCCTTCCTGCCTGATCCCCCCCGAATATTCCCTGCCAGCCCAGGAGCAGGATTAGGGAGGTCAAATGCACCTACCACTGCTCCTGCTTTCCCCGACTACTTCCACAGGCCAGCTGGAGTAGGGCAGGAGTGGTTCTGGAGAACAAAGTGGTTCTCCAGAACCAAGGTAACCAGAGATAGCAGGAACTGTGGCAGCAGTAGGCAGGGCACAGGGCAGTTGGGAGGGAGGAAAGGGGACATGCCACTGAGCATGGAGGGAAAGGAAGGGAGTGGAGATTATTACCTAATTCAGGGATTGAAAAAAGTCCCCAGATGCTGCTTCTGTGACATAGTCTGCCCAGTGGGGAGGGGAAAGCTGGGAGTGGGGGTGTATTTTTCTGTGAAGCACCTCACTGCACCTGCATCCTGCCATTACAATATCCTGGATCCACCCATGTAAAAAGTGCCTTACTGGGTCAGACCAATTGTCTATCTAGCTCATTATGTGGTCTCCAAGAGTGACAAGAGTGGATGCTTTACAGGGAGAGTACTGCTCTAAGTACTGGCATTTACCATCATGGGCTTAGAGGTGCTGGAAGAATCACCCCTGATAGTTGTTTAATAGCTATTAATAGTTCTATCATCCATGAATTTTTCTAGTCCATTTGTTAACCTGGCTAGACTATCTGCTTCTACAACTTCCAGTGGTAATTCATTTTCCAAGTTAACTACATGCTGCATAAAAAAAAATACTTTTTTGCTAGTTTTAAACTGGTCTCCTGCTAATTTCAATGGGTGCTCCCTAATTCTAGTAATTTGGAACTTGGTGCTATCATGCGCTCCCTTCCTTCACCCTTCTTTCTCC
Source organism: Alligator mississippiensis (assembly GCF_030867095.1). Taxonomy (NCBI): domain Eukaryota; kingdom Metazoa; phylum Chordata; order Crocodylia; family Alligatoridae; genus Alligator; species Alligator mississippiensis. Next base: position 62,205,177 of record NC_081825.1, read on the forward strand.
TTTCCAAATTTAAGAGTCCTAGCCTTCTTAGTCTCTCCTGGTATGGCATTGGCAACTGCTCCATAACGCAGACAATTTTGGTTGCCCTTCTGTGTACCTTTTTTTAATTCTTGTACATCCTTTTTGAGACACAGATACCAGAACTGTACACAATATTCAAGATGTGAGTAGATTATGAATTTTGATAGTGGAATGAGGATTTGTCTGTTTTGCTTTCAATTCCCTTCTTACTGATCCACAGCATTTGATTGGCTTTTTCACTCTCTGCTACACATTGAGATGATATTTTTAGAGATCTACAATGAGCCCAAGGTCTTTTTCCTGACTCTTAACAGCTAGTTCAGAACCCAGAACTGTGTATACATAATTAAGATTGTCCCCCACCCTCCTCCTCCTCCCTACCCTCTTGTGTTACTTTGCACTTGGCAAATGAGCTAAATATTGACATTTTTCTGCCCACTCACTTAGCTTGGTGTGAACTTTCTGCAAATTCTCTGTCAGTTTGGAATTTGACTACCCAGAATCATTTAGTTTTATCTTTAAACTTGGAGATTTCACTGTGCACCCCTATTTCCAGGTCTTTGATAACAATATTCAACAAAACCAGGCCCAGTACAGATCCCTGCTGAAGCCCACTTCTGACCTCCCACCATCCTGAAGATCCTTACCCTTTTACTTCCTATCTTTTAACAAGCTCTCAGTTTCTGAAAGAACCCTCCTGCTAATCCCATGGCAACGTATTTTTTTTCATGGCCTTTGGTGAGGGATCTTATCCAAAGCTTCTTGAAATCCAAATTTATCAGCCATATACTCTCCTGGTATGGCATTGGCAACTGCTCCATAACTCAGATGATTTTGGGTTTCCCTTCTCTATACCTTTTTTAATTCTTGTACATCTGTTTGGAGACACAGAGACTAGAACTGCACACAATATTCAAGTCGTGTCAACCACTTGTATACTCCAGAGGGCTTCAGTGTAGCAAAACCCCCAGTTTCTTTCTTTTTTTTTTTTAATGTATTCCCTCCCCTTTCCCCAACCATTTCTGACTTTCTCTCCCTCTCTATTCCCTATAGATAAATATAAGTGAGCTCAGACTTAGGAAAAGCTTTAAACATTTTTATTTTGATAGCAAGTTTTTGGTTTTAGATATCCACTGTTTTATATTGTATTATCATCATTTTCATATTATTTTTTATTGTTTCATATGGATATTGTATGGTTTAGGCCTGTGTTTGTAAGTGAACCAAAGTCATGTCAAGTTTCCATTTTATATGTCAAGCCTCTATCTTCTGTCCTCTGCCTGGGTATCCCATGTTGCAACTGTATGAGTCATGTACCCCTCCCATGTAAATTGGTTCCCCGATGAATGAGTGTGATTGAAAATGATTGAAATACAATGGTAGCAGGCCTCTACTGAATGGCCTGTAATGACTGGGCCATCACCTCGCATTGATTCACCCAGGAACCACGGACCTCACCCAGGAACAGAGAAAAGACCAGCATTTGAAAGACAAAGGACCCTGCAAAACCAGCAACTCTTACCATTACAGACACCCAAAACTGCATATCCCTGCTGTCACAACCCAGTTAATCAGTGCCCATGCCACTAGCAAGAGACACCATTTCAGACCATCCTCATTTTGCACACAGTAGTCAACCGAGGGTTAAAAGAAATCCTTGCCAAAAACTCCTGAAACAAAATCCTGGCGGAGAGCTGTATATAATTTATGCCCACGTCACAACCAAGAAACGAAACTTAAGACTGGTCAGGGTGAAAGGGGATAGCCCTGCCATAAATCCCTGCAATAACACCTGGAGGGAAAACTGTATATAATTGGTTAAGAAACAAGCGTAAGCCCCTCATCGTAACCTCATACGTAACAGGCAAGAAACCTAACCCACTACCTTGTAACCTGATAGCAACCTGAGAGCACAAAGAACTGCTGCTTGCCAGAAAATTAAAGATTCCACATAACTGTTCATCATTGGGTATCTCCGTCAGACACCTCTGTCTATAAATAGTTTAGCAGTTTCTGCCCAAGATGGAGAACCCCGGAGAAACCTCTGAGGAGAGACCTGAGTCCATCACCAGAGTAGCTTGACGGCCTGATCATCTGTCAATCACTCCCTGTCATCGTTAATTTTGACGTAGTAAAGCCCTGCAGGCTCGATAGTCCGTTCTCGGCGCGCTTCGTTCGTCATCGCTTGATATTATAACCCGACCTCATTCGCTCAAGTGTAACCGAAGCAACTGTAACAGAAACAAAGGCTCAGCCTGTGTCGCACATCACTATTTGAGGAACGTGAGTAAACAATCTCCTGTAACCAACACGCGTCTGTGCCTGGTTAATTTCACCCCATCCATCACTACCCGCCTGTCAGGTGAATGTTTTACTGCTCCGGTGGGGGGGGCGGTCAGAAAGCAGCTGCTGGCCAGCTGTTCTGATTCCTGACACCTGCATGGAGAACACATGCTCAGTACACCAGGGGCTGACCCTTGCCTGGGCATGCCTCCTGTCACTAGGGTCACATAAGGTCTGCCCCTAGAAAAAGGGGCAGTGAAGACAGACCCAGTGGGAACGCCATTGCCATCTGGACCAGCACCATACCACACCACCTATCTACCCAGAGGCCATGCCAGCAACCCCCCTCTGGACAACACCTACTGGACAAGGACTCCTTCCAGCCTGGATAGGTAGATATTACCTGCACACCTCCTCCTATAATTTGGTCTCTCTCTCCTCCTGGACTTCAGTGGATTTCAGCCCCTGCACCAAGTCTCTTTAACCCTTGCTGCCAGTGTGTGTGTGGGTGTGTGTGTGGGGGGGGGGTGTGTGTGGGGGGGGGTGCTGAGAGAGGCATTTCAGCTCAGAACCCATGGCCTTTTCTTTACAGTCAAGCAAAAAAAAAAAAAAAATCCACGAAACTTAGAGCATTGTAGGCTAAAGAAAATGTCACTTTGAGCCAAGAAGGGGAGCAGTAACAACTCAGGAGTGTGGATACAATTGGAAAGAAAATGGGGGGAAGCTGTTCCAATGTAGATAGGTGTATTGCATTTTTGCCAGTTTGAATGTGTAGATGCAGATTATAACTCAGGGATAGGGAGCAGAACTCACATACCCCCATGATGGTGGCATACAGCTTCAGAAGAAAAAAGTAAATTCCAGATACTTATGATACTATTAACTTTATAATGCAAATGTAAGGATGCTTACTAGTCTCTTCTGCAATGGTGTGAACAACCTGTGTCTTCAGAAATAGATAACTGACTGGCAATGAGAATGAGGCCTGGATATTGAGGCCCATCTCAATGAAGATTCAATCAAATTTATGTGTAAAGAAGATTTCTTGCCTGTTAGCTGCATCTTCACCTTGAACAAGTGACCAATAAGAACAAGTCAAGGACTATATGACCAATGACTTATTTCATGAAGCACAAGTTGATGTTGACATCCTGGACCAAAATCCTATCTGGCTTATGATAATATGGATAAGTGGCTGAAGAATTGTCAGAGATCCAGTGCTTGCCATTTGCCTTTATGTAAGCTATTTTTCTTATTTATTTTTTTAAATACAGTATTGTACTTCATGACATTCTGGTTAAGACTGGTTAGCTGTTGCCTTTTTTGTTTCTTGTTTCTATGTCTGTATCCTGATAAGGGCACAGACACAGGAATACTTGGAGCCCTTTCAGAAGGACTTCAACCCTAGATGAAGGAATGTTAAAGTTGGAGCAGGTTTGCTGCATTTGAACCATCCCCTGCTCATTCACACAACTAGAATATATCGGCTGCTACCTTTATGAAGCATGCTTTTTGAAAGGGCTCCAGGTGTTCCTGTGCCCACACCCTGAGGCTTTCTGCATTGTAGAGTGTTCCATGACAGTGAAGGAGGAAGAAATCAAGGATCTCAGTGCAGCTCTACTTAGAAGCACAAAGAAACACAGGGCTAGAACCAAGTGCATGGTGTGCTGCCTAAGTATTCTGACTCCGGGAGCCTACAAGTGCACATGGACCAAACCTAGCTGCCTGGCAGCATTTAAAAGACAGAGAAAACACGATGACCCAAGAGCAGTAAGTAGGCAGATAAGTAGACAGATGAACAGGGAGTATGCAAATAAATGTGAGAAGGAAGCCACAGCATTGCCAAAATGGTTGAAGCATAGATGCAAGTACACAAACATTATCATGTAACTTATCAAGAGGTGAAATTATAGCCAGTTCCAACAGAAGCAATCAACCCCCCCCGACCAAAAACAAAAACCCATTAGATTATATGCATCACACTAAAAAATAACACCATGTGGATAGATACACACACACATACACCCCCCCCTAGTTTGTGTGTCATGTAGACAAGCCCTGGATCACTGTACTTTACAGGTAGAAATGGGTATATAGCTAAACCTGCTAAAACCAAATGATGCACTACTTGCATTAGAAAATAACTTATTTTTTGTTGCATAAAGTATAATATAAAGTTGATCTCCCTATACACTTGGTAGACAGAACAAAATCTGAAAAATGCAACACACCATATTTTAATGTATGAAGGGAAAAAAAATCCCCACACACCAATTTTACTAATTTTTATAGTTTACGTGGAAGGTAACATTTTAAGTGCAGGTTAAGAAGAAGTGTAATGATTTCCAATCACTTACAGTTATAAGTAGGTGCATTATATATCATATTGACAATGTCAGTCTCCAAAGTATAAACATCTGAAACCTTTGCCCTGTCTAAAAGCAGCTAGCTGGGTAAAACCAGGGACTTTAAATTAAGGGTGAATGTGCAATTACTTTAAGGAAGAATAAAACTAAGTTTTCCATTAGGAATATATGAAAAGCTGTAAAAAAAAAATACAGCCTGTTCATTCAATTAACTCCCAGCCTTGGAGGCCACAGATCATTTCATTTGTCACCACATTGATTAGGCAGCTCTACACTTTGAGAAATCTGCTGTGCCATTAGATTATTACATCTGGCTAATTCGTTTTCCCAGCATTACAAGAATACATTTGGCACATTAGCTAATTAAGGAAGTTAAAATATTCATATCAAGACCTTTTATAAAGATAACAGCAAAGTGTTCTGATCAACACATTTTGGACTACATGAAAAATATTTACTCTTCTTCAAAGCATAACAAGTAATAATCCCACTTTTAAAATGTCTTGTCATTTTCACGGCATTAGTCAGGAAATTAGTACTTCACAGAATAATTAAGACAACATAAAAATCCTAAATTATTATTTATGTGCTGTAGCCTCCCCACCCCACAAACAATCTAACGTGATAACTAAAAAAGCCTCTCTCTTCTTTAGCATCCATCTATAGACCATGCATTTGAATTGTACATCTTCAAATAGTAAAACACTCTTCAAATATTTATTGCTGCTGAATTTATTCTATTGAATGATTTATATTTTACATCTGATTGCAAAGGTAATGCTTTTTTGAGAACTCAGACCTTATGTTATATCTGCATTACAAAAAAGAACAGGTACCAGGGAGCCTAAATGAACTTTATCTAGGAAATATATTCTAGGAAACATTATATTCTAGGAAATATATTCCTCATTTTATCATAAAGCATATAGAAAATAAGTCATCCTCTTACCTTAGACAAAGATGCCTGCTTCTGACTGACTGGAACAATTTTACTTACATCCCAGTAAACTCTTGAACAGTAATCCTGTTATGTGTCTACAGCAGTTTCAAGAGGGTGGGACTTTTGTGTAGTAATGAATTCACAAGGGAATCTTTCCTTTCAAAGAATGCTGTTGCAGACAAGGGAACCACTTGCATGGTATTGTCACAAGGTTTTGGATGATTAGTTTAAGATTTAGAGAGTGTACATATGTGCATAAGTACATGTAAAGCAGGAATCAAATACGTTTCCTGAAAACTGAAGCTGTGGAGCAAAATTAGTGATTAGGAACTAAATGAAAATATAGCAATGTCAGTTCATTTGCAGGAAGTATATTGTATCCTTTGATATGTTCTTCCCTTGTTGATGCTTTTTGGAGGAAGCGTGGTCTTTTATTTAGAGCAAGTCAAGAAACCTGAGTTCTATTTGTTAATTTTACCATTTGCCTGACTTTTACAGGGTTAGAAACCATACATAGTTCTCCCATCATTCCTCCCATCCTCTTCTGAGTTTGTGGGGATCCATCTCTTTTTTTCTTTGCATGTTAATTTTGGGGTATTTCCCTCACTAACTGAAAGGAGGAAAGGCTTAGAGAGATGAAACTTGAAAATATTTTTAAAAGCCTGTCACAAAGGGGCTTTAGAAGATATTCCCCTCTATTATGTTTATTATACAGCAGTCATAAAATAAGGGTGCTGATACCTGAGGCTGCTAACAGACATTAATATAAAGTATAATGTGATTTAATTCGTGATCCCAACAGTCTTGCCTCCTGCCATACCACATGTACATAGCAGGATACATGATTTTGGCATTAGGAATTAGATCTTAATCATGCTTTTGACTTGCCAGTTCAGGGAGAGCCCAGGGTCATGATCCTGGACTCCCCCTACTCCAGCAAGTTGAAAGCCAGGTGCCTATAATCAGCTGATTATCAGTTGGGGTCAGGGGCCCAATCAGATTCTAGAACTGGTTCCAGCCGATAGTCATACTGATTGATGCAACACCAACCTGGTGGCACATATATTATTGCCTATTGCAGCACATGGGAACCTTTAAAAACCAGTATGCACAGTTGGACGGCATATGTGGTTTTCTGACCTCCTAGGTGCTTGGGGACCTTTCAGAATTAGGGAGAATCTAAAATGGAGCTTCACGGTCCAGTGTGCCTGAGAATGGAGAGATGCTCCCTGATCTCTGGCTAACTGCATTCCCCCCTTGTGCCTTTGGTGGTCAGGGGTGGAGTTCAGGGTCCAGGAACTGGTTCTGCTCCCAGCCCAAGTAGGTAGAGAACAGCTGTGTCCTGGACCCTGGGGCTGCTCCATGCTAGATCTTGACACTCAGCTGAGCACTGGGGCTGACCCATGACAGGCCCTAATCTGCCACGTATTCAATTTAAGGCATGATACAAATGAGGCACAAAATTGTTCCACATTATATGGGAAATAGCTCTGGTTCCTTTATTGTATTATCACACTATAAATAGACTTGAAAGTGTGTCTGGGATACTACTAAAGGCACAATTAACAGGTTGATTGCATCTTAAATGTAATGTGCATCAGCAATCTTAGTGGTTAGTAATGCTAGTTGGCCAAATCAGAGTAGGGGGGTTGCATTACTTAGTTAAGTTACTAGTTATGTTATTTGTTAAATAAAGAAATAATTGTACTCTGTTTATATCAAACAGCTACACAAAAATAAATGAGGGGAGTGAATTGCATAACTACATTATTAATTGTATTTAAAAATAGGAGATACGTGAGGCAAAAATTACAAAATACTATTATTTAGTATATATCAAGGCCTTAAAAATAATATGCATTATTATTAGGGATTTTGTTCATGCAAGCAGAAGAAGAGGCAAGACGACCTTAGTCACATAGATACCCACTTTTACTATTTATTTCTAATATTGGTCAGTCTTATATCATGAGCTATAAGGGGTAGACACTATGGCATGAAGGGCAATCATTAATTTCCCCACAAAGTTGCAGACATGAATCTAATGAGGAAACCATGTGATATTTTAATCCAATAACCATACAAATAACTTCCTGCAATCTCTGTGACTATAGATGGCAGCATTTAAACTTGTTCTCATTAAGGTCTGTGATAAAAAAGAATACAAAAAATACTCATTGTCACTTACAAGATAGTGTGCTTGCAATATATGAAGGTGAGCAATAAAGTAAAAGACCATATCTACTAAATTAAAAAGTTCAAGGGTCAGGGAATCTCTAGGCTATAGCAATGAATAAGCAAGAAAGCATGAGCAATTGTTTAACAGTATTCCTAGAATCCAAGCAAAGTGGTCTACAGTGTTTGTTAGCCCTCACTGCCCACATTACAGAAAAGGAACACCTTTAATACAAGACACCTTGTTGCCTAACTCTGGGGGCACTTAAATGTCATAAGCACTTTACTTTTTTATCTTAAAGTTCCCTAAGTAACTTCTTCACGTGCCTGGAAATGGCTCAGCTTTATCAGTGCCTAGCATGCATCTAATCCTAGGTGCGATTCAGAAGCTAGGCATTCCTCCATATAATTCTCCGGGCAGCTTGGCCTGCTGGATGCTCTCAGCACACAAAACACAAGTTCAGGTTCTTACAGCCCGCAAAACAGCAGGTGGCTGCTGCTTTCTTTTAAAACCTGGATGGACAACTAATTCCATTTATATTCAAACAGTCATTGGATAAACTGCATAGCAGTCCTTAAAACATGGCTGGAACCCAGGACTCCCGTCCTCCAACTGTGTGAAGTAACATTAGAATAAGGGACACCACTAACAGCATATTTAAAAAGGAAAGAGTGACTGCTACTCAATCTTTGAAACAAATGCTTTAATTTGATGATATCCTTTATTGGACCAAGTGTAGAGTGGTGAAAATATTAGACAAGCACTTTGTGGCCAAAAAAATGGTCTAACATCTCTCCCACACTTGGTCTAATAAGGATATTACTTCAAAAACTTTGCTTCTTGCAATGTTTCTGGACCATCACAACTATGCCAGCACTCCAACCCTGCTACAATCCTTGAAGGAAAGTATATAGGTGCCAAATCACTAATCTTTTTGCTCTAGGTCATCTTTCCTTTTACAAACCATTATAAAACAAATTTCTTTTCTGAGGTAGAGGAGTGATATGAATCTGCCACAGTTAATAAAGGGGCAATCAGCCTCATAAAACTAAGGTCCTTTTGTACTCATTTTAAGTTTTTTACACTGATTATGACTTTCATAAGGGTGTGGACACAGAATACAGTCAGTTCCCATGAAACTGCTTTCTACCACATGCCTTTTAGGTAGATTTAAGTGCTCACAAATTTTAAGTGGTTGCAGAACTAGTCAAGGCTCACACCTAGGAAAATCTTAGTACATCAGTTTTGATGAAAAAGATCACCACAGCTCTATTGTGAGAAATACCATGATGCCTCATGTACCAAATATGCCATGTAGATAAGCATCCTCAGTTGACCTAGCATACCTAACCAATTCCATATATATATATATATATATATATATATATATATATATAAAATGAAATTTACCCCGAATAACAATAATAATACCACCACCACCACCACTTTATTTTCAGGCTAAGTGATAAGTAGACCTTGCCCATGCCATTCTATAAAAAAATTCTCTCATTAAATCAATCAAATATTGAATAATGAGACTACAATAATTAACTCTGTTGAGTAATTTTGCATACTGAGTAAATCTGAAAAAAGTATGTTCTATAAAAATTCTTGAAAGAGAAAAAAGAAATCACTGGATAAATAACTAATTTCAAAGTATTTGTTCAACTTTGGAGCTGGTAATTTTATCTACACTTGGTTGCTAATACACATTCTGTATAGACAGCATACAAAAGAGAAGCATATCACTGGCAGAGGAAGTTTTATCTAAAATATAAAATGATGAACACTTTTTCTAGTTGGTATAAGGGACAGGGAAAGATATTTGTCATTGATTTTACAAAGAATCCCTACAAACAAAATATATAACAACATTTCCATCAGTAATTTTGTTGCTTAAGTTCAGAAATTTTTCATGTGGTAATTAAAATATCAGGCCACCTTTATCTGAACCTCAGAAATGTCAAGAATTACTTGAGGATATTGAAAAAAATCTCTTTCATATTTGGTAAAAAGGATTTCCCAGGAGTTTTGGATATTGCTTATGGTTCTTGTCTTTCTATTCAGGCCACTACATTAAGATAGCTCTTGGAACTTAATTATTCTGATCAAGCAAACTAGTCTTCCTTGAGACCATGCTTTATTGCTCTACTGTATAGTGGCATAATGCTTCATCTCCTAGGTCTGTGTAGTACTTTTATTCAATTACTGTCTAACTGGTTTTCATCTACTTTCCAGATTACTCTAATAGACAATAACATTACTGTCCCAGGTCATTTTTCCTGATGTAAATAAATTATATGGAGCCCCCTTCTTTGTTACCATTACAGAGAAATTGAATGCGACAGTTACACTTTTCCCATTTAACAGCAGTTAGGCATCATGCATCCATTAGTGACCAACATATAGCTTTTCTTTAATCATATTATGTTGATGCATTCTGTATGTGGAACATGTTGCTTGATAAAGGAAACTCAATTTCATTAAATGGTTTTTCCTGCTGAATACTGATCAGGTTTACAAGTATTAGCTTGGAGAATTACAATAAAAAGAAAATCTAGCAAGACCTGTTCATTAGACCAAATCTACATGAAAGCCATGAGGCACTTAATAACTGAAAAGACTTTTATCTTCAGGCAACTGAGAAACAGACACTAGAACCTGCAAAAGCAAACTCCACAAAAATCTTAATTCAGTTGAGTTTAACACCAATGATGTGACATTAATTGCATCAAAGTTATTTCTTCGATCCCTTCCTCATGATAAGTAGCACAGCATGATGTTGCCAGAGACCTACAGATTTCCCTTTGTTTTTCCCTATTCACATCCATCCTAAAGGACCATTATTCTATGGCTATTTATTCTTTTGGCTGATCAGAACTAGCTGAGGATCCTTTTAGAGCATTGCACCGAGCCTAAGCCACTCTCACTTGTCCAGTAAATGGGGAACAGAAAGTGGTATTACTTTTGGACTGGCTGCAGCATGCCTTCCTCCTGCCGAGCCAGCTTTTCCAGCTGGCATGTAGGTGGCTGTCCTCACTTCTTCTGGGATGGCTAGGACCAACATTATTTTTGGAACTGGTCTGGAACACTCTTTATGTTCAAAAGTATGAAGAATTTAGCTTCTTGTAGTTTCTAAGTAGACTGCAGACCTGTTGTGATGGTATGTTTTAGTTTTGGAGGGTTTTACTGATAATTTATTTGAAAAATTCCATGTTGAATCTTACAAATTTCTATATTTTATGTATTGTATAATACTTTACAATAATCAGAACAATGGTATTTTGGATGCTGCAAAATAGCTACCTCAATTAATGAAATGCATGTTTATTATACACACAATTTTCACAAAAACAATTGCCCTTTTCCCAGTATGTCTTATGAACTCTGGAGAAGCTGAGCAGGGAACAATGACACTCAAACTGAAAAGTAGTATGAACAGATAAGAATACATATATGAGCATGACACTAGGAAACAGTTAATAAAGAATCTGAATAAAAGCCTCTATGAATATTTATTCCATGAAATGCTTTTGCTCCCTTTACATATTCCACCTTGCTTTCTTAGAAAGGCCCTGTGCCTCCTGGTGAAGTGATACATTTACTTAATGAGGAAAGCATTTTGCAAAAAGCATATGCATCTGGCTATCTGCAATAGAAAAGACCAGTTTAGATTTATGTCTGCAAGTGTACGCACAGGGCTTGCACTTGGAGGAAGAGAAAGAATCTACTTTTTGAAGGCTTGCTACAGATTCAGCTACGCTACATCACAATGCTGCAAAATACAAACTATTGCACCATGGTGCAACGCCTTTGTGCCACAGAATAATAGAGAAGTAGGGCTGGAAGGGACCTCCAAAGGTCATCTAGTCCAACCCCCTGTGTGCTAATATTTTGATGAGTGACTAATGCAAATGCCTCTCAGAGGTTTAAATATACTATATGAACAGTTACTTCATCAGCCAAACTTAACCAGTCTCATTAAAAACTATATTTTTGAGGGATGAGGGTTAGAAAAAAAGCCCAAAATAACATGGATCATAATATTTAACATGTTATTTTCAAGTTTGGATCATCTTACAGAGAGGCTAGAAGATACTGAGAAAGATCAAAGAAGCCGCTTGTGACTGGAGGGCAAGGGGGGAGAAAGGGGTAAGGCTAAAATAGAAAGCAGAAATGAAGTCCCAAGTAACATACTGGGAAATTGAACAGGATGCAAAATAGAGCATCTAATGTTGGGTGCAACTAATGCCTAAATTTTGGTTGTGCAATGTTAATTTTTGCTAAACCTGGAAGGGAAGATTATAGCAAATCAGAATTTATAGTTTCAAAGTCTACTTTTAGAGCTTTGAGATAACAGACATGGGAGAGACAAAGCTCAAGAGGGATTATATTATCTCAGAATAATTCTATGAATATCAAAGGGAAAATATGTAAAGCTGTTCACTTATTCATCAGAAATACAACAGACATAAATTAAGACTCCTTTACCTGTACGGTAATGAAGTGTGTGCAAGTGGTTTTGAACAGGAGACTTGAATCGGAGTTCTGCTTTGGCACCAAATCAGTGCCTAAATGTGATCACAGCTGGGCCACAATTTCCAAGCCTGTTACAAATATGGTATTAACATGCTACATAAGGTAACAATTACATATAATCATGTAAATATAGTTTTGCAATGAAAACCGAGCTCCATTACATGGTAAATGGGAAAACACACAATGGTTTCAATGGATCCAGGATTTTGGCCATAATTTTTAAACAATTTTGAATGTATGTGATGAAAAACTCTCTTTTTCTACCAAGAATTATATCTGTCAGCACAATGTGTTAATATTATCTCTCATGCAGGAAAAGCAGTTAATGCTATGAATTACTAATGTGTGAAAATAATACTTTCCCCTTAAAAAAAAATTGTAATCCATTTGGTAATAGGCAAGTTTTAGCTGGTGCTGGTCACCCTTTGCAACCCAGCCCCAGCTGTGAGCCACAAGTCTCCACACTCTGGAGCAACCAGCTGATGGTGCTTGCTTAGCCACTGATCCCCAGCCCCTTTGCAGCAAAAGCAAGCACAAATGTGGTACAACAGCAGGCTCCACAGTAGAGGGAAGCACTGCAGAGGGGATAAGCTGTAAGGCATGACTTTGGGCCACAGCACCCCCAATGCTGGACTGGATCTTCACAAGCCAGGTCAGAGCTCCTCATAGGCTAAATCTAGTCTGCGAGCCATACGTTACAGAGCCTTATTCCAATTGGTTCTGATCTTGTTATTCTTCTGGCCCTAACTACACGCATCCTTCAACAATCTGTCCTACCAATAGTCTGTCAACAATATCTACGCTTTAAAAAAAATGCTAGAATTTTCTTCCTGTTTGACAGTTAGATTTAACATCCCATCCCTGAACTCCCTTGAGCAAGGGGTTTGACTAGATCCTGAGATCTCTTTTAGCCCTATATTTCTACGATGCTATGACTATACAGAATATTTAACTAGTGCAAAACTGTATCCTCCCATCTTGTTGTCAGAAATGGCCAAAACATTTTTGCTGAAACTTTAAGAAAAATAGAGAAAAGAAAATCAGCCTGACGCAGATTCCCAGGTTGCAAAATGTCAACTCAAGCAGTTAAATTTTGATAGTCACAAGCGATTTAAATGTATACTTAAAGTAGTCCTTTTTATTTATTATACATTTAAATTGCTATTATTTATTATACATTTGACACCATCCATTATGAGTTAAATAACTCTGCAGTTACACTAACAAGATTTCACCACTTGGGTGAAGCGATGTTATACTAGAGAGGAGTTTATTGAATCTTGTTAAGGGTGCTTTAGAGGGAAAAGCAAGACTGTTTGGTCTTGTTTCCATCTTGTATCTCCATGGGCACATCCCCACAAGCATGCATGTGTGGGTGTTCGCCACACTACCAATTTGCAGTACGGTGGGTTTTTTAACACCAGGAGATCCTGGTGTAAATGCCCCTCCCCGCTGCATACTAGAAAAAAGCAAGGCAGTACACATGGCAGCAGTGTGCGCTGTCCAAAACTGGAGCCTGGTCAGCCAGATCCATGTTCCAGCTGCTGGCCAGGCTCTGTACACCCAGATTGCATTGCCAAATTGCCAGCCAGGTGCTGGCCCCAGCTGCCCCTACTCTACCTGGGGCAATATGCCACATGCCAGAGCATGTGTGCAGCAGCAGTCCCTGGGGACAAGTAGCAGCAGGGCAACTATGTGCTGCTGCTATTTATCCCTGGGGAAATGCACGTGCGCACTCATCTGGATGCACCCCATTAGTCCACAAAGCAGGCACAACACATATGGTTTAGTATTTTCATTCTTAAGCTAGGAAGTATAGTGCCTCGATTAGCATGGATTGCCCCGGAGTGGAACTCAGAAGACTCAGTTTGGGGGCTAGACAAACTGCTTGACAAACGGTGCATCTGAGCAGGGAGCCACCTTGAGGAAACCAAAAGGAAAACACTGAGCACTGGGTGATCTTTTATGTTCACCCCCTTCAAGGACTTAAGCAAGGCTAAGGAAGACTTTTCCCCACTCTGCATTCACAGTCAGGAATCTTCCCCTGAAGGTGGGCACCTATAAGCTTTTGTGAAAAAGGGCTTTTATTTTAAACAGAGCTGGCTGAAGTGAGGTAGACTGATGGGTTAGATTAAAAACACACAGTGCCTTTGGAGCAATGGGGGTTTGTGGGAAAACAGTCTGGGTTTAGGCATCTAAATTCTGCCTGAGCCTTTCCTTGGGTCAGATCTGTTGCTTGGTTCTACCTCTGTAAAATTAGTGTAATAGAGTAATTTCCTACCTCACAAGAGTTGTGTGTTTGTGGAAGGGGTGTCTGGGTCTGACTCTGGGCACAACGTAGTGCCAGGAATGATAGCAGAGCATGTGGTGGGGGCAATGGCAGAACAGCATGTGGTGGAGGCAGTAGAGCATATGGTGGTGGTGGACCAGCAAAGCTCATTGCAGCTTCTCCAGTTCCTACTGTATGCCCTGTGCATCACGCAGGAGCTGGAAGCTCCAGGTCCCACACACAGGATGAAGTGGGGAACCCCCTGTCAGGTGTTCTGCTGTATCCACCACCGCCACTACCATGTACTCTGATACTTCCACGTGCACTGCTGCCTCCACTGCCACTATCATTTGCTCTACTGTCTCCACTGTCACATGCTCTGTTATCACTACATGTTCCACTGTATCTGCCACTGCATGCTCTGCTTTCTTTGCAACCACCACTTGCCCCAAACTTCCAATGTCCCACTGGTAGTCCAGTGGGCCACACAGTAGTCCCACAGGCTGAATCCAGCCCAAGGGTCATATATTTGACACTCCTATGCCATGGTATTAATACAGTAAAAACCATACGGCACTCAGATGTTATGGGACTCAATGTCAGCTAAGTAACCTATCATTTAAAAATCAGAAATTTCATGTTGCTTTACCATCACTGTGTGTTATATGCATTTCCCCAGCTAATTGTCAGAAGAGAGAGAAGTAGTTTGGAAGCACAGTACTATGGGTCAAAATGTAGAATGATATAATGGAAGGAGTTATGTCTGGTAATTAAGTATGAATATCTGTGCCAGCAAAGTACTTATTTTAAATTAGCTGAATAAATTCAGAGTTGTGAATGAAGGGGCAGAGGCATTTCTCTTCTCATCAAACCATCTCCCTCTAATGCTGTGCTATTTTCATTATCCCTAAGTGGTGTTTAATGTAATACAGTATTTCTTTTTAAATTTAGTTATCTCAGGGTTGTAGGGATCTAACCTGCTTAACAAGCTTTTTCCTTTGAACTGGTGAGAAAGGGAAACCAATTTTCCTGGCAATCCATTTTTTTAAACAACCCTGCCCTTTTGATTTTAATGATTACTAATCTGTGTTGCACCTTTAATTAAATATAAAGAAAGTCTCTTTGAATTTCCTCTTATGGCACAAGAGACCAGGCTGCTTTGTAGAAAGAATTCTCATTAAAAAGTGCATTGAGCTGTTTTTATTGCAGTGCCAAGTTTTCAGAATTGAAAAGATACAATTATTTTTTTCAAAGTAAAAATAGAATATTGGCTATATACTTTGTACATTGCCAAGAACTGACAGCATAGTAGAAGCAGTACACTTGATCCGTAGGGAGGAAGTACAGCCTGCACATACAGTACAAGTAGGTCAAGAGTGATTCCTTTAGCCAATGAAGGAACAGGGTATTCCTCAGAAAAAAGGGTGATGAAAACTGCCATCCTTAAATACATCACTTAACATTTATATTTTTATGAGGTAATCTGTCCTTAACTCTGGGAAAGGGCCAGAGAGCTACAAGACTGCAACAAGTGATGCAAAAGTGATTGCAAGTAGATTAAAATGCAAAATACACCTGATGCATGTATACAAGTGTGAAAAGCATGGGGAATAAACAAGATGAGCTGAAAGCCAAAGCCTCTGAAAATAATTGATCTGATTGGCATCAGGAGGCTTGGTGGAACAGCTTTAATGAACAAAATGTCAACATTGAGGGTTACGCCCTGTTTCACAAGTGCAGGGCTGGGAGAAAAGGCGGTGGTATCACCTTTGTATGTTAAAAACCACATGCACTTGTTACCTAGTTCAAGAGGAAGAATATACCAAAGCAGAATACTTTGGGGTAAAGATAAAAGGTGAAAGATGCAACATCTATACAATGGTGGGATTTACTATAGAACACCAAATCAGGAAGAGGAGGTGGATGAGGCATTCCAAGTAGGTGACAAATATATTCAAAAGCTATGGGATGGTACTGATACGAGACTTCTGGAAGAACAATGCAGCCAAACATAAAATGTCAAGCCAGTTTTTAACTTGGATGGAGGACAACTTCCTGTTTCAGAAGGAGGAGGATACAACTAGGGGATCATCTATCTTGGATCTTGTCCTGACTAACAAGGAAGAAGTAGTGAAGGATGTGAAGGTGATGGCAACTTGGGAGGAAGTGGATAATGATATAGTGTTCCAGACCCTGAGACAAAAAAAACATGAGGTCAGCAAAATTAGGATGCCAGATTTCAAAAACGTGGATTTCATCTGGGTCAAGGAGTTAAAAGGCATGCTGCCATGGGAGCACAGACTGAAGGATAAAGGTACCCAGGAACTTCTGAAGGGCACATATTGGAAGCCCAACAAGACACTGTCCCAATACAACAGAAACACAAGAATGGCAAGAGACTAGTGCGGCACAAGGAGCTTCTAAAATGCCTGAAATGCAAAAGGAAAACATACAGGTTATGGAAGAATGGGAAAGTCACCAATAAATTGTACCAGGAAATATTATAAACTTGCAGAGATAAAAACAGGAAAGCAAAGATAAAAAAAACAGCTGCACCTGGTGAAGGAGGTTAAGGACAACAAGAAGGTTCTAAAAGTATGTTGGTGTTGTTCAGAAAAGAAGGAACAGGGAAGCTGTGGGTCCACTATTAACAAGCCTGGGGGAACTCTTAATAGAAGATGCAAAAAGGCAGAGCAAACTTCTTTGCCTCAGTCTTCACAAAAAAATTAAGCTGCAGTGAGACACCTTATTAATGATTATCTGGATAAGAAAAGGGGCAAGCTGAGATAGGAGCTTTTGATAGATCTGCATGAATTAAAGCCAGCAGATGAACTTCATCCACAAGTACTGATGGATGTATCAGAAGAGATCTTGAAGACCTTGGCAGTGATCTTCAGGAAATCATGGGAGATGAGACAGATACCAGAGAACTAGAAAAGGGCTAGTGTAGTGCTTCTCTTTATAAAAAGGCAAAAAGGAGGACCCAGGGAACTACAGGTTAGTTCACCTTGCCTCAGTACCTGGTAAGTTTCATAGTAGCTAGAGTCAGGAGGGACCTGAGCAGATCATGTAGCCTGACCCCCTGCCACAGGCAGGAATGAATGCTAGGTTCACAAGACCCCAGACAGGTGATCGTCCAACCTCCTCTTGAATTTGCCCAAGGTAGGGGCGAGGACCACTTCCCTGGGAAGTTGGTTCCAGATTTTGGCCACCCTAACTGTAAAATATTGCCTTCTGATCTCTAACCTAAACCCATTCTCCATCAGCTTATGACCATTGTTCCTCGTCACCCCAGGTGGTGCTGGGGAGAAAAGGGCTCTCCCTATTTGCTGTTGATCTCCCCTGATGACCTTGTAGGCAGCCACCAGGTCCACCCTCAGCCTCCTCTTCCTGAGGCTGAACAAGTTCAGGTCCTTCAGTCTCTCCTCGTAGGGCCTGTCCTGCTGCCCTCTCACCAAGCGGGTGGCCCTCCTCTGAACCTTCTCCAGGCTGGCCACATCCCTTTTGAAGTGTGGCGCCCAGTGCTGGACGCAGTACTTCAACTGCGTTACTGGAACATATCCTAAGGAAGGCCATTTGCAAGCATTTGGAAATGGAAAGAGTAATCGGAAGCAGCCAGCATGGATTTATGAAAACCAAATCATGTCAAATAAACTTGATTGCCTTCTTTGACAAAGTAACTAGTATGGATGAATGGAATGTTTTGGATATAGTGTATCTGCACTTTAGCAAGGCTTTTGATAAGGTCCCACATGAACTTATCCCAAACAAATTAGAGAAATGTGGGCTGGACAAAACTGTTATAATGTGGATAGATACTTAGCTCAACAGCCACAAACAAAGGGTAATTATTAATGGGTCCATGTTATAATAGCAAGAAGTTTTGAGTGGTGTCCAACAGGGGTCTCTCCTGGGCCTGGTGCTGTTCAACATGTTTATCTATTTGGAAGCTGGCATAGAATGCTTCTTGAGTAAGTTTACAGATGACATGAAACTGGGAAGGACTGCGAACACATTGGAGGATGGAAGTGCAATTCAAAAAGATCTCAACAGATTGGAAAGCTGGGCTAGAACTAATAGGATAACCATAGAAATCAAGGGCTGGAAGGGACCTCAAAAGATCATCAAGTCCAACCCCCCTGCTCTCATCAAGAATACTGATGAGATAATGTTCAATGCAGATGAATGCAAGGTACTACACTGTGGGAGGCTCAAAAACACAAATATAAAATGGGTGACACTTGGCTAGATGGTGGCACTATAGAATAGGGCTTGGGAGTCTTGGTAGATCACAGGCTCAATATGAGTCTGAAGCATGCCACAGCCACACAAGAACAATGTGGTCTTGGGCTGCATCAACACAAGCATAAGGTACAAGGCACAGGAGGTGATAGTGTCCCTCTGTTCAGCACTGGTTAGGCCTTACCTGGAGTACCATGTGCAGTTTTGGGTTCTACATTTTTAAAAGGATGTGGAAGAGAGTGTCCAGAGGCAGGAAATGAAGATAATGAAGGGCTTGAAAAGCAGGTCATATGAGGAGAGGCTGAAGCAAGTAGGCACGTTCAGCTGGCAGAAAAGCACTTAATAGGAGCCATCATAGCAGTCTTCAAATACATGAAAGACTGACATAAGGAAAGCACCTTTTCTGTGCTGCTGCAGAAAGGAGGATGCAGAGCAATGGCTTAAAGTTGCAGCGAAGTAAGTTTAGACTGGATATCTGGAAAACCTTCTTCACTGTTAGAATGGTGAGGCAGTGGAATAGACTGCCTAGGGAAGATGTGGACTCTCCATCACTAGAGGTGTTGAAGAAATTGGACAGCTACTGATCAGGGATAATCTAGGCGTGGCTCTGCCTATTTTCTACCATGGATATTTTGCATGCTTCTGGGCTCTGCTGTTTGCTGCTGCCCACCCCCCCCCCACTACATGTCAGAGGGGGGGGGTTTGTTTGTTTAAAGCCTCCCTCAGACTGGGGTGTGCCAATGCCCCAGACGGAGAGCAACCCAGACGGAGCCCTTGGTTCCGGCCTCCACGCAGATGGAGCCCCTGGCTCTCGGCTGCAGGGGCTGCCTGTCCCTTTTTCAGGCCCTGGGGCCTGGGAGCATGGTTACCTCCCCTTGTGGGTTCTGCTCCCTTTTGGGGTCTCTGGCGCGCCAGCTGGAGGAGCTCCAGGCCACAGTCCAGAGACTGCGTGCCATCAGGGATTGCGAGCAGGAGATAGACTCCTACTGCCAGGCCCTTCTCCCCCGGGAGGCAGAGGGTAGACCACAGTCTCCCTCCAGGCCAAAGGAGGACTCCAGGTCCTCCTGCTCTGTCCAGCCAGGGGCATGGACCAAGGTGGTCAAGGGCCCTAAGGCCTGCCGCACCAATGCCGCTGCCCTGCCAGAGCTGAGCAACAGGTACGCACCTCTTGCCGCTCCAGCAGAGCCTGCTGAGTTGCCGGCTCCCACAGGCAACATGGGCCCAACTGCAGCTACCGCCTCTGCTCTCCCCAAGACAAAATGTAAGGTGTTTGTTGTGGGAGACTCCCTCCTGAGGGGGACTGAGGGGGCAATCTGCCACCCCGACCCCTTAGCCCAGGAAGTCTGCTGCTTCCTGAGGGCCCGCATCCGGGACATTGCGGAGAGGATCCCAAAGCTCCTCCAACCTACAGACCACTATCCCATGCTCCTTATTCATGTGGGCACCAATGACACAGCTCAGAGCACTCCCAGCCAGGTCATGAGGCGCTACAGGGATTTGGGAGCGGGGTTAAAGGGTCTGGGGGCACAGGTGGTGTTCTTGTCGATCCTCCTGGTCTCAGGCTATGGGCTGAGGAGGGAGAGGAGGATCCACGTGGTCAACCAAAGACTGCAGCGCTGGTGTCGTCGGAAAGGCTTTGGCTTTCATGACCACAGCCCACTCTTTGGCAAGACAGGCAGCGAGCTGCTGGGAAGAGATGGCCTCCACCTCTCTCCCCTAGGGAGGAGGCTCTTCTCAGCCAGACTGGCTGACCTGCTCCACCAGGCTTTAAACTAAGCCTGCTGGGGGACGGGGGGACTACCGCCACTGCTGGCCCACTGAGCAATCCTTGCAAAGCCAGCATTTCAAGGCACTTATGGGAGCCCACCCCTGCCCCAGCCCTGGTAAAATCTGTGGGCAAGGAAGGAGCCCCCCAGGGGACACTTGCCTGCCTGTACACAAATGCCAGGAGCTTGGGGAATAAGCAGGAGGAGCTCATCCTCCCGCTCAATGCAAATAATTACGATGTCATAGGGATAACGGAGACCTGGTGGGACTCCACCCATGACTGAACCACGGGTATAGATGGCTATACCCTGTACAGGAGGGATCGTGTAGATAAAAGGGGCGGGGGTGTAGCTCTCTATGTTAAGGAAAGCTACACGTCCCTGCAAGCCGATATTGGCGACCAGGGTGGACGACTGGAGACCCTCTGGGTTAAAATCTGTGGGGAACATGGCACAGGGGACACAATGGTGGGAGTCTACTACAGACTTCCCACCCAAAGCCCTGAGCTTGACCAGGAGTTTTCCCAGGAACTGGCTGAGGCAGCTTGCTCTAGGACCATGGTTGTCATGGGTGACTTCAATTACCCGGACATCTCGTGGGAGGATCGCTCAGCAAAATCTGAGTGGTCGCAAAGCTTCCTCTCATGCGTGGATGACCTCTACCTGACTCAAGAAGTCTATGAGTGCTGCTCGACCTGGTACTGGCTACTGGGGATGACCTAGTCGGTGACCTAGTGATCGATGGGAAGCTGGGTGACAGCGACCATGAGCTGATCACCTTCACCATCCGCCGAAAAGCTGGCAAGTCAGTCAGCAACACGGAAGTCCTTGACTTCAGGAAAGCCGACTTTGACAAGCTCAGGAGGCTTGTCAGTGAGGCCCTAAGGGACCATGACCACGGGGAGAGGGGAGTTCAAGAAGAGTGGTTGCTCCTCAAGGGAGGGATCCTCAATGCACAAACTAAGTCTATTCCATCTTGGAGGAAAGGCAGCAAGAGGGCACAGAAGCCCCCGTGGCTCTCCAGGTACCTAGCAGACCTCCTGAGGCTAAAAAGAAAGGCCTACAAAGGATGGAGGATGGGAGTCACCTCCAAGGAGGATTATTCTGCACTGGTCCGGTCCTGTACGGAGCAGACCAGGAAAGCCAAGGCTGCAACTGAACTCCAGCTAGCTTTGAGCATCAAGGACAATAAAAAGTCCTTTTTCAGATACGTGGGGAGCCGGAGGAAAAGCAGGGGCAACGCTGGACCCCTGCTGAACCAGATGGGGCAACTGGTAACTGACGCCCAGGAAAAAGCCAACCTATTAAATAGATACTTTGCGTTGGTCTTTCATCAGTCCCATGGGACGCCCATGCCCGCTATGGGACAGGGAAGTCCGGGTGAGGGTGATCCCTTGCCCTCCATCAACGCTGACTTCGTGAAGGAACATCTGGAGAAGCTGGATACCTTCAAGTCAGCCGGCCCTGACAATCTTCACCCCAGGGTACTCAAGGAGATGGCGAGCATCATAGCCCAGCCTCTAGCACGGATCTTTGAAAACTCTTGGCGCTCTGGTGTACTGCCTGAAGACTGGAAGAAGGCCAATGTGGTGCCTATCTTCAAGAAAGGGAAGAAAGTGGATTCGGCTAACTACAGGCCCATTAGCCTGACTTCTATCCCGGGGAAGATCTTAGAAAAGTTTATTAAAGAGGCCATCCTTAATTGACTGGCCGACACCAACATCTTAAGGGATAGCCAGCACAGGTTTGTTGCAGGTAGGTCTTGCTTGACCAATCTCATTTCCTTCTATGACCAGGTGACCTATCACCTGGACAAGGGAGAAGAGATTGATGTCATATATCTTGACTTCAAAAAAGCCTTCAATCTGGTTTCCCATGATCACCTCTTGGAGAAACTGGCCAATTGTCACCTTGGATCCTCCACGATTCACTGGCTGGAAAATTGGCTCCGTGGTCGGACCCAGAGGGTAGTAATTGATGGAAGTCACTCATCATGGTGTCCTGTGACCAGTGGGGTCCCCCCAGGCTCTGTCCTTGGACCCATACTGTTCAACATCTTCATTAATGATGTGGACACTGGATTCAGAAGCGGACTGCCCAAGTTCGCCGATGACACCAAACTTTGGGGCAAAGCATCCACACTAGAAGACAGGTGGGTGATCCAGGCTGACTTGGACAGGCTCAGCAAGTGGGCGGACAAGAGTCTGATGGTGTTCAACGCCGATAAATGCAAGGTTCTCCACCTTGGGAAGAAAAACCCGCAGCATCCTTATAGGCTCGGCAGTGCTATGATGCCTAGCACTAAGGAAGAAAGAGACTTAGGGGTCATCATTGACCACAAGATGAACATGAGCCTGCAATGCGATGCTGTGGCTAGTAAAGCGACCAAAATGCTGGCTTGCATCCATAGATGCTTCTCAAGCAAATCCCAGGACGTCATTGTCCCCTTGTACTCGGCCTTAGTGAGGCCGCAGGTGGAGTACTGCGTCCAGTTTTGGGCTCCACAATTCAAAAAGGATGTGGAGAAGCTTGAGAGAGTCCAGAGAAGAGCCACGCGCATGATCAGAGGTCAGGGAAGCAGACCCTACGATGACAGGCTGAGAGCCCTGGAGCTCTTTAGCCTGGAAAAGCGCAGGCTCAGGGGTGATCTGATGGCCACCTATAAGCTTATCAGGAGTGACCACAAGTATCTGGGGGAACGTTTGTTCACCAGAGCGCCCCAAGGGATGACGACTAGGTCGAATGGTCATAAACTACTACAAGACCGTTTCAGGCTGGACGTGAGGAAGAATTTCTTTACTGTCCGAGCCCCCAAGGTCTGGAACAGCCTGCCATTGGAGGTGGTTCAAGTGCCTACACTGAACACCTTCAAGAGCAAACTGGATGCTTATCTTGCTGGGATCCTATGACCCCAGCTGACTTCCTGCCCTTTGGGCAGGGGGCTGGACTCGATGATCTTCCGAGGTCCCTTCCAGCCCTAATGTCTATGAAATCTATGAAATGCAGCAAGGGAAGTTTAGATTAGATATTAAGATGAACTTTCTCACAGGGAGTGTCTTAAAAGACTGGAAAAGGTTGCCCAGAGAGCTGGTGGAAACCCCATACTTGGAGATTTTTAAGACCCAGCTAGACAGAGCCTTGGATGGGACGATCTACTTGAGGATGGTCCTGCTTTAAGCCAGGGTTTGAACTAGATGACCTCCTGAGGAGGTCCCTCCCAACCCTAATTTTCTATGATTCTATAAATGCTCCTATTGGGACCAAAGCCAGCAGTTCCTAATTAGAAAGTCTGTCCCTCCACTCAGGGACCAGTTTGAGAGGAAGGAAGCACTAGTGCAAAACTCTTAGCCCACAGCACTCCCAGCTCCCCTGCTTCCCCTTCCTGGTCTGATCTGGTCTGGTCTGGTCTAGGAGGGAAGTGCACAAGCATTCACCCTTGTGAGAGACTCTCCTAAGGGAGCTCTTCCAGGTTGTTGTCTGGAAGATCTTCTCCCAGAAGGGGCAAGTTTCCCTTGGAAGAAATTGGATGAATGCTTGTATGCCTGTCATTTCTACCAGGAAAATGGTGATTTTCTTAGAAGAATTGCAATGGCCACAGTGGTCATTTGTCTCGCATTATGTGAACAGTGGTTTATGAAGGCTACACAATACAGTTACTTTAAAAATATTTGCCACAAGGGTGTCTAAAGATTTTGGTTCTCTCAGATTCTTGATGTTGATTCCAAAACACTTGTTGGGGACTGAGTTTCAAAAAGGACAAAGGGGCTGCCTCTGAAAATTAGAATCCAAGGAGATGAGACAGATTGGATTACTCAAAAGAGGCTACCCAAACACTAACCACTTTTCACAAACTTGGCCTCATGTTTATACACTTTCTTACATAGTATTTATTAAACAAACAAGAACAAGGTGGTATAGCAGATCAAAAAAGTAACAGGGTTTAAGACTAGAGAACTTCATCACTGCTCTATTGACTCCAAAAAGGCAGACAAGGCTAGAGGTTAAGCTAGGTCATTCTGTAAGACGGGAACAATACAGAATGCCAGCAAATAATTAATTAGTCTGATAATACTCTAATACCTTAATAATCCCTTTATTTGTATCAACCCGGGTCACTGAACAGAGCTAAATGCACCACTAATTAATTTTTCAACCTGTCAGCTGTAATTTGAAGGGATAACACACAGCTGACCTTACACCATCGCTTTCTTAAAATGTTCAGCACTTTCATAACTACTGCATAATGCCAGCATGTCAATTAATTATTGTCCTTCTTCACTCTGTTTCTACCACACTATTAATTACATGAAATTAACAACAATTAAACCTGAAAAGTAACCCTAGAATCATGTCATATGTGAATTAAGTCCCCTCTACACATTAGAGGTATCGCACAATTACCTGGAGACCAGCTACTCGTGCAAAGCACATTTTGTGCCATAAAAAGCTGCAACCAGCTATAATGTTAGACCTTGAAAATGTGTACAGGCAGTCCTCAACTTAAATGTTGTAACTCTAAACACTGTCATACTTACAATGTTTATACATTGACACCCTGTTTCAACTTTCTGACGTCAGTTTCAACTTTACAGTGCTTGATCCGACGCAACGCCAGGCCAGCGAACAAGTTCGCTGTGTCACCTGTCTGCCTGGAGAACATCTGTCCAAACTTCCTTGGACACTTCCTTTAAGAAAGCAGACAAGACACCAGGAAAACCTGCAGCCAAGAACCCTTCAAAACGTCCAACCAAAAGCCCTTCAAAACGTCCAGCGAAGTCACCTCGAAGAAGTCCTTCCAAATCAATATGATTGCTATTTACAATATAAAAACATTAATATAGCTATAGTGCTTATCTATAATTAATTGAGCACAAAATTCTGGGTTATTTTTGGTGAAAATAGGGTATCTGGCCTTGGTTCAGGAACCAATCCCCCATTTATAACATTGTTTCTTGTGGGAAAAATCAGTTCTGAGTTTCAATGTTTCAACTCGATGCAGTTTTCAGGAACCAATTGTGTTGCAAGTCCAAGGACTGCCTGTACTGACTTTAGATGATTGCTATCAAGCTTTAATTGCATGCATCTGGGTCTCCCCTGTGGCTGGTAGCCCTGTCGGGGTTTCATACACCCCTGAGGCTGGGAGACCATGGCAGCTGCAATCTCTCAGCTGCAAAGGTGTGTGGAGTACCTCCATGGCTGGGAAGTACAGCGTGTCGGATTAGCCGGTATAGGTGCCCTAAGATAGCAGTCATATATTTCATTTTAATTCCTGAGAAACCCACCAGTTAACTTGACTGGCAAAAGTACTTTGTTCATTTCTCATAAATGCCACATACTCTGTCCAATGAACCTGAACTGAAAGAGATTGAAGCTGTAGCCTTTGATGTGGAACCACAACTTGTCTTGGGGCGTAGCACTTCATCTTTATGCTATGCTCTCCCCTCCATATTCCATTAATGGTGAAAGTGGGTTAAGATAAATGAACATAGTCTGAGATTACAGTGTTCAAGTGTGGAATTATTTAGGAATAGCTACTACACTTTAAATTCACCTTTCCTTAACATGCATTAACATTCAAGCACAGACAAGCCCTTGGAGAGATGCTCTCAAACTGTGTTCATTCTCAGTTGGAAGTGTGCCAAGGGTCAGATGTCAGGTGCCCAGAGCCA
This sequence comes from Alligator mississippiensis, assembly GCF_030867095.1. Lineage (NCBI taxonomy): Eukaryota > Metazoa > Chordata > Crocodylia > Alligatoridae > Alligator > Alligator mississippiensis. Next base: position 62,231,448 of record NC_081825.1, read on the forward strand.
TCTAACAGGTGTGGAGGAGTTATAAGGACACATTGACCAATCTCCTCCTCTACTTCTTCTATTTGTTGTGCCATGGGTCAATTATCATCATCATCTAAGCATTTATTTCTCAGCTAGGATAATCAGTTAAATTAAACTGGATTGAGAAAGCACCTAATCAGCCCCAATAAGTATTCCTGTTACGTGTAAGTTAGTTACAAAACAGAGCACAGGACTGGCTCACTTGGGTACCAGACTTACTTTTTCAATTGCTCTTCTGGTCAAATGAGAATAATACTTCTCTCCTGCCTTATAGTGATTCTTAAAGGATTACCAAATAGATGTTTACACATCAGTTTGAAAGTGTGAAAGTGCTATTTATTTATGTGATGTCTAAGCTATTTACTATAACTAATTATAGGACTGACTTCCCTGTATACTACATTAATGGTTACATGATATACTTGATCAAATTTAACACTGAACTACATTGTGATGAAAGAGAGTTATGCCCAAGATCAAACTGACTCAGTACATGTTACCTATCAATACTTTCTGCACTATCAATGCATATATGACTTTTTAAATAACTATGGTTTCTAAGTCTAATTGATTTAACCATTTAAAACACCAAGCTAAGTGACTTAGTAATAAATACAATTTTTCTGTACACTGATGACAGTAATTCCCTTTGTGGTTAAAAAGCATACCAAACTCTGGAAACAGTGATTCACATTCAGCATATAATTTACTAAATGGCAACTAACATCAGCTGTACAATTACTGATGGTGCACATAATGTGCCTTAGTCATGCTAGGGAATTGCTAGTTATATATATGGGAAGAAATAAAAGCAGCGAAGGTGGGGGAATTTGCAAGAGTGACATTAGAATCATGGGCAGTCCCTCAATATGAGGATGACAGTCATCCAGTAAATAGGGAAGCCATTCTATGGTCCAAGGATGGAACACTTTTTAAAAAACAGCCCCATACATGGTAGGAGGAATACTTATAGGAATTTCTGAACCATATTCTAATGTCCAAGACACCACCACCAAAGCCATTCCATGTGCCTCATTAAGGACTACCTTGCAGAGGTAGGATACAACTTACCAAGAACCCTTGAAAGCCATTGAGCAGATGAAGAACAACAAAGCATGTGGTCCTAATGGAATACCAGTTGAAGTTTATAAGCATGGTGGGGAAAAAAAATCTATCAAAAAATCTCTCCAGATGCCATTATTCTGAAAATCTAGACATATGAACAAGATTTCCAGTGACTTGAGAAATGCCAGAATTGTAACCATATTCAGGAAAGGAAATGGATCAAATTCGAGCAATTACCATGGCATTGCAATCCTGTCCATGATTAGGAAGATTCTTGCCCACATTCTTCTCAATAGACTCACTTCTTTCACTAAGGAGATTCTACCTGAGCCCCACTGTGATTTTAGACAACACAGAGGTACAACAGATTTCCAAATATGTATCTCACCTCTGTCCAAATGATGAGAGTTTGAAAACTACTACTGGATGCCCCCATACCAGGTAAGAAAACCTCAGGCCTATCACAAACATGATTCTTTTGTTATTTTGGGGATAAACAACCCATAGGACTGGTTGAAACTAAGAAATCTGCACTGCAGGAAAGGAAGAGCTTGAGGGTATACAAAGGAAACAGTAATATGCCATTGACATATTTCTACATTGATTTATCTCCTAGCATCCCAGTTCACCTCGGTGGAATTGCATTAGGTATACATCATTGCAGGATTCACCAATAACATCAAAATAAGGGATGTTGTCAGTTGTGGAGAATTTATTAAAGGCATATCTATTGATATAAAAGGTAAGAGAGACAGAGAGCTACAAGTAATGTTATTGAAAAAAAATCTTTATGAACACCTTAATTAAGAGCATACAGGTATCTTCATAGATTCTAGGGTCGGAAGGGACCTCAATAGATCATCGAGTCCGACCCCCTGCATAAGCAGGAAAGAGTGCTGGGTCTAGATTACCCAGCTGGATGCATATCCAACCTCCTCTTGAAGACCCCCAGGGTAGGGGAGAGCACCACCTCCCTTGGGAGCCCATTCCAGACTCTGGCCACTCTAACTGTGAAGAAGTTCTTCCTAATGTCCAATCTAAATCTGCTCTCTGCTAGCTTGTGGCCATTATTTCTTGTAACCCCCGGGGGCGCCTTGGTGAATAAAACCTCACCAATTCCCTTCTGTGCCCTCGTGATGAACTTACAGGCAGCCACAAGGTCGCCTCTCAACCTTCTCTTGTGGAGGATGAAAAGGTCCAGGTTCTCTAGTCTCTCCTCGTAGGGCTTGGCCTGCAAGCCCTTAACCATACGAGTGGCCCTTCTCTGGACCCTCTCCAGGTTATCTGCATCCCTCTTGAAGTGCGGTGCCCAAAATTGCACGCAGTACTCCAACTGCGGTCTGACCAGCGCCCGATAGAGGGGAAGTATCACCTCCTTGGATCTGTTTGTCATGCATCTGCTGATGCACGATAAAGTGCCATTAGCTTTTCTGATGGCTTCGTCACACTGCCAACTCATGTTCATCTTGGAGTCCGCTAGGACTCCAAGATCCCTTTCTGCTTCTGTGCCACCAAGCAGGTCATTTCCTAGGCAGTAGGTATGCTGGACATTTTTCCTCCCTAGGTGCAGCACTTTGCATTTCTCCTTGTTGAATTGCATTCTGTTGTTTTCTGCCCACTTGCCAACCTGTCCAGGTCTGCTTTTAGTTGTTCTCTGCCCTCCGGCATGTCCACTTCTCCCCACAGTTTTGTGTCATCCGCAAACTTGGACAGAGTACACTTTGTCACAACCAAATTAAGTAGTGCCCATGTCACAAACAAGTAAAACCATTCAAAACAGTTTTTTTCTACACTAGGTTAACTAAGGGTTAACAATAATGATAATAACCGCTTTTTTGCTGCGCATGTCAAAAAAAAATTTATAACTGTGACACTAACATAAAATAAAACTTAGCCTTCTGTGCTGTACATAAATCATTATAATTGGTCGGAATGACAGGGGAGTGTCCGGGAGTGTCCCTATCATAACACCCTAGCAAAGACCGCTAGATAATTGGCGATTCTAATTAAATTTATAACGTGGCAAAAAGCAATTGGCTATTATACAAATAAAACCCGTCTTCACTTCCGTGAAGAACGGGAGACCTCCACACACACACCTAAAAAAACCTCTAAATGTATGCGTAGAAATAACTGACAAATTGATCGCTTGTCAGTCTCCCCTGTCTCGACCTTATCAGACGTAAATCAACAACCTGCCGGCCCGATTTTTTCTCTGTTTACCTGCCCAACCAAAAAACTCTTATACAGACCGACCTATGACCTACGAACCTTAAGCTTAACTAACCAAATATCTCTGACCTCCACTATTCACCACCTTGACGGTGTGAATAAATAATCTTGCTTTACAACCGATAAGCATCTGCCTAATTAATTCCACTCCAAGCGTCACAAATACCTGCCTGATGGCCTTCTAAGGCCCCGGACCCTTATCTGCCCGGGTGGAAGTCAGGGAGAGCTGCTGGCCGGCTGCCCTGGGTCCTGACACACTTCACTCCCTCGTCCAAGTTGCTGATGAAGACATTGAAGAGTATCGGTCCAAGGACCGAGCCCTGCGGGATCCCACTGCCCACACCCTTCCAGGTCAAAACCGACCCATCCACCACGACTCTCTGGTTGAGACCCTCTAGCCAATTCACCATCCATCCGACTGTGTAGTTATCCAAATCACAGCCTCTTAACTTGTTTCACCAATCTTGGTGAAATTGTATTTATGAAACTAGGGAAAAAGTCTGCTTCAACAGCATCTCTCTTCTAGAAATGGGAACAGATTTCATAAAGAAAAAAATCTAGTGAAAAAAGGAAGAAACAATTTTTTCAATCAGTAGGGGTCAATTTTTGGGAGGCATGCCACAAATTAGCCTTGTATCCTCCAAGACACTCCAATCCCTTTCCTGTGCCCGATCTCCTTGTCTGCTTTCTACTTTCTGCCCTAGCCACTGTACTACTTGTCCCCACCCTGATTCGCTGCATACCACACAAAGAGGATGCCCATACCACTCATGGCCGTGTGCCGCAAGTTGGCCACCCCTGCTTTATATCATAGTAAGGCCAAAAAAGAGAATCCTAATGACTGCAACATTATTTTCATCATGGGAATACTTTTTATCAGTGCTCACATTCAGAGAAAGAAATTAGAGATAGAAAAAGGAAGTTTGTGAGGTTTCCAGATGCAAAATTAAAAAAAAGTCTCCATGAATGGCAAAAACATCTATTATTAATTTATTTTTATACAAGTATTACTTTGCCAATTTTTTTATTTGAACAATTACTGTTGATTGATATGAATAGTTCATTCATACTAAACAATACAGTTTTTGTAAAAAATAGATTTTTTAAAGATTTCTTTTAATAAATGGTAGAAATGTGGGTAATAATAATTTTGCTTTTGTAAGTAGATAATATAATCCAAAGATATTCCTTTCACAAAAATATTGATGGATATTTATTCATTAAAGCATTTATAGATAACTAATAAAATATCAACCACTTTGAAGACAGGAGAGGTAGTTTTCAGCCTGCTGTGTAGGATTTAGCCAGTACTATCTGAATTGTAATTACTGGACTTCTGTGATTAGACCCCTAATGGTGCTTTAATTAACACTTACATCATCTGAGTTTTATTTTTCCTTAACATTATATTAGAAGCTATAAGCATCCCTCCCTCCAACTTTAAAGGAAAACTGAAATCTTGCTAAGTTTTTTTATCGGAGTTCTATCTATATACACGATTTCTTGTACACTAAAAACCAAGGGAGAAAAAAAAGTCTTAGTTCTAGACTTGGAGACTTAAGGAATTCAGTTCTTTGATCTACCTCAAACTTCCTATGCACTTTTGATCAAGTCCAAAGACCTGATTTTAATAGTATTTTAAACAGATAAAGATAAAGAGAGAGTCACCTTCTAAGATTTTCAAGAATGTATCATGTAACTCCAGTATTTTTAAAAAACCCCACTGGGTGCCTATATACAGCTTTACTTATCTACTTATAAAAAAAAACCTCAACCAAAAAACAAGAAACCACTTGCCTTCTCAATTTCTTCATGAGTAAAACATAGGTAATACTCCTTTGTATCTTGTCTTGAAAATTTGTGTGGTTTTTTGGGACAGAAATACATTGTGTAGAGGATCGTAGGCCAATACAGGGTGCATCTACACGTGATGCTACATTTCCATAGCAATGCACTCCCTTGTTATAGTGTCACTACGGCAACATAGCAGCTAAAAATAACTGTGCGCATTGTGCATGGGGCAGTATGGGCTGTTACTGTGCCATCATTTAGTACTTGGAAAAGGAAGTACTAAATGACAGTGCAGTAACAAAGGCACCGCAGTGACTGATGTAAACACATCCACAGAGACCTAAAGATACACTACAGTTGCTAAAAAACTCCACATCATAAAAATCCACCATTGTCTTCAAAACCAGAATGATTTTAACTCACTATTAGCAAAAGCAATGGGACAGCTTTAATCCAAGTATTTCACAGTAATGTGGTGATATTGATTCAATTTAATTTTAAAATTAAAACAAAATATTTCAATGAAAATATTATTGGCCTGGACCATTCTAATTTCTCATTATGAAATAACTTTTCTTTTGGAAATTTAATTTGAAATGAAATATTTCAATTTTTAAAAAACAAAATGTGTTAATTTACCCTCTACGTAGGGTATTTAATATATATAAATATATATTTAGTATATTTAAAATCTCATGTTGTTGTAAAATTTTGAATTAAAAAAAAGAACATCATGTGGAATTTCATATAAGATGGATATTTCAGTTCCTGCTCTAATAATGTTGTATCACATATACATCAAAGCAATATGGAAAAGGGATTCTTCTAATAATGGGCCCACTTCTCATGCCAGCAGTGTTTGCCGACTGTACAGGATACGTCAGGGATTGCGACAAGTGATGAACTGGCTGAGAGAGAATGAAAAGCGTGTCAGTGGGATAGATCATTTCTTTTATTGGCTCCATGGAAATATAAAATACTGGTTAAAGTTGTACTACTATTCTGATAAGTTCTTTCTTCAGTGATGGCAACTGGTTTAAAGGGCCCCTGGAGTAAATCTTGGCAGTATAAGCTGCAATGCCAGAAAGATGGGGTGTTCACCAGTAGCCAAGAGCTGAGGCAGAAGGTCTCTGGCCCAGAGAGCCCTGAACTCCTATAGCCCTCCGGCAATGCACAGACTTAACAGTCTAAACAGTCAACATGTTCAAGGGATTATAGTGCACATTACATAACAGAATTATATGAGAAGGGATTTCATCCAAAACCATCTCCAATAGATTTTGCTATGGCAAGGAATAAAGCAGCCTATAATATGGAGTCTTAGAGTGTGGATACATGTAACAATTGAACCATTCTCAGATGTCATCAATTGGGAACTGGCTCAGAATTGTGTCCAGAACTGTGGCTTTGACACCAGGCAGGGGTAGGAGCGAGCACAGAACCCTGGATACCTGGGGAATGGGGTGTTTGAATCTTTGCTTTGAGGGTCCAGAGGGTGGGTGGCCTAAGGCTGGGGGCTTTTTCACTTTTCTGCTTTCCCTGCTCTCCTAGGCTAGGGACAGAAATTACACGTAAGTGATTGTTAATGAGTTCAAATCTGTAACACAACAGAAGTTCAGTACATATAAACTGATTTCAAATGGCCAAAACTGGTTTAAGATAAAACTTGGATGGCTGTACTATCAGACTTAACTGATTTAGATTAAAACTGGTTTATTGGAATTCTGTCCCAGATCCCCTCCAGAAAAAAAGTTAACTCACAGTCTCCCAGCATCCCAGGATGCTTTGCACCTCATAGATTCATAGACTGTAAGGCCAGAAGGGATCTTGGAAGATCATCAGGTCCAGCCCCCTGCACCAAGCAGGAAAGATAACTGGGAGTCAAGTGACCCCAGCAAGGCAACTGTCTAGTCTCTTCTTGCATATCTCCAGGGTAGATGATTGCACCATCTCTGGAGGGAGCTTATTCCATAGTCTGGACACCCTGACTGTGAAAAAGTTTTTCCTAATGTTGAGCCTGAATCAATCTTCCAAGAGTTTGTTGCCATTACTCCTGGTTTTCCCCTCAGGTGTCCTGGCAAACAGTTGCTCACCAAGCCCTTGATGTACTCCCCTAGTGTAGTGGTAAGCTGCTACTAGGTCCCCTCTCAGCCTTCTTTTCCTCAGGCTGAAGAGTACCAGATTCCCCAGCCTTTCCTCATATGGCTTGCCTTTTAAGACTGATCATATGGATGACTCTTCTTTGGACTCTCTTAAGCTTGCCCATGTCCTTGTTAAAGTGTGGTGCCCAGTACTGGATTCAGTACTGAAGCTGCAGTCTCAACAGTGCTGAGTACAGCAGAAGAATCACTTCCTTGTTTTTGCTGGAGATGCATCAATTGATGCATGCCAGAGTACTGTTTGCTCTACTGGCTACAGTATTGTACTGCCGGCTGATATTCATACTGTGGTCTATTGTTACCCCCAGGTCCCTTTCATTTGTGGTGCTTGTCAGTTTGGTGCCACCAAGCCTGTAGTTGTGTTGGGGTTGCTCGTCTCGACGTAGACCACTTTACATTTCGCAGCGTTGAACTTCATCAGGTTCTGATCCACCCAACTTGCTAGGCTACAGATACAGGCAGACCTAGATAGGCTATCTTCTAGCATGATCACGCTCCCCCATAACTTGGTGTCACAAATCCTCACCTGCAAATCCACTCTCGCAGGGTGGGTGGGCTAGCCTTGGCCTAAGCTGTCTGCTCCAGCTGAGCAGGTAGGCATGCTCTAGCACCCTCTGGCTTCTGGCCTGAGCCACTGCAGGCATGTGGCTGCATTTCTGGAATCAAAAGTGAATGTCTGTTCACTTGCTCATCAGTTCAATCTACGCAGCTTAGACCAGACTGTGACGATTAAATTAATTCAGCCTTGGACTTTTTGACTGTGTATACTTAGCCCTAAATATGAGTTCAATAAACTTCACTAGGCATGGTGAATTGTTCAGGGCCAGGAGTGGTCCCTTCCTTAATATGGCCATATACAGGGCAAAACACCAAACAGGTCATCTCCAAATCCCATATCTTATTTTACACTGGGATCTACAATGCATATTGCAGACACTTTGCAAACAATTTTGCAGACAATTCACCAGTGCTTGCAAAATGCTTGCTTGACTTTGCAGAGTGAGTCCTCACTCCCTACTCAACATATGTTTTTTCATTCCCAAGGAGTATAGGGGCATGAGGAAGGGCTGTAGTAGAGAGTTGAGTAGGGAGTGAGGACACAGCTGGCTGTTAGAAAGATAGCTTTTACTGAAGAAGTAGTGCAATGGAGCTCATTGCTGAAAAAGTGCCAACAAAAGTTGGTGGGGGAGAGGGGGAAAGTAGGGGAGCAGCAGATTTCTAGCTCCATACCAGAGTGGCTAGCTGCATGGGTGTGGGGGTAGGGGATAAGAAGCAGAACAGGAAGGATTCCTGAAGGGCCAACCAGAAATGTGTCACAGAATGCTTAGTGTTCCCATATGATGGTTAACCTATTTTAAATTTGTATGCGATTTTTCAGGTATGCTTTTAAGACATTCCAGGTGTTGTTAAATCGGTTTAACACTGGTGTGTCTGTCTACTTCATGTTTACATTGCATTGAAACAGTTCCAGGTGGATCCAGGATTTCGTTAAAAGGAGAGTATAGGGGCAGTGACAGGCACTGTAGGGATGGATGCATTGCCTGCTCCCAGTTCCCAGACTGTGCCATGGGATCAGCATTTGAGGACTTAAGTCCCTCAATCAGGTAAGAATCAAGTAAGGGGACAATGGACTGTTCCTTCCCCTTCAATTTTGTCCCTCTCCTGCCTTCCACTGCTGATGTCTCCACTGTTCCCAGCTGACCTGGAAGTCAGGGGCAGTGAGACTCCAGAGCCATTCCTGTCCTTTTCCAACCAGGCTGCATAGGGAGTCAGACTTCATCAGAGACTGCAGCAGCAGCAGTGGGAACGGGTGGGTTCTTTTCTACTGTGCCTGCTCCTGGGCTGGCAGGGAACTCGGGGGATGGGGGGCAGGGTAGGAAGGATAAAATTTCCCAATGTTGCCAGTGTCCCCAGTTGGGCCTGGTTGGAGCAGGCAGAAGGTGTCTCTGATGTCCTGCCCCAGGCAGTCAGGGATAAAGGGCAGTGATGGATGGGGAAGGCAGAGGGATGGAAGGGAAGGTGACAGCAAGTGCTGCTGAGCATGGAGGAGAATGAAGGTGGGGGGGCGGGGGGGGGGATTTTACCCAATTTGGGGACTTAAGACATCCCCAACTGTTCGCCTATGGCAACATTAACTGAAAGGGGCATGGGGGGTGTATCCGTGCCACTGTACACCCCCTGGATCCCACCCTGAAACCATTATAGATGTAATGTGTGTCCATGCCTTTATATGCAGGGGTGGGGGGAGATCAACAGAAGTTAGCAATTTTCTTGCAGTGGATTCAGATGAAATAGTCAATGTAAAGGTTTAACTCAATATTGATCAAAGTTCCTTAGATTTTGCCTGATAACACATCATGATGGAAACAGGACAAAACAGCTAGAAATATTGGGCTTCTTCAGATATGTGGGGAGCCTGCTCTGACACCCTGAAATGCAGTGCATGGAAATTAACATGCTCCAGCAGCCTTGCAAGTCACATGTATTAACATCCCCAGGCTGAAAGAAAAAGACGGTTGGAGCGCTTCAGAATAAAACATGTTTGATGTTCACCATGTGTACAGCTTTTTCTGCTGCTGCTGCATGCAGCACAGCCAGCCCAGCTCTCCACCTGCCACATGCACAGCACAGCACAGCCAGCTTGGGCCCCTCCTGCTGTGCCACCACACCCCCAGGAGTAGGGGCAGGAAGTGGAAGCTGGGGAGAACTTGGAACCCCTGGCCACAACGGTATATAAAGCAGTGCAGGGAGACTGCAAGCCTTTGCAGGCCACATTCAGGACATGGGCCACCAGTTGGATAGCCAGAATGTAGGCTACAAGGCTATATCAGGCAAGATACAGATAGAACTACCAAAAGAGAAATAAAATATTTACACAATAAAATTGCAATATTTGTATTTAGGTGACAATGTTTGAAGCAAGTTTGATTCAGCTAAAACAGCTTGTTCTGGGCTTGCTAATTTTTCTAATTAAAGTTACTCAAGAGATCTGTGTTGTTACAGTTCTGTTTGAAAATAAATGTAGAGTATGTAGCGTACGTCTGGACTTTGTCCAATTTGTTGCTTTTCCATTTTATCCTTCTATTTCTGGATGTATACTCAACATTTATTTTCAAACAGAACTGTACATTTCTTCCTTTCCCCAAGAGAGTTATTGCTACCAGATGGTATTTGCATGCACACATCATGCTGCATTTCAGTGTTTCTTCACAGCTGCATCTCTAAACTTAGAGACAAACTATAAAATTTCATATTTTAAACTTCAAGTGCTTCTAATAATTTAAAAATGCAAGGAAATATACAAAGTTACTCTATTGCCTATTGCTTTTTTTAGAATAACTTAAAAAAATAAAAGAGAAGGATTACAATTTGATGTTCAGCGTGTGATATTGGCCTTTAGGTTTCACAGGCTATTCTTAACCATGGTTTTAACTTTCTTATTCTTCCTTTTAGCCCACTGTTTCAATTCAGATATTTTTCTATAAGAAAGAATCGGCATGGAAGAAAATTACAGACTGTTCTGTCCTTACAGTCAATTTTTGTCTTGACACACAGACTGAAAAGAATTTCTGCATATCTGAAGCTTTAGACAAGTGGCCAAATTATTACATAACATTAATTGTTTCATTTGCACATCTTACAATTTTTATTCCTTGTCAAATATTTTATGGAACATTTGTTGAGATAATCATTCTGGCTTCCTCCAACTGTTTAATAATGCTAAAATATTTTGGGCTTGGGAAAAAAAAATGGGGAAAAGGAGGGGGCTTGCTTTACAATGAAAAAAAAAAAAGTAGTCTTAGGGGCATAGTTCCCCCAAGGACTCAGCTCAGGGAACTTAATTCTTTACTTACTACTTTACTTATTGCCTAGTTCTTGTTGCTAATTTATGCATGCCATCCTGTCAATCCATGTGACATCAATTGTTCAATTTTTAGTAAGTAAATCATTAACAAAGCCTCCTTCATTTAGTAGTGACCGCTACAAGGAAAACATGAAATTATTTTGAATATTATTGAAAGTATCATGCACAACAAGACTGCATAAATTGGTAGAATCCAGAGGTTTCTCTTCTGTGTTTTTTTTTTTAAAAGGATGATTTTCAACCTGTTTGCCTTTCCTCAGATTAGGCAGGCAAGACCATGGTTTACCACTTTGCTCATCCTGCTAATGTATTTTAATTGGATATCTGTAAATCCTCTGATGGAAATTTTGTAACAGATTAAACTTGAAAGAGAGACTCAAAATGATATTATCTTGTATACTAGAGATTCTTTCATTTCATAGATTCATAGATGTTAGGGATCTCAATAGATCATCGACTCCGACCCCCTGCATAGGCAGGAAAGAGTGCTGGGTTTAGATGACCCCAGCTAGATGCCTATCTAACCTCCTCTTGAAGACCCCCAGGGTAGGGGAGAGCACCGCCTCCCTTGGGAGCCCATTCCAGACCTTGGCCACTCGAACTGTGAAGAAGTTCTTCCTAATGTCCAGTCTAAATCTGCTCTCTGGTAGCTTATGAGCATTATTTCTTATAACCCCCAAGGGCACCTTGGTGAGTAAAGCCTCACCAATTCCCTTCTGTGCCCCCGTGATGAACTTATAGGCAGCCACAAGGTCACCTCTCAACCTTCTCTTGCGGAGGCTGAAGAGGTCCAGGTGCCCTAGTCTCTCCTCATAGGGCTTGGCCTGCAAGCCCTTAACCATATGAGTGGACCTTCTCTGGACCCTCTCCAGGTTATCCACATCCCCCTCTTGAAGTGCGGTGCCCAAAATTGCACGCAGTACTCCAACTGTGTAGAATTGTTAGGGTAAAGGGCTGAAGCCAACTATTCTACACAGACCACAATAGTGTCAAAATACTGTGATAAGCTTCATTACACTGCTTCAGTTTCTCTGAAAACCTTCACTAATTAAGTGACATATTTAAATATGTATATGCAAAATGTCAAAACAACATCCTGGTATCAAAACTCAGGAGTTTCTACGACTCATTTCCCCCAACATCATATGCCTCCAGAGCAGAAGCCACCAGAGCACAAGCCAACATAGCCAAACAGTAGTCAGATATCTTATGTTTTAAGTGTGGTGAACAATGGAAAAAGGTACCTTGATTTGTTTCTTTTTTACTAGCACTGAATAATAACTGTACTTCAATACAGAGTTCACCCGTCAGGCATCTATATCGCTGGGACTCAAATGCAAAACATGAGGTAAGGGTTATTTAATTACTAGCCCCAATCATGTGACATGGGTAAAAGACAAAAAGTATAACATCCCTGTGCCTTAGCATGAGTCCCTGAAGAGCAGCTACTAACATATTTATCATTTATGTTGTTTTTCAGTCTCAAAGCACTTTTTATAAACATTACCCCAAAATACTCCCATTTCTGTTAGGTAATTATTGTGGTTGTGTTGAAGAATAAATATTTAACAATAGCTACCACAGAATGATATGCAAGATTGCCATCACCATAAAAATACCCAGCAGTTTAAAGTTACTCATACATTCAAGTTTGTCAACAATGAAAATTAATACTGATTGGTTCATCTTCCTGTATTAATGAGACTCAGTCTTCACAAAGAGATATATAAACACTAACACTCTCAAACAAATTCAGTAGATCTACATACAAGCAGTAATGAAACTAACAGTTATGTGAAAGCTAACACCATTTCTACTGGTGGAGATGACAGAATCTTCTGATGAAGAAGTTTTTGTCAAAACATGCTAATTCATGAAAACCAAAACATTTTCATAGGAACATGCTAGACAAAGAAATTAGAGAAAGGAAATATCCACCCCAGTGGAGTCTTCTAGCTACTCTCTTAGAAGGTGGAGGAACAGGCTTTTCATCCTTGCTCCAATCTTATCTCAGGTGCTTGACTCTACAGTTAGTTTCTGGCCCAATTAATGTTTCATTTTTAACACAAACTGAAACAGCTCCAATAGGTGATAAAAGGCTGAACATCTTACAGATGTATAATATGGCCTTAGCCTTATAAATCAGTGCTCCAGCCAGTGTTTGAGTGGAAAAAGACCGTTTTCATTGAGGTTCCCCAATGATATAAAATCAACTGGTAGGGATTGCAGGATCAAGGTGTAAGAGTCAAAGAAACAGATTAATCTTTGATATTGTGTAAGTACCTGGTACATGCAAGTATGATGCATGCTCCTCAACTTTACAGAGCAACATTAAGGAAAAACCTACTTCCATACTGTAGTTTTTTAAAGTAGGGCATGAAGAAAAAAAATGTCATGGTTTTATTTTTCTTCTCTTGCAACAGTAGTGTGTTTGTTCATTACATTTCAATCTACATGATTATTATTTTGCAGAGTAGGACAGTATGTAAAGTCAGTTGTAGAAACTGTATCATGAGTCACAGAAGGCATGTGACTTGCACATCCAGAATGGAACTGACTTTATGTCACACTGAACATGTTAGACATCTCAACAAAATGAGTAATACTGTTAGCAAATTTTATACATCAGTTGTCAAAAAGCGTAACAAGATTCTGTTTAATGTGTTAACTTTTCCAGGCTCCTCAGCTGCTGTTCTAAACTATACTTTTGAGCAACATTTCCTTTTATAATGATTATAAAACAAAACCTCTCCTGTTACAACAAAATGCTGTATATATGAATAGGCTGCCAGGTAGTCTGGGTTTTATGATATTGAATATATTAGTATATATTTATACCAGTATGGCTAAGTACACACATTCAAAAACCCAGAGGTGGAACTGATTCAAATTACCCAGGTTTGTCTAAGCTACCTGGACTGACCCAGGAGTGAACAGAACCCATACTTGCTCATGGGTGTGGAGGACATGCAGATGCCTGTGCTGGCCAGGCCAGAAGGCAGGGAATGCTCTCGCATACCTCCTAGCAGGGTCTCTTTCCCTAAACAGGGGCCCTGTCAGCAGCGATACCTCCCTGCACCCACCAGCTGTGCTTGCTTCAGCATGTGTGGAGAGGCAGGGGGGAAACCAGGTCCTGGCTGTGGGGTAGTGGTGGGGGGGGCCTTCTCCGTGACCCCACTGACATGTCTGTCTTGGCTAACAATACAAATGGCTCTCAGCCCTGCTTCTCCCTGCTGGTGTCAGTCGAGCCGGGGGGGGGGGTGGCACAGGCTCCTCCCAACCGTGCTTACTCAGGTCTGAGGGGCTGGGGCCAGCCCCATGAGGTGGGGGTTTTGCTCCTCCCTGCTCCCAAGCACTGCCCAGTTTGGCTGAAATAGACAGGCTGGAACTGGGCTCAGAGCCTTGCCAGGACTGTCAGCTGAGCCACTTGGTACTGGTGTAAAGGGTGGGGTGGGGGAGAGCAGAAGCCTCCACTTCATGGGCTCAATCCCAGCCCCCCCTGCCCCAAGCAAGCATAGCTGGGAGAAGCCTGCACTCCCCCATCTTCCCCCTGCTCTGCCAGGCTTGGCTGACATGGGCAGGCAGAAGTAGGGCTGGGAGCCATGTGAGCTGTCAACAAAGATGGGTGACACCAAGAAACAAGGGGGGAGAAGAGTCACCCCCCAGCTGTGCTTGCTCAAGTCTGAGGTGCTAGTCTATGGGGTAGCCTCTTCTGGTGCCAGTCCTGGTGCAGCTCTCAGCCCCAGCTCTTGCCTCCCTGTGCCAGCTGAGCTGGGCAGCAGTGCAAGGCAGGGAAGAGCAGAGCCCCCACCCTCTGGCCTCAGCTCCCCATTCCCTCCTCAGACACAAGCAGAGCTGTGGGAAGCCTGCTCTCTCCCACCCTTCCCCCCACCCTGCCAGGGTTGGTTGACATAGGCAAGCAGGAGCAGAGCTACATAGTCCGATAGCCAAGCCACAGTGCCAGGGGTGACAGGAAGCAGAGGCCCCCCAGCTGCATTTTCTCAGGTCTGGGGCGCTGTGGCCTGGACCCTGAGGCAGGCAGGAGCTGAGGCTGAGAGCTATGCCAGGACTGTCAGCCCAGCTGCTATGCACTAGGGGTGGAGGAATGGAAGCTGCTGCCCTGTAGGCCCAGTCCCAGTCCCTCAAGACAGCACAGCTGGGGGTGGGCTCTGCTCGCTTATTCTCTGGTGCTACCCAACTCAACTGACAGTCCACACAGATCTTGGCCCTGCTCCTGCCTGCCTCTGTCAGGAGTAGGGTAGGTTGGGGGAGTGCAGACTCCCCTCAGTTGTGGTTGCTTGGGTCTGGGGTGGCTTGGCTTGTGGGATTGGGGTTTTTTCTCTCCTAATCCTCTGGCTCCCAGAGTTGAGCAGCTCCACAAACAGTCCTGGTGACGCTCTGAGACTCAGCTTCTGCCTGCTCATGTCAGCAAGATGGGCAGTGATGGGAGGTGGGGAGGAGCAGAGTGCTCATCCCACGGGCCCAGCCCCAGCCTACCAAGACAGAAGCAAGCCCAAATGGAGGGAGCCTGTGCTCCCCCATCCTTCCCCCGCTGCCTTGCCAGGCTCAGCTGACACAGGCAGGCAGAAGCAGAGCTGAAGGTCACGTTGGCTGTCAGCAGAACTGGGCAGTGTAAGGGGGTCAGAGGCCCTTAGGTTCAGGTTCCTGCCCACCTGAGCAAGCACAGGACAGGTCATGCAGTGGGGGCCTCTGCTCCCCCACCTCCCTCCCCTGCACTGCACCTAAAAGATGCAGGTAGACCAGAGAGCTGGGGAGCAGAGGCTTTGCTGCCTTAGCAATGTGATAACTAGGGCTGTGTGAAGCTTTGGTCCCCGATTCAATTCGGTGGAGATTCGGCCCGATTCAATTTGGATTCAGCCACTGAATCAGGAGACCCTTTAATTTCTTCAAATCAAATTGGAACCCTCTGAATCAATTCAGAGAGATTTGGAAAGATTAAATGATTTGGATATAGACACGGCTTTAAATGTTTTCTCTAAATACCTCAAGGTACCAGGAGGCTTGTGAATGCTGTTATGGTGGGGTGGATGGATCATCCCATAGGAGCATGGGAGGCTTCCCAGTGCGCTCAGCAGCAGACCTGGAAGTGAACCAGAAGCACTTCCAGTCCACTTCTGGGTCTGCCAGGGAGTGTGTTGGGCCCCCCCAACTCTCCCCCCGGCTCAGTGACTGGTGCCTCCTGGGTCTGGGGGGGCACCTGGGGTCCCCCCCACAGCTGATTGCTGAGCCAGGGTGGTGCAGGGGGGGTCCCCTGGTGCCAGACCTGGAAGTGGACTGGAAGTACTTGCTGAATGTACATCCAGTTCACTTCCAGGTTCACTGTCAAGGATGTGGGGGGGCCCTGTGCTCCTGTGGGACCCCAACATAGCAGCATTCACAAGCTGTGCATGGTACCTCGAGGTACGTATAAAAACATTGAAAGCGGTCTATGGCCAAATCGCTGATTCTCTGAATCAGCATCGGATCTTGAGATTCAGATTTGGCTGAATCAAATCAGGGACAGTGCTCCGATTCAACTAATCAAATCACTGTCCCTGATTTGGGTCGAATCCAAATCAAATACAGCCCATTTCACATACCCCTAGGGATAGCCCAGAGGGCAGAGTCAGCTCCGTAGAGTAGACAGCACAGGCATCCATGGATCATGGCATACTGGAAGACAGTGAGGAAACTTGAGTCAGGAGGGGATCAGTTTGATAGACTGCCTTAATCTAAATCAGGTACATTTATCCAGGTCTATCTTAAACTGGTTTTGGCCATCTTGAAACCAGTTTATGTGCACTGAACTTCTGTTGTGTTACAGGGTTAAACCGGTTTCCAGTCACTTATACCGGTTTGTGTGTAATGTCTGTCCCTAGCCTATAAGGCTAAAACTAAATTTCCTCATCTTCCTTCCATAACAACACTGGGCAATATGCAGTTACCTACTAGGAAGTATAAAGGACCAGAAAACCATCAGTCATTTTTATATTCTTGTACAGTCACTTCTTTCCCATTCTTTTTTAAATCATTCACTTTGGAAGATTGGGAACATACACTCCAGGCTTTCACTCCCCCCATCTTTCCCAGTTCTCTGTTGGTTATTGATTTAGTTGCATCTCTTTCCCCTTCCTGGTTAATCTGCATGTGTCCCTGCAAGTGTCAGGCTTTGTACCTCTACCTATCCTAGACTGTAATTTTTCAGTCCTTCCACTTTTGGATTTAGTCTTTAATTCCAGCATCCTGAATATGAACTATGCTTATGTAATAAGTCCAATTGCATCCTGCACCTAAAGTTCTTCCCTTAAGGAATGTGCAGCCAGGGATCTACAGAAACCAAAATAGCCTTCTTAAAATCAGAAGTATAATTTTAAAACAGCAAGAACAAAACAAGCTGAGAAAAAGGTTTTTTTTAACAACATTTTATAACTTACTATCACTCGATGGTAGCTTGGCAAGCCTCACTTTTTCAAGCATCCCCAACAAGATGTTTGGATTTCATCTGGTATCCCCAGATGAAATAATTTAACCTTGAATAAATAATGTCCGGAATAGTTCTTCCCCTCACACATACAGTTTTCCATAGAGAGAGTATGTCTCCTTAAGTTACCATAATTCTTTGATCATCTGATTCTCAGGACATTTTCTGTAATGGCATGCCCTCTTAACAATCCTCAAATATTTATAGAATAGTGGCTTATCTTTCACAATTGTTTCCATTCTGCTCTTTTCCCTTATGATCTGTAGTAAATTTAACTACTGTATTCATACTGTAAACATTTCAATAATAAGGTCAATACATAAATTATTATACAGAAGCTCCAATTGGGTCATATTTATATCTGCTTCCTGCTGCACACCATAAGGAAGGAGGACATGTTAAAAAAAAAAAGTAACATCAGAAGAAAAAGACTGGTCTCAAGGAAAGCATGAAGACGACAGACAACTCTCAGATTTTCAGTTGTGAAGGAGTCTGTGAATTTCTTAGACAGTTTCTCTCCAAATATCTTTTGTAACATTCTAAATCCTGCAGGAATTTTTTTAACACCACTGCCTGCAGTACTAGATCTGGGATTCACTGGCCTTAAGCTGCACACAGCTACCCATCTGCCCTGGCTATATCTAAAAGTACTGCTGCTTGCTTGTTATTGCCTAAGCTAACTTCTAAACCAGGATTTGGGACAGAGAGTTTATGTCTGGAACTGGTCCCAGGCCTTGCCCATCAGAATTATGACATGGCTGTAAGGGTGCCAGAAGAGAAAGTTTCCTATGCTGTCCAAGATAGTTAGTCCATTAAGGTCCTAGCAAAGCTGAAGTAAAATTCATAACTTATTACTTTGTCATACCTAAAAGGAAATACAAGTTCCATCCTACTCTAGGGTTTGGATATATTTCTTACAGAGGTTCAAACAAGCTCCTACTACACAGAAAAAAAATGTAGTACAAAAGAGAAAGAAGGGAACACCTATTAAGATCTTGAGGTGACTGTTGTAATCAAGTTTTTATTCAGCAAGACACTTGTTACTATGATTTTGCTTGTTTAGCTTCCTGCTGTTTCTTTAGGTTTTTTTAAATCTTTCCTGTGGGTAACATTTCCAATGGAATCAGTGAGAAATATTCCCTGCATTTTGTAAGCCTCAGCCATGTTAGGTGACTGGATCCAAGAAACAAAACTCCATCCCTCACCAGTATACCTATATGGCACACCTTTATTATACTATTAGGAATCTTATCCATGTGTTTTAGAGATATATGGATACTTGACAGGGCTATATCAATTCAGAACAACTGATAATTGAACATCTTGCTCTTACTTCTACTTCTCTGCCAAAGAGTACCAAAGAGGGCATCTGTTAACAAATTATTTAAAATGAAGGTATAACAGCAGAATCCAGGATGAAGGCTCTGAAAGTTACTATTTTTGTCACTTCCTTATTGGCAGTGTAAAAGGATTATAGCCATTGTTCTTAAGCAATAGCTCCCTCAAGCGTGCAATGTAAGTAAAACTTCTACATTAGTTACACTAGTTTTGCATAAAATGTGATTTTCTCAACAGTAGGTGTCTCAGTGCAAGTAAAATTATACTATTCACTCATTTTTTTAAACTAACCAATAGGTAAAGAAACATTAGGAAAATATTTGTCAATGTGACAATGTCAGTGACAGCATAATGTAAGCATGAATACTATTCTTTTATATTTGTAGTAGTGTGCTCTACTCAATTCAACTCCTTCCAAACAATTATAATAGAAAAGTTTTTATTTATCTTCTCTTTCTTCTACTTGTTTTTTTAACAAGCTTTCAAGCTAGCAAGTTGGTTAGATCCAACTGCAATGACCCTAAAACCTTCTAGAAATGCAGCTAATAGAGTATAAATATGCCTATTTTTAAAACAAAAAGGAAAGGAAGCTTTGAGAAAGATACCTGTGTATTACAAGATGCAGCTTGCTCTTTTATTAACTAGGGTCTCAGCAGAAGTAATCAGTGTAACTCTATTGACTTGCATGGAATTTTTCAGCTAATGCAATTCAGAGTATCTGACCAAATAATTGTATTTTGCTGCATATATTTATTCGGGGGAAAAAAGAAGCAGAAAGCAGGGAAAGAACAGGAATGACATTAAAAGTTGGCGGTTTTAATTGTCTGTGCATGTAACAAAAAACAACCACAGTGTGCCATTAAATATACAGACTGTCATGATGGAAGGTTATAATTTTTCAACAATAAGATCGTAACATCAATTTATGGCTAGAGAAATGATGCAGACTCTTTTAAGTGCCATAAGAGAATCCCATAACTCTCCCATAACTTAAAATAAGAAACTAAGTGAAAACTCAAAACAGGAGTCTAACCACTTGAGGTGCCAGCACACTCTTTCTAATAGCTTCTCAGCACAATTCTCTCTCTCTAGACAAGCCAGATACAGTCTAATTATAAATAGTTCATTTTTTCTTTCTTTCCCTGTCTTTTTTTATCCAACAGGAACTAAAGTAGAGAGGTAATCTTATTCCAAAAATATCTATAATTACCCTTTTAGGTGCTTAATCAGAATTATTACACTGTAAAAGCAAACGTAACTACTCAAGTTATGCTTTGGTGAAGAAGCACTGAAGACACCTTCAGATGAAAGCATATGAAATCATCCAGCTTAGCACAAAATTCCAGCCCTGCCTCAAATGAACCTGGAACCCTGCTACTCAGGGTCCTGAAGAGAAATAACACTGACAAAATGCTTTCCACTGCAAGTGAAAAAAACCCAGAGGTCTTGGAGGGGGACCCCAGAAAATGTAGGGGCATGTGGAGCATGTACAAGCAGGGGCCACTCAGCTCACCCCCAGCACCTGGTGCCTCCACTCTTCCCCTGCCCCAAATGAACCTGGGATCACAGCACAGTAGGCCTTTCCACTGTAAGCCTTGGAAAAAAAAAAGAAGGAAAGCGAAGCCCCTGAAACACACAGCCTCTTAGGGTCCACAAACAAGGGATCACAGTGTTCCCCCCCCACTCTCACTCCACCCAAAATGATGAGTCTGGGACCCAACAGCTGCAGGGTCCATAGTGTGAAGATGAGATTGACAAAATTACTTTCTGGGCAGGGGTTGAAAAGCTGCCAATTTCTTGGAGGCCCTCGGATTACCCAGCCCCTCCAGTCCCTGGGAACCATGAGCAAGAGACCCATGCAGCCCGCACAAACCTGACAGCCTTCTGACCTCCACCATGCTCCCACCCCAACTGAACATGGGATCAGGCTATTCCCTTTCCACACACATACCGGTGGACCCCCAGTCAAGAACACCAATTTGGGTAGACTAACAGTGTTCTTTATGGAGGCAAAAGACTGTTTGGGCCCCACTCCAGGTCCTCTATATAACCCCACTTCCTAGCTCACCTGCTGCATGTTGATGTTTTTCCAACATCAAGTGGGAGGCTGTCACTGCATTCTGGAGGGCTCTCAAACTGTGTCTCACTGATTAAACTGAACTTTCCTAGTCTGCAGGCCCT
The DNA here is from genome assembly GCF_030867095.1 of Alligator mississippiensis. NCBI lineage: Eukaryota > Metazoa > Chordata > Crocodylia > Alligatoridae > Alligator > Alligator mississippiensis. Next base: position 62,252,581 of record NC_081825.1, read on the forward strand.
CTGCTCGCTAACCAAAACCTCTGCTATTCCTGGAGGGCATTTCTCATGCCCTTGCAGACCTGCTAATGCCTCGGCGGCATTACTCCAAGTCTGCAGTCACTTTCTGTCACCCTACTGGCCCTACGTAAAAGCCCTTACAGCTAAATCATGGCCTCCAGCCTCCCCAACAGCTATTCTCATGCTTTGTACATGTCACTCTTGTCCTTTGCTCCCCTGTTCAGGCTTCAGCCCTCTTGGCCTTGGCCCACAGGTTACTTTGGCTGCAGGCTTTAGCCTAGGGCCACTTAATCTGGCTCAGCCTCTCTCTCTCTCGGGGTTCAGGTTCTCGCTTTCTCAGTCACAACCTGCCCTGGTCTCTCTCTTTCCCTGTCTCTCTGGCACCCCTGTTCCTGGAAGGGATCAAAACACAAAGCAACTCTCAGGCACTTCTGTGTGGCCTCCATCCTCCCCTACACTCAAAGTTCAGTCCTCTGGTATCTGCTGCAGTATGGAAAGTAACCAACACACAAACAACCCATCTGGTACTCTCAAAACAAAGAATGACCAGAACTCAAAGCATCCCTGTTCTGGGTGAACTTAGACTACCCAAAGAAGCTTCTTTGCTTGTGCATGCTAAGGGTTACCTTTACCACAACTCTAGGCTCCACAGCAGCTTGCTTGGGAGCTCCTCATCCTTCCCCAGCTAGGGATAGAATGACTGCTGGCCTGAGGATGGGTCTCTCAGACAGTGAGTTCCTCCCCTTCTGCCCAGTCCATCTTATCACTCGGTACAAGTGCAGTGGTCTCTCATTGGGCCTTTAATTCCCATTTGGTTTCAATACACCTGTAGCAGGGCTGTTGGTGACTGCTCCCTCCCTTTCCCCTGCTTGCCTCCTGAGGCTTTCCCCCGAGTAACATTATTGTCTGTCTTCCCTCCTGTACTATTTTGCCTGAATTCCTCTCACTCTCCAGGCCCCAAAGACTCTACTTTTAAAGGGCTCTCACAGTTTCTGCTCATCTCCTAGCCTTCTCCCAGTAACAGGGAGAAAGTTGCCCATACAGGAAGTAGTACATTTCAATTGTGGCCAATGACATAGTCCTTTTTCTTGGCATCCAGCTTCTCTGGTCTTCCTCCCACTCTAGGGGAATCCTGGGAAGACATAATAGTCTGAGCACTCTGGTACCACCTAGTCACTTCTAAGCAGCAGTGCAATCCCTAAAAGGTGAGGGTTTTACTTGGAAACCTCAGCAGGGTATGTGCAGGCCTCTGTTCACACCTTTGTCCAATTGTGAACCAGTTCCCAATCAGTCACATTCTTGGAATGTGTCACAGTGGGGTCCTCCAGGAGGGCCGTGATCTCCTTGAGGCCCCTTCCTCCATACGGAGTCGGCCCAAGGGCACCCTCAGATTCTCGCCCGCCACATCTTTGATGTTTAGGTAAAGTTGGGAGGCTGCCTCACGTCTCCTTGGGCACGGGTAGTTGGGACCTCTGTCCCCGCATTTGCCCGGACTCACCGGGGGTCTTCCTGTTTGATGGGTGCTTCCTGGGCACCCTAGCCTTATGGGCTATGCGTGGCTCCAACCACCCCTGATACCACGCCCCAAGCCTCGCAGATGGAATGGATGTTGGTCTGTCTCTATACATACACTCGCCTGCTCTCTGGGGCCTCCTCTGTACACTCGCCCGCTCTCTGGGGCTCTTCATGCCCGCTCTGGGTCTTCTCTAGAATACTGCCCCTCTCTTGGGGCTCTCTCTGTAATGCTGCCCTTTTCCTAGGGCTCTCTATGCCCTCTCTGGGGCCTTCCCTGTAATATCGCCCCTTTCCTGGGGCCTTCCTTGTAATATCGCCCCTTTCCTGGGGCCTTCTGTGCCCACTCTGGGAGTTCCTGGCTGAGCCACCTGTCTCTCGGGCCCACCGCACTGCTACCCCCTTTCTCCAGGGCTCACCGCACCACTACCCCCTCTCGCCAGGGTTTACCGCAGTACTCCACCCTTCTCTGGGGTTTATCACCCTACTATGCCTTCCACAGGGGCTCGCCACGCCCGCCCTGGGGCTTCTCAGTAGTACCCCTTCTCTGGGGCTCGCCGTGCCCAACTTGGACTACTCAATATGGTCCCCTCTCTGGGGCTTGCCATGCCCATGCCTGGGCTTCTCAAAAGTGCCCCTCTCTAGGACTGGGGTCTAAGCACCCCGTAAGCTGTGCCCTCCTGGGCGCCGGGGTCCTCACACTCCGCTGTGAGGCCCCTTAAAGGATACTGTGCCCTCACTGGTGCTGGGGTCCCCATGCCGCTGTGGGTTCCCCCTAAGTACGCTGCGCCCTCACTGGCGCTGGGGCCCCCACACCACTGTGGGTCCCTATGAGTATCCTGCGCCCTCACTGGCGCCGGGGTCCTCACACTGTTGTGAGTCCCTGATGAGGCCTCCTCCAACCCCTTATAGTCTCACCCAAACCACCGGTGTAATAAACAAAGCAAAACACAAGCCCCTAGGCTACAACATAACTATAAGCCTCCTGGCTGTAACCATATTGCTCCAACATCTTAGAGCTGCCTTCTGTTATTTGGCTTAGGCAGCACCTGTGGTTCTCACTGCTTCTCGTATCATGGCTGAGGGAGTTCCTGCCTCTGGCTGCTGGCAGGGAACTGCCAGCCTGGCCTCAGCCCTGGGCTTTATAAGGGCCAGGCCTTGCCCCTTACAGCCAACTAACCGCTGTCAGGTGTGGGTCATTCGCTGCCTCCAGTTGCCCTGGCAACCCGCAGGTGAGCTCTTATTCCCTGCTAGGGCTCTTTTCCCGGGCAGTTTCCCCTCTCTAGGAGCAGGGCACCTCAGTGCTCTGCGACAGAATGGTTCAAGTATTATCTCTGTCCCTACCATACATTGATACCTTGCTCTACATTTTGCCTGACTTAAGGCTAACCACCTTTCAGCCCTCCCTCAAACTATAAACTAATGGAGTCTAGAAGTAAAAAAATTGAGCAAATGGGGACATCTTATGGTAAGTTTAGTGCATTGCAGGAAAAGAAAAGCCCTACTGATTTTAAAATCTCTTGGGTCTTTCCACTGCTATAAACAAACATATAAAATTCAAAAGAGGAACTGAAAATTTTATATTTGTAGACATTGTTTTAAATGCTTTGAGTTTACAAAAACAAATAAATATTTTAGCTATTCTTACATGGATTCCACAGTGAACTGTTTTCTTCATAATATTTGATAAATTTCAGAACAAGACCAAATAGTGCAAAATAAAGAAATTCTAAATTTAGCCCACTCTATCAAATGAAAGGATCAAGAATTTCTGAGGACAGTCACAACTACAGAATGAATTGACAAAGTGGAGTGACCCACTACAAAATATTCATAAACATGGTAAAACATATTTTATGGTAGTTATGAAACCAGTTCTTCATATAACATTAACAAAGTAAAGATGATTGGACCAATAGTTGCTTGAAACACTTACAGAAGAGCCTTTCATGCCATTCTCTTTTGTAGGTGAAAAACATAAGCTTTTTTCTCCCCCATAGCTCTAATCTGTTTAAAGTTTAAAAAACTAAAGTTTGTATATTGCCACTTCCCGAGAGACTAATTAGCTCCTAAATACCATCCAGTTAAAAAATATAATCATAAAATTTGGACATAAGCATCTAAAACTAGAGAACTCTTCCTATAGCAACATTATCTTGAACTTGACCTCATTGGTAGTGTAATGAGCACTAGAGCCAACCGGGGCACAGGACCAGCAGTCACCATTGCAGTTCAGCCCCTGTCACTGTCACTCAAGGTATAGACTCTGCTTGTTATGGCCCTGAACCTCATGCAGTTACTTTGCTTTAGCATTAATAATCATCGTTGACTACAAGTTTTGAGAAGGTTTAACACTATTCTGTTTTTTTAAATAGGTACCAAGCTAATTTACAAATATCTTCTAGGTCCTAAAATAAGTGATTCTATCTGAAAACTAATGGACAATGTTTTCTCTCCGTTTATTTTGAAAAACGTAAGAGATTATGCTGTGCCACTCACAAGTGAGATGACTGACAAGCTTATTATAACCAGCATTCAATGCCTGCAGCCTACCCAGGTAATTTTACTGTGCCCGTTCCCATGTGAGCAATGCTAAAGGAGATAAAAAGGAGGTAATTTCTATACAATTGTTTTACCATTTTGACTGGCAGATTAGGCAATTCTTTTGCACAGAGTATTTGTATGGATATTGCTCGTGACATTTCTGCTTTTTTCCTAGAGAAAGAACATTTCTCTAAGTCATGGAAAAAGAGTCTGAATCTGAATGTGTCAAGCTTATGCATGGGTCCCAGAAGGTTAAATGTATCTTCAGTACTGGCTGCTTTTTGGGTCTCATTATCTATATACAGGTGATGATTTTTGTCAGTTGGTTTATGACCTTATGGCCTTCTAACATTTATGGGAATATCTCAAATCACTTCTGACTCACTTATATAACTGAACTCGATGTTTACATTGGTGTCATAACAACATAAAGATACTATCCTCAATCACACCACGGGTTCATCTAGACCAATATTCTATACCTCCCAGGGGAACAGAGAGGAGATAATAGGAGGTCCCGTTCATTCCATGGAGCACACATTACTGCAGAGAATCCTTCCTCAGTTTGCAGTGCTCCTGAAGGGGATGGAGATTTGAAGGTGGAGGAAGTGGGGATGGGGTCTGCCACTGAATTTTGGTCCACAGACCCAATGGAGAGTCATTTTGATGGTGGTGGGGCAAACAACAGCTGTGTTAACCTCTGTGTCTCACCTGACCCACAGGTGGGTTCAAATCCAGCCTGCGAGGACCCTTGTGGTTTGAATCCAACTGGGGGAACGGGGAGAGGGGAGGTGTGTAGCAGGGAGCCCTAACCTCTGCTCTTTAGAGAATAGAAATCCAGCAAAGGGCTGCAATTAGGCAGGCAGCTGGCCAGCTGCAGAGTAACATGCAACCAGGCAACCCCACAAGGGATTAAAGAGCCGCAAGGGAGAGGGTAGTGGCTGCAGCTCAGGGTTTAAACCATAATACTGGAGGGCAGGTGAAGTACAGGGTTAATTAGAAACCCCATGGCCAAGGAGAAGGCTATGCAAATCAGAAGGGATCAGCTTGGTGTAATAAAAGCCCTGCCTGTCAACCAGGGCACTCAGTCAGACTCTAAATCCTACTGTGAGCTGACCTCTGGCTGACAACAGGCAGCACTGGTACCCAGGGAAGCTGCAAGAGCTAACAACTACAGGGTAGGAGTGGATGGGACCCTGGGAGATCATAGAGGGGTTTTAGGAGGGCTGTGCATCTGGTATACATGGAGGACCAGATGTAGCTGACACGGGTGGGTAGGAGTCCACACGGGTGCCAGAGGGGCACTGAGAGTAAAGCCCTCCCAGGGACTGGGACCTCGGCTCAGACCCACACTGTTTAGAGGCAGGAGAAAGCAGCCCTGTGGAGTCAGGGGCTCAGGAGGCTGAGGCCAGTTGAAGGACCAAGAGCAGTCACAAAATGAGAACAGTCTCGCCTGGGTCAGGGATGCCAGGAGGGCTAGAATAAATTGCAAGCTGTCTTGCTGGGGTCAGGGACCCCAAGGGGACTGGGACAACACTCAAGACAAAGCCAGCGGCTTGGAGACAGACACAGGGAAGGATGAAGTTGTTCTGGCTTGGCTTTTTCAAGTGGGTCAGGTTTGGAGACCTGCAGTGGGCAGTGCCCCAGGCTGAGACAGAGAGAGAGAGACAGAGAGTTTCATAGTGCTTAGGGTTGGAAGGGACCAAAACAGATCATCAGGCCCCACCCCCTGCCCCTGGGCAGGAATGAGTGCCAGGGTCATAATGCCCCAGCCAAATATCTGTTCAGCCTCCTCTTGAAGACCCTCCAAGATAGGAGAGAGCACCACCTCCCTTGAGAGTCCATTCTACAGCCTGGCAGCCCTAACTGTAAAGTAATGTCTCCTGATGTCCAGCGTGAACCTTTACTCTAACAATTTGTGGCTGTTATTCCTAGAAACCCCTGGTGGTGCCCGGAGGAACAGAGCCTCACCCAATTTACAAACTCATCAGGGGGGACCAGCGGAAACAGCCACCAGATCCCCTCTCAGCCTTCTTTTGTGGAGGCTAAATAGATTCAGGCCCTTTAGCCTGTTTTCATAGGGCTTGACCTGCTGCCCCTTGACCATGTGAGTGGCCCTCCTTTGGACCATCTCTATGCTAGCCACATCCCTCTTGAAGTGTGGCACCCAGAACTGGGCGCAGTACTCCAACTGTGGCTTGACCAATGCCACATAGAGGGGAAGGATCATTTCCCTGGACCTGCTTGTGATGTGAGAGAGAGACTGTGTGCGGGAGGGTTGAAGCCCAGGCTGACAGACTGTGGGGCTGAAGCCCTAAGTCAAGTGAGCCAAGTTAGGATGTACCCAAGCTGTTTCTGCAGTCCATTGTCCATGCATCTTCTTCATTCAGAGCCACATCATATGCTGCTTCTCCACTGCATCAACTCTTACCCCAGAAGTGGAAGGATGAGAGAGGAGAATGAAGTTCTTTAATCATGGGAGCATTGTTGCAACTGAAACTTCTTTTAGCACTGATTCTCATCTGAACAGTTTTCAGCCCAATGGGGAAACATGTTGTAACCCAGGTACACCCAATGGTGTACCCTATTCTCAATCAGATGGGATGGGTAGGCAGGAGGGGGTGCTGTGAAGGGATGCCGGAATTTCAAGCGGATCCCTTTTTCCTCTACAGAGTTAGCCCAAGCCCAAAGTTCTTAATTATATGCCATTTATTGAGTTATAATATACATAAACATTAAACTAAATATCATATACATATATTTACAAAGTGAACATTAACCAATAACTAAGGTCAAACCCTAAATAACACTATTTACCCATCACAAATAAAACAATTTCAGCAGCATCAACACCATACAACATCACAATCCAACGTTTCAATTACAAAATATAAGGCGCAAACATGAACAATCTTAATATAATCTTTTCCTTAATATAGTCCCTGACCCATGGCAACAGACAGTTCTCCTTCCAATGGGGTCCCTTGGGCGGGTGTCCAGGAAGCACCAGGGGCCCCTCCCCTTAGGGTCTTGACTAGGTGGGGGGCTGCTCACACAGCCCCTTCTCTGAGGTTGCCCGCCCCAAATGTCTTTTCCCTGTGGGACCCAAGGGCCCAATGACTCACGTTCCCTCAGGTGGTGGTGGTCAGGAAACAGCTTGATGGGGTCTCCTCTGCTGGAGCGCCTCTTCAGGCCTCTCCCACACTGTTGGGCTCCTCCCCACCCTGTGCCCCACTCTGGGCACTGAGGGCTCAGTTCCTCTCACCTGCTACACCACTGCTCCTGGCTTCTGGGCCTTGTGTTGTAGCACAACTATTTGCCCATGCCCTGGCTTTGGCACCAAGGGCTCTTTTAGCACAGGCTGGGCCCTTCAGGCTCCATCCATCCGTCCTCATGCCAGGTGGCTAACCCAAGCAGCCTCCGCTGCTCCCTGGCTCCCAAGGATCAGGCCCACGCACTGCCCTGTGCACCGTTGTGACCTGGCCGCTTGCTGGGAGATGGGGCCTGAGCCACCTCTCTGTGGCCCCCAAGGCCCTTGCCCAGTGTCCTGCTTCATGCACCATGTGGCCCGCTGGCTCTGCTGGGGTTTGTAGGGTCGAGCCGCTGCTTGCGGCTCCAAAAGCCTGGGCTCCATGCACCAAACCACGCATCCTGATGGGCCCAGAGCAGTCTCACACCACTCCCAGGGTTAGGTATCTCTGCACCATCCGTGTGCACTGTCAACAGCCCGAGTGGTCTTGCACCACTCCCAAGGCTGTTCCTCCAGTGGCAGCTTCAGGAGGCTTGGGCCTATTGCCTGCAAGGGGGAGAGCTCCCCAGCTTTTCTTGAGTCCCTCATCATATCTGCCCAGCCTGCTGAGCACACTTCCCTTTTATACTCTTCAGGGGCTCCAATCCTGAAGTTTTTTGGACCTGGCTGGTGCAGTTCCAAGTCAGGTCCAACTGCTCCTTGCCCCCTCCCTTTGGAAAAGGGCAGGGCATTGCTTCCCTTGTGCTGCCTCCAGATTGGTGGGCAGGCTCCACCAATCAAACAGCAGACCCTCAATCCTGGGACTCAACCCAAGCTCTGAAAAAATAAGCCTGCTACAATGCCTTTAATATAAATATTTAATAAACAAACAGCTTCCATCTATGCTCTAAAGCACTTGGTGATTAAAATGGTGTTAATTTACCAAACTCTTCTCCTTAAAAAGGATGTCCTATATCAACTAGGAACCTCTTCACACCCAGCCCTCATGTCTCCAAGAGCTCCAATCTTGGAATGATCAATACTGCCATCTCCAGTCCTCCTTAGAAAGCAGAAAGCTCTGTACTATAGAGGACTCAGACGTATTGCACATGGAGTATTCTGTGATAATACTGGTAGAAGGAGATCCTTGTTCAGGAAATCATTAGCAGAGATGTGTTCAAAATTCTATGATAGCAAATTTCAAGGGAATTGGCTCCAGGGAAAGGTTCAGAAGCCCAATCATTAAGCTCAGCCCATGGGACTTGGGAATAACAAGTAATGAGAACACAATCACAAAGTGAACGGAAGGAACCCCCCCCAACTTTCAGGCAATATCTGGCAAAGCATCAAGTAACTACATATGATCAGTGGTCCCAAACACTACTTTGAAGGATGCCAGACCCCCTGTAGATAGAATAAAGAAAGTCAAATTAAAGTCTTGCACTGCATTTTATATTCTATGTGAAGGTCTGTGCAGAAAATAAAGTGTATTCTAATGACTTCCTTGCCACAATAAATATCCCTCATTTTATTGCCTTCATTGCTTCTAAATTCAAAAACATCTTTTGTTTTGCCTTTTCTACAAAGTACAGTGTAAACTGATTCTTTGACATTCAAATAGGGCATTAGTAGTCTATTTAAATATTAAATATGTAAGCATTAAGATACATTAGTTTTTTTCCCCTATTACACTGGTATTTTTCAAAATGGTTTCTGAAGGCAAGGTTGTTGTTTTTTTTTTTATATATATATATATATATATATATATATATATATATATATACATACACACACACTACTTTTTGAAAAAAGAAACACTTGCATAATTCTAACAAATTACCATTTTAAATTAGCCAGCAGTACTTTGTTTATGAGATGTAAACAGGCTCTGTATACATTAAGCAAGCTTCAGGGTAAAGCTGATAGACTCAGATTGTACTTTAGTTTCACTTCCTCCCCACTGCCCCAATTCCCTGAAGATCTGTATGAGCTTCTAGAGAAGCAGTACCTGACATATGGACAGCAATTAGTTTCAAAACTAACAATTGCTCCATGTTTTAACATATACAAATTCAGTTTCTTTGGCTCACCTTTGGGGATTTTTTGGCCATTGATAAGGTACAGGTGGTAACATTCATTTCAGAATTCATTCTCTTAATCTTATGTATGCCTCAAGTATGGAAATGATACTGGATTAATATTAACAGACTGTGCAAGGCTAGTGGGTTCATTTGGCACTGCACTTTTATGCATTACATGTTACAGAACAGACAGTGCCCAATAACTGTTTACATAGCTGTTTAGATGTAGACAGCTTGGACTCTTACAGAAAAAGTCAACATCAGTCTGGTCAGTATCCCACTAGTGCTTTTTCCTGATGCTCAGCTCTAAACTTTCTGATATTTTTCTTACAAGGAATACATACTGGAAGCCAGCTGGAATCAACTAGAATTTAACTGCCGTAGGGTCTAACCCACAAATTTGCAGTAGTTCCTCTCCCACTTTCCCACAATTTGTTCTTTTGGGAAACCCAACACCATTTTCATACTACTGTTATGCTAACATAGTGCTAGTACACCACAGCTGGGGGAGGTGATTTTGAGATTTAGTTTTGGAGTTGCCAGGCAATTTTGAAAGCTCTAATTGCTGCTGCAACAAGTGGAGGAAAATATTGATTAGCTGCCTATAGTTGAACTAATTTGTAGCTATTTCTGAATGTTTGGAATAAGTGTGAAAGATTTTGCTGAAGATCCAGGATGATCATGGGTAGCTGCAAAATACTAGGATGACAATGGCCATTTTATCTGAGATTTGAGCAGAATGAGATCTGAGATTCGAGCTCTCACAAATGAGATCTCCTCAAACATTTGAGGTGGGTGGCCATTGTCAGCTGGAAAGCTCACAACCCCTAGTTGCTGCTTGTCAGTTATACGGCTGCACACCTGATCTTTCCTTCAAAGTTGTATGGAGATTGGGACAACATGCTTGAACTATCCTTTCCCTACCACAGCAGGCCTGTTTACATATAGAAAAAAAAAGTTTTTCTGTCGTAGTTTCATCAACATGCATAATCAGTTGTTTGGAAAGGTCTTCAAACCCACAACCTTACAAGCTGGATGGATGAGAAATTTAGGTCCAGGATGGCAACGTACATTATTGGTGCTTAGATTCCACTCCCACCCCTCCAACCTGGGGATTATTGTATGATTTCCTGGCTCTTGATATGTTTTACTGGACAGTCAAGTAGTAGAAAGGAACTTAACTATCAAATAAGTTGCAAGGTGACCATGATGATTGCACTTGGGAGGTTAATGGAAGAAGGGAATTGTAGTGGTAGAAGTAATTTAAGGATGCTCCCTAAGAAGACCAAGGAAATTGGTAGTTGGGAAGTGGTCCTTCTGTTAAGTAGCTAGAGACCACAGGACTGCAGAGGTTGCCTACAACTCCACAGTAAAGTTCAATCTCATTCACTGTATGCCTGTATTTATTGAATTGAATGATCACTACAGGAATACTGGTGTTTAATAATACTGGCAGAGGTAGCCGAGCAGTACTTCTCTCACATTGCAATTCCTCTCTTTTATCCTTCTGTGAGCAAGAGAAGAACACACAGTAGTGAGGGGAAAGAGAAGTGGCCTGAGTTCCCTGCCTCCCCCCATCCCCCAAAGGGACATCTGCCCAAGACCAAATCAAGCATATTTTATATTCCTAAACTGAGGCTTGGGACTGAAACAATTTGAATGGCATTGGTATATGAACTCATTGTATAGTATTGACTTTAAGTCATAGTGCACACAGCACTGAACAAACACTGATGTTCTTAAAGTGTAGGAAGTGCACTGTTATGAACTGGTGATGAATTTCACAGGGGAGGAATACATTAATCCATCAGGAAGAGGGCAATGTGTTCGGTCTATCTTACTCATATGTATACAAAGGGATATTCTTGGATTCTTATGAACAGGGCAATATGTTATGTTTTTGGAATTAGCTATCTATTTCATTTTAAGCTATTGAATTTATTTTCAAAGACTTGATTGAGAAATATAGTTCAAATAATAATAAACGCAATTTAGAGAACTCGTGAGACCATTTAAAAACCAACATTTATTCAATTACACTATTTGTTTCAAAGTTTGTTTTATTTATATTTTAATGAGCACAAGTATTATAGACACTAACTTTTAATATAGGAGAGGTAGTTAGCCATGTTAGAGGCTGACTTCAGACTAAGGGTGCATACACCTGTTTGGCACACACAATCTACCTTCATGTGGCTTATTTTAAACCACATGAAGGTAGACTGGGAGTGGCTTCTTTAGCAGTTCGTCACTCCCAGGAACCGCATGAAGAAGCTCATATCAGGATGGGTGGAGGGGTTACTGGGTTTGTAGAAATGGGACAGAAGGATAAATATAGCTGAGTCAGGCCCAGGAGGTTAGGGGGAGGAGTTTGAATAGCATAGCCCTGCAGTTGGAATGAGTAGCTGGACTTCCCCAGCCCCAGGGCTGTGCTAGAAATGCATACAGGCATTCACAAAATGGGATTAAACCCTTTCTTACATCAGATTAACCCAATCTCTATTTGGGTCAATCTAAAAATGTAATACCTGTACATACCCTACCCTAACAGGTTCAGAGAGGAATAAGTTTTGTAGGCAACTGCTTACTTCAGATATTAACTATGGTCATTAACATCTGATGAAGTAGGTTGTTGCCCATGAAAGCTTCTGCCTCTCCGAAGCAGGTGGTCTCCCCAAGCACTACCCTGCCTTGCCTTACTCTACTCCTCACAGATCAAAAGTGTTTTGCAGATGTCAATTTTCTGCCTGATCACTTCCCCTTCAGAAAATTGAATGCTTCTGTGAAAAAAATGTGATAGGAAAAGACTCATCTCTTTGGCACATCTAGGGGATGCTTCTGCTTGCCTCCAAGAGATCATTGACCTAAGTACTACTCATACATGTCAAACCAAAGCTCTGTTGATCCAGCTTTTGTCTTTTTAAATTTTGCTCAAGGAAATCTGCCTCCTTTGCCTCCCAACATGAGTCCTCACCTGTTATAAATTTGAAAAGCTGTCAGGAAGCCTTTAAAACATTTTCTTCTGTGCCTTGCATTTCTTTCCTCACATTAGTCAGGTGTCCCCTTGAGGGGCTTATTGCTTGAGGTACAATTTTCCAGCTCCCACAGTTATTGTTCTTCTGTTCAGTCTCCATGGTAGCAAATGTAAAAACAGGGATGGGAATTTTATAAGACTGATAAGAGAGTTTAAAGAAAGCTTATAACACCTTGGAGATGATGTTTTTGCTTAAGAATTCTACAGAACTAAAGTAAGTACCTGGGAGCATGTTTTACAACTAAGTTGGTTTGCGGAATAGGTGCATGATTTCTGAATGGTGGACAGCAGAATGTGGTTGTAAGTTTGTGGTAGTAGGCAGTGAAGCATAAGGGAATTGAATCTGTGGCTGGCCCTAGCTAGGAGACATGTTATAAATGCCACTGTGCTTTTGCAGTCCTGTGCTTCTATTGGAAGATATTACACTGATGTGGTTCCAGAAGAAAGCAGGGAAGGAACTTTTTTGCAGGACACTATAGACAGACCATGAACTTGCATTATTCACTTGAATGGCCCTTACAGACCAGATTCCTGATGGGAAAGGCTTAAGAAAAAGTGTTCATGCATGCATGTGCACACACACAAGCAGATATAGCCCATGCCAAACTGTTTTTACTTTATCTTCTATTCAGATAGAGGCAAAATGTATTATACAGAGTTTTGTACTGATTGTTCCTAAACCCATAAGGACCTAAACAAGGAAATGCTATGGATTACTGATGGTGGCTTACTATGGTCCAAAATAATTTTCATAATGCCTTATGATAAATTACTAGGAAATAGAAAAAAATATACATACATGTATATATGTACACACACGTATATACAAATATGCACACACAGGCAGTCCTCAGACTTATGACAAGATGCTGATTTCAGGAACCAATTCTAAGTCGAAACCTTGCAACTCAGAACCAATTTTCCAATAGGAAACAATGTTATAAATGGGGGATTAGCTCCTGAACCAAAGGCCTGATACCCTGTTTTCATGAAAAAATAACCCAGTTTTGTACTCAATTATAGATGAATAATATACATTAATGTATTTATATTGTAAATAGCAATCATATTGATTTGAAAGGACTTCTTTGAGGTGACTGATGGACTTTTTGAAGGGTTCTTGGCTGGATTCTTCTCAGGAGTCTTGGCTGCAGGATTCTGTGAGGTCTTGTCTGCTTTCTTAAAGAAAGTGTCCAAGGAAGTTTGGATAGATGTTCTCCAGGCAGACAGGTGACACAGCAACTTGTTTGCTGTCATGGCAACACATCAGATCAAGTGTTGTAAAGTCGAAACTGACATAAAGTTGAAACAGGGTGTCAATTTAGAAACAGTGTAAGTGCGAAACATTGTAACTCGAAACATTGCAAGTCAAGGACTGCCTATATGTATGAATGTATACACACACACACACAGGCAGTCCTTGACTTGCAATGAGGATTGTACAATATATATTATCTCCTTAGGATGCTGCAACAGTTATTAGGATTCATGTCTTGCATTTACTTATGTGAAGTGAGCTAACCTTGATGATGCCTTTCTACCAAGTAAAAATAGTTTCAGGTTGGTACAGCCCTGTGTAGGTCCACATACAATTTGCTTTTATTTTTTGATCCTCACTATCTAAAAGCAGGAGTTGCAGTGTGCAACATGACAGGAAAGAAAAAAAAGCCAGAAAGGGTGTTTAGAGGAAAAGTGAAATTCTGTACTCCCAGATAGCATGTTCTTTATACATTTTGAGTATGCCACATCAGAATAAGGAAGTTCCATATGCTGTATGGTTAACTGCCATTTTGAGTCTATGGGAAGTGTTGACTTGTGTGGCTAAGACTTCAGAAAGACTTGCACTCACATCTATCTAAAGAGTCTTCATGCATAGGACATCTGTAGCAAAACAGACCACAGCTATATTCCACAGCATCCACCTCATCTTTCTGTATAACAAGTCTGGCCCCACATGCTGCATGAGCTGTGCTCTATGGGGCAGAGGCAGGCCAGCCCTGCACACTGTGACAACATGCAGTTGGAGACTCAAGTAGGAGTGCAGGAGCTGCGGCTATGGGGCCTGTTGGGTTGGCCCTGCTCACTGCCACCATGTGCAGCCAGGGACTTGGGTGGGAGCTGTGGCTAGGGGGCTGGGCAGGGCTGGTCCCACACCCTGCTTCTAAGGTGTGACAGCCAGAACCAGAGGGATTAATAAGCAATAAATATGTGCTTCTTGGAGGCATTTGGTATTTTGCCCAACAGGTAATATTAGCTAACATAAAGCTTGTAAGTTCGTAACCTGCAAATGTAACTTGTCTGTCATAAATTTAACCAAAATGATAAAACTAACTGTTTGTATTAATTGTGGAACTGGCTGGGCCCCAAAGGCGAAGCTGTAGCTGCAAGATTAGCTGATCTAACAGTTTTTGCTCAGGGTTCAGCCTTGACAATAAAGACTGGATCCAACTGCCTGGCACACCCAACACATTCCAGGAAAGCACGTCCCAAGAAAGCATATTCAGAGAAACCTAAAAAGGTTGGCTTTAATAATGTCAATTTCAAACCTAAAGATGCTGCATTGTAATTTGCTTATTTGATAAACCCAAGTCTAGGTAATAACCTTTTATGATAATTTTTAACACCTTTCAATCCCATAGGGTAACAGCTATAGGGCAAGATTGTGAGTGGCTCTAAAGCTAACAGATTAGCATAAGACTAGGTGTAGAAAGTGTGTGTGTCAGGTGACCAGCAGGAAGGAGGGAACAGAATAGTCATTGCTGTTCCAAGTGCAGACTTCGGACTCCTAGTGCTAGTGAGGATTGGATCCTAATCAAGGGATCTTCCCTGGTAATCCCTCCGACAGCACTGATTGGGGATGCCTGACTTCGCTGGAATCACTTGGTATGCACCTGGCATCAAGGGACTATCAATAAGTTGCCAAACCATGTCTGTCTATCTGTTGTTTTGAACAGCTCAGTGGCCGATACCCTCACAGTGCTCAGTTGACCTGCGACAGAATTGATCCATCTATCTGTTGTTATTATTATTTACCATTAGCTCTTTAATACTGTATTATCTGCTTATCGCATTTATCTTTCTGTTATCTGTTGTGTGTATAAGTTATAATAAATTTGCCTTTGCTTCACTCCCAACTTTGCCTCCTCAATCCAAAACTGAACCAACCAGCCCAGTGGCTGATACCCTCGCAGTGCCCAGTTGGCCTGCAATAGAATTGATACACTCACAGTTCCCAGCTGGTCTGTAACACTAGGGGCAGCTGGGGACTCTGGCAGAAGTGCTACAGAGTTGGAGCGCAGGTAACTGTGCACTATGGGGCTGGGCAGGGCTGGCCTTGCTCACTGCCACCACATGCAGCTCCAGGGACTCACACATTCCTGGGACTCCGAGGACCCCCACCCACCATACCACCAAAATACACTCACACCCTCCCACACTCCCACCATTACCCTCCACCCCCACAATATACAAGAGTAAGACTATTTTGAACTATTATGAAATCACTTCTAGATACACTATGTAAATTCACATAAACCAGGACAAAAATATATATTAAAAAAAATAAGTTACAGTAGATGCTTGATTTATTTTTTTTAGTATACAATTTGTCTTGTTTCCAGTTTCAAGATGGCAACACCCCTCTCCCCAAAGGTATAGTTCTGGAACAAGAGGAAGGACTTCTGGTGGCAAACATCAGTGGTTAAGAGAAGGACCTCTGGTCCCAAGATGGTGACCAAGGGGTGGGACTACCCTTGCAGCCAACAGCTCACCAAAACTCATTAAAATGGCGTTCCTGCCAAAACAGTTGCCCAACTCTGCTCAAACTTCTTCCCCACTTCTGGGTGATGAGCACAGTTCTACTGCAAGGGTCTGACCCAAGGACCTTCTATTTAACAAATCAATAATAAAGGGTACTCCAATGAGACTTTCTCCCCTTCTGGGGTTATTCAGTCCTCCGTATTATCACTGGCCTCAACCACTCTGCTGGGTGAGCTTTTATCTATCTAGGCCACTCCCCCCATTCTAGTCATGGCCCTTAAAAAGCCAAAAGGTCCTAGTCTTAAAGGGACTAGGCCCACTTTCTAGTCTTTTCCCTTCACTCTTTGTAACAGGGTCCTTGTTACAGAGGCACACAGGTAGATGCAATCATCATGACAGGATACAAAATCTACCACATATTAGAGTTGAATGTTTATGTGGATTCATTTGTATTTGCATTAAAAATACTGCCATGCATTTTCCCTAATTGGATGCCAATGAATTTAAAAGAGAACTGCAGAAATTGTAGGTAGTAAGCTAATTTTTACTGAAGTTGTCAGATGCACATAGGCAATCTTAATTCAATAAATGGACAATAGCACCAGGTAGCACAACCACAGAATGAGATACAGGTTACCAAGGGCTAAATGCAGGTATAGATACAAACTTACAGACAAAATTGCATTTAGCCAAGTATCAAGAATCAGATGTTCAATTAGGATAGCACTGAGTTAGTCAGAAAGATTGCAATACTAGAATACAGGGATACTAATGAATATGGTTGCATGGGGCAAACAGAACATTTCAAGTGTTTGGGTTGTTAAAGTTTTCCTGAACACTCCAGTGGCAGAAGTCTTACTTGTTATGGCATGAATGAAAGCGTACTTGATTTTGTTGTGCATGTACCCATGCCAGTTTTCATGTTGGCTTCGATATCAATAATCTACTCATTGCTAGGCCAAAGTAAAATGTTAGGGCTTTTTGAAGTGGAGTACAGTGTACACAAGAGGAACAGTCTTTTAAAAATGAAGTCACATTAAGTAAAGGACTCATTAAACTCCAGCTGATTTGACTTTGGAAGGAAAATATCTGAAAACACAAGTGACTTTAATTTGATAAGCTAAAAATCTAGTTCTGGCCCTTACATTCTAATGCAAGCCATGTTTAAAGGTGAATGGCATGGCAAATTAATGGCCTAATTCACTTGAAACACCTACTTTTCATTAGCTTAACTACCCAGAGTATTCTTGTGTAAACAAGCTGATACTACAGAGTTAGCACTGAGCAGGTAGTGCGTTGTGTGTGTAAGTATTAATATGCTGAGTGCAACATTTCCTGTACAATTCAATGGTTGTTTTTAATTACAGAATAAAATAAATAAAAGGCGATGCAACTTCTCTATTCTGACTATAGACTGGCATCTTAAAGAAAAAAAAGCCAATAACAACAGGATTTTAAGTTTGCAAACTCAAGGGTTAGGAAGTTCCAGAATTAAGGTTATACAAGATAAATGGTTTTAACTGTGCAGATTCATTATTTCTTTAAGGTCTCATCATTCATTTTTGTGGCTCAGTGCATTATCTGCATGTTATCCAAACCAAGCTGTGAAAGCAGAATTACTAATTGCCTCTTCAGTTTTTTACTGAAGTAGTAGAAATAACTTCTTTACCAATATTAACAAATCTCCCTCTCTACACTACGGAGTACCTAGTTAGGTAGGCATGGTAGACCTGGGGTTCTTTTAAGACTGAGATTAAAATAGGTCAACTGTCAACCAACTTTGGATACCAAATCTGAGACCTTATTTCATACAATTTGACATTTTATAGCACTGTAGGAGGACTCATCTTACCTGTAGATCAACTACCAAAGGGTTTCACATCTATTTGCTGACAGCTACTCTGCTACTATCAACCTCATCTCCCTCACACTCTGTCACCCCACCTCCCCCAAAGTCCTGCAGGCTTATAGTAAAACTGGAGCCAGATAATGAAATGCGTACAAAACAGAGTTACCAAAGCTCAAACACCTAGGGGCTGGTCATGGAATCATTAGTAGGATTTGGAATGCAAGCAGCAGACATGGAAAAAAGGAAGTGAAACAGTTATATTAAAAAACCATAACACTTTCATAAACAAATAAAGAAATATCCAGAACTTCAACTGACTTTTTGTCATTGGTGGGCCAGGTAGAAAGAATATTAGGTCTCACATATATATAAGATAGCTTAACACTAACAATGAAGCAAAATGTTGTTTCTTAAGAAGTTGGGAGTAAAGAGTTTCTACTATTGGGTGATAGTTCATTTGATTTGAAAGTTTCTGCACAGCTCCATGTAGGTTTAGGGGAGGTAGCCACTTTATTTTAATGAACTATGGTCTTTCTCTAGCAAGCATGAAAAACAAACAAACAAACAAACAAACAAACAAACAAAAAAAAACTTTTTGAAACTGGTAGCGAGTACTGTTTCTAGTGTTGACAGCTTATTGCTTTCCTGTTGTTAATAATCTGAAATGGCAACAACATTTACTTTTGGTTTTGATCCACAGCCCTCAAGAGGAAAGTCTAGAAACAGAGTTTTTCATAATAAGAAGTCAGACTTTAAATCTGAGCTAACTTTTAAGTTGTATCCCTACTTAGCTGGACTTGTATGCATACAAGTTATTTACAGGAATCAGATGGGTGCAGCTGTAAGCCCCAGTTATTCACGTGCTTTACTACAGTAGGAACTTTAAACTGCTTCTGTACTCAGTTTTACCCAACTAAAAAAAACAACAATCCCAAGATGACAATTCCTTTTCTACCTATTACATTTTAAGAGAAACAATAGATTTGGACTGGTGCTTTATAAGATTGAAGTCTAATCTTTTATTTCTTAGAACACTTATTTCAAGAGAGACTATGAAATGACCACACTAGAAGGTGTTAGGAGTTTACCTATAAACCTTTAAAAGAAAGAGGTTAAAAAGCAAGAGTCAACATGAATTTGTATTAAAGTTGTAACCTGCACTTTGAGAAAGTCTGATAGTTTTCCACTAACATGCACAGGCCTATTTCCAATTTCAGATCACTACAAGTCAGGAGTAACTATTTTGAAGCTAGTGGAGTTCAACTGACATTACATAGATATAGTTCAAGGCCAAGATGAAGCCCTCCATTTCTCTCAAACTGCTCGGTCTTAAATTCCACCTCTCACCCCTGACCCATTTTCAAAAAAGTGAGTAGCAAATAATGTCTCGCTTTCCCCCAGTGTGCTCCAGTTCTTTTATCAAATTATCATGGTCTTCCTCAACAGTCACTTTAAGTGCATAGTCTTGCAAACCTTCTCTTAAGTATTCAACTGCTTTCAAGCCAACAGAAGAACACAAACCTTTCTTTTGTTCAGGGCTCCTGTACAGATCCTATCACAAGCAGCTCCTCTCCATTCCCCAGCTGTGGATCTATTGATACGGTGTTTCCTTTCCTTTGTAGAAAGTGGACTCTACTCCACAGAGAAAGTAGTTGACTACTGCAATAGCTTCACCTAACTATTCTACAGCTCTGCTTCTCACAAAAACAGCCCTCAACCTAATCTTCTCAAACCCTTCCTGAATTAGTTGCTTACCTCTGACAGCTGGGCTGATCTCTGCTTGGAGCTGTCCTACCCACCAGGTGTAATTAGAACACTAATTACTCTCTAGCTCCAGTTAACTCTTTCAGGAGAGGTGAGGAGTTCAAAGGCTCAGTCACCAGGAATCAAAACACACTCTCTTTGTAGGTTTGAGTTTACTTGAAGAACATTGTGTTCCATATAGACAATGTATTTTACAACATGTGCACACTATAATTACAGGAACTTAAAATAGAAAGTAACAAGGGACCAAGTACTTTGGGAAAAAAAAACCCTGTTTTATTATTTACTGTGTTCTGAAAAAAAGAAACTGCTTACAATCTATTTAATGTGCTCCCTACAACTCAATCACAATTTAAAAACTGAAACAAAGAAATAAGCAAGTGTCTGGAAAGTAGTCCATACTGAAAAAAAATTTCTGGGTCATATTTTTAAGATCCCTTAGAAGTTGCATGGACAGGTGGCTGTATTATTTATTTTTTGTTTTGAATTATGGTCTCATTATGTGGTAATAATCTCACAACCATACAACCTGCATACTATTACTTTACTAGTGTAATTTGTCTAGCCTCAGTGTGACTATCCTTCATTAGTGCTAATATAAATGAGATTGGAATTTGCCTTTGTATATTATTAAACCTCTCAAACTCAGATTTATCCAAACAAATGATATTTGCTCAGAGTGGATCTGTCTGATCCTTCAGGGTATCCATATGGGCTGCTTAGATTTCCATTCAGTCTACTCTTCAAAGACTAGTGAGCACAGGCTATAACTGAGCCTCTAAGGGAAGGAGGCAGAGCATCATGGCAGAAGTAGTTAGCAACAGTTGGAAAATGTATGTTGCCATCTATGAAGAGATGCAGTTATAGGATTTCTCCCTTTAAAAAAAAAAAAAAAAAAAAAAGCTGTGATTCAGGAAAGCATTCCTTTTCAGAACCATACTTAAGCATACCGTGTTCTGTACAGGTATGGTTTTCAGTATGTTTTCAGGTGAATGCCTCAAACAGAGCCTTGTTTGAGAAAGATATCCTTTTTATAAAATCTAAACCTTATCTCCTTGTGAAGGAACTATGCATTTAAATATTCTGTAGAAAACATCACTCTATTCAAATCCCACAGAACTTTTCCAGAAGGGATTTCCCTGTACCAGCATCTTAGTACCTGGAAATGTAAACACCAAGCTATCTTGCCAATTAATTGTTTGAGTCTACTTTTCCAGTGGTAAAATTATGTAATAGTTGTGTGTGTAAATGTAAAGAAACCATCCTTCTCATAACTTTGGGGGTGGGGAAATAGTAATAAATATATAGATTAGATTAAATTCATTTTGGTGGTTAATTTAAACTGTTGAAAGTAGGTTTACTAAATCATAGAAAAGTATAGAATCAAAGAAACGTAGGGCTGGAAGGGACCTAAGGAGGTCATCTAGTCAAACCCTCTGCTCAAAGCAGGACCATCCCCAGCTAGATCATCCCAGCCAAAACTTTGTCAAGTCAGGTCTTAAAAACCTTCAAGGATGGAGATTCATTTGGGTAACCTGTTCCAGTGCTTTACTACCTTCCTTGTGAGAAAATTATTCCTAATATCCAACCTAAACTTCCCTTGCTAAAACTTGAGATGATTGCTTCTTGTTCTGTCATCTGCCACCAATGAGAACAGTCTAGCTCTGTCCTCTTTTGAATCCCTCTTCAGGTAGTTGAAGGTTGCTATGAAAATCCCCTCTCAGTCTCCTCTTCTCCAGAGTAACTAAACCCAGTTCCTCAGCCTCTCCTCAGAGGTCATATGCCCCGGCCCCCTCACCATTTTCATTGCCCTCTGTTGGACTCTTTTCAATTTGTCCACATCCTTTCTGCAGTGCGGGTCCCAAACTGGACACAGTACTCCAGATGTGGCCTCACCAGTGCTGAATAGAGGGGAATAATCACTTCCCTCAGTCTGCTGTCAACAATCCTACTAAAGCAGCCCAATATACTGTCAGCCTTCTTCATAACAAGGGCACACTGCTGGCTCATATTCAGCTTATTGTCTACTGTAATCCCCAGGTCCTTTTCTGTAGAGCTGCTGCTTAGTCAGTCAGTCCCCAGCCTATATTGATATATGGGATTGTTCCATCCTAAGTGCAGGATTTTGCACTTGTCCTTATTTAACCTTATGAGATGTTTTTTGGTCCAATCCTCCAATTTGTTAAGGCCTCTCTGGGCGTGTCTATACATTGCTATACGGTGATGTAGCAACATACTACATCACCATATGGCATACTGTGGAGATGTAGTAATCACATGTATCTACACGATCACCATCTATATTTTCATAATGGTGCACTCCCCAGGTATAGCATGCAACATGTAGCACATGGTGCAGTAACCACCCATGCTGTGCCATGTTTTAATACTTCCAAAAATGAAATGTAGACACGTCCTCTGAATCACAGCTCTACCTCCAGCATATCTACTATTCCCCCCAGCTCAGTGTCATCTGCAGACTTGCTTTGGGCGCACTCCTTCCCTTCTTCCAGGTTGTTGAACAAAACCAGCCCCAGACACTCCACGTGATACCAGCTGCCAACTAAACATCAAGCCATTAGCCATTGATTACTACCCTCCAAGCCTGATGATCCAACCAGTTTACTATCCACCTTACAGTCCAGTCATTTAACCCATGCTTCCTTAACTTTCTTCAAAAAAATTTTGTGGGAATCTCCATGAAAAGCCTTGCTAAAGTCAAGTTATATCATGTCCACTGCTCTCCCCATATCCACAGTGCCAGCCATGTCATCCTAGAAGGCAATCTTGTTGGTCACGCATAACTTGCCCTTGATGAATCCACGCTGACTGTTCCTAATCACCTTCTTCTCCCCCAAGTGCTCAGAAACAGATTCCCTGCTGACCTGCTCCATGATTTTTCCAACATGAGGCTGATCAATCTGTAGTTCCCTGGATCCTCCTTCTTCTCTTTCTTAAAGATGGGTATTATATTTATCCTTTTCCAATCACCAGGACCTCTCCCAATTGCCACGCAGCAGCTCTGCAATCATGTCAGCCAACTCCCTTAGCACCCTCGGCTGTATTGAGTCTGGCCTGATGGACTTGTACACATCCAGGTTTTCTAACAGTTCCTAACCTGTTTTTTTGCCACTGTTGACTGCTCACATCCTCCATAAGCTGTGCTGCCAAGTGCAATAGTTTGGGAGCTGACCTTGACTGTGAAGACTGAGGTAAAAAGGCATTGAGTACTTCAGTCTTTTCTGCATCCTCTGTCACTAGGTTGCTCCGCATTTAGTAAGGGGCCCACACTTTCCCTGATCTTCTTTTTGTTGCTAACATACTTATAGAAACCCTTCTTGTCCTCTTCATGATTCTTGCTAGCTGCAACTCCAATTACACTTTGGCATTCCTCATTTTATCACCACATGCCTGAGCAAAACTCTTATTCTGCTGCCTAGTCATTTGCCCAAATTTCACCTTCTTGTAAGCTTCCTTTTTGTGTTTTAGTGCACTGAAGAGTGGCCTGCTAAACCAAGCTGCTCTTCTGCCATACTTTCTAGTTTTCCTGAGCATTGGGATAGTTCATTCCTGTGCCCTCAGTAAGGTTTCTTAAAAATATAACTAGCTTTACTGGACTCCTTGTCCCCTCAGACAGGCCTCCCAGGGGATCCTGCCTATCAGTTCCCTAAGTGAGATGAAGTCTGCTTTTTTTAAATCCAGGGTCCTTACTCTGCTTCTCTCCTTCCTTCCTTAACAGAAGTTTCCCAGTCACAGGTCCAGGTTCTCATGGGGTACTTGAATCACCCTGAGATCTGCCAGGAGAGCAATACAGTGGTGCACAGGCAATCCAAAAACTTCCTGGGAAACTTCTGTTAGTTGTTGAAGAAAGCCCTATCCACCTAATTCTCCTGGTCTGGTGGTCTATAGCACGCACCCACTACAATGTCATCCTTGTTGCTCTCTCCTCTGACCCTAAACCATAGACTTTCAACAGGCCTAATGAATGAATCACTAATGAAGTTCACCGAGACACCCTGAAGATTCTTAAAAATGTCCTTCATTGTTTTTCAGCTTTTAGCTACTGTATTTTGGTCAATCCTCTGCCTGCCTGGGTTCGACCATCTATTCTCTTATGAAACATTAGACTTATATAGAGTAGTCTGTTTTCTCATTCCAAGTTAATATGTGCTGCAGCTGTATCATCCCTAACATAAAGAAATAATTGGTTCTCTTTTTCATTTCTAATAGTCCTTCTTTTAGTATATGCTCTCTCCCCATTACTGAACTTTCATTAATCTGTATTCACGTGGTACTTAATTTTTAAAAAAAATAAAGCACTCAGTACTCAGCCAAGTTAAGATACTTGCCTTACTGAAGTATTTCTTTTTGTTGTTGTTTTGGTTAATGATTTCATTAATGCATAATAATCTCAGAATCAATTTTAGTGCAATGGTGTATGTACAGTGTAGGTCCAGTAGAACAAGCAAAATGAAACCTCTAGTTACCTCCCGTAGGCACAACTAAATAACTTAAGATTTCATTTCTTCTTTTATTCATTATCATTCACCATCACTCCTGGGATGCAACAAATAAGGCTGCTTCTTTTCACAATGATTTTTTTTTAATTTTCTGAAGGCAAACTTCCTGTCATTGTCATAGTCTAAGCCAAAGAAAGGTCCTAGTGCACTCAGTTTTACTACAAGATCTCAGTTCTTCTTAGGAGTGGATTCAGATCTATAGGACTTCTCTGTGCTCAGGTAAACCAATGGCATTACAGCTTTTGCATTTACTCTGAACGGTGCTCAATTCTGAGAGCATGATAATGAATGTGAGTTTGTGGGCTAGGTCCTTCCACTATAGTAGACGGGGTGACAGGAAAAAATAGATTAATATTAGCTGGGCCATTTCCCTGCAGGGAAATGTTGTTGTTGAAAATTATTAAAAAGCATTGATAATAACAATAATAAATTGAGAGATTTTCAGTGAAATTTATAATCCTTCTTGAAGAATTCTGTGAATTCCTGAACTTTTTAGTGTAAATTTTAAAAACAGTTAATTTGAACTGGAACTTCAACATCCTCAGTGCAGAAAATGGATTTTTTGTCATTCTGGGTTATTTTGTTAGGATGTCCTTATGAACGGGAAGCCCTGAGGACTTTCATGTTTAAAACCCTGGATACATGAACATGTTGGCATCTCCAGAAGATGGAATCCTACTTGGGATTTTGTCCACTCTTTTAAAATGATACAGGAATCACTGAGTATCTGCACCAGCAGTTCTGTTCTAGAGGTAGAAAATATCTCTTCCTCTTCCTAAGAATTTCCCCTAGATATTGAGACAACACCAGACACTGTAAGTAGTACCAGTAACATTAGCAGAAAGAAAAGGAAAAGTCAGATTTGCATAAGTCTCTGAAGTGCTAAAGTATCTTTGTATTACACACCTACTTCTGGGGATCAAAAATAAATCATTCAATCTATATAGGTCTATTGGAGTTGCTTCTTTAATATTAGATAAATGTGTGCATTAGTTTTGTAATGCAGCCTGGAAAACAGCTTCTTTTTTATAACCATAAATGCTACTACATCTGTTAGAAGGGCCCAATAATATAATGAAAATATCCTTCAGTTGTATAAGATATAAATAACTATTTATATAACTAATATCTGAAGAGTGTCCTTTTCTCAGCATACCTGCATTTAGATATATGAGGCAATTATTAATGTAGTTTTCAGACTAATGTTATAAGATCACTGTTGACTAAAAGCTGATGTCCAAGAGTGCAGTACATGTAGCATATATGTGGTGGTGCACACCTAGTACAACATGCATTGTTCATTTATCTTCATAATGAGCTTCTAAGCAATCTATCACCTCTCTTTTATAGTCTTTTTTATATTTCACATGGATCACTTTCACTTCTTCCTGTGATAAAATTCTGAAGCACCTTACATTCACTAAATACAAGTCCTACCCTGCTGTGGAGTTTGTTTGTGCACAGCACGTGTAAACACTGACCAGCTGACTGGGACACGAGTCAGTTGGTCTGCCAGCTAGCCTCACACTAAAGCACACTTGTGCCCCAGCCAGCCCCTCTGCAGCACAATGAACCCAGTTGGAGCATGATTTTTTCAGTTTAGGTGTTATCTTCAGGTTATTGCTAACTAAACTCAGCCCTTCAACTTCTTAAGTCCTGTATTTTGACAGGGTACGTTCCCTTGTCATGTTAATCGATCATCCTTGGAAGAGCTATTTTCCTTGGAAGCTATGGAGCCAGACAAATAGCTCTGGCTCTTTATCCTGCTCTTTTGAAACTGTTTACCCATGTCTCCTCTCTGCCATTCATTGTTTTATTTTCAGTTGGTTTTTCCCCAAACAATTTCCTTTGATAGAATATCTGTCAGTCAGACCAGCTACTATTGAATTGATAAAATGAAGGCCGTATGGTATTTATAAAAATATTCCTCATAACTCCCTTATTTCCTATATTTTCCTAAAGAAAAGGCCCTAAAAACACAACCCCCCTAAAAGCAAACAAATAATCCCTCATCCCCAAAACAAAGGAAGTTTCAGTAATTATTACTCGGTTTCTGTTTTTTCTTTCATTTGTAAGTTAGTGAATAAGTCTGTCTCTAGGATTTGTATGGCTATCTTTGTTCATGTTATTACTGCATCTACTTACTGAATTCTTTATAATTCTGGTACATGTAGAGTTGGAAGTACCTATTTGTCTTATGTCTTTGTAATGCTATTTATTATTCTAGTGACTTTACTTGTTCTTTCAGGCTGTTATATTTAAGACTGATGAGGCATTTATTCTCAGGCAAGAAGCTTTTTAAAAGTACACTGAGTTGCATAGATGAATTAATTACTACAATTAAAGGCTTATATGTGTTCGGGAATGATTTGTTCACTTCCCCACCTAAACACTTTGTCTTTAATCAAAGAGTACAGAGGTACAGATTGTCAATTACTCCCTACCTACTTCTCCCCAAAATATTCAGTCTTAAATAGATAACTTAACCAAGTGATTGCTGACAAAGGTACTGTGTTAGCTATTGTTAACCAAATGAAATCTCCACACATGCACCCTGGAAGGAAAGGCTTAAATTAATTTCAGTGAAGGCTGCCCAAGAAATGAAATGGTATTTTGTCATTATGCAACTTCTAGATTGCAAACCATTTTTCAAGTGTGGAAAGAATATCTGTTATCTGCTCACTATCATCAGCACAACTTAGTCCAGTTTGCATATTTCAAGCAGACAGGGCTGATATTTCTGACATGGGAGCTTGAAATTGGATACAAGAAATGCAACTCCACATGAAACACCCAGGCCCCAAACATCTGAGGTACTGCCAAGAATCAGGTTAAATTAACATACACCTCTCAGTGCTGCCTTGGCTACACTGTTCCCAATACCTAACCTGACCTCACTGCAGTCTGCAGTGTAGACATACCCACAGCCTGTGTGAAGTCCTGGCCCAGGTGAATTTAATGGCAATTCTCTGCCATCAAATGGACCAGGATTTCACTAAGAGCTAGTTAATTCCAGTATCTAGTTAATTCCAGTGCTTGAGATTTTGCCAGTTCATGCTAAATACATAGAATATCTTTGGAAAGGAGTTGCTCTTTAAACTGCAACAAACCTTTAAAGTAAACTTTAAGTATCAATACTAGTTAGGTACATTTTTTGAAGTTTTAGTACATAGTACAATTTTATTGCTAAAATATGCACATTTCTGTAATATCATTAAAGGTATTAATTCAAAGCTGATGGTGGTGATGTAACATTTGTCTAGGTATCTGTATCATATTCATTACTAAAGTATTTGAAAATGATATAAGAAGTAAAAACAACAAGTTGCTAGAAAGCCATGGCACTATTACTAACTCTTACCACATTTGCTTATATTTTTCATAGAAATAGTTTGGTGATATAAAACAATCCTATTATGAAACATTACACTGAGGGTGTGTATTTACCACATCACCTTTATATAGCAGATGAAATTCCATCTCAGAGTAAATGCATTATAGACAAGGAACTACTGGAGAGGGAGTTTATGTTATAGTACCCTTGGAGCTTAAAGTTCCACTAAAATACTAGATGAACTCATGACTGAAGTCATGAATATTCATTAACTTGGTCCCAGGACTGTTTTGTGCATTAGAAGTGGAAACAGATAAGAGAAAATGAAAATAAGTCAAGGAAGACATTGCTTGAGTAGGAACTGGAAAAAGTAAGTGAGAGTTTGTGAGTTAGCCACTGGTAGGTTTTGTAAGAGTATCAATGCACATCTCAGTCACATTTCCTATATTCCATCTGCTCACAGAGTAGAACATGGACCAAGCTGCTCATCTGGCATGCATCAGCTGCTTGAGGCTAGTTAGAATTGAATCTTATCATAGAATGGGCATGTGGTGTATTCAGTTCAAGATTTTTCCTCCTTGTTTTCCATTCTCTTTTCTTGATTCTGTACTGAGACATGTTATTGAAGCAGCATCTAGAAATCTATTTATAAGTTTTTCAGTGGGTGCTTCTAGACATGAACAGGGTTCGTAAAATGGTCATTTAAATAGATAATATTTACAGATTTTAAGTCATATATTCAGAAATGATTTTTGTAGTTACTGAAATATTGAATATGCAGCTCTTTTAAATTTTAAATGTACCAGCACTAGTCAGAATTTGGATATGTTATACCAGTGTTAAGGCAGAATAAGTTTGATGACTAGTGTAATTGAGACTTTGCTGAGAATAGAGGTAGGCCTTCTAATATTGTATGAAGCTTAGTCTTCTCACAGGGCAAAATAGTACTGCAAAACAACATGCCTTAGCCCATCATTATGGGAAACATACTCAAACATTTCCTATTAAGAGACTGGAAAATCTGACCTCATAGTATATAATGCACGTGTTAGAGAAAATAATACATGTTTATAATATCCTAGATGTCCAAACTGCACTATAACAGTTGTGCTAAAAGCTGAGTGGTAAAATGGAAGTGAGCACTAGACTATTCAATGGTCGTTGGGTCCATTCTGCAAATTAGAATGTGCCTGATTCTGATCTGCTTTAAGGTCACTTTTTTCTTGTACTACACTTTTAACATTAATTCTTATTGTTCATTGAGTTTTAGCTTTTTCTATCTAGGAATTGTTTGGCCAACATCAAAACATAAAATAAACCCCTATTAATATCTCCATCTATACAAACAGAACAATATTTTGATCACACCCAACATTTTACTTTTTTCTTTTGAATTACTGTTCTAGATTATTCTTGATTATTAAGGGGGAAAAGAGGTAGTTTGTAAGTTCAAAATTATCTTTATTAATTATTCTTAATTATTTTATCTGAGATTATTTATTTCTTTTCCTAACAACTCTCTTCACATACCAGGACCATTAATTATTTCTGTAAAGCTGACTCATATTTGTAGCTCAACAGCCTGAGTCTTTCTTGAACTCTGATCTGATGTGGGTGTAACACTATTTCCTGCAATGAAGATACTGGCACTGTGGTATGAACCCAGAGATAATAATCAACTCTAATACATAAGAATTAGCATATTTATTCTTGTGACTTTATTGCCACCATGAAAAACTATTACACATCTGATTTGAATGAGATGGTAGGATGGGAGTAAGAGATAGCCATGTCAGTGTTTACTTATTACCGGTATTAAGTTCCCCAAAATATGTTGGTTTATCTATTCCTCCATGGGCCAAGTTGCTCTGCAGTTATAGCAGTAGGTTACTATAACAGTGTAGTATTAAAAGCATAGGACATTTTGGATGTTGTATTTATTGGATATGTCCAGATGAACCAAGACATGCTTCTTGCAGCATCTCAATCCCTGCAGTTCAAAACAGGCCACCATATCCGGAACATCTTCCAGGCAATAGCTGCCCAGATGGCCGGGCACAGGGCACACATGGCAGTAGGGCTACACAAAGGCCAACTCTGCAGCCACAGATCACTGACTGGCAGCTGGTCCAGAGGGGCAGATGCCTCATCAAGGTCTGGCAGGTGCTCAGCTGGTGACAGCCAGGCAGGAGCCCCCACTGCCAGACTGCTGCAGTGGATAAAGGGTGCAGGGAACTCTCAGGGCTGCTTCAGCAGTCTAGCTGGCACAAGGGGTAGTGTCCCCAGGTACCAATTGGCTGTGCTCCAGAAGCCCCTGAGAGTGAGTAGCCCTGAAGCTACTTGCCAGGGCAGCTTTTTGTACTGATGGGGCAGCTTTTTATACTTCTAGGGACAGTACAGGTGCTGGCCCCAGGCTCTAGCTCCCCCTGGCTGCAGATCCAGGAGGAGCCAGGCAGAGTTATTTTACCCCAAGTGGCACAATTTGCTCTACAACAAAGTGCATGTCCGAACACATGCACTGAGGCAAAAAGCCCTGGCTGAAATTTGTACTGCTTCTATTTGAGCTGCTGCAAGCACACATGCTTGCATGTGTAGATGCACCCATTGGAGGCTGGAAGGATGCACACATTGGAGGCTGGAGGGATGTGGGGGATGTTAGTCACTGTGTGGGTAGGTGTGGGGGGAATGTGGGTGTGGAGGATGTTTAGGAGGGGTGGGTTCCCTGCATGAATGCCTCATGCCCCCGGTGTCTGGCAGGGCACAGCAGTGCTGGTGGCGGTGGGAGCGTGGCAGCTGTGGTAAGTGGGGAGATCCCACAGATGCCACTGGCACTGTCGGCAGTGGGGATGGGGGTGGTGAGCAGGAAGCACCCACAGGCAGCGACAGCAGTGGCCAGTGGCGATCGCTGATTGCCCGCAGACACCACTGGTGGCAGGAGGGTGGGGGGGTGGTGGCAAGCGGCAACCACCTACAAGCAGCACCAACAGTGTTGGCAGCTCCTTTTTTGAGGGGGTGTACCACAATGCTCAGGGAGTGCATGTGCATGCCTTATGCATTGCTAATGGTCCCCTGCCCTGCACAGGGCAGAGACCCCCCCTCACAGCACAGCGCAGCACAGCACAGCACAGCACAGCACAGCACATACCTGAAGGGTCCCAGCCCCCACCCCCCCCCAGGGACTACAGCTCCCCGCCACCCCTCCACTGGTCTCCAGCCCCCTGCTCATTCCTCTGCTCTTCTCCAGCCTCTGGAGGCTGGAGATGAGCAGGAGAGCAAGCAGGAGGCTGGAGAGAATAGGAGAATGAACAGGAGGCTCATTTCCCTCCACCCCTGTGTGCGGGCCAGGTCAGACCCCGGACCCTTTCGTCGCTCTGCACGCGGGCTGTGGCCGGCAGCCCGGGCAGGCCGGGTCGGAGAGGACGGGTGCTGAGCTAGAATTAGGCACAGACACGTAACGGTTGATTTTAAGATTGTTTACTTACACCGAAATGGTCATGGTGCAGGCTGGAAAACTTGCTTGAGTTGCGGTTACAACAGAAAACACGAACAATCATGTGGAGTTTGCTAGGCTCCACGCAGACAGAAGTCCAGATGTCCAGGACAAGCGCGCATAAAACTCGTCAATACGTCTTATAGAAGGTTCTGTTCTAAGACGGGAAGAGGTGGGCGGTGGATCAGGCCGCCAAACTCCTCTGAGCAACACACAGGGTTTCTATTACCCTGCCGCGCACACCCAGAGTCCCCACGAGATGGATGCGGAGTCCTCTTCGGCTTGGGCGGAAACTGCTCAAGCCTCTTATACGGCTAGCAGGCCAATCGCTAGCCGCCACGTGTGAATAATTTAACACTAGCCAATTGCGGAGTACGAATTTGCATATGACGAGTGGGAACTCTTTGCACCATGCATTTCTGTGTTGCAAAGGAAATGCACCCTGCAAAGACAGCTGCAAAGTGGCGGGAACACTCTCCTTTGCACGCGGGTTCTCTGTGCAGCAGAACTCCTCCGTGCAATGAAGCTGTAAACCCACGGGGATAATTCTAGTGCTGAAGCACACACAAAAAATCAGACCTTTGGGTCATGACACCCTGTTGCTTCCCCCAACTCCCCATTTGTTCCCCTGCTCCCCATTCATCCCCCCTGCCCCTGCTCATTCCCCTGGCCCCCTGTTCATTTTCCCCTGCTATCCATTCATTCTCCTGCTTCTCCTGTTCATTCCCCCCATCTCCTGTTCATTCCGCCCACCCTCCATTCATTCCCCTAGATCCCTGCTTGCCCTCCCAGGCCCCCCACACTCACTGGCAGTAGAAGAGAATGAACAGGAGGCTGGAGAGAGCAGGAGAAGTCTCCAGCTTATCTCTAGGGGTGGGTCTCCAGCCTCCTGCTGGTCTTCAGCTCCCTGCTCCTTCCCCTGCTCCTCTCCAGCCTTGGGAGGCTGGAAACAGCAATGGAATTAACAGGAGGCTCAGAGACATTCCCCTGCTGTCTCCAGCCCCCTTGCTCCTTGTCTCCAGCCTCGGGAGGGAGCAGGAGGCTGGAGACAGCCCCAGAGACATTTCCCTGCTATCTCTAGCCTTCTACTCCTTTTCCTGATCCTCTCCAGGCTTGGGAGGCTGGAGACGTCAGGGGAACAAGCAGGGGGCTGGAGACAGCCCCAGAGATATTCCCCTGCTGTCCCCTGCTCTCCCAAGGCTGGAGACAGCCATGGAATGTCTTCAGGGCTGTCTCCAGCCTCCTGCTCATTCTCTGGTACTGCCAGTGAGTGTGTGGGGGCTGGGAGAGCCAGCAGGGAGCTAGGGGAACTAACCAGGGTGGGGGGAACAAACAGGGGTGGGGGGAATGAATGGGAAGTTGGGTAAGGACCCCTCTCTCCTCCTCCAATCCCCCAACCCCCTGCTTACCTGGCAAAAGCTAGGTCCAGGTCCCTGGAGCTTGCACCTCTGCCTTCCCAGCGTGGGCAGGCAGTATGCTTCAGGACTAGGGAAAGGGCCAATCACAGAGATGCTCTGCCAGAGTGTATCCGGAGGACTGAGCCTCCAGTTGCCTCAGGCATGGTCTGGGACCGTGCCCTGACCCAGTTTTTTCCCCATGTATTTTTATTTGACCCCTGGATATCTAGGGGTCTAATTTTCTCCCTACACTGAATGTTTGCAGTGCAGGGAACATTTTTTCATTCCTGCATATGCCTCTTGCCCCATCTCAAAGGGGTTTGAGATGGGGCAAGAGGCATGTGCGTGCTCATCTGGATATGCCCACTGAGTGTAAAGCTGAAGGAGATTAAAGATGGGGCATACAAACATGACTCTGTGAGTGTTCAATGGTTGCACTCATGCTTTGGGCAGGAACACCCTTGAAACAAGTGGTTATTTATAATATATAACATATCCAATCTTCATTAACCACTGGTAGGTGCCCTTGGGTAAAATTCTTGCAACATCATAATAATTCAAAGCTTCTGTAGTTGCTACAGTAATTTGTACTGAATAACAGTCAATTTTCTGTATAGTTTCTACATGCTGGTCTCAAAAGTCAAGTAGCTTATGGCTATTTTGCATTACCTCAGGGGAAGGTTATTCAGTAAATTCAACACTTTTTTTTGCTGATTCACAATATAATAGCCCTACGTGTGACAAACAGCAGGGAGAGTGCCTTTTATTTGTCTCCAAAAACACTTTACAAATCATGGATGCTTGCCTTCTGTTTAAAAGTCAATTACTCCCAAATTCATGCATTTAAAGATCTGCAACTCATATTACAATTGTCATTAAATGTAAACCCAAACCAAAAAGATACAGCAGGTGGCAGTCTCACTCCAAAATATGGCTAATTTAGTTATTCTTTTTATTCTGTCATACAAGGTAGGCTACAGACAGTGCACAAATTATATTACAAAAAAAAAAAAAAGCAACATTTTAAGACATGTCACTATGTGGATGTTGTCCTGCCACATGCTGTTGATCATTGGATACACTATGATCATTCTTAAATACTGCTTGCTTAACAATTTCTCTGTGCAAGTGGGAAACCCAGGGCAGGGCCTGTTAAATAAAAGTTAAAAGTTCAAGTGCTATTTGATTTTTTTTTCTTCCAGGACATTTCATAGAGTTATCTTATTATCTGAAAGGCCATCTTATTTGTGGGCAAACAAATAACTTGAATAATGCCTGGAAAACATATGTGTTATAAGACCTAAATGGGTTTCCCTGTGCTTTTCTAGGTGGTTGAGATTATTACTGTATTTTGTTTCAATTATACTTTTAGCAAATTACCTTTAACATTCTTTTTAAAGAAAATTAATGTTTCTTAATTAATATCTCTAGAGAAACAACACGAATATAAATAACCTTAATGAAATGGGTTTAAAACATATACAAGAAATTGTAATATTTTCAGTTACACAAAAGCTGTATCTAGCATTGGTAGTCTAAGGAGATGTGTTCTATGCATCATATATTCTAATAATGCCAAGCACTTTTTTTGACTCAGGATAGAGTCATTGATGGAATAAACAGAAGATTTTGTCAAGAGATATCAGTTATCAAAACTAAAAATCCTGGATGCACTGTGTAAAAGGAAGTAATGGAAACAAAATGTGCCTATACCTTGCTTAACTCTTTATTGAAGGTTAACCTTTCTTCCACAGTGATTTGAAGAAGGGTGGTGGTTATGTAGCAGTTTGCTGATCTTCTTATACATAGGACACATGCATCTCTAGGGTTCCATTTAACACTGTAATATAAGTAGGACTATACTGGCATAGGAGTCTTCAGGTCCTTTGCCTAGCAACAAATTTTACCCAATGACCATAAAATGAACTGAGCTGATACCTGTGTTCCAGAAACTCACCTCAATTCTTGAATGTATGTCTAAATCAATAATACTGAAAATTGCTGCCAAAATCAGTGATAATATTACCAAATATATTTTACAAACAGTATACTATGTTTAAAGGAATGATATAAATCTGCATTGTGTTAAAATAAGTTGTCCAGAAAGATGTTAAAGACCTATTGTAGTAGGTTGTCTCACATCTTTTCCAATGCCTTCTTGTTCCCTACACTGTATTCTTGCATATTTTGTCTAGTGCAATTCAGAATGTCTCAAGTAACATAATTTCTATCATTTCCATTGTGAGAGGCAAGAATTTCTAGTGTTGATATTTTTTATTAGACCATCCACAGGTAGACAGGCAGTTGAGTCATTTTCTTTAGAAGGGCTGCTTAATACATAGTTCTCTTTGGCAGGTTTTCCAGATATTCGACCTAAATTTCCTTGCCTTTATTTATTTTGTCACTCTGAATGATATCTTGTTACAGAGGCTATAAAGAAATGTTGTCAACTAATATGTGTTCTGCCAGTGTATCTTTTTAGACATAATTACCTTAATTTGTCTAACTTCTGTGCAGTTGGAAGCCACACATCCCACAGGCCCACAGAGCAAGCCATGGTATCTGTGCTGCACACAAGATGGACACGCCTGGTACTGCACCGTGTGTTTGCCCCTTGCTGCTGCCCCCTCTCCATGGCTACACCATATGCCCATGCAGGTGCCTCCCTGACCACCAGGGAAATGCTCACATGACCAAAAAACTAACTCTCTGCTCATCATGTTGCATGCTGCACTGCACTGCCCTACCCCCTGGATGGTGGGCTGAAAGTGGGATCTGGAGGAGGCAGGGGAAGCCCAGGGACTGTGGTTGCTGTTGCAGCCAAAGCAACGGAGGAAGTGGTAGCCAAACAGGACCCCTGGGATCATAACTTAGCCCTTGGTGGGCTGCATGCAGCCCAGTTGGACAGCTGTGGTTTAAGGCAACACATTAACCAAAATAATTCTCATCTATGATAATACTATTAGATATTTTGTTAATTTGTCAGAAAGAGTCAATACCTAATCAGGGAAAAATATGCATTATTTTAAATCAAACTGTTTAGCAAAAACACATCTATATGTGAAAATCATCTAACCATGAAATAGCGCTAGGCTGAATGAGAACACAAGACTTTAACTAAAGTTTAAACAACATATATTCTATAGATCGTCACTCATGAAAGTTAACTTTATTGCTTTTCCTAGTTTCATTGATACCAGTGGTTTTACTCATATACAAACTAGATGCCTGAATAAGGTTTTTCAGGGTCAAACCCTCAAGACTCAAAAAGTAGCTGTCTATCTCTTCCTGCTTTTCCATTATAGTACTGATTTGTATCATGCTACATTATGACCTGGAATACATTGGCAATTTATTGTTATAATATGAATCGAGTATGTCTAAAACTAATTGAACTGATAGAAATAGAAACCATGCACTGACATATTATTCTATGCATTATAGGACAAATCTAGTACCAAAGGCCATGGATGCATAATTTTGTGCAGTGGCAGTGATGTGGTTCAATTGCACTAGGTGTAGGAGACTTGCATAATAGGGGCTGCACAAATGCCATGGAAATGTGCAAGACAAAAAGGGATGAGGTATTGGCAGGACCAGAAATTCACTATTGTCTAGATCCTGCTGTCATTCACTAGGGCTGTACAAAATTTCGCCAGTTGTTTTCTTTCAATGCTGTTTTGACTCATTTCATGCTTGAAACAGCAAAATTGAAATGAAACGAGGGTCTTTGAAACAGCCTCAAAATGAAATGAGGGCAGTCAAAATGTTTCAAAAGCATTGACACATTTTGAGTTTCGAAGCTCAAGCTGGGTTTGCCTGCAGGGAAACAGAAAGTAAGGAGAGGGAGGGGGAAGAAAGGGGAGGTGGGGGGAAGGACTGCTCTCATGTTGACTATGTAGCTGACCAGTGACTGTCATCCTTCCCCGAGGCCCCTTCCAATCCCAGTGCACTGAGGGAGGGATGGAAAAACAGCATAAAAGGCAGCATTGTTTTTCCTGGACTGCTTTCTGCCTTGAGGTCTGACAGTTACTGAGCTGTCTTCCAGCAGCTCAGGAGCGTTAGACAACAAAGGCTACTACTAGCATTGATTTGAATGATTTCCTACTTGCTAGCCTAGTCTAGCGAGTGGGATTCCACAATACCTTTTGCTTTCTTGTAGACCCTTTTATTTTATTATTATATTCATTGATTTATTCTGTTTAGCTTTATAATTATATTGGATATTACACTATAGAATTTAATTTATATAGGAAAGGGGATACATTTATATTTTATTTCTATACAATTATACCTTGTGGGATATATGTACATTATAGAATTTATATAGGAAGGGATATACATTTGTACCTTGTGGCATAGACTACACACCTTATTGAATTTATATTGCAGTGCAGATACAGTCTATACCTTGTGGCACAGACTATACACCTTATAAAATGTATATAGAAATGCAGATATATTCATATATTTGTATAAAAACAAGACATTATGAGACACGGTATGAAGCGTGCTGGAAAGGCAGCTGGCAAGCCTTCAGGGAGGGGCAAAAGAGGGGGTAGAGGGAGAGGCGTAAGTCCTTCACTCCCCCTCCCCCAATTGAGACACAGCCTTTTTCCTACAACTAGCAGGGATGAGGCTTCCAGAAGCAACAAAGAGAGGGGAGTAGTGCCAGTGCCACTGCCTGTGCCTGAGACTGGATCCCTTTCAAGGGCACCAGCCATAACCCACCACACCACCACCATGACAGCAAGCAGCAGCAGCACCAGCA
The DNA here is from genome assembly GCF_030867095.1 of Alligator mississippiensis. NCBI lineage: Eukaryota > Metazoa > Chordata > Crocodylia > Alligatoridae > Alligator > Alligator mississippiensis. The sequence goes on from NC_081825.1 coordinate 62,289,862, forward strand.
TAACAGTCTCCTTCACCCCAATTTCACTTCCCATGATGAGCCTTCCAGTACAAGAGGAAGCGCTGGAGCTGGATCTGGATCTGGATCTGAGTGCCCTGCAAGGGAAATTCTGGGGAAGGAGTGGGAATCAACTGAGTTTATGCTCCACACTGCTCAAGTTTACCCTAGAAGCAGGTCTCCTTCCCCAGAAGGCACTTCAGAGGAGGTTGAGGTAGAGGTTGCAGAGGCAAGAGGCTCAGCTGAGTCCGCGCCTCCTGTTGCTGTGCCTCTGCCTGCTGAGTAGGGGAAACTTGCAGCATCCACACATGTACCTGCACCCCAGAAGTGAGCAGGTAGTGTGGTCTGGGATCATTTCAAGGTGGCAGATGATCCCACATATGCTATCTGCCTGTACTGCTGAACCAAAACCAGCCAGGGCAAGGGAACAAAACACACGAGCACCACAGGGATGCTGATGCATCTCTGTAGGCACCACCCCCTTCCTCCTCCTCAGCCTAGCACTAGTGGGAGTGTGCCCAAAGGGAAGTCCCCCTCTCTCTCCAAGGCCCCAGTCCCTCCAAAGCAGAGGCAGAGCACCCTGGAACAGTGGGGGAAAGGTGGACAGAAAAGGGGGCGTTTGCAAGGGCGAGCTAGATCACCAAGAGCATTGGGGAGATGCTTGCTGTTGATGGCCCTCCCTTCTCCTTAGTTGAGTTGCCAGGGTTCAGGCAGTTCATGGCACTTCTGGCCCCATCCTACCAAATGCCCGCATACACCATCTTCAGCAGCACAGTGGTGCCTTCCCTGTATGAGGCATGAAGGGAGTACTTGAGGGAGGAGCTGTGTAAGGCAGGTCCACAGGTGGCCTTACACTTCACCTCAGACATGTGGAGCAGCTAACATGGAGATCACACCTACCTCTCCCTCACAGGGCACTGGTGTGACCAGTCAGGCTGTCGGTGGGCTCTCTTTCAAGCTGAGGTGATGGATGAGTTCCACATGGCAACAGATATCATGGGGGCCATGAACTGCTTGGTGCAGGGGTGGCTCACTGGGCAGGGCGAGCTCACCCGTGAGTTCATGGTCAACAACAATGGGGCCAATATGGTCAAGGTGGTTCGTGATGCCAACTTTGTTGGCATCTGCTGTGTGGCACACAAGCTCCACCTCATTGTCAGGGATGCCTTGGAGAGGGACAGGGCTGCCAGTGATGGCACCAGCACCACCAACAAGCTCACATCCAAATTTCATAAATTACATAGACATTCGGGCTGGAAGGGACCTCGGAAGATCATTGAGTCCAGCCCTCTGCCCCAGGGGCAGGAAGTCAGCTGGGGTCATAGGATCCCAGCAAGAAAAACATCCAGGTTTCTCTTGAAGGCATTCAAAGTAGGTGCTTGAATCACCTCTGGTGGCAGGCTATTCCAGACCTTGGGGGCTCGGACAGTAAAGAAATTCTTCCTTATGTCCAGCCTGAAATGTTCTTGCAGGAATTTATAACCATTCGACCTCATCGTCCCTTGGGATGGTCTGGTAAACAAATCTTCCCCCAGATCCTGGTGAACACCCCTTATAAACTTATAGGTGGCCATCAGAGCACCCCTGAGCTGGCGTTTTTCCAGGCTGAAGAGTCCCATAGCTCTCAGCCTCTTGTCATAAGATCTGTATTTCTGACCTCTGATCATGCACATGGCTCTCCTCTGCTTCTCCACATCCTTTTTCAATTGTGGAGCCCAAAACTGGAGACAGTACTCCAGCTGTGGCCTCACCAAGGCCGAGTACAATGGGAGAATGATGTCCTGGAATTCGCTTGAGAAGCATCTATGGATGCAAGCCAAGGTGTTGCTTGCTTTACTAGCCATAGCATCACAATGAAGGCTCATGTTCATCTTGTGGTCAATCCTAACCCTCAAGTCCCTCTTGTCTGTAGTGCTAGTCAGTATAGCACTGCTAAGCCTATAGACATGCTGCAGGTTTTTCCTCCCAAGGTGGAGAACCTTGCATTTTTCAGTGTTAAACACCATCAGGTTCTCATGCACCCATTTCCTGAGCCTGTCAGGTTCAGCCTGGATTACCCCCCTGTCCTCAGGTGTGGATGTTTTACCCCTAAGTTTTGTATCATTGGCGAACTTAGCCAGTCTGCTTCTGACTCCAATGTCCACATCATTACTGAAGAGGTTGAACAATATAGGTGCAAGGACAGAGTCTTTTGGGACTCCACTGGTCACCGGGCACCATGACGATTGACTTCCATCAACCACCACCCTCTGGGTCTGACCATGGAGCCAATTCCCCAGCCAGTGGATCATGGTGGACTCGGGGCCACAGTTGGCCAGTTTTGCCAAGAGGTGATCATGGGATACCAGATCAAAGGCTTTTGTAAAGTCAAGATATATGACATCAATCTCTTCCCCCTTGTCCAGGTGATAGGTCACCTGGTCATAAAAGGAAATGAGATTGGTCAAGCATGATCTACCTGCAACAAACCCATGCTGGCTATCCCTCCGGGTGTTGCCATTGGCCGGTCAGTTAAGAATAGCCTCTTTGATAATCTTTTCTAAGATCTTCCCCAGGATAGAGGTCAGGCTGATGGGCCTGTAGTTTGCTGGACCCACTTTCCTCTCTTTCTTGAAGATAGGCACCACATTGGCCTTCTTCCAATCATCAGACATGTCACCAGAGCACCAGAAGCTCTCAAAGATCCATTCCAGGGGCTGAGCTATGATGCAGGCCAGCTCCTTGAGTACTATGGGGTGGAAATTGTCAGAGCTGACTGACTTGAAGGTGTCCAGCCTCTCAAGGTGTTCCTTTACGAGATCAGCATTGATGGAGAGCAAGGAACCACCCTCACTCAGGCGTCCCTGTCCCATAATGGGCAGGGGCGTCCCATGGGACTTGTGAAAGACCAACGCATAGTACCCATTTAGTAAGTTGGCTTTTTCCTGGGTGTCGGTCGTCAGTTTTCCCATCTGGTTTAGCCAGGGTCCAGTGTTGCCCTTGCTTTTCCTCTGGCTCCCCACATATCTAAAATAGGACTTTTTATTGTCCTTGATACTTGTAGCCAGTTGGAATTCCATCGCAGCCTTGGCTTTCCTGGTTCACTCCCTGCAGGTCCGGACCAGTGCAGTATATTCCTCCTTGGAGGTGGATCTTGTCCTCCATCCTTTGCAGGTCTTTCTTTTTAGAACCAGGAGGTCCACTAGTTCCTTGTTGAGCCAAGGGGTCTGCTGTGCCCTCTTGCTGCCTTTCCTCTGAGATGGAATAGCCTTAGCATGTGCATTTAAAATCTCTCCCTTAAGGAGCAACCACTCTTCCTGGACTTCCCTCCCCTTTGGGTCATGGTCCCTTAGGGCCTCACTGACAAGTATCCTGAGCTTGTCAAAGTCAGCCCTCCTGAAGTCGAGGACCTCTGTACTGCTGACTGGCTTGCCAGCTTTTTGGCAGATAGTGAAGGTGATCAGCTCGTGTTCACTGTCACCTAGCTTCCCTTCAATCATTAGGTCACTGATTAGGTCATCCCCTGTTGCCAGTGCCAGGTTGAGCAGAGTTTTGCCTCTCATTGGCCCGTAGACTTCTTGCATCAGATAGAACTCATCCACGCATGTGAGGAAGCTTTGCGACCATTCAGATTTTCTGAGTGCTCTTCCCACGAGATGTCTGGGTAGTTGAAGTATCCCATGACAACCATGGAATGGGAGCGTGCAGCCTCAGCCAATTCCCTGGTGAACTCCTGGTCAATCTTTTGATTCTGGAAGGGAGGTCTGTAGTAGACTCCCACCATTGTAGCCCCTGTGCCATGCTCCCCACGAATTTTAATGCGGAGGATCTCTAGTCATCCACCCTGGGTGCTGATGTTGGCTTGTAGGGATGCATAGCTCTCCTTGACATAGAGAGCTACACCCCCGTCGCTTTTGTCCACTTGATCCCTCCTGTACAGGGTATAGCCATCTATACCCATGGTCCAGTCATGGGTGGAGTCCCATCAGGTCTCCATTATCCCTATGACATCATAAGTGTTTGTGTTGAGCAGGAGGACAAGTTCCTCCTGTTTATTCCCCAAGCTCCTGTCATTCGTGTACAGGCATGCAAGTGTCCCCTTGGGGGCCCTTGCCTTGCCCGCAGCTCACTCTAGGGCTGGTGCAGGGGTGGGCTCCCTTAAGTGCCTTGGTCTGCTGGATTTGCAAGTGTTGTTCAGTGGGACAGCAGTGGTGGTAATCCTCCCATCCCCCGGTAGGCTTAGTTTAAAGTCCAGTGGAGCAGATCAGCCAGTCTGGCTGAGAAGAGCCTCCTCCCCAGTGGAGAGAGGTGGAAGTCATCCCTTCCCAGCAGCTCACTGCTTCTCTCACCAAAGAGCGGACTGTGGTCATGGAAGCTGAAGCCTTCCCAATTACACCAGCACCACAGTCTTTGGTTCACTACCTGGATCCTCTTCTCCCTCAGCCCGTAGCCCAAAACTGGAAGGATCAAGGAAAACACCATCTGCACCCCAAACCCCTTATGCCCCACTTCCAAATCCCTGTAGTGCTTCATGACCTGGCTGGGAGTGCTCCGAGCCATGTCATTGGTGCTCACATGGGTAAGGAGCATAGGGTAGTGGTCAGTGGGCTGGAGGAGTTTAGGGATCTTTTTCCTTCAAATGCAGGAAGGTGGCAGGCTACTTCCACTGGAGCAAAGGGGGCAAGATGCTGCAGGACAAACAAGCTGAGCTGAACCTCCCACAGCACAAAATCATGCAGGATGTGGAGACTCGGTGGAACTCCACATACCTGATACTCGAGAGGATGGTGGAGCAACAGAAGGCCATCCATGAGATGGCCTTGCTCAAGGAGATTGGGATCAGCAGCCCCCTTATCAGAGCTGCATAGGATACCATCTCCCAGATCTTGGTGGTCCTGAAGCCCTTCCTTGAGGCCACCAAGACCCTCAGCGCTAGCAATGTCCTCCTTAGCCAGGTGATCCCCATAGTGATGGAACTTCAGAGCCAAATGGAGAGCTTTCTGGTGATCGATGTTCCTTGCTGGGGCAAGCCACTGTCACCAGACAGCCAAGCACTGGCGAGGTGGCTGAAGGAGGGCATCAGGAAATGGCTTGATCCCTTGAGGTCCAGTACAGTCCACATGCTGGCCACCATGTGTGACCTGAGGGTGAAGGGCAGCATATGCAGCAGCCAAAGCCTGAATCAGTGGATGGAAGTGCTGGTGAAGAGAGTCAGGGAGGCAGAATGGTGGAGGTGGGGGATGTGGGAGAGCGGGATCCACTGTCCCATGCTAGCACGCCATCCACCAACCAGTCTCTTCCTCCACCATAGGCTCTGCTAATGTTGGCGATAGGCATGGCTTCCATGGTGGGGTCCAGAAACACCAGATCCCACCATCAGGCAGGTAGGACTTAGGCCTTGGTGGCTGCCTATCTTACCAAGGATGTGGAGCTGCTGCTGTGTGACCCCTTGGCCTACAGTCAGTGAAAATGGAAATGGAGGCATCAGGGGGTGAGGGACAGGCTGGGGGGGGGGGAAGGGGGATGTAGCAGCACAGGTAAAGTGGAGAGACACCTGGGGAGTCAGATGTGCCTCCACAGGTAGTTTGGTACTCTTGTCTTTAATAGATTCTGGTGTGTAGTTTGTTGGGGTATTGGAGATTGTTGACAGGTTTTGTGTTTTCAGTTGTAGGAAGTTGGCTTCTGGTGATGAGGTTAGGTTAGAAAGGTTTGGGGCTTGTTTGAATTTACAAACCACTTTTCAGAGCCGGGCCTATGACTTTCACTTCATCAGCCTCCTAGGTACAGAAACTCATGGACTGAATATAGACATTGGATTTCTGACACACTAAAACTTGCCAGACATCTGACTCCCCAGGTACATCTCCAGTTCTACCTGCACTGTTACATGCCCCTTCCCCACCCCCACCCATTCTGTCCCTCATGCTTTGGTGCTTCCATTTCCTTTTTCACTGTCTGGGTTTCTTGCCTGCATTGCATGCCAGCCTCTGGCTTCTTTACTATTCCTTCCATCCAGGAACAGCACACACACCAACTGCAGGTGCTTCCTCAGCCTGACAAAGGGGTTTTCAACCCAAAAGCTTGCTAAGATATATTTCTGTAACTAACTGTTCAGTTGGTCTGCTAAAACATACCAGATTAGATTGACCCAAAGGAAAGGACATTGTCTGCCAGTGCCATGTCCTTAGACCAACATCCCTAGCACCTGACCAGAAGGACACAGGGCCCTGGGCACATCTAAGCCCCAGGGCTGGGGCTGGCAGGGAGAGTTCTTTGGCAGCTGCTGGAAAAGAAGCTCCTGTAGGAAAGGAAAGAAAGGCTCTAGTCTATGACAGTTTGACTGCCTGAGATGCTGCTGATGTTAATAATAACTGATTACTGAGTTATTATTACCTGTTGTCATTTAAAGTGGTAGACCAGACTGAGGCTGTAGGGGAGAAGGAGACCTCATTAGGGCATACAACTGGGACATGTAGAGGTCCCAGCACCCGTGGGGGCATGCCTTAACACACACACACAGTCACACAGTGAGGGTGCACCTTAACACACACATTGGAGAAGAAGCTCCTGCTGGAGAGGATAGAAAGACTCCAACATAGTTTGGTGGCCGAAGATGCTGCTGATTCTACTGTGCTAGTACTCACTAATTTATTTTATTACCTGGTGTCATTTAAAGTGGTGGTTTAGGCCGAGACTGTAAGGGAGGAGGAAGCCTCATTGGGGCACACTACTGTGTTGTATAGAGACCCCAGCACCAGTGAGGGTGCGCCTTAATACACACACACAATGTCACCGATGTCACAAGTTTTGCTTGTCAGCAACCTGAGGTGCAGTTTCCCAGAAACCCCAGTATCTATCTCCCTGAAACTTGTCAGGTTTCATGGCCTCAGCAGAGGATTGCATGCCTGTAGTTTTCACCCCATTGTGCCTTAACACACACATGGACATGAGTTTTGCTTTCAAGACTTTGAGGAACAGTGTCCCAGAAACCCCTGTACCTATCTCCTCATCATGGCCTCAGCAGGAGCTACCATCCCTGCATATTTCATTTGAATCAGGCAAGAAATGACAAAGTTATAGGCAGTTTCATGCTTCCCCATTATAGCCTATGGGTGAAACGGCGAAACGTCATCAAAACAGCTAAACAGTTTCGATGAAATGAAACGGAACAGTGGTTTTGAAATGAAGCAAAAGTTGAAACAAAACACTGTCCCGTGAAAATGTTGAAATGGAAGTTGAAATGGAACGGTGCTGTTTTGCACAGCCCTATATTCACCCCTCCCATTCGCAGGAACACATTTGTGTAATTGTTTTACAAAAGCTACTTCGGGTATTGGGCCAAAGTGGATTATACTGACAGGTTTTTAAGTCATGCTATTTCCTGCCTCATATCCCAGTGTATATTCCCATTGCCCAATGCAGCAGGTAAGTGTGGATATTTGTGGACAGGTTGAGTCAGAGACTGCAAATAAGGTAAATTGCATAAAAAATTATTTGGACATGTTTTGTGAATGAGAAACCATATTTTTAGAAGTGTCTGATTATAGAATTATAAATAATTTCTCAGGAATCCACCTACCTCTCCTTCAGCTAAAAGGCTTTGGCATATTAGGGAGTGAACGGCATTTAATAAGTACTCCAGAACTGTTTATTTAGTAAGATGCAATTGTATTTAACTGCCTGTTATCAGACCATTCTATAATACTTGACTTCAGACTCGAGGATTCCCTGGTGTGCATTTGTGCCGAAAACTTTAGGGTTTATTTATGTTCTGGCTCTTCAGCAGCAGTATTATTGAATAAAACAAAATTGAGTCACTCCTCATTTTTCATTTCTGTAAAGAGGGGAACGTGCTGATCTCAGGCAGGAGAAAGACAGCAGAATTAAATTCAGACGTTGCTGTGTGAAGCTGCACCAAAAGATTACGTTACACTTTGTTCTCTCCAGTTTGGTCAATATGGATGAGTAACAGCTTGGGGGCATTACAGCCTTGGTTTCTTATTAAATAGGAGGGCAGCTCTAAGGCTGCCCCCAGGACAGTGCATGTGAACAATCAGAGGGGCTGTTATAAAAGAACAGTGACTTTAGCGTTTTATCTTTTAGAATGGGATGATTTTGCCAAAGGCTGTAACTCTTCTTGTCACTGCAGATATGTTGAGCCTTTGCACCTGTATGTCTGCTCCCGAAGCCATGGTGTAGGTGAATCCCTTAGAAGTTCTACACTAGCCTGTGTTAAATGTGCTTTATAGCTGATGGTTAGAAAATCTTTTCAGGTTTGGCTGTAGTATTTAGGGGATGTTATGCATTCTCCTCCTAGAAATTCTTGCTTCCCTTTGAAAAGGTGCTTTTGGAAATTATTTAAGCTTTTACTTTGGGACTAAGGACACAGAAGTTACAATTTGTTTCTCTCAATTAGCCCTACTTAACCCTACTTAAAATGTCTTGGGTCCTTAATGCAACAAAATGAGAGCGATAAATCAGAGGCCAAGAACAAGGAATAATTGAATTCATTTCTGTACTAGTGGGGCATCACCGTTTATACCTATTTATTTTCAGCAAGTTTAAAGGTTAGTAGAATAACTTAAATAAAACAAAAAACTTTAAAACAGTCATTAATAAAATATGTGTAGACTTAAAAATTTAAAATGGAAATTTTTAACCCAAACTAGTTGCAAAATATTTCCTTTTTTTTTTACTTATTTGCCAAGACCCAATTCCTAATTCTATTATTTTTCAAAAGTAGCAAGGGACAAGTATTTATCAAAGGACAGAAAATACAGTTCCCTGAACAGGGTCTTACACTCAGCATGACTGAAATATTAAAAAGGTCCCCTGCATTTTTAATATATCTATCACTGAAAAATTTACATATGTCCAATTAATAATTAAGGTATTCCACCAATTTCCAGAGTTAGAGCTCACCTTTAAAACTGGAAAGAATGAAGAATTTTGGAACTCTTGACTTAATTAATATTATTCAAGATCCCATTAAGTGTGTAATGGACTATAATGTTGAATGTCATGCACTGTAATGTTTTAACATGAACTACAACTCCCAGAAGCCTCCAAGAGATTTGAAGAATGAACTGTAATGTGCACTATAATTCTCAGAAAGCTGCAGGGGATGGGAGTAAGTGGAAAAGCAGTGACGGAGCATGGGACACTGCAGCAGAGAGAGACACATGGCTGGGAACTTGGAAAGAGTGACAGAGCCAGGACAATGAGCTGCAGCATCAGGGCTTAGACATAGGAGCCCTGGCAGATAGCAGTTAAGTATTTTTGTGACTAGAGGCTGGTTGGGAGTCCCTACAGAGCTGTGCCACAGTTTAAGGTTTCTCGAGTATATATACTCCAGTATTAGTATTCCTCCATGTTGCCTGTTCTTGGGTGATTTCACTGCAGTGTCACTGTTTATTACCTGTTACCTGGATCCTAAGTGTATGTACATCTTAATGTTTATTCACTTGTACCTGTCCCTTTCTCCCTAGCCCATAGGTTTGTGACCTTAATCCCCAACATCCTCTATATATAAAAGTGGGAACTTCCCCCGCCAATTCCTGGGTTTGCAGAGTTTGGTACAAATGCATTAAGGAGAGTATTTTTTGGTGTCTTCATGATTGTATGGGCAATGATTTTTGTGAATGGTATCTTTTATTGGACCAATAATATGGTTTGCATAGGCTTAGTTTTTGCTTTTGAAAGCAATGCATCTTTCTTCAGGTCTTTCTGTAGTATTGTAAAATCTTTCCATAAGAAACCATAACTCCTTTCAGGCTTGGTAGCAAGTTACTCAAAGTTTTCAATTCAATTCTCCCTGTGGGAAATGCTGACTTTTCAAATAGTGAGCTCATAGTTCATGGACTAGTTTTCCAAAGAGCTGAACAGCCACAAAAACCACTAATCCATTGAAGTCAGTGAAACTTCTGAAAAAGTTGGATCACAACAACTATTGCATTAGTATGGTTAATAATTAACTACATAAATGCTACAAAATGCACAGCGTACAACGGTAAAATGTGCATGGGATAGAGCTGCTCAGTTTGAAGCAACAGTATATGTATAGTATGTTTGTACTTCAAAGGGACATGGCAGTGAAGGTGCTAACAGAACTCTACAAGGATATTTGTTGGATTATTCTAGATATACATGGAGGCATAAGTACTACTGTAAATGTTTAATGCTCTGGTTTTTAAAATCATGAAAAACAAGAAGAGGTGTGATTATGTGTAAAACTTTCAAAAATTCATGTTGTAAAGTACACTTATCTAAGAGGCATGATTACATAGGAAAAGATTTGAGTAGAAATACTTTTGCTTAATGGAATGTTGAAAAGATTCATTGCAATAAATAAGGAATGATTATTAAAATTCTTAATATGACACTATATATAAAGCCAACCAAAGTAATACCTTCCTCTATATCTTGAGGATCTGTGAATGTAGAATCCCACTGAGGTCAAGGGCCTCTTTTCAAGCTCACAAGACTGCTTGTACAAATCACATTGTAGTATTGGGGCCTGAAATCAGTATTTTATGCAGTACTGAAAAATAATTAGGAAAATGTTTTTCATTTAAATAATAAAGAACCCCAATTATTTATTTATTCCCTACAGCTCTCTTTTGACACATGCAGTCTCTCTCTCTCTAAGGTTACACTGAATATAGAAAAGTCCAAAATAATTATTTTTTCTAGCTACATATAAAGGCTTAGAATCTATATGACTGCTAACACATCTATGTAGTACGTAAAAACTTTGTAGGCATCTAAATCTCTAAACCTGATCCTGTTCTGCTTACACAATGTACATCTAGATATCTGGTTACTTAAATGCTTCCATTTTGAACTAAAAAGATCCCCAGGCTACATGATTTGAGTTACTTTAGATGCTCAGAAATATTCCAATAGAGATCTGATGACATCTACTCTGTGGAAAGTGCACAAATTCTGCCTAAGTCCCAGAAACTTTGGTTCAAAAGCAATACATGCAGCAACTTTTGACACTTGGGGATGGTAACTGCCTTTTACCCAATATCTTTACAGTTAAGACATGTCCCCTCCCCACCCCTGCACCAGTGTTCTCTTTCTGCTTGGCCTGACCAAATGAGTAGCTAGGGATAGAACTATTTTGGGGACAATGAATGGTATCTCACCAGACATTAACTCTCTCATTCTGTTGGGAAAATACTCCCATTACAATGTGACATTAGTAGAAATCTGGCCATATCAAATGTGAGCTGAGACTTCTTTTTGGGAGGCAGGAGTGGTCAGGGGACCAGGGGTATCTTTGATTTCAGTGGAGACACCTGCTCAAATACTGATGCTACAATATAAATAAATTGCAACAGCAAGTAGGAAGAACTTGCACTCCCCCATCCGCTCACCTCAGAAAGGCATGCAGGATTGGTTTGGCAACCAGACACCAAAAACAGATTCAGGCCTCTGCCATATATTACACCAGGGAATCACATCTTAATTTGTGACCTGGCCATATGTTCAGTCTATGAATGATGCGATAAAAATGAGAAATAAGCCAGAATGTTATTTCACAAAAAATATGTAATAACTTTGTGGCTGTTTTCTATGTCATGCCACTAAATGAATTTGTGGCAATAAGGTGTGGTGGGATCTGATGCACAAACCCATAATAACACCTCCTGCTATGCATGTTTGGCAAGGCAAGAAGCATGATTGTGTGGGTCATGCATCAGATCCCATTGTATCTTTACCTGCATGTCTGGCAGGGGTCTAAGCAACTCACCAAATGTCAAATGGAAAGCCGACAGAAAATTTATAAATAAAATTCATTTCTCTAGCCCAGTATCTTATCTCCTGGCTAAAGGACAACAACTTGCATTGCCCCTATAAATTCCACTAGCATCAGCAACCCTTGTGAGCTCTGTAGCAACAAACATATCTTTAAGCATGGAACCTGGAAGGTCTGCAAGATGACCCTATGCCAACATTAAGGAGCAAGCTGTACCTTCAAACTTCATAGGATAGATTAGTTAGTGAGGCATTAAAGTTCAAGAGCATATGCAAAATGGGGGTCCAGGAAAGATGGTAGTTTCTCAAGGGAGCGATCCTACAGGCACAGAAGGAGACAATCCCATTGCATATAAAAGGGGGTAAAGGGGCCAAGAAGCCCTCTTGGCTGAACAGGGAAGTCCAGGAAAGCCTAAGGGCAAAGAAAGAGGCTATGGAAACAGGGATAACTACCAAGGAGGAGTATACCTCCCTCACACTTGCAGGGAATTAGTTAGGAAGGTCAAAGCAGGATTAGAATTTAGTCTGTCAACAAAAATTAAGACAACAAAAAGTCCTTCTTCAGGTATATATGGAGCAAATGGAAGGTGCAGGGTAGCATAGGACCCCTACAGGACAATCTAGGGAAATTGGTGACAGAGAGCGGGGACAAAGTTGAGCTCTTCAATGAGTTCTTTGCATCTGTATTCCTAGACACAGACCAAGACAAATCTTACAGTTGGATCATAGATAAACACAGGAGGGACACCAGCCCACCAACTGTTAGCACAGACTTAGTGAAGGGGCACTTGGAGGGGCTGGATGTGTTCAAATCAGTGGGCCCAGATGAACTTCATCCAAGGGTGCCAAAGGAACTGGTCAGTGTCATAGCAGAGCCACTAGCGTGGCTGTTTAAGCACTCATAGTGCCCCAGTCGGGTCCCAGAGGGCTGGAAAAGGGCCAGTGATGTCCCTATTTTCAAGAAGGGGAGGAGGGAGAAACCAGGAAACTATAGGCCAGTTAGTCTCACCTCTATCCTTGGGAAAACTCTGGAAAAAATTATTAAGGATCACATTTGTGGGAGCCCAGCAGGAGAAATAATGCTGAAAGGAAATCAGCATGGAATCATTGCAGGTAGATCCTGCCTGACTAACCTTGTTTCTTTTTATGACCAAGTCACAAAATGCTTAGATGCAGGAGTCGAGGTAGATGGCATCTACCTAGACTTTAAGAAAGCCTTCGATATGGTATCTCATTCTGTTCTTATAAATAAACTGACAGATATAGATGATTACATGATCAGGTGGATGGCAAATTGACTTAGGGGTCACACCCAGAGAGTGGTGGTAAATGGGTTGATATCGACTTGGAAAGATGTGGGTAATGGAGTCGTACAAGGCTCGGTCCTTGGACCAGTGCTGTTCAATGTCTTCATCAGTGACTTGTCCAAGTTCACAGATAATACCAAATTATGGGGCAAAGTGAACACACCAGAGGGTAGGGAATGGATCCAGGAAGATCTGAACAGGTTGGAAAAATGGGCAGAATGAAATAGGATGCAGTTCAACAAAGACAAGTAGAAAGTGCTGCACCTGGACAAAAAGAGCCACCAACACACTTAAAGGCTGGGGGATGACCTTCTCAGCAGCACAGCAGCGGAAAGGGATCTTGGAGTTATGGTTGATTCCAAGATGAACATGAGTCATCAATGTGACAAAGTAATCAACAAGACTAACCGCAATTTATCATACATTAGAAGATGCATGATGAACAGGTTCAGCGAGGTGATGTTTCCCCTCTATGCAGCACTGGTCAGGCCTCAGTTGGAGTACTGCATCCAGTTTTGGGAACTGCACTTCAAGAGGGATGTGGAGAATCTTGAGAGGGTTCAGTCGCTCGTATGGTCAGAGGCCTGCAGGCAAGGCCCTATGAATAGAGAGTGAGGGACCTAGATTTCTTCAGTCTTCGCAAAAGAAGGCTAAGAGATGATCTTGTGGCTGCCTATAACTTCATCAGGGGAAGACAGCAGGGAATAGGAGATGCTTTATTTACTAGGGCACCCTCTGGAGTAGCTAGGAACAATGGCCAAAAATTGACAGAGAGCAGATTTAGGTTGGACATTAGAAAGAACTTCTTCACAGTAAGGGTTGCCAGAATCTGGAATGGGCTTCCAAGGGAGGTGGTGCTCTCCCCTACCCTGGTGGTCTTCAAGGGGAGACTAGACAAGAACCTAGCTGGGGTCATTTGGCCCCGGAGCTCTTTCCTGCCCAGGGCAGGACTTGATGACTGACTGAGGTCTCTTCTGACCCTAACATCTATGAATCTATGATAAGTATATAATAACTGTTTCACTGAAAATAACTATTCTGCACCTTACATAATCATTTTCATGTGTACAGAAGTATAAAGTGGGTATATGTCACGGTGTGGGGTCCCAGGACTAGCTGTGATGCCCCTAAAGCTCCGTGACTCTACCAGCTTCGCCGTGCTGGTGCTTTCTAATCTCACCTGCCACATCTTGTTGGTAAAGATAGTAAGTAGGGAGGCTGGCCTCAAGTTTCTGTGTGGTCACAGTCCTGTTGAACCCCACTATACCCTGATGGTTCTTTGACCCCTTGCTGGGTCCCGCTCCAAGTTGGTGCCACCTTCGGCCTTATGGGCTAAATGTGTAGCTCCAAAACCTCCCCTTTACCACACCTCATGCCTCACAGATGGTATATAAATATTGTTCCCTCTGTTTGGGTCTCAGCCTACTCAGCCTTTGTCTGTTATATAGCTAGCCCTTTCTATCCTAGATCCACTGTGTTAAGCCTGGCTTTGAGGCACTAGCTTTGATTAATCTCCTCTCATCACTTGTCTGCCGTGCCCCTCTGACATGGGGCCCTCTGGCCCCTGTAGCTGTGTGCCATTGGTGCGGGGCTGTCCACTTTGGGCACTAATGAGGCCTCCAAAACTCTCCTTCAAGCCTCATCCCAAACCTCCAGTACCAATGACAACATAAACATAAGCCCCTAGGCTACAACATAACAATAACGATATGTAGCAAACCCCCCAGTTTTTCTTTTTTAATACATACACACACACACACACACACACACACACATATATATATATATATATATATATATATATATATATATATATATGATAGATATGCATTCTCTTCCCTTCCCCAATTATTTCTGGCTTTTCTTTTTCTCCCTCTCTATTCCCTATAGACAAGCATACGCGAGCTCAGACTTAGGATACGCTTTAACATTTTTATTTTGGTAGCAAGTTTTTGGTTTTTGATATCCACTATTTTATATTGTATTATTATTAGGTTTGTATTGATTCTTACTGTTGTATATTGTATTATAATTTTTGTATTGATTTTTATTGTTTCATATGTATATTGTATGGTTTAGGCTTGTGTTTGTAAGTGAACCAAAGTAATGTCAAGTTTCCATTTTGTATGTCAAGTCTCCATCTTGTGTCCTCTGCCTGGGCATCACCTTTGTCGCAACTGTATGAGTCAAGTGTCCCTCCCATGTAAATTGGTTCCAGGATGAATGAGAGTGATTGGGAATGATTGAAATACAGTGGTAGCAGGCCTCTATTGAATGGCCTCTAACGACTGGCCATCACCTCGCATTGATTCATCCAGGAACCACGGACCTCACCCAGGAACAGAGACAAGAATGCAGCATTTGAAAGACAAAAGACCCTGCAGAACCAGCAACTCTACCATTGTACCCCATCATTAGACAGCCAAATTGCACATCCCTGCATGAAGCACACATGCTCAGTAAGCCAGGGGCTGACCCTTGCCTGGGCATGCCTCCTGTCACTAGGGTCACAGAAGATCTGCCCCTATAAAAAAAGGCAGTGAAGACAGACCCAGTGACACGGCCTTTCCATCTGGACCAGCACTATGCCACACCACCTATCCACCCAGAGGCCCTGCTGGCAACCCCACTTTGGACAACAACTACTCGACAAGGACCCCTTTCCAGCCTGGATAGGTAGCTATCACCCCTACCCCCTCTTCAACCAAGGATTTGGACTCTGCTTCTCTTCCCTACCTGGACTCCAGCCCTTCCACTGAGTCTCCTTCTCCTGCTGCCATTGTGAGTGCTTGTTTGTTTGTGTGTGTGTGTGTGTGTGAACCAATAACTTCATGAGGCTGTGTAGTGTGTTGCCTGTGTAATGAAACTGTTATTTGGACCCCTAAGTTGGGTTTTGCTTTACTATGGTTTGGCCCTGCTCCAATCTCTGCTCCTCCCCTCTAACTTCTGTCTCATTTCTACCTCTTCTGCTTCTGGCTCACTGCCACCTGCAACACCTGTCATGAGCTCCTCTCTGCCTCCAAACCCCCTGTTTCTTTGCCTTTGTCTTTGTCTTATCCCCACTGCCTTTTCCTTTTCCCCTGAGCAGCCAGGTTTCTGCCTCAGTTTCTTTCCTGGCTGTCTCCTCCCTGCCACCACTTATCTGCCCCCTCCCCCCCAATACCTCAGCTGTCTGCCTCAGTTTCCAGCCCCAGTCTACCTTAAGTAAACCCAAGCCTCAGTTCCTTAGCCAGCTTCTCTATAGTCCACTGGTTCTAATCCTGGTTCTGGCAACTTTCACTCCCTACACTTTAACTCTCTCTCACCTAAACCTTCCCCCAAATATCCCAGGTACCCTAAGCACACACATACACACTATACCATCCAAGTTAGGAACTTACCTCTGTGTATGTGTAGGTGGGTTGTATGTGTGTGAACTGGTGAGTGTGTGTGTGTATATATATATATATACACAGCATTGTGTGCATGATATATGAATTAGTTCTAATCTTGTCATTTTTCTCATAACATTCAAAAGGTTTGCAAACTTCAAACTGCTTATAATTTCTGCAAGAACTGACACAGCTTATATTTGTACAGACTGGCATATAACTACCAAAATTTCAATATTTTGCATCTAAATCCAAAAATTGCTTCCCTAGTACTCGTTGAGTAATAGTGCCTAAAGCCAAACATGTTTTTTGATCAGTCAGCTGAAGCCATGTTTACATATATATTTGAAAAAAGAAAGACTTTTTCAAAACTCCAATTTTTGCGGTCCTCAAAAATTGCCCATCTGATATCTCAGCATTTTACCAAAAATCACATGGGAAATGTAAGACCAAAGAAATAAACACAAACTTTAGATTAATATCAGGTGCATGCAAGAATTTTTTCTCAGAAATACTATTAGCTGCTATTTTAATGATAGCTAAATGACATTTTAATGACAGACTCGTGTACCTAAGCAATTATTGGAAGAGCTTTGCAATATAATAATTAAATTATTTTCAATTTTTTTCTCTGAATGATTATAAAAAATAGATCTTAGCCTTACAAATTACAGTATGCAAGGTTCCAATTCCTAGTTACTCAAATGTAGTCATTTTGTTCTGCCTTCTTAGATAGCCTGAATTGTAAATCAGACCTTAAAAGTAGATGTATAACTACACTAAAGTATGTCCCCAAGAATTTCCAAGCTAGACTGCATTTATGATCTGCCTAGGGGATTTTTGTCATGTCATTGAAATGTCCAAAGTCATTAATGCTGCTAGATTTTCTCTTCCATTTATTGCAAAATCAGAGAACTTCCTTCTTCTCTCTTGTGTGTTGAAAATTATTAATTGTATTGTGTACTTCAGCAGCATATTCATATCAATAATGGGTTAAATGTCTGCAGTATTAAAGGAATGTCATATGGGTCATAATTGGATGTTTAATATATATTTCACACTGTGTTAATATAGTAAACTGAATTTATAAGCTCTGAAGGAAATGGTATATTTCCTTATGGCATATTTCCAAATAGTTTTTCATATTTTAATTGTTTGTTATTTTAATTGCCATTCCAAAGCTCTTGCATGACTCAGAAAATCTACCCAAGATATTTGGGATGGCAGTTAGTCTCAAGAAGACTGTGATCATGAACGAAGGGGTGGAAGAACCAATACCTGACATCACTCTGGAAGATAAATCTTTTGGTGTCATTGACAGTTTTTGCTGCTTGGGCTCTATGATAAGCACAAATCTTGACCTTCAGATTGAACTAACAGAATCAGAAAAGCAGCTGAGAATTTTGGGCCATTATAGAAATGTGCATGTAATGACCTCAAATTATCAGCTAAGGTGAAGATGTGAATCTATGAGACTTGTGTGCTGTCATCCCTGCTTTATGGTTCAGAAACATGGACTTCATATGCTAGGCACATCACGAGAATGAGCAGCTTCCACATGAGGTATCTGCATAAGATCCTGAAAATAAAGTAGGAAGATAGAATACAGAGGTACTGGAGCATGTAGGACTGACACACTTAAAAACCACTATCGAGAAGAGAAAGTTGAGATGCAGCAGTTATGCCAGGAGAATGGGAGGAAACTGTATTCCCGAAAATATAGTGAGATTCAAGATAGCTCTACAAAGTGGGGTTGCCCTCTGTAGTGGTACCACAATGTGTAAAAAAATGATATGAAATTGTTCAACATCAGCACAGAAAGCTTGGAGGAGTGCTTGGAGTCCTATCCAGTCTGGAGGGAACATCTGGCACTAGGTGCAGCTCAGCATGAAGTGAGTTTGATCCAGAGGACAGAAGCAAACAAGAAAGAAGAAAGCAGCACGATGTAAACTCGGATTCCAACTCAGACAATACATGGATCTGTGAAATTTGTAACAAGCTG
This sequence comes from Alligator mississippiensis, assembly GCF_030867095.1. Classification (NCBI taxonomy): domain Eukaryota; kingdom Metazoa; phylum Chordata; order Crocodylia; family Alligatoridae; genus Alligator; species Alligator mississippiensis. Next base: position 62,308,281 of record NC_081825.1, read on the forward strand.
TGTCAATCTCAAATTGGGTTTATTAACCACAAACGGATTAATCAGGCACCTGTCTAGACTTCTTATGTGTACACCCTGATCCTGAGGATTGATGGCTGCCTATATAATAATGGTAAATTCCAGTGTCCTCCTTAGGTGTTTTCTCCCTTGGTTACATTATTCACAATGGTAACTTTAACTGTAATGTACAATATCTGTATAGGCAGACTTGTGTCCCTGTTTAATCCAACTGCTCCTTAATAAGAAAATGTGTAGATTTAGGGCGAAGGCACATGAACAGAATACAGCAAGGTAAAAGGGAATACTCTGTGCATCAGGAGCTCTGCACTCTGCTAGGAGATGGCCATTCAATTTCACAAGACCATAAGGGAGAAATGAAAGGGACGCCCTGAAAATGTTTTGTTTTTGTTGTGATTTTTTTCCTAATTGAAAAGAGAAAAATATTGGTATGTTGGCAATCTCTTCTAGTTCTGAGTGTTTGTTTTGTGACAAGAAGCAAATTACTTTGTTAAATATATATTACATTGTTTTTCTGAAACTTCCACCATCATTTCTTGCTATTTCTGCTTTACTCTACACAGAAGAAAAATGAGGGAGTGTAGAAAAGAAACATAAAGACAGCTTAATAGTGTGGTGGAAAATGGCCAAACAGCTACCTGGATGAATGCCCAGTTATAAATCCTGTACCCTTGGTTTTTCTATGGATTAATATCATCTTTAATACTAGAGAACTGAAGAGAGCTTATTTAAATAAAGTTTGTTATTACTAGGGAAGGGCAAAGTAGTTGAGGTAAAATAACCTTAACCCAAAACTTACACAGAAGACAAAGATTGCAAATTTCAAAAATATGAAAGAAATCTTTTAAAAAATGATTAATTGTTTTGCTGAGAAATGCACGTATGAAAATACAGTAAGCACGGATATTACCATTATATTTCTGCTTCTGCAAGAGGTAGGCTTTAGCTCTTTAGTCTTGGGGCTTGTGGCCCTCCTTTTTGCTCTAATTTGGAGCAAAGCCTCCCTGGCCCAGAGGCCTCTTCACTGGCCCCATAGCCAGGGGTTGCAAGTTTGAAGACCGATGAAGGCCCTGGGCCTCCAAAGTCCCAGTTCAAAAAAACCCAAAACTAGATGCAGTCGCACCCTGGGTGCACCAGGCCACCTTTGCCGCTTAGGCTTGCCCTCTCTGGCACTGGGCCTGTGCCCCCGAATACTGTGCTGTTGCGGTGCCTGTGTAACCCGAACACTGTGCCTACGCAGGTGCTGGAGTTCCCATGCTATAGTGGGGCTCCAATGAGGCCTCCTCCTTCCCCAGTAGCCTTACCCAAACCACTGGTGTTGTTCAATAACAAAAAAAAGAAAATATGAACAGTCTTGTCCATGGGCTATAACCACCACCAAGAACATATGATTAAAGAAGGCAGCATGCCAGCTTCCAGTTTCTCAGGAGTTCTTGCTTCTGCTCCCCGCTGTCTGCTACAGTGTTTCTTCTGGGGTTGCTCCCACTTCTCCAGGAGTCCTCAGTAGTTCCCCTCCTGCAGGCAATGGACCCCTCTCTGGGGAGCTCTGGGATGCACTCCTTCCCCTTTGGCTGCCAGGCTCTACTGCCACCCAGCTCAGGGTTTTTAGTCCTGGCCTGCCCCCTTCTGGTCAGCTGACTAGCTGGCCAGGCTCAGCTTTTAACCCCACCCCTCCTTACCAGCACACTGTGCCCAAAAAGTTCTGGTTTTAAAGGGGCCGACCTGCCTTCTAGTAACAGGGCTAGGTTCCCTGTTACACTATCCTTACATTTTCCACCTAGTACATAACCGAAATCTTTGCATCGAATTAAGCCCGTTATTTCTTATCCTACATCTACTGGGCATGGAGAACAGCTAATCATTGGCCTTTTTACAACCACCTTTAATATACTGGAATATCATAAAAACCCTTTTTTTCATTTCAGTTTTGCTATTTTGACCTTGAAATGAGTTGAAACAGTGTCAAAATGAAATGGCTTGTGAAATTTTGCACAGGCCTTTTATTTACCTCTTACCACTGACCTTTTATCATATGCTAAGTTACATCAAGTCTGGGCTGGGTCATGCGTAACTCCAGGGCTCTGGAAGCTGGGCTCAAGGGTCTGGGGGCACAGATAGTTTTCTCTTTGACCCTCCCTGTCACAGGACATGGGCTCTGGAGGGATAGGTGCATCAGTGAGGTGAATAGAAGACTCTGGTGCTCACAATCCATGATTGTCATGGGGGACTTCAACTTCCCTAACATCTCTTAGGATGAGCCATGGCTAAATATGACAGGTCACATAGCTTCCTCACATGCATCAATGACCTCTACCTAACCCAGGAGGTCTATGGGCTGAATAGGGGAGAGGCATTGCTTGATCTGGTCCTGGCCAATGGGGCAGACCTAGTGAATGATCTGCAGGTCAAGGGGAAGCTTGGTGACAGTGACCATGAAGTGGTCACCTTCTTAGTTCTCTGAAGAGCAGGCAAACCCATCAGTAAAGCAGAAGTCCTCAACTTTGGGAAGGCTGACTTTTGCAAACTGAGAGAATTGGTCAGTCAGGCAATTAGAGGCCATTCCCCACCCTGAGAAAAGGGAATATATGAGGATTGGTCATTTCTTAAAAACATAATCCTTGAAGCACAGGGCAAAGCCATACCATCTCACAAGAAATGCAGCCAATGGGCAAGAAAGCCCCCCTGGCTGAATAAGGAACTCTTGGACTTTATTACAGTCAAAAGAGCAGCCTAGACTGTCTGGGAAACAGGAAGCATTACCAAAGAGGATTACTCTGCACTCACCCGCACCTGTAGAGAGCGGTTGAGAAAAGCCAAGGCACAAACTGAACTTAGGCTAGCTATGGGAATCAAGGACAACAAAAAGTCCTTCTTCAGATATGTGGGAAGCCAGAAAAAGAACAAGGATAGCACTGGGCCCCTGAAAGATCCAGTGAGGCAACTGACTTCTGATGCCCAAGAAAGGGCCAAATCTCCTAAATGACTTTTTTTCATTGGTTTTTCATCCTCCCAGGAGGATTGCACTGTCAGGAATGGCACAAACCAATCCAGGAGTGAGCAACAGGCCTAAAATCGATGTGGATCAGGTGAGGGAACACCTTGAGGAACTGGACATCTGCAGGCCCAGACGGAATGCACCCAAAGAATCCTGAAGGAGCTGGCAGACATCATTGCATCCCCCTTGGCAGAGGTATTTGAAAAATTGTGGTGTTCAGGTAAGGTCCTGGATGACTGCAAAAGAACCAACATGGTCCCTGTCTACAAGAAAGAGAGGAGGGATGACCCGGGGAATTATAGAACAATCAGTCATACATCTGTCTCTGGAAAAATCCTCGAGAAAATTGTCAAGGGATCCATCAACACCAGACTGATGGAAGGCAAGCTTCTGAATGCCAGCCAACATGGCATTCAGACCATGCAGGCATGCCTGACCAACCTCATTGCCTTCTATGACCATGTAACATTTGCCCTGAACAGGGGAGATGACATAGATGTCATATATCTGGACTTCAAAAAGGCCTTTGACCTAGTTCCCCATGATGTCCTCATGGTTAAGCTGGGGAACTGTGGCCTTAATCATCATACAGTCTGATAGCTAGGCAACTGGATACAGGGTCAGACCCAAAGATTACTAGTTGAAGGAGGCAAATCAACATGGTGCAGGGTGATCAGTGGAGTCCCTCAGGGCTTGGTACTTGGGCCAATACTCTTTAACATCTTCATTAATGATCTGGATTTGGGAGTCAGGTGTGAATTGGCCAACTTTGCGGATGATACCAAATTATGGGGGAGGGTGGTCACACTGCAGGACAGGCTGGGGATTCAGGCTGACTTGGACACACTCAAGGTGATCTGATCAAAACCTAATGGCCTTCAATGCAGAGAAGTGTAAGGTGCTGCACCTCAGTAGGAAGAACCCTCAGCACACTTACAGGCTTGGCAGTGCTATGCTTCCTAGCACCATGACCAAAAGAAATGTGGGGGGTTTTGATTGACCACAAGATGAATATGAGCCACCGATGTTATGCTGTGGCTGGCAAAGCTAATCAAACTCTGGCATGCATCCACCAATATATCTCAAGCAAAACCAGAGAAGTCATCCTCCCACTTTACTCAGTCCTGGAGAGACTGCAGCTGGAGTACTGCATCTAGTATTGGGCCCCCCGCACTTCAGGAAGGATGTGGAGAAACTTGAGAGAGTCCAGAGGAGAGCCACTCATATGATCCAAGGCCTGGAGGGAAGTCCGTACAAGGAGAGGCTGAGGGACTTGGGACTCTTCAGTCTGGAAAAGAGAAGGCTCTAGGGGGGTTTGGTGGCAGCCTGCAATTACATAAGAGGGCTACATCAGGACCTGGGAGAGCATCTGTTCACCAGAACTACTCAAGGGATAACAAGGTTTAATGGCCATAAACTCCAGGAAGGCTGCTTTAGATTGGATGTAAGAAAAAAGTTCTTTATGGTGCATGTCTCCAGAGTCTGGAACAAACTCCCCCCGAGATGGTGCAAGCTCCTACTCTGGATTCCTTCAAAAAACAGATGAAAATACTTCTTGCTGGGGTCACTTGATCCCAACTGACTTCCTGCCTATAGCAGGGGGGATGGACCCAATGATCTCTTGAGGTCCCTTCCATCCCCTAATGTCTATGAAATCTATGAACGTGGATAGTTGGTTCTGGGAATTCCCATGTCATGTGTGCTCTGGCTCACAACAGGTTACCCCGGTTGGGGTAGGGAGGGCTGGGGCTAGCACTGGACTAGCCCCAGCAGCCTTACCTGGGGTTCAAGTGGGGCCTCCTGGAGTTTTAGCAGTGGCAATCCTGCCACAAGGAGCCTAGCTGGCAGCCGCAGTGGGACAGGACTGGAAGTGGTACATCTTGGGATGCTGGAGGACTGCAAATTGCTTGTTTTATTTCTGTGGAGCAGACTGAAGTAACCATAACAGGAGCTAGATAGCATGGCCTAGAGTCAACCCTCGCCTTAAGTGGCACACCTTTAAGATGCTCAGAGAGCACTTAGTTCAAGTTAGTGAGCTTTCATGTGTAGAGGTTTGCATTTTAAGTGCCTTAGTATGATCTACAGGTAGTGGTCTACCATATTCACAGTGGCTACCCACTAATTTTGTGGGCAGATCACATGGCCCAGCAGCCATTTCACAGGTGAAGTGTGGTGCCCCCCATCTGTAATTAGCCAAGGGGCCCTGGTGTCCCCACCCCTTGCTGCTGACTGCCTTGCTGCTGACTGGTTGCCAGAACTGTCTGTCATGCAACTGTGTCCCTCACAGCTGATTGGTGGAGAAGGGTGGGGTCACATGACAGGCAGCCCAGCCCTTGCAGCCAACCAGCAACAAGGGGTGGGGGCAGCAGTCATTTTACCAGCAGCCCTTCAAGTGGGCAGCCACCCCTCCCCACTTTCCTGCCCTGGCAGGATGCTCTACACACTGAGGTCTGCTGGTTTCCTCTGGGGAGCTAGGATTTTATTTTCAGTAAGTTTTCTTTTTTTCACCTGGCAGATTTTGCAGATATTGTGAAATCCCTGAAATCAAAATTATGGTAGGTCCCTATCTATGGGTAACATGTAAGATCCTCCCAAAGATTCTGTGTGTGAAAGATAAGTCAGAAAGAGCATGATTTTCGAGCCTTGTGGTTATGGCACTCACAGATATTATGGACCAAGATATTGGTTGCAGTCCATAGGCTAAGAACTCTTTATGCATTTTATAAATAGTCATGTGAGCAAGGAGTCATGTTCAATCTTCTGTCTCTATTTACACTAAATCCTTAATTATTCCTACCCTGGAATAGCTTGTAGTTTGGGTGATTAGCACACTTCCTTGAGATGTGGGTGCGCATCCTGTCAAGCAATAGAGGGTTTGGATCATCTTATGCTCTCCGTATGGCCCTAAGTAAAGTAGGGGGAGTGCCAAAATTCTGAGATAATATATTTTTGGAATAACAGTACCAAAACAAGCAATTGCTGAACATCACGGCTGCATAAGATGGCACAATGGATCTGATAATCCTAACATTACAGGATATATAAAACTCATGCAAAACAAGACTCCAAAAAAGATAGTATCAAAATATAGTGACAAGGAATATTACTTTACACAAATCAGACTCTCTGTATGAGGTCTGAAAATATAAGGTTAAGCTTTTATTTTTCTCAAGGGCATAGGAAGAGGGATAGACAGAATGAATTTGATTTGACACTATATCATTAACTACATGTAACATGCAATATATTTTATAGTTTATGCTATTGATGATTTTTTACCAGAGTCCTATCTATACAACTTTGCCTATCACTGGTGTCTGATCTAGAAATCAGATAGAAATGTTTATTTGTTTGAAGGATTAAACTGGAAGAACAGATGTTCAGTGATAATCTAAGAAAAGATGTGGAAAATGCAAAGCAGGACTATGATCTTAATCCTCAAAGGCAGCCTTGGAGTCTTGCAGTGGATTGTAAAGAACATTAAACAGACAGCTTTTGACAGGCCATCTTAATGTACTGATCTAGTCTAACCAGACACGGGAGAATTTTACTAAACCATATGATTAATGCTAGGTAGAAATAGTCTTCTCAAAATAAAGTGAATGTATTTTGTGGAACTATGGGACATTCAGAGGATAGTTTTCTATATAGCTGTAATTTATAAAAGTAACTATCCCATGGTTATATAGGAGATATATAGTAAATCATAGTTGGTAAAGCCCATAAGCTTTTAACTTTAAAGTGCTATCAAAATTATTGTTAGATATTTCCCTCCTTTGAGAGATTTTGTTGTTAAACAGATTTTCCAAAACCTCTACTGGCAGTAGTATTAATAATACATATATAATTTTTTGATTTTGTATAAATATAAAACATTTGTTATATATTAGATGTATCTGAATCAAGCCACACAATGTATTACATCATCTGTGTAAATCCAAAGGAAAACTTTTGTGTGCATTCTCCCGCTAAAAATACAGCTTATATAAGCTTTGCTTGAAGAGTGGATATGGTAGAGGACTATAAATCATTTCAGATTTGAAGGGAAGTGTTGAATCTGTTTAACTATTGGGATTAATTTATTTTTTATAAAAATAGATTGTTCTGAAAAATACATGATCTCTTGTGAAAAAACTGGAGTGAATAAGAGAAGTATTGCAGAATGCAGGAAGGTATCAACTATCAAGCATATTGTTTAATTATGGCCAGATCATATTCTACCTATTAGGTACTTAAACAAATTTATGTGCTTAAACACACTCTTATTCCACCCTACTCGATTTGCCAAGAAAACACTAACAACTTTGGAAACACACAATCATCTTAGTCACAAAAGACTAGTCACAAAAAAACAGCAACCATGAGATGGACCCACCTATGTTTTGCATTAGGTGCCTAATAGGTGGGATAGGTTCTGGCCTTAATAGTCTAGGGGTATATGTAAGCATTCAAATGAACCAGTAGAAGTTTAGCAGTTTACTTTAAGTCATTAGAAACCCTACTGGGTGAAACCTGTGCAATCATTCAACTGCCTGGCTGCATGCTCTACAGGCAGCTTGCATTGCTGACAGCACCCGGCTTGCTTTGCAGACTCCCCTGTCTGCCTGGAAACAGGTGACAGCAGTGGAGGCACAGGTCAGAGCTGACTGGATGGTACCCCAGGGGACTACACATCCCCTCTCCACAACATCTCATCTCTCCTTCACAGCTGTTAGGCTGCCAGGCAGCAGACACAAAGCTGGCATACTGTCTTTGTAAGCCTCTGAATTTTAAGTCTCCCAAGGATCCAGCAGTCCATGGGTCCTTACCTCTGTGGCACCAGCTAGCAGACTCAGTTGTAGTGAAGGTTGGGGAAGTTTGTTCAGGGTCCAATAGTCCTGTATCAGGGTTGGCTGCTACTGTGTTGGATGCTGCCTGGGTGCTTGCAGGTCTGAGATGGGCAGAACCAGTTCCATGGATGGGGGCAGGTCTGGGTCTCCAGTTCTGGGAAGGGCCAGATGTTTGGGTATAGGGGGCAGGGTCTGGCAGCCCCCCATTCTTCCTTACTCAAACAGTACTGTCTCCAAACCCACCACCCACTTGACCCTGACAAAGACCAGTTCTTCAGGTAGGGTGTGGGTTGGTGAAGAAGAGGCTCTGGGAACAATGGTGCTGGGGCCTGTGGGGTCTAGGTCCATAATGGGGGTTAGATAGCAGGGTGCGGGAATGGGAGGGGTGGGGGAAGCTGGTTTGTGTTGGAGGGCAGGGATTTTGGTGGGCTCTTCTACTTTACACCTTAAAGCCTGTGCCTGCATCCCCATGTATGGGGCTGAAGGCACATGACTCTCAAGTTCTGTTGGGAGGAGTTTTGGCCCCCATGCAGGTCTTCAAAGTCTGTTTGCAGGCACAGGGTTTTGAATGTACCCCACAAGGGAGATATTTCCTACCTCTCAGAATTTTAAAAGCAGCACCTGCCTTTGCTAGCTCTGTGCTTACAGGGAGAGGTGTTTTCTCTGTGACTTGGCTGGGGCAATGGAGTCCATCTGAATCACAGACTGTCTTTCTGCAGGGAAGGCAGGGTGTTGAAGCATTGCACACTGGGATACCAGAGAACATGTGGGATCTTCTATAGATCAGGTAAGTGTATAAGCATTCAACTGGTGGAAGCTCTACTGGAGTTCTACCAGACTTGTACTTCATCAGACAAGGTTCAGGTTTTTACTGAACCCACCATTTTCAGTCCAGTAGAAACTGAGCGACTCTTACACTCTTATTGGTAGTGTTTTTACAAGTGAAATGGAGATTCTGCCAGTAAAAATGTAACACTTGTATGCACCCTATGTACCCAAGCAAAAGGTCAGGCAGATCAAATTAAATTGCACATCCTCTCAGGCGTAGGGCAAGGATCCCACTTTCCTTATTGTTTGCAAAGTACCTAGCAAAAGGAAGCCTTTATAGAGAGCTTTTAAGTGCAATGAATGTGTCTTGTCCAATCTTTGACTATCATGGGAAATTAAACCATAGATTTGGAGATATTAATCCAGTAACTAGAAAGCAAATTTGAATAATTGGAGGGAATCACTTGATTTTATCAATGTTAGGAGACTGAACAGGGTTGTAAACCAAATGGCATTAGCTACTTAGTACACAAAGACAACCAAAAATTGAGATAGCACATTAGTGAAGGTGATGGGATGGGTGGCTCTTTACAACTTCCCCTGGCAAACACTTACATAAGGTTGGAACAGACCCCCAACGTTCCTGTTTGTTTTTAGTTTATTTTGTTTAAAAGACACCATCAGATCAGAAAATCTTATGAGATAGTTCAAGATGGTGCAGAATTCTTTATTTTTGGCCCCTTATTTCCCCTGACACTGGGCGCATATGCATATGTCCCTAAGGTGCTGTTGTTACTGTGCTGTCATTTAGTACTTCCTTTTGTACTAAATGATGGCACAGTAACAGCCCATACTGCACTGCACTGGCAGCACACAGTTATTTTTAGCCACTATGATGCTGTACTAATGTGCTATACTGAGGGAGCATGTAGCTACAGTGACATAGCTGCCGTGTCACAGTTTGTGCTTGCTGATGCTACATTACCGTAGCACATTGCTATGGCAGTGTAGTGTCATGTATAGACGCACCCCCATCTCATAATTAAACAATCCTATGTACCAAACAGAAAATTCTGGAAGCCAGAATGGTAGTTGTTCCCATAACTCCAAGCTCAACAAAGAAAGTTTGTGGGGAAGAAAAAATATATATTGTGGAAAAAATCTATAACAGATGTGCATCCTGTTTACAGGTCTTAAGTTGGAAACTGTATCTCCTGTTTTAAGATTATTCGTGAGTAAAGGTAACATGTACCAGTGTACACAAGTTTTCAATACGGAAGTCTAAAATGGGCAAAAGGGAAGAAAAAAAGGCATCCGAGGCAAATCACGTGGCAAATAAGGTAAAAGGAGGATTTAGCGAGATTGTGAAAGTAAAGAGTAATGTTTCCAAGAATGCAGGGGTTTAGGTTGTAGCCGTGTTGGTCTAAAGATATAGGCAGACAAGGTTCCTTGGGTGAATTTGATATCTTTTATTAGACCAACCCAAATGGTTGCACACACCAACTGCTGCAGCTTCCTTAGCCTGACGAAGGGTTTTTGAACCCGAAAGCTTGCTTAATAACTATTCTCCAACCATTTGGGTTGGTCTAATAAAAGATATCAAATTCACCCAAGGAACCTTGTCTGCATGTTTCCAAGAAAGTATTCATGGAAGATGCAAATGTTAATGGGAAGTATGCATAGTGGACAGGAAGTAAGATTATCCCAGCAATCATAAGAAAGGAGGGGGAAGAAATACTAGCAAACGGCAGAAGAAGAAATGAGAGCACAAGTAAGAGAATTTGACCTAGGATTATAGAAGGCATTTAGGGTTAAAGAAATTATTAGATTAGGTATGGTCAGACACATCCACCTAGTGAAAGAAGAGAGGGAAGTGGTCAGATCACAGAGAAAGATTACTTTAGCAAGGATATTTTGGATAGGGTAGGAGGCAAAAAAATGGTAAACAGAGAAAGATGAGAACAATATGGTAATCACAGTGAAAAGTGATTAGGCAATGGCTGGCTAACAACAAAGGACTGGATTTGTGTGATATTAGAGAAGAAGAAAATGACAGTAATCTGTCTAAGGTGATGCAGAGGTGAGAGCCTGAGGTATAATAATGTAAAATAGAATGGCTGAGAAAGAACGGAGGTAGATATTTGGAAGAAAGTTATTTATATTTAGGAAAACTGAAATCAGGGGTGGTACCTGTGAGGGACAGTTGTACTTTGATATTTCTGTGTTTATTGTGCTTATGTTGGTATAATAATGTGAGACTTGATTTACTTTATTAAACTGTGCACAGAGAATGCAGGGATAAATGCCAGAGCTGGCTACATGCAGAAGGAGACAAGATGGACCTTAGCATTAACAAAGGTGAAATGACTGGACTCCCAGAAGGTGTCCAGAGGAGATAAACATGACAATAGGAGAGCAGGATGGAAAAGTTCCTTAGTAGCTCCTGACCAGTGGAGTATGGGGACTGAGTCAAATAGAAAAGCTCTGGGGAGCTGGAAAGGGAACAGTTGAGTGCACATCTTCAGGGGGCTCTCAGGGTTGTGCAGGATGGATTAGAGACACAGGGACTACTTAACACCATTAGAGGGGACAGAGAACCTCTGGCTAGGTGGCCTTTTCCCCAGTAAATGCCTTTACTGAAAAGACTGATGTGCTGTCTGTTGTGCTGCCTAGAATTGTGGGTTGCACTAGATCAGTGTTTCTCAACTTTTAAGTAGCAAGTACCCCCTAACTTCTGAAAATTTTAATAAGTACCCCAACACTCAATTTTCCAGGGATTTTATGTTTACAGACTAATATGTGCCATATGTTGGAAGAAGGGCTGCGTATATAGGCTGTAATATGACAGATGTCTGATCTGGTGTGGGTAGGATTGCCACCTTTTACATCACAGGTGCACAACTCAAGTATGTACCTGGGCTAGAGGTGATGTTGACCAAAGCTAGGAGGGCTGAACCCAGCGCTGCGCAAAACATGGCATGCCAAATTATTACTGGGAAATTTAAAGCACTGCGCAGTGCATGGCGAATCGATTTTTTTGCCATAGTTTTGAGAGGAGGAAGGGGCAAGAGAGAGAGGAAAAGAGGGCAAGAGAGAGTGTTGGGGTACCCACATACCCCCTGCCTGTGTCTCGCATACCCCCAGGGGTACATGTACCACAGGTTGAGAAACTATGCACTAGATCACCCCAACAGGAGGTGAAGTACCTTTCTCAGGAATGGAACTAGATGCTTGCTCCATGAGTCAAAGCCACAGAGAACCAGGGAAGGTGAGGTACTGAAAGGCCAAGGTCTCAGGGTGAGAAGGAGCCTTGGCTCCCCTCTTGCTTTAGAGGCCAAGCCTGGGCTGGCTTCAGGGGACTCTCTCAGGCCCCCTCTACATGTTACAGGTATTGTGCAATTAACTGGTTAATTGTACAGTTACGTTAAGAGCAGCTACAACTTCAAAGTAGCTATTACTTCATAAAAAATTCCCACTAGCTATTAACTTAGACATTGAAAATGTGTACTGACTTTATAACTGGCTGCCATTCAGCTCTAATTTGCACATGTAGCAGGGTCTCCCATGAAGCTGGGAGCCCTGTCAGCTGACAGGGCTCCCAGCCACAGGGGTGCACCAAGCCCAACTGGGTCTGAGAGTCCCACAACTGGTGGGACTTTCAGCCCCAGCAGCTGCCGACTCTGGATCCCTCCAGCACAGGGACCCAGAATCGTGCAGCTCTGGATGCTGCGTGCCCAGACTCAGGTGGGTCTTGGAAGCTGGGGGCACATGAAACCCCATGGCCCGGGGATCATGGCAGCCCTGATCCCCCAGCCCAGGGGGTTTCACATACCCCTGAGCCTGGTTAATTGTGCAATTACCTTAAGACCAATTACGTCTGCAAAGTAGCTATCATGCCCTAAAAAGCTTCAGCCTCTCCATGATCCACACAATCACACATCCTGCCTTGCCCCATGTGCATGGTAGGAGGTACAGCTGTGGGACTGTGCATTAGATACCATCAAGCTTTTACCTGGGGACTTAAAGACAAGGCCATGGCAGAGCAATGGACTTTGACAGTGCCATGTATGGAAAGTGCAGGAGAGTGAAAAGAAGATATTTGCCAGCGGGGAGCGGGGAGAGAGAGAGAGAGAGAGACACACACACACACACACACACACACACACACACACACTGGGGTAAGGCAAGAATAAGGAAAATAAAAAGCTGTAGAAGTCAAGAGCTCACAGATGCTCACTCTGTCTCAAAAGCAGCAAACAGATCAAAAAGAACACTGACAGAAAAGGACATTACCCCTTGCTTTTGCTGACAGAGCTCAGTGAAGCAAGTGTCAGTGAAGCTGGAGAGAAGAATCTAAGCTTTTAGGAGCAGACAATATATTCAAGAGGAAGGACAATTTGAAGGAAGGATTATCCAGGATAGAATTTTGTGAATTTTATTTAGAATGTGCCTTTAGCCAGATGGAAAAAAAACCCCATCATGAGATAGACAGACACCTACACACACAAAGCAGTTAAAAATATGGATGAGGTGGACTGAAATAGCAAGGGAGTTCAGGAAGTACCTGGGAATGACATTGAGGAGATGTTGAAGTTGGATATTGTGCTCAAGGATTAAATTACATAGAAAACCATCTAAATTGACATTGAAGAAGTTGATTGGCAGATTAAATTATGGCACAATTTAATATAAATATTTTACACAGGTGTATATTTTGCAAAGGTCTAAATTAGCTGCAAAAGCTAGATTCCACCTTTTCTGCATTAGGATAGAAAGCCTTAGGAAGATAATGAAACTTTCCTAAATTTTCTTTTAGTTACTAAAATGCTTATGGTACATCAAGTACTGGTGTTAAATGTTCATTTAAGGTTCAAGTAAAGTAATTTAGCACATTTAAGCTGGTTGCCAACAAAAATCTGGCATAGGGCACTGGACCGGATAATACACGCTCTGAGGGCTTTGCATGCTTAAACACCATTCATGAAACACCAGCCTTCTCAAAAGATATGTACTCCAGAGCATTTAATCTTTTTAGTGAAGTCTCAGTCCTTTTGAAGAGTGATAATCACAGACACTTCCAGATGCTGCAGTATCACAGCTTTATTTATCATTAGGTCTAGCTGGAAAATAAGAATTCTGGTCTGGGAAAAATGATGTTTTCCCATTTATTTTAATTCTGCTTAGGGATGAAATTCAGACCTTTTGAAGCATGTCTAGGGACTGGACAGAAAAGAAGAGGAAATCCAAGAACAGGCAAGAGAATTTAACTGTGATGTATCAAGTACATCAGATCAGGTTCAAGTATCTCCAAATCAGGACTAGTTCATTCACTTTTGATTTGGGCTATTCTGGGTGGTCCCTTTCTTTCTCCCTTCTGGAAACCCTATTCTGGACCACAGAAATATTGGAGACAGTTTTCAAACAAATGTCATTAAAATAAATCAATTTCACCATATTATTGTTTTCTGGTGGGGAAAAAATGTCTTGTTGAGCAACCAGGAAACCTAGGTTCTGTTCCTGACTCTTGCTTGGGTGACTGAGGCAGATTCAGCTTCTGCTCTGTGCTCACGCTTCCTCAGATCTAATAATGATACTAACATATCTTTTAACAGGCCTTCAGATCTGTGAAAGGCATCAGATGAGATCTGGGGATTATCATCATCCTCAGCCAGTCAGTTCTGATCCTTGAAGGTCACTAGCTGCGACTGCTTGATTCTTTTAAAAGCAATAGGCTCACTTTAAATTGCATGGTACCACGTAATGCTAGTGGGTGCCCACCTTGAAAAGTATCCTACATCATTTAATATTGTTTCACACATTTGCTTAGATCAGCATTTTAAGTGACTTTTAGTCACAGGAGAATGTCTCCTTAAATCATAGAGTAGGCTATTTTAGAGGCCTCATTGAAGAGCCCCCAAAGCAGCAGCTCAATTCTCATTCATGGAAATGCAACAACAGGGATTGTTTTCTTTTTCATAGATTGGTTAAAGAAAATAAACCACTTTTTAAGGATTAACAAAAGAGCTACAGAAGGCTTACCAATAACACTCATCCATACGACTTTGCTCTTTGCGGCATCTTCCTGACTCTCAACCTTTTCTTGAGAGTCTTTCTGTTTTCACACCCACCATATATATGTCAGATACTCTGCTGGGTTCCTACTCAGGGGAGTTTGCATCTTCCCAACCCTGAAAGTGACATTCTTCAGTGAGAGCAGTGTGGGTCAGGTCCCATCATCAAGTCATGTCACCATACTCTCCTTACCTCAACGCTGCTTGCTTTATTCCACCAAAGTCTGCATCATGTTCAGAGAACACCTGAGCTCTTTCTCCTTTCTCAGCTCTTACAGATCCATGCATATCTGTATTAATGCATGTATTTGGGTATCTATGGCAACCATTTCCATTGCATGGTAATCTCTTTCAGGCTCTTCTCTTAGCATATGAGAGCTGAAATTGCAAACCGGTTCAGTCTGATTGTAAATCAGAGCTGAAGATGGGCACCTTGCTTATGGGAGTTGACAGCTCTCAGTACTTCCCTTCCCCATGCCTTGACTTCTTCTCCCCACTTCTAACAGCTGAAACAGTTTTGTCTGGTGTTTCTGTCTACCTCTTTCATCCCCATTTTCTATTTAGAAGCTGGATTTCTCAACCAATCATCTTTAGGCTTCTTAATTAGAACTGGAGAAGATTTCTGGATATTCAAGAACCCAGGATGATGGTTAAGTTGTCAAAGTTTTATGGCAATGATAATGTGCATGAGGTTGTGAGTTCCCCCATGTAGGCAGATGCCACTGGATCATGTGATAGACAGCTCTGCAGTTGGAAGAGTGAGGGAGTGTGGGAGATTAGGAAGAATCAGAAGGAGTGATGAAGCAAGGCACCACCTGACAAGAAAAAAGGGCCATTCGACTAGTGGGCAAGGAGATGCTGGGGGAGATATTCAGGGAAAGAAAGAAATGGAGTATGAGGAAGAGGGTAAAAAATGGAAGAGAAATTAAAGTAAATAATGAAGGTAGGAGTTGGGAGGAAAGTAAGTGAAAAGAAAAAGAAGCTTTTTTGCCCTTGGTAAATTTTTGTCCTTCCATATTCCTAGAGCTGTCAGCAGTACAGTACTGGACTATTGTGAAGTTTGGAACCTAGAAGCCACAGCACCCATGGTTTAAGTTCCTGGCCTCACCTGCATTTCAAGATTTTTAAAGACTAAGAGTCAATTATTTCAGAACACATAGTTTAAGATGAAATCTAAATGCACACACATACATATACATAAATAATGAATAAGAATTTCAGAATTTCCCTAAGCATGGAAATTTCAATATTCAATCACTTTTTGTCAGAATTTTATTGTCATAATTGTATATCTATTTTCATTTCTCCCCCAATTCGTTTTTGTAATACACGCATTTGTCTTCATCTTAATGTACATTTTTAGTTCAGGCTGGTTTTACAAAAAAGTCAACAAGTTGGTTTTAATATTGAACCTTGTAGCACTTTACTTGTCACCTCTCTCCATCCTGAATGTTTCCTTTCAGAAGAGCCATTTGTCTTTGTCTCACTGCTTTATATGATGCCTTACTGCTGACCTTGTAGATTAATCTTTGATGTGGTGAAATATTTCAAACATTCTTGAATCTAGGTACTATAAATTTACTCCAGTCAACTCTGTTTTTATTCCTTTGAAAAATGCTAGCAAACTTCTGAGACATGACATTTCTTTCACAAATCCATACAAACTCACTTTTAGCAGTCTGCCTGTGGCATCTTCTGACATCTCCTTTTGATGCAGTGCCCTCCTCTATGGGCAGCTGCCTTTGGGGAGACAATAGCTTTCCTCTTTCATGGGGTAACCCTGCAGCCATTCCAGGCAGCAGCTTCCAATAATCAAAATAATCTTTGAAGCTTAAGTTGCTGTAACTTGAGTTCTCCCTTCTCCAAGGTCACTAGCCTTACCTTATGTCTCCAAGCGGTGCTAGCCAGCAGCAACTTTTGGAAATATGCAATCCTCTTGTCCTATGTCCTGGACTGAGTCTCAACTTTTTGCACTGGTATGTCGGGAGTCTGCTTCCATACTTTGAGAAAAATGTCATAAAATCATAGAAAAGTAGGGCTGGAAGGGACCTCAGGAGATGGTCTAGTCTAACCCCTTGCACGAGGCAGGACCATCCCTATCTAAACAATCTTAGACAAGTGCTTGTCTAACTTGTTCTTGAAAACTTTGGACACAACCCTCACAGACAGCTATCAGGCATAACACCCAAAACATCAAAAATACCCTTTCACTTGGCACAGGTGAAGCAGGGGGAAAAGGATATTGCCAATGCCCTGCTATTGCAAGGACAGGAAATAGTTTCTTAAAATATGCTCAAAAGATCCAAGGAAACTCAGAATAGTTGTCCTGTTGTAAGAAAGACAACAGCTTCATTAGTAGTGACCTCAAGGTGATATCAGAGTCAGCAAAGCAGAGAAGTATTCTCTGTGCAATTATACCTTCAGTGTGAACTCATAAAATTGCCTGTCAGCACAAGAATATTCTACAGTGGCTACCCCAATAGCAACAGAAGTCCAAAAGTGAATTTAATAAATCATGCTTTATAAAATAAAAAGCACACCATATTACAATCCCATCTAGTCTCTCTCAACAGTGGATTTAAGACAAAAAATACAATTCATAGTCTGAGCTCATCTCAGTCTGTCTGTTTCCATTCCTGTTTCAAGCTTGATAGCTATCTTGTAGCAGCACTTCAAAGTGACAGTTGTGACCCTTGTGCTTCCCACTGCTTAGGGAGACTGTCTTACACTGTTCTGGTCACTTTGATATGAAAAACCTAGACCTGGTTCACAAGAACACAAAGTATCCTTTTACACCACACACACAAAAAGTCACTGCTAGATCTATAGGAACCTTTGCATAAATGAAATTCAGATACCTGTTCCACTGCTTCAAGCATAAAGTCACCATGTCTAGATAAGATATTTTCTTATTTAAAAAATACCTTTTTTATCAGCTGCATCCAACATTTATTGCAGCCCACAAACTCCAGATCACCTCCCCAGCTTCTTCCATATGACACAGGGAGTTTCAAAGGAATGCTTTGAATCTTTTTGCACGCTACTGGTTGCCATGAAATCTATTTCCATATTGATCATTTTGTCTCCCAGGAAGTTGTTTGCTGTCTGTGCCTGAAGTGTTAGAAAGTCTGTAACTCCCTTTCAGCAATAATTTTAAAGTCCCTATATTCCTGAACAGTTACAGTTTATATCAAATAGTATTTTATCTTGGACTGTACTCAGTCTGCCACAAGTTCACTTAAGGGTCTGCTTTTTTATATAAATCAGTCTAGATCATCCATCTTCAGTAAAATGTACATGAACAAAAAAAAAAATCAAGTAGAAATAATGAGATTCACTACACAGTGAAGCTGGGCTGACCTGGTCTTGTTTTGTGATCCACCAACCTCTATACCCTCTGCTCTGCAAATACTGACCTTCATATCCCCTTTGTATCATTCTGTCACACATCTTTGTCCTGTTTTCTAAACTATTCTATATGCTTCATGCATACTTTCAGAGTATCTAAGGCAACAAAGAAGATGGTGTGTAGGTCCCACATACGAAACTAAAAAAAAAAAGAAAAAGAAAGAAAATCAACAACACGCAGTAGAACCATTATTTTGTTATATACTCTGCTAAGGATATTTTCCAATTATGGTAGGCAATTCTAACATGGAAATAGAGATTTACAGCTCTTAATGAAATAATCAGCTGGCACAGACTTTAGTCTTAGTCCATCTCATACAACATCCTCAGGATTTAGCATATTGTAACTAATAGTGTGTTATATATGAACTATTATTCTTATATAGTCATATAATATTGAATTTTTATATTGTCATTGGTAGGTGTTGTAGGGCTTTGGTGCCCTCTTTGTTGGTACCTTGCCCCCCAGTGATGTCAGGGTAGAACCTGGTCTTGGTGCCACCTAGATGGTCTGGGTGCTGCCCCTTCTCACCTGCCATGTCTTTGATGTTGTTGTTGGGGAGGCAATTCCCTGTCAGTGACCCAAGGGGGTCTCAGCCCTGGGGGTGTCTTCGTGGGGCTCCAAACCTCCCCTTTACCCCACCCTCAGCACGTCTCTCTCTCTATATATCTATATAGTGGCCTTTATTTTAATTGTGGAAGAACATTGATTTTGGGGTATGTTAAAGAGTGAATTTGGGATTTTTTTATTCAGATATTTTGCACTTTTTAAATAGGAAACAACAGGATTCCTTCTAGTGAGGCAAGTGGGAAGACCCAGGCAGAGGAACCTGTTCAGGGCTGGCACCTGGGACCTAGCTGGAGGTAGCTGGCCTCCTGGACACCAGGGGCCAGAAGGACATGCTTTGACAGTTCAATGCAGGCCGCCACACTGAGAACATCTTCTGGGCAATAGCTGCCCAGATAGCAGGGCAGTGGTACACATAGCAGCAGTGCTGCACAAAGGCCAGCTGTGCAGCCATGGCCCACTTGCAGCTGGCCCAGAGGTGCAGATGCCTCTGCTGTGGCCGTGCAATCTCCATCTGGGTCTGACAGGTGTGCACCCTTGCAACAGCAGGTCATAGCCACACAGCAGCTGTCACTGCCAGACTGCTGCAGTAGGTAGAGGGTGCATGGAGCTCTAGGTTAGAGCTGCTGTACCAGTCCAGCTGGCACAAGGGGTTAGTGTCCCCAGATAGGCTGGGCCCCAGAAGCTTCAGTCTATTTGTCTCATTCAATTACCATAGGACCCAAGGCCCACCTGGCTAATTAGTAGCCCCTACTGTATGGGGGCTAATGGGTGAATGAAACACCATTCTGAGGACAAGAGGTAAAAAACAGGACAAGAGTGTTGTGTGGGCCAAGGGGTCAAAACATGAAAATGAGTGCTCCTCAGGGGGACACCGAGCAGACCCCCTGGGGTCCACTAAGACCTCAAACTTTAATTGGGATTCAGACAGCTGCAGCTTTAATTTCTATACTGTTCTCCTGGTACTTTATTTAACTTTCTTCATAGCATTTTCAATGGGCAAGGATTAACATTAAATATTTAAATTTGAATAACATTAATAATATAATAATGCTTTATTAATTTGAATTTAAATTTAAATAACATTAACTATTTCACAAAATACTGGTGTGTGCATGAAGTCTCTAGGACAGTGCAGGTGTGATATAGACAGTGTAAAACCAAACAGATTGTTTGTTTTGTTGTATGCCCCACTTTCAGCTCTATTCCCTGTACCTGGAGAATAGGCAAGGTATAAATAAAAGATAGATCAGACCCTCAGGGGTAAACTTTTTAGCATTCCGTAAGTTATCATTTGGTTTCTTCTTCTGCATATCCACTTCAGATTAAATGTAAAGGGAATCATAGAAGATCAAAATGCAACACATAGCTATTTAGCTATTCTCTTTCCAGGACAATTGCTTTCTCCAATGTAAAGTCAGGAACAGGGACTTTATCCTTTGTTAGTTACTGCCTGTATTTTCAAATCCTTTAGGCTTACTAAGATTATATACTTATGGTTCATAAATGTCTTTATGCTTCTTTATCAATGTTAATCCTTTGAAAATAAATAATAGAAATCCTATCCCAAAGAAGTTATAGTCCAGTTTGTTATTTTGTGTCCATTGAATGTTTCAACATTACCAATATGGGGTCTTTTAAGAAGATAACATAATGACTATTTCTCCCATTTTTCATTATTAAGATAATATATTAACTAATATTTGAACTAAAGGTAATAATGGTAATAATCTAGAAGGCAGATACCTCACCATAAACACATGAAAGTTTATCATTGCCATGTAGTCTGTCATTCCACAGCTCTAGAATTTGTCAAGGAATTCATTCCTTGCAACAGAATTAGTTAAAAAAGTAAGATTTCATGTTAAAAATGTCCTATTTTTATAGTTAGGGGCACAGGACTATCCAAATAAAGTTTCTAGTTTTTATCATTATATAACAAATAACAACAAAGATACCTTTTGTCAATGTATCTATAAAATATGCAGACTAAAGTTGTAGTAACTTTAACTTGTCTCCTTGATTTATATGCAAATACCTCAAATTCATTCTCTGACATCTTAATAGCATAAAATAGCATAATGTCATTTAAACCTGCCCCTGAGATTTGCCATTGTAATGAAAAATATAATATTTTATACAGGAGATAGCTTACTTTTTAGTATTCAAGCTATCTCCCATTAAAACCTAAACTTGATTCTTTTTTGCTCATTTTCTAAATAGATGATTAAATAAATATAAGAATCATGTCTAAAATATTAAATGAAGGGTTTTTATCCTAATTAAATTGGAAGGAAAAGCAAATAAAACAACCAATTTCTTTTTTTTCCCTGTTGATCAGAGACAGTTCCACCAGGAAATAAATTCTAACTTGTTTAAATATATACATTTAAAAAATAATGTTTATGTTTCTTATAACTCTGATATTAAGATCAAGACCATTAAGTTGTAATGTCAGTCATGTAGTCAATGGATTTGACACCTGTCTATTATGCAGACATTGTAATACAAATTAGGACACTTTTGTTATTCCCATGTCATTTTACATAACTGCAGTGTTGAGCAAAATTCTATATAATATAAAATGTATGTGCTAGTATGTTACCTAAACAGATTAGAACAGATACTTGAATTGAATCACCTAGAAAGAAAAGTAGCTTTGGAGCCAGTAGGGAATGCATATTTTGCTAATTGTAAAAAATGTTTTGCTGTAAGGGTGCATGGAGAAAGTTAATAAATAACCCCTGCTTCAAATGAAAATATTTTTGCCACATTATCAGGGAAGCAGAGATTTAGCAAAACTGATTTATAATGAGTCTACCTATAAATGGAAGTAGAAGAAGATTCAAAGGATTATCTTGCTTTAAAGATTCAAAAAGGGTTATACCAGTACAATGGACTAGTTTTTGGCATTGCTATATGGCAATGAACAATGAGCCAAGCATGACAAGGCATTCCAAAAACAAAGGGTACAGACAAAAGTGAAGCTCCCCACTGTAACTCATAACACTTTGCAGGAAGTGTTCTGAGTTACAATGATCCCCCATACCCAACAAGTTCACTGTTGAGTCTGGGGGAGGGGAATCTAGCTACTGACTTGGAGCCTGCATCCAGTTTCCCTTAGCAATGACCCCTCCTCTCTCCCACCCCTTACTGTTTTCAGAGATGAGGGGGGAGGAGCAGAATGAGCTCATTCTAGGGGTTCCCCAGCCAGCACTAGAGGGTGGGATGGGCGGATTGGTGTCCCTGCTCCAATTCACCTGCCTCACCCTTCAGCGCGGGTTGAAAAACCCCAGAGTGAACTCCCTCCACTTCCTTTCCCCCCTCCCATTCTAAAAACAGTGATAAGATGGGAGGCAGCGCAGACAGAAGTTAGTGAAGATGCTGTTTTGAAATGTCTTCATCTGAACCCTTATGTTCAGATATTGAAATTCAGTACATGCCACTATTAATGAAACACCAGCAAAGCTATTCATGGACTAGAATCTCAGGTCATGGTTGGGTTTATTAAAATTACACTTGCATCTTACAAATAGCCATATAAATCAGGCAACAACAAGGGAAACAGGCACTCCTCAGCAGCTACAAGTAGATCAGTGAATACTGGCATGTGATTACCAGACACTCAATAAATGGCAGTTGTACATGCACAGGTGCTTTCTCCTATGCAAGTGGCACCTAATATTATCCAGATGTCTATATGCTTTGTCATGCCACAAATGCCCCAAATTTGTGATGATGACAAGGGTAGTAATAGATTGTGACACTTTATTGCAGTGGATGTGTTTGCTGGTGGTGGAAGAACATGGGCAGCTAGAGCTGCCTGCACTGTCTACCTAACCCGGGCAGGTACTCCAGAAGCTTGAGGTGCCCAAACCTCCAAACCCTGGGGAATTCCCAGGCAGGATCAAGCCCCTTAAGCTCCTTGACTGCTTGCCTGGCTTTCCTGCTTACAGAAACAAACCCTGAGACTTCCAGGGGGGTGAGCGGGCGAGGGGGGGTGGTGTCTCAGTAAGTGGGGAAAACTGAGACTTCCCTGCTTTTGGTGACACTGCCAAGATCTTTTGGGTGCATCTCCATAAGTGGGGAATGTCTAGTGCCTCCACACTGGGACCCATCTCATGATGACAGGTGGGAAGGTACAGTGCAGAAAGTGGGGAATCCCTGGCTCCTGCACCATCCCATACCTCTGTGCATTGACAGTGACTGACCTGTGCCTCCACATGAAGCACAGGTTGGCACGGGATGGATCCCATCATGGAGGCATGGGGCACAAAGAATTCCCCAGCTACCATGACTCCATGGCTGTGTCTCTATGTGGGGAAAACCTGGACTTTCACTACTTAAAGAGACCTGCCCCCAGGATTTCCCCAGCATATCTCCCTAAGCAGGGAAAGCCTTGACACCCAGGTCAGTCTGACACCCAGGCAGTCTATTCCACTGCCTTACTATTCTCACAGTGAAGAAGTTTTTTCCAGATAGTCAATCTAAATTTACTTGACTGCACTGTCAAGCTGTTGGTCTGTGTCCTTCTTTTTGCAGCAAGAGAGAAAAGATGATTTCCCTCTTCTTTATGGCAGCCCTTCAAGACTGCTATCATGTTCCCTGTTAAGCACCTTTCCCACAAACTGAACATGCCTAGATATTTCAGCCTCTCCTCATATAACTTGCTTTCTAATTTCTTTATGCCTCTAGACCCTCTCTAACTTCTCCAGGTCCTTTTAAAATATGGAGCCAAAAACTTCACACAGTACCCCAAATGAGGCCTAAATAGTGATGAGCAGAGAGGCACTATCATCTCCCATGTCTTGCACCTAATTCTTCTATTGATACAGCCCAAAACCACATTTGCCTTTTGTGCAGCTGTATGACACTGCATACTCATACTGAATATGTGGTTTACCAAGATTCCCAAGTCCTTTCCATAGAGCTGCCATCCAAACAGGTGTCTCCCATTTTGTATGTGTGTTTTGGATTATTCTTCCAAGGTGTTGCACCTTGCATTTGTTTGCATTGAGCATTATCCTATTAACTCTAGCCCAACTTTCCTATCTCTCAAGATCCTTCTGAATTGTAGTCACATCCTCCAACATGTTCACAATCCTTCCCAGTTTGTGTTGTCCACACTCTTGCTCAAGAAGCTTTCTATGCCAGCAGCGTTAATAAAAATATTGAACAGAATGGAGCTAAGGACAGACCTCTGTGGGACTCTGTTTGAAACCCCCTCCATTCTGGCATGGACCTGTTAGGAATTATCCTTTGCTTATGGCTATTGAGCCAGTTATCTATCCACCTTGTAGTATTTTGCAATCCACATTTCACCAATTTGTTTATTGTGCAGGACCTTGTCAAAAGCCTTGCTGAAGTCCAGATGCACTATATCCACAGCATTCCCCTCATCCACCCAAATAGTTATTTTGTTAAAGAAGAAGATCAGGTTTGTTTGATATGATTTGTTTTTCATACATCCATGCTGGCTGCTTGTGATCAGCCTTTCCTCCTCCTGATGCTTGCAAATGGCCTTTCTTAGGATATGCTCCAGTAACTTCCCAAGTACTGAGGTGAGGCTAATCAGTTCCCTGAGCCCTCCTTCTTGCCTTTTTTAAAAAAGAGGAACACTACATTGGGCCTTTTCTAGCCCTCAGGTACCTGTTCTGTATCCTACAACTTCATGAAGATCATTGCCAAGGGCTCCAAGATCTCCTCTTCAAGTTCCTTCAGGACCCTCATCTGGCCCTGCAACTTGAATTCATTCAGATCCAACCAAAGTTCTCTGACCTTCTCTTGTTATCTGATCCCCCAGTTTGCCCCCTTCTTTATCCAGATAATCCCTATTAGGTGTCTGGCAGCTTAATTTTTATGGGAAGATTGAAGCAAAGTAGCTGTTGAATAGCTCTGCCTTCTTTGTATCTTTGGTTAAGAGTTCCTCTTGGGTTGTTAACAGAGGATCCACACCTTCCTTAGTCCTTCTTTTCTGGCCAACAGATTTATAGAGCTTCTTCTTGCTGTCCTTAACCTCCTTTGTGAGATACAGCTCATTCATTATCTTTGCCTTCATGATTTTGTCCCTGACAGTTCTTGCTATTTCCTGATATGTATTCTTGGTGAGTCACTTTATTTAAGTATGCATTAGAGTGAACACAACAAGGTCCTCAAGGAATCAACTGTGAAGTACCTCAAGGAGAACAAGGATAGCCACAAACACCAAGAGCGAGTCATGCCCAATTGTAGTAGGCCAGGCCCTGGGGGAAGCCATGATAATCCTTAGTGGCCACCTGAACTCTGCCCTGCTTGCCCATCTGGCCTTTCAGGGTCTCCCCTGCTACCTTTTCTGCCACACCTTGATAGCAAAATGAAGTGGGGAGGCTGCCCTCAAAGGCTGATGAGCTCTGAATACTCTTCCTATACTTTGTTCCTCTTCAGTCTCTCAGTCCAGGACACTGGTTTACAGGCAAGGGTTTTAGTAGGGTGAGCTCCCTTGATTTTGG
Organism: Alligator mississippiensis; assembly: GCF_030867095.1. NCBI lineage: Eukaryota > Metazoa > Chordata > Crocodylia > Alligatoridae > Alligator > Alligator mississippiensis. The sequence continues at coordinate 62,333,426 of NC_081825.1, forward strand.
TCACATGACCTCCTTGGCCAGGGGTTTCTAATTAGGCCAGTAGTCAGCCTGCCCTCAGGTGCTGCAGCTTAAGCTACTGAGCTATAGCCCCACCCTCTCCCCTACTGCACCTTAATTCCTCTGCTTACTTATTGATCTGTAGCTGGCAACTTCAGGCCTCCAATGCTGCTTTCCTACTCTCTGGGTGCATCTACACATGCCCCTGACTGCAGAGTTGGTACTGTGGAGTCCTGGTGGTGCACAGGTCATTTTTTATACTACTGTACAGTATCAACGAGCTACTACACATGAGTACTGCACAGTAGATCAGTGCTACTGAGTAGTAGTGGCGGCATCATGGTTAGTACCTACTGACACTATGTTGCTGTAGCAATGAGCTACATCACTGTATCTCATCACTATGGTGATGTAGCATTTTGTGTACACATGCTCTCTGAACAGCAGAGGTTAGGGGTCCCTGCTACCTGACCAACTTGATTTTCTTTTATGATAAGGTGACAGGATCTGTGAATGGAGGAAGAACAATGGATGTAATATACCTTGCATTTTGGCATGTCTTTTGACATGGTCTCCCACAACACTTCTATTAATAAATTAAGGAAATAAAGACTAGGCAAAAATACTGTAAGATGGATACATAACTGATTGGATCACTATGCTCAATGAGTAGTCATCAGTGGCTTAATGTCTATCTGGGAAGAAGTATCAAGTGCAGTTCCCCAGGGGTCTGTCCTAAATCTGGGACTGTTTAACATCTTCTGAATATTTTGAATGAGGGGATTGAGTGCATGCTTAGGAAATTTGTGGGTGACACCAAGTTGGATGGAGTTGCAGGCCCTTCGGAGGCTAAGGCTAGGATCCATAATAATCTGGACAGACTGAAAAATGGTCCAGAAACTATCAGATAAAATTCAACAGGGGCAAGTGAAGGCCCTACACTTGTAATGAAATAATTTCATGAACAGATAAAAACAGGGGAATTATTAAGTAGGCTTCAATACTGAAGAGAGGTTGTGAAGGTTATAGTGGCCACAAGTGTGTTCTTGTTGCAAAAAAAGCCAACAGCATGCTGGGTTGTATTAACAGGAGTGTCTTTTACAATTTAAGGGAAGTGATTCTATTACTCTGGTCAGTGCTGATGTGGCTTCTCCTCAATTTTTATTATCTTTCAGGGTCCCATAAGCAGGCCTCTCAAATCATCCATTCTGCCACCCTCCCTTCATTCATGAAACTCCTTTGACATCTCTACTGAGTAGGCATCAGAGAATCACTCACCTTTATGCTGACAATAAAATAAATTTAATTCAAATCTACATTAATTTAATACCATGGACTATCGAGCTAAAATGTCTCAGTATGTCAATAGCATCCTCAAAACTACTCAAATCCCATTTTTCTACTCTTCACTGAATGGTATATTCTCCACCTCTGGATTGAGAAGTTTGTTGGATAATGCTTGAATTTTCTGACTAAGGTTTTTAAAGTTTCTATTTGGAAACAAAAAAATCAAATGGATTTATTTCTTCTTTTATTTTTCAATATTTATTTTAAGGACATAGCCATTTTATACAACATACCTATGGAAAAATATTTCCAGATATTACCAGCATGACTGGGCAACACAAATAAGAGGTGCTAAATGCTTCAGAAGGTTCATATGGTGATACACATTTCAATTAATGGTAGCACTTTTGTTTTGGTTAGACAGGACTGTGATTGTGTATCTGTTTTAAGTAGCTAGTGATACTTTACATTTTCCCCTTCATTTTTCTAGAAGAGTGATTTTCCCCTTGCTCGCACCTTATACAGTCATTTTCACCAGCACAACTGGTTTTGATAGCAAAAATTATTAAGCTTTCAGACCTCATTGCCTAGATTAGATCCACAAAGTGTGCATATTCACAATTGAGCACATGCAAAAATGAGCACTTTTGTGGCCAGATGGGTACAAGTGACCATTCTCTATGTGCTGGTACTTAGGCATGAAAGCCTATTTTACAGGTGTAACTTGGATACCAAGTTTTGAAAACAGTTTATCTTTTCTCACAGGGATATGCAACACTGAAATACTGTGCTCGCTTTTTCGTCAGGTTGGCAGGCATTTGCAGAAGGGAACTCTACCATTCCATGTTTTTGTGCTTTGCTATTCAAGAAATGTCCTTGAAGAGGCACCAAATTGTGCTGAAGATTTGTCATAAATTTTTGTTTAGTGAATTTCCTCAGGAACCTCTTGTAAAAGAAGGATCATAGTTTTTTTTTTTTTAAAGCTTTCTGGGAGTATACAGTATACAGCAATCTGATCCACCACCTAATTACACTAGTTTTACACCTGTGTGACTCCATTGATTTTTTTTATTTTCAGCGAAGCTCCAACTGCGCAAAACTAGAGTAACAGAGCTGTGAGATGACCCACTGTACTGATGCAATGCAGGCTTTCATGTAGTGCAATGATGGGCGAATTGACTGCAGAGCACTGAACAAGCTCTGGTCTTTTTGTGTTAAAAGGATAGAGTACATCCACTAAGAATACTAGGAGATTTATCTTTGCTATGGCTAAAACATCACTCCAGCACTAAAAAAATAATTTAAAAAACCCTCCATACAACTTTTTACCGAACAAGGGTCAGAAGCAAAAGTAAAATATACCAAGAAACCAAATCACAGGCAAAGGTACATTTAACAATGAATTTAAAAAAACCAAGCAAATCAGAACATCAGACTCAATTATAGGGTGCTAGATTTGTTGTAACAAAAACAGGGAAGCCAGAAGTGATACAGAAAAAAGAGTCTAGGATATGAGATGATAAATGTTTAGAGAGAGATAATATTTGTTGTAGCGGAGCAAAGTCATAAAAATGTTAATAAAAGTTCATGTGTATTTCAAAATAAAATGTTAATAAAAGTTCCCTTAGTGACCAAGAAAATAAGTCTAATAAGAAAAATAAAGTTTTAACCTAATTATAATAATCACTTTTGTATCCTCTATCATACAAGATATTTTTCTACTCATCCTAGCAATGTGGCAGCCATCTGTTTTAAATTCTTTCTTCATCATTTCTACAGCTAGTGCTAATACAAAACACTGGCTTCTATTGGCCTGCTTCTTTTCCTCCTGTTAGGTGCCTTAATCTAATTCTATTCCATCCTGCTTGAGTCCTTCCAAAACTGTGATCACATCAACTTCTGTAATGTGCTATCATCCCTGTCCCAAGAAATTCAAAAGACAAGTGAAGAAGAAAAAGACTCTAGCACTGATTTGTCCTCAGTTGAACTACTGTGTCCAGTTCTGGATTCTGCATTTGAAGGAGGGTATAGATAAACTGTAGAAGAAGAAATGGAGCAAGAGGAGCAAGAGTTTAATGATAAAGATGATAAAGGAGCAGAAAGAACTCTGTGGCCACATCCACACATGTGTGGACATTTGGTTCCCTGGGGACAACTAGTGGTGGTGTACCTTGTGCCACCACTGGTTGTCCCTCGGGAATGCCTGTGCCATGTGTGCTCTGGCACATGGTAAATTACTGAGAGTAGGGTTGGGGAGGCTGGGGCCACCACTGGATTGGCCCCAGAAGCCTTACCTGGTGTCCTGAGGGCCTCCTGGAGCTGCAACAGTGATGATCCTGCCCTATGGAGCCTGGCCAGCAGCAAAGTGTGGCTCCAGCTGGCCAGGCTCCAGCTTTAGGTCACACATGCTGCCACTGCATACACCACTTCACTTTTTTTTGCAGGTTTTTTTTGACCACTGGATATCCAGGGGTAAAACCCCCCACTGTGCTGCTCCCTTGCAGTGTAGAAAACAACTGAATGTGCAGTGTGTGGCACCACAGACATGTCTGTGGCATCACACAATGCATGGCTGTGCTCATCTGGACACAGCCTGTTTGTTTAGTTTGAAAAACCTGTGATATATGGGCAACATGATAGCCATTTTCAAATATTTATAAAGGCTGCCACAAAGTAAAAAGACAATAACTATTATTTCTTGCCATAGAAGTCAGGACACAAAACAACGGTTTAAACTGCATCAATGCAAATTTACAATAAATTTGAGGAAAATGCTTATTAATTTCAGAGCCATAGGGCAGTAGAACAAGAGGCCAAGGGAAGCTGTGGAACATCCTTCACTTGAGGTTTTCAAGAGGAGTATTTAAGGAATATAGGCATTTGTTGAGTGGTTTCAGGAATACTGTATCATGCATCTGTGCGGGGATTAGACTAAAGGGGACTTTAGATATCCTCTTTTAAGGAATGGAGGCCCTTTTCAATCTTATAGTTGTATGATACACCTATTTTTTTCACTAATAGGCTTTTCAGGAACCTGAGCTAGAAGTACATTCAACTATCATTTCAAGTTAGACTGCTGTCCTCCAGCATCCCAGCCTGCTTTGTGGCCCTCCCCTCCCCTTCTTCAAAGTGAGGCATGCTAGCACTCAGCCTACACTTGGCTGCTCCAGCCAAGAACTCAGTAGGACCTATCCCCAGGCTGCCCCAGACCTGAGCAAGCACAGCCCCTCTCTCCAAGCTTATCTCCTCCCTCCAGCCACCTGTCAGCAGCAGACAGGCAGTGGTGAGGAAGGGAGAAATCTATGTCCCTTGTATGAGTCAGACACTAACACCCCATTATGAAGCACATGATGTACACATAGATCCCAACACTGAGCCCAGGAGAACCCCTTCCCACCTCCTGCAGTTTGATGAGGCAAGTGAAGCAGTTGGTCAGGACATTCTGTATGACCAGCACACCTCCAAGACAGCCTCTCTGGGAAGGGATTTGCATAAGCCAAACTGGTTGGTGATATAGTAGAAACTGCTGGGTGTGGCCAGTTTCATGATGGCGGTGAAGTGAAGAGTGGCTTCACAAGATGGCTTCTCTGGAGTGAAGAGTGGTTGCATGCTAATGTCCTGGCATGCAATGTGGTGGGCCACCTGGGGAAGGATGTCCATAAAGGTGGCCCAGTACATACGGAAGATCTGCATTATGCTGAATGATATGCTCCCACCCTCAATGGCCATGTGGAAGTTGGTGGCCCAGGACACTTGGCAACTGCAAGGTACAGTAGGTGGCTATGTGTGGGGTGTCCAGCTTCTGGTTCACGGACAGGAAGCCATATCCCATGGAACCAACTTCCACATCATGTCCAGATGGTTGCACATGATGTCCTGCAGGCTCCTTAATGTCACACAGGGTGAGAAGCAGGACATGCCACAGCTACTGGGTCTGCAAGCTTAGATGCAGGTGGTGGGGTGCCATAGTGTGGTACAGGCAAAGCAAGATATGGAGGCACATGCAATTCATGAAGGAAAACATCTACTATTGGCCTCTTCTCAGGGTGGGGCATGGAGGTTGGTACACAGTGACATTGTAGGGGGTTGGGGGTGTGCTTGCCTATGCTCGGCAGCCACCCGGGGTGGCCTGGGCACTTGACTATGCTCAGAAGTCTCCAACAGCCCAAGGGGCCTGCAGGGCATGCTCCACCTCTGGGCCTTGGCCAGCACAGGCTGTCTGCATGTTTCCTCCCCACAAAAGCTAATGTGTATTAGGGGTATGCGAAGTGGGCTATATTCAATTCAGATTCATCCCAATTTGGGGGACAGTGATTCGATTAATTGATTTGGATCACTGTCCTGATTCGATTTGGCTGAATCTGAAGATTTGATGCTGATTCAGAGAAACAGAGATTTGGCCATAGGCATAGCTTGATGTGTTTTTTCTACATAATTTGAGGTACCAGGCATGGCTCATGAACACTGAGATGGTGGGGTGGATGGAGCATCCCACAGGAGTATGGGGGGTGGGGGTCCACTTCCAGGTCCACTGCCGAGCACATGCTTCCCCCCCCCCCCCCCGGCCCTCCTGGCTCAGTGATCGGCCATGGGGAGACCCCGGGTCCCCCCCCCCCACCCAGACCCAGGAGACACCAGTCGTTGAGTCACAACTCCATGATTTATATGCTAGACTAACTTCTGGAAAAACAAAAACCTACACCTAATTCTGCTTGAAAGAGAAATAGAGGTAAAACACATACTGGTGTCACCTGGTCTATTGAAAACTTATTTAAATTTTAGATAACATTCTCTGCTTTCTTAAAAAGTAGCTAGAGTTAGTAATTGTAATGCAAGCTGTTGTGTTGAAACTTATTGGACATGGTACCTGTGTCCCTGTAAAAAATGTCTAGGGACTTTGAAAGTTAAAAAAAAAAATCTCACTCTGTAAAATGCATCCTACCCTCACCAAACACAGCCACAAACATTTTGGAGGGAAAGAATACTGGTAATCCAGTGCCATCATCCAATTTACTCTCTCAGCATTTCACATTTTGTGAGGGAGAGATTCCTCCTGTCAAAAAAAGAAAAGAAAAGAAAAACATACTGAATGCTCACTAAGACTTGACTCTGTTTTCCACACAATCAATCTAAAATTATATACAAAGGAACTGTTATATGAATATTATCTAGGTTGTAAAGTCAAGTATTTGAAAGTCAGGAAATACCATATTTGTGGTTGTCCTCACACCTGTCATTCTACTACTTCTTTGTGTTCCCTGTATATCCTGAATAAAATGCAGATCTTATGGAAGCAGTGATTGCTTAATTAAAAATGTTAATAATAAGCACACATTCAGTATGTCACTTTACAAATTACAGTATTGCAACAAGATTATTAAATGTAATAATACGCTACTTACTATTTTCATTTAGTTTTGCTTGGGGGAATAGTAGAACTGGATCTTTCATCATTTCTAGATGATGATCTCTTGCTGAACACTAAGGGACTCTACTATTTTTGATTGAATTAGAATGAAGATATTGATATATGAAACAACATCATGAGTTAAAAATAAGCATCTATCTTTTGTCATAACAGAAAACAGAGAAGCTAGTTAAGGAAGATGATAGCTTGAGCTCCACTATACATTTTAAATTTCCCCACAATTCTTAGAATTATTTCTATTTTCTATCTTTTTTTTGATCTATACATCTGCAGTGATAAATTTATTGACTATAGCAGTTTTTAGAATTGAAGACCAAAATAAGTTAAGATTCTTTATACATAGAGTAATTTTTATTTGCTGACATTTCTAACACCATCACTAGCAGATTATTTATATTATTTGATTTGTCAGCTGTCATCCGTTTTAAGATTGTCTGTTATTCAACCTGATGTCAATGGAGTGATGTGGTAAAAAAATTAAAATAGATTTTAAAAAAGGGAAAAAAAAGATAAGCAGACAAACAATGAAAACTGGCTTTTAAATTCCTTTTTAAAAGCCCTGGTCTGTAGCATTAATGTATGGTTCTCCTTTAACTATTTGAACTTCACTACTGGTAAATTAACCTGAAATTCAACTCCAAGATCATTTGAAAAAAAAGTATCAATCACTTGCTCATCAAAAGTTTCTTTGCTCCCTTAGAAAAATTGCATGTTGCATACTGATAAAAAATAGATTAAATATAAAAATTCTTGCTGTTCTACCCTAAACTGTAGCTTTAGCTATACTTCTATACATATATATGTATATGAGAGAGAGAGAGAGAACAAAACAATTCAAACTGTTCCAGCATAACAGAGAAGTAAAATACATATTTTACTAGTAGGATAGAATTTAGTACAAGGGAGTTTAGTAGAATACAATATTTAATCTCTCAGGTTACTTTTAATGTAATATCATTACAATATCATTTCTGAGTATGTGATATTTTAATGATAATAGGCTTTTAAAGTATGTGATCTCCTAAATTTAAACAAATCAAATCAAGACAAAATGGAAATTCCAGAATTTGGAACTATACTGACAGCCAAATACGGCAACCCACAAAGTACAGAAGCACAATACAAATCTTAATTAGTAGTGGCAAATTACTGGTGTCAGTTGCAGACTTTTGTCCTTTAAATTAACCACCAGTAATGCATGAGGATACCCATTTAACCTGCCAGTTTTATAGATATTTGCACACAACAGTAGAGTTTTGCAATCTTTGGACTTGTGAATTCAACTCTGGTCCTGAAAGTGAGTGAAGTATCTTCTCTTGAATACTTCTTTGTCTTCATTGTTATCCACATCTCCAGAACAAGCTTGTCTCCCTTTCCCTCTCTGTTCTTATTCACTACAATCTCAATATCCTGCCTCTATCTATCTCTCAGGCTCATCGCCTTTCCCTTTTCTCTTTGTACTCAAGGCAAACTGGCTGTGTCTACATGAGACACTGACCATGCAGTTGCTACTGCACAGTCATTAGTACTTATATACCCAAGTACTAAATGACTGCGCAGTAACTGGCATTACTGCACAGCAGCATCCCTGAATGGCTTCCTGGTGACGCTGACTGCGAAGTGGCTTGTTACTACTGCACAGTAGCGTTGTGTCATGGTTTGTGACCCATGATGCCACTAAGAAGTAGTAACAAGCTACTGCACAGGAAACATCTTGTGTAGATGTGGCTGCTGTTTCCTTTCTCCCTGACCCCCTGAGCATCAGCAAGGGGAGCATTTGTGGACATGGGACAGAGTCTTCCTGTTCTTTGTTCTGCTCCCCTGTATTACAATGGGTTGTGATTGCCAAGCAGGGAAATTACAGCCTCTGTAGGCTGGTAATGGGGAAGCTCTGTACGTTTGGAGGTGTGGCTCATGCTCAGTTGATACACAAGTAAGTCATGGCACTGGGCATACCTAGCGCAAACACAATCTTTAGATAATTTAGTTGTCTCTCACAAAACCACTGCTAAGCATGTGCTAGCTGATATTACAATGGCTTCTAATTTGAACTAGGGAATATATTTTTTCCCCAGAGAATTGTAAATTTACTACAAAACCTTAAAAAAAAAAAAAAAAAACTGCCAAAGGCAACTCGTCAGCATGGAAAATGGTTAAAGTTTGCCAGAGTTATAAAGTAACTCAGACAGGCTTTTATAATAGAAAGTGTTAGAAAACCTCATCTATAAATGTCTCTACTTGCATTGTCTACAATAATGAATAAGAAAAAAATGCTGTTGTTTTCACCATGAACAGCAAGGCATGAAGATATAAATAAAATATGGATAGCTTGGACAGCTATTATCTTCTCTGATGTTTTTTGCAAGCAGGGAGAGCTGGATCATTGTGCACAGGAACATAGCAGAAAAAGGGGTTGTATCATTTTAACCTGTGCTTGCAAAGAGTGATAAAGGGTTGCTGTGCTGTGTGAACAGATTTGTGAATGAATTAAGAATACTTTCAACATGCAACTATCTTTATATGTAAGAATGAGAGAAAATGTTTTTTATCTAACAATTTCTAACAAACCTTTTATATTCTGGGAGTAGGAAACAATAATAAGCCATATTATCAGTGATGACAGAGTAACCAGAAGGAATAATCACCATGAACATTCAGACTAAGTGATCAAATGCAGATTTAATTATTCGCAATGTTTGTTGCATCTTTATTAAAATATTTTATTCTGATTGCCAATACCTCAAAGATTCTTATGCTAGTCTATGAAGCCTACAAAATAACCTGAATCTTAAAATTTATGTAGAATTCTAAATCAGTCTTTTTATGATAATATAAAATATGTAGGTAGGAAACAGGTGCCTTACCTTTGTGGGAGACTTTATTAAAGTATTCTAATCTAATGATAGCTTATTAGTCAACAGTCTTAAGAGAATGAACTCTTTTTAATGGGTAGGAAATCACTACCCTGGAATTATTTTTCCATTTTTGCACGTCCTTGTAGATACCACAATGTTCCAGTAATCTTAAAAGTAAACAATATTTATCTACTTCACTTGAAACTAAAATCTGGAATATTTCTGACAGCTCATCCAGTGCAGGAGCAATGACCTAACATGTACAGAGACAAATGCTGAAGAGAAAACCTTACCAAATATAGCAATTCTGGTTTCAGTAGGTACTATAGGCAAGTATTTAATCTAACATGTCCCAATATGATAGACAGAAATCCCACTTTACTTCCAACATTTCAAGTCTGTTGTTATTTAGCACTATTTTCTTGCCTGTAAAATCCAAAGGCAATCTATATGTAAGATATTACATTCTTGAACTGCTATATAACTAACAAAATAAGTTGGCTGTGTTGTAACAATAAATAAAAGCATTCAAGATATTTCCTTATTCATTGCTTTAATGATACATTTTGATAGCTATTAAAGTAATTTATTTTCAAATGGAATAACTCTTAAAATGACTTCCCATGTTATTTGATGATTCATTGTGTTGCAAGTTTCAATTCACAATGGAATAAAAAAAAAATCCTCTACATTTCACCGATCTGAAGATATGTGATAAAAATATGACTAAATATTTTAAATACTCATGAACTACCATCTTCAAATATTTCCCAGTGTTGGATCTGAACCTACTTTCCTTGTGGTGGCAAAACTACAATTGACTCAAATGAGATTTTTGCCTGGTTATGAATTTTGGAGATGGCATATGATTCAAGTTTTACAGAGGGACCTAGTTCATGAAACACATTAAACACATAGATAAGCAGTTAACATTTTGTATTAACGTCACAGTAAAATGCACTGATAAAACTTTGTGCGGTAGGATTCTGGCGAAAACTTTCTGTTAAAAAACAGTTGGAAAGAATAGCTGCCAGAATGATCAATGGCATATAGACCCTGTCTTAGAAAAGATTTAAAAAAGACTTGGTTTGGCAGTATGAGAGAGGCAATGAATGCTTTCTATTAATGAATCCAAGGTACAAACCCCAAGGGGGTGAAAGGTCTATATTTATAGCTAAACCTAGGACAGGATTGGCACAAGAATGTATTAGAGCTGTGTGAAGCTTCAGTCGCCAATTCGATTCAGAGAAGATTCAGCCCAATTTGGCAGCTGAATCTCCAAATCTGAATTGAATTGGGAGACCCATTAAAAGGTCTGAATTGAATCCAAAGCCTCTGAATTGATTCGGAAAAGATTTGGACAGATTCAGATAGATCTTGATAAGAATATGAATGGAACTATATGATGTGGCTTGCCTGGGATAACAAGGGCTTGGATCTGATAACTTAGGTAGGAGGTCCATTTCATTTCCTTATAATGCATTCCCATTTCCTTAAAGTCAAATTTGCACTTGTGTACTGAATTATGTCCTGTTTTTCACATACTATTTGATAACTTCTAATTCCCTGAACACCTTATTGTGGCTTCATTAAACAAAGTAGTTAAACATAATCCTGATTTTAAGCATGCAGGTGATCCCATTGATATCCTTTCCTGTTAATGGCAGAACTGACTAGTTTAAAATTGGGCATTATGCTTAACTAGCTTTCTGAATCAGAGTCATATTGAGCAAATTTTGAAAAACTGATTCTAACAGTACATTTAACAGGCTCTAGATTAATTATTTCTCACATACAGAGGGAGAAGTCTTTTGGCCTTGAAACTCGTATCTGACAGGAATGGAATTAACTTTCTAAAAATAATTATATGATCCTTTTATTCAAATTCCAAAGATACAGTAGGTAGAGTAGATATGAAGCGACTACTAAGTTGTTGTTCTTCCTTAATCCATGTTCTCTTAATGGGTCAGTTAATCTGTTCATGAATTGAAATGAAATACTGATAAAAGAAGATCTATAGGTACCATAGAGTCACTTTCTGCCGTCTTGGAAACATGTCCTGTGGAATCTGATTTGTTCTATGTGTTTTTAACTTTGGTGTTTTTCTTTTATAAGCTCATATCAACCTTCAGATGTTTTTTAAATATTGTATGCTCTTCTGTTTCCAAAGTTATTAAATCCTGGGAATCTCTCTCTTCTCTGTAGCTGTTGCTGAGTATAGATATACACAATTTGGGAGGCAGATGCTCAGCTGGTTACAGTCAACAGAGTTATAACAGGTTTATGCTTGCTAAAGATAAGGATCATGGATGCTAATCTAAACCAAAAAATTCTTAAAACCCATTGCTTCTGCAACACTAACCTAGAAATCTTTTGAAAACAGGTGCTTTCATGACATTTCTAGTACATCCTTCATTTATAAAAATAAAAAACAAAATCAGGTCCTCACATGAAGTTCTGGTATCTCTTTTCAGTTTTAATTGGAAGAAGAAAGTGCAAAAAGTGGAAGAAGAGATGAACACGATTGGTACTTTACAAATTACAGACAAGCCATTTGGGTTTGGTGCGATTTGGGGTTAATTTAGCTTTGTTTTTATTGGTTTTTCATTCATAATATCTTTGATCATCAGATACTTGTTACACACCAAGAGTCTCAAATATTGTCTGTGTAAACTTCAGCATATGCAGATTGGCCCATGGACCATATTTCCATGTATTTTCAAACCTGTGAAGTACCTTGATTTCATTTATGATTCTATCAAATGCCTGAAATGACAAAAAAAAATACTTACTGCATTTTAGTTATATTTTAATGCAAAGTAACAGCCAGATATACGAACTATCTAGTCATTTCTTTATGGACCATGTAGAAGTGTCCTGTGAACTACCAAGGGTTTGCATATCATAGTCTAAGAACCTTTGCTGTAAAGAAAAATTAAAATACAGTTGCAGAACAAGAGTTATGCTCTGAATAGAAATAGATTCTGTGAATAATTTAACTGAGGTAGGAATAAAGGGGGATACTGGAAAGTGATGATATAAAGCAAAATTAGATTAATATAATGAATACAAATGTTTTCTTTTGTATAAACACGATCTTTAAAGACAGTTTATGAAAGACACAACAAATCTTTGATTTTTTTGGAGGATCATTTGTATTAGCAGTCAGACTCTCCATGTATATTGAAATGCCATTTAAAATTCTAAGCATATATTGAGAATTTAGCATCTATTTAATGGCTCAGTGAGTTAGATGCTGTATCAGTTTTTTAGCCACACTGATTTCTGGTAATAAAAATGATGGAATGTACAACACTGACAAAATGGCATGTGTATCCCTATGCAAATTAAAGGCCTAATTTTGCCATTAGTTGTCCTTATACAGCTTCAATTAAGCAGGTACAATTTGCATTAACTGAATTTTTTTTAAAAATATCATATGTAGGCCTTTAAAGCAATGAATTAGAAAGGATTAGTTTCAAAATCCATGTTTAGCTGATTATATCCAGGTGTGATGAACACCTGCAATTCTTTGGTTTCATTGGGAGCTTCAAGTACTCTTCTGAAAAATCAAGCTTGGTGTTCTTAAATCTGAGTTTGGTGCCTCACCTGAGTTTAAAAGCTTTTGCCAACATTTTTAAAGATTTATTCAACCTCTACCTGCCAAATGACTTGAGACATTATGTACTATAAATACCCTTTTCACCATGTTGAATATTAAAACCAGATTTACTGTGAACTTATATTTAGTTATGTATAGATTGTTATTAAAACACAGTCCTCATTTCACAAATTATGAGCATCATTACATTTGTTCTGGGTTGGGGTGGGGTGCATTAATTAGAGCAGCTCCAAGTTGCTGTAATTAAGGCATCTACAGTGTCACATGTATTCAGTGCCCCGCTTTTCAAAATGGTGGCAGGGGCACTTTAACTAAAACTTGTTCAATGAACTTTAGTTAAAGTGCCCCTGCTGCCATTTTGAAGCATGGGGACACTGAATACATGTGACATGGAGGTTGCTGGAGCATGCTAATTAACACACTCCAGCAGACTTGATTAATCAAGCCTTCTCCAATGTGTGCTAATTAGCCTGCATTGGAGTAGACGTCCAGCATGTATATAGGTACCCTATGAGCATAATCTGCTTCCTGTTTAGAGGGAGTGAAAAGTGGTCTTATTTAAAAAAAAAAAATTGTCTCCTTATTGCTGTTGACAAGATAAGTACAAGACAGAGCTAGCCAAGAGTTATATAGCAGTGGAATCCTGATGCCACAGACCTTAGGAAACATTTAGCTTGGGAAAGTGTTTAATTTCTGGAGACCAAAAAGTATGCTTCTATGAGACTCTGAGCCCTGCTAGCAAGGCATAGTCTTTCCTCTCTCACTCCAACCAATAATGTATCGTTGCAAACATATAATTCAATTATTTTAATTAATGTTAAAATGTTAGATTTGTTTAAATTTAAGAAGATGTGTATAAATCTGCTGGTAGTGATTAGTAAAAGTTTCAGAAGGTGGGGAAGCAACAGCTTGAAGGGGAAAAGATAATTGGTGTTGTTCAAAAAGAAAGAAGGAAGGATACCACAGAAGTCCTTAAAGATAAGTCTTGGAATCTAGGTATGAAGAAGTATGCGTGCCCGTAAAATACATAATGTTAGTATGCATTGCAAATACAGAGGTGAATTGGAATATCCTAAAGGAAGAACTGAATGACCCTCATGGGTGTATCCAGATGAACGTGTACATATGGTTTGCAGCACCCTATACCTGTATGTGGCACCACAAACCATAAGCAGCACATGTGAAACTGTGCTGCACTACAAATTTTCAGCACGATGCCACAAGTTGATACCAGAGGCCATGTCCACATGAGCGTAGACATTTGTTTCCCTGTGGACAAGAAGCAGAGGTCCACCTTGTACCACTGCTACTTGTCCCTGGGGAATGCCTGTGCTACATGCCCTCAGTATCAAAAGAAAAAAACACTGCAAAAAGCAGTATGGCACAGATAGCAGCAGCGCACACCACCAAAAACACAGCCTGACTGTCCAGAGCCACCCTGCAGCGGTTTTTTCTTTTGATAATGGGACAGCTGTATCAGAACCACTGCTGCTCTTGTAGGCCTCCAGGACCCGAAGTAAGGCTGCTGGCCTCCCCAACCCCATTGGGGGCAATTTGGTGCATGCTGGAGCGTATGTGCAGGGGTGTGTCCTGGGGCACAAAGCAGTGGCACAAATGTGTGCTGCTCTTTTTTGTGCTCCTGGAGACTCATGCCTCTGCATGTCAGGATGTGCCCCATGAATGCATTAACAGAATAGAATGAGATTTGGTAGTATAAAATGCAAAGATATAATCTGAAAGCAGGGGTCCTTGACCATTTTAGGCTTGAAGTACCCCTCAATAGGCTTGAGACAATATTTGAAAAATGCCAGATCTTAGTTTTTGATTGATTTTTTACTACAGAAAAACAACAGAATGATTCTTCTAGTGCAAAGAACTCATAAAGCCCACAATAAGTCAGAATATTTTAACAATGTGCTTTGCTATTTGAAGCTTCTGGGTTTCTCTCATGAATCATGCTTTCACACTTAACAGTGCTAATATTACATGGAACCCTGCAGCACTCTTGAAAGGATTTCAGGGTATCCCTGGGTATGTGGTATGTGGCACCCTGGTCAAAAATCACTAGTTTAGGGACTAATTGCAGTTTCTACAATGTGCTGACCCTCATTGGAAACAACAGAAGAGGGGTAGATCGGGGTATACATTTAACAGAAAGATCGGGGTATACATTTAATCACTAAATGATTATTAATCACAAATAAGGTGCAGCTGTTGAAAATAAATATATAGTAGATACAGAGAAATATTAATGCAACTGTAGAATGCGTTGGTTAGATCTCACCTACAATACTGTATACAGTTCTGCTCACCCATGTTGCAAGAGGAATGAGGAATACAAATTGGAGCAGATAGAGAGGAGGACCTCCAAGATAATCAGGGGAATGATGCACATATCTTAGGAGGGAAGACTAAAAGAACTTGATTTGTTTAGCATAGCAAAACAAAGCCTGTGAGTGGGAAAGATTGCTCTTTATAAATACATAAGAGATGTAAACAACACATTTGAAAAGAAGCATTCAACTTGAAGGAACCTGGCATGAGAACAAATGAATGTACACTTGACGTAAAAAAAATTTAGGCTGGAGTTTAAAAGAAGGCTTTCAACTATCAGTAGTGTGATGTTTCAGTGGAGCCTCCCATTCAGAGTCAGGGGGTTAAGCAAAATGCATAGTATTCTAAGACAGAGCTTGATCAATTTAGAGAACTAATTATATGCTATTGGGTCCTGCAATGGTCCAGGACATTGCGACCCCCAAGGCCATGTCCCTGACAAAAAATAAATAAACAAATAAATAATAATGGTTTCAAGTTATAGGTTACCACATTTGCATAAAACTTACTGAATTATAGCAATAACAAAATATTAACACACATGCTGTGATCTATTAACCTGTTGGTTAACTAAATAATTGCTCTGGAACTTCCCAAGTTATCTTCTGTGACTTTCTAGTAAAATACAGTAGCTATTGTGTAGTGCCAATCTTAAGGATTGCTTTGCAACGAAACTCATTCATTGTACTAACATGTGGAGCTAGAACAGGGGTGGGGAATTATTTTGGGCAGAGGGCCACTTACCCAGTTTTGGCAAGCTGTTGACAGCCGCATGGGTAGCCCTGCCACTTGACAGGTGCCATGCCCTCTCACTGCCATCTTGTGACTGGAAGTCCTACCCCTAAACCCTGACCTTTGCCACCAGAACTAATCCTTTCAGCAAGGGCTTTTGTCATCTTGGAACCAGAAAAATACCACATTATATTCTAAAAAGTGAACATTTAAAACATTCATTCATTTAATTCCAAAAAATATTTTGACCTGGTTTACATGTGTTTGTGTAGTGTACATAGAGATGATTGTATGTAAAAGCTTAAAATAAAGTCTTACCCTTCTATATTGTGGGGAGGGGGGATGGGTATAGGTTTGAGGGGGCTGTGGGTATATGAGATGTGGGGGAAGGTGTGGGCCAACTTAATCAGATGCTGTGAAAGGATGTGTACAGAGCAGTGTATAGGATGGAAAGAATGATTTGAAAACAAATGGCAGGAAGGGAGTAGGAGAGGATGGAGGGAGAAGTGCTGGGAGACACAATAAAGCAAAAAACCAATAGGAACAAAAGGGTCACAAAAACTGATCGAAGTAAAGGGATCCTGGTTTAAATCACAGTTAGCACAATCCAGTCTGTGGAGTCTGTAATTAATTCTTCCTCAATTTTTCCTTCACGTCAGTTTTTAAACATTTGCTGCCTAGGAAGAACTAATCTGAGGTTGGAGAGGGAATCTACTGAAAGTGGAACTGTGACATCTTCATGACTGTAAAATGGAAATTAACTCTACCAAATCCCTGGTTTGCTAAATCCTGGCAGGGAAACACATGACCACTAAGGTGGCTTTCCTAGTTTCCTAGGAAAGGGGAAAGCCACTTTCTTGGCAGGGGGTAGTACCTTGACCATAGTAGGGCATAGTCTTCCACTTTCTCTTTCAGTGGGAAGATGTAAGTCAATCTCTGTGGTGCACTGTGACCAGTGGGGTCCCTCAAGGCTCTGTCCTTGGGCCTACACTATTCAACATCTTCATTAATGATGTGGACATTGGTATCAGAAGCAGACTGGCCAAATTCGCCACTGACACCAAACTTTGGGGTAAAGCATCCATACCTGAGGACAGGAGAGTGATCCAGGCTAACCTTGACAGGCTCAGGAAATGGGCAGATGAGAACCTGATGGTGTTTAACACTGAAAAATGCAAGGTTCTCCACCTTGGGAAGAAAATCCTGTGGCATGCTTATAGGCTCAGCAGTGCTAGATGTCTATGAAATCTATGAAATCTTGGCTATACGCTCACTTTATGAAAATGGGAGACTCCTCCCTAGCTTGCTTCTGTGTCCATATGGCTGATGGGAAGCGAAACTCTGGGGCATCTGAACCCCAAACCTCTGGGTTTAGGCCTGCATGTAGGATGGCCGCCAAAGTATTTGGAAACATTTGAAGCCCCAGGCGGGGGTGTATAATGTTTGCTGGTAGTAGGGCCACATGTGGTTCTTGAATGACTCACAGATTTGGAATTGATTTGGCTTGGAATACATTTTGTTGCTGTTGTTGTTTTTAAAGGAAAAGCCAGTAACTTGGTTTATGCCTGGGACCCATATTCTACTAGACAGCAGCCTCTCTTTCAGCAGTACAACAGTGGGCTGCTTTCCATAAATCAGAAAGAAGGACTAAAGGAAGTACTAAATGACGGTGCAATAACAGAGTTCTGCTGTCTGCACTGTGTTGGCCACACATGGTTATTTTTAGCTGCTACAACACCGTAGCAGGGCACTATAGTGAGGGAGTGCATTGCTGCAGCAATGTAGCTGTGGCATCATGGATTTTGCACATCGACATTATGTCGCCATAGCACATTGCTACTGTGACATAGCGTCATATGTAGATGCGCCCAGTTATTCAGGTGATCCCTTTCCATTCCCTGTTCCTTTAATGGAAGGACCAGAGTTACTTTCAATAAGATATAAGGCTAAATGATTAGGCCCTAGATCTACAAATAGACTTACTTAGGGTGTTGTTACACATTACAATTTGCATGAACGGCGCATGCCTCGGCTGGGGGGCATGGCTTCACTAGTGGTGCCAGAAGCTTGGCAGTGAGGAATGGGGAGCTCTCACAGATGCTGCTGGCAATGTCAGCAGTGGCGGGGGTGGCAGTGAGCATCAACCATGGGTCAGAAACCACCCACAGGCACCGCTGGCACTGTCAGCAGCTGCCAGGGGTGATCAGGGACCACCTGCAGATGTCGGTGGTGGTGCCTGCAGTGGGGTGGCAAGCAGCGACTGCCCACAGGTGCTGCTGAGAGGATCCATGGTACCTTTTTGCAGGGGGTGCACCTCCCCATGTAGGAGGTGCATGTGCACCTGTGTGCATCCACTATGCATCACCCCAACAATTTGCATGTGATCACTCTAATGAATGTTAGGTGGTATTAAAGTTAGCAGTCAAACATTAAGAATTAATGCCTTTTCTAACATGCACAGCTCTGACTTGCTGTTAGAAGGTGGGAGAGCATGGACATGAAAAGGAGCTGTCAAGTTAATCTGTTCCCTGCTTACCCGCATCCTGGGATACAGGAGATTGGCAAATTGCTGATATTCACCCCATGGAGAAGTGGTGAGAAGATCTATGTCTATCTCATTCTTAAGTTCTCTTGGGATCCCCAAATTAAGTGTCTGCATCTCAATGACCTCTGAAGTGCCATAGTCCTGTAAGCGTTCATGCTCAAATACACACCTGCAGGATTAGGCCCTGCATAAAACATAATGCTTTTTGCTGCTGGTGCCAAGAGTTCCTTCCCTTCTTTGTTCATAAAACAGTCTTTGCACAAAATACACAAACAGTCATTCAGGGTACGGTTCAGTACCCTGGTCTTTCCTTCCCAAGGTTATGCCCAATAAATAGGTGTCAACTCATCTGGCCCCACAAGCTGGATGAGTGGTGTAGGGCCTGTCCATGGGCTGGATCAGGCTTACAGTCCTCATCCCCTGCCCCCCGCATACCTGATCCAACACAGGTGTGCGGCCCCTATCTGGGCTGGTTTGAGATGCACCATCATGAATCACCATGGGCAATACAGCCTGGGACCTGGCCTGAATGAGCTCTGTGTATACTGTATGTCCAAGGTGCAACAAAAAGCAACATCAGGAACCAGATTTTGAGATTTTGTGGGTCTGTTTCTGCCCCTAGGCTGTATATTTTACACTCCTGCCCTAATCATTAGACACAAGGTCATGATCATTTTCCCCTGCTCTGGTTCACTAATATTACATTCTTCTCTCTGAAGATTTTGGTACATATTTCTCTATGGGTATATAGCTATTTTTTTACATCTTTAATTGATTTCAGTGGGCCAGTATCCTGACATTATGAATGAAGTACACATATCATTTATCCCAAGAGCTACATGAAGCAGAGACATTACACATAAAGGTCTTCTTTATGGATGACAGTATGGGGTGTGAAATAAAGTACCCTTTTCTAACACTCTTGGATCATGTTGTAAAGTCCTTGAGGCAGGGACTTTCAGCTACATTCATTTGTAAATTGAGATTTTCAACATGGTATAAAGTGATTATAAAAAAACTCATGTGCTGCATAAATCAGTGAACCATGGGTTCCACAATATGCTAAGGAATGAATAATCTTGAATGATTTTACTTGAAGCTTATGTATCTTCAGGCACATACATGTCCATTAATTTTGTGGGCACATGCACACTTTGTTATATTGATTTAAGTTAAAGACAGATCCATTTCAGGAGTGGTGTAATTACCATGTAGACAGATCTTTGTAATACATATTTGCAAATACAAATAAGTCTGAGTACAAAATGCCTTCAAGGGTACGATAACTTCTGATGTAAATCAAAGTGAAAATTGAAAGTCATAAAAGGAAGTGAAATATTGACTAGTCTAAGATTTCTATTGTTGAGATGTTAAAAACCTTTCATCTTTAGTGAATTTTCACTTGAAATATTTATCTTCTCTGTTTTCATTTGGTAACATGTGAAACCTTTAAGTGTTTCACTGGCATTTAATCGCTGCAGGGAAAGGATGATCTTTCTCTCATGAAAAAATGCACAGAAAGTGACCTGTGAGAACAGAAAAGAGACTAGAGGGTGTTCTGTCCCATTGCAAGGAGAAATAAAATGCTCATGTTGACAGAAGCATTACTCTAGTGGGTGATACAGTTAGTAAAAGGACGATACCTAAATCAGTTGCTAAATTGGGTATATTCAGAGAGAAATTACTACAATGTTTGTATGCTTATTAAAGGAACTTGGATGACAAAACAGAGGCTCTTGAACCATTGGTTCAAGGCACGTGGAACAGAAATAGTGAGTACTTTTCTTCCAGGATAAACACAGGTATGACATCCAGGGACAAATATAACATCTTTTCCTAGATATAGGTATTTGAACAGTATATACTACTTAACAAAGATAGAAATAAAAGATAGTATTGTGTACTGATGTGATGGCCTGTAAAGAAGTAAAGCATACAATGGATAAAATTATTTCTTTTGGTCAAAAATCACCTTGAGGAAAGATGGCAAAAGAGGTTCTACTTGATCAGCTATAGACCACCCAAGAATAGGGAAATCTTTATTAATATCAAATTGATAAATAGCACAGGGATTAGAGAATAATAGCAAATTAACTCCTATAAAGTCTCCACTAAAGATGGGAAAAAAATAACACTAATAAGAGTAGGGCTCAGAGATTCCTGCAACAGCTGATAGACTATCACAATGAACCATAATGATACTATTTTAGTATTGTACTGTTTTAGTATGTAATCATTATATTATCAACTAACTACAAATTGATTTAGCTTAAATTAGTATCAAGAAAAACAGATCACAAACTAAGTTTTTTATGTTAAATGGAAAAATTCAAGTAACTAAGGACACCTACATGTGTCCCAGATGCCTGCTCTGTGCCAATTTTATTCTTCAGCAGCTTCCGTGTCATGTGTATTCAGTGTCCTCACATTTCAAAAAGGCAGCAGGGGTACTCTAACTAAAGCTTGTTCAACAAAAGGATATTCAACAAAATGGTGGTGGAGGTGCATGGGACACTGAACAAACAAGATGCTAGGGGTGCTTTAATTAGAGCGGCTCCTGAGAGCCACTCTAATTCAAGCATTGCCCCCTCACACACCCCATAACATGTGTAAAGACACCCTAAGGGACCTAGCTAAAGTCATCAGTGAAACCTGAAGAGCTCATAGATTTAAATTTGGAAGAGACTTGAAATTTCTTTAAGCTAAAGGTGGCAATTGAAAATTTATAAGAAAGTGGTTCAGACCTAACTGAATGAAAAAAACACTTCAAAAGAATCACTAGTTGTAGAGAGAGAGTTTTCAGTGAATGGAAGAAAAAAAAGATCAAAAAATAAATATGCAAAGAACCACATCCCAGAGGTATGAGTGTAGGGATAAAATGAGAATGCAATGAAACTTGAAAAACAAATGGCGAAATGTTAGCTATATATATGGCTGAAGAACTTTTGCCATCTGATTTTCAATTTCCTTTGAAAGGTTTAGCTTAACCTGAATTTATGTAACGAAAAAGGGAAAAGAATTGAAGAAGGGGTAAAAAATTATGCATGCACAAATGCAATCTTAGGATATAGTGAATGAGGTACTTCCAGTAGAGAAGTGAAAAAACAGAGTGTAATTTCTATAGGGGTCTGAGGAGATCTCATCAGGGATTTCTCATAAAAGTTAATGAATAGTTAAGCATGTGATGAAGTGAATTGTTGTTTGCAAAACTCATGGCTCCCTGAACTAGTTAGTTTCTAAGGTACCCCCTGTCCTCAAGAACTCTTCTGCCTCAAGAAAGTTGAATTCAAAACTTGAATAATTAGAATACAGTAACCAAAAATCACCCAAACCTACCTAGTTTTAAGATGAAGCTTCATCTTTTTGTGAAAAACTACCTGGAACCTCCTAGGTCAGTGGATCATTGGAAAGTAGGGCTGGAAGGGACCTCTAGTTGAGGCTAAAGGTCAAAATCATCTAGTCTATCCCCCTACTTAAGGCGGGATTGTTCCTGACTAAACCATCCCAGCTAAGTGTCTGTCTAACCTGCTCTTGAAAATATCCATTAGTATATTTGAATGCCTGACCACCCCCATAGTGAGAACATTCTTCCTAATCTCCAACCTAAATTTTCTCTGCTTCAGTAGAAGACCATTGGTTCTGGTTCTGCCCCTTACTGCCACACAGAAAACTTTATCTTCATACTCTTTATAATCTCTGTTGCAGAGCAATGAAAGTGAAGGGGTAGAGACCCCTTTCCCAGGGCCAGAACAGCATTGGGGAAGTCCCACGGCCCTAGGGAAATGGCCCTGAAAGTCCTGTGACTGGGGAATACTCACTTGGTGCAGGCACAGCAGTGAAGAGCAGGAAACTGCAGGAACCACCTATGCAATTAATCACCTATTTATCTGTGTGGCTGGGGCTGCCACAGGAAGATGCTGTCATTAGGCAACACTGACAGTCAGCTTTAAAAGCTGGCTGCCAGGAAGAAGCCAGAGAGCAGCAGCCTGGAGCCAGCTGTGTGCTCCCAGCTAGTACACCTGGTGTTGCCTCAAGCCAGAGATATCAAGCCAAATCCTGAAGAGGAGCTTACCTTCTTACCTGACAAATGACACTCACCACTGGACAAGGGAAGGGACACCAACGGACTAATTCTAGGTCAACCTGCAGGGATGCCTGAGTAGGGAAGAGAGACTTCTACCTCCCTGATTCATTTTTATTTGTTTCTTTTTGTAATTTTGTGTTACTCCTGGGGTCAGAGACTGTGGCCATATTTATTGACATTACTCCTGGGGCTGAGGGACCAGGGGCTCTCGGGGACTCCAAGAAGAAGGCTGGGTTGGCCCAACTGGCTTGTCTGGCCAACCTATGAAACATAGTCATAAGGAGGGGAGTATTCGCCTGTGTCTGCTGAGTACTTTACAGGCAGAAGAACACTGTAGGAGGAGTCACCATCCTGTGACCAGCGTGCACCCAGACACTGTCTATTAAAATCCATCTGAGACCCGATTAGGGATATGCTGCATGCACTGGCACCTGAGAGAGCTCATGCTATCTGTCATATGGCCATTTCCATCAGGTTGGAGCATGGAAGGCATGTAGGGGAGGTGGAGCTCCAAGGACATCCTCATGTGAAACCTCCAAACAAGTTCTAGCCAGACAGGAACCTCCTGCACTTGAGCTTGAGATCAAGAGGTGGTGAGTGAGTATCAGGGACTTCCCATAGGAGGTGACACATGGTGAAAACAAGTGCTGGAAAAAGGCCTAGCCTGAGCCAGGATCCCCAACCCCAAGCTGCCTGGGAGCAGTTACTCAAGCTTAGGCAGGCACAATCACCCTTCAGATATTTAAAGACTGTTGTCAAATTTCCACTTAGTTTTCTCTTCTCCAGACTATATCATCCAGTTATTTCAGTCTTTACTCATAAGTCAAGTTCCTTAGGCCTCTTATCATGTTTTAATGCTTGTATTTCAGTGGGTGGTCAGTTTAACAAAGCTTAGCTCCAAGTGCAGGCTGCTTCTAAACCAGTTCATGCTATCACCACTGGTGGCAGAGCCAGAACTGAAGCTAGAGCCAGAACCAGAGTCACTGCTCGTCCCCTCACAACCACAGTATATCTCCCCTGCTGCCTCTCCTTGTCACTTGAAGAAAGTACCATATTGTACCATATTGCAGAAATGCTGTAAAAGCATCCTACAGAAGAAATGTCCCCTAGATCCATGGGCCAGATAAAATATCTCCATTGGCTTTTGTCTCAAGACAGAGTCCAGGGCACTATTGTTGCTGGCAACCACATCACATAACTTCACTCAATAAATTGATCAAATTCCATCTTTAAATCATAAATCATGAAGTCATTCAGCTGCAAGAACACATAATCTATCTATTCCATAATGATCTTAGAACCGATATCAACTATGCTGATGACACACACTTAAGCAAGTCTGGCAGTACTTGTCTCAAGAAAGACAAGGTTGAGAGTGTGCCAGGGTATAGCAAGCTTGATGGCTCTTGAGCTTGGTAATGTGATATACTGGATCTTGGTTTGCTAGTTCACATCTGTCTTAGGTTACTAATAGACAGGGATGGATCCAGAGAGAGGGGGGAGGGGATTCAGTGGTGTAGTCACACCCTGATATGATTCCTATCCCACCCAAACTTTAAAACCAACTGTCTGACAATTTCTTACAACTATTTTGACTAGTTTTGCCTAGGTTGTTATGATTTTTTAAAACTTAATATTTAATCTAAGCAAATTAATACATATTCTAATAGTTATATTTGTTTTTGCTTTGATCTGAAATTGAATAATATAGCACTAGCCCCCTAGCATATTAGTAAATCTTCTAGTTTAACTGGAGAAAAAAATGTTTGTTGTATTCTATGTGATGATACACCACACCATCTGCACCCTCTTTTCAAAATCCTAGATTTGCCCATGCTAGTAGATACTGATTAGATCATGTCTCATCACTGACATAAATTTAGTCAGTCATTTATGTCTCTAAGATTTGCATTTTTTATTTGGAATCTCAATGTAGAAGCCAAAGTTTAAGGACATTAAAAATGATCTTTAATGCTCGAGAACAGAGGTGGTCAGCCTGCAGCAGGCGTGCCACAAGTAGAGAGGGCAGCTTCTGTATATGGCATGTGACAGACAAGGGAAGAGACAGGCAACACCATGGCAGAGACAGCAGAGAACAGAAAGCAGGGCAGAAGATTAGGACGTGAGAACAGGGCAAGAAATAGAAAGCAGAGTAGAAGATTGGGCAGGGGAAGGGGATTGGGCTGGCATTTGGGGAGGGTACAGGGCTAACTTGTGGCATGCCAGCTACAAAGGTTGGGTTCCATTCCTCTACAGCAGTAATGAAGCACGCTGTTAGTGCCAATACTTATTTTAATATATAGGACTTTGCGATTATGGAATCTCAATCCTCCACTTCAGAATTAGAATGTTTTTTCCCCATGTTATTACTTAAACTTTTGACAAATCCACAACAGAATTAAAAACTATGCATTAATATTTTTTAAAAGTCTCTATTTTTAAAAACAGTATTTTCACATTTCTCACGTAAGCTCTTTAATTAATTATCAAGAGAACTAATGTGATTACAATATATTTCCTGAAACAAATCACTAGTTAAGTTGCCAACTCAAGAAACTGTATAGTGTCTCACCATGACTATGGGAATCAATCACAAGGATCTGCAAAATTGTTAAAATTACTAAATGTTTTGCTATGTAATGTATTAAGCTAGTTTTTGAGAAAAAAAATGTTAATATTTTTTAACAAAGTATTTACAAATACTGTAGTGCTCTTATGAACTATAGAAAGGGAACTTCTCAATGTAAATTATTTGGCATGATACTTCCTGAAAATATGAAAGGCTCTTTTTTATGAACTGCTGTGATTCATTTTACAGCAAATGTAAGTTCTGAATTTTTGTTTTCTTGAACACAATGTATCATCCATATTTTGAAAATCAAAGTAGGTCTAACAAAGGAGTGTTCAGTAAGGTCCTGTGAGAGAGAGTGCAGTTTACATCATGTCAGTTTCTTTATTGTAATAGATCTACAGCAAAGGAATAACCGTTAGATTATACCAGCAGTTGCAGCACTCAAGGGGTTAACCATAATGACATATCAATCACTTTCAAGGTAAGCTATAACTGTAGCTAACAAAATAGCAAGAATCAACCTTTCTAGGAGTGCTTAAAATTTGGAAGAATGCAAGTACACAGAGATGACAATATTTCCAGCTAATTTTACAGACTTGAAAATATAGTGCTTTTTCCAACTTTTTGCATCAATAAAGGCAGCATATGAACATACATATATAGGGAAAGAAAAAAGACCAGAGCAAGTCTAATTTCTTTTATTGCTTGTTGCTATACAGTTTTTATTCTTTTTTAGGAGCATCATGACAGTCTAGCTTCTTGGAATCCAAGAAACATGATTGCAAATGACAAGCACTAGAACAACAGCCGTAGTCAAAGAATAAGAAGCATTATGTAGCCTCCAGACTGAATAACTTACTTTTGCTTTCAAGAGAAAGGCATGCAGTCTAACCTCCTCACTGGGTGTGTTTACACATGCATTTGGTCTAGGATCAGTTTACTTGCAAGTAAAGTACTTGCAACTAAATGCTTCCAAGTAGGAAAGAACACATGCAGGGAAGCAGGAGCAGATTTTCTGTTAAAAGCAGCAAACTGCTCCTGTTTCCTGGGGCCCTGCAATAGGCTCCTGCCACCAGGTGGAGTTCTAGGCTTCTTCAAGTGCTGGCAGGGAGCACTGGGCCAGAAGAGAGTTGTCTCTTGGTCAGGGCTGAGACATTACAACCTGCCCCTGGGGGCTGCCTGCTACCAGGCTGGATACAATATCCCCCTGCCCCTGTAGCAGTGAGCTACTGCCCCTGGCTCCCCAATCAGGAGCAGGAGACTCAGAATGAGCTTCAGGGGAGGGGCAGGTCCCAGCCCCCTGTCCCAATCCACCAGTGGGGCAGCTAACAGCTTGCTCACTGCTAGTTACCACACTGACAGGTGGGGCAGAAGGCTAAGACCTACCCCACCCCTGCAGCTCTTTCCAAACCCTGTGGCTTGATCACCAACTGGAACACAGAGATAGGACTTACCCCTGATAGGACAGTTCCCAGCCCCTGTTCTGACATTGCAGGGCAGAGACTGGAGAGCCTGTTCCCAGCTCAGCTTCCCAGCCTGTTCCTTGCCAAGCTGTGTGCTCCTGGAGTTGGGTGAGGAACAGACTTCCCAGCCCCCTCCATCAGGGAGCTCCCAGCACCAGCTTTGCAACAGTGGAGCCAGTGCTGGAAGATCCTTATCTCCCGGTGCCAGCTCGGCAGTCATTGGGCCCCTATCTCCTGGTGCCAGCTTTGTGGTTGTGGGGCTGGCACTGGGAGATCCTTATCTCTCAGCCCAAGCTCTGCAGTCATGGGGCCAGTGCTGGGAGATAAGGGTCTCCCAGCCCAAGTCTCACAGCCACAGAGGTCAGGCTGGGAGATAAGGATATCCCAGCCCCGACTCTATGACTGCGGAGCTGGTGCTGGGAGATAAGGGTCTTCTAGCGCCCCACTCCCCAATCATGATGGTGAAGTTGGGGCTGGAAGATAAAGATGCAGTCTTTTGTCCCCTGGCGGCTGATTGACTGGGAGCAGATTTGCTCTGGGTCAGGCATCTACATGAGCATTATTGCACCA
Organism: Alligator mississippiensis; assembly: GCF_030867095.1. Classification (NCBI taxonomy): domain Eukaryota; kingdom Metazoa; phylum Chordata; order Crocodylia; family Alligatoridae; genus Alligator; species Alligator mississippiensis. The sequence goes on from NC_081825.1 coordinate 62,360,915, forward strand.
TTACTAATCAAAAGTAAATTTGCTACTTGAATTTGCAGGTAGTAACTTTACTCTCAGTTTGCAAGGTTTACTGTGCATTAAGCATGTGCACATTTAGACACACATGCTTACTGTGCAATCAATTATGCCAGTGAGCCATAAAGTGTCTCATGTAGATGCACCCATTTATTACTACAGTAGATTCAACTTGCAACAAATTCAGTTATAAATTATTTGGGTATAAATAACTGCATAATCATATTATTTGGAATTATAAATATGTAGACAGACTAACACAGGCAGAGAGTACTGGGAGATAATCATTAAAAAGGAATAATGTTCTCTAATATACAGCCATGAGCATTTTTGTTTTAATCTGGTTTATTCCTTAAGGGCTCATGAACTAAGCTGTTAAACTAACCTAGTTTAATTGATTTTGGGCAACCCTGGATAAATCTATTTCTCAGTTCACATATTTACAAAATACAGACATATAGGACATACCTATCTAACTTACAGGGCTGAAGGAGATGTAATTGTTGAGTGTGAAGAGATTCTCAAATTAAAATATGCTATTACAATACTAAGTGTTACACAAATCCAAGAAGCAGATGAACCTTAACTAAGAAATTGACAGGAGAAGTGCTTCTAGTCACTTTTAAGGAATGACTATGAAATATATAACACAAAACAATTAAAAGATTTATTTATTTTTATCAGTTACAAAGGATTGGAATTCTTGTGTCTGCCTTCTCTAAATTTCTAGATGTCACTTGGACATCTGGCAGTCTATTGCTATAACTGCATCAGGACTTTTGAACTGAGAAATAGTCAAGGATGTCTTGTATACAAAATTTTCATAGAAAAAATGTTTATTTTAATTAACTTTACATTTTCTGGACAGGATAGCTGAAACACTGTTTTAAACTGTCATACTGAAACAGGTATTATCATCCAACCAATTTTTAATAAAAAAAATACAGATTTCACATTTTAATATTTCCAGTTTGAAACCAAGTTTCTGTAAAGTTTCACAGAGAAACCAGTCACTGTTGAGTTTTCATTGCACTTCATGATGGAAATAATGTTGATGTGTTAATTCCTGTAAAAGAGGTTAATTTTGAATCACTCTATTAGCTTCAATGATACTCATAAACAGATGATTATGGTTATTTAACTCCCAGTAGTATATTCACTAGGCAAGTACAAACAAGGCCCTATTCAAAAACAGTAAAATAGGAGAAACATGAGTCATAATCATAAAACCGCTTCTAAACCAAAATATCCAAACTATTCAAGTAGGAAGCAGCATTAGTAACTTCTAGCTGCAGTAAGCTTCAGCACTAACATATGAGGGCCACTCCTAGAGAGAGAGGAGGAAAAAATGTTTCCCCCTTTGAACATCTAGTTAGAAAAGATCCTGTAAATCCAAACTTTCCATTCTCACTTATAGGTAAGAAGCACCAGATTGATTATTGAAAAATATCTATCAAGTAAGACTTTTTAACACCAATTATTATTTTAAAACTGTCCCATAATATTTTTAGAAACAAACATGCTAAAAACCTTCCCACCCAGAAGGGATGCTTATTAAATGCTTATTTTTTTAGATGGTAAAAAATATTAACAGTTCTCATTTCTCCTCCTCTACTAATTAAAAACCCCAGAAGAAAAATATTTGGTAGGAAATGTCAATTAAACTAAACACTAGTGCTGATCCAAACCTGATAAATGTACCAGATAACATCAGAACTGACTTTCTGTTCAGTTTATTTATATTCCATTTCAGTTCCTCATGCTCCCAGTGCAGTAGGATGAATTGCACAATACAAAGTATTCTTGCTGCTTTCCCTTGTTGTTCAAAGGCTGTCACACATATCACTTCTCACGTCTCAGCACTTTACTTTCCTCTCACACTTCCTGTGACATAACAAGCACTATTGGTGAAAAACAATTGTCCTGGCTGAATACCATCAAAGCAGCCATTTCCTTACTTCAAGGCAACTATAACATAATCTGTACACAGTCTGCATAGTAGCATAACTAAAGTGGGGGGTGACCAGGACACCAGCTCTGGCACTGAAGTTACTTGATTAAAATCTAAAGATGCAGACCCAAAGGATCTGTCACATTTTAAATATGCTAAAATGCAAAGCCATATACAAGGCAAAAATTAATTATTTTCATTTTTCCTTTTGAAACAGTGGAGGGAGAGCAGTAAGTATATTCCCTAACCTTGACCTTATTAATATTAAACATAAAGCTGTTAAAATTCTCCTTCTCACAAAACCAAGCTGTTGGTAGGAAAAGATATTGTCTTATAATAATCCCATAGTGCTACATACTAGCTGTGTACTGTTGGACTATAACATGCCCTATGCACTCCTCTCCCACTTTTCAACATACTCCTAAATCAGAAGTTACCATGGCAGGAGACACCCCAGCCTCTTATCCTTTTTTTCAGCAGAGAATCAAAAGCAGAGAATTCAAGCAAAGAATCCAACCAGTTGCATAATTCTAACCCAAGAGATCGCATTCAGCCATGGCCCCAACTGCACCAGCTTTACATCAAGTATTAATTTAGCCTAGTAAAACTTAGGACTGAAAGTGGGTTTCAGAACTGGTCCTTGATGAAAGCATAGCCTTCATAGTTTCATAGAAGGTAGGGTCGGAAAGAAACTAAGCAGATCATCAAGTCTGACCCCCTGCCATGGGCAGGAAAGAATGCTGGGGTCAAACAACCCCAGCTAGGTGATTGTCTAGCCTCCTTTTGAAGACCCCCAGGGTAGGGGCAAGCACTACTTCCCTTGGAAGTTGGTTCCAGCTCCTAGCCACCCTGACTGTGAAGTAGTGCCTCCTGATGTCTAGCCTGAATCTACTCTCCGTCAATTTATGGCTGTTATTTGTTGTTACTCCCAGTTGTGCTCCGGGGAGCAGGGACTCTCCCATTGCCTGCTGGTCCCCCTTGGCAAGTTTATAGGCAGCCACCAGATCCCCCCTCAGCCTTCTTTTGTGGAGGCTGAACAGGTTCAGGTCCTGTAGCCTCTCCTCATAGGGCCGACCCTGCTGCCCCTTGATCATGGGAGTGGCCCTCCTCTGGACCCTCTCGATGCTATCCACATCCCTCCTGAAGTGCAGCACCCAGAACTGGACACAGTACTCCAACTGTGGCCTGACCAGTGTTGCATAGAGAGGGAGGATCACCTCCCTGGCCCTGCTCATGATGCATCTATGGATGCATGACAAGGTGCAGTTAGCCTTACTGACTGTGTCCCCACATTGGCAGCCCATGTTCATCTTGGAACCAAGATCCTTTTTTGCCGCCATGCTGACAGGGAGGGAGTTCCCCAGCCTGTAGGTATGCTGCTGGTTCTTCCTCCCCAGGTGCAATACCTTGCACTTGTCTGTGTTGAAACCGATCCTATTCTCATCTGCTCACCTCTGTAACCTGTCCAGATCTAGTTGTAGCCTGTCCCTCTCTTCTAGTGTGCTCACTTCTCTTCACATCTTAGTGTCATCTGTGAACTTGAACAAGGTGTTTTCACCTTGTACAAGTAATCCTGGTGTTAAACAACTACTCGACTGTGCCCAATTCTGAATAGAAGTATAAAACATGGCAGCGGGAGTAGATGGAGGAAGAAGAGGGTACAAAGAGCTCTGCCCACTCTACATCCCTGTTGAGATTGGATATGCTTGTGGTTCGAGCTGGTTGGGGATTCTTCAAAAGAAAAAAGAAAAAAACCCTATAAAATTAGTCATAACAGGGTGTGTCTACATGTGCGTCTGACTGTGCCATGTCATTTAGTACTTATTAAAGCCATTACTGCACATTCCTGGCAGTGCATGGGTTGTTTCTGACCTTATTGTGCAGTAGCAACAAGCTACTGCACATTAGCTCATTGCTACTGTGCAGTAGTGTCAGTGTCATAGTTTGTGCCTGCCGATGCTACTTGCCATAGTTCATCACTACAGTGACGTAGCATCTCATGTAGAAACTTTTTGTGGAAATGGGTAACATTTTAGTTCTCACTGGAGAAGTTTCAGAGCCAAGATGTAATTTCTGGTCAAAATCAAGAGCAAGAATAAGAGAGAGTGGTCCTATAATAAACAATTTCCTAATGGATTGTAAGACATCTTCTTCTTTGTTCCAATGAATAGGTATTTATTTGTGCAAAGTGAAACTGCTTCCCAAGTCCATATGAAGAAAGTAACACCCTCTAATAGCCAATAGCACACTGATTAGGCCACTCACCTGAGATATAGGACACAGTTGACTTCATTAATCAGGAAGAACCGGAACTTAACTGGATTTCTTGCATCCCTGGCAATTGCCTATATCATTGTGCTACTGGCTTTGTGACTGTGGAACAGAGCCTCTCTCATTTGTTCCAAATGTACTTTGACAAGTCCTTTGTCCTGATGCAGAGATATCCTTGTGATTCCTTGAGTACAAATAGTTTTCAGGCTTGCACACCTTCCTCAGAGAGGTTGGGAGTGAGGTAGAGGAGAGCTGTACCTCTGTCCATACAAGTCCAAAATGATGGAGGAACACATTTGTATCCTTACATGTGACACGGTGTAGTAGCGCTACCACTTCCTTCCTTTTCCTGGAACCATTTTACCTGCTTTAGACACAGCACCCACAAACACTCTCATCAGGGTGGTGCATAACAATAATCCTCTCCTACAGGCTGCAGGTTGGTTCTTAAATGAGCCGTGAAAGAGCAGCAGTCTAGCCACCACTGATTTCCTATGTGAATTTTATATGTGAAAAAAATCTAATATCTAAAAATAATAAGGCACATTTAAATTCAACAAAAATGAATGACATATTTTAGTATCTTAAAAAAACAATACCTAAAAGGAATAAATCCAGCAGACAGAAACAAAGCTATTGTGATAAAAAAAAATACCATGACATACACAACTGAAATATGGTACAGCTTTGTAAAAGAAGCTAATTGTAAATGCTACCAAACAAAACTTCACATGGGTGACTTTTTCAGAAATACTATTTTAATTTAAAATGAAGATGTTAACTTAAGCCTAAATATTGTTAATACTCAAGAACTGCAAACTGGAACACCCATTTGGTGTTCGATCGCCTGCAGCATAACAGTCCAGATCCTATGTCTTTTTCTTAACAACATAGCTATTGTTTTCCTATTCCTACTTATTAACCACTTTCAGTTTTGTTAAACAAAAATGAGTAAAACAAAAAGGAGGCTCCCAATTGCCTAAATTCAGGCAAACTTTTATTATAAAGTTGAAATATTGAATGTGGCTTGTACAAAAATCTTTTTTTCCCCCAGTGGAAAGTCATCAATTTTTCAGTTAAAAAAAAAAAAATCATTTAATTTTGTGTGTCAGCTTCTGGGAATATCGAGAAGATACATTCCCATTCTCCTCTATGGGTTAGGCTTTGTGGCGGGATTAGGGCTCCTGAGAGGCATTCTGGCAGCTCAGGGGGATAAAGAATGCCGAACCAAGCCTCAATCAAAATCCAAATGGAATTTTTTGGTGAATTTTCCCTTCTGCACAATATTTTGCTTTATCACCTTTTCTTCTTAACTGCAGGTAAGATTCAACTTCAGAATATTGCCTACAATATGGAAATTCAAAGTTTTAGCCAGCTTTAACTCATTATTATATTTTCTCTAGTGTAAAGTTAAAACTAGGCCATGAATTTAAGGAAGTAGGGTTGCTTTATAAATGGTCCAAGGGCAACCCGTTTCAAAAGGACCTGAGGGTTTATCTACAGAAGCTCACAAGTGGTGCTGAGAAGAAAGTCTTATTTGTTTACTTCTGGTCTGCAAGTGCCAAACCTCTGAAATGCAGCAACGCAGCTGTTTTAGCATAAGCCTGGAGCAGCTCTAAGGCTCTCTGCATACTGGCACATGGTCAGGGCTACTTGAAAGCAGCTATTGCTTCATTTCAGGGTTTACTTCTCAGTGGCACTCTTTGCTCAGGGATGAAGATGAGAGATAGAATAAGGAAGTTATGGATGCAGAGGGATAGGTACCACAAATACCACAGAATAGAAATACTAGTCATGAAAGGATGGAAGGATGGCCTTCTTATTAGGCTGCCTTTATGATCCCTGTTTTCTTATATCATGCCTTTGGAGGAGTTCTTCTGAAAGTTTCCTTTGCTTTGCCATTGGAACAGATACTTGAGAGAGAGAGAGAGAAAGTGGAAAATGCTGATGTTGCTTGTAGTATGAGCTTACAGAGGAACTGCACCTTTCCTCAGCTTCCTTCTGTTTGGATGGGCCAGAGGAGAGTCATGAGTAAAAAGGGTTGATTATGCACCCTTGAAGCCAAAGAGAAATGGATTAGATACTGATTCAGGATTTCATTATACCTGTAAAGCAGCAGGTATTTTGACTTCATGAAGTCTCCAATGACATGTTAGCTTATTCCAGTACTGATTTTCATGGGATGGCTATTGAAAATAGATTATTTAACTAAAGTATGAATATCTTTGCTGGAGGGGAAACACGGGGTAGCTAAAAGGACAGAAAATGTATAAAGGGAAATGGCAAAAATCCTGCTTCAGTAGATGGCAGCACCCTATGACTGGCATCACCTGAGAATATTTATGGTCGCTCTTTAGCTTAAAGGCAAATGCTAAAGTGGCTTGTAGACATATTGATCCTTGAAAAACAGATGGATGCATTAGGTGTGGAGATAATTACTCATCTTCAAGAATGCAATTTAAATACAGAAGCCTTCAGGGTCACACAGCTCTCATTTGTCAAATGCAGAAGATATGGTGAATAAGGGAAAAACAAAGTGGGCTGGATTGGTGTTTAGAGGAGAGATATTAATAGATATTCCTCTACAAACAAGATTTATGTTAACTAATGATAATATGTTTTATCTGTTGTCAGTAGATGGGATGAGTAAATTTTCTGTGTCCTTCATTCTATACTCAGTGCAACATCTGAATAGAGAAAGCAGCAGCATTATAGATTTGCAAGTTAGTTTACATTGGTTAGCATCATTTGCCATTCAAATGTATGTTAAAACTTTCTTAAGTGTACTTCCCACACCAAGGTTTCAAGTAGGTTTAAAAGAAAACAGCACTATTTGCCTAAGGCTAACTCTCATTTCTCACCATAGTGTGTTTTGATGACAACAGCATTTTAATAATCACCATTTCTACTTTTTTCTCCTGGGGTGCTCTCTTGCTATTTCCATTAGCTATTAACCCTGCTACCGTAAGAGCCCAGAGTAAAAAGTATTTGTTTTAAGAGTAGTACAATAATAACTGGTAAAAATGTGCCATTGTCTTCCCTGCTTTCAATTTTAGTGCAACAATGCAAAAAGGCACTGGAAACCATGCAGAATAGTCAGAGCCTTTGCTACCTAGGACACAACAATGATTATCCACAAGTGTGGGTGTGAGTAATTTTCTGACAGGTGAAAGAAAAAAGGCCTGTTGGAAGGTGATGTCTGCACCTATTTACTTTAACTCCAGATGAAAAATAAAGTGTGCATCCAGAAAAGGAAAAACAATAGTGTGGAACAACAAAAGGCATGTATAACATAATCTCTTGCTTAATCGTGTAGTTCTGATCCATGCTGTTTTCCTTCCCTCCTTTGCTACTTGTTGGGTGTCATATAGTGTAAATAGAATTTTGTGAACCATTCATTTTTTGGCAGAAGCAGAAAAGTAAAAAATATTGTCCCAGCCTGAAGCATTTTAAAAAGTCGCGCCACCCACCTTCCCACCACCACCTTTTTATATATAATCTATAATAAGGCAATTTTGAAACAAAAATTATTTAAAATTACAACAATATTTCAAGGCCATTTTGAACAGCTGTCCAAACAATAACAGCCTAACCAAACAAGTAAAGAACTAACTTATGAAAAACTAATAAATAACACAAAACATTTAGAAACAGCACACATATCAGAATGGATCTGAACATCCAACTCCAGATCAGCTGCACACAGAGGTGTAATGCGGCTGGGGGCCCAGGGCAGCTGCCACACAAGGTCCGGGGGGAAGTCCAGTGCCACTGTGCTGCCCGTGTGATCATGTGGTTGTGGTAGCAACTGTTTTTTTCCATTCTCCTTCCCAGGCCTCAAGTCAGCACCTGGAGCAGCTGTCCTGGCATCCAGCCCTTGTTACACCACTGGCTGTGCAAAACAGCATATGAAATGACTTTCACAGGTGTGAGTGAGAGGATTTGCCCCTACACATGCTATTATGCCTCATTCACTCTTGTGATAATATAACATCAAGGTATGGATCTTGTGTTTTGTGTCATATAGCAGGATTCCACGTTGCAGACACAGGTTATTACTTCAAGTGCGATAAAAATGACTTTGGATTCTCCTCCATTGCCACAATACTTATGTATAAATGGATAGATAAATATTTTTTCTTTTTTATTATAATGGAAAAGGCAAACTGTTCTTGTCAGACTTTTGGCATTTATTAGAGAAACTTCTTAACTTTTCTATTGATTTTTTTTTTTTTGAGGCCATAACTTTTTACTATCCTGAGTTATCTATATATCCCCAACCCTCATTATATCTCTGCTTTATCCTCAATAGCAGTATTCCTCACATAAAAAGTATTATCTATATTAATTTTTAAAACATATCCAGATACAAATCCCCCTTAGTCCTTCAGTGATGTTGATTCTTTATAGCATGCATTTGTGTTTTCCTGTATTGATTTAAGTAAATCCATGTTTTTGATTTCCTGGAACATCTAATGAACAAGATGCAAAAAATAGATTCTACTGTTAGGATTCTATACAAGATTAGTTAGCCCAAGTGCATTCCTTGATGGAGAAGGACAAGTACTGACTCCCAACTATGAGTGTTTTAAAATATTTACTTTATTTATTCAGATATTGCATGCCCAGAACACTTTTTACAACACCGATCATTTTTCACTTACCAAATCAAATACTTGCTCCCATTAACTTAGAAAAGGATCCAACCGAAAGGCAGCAAGATAATGTTCATTGTAATAGAGTCTTCTCTTTCTAACATCAGCTGTTACAGTGCCTCAGTTTCCCTCAGAGAGGCTAGTTCAATCTAGGGGTGGATCCAAGAAGGGTGCACTGGTGCAGTTGCATCTCCCCTTTATTTCCTTATCCACTGAAAATTTAAAACCAATTGTCTAGAAGTGATAACAGCATTTTTATCCAGGGAGAAGTGAGGGAGTTAATTGACTTCATGGCTCATTAAAATCTACCTGATTCCTTCTAAGATCTTAATTCCACAGGTGTTAATGACCCTCTCTCCTTTTTAATGGTCTTGATGTTCCACTAGTCAACTTATCCTTTCTTCTGCAATTCTAGCTGCTCTTGGTAATACAGCTCTTATTTCACAGCCTTGCAGACTGTAGTAGGTTCGTGGTCATGGGGGTGATGGAGGTGGCTTTGACACCCCCTGGTGGCTGTGTGGCCCCTGTCTGGCTCAGGCTTGACTGTAGTCCTTCCTTGATCTCAGTGAGCCAGAGCCTGTGTCAGTCACCACTGGGACGTTCCTGGGTCCGCTTAGTCACCGTCCTGCCCCCTCAGTCACCGTCCTGCCCCCTCAGGCTGTCTGTACCTCTGCTAGGTACCTGTAGCCTTAAGGGCAAATTAGATGGCTCTGTTCTTTTTCTACACCATGTCCCAAGCCTTATGGGAGTCATCAACCCTCATTTCACACTCTTCATCCATGTCTGGACCCTTAGACCTCCTGATCTCTTACTCAGTCTTTCCCTGAGCTCTCAAATGCCTGATCCCTTCTCCAGGCTCTTAGACCTCTGGTGCTATACACAGCTCCTCTCTGGGCCCACAGACCTTCTCAGTACAGTTCTCAGCCCCCACTCCTGGGTTTGGGGACTCTCTAGTCTGGTTCAGTTCCCTCAGGGCCTGTTGACCCTCTGGTCTGGGTCTCTACAATGGGCTTTGAGCCTGCCCTAGCAGGGCACAAGGCTAAACCCTGGTGCAAGTAAATCAAAGCATCTGCATCCTCTAGCAGGCACGCAAAACTTCTCTGGACTTAACCTAAAACCAAGACTACCTACCTAAAAATAGGTGCCCCTCTCTGCCCAGGTACCTTCCCGTGTCTCCTGGTCTGAAGAGGTTCTCATTCAGCTCCCAACAGTTCAGAAGTCCTGCTACTCTGGTGTCAGGAGTTCCCCCTTTCATAGCTGCCAGGGTGAGATCCCATAGCTGATGTAGGCTCTGTGGCTTTATAGCTCAAGCCTGAGCCCTCTTCTGGCCAGGTGAGTTTCTCACTATCCCTCTTTTGCCACCTGTAAGTAGCCTTTCTGACTGCTTGCTCCTTTAAATGAGCAGGCACACTCCAGTGCCTCACTATACAGACTGTTTTCAACTCATTCCAATAAAGTTATATTTGCTTTTGTTATCAATCAAACTGAATAATACAGCCCTAGGCCCCTAGCATATTAGTAAAGCTTCTAGTTTGTTTTTTTCCAGCAAAAAATGTGTTAAGTGTGATGATGTACCTCCCCATGTGCTCCCCTCTTTTCAAAATCCTAGATCTTCCCATGGCTTACTCATGTAGTACCAAGCCAAGAAGTCTTATTTAAGAGCAAATAAAGTAGAAATGAACTCCTTCAGCCCCCTACCAGGCTATGCCTTTCCCTTCTCTTGATTCATGGACCCTCCCAAGACCACAGTTTTTGCTTCTCTTGAAACAGAACTCCTGCAGTCATTTGCTGTCCCCAAGCAACATAGTTCGAAAGTCCTCAGCCTTTTCTAAGTCACATCTTTCATCCTTGTTGATGCATGCATTAGGCCTGAAGTCTGCCCACTATATTTTAGTCACCCTGGATTTTTCCTTTCCTTTTCCAGGAAACTTTACCTGTACGCTTTTCCTAGGGCCTTCACAGGGATCCTCTTCATCCATTTTCTAAGTAACATAGGTGCAACACTTAAAATGAGCTTTTGCTGGGTCTTTATTATAAAGCGAAGAAGAAATTTGATTTAAATACCCCAGGCATAAAGTTTCCTGAATTGTGCATCCCATCTGTACATCTGAACTACATTCCCCAGATTCATAGATTATAGAGTTGGAAGGGACCCAATGGATCGTGTCCGACCCCCTGCCCCTGGCAGGAAATAGGACTGAGGTCAAACGACCCCAGCCAAGTGATTCTCAAGCCACCTCTTGAAGACCTCCAAGTTAGGTGATAGGATCACCTCTCTTGGAAGCCCATTCCAGACTCTGGTCACCCTTACTGTAAAAAATTTCTTTCTAATATCTAACCTAAGTCTACTCTCCACTAGTTTGCACCCATTATTCCTAGGTACTCCTTGGGGTGCTCTGGTAAACAGTGCATCCCCAATTCCCTGCTGTCCTCCCCTGATAAATTTATAGGTGGCTACAAGGTCACCCCTCAGCCATCTTTTGTATAGGTTGAAGAGATCCAGATCTCTCAACCTCTCCTTGTAGGGTCTTTCACGGAGACCAATAATCATGCAAGTGGCCCTCCTCTGAACCCTCTCCAGATCCTCCGTGTCCCTCTTGAAGTGAACTCCAGAGTTCCCTGTAGTTAGTACTGAGCCCCACAATTGAAACAAACTTCATTTACAGGCCATTAGAAGAGTCAGTGATACTTCAACATCCATATTAGTATTATTATGGAGGGAATTCAGGGATACACTGGTAGATGATTCAGAGATATATAGGTAGGGGTCTACTGAACCCAGAAGGCAGCTGGCTGATTTTAGAGGCAGATCCAGGAGCTGGATGCTATTTTTGCAGGCTGAGCACAGTGAGCCCCACCATGCCTCTGATTGGCCAAGGGGCCCCGGCAGTCATGCCCCTCTCAGCAGATTGCCACATGGCACAAAACCATGGCTTAATTACCTTGATTAATTTTTGGGAAGCCAGTAAGCATGAATTAATTCTTCCTGCCTTCTCCCCCTCCACCCGCCAAGTCCCCTTTGCTTCCCCTGCCCCTCCACCCCCTCCTGTCATGCTTCAAGACTGCAGGACTCTGCTTGCCAATAAGTTTGTTTTAATTTTTTCCAGCAAACTTGCCAAAAAGTGTGGAGCCCATGCTTTTTTTCCCACAGCCTATGCAAAACCATGATTTCCTTGAAAATCATGCAATTGTGATTTGAGTAACAAAATGATTGGTGAAATGCACTAAAAAAAAAAAAAATCAAGGAGAAATCCTTGGGGCTTCAGCTTTATTACTGGAAAATATAAAATGCATACAGTAAGGTTGAAGTATGGGACCAGTAAAAGACTGTATTATTTTGCTATCTACAAAAAAACCCAAAAACCCCCATAAAAAATAGACATTAAACTACATCTGTTTAAGCCACCATAGTTACCCAAGGGAGCTGTAGTTTGGTTGTCTTACTTCCATTCTCTGTTTTGGTCAGGCTCCTCCTCTGGTTTATTTCTCCCCTAATTCACTCCTGTGATTTACCAGAGGGCCGACTGTGATGCATTAGGGGTGAAAACGTCTAGTCAGGGAGGTACTCCACAGGAAACAGTGGGACCATGAGGGACTACACTATACTCTATAACTTCCATGAGGGACCTCAGCAGCTCCATTAGATATCAAACAATGTCAAACTCATTCCATATTGCTAATGCTTACACTTTTGTCATGAGTCTATTATCATGTACTTGCCTTCAAGCCTACTTCTTATAATCCTGTGATTAGGTGAGAATCTCAGCTTTCTTTTTTGTTCTCTCTTATAAAATAAATCTCTTGCTCTCAAGATTGCATGATTGGAAAAGTGACCGGAATGGAAGCTAAATCCTCAAAAGCTGTTAGAAAGCAAATGAGAAGCATGTCAGTTTTCTTCTTAAAAGATAAAAACAAAAATCAATAAACACCAATTTTTTTCAGTGTCTGATTCTTGATTTTTAAACATTTAGATTCGACAGTAATTTTAACCCAAGCCAAAAATGAAACATCTCAACTTTTGTTAAAGAAAACAAAGTATTTTAATTTGTGCTTACTTTAATATTTTATTTAGATCAGGGGTTGTCAACTGGGGGTACGCATACCCCCAGGGGTACATGTGTGTGGGCGAAGATGGAGCACTGGCATGCACCATCCTGTGCTTGCATGCAGGGGCCACCTGTCCAGCCAGACGTGGGGGCAGGGGAAGATCCCATGTGATGGCTGCTGCCACTCCACATCCAGCTGTGTGCCACCCCTCCCCCTGCTCCATGTCTGGCCACTGGTGGTATACTACCCCCTTAATATCAATGAAAAAACAAGACAAAACAGTGTTGCACTTAGAAGCCACTAAAATGGATAAAGGAATGGCCTTCCTAACAACATTATATATACACATCTTTTAAAGCTTGTACAGTATTTTGAAATTTAATTGAATCGTGTGTGAAACATGTACCTATACGAGCAGATCATTTGAACAGTCAGCACCTCAGGTCCTATCTGTATAGTAAACTTACTATACCCAAAAGCAGTGTCTTCAAGAATGTTGATCTGTTTCCAGTGCATCTGTGTCCTTGAGGTGCTGTGAAAGAACTTATTAGCATAGGTCAGGCAAATTGGCACCATTACTGAATAGTATTAATTAGGCCACCCACAATATCAGGTGGACAAGGCTATACTGTTTCTGGTATAGAATGAAATGGGGAAAATGACAGACTATCATAGTTCTTTTCTAGCTAGAGATATCTGTACCACAGAATGAGCCTTATTTCTTACCCAATAAAAGTACATCCTCCTGGTTTGAGGTGACGTGTTGTGGCCAGCTGCCCCAGAGTGAAGAAGAGAGGGGATAGACCCTCTCAATTAGTGGAATACTCACATAGATAATCTTGACTTTTTCAAAATCATACTGAAGAGAGACCGAGTCATCTGGCCTTCTGGCCTTTTGCCAAATAGATATCTATTCTCCTTTAGGAGGAGAATCTGGTGATGCAGGGCCTAGTATTCCCTCCCCTCCCCCACAGTAATTACTTTCTTTCCAGAACATAAGAAAGTCTGTTTTTTGTTTTGTTTTGTTTTTTTTCTTAGTAGTAATAGTAAAAGAAAGTAAAATAAACAGCACACAGTCAACTTCCTGTCTTCAGGAAAAGCAGGTAAAGCACCTGATCACAGAAAAGTATTTTGAATATTACTGAGTGCATCTACACAAGACATTTACTGCACAGTAGACTAATTAGCTGCATAATAAATGTCATGCATTTAGATGTGCACCCCTATTAAACTGGAGTAAAATAATTAACTCCACAGCAGGATAGTACTTGTAAATACAGGATCATTTTTTACTCCATAGCAGTACACATGTATATCCTAGCCAGCTGGCTGGGCCATGAGGGTGCTTCAGTGAGGGGGTTGCCTGCTGGCTAGTCTCACATTGAAGCACTTGTGCCCCAGCCAAACTCTCTGCATCATGTTAAGCTGGAGGGATCAGCCTTGGGCTGGTAGGCTGACCCCCCAGAACCTCCTGCCAGATTGAGCTGCTTTGACCCAGCTCAACATGTTATGTGCACCAAGGATCATTCAAACGGCATGTCTGGGAGCAATAAACTCTGAAGCTATAAGCTCTAAAATTTATCGTTTCATATTTATTGCACATGTTGTCATGATTAGTGCACTTACTTTTGAGTTTCTGGGATCATAAACACAGTTATTTGAATCGAAATGTTCCGATTCTTTCCTTGTGAAATATGTCCAATGCAAGCAGTATTAGGGAACAGGGAAAGTGGGGTGTTCCCCCCAGACTTTGGCTATGCCACATGTGCAGTGAGCTCCGAGCAAGCCAGCTGATCAGGACAAGATCTGGCTGGAGCCCCCACTTCAGCATTGTTATAGAACCAAGGAGGTGAACACTAGGACTGTGCAAAACTTCAGCAGCCATTTCATTTTGGAGGTGTTTCGGCCTGTTTTGGTAGCTGAAACACTGAATCTGAAATGAAATGGAAGGCTGTGAAACATCTCTGAAACAAAATGAAACCTTCCGAAACGTTCTGAAAATGTTTTGGATGTTTCGGAGTGCCAGGAGGCTGGGGCCAGGCAAGGGATGAGGCCAGGCAGGGCAGCCATGGTGCCTCTTCCATAGCTCCCCCCACCCAGGGAGAGGCAGGAACAGCCAGAGGAGCCATGGGAGATGCCCTCATGGCAGCCCCACCCAGCCCCATCCCCACCCGGCCTCAGCCTCCCGATACTTGGGGAAAAAAAAAAAAAAGCCCCATACTCACCAACAGCAGCAGTGGCTATCAAGGCCTCTGAGGGCTTGTGGCAGAGCCCCCCTGCACAGCAAGGGGTAGCAGGGGGCAATGATGATCACCCCCCCTGCCTGGAACCCATGTGGCAGCTGCCTCATGGCATGGGTGCAGCATGACTCAGCAGGGCACTGTGTGCTGTCTGACAGCTGAGCACTGCCAGGTTCTGGCTGACAGGTGGAGCCACCCCAGCTCCCAGTCAGTGCATGACACTCTGACAAGCTATGCTGCACCCATGCGATGTGACAGCTGCTGCACAGGTGCCAAGTCGGGGGGGGGGGCAATACCACGGCCCCCCACAGCCCAGCACTGCATGTGGGGCTCTGCCACAAGCCCCCAGAGGCCTTGATCACCACCACTGCAGCTGGTGGGTGCGGGGTTTTCATTTTTGTTTGGTTTTTTTTAGTGCCGGGAGGCTGGGGCCAGATGGGGCTGGGCAGGACAGCCATGGGGGCTTCTCCCATGGCTCCTCCAGCTGTTCCTTCCTCTCCCCAGGTGGGGAGGAGCCACAGGAGAAGCACCTGTGGCTTCCCTACCCTGCCTGGCCCCAGCTTGCGGGGTGTCTGAGTGCACTGTTGCACCCTGTCTTGACTTGTGCCTGGATGCAGGAGAACTTGTGGGGGAAAATGGTGGGAAAGCATTGGAGGATTATCAGTAATCAAGTCATTTTGCCCGTCTCCTTATTGCAAGGTGGATGACTTTCAATCAGATCGATAAGGGAACCTCTGCTTTATTTCACCCACAGGTTGGGTAAGGTAGCCTAGGCTTACTATGCCTTCAAATGTGGGTCAAAGGTTGAATTGTAGGGAAGCTGTATTTAAAACCCAGATAACTTTTCAGTGAAGAAACACTGTGAACATAGCTGTATTTCCCTATTCCATTCCATTTCCAGACCTAAATGTTTAAACAAGTTTCATAGATTATTTTTTTCTGCTTAAAAAACCCCTAGGTTCTTTTTTTTAAGGTTTGCCCAGAAAGTGTACTACTTCCACACTGTTATACGAATGTCACCCTTAAAAGCTTTCTAGTGCTTTCCATAACTAAAGCAGACTACTATGAATTTAGTGAATACTGTAACTATGAAAATGACATCACCTACTTGAAATTTATTTGGAACATTTCCAGGGGCAGCCATGTTTCTGCAGATAAATTTTCACTCACTCCTAAATATTTGTGTCCTCATGCCCACTTTTAAGACTTTAATTGTAAAATGGTTAATAACTAGAATAAGGCTTGCTAGACAAATTGTCATGTGGTCACTGTCATGTGGTTTGTTTATGCATGCTATAAATTTATCATCCTTGATAGGTTGACATTTTCTAATACTGAAGCCTTAAAAAAACAACTTGAAAAATAATTCTTAATTTGATTTGAATTACCATGTGTAAAGCAATTCTATGTTTACTTTACAAAACACAGTATTTGTTCATGTCTAACATAAATAATAGATAGTTACATAGGGAAATGAATAAATAGAATATATTTTCCTTTTCAGCTATCAAATTTTAGGCTACCATGACAAGTAAATTGGCAAGAAGATGTATTATCGGTGAAAAGTTATCTTTTGCATTTGACAAAGGTATAGATAAGCTGAAAACATATTCATAATGAGTCTCTTTCTATTTTAAAGCAAAGTCTGTCTGGATGAATAAAAATATAAAGATAATGGCGAGTCTACATGTTGGCATGAAGTCATTTCAATGATATCTGTAACCTACTAGTCATTTTGTGTTGAGTTCCCTCTCATGGTAAACGTGTTTATCAAAAACCTCTCAAAATAATATTATTTGATGAGTAACACAAGCTCCCAAACTACTGCACAACAATGTAGAACAGATACATATTTTTACTTTCATAAATAATGTCAGCTATATTCAACATTTCTTTGTTCACAACTTCATTCATTATAGTAACATCTGGCTGTCAATTTAATATCATGGAGACAAAGTTTCACTTTTTATGTATTATCATTCAAACGTCAGAGTTCACTCACCTTGCTAATCAGTTTTCTGATGTCATAGATTTCACAGACATTAGGGCTGGAAGGGACCTTGGAAGATTGTCAAGTCCAGCCCTCTGCCCAAAGGGCAGGACGTCAGCAGGGATCATAGGATCCCAGCAAGATAGACATCCAAGTGTCTCTTGAAGGCATTCAAGGTAGGTGCTTGAACTATTCCAAACCTTGAGGTCTCAGACAGCAAAGTTCTTCCTTATTTCCAATATGAAATGGTCATGGAGGAGTTTGTGACCATTCAATCTTGTCGTCTCTTGGGGCGCTCTGGTGAACAGACATTCCTCCAGATCCTGGTGAGCACCCCTGATAAACTTATAGGTGGCCACCAGATCACCCCTGAGCCTGTGCTTTTCCAGGCTGAAGAGTCCCGTGGCTCTCAGCCTCTCACTGTAAGCTCTGTTTTCCTGACCTCTGATCATGCATGTGGCTCTCTTCTGGACTCTCTCAAGCTTCTCCACATCCTTTTTGAAATGTGGAGCCCAAAACTGGATGCAGTATTCCAGCTCCAGCCTCACCAAGGCCGAGTACAATGGGAGAATGACATCCTGGGATTTTCTTGAGAAGCATCTATGGATGCAAGCCAGCATTTTGCTTGCTTTACTAGCTGCAGCATCACATTGAAGGCTTATGCTCATCTTGTGGTCAATTATGACCCCCAAATCCCTTTTGTCAGAAGTGCTAGCCAGTGTAACACTGCCAAGCCAATAAGCATGCTGCGGGTTTTTCTTCCCAAGGTGGAGAACCTTGCATTTTTTGGTGTTAAACACCATCAGGTTCTCATCCACCCATTTCCTGAGCCTGTCCCTCCTGTCCTCTGGTGTGGACTCTTTACCCTAAAGTTTGGTGTCATTGGCATCAGAAGAGGACTGACCAAATTCGCCAATGTTCATATCATTAATGAAGATGTTGAACAATATAGGCTCGAGGACAGAGCCTTGAGGGACCCCACTGGTTACAGGGCACCATGATGATTGAATTCCATCAACCACTACTCTCTGGGTCTGACCACATAGCCAATTCCCTAGCCAATGGATTGTGGAGAAGTTGAGGAAACCGTTAGCCAGTTTTGCTAAGAGGTGATCATGGGATACCAGACCGAAGGCTTTTGTAAAGTCAAGATATATGACATCAATCTCTTCCGCTTTTGTCCAGGTGATAGGTCACCTGGTCATAAAAGGAAATAAGATTGGTCAAGCAAGACCTACCTGCAACAAACCCATGCTGGCTATCCCTCAGGATTTTGCCATTGGCCAGTCTGTTGAGAATGGTCTCTTTGATCATCTTTTCTAGGACCTTCCCTGGGATAGAGTTTAGGTTGATGGACCTGTAGTTTGCTGGATCCACTTTCTTCCCCTTCTTGAAGATAGGCACCACATTGGCCTTCTTCTAATCTTCAGGCACTTCACTGGAGCAACAGGAGTTCTTGAAGATCCATGCCAGGGGCTGAGCTATGATGCTTGCCAGCTCCTTGAGTACCCTGGGGTATAAAGCTGTCAGGGCTGGCTGACTTGAAGGTATCCAGCCTCTTGAGGTGTTCCTTCACAAGGTCAGCATTGATACAGGGTAAGGAATCTCCCTCACCCAGGCCTTCCTGTCCCATAATGGGCAGGGGTCCCTTGGGACTGGTAAAAGACCGATGCAAAGTACCCATTTAGCAAGTAGGCTTTTTCATGGGCATCAGTTGTCATTTGTCCCATCTGGTTTAGCAGGGGTCCAATGTTGCCCTTGCTTTTCCTCCAGCTGCCCACATATCTAAAAAAAGGACTTTTTATTGTCCTTGATACTTGTAGCTAGTTGGAATTCCATCGCAGCCTTGTCAACTATTACAAAAAAAAAAAACCACAAAAAAAAAAATCATTGCTGTGACCTCAAAACTCTCAATTTTGAGTCATACACCCTAGAGTGAGGAGAATACATTTCCATGTTCATCATGTTCACCTTTAGGCTGTTAATCACTGTCTTTATTTGCATAATCATAACCAAAAGTCTTGTTGGAGCCAGACCTTTTCCATTTCCTTTTCCGAGGACAAAAATTAGAAAGCATTGCTTTGTCATGTGTAAAAATTTCAGTTGTGAAATTCAACTAAAATCAGAATCTATACATTTGCCTATCATGAATAAAAATGTCTTTAAAAAGAGAAGTTTTGTATTTTGCTGTGCATGGCAGCTTACTCCCTATTGATCAGCTACTCTTGCAACCTTTTCCAGAGATCACATACTTGTTTATCTTTGAAAGATTTTCTGAGATTCTATCCTAAGGTAAAGATAAAAAAAGAGTGATAGCAAGCATACACAGTCCTGGGCCTCAGCATTCAGTAGCTAAGGCACTGCTCTGCCTTTTAAATTTTCTTTACCTACAAATCTAACACTAGTAAATCCCAATCAAATTTTTCAATTTAAAAGCCAGATAAACAAAGAAATTGCTGACAACAGGAGTAAGAAGCCACATCAAAACATTATCCAATAGACGAGGCAGTCTAATCATTAGTATCACCAATTAGATTTTGGGGGTCCTTGTGGACACCCCTATTTTATGTCATGATGATACCACAGCTTCCCCATCTGATAAAATGGTTATTTTCCATTGACCAAGATTTGACATTTTAATTTACTGCTACAGTGTAAAAAGTGTGAAAAGGGAATCAGTAAATAAAGTCTACTGGACTCCATTAACTAATTTGACACTTGAAGAAGTCAGCCAAGTGTAACCAACTACAGCAGAAACAATTTAGTTGGTCTCTGCAAGTAAAGTAAGCCTTCCATGAGGGGAAAAAAAAAGTGGTAGAGAAGAATATATGATGAAATGGACACTTTGGAATTGAGATTAATGAAATAAGAAACACTTATAGCACAATTATGTTAAGAGCACATTAAAGCAAACAGTCAGCTAAATTCACTTATAACCTTCATTACCACAATGTGGAGAGATGATCTATTTACCTGACAATTTCTTATTACAGCTGGTCTGAAACACAGCACACTTCCTTTTCACCAGCTTGTACCAAACAGCACAAAATATTAGTCTGTAAATACAGGGAGAAGTAGCCAGACATTGCCAACACAATCTAGAGTACTATTTCATATTCAAGGGAGACACCTCACATGACTGTGGCTAGATAATAGATCTGCATGAAGTGTATTCAACAAAGGCTCAACCCCCAGTGCACCTGGCCTCCCCCAGGTTTTTTGCCTACAAGCTCTAAGCTTGGTTTCCTCAGTGTTAGAATATCTGGAACAAACTCATGTCATTGAGGTTAATTTAGAAAGAAATCAGCAGTGCAGTACTTTGAAAGGTATTATTCTGCTCTTTAGTTTAGTATTGGTTTACAAATAAGAGATCCGCTTAGAATTCTCATAAGCTTCAGAAACTGACCGATATCCATGAAACAAACAAAAAACCACCTCCATATATTACAGTGTCCGATATATAATGGACATTTATGCAGCACAGAATTTAAGCCACACCAAAAATGCTTTATGAATGTGGGTAATATTGCAACTTCTAGCCATTTAACAGGTAGGGAAATAAACTAAAAATGAAGTTCAATGCCCAGTATCACACATCAAATTATATACCACTCCTTGCTATACATTTAGTCTATAACATGCACTTCTACTGTGTCTTCTGCCTAGCTTCAATGCTAGCTACCTCTCTTTGCTATCCATGTGTATAGCACTAGGCATAATGGAGCTTTGATCTGACTTGGCTTTGGGCATCTCTAAACATATCTGTAAGATAACTATAATTAGCCAACAGCACTGTTGCTTTTATTCCCAGGTCCTATGAAATGTAGTTCACATGTATTTTTGAGCTATGCACAATACTTGATATTTCATCACAAACTAAAAAAGGCAACAATATAAGCAATCTGTGGAACCTACACCAGACTATTAGCCTTTATAGGGAAGGCTGTTTTTGAACATGCCCTGGCCTCCTGTTCTCTTATATGCCCCAAACCCAGCATGCAGCCACTCACAAGCTCTCTGCAGACACAGAGAACTTGAGAGCAATTATGCCAGCCCCAAGAAATGAAACACTATCAGTAGCTTATCATTAATCACTGTCACTAACACAATTACTAAATCAGCCTCAAAATTCTGGATCTGAGACTGGCAGAACAATACTATTTGAAGAACTCAATATGATGACAGCCATATATGCTTATGTATAGATTAACATTTTCTCTTAAAAGCATCAGAACATGTTTCCCTGTAATTCATTGCGTTGTAATTAGGACTACATTAAACAATTAATATATTTCATCCTTGGAAAAATGAGTGTTATGTCATTTGAAGTATATCAAAAACAGAGTGTAGGAAGGGGAAAGATGCTTTTTAAAATTTAAGAACTACTTATCAGACAGACATCAAGAAAAGAACCTTAGATTCTTATGATGTAAAGTTTAAGACACTGGTCCCGATTCCTAAAGGTCACAACTGCAAATAAAGACTTCCAGACTTCCAGCAACCATAGCATCCTGATGATAAAAGAAATAAAGCAATTTATTTAGTGATACATCTCACAACAAGCCTTTGTCCACCGGTTATCCACCTAATTTCAAACGTGGACTTGTGGGACACCATTTTCATTTGCTCCTGTAGTGGAATTACCTCTAAGGCCATGTCTACATGTGGTGTGGATGTTTGGTTCCCTGGGGACAACTAGCAGTGGTGCACCTTGCACCGCTGCTACTTGTCCCTGGGGAACACCCATGCCATGCACACTTTGGCACTCAGTAAGTTTCCCCAGGGGCAGTAGGGGAGGCTGGAGCCAGCACTGGGCTAACCCCAAAAACCTTACTTGGGGGTCCTGGACCCAGGGGTCTAAAAAAACCCTCCACACTGTTCCACTGCAGCACAGAGAACAACTGAACATGCAGTATGTGGTGCTGCAGGTGTGTTTGCAGTGCCACATGGCAGGGTAGGGGGGCCCTCCTCCCTCTCTCTCCTTGGCTGCTTACTCCCTGGGACCCTGCCAAACTTGGTTGAGGGGTGGAGTCCCCCAAGCTCACAGGGAGGCTGGGTGTTGTAGCTGGGGTGCCAGGGGGGCCCAAGGAGGGAGGGGCTCTAGTGGCAGGGGCACCTCTTTCTCTAGTGGGACCTGTGGATGTCTTCCCTGCCTGGCCCATAGAGCACTAGTGACACAAATGCCCTGGGGTGTGGCACTAGAAGCATCACAAGTACCCAGCATATAAAAATCCCCTCACTCAGGCCCCCTGAAAGGGAATCATGAGGCATCCCTCGGCCTCCAGCTGCATTCCCACCACCAGCCAGATCATGATCTGGTGGCAGAAAGAGCGTACATGGCAGAGGCTGGGGTCTTAGCACCTCAGTGGGAGGGCCGCCATCAGGGAGATAACCCTACCCAGGGTTTGGAGCAGGGGGAGAAGGGTCCAGTTGGGAATATAGGGTGGGATGGAGCCAAGGACCACCCAGGTCCCCAGCTTTTCTAGGGGCTCAAGGGGGGCATATTTGCCTTCCACCATGAGCCCCATCTCCACTGCCTTCTGTGCAGCAGCCTCTGAGGCAAGGCAAAAAAATCCCCTTGCCATAAAAGCGGGAGGCCATCATGATCTTGGGGGCCCCCCACCACCTGACCCAGGGCCTGCACCCAGGTCTAAAAGTGCAGGTTCTCCTGCTCATGTTGTTGGCACTTTGCCCCATGCCTGCAGGTAAGTGCCAGACTGGGGGCCTCACCTCCTGAGCTGGAAGGGCTGGCAGTAGAGGGTCCAGGGCCTGCAGCTGCAGGTTGCCCCACAACCACCTGAGCATAGCTGTGACTCCCTCCGTGGTGGACTGTCTTGGTGGGGCCAAAGCTAGGGTCAGGGACAGGCTGAGTGGGTGTTCTGGCTGATGTAGTGCACCTGGTTCCCTCAGGTACCAGTGGTCTTGGTCTTGGGGGTGGGGCCCTTGCCTTTCCCACCCCCAGTTGTGGAGGAGGCCAAAGAGGAGCCCTTCCCATTGCCCTTGCCTTACATCGATGATGATTGGGTGGGGGGGGCAGTTGGGAGCCCCTCTGGGAGGAGGCCTGGCGGCAGGAGATCTCCTGGCCCCACTGGCACCGTATTAGAGTCCTGCTTGATCCTGAAGAGGGGTTAGAGGCTTGCCTACACCCCAGAGGGGGTCAATTGGACTCTGCCCCCAGGGTGGGAGCTGTAGGGGCATATACCCTCTCAGGGGCCTGGCTGGAATCTGCCCCTACCGCATGGGCTACAGAAAGTTCTGTGGGGGTCTGCCCCCCAGAAGGCTCCTGTCCAGCCATTGCTTAATATAAGGGAGAGTGATACCAAACACAAAAGTGCCAGTGAATCCAATAGGGGCAGGCTGGGGCTGTGGGAGGAGGGGAGAGAGTAAGGGGGCTGAAGCTCACAGAGCTATAACCCCACAGGAAACTGGGTAGGCTATGCCCAGGGAAGGTGAGGGAGAGGGACACAAACAAGGGCTGGGGAGACTTGATCTGGCTTATTCAGCCATACAACAAACACCAGAGCAGAGGGAGTGGACTGCAGGACTTACCACACAAGGGTAAAACATACAGGGGAGGCTGCTGAGGCAGAAGTAAAGGATGGCTGGAGTAGTGGAGGAGCTCCATTCATTGAAGATCATTCCAGGATCCCCTCAGGCCTCCAGCCAAGCACTTAGCAGCAGGGCATCAGGCAGGAAATAAGGCACAGGATCAGATGAAGTATGGCAGCTGTGAGGGAGTGCAGGAGCAAACAGTCAATTAAGAAGTAATCCTGTTCAGGTGCAGTGCAGAAAAGGGCCTGCAAAGCAGTGCATCAGGGAATTCCCCTCCCCACTCCACTGTCCTGAGGGGGGAGCAGTGGCACCACAGGAGGCAGCAGCAGCAGCAGCAGCAGCAGCAGCAGCAGCAGCAGCAGCAGCAGCAGCTATCCAGGGCAGCCACCTAAAGTGTGTTTCAGGTGAAGGTGAAGGCGAAGGCAGAGGGCTGGCCTGGCCTGTTGCGGCAGCTGGGGCAAGTGAGGCTCCCTTTGCCACTGGCAGTGGGGGTGGGCGAAGGGCCCACAGACAGTGCAGGCCCCCTTCCTCAGCTGTCTCCTAGCCATGGCCTGGTGGCAGGCTGGGCAGCTGGCCACAATGGGACTGTAGTAGCTGGGGTGCGGTGCTGGGGTGTGGTACAGTGCAGTGGGGATGTGGTAGGGCTCTATCAGACCTAGAGTCTGCACTGCATATTTTCATTTTTTCATTCCTAGCATGCCTTCTGCAGCATCTCAAACTGCACCAGGCATTTGCTTGATCAACTGGATGTGGTCTATATGATTGTCCATTGCCAAGTCTTGTGCCCATGCTCAGCTCTGAGGGACATGGAGCTTCGGAAGCTGATACAGGTATATGTACTTCTTGGATGATGTAAAATTTTTAGTTTCTGAAGCTTTGTTTTCAGTGGTTCTTGGAGAAAGATGTTCAGACACCAGGACAAGAAATATATGGGGACTACTATGACACCAAATAAATAAAGAGTAACTTGACAATACTACACATACTTAAGTAATTCATAGAAGTAGGGTTGGAAGGGACCTTGTAGATCATCAAGTCCGACCCCCTGCCCTGGGCAGGAGAGAAAAACTGGGGTCGTTTGAGCCTGGTTTTTCTCTCCTGCCCAGGGCAGGGGTCGGACTTGATGATCTACAAAGTTCCTTCCAACCCTACTCCTATGAATGATTTAAAATCAGTTCATATATGCCAGGTAGTCAGGACATGAAAGTAATTGCTACTTAGTTTTAAAAGAAACCTGGAAGACTCTTGCATTTAATATAGCTCATTATGAACTTAGTTTTATAATATTTAAGTGGATAAGTAGCAGATGTCTATTAAAGACAATACTGAGATTGCCAGAGCATATTCCAAAGGACTAAAGTCTTTCCTGCTTTTGGATTCTAGAGTTCTATTGTTATTTCATGCTTTACAGTTACTAGCCTTGTCGACGCATAGGGGGTGAATGCGGGTGCACGTGCATCCCTTGAGATTGGTGTTGCACCCCCTGACAGATGCACCACTGACACTGCTGGCAATGCCTGTGGGCAATCGCCACTCACCACGCCCCCTCCTCTTGCTGCTGACACCACCGCTGGTGTCTGCAGGTGGTCGCCGACCACTGGTCAGCACTCATCACCCCCTGCCCCGCTGCCATCACTGCCATTGCCACTTGTGGGAGTTCCATGCTCCCCACCACCACGCCCCTGCCACCACCTGTGGGTGGTCACCATGTCCCCCCAGCCTCCAGGGGCACATGTCGTTCATGGCTACTAGTGTAACTCAGGTAGTACGTGGTTGGTACCCGTTCTGCAATGGAAGGGATGTTTGGAGGTGTGTGTGTGTGTGCGCCATGAAAGCATAGCTGGTTAGCCTAGGCCAATTCACTGTACTCCCCTGCAGAGCAGAGCAGATAATGTGGTCACCCAGTAAGATTTAACTATTTACAGAACTTTATTTACAGGACCAATAAACTTAGTAAACATATGTTACTAAAGCAGTAAATCTTATTACTGATATACACGGGCAGAAACAAAGTGGATATGACAGACAAAGGTGCTTTATTGCCATAAACCTTGACTCCCAGTGATCTTATTAGGGTATAGCCCCTACATTCCCAGGCCCTGCAGGCACCAGATTAAGTAGTGGTTTACTAAATAGGACACAACGATAAATAAACAATGGTTAGCGCATGCATAAACAAGGTTACAACACAAACCCCCACATATGCATAGCAACCACTTGAATCCAAAGCAAAAATCACCAGGCTCTCCACAACATTTTAGCAGTGGACCAGTTAACAGAGAAAACAAAGCAATACATAAACATCTTATGATACAATATCAAATTAAATAAATTCACAGTGAAAATAAAACCTATGGCTTAGCCTGCATATATATGGACTCAGAGCAACCTTAAATGTTTACATGAACCTTAACAGTTACATCTGTCACCAACAATGCACAATAATCATGATGCAAAGAGAAGTAATACAATGGGGAAACAGGTAACCCCTAAAGGACAATATTAACCACTGCTAGTCCCAGTGACTAGGTAGACATTTGAGGCACGAAACCTCCCCTAGATACTGAGGCCCCTCCTCCCCTGTGGAGACCTTGGCCTGCCCCCTTTGTGGGGACCCCAAATCCCCCCTACCTGGGCACTCATGGCTCCTTAGCCCTCCAGTGGGCCTTGGCTCATCTCTGTCTTCTTTGAGGGTGGGGCTGGCCAAAGCTCCTCCCTTGTTGGGGCTGTGGCTTCATTCAGTTGCTGTTCACAGTGGAAAGACCCAAGCTGCCTCGTGCAGCTACCAGGGCCTGCCCACTCTCCCGGATCCTCTGTGCACCCTCCAGTGCCCTGGGGCCTCTGCCACTGGTGGAAACGTGGGCCTGTGCTGTCTCGTGCAGCAGCTGGGTTTTCTTCGGCTCTTTCCAAGCCCTGTGCACCAATCCATGCACCATGGGACTTCTGCCGCTTGCAGGGTCAGGGACCCACACTGCCTCGTGCAGCTGTGAAGCCCCTTCAGCTCTTCCTTGGCTCCATGCACCAATCCATGGGACCTCTGCTGCTCACAGGATCGGGGACCTGAGCTGCCTTGTGCAGTCCCAGGGTCCCTTCAGCTCTCCATCCCTGTGCACCAACCTGTGCCTCATGCAGGGTTGGGGACCCACATTGCCTTGTGCAGCTGCCGAGGTCCTGTCTGCTCCCTGACTCTCTGTACATTGATCAGTGCATTGGGAGCTCCTGCTGCTCACAGGGTCAGGGACCCAAGCTTCCTCATGCTGTCCTGGAATCCCTTCAACTCTCCCAGCCTCATGCACCACTCTATGCACCTAGGGGCCCCTGCCTCTGTCAGGGATGGGAACCCATGCTGCCTCATGGAGCTGTGGGTGTCCCTTCATTCTTCAGCCCTGTGCACTGAGGGGCTCCTGCCTTGTACCAAGGGGCTGCTGCCTTGTGCAGGGTTTGTGGACCCATGCTGCCTTGTGCAGCTGCCAAGGTCCCATCCACTCTCTGGACCCTCTCCAGCCCTGTGCACTGACCCGTGTAGTGAGGGTTCCTGCCTCATGCAGGGTTGGGGACCCGCACTGCCTCATGCAGCTGCTGAGGTCCTATCGGCTTCCCAAACCTGTGTGTGCCAATCTGTGCACTGACACAGCCACTCACTCCACAGCAAGACTGGGATGTAGCCACTTCCTGCTCCTGCTCAGCAGAAGCATCTTCTGGGTACTTCTGGGGCAACTGCACTGCCTGTGCTGGTCGGTTCCACCAGCTATTCTGCAGCCCTCTTTGTTGTCCCTCATTGAAGGTGCCCACGTGCTCAGCACATGGGCTTTTATTCTTTCTGGAGGCTTTGCCCCCAGATTGGGAATGGACCAATGGAAAGTCTGAAGGGTTAGTTCCCTCTTAGGTCCTTGCCAGGTCAGAGCAGGGCAAGCTTCTCTTTCTTCCTCTTCTGATTGGCAGGGAAGAGTATTCTCCCATCAATCAGCCTGATCCATCTGGCTCAAACTGGCAAGCTGGGCTGCCACCGGCAAGCCTGCCACACTAGTATGATGTATAATTCAATGCTTGAACAAAAACTTGATCTAGGGTCTTTTCCTCTGAGTGCCCTAATAAGACCTTTTCAGATTTTTAACATTTCCTCAGTTTCTCAAATCTAAACCAAAGAGAGGGGAAAAAGGCAGTGTTTAAGCACAGTTAATGACAAGTACAGTTTTAAAGATCTAGGCAAAAGTTTGGACTTCCTATAAGTAGACATAACTGTTAATGGGTTTCTATCTGAGATGAATTTCATCCATGAACTATATAGTGGTATTTGTTACACTAAGTTCTAATTCTTCTAGTTAGACTATAATTTTAATATATCTCAAGAGATGACATTATTGGGTCTTTCAGACTGGATAATTGGAAATCCATTTGAAAACCTTTCACAGTGTGCTCCCCACAATGGTATTTATTTTAGAGAGATGGACATTTACTGTATGAAATGTTTTGCAAAATTTTACATTAATTCGACTCCTAAATCTATACTATCGATAAGCTGTCTTTGTAACTGTAATTAACTTCTAGTGAGCATGCATGAAATAAACACTTTTGAATTCAAAGTTATTGGTTTTACTTGTTGGAGGGAAAACTGCAGTGATATTTATGATGGCCCTATATGGCTGTTTAAAAAAATGAAACTATTTTATATTCCACTAGAGGTTTCTTTTAACAAGTTGAAAAAACATTCATTTAAAAAAAGCCTGATATTTCATTCACCCTTAGTTTTTATGAAGCTGTACGTGAGTGATTTGAATTTATCTGGAATGTATCACTATGGAGGTGGAAAGGGAATGGGTGGTGGAAGGAAGAAAAATTAATATGATATTAGTAGGCTGGTGAACTAACTGGCCAACCAGCCAAGAGTTTGTATGTTTACTGAAGGGAAGGAGGAAATAGAGGAAGCCAAGTAATCTGGGGGAGAAGAGATTCCTTTTAAACACAGCATTCTTCAAACTGCGAATGTCTACAGAAGATGTTTACTGTCAAGGTAACTAATTAGCTACACAGTAAATGTCTTGCCATCTACACATGCAGAGCAATTCGATTGGAGTAAGCTAATAAACTCTGCAGCAGAGTAGTACTTGTAAATACAAGTGCTATCCTGCTGGGGTGTTTTTCACTTTGCAGCACTATACACGTAGACATTAACACAGCTGCCTGGGGCATGAGGGTGCTTCAGTGCAAGGGCTTTCTGCCAGTTAGCCCCACACTGAAGCACCCTTGTGCCGCAGCCAGACCCTCTGTTGCATGTTGCTGACCCCCTTGGGCCTCTTGCCAACTGGGGCTGCTGTGACCCAGCTCAATGTGTGGCAGTCCTGGGAGCAGTAAGCTCCAGAGTTTATTGTTTTGCATTAATTGAATATGTAGACTTGCCAACTATATATTTACTGAAGCAACTACTGAGCTGGAATCAACTAGTTGACAGGATCCTGAGCAACAGGAAAGGAAAGGAAAAATTGTGACATGGAAGGCAACCCTACTTCTATAGATGTGATGGGTTCTTTAACTCTGCAGAAAAAAGAAAAGGCATCTGGTTTCAAAGGTCACATCTGAGAAGGAATCTAAAACAAATTGCAAATATTTTACGTTGGTTGTCCAGCTATGAAAAGCTGTTTCTGTTTGTTTGATCTTAGAACCGTTCTCTTTTCTGGTGTGGGGAATAATAATAATAATAAATGGTATTTCTGGCTCTGGGTTACAACTGGAGATGCTGGGAGTTCAGTTTCCAGGACAGCCAGGCACTCAGGCAACTTTCACTGGAGCCCAAAACTGGGGTGTGTGTCTTTAGTAGTAAAGGTAATTTTTATTTGATAGATAAAAGCATGGGGATGTGCTATAATGGCTGCCAAAATAGCTGCTGCTTCTCTGTGACCCACCAATTAGAAGGGGAAGAGTCCAGTAATACCCACCTCACAGCTACTAAGAAATGAGCAGGAGCTATTGACTGAGTACTCTAGGTTGTGCTTGAAGTAGCAATTAAGCTGGCTCAAGGCAAGTGAATTGCTGCATACAGTAGTCCTGCTGTAGTCCTGCAGTCTTGATGAGGCTTGTGACTTGCAAACAGTACTTTATTATTTACAGGAATTTACATAAAGAACTATTAATAATAAAAAAGTAACTGTCTTGCTACTGTCCTTGGCAGGATTTGGGGCCTAAACTTGTTGCTATTCTGTCATGCCTAATTACTTCTGCTTCATCCAAATTGTCTCTTGGGATGCCACACTTTTTGGACACTCTCTGTTTCCAGAAAGACTTACTCTATGAGTCTAGAAAAAATATTTTTTCTACATTCTGTCTTCCAGAAATAAGGTGGATGTTTTATTTGCAGAATGTAATATGCAAGAATACATGGTACCTTATTTTATTAGATTTTTCTTAAGACTGCCAATCCACTTTATAGACTACATGAGTATCTATATTGAGGAATCATTTCAGCTGTTAGCAAATATATATAGCAAGAGAAGCAAATTTCATTGACTTAGCAAACATACTTATGCTTAGTGTTCTTACCTCCTTCCGAGCAACTAAGCAATCTGGACCACCTTTGGTAGGTACCTAGTAGGGCTGTGTGAAATGGCTGTGTTTTGATTTGGTTTTCGATTCAGCCATTTCAGAGGACAGTGATTCGTTTCAGTGTTTTGGATCACTGCCCTGTTTTGTTTCGACTGAATCTCCTCTGAATCTGTTTTGAATGGGCTGCAAGGGAAGCTTCACACAGCCCTACCCAGCCAGGTGGGGTTTAGGGCTGGGGGCTGCAGGGCCCCAGTGGGGAGCAGGATGGGGCCATGGGTGTCTTGTCTGGGGGAGAGCCGCTGCCCTGTGTGGAGGCAAGGAGACCCCTGCACAGATCTCTGATCCCTGTCACACCAGGTCACGGAGCAGAGAAGCAGTGCAGAGTGGCGAGCAAGCTTGCTGGTCCCTGCCACGTGTCCTGGCTCTGAAGGGAGCAGAGATCCAGGGCAGTGTGGGGTGGGCAGCAGCAGTGAGGACATCCCACTGCAGAACTCTGCTCCCTGTGGAGCCAGGTCACGCTGCAGGGATTGCCTAGCCCCCAGTTCACTTCTCCAGCCGCCAGTTCAATTGCCCAGCTCCCTGTTTGATACTCCAGCTCCTGGTTTGATTTCCCAGCTCTCTGATCATTCCTCCAGCTCTTCCCAGGGGTTGTGGGCCCCTGGATCTGCCTGCTGGGTTTGAGCAGGCTGCTGCTGCAGGCAGGGCCAGTGGCAGCACCGCAGTCTTCCTGGCACTTGGTGTGGGCTGCACTAAGCAGCTGCTGCTGGCCCCAGCCTGCAGTGGCAGCCTGCTGAAACCCCATGCACAGATGGGGGGGGGGGGGCTGTGCCCCCCAGGAAGAGCTGGGGAAATTATCAGAGAGCTGGGGGAAGCAATCAGCAAGCTGAGGAATTGAACTGGGAGCTAGATGTTAGTATCAGAGCAGTTCCTTTCTCCTCTTTCTTCTTAGTTTTTATTTCCCTGCAAGCCCAGCTCTGAAACTCCAAAATTCTCCAAACATTTCCAAAACGTTTTGGAGCCTTCTGATTAATTTTGGAGCTGTTTTGGAGCCTTCCGTTTTAATTTGGATTTGGTGTTTTGGGTGTCGAAACAGCTTGAAACACCTTTGAAATGAAACGGCTGCTGAAATTTTGCACAGCCCTAGTACCTAAGTCCTCCACACTCCTACACTCGGGGTGCATCTACAGATGTTTACTACTCAGTAGACTAATTATCTGCTTGGTAAATGTTTTGGCATTTACACTTGTGTCCCTATTAGGCTGGAATGAACTAATTTACTCCACAGCAGGATAGTACTTGTATTTACTATCAAGTACTGCCAGTAGCAGCTTTGCCCCTTGTCCTGTAAATACAAGTATTATCCTGCTGTGGAATAAAAAATTCCACAGCAGGACACATGTAAATGCTGCCCCAACTGATTGGGGCATGAGGATGCTTCAGTGCTAGCGTCATACTGGAGCACCTTCATGCCCCAGCCAGCCCCTCCACAGCAATTTGAGCCAGGGGGAGCAGCCCCAGACTGGCAGGCTGACCACCCCTGGTTCCCTGCCAGCTGTGGCTGCCCTGATTCAGTTCAATATGCTGGGGTCTCAGACACATGTTCAAATGGCAATAAACTCCAGAGTTTATTGTTTTGCATTAATTGTACTTGTAGAAATGCCCTCTATGTAGGTGCCTAGTCCTGCCAATATGTATCACTTTATTTAAGAAATGTTTCTATGTGAAAGTGGAGGCAACTTGGAGGTAGATTAGGATATGATCCTTAATTTGCTGTAGGGGCAAGGTTGCTGAGCAGTTGAAAATTCTCTACCTGGAATTCAGTTTAGAGGTACAAGTTCAAGCTTTTAGAATTAGAAGACAGATCAGGTCTTATGGTGAAAGCTGTAATTATTTGACTCAATATTAAATAGGTACCTGGTCCTGCTTTAACCACACTGTTTCAATGTGCCAGTTGACTCAGTACAAATATTTAATTTTTTCCCCCCTGATAGTTATGCTTCCCCAACACAATGGACTACCTAATCTCTTCTCTCCATATCATGTAATCTTTTCATGTAATAGTTTAGAAAGGTTTCAGGGAAACTTGCCATTGCGCTCATGAAAATAAGTGAATAGCACCTTTATCTTTAGCTAAAAGTAAGACAGTAATATCAGATCCTAAATAAGTTCTCTTTATATACTTCTGCCAACATGCCACAATCTGATGAGCTGCACATATATTCTCCTCTTAGAGCTCTCCAGGGTACCATTGGTCAATGATTTGGAATTACTGTATGCTTTTATCCTGGGGGAAAATGACTTATTTTCACTAATAATCTTTGGCTGTATCTTAAAAAAAAGTCTGAGTTTGAAAAAATAAGTTTACTTATTTTCCTCTGAGTTTTACTTCTGGTATGCACTCTAAAATAGTCATGACCTATTACTACAATATATTAACTCACATTCTGCAAGGCCTTGGATATCATCAAAAGGCAGTATGAGTAATAACTCTTCACAGTATAATTTTATGATGTTTTAGCCCAAAATATATCATTTGCTATTTAACAAACCTAGTAAACAGTTTTCTTTCCATTTTGAAAACTCTCATTTTCTGGTCACATTGCTGAACATCCATTAACAGTAATAATAGCTATGACAGAAAGACTTTAGCTTGTTCCTGTAGAATTATTTTTCCAAATATGCTTTCTTTTATAAAAGGTTATAATTGACTTTGGAGTATTCTTTCAGCTAGCAATTAATGCCTAGCCAGGTCATTAACAACTGAGCCAGGATATCAATAAAATATAAAGTAAACAGGAACACCCTTGAGGAAATTACTGCTTAATCACATATTATGTTACAATATATTCCTCTCATGTTTAAATACTATAATAATCTGATCATAGGTTGAAGTAAATTAGAAAAAAAGTAAATATATATATTTTGCATTGTCTTTTTATCTCTTGTCCTGATGGAAACAAGTTCATGAAACTCATTACATTAAAAGACTGTTTTATAATCCACAGCATGGTCAACCAGACATTAGTACAGTCTGCAAGAGCTATAAAAATGTATCAGAGTCCTATAAAATGTGGTTGAATTCTACCATTTAAATTGAATTACATTACTATGAAAATTACCAATACTCACAAAGTAGATTTTAATGTGTATTTTAGTAACAGCTATCATTTCAGCAGTTTAAAGC
Organism: Alligator mississippiensis; assembly: GCF_030867095.1. NCBI lineage: Eukaryota > Metazoa > Chordata > Crocodylia > Alligatoridae > Alligator > Alligator mississippiensis. The sequence goes on from NC_081825.1 coordinate 62,394,357, forward strand.
CACAATGCTTTTACATCTTTTATGTGATGAAACAGTATACTGCATTAACATCATACAACACTGCTTATATAGGTTTATCAGAAATAAAATCATTATGATATTGTAGATAAAGGTTTCATGTACTAATCTAAAGTAAGTAAGTAAAGCATTTTATGGGCTATTCATGGAACTTCTGTTTAGCTGAAATGTTTAGTGGCAAGTACTTTGAAAACTGATCTCATTTTGACTCTCTGATGATCTCAGTTTAGAACGACATTAGGTGCCATTGAAATTCACAATGTAAAAGGCTTCTGTGACTTACCATACTCCTGTGACCAGTTGTTTCCCCACTAATCTTTCATGTATCTGAGTGGGAAAATACAATGCACAAAGTACTCAAGCTAAGGATCTTCAAGACACACTGGTTTTTTCCATCTCTTAGGGTGATAGTGTAAACTTAAAAAAATGGTAAGGTAATCATTTGCCCATATAAAAAATGTAAATTGAAGTTATGCAAAATATTTTAACATCTTGCGGTTTGCTTAATGCATATGAATTACCTACTTTTTTGATCTCCAGAATATTTTTTTATATTTATCTAAGATTGAAGGGGGGAAGGGGGAGGGATATGGGTTGTGAATATGTCACATTTGATAAGCTGTAGAAGTCATCATCATGACCAGATCCTACGTACATGGAAGAGATCCAGTGCAGTGATGCAGCTGGTGATATTGGGCCACAGAGTTCAATCCCCACCATTCTCAGTGGTCCAAAGAGGTCACTATGATCCATCTCATACACTATAGCCACAAATAACCAAAATTCCTAAACTAGCTTTGCAAGCTGTACATGGGGTACACATTCTACAGACAGAAGTGTTTTTGCAGACCAAGGGGGTCAGGGATCAGTGATGTTTGCACAATGTGCTCTCTCCCCCATAGAAGTCTAGCTTCAGGGAGCCACCTGTTCTGGAAATGTCATGTGACCCCTTTGCCTACAGTTCTAGTTAGGAAGTTAAATCAAAACCACCAACCCCCTAATGGGCCCCAGCCCCCTAACCATTTTTGCTGCCCTTTACTGGACTCTTTCCAATTTGTCCACATCATTTCCTTAGTGAGAGGCCCCAAACTGGACACAGTACTCCAGGGATAAGTATAGACAGTCAAAAAGCCTGAGGCTAAATTGATTCAGCCTTTGCAGGTTTCTCAGTCTAGCTGCTGAGAAACAACTACACACACATTTACTTCTGATCCAGGAAAAACAGCCACATGCCTGCAGTGGCTCAGGCCAGAAGCCAGAGGGTGCTAAAGCATGCCTGTAGCCAGCATGGATTGTGGGTTTTCTTCCTCTTCCTGCTGCCCCTACAGTCTCTGGAATTTGCTGTCCAGAATCACATCACCAGGACTCTGGGATCTCTAGTCCACAGTCACAGCCAACAGTAAGTTTCAGTAAGTTTAGCAGCAGGGCAGCTCTGTACTCAGGGGAAGGTGGGTTTAACACCCCTCCATGGCCCTAGACCCTAGCCTGGGTTTGCCTTAGGGAGCGGGGGGTAGGAGTCCCTGCCTCCCTCTCCCCACGACCCTTCTCTGCTAGAGCAGACAGCATGGCCCAGCACAGGGATGGAAATCATGCTGGGATGCTGGGGGGCTGTGATTTAATTTAAACCAGGAAAGGGGCTGGGACAGAAGTTTCATAAACCGGTTTGACCCAAATCAGTTAAGTCTAATACTACCTTCAACCAAGTTTATCTTAAACCAGTTTCAGCTATTTTGAAACTGGATTATCTGCACTGAGCTTCTATTCTGTTACAGGTTTGAACCAGTTTCTGATGATTTAAACTGATTTATGTGTAACTTCTGTCCTTAGCCACTGGACACAGACAGAATTGCAGACTTAACTGATTTGGCTCAAACTAGTTTATGCAATGTATGTCCCAGACCCTTTGCTGCTTTAAAATAAACCAGACACCCCCAGCATACTCTCTGGGCTGGGCGGGGCTCTCTGCTCCCCTGTAGGGCTGGCCCCTCCTCTCTACTCCCTGGCTGGAGCTTGGCACAGACTTGCAGGCACAGAGCGTCTACCTGACTTCTTCCTGCTAAGCAAGGATTATTCCCCCCTCCCCTCTGCCTTATGCAGACACCTCAGCATTAGCTAGAAGACTACCTGGCTACAGTCTATGCTGTGGGAGAGGACAGAGGCAGATAGGCTTTTTGGAGCTAATCAACAGGTAACTTAATGTCATTCCTTGGAAGAGCTGTCTAAGAAGAGCTCCATTAGTTAGTCATTTTCTTAATGAGCTGATAAACACTGAGTTAGGAGTGATAAATATAGTCTGCTGGGTAGGTGGAGGGGGAGGGGTAGACTAATCAGAGGGTCCTGGCCACACCCTCCACCTCGGCTCTGCTCTGTGGAAGCAAAGGGAGGACTGTTCTAGTGCCCCCCGGCTTATAGCCTGAACCACTGCAGGCATGTCTCTGCATTTCTGGGATTTCTGTCTGGGTTAGAAACTGATTTAGTCTAGCCAGGTTAGGCTAACCTACAAAGATTGAATCAATTCAGGCTCAGGCTTTTTGGATGTCTGTCCCTAGCCAGTGACTTCACAGCTCATTATAACCTACCTTATTTCTACTAATCTCTCTTCATTTCACAGGTGTTGATGACTTTGCCCCTTTTTAAGAGTGTTGATCTTCCACAAATCACACCGTCCTTCCTTCTGCAATTTTCTTGTCTCTTAGGTACTCCTTGTAATGTCTCACTTGTCTTATTTCACAGCTCTTCAGGCTGTTTCAGCTGTAGCCACTTTTTCTTCAGACTTTGCAGAAGAATGATCTACATTAGAAACCTTGTCCATCTCAACCATCCACTTGATTTAATAAAAGATATAATCCTCAAAAAGTCTTGCCTCTCAAAATAAGAAAAAAACCCACAATTCTATTTGTAAAGGAGTTAGGGATAGAGGGGTTTACAGAATTGGAATGGAATTACAGAGCCACACTGAGGTTACAGAACAGGGCATTAGCATTAACCTGTTGTATGGTGCACAGTCTGGTACATCATTTATTTGGGAAACTCAATCTCAAACCCTGCTCTGCCTAATTTGGTTTAGGACTTGAATCTGTGTTGTCAGCATATAATCTCCCATCTATCTGGACTTTGTAAATTATAAGATGAATCAGAAAAAAATTATTTATGAGAAGTTCTGCTCAAGATACTTTTATAATCATTTAAAAGTCCTTTTCTTCATCCTTCTAAATAAGTACCAAGTTCAATATCAGAACAATAAATCCTTTCCACCTTACTGCCCTGGAGGCAAAAATTTCTCAAGAGAGCTTCCCAAAGATCTGTTACATCCACAGATTTTGGTTTTCATTCTAAACTCAAAAGCCCACTGACATAGGAGCAAAAGTTTTAGAATTTTTTTGCAACATATCTATCAAATAAATCCCTCACTTTACACCTCCAGAGATTTTTTCTTTTTATGTGAAAAGGCCCCGCAAAATTCAGGAATAAAAAATGTCAGAACAAGCATGAGTAGCACTGTTTAATAGATAGATATTAAGGTGAGTCACCTTTGGATAGTAATTTTAAATCCTGCCAGTTTAAATCTCATTTTATGATATAGAAGTTAGAACAAAACAGGGAAATTGCTTTCCAGTAATTCAGACTGTCAGTCTTAATATCACCTTCCTCCCCATCCCACTAGCAAAATATCACAATTTATGCTAATATGACTCCATTTAACATTAAGCAGGAGATAAGAGACCCAGAGTGTGTGTACACAGTTGTCAAAGGTGTGACTTGAGCTTAGACAAGCATACCCAAACTAACTTTAAACTAGCAAAGCTTGAGTATTGTTAGCATCACAGCCATGGCAGAATGGGGTTCAGGCCTGTTATAAAATTCACTAGGGACCCCAAATGAATACTTGGGTACTTAGCCCATGTGGTCCATGCTATGATGAAATTTGTACTCAAGCTAGCTAGTTTAAAGCTTGTTTGAGGGTGTACTTTAGATGAAGTCATTCCTTTGATTGCTGTATACATTTGTCTTCAGTAAACCAAATCATATAGTGCATGAGATCATTCTCATTGTCCCCAGATGAATTATCGCTAAATAGTTTTTTTTTCCTTTCGCTTCTATTTACTACCCTAAAAGAAAGAAACCACCGATTACATTTAGCCAATTGGCAGTTGGAAGAAGAATCAGTTACTTTATATGGAAAGTTGATTTCTATTTGTACTAAAGGTCATCTAATTCAGAGCCTGCATATTCAGTATTGACAGGGTCCCAAATGCACATTAAAGCAGCAGCAACTTTGCGTCTTATGTCTGCACCCTTTCTGCTAAAGAAAAGGATGTTCCTCTAAGAAAATGCTTAGAACAGTGTGATGCTGTAGCCAGTAGGACAAATAATACTCTGGCATGCACCAATTGATGCATCTCCAGCAAAGCGAAGGAGGTGATTCTTCCACTCTATTCAGCACCAGTGAGACACAGCTGGAGTACTGCATCCAGTTCTAGGTACCATGCTTTAACAAGGATGTGGACAAGCTTGAGAGAGTCCAAACAAGAGCCACCTGTATGATCAGAGTCTTAAAAGGCAAGACATATGAAGAAAGGCTGAAGGATCTGGGACTCTTCAACCCAAGGAAAAGAAGTCTGAGAGGGGACTTTGTACCAGGTTACCACTACACTAGGGGAGTACATCAAGGACTTAGTGAGTAACTATTCACCAGGGCACCTGAGGGGAAAACCAGAAGCAATGGCCACAAACTCCTGGAAGATCAATTCAGGCTCAACATTAGGAAAAACTTCTTCACAGTCAGAATGTCCAGACAGTGGAATAAACTTCCTCCAGAGGTGGTGAAATCACCTACCCTGGAAATCTTCAAGAGGAGACTGGACAGTCACCTTGCTGGGGGTTACCTGACCCCAGTTGTCTTTCCTGCTTGCTGCAGGGGGCTGGACCTGATGATCTTCTAGGGTCCCTTCCAGCCTTACAATCTATGAATCTATGAAAACGTTTATAGATTCTTCTGGAGATATTGGGTGAGAAGAGTCCCCAATACAACAAGGGCACAGAGAGATGTGACAATTTTTGCTAGACCTGGCCACAGAAAGTGGCCTATAGCCATTGACCAAACACAAGTTAATGGCTGCAGACAGCTTTAAAAATGGCCAGTCAAGTCAAAATCTGAACCCTCAATGCATGAGGGATCAGATGAAGATGTTTCAAAACAGAGCATCTTCTGTAAATTGTGTCTGTACTGCCTGCCAGCCTGGAGCTGTTTTCAGAATGAGAACAGGGAAAAGGAGCAGAGGGAGTTCATTTTGGGCCTTTTTCACACCCTACCAGAGGGTAGGGTAGGTGTATTGGAGCCCCCCCCTCCCCCCGAGGATCTTATCATCATAATAAAGTGAACTCTAGATACAGGTTTCATGACTTCATGAATACATATTTTGCTGCCCTCCCACAGGGCGATGGGCCCCCAGGCAAGGGCTATAGCCCCCCAACAGGGGATTCAGCCCCTACACAAGGGGTTCGGCCCCCACGGAAGGGATTCAGTTCCCCAACAGAGGATTCAGCCCCCACACAAGGGATAGATCCCCCAAAAAGGGATTCAGCCCCCCAACAGGGGTTCATCCCCCACACAAAGGGTTCAGTCCCCCCAAAGGGGTTCAACCCCCGAACAGGTGTTTCTTCCCCCACACAAAGGGTTCAGCCCCTGAACAGGAGGTTTGTCTCCCACACAAGGGGTAAAGCCCCCCAATGGGGGTCAAAAGGCCCCTTCAGGGGCTACCATCCCCCCTGCAAGGCCCACATTCCCCAGCCCCCTAATTGCTGCCCCACATGGCCCCACATCCCCCGCCAGCTGTTGCATCCCTCCCGATAGCTGTCTCGCCCAGCCCCACCCCCCACCTTGCACCCCCAGGCCCCCAAGGCTACCCCCAGAATCCCAGGCACCATCACTTAAAAAAAAAAAAAAACCCAGAAAAAGAACAGAAAAAAATGGGAAAAAAGCCTCTGCTTACCTCCTGGCAGAGCCCCCTGGGCAGTACAGGACAGCAGAGGGGAAGGAGGGCCCGGGCTGCGGCCACTGGGGCTGTCACACTGCCCAGCAGTGTGTAGGCGGGGCCCCAGGCAGCCAGACGGCAGCTCCAACTGCTTGTAGGTGCCTTTTTTTTTTTTTTAAGTATGGGGTGGTGGGGCAGGCATGGGAGGGATTTGGGGGGATGGGGCCCACCATGGCAGGGGTTGAGGGGCTGGCAGGGCCTGGTGGGGGGAGGGGCCGTCCCCAGCAGGGGTCAGGGGGCTCAGGGGTGCTGGCAGGGGTAGGAATGAGCCCCGACAGGGGTCGTGGGGCTCGGGGGGGGGGCTGGCAGGGTTCAGGGCCAGTCTCAGCAGTGGTCGGGGGGCTGGTGGGGGCTGGGGGAGTGGGGCATGTCCCCTTGGCCCTCCTCTAGCCCCCCCCAATCCCTTACTCACTGGCACCAGAGCCCTGGTGCTGAAACATGTGGCCTAGCTGGCTGCGTGTTTCAGCACCAGGGTGAGGGGCAAACCATAGAGATGCTCTGGCAGCCAGAGCATCTCTATGGAGAACCCAGGTTCCAGTTGCCTCAGGGCACAGTCAGGGACCATGCCAGGGCTGCTTTTTTATATTTGTCTTTTTTTAGACCCCTGGATATCCAGGGGTTTAATTTTCTCCCCACGCTGCAAACAATTTTTTGTTCCCGCACTTGCCTGTTGCCCCGTCTCAAAGGGGTTTGAGGCAGGGCAAGAGGCATGTGTGCGATCGTGTGGACGTGCCCAAAGAGGCTAGCTCTAGCTCTTCCCTGATAATCTTAGTTTACATACATACATTCAAATAATCTAGAAAAATTCTTTCAGAAGGTGAACAAACCTGAGAGAATTTACCTATGCCTTTACTGTTATATACATCTTAATAGGCATTAAAAATCCTGTAAGGATCCATAGTTCTAGTACTAATCATAAAAATATTTCCAGAATAGAATATTAACTAAGATTGACTTCTGCCATGAAACTTAGTTTATTCATTTATTCCTCCTAAACTTATGAACACTAGCTAATAAAACTATACATTCAGAAAGACCTTGCTAGCAATTAGTTTATAACAAAACAACAAAAACCCATGAGTGTTCAGTGAGAGGCACCACTACCATCACTCCATATGGAATCCAACTTGAGGAAACCATGTTTTTCTGTTCCCTAGTGCAGATTTAGTGTTTTAAATAAATAAATAAAAACAAATTAGGAAGGATTATTGTTGTTCTAGAATCTCACTATACCATGTTTCTTGTGTATCGTGTCTCATTTGGTATCGCTAACATTATCTATTGTATTTTTTATCTGTATCTAAATATAGGAGAGATGATTAACCAAGAGTTAGTGTAGTTCAGTACATAGAACAGTTTTCATTCCCAGGTCTTCTTACTGGTTACCTTGATCAACTCACTTACTGTCTCAAGTTTCCTCTAACATTTAACTGTTTAAAATGAAATTTCTTGAGGGCAGAGGCTCTCTCAATCTGTGCCTGTACAGCACTTATTACAAGGCAGGCTCTGATCTTATAGTTTCATAGTTGGTAGGGTTGGAAGGGACCTGAGCAGATCATCAAGTCCGACCCCCTGCCATGGCAGGAAAGAGTACTGGGGTCAAACGACCCTGGCGAGGTGTTCATCCAGCCTCCTCTTAAAGACCCCCAGGGTAGGAGCCAGCACCAACTTCTCTTGGAAGTTGGTTCCAGATCCTAGCCACCCTGACAATGAAGTAGCGCCTCCTGATATCTAGCCTAAATCTACTCTCTGCCAGCTTGTGACCCTTATTTCTTGTAACTCCTGGTAGTGCTTGGGGGAACAGGGACTCCCCCAATGCCTTCTGGTCCCCCCCCCAATGCCTTCTGGTCCCCCCTGACTAGTTTGTAAATGGCCCTAGATCCCCCCTCAGCCTTCTCTTGTGGAGGCTGAACAGGTTCAGGTCCCTTAACTTCTTCTCATAGGGCCTGCCCTGCTGACTCCTGATCATGTGAGTGACCCTCCTCTGTACCCTCTCCATGTTGTCCACATCCCTCCTGAACTGCAGTGCCCAGAACTGGATGCAGTACTCCAACTGCAGCCTGACCAGTGTCACATGAAGGGGGAGGATCACCTCCTTGGACCTGCTTGAGATGCATCTGTGGATGCATGACAAGGTATGGTTGGCCTTCCTGATCGTTTCCGCACACTGTTGGTCCACGTTCATTTTGGCATCAACAATGACTTCAAAAGCCTTTTCTGCCTCTGCACTGATGAGAAGGGAATTCGCCAGCCTGTAGGTCTGCTGCTGGTTATTCCTCTCCAGGTGCAGTACCTTGCACTTTTCAGTTTTGAAATTCATCCTGTTCTCATCCACCCACCCCTGTAACTGTCTAGGCTCAATTGCAGTCTGTTCCTCCCTTCTAGCATTCCCAATTCTCCCCACATCTTAATGTCGGCTGTGAATTTGAAGAGCGTGCTTTTTACACCCCTGTCCAAGTCGCTGATGAAGATGTTGAACAGTGTGGGTCCAAGGACCGAGCCCTGAAGAACCCCACTGCCCACATCCCTCCAGGTTGAAAATGACCCATCCACCACCCGTTTCAGTTGGGGCATCTAGATCCAACCATCAGATTGATAATAAGAAAGGAAGGTACTTACTTGGTCTATAGAATAACAGATTTCTTGTTTTTTTTTTAACTTTTGTCCAGAGCAGAAAACTAGTATTTGTTATAGATTAGCCTATTTTAGGGTCTAATTAGATATGTGCAGGGGAGATGCATTTGAGCTATATTTGGAGATGGGAGTAAAATAGTGTACCTCCTGTAGAAAAGGAGAAAGACTCCTTTTTTTAAAATTCCCTTTCACTCCAGTTCATGATGGAAAGGATTATATCTGAAAGAGGAATGGCTTCCAAAATTTTGCCAACTGGATTTAAAAGAGAGAGAGATAGACACTGTCAGCTATTTCCTGGAAACTGGATTCCCTTAGGCCGTATGTGGCTAATATAAGGCATTAATGATAGCAGAAGCTGGTACAGTGGGGTGCTGGACATATGAGGCACAAGTATCAGGAACTGAAATCATAGACTCAAGTGGTTTTGATACCTAAGCATGTGCAACTCCACTGGCTGCACAGCTGTGCTCACTTATTTCAGGGATGGATTTAGCCCAAACTGCCTCAGTGCATTCTGAAGTTGGGGAAACTATATACCAGGTTTATTTTATTTTTCTCTTGATAAATTGTGGTTTGTGCCTTTTACCTCCACTTGTCCCGAGTCATCATTTCACAAGCTTTCCCAGTTGGAAGTGACACATTATAAAGAAAAAAAATACCAACACCTTCATGGAATAATAATAAACCAAATCTCCAATTCAATTACAGTTCATGCTTTATGAGCAATCTACCTTTGTACACTGCTTCAGTTCCAAGCTGCTCTGATACTTCAGCAAAAAAATATCAAATTGGCAAATATATTTTCCTGTGTTTTGCTAGGTAGGATTGTAAGTGTTTTTAACCTACAAACTTGAGAATGCTTTCCTGTCTTCTTACCATATACTGATGTGTTTGACATCACCTCTATCCTCCTCATTTTCCATACAACTTTTTATTTATAATAAAACTTTGCCAAATATCTTGTGTCTCCATGCAGCTCTGTTTGCACTCATCCTATCATAGATCCTATGAAACCTTTTTTTTATAACCCTGGGTACAAAATGGAATATTTTTTTTACCTTGTAAGAGACTTTCAGTCTGAGTGACACCTTATTCTAGTCCCTGACCTGCAGCAAGAAAGCCTTTGTTATAGTGTTCAGAAGTCTGACATTTAATCCTTTCATTGCATAGCTTCTTTGACAAGCTGCTAAATGTGCACCACTATGGCTGGGCCAAATCAAACTAGTGTGTCCATAACAACACTAAGTACTGGAGCAGTAGGTCAGACACAGTTCTGGTTTTTAACCATTAAATGACAGTGCTGAAACATTAGCTATTCAAAAATATACATTACTGGGACTCAGGAAGCTAACCCTGACTTAAAATGACATAATTATCAATATTCTGCTTTTGGAAGCTTGCCTGCAAAACCTAGGCCAGCAAATTGTACCACATGTAAGCACTAGAGTGTAGTCATGAACCAGTAATATATTAATCTATGCTTATGTGTTTGACACATACATCTCTCCATTTTTATAGGACTGTAAATAACATATTCATAATTTTAGTAAGGATTTTGAATAATTGTTGGTATGAAATTGCCTTTTATTTGTATGTAATACAGATATTATTCAGGCATAATGTTATTTATATTTACATGAATGCTGCATGCCCCTGGAGCCTGGGGGGGCACAGCAAGTTCCTGCAGGTGGCAGTGCCGCTGTCAGCATTCGGAGCATGGTGGTAGCAAGCAGACAGCTCTTGCAGGCAGCTGTGGCACTGTCAGTGGCAGGGGGTTGTGGTGTGGTGAGCACTGACCATTGGTCGGCGACCACCAATAGACGCTACCACTAGCACTGGCGGTGGCCAGAGGCAATCATGGACTGCCTGCAGATGCCACCAGTGGTGTCGGTGGTGGGCAGGGGGTGGCAAGCAGCGACCACCCCAGATGTAACCAGCAGTGTTGGTGGTGCCTTTTCACAGGGGTTGCACTGCCAAGTTCAAGGGGTGCACATTCATCCATATGCACCCCCTATGCTTCGCCAATGTACATGTACAAATTCCACTATATGCAAAGTGTATTATGTTGCAGTTAATTTAAATAAAAATATATCATGACTTTGCGGATGTCAAATTTTTGTTTATACAAGCCCTGAATCTGCACTGTGAGCTGAAAAGGTGGATCACACTGCCCAAATACAACCCAAAGGTGGACAGAGCCCAATACAGTCAGAACACAGCACAACCCTCATATCCAGAGACAAATTCAAGATAACTGTGCTAGAAATTGTACATTCCTAGATATAGACATGTTCCCTGTCTCATGGACTGGTGCCTCCTTATACTGAGAGAGCACAGTGGCCAATCGCCAACCGAGGGAGGGTGGTCCCCCAGTGGCTGATTGCCACCACTGGCAAAACCCAAGGTGCTGGTGGCAAAGCTGGCAGTGCCACCGGCGCTTCTCTCAACACCCCCACAATCTCAGGGGGGAGGGAGCACTGTCCATCGCATCCCATTCCCAGGCCAGCTAGGGCCAATCTCAGGGTGGGCATGTGCTCCGCCATGCCCTCCTACATGTTGTCTATACCCTGCCTGAAGACCTCATGTCACAGTTACTGGGTGCTTTGTTTCTTTACCTCAGTTAGCCCCTCTTGAATGCAACTTACTTAGGAAAAGTCTGTCTCATTTTATCTCTCTCCTAATGGAAAGACTGGATCCTTGGATAGAAATCTCTCTGCTTTCCAGCAGTGTAAATGTCATGAACTCATTTGGGTCTACCAAAGTTCCATTTGGGAATCCAGCCCTGTTAATCTGAAGTCAGGTAGAATGTGGAGCAAGGTGATACCTTAGAGACCAAGTGGTTCAGAAATGAAATGGGTGAAGCAGGTGTTTCCTACAAAAGCTCACTCCTCTCTGAATGGGTTAGTCTCTATGGGTGCCCATACACAAGCCAGGATGCCGCTTCAACACTCTGTAATCACAACGCATTGGAGCAGTCTTGATTAATTGAGTCTGCTAGAGCATGCTAATTACTGTATTCCAGCCAGCCTTCATGTCTTATGTATCAGTATCCCTGCACTTCAAAATGGCAGTGGGGATGCTTTATCTAAAGCTTATTCAAGTGCCCCCACTGCCATTTTGAAGTGTGGGGACACTGATGCATGAGACACTCCAGGCACTTAAATCAGAGCAGCTTTTGAGCCACTCTAATTAAAGTGCTCCACCCCTGGAGCTCGTGTAAAAGTGCCCTAAGGCACCACCCTACCCTGCCATTTGGGAGTCTCTAACAGTTTAACTTTGCAGACACAGAAACATTTTCTGTGCAATTTTACTCAGGAAAAGTGTAAATCCAGTGAAGGTTTCATGCCTATTTACCTTAAATCTTTGCAAATATTAGTATATTTTGCCTTGTCAACTTGCCTCTATGTGGAACTGTACCTTCAAGAGGGAATGGTTTAAGCATAAGATACTAATTGTTTTGTTAAGCAGTGCTGCTCAATTACTCTCAGTTAGACCTTGGATACTGAGTAGTCTTTGTCACACTTTTTAGCTCAGAGGGATTAATACACACTACTTAGTACCAGAAGTAAAATGAAAAAAAACAAACAAACAAAACCCCAAATAAGAAGAATGGAGCAGTTACAAACCCCTGGAAACTTAATGCCAAGACATGTGGAGGGCTACAGTACATCATTCTGTATCTAAAATAATGGAATGGCAGCAAAAGAAAGTAAAATATAAAACTAGCTTCATTTCTAACAATAGTGATTCTACAGCATTTCATGTTTTAACTATTTCAAAATTAACTTTGGCAGAAGAATGTAACTGATTCATCCACTGTATATGGCATTGATGAGGCTTCATCTGATGTACTGTGTCCAGTTTTGGGCTCCACAATCAGAGAAAGATATGGGCATGTTGAAAAAAGAGTACAGCAGGGAACAACAAAAATTATTAGAGGCCTTGCAAGCATAACTTAGGAAGAAAGGCTGAAAGAGCTAGAGTTATTTAGTTAGGGGAAGAAAAGACTTGAAAAAGGTCTTCAAATACCTGAAGGGCAACTATAAAGAGGCTGGAGACAGCCTCTTTTCTCTAGCTGCATGGGAAAGGACTAGGAACAATGGCCTTAAACTGCAGCAAGGGAAATTTCTAACTATCAGGGTAGCCAAGCATTGGAGTAGGCTAACCAGAGAAGTTGTGGAATCTGAATCCCTGGAAATTTTCAAGAGAAGTTTAGATAGACCCTTGGCTGGGATGGTTTAGTCAGGGATGATCCTGCCTTGAGCAGGGGACTGGACTAGATGATCTCATGAGGTCCCTTCCAGCCCTACTTTCCTATGATTCTATAAATTTTATTACAGCTATTTGAGGAATAGTGTGTGCATCTACATGTGCTCTCTATGGCACAGATGCTACTGTGCTGTCATTTAGTGCTTGCTTTAGGAAGTACTAAATAACAATGCAGTAGCAGGCATTACTTCATTGTCCTGGTGGCACAGTTATTTTTAACAGCTATGTTGCTATAGTGACATGAGGTAACTCCTTACTACAGTGATGTAATGTTAGCATCAATGTTTGTGCCCACTGATGCTATGTCACCATAACAATGAGCTACATCACTGTAATGCAACATAGCATCTCATGTAGAATGCCCTGTGTGTTACACATTAAAAATGAAAGGTGCAAATGTTTTACTAAGAAAACTAAATGAAAGTGAAAACAGGAATTTGTGTTCTGGACTTCAGAACAAATAGTAAATTTTACATTATAGATGACTATATCCCTGATGGATAACAGATCAATATTGTGATTTGGAATGAAACTTTCAGGCTAGGGACAGACATTACACATAAACCAGTTTAAGTAACCAGAAACTTGTTTAAACCTGTAACAGAATAGACATTCAGTGCACATAAACCAGTTTGAAAATGTCTGAAACCAGTTTGAGATAAACTTGGTTGAATGTAGTATCATACTTAACTGATTTGGGTCAAACTAGTTTATGCAATGTCTGTCCCAGACCCCTTCCTGGTTTAAGATAAACCATACTCCCCCAGAATCCCAGCATGCTCTCTGGACTGGGAGGGGCTCTCTACTTCACAGCAGAATTAGCCCCTCCCCTCTGCTCTCTGGCTGGAGCTCGGCAGAGATTTGCAGGCACAGAGGGGTCTGCTGGCTTCCCCGTGCTCCCCTCCCCGCCACCACTCATTAATTAAGCAGAGACCCCTTCCTCCTCTCTCCCACAGCACAGACAGTAGCCAGCATATGGTATGATAGTTAATGCTTTGTAAAGTAGATTGGGCAGTTTCCAATTAGGGCTTTTTGAAGCTAATCCACAGGTTGGCTGTTAATGTCCCTGCATTCCTTCTTTTGGAAAAAGCTGTTTAAAATGAGCTTGAACTAATGAGCAGGGCTTTGTTTTCTGATGGGGTGCTAAATGCAGAGAACACAGCTGATAAATGCTCTGTTATCAAGGGGGGAGGGGGATCCCACCCTAATCACAGTGTCCTCCTGGAGCCTGGCAATGCCCCCTCCTCAGCTCAGCCCTGAGGAAGGGAAGGGAGGGCTGCTCTAGCACCCCCTGGCTTCTAGCCTGAACCACAGCAGGCATGTGTCAGCATTTTTTCAGTCCAGAGGGGATATTTGTGCACTTACGAAGTGATTTAGCCTATCCAGTTTAGACTAATCTGCAAAGATTGAATCAATTCAGGCTAAGGCTTTTTGAATGTCTGTCCCTAACCTCAGGGAGAAAGACAGCTAAATAACCCCAAATAATGGACAAAGCAATTTACATTTGTAACATCCACATGCACACTTGTGGTTGTGTATGGTAAGATGCGTGGTTTTGGCTGTGTATTGTGGTGTGTGTGTGTGTGTGTGTGTGTGTTTGTGTGTGTTTATGTGGGCAAGATGGTCCCTGTTGTCCTGGCCATGTGCTCAGCACACGGCAAGCTGGGACCTGTATCTGGGTAAAATATGTAAAACCCTTTGACCTCATTTGTCAGAGGGAGAAGAAGATCCTCCAGGCAGACTGAATAAGAGAGATGCTGGAGCATGGCACTCATTAACTGGACAAAGCTTTGGTGATGTCACACCAAGTATATAAGAACAACTCAGTTAAGGTTTCTCTCTCTCTTTCTCCTGGGGTTGCTGAGAGCTGCACCACTGAACTGGGAGCCAGAAAAACTACTCCTCCCACTTCACAGGAGAGGCAAGCAAAAGCTATGCGATGGAAAAGCCTCATGTACAGGAAGAGAAAGTCTGTCTTGGAGTTTAGGACTATTTTCTTCCTCTTTCTCCTTTTGTTTTCTCAAGTGGGGGTGTTGATCCCTGGAGCAAATTGATCAGAAATGGAGTCCTGGCAATTTTGATGGAAGTTTTGGCCATACAGGCCTCCAGTGGGATAATAAAATTGAGGGTATTAATGCCTGGAGCAAACTGACCACGAACTGGTCCTGGCAGTTATTGGCCACATGGGCCTGGCCTCCTCTGTTTTGTAATTGTAGTGTCTCAGCATAGTGGTACAGCTGAGATTGAATCTCCAGGCTGCAGTCATAGGGCTTGGGCCCTTTTTGCTGTTTGGATGGCAGATTTGCACCAGGATGAAGTCTGGCATGGTTTCAGCCACAGTGAAACCTGGCACTACTTGTTGTTTAGTAGTAAACAGTGCAGTATAGGCCTGGCCCTTCTTTTGTCCATTTTTCAGTTTATGTCCCAATCAAGTGGTTTGGCTGGGTACTAGTTGTAGTTCAGGCCCAAACCAAGATAGGCCTGAACTTTCCTTCAAGGTATTTCATAGTTTTCTGCACAGCACAGCTGAGATTGGGATTGGGAATTTTGGGGTGAGGTATGCTGACAAAAGCCACAGTTAACCCTTCCAAGCCACCATGTGGAAATGAAGACCGGCACTCCACCACCTCTCCAGGAGCAACAGAGCCCCTTGAAATGCAGAAGTACATACACTCTCGAGCAGCTCCCTGTGGTGCAGTGAACCAAAGGAGCAGCTCATAGGACTCTCTGGTGTGGACCACCCTTTCTAGCCCATCGCTGAAGGGTAGGTATAGGGGTGCAGACCCCTAGAGCTACCTTTGGGGAGGCCCAAGTCCCAGACTGTCTGGGCATGTGTGAAACCTCTCCAAGAGCATACCACCTGTAGACTTTGCTTTGTAGTTAATAGTATTTTGAAGTTACATTTAGTGTTTTCTTTTGTTTTTGTTGTTTTTATTTTTTGTAACCTATTTGGTTTTTCTCGTGTTTACACTGCTTGCAAGGATGGGGTTTTGTTTATATGGGACACCACAGCAAATTTAGTGCTCCCAGATTTCTGGGTGCGGGCTCGAGCCACTGAAGTATCCCAAAATGTCAACCTAGCCCTTTTTGCTGCTGACTGGTGACTGGCAGAAGGGTTACCCATTTATTAAGAAAATGGAGTCACCCAATTCAGACTGAAGCTTGTGAATGGTGTACAATTCTCTGACATTGTGAATAGCACAAAAAAACCTCAAATACTATAAGATATCCAGGTTGTAGCCAGATCTTTGAAAACTCTTGGCGCTCTGGTGTAGTGCCCGAAGACTGGAAGAAGGCCAACGTGGTGCCTATCTTCAAGAAAGGGAGGAAAGTGGATCCGGCTAACTATAGGCCCATCAGCCTGACTTCTATCCCGGGGAAGATCTTAGAAAAGTTTATTAAGGAGGCCATCCTTAATGGACTGGCCGACGCCAACATCTTAAGGGATAGCCAGCACAGGTTTGTTGCGGGTAGGTCTTGCTTGACCAATCTCATTTCCTTCTACGACCAGGTGACCTATCACCTGGAAAAGGGAGATGAGATTGATGTCATATATCTTGACTTCAAAAAAGCCTTCGATCTGGTGTCCCATGATCGTCTCTTGGAGA
Source organism: Alligator mississippiensis (assembly GCF_030867095.1). Lineage (NCBI taxonomy): Eukaryota > Metazoa > Chordata > Crocodylia > Alligatoridae > Alligator > Alligator mississippiensis. The sequence goes on from NC_081825.1 coordinate 62,410,921, forward strand.
AACTGGCCAATTGTCGCCTTGGGTCCCCCACGATCCACTGGCTGGAAAATTGGCTCCGGGGTCGGACCCAGAGGGTAGTAATTGATGGAAGTCACTCATCGTGGTGTCCTGTGACCAGTGGGGTCCCCCAGGGCTCTGTCCTTGGACCCATACTGTTCAACATCTTCATTAATGATGTGGACACTGGAGTCAGAAGTGGACTGGCCAAGTTCGCCAATGACACCAAACTTTGGGGCAAAGCATCCACACCAGAAGACAGGCGGATGATCCAGGCTGACCTGGACAGGCTCAGCAAGTGGGCGGATGAGAATCTGATGGTGTTCAACACCGATAAATGCAAGGTTCTCCACCTTGGGAAAAAAAACCCGCAGCATCCTTATAGGCTCAGCAGTGCTATGTTGGTTAGCACTATGGAAGAAAGAGACTTGGGGGTCATCATTGACCACAAGATGAACATGAGCCTGCAATGCGATGCTGCGGCTAGTAAAGCGACCAAAACGCTGGCTTGCATCCATAGATGCTTCTCAAGCAAATCCCGGGACGTCATTCTCCCCCTGTACTCGGCCTTAGTGAGGCCACAGCTGGAGTACTGCATCCAGTTTTGGGCTCCACAATTCAAAAAGGATGTGGAGAAGCTTGAGAGAGTCCAGAGAAGAGCCATGCGCATGATCAGAGGTCAGGGAAGCAGACCCTACGATGACAGGCTGGGAGCCCTGGGGCTCTTTAGCCTGGAAAAGCGCAGGCTTAGGGGTGATCTGATGGCCACCTACAAGTTTATCAGGGGTGACCACCAGTATCTGGGGGAACGTTTGTTCACCAGAGCGCCCCAAGGGATGACGAGGACGAATGGTCACAAACTACTACAAGATCGTTTCAGGATGGACATAAGGAAGAATTTCTTTACTGTCCGAGCCCCCAAGGTCTGGAACAGCCTGCCACCGGAGGTTGTTCAAGTGCCTTCATTGAACACCTTCAAGATGAAACTGGATGCTTATCTTGCTGGGATCCTATGACCCCAGCTGACGTCCTGCCCTTTGGGCGGGGGGCTAGACTCGATGATCTTCCAAGGTCCCTTCCAGCCCTAATGCCTATGAAACTATGAAACTATGAATTACTCTAGAGGAAAAGGCAATCAGGACTCATAGTAGAGATGGGATCTTTTATTAGACCAACAAGTTTTTTGCAAACCTGATGAAGGGTGTGCTCAAAAGCTTGCAATTAAAGATTTTTTTTTGGCAAAAATCTTGGTCTAATAAAAGATATCATCTCTACTACGAGTCCTGATTGCAAAATACTATAAGAAAGGGAGATCAAGGTAGAAAGGCATGTAGAGGTCAAAGATCCATAAAACAGCACATGGACTGGCACAAGCTGTAGCAAACACAGAATAAGACAACGGCCAATATGTGAAAAAGATTTGAAAAAACAGCTGTGGGTTAAAAAACTTTTCAAGAGGTTTCAAGTGCAGGCAGAATGTGCACAGCATGGATGAAGAGGATAACAATAGTAACACTAGGTTAGAGGATTCATAGAAACAGAGGTTGAATAGACTCAACCAGAAAGGAAATGGGATGCATAAGTTTGTCCCACACTTCTGTACAACACCAGAAACAGTGCTAGTCTTACTCAAAGGAAAATGATGTTCAGTAAAAGGAAGCTTCATTAAACCCTGGGCTTACAGTGCTATGCAAGTTCCTATTAAGTCATTGACATAAAAAAAGATGCGCATCTTCTTGCTTATGTACAGACCAAAAAGAATTAAATAAATATGTGGACAAGGGAACTTTGTTCGCTATCTAAAATGGGAGTCATTCTGGAAGACATGGCACAAACCGTGGCAAACAACACAAAATAACACAACGATTTTTTCTGTGTGACGCATCGGCAGTGTTTTTGACAGGTCCCCTTAGAAAACTATAGCACAGGGTTATGGTCACTTTGATTGCTATCTGGATTGTGTTTTGGCAGCTAAGGTATTTCAGAGGAAAACACACATTTTTAATGATAAGAGAAGGTACTGAAGTCAGCGTAGAAGAAGTTTTGACCCATGTTCTCTGTAACTTAAGAACCAGAATTGCTGAGGTGAATTAAAAAAAAAACAAAACAAAACACATACAAAGGAGAAAAATTAACATATATGCCCATCTCAACAGAAAAGGAAAGGATATAAAGATTCTTTGGATATTAAGTTAAGTATTTGTACCTAACTAGTACTTTATCTGGCTCCTCGAAAATGCAACCTGAGCAGGCTACTGTGAGATGTCGAATAGATGTCAGATGCAAATCATAACAAAGAATTGAATTAACTACTAGAGAAGAACTCAATCTTGCAGTACTATGACAATAGGTGTAAAACTGCTGTTTTCAAAGTTTAAACTCTGCCCTAAATAATAGTATGGTCAAACTTGGGAAGAATGGCCTATATATCAGGGCTGCTGACAAAACCAAAACATCAGTATAGTTAAATACAAAGGAAGGCGTTGACTCTTCCATATTTTTACACCTCTGAAGAATGAAGATTATTTGGTATATGTATAGTTTAAAGGCAGTTATTCTTATAAATGTCAGACTAAAAGGACAGTCTACTAACATTTTAAAACTACAGACTTATAAAATCACTCTGTTAACAATAATGACAAAAAAAGTCCACACATCTCCTTATAATGGGCCAGTGGTCCTACCTGATGAAAAGATCTGTCATCTAAGTTGCTAAAGGCCCAGAAATGTTGGTTGTGCTCAGGTCAACTTGTCCAACTGAAGAGTCAAATTGCTGTGAAAAATCACTAAAAATGCTCCACAGTAAGAAACTGCAGAGTGCCTGGGGACACAGTAGAAAGGTTGCATTGGTTTGCATTGAGGTCCAGCAGCACTGCTCTACTGACTGCTGACTCTTTCTGAAGAATTTAGGTTTTCATTAAAAATAATTGCAGCCGTAAGGGTTAGAACCTATAAAGCTAGTCTTTCAAATAGGATCCTACAAATGTCTTTTTGTGTCTCAAGACACAGTTCTTATACAGTAAAATTTGAGGGAGGTGGGAATGCCCTACTCATTTCAGCCAGATTCTGGTTGAAGACTGATGATGACAGTTTAAGTTTAATGATGACCCGGTTAACTATTTCAGTGCTTTCCATTTTAGCAACTATTGGTTATGGGTATAGATGGAGTAAAAGTAAAGCTCAGCTATTCCTACCCTATAAACACTAATTTGAAGGGGACAGTTGACTAGTGGTACATGGGAATAAATAAAAATAACAAGACACTTGCTCAGAAATGGCAGACTCGCTGCCATCAGGTAGTAGGAGGTGAGACCTGTAAGATGATAGTTCATTGCCTGCTGGCTGGGTGATTTAAAGAAAGCAGTGTAAGACTTTGATAATGTAGTTGATTAGTTTGTCCATTGTCCACATTCAAGGCCTGGACTAGAATTAGTTGTCTGAAATTCAATCCAGAATAGACTAAAGTAACATAAACTGATGCTTTAGGGAAACTAACAGAAAAAAATACAGCATAGATGACATAAACCTTCTCCCCTGAGGAAGCTTGTATGTCTTTTGCTGTTTAGATGTGCAGTATTAAGAGATTGTTTAGACATCAGCGGGATCAATGTTTCTTTGCTTTCTGCTTCGGTCTAGGAGGTTGTGACCCTTTCTTTTCGCTTTGCATATCACTACAGTGATTTATTTCTTTGTTACCTACAGATGTGATTGCACCGGTGCACTCTACTTTGGGACCACTGTAGAAACAGGATAGTTTGCCAGGTTAGGGTTCTTACCCCTGTCTCCCCCATGCCTCCCCATGAAGATGCAGTGTAACTGGCAGTGTGCAGAGCCACAACAAGACTATAAGGAACTACTGAAGTTTTTCAAGTGTTTGCTGCAGCTTCTAGTTCAGAGAGCTGCTTCTGTGATCAGTTGTGGGGGATCACTGATGAGCTCCAGCTGAATGGAGAAATGACACCCTTGATATAACAGCTGCAGCAAACAGCTCATCCTTAATTCAGCAACCCCTGCAAATTATGTGAGTTGTGAATCACCTGAGTTTGAAAGATCTAAGGAGCTACTTTAAAAAGCAGCAACCCACTCAGAAACTGTGACTGATGCTGAGTTCCACTATTCATTGTGTGCAGCTTTGACCCTCTTACCACCTTTTTCCATCCAATCTAATGGCTCTTATTTAGCAGCACTTTCCTTGAGGACTATATTCCACTGGCATGCTGCAGTCTGCATTCTTAGGCTGTGTCCAGACCTGTCTGCAGCACCACACACTGCACATACAGGCTGTTCCCAGCAGTGCTACCTTGCAGCATGGGGATTTTTTTTACCCTAGGAGATCCTGAGGTAAAAAACAAACAAAAAACACGTGACAAAAAAAATGCGGAGCAGTGCACATACCAGCAGTGCACGCCGCCCCAAACGGAAGCTTCACCAGCCAGAGCCATGCTCCAGCCGCCAGCCACACTCCCAGCTGCAGGAGCACCATGGCTGCGGCTCCCCAGGGTCCCTAGGACCCCAGTACGACTGCTGGGGCCAGCACAGTTGCTGGCCCCAGCCTCCTCTACTGCACTTGGGGTAACCTGCCATGAGCCACAGGGTGTGTGACACAGGCGTTCCCTGAGAACCTTGTGCCACTACAAACATCTGTGCTCGTGTGGACGCAGCCTTAGGTTGTTTCTGGGAGCAAATTAAAATATGTGAAACCTGGACAGGTATCCATAATTTGGACAACTACTTCAGACACTGGCCCTTCTTTCAACAGTTACAATGGTGTTTGAGATCAACCAATATCTTTGATGCAGACTCAGAATGACCAGATATTTTCAGTGAAGAAATCTTCAGTTTTGCTACTTGTTCCATTTACTTACTATTATTGCCTTTGTTAATTAAAATATAGGTCCACTGACTGTCTGTGAATGTTGCAAAGCTTATTTCTAGTACAAAGGTGATTGATACTAAGGACAGAGTCTGCTTTACATTGATCAGCTGGGATGTATATTATATTGGTGAAATTTGTAATTTTAGTTATAACCAAGTGCTAAGGATAATATCTAGCTGTCTATCTGTGTGTGTATTTACCTCAAGCTAAATATAAATGGATTTTAAATAATGAAAATACTTTTCCATATGGCCTAGTTTTATCTGCTACTAATTTCAGTTCAATTACACTGATCTTACTCCCACTCAGTGCTACCTAGTAAATCGCTAATGCCTATGTTTTCGCAGAAATCTCCCATCCAGACACTGGCCAAGGCGGACATTCTTTAATTCATGAGAGCAGATTAAATCATAGTTCACGGTAATACAGTTGCCACAATTTAAAGCTTTATAAATTTAAATAATTTCACTGCAGAGATAATCCTGATTTTTATAGTTGGCTGTGGCCAATATAGGATATTTAAGATAGGATAATGTGACACTCTCTTTCATTTTTCTTTGCAGCAAAATCTTAACAGAAACTGTGTCCTAATAAGTATTAATGAAGTCATACAAGGTTAGCTTAGTAAGAAAGGCTGGTAATAAGTACAGAATAGGTTTTATTGGTTAATGAAACTTTTCTGCAAAATACATTGTTGTATTCATGGGCAAATGGTAACATTGAAAGGTATATCCTTAAAGGTATAATTTTGATTAATACATTTTGTGTAATGTACAAAAGTCAAACAATGTGTTGGCCCCATTCACTGCAATTTGTTCACCTTGTAAGATACCCTTAAAAGAACAGAGCTGCATTCAAACGTTTATGCTTGCTGTGCTGATACACTATTCCAGACAAAAAAAGAAGTCAGACAATACAGTAATTCTCAGTAAAAAACCTTCAACTAACATTTATATCTGAGATTTTTACTCCATTACAGCTCAAAAGAGTTTAAGTAAAATAGAAGCCACAGTAAAGATAACTCCATTTTACTCTTATTCAAAAAGGGTTTGCTTATTTCTTCCCTGTAAAAGGCACAATTTTTCAAAAGAGAAATTCAGGCAGTCGTCAACAAGCAGCATAGAAATAATAAGACAAGCCCAGTCTGGAAACTAGAGTTCTCAAGGGCAACAGATAAATTTAAACACAACAAGGGTCCAATGTCAAATAAGCAAGGGAAATTGGATGTTCTAGGTGACCTCTATAAAGCATGTTAATTACAATTTACATTTGAGCAGCATCAGTAGTTTCAAGCTGTTTTTTGTAAGCTGCAAATAGTTTCAATGTTTTTTCTGCCATGTTTGAGGGTAATGAAGAGGGCACTAACCTGGCAATCACAACAGATAAGACTAGTGGCCCCGATTCTTTTGTTTCGGGCATTGCAATGTAAGTCAGTGATACTGCCAAAGTAACTTCTTTAAACAAACTGGTGTTAAATCCTGTTTGCTATTTCTCTAAGAGTCCTACCCAAATTAACTACCTTTTCTATCCTGACAATTTTAAAATACTAATATATATACCCTGGTTATATTATAACTCGACTATTGCAACTTTCTCCTCTCTGACACCTCCTGAAACGAAAAAAACTAAACCAAACTGACCAAACAAACAACACCCTGCAGAAGAAAAAAAACCATACAATACCCAAAATCTTTAGGTGCCTTCTCCAACACACTTTAATTTTATTGCTCAGCAGGCTTGCCGTCATGTGTATTCAGTATTCCCACCAACATCGTCAAATCAGCTTTAGTTAAAATGCCCCTGACTCCATTTTGAAGCACGGGATGCTGAATACACAAGACACTGTGGGCGTTTTAATTAGAGTGGTTCTCAAGAGTCACTCTAATTAAAATGCGTCCCCCTGACCCTGAAGCATGTGTATAGAGGTCCTTTTTACCTACTGAGAAAACCCCATCTCTCTCCTCTTCTACTTCTCTCACTTTATTTCACCCTAATTTGAATCTGAAGAAGATTGTGTTCTTCATGTAACTCTAGTTTTATTTTTTGTGCTTTCTTTCTCAATATTGAGAAGACTAAAGTGCTTTATCCGTCTTCCTTGGGCCATGAATGTGACCACCTCCCCAAATTACCACCAAGAGAAAGACCCGGGAGGTAGTTGAGCATTTCCTCTATCTCAGTAGCCACCTCTCTCAGAGACTGAACAGTGATGAGGAGATCCAGCACAGGATCTGGCATACAAGTACCACTTTTGGTAAACTGCTTCTCCGTGGAAAGACACCAAGATCCAGGTCTACATCCCCACCCTTCTCTATGAATGTGAAAGGGTGACCTACCATCATCATCTCAAGAGCTTGGAGAGGTATTATCCATGATGCCTCTGGAGAACCAAATGGGAAGATCACTGCACAAATGGCAGCATCCTTGTTGAAACCAGTGTTACCAGCATTGAGTCAGTGATCCTCAAGCATCAACCAACATCACTAAATGAGACATTGTGTGAGGGTGCCTGACTCGAGTCTCAAAACAAGTGCTGTACTCCCAGCTTAGTAGTAGCCTGAGATTTTATGGTGGCCACAGGAAATGCTACAAGGACACATTGAAAGCATACCTAAAGAATATGGATGCTGACATCAAGAGTTCAGGGAGCTGGCTGCCAGCCAACTCCAATGGTGCTTCAACCTCAACCAAGTGGCAGCCTGTTTCAAGGAAAAGTATATTGTCTTCAAAGCAGAGAAAAGAGAACAGAGGAAGGAAAAGGAGAGGAAACCCAGCCTGCAGCCTACTCTCTCCTGTGGAAAGACCTGCAACTTCTGTGGATGGATCTGTGGCTCAAGGGTTACCAGTAAACATGTGGGGAGGCTGCTCCAACACACTGTAATTACAGCATATCAGAGCAGACTTGATTAATTTAATCTTATGGAGTGTGCTAATTAGTGTGCTCCAGCAGCATCTGCAGCTCATGTATCAGCATCCCCACCCTTCAAAATGGCCACAGGAGTACTTTAAATTTCATTCAATGAGCTTTAGTTAAAGCATTCCCACCACCATTTTGAAGCGCAGGGATGCTGATACACAAAACGCTGTGGGTTTCAGAGTACTGTAATAAAAGTGCCCCCTTGCCCCCCTCAGCCCTGGAGCACATGTAAAAGCACCCAAGGACTGGACTCTTAATTTACTTCAAGGCTAATCAGTGAGCTGTAGTAGAGATAACCCTTGAATCAAAGCAGTGCTGATGCAGATTAATCCTCTATTTTACCCAGCCATTTTAACTCTGCCTTTCTACCTTTTTCCCTGATCATCCTTATGCACCCCCTCCCTTTCCATCATAGCTCTGTATTCTTATCTCTTTGCACAGTCCTTTTCATCAAATACCTACTAAAAGCTAATTTTTCCCAAATTACAATCTTTTAGGTAACTAACTTCCTATAGATTATAAGATCTTGAGGACCAAGGATTCCCTTGTGTCTTGAACAATGCCAAAAAAGGATAATTGCTTAATACTGGTATCATCATGTGTTCTATAAATCTGCAATAGGTCATTTTCTTTTTAAAATAGAAAAATAAAAATTTCAGGGGATTTCAAACCTAGTAACTGATGGTAAGCTTATTGGCTTTGAGTTATTAATCTGAATCCAGTTTTGAGTCAATAACAGGCACTCCTGGATGGATGCATGGTGGCTTATATTACATTATGCTGTTTGTGGGGACATCTGAGAACAACAATTTGCAACAAACCAGCTTCATAAAAAATCTATTATTTATTTGATAAGCAGTGGACAATATGCACAGCACTATAAAAGATGGTCAACAAATGGATCATCTGCCCACAAAGATTTAACAAAGTTCTAAACAAGAATTCTATTATGAATATTTCTTGCACCATTTGCAAAGGGAAGTTGTTAGCTGCATTAGTCTGAAGTCAGCAGAAAGCAGAATAGAGTTGCACTTTATAGACTAACTAAACCAAAGATGCACTACACATTTACCATAATATCTGAAGGTATCTGCAGAAAGAACTAGAGTTGGAGCCTAGAGACCAAGCTATTTTCACCCTACCTAAAGAGATTTGAATCAGAATGATGACAGAATGTTGAAAAAGCTTGTACTATTGCTGCCACTGTCAAATATCAATTTTCTTGTGTTACCTAGTCTGTTAGTCTTTACAGATAATAGATTCACTCTAGAAATTAATGGAAGAAAGTAAATCTATCATACAACCCTTCCCCCCAAATAAATATTTTTTATTAGGACTCTAAATCTATGTTTATTGGCTTAGTGTAGCTATTCTGTGAAATGTCATTTTTGCACATACTGACAGCATTAGGACGTTCAGTTCTGTTGTATGCTATAATATTAAAGAGAGTGAACTATGCTTTCCAAAGATGAAAAGCCTCTCTGTCACTACATAAATAACTGCCCATCACAACTATCTTGCCTCCATCTGATTAAATTCTATTCTCTGAGGATCAAAGACTTCTAATATCCCATTTAAAAAAATGCAGAGATTTTTATTAAACTAAACTAAAAAAAAACAACTTTAAAGCAATTGTTACTGAACTGCTTGGAACTATTTTATTTATCTAAACAGGATTTATGAACACGGTCTGCAAGCAATGAAATAGAAAAGTCATGATTGACTCTGTATAGCCCTTTTCAGTGGCCACACATGTAGCTTACAAGGTTTGCAAGTCTGAACTACGAGTTAAACTCAATACACAGCATAGTCACAGACAAGTCAGATGACTAAGCAGAGATTTTTAAAAGTTCAGTTAGCTTTGCAGGCAAACTCTGAGAGCTCTGCACCATCCAAGGGTGAGAAGCATGAGAAGTAGAACATGCCTCTGCACATGTTTTCTAGAGGGCGAGCTAGGGAGAAGACAATACAGCTGGACTCCCCTATATTGCTCATTAACAGTAAACAACTTGGAGTTCTTCCAGCCCCAGTACTGAAGCTGCTCTATGTTTTCATCGCTCCAATTCCCCTGGTTTCTTCTCACTGAGATAGTGATGGAGCCTGTTCCATCTTTGCTTCCTAGCTTAACTCTATTTTGACCATTCCAGCCAGTCAAACTGCAAAATTTCACACACATTGGATGCATCTGCATGTGCAGTTAATTCAAAGAAATAAACTGTAGCTCAATTCATGCTGGAGTCAGCTGCTCCCAGGTGCAGCATTTGTATGTGAACCTGGGATGAGTCCCAGGCTGGTAGGGACCCCCAGGGGGATCAGCCCTGGGCTCTGGGTGGCTGTGGAAGGGCTGGTTTGGGCATAAGGGTGCTACAGTGTGGGGCTAGGCAGCAGGCATCCCTCACACTTTAGCACCCTCATACACCAGCCAGCCTCAGTCACAATCTACACGTATGTATTGGCAGAGTAAATTACTCCACCATAGGATAGTTCTATCCCTGACCATACTGCCCTTTGGCAGAGTTAATTTACTGCATCCTAATACTGACACACGTGTAGGCTCTGACACTTTACTGAGGAGCTTGTTAGTTAACTCCACGGTAAAGTGCACATGTGTTTCCCAGGTCACTTTCAGGCACCTAGCCTCACCAGGAGAACAGTAATAATATAGGTAAAGCTATGTTTTTGCACTGACTATTAGAGTTTGAAGTCACAGGAAATCAATCCCAGGGGAATATCAGAGAAATATTAAGTCATTTGAATATGACTTTTGTAGGGGAAAATAAATGTGGCTACCATATGCTACATTTATATTGCAGCTTTCTTAAGACTGGATTATGGTGGCCGTTAGAAAATATACAGGAGTCTCTCAACCCATCTTTACAATTCAGTAACCTGTGGACTATAAAATGAGAACTACTTGATCTCAAAGCAATACCTCACAATGTTGGAAGTGAGTAACAGCACTTGAAACTGATAGTTGAAATTCATGAGGCAGAATGTATTTGCTTAAATTAGAATCCACCTAAGACACTTGAGCTTATGCCAAAAAGTACCATGGGATTTTTAATGACTACAACGTGCTGAAAGTTCTTAGAAAAAACATCTAACAAAACAGCACCTCCTCTAACAGGCTGCTAGTGTGTTGATGCCATACGAATTTAGAAAGTGTTTTCTCTACTGAATAATCAACACAACTTCTGGAAGTATCTGGGGTTCCAAGGTACCCCAACTGCTGGCTGTATCTGGCCTTGCTTTATCTGTGAGAATTGAAAGTTAATGCAGCCTGAAAGGTTACTTAGTATTTCATAAATAAAAAAATCCCACTCCCAACTACAGCAAATCTAATCAAAATATTCACATTATTTTTAAGGTGTACCATTTCACAAGTAAGAGAAAAATACATCAGATTATGGCATATATTGATACTGTATAACTTGCCCAGTATAATAGTTTGCTAGATTTATGTATTTGAAAAAAATCAGTACATAATAACTTGTGGTGATTTTTTTTTTTCTAATAGGTAAGCAGCACTTCCTATCTGCAGATGCCAGATCAAAAATATTTTAATGCAAATATATAGGCAGGGCTTTTCACACTACAAACAGTTCTCTGGGCATGCTGCTCTTTTCATTTGTATATAAGCCTTGCAGCCTTGAAAATAACATTTCATTCCCCTACTGATTTTACCCTTGAATACTTATGAAAGATAGATCCTTCTCCTTTATTTTTTATTCAGTCAGAATGGCCATTTCATTTACTTTCTTCTCTTTGAACCAGAACCAGCAATCATTCTTTCTTTCTTAGTGTTAATATAAATCTGGCAGAAATAAGAACTATCCTGAACTCAGCTTGAAGGCATTTAAAAAAAAAAAAAGACAGAAATATTCACATTTCCCTTTTGCTCAGCAGGTCACTGTATCTCTACTGATATTGCACATGGGATTAAAAATTAAACATGGGATCTCACATATCTAGATGTGCCTGTGGCTGTTTTGCACTTTTTTCCAAATCTCATTGTTTTGGGGGTGAAATACATTCTGCCACATTTCTAAATCACAAATGCTCCTGATCAACCCAAAAGACCCTCAGACAGAATCCACCAGGTAGAAAAGTCAGACATTATATGAAACCTACAGAATGAAGTATGCATAACTGAAATCATAAACCACCCCCCAAGTTATACTGAAAGAACTTGTGTTCCACTCATGAGAAGAACTAGCTAAATAAATAAGTGAGGATCTACAGCAAAGAGGATCTTCAGTTAAAAAATGAGTCATATTACTCCCATAGCCTGGACTTTTTTTCTCAGTCTTTTGGCTTTATTTCTTCCACAGAAATGGGACAGCATGTCAGTTGGCCCATCAATGTCTCCTCCCTAATCCACGATCTCTTGCAGGAGCCTAATTTCACAGGTTTCAAATTTATAGTTATACTCCTCTCAAGGACTCATGAGAACCAGGATGCTTCTTACAACTGTCTCCTTCTGACCCAAGAGATTCTCATTAGAACCTCCCCGATCCTTGCAACTCTCTTCTCCATCTGAACCACTGGTGGCTTTGCTTGTCTCTTGCTGTCAGGCTGGTAATTCCTTCTAGGGAGAATCCATTCACCTTTCTGTTAAACTGAAGGAAGCTCTAGGAACTAGAATCCCATTTTTTCCAAATATTCCTCTGTTTCTTCTTACAGGTTTTGCTATCGTTCAGAAATCTGTTCCCGTTAATATTCTGTCACTTGGAACAGTTTCCTGGTAAGTTCCACCCTCTAAACTAAACATATTGTTAAAAAGTTACTGTGCAAATTATTTATTTTTTTCTTTTGTAAGAATTACCGGCTTTAATTTATTCAGCATAAGACTTCTTTAAATCAAAGCTACCTAAGGCTTGCAGGAAAATTTCTACACAAAGATAGGACTGCATGGTATAATTAAGAATCCTTCCATTTGCAAAATGTCACTTTTAAATGTACAGTTGATGAATGTACAGTTGTTTTTGCTGTAACTCTATAAATCTGTGGTTCCTTTCAGATGCTATCCCATTTACCAGAATTTGAGAAGTCTTCTGTTTGTTTGCCATGTTTCTGTATATCCTCTATGATGCTCTTACAACTGCAGAATTTTAGAGCTTTCACCAGCTTTCATATTTTTATTCCTTTTTAGCCCAACACCTTGAACTGTCAAGAATTAGCTATCTTTTGAGATCCAGCAAGTTCCCATAGGATTGCTCATTGAAGAGTAGAAAGCTGAGCTTAGAGATGACCTTTAAGCCTCTTCTTCAGTCTCCTGCTTGTAAACAGATTCTAAGTACACAGTTTGATGCCAGACAAAAGACTTTGTTGTAGATCCATTTTGTGGTTTTTCCCCCCATATGCTACCTTCTTTGCTAAAGGAGGTGGGGGGAAAGTCTTTTGCAGCAATAGATGATAAAAAAAGATTTTGATTTCTGGATGTGAATTAAATGCTTTTGGAAATAATTCTAGGACTGATAACTATAAACTATGAGAAAAGGTGGGTACATGCAGGTTACTGGTGCTATTATTATTTTGAATTGATTTTGATTTTATTAACTTTTTTATCTGAAATTATTTTGAATGTGTACCCTCAGTATCAGAGACATACCTGAATATGCTGTGCATTGAGTTTAACTGGTGGTCTAGACTTGCAAACCTTTTTAGCTACATGTGTGGCCACTGAAAAGGGCCATACAGAGTCAATCATGCAAAAAGAAAAGTTCAAAAGAGAGGTCAGGCCTACCTCACTGGGCCTGAACTGGGCAGCAAAAGTTGGCCAAGCCTATACTGCTTTGAGGCCTGAACATATAGCTGGGGTTCAGCCATGGAGCTAGGCTGAAACACCATATCTGTAGAAACAGTAGAAAAAAAAGGCTTAGGCCTATGGATGTCATCTGGACATCTGGTCTCAGCTGTACCCCATGCTGAGATGATACAATTACAAGTCTGAGGGGGCCAGTTACTGGCTACAGGAGCCTGGCCCCCTCAACTGTAAGGTTGTCAAGGCTGTAGTTCCCCAGTTTTACCATGAGCACATCATGGGAGACCAAGTCAAAGGCTTTTTTGAAGTCCAAGCAGATGATAGCAACCTCTTCTCCTTTGTCCAGGTGACGCATCACCTGGTCATACAAGGAAATGAGGTTGGTCAGGCAAGACCTACCCAAAAGAAAGCCATGTTGGTTATCTCTCAGAATGTTGCTTTCCATTAGCCTGTTGTTAATGGTTTGTTTGATGATTTTTCCCATGATCTTTCCAGGGATTGAGGTCAAACTGATTGGCCTGTAGTTCCCTGGATCATCCTTCCTCCCTTTCTTGAAGATAGGTGCCACATTGGCCCTCTTTCAATCTTCAAGAAATTCTCCCAAGCACCACAGTTTCTCAAATATCCTTGCCATTGGCCATGCTATGATGTCAGCCAGTTCCTTTAGCACTCTTGGGTGCGTTTCATCTGGGCCAGCTGATTTGTGGATGTCCAGCTTCTCAAGGTGTTCCCTCATTAGATCTTTGCTAATGATGGGCGAATGTTCACCCTTACCCTGTTAATCCTGCATCTTTCTAGGCAGGGTGATCCCCCTGGGCTGGTGGAAGACCGATGCAAAGTAATCATTAAGGAGATTAGCTTTTTCGAAGGTGTTGGTTGTCAGCTACCCCCTTTAGTTTAGCAAGGGTCCAATGTTGCCCTTGTTTTTCTTCCAACTTCCCATGTATCTGAAGAAGGACTTTTTATTGTCCTTGATTCCTGTAGCCAGTTTGAGTTTAGTTTCAGCCTTGGCTTTCCTTGTTTGCTCCCTATAGGTGCAGGCCAGTGCTGGATACTCCTCCTTTGTGGTGTTACCTGATTTCCATCCCTTATAGCTTCACTTCTCGGATACAAGAGATCCATGAGTTCCCTATTTAGCCAAGGGAGTTGCCCAGCCCTTTTGCTACCTTTCCTATGGTCTGGAATGACTTCCCTTGTGCCTCAAAGATCATGTGCTTTAGGAGTGACCACTCATTGTGGACTAATTGTGAATCTATCAGGCCATGGCCACTCAGGGCCTTAGCAACCAGCCTCCCAAGTTTGTGAAAGTCTACTTTCCTAAAATTGAGGATTTCTGCATTGCTGACTGATTTGTCAGCTTTGTGATGGATAGAGAAAGTGATGAACAAAGTGATGAACTCACTGCTTCAGCACACTGTTTGTGCATGCACACAGTCCTGGGGCACTGGCAGGACTGTGTGGGGTCCCCACATAGTGCATCATGAAACTTTTGCCAAGTGCCTTTTTGAAACAACCCCCCCCCCAAAAAAAAAAACAAAACAAAACAAAACAAAAAAGCTTCTCTCGGTGCTAGACAATCTTTCCCCCTCACCAATCTAGGGTGTCCCATGGGCTCTGCTAGCATCCAAAGTCACTTCACCCAGCAGCCAAAATTTTTCTTTTGGTCTTTGATTTAAGCAAATGTAGGCACCCTTCCTTCAGGGCACTGATGGGGCAAGCACACACCACTGGGGCACTGGCACAACTTTGGGGGTTTGTGCAGGAATCCATCAAGTTCACAGCAGGAGACAAGACCCTCAACCCCCAACCATGGGTTCAGGGCAGGGGCAAGAACAAGCACACACCACTGAGGCACTGGCAGGAATTTTGGGGGGGGTCCCAGTAAGACCCCCACCCCATTTATAGGCATGCATGCCTTAAGTAATGTAGGGTGTCCTGCCCTGCCTATCTCAAAGGAATAATGGCTGATGATCAGTGACCATTCATTAAAGTCCTTTGAGGTAATACATGCTGTGATCCAAAGCTACAACCCCCAAGAACACCCACACTCATGATCCCAATTAAGGGGCTCCTCCCTGGTTCTCCCACCCACCCAGCCTGAGATTGCATGCAAAGTTGCAAAGGTAAATCCCCCCCACCCCCACCTTCACAAACAAATTCATCTTCCCGAGTAACCCCAGGGAGGTCATGGAAGAATTTAGGGTGATGGGCTTCCCAAACTGTGTGGGAGCACTGGACAGCACACACATTCCCATCCTAAAACTGTCCCAGAACAAATAGTAATTCATCAACAGGAAGGGATTTCCTTCAGTTGTTCTCCAAGATGTAGTGGATCACTGAGGAAGATATACAAACATTTACACAGGATGGGCAGGAAGTGCCCACAATGCATGTCTCTTTCAAAACTCACCACCCCCTGGGATGATGGAGAAGAGCCAATATGCCTCAGGACTGGAGAAGGTTGTCATCCGGGGTGTTTCAGTGCTACTGCTGATAATTGCTGATTCAGCTTACTCACTCCTATCCTGGCTTATGAAGCTCTGCAGGGGTCAAGTGACTGACACACACAAACAGACATTCACTTACCAGCTAAGCAAGTGCTGAATGAACATAGAGCGTGCCTTTGCCTTCTTGAAAGCCCATTGGAGGTCACTCAATAACAGGATGGAAGTAGACCAGGAGAACATCATCTCTTTCATAGTGGCAGCCTGTGTGCTGTGGGGGAGGTTTTCAGTGAGTCTTGGGCCCAAGACATAATGGAAGTGAGAGAAGCTGCAAGATGTACATGAAGACCAGCAGGGCAAGGGGAGGGGGTGAGGCTTAGACATTCAGGCAAACAACAGAAGGAGAGCTGTGATCAGAAATTGCCTGACAGCACTCATCATGGCTGCTTAGGCAAGGGAATGTGCTCTGTAACTGTATAACTGGATGGTTTTTTAATTTGATTTTGTATTTCATATTAGTTTGTTATTTAATAAAGTCTTTCTTAGAAAATGTTTTGAAAACCTGTGTTGATAATTGTCTGAAGAAGAAAAGACCTTTAACAGAAAACCGTGGGGGCAGGTAGATGGCTGCAGGCACTGAAAAAAAAAATCTGGTTGGTCTCTCTAGGCAGCCCAAGTGCGAAGGCAAAGGCTCTTAAGTAAAATCTGTAAAATACAAAGAAAGCAAGATTTTTTAAAAAGGCGGGGGGGGGGAGGGGGCAGATGGGGCTAATGCTGTAATATGAGGTGTGCCTAAATACCCTATCACAGTAACTGGAGATGCAGGAAACTGGAACTGACATGCAAACAGGGTACTTGATAAGACAATGCCTCAGACTGAGCTGCAAATTATTTGCTGACTGACAAAAAAATTGTGGTTATGCATGGTTCTCATGAGTGGGCACTGCAGGGAGAGTTTTTCAAAAAAAGAGCACCCCCATCTTCATGCTCCGAGGTGTCCCTAGGATGCACCCCAGCTTTCTATAGCCAGGGTGATAGCTGCAAACAGGTTTTGCCCAGTGGGCAAAAATTACTTTTGGTCTGGGAGAGTGGGGGTACAGTGGAAACCCCAAGACTCCACTCAGTTATGGGAGGGGGGGAAATGCTGGGGGAAGGTGTGTGTGGAGTATGGGTAGGTTGGTGATTGATGGCCACTAAAGAAGAGATAAGCTATGTTTGCATGGTTTCTAATTGCATTGCCTGAGGCAGAATTGCAAGCAGTTTTTTAAAATAATTAATGATGCAGCATGGAAAAACAGGTTTAGAAAGAGGAAAAGCCCCTTACTAGTGTTCCCCAAAATTAACTATGGAAATAGATTTTTCAGGGAGAGCACCCAAAAATGCTTTGGTGTGTGACAGGGGCCTTCCTGGGGCTAGACCTCAAGTTAGCCTGCCCACCTGCCTAGGGCAGTCTGCCCTGACTCAGCTGCCACGACTTGAAAGTTATCATGATATATTAAGTCAGAGACTGCCCATTCACTACCCTGATGCCAGGGGGCACTATCCATAGCTCCAAACCTTCCCTATACCATGGCCCATGCCTTGCAGATGGCATCCAGATTGGTATTGCTTCCTAGACTGAGGCCGGAGCAAACTCAGTTTTTTGTTGGCCTCTTTCATACACACTCACTCATGATGCCTCCCTCTCACAGTGGCCTCTTGCACTCTGCCCCCCTCTCACAGAAGCCTCTAGCATCATCCATTACTGGTCCCTTGCTCCCCTTGAGCGACCCCTTTGGGCCTTCAGGCTTCTCTACTCACTCTCCAGCACTACCATGCAGCAACTTCAGATACCGCAAGTTCACCTACTCTACATGTCATACCCTTGTGCCAACACTGGGCTGCTTCTGCCCCTAGTTCCTCACCGGGTAACTAGTTTCATGCTTTCACACTTGAGGTTGACCCATGTATTGCCCTTCAAGCCACCCTCACAGCCCTACTCAGTAAACCCTGGTGCAGCCCTTCAAGCTGCTCTCTGCAGCCCTACTTTGCACCCACTAGCATAGTCCTTCAGTTGCCCTACTACACCTTACTCTACATGGGACCACACGACAAACCAACTCCTCTGGGGCCCCTGCTGGGCTCAGATGCCACTTCATTAACATGTCTGGCCCATGCTGTTCCCACTACTTTCAGTATTACCCACCAGATGGTGGGGGGCAGGGTTAAGGCACCCCTTCTCACCTTTCACCATGGAGATAACTGGCCTGGCATTTCTTGTGGGCTGTTCAGCCACAAACAGCCCCACCAGGTCACCCTTTTCATAGATTCATAGATGCTAGGGTCGGAAGGGACCTCAATAGATCATCGAGTCCAACCCCCTGCATAAGCAGGAAAGAGTGCTGGGTCTAGATGACCCCAGCTAGATGCCTATCTAACCTCCTCTTGAAGACCCCCAGGGTAGGGGAGAGCACCACCTCCCTTGGGAGCCCATTTCAGACTTCGGCCACTCTAATGGTGAAGAAGTTCTTCCAAATGTCTAGTCTAAATCTGCTCCCTGCTAGCTTGTGGCCATTATTTCTTGTAACCCCCGGGGGTGCCTTAGTGAATAAAACCTCACTAATTCCGTTCTGTGACCCCGTGATGAACTTATAGGCAGCTACAAGGTCGCCTCTCAACCTTCTCTTGTGGAGGCTGAAGAGGTCCAGGTGCTCCAGTCTCTCCTCATAGGGCTTGGCCTGCAAGCCCTTAACCATACGAGTGGCCCTTCTCTGGACCCTCTCCAGGTTATGCACATCCCTCTTGAAGTGCGGCGCCCAAAATTGCACGCAGTATTCCAACTGCGGTCTGACCAGTGCCCGATAGAGGGGAAGTATCACCTCCTTGGATCCGTTTGTCATGCATCTGCTGATGCATGATAAAGTGCCATTAGCTTTTCTGATGACTTCGTCACACTGCCGACTCATGTTCATCTTGGAGTCCACTAGGACTCCAAGATCCCTTTCCACTTCCGTTCCACCAAGCAGGTCATTCCCTAGGCAGTAGGTATGCTGGACATTTTTCCTCCCTAGGTGCAGTACTTTGCATTTCTCCTTGTTGAATTGCATTCTGTTGTTTTCTGCCCATTTGTCCAACCGGTCCAGATCTGCTCATAGTTGTTCCCTGCCCTCCGATGTGTCTACTTCTCCCCACAGTTTTGTGTCATCCACAAAAATGGACAGAGTACACTTCACTCCCTCGTCCAAGTTGCTGATGAAGACATTGAAGAGTATCGGTCCTAGGACCGAACCCTGCGGGACTCCACTGTTCACACCCTTCCAGGTCGATACCGACCCATCCACTACGACTCTCTGGGTGTGCCCCTCTAGCCAATTTGCCACCCACCGGACTGTGTAGTCATCCAAGTCACAGCCTCTTAACTTGTTCACCAGTATGGTGTGGGATACCGTATCAAAGGCCTTCCTGAAGTCTAAGTATACGACGTCAACCCCTACTCCTAGGTCCAGGTGTTTTGTAACCTGGTCATAAAAAGAGACTAGATTAGTCAGGCATGATCTACCTGCTATGAACCCATGCTGGTTTCCCCTTAGCATTATTTTTCCTGCCAGTCTTTCGCAAATGTGAGCCTTGATAATTTTTTCAAAGACTTTGCCAAGGATGGAGGTGAGACTGACTGGCCTATAGTTGCCTGGGTCCTCCTTCCTCCCGTTCTTGAAAATGGGGACCACATCGGCCCTTTTCCAGTCCTCCAGGACCTGGCCCGTGTGCCATGAGTGTTCAAATATTCCCGCCAGTGGCTGTGCAATGACGTCAGCCAGTGCCTTCAGTACCCTTGGATGGAGCTCATCCGGGCCTGCTGACTTAAACGCATCCAGTTCCTCCAAGTGACTCTGCACCATCTCAGGGTATGCATGGTAGTCTGGTGCCCTGCTGCTGCCTCTCTACAATCCCAGTGAG
Organism: Alligator mississippiensis; assembly: GCF_030867095.1. NCBI lineage: Eukaryota > Metazoa > Chordata > Crocodylia > Alligatoridae > Alligator > Alligator mississippiensis. The sequence goes on from NC_081825.1 coordinate 62,430,852, forward strand.
AGACTTGTTTTGCCCCTCACTTAGGAACACCGAGGCAAAGAACTCATTGAGGAGTTCAGCCTTGTCCCCCCTGTCTGTCACCAATTGCTTCTGCCCATTTAGTAGGGGTCCTATTCTACCCTGGGCCTTCCTTTTACTCCCTATATATCTAAAAAACAATTTTTTGTTATCCTTAACTTGGGATGCCATCCTCAGCTCCATGGTAGCTTTGGCCCATGTAACTGCCTCCCTACAATCGCGAGCAGATGAGGTATACTCCTCTTGGTAATCTCTCCCTGTTTCCACTTTTTATATGCTCCCCTTTTAGCCCGTAGGCTGCTCTGGATTTCTCTGGTCAGTCAGGGAAGCTTTCTGGCCCCTTTCCCTCTTTTTCCTCGCATCTCCCTCTGTGCCTGAAGGACCATTTCCTTAAGGCACAGCCACCCTTTTTGGGCTCCCATCTCTTAAAAACCCCTACTCTGCAGTGCGTCCTTGACTAATCACCTGAGTTCATTGAAATCAGCTTTTCTAGCAGGGTATAGTCTCAGGTCATGCCCAGGACCAGGAGCCTCCTATCATCCCTATAGCTCCTGCCCTTACCTAGAAGTTGTTCCAGGAACAGAAGCTCAGCTGGATGATGCTAATCCCTTGGCAGCTGCCAGCAAACTGCTGCCCCAGCCTGTGTGAGTGGTGTCCTAAAATGGTCACCCTAATCAAGCACCTCCTGGCTGCCTTCCCCCAAACCTTAAACTGGCAGGTGCCCAAAGATGCACTGCCACAGGTTACCAGGATAAAAGTTGTCCTTATGTGGGGTTCTGGTTAGTGGTCTGTGCAGGGAGACTGTTTGTGGAAGTCCAAATCAAAACAAACAAACAAACCACATCTCACCCCAAGTCCCTTTCCCCCACCATACAGCTTATGCTGGCCAACAGGGCTCCACTTCAAGCTGGAGGTGAGGGCTGGCCAAGGCAGCCTTTCAGCTTTCCCAAAAACAGCACCTCATGAGGTAGGCCCCCCCTAAAATGCAGACCGGCTGCCAGGGTGATGGCTGCAAGCAAGCAAAGACAGTTCACTCAGCAGCCAACAATTCATTTTGATGTTTGAATTAGAGGCTCCAGTGTAGTGCCCCTCCCCCACCCCCAACAGTTAGTGGCCAGTGAAGGAGAGATTTCCCAAAAAGAGCACCCCCACCTTTGCAACCTGAAGTCCCCATTGGATGTACCCTGCCTTTCTCTGGCCAGGGTGATGGCTGCAAGCATCCAAACAGGCTTTGCCCAGCAGGAACCAATTTCTTCTAGTCTTAAAATTAGGGTGTCCACTGGAAACCCCCAGAGTCCCTCAATGATGGGAGGGGAAAAAGTGGCTAACATGTACATTTGTTGAGGAGAGCACAAGGAGATTGCACCTGACAATGAATAGCCTGGTGAACAGAAGAAATTTTGGGGAGGCAGGGAGGAGTGTAAGTGAAAGCCACCCAAAAATAAACCAAAAAACACTGCAAAAATAAACCATAAAAATAAATTAATCACTAAATACATTCCTAAACTGCCCCCTGTTGTAATTTAGTACTAGGAGGTCAAGAGGGTAAAATTGTTATGAGTTGCCCCCTAGAGTCTTTTACTAGTAATAGCATATTAACCCAATATGAGACTTAAATGCATTACATAATGTAAACTTTATGTCATTCACTGTGGTACATTACGACAGTAAAAAAGACCTAGGGAATATCTTTATCTAGAAAAAGCCAAAAAAGTGGACAAGGGCTCTAAGGTGCATATCTACTCTGCTTCCTTCCTCATTGCTCAAGTGCTGTTCACAGATCCATAGTAAATATGGTGCAACTTTTCTTTGCATGATCAAGCACAATGATCAAGCATATCAGGAGCATATACAAATCACAACAATGGATTATTTTTATTTTAGCATTATTTTTAAACAAAACAGAAAACAAGTCACATGGTTAATAAAGATATTTTACAGAACATGATTATTACAGAATAACTTACTTTATTTAATCATATGCTCCAGGGTGTTGAAAGATACACCACCTTGTTTTGGGAAGGCAAAATGAAGAAAAAAAAAAGTGATAGAGGTTTAACCCTCTAATAGCTACTGCCAAATTGTGAAAGGGTTAAGCCCATAGGTAGAGGAAGGAAGGCCGGGGCTAATGGGGCTTAGCCCCTTCGAACTTTTTGCAGTAGCCAGTGAGAGCAGCAGCACCATAGCTCTATTATCCAGCAGTGCTTGGTGCTGCTCAGCATGCAGCCGCTCCTCCACCGCTGCGTATAGCACCAGCGTACATCAGCCCCACAACAACCCTGTGGGAGGAAGGGGCAGGGGTCAGGCTGGGCTCAGCCCCCCGAAATAATATTTTCCCTCATTGCTTATGGCTAATTCTCTACCTGTGGAACAGTAGGGAGAAGGTGATTGACACTGACAAGTGGATTCTGCCCTGCTTCAGTGTATCTGGAGAAGCATAGCCCCTGGTAGCCATTCTATTGTCCCCATGCCTCTATTGTGCTGCAGAAGTTATTTTCCTCACTTATGACATGCACTTCCAATTTTGGGGGGTTAATTTTGGGGGGTGGAAATGTGTGTGTGTTATGCAAGTCAGTATGGTACTTCAGATTTTACTTTATGCTATATTTATTCCTAGTAAGGAGCAAACATATGTCCGTCTCTCCCAAACTGGCTACCTAAAGTGTGACAGTGCTTGGCCATTAGGTGGCAGGAGAACCATTTTGCAGTGAGCAAATGGCTCCCACAGTATGAAATGGACCAGGGGAGTGGACACACAACTGATACAGTGCTGTTACTTAAATTGGTATATAGTTATTATTTTATGAGATGTACCTTTACTCCAGAGTGGAATAGCATACACTGGTGTAAGGCTGTGCATGTGTCCACTCCATTTTCACTACTCAGTAAACTTAATTTACTCATTAGTAAGTGTGTTGAGTATCCACACTACATTTCACATAGAAACCCTGTTTTCCTTCTGTTTAAGGAGGTCTTCAAATACCCTCCTGTGCATTTGTTACTTTTCACCATAGATTTCTTTGTAAAAAAATCAAGTAATTCTTGCTTTCAAACAAGATTTAAACCCAGCTCCAAAATCACTTCAAAAATGTTTTACATTTTCCAGACAAATTATCATGGATTTGTGAAGTTTTCAACAGTTAATTTTGCCAGGAGTGACATTTTCATCATTAATATACAGCAACAGTTTCTATATATTTTCTCTATAGGATTTCAATTTAGAGATTTTCTTCAATTGATTTTCACTTTCAAATCTACACTAGACATTTAAGCCTTAGAAAAAATCATTATGAAAATAATCCAGTAATCCATGAACTGAAACATATTCATCTAAAGGTGCAAGACTGTGTAATATATAGGGTTTTTTTTACCAGAGAAAGAGATGAAGTTAATTTATTGGCTTAGTTTTATTCCTGATTTTATACCAGACACCATCCACATAGATAGCGATGTAAGAGTATGTTATAAAGGAAATATTAGCTAAAATGTCTTTCACACCAAATATCTCTCTAATAAGGGCCCTGTTATACCTTACACTGCGAGCCACGCAAAAGTTGATCAGTGTTAGTCCTTGCTTGAATTTGGAGCAGGCACACTTCAGGCCAACAGGGGTCTGGAGGACTGAAAGGTAAGAATCCCACCCCTCTTCCCATTCTAAGCTTCTGCCCTATTCTGCCCCCTGGGGTTCCCCCTGATTGCCCCCTCCACACCCTGGGATCAACCCTGTCCCTCAGGGTTTCCCCCTGCCTCCTACCTCCTGCCACCTCTAGGACATTACTTACTTGTAATTACTTACCTGTGCTGTCTATCCCAGGTGAGCAGGAAGGGAAAGATTAACATGCCTGCTTGGCTGCAGCTGCTGAAAGGGTGCTGCTTTTATGGTCCAGAGAGCAGCAGCAGCAGTGGCAGCAGCCTGGCAGGTAATTAATCCTTCCCAGCCTGCTCCCTGGGACAGACAGTGAGGATAGCCACAAGTAAGCAGTGTGGGGAAGGTGAGAAGGCAGCAGTGAGTGGGGATCTAGGGTGTTTGGGAGGGAGGAGAAGCAGTGAGTTGGATCTGGGTCAGTGGGGGAAGCAGGTGAAGGAGGGGGGTCTAGAGTGGCTACATCTTAGTGTAACATCAGCTAGGTAGCACAGATCAGAGATAAACCTGCCCTGGAGTGGCATACCTTTGAGCTGCATAATGAGTGCTTAAAACCAGTTTTGGGTATTAACATGCAGACAATCCAGGGGTTAAGAGCTTCAGGACCTGCCCAAAATTACCATGTAACAAGGCCCTGAAGACCAGCCTTATAAACAAGATTGTACAGTTTGGGATGGAAAGGAAACATGAGCAGGAGGCAAAGAGAAAGCAACTATTTAATTCATTTTATCTACAGCGTTGAATATCGTTTTTCTATGCAGCAGAAATTGTTATTAACAGCACCACAGAAAAACTTAAAAGAAAGAATGGAAGTTGGCTTAAATTCCCAGGGGTGTCAGATGGTGCAGATACATGTAAATTCAGCTTCTTACCCTAGCCAGACTGTATTCAACTCCTCCTTCTTTACATAATCTTATTTACAACCTTCATTTGTCTTTAGGGCTAAATACAGACAGTCAAAAAGCCTGAGGCAAAATCTATTCAATCTTTGCAGGTTTCCCTAAACTGCATAGATTGAGCTGATAAGGAACTGAAATGACATCCAGTTTTCAGTTTGGAAAAGCAGGCAGAAGCCAACACTGACCCAGGCCAAGAGGCAGAGGGTGCTGCAGCATACTTCCAAGCCTGCAGGCAACTGCTGAGGCTAACCAAGTGGGTCCATCCCCATTGGCTGTTCAGCACCTGCCCCTAACCTTCTGCTTTCCCTCTTGGGTGCCGAGCTGGGGTGCACCCCCCTGCTCATGCTGGCCCAGATTGGGTCCCCTGCCCACCCCAGCACCCCAGATCTGTGCTCACTTCCCCGTTCCACACCACCCTGATTACTTGTGGCTGCCCTGGGCTGTCTGTCCCAGAGAAGAGACAGGGAAGGATAACATTCCCTGCCCAGCCAAGCTAAGCAGAACCTTGCCATTTAACCCTTCCCTGCCTGCTCCCTGGGACAGACAGCTCTGACAGCCATAATCAGGGGGCAGGGTAATCAGGAGGCAGGGAAAAAGTGAGTGGGGGAGGGGGATGGAGGCAGTACACCTGAACCCAGGCTGGGGGTGGGGAGCACTAGATATGGGGTTCCTCCCACATGGGTGGACCCTGACCCAGGGTGCTGGCTCTGGGACAGGGTAGTGCTTCTCCCTCTTTTCCCAGCACCTCAGTGACTTGCACTGGCCCAGCCGCAGGAGGGGACAACCCTCACAGATCATTGTGGGGTCTGGGCTTGTGGGAAGGCTCTGTTCACTTGCCTCCCTCCCCACCCCTGTTGGTCTGACAGTTCAGCTGGAACACAGGCTAAGGAGCAGAGGCTTTGCTTTGCGATAAGCCAGGGGTAGGGATGGCCCTGCTCCACTTGGCCCTGGGCCAAGGCTAGCCCACCCACCCTGCAAGGGAAGGGAGGGTTGCCGAGAAGGTGCAAGCATCCTGGGATGCTGGGAGACTGTGATTTAACTTGAGTCAGGAGGGGATCTGGGACAGAAGTGTGACACACTGGTTTAACCTAAATCAGTTAAGTCTGATACTACATTCATCCAGGTTTATATTAAACAGGTTTTTGCTGTTTTGAAACCAGTTTATGTGCACTGAACTTCTGTTCTGTTACAGGTTGAAAATGGTTTCCAATCAATTATACTGGTTTATGTGTAATTTCTGTCCCTAGTCCAGGAGTTGCTTTATATTACTTGATTTCTTCGATGTCATATAAAAAGTTTAAGCAGGAGTTATGGCTTGTGTCACATATGTGATTTCTTTGGTCTCAAGTTCTGAATTTTTTATAAAACTATACTATTACACTGGTGTACCAATAAACCTTTTTTTTTTTTGCCTGCCCCCCACTCCAATGTGAAGCCCCTTCATATGATAAAAGCCCCTTTTGCAGTATTTACCCCCTTTTAGGGATGCTTTCTCTTTTCTTCCTTTCTCCCTCTTCTTTTTTATTATATTATTATTATGTTTATAGCATATAAGGTGTACTTATAATAAAAATATAGTTTGTAGATGCTTTTATAGGTATAAAATAGTATTCTGCATCAGTATGTCATCTCCACCTCATTGTATTTGGTCTATTTGTTGTATGTGCTATGGCATTTTACTTTTTTATGTTTTATATTCTATGCTTTTTAACTTTGTAACAAATGTACTTTCAATTTAAAAGTAAGTTGTACCATGTAACAACGTTAGCAAGGGTGGGAATCGAACCGCGGGTTCTCTGTATTGAGCAGGTCCCTGAATGAATCTTGATTGATTGTGTAACACAGTAGTTAGCCAGGATAACAAGTTAATGAGCAGCAATTAACACCTACAGAAACCACAGGCTAACTAGAGGAAAGGATCACTACAGAGTCAGGAATTCCCTGAAACTTCACTGTTAAAGGTACAGAAGCCCCGGTTTGAACTAATCAATGCCGAAGACCAACTCTTCGGACAATCAGCAGCTCCCAGGGCCCTATTCATCATGGCAGTGAATTAATCAGACTTCATCAACGGACTCCCGAGACTGCACATACCTGCGGATGTGACCCCTGGGGCTGTGACAGCTGCCATCCAGCAACCACCAAGGGGGATGTCCCACGAGGTCAATTACCCCTGGATTGGGCAAGCCCGAAAATTGGGAAGTCACCAAAGTCTGCCAGAGAGAGATACAAGGCAGCAAAGAATGACCCCCAATGGTGCCCTCTTTGACCTGACCAGCACCCTGGCTGCCCAGCCACAAGGACCAGCCTGTGACCCGCTTCTGAAGCAATATCGCACTGAAAGAAGCCTCAACTGGCCATCGACGGTGGACTCCAGAGCTTGGGGATAGGTATATCTTGACACCAGTGCTTAGTGTTCATAGCTAGCTACTGTGAGTCTGTGTGTGTGCATGGATGTGTATGTGCTTGAGGGGATCAGCCCCAAGGTTTATGATCTGACTTTTGCATCTGTCTAATAAATTGGAATTTTATGATGATCCTGTGAGTTGGTCCTTTGTAGCCAACACTGGCACATTGAAAACATGGCTTCCTCAAAGTTCTGCAGATCTCAGGAGTTTACCCTGAATAATTTATTATTCCTTCTCTTGGAGAATCCAACAGACTGCCTGACCCACAATGATATTTTTCTTATTTAAAGAAAATAGGGAAATCAAGGTAGACTGTTTCAGATGAGGTTGATGACAACCATTTTAAGTAAGGGTTATGGCCTATGTTATATAAGAGTCATATAAGAGAGTAGGTGATCATATTAGTCTCTCTGGTTTTAATAATTTTTTTTTTTACTGATTTTGTGGTATTTCGATCTTTTCAGACCTAACTTTCCTTTAAAATCCAAAACTAACATTCCTAGGCTGTATGTTCATAATGACTAAAAGAAAAGTTTCCTCTAGTTAAAGTGCTCCTCAAAGGGATTCTTACTATCCTTGCTCAAAAAGGAGGGAGAAGGCACAACAATGTAATGGAGATAAATGAGATTAGGTTAGGTTCTCAGAGACTGGTATAATTGGGAAGGCTTTTGGATGTCTGATAACTGGCAGACCTCTGTGTATAGAGGAGGAATGACACCATTTTTTCCAATGATGGGCTCCGCTTAAATAAGCAAAGAAATGGCTTTTCAGGGTCAAGGATGATCTGACTGATAACAACAATTTTAATCTAGGAATCCATAATGAATCTGGAGAATTGCACACAATTGCCATGCTGACAATAAACATGCCACAAGAGGTTATTCTGAAAAAAGAAGGAGGTGGCTCCAGTCACCAAAGAGCTGAAGAGATATGGAAGACAACAGCATAGTTGTAAGTAGAATAAGACAGTCATGAGTATTTCAGCTGGAAAGGATTGATGCAAATACACCAATGTGGGGAGCCTGGGCAATATAATCGAGGATCTTGGTCTCCCGGTGTGCCCAACACAAAAATAGAAGTTATAGGACTAAGGCAAACATACTAACATGGTAAGCATGCCTAGAAGGCATAAAATGAAGAATAAAAACAATTTAGGAAGGACAAAAATAAGAAGAAAGGTAATACATTATACATTAACAATATGGTTGATTGTAGGAAAATAAGATGTGATGACAGACACAACAGACCCTGTTTCAGTGAAACAGAAAGTAGTGAAAAGGATCTTTGGGTGGTTGTGGTTTGTTGTAGATTGTCAAGTTTAGATTTGGAAATTAATAGGGGTCTATACAAGGTCTAGTGAGATTTCTGTAATAGTGGAAATCTTGTAATTATAGGAGTCTTCAAGTTCCTTGATATAGACTAGCTACAAACACTACGCATAATAATAGAGTGCAGATATTTCTGGATACGAAAGCTGATTGATTTATCTATAAAATGGTCATTGTACCAGCAGGAAGCAAAGATACCACAGATTTTTTTTGTCATGGCTAGTACCAAGGAAATTACAGAAGTTTCAGGCTTGGGTAATGATGAAGATATAACAGAACCCCATCAGTGGGGTATTGAATAGCAATGAGGACATACATGTTGAAGTTACCACACCTGAGGTGGAAGCAACACTTTGATTACTTGCAGTCACAAAAGAACCTGAATTTCTTTAATATTGAACTGGACAAATTGATGCAAGGGATGGTATGCTAGTATAGGGAGTTTTGGCTCAATCAGTACATGTAATATGTAGAGGCATGTGTTTGTGGTTTCCAAGTTGAGGTATCAAAATATTTGTCTTGTAGTGTGGAAGATGTTTAGTGATTCCATGCTTTTTGGCTTTGCTGGATGCCATTTGGGGTCATGAAGGACTTTTTTGCCCTCAAGAATCCTACTGGCTTGTAGGGAAGTGGGGGAGAGGGTAGAGGAGGCATTCACTTCTTAGTTGTGACACGTTACCCACAGAAAAGGCTGTGGGTTTCTGATTGTGGAACATTAATGTTCCTACTGGTAGTTAGAAACCCATAAGTTATGGCTGCAGGGTCTTGCTCTTCCACTCAGAGTAACACTGATCAAAGTTGGAATCAGGAAGAAACTTTTCCTCTTAGAGCAGACTGGCAAGTACTGCAGGGTTTGGGGCATTTCTCTGTAGAATGAGGCATGATTCTCTTCAAAAGAACATCTGTGCTTATATTAAGCAGGTGTTCCTCTGTTAATGCAGAAGCAGGGCCTTAGCAGTGCTTTGTGAGCTTGGATGTATACTTATAACATGTTATAGGGTTTGTGTTGGCATTTTGGGTTTTGTGCCATGGAGCTCTATGTGAGAGTCTGAAGTAGCAATTTTGGGCATACTTTGGGTGAACGATTCCTGGCTAATGCAGGGGACTGGACGTGATCACCCAGGGGGGCCTTTGTAGTCCTCTCTTCCTAGCTGCCTGAAAACCAACCCGCAGCTTCAATAAGTATAGTTTTCAACTTTGCACATTCGTTTTTAGCAAGACTTGTCTATTCAGTGACACAAATCTCAAAGGAGATCTTTTCACCTGCCTTCCCTGTTGAATTAAGGTCCAGAGTCAGCAGTAGCCAATGAAGAATGAGATTTCATGCTATATTCTTAAGCCCCTGATAAAGTTGGTCAATTAATTTTACCTTATTTAGATGACTCCGATTATTAAGCATTTAAGCACAACACAAGACATTAATACTTCATATAATGATAGCCTGACAAACTGTATACAGGATCAACAGAAATATCTCAAGGCCAGACTTTTATGAGAAGTGAGAAGTGTAAAAGACTGACTCTTTGTATGTGAATTGGCTGGATTTTCACTGATAAAATGCAGACATTGGTTGAAAAATTAAAATACTTAAAATCAACACAATTGCAAATCTTATACCTTGATTCTAATTTTTTTAAAAAAACATTCTACATATCTGATTTGCACAACTGTAAAGTATTAAAATTTCTTTCAAATCCACACTAGAAAAATGTTAGAAAAAATCATTAGGAAATAATCCTTTAATCCATATACTGGAAAATATTGATCCAGAGGTGCAGGACTGAGCAATAAATAGTATTTTAGCAGAGTTTGGGATAAAGTTAACTTATTGGATCAGTATTTATAAAATATGTTTTGTTTAAGCTATGTGGTCAAAATATTGAAAACAAATATATTTTTGTCTACCTGGGGTGTCATCTACAGAGGAGCAAACACTCTGCTGTGAAATGCAATGAACTGGTGTTAAGCAAGGTCAGAATTTACACTGGAAAATTATGGGATCAATTATGATCCTGCTGAGGTCAATGGAAAAAAGTTGACATGAGTGGGGTTATGCCCTTTCCTCAGCACTACTATTTGTATATCCTGTCACTTAAGCCTGTCACAAAGTACGCCACTTATTTCCATCCTTTCAGAATTACTTGTGTACACTAATATGGGATTTGTAAATGCACACGGAGTCTCATAAATGCCAAAATATTGATGCCATAAGTTTTCTGACAGAAAAAGTGTATATAGTCAACATAAAAAAGTGCTCAAGGAGTAGACTCATGAAGAATTGTATTAGTATATTCTGTTGATATTGCAGATTTGTACTGCCACCAAGATGCATTACACTTGTACAGCAGACAGAACCAAGATTACATTCTGTAGTGCAAGGGCAATGGAGCTTGTACAGACCACTTGCCAAATGTCATGAGTGGAAACATTGTGAATGAAAGTGAAAAGAAGTAAAAACTAAATGACATCTCTTCATCCAGTTATTTATCCATCACTGGAGGTGGCTCGTGATGCAAAATGTATGCCTGAATGCTAATAAATCCATTATTTTTGTCCACAAGATACATATTGTATATAGTACTGCAACCCTAAGCATTAAAAATATTACTTAGGCCAAAAATACTCCTTTTTTCTTTATAAACTCATTAAATTGATTTTAAGCCATAAGTAAAAAAACCTGTGGTTTGGTCTTATTTGTTTTCTGGGTTCTGAGCCATTATGAATTACATCTTCAGGTATTTCTAGCACAATAACAAAGTCTAGAAAATAACCTTGTAAAATGAAAACTAAGATTATTACTGTGTGGGGGTTATCCCTGATTAAGAGTAAGTACTCAGCAGCCTGGACCCTTCTTGGCCTGATCCTTTAGTTTAGCTATGTACTAAATGGAAACTCTCTTGACTGTTAACTTTCTCTTCATATGCTAAACTTCAGGTTAAATTGTAGGATTAAATTAATTTTATGTATGATTCAATACACAGTACATAGTATGGCTTAGACGTGCATAATAAATATAGATGATGATTGTGGCGGCGAAGCGCCCCCACAGGCAAGCGAGGGGGAGCAAAGGGAACCCACAGACCCCAGACCCCGAGAGCAAGCCCCCAGAAGGGCATACGCACCATCAGAGGGGCAGCGGGAGGAAGAGCCGCATCCGCGGCCGCAGCCGCGCGAGCCGCCATTACGCCGGCTCTGGCAACAGCTGTTCACCACGCGGCGAACAGCTGAGCCAATCCCAGCGGCCGGAGCGGCCGCGGCGGGAGAATTTAAGAACACCGGCAGAACAGGGAACGCGCGGGAGCCAGGGAGAGAGAGTACGGGTGTGCTGCCCGTGTCGCAGGCTCTCACACGGGGCAGCGAGGACCCCGTCTGCGGGTCTCAAACAGGCAGCGTAGGCAGGAGCGGGAAGCCTGCCGTCGGCAGCCAAGTGAGAGGCAGCCAGAGAGTGCACGCCGAGGCACTCTCTCAGCGTCCTGAAGCGGCAAACGCACAGGAGGCAGGGGAGCGCCCTGCGGACGGGAGGAGAGGGGAGACAGCGGAGGCCCCGGGAGGGGGCTGGCACCAGGGGAAGCAACCACCAGCTCCCCCTGGTGCGGAGGAGTATTATCTTTAAGGAAAGAGGAAGGAGAAACCCCTCTTAGCAGGAGGGAGGACGACCGGAACCGGTCAGGGGCCATCATACTGGGCCTGGCAACATCTGGACAACATCGCCCAGCGGTTGGCGTGTGGACGGGGTGTAGGGGAGGCGGAGCCCCGTGGATCACTGCGTCCCGTAACCGTGAGTAACACCGTCTATCGGGAGGTCCCACCCAGGATAAAGATCTCCACTGGAGACCCCTCTGAACGTAACCGATTACATCCAAGTCGTGGCAGGCGAGTTGAGGGGACGGGCCACACCCCGATAGGCCAGGCGGAGCGAGGCACGGGCTCCACAGTGGTGCATTGGCAGGGAACAGCATCATTTTTCGGACGGTGGTAAAGGGACAGTGTCCCAACCCGGGACCCGATAGCGATGCAGCAGCCAGCCCTCGCGCCCACGGAGCTGCTTATGCAGGCTATCCAGGCTATAGGGCAGGTGCTGGCAGTACAGCAACAACAGGGGGCACACCAGCAGGAGTGGATACAGCGAAATGCTGCTTTATTTAAAATGCCCTGGATGACTAGGGAAGATGACCCAGAAGCCTATATCAAGGCATTTGAAAGGTCCGCCATCCAGACAGGGTTAGACCGCAGTCAGTGGGGCCACCACCTGGCGGCGCTGGTGATAGATCAGGCCCAAGCGGCCTACCGAGCGCTATCGAGGGAAGAAGCTCGTGATTACGAGACAGTGAAAGCGGCAATCCTCTACAGGCTCGAGATTTCACCTGAAAGCCATCGCCAGGCCTTTAGAGCCCGAAAGTCAAAGGAGGCCAGGCGACCCCAGGGGTTGTTGCAAGCGTTAAGCGACTCGCTTAACAGATGGTTGCCACCCGGCAAGTTCGACCGGGCGGGCGTGATGGACCAGATCCTGCTAGAACAATTCCTATGGGATTTGGAAGAGGATGCCCAGAGGTGGGTACGCAGACACCAGTCGCAAACTAGCAAGGAGGCACTTCGCTTGGCGGAGGCATTTGCGAATTCGGAAAGGGAACGGGGATACGGACGAGGCCCCTGAGCCACGAAAGAGGGACCCACAAGTGAAGGGGAAAGGCGAACGGTCGCCAAACGAGGGCCACCGAAAGGGGTGGTGTGTTACCTCTGTGGGCAAACTGGACACATCTCCCATGAATGTGGGGAAGGCCTGAGCAAACTGAGTCGCACCCCTACAGGATATCCACCCTCCCGGGATAGAGGCAAAGAGGCAGAGAGAGGGGAACCCATGGATTGCAGTTTCGGGTCGGCAACCCAGAACGAGGGATGGAACCGGCCCGTAGTAACCGCATGGGTTGGAGACAGGATGGTTAAGGCCACATTGGACACGGGGTGTTCCCATTCCATACTTCGGGCAGACCTCGCTCCGCAGAGGAAACGGAAGAGTGAGGGGCCCCTGACGATGACCTGCATACTAGGGGGAGAGATGCGGTTCCAAACGTGCTATGTCCTGCTGAGGGTAATGGAATTTAGCGGAGAGCTCCGAGTGGGAATTGCCCCTACCCTGGCATGTGAGATGATAATAGGCCGAGAATGGGGCCCATTCTATACCGTCCTTGAGCGAGTGAGAGCTACGCAGGAGGCGAGGAACCGGATCAAGAGGGGCGACGGATGGGCTGGCGAGGGCCCAGCCCTTTGCAACGAGGCAATGACAGGTGACATCGACCTGGAACAGCTCGTGAGCCCGGCCCAATTTCGCAGGGCACAACGTGAGGACCCGGAACTACAGCGGATGTGGGACGCCGACCCCGGGGAAGGACCCTCACAGGAGCGGCCCGACTTTGAGGTAACAGGGGGGCTATTATATCGGGTCCAACGGGGTGAGGAGGGTACCGTACGGGGGAGACAATTAGTGGTCCCAACCTCACTCCGCCAAGTGGTGTGGAGACTGGCCCATGACTCACCCCTGGGTGGCCATCTGGGATGTAACAAGACCCGGGCGAGGCTGGCCCAAGAATTCTTTTGGCCTCGGCTTCAAGAGGATGTGGAAAGGTGGGGGGCCACATGCCAAGAGTGTCAGAGGGCCCAGGAATGGAAGCCCCCAAGGGCACCCCTGAAGCCCATGCCAATAGTAGAGACACCTTTCTCGCGGGTCGCCCTGGATATAGTAGGACCCCTTCCGAAGTCGCATAACGGATACCAGTATATCCTGGTGATGGTGGATTATGCCACCCGTTTCCCAGACGCCGTGCCACTAAGGTCCATAACTGCCACTCGAGTAGCAGAAGAACTTCTTAAGTGGATAGCACGGGTGGGCATCCCTCAGGAGATCCTCACGGACCAGGGAACAAACTTTATGTCTGGGGTAATGAAGGCCTTATGTAAAACCCTCGGCATCACCCAGCTAAAGACCTCGGTCTATCATCCCCAAACTAACGGTTTGGTAGAAAGGTTAAATGGGACCATCAAGCGGATGCTCAGGCGGTGTGCCCAGGAAGACCCGCGGAGGTGGGATACCATCTTGACACCCTTGCTGTTCGCCATAAGGGACGCGCCGCAGGAGTCAACCCGGTACTCCCCATTCCAGTTAGTGTATGGCCATAACCCTCGGGGGCTGCTACAAATCGTAAGGGAAGAGTGGGAAAAGCCAATAGGCTTGGGGGTATCGGCGAAGAGGTACCGGGAGGAGCTACAAGACTGAATCTCCACGGCCCAACGGATCGCCAGGCAAAACCTGAGGGACGCCCAAGACATACAGGAAAGGCGTTACAATCAGAAGACGAAAATGCGGACGTTCCAGTCGGGAGACAAAGTTCTGGTATCGCTGCCAACCTCCTCCAGCAAACAGCTGGCTATGTGGCAGGGGCCATTTACCGTGGTAAGACAAATAGGGCCCGTGGATTATGAGTTGCTCAAACCAGGTCACCGCCGGGAGCGGCAGATTTATCACGTAAATCTGCTCAAGGAGTGAAAAATTCCCCAGGGTTGGTTGGCCCTAGACGAGGAGGCAAAGGAGGACCTGGGACCTATGTGTCCCGAGTTAGGGAGACCCGGGAAGGAGGGGTCAGTACAGACGGGCAAGGAGTTGAGCCACCACCAACAGCAAGAATTGCTAGCTTTGATAGAGGAATTTAGGGCAGTGTTCCAAGAGATCCCGGGGCGAGTAACGGGAGTAGAACATGAGATCAGGACCCCTCAGGGAGCACTGGTAAGGGAGAGATGGAGGCCGATACCGCAGCGGTGGCAACAGGAAATATGGCAAGAGATCATGAAAATGCAAGAACAAGGGATTATTCGACCGTCCCGCAGCCCATGGCGAAGCCCCATAGTCCCCGTCGTCAAACCGGATGGGTCATTGCGCATATGTATAGACTACAGGAAGCTCAATGCCCTGACTACGTTTGATGCCTTTTCCGATGCCACATGTTACTCACCTCGTTGAGAGAATTGGGGAAGCACAGTATATAACCACGCTTGATTTGGCAAAGGGGTATTGGCAGATCCTGATGCGGCCCACGGATTGTGCCAAAACAGCCTTCGGGACCCCATGGGGCCTATTCGAATTCACGCGGATGCCCTTCGGCCTCAACGGAGCAGCTGCGACGTTCCAGAGGTTGATGGACAACCTATTGGCACCCCACGCAGCATACGCGGTGGCATACATTGATGACATCATTATATTTTCTGCCAGCTGGCGACAACACCTCCAAGACCTCAGAGCAGTCCTGGGGGAACTCCGAGCAGCAGGGATGACTGCCAACCCGAAGAAATGTAAACTGGCAGGGAAAGAAACAGCATACCTAGGGTTCCGAGTAGGCCGAGGGACAGTTCGGCCACTCACAGATAAGATTGAAGCTATAAGGCAGTTCCGGGAACCGAGAACCCGTAAACAACTGCGTGCCTTCTTGGGACTCGTTAACTATTATCGACGATTTATACCCTGCTTCGCGACGCTTGCCACACCACTTACAGACGCGTTAGCTGGGAATGCTATGACGCCACTGAAATGGACAACGGGGATGCGGAAAAGCTTCCAGAATTTGAAAGAAGCAATGCGCCATGACGTTGTCGTGCACACGCCTAACTTTAATGCCCCTTTCGTTTTACAGACAGATGCATCCGGACAGGCACTGGGAGCAGTGTTACTGCAGAAACACGGGCAGGAGGAGCACCCAATTGCCTTTGCCAGCAGGAAACTCAGTCATGCAGAAACCAGGTATGCCACCATCGAAAGGGAGTGCCTGGCAATACGCTGGGCTATAGAATATTTTAAGTACTACCTGATGGGGAGGGAATTTGTGGTAGTGACAGACCACGCACCACTACAGTGGTTAACACGGAAACAGAGTATGAACACCAGGATCACCCGCTGGGCTTTGGCTTTACAGCCATTCAAATTCACGGTGATACACCGTCCGGGCCGAGATAACTTTGTGGCTGACTTCTTGTCCAGGTGGGGAGGCGCAGACGACGCAGAGGAAGGTACGGGCCACATCCATAGGGAGGAGCCGCAGGTGACACATGCTGTTATGAAAGGAAATCAGCCGCCACAAGGCAACTTAAGGGGGGAGGTCTGTGGTGGCGAAGCGCCCCCACAGGTGAGCGAGGGGGAGCAAAGGGAACCCACAGACCCCAGACCCCGAGAGCAAGCCCCCAGAAGGGCATACGCACCGTCAGAGGGGCAGTGGGAGGAAGAGCCGCATCCGCGGCCGCAGCCGCGTGAGCCGCCATTACGCCGGCTCTGGCAACAGCTGTTCCCCACGCGGCGAACAGCTGAGCCAATCCCAGCGGCCAGAGCGGCCGCGGCAGGAGGATTTAAGAACGCCGGCAGAACAGGGAATGCGCGGGAGCCAGGGAGAGAGAGTACGGGTGTGCTGCCCGTGTCGCAGGCTCTCACACGGGGCAGCGAGGACCCCGTCTGCGGGTCTCAAACAGGCAGCGTAGGCAGGAGCGGGAAGCCTGCCGTCGGCAGCCAAGTGAGAGGCAGCCAGAGAGTGCACGCCGAGGCACTCTCTCAGCGTCCTGAAGCGGCAAACGCACAGGAGGCAGGGGAGCGCCCTGCGGACGGGAGGAGAGGGGAGACAGCGGAGGCCCCGGGAGGGGGCTGGCACCAGGGGAAGCACCCACCAGCTCCCCCTGGTGTGGAGGAGTATTATCTTTAAGGAAAGAGGAAGGAGAAACCCCTCTTAGCAGGAGGGAGGACGACCGGAACCGGTCAGGGGCCATCATACTGGGCCTGGCAACATCTGGACAACATCGCCCAGCGGTTGGCGTGTGGATGGGGTGTAGGGGAGGTGGAGCCCCGTGGATCACCGCGTCCCGTAACCGTGAGTAACACCGTCTATCGGGAGGTCCCACCCAGGATAAAGATCTCCACTGGAGACCCCTCTGAACGTAACCGATTACATCCAAGTCGTGGCAGGCGAGTTGAGGGGAGGGGCCACACCCCGATAGGCCAGGCGGAGTGAGGCACGGGCTCCACAATGATAAAGCTTTTTTGAGCCTTATTTGCCTTGTTTAGAAAATTATGCCTAAAGAAGACTAATGGGCCATTAATTAACAAATGCTGAAACAGCTTTAGCAGGCATTCTAAAAATACATGCCAAATAAGCAAAAGACGAACAACTATAATATCAGAGATATACCCAAGCTCAAGAGCAATTACTACCTGGAGTGGGACTCGATGCAAAATATATATGGTTGTCAAATTGACAGATCTGCATATAATGTTTAATAATTCAGTTATAACATATTAGTTAAATGGTACTGAGGATAACAAATGAAACCTGATGAAAGGAAGGGTAGGAAGGAAAATGGCACCATTCCAAAAGAGAAGTTTTCTATATATTAGAGCAGAGAAGTCAAAGATGTGATCAAACGATAGACTTATACAAAGAAGAGCACAAACAAAACTATGCTGTTGTGAGATGCAGGGTCAGAAAAGAATATAAAATAAATATTTAATTGTGATAAAGATATTCCAAAACATAGCAGGCAATGTCAAAAGCTAATTGAAATGATTATGCATCTTAGCTAATATGAAAAGAAATGTTGTAAGAATTAATTAAATAATAATGAAATAGAAGCCACTTTTTATAACACTGTAAATTAACATGCATCAAGTCAAGAACAGAGTTCCCAGGAAAATACGGCTCTCAGTCATACAAGACAATGCATTTGCTTCCAAAAAGAAATGAAATGACAAAGTAGTAAATGATTTAAAAGATTTTTTTTTTTTCTTGTGGCAGAATATGCAGAACATGACCAGACAGTTCATAATGATCTGGAATTAATTTACAAAGCATTTTTAAAGAATGTATATCATTTCTTTAGAAATGCCAGAATTCCATATTTCTCCATACAGAATGTAAAGAATTAAATGAAGTAATTTGGGCTTTGATGGGCTTTCTCTATAGTATGGGTTGTCTGATGACAGATATAAAAGGAACATACAAGGCAATAGAAAGTAAAAGTATTTTATGTGATGCTGCATGCAGACTGCCCAAAGAGAGGCACTTCTGCTGAAAGGGTTCTGCTTTCCTTAAAGGCTGTTTGATTTAAACAAACACAATTTATTCAGCCTCCCACACCAGTGTTTCAGCAATGTCTGACTTGCAGTATAGTGCTTAACTAAACCTATGCCAGTAAAGATTATACCAAACAGAGGCCACAGGTGTGCCTAGGAAGACCCAAGAGAAAGGAAGCAGACATGCAAGTAGGAAAGGAGAACTGGAGAGGAAACCAGCATACAGAGATGCTCTATTGAAAGTGACAAGTGAATAAATACACTTCTAATCTCCAGCCAACTGAGAAGTCCAAAGAACTGTGTGGGGAATCCAAGGTAAGAATGAGTTACACTTGAATGGTAGGAAAAATAGTAGGGAACAGCAGTTCCTACTGATAAGAGAGAATTCACTTATATTTAGTGGCAAGAGGAACTAGGAGAGAGATCTACTTGATGCAATTCGAAATGACAAGTAAATTGAATGGGTGGTCAAAGGCAGAAATGGTATGCCATGTCAGTCAGCATGGAGAAGCACTGTAACTATGGAACCTGGGTGAATCTTTTGCTAACAAATCAAGGGTAGAAAAGGAGATGGAGACGTTTCCTATTATTTGCAAAGAGGAAGGAAATTATTTTCCCATCCTATAAAAATGTGATATTTAAAAAATGTAATGCAAGTAACACAAGTCAAATTCTAAACACTGTCTGTGAATGGATCAAATTCAAATTTTTGGAGAGGCCAATTTAAATATCTCCAATTTTGTTTCATTTTGAGCATTTAAAATTCAATTAGCTTATGTATGTAAATGAAAAGTAACTGAGAACCAGAAATCCATGTTCTATATTTTCCTGTGGAGAAGGGTGGGGGTAAAGATTGGTGAAACATTTTATTTCAGCAATTTGGACACTTTTTTTTTTTTTTTTTAATGTGGATAAGTTTCCAGAAACTAATGCACAAAAATGTTCAGCTTTGACTAAATTGGAATTGTCAGTTATTTTGTTTTCCTTTATAAATGTTTTACTTCTAAAATTAAGTCACAGATATGACAGGGAAATAGTGGTGGTGAATTTTGCTGAAGAACAGAGTGACATATTTAAAAAGGAAATTATTATTGAATCTTTTTGGGGGAATAATGAAGCACTAGTGGCTGAGTAGTTCATGCTTGACATTTGTGGTTCAAATCTACAGATGTTTCATTTGAATGCAAAACTAAGGCCACATACAGACATTTAGCTTCTTTTGAGAGAATTGCTGCTCTCCTAGGAGAAAACAAAATTGCTTAGACTTTCAGGATTTGCCTCCCAGAACAAAAATGAGCACTCCAGGAGAAAAATAACCCCAGGAACAGCCAGGGTTACCTGGTTCCTGGGAGAGTAAACTTTTGTACACATACCTCCTGAGAAAAGCTGCAGCACAATCTGTCAGCATCCCAACATGCTTTGCTCCTTACTCCCAGCCCCCTCCTCTTATGGGTCCAGGGAAACAGTGTGTCACTTGGGATGGACTCTCCTGCTGTAGCCAAGCATGGAGCCCCTTCACAATTCCCTCATTGTGCTCCAAGGGAGTCTGGGTCAGCCAATCAGAACTATTCTGTGCACTACTGTCATCTGTTGCCAGGCAGACTAGAACACTGCAGAGGAGGATGAGATGTATGCATGAGGGTCCCCTGGTTGCACCACAGCCTGATATTCAAACATGTATACAAGGAAACCCAGGAAACCAAACATGGGAGAATTCTCCTAGATCATTTGCACGTGTCTACACAGCCTAAGAGTACCTAAATGTGTGAAAGAAGACTTACTGCCAGTTTTAACCAGAATAGGCTGGCAAGAAAGTCCAAGCTGCACAACTGTCAGATACTTCAGAATTGGTTATGGAGCTCATAGAGGCAAGTTGAAGTGGACAGAAAACTAGTCAGGGACCATGGTGGTAGAAGAACATTCATCTTACCACAATCAGGTGGCTACAGTATTTTCTTTTCCAGAATCATTAGCATTATTGACGTTATATGATGGAAATAGTCCTAAGCAGAGTGTTATCAAGTCAGGTCAGTTAGAAAGCTATTGGTATTCTGGCATAGGAGCAGCATATACACAGGGAACCCACCATACAGATATGCATCCAAATATATATTTAGTTTTCTAGCAGCCAGAGAAATTCTTATATTGAATGCGGATTGTGCTGAGCCTAGAATTCTTGTAGGAGACTGGTAGAACCAGCTAGATAGCTAGATCAACATTTTGTGAAGAAGCAAATTCATGCCTCCTGAATATGAGGGTCACAAGAGATGAAGCAGAAGGACAGGGATACAAAAGGGACTAGGAATAATGAGGTGCACCAGATTTCATTACTGGGGAGATTTAGGAGCAAAAAAGAAAAATGTAATTATGGAGATTGGGAAACTAAATAATCAGAATGATTAACCTGTAGGTTCATCTTATCATAGAGACCATCTGTATACATTTATTGTACTGATATTGTACTGAAACATTTATTGGAAAAGGTTGATGGTTTTGGGACACAGTGCAGACAAGCAGTCAGGTCTGTGGTATAAAATAATTGTAATGGTAAGAGTATGTGCTTATGAGTAGAGGAGAAAAGCATATATATATTTGTGTGCTTAATTTTTCATTTTCTTGTACTTGTCGGGTATGATAAGGGTTTAGCAACACTATTTCATGGCAAAGATATTGTTAATGTATGTACTTTTTTATATTGTATTGGAGGTAGGCAGCCAGGAGGTATAGGGTTAAGGAAAGGAAGACCTGCATAGAGTAGAAATGTGGTGAGATTATTTTACTGTGAGGAGTTTATTGAAAGACTCCATTTCAGTAGCTGCACACGAACAGGTTTTTATTTCTTTCCTTTTTTTTTTCTTTGTAGGTAGTCATCTATCAAAAAGTGAAGATTCTTACAGCAAACCTCTATGTGCATGTGACCTCTATCACCCTATTGGACATATCTACATAGCAAATTAGCCTTAGAGGTCATAACTTACCTAACTGCTAAAATGACCAGAAATCCCTATTTAAAGGACAAAACCCATAATCACTGCATCAGATTTTCTCAAGATACATTTATAGGTTTTGTGTGGCTAAACAAAGTTTGTTAAGAAAACATGAATCAACAGTGACAAAAGTCAGCAAATGAAAAAGAATAAGACAGGTGCCAAATTAAAATACCTCTCATTAAAAGAGTAAAATAACCAAATAGAAGCCCCACAGAAAATTCAAGGGGTAGAAAGTCTAGCACGTGTAAAATTTCACAATAATGGTCCCTGCTTTAAAAAACATACAAGCAACACCCCCGAAACAAAAACAACAACCCCCCCCCCCCCACTCCAGGAATTTATGACCCAGAATAAGCTTATTTTTAATGCAATATTAACATTATGGATACTTACCAGGAAAACCATGATAGCTAACAGAAATATGAAGCACTGAAAGTACATTAGCTGAAGAGACAAAATGTAGCAAACTTCAAAATGTGTTATTACAAGTTGGAAGACCTGTTTAGAAAGAAAGGGAGGAAAGAGTGTCATGATTTTTACTAGAGAAACAAAGAAGCCATTTCAGTCATTTAAGATATATGACAACATACTACATTTTGTTTTGTAAAAAGGAGCCCTCTTCAGTCCATCCTCGCCATGAAAGGCATGTGCAAAGTTATTTGGAGTTGTGAAAAGATGAACTATGTTAGATCTTAATGGCAGCTAGGGCTGTGCAAATAGGGAATTATTCAATTCAGATTCAGATTTGAAGGACAGCGATTCCATTTAGAGATTCAGATCACTGTCCTGAATTGATTTGGCTGAATTGGCTTCGGAGATTCAGTGCTGATTCAGAGATTTGGTGATTCAGCCATAGACTAAAATGGGGAATCACTGAAATACCTATAACTTTATAATTTTTTGGCAGATTTGGACGAAAACATCAGGAGTGGTAGACCCTTCTGAGGGCATGAAGTCTGCCAAGGTTCAAAGAGATAGGTGCAGGGGTTTCTGGGAAACTGCACCTCAAGTTGCTGACAACAAAAACTCGTGATGTGTGAATGTGTTAAGGCAAAGTGGAATGAAAACTTCAGGGATGGTAACCCCTGTTCTCACCCTCAAAACTCCACTGCAATTAGTAAGCCTCAAGCCTCTCAAAGATCTTACAGGTCTGGGCTTTCCCCAGCCAGAACTGTGCGGTGGCTGAAGGTTATCAGGTGCCTCCTGCTCCTCCCTGCCTTTTACCAGGGAGGTTCATGGACCTGGCATTTCCTGGGGCTGCCGCACCACCAGCAGTCCCACCAGGCCTCCTACCCTAGCAGAGTGCAGTTTTCAGTCATGCCTAGGATGATGTGGGGTCTCCTCCTCCCCAAATACCCCCAGCCCATATACCTCCAAGTTCTTCCTGGCACAGGAGATCAGCAGGGAAATGTTCTTCCCTTGCTGGCTGATGAGAAACTAAACTTCTCCCTCCAGATCTGAGAGCAGTCCATTAAATGGCCACCCTCATTAGCAACTGTCCTGCCATGATCTCCCTTGCCATGTGGGACTCATCCATCACCTCTGCTTGAAGAAGAGTTCACCGATGTCGTGACTGATCACACCAGTGCCCTGTGAGGGAGAGGTAGGCATGACCTCCATTCTGGCTGCTCCTGATGTCTGAGGTGAAGTGCAAGGCCACCTGTGGACTTGCCTTGTGCAGCTTCTTCCTCAAGTACTCCCTGCATACTTGATACAGGGAAGGCACCAGCCTCCTCCTAAAGGTGGTATGTGCTGGCACTTGGAAGGATGGGGTTATGAGCACCATGAGCTACTTGAACCCTGGTGGCTCAACTAAGGAGAAGGGCTGACCATCCACAGCAAGCATCTCCCCAGTGCTCTGAGTGACCTCACTTGCCTTTGGAATGCACCCCCCTTTGTCTGCGTCTTTCCCTCACTGCTCCAGGGTGGCCTGCCTCTGCTTGGCAGGGACAGAGCCCTTGGAGCAAGAGGAGGACTTCCCTTTGGGCATGCTCCCACTGGTGCCAGGCTGAGGAGGGGCAAGGGCAAGGGGGTGCTGTCTCCTGAGATGCAGCAGCATTGCCATGGTGGTGAAGTGTTTCACCTCTTTGCCCCGGCTGATCTGCCTTTGGCAGTGCTGGCAGATAGCATACTTGGGATCATCCGCCCCTCAAAATGATCCCATACTACAGTACCCCCTCCCTCACTGCTGGGTTGAGGGTGGGGATCCTGCCTTATACCCCTCCTCAGCAGGCAGAGGCACAACAGCAGCAGGAGCTGACTCAGCTGAGCCACTTGCCTCCACAACCTCAACCTCAATTTCCTCCAAGGTGCTTTCCAGAGAAGGAGACCTGGGTCTAGGGGAACTTTGAGGGGTATGGAGCACAAACTCAGATTCCCTCTCATTCCCCAGAAATTCTTTTGCTAGGGCTCTTAGGTCCCCTGCTTCCAGATCCAGCTCCTCCTCTGGCACTGGGAGGCTCAGACTGGGAGATAAAATTGGGGTGGAGGAGACTATCATTCTGCTGCTGATGGCTATTTCTGATGTTAGGGGAGGTGGTGCCGGTGTAGGGATAGGTACTGCTCCCACCTCCTTGCTCTCACTGGCAGCAGAAGACTCATTGTCACCAAGCAAAGAGGATGTGTCTATGTTTGGGGGGGGGAGAACTGTACCCCCTCTAGCCCCTCCCCCTCTCCTGCCAGAAGACCTGGCATCTGCCTTTCCAGACCACTTCATATTAATCTTTACTGTGATGGAAAATGTGTGTGTATGTGTATTCAGCTGTAATATCTCTTCTCTCTGTGTATGTAACTAACTACTATCTCTTCTTCTCTGTTTACTGTATGTGTGTGAGTGTGTGTAATATATGTGCTTTCCTGCACAGTGATGGATCACTCTACCAGAGAAAACACAGCTTTCTTTTAAAGTGTGTGGAGGGGAAAATAACAAGAACAAATAAGAGGTTTTTGGGGGAAGAATAAGTTGAAAGAAATGGATTCGATAGGGATAAGTAAAGGGATTCTAGGCAAGTGTAATTAGTAAACTGTATCCAATCTTTTCCAAGAACAGAAACTAGCAGGAGACTGACTAGGAAGCCAAGCCAGTCCAGTAGTACCTTTCAGATGCTGTTGCTCGGGCAGAAACAGCTCACAAAAGGGACAACAAGGCTAGAGACAGAGGCTTATATGCTGTTTCTACATCCCTCGCACAGAGCACTGTGATTGGAAGGGGACTCAGGGAAAGATCACAGTCACTGGCCAGGTACAGATGTCAGCCTCCCCCCCCCCCCCCCCTTTCCCTTCCTCTTCTCAGTTTCTCTTCCCCTGAAAGACTGCTTCCAAATCTCTGAATCTTTTTCCAAATCTTTTCTGAACTGATTCAGAGGCTCCAAATCAATTCAAAGATTTTTTTTTGGTCTCCTGATTCGATTCAGATTTGGTGATTCAGCCTCCAAATTGGTCTGAATCTTCTCCGAATTGAATTGGAGACCAGAGCTTTACATACCCCTAATGACAGCCCATGGGGAAAATCTGTATAGCACATAAACAGATTAGGTTACACATTCTACGTTTTTAATTCAGAAAATAGACCGAGACAGTGGGGAAAAAATGTCAGGATCAAGAACAGGAACAGGGAAGGTCCTGGTATCATGAGAGAGTGAACATAATAATTGTGTTATAGTACTGATTGAACTTTAATTACTGGACAGAAAGATATGCATCATGGCAACTTGCATCCCATTGTTTGAGAGAGGCAGACATGAACTCTACATTGATGGTCCTTGAGGAAAGGAGGCCTGGTGCTATCTCCTACAGTACAACCCTTCCTATCTCATGGAGTGAGGTGGATAAGGATTCTTCTGGCTGTGATAGTAACAATTTCTTTGCTAAAAGTGGCACCAGAGAGTATATAAGTTACTTGAGAAAGGGTGGAAACACATGCTTATCCACAATGTGTGAGAGAGTCTGAAGTTTTTATTCTGTCCTCATAAGAAGAGACCATATTTTCTTTAAATGTGGTGTAAGATGAGAGGCTGGAGAGAATGAGTGAGTTTCTTGTCATTACTGACATTGTTGCATGGCTGTAAAGCTAAAGAGAGAATGTAATGGACAGGAAATTGAAAATGCTATTGTGCAACCAGATCTGGGGAAGGCTGACACCTATCTAATTAAGGCTTCATTAAAAACTGTTGCATTGAACAAGTAGTAATTCTCTTAATACAGACGTCATTAATGGGGCAATGTGCAAAATATAGAGTAAATATAAATTATATTGTTACTAAATTTTGAAGAAATATAGATGTTGTAAAAACAAGGCTAGTTGATGCAGCTCAGTTTCTATTTATGCATTCTAAACTTAAGCAAAAAATTGCCTTCCAATAGAATGACACAATTCAGGTTTTTAACTGATCAGTTCTTCAGTTTCAAAACTCTTAATGAACAGCGGCATTTTAGAGTTACTTCCCTGCCATCTCATCCTAATAAGAATTTCTGTAGTCACATGTTATAATAGCATACTTCCTGTTCTTCTCAACTTCTACTTGAAGATGACAACTAAACAAGTATTTTGACACTCACATGAAAACAAAAACATCCCTTACTTCTTTTCTTTTATAAACTATATATCTTCCTAGAAAATTATGTTCTTAATTTTTTATAGCTGAGTTAAATTAATTTGGAATTGCAGGTGACCAGAGTTTCTCTCTATATTTGCATCACTTGAATAACAAATATTGTTAATCTAAGATACCTGTTTGGTAAGAGCTTAGGGACAAAGTCTGCCAAACGTGCTCATACTTAGTAGATTTGACTTTGAAAGCAGTCCCATTGAAATTAATGGCAGAACTCATGCATTAAGTTAGCTACCATTCCATATCACTTGATGGCAGAAGCAGAGTCTGAATTGTCTCCTAGAAGCTGGAAACATAAGAATATAAGAATTGCTATACATGGCTGCTGTACAAAGGTCTATCTATCTCAGTAACCTGTAACAGTGTCAAGTAATGGGGAAGAATATCCTTTTGTGCCTCCAACTTGAATCTAACTTTTTTCTTCCAGTTTCAGTTTTTGAATATTTGCCTAAGTAAATGTTGTGACAGGCTGAATGTTTACAAGTTCTTTCTATGAATGTTACCTATTCAGATTCTTTAATTATCACTTATTGCTTTGAGAGTACTTCCAGCATAGATTGACCACTTCAGAGTACTACTCTGTAATCAGGTCAGCCAGGAAATCTTTTTCATGCCTGAGTTCATTATTTGCTTTTGTGTATTCCATTTTTAAATGAACTTGTCTCGCTCATATCACAATTACAAGAGCAGTTAAGTGTTTCTCTGGGAAAATATCATTGCTTCATTTGTTGCAGAAGTAGTTAAATTGTAGTTCAATGCTATATGAGGCCCCAAAAATTTATGTTGCCTCTTTGCAAGCTTTACTGGCAATCATCAAGACTATCTAAAATCACCCTGTTTTTAATAAGCTGGTTGGAAAACTCCTCATCTCAGCAGAGAGGAAGACTGATTGAACCAGCAGGGAATGAGCGAAATTTAGGGGTAAGAACTTGAACCCAGACATGGCGGAACAGAGCCAATTCTAGCAAAAGGGGGAAGGGCTTTTCAGACTCCCCTTAGCAGGCAGCTTGTAAAGTAGGTTTTAGGAAACTGAAGAGCACAGTGATCCCTTGTCAATTTAAAGTCTTTCCTTGTATCCAAGAGCTATTTTGCCATTGTTACTGACCCATTCTTTCCCCAACCCTCAATGAGGTATACTGAGCTGCATTCCCACAGTATGATGGGTCTGACCAACCCCCTAATTTGGACAGATGGATGGAATTCTTTTTTTCTTCTTGCTGTTTTGTGCAGGCACGGTATGAATTAAAAGTGTAAAAATATAGGAATTTAAATGCTAGCAGTAAATATAGAAATACTTTCTCTACTGCAACTGGCAACAGTGTCTAATGCCAATAAAGGGTAAAACATTTGGTTCCTGAGGTATATTAGACCTAGGATTTGTTGGTGAACGGTTTTCTTTGGAGGGGTTGAGACAGGTTGAGATCTCTGCTTCATACACTCTCTCTTGCATAGGGAAAAAGGAGTCAGAAGTGAGCGAACCCCTTAGAGTTATTGGCTATGGGCATGTCTACATGTGCAATTAATGTTATTGAATAAACTGCGAAGCAATTTGAACTGCAGAGCAATTTGCACTGTACTAAACTATTCCCAGGTGCAGCTTCTACAGATGTGCCTATGACAGCAGCAGATTGAGCTGGGGAAGAACAGTTTAGATGAGGGCTGCTCCTGCCCTGCTCTTCTCCTCTGCAGCTACCAGGGGGAGCTCCAGGCTCTGGGCACAGCTGCCTGGTTGCCAGTCCCAAGCTGTCAGGGGACACAGAGGTCATCCCCTGGGTAGTCCAGGGCTGGCAGGGAGCAGAAGGGATCAGGCCTGGGCAGTGGCTGGCTGCATCAGGTGGCAGAGGAGCTGGCTGGACCAAAAGGCTCCTGCAACTGTTGAACTATGTGGTTAGGCAGCAGGCAGGAGTGTGACCTCCTGATGGCTAGTCTGATTGGGTGCAATTTACTCCCAGGTCAGCATCTACACATGCATTTTTGCACAGCAAATAACTCTGCAGTAGGATAGTATTTGTATTTGCAAGTACTACCCTACAGCAGAGTTTATTAGTTTCCTGTGGCCTAATACCACTGCACATGTAGACATGAGTTACTGACTGTGGAGCTAATTAGTTTACTCTGCAGTAAACATCTTATGTAGACACTCCCAATATGGAGGATACTCCACTGGATTCACTCGGTGTATGTCCATATAACACAATGTAGGGCTATGTAGAGATATTTTAGTCCAGGCAGAACTCCATACTAATGCATTTAGACTGTGTCCAGTACCTAAGCTTGCCTGTTCAGAACCCACAGCACTCCACTGTGTCATGTAGACATAGCCTTGAATGTCTGGTGTATGAGAAAGGGCAAGTGGATAGTCTCCTTTTCCCATTGTTAATAAAGCCTCAGCATGACACTTAAATCCCTCCCTTTGTTTGTCTTTCATTCACCTGAATGTTCTGATCAGTGTGTAGTGCTGCAGTAGATCTAGAATGTAATACCCCTAATTGCTTTAAATGGCATTGCCAGCAAAGTCAAGATGGGACTGCATTTGTTCTTCTAATCTTTGTGGATTGTAACTAAGTATTAAATATTAGGGCAGAAGTGGTCTGCTCTATTTTATGCAAATTAGATGCACTTTTCAGGCTTCTGATGAGATGCCAGTGTGACTTCTCTGTTAGATAAAAGGTGTTCAGGCTTTGCTTCCCATATAATCAAGTGGTGAATCAGACAAAACTACATCTTGAGAGAGAAAACAAGTATTTTGAAACAAATGGGGGGAAATGGCAGAATTAGTTCATGAAGCTGGCTATGAGAGCAGCATGCAAATGTAAAGCATTATCAGGATTGTTACCTTCAATTAAAATGCCTTAGCACAGGAATAGAAAGGGTTTCTTTGGGAAAATATTGTCATTCAGCATGTGTTTGGTTCCAAGGATAAGTGAAGGGGAGGGGGGGGAGCGGGGGCAGGGAAATACTAACAATAATGCAAACAGAAGAAATAATTTTTTGTATAGTAGTCAAATGCAATGATTTCCTGATTAAAAATATTAAATTTCACAGAACTCCAAGAAGTTTATGCTGTGCTTATACAGTACATCTAAGACAGGACAGGCTTTATGCCAAGAAGTTTCCCAGATAAGGCAGGGCATATTCCTTCTCAGAGATACGGTTCATTTCAGAAGGTAATTAGGACAGGCTCATAAAGAGAACAGCTGAATTTAAAAGACTGGTTTAAGTAGCCAATTTTACATCCCTTGTCTTTGGAATCTTTGTTCCACAAACCCTGTAATAGTAGATATGAAATGGTATTCTCTGAAATGTGGATTTGAACAGGTAAAATTCCTATATGGGTGTTTCATAAAGTCTTACAAAGGACTTTCTTATACACTAATTTTGGGTGGCTTCTGGAGCTTTTACCCCCTGGATTGTCTCTGTGTAAACACCTTTAAGTGGCTTAAAGCACTCATGCAGCTCAGAGTTACATCACGCCAGGGTAGGATTCTCTTTTGATCCATATAACCCAGTTCCTGATCCATTAAGGTGTGGCTACACCCCACAGATGTACAGTTAAAGTTGAAGGGATGACTGCAACTTAGTACTAGGCAGTTACCTTGGGTAGCTCACAGTATAACATGCAACAAGGCCCAAAGGGTGCATATATAGACCACTACTTACAATGTCCCCAGAAATGCAAGAAGAGTGAATCATGGGGACGGTATGGAGGGAAAGAAAAGTACTTCTTTGCTTTAAACCAATGCCTTATACTTCCAGTGCCTTAAACCTTTCCTTTGCCACTGAAAAGCACACTGGCAAAGTTCACTGATGACATGAAGTTGTGAGGAAATGTAGCCATACATCAGGGTAGACTGACAATCCAGGCAGACCTAGACAGATTAATTAGATGGGTGGACGAGAACCAGATGCTGTTCAACACTAGCAAGTTTAAAGTGCTCAACCCGGGGAGGAAAAATTTGCAACAAACATACAGGCTTGGTGGTGCTATACTTGCTAGGACCATGATAAAATGAATATGAGCAACCACTGACTGTGATGATACAGTTAGCAGACCAAACAATGCACTGGCATGCATCAACTGATGCATCCCAAGCAAAACTAAGGAAATAATTCTCCCTCTCTATTCAGCATTGGTGAGGCTGCAGCTGGAGTACTGGGTGCCACACTTCAAGAAGGATGTGGAGAAGCTTGAGAGAGTCCAGAGAAGAGCTACTCATATGATTAGAGGCCTGAAGAGCAAGCCATAAGAAGAAATGCTGACACATATGGGACTGTTCAACCTAGAAAAGAGAAGACTTCAGGGGGATTTGGTAGCAGCTTACAAACATATCAGGGTGAGCATCAGGGACTAGGTGAACAAATATTTAACAAAGTGCCCCAGGGGGAAACTAGGAGCAATGGTCATAAACTCCTAGAAGAAGGTTTCAGACAGGATATAAGGTAAAACTTCTTCATGGTTCGTGTGACCAGACTCTGGAATAGACTCCCAGTGGGGGTAGTGCAGGCAGCTACCCTGGAGATCTTCAAAAGGGGACTGGGCATGCACCTTGTTGGGGTTATTTGAACCCAGTAGTTTTTCCTGCCCAGAGCAGAGGGGCTGGACCCGATGACCTCATGAGGTCCCTTCCAGCCCTAAACTTCTGTGAATCTGTGAAACATCTGTCCCCTATGAAGATGTAAGGAGGAAAGAAAGAGAATATTAAAAGCCGGCCTGGGGTTCCCTCCTTAACTATAGATTGGAAGGAAAGAAAAAAAGTGGTATTAAGGTGTTGGAGTCTTCTTCAAAACCAAAGTCTATGAGTTGAGTCAAGTGTTTCCATTATGCCTATGAGGATGCCCTTCCTCATCCCACTTCTTCAAAAAACTATTGCAAGGGCATCATCCCTAAACTAAAAATGCTACTGAGTAAAAAGAGTGAATCAACAAGGTAGATGATATGAGAGCCTGAATCATCAGGAAACATGGCTAGTGGGATGTGCAGAAAATTAATGTTTTGCCAAGGGGTAAGAACCCAAATGTAGGACACTATCACAGATACAGCTCTAAGGATGTAAACAAAATGGATAGAATGGAAAAAGACAACTATACTTGAAAGAAGCCTTTAATGAAGAAAATAAATGAATTATCCAGAGAGGCTAAAAATATCTGGATGTAAACAACCACCATGAAATTTGAGGTGTTGAGAAATCTAAGTGTGGATACAGATCTGAATTTTCTGGTCCTAATGTTATGATGGCCCAAACCAAAATTTTAATTAAAACCAAACAAAATAGTGATATGCAATTCATAGCTAATATTAGAATACTGTTGATAATTTTCAGTCCTTGGAACATTTGATTCCTCAAAATGAAAAAGGGAAGATAAAATGTTTCTCATTCCATATCATGCATGTTTCTAATGTATGAGAATGCAATCTCTTGAATGAAGGGTATTTTAATCTTTTACCATGTCTTCACAGAACACCGGATCTTAGTTATTCCTTATTCAAAATTCTAAGCTGTTCCAAGAACTCAGGTTGTGCTTACATGATATAAGCAGCACGTTCTAACCTTAAGGAATGTTAGGTTGTTCTTAAAGTTAGCACGTGCTGCAAGCAGTTGCACAGTCGGAGATACAACCCTCTGTAATGTGCACAGCTGTGACCTGTTGCTAGAGGGTTGATTAACAGGGGTGTGGCTAGGAGCTGGTGATGATGAGTTGCTCCATTCCTGTCCTGCTTGTCAGCTGTCTAGCAGTAACACACAAAAACCCTCTGCCTCCCCTCATGCATGTGCACACCCAGCACATGCCCACCCCAGCACACATATACACACACTCCCTCCATCCCCAGACTCACCTTTGGCTGCTAAACAGAAAAGGTGGGACACAGGGGCATCAGTAGCAGTGGAGGGGGTACATGTCTCTGAGTGTGAAGAGCTTAGGGGAACATAGGGAAACCCTATCACCACTGCCAGCATGCACATTCCCTCCCCCACTGCCACTCTTGTGGTGATGGGAAGATCCCTGCATGCTCCTGAGATTTGTGCAACCCCACACTCAGGGATAGTCCCGCACTGCTGCTGCCACCCCTTTGCCCCAGCTGTGTTGCTTAGTGGCCAAAGGCGAATCTGGGGATGGGTTGTTGTGCATGCCTACATGTGCACGTGTGTGTATGTGTATGTGCACGCATGCTGGGGCTGTGACTTGCTGGGCCTCCCTGCAGCTTGGTAGTTCTCTGCGTCACTTCCCTCCACTCTCATTTTGTCCTAGTCCTCTGATTGCCACCCCCTCCCCCTGTGGCCTTCCCCTCTTTCCGCATTCCCCAACTGTTGCTTCTTTGTATGGCTGGTCATAAGGGGCATCAGAATCCAGGAGGATAGCTAGTCCACCTGGGAGTGGTGCCTCCTGGGATACTAGAGGATCCCAAATTGGTCATTTAATCAACTTGGAACATTTAGAATTTAAGCTAAAATGAGTTTCCTAACACAGTTCAAAGATCACCATCACCTGAAGTGGTGTAACTTTAAGGTGCATAGAGGGCACTCAGCATTTGTTAATGACCTTGAATTTGTGACCACATTTTAAGTGTTTTTAACATGAGCTAATTGTAATGTGTAATCTCACCCTCAATTATAAACACCTAATACTGATATTCACTTGGCAATTTTGACTAGAGATGTACTACCATATTTATGCAATCCAAGAGCACCTAGAATATAGGATGAACAACCAATAATTAGATTCTAGAGATAGAAAGCAGAGGCAAGGGGACAGGTGCATGGGAGAAGCAGGGGTGGGGGAAAGCAAGGGTGAGGGCAGGCAGGAGGAAAGCATGGGTGGAGGAGGGGAAACGGGAAGACAACCTGATCCCTATCCCTTGCCCCTTTGATGCCTGCCCCACCACTTCTCCCCTTGCCTGTTTCCCCCCTTGCCACCCCACCTCTTGTCTCCCTGCTTGCCTCCACTTTGCACTGCTTTCCTCTCTGATCTGGGCACAGGGGGAATCCCAGAGTCACTTCTGGAAGCAGCTATTTTTCTGCCTGGCTCTCCTCCCCCCTCTCCATCTCCGCATCTCCCCTACTGGCCAGGAGCAGACTGGAAGGAGGAATCTGTGTGCTGTAGAGCCAGGGATCCTGCACAGCTATGCTCTGCAGCACAAGGCTGGCTGGCAAAGGAATCTACATACTGCTGATACTGCCCCTGCTGAAGAGATGCTGTATGAGATTAAGGTAATTAAAAATGCAGTGGTGTAATGAATCCATTGTTTTTTTCATGGTATGCCAGTACCTTGTAGTTCACACAAATCCCCAATGCATATAGTCCTAGGGACTGTCTATTTTAGCAAACTAGCATGTATTTTGTGTTTGCCTAACTGTGTAGACCAAAGCTAATGTATCACAAAACCCTAATAACTACACTCCACTGAAGGGGGAATTTATTTTTTCTTCATAAAAGTTGTACACTAGATTAGATAATTCTTTAGTTTCAAAAAGCTATTCTGATGTAACTAATGAATTGATTGATTCTAGCACAACTTCAGATCATGCATACATCAACTTCAAAATGAAAATTCCCGTGTAATATAAAATATGCTTTCTACATCATTCCATAGAAAAATCACTGAATAGGATTTTCTGAAATCAAACACGTAACAGAAGCTTAGCAAACAGGGTGTGTCTATGTGTGCATTAATGTGCTGTTGCTACTGTGCATTAACTTTAGTACCTCTAATATGAGGTACTACATAAATGCATAGTAGCTGGTGCTAATGCTCAGTAGCAATGGTTCATAGACTTTTTTTGATGTTTAATGTGCAGTAGACTAATTCTATTGCACACTTGAACCTTAGTATGTTTTTTTTCATGATGTGTTAATGCTCAGTAGAATTAATCTACTGCAAATTAAGCATCTTGTGTAGACATGCCAACTGTCATTTTGACTGAAGATTGAATAGGATGGGAGAGGTCAGAAATATTTAGAAATCTCAGGATGTATTTTGTTCCTGGTGCAAAATATTATTTGGAAAGCAAACAGCTGACTTTCTATAGTTGCTTGTACTTCAAGGACGGGGAAAGGGAAAGAATGTGATAAAAGAGAAACAGGTGACAATACCAAAGTGTCCCTATATTGGATATTTAAAAAGCTACTTAATCCCATTTGTCAACTAGACCTGAAACAAGACAGGGCCTTTCACTATAAGTCAAATGAATCATGCTTATTCACTTATTCCAGTGAAAAAATGTAAAGAAGCAAAACTCAAAGGTCAGAATTCCGCTTAAAATATAATCAACTACTGTTCTCTTTATCTTCATGAATGATTCACCAGTTCTCTAAAATTAAAGTTCTCCATGGTACAGCCTGTGAAGTCTTAATAATTCTGCTTGAAAAACAGGAAAAAGATTTTATCTACTGTTCTCATTATCATTCATGATCACTTATTAGGTTTGACTGTAAAATTTTTGCAGATGTCTTTGTTACCTGATTGAAGTCTGTAATGCAAAATGTTTACACCAAGATCAAGGAGGATTCCACAGAAAAGGCCAGTCTCAGAGAAAAACCCACAGAGTTTATAATATCCAATACGTTATTCTGTGAATAACTTAAATTTCTCTGCAATTGTTGTTTTGGTTGACACAGAGAATCACTTTGACAGTGTGAAACAGAAATGACTTATCTTCAAAGTGCTTTGATGTCTATCAAAACTTTACAGGTTATGTCTAATTATTCAGCAGTAAATAGCTAGAATAAGTAATGCTACAATTACTTCTAATTTTCCTTCAGATAGCCATATTGCTCATGGAAGCTTATCTTTTCCTCCTTTTGAATATCATCTTGTGGCAGTTGCAATTTTTATATAAAAGATTGACACATTCACTACCAAACACTATCTAGTTTAGTGTATTTGATACTGCTAATCAGCACAATATCTAACCTGGCTTCCTGACAGGCCACCCACCAGCAAGTGGTGAAGGAGGCTTGAATGCAGCCCTTTATCCACTGAGGACAGGGCAGCTGTGGGGGACCCCCAACCGATACCACAAGTATCTTGAAAGCAGCCCTGCTTGCAGGGAACCTTTCAAACCCTAGCTATGAACCCTTTAAAATGCCTAGGGTCTTCCCCCTGCCAGATCCAACTAATTAGTCGATCAGCGAAATCAGGTAGGGGAAGCCCCTGGTGTAGGACAGAAGGGTACAGAGGAAGCCTGGATCAGACTTGGAAAGACTGTATATGGAGGCTGATCCTGTTTGGATACTGTTAG
Source organism: Alligator mississippiensis (assembly GCF_030867095.1). NCBI lineage: Eukaryota > Metazoa > Chordata > Crocodylia > Alligatoridae > Alligator > Alligator mississippiensis. The sequence goes on from NC_081825.1 coordinate 62,466,083, forward strand.
GACTGGAAAGGGCTAACTGATCATATATGGATGATATCCGTAAGGAAAAGAGAAACTATTCCTTCCCACTAGAAGGTAACTAATAGGTTGCCTCCCTCCCAACTGTTGGGGTTGGAGGTTACAGAAATATCTGTTTTTCCTGAAGAAACAAGTAAAAACTATGTATTGCTGTTTGGTTGCATAGTTTGTAGTGATACTAGTTGGTCATTCCTGCTCTGTTCCAGTTAAAAACCTTTCTTAGTAGAATGGCACCAGAGTGACCAGAGCACACAGTATGTATTCTCTCGCTGCAATATTTTATTTCTTACATCACTTAGCTTGCTGCTGTGACTGACCTAGTGTTAAAATAATCCAAAGAAAGAACAAAAATTGTGGGATTTTTTTTCTGAAAGTTCAAAAGACAGATGGGCAAGTAGGGAACTACCACTGATTTCACTGTCTTTGTGCCTCACTGACAGAAGAGTCATTGTCCATATGTTGTTAAATAAACAAAGCAACAAACTGAGCAAAATACTTTCAGACAGTTTTAAAGAACTGTAGTGTCAAGAGCAAAGCCCTTTGGACACTACAGTGTCTGGAACTGATTTTCATTTTGCCTTACTGGGCAAAGTCAGTTGTTTTGTAGTTACTGAAACAAGGCAAGGGAGGTGAAGGGAAGAAATATCTCATTTCAACATTACGTAATCTGTTGTCAGGCCTAAGCACCTGTTTTATTTAGCTACCTCATAAGTAAGGACCGCACCTTAAAATTTTGACAACAGAAAAGTTCAGACTCAAAAATACAGCCAAACTGGTATCTTTCTTTAACTTTACAAACATGCCATTATCCTGAATAGGTAGAATCAGGAATACAAGTACAAATCACTTTATTTTCGATGTAGAAAATTTAAGATGATTTAGGATCCCTTATTTTAGCATAAATAGCTCTTTCTTTCATAGTTCTTTATTCATAGTTTCATAGTTGGTAGGGTCAGAAGGGACCTGAGCAGATCAAGTCCGACCCCCTGCCATGGCAGGAAAGAGTACTGGGGTCAAACGACCCCAGCAAGGTGTTCATCCAGCCTCCTCTTAAAGACCCCCAGGGTAGGAGCCAGCACCACTTCTCTTGGAAGTTGGTTCCAGATCCTAGCCGCCCTTACAGTGAAGTAGCGCCTCCTGATATCTAGCCTAAATCTACCCTCTGCCAGTTTGTGACCATTATTTCTTGTCACTCCTGGTAGTGTCAGGGGAACAGGGACTCCCCCAGTGCCTGCTGGTCCCCCTGACTAGTTTGTAAATGGCCACTAGATCCCTCCTCAGCCTTCTCTTGTGAAGGCTGAACAGGTTCAGGTCCCATAACCTCTCCTCATAGGATCTGCCCTGCTGACTCCTGATCATGCAGGTGGCCCTCATCTGGACCCTCTCAATGCTGTCGACATCCTTCCTGAAGTGCGGCACCCAGAACTGGATGCAGTACTCCAACTGCGGCCTGACCCGTGTCGCATAGAGGGGGAGGATCACCTCCTTGGACTGGCTCGAGATGCATCTGTGGATGCATGACAAGGTACAGTTGACCTTCCTGACCGCTTCCCCACACTGTTGGCCCATGTTCATTTTGGCATCAATAATGACTCCAAGAGCCTTTTCTGCCTGCACTGACTAGAAGGGAGTTCCCCAGCCTGTAGGTATGCTGCTGGTTCTTCCTCTCCAGGTGCAGTACTTTGCACTTTTCAGTGTTGAAACCCATCCTGTTCTCATTCATCCACCCCTGTAACCTGTCTAGGTCTGATTGCAGCCTATTCCTCCCTTTTAGCATGCCCACTTCTCCCCACATCTTAGTGTTGTCTGTGAATTTGAACAGGGTGCTTTTTATACCCTTGTCCAAGTCGCTGATGAAGATGTTGAACAGTGTGGGCCCAAGGACCAAGCCCTGCGGAACCCCATTGCCCACCTCCCTCCAAGTCGAAAATGATCTGTCCACCACCACTCTCTGGGTGCAGCCCTCCAGCCAACTAGTGACCCATTTGACTGTGTAGGTGTTGACACCAAAGACCCCTAGTTTTTTTAATGAGAATGGGGTGAGAGACAGTGTCAAAGGCCTTCCTAAAGTCTAGAAAGACTATGTCCACTGCTACACCTGCATCTAAGGATTTTGTGACCTGGTCATAGAAAGCCACCAGGTTCATCTGCCAGGACCTGCCTTTAATGAACCCATGTTAGTTGCCCCTAAGCATAATCTCCCTTGCTGGCCCCTCGCGGACATGCGCCATGATAATTCTCTCAAAAAGCTTACCCAGGATCGAGGTAAGGCTGACTGGCCTATAGTTTCCTGGGTCCCCCTTCCTCCCTTTTTTGAAAATGGGAACCACATTGGCCATTTTCCAATCCTCTGGCACCTCACCAGAGCACCATGAGTGCTCATAAAGCCATGCCAGGGGTCCCGCAATGACCTCTGCTAATTCCCTCAGCACTCTGGGGTGGAGATAGTCAGGACCTGCTGATTTAAATATGCCCAGTCCCTCCAGAGGTTCCCTGACTAGGTCTTCACTGGCCCTAGGCCTGGGTGCACCTCGCCTGGTACCTATGGGGGTCGCAGTGAGGGGGGTGACTCAGTCCCTATTCAGAAAAATGGAGGCAAAGAAATTGTTAAATAGGTTAGCTTTGCTATCTGGTGCGATGACCAGATTCCCTAGCGTGTCCTGTAGAGACCCCACATTACCCAGTACCTTCTTTTTACCCCATATGTATTTAAAAAAGGACTTCTTGTTGTCCTTGATCTGGGTAGCTAGTCCCAGTTCCATCTCTGTCTTGGCCTTCCTGACCACCCCGCTACAGCCCTGAGCAACCGAGGTATAGTTCCCCCTGGTGATGGCCCCTCCCTTACATTGGGTGTATGCCTCCTTTTTAACTAGGAGAAATTCCCATATGCTTTTGGTATGCTTTCTGATGTAAATTATTTTAGCCAGTGTGAGTAACATCAGTATTTACACAGAACATGAATAAATGAGGGTGAGTAATATTTCTCAAACAGAAGGACACTTGAGAAGTAAAAGTGACAGATCTGAAAATCAGTGGCTGAAGGAGTTGGGTTGAGTGAATTTGAAAGTAAATTAGAAATCTGAAAAAGGATTAGTAATTTAGTAAATTAGAAATTAAGGATGGAGATATATAAGAAGAAAATTATAACATATATACGATATCATAGAATCATAGAAAATTAGGGTTGGAAGGGATCTCAGGAGGTCATCTAGTCCAACCCTGTGCTCAAAGCAGGACCAGCCCCAACTAGATCATCTCAGACAAGGCTTTGGTCTTAAAAACATTCGAGGATGGAAATTCTACAACCGCTCTGAGTAACCTGTTCCAGTGCTTTACTATCCTTTTAGTGAGAGAGTTTTTTTTCTAATATCCAACCTAAACTTCCTTTGCTGCAACTTGAGACTATTGCTCCTTGTTCTGCCATCTGCCACCAATGAGAATAGTCTAGCACCATCCTCTCTGGAACCACCCTTCAGATAGTTGAAGGCGTCAATAAATCCCATTCAGTCTACTGTTCTGCAGACTAAATAAGTCCTGTTCTCTCAGCCTCTCCTCATAAATCATGTGCTCCAGCTCCACAACCATTTTCATTGCCCTCCACTGGACTCTCTCCAACTTGCCCACATCCTTTCTGCAGTGGCGGGGGCAAAACTGGACACAGTACTCCAGATGTGGCCTCACCAGAGCTGAATAGGAGTGTAGAAATACGTAAGAAGAAATTTATTGTGTGTTTAGGTAGAACTTCAGTTTATCAAAGACATACCAGTTAAGAAGAAGAATGAAGCTTTATAAGGTTTTTAAAAAGGGATTCTATGACATTATTGCCTGAGATGACAGATGGCTGATCTTCCCCTCAGGAAGATCATAAATATGGGATCAGTTATCATAATATAGTAACAATGAGACATCCAGGAAACGAAATCATGACTACCAAAAGCCAAGAAGTTGGGTCATACTTGTTTTCTCTATACATTATTTCTAAATCTGGGAAGTACAGCAGTATTTTATATTGCCATATGGATAATGAATCTATTCTTCTGCCCATAGTAAGTGTCGGGTGCATTTTTCAAGCCCTGAAAGTAAAATAGATTTTAATTACTCTCCTTCTGTGTTCTCTCCTGACTGTGTGTGGCTAATTTTCCATATACAGTCCTACTTTAATGATGAAGTCTATAATTAGTTTGTTAATTATAACAAGTCGTACATTAGAAGACTGGCTCCTGTCTAGAAGTTATTAATTTTTAAATCATATTATAAAGAAGTCTCATATTACAAATCAGAAATATATGACTTGTTTCATCCATGGGACTCCCAATGCATTCTTCTTAATATATATTAGATATCATTCAAAGAGATTGCTTTATTCATTAATAAATTCCTTTGGGTATGGTATGAAACCAAAGCTACAAAGAACTTCAGGAAAGGGAAGAATGATGCTAAATCCAAAAAGAATCCAGGTCAATGTGCAAAGTAGAATGGACTACAGAGCTTCTACTAAGGTAGGTGAAATTGTATTAATGCTAATGTAATCAGGAATTTCTCCTTGTCGGATTGCCTTACTAGCATATCAAGGTTATCTGGATATAAACTGACCAACAAGAGAGATTCTTTCATGTCTCAGTGTTACCACAGTACTATATGATCCAAATAGAAATACAGATGGATACCATTGGCTATGAAATATTTAGACATATTAATGGGGGTTTAGAAAACATGGAAAACATGATAAGGGGTAACTAAAGTCCCTGTGTATTATTCAGCAAATTAGACATACATTATGCATTAGGATTCTTGATTTATTCAGCAGAAATGCACTTAATTATGTAGCAAATAGGGAATTATTTAGCAATTTATGAGAGCAAGAATTTTCTTAGAGAGTACTCAGGAGACATATATGCTATCTGCCTCCTTTACCAAGCCTTCTTCTATTCTCTCTACTGCAGGTCTGCCCACCCTTAATAAACTGACAGAGTCTACCTTCCTATAGAACTCTCTATTATGTGGCTAGGACTTACCTACTTGAAAGTCACTACTATCTGCATAAGCCACTTCCATGCTTAGAAATCTTTTAAGTACAACAAACTACTGATGTGGGGTGAGGGACATTATCCCATGTTTTAGTCTAAAATAACTGCAGTCTGCTTATCTAGACATGCAGCAAAGGATTGTAGACAGAAATATTTAACCATCTAAAGCACTATTTGTAATTACAGTAGTGTTTTCCCCATTCTAGTTTAAGGTGGAAAACATTTACTGTGCTTATACTAATTACATTCCAGCATTAATATATAACAAAAAATACACAGGGCAATCAAATCAGGTAGAACATTTAAAAATCAATTTATTCCATTCAGGAATTTTACAAGTGGAACAGCAGAATGACTGTCAGAGCTCCTTATGTCTAGCTTGCCCACAGGCATTACTATAAAAGTAGATCTTTTTCAGCCATAAAGTTTTGTATGTGTGGAGTAATTTACTACTTCCTGGGTGTGTCTACACAAGAAAAAGATCCAGGAGAAATTTACTCTCAAGTAAACTACTCTAGAGTAAATGCTCCAGGGTACGTGTCTACATGTGCAGGGACACAGGATCAGATTTGCTCCTTCTAGCAGCAGACTACTGTTACTCCCTGTGGCCCTGCAACCTGTTCCTGCAGCAGCCAGGGGATGCTCTAGACTCCCCCTGGGTGTTAGCCCAGGGGCCAGGAGATGGCTGTTTCCTAGTGGTGGCTGGGACATTGCTCCTTGCCCCTGGGAGCTGCCAGGGACGATGTCCCCCTGCCCCACCAGAAAACAGCTCCCAGGCCCCACCCCATAACTGTGGGTCTGGGAAATCCTTATCTCCCAGCCTAAGCCCTGCAGTGGCGGGACCCAGACAGGGAGATAAGGATCTCTCAGCCCCGGCCCTGGGACCACCCTGCTGCCAGGGCAAGGGGACATTGTCCACATCTGCACTCCAGTGCTGGAGTGTGCTCCAGCAGTAGGCAGCTCCTGGGGTTAGGGAGCAATCTCCTGCCCACTGCTGCCCAGCTGTCCAGGAGCACATTTGCTCCCAGTCAGCCATTTAGACATGTGCTACTGCAGTTACTAAACACAAGTAAATTTGCTACTTGTATTTGCAGGTAGCAAATTTACTCATAATTAGAGCCAATTACTGTGCAGTAACCATCTGCACGTGTAGACGCAGATGCTTGCTGCACAGTAATTAGCTCTACTGCACAGTAAAGCATCTCATGTAGACATGGCCTTTGAGTTTTGTTGGCCATGATTCTGAACCCACAGAAGGTCAAAGAATACAATCTGGTCCTAACACAAATAGAAGAACATTAGTGAATCAAGGCAGAAGGGGCAGTTATAATACAGCAATTACAATAGATCTTCTGCTTTTTTTTTAAAGAAATAAAAAGAGAAAATGTTGACTGCATATCCCTCAAGGCAAGGATGATTTTCAATGTTTGAACACCCTGTATCATTACCTTCACCGTTGTATTTATTTTTCTATCTATAACGCATCTAGTGATAGCAATAGAGCCTGCAGAAAATGTCAATAGCTTCTATCCCCTGTTGTACTCCAATGCTTTAAGAATCCTTACACCCTTCACTAAAGCTAATAAATAAGGTAATGTATCCACAAAGATTTAAGAATTCTACTCAGAAACCCATTGGATGTTAGAGTTGGGTTTTTTTACTAATGAAAATCATCTGTGTTGAATTCAAAATGAAATTCAAAAGGTGGAAGAGTAGAAGTAAACTATTTATCATTTTATGTATCTCTCAAGCCAGGAGTTCCTTTTTCATCTTTTCACTTACCTATTTGTGATTCAAGGGTAAATTCCTTGCACATTTTTACACATGCATGCGCTGCAGTGCTGGGCATCTATACATGCAATTAATGTCGCTTAATAAACTCTTACATAGTTCATACTGGAGTTTATTGCTCCTGGATGCCATGTTTGCACATGCACCTGGGACTGCAGCATGTTGAGCCAATGTGGCATAGCCTCAGGTGGCAGGAGGCCCACGGGGTCAGCTTGCCAGACTGGATCTGTTCCAACCTGGCTCAATGTGTTGTGAAAGGGCTGGCTGGGGCACAAAGGTACTTCAGTGTGGGGTTAGCTAGCAGGCAGCTCCCACACTGAAGCACCCTTGTGCCACAGCCAGTCCCATCAGTGTCTGCATGTTCACTGTGGCACACTAACTAAGTGCCACAGGATAGTACTTGTGTTTACAAGTACTAACTTATGGTAGCGTTTATTATTTTACTGTGACCTAATAGGGCCACACTCGTAGATGCTGAGACTTTACTGTGGAGCTAATTAAGCAATTCCACAGTAAACGTTTCATGTAGATATGCACCTCCAGCTATGCACTGCATTCCTCAGTGATCTTATTAAAAGAAAGACTATGTCTTTTCTAATGAGTGGCCCTCATAGTTTTCAATAATGTTGCATCTTTGAAATATAGTAATGAAGACATAAAAATAGTGGTTTGGATCTATGATGAAACATTGAGAGCAGAAAGTAGTTCTCTTAGCCCAATATATAAATCTATAGGAATAAGGATAGCTTTATGCTCTAATTAGCCAGCATCCTTCATAAGCAGTTCTTCTTACAGCAGATAAATTGGTAGTTGATTACCTTTAAAAACATTGACATTAATTTCTTTGTTTTTCCAGATCAACATTTTTTTTGAGATATTTGATTTTTTCCCCACCTTTTTTAGTGCAGCAGTTCAACTGAGCTAGATTAGGATAGAGTCATATTGCAGTGCAGACAGCTATATTTATGCTTTCATCAGTATTCAACAGGGCAGTGGCACTGGTGAAGCTGTAAAATTTAATCATTACACACAGCTTGGGCCTATGGAAGTCAATAGCATGACTTGTGTATTGTGACAAATAATATGGTTCTAATTTCCCATTATTCATAAAACCTGGTTATTGTTGTTGTTTTTAAACAGTTGTTTGGCTACTTAGTTTGCTGGGAGAGAGAGAAGTTAGTTATGAACTAAAGATGTTTAATTACTTTTTCTGTCACTTGACAAAACTGATTCTCATCAAGGGAAATATACTTTCAAAAGCAATAAAGGAAAGAAGGAATCAGCTAAGTCAAAGGTCCTCCAACAACACAGGAATAAGTGTGAGGATTTATCTGTACATGTATAATTGAGTCTGAAGGTAAAAAAAGATATAATGATATTTTAATAAGAACTAGTGTGCATGTTTTAGACAGATTGCATGTTGGTTTGACATCACACAGTGAGACACTCATTCCATTCCTTTGCTTCCTAATTATGGGACATAGGAGTATCAACTCATTCAAATCATCATTATCTTCAGAATCCATTATACCAATGGATAAGAGGTGGCCACCAAGGAACAAAATTTTATATTCATTTTAAAGAGCATTAGCCTGAGTCAAAGTCATTAGGTTTCTTGTTCAGACTCAGGAACCAAATTCATGAAAATAAAATAATCATCACTTCTTGATAACATCTTCAGTGATTAAGGGGGAAAAGAAGAATATACTTATTAAACTCTTTCCTGCCTGTAGCCAGAAAAGTCATTTCTACAGCTGAAGTGAAGCAAGTCCAATGGGATGGTGAACTCATTCAGCATTTGCATACATTAAAAAGTTAAAAAAGAAAAGAAAAATAAGAGTACAGAAGAGTCATTTGTGCACTAAAAAATTTCTGCACAGGGCTTTTAATTGGGCCAAATTCTCTTCAGTTCTAAATGCACTGAAATAAATTGCACTCACAGATTAATTTGGCCCACTGATTTCCAGTTGCTATTGCAGATTGAATCACTTAGGAGATATTAAAATAAACTTTTTTGGTCAGAAAATGTTGATTTATTGAAAATAAATTTGTTTGTAAAAAGTTTCAATAACATGTTCATCAGGGAGATTTCTGAGGCTCAGAATGTGTCTAAAGACCCATCCCAGAGTAACAATCAGTTGTGAGGTTAGGCCCCTCACTTGGATAACATTCATTTCCTGCTCAGCCTTTACTGGGTGTGGAGGAAACTTACCAGAGATAAGAGAAAGGCAGCAGGATGCCACACCGGCGGCTGGTAGCAGTGAAAGTGAAACCACGGTGGTGGGAGCTACTGCAGATAAAGATCAAAAGGAAAACCCACAGCAAAACCGGGAGGAGCCAGGAACAGCTCCTGCCTCTGGACATGCTTTGTAAAAGCATGCCGGGGGTGATTGCTCGGGTGGCCACCCGGCACCAGGAAAAAACACCCGGCAAGAAGGAAGCTGGGGGAACTGGAAGCAGGATCCTCAACTGGCTCGGAGAGGCCAGGGAGCTCAGAGGACCCTGAGGAGGAGGAGACATGGTGGCACCCCAGAGTGGGGAGCACAGAGGGCAAGTCAGACCGCCGAGGGCTCAAGAGGTCGCCTACAAGGCCGGCATGGGCAGAGGCCAGTCACTGCAGTGACTAGGACAATGGCAGGGATGACGGAGCTGGAACCTTGACATGGACATCAGACAACAGGTACCAAACCTGGGAAGGGAGGGATGTTACAAGGGAGTCCAAAGCCTGGGTGGAGTCAGGCATCAAGTGACCCAGGAAGTGCAGAAGGGCAGCAGCGGACACTCAATGCAAATACCACCTGTAGCCCATAGCCACAGCCCCTAAGAAACTGAGCATCAGTGATGGCCAGAACACCAGCACCGACAGACGACATCGCGGTTGGCATTAGGCGGGGTGTAGGGGAGGTGGAGCCCTAAGAAGCAATAGCCGCAAGGACAACCAAGGGAGAGTACCAGGGGAGACAGGACCAGGCACCGTCCTTCTGCTAGAAAGCCAATTACCATCAAAGACGTAGCAGATGAGACCCCTGGGGAGCTGACCCAAGGCCACTCCCAGTAGCCTGACCGTGCAGCCCAGGAGCCAATGGCAAGGTTCGAAAGAAACCCAAACATATGCCGCTCGGGGAGGGAGGCATGGAAAGTTACAAATTGGTTCATTGGCTGGGAACAATGGAGCCAGGGAAACCCTGGAGGCTGATGGGCCACATGTCTTAGGAATGCACCCTAGGGGCCCCAGAGAAGTGGAGACCTGCCGGAGAGGCGATGGGGTTAAAGGAGTGCCACAAGGCCCATGAACTGATTGAGGAAATGGACTGTAGCTTCAGGCGTGGCCAAGAAGTAGAAGGATAGGACTGCCTGATGGTGACGGCATGGGTGGCAGGCAAGCCACTATGAGCTACGCTGGACATGGGCTGCTCCCAGACATTGATATGGGCAGGGACGATCCCCCAGAGTGTTATTGAATGGTACCATCCGGTTCAGATGCGCTGCATACACGGTCAAAGAGAACAATACGAAAGGGGCTATGTGGATGTGAAGATCACCAGTTGCAAGGGCAGATTACGCACTGGACTGACCCCAAAACTGGATGGCCAGATGATTGTGGGGAGAGATTGGCCACCCCTCTATGAAGTATTAGAAGAAGTGTGGATGGAAGATCTAAGACATGGAAGATGGCCCCGAGGGGAAGGTTGGATAGCGGAAGAGGATTCAGACTTATCCAACAAGGAAGAGCGGGTTAGCCTCGAGACGAGTGCTGAGGACATGCACTTTCGGACAGCCCAAGAGAAGGACAGTGAACTACAGAGGATCCAAGAGACGGAGGTGGCTTGGGTGGAAGAAGAGACCATATAGCTCGGGATGGGTGTAAGTGATGCTTATTTTTGGATACATCAGGGTTTGTTATACCAGGTGGCAAAATGCCCAGTTCGAGGGGAGTGGACTCAACAGCTAGTAGTTCCTAGAAGACTTTGTGAGAAGATATGGAGGTTGGCACATGCTAGACCAATGGGTGGCCATCTCGGGGCAGACAAGACAGCAATCAGAGTAGGGTAGTGGTTTTTTTGGCTAGGGATGAGTGATGACATTACGTGACATTGTGAGGCCTGCCCAGAGTGTCAGAAGGTCCAGGAGAGACGGCCCCCATAGGCACCATTGCAACCGATGCCCCTCATTGAGGTACCCTTTGATCGGATAGTGCTAGACATGGTGGGGCCCTTAACCAAGAGTAGCGCTGGGCATCAATATATATTAGTCACCATTGATTATGTTACACGTTACCTTGATGCTATACCATTGCAATCAGTGACAGCCCCCTGGATGACAGAGGAATTATTAAAATGGGTGTCCAGGGTGGGAGTTCCGAGAGAGATAATCATGGATCAGGGGATGAACTTTATGTCTGGGGTCATTCAGGCTGTGTGTCAGCTGTTAAAGATACGGCAACTCCGTACCTGTCTACCACCCACAGACCAACGGGCTGGTAGAATGTCTAAATGGTACAATCAAACGTCTATTGTGGCGGTGTGTCCAGGACAAACCAAGGAGGTGGGACTTGATCTTAATACCCCTTCTCTTCACACTGAGGGATGCCCCACAGGCATCCATGCGTCTATCCCCATTTGAGCTGATATATGACCACAAGCCCCAGGGGCTGTTGCAAGAGGTAAGAGAGGAATGGGAAAGTGTGGGACCGCCTGAAGCTGGGGTACACTCTGCTACCAAGAGACGATGTTAGAGCGGTTAATGAAAGTGAGGCAGTTTACCTGGGAACACTTGGCTGAGGCCCAGTGGAAGGAACAATGTGGTATGACAAAGGAGCCCACACCTGATATTTCTGTGTTGGGGATAAGGTCCTTGTACTGCTCCCCACTACAGGTGACAAGTTGCCAACGCAGTGGCAGGGCCCGTTCAAAATTGTGCAGCAGGCCAGGCCAGTGGACTACAAAATCCATCACCCTGGATATAGAAAAGAATGGCAAATTTACTATGTTTCCGCAACTGCAGAAACTTCCTCAGACTGCTGAAGGGTTTATAAACCCAAAAGCTTGCTTACATTTTTATTGAGGGCATGGCAGGAGCTGGAAGGTTGGCTGTTGAGCCCAGAAGACCCCCGGAAGGACCTAGGACCTGAGGCAGAAGAGCTACAAGAAGGGCTGGACCCAGGCGGTCAACCAGTGTATGCATCAGAACTCGACACCCAACTGTGCAACCAGTTGTTAAGGATGGTGGTGAAGTTCTGTGGAGTATTCGATGAGAGGCCCAGCTGGGCCCAAGGGATACATCATGAAATATATACACCGAAGGGGGTTGTCATATGAGAAAGGTGGAGGCCCATCCCTCATCACTGGTGAGAGAAGGTCTGGGAAGAGCTATGAAAGATGCTGACCCAAGGGATCATTGTGTCATCGCGTAGTCCCTGGTGCAGTCCAATGGTAATAGTGCTGAAGAGCGACAGTACGCTATGACTATGCATCGATTTTCAGAAGGTTAATGAGGTGGCCAAATTCAATGCTTTTCCCATGCCGCGTGTCAATGAGTTACTACAGCAGATAGGGCAGGCTCGATACATCTCTACTATCGACATGGCAAAGGGGTACTGGCAAATCCCCATGGCAGGAAGCGACTAGCTGAAGATGGCCTTCAGCACCCCCTGGGGGCTGTTTGAGTTTACATGGATGCCCTTTGGCTACACAGGGCCGCTGCAACCTTTCAATGGCTGATGGACCACATCCTAGTCCCACACATAATGTATGCAGCCTCATGCATCGACGACGTGGTAATTTACTCACAGACCTGGGAACAGCACTTACGCCATGTAGGAGCAGTACTGCAAGAAATATGCCAGGTAGGCCTGATGGTTAACCCCCAAAAATGCACTTTAGGGGTGTGAGAAATGAATTATTTGGGATTTAGAGTAGGGCAAGGTAGGATATGCCCTTTAGCTAGTAAGATAGATATAATAGAAAGATACCTACCTCCTTAGACAAAGCAACAGATGTGGTCTTTCCTGGGACTAGCAAACTATTATAGGTGATACATACCTCGCTTCACGGAGAAAACCATAGCACTAATGGAGGCTATAAGAGGGAAGGTGCAGGGCCCTATTAAATGGACCCCTGAAATGGAGAAAGGGTTTGAAGATGTCAAAAGAGACTTGTGTAGTGAGGTAATCATCATAACACCTGACTTCTCAAAAACTTTCATTCTACAGACTGATGCCTCTGGGATGGCTATAGGGGCAGTGCTTTGCCAGGAACAAGGGGGTGTAGACTGCCCAATCACCTACGGTAGCCGAAAATTAAATGACGCAGAAACCAGGTATTCTACCATTGAAAGGGAGTGCCTAGACATAAAGTGGGTGGTGAACTATTTTAGATATTATTTAATGGGGTGAGAGTTTAACCTTGTTACTGACCATGCCCTCCTACAATGGCTGAAAAAGTTTAAGCATGACAATGCCCTGATAGTGCGATGGGCATTGTCACTACAGCCATTTAAGTTCAGAGTAAGGCATCAGCCAGGGTCGGCTAATCACATTGCTGATTTCCTATTGAGGTGCATTGAAAGGAAGGAAACGGACAATGAGACACCCCAAGGCAACTTAAACAGAGGGATATGTGGAAGAGACTTACCGGAGATGAGAGAGAGGTGGCGGGATGCCGCACCGGCAACTGGTAGCAGCGAAAGTGAAACCGCAGCAGCAGGAGCCGCTGTGGACGAAGATCAAAAGGAAAACCCGTGGCAGACCCAGGAGGAGCCGGGAATGGCTTCCGCCTCTGTTTGTGCAGGCGGCTACCTGGTGCTGGGATAAAAGACCCGGCAAGAAGGAAGCTGGGGGAACCAGAAGCAGTGTTTCCAACCAGCCCAGAGAGGCTAGGGAGCTCAGAGGACCCTGAGGAGAAGGAGACGTGGTGGTGCCCCAAAGTGGGGAGCACGGAGGGCAAGTCAGACCGCTGAGGGCTCAAAGGGTTGCCTACAAGGCTGGTGTGGGCAGAGGCCAGCCACCGCAGTGACTGGGACACTGGCAGGGATGATGGAGCCAGAACATGGACATGAACATCAGATGACAGGTACCAAACCCGGGAAGGGAGTGATGCAACAAGGGAGTCTGAGGCCCGGGCAGAGTCAAGCATCGCATGACTCAGGAAGCACAGAAAGGCAGCGGTGGACTCTCAGTGCAAGTACCACCTATAGCCCATAGCCGCAGCCCCTAAGAAACTGAGTGTCAGTGACAATCAGAACACCGGCACCAACAGATGACATCACAGTTGACGTTAGGCGTGGTGTAGGGGAGGTGGAGCCCCGAGAAGCAATAGCCGCAAGGACGACCAAGGTAGAGTACAAGGGGAGATGGGACCAGACACCATCCTCCTGCTAGAAAACCAATTACCATCAAAGACATGGCAGGCGAGACCCCTGGGGAGCTGACCCAAGGCCACCTCAAGTAGCCTGACCATGCCGCTCAGGAGGCAACAGCGAGGTTCAAAAGAAAAACAGACACGTGATGCTTGGGGAGGGAGACATGGAAGGTTACACTGGGAAACAACTACATATCAAATATTCCATGACAAAATATTAAATGATAAACACATTATCCCAAATCCAATTCTGTATCTCAGGCACCTGGATGACATTGATGTAGTGCCTCAGTATCCAAGCCATTAATAGCAGTATCCTAGTCTACCTATTAGGTGCCTAAAAGAACACGTACCCATGAAGTGTGAGACCTGGGTCCAAGATTTCACTCAACCACTGTATGTTTTAACAAATATCTCCCACTTCCCAAGTGCGCTCCCTAAACACCAGAATATGGGATAAACAAGAATGAAGGCATCTCATATTCCTCCTGGTGAAATTGTCTTACTGCTCAGTCAAATATGAAAGATTTACAGGGCTAGAAGGAATATGAGGATGTGGGATTCTGAAGACTGGGTGAACTGGGCAGTAGGCCTGTGTGAAGCCATAAGTATTCAATTCAGATTTGGCTGATTCAGAGGGACAGTGATACAATTTGGTGATTCGAGGCACTGTCCTGATTCGATTCGGCTGAATCAGATTTGAAGATTCGGTGCCAATTTGGTGATTTGGCCATAGGCTATAATGGGGAATCACTAAAATACCTATAACTTTGTTGTGTTTTTTTGTGGATTTGGATGAAACCAAATTCATTTTTAACGGGAACAGCTATGGGCACCAGAAATGGCCCCACAGTATGCCAACCTTTTTCTGAGCCACCTGGCAGAAGAATTCCTCAGGGACTGCACCATCAAACCTTCAGTATACTTAAGATATATTGTTGACATCATCATGTGAACTGAAAACCTGCAATCTCTGATGGAATTCCATCAGAAATTCAACAATCACCATCTCTCCATCTGACAATCTCTTGAATACTTCAGCACCAACATCTCCTTTTTAGACATGATGATAAGTACCTACAATGGTAAAATACAGACCTCATTATAGAAGAAACCCACAGACCAACATGCATATCTGCACAGAACCAGCAATCACCCTAAACACACCAAAAAAGCTGTGATATACAGCCAAGGCCTCAGATACCACCGAATTTGCACTGAGGAGAACACCTGGGATTGCCACTTCACCAGTCTTTAAAAGGCCAATCTTTTTCACCCAACAAGAACACTCCTCCAGAGAGATAGATCATGTTTGAAAGAGCCACTCGGATATCACGTGAAGAACTGCTGCAGTACAGAAGAAAAACCTCCATGAATCACACACCACTAGTTATGACATATCACCCCTCCCTCAAACCCTAATGGAAAATCCTCAAAAAACTGCAACCCAAAATAGAAAGAAACCCTATTCTTAAAGAGATCTTTCCAGAACCACTCATCCTAGCCTTCAAACAAACACTGAACTTCGCTAACCTCATCATCAGAAACAAATTTCCTCAGGCCCAGAATATACCAAATGGATCCAGACTGTGCCATGACAAGAAACGCAAAACCTGCCAACACATCTCCACCACCCCCACAATTACTACACCCCACAACAGAGCCATCAGCATTCCCAGATCTTACAGCTGCACCTCCAGAAATGTAATATCTCATCAAGTCTACCAAATGCCCTGATGGAAAATATGTAGGAGAGACCAAACAACAACTGCTCGCCAAAATGAATGCACACCAGAAATCTAGACAAGACAAGAGAATACCCAATGACCTGTGGGGGGCACATTTCTCACAAGAAAACCACTCTGTCTCCAATCTCTTAGTCCTAATCCTCAACGGAAATTTACAAACCACTTCTCAGAGACGAGCCTATGAACTTCACTTCATCAACCTCCTGGATACTAAAAATCATGGACTACATATAGACATTGGATTTATGACACATTATAACCTGCTTGACATCTGACTCCCCAGGTACCTCTCCACTATTTTACTGCTACATTCATCACCCTTCTCCCCCTCCCCCTCCCTGCCTGTCTCTCACCCATTGACTCCTCAATCTAAATCTTCACTGAGTGCCTACCTTGCATGCCTACCAGCCAGGCCTCTGGCATCTTTACTTTTTATTCCATACAGGAAGAGCACGCAACTGCAGAAACTTCCTCAGACTGATGAAGGGTTTATAAACCCAAAAGCTTGCTTACATTTTTTCCCCCCAACTATTTAAGTTGGTCTAATAAAAGATATCAGATTCATCCAAAGAACCTTGTCTGCCAGGTTATGATAGGCACCTGAAAGAAGGTCAATGGTGGACTGCAGATTGTCCTCGGTGTGTGGCAGGATAACACAATCATCAGCATACTGAAGGTCAGTGATGCCAGTCTAGGTAACTTTTGTTTTGCTGTGGAGGCACTGCAGGTTGAATAGCTGACCATCCATTTGATCTCAATCCCAATTCTGGGAGGAAGGCAGTCACTGATGAGAATCAAAGTCACAGGAAGATAGATGGAGAAAAGGGTTCAGGTAATGCTTGACACCAGTATGGATGGTCAATGGGTCTGTCTCTGATCCACTGCAAAGTACTATGGTGGTCATCCCATCATGGAGTAGCCTGAGGATGCTGATGAACTTCAGTGGACAACCAAACCTAGGCAGCACCTTACATAAGGGTTCATGATTAATGGAGTCAAAGGCCTTGTTTTGGTCAATGAATGCCATAAACAACTTCTGGTGTTGCTCTCTATGCTTCTCCTGGATCTGCCATGCAACAAAAATCATGGCTAATTTCAGACTAACATATTTAACTGTCTCTCTATATATTTGTACATATTTATTGAAACATCGTATATTTTATACACCACATAGTATACTCTTGGAGAAAATAATATAGTAATACAACTATACAGGTTCAGGAGCTGCAAAGTGTGAATGCTAATACTTGAATACTAACAGGTCTGCATCCTTGGACAAGATGATTATACTGAAGCTAATAGTAATATGACAGAGAGAAATCTCTGACAGTTTTTATGATATCTTTAAGCATATATTGACAACCTGATAACTGTGCTGGTCATTTACTGTCCTGCAGCTTTAGTGCAGAGGCCTTTGAAAAGATGACTGCAACTGATGAGAGAATGGCATGTTATATAAAATGTGAGCATCTTTTCTTAAACTATAATAAAAGATAAGACTAAAATATTTCTAAAAACACAGAAAGCTGTGAAGACATTGTAGACTGTTAAAGCAGAGTACAGTGCCTTTTAGAGAATGGTAAAACACCCTTTGTAATACGAAGACCAAAGACTATCAATTAAGAATGCTGTAAAACTAGCAAAGTTACCAGAGGTATGACCTCTGAGGAGTTAGGTTTCTTTCCAGAAAGCCAATTAAAAATGGATTACTAAGGCTGGTCAAAAGAAATAATCATTTAAATACCATGATTAGAAAGGTTTAAAATAAACACATAAAAAAACCTTGCTGCACAAAGTAAATAGTGGGAAAGTAGCAATTTTTGTGAGATTTAGGACTTGTCAAGCAATCAGTGGTAAAACAGGCAACTGAGATGTCTAAGATAAGCAGTTTTGACCAGCTGGAAAGAAAATTGCCTGAAAAGTATTCTTTAAAGTGGATTATTTCTTGTAAAATTAGGAAACTTCCCTGAAACAGAATATTTTACTAATGTTGCTTTTTTATCTATTCCTAGACAAAAATATAGTTTCAAAACCAGAGATCTAGGACAGAATAGCATGTTGATAAAAACTGAATACATTTTTCAAAGAAAAATGTTCTTTACTTTTTGGGTAATAAAACACCTGAACATTTATCAATGAGATTTTTGCTCTTTGACTTCATAGTAGTTGGAAGGAAACTGTTGCAGTGGAAGATTTGGAAAAAGAAAAAGATACAGCATCTCATCTGGACTATCCTATTTCACATATAGAACCAAAAAACAATATCATAGCATTTTTAAAATCACTGAAATAGTATGAAGAGTTGTAAGAAGTACTTTGATAAGTTTTCAGCCCAAGTATTTATACTGATCTCATCACCGTAGTATTTGAGCTTGCCTATGTTCGTTTGGGAACTGAAGCAGTGAGCTTTTGCAACATGGAAGCTGGTTTCATAAAGCCTCTATAGTAGTAGGCCATGCTAAAAAAAAGCTAAATCAGGAGACCTGTGAAAATTGGTAAGAGCTTAGCAGTATACCTATTCGTTGCTATCAATATTTAATTGATAAATTACAGGAACAATTGTTTGCCACCCTTTTTAAAACAAAGCAGGAATTCATATAAGGAGAAAAAAAGGAAAACCAAATCTGTCTGTAGAAGAAATATAGGGTCCTATGTACACTATAGAACTGCACATATCTTCATTATATTTGTCTCATGCTCTGAGTGCAGATGTAAGGAAGCACAACATTTTTACCCCAGGAACAAGTCTTCTTTAGTTTCTGCCAGGATCTCCATGGGAACCTTCTTTCTCAGCCAATGCTACCCACTTTTTTGGCTTTTGGCTTCTTGGTGGCTTTTGATATCATAGTCAAAACAAGCCTGGCTGCCATTCTGTTTCCAGGAGCTAAATTTGAATCATATAATGAATCTGGAAAACCCTATTTTAAAATAATCAGCATAATCTATAGTGAAAATCATGTTAATCAGAGCAGGTATGGCTCTGACCCAATTGATTTTTGGTCTATCTCTGACATCAGGCAACCCATCTTAACTTGACAAAGATTATTTATGAATATTTAACATTCAACTGGAACATCTCCATCTTAATGCTTAAATAACCAGTGTTGAATATTCACTGTGGTGAGAGAGTCAGCATGTGATGCCATGAAGTGTGGCCAGAAATGCTTTCTACAAATTTACAAAACTTATTTTTATCTTAATTGTAATTTAAAAGAGCCTTTAATTTAATTTCAGATAGAAGCCATTGAATTACATTCTTATATCAAACATCTTAGTGCCCTGTGGAAAAGGAAAATTCTGCCTGGTTTTTTTTTTGGATGACATTTCTCCATGCCCCTTCAGAAGTCAGTACCTTGACAGGGACCTTTAGATTTAAGCTATACCTAAATCAATACCTTCTCTCTCATATATTTGTTCTGATTATTTGAATGCATCATAAGCATTTTACTTCTTCACTAACACAAGTGCTAAGAGCAGCAGATAACAGAAGGCATGCTACTGTGACATACAGTTGACACACATGAAATTCAATGTTGACTGCTCTTTTCTGTACTGTAAATCCGCTCTTTAATAAGCACAGACATTTCTTTACAGCTGTTGTTCAGCTACAGATAGAAATTATCAAAAGAATCAGGTATGTGTCATTTGGCTAAACTAGCACAGAAATGATTGGGTAATAGTTTACAAATATTTTAATGTCAAAGCCACCATTTATCATGATACATGGGAATGTATTAGAAATAACTGTACAAAATTAAGGAAAACTTAGGCTGAATATTGGAAAATTCTCTAAGAAAGAAACTGAGAGACTATTCCTTACACAAGACTTTCAAGGGAATTGGTGGATTTCCACTAGCTGGAGATATTTGAAAGTGACTTTACAGAGGGCTATTCAGCATTTCATCATAAGGTAGCAAGTAACAGCTTGTTTGCCTTGAACAAACAGCAAGACTCTGCCCGTAAACTGCAGAAAAGCAATTGTTTTACACCTGATTTTTTCCTATGGCAATTCTCTACAAGTTCAAAAAAATTACACTATGCATTTTTGTTTATCACACTGATGTAAAGGCCAATTACACTGGTGTAAATGATCTGTATGTCCAGGCCCTGGGGAAAATTCCACATCATGTACAGTAATAATGAAGCAGTGGTGAGAACTGAATTAATATCTGTTTAAATTTAAAAATTAATTAATGATGACAATGCTCATGTCCTTCAGTATTAAATCTCAGGAATACAGAATGCTTAATGGGTTAAGATTCAGGTTCTACCATAAACTTTCACTAATGAACAAACTAGATCTTCCCAGAATTAGCAAGCATTCCTTCATAAAAATGATGAAGTGTTTGACAGATAGCTGCTGACCTACAATAGAATTGATCCTTGGTCTTGGATATATAGGTCTACACAATAGCTCACATCTAAAATCCTTTGTGTGTCATTTCTAGTTTGTTCCTATAATTAAAAAATATTGCTTACATAATTTACTGTACACTGTAAGAACCCTATGATTATTAATTCATTGGAGTCATGGAAATAACTGCCTACAACCAGCTGCTTATCTTACACTCATTGCAGAATGTCATGTATTCTCAAATTAATTTTGTCAATTGCAAAAAAGAGATGTTCTGAACTGACAGATGACTTCTTTAAAACTGATTTGCATTTGACAGGATCTAGATTACTTTTTATAAATATGAGGAATTAGAAGTAGAGGCTTGGGTATTTATTTTCTTAAGCCATCAACTGAGCAAAATCATTTTTTTCTAAGTCAGATGAATTTGTCATATACACCATTAATAATATCGCTAGAAATCCCAAGTGTTATAACCTTCCATGTTTTACTTTCTCAGATGGCAATGCATTAATTCAGGGCTGTTTTCTGATTTTTCTCAGCTTTTTTGGGGGGGAGGGGTGGAGTGGGGAGGGGAGTCCCCTTGTTAATGTCAGACTGTTGGTTCTTTTATCCATTGCTGAAAAATGAAATAAGATTAAATGTGAGCAGCTAGTACAAGTCTCAGGCTTTTCATGTAACAGGTTCTTTCTGTTTTGTCTATATAACAAAAGGTGATGAATATTTATAATTATTACAGCTCTCCCCTTCCCATTCCTATTATGAACAATTAAAAGAAGAAAGAAAAATACACCCTCTGGACACATTCATTTCTGGTTTTCCATAAACAAATTGAACTTTGATTACCATAAATTGTATTATCTTTTTTCCTTAAAGCCATTGTTAGTAGGCAAACCTTTTCCAGATATGATCAGAACTTGTGCTTTGTTTCTCCATAGATGTCACATTATTCTTTAATACGTTTAAAGATTGCTGCAATGCATTCAGTCTTTAGATACTGCATTGAATTATGTAAAGCATAACACATAAGGTATCCTTTAATTCCTTCTCTGTTCTGACCAAGTCACATCACATAACCATTTTTTATTTCTATTCTGTTAGTCCTCAGAGGCCCCAGTGTTGATCATGGCTCCTTTTCATTCTAGCTGCTGTACAAAATATGTAAAACTGTTCCTGATGCAAACTGTTCTTTAAGCTTGTTGGACAAATACTTAGACCCTCCTTTCATACATATTTAAAACAAAGTGTAGCTATACTTGCCTGGGTTTGTATCCCAAATACAGTCCAATAAAATCAATAAGACTGCACAATGAATAAATTAGGACCAGTTGGCCCATCAGGTATATTTTTTAATGCGGCAACCCATTCATATTAACTCAAACCAGCCATTGGTGCTCCAGCTGCAACAAGGTTTGTTATTAGGGTTGTTGATTGTAGCCGTGTTGGTCTCATAGGCAGACAAGGTTCTTTGGGTAAATGTGATATCTTTTATTAGACCAACTAAATAGTTTGAAAGATTGTTCTTTGCAAGTTTTTGGGCACAAACACACTTCTTCAGACATAGGGAGAGTCTGGTATTTTGTGTGCTCTCCTGGGAAGAATAGAGGGTAATATGCAAAATGAAGATCTGTGAAAATGCAAATGTGTGGCAGTGAGGAGCAGAGGGAATAGGAGACAATAGGTATGAGACAGGTAGGTGGAAGGGGCGGGGGCAGGGAGGAAGAATGTTGACCTGGTGATAGAAAGTAGCTGGTAAAATGCAAATAGGTTTCCTGAGGTTATCAGATATCAGGCAGGTTATAATGTGCCATAAATCCAATGTCTATATTTAGTTCATGATTTTTTGTATCCAGTAGATTTATGAAGTGAAGTTCGTAGCCTTACCTACAAGAGACGGTTTTTAAATTCCCTTTGAGGATTAGGATTGAGAATTCAGAGAGAGAGTGGTTGTCTTATGAGAAGTGTACCCCCACAGGTAAATGGATGTTTTTGTCTTTGATAGATTTTCTGTGTGCATTCATTCTGGTGCACAGTTGTTTGATTTCTCCTACATATTTTCCATCAGGGCATTTGGTGCACTGGATGAGATATATTACATGTCTGGAGGTGCAGCTGTAAGATCCAGGAATGATAATGGTTCTGTTGTGGGGTGTAGTTATTGTGAGGGTGGTGGAGATATGTTGGCAGGTTTTACAGTTTTTGTCCTGGCATGGTCTAGAACCATTCGGTGCGCTTTGGGCCATAGGAAGTTTGCTACTCATGATGAGGTTGGTGAGGTTCAGTGCTTGTTTAAAGGCTAGGATGGGTGGTTCTGGAAAGATCTCTTTAAGAATTGGGTCTTCTTTTAGTATGTATTGCAATCATTTGAGGGTTTTCCATATAGATTCCAGGGAAGGACGGTATGTCATAACTAATGGTGCTCAATTCATGGGGAATCACTGCAGTTCAAAAAGAAAGGCCCCATGAATCACACACCATTAGTTATGTAACATGATGCTTCCTCTGCATGACTAAAGGTGTTTGTACCCAAAAGCTTGCAAAGAAGAATTTTTCTAACTATTTTGGTTGGTCTAATAAACAATATTGGATTTACCCACAGAACCTTGTCTGCCTATGCCCTTAGACTAACACAGCTATAACCAACACCCCTGAAGGTTTGTTACTGGCATCAGCTATTTGCATTTGTTTTTTGCTTATTTCCCACTGGAGTCTCATCTCCTTGCTCTCTTATCACATAAATTTTCTAATGTGACTGTTTCTATCTTCTTTAGCTATTTCCTGTGAGATGAGGGACTAAAAATCAGGCAATTCAGAAAGCCCTATTTTTTCTCTGAGCATTGCTGTTTGCAGAACTTTCTGCCTCCCATTGCTACAGGGATATCTTTGCTGTAGATTTCTCAGGGTCTGCATATTTTTAGAACTCAGACTGCCTAGGATGTGAATTTAGGTCACCTGACAATCACAATCTCAGCCAGAAGGAAGATGTTTACCATTATTCTAATGCATTGTTATCTTTTCCTTGTAAGTGCTAAATTTACTTTCTATAATATATGCACTGAGGAGAAATGCAAATTGAAAGCCTATTATCAGCTACAAGGTGTTCCTAGTGAAAAATGTGTATCTGAATAAGAAAAACCCTGGTAGACATACAGAGTGTTTAGGAAACATTGTTACTGAAGTAAATGCTCATGCACCTGGATGTCTCTGAGACCAGTTCTACACTAATGGAAGAACATTTTTATTCAGAGTTCAATAGAATAACATATCTAGAATAATCTGACACAGCCAGAAGTTAATAGAACTTGGAGGGATCTTAAGAAAGAGTTTACTAAATCACATAATTTTTCATGAAAAAGCCTCTGTGGGCATGTTCACACATGCAGGCATGTGAACTTGCAGCAGCTCAAATAGGAGTGGCACACATCTGAGCCCAGGATTTTTGTCTCAGTGCACATGCACTTTGGTGTGGGGCAAGTTGTGCCACTTGGTGCAAAATAACCCTGCCTGGCTCTTCCGGGACCTACAGCCAGGGAGAGCTAGAACCTGGAGCCAGCACCTGTGACACAGGCACCTGTGGCCCCCTCCTCCACACAGGGCCCTTATGTCCTCAGTGTGATGGCCTGCTTTGAACTGTCAAAGCACGTCCTCCTGGCCCCAAGTGGCCAGGAGGTCAGCCATCTCCAGCTGGGTCCCGAGTGCCAGCCCTGAGCAGGGTCTTCTGCCTGGGTCCTGCCACTTGCCTCACTAACAGGAATCCTGGTGTTCCCTATTTAAAAATTGAAAAATCTCTGATAAAAAGAATCTGAAATTCACTCTTTGCAATACCCCCAAATCCATGTTCTTCCACAATTAAAACAAAAGACTATATATAGTGTCTCTCTCGCTCTCTCTCTCTTGTGCTCTATATAGATATATCTATACAGATACATATATACAGATACTTTATATATATATATATAGAGAGAGAGAGAGAGAGAAAGAGAGAGAGAGAGATCAGTTAGGCAATGTTATATTGATATATTTACAATGTTCAAGAAATTTGGAAGCCTACCAGTGACTATATCATCATAATAAAATACATTTTAAATATCTATGTTTTGATGTTTGCTTTTGGTTTTCTTGTCATAGAACAATTAAAGCTCCTCCTGACCTCTTCACTAACTAGGATGTGGGGATAGCTACCTCTGCAGTCACAGCTCCTGCCAGCAGGTCTCCTCCTGTCTGGTGGCTGGGCACAATGGGTGTGTGATGGGGGGGGGGATGTGGGGTGTACAGGACGGGAGTGGGAAGGGGTTTGGGGGGATATGGGTGGGTCTGTGGGTGGGCATGGAGGGATGTGGGGGGTGTGCGGGGGTTGGGGGACTGTGTGAGGAGGCTGCTCAGGAGGGGTGGGTCCCCTGCCCCCCCACAGGGCACAGTCCCCCCAACACAACACTTGGACTGCCTCCCCCACAGGGCCACAGGCCCCCCCACCCACACAGGGCCCACATGCCCACCCTTCAGGGCACACATGTCCTCTCATAGGGCCTGAGCCCCCCCCCGTATGGCCCCAGCCCCCACACAGGGCACACATGTCCTGCCCGCAGGGCCCATATGCCCTTCCCGCACAGCCTCAGCCCCCTACACAGCCCACATGCCCCCCCCCTACTACATGGCCCTCAGCTCACCTGCAGCAGCAGCAGCCATTGGGGCACTTGGGGCCTCTTGGCACAGCCCCCCCTCCCCTATGTGGCATTGGGCAGTGAAGCTCAGCTTTAGGTGCCTGGTACTGCCTGTATTTCATCATGTGGGCCCGGCCTGGCCCGGTTCGGCACAACACCGCGTGCCTTTGGGCAACTCTGGGCTGCTTGTGCTGTCACAGATTCCTATGTTCATATGGCACACTATCCACTTCCATTGGTGTAGGGATATGCTTGGAGTGACAGTGGAAGGGACTTACTTGGCCAGAAGGAAGAGGCAGGTAACATCAACCCAGGTTATTATTCTCTGCTCTGCTGTATCTGCTGATGGACTGAGAATTCCATCAGTTCTTACCCACATCATAAAATGCTTTTATGGTTCAAAGCATGCATAGGCACTTTTTCTTTGTTATGTTTTAAAGTGTCTTATACAATTAGGCCATAGCCTTTCCATTGGTTCTACCATAGTGAAAATAAATAATATTACTCTGGGTACTCAAAAGGGGTTTGTTTTGATACTCAGACTGGTAGGAACTGGTTTTGTGTAGCAGTATCATCAGGCAGAATGTAGAGAGACACATCTGGACAAATAGCTGTGGCTCAAATGTCCTCAGAAATGGACTAGAAATAGTTTTGCTGTGAAAGGAGAACAAGGTACAACATTAAGTCTGATATCACCAGGAAACTGAAAGTCTCCTCAAGCTCTTGTCATATGAGAAGCTTGAAAGGTCAAGGACTTGTTTCTTTCTTGTGTGCAGCTCACAGCCAGATTGATATCTGATTTATCAGCCACCCCTTAAAACTGAGAATGCCTAAGGAGGAGGGAAAATTGGAGAAGTATAATGGAACAGTGAGGTAGCAAGCATAATCAACAACTCCTGCTTAACACAATTCATTTAATAAATGCTATAGGAAACATAGGTATATGACAACTAGAAGTGTATTATTCTTTGAACATCTGACTTTAGGATAAAGATAAGGGTAATGAGCACTTCAGGGCTAAGTACAGAGGTTCAAAAAGCCTGAGGCAGAATTGATTCTATCTTTGCAATGTTTTTTTAAGCTGTGTAGATTAGCCTGATAACAAGCTGAACTGATGTTCAGTGTTCTAGTGGCCAAAGCAAGCAGAAGCCCTCACTGGCCCTGGCCAGGAGCCTGGGGGCACTCACATGTGCCTCCCACATGTCAGACACTGCTGAAGAGAGTGGCCACTGCTGAAGGTCACTGAACCCAGACAATCAGCAGGCCATGGCAGTTACAATCCTCCATTCCCTGCTGTCACCTGCAGGGAGGGGGAGAGCCAGCAGACATGCCCCTCCCCAGCCCCTTTCCAGTCACCCCCTGGCGTGGCACTGGCTTCATCAAGCAGGAATCTGTATGGTTGGGAGGTTTCTGCCCCACCCACTGCCTAGTAAGTCAGGCTGGGAAAGCTACAGTCCCACCTCCACACCAACCACTGGTCTCTCTGAGAGGTAGACGGCAGGGATGAACACACTCCCTGGCCCAGTGCCAGGCCTCCCCCAGTGCCAGCTGCAGGGTGCACCCCCCCCCCATACCATGCATCTCAGAGAGGCTGGCAGCTTGTGAAGGCACAGGGTTGGGGCTTTCCTAGCTAGTCTTCTCCACCCTCCCCCACCATACAGACCCCTGCTGGGTGGGCAGTGCTTAGCTGGTGGACTGCGTTCCACCTCCTGTGTTGTGCAGACCCAGACTGGATGGGGGACAGGGATTCAGTCCCCTTCCCCCTGCCCCATCCCACCAAGCTGACAGGTGCAGGCAGGATGCAGACTAGGAAGCAGAGGCTTTACTACCTCAGCTCTGTGAGAGCTCAGAGTGGGGCTGGCTCTGCTCCACCAGAGCAGACAGCACATGCCAGGGCTGAAAAGCATCCTGGGATGCTGGTGGACTATGAGGTAATGAGTGGGGGGCAGGATCTGGGACACAAGTTCAATAGACTGATTTAATCTAAGCCAGTTAAATCTGATACTACCTCCAACCAGGTTTAGACTGGGTTTGGCCATTTTGAAAGCAATTTATTTGCATTGAACTTCTCTTATGTTACAGGCTTGAATAGGTTTCCAATCACTTATAGTGGTTTATGTGTAACTTCTATCCCTAGCCTAGGAGTTGAGGAGGTATTGCCTAATGGAATAAAATCACCAGTGGGTGGTGGGGAGAGAAAGAGGCCATGACCACTTCATTAAAGCATACTTATAGCTTGTTTCCTTCTGGCTCCATATATTTACCCTTCTTAGCTGCCCAGTGAGCTATCTTCAACAGGAAAACTTCTGAGTGCTCTCAGCAATACCTAGCCAAGAACCTGGTATAGTTAGATCACTTTTCTGGGAAGTGGGAGATGTAAACTCAGACTTTTATAGGTACATAATTTTATAGGTAATGAATCTCCTGTCTACAAACCCCCTAGATTAGGGGTCAGCAAAGTTTTTGGAGCACAATCCTTGTTGTGGCAATGCAGCCCTGGCCCCTTCCCTGCCATCCGCCCCGTGGCATACATGCCAAGCAAAATACCTTTGCATGCAATGCTCTAGCACATGTGCTGGCGGTTATGACTCCTGCCCTAGATCATACCTAAAATTGTTCTCTAGAAAGATCTCAGATGTCATCATTACTCCCAGATAAATATGAAGACATGTACATGTTTTGAGGAAAAAAAAAAGTTTTCTTTTGCTGTTATGTCTAGAAAATGGGGCAACATGCTCTCAAACATGGGACTGGCTCCCAGGTCCAGCCCCACAGCTATGTCTGTTCATAGTTTCCATAAATTAAAGTAGTTCATAGAATCATACGATTGTAGGAAAGTACGGTTGGAGACACCTACCAAGGTCATCTAATCCACTCCCCTCCTGAAGGTAGGATCATTCCTGACTAGACCTGTCTAATTGTAACATCCCCCTTTCCCACTGAAAAAGGGAGAGGCCGAGACAGTCTCTTCCTATCTTCCTTCCAAGAGCAATGGAGTGGTAGCAGAATCTGCTTGCACAGTTCCAGAAAGGAAAGGGAGCAAAGGAGCAAAGAAGCTCTGGCAACAATGTGTGGGCTAGACCATCTGCACCCCTCCTGCACCTTGTCTCCCTCACAGAGCTGTGAGGGTACAAAGTTAAACCATCTGCTGAAGTGCACAGTGCAGTCAAGACTTCCCAGAAATAATGTGTGAGGATGGCTGCAGAATCAGACATTATTCTATTGATTATATTTGGATTATATGTTTAAACTTTCTTCATGAAAGCTAGACAAGCTTTTTCTTTTTCCCCCAAATAAAACTGAGATTCTGATTAAAGCACAAACAAATCCATTAAGGTACTAGCCCTTCAGGGTTTATAATACTTGTGCTTTATATCAAAACTGTCTGGACCAATGTATAATATGCAAAATATTCAAAAAATAAATTTTATAATCTAATCTAATCTAACCTAATCTACAGTATTAAAATGTTCAGAGGCTTTCCTTAACTTTCTATGATTATTTTTCATACTCCTAAAAGACAAAATTTAGTTAGTGATTCAATGACAAAATTTATTCCTTAAATTAGATATGAAGAACTTTAGCATCCATTATAATCCTTGTAGCTAAACAGATACAATGAAGATGTAAAGATTATTATTTTCTTAATGAAATATGATGCCAAAATATAGTGGGCAAGTCCATGATATATGAACTTATTATTCAATGTCAGAAGGTAGTGAAAATTTACCTAGTTCAACTATAGCCAGTTTTACCCTCAAGAAAAAAATAAGAAAACCAAAGTTAGCAGAAAACTGGAGCTATTTATCTAGTTCTGAGAATTTTTCAACGTTGATGAAACAGTCTAGTAATTGGAACTTGTGAGCCCATTCTGACCAACTTTTGGCAAAATCTTAACAACTTTGTTTTTCAAAGAACAGTGTGAACAACATATAAAGGTCTGTCCAGATGTGACCACTGAAGTGTTATGGTGGTAGTAAGGGACCATTGAAGAATTACGGTGTACTTCAGAAGAGGTAATGCTCCCAAAATGATGAACTGTTAAAAAAGCTGGGTTCGATTTATGACATAGTATTTTGGTATAGGTATACTTTTGGAAAAATTACTAAAACAAAAGACATACACCTTCCTCTCACATGCAGTCTACATCCCTGTCAAAACTTCACAGGTAACCTTTGGTTCTCTGTGCACTTCACTGGCTCACAGTACTTTTTTGACTCTCAGATTCACTAGATTCTATACTGAATTATATTATCTGACACAAATTAATAATTGCTCAGTAATTTACAAGGCATGGATATTAGTACTATCCCTGAAAAAATACTGCAAGGAAGACAGCCATACACAGGACACGATATACTGTGAGAACCAACATTTGTTTCAAATTGCAATATAATTGATATGACAAGCATTGATTTGAGCATCCAAACATAGGCACAAAGACCTGATGAAGATTTTTGTAGTGCACTTGGGGTATAACCATCCTGAGAGAAGCAGATTTCAACACCCATTGAGGCATTTTGCATGCATATGTCCTCCTGGAATGATAAGACCTTTATATTTTAAGGGTTTTGGAACCATTATAATTGAACATACAGTGGCAGCAAGGATCAGGGCTCTACATTACAAACTGTTTAGAAAGGGAGCCAGAAGGAGGTTCACCTAAAGGGTATGGTCCTCAAACCACGTTAAAATTTCAGCTCAGACCCTCAGCTATAATGTTTAAATGGTATAATATACTTTATACTTACATTATTATACAATAGATTAATATCCCTTTTATGAATTTTATTGGATATTTATTATTGATTCATTCTTAATTCTTACACTGCAGGCACATCTACATGTGCACGGTTACTGCACAAAAACTATGGGGACTTATGCCAATTTGGGCATAAATTTGCTACCTGCATGCTGCAGGTAGCAAATTTACATCCACGTAGTTACTGCATGGTTAGGCACGTGTAGATGCCTTACTGCTCAGTAACCCTATTTGTGTGGACTGACTTGGGGCTAATTTTAGTCCCCCAAGTCAGTCCACACACCGTGTTACTGAGCTGTTAGGCCTGCACATGTAGATGCCGGTGTAAAAGCCACTTACTGTGCAGTAACTTATT
This sequence comes from Alligator mississippiensis, assembly GCF_030867095.1. Classification (NCBI taxonomy): domain Eukaryota; kingdom Metazoa; phylum Chordata; order Crocodylia; family Alligatoridae; genus Alligator; species Alligator mississippiensis. Next base: position 62,496,157 of record NC_081825.1, read on the forward strand.
GCATGGTAAATACATATGTAGACACACCCTGCATGTATTGCTTTGGTCCCCAGCAGTTGAGTTGCTTGTTTCAGAGATACAGAACTATATTTGAGCAAAAAAACCCAAGTGCCCCGATTTTATTATTCCTGAACATAACACAAACGATCAGTCCTTGCCAAATTAATTCCATACAATGCTCCTCATAATAAATCTACTGAGACACAAAGCAATGCTGCTGAGACTATGGTGGAAATTGAAGTGGGGGAGAAAATACAGCCTTACTTTGGGTATCAGCCTATTGAGAATTGAAGTTGCAGAGAAAATACAGCCATACTTTGGGTATCAGCCTATTGAGACAGGCTTCATCCATGGGTCCTGAACAAAATATTAAAAAAAATATATTATCCTCCAGATAAACCAGTGTTAATCATTTTTTATGTAAAAATAGGCTAATTAATATTTTACTTTCCCTTAATAAACCTTTTCAGGCACTGTATGCATCTCCACCAAATTGCCCAGGTAACACATAAGCGTAAAAATGTGGACAGATGTTTGAGCTGCTACAACTTGTTTGATTAATAATCAAAGCATTTGATTAATAATCAGCTTTCAGTCCCATTCTAGGCATATACTCTATCATTTACTTTTGAAATATTCTGAAAACTAAATATTAATAACCATGGGGAGAAGGGAAGATGGGACACAATTTTGGGTTAATTTTATATTTTAAAATCTTTTGTGAAATAGAATTTCCATTCTCCAATTTTAACTGACCTTTTAGCTTTAGGAATTCCCAGGTTACTTTTCACTTCCAAGGCAGTGTGCCTCCTTTAGTATAGTACATACACCTTCACTTGAAACATGGTCAAAAAATGAGAAATGATAGCATAAAAAAGTGAGTGAAAACTTTTTCAATAAAATATAATTACTCAACATTTTGTTTCCCCAATAAAGGTCATAAAATGCTGGTACAAAAACATTTAATAGAATTCCTATGCATCGATTAGAATTTTCTCTGATAATCTTAGATTTATTTATTTTGCAAAGGATATTGCAATTAAATCTCATTGATTCAAAAATTGGACCTGTAGGTCAGGGTGGGGAAAATATTCATTAAAAATAAGATTAGAAAATGTCTGTGTCAAATAACTTAACTTATGCAAAGGTTTAAAGAAAACATTACACATGGCTATATCTGAAGATTCTGGTGGAGCTGTATTGATTTACATCAGGTGTAGAGCTGATCTATTTTGTGTATCTATACAAATCTATAAATAGATTTTCAGTATCTCCAAAGTTATATAAACACCATGACTAGATACAGACACTGAATAAGCCTGAGGCAGAATTGATATAAGTTAAATGGTTTACTGTAAGCAGCGAGATCAGTGGTGAACAGAACACTCCTTTACCCTTTGGTGGGGGGAAAAAATCTTAGACTGGGTTCTGCCATTTTTAAATCAGTTTATGGGCATGTCTAGACATGCATTTACTCTGGCTTAAATTTACTGCACAGTCGATGGCAGTCCCTTGAAATTGAGGATGATGCCCATCAGGCTTGATGGGTCCTCAGGTGACTGAGGAGCCCAATTCTGGATGCACGCATTCTTTGGCAATGAGGGCATGTTGTTGCATGGGGGAGTGGGATTCACAGCCCTGGTTTGGTTTCCTTCTCCTTCCTCCACTGCCACTGTTCCACCTCAGTATCGAGTTGTTGGGCCTCAAAGTGGTGCGCACCTTGGTGGACCAGGTGGTGCCACACCAAACGGTCAGCAGTTTGCTCCTCCCAGCTGTTGGTGCCAATGTCTCCATGCTTGATGGCTACCTTGATCATATCTTTATACCATTTCCTTTGGCTGTCCTTTGAGCATTGGCCATTGGAAAGCTGGGGAAAGAGAATCTGGTGAGGGAGGTGGTCCTCAGACATCTGGATGCAGTGTCCCATCCATTGGAGTTGATTTCTCATTAGTGAGGCTTCGATGCTGGTGGGCACAGCTTCTTGGAGGATGCTCACCCTGGTCCGATGATCATCCCATTTGATCCCCAGGATTCAATGCAAACACCGCTGGTGAAAGCTCTCAAAGGTCTTAATGTGGTGTTGGTAGATGGTCCAGGCTTCACTGCAGTACAGGTGGGTGGTCAGCACAACAGTCTTATAAACCAGGACCTTTGTTGACTTCTGAAGATCTCTATTTTCAAAGACACATTGTCGCAGCTTGAAGAAGGCAGCACTGGTGCAGTTGACTTGGTGCTGGACTTCTTCATCAATGGTAGCCCATTGAGAGAGATGGCTGCTGAGATACAGAAAGTGCTCCACATACTCCACAGCCTCCCTATCTATGTAGATAGCACAAGGGATGTTCAGTTGGCCGGGGTGGAGAATAGTGGATAACCTTCATCTTGGCAATGTTCAAGGACAGGCCAAGTCTCTTACATGAATCACTGAAAAGACCTAGGGTTGCTTGCACATCCTGTGCAGAGTAAGCCATCACACAGCAATCATCCAGAAACTGAAGGTTGTGGATGTTCTCGGTGCTGAGTTTCATTTTTGCCTGGAAACGTCCAAGATTGAAAAGATGCACAGTAAGTGGGAACAGGCTGGCATTTACATGTGCAGGCGTTAAAGCACATTAACGCTGTGTGTGGACTGACCTGGGACTAAAGTCAGTCCACAAACAGTGTTACTGTGCAGCAAGACATCTACATGTGATGCAGGTATCAAATTTATACTCAAGTCAGCATAAGTCACCATATTTACGGCACAGTCAGGGCATGCATGTGTAGACACACACCCATACTGTGCAGTAATTTCGGTTACTGTGCAGTAAATGCACATGTGTAGATGTGCCTTCTGTGTGTCAAACTTATTTTCTGTTACAGATATAAACCAGCTTTATGTGCCAAACTTCTGTTCTGTTACAGATATAGACTGGTTTCCAATTATTTATAGTGATTAAAGTGTAATGTCTGTACCAGGCCCATGTGTTTATTACATATGTATTGTATTGCAACCAATATATAATATATTTAGAAGCTGAATGTAAAGAAATGGTGAGAGGATATTATAGTTGTAGAAAAACATGATGCATAAATCAACCTGTTTTTCAAAAAGCTTCATGTTTATCCCTGCTATGCACCAAATATGTAAATGGTTTAATAATCACAATCTTTTTGCCTTAGCCATCACAAATGCAGATGACTTGTTTATCCTTTTTAATTATATTTCTGCTAGAATAGTAGCATCAAAAACAAAACAAGCAAAATTACCTTTTGTACCATTTTTGCTATTAGGTAGAAAAAGCCTCTTTACCTGAAAAAAAACAATAGTCAGTCCAGTCATAAGCAAATACATTTTCACCAGAAGAAAGCTATGTTTACCACTTGAATTATAGGGCTTGCTTCCCACTGGAGAGGGGTTGAAGGTTAAAACTAAAAAATAGCTTTCAGCATCATGTGGTCTGGATCTTAATAGTGTTTAGACAATGACTGCAAAAACAAATAGTACAGGTCTTAATGAGCTGCCTTGACAAAACACACTCATTTTTACGAAATTAACATAAAACTAAAGTCAATTACCTCACCATTTATTATACTAAAATGAGCTTCTAGAATTATGAAGGTCAGTCTAGATCTCTAGATACTTAGTAAAAATGTGTGTTTAAAATTATATTTTTCTTTTAAATAAGAGGATGGGATTTTCCACCCAGCTCCCTGACTTCCAATCACTAAGCACAAAGTTCATAAACTGGAAGCTGAGCAGCTTCTTCACAAGGTAAAAAGTTTGGGGAGCCAGCCAGCTTGGGAGTTGGAGAACTGGATACCCAACATTCAAGGTAACATAGGGATACAGGCATAATAAATAAATAAATAAATAAATATAGACAGCCCAGACACTCATCAGATAGTAAATCCTGAAAACTAACCAGCTAGAGAGCCAGCCACTGGGTTCTCCAAGGAGTGTGGAAGCTAAACAACCAGTAAACCAGCTCCCTGGGGAACTGAACAATTAATCCTCCTAACAACCCACCTGATGGCTATAAAAGAAGCTAGCTATTCAAGTGAGCCAGGGATCTAGATATTATACCAGCTGGGAGAATCTTAGAATCAGGAAGCCTGGTAGGTCACCAGATAGTCATTTGATATACTAGAAAACCCAGGGTACCTATGGGTACATCCAAACCTCTTTGAAGCAGGGCAACAGGTATGTGTGGGAGCAAAAAAATGTTCTCCACACTGCAAACTGGATATCCAGGAGTCTAAAAAAACCACTCTGCAATAGAGCAGAACAAAGCACAGTTCAAGACCGTGTCTGGAGCCAGTCCTCCAAAAGAAACGCTCTGGTTTTGGCTAGAGTGTCTCTTTTGTATTCCTGCTGCCCCTAGCACTGTCCAAGGTAAGTTGGGGGGGTCATGAGTGTCAGGGGGTGAGGGGTGGAAGGAGGATGTGGGGGGGGTTGGAGAGTGGCAGGGGGGGAATGTCCCTGGGGCTGTGGAGGAGGGGGGGGTGAGGAATTGGCCTAGATCCCTGAGGCTCGCTAGTCTGGCTTTGCACCGGAGTGGGTTGTATGGCTCTGGGAGGTGCGCACAGGAACCGTGCCTCCTGGAGCCCTGTGACACACTCTGGTGCAAGGCCAGACTAGCGAGCCACACGGGGCTGGGCCAGGTCCTCACCCCCCCACAGGCACAGGGGTCAGAGGCGGGAGCCAGCCTGGGGCCTGGCCCATGCTGAAAGGAGCTGCAGCGGCATATGGTTCCCCTGTGCTGCGGTGGGTCCTATAGCTGCAGGACCTGGCTCAGTGTGTGGGGACCGCGTGGAGCCAAGCCGGGTCCTGCACAGCCCTGGGGCTGCTCATGCCACCTGGCAGCCAAGCGGCATGAGCAGCCCCAAGGCCGGCAGCTCCTCATGGTCCCTGCATGCTGGGGAACATGAGCCACCTGGGGCCGGCAGGATGCAGCTCAGCTCTGCACAGTTCCTGCATACTGGGCTGGGCCGGGGAGCATGAGCTGTGTGGTCCCCGGGTGACTTATGCTTCCTGGCCCATCCTGGCATGCAGGGACCATGCAGAGCCAAGCTGGGTCCTGCTGGTCTTGGGGCTGCTTGTGCCACCCAGCTGTCAGGCAGCATAAGCAGCTCCAGGGCCAGCAGGACCTGGCTCAGCTCCTCACGGTCCCCACATGTTGGGCCAGGTCCTGCAGCTATAGGAAGGGCCCAGCTGTGGCAGAACCCAGCATGGCACATGGGAACTGCATGCTGCACTGGCTCCTGTCAGCATGGGCCAGGCCTCAAGGCTGGCTCCCACTTCTGCCCTCTGTGCATGTGGGGGTGAAGGTGTGGACCTGGTTCAGCCCTATGTGGCTCGCTAGTCCAGCCTTGCACCAGAGTGGATCACAGGGCTCCAGGAGGCGTGGCTCCTGTGCGTGCCTCCCAGAGCTGTGCAATCTGCTCTGGTGCAAACCTGGACTAGTGAGTCTCAGTGATCTGGACCCAGCCTGGCTGGGCTGCAGAGGAGCCCCAGGACCTGGCTGGGCCTGGCACGCAGTCCCAGTTGCCACAAGACTAGCCCAGCTGGGCAGCAAGAACAGCCCCAGGGCCGGCAGAACCAGGCTGGGCTCGGCACACAGTCCCCCTGCTGTTGCTGTTAAAGGTTAGTTATGGGCCATGGGCAGGGGAGCTGGGGCCCTGTGGGGGATTGGGGCTGTGGACCTCCAGGGTGGAAATGAGACCCTAAGTGGGAGCGCCTCCAGGGTGCCTGGGGCCCTGGGCTGAGGGGCTGGGACCCTGTGGGGGATAGGGGTGCATCCACACATGCAAGCATGTGCACTTGCAGCAGCTCAAATAAAAGTGGTGCAAATTTGAGCCACGGCTTTTTGCCTCAGCGCACATGCTCTGACATGCACTATGTTGTGGAGTAAATTGTGCCACTTGGGGCAAAATAACCCTGCCTGGCTCCTCCTGGATCTTCATCAAGGGGAAGCTAGAGTCCAGGGCCAACACCTGTGCTGTCCCTAGCAGTATAAAAAGCTGCCCTGGCAAGTAGTTCAGGGCTACTAGCTCACAGGAGCTTCTGGCCAATTGGTACCTGGGGACACTACCCCTTGTGCCAGCTGACTGCTGAAGCAGCCCTGAGAGTTCCCTGCACCCTCTACCCACTGCAGCAGTTTGGCAGTGGGGGCTGCTGCCTGGCTTTGATCTGCTGCCCACCTGCCAGACTCGGGTGGGGACTGCAGAGCCAGTAGAGGCATCTGCCCCTCTTGGCCAGCTGCCAGTGGACTGTGGTTGCAGGGTTGGCTTTTGTGTGGCACATCTGCCATTTGTGCCCCCTGCCCGGCCATCTAGGCAGCTATCACCTGGAAGATGTTCCCAGTGTGGTGGCCTCCTTTGAACTGTTAAAGCATGTCCTCCTGGCCCCATTTGGCCAGGAGGTCAGCCACAGCCAGATGGGTCCAAGGTGACTGCTCTGAGCAGGCAGGATCCTGCCACTGGCCTCCCTAGCAGGAATTCTGTTGTTCCCTATTGGAAAACTGAAAAATCCCTGATATAAAAAATTCCCAAATCACTCTCTAAAATACCCCCAAATCCATGTTCCTCCACCAGTAAAACAAAAGACCACTATAAAGAGAGAGAGAGTGAAGCAGAGACAGCAATCGGTTGGACAACGTTTTATTGATATATCTACAGTGTTAAAGCAAGTCTCTTATCATAATAATAAAGTGAACTCTAAATACATGTTTCATGAATTCATGCATACATATTTTGCTGCTCTCCCACAGGGCGATGGACCCCACACAAGGGGTTGGTTCCCTACACAAGGGCTACGGCCCCCCAACAAGGGGTTCGTCCCCCACACAAGTGGTACGGCCCCCCAATGGGGGCCAAATGCCTCCTGAAGGAGCTACCACCCCCACTGCAAGGCCCACATGCACCACCCTAGCCCCCTGATTGCTGCCCCACCTGGTCCCATCCCTCACCAGCTGCTGCAGCCCCCACAATGGCTGCCCCCCCAGCCCCACCCCCCCACTCCCCCAGAACCCCCCCAATGGCTTCCCCACCCAGCCCCACCCCCAACTTTCACCCCCAGGCCCCAAAAGCTACCCCCACAACCCCAGGCACCATCACTTAAAAAACCCGGAGAAAAACAACAGAAAAAAATGGGAAAAAAAGCCTCTGCTTACTTTAGAAGGTTGGGGGGCTCCAGGGCCTCCTGGCAGAGCCTCCCAGGCAGCACAGGATAGTGGGGGGGAGGGAAGGAGGGCCCAGTCTGGGGCCGCTGCAGCTGTCACCCTGCCCCACTCTGTACGGACGGGGCCCCAGTCAGCCAAGGGCAGCTTCAACCGCCAGTAAGTGCCAGGGTTTCTCCTTGTTTTTTTAAAGTATGGGGAGGCAGGGAAAGGGGGGTTTGGGGGGATGGGGCCAGCCAGGGCAGGGCCCAGGGGCTTCAGGGGGGCTGGTGGGGGGATGTGCCAGCCCCAGCAGGGGTTGGGGGTTCGAGGGGGCTGGCGGGGGAAGGGGCCAGCCGCAGCAAGAGTCAGGGGCCCCAGGGGGGCTGGCAGGGGGAAGGGGAGCTGGGGGAGATGGAGGAGCCATCAGGGGTCCCCCCCCACAGTCCCTTTCCCCTTCCTCCAGCCCCCCTGACCCCTTAATCACCAGCACTGGAGCCCTAGTTCTGAAACACACAGTCTGGCTGGCTGTGTGTTTCAGTACCAGGGTGAGAGGTAACCATAGAGATGCTCTGGCAGCCAGAGCATCTCTTTGGTGGACCCAGCCTCCGGTTGCCTCAGGGCACAGTCAAGGACCATGCCCTGCCCCACTTTTTTATACTTTGCTTTTTTTAGACCCCTGGATATCCAGGGGTCTGATTTTCTCCCTGTGCTGCAAGTTTGCAGTGCAGGGAACAATTTTTTGTTCCTGCACATGCCTGTTGCCCCACCTCAAAGGGGTTTGAGGTGGGGAAAGAGGCACATGCACACTCGTGTGGACATGCCCAAAGAGTCGATTGGGCTGGCAAAAATTACTGAATTGCCCTGGTCTATTTTATGTGAATATTGGAAAGGGAAAATTTTGATCCCATCAAATCAACATTTTCCAATGGAAAACTATCACACTGCATTTTTTTCCAGCCCCCCAAAACAGTAGAGTCTTTAATAACTGCTGGAGCTCTAAATTGTTATTATATGCCAAAACCTATACAACCTTCTGAAAACAGGAATTGCAGGAAGAGAGTAAGAATAAGGCTTGATCAATACTAGAAAGTTTCACAAGCAAATGTTCTACCAATTTATTGCAGTGGAATACTGCAGTTGACAGAGCTATACCAGCAGAATAAGTTCATGCTTAGCTGCCTTTTCTGACACTGTGTGCTCTCACAGCTTCAGGCTGCAATAGCAGAAGATGTGGGGCACTGGGGGTGGGCATACCTGTGTATCCCATGCAACACTCTGACCTACAACCTTGTGGGAAATTTGTGCAGTGTGTAATGGCATGCCCTCGCTCTAATCATAGAAAAGTAGAATGGTCAGAGCCATCAGGATGTTATTTAGTCCAACCCCTTGCTCAAGACAAGATTATCCCTGACTACTCCATCCTAGATGAGTGTTCCTCTAAGCTGCTCTTGAAAATGTGCAAGAAGATTCAGAAGGCACTCTGGACAGCCTGTTACAATGATTTACGACCCTGGTAGTGCAAAAGTTCTCCCTAACATCCAATCTAAATATCCTCTGCTGCAATATAAGAGCAGTGTTTCTTGCCTGCTCCCTTGCAGCCACAGAAAATGTTCAATCACTAACCTCTTTATAAAAATCCTTCAAACCATATTTAAAAACTATCAAATAGTCTCCCACAGTCTTTTGTCTTCTCCCCTTCTCCCCTTTTGATTTCATTTGCCAAACCGTGATGTCACACGAGATAGGCAATATATCCTGAATCTATCCCTGCCCTCTCACCTTGTTTCTCAACACAAACTGAAGGTTACTTCTTCCTGATCATCAAAACCAACTTCCTGATACTAGTATTAATTGGTTGGAGGCCTTGCATACTTGTATTATTAAGAACATGGAGCAACACAAGGACAACTTGGAGATAAAGCCATACTTGTATAGGTGGAAGGGAAAGAGGCATTTTCAAAACACACCTGAAATTTTAAGGAAGGTAGGCTTATGGTCATTGTGACCACTAAGCAGCAATGTCTAAAAACTCAGAAAGAGCAGTGACTGCTGCAGAGACAGTTATATTATGGGCTTATTACTGTATGATTATTTTTGCTGGTATACTAATTTCCCCATCTATACAGATGTTGTACCCATAGAATTATACAGCAGGGCTAGGGACAGAAATTACACATAAACTGGTTTAAGTGATCAGAAGCTGGTTTACACCTGTAACAGAACAGAAGCTCAATGCACATAAATCAATTTCAAAATGGCTAAAAACTGGTTTAAAATAAATCTGGTTGAATGTAGTACCAGACTTAACTGATTTGGATCAAACTGGTTTATGAAACTTCTGTCCCAGATCCCTTCCTGGTTCAAGTTAAATCACAGTCCCCAGCATCCCAGAATGCTTTGCAGCCTTGAGCTGGGCTGTGCTGTCTGCTCCAGTGGAGCAGGGCTGGCCCTGCCCCTCTGCTCCCTAGCTGAAGCACTGAGGGCTGGCTGACAAGTGTGTGTGGGGGGGTTAATGGGGATGCAGCCCAGTCTGGGGGGTGGGGGTAGAGGTGGGGGATTGCCCTCCCCAAACAAACCCCGGCTGGGGTCTGGGGCCAGGGAGGGGGATTAAACACTCCTTCTCCCTTGCAAACTTACTCATGGCTGTGACTGTGGACTACAAATACCAGAGGCACCTGGAAGCAGGAAGAGGAAGTGATGAGCAACACTGCTGAGTCCTGCTGCTGTGATTCTGGACTGCAAATCCCAGAGACCTTGGAGGACAGCAGAAAGAGAAAAGAACATACAGGCCATGCTGATTATGACATGCTGTCAGAGAACCATGCTGTAGCATTCCCTGGCTTCTGCCTTGAGCTACTGCAGGCATGTGGCTGCGTTTCCTGAATCAAAGGTAAATGTTTGTCCAGTTGTTTTTTAGTTTAATCTCTGCAGTTTAGACTAATCTGTAAAGACTGGAACAAGTCAGCCTTGGGCTTTTTGACTCTCTGTACTTAGCCCAGAATGCTTATATCTTTCCAAGGTCTGGTTTAAAACTAAATTTGAATACATACAGTTTTATGTTGATGGAAGGAAAGATTTTTTTTCTATTAAAGTTGTCTTGTAGTCTTGCACAGATCATGCCTAAGAGGAAGGCAAACTTAAACAAAGGTACTGAAGATGAAAGATTGCGTGTGTGTGCCAGAGAGAGAGAGACGTGGCTTACATGATATAGTTTAATATCTTTGAGGCTTGTTTTTGAAAAATAAGCACATGCCAGACCAAAGTATATTTCATACTGGCTTGTCTTTTTTTTTTTTCTAGGAGGAACAAAACTACTTAAATGATTTAATTGGCATGTTCTAGCACTACTTGTTGTACTCATTGATTTTGCTCTTTCCAGCAATTCTGTGTCTGTAGCTTCCATCTTTTGATCAATCCTCATTTGTCAAATTCTCTGTTTCTGAGCTTGTTCTTTTTATGTATTTATTTTTAGCTTCATCCAAAAGTTCATTCAATGGTTTCAATTTTCGTGGTGGCTGCAAGACAGAAGTTTCCCACCTTCAGCAGATTTGTCAGTCACTTCATCCAAGAGGCTGCTCCTTACTGTCCCAGCATCATGAAAGCCAAACATGGGGTAATAGAGCCTGATGATTTCATTCTTGGTGTCCCACTTCACTGATCAAAAGAGACCTTTTGAATGCTAAGGTGAATTCTCCCAATAGATTTTTCAAGTGATACTGTGATATTTGTTATCCTTCATGTTAGGAAAGATTGACAGTTTAGCTTTAAAAAGCATCCAGAAATCTGAGGTTTCTATGCTGCCATCAAAACACCTAATTTCCTCTCTGTATTTGGCTTTATAGCCTGGAGATTTTTACTGAACAAACAAAAAATTACCCTTTAATCTAGTCATTTCATATAAATCCTGTATCTTCCTGCTGTTATTTATTTATAATACTCTTTACAGTACTAGAGGTGGGCATGGGGTTTTATAGATAAAGACAAGTATCAGTTTTCAAAAGGCTCAACTCAAAATTGTACATTACCTTAAAAACGAAGATAAACAAAATGTGGTCAAGGAGGGAGAGTGGAATGGAACTAGGATCAGGAGACTGGTAAGGAAACCATACCAGGAGTGAAAGATTGCTTATTTATAACTGCAGCTCTCTACAGGGAGGCTTGGCCTGCCTGTGTCAATGGAAGAAAGAACTAAATTTCTAGAATACAAAACTATGCTGGTGAGTGTGCATTTCTGAGCTGAAAGACATCTACCATGGTGACTTGTTTGGAGAACCTCTGCATTTATATAGTATTTAGGAATGCTATTATTAAGAATAATATTATGCAGTATTTATGAATACTGCATTATTGGCTTGGTTATTGGGATGTTTACAGTAAGAATATATTGGGGATTTTCTGGGAAAATGGGCAGGAAGGAAAAGAATGGCTTAAGATAAAACCTCACTGAAAAGTTGTTTAAGGATAATAGAGAATGACTGGATCTGAGAATTATGGCTCAGTCTTCTGCTGAATTTACAAGACTGATTCTGAGAAAAAGGTCAAATTCCTAGAACAAAGAAGAACTAAAATTCCTTTCTCAAGAAAGAAATTGGGGGAGGTGGGGGGGAAGTAGGGGGCTGGAAGTGGGGAATCAGGTATGGCTTTATAAGTTAGGTTGCAATGAACAGATGATAGGGTCTTTGGGTAGATATATAAAATGTCTTAAAATCATTTTTTTAAAATGTTTTCCCATTGAAAAAAACAAGTGGGCTGACCACAGTGAACTGGTGGCACAGACCAGCTTTGAAGGAATAACTTTAAAGTGGCTTGAAAATGAGCTACACAAAGGCAGAATTCAGTGGTACCTTAGGGTGCCTGTATACATGCAGGGATGCTGCTCTGACACACTGTAATTGCAATGCATCAGAGCAGAGTCAGTTAGCCAATTCTTCTAGGCTGTGCTAATTAGCATGCTCCAACAGCCTCTGAGTGTCATGTATTAAGCATCCCCATGCTTCATAATGGTGGTGGAAGCACCTTAAAACTCATTGAATGAGCTTTAGTTAAAGCACTCCCACCACCATTTTGAAGCATGGGGCACTGAATACATGAGATATGCAGGTGCTTTAATTAGAGCAGCTCTTGGAGCCATTCTAATTATCATCCCCCACTCCCCAAGCATGTATAAAGACATCCTTAGAGACTAACTTGTTCATAAAAGTAAAGGTTTCACAGGCTACTGTCTCCTTTGTCAGATGCTATGAAAGAATTTGCAGAAAGCAGAGGTACTACATGGACTAATTTAAACACAGAAGAGAGGGAAAGGCAGAGGAAAGGATTGGGGAGGGGCACTACAGAGAGAAAAGAAAGTGGGTTGAAGAAATGAAAAGGGAAACACAAAGTAGTTAACCCGCTGAGGGACATAATGTTTATACAAGTTCACAAGTTGGTTTTCAAGAACAGCTTTGTTGTTTAAGAACAGCTACTCTGAGGTAAATGATGGACTGTCCACAGAGATTAGAGTCTTTTGCCTGTGCTTGCATGGCTTTCTGGCATTGATGTAAAATTGGTGTCTACAAGCTAGACAAACACAACATAGAAAAAAGGTCTTCCAAGGGGGCTAGTGCAGAAAAGCTATTATGTAGTAGGTATTGTGAGTTTTTTTTCCCTTTTACCCTCCTCCCATGAGAATAGGAAAACTGTAAACTTCCAACCTTGGAGGACACCTAACACCTGAGGGACTGACTTCAGGAAAGAAAGAAGTGCAGTTAGCCTGTAACCATTACACGTATGCACCCCTTGGGGAATAAAGCACAGCATGAATATCTTTTTCTGTGTGCCGTATCTGACTGAAGATTTTTTTCCTAAAAACCTATTAAAGGAAGGAAAAATATTCATATTATACACAAAGTAATCTTGAAAAATGTCAACTGTTTCCTTGTCATACACTAACATTTTTGTCAAGGTCCTGGAAGAAAGCATAAAATCATAGTGATAACATTTTTCTATAACAACGACTAGGTTTGTGATAACCAATGAAGATGACTCATCAGTGATACAAAGGGATCCAAGCAAGCAAACAATTTGTGTGTGAAAATTATACATGTAAAATTGCAGGCTATACTTTCAAAATGAGAGACTATCCTAGGAATCAATGAAGCTGAAAGGATTTGTATGGGGTTAAGGGGGAGACAAACACCCAGTGTGATGTCGTGACCACATAGACTGAAATCTGTGGATGGATACATGGGGACTATAGAGTAGGAGAGAGAGGTATTTGGCCTGAAGAGGTCCAGTAATGGAACATTGTGTCCAGAATTCAAAGAGGATATTAATAAGATGAAGAGGAAATTGAAGAAAATTCCTGTGTAGCAAAAGATTCAAGAGGCTCAATTCTTTGAGCCTAACAAAAGGAAGACAAAGGCATGACTTAATTGCAGTTGTAAATACATACATGGGCAACAAAAATGTATAACAAATGGCTCTTCGGTCTGGCAGACGAGAGCGTAACGTGAATGCTGAAAATCCAGACTAGAAATGAAGTGTGTTTAGCCGCAAACTGTATGGAACATTCTACAGCCTGCAAGGGTTAGGGTCAACTTTCCATCTCTAGAAGATATTAAATAAAGACTTGACATTTTTGCTGAAACATATGCTCTACATCAAATGGGAGTCTTGTGGTATCAGAGAAGACGATAGAGGTGGCTTCCTTTGGCTTGATAATCAGAGTCAAATAGCAAAGGCTTCTTTAACCCATGCTGTGGAGAAGGAAAGACTGAAACAGTTAGGGCCCATATTAACTTTATATAGCCTTTCATTCCAACCATCTGAACTATTAATTTGTGCTTATGAATCCCATTAGATAATACTTTCTAGAAGGCATTGGAAGGTCAGGTGTGAAGCTATCCCATCAATAGGAAAGCATTCAAAAGCACTTGAAAGGGAACTTAACATATGCTTATCTTTCCTTGTAGTCCTTGGAGCTTCCTCTACCACCTTCCTTCCTTCCACACTTCTTAAAATTATTACGTTAATTAGTAAAATCCCATTAGAGTGGGAAAATGATGTTAATAGAAATCAAAGTACTGATTATTGTAGAGGGATTTAAAAGAGTGTGAGGTTTCATGACATAGAGGTCAAACTGGGCTGTGTAGGCACAGGAGGAAATCCCAGTTGTAACTGCCTGGGGAGAAATATATAGAAAAAATACTGATCCAAGGAATGATCAAAGGAATTTGCTATAATCTGGGAAGTGCTCAGGTCTTACAGTGATGGGCATCATCACAACTGAGATAAAATAAAGGGATGATCAAGATGGCACAGAAATGAGGCAGCACCATTTGGAGTGAGGGGACCAAAGAGGAGGAAAGAGGTAAGTTAATATATATATTTCACAGAGGTCAGAATGCAAATTAAGGTGGAAGGACGCAGAAAGCTGCATGAGAAAGAGCTGTGCATAGCCTTGAAAGTGAGGAAGATGATATAGAAGAGGGTGAAAAATTAAAGCATTTGCTAAGAAAAAATATTTTAGAGCTGGCAGCATTCTGTATAGATTTGAAGAAAGCAAGATGAAGAGCAGTGATATTTGGTAGCAGGGGAGAAGATGTGGATTTCTGAGATATTAGAGAGAAAAGAACCACAAGGATTTAGCAATAGCTTTCATGTCAGAGGAAATGGAGAGGAATTTATCTTATATAACCCAAAGACTGTGAACCTGGGTAAGTAGAAAGATGTTGGATATTACTAATGGTGTTACAAAAAAGGAGGGAAAGATGAGGGCAGGGTGTATGTGCACAATAAGTTTTTTTTCAATGATGTGTTTGAGATACCAGATGGACATCCAGGCAGAAATGTCAGAGAGATAGGCAAACGTGAAAGTCTGAACAGAGAGGGAAAGGTCAGAGGCATAGATGAAGATTTAAGAGTCATCAGTGTTGAGACTGTAACTGGAACTATAAAAGTAGACGATGGGCACAGAGCAGTATAGGAACAAAAGTAGGAAAATACAAAAAAGTTAAACACGTCAAACTGACACTGTTAAGAACTCAACAACAGTAAATGTCAGCGTTAGATTTGCACACACAAGCTGATCTCTTCCCTTTCAAACACAGGCATTTTGATACAGGGGCCGATTCTCATTTGTACCAAACCAGTTTGCACTGCACTGACATTAACATGAGTGTAAATACAATTAATGCTTTGAAGAGCCTTTACATTGCCAGGATGGTGCGAATTACTGTTAATGAAAATCAAACAAACTCCAGAGTATAATCACTCCAGAGTTTTCTATGAGCGTAAGCATAGTATATATTTTTTTCTCTCTGGAGTCTTGCATGTGCCATTCTGACATTATTTTTACTACTGTGTACTATTCTGTTTATGGAAGGACTTAACATGGTGAGTGTGTATATGGGTATGGAAGATGAACTGCCTTGGCAGTTATTATTAGATCCATCAACAGCTTTCATAAAAATCACAGAAAGGTAGGGCTGGAAGGGACTCTGGAGGTCATCTAACCCAAAGACTAGTTCAATACTTGAACTGTTAATTTTCAGAGGCAATGCAGAGGATTGTATTTAGGAGCCTCTAGTCCATTCCTGCTGCATATTCCTAAATTTCCTATTGCTCTTCATCCTTGTAAGTTCTTTCATGCAGATTTCTATATGCTTCTGCTTTGGCTCCAGAACTGACATTACAATTTAGTCTGTTAAAATTTATTGCGACTGAAAAATCATTGACCTCGCTAGTACAACTCACTGTAATGAATGTCTCTAGTCTACAAGGCAAATAATACCGCACTTACCAGTTCAGAACTAAACCATTTCAGAAGAGATGAGTATGCAAAGCATGAGACTCCTGTTGTTTCTGCATAATGTAAAAACAAACATTTATCTGATGTTCTCTTCCACAAGTCAGAGGTTCACAAAACTTCTCTGTAAGGATACCACTTTGTAGATGTAGGATTGTAAGACACTGGACCATGTCCTGTATCAGCCACTCTTTGGTTTAACTATGTAAATAAATGACAACTTCACTGATGCAAACTGAATTCCCACAGAAGATGCAGAGCTGCAAACAACTCTGTGAGCAACAGACAACTTGCTTTACTTAATTCTTACTTAATTATTGTGGCAGGCTGGCTGGTGAGCTCACTGGCAGCCCGGCTTGTTGGTTTGAGGTCGAATGGCTCAGGCCAATTGGTGGGGGCATTTCCCTTCCCCACCAGTCAGGAGGAGGCAGAAGGCAGGCTTGCCCCTTCCTGGCCCAGGAATGAGGCGAAGAAGGAGGAACTAACCTCTCAGGCTTTCCCACTGATCTTTTTTCAGTCTGGGGGTGGAGCCTTCAGAAGAGATAAAAGCCCATGTGCCCAGCACATAGGTGGCTTCAATGAGGGACAATGAAGACAGGCTGTAGAAAAGCTGGTGGAGCTGACCAGCGGAGGGGAGCAGTTTCCCCAAAAGCGCCCTGAAGATGCCTCTGCTGAGTGGGAAAGCAGAAAGTGGTTGTTCCTAGCCCCATCCATGGAGAGAGCTGCGGTGTTGGTACATGTAGGGTCTGGAGAGCTGAAAGGACCCTGTGACTGCATGAGGCATCATGGGTCCCTACCCCTGCAAGAGGCAGGAGCCCCCTCAGTAGACAGAGCAGTGCACAGGGCTTGGAGAGCTGATGGGACCCTGTGGCTGCACAAGACAGCATGGGTCCCCAAGCCTGCAAGAGGCAGGAGCCCCTTGGTGCACAGAGTGATGCAGGGGGCCTGAGAGGGTTGACAGGCCAGGTAGCTGCACGTGGCAGCGTGGGCCTTCCTGCAGCAAGTGACAGCAGGACAGAGTAACTATCTCAGTGAGGGGGGAAGCCCTACAGCCAACCCAGATAGGGAGACAGATAAGCCAAGCCCACCAGAACTGCAGGGAATAGAGTTACCTGAAAAGGGAATTGCAGTCCCAAGGAGGGGAGGAGATGAGGACTTCCACAGGGGAGGAGGGGCCCTCCCATTTTGGTGCTTGAAGGGAAGCCCCACAATGAGGGAGGGGACCCCTTTGTGGCAAAAGGAGTTAAGGGCCCCCATTTGTCAGGGGGTGACTTCATGCTAACTGGGCCATGATAGTCATGTCGCCTAGAGGAGGGAGATAGTGTATTTATATGGTTACCTGCTCTTTTCCCCTGGTATCAGTACAGCAAAAATTGCTGTACCATTGTTGTTGTCCTTGTTCCTTTTATTGTTGGGACCTCTGATGTAAACTTGAGTGCTTAATGCTGTATTATGAGATGATTATGAGCTGCCTATTTAGCCTGCTAGTGGTTCAGTTGCTTAAGGGCTTGCTAGAGCATCCCCTACACAATATTTGCTTTCATTGTATTTGTTATCTTTATGTACTGAATCCTATTAATGTAATCTCACTTACATATGTTTAAACTAGTGATTTATCCCTGCCAGGTTTCAGCTGGTGTCCTACTGTTTAACCTGTGTTTTACTGTTGATTGCCTTTGCCTGCTGCCTGGAAAGTCTGCTAAGGGTAGGGAATGTGCACTAACTAGAAGACCAAAGAGGGTGAAGGCCTATGATATAGTGCCTTCATCTGCCATACCCAGCTGAGATTGCCTGGGTTTATGTTCAACAAGAGTTATTGTTTGTGAACTTATATTTGTAAATAGTTTATGGAGTATATAGTGTATTGTATAATGTGTGTATACTTATAGTACACACACACATTTTATAAGTTTATCGACGCTGCACTGTAAAATTAAATCTGTAAACAGTTAAACATCACTGGGTGCCTCTGGTCTCTGCTCTTCTCTTCTCTGTAGGGGAGGGAGGTGAGCTTGCCTAAAGCTAGGCAGTCATGCCCCCACACCACATTCACGCTCACTAGTATCCCTTCAGTTGAAGAGCGGGTACCAGCTACGTACCGCCTGGGCTACATTATGAATATGAATAAACTAAAGATTTGGATTTGCGTCTCTCATATTACCTAATTTGTTGAAGCTAAGTTTTTGCATGCTTTTCATTGTTTGACAAGAGAAATAAAACTGAACAAATTAGCAAAGTACAGTCCCAAGTGAAGTGCTGTAAGGGAATCGTACATTCAAGATGAAGAGTGTATTGAAGGATAACTTGAGGTAAAAAATATCATAAATGACCATAAAAAGTCAAATCAACAATTTACATTTTTGTTGTATGACACAAATAAAAAAAAATCAAATCACTTAGTGTTTATATAAGTGTATGATAGCCCCCCTCTGCACATCACAGTTATTGAACAATTAACTGACTAATTGTGCAATTACCTTCAGACCAGCTGCACCTGCAAAATACCTATCAAGCCATAAACAGCTACAACCAGCTGTAATATTAGGTCTCAAAAATGCATACAAACTTTATAACTGGTTGCTATCTAGCTTTAATTTGCCTGTGTAGCAGGGTCTCCCATGTGGCTAGAAACAACGTCAGTGAACCAGGCTCCCAGCTCCAGGGGTGCACCATGCCCAGCTGGGTCTGGGAGTCCCACAACAGAGGGGACTCTCAGCCACAGCAACTGCCAATGGTGTGTCCTGGCAGCACACTGTGGCTGCCAGGGCCCGAAGTCCTTCATCTGCAGGTGCTGGATCTCTGCAGTGTCTGTCCTGGTGCTGAAACCCAGTTGGGTCCCAGCAGCTATAATATGCCAGCCGCAGGGGTGAGTAGATCTGTGAGATGCACCTGCTGCAATATTGCAACCTCGGGGTTTCACCCCCCACCCAAGGCTGAGATACTGCGGTAGCTGTGTCTCCCAGCCCTGGAGATGTCTTGGGTGTCCCCATGACTGGGAGTTCCTCAGCAGAGGGGGGATCTCAGCCATGGGAGCTTGCACTAACAATAAGGCACAATTAAATCTAATGCGCAATCCATGCAAACGTGCCTTCCATGGCATATGTGCATAGATTCATAGAATAGGGTCGGAAGAGACCTCAATAGATCATCGAGTCCGACCCCCTGCATAGGCAGGAAAGAGTGCTGGGTCTAGATGACCCCAGCTAGATGCCTATCTAACCTCCTCTTGAAGACCCCCAGGGTAGGGGAGAGCACCACCTCCCTTGGGAGCCCATTCCAGACCTTGGCCACTCGAACTGTGAAGAAGTTCTTCCTAATGTCCAATCTAAATCTGCTCTCTGCTAGCTTGTAGCCATTATTTCTTGTAACCTCTGGGGGCACCTTGGTGAATAAAACCTCACCAATTCCCTTCTGTGCCCCCGTGATGAACTTATAGGCAGCCACAAGGTCACCTCTCAACCTTCTCTTGCGGAGGCTGAAGAGGTCCAGGTGCCCCAGTTTCTCCTCATAGGGCTTGGCCTGCAAGCCCTTAACCATATGAGTGGCCCTTCTCTGGACCCTCTCCAGGTTATCCACATCCCTCTTGAAGTGTGGCGCCCAAAACTGCATGCAGTATTCCAACTGCGGTCTGACCAGCGCCCGATAGAGGTGAAGTATCACCTCCTTGGATCTGTTTGTCATGCATCTGCTGATGCACGATAAAGTGCCATTAGCTTTTCTGATGGCTTCGTCACACTGCCAACTCATGTTCATCTTGGAGTCCACTAGGACTCCAAGATCCCTTTCTGCTTCCGTTCCACCAAGCAGGTCATTCCCTAGCCAGTAGGTATGCTGGACATTTTTTCTCCCTAGGTGCAGCACTTTGCATTTCTCCTTGTTGAATTGCATTCTGTTGTTTTCTGCCCATATGTCCAACCTGTCCAGGTCTGCTTGTAGTTGTTCCCTGCCCCCCGGCATGTCCACTTCTCCCCACCGTTTTGTGTCATCCGCAATCTTGGACAGAGTACACTTCACTCCCTCATCCAAGTCGCTGATGAAGATATTGAAGAGTATCGGTCCAAGGACCGAGCCCTGTGGGACCCCACTGCCCACACTCTTCCAGGTCGATACCGACCCATCCACTATGACTCTCTGGGTACAACCCTCTAGCCAATTCGCCACCCACCGGACTGTGTAGTCATCCAAGTCACAGCCTCTTAACTTGTTCACCAGTATGGGGTGGGATACCATATCGAAGGCCTTCCTGAAGTCTAAGTATACGACATCAACCCCTACTCCTGCGTCCAGGTGTTTTGTAACCGGGTCATAAAAAGAGACTAGATTAGTCAGGCATGATCTACCTGCTACGAACCCGTGCTGGTTTCCCCTCAGCATAATTTGTCCTGCCGGGCTCTCGCAAATGTGAGTCTTGATCATTTTTTCGAAGACTTTGCCAAGGATGGAGGTGAGACTGACTGGCCTGTAGTTGCCTGGGTCCTCCTTCCTCCCCTTCTTGAAAATGGGGACCACATTGGCCCTTTTCCAGTCCTCCGGGACCTGGCCCGTGCGCCACGAGTGTTCAAATATTACCGCCAGTGGCTGTATATACAGCCAGTGGCTGTATATGGTTCAAATATTACCGCCATAGCAGGAGGCCAGCTTGTGTGGATCATGCATTAGATTCCATCATGCTTTTACCTGTATGTGTATAGGAGCCCTTATATACACTACTTGTTTGGAGGTAAAATGTATCTGTTAAAGTGAGAATCATGTGATAAAATATGTTTATTTTGTACCTTTGGCTATCTGTCCACGTAATCTCTGAAATGTTTCTGATATCAAAAAACTCTGTGGTAGCTTCAAGATATCAGAGTAAGTTTAAAAAATGAATCTGCTAGTGAAAATATTTCCCCACCTCACATATTTCTGCAGCCTGAGGCCAAAGATGAACACAATTCAACATTATATGAATAAAAACTTTTTTTTAATAATTTTTTTTTACTCCTGTCACAAATCCAATATCTCATAACTAGAAAAAAAAGCATTTTGCCACTGGAATAATGCCACTGGAATGTGCATCTTCCAAGATTATTACTGGGATCCAGACCACTTGCTCCTATCTCTGGGAAAAAAGCTTAATAGGACAATCCCTAAGATGATATTTTTTTAGTTACAGAAAGCTATTTAAGCCATTTTGAGGTGTTTTCACATGTTTCTGTGTTTAGCAGAATTGAAATCATGAGCTCTGGTTGCACACATGCTAAAGTCAATAGTAGTAGTTCTGCCATAAACTTGAACAGATGCAAGACCAGGACCTGATTTTATAGATGAGGCACACACTATATAATCAATTCCCCAAATCAAACCAAACACTCTGCACAGAAACCAACAACCAATATTTTCATTTTTTTGTTGTTGTCATTTTTTACTATTTACAGAAAATATAAAGGTAAAAAAGGGCACAACATTTTTATGAGCACTTATTTGGGGTGACCTCAGTAACTTAACTATGGCGATGTGACCCCTTCAGACTTAATCCACACTGTGCCATAATGTGTTCTATACACATTTTGATTGATCTTTGAATATTTCACCTACTTCACAGGTCTTTCTTACCCTGGCATTAATGACTCCTCTGATTGACTGTAGGGTGATCAAGAGTCCAAGCCACCTATCAAGATAGCCTGGACCAAGAAAGAACATGTTTCACTCTTTATGTGGGCTGTATGTCTGAATCTCTTGATGAAGGTTTCCCTCAATGAAGAGGCCACCATCTGAATAAGATCCTCTATTTTAGGAGAGGCTCTTTTAGCTATTTCATACTCATCTTGGACTCTTGCCTTCCTAAGGTATGCAATACTCATTTAAACTTTGTCTTGCAGAGAGGTAAAGAACCTGTACTGGCCACTCTTCTCCTATGGCTTTGGTTGGTTCTGTCATAACTGTTGTTGGGCTGCTGCAGCACCACATGCACTCTTATTTTGGGGGAAGTGGTGAGAACAGCTCAGCCTATGTACAAACTGTCTCTCAGCCCAATAGTGGCCTTCTAATACCAGCCAAGGAGAAGTATCTTCCAAGAGAAAATAGCCACAATCACTCTGTGTCCTGCTTCTGAGCTACCTGCCATCTCACATGAACTCCAGTGCCGACCTGGCTTCCTTGGTTGGCTCCATTGGTGATTTTTTTGCAGCTCCTAACTCAGGTACAAGAGGCTCCAGCTGGAGGGAGCAGAGCCACACTAACAAGCCCACAAGCACTAAGAAACCCAGATGATGCTTTCTACCTGTCTCCTAACCACTTTTCATCCCAACCCAAGCAAGTGGAAGGAGACCCTATCCCTTTTCCCTATCAGTGCAGAGAAAACCCCCATGTCTTTGAGGTTGTAAGTGGGTGTTCTTAACCAACTCAAATTGATTAATAGGAATTCTAGGAAGGACAGAAGGAATCAGTATGGTGATTGAACCTTTTTGTTAAAATTCACTAAAGTTAACTTTTGATATTTACTCTTACGGTAAAATATATCAGCATTTGTTCTGATAACATTATTTGATATTCAAATCCAGATACACAAAAATTTACCACCACCTCACACAAACCTACTGATCCCAATACTACTGTTGAATTCACTAAGATTATAATCAGGCCGGCAGTTCAGTTTTTTGACACAAAATAAAAAATCCAGATTGACCTCTGGCCAGGCAGGACTTACTAATTAGGCAGCTTGCCTAGGAGCATGAGTTGAAGAAGGGCTTAGATTTCATATGAAGTCAATGGAGAAAGTAGACACATCTATGTCATGACCCAAAGGGTATGATTTTGTGTGCGCTTCGGCACTGCAGAATTATTTCCCGCCACAAGGAGCTTTCTTTGCACGGTGCAATTCTCAGTTGCATAGAGACAACCCCGGTACAAAGGAGTTCCTGCCACCCGTATGTAAATTTGTGTCCCACTATTGGCTGTTTCTAAATTATTCCCATGTGGCAGCTAGCGATTGGCTTGCTAGCCGTATAAGAGGCTTGAGCGGTTTCCGCCCAAGTTGGAGAAGGAGAAGAAGGACTTCACATCTCGTGAAGAACTCTAAGCGCGCTGTGGAGCTTAACGAACCCAGTGTGTGCCTTAAGAAGGATATAGGGGCCTGATCAACCTCTAGCCTCTCCCCGTCGCTGCCTGATCCCTACACGTACCCTTCCCTGCGCGCTTTCGTGGAGAGTCACCTTTTGGACTCTCATCATGCTATCCAGAGCTCTTCTCGGGTTATTTCATCCGGTTGATTCGACAGGCTCGCGGTTCTAGAGCTCTCAGCCGGCCTTGGACCAGAGTTCGCGGTTAGAACTCTTGTCCGCTCTTCTTCTTTTCTATCTGTAACTGCAACACAAGCAAGTTTTCCTGCCTGCACCGCGACCATCTACGGTGTAAGTAAAATAATCTTTAATCAACCTCTATGCATCAATGCCTAATTCTAGTCCGCTGTGCCAAATTTCCTGACCCACATGCCAGGGCTGCTGGCCACAGCCCGCCGTGCGCCCCCGAAAGCCTCGGACGGCTCCTGGCCCGCACAATCTAAAGAATTGCAAGGTAGATGTTCAAGGTGCTCCTGAGGATATATGTTGAAGAGTGACAGTGGTGCCCTTTTTTTTAAATAAAAGCCTAGTGGTTTGAGTACTTATTCAGGAAGCTATGGATGTAGAGCTCTAGGCTTTCCTTAGCTAAAGGGAATTTAAACCCACATCTCTGTTTCCCAGAAGTGTGCTATAGGCACTACCTACGGAATCTGGAGTATTAAGTAGTCAAGACCAAAAGAGTTAAGGGATCAAAAGAAAAAGCAAGCAAAATTGATAAGGGAAGTCAGCTGGAAAGGACAAAAAGAAGGTTGTAACTCCCTGTACCAAGTTTTTACCTTTTTTTTTTTCTTCTTTTTAATAATGAATGTAAAATGCATGAGCACTTCTGGGAACAAGAATTAATTTGCCAAAATTAACAAAGATAGCAAAAGTATACATGTGAAACTAAATTATATCTGTTTGTCTCACCCTCCCATACTTTATAAGTTGCTTATCTTCTAAGATGTGAAGTACTGCAGGGAAGATGGTGTCTACTGTTTTAGTAGACTATCTTTACTTTCACCCAAATCTAATGAAGTTCCTTGGGGCTAGCATAATGTCAATTTAAAAATAGAAATAAATTGATTACTATTTTTAGCCATAAAGTACATTTCTTAGATCAGTCACAAGATTGTTCACACTGCAGTACTAGTGTTAAATCTACCAGGCCATCTCCTTCTTCCCCCATTTTTTCCCTAAGAGGATAATTTACTGGAACCCAGGGGAATCAAAGTCTCTCCTAGACCCTGATCCTGCAGGAAGTTCTGGATAGATATTAACATAAATCGATGTAGAACTTCTTGTAGGATTAAGAACCTGTAGTGATGGACGTTGTAATTTGTAGACACTCCCTTACTTGGAAGGCTATAGATGTGAGGAATTAGAAGATGGTCCCTCAGTTAAATGGGTCAGATACAGCCAAAATGGTTTGCAGAGGGTGCACACTACTCCATGATTAAAAATAGTTGTTGTCCTTCTTGTTTATTGTATGCATGTGTTTTAATGAACCCAGTGATCACTACATCAAAAGCAGTGAATGAGCCAGAACCTGAAAGTATGTATATATCCTATATGTACAATTTGAGTTCCAAGTTGAAGAGGAAATTGACGCTTGAGAGCAAGTGGAATAACCCAGCCTCTGCATGCAATGTTTCTGCGCTGTTCACTGAAAGACAGTTAGTTACGGAAATTTTCTAGCCTCCACATACCCTTCTGACGTCCAGCAATATAGCAGAGAACTGGAGGGCATTCAGAGAAAGGTTTGAGTGGCACCTAGCAGGCACAGAGGCAAAAAAGATAGTTGACAAAGTCAAATCCTTAGTATTCATGCATATCATGCAGGAGGAAGCTTTGGCTGTTCATAATAACTTTACCTTTGAAAAAGGTGAAAATATGCAGTTAAGTGCAATACTGTCTACATTTAAGAAGTAGTGCACCCTCAAGAAAGGAATGAGTCTTGCAAGACATACATTTATGTACAAACAAGCATAGGAGAAAGTGCAGGTCAGAAAGGTACTGAACTAAAGTGACTGAGTAAGAACTGTGCTTTTGGAAACTTGACAGAATCCCCACTTAGAGAAAGGATTATTTGTGACATTGTAGACACGGCATTACAAGCAACACTCCTAGTTTCAGGGAGATCAGACCAACCTGATTGCCTTCTATGATAAGGTCATAAAATCATTGGACACAGGTGTCATGGTAGATGTAGTCTTTCTGGACTTCAGGAAGGCCTTTGACACTGTCTCCCATCCCATTCACATTAAAAAGCTAGGCGACTGTGGCATTGATGCCTACACAGTCAGATAGGTTGCAAATTGGCTGAGGAGTTGTAATCAGAGAGTGGTGAAGGATGGGTCATATTCAGCCTGTAGGGAAGTGAGCAGTGGAATCCCCCAGGGTTCGGTCCTTGGGCCCGCACTGTTCAATTTCTTTATTAGTGACTTGGACAATGGGGTGAAAGGCACCCTGTTTAAATTCACAGACGACACCAAGATTTGGGGTGAGGTGGGCACGCTAGAAGGGAAGGACAGACTACAGCAGGACCTGGACAGGTTACAGGGGTGGGCAAATGAATATAGGATGGGATTCAATACTGACAAGTGCAGGGTGCCGCACTTAGGCAGTAGGAACCAGCAGCATACCTATAGGCTGGGAAACTCCCTTCTCAAAAGCATGGTGGCAGAAAGAGATCTTGGAGTCATTATTGACTCCAAGATGAACATGGGCCGACAATGTGAGGACATGGTCAGTAGGGCTAACCATTCCTTGTTGCGCATCCACAGATGCATCACAAGCAGGGCCAAGGAGGTGATCCTCCCCCTCTATGTGACACTGGTCAGGCTGCAGCTGGAGTACTGTGTCCAGTTCTGGTTGCCGCACT
The DNA here is from genome assembly GCF_030867095.1 of Alligator mississippiensis. Taxonomy (NCBI): domain Eukaryota; kingdom Metazoa; phylum Chordata; order Crocodylia; family Alligatoridae; genus Alligator; species Alligator mississippiensis. Next base: position 62,522,050 of record NC_081825.1, read on the forward strand.
TCAGGAGGGATGTGGACAGCATTGAGAGGGTCCAAAGGAGGGCCACTTGCATGATCTGGGGACAGCAGGGCAGACCCTATGAGGGGAAGCTATGGGACCTTAACCTGTTCAGCCTTCAGAAGAGAAGGCTGAGGGAGGACCTGGTGGCTGTCTATAAACTTACTAGGGGGGCCAGTGGGGAATGGGACAGACCTTGATCACCCAAGCGCCTCCCGGAGTAACAAGGAATAATGGCCATAAGTTGTTAGAGAGTAGGTTCAGACTAGACATTAGAAGACATTACTTCACAGTTAAGGCAGCTAGGATCTGGAACCAACGTCCAAGGGAAGTGGTGCTGGCTCCTACCTTGGGGGTATTTAAGAGGAGACTTTACGTTTACCTAGCTGGGGTCATTTGAGCCCAATTTTCTCTCCTGCCCAGGGCAGGGGGTCAGACTAGAAGATCTACAAGGTCCTTTCTCGCCCTACATCTATGAATCTATGATATTTATCCCTGGAAAAAAACTATGTGCAAGGCAGAAGAAAATGTGGAGGCTCAGGATGTAGAGCTGAATGCACCAAAAGGGGTTGTCCCTAGGCATGAAAGCATATGGCCAGAAAAAAAGAAAACACTTCACAGGACTTTCCCACTGGTAAGAAGACACCTTGCAGAGTGGAAGCAAAGGGAGAGACAGCAAATAAACAGACATGTACCAAATATGGACAGCAACATGGCTACAACCACAGTGCTGCATTTGGAAAGCTCTGTTTTAATTGTAACAAAGGGAATAATTTTGCCAGGTGCTGCAGATCCCAAACATAGAAACCTCAAGTGCACACAGTTGAGAGCATACCTGGAGAATGTTATATACATATGGAAGAATCAAGCCAAATCAATGCAAGAGGCTGGATTTTGCCAGTGGAAGTACACTGCACACTGATTTCATTTAAACTGGGCATTAGAACTCCGGTTACTATTTTGCCATACATGAATACAGAAAATTAAAATTGCGGCCAAAAGTGAATCCAATAAATATAAAAATAATTGGCTATATGGAACAAATACACCAGTAAAAGGAAGATGCATTGCTACCATGCGATATACAAATAAAGTATAGAATTTTCCATTTATTGTGGCACCTAAGGAGGCGACACCAATTTTGAGTCTGGCAGCTTGCAAGAAACTGAATATAGTTAAGTGTGTGCTTAAAGTATAAGAAAGCACCACATATATGCTTCCTGATGATCCTTTTGGCTGTCACAGCCCACATCTGGACAATCTTCTTAAGAAGACACTGACTGTTCCAGAACACAAGCAGCAATGATGTCATTATGGGAAGAAATGTACCTACAGGCCTAAATGCAAATACTGTCATACAGAAAGAGGAAATTAGCCTCAGCAGTCTGTAGCTAATGAACTTTGCAATGCACAGAAGTACAATTGCCAAAAGTGCAAGTCAGTCAGATCCCATAAAAGAAATCAAGTTTACTAAGTTTACTAAGACTTGGATGAAAAAATTCCCAACAAAAGCAAATCAGAAATTTGATTGGATAATTTGTCTTCTGAGAAGAAAATTAAACCTCCTAAATTCTTCAAAAAGAGTTGTTAAAAGGGCTGCAGAGAAGGGGTAATAGGAAACAGAGTGGTAAAGACTCCACAGTGAAGTGCTACTAACCTCCCTTCTGTAGAGGTGTGTTATTTGATTTTTGTTGTTATTGTTAAAAGGGAAGATGTTGTGGTAGAAGTTGTAGTTTGTAGATTCTCCCTTACTTGGAAGACCATGAAGGTTGGGAGGAGGAGGATGGTCCTTCAGTTAAGCTAGTTAGTTAGAGCTGGACAAATGCGTCTTGCAGTGGTTGCTTGCTGCTTCAGGATTAAAGTTTGTTGTTCCTGTCATTCATAGTATGCCCATGTTTTATTGAACCTGGTGATAATTACAAGGCCCAGGGGGCAAAAAAAATATAATCTCCAGTCACCTTCTAACTATACTACATGTACTATCTGGAGGAACAACTTCTGGACATCAGAAGGGACTTCATTATATCTTAAGATCTGTCAAGATTACCAACAAAGATCTGTTTTTTTCCCTTTGTGGTGACTTTCTGACCTTTGGAAACTGGTTCATTAAGGTCACCAATGTTTCACATTGTCCACTAAATAGCTATCCTAATGAAGGTCCTTGGCAGATAGACCGTTGTAGATGGGAAAATAAACAGATTATTAAGTATCTCGTTATTCAGTGAACAATGATAAAAGTATCCATTAGGGATATTTTGCTGTGCCAATTACAATCATATACAGTCATCTGCATTACAAGTCGTTGTCAACTCATTGGAGAGTATCATCAGTCAGCTGATGCATCTGCTACTAGTGGCAGCTGTTCTGTTCTGGTATACAGACAATTAGACATGAATATATGCTTTCCGCTATTTACATTATTCAAACATGACATTAGCTGACACCTGTAAATCTATGATGTATACTTCCTTCTCAATATCTGCACTTTATAATTATTGAAAATATAGATCAATATATTCCTTAAACAAACTGTAATATACGGATAATTCAGCACATATTACAGTGAAGTTGGTAGCACACTGTGTTTATCTTAAGTAATACTTTTAAGACATTTGGGGGTCTGGTAAGTTTAAAGATTGTCAGTTAATAAATAAAAGTAACAGGTTTATTTTCTTTTGAAAGAATGCCATGCTAGGGCAGATTTTGTGAAAAAAATCCCCAAAAAACCCTCCCTACAATCCTGGTAAAAGTTTAATGATCTATATGAAAAGGAATATGTCACAAAGTACTCCAGAATCCCAAATTAAATGCTTCATTATGTTAAATGGCACATAACTTTGCCTGGGGTAATGTAGTATTTACTAAATAAGGTAAGTCAAATACATTTATATAAAGATGAAATCAAGGCCAGTAATACTGTTCATAATACCACACTGATGTTGGAAGGGAAAAAATAATCCCAGATATGTTGCATGGAGAGGTGAATAGGTTAAGACAGTGCAGGAAAGGACTCCTCTATTATATGTTCTTCACTTTTGTATAAAATGTTTTACATATTATTCATTCATTAGTAGGTTATTGATTATCACAAATAGATTTACAGCAAATGGCATTTTACTTTGTCCTGTGTCTTCAACACCTCCTCAGGGTAATAGACTTTCCTGTGGGCTGAAGGATGAGTTTTCATTATTCCACCACTGAAAAGATAGAAAGTAGAATGGACTATTCAGTCACCTGCTATAGGAAGGTATTGGTCTTCTCCAATTCAGGAAAACCTCAGGTATCCTGATCTGTACTAAATGAAAAAGAAGTGTGATCCTTTAAATAAAACCAGGTAAAATGTCTAAATACTATCATAATCTTTCATATCATGCCCTAACCCTGAATTGTGAAAGGATAGACAAAGTGAATAGAAACTGTAATTTACCATGTTCCAGAATACTAGAACTAGGGGCACACATTGAAGTTAGCAGGGAGACAGATTTAACACTAACAAGAGAAAGTACTTTTTATGTAGGGCATAATTATTTTGTGGAACTCATTTCCATAGGAAGTTGTAGCGGCAGATACTATAGCCAGGTTCAAAACAGGACCAGACAAAACAGGACTAAATGATAGATCCAGGAATAACTCTTAAGCAGAATATCAGGGATGTAGCTCCAAACCAGTGGTTCCTAACCTTTTTTATACTGCAGACTGGCAGTGGAGCCAGGAGGGAGCAAGGACTGTGGAGTGAGACTGAACCAGGAGAAGGGATGAGGCTGGAGGTGCTGCGTGCCTGAAGAGCATGTCTGAGGAGCAAGCAAGCAAGCAAGCACGGGCTGAGCTGCCGCTGCTGGGAGCTGGTTAAAGCTTGTGCCGTGACCTGGCAGCTTCATGGCCCAGTGGTTGGGAACCTCTGCTCTAAACTAATGATGAAGGATTCCAGGGAGGGTATAACAGTAGATAGACTACTTTAGATATACCCTGTTCATATGCTCTCCCTCTCAAGCATCCACTAATGCCACTGTTGGAGACAGGCTTCTGGACCAGATAGTCATTAGTCTGTCTCAGTAGGGCACTTATGGTCTTATATTCTTATGCTTACCATCAATAAAAGCAAGGATTCCCATATCCAATTACACACATTATGAATATAGGAAGACAGACTAGAATGGTCCTCCCAAGCTATAACGTTTGTTCCCCTGTATGCAGTCAACTGTTTACCCATTGATTTTCCCCAAATTGAAACTTCAAACCAAATATAGCATTTAACCATCACAAAACTACAAGGTGGAAATTAGAAACACTAAGAACACCCAAAAATATGGTATAGGTAAAATCAAGAGAAATAAGGGCACTTCCAGTTTTCTACCACTATAAAGATAGGGAAACTATTTAACAGGATATACAATTGCATGTATAGAAAACCTATGCTCCTTTTGAGATGAATAAAGTTCCTGATATCTTTTCTTTCCTCCAAGCAAAATGTAAAGCAAAATAAAGTGGAACATGCATTAGATCAAGTCACGATTATTAAAAAGTTATTACTGGTAATAGTAACTTAGTCAACTTTAATCAATTACTTAATTTAGTAGCAATGACAGCAATTCAACTATGTTCAGATCAACAAGATTTTAGATTTCAAACTGAGAAAAATAAAGACCCATTAGCTTATTATAATCTAAAATATCTTGACAGGCATCAGAATAATAGCACCAGAAAAGTGAGATTCTGTCCTTAAAGATACCCATGAATCAACTCCCTTAAAAAGATTTGTTGACCTAATCTATATTTTTTTAAACTAAGTATTGTACTTCTGATAGATGCAGATTTCTGACAATTTAAGTTATCTGAGGGTTATCCCAGTGAAAAGGGCATGAATTAGGTCAAATACCCTACTTCAATTTCAATTAGATCCTTTATAAAGTCCATAAAACTTTATTTAAACATACTGAGCTAGGATGAATTTCATAGTATAGGTGGTACATATTTATATCTTGATGTTGAAAATGCTTACCTAACTTTGTGCCTCTAAATAGTCCCATTGAATACATTACATGTTCACATTACATTTGTTAAGCACATTTGTAAGACTAGACCTTAGGATTTAGTTTTCCAAAATGCTAATCTTGTAGTTAATTTTATTTCATGTGAGTGGTTCAACTGTCTTCAATGAGATTATTCACTTGAGAATTTTTTTTGTGCACCTAAGGACAGGGATCTGTAAATTAAGTTACATAGAAATATTTTTGTGGAACACTTTACTGTCAGAATAGTGCTGATGCAGTGAAATCAAAATATTCATAAACCTCCAGCAGCTCTCTAACCTGTTATATAGCCATCTCCTTAGGTATCCTTGCTTCCTGATTGCTCATTGGTCCAGGCATACAGCTCTTTAGGAACTGGGTAGATTAAATTGAGTGGTAACAGGTCAAAAAATTCTATTTTGAGTGCCTCAAAGTGGACTTTTTAAGAAATTTTCCTCACATGAAAAAAATCACATTTTGGGGTTTTCTTCCTTATTCAGGATAAATTTTCTCTCAAAAAACATTTTTTTTGTGGCAGTGGAATCCTATTTTGTAGCTAGCTCTACAGTCAATCTACCTATTGAGGTCAATATAATTTACAATCCTGTTCGAATCCTCTTTATGGTAGCTTGTCAGTAAACAGATCAGTCATGGGTTTTTTTTTTCTTTTTTTAAATAATGTTATGGACACGTGTATCCAAGTAAGTGAGACAAGCAATTTCTTATGGGTAACTGAATAACTTTTGTTTACTACTAAACCAGTGTAGATTCAAATCCATGGGCTACATATGAGAGACTCCAAATTTCATCCATTGCCCTATTCAACAGCTCAAACAGATTCAAGTAATCCAGGGGTAAGCAATCGGAGCAATTCAGGGGCCACTTAAAGAGTTTCAGTGAGCTGTTGAAATCTGCGTGAAGTGCTGACTTGGGGTTTTGGTGAGTGGTTGAGGGTCTGAGGGAAGGGGGTGCTGCTGTCCCAGAAGGCAGGAAGGAAAGGGTGGGGGCCAGTGAGATGCCACTTGGCCCATCTCCGTGCCCATCTGTTCCACACCCATTACCATGGTTGCCAAACCCCTCTGTTTGGCAGGGACTACATGGAGATCCAGGACCCACATGGACAGAGTACACTCAGCTGGGTGGATGGGGTCTCAGGTGGGTAGGGAACGGCATCCAGGACCGTGATGGGTGGGTGAGGCTGGGATTGCAGGCCAGTGACAGCCTGGGGCCAGGGCCTGAGGCAGTGCCACAATCCACACCCACACATCCCTGCAACAGACATTGGTTCCCCTTCCATAATTCTCACCCAATATAGTTTAGATACATTTTATTACAACAATATAAAAAATTAAGGATAGAGAACCTAACTAGAACTATAATTAACGGAAAAGTCATAGAATCAGCTTAGATCCAAGGTTAATGTAAAAGGATTATGTTGGCTTAAAATGTGTTTCCATGATTTTGGGAAAGAGTAGATTTCCTAATATCTAACCAGAGTTAATATTGTAACATTGTAAGACAGATATGACATTTAAAAACATACAAAGGAACTGAATAGAAACAACAGCTGATCATTTGATATTGCTAAGCATTCAAGAACACATATTAATATTTACTGAATTATTGAGTTGGACAGACTTAACTTGAAAATTACTTTTTATCACACACAATGGGGAAAGAAATATGAACTGAAAGTTTTTACATTGACAATAAATTTCACAAAGCATGACAACAATTAACTTGCATGTGGCAGGAATTATAACTATACCTTTGTCAGTGGTTAAATAATACAGGATGCAAATCATTGTCAATACTGCATTTTATTAACCTCTTATATGTTCTGGTTCTGCAAATGTTGAAGTTTGAGATGCAAATTCAGAGAATTATAGAAATTACCAATGAAAAGCAACCTGTCAGTCATTTTTTATATTTGTTACCATTTAAAAAAAAATGTTAGTTATTGGTGAGATATGCTCATACTCCCTGCTCAGAATCAGTCATAGCTACTCTTAGATACAGTGAGGGAACAATAATGAAATGGTAGTTAATACAAAAGAAAAAAGAGTATGTTTGATGGAAAAACTGTTTGTTTCTTCTTCAAGCAACATAGTATATCCTGTTCTGACACCTGAAACTCTAAAGGAATAAATATATATTTTATAGCCAAAAGGAATATTGTAAATAAACGGCTTGTTACACAATTAGACATATACAGTAAACAGGTCTAAGATAAAGTCCACTCTGAATAAAGGAAATCCTACTTTCAAGCATATTCAAGCAAAGAAACAATGATATTAATAAAAATAGAACATCATTTACAACTATTTACAGATCACAGAAGCATAGAAAATTAGGGTTGCAAGAGTTGGAAGGGTCCTCAGGAGGTCATCTAGTCCAACCCTGTGCTCAAAGCAGGACCATCCCCACTAGATCATCCCAGACAAGGCTTTGTTTAGCCAGGTCTTAAAAACCTCCAAGGGCGGAGATGCCACAACCTTTCTGGGGAACCTGTTTCAGGACTTTACTACCCTCACAGTGAGAAAGTTTTTCCTAGATTCTAACCTAAACTTCCCTTGCTATAACTTGAGACTGTTGCTCTTTGTTCTGTCATCTGCCACCACTGAGAGCAGTCTATCTCCATTCTCTTTGGAACCCCCCTTCATGTAGTTGAAGGCTGCTATTAAATCCTTTCTTAGTCTTCTCCAGACTAAATAAACCCAGTTCACTCAGCATCTCCTCATAACTCATGTGCACCAAGGTCCCTAACCATTTCTGTTGCCCTCCGCTGGACTCTCTTTAATTTGTCCACATCCTATCTGTAGTGGGGGGTCCAAAACTAGACACAGTACTCCAGATATGGCCTCACCAGTGCAGAATAGAAGGGAATAATCACTTCCCTTAATCTGCTGGCAACACACCTGCTAATGCAGTCTGGTATGCCATTGGCCTTCTTCATAACAAGAGCATACTGTTGGCTTATATTAAGCTTAGTTTCCACTGTAACCCCCATGTTGATGAAGATATTGAACAAACCCAGACCCAGAACTGACCCCTGGGGCACTCCCTGTGATACTGGCTGCCAAATAGACTTTGAGCCACTGATTACTACCTTCTGAGCCCAACAATCCAGCCAATTTTCTATCCACCTTAAAGTCTATCCATCCAACCCATACTTTTCTTAGCTTGCTTGCAAGAATGTTATGGGAGATTGCATCAAAGGCTTTGCTAAAGATCATGTCCGTTGGTCTCCCCACATCTACAGAGCCAGTCATCTCATTACAGAAGGTGATCAGGTTGGCCAGGCATGACTTGGCCTTAGTGAATCCATGCTGACTGCTCCTAATCACCTTCTTCTTCTCCAAGGCCCTGGTGGTGGGGGGGGGGGGAGCACTTTAATTAAAGCGGCTCTTGTAGCATCTTGTGTATCAGTATTCCCACACTTCAAAATGTCAGCAGGGATTCTTTAACTAAAGCTCCTTGAATAAGCTTTAGTCAAAGTGTCCCTGCCGCCATTTTGAAGTTTGGGGATGCTGATACATGAGGCACAGAAGCTGCTGGAGTGCACTAATTAGCATGCTTCAGCAGACTCAGTTAATTAAGTCTGCTCTTATATGCTGTAATTAGAGCACATTGGAGCAGCCTCTACACACATCTACAGATACTCCAAGTGCTTGGAGAGAGATTACTTGAGGACCTGCTCCATCATTTTTCTAGGGACAGACATGAGGCTGACCAGTCTGTAGCTCCCCAGATGCTCCTTCTTCTTTTATTAAAGATGGGCACTAGATTTGCCATTTTCCAATCATCTGGGACCTCTCCCAATCACCACAAGTTTTCAAAGATAATGGTCAGTGGTTCTGCAATCACATTGGCCAACTCCCTCAGCACCCTTAGGTGCATCACATGTGGCCCCATGGACTTTTACATATACAGCTTTTCTAAAAAGTCCCTAAACCTGTTCTTTTACTACAGTTGACTGCTTACCTCTTCCCCAAACTGTGCTGCCAAGTGCAATAGTTTAGGAGCTGACCTTGCCTGTGAAGACTGAGGTAAAAAAGGCATTGAGCACTTCAGCCTTTTTCACATCATCTGTCACTAGGTTGCCTTCCCCATACAGTAAGGGACACGTGCTTTCCCTGCTCTTCCTCTTGTTGCTTGTAGAAACCCTTCTTGTTACTTTTCATGTCGCTTGCTACTTGCAACTCCAGCTGCAGTTTGGCCTTCCTGATTTCATCCCTGCAGGCCTGAGCAATGCTTTTATACTTCTCCCTAGTCATTTGTCCAAGTTTCCAGTTCTTGTAAGTTTCCTTTTTGTATTTTAGTGTGCTTAGGAGTTCCCTGCTAAGCCAACTTAGTCTTCTGCCATGCTTCCGAGTCTTTCTATGCATTGGTATGGTTCATTCCTGCATCCTCAGTAAGGCTTCTTTAAAGTATAGTCAGCTGTCTTGGACTCCTTTCCTCCCTCAGACTGGCCTCCCAGGGGATCCTGCCCATCAGTTCCCTGAGTGAGTTGAAGTCTGCTTTTCTGAAGTCCAAGGTCCTTACTCTGCTGTTCTCCTTCCTTCCTTTCCTCAGGATCCTGAATTCAATCATCTTGTGGTCGCTGCTGCCCAAGTTGCCATCCATTACTACATTCTCCATCTATTCTTCCCTGTTTGTGTGCAGTAGATCAAAAAGAACACATCCTCTAGTTGGCCACTCCAGCAGTTGCACCAAGAAGTTGTCCTCAGTACTCTCCAAAAACTTCCTGGTTGCCTGTGCACTGCTGTACTGCCCTCATAGCAGATGTTAGGGTGACTAAAGTCTCCCATGAGAACTAGGGCCTGTGATTTAGCTGTTTGAAGAAAATTGGTCAGATTAATATTAGGTACTTACTTAAATCACAGTTAGACTACACAATTTTTGTGGCTTGGTCACAGCTTAAAGAGAAAATTTTGTGAATATTTCCTGGATGCTCTCCACTGGCCCCATCCCTTATTGCTGATCGGTGAAAAGGCTCTGGTGAGGAACAAGGGACAAGGGGGAGGCCGTTATCTCTGGTGAGGGAGAAGGAACAAGGGGGAGGTCATCTGCTGCCCTTTATATAGCCTCACCCACCAGTGCCTTCCCTGCCAGGTGGGCTGTGAGGCCGGACCATGACAGTGAGGACCACTGGCTCCCATTGAGGACCAAGCATTTTATTATTTTAAGGTTTGGGTTTTTTTTAATTCATTCTGCTGATAATCCCAGATTTTGAAGTTTCCACAAAATTCATGAAATTGCAAATTGAGTAGACTCCTAATTAATATTTCTGGAGGAAATCTTTTCCTCACTGCTCCAAATAATTTTCTCATGTTGGGAAATTGGTAACTTATCTATCTTATTCCTACTGCCAATGGAATAGACTTTGTAACATCTGTTTTTTAGGAAATGAAATGTACCAGACATGCAGGCATCAGACACCTAAACAGACTGAATGAAGATATGATAATAATTTTCTGACCTTGCAAACTTACTAGTGGCTAACAATAATTTCAGCTTCAAATACATAGTTTTCTTTTCCACAAATACCTAGATAATATAGTAAACTTATTCAGTTATATTCTGAATATTTTGAGATGGAAAAATATTTTCCAAGTTAGGTGATCAGACTGACTATTAAAGAAAAAAAGCAACAGTCTGAAGTTTACTGCTTTTTAGAAATAAGATTTATTTTCATGAAAGAGGCTGAAGTGATCATCTTTTTTGTGTTTGTGCTTACATTTCAGATTAAATGGTGGAGATATATGGGCCTTTCAGTGTATTTCAATGAGAGAGAAATCCTGTTAAATATTTTGCAGTATGTCAGGTGGAGTAAACAAAGGTGAATAACACTGACCTGAAGACTGTAGTGGACCATAAGCTGAATATGAATCACCAGAGTTCTCTTAGTGCCAAAAAAGGCCAACTAAAAGGCATCCGCATGTGCCCCCCACGGCACAGTAACAGCTGCTACTGAGCTGTCTCAGAGGCTCATAGTTATTTTTAGCAGTTACATCAGTGTAGTGATGCACTATATTGAGGTAGCTCATCACTACAGCAATCTAGCATCGGCATCACGGTTTATGCCTGTCAATGCTACATTGCTGCAGCTCTCTGTACAGTGATGTAGCGTCTCATGCAGACACAGCTACTGGGTTGTATTAACAAGAGTTTCACTTGCAAATGAAGGGAAGTGATTCCTTTGCTCTATTCAGCATTCCCTGGAGTACTGTGTCAAGAAAGATGTGGACAAATTGGAAATAGTTCAGGAGAGTGTGACAAAAATTATTACAAGTTGGGGAAGCATAACTTACAAGGAAAGGCTGAAAGAGGTAGCATTTCTTTACTCTGGAGAAGAGATAAGAGAGAGGGGATTTGATAAGTCATCAAATACCTGAAAGGTGATGATAAAGAGGATGAAGATAGACTATGCACTGTGCCTATAGGAGACAGGGTGAGGAGCAATGACCTCAAAGTGCAGCAGAGAAAATTTAGTTTGAAGATTAGGAAGAACTTTATGAGTATAAGGGTTAAGCACTGGAACAGGCTACCTGGAGAAGTTGTAAAATCTCAGAAATTTTGAAGAGCAGGTTAAACAGACACTTGGCTGGATGGCTTAACCAGGGATGATTCTGCCTTGAACAGGAGGATGGACTAGATGAACTCCAAAGGTCCCTTCCAGCCCTATTTTCCTAGATCCTAAATTTTCCCTTCCCTTCAGAACTTCATAAAGCCTCAGACTGCAGGTCTTTTTTTCAAGGGAAGGAAATAATACACCTGAAGAATAGATAGTGTGAACTGTTCTCACTGGCAGTGTTGTTATCTTGGCTAATTTCCATTCTGAACGTGATAAAACTTGATTCTGCAGGTCTTTTTTGAGAGAAGGAGATAATACTGTTGAGAAATGTGTGGTGTGAACAGTCATCACGGGCAGCACAATTCTCTTGGCTAACCTGAAGACTTTCTAGCAAAAATCCCAGCAGAGTTCTTTTGGAAAATCTGAAACATACAGAACCAGTGGTAACTTGGCTTCTGTGTGACCCTGGTTATCAGAAGAGAAAAGAGTACTGGAAGAAAGGATTTGTTGTGCAGAAGCTTTGAAAATGATGAGTTTTAAAAATGTCTTAGCATCAATGACATTCAGAGGCTGTATTGCATACTTTCTCCAGAATACCTGCAGGAGATGCTAACTTTAAAAAAGTCACCACCCTCATGCTGATAACTTATTCGGATAAGAAATCATTTAGTATATGATCCCTTTACCTAGAATGACAAAGTCTCTGACTTCCTCTTATGAAATCAATTCTTTTCACCCACAATTTCTAGAATATCTTACATCTCTATGACAACCTCCCTTGGTAAGGTTATATAGTTGAATGGTTAGAAAACTTTAGGAAGCAATAGTTTTTCATTGTGGCTTTTCAACTAAAGAGAGATTCTTGTTAGCAACAAAGAAATAAAATACCAGTTATGGAAGTTTAACAATATTACACTTTGTTATTTCATATTTGTAGCAGTCCAGTCACCTAGTGAGGAAGAAAAGAGCAATGAGGAAAGAAATGCAAAAGACTAGATTCTTGTTTAAGAGATGATACCTTGTATTAGACCAAATAAGAAATCACACAAAAAATTATCTTTCTGTGATTGCTTAGTTGGTCTAATAAAAGGTATCGTGTCTGAACCAAGCATTCTAGTCTTCTGTATTTCTTTTTGTCTCAGACCAACAGGAAATACATCCCTGATACATCCCTGTATAATATGTATTACCAAATACATACCAATACATACCAAATACATCCCTGAAATAAGGAAAGGAAAAGATTTCAATGTTAAAAATCAACTGACAATGAAATGGAAGTACACAACAGAATAATATTTTCTGAAAAGTTGGATCATATGGTCCCTTGAGCATAATCTTACCTATAGAGTCATTGCTTGTTACATAATTGATACCAAATATCAAAGAATCCATGTTATAGAGTTAATATTTTCACAAGAGTAAGTGTTCTGAATATTGTCAGTGTATTTGGTTTGGCGAGCCTTTTCTCCAACAATGGGAAAGCAAATACAGCAAACACTTCTTTTTTCTAAAATATTTATTGTGGCAAGTATTAAAAAAAAGCAACCAAAAAAACCCCTGTTTTCCATTTACTTGAGTTCTCTACTATTTTTTGGCAATAACTAGGGCAATGTATCCTACCATGGCTGTCACATGAATTTCTTGTTTGATTTTTAAATACTGCTCCCCTTTCCCCACCCTCCCCCCCCCAAAAAAAAAGAAAGAAAAGAAAAAGAAACGGCTCCAATGCCATGAAACAGCTGGTTAATAAACAGTTGCCATCTGCACTGGTTTCATCTTTTAAGGACTGAAATTTATTTTCCTTATCTTCTCATGTGGAGTCCTGGGGTACTCATTCCCTCAGTACCGTCCAGAGTACCAACAGCGTGAGCAAACTATACTGAGCCAGGTAAACTGTGAATTCAGGCTGCTAGTATCCAGTACATGCTGACAAAATGCTGCTTCAGCTATGTAGCTCATTTTAAGGTCCTTGTAGTTGCTGCACTTCACATGGCTAATTGGTATAATTCACTCTCAAACACTCATGTTCATATGTAGGTTGGATTTATTTCTTCCCGTAAGTGCAGAAAGCACCTAGCTACTTAGCATGTAATGGACGTAAACATAAGCCAAATAATTACTAAGAATTACTAAAACTGCACCTCTTATTCTGTATTAAAATGTCCTGTCTCGTTTCCAGGAGACATATTCAAAACTTCTGAAAGATATGAGCTGATTAGATGAAAACTAATGTAAACATCATAGATATAATATAGATAATACTTATAGCTTCCTGGAATAATTCTAAAGAGCATGCCATTATAACAGGAAAATAAATCAAGCTTACGCATTTAACAACAGTTTATACTAAAGACGTTTATTTACATTTATTTAAAAATTGATATAGCTTGTCATACTTCACATGATAATACATTTATATACTTTTTCAGTAATTCTAGTAATAAACAAGGTGTTTTTTTTCCTAAAAGGGAATAATACACTTTTTAGAAATTTTGTGTTGGAATGTAAATTCTTTGTTGTCACTACAACCTAATTAAAGTGATGCTTGCTTGATAAATGATACAGTGTCAAATTTAATTAAGGGTTTCTGTGTTGGTTTTCCTAAAATCAGATAAGGAAGATGCCCAAATCAATGGAAATTAGACTGTTCTGTAAAATGAGAAACAATACAATTTAAATGTATTTTTCCCTTTCAGTTATCAGAAACATATGGCCATTAATAAAGTTTTGTGGTTTACACATATAATTTCAATCTCCTAAAAAGTATATAATGTACTATAGAGAAACAAAAGATTAAGCCAACCGTAGATTAAATCCATGCAAGATTTTGGAAACTGGAGGTAAACAACTAAATCAAAATATTTTAGAGAGCATTTGCAGTAAACTGATTAATCATGTGGTGCCTTGTTCATGAAAAATGTGCTAACATGCATGGAAAAGATATTTATTCTCATGGCACTGCAGAAAGAATCTGCATAGTGTCCCATATTTTCCTAAAGGAAACTGAGTGTATAAATGGTTTATGTTTGATACCAACATTTTAACATGTCTAAAGCTAATCTAAGAACTTTAGCTAGAAAGCATATATATGTGATAATATTAGTCAAACGGGATTTGTGTGAAGGGCCGTACATAGAATGCGTGCTAGGAAGTGCAGAAAGTAGGTTTAAATTAGGGAGAATGATACCAGATGGTCTTTTGGGGGGTTTAGGACTGTGATTTGTTTTCACTGGAAAGATGTTTTTTGTTACATTTCTACCATTAGCTTTTCACAGGTGCCAAATCTAGATTTCAAAACATAATAAGAAATGTCTGCTTTTTAAGAAACTGTTTTTTTCATGACTGAACTTTTTTTAATCACTGTGGATTGAAAATAAACCTACTTGTTCTGTTCGCTCCCAGAAATGGCTTTAAAAGATATGCCTAATAAAGGGAAATACAAGAAAATAATGATATGTGCTGGCTATCTTGTTTTATAAAAAGTGTTAAACATAAAGGAAATATGTTTGTTTGTTTGTTTGTTTATTTATTTGGCTTCTTTACTTTTCATTCCATCCAGGAAGAGCACACACCAACTGCAGAAACTTCCATTGCCTGACCAAGGGTTTTTGAACCCGAAAGCTTGCTTAATAGTTGTTTTTCAATTATTTAAGTTGGTCTAATAGAAGATATCAGATTCACCCAAAGAACCTTGTCAAACATAAAGGAATGTATATGATTGATTACCTTTTTATTTTCCATGTATCCCAGAATAATACACTTAAAGATGCATTCCTTCATGTCTCTAATACCCATCTTGAAGTGCTGGGTAAATAAGTACAGGACTGGTCCCTGTATGTATTTGAAACTTGCTCCTTTCTCCTCCCCTTCTTCAAAAATCATCATGAAGGGTCTGGAATAAGAATCATTGTAGCAATCTGGAATAAATCAGACCTCCATTTGCTATCAGTAATAAATGTCTAATGGCATAAGAGACTGATGAATAAAGAACTTTTTAACAATCCGTATTCTCTTCCCACGTCTCGGGGCATGCTGTTTTTAAAAGCCCAGACAAAAACAAAAATGTAAATGGGGATTTATTACTCTCACCTTTCAGCTGGAAACTTCCTCATATATATATATATCTCCCTCGCTTTAATATGTTTTCCTTTTTTCCTGCTCTTTCTTTCCTCACTCTCTCTATTTCATTAGTTTTGCTTCAAGGCTCCCTTTTTTCTCTTTCCATTTGCATCTCCATTACAAATTAGGACTCCACAAATTAGGACTCCAGCTGAAACTGGAAGAGAGTGAAAAATATCCCTCTAACCTGAGAGAGAAAGAGACTTTCTGAGCTAATCAGGAGAGAAGTTGAGGAAAGAAGATGGGGAAGGATTTCAACTGGTAAAACCGTCAGGGATTTGTTGGGATATGCATTCAAGATCCATAGACCTTTAGCCCTTCCTCCTTAGGGATACTTTGGTTCTATCTGAACCTTAGAGGCACGTCTACACATGCAATTAGTGTGATGTAATAAACTTCAGCATATATCATGCCTGAATTAATTTTTCCCAGGCACTACATTTGAACATGTGCCTAGGACTGCAGCATGTTGACCCAGAACAGAGCAGCCTTGGCTGGCAGGGAGCCCAGGGGGGTCAGCCTGCCAGCTTGGAATTGCTCCATCCCAGGTCTATGTAGTGTAGAGGGGCTGGCTGGGACATAAGGGTGCATCAGTGCAGAGCTAGCCAGCAGGCAGCCCTGCACAGAAGCACTCTCATACCTCAGCCAGCCCTGTTACATGTCTACATGTGCACTGTGGTACACTAAGTAACACCACAGCAGGATAGTAATTATATTTACAAGTATTAACCTGCAGAGGTGTTTAGTAGTTTACTGTGACCTAATAGGGCAGTACATGTAGATGCAGAGACTTTACTGTGGAGCTTTTTAGGCAACTCTGCAGTAAATGTCTCTTGTAGACACACCCTAGATCACTCCCCTCCGCCACAAGTGTAACTAGTACAGATGATGCCTTCTAGGAAAAAAATCCTAAACTGCCACATTGAGCCCATCAAGCTTATTGGCTACTGTTAGATGATAGATATCTCCTCTTTCCAGGATGCCCCTCTAGATTCACAATAGAGTTTCTGAAATGTTCAGAGAGAGAACAGATCATGTCAGGGATCTCAATTTGATTATTTGGGTGGTTTGGGTTTTTTTGCCTGATTTTCCCTCCCACCATGCCTTAGTCAGGAAAAGGGGCACGTGACTTCAGACTGTGGCTGGTACTAGTCCCCCTAAGACTTAGCACTGATTATTTTTTTAAATTACAGCCCTGTAAGAACAAATTGTATGTAATTTGCATTGTGATGAATACAGATACACTACTTTTGTTTCTCTCATGTTTTAACATGTCCAAAGCGAGTGTGTTGATATTCCATTTTGACTAGTCAGCAAACACAAAGCACCCAATGAGCTAAAATCCAAATTACATACACAGAAAAATTCAAAGTGTTTTAGAAGCAGTACATAAAGTCATGTAAATTGATAAAATATATTTAGCACAAATATTTGATAAAAACTTGGAACATGATAAAAATCTTGTGAAATCAGTAGACTTGCATTGACTTCAATAGGGTTTGGATAAAATCCTTAATGTTCTGGGGTGTGTTCATTCTATTTGTCATGAACAACCACCAAGAGCGTCTTATGACAATTACTGAAGCAGCTCATGGTACTTATTTCTAAATTGCTATTTTTCTTCTTTTTTGCAGATGCTTGCTAAGAAGAGTCAGAAAAGGCGAGTTCCTGGGCAGAATAGCATAGACTTGATTTATTTTATATGTGACTTTCCACTTGATCAGCTCTGTAAACTCTTTCCTATTGTTAATAATAGCCTATGGGGCAGCAGAATGACCATTTTCTTTCATTAAAAAATACTCAAGTTTTCAGCTGCATTACTCCTGTGTACACCTGGAAGAAAGCCAGTTCTGATTTACTGCCTGGAAATAATTACTGTCCTCTAAAAACTAAATAATAGGTTGAGCTGTTCACTGCTCTTTCAGTGCTTAGGTTCTTATTCACAGCTGGCCAAAGGTACAGTTACAGCAACTTCAGTTGAAGTGTGAAGGTCTGGTCTCTGGATTGAAGTATTTTTGTAAGATAAGGACATGACAGACCTTGACTATCCTACTGTGTTCTTAAGCCTTGTGAGTTTATTCGTAAGATCCCTTCCTTAGATGACCCTACACCAGCTTTCGCGTATTGGTAATCTAAACGCAGAGAAGTATTTGAGTAATAAAAGGTGCAATGTAAATGGTAGGTATTGTCATCACTAGAATGAAAAGTAATTCTAAAAAGAGTTAAAATTGCAGGAGAAACCAATACAATAGGAATAAGAACCTTAATTTATATAGGATATGAGATTATTATGTTGCCCACAAGGAGCAAAATTAGGATATAAGAATGTTATCATGCTACCCTCTAGAAGCAATATTTTGATGTAATTTAATAAAACTGCATTTTGTAATACTAAAATGATCAACAGGGTGTAGAAGGACACATGATTACCATATGGAACAACCTCTCTATTCTAGTTGCTTAGAAAGCTGTAAGTAGGGACCTAATGAATTTGTGATTTTGGTGGAAACCGTAAATTTGGTTGGACTTCACAAAAAAGCCCACTCCACACAAAGAAGCACAGAGACCACAAAAAAGCCCCAAATTGGCAGGGAGTGGGGTAAAAAAAAAAAAAAAAAATGCCACAAAAACAGAAAATGGAGGGAAGCCCTCACATCCTGAAGCACACAGGAAGGGAAAGGTGGGGAGAAGGGGGAGTACAATGGGCCCCCTCTATGCCTCTGACTGAGGGGCCCTGAAAGTCCTGTCCCTCCCTGGAGATTCTCAATCTCCAGGGAGGGACAGGACTTCCAGGGCCCCTTGGCCAATCAGAAGTGTAGGGGAGCTGCTCCACACTGCCATGAAAATGGCAACCAGTGCCATGCTTAGACCATGACATCAGGGGCAGCCACAGTGGCAGATTAAGGTTTCTTGGAGCCCTGGGCAAACAGAAAATTGGAGGCCACCCACCAGGTGAGGGCAGGTTCCCTCTGTGTCTGCCAGGGGGCTGAGACTAGTCCTGCCCAGCCTTCTTGGCACATCTGGATTGAGTCAGGGGGCACAAGCACCACTGTGGTGAAGGTAGCCTTGGCCCAGGCCTGACCCGGCCCCTACACCTGGAGGGTGTCACAAAACTGGGGCTGTGGTCCTCCAGTGCTGTGGGAGAAGCCAAGGTCAGGACTTGGGCTGGGGCTGGGGCCAGGGATGGCTAGTGGCAGGAACACGAGTCCTGTACCACCCTAGGCTACCTACCTGCCCCTCCACCAGCTCCAGTGGGGTGGGGATGGGCTGTCCAGTCTCATCGTGTCCCATTGGTGCTGGTGGCCACCCACAGATGGTGGAGAACAGGAGTGGGAGTGGGGCTGCCCATGGGATCTCCTGGCAATAGATGGCCCCAGGAAGCCGCAGCCACCTGCATGGAGACCCGCACCCATCCTCTAGCCTTTGGTCCTGGCCTGGCTGGAGGGAAGGAGGAGTGTGCAGGATTGGCAGGGGCCCCTGGGCCTAGGCCAAACTGGCCTGCGTGTTAATCTGCCCCTGAGCAGCCGCCCCAAATTCAGTAGGTCCCTAGACATAAATGCATATTGTTAACAGCTTGGAACATCTTGTATTATGTATTTATTCAACACCATTTAAAACTTTTTTTGGTGAATTTTAAAGTAATTTTAAATAAAAGAGAATAAAGAGGGTAGGCCTATTCAGTTTTAAAATGAGATATTTGAGGGGGGACATTTTAAGGGCATATAAAATACTAAATGGTGAAGAGAAAGTCAATAAGGATGTGTTATTTACTCTTTCACAATACAAGGAATAGGAGTCACAAATGGAAGCTAGTAGGTATTAAGTTTAAAACTAACAAAAGGAAATTCTTTTTCACAGTATGTAATTAAAGTGTAGAACTCATTGCCAACAGGTGTTGTGGAAGCCGACAGTTAGCCAGATTCAAAAAGGGATTGGCCAAATTCTTGGAGGAAAGGGGCATCAGCAGCTATTGAATATGGAATTTAGGGATACAGCCCCTGAATCAGAACTACCTAGATTTTAAAAGCTGGAGGCTGCAAGTAAGAAAGGAACAGTGGAAAAAGCCCTGGTCATATCCTCGCTTTCAGCATCCCCCCACTGCCACTGTGACACAGGATACTGGGCAAGATGGACCTACGGTTTGACCCAGAAAAAGGCAATTCTTATGTTCTTATGTTTTTAAAAAGCAGCGTGGAGAGATGATCAGTACTTTCTGTATTCATTACAATAGGAAGAATTCATTTTGACATTTCCTATCTTTATTCTGCTGATTATAAGACATGAATTTTTCCTGAACAACCTATTATCCTCTATGGCAGAACAGTTTCCTGCCTGTGATTCCCAGTAAGGTACAAGTCACAATAATTTTACATTTGGCTTTAGAGCCCCAAACCTTCCTGTGAATGAGTACAGCTGTTATTTTTGGAGGCTGGACTAAAGAAAGACAGGATTTCCCTCAAATTAAAACCCTGCGCTTCCTAGGGTGAAACTGTTTAAAACACGCCTGATTTAGGAGGAAAAATGTGCATGCTATAGTCTAAAATAGAAAATTATTAAATACATCACTGGCCAGCCTGGAAATCTCTTAGTGGTGGAAAGCTGAGTCCCTGCCATTTCCCCTCAGCTGCTAACAAATGGGATGCGCCCGGAGCACTAACTGTATCCAGCTGCTGTAATGCCTGTTCTAATCTTACATTTAATATTTTCTAAGGCTGCTCTAGTTTATGCTGGTGGCTGAACTGATCCCTGGCAGGCCTCACAAGGAAGTTGATATACATGTGGTGGAAAGCCACCTTTGCTTTCCAGCTCAGGTTTAGTGCCAGTGGTAGCTTGGATGGCTTGAAGCTCCCTTTTTTCCCTCTATGCAGAAGTCCTAAAGCATACTGGCCCGTAGGTATCTATGAGAGAGCTGCAGAGAAGATAACATGGTCAAAAGCTCAGAGAAGCAGCTGCTTCTCCAGATCCCATGGTCCTAAAACAGTGTGTGCCCTACTTAGACAGAACCAGGGTGGAAATCAAGGACATGCCTTTTCTAGGTCATTCTAATACTTTTCTTTTGCTTCTATGACAAGCAACAAAATAGAGAACAATGGAATGATTAGATAGGAAGTAAAAGAAACAACATATTCAAATTTCTAAAGCATGTAATTATTTGGTTCAGCTCAGGATCCAGAGAAAGTTTCAGAGAAATAGTTATTTTAGAAAAGTAAAAAGTTTGCATCAATCAGTTCCATTCTACTATGATTGGTGTAGGTTCAAAATACATTAATAATATACTCGATAATTTCAAAATCATCAAACTTCGTGGAATAGAAAGAACTAGCCCAAACCTTAATTACTTGGTTCTTAATAGATTTTCTTAATGACTACTTTATTGGTACCTTTGTATTATTCACTGAGGGTCTGATTTATATTTATACTAATGATACATTTACATTTCAGTCACTACACTGACCACTGCTTGTGAAGACATACTCGATTTAGTTTTAAATTATCAGTGTAATATTGGTACTGGATAATTTAGCACAGGCTAGATACCTGAGTATTTAGTGAGCTTTGCAGATTGTACTAAGCTCTTTGCTGCTATGGTTACAGTTGTAACAGCACACAAATTAAGTAGGTACACGTGAGCTGCAGCTATGATAGTATGAAGAGGCTTCTGAAGAGGGACAAATATAATTTATATTCATTTTAAGGCCCCTTTATGCTTTCAGAGTTATAGTAAAGTAGCCTTAATATAAATTAGAATCACAACCTTTGTTTTAACTTCTCCAAGTTTGGCATGAAAAAAAAATCCATGCACTTTGTAGTATGTAGTCAACATGCTGCTTGGTGATTTTCAAGAACTCATCATATGTCCTTAGCAGTCTGTGTTGTATGTAGACAAATTGATAACAGTTATCTCAAAATGACAACTTTAGAACATAAAAGAGGGAATGTGCTAATAAAAATGATCTTTAAATAGAAGATACTCAGAAAAAATATACATCTCTCATCTTTACAAAGCCGCATCTAAGTATCCTTGAATGCATTCTGATACTTGTTTTGCTATTTTATCTATCATACTTATATATGGTTATACAGTAGCACCAGATGGAAGTACTAAAACCAAATACAAACTACAGTAGAGACTTTAAAATCTCTGTTAATTACATGCCGTGAAAGTTCCATCTTTCCAAGAAAATCAATTTCCAACTTCCAAAACCTTGCTTTTTCCCAACCTAAAAGTTCTCAAGCAAACCAAAACAAAAATCCTGAAATATAGTATATTGTTTTTGAATAATGTTTTCTACAATTTATAAGACAGACAATCCATTTAAATAGAAAAAGATTTGTTTTACATAAAGCAAGAGAGAATACAAAAGCACAGCTTTTGTAATTTTGGTAATATTGCAGTTTTACAAACATATTGCATAGTATGTGTAAGAAAATAGTTCATCTTTTTATATATCTATGTACATAAGAAGAGCATTAAGATGAAAGTTACAAAAAAAAAATGTTTAGCAGATCTTTACCAAAGTACTTTTTAAAATAATATGACACTCAAACTCATATCCAATTTGCATCTGCATGACAGTGAATCAGCTGATAACACTTTATTAGTCTAAATTTGGCTTTTATTTTAGTAACATTTAGACAATGACTTAGAAACTCTAAGAGAAAAAAAAATCATAGGTTACTAACAGCTGAGCATCCTTAACAACCTTCATCAGCTTTTTTCAATCCCTATGGCTCTTATCTTTGATTCGTGCTTAATAGCCCTCTGTTTCTAAATTAGTCTAAAGTGAATTGTGTTATCTAGTTAAACCACTGTGCAGGCAACACCATATAAACTTCAATTTAGGCAAGCAATTTTTTTGGCCCATTTTGGGCTGTACACTCTTTCCTCTTTACATGATTTCATGCACAAGTGAAATACCTTATTATGCATGATTAGCAACATAATTCGATGATGCTGACATCTTCCCCTATGAAAAGATAACTGAACAACCCACAGCTCAAAATGCTGCACAGATCAAAAGCATATTACTATTTCATGTTGTAATTACAACTTTTTTTATCTTATTATCCCAACAAAATTAGTAGAAGCAGCAGTGTCATAGTGTGAGATATACTAGAAGTGTTAGTCTTTGGTCTTTAACACTTAACCAAGTAATGAACTGCAGTACAAAACCATATAGGTAACAGTGCTCAAAGAGGTTGTTTGATGTTTTTATTTTCATTTTTTGAACAAGAAAGAGACAGTATCCTTTAAAATTATAACAGGGATATTTTACAGCATATAATACTATCAAAGATATTAAATACATGTGGCTAATAAGGTCTTTTTATATTTTACTGTTGTCATATGGGCAATTCTGAAGAGGTCAAACAACTATCAAACCATTTTAGTAGTGCCCAAACTGACATGCTAATACAAAAAGAGGCATTATTTGATACATGTATTTATGTTTTATAAAGCACCTCAGAGGATTATTTTTCGACACAAATTTTCTTTTTCTAATTGGACATTTACCTAAATGAAAGAAAATAGTTCAAAAATTTTCTTTAGGGACCTCCATCCTACTCTGTCACCATAGAATGACTTGTTAATTGGGAAGCTCTTGCCTTAGCCATAACAAGAAGTGACATCTCTTTTCTTAAGAGAGATAGAAGAATGTTCAGCCAGCCAAGCAATCTAACTGGGGAAACATTTGCAGGTGCTTTATCATGAGAAGAATGGTAGATAGTGTAAATAGCCCAAAACAGATTTAAGCAACCAAGATACAATGTGAAGCAGCAGAAACAGGCAGAAAGGACAACTGATAAATATCCTTCAGTGTTGAATAGGGGACCTCTTTTATTTTACACCTCAGCATCATCACACCACATCTAAAACCCATGCCCATGGCTCAGCTTCATAAAACTAGCCCTAAAAGAGTAATGATTTCACTCCCTGTTTAAATATAATCTGAGTCTTCAGAGCTGCCATTTGCCCCCCAAATGAAACAACATCTGTAGGTGTGTACGACTTTTCATACATTTTTTGGACTGTTAGGAACAGAACAACTGGGACATTGTGAGAAAGAATCATTCATCTGTTTTGAAACATCCTCATTTTGTTTGTCTTAGCAGCCCTTCTTGCTTGTTTTTGCATCTCTCATGTGCACATGAGTGTTTAGCTACTGTCAACTCCAAACATTCAAAAATCATTAATCAGGCTCCCAAGAAATCATTATATTGGCTTATAAATAGTGACTTTTTTCTTGTAATCTGCCTTCTTTTTTTAGCCTAATGGAGTGCTCTAGTCACATGTGCAAGTTTTCTTTGCAATCTCACAGACTATAGATGTACTTAAAAAAAAATTCAATGGGGCATCTCACATATTTGAATTGTTACCAGGAGTTTGAACTTAAATTAAAGAATACCATGGTGAGAGTTGGAAACACTGAGCTTTCTTCACAAAACTCTCTTCTCTCTGTTTCTTTTTGTTTGTTTGTTTTTTGATGTAACAAAATTCTATTTAGGCAGAAGTAAAGGAGCTCATAAAGGATGGATCATTCAGCCAGGAATCTACACATGTGCTTCAGGTGACTATTACAGCTCAAATAGCAAATGAATAGACTCATAGCACGATATACTTGCAACACTGTACACCACTCCTTAGGTTTAAATTCATTAATTTGCATATAACTTCATCGTAACATTCTTAACAGTAAAAAAGACTCTGAGTCTGTGTACAGACAGTTTGGGAACAGGTTGAAGATTTATCTTCACTGAATAAATTACTCATTGCATATTATTTGTCCATCTTCTAAATTACCAGCAGATAAGCATAGGTAATTGAATACATGATATTTTGCAGCCATCCACTCCCTTTAAATATAATTTGTCTACATAAACATTATATTACCTGTGAGCACAAGTGAAAGATATTTCTTTCCTTAGAAGGCTCTTTGAATATTAACTGTACAGCTACAATCCCTAAACTCTCTTTTTATATTTCTTTATACTCTGCATTGTAATGAAGGGGCCTGTTCAAAAAAAAAAGAGAGAAGGAAAATAAGAGTTACTGTATGATATATTTTTATCCTATTAAATAAAGGAACTAAAATTTCCAAAAGGAAGTTTAACTGGTCAGTCTTAACTGGCTTAACACCCATCTTTTGAGTGCTGCAAGAGTCTATTTTAAATTCTTGTTCAGAAGCAGGAGATATAATTCTTCCCACAGAATGAAATTCACGCCTTTGAAGAGAGACAACAAAAGTTCAAACACCAGTTAAATGGTGTAGATCTCTTTTGTTGGTCTTCTGCATGGGTGAAGATCACCTGGAGAAAACAAAATAAATCCTATGAAATGAGAATAAAGTAGAAAATTAGCCATATTGTTATGGTTGCTCATTTTCTTGCTTTCCCTTTTTTGGTAAACTGCATATTGGACACAAGTACCTACCTTGTACTGCTTTCCCTGTGTTTTGAACCAGTTTAGAATGCTACAGTAGGGTCAAAATGTGTCCTCCTCTTTCTTAGACCGGAGAAGGGGCACTTGATGCCCAAAAGCTTGTCCAACAGCTCTCCCAACTGTGTATTTAACCCAATAAAAGATATCACAAAAAGTCCTTATGTTCAGAAGCAGCTAAAAGTATGAGTTGGATGGGGGAGTTCAAAAAATATTAAAACATACACTTACCTTATTGTAATCAAGTCATCTTCACAATAGGAAACATTTTTATATGTTTTACATTCCTGGGTTCTGCAAGTTTCACGATACTCTTGTTAAAAAGTGTTATGACAAATTTATCAGCAGCATACCACACTGTCTTTTACTGGAGTCCAATTACCAAGGAAAACCAAAGCAGGTAATGAAATATGATAAAGAAATCCCATATCAGTTAAATAGTAGGTAAATATTGAGAGCTGAGTGGAAATACGGCTGCATTATTTAAACAGAGACTTAATGGTGTCAACATAATATCAGTGTACTTGTTAATATTCTATTTCATTTGATTTAATTAATTAATATATGACCATGTATTTTTAATGATATCACTTTGAAAACTTTAATAAAACACAGTAAGCAAAAAGGATAATAAATGTAGTTAGTGTACTGCTTGTTGATGTTATGCATTACATTAGTACTGATGTGTTTGCACTGTGTTCAAATAGCAGCAGTTAGACATGGCTATAAAAAGAGACAAGATGTACCTTCAAAGATATTCTTTTCTTTTCTTTTTTGCTAACCATAAATTACCTTGTGAAAAGTAACAATTTTATCAGCCATTTCCATATCATTCCATTTCCCTCTTTATCTTGTTCGATCCATAAGCTGTATGTTTTATTTAAAACAATCACTTCACATGCAGTAGCCAAGAAATTACTGCGTAAGGCCATTCAGATTTGATAAACAAGAGCAGATGTCTTTTTCACTCTGGAAAGGTAATATTGCTGAGCGCTTCCAAAATGTACCTAATGTACAAAACCCTAGATTAATAGACAAAGAGTAACAACACACTATTTTAAAGAAACAAAACTCAGGGAGGGATTCTGTCTCTTTTTTTGTTAAAAACCAAGTACTGAATTTAATTGTTTAGTAAAGCAAGCATCACACAATGCTTCAAAATTTTAAAATTCAGGGATAAAAGTTTACATCCAAAAAGATGAATGGAAAATTGTGCTTTCAGACAGTAAAGTTATTTATCATACAGGGATTACCAATTCATCTCACCATTGGATTCTGGGCAAATTTGTATATGTACCGTATATATATATATGTGCAGTTCATATCCAGGTCCTGCAAAAATCTAAAACTATGTGCTTCACTTCATGTAGCAAAGGCACCTGTGTTATTCTCCCTTTTGGACAAAAGGTGATTTTATGATCCAGGTTTCCTGATGAAGACTACATTTATTTCTGAATATCTCACTCCCATCTCTACATTGAGTGGTAACACGAGCCACAAGAGAAGGCAGCGTTGTATTCCTGCTTACGCTGGAAGAAGTTGCTCTGCAGGCCATTTGAAGCTTCTGACTTGTCACAAGGGAAACCGGGCAGAATTGTGAAGCAGAGGGACAGTAACAAAGGCTATTCTGGTGTGAGGAAAAATTGGAGTCAGTTCAGCTCCACAAGCAGATGTTGCTACTGGATTGACATGTGGAGCCTGCTCCTGCCGGGGACAAGTAAAGTTTACCACTGGGACAGACGCAGACCTCGTAGATAGTCTGTCGAGGAGCTGAAGAGCTAGGTGAGGAAGATGAAAAGGAACCCATGGGTAGATTTCCCAGTCGGATTGTATCTGCATTTAAAAATATCTACAGGGAGAAGAAAGGAACAAGATAATTTAATGTCTATCTGGATCCCAATATAATTAAAAAAAATGTATTCTGATGCATAACCACATAACCATTTGACTTTATGAAGAGTTAAGATTTTTTTCTGTTTCTCCTGTGATGTGCTGTTGAATACACAGTATATGCAAATACCTCTTAATATCTCTCCCAAGATTATCATTTAGCCATTTGTAACAATCATACAATAACACTGCTATAATGTTTCCTGACCAGGTTGAATTCTCTTGTGTATCTTTTATAATAAAAAATAACTCATTCCATGCAGAAGCATCTCCCAACCTTGAACAACTGATACTTTAATAAGTGTGAAATGGCTTTAAAGGGCATTCTGCAGCATGTTTCTTTACATAGTAAAATGTATCGTTGAAATATGCTAAATTGAATAATGTTAACAATAGCTATATGCAGAGAATAATATAAGAAGGGTATATGTTCACATACACAGGATAGGATAAATCACTTATTAGACCTGATATATGGGGGGAAAAGCTTTAGATTAAAGTCTTATTTAGAGGGGCATTAAACCATTCCTGTTTGATTTTTTAATATTACAGGTGAGTCAAAAGACTTTTAAAAATGTACTGTCACCCATTAAAAATATTTTGAAGTTGCCTAGCCTGGAAAGGCTAATGAGATTACACATTTATCTGACCACATTTCTATAATTTTTATAAAGAACTTCCCCCACTTGCCAAATTGCTCAGGATGCTGATTAGGTACCACCACTATAACAAACGTCATTAATGGAGATGAATAAAATAGGGGTAGGTTATAAGGAAAAATGCCTCTGAACAAAAGAGGTTTTCATGGTTTTGTTTTGTTTTTTAATTAAAGAGAGATGACTGAGGGAGATATTTTAGGTAATCGAGTTCCATGCAGATGCTCAACCACAGCTGAAGCAAAATTGACCACTATCTTAAATGAAGCATTGAAAACTAAAAATCTGACAGCATTTCCAGTGCCAGTATAAGCCCCGGAGACAGTAATATATGACATCCAAAAGGCGTAGAAGTTCTGAAACACCACATAAATTACTGGAAGTCAATATTTTCACTTTAACATCAATCTACAACATTACACGTAAAAATTAGGGCTGTGTGAAGCTTTGGTAGCCGATTCAATTAGGAGGAGATTCAACCCAATTTGGCAGCTGAATCTCCGAATGTGAATAGAACTGGGAGACCCATTAAAAGGTCTGAATTAAATCAGAAGCCTCCAAATTGATTCAG
Organism: Alligator mississippiensis; assembly: GCF_030867095.1. Lineage (NCBI taxonomy): Eukaryota > Metazoa > Chordata > Crocodylia > Alligatoridae > Alligator > Alligator mississippiensis. The sequence goes on from NC_081825.1 coordinate 62,550,311, forward strand.
AGAGATTTGGAGATTCAGAAGGCTTGCAGAAAACAGAAATGGAGAAGAGAGAGGGGGATGGGGTGATCTTCCATATATGGAAAAGACTTGGGGGGAGGTGGGGGCGGGAAGACTGCTCTGATATTGACATCTATAGCTGGCCAGTGACTGTGATCTTTGTCTGAGTTCCCTTCCAATCACAGTGTTCTGGGGGAGGGATATAGAAACAACATATAAAGCTGTGTTTGAACAGTTTGAGGTATACTTTCACAGAAACCCCTGTGCCTATCTCCTTGAAACTTGGCAGGCTACATGCCCTCAGAAGGGGCTACTATTCCTGTTGCTGACATCTGAATCTTCAAAAAAATAACAAAATTATAGGTATTTTAGTGATTACTCATTATAATCTATGGCTGAATCTCTGAATTTGCACCGAATCTTTGAATCCGAATCGGCCACATTCAATCAGAACAGTGATTTAAATCAACAAGTCAAATCACTGTCCCTCTGATTCAGCTGAATCCAAATCTGAATCAAATACTTGCTGCTTTGCACAGGCCTAATAAAAATGTATAGAATGTAGAATGGCATAGCATATATACTACTGGTCAATTCAATAGGCATATTTTTTTTAATAGTGAATGGTTACATAGGGCTTTTCTGTAGACTGAGAAAAAAACACTTCGGAAGTATTTCTAAGCCTCAGCTACAGACAGATGAATATGACCAATGTGAGAAACTAAGAAGAAGAGAACCGGTTAGAATTTTATGAAGTTCAGTGCATACAGTCATGTTACGAATGTGAAAACTGGAGAAAATATATTGAAAGATCCAGCTGGTTGAATGTAATGGAGAGATGTACAAGAGAAATCTATAGATGGATGCTCAGTCTCAAAAAACTAAGCATAACCACAAAAATATCTCCAGCTGCCCCAGGAACACTGAGTTGGGATTCAATGCTGAGAAAGAATAGAAAGAAGAAAGTACTGAAAGAGGTAGCAGAAAAAGTAGTGTGCTGTCTTCCTGGATCCAAGACATGATGCAATAGATGGGTTTTTGTGGTCAGTGCTCAATGACCCACTGGCAATGATACCTGTTTACACTAATGACACTGCTTCTTAATATACCTCTCAGATAACAGATCAGGAGTGGGCAAAATATGGCCCGTGGGCTAGATCTGGCCTATGAGGCCATTCTATCCAGCCCATGGGGCTCCTAAAAAATTTAGAAAATTAATATTTATCTGCCCTTGGTTCCTATAAAAAATGACAAGAACCAAGGGCAGTAGGATCCAGGAGAAGCTCGGCAGGCTCCCACAACTGCAGGGCCCACCCAGCCCTGCCCCCCCCCAGCTGGAAGCCCCAGCCAGGGCTTCTGGCTTGGGACCACATGGCTGACATGGCACCAGAACCACAGGTAAGGGGGAAGGGTGGAGGGAAGGGCAAGTGAGGACCCTGGGCAGGGAAGGAGCCTGGGGAAACATGGCCCAGGGAAAAGCTGAGCACGGGGGGGTGGGGGAAGTAGTCCCATGCCCACTCCATGCCCGATGCCCCATGCTGCAGCCACTCGCAGCCCACATGGGGCTGCCTGTGCCTGCTCCAGACAGCCCCACGTGGGCTGAGAGTGGCTGCAGCAGAGCATGCCAGCCACAGGGCAGGCAAGGGGCCACTTTTCCCACCCTGTGCTCAGCTTTTCCCCAGGCTCCATCCCTGATCCTTCCCAGCACATAGGAAGGCATGCCTCCCCTCCCTGTTCCCGGCCCTCCCTGCTGCAGCCACTCGCAGCCCACGTGGGGCTGTCTGGAGCAGGCACAGGCAGCCCCATGCAGGTTGCGAGCAGCTGCAGCACAGGGCGTCAGGCACGGGGGGGGGGCGAGGGACCGCTTTCCACCTCCCCCCACACAGCACCAGCTTGTAACCCAGCCCCACTGCCAGCCTGGACCCCATGCCAGCTTCGGGCTTGCTCATCAGGGCTGTGCTGCGGCAACAGATGTGGCCCCACCCCCCCCGCTTGCCATGCCAGGCAGTGTTCGCCACTGCTGCCTGTGGGCTGCCCAGCGTGCGATCTCTGGGCGGACAGCAGCAGCAGCCAACACTGCCCGGTGTGGCAAGTAGGGGGGGGCCGCAGCTGCTGCAGCTGTGCGCAGCTCCAACAGGTGAGCCCAGAGCTGGTGCAGAGCCCAGGCTGGCAGCAGGGCTGGGTTACAAGCTAGTGCTGAATGAGGGGAAAAAGTGGACCCACTCACCCTGTGGCTGGTGCCCCATGCTGTAGCCACTTGTAGCCTGTGTGGGGCTGCCTGTGCCTGCTCCAGACAGCCCTGTGTGGGCTGAGAGCACCTGCAGCAGGGAGTGCCGGCCATGGGGTGGGCAAGGGGTTACTCTTCCCCATGCTCAGCACCAGGTTCTTCCCTGTTGGTGAGCAGGGGGTTGGGGCTGTGTGCTGCCCCCCCACCTGTACTGCAGGGCTGGGGGGCACTGGGAGTGAGCAGGTGCAGGAGCCAACGGGAGCATGGGGCCTGCACCAGTGTTCCAGGGCCAGTACTGGTGGGGCCCAGATCAGGGTGGCAGGAGCGTGGGGTCCCAGCCAGCAGGGGCTCTATGGAGCTGGGCCAACTGCCCCCTCTCCCTCCTGGTGCAGCCTAGCCCAGCTCCACAGACCCCTGCCAGCCTGTGTCCCGCTTTGGGCCTCACTGGTGCTGGCCCTGGGACCCTGGTCCCAAGACATTGAGACATTGGTCCCAAGATGGTGACCAGGGGGTGGGACATCTGTCAAGGGGCGGGACTACTCATGTGGCTCTCGACAGTCTGCCAAAACTAGGTAAGTGGCCCTCTGCCCAAAATAATTGCCTGCCCCTATAATAGATGTACCAGAAGGATGCTACAAGAAAATCTTTGAGTGATCCTTTCTGCTTCATGATTAAAAGGAAGATGGACATCAAAGGACTCACTAGTCAGTCTAGACAATGGGTAGGTAAGGCATAAAGTGGAGTATTTGATGTTTCTGAAGTAGTGATAACTTCCTGTATCTTCAATGGGGTAGAGGGAAGTATGGTTTCGATGGTCTCCAACTCAGGAAAAGGGAAACCAATATTTTTAGAAGGGAAGCTAGTTCAGACTAGTTTCATAGTTGGTAGGGTTGGAAGGGACCTGAGCAGATCATCAAGGCCCACCCCCTGCCATGGCAGGAAAAAATACTGGTGTCAAACGACCCCAGAAAGGTGTTCGTCTAACCTCCTCTTAAAGACCCCTAGGGTAGGAGCCAGCACCACTTCGCTTGGAAGTTGGTTCCAGGTCCTAGCTGCCCTGACTGTGAAGTAGTGCCTCCTGATGTCTAGTCTGAATCTACCCTCCGCCAGCTTGTGACAGTTATTTCTAGTCACTCTAGTGCTTAGGGGAACAGGGACTCCCCCAATGCCTGATGGTCCCCTCTGACTAGTTTGTAACAGGCCACTAGATCCCCCTTCAGCCTTCTCTTGTGGAGGCTGAACAGGTTCAGGTCCCTTAGCCTTTCATCATAGAGCCTGCCCTGCTGCCCCCTCATCATGTGGGTGGCCCTTCTCTGAACCCTCTCAATGCTGTCCACATCCCTCCTGAAGTGCGGCGCCCAGAACTGGACGCAGTATTCCAACTGCGGCCTGACCAGTGCTGCATAGAGGGGGAGGATCACCTCCTTGGACCTGCTTGACAGCCATTTGTGGATGCATGACAAGGTGCGGTTGGCTTTCCTGACTGCGTCCCCACACTGTTGGCCCATGTTCATTTTGGCATCAATAATGATTCCAAGATCCTTTTCTGCCTCTGCACTGACAAGAAGGGAGTTCCCCAGTCTGTAGGTATGCTGCTGGTTCTTCCTCCCCAGGTGCAGCACCTTGCACTTGTCAGTGTTGAAACCCATCCTGTTCTCATCTGCTCACCCCTGTAACCTGTCTAGGTCCAAATGCAGCCTATTCCTCCCTTATAGTGTGCCCACATCCCCCCATGTTAGTGTCATCAGCAAATTTGAATAGGGTGCTTTTTACCCCCTCGTCCAAGTCACTGATGAAGATGTTGAACAGCGCGGGTCCGAGGACTGAGCCCTGGGGGACCCCACTGCCCACATCCCTCCAGGTCAAAAATGACCCATCCACCACCACTCTCTGGGTGCAGCCCTCCAGCCAGTTAGTGACCTATTTGACTGTGTAGGTGTTGATGCCACAGTCCCCTAGTTTTTTTTTAATAAGAATGGGGTGAGAGACAGTGTCGAAGGCCTTCCTGAAGTCCAGAAAGTCTATGTCCACTGCTACCCCTGCATCTAAGGATTTTGTGACTTGGTAATAGAAGGCCACCAGGTTGGTCTGACAGAACCTGTCTCTAATGAACCCATGTTGGTTGCCCCTAAGCATAACCTCCCCTGCTGGCCCCTCGTGGACATGCGCCAGGATAATTGTCTCAAAAAGCTTAGTAAAGAGGTATGTAATAACAAAATGCAAATATAAAAAAGGAATAAGAATACTCATTTAAAACAAAACTAAGATGTTGAGAAACAGAATAATCAAGATATAATAGGATTTGGAGAGAAGTATTTCATGAATTGCATCAATGTTGGTAATGAACCAATAATGAACATAAGAACTAAAATTTCTGATATGTGAGAATAATTTGACCTACCTGTTATTATTTATACCTGTTGGGGAGCATAATTTGAATTTTAAAATCAATAGTTATTGCCCATGTGAAAAGGGTCATGTGGGGATGGGGAAAAGGTCAAAACTGGCAGTACCTGTTCCCCTGTCACAATCAATGTAGAAATAGATTGATTTATGCATGCTCATGGATGAGCATTCAAAGAAGTAAACCTTAAAATAAGGTACTACTTGTCTGCTAAAGACTAGCAAACTATACCAGAGAAAAGAATAATGTTTTTTTAAAGCAAAGGCTAGGGAAAAAACACTGTGTTGGCCTGACAATTAAATTTAAATGAATTATTCCAAAGATCTCATGTAGGCGCAATCCTCAGAATTTCTAGTTTTATGGGTGATGTTTTCCTAATTCAAAACATTGCAACCAACACGGGGAGAATTCTATATTTCTGACTGAAAAAAGGAAATGAATCACAGAACTAAAAACTAGAAGTGACTGAAAGTGGGAGTAATCATGTGTTATCCATTAACAGAATACAACCTAACCCAACAATAAATATCTTAGGTCCTTCAAAAGGCCAATTTTATAAAAAAGAAGAAATAATTCTGATCCATATTGGATGGGAGAAATAATTTAAGACAACTTGAATTCTGATTGGGAACTGCTTAGATGCCAGAAAACTGACTGAGAATGTTACACTTGCAAAAAAAAAAAAAATTATCTCCTGCAAACAGCAAAAGACAAAGCAGTTATAATAAATGTAAGAACAAGAAAGAAAAATATAATAAAATAACTAATGGGAGTAGGGGAAGTTAATAGTACTGAATATAAACTAAAAGTTAGAAACTTCAGAATATAGAAAGCAAAAGGACACAAGTTATTATCAATGCCCAGCACTGTCGAGGGACCAGAAGGAAGAATATTTTAAGGGGCCTACTACCCATGCAGGTAAAGGTGTGTTACACAGGCATGGCAGGAGGCAGCCATTGCCAAGAGACCCCATGACAGACAGGAATATTGGCCCTGGCTGTGCCCCACATGCAGCCAGGACTGAGAGTCCTGCAACTGACAGGGCTCCCAGCCCAGATTGCACCTGGCTGCACATGAGGTCTAGTTGGGGCTAGGAGCCCCAACAGTTGCTGGGCTCTTGTTCCCAGCTACATGTGAGTAGCAGCCAGGACCATGAGCCCCATCAGTTGTGGGGCTCTCAGTTCCAGCTGCATGTGAAGGACAGTTGGGACTTGGAGGCCTGTTAGTTGCAGGTCTCTCGACCCTGGCTGTGAATGAGGTGCCGTCAGAACGGAGAGCCCTATGTGGGGTGAGGGTTTCAACCATTCCCAAGCTTGGGGGATGACTGCAGCTGTGATCCCCAGGGCTCAGGGGTTTCACGTTAGGCAAGGCACACTCCTGTGGCTGGGAGCCTCATCAGCTGAAGAACTAGCCACAGGAGTGATCCTGCTACACATGCAAATTAAAGATGGACAGCAATCAGCTATAAATAAGGACCTATTGAATTAATGGAGGAAGTAGGGTGCATGGCAGCTCCTTTAATCTTGCATGTTAGCTGCTGATTAGTGGAGGACCCCACTGCTCCCTCCTTATCAGGAGGAAAGCTAAAACCATGATTTTAAACACAGCACCATTTTTTATAGTCAGCAGCAAACAGCAGAGCTGTCCAGGGCCCCTCAGTCAATCAGTAGCAGGAGGCAAAAACTGTGCCATATTTAAAACTGCAATTTTCACCTTCCCACTGATCAGGAGTAAGCCACAAGTGGGGCCCCACGACCAACTGGGGGGGGGAGGGGTGTGGGGGAACCTGCAAGATTTAAGGAGCCACAGTATATCTATCCTACTTCCATGATGAATTCGGTAGGTCCCTAGCTATAAAATTAATACACATTTTTTATGACTAACTTTATATTTGGTTGGAACTTTTTATTGTATGATACCTATTTGCATGTGTAGGTGGTCTTAAGGTAATTGGGCAATTAATCAGTTTATTGAGCAATACAGGAAACCCTCGCTATTCCCGGGTTTGGCATTTGTGGTTTCAAATATTCGTGAATGCCGAACCCGCATTTTAAATACATTTTATGCACTTACAGGAGCTCCTCAGGAGCTATGAGCTTGCTGCCACTGGGCTCCTGCCACCGCCGCTAGGCTCCCACTGCCATCACTACTGGAGCCATGCACCTCCCCCCTCTTACCCCCAGCCACCAGGCATACTATGTTCATGAACGCAGTGTCTTATTCACGGATTTCGCCATTTGCAAGGGATACAAGAATGCATCCCCCGCTAATGGCAAGGGTCATCCGTACCTGTAACATGTAGAGGCGGCCTAACATATAATGAATAAAATGAATTCTAACAATGTTTTTGATGATGGCAGAACTGTTAAGACTAATAAAGAAAATGCAGAAACGTTTGACAGTATTGGTTATAGCTGTGTGGGTTTAAGGACACAGGCAGACAAGGTTCTTTGGGTAAACATGATTCCTTTTATTAGATCAACTAAATAGTTGGGAAAATTGTTCTTTACATTCTTTCAGGCACCCTTCTCAGGCATAGGGAGAGTCTGTTGGGGTTTGTATGCTCTCCTGGGTGGAATAGAAGCTTAAGCCAGTATGCAAAATGCAGGTCTGTGAAAATGCAAATTAATGGTAGGGAAGATCAGAGGGGATGGGTGTTAATGGGAGTTAGTGACACAGGTATGTTGGGGAGTGGGGGAAGGGGAGAATGTTGACCTGGTGATAGAATGTAGTTGGTAAAATGGAGAGGGGTTACCTGGTGTTATCGGATGTCAGGCAGGTTATAATGTGCCACAAATCAAATGTCTGTGTTCCATTCTAACAGTAATTTGGAAGCATGTTCAGTAGCACCTACTAATTTTAGACATTTTTATTCATCTCTAGATAACTTGCACATAAAAACTTTAAAACAACTGGCTCTGGAGATCTTTGGAGAATTCATGTAGGCTTTTCAGTAAATGGTGGAAACTCTAGAGGAAAAAGTTAATTGTGTTCTGTTCTATAAAAAGGGTCAACACTGACACAGGTTGTTATCTATTTCATATTAGAGGATTTTTCAAATCTAGAAGATAAAGCAACAGCAAAATCCAAATTAAGACTAGAAATAAGGCACAATTTTAAGAGTGAAAGTGATTTATTGCTGGAATAGATTACCAATGATGGTAACAGACTCAGCATTATTGGATATTTTATAACTTGTTAGAGGTTTTTTTTAATATATGTATTCTACTTCAAATGAGAATTAATTCAGGTAATTTTGAGGGCCTGTGTTATGCAGGAGATCAGATTAGATTATCATATTACCCCCTTTTGTCTGATAAAACACTAATCTATAAATTTCTATAAAGGTTTTTCTTCTTTTCTTTTGCATTAGCATAGTTACACTCATGAAAGCTTCTGATGTAGATGTGCTGTAAAACAGGGACTTCAGTGGAATTACTCTGGTGTAAATCAGGTGAACCTGGCAGAATTTTTTTACTAATTAAATTAGCAGGCTTTGTTAAACTTAGCTGCTCATTAATTTCCATCTGAGATTTGTTTCACACTGTGCTGTCACCAAACTGGATTTTTTTTTTTGCTACAACTGAAAGAGAAGCAACCTTGTTTTCTTCTGCTGGTAAACTGCTTTGAGGCATGGATTTGTCCATGCAACATGAAAATCAGGCAAATGGAGTGGTAACAGAAGGAAATGAAATGGTGAAATATTATTTGAAAAGACAGCTCTGTGATGTAATGATCTTTATAAGTAACAACTCAAAGTAAATTAAACCCTTTGGCAAAAAAAAATCCAAACTTCAATGATAATTGATGAAAGAGCATTCTCCAGCTATATGAAATGAGCCTCTTTTTATGCTGTGTTTTATTCTCCTGGAGCAATAATTGTGTAAGAAAATGTCCCCTTTCAAGATGCACTCTGAAAGTGCTTACATTTTGGGATAGGTAGGGAGGTAATATTCTAGAGGCAGAACTGAGGTGGATACTTGGGAGCAGAGTGCTTGGCAGGGTCTGCAGCCCAATAGTTCTTCAATGAATTCTGTGAAGCATGGTGGCCCAAGATCAGGAGAATGTAAGGATGTTTAAAGTTATCATCACAGCTCAGGCTCTACTCATGGCCTTTTGTACTTACAAACAAAGAGCTTTATCTAGCATGAGAGACTGCTCTTTACTAGGGGTGTCTGAAGTGCCGTAATAGATTCAGATTTCGCCCGAATCAGGGACAGTGATTTGATCCATTGATTCGAATCACTATCCTGATTCAATTCGGCTGAATCTGAATTTGAAGGTTCGATGCTGATTCATAAGTGACTCTGAGCTAGAGCATAAACTCCTCTCTGTGTGGACATTGTCCTCTTCTCTTTCTGGTACACCTCCAAACACCTTATTGGTGCTTAATACACAGATATATACCTAATGCAACTTAATAACAGGAGTTCTACACATGAAGAACTTGTGAAACTGGGCCCTACATTTTCCTTCATTACAAATTAATTTTGGAGGGAAAAATCTTAGTGTAGAGAAGCAAGACCACAACTTTCCATATTTCCTCAGCAAAAGGGATTGCCTACTAATTAGATCAGTGATAGATATCAACCAGCTACTCTGGCTCTGCAGAGTGGGGAGGCACAAGAAATGAGTAAGAATATTAAGATTCTTTTTGGAGGCCTCCCTAATTAACTGTTTGAAAGCAGTTGGGCAATTGTTGTTTTCTTTCTGAATACATACAAAAAAGACCAGCTTTTAAAAGCAGGTACAGACACAGTGCAGCATGTAAGGGAATACTAAATATGTGACTATGGAACATATACAAACTTCTATTATTTCCATTATAAGTAGAATTTAGATTAATAAACTGCAAGCAGCTTCTTCTAAATGGAACAATCATTTGTAGTTTTCTTCCAGTTAAGACATAATAGTTTTCACCAAGTAAAGGTTTGACAGTTGTCACGAGATACCACAATGAATTATAAGAAACGCTGAGGATGCATGACCAAGTGCTTGGGTTTTGTCTTGGAAAATTTGTAATCAATTATATTTATGACCTTTAAAGGCCCTCTTTTAGGCTGTATGGCAACTATAAACCCTCAAACCATGAAGGGAGAGGCTGAAAGAGTCCACAAAACTGGCTTCACTGCTTTTTTTGTTGTTGGGGGAGGAAAACACACAGGACAATCCAGACTCATTATCATAAAACTGAAGGTAAAAGTATAAGGCCTTATTTTTTTGAGTTAGCAAGAATCCTGAAACAAAGGATCATTAACCTCAAGAGGGACCCTTTGTGAGAAGAGGAGATGAAGGTAGAAGTCACAGACCATGTCATCAGCCCTGACCATTCTTACTAGAATCCGAAAGACTCTTGGTTGTGTAAGCTCAGTCTCTGGTACGGCCCTCATTTGGTCTCTTGATTGAAGCAATAGCTCTTACTCTACATGAGTCTGAAAAATATACTTTTTTATCCTGCCTTTTTCCATTTTGGGGTATTGGGTTTTTTGGTTGTTTTTTTTCCTTTTTGCCTTTTGCCTTCAAATTGGGAAAAATCCCAGTCCTTTTACTATATGAAGATAAATAGTTGAAGATAAATATAATAGTAAATTAACTTGAAAATGTCTCAATGATTTTGAAAATATTGAAAAATATATCATATAGAAACTCATCAAAACAAAAACATTTCCTAATCAGTGTCAACATTGACAAATCAGCATTTCTTCCAAAGAAATGTTGAGGTACTCCCCTTCAGCCCTATTATTTATTTACTTACCATATAGGATGACAAGTAGCTAGTTATGTTCCATAAAATATTTTGAAGACAATATGAAAAGAAACCTCATTCTATTTGTTTGGTTTTGTTCCATGCTAGTTCTTTGGTTCTCCAATTTAATTTATCGTTATAGTTTAATGAATTCACTTGAGTAGGGTATCTTTTCCTTTTAAGTTTCCTTTTTTTTTTAAGTTGGTTAAATGGACAAGTTTAACTAACATCCTTAAAAACATGTGGATTTAAAAGGCCATGATATTGAAAAGAAAATATAAGAGGAAACTCACCCTAAAACAGCAAACAGAAGAAAATCTATCATGGACATAGAAACTTTAAAAAGACTAGAAAGTAATAAAATCCTAAAAGGTTGAGAAGGGCTACAATGGAAGGTAAATTGCTACAATGGACGCTATTTAGAAATTTAGCACATGCTTTCTTCTACTACAGTGTTATTTCCTACATAAATATGTTCTTAGACATTTTGCAATGTTTTAGATGACAAAATTAATGGAGTTTCTACCACATCTTTCAGAAGATTATCAAACAATCTAACAATGAGATATAGAAAATATACCCTAACATAACCCACTCTGTACAGAACTAACTCTGCTTCAGCAAAGATGTAAACTGAAATACAGGAAGAAGTAGAGAACAACACATGTATAAAGTTTAAATTAATACTTTCAACAAATAGTCATATCATTATTAGTAGGCTAGTTAGAGGGACCCCAGCCAAGAATCAAACCTCATTATCCAAGAAGGTATATAAAAAAAGCAAACTAAAACATTCTTTTGCCCCAGACAGCTTGCAGTCTAAAAGTATAATAGCAAAGCAAAACTGGACAAAAAATGGGGAAAGGGCTGGGAACAAAGTGACAGTAAAGGTGAGTATGTTTGTGTATATGAGTAATTTTCTCCTTTATTTTATTTGGCCTTTGCTAGACAGTAGGAGTGTCTGAAGTGGGCCCTATTCAGCCCAAATCAGGGACAGTGATTTGATTCGGATCTCTGTCCCTGATTTGATTTGGCTGAATCCAAATCTGAAGGTTCAATGATGATTCAGAGAATCAGCAATTTGGACATAGACAGTTTTAAAAGTTTTTTCTACATACCTTGAGGTAGCAGACATGGCTCATGATTGCTGCAATACTGGGGTGCGTGGAGCATCCCACAGGAGTGGGGAAGAGGCCCTCCATGTGCTCAGCGGTGAACTTGGAAGCAGACGCGAAGTACTTCTGGTCCACTTCTGGGTCCTCCAGGGAGTACACTGGCCCCCCCGCCCGCTCCTCCCTGGCTCAGAGATCAGCCACAGGGGGACCCCAGGTGCCCTGAGTCACTGCGCCGGGCAAGGATAGGCAGCTCCCTAGCATGCTCCCCAGTGGACCTAGAAGTGGATTGGAAGTGCCTCTGGGTCTGCCACCGAGCGCATTGGGGAGCCCCCCGTACTTCTGTGGGATGCTCCATGTGCCTCAGTATCGCAGCACTCATGAGCCCCTGCTACCTAGAGGAATGTAGAAAAAACATTTAAAACTGTCTCTATGTCTGAATCTCTGAATCTTTCTGAATTGATTTGGAGGGTTCTAATTCGATTCAGAGAGATTAAAAGATCCTCTGATTCAATTCTGATTCAGAGATTTGGCCACCGAAGTGGGCCGAATCTCTGCCGAATAAATCAGGGACTGAAGCTTCGCACAGCCCTACTAGACAGTGAATGTTGCTAAAAGGGAGGGGCTTGGCTACATGGAAATAATCTGTTTGAAAAAATGAATACCACAAGAATCAGGATTAGATTTGGTTTCATAAGAACTTGGTCCAGATAGACATCCTTCTCCTTCAAAGACAAATCTTTCATCAAAATCACTTAAATCATATTATCAATATTTGAATTGACACCATCAAATACTCCTTTAGCCATCTGATCATCTTAGGCTGAATTATTTATAGTATGATATATTTGTATGCATTTGTAGGCTTTGCAAAAAATGGTAATTACAGGAAGAAAATACCATGATGTGAATATCTTTGATCTTGTCTACTGTCTTTATATGTAGAAGAAGCAATAGTCAATTAGCAGCCATGGGCTTGTATTTTTCAGTGATGGAATGTTTCTTCTTATATGAACTGATGGAATCTGTTAATGCCCAGAGCTTCTAATTCTATTTTATGTGTAAATGATGCTACTTTAAGCCATTGGCTATGGTTTATTTATAGAATAATTCATAGCTCACAATTAAATGCCAAGCTGTAATTGAATCAAAGGATTCTGCTGATCTCTTGAATCACAAGGGTGTAGCTCAAGTGCTTCATAAAGAGCAGCAGAACCTGAAAGTAAATTATAGCCTCCAGTACTCAATCTGGGATCATTCTTTATAATTTATAATTCAAATAAAAAGATTATTGTGATACTGAAGTAAATAAAAAGAAAAAGTATTGAATAGCAGAAACCAGAATGCTTGCAAAAGTTTTCAGTTTATGACAGGAATGACTATAAATCATATTATATAAGAGAAATAGGACTGAGGGAAAGGGATTTGGTAAACTTATTTAAATTCTTCAAAAAATAATATCAAGGTTATTGCTAAATAAAAGGGGAGCATATCTTTCATAATTTAATCCAAGTAAATCCAAAATGTTCTTAGATTTTGTTATTAGTGGTTGATTTCAAGTACTATAAAAATAATTGCTAGCATATGAAGGAGATAATTATGCTTCAGAAAAAAAATAGAAATTCATTATATTTATCTTGTCTGAATTTGTAGAATAAGTAAAAATCTCCATATGTTATAAAGTACAATTTGGTTAGCTGGTATATGAACTATACAAAAATAAAGTGTAGTACTTTTCTAGTACAAAACTTCTAATCTTAAAATAGTGCACTAATGCATATATGAAAGTGATCAAGGGATTTGTTTATCATAGAAAGCAAGGATTGCTTTTAAGCTTCTGATTTAATTTGAAAAAATGTTCTATTAATAAAATAAAAATAAAAACTCTTTCAAAGTGGAGTTCTCATGAGCTAAGAAAGAAAAAGCTGTAAACTATTCAGTATGACTAAATTTTAATTATTATATACTTGATGTAATACTTCTCATATACTATTCCTGTACATACCTGCTTTATCTTTTTATTCTACAATTTAGCACTCACAAATGGTGTTGGATTATTTTGCCCTGAACATCAAAGCCCCCTGTGTATCCACAAAGAACTTAAAACATGGGCAGCAACTACCAAACCTTTCCAAACTTATCCAACCAGTATGCATCAATCTGTGTTGTAAGAAGAACAACTTTAGGGGCAATTAAGCAGTTTAGCCCAAACTGAATGACAGCATGGTTACTACCTGTTGATACTGCCAAAAAATACACTAGTTAGTGTCAGTTATGAATGGTTGGTTTTTTTAAAGGGAAATGTGCCCTTTTAGAAGAAACATTAAATCCATCATCAAATCTTTACTCACAGAGCACATTACATGAGACGCTACGTCGCTGTAGCGATAAGCTATGGCAATGTAGCTCATCGCTGTGGCGACAGTGTAAGCAGGCACTAACTGTAATGTTGCCACTACTGCACAGTAGGGTCAGAAACGCCCCAGGTGCCACTGAGACTGTGCAGTACCGGCAGTTTTACCGAACATAAAACTTCACAGTAATGCTGGAATTAAGGAATTTACAAGAAACATTTTGCTTTATTAAATATCTCCTAGTAGATAAAAAATGGAGGTGGAGAGTTACAGTAATAAGATTTCATGACAACTATTACTGAACCAGCATGGAACTAACCATCTGGGAAATCCCAGATGGGTTTACAGTTTTAATTGGTGGAAAATTTAATGGCAGTTTAGGAATTTAACAAGTATTCATATACAATATTTTGCCAAACCTACCTGTCAGCTTGTGTTGATATTATTGAATGTCTTTAACAGATGCTTGTATTATGAGTAAAATATTTGTGACAACAGTACTTCCTTTTTTATTTGAATGGTTTTGAAAACCCTACTAGAATATCATGACATCCAGAGGCAGTGTTTTGGCAAATTAAATGTTTAAACTTACGCGTATGAGGAACTTGGGTAAAGAATCTAATCAATTTAACTTTCTTTGGCTAGTCAGCAAAGTCAAATTGATTCAATATAATCAATTTAACTTCTTCGATAATGATAATCAAAGTATCTGTTATCCTAAGTAATGCAATTACAGAGTATTAGATTTTTTTTCTCTCTCAAGCTTCACCAAAGTGTTATTCAAAATTTATGATTTATTGGTTGGTTTGTCATATCATGTCAGTCTGCAAAATCCTAACTGTGAAGGGCATAGTCAATTCCTAACCTACCAATTAACTGACTCATTTTTAGGGATCTAGTGAAGGACTTGAGTAACCTGCAGCATTTCATTCCATATAATATGTACAATTTTGAGTGCAAACACTTAATGGGTTTTCTTAGTATATTTGTTCCTGAAAGTAATGGTGTGAATAAAATGGAATACTTCAAATTTTTTTTAGAAATCAAATAATGATGAAAGAGTATGACTTAAGTAAATTCATTTCTAATTTGGGTAATCACAGAATATTCCATGTGGTTTTTATGTTGCCCTGCATGTAGTACTTCTTACACAGCATGCTTTCATTTTTCTTGTGCATTTGGCTGGACAGAGCTGCAGAGCATTCAATTCTGCACAAAACTTACCTCCCCTTCTGTGGACTGCAAGTGCAGTTCTTTCCTGCAGGTGGCCTTTAAGTCTCCTGCAGCAGCGCTAACTTGCACTCCCCTGGGAGCTTCCATTATTAAAGATCTAGTTGGAGATTCAAGTCTGAAAAACAAAAATATCCATTAAATAGGAACCCCCTGACAAAACCTCCCAGGCCCCAAAAAACATCAAGCCACATTGTATTCAACTACTTGTCCCTGCCATCTCCCTTCCTAAATCTAGATAAAGAACATTAATTAATGAAAATCTATTGTCAAGACAAATGAGAAGTGAATTGTTCCAGAAACTGGTCATCTGGTCTCCTTTATGACTCTAAATCAAGAAAACACTCATGCAAGTGCTTGATTTCTTAAGACAGTGCTTATACACATGCTTAACTTAGTGTAAAGAAATGTACCTAATGTTACAAGCTATTTGGCACACTTCAGTTTTCTACTCTAACCACATGCTGATAAGCTGTGTCTACTCTATGTATCCAGTGGAAGATGTTCTTTTAAAAAAAGTTTAAGTTAAAAGATTTCCTTTGAGGGTTTTTACAATTGAAGCTCATTGGGACCTCTTCTTCTTTCACAGAATAGCTGCACAGGATACTGGAAGGGTGCAGGTAGAGGGAGAGGCCAGGTGTTGTATGCATGAGAGAGAAAGGATTTGGACCCTCTGCCTGTCTGAATTTTCCACTTTCTGCATTCTATTCACTTTCCTCTGCTAACTGCCCATTTCCTTTTTAAACCCATTACAATGGTCACATTCTTTATTTCTTTTCCCAATGCAATTAACCACATTGATTTTATTTATTTTTATCATCTAGTTTTGTCTTCTCTATCTTATAATTTCCTTATATCAAGATTCTGGATCCATCATAATCAATAGTGGTGTTCCATTTGGTGGGCAACCTCACATTGTACCAGTGTGCTTTGTTGAAAGTTAAAGTTCCAGCAAGAGACTATGGGAGGTAGTCCTGAATAAGTAAAGATAACCTAGTACAGGGATGTCCCATTGATAAGTGACCAGGGCCTGTACACCCCATAGGCTGCATCAGCAGGGACCACACACCACATGAGCACCCGCTTACTGTACTGCCCACACAGGACTCTCCCTATTGCACCATGCACCAAGGCATGGGTACCTTGTCCTCATCCTTAGCTGCCCTGGCCACAGATTTTCCTGCAGCACAATGCTGTTCTGAGCCACGTGCTCTGGGCCACAAACTTATTCAGTACAGTATGCCATGCTGACCCACAGTGCTGGCATGAGGGCAGAAAGTGGAAGTCAGAGGAAGGAAGAGGATCTGGGTCACTCAAGTGGCTGCTGCAGCCACAGCAATGTGGGAAACAACAGCTGAGTGAACCCAGGGGGTGCAAATTAACCCCTTGAAGGCTGCTTACTCCCTCATCTAGCAGAGAGAGCACTTCACTGAAACTCGGGAAACCTGGATTAAATTCCTGGATCAGTCAGGAATTTCTGACCTTGTTAACACCTTGGACAAGCCACTTATCCTAAGATATACCCCAATTCCTCATCTGCAAGATAAGGAACATATTACTCATGTACCCAACTACATGCATCTAGGGAAGATGAAACTGATTAATAATGGTGATGTATTTGCTACAACAGTCAGGGCCATCAGTACTTAGAATGAAGTAAATTATAGAAGTATATAATTATTTGACTAGAAGTATTGGCAGATAAAAATCGACTTAAATATCTATTAAGTAGTCATAGGAAACTGGAATTTGATGTTTCATAATTTTTTTAGCACTCTTGCACAGACAAGAGAGATCAGCAATGGATTAACTTCTTGAAGCTACATTCTTTTATGTGAGTGATAACAAAGATGAGATTTAAGCTACCAATCACTGAGGTAGCATCTATGCAATATTTCTGACTGCTGAATATCACTGACACTAAATGACAAATTATCTGAAAGCCTTTATTTGGCTGCACAAAATGAATCTCTTTGTAGGGACATCCAGATATGAAATCATTAGGTACTTGGGGTTTTTTTTGTGTGTGTCTAGGTAAGAAGGCAGATACACATCTGTTGTTAAAGAAAAGGAAAGAGAAAACTTTTGAAGGTACACTTCTTGTAATTTGATTTTATTAAAAAATGAAATACCAGCCAAACCTGATTATTAATTATGATTATCACTTGAATAACACCAATAAGGGGACAAGGAAGAGCAGGTAGAGGTAAAGGGTAAGAAATATTTTAAAGAAAGAAAAATGTTTAAAATGTTTTTTAAAAGCATGGTGATGAGGAATCACTACTCTAATCACTACATTGTATTTCAAGAACCAATCTATTCGGCTTGAAAACATCCCTTATCTTTTCATTCAGGTATTATAAAGGTAAGTAAACAAATGTACTTAGCAGGCTACTTTCTTTCCTTTTGGCATGTGACATTCCCATTTCAGATTGTAGCAAAAGACAGTCTCTCTGATATCTAAATGGATCATATAGTCACAGGACAGTTAGGAAAGTAGGGATGGAAGGGACCAAGGTTATCTAGTCTAGCCTTCCACTCAAGGAAGAGTCATCCCTGACTAAAACATCCTAGCCAAGTGTCGATCTAACCTCCTCTTGGAAATTTCCAGGAAAGAAGATTCCACAGCCTCTCTAGGTTGCATGTTCCAATGGTATGCAGCTGGGAGATTGCAGCAGCTGTGGTCTCCTAGCCATAGGGGTGTGTGGTACACCTCCATGGCAGGGAGCTCTGTCAGCTGAGGGGGCTCCCACCTATGGGAACTTGCTTCTTGCTGGTGCAGGGGGACCTCCTTTCCAGAATTGGATGCCCACTGCACCAGCAATAAGGCATGATGGGATCTGCTTTGTGATCTCACAATCATGCCTCCTGCCTAGCACATGTGGCATGACAGGAGGCATAATTATGTGGCTCAAGCTTTAGATCCCATAGCATCTTTACTTGTATATGTAGGGACAGGGGGGCTTAGAGACAGATTCTTTTCCACCTATTAGTTGTGTGCAGTGGGTAGTTAGTGCAAAGCAGTTAAAGGAAAAAGTGAGTGGGTTCTACTTCTTTTCATTGCTTTTTTGTCACTCAGTCTTAAAGGGCAAGTTGGTATTTATAATAGTAGATGCATTCATAGATTTTGAGGGCCTTGAACAGGGTGGAGTAGATTTGCAGTTCAGCACTTAAATCCATCCAGATGTGTAATAGAATCATAGAAAATTAGTGTTGGAAGGGACTTCTGGAGGTCATGTAGTCCAACCCACTGCTCAAACCAGGACCACCCCCAACTAGATCATCCCAGCCAAAGCTCTGTCTAGCCAGGTTGTGAAAACCTCCAAGGATGCAGATTCCACAGCCTCTCTGGGTTACCTGTTCCAGTGTTTTAATAGGTAGAATACATTTTGGTTCCCAGTGCTTAGATCACTCATTCAGAAAATGGTAGGTCTGGGTTTTAGGCCCTTCTCAGAGATGGGGATTCAAACTTGTCTCCATGGAAGTTGCCCTATTAGCAACAAGGTTGGAATAATGGCAGTGATGGGAAAACAGCCTGTCCTTCCTTTTGAAGCTGTGATGTGTGAAAGAATAATTGGGTCAGAAGAAGAGGGGACAAAACAAAATCTTACTTGGCAAACATTCTTACTGCTAGGTTATAATGTAAACTATGGGTGGCAACATTACTTGCCTGCTATCAGAAGAGGGCTTTATATCCTGAGTGAAAGGAGATACCTAAGCACCAAAGGGAAGTTAGTTCACCTTTGCTCATCCTTTCCAGTTGTTTTATTTTCTAGGTAGCTCTCAGTTTCTGAATTGTCCCTTGTGCCTATCTCTACCTGTTGACTACACTGGAGTCACAGATACTTAACCCTGATTCTTTGGGACCAGAAGAAAAGCCTTACTTGAAAGCACATAACAGACCAATCTGGATTTTCCCCTAGTATGCATCCAAATAGTTTATTAAATGGCATACGGTGGGATTTTCAAAAGCATGCAGGGATTTGGCTTAATCCATTTTATCATTGATTTCAAAGGGAATGGGATTTGGGCTAAGATTGAATGCTTATGATAATACTACTCATTGCATATCTCAATTGGTATAACATTGCTATTTAGAAATGCATTTACCATAATCTCTAAAACTTCCACAACTTTCCTCTGCCATTTCTTAGTTATGAAGATAAAACTGCCCTCCATGAAATACACTATGCAAAATTTTCACTGTCACATAGTTTTCCAGGGGCATACCTGTTGTCATGAATATTAATTTGTGCAGGGGATGTTTATCAGACGCCATTAGTCTTTTCTTTACAATTACTAACAATTATTGGCATGCCACATGCTGCTCATAATTGCCACCCTTATTTTCACCAAAATTATTCATTTTCCACCAAATTAATGAACCAGATACCTGACTGTTAGTTGTGCAAAATAAGCTGTGCTCGTATCAGTTTTCTATGCATATTAGCATTTTCAGAAAAAGAATTAGGAATTTATCAGTATCCTGAAATTATTACATTAACCTGACTGATGTATAAATTATTTTTTGGGTTATTTAAAGGGTAGCTTTTAAAAATTAGCTATATGTTAATAAAAATGAATTTTCCTGTCATGTTCCAATTGCTGCTTCTTTTGTATTAAAACTTTCCTTCTTATGATTCTGAAAAGGAATTTTGGAAATACATGACCTGCAACCATCATCTGTAAACACAGAATCCTTTATATAAAGAAAGGTCATTTCTTCAGCAGTGTTGCCAGAGGACAAGTCTGAGATAAGCTCCTTTTCCAGACTTTCATACAGAATAATATTTTTTGCTTGTTTCAGTCCTATTCTCTAAAGGCTTTGATCTTTGCTACAAACTTATTGAAACATTCCATGCTATAATTTTAACATCTTTAAGAAAAGCATGGCAGTGAAGAATGCTTATAAATACCATATCAAGAATCTGCTTTTCTTTCAAATTTCTTTTCTGTCTGTCACACTGGTATTTAATTGCACAAGGGGGTCCTATACACATGATTTCATTTTTTCTTTCCCAAGCAACAAACAGCTATGTTAGAGCGGGCAACTTAATAGACACACCACTTGAGAATAAGAAAAAGCAGAGTACTTTTAAAATAAGGATCTTTGACATCTGATCTGCCACCTTTCTGTGCAGGTGATTTAGACAGAATACATATCCAGATTAAGGGCTTTGTTATACATTCATTTTAGGCAGCTCCTGGAGCTCTTAACTTCTGGATTGTCTACCAGTTAACACCTGAAACAGCCTCTGCCCCCCACACCTACCCCACCCCCCAGCTACTTACCCTTCCTTACCTATCTGGAAGGGGAAAGGAACAGTGAAGCAAACCCTACAGTTTCTTACCAAACTAGGCACTGAACATCTTGGGAAAGGGACTGGGGATTTTCCTTGCTGCTTCTTTTCCCTTTCAGACTGGTCCAGAAGAAGAAGGAAGTGAGAAAAAGTCCCCAACCTGTTCCCCAGACCGAGGACCCTGGTCTGGGGAATGGGAGGGAAGCATTGTGCAGCTGTTCCTGTGCTCTCTTCCTGGTCTTAGAGGCTGCACCTAAAAATCATCTATTTTACTGCGGATAAGGCTAATTAGCTCCACAGTAAAGTGTCACCATCTACCTGTGCACTGGTATTAGGGTTCAGTAAACTAACTGCTGCAAGATAGTAAAGTCAGGGACTTTATGATCAATCCTATGATGGGGTTTGATATGCATGTGTGGATAGTGACCGAGTGGGAGCTGGACGCCTGGCTGCCACACAGGGGTGCAGAACCTGCAGAGCCATGTCCCAGCCAGCCCCTCTGCCACCTACCATGACCACGTGGAGCCCAGCTTTGACCCCACCATACTTCTGCCAGCCTGGACCTGCTCCACCTCCGCTCAAATTGCTGCCGTCTTGCGTGTACACGTAAGCGCTGTGCCCAGGAGCAATTTACTCCAGCTTAAACATCTTTGTAGTTGATCGTTTCGCCTTAATTGCACATGTAGCTGCACCCAGAGTGTAGAATGGAGGGAGCAGTAGGACAAACCCCAAACCTGCTTCTTATTCCAGGACTCCAGTCTGAGAAGCAGGCAGGGGGCAGTGCTGTTCATCCAGTTCAATCCAGAAGAGGGACTGAAGCCACAGCAGTTTTTACTACAGACCTAGGGCTGAACCTCACATATGATATTATTGATTAAAAATGAACTTACATTCAAATAAATAAAGTATTAGAACGTTATCAGAAAAATTTACTGATTATAAAGTAAGTGAAAGAAAATAAGAAAAACAAACATTAAAGTCTATTCAGTTCTATCCAGGACTGTCTAGCCCAGATGTGGATTTCTCACATTCCATTCCTACATTCCCCACAATTTGTATGCATTTGTGAGCTCATTTCACAGATCTTTCTTCTAATTACACTAAGAATAGGCTATTGCCTTAAGTGCTTTCGTACTAGTGTTATTCAACATGAAAAATATCCATTCTATATGAAATTTCAACACTTTAAAAATATTTATTAAAAACTGTAATGAGTAGTAGAAACATCAACATATCTCATGGAAGGGAAACTCACAAAGTATTTCATTTCAGAAAAAATAATGTTTGGGTCCATTTTTTTAATATCTGGATGTTTTGGCTCTTGGGGACTCCTTGGACCATGTTTATAAAGTGTTCCACTGTAGAGCAGGAAGTTCAAAACACCCTCAAAAGATGGCTCAAGTCAGGCCCCTCAGAGCCTCCAGTTACCAGGTTCCTGGGTATATGGCAGGTAGGTCAGAAGCCATGAAAGCCTTCCAGGAACCCTTCAGTATGTCCTCCTCTTGTCCCTGATACAGCACTCTGGGTATCAGGTAGGGAAACAGTGGTGGGTGGGGGGTGAAGCTGTAGCTGGGCAGGAGCAGGGGGCCCATGCCGGGGACAGCAGGAGCATGGGACTGGCTCTGCCCCATCACGTGGTCCTCCCAACAGCTCATGAGCAGCTCTTAGGACTCAGCTAGGAGCGATGAGCAATGTACAATGGAGCCAGAAGCCTGGCTTCACTCCCTGCTGCCATGTGCAGCTCTCAGGGCTCAGCTGGGAGAGGCAGGAAGCCCTGCACCATAGAGCTAGTCCAGCTCAGCCCTGCTCCCTGCCACCCTGGTTGAGTCTTGGGAGCCACATGAGGTGACAGGGAATGGGGCCAGGCTGCTGGCTCTATCACATGGGGCTCCAGTGGTGTGTGACTGATAGAATTCTGAGAGCTGCATGTGAGTTGCAGGGAGATCCGCACAGTGGAGCTGGCAGCCTGGCTCTACTCCCTGCTGCCAAGTGCAGCTCCTAGGACTTGGCTGAATGTGTGCACTGCTGTGGAGGGAGAGTGGGGAGGGTACTCTGCCACTGCAGTGGGAGCGGGCAGAGCCCTTACTGGGGGTGGCAGCTCTTGTCACACTGTGGGGGAGAGTGAGCCCCTTCCTGGCAAGGGGCTGCACTGTGGGCTCAGGCTGCACATGGCAGTGCCGGGGTCTGGGGACAGAGGTCTTCAAGTCCCTGCAGCACCACCACACTCAACAGCAGCTCTTCTGGCCCCAAAGTGTGGCCCCCCTGGGAAGCTGTGACAGACTCTTGCCCATGGGGCTCTCACTGCTCCAGCTGCTGGTGGAAGCAGGGGAAGTATTCCCCCCTGAACTTCAGCTGCAGCCCAGCCACATAGACCCCACAGCCAGTAGCTGAATAAGCCCTTCCTTGCCAGGAGATGCCTTACCCAAAGCACAGAGGGGCCACTCACACTGCAGCAGGGTCTGCCAGCGGGTTCTGCCTGGCCTAGCCGCTGCTGCCCTGTGCTTGAAGACAGCAGCTGAATAAGCCTCCTCTTGCCAGCAGGGAGCTGTTTCTGAGCAGGGGGCAGCAGTGGCCAGGCCAGGCAGACCTGGCTGGGCAGATCTAGCTACGATGCGAGTGGCCTCTCTCTGTGCTTCGGGCAAGCCCCCTCCTGGCAGGAAGGGGGTTATTTAGCTACTGGCCATGGGATCTGCTCAGCTGGGGTGCAGTTGAAGCTCAGGGGGAATAATGGGGGGCTAAATAAGTCCCCTCAGTGGCTTGCCCCAACACAGAAAAAGTGGAGGGGGCTGACCCCGTCCTCGCCCGGCAGCTGGAGCAGTGAGTGCCCAATGGCAGGAGCCCATCATGGCTTCCCAGAGCACAAGCCCCTTCCCAGTGGAGCCACACTGTGGGGCTGCCAAAGCAGCTGTGGAGCACAGTGTCCCTGCAGGGCTCTAGCTAAAGACCTGGCACTGCCGTACACAGCTTGACCCAGCAGCACAGCCCCTCTCTGGGAAGGGGCTCACACTCCCACACAGTGTGATGGGCTGCCACCCCCAGTAAGGGCTCTGTCCCTCCCACTGCAGTGGTGGAGAGGGGGCACAGCCAGGCTGGGCTCCTCGTAGGGGGGCAGGGAGGGGTTATTCCTCCTCCCTCCAGCCTCTGGTGGAGGGGACAGCTGGGGGCCTATTCCAAGCAGGGAGCCACCCAGCTGCCAGTGGGATAGAGAGGAAAATAACTCTGCTCCCTCCCCCTCTCTGCCTCAGGGGCCAAGGTGCCCCGCTGCTGCAGCAGTGAGGGGGGAGTGTGGGAGGACCTGGCTCAGGTCCTTATTGGTGGCACAGGGAGAGGGAATTAAATCCATCTCTGGTCAGTTCAGCCTGGGTTGGCTACACCTTCCTGCCCAGCACAGCTTCCCTGCAGCTGAGGGCTGCCTCTACAGCCCCTTGGCACCTGGCCTGAGCAACTGCAGGCATGTGCCTGCATTGCCTCAGTCCAGAGTGAATGTTTGCCCTGTTACAAACTGGTTCAGCCTACACAGATTAGACTAACGTGTGAAGGTTGAATCAGTTCAGACTCTGGCCTTTTGAATGTCTGTCCTTAGCCCAAGGGCCCACTGCCTGCTGCTGCTGCCACTGGTGGTGGGGGCTATGTGCCATGGGGGGAGGCATGTGGGGAAACCCACACCCAACACCAACATACACACATCCACACCCTCCCAACACCCACACCCTCCCCCATACTCACCTCCTCACCCACCACACATCCACAGCCCTCACAAAACACATCCACCATATACACATCCCACCCCATCACGCACACACACAGGCCCCACCCTCAACCACACCCCACGTGCTGCCCCCCACACACAATGTACAACACTAAGATTTTATTTTGAGCTATTGTACAATTGCTTCTATATACACTATACACATAAATCAGGACAAAATATTTTTTTGAAATAAAACTAAGATATGTTATAGTTGATATTTGATTTTCAGTATATGATTTTTTTTGGTTCCAAGATAGCACCCCCCCAAAAAAAAGGAATATTTATGGGGGCAAGGGGAGGGACTTTCTGTCACAAAGTTTAGGGCATTAGGGGCAGGAATTCTGGTCCCAAGATGGTGACCCAGGATTGGGGCATCTATCGAGGGTGGGATAGTTCATGAAAAGGCATTAAGCAGCCCTCTAGCTGAAACAATTGTCCACCCCTGGTTTAGAACTTGACCACCATGCAGGGCTGCACTCTAGCCTTGGCCAGAGATTGTGTACTTTGCCTGAGCACTGAGTTGGCCCCACTCTCTCAGCTGTCACTGGCCCAAGTCAGTGACAGCCTCTGATCCTGGTCCTGCCTCCTCCCTCTGGCCATATGTGAATTTCAGCCTGGAAGAGGAGGAAGGAAAGAGAGTCTCTCTCCCGACAGCTGCCCTGGCCCTGGAGTGCACTACAGCTCAGCCAGTGGGGATGCAGGAGAAGGGACCCAGGTTCTTTCTCTCTGTAGCATCCCTGGCCCTGCAGCTTGCCACTGCCTGGCCTGAGAGACTGCAGAGGAAGTGTTCCAGGATCGCTCCTCTATCAGCCACTGCTGACAGTGGCTGAGACTGTGGGGAGACAGTAGGGATACAGCCCATTACAACAACCTCCTGGGAGGTATGTGGGAGGCATGCTGGGAGGTGTGAGGGAGCACCCCCAGTGGCCAATGTGGGCAGGCTGTGAGCCACTCCACCAAAGAATGAATGTCTGTTTGGTTTGCTCTCACTCTAACTTACAGTGCTTTAAATAAAGTGTGATAGTTATAGCTCTTCCACCAGAGGCTTTTAGCCTTCTGCTACAATATCATTATTTATAGAATTTATATCTGCATGTGTGTGTGTGTAAATATAGTCCACACATTGATACCTGAAAAAAACACTGAAACACACTCACACACACACATGCACAGACAGTACATATATGGAGGAATTTAAAATATTTTTAAATTATCAAAAACATTGGCAAGCTTTTCGTATTTTATTTACACATTGAAGGACTAAACTAATTAATTTCTGTGAATATCCTTTTTAGCTGGGCCTTGCTAAACTCCACTCTCTAAATTGGATATAAGCATTTTTAACCACAGGAGTACAGTAACTCCAGGACTAAGGCTGCTATTGGAATTCAAAGGAAATAAATATACATTTACATCAGGGCTTCACAAAGCCATAATCTTGCTCATTGATCAGCTGTATTATATGGATTGCAATCCATCTTCAGGTGCTTGCATGCAGACTCCTTTGAGTTCTGTAGAGCCTACCACATACATTCCAGGGTAGAATTTGTCCATTGGTTTTGTGACCTTGTTAGGAGAGTGAAAGTGGAATAAATTTCCTATAAAAATCTTGAGTATATATTTGTGAAAACAGCAAATAGCAATTCATATATACTTGTCAACATTCAACTTTACAGTTCATTGAAAATATTTTTAGAGGAAACTTTCCTGACTTATAACTAGGACAGTAAGACAGTCATTTTGCTATTTGCTGTTATATTCACATTCATATCTAACTAATGTCATTGACTGTAGGACATATCTTTGTCACCTTAATATAGCTCCTAAAGCTCTCATTAACCCAGAAATCCAGTCGCTGGACTCCAAACTGAATACTAATTGCACTGCACACTCCATTGCTTTCAATATGGTGAGTCTGTATTATCAAAGTAACCCAGAAAATAACTGAATACTTAATATTAATACATTTGCAAGGGTAGTTCAGGAAAATCACTGGAGTCTTCAAAGGCCAAGCTACTGGATCTCCTCTGAGAACCACAAAAGAAAGTTAGTTAGTGAGTAGGGAGAAAAAGAGATAAAATAGAATAGGCGAGTCTCTGACATTGTCATTGTTATTTATAATGAAAAAGAAAGAAGGCTGAAAAGTGTTAAAGGAAGTAATAACATTTAACAGACAGTATCCAGGACATTTGACAAAGCTTCAGAAGTAAGTAGGACATCTGAAGGAAGTTATAAAAGGTCTGGTGTGGCAAATACATATGGATGAAGGCAAAGTAAAGATGTGAAAAAGTATATCAGGATATAGGGGAATACGCAAAAAAGAAAAGACAAAATAGTATTTAAGAAACAAGGAGGTTAAATTTCAGAGAAGTCTGAAAACAGCAAAGAAAGTTAGGTGAATGCTAAAAGCAGACAGGGATGCAGAGAGGAGTCAATTCTCTGATAAAAAAAGCTTTGTCAGTGCAGAATCAAGCTTCACTAGTAGTATTTAACTTAACAAACACCCAAGTCTCTAAAAACCAGGAGTTCAAGTATTTAAAACTGAAACTTCAGCAAACAAGAAATACAGGTTGTAAAGTATACATCAAGGCAACCTCAACTCTGACCTCTTTGGCTAATACCCCAATATGCTTAAAATACATGCATTTGAATACTAACTTTGCAGACAGTGTTCATTTCCTATGTAATGGGGTATGTAGCCATATTTGGACAGAATCCAGTACTTTTATGTATTTAGGTTAGTTGTCTAGAACTGAAAGTACTACCTATCCTCCCAAATATTGACCTTACTTCAGCAAAACCCAGCTCCCTTTGGCTGAACTTCTCTTTACAAGGCCTTCTCTCTTACTCACAGGACTCTATCTAACACTGTACTTCTACTTATCCATCACTTAAACCCCAAGATCATTCTCATTTCCAACTTCATTGCAGGCTATCCTCACAGCAAGAATCAAGAATTTTTTGTGTATTGGATAATGCTGATTCACAAAACCCAAAAGCTTTGCACAGAGACATATCCATGTTGATGAATATTTCAAGAAAAGTTTTCTCAGCTTCAGGATGGAATTTCTAATTCAAATTCTCTCCTCCAATGAACATTCAATTATGTATATAAGTGGAACAGCATACACTGGAGAGATTGAGAAAGAACCCCAACCAGACAATAGCCTGCTGGTTAGGAGACTGCACTGAGAAGTGAAAGATTACAATCCTGCTTTGAATTTGAGAGCATGTAGACTTGAAGCTGGGTTTCCCACACTCAAGGCAAATGTCTTAAACACTAAGGGTGCCTATACATTAACTGGGAGGCTGTTCCAAAGTGCTATAATTACAGTGCACCAAAGCAAACTCAATTAATCGAGTTTGCCAGGGCATGGAAATTACCACTCCACATCTCGTGTTTCAGCATCTTTGTGCTTCAAAATGTTGACAGGGGAACTTTAACTAAAGCACATCAAATGTGCTTTAGTTCAAGCACCCAACTCCCATTTTGAAGCGTGGGGATGCTGATACGCGAGACACTGTGACGCTTTAATTAGCGTGTCTCTTGGATCCACTCCAATTAAAGTTCCTGTCCACCCCCTTCATCCATGGAGCACATGTAAAAGTGCCTGAGGCTATTGGCTATTTTTGGTTGTGTTTGTCTCTCTCCATGTTTTTGGCAAGTGGGAGAGGGTGTGAGGAAGAGCTTGGACTTTGAAAGGTCTTAGGTTTACCCAAAGTAAAATGGAGGAAATTCTGTAATATTGAAAATTTTCATACAATTCCCTTCTAGTTTTACAAAAAAACCTTGTAAACTCTTATTGGTACTGCTTACAGATTTCAGTTCATCTCAGGTCTCTCAAAGTACATATGCAACATCTTTTTTTTTTTGATCCCACATACAGGAGAAAAAAAGTTGTGTCCTGAGATCTACAGGTTTTCCTCAGGTCACCTCAGATCACAGTCACAACTGCATAATGTTGCTCTAACCAATTTCTCCACGATACAGTATTTACACATCACATAGGAAATGCAGACAGAGCAACTGCCAACTCCAGGATGCAGAGTTAAGGCTACACTGGCAACTATATTAAATTTATATTACCTGTTTTGGGAAGTTTAAAATTTCAGTTAATTTAATCCTATAATTTGGCTTTCAGGGAGGCCAAGCAGAGCCCATGGGG
Organism: Alligator mississippiensis; assembly: GCF_030867095.1. Taxonomy (NCBI): domain Eukaryota; kingdom Metazoa; phylum Chordata; order Crocodylia; family Alligatoridae; genus Alligator; species Alligator mississippiensis. Next base: position 62,578,598 of record NC_081825.1, read on the forward strand.
GGGATGGGAGGGGGTGATGATGGATGCAGGCTGCCCACTGCAGGCTTGGGGCTCCCTGCCCCGCTGCCCTCCCCCAAGGAGCCCTGCACAAGCCATGCTGCTTCTGAGGCCCAGCCAATTGGTACCTGGGGACAGTACTCCTTGTGCTAGCAGGACTGCTGAAGCAGCCCTAACAGTTCCCTGCATCTTTTACCGAATGCAGCAGTCTGGCAGTGGGGGTGGCTGCTTGGCTGTGACCTGCTGCGCACCTGCCAGACCCAGATGAGGACTGCACAGCCACTATAAAGGCATCTGCCCATCTGGCCCAGCTGCCAGTGGGCTGTGGCTGCAGAGTTGGCCTTTGTGTGACAGGCTCCTCTGCCTGGGTCTTGCCACTTGCCTCCCTAGCAGGACTTCTGGTGTTCCCTATTTGAAAACTGAAAAATCCTTGCAAAAAAATCCCAAAGTCACTCTACAAAATACCCTTAAATCCATGTTCCTCCACAATTAAAACAAAAGACCACTAATATATTATATATATATGAGAGACAGACGGACAGAGATCAGTTTTATTGATATATCTACAGTGTTAAGATAATTTGGAAGCCTACCAGTGTCTTTATCGTCATAATAAAATGATGTCTAAATACCTATATGTTTTGCTCCCCACAACAGGGGTTACATCCCCCCCAACAGGGGCTATAGGCCCCCTCCCAAGGGGCTACACCCTCCCCACAGGGGTCACAGCCCCCCCACACAGGGACCACTCACCTCACAGTACCAGGTGCTCTGGGGGCTCTGGGGCCTATGGTCCCCTGCCGCCTCCTCCTGCTCCTCACTACTTACCAACAGGAGCCTGGGTCTAGATCTCTGCAGCAGGCATGCTGCCTTTCCTGCACAAGCAGGCAGCATGCTTCTGGCTGCTACCAGAGTGTCTCTGTGGAGGACCCAGGCTCTGGTCACCTTGGGGCATGGTCCAGGACTGTGCCCTGCCTCACTTCTTTATCCTGTTATTTTTTTTACCCCCGGATATCCAGGGGTCTAATTTTGCCCCTGCACTGCAAATCTGCACCACAGGGAACATTTTTTTATTCCTGCATATGTCTCTTGCAGCATCTCATAGAGTTTTGAGATGCTGTAAGATGCACGTGTGTGCTCATCTGGATGTGCCTCTTAAGGCTAAAAACATTTTCTCCCACATGCACAGCTCTGACTTGCCACTAGAGGGGGCTGACTAGGAGCTACAGCTGTGAGATGGCACTACATGACTGGTGAGTCAGGACAGGCTTCTATCTTTGCTCTAGGTGCATGTGTGTGAGAAATGGGTTGAGGGGGGAGGGGGCAGAAACATGGAACTGAGAGACAGAGTTAATGGGATAGGATGGGTAAAAAATGGAAGGTAGAAAGGAAATGGTGGGGGGAAGGGTGAATATAAGGAAGTTAATCACTGAAAGATAAAATAAAAATAAATAAAAACAATTTAAAAGAATGAGAGGAAGTAAATTAAAGAAGGTCTCATGTTTTAATAAATTGGGATTTGGGATTGGAGTGGTGGGGGGGTGGTGGTCATGCTTCCCAGGGTGGCTGAGAGGTGGGAGGAGTGATGGAAAGTGCTTTGGGGGAGCTACTGCCCCTGCCCTAGGTAGGAAGTCCCCAGCTCATGGGGACCCAATCTGGTTCCCCTTAACCTACCCAGACTCCACTCCCCAACCTGTCCATGTCCTATGACTTAATTAGCTGGGATGTGCTCTGCAAGCTGTTTGCATGTGGTCGCATGACAGCAGGGAGTTGACTTGGTGTCAGAACCCCTCCTCCCTGGCAGTATAGAGTTCAGGGGGTGTAAAGTTTGTCCACACAGAACAGGATAGTGGGGAAGAGGACACTGCATCCTGGGATGCTGGTGCACTGCATTTTGTGCTGTTCATTTGTAGGGAGTGGCTGTACATTAATGGAACATGAGCTGGATAACACAGATCAGAGATAAACCTGCCTTGGAGTGACATAACTTTAAGCCATCTAAAGTGTACTTCAAACTAGTTTCAGGCGTTAATGTGTGGACAATCCAGGGGTTAAGAGCTCCAGGGACCACCTAAAATTAATGTGCAACTAAGCTCTAAGTATTTCTCTAACAACTTACAGGAATACTATGGATGAATTGACTCAGGGAAATAAAAAAAAGTGAACCTTTTTGCCTGTACATTGTATAACAATTACCCTCTTGTCCAACACACAAATGATCTCCAGAACTTAAAAAAAAAAAAAAGAGATGTTACATCTTGTGTTAAAACCCTGTTTTGGGAACTCAGTCATAGAGTAAAGCAGATGACAGAAATTCTATTTTAGGAAGGATTTTAAGATCCTGAACTGCAGCTGCTTCCTGAATCAGAATGAAACCTGAGAATGTAAACATTTCTTTGTCAATGAAAATTCTGAAAAACACATTTTAGTCAATCCAAACTTTTCATTTTGATGTTAACATCTTAAATGTTGTATTATAACATGCAAACTTAAAAATGATAATACTTTTGAAAACAAAAGAAAAAATAATAAATAATTTTAAAAATTTCAAAATATGTATTTCAGCATTAGCAGAATTGTAATGACTTTTCTAGAAACAAATTTTCAGTAAAAATCCAGACCATTTTATGTGATGTTCTGATTATGACAGAACTACATTTTCCTATGAAAAACTGCTTCCTCCAGATCAGGCACAGAGGAAAACCTGTAACACAGATTTCCCAGTTGATTATATTTGCAGTTTCCTTATCTTTTAAAACCAATAACCAGAAAAGATTTGGAAAGCCAACTTATTTCAGTTATCTTTTTAGGACAGGCATCATATTTAGAAGTAACTAGGCAGCAATTTATACCCTTTGCCAGTGAACTCATGTCACCAGTGAGTCACATGGCCCTTTCTCCCTTTTTGACAGTGAATTCTCTCTTCAAGGACAACAAGAATAGAATAAAGCTTGTCGACTAACTTGTTAGTCTGTTTGGAATTCTTTGTAAAACTACAGACATTAAACAATAGAAATGCCAGATGAAATATGGAGAGATTGAAAAATAACAGCATCTAGTGTAAAATGTTTGAAGGAAGATATAGTAAGATAAAATAATTAAATTAACTGAAGATAAAATAAAATATTCCCTTACTGCAACATTAGATCTACACAGGTAAAAACAGGAAATTCTAATATTATGGCTCATTCAGCTGCACTCATTGAGGTGGTAAAAGTTTATGATACAAACCTAAAATTACACTTTTAAAATGAGAAACATGAACAACAAAGGATATACAGATGCTTTGGGGCTTCTTTTAGAGTCCAAACATAGTATTTAGTAATATAGCTCTGGGCAAAATTTTGAGTCATTGAACCCAGTCCCATACTATTGCTATTGAGGGCAATCACATCATATACTCCACTTCAGAAAGTCAATCAAGCTTCACCTTAAAAGTCTTTTTTTCTTTCTCCCTGCCACTACTCCTTCTGAAGATTATTCTAGATTCTCACTTACCTATTCTTTAGAAGCTTTCTTTTAATTGCAAGCCTAAATTTATTCATGTACAGTTTATATCCTTACAACACAAATAAATGTTGCCTCCCCTTCAGTCAATTCCACCCACCTTCCAATTCTTGTACTAAGCCCTCTTTTCTCTAGTTTAACTAACTGTTTTCTGCTTGGCATAATTTTTAATGTTTTAGCAAAAATCTAGAGAGGTTAAAACTCCAAAACAGTCTTTATCTAGAAAATCAGTGATCTTTGCAAAGAGATAAGTCAGGTTAATCAAGCTGCATTTGGTAAACACATGTTCCATTTCAGCCTCTCCCCCCATTTTCCTCCAAGTTTGTAATTATTCTTTCCTTCAAAATGACTTCCCAATGACTCCCCAAAAATCCTTCTCAAACCCTTAACAATACAGAGATCACAGTAGTAGGCTTACAGGGCATTTGTACATGACACATGATTTCCTTCTTATGCCACCACAACTACATTTGTGTTTGCATGAGCAGGATTTCCTGCTGCTTTAAAAGTACTTTCAGTGAGTTAAACTAAAGCGGCTTGGACATGTTTTAGTTTGTGTTGCCGTTGTTTACATAGCCCTATCTATGGATTCATGGTGTGTCAACACTAAGTGACTCAAAGACTTGTAATTAATGTTTTTGCCACCAGGTAGTACTGTGCTACTTCTGTAGTTCTGGCCTTTGGCCACTGGGTGCTGCTGTTATTTGCTGCGGTTAGTTTTTTGGCCTTTTTTTTGGCTCCTGCTGATCCTTCCTTCCCTCTCCCTGCTCCCACAGGGGGCAGAAGCTGGGGCTACTACAGGGCAGCCTGTGCTCACAGGGGCTGAGTGGCCAGGAGATGCTGCCCCGGGGGTGGGGGGGAGCAGGGGGGGGGGGGGGGAAAGGAGGCTGTGGCCAGGCTGTCTGGCACAGCACAGCAGCCCCATCCCTGTGCTGCATCTGAGCAGGGTTTTTAAATGCAAGCTAAATGTCCGGGATTTTCTCCCCCAGTTTGTTTTCAAGATGGCCGCCATTAGACAGAACTACAGTTTCCAGAATACCTAGCATGATGCGCGCATGATCAGGAGCTGAGATTTTGCTTTGCTCCACTGGAGGGAGCAGGGGTGACCTCCTATCAGAACCATAAGGCAGAGCCGGTGGGGAACATCCACCATTTTTATTTTTATTTTCTATGACTCCTGTCATACTTTCTGCATCCCTCTTTCCTGTTTTCCTTATCTCTTACTAATTCTTTTGTCACTGGAAGCTTCTTTCTACCTTGCATTCAATGACTGCTGTCTCTTTTCTTCCCCTGCCTTCTTCCCCTCTCCCTCTTGTATTCTCCCTTTTATCTTTCTAATTTCTGCCTACTTACATTTTCACTCCCACCGTGCTATACTTTTAGCTTCTCTCATTCCTTGGAGTCTCAGACCAGCAGAGACTCTGACTGTACCTGAAAGCTTGCCACTAACTTTTTTCCAACTACTCAGTTGGTGTAATAAAAGATAATCACATCTACTCAAAGAACCTTGCCTACTTAGGTAAAACAATCAGGATTCATAGTAGAGATGATATCTTTTATTAGACCAACAAGGGTTTTTTGCAAAAAAACCCCCCAAAACCTCAAAAGAATACTGCATGTAACTAAACTAAAATAAACAGAGAGAACTCCTGGCTGTTTGCTAGTGGTTTTCCTATAGCCATGTGTGAATTAAAAATAACTTCCTGTTGCATTTTTTCCCTATCTGTAAGGCTCATACTTAGAAGATTTACTTAAAAAATATTTCCTCTTATCATGAACAGGTTGTGACATAAGACAGGTATTTGTTAATCCTAACACACAGTGTTTATCAAGAGCACATTCTTATTTACACAGCACAACTAAATTCAGTCAATGTTTTACCTGATATTTATAGTAATTTTATATGCCTCTTTCCCAAGTTTGGATTTATTGGCCAGACATTAGACCAACAAGATTTTTGCAAGAAAAAAAAAATATTGAATTGCAAGTTTTCAGGAACAAAAACCCTTCATTAGACATCAGAGAAAAGATTGTAAAAGTTCTGGGTAGAAATGAAAGTTCATATTTCATAGGATTTCACAGAGAAGTCAATAAATGGAAAACTCCTCTGGGTAGTTCTTAACTGGTATGGACCCTCAGGTCTCCTGTGAGGCTGTGGTGATGTAAATTACTTTAGACAACGGAAAGAGTAGGATCTCAGGTCTGACTAGCAAAGCAGGGAAGGCATCCTTTACATTTCAAAGAGGGCAATTGTCACTCTTTTCAGGCCCAGCTCTATCTGTTTTGTTCTCCTGAGAGCAAGAGAGGCTAAGAGATATTCTTCCCCTTGCCCTCACCCCACCCCCCACCTCATCCCACCCAGAAGCAGGATGATGGTGGGGAGGGCAGTGACATGTTGGTGCCCTGCTTTTGCCCATTCTGTTGCCCACTAATGGCAAGCCACAGCCCCAAGCCCAAACCTGCCAGAGCCCCTCGCTCCCAACCCTTTGTGTCCCCTGCAGCCTCTAATTGTCCTCCCCCTGGTCCCACCAGCAAAGAAAAGCATTGTATTCTTGAAATTGTAGTTCTACCTAGCAGTATTTTGGGTTCATTTTCAACATAGCTGCTGCTAGGTATTCTGGGAACTGTAGTTTTACCTAGCGGTGGCCATATTGAAAACAAGCTGGGGGGGGGGAGGGGTTAAAAAAACCCGGATAGACATAGCACAGGAGGCCAAAAAAGAGGACATGTCTGGGAAAACCCTGTGCTCCATGGCTGGCCATCGAGTTTTCCACTGCCCTCAGAGGCAACCCCCACCCCTCCTGCCCTGTAGCAGCCCCAGCCTTTATCCCCACCTGCCCCCCACCCCCCACCCCCCCCCAGCCTGCCCAAATGTCAGGGATTTTGCTTTATTTGGCTGGTGGGAGCAGGGACAAGGTGATCCAAGCTAGTTTGATATTTGACTCCCCCTGCTGGAATGTGTTGGGATTTACACATGGGGCTTAATTTGTTCAAAAGCCCATGGTGTGTAAACACAAACACGATGCACCAAAATAAACCAGGTTAAAATTTAAGGTGAGGTAAATTAATGAAAATCAAATGCCATGGTGTGTACAAATGCCCATAGTTGCCTGGAAGTCTTTTTTGTCCATTTTCTTAAGGATGGGCAACTACATATACTACCACCCAAAACAGTGCACTACCACTTTCCAATTTAATTGCCCTAAGAAGAATATTTGCTATAGCTTCTGCAATACCATTTGCTGGTCCTTTCAAAATGTTGGAATGCAGAATACATACTCTCCCTGCCTTGGTGCATAAAACTTTTGAATTTAGCTTTTACCCTGAATGTTGTCATTTTCATTATCATTCAGTCCTATTAACCATCTTGCTATTGGTGTCATGGTAATTACTGTAGCCCTTATTGAAAGCTAAGGCAATGTGTTCATTTTGTTTAGTTCCATTTCCTAGATAATCTTTAACCTATGTCCCTCGCTCACTGTATAGTGGCCCTGCTTCTTTTTGTGTACATGGGTGAAGAAACTTTCCTTATTTGGTTTTCATGTACTTATCACAATCTAAATCAGCATGAATTTTGGAAAAAATATATATTTCCCTTTTTTTCTAATTTTCACCACCTATAAGAATTTCAGGGAGAAAAAGCATGTATAGAGACACAAGAGAATTTCAGTTTAAATACTGAATATGTTAACAGTGAACTCACCTTAAGACAACTTGTGACAAAAGAAATCAGAGTCACTAGGACCCTTCAAGTCACAACTTAAAGGGCAGATAATGGGAAGCTTACAACTCTTAAACCTTAAAAACAGCATGGGCTTGGATGGCCTCAGGTTATAACACACAATTTCCCTTCTATTGATGATTTGTTTATTAATGTTTCCTGAGTTAAAACCATGAAGAGAAGTCAATTGGTCCCCTGACAACGTAAAACTACCTCTCATACTGGTTTCTGTAAACATCTAACACTTTAATTGCAAAATTTCTGTGCAACCTCTTCTTTGGCCTCTGACTTTGAAAGATAGGATGCAGAACCATTTTAGCAAACTACCTCTGGCAACTTTGGCAGAAAATGGCTCTTAGAAGAATCATAGTTTTAGCTTTGTAGGAAAAAAAAAATCATTATGCAAGATTTGTGCATCTTCAGACTTAAAATGGAATCCTACAAACTATATTGTATGCCATTTCCTTGCTGCCCGATCAATTTCCATTTCATTATGCCCAGTATTTTTTTCCAGGATTATCTGATAGTAAATGGCATACTAAGCTTGACACTGAAAAAAGCTATTAAATTTGATCTTCTCGTTCTTCCCAGAGGTAGAAAACAACAACAAACTAATTTACCCCCTTATTAAGGAGGTGATTCAGGGCATAGCAATCAGTATATAACCACTGTCTGCCTTTTATGTGCATAGATATTGCCGATTAGCATACCATGTTTGAAACGCATTATCTTCAAAACCAATATTTTGTGGCCTATCATTCTGGCAATTTAGTTTACTAACTGCAGGTTTATCAGAAAAGGTAGCAAGATAAGTCAGAAGATTAAATTATTAAAATGTAATTCATTTTACCAATTCTAAGGCATAATTCCTGTTTTCTGCTTATTCCAGCTAATGAAAGTTAGATTCAGTTCTTTTTTGATTTTGATCTAAAGGAGTTTACCAGCTTTCCCAAAGGATTGTAGGAAAGCATTTTATACTAGGAAGGGCTGGCTGGTTAGATTTGAAAACAGCAAAAAAAAAAAAAAAAAGCTAGAAAGACATAGGGAAAAAAGACAGAGGAAAAAAGTCATACCAAGTTATGTATATGTTTTTTGTTTATAGTGTTTTTTAATTTTTAATTTTCATAACAAATACTTGAGGGGTGAGGGGGAGGTGCAGGGGGAATGTTTAAATCAAACTTTCCCAGATGCTGGAAGGAATGGCATTATTTACTGTGAACCTGACCAAGATCTGATTTTTCAGCTATACCAAAAATCCCACTGTTGAAAATTTCTGAACTTTCTGTTGAAACCTGGGTCCACAGAAACATTTTGTTGTTCATCCTCATCTTTTGTAATCAAGATGTTCAGAATTTGGCCTTAATTTTTTTTTTCAATTGGTTATTCCACTGTGTATGCAAGGTCAGGATTTAGTATGTCCAATTCCTCCCCTTCTCCCCTGGAATAAAGTATAACATATTATTAGCTTTCAAAAATCCTAATTTGAAAGACTTAGTTTGACTATAAAAACTATCTTTGATACCAATTCTATCTAAATTAAAAAAAAAAAAATTGGTCTTTCATCCTTGTCCTCAGCATTTTTTATTTATCTTTTATATTTGTTTGTAATATAGGTTCAGATTGCACAATCAAATGTATACAATGGAAAATGTCCATCTTTAATGATGATCCTATTATTCAGCTGGCATGGCCAGAAGACTTTGTAACATTTCATACTAAGTATCAATTTCACATTTCCTGAGTTCCATCAAAGGAATTGTATTTTGGGGTGCAAATCCACACAATATCCACAAGTGAAAACCGTGGGTTCTAAATGAGTGACAAACGAACCTGACAGGCCTTCTAAGGCCACTGTGATGCTGACAAAGGAAAGCTAGGGGACATCAGGTAATAGGTTTGGTCAGGAAGGATTGGGAAACAATCAATCATTTTTACAGTAACTCCCTTATTTTAACAGTAGCTTTAAACTAAGCAAACCTGCACTTCCCCCTCATGTACAAGCCACACGCAAAAGCAGTTTAAAAAAAAGGCCATTTGAATTAATTAAGCTAAAAAAGTTTTGCATGATGACAAGGAAGACTAAAAAACTGTTGTAATTTCCCTCCTGCTGTTTAAAAACACCAATCAAAAGCACAATTATTTAAAGTTATTTAAATCAAAACAGCAAAGATTTCGTACAAAATATTTTGAAAGGTCCATTATTGACTGATACCAAACTTGAGAAATCTCTGCCCAAATAATTATTGTTATGATTCTATAAAGGCTTAAATGAAGGGAGGGATTTAAAAAAATGAGTATATTTAAAACTGAATTAAATAGACAGTGTACTTTTAGGGTAACTAGTAGATTACAGAACATATTTAATAAATGAAGAAAAACATTACTGATAGGTTATGTTACTTTATTGGAAATTTGTGGCAAATTTTGTTCTAGTTTAATGGATTATTGTCAAATGCAGGAACCCAAATGCAAGAAGGCTAACTGAGGACTATTGGCAAATACCCAATAACTGTAGTCCATGTGAGAAGACATCATCTAAAGGTAGGTTTAGTGATATTCAATAAAAGGGAAAAGCATGGGAAAGAGAGATATTAAAAAAGGATTAGGATCAATAAACCAGTCTGAAATAGGATGCGGTGGCAAATAAAAGGACAAGAAATAAGCGTACCCAGGGACATACCCATGGCAGTAGGGAAATTTTACCTTAATTTAAAATAACTCTTAAGATCATACCCAGTATCATAAATTTAAAAGGCGAGACAACAAGAGAAGCAGCCATGGGTATTTTCTTTGTGGAAGAAGGTGGGGTGGGGTGGATAACAACAAAAACCTGCCAACCCAGTTGGCATCTGGTTTTGCCACCTCCTCTGACAGCGCAGCAGTTGGTACTGCCCTATCAGTGAAACAGCTCAACTAATGAAACTGCCTTTCTATGCCTCTGATCATACCTATTTCATTGCATTCTGTTATATCAATTCAAATATCAAAAAGAATAGTCAAAATATAACTGCTTTTGGTCTCCATATCCTTTAGGCCGCTACAAGTACTTTAGGGGAAGTTACTTAGACCACACTAAGGGCATTTAAAATGCAAGCATCTGGGTAAAGCTTATTAACTCATGGTAAATGCCTTCTAAGGCCATGTCCAGATGAGCGTGGATGTGCTGTATGCAGTACCACAGACTGGGAGATCCCAGGGTCAAAAAACCCACGCCAAAAAAAGGCATGGTGGTGCATGCAGCAATAGTGCATGCTGACCAAAACCAGCCACAGTTGCTAGTCCTAGCCTTCCCTACCTCACCCAGGATAACCTGCCACATGCCAGAGCTTGTGTGGCATGGACATTCCCCAGGGACAAGTAGCAGTCCCACAAGGTATGCCTACTACTTGTCCCTAGGGAAACAAACATCTGCACTCATCTGGATGTAGGGTAAGTGTCTCAAAGCTTTATCACTTCAGGGGAGGTTAACTCTTGGCCTAGTTTGTGTAAGGGTACTTCAGTCTTGTCCACAGAGATAAAGCAAGAAATGTGCGGTCCTCCAGAACACTAAGATTCACTTCTCCCAAACTCCCCTCTCCAAGCAAGGATAGAGCCCAGCTGTCCCAGCTGCTAGCCACTTCTCTGCTTGCCATCCCTCTACTGGCAAGTCAGAGCTGTGCAGGTAATCCATGGTCTTAACCCTTAATTTGTGACTGCTCATAGCTAGGAATCTACACTATTCATGTTGAAAGTTCACTGCACAGAGGGTCCTTTAATATTGTTTTTTTCACTGCACACCTGTCCCTCTTCACTGATTGGTAGATTACCCCAGCAGCCCTGCCTCTTGCTGCTGATCAGCTGGGAGGTAACAACTGTGGCATATTTAAAACCATGTTTTTTGCCTCCTGACTCATCAGGAGTGAGTGGAGAGCGATGGGGTGGCCTGGGCCACCCCACTAATCAGCAGGGAAGGGGCAGGGTGGGGGAATGTGATGAAAAGAGCAAGATTAAAAGAGTCACTGGGCAGCACACTTCCAGTGTCATTTAGATAGATCCCCACTTATAGCACAGTAACTTTAACACAGCTTAATATTTCATAAATTTAGTATGGTTTAAGTATAATGTGTAACTTCATCGTTCCTTGCACGAACAGCAGTTGCTGCTTGTTACTTTTGAAACAGCAGCCTTTTCTTGTTTTTTCTCCTTAACCTCAGGTGCCCTTTGTGCAATTATTAACCCTACCATCTTGTTACTTTTGGAAACAGTAACAACAGCTCTTATGAAAAGTTATGACAGTAGAGGGATATAAAAATGGACCCATTTGGAAGCTGCAAAAGTATTACATTAAATGGGCGATAGCTTTTATTAGATCAACTGTATGGCTGGAATCGAGTTAGAGTGGCGTGATACTCAAAGGCTTGCCTAAGTCTATCCCAAACATGCAGTTGGTCCAATAAAAGATATCAGCTACACAAATTCTTGCCATATATTTTCTGAACCACCATGGTTACAACATCAATTCAGCACTATATTAAGTTCAAAATATTATGTCTAAATGGACAAATTTCACTAGACAGCTCTTTTTTCTGAGAAAGAGGGAGGAAATGGACCTATTCTTGCAATCTGTGACACATGGACAAACCTGTGGGCCTCAATGAGTTTAGTGCTTGTTGATGGATCCCAGGACCTTTAAAATATGAAGAAAGGATCCTCATTAGAGTACAATAAGTCACTATAAAAACTGATAGGTAGGGCAATGATGAAGGTTTATAATTTTCAGGAGGCAAGGTAGAGCCGAAGCAAACTCTCCGATATAAATACAGGGTAGAAAGTTCAAAAAGCCCCTTCAGTCTGCAGTCATTATTTCTCATATAAATCCCACCTCTCTGACACTAAGTGTGAACTACTGATTAATGTCAGCAGTCCAATTGCATTTAAACTTTATGAAAAGACTTCCGTTTTAAGTCACTCTAAATTGTCTTTTTCTGGGTCCCTTAGTTGCTTTAGCTTTAGTTTTTTACCTTTTACTATTTACTCATGCCCATGTGTTTGTGTAAATTTACAACAACCTCAAGATGTCTTTGAGTACATTTAAAGAGGTAGACTCACTTAACTTGAAAATGAATTTCTGGAGAAGGGAAAAGCCTTTAAAAACAATGCAGAAATACTGTTTGAAGGACAAATTGTATATTCTTACTTTTTGTTGACATTTTGACTTATATCTCCTGGAACAGTTCATAAACAAACAAGAAATGGCCTTCATGCTAATAGACAGCATTGTATGAAATAGGACTTTGTAAAAAATCTGACAGCTTGAAAATGTAAGGAAGGTGGTGAAACCTGAACTTTCAAAGAATAACATTCGTTCAGTACTGGAGAAAGATGTTTTATAAAAGGAAGAAGCTTTACGTTTTGCTTGATTATAACAATATTTGTGTCAAACTGTTGCAGGTTTAGTTCTAATAAAAATTGATTAGTGTTTTAAATATATCAGGAATGGGTCATTAGAGTCAATTGCATAGATCATCAATAAAAAAGAAAAATCAAAACTTCTTAGTTGATTTCAGGAAAAATAAATGTAAAACAACTCTGAATAAACACCTACTTGAGGTCTTGGGAAGGTTCTGCTCTGATATGGGGTGTCTCCACAGAGTGCCCAAACACTGCCCCTTCTGTGCCTAAAATAAATACATAAATAAAATATAGTACAATTATACTGGCAAGAAAAAATACAATTAAATGTATGACCAAAACTTGACATTTTTAGGATAAATGATTTAGTCAATTAATTTACTAATGCATCCATCCATACCTCGTTATCAATGGACATTCTGCAGGTTCAATATGTATTTTTATCTTAAAGAAATATTACTGTTTATGCCAAAATCAGGATTAACTGCACTAAAAACTGATGACTTCCATTAGTCCATGGAAGAGGCTTAACAAATCCAAAAATCTTAGAACTAGCTAATAAGTGTGAGCATACCATCAAAAGCCCATGAAGGGACCTTTTTAATGCCCAGAAGTTTTAAAACAACTAAAGAACTAAAACAAGCACAATTTTGAACACACACGTACACACACACACACACACACACAAACAGTAGTTAAATTTTCAGAAGTGTCCATTAATTTTTATTTGTTTTAGGATTTGAATAACCAGAATGAGTTATTCTGTATGCCATTATTAAAGCTTTTGAGAACCCATAGTTTCCAGCTGTTTCTGAATTTAACACTCACCTTTAATCACTTTCAATTTTGTATTCTCTCTCAGAGATCTCTCATTAGTTTTTGAAGCCAACCAGTTTTGGGGTATTCAGGTATTTGTTATTAGTACCCATACCCCAGTGCAACAGAATACATGAATATGTCTGAAAATGTTGGGTCTAGAGTATTTTTATGCATTTATAAACTCTGAAACTTATATGAAGCACTACTGGGTTTGACTGAAAGATTTCCATTAAAACCATGGTTCAGGAATAGTCAGGTTTTGACAAAACATTTTAAATAAGTAATTCTGTCTTCCATTAAGTTTTCATTTTTATTGAAAAACTGAGAAAAATGCAATCAACCAATAAATAAAACCATTTTAATTTCTAGCAAAACATTGATTTTTCAGCAAAAACCTAAAGTTTGCTGTGAATTCATCCATGCATTTTCAATAAGTTCTAAATTAATAGTCACAAGTAATAAGCTATTTTGTCTTTATTTAGTTCTCTTTACATATGCTATCTGTATATGTTAGGAACAAAGACCACCTATAGGCACCCTGCTCTCCCCTCTAGGATTCCTGTTTACATTTTTAAGTGCAGCATGCCAGCAGATAGGAGTCATTGGCTTTTGCTGCAGAATAATAAACAACAGAAGCCTATCCAGTTTTGTCTCTGAGAAATGGTTCCACACCTCCGCAGAGACCAAGAGCAAAGAACCATGATTGTTTCTAGAGAAGGGCTAGCTTCTAAACAAAAGACATATTGGTTGCTGGAGGTTTGGCTCCTAGATATTTTCCTTAAAAGATGACATACTTGTCAAAAAAGTTCAATTTGAGTTCTAAGTGAATGGCCAGTAAGAGTCTTATTCCATTTTAACCAGTTAACCAATCTCTAATAATTAATAATTTTGTTACAAAGATGCATATTTTCACAATATTTTTCCACTGAAGCTTTTCTTTAAAAATCATTTGAAGAGTTAGGTCAAATATCAAATGTCATTAAAGTGAAAAGTCTGCTTACAAATTAGGAAAAATTAAACTAATATTTATGGCTAAATGAAAAGAAAACTGCAGAATCTGACATGGTAAAAAAATGCTATGCAAATGGATGCTATTCTCTTCTCTGAGGGCACAGACAGAAGTGACAATTTGAACCCAATCTGGCTACATAAAGCAGTATATAGTGGAGAACAAATACAAGTGCATGGCTGCACCTTCAAAAATGGCTGATAGGGTGAAAATCTGAGTCATCATTATATGAGGGGTCAGATTAAGACATTGCAAATCACAGCATCTTCTGTAACTTCTGTCTGCACTGAATGTGAACTTCAAGCTGTTTTCAGAATGGGAGGGGAGAAAAGAGAGTGGAGGGGGTTCATTCTGGTTGTTTTTCAGCCCCTCCAGAGCTGGGTGGAGAACCCCTAGAATGAGCTCACTCTGCTCCCTTTCCCTCCTCCCATTCAGAAACAGGGACAGGCTGGGAGAGAGGAGGGGCCATTGTCAGGGGAAACTAGCTGCAGGCTCACAGCAAGTAGCTAGATTTTTCTCTCCCCTGGAACCAACAGGGAACTTCTGTTTATTCCAGGACATTATTGTAACTCAGAACACTTCCTGCAAAGCATTCTCAATTACAGTGGGGAGATGCACTTCTACCTGAGCCCTGTATCACAAGGATATATAGATATATAATAATTTATATTTCTAACTGTATATATATTTAAGATTAATAAAATTCTGATATTGTTCATCATTACAAAAATAAAAACTTTTGTTTAGAATGTACTGATATCTACTTTTTGTTTATTTCAATCATCTAATGTCAAATTTATTTTTTTTACCCATTTTATAATATATATATATATATATATATATATATATAAAATCAATAGCCATGTGCCTGAAAGTTCTTTCCTCCTCTTCTGAAGATGGGGTTAAACTCTGTGCAATAAAAACAAAGACGCTCAGTGCTTTGAAGAAAAAGACTTCTTTTTAGACAACTGAAAATGAAAGAGAAAGAATTTGATGAAATACATATATCCATTCATCTTACACTACTAATATATGATTTGGAAAATTGTCTAGGATCCTAATATTAGATTATTTAATCTTCTAAGATTAAATAATATATTTTAATGTGATGTATCACCCGGAGGTTGGCTGATCTCCTCCGAAGAACTTTAAACTAGGCTCGACAGGGGTCAGAGAATCAGTAGTCAAAGAGAGCCCAGGGTCGATAAACCACAAACAAGACACCAGATTGGACCAGGTAAGTATTAAGGGGTTGGTAAGCCATAAACAAGGCACCAGACCACACCAGGTAAGTAATAAAGGGAACACATGCCATCAAGGCACAGGGGCACCAAGAGCCCCCTTTTGGGGGGCTAAAATGTCTTTATACAAATGCCAGGAGTATGGGGAACAAGCAAGAGGAGCTCACACTCTTGCTTGCTAGCACCCAGTATGACCTACTTGAACTAACCAAAACATGGTGGGATTCTACACATGACTGGGCAGTAGGCATTGAGGGGTATAGGTTGTATAGGCGTGACAGAGTGGGGAAAAAAAGGTGGGCGGGTAGCACTCTATGTTAAGGAGCAGTATACATCTTCCACCATTAAGTCAGGGGGTGGAGGAGGGGAACACCAAGGCATTGTAGGTCAGGATCCAGGGGGAACCAGGGGAAAAGGACTTGGTTGTAGGGGTCTACTATAGGCCTCCTCATCAGGATCAAGAGCTAGACGATGTATTCTCCAGGAAGCTAGCAGACGCCACACAGGCGAGGGAGGTGGTGGTCATGGGAGATCTAAACTACCCAGATATCTGCTGGGAGGAGCAGACAGCCAAAACAAGCCGCTCATGAAGGTTCTTACACTGTGTGCAGGACCTCCACCTAACCCAGGTGGCATCTAGTCCCACCAGGGGTAGCGCTTTGCTTGACCTGGTCTTAGCAACAGGGGATGATCTCGTGGGGAACATGCACATTCATGGTAGCCTGGGAGATAGTGACTATCACTTGGTTGAGTTCACTATCCAGCGAAGGGTGGGTAAAGTAACTAGTGGGGCTAAGGTGTTGGACTTCAGAAGAGCCAACTTTAGCAAGCTTAGAAGGCTAGTTAGTAAGGGGATACAACTCAAGAACATAGAGCAAATTGGAGTCCAGGAGGGTTGGAGGTATCTCAAGGGAGTGATCCTTGGGGCTCAAAAGAAGTCTATCCCATTACATAGCAAGGGAAGTAAGGGGGAAAAAAAGCCCCCTTGGCTGAACAGGGAACTCCAGGAGAGTCTGGGGGCAAAGAAAGAGATGTATAGGCAATGGAAGCAGGGAGCAGGCACCAAGGAGGAATATATCTCCCTGGCGTGCTATTGCAGGGAATCAGTTAGACGGGCCAAGGCGGGGCTTGAGCTCAGGCTGGCTTCAACAATCAAGGACAATAAAAAGTCCTTTTTCAGGTATATAGCAGGCAAAAGGAAAGCTCAGAGCAACATAGGGCCCCTGCAGGACAGTTGGTGGTTGACGCGGGGAAAAAAGCAGAGCTCTTCAATGAGTTCTTCATTTCAGTATTTCTATGTACCGACCAAGCCAATTCCCCAACCTTGATCATTGATGGATGTCCACATGGCACCAATCCACCTACGGTTAGTTCTGAAATAGTTAAGGAGCTCCTGGAGGAGCTGGATGGGTACAAGTCATCAGGCCCGGATGACCTCCATCCACGGCTGCTGAAAGAATTGTCCGGTGTCATAGCTGAGCCCCTGGCACAGCTGTTTGAGCACTCGTGGTGCTCTGGCCAGGTCCCTGAGGACTGGAGAAGGGCCAATGTGGTGCCCATTTTTCAGAAAGGGGGAAGGGATGACCCGGGTAACTTTAGACCAGTCAGTCTTACCTCTATTCCTGGGAAACTGCTAGAGAAAATAATCAAAGAACACATGTGTGGAGGCCCAGCAAGGGAAATGATGCTGAGGGGAAACCAGCACGGGTTTGTCACAGTTATATCCTGCCTGACATCCTTGTAGCCTTCTATGACCATGTCACACACTGCCTGGATGTGGGAGCTGAGGCTGATGTCATCTTCCTGGACTTTAGGAAGGCCTTTGACACAGTTTCACACCCTATCCTCATTGGGAAGCTAGCAGATGGTGGAGCAGATGCCTACATGGTCAGGTAGGTGGCCAACTGGCTTAGGGACCTCACCCAGAGAGTGGTGGTGGCTGGTTCCTTCTCGGCCTGGAGGAAGGTGGGTAGTGGGGTCCTGCAGGGTTTGGTCCTCCAACCGATATTATTTAATATCTTCATCAGCAATTTGGATGAGGGCATGGAGAGCACCCTCTCCAAGTTCGCTGATGATACCAAGTTATGGGGCAAAGTTAGTACACTGGAGGGCAGGGAGCAGATTCAGGCTGACCTGGACAGGTTGGATCAATGGGCAGAGAGAAATAGGATGCAATTTAATAAAGATAAATGTAAGGTACTCCACCTGGGAAGGAGGAACCTCCAGCACACCTATAGGTTGGGGAGTGTCCTTCTCAGCAGCTCAGAGTCAGAGAGGGATCTTGGAGTCATAATTGACTACAAGATGAACATGAGCCGGCAGTGTAACGAGGCCATCAACAAGGCCAAACACACCTTGTCGTGCATTAGCAGGTGCATGACTAATAGATCAAAGGACGTGATGCTCCCCCTCTATGCAGCGCTCGTCAGGCCGCAGTTGGAGTACTGTGTCCAGTTTTGGGTGCCACACTTCAAGAGGGATGCAGAGAATCTGGAGAGGGTCTAGAGGAGGTCCACTCACATGATTAGTGGCCTTCGTGATACACCCTACGGGGGAACGTTGAGAGAGCTGAATCTCTTCAGCCTTCACAAGAGATGGCTGAGGGGAGATCTTCTGGCTGCCTATAAATTTATTAGGGGAGGTCAATGGGGAATAGGGGACGTGCTGTTTACTAGGGCACCCCAGGGAGTGACTAGGAATAATGGGTGTAAACTAGTTGAGAATGGATTTAGGTTAGATATTAGGAAGAAACTTTTCACAGTAAGGGTGGCCAGGATCTGGAATGGGCTTCTAAGAGAGGTGGTGCTATCACCTAGCTTGGAGGTCTTCAAGAAGAGGCTAGATAGTCACCTGGCGGGGGTCATCTGACCTCGGTCCTCTTTCCTGACGTGGCAGGGGGTTGGACATGATGATCCATTGTGATCCCTTCCGACTCTACAATCTATGAATCTATGAATCTTGCTTTTTGAGCACTTCTATTTGTGTTTATTTAAACATATTTCATCTCCCAATGACATCCATACAATAAAGGCACGTCCACACATGCAGGCACGTGTACTTACAGCAGCTCAAATAGAAGCAGTGCAAATTTGAGCCAGGGCATTTTGCCTCAGCGCACGTACCCGGATATGCACTTTGGTGTGAGGCAAATTGTATCACTTAGGGCAAAATAACCCTGCCTGGCTCCTCCCAGGTTTGCAGCCAGGGGGAGCTAGAGCCTAGGGCCAGCACCTGTGCTGGCCCCAGCAATATAAAAACCTGCCCTAGCAAGCAGGTCAGGGCTACTTGCTCTCAGGAGCTTCTGGGGATCAACTGGCAGGATCTGCTTGGTGAGGATGTGGCTGGGGCAGCCCAGTGGCTGAGTCTGTACTTCAGCCTCATCCCATGAGGAACTGGGGGCCTCAGCTGGTGACTCCTTCATGGAGCTGTTGCCATGGGCATGTATGTGGTGAGTTTCACAGACACCCTGGTCTCCTGCCCCTTCTGATTGCACCAGGCTGCAGCCCCTCCACTTCTAGTACCTCCTCCTGAGTTTCTGGTTGAATTTCACCCCCTACATCTTTGTTTTTGGTCACCCCATCTGCAGCTCCACCAAGTCCCAGGACCTCCTGGTCAATGTCCTCCTGGCCATGGCCAAGTGGGCCCTATACTTGACTAAGAAAGAGGCTTTGGCCAGAGAGGTGCCCGAAGACTGTGGAGCCACTTTCCTGTCACTCATCCATGCATGATTTTGGATGGAGCACCAGTGGGCGGCATCCATTAGCTCCTCAGATGCCTTTGACAACTGGTGGGTGTGGCTCAGGGGGCCCTGCTTGTTGTCCCCTTCTGGAGAAATTACTTTCAAGTTTTGAACCTTTGACCCCTACTTGACTCCTATCTTGTTTTTGCTTTAGTTGTCCCAAGGAATTACTCATGTTATTCATTCATTGGCCTCACACCGCAGGGGCCACTAATTAGTTGGGTGGGCCTTGGGCCACAGCATTTGGGTAACAAATAGACAGGAGCTTCTGGGGCTCAGCCAATTGGTATCTGGGGACACTACCCCTTGTGCCAGTTGGACTGCTGCAACAGCATCCCAAGTACATTTTTAAAAACACCCCAAAATCCTTGTTCTTCCACAATTAGAACAAAACACCACTCTACATATACACACACACACAGAGCAAGAGAGAGAGAAGAATCAATCAGTTGGGCAATGCCTTATTGATATATTTACAATGTTAAAGCAATTTGGAAGCCTACCAGAGTCTCTATCATCATGTTAAAATAAATTCTAAATATCTATGTATTGATGTGTGCTTTTGTTTTTCTTTGCACATGATGGGTGTATGATAAGGTGATGCGGGGTTTGCAGGAAGGGGGTGGGAAGGGGTGTGGGGGGAAGGTGCATGGGTGTGTGGGTGGGTGTGGAGTGACTGCAGGTGGACTGTGGGCATGGGAGACCTTGCGGGGGGGGGGCATTGCTAAGGAGGGATGGGTCCCCTGGCTCTCACAGGGTGCAGCCTCCCCACACACATGTGTGCACTCATCTGGATGCGCCCAATTTGAGCAACAGAATAGATGCATCATTCTAAAGGTTACAATATTTTACACAATTTTCAGAACTAAATTATAGAATCACATTAGGAACAGGTATAGCCAGAAGCCTACATTGCAAAGAGGTTAATTTACTTAATTTAAAGTTTAATTTATTTCAAAGTGTTAAAGGTAAAACATTCTCAATTTGTATTACTGCTAAAACTGCACAAAATGTTGATTTATTTGGCTAAAGGCAACTGTTGTTACTAACTGGTGTTTTTTAAATGGTACTTGGACAGAAAAGAAAGTACTGCAATGCAAGATACAATATTGGTTAACAGATAGAAGTGGTTTAGGGCGACAATATATTAATGCCCTAATCCTTCATCTCCAGAGACCTAAGTACTGAAAATTCTTAAATAGGTTAAAATACAGGGGAAACTGTTTGCTGGATAAATACCCTTGTATATATCAAAAGAAACAGTTTTTCAAGACAAATTTACTCTCTACTTCTAAATGTTGATGCTTATGGTGGAAGTCTACAGGAAGAGAAAAGGAGCAAGCTTCCTTTAGCATTAAAGAACATGAATAAAGCTGTTTCATGGTACCTGTTTATAATATCCGATGCTGACAAAATAAACCCTGCTCCTTGTAGCCAGTGGCTACAGCAAAAGTCAGCATTTAGGCAGAGAAGATGGCTCATAGCAGACGTTAGTGTACATCCAGGACTATTCTTCTTCTGTGTCTTGTAAACACTGGAGAACCATGAGGGAAGGGGAGAAGAAAGTGTAATCAGAACTATCCAAGTAGCTTGGGGCTGTTTCTGAGCCATCTACTCTGCATAATTAGTGATCTTTGGAGGTGAGATCAGAAGGGTAGTTGATATGCCTATACCATGAAGGCAAGGTGCCTCATGCACACCCAGCTCACCTACTCTTTCTAGCCCACTCCAAACCTGGAAATGTGATGGTGAGGCCATTTCAGGGTCCTCCTAAGAAGCCGCTCCCAAGTTTTTCAGAAATCAAGATTTGAAGGATAGCCACAAATGGATGACCTTGGAGTGACCTTGCTGGCACATAGGAACATAAGAATTGCCATTTACTAGGTCAGACCATGGGTCCATTTCGCCCAGCATTCTGTGTCCTACAGCAGCAGAGAGTGAATGCTGAAAGGGAGAGTGAACTGGGTCTGACCCGGGTTTAATTTTTCCTCCACTGTTCCTCTCTCACTTGCAGTCTCCAGCATTTAAGGTCTATGCAGTTCTAATTCAGAGGCTGTATCCCCAACTCCCATGCTCAATAGCTACTGATGTCCCTTTTCTCCAACATTTGTCCACTCTCTTTTATAATCTAGTTAAACTGTCAGCTCCACAACACCTGGTAGCAATGAGTTCCACACTTTAATTATATGCAGTGTAAAAATAATTTCCTTTTGTTCATTTTAAACTTACAACTTACTAGTTTCATTTTGTGGCCCCTAGTTTTTATATTGCAAGGCAGAGTAAATAATAAATCCCTATTCATTTTCCCTGTAAACCCTTATCATGTCCCCCCTCAAGCATGTCTTCTCTAAACTGAATAGGACTACCCTCTTAATCTCTCCTCATATGGAAGTCCCTCCATCCTGCTATTCATCCTTGTTGCCCTTCTCCATGCGTTCTCTAGTTCTTCTATATTTTTCCGAGATGAGGTGACCAGAACTGGGCAATATATTCACAGTGTGGACACACCATGGATTTAAAAAGGGGCACAATGGTATCTTCAGTTTTGTTCACAATTCCCTTCTTAATAATACCTAACATTTTGTTTGCCTTTTTAATGGCTGCTGACCACTGAGCTGGTTGTTTTAGAGAACTATCCACAATGACTACTGGATCTCTTCCTTATGTGTTGACAGCTAGTGTACAGCCCATCATAGCGTAAATACAATTCAGGTTATTTTTGCCCAGGTGCATCACTTTACACTTCTCTACTTTGAATAGCATCTGCCATTTAGTTGCCCGTTCCTTCAATCATGTCAGATCCTTCTGTAATTCCCCACAGTCTGCCTTGGTCTTTGTCACTTTGAATAATTTTGTGGCATTGGAAAATGTGGCCACCTTGCTGTTCAGCCTATTTTCCAGGTCATTTATGAATATGTTAAAGACCACTGGTCCCAACACATATCTCTGTGAGACCCCACTGTTTATTTTTTTCCATCCTAAAAGATGACCATTTATACTCACTCTTTCTTTTCTATCTCTGAACCAACTTTAATCCACAAGCGGACATTCCTTGTAATCCCATGATTACCTAACTTAATGAAGAGCCTCTAAAGGTGACCTTGTTAAGGGGTTTTTGAAGTCCAAATAAACTGTCAACTGGATTGTCCTGATCCACCTGCTTATTGACACAATTGAAGAACTGTAGTAGGTTGGTGAGGCATGATTTCATTTTAACAAAGCTGTTATGATTCTTCCCATGCAAATCATGTTTATTCATGTGTTGAAGAGGTTGGGTTTTTTTTCTTAATTTTTGTTTCTACCAGGTTTCCAGGAGCAGAAGTTAGGCTCACTGTGCTGTAGTTCTAAACACATTTCTGACTGTCAAAGGCCTCTCTGCATCCAGTACACTTTGGTTTTTACTACCTATGGCTGCTTGTGGAGGTTAAAAAACCCCAAGCAAATGGCACTTTACTTTAAACTCTATGAGCTCCCCCACTGAGCACAGCATGCCCAGAAGAGGCAGCATGTTAGCTGGACTGGGCTTGCCCAATTTCTGTATAAATCAGGTGATTTAGTGGGGCTTTTTTGGTGCTTTTATCTAATAGATGATTGATTCAACTTTAGATAAAAGCAGCAAAGAGACTCACTGAAGCACCTGATCTATACAGACACTGCAGAGCTGGGTCGAAGTAACATGCTGCTTCTTCCAGTATAAAGCATTTTGTTTTTTTAACATCTGCAAGCAGCTATTATGTATTGTTACCTCAATTACTATATGTATATCTTTACATTTTCTAAAAAACTCCACAGGAAATCCATCATGGCCCAGAGATATATTATTGTTCATGTCCTTTTAAGGCCAAATTATTTCATCTAATTATAAAAGCACTTAAAGTTTCCTTCTCCATCTCTGAAATTCATTGTATGGATGTAAAGTACAGGAGCATATCTGTTTTTTCACTAGTAACATACTGATTCTCACTATGCAAACTGGAAGACAATTGACTACTGTTGTCTGATTTGTCTCTGTGTTATATGGATATTCCTCAGAGAGTCTCTTATAGCTAATAGTTTATTATGATTGGATTTACTCTTTAGTTTATATGTTAGTAACATTATTGCATGTCTCTCCCTCCCACAATTCTCAATAATCTTGGTATGATCTATACTCCACCTTCTGGGGCAGTAATTTATTCAACTCATATTGGTAAAAATGCATAGTTTATCTAGCAAAGGATTCATGACATAATCATCACTTATTATTATTTAAGTATCTATTTCTATATCTATTTTTTCTCCTTTTTTTGCATAAGCATATAATATTATACATCCTCATAAAAAGACTTCAGCAGTTTCCTGTAACAGCAAGGCGGACGAATCAGTAGGTTGATTAATCTCAATCAAATTTTTGAACTCCTCTCAAATGAATACTTCAGATATAGAATCATTTAACAGGGAGATGTTGAATTGACAGTAATTATTTACAGCCAGTCTTTCTGCAAGGAAGAGCTGACGCTCCACATCAGCATGGTCCAAAATAGCTATAGAGGCACTGAAAATAGAATCATTTATGCTCTGAGAAATAAAAAAGCAGTCAATTCTTGAATATACTGAATGAGATATTGCGGGGTGGGGGGAGGGAATCCTTCATTTTTGGATTCACTGTTTGTCAAGTATCTATGCAACCCAGGTCCATCATATAACTTTTAATGACTTCCCAGAAGTAGATTTCATGGATAGGAGGGCAGGAGACCTATCAATGACAGGATCCAAAGACTCCTTTGTATATTTTGGGGTGAAACTAAAATATGTCCCCAAATCATAGAGCTTAACAAAAAAAAATTAAAAGATAAAATGTGGGATTGTCTGCATTGGGACTTAGGAACATCTAAAAGTAAAACTGGAATCCATAATTTTAACATTTGCAAGAACAAATCTACCCCCTGGACCATCAGCTATTTCAATGAAATGCGGGTATAATTTTTTATGTACTAAAATAAAAGCTCCATGTGACTTTGTGTTTTATATACACTATTAAAGACTGATAATCACACCCAACCATGCTCTAATTTTGAGACTCCTCTACTGATAGACATTGCTAAGCTCCAACAGACCAGCCCTCTCTTTTCTTGGGAAAAGACAATATTTTTTCTTTTTAATTAACATTCTAAGATACACACTTAATAGGACAGGCCATTCTCAGTAACTATATCTTCTGTTCAACTTTTATATAGCTAGCAATTTGCCATTTTCCTTAAATCAAAAATACAACAGTTATCTGCATACTTGCCACAGTTCATAATATCAACATTCTCCCATATATTTAAAACTCATAAAAACATATATTCCCAAGCACACTCTTCGAAAGGTCATAAAAGGGGAGAGGAAAAAAAGGCAAAAGAAAAACAAAATAAAGTACAAGAAATACTAGCTAGCAGAATATTTATTCTATGACATATTATGTCTGCCAGGAAGATTTGGGCAGGTGTAACCCAAAGTGATCTACCACTTAGTGACAATAAAGACAAAGACATTAACAAAAATCATATGAATGCTAGTCACTAATAAACAGTTCTTAACTATCCCCAAACCCTCCCCCCCCCCTTTTTTTTTTTTTTTTTACAGCTCAGATTATTCTATAAGTTTGTCTCCTCCAGATGGTATCCATGTAAGAAAGGTTTTTGTTTTCCTAGGATCAGAAAAAAGTGTCGGTTTTCTACTCTGTGAATCCGATGTAGAACAGAAGGATCTCTCGTGAAGTATCTCAGCTGCTTTTGCATGCCATGTAGTTTTGCTGGTGTAAACAGAGCCTTCTTTTCAGCCACCTCACAGGAAGATCAAGACTTTGGAGATGCCATACAGTAACATGGGACAATGCCCACCAATTAGAGGGGTGATGGAGGCCACTAAGGGCATATCATTGATTGCTTGGGACAATGAAATCAGAACAGGAATGGGAGTGAGGGTCATAGGTACAAAACAAGTGCAAAAAAGGGGTGGGGAGGGAGAGACATTGAATAAAGCACACCAAAAACAGGGAAGGTCAGGAAACAGCATAATAGGAGTGCCAGCCTCACCCCATGTCATCTTTCCTACTTCTCTGGCAGCCTTGAGTGCCCTCTTGTCAGTGATAATTTACAGAAACTTGGCTATGAATGCCCTAGGTTTTTTTCCTAAACCAGACTTCCTCCTATACAAGCTGTGGGCCCTCTCTCTCCAAATCAGTGTCTGAGGAGAGTTTTAAAATGCACTGGACAAATACTATTCTATGGCAGAGCTATTTAGTATGCTGAAACTCATGTGTAGATAGTCACTGGGGATGCCTGGGGCACAAGGGTGCTATAGTGTGGGGGCTGCCTGCTTGCCTTCGTGCCCCAGCCAGCCCCTCTGCAGCATGTTGAGCCAGGGCAGAACAGCTCCCTCCCTGACCCCTGCCAGCTGGAACTGCTCCACCTCAGCTCAATGTGCTGCAGTACCGGGCGCACATGTAAATGCTGTGCCTGGGAGCAATAAACTCTGGCATGAACTGTGCCAGTGTTTATTGCTATGTGCTAATTGCACTTGGTGCACTGAGAAGTAGGTGATTTTTTTCACAAACTTGGTGGAATTAGGTTTTCCAGACCCCCCAGGCACTCCAACAATGTAGTTGTTGTATCTCCTGAATCTGCCTTTTAAATGTAGCATTTTCTCTCTCACAACCTGCAGCTCCTTGCTGTGAGAGCCTGTCTATCTCCACAGCCTGATTTTGCATGGAGAAACTGTCCTCCATTCCTTGAATCCTCTTCACCAGGGCATTCAAGGAAGCCCACACAATCACTGGAAATTCCTGCATCTTATCCACTGTAACTTTAAAGCTAGATCTCTCTCCAACATCCCCTGCATCAGAGAAACCAAGTCCTCTGTTTTCCTCTCAGTGCTCACTTCAGAGGCTAGGGTTGCTAACTGTTCATAAACTTAGATGGTCAGTAAAAACAAACAAACAAAAAACAAAGAACACAGGGCAAAAATACCTGTCCATAAAATCCATAGAAAACTTAGGTTGTCTCTAAAAATGCTAAGCAGTCAGAGCTGATTGAAGCAGCCGGGGTGCAGTGGGACACAGCAATGAAGCACAGAACACAGCAGTGCCACCTGGTGTCTAAGAAAGTGTGCAACACCCTTAAGGTTGCTCTTCTCAAGGCTTTGTAGACCCCTTCTCACTAAGTCACACGTTTTTCTTGCTGCTGAGTCCCATTGGCTCCCTGTAACACTGATCACAGATAGATTCTTTGAAGGTCCACGCTGGTACAGTGGAAGTGACAGAGGTGGATTAATGTGTTTTGGGGCCCTGGGCAAGCACAAAATTAGAGGCTTCCTCCCCCCTATGGGAGCTGGGCTGCAGGGGGCGGGCCCCCTTCCCCTTCTAGTGCTGTGGGGAGAGGCTGGGTGGATCCCACTGGCCACCAGGCTTGGGGACACACGCCTGCCTCTTCTCCTTGCTCCCTGCCCCTGCTATGGCCAAATGTACAGACACACATGCAGGAGCGCACACTCTACTCTCACTCTGCATGTGGACACAGACAAAACACACAGACAGACACATACCCACGCACACACAGACACACTTTCCCCTCACAGGACCTCCCACCTCTCCCTTCCCCCACTCCTGATCACTTGGAGGGAGCCCTCCATCCCTACACTGAGAGCCACCTGTGGCTCAGCCTCGCTCCCTGCCTGGCTCATGTTACACTTACCTGCAGGGAGCTGCTGACTGGCTGCCTTGTGTAGCTTTGCAGATGCAGAGGGCCGGGCTGGGCTGGGCTAGGAGTGCCGTGCCATATCTCTGTGGGTGGGCAGCAGCACTGGGATGGGTGGTTATGGGGGGCCAAGATGAATTTTGAGGGGCTAGAGCCCCCAAGACCCTCCTGGTGCTACTGCTCACAAAGGTACTGTGCAGCACAGCACTCCAAGCCTGGCCCCAACCCTCCCCCCCATCAAGTGGGGCATGGGTCTCCCAGCACAGCTCAGCCCCCTCCCGTCCAGATGTGACACCACTTGGCCCACCCCCCTCCCCCAGGTGCAGCATGGCTCTCCCAGCCTGACTCCACCCCATAACTGGAGGGATCCTACTTCCAGGTCCCAGGGAAGCAAAGGTGAAAGCCGCTGTTTTAAACCTTGATACCAAAATGGGTGCTGAGTTTAAAACTGCAGCTTTCACTTCCCTGCTGATGAGAATCCCAGGGCCAGGGTCCCAAATTGATAGGGGGCTCTAGGCTCATGCCCAGCTTGCCCATTCATTAATTTGCCTATGGGAAGTGGGGGCCAGTGGAAGTAAGGCCTTGGGCTGAGCTGGGCTGGGCATGATGCAGGGTATAGTCAGTGGTCATTAGGGCATGGCAATGAATAGGAGGTCCCTTGGGAAGAATAGCATGGTATAAATCCATTGCTGCAGTCAAACAGGGTTGCAAAACCAAGACTTTTTTTTTTACTGCAAAGTCTTTTACTGACAACCAAACATTTTTACTTTGTTACTACAGTTGCTGTTAAATCCTTATGTTTGAACCCAGCTCTTCTAACTGGGTCCTGGCAGCAGGGCAGAGGATGGCACATTTACATTATGTAACACATCAGAAAAAACTTGTGACAGTAAAAGAGTTTGGTTATCAGAAAAATGTTTGTAGATTGTCAGTAACCAAACATTTAAAAAATTGGATTAGCAGCCTTGTCACAGCCCTCCATCTTGATAGCCAAGGGGTGTTTTGATCTTTGTTTTTTGATGGCCTCTGAAAATGGAGAAGAGTGAGACTTTTCTTCAGCCATATATAGGGATTGGCAGTAGTCTCAAATTTTTTTTATAAGGGTTTACTAAAAGTGACAGAAAATATCACAAAATAGCAGGAGTCTATTTAGTTCACATTTGCTTCAGTCCACAACACCCCTTAGCTCCCAGAGTGAGGTACTTAGTGGTGTTAGTCTGAAGTCACGCAAAAGGAAGGACAACAGATGTGCAAGAGGAAATGTACTTATTATAGATATTAAAGATTTATTTTACATTTTGAAAGTGAATATTTGTTCTTGATAATTATCCAAAGGATATATTAGTTCCACTTATTATTCAGAGATAAAACATGTGGCTTCTTTTAAAGGGACTGTCAAAGCATTTTTGGTACCTAATAACTGACAAGATTAACAATCTCAAGAGTGAAAATTCACAACATTCTGAGTGATCATTATACAAAGGACACAGAATTTATCAGGATATGAAATTTGAAAAAAAAAATTTAAAATGAGTTTAAAATCACCTTCTTAATGAATGAAATTTAGCATAACTGGATACCTTTGGAAAGAAGTATAAATCTAAAGAAAATCCACTATAGTGTGCTGTATCACTTTCTAGATTTGTAAAGTTGCAACCAATTTACTTACCTACTTTGAGGTGAATAAAATCTAGGCAGAGATGAATCTATATATCAAAGCTACAACCTTTTAGCCCTTTCAAGTATAACTCAAAGTGAAGTAGTCAGGAAACTAAATTCAAAGGAACATGACTTAGAATGGATAACAATAAAAAGTGAACCTTTCAGACACTAAAATAGAGAGGGCACTGAATTGTGGGCAAAGGACATAAAATCAAACCACCAGAGTGAGTGAGTAAAATTACTTCCATCTCCAGTCTTTAAACCTGGATAAGAATGAGTTAATTTCCCAAGAGCTTCAGACTGCAGGAAGCTTCTCCTTAAGCAGCCTAATGAACAGCATGATGCATCTATTCAGAATTTGCTGAAGCTAAAAAAGCAACCTGAGCCAGGAAAGTATACCAGAAGTAAGAATTCCAAAAAAAAAAAGAAGTCTGTAATACATGTGGAGTTTTTATAAACTGCAGGCATTCAAAAGACATTTCTGACACACAGAACAGCACAAGTCATAATCATTCTAATTCACTACAAGCAAGAAATAGTCACGCATTCCCACCCTGAAACTATGGAAACTAGGGTTACCATATTTCCAGCATCAAAAAAGAGGACACCTGTGGGGGGACAGGGAGGAAAGGGGATGGGTAAATGACTGTCAGGGGAGGGCAGTGATATGCCTGTACCCTGCCTCTGCCCTCACTCCTAAGCCACAGCCCCCCAGCCCTGCCGGTGCCTCTCACTCCCAACCAGCAGGCTCGACTCCCCCAGAGCTGTTGCCCGTGAAGTTTGCATGTTCATATGCACGCGCACACACACACACGCACACTCTCTCTCTCCTACCTGCAAGAAGCTTGCCGAGGCCCACACAAAGCACATGACCCCTGACAGCCAATTGCCTTGCCCCACCGCTTTCAGCCCCCATCAGCCAAGCTGGAAGTGCCTGGGAAAAGCAGAGGCACAGCAAAAACCCAGACATTTGCTTGCATTTTAAAAACCCACCCAGACAAGAGGCCAAAAAAAGAGGATATTTCTCAGAAGACCTGGATGTATAATAATTCTAAAGGAAACTGAAAATATGGTACTCAAAAGGACTGTGTGGGGTAAGCTACTTACTTCTGCTTAAATTACTGGTTACTGAAACTCAGCCTTTAGATAATGACAAGTTTCATTACAATGACTTTCCTATACAAAGCTGGTATTTGGTAATGGATGATATTTTCTCAGTTATGCACTCACAGAAAAATGCAGTCATTTAAGTATCACATGTAATAAGCAATACAAGCGTTTCTTAACCTTTTAGTTATCTCCCCAGAGCTCTTAAATGTCTTATTAACAGACTTCAGGGATAAAGACATTGTTCGCAACTATTTACTTGGTCTAATGAAAGATAACACTTCTACCAAGAGTTCTGACTGGTTTTGCCTATAGACTAACATAGCTACAACCTGTATCCCTGAAACATGGAAGATACTGTAATTAGCCATTTTGAAATGAAAACTTCATTTTTTAATTTATTTTTATTTTTATTTATTTATTTATTTATTTTTACAAAGAAGCAGTAAAATTCAACACTGTCAGACCTGGGCTAGGGACACACATTACACATATACCAGTTTAAGTGATCAGAAACTAGTTTAAACCGTTAACAGAACATAAGTTCAGTGTACATAAACTAGTTTCAAAACAGCTGAAACTGGTTTAAGGTAAATCAGGTTGAATGTAGTATCAGACTTAACTGATTTGGGTCAAACCAGTTTATGCACCGTCTGTCCCAGACTCCTTCCTGGTTTAAGTTAAACTAGAGTCCCCCAGCATCCCAAATGTTTTGCAGCCTTTGGCTGAGCTCTCTGCTCCAGACAGCAGGGCTGATCCCACCCCTCTTTTCCCTAGCCAGACCTCCAGAAGAGACTGCAGGCACAGCAGGGTCTGCCTGGCTTCCCCCTGCCCCCCCCCCTTTGCTGCTCGCTACTTAAGCAGGGATCCCCCTCCCTCCCACAGCATGGACCCCAGCCCCATGGACCACAGACTATGGTACTCAAGCTAATGCTGAGAGGTGTCTGTGTCTCCAATTTCACAGGGACAGGCAGACAGAACAGTGTCCACTTAGGGCTTTTTGTAGCTAATCAACAGGTCAGCTGGTAATCCCACAACCATTCCTTCCTTGGAAAACGCTTTTTAAGAAGATCTTGAAGCAATCAGAGAGGCTTTTGTTTTGTTGATAGTACGGTAAACGCTATGTTATCAGCTCCCTTGCTTATCAGGTTTGCAGACAGTATGAAGAAGCATGGAGAGGGAGATTGAAAAGCTCAGTATCATCAACAGATGCATGCACTCATAGGTGGCATATATGGGGAGCATGGGGCAGGCCATGTGTCCCCCCCCAAAAAATTTGGCCCTCGCCAGCCAGGGAGTGAGGAGCACTGGCTGGTGCCCCCCCCCCCCAAAAAAAAAGCACCAGTAGTACTTCCATTTTTTCCGGCAGCACTTCTGGTTTACCAGCAATCAGCCGCTGGGGGACCCCTTTCCCCATCTGCAATTGGTCACTGGTGCCCCGCTCCAGAGCCAGGAGAAACCAGTTGCCCACACGTGCGCTGAATAACCCGCCCCACCTTTTGCCTCAGAGTCCTAGCTGGGAGCTGAGGTCTGGCTGCACTCCTGCCCCTTGAACAGTGAGTGGGAAAGAGCCTGGGACTGCAGGCAGAGTGGGAGTTTTCACCTCTCCCTAATAATAACATCCTGCAGGGGCCTAGTCACACCCTCCTCACCTCAGTACTTTGTAAGGGAAGGGAGGACTTCTCTAGAGCCCCTTGCCTTCTAGCCTGAGCCACTGCAGGCATATGCCTGCATTTCCTCAGTCCAGAGGTAATGTCTGTGAAGTTGCAAATTGATTCAATCTAGGCAGGTTAAAATAACCTGCAAAGATTATATCTATTCAGTCTCAGGCTTTTTGAATGTCTGTCACTAGCCTCAAAGGCTAACACTCCTGCTCCAGCAGGCTTTTGTTTGAGCCAAATTTGCATACTTAAAAAACAACCTCTACATAACAGAAGTGCCTTAACCAGGAGAAACATTCCACTGACTAACTCTCTTCTGCAATATAAAACGTTACCAAGAAAGAAGCAGAATTCAACATCCTTCTTGCCATCAGACATCTTTCAGGTAAATAGACTGCTCCAAGTTTTATTTGAGCCTAATTTAATGAAGTCTTCCACCATGGGGAGCTCATAGCATCCTTCAATTTTCCTTTGAAATATAAAATTTCTTTTCCACCTGGGAGAAATTTTACAATCTTTGCATTCTCTTTGCCTGAAGAGCACATGAGCCCAAAATCTTGCAAATAAAGAATTCTTTTTTGTAGCTATATTTTGTAGTTGGTTTAATAAAAGATATCACCTCTACCAAGAGTTCTGGCTGCTTATTAACAGAATAATAATTAAAGGAATGTATTCTTCATTAACTGATGTTAAGAGTTTGTATGTCAAAAGCAAGCATTATTAGGAATAAAGATCAATAATATCAGGAATCAGAGAGCTGTATTATTCCTTGTAAATAATGGACAAGTTGCTACCCCTGTTATTCTGCTTTCTTTGCTGTATTTTGTATGACAAGGCACATGGAATGCCAGCTTAAATGAACAGTTGAAGACACCTCTAATATTGAGACAGGTGTGATGCCCTAGATTGGGCTGTGGCTTATTATCATGAACTGTTCCAAGTTCTTCCAAAATACCTAGGGATATATAGCAGTGGCTTTTGAGACCTAAAAGGTCAGAATTTGGGGCACTGAAAGGGGGATGAAAATAATTAGGATCTTTAAGAAAAATCAGTGACAAACTTTCAATCCTAGAGATCAGTTTGCATCAACTACCTTCTGATGATCATTAGGGACAGAAGTGGTAAAAGCTAAGATTTACTTTACTTTCAAGCTTACTGAAATTTCAGGAGATGACTAAGAAACGTGAATTCTATTACATTCCTATAAATGTCTGTTTAAGAAAGTGGCATATAGTAGGAATAAAGGAAGGGATTTTGATGAAATGCCAGTTTGTTCTCTTGAGTTAAAAAAATTTAAAGAAGAAACTGAACATTTGAAGCTTAAAATTTTAGTCATTACAAATTCTTCATTAAGCTAAAGCACCCACAATTTAACTTTCAAAGAGAAATTAAGAATAATTAATCAAGATTACTTTACCATTGAAGGAACCTTGAAATCACAGGCTTTATGCTCTTAAAGTTTAATTAGGATTTAAAAAGCTTATTAATTCTTATATTCTCGGTAGAGTTAACATTAATTGTCTCCTTAGGTTTAGACATTCTTCTCTTCCACTATAGCCTGTGAAAACTGGATTAATGTTATATCAAACACCAAATCAAAGACTCACTGGGCACGTCTACACATACAACAAGTGCTATATGGGTTTACACTGCAGTAATTCACTGTGGGGTAAACCCAACCCTCGGCATGGGTCTACATGCACAGCCATTTGGGAGCAGATTTGTTCCACCCCCAGGCCCTGGGAGTGATATCCAGTGCTCTGAGATCCTGCTGGCCACCCTTCCCGCTGTGCTTTGCCACTGTAGTGACCACTGCCTGGCCCAAGGCTGTCTTGGCTCCGGCTACCCGATGTGTGGTGCACTTATGTGGACAGGCTCACCATGGTGTCACTAGGCCCCCTGTCACTGCACTGCTACTACCTGGACCCTGTGATGCCTCAGCAATTGCCAGGGTGTCCAGCACACAGCAGTCCTCCTGTGTGGCCCCCACTACCCCAGCCACCATGGCAGCCTATAGTTCCTGGGCCTCCAGAGGCCTCTCCTTGTGGGCCAGAAACCTGTTCAAGAGCTCCTGGTCTGCCTGGTCCCTCTCTTGCTCATAAGCAATGTCTTCTGCATGCAAGGCCCACAAGTCCACCACTTTTTCCTCCACCATAGTGATCAGGTGGTCCAGCAGCTACATCCGGTCCTGGGTCTGCTGGTGCTGGAGCCAGCATATACAGAGGGCCCCAGCTGAGACTGGCAGTGACCCTGATGGTACATCTTTGCTGGCAGCTGGCACCTCTCCCCTGCATGCAACTTCAGAATCTGCAGGGCCAGGGGAAAGAGACTGTTTGTGAGAGTTTGCAACATTTCTAACTATACTGGGGGATATGCACTGCCCAGCCATAGATTGGGGGGGGGTCATACACACACAGGTGCCCAGAGTAAGTTAGCTGGGCAGGTGATAGCACAGGTGGCTGCTGGCTGAGCTCTCCACCCCCGCTTGCTCTGCATGAGCAGGTGGGCTGCTGGATGCTTGCTGCAGGCACTCTGCCTTTCCTGCCCCCTTCCCAGGTTGGGCCATGACTAGCTCCTGGTAGCACCTGCTGCCATGGCTCCAGACCCACTTCCCCCTTCTCCTCCAAGACTGGCCATCTCCTCTATTGCCACCAGGCCCATGGTGGCTGGGCTTGGGGGGTGAGGGGCTGCAGACCCTCTCATGGTGTCTTAGAACACAAGCCTCTTTCTGGCAGGGGAGCCACACTGTGGGTGGGGGTGGAAGTGGGGTGGGGAGAGCTGCCACAGGCAAGTGGTAGCACTATGGGGGCTTGGGGGGCTATGGCCCTCTCCAAACTTTGGTGCCGCTGCCTGCCCTATTCAGTTAGTGGCAGCTCTGACACCCACTCACAGCCCTCCCCCCCCCCCACTGGGAAGAGGCTCATAGTCTCCAGACACCAGGAAAGGGGCTACTGCTCCATCAGGGTTCTGCCCCCTTGCCATTCTAGTGGCAGGGTCAGGGGCCCGGCCACAAGCTGACCAGCAGGGCCCATTAGGTGAGGGGATAGGGAGGTGGGTTATTCCCCCCTCCCTCTGGTCCCTGGCAGAGTGGGCAGGAGAAGGCTTATCCCACCACTTGCCGCATGCAGGGAGTGAGCAGGGGCAGCAGTCAGGGCAGACAGACCTGGGGTGTGGTCCCCCAGGTGTAGTGGAGGGAATAACCCTCTTTTCTGCCCCCTGTACCTCAGGGGCCATGCTAGCTGGCATTTGGTCATGACTCCAGCCCCACCATTGCAGCATCAAGGGGGGAGCTCCCAGAAACCCCAGCTCAAGTCCACACCAGTGGGAAAGGGATGGGGGATTAAACCCCTCCCTGTCCAGTTCACTCCAAGCTACTGCCGGGGCTGGCCATGCCCCACAACACAGCTTCCCTGTAGCTAAGGGCTGCTCTAGTGCCCCTTGGTCCCTGGCTTGTATCTCTGTTTTGTGAATGTTTATTCACTTGCAAATTGGTTCAATCTAGGGAGGCTAGACTAACCTGCAAAGATTGAATCAATTCAGGCTCTGGCTTTTTGTCCCAATACTTTGCTCCAATTCTAGCATTTTGAAGGCCAAACGAGTTAATTCATTTGGAAATTACATTTAAAAAAGTCTTACAGAAATCTGGTTGGCATTCATAAAGACAGGACACAGACCTTTATCCAGTCAGAAATAAACTGTTTCTTACAGATGGTAAGATTAAAAAGACCCACACAAATCCTGAGGATTCATGCATTTGAAGTTGAATGAGAAAAAACACTCCTATTTCAGGTACATCTCTGGCTAATCATCACCTAAGAGAGATGCTGAGGTACCAGACCAGTATCTTTTGGCAAGATATCTGTAATTCATTCTGTATTTAGAGTTTCCAGAGAGGTTGTGATTGATGAATGAAGATCTAATGTTGATTGCTACCTGGACTTCTTTTAATCTGTTTTATTTTCTTGGGTAGATGTTATTTTTTATAGAGGGCATAGGTAGCAAACACCTTATAGTAGATTTCTTGGGTTTGAATATTTTATTCCTTCTACAAGTTTCTCAAAGAAGTTCATGCAGGCCGCATCCAGATGAGTGC
Source organism: Alligator mississippiensis (assembly GCF_030867095.1). Taxonomy (NCBI): domain Eukaryota; kingdom Metazoa; phylum Chordata; order Crocodylia; family Alligatoridae; genus Alligator; species Alligator mississippiensis. Next base: position 62,614,263 of record NC_081825.1, read on the forward strand.
AGACGTGTCTGTGGTGCCAAATGCCACAAATTCAGGTGTTCTCCATGTTTCAAGGTAGCAGTGTGGGTTTTATTTTGGTAAGGCTGCTGGGGCGCTACTGCTAGTGTAGCAGAAAGCCCCCTTTGTACATTTCCCTTCTGGACATTGATATAACAGAAGCCCATTCTTCTCTGCACCCCCCCACCCCATATTGTGCATTTCTTTTTCCTTCTAAGTACTGGCAGAGACCTAGCACACTCATTGCATGCATGTGACAAGGCTCAAAGCAAGCAAGAAAGAGGAAGTGGCTTTCTGTGGGAGAATCCTAGAAACTACTTCTACATATCAATTAAGCTCAGTGTCACTAAAGAAAACAAAAGAACTAAAATATCCACTTCAAAGACTGTAAATATATCCTGGTGCTAACCTAACTCACTTACTGTCCCCAGTAGCCTTTGATCCTCACTACCTCACATTGCATTTTTCTATATTTCTTACAGTGCATTTTTTATATTTCATCTGTCTCACCTTTACCATGACATTTTGTATTTTATATTTTATACTTTTAAACCCTTAAGGAATGTACTTCCTGTAGAATGAAGTTACACCCTGGACCATTGTTAGAAACTGCATTGAAATTGTAATTGTACAATGATAAAATCTGCTATATTGGGCAGTCCCTTGAATGAATGCGAGTATGAATGACAAACCAAGTACCTCTGGCTGTTAATTGACAATAGCCTAGCCAGAGGAACTTACCATTACAAAACTACTCTACAAGCCATTTTAAGCTAATCAAGCCAAGGAACTGATTCTTGGAACTAAGCACCCACTTTATTGACTATTCCTGTAACCCATGATAATACAGCCATAAAGTCAATAAGTCAAGGGTGGACTCCTGAAACTTCAGATACCAGCAGGCAGAGACCCCTATGACTAACAGCTGTCATGTACTACTCAAAACCCACATGGTCCAGAGACCTCCAGATTGGGCAACCAAGATGATGCTGGGGGATCACACAAGTCTGCCTGAAAGGGATAAAAGGCAGTGAAGCATGACCCTTAGTGGCACCCTGTCATCCAGCACCTGACCTACTTAGACAGAAGGACAAGCAGGTGACCCCCTTCTGAAAAAGACATTGACTTGAAGGAAGCTGACCATTGACAGCAGCCTGCTCTCAAAATCAGTGCTCTCACAATCAGTACAGCAGCTACTATACTACATGGGTTTAAATGACATGGGTTGGAATGAGTGAGTGCGTGTGTGCACATGTGTGCATATGCTAAGGTGACCAGTACCACTCATAACTCAAAGTTTGCATTTATGATTTTATTGATAACTTCATATCCTGTCTAATAAACTAGAATTTATGATGATCTGAAGAGTTGGTCCTTTGTAGCCAATGCTAGTTATCCACAGACAACCCAATGTCCATACTCACATGGACAGAGTTTAAAGAGGTATTTCTTACTTTGAAGGTTTAAGTACCCAGGTCACCTAAAAGATGGTTCCATCCTCTAAGCCTTCTCTCTTCCACAAAAGCTCCACTCCTCAGGAAATAAAAAAGTGAAGATGAGACAAGCTTTTGTCTAAGTTAAGCCTAAGTCTTTATAATTCATCCAGCCAAATCTAAGAACAACCAAAAGTCTCACCATTTTATGATCCAAACTCATTTCCTCCCTGAGATTTAGATAACAAGGCTCCATAGTATAGATGTGTAATGAGCTATGTAGAGCTATAGTGATTCATAAGAGCTTTAGCAAATTATAAAAGCTCTGTTGTTAGGACACAGCTATACCCTTGCCAAGGGCTTAGGAGTAACATTTGACAAAAGGCAAATGAGCTTTAAGCAAAAACATGTGCGGAGGCAGTTGAGACTATGGTATTAATCTGATCTAAGATTTATTTGAAGATTAATATTTGTCCAATTACATACTAGACAAATAACAAAAGCAGACAGGAATCAGATGAAGTTTAACACTTCCAAATGTAAGGTGCTCCACCTGGGGGAAAAATAACCCTCAACGTACATACAGGCTTGGAGGTGACAGCCTGACCTGCACCACAGCTGAAAGGGACCTAGGGGTGATGATGACCACTGCATGAACATGAGCCGTCAGTGTGATGCGGTGGCCAGCAGGGCAAACAACATTCTGGCATGCATCAACTGATGCATCTTGTGTAAAACTAAGGAAGTGATACTCCCACTGTACTCAGTGCTGGTGAGAACTCAGTTGGAGTACTGTGTCCAGTTCTGGGTGTTGCACTTCAATAAGGACATGAAAAAACCTGAGAGGGTCCAGGGAAGAGCCACCCGTATCAGCAGGGACTTGCAGGGCAAGCCATACAAGGAAAGGCTGAGGGACCTGGGCCTCTTTAGCCTAAAGATGAGAAGGTTGATGCACTCCTCTGATATAGCTTACTGCTATATCAGAGGATTGCATTAGGAGCTCGGTGAACTACTGTTCACTAGGGCATCCCTGGGGAAGACCTGGACCAATGGATATAAACTCCTGGAAGGCTGCTTCAGGCTTAATACCAGGAAAAACTCCTTCACAGTCAGGGTGATCAGACTGTGGTATAAACTCCCTTCAGAGGTGGTGCAGTCCCCTATCCTGGAGGTTTTCAAGAGGAGACTGGACAGTCACCTCGCTGGGGTCACTTGACCCCAGTTGTCTTCCTGCCTAGAGTGGGGGAGCTGAACTTGATGATCTGCAAGGTCCCTTCCAGCCCCTAACAATCTATGAATTAGAAACCATTTTTATGACCAATGTGAATACTTATTTCTTCTTTCTAATGCGATTCCTGAAGCTTTGCCAACACAAAAGACAACAATAGACCCTGATATTTTGGAACATTAGAAACTGATGCTGAGGTGCAAATCCTGAAAAAGACAAAATTACTCAGCTAGCTCTTAAGTAAACCTCAAGTTAAACAGGGTCTGTGAAAGGCCACCGAGGGAGGGGAGGAAGCTGCCCCAAGTGCTGATGAATATATCTTTCACAGAACGTTGCTTTATGAGAAAATAGGTTTTTTTGCTTTCTAACTCCTAATTATTAAAAATTATTTCTAAAAAACTTTTATGCTCTTGGTGTAAATAGGCATTGAAATAATTTACAATGCAATAACCATACCAATCTTTTATACTCTTTCAGAGGAAACTACCCAAAAGGCAATAAAAACATCCACACTTTAGAGGCATCATTATTTTTGGTTGTGCATTTGGTATAGTCACTACAAATCAGCCACTCAGACAAATCTGCTTTTTCACTTATTGGCAGGACAGTAGCACCTACACACATTTTTCGAAATCAGTCACATAAAAACAATATTCTAATCAAAGAAAGCTATAGTGGCTTCAGATACCTTGGAGTACCAGAAGAAATGAAAAGATGATAGGAGGCCTTAAGTTTCCTTGCTGACTAAATGAGCTATATTTCCTGCTATATTGAAACAAAAATATTAGCAACTTTAATTACTGAAAGTTGCACATTTTATTCCAAAATGAGAAATAAATGAAGGCTATAATATCAGTTCTTCATAAAAGTGTTAAGAAGTTTCTATTTTGACATTATCATTAATTTTCTTGATTATTACCTATTTTGAATGCCTTTTTAGTCATGTTCTCTATAAAGTTCTGTTTTTCTGTGTTCACTGGAACAAAATTACACAGACAAATGCAGCACATTAAAACCTGTCATTACTACAATGAAAAAAGGAAAATTACTTATTTAGACATGTCTTAACTGTAGTTTAAAATGGAAATTCTGCAGCTGTGAGGGAGAGGGTAAATGTAGAACAGTAATTTTGTCAATTTAAAATATTCTAAACTCCAATTCAGGGTAGCAGTGAAGCAAGCCTCTTAATTTAGCAACAAAGTGGCAGCAGGTGTATTTTAAAGCGATTAACTGCAATGACTGGAAACCAGAAATGCCCCTGTCAGCCTCTGTGTGTGCTTATGTGTGACCTGTGCTGATCACAGGAAGATCATTTTTGCTGCAGTAAAGTAGCAGAATTTCACAATATATCACTGCAGTACTCAAGAGTGCTTGCTTGCCAAATTAATTTCAATTATCAATCACAATGCTCTCATTGATGTGTTTTGTAAACAACAGTTTTATGATTGCATTTTTTCCTTTTCTCTTTAATTTCTTTTAAAAGTGTTACTTAATTTTTTTGTTTTCATTTCCTGAATTTCTACAGTATCTGAGTATTAAGAGGCACTTCAATTTAAAAAAAAAAAATCTCTAAAAATATGTTATCCCAGGACAGAAAGGAAACACTGTTAGAACTGTAGCTAGAAAATCCTGGAAGAGGAAGTGTTGCACAAACTGGAAGCAAAATAATCCAAATGTAAAAAAAAAACCAAACAAACCCATGACTACACGAACAAAAGCAATCCAAACTAGTCCAAGAGAAAAACTAAATAGAAAGGCTTTAAATCTGGTTTAGACAATCATCGAACTGCCACTCTGGAGAGCAAATTCCAAAGAGTGAATGTTATTCTCAGAATGACAGCAAAATCATTCCCAGATCATTTAACTACCATGACATGGTACAAGTTGAGAGCACTTTGCTAGAGCAACTAACTAGAGTTTATTAATACCTTTGACAGGAACTCAGAAGCAAAGATATTGCCAGTGCTGAAAATGTAATACGTGTCTATATTTTCTTCAGTGTGACTGTCACGGGATGGGGTCCCCAGGGATGGCTGCGATACCCCTAGGGCTCCTTGACCATGCCAATCCCACCCAACGGGCACCCACTTCTCATTTGGCACGTCTTGTTGGTAATTATTATGAATAGGGAGGCTGCCCTCGAGATTGTTTGGAAGCAGTCGATAGACTCCACTGAACCCTGTTGGTTCTTGGACCTCTTTTGAGTTCTGCACAAAATGGTTGCCTCACAGGGCACCCTAAGCCTTATGGGCTAGATGTGTAGCTCCAAAACTGGCCCTTTACCAGCCTCACAGATGGCATTCACACATTGTCCCTCCCAGGCCTCAGTTAACTTGGCCTCTGCTCATCACTGGGCTCTCCACAACTGTGTCTCTGCGCCCCCTGGCACTGGGTCTGTTCACCCCCTTTGTCTCCACACCCCTGGCACTGGTCTCTCCACAGCCATATCTCTGCACCCCCTTGCACTGGGGTCTGTTCACCCCTTTGTCACCATGACCCCTGGTGCTGGGGTCCTCACACTGTAGTGGGCCCCACCAATGAGGCCTCCTCCTTCCCCAATAGCATCAGCCCAATCCACCAGTCTATAAACAGCAACTAAAATATAAGCCTTTGGGCTATAACATAACACAAGCAGTTCAGGGCGTGCTCTGTTTCTTTAAATAAGTCAAACTTCCTCTCAACACTAAGTGCCTTGCAGCCCAAGGTACCTGGAGAGCTCCAAGAACCCCATTAGCCCTAAGCACAGCATATCTGGCAGCCACAGCATCTCTGGGTGATTCCTCCATGAAGGCTCCTTCCCCTGACTGCTGCCAGAGAACTAACCCCTCCTGGTCCCAGCCCTAGGGTTTATATGTGCCATGGGCCCTGCCTTCTTCCAGTCAGCTGACCAGGTGCAGGTGCAGGCTAATTCCCTTGTTAGCCTGCTGCCATTGTAACCTGCAGCTGTGGGGTTTCTGTCTGACTCTTAGGGTCCTCTCCCTAGGTAGTTTATGCTCTTAAAGGAGCAGGCACCTTAGTGTCCTGTGACAGTGACTTTCCCTTTATTTCTGTCCTTATGGTCGACTAATTTCTCAGATCAATGCTTTAAAAAACAAAACAAAACAAAAGCAATTAACTCTCTTTGAGCAAATGCTAGTTTTGCTGCCATGACAAACAAACAAAAACAAGGAACTACTGTAGCAAATCTACTTCTACTAAATCTTTATATTCAGAAATACTAATTGCCCTTTAAGTTTTCCTCTCAAATCAAAGCGAAACCAGGGAAGCAATACCCAGAACAACAATAAGAAGAAAAAAAAATTACAACTTGGAGAAAACTGAAAACAAATCCGATGGCTTAAACATGAAATACACATATTGATAAATATTCTCTCTACACAGTATGCTTTAGCTATAGGGTTTTATCCATTCCACACTGTGAGAATTGCATTCTGAGTGTAAAAATAGATAAAGAAAAGCAGTCCATCATTTTAGTAACACTGTTCAGATAAAATACTGGAAAATTACACAACCTGTTTGTTTTATATGAAAATAAATATTTTAAAAGACATGCTTCTTTTTGATGTTTAATGAGATAAGACAGCAGTATTGATACAAATCCTTTCAGGTTTAACCAGCAACCTTACTTTCTGCCTCTGACCGTAAATCAAGAAAAAGCATGTTTCAAGACAGCTTTTCCTGCTGCCATGCCTGGTGTTTCACATCATTGATCTTGGCTGCTTTTGGTATATCTTTGTCCACATGCAAGATATTGTAACCCTGTATTCTATAGGCCTTCTAGGCCTCTGGGTCTAAAGTTTTAGCCTCTATAAATGTTTGCTTTGTAAAAAATGTGCTTGGTTAAAATCAAGTACAACCTATTGCTGTGATTTTTTACCCTATTACTATTAATTATGATGATATAATCTACTATTTGTTGTGACTTCTGTTACACTTTGAGTCATTGTTGTTGAATGGTAGCAATAATTAAATTCTCCTATTGAGATCAGTGACAGGTTTTCATGTGAGTTGGGAGAGCATAATGGTGGAGAACCACTTTGAGGATAAGTCAGGCTTTGTTTGTGTAGAATGATTGGAAAATGATTTTCAGATTAATTTTCAAACTCAGAATATTGTGACACACATCCAGAGTGTACTCATACTTTCAGAAGTGTCCTTCAGCCCCAAGCTCCTCTCTAATGTCTGCTGTTTGACCAAAAGCCAAGATATACCCAGGGACAATTCTTTAGCTTCTGAGCTCCACTTATCTCATTTTGGCCTCGACAGCTCTTAGCAGAGTGGGTTTTGCCAGGTTAAAGAATCACACCCTTTCTCTGATTCATTCCAGAAAAAAAATTATACATCTTTTCATTCTGAAGAAATGATAGGTCCAGGAGAGGTGTCTGTGGGTACAACTACATGAGATGTTTACAACAGAGTAGACTAATTAGCTCCTCAGTAAATGTGTTGCCATCTATACATGTGACTCTATTAGGCAGCAGGAAACTAATAAATGCTGTAGGCAGCAAGTTAGTATTTGTAAATACAAGTACTATCCTGCTATGGAGTTTTTTTCATGCATAGCAACATACATGTAGATGCTGACCTGGCTGGCTGGGGCATGAGGGTGCATCAATGTAGGGGCTGCCTTCCAGCTAGCTCTGCACTGATACATCTTTGTGCCCCAGGTAGCCTCTTTGAAGCGCATCAAGCTGGGTTGCAGCAGATCTGGGCTAGCAGGCTGACCCTCAGGTTCCCCCTGTCAGCTACAGGTGCTCCGACCCAGCTCAGCGTGCTGCAGTCCTTAGTGCACATGTAAACATGGTGCCCAGAAACAATAAACTCAGGTGTGATATGCACTGGAGTTTATTACTTTGTATTAATATGCATATGTAGATGTACCCAAAATGGTCAAATTATCTGAAATCACAATTATGACTACGAATAAGTAAGAAATAAGACTTAGGCAAAAGGTTAAAGACAAAAGAAGAGAAATCATAAAAATATATCATATGTTGAGATAGAGATATAAAACAACATATGAAACATTAAAAAAAAAGATTATATTTCCTCATATAAAACATACATTTTTTCCCCCAAACATCGGCTGATGGAAACTGGGATGCAAGTTTTAAGCAAGGAAATATGATGATACCAGCTTCTGTGGAAGGAATGTCTTCTGAAGGTAAGACAGAGTAGTGCTGCTGTGGGGCTTCCTACCTGGTGGTTCTGGACAATAGAAGCCTTTTGCCCCACTCCCCCTGGCAGAGACCTGAGCTGCAAAAACTGGTACTGGCTTTACTCCACTGTGTTTCTAAAGTGTACCTAAGCTCCAGTTTGGATAGGTCCTCAGCTGATTCCACAGGTCCTGCAGGCTAGGATTGGACCCCCTGCTGATCTGGTGGAGGTTGCTGGCTGCTCACTTAGCTCAGGTTGAGAACAGAAGAGGGGTAAAGCAGTTTGGCTCAGTCAGCAGCACCTGCTGCATCCTGCAGCTAGAGGCTAACAGAACAGCCACAGTGTTTTGTTGCCTCTGCATACTGTGTAGTTGCCTGTTTTTCCTGGGATAATGCCAATCTTACCATTATTTTCAAGGAAAGATTTTTTTTCTTTTCATTCTGCCTCTCAAAAATAAGGTGCATAACTTAATTTGGGTGCATATTGTACATGAGAAGAGTGTGTATGATCTTGCCCCTGTATCTTTACTCTCAAAATGTGGCTCTTCCCTCTGACCCTTTGTCAGAATTTTCTGCAAGCCAGCTTGCACTGCCCAGCTAAACCAGCTGGGAGGCTAAATCATCCCCTATTCTGTTGTCCTATGCCCTGCAACCATGGACATTTTTAAATACCTGCCTTTGTCCGACAAGGTTATTTGGGTAAATCTGGTATCTTTTATTAGACCAAATCAAATAGTTGGAAAAAGTTTTTATTTGCAAGCTTTCGGGTATAAATACCCTTCATCAGGCTGGCAATTTATGTTTCTATTGGATTCTCTGGGGAGCCTATATTATGCAGAAAACTTCCTGCCCCAGAACTTCCTGCCCCTTTGAAAAAATACGCATCTTTCCTTATCCAATAAATGAGGAAAAAACTTCTTTACAATCACAAAAATCATTAATTCCCAAATCAAAAGGTACAGTTTTTCATTTCTAATCAGATGCTGTTTTGCAGACTAACACCTCTTCCCTTTGAAATAGAAGCCATCACCACCTGAGGATGGATCTGGAGTTAAGTATCCACCTCAGCACCTGGCAGGTTCATTTGCATGGCAATTACAGATGTATATTTTTATTGTTAACCCTCTCTGAGCCATCTGGGCTTTGATCCTTATAGGTATCAACCTCATTGTCTGGAAAGAAACACCTAACCATATTACCAAATACCAGCTGCACTATAAAAACGTCAAAAGAATACACATCAAAGACAATAATTAATTAATTAATGCAAATAATAAAAAACAAGGTAAAACAGCTTAACATTAGCTAGTCATAGAGACCACACACTATATAACATATCTAACCATTGTTTACCATTAGCTATAAACAGACTACACATCATATCAGAAAGCCTAATTCAGGAAACAACCTGTGCATGATATTCCACAAGCACTCCAAAATTTTATGGGTTTGTGACAATTATAACTTTAGCTGTGACTGAAGTTCAGTCATATCTAGAAACTTCCTAAAATATTTTCTCAAATTCAGCTCTTCTCTACTGGCATTCAGTGACAGAAATAAATCATAACATTTATATAGCCATATCACCCTATTTCCACTATCAATACTACTGTAAACTAGGCCACAAATAGTCATTTAAGCACATGTCTATCCAGCAAAATGTAATTGTGAGTGATCATGTGTAGGCACGCCCAATGTAGCTTTAATTTTGCACAGAAACCTTTTATAACAAAGAGGCAGTAGCATGGGCTTCCACAAAAAGCTAGCAACCAGATTATTCATGTAAGCCCAAATCCATCTCCACTTTTACATGGGAACATAGCATGTATGTGGTAAAGTTAGCCATGTAAGTGACGCTAACCTACAAAATGGGGAATTACTACTGGACCCTGAAAGACTTGGTCTGAAGTTCCTAGTCCATGTTGAAGCCTAGGGTGCTGAGTTCTCCTTGTTGTGATTCATGTTCGCTAAATTAAAGCTGGCTAGGGTAGATCAAGCACCAAAAAATATATAAATACATCTTGTGCAGAGCTACCTTTAATCAAAATTCATACTGAAAATGAATAGAAAAAAAGTATATAGGAAATACAGCAAATGTAGAAAGTGTAGAAAAAAGGGGACAAGTGTCAGTATCATTGCTTTTAGAGGCCAAAACAAACTCTTTTCATTCTTTAGACCCTAGAATGATTAGGATTATCTGGGCGGGCCACTGTGATTTTCAGTCACTTTAACCTCAGAGCTTCAGTGTGCCAAGATGTTATAAGGAAGAACCACGTTTATTTGTGTGCATTCTTCTATCCATTGTTCCATGTCATTTTTATAAATTAATCCTATGAAATGGTAATGTTTTGCCTGTGCTGATTTTTGTTTCAATTGCTTTGGAATCTGGCCTTCATTTCATTTAGTACAGAGGTGGCTAGCTGTTTTAAGCTGAGGTCAGGCTGAAGGAAGGGCAGGGGACACCTTGCAGACTAACTGGTTCACAGAGACATAAGCATTCAAAGGCAACAGCCTACTTTGTTGGATGCTATGAATGGATTAGAAGAAGGAAAAGATTTTATATGAAAGGGAAAGGGACAGGGAAAGAGGACACTAATAAGAAAGATAAGAAGTGAGTTAATTAAATCAATTGAAATAAACAAGGCAGTGAACTCCTGGAGATCCCCAGAGTAAACATCTAGTCCAGCTAGTGGGATATAAAACCAGGCTCTGTTGAGACCATGGGTAATACAATCTAGACTGTGGATTTGTAAGGTATTCTCTTTCAGATTTCACAACTCAAAGCTCACAGTTTGGCCTATCAGGAACTACTCTCTTATAACAGAATTTAACAAATGGGTCCTATTCTGACATGTTTATGGGAAAAAACCTTGTAAAGCAAGGCGGGGATCAGAATATTCCACCACACAAAATAAAGGTCAAAGAAGAATTCTCAGTATCATTTAAGATTCTTGGGGGAAAAAGATAGCAACAAAAATTGAGAAATGACAGCCAAAGAGTCTAGGAGATAAGAAACATGTTTAGCAATATATCTAAGGCTATACAAGAACTAGGGAGAAAGTAGATTAAAAGAAAAATGGAACAGGATATTTTATTTCCCTCAAATGAACAAGTTACCCTACTATAATTAAAAACTTAATTTTCCTTCTAAATTTTGTAACAACCTGTGAGGAATGATTTGGAAGATGACACCAGGAAACTCAATGTGCTCAGATAATTTTGCAATCGTTCTGAGCACATGCTGCACCCCAAGGATGCAAGCAGCAGTACATGGCTTTTCTAATAAAGTTTGAGTTCTTGAAATCCAAACGAAGCCCCTTTATTATTGCACAGAGCTCTATGCATGAAACACATGATCTTTAACAGGAATAACACACATAAATTATGATAATTATTACAGATAGAAAAATGTCTAAGAATAACTGTCAACAAAAAAATTGGCCATATTAGATTATTAGAACAGTGGCTCTGATCCTGCAATATATTTTAACATACCCTGAAAAGCACATGCTAAAGTGTTTGGCAGGATCATCACTAGAAAGCTCAGCAACTTGTTAAGCTGTAGAACTGAACTGTGGAAATATGGAACCATGTCATTACACCATAGTTCTGTGCTTTAGTGGCCTTGAATTTGAAAGTCAATTTCATTTGTTTAATTAGCGTCAAATATTGCCTCCATTGAAATTAACATTTGTAAACAAATAAAACAAATATAAAAGTTATTCTCTAGGAAGTTTGCTGGAAGCAAATACAGGACAGGTTTATATTTTTTATGTTTTAGCTCCCTGTTCTTCAACATCCCGTAATGCCTACAGCTCCACTTTTGCACCATTGAAATTAGTGGAAAGTTTGAAATTCTACTATGACTCCCTTTAGTCTACAGATGTGTACCAAAAAGCAGGGTGGAAAAAATTGAGCTAAGACAGTGGCCAATGTAGTGGCACCAACACTACTAAGGCTGTACTCTACCAACTATTGGCCTTGTGGATCATAGCTATCTTTCTACCAAGAACAGAGACAAACTGGGCAACAAATTGTGTGCATCTTAGCTTGCCTGTTGAGCAGGAAACAATGTAGTACTACCTGTTCCAGGCTCAGGCCCATAATTTATTTCTATATAATGAAAAAAATGCAACATGTAAGATAGAAAAAGAGCAAAATATCCTATTGCTAAAAAAAAAAAAAAAAAAAAAAAATCAACAAAAATTCAGTTCAATTATAGTAGAACATTGATTATCCAGAAGTTATCTGGAATATCTGTTAGCCAGAAGGTCTCCCCGACCTTCCCCCTCACTCTTCAACTCATAGAGAGTGGCTGGCTCCTGGATAGCCTACCCAGTGGCAAGCTGTTCAACTGCTCTATGGGGACTCTGTTACTGCTGCAGCTTGAGCAGCCCTAGGACTCTCTGGTCCTCCATAGTCTGCATTTCTTTGCACTTGCATCTATTCATGTCATTAGAATAACCCCAGTAGCTGCAGAGCTGTACTGCTATCCAGAGCATCCACAAGTAGTGGATAGAGGAATGACCTTCAGGAAAGGGTGGCTGTGAAATAAGTAGGGGTAACTCTGATGAATAAACAGTCATGGACCAAGTAGTGGCAGTACCACCAGGATGTGGTAGGGACAGTGGATGGCAATGCTTTCCTTCCTGGAAAGCCAGATATTTCCTCTCACAGTGTTGTGACATGGTAAGTACAGGTCACCACTATAATAAGCCTGTTCATCCCCAAACCATGGGTCTACAAGCCCATAATGGTGGAGCAGGCAGAAGATTTTATAATCTCAAAAGCTACGAAGGTGGATAAAGGCTGCAGCGGAATGAGATCTCCAATTGTCTTGGACTCTTTACCATTAGATTAAGGTTCCATTCTGTCAGGAACCATGTGGAAGCTGATGTGCAGCAGCTTCTCGATGATAAAAGGCACACACACACCTTCCATGAAACAGATGTTCCAGCACATTTTTCAAGCCTTTTGGTGATCAGCTATTGACAATAGCAGCAGGATTGTGAGTGTGGAAGCTCCTAGTCATGAACTGGCATGAAGGCCTCAGTTACAAGAAGGTCATCTAGCACTTCAATGAGGCAGAAGTGTGATTCGGCAGTTGTAACTGAGACTGAAGAGACCTCTCCAGGATCCACTCTGCTCAACTCTACAGTCAGGGCTATGAAAGATTCCCATAACATAGCCTGTCTACCTTTTTCCTAACTGGATAACCATGTCTAGTAGGATTACCTTTACTGTGGTTGAAATCAACATGGACACAAAATCATTTTCAGAACCTGGAACATCAGGATCCTCTTGGACAATCAACAGTGAACACCCAGAGTGCTACACCACAATTATGGCTTGAGAATTCTGGAGACATAACATTGACATCACTGCACTGAGTGAGACATGGGAAGCGGAAGATAGGCAGCTCAAAAACATGGAGATGGCTGTACCTTCTTTTGGAAGGGTAAACAGGAAGGAGAACACCAGCTTAATGAAGTTGGTTTTTCTATCAAGAATGAACTCAAACTTACTCAATGAGTTTCCAATCAGAATTAATGAGCACCTCAAAACTCTGTCTTAAACTGGCATGTTGCCAATATGCCACTGTCATCAGCATGTTTACCGTGACACTTGATGCTGCTGATGAAACCAAGGAGGAATTCTGTGCCAACTGTGACTAAGTCCTTTCTGATGTTCTGGAGGAAGACCGACTTATTTTTCTCAGTGATTTTGATGCCAGAGTTAGAAGGGACTGAAACCTCTGTAATGGAACCATCAGTAAGGAAGGAGTAGGAAAGGTCAACTCCACCAGCATTCCCCTCTTTACCAAACGCAAGGAACAGGGATTCACTATCACAGCATCCTCCACCAGAAAAACAAGCATAAGTCCTCATGGCCACACTCACAAGCTAAGCATTGGCACCTGATTGACTATGCCATTGTTCATTCCTGGGATCACAAAGATGTCCACATCACCTGAGCTATGCTAGGAGCCAATGATTACTGGACTGATCACCAACTCATCCAATCAGTTATGTCACTCAACTGGCTCCCAAACAATGTCTGCAACAAAGCAATGTCAACAGAAGATCAACATCAAAGGACTCAAGGCCCCAATCAAATGAGACATCTTTCATCACTGCCTCAAAGAAAAACCAACAAATTCCAATCAACAACAATGGGAGAATGTCAACAACACTTGGGGTGCCTTCAAGTCCAGTATCATCAGTGCCTGAGAAAAGACCTTGAATTCTTTACCAGGAATCATCAAGACTAGTTTGATGAGAATGACCAGGAGATCCAAGAGTTGATCAACCAGAAGCACAAGGCCTTTTGTGCTTAGCAGAATGACATCAACTTTAAGCAAAAGAAACTGAATCTCCAACAAACCAAGGCAGAGGTCCAAAGAAAGACCCACAAAATGAAGAACAGGTGGTGGGAAGTTAAAGTGAAGGAGATTTAACATCTCACTGATATCCATGGTATATGTATTTTTTCAGTACCAGCAAAGCCCAGTTACAGTCTGAGCACTCAGGGACCAAGCCCTTTGAGTCCTAAGGATGGAAAAGACCTGATCAAGGAAAGGGAAGCCATCAATACCCATTGGAAGGAGCATTTTGAAGATCTTCTCAATTGAGACTCTGCTATGGATGAGAGTGTTCTCAACTTCATCCCACAACATCCAATTAGGGATGACCTCGGAATCCCTCCAACATTTGATGAAGTAAGGAAAGCCACTAATCAGATAAAGAAACACAAAGTACCTATAGTTGATGGAATCCCTGCCAAAATCTTCAAGAAGGGGGGAGAGGAGCTCATATCACAGCTCCATGCCCTCATCTTAAAGATTTAGAATGATAAGGAAATCCCAATCTTCAAGAAAGATTGTGACAACCTTCAAGAAAGGAGACAAGCCCAACTGTGCAAATTACATAGGGATAGCCTTGCTGTCCACCACAGGAAAGATCATTTTGAGAACCATCCTGAACCATCTCCTTCCACTTGCTGAAGATCTCCTTCTGGAATCTAACTGCAGATTTAGGGCATCAAGAAGCACAATTGACATGATCTTCACAGCTTGCCAGCTACAAAAAAATAAAATAAAAAAATGCCAGGAAGAACAAACTTCTCTACATGTCCTTTTAACCTCATGAAACCCTTCAAGTTTGATACTTCTGAGGTATAGATGCCTACTAAAATCCATCAGCATTCTTTGTCTGATGCAGGATGGTATGTGAGTGAAAGTTCTCAGTAATAGATTTATCCCAGAACCCTTTGAGGCTAAGATGGGAGTTAAGCAAGGCTGCATCATTGCTCCAACACTCTTGTTGGTGGTCAGATGTAGTACATGATATTCCTTACCACAGTGATACATCTGACTACCAATAAGCTTCCAGGTGAAATGGAGTTAAACTACCCAATGGATGGTAAGCTGTTTAAGCTTAGCTGACTCTGAGCCAAAATCAAGACCACCCCAACCTTAATCAGTGAGCTCCAGTATGCTGATGATGCTTTAGTGTGTGCTTACTTGGAAGTAGACCTTCAGGCAGTTGTTGATGTCTTTATTGAGACCTGTGAGAAAACAGGACTGATGCTTAACATTCAGAAGATAAGGTCCTCCATCAACAAGCACTTAATGAGTAGTCCTTAGCTCTGAGAACTCTGGTTCATGGTGAGACTCTGGAGAGAGTTGTGTATTTCTTATACCTTGGAAGCCATCTCTCACAAAAGGCTGTCATCCATGAAGAAATTCAACATCACCTAAATGTGCAAAAGTGCAGCCTTCAGACACCTGAGGAAATGGGTGTTCAAAGATCACATCAGATTAGAAACCAAGATCATGGTTTATCAAGCAGTTGTGATCTCCACCTTACTGTACAAAGCAGACACATGGCGAACGTGCAGGAAACACCTAAAATTTTTGGAGAAGTACCATCAACGCTGCCTAAGAAAGATCCTTTGAATCCAGTGGGAAAGCAGACATACCAACCTTAGTGTCTTTTTACAAGGAAACACCAAAAGCATTGATGCTATGATCAAACATCAACTTTGTAGGGCTGGCCATGTCATTTACATGTCCAACTCCGACTCCTGAAACAAGTTTTATTCTCCCAGCACAGTCAAGGCATATGCTCAGAAGGAAGACAGAAAAAAGCTTCAAGGAAGTCCTTAAGAACAACTTCAAAAACATTCAACATTAACATCAACTTGTGGGAGACTATGGCTCCGGACCACCCCAAATGGAGGAAGAGTCTGCTGGAAGGATCTCACTAGTTTGAAACCTTACGATGACAACAGGAGATGGAAAAGCAGGAGTGGCCAAAAAAAGTATGTTGAGGATCAAATCAAGAATCTGGAGGCATCCCACATGGAAACATGTTTCTGAGTTGCAAGACTCTGTTGCAATCAGCCATCTTTGGAAACACAGATAAGACAATTGTGGAGGACAATCAACCTTGACTGAGAAGAATTACTGAAGAAGAGAAGGAGTGCAGCTCCATCCGATCATGTTTGTTTTGATCTTTCAGTTCATGTGTCCAGGTGATTTGGGCATCATCATACTGGCCAGTCTAGATCAGCCTCTTTGGGAAGGCCATCCTGGGGTTCCAGGTCCATTTCAGAGCACCTGATTGCACATAATCATGGTTTTCAGAATCTCAGTCATGTCCTGTCTACTGTCATCTCCAACACTGGTCACTAAACTCTTTTTTTACTTTAAACCATTTAATTACTTCTGTGTGACCATAGAGTGGATGCCATGGTTGTCTTCTATCTGCCATGATCTTTCTTTTTTACTTGCTACCTTTCTTTTGATATCAGGGGTAACAGATGAACAATTATCATAAGAAAAGAAGCTGATTATTGGGAGATCAAGGCCTCTTAAAAGGGAGGAGGGTCATCCTCACTTTTCATGTGTGTAAAGAATTCAAGAGTTGGTTAAAATATAATGTGCCATAAAACCAATATCAATGTTTAGTTTTTGTTTCTTAGTGTTCAGCCAGCTTATGAATTTGTCTTCCAAGTTTTCTTTTTAAAAGATGTTAGGTAGCTCCCTTGAGCAAGATGCTCCCTTGAGGAAGAGGATAGTGGACAGAGAGAGAGTGGTTATTCTGTGAGAATTATGCTTCTAATGATGTGCATGTGTCTCTACCCTTTATATTTTTTATTATGAGAGTTAATTCTGGTGTGTAGTTGCTGCTTAGTTTCACCCACAGTGCTTCCATGAAGGCACCTGGTGCTTTGGATCAGGTATATCACAATTTGGGAAACACATGTGTAGGAACTGTGGATTATCATTGTTTTGCTATGGGGGGTGTTGATAGTGGTGGCAATGGAGATGTGCTGAAAGATTAAGCATTTCTTGCCAAGGCAAAACTGTCCCAGTTGATGTCTTTTACGCCATGGAGAGTTTGCTTTTGATGATGATTTGGGCAAAGTCAGGGGCTATTTTAAAGGCAGTGTGGAGAGGCTGGGAATATTTCTCTCAAAATCTGCTTTTTTGTCCAAGTATAGCCAGAAGTTGTTTGATGATTCTTCTGATTTGTTCCAGCATGGGATGGTAGGTAACCACAAGGGGTATGCAGTTGCAAGGGTTTTCTTTTAGTATTGTATTAGGTTACTAAAGGGTATTTAGATATTGATATTTGCAATTTCATATGAATTTATGCCACTGGTCAGTCTGGGACCACAGAGGCATCAGAATGTCAATGAAACTGAAGGTTTACAAAGCCATCCTTCTACTAACCCTCCTTTCTGCCTGCAAAACCTGGACCATCTACCAGTGTCATGCCAGAAACTAAACCACTTCTACCTGTCCTGCCTGCAAAAGATACTAAAGATCAAGTGGCAGGACAAGACTATGGATACTGAGGTACTCAGAAGATCAGCTCTCCCCAGTATCCATACCCTACTGAAACTAGTCCAGCCAAGATGGTCTGGCCACCTTTCAAGAGTGCCCAACACTTTCCTGCTAAAGAAAATCTTCTATGGTGAACTGCCAAATGGAGTATGCTTTCGCAGTGCACCCCAGAAGCAGTACAAGGACACCCTAAAGATGTCCCTAAAGAGTTTTGGCATCGACCTGGAGCTGTGGGAGTAAATCGCTCATGACCATCCGTCCTGGAGGTCATAGATCCAGAGCAGAGCTTTGGCCTTCGAGTAGCAGTGCACAGCAGAGGCAGTGAGGAAGTGCATGGCCAGGAAAATGAGGGCCTCTCATGTCCGGTCCTCATTGCTCTCCTGCCCCTGCTACAGCAGATTGTTCAGGGCAAAGATTGGGCTTATAAATCACTTGAGTACTAATTCAACCTAGTCTCCATCCCCCTCCTTTCTCTTTCTTTTCTCTTCTTCTTTTTCCCTTTTCCTTTTCTCCCTCCCTTTTTCTTTCCCACTTCTTTTCTCTCTTCTCCTTCCCTCCACCCACTGGCTGAAGTCATCTTTGCTTGTAAAGGATGAACAACATGCCACTGGTACAGACATGGGCAAACAGCTCATTGTGATGTAAATAAGGGTTGGTATTTGCAGTGCATCAGCTGTTCAGTGGTAATTGCCTGTGTGCATGCCTTTTCCTGTTGGTAAGTGGAGCTAGTTCATGGTAGCTTACTAGTCATTAATAGAGGTAAGAGAACTCCATCTAAGATACTGATAAAAGAAATAAACAGTCACAACAGTCAACCAAAGTAAGGGGTTTGGGAATTACTAAATCTGCTTACATATGAATTGATAGTGATAATACAGTGCATTTACTGAGTGACCTTCACTGTAAATTAACGGTGTAAGGGCTTGCTTCTTGTTTTGTGGAGGTATTTTGAAGTATATTTTGTTAAAAAAAAAATCAAAGGCTCTCATTTTACACTGCTGGAATCTGTTACTTCTGCATTCTAAGTATTTCATGTAACTGGTACATAACATTTACAGTTTAACTGCAGACCATATAGCTCCTCAGTCTGAAATGCTCCTAGCCCAAAGTGTCCTTATTTCTTATTTTAGGAAAAAAATCCAGCTATTGCTTCCTGTAACAAATCTAAATGTGATGTGGGTTTCCTCTGATGAATGTGTAGGCTGACTGGCATAACATAACACATTTCTAAAAGATCAAAATAGAACAATATCTTTTTAAATGTAAAATATTGTAACATTTAAAAACTTGATGAAAATAAGGTTTTCACAAGTAAAAAACAACCAACACAAAGCAATACCTAAAATGAAAACAAATACATTAGTTGTACCAAAATAGGAAATGGTTGTTTTGATTTTTTTGTTGTAAGAAACTGAGATTAACAGCCTTCTTTCAGGTAAGAAAAGTGTTTTTTTTCCAAGTTACTGAGAGTTGTAAAAAGTAACATACTACTCTCTCATATGGGATAACTTCTGGATAATCAAAAAGGAATTTTATGAAAGCTACTGGAGCCAATTTGTGACTAGAGGTACAGTAATATCTCATTTATGATCTCCTGAGGATCCTTCCTTGCTCCAATTGTAACATATAGACTGTACTGAAAAGATAAAGCCTGAGTTGCATTTTTATAATGCAGTATCTCATATTTATATCTAATAAAATTTGGTCCACTTTACCAAGTAATTCACATATCAAAGAATTGTTACTTGCTATTTTATTTGCTTTTGTATCATATTCGTCTCATTCGAGAAAGCTGATATAACCGGGTTCAAAAAGAGATTTGCTAAATTCCTGGAGGACAGGTTTATTGAGAGCTATTAAACAGAACAGTCAGGGATATATATATCATCAGATATAGTGACAATGGTTGATGTCAGGGATGTTAGGTCATTACTAATTTTCATTTGTTTCATTTGTTTATTTTTATGGGTTTGCCTTATTAGTTTAGATCTATAAATAAATGTGGGTCAATAATTTCATCATATCATGCAGGGAACAGATTACACTAGACACGTTCTGCACAGGTACTTCTAAAGTATCAACCTGCAGTTGTTGGAAATAGGATGTTGAGCTACATGGACCATTTGTCTAACCCAATGACACTTAGGTTTTCATGAAAAGTCACTTGTTAGTGTCATCACAAGCTCAAGTTCTAGAAATGCAGTCTTAAAGTAATAATTTAGAGCATACATTCCCTTGTCCCATTTCATCTGTGTATCTCTGTAATTCTGTCATCCAGCCTTTTCTAAGGGTCTCAGGGGAAAATTGCACTTCAAAAATATGTGTCACAGTACTTCAAATAAATCTAATAGATTTGTTAGAAATGATTTCTCCTCCTTTGTTGATAAATCCATGTTGACTATCATAATTAAATAGTATCATTCTATAGGACCATTCTTTCTGTACCTTATTACATTTTTAAGTATGCTTCCATTCATTACTGTGTTATTGTTGTTACTTTCCTATATATATAATTTTCAAAGACCTAAAATATATTTGTTACGTGAGTTGTACCAACACTGTTATTTTACCAGTCTATACATTCTCCCTTATTTTTAAACCACATTGGTAGAACAATCTCTATTGCATTTCATTTTGCTTCTTTTGTATGAAACAGTTGTTGATTTTTGTCACAATCCCCTCTGCAAAGTTTGTGGTAAAGCCACACTGTGAATTCTTTAGGTGCATGTATGCATACTTCTGTATGCACCAACTACCCAATAACACCATAATTTTATGTACTTCAATACAAAAGTAAAGGCTTGTATATATTGATTACATATTTTAAGAGCCAAAAGGATGGTTCATTGTACTAGTATACCAGTGAATTGAATTTACTGCTGTCAAAAACTGTGAAATGTAAACCCATCATTATCCACCATCCAGACAGAAATTCAAATTTACAGTACAGGCAGAAAGCTTCAGGACATATTTTTGTGGGCAATTTAATATTTTTCTGGAGTGGTTCCCCATGGGTGAAAGTATGCTTAGCTCATAGGAGTCTGTTATAAATAAGCTCCAAGATGTACTGCACCACAGAAATGCCTTGAATCTACAATTTCTTTCACAGCTTCATCTGAATGCTTCTGATTTGTTCATAGATCTAATGACAACAGTGAAGCCCTTGTTGATAGTCTAGCAAAACTGCTAATTTCCCCATCAGTGTTTCAAATTGCGACTGTTATAGATTTGCAGAGCAAGAGTTGGGGGCAAACAGAACTCTCCGGTGGTGAAAATTTGAAACATGGGGAGCATGGGAGCTTTTGTTGAAGCATGGGGAGCATGGCAGAATTTGTTCCCTAGGAGCGTGAAGAACAAACAGGAGAAACTGGTCCTCCTGCTTTCCAGCAGGGGCTATGATATCACAGGGATAACATAGACCTGGTGGGACTCTACCCACAATTGGACCATAGCTTTAGAGGTCTACACCCTGCATAGGAGGGATTGGAAAAAAGGGTGGAGGTGTAGGTCTATACATAAAGGAGCAGTACACTTCCTTGGAAACTGAAATTAGTGAAAGGGTGACTTGACACCCTCTGGGTCAAGATATGGGGCAGAACGTGGTGAAAGGGACCTAACTATAGGAATATATTACAGACCTCCAAATCAAGATGAGGAGCTAGATTTGGAATTCCCCAGAGAACTGGAAGAGGCTGTGAGAGCATGGGCTATGGTCATTATGGGCAACTTTAACTACCCAGAAATCTCCTAGGAACAACACTCGGCCAGATTTGACTAGTCACATAGATTCCTGACTTGAATTGATGAGCTCTACCTGTCTCAGGAGGTATATGGGCCAACCAGAGAAAATGTGCTCCTAGATTTAGTTTTGGCAAAGGGGGACAACCTGGTGAGTGATTTGACAATAGAGGGTAACCTAGGCAACAGTGACCACAACACTATTACTTTCACTGTCCATCATAGGGATTGGAAATCTGTCAGTAAGGTAAAAATTCTTAACTTTAAAAAAGCTGACTTCAATAAGCTAAGGAATTCAGTGAGTAATTCCCTACAGCATCATGGACCACAGGGAAAGAGTGTGTCTGAAGAGTCGTTGTTCCTCAAGGACACAATCCTCCATGCACAGAAGTTGTCCATACCTGCACAGGGGCCCAGAGGCCATCTTGGCTCAATAAGGGAAGTTGCAGATCTTTTGAAAAAGAAAAGGGAGGCTTACCAATGATAGAATCTAGGAACAGGGCCCAAGAACTACATAAAATGGCCCACACCTGTAGGGGACAGATTAGAAAAGCAAAGGTGACCAAATTCAGGTTAGTAACTGAAATAAAGGACAATAAGAAGTCCTTCTGTAGGTACATAGGTAACAGGAGGAAAACCAGTGGAAAAGTGGGACCACTGATCAATGCATCTGGACATCTGATCACTGACACCAAGGAGAAAACAACTCTTGAATGAGTACTTCACATCTGTATTCCACCAGCCTGCTGAATGCAAATATGACACAGAATAATCACAGTAGGGATGATCACCTACCAAAAGTCAATGCACAGCTGGTGATAGAACAGCTGTAGACTCTGGATATCTGTAAGTCAGCAGGACCAGATGAACTCCATCCGAGAATGCTGAACAAACTAGCCAAAGTCTTTGCAGGACCACTGTTTAACCTCTTTGAGAATTTATGGCACTCAGTAGAGAACCCAGAAGACTGGAAGAGGGCCAACATTGTGCCCATCTTCAAGAAGGGGAGGAGAGCGGACTCTGACCTTAATCCCAGGAAAAATCCTTGAAAAATTTC
Source organism: Alligator mississippiensis (assembly GCF_030867095.1). Taxonomy (NCBI): domain Eukaryota; kingdom Metazoa; phylum Chordata; order Crocodylia; family Alligatoridae; genus Alligator; species Alligator mississippiensis. Next base: position 62,636,725 of record NC_081825.1, read on the forward strand.
TCAAAGTTTCCACATGCAATAAACTAGTAGAAGGCAAAATTCTGAATGAAAGCCCACATGGTTTTGTCATGGGTAGGTATGTCAGGGCACCTAGGGGTGAGTGCACATTTAAGAGCAGAAACAGCTTAGCAAAGGAGCCTGGCAGGCTACAGAGATCCCCACAGCTGCAGCTTGCCTGAGTAACAGACTAACAAGATAATTAGCTGGCACCCTGCAGGCAGTCATCTGACAGGAGGGAGTCAGAGCCCAGGGCACATATAAGCTCAGGTCTGAGGTGGGCCAGGGGTCATTCTCTCTTTGGCCACTACTAGGAGAAGGAGCTCCTGCACAAGAGAGCAGCCCCATGCATCTGACTGCCTGCTTTGCTACCTCCAAACACAGTAAGACGCTAGGGGCTCACAAGGTGCCCAGAGATAGAAGGGGCTAGTATTCTAAGGGCGGGAGGGGAGTTGGCTCTCTTAAAGAGGCAGAGTGCTGCCTTTATTATTAATGTCATGTTGTAGCCCAGGGGCTGAAGTTTGTGTTATTGTTTGCTCCAGTGGATTAAGCTGAGGTTACTGGGGAGGAGGAAGCCTCATTGGGGGCACATGATTGTGTAGAGCCCCAGCACCAGAGGGATGCAGTCTCTGGGGCTGCAGAGAGCCCAGTGCTACAGGGGCATGAGCTTCAAGGGCCAGGGGACCAGTAATAAAAGGAGTTTGTGGGCTAGTGCCTCAAAGCCGGGCCCAACACAAAGGGTCTAGGCTAGAAGGCCTAGCTATATCAAATGGGTGGAGTCCAAGTAGGCCAAGGCCCCAACAGAGTATAAAAGCAATGTAACACCCACAAGGCATGGGGCATGGTAAAGGAGTGGTTGGAGCCATGCAATTGGCCTGTAAGGCCAGAGGTGTCTCATGTAGCACCATCCTGAAGAGAGGCCTGGCAAAGGGCCTACAGATCAGAAAGCTTGAGTAAGTCCTGGTTCACTGAACCTAAGCAAAGGCTCATGGGCAGCCTCCCAAGTTATTTTTCCAAAGACATGGCAGGTGAGATAAGAGGGCACCCATGTTCACAGAGCCACCAGGGGCATCACAGCCACCCCTGAGGATCTTGCTCCGTGACAGCAGGTCAAGGAGATGATCCTCCAAGCCCAAAGGGTGACAATCCCAACATGGATCAAACAGGACAAGAGTACTGAAAAGCCCCCATGGCTCACCAAAAGCATCCAGGAATGTCTCAAGCTAAAAAGGAGGCGTACACCCAATGGAAGGGAGGGGCCATCACCAGGGAGGATTATACCTCCTTGGCTCAAGAGTGTAGCGGGGGCTCTTAGGAAGGCTAAGGTGGAGATGGAACTGGGACTAGCAACCTGGTTCAAGGATAACAAGAAATCCTTTTTTAAATATGTAGGGGATAAAAAGAAGGTATCAGATAATGTGGGGCCTCTGCAGGACACGCTAGGAAATCTGGTGGTCACCCCAAATGACAAAGCTAATCTCTTTAACAATTTATTTGCCTCCATTTTTCTGAGCAGGGACCAGGTCCTCTCCCCCACTGGGATCCCCAACGAGGCACAGTGAGGCCCAGGGTCAGTGAGGACCTAGTCAGGGAACTTCTGGTGGTACTAGATATGTTCAAATCAGCAGGTCCTGATGATGTCCACCCCAGAGTGCTGAAGGAATTAGCAGAGGTCATTGTGGGACCCCTGGCATGACTTTATGAGCACTCATGGTGCTATGGTGAGGTGCCAGAGGACAGGAAAAGGGCCAATGTGGTCCCCGTTTTCAAAAAAGTGACAAAGGAGGACCCAAAAAACTATAGGCCCATTAGTCTTACCTCAGTCCTGGGGAAGCTCTTTGAGGAAAATTATCCAGGTGTACATCTGCGAGGGACTAGCAGGGGAGATTATGCTTAGGGGCAACCAACATGGGTTCATTAGCGGCAGGTCATGTCAGACCAACCTGGTGGCCTTCTACAACCAGATCACAAAATCCTTAGATGCAGGTATCGCAGTGGACATAGTCATTCTGGACTTTAGGAAGGCCTTTGACACTGTCTCTCACCCCATTCTCATTAAAATTTAGGCAACTGTGGTGTTGATGCCTACACAGTCAGATGGGTCACAAATTGGCTGGAGGGCTGCACCCAGAGACTGGTGGTGGACAGGTCATTTTTGACCTGGAGGGGTGTGGGCAGTGGGGTTCCCCAGGGCTCGGTCCTTGGGCCTGCACTGTTCAACATCTTCATCAGTGACTTGGACAAGGGGATGAAAAGCACCTTGTTCAAATTCATGGATGACACTAAGCTGTGGGGAGAAGACGGCACACTAGAAGAGGGGGATAGGCTGCTATTAGATCTGGGCAGGTTACTGGGGTGGGCGGATGAGAATAGGATGGGTTTCAATACTGCCAAGTGCAAGGTACTGCACCTGGGGAGGAAGAACCAGCAGCATACCTACAGGCTGGGGAACTTCTTTCTTGGACTTATTATTGACTCCAAGATGAACATGGGCCAACAACGTGAGGATGCAGTCAGGAAGGCTAACTGACAACTTGTCATGCATCCACAGATGCATCATGAGCAGGCCCAGGGAGGTGATGCCCTGCTTCTATGCGACATTGGTTAGGCTGCAGTTGGAGAACTGTGTCTAGTTCTGGGCACTGCACTTCAGGAGGGATGTGGACAGTATTGAGAGGGTCCAGAGGAGGGCCACTCGCGTGATCAGGAGGCAGCAAGGCAGGCCCTATGAGGGGAGGCTATGGGACCTGAACCTGTTCAGCCTCCACAAGAGAGGCTGAGAGGGGATCTGGTGGCCATCTATAAACTGGCCAAGGGGGACCAGCAGGCAATGGGAGAGTCCCTGTTCCCCCAAGCACTACTGGGAGTAATAAGGAATAATGGCCATAAGTTAATGGGAGTAGATTCAGGCTAGATATCAGGAGGCACTACTTCACAGTCAGGGTGGCTAGGATCTGGAACCAACTTCCAAGGGAAGTGGTGCTCACTCCCACCCTGGGAGTTTTGAAAAGGAGGCTAGACAGACAACTAGCCGAAGTCATTTGACCCCAGCGTTCCTTCCTGCCCATGGCAGGGGGTCGGATTTGATGATCTGCTCAGGTCCCTTCTGACCCTACCGACTATGAAACTATATCTGACTAACCTCATATCCTTCTATGGCCATGTTACTCACCACCTGGATAAGGAAAATGAGGTTGATATGATATACTTGGACCTGAGGAAAGCCTTTGACTTGGTGTCCCATGATGCTCTCAAGATAAAACTAGGGGACTATGGGCTCAACAATTCAGTTGCCAGATGGATGGGAAACTGGCTGTGGGGTTGGACCCATAGAATACTAATGGATGGATCTGCATCGACCTGGTGGAAGGTAGCCAGTGTGGTCCCCCAAGGTTTGATACTCGGACCAATGCTTTTCAAAATCTTCATCAATGATCTGGATGTAGGGTAAAAAGCACACTGGCAAAGTTAACTGATGACACTAAGCTGTGGGGAAGTGTGTCCATGCATCAGGGTAGGCTGACAATCCCGGCAGACCTAGACAGATTAGTTAGATGGCGGACCAGAACCAGATGCTGTTCAACATTGACAAGTATAAAGTGGTCCATCTGGGGAGGAAAAATCTGCAACAAACTTACAGGTTCAGTGGTGCTATGCTAGCTAGCACCACATCTGAAAGGGACCTGGGGGTCATAATTGACCATAAAATGAATGAGCCACCAGTATGAAGCTACAGTTAGCAAAGCAAACAATAGGGTGGCATGCATCAACTGATGCATCTAAAGCAAAACTAAAGAAGTTACTCTTCTGCTCTACTCGGTACTGGTGAGGCTGCAGCTGGAGTAGTTCTGGGTGCCATACTTCAAGAAAGATGTGGAGAAGCTTGAGAGAGTCCAGAGAGGATTCATTTGTATGATTAGAAGCCAGACGAGCAAGCCATATGAGGAAAGGCTGACAGATACGGGATCGTTCAGCGTAGAAAAGCAGAGACTTTGGGGGGATTTGGTGGCAGCTTACAAATATATCAGGGTTGAGCATCAGGGACTAGGTGAACAACTATTCACCGAAGTGCCCCAGGGAATAACCAGGTGTAACAGGCATCGCTTCCGAGCCAAGTTGCGGCCTGCTCAGCTGTTCCTGTGGCAACTGCCCGTCTTCTTGCCTGTCACGTCTTGATGTTAATTAATTAATTAGCGGGAGGCTGCTCATTATAATGTCCCGATGCCAGGGGGCGCTCTGCGGCTCCAACCTCCCCTAATACCACAGCCCAAGCCTCGCAGATGTTTCTGGACATTGTCTTGTCACTAATCAACTCACCCGCTCCCTCGGGCCTGCTACATACACTCTATGGAAGCACCGCCTCTGGGCTCCTCCTCTCTGTGCCCACTCTAGGACTCTATAGTGAGCCTCCGGCCTTTCTGGCCCACCGCGCTGCTCTCCCCTTCTCTCAGGGCACACCGCGCTGCTACCCCGTTTCCCTGGGGGCAACCGCAGCCCTCTCCCCTGCTCCGGGGTTAGCCTAGGCAGTAGCCATTCTCCCGAGGCCCACCGCGCCCATACTGGGCCTCCTAACAATGTTGCCCCCTCTCTAGGGCTTGCTACTCCTGTCCTGGGCTTCCTCAATATTGCCGCTCTCGGGCTCCTCAGTAATCGCCCCTCCTTGGGGCTGGGGTCTATGCACCCCGCAAGTGACGCCCTTGCTGGCGTCTGCTGCACCTGTCCCGGGCTTCCTACTATGGCGCTCCCCCTCTCCGGGGCTCGCTGCGCCCACCTTGGGCTTCTCAATGCTGCCCTGCTCTGGGGCTGGGGTCTACGTACCCCACACACAACCCAGGGTCTCTGTTCCCTGACCGCAACCCACTGGTTGTGCTCCTCACCGCCAGTTACGCCTTCACCGGTGTGCAAGCGGCGCCTTCACTGCCGCTGGGGTCCCCCTACCACCGGGGTACCTATGAGAACAATGCGCCCTCTTGGTGCTAGACTGCGCCCTCACTGGCGCTGGGGCACCCCACCCCTATGGGGTCCCTATGAGGCCTCCTCCAACCCCTACAGCCTCACCCAAGCCTCCGGTTTAATAAACAGAGCCTAACATAAACTCAAAGCACAAGCCTCTAGGCTATAACATAACTACAAGCCGCCTGGCCATAACTTAGTATCATGGCTCAAGCCTCCAGGGCTATCATGAGCTATACTTGCAAGTCAGGCTTCTTCCCCATATCTTGGCTGAGGGAACTCCTGCCTCTCCAGCTGCTGGCAGGGAACTGCCAGCCTGGCGTCAGCCCTGGGCTTTATAAGGGCCAAGCCCTGCCTCCTACAGGCAGCTGGCTCCCCTTAGTTGCTCCGGCAACCCGCAGCTGCACTCATTACCCTGGCAACCCTCAGCTGGGCTCATTCTGTCCGGCCAGGGCTCGCTCTCTCTCTCCCTGGCAGTCTCTCCTCTCTAGGAGCAGCGGCACCGGGGTGCCCTGCGACACCAGGGGATAACCAGGAGCAAGTTTTAGACTAGAAATAAAAAAAAAAGAAAAAGGTAACCTAGCCTGGGAGATCTGCTGCTTCCCAGGGGCCTGACCACTACCCTATGCTCCTTATCCATGTGGGCATGAAAGACATGGCTCGGAGCAATCCCAGCCAGGTCATGAGAGACTACAGGACTCTGGGAGCGGGGATTAGGGGGTTAGGGGCACAGGTGGTCTTTTCCTTGCTCCTCCTTGTTGTGGGTCATGGCCTGAGGAGGGAGAGATGGGTTGAGGTAGCCGACCAAAGACTATGGCGCTGGTATCATCATGAAAACTTCAGCTTCAACAATCACAGTCCACTCTTTGGTGAGAGAGACAGCAGTCTGCTGGGGAGAGATGGCCTCCACCTCACTCTGCTGGGGAGGAGGCTCTTCTCAGACAGACTGGTTGACCTGCTCGACCGGGCTTTAACATAAGCCCACTAGGGGTTTGGGGGATTACCGCCACTGCAAGCCCACTGGGTAACCTTTGTAAATCCAGCAGGCTAAGGCACTTAAAGGAACCCACCCCTACCCTACCCTACCCTACCCTACCCTACCCTACCCTACCCTACCCCAGAATGATCTGTAGGGAAGGCAGAGGCCCGCAATGGGACACTTGCCTGCCTGTACACCATTGCCAGGAGCTTGAGGAATAAACAGGAGGAACTGGTCCTCCTGCTAAACAAGAATGACTACAACCTCATATGGGTAACGGAGACCTGGTGGGACTCCACCTATGACTGGGCCACAGGTATAGATGGCTATACCCTGTACAAGTGAGATCATACAGAAAGAGAACTACACCCCCACCCCTTCTATGTCAAGGACAGCTACACGTCCTTGCAAATTGACATTGGTACCCAGGAAAGATGACTGGAGGCTCTCTGAGTTAAAATACATGGGGAATGTGGCATGTGGGGAACGTGGCATGGGACATCATGATAGGAGTCTACTACTGACCTCCTAAACAGAAACAAGAGCTGGACCAGGAATTTGCCAGGGAACTGGCTGAGGCTGCATGCTCTCGGTGCATGGTTGTCATGGGAGACTTTAACTACCTAGACATCTCATGGGAAGAACACTCGGCCAAATCCAATCAGTTGCAAAGCTTCACATGTGTGGATGAGCTCTACCTGTCCCAAGAAGTCTATGGGCCAACAAGAGGTAAAGTGTTGCTGGACCTGGTACTAGCCAAAGGGGATGACCTAGCCAGTGACCTAAGAATCAATGGAAAACTGGGTGATAGTGACCATGAGTTAATCATCTTTACTATCTATCACAAAGCTGGCAAGTCAGTCAGCAATACAGAAGTCCTCAGCTTCAGGAAAGCTGACTTTGACAAGCTTAGGAACCTCGTTGTTGAGGCCCTAAGGGATCATGACTTGACTGGAAGAGGAGTAGTTGCTCCTCAAGGGAGCGATCCTGACAGCACAAGGGATGGCCATCTCATCTCGGAGGAAGGGTAGCAAAAGGGCACAGCAACTCCCTTGGCTCAGCAGGGAACTTGAGGACCTCCTATGCCTCAAGAGAGACTTATAAAGAATGGAAGGCTGGAATTACGACCAAGGATGATTACTCAGCACTGGTCTGTACCTGCAGGGAGCAGATCAGAAAAGCCAAGTCTGCTACTGAGCTCCATCTGGCTTCACATATCAAGGATAACAAAAAGTCCTTTTTCAGATATGTAGGGAGCCAGAAAAAAGCAAGGGTAACATTGGACTTCTGCTAAACCAACCAGGACAGCTCATAACCAACCCCCAGGAAAAGGCCAATCTGCTTAATGGGTGCTTCGCGTTGGTCCTTCATTGATCTATTGGGACCACCCTGCCTAGCAAGACATAGGACGGCCAGGGTGAGGGTGTATTTATACCCAGCATTGGTGTTGATTTAGCAAAGGATCATCTTGAGAGGCTGGACACCTTCAACTCAGCTGGTCCTGAAAGATTACACCCTGGAGTACTCAAGGAGCTGGCAGTTGTCATAGCCCAACCATTGGAAAAAATATTAAAAAACTCGTGGAGCTCAGCTGAAGTACCTGAAGACTGGAAGAAGTTTAATGCGGTACCCATCTTCAAGAAAGGGTGGAAAGTAGATTCCAGGAATTACAGGCCAATCATCTTGACCTCAATCCCGGGTAAGATTCTGGAGAAAATTATCACGGAGACCCTCCTGGATAAGCTGGCTGAGAGCAACATCCTGAGGAAAGTCAGCACGGGTTTGTCATGGGTAGGTCTTGCCTGACCAACGTAATCTCCATCTATAATCAGGTGACATATCACCTGGACAAGGGAGAATAGATTGATGTCATATATCTGGACTTTAAAAAAGCATTTGGTCTGGTGTCCCATGACCTCCTCACAGAAAAATTGGCCAACTGTGGCCTTGGCTACATCGCAGTCTGGCTGTGAAATTGGATCTGAGGTTGGACCCAGACAGTAGTGGTCGATGGTAGCGAATCATTATGGTGCTCTGTGACCACTGACATCCCCCAAGGCTCTGTCTTTGGACCGGTTCTCTTTAACATCTTCATCAACGATGTGGACATTGGTCAGAAGCGCACTGGCTAAGTTCACCGATGACACTAAACTTTGGGGCATGGCGTCCACACCTGAGGACAGGCTAGTGATCCAGGCTGACTTGGATAAACTTAGTAAGTGGGCAGATACAAACCCGATGCATTTATCAGTATTGAACATCAAGGTACTACACCTCGGGGGGTGGGGAACCCTCAGCATACTTATAGGCTCAGCAGTGCTATACTTGCTAGCACCACTGCTGAAAAAGACTTGGGGGTGATGACTGACCACAAGATGAACATGAGCCACCTGTGTGATGTTGCACCTGGTAAAGAAAGAAAACTCTGGCTTGCATCCATAGATGTTTATCAAGTAACTCTCAGGATGTCATCCTCCTGCTGCACTCAGCCTTGGTCAGGCCACAGCTGAAGTACCGCATCCAATTCTGGGCTCCACAATTCAAGAAGGATGTCAAGAAGCTTGAGAGAGTCCAGAGGATAGCCATGCACATGATTAGAGGGCCTGAGAACAGGCCTTATGAAGAGAGGCTGAGAGCCATGGGTCTCTTCAGTCTGGAGAAGCACAGGCTCAGGGGGGACCCTGGTGGCTGCTTATAAGTACATAAGGGGTGAGCATCAGGACCTGGAAGAACATCTGTTCACCAGAGCACCCCAAGGAAAAACAAGGACCAATGGTCAAACTCCTCCAAGACCATTTTAGGCTGGACATAAGAAAAAAATTCTCTACTGTCTGAGCCCCCAAGACCTGGAATAGACTACCTCCAGAAGTGGTGCAGGCACCTACTCTGGACTCATTCAAGAAATGTTTGGATGCTTATCTTGCTGGGATCCTTTAATTATGGCTGACTTCCTGTCCCTGGGGCAGGGGGTTAGACTTGATGATCTTCGAGGTCTTTTCCAGACTTATGAGATCTATGAAATTCATTTTAATTATAGTTTCATTATAGTTTCATAGTTTCATAGATGGTAGGATCAGAAGGTACCAGTCCAACCCCCTGCAATGGGCAGGAAAGGATGCTGGGGTCAAATGATCCCGACTATGTGATTATCTAGATCCTTTTGAAGACCCCCAGTGTAAGAGCGAGCACCACTTCCCTTGGAAGATGGTTCCAGATCCTAGCCGCCCTGACTATGAAGTAGTACTTCCTGATGTCTAGCCTAAACCTAATCATACTTATGGCCATTATTCCTAGTTACTCCTGGTAGTGCTGGGGGTTGAGGGAACAGGGACTCTCCCATTCCCCGTTGGTCCCCCCTGGTAAGTTTATAGATGGCTACCAGATCCCCTCTCAATCTTCTCTTGTGGAGGCTGAACAGGTTCAGGTCCCATAGCCTCCCCTCACAAGGCCTGCCCTGCTGTCCCCTGACCATGCAAGCAGCCCTCCTCTGGACCCTCTCCATGCTACCAAGTTGGTCTGAAACAGGGGTGGGTAAAATGCAGCCCGCAGGCCAGATGTGGCCCACCAGGCCATTCTATCCAGCTCGTGGGGCCCCTAAAAAAATTTAGAAAATTTTGCGGTCCTCAATGGCTTGCCAAAACTCAATAAGTGTCCCTCCACCCAAAATAGTTGCCCGCCCCTGGTCTGACAGGACCTGGTCCTAATGAACCCATGTTGGTTTCATCCATCTAGAAAACACAACCTCCAGACAACCTAAAATCAAAAATCCACATTTTAACATGTGGTCTACAGCATCCTTCGCATTGCTAATGGATCTGAACTACCCAAAATAGTTTCCTACTATCATAGGAATCCTACTATCCTGTGGATAGTAGGAAATGATAGTAGGAAATGATACTATTTCCTACTATGATTTCCATGGCCAGAGAATCTTGCCCATTTTTATTAGGGGTGCACCGATAGCGATTTTTTTTGGGCCAATACCAATGGCTGATTTTTTTTTCTTTTTTTTAAGGAGCCATATCAGCCTATCAGCCTGATCCAATTCCAATATGCAGCTGGGCAGCTTGGAGACCAGCATCGGGCTGGTAAGTCTGGTGTGGGAGAAGGGCTGCGGGGAGGGAAGGGGCATGGGGGGGGAAGATAGAGGCCCCCACAGTGAGGGAGGGAGTGGGGAAAGGGCAGGGACTGCTCCGCTGGGGTGGGGTACAAGATGGAGCTGCAGCTCATTGAGGAGGGTGTGGGAATGGGAGGCAGCTCCCACCGCTGCATGCACCCCAGGAGGGCATGGGGGGTGTGTGCCCCTGTATCTGCACGTGGGGCGAGCATGGGCTGGGGCAGGTGTTGTGCCAAACTATTCCTGGTGGGGTCTGGGCAGGGCTTTGGCCGAGGCAGGCAGTTGCAGTGCTGGGATGGGGGCTATGGTGGGGGCTGCAGCCATCCCAAAATTCACCATAGTACCCACATAGCCCCCCTCTCAGCACCGCTGCCACCCACCCTGAGCTCAGCTTGGCCCAACCCCAGCCGGGAAGAGCCTGGCACCATCCTGGCCCCAGCCTGAAGCAGCAGCCTGTCTTTGCTTTGTGCAGATCCAGGGCACACACCCCCATGCCCTCCTGGGGTGCATGCAGTGGTGGGAGCTCTGTGCCCCTACTGCACCTCCCAAATGAGTCACTAATGACTCCACCCTGCGTCCTGCCCCAGCTGAGCAGTGCCTGCCCCAGCCCCACTCCCTCCCCTACCATGGGGGCCTCTATCTGCCCCCCTGCTCCCCTTCCCTCCCTCCCCTCAGCCCTTCCCCCACACCAGATTTACCAGTCCGATGCTGGTCTCCAAGCTGCCTGGCTGGATATCAGAATTGGATCGCTGGGACTCACTGCCTCATCAAGTGTTGTTGAAAAATTTAGAAGCAATGTACAGTCTTTGGTCAGAATGCAACACCTTGCTGTATGAAATTCTGTGCTTTTTTCACAAGCTGAGGTTTAAATGCCTTGCGGTGGGATTTCAGCCTTTTCTGTGGATATATTTTGGATATATACACAGTTCATAAAAATTCTTCAGTTCTTCTCTTATATTTGTAACTTAGTTCAATAGATTCAGCCTTGGATTACAGTCAGTAATAAAATTTATGTAACTCATTACAGTTTATACTCCATTACCTTTTCAAGTGTCTAGGAGTTTAGATTTTTGTGTGTGTGTGTGTGTGTGTGTGTGTGTGTTGGGGGAGAAGCGTGCAACTCTATTAGAAAAGCCATTTAATTTGACACTTCTAACTTCACATAATAGGAGATCATATTATTATTTATAAGCTGATTAAAAATAACATAAAAAGGACCTTGGTGCTCCTTTACAGTACAAAGTTTTGAATTCTGATCTGTGTTGCATTCTTGTTTATGAGGTCCTACATTTCAGCTAATTAGCATGGTTAGTCAGAAGGCAGTAGTGAAGAATGATCTTTTAAGTTTTGAAATAATTGATTTAACAGGTAGAGTAGAAATGTCAAATTTGGAAGTATTTTCCCCAAAGAAATTCATTTTATTAATATTAATCCCCTGTCTAAATTTTACCTTCTATATAATGTTTATAGTCCTTGGTTAGGAACTGAAATGAACACTAACTTTGACTTTCTGGCATATCTAATCTAATTGACTCCAGATAATCATTCTTTATACTACAAGTGATAACAACCCTCTTCCCTTTTGAAAGGTTTTGGTCTTCCCCTAATCAGGCTATCCTTTCTTCTGTTATTTGCTCATTTGCCCCTCTTCTCCAGTTTTATAGCCCAAACTGGTTTTAATCTTTCGCCTTGTGCCTGATGTTTCCTTAGACCTAAATAAAAATGTATTGCATTTGAAAGTTTGTCGAAGTCTATCCCAACCATGCAGTTGGTCCAATAAAAGATCTTACCCACAGACATCCTTGCCTCTCATATATTTCCCAGGGCAGGGGGTTGGACCTGATGATCTGGTTAGGTCCCTTCTGACCCTAAGCACTATGAAACTATGATTTCCTGGAGCAAGGTGGCTATAACATCATTCCAACATTACCAAACATGAAGGATATTTTTACACAAGTACTTTTTAAAGATGAGTTCAACTAAAGATACAAATGACATCATGTTCTCATTCAAAAGATTTTCTGATTGGAATGGATTCCATATCTTATATTGTATAAAGAAGGAAGGAAGACCTGAAGGGAATGAGAAAGTATCTTTAGTATACAGGACCACTAAGAGTTCTGTGTTCAGTGCTACACTTGGCTCATTTTCAGAAAAAGTCTGGGTTAGAATAATCAAACTGAAGCTCAAGAGTAAATCTGCTCAAGGAATCACAACAAAGCAGAATTTCTGCATTACTTACACGTTACAGATGCCAAAAAGTCACTACAGGGTGTGCCTGAACACTTTCTAGTCCGGATTCCACAGGATTGGTTCTCTGCATTTACTATTCATCTCTGACACATTAGATCCCAAGAAGTCAAAAGATTTCCTCCAAAATTCCAGTACAAATTTTGCTTAGTTATCACCCCAGTATTTGCATCCTTATGTATTGTATTCATACATTCATTTTAACCAATAATCTTATGATTACATGGTAAATTTACCACATACTTTTCAGAAATAATACATCCACATACCTAGGGCAGATTTTCACAGGTGTTTAGCAGTCAAATGCTCTTAATTAAAGCAAGAGAGTTACTGAGTATTTTTTAAAATTTATAAGGTTAAATCAAAGAACTTTATTATTGCTTAGATAATGGCAGACAGCTTTACCAAAATCTATACAGTATTCCCTTAGACTCTGACCACACAAAGACTTACACATATGTCTAACTTCACTCACATGAGTGATTTCCTTTTAAAAAGAATGGGAATATTCATAGGAGTAAAGGCTTGCATAAATAGTATCAAAATCAGTGTCTGAAGGTCCTCTAGACTGGATAGTAGGGATAACTGGCTGGCAGATAGGAATTTCATTCACCCTAGAGTGGCCATGTAAGTTAGGCTGTTTAACTTTGATGTATGAAATGGAGGTTCAAATTTCTGCTGGGCCTCCCACATACTTAACCACTTCATTATTTTGGGCTAGTGATTCTCAACTAAGGTGCCACAGCTGAGAAAACCAGAGTTTTCACATAGGAAACCATAGTGTTAGAAACACACTGACCTGTTGTGGTCTTTTTGAGTTCTTTGCAACAAAAGAATAGCTCTAATATCTGTCCAGCAGTCAAAAGAGAGTCAATACTAAAAGCTGGCATTTTCCAAGGGGTCCTCAAGGCTATGAAGGGGTATCTCAAGTCTGGCCCGAAAAGGTTGAAAACCACAAAAAGATTTGTGGTGCCACAAACTGCATGTGCCTGCATGTCTGGATGCACCCAGCGTCCACATGAGCATGGATGTTTGGTTCCCTAAGGACAACACATTGTGCTGCTACTAGATGTCCCTGAGGAACAGTTGTGCCACAAACTGTTTAGTGTGCAGCAAGTTACCGTGGGTGGGGTAGGGGAGGCTCACCCCAACAGCCTTACTTGGGGTCTTGAGGGGCTTCCTGGGGTTGCAGCTGTGGTCATTCTGCCACTTGGAGCCTGGCTGGAACTTGGAGTGTGGTTCCAGCCAGCCAGGCTCTGGTTTTGAGCAGCACACGCTGTCCTCACATGCAGTCTCTCCTCCTAAATCTGTTCCTCATAAAAAAGTAGATAGCTAAGCAGGGGCTGGACCAGTATCCCTACTGCCAAGTGGATACTCCAACCACCAGTTCTTATTTTTTTTCCCCTTGTTCACTATTCCTCCAAAGTATATTTCATTATTTGTACAAAGTGGAGCTATTTCAACATGAAAGATAAAGATCAGACTGTTTTATAGCCCAAGGGGTTGGGCACTGTTCTTAGAAGCTGAACACTCATGTTCAAATGCATGCTATGAATTAAACAGGAGGGCGATCTAAATGTGTGACTTCCACATCCCAAGTGAGTTCCCTCATCACTGAACTAGAAAAAAAGAGTGCTCCAGCCCCGCTCTGTACCTTTGTAAGTGGCACCTCTGTCCCCTTGTAAAGCTGGCCCTTTGTTTCCAAATTTTCTTTTAATAAAAATGCCTAAAATGTAATATTAATTTTGGGTTGAATGTTTGGCACTATCCCCTCACCCTCCATCCCCAGTTTATTGTGGGAAAACAAAGCCTTAAGAAAATCTGCTTTGAGTAAATACAATGTCATCCTTTTATATTTTTGAGCAAGAATGACTGCTAGAGGACCATATATATAATAAACCCCAAGACTCTGATAAAGTGTCAAAGCAGCATTAAGTCAGATTTTTATGTGTTTTTTGCTTTGACCTTCCCTCCTGCTTTGGAGGGTGTATGCATGAATGTGTGTTAGCCATATCATATTTTTCCCTGAAATAAACTGTGTATATGTGTGTATGTATACATACAGTTTCTTTCAGAGAAAAATACTTTTTTTCACATATGCAACTATATATATCCAATATATGCATTATAGGCTCAATTATGGTTAGCAGTATAATTGAAATGAATGGATGCTAAAGATATTCAGTCACTTTGAAACTTGGGCTCTGTAAATTGAAGTAAAGTTCAGCTAAACATTACATTATTTTTTTCAAAGTCTTTCAACAGAGAAATGTCATCATGTCTACAGCACATCTAGCTCTTCTATGTCCTTTGTGAAACATTTTTTTAATAAACTTTTAATAGCTACTGTGAAAGTTCCTGTGTCAGATTGTTTGTTTAAGATTGAACCTTTAAATATTTAACAACCTGTCTGGGAGTCTGGGTCCCAGCAGGGGCTCCAAGATGACTCTCTTTTCTTCTTCTGATGTTACATTGCTTCTCCTCTGTTTCTGCTCCATTATTATGATAAAAGTCTCCTAAAAACTTCAAGTTGTGAAGAACTCCTCTGAATCGATAGGAAATTGATTTTTTTTCTTATTCTGGTAAATAGCTGGAATTAATACTATTTCACTGGACACTGCACCACTGCTAACTGCCTACTAGCAAAAAAGCTTTTCATTATGAAGTAGCCATGTGTGATGATGAGAGGATGGGCTATGCAAGGAAGTAAAGATAAAATAGGAATGGATGAACTGGAGTGAAAAAAAAAAAATCTTCACTGTCCATCAACACAGCTGTAAGCAAAAACAAACACACTTTATGCCCTTCTCTCCCTTCCCCTGCTTTTTTAAAATGTAATGATAAAATTATATTGAGAGAGGGAGAGAGAGTTAAGTCATTAAAGATTAGCTGTTTATCTAAACCAAATGTAGCTGAGCTAACTCTTTTCAGGCCAATGTTTCAGCAGTTTCAAGTGTGTAATAATGCATCCATACACCAAGTAGGGTCTCTAGGTCCTACTGAGGCAGATCAGCTGTCTAGCAGGATGTGTCCTAGCACAGCTGATCTGTTTCACCAAGCAAAACACACGTCCCCTGTTGGTTCCACGTTGCGCGGGGTTCCTGTCATGTGGAATAATGTGCTCCCTATTTTCAGAGTCATACCCTGGGGAATCTCCAGTGTGTTTCTAAGCTGGGACTCCCAAGACTTGAGGTGCCTGACATTGCAGGAATTCCTGGGGCCCGTCAAGTCCTGGGAGCTTCTGCCCAGAGCAGCTGAAGCTCCAGGCTGGTCACAACCTCTCACCATAAACTGAATGGACATGTGCTGCAATAAAGCAGCTTAAATTGATATAATCTATGCTGCAGCCACAAATGTTGAGTATTTGTGGCACAACAAAGGGTATGGAAATCTGTTTGCTTGGCTTTTGTGCTGCCATAAAAATGTTATGGTGGCACAAATGTGATATCTGTTTCTACCTTAGGTTTTGCTCTGTGAAAAGTGAATGAAACTGCTTTAGAGATTCTTTCCCCCCAATGCTGATAGTTCACTGTTCCTCAAAACAGAATAATTAGCCATCCAGGTGCAAATTATTTTGCATTTTCCTATTATATTATTTTACACATTCAAATCAGAAATAGGCTTTTTCTTTTCAAATTCAAGCAAAACTGATGGGGTACTTCAAGAACATACTCATGAGCCATACAAAAATTAGATATGAAATTTCGAGACTAGAAGAACTATTAAATGTACCATACACTTTTCCCAGAGTCTGACAAATGGACTTTGATCCTGAAAGCTTGCAGAAAAGGACAATTTTCTTGCCATTTTCCAGTTGGTCTAATAAAAGGTATAATTTTGGAACTAAGAATTCTAGTGTTTTGTATGCCATTTAAATGGCAGCTTTTATGCTTATGAAGGGACATTACCCAAATACACTTTTCAAACTCATACATAAATCAAACATCAATACTTTATAACTATGACAAAAATAACCTCTGTTGAACATGTCATTTGTACAACAGCTGGTCACACAAACTTTAAGTTCACCTTTGATCCCAACAAGCCAATACAACAGTCAACATATCTTCCATTTGTTACATTATATGGGGCCTATTGGTTGCTCGTTCTACATTGTTTTGAACAGGACAAGAATTCACTGCAAATCATGAGATATTTTTCCTCATATACAGATTCAGTGGAAGAGAGCATTCAAGAAAATCTAGTAGTGACAGATTAATTGGATGAAGTTATTGGTAATGTTAAGATATAAACAAATACTTTTTAGAAACCTGATTGTTACTCTACCTGTTACTTTGAGTCTGTCAGCTCCAATGATGATCTCATCTTCATCTGCAGAAAACAGCAGCTTTCCACCTTCATTTGCCCTCACTTCAAATCGCTTACACTGGGCCTCTACAGCATCAGCTCCTGGAATTGAGAGGATTCTGTGAGAATTCCGAGAAACAGAATACTTCACCTAAGAAAAGATTTCTGAAATTGTAAATGAGCCATAATTTACTTTGAATCCCCAAAACACACGCTCAAGCTTTGGATGACACAATTTCTTGTAGACTTGGTTGATTATTTTGTATTATAAATCTTTCATTGTGTAATAATTATTCCTTTATTATACATTAACATGGACTTTAAAACTAATAATAAGAAGTGCAATACACCTCATTGCTATTAGTGAAAAGGAAACAAGAGTTTAGAAAAGTCATATTCTGAGATGCTGAAATATCAATGCAGAAAGGTTCTTAGCTTTTATTCTAAATAATATTCATGGCTCTTTTGACAGTAGGAACAAAGGACAAAACAATACTTTATTCTGCCCAGATCAATTAGAAAAAAATATACCCAAACACATTTAGTAGAAAAGGCTTTTTTCCAAGCTTTATTTATTTTTTGCTTAGTCTTGTTGCAAACATTCACTGTTGAATATCTTTAAAAAGCAAATACACTTTCATATAACCAACAAGACTGTTTAAATATTCTAATGAACTCAAAATCTTAATTTTTTTTCAGAGATTAAAGAAAAAGTACACTCATGTTATGTATGAAAAAGTTTTTGGACAAATTGTTAATCCCAATGCCTCATACTCTTCCTCTTGTTCCTAAATATACCCCTTGTCTTCTTTTAATTCCTTTCTTATAATTTTGCTCATATGTAACATCTTTCAAGTTATTCAATGAAAGCAGAGGTATCGCTCAGAAAATGATAGTGACTAATGACTAACGACAATCCATAAGGGACCTATCAGCCCTTTTGTGAACTGTTCTTTCTACAATGTACTCAGGTTTTTCAGTTGGTTTTCAATACTCAAATACCTCATTTAGGCCTGGATCACTCCCCCCCTCCCCACCCCCAACACACACACACACGTAAATGGGAATGCAAGAGGTTGTCAGGATAGCACTCTAGACATAGAGATCCATTCTTATTTGAGTTGTCTTCTCAATTACATCCAGCCTCACAGCTGTGTGGAAGTTATTGGTTCATATAATGAGAAATGCACCTGTTTGCATAATGCTGCAGTCATCAGCTCAACATCAGTCCAGGCCATTATCAAAAGACCGGAATCTAATCAGAAACATAGAAGCCCTAACAGCTTATATGAGATAAGGATTTTCAAGTAAACTCCTTCATATGCTGGTCAAAATTTTCATAAATGATTCATGATATAGTGGTGTGATTCTCCTATCAGAATGAAAATACAGGTACACTGTTCAAAACAGAGCATTATGTTTATACTACTAGTAAGGAAAGTAAAGTAGTAGGTTATAACAACAAATGTAGGACACTTCTTTTGAAAGCAGTGACAATTATCCCATTATAAAGTGTAGCATTTCATATAGGTTTCCTTTAATATCCAGTTTTAGCTGTATTTTGATTTGTGATGTGTGTGTGTGTGTGTGTGTGCGTGCGTGTGTGTGTGCACATGTTTAACACAATACTAATTTATTTTGAAGGCAATTTTTTTTCAGGATGGGGAAATTGAGTGGTGAAGTGACTTGCTAAAGATCACATGGGTAATTAGAACAGTAGAACCTAGTTTTACTGCATCCTAATTTATTGCTCTATCTGGTCAACCCTCTGTAGGATTTCCCAAAGAATCTTTCCCATATTTGCTTTTCCTGATTTGTCAAAGCTGAAAGTAGGTACATGCATGGTTTTTGAACCTGTAAGGTGCATGTTTCTTTCAGATCTCATTTGAAGGTCTGTATAAGGAATCTCTGCATCCCCTCACTGCTGCTTGTGTGTTATACAGTGTATGTAAATTTAAAAGTGCCATGAAATGGAGAATAAATACAATGATGTAATGTTTCAGTTTTGCATCAGGAACTGAAGTCAAGTATCTTCAGTCTAAAGACTACATTATAGAATCTCTCATTCTTTATTGCCCAATAAATACTTAGCTATTCCACGAAGTGGAACAGTTTGGACAGGAGTGATTTAGAAATCCCAACCCATAATACCTAATACTGTGCTGGTTACAACATCCTTGTGGGAGATTCTTCAAGGTCCCTTAGTCCGATGAAGTCTCCACTATTCTAGGCACTGGATCAGATTGCACAGATGAGCTAGATGGGGAAATGTCTATTTTGTGAATCTCAAAAAAGATTATGCTGCTGGTTGGTGCTGTCAAGAATTAGGAGACTTTACAAATGAACGCTGACAGAAACACAGGCATCAACAGACTTCAGAAACTACTCAGAAGGTTCATTCCTCAGATTTGTAATGCTTCTTTTTAAATGATAAATGTATAAAATTTATAGGCTGTGCATATACTACATTACAAAATAATTCATACGTTGGCAGTGAATACATCCATTTTGTTCTACAGGTTAGGCATGTCCACATAACTCACAAGTCAAGAACACATAAATAAAATGGATGATGATATTTAGCACATCATTTATTTAAAAGAGAGAAGCAAATATAATAAATTAAATACAGGGTTGAAATACTTAAAGAAATTTTAAATGGCTTGTTTCTAGGTTTTATGTGATTCACAGATGATTTACACACATATTGGATTCAAAGCTCAGAATAGTTTTTAAAAGATAGATGGTTGATATAAGCACAATAAAAGAATACAGTTTGTACTATACTTCTCTTCTTATACACGGATATAAGAACATGCCTTACTGACTGCACAGGTTTTGAATGAGAAGAAATAATCCCCGCCTTGCTGCTCTACATTAATGCTTTCAGATTAAATTATTGCAATTATATATCTCCAAGACACAATATCATTAAATATTAGATAGTTATTAAAAGAGAGATTCTCCACAGCAGTCCATAATGATACCTAAGAGAGCATTACTGGTGATTTAATTGATGGCACATTCTCCCTTGATTTATTCCTAAAACAAAGTACTAGTGCAGGGCTGTTCAACTGACAGCCCACTGCCCACATGTGGACCATGAGGGGTTAATCAGTGATGCGAGATGCCTACCTGCCTAGGCTTTCTAGGGTCTAGGCGTTCCCTCCCTCCCTCAGTTTTCATTTTCTGCTCCCACCCCAAAGGGTGCAGCCCAGGAACTGAGGTGGATGCTGCCTGTACAGATATTACAGCTGGGTGTGCAGCTTGGGAGCATGTGGCTTGCATGTGTGTGGCCCCCACTGTTGCAACCTGTGTGGCATGTGGCCCCCAGCCACTTATCAGTTGAACAGTTCTGTGCTAGCATGTACTTCCTGATAATAATGCTGCTTCATGTATTAATATTTAATTTACACACACACACACACACACACATATATATAGTGCTAGCAGACACTATATATATATATGATATATATGTCTGCTAGTAAATTCCACAACAGAACATTGAAGGGCATTTATACACATACTTATTTTCCAGCAACACGCTGGAGATCCACCACTTCAGAGCAGACTCAACTCATCTAGTCTGCTCCATACGCAAGCTGAGGCGAACTGTACTGCATCATGTGCAGTTGTATAAGCGGAAAAATGTGCGTCAGTGTGCAGAACATGGCAGTGGTATGCTTTTGAACTAAATCACCTCTGAGGTGTTTTAGATCAAAAGTATGCCACCACCATTTTCTCAGCGCTGATGAGCATTTTGCTGCTTATACAACTGCATGTGTTGCATGCAGTGCTGCCACCCATACAACCCAAAGAGACCAGGCTGAGACTTCAGGAGATTTTAGTGTGTGTATGTGTGCGTGTGTGTGTATACACATATATATATGATATATATGAAAATTAGAATCTCTTCAGGTCTCAACCTGGTCTTTTTAATGTTCTGCTGTGGAATTTACTAGCAACAAGATTGCACCATTTATGTATCACTGTACTGTCACATTTTCATATAATGTAGAGTTCAAGGATCAAGTAGTCCTAGGAATCTATGTAAATATAAAAGGCATATGGCATATTTTCAGATTAGCCCTTAATACTTACACATCTATGTTCACTATCTTTATATAAATAGAGTTCCAGTTTGTCATATCTTAATTTCAGCATTGTTAATTAGGAATAGTTTTGTCCATTTGTGAAAATTAGAATTTTAAAATGTGAAATATAAATTATTTTTAAATGATTTTATAATCATTTACAACATGGCTTTGTTGCTGAAAGGTCCTGCCTGACCAACCTCATCTCCTTCTATGACCAGGTGATGCATTGACTGGACAAGGGAGACAAGGTTGATGTCATATATCTGGATTTTAAGAAAGCCTTTCACTTGGTCTCCCATGATGTCCTCATGGTTAAGCTGGGGAACTGCAGCCTTGACCATCTCATGGTCCAATGGCTGAGGAACTGGCTCCGGGGTCGGACCCAAAGTGTATTAGTTGATGGGAGCCAATCAACATGGCGCAAGGTGACCAGTGGTGTCCCTCAGGGCTTGGTACTCAGGCCAGTACTCTTCAACATCTTCATTAACGGTCTGGATTTGGGGGTCAGATGCAGACTGGAAAAGTTTGCGGATGACACTAAATTATGGGGGACAGAGGTCCCACTGGAGGACAGGCTGATCTAGGCTGACCTGGACAGGCTCACAAGGTGGGCGGACAAAAATGCGATGGCATTCAATGTAGAGAAGTGCAAAGTGTTCCACCTTGGGAGGAAAAACCAGCATCATACATACAGGCTCAGTGTTACACTGGCTAGCACCATGAACAAAAGAGACTTGGGGGTCTTGACTGACCACAAGATGAACATGAGCTACCAATGCACTGCTGTAGCTCACAAAGCAAACCCCAACTCTGGCATGCGTCAACCAATGCATCTCAAACAAAACCAGTGACATCATCCTCCTGCTTTACTTGGCCTTAGTGGGGCTGCAGTTGGAGTATAGTTTTGGGCCCCCCATTTCTGAAGGGATATGGATAAGCTTGAGAAAGTCCAAAGGGGAGCCACCTGCATGATCAAAGGCCAGGTTGAGAGACATGGGCCACTTCAGCCTGGAGAAGAGAAGGCTCAGAGGGAACTTGGCAGCAGCCTATAAATATATAAAGGGTGTGCACCAGGATCTGGGAGAACAGTTGTTCACCAGGGTCCCCCAAGGAATAACAAGGTCTAATGGCCACAAATGGTGGAAGGCCTATTTAGACTGGACATGAGGAAAAATTTATTTACAGTCCAAGGATCCTGGGCCTTGAACAGACTCCCCCAAGAGGTGGTACATGCATCTACTCTGGATTAATTCAAAAAACATTTGGATTCTTATCTTGATGGAATCATTTGACCCCAGCAGGCTTCCTGCTTATGGCAGGAGGGGGCAGGACTCGATGATCTCGCAAGGTCCCTTCCAGCTCCTAATGTCTATGAAATGTATGAGTCACTTAAAAACCAAAAAAAGTCAGTTCAATTTCCCAATTTTTTTCTCTTGGAACAACAAACTCTCTATAGGCTTACAGTGCAGTAAAATACTGTGCAGTAAGCCTTCCCCAGTATCACATCTACACATGCACCCTGTTGGGAGCCAATCTGGTGCCAACAGGGGCAGCCTGGTGCAGGGCTGCTCCTGCCCTTGTTTGTACCCCAGCAGCAGGCAGGGGGAGCTCCAGGCTCTCCCAGGGTGCTAGCGCAGGGGCTGGCAGGGGGCACAGAGTCTGGTCCCAATGCACATAGGGCTAGGAGAGCTCTGCCAGCTGCAGCATCAGCTGTCTCCTGGACCCATGCATATCACTACAAGCAGTAGAAAACTGCACATTAGCTTAATTTACTGCACAGTAGTTGCTGCACACATAACATGGTGATGCCTTACAGCACAGTACATTAGTTTAGTGCACAGAAAAGTATCTCTTGTAAACGTGCACAGACTTTGTCAAAGAAACTAAGACCATATTCCATTGCAACATGTCATTCCATTCAAATTGAAGTCCTTTGTGAAACTTGGTCACTTTGCTTGTTATTTCATTTTGGGAGAAAAGCAGAAAAAATGTTGAAAACATTCTATTGTTATATTTTAGGAAATGTACATTTTTCATTCTAAGGACTTTCAATGTTGAAAGTTTAAAAATGTTGTATTATAGTTATTATGTAAAGTTTAAGAAGTAAAACTAGAAGGAAAACATTTAAATTGACCCCCCCAAAATTATTGGCCTCTGAAATTTTCCCTTGCAGAAAATTTAGAAAATCTGGCATTTTGCCTGGATTCAGAAGCCAGATTCAAAAGTCCCAGATCTTGTGTGACATGCAACTTCATTCCTCAAAAAAACCTCTAGGTTTTCTTTATATATTTAGTTTTCTGGAGCACAACAAACTATGAAGGAAAGGCCGCAGATATAGACACTTTGAGTCATTCATTTTATAGTCTGAGAGGCGCTTTTTCAGGAAGCCCATAAACTTTTTAAATCTAAAGTGAATAAATTATCTGCTTGTAAAACTGATTGACAGAATCTGGGTTGGTCATCTCAGTATACTCATCCATTCCTTATTGTAATTTTAAGTTTTTCAAGGTTACAAAACAACAACAACAAAATGAATGGGATAAAAGATTATTCAACATGGGGCAGAATCAAAGGATTTAGAGGCCCTTGGCTAGTGCAACCTAAAGCCTAAAGTTAGGTGTCTCGACTTAGGTGTCTTGTTTCCCTTAAGTGTAAATGGGCAAAATTGGGTGCCACAGAATGGTACTGTGAAAAAACAAAACAAAAATGCTGAATGGGGAGTCTTCTTCAGCTTAGGCATTCAGGTTCCTGCTCTCAAAACACACCTATCAGATTGGGTCTTTAGGGGACTTTGGCACCGTTCTGTTTAACTTATAGATCTAACTGTTGCTTAGACAAGTATCACAAACCCCACTAGGGTCTGACAATGTTAGTGGGGTGTCATGCATGTTTCCTTGAGTTTGTTTTACTGAAATGATGTGTGTAGTCTCTTCAGAGAGGTAGCATAAAACTGTATTTGGCATTATCATCCTTATGTTTGTATGCACTGTGGTTTTATGAGAAAATAGGACTCTAGACACTTAGAAAACTTTAATTATCTAAAACTAAGATTTCCAATGGAGTACAGGTACCCACAAGTGGTAGCTGAAAACAATTTAGGTGCCTGAATTCCACACAAGTGCCATTTTAGGTGTTGATAAGGCTATACCTATACTGCAGAACATCTAAGCTAGCTAGTTTATGCAGAAGCAGGTAAATTACCCCACAAGGAGGTTTAGGCTCTCATGGCCACACTGGTACCCAGAATGGAGGTTTAACTCTAGCTATATATCTGTCGGTGACACTGACTGAAGCACAGATATTCCTAAATCCTTCACTGCTGTAAGAGTCTGGACTTAATAAACTAGCCAAAGATCATGCAGTTAACTGTGGGATAGTAGAAAGTAAAATTTGGGTTTCCTAAGACACAACCTTGCACCTTCATCTTTCTGTGTTGAAATAGCCTTTGAGGAGAATTGATGTTTGTAAAAATGTATGTGTACATATGAAAGTATGTGATGATATCCCTCTATCATTCTAACCAACCTTTCAGACGAATGTACATAGTACTACAGAATTAGCTTTCAGCTCCACAGAAGCATTTTCCAAGTTGACAGGAGGGCATATGGAGATGCAGATGGTGTCCCTAAACCCTTTTTCCTGTCTGAAACTGGTAGGAAAATCTTTCATGGAACTGGAATGAATATCAGTAGCTGGGTAATACTGCCCTTCCATTTTCCTCCCAGAACTAAGGCCATAGGAAGTACAGCAAGTAGTGAATCCAGCTGAACTCTGTATTACCATCAAGTCAAATCAGTCCCAAAGCCACTGCAGCTGTTGGAACATCTTAGATGCTGTAACAACCCTCCTTTACTCCTCACAAGGTTAACTGAGTTGGTTTGCATCACCGGTGATTCTTTGGGCAAAGTGACTTGGTGGTGCCCATCTCCTGTCCAGGTATGGCCACTGGCTCACAGGGAGATCATTCACCCTTTCACATGTCTTGTTTTCAGTCTTGCTGGATATCCATACCCCACCTCAACCAGGGTAGCCCAGGTGGAGTTGCCAGTTTAGTTGCCAACAACCCGAACATGGAACAAGCTGTACTGGTTTACATGGTACCTGAGAGAGGCCTGGCCCGCTAAGTTGTATTACCATATTTACTTGAAAAAAGCCCCTCATCTTATAATCACATACAAGGAAATCACATTAAATACATTGTCTATTATTAAACTGCTGCCAAAAGCAGCATGTGCTCAGTAGTGGAAACCAACTATGAAACTGATTAAACACAACCAACACTGAGCATAGCCCACGTTGGGTGAGCAAGTTTGAGAGAACAGGTGGGTAGTCTCACTGCAAGGAACTGACACTGGGCCTGGAAACTTAGCTAAAAAGACCAAGATGCTGATAGAAACCTACCAGAAAGATAGGTTAGTATAGCCCATCTGAATAACATATATAGTAGTGACCATAAAGCAGTCCCCCTCACTGCTGACTCTTTTTCAAGTCATAGTGAGCCAAGACATTGCATAGAGTTCACCTAAAATCCTTCTCCTCTCTCAGCCTGGCACATAAGATTCACATGGCTCTGTCCATAAGCAGAAGGTGGACCAGGATGCCCTGTGCCTTATTTTCATATACATTTTGGAGCATCCCAGGCCTCATGACATGAACAACAGGTTCCAGTCACGAGTAGAGGTTCATTAGCACATGGATCCTTCATGTATTTGGAACAGTCGTATACTGAGCAGTAGGGCTGTGTGAAAATTCACTGGGTGTTTTGTTTTGACACTTTCGAATCATTTCGAGCACAAAACAGTGAAATCAAAATGAAATGAAAGGCTTCAAAATGGTCTCAAAATGAAACAAGGGCAGTTGAAATATTTTAAAAGTTTCAAAATGTTTTGAATTTTGAAGGTGGGCTTGCTTGCAGGGAAACAGAAAGTAAGGAGAGGTATGGGGAAGAGGAGGGAAAGTCTGCTCTGATATTGACATGTGTAACTGGCCAATGACTGTGATCCTTACCTGAGGTCCCTACCAATCCCAGTGATCTGGGGGAGTGATGGAAAAACATCATAAAAAGCAGCATTGTTTGAACTGAGTTGCTTTCTGCCTTGGGGTCAATTACTGAGCTGCATCTTCCAGCAGCTCAGCAGCGTCAGACAAAGGCTGTAATTTCCTACTTGCTAGCCTGTTCCTAGCAACTGGGATTCATCAATACCTTCTGCTTTCTATACCCTTTTATTATTATATTAATTAATTCCTTTCAATCTATTCCTCCCCCATAATCCTGTTTTTGTTTTTGTTAATCTATTTTGATTCTTTTCCCCCAGGAAAAAAAAATCTGCTTTTTCTCGCATTGTGCGTTCCATTCACTGTGCAGGAAACCACAGCATATATTGCATATTATAATATAGAATTTATTCAGGAGCACATACTATATATATTTATATATTTTATTTATTACATAAATACATAGATACATTATATAAATACACATACATTTACAATTATCTCTATATATTACATAAATCAGATTAAATTACAGAAGAACAGACAGATTTTCCAGCACACCAAGGCAAACACGCTATGAAACACACCACGAAGCATGCTAGAAAGCCAGCTGGCAAGCTTTGCAGGGAGGGGTGGAAGAGGGGGTAGAGGAAGTAAGTTCCACCCCACCCCCAAACAGACACAGCCTCTTTCCTACAACTAGCAGGCATGAGGCTTCCGTTCTACAGGCAGCAAGAAGAGGGGAGCAGTGCCACTGCCTGTGCCTGAGTCTGCATCCCCTCCAAGAGCACCAGCCATAAACCCCCCCCACCCCCACACACCACCACCACCATGACAACAAGCAGCACCAGCATGACAATCTCCTTCACCATGCATTTCACTTCCCATGCTGAGCCTTCCAGTGCCAGAGGAAGAGCTGGAGCTGGAGCTGGATCTGAATGCCCTAGCAAGGGAAATTCTGGGAAAGGAGGGGGAATCATCTGGATCTGGTATATGCCATACTGGATCTGGTATTGGCAATGGGAGATGACATGGTAGCGGACCTCCAGATCGGTAGCCATCTGGGGGACAGTGATCACCTAATAATAAAATACACCATAAGATGTCGAGTGGGTAAGGTAACTAGTAGGGTGAAAGTGCTAGACTTTAGGAAAGCTGATTTCAATGAACTCAGGCGATTAGTCAAGGACGCACTGCAGAGTAGGAGATTTGAAGAAATGGAAGCCCAAGAAGGGTGGCTGTGCCTTAAGGAAATGATCCTTCGGGCACAAAGCAAGACGATCCCCGAGCGAGGCAAAAGAGGGAAAGGGGCCAGGAGGCTTCCCTGGCTGACCAGAGAAATCCAGGGCAGCCTAAGGGCCAAAAGGGGAGCACATAAAAAGTGGAAACAGGGAGAGATCACCAAAGATGAATATACCTCCTCTGCTCGTGCTTGTAGGGAGGCAGTTAGATGGGTCAAAGCTACCATGGAGCTGAGGATGGCAACCCAAGTAAAAGACAACAAGAAATTGTTTTTTAGATATATAGGGAATAAAAGGAAGGCCCAGGGAGGAATAGGACCCCTGCTAAATGGGCAGAAACAATTGGTGACGGGCAAGGTGCCAGACTTCCATGCGTAGACCCTGAGACGGTGCAGAGTCACTTGGAAGAACTGGATGCCTTTAAGTCGGCAGGCCCGGATGAGGTCCATCCGAGGGTGCTGAAGGTACTGGCCGACATCATTGCACAGCCACTGGCGGGAATATTTCAACGCTCGTGGCGCATGGGCCAAGTCCTGGAGGACTGGAAAAGGGCCAATGTGGTCCCCATTTTCAAAAAGGGGAGGAAGGAGGACCCGGGCAACTATAGGCCAGTCAGTCTCACATCCATCTTTGGCAAAGTCTTTGAAAAAATTATCAAGGCTCACATTTGTGAGAGCCCGGCAGGACAAATTATGCTGAGGGGAAATCAGCACGGGTTCATGGCAGGCAGATCGTGCCTGACCAATCTAGTTTCTTTTTATGACCAGGTTACGAAACGCCTGGACACAGGAGGAGAGGTGGATGTCGTATACTTAGATTTCAGGAAGGCCTTCGATACGGTATCCCACCCCATACTGGTGAACAAATTAAGAGGATGTGACTTGGATGACTACACAGTCCGGTGGGTGGCGAATTGGCTGGAGGGTCGCACCCAGAGAATCGTGGTGGATGGGTCGGTTTTGACCTGGAAGGGTGTGGGCAGTGGGGTCCCGCAGGGTTCGGTCCTTGGACCGATACTCTTTAATGTCTTCTTCAGTGACTTGGACGAGGGAGTGAAATGTACTCTGTCCAAGTTTGCAGATGACACAAAGCTATGGGGAGAAGTGGACACGCCGGAGGGCAGGGAACAGCTGCAAGCAGATCTGGACAGGTTGGATAAGTGGGCAGAAAACAACAGAATGCAGTTCAACAAGGAGAAATGCAAAGTGCTGCACCTAGGGAGGAAAAATGTCCAGCACACCTACAGCCTAGGGAATGACCTGCTGGGTGGCACGGAAGTGGAAAGGGATCTTGGATTCCTAGTTGACTCCAAGATGAACATGAGTCGGCAGTGTGACGAAGCCATCAAAAAAGCCAATGGCACTTTATCGTGCATCAGCAGATGCATGACGAATAGATCCAAGGAGGTGATACTTGCCCTCTATCGGGCGCTGGTCAGACCTCAGTTGGAGTACTGCGTGCAATTCTGGGCGCCGCAATTCAAGAGGGATGCAGATAACCTGGAGAGGGTCCAGAGAAGGGCCACTCGTATGGTTAAGGGCCTGCAGACCAAGCCCTACGAAAAGAGACTAGAGAAACTGGACCTTTTCAGCCTCCGCAAGAGAAGGTTGAGAGGCGACCTTGTGGCCGCCTATAAGTTCATCACGGGGGCACAGAAGGGTATTGGTGGGTATTTATTCACCAAGGCACCCCCGGGCATTACAAGAGATAATGGCCACAAGCTAGCAGAGAGCAGATTTAGATTGGACATTAGGAAGAACTTCTTCACAGTTCGAGTGGCCAGGGTCTGGAACGGGCTCCCAAAGGAGGTGGTGCTCTCCCCTACCCTGGGGGTCTTCAAGAGGAGGTTAGATGAGCATCTAGCTGGGGTCATCTAGACCCAGCACTCTTTCCTGCTTATGCAGGGGGTCGGACTCGATGATCTATTGAGGTCCCTTCTGACCCTAACATCTATGAATCTATGAATCTGAGTTTCTGCTCCACACCCCTCAAGTTTCCCTTAGAGCCAGGTCTCCTTCCCCAGAAGGCATTTTGGAGGAGTTTGAGGTAGAGGTTGTGGAGGCAAGTGGCTCAGCTGAGTCCACTTCTCCTGTTGCTGTGCCTCTGTCTGCTGATGAGGAGGAAAAGGCAGCATCAGCACATGCACCTGCACCTCAGAAGTGATCGGGTAGTGTGGTCTGGGATCATTTTGAGCTGGCAGATTATCCCACATATGCTACCTGCCTGTACTGCCAAACCAAAACCATCTGAGGAAATGGAACGAAACACATGAGCACCACGGGGATCCTGATGCATCTCTGTAGGTACCACCTGCTTGCCCCTGCTCCTTCTCAGCCTGGTACCAGTGGGAGCATGCCCAAAAAGAAGTTCCCCTCTCGGTCCAAAGCCCCAGTTCCCCCAAAGCAGAGGCAGGCCATCCTGGAACGGTGGGGTAAAGGCAGATAGAAAGGAGGGCACATTGCAAAGGTGAGTGAGACCATCCAGACCATTGGGGAAATGCTTGCTGTGGATGGCCAGCCCTTCTCTTTAGTTCAGTGGCCCATCATACCAACTGCCCGCACACACCACCTTCAGCAGGATGGTGGTGCCTTCCCTTTATGAGGCATGCAGGGAGTAGTTGAGGGAGGAGCTACACAAGACAGATCATTAGGTGGCCTTACACTTCACCTCAGACATCTGGAGCAGCCGGGGTGGAGATCATGCATACCTCTCCCTCACAGGGCACTGGTGCAACTAGTCAGGTCATCAGTGCACTCTCCTTCAAGCTGAGGTGATGCATGAGTCCCTCACGGCAACTGAGATCATGGGGGCCATGGACCACTTAGTGCAGGGGTGGCTCAGTGGGCAGGGCAAGCTCACCCACAGGTTCATGATCACTGACAATGGAGCCCATATGGTCAAGGTGGTCCATGATGCCAACTTAACAGAGCTGAGTGGGATACCATCTCCCAGATCTTGCTGGTCCTCAAGCCCTTCCTTGAGGCCACCAAAACCCCCAGCACTGGCAATGCCCTCCTTAGCCAAGTGATCCCTGCAGTGAGGAAACTTCAGAACCAAATGGAGAAGTTCCAGGGGATCAGTGTTTCTGGCTGAGGCAAGTCACTTTCACCAGACATGCAGGCGCTGGTGAGGCGGCTGAAGGAGGGCATCAGGAAATGGCTTGATCTCTTGTGGTCCAGTACGGATCACATGCTGACTGTCATGTGTGACCCATGTGTGAGGGTGAAGGGGAGTGTATGCAGCAGCCAAGTGGATTGAAATCCTGGTGAAGATAGTCAGGGAGGCAGAAGGGCAGAGGTGGGGGGATGTGGAAGAGGGACATCCACTGTCTTGGTGCCACCACACCATCCACCAGCCAGTCTCCTCCACCACCACTGGTGCTACCAATGTGGGCCAAGGGCATGGCTTCCATGGTGGGGTCCAGAGGCACCAGACCCCACCATCAGGCAGGTAGATCTCAGGCCTTGGTGGCTGCCTATCTCGCTAAGCACATGGAGCTACTGCTGTGCAACCACTTGGCCTACTGGGCAAGCTGCAGCCAGATGTGGCCGGATCTGGGCATGGTTACCCGGGAACACCTGTCCTGTCCACTGACCAGTGTTCCAAGCAAGAGTGTGTTCAGTATTGCTGGTGATGTAGCAACACCACAACACACCTCCTTGGATCCTGGTTTGGTGGAGCAGCTGGTGTTCCTCAAAGTGAACCTCCCGCTGCTGGGGTTCCCCAAGCTTCACCTGCAGATGGAGTGAGTGCCACCCTCCTCACTCCATCCACACCTATTTCCTTTTGGTTTCTGGTTTCCAGACCATTTAATGAACCCTCTCAGAGCTGGAGGGGCCACTCACTGCATCACCAGCTAGCAGGGGAAGAACATGCCCCTGCTGAGTTCCTGTGCCAGGACAAACTTGGAGGTATGGGCTGGGGCTGTGGGGAAGGAGAAGCTCCAGGTCCTGGATATGACCACTAAAACTGCACCCTGGCAGGGTTGGGAGACCTGGTGGGAAATGCCAGGATTGAGGTGAAAGGTGGGTAGGAGTCACCCTAACCTCCAGCTACCACATGCACACAGTCCTGGCTGGGGAAAGCCCAGACCCATCACATCTTTGACAGGCCTGAGGATTGCTGGTTGCAGTGGAGATGTGAGGCTCCAGGTGAGCTCAACATAGCTACGTGGGATGCCAGGTTTTGGGTTGAAAAAAACTTTCAACAGGCTGAGGAAGCACCTGCAGTTTGTGCATGTCCTGTTTCTGGATGGAAGGAAAAGTAAAGAAGCCAGAGGCTGGCATGCAATGCAGGCAAGAAAGCCAGTGAGTGAAAATGGAAATGGAGGTGTCAGGGGGTGAGGGACAGGCTGGGGAGGGAGCGGGGAGAGGGATGTAGCAGTACGGATAAAAGTGGAGAGGTACCTGGGGAGTCAGATGTCCGGCAGGTTGTAGTATGTCAGAAATCCAATGTATTGAGTCCATGAATTTCTGTGCCTGGGAGGTTGATGAAATGCAGTTCATAGGCTCATCTCTGAAAAATGGTTTGTAAATTCCTTTTGAGGATCAGGCCTGAGAGATCAGAGACAGGCAGTGTTCTGTTGTTGTATTTGATAGATTTTTGGTGTGCACTCAGTCTGGTGCACAGTTGTTGCTTGGTGTCTCCACATATTTTACATCAGGGCACTTGGATTTGTATCTCCTTCCATCCTGGAGATGTGTATAGTATTGTGAAGATATCTTCATACTGGAGATATTGTTGGCAGGTTTTGCATGTCTTGTCATGGCATGCCCTGGATCCATTCAGTGTGTTTTGGGCTGTAAGAAGTTGGCTTCTGGTGATGAGGTTAGCGAGATTCAGTGCTTCTCTTGCTTTCAAGACTTTGCAGTGCAGTTTCCCAGAAACCCCTGCACCTATCTCCTTGAAGCTTGACAGGCTTTGTGGCCTCAGCAGGGGCTACCCTCCCTGCTGGTTTCATTCAAATCAGGCAGTGAAACAATTTCAATGAAATGAAATGGAACAGTGCTTCAAAATGAAATGAAACATCAAAACAAAACACTGTCCCATCAAAATGGTGAAACTGAAGTAAAAACGAAATGCTGCTGTTTTGCACAGCCCTACTGTGGGGTCACTGTGACTTGAAGTGCTGTTGACTCTGGAGGAGCTCAGCCCAACGACCTATGTGGTAAATCATGACCCTTTGGCTTTGAACTAATATCATGCATACTTTGTATAAGTAGATGCCAAAGTGCTGTTCAAAAGTGTGTTTATGGAATTCCTTTGCTAAAACGTGCAGCAGTTTCAAAAACAGGTAAGATGGATCAATTCTGGATGAACTAAATGCATGGGTACTACATGGAAATTGCTACAGCCATGTTTAATTTCAAGGTTATTATTTTCAAATTTATTCCTCATGTCCATGTGTTCAGGGAGAGAAGAGTCTGACAGTAAGGAGAAGGGAAAAGGGCTGCCAGGGAAAAAAGTTGGGGGGAAGCAGAGAGCAAAGGGCTACCTGTTCCCCAAATTTATTTTTCCTGATGCAGCATTGGGGGGGGGGGGGGGGGGACAAATTCAAGGCAAACCTCCAATAATTAGATTCTATACCTGTAACATTATAACAAATTTATAGTATGTATTTTTTCCATACATAGAATCTAATTATTGGGGGGGGGGGGGGGGCATCTTATAATCAGGGTCATCATCTATTGCAGTAAATATGGTAACTCTCCTGGGGCCTATACAGCTAGGTACCACTGCACTGCCTATGAGAGAAGTAAAAGGCTTAACACCCCTGTCAGCTTTGTGAAAGGCAGTAAATACATTTCAGAAAATGATGAGAAAATGGGAGAAAGGAAGAGAGATCTGCCATGTTGGCATTCATGATATGACTACAAGTGACAGCATAGTTTTAACAACTGATGTTTAAAACTTGAGAAGTATTCCAGATAACAACTTTTCATGAAAAATGCTTTACAAGACAATGGTCTGTAGCAAACATGATTGCTAACACCAGGAAAATTGAAAGATACTGTAAAAACTCAATGTTTTAGCCTTCTCAGTTCCATACATTACAAAAATACCACTGAAATTCACCAAGTCCAAAGATGCCATTCCAAAATGAATTCTACTTTCTAATGAAAAAAGAAATAATCTGTTAGTATATGTTGCACAATGAAATGTAATGATGCATCACTTTCAGCAGTAACTAAATACCAGTAATAGTACATAGGAACTACTGGGAAAAATTAATAAATATTAAAATTAATATATGTGATGTGCACTTAGGTGAAGGTGTTCTGAAAATGCTTTTGAAAATTTAAGTTGATGACAAAGTCTAAATGCTACAAAAAACGTAACTGTTTCATTATATTTCAGATGTGGAATGGAAGTAAAAGTGTACTCATAAAGAGTATCAAGAATTTTGATTACTTTCAATTAATAAGCAATTTTTTATCTCTCAAATGCAATCATCAACCCTGCTGTCAGTCCATGAGCTGTCAATCTGTGATACTGACAGTAAAAAAGAAGTGTGTCAGGGTTGCCTTCTAATATCACATAGAGACAATGTATGGTCCTCATGGTAATTACATGCTTGAAACTAAACAGCAACTATGCACAAGAATGAATGCTCTCAGAAAAAAAAAAAAATATTAAGGACGAGACACACACAGATTAGTAGGAGCATATTTTTCCCAGAACAATGACTATTTCTGACCTTACTATTCTCTTACTCAAGAGAAATCTACCAGACACCTTTAAAAGGTGAGTTTGGGAATAAAAATTCATTGGATGGCTCAACAGTAGGAACAGAGGTCTGAACATCAATATTGATTTTATGATGTGCTAAACTACCTGATTCCTGAAATTCTTCCTATATTATTACAGGTAATAATGACTTCCCTCCCTCTTGATAAGTCTTGATTCCTCAGAAATCAGCTTCTTTTCTTCTGCTAATTGTTTGCCTGCTACTCCTGGGAATTTCTTAGCAAAGTTTCACATCTTTATTCACTGTTCTTAAAAATCACTGTGCTTGCTTTTCTCCTCAGACATGAATATGAATGTTTGGCATTCAAAAGCGTGTCTAACTTTATCCCAGACACACAGTTGTTCCAATAACCAATATCACCCCTGAAAATCTTTGCCCATCACAAAAAGACAATGTGGACATTTCGACATGTGCAATTAGTGCACCAGAATTTTCTGCATGGAAAATTCGGGCACATTAAACTGCACCCCTGCATGCATCTGAACGTGCATTCATTGGGTGTTCCTACACAGGCAGGCATGTGCGCTTGCAGCAGCTGAAACAGGAGTGAAACAAAATTGTGCTGGAGATTTTTGCCTCAGCACACATGGCTGAACATGCACTTTGGTGTGGTGCAAGTTGTGCCACTTGGGGCAAAATGACCCTGCCCAGCTCCTCCCAGATCTGCAGCTAGGGGGAGCTAGAGGCTGGGGCCAAAATCTGTGCTGGTCCCAGCAATATAAAAACCTGCCCTGTACTGGCCCCAACAATATGAAAACCTGACCTGGTGAGCAGCTCAGGTCTACTTGCCCTCAGGAGCTTCTGAGGCCCACTACCCCTTGTGCAGCTGGACTGCTGAAGCAGCCATGACCTGGAGTGGCCCTTACCCCCTGAATCCACTGCAGCAGTCTGGCAGTGGGGGCTGCTGCCTGCCTGGCTGTGACCTGCTGCCACCTGCAACAGTATCCACCCTCTTGAACCTGCAGTCCCATGGTTGCATGCCTGTCAGACCCACTCTGTCATCTGGGCAGCTATTGCCCAAAAGATGTGTGCACTGCAGTGGTCTGCTTTGAACTGCCAAAGTGTGTCCTCTTGGGTCCAAATGGCCAAGAGGCCAGCCACTTCATTTGCACTCCAGCTGGGTCCCCAGTGCTGGCCCTGGACAGGCTCCCCTGCACGGGTGTCACCGAATGTCTCACCAGCAGAGAACCTGGTGTTCCCTGTTTAAAAATTGCAAAATATTTGATAAAAAACCCAAATTCTCACATTAAAACACCCAAAATAGTGTTATTTTGCTATTAAAAGGAAATGCTACTATATAGAGAGAGATCAGTTGGGCAATGTTTTATTGATATATTTACAAGTTTAAGGCAATTGGAAGCCTACCAGCGCCTCTGTCATCATAATAAAAAGGATTCTAAATATCTATACGCTTTGGCATTTATGTTTAGGGTTTGGCATGGAAAAGTCAGAGCTGCTTCTACCCCCTTTGCTCTCCAGGATGTGCGGCTCTAACCAGCACTGATATGCCACTGCCCTGTCCCTGCCCTTGCCCCTGCTAATTCTCAACCCACAGTCCCTCCTCCCCCCCAGTCCCCTCATCCCTCACCCACAGCCCCGACTAGCTCCATTCCAGCCACAGTTCTGTCCCGGCACCAGGACGTGAGTCCAGCTGCAGCTGTCCCTCCTGCTGCTTTGTGGCTCTGAGCAGTGCCAGCCCTTGCTGTTCTGCTCCTTGCCCCACTCTGTTCCTGGGAAGCCCTTGACTGGGGATGAGGAACTGAGCTAGGCCCTTTCCTCCCAGGCCAGACTCCCGCTGCACAGGCTGCTGTAATGGGGCAGGAGGGCTCTAAGTCTGGCTTTGGAGGCCTCTCCTACCTGAAGCACTCTCCCACCCCTAAATCCCATCTCTCTCTGATGCACTATTTCTGCCATCTCCACCCCTCCTCCCAGCCCATTACCCCTCCACAGTGGCTCCTGGGACCAGAAGCCCCCTCCCCCCCAGCTGGGGCTGTATATCCCAGCAGTGGTGTGGCCATGGGGCAGGGCTGCAATGTGTCAGTTGCCCCTGCAGCTCCCACCAGCAGATTCCATCCCATCCCATCCCATGTGGATGGCAGGGTATGATATTTTTGGAGGGATGTAGGGGGTTTGTGGGTGGGTGTAGGGCTTGGTGAGGTGAGGCTTGGGGGGCTATGGGGCTCATGCAGGAGTTTGGGGTTTGTGGCTGGGTATGTGGGTGAGGGGTTTGTGGGAGTGGTTTGGGGTGGATTGTGGGGGGGTTGTGGGTATAGGGAGACTGGATGTGGGGGGGCTGTGTGGGGGTGGGGGAG
This sequence comes from Alligator mississippiensis, assembly GCF_030867095.1. NCBI lineage: Eukaryota > Metazoa > Chordata > Crocodylia > Alligatoridae > Alligator > Alligator mississippiensis. Next base: position 62,672,725 of record NC_081825.1, read on the forward strand.
TTGCTTAGGAGGGGTGGGTCCCCTGCCCCCCTGAAGCATACAGAGCCCCCCACACAGCTCACTGACAGCCCCCCCCACAGGGCAGACACCTCCCCCTGGCACAGCCCCCCCCATGGCATAGGGCAGCATGGCATGGCCCCAGCCACCTGGGACCCGGCGCCTCCTGTGCCACATCGTGTGGGCCTGACCCAGTGTGGAGCTGTGTTCCTTTGGGCATTACCGGGCCGCTCAGGCTGTCACCTGGGGACCCATCACCTCTCACAGGTACCACACCAAGACAGGTTCTGCCTTCATGGAATGAACCTGACCCAACAGCACATAGGGCCCGTGCACTCAAAGCCTAGCTCAACATGATGCGCAGTCCCTGCGAGTGATGCCAGGCCCCTGGGTGATAGCCCGAGTGGCCCAGTCCTGCCAAAGGTGCATGGGTCCATGCAATGTGGCACAGGCAGCACCAGGTGCCAGGCAGCTGGGCTGTGCCACACTACCCTGCACCATTGTGGGGCTGTGCCATCAGGGCCCTGAGCACCCCAATGGCTGCTGCTGCTGTGGGGGTCTTTGGGTCATGCAGGAGACCCACCACACATGAGCATCCCCCTTCCCATGCAGTCCCATGCACTCACACAGCCCCTCACTCCAGTCCTCCTCACTCCCAGTCTCTACTTACTTGGGACAGAGCCCAGGTCCAGGTCACTGCAGCCTGCATTGCTCTTTACCCCACATGGGGAGGCAGAGTACTGCAGCACTGAGACAAAGGGCACCCATAGAGATGCTCTGGCTGGCTATCAAAGCATCTCTTTGGAGCACCCCAGCCTCTGGTTACTTCAGGGCATGCTGCAAGAGTGAGCCCTGCCCCACTTATTATCCGTGGGCTTTTTTTTTTGATACCTGGATTTCCAGGCATCAAATTTAGAGCCTGCAATGCAAATACGCAGCACAGGGAACAGTTTTTTGTTCCCAGCATGCCTCTTGCTGTGTCTCAAGCTGCTCTGAGACACCACAAGAAGCACTTGCGTGTTCATCTGAATGCGCCCATTGGGAGCAAATTTGCTCTCAACAGGAGAGTTCAATCTTGAACTATTCCTGCCCAGGTCTGCCCCCTGTAGCCACCAGGAGGAGCTCCAGGCTCCCCTGGGTGCCAGCTAGTCCTGATCTCTGCAGGGCATGGGAGAGCTATCCCAGCCATGTGGATGCTGAGACTGTCCTGATCTCCACGTGTCTAGGAGAGCTGCTCTGGCTGCTGGGCAGCTGCCTCCAATCTCTATAGGGCTGGAAAGCAGCTGACTGGCAGCCAGGACAGCTCTCCCAGACACATGGAAATCAGGATGTGTCCCAATCTCCATGTGATTGGGAGGTAGCTGCCTGGCAATCTGAGACAACTCTCCTAGACCCCTGTAGCCACTCCTGAAATTTGCTCTGCAGCTACACATGTGCTTCAGGTCATTAATTTAAATGAACTGATTTATTTATTATTCTACAGGTATTAGGAAATGTTACTTTAGACTAATCTACTGTGCAGCAATTGTCATGCACGTGTAAATGGTCAGACTTTACTACACATTAGATTAGTGTAATGCGCAGTAAAGCATCCCATGTTGAAACGCTCTGTAAATCCAAAGTTGTTAAACTAAACTTCCAGAAAATTCCAGCCTACACTATACTCATATGTAATGTATACACAAAAACATACCTCTCTGAAACATGCATTTCATGCTTTGTGAAAACACAAGTCAGTCTTCCAAATGTTGTTGATTTGGAAAGGTAATTTCTAGGAGTCTCTCCAACTATTAGGCCATCTGGAAAGCCTTCTGATCTGCTGAGGGCATACCTACTCATCATGAATGCAGTCTACTTCCCAAGTATCATAATCTGTTACCTTTGATGCCAATGGCAAAACTCTGTCTTTAGTGTGCCCAGGATATGGCACCAAGAATGATATTTAAAGTTATTTTAATTTCTAATCTACCCAACTCATTTGAGGCTGAGGTTACATTTCAAACTAACTCCAAAATGTTACCTTAATTTTTTTTTTAAACATGCAAAAATTTAGCAACAGTTTCAGATCAAATTAATACTGAATAATATTCCCCATGATTTCATAGATTTAATAGACATTAGGGCTGGAAGTGACCTTGGAATATCATCGAGTCCAACCCCCTGCCCCAGAGGCAGGAAGTCAGCTGGGGTCAAAGGATCCCAGCAAGATAAACATCCAAATATCTCTTAAAGGAGTCCAGAGTAGGTGCTTGCACCATTTCTGGCAGCAGTCTGTTCCAGGCCTTGGGGGCTTAGACAGTAAAGAAGTTCTTCCTTATGTCCAGCCTGAAATGGTCTTGGAGGAGTTTGTGACTGAACTTTTCATCCCTTGGGGCACTCTGGGAAACAGGCGTTTCCCCAGATCCTTATGTCTGAAAACACAAAGAGTTACTTACTGCACTCTTGCACTAACAAACACTAGCACAATGGACTAATTCTTACAAATAAAGTACCAAGTACAAGTAAGTACAATAAAATAAAAAAAAGTTTTGGCTTTTGCCTTCTTTAAAGAGAAAACATTCTATACAAATATTCATCAAAATAATACAATGAAAGGTGTGGTAAAAGCCATCTTTATTACCCCATCTCCAGTTGTCTGAGACTCACTCAAAGTGGCAGTGGCAATTTCTCAGGATGGACAAAAAAACTTACTGAGCTGTAGTTCAAAGGAGCCATAACATAGTCTCAAATGTTAGTGGGAAAACTGCATTGGGCCTTTTTCTTTCCAAAGACAATGGAAAGGTTGCAGAGGGCATAGAAAAGTTCCGTCCCACTATAAATACCGATTGAATAATCTTGGATTAGTCGTAAAGTTAGAGGTGCACAGAAGCTGCTTTAAAATGGCAATGGAAAAGACATTGAGAATCAAGTGTCCACAACTGGTTTCTCTCATATTCTCACATATGTACAAATTGTCGACTCTGTGCTTATGCTGGGGAGAACTCTGGCACAGGAGAATAATCAAGTGCGAAGCGGTTCTAAAAATATAAAGCATGTTTTGAAACATACCTCTAGTAAGAAATAATTTTGTCAACCTCAATGAACAATAGTGTGAGATAGTTTTCCCTATACTAGCATTCATTTTTAAATCTATTAAAGTTTCTTTATAAGTTATGCTTAATAAATATTCTTTGTATAATGAAAACTAGCATCTCAGCAACTGCACTGGATGTTTTCTCATTTACTAGCAATGTTCTCTTCCTGATAATTTATAAATGTGAAAATATAAAACTAGGATTTTTTACTTATTTGCAATAATAGATTTATGTATTGATCAAGTGAAATAGGTGGCCTGAATATACTATGTTAATAGTGAATATAGCTTTATTGCTCTGATTGTAAACTTTTCAAGGCAGAGACTGTATCCAATATATATGTATGCAATGCCTAGTTTAACGAAGTCCTGTCTCTTAAGTAGTACCATAAAGTAAACAATAAACGGTTGCTGTTGTTATAGCTTAACAAAAATAAACTGCTGCTCTTTTAAAATAATTTATTCAAATAAAAAAAATCACTTTTGGCCTTTGATAAATACTTATTCAGACATATCCTGGAATTTAAGTATGACAAAGTAATTTTACAGGCACAAAGGTATGTGTTACCATGATTAGCATGCTATTGAGTAAGGAAAGACTCTAGATGCTCTTATTTAGATGTGTTATACAAACCCAAACAGATACATAGCCCACTTTTCAACACATTATGTATCCATTTCTCCACCTGATCCACAGAAAATATGTCTGTTTCCACTTTCTGCTAGAAACCCTCAGTCTTCACCTCAAGTCTTAGTAATTTAAACCTTTATCTGTTGACCCCATTGTTTCAGTCCTTAAGATATCAGCCATAATGAGATCCATGAAACAAAGGGAATTTACTGAAGAGTCTACATAGAAAATCTCCCCAGTTGGGGTAAGTGCTATATAATATCCAACCAATACAGAGTGCGATTTCATAGATTTCATAGACACTAGGGCTGGAAGGGACCTCAGAAGATCATCGAGTCCAGCCCCTCGCCCGAAGGGCAGGAAGTCAGCTGGGGTCATAGGATCCCAGCAAGATAAGCATCCAATTTTTTCTTCAAGGTGTTCAATGTAGGTGCTTGAACCACCTCTGATGGCAGGCTGTTCCAGAGCTTGGGGGCTTGGACAGTAAAGAAATTCTTCCTTATGTCCAGCCTGAAATGGTCTTGCAGTAGTTTATAACCGTTCGACCTTGTCATCCCTTTGGGCGCTCTGGTGAACAAATATTTCCCCAGATACTGGTGATCACCCCTGATAAACTTATAGGTGGCCATCACATCACCCCTGAGCCTGCACTTCTCCAGGCTAAAGAGCCCCACAGCTATCAGCCTGTCATTGTAAGGTCTGTTTTCCTGACCTCTGATCATGCACATGGCTCTTCTCTGGACTCTTTCAAGCTTCTCCACATCCTTTTTGAATTGTGGGGCCCAAAACTGGACACAGTACTCCAGCTGTGGCCTCACTAAGGCCGAGTACAAGGGGAGAATGACGTCCCGGGATTTGCTTGAGAAGCATCTATGGATGCAAGCCAGCGTTTTGGTCGCTTTACTAGCCGCAGCATCGCATTGCAGGCTCATGTTCATCTTGTAGTCAATGATGACCCTGAGGTCTCTTTCTTCCGTAGTGCTAGCCAGAGTAGCACTGCTGAGCCTATAAGGATGCTGCAGGTTTTTCCTCCCAAAGTGGAGAACCTTCCATTTTTCAGTGTTGGACACCATCAGGTTCTCATCCGCCCATTTGCTGAGCCTGTCCAGGACAGCCTGGATCGCCCTCCTGTCTTCAGGTGTGGATGCTTTGCCCCAAAGTTTCGTGTCATCGGCGAACTTGGCCAGTCTGTTTCTGACTCCAATGTCCACATCATTAATGAAGATGTTGAACAATATGGGTCCAGGGACAGAGCCTTGGGGGACCCCACTGGTCACAGGACACCATGACGATTGACTTCCATCAATTACCACCCCATGGGTGGTAATTTGTGCAATAATTCTAAATACATGAAAGAACTGCAACCAGAACTTCAATATTCGTGGGAAGCAGAGCTCAAAATTTCACATATAATAAATGCAGTGGGCTGCTCCCCTAATAACAAATAATACAACTTACATTCTTACAGCATTGCTACAAAGCATATTTCTTGATAAAATATATTCTGCATCAGTCTTACCAGAATACAATGACCTCCTTTACCTCATTTGCTTGTAAACAGCTCCTCATAGGTGCTAGCTGCTCATGCCAAAGATATAACTGGCAACTTCTCCACCTGCACCCTGTACCCTGGACCCTGTGGTGCGTGAAGAGTAGCTAGAGATTCCTGCTACTGGGGGAGATCATGTCTCCTTTTGTGGCCATCAACCTGCATGCTGAGCAGCCAAAGAAAAAACAGTTTTCAGTATCAGTATCTGCTCCCCAGCAGTATAGAGTCACTGACTGTTGCTGCCGCTTCTCTCCCTCCACTCTACTGGAGCTGCTGCAGGGAAGTTGCAATGGGTGGTGTAGTCTAAAGGCAACGGGGGAGAGAGGGGGAGGGGGATTTTAGGGTAGGGCTCCTCCCTTAACTCCATTCCAGTGGCCCCCATGCATCATGTTAAGGTCTTGGGTTTGTGTCTCATTCACCCACTCATCAGTACACTACTGGCTCATAACATCCCTAACAAGTTATTTGAAAGCTGCAGCTCTTCACAACAGGTTTTGTAGCTATGCATATGCATATGACAGACTTTATAGCTATGCATATGACACAGAGCAATATGTTATGTTATGATATATAATGCTCATTGCTGCTTGAGTACCTCTTTGCTGCATCTTTTAATAGATTTCGTTTCTATTCACCAGCTCTGTAAAAATGTAAAAAATTATTATAAAAAATGTATTTTATTATTAGGTAGACCCTAACGACAAGAAGAATATCTGAATTTCTTTGATTATAACAGAATGCATTATTTGATTTCCTTTTTTAATGTTATTGCTTATAAAGCACAAAAATTATATATACCCCTCTCGGGGGATCTTGCAGCTTACATTGGTCTTTCTCTGTGTCTTGGCAGTAAAGCATTGCACTCCCACAGCTACCAGCAACAATAAATGCTGAGAGACAGAATAAAGCTAACACTTTCATTACTGAACCTTTTTCTCTCCTTTCAGGCACTATTGTACATTTTAATCTGTTCTCAAAATACTAATGTTTGAATTGAAATTGAGGTGTCAAAAAGCAACCATGCACCTCATTACAATGGCCTGCTTAATTTACAATATTCCATGGGATTAGCACACAAGAGATTTCTTATATTTTTTAAGTTAGTGCCATGGAATCATAGAACAGGAGGGCTGGAAGGGACCTTCAGAGGTCACTAGTCTAACCAATTCTTATCCAAACCATCTTATACAAATTCATTGCCTAACCTATTAGTAAAACTATACAGTGAACCCTGATACAACCACAGGACATAATACCCTAATCTATCACAGGCAAATCGGGGGGACAACAATAGCCAATTCCTTCTGCTACAAGGGTTGTTAAAATACACTTAAGAGATCCAAGGAAGAGGGCCACACCCCCTACTACAGAGGAAAGCAAAATCCTCAGTGGTCTGTACCAATCCATGTACTGTGTCAATATGCAATACTGAAATGCTATGGTCATGTAAGGGTCTAACTGAAGAAACGATGTACAGAAGTAATGTGTTTTATGAGGTGCCTTCCAGCCCTAAACTTCTGTGAATCCGTGTGCCTGAGAAGATGGAAATAGTCTATACTACAGTACTCCATACAGCTATGCTCTGCAGATGGTGCATCCGTACTGGATCTTTAATAAAAAGGTGTTTGGGGAAAATGTGGATGAGTGCATATTTCTGTATATCTGCTTATCTCTGAATCATGCCCATATTTACTTCCCACTATCAGCAGAAAGGATGAAGAAACTGAGATCATCAGACTGAAAACTAAGACTGACATTCTGGAAATCTAACGTGAAACATAAGGCCTGATTTACACAGCACCCAAAACACTAATGTAAAGACCATGGAAGCTGCAAGAAAATATGGTTATTATCTTTACTGTTCCAGTTCTGTAGAAAAAACAGATGACTTTGGTCTCTAAGACTGGCAACTTTTACATGCAAGAAATTTGAACAAGAGTAAAAAAATACTGTAAATGGAAAAATTAGGCCCCAAGTTCAAAGTGATTAAGATTTCATACACATTAGGGCTGGCAGGGATCTTTTGAGATCATCGAATCTAGCCCCCTGCCCAGGGGGCAGGAAGTCAGCTGGGGCCAGATCACCCCAGCAAGATATGCATCTAAGCATTTCTTAAAGGTGTCCAGAGTAGGTGCTTGCACTGTAGCAGAAAGCCCCCTTTTCCTCTTGCCTGCAGTTGTTCTCCCCTCCTTGGATATGGTTTTCCTCTTCTACCTTTTCTTCCTTCCTCTTTCTTTCACTTTAAGATAAGGAATTGTGTTTTAAAATTTGTATGTGTGTATTTTGTATCTCCCCTTGTATTGTGGTATTTTTATCTATTTGTGTGCCATGGCATTACTTTTGTAGCTTATACTTTATACTCCTCACCTTTCAACTTTCAACTAAATGTGTTTAGTTTCAGAAGTAAGTTATACATTGTAACAATGTTAACAAGGGCAGGAGTCAAACTGCCACCTCCCTGTATCAGGCAGGCCCCTGAAAGAGCGAGTGAATCAGTGCTTGAATGCGTAACGCAGTAGCAGGCAGCAATTAACACCTAAGAAAACCACAGATCAACCAATGGAAGAAATCAATAGAAGACAATGTAGCAACCGGGAAATCTCTAAACATCACTGTTCAAGGGCTAGAAACCCTGGTCTGAGTTAATCAACGCTGGGGACAAACTTTTGGGCTGAATATCTCCAGATCGGCCACTCCCAGAGCCCTATTCAAAATTCATCAACGGACTCCCAAACCTGCACGTACATGCGGATGACCCCTGGGGCTGACAGATGCCATCCAGTAGCCATCAAGGGGGAAGTCCCATGAGGGTCAAAAACCCCTGGATTGGGCAAACCTAAAAACTGGAGAGTCACCAAAGTCTGCCAAGAACAGATAAAAAGCAGTGAAAAGTGACCCTCAGGGGCACCCTCTTGATCTCCAACTTGACCAGCACCCGACCTGTCCAGCCAGAAGGACCAGCCGGCAACCCCCTTCTGGAGGATAACACCACGCTGAAAGAAGCCTTCACTGGCCACCAACGGCAGACTCCAGCGCCTGTGGGATAGGTATACCTGACTCTTGTAGCTTGCTACTGTGTGTGTGCATGTGTGTGTGTGGGGGGACCAGCCCCAAGGTTTATGATTTAACTTCATTACAGTGTTTCAATTTGCCTAATAAACCAGAATTTTAAGGATCCTGAGTTGGAAATTTGTAGCCAACAGCACCACTTCTGGGGGGAGTCTATTCTAGACTCTGAAGACTTGGATGGTAAAGAAGGTTTTCCTTATGTCCAGTCTAAAGTGGTCTTCCAGAAGTTTGTGACCGTTACACCTTGTCTTCCCTTGGGGTGCCCGGTGAACAAATGTTCTCCAAGTTCTGATGCACACCCCTTATACACTAAGAGGCTGCCACCAAGTCGACCCTTGAAGGTGGCCTTCCTCATAAGGCCCGTTCTCTTGGCCCCCAGTCATGTGCATGGCTCTCTTCTGGACTCTCTCAAGCTTCTCCACATCCTTTCTAAAGTATGGAGCCCAGAACTGGATGCAGTACTCCAGCTACGGCCTCACCAAAGCCGAGTAAAGCAGCAGGATGACTTCTTGGGTCTTGCTTGAGATGCATTGGTAGATACAAGCCAGAGTTTTATTTGCTTTGCCAGCTGCAGCATCACGTTGGAAGCTCATGTTCATCTTGTGGTCAATCATGACCCCCAAGTCTCTTTCAGTTGTGGTGCATGGTGAGTGTTGCACTGCCAAGCCTAGAAGTAGGATGTGGGTTTTTTCTCCCGAGCTGGAGCAGCTTGCATTTCTCTTTGTTGAATATCAGCAGGTTTTGATCTGTCCACTTTGTGAGCCTGTTCAGGTTGGCCTGAATTGCCAGCCTATCCTCTAGAGTGAGCATACTTCCCCCTAATTTAGTGCTGTTCATGAACTGGGCCAGTCCGCTTCTGACAGCCAAATCCATAGAATCATAGAATCAAAGGACCAGAAGGGACCTGGAAGATCATTACGTCTGGTCCCCTGCTAGGGGCAGGAGGTTAGTGGGCTCAAATGAGCTCAACAAGGTGCTTGTCCAGCCTTCTTTTGAATACCTCCAAAGATGGTGACTGCACCACCTCTGCTGGGAGTGTGTTCCGGATTCTAGTTACCCTTATGGAAAATAAGTTTTTCATTATGTTCAGCCTAATTTTTCTTCAATTAGCTTGTTCCCATGCAGATAATTTATGAATATATTAAAGAGTACTGCTCTGAGTACTGAGCCCTGGGGGATGCCACTGGTCACCATGCACCATGTTGACTTGGTTCCATCGATTATCACTCTCTGGGTCCGATTATGGAGCCAGTTTCCCAGCCATTGGACCATAAGGATTAAGCTTATGATCAAGAGCATATGATCTCTGAATATGCAAAATGTAATGAAATCCAAACTCAATATACCCTCTTTAGTTTCTTCAACAAAAATTAGTTGTTTAAATATTTATTAAATGCAGGATGACAAAGACAATTTTTTAAAAAGTAGGGTGATTGTGAGGCCAGGCGAATAATAAAAAAAGAAAAATCACAAATCTCAACAGGATCTGAACTCACGTGATTAAAAATATATATACAACAGATAAAAATATCTGGCAAGCCACAGACATTTTGTTTAATAGTCATGCAAAAGTTTCAATGTCAATATTATATTATTTGGCCACCAGAGGGCTCCCATATATTTTAATGACTGCAAAGGAAATACAGCAAATGAAAAAAAAAATCACATCAACTGAAGATAAGGGTTATAAAATCCAAATAAAGTATATTCCCTCATTCTTAACAAGTTGTCCACACATTCTGATTTCCATAAAAAATCAGAGGGTTTTTTTTTTAAAGAGTTTTCCACATAATATATAAGATGAGTAACAGTGAGGGCTTTTTTTCTCGAAACTTGTCAGTGAAATGATACCTATTAAAATAATGTTAAATGTTATATTCTCAAGTAACTAGGCCAGCAAGATTTGACAAGACTAAATTTGCCATATTTGAGCTACTGCATATTTTTTCCTATGAAATATATTCCTCTATAATGTAGAAGGGCACACCTTTTTCCTAATCTAGTTTTGACTGAGCCCTGTGATTTTCAATTTACATACATTCAATTCACTTTAAGGTGAATTTTCAGTGAAAATTTATTTTAGAGGTAACATGAAAGAAAGGCTCAAAACCCAGTAGTATCACCATTTTCACAATAAGACTACTAATACTGGAGAAGCAGGGAGAGAGAGAGAGATAAATACATGGATTTGGGTGCAGAGTAACTACGGGGCATGAAAATAACATGCATATAAAATCTTTCTCTTTCTGTGGAAGCCCTTTATGAACCCTCTTTTTTGGGGGAGGATGGGAACTTCTGTATGGCTCCAGTAGGTGGCAGAAGGTGAGGAGGGGCTGGAAAAAATAATTTTCTGAAGCTCCTCTGAGTCATCTTGGGATTTGACTACCCAGGATAATTTGATATAATTGGTGAACCTCGATATTTCACTGTGCACCCCCATTTCCAGGTACTCAAGAACCTTTTTGGAAGTTGGGGGAAATGAAAGTGGCAGTTACAGGAAAACCTCAACTGAGCTCCATACAAGGGTACTGAAGGCACTGGCTGATGTCATTGCACAGCCACTGGCAAGAATATTTGAACACTTGTGGTGCATAGGCCAGGTCCTGGAGGATTGGAAAAGGGCCAATGTGGTCCCTATTATCAAGAAGGGGAGGAAGGAGGATCCAGGCAACTATAGGCCAGTCAGTCTCACCTCTATCCTTGGTAAAGTCTTTGAAAAGATTATTAAGGCTCATATATGCGAGAGACCAGCAGGAAAAATTATGCTGAGGGGAAACAAGCATGGGTTCATAGCAGGTAGATCATGCCTGACTAATCTAGTCTCTTTTTACAACCAGGTTACAAAATACCTGGGTGCAAGAGTAGGGGTTGACATCGTATACTTAGACTTTAGGAAGGCCTTCGATACGGTATCCCACCCCATACTGGTGAACAAGTTAAGAGGCTGTAACTTGGATGATTACTCAGTCCGGTGGGTGGCAAATTGGCTAGAGGGTTGAACCCAGAGAGTGGTGGTGGATGGGTTGGTATTGACATGGAAGGATGTGGGTAGTGGGGTCCCGCAGTGCTCGGTCCTTGGACCGATACTCTTCAATGTCTTCATCAGGGACTTGGATGAGGGAATGAAGTGTACTCTGTCCAAGATTGCGGATGATACAAAATTGTGGGGAGAAGTGAACACACCGGAGGGCAGGGAACAACTACAGGCAGACCTGGACAGGTTGGACAAATGAGCAAAAAACCACAGAATGCAATTTAACAAGGAGAAATGCAAAGTGCTGCACCTAGGGAGGAAAAATGTCCAGCACACCTACGGCCTAGGAAATGATCTGCTCAGTAGCATGGAAGCAGAAAGGGATCTTGGAGTCCTAGTTGACTCCAAGATGAACATGAGTCGTCAGTGTGATAAAGTCATCAGAAAAGCTAACTGCACTTTATCATGCATCAGCAGATGCATGACAAACAGCCAAGGAGGTGATACTTCCCCTCTATCGGGGTCTGGTCAGACCACAGTTGGAATACTGCATGCAGTTTTGGGCTCCGCACTTCAAGAGGGATGTGGATAACCTGGAGAGGGTCCAGAGAAGGGCCACTCGTATGGTTAAGGGCTTGCAGGCCAAGCCCTAAAAGGAGAGACTAGGGCACCTGGACCTCTTCAGCCTCCGCAAAAGAAGGTTGAGAGGTGACCTTGTGGCTGCCTATAAATTCATCACGGGGGCACAGAAGGGAATTGGTGAGGCTCTACTCACCAAGGCGCCCCTGGGAGTTACAAGAAATAATGGCCACAAGCTAGCAGAGAGCAGATTTAGACTAGACATTAGGAAGAACTTCTTCACAGTTAGAGTGGCCAAGGTCTGGAATGGGCTCCCAAGGGAGGTGGTGCTCTCCCCTACCCTGGGGGTCTTCAAGAGGAGGTTAGATGGGCATCTGGCTGGGGTCATCTGAACCCAACACTCTTTCCTGCCTATGCAGGGGGTCGGACTTGATGATCTATTGAGGTCCCTTCTGACCCTAACATCTATGAATCTATGTACTGGGGTAAGGGTTTCTGGATCCTAACCTTTAAACTATGGACAGATCTGTTATCTAGTAGATAGTTCTGTGATGGAGATACTGGAGAGGAAACAGCCACCTCTGGAAGGAAATTGGTCTTTAAAGTACCCCTGTTTAGTTGTTCGCCACCCTGGATAGGACACCCCCTCAGCTGTTTATCCATAAAAAGATATACTGCACAGGTTCACTCTATCCCAAAGTCATTCCCCAGTGTTTGACTATAGCTTATACTATGAACAAAATATATTATAAGATACTAATTAGTACATACACTATTTGGTACTGTGGAGGACTCACCAACAGAGCCCAGCATGTCGGGCTCAAGAAATCTCCAATGTGGTTGGTTGAGCATTGCCACCAATCTGACGATGGATTGAAAACTCGCAACACATTTGGTGGAGCATTTCCACTGATTGAGAAGGGACAGGGAGGAGCCTGCCCAAGAGTCCAGACCTGAGTGTGAACTGCACTTTTCAATTCTTTCATAGATTTCATAGATTTCATAGACATTAGGGCTGGAAGGGACCTCGGAAGATCATCGAGCCCAGCCCCCCGCCCAAAGGGCAGGAAGTCAGCTGGGGTCATAGGATCCCAGCAAGATAAGCATCCAGTTTCATCTTGAAGGTGTTCAAGGCTGCAGCTGAAGTACTGTGTCCAGTTTTGGGCTCCACAATTCAAAAAGGATGTGGAGAAGCTTGAGAGAGTCCAGAGAAGAGCCACGCGCATGATCAGAGGTCAGGGAAGCAGACCCTATGATGACAGGCTGAGAGCCCTGGGGCTCTTTAGCCTGGAACAGCGCAGGCTCAGGGGTGATCTGATGGCCACCTATAAGTTTATCAGGGGTGACCACCAGTATCTGGGGGAACGTTTGTTCACCAGAGCGCCCCAAGGGATGACGAGGTCAAATGGTTACAAACTAATTCAAGATTGTTTCAGGCTGGACATAAGGAAGAAATTCTTTACTGTCCGAGCCCCCAAGGTCTGGATCAGTCTGCCACCGGAGGTGGTTCAAGCGCCTTCATTGAACACCTTCAAGATGAAACTAGATGCTTATCTTGCTGGGATCCTATGACCCCAGCTGACTTCCTGCCCTTTGGGCAGGGGGCTGGACTCGATGATCTTCCGAGGTCCCTTCCAGCCCTAATGTCTATGAAATCTATGAAATCTATGAAATGAAGGCACTTGAACAACCTCCGGTGGCAGGCTGTTCCAGACCTTGGGGGCTTGGGGGCTTGGACAGTAAAGAAATTCTTCCTTATGTCCAGCCTGAAACGATCTTGTAGTAGTTTGTGACCATTCGACCTCATCATCCCTTGGGGCGCTCTGGTGAACAAACGTTCCCCCAGATACTGGTGGTCACCCCTGATAAACTTATAGGTGGCCATCAGATCACCCCTGAGCCTGCGCTTTTCCAGGCTAAAGAGTCCCAGGGCTCTCAGCCTGTCATCGTAGGGTCTGCTTCCCTGACCTCTGATCATGTGCGTGGCTCTTCTCTGGACTCTCTCAAGCTTCTCCACATCCTTTTTGAATTGTGCAGCCCAAAACTGGACGCAGTTCTCCAGCTGCGGCCTCACTAAGGCTGAGTACAGGGGGAGAATGACATCCCGGGATTTGCTTAAGAAGCATCTATGGATGCAAGCCAGCGTTTTGGTTGCTTTACTAGCCGCAGCATCGCACTGCAGGCTCATGTTCATCTTGTGGTCAATGATGACCCCCAAGTCTCTTTCTTCCATAGTGCTAGCCAAAATAGCACTGCCGAGCCTATAAGGATGCTGCAGGGTTTTTTTCCCAAGTTGGAGAACCTTGCATTTATCGGCATTGAACACCATCAGATTCTCGTCCACCCACTTGCTGAGCCTGTCCAGGTCAGCCTGGATCATCTGCCTGTCTTCTGGTGTGGATGCTTTGCCCCAAAGTTTGGTGTCATCTGCGAACTTGGCCAGTCCGCTTCTGACTCCAGTGTCCACATCATTAATGAAGATGTTGAACAATATGGGTCCAGGGACAGAGCCTTGGGGGACCCCACTGGTCACAGGACACCATGACGATTGACTTCCATCAATTACTACCCTCTGGGTCTGACCCCAGAGCCAATTTTCCAGCCAGTGGATCGTGGAGGACCCAAGGCGACAATTGGCCAGTTTCTCCAAGAGACAATCATGGGACACCAGATCGAAGGCTTTTTTGAAGTCAAGATATATGACATCAATCTCATCTCCCTTGTCCAGGTGATAGGTCACCTGGTCATAGAAGGAAATGAGATTGGTCAAGCAAGACCTACCCTCAACAAACCTGTGCTGGCTATCCCTCAAGATGTTGGCGTCGGCCAGTCCATTAAGGATGGCCTCCTTAATAAACTTTTCTAAGATCTTCCTTGGGATAGAAGTCAGGCTGATGGGCCTATAGTTAGCCGGATCCACTTTCCTCCCTTTCTTGAAGATAGGCACCACATTGGCCTTCTTCCAGTCTTCGGGCACTACACCAGAGCGCCAAGAGTTTTCAAAGATCCGCGCTAGAGGCTGGGCTATGATGCTCACCAGCTCCTTAAGTACCCTGGGGTGAAGATTGTCAGGGCCGGCTGACTTGAAGGTATCCGGCTTCTCAAGATGTTCCTTCATGAAGTCAGCATTAATGGAGGGCAGGGGATCACCCTCACTCAGACTTCCTGGCCCTGTAGCGGGCATGGGCATCCCATGGGGCTGATGAAAGACTGATGCAAAGTACCTATTTAATAGGTTGGCTTTTTCCTGGGCGCCAGTTGTCAGTTGCCCCATCTGGTTCAGCAGGGGTCCAACGTTGCCCCTTCCTCCGGCTCCCCACATATCTGAAAAATGACTTTTTATTGTCCTTGATGCTCAAAGCTAGCTGGAGTTCAGTTGCAGCCTTGGCTTTCCTGGTCAGCTCCCTACAGGACCGGACCAGTGCAGAATAATCCTCCTTGGAGGTGACTCCCATCCTCCATCCTTTGTAGGACTTTCTTTTTAGCCTCAGGAGGTCTGCTAGGTCCCTGGAGAGCCAGGGGGGCTGCTGTGCCCTCTTGCTGCCTTTCCTCCATTCTGATAGACTTTGGGAGTGGAGCCCCTGAAAAGAATAAAAGGAGTAGCATGCTCAGCATGAGGGAGATGTGTTGAGGGACAGAGGTGAGAGTGGGGCTAAGAAGAGCTGGGGAAGAGCTGCCCAGTGGGCAGACGCTGCTGCCCTGAAGAGCCCCTGTGGATGCCTCTCACCAGACAGGAACAGCAAACAGCTTCAGCCCCAGTTGGTGCACAGTGCAGCACATGGGTCCAGACCCTGGGAGCAAGAGGCTCAGGTCTGCAACTCGTGGCATGAGGCCAGGGCTCCTGGTGCACAGAGCCAGTAAGACTCCAGGAGCTATCCGTGGTGGCTTAAGATTCCATCTCTTGGCATGTGGAGGGGAACCCAGTGCAGGAGATGCTGTATGGAGGGTCCAGGAGTGCCCCGGAGCTGTGCAAGGCGGTCTGGGCTTCCAACACAGAGGAAAAGCCAAAGCCCCCCCAAGAGCACACGATGGTGCTCAAGGCTCTGAATAGGGAGTGGTGCATGAGAAGCCAGAGGCTCCAGAGGCTTCTCCAAATAAGAAGCCACTCGTCTGAGGGGATGATGGCCACCTGCCCGGGCACCAGATTTGTGAGTTGCTGAGAAATTGGGTTCCCACAGGGCAGGGGAAGGCCTTCTTGGCTAAAAAGGGGCTTCTTGAGAAAGGGAACGGGGAGGGTCCCTTCTGCATTTGTGAGCTTCCTAAGGGGCTTGGTGTGAGGCCCAAGGGGTAATAGGGGCTTCCCTCATGGGTCACTGGGCCTTGGGGAACCTTTTAATAGTTTAAGGTTACTTCTATGCTTATGTGCCTTATAATTTGTGATATTGCACCTTATATTTTGTGATATTGTATTTTATATTTTGTGATATAAACAATTTTTGATTTTTTATATTTTGTTATATTAACATTTATCTTTTAAGGTTCCCTGTAAATATTAATACATTTGTATATGATTTAATATTGTCTTGGCCTGGCTCTATAGGGAATGGGGAGACTGTGCTGAACTTGCAGTTCTTTCCCACAGCACCCCTGCCTGCTGCCGGTCCCTTTCAATCAGAATGGGGAGTATATACCCAGGCTATAGCATATTATGTCTGCTTAACTATAGCCATACTTAACTGATGTACTTATTTTAATGTAAATATAACATTAACACAAGTTAGTAGTAAAATGTATAAATAATAGCTCTATTAACAATTACAGATTTTCTGCAAAGCTATAAAACCGGCATTTTGCCAGCATTAAATGTTACAGTACGCATCTAAAAATAAAGGAGTGACAGTATTCAGATTTCTACGAAAGAACAGACTGATTTATTGACTGCCTTCCTTTGCTTCCTATATGGAATGTTGCTATTTGCATAGTTGTAATTCACATTCATGTGTGATGCAGAAATTATACTAAAATATATATTAGAAAAATGTAAGAACATAAGAAATGCTGTAATGGGTCAGCCCTTCTCTCCTAGTATCCTGTTTCTGCCGGTGACAGGAATGGATGCTTTAGAGGGAGATCACTGAACAGTATATGTCGAATGTTATCTATTGCTAGAGTGACCATGTGTCCTGGTTTGGCCAGACCGGATTTTGTAGGCAGGTCCTGGCTGGTTGGTGAAAATTGAAACAAAAGTCCCAGAATTGCAGGGACATGGGGAGCAGTCCAGCAGGGAGGTGGAACAACAGGCTTTGCTGCTTCTGTGCAGGAGCAAGTCAAATGGGCTGGAGTTCACCCCCTGCCTCCAGCCACTGCTGAGGAGGAGCCAGGCTGGCATGTGCAAACAGGGTGGCACCTGCTTTAGTCCACCCACCTGGCTCCTTGCACCTTTTGCACCTTGGTCATTTAATGTTCCCACCATTCTCTCTCTGGCTCCCTTATTCTAATGCATTTTTATTTTTTTTTTCATGATTAACTTTAATATTTTTGCTAGGTGCTTCTCAATTTCATTTTTGGCCTGACTCAATTCACATTTACATTTGACCTCCCAGAGTTTGTGAGTTTTCCTGTTTTCCTCATTTGAGCATCCCATCTATTTTTTAAGGATATCTTTTTGCCTTGAATGGCCTCCTTACCTCTACTAAGAAACTATGTAGGAGTTTTATTGGGCTGCTTGCTACCCTTTTTAATTTGGGGTATACACTTTTCCTGATCCCCTAATATGGTCTTTTTAAACAATTTCCAAGCTGCCTGAAGGAAAGTTATAAACAGGCTGGACTCAGGTAATTAGTATTTCAATGGAGAGTTTTTCTCTCTAGATTGTAGGTTAGCATCATGTCACTGGCTTCTGTAAAATGAGCTTCATGATTCCCTTCAAGTCTTCTATAATCAGGTGTTTACATAAAAAAAAACAACCTACTACTAGAACTTGTTATAGATGTCTGGGGAGAGGCCTTCACCCCCAGTCTGGTCCTTTTATGTGTTGTGAAGGATTGGAAAGACATAAATGGGATTCCAAAGGTGTGTGAACAAACTGGATGAAAGGATTCCCCTGGCACTACAAAAGATTGCAGCAAGGGCTCCACCTGGAATTACCATCATGAACTTTGGCCAGAGAGGTGTACTAATTATGGTCCTCAGGTGGAAGGAACATATTAGAGACAGAATCATAGCACATAGTGCTGCAGAGATTCCTAGGCACAACTCTGCCCAGACAGAAACCTGCCATAAATTGGATATGTCCCTAGGGCTATTTAAATTACACCTAGAAACTCATCACATCCCAAAGTAGCTTTAGCTAACAAACAGGGATTCAACCATCTCACTTGCAGCAGGGAGATTTAGTTTGGATATTAGGAGGAACCTTCTACTTATGAGAGTCATTAAATACTGGAAGAGATTACTTAGAGAAGCAGTGTAATTTCTATCACACAAAGTTTGTAAATTCAGGTTAGACAAACATTTTTCTGGGGTGGTATAGTCTTGAACAGGGATTGGACTAGATAGAATCATAAGGCTGAAAGAAAATTCAGGCACATTAACCTGTCCCTGGTCATGCATCTACACGTGTGCATGGGTTATGGTCAAATTGAGTCCAACTGGAGTGGTCTAATCCAGGGCTGCTCCTGCCCTGCTTTGCCCCCTGGAGCAGCCAGGGGGAGCTCCAGGCTCTGGCTGCAGCTGCCTGGGTGCCACACCACTCAGAGTTGTCCCCAAAGCTGGAGACAGCTCCTCCCCCATCCTTAAGCTGAGCAGCCGTTGTGGACCCCTGCTGCCTAGGCTGATCAGGAGCAATTTGCTCCCAGGTCAGCATCTACACATACCTTCAGGTGCATTAATGTAAAGCACTATTGGTTAGTACTTGTATCTGTTGGCACTAGCAAACAGCTCTCTACATTAATCTACTATGCAGTAATTACCGTATATGTGTGGATGCAGTAATTACCGTATGTGTATGGACAGTCCTTTAGTTTAATGCACAGTAAAGTGCACATATAGATGCACCCTGTAAGGAACACAGGCAAAAGCAGGACTTAGGGAACCAAGCTACCAATCACTCTACTTCAGTCAGGACAGTCACAGCTTTAAAAAAATGCTATCCCACCCTCCCAAGGAGATTACTAAGGGGAAAGAAATTACACTGCCTTAGTATAGGGCTGGCAGAGTATAACCAATGGGAGAGACCAGAGCAGAAGATCCAATTGAAGTTTTTGAGGGTGGGACACAAAAAGAACTGCCATTGCCTCTCTACACTGCTGCTGTTGGGCAGAGCAGTACTGAGAAATACTGATGCATCATTCCATCCATGTCCATTTAATCTGAACCAGAGGTGCCTTAGCGCAGTGCTTCATGCATGCCAATAACCTCTGCTAAGAAATATGACATACAGGCACATTTGCTGCTTGGCATTAAGGAACCAGAGGTATTCTGATGCATGCAGTAGATTCATAGCAGGCATGGCCTCTCAGCACAGTATGCCTGTCACCGTGATACTGTGATTGAGGCTTCCAGAATATTAGTAGCTTCAGGACTAAGGTTTTTAGCCCCCTGTATGCACTCCCAGTTCTGATCTGCATCAGGGGCTTCAGTGACCTTCAGCATAAGTTAGGTCCAAATAACTGCTCAAGTCTACTGTGACGCTTCCTCAAAACTCACTCCAAGAACACTTTCCCTAAGAAGGGCTGCTAGGGTTTCCAACAGACAGTTTTCAATTCCTGGAGAATTCGCCACTGGACTTGAGCCTTGGAAATTTGGGAGCTCTTTATACCTTTCTAGCTTTTATATAGAGGCTAGAAAAGGTGCGAGAAGATCTCTAGGTTGTGTCTCAGATTTTCCAAGATGATGAATCTACCATATTTACACTTTATAGGTCAACGTGGTATACAAGTCAACCCTATTTTTTCTGATGCAGAAAGTTAGGAATTTCATAGATCCAGTGAACCTTTTTGGATCAGAACTATGGGGTCAAATCATACCAGTCCCTGCACACCCTCAATGCAGGCCAGGCACCCAAGGAGTGGGCATGTGCTACCATGTCACTTCCAGAGGACAGGGCCGGGCTCAATGCCTGACTGGCGTGGCCCCATCCCCTGAGAATAGTGCTGCCTGGGCTGTGCTTGGTGCTTGGCTGGCACAGCCCAGGTAGTGCTGCTCGCAGGGGATGGGACTGCACCAGCTAAGCACTGAGGCCACCCTGTCCCCTGGCTCTGCCCCCTGTGAGTGGCACTGAGCTCAGCACTCTGCTGGCACGCCTCCATCCCCTGTGAGCAGCACTGACTGGGCTGCATCAGCTGAGCACCAAGCCTGGCCTTGTCTGCTGCGAGTGGCACTACCAAGCAGAGCCTAGCTGTACCACCTGAGCACCGAGCCCAGCGCCACTTGTGGGGCTGGGACTGGGCTTGGCCCTCGAGCCTGGTGCCACTCGCAGGGGATGGTGATACAGTGTTTAAGTCGAGGTCGAATTTTAATAGTAATAAATTGGGCTTCAAAACTCAACTTATACACTGTGAAATATGATAATTCTTCTTCATACTTATTTTTAAAACTTATTTTGCTCTACCCTGAATTTCATCCAATACATTTATTTTCTTTAAGACATGATGCAAAAACAAAAACAGTAACAGAACTGGACTTGTTTTATACATATTTCTATGAATATAATCAAATTTGGTGCCTGCATTCTTTTGCAATACTACTGTATTGACTTGTACTTCATTCATTATCCACTACAGTCCCTAGATCCCTCCCTGTGATTTTAGCATGTACCAAGGAGAGACTAGAGAAACTGCACCTTTTCAGCCTCCGCAAGAGAAGGTTGAGAGGCGACCTTGTGGCTGCCTATAAGTTCATCACGGGGGCACAGAAGGGAATTGGTGAGTATTTATTCACCAAGGTACCCCAGGGGGTTACAAGAAATAATGGCCACAAGCTAGCAGAGAGCAGATTTAGACTGGACATTAGGAAGAACTTCTTCACAGTTCGAGTGGCCAAGGTCTGGAATGGGCTCCCAAGGGAGGTGGTGCTCTCCCCTACCCTGGGGGTCTTTAAGAGGAGCTTAGATAACATCTAGCTGGGGTCATCTAGACCCAGCACCCTTTCCTGCCTATGCAGGGGGTCGGACTCGATGATCTATTGAGGTCCCTTCCAACCCTAACATCTATGAATCTATGAATCTAAGTGACATTGGACTATTTATCCTCATCTGAAGTGTTTTCTATTGTTCTTTATTACATCGCCTTTTATTGGCGTTAGCCCAAATGTCCATTTTATGAAGATCATTTAACTCTCTCTTCCAAATTAAACTATGAATGTGATTGACAAAACTTTCAACTCATTTTTTGGAGTGATTATTGAAACCTAAGTAGTAGTAAATTCAGAAGAATCCTTTAAGAACTCCACTTGACACACACTTGCCCTTGAAAATGAATCATGCATAATATTTACTGATTTTTTAGCCTACTGTATTTATTGTATAGAAGTTAATTTAACTTACATTCTTCTAATGGCATGGTGTATAAATCCCATTTCAAATGCATTTTTGATGCTGTGATATACTCTTTGCACTATGCTACATGTGGAAAAGGCTTGCTCCAACAACCACTGAAAACAAAGGGAATCTTGCATTTGACTTCAGAGGGACTTGGATCAGGCTCTAGGTCTGCTATATTTCTAAAATATAAAATAGTTTAAAGTTACATGTTTTATTACAAACCCAAGTTACCTTCTAATAGTCCTAAGTGTATTATTGATATGTTAATAGACTGAAAGAAAAAAGATACGATGAAAAGGGAATGAGTAATATGCAGTATTAAACACATGGCCTCATACTAGGTGCACTGTATAGAATACTAAAATCAATTACAAGAGCAAATCTAAGACACTACTAGGAATCTAAAATTTCTTAGGTAATGAATTCAAAATCTAAGGCTTAAAAAAATCTTTGAAAAATAAAAATTTTCAGCTTCTATTACGCGTTTTAAATTTTCTCAAATGTTGCAGTTAAACTCACTTAGAGTTCCCGCAGCCTTGTTTTATTCTCTTCTTAAAAACAAGTTTGATATTTGACCTGATCCAATCTTCTGAGACCTTACCTGTCATCCATGAGCTCTCAAAAATAATTGCTAATGGTGCCAATACCTTTCTGCTGACTGCTTTAGTACTCTAAGGTGAATTTCAATGGACTATGAAGATGTGAAATATGTTCATATTATCTAAGTATTCTTTACCCTTTCTCTTCCTGATTTTCCTTTGTGAACTCTCTCTTGTTAGTTATTATTGTATTGAGCATCTTGCTTTGTACCTGCATTTCAGTTTTCTCTTTGTCATCTGCTATTTTTCTGTTAAGTATCAGGCCTATACTTTCTGAACCTGGTTTATTTAAAAAAAAAAAATAACACCCTTTGTATTTTTCTTACTTTAGCTAATAACACCTCATTACGTCACTTGTGTGCATAGACATTACTTATCTGTATTTTTATAACCCTGTTCTCATGTCTATATTTTTTCTTTTGATTTTCATTCTAATGTTTTTCATTTTTATAAAACAACTGGTGTACCTTGTTAGTGCAGAAGTTTGAAAGCTTACCTCGCTTTCCTTGGAATTTAAAATCTACTTTGTTGTGCCCTAAAAATACTGCAGCTCTGACATAATCCTAGAAATTATGTAAACATCTTTTTAAAGATTTACACATACTAATTGAAACTTGTGAGATGAAGTAAATTAGTCTAATTTTGAAAATGAGAAGCCTGAGGCAAAGGAGAAATGTCTTGCCAGATTCCCCACTTGGGAAATTTTAAAAAATAATTTCCAAAGTTTTTAAGAGCAGTTAAGGTCTAAAATAGACAGACAGATAGTTGTCATGACTGTTTTACGCATGAAATTAAATGAAAGGTCACAAGTGGCTCTATCAACTCTAGGAAATCTCTTTGAAAATATGTTCCACTTTTACTAGAACTGAGATATGCAACCAGTACGCTGGGGAAAAGAAAAACAAAAACACCAGGATATGTGTTGGGATTTAGGGCTTGGGACTGATATCAGTTGGAGGTTCCTAGTGCAGATGAGCTTGGCAACTGAACCCAATGAGGATTTCCATTGAAATAATATTCCCCTGCCAGAAATGGATTAGGTCAATATTATGGAGAGAGGCTTCTGGCCCCCGGTATAATGAACCTTGCACTGAGTGACAAAGGAATAAGCACTGTTTAATTTTGGGAGAGCCAAGTAATTTTCTGGACTGGAAATGTTCCAAACCTCCTGGTGGATCCTGAAACACAGGAAGGAAGTCAGCTGTATGTGGAGGCAAAAGTATTTACTTTTATTTTGGATTCTGCTTACTCAGGAATGGGAAGTTTTTTACCCTGGCAAAAAAAATAAAAAAGTGGAGTGTTACTCCACTGGTCTTGGGAAGACTGTCTTTTGTGGAAAGATGACCCAAAATGGAGGGTGGAGTGAGGAAGGTAGGAAATACCTTTCCTTAACACTTGAAGGCAAGATAATAAAAGACATGTAGTTGTCATTAGGGCTCTGCAAAATTTCACCAGCAGTTTCATTTTGATGCTGTTTCAACTCATTTTGAGCTTGAAACAGCAAAATTGAAATGAAACAGAAAGCTTCGAAACAGCATCAAAATGAAACGAGGCAAGTTGAAAGCCCTGCTTTCTGCCTTGGTGTCAGTTGAGTGAGGGCGCACCTTAACACACACAGTGTCACCCACCCACGTCACAAGTTTTGCCTGTTTGGCCCCAGAACCCAAACGTCCCCTGCACCTATCTCCTTGACAGCTGGCAGGCTTCGTGGCCAGAGTAGGGGTTAGCAGGCCTGCAGCTTTCACCCCCCCTGTGCCCCAAGACAGACACAGTCCCACAAGCACCCATGCCATGAGTTTTGCCTGTCAGCCGCCAGAGGTGCAGGGCCCCAGAACCCAGAAGCCCCTGCACCTATCTCCTGACAGCAGGCAGGCTTTGTGGCCTCAGCAGGAGCTAGCATGCCTGCAGTTTTCACCCTGCTGCGCCTTAACAGACAGTGTCACCCATGTCACAAGTTTTGCTTGTCTGCAGCTGGAGGTGCAGTTTCCCCTAAACCCCTGCACCTATCTCCTTGAAACTTGGCAGGATTCATGCCCTTAGAACGAGCTACCATTCTTGAAAGTTTCATCCAAATCAAGCCAAAAAATGACAATGTTATAGGCTGTTTTGAGCTTCCCCATTATAGCCTATGGGCGAAATGTTGAAACAGCGAAACTGTTTTAACGAAACAAAATGGAACAGGAGTTTCAAATCAAAACAAAATTCAAAACAAAATGCTCTTTCATCAAAACATCAAAACACAAGTTGAAATGGAACGGTGCCATTTCACACAGCCCTAGTTTTCATCGAATCCTAACAAATACCTGCCAGAATCTTAAGGAGCAAGCAGTGAAAAAAAGTTATTTTTCCCTTCCAGAATCAGAAAGGGCAATTTACATTCCTAAAGTACTTAGCTTACCAGAAGCTATTATAAACAATAAGTCCTTTAAGGAGGGTCCAGAGAGTTCACTTTAATGCATATTCAATAGGGGTGTGCAAAATGGGTAGTATTCAATTCAGATTTATCCTGAATCAGGGACAGTGATTCGATTACCTGATTTGGATCACTGTCTCCAATTAAATTCAGCTGAATCTGAATCTGAAGATTTGATGTCAATCCCAAGAATCAGTGATTCAGCCATAGACACAGCTTTAAATGTTTTTTCTACATACCTCAAGGTTTCAGGTGCAGCTTGTGAATGCTGCAATGATGGGGCAGATGGAGCATCCCACAGGAGTTCAGGGGGCTCCCCTGCATGCTTGGCAGCGAACCCAGAAGTACCTCCCAGACCCAGGATGCACCAGTCGCCGAGCTGGGGAGATATGGATGGGGCCCCTCAGCATGCTCCCTGGCAGAACTGGAAGTGGACCGGAAGTGCTTCCAGTCCGCTTCCGGATCTGCTGCTGAGCATGTTGCGGATCCGCACCCCGCTTCCTGTGGGATGCTCCATCCGCCCCACCATCGCAGCATTCATAAGCTGCTTGGTAACTTGAGGCATGTAGAAAAAACATTTAAAGCTGTGTCCATGTCTGAATCATCAAGTCTTTCTGAATCTCTCCAAATTGATTCAGAGGGTTCTGATTTGATTCAGAGAGATTAAAGGGTCTCCTAATTGAATTCAGATTTGTCAATTCACCCACCAAATTGGACCAAATTATGCTGAATCAAATCAGCGACCGAAGCTTTGTACAGCCCTAATATTCAATCACTAGGTGAAAACTGGTTGAAACTCTGTAGCTGTTGTCTGCGCCTTTCTTCAGTTAATAAATGTAGCCCATCCATTGTAAATAGCCTTTTAAATTTTTAGAATTGCCTGATGAGAGCTGGGTGAGGGGAGTCAATCCAATTATTTTTCCAAAAAGCAAACTAGTGGCAGTGTCACAAATGCACTTCACTTTCATGACATTTCTAGTGTTCAACATGAGAATAACCTGCCTAAGAGAAAAGAGAGCCCTTAATTTTAGTTTAGAGGAAAAATGATGATTGAAAATTGTTAAGCTATTGAATATGAAAATGTCACCAATTACATTCAGTGATTTGGTCTGATTCCTTCTGAGGGGTGCTGATTGGTACTTGACCTGAGCTATTCTGAGATCAAACGGTGATTGAATCAATGACTCTTAGGTATTTCATATGATTAACTGAAGGTTTATGGAATATTCTTTATTCACACACAGGAAGAACTTTAGCAGGATATTTTCAATAATCAGCTATATCACCAATTTAATGCCTTCTATTTTCTATTCCACTCTAAGTGCAATATTTATCATCAATTAAAATAACCTAAAAGAAATGGAAATATTTTCTGATAAATATTTATTTACAACAGGAGTTAGAATTAAGGCCATAGTTATTTATCTCCATCAACTAGTGTGTATTTTGTAATGCATCAATAGGGTTATAATATCATATTAAATTCCTATGAATTGTAGATTTCACTGTCTTTTATTGACCCTCAGTTATTTTGCTAAAATAATTAAATCTTGACATTTGTCAAATATATCATTCTTAGTAGAACATATAGTGGAATACTCCCCAGTGCAATTTGAGCCACTCAAAAGACACTTGAGTACAAGGAACATATTAGGGCTGTGTGAAGCTTTGGAACGCAATTTGGATTCAGAAAAGATTCAGACCATTCAGAGGCCTAATCTGTGAGTCCAAATTGAATCGTTAGCTGCTCTTGGCTTTCTGAATCAATTCAGAAAAGATTCGAAAAAGATTCAGCAATTTGGAGGGCTGTCTGTATGGGGAAACAGAAACTTAGAAGAGGGAGGGGAAGCAGGGGTGGGGGACGGGGAGCGGGGAGAGGAAAGACTGACATGTCTAGGTGGCTAGTGAGCATGATTTCTCTCTGACTGCCTTTCCAATTACAGTGTCTGAGGGGAGGGACATAAAAACAGCATAAAAGCCTCTGTGTGTACTTGCTGTGCCTTTTCTGAGCTGGTTCAGTCTGAGCAACAGCGTCAGAAAGGTACTGTGCTTACTTTATAGTCAGTCAGTTGCAACTTGCCTGCTCCTTTTTGTTCTTAGAAAGGATTGAATAGGATTTAGCTTAGCTTAGCTTAGAATCTCTTTACTTAATACTATCCAATTTATTTCTTTCAATTTATTATTTGCTCTTTCTTTTTTTTTTTTTTTTGCAAACTTTGAAAAAAGAAAGCTCAGTGTTTTCCCTGCCAGCATAATCCATCACTGTGCAGGGAGGTACACAGATTGCACATACATACTTATAATATACACACATAGAAGAAGAAAAATCAGATATTCATAGAAGAAGGGATTCAGATGCACCTGCACCACCTCCCTTCAGTCTAGAAATAGGCACCAGCAGCAAAATCACTGTCTCCTCCACCCCAATATCATCTCTCAGCATGAGCTTCCCACTGCCAGAGGAGGAGCTGGAGCTGGAACCAGGGATGCTGAGCATGCTGGCTCAAGAAATTCTGGGGACTGAGGGGGAATCAGAGTTTGTGCTCTACACCCCTCAAAGTTCCCCTAGACCCAGGTCTCCTCCAGAAAGCAGCACCTCAGAGGAGGTTGAGGTTGTAAGGGCAAGTGGCTCAGCTGAGGCAGCTCCTCCTGCTGTTGTGCCTCAGCCTGTTGAGGAGTAAGAGAAGGCAGCATCCTCAGCCACAATCCAGAAGTGGGCAAGTAGCATAGTGTGGGAGCATTTTGAGCTGGCAGATGATCTCAGATTTGCTATCTGCCAGCACTGCCAAAGGCATATCAGTTGGGGCAAGGATGTGAAACACTTTTCCACCATAGCCATGCTGCTGCATCTCAGGAGCCAGCACCCCCTTGCCCTTCTTGCTGCTCAGCCTGGCACCGGTCTGTGCATACCAGAAGGGAAGTTCCCTGCTCGCTCCACAGTTCCCTTCCCCCCAAAGCAGAGGCAGGGCATCCTGGAACAGTGGGGGAAAGCTTCAGACAGGGGGGCGGGGGGCGTGTTGCAAAGGCAAGCAAGATCACCCAGACCATTGGGGAGATGCTTGCTTTGGATAGCCAGCCCTTCTCCCTAGTTGAGTGGCCAGGGTTCAGGCAGCTCATAGCATTTCTAGCCCCATCTTACAAAGTGCCCACACCCACCATCTTTAGCAGGACAGTGGTACCTTCCCTGTATGAGGCATACAGAGAGTACTTGAAGGAGGAGCTGTGCAAGGCAGGGATGCAGGTAGCCTTGCACTTCACCTCTGACATCTGTAGCAGCTGGGGTGGCAATCACGCCTACCTCTCCCTCACGGGGTACTGGTGTGATCAGTCAAGCTGTCAGTGGGCTCTACTGCAAGCTGAGGTGCTGGATGAGTTCCACATGGCAAGGGAAATAATGGGGGCCATGATCTGCATGGTGCAGGGGTGGCTCATTGGGAAGGCTGAGCTCACCCGTGGGTTCATGGTCACTGACAATGGGGCCAATATGGTGAAGGCTGTCCATGATGCCAACTTTGTTGGCATCCATTGTGTGGCACACAGGCTGCACCTCATAGTCAAGGATGGCTTTGTGGGGGACAGGGTTGCTGGTGATGGTGCCGCCACCAGTACTGCTACAAGCCAGGTGATTTCAAAATGAAGGAAGGTGGCAGGCTACTTCCACCACAGCATCAAGGGGGGCAAGATGCTGTGGGAGAAACAGGCAGAGCTGAGCATCCTGCAGCACAGAATCATACAGGATGTGGAGACTCGGTGGAAGTCTACATACCTGATGCTCAAAAGGCTGGTGGAGCAACAGAAAGAAGGCCATCCATGAGATGTCCTTGCTTGGGGAGATCAGGATCAGAGGCCTCCTGAACAAAGCTGAGTGGGGTACCATCTCCCAGATGTTGGTGGTCCTCAAGTCCTTCCTTCAGGCCACAGAGACCCTTAGTGCTGGCGATGCCATCCGCAGCCAGGTGATCCTCCTAGTGAGGGAACTTGAGAACCAAATGGAGACGTTCCAGGGGATCAATGTTCCTGGCTGGGGCAGACCGGTGGCTGAAGGAAGACATCAGGAGATGGCTGGATCCCTTGCAGTCCAGTATGGTCCACGTGATGGTGGGCATGTGTGACCCAAGGGTGAAGGGGAGCATGTGCACTGGCAGCACCAAAACCCTCAATCACTGGACACAGGTGCTGGTCAATAAAGTCAAGGAGGCCAAAGTGCAGAGGTGAGGGGATGTGGAAGAGGGAGATCCACTTTCCCATGCCAGCACTCCCAGCACTGGCAACAGCACCAGCACCTTCATCAGCCAGTCTCCTCCACACCAGCCACTGCCGATGTGGGCCATGGGCATGGCTTCAATGCTGGGGTCCAAACACACCAGACTCCAGGCTCAGGCAGGTAGCACCAAGGCTTTGATGGCTACCTATCTCGCTGAGGATGTGGAGCCACAAGACTGCGACCCCTTGGCCTACTGGGCAAGCTGCAGCCAGATGTGGCAGGATCTGGCCACAGTTACCCAGCAACACCTGTCCTGTCCACCAACCAGTGTTCCAAGCAAGAGGGTGCTCAGCATTGCCAGGGATGTTGTGACACCCCACTGTACCTGCTTAGATCCTGCTTTGGTGGAGCAGCTGGTGTTCTTGAAGATCAATCTCCCACTGCTGGGGTTCCCCAAGCTGCACCTGAAGATGGACTGAATTCCACCATCCTTACTCTGTCTGCACTGATTTCCATTTTTTTTAATACCAGGTAATGCCCTGCTTTCAGCTGGAGCAGGCACTAACTGCATCAATAGCCAGCAGGGGAAGAACATGTCCCTGCTGAGCTCATTCCCTTGCCATGACAAACTTGGAGATAGGGGATGGGGCTATGGGGAAAGAGGTGGCCCCAGGTCCTGGGCATGACCACTAAAACTGCACCCTGCCAGGGTAGAGAGGCCTGGTGGGACTGCTGGTGGTGCGGCAGCCCTGTAAATGCCAGGACCAACAATCTCCTGGTGAAAGGTGGGTAGGAGGTGCTATAACCTCCAACTAACACACGCACACACAAAGTCCTGGCTGGAGAACACCCAGACCTGTCATGCCTTTGATAGGCCTAATGCTTGCTGGTTGCAGTGCAGTTGTGAGGCTCCTGGTGTGCTCAGCTTAGCTGCCTGGGATGCCAGCTTTTGGGTTGAAAAACTGTACTTCATCAGCCTCGTAGGTAGTAGGAACAGAAACTCATGGACTCAATATAGATTAAACAGTGGAATTCTGGCACACTGCATCCTGCTGGACATCTGACTCCTCAGGCACCTCTGCACTTTTACCTGCACTACTACATCCCCCTTCCCGCCTCTCCCCCAACCCCAGACTGTCCCTCACCCCCTGATGCCTCCATTTCCATTTTCAGTGATTAGCTTTCTTGCCTGCATTGCATGCCAGGCCAGCCTCTGGCTTCTTTACTATTCCTTACATCTAGGACAAACTCCAGGTACTTCCTCAGCCTGACAAAGGGTTTTTCAACCCGAAAGCTTACTAAGATATATTTTTTTAAGTATTCCTTTTTTTTCATAATAAACATATAAGCATAAAAACACAACATAAGCCAGCACACACCATGAGTAACATCATATATCCAACACAACACAACATTTTTACTTCTTGCTGTCAATTCCTTTATAAAATGACAGGCTTTGTGACAGTTCCGTTTGGGTACCTTTGATACTGTTGCTGATGCTACTGGTGTTGAGCCAGCTAAGTTATTTTGACCTGAGTTGTTTACAGTGGTGGACCAGGCTGAGACTGTAGGGGAGGAGAAGACCTCACTGGGGCACACTGCCATGTTGTGCAGAGGCCCCAGCACCAGTGAGGGTACACCTGAACACAAGTACACACACACACACACACACACACACAGACACACATAGAGTTGCACAGTGACAGCATACTTTAACAGACATGCTAGAGAAGAAGCAACTCCTATACTTGAGAGGAAAGAAGGGTTCTCTGACAGTTTGGCTACCTTAGATGCTGCTGGTGCTACTGCTAGTGCTCAGCTGGCAGGCTTTGTGGCTTGGCAGGGCCTAGCAGGCCTGCAGTAGTTTTTTTCATCCCCCGCCCCGCCCTAAGAGAGACACTGTCGCACAAGCACTCGTATCATGAGTTTGCCTGTTAGAAGCCAGAGGTGCAGGGCCCCAGTACCCCACCATGCACCTGTGTCTTTG
The DNA here is from genome assembly GCF_030867095.1 of Alligator mississippiensis. Classification (NCBI taxonomy): domain Eukaryota; kingdom Metazoa; phylum Chordata; order Crocodylia; family Alligatoridae; genus Alligator; species Alligator mississippiensis. The sequence goes on from NC_081825.1 coordinate 62,703,281, forward strand.
ACAGCTGGTAGGCTTCATAGCTTGGCAGTGCCTAGGAGGCATGTAGTAGTTTTTTTCACCCCCCTGCGCCCTAAAAGAGACATAGTCGGACAAGCACCCATGTCACAAGTTTTGCCTGTTAGCAGCCAGAAGCGCGGGGCTCAAGAAGCCAGACTCCCCCTGCACCTATCTCCTTGACAGCTGGCAGGCTTTGTGGCTGCAGCAGGGCCTAGCCGGCCTGCAGTTTTCACCTCGCTGCGCCTTAACACACATAGGGTCACCTATGTCTTGAGTTTTGCTTGTCAGCAGCTTGAGGTGCAGTTTCCCAGAAACCCCTGCACCTATCTCCTTGAAACTTGGCAGGCTTTGTGGACTTATCAGGGGCTACTACTCCTGCAGTTTTTACCCCACTGTGATGTAACGCACATGTGACATAAGTTTTGCTTTCAGAACTTCGAGGTAGTTTCCCAGAAAACCCTGCACCTATCATCTTGAAGCTTGGCAGGCTTCATGCTCTCAGCTGAGGCTACCACCCCTGCAAGTTTCATCTGAATCACACAAAAAACAACAAAGTTATAGATATTTCATTGATTTCCCATTATAGTCTATGGCCAAATCTCCAAACCGGCTCTGAGTTGCCACCAAAGTTTTAGAGCTGATTCCGCTGAATCAAAGCGGAAAAATGATTCAGAGCTCTGAATTGAATCGCTGGCATCCAAATCAGCTGAATCCAGATCCGAATTGAATTGTTCCCTATTCGCACAGGCCTAGAACATACCCAACTGATCACTAAATGATCTTCCTTGGCACACAACAATTATACTGATGATTTCTTGGATGCAGTATACACTGCTGATACACTTTAAAGTGCGACTGAAAACCTTCAGCGATCAACAGGTTCAATAAGTTTTCAAGTAGGGTTCCAAAGCATTAGATACCAGACCTGAAGAAGCAGTGATCATCAATATGAATTCCTCTGTGATATACCTCAATCGGGCTTATATTAAATGAGCTCCCAATTTTTATATGCACCAAATATTCACACATGCAAATCAGATGCTTAGAAGCCTGGCTACCCAATCTACATGTGCAAATCATGTACACATTAAAACAGAGACGGTCGTTCCTTAAATAATTAAATAAGTTTCAGATCAGATCTTTGCAAGAGTGTATATATGGAATTCCAATTTTTTAACCAAATTTTCCCCTCTGAATACTTTCCTTTTCATAGATTCATAGACGTTAGGGTCAGAAGGGACCTCAATAGATCATCGAGTTTGACCCCCTGCATAAGCAGGAAAGAGTGCTGGGTCTAGATGACCCCAGCTAGATACTCATCTAACCTCCTCTTGAAGACCCCCAGGGTAGGGGAGAGCACCACCTCCCTTGGGAGCCCGTTCCAGACCTTGGCCACTCGAACTGTGAAGAAGTTCTTCCTAATGTCCAATCTAAATCTGCTCTCTGCTAGCTTGTGGCCATTATTTCTTGTAACCCCCGGGGGCGCCTTGGTGAATAAATACTCACCAATTCCCTTCTGTGCCCCCGTGATGATCTTATAGGCAGCCACAAGGTCGCCTCTCAACCTTCGCTTGAGGAGGCTGAAAAGGTCCAGTTTCTCTAGTCTCTCCTTGTAGGGCTTGGTCTGTAGGCCCTTAACCATACGAGTGGCCCTTCTCTGGACCCTCTCCAGGTTATCCGCATCCTTCTTGAAGTGTGGCACCCAGAATTGCACGTAGTACTCCAACTGCGGTCTGACGAGCGCCCGATAGAGGGGAAGTATCACCTCCTTGGACCTATTCGTCATGCATCTGCTGATGTACGATAAAAGTGCATCAGCAGATGATTTACTGCGGGCTGCCTATCCTTGTTCCACCCCTCAATTATCTAAACCAGTCCCACTAAGAGCAAGCCCTGTCACTCAGTCACTCCAGAAGGGTGAAAAAAAGAAAAGACAAAGTGAGAGAAACACACACACACACACTCCCAGCATTAGGTAAACACTCTGGGCAGGGTATTTTTTACACATGCTCCTGACGTAGCATCAGGTGCTTTAATTAGTGAGACATGCTAATTAAAAGTGTCCAGCACCTCATCAGGAACATATGTATCAGCAGTACAGTGAGCCTCCATGCTGACAAAATTTTGGTAGTGGACTTTGAACTAAAGCACATTGAGTGTGTTTTAGTTCAAAGTGTATCACTGCCATTTTCTCGACAAGGAGGCATACTGTGCTACTCATACACATGACATGCAAAAATGCCAGTGTGTCAATTTACATGCTCCAGTTGACTTGATTAATTGAGTATGCCCCAATCTTGGAGCAGGCTTCTCATATGCATGTAAGTGCCCTCTAGAACCAATCTGCCACCCTAAGTCACTAGCACAGAGGAAAGCCTTTTCAAGACATTCTTACACCTAAGCTGCTTATCCCAAAACAATGGCTCTCTGCTTACATAGGAAAGATTAATGTGAAGAAGTGCAAATATTAGTACATTTGTATCCTTGAAAAAAAGGAAACAAAGCTTTCTGTAACTTAGCAAGGGGAAGAATGAAGAAAGAGACAGTGAATTAAAATTAAAATCTAGAAAATCCTTATAGAAGTCTAGAGCAAAATATATTACATGCAGAAGTACAAGGAAGAGTTCTCAGGCCATCAGCATTAAAAGTGTTGGCACAGTATTTAAATATTTTGTTAAAGGTAAATGATTTAAGAAAAGAAAGAAACATTAATACATGACAGGCAGTTTGGCATAAAACAGGAAATGTAAAATTTGTTTTTTGTGGGCATCATTTAAAAAAAATACAAATCCCACTATTCACTAATACACAGCTCCCACTGGAATGACAAAGAAGATAAGGAACTGAATTATTAGCTTATTAAAGCTGTATATCCAGAGGTCCAAACCCCTTGGAACTTCTGACATCAAACAGCGAGAGATGCTCTGTGTTTCACAAAGGGATTTTAGGCCGAGTAAGGGGAAAAAAAAATAAACTAGCTAAGTAAATTAACCAAATGCTTTTACTAAATTCTGATGGTTTACTGCTTTCTCTTTATATTGTTCAATATCATTTGTAGTAAACTATTTGTAAAAGAAATACTATACATATTATTATCTGCTAGAATAAGATAAATGTATGATACAGTAGTTTAATGTCATAGTTCCACATCAGATCAAAAAGATCTCAAGGTACTGACTTGTATAAAGGAGATTAAAGGTAAAAGCTGTCTAATGCAGAAGTAGCAAGTCCTTTTAATTTAAAGTTATATCGTCTGTAGATAGCAGTAGCGTAACTTGGGGTGAATGGTACACCAGCTCTAGGTGCCAAATTAGTAAGGATGCCAGAATTGTACCCCCATTCCTGAACAGTTGATGCCCAGGCAGCAGAAGCCCCATGGCATTGCTTCTGCAGCAGGGTGGGCAGATTAGGCTGTTGGTGCAGTAGCAGCCAGAAACTGTTTTTGAGTCCCTGGCATATGTAAGACTCCTAGGCCAAAGCACCCTCAACTTTCAGAACTCCCACCCCTACCTTCACCAGCCTCCTGCTCTCCCAAAGCATTTGCCCAGGGAAAAAAACAACCATGCTCATTATGCCTCTCATGAACAGTTTGATCAATAGTGTCTACTTTAAATAGAAACAAAATCAATAAATGGTTACCTCATTAGAAGAGGTATAACATGGTTTTACATTCAGTTACTAAGTATTGAACAGGATGTGTAGAACAGTGAAAGTCCACGCGTGCACCATATGACTAGAGGTGAGAAGTTTTTAGAGGGTTTGAACTCTCAACCTTGATGAAGTCATGACCTATTTTTAAGGTCTGGGCATGCACAGTGTATAATGGTAATGCAACTGTTGATCAATGTTGATATCTTAATGAATACGGCAGTTATGATAATGCTGCTTGTACAGAGTTGAAATACTTTGAATTGATTGGTCCGTTTAAGTATTGCCCAGGTTTGAATGTTATTGGGCATTGTGAAAAGGGTGATGATTGGACCATTGGGTGAGTGACAGGTGGTAGGATTAGAAGCATAATTCCTGTCCAGAGCAGCCAGCAGGGGTTGGGAGCTCAGGCTTGGGCTCAGCCTTACTCTCACTCTGGCTGGACAGTTCTGACTCCAGGCTCTCTGGGTGCGGGAGTTTGTTTTAGTGCAGGTTCCTTGTTGTGACCTGGTCATTGGGAAGATACAGTTGGGTAAAGTATCATTCTTTCCCTAGTTGAGGTGCTTAGTCCCCAAGAAGGGAAATCCTCAGGGACTGTCAGAGGGTTTCTCCTGCTGACGAGGCCCAGGGTGTTGTTGCTGCCAACTGGAAGACTGGGGGCTCAGCTGCTTGACAGTTAAGTGGGTGAGAAACTGGCTACAGGGTAGGACCCAGAGAGTTCTCATGAACAGATCTGTGATATCCTGGTGCAAAGTGGCCAGTGGTGTCCCTCAGGGATCTGTGCTTGGACTGGTGCTTTTGAACATCTTTATCAATGATTTGGGTGGGGGAGTGAAAAGCTTACTGGCCAAGGTCGCAGAGGACACCAAGTTATGGGGCAGTGTGGCCATGCCAGAAGACAGGTTGCTGATAGAGGTGGACCTGGACAGGCTAGAGAGTTGGGTAGACTGGAACCAGATGAAGTTTAACACTTCCAAGGTGGTCGGGTGCAGTGAGGTGGGTGGCTCAGTGCAGAAACACCCCCTACTGGCCTGCCACAGTTGCTGTCACCCAGGTTACCCTCAATGTTCAAGCCACACACCAGATCATCTTCCTTGGCCAAGACCAGGTCTAGGAGTGCATTACCTCTGGCTGGCCCTTGCACTTCCTGGGCCAGAAAGAGCTTCTCAATTATGGTCAGGAAACTGCGTGAACAAGATGACCTAGCCAAGTGTTCCTCCCAATCTATGTCCAGGTAATTGAAGTCACCCATGACAACCAAGTTCCTTGCACATGAGGCCTCTGTCAGTTCTCAAAGAACTCCAGATCCAATTCCTCCCCTTGGTTCGGTGGCCTGTAGTAAATGCCCACAGTTAGGTCTCTCTCACCTTGCACCTCCCCCCCACAACCGCCTCGTCGTAGCTTGACCCAGAGAGTTTCAAGCTGTTTATCTTTGGAGCCAATGTCACACTCCAGAGAGGTATACTACTCTCTCACATAGAGAGCTACCCCTCCACCTTTTATCCCTACTCTGTCCCTTCTGTGTGGGGTGTAGCCCTCTATGGCTTTCCTAAATCATGCGACGAGTCCCACCAGGAATAATGACTCTCTGGATTAATTAGTTAATTGACATCCCCATGGGTTGTCCTTCAGATGAAGTGCAAATCTTCAGGATAAATCAATGCAAACTTATAAGGGCCATGTGCTCAATTACGCAAAGGCCTGATTGACTGCATTATGGAAGTTCAACACATTAAGAGATCCTACTACCTTATAAGAATTCATGGGAAAAAATATAGAAAGTTATACAGAGCTGTTTTCTATTTTTTGTGAAGTGTTAGAACTTACTGAGGTTGAACCAAAACAAATGAGTTCCTTTCAAATGATGAACTACTAAACAAAGACACAACCTCAACAGGAACATGAATTTTACATGAAAACTATATTAACTTCAAATGGCCATTTCAGCAGATAGCTCACACTAAGCAGAGAAGTCACAACTTAGGAAAGAGCTGAAGAAAATTGTGAAAAGTGGCTGAATACACACTGCCACTGGGGTCTAAAGTCTTTAGCCTGTGGAAGTAGATTGCTAAGCAAAGTTATGTTTACTGTACATCTCAAAGTATTTCATAAAAATTGGCATGCTTATGGATCCTATACATCAAGTGTTTTCTATGAAGATACATTTTCCAGACATGAAACTACAAGAATCTGTAGAGGTGACACTACATTACTTCCTGGATGATAAGAAGGGACATAACTTTGATTCTAGTTGGGCATTTCAATCTTCATGAAAAACATGAGGAACTCTCTTAGTGGCCTACATCAGCTTTGAACAGAATACAATTAAAGGCATACTGTTGATTAGAAACACTATAAAACTGAGATTTTTTGTTCAACATGCTTTTTCTGAAGCTGTGCTGCTTTTTAAGCATGCTGTCTGTCTGTTTGGGAGGAGGTGCTTGGCTGATGATGTCAGTCCTGTGCACCACCACGTAGGGTTTAAAAGGCACTGGAGAAGTTCCAGAAGACAGGCAGGGAGGAAGCAGGCACCAGGCAGAATGAGGTCAGTGGTGTTAGATGCTGCAAGGCATCAAAGCAGTGAGGCACCCCCAGGAGCTGGGTCCCCACTGCGGCAATGATAGGGGCGATCACCTCTCTCACTCCTCATCCCAGAGGGGAGGACAGGAGGAGAAGCAGCCCATTTCTTTTCATAGATTCATAGATGCTAGGGTTGCAAGGGACCTCAAAGGATCATCAAGTTCACCTCCCTGCCAGTGGCAGAAAAAAAGTGCTGGGGTCATGTGACCCCAGCCAGATGCTTGTCCAGTCTCCTCTAGAAGACTCCCAAGGTAGGGAGAGTACCATCTCCCTTAGAAGCCCATTCCAGATTCTGGCAACACTAACTATGCAGAAGTTCTTTTTGATGTCCAACCTAAATCTACTCTCCATCAGCTTGTGGCCATTGTTTCTGGTTATTCCAAGGGGTGCTCTGATAAACAGAGCATCTCCTAATTCAACTGCTGCACCCCCCCACCTGGTGAATTTGTATACTGTCACAAGATCCCCCCTCAGCCTTCCCTTCCCTTCCCTTCTTGAAGCTGAAAAGGTCCACGTCCCTCAGCCTTTACTCATAAGGCCTTCCCTGCAGGCCTCTAACCATACAAATGGCCCTCCACTGGATCCTATCAAGGTTGTTCATATCATTCTTGAATTGCAGTGCTCAGAATTGGATGTAATACTCTAGCTGCAGCTTGACCAGTACCACACAGAGGGGGAGCATCAGCTCCCTGGACCTGTTTGTGATACACCTACTAATGCATTGCAAAGTGCAGTTAGTTCTGCTAATTACTTCATGACATTGATGATTCATATTCATTATGGAGTCGACAAAGATTCCAAGATCTCTTTCTGCCACTGTGCTGCTGAGAAGGTCATCCCCCAGCCTATAGGAGTGCTGGTGATTCCCTCTCCCTAGGTGCAGCACCTTGGACTTGTCCTTGTTGAACTACATTCTATTGCTGCCCACTGGTCTAACCTGTCCAGGTCCCCCCACCCAAGGACTGAGCCTTGGGGGACACCATTGCCCAGATCTTTTGAGGTTGATACCAACCCATCCATCACCACTCTCTGGGTACGAACCTTAAGCCAATTTGCCACCCACATGACTGTGTAATCATCTGTGGCACAGCCGTTCAATTTGTTTAAATGAATAGGATGGGATACCATGTCAGAGGCCTTCTTAAAGTCCAAGTAGATGACATCTACCTTGACTCCTCCATCTAAGCTTTTAGTGTCCTGGTCAAAGAAAGAAACAAGGTTAGTCAGGCAGGATCTACCTGCTATGAACCTGTGTTGGTTGCCCTTCAGCATTATATTACCCACTGGACTCCTACAAATGTGGTCCTTGAAAATTTTTTCAAGGGTTTTCCCAAGGATAGAGGTGAGACTAACTGGTCTATAGTTACTCAGGTCCTCCTTCCTCCCCTTCTTGAAAATAGGGACCACATTGGTCCTTTCCCAGTCCTTTGGGACCTCACCTGAGCACCTTGAAGTCTCATCCAGTCATGTCAGTGACTCTGATATGACACTGGCTAATTCTTTCAACACACCCTTGGATGGAACTCATCCAGTCCCACTGATTTAAACACATCCAGCCCCTCCAAATGTCTCTTTACTAGGTTGGTGCTGACAGTTGGTAGGCTGGTGTTTCTCCTGCTTCTGTCAGTGATGAATTTGGGAGATTTGTCTAGATCCAAGTTCAAGAATACACAGGAAAAAAAATACTCATTGAAGAGCTCTGCTTTGTCCCTCCTATCTGTCACCAACTGCCATTGTCTATCCTGTAGGGGCCCTATGCTGCCCTGCACCTTCTTTTTGTTCCCTTGCTTGAGGAAGGGTGTTTTATTGTCCTTCATTTTTGTCACCAGCCTGAGTTCTAAAACTGCTTTGGCCTTCCTAACTGATTCCAAGTGTGAGCCAAGGAGGTATACTCCTCCTTGGTAGCTACCTCCTGCTTCCACAGTCTGTATGCTCTTTTTTCTGCCCTTAGGCTTTCCTGGATTTCCCCGTTTAGCCAGGAGGATTTCTTAGCCGCTTTGCCCTCTTTTCTATGTAGTGGGATTGCTTCCTTCTGTGCCTGAAGGATCATTTCTTTGGGGAATGATCACCCTTCCTGGACCCCAGGTTGTCCCCTGTAGACAGCACAAAGTCCAGCAAGGTGTTCCCCCTAGTGGGACTGTATACCTCCTGCATTAGGTGGAGGTCCTGTATGCAGGTTAAGAACCTACATGAGTGATTAATTCTGGCTGACTTGTCCTCCCAGAAGATGTCAGGGTAGTTTAGGGCACCCATGACAACTGTATCTCTTGACCATATGGCCTTTTCTTTTGGGCTGCTTTTTTTTTTTTTTTCCCTTGCTTTGAGACTCTCCATGTCAAGGAGGCAGGGCCACCTCCTTGGCAAGGCAAGGTACAAAGGGATGAGCCCCTACAAAGGACATGAAGGCTGGTGGTGGGGAAGATGCCACATGGGCCCACCACATTGCAACTGTAGGCAAACCAACACAGGGTCAAGCTACACATCTTCAGCCAACATAGAACAAGCTTGGCTAGTGAAACAAGGCAGCAATGGGGTTTGGAGAAGCACTGACATGCACGGTTGATAAGTGGATGGGATGTAGGGAAGGCAGAGCCCTGAGTCAGCTATGGTGGCAATGTGAGTACCCCTATGGAAACCCATAACATACACCACTGAACCCCTTGTTCCAAAGTACCATCAAGACATGGCAGGAGAGTAGGTGAGGGTGCAGCCCGAGGACTCATGTGGTTATTCATCAGCAAAACCATGGCTGTGACAAGTTACTACAAAATATACTCAGTGCACATTAAAAGGTTCTCTCTGCTACATATTTGCAGAGCAGAGTCCAAATTAGATGGCAGTAAATCCCAGTATGAGGCATAATAAAAATGACTGGCCATAAAGTGGAAGAAAGAAATCTATGGAAAGTAAAGAAAGTAGACTGTCGAATTCCCCCAGCAATACACGTCTTTAGCTAGAGTCAAAATTCTTGCAAGTGGCTTGTCAACTTGTACTATGTAGCTTCAATCCACTGAGGTCTAAGTAATCCAAAGCCCATGGATCCTTAGACCAGTGGTTTTCAACCTGTGGTCTGTAGACCTCTTTGGGTCCACAGACTATATCTAAGGGGTTCGCAGAAATTACTATCATCAGTCAAAAGTATGTGAATATCCACACATAATTTAAAGGGGTCCACACCTCCATTCAATATTTTTTAGGGGTCTGCAAATGAAAAATGGTTGAAAAACACTGCCTTAGACAATCATTTGCCTTTCAAGGCATGCCTTAAGTACCTTCACCATATTTGTTTATTTATTATTATTCTATTCATCTAGTTTTTTCATCTATTACTATTCCATTTTCAGGGAGTATGCGTATATTACACAGAAAACTTTCTCCCCTGATTTATGAATCCATTTATCAGGCCAGGTGTCATTCCTGATCCAATTATATATAAGAAATATTTCTATCCTTTCAGACATATAGACCACTAAATCCAATATGCTTAGCTATCACTTATTCCAGAAAGCTATAATCTCTTGCTTATTCTATTCAAAGATTATAGATACCAGGCTCTCTAGATACTCCAATTCAACTAAAGGCTTCTCCCTTTGAAGTGTACACCATGCTACTTGGAACATTTTGAATGGGGTGGGATATAAATAAATTTTTCTGTGGATAGGCCTCCGCTCATTTGTGTGCCCACTGCATAGCCATCTCAAATGCAAATTATCAGTGACTGCTTTTCCTCAGCTAGCCTCGTCCTTTTATATGTGAATTAAACATTTAATTCTTTTGTCTGTTCTGATGCTTTTGTCTGTCCTGATGCGCAACCAGCATCCACTCGACTGGCTAATGTCAATCACATTATAAAATACATGATCATATTCACATCAAATATCACAGTAATAGTAATAATAACAATAATAATAACAATGCAAACCTAAAATGATAAAACAACTTCAACTTAACATTAGCTACAAATAGAAGCCAAGCACTACATTGGTATATCTAATTTAGGCAAATGTCTATATGTGACATGGCACAACCATAAACCTTCCTGCTATTCGGTGGGTTCATGTCATGTTAGGCTTATGACCTAAGAACCCCTCCTGGGCTCTCTCTGAATATACTTCTAAGATTGATCTTAAAGGCCAGGTACAGACATTACACTTATATGGTAAAAGTGATTGGATGAACTTTGGTAGTCTCTCTCTTATGGCCTGACTTCAGACTCCAGGCAGGCAGCACAACTCCTGTGCCTCCAAATCTGGACAATAAATTGGTGCCTCTGTCCTCCACAGACGGGAAGCATCAGCTACCACCATGCTTCTCTTCCTTCATGATCCAGTGATGCTGGACCCCCTACCCTTGCACTTCCTGCTCTCTGGGCTGCTGCCTCTTCTGCCTTATGCCTCCTTTTCCTCAGCAGTTCCACCACAGAGTGTTTGAAAAAGTTGTTGACTTCAATCTACTGCTCTTCAATTCTGAGGACTCTCCTTCCTTGACTACTTGCATGCTGCCACTTCTCTTTGCTTTCGGACTCTCCAGTGCCAGCCTCTCATAACTCTTGTCCAAGTAATCTTCCTGGCCCCTGATACAATAAAGCATGGATACCTGTCCTTCCAATCTTTGAATCTTCTTCTCCAGAGCAGACATCAGCTTACATTTGGTGCAGATGAAGCGCTCCTGGCCTTCTGAGAGGAACACAAACATGGCACATGCCACACAGGTCACAACAGTTTATCCAGACATTATTGTGCCTCTGCTGCTGGAGAACACCTATTCTGTAAGGAGAGGGGGTAGGGAGTGGTGGGAGAGGGGGGAAAAGTGGGGAAAATTCATAGATTCATAGATGTTAGGGTTGGAAAGGCACAAGACCACTTGGGATGTTGACGGCTCACACGGACAATGCATGGAGACCCAGCTGTGGGAGCAGAGTGAGACCACTTGGGCCCATCACAGTGCACAGTTTAGTGCATGGAAACCAGGCTTTGGGAGCTGCAAGCAGTGGCTTGAGCCTGTAACCCAGGTGGGCCAGTAGGCCACATAATGAACAGGGCAGCGCATGAGGGAGCACAGCCAGGGAGCCATGGAGGCTGTTTGAGTTAGCCACCCAGCAAAGGATGGATGGCCAGAGCCTTAAGGGCCTGACCTGTGCTAAAAGAGCCCTCAGTGCTGAGCCAGGGCATGGGGAAAGAGTAGTGCTGCAGTGTGAGGCCCAGTATCCAGGAGCCAGCAGCAGTGGTGCACCAGCTGAGAGAAGCTGAGTTCTCCATGCCCAGAGCAGGGGACGGGATGGGGAGGAGCCCAGTGATGCAGGAAAGGCTTGGAGAGGCACTCTAACAGAGGAGACCCCATTGAGCTGCACCCTGACAACTGCCACCTGAGACAGCGTGAGTCATTCCCCCTTGGGTCCCACAGGAGAAAGGCGTTTGAGGCGGGCAAACCCAGAGAAGGGGCTGGGTGAGCATCCCCCCTCCCTACCTAGTTAAGACCCTAAGGGAAGGGGCCCCTGGTGCTTCCTGGACACCTCACAAGGGACCCCATTGGAAGGAGGACTATCTCTTGCCATAGGTCAGGGATTATATTAAGGAATAGATGTTATTAAGATTGCTCATGTTTGTGCCTTGTATTTTGTAATTGAAATGTTTTATTGTGATGTTGTATGGTGTTGATGCTGCTGAATTTGTTTTATTGCAATGGGTAAATAGTGTTATTTACGGTTTGGCCTTGGTTATAGGTTAATGTTCACTGTGTAAATATATGTATATGATATTTAGTTTTATGTCTATGTATATTATAATTCAATAAACTGTAAATAGTTAAGAACATTGGCATGGGGTTGACTCTATAGAGGAAAGAGGGACCAGCGGTCAAATCACTGGTGTCCCTCTCAGCACTGTCGCCTGCCTCATCTATCTCTTCCAATCGAGGATGAGCACACCCTTGGGTGTTCTCGGGTTACATAAGTGTAGGTAAATCAGAAGGCCCCAAAACCTGTTCCTGAGTCACTACAGTGTGCTTATTTTAGTTACTTGGCAGATATTATAACTAGCCTAGTGAGCAAACTAAAGAAAGCAATCAACATACTCAGCTAAACTAGTGAGAGCAAATCTAATACAGCAACACTACTGAAAGGAGACATTGTACAAGACAGGTTTAAAACAGATAATCCAAATTTGGCATATCATAATTTTACCTTAAATGCAGCAGTAGTGACTGATGTAATCTACTGTATTATGTGTAGTTTTGCTATAATAGATTTATTTGTATTTAGGATCCTTTCAAACCACAAAACAGATATTAGAAGCAGATTCTGTATGTACCAGAAGCAGTATAGCACATGAGCTAAATCCATTCTACAACTCTATTTGCCTTGACACTTAAACTTATGTCACCCTTCCTTGGATTCCACTACCTATCCTATGACCAATCTCAATTTTCCTGTCTTACTGCAGGCTAACTTTTATCCCTGCTTTGCTTGCTCAAACTGTCATGAAATGTGGCATACTTCATGAGGATACAGAGCAGTTTTAGTTTTCCCAGTTTGGTGATATACCCAAAGGGTTCTTATGCTATAGTATCCACGAGAAACCCTCAGTTCCTTGAAGCTGACACATTATCAATGTTTGCCTGGACACATACTGAAAATCAAGTATTGGTTTTTCTCAAGTCCCCCAAAATCTCAGAAACTAATTTTTTTACCCCAGCTAGTTCATGTCACTTAACTAACCCTTGGGGAAACAATATTCAATATAGTATTCATTAAATGATTAAGCCCTACAGACAGGTTTAAGCCTAATGCATGGGACCTGGAAATCCATGCCCCTTTGGCTGTGTCCAAATACCATGTTTGCCATGTGCAGTCATGATGTCAGTGGCTATTTTTGAGGTTCAGGAAGTCTGGTCTCTCTGTTTCCTTTGTGTGGGTTAGGTCTCACTATTATGAACAACTTCCCTTGCCCTGCAGACAATTCAACATATGGAGGGACCCAAAAAGCACCCACCCTTCAACCGGTAACAGCCAGGTAGTAGCAAAATTAAGGTACCTACCACCCTTGTGTGTAGTGGGATAACTAATAAAAGAAAGAGGGAGTAGGGCCGGCTGTGAGCCTTGAGCATGGCAGGGGTATAGCTGAAGTAAAGGAAGAGAATCCAGCTGGGTGCAGGACCAGGGTCAGTGTGCATTTTATTCTTTTTTACTAATTTATTATGTGACCATTTGCTAAGCTTCTGTCTATGATATATACATGCAGCAGCAGAACACAACAGACAACATAAAGTAACTTTCGTTGTGCTGATGTCTGCTACTGTGTTATTGGAATGGGTAGACACGAGCTGAAAATTGGACAAACTTTGTGCTCCATCTGAATAAGTAAGCAAATTTGCTTATATTTCAGATTTGTTTGGAAAGCCTGGATGTTAGGTCATCCAGGTCCTTTCAGTAAGCCTGTTCTGTTTAATTAGGAAACACAGCCAAGATACCAGGAGAAGCAAGATACCACTGAAATAATTAGAGAATGTTCAGCAGAGTTATGTAAGTTCAGCACCTAGAGAACATTTTAAGCATAATTACTTTACCAGTCTTTTCACAAGGAAATAATGATCTGTTTTGTCAGTGGAGAGAGGGAATCGAGGAAGGCAAAGTATCAAGAATCAGATGGAATTTTCTTTAAGTGGGAAATTGGGACAAACATGTTGCTAACACAACTATCTCTGACTGACATTAATTTGAATGTATAGGCCAACGTTCTCTTCTTTCCTATAAAGTCCTGGGTTGTTCCATCAGAGTTTTAAAGATTTTGTCTATATCAGATTATATTTTCATCTCAACTCCAGGTAGAAAAGGTCATCCATAGTAGTACAATCTTATTTTGCGAGTCAGAATGCTCTGACTTCTTAGTCATGTGCTAATATGTATTCTTTCATATTCTTATTTTTTCTGAGAAAAAGAAAAGAAAAAGGAGGCAGCATCATAATTAGCAGACATTGCTCCCTTTCTCTCCTCTTCTTGAACCTAAAAACACACACATATCTAGAATGCATACAATCTTTTCACTTGCTGTCATTGGCAATCCCTCATTGTGAAGATAATCTCTTTCATGGCTCATAGATGGGTTTTGAGATGATTTAAGAGTCTAATTCTTGAGCCACAGATATGTCTGCAGAAGTTGCAGGTCTTTCCACAGGGGAGAGTAGGCTGCAGGCTGGGATTCCTCTACCTTTCCTTCCTCTGATCTCTCTTCTCAGCTTTGAGGACAAGACACTTTACCTCTAAACCAGCCACTGCTTTGTTGAGGTTGTAACACCAATGAAATTGGCCAGCAGCCAGCTCCTCCCAACTCTTGATGTTGGTATTCATTTTCTTCAGGTATGCCTTCAACGTGTCTTTGTAGTATTTACTGTGGCCACCAGGAGATCTCAGGCCATTACTAAGATAGGAGTAGATCACTTGTTTTGGGAGTTGAGAGTCAGGTAACCATACACAATATCCAGTCCAGAGAAGTTGTTGCTTGAGGATCACTGACTCAATGCTGGTACCACTAGCTTCAACAAGGATGCTAATGTTTGTGCAGTGATCTTCCTAATTGATGTGAAGGCTTTTCTGGAGGCATAATTGGTGATACCTCCCCCCAAGCACTTGAGATGACAAAAGTAGGTCACCCATGTTGCACATCTGTAGAGGAGAACAGGGATGATGATGGCCTTATAGACCTGGATCTTGGGGTCTTTCTGGAGAACATAGTGAATAGAGACATTCCAAAGCAATTTCCCAAAGGAAGCACTTGCACACCAGATCCTATGCTGGAATTCCTCATAAATGAGAACTCCCAGGAAGACATGGCTACCGAGGTAAGGGAAGTGCTTGACTACCTCCAGGGTCTTTCCCTTGATGGTAATTTGGGGAGGAGAATCACATTCATGTCCTGGCGCAGGCTGATAGATCTCTTTATTGTTGTCAAAGTTGAGAGAGAGGCCCAAAGTTCAGTAGGCTTCTCCAAAAAGATCCAGTGAGGCCTCAAGGTTTTCCTCAGTATGCAAGGATGACACCGTTATTGCCATACTGAAGGTCAAGGGTGGCTGTTTTGCATACTTTTGTCTTTGAGGGAAAGTGACCCAGATTGAACAGCCCTCCATCAATTTGGCATTCAATGTCAATTCTGTGAGAACCAGGATGACTGTCAGAAAAATGGAGAACAGAGTTGGGGTGATGATGCATCCTTGCCTGACCCCAGTTCAGATGACAAATGGATCTGTCTCCAATCCACTACAAAGAACAGTCACAGCCATCTGGTCATGGCGGAGCTTCAGGACATTCATGTACTTTTCAGGACATCCAAATCTGGCCAGTATTTTCCACAAAACTCCATGATTCATGGAACCAAAAACCTTAGTAAGGCCAATGAAGGACTTATACTGGTCTTGATGTTATTCTCAATGCCTTTCTTGGGCTTGGCAGGAAACAAATGTCATGATAATACTGGAGAGACTGGATTGTCAGGCTCAAAGGGTAGTAGTCAATGACAATGTCTAGTTGGTAGCTGATATCAAGTGGAGTGCCCCAAAGGTCAGTCCTGGGACCAGTTTTGTTCAATACCCTTATGAATGCTCTGGAAGATGGGATGGAGTGCACCCTCAGCAAGTCTGGGGTGAGCAGTAGATACATGGGAGAGTTGGTCTAGGATTCAGAGAGACCTGGACAAATTGGATGATGAGCTAGAATGAATCCCATAAAGTTCAGTAAGGACAAGTGCAAAGTCCTGTACTTAGGATGGAACAATACCATGCACCAGTACAGGTTGGGGACTGACTGGCTAAGCAGCAGCTCTGCAGAAAAGGACCTGGAGGTTACAGTGGACAGTTACCTCAGTATAAGCTAACAGTGTGCCCCTTTTATGAAGAAGGCTAACAGAATCCTAGTCTGCATTGGTAGAAGCACTGCCATCAGATCAAGGGAAGTGATTATTCCCCTCTAGTTGGTACTGGTGAGGCTACATCTGTACTACTATGTCCAATTTTGGGCCCCCCACTACAGAAGGGATGTAGACAAATTGGAGGCATCCACTGAAGGGCAACAAAGATGGTTAGAGGGCTGGGGCACATGATTTAAAAGTAGAGGCTGAGGGAGCTGATCTCATTAATCTGTTCTCAGAGGTAGCAGACACCAGCACAAGAAGCAGTGGTCTCAAGATAAATTAAGGGAACTTTAGATATAAGGAAAAACTCCCTCACTACAAGGGTAGTAAAGCAATGAAATAGGTTATGCAGAGAGGTTGTGGAATCTCCATCCTTGCAGGTTTTAAAAAACCTGAGTAGACAAAGCCTTGGTTGGGATGATATAATTGGGGATGGTCCTGCTTTGAGTAGGAGGTTGGACTAGATGACCTCTTGAGGTCCCTTCCAACCCAAATTTTCTATGATTCTATAATTGCCCCATGGGATGATCTGAAAGCACACCCATAGGAAATGGTTCAGGAGGATTCAGGCAAGGATTTTCCATGTTGTGGATATGAGGGCAATACCTCAATAGTTCCCACACGCAAACATCTTTTCTTTCTTCAAGATAGTCATGATATCTGTATTCCTTAGGTCCCCATAAATCTCTTTGTTGTTCAAAAATTTTTTAAAAAATTGTGGAGTCTCAATACTAGGTCCTCACCAGCCTTGTAGATTTCAGGAGGTATGCCATCTGGTCTATTATTCTTGTTCTTGATTTTCTTGAGACTTCTAGGATAGGAGGGATGGAGATCTTTTAAGTGATGGTGTTACGCCTCAGCTCTGTATTCTTGGGCAACCCTGGCACAGGATGCAGTCTTTCTGACTCACAAAGGACACCCCCCCCCTCCCTCCCCTCCTCTACATAAATGAAACTGATTAAGATGCAGTGAGAGACGCACCTAAAACTCTCCAGATAAGAGTGATAAGAGGGAACAACTGCCCTCGGTCTCATCTACATCTGAGATGGAACCAGATGACCATTCATTTACATGAGAGATGGAAAACAGAAAGCCTGAAGCAGAGACTGCAGTGAATTCTGGGACCAGAGAAGCAGGAGAGCGCTGCATGATGGGGAATCTGTGCTTCCAATGTTAATTAACCCATGTTCACACACACCCAGCTCAGCATTTATCAGACCAGTTCTAATCTGGATTTGCTAAGGACTTTTCTCCCCCCAGACACACACACACAGCTCTAAGTTTAATAGGCATCTCGGGCTGTACATTCCCCGGTCCCACTATGGGAGGCCTATTTAAACTTGATTGACTAAAACTCGGTTGCCGGGTTAGGGAATGCTGAGGCAAGAGACCGAGTCCGAGGGGGTACGGGCAACATTGGAACAATGGTTAAGGGTTCATCACAGCATCCAGCCTGCTGGAGCCCTAATCCCAGGTGTTCTCGTATCTTTCCCGAGACGACTGGTGGGAGTCCTCTCCACAAAAGGTTATGAGCACCCCAATAATTGCTTTAAGTCTGTTAAAAGACTATAGTAAAATCTGGAAAAGTCATGCTAAGCTGAGGCTTGTGCACAACAAGTAAAAATCCAAAATCCTGATACTGCAAGCTATCTATTGTTCCTGAAGAAACCATGAGATATCCCATCAGGATATCTGCCATCCATAGGAATCTCAAGCTGGCTCCCAAGTAGTTGGGTTACTCCCTAATCTTAAGTGTTTCCTGATTATCAATCAGTTTCCTGAGATGGTCCAAACCAGATAACCCCTTGTCAATATAAAAGACAATGATTTACACTACTGAGGGTGCTTCAAAGCAACTGAACTGAGGGTATAAAAATGTGTAAGTGTGTGTGCTTAAAAGGAAAAAAGAAAGAAGAAAGAGAAAGAAAAGAAGGAGAAAGAAAGAAGAAGAAGAAAACTCCTGTGCTGACACCATCCCCTGTCGTTCTTGGGACGCTGGAAGAACAGATCGTCTCTCTCTTCAAGGATTGTGCTACGGTCTGTGCCTGTCAGCTTTGCAGCCTGGGTACTGTGGACTCGGTGAGATTCCCAGCGTTCTCTCTCTTCTTTCTAGGCATAAACTTCTGAACCTGAACTGTATCAGTTAAGCTTGAGCTAAGTTTCCCCAAATACTTAGTGAAACCAGGGTAGTATTGTTATTGTTTGTGCTTGTTTTTCTTTTGCATGTCTATTACTACTAGTACTATAATATATTTCATATGCTTAGCAATAAATAACTTTTATAGGCAAACTGGTAGTAATTGGGTATATTTTTCCTTCTCTGCTTCTTTTTCCTCCTGTGCTCTGCAGCAACGCTTCTTTTACCTATGCTAAAGATCCCTGTGAAGCCTAAATTATTGTGGAGTTTGCTCATCAAGAGGCCAAAGATTGGGACGTGCTGAGTTTGAAACACATAAGGGGATCAGCTTGTACAGGCTGATTGACCCAGTTTGACTCAGACGTGCCCTTATGAACTGAATGCTGGCCCATGAGGGTGTCAGCTGGACACCCAGCCGGATTCAGAGGGATTCTGTTTACCTGTGTGCTTGTGTCTGACTGCGTTTTATTGTTGCTCTTATGAACTGATTCTTGGCATATGAGGGTGTCAGCCTGTCCATGCTGATCAGCCCGGCCAGATCAGGCGTGCCACGTTAATTTGTGTGTGTTTGTGTGTATGACTGATTTGGTGACTGGAGGAACCCAGTCCCATTGAGATTGAGTCCTGCAAGATAGCTCCACTGGGGGTGAGGGCTTGCAGAAGGGAGAAATACAGCTCCATATAGTAACACAAGCAGCACATTGACAGAATCACCAAGACCCTAGAAACTATCCCTAATAAATGAGCACACCCCAAAGTAATGGGCAAATTTGGTAACAAAATTGGTGGAGAAGGCTGGCAGCATGTGACCCTAATCACGTGGTAATTGTTGAGTAGTTGCTGCAGAGTGGTAAACTGAGGCACCGATCTGAAAGCTTTACTTTCCTTTTTCTTTTCCTTTTTTTTCTCTTTTCTTTCTTATCAGACCCAGCTCCTTCAGCTAGGTCCCTCTCTCATAGAACCCCTTGTAACTTTTAAGTTAAGAACTGTGCTGGAATAACTTGAAGACCGTGCTGTAGAGTTAAGAGTTGTACTTTATAACTAGGATTGTGGAGTAATACTGTGGCAGTGTGGAATCTAAGTGACTGTGTAAAAGAGGCTTTTTGATAGTGATCATTAGTGTGATAAGGGAAATGGAGATGTCTGGTAAAACCCCTTTAGCTGCTCGTTTGAGGCAGGAGAAACCCTGCGGGTTAGAGAGATGGGTAATGAAGAAGGGAAAATGTCCCTGGGAAAAAGGGTGCTTCAAGGGTGAGAATCCTCTGACTGAGGTTTGAGTTTTGAACAGTATTGCACCACTCTTAAGCCACGTAGTAGTGCAAAAGATGCAGCTGCTGCCTGGGCATTGTTTTATGCATGTTTGGAAATGATTGAGATGTTAAAGGAGAAGCAGGAATTGGAGCTTGAAAAAGAACAGTTACAACAGCGTTTGAAAGATTGTGAGATAAACAGGTGTGATTTTGTAGCAGAAAAGCTTAAACTGGTAACTTTACTTAGAGATATGCAGGAAGACAGAGACAATGCAAGCAAGACGTTAGAGCTGTATAAGAAAGAATTGGCATACACAAAAGTGTTGTTAGAAGAAGTGAGAGCAGCGTCCCGTTTCTTGGTAGAGGAGAATAAGGCAGCAAAGACAGCAGCAAGCCATCAGAAGTGTGAGGCAGAGATCAGTAAATTGCATGCCCAACTTAGTGTCCATAAGGGAGTGGTAGCAGCTGTAAGGTTGAGAGAGGATTGTGATTTTGAGTCCCCTGGGAAAATAGAGGTACTCCCTGATGCAGTCCCCAAAAGCCCATTCAACCCCGATTGGCCCTATGTGCATAATGTTGCCCCTGTTTCCACAAAGGAGGTTAAACGCCTAGTTGCAGGAGCTGATCTTCCCACAACAGAAATAGTCACTGACATAGTCAGATGGTCTCCCAGTCAAGCCAAGGCTATTGCTGAGAGACTGGGGCCACTGAACCGAGACACTGCTATTGCATGGCTGGCTCGTGTTTGGCAAATGTACCCCTCTGCTGATGGCACAGACTTAACTCAAGTAGCTCAGTTATGTGCCTCTCCTTGTGATGCAGATGCTTTAGACATGGGCATAGGTTCTTGGGAACGAACTGCTCCTGGACCCCGGGAATGGATGATAAGTGTTCTTAGAATATTACTGCCTACCTCTTCCCTTAAGAAATTGTATGTAATGGAAGAGCAGAAGCCAGGAGAAGCCCCAGAATCTTACCTGATCCGAAAGAAAATGCTAGCAGCTCTCTCTGATTCATTGCCCCAGACAGAAGAGAATGGAGTTATCACTTTCCATTATCAGGGACTTGAATTGATACAGAGCACCTATGCAGGGTTAAATTCCCAGACAAAAATGACCATAGGGGTTGTGGATTTAGCACACATGAGCTGGAATGAACTAGTGGCAAAAATCAAACAGGCAGGAGATTTGCTGCGAGAGACTGGTGTTTTAAAGAGACAAGCAGGCAAAAAGATTACATCAGAGCCTGTGCAGGCTATCACCTTTGCAAGTAATGGTCCTCACTCTGCCAGTCGCCCTCCCAATTCTAATCCCCCTTTGCCTCACAACCCTGGGCAACGACAGCCCAAAGAGACCCTTAGGAGAATGATTTGGAAAGAGCTAGTGAATTTAGGGGAAGATATGGGAAAATATGATCACCAGCCCATTAGTGTCCTGATTAATGCTTTGTCTCAAGCCATGCGGAGAGCAGAGTTAATGCAGGGAGCACCTCCTCAGCCCACTGCCCCAGTACAGAGTGCATCCCATGTGCCTGCTCCCTGTCAGCGCCAGACCCCTGCCTCCTCTCCTGAGTGGAGGCTCCAGAGGGAGTCTGCTGATCAGTAGGGGTGCCCGGTTCTCCTCGGGCCTCCCCAGCTGGTCGCAAGACTTCAGTGTGATGTATGGGGGAGACCCACTGTGAGGGCTACAGTGGGGAACCCAGGGATGTTAGCCCAATTGCTAGTGGATACTGGATCCTCAGTAAATATTCTTAGTCCCCGGTGGATCTCTGGAGGGAGACCCACCACGAAACAGGTTCAGCTCAGTGGATATGGGGGAGAAATTCAGGAAGCTCCTGTCTGGCAGGATGTTCCCTTGCAAATTGACAGATTGCAAGGAAAAGTAGAGTGCTGTGCTCATGAGGGAAATGAGAAGGGAATCCTAGGAGTTCCTTTCCTCCAGGCATTTCAGCTAACTGTAGATCTAGCTAATGGGGTGTTATGGAAGTTAAAAGGAGGACCTGCAGAAGTCTCTGCTGTGCATTGTTGTGCTGCCATAAAGGCACCTACTGCCACCCTAACCTCTATTAGTGATCCATGGGTACAGGAATTTCCCAGTGTGTGGACTAAGCATAAGGCGGAGTGTGGAAAAATAAATGCTGAAGTTTTGATTGAAGGAAAAGATCCCCCTCCTCAAAGACAGTATAAATACCCAGCTGCAGCAGAGGAAGGCATTAAAATGACTATTGATAGTCTCTTAGAACAAGGAGTGCTTGTGCCTATACAAAGTATTTGCAATGCACCAGTATGGCCAGTCCTTAAAGCGGACGGGGTCACTTATTGAATGACAATAGACTTTCGTGCCTTAAATGCAGCCACCCCTGCCGCTGCTCCTGTGGTAGCTAAATATAATGAGATCTTAGCAGCAGTAGCAGCTGGCTCCAAATGGTTCTCTGTAATTGATTTGGCTAATGCTTTCATGGCTATACCCCTCCACCCTTCATGTTGGTATAAGTTTGCTTTCACCTACAGGGGACAACAATATGCCTTCAGCCGAACTCCCCAAGGTTTTCATTCTTCCCCTAGTATTTGCCATGCCCATGTCACTAAAATGTGGAACCGTTTGAGCCCTAAGCACCACTCACATGTAATTTCATATGTGGATGACATTTTGATACACACCCCCACTGCAGAAATGAACAGAGAAATCACTAAGAAGGTGCTCCAAGGACCAGCTCGCCCTCATTCTGCCCAAGCAGCTGAAGTAGAGGCAGTTAAAGCTGTCCTAGCTTATGAATCTCGGGACACTTCTGTTGCTATTTATACTGACTCTGACTGGACAGCCAGAGCCATCACTGTGTGGCTCCCACTTTGGTTAGATAGAGAAATGGTAACTGCAGATGGGCGTCCCATTTCTCATTTAGTCAAATGGAGACAAATTGCTAACCTGATCAAAGAAAGAACTGGGGACACCTGGGTGACTCACACAAAGGGGCACCAGAAAAATTACTCAGAAGAAGCACATTGGAACAATAAAGCTGATGCCTTAGCTAAAAATGCTGCTACTAGTAACCACACTGAAAATCAGGTTGAAATCCTGAATGGAAAAAGTAGAAAACCTTGGAGGAAATGGTTTCATTCTTCACAGCTCAAAGAATGGAAGGGTAAACCACCGGACCCTCAAGGAATAGGGTAAACAGTCTTCTCTATCCTGCCGGCCACCCTTCTTGGCTAGCAGGAAGGAATGGCTTCGAGCCCTTGGAAAATACGCATCGGATAGGCTTGTCAGTGCCTACCCCGATGTTGAGGCAGGAAAAGGCCAGAGAAGTGCTCAACTTGTTATGGCCACCCTCTTGTAGATTAATGTTCCACTTTTCCCCTGCAATGTTGATCGCAGCTTCTCCCAGTATATACGGGGGGAGTGTGGGAGTTTGTTTTTCTCTTCTCTGTCCCCTCACAGGTCTCCAAACACGAATGATGACATTCCATAGCTGCACCAAGGCATTGCTGTGCATAGGTATCTGGAGTCTGATGTCCAGACTCTATTCTGAACCTGCAATACCTCTGAAACTCTGGAAGTGTTTGCCAGTTGGAGCCCAGGAAATAAAATGCCTGTGTCATATGCATGGATTCTATGAAAGTGGAAGCAACCCCCTGGCCCTACAGCGTCACTACCAGTTCTGTAAGCCATCATGGACTCAAGTGGAACCTGTACCATAAGTGATTAAATTGCACTGGTAGGAGCAGGAGTCTCCTTAATTGATGCTGCAAATATAGAAGTTCTTGCTAATAAACTGTCATATGCCACTGAAAATATGGGGAAAATGGGAAGTCCATTAACTGCATCTTTAAAAATGTTAAGCAAAGAACAGCAGTTAATAAGGAAGGTATTTCCTGGGTGGGAAAAACTCATAGAAGGGGATGAAAAGTTAATGATGTCTGGTGTACAGTCCCTCCAAAATAATGTATCATTGGCTTTAGCGTGTGAGCAAGCTCAGGCTCTCACCCAAAATGTCATCATGGGAATGATTCGGCAAGCCATGATGGGACAAATTCCCATGGAAGCAATCAACCTAATTCGGCCCCATGTAACAGAGGAAGAATTAGCCCTCCAGCCCTGGTGGAGATTAGTTAACGCTTCATACAATCACCACCAGCAAAGCTTGCAGTTATTCCTTATAACTGTGGCAGGCAAGGAAATTAGAACAATCCACCCAGTAGTCCCACTGGGATTACAAATTGATGATAGCTCAGTAATGTACTCCAGGGATCATAACACTTGGGCCTGGCAGAAAGATAGTGCATGGAAAACAGTAAATGTAAAAGGGTGTAGGAGAAAAGAAGGGTTAGGTTACATCTGTGAAGACCAAGCATTGGAGGAGCATGATGAATGTTTTTTTCCACAACCTGGGAACAAGTCTCACTGTTCCTTCGATGTTATCCAAGAAAGGGAATCTGCTATTGTTTATGTGGGTAAAGCATGTGTATGCATGAGAACAAGATGTGATATTGTATTAATTAATGGATACTGGATTCAACCTATGGTGCCTTATATTAATCGCTGTTTCTGTAATGTAACCACTATTGTTACTTGTGATCTTAAGTTTACTGTACCTATATGGACCATACAACATTTGAATGCCTACCCTGAGCTCTACAAAGAGGTGTCCCCCATTTTACTAGGAATGGGTCTCATCACCATTAAGGAACTGTTAACTCATCCCTCCTTACAAGCTGAACTGCTAAGACTCAAAGCTTTGGGAGAGAATGGCAAACTCGAGATTCAACACCACAATCAGGAGATCTCTCAGCTAGCAGCTACAGTTAAAAATGCAGGCCATCACTCCTGGTGGGAGGTTTTGTTCGGGTGGAGCCCCAATGCAACAGGTCTTTTAAATGTCATGCTTCACCCCATTGTAGTGATCATTAGTTTTCAAATTATACTAGTAATTAGTCTGATGCTACTAGTTTGCTGGATCCAGAGACTGATGCGACGATTGCAATGGATAGAAGGCCAGAACCAGTACCATGGAGCAAGAATGTGATGGGGATACTCGCTCAACGCAAGCACCCCATCAACGGGGGGAATTGTTACGCCTCAGCTCTGTATTCTTGGGCAACCCTGGCACAGGATGCAGTCTTTCTGACTCACAAAGGACACCCCCCCCCCTCCCTCCCCTCCTCTACATAAACGAAACTGATTAAGATGCAGTGAGAGACGCACCTAAAACTCTCCAGATAAGGGTGATAAGAGTGAACAACTGCCCTCGGTCTCATCTACATCTGAGATGGAACCAGATGACCATTCATTTACATGAGAGATGGAAAACAGAAAGCCTGAAGCAGAGACTGCAGTGAATTCTGGGACCAGAGAAGCAGGAGAGCGCTGCATGATGGGGAATCTGTGCTTCCAGTGTTAATTAACCCATGTTCACACACACCCAGCTCAGCATTTATCAGACCAGTTCTAATCTGGATTTGCTAAGGACTTTTCTCCCCCCAGACACACACACACAGCTCTAAGTTTAATAGGCATCTCGGGCTGTACATTCCCCGGTCCCACTATGGGAGGCCTATTTAAACTTGATTGACTAAAACTCGGTTGCCGGGTTAGGGAATGCTGAGGCAAGAGACCGAGTCCGAGGGGGTACGGGCAACATTGGAACAATGGTTAAGGGTTCATCACAGCATCCAGCCTGCTGGAGCCCTAATCCCAGGTGTTCTCGTATCTTTCCCGAGACGACTGGTGGGAGTCCTCTCCACAAAAGGTTATGAGCACCCCAATAATTGCTTTAAGTCTGTTAAAAGACTATAGTAAAATCTGGAAAAGTCATGCTAAGCTGAGGCTTGTGCACAACAAGTAAAAATCCAAAATCCTGATACTGCAAGCTATCTATTGTTCCTGAAGAAACCATGAGATATCCCATCAGGATATCTGCCATCCATAGGAATCTCAAGCTGGCTCCCAAGTAGTTGGGTTACTCCCTAATCTTAAGTGTTTCCTGATTATCAATCAGTTTCCTGAGATGGTCCAAACCAGATAACCCCTTGTCAATATAAAAGACAATGATTTACACTACTGAGGGTGCTTCAAAGCAACTGAACTGAGGGTATAAAAATGTGTAAGTGTGTGTGCTTAAAAGGAAAAAAGAAAGAAGAAAGAGAAAGAAAAGAAGGAGAAAGAAAGAAGAAGAAGAAAACTCCTGTGCTGACACCATCCCCTGTCGTTCTTGGGACGCTGGAAGAACAGATCGTCTCTCTCTTCAAGGATTGTGCTACGGTCTGTGCCTGTCAGCTTTGCAGCCTGGGTACCGTGGACTCGGTGAGATTCCCAGCGTTCTCTCTTCTTTCTAGGCATAAACTTCTGAACCTGAACTGTATCAGTTAAGCTTGAGCTAAGTTTCCCCAAATACTTAGTGAAACCAGGGTAGTATTGTCATTGTTTGTGCTTGTTTTTCTTTTGCATGTCTATTACTACTAGTACTATTATATATTTCATATGCTTAGCAATAAATAACTTTTATAGGCAAACTGGTAGTAATTGGGTATATTTTTCCTTCTCTGCTTCTTTTTCCTCCTGTGCTCTGCAGCAACGCTTCTTTTACCTATGATAAAGATCCCTGTGAAGCCTAAATTATTGTGGGGTTTGCTCATCAAGAGGCCAAAGATTGGGACGTGCTGAGTTTGAAACACATAAGGGGATCAGCTTGTACAGGCTGATTGACCCAGTTTGACTCAGACGTGCCCTTATGAACTGAATGCTGGCCCATGAGGGTGTCAGCTGGACACCCAGCCGGATTCAGAGGGATTCTGTTTACCTGTGTGCTTGTGTCTGACTGCGTTTTATTGTTGCTCTTATGAACTGATTCTTGGCATATGAGGGTGTCAGCCTGTCCATGCTGATCAGCCCGGCCAGATCAGGCATGCCACGTTAATTTGTGTGTGTTTGTGTGTATGACTGATTTGGTGACTGGAGGAACCCAGTCCCATTGAGATTGAGTCCTGCAAGATAGCTCCACTGGGGGTGAGGGCTTGCAGAAGGGAGAAATACAGCTCCGTATAGTAACACAAGCAGCACATTGACAGAATCACCAAGACCCTAGAAACTATCCCTAATAAATGAGCACATCCCAAAGTAATGGGCAAATTTGGTAACAAAGGGGAGGATGGACTAACAGTTCAGAAATGGCTCAAATGTGCTATTCATTCAGCAAAAATGCTCTTTCCATCTATCTTGGATAGATTCATTGCCCTTGAGGAGCACCAGGCCATACTGCAACAGCAGAAAGGTAGGCCCATGGGAAGATGGACCTTAGATGGCTTTCATTGCTTGGAAAAAGCTATGTATATCATGTTTGTCAGCACAGATCTGGATCTCCTTGACTTTATCTTGCCACCACTGTTGTTTGATTTCCTGGATCTTCTTTTATGCTTTGAGCTCGAGGAGTTGATATGTCTCCTTCTTTTTTGAGATGGTGTGTCATCTTGCCAAGCAGAATGAGCCCTTATCTTCTGGTTGAGGAGGGCTTGGATCTTGGTATAACTCTCACTGAACCATTCTTGGTGTCAACAGGTGGTATAACCAACCGATTTTGCATGGGCCATATGGAGTACTTTTAAACCCCTGCCAGAGTTGCTGAATGCTGCCTTCATTTGTGGACGGGGAAGAGAGCTTTTTCATGGAGACACTGTTTGAAATACTTACAGACCTTTGGGTCTTGAAGAGATGTGGCATTGTGTTGAGAGTCCTTCATATGGATTTTGGCTGTTTTTGGTGTTTTGGAACAAGCCAGGTGTTCAAGATAAATCTGACAAGATGATCTGTCCAGTCATTGGTTCCTTGCATAGCTCATAGATACAGGCATCCATTCAAACACAGGATCTAACAATAACATAGTTGAGGAGGTGCCAGTACCAAGAGTGGAGTGTCTCGAGGTAGTCCTCTGCCTGAAAATGGTGTTCATGATGACAATATCATGCTCCATGTATTTCCTCAGGAGGAGGATGCCATGGGAGTTGGCCTTCCCTACTCCTTCCTTTCCAATGGTGCCACTCCAGAGTTCCAGGCCACATCTGACCTGGATCTTGTCCCCCTTGCAAGTATTAGTCAGTACATGGTCAAGGTTGGAGTAGAATTGTTCTTTTACATCATCATTAGCATCAAGGTGTGGCATACACATTGATGATGGTGGTGTACTGGTTGTTGCTGAGCTTAAGGCGGAGGTTCATAAGAGGTTTGTTATGGACCACAGGGAATAAGTTGACTGACAAGCTGATTCTCGATGGCAAAACCAATGCCATGAATGCATCTGTTCTGGCCAGTTTTGACTTCCAGAAGAAAGTGTAGCCACCACCCTTTTCCCTCAGTTTACTCTCATCTAGGCATCTTGTCTCAGAGCTGCAATACTGATGTTGTATCTTGCTAGTTCCCTGAAGATGATCACAGCTCTTCTTTCTGGTCATTTGTTATCTTGGTTATCCATCAAGGTACAAGCATTCCATATTGCACAAATTACTGTCTTCTTGTGATGCCTTCAACTGCAGAGAGAATGATTCCTCTGGACATGATTATCCAGCCAGGAGCAGAAAAGACAGCTTAGGTTTAAGGCACTTTTTCTAGCTCCTTCCCCATGTGGGGTGAGAATAGGGGATTCTGAAAAGAACTGCTGTCATGGTAGCAGCTACCAAATGACACCCCATCTCACTTCAGGTGCAAGATGACAATTGAACTACTGCTACCTGCATGAAGATTTGTAGCTGGAGACTGCTGGATTCACTAGTTCTGTCTCCAACACCAGTAGTCCATTGCCATATGGGTTATTTGAGGTTGGTACAGGAGAGTGTATTGCTTCCTGTCTTAGAAGCCTGTGCCTGGCTAAGTTTAATATAAGCAAGCTGGTACATGGAAACAGCAACCAAATGATCTTGACAAAATGGGCATCTGAGCCCAGTAACAAGGGAGACCCCTAGACAACAGGAGACCACCACCTAGCTACAGCCTTCCTCTGTCTTTACAGCCACTGAGATCCTGACATCTTCTTCCACCTGGCCTGCCATTGAAGACTTGGGTTGTACCATGGTTTGTCTGGAACCTCCCCTCAGACCTATTCACCATAGGTGACCTTTCCAGGAGCATGAGACTCAGGGAAATAAAGTCCTTAGGGTCTTTGGGACACACAAGCCTCCCCACCACTATAAGATCTCAGTCCACAGAGAAGTCACTTGCTGCGGCTGCACTTGGAATAGTAAACATAAAAAAAATGACTGCTCCCTCACTTTTTACTTGTAAGCAAGCTGTACTTTTCTCCCAACTATCACAGGAACATTATGTCAAAATTTAAGATGACATCTGAGTTCACAAAAAGGAATAAGGCATTAGTGAATATAAAAGCTGTGGCCAGTCAATGGGGACCTTCTTTGGTGATACCACTGTCTTAAATGACTATGATATGGAGAAGTTAGAAAGGACAGAGAGGACATCAGAGAACATGATGACAATAATATAGAGAAGCAGATTATATGTAGCAGAAAATGTATCTGAAACATTCTATCCTCTCTGAGAAATAGGTTGAATCCATGGTGGTGGTGTTGTCATCTTTAGTGTTGAATTGGGAGAGAGTAATCTGACCAGGCAGTTTGTTCCCCAGAGGATAATTTCTGTGAACTGTGGGAGGTAGAAGGCTGATTTTATAAACCTGCTAAAATGGGTGAGAACTCCAGCCAGTTTCCCAGCTGCCTGGCAGGAAAGCAGGTACAGGGGAGGAGAAATGGGAAGAGTTTTGCAAGGATAATATTCAGCTTTCTACCAACAACAGAAATCATTAATGTGGGAAGGAAATATCAAGTGATAGGTGCATATTTGAGAAAGGAACTTGAGATCTAGTAGGGAAGTAGATGGGATGAGGAAGAGCAGATTACATCATCTAGTTGAAAGTGTAAATTTTTAGAAATTACAGCAGATTTTTATTTGAAGTTCTTCTGTCTGAACAAACCTAAAGTATAGTGATCCTCAAAGGGACCAAAACCATAGGTTATCATTAAATATTTTGGTAAAACTAGTACAAATTAAAAATGAAAAGTTGCACACATTATTATATTTTTTTTCTTTGAAACACTTATCTAATTCTTGTAAATTTATTAAAAGTGATTCTAAGGACTGGTTCCATAGTGTTTTCACAAATTTATATTTTTTTCCATTATAAAGGAATTTAAATATATTTTCTTTAAGCTGAGGAAGGGTCAAGCACTGAATTCTGAACCTATTTTTTCTACTAGATATCTCTAACTCAGGTATCCTATCAGGCTATTAGTGAATATAAATGTTAGAATGTTTTACACATCACTGTGGCTCTCTAGGTTTGTTATACATTTCCAAGTAAGTTCTTTGAACAAAATTATCATATTTTACATAAAATTTACCTTTGTAGTCTTGCAGTATAAATCTTTATTATATTATAGAAAATAAGAAAAATGGATGAAATCTCCATTTCCATTATTAAAATCATGTGTATTCAGCAACCCTCCCCCCCAAAAAAACCCCCATGAATTTATTCTTTCTACTGTTTCTTTATATTTAGTCTCACTCTTAAAAGTCGTATTAATAACCCTGACCTTAAAATGTATATTGAGTTTGGAGCAAAATATGTATACTAATTTTCATTCTTCTACCACTGTGAGATGAAGTCTCTCTCAGTGGTACCAGCCATGAGATTTAAACAGTAAAAATGAATTATGCTGTAGAGATCATATTGTGTGATGCTGTATCACCAAATTGATTGATGTTTCTAAAAGACATCAAGATTCCCAGACAGAACATTCTACGGAATTTTCACTGTTCTTGTTAGAATATTACACTCTGTATTGCTGAGAGCTCCTATCAGTGCTGCCATTAAAAACTATATATCTACCTACTATCTTGAGTTGCTACTTGGAAAAGTGTGAGACAACATTGATTGATTCCCCCCACAGTTTGCTGTAACTCCTGATTAACAAAAGGTCACTTATGTTCTCTCAAGGCTGTACTGACTTATGCTCTCAAAGAATACAGTTGCTACCTTCAAAGCCCTCTAGGACTGAAATTAAGTTCCTGTGTAACTCTGAGCTCTAGAGGACTTTAACTTTGATCCTAAAGAGCTTACAAATTCAGCAGAAATGAAGCACTCAATTATCAGAACCTTAAGTGTTACAAAGGTTTCAGATATTCCCAAAGACCTTTATAAAATGGAGGTTTATATGTAGGTGCAATTTCTAAAGTCAATTACATTACTGTCGCAGAAAAGAGTTTGTTCAAATCAGTTGACAAAGCATCAAGAAAAAATATCTCGGTTAAAGCTCGGTTTCAGACTAGACATCAGGAGGCGGTACTTCACAGTTAGGGTGGCTAGGACCTGGAACCAACTTCCAAGTGAAGTGGTGCTGGCTCCTACCCTGGGGGTCTTTAAGAGGAGGTTAGATGAACACCTTGCTGGGGTTGTTTGACCCCAGTACTTTTTCCTGCCATGGCAGGGGGTTGAACTTGATGATCTGGTCAGGTCCCCTCTGACCCTACCAACTATGAAACTATGAAAGCGTCCAACTGTTACTTTATTTCAAAGACATCCTAAATATGTGGGCTGCAAACTTCTCCTTATGACCATGATTTACTTAACTCAGATTCTTTTAACAAATATAATAAAAATGAGGTTTTCAAAGTTTGTTGTTTGATGTGTGTGTGTGTGTGTGTGTGTGTATGTTTGTTGTTTCCAGGGTTTGTTGTTTGATAGATACATCTCTCTCTCTCTCTCTCTTCCCTCCCCCTTCCCATATATATTCTAATATTATAAAAGCCTAAGTCTGTCTGTCTGTCTATAACACTTTATTTGCACGTTGATTGGCTGATGGAAACAGCCAATCAGAGTGCTACAAGTGTGTGGGAGCGCTGCCATGATTCCAAAGCCATGTCAGTAACTGGACAGAGGGTGGGGGAGCTGAGGCCAGCTCCCCGACCCTGCTTCCTGCAAGAGGCAGAACAATGGCAGCATGGGGCGTTAGGTGGCAGCACTCCATCCCAGGCCCTCCCCCACATCATTCTTGATGGGCAATTGGCTACTGTGTCTATATATGCAAACAGTAAGCCTTGGTAACCTCACTTTTATGTTTTGAACGGAGATGGAGAAAAGATAGGTCTCTAGCCTTTATTCAGAGGTTGGATTGTGACGTACATTCTGCAGTGCATATATCTAAGGTAAGTAGGAACACAGGGAAGATAAATAAAGTTCGTGTGGAAACAATCAATGAGGTGTTGAGACCTGCTGTAAATAGTGGGAAAAGGTAGAGAAAAGGTTCATTGGTACCCTAGTTAATAATCCCTCAATGTTTTCTGGTTTAATTCTTAGCTTCCACTGAGCATTTATGGACATATTTTTACACTAGAATTTAGTTTCTTTTTGATTAAAAAGAATTTCTAAATTATTATTCTAAAGTAAATTCATGAAAAGTTTTAAGCCTATTGAAATAAGTAATTTCTGAATGACCAACTCTTCCAAAAAGTTTTTAAAAAATTCTAGCTGGAGTGTGTTAGTGGAACGTGAAGAGTTCCCTCTCCTAAACAGGCTAAAATTGCACAATTTTGTAACTTGTTGAAATGTTCTATTCTATAAACTTTCCATAAAACTTAATTTCTTGTCTGAGGTTAAATATGGTTGTTGTTAGGTATAAATGTTTATTTAAAACAAACAAATAAAATCAAGTTAGAAAGCCCATGGAAATGAAACCTGGGTCCAAGATCTTCAAAAGAGAGGTGTCAAAAGGCAAGCTCTTAAACCTTAAATATATAGCTTAATTTTCAAAGTACTGTAAGACATGCTGTAGCCATGCTGGTTCAAAAATTATGTGAAAGGCAAAGATTTTTTAGGGTGATATATTTTATTGGACTGAGTATGTAGTTAGGGGATAAAGCTAAACAAGCTTTTGAATCCAAGACATTCTATTTAATTTTCAAAAGCACTGATGATCATCCAACAGAACCTGTTGACGTCAATGGAAACCTCTGAATGCTCAGTACTTTTTAAAATTATGCCATTTATTTAAGTGCCTAAATAAGATTAGTCTTAGGAGCCTCATAAGACACCGAATGTTGGCTTAGAATGAAATGCTTCTTTCAACCTTATTGATATTATGACTCTAAAATGAAATCTTGATTGTTGGGAGGGAGAAAAGGAATACAATCCTTTGCCTGATCTACTTTACATACAAAGCAATGAACACTTTCTATCATGATCCATATATTATCATTCTACATTTCTGTTCTGTCTACGGTGCACAGTAACTGAACCTAAATTCATGTTTACATTGTTGTAATGTTCTAAGAACTAGCATAAAGGTTTCACTGAATAAAATGAAGACTCCTTATATGTTCCAATTTTTTTTTTAGTGACAGACAAATGTCATTTCAAGCATAGACAATGTGGCCAGTCAATCTATACTGATCCTTATATAGCTCCACCTATTACTTTCTTCCCTTGCAATTTGCGGCATCATGAAAACTAGCTCTGTACAAGGATAACAGGTGCTGTTGTGTTGTTGTACCAACACAGAGCCTTACTTTTACATTATACTATTTAAATATGCACGTACTGAATCTTCCAGTACTAACAGTTGCCATTTTTAAATACTTTTTTCCCTCCCTTACTCCTCATAGAATGGGATGTGCTCCAACATGTTTTAATTATGTTCTTTATTACCATCCTGCACTGAAACACTTTGTTATCCTACGGATTTTGCAGAATTGAGTAACTAATTTATTAAGAGTTTCACTACATGGCCTTCTGTCTCCCTACATGACCAACATCTCCCTTTTTTTCTGCCTGCCTCTTCACAACAATCTACTCCCCCATTGTTATTTTAACATTTTATTTCTTGCTTTTCAGATCTATCTTAACTTGGCATGAGCAGGTTTCCAACTATTTGAGATGCAGAATGTTCATTCTTCTAGAGTTTGACCAGTGTAGCAATTCAGATCTCAAGATCAGAATCCTGGTTATTCACTACCTGGCACTTTGGCACACTTACATTTATGGAAAGTAACAGTAGCAGTTTACATCCATTTGGCACATGAAGAAATACAGTGTTTAAAACAATACAGAATTTGCCACCAAAGTATTGTTTTTGAGATTTCTAACAAGCTAACACTGTATGTAGATATATTTCCTATGCAACTTTTCCAGAAAATCTCATTCCCAAAAAGGTGCAAGAGAATCTCCTTTTCTTTCTATACGTTCAACTTTTAGGATGAGATAACAATTTAATCTTTTGTATAATATATCTACACTAGTTTCTTTTATTCCTGTGACCTTGTGTTCAGAAATAAAGAGCCCCCACAGCTTATACTAACAACAAAGTTGTGGATAAAAAACCCCTCCCCATCCCCCACCCCAATAATGTTACTGTGGCTCCTTTATATTCTTCACATAACACTGGTCAAACTACAAATGATACTTCTAGTTAGCAACCTCCTAGTCTTCAGACAATCTGCACCCTCTGTAGACCAATTAAATAGTTCACAGGTGTTCATATTAACAGCTTTAACACAAGAACATGTTTACTTAAGGATCTTCTAAGTATTTATAATAATAAAATTAAATATAATGTCTTTAAGAAACCAGGATTACATACATGTTTTCAATATTGGACTGACTTAGCAAGAAGTGTGGTTATAAACCAGAATATCAGAACCATTTCTGTATATATGAATGACAGGATGTTGTTACAGGGTACCTTTAAACCATTCTAAATCTGTGGATTTTTAGGCAGTGTTGAAGTTGGTCCAATTTCAGAAGAGTAGCAGGTGAAGCTGTAATACTGTCTCTGACCTACATAATTATGACTTGCTACTAGAGGGCCTAGCAAACAGGATCATGGTCAGAAGCCAGGTTTCTATCCTTCCTCTGGGAAAGAAGCCCCAAAGTTAATTGTGGGAACAGCATAGAACCCAGGTACACATGTCCCTGCAGAATCCATGCTCTCATCACACTCAGTGCTAGGCACCTCTTTTCCCCTCCCCATCAAGGAATGTGGGGAGCTGGGAAGGAAAGACACACCCCTCCCTCTCAAATTTTCTTGGCTAGGGGACTGTTACCTGGATTTGGGTTACACTCTAAGGGGATGGATGTGTGCCCAGCCCAGGGACTTGGATCAAGTCACCTGGGGTCCTTGGAACTGGCACCATGGTTGAGAGTAGGTGCAGGCTTGATATCAGGAGGCATTACTTTACGGTTAGGGCTGCCAAGCTCTGGAAGGGGCTCCCAAGGGAGGTGATGCTCTCCCCTACCTTGTGGGTCTTCAAGAGGAGGTTGGATAGATATCTGGCTGAGGTATTATGATCCCAGCACTTGTTCCTGACCAGCGCAGAGGGTTGGACTTGATGTTCTGGGCGGGGTTTTTTTGAGGTATGAACAAATACTTGATTTGAAATAAAAGATTTTGCTGATAGAACTGCATTTCCTGGCTTGCCCTAGTGAGTGTGCATGTTTACCAAAGATCTGGGTTTTCTTTTTGCTACCAAGGATCTGGGTTTTCTTTTCACTGCAGAAAAACATGGATTTTCCTCTTTAAAGGACGAAGCTTTAGGTTTCCCCTTGCAGGCTGGCAGCCTTCCAGCCTGCAAGGAGCTGCTTGGGTTGATTAGAGGCAGAGGGTGCCATGTGTATCTGTGCATGCACATGCACACGTCCAGGATACAGCCAGGCAGGGTGGTGGGAGTGGCCCCAACAGCTGGATACAGGTAAGTCAATGGGAATTGGGGGTTGGAGGGCCAGGGCTTGGGTACTGTCCAGGGGGCTGTGTGTGTGTGTGTGTATGGGTGTGCATGCATATGGTAGGTGTCTGTGGAAGGGGATGGGTGTGTGAAGGAGAGTGGGTGCCTGCCAGTGCTGGGAAAGGTGTCTGGGTGCTGGGACTGCAGCAGGACTGACAGAAGATGCCTGCCTCACCAGCAGAGAATGGGGGCATCAAGGAGCTGTGTGGTTGGGCCAGCAGCACTGGGGCTGGAGCCTATTTTTGCTGGGGCGGGGCAGCCAGGAGACTGCCTGTGGGGGAGCATGGCAGGCTGCCTAGCACGGTGCAGGAGCCCCAACCCAGGGTGAAGAGTGCCACAGGCCTTCCTTCCTCCTCCTTCTAGCCCACACCAGGGCCAGATTTGCTCTGCTGCCACCCACATGAGCAGGAGCCACCACAGATGTTGTGTTTTGTCCAGATTGGGACAGGGTCAGCTGGAGGCCCCTTTGGCAGGGCTGGGGGGAGCAAGGGGCTGTGAGTCAGGAGTGAGGGTCACCCAGAGGGCTGGGAGGCTTTGGCTTGGGAGTGAAGGGTGCCAGGTGGGGTGGGGGTCAGGTGAGCGGGGCACTAGCAGCCTCAGAGGGCTGTGGGTCAAGAGTGAGGGGTACCAGCAGGCATGGAGGGTAGTGGATTGGGAGTGAGGGACCCCAGCATGGCCTGGGGAGCAAGGTACTGTAGGTTGGGAGTGAGGGGTACTGGCAAGGCCAGGAGTGTGCAGGTCAGGAGTTAAGGGCAGCAGCAGGGATGGGGGGCTGCAGGTTGGGAGTGAGGGGCATTGGCAGGGCTAGGGAGAGCTATGGCTTTAGTTTTGTTTTACATTTAATTTCTGAGGCAATAATACTTGTCATTTACTGTAACAGTTAGAAACTGCCCTCCTCCCACAATTATATACCCTCTGACAGGTGTCCTCTTTCTTGGAACTGGAAATATGGTAACCTAATCTATTTGAAGGAACAGAAATATGTTCCATAAATGTGCTAGCAAGTACAATATGGCTCAAACAGTTGTTAGCTTAATTTCTACTCATCTGTATCCACTAGCAAGTCTGGTTACCTTTGCACAGCCATTTGATGTGGTCATGTAAGATAATCATTGCAGATGGTGCATCTTCATGAATGATATTGCAACATCAAGTGAAGTTTTCACATGCTTAAAGTAAAATTCCCAACTCAACAGAAGCAAAACATAATAGGTCATCCAAACTAGAATTTATAAATGATCCAGATTTAATACCAAGCATTTGAAGTGTCAGATCATGACAAACATATTAACACCATGATGACTTGAAAGAAGGAATTAAAATAAAATATAAGAAATTCTCTCCTGGAATACAAATTCTGAATCAAAATAAGACTTCATCAAAAACTAAAACAAAACGTATCTGCCTGCTACCACTATACCCATTGAAACTTAAATCAGGAAGTCTCTTGTCATCACCCATTTGCATTGAATATAGGTTAGGAATAGGAATCAGTCATTAGGAATAGGAGCTCATGCCTGGAAAGTGGGCTTTAGAAACATATAGTTTCTATATAAGAAGTAGGTAAAACAAGTTCTGCTTTTTCACTTATATAAAAATAAATCTCAGACTTTATAGCCTAACTCTATATAGAGCCATTGGGCTTTCATAATATTAGATGTTTTTTATTATATAATGTCATGCTCATGTCCACAGGGAAAGACTATTTTTAAATATCCCAACTAATGAAATGCTGATTGGCTTTTATCAAAAGCGTTTTCGGTCCATTCCCACGTAGCTGTGAAGAGTATAGTTGGGTATCTTTTATACAATGGGGGACAAAAATCATGCTGATAAAAGCTAGATGAGCCCTCCATATTCCATTAAACAATTTTTGCTCTGAATGTTGTGGGAAAGTCAGAATCATGTAAAAAAACCAACCAACCAAAAAAAAAAAAAAACCAAAATAAAAAACCTAGCCAGGAGACAATCCAATAATCTTGCCTCTGGGAGGGCTCATGATCAGCAGAGCAGCCATACTCTTTACCAGTTCATCTCTACTATATGCCACCTTCATTGTAAGAAGGCAGGATAGGAATGCTCTAATAAATTACTTCTTATCTACTAGCTTTGTAGTACTTAGTGAGCCTTATTATAAATTACAATTATATTGTCTAATTGGGGCTGCTTTGTTTGAATTGAGTGAATGCATGGATTTCTTTTTAATTCACGAACTTGGATACCACATTTAGAATTGTCCCAAATAGTAAATGATTTACTAATGGCTGTTTCATATACCAAATAGATGTAGTCATAGGAACAAAAATAGTATCTACCACAGAAAACTAGTACTACTGTTTTATTATACTTGATCTCTACTTATCTGCTTTAATACTATTAAAGAAACAATCATTTTGAAGTTTCAAATGGGATGTTGTTAAAAGGATGGCAGTAAGTCTTAGGAAGTGAAGAAGTTACAGAAGCCTGCTAACTAAACATTGCAACAGAATACTTAATCATGCCAACAAGAATACCTGTTCCTACAATAGTAATTTCTACAGTGTAAATAAAACCTTATGGACTGCATTACCTAGGATCTAATGAGACATGATTTTTTTTATTAAAACACAGATGTTTCAAATAATTTTTCATGCAATAAAAAGGATAAAAATGCCTTTCCTAATTTTAATTCAGTAGCACATCTTTGTGTATATTTATGTTGGACAGAGAATGGACATTTTTTTCATGATATATTGTGTCTAAAATACTGGATGTCTTACTTTCAATGAAGTAAGGAAGAACACAGTTTTGCAGTAAGAGCTAGGGATGATTAGAAAAGAAGAAATCCATTTAATGAAAAATTAAGTGATTTCTAAATTTATTTTTATTCTATACTATACTAAAAATGAGAAGTTTCAAAGTTGTTGTTTTTTTTAAGCATCTTGTATAACTGTTCCACTCACCTGTACAATGTTGAAAATATGATGTTCCGAGTAGCTTAAAGTTAAACAATATTTTTCAGTTTTTGGTTGGGAATTTATTAAACATATGACAATATTCATTCAGAATTCCAAAGAATTCCAAAGAAAACATCTATGACTGAATAAATATTGTCATATATTTGCTGTATATTTCAACAAATATACAAACTAGAAAAAAATATATTTTCTCTAGTTTGTCTATTTATTTTCAAAACATTAGATAGAAAAAGTCTTTATTAAAAATCCCTTCATAATATCCTTTCCCCAGCAACAATTTTTTTCACTGCTTAATTTTTCTATCTAAAAGTTTTGCTATGTGGACAAAACAACAAATATTTGATGACAGCAATGATACAAATCCAGTAGCATTATTTTTATAAATAAATTTTATACTAGAGCATTCTGTGTAATCTACTGAAATTCTAAGTTACATTAATATTATGTATTAGTTACTAATAGTAATAGTATTTCCTCCATGGTAAATCAAATAATTTCAAGACAATATTGAAAAGCCATAGAGCTGTGCTAAAAAAAAATGTTAAAGGCATAGAGACAAGCACAAGCCTGTTCAAACCTATATTTCTCTCACATACACTTAAGGTCATCACTAGTTACTTGGTGCCTATTTACTTTCTTTCACAATTTTCTATCTACTTTGCAGAGAACATTAAATAATGGTCACCTTTGTCAATACTTTCATGAAGGCAATGAGTGCCTTCATCCCTGTGCTAGCCAACAGCATGTATAACCTTATTAGTATAATTTAAAGTTGAGTGGGGGTGTCTGCACATACAATTTGAAGCAATATGCACTGGAGTTTATTGAACCAGAGTTTATTGCTCCCAGGCATGCTGCTTGCACGTGCAATGGGGACTGCAGCACAATGCACTGGGTTAGGGCAGGCTCTGCTGGCATGGGGCACCAGGGGTCAGCCTGTTAGCCTGGGGCTGCCCCCACCCCTAACTCAACATGCTGCAGAGGGGCTGGCTGAGGCATGAGGGTACTTCAGTGTGGGGCTAGCACTGTGCCCCAGCCAGCCGGGGCAGTGTCTACATGTGCACCGCTGTAGAATAAAAAAAAAACTCTGGAGCAGGATAGTACTTGTATTTACAAATACTGTCCTGCTGCAGTTAATTAGTTTACTGCAGTTTAATAGGGGTGCACATGTAGATGTGCAACATTTACTGCAGAACAAATTAGTCTACTCCACAGTAAGTGTCTCATGTAGATGTGACCATTTGCTATACATTTACACTTAATAGTAAATAATGAAAACAGAGAAATAGAAGGAAATAGAAAATGCATGGACACAAGAAAAAAAGTATAGGAATAGGCATAGTGATGATCAAGGCATTTTGAATTTTCTTTTCATCTGGAGTCTTTTCAGTTGTAAAATAAAGTTACATCAAACACAGTTTCACTAAGGACTCAAAGTATGATTCTGTTTTTTCTTGCTTTACAATGCTGTATTATCCCCCCCCCCCCCCCCCCCCACCAAATACACACACACACACCACCCACACTTTGCTGAGTGGGACAGAAATGCTAACAGGTTTACACTGTTTGCAACCTTTTGCTCTGATTCTACAACTCCTTTTGGGCAAAACCCTATGCATGATCAGAACCCTATGCATGATGCAGGACTCAAAGAACCCAAGTAAGAGAGAGAAACCTAAAGAATTAGTGATCATTTTCCATGAAAACCTATCTGATGAAACACTTCAGATGGTTGTTTTTTTTGTGTGATAAGCTTCCCCCAAACAATACAATATTATCGTTTTTTCATAAAAATGTTGACTCAACTTTCTTTTGACTTGCTCAATTTTCTACCAACTTTAATGAAAGCTGAATCATGCCTATCATGATGGTGCGTGTAATATTTTACACACTTCACCACTATTTTCTCTTTTATACCACTGACTAAAACTAAGGCTAAATTGATACATGTAATCTTTATAGAAGATAACACTCACCTACAGTTAGTTGTCCAGTTAATTGTCCCATGTGATTTCGTGCATTCACTGTTACATTCCTGTCAGACTGTAAGACCAGTGGGCTATCCTGGGAAAAATATATAAGGCAAAAAAATGAAAAAGTATTATCATAAAATTAAGATAGAACTAGAACACACACATGACAGGAGAAGCAACTCTTTCCAAACAGGATATTCTTATTTAACATGAATAATTAATTCAAAACATTTTACATATCCAATTTAAATGAAAGTTTGCTGCTAAAAATATTTTATTTTTGGAGACTAAGATTGAAATTAATTTCTTTTTTTTTCTATGAAGGCCATGTTTGGATGATAGGTATAAGCTCAAAAGAACTAATTGTTGCAAATTACATTAACCATAAGTATATATTTAGGGTAGATGCTGTATTAATTATATGATACATTATACTATCATTACTGTCTTAGTTCATGCTATATCAGGGGCAGGCAACTATTTCAGGCAGAGGGCTGCTCACCAAGTTCTGACAAGCTGTCGAGGGTTGCATGGGTTGTCTTGCCCCTTGACAGGTACCCTACCCCTGGCCACCATCTTGGGACCCAGAGTCCCACTCCTTGGCCCCAACCTTTGCTATTGGAAGCCCTTCCCATCACCCCCAGAAATACTCCTGTCAGCAAGGGGTTTTGCCACCTCAGAATCAGAAAAACACCAAATTATATTCTAAAAAATCAAACAGCTACAACATTCACTAATTTGATTTCAAAAAATATTTTTGTCCTGATTTACATGTGTTTGTGTAGTGTACATAGAGGTGATTGTATATAATAGTTTAAAATGAAGTCTTACTCTTGTATACTGTGTGGGACTGGGGGGCGGATAGGTGCGTGGGATGTGGGGTGAAGGAGTATGCAGGTGTGTGTAGATATATGGGGTGTGGGTGGGTATGGGGTTTGTGGGGGAGGATGGCTGGGGTCTGTGTGGGGGTGTGGGGGTCTGTGTGTATGGCAGTGCAAGGGGTGTGTGGGTGCATGTGTATGGTTGGCTGAGCATGTGGGACTCATCCTACGAACACACACACACACTCCCTCTCCCTCCCTCATTGCACACACAGTGTGCTTTGCTCACTATACCCACCCACACAGTGTGCTTCACTCACTACACACACACAAACACAGTGTACTTTGCTCACTACACACACACACACATACACACTGTGTACTTCATTATATATACTCACACTCTCTCTTTCTCTTCCCTTCCCTAATTGCTCTCTCTCTCTCTCTCTCTCTCTCTCTGTCTCCCTCTCCCTCATTGTATGGACACACACACACACACACCCCTCCCGCTCAGGCTTTGGTGTGTATGGGGGGATGGGATTAGGAAGGGGCTGTGGGGCGGCGTGGAGCCAGCCTGGTCTCTCCTGACTCCTGCCGGCTGCCCCTGGGTCCTACTGCCCCTGACTTATGCCATCTGTGACAGCAGCTAGGAGCACATAAATATTATTTTTCTAAACTTCTTAGGTATGCTATGGGCCAAATCTGGACCGCAGGCCATATTTTGCCCACCCCTGTGTTATATACTACTCTCCTTTGGTCACAGCTAATCAGTATTATAACCTAACTTAAACTATATATGTCTTTGGTGTTAATACAAATGGTTATTCTATTTTGAAGACGGAAAAAAGAGGCAAGGAAGGTGAGTGCTTTGCAGCATAGCTATGGCCAAGCCAGCTTAAGTACTACTAGCAGTCTACTCTGCTACCAAGAAACTCAGCAAGTCCTAACTGCAAGTATTCATTAAATTTCTTGGATGAGTTTTTCAGCCCACATCAAACATCATGCTTCTCTGGCTATACTTTTAGCAGGACCCAAGATATTCAGTTGAAAGCTAGCCCAGCTATGCCTATATTATTCAGTAGTCTGAATTACAGGCACACATTGTTTCTTATCTCCTGCATGTCTAAATGAGAACATTTTACAAGGACAGTTCTGTTTTTTTGTAGTTGTCCTTGATATCCTGAGAACTTCTTTATGACACCTAAATCATTCCATTTTATTTAGGTAAGCAGTTTAAGGTTTCAGGTAAAGTTTTGCATAAGTCATTGCTATATTGAAAAAACCCAACAACAATTACCACATTTTTACTCTCATTAGTTATCAGGCACAGTTATCTTTGTATCTTTGTATCATGTCAGTAGCTCCTCAAGGTTAAAGCTTGTCTTATCTTGCCAGGATGCATCATCTTGTTGCTACTATGGATTCTATGAGTACATAATCAATAGGGGTGTACAAAGCGGGCCCTATTTGATTCAGATTTGGATTCAGACTGAATCAGGGACAGTGATTCGATTCATGGATTCGGATCACTGTCCCGATTCGATTAGCTGAATTTGAAACTGAAGATTCAATGCTGATTCTGAGAATCGGTGATATGGACATAGATACAGCTTTAAATGTTTTTTCTTCATACCTTGATGTACCAGTATAGCTTTTGAATGCTGAGATGCTGGAGCGCATGGAGTGTCCCACAGGAGTGGGGTGGGGGGCCATCCATGTGCCAAGTGTGGAGCCAGGAAGTGGACTGGAAGTACTTCCAATCCAATTCCAGGTCCACCAGGGAGCACAAAGCCTGCCCCGCCTCCGCACCTGCCTGGCTTGGCGATCAGCCATGGGGGTACCCCAGGTGCCCCCCATTGTCAAGCCAAGGGGGCATGGGGGCCCCCCTGCGTGCTCCCTGGCAGACCCAAAAGTGGACTGGAAGTGCTTCTGGTCCATTTTCAGGTCTGCTGCCAAGCGTGCTGAGGAGCCCCCCATGCTCCTGTGTGATGCTCCATCTAGCCTACCATTGCAGCATTCATGAGCCGCCTGCTACCTAGAGGTATGTAGAAAAAACATTTAAAGTTGTGTATATGTCTGAATCACTGAATCTTTCTGAATCTCTCTAAATCAATTCAGATGGTTCCGAATTGAGCCAAATCTGCACCGATTTGAATCATGGACTGAAGCTTCACACAGCACTAATAATCAAGTCACTGTAAAATCTTTACTTTGGCTTATAAGAGCAGGGGGTTGAGGAGGTAACTGATTGATATTGTTATCTAAAATATAGAAATGGGGGAAGCAGCAGAAATGGGGGAAACACAAAACAAAACAGCAGAGTCCAGCTGCTTTTTACCTGTGGAAATCAAATAATTCCAAAACAGGCCAAAACAGGGATCTCATGAATATTTTATGATCCTGAAAGTATGTTTTTATTTTTGAAAATATAACATCTCATTTGTGGAGAGCAAATCCCATAGGAAAAAAAAAGACTTCCAGAAAAATATTTCCTAATGATCTTCTTTATCTAAATTTATAATGTTGGGGTCTGCCTCAATCAGTGATTCTCAGCCAGGCTGCTGCATCACTCTAGGGTGTCTTGACATCCTTTCAAGGGTGCTGTGGGGTGCCATACAATGTGCAAATATGATTCAGAAACACCCCCCACCCCAACATTTCAAAGAGAAATTCATAGTGTAGAAAACTGTCTGACCTGTTGTCTTTCTAAGTTATTTGCAATAGAAGAATTGCTCTGTTGTTTTTCTACAGTCAAAAAATGAGTGACAGTGAAGAGCTGACACTTTCTAAGAGGTGTCTTGAATCGTACTGAAGCAGAGACAGAGCACAGCAGTGCCACCTGGTGTCTGAGTGGGAGGGTAACACCTTGAAGGGAGCTCTTTTCAGGACTTTGTAGACCTCTCCCTGCTCCAGTGTGTACTTTTGCTGTTGCTGAGTACCATCTGGCTACCTCTCTTTAATA
Source organism: Alligator mississippiensis (assembly GCF_030867095.1). Lineage (NCBI taxonomy): Eukaryota > Metazoa > Chordata > Crocodylia > Alligatoridae > Alligator > Alligator mississippiensis. The sequence continues at coordinate 62,747,275 of NC_081825.1, forward strand.
CTCCTAGATTGCAGGTAGGTTTCTTTGGGAGTCCATGCTTTGGGGAACTAAGTATTGTGGAACAGGCAGGGGAGGGCAGAATTGTGTAGGCTGTAGTCAGAGGCATCAGGCTGTGGAGGTAAGTAGGTGACCCTTGTATGGGGGAAGCATGGTGTAAAACCATTGCTGCAGTCAAACAGGGTTGCCAACCTTAGGATTTATTATTATTATTATTATTAACTGCAAATATTTTATAGGCACCCAAACTTTTTTTTTTGTTTTGATTTGATTTTTGCTGTGGTTTCTGTTAAACTCTTAAACTTGAACACAGTCCTTCTAGCTAGGGTCTGGCAGCAAGGCAGGACCTGGCACAAGAGTTATATTTACATTCTATAACTGTCAGAACACATATCAGTAAAACCATGCATCAGTTTGGTTGTCAGTAAAAATGTTGCAGATTGTCAGGGGGAAAAAATATTGGGTTGGTAATCCTGGCCTTAATTTTTTTAATGTTTTCATGAAACATCCTTCTGACACCTCCAGGTAAAATCCATGCAATGTATTTCATGCAGCAGAAATTTGGGAGCTGGAACTGGGGCAGAAGTTGCCTGCTTTTTGGTAAACTGCACATCTCTGAGTGAGCACATGACACCTGTCTGCTCCTTAATACATGTGCTGTGGGATGGAGTGGGGGCCATTTTAATTAGAATTCTAATTAAAATGCTTGCAGCATCTCATATATTCAGCATCCCACACTTCAAAATGGTGGCAGGGGCACTTTGACTCATTTGATGAGATTTAGTTAAAATGCCCCTGCTGCCATTTTGAAATGCAGTGATACTGAATATGTGTCATGACAAGGCTCCCAAATAGTTCTAATTAGGTCAAAACCAATTCCTTAAACTCATATGCATGTGTATAGGCATCTTATGAGTTTAAGGAATTGGTTTTGACCTGACAACCCCTAAGTGATCAGAGAAGCCTATATAACTGAAAGCTTCTACTCCTGTGAAACACTGACACAGTTGTAAACAAATAAAGCGCTGATGTTTAATCTTTCTCACTGTAAGAGGGACTGGCAGGACTTTCTCTGTAAGTACGTCAAGACTTTGGGATACTCATTCAAACCTTAACCCAAACAGCTTCAATCTGCTAACTTCCAGGGCATGCTCCAGATCCTATTTATTTCACTTGGCTTTTCAAGTAGAGACTTGAGGTGTAAACAGAAAGAGAAGGTTGTTAGCATTTGATTAGGAACTTTTGCTTGGCACAAAAGGTGATTTTAAAGGGTCATTATTTTGTGATTTTAAATAATTGGGAAGTCACTCTGAACATGTCTCTTGGTTCTTTTATTGTTCAAAATCAAAATCAAATAAAATGAACCCAGGCACCTGTGGTAAGTTTTTTATCTTTCTAGAAAAGATAAATTATCTTCCTTTTTCCCACCTCCTCAACTTCCTTTTCCCCTCATTTTAGTTGGGAAGCACTAAAGGACCCACAGTTTGAATGATGAATTTGAATTAGACTTTAATTTAGTCCACCTCCCTCTGACCTTTCATTTGGCTTTCCTTTATAATAGAAAAACTCTTATTGATTTCCCCCTGATTTTTAACCTCAAAATGTTCAGTCCATAGAAACATACTTTGACCTAATTTCTAGCATTGTAAATATGTTTGTCTATCACTGGACTATGCAACTACCTTACTTAATGGCTTGCCAAGCAGCTTGCCCTCATGGAACCTGTCAGATGAAAGGTGCTGCTTGGCTTGTCCATTTTTCCAGGTGCAGAGCTATAACTGTCTGCAAGACACTGTGTTCAAAGCAAGCATTTGAGCTGAGAATATGACCATATCAAGGGATGTATCAGCAACAAAAGCAGCTGCTAGGGATATTTTTCTCAGCACTAATTTGATTTCTGCATCCCTTATGGACCTTTGAAGATCATTAGCCCAGGCAACTGCTGCTCTGGCAAGCGGCTGTAGTAAAAGACAGCTGTGTGGCTGACACCTCAAAAATGTATCTTTAAAAATCCCTTTTCTCTCTGCTTAATCAATGGCATAAGAGAAAGAGCCTCCTTAGCCAGAAAAACCAAACTCTTACTATGACAAGTTATTTGCATCTACTTTTCTTTCTGAACTGAGAACCTAAATTTTGGGATTTACTGTGGCAGCCATTTGATTGCTTAGATTTCTCAGTAACTTTTTCTGATTAGAAGAGTTCTTCCTTCTTACTTGTTTTATCTTCCCTCTTACTTAGAAATACTTATCTTTGCTGTTAATATTTTTCTACTCCTCGACTTTCTTGGGATGGTGCTCTGATTATAAAATGATGACCTAGAATCTTCACTACAATGTCATGAAAATATCAAGGTGCAAGCCTGTCCTGAATTTCTTTACTCTCCTCACTCCACCCTGGATACATTAATGAAACTATAAGCCATCAAGAATAAGGAAAAAAGTGAGGGCATCAGTCTGTATTTGAAATCATGCATCTTACGCATGTACTTATAGGATGAAATCCTGGCTCACTTGAAGTCACTGGCAAAACTCTCATTGACTCCAGTGGAATTAGAATTTCACCCATAGGGCTTAATAGTAGGTTTTGGTCCATTCTGTCTAAAAAAGAAACTTATAGAAATTAGTGTTTTAACAGTCTACTGAGAAGGGACCTGTGAAGGTCAATGAACTTATACCTGTATAAGGCAAATTTGAGATGAACACATGTGCTAAGAAAAAAAGCCTAATCTAGACCTTGAATGTGCTAAGGTGGGATCACTCTCTTGAAACCACTAGACATGCCATTTTTGATGTGGCCTTTTAATACTCAGTAATGGATGTGATAGTTCACAATATTTGAGTGTTGATAAAAGTAGTCAGTTGAGAGTTATCATCAAAATATGATCAATGAGCTTTTCCTGTGAAAAGAAAATTAAATCTACATTTCAAAACAAATGACACAAAACAGAAAGACAGAAGATTAATTCCCTCATCCATTCAAATTTAGGAGAATTGTATCAATGGAAAAATCCTTTTTAAAAAATCAGACAGAATTGGAACTATAGCGTGGTTACTCATATGTGATTCATAATGTATCTAGGCTGCCAAATTAGGAGCTACTGAAAAGTACATTAGTAATAATTACATATATTGAAAGGTATCAAAGAGCCTTAGATGATGCTTGACAAGAAAAAAAATCCTTACAGCTTCTGAAGAGAGAGGTTAAATAGTCTGCAACTATTCCATCTCCATGATGGTGACTTTACAAATTACTCGTTCATAAATAGTAAGAAAAAGTTGGAGTCGGGTCGTGATTCCTTCTGGCCACTCCCATCCGTTATTAGTGAATCAGGGGCATACAGACTAATAGATACGCTCTATATTTAAAAAAACACATATTCATATTGCATGAAAAATTTGCTTTGATCTTCCTACTTAGAATATTGAGAAGGAACAACCTATAATAAAGGTCTCCATTATGCTAATATTATTTTTTGGGTATTGAGGCTTCTTAAACATATGCAAGGAAAGAAGTGATAAACTAGGCCTTCCCTAACTCCCCAGATAACATCTCCAATAACAAGTTCAGCCTCTGCTCATTCTTGAGTTCTGCACATATACCTTGCTATCACAAACTGGGACAAAAGCCATCTGAGCAGGACAGGCGGGTTCAACTTCCTCCTCCAGCAGACAACAGTAGCCTACCATGTAGGGGAGCCTCAAATGACACCTACCTAAAAGGTAACAAAGCACCTTTGTGCATTGATGGGCACTCCTCACCTTGATGGGCATTTTTGGGAGGCACTGTGTTTTTTAAGGCCCACTTTACTTTAGGTTATCCACTGTCAAACACCAATTACTGCCAAAGTCTATTGCCTAAAGTCTAAACTGAAATCCGTAATGATACTGAATGCATGTAAGAAACAGAAACTGGATCTTCCACCAGGTTTTCTTAGGGCTTTGTTACATATTACGTTTGGGTGGCTTCTGGAGCTCTTAACCCAAGAGTGAACAATTATTTGGGCTGCAGGTCCACTTTACTTAAGAACTTTTGGTGAGTTTTTGAGGGCTGAGAGGGGAGGGGGATTGATCATATCCAGCCCACTGGCCTGCCAGCTGCTGCTGGGAGCTTGAGAAGGAGGACTTTATCCTGCACCTCTCTGGTCTGCTGCAGCTGGGGCCATACCAGGTCATAGTGCAGATTACTGTGCACTCCCACATCCACCCCCTTCCATAGCTGAGCTCCCTATTGGTGTTGCACAGTCCTGGCACCATGGCTACTGACAGCCGGGTCTGCACAGGACAGGGTGCAATGCAGTGTGGGTAGCCACTAAAGGCAACTTTTATCCTTGGTCTAATTGGGAGCATGTGAGAGATGGGTTGGAGAGGGGGTGGAAACATGAAGCTGGGAGGCAAAGAGCTAGTGGGAGGAGTGAATAATGAAATGGAGGTGGGGGAAGGGTGGTAAAATGAAGAAAATCAGCCACTGTAGGATAAAATAAAATGACAATAAAGGAGATAAACCTGCCATGCAATGGCATAACTTTAGTCACCTAAAGAGTGCTTAAAACTAGTTCCAGGTGGCAATATGTGGATAATTCAGGGGTTAAGAGCTTCTGGAGCCACGTAAAATGAATGTGCAACAAGACCCTCAGATTTGTGTTACCCAGGTCACGTTCCATTAATGTGTCCACTCCCCACATATGAGCCACACAGGTTGCAGTCCCCCAGCATGCCAGAATGCAGTGTCCCCTCTCTAATTCTTCTGGTCCGTGTGGAGAAACTTTCCACCCCCTGCCAAGCCAACTCCTCCTCCATGCCTGCAGTTATGACTTCCCACCCTCATGGCTGCAACCCTGTGCAAACAGCTCACAATACACATACCAGGCAGACACATTACAAGGCATGGATGGGTCCAGGAGTGGAATCTGAGGGTGTGGGGGAGAACAAAGAAAGGGGCTGTATTAGATCCCCATGAGCTGAGGCCTCCTTCGTGAGGCAGGGGCAGTAGCTCCTCCAAAAACACCTTCCCTTCACTTCCCCCAAGTCCCAGACACCCAGGAAGCATGACCAGCAGCCCCCCATACCCATATTCCAAATCCTAATTTATTAAAACACATGGCCCTCTTTAATGCACTTATTTCTTTTTTAAATCTTTTTAAAAAATCCCTCAATGGCTGACTTTTTTCATTTCCCTACCCTTCCTTTCCCCCCATTTCCTTTCACCTCCCAGTTTCATTTTCTAAGCTCCCCACCCCTACTCTCATACACTACCAGCTACAACTTGTCTTAGTTCACCAGCCCTGTAATGTAAACTCACAGCTGTAGCTCCTAGTCAGGCCCCTGCTTGCCAGCCCTCTAGTGACAGTTGTGCAGGTGGGGAAGGTTTTTAGCTTTAAGGTATGACTGCTCCAAACTCAAACTATCCCTAACATCGATCAGTATCTGAGAAGCTCAAAGTGAAATGTGTAACAACAGGGCACAGAAAACATGGTTTTCTCTAAGCAACATAGTGAACAGACACACATTCACCCTTTGGTGATAGTGGAGGGGAGTAGGGTAGGGGCAATCTTAGACCTGGTTCCACCATTTTTTAAACCAGTCTATGTGGCAAACTTCTGTTCTCTTATGAGTACAGACCAGTTTTCAGTGATGGACTTCTGTTCTGTTCTGGGGGTTACACTGGGCAATAAGCTGAATATGAGCCAGCAGTGTGCCCTTGTTGCCAAGAAGGCTAATGGCATACTGAGCTGGATTGGTAGGTGTGTTGCCAGTAGGTCATGGGAAGTGATTATTCCCCTCTATTCAGCACTGGTGAGTCCACATCTGGAGTACTGTGTTCAGTTTTGGGCCCTGCACTACAGAAAGGATGTGGACAAATTGGAGAGAGTCCAGTGGAGGATGACAAAAATGATGAGGGGGCTGGGGCACATGACTGAAGAAAGACTGAGGGAACTGAGCTTATTTAGTCTAGGGAAGAGGACACTGAGAGGGGACTTAATAGCAGCCTTCAACTACCTGAAGGGGGTTCAAAAGAGGATAGAGCTAGACTGCTCTCAGTGGTGGCAGATGACAGAACAAGGACCAACAGTCTCAAGTTGTAGCAAGGGAAGTTTAGGTTAGATATTAGGAAGAATTTTCTCATTAGGAGGATTGTAAAAAACTGGAACAGGTTACCTAGGGAGGTGGTGGAATCTCTATCCTTGGAGGTTTTCAAGACCCAGCTAGACAAAGCCTTGGCTGGGATGATCGACTTGGGGATGGGTCCTGCTTTGAGTGGACTAGATGACCTCCTGAGATCCCTTTGAACCCTAACTTCCTATGATTCTAAGTTTAAGCCAAAGTAGACTAATTAATTTTGCAGTAAAATATCTCTGTCTACACATTAGGCCAGAGTAAATTAATTGACTCCACCATAGGTTAGTACTGCCAGGTACAAGTACTATCCTATGGTGGAGTAATTTACTTTGCCACAGTGCATGTGTAGATGCTGACAGGGCTGGCTGGGGCACAATGGTGCTTCAGTGTGAGGACTGCCTGCTGCTAGCCCTGCATGGAAGCACTCTTGTGCCCCACCTTGCCCTCCACAGTATATCAAGCCAGCTTGTAGCAGTCCTGTGCTGTCAGGCTGACCCCTGGGGCCTCCTGGCAGCTTTGGCTGCTCCACCCTGGCTCAGCATGCTGTGGTCCCAGATGTACATACAAAAAGGCATGCCTGGGAGCAATAAAGTCTAGTATGAATTGTGCTGGAGTTTATTCAGTCACTTTAATAGCATGTGTGGGTGTGTGCATCATGTACAACATGTAGGAGTCACTGTACTCTGTATGCTTGTTCTGACATTACCTGTATTTGTAAAGCTTTTACAGGAATAATTTCTTGGACAGTGTAAAACCTATGAAAACCTTTTAAGTGGAACAGGTCATCTTATCCACATGAGGATTTTATTTGTATTCACTTCTTCCATGCCTAGAGCAGCCAATCCCTTTAGTGTAGTACTGGTTTCTCAAGCATTTGGCCTGCTTCAGGCACAACAAACAAATTGCTTTAAAAAAATAAACGCTAAAATTTTTAGAGAAAGATTATTTAAGATTTTATTCCCTTGATAAATGATTTCATGATCCAAGAACCTTAGCAAGTAAAAGTTCTGAGACTATGTGGGGGGTGGGAGGGAGAGAGAAGCTACTGGGACTATTTACTGAAAGTAGATATATTAAAAGTTAAACTTGTACACTATGGCAGACTTGCAGAGAGAATCTTTCAAACAAAAATAATTTTCTTAGAAGATTCAGGCAGCAATATTCTCCATTTCCCCAAATGGTTATGAATGTGTTTGTGCCAGATTAATGCAGTAATTCTAATTCAGTTATTCTATAAGGTGCATCTTTACCCTGTCTTATGTCAGAGTAAAAACTTTTCATCTTTCAGTCCTTTTTTCTTGCTCCCGACATAGTGAAACTATAATCTTGTATTTTTGGCACATACAACATGCCATGGAATGATACTAAATTGAGATAATGCTTTGATGATACCAATACAAGAACCGATACTTCACAGAACCAAAGGTGAGGTCTTGAATGAACATACAATTTATCATCAGCAGAATATTTTGATGTCTTCTTTGTGTAGTGCTAGCTAAGTTTGGTGGTCAAAAGATGTGTTAAATGGGTACAGGATATATCAGAGTCTATACTGCCTTTAACTAAAAGCAACATGACAGGAACACAGGCTCCTTCTCTTCTTTAGCCTTTCTACTGAGTCTTTAACAAAAGCAATGTTTAATAAAATCAAAGGGATTACAGCAGAGATGAGGAACTTAAATTGAAGCATGATGATGATAGTCTAATACTTGAAACGTTAGATCTAAAAGATTTCAGTGCAATATATTAAAAACAAACTAGCTACATCTGATCCCACTGTCATCTGGTTATTACCTGAAACAAATTTTGCAATTTGAGTTTATGATAGGCAGAGGACAGTTAAACTATTAGGTGCATAAAGAAATAGTTTAAAGGCTTTCTTAGATTTGAATTTAGTTACAAATACAAGAGATCTTGAAAAGCTACAATTCCTTTATCTTTTCCTGCAGAGCAAGATTAACCTAATTAAAATTAATAAACTTCCACGGGTACTTTATTATCTTTGACTGATATTCCTGCATATTATCAACATATGACTAAGGGAAGTGAAATGTGGTCATAAGAAAATTACATAGTTGCAAATAAATGAATAAATAAATAAATTAAATATTTATACAGAGTGAAGAGTTTCAGGGTGCCTTAATTTGAAATTATTACACTTTATTGTCATGAGGATTATGAAACTGGCTTTTAACAAAAAAGTCCTGTGTTTCTTTGTAAGTGCTTTCTGTTTAAAAATCTGGATCAAGTCTATGCAGAGCAGATACATTTGAACAAATCTGAGAGAAGTTACACATTTCTATGATTTAAAAAACATAGAAAAATATAAGATAGCTAAATAACATTGGAGTTAATTCTTATAATACTTTTTGATTTATGCTTCAAAACCACTGCAAAAAATTGTCTATTCATCAGGTTTTTAGTAAAGTATAGAATTTGGATATTTGTTTTTGAAATTATCCTTTGCTGAGTTAGGAATGTTAGACTAGTATGTTAAAGTTGAAAAACCTGTGGATTTTGCAAATAGTTTAACCAACCTGGACATTTATCACGCCTGTCAGATATTATGCTGAATTGGACTCACTGATATAACAGCAGAGCAAGAAATTTTGCCCTTTCACACTTTCCATCATAAATAAATATGCTGTCCTGCCACTTAAAACAGACATTTTTCATAACTCTTTTACATTTGGGTTAATATAGTTAGGACCAAGCCTAACACCTGCTGAAGTTGATGAAAACACTGATTGACTGAAGGGGCATTGCTTTGGGCCCTTCTTACTGCAAGCTCTCCAAGCTTTCCAGTTCATGTACATCATAGAAAAATCTCTCGTTGGTTTTTGAGTCTTCAGTTGCACTAAAACGAAGCTTGATTCATAAGCCAAAGACTCCTTATAAATGCAAAATGTAATTTCACAACCCTATTTCTCCTTCCCTCCTTCTCTTCCTCCTCCTCTACCTTCTCCTCTTCCTAAGGAGACAGTACAAAATTCAGATGGCTGGCCAGGTATAACTAGGCATCACTATGCATTCATGTAATATAACAAATCTACAAGCTGTTAGGTCATCACAATTATGCCTCTGCTGCAAGCAATAATTACCTGGGTTTTTTTCTTTCCAAAATTAACGTAACACCAGAGCAAAAGGAAATCATTTGTTATTACTGGTACAAAATCTATGATACAATTGCACTATAGATATGACCACTTGATTGAACAAACTATTTTGGCCATTTTTTCCTCAAAGCAGAAAAAAAAAATTGGCACTGAAATAAAATGTTTAGAAGGAATAAGATAATTTATTTAGGTGTATACATTTTGGACTCATTTTTTCTGGGGTGGAGGACAAGGGAACTTACTACCATTTAATTATTATATCACAGTATAGAACTGACATAGTTTAATTTTTATTTATGAAGTCTTTATTAATCTATCATGAGGTAATTATCCGAAAGGGCAGCAATGTATTTTTAGATGACCTTATAAAGAGTCATTTTATTAACAAGCTCTACCCAGAAGCAATGATAGCAGGATTCACATTTGTTGCCAACTATTCAGGTGTTTTAATACGTTTGGACAGATTTAGAGTTACCAGTAGGGTAAGCTAATTAACTCAGCTTTGAAGGGTACGGCCAATATCCACCTAGGAAAACTAAAACAATTTACATTTGATATTTTGACTACATTTAGATAAATCACTAGTTTAGGTAAGATAATGTACTTACCTAATGTAGTTAGGTAAGTTAATGTACTATATACAATGAACTATTATTTTGTATTTTAGCCTTAGGACACACTTAATGAAAAACAAAACAAGATATAACAAGTGTTCTGTCTCTTATATGAACAGTGAAACAATGTAACAATGGTGGATACAGCAGAGTGCTCTTTCAGCATACCTAGCTAGCTGTATAAAATGTATAGGACAACTTTAGTTAGTTGATGACTAAGCATTCATTTTCTGTTCAAAAACATTTTTATATCTCAGAAAATATTAAGCGATAATACAAATATTTAAACATAGCTTCTAGATCTGAGCAGCAGAAGTATCTACCTCAATGCTACTTGAGCGCTAGAGCCAACCTTTTAAGATTGATGGGCTTTGATTTCTGGTGTCATGACCCTTGGAAGACCAATGCCTATTGGGGGGTGAGATTATACATTACAGTTAGATCATGTTAAGAGCACTGAAAACTTGAATGATCACACATTAAGGTTAATTTACTAGTGGTAATTGCCATTTAGGTGTCTTGAAGATAAGACACTTCAGGCTAGGATTATCTCTGAGCTGTGCTACCTAGTTTGATTAATTTAACTGCTAGGTTAACCGTTCACCTAAAATAGAACCACCAATTTGCAGTTCTCCAGTATCTGAGGAGGCGCTGCTCCCAGGTGGATTAGCTGTCATCCAGGGTTCTATGGCCCCAGACTCACAGCTAGGAAAAGCCAAGCAGCAGGTAGGTGGGGATAGGATGAGTGGGGAGAGAGAGAAAAGGGGTGCAGGGGTTGGGGGGTGGGCAAGGAGGGGGGGGAGACAGATTAGGATTGCATTTAGTGATTTTTGATGCCTAAAAGCCATGTAAAAGCCAGTTAGACAGAGGCAGACTAAGACTGGTCCTTCCTATTTATTCCTTTCTTTCGGATTTTTATGTTGCTGGGGTGATCTGACCCCAGTTGATTTCCTGCCCCTGGGGCAGGAAGCTGGACCAGATGATCTCGCGAAGTCCCTTCCAGTCCTAATGTCTATGAAATCTATGGCTATATGAACAAAAGTTGTTCAGTAATTGTCTTTGATTTTTCTTCTTTTACTCATCATTTTTGCAGAATCAGGTTTGTGTAAATATTCAGACCAAATCTAAAGTCAAATTCATTTATTCCACAATTACAAGACTGATCATCTACATAATTATCACCAGTTCCATAGGTATGAAAAGAATCAGTTCATTATCTTTTCTATATACTGCCCTAATTAAGTGCATAGTAATTTTTATTATTTCTACCATAAAACTAGGGCTACCTCAAGTTTACATAGGACCAGATTTTCACCTAGATCTCTAGCCAAAGGAAAACCAAAGCAACTGGAGGAAAACCACTTCATCAACAATACCAATGTCATGAAACAAATGATGGGTCTCAAACAACTGAGACCAAGAAATAAGATATTTCATTAGCCAATGGTGACTTTGCTAATTCAGTAAAGTACATTGTCACAACTCTAAATATTTCTTCTTCCAAGTCATGAGATGCATCTACACATGCATTTACCCCAACCTAAATTTACTATGCAGTAAGTTAGTGTGCAATAGGCGGGAATAGGCTGGTGTCTACACCTGCAAGCGTTAAGGTGCATTAATGCTGTGTGGAATGACTTGAGACTAAAGTTAGTCCCATGTTAGTCCACACAAATAGTGTTACTGCACAGTAAGGTGTCTACATGTGTGTTACTGCACAGTAACTAATCAGGCATAAATTTGATACTTGCATGACGCAGGTATCAAATTTATGCTTAAATTGGCATAAATTGCCATATTTACTGTGCTGACTTACACTGACTTGAGTATAAATTTGATACCTGCATCATGTAGATGTGTGCCCATATTGCACAGTAATTTCAGTTACCGCACAATAAAACTGTGCATGTGTTGATGCTCCCATTCTTTCTTATTTCCAAAAAGCCATTCCATCAAGAAAGAGCTGCATAATTCTCCAGCCAGCACTTAAGGTATAGTCTGCAATGCTTTCAATTCTCTTTGGCTTTAGTAGTTGTTAAGGATGCTCAAAAACTTCCAAATGTTACACTTCGAAATCTTGTGAAAGTCAGCTCTCCTGATAGTTCCTCTTCTAAGAGACCACTCCCTTTTACTTCTTTTTTTCTCTTGTCATTTGCTTTTTTGGAAACCAATCACAAAAGAATTCCCTTCAGATGTGTTCCCTTTTTCAGGCTTCCTGCTCAGGTACTCTACATTCCCACAAGCACTTTGAAAAGGTGGAAAACCCAAAGCAATGCTCACAATCTTGTTATCCTTTCTCTGGTTAATATTAGGACATTGAACATACACTGCCATGAGGAAAGCATTATAATGAAATGACAAAATCTTGTTAAATTATTTTTTCTCTTTCAAATTCCAGGTTACAAAATGTGTCTTCTCCCCCTGCAACTCCTTCGTCAAGTCCTTTGTCTTATACGCTGGGAATGTTTGGAGGAGGGGTGTCTGTCCATACTGTCTGTTTCCCCTTCCTCCCTACCACATCTTGGAGAGTTAGGGTGGAATCTTGGTATTTCCAGTCTATTTGATCATGAATCCTTTGTGCATCAGCCATCATCTCTCTTGTAATGAATTCTGACCACACCTATAAGAACTTCATGCTGGGTTCTGGAGAGCCCCATCTTTATTAAAGTCACATGGTGATCTATAACCTCTAGACAGAAATAACCTCTATATTTTACTTTCCCATATAATGCACCATGAAATTTTTATAACATCAACATTTAGTCATGCATAGAGAAGCTCAGTGATATAGAAGAAGTAGTCAATCCAAATAGCAAATAAGAGACCTAGGGTTTCTGAAATTGATTCAAACATCAAACAATACTTCAAATGGACCTTTAAATTTCAACATACCAGCTTGAAATGCAACAAACCTGCAGTGAACCTGAAGAAACATTGTGAACTGCCTGCAGTTCTCTCCTTACTCATTAAGCTTGTGATGTAGCTGAACAGCTAAAATTCATTAAAAGCAAGCTGCAAAATCCCCAGAAGACTCAAATTATGACACACATAGAAAGCCAATGTAGCTCTTAAAACTACAAGACAAAGGTTGAGGTCAGGGCACTGCACCCATAGCACAGCAGTAGTTGAATAGTCCAGAATGCTGTCATTTTACAATACTGGGTCTGGTCTAGGACTGTATATGAAAACATAAGTTGTGATACAATTAACACGGATTCAGTATATGTTTTCAAGGAGGCAGGAGGCAGACAACAGTAAAGTCTAGACACTGAGGAGATTACAGGCACATTTGCAAACAGGAGTATCTATTTTAAATGTTTTTGAGCATCCCTGGGGATTTTTCCATTGGTTCTGGATTATATTTGTTTTAGATTCATTGGTTGGGAGAAAAAGCAAATTAAAACTCGAATGCTCAAAACTACAGTGGACAAATGCTGGTTAACGTACAGAAGGGAGACATTTTTAACTGCCGGAGAAATGAAGCAGACAAGTGGAGGCAAAAGCTGGTTTTAAAATTAATTTCACATTTTTTATCTTACCTTTTTTCAAACACAGATTTCACCTACATGGTTTCTTTTTTTTAATAATTATTCATTCATGTTCAGGAGGTGTAGTAACTACATTTTTCCAATGGATAAACTAACTGTTATACAGCTGGGTGAGCTCCCCATATTTGCACTGATTGACATTTAAAAGCTTTGTCATGGATCAAAAGGAATTCATCACAAACTTAATGAATAATAATCCTAGTTAGGTCAATGTAAAGGTGTACCCTTAGTGTCTGGCTGCCTAATTTGGATTAATTTACAAATACTAGCACTCTTATTCCCCTGTGGGGATTAACTCCATGGAGTTAGTAACTTCACAGGGTTACTGACTATTATCAGATTCCTAAACTGGTTTTCAGCCCTAATCTTCATTTAGGTTCTTCCCTCTTTCTTGATAATCAAATAACTATACTGCTGCTGCCCCCCTCCCTTCTTTTTTCCCTGTCACGGCAGGGTCCTTCAGGAGGGCCGTGATCTCCTCGAGGTCACTTGCTCTGTGTCAGGCCAGCCCAAGGCACCCTCTTATTCTCGCCCGCCATGTCTTGTTGGAAAATGAAATAGGGAGGCTGCCTATGACTCCCTGGGCACAGCTACTCAGGACCTCTGTCCCCGTGTGTTCCGGGACCCGTGGGGGTCTCCCGATACAGTGGGTGTTCCTCGGACACCCTAGCCTTATGGGCTATGCGTGGCTCCTACCTCCCCTGATACCACGCCCCAAGCCTCGCAGATGTAATAGACGTTGGTATGTCTGCATGCCCACTTCCGGGGCTCCTCTATAGTTTAGCCCCCTCTGGGCTCTCTCTAGTACCCAGCCTCTCACTGGGACTCTCGTCCAGACCACTCTGGGCCTTCTCTATACTCAGCTAGTCCCCTCTGGGACGTCCTCTCTGGCCACCAGTCTTTTGGGCCCAACGCACTACCACCCTTTCTGATTTGGACTCACCGTGCTGCTACTCCCCGTCCTCTCGGAGCAACCACAGCCCCTTGCCCGTCTCTGGGACCCTGTGCCACTAACCCCTTCTGTCGGGGTCCACCACGGCACCCTGCCCCTGTCCTGGGTTTCCCTGCAGTGCAGGCCTATCACCGGGTCTGCCACGCCCGTCCTGGGCTCCTCAGTATCGCCCCGCTCTAGGGCTCCTCAATAATCACCCCTCCCTGGGGCTGGGGTCTATGCACCCCGCAAGTAACGCCCTTGCTGGCGTCTGCTGCGCCTGTCCTGGGCTTCCTAATATGGCTCTCCCCCTCTTCCGGGTTCGCCGTGCCCACACTGGGCTTCCCAATAGTTCAATATGGCGCTCCCCCTCTTTGTGGCTCGCCATGCCCACCTCGGGCTCCCTGATAAAAATCGCCCCTCTCTCTGGGGCTGGGGTCTACGTACCTGTACATAACCCGGGGTCTGTGTTCCCCGTCCGCAACCCACTGGTTGCACCCGCAACCCACTGGTTGTGCTCCTTGCCGCCAGTTGCTCCCTCACTGGCGTGCAAGCTGCGCCTTCACTGGCGCTATGAAAATAATGCGCCCTCTTGGCGCTAGCCTGCGCCCTCACTGGTGCTAGGGCACCCCACACTCTCTGGGGTCCCTATGAGGATACTGCGCCCTCCTCGGGTGCTGGGGCCCCCACACTCCCGTGGGGCCCTTTATGAGGCCTCCTCCAACCCCTACAGCCTCACCCAAACCTCCGGGTGTAACCAACAGAGCCAAACATAAACTCAAAGTACAAGCCTCTAGGCTATAACATAACTACGAGCCGCATGGCCATAACTAAACTCAAAGCCCTATGGCTCCAACAACATTGCTCAATGTAACCGCGGTACTGGCTCTTAGACTTCTCTCTGCGTCCTCACTCCAGGAGCTCCTGCCTCCCAGGCTGCTGGGAGAGAACTACCAGCCTGGCCTCAGCCCTGGGCTTTTAAGGGCCAGGCCCTGCCCCCTACAGGCAGCTGGCTCCACTTAGTTGCTCCGGCAACCCGCAGCTGCGCTCATTAGGCTCTGCCAGGGCTCTCTCCCTGGCAGTTTCTCCTCTCTAGGAGCAGGCACCGAGGTGCCCTGCGACATTCCCCCACATATGGTTGGAGGATACTAGGCCCCTTTCCATTCAAAGAAGAGAAGTAGAATATCAAGGAACAGAGAGCTTTTAATACAACAGAAGTCTAAAAGAGCTTGATTTGTTTAACTCAACAACATGATGTCTAAAAAGAAATCACTTTCTACAAATACATCCATGTTTACAAGACAGATGTAGAAGATCCATTTAAGCTGAATGGAAAATAAATATATGAGTACATTTCAGTTAGAAAACAGAAGTAGCTTTCTAACCAACAGAGCTTTGAAGTTGTGGAACAGCCTTCCAGAAGTAGTGGGGGTTTCAAGATGGCAAATGAAACCAGGAGTAACTGGTTTCAAGATGGTTTTTGGAAGGGACATTATGACTTTGTCATGTGCAACTGCAGGGAACTGGACTTGAATCAAAGGTCCCTTTCAGTCTTATATCAATTTTGGACTTGACTATGTGCCCTGAGACACTCCCACAGTGACAAAAAATCTGAGATGACTAGGGGTGAACTCAGGTGTCTTTATGGGAATACCAGAAGCATGGGCAGTAAACAGGATGAACAGGCACTCCTTCTGGTAGAATTTCTGTCTCAGCAGATGTGTTACAAATAGATCCAGTCCAGTGCTCCTCCTCCTCTATTCAGCATTGATGATGCCACAGCTAGAGTACTGTGTCCAGTTCTGGGCACCGCACTTCAGGAAGGATGTGGATAAGCTCAAAAGGGTAGAGAGAAGGACCACCTGTATGATCAGGGGCCTGGAGGATAGGCCCTATGAAGAGAGACTCCAGGAACTGGGTTTGTTCAGTCTGCATAAGAGAAGACTGAGAGGTGACTTGATAGCTGCCTACAAGTATGTTAGGAGTGAACACCAAGATCTAGGGGAAAAGGCACCCTTTGGGAGGATGAGGACCAATGGGCACAAGCTAGCTGAGGAAAAATTTAGGCTAGACATAAGGAAAAACTTCTCTGGTATCTAGAATCTGGACACACTCCCAGCAGAGGTGGTGCAGTTGCCATCCCTGGAGTTGTTCAAGAGGAGGTTGGACAAGCATCTCATTGAGCTTGTCTAAGCCCAATAACCTCTTGCCCATGGCAGGGGACTGGACTTGATGATCTTATGTCTCCTTTCTGGTCCTTCCAGTCTATGGTGAACCATGTTTTCTAGGCTTGATTATAGCAATATGACACAAAACCATATCTTTAAGAGTTCCAGCTGTTGCAAAATATGACTTATTTATTCAGCAGCACAGATGATGAGTCCAAGGTTTCAGTTTAAGCTTCAATGCTTGCATTATGGGACTCGCCAAAATCATAGAAATGTCTGAACTGGATCAAACTAGTAGGTCTTTCTGTACTCTATAACCATTAATGTTTAATGTCTCTGCATAGGAATCTGTACCAGTTACTCCATGGGACCAAACCCTGTTTTAGGCTGTTTTTGGATAAACTGTATACAGGGAAAGCATCTTAATAGTTAAGACAAGGTTCTTTGGGTGAATCTGATATCTTTTATTAGACCAACTTAAATAGTTGGAAAACAATTATTAAGCAATCTTTCAGGTTCAAAAACCCTTCATCAGGCTAAGGAAGTTTCAGCAGTTGGTGTGTGCTCTTCCTGGATGGAATGTTTTGAACCCGAAAGCTTGCTTAATAATTGTTTTCCAACTATTTAAGTTGGTCTAATAAAAGATATCAGATTCACCCAAAGAACCTTGTCTGCCTATGTCCTTAGACCAACACGGCTACAACCTACACCCTCTTAAAAGTTAAGGCAGAGACACTGTAGACTGCAAGTCCTGGATTTACTTAAGAATATAGGAATGTCAGCTTGCATTGTTTAAAATGTAAATTTCTAGCCCTTACAGTTTTGCAGAGAAAAATGAAAATATGAACCAAAAATAACTGATGCAGTGATTTCTAAATGAATCTGAAGAAAGTTTGATACACTAAATAGGAGAGGTGAAATTTGTTCACTGTCTCAATAGACTGTTAACTTCTAGACTGACTTGGAAGGCAGCCAACAAATGCTAATTTTGCAGTGCACTGTGTAATAGCAAAATGCAGACAGGTTGGCCAAAGACCCATTCACACACAAGTCAGCTGCTGTTGCAAGTAACTAGAAGGCCATGAGTGGTCACCTCTGAGTCTCTGGGTAGGAAAAGGAAAATCTGCAACACTCACAGCTTCTTTTGAGAAGATGGCTTCCTCTTACCATTCCTGGGTCAGCTGCTCTCTTTTCCTAATTCACTGATGTAGCTGTGAGTTAAATGTGTTAATGTATTAACAAAACCACTGAACCTTGTTGCCTCACCAGCAAATCAGAAATTGGTTTATTTAACTTTGCTTCTTATACTTGAATATTTTAGCATCTACAATTTATTAATAATATAGGTTAGAAAGGTTTTTTTTAATAATGCCCCTTTTGAAGGTTTTGATCCCAAGGCTTGCAGAAGAATCAGTCATTGTTGGATCTGGATTACTTAAACTAGCAATGTTTGCAAAGTATTAGTTCTATCTATAGTTTCTGTGTTCAATAAAGAGTATATGTATTTCGAAGCAACTTTGAACAGTTTTATTGAAATGTTAAGATTTGTTCATATCATTGTTACCACATTCTATCTCCCTTTATGCTTATTCCTTTGCTTAATAAATCAAATTGGTGTGTGGTATTCTTTTTGGGGAATGGACTATTTTTATGACAATCTATATAGTACCTGGGTGCCATGAGACCCGAATAGAAACGTAAAGATGCTACTAGAAAACAAATAATAATTTGGAAGGAAATGTAGTGAATTGTCTTTGATCAATTATAAATTGTAAAGTTCTCTTGCATCTTTGGACAGAATCCCTTTTAGCCATGACAACATAGCAACTCTTACATTTTTCTTAATTTTGGAAGATGTCACCATGGCAGGGCACGTGGGACGCCTGGTACTTTAAGAGGTCAGGTAGCCTGCAAAGCTTGTGGCAGCTGCAGGCCAGGGCTAATTGAGAGTCAGCTGACCCAGGGACTGGCAGGTGAGACTAAGCCTGAAGAGGGAATCACCTGGCTCAGGAGGGAGTCTTTTGATTCAGGAAGAGGGCTGGGCTTAAAGCAGGCATAAGCCTAGGCCTTGAGAGAAGCCAGTAGTAACAGCTTGGAGCCCACTAAAATAACATCATCTCAACAGGATGGCTGCAGCTTCAGAAGGTCAACATGGAGGATAACACCTAGAGCAGTCTAGAGGTTTGGGGAGGAGCTAAGGGTAGGAGGAGATTCCTAGGGGCTCAGGGAGGGTTTCAGAGCCCAAATTTAGGAGCTGTGAGTACGGGACCAGTGAGGGTCCAGGAGCCCTGAGAGAAGGGACTAAGTGAAAGAGCACATCAATGAGGATACCATCGGCAAGGCATGGGGCATGGTGTAGGGATGTAACAGAGCCATGCAATTAGCTCATAAGGCAGGGACCTCTGCACCTAGTGGTCATTTGAGAGCAATCTGGGAAGCTCTGGGGCAGCCTCCCTCATAAAAATAATAAACATCAAAGCATGGCAGGAGACTGGAGGAGTGATTGCCCAGAAAGTGAGAGATGCAGAGATTCCAGGGGCTTTATAGCCACCCCTGGAGAGGCACCCTGCCACAGTTGCACCATCCATTTTTATTTTTAGTCAAATACATGGATTAATCTCTGAAAATGCTCACAACATTTCTCTCATGAAAGCAAAATCTGTATGTATTTTATCAGCATATTTGAGTGGTTAAATCTGAAGAATAGATATAATAACTACAATCTTTTGTAAGTTAGGAGAGGAAGGAAAACATAGAGCTGCCAAAAGAAAGCTCCATGAGAACATCAAACTGTCACCCACAATTCTGATAGGACAGAAGTGACTTTGGGAAGAATTAACTCATATTCTGTTCTTGCACAATACTTAACCTTGTAAAATCTTTAATAAGGAGCTTTGCCATCAGTCTGACACAAACTTGGCCAGTATCTGAGCTCAAAATTTGTTATATGCCTTCCTCTAAAACTTGTCATCTGTGGAAAGGAGATATTCAGCCCCACCTTTATTCTAGGACATGGCTTTGAGGTTCAATAAATTGCCTTTCTGCTAGAAAATGTGTTATGAGACTTACCAATCACAGATAAAGAAAATTCATCAGCCCTGTTCTGAAGGTCAAAATAAAGGAAATAAGATTCTACAGACAGAATTATAGTTCAGAGAAAGAAGACAGCAGATGTCCCTTCAAGAGGGTATATTATTTTTAAACAAGAATGGCATTGGCCTCAACTCCTCAGCTGTATATAATCATCATGTACTATAGGTCTTTTCTAAATTAAACCACTTTTACTGTTTCATTACTAGTTATGTAATACTGCATATATAGCTCCAACTCTTTACTACAAGATATTTTAGGAACGTTTCAGTTTTAGACACATGTGACTAAAATCTATGATTAGGGCCATAATCTCAAAGGGGCTTGAGCATATTGACTCTGTATCACCAGACATAACTTATGCAACCTTGAGTTAGTGTGAAACTACTTCTAATGACTTGGGTACGTAAGTTCCCTTGGATATAAGGACTGTCACTTATTTCTTAAATAATAGCTACAGTACTCAGGAAGTGCAAGTTCTGTGTTCTATAGTGAACAACAGGTTAAATAAATGCATGCATATTATAACTAAATAATGAACTTAATTGTGGAGAAGTAGGTATCTTCTGCAGACCCTTGGTGTCTCTCTAACTACTTAGCTGCAGCCTAACTGAAGGACCATCTCTCATTTCCTGACTCTCACAGTCTCCTGTTAGGCAGCATCTCTAAATTATAACTTTTATCACTATACATTCTATGATCCTTCCTCAGGCTCTTTGAATTCTAACCCATACCTTCCATCTTGTAAGAGAGTGCTTGAATGCCCAAGCTAAAGACTAAGCCAGAATAAGAACATACTTTACCTTTTCTGTTAAAACTAGGCCATAGCAAGGAATGCAAGGTTAATGGATCCAGATATTAAGCAACAGAAGGAATAACTTTAGTACATCTGCATGAGCATTCCCTGGAAGAAGGTAGTCAGAGTTTCTGGTCCCTGCTCTCCCACTGTCATTTAAACAGTGACTAATTCAAAAGTACCTGAAGGAGGGCCAAGAAACCAGGACTTTTCCCTACTCCCAAGAGAATGTCACTATCACTGAGCTACAAAGTCATTCTCCCTTTCTCCTGCTCCTTTTAGCCTCAGGAATCTTGCATCCAATGATCTTTATAGTGGCCCAGCTACAACAGGATGGTTTAGAGACTGCCCCCCTCCAAACTGGCTACTGGAAGACAAGAGATCTGGGTTTGACCTTCTTGTGGGAGTGCTCTGACCATTAAGTCATTACATAAAGGATGAAAGGATGGAGAACAGCACCCCTTGACCATGTTTTTGAATGAAAGTAGTTCTGGCTTCATACATTCAATAGGTATGAAGATGCTCAACTCACCTAAAATTGTGGCAGATCTGGGTACACATAGCAACAGAACGGGCAGTGTCTAACCTGTTTCAGATATTTGAGTGGTGAGGTAGGTTCTGGATCAGTATTGTGAAGCTTCAGTCCCTGATTTGATTCAGCAGAGATTTGGCCTTGTTTGGTGGCCACATCTCCAAATCCTAATCAATTTAGGATACCCTTTAATCTCTCTGAATCAAATCAGAACCCTCCTAATCGATTCAGAGAGATTTGGAAAGATTCGATATTCAGACATAGACATAGCTTTAAATGTTTTTTCTACACAGCTCAAGGTACCAGGTAGCTCATTTACTCTGAGATGGTGGGGCAGATGAAGCATCCCATGCAAGTGTGTGAGGGGGAGGGGGTCCCCAGTGTGCTCAGAAGTGGACCAAAAGCACTTCCAGTCCATTTTGAGGTTTGCCACTGAGCATGTGTGGGGCCCCCCATGCTCCTGTGGGACGCTCCATGCACCCCACCATTGCAGTGTTCATGAGACGTGCCTCCCTTCTCTGAAACGGATCAAAACTTCAGTTTCAGATTTGGTTGAATCGAATTGGGATAGTGATCTGAATGAATTAATCGAATCACTGCCCCGATTCAGGCTGAATCCAAATCTGAATCGAATACAGCCTGTTTCACACAACCTTATCATACATTAAATAGATTTATATCTGAAAATGATTTTTTCCCCTACAGCCACAGGGAAAAGCCCATTATCCACCTCCATACCCTTCATGAATTTGAAGACTGCCATCAAATCCCCACCTCTCCCTGCCTTCAGTCTTCTCTTTTCTAAGTTAAATAACCATAACTCTTTTAGCCTTTCAGTCTTTCTTCCCAGACCTCTAAATTATTTTTGTTGCCCTGTGCTGGACTCTTGCCAAACTGTCCACTTCGTTCTTGAAGTGTGGAGCCCAAAACTAGACAGTTCTGCAGGTGAGGCCTTACCAGTGATGCATAGAGTGGAAGAACCATTTCCCTTGATTTACAAGTGACACTCCTATTAATGAAAACCAGGATGATTTTGGCTCTTTTTCCAACAAGAACACATTGCTGGCTCATATTCAGCTCATGGTCCACCATAACCCCCAGGTCCTTCTCTGCAATACTACCACCTAGCCAATCATTCCTCAGTCTGTATTTGTGCATCCCAAGTGCAGGACTTCACACTTGTCTGTATGGAACCTCATCTAGCTGATTGTGGACTGTTTTTCCAGTTGATCCACATCATTCTGGAACCTAGCCCTGGTCTCCAGAATGTCCACAATTCTACCCGACTTGGTGCCTTCCAAAAATTTGCTAAGTGTGCACTCAATCCCGTCATCCAAATCTTTAATAAAGATGTTGAACAATACCACCCCAGGACAGAACCCTGGGAAACCTCACTTGATACCTCCTCCCAACTAGACATTGAGTCATTTAGGACTAGTCACTGAGTACAATGATTCAACTAGTTATGTATCCACTTTGCAGTACTTTCAACTTATCTGTATTTAATTAGCTTGTTAATGAGGATGTCATAAGAGATGGTATCCACTGCTTTCCCTTCACCCTCAGAGCCTATCACATTATCATAGAAGGAAATTAGATTGATCACACATGACTTGCTTTTGGTGAGTCCACGCTGACCATTCCAATCATCTTCTTTTCCTCTAGATTCTGCACAACAGATTTCTTGAGGACCTGCTTCATGAACTTTCTAGGTATAAACTGGTATGTAGCACACTAGATCGTCCTTCTTTCCATTCTTAAATATGGGCACTATATTTTCCCTTTTCCATTCACCCAGGACCTCACCTGACCTCCATGAGTTCTTAAAAAGGATAGCCAATTGCTCCAAAATTATCTCAGACAGTTTCTTCAGAACCCCTGAATGCATCCTGTTTGGCCTTGCTGTCTTGAAAACATGTATCTTCTCTAAGTTATCCATAAACTAGTCTGCCATTACTCTAGGCTGTTTGTCTCCTTCCTTATCTCTGCTGCCAACTCTACTTGTCAGTTGGTAGCTGCCCCTAGTTGGGAAAACCAAAGTAAAAAAGGCATTCAGTATTTCAGCCTTCTATGCATTGTCTGTGATTAGATTGCCTTCTGCATTCCATAAGGGACCTATGGAACCTCTAGTCTTCCTTTTACATTTGACATACCTTAGAATCCCTTTTTACTTCCTTTTATGTCAATTGCCAGCTGCATCTCAAATTGTGCCCTGCCCTTCCTAATTTTCTCCGTGCACATCTGCACAATACTCCTATACTCTTCCCTAGTACTATGACCAAGTTCCACTTTTTATAGTTTTCCTTTTTGAGTTTCAACTCCTTGAAGAGATTACTGTCTAGCGAGACTGGTCTATCCTATTATGCTTCCCATTCTTCCATTTCATTGGGATAGATTGCTCCTGTAAAAGGGTCATCTTAAAGTACAGCCAGTCTTCCTGGACTCCTTTCCCTCTCAAACTTGCCTCTCAAGGGATCCTGCTCACCACATCCTTGAGTTTGTTAGTTTGCCTTTCTGAAGTCCTATGTCCTTATTCTGGTCCTTTTCCTTCCTTTCTCCCCTTAGGATCTCATGTACATCTGTCCATGATCTTAGCTTCCAGACTTCTATAGTCTTCCCTGTAAGTAACTAGGAAATAGTGAGGTAAGTGAATTTATGAAGTAAAAGTTTACCCTTAGTTCACAGGAAGCCAGATTGTGCTCTTATTCACTGTAGTACTTTAAAACATTTTAATTACTTAAGGCACCTTAAGTCACATACAACATTAACTTAAGTTAATAGGGCATTTATGTGCATGGGGGCAGAATTTGTACCAAAGTTTTTATTGTCACCATAGAATAACATTTTGCACAAAAAAACAAGTTTAACTAGCAAAACCAAAACACTTTGGAGCTATTTACCTAAGCTGCAGCTAAATCATTATGGGGTAAACTGTCCTGTTAGTCAAACTCTTTCCCAGTTCTGCTGAAATCTAATATGTTTGTAATTGCCTCTTAATTGGTAACAGAGACTGTGCTATAATTCCTTTCCTGAAAAGCATATTTCTTTTATTTTCAGTTCATCTGTATTGCCTGGGGGTAAAATGTAGATAGTTAGCGCCATGAGTATATGAAATTGCCAGGCAATAAACTGGAAAGCCATTTGAACTAAAGTTTGTCACTGATTCTCATTCTATAGCAAAATGGCCTTTCTTGTAAAAAATGGCCTGTTAAATACTTTATGTGACATTTCTCTGAGCCAATTTGCTTGCCAGTTGTTGGCAAAGGTTTTAACTCTTTTGGGGAACATGCTAACAAACTCATATAGATATTAAATTGAGTTTTCCATTTTTCACCACTTTTGCAGCAGTGCTGTAGCACTATTTCCCTTAAACAGTATTACAGCAATTTCTGAGTCCATGAAACGTTGCATTCATTCCCCCCCCCCCCCCCATGAGATCCTGAGAACTCACTTACTGTTTTCAAGAATATGGGCACTGACTCAGTTTTCTCTACATAAATGTCATTGCAGTAATACAGTGTTTACATAAAACCTGCAGTCCTGTTACAAATTAAATGGATGTCATTTTATGTAACAGAGGTGAAGAGTGCAGACATCCTTCTGAGTACCTTTCACTGATATATAAAGTAATTTAATATGCTTGATGCAAGAAGATACAGAGTTAATTGTGAGTTTAGTCCTGAAAAATAGGGCCATGATACAGGTTACACTGTGAGGCGCATAAATGCTGATTGGTATTAATGCTAACTTGAGTTTGGAGTAATCACACTTCAGGCCAGCAGGGGCTTGGAGGACTGAAAGGTAAGAATCCCCCCAACCTCCCATTCTTGACTTCCTCCCTAACCCCCCAGAGCTTCCCTGGTTCTGCCCCCACACCCCTGGAGCTCCCCAACCCCATGCCCCTTAGGGGTTCTCCTTCTCCCTCCCCCCACAACATACTTGTAGCTGCCTGGCTGTTTTCCCCAGAGGAGCAGGCAGAGAAGAGTTAACCTGCCTCCCCAGCTGTCACTGCCAGGTTGCTGCTTTTCTCGGGTCTGAGCCCACCCAGAAAGCAGAGGCAGCCAGGCAGGCAGGTTAACCCTTCCCTGCCTGCTCCCCTGGAGTCCAGGTAGTTGCATTTGAGTATGTGGGGGGGGGGGAAGAGGGCAGTAAGTAGGGATATGGGGTGCTTGTGGGAGTGGGGGGGCAGTAGGCCTGATCTGGCCCATCAGGGGAGGGGGAGGCAGGGCATGTGGGGTGCTTAAACTAAAATATAGCCTAGAGTGGCTACATCTTAGCACATGAGCTGGGTAGCACGGATCAGAGGTAAACCTGCCCTGGAGTGGCATAACTTTGAGTTATGTAAATCGTGCTTTAAACTTGTTTGAGGTATTAGTATGTGGATAAGCCAAGTATTAAAAGCTCTAGGATCCACCTAAAATTACCATGTAATAAGGCTCTTATTGAAGATCCCAAAGGGAGCAACAAGTATATACAGTACCCTTTTATGGAATGGAGGCTGTCTATGACCCTCTAACATCTTGTTTTCACTGTGGAAATGTAATTGTGTTTTGATATAATTTTTGATAATTACAACTAAGAATAAGTCGCCTGAGTCACGTGTTAGCCACTGAAGTTTGCTCGAATGAGGCTTTGATTACAACTAGGTGTAGGATGCCTTTTCCCACACTGACTAGTTAGTATGGTCTCATCTAATTCAATTATTTAAGAACAGTGATTAAACAAAGTTACATTTCCTAGAGAAAACAAGTTTTAACATTACTCCTGTGCAGTCATCAACAAGTAATTCAACTTCAACAAAATTATTTGATTATCCTCATTTTTTATGATACTTTCCTAAAATTGTATCTTAACAATGCATTTTTGGGAGGATGGATCTATCTGATTTTTTAAAATACTCTAAGGGGTAGAAGAAATATTTCTACTCAATAGTGTAACATGGGGGTATGTGAGCAGGACACGTAACTTGGGTGCCACCAAAGGGGAGAGCACCAGGAGGACTGGAGGGAGGGGGCAATCACTTTATCCTGCCTGCTTCATATTGCCTGCACTTTCCAGCTGCAGGAAGCAGCTGGCATATGCAATGTGCGTCATAAAGCAAAAGGTGTTCTAGCAGGGGCAAGGTGTAGCGGGTGCACTTGTGTGCATGTGAACCCCCTGAGTATGGCGATCCACCCCTTGCAAAAAGGCTGCCCCCCTGCGGGCAGTCGTCGTTCACCACCCCACTGCTGACACTGCCAGCAGTGTCTGTGGGTGGTCTGTGATCCCCACTGGCTGCCGACAACAGTGCCAGCAGTGTCTGCAGGAGCTCCCCTGCTTACTGCCACCACACTTCTGCTGCTCCCGCCGCTGCCACCACTGTGCCTCCCCTAGCTACCAGGGGCATGTGCTGTTCATGTGTTCTAGGAAGTTGTTTTGTAAGGAAACAATAGAGTTTCACTAAGGGGAGAGCTGACCCCATATTTTGCCACCAAAATCTTTTTTTTTTTTTTGTTGGTCTTTTGGACAGAGGTTTCAGCAGCAAAAAAGCGGGGTGAAAGTTGTCCCTTGGCAGCAGTGAAGTCCACTGCTGCTCTATAAACTGATTCCCAAAATACTTGGGAGGTTTATTGTGACAAAATTCTGTTCAACAGAAGTATGCTCAGAATTAAGCTGATGGGCAAAAGACAAAAGGAAAAGAAAAGCCTATGCACTACACAGTATTTTAAGTAATTTTTGTTCTTGTAAATTAATATGAACATTAATTCTGAAACTGGAGGGTTGATAACATTGGTATGAAGGTTTCCTGAGAGAGATGTTGAACAAAAACAAGACACTTCAACCCATGTTTTCCTGCTATAAATATTTTATGGTACTGAGCTCAGCTGTAGTTTGAACATGAATTCATGAACATATAAAACTGGAGAAAATAGATCTTTGCACTCAAATGATAATTATATTTCATGTTGTATTAATAAAAATAGACATGTATTGTGCAAGTCTATGAAAAATCTACTGTTCAAAATGAAATTCAAAATTGCTTTGAAGTTTCTGGCCTACAGCTTTTTCATTCTGGTCTATCTGAAAACTGCAAATAAAATATTAGAAGCTTGGTTATGAGAGAGGCAAGGGTTTTTTTGTGGGTAGTCTTCATCAGGGGATACTTGGTAGACAAACATTTTTCTATATTCCTCCCAAATATATAGTTGGTCCAACAAAATTTATTATCTATACAAATCCTTGCCTCTCACTTTCTAACTAAACCATCACAGCCACAATATCACCCCCAACTGGATTATGGCTTTTTTAAATGTTTAGCCCACACTGTAGACCATGAGTCATTTGTACTTGCTGAAACAGAATTTTTTCACTACATTACTATCAGGGGCCCCAATTACTGAAATGCTAGGTGATCCACATCAGGGTATTGCTGGTCAGTTGTGTGACTGCTAGTGCAGACCTTCTACCATCTCTTTCTTAGAGCTTATATCCCTTTCTTAGAATCTGCTGCTTCTTCCCAGGCCCCAGTCCTGACTCGCCAGGCTCTGACATTACATTAAACACATATTTTCCTAAAATTTTACCAAATGTGAGAGTCTTCCAGCTTACTATTTAAGCCTGTATGAGGCACAGGACATATGTGGTATGTGAGCAAATATACTTTGTAATTAGTGCCTGATCATACTATTGGCAACTTTAGTTTATTTGGGGTTTCTGGGGGAGGGGGTTACAATTGCAAAGCACAGGAGCATACAGGTAATTATAAAGACAATGCTTCTTTAATGTAAGACCTTTTGCCCTGGTTCATCCTTCCACTGGGAATTCCTAGTGTTCCATCTGTGTTCAGGAAGGATGGGTTTCCCCTGTCTCACTGGTGGTGTTGAAAATAAACAAAATGAGACTCAGATCCAGTCCATTTATAAACTTTTGATTTTTCTGTCAGGTGATTCCTGATCTGGTGATTACAAACTCCTGACAGGTTAAACTCCTTTATTGCCAAGGTGACATTCCCTTTTCCCTCTACTCTCCATTTTCCTAGATAGAAGCTATGAGTACATACAGGCATTACATTTAGATTGACCTAGCCAGGGTTAAGTTGATCTGAATACCCACTCATATAGGTATTTGGAGGGTTTAAATTAGTCAAAAAATGGGGAACTTGATATACATGAGTTCACCTCAGGAAGTATATTAACTTAGATTGAGAAAACGTTAACCCAATCTAAGAAGGAGTGAATCCATTCTCATGAATGTCTGTGCCCACTGGGGGGCACAGCCCTGGAGCTGGAAAGCCCAGCTTCTTGTTCCATCCCTGGAGCTGTGCTATTCCCACCCCCTTGATACTGACTGGGCTATTTTTTAGTGCCCTGACCTCCTTGCCAACTAAACAGCCTTCCCCAGGGACCCACTAGCCCCCTGGAACCTGCCAGCTCCCTTGGACCCACCAACCCCCATTATCCCACCACCCCTCCCACCACCTACTTATCTTGGGCTCCCTGTGTTTCTCTCAGCAGTGGTGAATGACTGTATGAGCCACTCCCAGTAAAAGTTTAGGCAGCTTAAATTAAGCCACCTAAACCTAGACCAGGTACACTGAATGCTTGTCACACCCTTTATTATGATCCCTGACAATAGCACTTTGCTGGTATAGCACTTAAATCAAGAATCCTGTATTGATGGACTTATTCCGAACTCCTTAGTATATTTAGACTGATCACAAAAAAAAATAAGAAGGAAAAACATCAGCACTATTTACAAAATGAAGTTTGCAGTCTCACACACCCATTCATTGCTCATAATCTCCAACAGCATCCAAAAGCTATACAAAGAGATTCTCCAAATCACTGCTTTTCCCTCACCCCTTATAATTAATATCATTGGAATAAGACTCATTTTATTTTATTTATTAGGAGGATGCACCAATAGAATAGAGCTCAAAGCCAGTACAGCCAAAACCCTAATGAGGTTTTGTGACAAACTTATGTAGGGATTTTGCCTGGGACCCAGATTTAAGCAAAGATTTTCAGAGGAGAGAAGAATGTCCTTCAATCCTTCAATTAATAAAATGTGTGCTTTTTTCATTTTTTGTTTAAATTGCTTATGCAAAAGAAACAATGTAATGCATCTTAGTCAAGCGCTGAGTTAAAAAATGCATGCATCTTCCTTTCCTTTATTCCTGAAACTGCTCTGTCTTCCATTACGTTGTCACACTTCTTATTTTCCCTAATTCTTTGTATGAAATGTCTACTGGTACTGCTTTATGGATGCAGACATTTATTTGGATCCATTCAACTCTATTATATTACTAGTGATTCATGATATCTGGAGGCTGTTCCAAACCCATAACTCAGTGAGACGAAATGAATTAGATTTAAGCCTTTCTTTGAGTGCTGTCACAAAATGATAAGGGATGTAAGGTTTCTATCATCTAGAAGTAAGAAAACAGGTCCCTGCTTTGTGTGATTATTAAGTACAAAGTCTCCCCCTCAAAAATATAAACAGTCCATTTCTTAGAACTAATGAATATAGGCTATTAAGGTCTTGTGTTAAATGTCATTTGTGGTAAAATGCAGTAATGTGGTAAAATAGGCTTTTCTAATAAAATAACTCTCTTTCCAGCAGTTTATACGCATGAATAAGTACAATATATTTTTATACGTTCTTAAAGAAAAATGAAGAGATATTATGTTTGTATACTGATATTAAGGATAAAGATGCATAAGGCAGCCAATTATTAGATAACAAATAATATAAAGATGGTTAAATAAACGTTGAATGATGTTTTTAAAATATGACACAGCCATTCTGAAAGAAGTAAATAACTACTATATTTATTCAAATATAAGATATCCCTGAATATAAGATGACCCACATTAATAAGATTCTATAAGAGGAAAATGTATATATTTGTAATAGTTTTACAGATATAGTCCAATTATTAGAGGGTTTTCTTGAATTTGTCCCTCCAACTGCTACAGTGGGGAAAATAAATCTGGGAGGGGTCAGGTGGCTCTCTCCCCACCCAACTTCTTCCAGCTGCAGCCCCTTATCACTTAACTGTCAGACCCTGCTCCCCCTGAGCATATGGGAGTCAGGGGCAACTTTGAAAAAATGGACTTGGAAATAAACATGCCTATAATTTAGTTCATCCAGAATTTATGAATTTTATGTTGGTTTTTTTTTAAATGCTGCAAGGTTTAGCACAGGTACCCCATAAAAATATTTTTAAGAAGTTATTTTCTTACCTACTTATACATAATACAGTGCATACAAGATATTAATTGAAAGCCACAGGGCTCATGATTTATCACATAGTTCATTGGGCTAGGACTCAGCAGATACAACAGCATTTCAATCCATGGGGATCCTATAGCTCAGCACTGCTCAGTACATGTGTCTATGCCAGATACCCGCCACAAAGGATTCATTTGCTAATTAGCCCTCCACCCATAACTGGAACTGGGTGTCCTTGTCACAAGTCATGGGATCCTCCAAAAATGCATATGTAGTTGTGGTGCATGGCAACCTGGTCTAGCTCTACCTTATGGAGGGCACTGCCACACAAATCATGTGCGACAGACAGAAAGGGGGATACGAGAGAGATACTGGGAAAACTGTTTGGGGTCCAATTCAGTGATGTTTGTCAGACATTTAAGACTGGTGAAGAAATAGTACTCATTGGAAATGGGAAAGCCAGGCATGGCTCAACTGTGGGAGTGAAGACAAAGTCAAAATGTATTCAATATAGTGGCTCACCATGACTTGAAATAAAGAGTTGGCAATGGGGGGGACTGCACACAATGGGCTCTACCATTAGGGCTGTGTGAAACAGCACCATTTTGTTTCAATTTCTGTTTCACTATTTCGAAGGGACAGTATTTCATTTCACTGCTTTGAGTGCTGTTCCATTTCATCGAAACTGTTTTGCTGTTTTAACACTGTTTTGATGTGTTTCAACATTTTGCCCATAGGCTATAATGGGGAATCATGAAAATGTCTATAACTTAATCATTTCCTTTGTGATTTGAATGAAAACAGCAAGGATGGTAGTCCCTGTTCAAGCCATGAAGCCTGTCAAGTTTCAAGGAGATAGGTGAAGGGTTTTCTGGGAAACTGTACCTCAAACTATTCAAAGCAAAACGTATGTCACTTGTAAGTATGAAGGCACAGGGGGGTGAAAACAGCAGGCCTGGTAGCCCCTGCTGATGCCACAAAGCCTGACAGGTGTAGGAGTTTCTGGGAAACTTCACCTCAAGGTGCTGTCAAGTAAAACTCATATCATATGTGTGTGTTAAGGCAGAGCAGGGTGAAAACAGCAGACATGGTAGCCCCTACTGAGGCCATGAAGCCTGCCAGGTTTAAAAGATATAGGTGCATAGGTACTGATGCTGCTGAGCTGCTGGAAGACACAGCTCAGTAAGCTGACCCCAAGGCACAGAGAAAGCTTGGTTCAAACAATGCTTTTTATGCTGTTTTTCCATCCCTCCCCGAAAGGGGGGAATTCGAAGGGACCTTAGGGAAGGACCACAGTCACTGACCAGCTACACAGTCCATATCAGAGTAGTCCTTCCCCCCTCTTCCTCCTCCCTCTCCTTATTTTTTGTTTAGCTACAAGCAAGTTCTGCTTCGAAACTTGAAACGTTTCAAAAATTTCAAAATGTTTTGAGTGCCCTCATTTCATTTTAAGTCTGTTTCTAAGCCTTTTGTTTCATTTCAAATTTGCTGTTTTAAGCTCAAAACACATTGAAACAGCTTTGAAATGAAAAACCCATCAAAATTTCACACAGCCCAATCTACAATATATCTTATTCAGATGGGCTTCACTAACCTATCCTTGTGGTATGTTCCTATAAGGATCTTGACCTTTTGGCTAAGGTCAAATGAAGCATTTTTGGCACAAAAGTGAGGGTTGCCAAAAGTGAGGGTGTCAGAGCTGGCTTTGGCCCTGTCGGTGCCAGTCTGAAGGAAAGTTCTTGTCAGTATGTTTGCCCAGTGTAGGCCATGCTCAGTGTTGGCTGCATTTAATCAGCTTCAGAATTGGTTTCCATTACTGAGCATATGCTACTTTTGGCAGCAGTTTAATAATAGACAATGTATTTACTGAGATTCCCTGTATGAGAATGTAAAGTGAGGAATTTTCTTACCTGTGCTGATTGGGGGAAAAATCCTCATCGTGTATTCAAGTAAATATGATATATTCATTGATAGAACACTAATATTAGTTTTGTTTGTTTGTTCATTTTTTCTAAGAAGATACCATTACATATATCCAGGGACCTGTAAGCAAGATATGCTTTCTGCACCATCACCAAATTTTCCCTCAGTACTCGCATTCTGCAACTCTCTCTCTGTTTGTGGGCTACTCACACTTCACCACAAATTTAGTCTCTTTGGAATTAATTCAGACATATCTGGAATAAAGAACATTTCTAACATAAAACTATTACAAAGTTGCAAAGAAGTGTAAAATCTAAATTATCTGAACTTAAAGTCACAAAAAGACCTCACACAAAAGAACAAAATGACAAAACAAAATAATTGACCTCAAAGCAATCTTTTACCTGAAAGGAAGTGAAATTTCAGCTAAACATTATAATTTTATGTTTTTACCTTATTTTTTAACATATTTTGTAAAATATAGGTAATTACAAAATGAACTAGGACTTTATTGCTTTGCTGCACTACATGTTTACTTGGCTTACTTGGTAGTATACAACAAAAAACTCAGATTTTTGATCAAAATTGCAGACCATTGTCATATGAATTCAAAGAACAACAACCTAGTGTGTATGTTGCACTAACATAATAGCCTGAGACTTGCGTTCAAGTCTTGGTACTCCCATAGGTGATTAGTGGCCCTTGGAAATTTTTTTTTGTATTTCTGGTTCATGTTTCTTAAATGGGGAGATATTACAAGAATGTTAGGAGAATAAATACATTAAAAAGAATGATAGACAAGTAACCATCATTTAAGCAACAATCTAGATATCAAAATCTACACTTTAGCCAAACATCTTCCTTCAGAAGGGTGGGGGGAACCTCCAGGTGGACAAAACTTCTCTCTCTTTTAGTAGATCTAGATTAGATATAAGGAAAAAGTTCCCTACTATTAGAACAGCAAGGCCATGGGTGACTGGTGTCTCCTGAGTCTGGTGGGGGCAGCAGATCACTGATGGGGGGGAGGGTCCCCCAGTGGCCAATTGCCAAGCCAGTGGCAAAATCAGAAGTGCACTCCCACCAGCACTTCTGGTTTTGCAGCTGGCACTTCCACTGGGTCCATGGCACATCTCAGGGTGTGTACATGCACCTGCATGCAACCACTACATGCTGCCAATGAGTGAGGCAGTGGAATAGACTGCTCAGGGAAACCTTCTGGGAGGTTTTCAAAATGAGGCTAGGTAAGAGTTGGCCATGGATGATTTAGGAGTGGAATTCCTGGATTTGTGCATAGGGTTGAGGTCCCTTCCAACCCTATGATTCTACGATTATAAAAAAAAAAAAAAAAAAAAGTCATTTACAATAACTTAATTTTAAGCACCTGGGGAGCAAGTGAAGAAATCAACTTTGTTGTTAATATCTTAACATATTTTAGCATATTCTATCATGGCTAGGCTTTTAAATGGCTTTCTCTTTTTTTGCCTTATTCTACATAGTTATCTAATGGTCATAGGAGAACATATACCAGCCTCCATATTCCCTACAAAGAAACAAACTCTCATTGGCTTCAATGATGCCTTCCGTTGGCAGGGATGGTGAGGGAGAGAGTGGAAGAAGAGAGGGAATAGAGGATATTCACTTGCTTAGTGATTTTTACTGATTTCTTCTAAAGATTCTAACTTAATTTGCTAATCTTTGCTAAAATCATTACTTTCACAATTTCTATACTTCTACATTAGTAAAAAAATATCCTCTGGGAAAATAAGTAAGTCATCTGTTTTAATTTTCAAAAGTTTAGTAAAATTTGAATAAGTTCCAATGGGAGTACTACAACCCATAACCTAATGTCACACTTCCAAAGTGCTGATGCTTGCAGAAATGTTTTAAAACTACTGAAATGCAACTTGACCAAGGAGGTGAGATGACATGAATCATGTTACATACCTATGTCCCTGAGCTGCCTTTGCTCCGATGTCCTATTTGCCTATTTGCACATGGCTTTCTAAAGGTTAAGACAAAATTGGCTGGCATACTGACAATTCATATTTATTCTAATTGCTATAATTTTGTAGAAAATTACCTTAGCCAACAAATCACTTCCAACCATTCTTTCATAATTCACACCCAACCTTTATCACAAGGCCAGCTGTCCATTTGCCTTTTTTTTAAGGATGCAAACTTAGATATACAAATTGCAACATCATAAATTTAAACATCAACATCTGAGTCATTGAGAAAAACAAAACTACCTAAATGTCTCCTGTTAAACATTGTGTACTTTTCATTAAAATAAGGAAGCAGGGGAAAGCCAAACTAAATTAATTTTATCCTTCCTATATATATATATATATATAGACTTTAATATTTCTCATTTCAGTATGTTGTTGGGTTAATCATTTAATACATCAATGTTCATCAATTTTATATATGTGGAAATATTAATATTGATGTATTAAATATATATTTATTTAATGAATTATTTAAATTGTGTGTCAATTTTAATTGATGTATGTGTGTGTATATACACATGTACACACACACATATATTTGTAATCCATAGGATAATAAAAATACTTCCCTAGAGTTGTTCTAGAATTGTGCATACTTTACTCACATACTATGATAGTGTGGTACAGTGGTGTTAAGAATTTGACATCATCAGAAAACGTGAAATTAGGAGTTCAAATTAACTATTGTATGTGACTGCATTGACTCATGCTTTCTGTTACATTGTGTCATGGACTGAGAGGCACTCCTGAGAGTGCCAGAATGGAGTGAATGTAATTTCAGCCTTATATGTGGATTTCCCCTCTTTCATTCCTTGAAGGTGTGTAGACAAAATGGGGACCCTAAATTGAAGTGGTAGGTTTTCAAGGAAAAACACCGCTTCAATTTAGGGCTGATTAAACCCCTGTGTAATGCAGACATCCCACTGACTTACCTGCCTTCCTGGCAGGGAGGGGAGGGCGAGTTGCCAGCAGGTGGAGCAGTCCCTGGGCTGCAGGGGACTGGTGCTTGCCTCCATAGCAGCAGTACCCCCCGCCGCAGGTGGCACCCACCAATAGATACCTGACTTGGATGGTCCCGGGAGGTACCACAGCCACAGAGGGAAGCACCAGGCCCCTGTGCAGATCAGGCAGGCTCCAGGGGTACAAAAATAAAAGATCAGACTTGCTTTTCTTGGGCAGAGCCTGCTTTCCTGGCCTTCCTGCAGAGCCATGGAACTGCATGGAGCCTGGTGCTTCACTCTGAGGCTGTAGGGGCAGCAAACTAAAACTCTTCAAAGGAGTTTTAGTTTGCTGTGCTCCAAGTCATTTAAGGCACATTATGCCACCAAATTTCCTATACCAGCTGGAATTAATGCACAGTACACCACCAAGGTGTGCAAACACTGACACCATTAAAGAGGTGCAAAAAGCATTTAGCCTGCTTTAAAGTGTTGTGCACACATGTCTTTCATTTCATCTACATATGGCCTTTTATGGTAACTATTGCTTTGTTTAATTTTTTTTAAGAGGAGGAAAAGAGCCCCAGACTTTAACCAAAGAAGTGTTATTAGTTAATGAAACAAAACAAATAATAAAGAACTTTAAAAGTGTTGTTTTCCATTGCACTAAAGTACGCTTTGACTCCAAGATGTGACCTTGTGTTTCAATCCTTTTTTCTCAAATTCTTTGATGACATTATCACCTATTATTAGGCCAGTTCAGAAGCCATGTGTCTGCTTTTAATATTAATTAATACCATGTACACTGTACTTTAAAATATCTTTGGACCCTTTATAATGTTTGTAGAAGATGGCACAGATTTTTATTTTTCAGTCTTCACATGTTTTTCATCCCTTTCAGTTTTGTTTCAAGATTGTGCACAAACATGATTCTGTTAGGACAGCAGTTCCCAAACTGTGGGTCACAACCCCAAATGGGGTCATAACATCAGCAGATGGAGTCATGGGGGTGGGGGGCTGTGGTTTGGCAGGGGCCATGATAAGGAAATGGGGTCATGCTGAGGGCATGGGGTCATAACTGGGATCATGCTGAAGAAGTTTGGGAAGCACTGTATTCAGATGAAAAAAAATCTGAAAGACAAGGTTTTTCCTATTACTGAGTAGGTTTATCCAAGTCATAGTTTTGATGTGCTTCTGGATTCCTGTTTTCTGCTAGAGTTGCTAAAAGTTTTATTGTCTGTTTCTAGCTCAACATTTGTGAGCTCTCCTCCTAGATCTAGACCTTCCCAAAGTTATATATGCCTTTATGTTTTAATTGCTAGATTTCTTCAGATTGCTTTATGAGGGCTGGTAGCTGAAAGCCATTCAGAGAATGATAGAAAAGTAGGGTTGGGAGGAACCTCAGGAAGTCATCTATTTCAATTCCCTACTCAAAGCATGTTCATGCCTGTCACAAGCATTTCAGAAAAGTGTTTATCTAACTTGTTCTCAAAAACTTCCAAGGAGAGAGAATCCGCAGCTTCTCTAAGTAATCTGTTCCAATGCTTAAACACCTTCATAGTGAAAAAAAAATCTTTCTAATATCCAACCTAAATTTCCCTGACTATAATTTAAGACTGTTAGTCCTTGTCTTGTTTCCTGCAGCCACAGAGAATAGTCTATCATCATACTTTTTTATAACCACCAGGTATGATCTTAAAGATCATTGAAGACTTGTCAACCCCTCCCCTCTCAATCTTCTCTTCTCCAGACTAAATAATCCTAGTTCTTTCAGGTTTGCCTGGTAAATCAACTTTCCTAGATCTCTAATAATTTTCACTGCTCTCCACTGAACCCTTTCCAATTTCCCATTTCTTTTTTAGAGTAAAGGGCACAAAACTAGTCATAATATTCCAAGTAAGGATTCACCAGTGCTGAATGGAGAGGAAGGATCATGTCTTTTGAATTATAAATTATGCTTCTATGAATAGAGTTCAGTATTCTATTGGCTTTTTTGTAACACAAGTACACTTTTAGTTCATATTCAGCTTATGATACACTATAAATCCTGGTCCTTTTCTGCAGTACTGCAGCCTAGACAGTTGTTCCCTAGTCTACATTTGTCCATGCAAATTATTCCATTCTAAATTCAGGACTTTGCACCTGTCCTTATAGAATTTAATCTGATTGATTATGGACTATATCTCCAATTTATTAAGGTCATTCTGAATCCTTGTCCTACTGTCTAGAATGTCTGCAAGTCCATCCAGTTTGGTGTCATCTGCAAATTTAATAAATGTACACCCAGTCCCACCTCCCAAATCATTACTGGAGATATTAAAACCTAAACCAAGGACAGACCCCTGAGGAACCTCATTTGACACCCAACTAGACACTAAAACACTGATGACTACTCTTTGAGAACTCTTTGATATGACTACTCTTTCAACCAATTCTGTATTCACCTTACAGTAGTTTTTAGCGCTGTGCGAGTCTTCAGATCCTGCTTCAGATCCGGTACCATTTCAGATGCTTCAGCGTCAGAGTGGCATGCCCGGATTGAAGTGCGAGCTCAGGAAAGTTATCCAAAGTGGATTGGAGCGCCTGGACACTTCAGATGCTTTGGGTGCCTTGATTTACAATTAGAAGAAGGAGGGGGAGGGAGGAGGGAGGCAGTGGGGGGGGGAGCGGAGGGAAGACTGACATCTGTAGGTAGCCAGTGAGAAGGATTTCTGCCTGGCTACCTTTCCAATGGCAGCGTCTGTGGGGTGGGACTAGACACAGCATAAAATCCTCTGTTTGGAGGCATTCTGTACCTTTCCACAGCTTGTTCCCTGTCAGCAACTGTGTGACAGAGGAACATTCAGACTGATGCATTGTGGCTTGCTAGGTCAGTACTAGTTGAACTTGCCTGCTCCTTTTTCTCGTTCCAAAGGAGTGGGTACTATTTAGCTTAGCTTAGTTTAGTTTAGCTATTGTATTCAGTTATTATTAGTATTACTATTCAATTTATTTCTTTGAATTTATATTTGCTCTTTTTTTGTGGAAACTGAAAAAAGAAAGGTGTGTTTTCCCCGCCAGTGTGATCTAACACACACACACACACACACACACACAGATATACAGACAATATAGAGAAAAATCAGATATTCATAGCAGGAGAAGATAGACAGACAGACAGCACACAATTTTTACATCACCCTTAACACTGAAGCAAACATTCAAAGAAGAGGCCAGTGCACACATGCAACAGAGGGAATAAAATGAACAATACAAAAGGATTCACACACACACGCACGCACGCACGCACCTTTTGCAGCACAGGAAAGATCAATATGAAGCATGCTGGAAAGGCAGGTGCCAGGTCTTCTGGCAGGAAAGAGAGAGGGGGTAGGGGGAGAATTAAAGCT
This sequence comes from Alligator mississippiensis, assembly GCF_030867095.1. NCBI lineage: Eukaryota > Metazoa > Chordata > Crocodylia > Alligatoridae > Alligator > Alligator mississippiensis. The sequence continues at coordinate 62,785,655 of NC_081825.1, forward strand.
GCCAGCCCCTGCCGCACTCCCAAACACAGACGCATTCTCTTCCCAAGCAGCCATGACATCTGTGCTTCCAGTGGAAGCCAGGAGGTGGGAGGAGTGTCTGCACCTGACATCCCTGTACCTGCACCACCTCCGCTCAGTCCAGAAGTGGGCACCAGCAGTGGAATCACTGCCTCTTCAACCCCAATTTCAGCTCTCTGCATGAGCCTCCCACTGCCAGAGGAGGAGCTGGAGCTGGAACTAAGGATTCTGAGTGCGCTGGCTCAAGCAATTCTGGGGACTGAGAGGGAATCAGAGTTAGTGCTCTACACCCCTCATGTTTCCCCTTGACCCAAGTCTCCTCTGGAAAGCAGCACCTTGGAGGAGGCTGAGGTTGTGGAGGCAAGTGGCTCAGCTGAGGCAGCTCCTCCTGCTGCTCAGTCTCAGCCTGCTGAGAAGGGGGATAAGTCAGGATCCTCACCCTCAACCCAGAAGTGGGGGAACAGTGTAGTGTGGGATCATTTTGAGGTGGCAGATGATCCGAGGTTTCCCATTTGCCAGCACTGCCGAAGGCACATGAGCCGTGGCAAGGATGTGAGACACTTGTCCACCACAGTGATGCTGACATGTTGTGCAGAGGCCCCAGCACCAGGAAGGGCATACCTTAACACACACACACACACACACACACACACACACACACACACACACACACAATGTCACCCACCCACATGATGAGTTTTGCCTGTCAGCAGCTTGGGGTGCAGGACCCTGGACAACAGACTCTGCCAGCGAGACACACACAGCTAGCAGGCTTCATGGCTTGGCAGGGCCCAGCACCCAGGCCTGCACTAGATGTCACTCCCCTGTGCCCCAAGACAGACGCAGTCATCCAAGCACCCACCAACATGACGAGTTTTGCCTGTCAGCAGCTTGGGGTGCAGTTCCCCCCAAATCCCTGTACCTATCTTCTTGAAACTTGGCAGGCTTTGTGACCTTACCAGGGGCTACTATCCCTGTAGTTTTTATCCCCCTGTGGAGTAACACATAGACGTGACAGGAGTTTTGCTTTTAAGAATTTGGGGTACAGTTCCCCAAAAAACCCTGCACCTATCTTCTTAAAACTTAGAAGGTTTCATGCTCTCAGCAGAGGTTACCATCCCCACAAGTTGTACCCAAATTGGAGATAAAACAACAAAGTTATAGATATTTCACTGATCCCCCATTATAGCCTATAGCTAGATCTCCGAAGCGACTCTGAAGCTTTGGAGCTGGTTTGACCAGATCAAAGCGGCAAACCAATCCAGAGCTCCGGATCCAAAGCTGGATTGGATCACTGCTGACTCACGCAGGCCTAGTAGTTTTATCTAGAGTCTAGACTGTATTTTCTTAGTTAACTAATGATAATGTTATGAGGGGGAAGTAATTAACTATAGTAATTATCTATAGTTGCAGATTACAACTCCCTGTCACATTATCATTTGAAAACCTTACACTAATTTACCATAGGCTTCATTCTCATTTCCTGATCTGATTCAAAATGCTGACAATAGTCAACATAGTTTGAGACCTATCTGAGACCATGTCACTTTCCTGATGTGCCATTTAGGCAGTTGATGCCACCTGTAGCATTAACAATAACAATTCCAGTAGAGGGAGGGAAATATTTCAACCAGTGATGTGAGAAAGCCTCAGTATGCTGGTTAGGGCACACTGCATGATCCATCTCCATACACAAGGAAGGAGAGGTTGAATTTCTATTTTCATAGACTTAAAGCTGAAAGGTTAGATCTCTATCAAACAGGCCACAGGACATCAACACAGCCATTTCTGCATTTTTCAGAAAATGTCATATTTTTAGGAGGTTTTTATTGTTTCTTACAAAAAGAAGACAAATGTTTCTATTAAATTTGTAAACAGGCCTGCACCCATCTGGTCTCATATAGGTGCTCTCTAGTGACCTTAGAGCGCATGCCCGGTTCCGGCTGTGGGTTGTGTCCCACCGACTTGTGTATTGGGCTGCGTTCACCCCCAAGGGAAAGCCCCGACACTCTCCTGCCATGACTTGATCTTCTTTTCTTCAGTGGTGGGACTATCCCTCATGGAGTTTTGCAGATTGGGCACTGCCCTTTGCGGGCATTCTTGGGGATCCACTTCCCCTACACCCCAGCCATACATCAGCCCTCAGGATGCCCAGGTGATGGACCGTCGAACTGTCTCCTTGGTGTTCCCTCCTGCTCTCATCCCTTCTTGCCCATCCCTCGATGTCTTTTTACCCTAGGTGTCTACGGGTTGCAGGACTATTCATGTCTCAGATTCTGCTCTCCCCTTTTGAGACATCATGGTCCATGGTGTTGCCTCCACTCTTCTTCTTGACCGTGTGCATTGCTTGGGAATGTCTTCCCTGGTACAGGCTCTGTGCGCCCTTCAAAGTGATAACATAAAAGAAAAGAAAAGAACAGTAGGGGTTCGGGCCTCAGCCCACCCTACTCACGGATCCAGTGTCTGCGGTCCTCGGGATCCCTCAATGCCATCCTCCTTGACACAGCTGCCCTGCTGAGCCAGGTGTGTATTCCTTTTAGGGGAGCTGGGACCCTTCTTGTGGGTCTTTGTCTGGCCCCCTGCTGAGCTGACAATCCTGCCACTATGCAGCCTGGAGAGCAGGTTCGCCTCTAGTCTTCTGTTTCCCCACCTCTGGCTTTTAAATCAGCCAGGTGGCAGGTTTTGATGATGTCATCTGCCAGTGCCGCTCCCAGCCACAAATAAAAGCAGCTGATGAACCACACCAGCAGCTCTTCTTGGCATGGCGTGGCTTTTCCTACAAAAGGTAAGTAAGCCCTCTATTTAGGGCTTTTTGTTTTTTTCTTCAGGCAGCTCAGCCCTGCCTACAGTCCCACCATGGGAGGGTGTTCTGGGACCTCTGTTTGTGTCCCCCTGGGACAAGGCCAACTAGTGAGAGAAGGAATATATAAAATATCTCTAAACAAAAGGTCAGATTGGGGGTAGGAAGAATGTATTATAAACTGCAACCCTAATGATAGCTGTAGCAATAGTAAATGTAAAACCAAACACTGACATTTATACATGTACACATTTTAGTGGCTGAGCCTATTCTTAAAAAATCTGTTCATTTGTACAAAAAGAAACCATTACACAGATGCAACTAGAATTGTCTAGTTGTAGTATAGAGCAAGCTGAAGCAGAAAATAAGACTTTATCCTACAATGGAAATGCTGACTGACCTTACATTTAAGCTATTTCATGCATGGTAAAGCTATTTCCTAGAAATCCTTAAGTTCTGAACTTTATTGAGTTTCACTACTTATTTACATATTTACATGATATTACCCATGCTGGTTTGCTTCTCTGAAAAGCATGTAAACTAGTAAGAACATTACAGTCATATCACCAAGGGTAGAACCAGCTGACCTTGGTTAAGAATCCTTCAATGTACACTGAAGGTTAAGTGAAGCTCCTGTTGGCTCTAGTAAGTGTGTTTTTAATGACAAACAGTACATTACAATAGTTAGATAAAATAAATCTTAGAGTTTAGAAGCCCAGAAAAAAAAATAAAAACAACTGATCAACTGGGTGAAACACTGCTTGTTTCTGTTGAGCTTCACATATCTAAGATAAAAATGCATTTACGATTAAAAAAAAACAGAAAAAAAAAGAAGGAAACATCCCATAGCATTCTCTGAGCAAACAGCAGAGGAAATCCATAAGATATTAACAGGTTTTTCTAAAAAAATTCAGCAAGTGAAAAGCATGACATATATTTTACATATCAAGATTAAAAGAACTATAAAACTTCAATAAAACTGCTAATCGGAGATAAGTAGTATCACTATTATTATTTGATGAAGACAGGATATATATCACACTTTTTATTGCTGAGGCACTTCCAAAACTGCCTTTCCCATTATTCCAGTTTCCTAAATTGCATAAAAAACACTTCAACGTATTAAATGATTTAGTTTTATATCTCAGGTTTGCCAAGTCTAAAAGGACAGGGTCCGGTTGTTTTCCAAACTAATTTGAATATCCCTAACAATACATAAATGGACAGATGTTCTTTCTCCCTACTTATGTTACATGTTAGAAATGTGCTTGGAGGGAAATTCTGTCAAGATATCTGGAATTATGTTTGCGCTTTATTTTAAAATATTACTGAATATAGTTTATTTTATCACACTTTAATTTCACATTACTGTTTAGTCTAAACATATATAATTAATAAGAAAACATATAATTTATAAATCATGCTTCAGGTTTTCTCCTTTGTTGTAGTTAACTTGAAAGTAAATCATGTAGCACACTAACACACTTAAAAATAGTTGTTGAATTATTTCTTATTTTATTCTACTTAATAACAATACTTAAATAGGTTTTAGGCACTATATATGAATGTTTTTTAATTATTATACTCTGTCTCAACATGCAAAAGTTTTTGGTTAGCTTCGCACAGAAAAAAGAGCTGGTTTATATAAATACATTTGATTGTGCATAGGTAACTTATTTTTAAGGCTTACTGTGACAAAAACATGTTGGGGTGAACTACAAACAGGATTTAAGGTATGTAAATACTCAAAATGGAACAGAGAGAGAATGATAAGTTTTCAAGTTTCTTTTGTAGTTGTATTTCTGTGCGTGGCCGACTCACATCCCACTTACCACAGTGCCAATGTCTCAGTCGCCAGTCTGTGAGTGAGCTGGCTGGCACCACACAGGTGGAAGAAGCCCCACTGGTTGGCCGGGTGCCTGGAGGCTCTGGGTATAAAAGGACCCCAGGAGCTAACCCTGGGGGAGAGAGGAGGGAGCACCGGCAGTAGAGCCAGGAGCTTCCCCCATCACCAAAATGGAGCTGGTGCATCCATACCAAGGGATCATGCCTTAAGAGAGAGTGCATGCCCATCCCATCACCATAAGACCATAAAAACTAAGGAGGCGGTAGTCATGGGGGACCTAAACTACCCAGACATCTGCTGGGAGACACAGACAGCAGTCCCACCATTCACGCATGTTCTTATCCTGCGTACAGGACCTCCACCTGATGCAGGAGGTACACAGTCCCACTAGGGGGAATGCCTTACTGGACCTGGTATTGGCAATGGGGGATGATATGGTAGGGGACCTACAGATTGGTAGTCACGTGGGGGACAGTGATCACCAAATAATAGAATTCTTCATAAGACATCGAGCGGGTAAGGTAACTAAGTAGGGTGAAAGTGCTAGACTTTAGGAAAGCTGATTTCAATGAACTCAGGAGATCAGTCAAGGACGCACTGCAGAGTAGGAGTTTTGAAGAGATGGGAGCCCAGGAAGGGTGGCTGTGCCTTAAGGAAATGATCCTTTGGGCACAGAGGGAGACGATCCTGATGCGAGGAAAAAGAGGGAAAGGGGCCAGGAGGCTTCCTTGGCTGACAGGGCAGCCTGCGGACTAAAAGGGGAGCATATAAAAAGTGGAAATGGGGAGAGATTACCAAAGAGGAGTATACCTCCTCTGCTCACACTTGTAGGGAGGCAGTTAGACGAGCCAAAGCTACCATGGAGCTGAAGATGGCATCCCAAGTTAAGGATAAGAAAAAAATGTTTTTTAGATATATAGGAAGTAAAAGGAAGGCCCAGGGTGGAATAGGACTGCTACTAAATGGGCAGAAGCAATTGGTGACGGACAGGGGGGACAAGGCTGAACTCCTCAAAGAGTTTTTTGCCTCAGTGTTCCTAAGCGAGGGGCACAACAAGTCTCTCACTGGGATTGTAGAGAGGCAGCAGCAAGGCACCAGACTACAATGCGTAGACCCTGAGATGGTGCAGAGTCATTTGGAGGAACTGGATGCATTTAAGTTGGCAGGCCCAGATAAGCTCCATCCGAGGGTACTGAAGGCACTGGCTGACGTCATTGCACAGCCACTGGCAGTAATTTTTGAACACTCGTGGTGCATGGGCCAGGTCCCAGAGGACTGGAAAAGGGCCAACGTGGTCTCCATTTTCAAGAAGGGGAAGAAGGAAGACCTGGGCAACTATACGCCACTCAGTCTCACCTCCATCCTAGGCAAAGTCTTCGAAAAAATTATCAAGGCTCACATTTGCGAGAGTCCGGCAGGACAAATTATGCTGAGGGGAAACCAGCACAGCTTCGTAGCAGGTAGATCATGCCTGACTAATCTAGTCTCTTTTTATGACCAGGTTACAAAACACCTGGACGCAGGAGTAGGGGTTGATGTTGTATACTTAGACTTCAGGAAAGCCTTTGATATGGTATCCCACCCCATACTGGTGAACAAGTTAAGAGGCTGTGACTTGGATGACTACACAGTCTGGTGGGTGGTGAATTGGCTAGAGGGTCACACCCAGAGAGTCGTAGTGGATGGGTTGGTATCGACCTGGAAGGGTGTGGGCAGTGGGGTCCCACAGGGCTCGGTCCTTGGACCGATACTCTTCAATATCTTCATCAGCGACTTGGACGAGGGAGTGAAGTGTACTCAGTCCTAGTTTGCGGATGACACAAAACTGTGGGAAGAAGTGGACACACCGGAGGGCAGGGAACAACTACAAGCAGACCTGGACAGGTTGGACATATAGGCACAAAACAACAGAATGCAATTCAACAAGGAGAAATGCAAAGTGCTGCACCTAGGGAGGAAAAATGTCCAGCATACCTACTGCCTAGGGAATGACCTGCTTGGTGGAACGGAAGTGGAAAGGGATCTTGGAGTCCTAGTAGACTCCAAGATGAACATGAGTCGGCAGTTTGACGAAGCCATCAGAAAAGCTAATGGCACTTTATCGTGCATCAGCAGATGCATGACAAACAGATCCAAGGAGGTGATACTTCCCCTGTATTGGGTGCTGATCAGACCACAGTTAGAATACTGCATGCAGTTTTGGGCACCACAATTCAAGAGAGATGTGGATAACCTGGAGAGGGTCCAGAGAAGGGCCACATGTATGGTTTAGGGCTTGCAGGCCAAGCCCTATGAGGAGAGACTGGGGCACCTGGACCTCTTCAGCCTCCACAAGAGAAGGTTGAGAGGAGACCTTGTGGCTGCCTATAAGTTCATCACGGGGGCACAGAAGGGAATTGGTGAGGTTTTATTCACCAAGGCGCCCCCGGGGGTTACAAGAAATAATGGCCACAAGCTAGCAGAGAGCAGATTTAGACTGGACATTAGGAAGAACTTCCTCACAGTTAGTGTGGCCAAGGTCTGGAATGGGCTCCCAAGGGAGGTGGTGCTCTTCTCTACCCTGGGGGTCTTCAAGAGGAGGTTAGATAGGCATCTAGCTGGGGTCATCTGAACCCAGCACTCTTTCCTGCCTAGATAGGGGGTCAGACTCGATCTATTGAGGTCCCTTCTGACCCTAGCATCTATGAATCTATGAATCACCAGAGTGCCCAGGGAGGACCTGAGCACTCAGCCAACCGCCAGCAGAGAGATGGAAAATCTCTCCAGGGCACAACAGCCTGACGGGCTGAGGGACCCAGGTCTGACCCTGCTTGTCCACATTCATGACAATGCCTGCAAGAATGCACAGGTCAGCTGGGCAAACTTCCAAAATGTCTCTAGTGCTCCATCAATCAACACTCCCCACGACAAAATCATCAGAATCCACAGGTCCTACACATATATATCTAAGAATACAGTGCATCTCATTGAGTATTCATATTGCCTTCATGGCAATTATGTACATGAAACAAGACAGGAATTACATACCAGAATGAACTCTCATAGAAAAAAAAATACATGGGACAGACACAAGAACTTTTGGAGTACACTTTTCACAGAACAACAACTCCATCTCATAGACAGAGGAAGAAAACATCAATTGGGCGGGCTGAGTGGACAAGAAATGCAACTCCCATCATGCTCTATGCAGTGCGACATATGCACAGTTAGCCTCTTCTTCCTCAGACACGTGGTGCTGAGCATATGTGGGGTGCTGGCCTGGCTGAACACTGAGAGACACTGTGGTCCTTCTGCTGTTGCCAGCTGCCACAAAATTAGTTTGGGGGGTGGGGGGAGGCTAAGCCCCTCCAAGCCCTAGCCTTTTGCCATCTATGCTCCCTCTCTGACCTCACAGTCCCCATAGTCCAAGGGAATTTATGAAACACCTCCAGAAGACAGGGCCTGAGAACAGAAATTCATAACCTTTCTGGACAGGAAAAAAAATGGACTTAATACAGATAGTAAATTTATGGCTCATTCAATGTAATAAATATTGGTACTATCTCCTTGCACTACACAGGTAATAACTACCATCTCCCTTCTTGAATGGCTTCACTCTGCACTAATTGGATTGCCTAGTCTACTGAACTCCTTTTCTGTTATAACAAGTTTTGATAACACCTCTTCACTCTTAGTTCACAGCCCTCCTCCATTTCTTTAAGCAGGCTGCTTGCATTTATTTGGAGTCTTTTCTCTGATCTGTAGCACAGCCTTTGTCTTGCCTCTTTCTTAGACCTGAAAAAGGCACTTGTTGCCCAAAAGCTTATCCAACAATTCTTCCAATTATACAGTTGGTCCAATAAAAGATATCACCTTACCTTTCTTACATTTCCTGGATCATTGTAACTACAATAATCCAATCCTACTATTTTAACATGCTGCCTTGAACATTGATATGTTTCAATATAGGATTTTGAAATGACTAGTAATTCAGCAGGGTATCATCAACAAAGGGTTTTTCTCTTGCTGCAAGGCCTATATGTTTCTTAGAACATACAAAGTATATCAGAAGCAGGAATAGTGGAACCAGGGCTGAAACCATGGACAGTGAGGAAAGATATAAAGAGCACAAGAAGTTCAGCCTTGTTAGATTCCCCTTTTTTAAAAAAAAAAAAAAAATGCAGAACAAATTAACTATAATTGGAAAGGAGAAAAAAATTATTTTGTAGGTAAACTTAGCAACACACTGGCCATGTCTACATGAGCTGCTGACTACTCTGTTGTTACTGTGCAGTCATTTAGCACTTGCATACATAAGTACTAAATGACTGCACCACAATCAGAGTTACTGCACAGTAGCATCCCCAAATGGCTTTTTGGTGATGGTGACTGCACAGTAGCTCGTTACTATTGTGCAGCAGTGTCGCGTCATGCTTTGTGCCCCGCAATGCTATTGAGCAGCAGTAACGAGCTACTGTGCAGTAGTAACAAGCTACTGCACCATCAGTGTCTTGTGTAGACGCTGCCACTAAGAGGGAAACACAACAACAAAAATACCTCAAAACACCAAGAGACTGAGGGAAAACCAGTTATAATAAAATAACAGTTTAGTTTGAAGGATGAGTGGATTAATTTGTAAAACCTAATCCTTTTTCTGCGAGGAAACCTTTTCATTATTCATGTAACCCGAGGATAGTTACCTGTGGAATGGAAAACCCAGGTTATAGTGCTCCCCTTACACAGAGCGGTTTGAACCTATGTTGCCACATCCCAGCAAAGTGCCTTAACCTCTAAGCCAGGCTCTTTGCTAAGAGATGGCAAAGCAAGGCACTGTCAAAAGCACCCTCCACATCATCTGCTTGAAGCTGACACACTGGATCACCACAAGGGGAAACTATCTATAAACATAACTATTATAAGAGCAAGCCAAAAGACTAATGGTTCAGTGAAATAGGAACTGCCCTGGGAAGCAGTGGGGCAACAGCTGTGCTATTGCTATTTCTCCATTTCATTGAGAGACTGTTTTGCAAAATGCAGAAAGAGTACTGGGTAGCAGAGGATCCCTTTGCAGACCTAACCCAAGTCTTTAACAGGAAACACTTGTAACTAGTGCTTGCAATATCTGCACGATGTGAGGGGAAACTTGATAGAAGTCTGATTCATAAAGCACATTTCAGAGTGAATTGAACCATGCAGGCAATTCTCTAGAAGGTCCATCACCTTGTGCTTAATTTAATCTTTCATTATGGAGGGGGGGGGAAAAAAAAGTAACTTAAAAACAACTATTTTTATAGCTTTTGTAGTTGCCAGGGTAACCTTGTGAATGTAGTTATTGCAAATGCATTCTCTCTTAGGGCTTGATCTTAAAAAAAAGCAACTTTCCTGTGAAGGGCTGAGAGATTTCTTCCAGTAAAGCAAGTTTTGTTGATGGTGCTCAGCATCTCTCAGAGATAGATTTTTGTTGAGGCTGTAGAACCTCCTCTGTCTCCCCCTCTCTCCCCACCCATCCCACTTGTCCCCCACCCAAGAATGTTTTAAGATTTCAACTCCCCCAATTTTTACATTAATACTTGTATTTATTTAACCTGAACAATCCCAGAGAATGAGTACTGAAGTTTTGCTTCATGAAATGAGACAGCAATGGTATATGCCTATGCTCCATGCCTGATGATAAGGATTTGAGGGTCTGACTTTCAGGAGTCTCTGATTTTATGGTATGTTTAATAGCACTTAGACATCATAATGTTTAATTTCCTTGTTATAATAGGCACCTACTAAATTCTGCCACAATAATTAGTGTACATAAAGGTTGAATCTCTTGAAAATTGGGACTGAGATGTGTGCATGCAGCCTTAGCCAAGGTGTGTGAATGGCAACCACGGATGCTGCCAGCCCAGGTGCTGCATCTATTTCAGTCTGCCTGACCCTTGCCACTGCCCCATCTAGGGCACAGATTATGGCTGTTACATCTCTGATGTTAACATTGGCCATTCACCTGGTGGTTATTAGGGGAATGTGAAGCTTCAGTCGCCGATTCAATTTGAAGGACATTTGGGCAATCTGGAGGCTGAATCACCAAATCCCAATCAAATCGAGAGACTAAAAAACCCCTCTAAATTGATTCAGAAAAGATTTGGAAAATGATTTGGAGATTTGGAAGGTAGTCTTTCAAGGGAACAGAAACTGAGAATAGGGAGGGGGAGTGGGGGGGGGCGGAGATTGAGCTCTGTAGCTGGCCAGTGACTGTGATCTTTCCCTGAGTCCCTTTCCAATCACAGTGCTCTGGGGGAGGGACATAGAAACAGCATATAAGCCTGTGTCTGCAGCCTTTCTGTCCATTTTGTGAGCTGTTTCTGCCTGAGCAAAAGAGGGGCAGGCAGCTGGCTGAGAAACAGGTGGGCAGGTGGCAATCTAACCAGCACTAGGAAGGACCCCATTACAGGCTACCATCCCTGCTGTTTTCATCCAAATCTGCCTTAACACACACAAGTGACATGAGTTTTGCTTTCAGTAATTTGAGGTGCATTTTCCCAGAAACCCCTGGGAACTTGGCAGGGTTTGCCCTTGAAACTTGGCAGGGTTAGTGGCCTCAGCAGGGGCTACCATCCCTGCTGCTTTTATCCAAATCTGCCCCCAAATGACAAAGTTATAGGTATTTCAGTGATTCCCCATTACAGTCTATGGCTGAATCACCAAATCTTTCCGAATCAGCGCTGAACCTTCCAAAGCTGATTCATCCAAATCAATTCGGGACAGTGATCTGAATCCCTGAATCAAATCACTGTGCTTCAAATCGGCCAATTACGAATCCATATTGAATACTTCCCTATTCGCATAGGCCTAGTGGTTATTGTAGCTATAGGGTATAGCGTTTAGGATCACGGAAAGAACCAGAGGAGAATACAATTAGTTCCCTCCCAAATCTAACTCCTGGCTTATTCAAAACAAACCTCTAAACAGTAAGGATAATAATCTTAGCTGAAGAAGGATAACGAGTTCTGAACATTAAGAAACCAAACAATCGTCATCATGGACAACAAAAACCCTAGAAATTTAACCCAAAACAAGACCAGAAAACTAGGAATCTGAACTACCTTCTCAACTGATGCAGAATAGTGGACTATGGTGGTTCAGATTAACACCTGAATTCACTGTCCAAGTTGTGTCCAACAAAGTAACACAGTAGAAAAGGAACTTCTATGAAATTCTACTTATTGCTTTTACTGAAACAGTGGAAATCTGAAAAGAATCTTGGGAAAGTGGAAACAGTGGAGCTGTGTATTTCAATCCCTCTGCAACACTGAGCTAGGAGCATCAGCAAGAAGGTAGTTTCCTTTTTTGAATCAGAACAAAAATGGATGGATGCTCTCAGAAAGTAACAGCATGAACTTACATGAAGGTGAGTTGAGAAAACTGCCTCCTCCAGGCAATCACTGCACTTCTAAACATGTAAGTTCTGCTCTGAAGCTGAAGAAATAGTAAATGAACTTATGCTGCAGGTATCCAATAGACTCCCAGTAACAGGCATTCAAATACCATGGTGATCAGCACAGGATAGACAAATTGCATTTTTCTTCTATTCCCTTTATGTTTTTAATCAAACAAATGGCCATGAGAGAGGGGAATAAGCACAGCTACCTTGGCTCCTGCAGCAAATAATTCTCTTTCTTTGCACTGATTCAGAAAGAATAAAGAAAGAAAGAAAAGGAACAGTAGGAAAGAAGAAAGAAAACCAATTATTTAGCTTCTGAAGTCACTGGACCCAGAAGTGTTCATTTTGCAGGTTTATTTTCCACAGAACACATACAGCAAGAGCAGCAACTGTCTTCTGCCCCTCTAATGGGCTCAGTTTTTAATACACAGGAGCACAGAAGGCAGAAGCAAAGATGGTTGTAAACCAACTTTCCATCTTGCCAGTTCTGGGAATTGGTAGATTTCATCCTGTACCATAAGTTATCCTTGAGCTACTTACTTAGGCAGTTTTAAGGTTCCTTTATGTTGCTCCAGAGCTCAGGATCTGATCAGATGCGTATAAACTCTGATCAGCACAGACAGTTTTGGAGACAGTGTAATTATTGCAATGCCTGTTCAACTCTGTCATCATTGCTAAGGCTACAAAACATGGGTGACATTTATAAAATATTATTCATGCTATGGGCAAATGTCCACTAGGAAATATTTTAAGAATGGGACATTGGGAATTGTGCCTTTAAGGGTTGAGCTTCCTAATTTTGGAAAAGTGCTATGAATCTCTTTTTGTTGTTATGTATAAGAAAGAGTAAAGCAGATTTTTTGCAATCAGCTTAAACAATGACTGATCACTGAACACTAGCGGGAGCAACAGCTTACTTCACAGCCATCTAGCATCTTGCCACTGAATAGCTTTCAAAAGAGATCAACTTTGTTTAATCACTTCAGACTGGATCCTGAATTATAAAGAAAAAGAAATTAAAGAGAAGGATGGAGTGAGGGATAAAGTGATCAAGTACATTAAAAGCATTGCAAAATTTTACCTTCTCCATTTATGAAAAGTAACCAGTTTCTAAATAATCATTGCCATATTTATTTTTTTACTTGAATGTAGGAACAATCTTTCAAAAAACCTGCAACCTGTTTTTTAGCTTATTTATTGTTAGGTACATGATAAGAAGGAAATAAGAAAGGAATAATTAAATTCTCCAGAGGATTACAACTGTTCATATTTTCTAAGGTTTTGGAGCGTTGTGGTTCTTAGTGGGAGCACCTATATAAGAAGTCTGTTGTGCAGTTGACTAACTAACTGCATAGTATATATCTCAGCATCTACACATATGCCTCTGTTAGGGCACACAAAACTAATACATTTCACAGCAGGTTAGTAGTACTTGTGAATACAAATACTACTCTGTTGTGGAGTTTTTTCATGTGCAGCAGTGCATGTGTAGACATCAACCCAACTGGCTGGGGCACAAGGGTTCTTCAGTGTGTGAAATAACTGAGTGAATTATAATTAAAATTGTAACAAAATACTCACAAGTCATTTCAATTTGAGCAAAAGAAAAACTAAAAGGCCTTATATAAGTTTACTATTATTTGTCAAGTCAATATAGTCTTCAGAGCGAGTCCCAAAGGCATCAACACATCAGCCAGTGTTGATTAGAAAATTCTCTGACAACCCCTGGGGAAGCACTCCTGCTCGCAGATGTTTTTTTTTTTTTTCCCAATAAGAATCCATACATAAGGTACCCAAATTGCCAAGGACTAAGTTATACATTTTGGTGGTATCTGCAGACAGCTAGAAAAGCATGGGCTTCCTTAATGCTGAAAATTTCTTACCTGTATATTTTTTTAACTCTGCTTTAGAAAAATTTAAACAGAATAAGAGAGCAAAAAAAGGAAAACTGTGAAGATTTTTGATTTAGTGAAAACTGCTCATGAGTATAGGAAAGGTGAAGTAGGCAGCAGCTTGGTTTAAGCTTCTAAAAAAATCATTCTTACTTGGCCTTATCTGATAAACCATTTCAGTCCTCTCAGGCATGATATATAGAACTCCATTTAAAGTTAGTGAGAGCTGTATTGAATATGGCTCCAAGACTGGAACTCACTGGACAAAAAAAGCTGCGTTGGCTGGGTTTCAGGTTACAGAAGCTTGAGATGAGACACTTGGATTTGAGCAAGAAGTAGAAGATTTAGCCTGACTAGGAGATCAAACTAAAATTGGAATGACAGCTGGAAGCAAGAGGGGAAATGGAAAGAATAGATTGTATCTGGGAGAAAAAGAAAACAGAAGGGTGTGTAATTATTCCTTCCAGACCCTGGATCCAGGATTCTGAGAGGCTCAACATTCTTGTGCTATTAACAAATATCTGTAAAACACTCTAACAAAACAGGTGTGCAGTTCATGTTTATTGGTTAGTCTGCCTACAAAATAACAACTGATTACTGCTATCAGTTACTCAATTAGTACCAATGTGCAATGGATGCAAATGTTCCAAACTTTTCAGTGCCTCATTTCAGGATCACCGTAATCTATCATGATGAATTTTTGGAGGGTTTGTTTGGTTTTTTTTCCTATATCCTTGGAAATTGTGCTCCCTCCCTCTCTCACAATTAGATTAAGGGAATGTTGATATTGAAAAACAAACAACTTTTTAGGTATCAAATCCCAGCATTAAGGTTGCCTGTGCAACCTTACCTCGGGCACCTTGTGTGTTGTCCTTGTGATACAGTCTGTAAATACATGATTTGAAATACAGTCCACAAAACTCTGCCCCAGCCATTGCACAGGACATAGTATGCTCTCTTGGGGCACATTCACACATGCAGGCACGTGAGCCTGAAGCAGTTCAAATAGGAGTAGCACAAATTTATACCGGGGATTTTTGCCTCAGTGCACGTTACCGGACATGGATTTTCGTGTGGGGCAAGTTGTGCCACTTGGGGCAAAATGACCCTGCCCATCTCCTTCCAGATCTGCATCCAGGGGGAGCTAGAGCCTGGGGCCAGCACCATAAAAACCTGTTCTGTGCTGGCTCTGTGCAGGGCAGTATGAAAAGCTGCCCTGGTGAGCAGCTCAGGGCTACTTGCCCTCAGGAGCTTCTGAGGCCCAGCCACTTGGTATCTGGGAACACTACCCCTTGTGCCAGCTGGGCTGCTGAAGAAGCCCTGACCTGAAGTGGCCCCTGCCCCCTCTACCCACTGCAGCAGTCTGGTAGTGGGGACTGCTGCCACCTGCGACAGCATCCACCCCCTTGGATCTGTGGCCCCAAAGCTCCATGCCTGCCAGACATGGCTGGGGTGCCCCTGCTCTGCCATTTAGGGAGCTATCACCCAGAAGATGTGCTTTTTGTGGTGGCCCGTTTTGAAATGTCAAAGCATGTCCTCTTGGCCCCAAATGGCCACAAATTCCACCATCTCATCTGCCTTCCAGCTGGGTCCCCAGCGCTAGCCCTGGCGAGGCTCCTCTGCCCAGGTCATGCCACTTGTCTCATCAGCAGAGATCCTGGTGTTCCCTGTTTAACAATTGCAAAATCTTTGATAAGAAACCCCAATTCTCTCATTAAAATACCCAAAATAGAGGTTTTTCACTATTAAAATGAAATGCCACTATTTATAGAGAGATCAGTTGGGCTATATTTTATTGATATATTTACAAATTTAAGGCAATTTGGAAACCTACCAGTGCCTCTATCATCATAATAAAATGGATTCTAAATATCTATACACTTTGGCACTTACTTTTGGTTTTTTGTCATCTAAAAATCAGAGCTGCCCCTACCCACTTAGCTCATCAGGATGTGCGGCGCTGAGCAGCACTGATATGCTAGTGCCCTGTCCCTACCCCTTACAATCAACCCACAACCCCTTCCCCCCAGTTCCCTCACTCCTGACCCACAGCCTTTGCCAGCCCTCACTAGCTCCCTTCCAGCTGCAGCTCTGTCCCAGCACCAGGACATGGGTCCAGCTGCAGCTGTCCCTCCTGCTGCTTTGTGGCTCTGAGCAGTGCCAGCCCTTGCTGTTCTGCTCCCTGCCCCATGCTGTGTCTAGGAAGCCCTTGACTGGGGATCAGGGACTGAGCTGGGCCCTTTCATCTCAGACCACCCCACCCTACACAGGATGCACTAGGGGGCAGTGGGGCTCTAAGCCTGGCTATGGAAGCCTTTTCTACCTGGAGCACTCCACCACCCCTGACTCCCATCTGTCTCTGACACAACCCTGCTGCCACCTCCACCCCTCCCCCAAGTCCATCACCCTTCCCCTCCCAAGTGGCTCCTGGGACCAGGACCACCCCCTCCCCCCAGCCTGGGGCTACATGTCCCAGCACTGGTGTGGACATGGGACAGGGCTGCAGTATAGCAGTTGTCCCTGCAGCTGCAGCTCCTGCCAGCAGGTCCTGTCCCATCCCATGTGGCTGGCTGGGCATGCAGGGTTTAAGATTTGTGGGGAGGGCATTTGGAGGTGTGTGGGGGAGCTGTGGGGCTTGTGGATAGGTGTAGGGTTTGTGGAAGTGAGGTTTGTGGGGGGTATGGGGCTTGTATAGGAGTTTGTGGGTATGGGAGGTTGTGGTTGGATTGTATGGGGTTTGTGGGTGGGAGGGACTGTGAGTGTGGGCAGGCTGTGTGGGGGTGGGGGGGCTTCTCAGAAGGGGTGGGTTCCCTGCCCCCCAAAAGGGGCAGCCCCCCCCACACAGCTCACTGACAGCTCCCCCCTGCACAGCCCCCCACAGGGTAGACATGCCCTCCCACAAGGCACCCCACCTACATAGTCCATAGGCCTCCCACAGCAGCCATCGCCATCTGGTCACACATGGCCCTCCTGGCAACGTCCCCCCCATGGTGTGGGGCAGAGCACTATGGCCCCGGCCACCTGGCACCTGGTATGGCTTGTGCCACATCATGTAGGGCTGTGCACATTCAGGCAGGACTGGGCTTCTCAGGCTCTCAGCTGGGGCCTGGTGCTGCTCTCAGGGACCATGGGTCATGCTGGGCCCAGTTCTGCCTCCTTGGAACTGGCCCACCCCAATGGTGCATGGGGTCCATTGAGGCAGGACCCCGGCATGGCATGACGGTCCCTGCGAGTGGCGCTGGGACCCGAGTGGCCTAGTTTTGCCTGAAGGTGCACAGCCCTGGTCTGAGCTGGGCAGGGCCTGCAAGGTGTGGCACAGGCAGCGCTAGGTGCCAGGTGGCTGGGGCTAAGCCACGCTGCCCCACCCTGCGGGGGGGGGGGCGGCTATGCCAGGAGGGCCCTGACTATCCCCATGGTGGCTGCTGTTGCAGGGGGGCTGTGGGCTGTGCAGGGGAAAGGTAGGGGGCCCATCCCTACTGAGCAGCCCCCCCACAAACCCATACAGCCCCCCACACCCATACAGCCCCCACTCCAGTCCCCAGCTCCATCTGTCCCTACTTACCTTAAACAGAGCCCAGTCAGAGCCTGCACTGCTCTTTGCCCTGCACAGGGAGGCAGTGTGCTGCAGCACTGGGGCAAGGGGCAACTGTAGAGATGCTCTGGCTGGTTGCCTCAGGCATGGTCCTGGACCATGCCTTGCCATGCTTTTTTTCTGTAGGCTTATTTTTTTTATTCCTGGATTTCCATGTATAAAATTTTGATCCCGCGTTGCAAATATGCAATGCAGGGAACATTTTTTTGTTCCCAGTATGTGCTTTGCGGCATCTCAAACTGTTTAGAGATGCTGTAAGAGGTACATGCATGCTCCTCTGGACCTACCCTTGATGAACCACAGTTCATCAAGGCAGTAAAGGAAGCATTTGTACACCGGACCTCTGTCTTATTTACTGAACAAGTCAGAGTTCTGCTGAGAATAAGGAAGGGGAAAACAAAAAGAGTTTCATGTTTAATGCATGTGACTAACATTAGAGAACTGGATTCTATTCAATGAAGCACCCATCAGATCAGGTCCATAAAGAAAGCCCGCAAAGAAATTAATAAGTCTGTACTCTTATTAGAGGACAATACAAAATGTGGGATAGTTGCTCATTAATTAAATACTGTCCATCCTGTTAACTGAATAAGGCAAGGATCTGCTTGAAAATCATTTATTAAACTGTGCACATGCACAAAGGGCATCTTTCCATGTGCTTAGGGATGTGGGGTGGTGCTTTAATTAGAGTGGATCTCAGGAGCCACTCTAATTAAAGGACCCACAGCATCTCATATATTCAGCATCTTAGACTTCAAAATGGCAACAGGGGTGCTTTAACTAAAGCTCATTTAATGAGCAATTTTCTGGCCTTTTGCCAGAAAATCTATATATCATTTTCTTAAATGTGTATTTAATAGTGTTTATGACACCTGGCCGTCTATGTTGTAGGTGTGCACTGCAGTTTTGAAGCACAGGGATGCTGAATACATTGTGATGCTGAGGCTGCTGGAGCATGATAATTAACAAGCTCCATTAGACTCAGTTAACTGAGTCTGCTCCAACGTGCTAATTAGCACACATTGGAACAGGCATTGGGCATGTGTGTAGATCCCCCAAAAGGCACTACAACCTTCACTGCTAGTATTTCCAAAATTTGAGGATTTTGCAACCCTAACAGTCTTATAACACAGGGGAAGGGGTTATGTAACAGTTTTAAACACACATATCACCACACATACACTTCCTGAAAAGAGAATAAGAAATATTTTGATCTTGTTTGTGACAATTTAGCAGTTTTTTTGTTTTTGTTTTGTTTTAATACCTATAAGTTTAGTAGTGCATGTCTTACTGAATTTGCATGGTTGGTAGGTAAATTATATAAAAATTCCTTTCGGCATTTCAGGTACTTGGTTTTCAGTTCCTTCCAAAATCATTTTTATATATACTAAAAAAATAAATAAATTTAAAAACCCTTCTATTGATTTAAAATACATTTGCCATAGACCCAGGAACCTAATGTACTCAGCAATTTTTTTGTTCAAGTATGTTTGTCCTCTTTTCTTGTTTTTCCCTCCAAATCTCTGCCAGTTCTAATTTGCTTTATTTCTAGCATTGCATAAAGTATTGGTGTCCTGGTTTTAATGTTTGTACAGTATGTCAGCTAAGTTAGCAGAGTGTTTTGTAACACACTTTGAAATCTTTGTTTACTTAGAGGAGTGTTAGTTCTAAAGATAACAACCTGCCAGTTATTTAAAGTATGTTGAAAATTCCTCAGTTTAATTCCCTTGCATCATAGCATATGCTTTTTTACACTCTGTGCAGAAATTGACATGAACACTGTGCTATACATCTCAGGATTACTTTTACGCTGTTTCCCAAGATTATTATCTGAAACATATTATACAAAACAACATTTTCTTGTGCCATGAATATTCCAGTTTGTATCTTCTGCTACGTTCATTGAAATTGTGGGAAACAAATTTACCCATTTTTGTCTTAAATAGGTAGGAAAGTGTATGTCAGTCCCAATATCAAGAGCATGGGAAAGTTTGTATGGACCTATATGGAAAAAAATGTTAGTGAACCCTTTAAAGGTCCCCCATCACCACAGTATGGGATAGGCAAGGAAGACCTTACCTAGTAGGGTAGAAAGGCAAATGAAGTTCAGGTAACCCACAGCAACTGAACAGCCATAGAAAGCTTATCCCTCCAGCCTAACTCTTCCTTCTTTTATATTGAATATGCATGGTTTAAGCAGACCCTGGAACTGTACCTATGCTGTTTCACAATTTTTCATCAGAACAAATAAGTAACATTCCTCCTTGCAGTGAAATTTGCCTATAACAACATCCCTCACGCTACCATGAAGCAGAGTCCCTTCCTGGCCAACTACAGTTTCCACCCTTGTGCAAACTCAGACTACCCAACTGTGTCTTTGGTAGCCATGGACTTGGTTACATTAATACATCAACTGCAAGAAAAACTGAAGAAACATCAGAAAGCACTACAGAAGCTTGCAAGAAGCAGGCTAAGAGGGGTCACCAGGCCACCCTTGCATTTTCTACTGAGCACCAAGTCTGACTGTCAGCACAGAATCTCTGATCAGTCTAGTCATCTTCCAAGCTGGACTCCTGGCCCCTCAGTCCTTTCCAGCTTATGAAACGGATCAGACTTTTAATCTCAGACGCCCAGATACTATGAAGTTCTACCTCATGTCATGAAAAGCATTTGGCCCCCGCAACCCATTGCTGTCAAGGGGCATGATGAAGATGTTTGTCAAGTCTTGTACTTGAGGCAAAGGAGGAAGAAAATATTTTATTTGATATAGAGAAATATATATCCCAGTGGATGGGTCTTGGGAATAAAAATTATATGTTTATTCCCCTAACCTAGTTAGGGACCTCTATCTGGCACACCCTGAAAAGCCTGGCTAATGGGTCACTAGAAGGCACCCATAAGGAGAAGGGGTACTATTAGAAGGCAATCTGTACCTTTCGCAGAACCAGCTCCTATCAGAATGGCACCATCTGCAAGGGTTAAACTAATTTCTTGCAAAATAGTATATATAAGCTCAGACCCTTCATTTGGTCTTAGCTGCTCAACATGTCATACCCTGCAGCATCTCCAGCCTTACTCCCAGCCTTGGACCCTCATACTTTGTTCCTGCTTTGCGTCAGTCTTGAACTCCAGTACCTCATTTTTGCTTTTCTGCTGTGTGTTCTGGACTCCTAAGCTCCAGATCTCTTGCTTGGCTTAGACTAGAGACCTGGATATCACTATGGATCAGAAATTTGACTCTGATTACCTGGTTTTAATCCCTTAGTGCAGCCTCAGCCCCTGATCTGGATTCCCCACAAGTTTAAGTACTTGTTTAACTCAGTTCTCCTGAAATTCTCTGCCTACTCCCTAATTCTTATAACCGTTAACTATCTAGAAACCCTGAGGGGGTGGAAAGGAAGCCAATCAAGTTGCTGACATCTCATTGTGACAAGTTTCCAGTTCAAGTCCTTGCTTCCTGAAATCCAGAATTAGAAATCGACTTAGAGGAAGGCATCCTGTAAAGAAACTGGAGAATGGGTTTGGGGCTTAAATTAGACTTTTTTTGGGGAGATTCAATTATTTGTTTGAATGTACACTTTCAAGGTTTACAGAATTATTTACAGATTTATATCAATTATTAATTGGGGCTGAGACTGAAATCAAGGTGCTAAACATCCCAGGTGAGGCCTCTCACCAGAAGTTTATATAACCTCTTTCCCCTCTTTTTGTCAGTTAATGAATATTTAAGTAGGTATTCTAACTAGAACAACAGCAAAAGGAGAGAATGAGGTTGCATACAGGCATTACATTTCTACTAGAAGAATCACAGCTCTCTTGGTAGAAAAAAATGAGCATGTAGAAGTATAAAGGGAACCTGGCAGGGGGATTCCCTGTCCACCCCCTTTTCTGCGGTCCCCAAAAGCCAAGCCACCACACCAGCATTGGGATGAGTGATGGCAGAGACCAGAATTGGTTGGTGTACAAGCTGTCCCTCACATTGGGGGATAGCCCAGGGTAGGGCAGAAGGCCCAAGAGGTAAATACAGTCTACTTACTGGCTCTTCTTGGGATTGGGGGTAAACAAAACCGGTAGTTCAGGGAAGGGTTTGAACAGAGCGGAGCTGTTCCTGGACCCATGACAAACTGCCTTAACTCAGGCCCCAGGGGAGGTGTACCCAGGCCTAGGGTCAGTGAGGATCTAGTCAGGGAACTTCTGGAGGGACTGGACGTATTTCAATCAGCTGGTCCTGACGACCTCCACCCCAGAGTGCTGAGCGAATTAGCAGAGGTCATTGCGGGACCTCTGGCATGGCTTTACAAACACTCATGGTGCTCTGGTGTACTGCCAGAGGACTGGAAAAGGGCCAATGTGGTTCCCATTTTCAAAATAGGGAGGAAGGAGGACCCAGGAAACTATAGGCCAGTTAGTCTTACCTCAATGCTGGGTAAGCTTTTTGAGAGAATTATCCTGGTGCATGGCCATGAGGGGTCAGCAGGGGAGGTTATGCTTAGGGGAAACCAACATGGGTTCATTAGAGGCAGGTCCTGTCAGACCAACCTGGTGGCCTTCTATAACCAGGTCACAAAATCCTTAGATGCAGGGGTAGCAGTAGACATAGTCTTTCTGGACTTCAGGAAGGCCTTCAACACTGTCTCTCACCCCATTCTTATTAAAAAACTAGGGGACTGTGGCGTCGACACCTACACAGTCAAATGGGTCACTAACTGGTTGGAGGGCTGCACCCAGAGAGTGGTGGTAGATGGGTCATTTTCAACCTGGAGGGATGTGGGCAGTGGGGTCCCCCAGGGCTCAGTCCTCGGACCCACGCTGTTCAAAATCTTCATCAGTGACTTGGATGAGGGGGTAAAAAGCACCCTGTTCAAATCTGATGATGACACAAAGATGTGGGGGGGATGTGAGCATGCTAGAAGGGAGGAATAGGCTGCAATCGGACCTAAACAGGTTACAGGGGTAAGCAAATGAGAACAGGATGGGTTTCAACACTGACAAGTGCAAGGTGCTGCACCTGGGAAGGAAGAACCAGCAACATACCTACAGGCTGGGGAACTCCCTTCTTATCAGTGCAGAGGCAGAAAAGGATCTTGGAATCATTATTGATGCCAAAATGAACATGGGCCGACAGTGTGGGGATGCAGTCAGGAAGGCCAACCGTACCTTGTCAGGCAGGTCATCTCAAGCAGGTCCAAGGAGGTGATCCTCCCCCTCTATGCAACATGGGTCAGGCCGCAGTTGGTGTGCTGTGTCCAGTTATGGGCGCCACACTTCAGGAGGGATGTGGACAGCATTGAGAGGGTTCAGAGGTGGGCCACCCATATGATCAGGGGGTAGCAGGGCAGGCCCTACGAGGAGAAGCTAAGGGACCCGAACCTGTTCAGCCTCCATAAGAGAAGGCTGTGGGGTGATCTAGTGGTCTGTTACAAACTAGTCAGAGGGGACCAGCAGGCATTGGGGGAGTCCCTGTTCCCCCGAGCACTACCAGGAGTGGCTAGAAATAACGGTCACAAGCTGGCAGAGGGTAGATTCAGACTAGACATCAGGAGGCACTACTTCACTGTCAGGGCAGCTAGGATCTGGAACCAACTTCCAAGAGAAGTGGTGCTGGCTCCTACCCTGGGGGTCTTTAAGAGAAGGTTAGACAAACACCTTGCTGGGGTCGTTTGACCCCAGTACTTTTTCCTGCCATGGCAGGGGGTCGGACTTGATGATCTCTCAGGTCCCTTCCAACCCTACCAACTATGAAACTATGAAACTTGGTTCAACACCCAAGAGGACTCCCTCTGGAAACACAGCAATCTGGAGAAAGAGGCCCTATTTGGGACTGCAGGAACTGGGGAACAGAAGTTTGAGTGGTGCTGGGTTCTGGGACAAAACCCACATGATCACAGCCTAACCCAGGAGATTCCTTTGAACCCAGGAGGAATGCACCATGGTTGGAGAGCAGAAGCTGGCCCTGATAGGGTTTCCTCCTGAGACTCACAGCCTAAAGGGACATCAGAAGTGGTGAAGGAGAAGAGTACCCAATGGAGAGTGATGCTCGCAGAGGGTGAGGGGAAGGTCCCCTGCCCATTTCATTATTTTTGTGTTGGATGGAAATATAGGAGTTCCCAGTAGTCATCTGGGGAGGAACTGCACCTAGCTCCTAGCTGTGAAGTCTTAACAGTGGGGGCTAACAGCTGCATCCACATTTGGAGGCCTGCGGTTGCAGGTGTAGGGGTGAAGGAGCTCCCATTATAGGCCTGGTGAGGCCATACCAGAAGCCTTCTTGGACTATTTCCAACCGTGAGATCATCTCTGCCAGTGGAGCTTTCTGCTTCCTACAAGGTGCTATTCTATCTGAACTTTCCATCAAGTTGTGGCAGGCAAGTGTCTCAGGAAGGTAGGGAAGAGGGCCTAGTCTCAAGGGAGAGGCACTGGTACAAGGTGTTTGCAAAGTTTCTCCCAGAATGAAAAATGTCCGTTCCAGGGGGAAAAAATGTCCAACCCCTTACCTCCAACCTCCTATGAGACCCATCTCCATCCCCTTATGAGAACAAACACCTGTAAACTTCCCCACCACATGACTTTTCCTGAGGTCCAGGAGGGGTTGAGTAGTGGAGAAATGGTCTTTATACCTTTCTGAGACTAGGGTCACAGTGGGGTGGGCAGTGGGGAAGGCAGCGGGGGTAGTTACTGGGAGTGGTAGTTACTGTGGTTCCTGGGAGGAGTCAAGTGGCAGAGAAAGGCTCTCATATCTTCCGTAGACCAGGTTCACCCCAGTCTAAAGAAGTGCAGGAGGGCAACTGCTCCTACCTCTCCTATAGATCAGGAGGGGAGGGGAAGAGCAGCCACTGGGATCCCTGCTTAGAGGAGTGTGCAGTTTGGTGGGGAGGGGAGGCAGTTCTGCACTGCTCCTTGCACCCTGTCCATGCCTCTGCCATTCCAGTTTCTCCAGGAGCCACTGATCCCCAAACTTTCCCCAAATCCAGACTTGGGAAGGTGTTAGTAGTAGGAAAGAGGTCGTAGTAGCAGACTGAATGCTTGTAGTGCTCTCTCATCTGGAAATATTTCTATTTGCACCACTAGAATTGAATGCCTATTTGTGGCCTGAGAAAAGCCAGTGTCCAAATACTCCAAAGCCAGTCACATGGTATTGTTAATTCTGATTTAAAGTTCCTATTTTACCCTGCTAGAAACAATCAAGCCTATTGATCAGCATTTCATTTGCTCTTCATATATATATATATAACTGGAGGAAAGCTGAAATCACTGCCTAGGTTAATTCTCAGTGGGGGGGAGGGAGGGGAGCGAGGAGTAGTCAAATTGATCCTTTTGAAATAACTCAGAACATATAAATAAGGCATCAAGAGCATGTTTCTAATCACCAGGATCTGATTCTGCCATTTAGATTAACACCGTATATTACTTGATCCACCAAGATTACAATCCCCACTTTTTTCTTTAGATTTATTAAAAGTATTTCAATAGAATGTGTGAAGTTAGATACCACATGGAAGGGTGGTTGGATCGAATCCAGGTGGACAGCAACTAGGGAAGTGTTAAGAAACCTTCACAGAAAGAGGGAATTGGTAGATTAAACAGATTATATTGGACATAAATTTTGATTGCATCAGTCAGTTAATACAACCAATGGTATCAATTATAGCTAGTAGAGGGAGAAGGTTTTCAGACCAGTCAATGTTAGATAATGGGTGGAGAGAGATAATGGCATCATAAGCTGGGTATGAGAACAGGGTAGTTATGAACATTATCACATGGTAGTTTCACTCGTTGGACTTATGAAGAAATAGAAATCCAAGAAGTAAAGAATATAAATTACTACACAAAACAATTGCAGATCAGAAGTGCACACCTACAACACAAGAGCCAGGCTTCATAAACACTATTAAATACACATTTAAGAAAATTATATTTAGATTTTTACAAGCGCTTGAAAAACCCAGCTTCTAGATTACTTAGTATCTCAAATAAAAACAAATGGACTATTCTGAACGTGACCAACAGCATTCAAGATGGAAGTGGGAATTTAACAGGGATTAAATTAAAAAAAACCCCAGAAATAATATGCTGAGATTCCTACCATTCCATATTGAAATAAAAAGATTGCCCATGTTATTACCCTAAAATATGTTTCAGAATATTAAATTAGTCTTTTCAGATGTAAAAGTAACAGTCATAGCTACTTTTCATCAATAGAGATTAAAAATAATGTTTCTATTAATCTTCTCTTGGTAGATGATGATGTGGATATGCCATTTACTTGTATAGGAAAAGCCACAAAAGCATAAAAATCTTTTAAAAATCTGTCAGTTACCCAAGGCAGAGCACAGCATCTGTACAAATACAAAAAAAAATAAGATTATGGTATAGATACAGTAGGCTTGAGCTATGAGAATTAGTTCTCTCTGTGGACAGATTTCAGTCATCCTTAAAGTGTGGGCAATCAGAACCTGGGTTTTAGGTGTAGTTAGGGATAACATAGTAACTTCTATCCAGTGTTATAGCATGGTGTATTTATAGGTTAAGGAAGAAATGGTTTGGCCATCTCAAAAGTTTTGCTAATGTGGGTTGGTTCCAATGATGATAATGATGAAGATAGTAAAGGCACAGAAAGGACCCAAACTGTTAGGGAAGGCTCCTCATTTTAGGTGCAGCAGTGTGAAAATTCCACAGCATCTTCATTTACATTTCAAAATGAAGGTTTTCATTTAATCAAATGTGAAAATGCATATTTCAACTATTTTTTTGTGATATTAGATTAATTTTTAATGATATTCCCAACTTCTATCATTTTCTAATTTGCTGCTCTTTTTTGCACTTCCTTATTCATTGTGTAGTTGTCAGAGGAATGGTTGCTGGTTTCTGCAGCTGAGGAGGTACCTGTTGGCTTTTGGGAACTGAGGTCACAGAAAGTGAATACAATTTTTCTGCTACAATCATCAGCTAATGAAAAATAGTTGAACATTTCAGTGCCAGTATTATAAGCTGTAAGCATCAAAGTTAATGCCCCATTTCAAAGCTTGTGCTTTAAGTGATCTATAGACAAGATTGATGCATATTCAGCTCACTTTTTAATGTTTTTTTTCATTGCTGCATAGGTTAAAACATTTAAACATGAACATTTAGATTTATGAGAACATTTCTGCAGCAAGGGCTGAAGTATATTGACAAAATAATTTTGAATGCTTATTTACCCTATTTCATAATGCAGCCAAACAGCTAATGATTCCCAGTGATGTGTGGGTCATTTTTTTGGCATCCCTAATAATTCTCAGTCCTCTTATTAATAGAAATACATTGATATCAAACTGGAGTAATTTAGTGTTGAGTCTTGCTTTATGTCTACTACCCTTTCTTTAGGTGTCCCTAGCTCTGTATTACTGATAAGGAAAAAATTATTATAGAACCTGAATATAAAAAAAATAAAATAAAAAAATTCTTACTAGAATGCAAGGATAAAAGTGCACCAGAATAAATATTAATTTATAGTCTGAATGTATCAATGAATTAAAATCCTAAAGGAGAATCCATTGAAAAAATATGATTCTTGTAAGATAAATGTATGAAATACTAGCCCCACTATATTTCCATTGAAAGAGATAGTCATATAATGAGGGACTTATTATAATTTTGCCGTATACTACACATAGGCATTGAAATGCAATATATTAACCAATCAGGTCTTTTCCACTGCTTTATCCATACAGACTTACCTGAAACATTAATTCTGCCCCTGACTTAAAATAGCATGCAGATCACCCATGCATCAATAGGTCAGTGTATATATTTATACCAACAGACTAACAGTACACACACACACACACACACACACACACACACACACACACACACACACACTTGCTTCACACACAACTGCATCATCAGGGGTAATATGGACTCACTGATAAAATGTTTTGTCTCTTGCTGAGCAAGTTTCATCTGAAAATATGAATGGTATTGAATCTTTCCATCTGGAGAAATGTCTTGAAATGGTGTGGGTATCATTTCATTGTACTTGTGGCCTGTGTGCCATTACATCGTGCCATCTTTTCATTGTGAACAAAAAAGCAAAATACAATTTTCTGGCCTTTTGCCTTTCATACTAGTTACTCATGTTTGTACTGCAAATGACTAACATATCCTGCATGTTGCAACTGGATCATATTAAGATTTTAGAAAGAAAGGAATGAAATTATTTCAGTGCTTGAACAACAATGTTCACACTAATTAAAATCAGTTATATACATATGAGATATAACAAGAGCTGTAATTTAGTGTTGACTTTTTTGCTTTATTTTGTCAAGATCTCCATGTTTTAAAAGTTTTACTGTCTTCAAAAGACTTCTTTAGGAACAATCTGTAAAATTAATAAATGAAAGGAGGTTTAGCAATATACGCTGGATATCTTAAGATGCTGAAGTTCATCAAGAAAAGAAACAAAAAAAGACCAAAATAAAAAAGTAAGAAAGTCAGATCACTGAAAAAGGAGCTTCTTTAGAATGAGTTGTGAAAGTCTACAGGGAATGAAAGAAACTGACATATACAATCCTATAAAATTTCTAAATAAACAACAGACTAGAGAAAAGAACTGCCTGATTATTATTTATTTATATAATTCCATACTGACCAGTGACTATAGCATTGTAACTATGGGGCCAAATAAATACATTTCCTATGCCCAATGTCTAAAAACTGATTTTCAGGATTGTTGGATATTTATTACTCCAAATGAAATCAAACCTTCATATTACTTCTGAATCTAAAAAAGCATGACTACTCTGGAGACGGTCTTACCACACTGCCAAAGCTATGGGTAGTGGAAGCGTTAGAACTGAAACTCTCTAAAATCTTTCTGAGAGGTGTTAAGGAGAGCCTGTTAGGAATTTTTCAACAAAATAGCTTTTCATAGGGAAATCTTAATTAATCAAAACCAAGCATTTTCCATTGGAACATGTGTATAAGTTTTGAGATAAATATATCTCATAAAAAATGAGAGAAAGAACCTTGCCCACACCTACACATCCAATAGACCTGTGGCACCCAGAGATAGGAAATCAAGATACAAACCCCTTCTGTCTGATTCAGACCAGGAACGTGAAGCTCATTCATTCATATCCCAATTTAAGTCCCTTAATTTTTTAACTTAGTGATATTTTGACACTGGTTTACTCCACTTTCCTCCTCATCCCTTCCCCATCTCCCCCCTACACCACTACCTGTCCCTTCTCCCCAATTCCCCAAATCTTGAAAATATCTTGGGGTTATTCCTCTGCAGTATAGAAGAAGAAAATCTTGAAAAAATTCAAGGACAGGAAAAAGATTTCCTCCTGAATTCTAACACTGATCACCTCCTGTGAAATCAGATACTCAGCATCTCAGTCAAACGTTGGATAATGTGTATGTTGGCACCAGATTTATGACCCAGATACTTTGTTCTGAGCAGACTCAAACCCTCAGACTGACCACAACCTCTCCGTTCAATAACAGACAGATTGTATTGATACATTGTGATAGCAGATAAGAATAATGCAAATATTTCTATATCTATCAGTCCTAGAGCTGTCACAGAGGGAAGGTACATCTGGTCAGTATGTGATCCTCACCCTGAGGTTCTCTCTTGAATGTCAGATGTCAGCAGCCTGGAGTTCAAGGGCCGAGGCCCACCCCCTCCAAGTGGGGTAGGTGAGATGGGCTGGCAGTATGCCCTCTGTCCATGGTGGCCTCAGGTTCCCCACTCAGGGACACTTTGCTTCCTGAAATCCCTCCTTTTGTATCCTTTTTCTCATTTGATGACTCTTCATTCCTGGGAATCATTAATCAGTTTCACTGTGGTCATCATACTATCCACATTATGGTCTGTCAGCATATTCCTTTGTTTCACAAACCCATCACATGCACACATCCTATTTTGGTTATTTACCAGTCTTCCTAATTTGGTCTGTTCACTAAAGCCAGAAATCCCAAGTGCATTGTAATTTGGCACTGTGATGTGGTGCCAATGCTGCAGAATCCATTATCTCTGCTTGCATACGCTGTTCATGTTGTGGAACAGTGTGGTACATGTCTTCAATTTCCCAGCCTGTATGTCTGCTGGCTTCAGATACAGTGGGCCTTGAAGAAAACTTTGTCACAAATAGGCTTTTAGAAATCTATTAACTTTTGCCATTGCCCCGGACCATTGTCCTAATGCAATATCTACTAGGGCTGTGTGAAATTTCACCAGGTGTTTTGTTTCAAAGCTGTTTTAATGTGTTTCAAGCTCAAAACAGCAAAACTGAAATGAAAAAAATAAATAAGGCATAAAATATATTTTTGTAGTTGTACAAGCAGCTTTGAAACAGCTTTGAAATGAAATGAGAGCACTCAAAACGTTTTGAAAGTTTTGAAACATTTTGAGCTTCAAAGCCAGGCTTACTTGGCTTCAGCACCGGTCCCAGGTGGCAGCAGCAGCCTTCTGTCATCTGGCATGCAGATCTGGGGGCCTGCACCCCTGGGAGGAGTCCAGAACAGCTCTGCAGTCTTCCCTGTGGTGCGGGCCCCCGGATCTGTGCCCCAAATGAGAGGAGGCTGCTGCTGCTGGCAAGTGTCAGGAGTTTTGCTTTGAACAGTTTGAGGTGCAGTTTCCCAGAAACCTCTGCACCTATCTCCTTGAAACTTGGCAGACTTCACGCCCTCAAAAGGGGATACCATTCCTGCAATTTTCATCCAAATCAGGCAAGAAATGACAAAAGTTAGGCATTTTCATGATTCCCCATTATAGCCTACAGGCGAAACATTGAAACGCATCAAAACAGTAAAACAGTTTTGACTAAATGAAATGGAACAGTGCTTCAAAATGAAATGAAACAATGAAATGAAACACTGTCCCTTCAAACTGGTGAAACAAAAGTCAATACAAAACGGTGCTCTTTCACGCAGCCCTAATCTACTTTACCTACAAGCCAATTCCCAAAAGCAAAGCTTTAATACTATTTTCTTGCCATTAATGCATATTTAGGACTCACTGGCCTAGACTGATAATTTTGAAAATAAAAATGAAATACAGAAAATACACTGAGGTGACATCAGGTTTCTTACAATATCAAAGTCTCGTAATGTTGTTGTTAATGCACATTCTTGTGGGATATAGAAACAGTGAACATTCGGTTTAAAACACTGTAAATTTATTCCAGCAAAGTCAAGGCCTGTTTGTACTACTGGGAAATGAAACATTTAAGCCTGACAGACTGAGATGGATCTTGCTATTTGTCTGTCGTACACAGGTAACATGTCTGCTTGCTTTCATCTTTACTGACTCCGGTGTTAGTGCTGCTTCTCCAACAGCAACTGAAAGAAGGTAAGCGGTACACTGGAAGCAATGTATAACAATACAGCTTCTTCTTCTTCTCCGGTCTGGAACAACATCGTTATTGATTTTATTGTTTTAAATAGGAATATTGCATCAGCAGCCCCATTAACAGTGGTGCTTAGCAGGCAATAAATAATGCTGGCCTTTACTTGTAGTTGCTTCTGATTAGAAAAATGAAAGTATCACATGTACAACTGATAGCAGTGTAGTATTCTATAAGAGAAATAAGAGGTTGGAATAATAAACCTTAGTACAGACTAATAATATAACCCTATTCTTCTAAATGGGAAACAAATAATTATAGTCCCAGTCACTGAAAAGTAATTGATAACCGCAGTACATTTTTTCTGTTTACTTCTGAACATCACAATAATACCACCCTGGCAATCTTCTACTCTCCTACCAATCTTACATATTTTTATGGCCTCACAATCATTAAATCTAATCCCTCATAGCTTTTTTTTACACTTCCCACTTTACATTAATTTACCTCATAGGTTAATGTAAAGAGGGAAGTTTTAAAAAAAAGCTGTTATCCCCCTTTCCCAGATGGAAAACTGCATGCATGTAATGCATAAGAACTCCTGGTCTGGGGTTAGTTAATGGATCTCAAGCTGTAGTTAGCCCATATGAAATAATTTTAGGGAAGTCTTTATTCATCTGTCCAAGCAGGCTACTATGAACTTTTCCTTCTATTACAGATTTTGCCAAAGTCACTGTCACTATCACCTATGAAATATATTACTGGAATGAGCATTACAATACAATACACTTTAAATCAACTTAGCATGGTGGAATGCTACTCTCTGCTTGCAATGCTGGGAGCTGTGCTGACACTTTTTTGATTTCTTGTTGTATAATATGTAGGTTTAGAATGACTAGACCAGGTTTCACATCTCAGGGAACTGTAAGGAGAAATACATTGAAAGACTGTGACAAGCGTGAATATCATGCCTCTTAGAGCATTTCTTTCACTGTCATGTACCACAGAAAACTGATCAACAAAGGTTCAAGAACTAGAGTCCTCTTCATATGAAATAAGAGGGTGCTAGAAAATATTATTCTTGAAGGACTGTTACATGTTTACATATAAAAACACACATTAGTCTAAAATAAAGTTAATTCTTTGACCATGTCAAGCCCATCCCATTTTTCAGACTTTGGGCTGAAGAACACATGGAAGTTGGTGTTTGTGGTAGAGAGCTGGGTGGCTATTCTGTTGAATTTAATACATTTTGGGTGCAGACAGAAGTGCAGCTCCCAGCTGTAACTCAGAACATTTTCTACAAAGCGTTCTGAGTTATAACATTACCCAAGATTAGAAAGAAGAAGGGGTGGGAGGGAAGAGTCAGAACTGAAGGCTGGGAGCCTACACCCAGGTTCCCATAACAAGAGCCATGACCTTCTGCCAGTGCTTGCTGTTTTCAGAATGGGAGTGGGGGGGAGGCAGCAGAGGGAGCCCGTTCTTGGGACTCCCCAGCCAGTGCTGAAGGGTAGGATGGGTAAATGGGAGCCCCCACCTCAGGGGGTGCTGAAAAATCCCCAGAGTAAACTCTCTCTTCTTCCTTTCCCCTCTCCCATTCTGAAAACAGTGACAGGCTGGGAAATCTGCAGACACAAGTTACAAAAGTTACTACATTTTGAAATGCCTTCACCTGATACCTCATGCAGTAAGGAGTCAAATTTTCACCTGATAGACAATTTTTGAAGCTGTCTACAGCCATGCACTTGTGTTTGGTCACAGCTATAAACTTATTTCTGTAGCCAGATCTGGTGAAAATTTCATTTCTGTCTGCACCTTTTATCTTGGGGGGCTGGACTCGATGATCTTCCGAGGTCCCTTCCAGCCCTAATGTCTATGAAATCTATGAAATCTTTTTCTTTTGGTTTTGGAAAGTAGATTAACTGTTGATACTATAATTTTTTGAACAACTGTATTTTTAATTTATGACAAAGTTACCTAAAGTTTAGAGCAGGCATGAGAAAAATAAACACATGAAATGAAAAATTACCGATGATGCTGGCAAGATATTCAGTGATTTTGGTTAAACTTTGCAAAGTCATACACATTTAAAACTAAATTGCATGCTGTATGCACAAAGCAACTTTCTGAAATCAGCAATATAATAAATAACTTATATAAACAAGGAAATAGGGGATATCTTAAAGTACTGTGTGGTGTAAAACATTATGTTAAGTAGAAGAGAGATGTGAATACAGGGAAAATGGAAAAAAAGTTTCCAAAGACATTCTGACCCTGACATCTTCTTGAAAAACGAACAGTGAAATGAACTATAAAGTGCCCTTTTAAACATAAACTAGATATACTAATACCCTAAGGGTGCACAGAGAGAGAAAGAAATATGAAACATATAGAACTATTTGAGCAATGCAAAAGAAGGATGCCTTTGTGGAAATATGTAGAGAACTATACATATATGGATAAGTGCACATTCAAATTCTATTCAGATTCTCTGCCTATTGAAGATTACTTTGAAATTATTTCTTATCTGTACAGACAAGCATAATGGGATTCCAAATGAGACAAATGGATATGTGGAGTCTCATGTAATTAAGAACTTTAAGAAACTAATGAATTATTAGGGGCCACAACTAAAAAGACTCTTGTTTCCTCAGAAAAAAAATACAACTTTTTCTGAATGTTTCTTGTTCAGAAATGGCAGATTTAATAAATTCTGATGTCTTACTTTTGCTCCACTTAAAAAAATCCTAACCTCTCTGGAGCCTCTGTGATGGGGTATATAAATCCAAAACTAGCAAATGGACACAGTGACTCCAATTAGCTTTCAAGGCTGGCACATACCTGTAGAGGTCTTTGTTCTCAGTGTAATGTGGGTTGTAACAGGTTGGCCAATGAGCGAAGCTTAGTAACTGAACTAGCTCAACTGAAGAATGGGACTGGGTTCCTCTGTTGGGCCCTGAGATACTTGTCAGCTACTGGTGGTCTTAAACAGAGATGTGAAGAAAAGAGAGTCCAGGATGGACTAAATTTCAAACCTGGAGTGGGTTCCAGTGTTTAAGATTTGATTTCTTTTTTTCCCTTTGAGTTTGGCTAGAGAGTCCTGTTGAGAATCCCTCGCTTTTGTTACTTTGAAAAGAAGAGTGTTATGGAAGAGGAACACTGTTGTGGTATTGAACTGCATATTGTTTGAAACACTGTGCAGTTTTCTTTGAAGTATATAGATAGTCAAAATGTAGAAGAAGTGGGAAAAAGCATGGTGTCGCTTAATGGCTGCATCCAAGAAGATGTAGTCTACACTAAGTCCTGACAATGACAGAGGGTGCCATATGAATCTATTGTACTCATCTGTGGCAGACTTTCTGGGTAGCAAGTCACCATTCTATAATCTGTGAGCTCAAATGTTTATTTGACTTCTTAAACCAGTATTTTTAAAGATTCATCAAAACCTGTTTTTGATCTAATGATTACTGTAACAGAAATTAGTTGAATGAAATTATTAAAATCATGAATCTACAGAAGATCAGTACATGTGGAAAGTACATATTGATTTATATAGCCAAGCCACATAACATGACTGTATTTTGTGAATATAATTTTTTGTTTTCTTCATTTAAGGTCTCTTATGGGAATTTGTCAAAAGATTTACAGAAGTCCAAATACACTCTACCCACTGCCTTCCCTTCATCCACCCAGCTAGTGATTTTGCTAAAGAAGATCAGATTTGTCTGGCATGATTCATTTTTAGCAAATCTATGCTGGCTGCTCAAGATCACCCTTTGCTTCTCTAGATGTTAGTAGATGGATTTCCTTATAATATGCTCCAGTAACTTCCTAGGTATTGAAGTCAGGCTAACCAGTCTATAATTCCCTGGTTTCTTCATTTGGTGCTTTTTAAAGAGGGCACAATGTTGGTCATTTTCCAGTCCACCTGTCTCACCTGTTTGGTAAATATCATTGCCAAGGACTCTGAGATCCCCTCTGAGAAGGGAGGGATTTCCTTCAGTATGATGGGATATGTTTAATCAGGTCCTACTGACTTGAATTCATTCAGACCAATCAAAAGTTCTCTTTCATTACCTCAGCCTTCAAACTGTCCCCTTCTTTATCCAAACAATGTTTATTACCTTTATAGTTACAGATTATTTGGTTTGTTTTGTGAAGACAAAAGCAAATGTGAAGTAATCTTAGGATAGCTTGAAGTTAGATTTCACTGGGGAGAGGGAAGCCCAGTTTTCTGTTTCCAACTCTGCTTATGTATGTTACTTTAAACAGTCACTGGACTGAAAAATTGGAAATCACTCTGGGAGCAAGGGCTGGAAGCCAGGATTCTCCTTTCTGAATGAGTGCCCGAATCACTATGTAACAGAGTCATGATCCTTCTTGAATATTTTACTCTGGGCCCATGAATTGTACATTCTTTTCTACAAAGAAACACAGCCTCAACAGCAGGGCTTCCAGCCTCAACAGGTAGGGCTTCCAGCTTCTGTAGTCCATAGCCTGTTGATTGGGATGTTTTCTTGAGCAGTAGGGGAGGGAGTTCAAGCAGGAAAGACTCCTGGGGTCAGATGACCCTAGCAAGATGGGCATCAAGACACTTTTTGAAGAGCGCCACAGTGGGTGACTGTATCACCTCTGGGGAGACCCTGTTCTAAACCCTCAGTATTCAATTGGTAAAGAAGTTTTTTCTTATGTCTGGTCTGAAGTGCTCTGCAATCAGCTTGTGCCCATTGCTTTTAGTCCTCCCTTGGGGGGCCTTGGGGAATAGTTGCTCCCCCAGGCCCTGATTTATGCCCTTGATATACTTATAGGCTGCCACCAAGTCCCCTCTGAGCCTTCTCTTCTCCAAACTGAACAGTCCCAAGTCTTTCAGCCTCTCCTCATATGGCCTGGTTTCTAGGCCTCTAATCATGCACTTGGCCCTCCTTTGGACTCTCTCAAGCTTCTCCACATCCTTCCTGAAGTGTGGCACCCAGAACTAGATGCAGTACTCCAGCTGCAGTCTTACCAAGGCTGAGTAAAGAGGGAGGATGACATCCTTAGCTTTGCTCAAGATGCCTCGGTAGATGCATGCCAGTGTTTGATTAGCTCTGCCAGCTACAGCATCTCATTAGTGGCTCATGTTCATTTTGTTGTCTACCAGAACACCCAGGTCTCATTCACATGTGGTGCTAGCAATCATAGCACTGCCAAGTCTGTAAGTGTGTTGTGGATTATTTCTCCTCAGATGGAGCACTTTACATTTCTCTGTATTAAACATCATCTGGATGAAGTCCGCCCACCTTGCAAGCCTGTCCAGGTTGGTTTGTATTGCCAGCCTGTCTATGAGCATGACCACAGTCTCCCATAGTTTGGTGTCATCAGAAAACTTTGCCAGTTTGGTTTTTATACCCAAATACAAATAATTGATGAACATGTTAAAAAGCACTGGTCCAAGTGAGGGATGCCACTGGTTACTCTTTGCCATGATGACTCAGTTCCTCAGTACTCTCTGGGTCCTACCACAGGGCCAATTACCTAGCCACTGCACTGTAAAGTAGTCAAGCCTGCATTTTCCAAATTTTTTCATGAAGACTTCATGGGAGACCAAGCCAAAGGCCTTTTTGAAGTCCAGGTATATGACATCAACCTAATTTCCCCCAGACAGGTGGCAAGTAATCTGATCATAGAAGGAAATGAGGTTGATCTGGCATGACCTGCCTGTAACAAAGCCATGTTAGCTGTCTTTCAGAATACTGCCTTCTGCTAGCCTGTCTGTAATGGATTCTTTGATAATTTTCTTCAGGATTTTACCAGTGATTCAGGTTAAAATGATTGGCCTGTAATTTCCCGGGTGCTCCTTTCTCCCTTTCTTAAAGATAGGCACCACATAGGCCTCCTTCCAATCTTATGGGACTCTCATGAGTACCACAAGTCTTCAAATAACTTCACCATCAGTCATGCAATGACATCAGCCAGTACTTTTATCACCCTTGGGTGTAGTTCATCTGGTCCTGCTGGCATGTAGATATTTAGCCTTTGAAGGTGCTCCCCACAAGATCTATGCCAAATATTGGAGGCGGGGATCAGTCCCACTATGATCATCCTGTATCCTGTCAAGCAGGCTAACACCCTTGGACTGGTGGAATACTGATGTGAAGTATTCATTCAGAAGTTCGGTTTTGTCCCAAGTGTCGGTTATCAGCCATCCCATTTCATTCATCAGGGGCCCTATGCTTCTCTTATTTTTTTCCCTGACTTCCTATATATCTAAAGAAGGACTTCTTGTTGTCTTTGATTCTGGTTGACAATCTGTATTTGGTTTGTGCTTTTGCTGTCCTGATCTGCTCCCTACAAGTGTGGGCTGTTGCCAAGTACTTCTCTTTGGTAGTTATTCCTGACTTCCATCTTTTGTAGGCTTCTCCTTTTTAATTTCAGGAGGTCCATGACTTCCCTGTTGAGCCAAAGGGGTCTTCCAGCCAGCATTCCCTCTAAGCTCTGTGGCATGCGTGGCTGCTCAAGTGTGTTCATGCCGTGCTGCCAGGTGCGCCTGTGTGGCCACACATATCACACAGCTTAGAGGGAACACTGTTCCCAGTGCTTTTGCTACCTTTCTTATGAAAGGGAATGGATTTCCTTTGAGTTTTTAGGATAGCTTCCTTAAGGAATGATCACTCTTATTGTACCCACTTCCTCATTGGACCATGGCTCCACAGAGCCTTGCAAACCAATCCCCTAAGCTCATAGAAGTCAGCTTTCCTAGATTCAAGGATTTCTCAGCCCAAGCTCCACGAGCACAGAGTGGAGTCTGGGAAAAATCTCCCAGCCTGTTCCCAGCCCTCACTCTGCAATCGTGGAGCTGGGACTGGGAACAAGCTCCCAGCCCTGCAATTGCAATCGGGGTATGGGAGCTGGAAGCTCCCTGCTGTCAGGGCAGTGGAACATTGTTTACACCCAGGCTCCTATGAGAGAGCCTGCCCGGGCCACAGGGAGCAATCTCCTGCCCCCTGTTGCCTGGATGACTAGGAACAAGCTTGCTCTTGGTCAACTGTCTACACATGATGTACTGCACAGTAACTAAACACGAGTAAATTTGCTACTTGTATTTACAGGAAGCAAATTTACTTGTGATTAGAGTAAATTACTGAACAGTATGAGTCTGCATGTGTAGATGGTGATGCTTACTGTGCAGTTATTTGTGCTAATCTTGAGTAAAGTGTCTTGTGTAACACACCCTGCATGTATTGTAGCATTTGATATAAATGTACTTCTTTAATTTCATGATGTAATTGGAAGATACTCAAAAGAGTTATATAACACACACCCAAGGCATTGCCATTTGTAATGGACAAAAAATCAACTCATCTATAGAAAAGGCATTAGAGCGAGAGAGAGAGAGAGAGAGTCCACCAGCCAGGGGAATTCTGGGTACCCCAGGATGACCAAACATTTTTAGAAGATTCTTGCAATTCATGAGACTTCTGTTGGGATGATGGGTGTTTGGTGGTGATTTACGAAGCTAGCTGGGGGATATGCTTTCTCTTTGGATGATCTCAGGCCAATGTAAGAGTCCAAGGTCCCAGATGCAGGGCTAATAGAATCAGCAGGAAAGCTGATGTCTTAAAACACCAAAAGGACTCTCAGGAGGGCTAATATGTAGCCGAAGGAGAGGGTAAAAAACCTCCAACTCCATACTAGCATAAAACAGCACCACAAATATGAAAAAAACACTGTTTTCTGCTCTGACACAGACTCCCTTTGCAGTTATAGACAGTTTACACTGTACTTATTTAATTAGGGCTTTGTGATGGAGTTGATGAATTCTTTGAACATGCTATGAAAAGTTAAGGATAACTAAGCACTGCAGGTGAAGGGGTTTAGCACATTGTAGCAGGGGGGAGACTACTGCTGTGAATGCGGGCTGCTCATGCACGTGTGTGTGCATGTGCATGGCACCCCCCTCACCACAGTGCCCCGGGGCAATCACCCATGTCACCCACCCTAAGGCTGGCTCAGCCTGTTTGTGACTTATGCTTCCATTTACTTCACACATAGAAGAAACCGATTACTGCAACTTAGAAAACAAATACGGAGCTACAAAATACTGGGGCCCAGCGAAAGATTCATAAATGCCATTCATATTCATAAATGAAGAATTTATCATATGATTTAAGTAGATTCTGTGTTGCATACAATATGTCCCTGCTGTGCCTATTTAAAGGTGTCTATTTAAAAATAAAATATACTACTACTTTCAGGTAAACTAGTTGGTAATATAAATTCAGTACATCTTCCAAACCAAATGTGTGTCTAGCTATTTTTAAATACTTCTGGTGCAAGTTCCAGATCTAAATTGGCATGTGTACTTTTTGTAAAATATTTTTCAAATTTGATTTTGTTTTATTGCAGTATGTTATTTCCAAGGGAGACTCATGATTCTAGGGGACATGGTTGCTGCCACAGAAAGCTGATTAACTGGCTGTGTCAGTTTTCCGGCTCAGCTAATCAAGAGAGCTAATTGACATTCCAGAATGCCTACAGTTTATTAAAGGTGATGACACAAGTATCAGGGACTTTTCCTCTGGAGTTTGGGAGTTAATTGGATTCCACAGAAATCAGTGGTAAAGAAAAGAGATCCATGGATTTAAAGAAAAAGATTTAACTCAAGTGGTGCCAACAACATGTCTCAACCCAACATGAATA
The DNA here is from genome assembly GCF_030867095.1 of Alligator mississippiensis. NCBI lineage: Eukaryota > Metazoa > Chordata > Crocodylia > Alligatoridae > Alligator > Alligator mississippiensis. The sequence goes on from NC_081825.1 coordinate 62,825,224, forward strand.
CAACTCATTTTTCCTTCAAAGATCTTTGATTTTTTTTGTTCCAAATCCCAAAAGCCTCATTTTATTGTTCTATTATTTAGCTCTAGCTCTTTCTGCTTCTTTCAAAGACCTGGAGGGTTTTGCACCCAAACGCTTGTTGAATTTCTCTCAAAACAAAAATATCCCCAAAAAGGTACCTTAAAAATAATCCAAATCCTTCTTGGTCATTTTAGATTCCTAATCTCAGCTTCATCAAAGAGTTCTCTCTTTTCCTCATTTTTATAAATTGCCAGTACACCAGGACCCCTGACTACTATAACAAGGTTTGTGTGCATTAGTCAGTCTTTGCAAGATAGAGCGTGACAGTCTACAAGTACACATTATGGTTAGGAACAGACATTGAAAAAGCCCAAGGCAGAATCAATCTAAATTGTGTGGTTTTCTGTAAGCAGCATATTTTAGATCAGTAGCAAACAGAACACATATTGGATCTTTGGTGGGGTAAGAGGGGGGTATCTTACCCTGGATTCTACCATTTTTAAACCAATCTATGCATGCCAAACTTCTTTTCTGTTATGGGTACAGACCGTTTTCTGCTTACTTATACCAGTAAAAGTGTAATGTCTGTACCTGGCTCTCATGAATTTGAAAGTAACTACAGGCAGTTGGATAACAAAATAATCTAGTTTATCAGATATGAATGAATGTTGGGCTCAAGAAGACCTGCCAACTTCAGAAAAAGTTCACAGATGTTCATCCCATGATAATAATGCTAAGACTCCAGTGATTGATTCCAAGAACAGCTTGAAAACTGATTCAGTTGTTTCTTAGAAAACTTTTGCTTTCCCCATGAGTTTATCTGAGCCTATTGGTAGCCTGCAGAAATGGTATTCCTCTTCATTTATTCCCACTTGACTTTCTTTAAAAAATTACTCTTATAACCCTATAATATGGTACTTAATAGATAATACATTGCACAGTCAATCATACTGATGATAAATTAATGTGAAAGGATATTAAGATTTTCTTTATTGACTGCTACTGTGAAAAATAGTGATTTCTCCATAAAAAAAAGGCTATTACACTCCACCCTTGTCTTAACAGATTCTTGATGCTGAATTATATGCTATGCTACACAGAGTTCCCCCTGGGAGTTGCTTGCTGTGGCCTTTCAGTCCCTGACTTTCTCTGGATGTCCATGGCCCTGATTCCAGTAGCTAGCTTTCAATTCTGCTCCTGAGAGAAGGTCCTTTACCTCTTATTGGGAAGAACAAGTAAAACCTCAAGTTCCAAGGAGCAAAACTGACAAGTCTTTCTTCAATAAAAGCCTTTATCAGCGCAAAGACCATCTGACCAGAGGTTCTACACCACCACCAAAAGTTCCTCTGTTTCCAACCCAGCCCTAGGCCCCTGAAACATAGTCTGCTGTTCCCTTTCTTGTCTGCTCAGGTCTGAGCCCCAAAGCTGCCAGCTGGTCTCTGTATTCAGACTCCCTTCATCACCCAGACACTCTGTTTGTTCACCCTCACCTATCCATTGTCATGCTTATCTCCTTCAGGTTCCCTGGAGCCTCCTGGGTGTCGTTGACAATCCTACCTGGTTGATGTTTCAACAAGGCTATTCAATTGCTTTTGTTATCGGAGCTCCATCTTATCTCATCTTGCACATAGGCAGCTCTTTCTGTCAGCAGGGAATCTATTATGCCTTCTTTTCCTGTATATTAATGTTTTAGGAAAACTGAGGCACACACCAATATAATAACATGAATATATTAAAACAGAAATATTATAATGCAAGCCATGGTCTGTCTCACACATCTACAGCAATAATCTCTTAATCACCAAACTATGCATGAATAAGGACTATATGATCAGATCAAAATCAGACAGGAGATATATCTTAAAACACCATAAACAAGTTCAGTCTTAAATTGTTATGAATCTTAATTTTTAGAACCATGAAGATTAGACACATTATAGGTAGGGTAGTAGTTACTGACTGCAGTTACCTGTGTTTGAGACAAGTGTTTTTTTGTTTTTTTTAGTGCAATTTAATTGATTTTTAATATATTTTCAATAAATGAACTTGAAAAGCAAAGTACTGATTGTATCCCTGTACAATAAAAATGAGTTAAAAATCATTCAGTGTGTTCAAGCTGTTCCACAGAGATGTAAGTAAGCTGGCAAGGCAAGCATTTCATCTAATGTTCATATTTGTTTGTATCACTATCAGATGCAGCACAATCATAGAAAGTACACTGTCCTTGCTCTGGGATAACCAACTGTGTCCAAGTACACTCATAAAAGAATTAACCTCAGAGATCTTTAGTGCAGAAATATGAACAAAGACAATGGAGTTTAAGTGGATAACGTATGAGATAATAGTTCAGCCTTGAAGAGATGTGCTTATTTACTTTACTTCTATAAAGGGAATCATTACTGGAAGACATTCTGCAAGCCCATTTGAGGAATGTATTGAATGAACAATATTTTAAGGATCTCTGTACAATATATGCTGTTAATATCTATTTTTTATTAATTGCAGTAAGTGAAAATATTGGGAGAAATGTAGGCTCAGGTTTGAAGAAACACACTCTGTACCTTAGAAGAATCTTAGTAATTTAGACAATGTTATTGCAATATTTCCAGTGTTGTATAAATTAATCTGAATAATTTTGATCAAATGCAGATCATTTTCTTCTCAGTATTGAAAAAAGGAAATTTGGTATGTTATTACCATAACTATTGCTACATCTGTTCTAAATCCAAAATTTGATTTTTATACTAGGCACCCTTCTTAAGAAACAATCTGAAGGCACATAACAAAGAAATCATTGAAGTCACTGAGTCGACGTCATTCAAAAGTACTTAAGGGAATTAGGAACAAAACCCCCATTATTAATGGGATGAGAAACTACTTAAGAATATAGAAAAAAATGGTAGAATGCATTTTCAGAACTAAGAATTCCATAGCCAATGGCCATACATTTTGAAAATAAGAAATATTCATATTAATTTAGTGTATTCCTTAAGACAAGCTACACATTGTAGATTTGAAAGACATACTTGGCATGAATTCAGAATATTTTAAAAACTTCAATATGTTAGTATTGGCCTGGCCATTCGAAAAGATTCATAGAAGTAAACAGAAATTAAACTAGAAGCATGTTAACATTTGGAACAGATGATTCAGGGAAAGCTAAAATATGTGAAAATCAAATGACATTAACATTCTTTTAAAAGAGATAAAAACAGGAAAGCTGACAACAGGATGGAAGAACAGAACATTGTGAATACTATATATGAGGGATATGGATTTACAATAATCAGTTTTAATCCAGGAGGAAGTAATTTGTTTAGAAAGGAGCAAGATGAAGTTGCAGAAGTCCTAGAATTTGATACCAGATTCTGATCTGTTCTAGGTTGGAAGAATAAGGGGGTACAGACCTGCACTGACCAAGTACATTTCAAGGAAGTATTGGGTTTGAGATGGAAAGTATATGCAGGTTTAAACCCGAATTTGTTCGGCTCAGTCTAAGAAAGTAGAGCCTTGATTCCTCCTGTTCCCATGACAAAAGTTCAACACAATAGTATCCAGGTGGCCACACAATATGTCTATATTTAAAATAAGATTGTCTTTCCTTTGTCTATTTAGAAACACCATGAGACCTGCTTTCAAGCATTTAATTTTACTGTAATCCAGAACAGTTATTCCAATACAATCAGGTCCAATCTGATTTCTCAGCAAACAGAATACAAACATTTTGTCTAAACTGGTCCATTTTTCCATGGAAATAAGGTTCTGTTACTTTAAAGGAGATATACAAAGGAGATTTAAAAAAAGATTGTTTCAAGATTCACAATTTCTCTATAGTCACAAAGTATACTTCGGTTTTTGATTTTCTTACGCTTATTCCAGTAGATTTTATATATCCTCTGGCTTAACTTTTTATATGAATTTTTATAAATGGTTTATAAAATAAGATTAAGTTATGTATAACAAGGCGTACTGAAAGCCAGGATGAGTAAGGATGGTTTTCTCTGATATACATGCCTGTGTTATATTATTTTGTTGAAATATCTGTTACAAATTTAAGATTATCTAAGTATTTATCAAATGAGTAAGAACTTTAACTAATACTAATAAATGAATTTGTCTGAGAAATAAAACCTTGTAAATTCATGTCATATTAAAGTTGATTCTCTTTGAAGATATTAACCTTTTTATTCCAATCAATGGAATCATGTGGTTACATGTGATATGAACCAGATGGAGAATACTGTCATTTTTACTGTCAATTGTCATTTCCATTTATGTTGGAAAGAATTATAACTCAGAAAAAGTTCAAAAGCACTATTTTCATTACTTGTCTTTCTATATTCTCTTCTTTTGCTTCTGTAGTTTACTTTCAGTTCCTTTTCAGAGAATATTGCATTAAACATGAAATTCGCAATACTTGGACTTTCTTAACTGGAATACTGAATATGAAAGTCAAATTCAAATAAACACCCCTACTATGCTGCTGCGATACTTACTTGAGACTAAGCCCAACATTATGAGAAGAGATTGCATCAGAGTTTTGTCCCTGCCATTCAAATAAAGAGAATAAATCTACAAGTTTGGAAATATATGTTGGAATCCTGTCTTTTTTAATCAATGTCAGTTGAGGTCAGTGAGGACATCATTTCATGTCTAGGTGAGCTCTCAAACCCATAATCAAACTCAAGAACTACACTGCAGTAATCAGTAATTATTTTAATGAAGTGTGGAAAAAAAGAATATTTCAGGAGGGTTAAAATTCCATCAATGAAAGAAGCCTCAGTTATCCCCTAAGTCACAGCATACAAAATAATCAGCAGAACATAGTATTGGAAACATCAATTGGTCATTCATTTCAAAGTGGAATTCATATTGGTTTTCAATCAAATGACTGCTAACCCCCTAGTTCAGTATTTTTTGTGCTATCAAAGAGAAAGTCTTCTTAATTGCTACAGTTCTGAAGATTTCCTCTAATGCAACCTAGGGCTGTGTGAAATTACAAGTGACATGAGTTTTGCTCTGAACAGTTTGAGGTGCAGTTTCCCAGAAATCCCTGCACCTATCTCCTTGAAACTTGGCAGGCCTCGTGGCCTCATAAGGGGCTACTATCCCTAAAGTTTTCATCCCACTGTGCCTTAACACACACACAAAGTCACACGTCATGACTTTTGCTTGTCAGCAGTTTGAGGTGCAGTTTCCCAGAAACTCCTGCACCTATCTCCTTCAAACCTGACAGGTTTTGTGACCTCAGCAGGGGCTACCATCGCTTCTGTTTTCATCCAAATCAAGAAAGAAATGACAAAGTTACATGCATTTTTGTGATTCCCCATTATAGTCTATGGGTGAAACGTCGAAATACGTTTAAACTGTCGAAACAGTGAAACAGTTATGACAAAACAAAACAGAACAGTGCTTTGAAACAGCTAAATGAAACACTGTCCCTTCAAAACAGAGAAATAGAAATGAAACAGTGCTGTTTTGCATAGCCCTAATGCAACATGCCCTAAGTAAACTCATATTTGCCAATTTCATCTAAGAAACTGAATAAAAAATAAATAGCACAACTTGGAATGACTCCTGGACCTGGCAGAGGAATACATCAATACATTAAAATATTTTGCATCTCCACCAACATTTGCTCTTGATAGTGCACAATAACAATAGTATCAGGGACTACTGAAAAATATAGGCCATAAAAGAAGCCAAAGAATCCTGCTGCCACTTTGTGACTTAGTAAAGAATCTTTTTTACTTTCTGACCCTCCAAGAAATCACCCTCAGACCAAACATACCTATTAAGGCCTAGTATAAAGAGAGGGATAGAGTTAGACCAAGGGGGGCAAATTCACCTGAGCCTGGGCCAGATCTATATAATGGGCACCCCTCATGGGCTGGATGTAACCCAGGGCATGGGGCAATGGTGGCAGTCACCATGACAGTGCATCTGGCATTACAGCATTGGGAGTGGCAGCAGGCACCATAATGGCTGGAGCAGTTGGAGTAGCAGTGGGAGTGGTTGCAGACATTGTGGCAGTAGAGGAGCAAGTAGATGCAGGCCAGGAAGTCAACTGCCATGGCAAAGATGCACAGTGGCAGTGGGTTAGGTGGCCACTGAGCAACTGACACCTATGTTGCACAGTCCCTTGCTTGCCTGCCACCTACTGAGGGCCATGTCCATTAGGGGCCAATGGTTTCATATTCTGCAACAGACTTCACCACTGGCCATGCCCCCAAATTTCCTGGCCCAGTAGCCCAGCATACTGAATGGAGCAGCTCCACACACCAGAGCTAGCCAATGGACTGTATGTTTGACACCTGTGAATTTGACTCATGATTTCACTCAGAAGTTGCAACTACCTCAAATAAACTTTCAATGCGAAAGTCTGAAATCTGCTTGGATAAAAAATAAATCCATGAAATTATAAAAGGGAGTACTAGACTGACATGGAAAAATGATGTCTTCAAAAGACATAGTTTTACAATTGGATGACCTCAGATAGGTTTCAGTGAAGTATAGCAAATCAAGGGCAACATCAAGAATTGTCAAGGTCTTCTTAGTTATCAGTGTAGAATGGGATATAGCCAACTTAATTTCAGCATTGTAGTCACTACCCAGACCACTAAGAAAAGTAAAAGTGAGTGGTCCATTGGCAGATCTTATGATTAAGACAATTTTATGTTATGTTCGTAGACAATACACTGACACCAGACTTTCAGAACATTGGAACTACACCATGTTGAGGAATCACAATCTCATAGAGTGTGACAGCTGAAAATTATGTTTGTGTGATAAAGGTGCTTGCTGAAAGCTCTATGAAAATTATACCAAGTGTTTATCTGTCATTTTTCAGATATTAAGCTATATGTTGTTGCTAAGAGCCTAATTAAAGTCTAAAATGTTGTTTGAGGCCTAGTAAATTTAGCAAAGCCTTATAGAAGTGATGGTACGCCCTGTGGAGTAGTTAAAATTAACCTTATCAGAAGAATGCAAGGCTTGTACTGCTATTGGTCAGTCTAAGGACAGTTGAAGTAAAAATAATCTGAATGGCTGTAAGTTATCAGCATAGCTCAGAAGTTATAAATTGGCTGGCACATCTGGAAATCATTTAGAAGGAAATACAGCTCTGTGAAAGTAACTACAAATTAGCTTTTAGCCTGGATTTGGTGGGCTCGTGGATCTCGAGGAGCCCAAGGACTGAATACCAGGTTCCTTCCCGGTACCTCTCGGACAGCACTGACCAGGGACTCCTGACTTTGCTGAGCTTTGTAGAAAGAGAAACTTGTCATACATCAGGCATCAGAGGGGACTGCCAATAAGTTGCTGATGTGAATTATTATCGTCTGTCATTATCTATCTTAGTATACTACATGTAGTTGTATTTTTGTTAAGTCAATAAACCTTTCTTCCCCCGACCATACTCTCAACCCCGACCCCACTACAGGCAGCTGGGACATAAATCGATGTCATGAACAGGACTGAGAGACTCTGGTCCAGAGAGAAAGGTTGGAATGGAGGGAGTTGCATGGGCCCTGTTGGTGGCTTTGCTTAAGGAAGTGACAGGGATGGAGAATCCTGGGTGTGATAAGGACAGGTTGAAACCTGCCTGGAGTGACCCAGGAACTGTACTCGATTATTAGGCTAGGTTTGCTACTGTTGCCTGGGGTAAGCCCAAGAAAGGGTGCCTGTCATGGCTGCTGGGGAAAATGCTATAATGACTTTATTCTCACTGACAAAGGAATAATCCTAAAGGAAATTCAAGAGAGTAGATTTGAGCAAAAGGAATTGGGGAATGTTTGAGATTTTCTTACACAGGAAGGTAAAATTTAATCAGGAATAGACATCATGCTTTACTCAGAAAAATAATAGATGAAGATATGCTGTTTCCTTTGTGGTGTGCTAGGGAAGCAAACGTAGCAGAACCTGAGTCCATCCCATGATTATGGATTTCCTGGCACATGGATTAGTTAAATGATTGTAGTTCTAAGATAGTTAGCATCAATACCAGACTCTCAAATCCTCATGCATGGGAATAGGCAGCATTATCAGTCAGAATGGAGTCAGGAAGCACCAGAGAATCTGGCACTGAATGTGTAAACATGCATGCACATATAAGTCTGGTAAAGAAAATAGCTTGTCAAGAACATTAGAGCAGTGAGCAGATTACAGACATCTTTGTAGCACTCTTTACTCAAACTGTAAATAACACAAGCAAAATCATTATAATGTTACATTAACAAATCCTTTTTGATAAGCTAGACTGGAGGCAGTCTGTTTTTTCCAGTGCTGGTTAAGTTTAAATAATAAATATATTTATTCTAGCCAGGCAATAAATCTTTTTTGGAACGATCAATTTCAGCAATCACACTACCATACTCTTACTGAAAGGATAAGGTAATAAAAAACCATTAAAACAGATAAGCAGTGATTAAGACTCTAACTGTCCTATAAATCTTGGGACTGAAAAATAAATCACATACTTATTAAATTTATCAAAGCAATATTCTATACGTTATAAACTTTTTCTCAATCAAAGAGTCAGAAATAGAGAGCCACATTGTGTTCTCCAATACACAAGTTCCACCTTTACTTAACATCAATGGGAGTCCACACAAGTATTATCAAGACATATTTTCCCCTCAAATATTCATACCATATAGGGAATCTTGAAAGAACTCCATCAATGTGGTTAACCTCTAGTGGCTTCCCTATCATCAAAAATCTTGCTTTTGCAAGTAGAAATGCACTTAGAGTCTACGAAGCCAGTTAAAAACCCAAATTCATGTAAAATGTGCACTGATGTATAGAAAGAAAATTGAAGGTCACCAGGAGCAACAACTTAGATAACAGTGTAAATCTAGAAACAGATTCTGAAAATAGAAAGATCTCCAGAGATTAGCAACTAAGAAAAAAAAAAAAATCAACAAAAAGGCCAGAAGGGGATGGAATATAGCCCAGAATTTCCTTTTATGCTTTAGACTATAAACTTCCATTTTGTATTAGGTTCTGGACAAAACAGATAACTTTAGTTTGTGACAATGGCTTTGCTGTTGACCATAAAATTAATTATTAATCAGAACTTTCAAAATCCAACATTTCAATAACAGGAAGAATTAGAGGAACTATCCAGTGCTTCCAAAGTGGATCTCCTGTTGGATGATGATTCCCTATCTCCTCTCAAAGATAAACTACTGCTTATTTAGGCAGAATATTTAAATGACAAACTGCCTTAATGAGCCACTGGCCTAAATTCCCAAAGAGTAGACTGGGCTTCTTCCTCTTTGCAGATGAATCAAAGAGGGTGTTACAAGCTTGGTTGGTGGGGGAGAAGCAGAAACATATTAAATGCCAGACTTGGCTAATATTGCCTCACTTTTGAGCTAGCAACATTCTACTTTCCTTCTTGGAAGGAGCTTATGACCCCAGGAGAGGCAAGCATATTCAAGTGAAGGTAGATTTCCAAGGGAAATGTCACAGGGCACTAAGAGGTACCTGCTCCTTTAAGCCCAGGGGTAGCCTAGCCAGGGGGCTCTGCAGGCTAGGCAGTGCATCACAACTGTGGGTTACCTGAGCAATGGGCTAATGATGTAATTAGCTGGCACCTGCAGATGGTCAGCTGACCAGAAGGATGCAAAGGCCAAGGCTGGGACTGGCAGTAGTTAGGCCTCTCGCAACAGCCAGGGCAAGGAGCTCCTGCACAAGGAAGTTACTCAGGGATGTTTGGTAGCCCATTCTGCTGCCTGCAAGATTAGAAAGGCTCCAGGAGCTCATAAGGTACCCCGGGCTAGGAGCCATGCTATATGAGGGGAGAAGCGTGCCTTCTTAAAGGGTCAGAGCTCAGCCTCTTTTGGTTATTGTTATGTTATAGCCTAGGACCTTATGTTTGTGTTATTGATCGTACCAGAGGTTTGTGATGAGGCTGTAAGGGGAAGTTCGGAGGCCTCAGTGCCCAGAGGGGCAGAACCGGACAAGGGCCAGAGAGCCTGGTGCCAGAGGGGCACAGCAGACATAGGGCCAGGGAGCCCCTCACCAGTGGAATGCAGCAGATAGGGGTCAGTGGCCAGTGACTGGAACAGACCAAGTTGAGTTAGTGCCTCCACACGGTGGGCCTAGGCTAGAAGGCCTAGCCAGATTAAAAGGGGCTGAAGCAGAGTAGGCCAAGACCCCAACAGAGGGTACAACATTCCTATAATGCCCACAAGGCATGGGGCATGGTAAAAGGGGGGTTCGGAGCCACACGATTAACTTATAAGGCTTGAGGTGCCCAGTGTGGCACAATACTGGAGTGAGGTCTGGTGAAGGACCCAGGGACTCATGCGAGGGTCAGCAGACCAGGGCTACATGAAGGCCCGTGGGAATCCTTTTAATGTATTACTTTACCATCAAGACATGGCAGGTGAGACAAGAGGGCGCCCTTGGGGCAGAGCTGGCATGATCAAAGAGCCACCAGGAGCTTCACAGGCACCTCCAGGGACCCTCACCCATAACAGAGCATTTGTTTCTTCAAGTCTTCCAAAAACAGATTACATGCTTTACAATGAAACAAATACTGTTTTTTCTTGAATACCACATCCCCCAAAAAGACACACATTTTGGTTTTGGAAGTCAGAATGTAGGAAAAAAAGAGATGTTTCCAGTCTTAGTTGAGTGGGGTGACTACATGCATCAGCTCACTCACCCTCAGCCAGGTCAGTGGCTCTTCAGTGGCAAATGTCATAGTGTTACCTTCACAGTCACTGCCAAATTTATAGCAGCTGTTTTTGCTGCTCATTCAAAAGATACTGCCATTTCAGTCACAGTTGTCAGTGGATTAATAAATGGATTCTGCTCCTGCTGCTTTCTGGCCAAAGAGAACTGTCAACCACTTTGGCAGCCATTCCAGGCTCCTATTCCATCAAAGAAAAAAATCCTCATTTAAGACATGCATGCCAATTTTGGAGAACTTGTTTCAGGGAAAAAAGGTATGTGGTAGCTATGATATAGATTGTTTTAAGAATATTCAATTGAGCATACAAATAGATTATTATTATTATATTATAATATATATAATATTATATATCATAATATATATAATATATCATAATATATAATATATAATATATTCTAATATATAATATTATATATTATAATATATAGTAATATTATTTTATTATTTTAATAATATGGTTTATGCACTGTCCATTTGTTTGTTTTTTTATTGGTATGCCTTGTAAAAATGTGTCTAATTATCTTTAACAATATTATATAAGGATGTTTTCTTGAAGGATCTCTTAAACATAATATCCAAGAAACACAAGTCTTTTGCCCCCATGAACTGAAGAAAAGGAATATGAAAAAAAATAGTTATAAAAGAAAGGAAGAAGTATCTACAAGTAAGGAAATTAAGTTACAAGAGTGTAAATTTGACTTCACCTGAGTAGCTCATTTATCATCATATGGGTTTGTGCCAAGCACCAACTGGAATCAACAAATTTTGGAGAACTGTATATGAATTATGTAAGGATTAATATATCTATGCACTGATATCTGTAATTCACAAACGTAGAAACAGAAAACTATAATACCTGAATTCAAGGTCCTTGAAACATTGTCTTAAATCAGTTTGAAAGGCAATCAGTAATTTGTGAGTAATTTGCATGCCAACAATTTCTTTTTTTTTTATGCTATTTTGATTATCATATCATTCATTATCTGATGTTTATTTGCACCTAGATTAATGCAAATGAATGAGAACAGGAAATAAATTAAAAGCAGAAATATAATTTTCAGCCATAATTAAAGCTGCTAATTTCCAGGCAAAGTTATTTGGCTGTTCTGATCATGAGAAAAACTCTTTGAATGATATCATTGTCCATGAACTCATGATTCAGAATAGATGCCATTATATGGCCCTAACGGCCCTCCAGTGGTTTAAATCCTATTATGGATTTAGGAGCTAGCTAGTAATACATAAAGCAAAGATTCAGTATTAAAAATTATCCAATTTGGAGTATACTTCAATGATATTTGCCTCATTATTCAATATATATTCGAGATTTCTCAGTGATTTAAAAAAAGATTCAAGTACATTTGACAATATGGAACTGTCTATCTCTGAATACATAAACCCATAACATTCAATCTCTGTTCTGAGGAAAATCTCTAAAATAGATTTGAAAATATTAAAATAAAAAATCCCTTGATAGTGGGAAAGTAGGATTTCTGAATAAAAATAATTAAAAAATAATTGGGCTAAGAATTTTTGGCATCACTTCTGAGTGCACCATTTTCAAGGAAATAAATGTCCTGACTAAAGTTTCAAAATGCATGTAGTAGTGAGTATAGTAAGTATGGCTGCATTCTTACTTCTCCCATGAACACTTTTTAAACAGCAATATATTATAAAATTAGTTACTGTACTTTCCTTTGAGATTACAGTAGAAATCTTCCATCCCTTTTCCCTCAATCAGGATGCAGCAACAGATCTGCCCTTGGGTTTTGGCCTGCTATCATTAAATAATATCTGCCTTCATGATATGAAATCTGGAACCACCGTACACTCACAATTCTCCTTTAGGACTTTTCTAACCACTGTGGAGAAAAGGGAAACTATTTTTTCCAATGAAAATCTAGACATTTTTAAATTGAGGACTGTGGACCTTATGACAATGGGAGATATGCTTCAAGGGAGGTTGCTTGAAAACTTTAATACCCTGCCTCACTGTTTTTATCTGTTCTTTTCCCCTGTTTTCAGGTTAATCAATAAGCTTTTTACAGAACATACAATTTTATTTTATTTCTTTAATATCTGTAAAATTGTTTGCATTATAATGCACATCTTCCCAAGCATCTTTATGGGAGTTAGGGGATTTAAAAATAATGCCATCATACTTTTCTACACATAAAGGAAAAAACATAAAGAGCATGCAGACTGGTGTATTTTAAACTCTACTGACTACAAGTAATGAGAAGCTTCAGTATAAAGTTTCAGAGTTTATTTTCTTCTCTCTGTAAGTGCCAGAGTCATAATGCCTCTAGTATACTGGAAGTTACTCCACATAAGTCCCCAGGTGTACTAAGTCAGTTAAAGAAGTTTATGGAAAAAAATGTCAAGAGCAGAGTTGGTACCTTAGGGACTTCAGTGTGTGGCAATGATTTTCTCTCATACTTTCTGAATTCTTTATCTGGATAAGTAACCTAACTTTTGCAGGCTAAATACAAAAGCAGAAGGTGCAGATTTGTTTCAGATTAGGTGTAGTAACCATGTAGCAATAAATGTTATTTATTATTTCTTTTTAATCTAGAAGTTTTGAATAGAAAATTTTCCCCATGCTTCCTTGAAAATGTTCTCTATTCAAGTACTAAGGTGCATATATCATACAATAGATTTGTGGCATGCATGCTTACACAAGGAAATAAGACCAATATAGGGTGCAAAACTAGATCTGGAAATTACTGTTATTCAGACATGCTCTGGTTTATATTACTTCCATTCCCAAAAAATCCAAATATTTTTTTCTATCTGCATATCAAACCCTAACAGATAACACTACCAATTTACCATGACAAACCATAAGAATTAGCATGAGGAAGACTATTTTGGCATTATTTTCTAAAGGTAAATTTTTGGCACTGTTTGCCAGGACCCATATTCCATATATCTTGTGGACTTTTTTAAAAAGTATGGTATCATTTACTTTCAGTTTTAATACTTCATGTTTGAATTCTGCAATTTCAAGATATGGGTCTTCTCTTCAGCCCATGTACAAAGCCCAAGTAGATTGTCTGCAGCTGTGAAGGCATCCTTAAGCTGTACTCCCCCACCATGAAAGTCAATCAGATGCAGTCTGATACCAAAGCATACAAACTTACCTGAACTAATTAGTTCACCTACAAATGTCACTGCAGTTGTGGCAGCAGGCATCTCAGCCAGACCAAGTTGCCCAAATATTATTTATCCTGAGTACTAGGCAGGTAGTCTGCACTGAATATTATCTGCACTGGATCACTACTATGGCTAGGGACAGAAATTACACATATGTTGGTATAAGTGATCAGAAACTGGTTCAAATCTATAACACAACAGGGGTTCTTGTACACATGCTGAAAAGTGGTCTTTTTTGAGGTTTAATCGTGTCATGCTATACACATGTGGGGGGGGGGTAAATGATTAAATGAGTGTGTTACATTGCAAACTGAACCACATCTGCATGTAGTTTAGTTTGCAATGTAGCTATTTGTAATGTTGCAGCCTTTTGACAGCTCACTGTCCACCTTTCCCTTCCTCCTGTACCCTCGCTGTGGGAGAGGCAGGCTGAAGACAGAAGCAGTGAGAGGCCTAATCCTTTTTCCCCACAGCAAAGCCTACTCTTCTCTCTTGCAGCCAGGGGGTGAGTTGCAGGTGGGCTGAGCAGCCCCTGAGCTGTTGGGGGCCCCAGTCCTTCCTTCCATAGTGCTAGCATCCCCTGGGGTCACCCAGGTGGGCTGCTAGCAAGTGGATGTTGCCTTAGCTCAGGCTAGGGGAACAGTTGGATTGGATTTAGTGCTGCCTCTGAGCTGGGGCAGTAACTGCCTGCTAGCAGCCCACCCGGGTAGCCTAGGGAGGTGCTGACACTGTGTAGGGAAGGACCAGGGTCCATGCAGCTCAGGGCCCACTGGTGGCTCACCCAATGGCTTCAGGAGAGGTGGGAAGGCTCTGTCGGGGGGTTAAAAAAAAAAGGAGCAGGCCCCTCACTGGTTTTTTGTGGTTTTTTTGACAGAGCCTGCCTGCGCAAGCTGCCACCGGGCTGTATAGCTGCAGGGGAAGAGGAGGGTGGTCCTCCTCTCTGCAGTAGTGGCACCCCCCAGGGACACCTGGGTGGGCTGCTAGCTGTGCAGGTGCTGCCCCAGCTCACAGGCAGCACCCGCCAGATCCAACTCTTCTCTCAGCCCACATGGGGAGGAAAAACTCGGGCCCCCACAGCTCAGGGGCCACTTGGCCCACTAGCAGCTCACTCCCCAGCTGCAGGAAACATGGGCAGGCTTTGTGTGGGGAAAAAAAAAAAAAAAAAGGATTGGGCCACTCACTGTAACAGAGACAGAAGCCCCTAAATTGAAATGGTGGGTTTTTATCATTGCAATTAAAAACCACCATTTCAATTTAAGGGACTAAACACTTGTCATGTGTACAAGCACCCCAGAAGTTCAGTGCACATAAACAACTTTCAAAATGGCTGAAACTGGTTTAACATAAACGTGGATACTGCAGGATCAGACCTAACTGATTTAGGTGAAACCAGATTCTGTCCCAGATCCACTCCAGATTGAAGTTAATTCAAGTTAACTCAATTGCCCAGCATCCTAGAATGCTTTGCACTCCCCCCGCCCCCCCTCCCACACACACACACATTTCAGGGTGGGTGAGATAGACTTGGCCCACACTGTCTGCTCCAACCAACCAGGGAGATGTGTTGTAGCACCCTACCCCTCCAGAGCTTCTGGCCTGGGGCACTGCAGGTATATGGCTGCATTTCTTGAATCAAAAATGAATGTCTGTTCACTTGCTTATCAGCTCAATCTACATAGCTAAGACTAAACTGTGAAGACTGAATCAATCCTTCTTGGGCTTTTTGACCATCTGTACTTAGCCTATATGATCCAGGCAGTTTAAAGTTAGCTTGGGCAGCTCTACATGAGTTTCAATCACACCTTTGGATTTCAACAGAGCAGTGCTACACAACTTTCCAAGCCTGCAGGCTGGAAGTGATGTAGGGTCAATACAAGGCCTGATCCACTATGGTCTTTCCTGACTGGGGCCTGATCCAGCAGGATGCAGGCCTGGCCTGCCCAGGGCCTGATCTACCCAGCACATGAGGCCAGCCTTGCTGTTTCTTCATCCAGCTTGAAGGGCCAGCTTGTTGTATGGTCCAAGCCCCACATGTGGAATTGGGCCCCTTGCCAGATTGTTCCAAGTCAACTGGCCCATGGGTCTTGGAAGTTTGGTGGTGCGGGAGGGTAGCAATGTTAATAATTGCCACTGGTCCTCTGCTGTCAAACTTCTGGGCCTGTGGAGAGCCCTGCAGGCAGGATGACATGGCTTAATGGGCCTGATCTGGCCTGTGAGCTGGAGGTTGACTACCACTGTGATAGAGCATCAGTGTCACACTGAAAATAACCTTGTTTTTCCCCAATTCAATTCTCCTTTTCCCTAGGTAACAAGAACCAACAAAGTGTTGCTGGAAAGTGTTCTGGAATGTGTCCAGGAGCTGTCATGTGATTGTTCTATTGCTTACTTCCCTTTGCAAAGAAAACATACCAGTTCTAAAAAAAGTCCTGTCTTAAAAGAACCTCACCACCTGTCAGCAAAAATATTAAATAACCAACCACTCAATGTTAGTGCCTTTTAATGGAAAAAAACAACAAATATGCTTAAAAAGGGAATATTTGTATAACTAAGCAATACCAGACTTCAAAAGGTTTTGTTTCCAACACTGTGGAAAATAAGTAAGCCACGCACACACACATACACACTGAGAAGACTGCAATATCTTCAGATGAAGCTGAATCTTTCATTCCCTGGTGAACCACACTTATATTATTATTATTACACCACAGGCTATACTGTCCCAAGGAAAAGGAGGGGAAAAAAATCTCACTTTCCTGCTTTCTCATCCTTCTCACAATATGTTTTATGTTCCTAATAAGATAACAGATAACACACACAGCAATTTTTGCAAGCAAATTGCCAGGCTTATAGAGTAAGTCACAAAGAAGAAATGAGTAAGTAATCTTATAATTTCCAAGTGCAGTACCATAAGGTATCTTCTTTGCTCAAATAAATGGTTAAGAAAGAAAATAAATTAAAGCATTTCTTTATTTGCATTTTCAAGACCCATTTCAAGGGGATATGGTTTAAATAATAATTTCCCTAAGGGTTTGAGAAGAGTATCCAACCAGCTGCTTCCACCCTGGCTGCAATTTAGCATCTAACCATATGTTCTATTCACATGGATACTCTTTGAATTTGAGGTTAATCCTTTACAAGAGTTGAATGTTATTCTCTAGGTTTAATTATAGAGAGATTTCTTAATTTTTTTTCTAATCTAGATAAAATATGAATAAAAAAAGGGAAAGAGAAAACAGGTAAAATTTATATTCTTTCAATCTTAAGAGCCAAACATTTTTAGTCATATAATTATTTCTATTTTATAAATATCAACATCTCTTACCAATAATGGGAAGTACTGATAAATTAACATTTGGAACATTTTCTAGACTAATATCTGGGTACATAAAATAAAGCATGTTATGTTAGGAAGAAAAATAGGAGCTAATATGGTTAAAGTATTTAAAATTCCAGTACAATCTTATGATTGGAATTGCCCTACATAATGGGTTGGCATGTGATATATGGATACTGGCCTAGAACCACTGAAAATGTGCTCTAAGGTAATGATGTGGAAAAGGAATTTTGATTTACTACTAGTTTCAAAAAGTCAACACTTTTGAAAATGAATGCTTTTTAAATTGTAATTGAACTGAAATGTCACAACATTATATTTTATAATTGTGCTAATTAAAATAAAATTAAGAATTTTTCCCTTATTTAAGAGAAAACATTGAAATCCTTAGTAAAAAACTATACAAGAAAAATGTTTGTATTCTTTGGAATTTTATTTTGGGCTATTTTTATCCCTCAAACAATTTCACAATTTTTACATAAAATAGTTACTATAAATGATTGAGTATTGCCTAATCTTCACTTCTGGCTGAAAGCGTTTCACTTGAAAAACTCAACCAGCTTTACACCAAAACTTCAGTTGTGAGCTATGCAGAGGCATGGGCTTTTCCTTCTTATGTGTGGGTTTTAGGCTAGGCCTGTCTTTCCAAGCTTGAACCTTCCTATATTGAGAACTGGAGCTAACATAACCTTCTATCTTACTTTGGAAGAATACATTCATTTGGGTTATATTTAGCCCTTGTACTTAAAACTCATGGTTAATTTTTGTTTTGGAGTAACAGCATTGGATGAAATCCTGTGGTAAAACCCCATTAACTTTATTTGAGAAACAAATTCACTTATTGGTTGTAGTAGGACCAAGTAAATAGTTATAAAATCCTCAGAATCTTAATTACTTCATACTTAAGCTGGCTAGAATCACAAATATCTATTACAGAGAGGAATTATCATGGGATATTTAATGCTGCTACTCTGAGAACTTTGGGGAAAAAGCATATTTCATCATTGTTGTTTTTGCAGCCTGGGAAATTCATAGAACTTCCATAAGATTTGAATTTGTAAAATTCATATTGGTTAGGTTGGGGCATAATGCTGCAGAACTCATTTTTAAGTTATTGGAAAGCATGCTCTAAATATTCTTCAGTTTTAAAGAATGGCCTCTCCCCCCATCTCCCGCCCCCCTCCCCCCCTCCTTATTTTCTACACCAGGATCTTGGAAGCATCCCTGAAATGTTATAAATAATTTTCCATTGTCTCTTTTGGAAAAAAAAAAAGTTAGAATTAATTAATAAGAAAGAACTTAGCGTTTCAAAAATAAGCATGAGACTAATGGCAGAATTATAAGGAAACTATTTTTAGAAGGACTTATGCCTTCTGATAGCATGATACTTTTAAAATAATTATTTGAAGGATTATTCTACCCAAAGAAGTATTTTCATAAATAGAAGAAAGAAAAGGCCTTATTATAGTTATTCTTGATAAAAATTGTTTAATGAAATATATAGAAGCCATTTTTGTAAGCTTAATTTTTCACTCTATCATGATCTATATCAGTTACAATATTTGCATTTTTAAATACACTTCAGCAGTTCATTACTGAAAGTTTACTGATAGATGTTGTCTTAATTACCTTTTCCTATTTTTAGTATCCATTTCATAAGGAATATTTCTTCACAAGCAAGCCTTAATAAGGAATCAAACTGATTGTGAATAACAAATTCAAAGGTGATCTTCTGTTCAATAAACAAGTATATTTTGGCTAATGTGCAGATTGATAAACTATTACATGATTGTTTTGTTGCCATGCCAACACTTGCAATATTGTAAAAAAAAAATCACAAGGTTTTGGTCTTATAGGTACAAGAGTTAAGTGTTCATTTCAAGTGAATATTTAAACAATGGCATGTATAATAATTAAGAGGATACAAAAAACTTATCACTACAAATTTAGGTGTAGACTTTTTTCGTAACCTGTAGTTCCCTGATATATTTTAATACACACACAGATGACCTCTGCAGACAGTAAGAGCAGAGACTTTTTCGGAGAGATCTCTAATGGTGTTAATATAGTTCTAAATAGCTCTTCACTCTTGTCACGTTTCACTCTATGCATATTAAAATTCCCTGTACTCCATTGACTAAAACACATTATAACATTTCTCTCTGATTGTAGGTTAGCATTTTTATGGCAGCAAGAACTTAATAGATTTCAAATACTACAATATTTTTAAATATATCTAGGAGAGCTACAAGCCAACATGACTGAGCCAAAATGAGCTGTGCTGAACTCATAAGTATAGAATATCTTGGTTTAACATGTTTTTATAATGATCTGCTAAGTGATAAAACAATTACATTTAAGCAATATTATAAATAAGTTGCTATGTAAAAATCTCATTCTAGCGTACATTATACAGTTTTAATACAATTCTCTGGAATTAATGAAAAAGAACAGTAGCTGAAGCTCAAATGGATTCAGGTTGAGCTACCTGAGTATATATAAAATTGCTCATTTTGCAGCTCTTTTTCTTATTGCTGGAATTTGACTGCTAAGTTCACCTCAAAGGAGAAGAATCAAAGGCTCTAGTCACACTACTGAGGACCTCTCTTGAAGAATAAATATACATGTTTTGGCTTCTCATCTTAGAGATGAAGGATAGTATGTTCTATATCATAGCAGAGAAACTCAAAAGTTCCAGATGCCAGTGTATATATCCACTCACTAGAAAAAATCATCATTAGCAGTATAGGAGACTGTTACTTCTTTAAAGAGCTTGCTGTACAGGAAATTGTTATACATAATATATACACTTGTAGAATACCACATAAGGTATTTTCAGAGCAAACCTCCATTCAATGCTACCTTGGAAAGTTTGGGAATCATATTCTGTAGTTTTAGTCTGAACATACTAATCATTTAAATGATTTACCTTGAGCAGGGGCCTGGACAAATGGATCTTGTTAGGTCCCTTCCAGCCCCACTATCCTATAATCTGTAAATAAAACAAAACATGCCAGGTACTTACCTTTCGGGAATGGATTTCTTTCACATAAAGTGGAAGTAGAAATTCAGATACACCTTCAAGTCGTATTCCTTTTTTGGTGACTCTCAGATTCCCCATTCCATCCTACAAGCAATAATATAAATATGCGTGTGTCACTTAAGGGAGAAACCACTGTTCAGAAAAAAAAAAAATACCAAACGTATATACGTAATATCTGGTCTGGGGTCCAGAAGTAGCAAATGCTAATTCTCTGAACAGCAAAGGAAAATAAAAGGAACTCTCATTATACACAAAACTTTTCATGCATACAAAATCATAGGAAGGGCAACCAGATTTTGAAAATATGTTTAAAAATAAGTATGCAATAGGTGTCAAGCTTGAAGATATATGATACTTTTCTATATTTGCCAATCAACATCCTTCCTACCTCCTGTACTTGTAGACACCCATCTTGTAACAAAATGAATGTTGTTCCACTGACAAAAGGGTAGGTCAAGATCTGGGGAATCTATGCAAGGAATGGTACCTTTATACTATCACTCATTAGAATATTGAGAAGTGCTCAATATTAAGAGAATCCTACTTTATACAGTTGAAGGTAAAAGCAGCAAGGAGTCTATTGAGGACCTTAAGGCAGGAAAAACAGCATTGCCACTGAGCAGCAGTGTGAAAGGAAGAAGCATTCAGCTGTACATAGCGCAGCAGCTTGAGCTGTCAAACGCTTGCAAGAATAAACCCTGGCACACAAGTTCTGAACCAAAGGTCTTTCTACTACCTTCTTCAAACTCAGTTTGGGTACAATTTTGAAGAGCAGCAGAAAAATAGAAAGATGTTCAATTATTTTTTTCTTTATTATGATACAATAAAATGACCCTTCTCCTGCTTACTTAAAACAGACTGGATTTAGTAGGAACGTATTTGGGTCCAAATTAGTAACACGTTAATATAGTCAAGTTATTTTAGACATTTTACATGCAGATTGAACTGCTGTGTTCAGAAGTCACTCAGACCCTAAGAAAGTTGCAAAAAGTTGTTTCATTCTAGGCATGTCTTTACTGCCTTTTCTGCATTGCCATGAATCACACTCCACCTGCTAAGAACTAAATAACAATGTTCAAGAGGTTTCAGTGATGCCATGTACTATTCCATAGTTCTGCTGGTCTCTCCCAAGATATCAGTACCACTGTTGTAAGGCACTAGTAACTCCATTTATTTGGGCTGTCTCATGCCCTCAGCCATTTTGACCTATTGTGGTTGTAAGCTTATCTAAGACATTCTGAAGGAAAACAACGGTCTTGGTGCCTATTTCCCTCCATTTTGAGAATTGGAGAAGACATCACATATTTCTCTGAGAGGGATGTTGGACTAGATGTTCTTGTGCGGGCCTTTCCAGTCTTTGCATAACTATAATTCTGTGTGCCCATGTAGAGAAACAGCCTCATATGATTAATGAACTTTGTACCACTATTACAATTTGTAGCCATTATTTCTCATTGCACATAGACAGACACATATTCATAAAGAAGTGACAGTTTTCAGGACCCCAAATCATACAGAATTGTTAGCTTTCCTTTATCTATCTCTTTATGGACCTGCAAGTTCCTCCCAACTGAGGGTTTGGACAGATATAACATTTGTAGCACTATGAACACTCTTGTAGTGCTATAGAAGTTGAAGAGACAGGTGAACATGCCCCCTGTAGTACTATATAGATGGCACAAGTATTAAAAAATTTTGCTAGATGAAACAGTAACTTCTCTGTAGCACTACATTTTGGGGCATTAGGCTATCAGTGTGCATGCTGCAGCTTTCAGTGTCCTGGGAGCTGCAGCACTGCTGGCTACTAGGACTGTGCAAAGCTTTGGTCCCTGATTTGATTCAGCAGAGATTTAGCCCAATTCAGTGGCTGAATCTCTGAATCCTAATCGAATCAGGAGACCCTTTAATCTCTCCAAATTGAATTGTAACCCTCTGAATTGATTCGGAGAGATTCAGAGAGATTCGCAAAGATTCAACAATTCGGACATAGACCCAGCTTTAAATATTTTTTCTACATACCTGAAGGTACCAGGTGACTCATGAATGCTGAGATGCTGGGGTGGATGAAGTGTTCCACAGGAGTGTGGTTGACTCCCCAGTGGGCTTGGCAGCAGACCCAGAAGTGGACCAGAAGCACTTCTGGTCCACTGGGGAGTGCACTGGGGGGGTCCCCTGAACCCTCCTGGCTCGGTGACTGGTGCCTCCTGGGTCTGGGGGGCACCCGGGATCGCCCCATGGCTGATTGCTGAGTCAGGGGGATGAGGGGGGGAGGGGGCCCAGTATGCTCCCTGGTGGACCCATAACAGGACCAAAAGTGTTTCTGGTCCCCTTCCGTGCTGAGCATACATCCCTCCCCTGCACTCCTGCTCCTGTGGGACACTCCATCTGCCCCAGCATCGCAGCATTCATAAGCTGTGCCTGGTACCTTAAGGTATGTAGAAAAAAACATTTAAAGCTGTGTTTATGGCTGAATCGCTGATTCTCCGAATTGCCACTTAATTTTCAGATTCGCATTCAGCTGAATCAAATCGGGGACAGGATCCTAACCAACAAATCAAATCACTGTCCCTAATTCAGGCTGAATCCAAATCCAAATCAAATATGGCCTGTTTCGCACACCCGTACTTGCCACCACCAACCAGGAGCTCGCTGTTCCAGTTTATTTCTCTTTGATTGAAATACTAACCATTGGCCCTATGAAAAAATCCACTAGAACTGGTGTTGGTGGTATTATTATCCTTGTCCAAGCTCTGCACACTCTGCTCATTAGTAAACTATTAATACACTGTGAGGTAAATTCATTGCAGTTCTTGCAGTTTTCCAGAAGTTGCATATTGATTTGGCTTGTGTTGTTTTCCATAACATGTATCAGATGTATTTGCTTTTTTTGTTGTTGTTGTTGGACTTGGAACAGCAGTTTCCTTTCTGCCTCAAGTCTCTTTTTTGTAGTGTTGTGGATTCTCTAGCAGATCTATGATGTTACCTCAACATACATCTTCAAAAGGCTTTAGTGCTAATTGGTTGACTTCCTTTACAGTATTTTAATTAGCTTTCATGGGTTATTGCTGTCTTTCAGAAGTACCTCTGAAAGTTTCATGCCAGATCCTACTCATGCTTGCATCCCTAATTAGAATCAAGTAATCCCCTAAAATTGCAGCATTTGCTCTCCATCCTTGACTCAATCACCAATATTCTGTATTTATTTTAAAAAAGCAGGAGGTCACCTGATCACAGAAATGCAACTACAGTCAAAGAACTGTCTATTTCAACCCTTTCGGTGAAGCAGTATTAAGTATATCCTAGACCATCCCTGGAAGGGAAACTTTAAATTACAACTACACTAAATCAGAGTACTACCTGCATGTTATGGTTTTAATAACATATACATATACAGTGATTGCATAGTAGAAGTAGCCAATGAAACAAGGAAAGACTATTCTAATATAACTAAATCTCATAAATAACCACACACTCTTAAAATCAAACTTTTAATTGGAAAATCTGTGGCAATCAAGTGTAGCTTGGGAACAATTTATCTTACTTTTACAAGTCACTATCTTGCATATGTTATGGCATATCATGTGGAAGCAGACATACATTCTATGGTACAAATACACTTTTATTTAAAAAGTTAATCTAGTTTCAGTATCACATATACATTACAAATACATGTCATGCAATCACAAAAACTTTAATAATATAACTTTGGCCATCAACCTCAGCTGCAACCCTAAATCTGGCCAACCCAAGAGGGATTCTCCTATATGGAAGTAATCTTTGGTAACTACGAAAAACATAGGAAATATCTGAATTATTTTGTGTATTTTTGTATTATTGTGTGTACCTCAACTTTCTGCTTCTTGAATAAAAGTGTATATTCAAATATTTTTTGTGAATACACATGTAAATGAAATATGTAGGATTTCCAGTTTTATAATATATAAAATCTATGTTCCTTTGTCTTCCTCTGATAGATAAGGTACAAATACAGTATCTTACAACCCAAAATAAACACACACACAATGCTACCCAAAAAGTATGAACTAGCAAAAGTCAGCTTAAGCTTCATAGTCACAGTTCTCTTTTAAATAGAAATATGTCATGTTGTTGTACCTAGTGAATCATATATTTTTATATCAAAGAGCTAACAATAAAAAAAAATCATATAGGAAAAAAGAAAAAATGTGATATTAGTAGGGCACTTTGAAAATTCTCTTACATTTTACAATATCAAATAGTTATGATTCAAGAATGATTTTTCTAAAAAAAAGAAATAAAAATTAAAAAGGGTCTTTAAAAAAGCCTAATTGAAAGAAGCAATACATTAGACTCTCTGTTCCATCCCATAAACAGAAAAATATATGTCTGAGAACAGCACAGTAAGATTATCTCTACTGGTACAGTTAAGGTGATATAGCTCCCAAAGGCTAGGGACAGACATTACACAACCCGGTTTAAGTGTTCAGAAACTGTTTTAAACCTGTAACAGAACAGATGTTCAGTGCACATAAGCCAGTTTAAAAATGCCTGAAACTGGTTCAACCAGGTTTAACTGAATTAGGTCAAACTGGTTTATGCAATGTCTGTCCCAGACTCCTTTCTTGCTGGTTTAAGCTAAACCAAACACCCCTAGCATCCCAGCATGCTCTCTGAGCTGGTTGGGGTTCTCTGTTCCACAGCAGAGCTGGCCCCTCCCCTCTGTTCCCTGGCTACAGCTCCAGCACAGACTGGTCTGCTCCCTTCCTCCCCCTCACCACTCCCTGCTAAGCAGGAATTCCTTTCTCCCCTCTGCCTTGCTGAGGAGGTGTCTGTGTATTAGCTAACATATCGCATGCTGGCTATGGTCTGTGCTGAATCAACAGGTAGAATCAACAGGTAGCTGGTAATGTCCCTCCCTTGTTTTCTTAATGGGGCAATAAACACTGAGTTCAAAGTGATAAACACTTTCATCAATTCCCTGCTGGGCTAATCAAAGCATCCTGCCTGGCCATGACCCCCCTCAGCTTAGTGCTGTCAAAGGGATGGGAGGGCTGCTCTAGCACTCCACAGCTCCTGGCCTCAGCCACTGTAGGCATGTGCCTGCTTTTCTGGGATGTCTGTCTGGTTACAAAACTGATTTAGCCTAGCCAGGTTAGACTAACCTGCAAAGATTGAATCAGTTCAGGCTCAGGCTTTTTGAATGCGTGTCCCTAGCCAAAGTGAGAAGACACTTACATACTAAAGTGGTTTTATTCTTATGTAGCTGTATCTATCATCATACATGAGGGAAATACATACACAAGTGTAAGGCTTCTTAATATTGATATTACTCTGTCTCCTCTAGAAATCACGCTTGGCAATTATATCAGTTTAAAAAAAAACTCCACCCCCTTCCACCCTCCCCACCAACACATTTACACAGGTATAGCTTTTGAGTTAGGACAAGCAAAGAAAAGAGAAAAAGCATATGTAGTAATCTAAGAAAGACTTAACTGTAGGTGGTAAAGCTGAAATAAGCCTGAAGATTTAATGAATGAAAGTCACTTCCCTTATTTCATGGTTACAAGAATATCAGGCACAATAGAAGAAAAGATTGTTTTCAAGCTACACTGGATCTTTAAAGATGATTATTTAGAGGAATTATGCCTTTGTACACCATTTTAAGATTAAACTGTCTCTGTGACCAAGGTCCAAAAGCCACCATTGTAACAATGAAGGCCACCTTATTTTCAAGACAGGGGACTATCACAATGGCAGACTCAAGAACAGGTAACTTTTTCAGTTAGTATATCTACACTACAGTATATACTCCTGAGACAGTGTGAAACTAATGTAGCATCAGTAGAAAGTAAAAACAGAATGAAGGACCCCTGATATTCTATACATATTTAGGAAGGCTTAAAACTTATTACACAAAGTAGGAGGGCACTTCCTTTTCCATTAAAAGTAAGAGGAGATCAAATGTGATCTGGGAGTAGAAGAATTCTGAAACTGATGTCATGGCATATAGTTAATAAAAAAAGCAGTGTTCTCACTCTAATTTTGGTATTTTTTAAATAATTTGTATACACTCTGTAGATGTTCTTTAAAAACAAAAGTGAGAATGTGATACCACCACCTGTACTCAGAGGGGAAACTAAGATAAAGACACTATCTCATCATTGACAGATCAATGCTAATGCAATACTCCTGCTGTTCTATCAACAGGGATAACCTGAAAGGGAACACCAACTGTGCTGTATTTTAGCTGTGAATAAAAATTCAGTAGGAAGCAGGTACTGTTTTATTCACTCAGAGACAAACACATTTGCTAAGTTAAAAGGGGAAATTAACATATTACTTCATCTGGTTCTGATGGGGCATTTGTGGCTGCAAGGTTTAGCACTAATATATATTGCACACAAAAATGCATTAAAAAAAGCATTGCTGAGGTTGCCAAGTCAAGTGCTTAAGGGACAGGAATTGCCAGTAGTAAGGTTTCCTTTTTTCACTGCCTTTTGGATATCCTTTTGGATATGCATATGGTACTATCTTTAATAATACTATCACCCACTGTTATTTTCTCAAACATCCTACTTCAATCATTACAAAGAACTGAGAATACTTTGTTCATATGCAGCTACTTAATATTTTGATTTGTTCAAAATGCAGCCCTAGACAATTAACTTTACACTATTCAAACTCTGTTGTGAAGATACAACTAATCCAATAGCTACTACTTGTGCTAATCTGAAATATCTCAAACTTATTTTTCAGAATGCTTTGTATTATATAGCATGGTTTAAGCACAGTTCACATAAACTTTGGTTGAAGCTATGGGTGCTCAGTTTTAGTACTTTGCTCAGTCATAGTCTCAGTTTCTTTCATCTTCTTTTTGAAGGTAGACGTTTGTAGCTTTGGTGTGTGGGCCTTGAAATTAAGTAAATAAAATATCCATTTTCCAGTACAATTTTATTCTTCTTTGGGGAAATATTCTTAGGTACCTTTAGCTCCTTCCCTTCCTTTAGTTTCATTCTGGTCTTCCATAGGACTATCCTTCTGACCATCTGCCAAAGCTTTCCACTTTAAATGCTGTAAGACACTGGGCATATGGGACTACTCTCACCCCAATAAAATTACATTATAAGATAATTAGATTTATTCAATAAGACAAGACAGTCAATGCATTTTGGAGCATCTGCCATGGATGGTGTTAGGAAACTGAAGCAGGGTGACTGTGACCTTAACCACCTGAGAAATGCAATAATCTTCTTGAAATGATTTTCCTGAAGTGTCTTCTTGCCACTATGAAACAAAATTTGCAAATAACAAAGAAAAGCAATAAGGCCTGTACCCATTGTGCAGGGAAATTTGCTTGAATCATGTTGTCCTCTCTCTTAGAAACTGTTATAGTAGAGAACTGGGAGGAAGTCAGATAAATTCAGATAAATTTGAAAGGTTCACTTTCTGTCCTATTCCCATACTTACTCGGTGAGTGGAATGGGATTCCCAAATGCATCATTGATGTAGTTAGTCTATGAGGTGCAACTACACCATGCCTTTTGCCTGAGGCTCTTATAATACTATGAATCACATGAATGTTGATGGCTATTAGTGCTAGCTTGAGTTTGGAGCAGTCCTACTACAGGCCATTAGGACCCTGGACTGATAGGTAAGAATCCCCTCCCCTCCCATTCTGGCCTTCCTCCTTGCTCCCTGGCCCACAGCACTCCCCCAGTTCCCTGCCCCCAGCCCCTCCCTTCCCCTCAGGGTCTCCCCCTGCTTCTCCCAACCTCCACAGCATTACTTACTTGTGTGACTGCCTGTGCTATCTGTCCCAGGGAGCAGGCAGGGAAGGGTTTACTTGCCTACCCAGCCACCACTACTTCTGAGCTGCTGCTCTTCTGGCTCAGACAGCAGCAGCAGTGGTAGCAGCCAGGCAGGCAGTTTAACCCTTCCCTGCCTGCTACCCTGGGACACACAATACGGACAGCCACAAGTAAGCAGGAGGGGAAGGTGGGAAGCAGTATGTAGAGATTTAGAGTGCTGGGGAGGGTGGGAGGCACTGGAGGGGACAAGTGGTGGGGGGTCATGTGGAGAGAAGTAGAGAGAGTCAGGATCAGACTACCTGTCTCCCCCACCCCACTGCTTGCCCCCTGCCTATAATGAGATATTATACATGGGAAATTATATAATTGTTATAACTTTCCATGTATAGACTAATTGTTGGAGGATCTTCTTAAATTCAAAGAGATCTTGGATTCAGATAAATACAGTACTTCCTCTTAGGCTTGTGGGCCCTTTGTTTCTATTTTGCTCTCCTTGGCATTATGATTCTTCTTGAATCTTAATCCTAGGGCCTTCATCCTAAAAGGGGTACACAATTCTCAACTATTATATCATTTCCATGGAATGTAATTAAATATAAAGAAATAAATCTGCATGAGATTTTATTCTCTAATAAGCTGATATTATATTGGTGTTGAATTTTTTTCTTTCATAGTTGACTGTTAACAAAAATCAAGCTTCAAGTAAAACCAACTCTGTTTAGCTTAAATTCTCATGTTGAAGGTTAAAGGCCTTTTGCACTGGATTATAAAATATATGTATGGCTACATGTATACATGGATACATTGGTTAGCAATCCCAGAAAAATGAAATAATATCCAAGCAAGAGGATGAATGCAACTCTGGCCCAAAGATAAAACTTTTACTACTGGCTGTGGGAATTTGATAAGGTGGCACTGGCATCTGTATTAAATCAAAGCCTATAATATATTGACTAATAATTTGATATAATTGACTCATAATTTGATACAACCAAAAGCACTGTTGTATTTCCTATCTTTATCTATATCAAGTCTTTGGCAGCAATAATATTGATTTAATTTATAGCCTTTTCTCTCTTTCCTTGCTCTTGTAACTTGCAATTCTGCCTAGTAAGTTTTAGTGGACACTATAAGGACATGTTAGTGTGAATGAAACAGATCAGCATGTTTGACAGCTATAGGAAATGATTATCAATTTGTCTTGCCAGGCAGATTTATGTATTTCCACTCACACTCTTCAGTGTATTGGGAAACCAAAACCTTGCTCGTATTATAGAAAAAGAAATAAACTCATAATAGAGTCCTACCAGTCTGGCTAGTCTATTTCACCCTATGAGTTCCCAATATCCTCCAGTTTAATAAAACAACAACAAGGGACCGATCCCCCTCAACTTATTCAGTTTTTTTTATGCTGCTTGTCCCTGATGAAAAGAAAAGAAAAGAAAAGAAAAGAACAATCCCACCACATGCCTGAGATACTTATTTAGAAGCAGGTTAAACCATTTTTAATGATTTTTCTAATGTTCTGGGATTAATGGTTTTTCTACAAAACAACTTTGATCTTCACCAGTAATTCAAAAAGCAGAGTTATTAAAACTCAAACATATGAAAGACAAATCATTTATTTTATGCTGTTGCTGGGATTTTTATTATCATATCTTGTAATAACTTTTCTGCATTTGAAAGGCAATATCAAAGTAAATGAAGTCTCATATTATAATGGTGTTATAAATATTTGGGAAAGAAAAGTAGTCTGATTTGTTGAAGCTTATGAACTGAGAAGCTTAAAAGACATTTTTATCTTTTATGACAAATCTCTCTCTTGAAAGTAAAATAAACAAATAATCAGTCCATGGAGTCAATCAAGCCAAATGCTAATAAAACAGAATTTTTAAAGTACTTTGGCTGTGAGTAAGTGGGCGTAGATAAATGTTTTTAAGGGAGCTGTTAAATGGACTTATATATGATTTAAGGTCTAAAATTAATATTACATTTTAAAGAATCAAGATGTTCTTCCAGGAGGCAAAAAAGGGTGTTTTAAGCCTTTAATATTCTAAAAAGTCCTTCAGACAACTAAGGGTTTAATTTCTGTATAATATTTTTCCTTCATTCAGGTACACTATTAAATCAGAATCTTATACACATCATTACACAAAGAAAAACTATAAGTGGACTATGAATTTCACTTAGCCAGTCAAGAATTTGTTTAATAATACTTTGCTCAATGTAGAAAGGTGCAAGTACTGCTACGAAGGCTAAAAGGGGATGGAAGAACCTACCGATCTGCCTTAAGTAAGTCTGTATATTATTTCATATATGATGGAAAGTGATTTTAAAACTTTAAGGCACTGACCAACTAGATGTACAAGAAATTCTGTATACACATGTGAAAATGTTGATTTTATGATTCATGTACATCTGTTTAACAAAACACAATAGCTCATTCACTACACAATGCATGAAGAGATTTGCACACTTAAGGGTAAGATTCACAACAGCCAGTATAATTAGCAGGGCATTGAATAAACTATCTTGCCTCTCCCAGACAATGCAGGGGCTTCTATCACAATCCAGTGTGTCGGATCAGACTTAATTATTTGAGCACAGAAATTGACGTGCTCTGGCAGCCCTACACATTACGTGCATCAGCATTGCTGCGCATCTCCATGCTGACAAAATGGCAGCAGCACACTTTGAAATAAAACACATCCAATGAGCTTTAGTTCAAAGCACCATGCCACCATTTTTTTTCAGTGTGGGGACACATGGAGATGCTGATACACATGATATAAAGGCACCTTTAATTAGTCTGGGTTGCTAATTAAAGTGCCCACCATATCCAGCACTGCATGTAAAAATGACCTAAATGCCTACTTCGTATTTCAGGGAGTCATGTCTTTCAGATGAGAAATCAAAGCTTGGAATCCTGTTCTGAATATTTTTTATTATGCTATGCTTTGCTTGTGCTGATGAGACACGATGAAGAATGCCTTGCATTCAAAAGCTGTTCTAATTCTATCCTAACTATGCAACTGGCCTAATAAAAGATATTACCCTAAGAAATTCCTGAAGGCATTTAGGTTTTTTTAATTTAAAAAATTGACCTTGGATTGCATATTTCTTTCAAAATAATCGTGTTAGCTTCTCCCCATTCACCCAGGTATGGGAGACCAAAGTTCTACATCTTCCTTAACCTGAGGGAGTTCA
The DNA here is from genome assembly GCF_030867095.1 of Alligator mississippiensis. NCBI lineage: Eukaryota > Metazoa > Chordata > Crocodylia > Alligatoridae > Alligator > Alligator mississippiensis. The sequence continues at coordinate 62,856,474 of NC_081825.1, forward strand.
GACCCACATCTCCTACCACCCAGAAGCCTGTCTTAACCATCAGTCTATTAACAGTTCTGGGCTATATTGAAGTACTTTCCAGTTGTCCTCTTGAAGCTGTGTTACTTTGCAAAATAGAGCTTGGCTTTCTAGCACAGTGCTTGGGGGACTTTCCCTGTTTGAGCAGGTCTTGGCTTTTGATCCCTTCAAGGATTTCTTATGCATTTTATGTTAATCAAACAGTCATTGGTTAGTTGCCTGGGGATCTTCACTGTCAGAAATTTAAGCATCTAGGCACTCATGTGGGAGTTTTCAGCACTCTTGAACTTTGGTAGAATTTCAGCATCTAAGTTTTTTGTACATTTGGGTCTCTGTTCCCTTGAAAAAGAGCATGAAAAAATAAACTAAAAAAATGCTGGGCCAACATCTGACTTCTATGTAAAAAAGTTGGTAAGGCTCATGACTCTGTTTTACAAGATAGTTTAGTTTTAATTTATTTTATCTTATTTCATAAAATGTGATAAATACTATTTGTTCAGTACTTTTCAGATGTGATAACACATTACTAGTGGGCATGGACATTTATTAATTACAAAGACATGTGGGTCTTCTCCAAATTCTACTATGGTAATGATAGTATGCAAATTGTTTTACAGATGTGTAGTCAGTCACACATTCAGTCTCAAAGAAATTACATTTTATATTTCCTATCTCCTGTAAGGAGATAGGAAATATAAAATGACAAAATCATGCATTTTTAGAGTACTAGCCATACTAATTAGCCTTCTAATTAATAATAAATAATTTGCATTTTCTTGTTGGTTTGACAAAAATTGGTCTTCAGAAGGAATTTGAAGGAGGAGTTAGTGTACCATAAGACATGATATGCAAGTACAAAGAGGACTGCAGGAGAAGTAATAAAAGTGAGCTGTCACTAGAAGACTGAGGAAACCAAATTATAGATAAGAGAAAATAATTGGAAAGTATGAGTTATGAGGTAGGAATAAGAAGTTTAAATTTGATTTGGTGGAGAAGGGGGAGAGATAAAAAGGGTTATATGGTTAAATTATGGGAAAAGTAGGAGTTATTGGTAAGTATGCTGATGTTGGGTAGAAAGGGGAATTTAAGTTCTGGAAGACACCAGAAAGAAGGAGGAAAATAGTAATAGTGTAATCATAAAGCAAGGGATTTTATAAATGTTAGAGGTAAAAGAGGCACCATTTCATCACTGCATGATTGTAGGAAGTACAGGAGCAAGGTTAGCTATTGATAGGCTTACATATGGGAAAGGATGGTGGTTTTGTCAATTGTGATAGACTAAAAGGAGTAGGCCTGCTTTGAGAGGAAAGATAATGGTAGGAACAGTGAAAAATGTTGGTAAAAACAAATATAAGTGAGTTCGCAAATGGGCAGAGGAAGAAGTAGGAGAACAGCATGAAATGTTGTATTGGACTGATTGAAGCAAGTCAGGAGAGGAAACTTTGATTCATGAATAATTAGTGGAAAACAGTAACTGAAACCATGCATGACAATGAGGTTACTTAGAGAATCACTTAAAGCAAATCTGGATTCCATCATAGAATAGCAAAGGAAGATGGAGCACTGTAAGACAGTGAAGGAATATTCAAAAGTAAAAGAAGAAGATAGAGATGATGGAGAACAGGCAATGAGATTTACCTAGCAGAACTGACTGCAAACTGGTGACAGCAGTTTTGGGGAAAAGGCCAATAACCAGTCTAGTAGGAATCTGAAACAAAGTTTGAGAAGAAGGTGACTATATTATAACCTCTAGAACATTTAGAAAGGATAAAGTTTGAGTTTCCTAACATTCTTGAGTTATACTCAGTTAATATTCATTTGAAATTTCATACATCTCTTGGCATCCCTATCTGCATTTTAGACTTCAGACTCAACAAAACTACTAGAATATGTTTGGGTACTACAATCACATTACATAAATGTTTAAAGAGTAGTTTTGCTGAGTCTACAGCCTAAAACACAATTAATGACATCAAGAGACACATAAAATTGCCCCTACATATTAAGGGAATGCCAATTCAGAAATCTAATTATTATCAGATACCTACTTTAAGTACCATTTAATAATGTATCGTTCCATGGGCAGATATAAGATTTTGAAAAGGAGGGTACAGATGGCATAGAACATCATCACATATAAACATGGCACATACCTTTCTCCAACTAAAGAGAAAGTAGAAGCTTTACTAATATACTAAGTGCCCTGTGCTATATTATTCCATTTAAGATCAAAGCAAGAAATATATTGATACGTTTACTACAGTATTTACTCAAATATAAAATGAGGATTCTCCTCTGCCCTCCATCACATCAACACAGGGGGGGAAAAAAAGCTCCTTACCTTACATTCACATACAAGGAAACTGCATTAAATACATTGCCTGCACTGAACTGCTGGTAAAAATAGCATGTGCTCAGTAATAGAAACCAACTATGCTAAATGCAGTCAACACTGAGTGACTATAAAGTACATGGCTCATGTTGGGTAAACATGCTGATGGGAACCATTTTTAGGTTTTGTTGGGGGGTGGGGGGGGGGTTGGGTTTTTTGGTCCTTCAAAAAATGGGCAGGTGTTCCCTCCACAAGGAACAGGCCTGGAGGTAATACCAGGCTGGCAGCAGGAGGGCCAAAGTCAGCCCTGACACCCTCCATAAGTGATCCTACTACTGACAAACATCCCCCACCCCCATCTGGGGCTTCAGATGTTTCCAAATCCTTTGGCAGGCATCCTACTTGCAGGCCCAAGCTCAGAGGCTTGGGGTTTTGGTGCCCTGAGTTTTTCTTGCCCTCAGCCCTAAGGCCGCAGGAGCAAGCTAGAAAGGAATCTCCCCTTTCCATAAAGTGGGCATAAAGCCAAGATCTTCCCATTACAGCCCCTATTGGAAGGTGTACTGTACATTAACAGTGCCAAGAGAGCAGTCTTCCCCACGTGTGACTAGGAAGACTGCCTCAGTAGTCATGGTGTTTTTCTTGCTAGGCAAACATAGGACTAAACTTGAACTGAGCTGACAAGAGGCCGAGAAGCGATATGACCTACCACAAGGACAGGTTAGTACAACCCATGTAAAGAAGACATGCTGTAGTGCCTATCGGGTATAGTCCCACTCAGTGCTGACTTTTTTTATAGTCATGATGAGCCACTACACTGAATAAAATTTGTGTATTCTTTCCTACAGCTCAGCTGCATGTTTCTTTCCCATTCCCAATTACTCTTGTTTCTTCACCAGCCTTAAATGTCTGGCAAACATCACACAACTGAGACCCAAACAGTTCACCCAGAATCCCTCTGTTGCCCCCTCTCTCAGCCTGTTGCATATGATTGGTGTGGATCCACCCTCTATGAGGTGAAGTCATACCAGGTTGCCCTACATCTCATTTGCATATACATTTTTGGAGGATCCCAGAACTTGTGACAAGAACACCTGGTCCTAGCCATGAGGGCAAATTAGCACATGGATCATTTTTCAGGCATCTGGAGTATACAAATATATGGAGCAGTGCTGAGCTGTGGGGTTACCAGGGTTTTAAATGCTGTGGCTCAGACCAATGAACTATATGGTAAATCATGAGGCTTTTGGCTTTAGAATAATATCATGCATAGTTCACAGTCTCTTTAAGTAGGTGTTAAAGTGCTACTTAAAAGTGTGTTTATGGAGTACCTTTGCTAAAACTAACAACAGTTTCAAAGAAGGTAAAAATACATTGATTCTGGATGAATTAAGCCTATGGGTACAATATGCAAATTGCTACAGCTGTGTTTATTTAAAGGTCAATTTTTTTCAAATTTGTTTCTCACTTTCATGTGTGCAGGGAGAGTAGGGTCTAACAGTAGGAAGGGAGAAAGGGGCTGCAGAGATAAGTTGTTGGGGGGCAGAGGACAAAGGGACTACCTGACCCCCCAGATGTATTTTCCCTCTTGTAGCAGTGCGAGATTGACAAATTCAAGACAAACCTCCAATAATTAGATTTTATACCTGAAAAGTTATATTAAATATATAATTGTTCCATACATATAATCTAATTATTGGGAGGGTCATATTATAGTCAAGTACATATGATAATAGCTATATTATGTATTAAGTTTAAAAACACTAGAAGCTAGGTAAAAATTGTAAAAATAGTCAAAAGATTCTTATTCGTTAGTCCTGTAGTCATTGCAGTTATATGAACATCTCTTATTCAAATACAAAATCTAGTCTTGAGTGTCTTAACAATACCTCTAATACTTTACCATCAGTAATTTCTACACCAAGTTAATATTACTGTGCCTGAGTTAAGGTTTATGGCTAAAGCTAAAAACAGTCTGTGGGGCTGTGGCACAGAAGAGACACATTACCAGGAATGGCTAACAGACAGCAAAATTGTAGAACAAAGTACAGCTTGAATAGTATAGACACCATTAAAAAGGGAGAGAGGATCATTAACACCTCTGGAATGAAGAGACATTAGCAGAAATCAGGTAGAATATAATGAACCAAGAAGTCATTTAACTCCTTCAGGGCTGTCTGAATAGAAATTCCAGTGCCCCTACTAGGCAGTCAAGTGCTAGTTAAATGTTATCCATAATAGGTCACAGAAATTCATTTGCTCTCAGGAGAATTGTTGCTTTCCTGATAGAAATCACAAGCGTGCAGAAATTGCAGCTTTTTGGTTTGTTTGTTTTTAAGGAGCAAAAATGGCTGCTCTGGCAGAAAAAATAACTGGACTATGTTGAAGTAGAAATCACTCCTGAGAGAGTTTCTTCCAGGAGAATGAATGTTTGAACACTTTCATGGAACTTAACTCCTCCCAGGTACCACAAGGAGTGGAACCACAGAGAAAGGTTCCTGTGCCTTCTAGAGACCAGTCATGCATATCAGGAAAAAGCATGGGTCAAATCTTCCTATCTCTCCCATAGACCAAGAAAGGAGGGGAGATGTAGCTGCCAGCTATTCCCTGCCTGCTGAGCACCCTTGAGTCCTCACAGTGAGAACTGGGTAGTAAGGGTTGCCCCACTGCTCCCTGCAGTCTTCCCCCTGAGACTGGGAATAGAGAAGAGGAACAACTGCTTGCTGTTCCCCATCTTCTCCCTAGATTGGGGTCTCAGGTTTGGGGAATGGGCAAGGGGATTTGCCCTGCTGCTCCCTTCCACTCCTGGACTAGTCCAGGAGGGGAAGGAGGAAGTGAAACCAAGCCTCCAGTCCCTTCTCCAAGCCAGGCAGTACCTGGTTTGGGGAGGAGGCAGGGAGCCATAGCAGCTGACTGGTCCAAGGCTAGTTCAGGAGTAGAGTGCTGAAGGCTGCTCCTTTCCTTTTCACCAGACCCCTGTCTGGGGAAGGCATGTGGAGTGTTTTCCTGCTGCTCCAATTCCCCCAGGGACTGGGAGGAATGGAGCATCCATGGTTCTTCATGCATTCCCCAGGTCAGGATCATGGTGATCTAAGGAAAATTCAGAGAGTGGAGAAGGAGGGCAGAGGAAGTGTGGCTGCCAGCGGAGCTGCACGTGTGACTGGCCATGGAAAAGTGTCACACAGTGGTGACGGCAGCACAGAGTGGTGGGTGGCGGGAGCAGGGCCCACCATATGTGAGCACCACCAGCTCCCTCCCCACTCCCTGTGTCTGGCCACCACCACCAGTACACTATTTAAAAAAAGGTTGAGAACCCCTGTCCTAAATGATTTTCATTAAATTTACATTTTCATATGTTTAAGCCCATGCTGGATTGTTTTGAGAGGTGTTCAATGCTTGTACTAGAATATTAAAGATATCAATTAACTTAATTATGTGTTACACTGATTAAACATCCCATGAGAAGTAAAATTCTGCATTTGTCAGGTTTGATATAGTACCCTTTTCTTAATTTCAATGCAATCACTTAAAATAATCACTTTCTATTATGACATTATTAAGATTAAGTGTTTGTTACTACTGTTTGTCTTGAAACTTGATGACATAAATATTTCTATAAAGTGTATGTGATGCATTTCGTCAAGGAAACTACATAATAACTATTATTGAATACAGTTTATTTTTTGTTATATGAGAAACAAACTTTGTAACATAGAAAATAAAATGTACATGCTTAACTGTGACCATTTCAGTCAGCCAAATGAACTGCTTATATGGTTATAACTTAGTGCATGCTTAAAGACTTCCAATACTAAGGCAACAGAATAGTAAAACAACATTAGCAGAAACTTGAAGCCCATCCAATGGTTAAAGCACAGCAACTAGAATAGCCCCCTTGGGTCACTGAGTCTAGTCCTCTGCTATCACAGACAGTCAACTTGTATAACGTGCCCTAAACTTCATAAGCTCCAGAGGTGTAACTTGAAATGTTAACACCCTGGGTGGACAGTCAACTTGTATAACGTGCCCTAAACATCATAAGCTCCAGAGGTGTAACTTGAAATGTTAACACCCTGGGTGGCAGCAGAGGGGGTGGGGGTTGGAAGAGATCTCTTTCTTCACTTGTCAGAGCTGCTGCAGTTATGGTGGTGTTTTGGATTTCAGCTTCCTTAGCCCAAGCTCCTCAAACAGGGATTGCTGCAATAGCTAGAGTTGATCCAAACCAAGTTGGTTTTTTTTCATTATTCCATATTTTTGTCATGGATGCCAAAGTGAGAAAAAAAGATTCTGCATGAAGCCCTAATACTGATTTTTAAAGGCACTAGCTCTTGTTCTACTTCTGTGTTGTTTCCCCCATCCTGTTTAGAAGTCCCTGGATGCCTCTAGTGTTGAGAAAATACTTTTTGGTGCTTTGGTTTCACATAGTGAAAACTATGAGATTGACCAAAGTATTATGAAAATACAGAAAAAAGATATTATTTTCCTTGAGAGCATATCTGATTAGGAACAAAATTGTGCTCTTTGCTAACTATATAATATTACTTCTTACACGAACCTACACAGTAGATGGATCCATTTTTTGTCTGAGGCCCCCTCTACTGTGCAGGGAAACATGTGATGGGATCTAAAGCATGATTCACACAATCATGCCTCCTGCAATGCTGCATGTGTGTGGCAGGAAGTGTGACTGTGGGATTGAACATTAGATCCCATTGCACCTTATTCCCAGGTTCCCCTTGCACCAGCACAAAACAAGATCCTACAGCTGGGAGTCACTCACACCCCTGAGGCTGGAGGATCCCTACTGCAGTGATTGCCCTGGCTTGGGGATACATGAAACAACTCCCAGGGATGCATGATCCTCCAGTCCCAAGGGTTTCCCACACCCCCAGGGTGGGGGGGGAGGTCACTCCTGCAGCTATCATCCAGCCCCAGAGGTTTCCCCACATCCCAGAGGCCTAGGGATCACAGTAGCCACAATCCCCAGGGTCTGAACCCCAAGCCCCAAGGATTTTGGTAGCCCCAATCCCCAGGATCTGAGGGTTTCAAACAAACTCCCAGACCCTGGGAATCAGGGCTTGGGAAACCCCCAGACCTTGGGAACTGGGGATGCTATAATCTTTAGGACTCAGGGGTTTTATGATGGGCATGGTGCATCCCTGTGGCTGGGAGCCCTGTCAGCTGATGGGGCTCTCAGCTGCAGGGGAGACCCTGCTACATATGCAACTTAAAACTTGATAGTAATCAGCTATAAAGTTAGTATACATGTTTTACGTCTAATTTTATAGCTGGTTGGAGCTTTTTATTGTGAGATAGGTACTTTGCACTCAGGGCATGTGTCCAGGTAATTGCACAATATCTGTAATGTGTAGAGGGGCCTGAATCTCCTTAATATATAATGGCCAGATTCTCAATTACTAAATATGTCTTATCATATTACCCAGATCCCAAATACTTAACAAATACAATGAAAATAATTTGAATGAAAAGGGCTCATGCCTTTAAATCATGCTAATTAAATCCTGCAATATAGGTTAGTAACCAGTGGAGTCACCACCAAAACAGTCCTTCACAACCCTTATTGTCAATAAAGAGAACTCCATGCTGAGTTCAAATAAGACTTCATGGGCATTTGAAGCCCTTGGGTCCATTTATGCTTGGATGCAATCACCCCTTGTACACAGAGTATGAATCTCATTGTAATATTTTCGTTTTAACTGTGTTTTTGTGGTAATAATGGTCTGTGCCCAGTAGGCCTGGCTGAATAGGGAAGTATTCAATTCAGATTTGGATTTGGTTGATTTGGAGGATAGTGATTCAATTCATAGATTTGGATCACTGTCCTGAATCAATTCAGAGAAATCAGCTTTGGAAGATTTGGCGCTGATTCGGAGTGATTTGGAGATTTGGCCATAGACTATAATGGGGAATCACTGAAATACCTATAACTTTGTCATTTTGTGCCCGATTTGGATAAGAATTTCAGGCTTGCTAGCCCCTTATACAGGCATGGAGTCTACCAAGTTTCAAGGAGCTAGGTACAGGGGTTTCTGGGAAACTACACCTTAAACTCATGGAAGTTAAACTCATGTATGTGTGTTAAGGCAGATTTGGATGAAAACATCAGGGATGCTAGCCCCTTCTGAAGACATAAAGCTTGCCAAGTTTCAAGAAGAAAGGTGCAGGGGTTCTAGGAAACTGCACCTCAAGCTGCTGACAAGTAAAATTCATGTCATGTGTGTGTGTTAAGGTGCAGCGGGGTGAAAATGCAGGTATGTTAGTCCCTGCTGAGGCTGAAGCCTGCCAGGTTTCAAGGAGATAGGTGCAGGGGTTTCTGGGAAGCTGCACCTCAAGCTTCTGACAAGCAAAACCGTGACATGTGTTACTGTGTGCATGTGTTAAGGCATGACCTCACTGGTGCCGGAGCTTCTATACAACACTGCGGTGTGCCCCAATGAGGCCGCCTCCTCCCCTAGAGCCTCATCTCGGTCCACCACTTTAAATAACAACAGGCAAGCAGTATGCTGCAGCACAGTAGCAATAACATCTTAGGCAGCCAAACTGTCACAGACTAGAGCCTTTCTTTCCTTTTCTGTAGGAGCTTCTTCTCCAGCAGCTGCCAGAGAACTCTCCCTGCCAGCCCCAACTCTCTTCTATGACTCACTTCTTTTCTGCTGTGTTTAATAATCTGAATCTCTATCTGACTTCTTCTGTGTTGTGTTCATTCTGTGTGCATGTGTAATAACTAATAATAACTATATATAATCTCTTCTTCTATGACTGACTGACTTCTTCTGTGTTGTATTTAATAATATCTGACTACTTCTTCTATAATGTGTGTGTGAGTGTGTGTGTAATGTATGTGTTTCCCTGCACAGTGATGGATCACACTACCAAGGAAAGCACACTTTTCTTTTTTAAAAGTGTGGGGAAAGAAAACAAACAAGAACAAATATAAATTGAAAAGAATGGATTGGATAGGGATAAATGGAGGGATTCTAGTTAGTAAGCTATATTCAATCCTTTCCAAGAAGAGAAAATAGCAGGAAGCTAACTAGGTAGGAAACCAAGCCAGTCCAGTACTTTTCAAATGCTGTTGGTCAGGCAGAAACAGATCACTAAAGGCACAGAAAGCCTGCAAACACAGGCTTATATGGCATTTCTACGTCCCTCCTCCAGAGGACTGTGATTGGAAGGGGACTCAGGGAATGATCACAGTCACCGACCAGCTACTGATGTCAGTCTGCTCCATCCCTCTCCACCCCACTCTCTCCCTCTTCTCAGTTTCTGTTCTCCTGAAAGACTGTCTTCTAAATTTCTGAATCTTTTCCAAATCAATTTGGAGTTTCCGAATTGATTTGGAGGTTTTTTTCTTCACCAAATTGGAATAGAATTGGGAGATTTGGCCTCCAAATTGTGCCAAATCCTCTCTGAATCGAATCATGGACTGAAGCTTTGCATACCCCTAATGCCCAGCTAATTTATTCAAGGGAAAGAAATGGGTTAAAAGCAGTGGTATGAGTTGGATGAAGGGTCTGGGGACAGTCTATGGACTGGATCAAGATCACAGGCCAGTCCTATATGCCAAAGCCAGCTGCTTGCAGGACACACTGGCCTTAGTCCCACAGATGGCATGCATGGCTGGTTTGGAGTGCATGCTGCATGTGATGCTAGTGTCAGACTGGTTCCCTTCATTTGGATATGGCACAGGGGGTTGGTCTGGAGGCCTGATCCAAAACAGCCCCATATCCAGCATGCAATGGGCTGGTAGCACACCTCATGCAACCCATGCAAGACAGTCTCTACATACCATATGCAGCATGAGGGGCTTTAGTTAGCATATGCTGTGTACAGGTCACAAACTGACAGAAAGCACTATGGGCTCCACAGGCTGGATCTGGTCTACAGGCTGTATCTTTGACAACCCTGGATTAAAGAAACTATGAAGTCAGAATTGCCTACATGCAGAATAGGACAAGACCAATCTCCAGCATCCGCAGAGACTTGAACAGCTTTGTTACACATCAACAAAGGTGGGATGGCCAGTGGAACTCAGGAGGCTACTGGGAAACTGAATAAAATAGGGTGGGGTTAACAAGTGGAGCATTTTCAGGGGTTATAGCTAGGCACACTGGAAAGGAAACAGCTGAGTAATTTTATTTGCTCAGGGCTAAGGGGGCAAAATGACTGCTTAACCCTTTAGAAAGGACAAAGAACCTTTGGTTGGTCGGCTTTTCCCCCAATAAATACTCTTAGTCAATAGGAACTGTTTGCCTTGCTTCTTGGAAATTTGAGTTACACTTATTCTCCCCAACAAGAAATAAAATCCCTTTCTCAGGAATTGAATTGGAAGCTAGTTCCTTGAGTAATGGCCACAGAAAAATCAGGGAGCGTGAGAGTGGAAAGGAGTCAGCTCTAGAAGGTGTACCTTTTGCAGGGGTCCCACAATGGTGCTGAACAATGGTGCCCTAACATCCATGCAGGGACATAAGAAAAGGCAGGTATCTTTCCATTGATTGTAGAATTGCATTTTGTCTCCACCCACTCCTGAAGCTAATTAAGCTAGTTTTGTAGTGTAAGTAGCCCTTAAAAGCAACACATATGTAAATGGTATGTATCACGGCGGGGTCCTTCAAGGAGGGCCGTGATCTCCTCGAGGTCCCTCGCTCTGTGTCAAGGCCGGCCCAAGGCACCCTCTTATCTCGCCCGCCACGTCTTTGATGTTTGTATATATAGTTGGGAGGCTGCATACGACTCCCTGGGCACAGCTACTCGGGACCTCTGTCCCTGTGTGTTCCTGGACTCCTGTGGTCTCCCGGTATGACGGGTGCTCCCCAGGCACCCTAGCCTTATGGGCTGCGCGTGGCTCCTACCACCCCTAATACCACGCCCCAAGCCTCACTGATGTGAAAGACGTTGTTGGGTCTGCATGCCCGCTTCCCGGGCCCTTCTTCTATAATCTAGCCCACTCTTGGGCCTTCTCTATACTAGGCTAGTCCCCTCTGGGATGTCCTCTCTGGCCACCGGTCTTTTGGGCCCACCGCACTACCACCCTTTCTGATACGGGCTCACCGCGTTGCTACTCCCCGTCCTCTCGGGGCAACCGCAGCACCTTGACCTTCTCTGGGACGCTGTACTGCTAACCCTTCCTGTCTGGGTCCACTGCAGCACCCTTCCCTTGTCCTGGGTTTTCCGCGGTGCTAGCCTGTTACCGGGCTCCTCAGTATGGCCCCGCTCTCGGGCTCCTCAGTATGGCCCCGCTCTCGGGCTCCTCAGTAATCACCCCTCCCTGGGGCTGGGGTCTATGCACCCCGCAAGTGACGCTCTTGCTGGCGTTTCCTGCCCCCGTCCTGGGCGCCCTAACATGGCGCTCCCCCTCCTCGGGGCTCTCCGTGCCCACCTTGGGCTCCTCAATAAACCAATATGGCGCTCCCCCTCTTTGGGGCTCGCTGTGCCCACCTCGGGCTCCCTGATAAAAATCGCCCCTCTCTCTGGGGCTGGGGTCTACGTACCCCACACACACCCGGGGTCTGTGTTCCCCATCCGCAACCCACTGGTTGCACCCGCAACCCACTGGTTGCGCTCCTCACTGTGAGCTGCGCCTGCACTGGCGCTGCGCCCTCACTGGTGCTGGTGCACCCCACCCCTATGGGGTCCCTATGAGGACACTGCTCCCTCCTCAGGCGCTGGGGCCCCCACACTCCTGTGGGGCCCTTTATGAGGCCTCCTCCAACCCCTACAGCCTCACCCAAGCCTCCAGGCGTAATACAAACATTAACCAAACACAACACAAGCCTCCTGGCTGTAACTCAAACCCGAAGCCCTATGGCTATAACAACATTGCTCCATATGACAATGGTACTTGCTACTAGGCTCCTTTCCACATCCTCACTCCCTGAGCTCCTGCCTCCCAGGCTGCTGGCAGAGAACCACCAGCCTGGCCTCAGCCCTGGGCTTTATAAGGGCCAGGCCCTGCCCCCTACAGGCAGCTGTCTCCGCTTAGTTGCTCTGGCAACCCGCAGCTGCGCTTGTTACCCTGGCAGCCCGCAGCTGTGCTCATTAGGCTCTGCCAGGGCTCTCTCCCTGGCAGTTTCTCCTCTCTAGGAGCAGGCACTGAGGTGCCCTGAGACAGTGTATTTTTTAGAAAAAACAAAACTATATGAAACAAGTTAGATCTGCATCCTTTATCCTTATTGTCTGCAGTTGATTATTTTTCCCTATTTGTTCAATGTCTTAATAAGCATTACTTAGCTCTGAATTACCTTTCATATGACAATTTGTTTCATTACGCAGGTGTCATGAATAAATTTCCTGCAAAGCAAAACAGAATGCTGTTTTTATAAGCTTTTGAAATAAAATCTTACAAAAATCAAAGGTGTATATGTCTAGATAGTTTCCCAAATGAATTTTCCCCAATCTTGAAAAAGGTAAGATAAAATCAGAATGTTGCCATTAAAAAAGATGTTAAGGGGTACATAACCAAGTTTTTCAGAAGGAAACTACATTCTCTGTCTCTTTCACTGTAAGTATCAGTATTTGTCCTAACACTGTCCTTGAATCCAATATATGATTATTATATTTAATTTATGATGTCAACTTCACTAACACGTACTGTATATTTTATTGATCAGCAAAATGTATGTATACTTTGTTGGCTTATAAGCCGCACACAGATGGTTTGCCATAATTGTGTCATGAATATGATATAATTTATGTCTTTCTATCAGCAGTGAAACAGCAGCAATTTTTTTATTGGATTGAAAGAGCTCAAATTTTCTATTCCTAGCTTTAGTGACTCTAATATAACCCATATTTTTATTGCTGTACAAACAAACAGTAGAGTGCTTAGGAAGAGCTTTGTTTATTATTGCAATAGACAAGAAAGGGAGAGGTTGGGGGTTATCTCTTTAAGAATCATCAGTGAGATTAAATAGACTGGAATTACCTGCATTTACTCTATGATCCCTTATATAGCTGAAACCACCATCACTCACATAGGGAATGTGGGGGGGGGGGGGGGGGGGGAGGCCTGTGCTGCAGAAGACTAAGGAAATTACTTAAAACACAGAAGGTAAAAGAAAAAATGAGGTAAAAATAAGCCAAAAATAATTTTAAAAAGGGCAAAAATAATAGAAGAGAAAAAGATAATGGTAAATACAGATTTGAGTGAGGAGGCAAAAGGTGAACAAGAAAAAACCTGAAGGTACATTTCTGAAAATAAATGTAATTGTATTAATGGGTCATTTTTCAGTAAGAATGAAGATATCAGAGAGCATGGAGATGAGGTATTCCAAGGGTGGCCCACAAGGCTCCCTCTATACATTACACTTAAGGTGTGATTAACCAGTTAATCATAACTTAAGTTGTGACCCAACTAAACATTCAGCCAATTAACAATGTGATAGAACAAGCAATGAGCTACACAGTTAGCCCACAAAAAAAATGTGTAGTAACTTTGTACCTTGTTCTAATCATTCCATTAATTGAGCATGCGGCCAAGTGGTCCCCTGTGACTGCAGCACTCACTGCCAGCCCCACAGCTTACAAGGCTCACAGTGGTGGCAGTGTTCCTGGCACTGTCCCCAGCTGCAAGCCCCACAGCTACAGTAGTTGATGTAGGGGGAGACTGGAATCATGATCCTGGACTACCCTTGCATCAGTGATAAGGCACTATGGGATCTAGCGTATGATCCCACAATTGTGCCCCTTGCCAAGCATTTGTGGCATGGCAGGAGACACAACTGTGTGGACTGCACATTAGACCCCATTGAGCCTTCATCTGCATGTGTAGAGGGGCCCCACATGGCAGAGGCAAACTCTGTGTGGCACATGCCATGTCAGAAGGAGCATGGAGCACAGTGGTAGATAGAACAGGGAACAGATAGCAAAGCGGCAGATTGGACAGGCAGCACACAGGAGGAAACAGACAGCAGAACAGCAGATTGGGCGGAGGAAAGGGACTGGAATGGCATCTGGGGTGGAGCCAGGGCTCATTTGTGGCATGCCTGCCAAAAAGGTTGGGCCCCACTGAGCTAGATTGTTTGAGAAATGAGGAGGAAAAACAAGCAGGTTAGGGAAAATGGAATATGGTTGAATCTACTTTCAAAAAGACCTTTCTGAAAGACTTTTTAAAAAGGTGAAAAAAAGCAACTCTTTATTGAGATACCCACGGATTTATATTCAGCAAGGTAGCATAACTAAAACATTAAAGGCCAGATCCTTGGTTCTTAACTATTTGCTCAAATATAATCAAGAACATATATAATCAGCTCCTGAAAATGGGCAATGTAGTTACTTTATGCCTTTAGATTGGCAAGGCATAGATGTGGCCAAACAGTATGTACCTGCCCAAATATACACTTTCTTCTAAGTGAGGAAAGATCTGAGAGAACCAATGGGGAATCAACAGCCAGTAGTATCTCTCTACTGTTATGCAAGAGGATTTGCTAAATGAATGCCACATTTTCTTGACTGAGAAGATTCTTTTTCCATTTGAGCCAGACATTGCCTCATTTTGCAAGAAAAGTTAAGGCAAGGATAATCAAGACCACAAAGGTCCCCTGCAGTGTCTGCACTGTCTACCATGATGAAAAAGCACCTGGACTAGAAGATACATAAGGCAGAATGCACTACAAGAGATGATACTTTGGGGAAGCAATAAAGGGAACAGAGGGATTAATATGTCCCCCGTCTCATTGATTACAGGAACTTGTTTTGTTTAATATTTAAAGTTTGAAACAGTAATAGAGAAGAATAGGAAAATACGCATGTGGTTAAAGAAAACCAGTTGGGAATAATGCAGATAATTATTTCTTCTCTGTATTCCAGTGACAAAGAATCTTCTGAACTTAGCTCCTTGATCACCCAATTCTCCTTCCTCGACCCATTCCACCTTATTCATCATATACTTTACCTCCACCTCTGATTAGCATCACATTATATCACTTTTTCATTTTATCACATTTTACACTGTGTATGAAACGTAATGGTCTGTTAGGTGAAAGTTAATGGCCAGTGTTTATAGGAGGTCACACTAAATGATTGAATGGTCCTTTTGTGGCTTTAATTTCCATGAAACTATGAAAAGCAGGACAACCCGAATGCATAGACTTTCAGAATTTTAAGGAATAAGGAATACTAACAGAATGATGCTGAGAAAAAATCTAGAGCAGTAAAAGAATCCCTAATAAAACAACCCTACAATATGCTATTTGATTTTTGACATCTGCAGCACGTCACATTAATTCTGTTCAGTTAAAATATGTTTTAATTAAAATGGATCAACCAATTTATTTTAGACTTAATCTGGCACCTGTTGCAACTCTAGCCTACTCAGATTCCTTCAAGATGAATAAAAAAATTATATAAAATAAGAGTCCATTCACTCTAACTTCACAAGTGCCTTATTTTAATCTTTTCATGACTGTTTTTTCAAAACCTAATATATCTTGACTTTAATAAAGTAATACTTTCTGACATATTTTTTCAAAGATAAATATTTATTAAAATACCATTAGGTATCTTGCTTTTTAAAAATAAATAGTTTCAAAGTTTTACATGCAAAACAAGCCATTGTTGCCAATTAAAAACATGCCAATTTATGTGTGTCTGTCTCTATTAACACCAGATTTTCTCTCAAGTGTTTAATTATTGTGCAAAATATATTTTGGTAAACCAATTGAATCTTAATGGATTTTAATTACGTCTTATTGGGAAAAGGAATTTAGCTATCAAAAGATGCTAGAAATTGGTAAGGTAAAAGTGCTAGGAGAATAAATCAGTCAAAACCAAAGAGAAAAATGCTCCTGAGTTGTTCTTTATGCATTAGAAAAAATAATACATTATACCTTTTAATTTAAATCCAAAGATCTTGAAGTCAATAGGAGTACTTCCTTTGATTTTACTAGACAATGGACAGGCATATAGCAGTAGGACAAGCAACTTCTGGCTTCATGGTAATGATGTCATCCTGATTGGTTGATACCAGCACCTTCTCAGAATAATTTCACTGTGATGTGTATGATAGCACTGCAGTAAACTAGAGTGCCACAAATGTAAAATTTGAAATACTAAAAAATCCCCCAAAATTCTGACTATCAATAGAGTCATTTACTAGTCATACTTACAAACTCAAGTGCATTTAACTAGAGGCTGTTTTCAGGTCAGATTAAGATAACTAGACAGAGCTCCATTAAATTGAAACTCAGCTGAGGACAAGAGAGAGAGAGAGAGAGAGAAAAGAAAGACATTCTGTAAATCATCTGGGTACCAAACATTATTCTATCCTAACTGCATGGTTTATGTTTGTGACTTTTGGTTGTAAAATAACATGCAAAACTGTAGCACACAACTTCTTTGAGTCAACCTTTTAGGCCTGCAGGCTGATTAAGTGGTGTGGAATTGTCTGCAGACCAGATCCTGTGTGGGATCACCATAGCTGAATCTAACTCTATGTGTCTGGATCTGCCTGCATGTAGGACAGATTCCATGGGTGCGTCCAGAGGAGCACAGATGTTTGTTTCCCCAGGGACAAGTAGTGTGCTAGCCCCAGCAGCCTTACCTGGGTTCCTGGAGGCCTCCCAGGGCTGCAACAAGGCAGGAAGACTGCCTGTCAGCCAGAGCATGACTTTGGCCAGCCAGGCTCTGGTTTTGGATGCTGTGCACTGCTGCCATATGTGCCACCCTATGGAATTGGGTTTTTTTGATGCTGGGATTTCCCAGGCAAAGTAGCCATACAGGGCATGCCTGCATGTGCGGTGTATGGCACTGCAGATGGGCCTGCGGTGCCACATTCCACACATCTGCGCTCATCTGGATGCACCCCTGGAGCCCAAATACAGCCAGGTGTTGGTCCATCCCCATGCACCCAAATATGGCAGTGTGCCAGACCATTCCTGCATGGCTGGATCCGGCTGTCCACTGGTGTGATCTATTGTACAGGGCCATGTTATCTAGCCCATGTGGTTCCCCACAGGTCTGGACATTTAGCACTGCAGAAATTAACACTGACACTGCTGTGCTGACACTCTTTTTTTCCCCTTTGAAAATGTTAGAGGTAATATTGGTTAATTGCTCATCTGATTTGAAGGCTTTTTTGCGTGGGTTACTGTAGCACTGCATTCTGTTTTAACTATGTTTAATACTAAATATAGTTTGATTCTAGGTATGCAAGCATGGACTAGAAAGTTAGGTAGGCAGTTTTGGCTGTGATGCCATCAGCTGCTACACGTGCTTCCTCAACCTCAAGGCCTAGGAATCAGGTTGCAGATTATTTGTCTCTTCTGCATGAATTGGAAGCAGTAGAGAGAGGAAATGGGGTATAGAGGGCCCAGAGGAAATTCTGGCATTATTTCATAGTTTCACAGTTTCATAGTTGTTAGGGGTTGGAGGGGACCTTACAGATCATTGGGGCCAGTCCCCCTACACTTGTTGCTAGTAGCCTTCTTGGACTTGTGGCCAACAATGTCCAGGTAAAGGGAGAAGTAGGCTAGAAAGCAGTCTCAGCCACAGGCCCTAAAGTTCAGTAGAACTTTCCATGTCTGTTGGCTGCCACAGGATATCTAACCTTGGGATTTTCAGTGTAGGCTTGAGAGTGGCCCAAAGGTAAACCTTAATTAGCATGTAAATATACCCCATTGGTTAAGGGGATAGATCCATATGTATGTTATCAAAATGTGAAACTTAAGGGGCTTTGCAGTCATCCATATCTTTGTAACTTCCACACTGGATCAAATTACCTAGAAAGGTTAACAAATGTAAAATGCAATTGTCTGCACATCTTGAAATGCTTCTATTTAGAGAATGCATTACAACATTACTCCATAAATTGAATCAACTTCCACTTAGTTTCCCAAAAGCAATTCAAAATATTGACTATTTAACCTACAAAACCTATAATGGATTAGGTCCACACTATGAGAAAGATTCTCCTTTTATTATATGATATCTGAAACTAAAGGAAGTTTCCCCGAGTTGACATTCCCTGGACTTGGATTTCTGAGACAGGTATAATGGTCTTCTCAGATCAAGGACTTC
Source organism: Alligator mississippiensis (assembly GCF_030867095.1). NCBI lineage: Eukaryota > Metazoa > Chordata > Crocodylia > Alligatoridae > Alligator > Alligator mississippiensis. The sequence goes on from NC_081825.1 coordinate 62,874,856, forward strand.
ATGTTTACACTTCAGTCTTCTCTCACGAAACCTTTTTAATTATCCAGATTTTTACTGAGACTGGAGGGATCTGCACATTAGGGAGTTATTTTTACTGTAAAATGTTTCATTTTACATGTATTTATAAAACCTAGTTGTATTGCAAATAACCCTAGAGGGGAGAAAAAACACAAGAAGAAACATTTCAATTCAATTTAACATTTACTTTAAAATTTGGGACCAACTTCTTGCTGATGTTTTTAACCAGGAAATATGATACCTACAAGATGTCCTGAAAAAGTTATATTAATACACTTTTAAATACTAGCTGACATTAGACATTTCCAGTTTCCTTGATTTGTTTGTTGTTGTAAGGACATTTTGACAAAAGCTATACTTAAAAGGCATAGATGTAAATGCATGTACAGTGACCCTGACCAGACAAAAGGTTATTTGTGGCTATATTTTGATTTTTGAACAATAGAAAGAAGCAGTGTTTCCAAAGCTTGTTACAGGAATCATTACTTAAGTGGCCATCTCCCACCCTGAACTTCTGTAGACCATGTTTCTTTGGTGGAAGATTATAAGCAATTCCTGTTGTTACAAAAAGGTCTATTACCTAAGCATAGGTAAGTCAAATCAGAGAGCAGTGCATGTTTCCAGAGTTCTGTAATTATATACTCTACAAATGTGTCCTGTAGCAATGATTATGTTAAATACATTATTTCTTCAAACAGTTTGCATTTTTGTCAGCAGCTTTACTTAGCTTCTAACTTGAAGGTTCTGTTTTATTCTGCTCTTTTAGCAAGAAACGTATAAAAATCCCTGGAGAGTACAAATCTGGTTGCTGATATGCTAGCAGCATGTACACTACAAAAATTAAGATATCTGTTGATGTGGAAAACTATGTCAGATGGTGGACACATATTGAGATGATAAATGTGTATTAAGATAATGTCATGATTCAATGTAATGTAGCTATCAATGAACAGCAAACTTTTCTTATAAAAGAAAAAAAGAAAGGATAAGCCAATATATATATATTGTTAAAAAAGTAAGCTGCATAATCATAGACCAGGCGCAATGAATGTCTGCACATACCCTTTGAAGTTGAATGCTGTGGGTCTGATTAAAAGCTCATTGAAGTCAATGGAAAAGCTCTCATTTGCTTGAGTCTTTGGATTAAAATCAGAGAGTGAAATGGGAGTTTTGACATTGATTTCACTGAAGTGAGGATTTTACTGTTTGCACACAAGTCTAAAATCTCATACCTGGATTTTCAGTATTTATTCTTTCAAATAATTCAGTCTGTCTATTTTTCAGTCCATTAGACTGCAGAATTAGCTTTTTGCTTGTAACTTTGACCTGAATTTTGTCCAGAAAAAATATCTTTCAGCAAAATCTAGTCCGTTTGCTTTTAGGATGGTTCAGACTGCACACTGATATAAAAAGAATAACATTTTCAAAAGTCCTTAAGTAGCTTTTCATAACTTCATGGAGTTTGAGGCCAGAAAACATTATTATGTTTCCCAGTTTGACTCCCCCTCTCCTTCCCCCGAATTTAATATTGCAGGATATTTTCATCCAGTTACATATCCATTGAACTAATAACTTTTGTTTGACTGAACATATCTTCCAGGAAGACCAGAAGTGTTGATGTGCAAATACTAAGAAATAGAGAATATATGTCTTTCCTCAGTAGCTTGCTCTAATGGTTGATCATCATTGCTTAAACATTTGTGTTGTTTCAATTTAAAATTAATTTTAGTTCATCTTTTAGGTATTGTTTCCTAATCTGATCCTTTACTTTCTCCATATGAGAAAATTAGGACACCTCTCTTGATAAGAATTAGGCCTTATTCTTGGTAAAATAATTACTTTATGACTTAGAACATTTTTTTCCAATCTTCAAGTACTTTTTTTGTCTATTTTCTCACTATACTCAATCTTTCATTTCTATTGCAAAATGTACATACTAGAACTGTATACTGCATTCTGGTATTGATCTCACCAGCTCTGTATAGGGGTAAAATGTATTTGATATTGCTACTGAATACACACACACACACACATAACTGAAGAGGTAGAACAGAAGACATTGAGGAGATCCCATTGCAAACTAGACAACAACATGGTGGTTAGGGCAGTCATCTTGTATATGAAAGACTAAGGCTCAGGTTTCCGTTCTGAATCAAGTACATTAGCAATTTGAATTTAGGTATCTTTGTCACAAGATTACTAGTTCCCTTCAAAGGACCAAATTACCACTCATTAAGACCTAATAGAAAGCAGCAGCCTGTAGTTAAGAATGGAAATGGGAAGGAGTAGCAAGGAAATGATGAAAATTGCTTTGAGAGCTGCATGAGAAATAGGATAGTCAAGATAATGCAGAGAGAGAGAGACATCTAATAAAAATGATTTGGAGAGCATTGCAAATGAACTTGTTTGGAGAGGACCTTATAAAGGTCAAAGCTAAAATAGAAGAAACAGGTAATTTCAAGAAGACCGAACTCAAAAACAATAAAGCAGATTGTGGAGGACGGTTCACTTAACAAGGAGCCTAGTAAGGGTAGGACTCACAGGTGAAGGGGCCCATGGAATGGAGTTCTGAAAGGGAACCCCCTGAAGAAGCCATGAGCTGCGAGTAAGAAAACTTACAAGTGTAGAGGATTTCCAAAGAGGGGGAGGCTCAGGAGAAAACTCCAAAGAGCATAATTAACTGTCTGACCTTGAGAGTGATTGCTGGGAATGGGCACAAAGGAAATAGAGAACTGCCACATTCTAATTTGGGTTATTTTGGAAATCTGCATGGGGATCTGTAGATGGTTTCAATTATACTAATAAATTGGTATGAATCAGACTGTCACAGAGATGATGTTCCTTTCCTATGGGGAGATGATGACCATTGTTCTGATCCATCATGGAAAAAGTGAGTGACTGTTATCTATTGGAGAAACTGAAGCAGGCTTGTTTCTTTTGCTCCAGCTAGCTATGCACCAATTTATATTATCATTCCCTATTCCAGTGCTTTACAAACTGAGGTTCTGCAGTAGGTCATCAGGTGTTGTGCAAAGAGATTAGGGTTAATGGCAGAGCAGGACAGGAGGTTGCCTGGCTCTACATCAACTCACGTAGCCCACAGAGCCAGGGGTAGGTGCTCCATGGCAGAAGTGATATGAAAGGGTTCTGTGACTTTAGGAACTTTGAAAAAACACTGTGCCTATGAGAGGGCCCCAACCACAGTAGCATTCTATGAAGTGTCCCTCTATTTTTTTGTACTTGTGGGGAAAAAAAAAAAAACTTCAAAAGATCTTTGCATTGTATCAATTCATTGTGGAAGGTAATTCATTTATTTCAAAGTTTCACAGAATAGTAAAATATTCCCCCTACAGTTCTACTTTCAATTTGCATTCTTTTTTTCCTTCATATAACGTTTTCTTCCAATCACTTTTGCTCATGATTTTCCTTGGCTTTGAAAAATGGATTCTTCTGTAGCAGGAAATATATGTTAGCAGTTGGGACAATCCTTTCTTTCCCATATTGGGTACTGACAGGTCACTATCATTCATCAGAGGTCATGTACAAACTTCCAGCCCAGTGATTATAAGTTTAAGTCACATAGTATTTCTGCAAAAAGGAACTTACGGTACTTCTACTTTGCAGTTACAAAAGTGACTCTAGTGCAGCGTGGGAGTGTTAGAGCTAGCTTTAAATTAACTACTTTAGGGCATGTGTAGATGAAACAGGGGCCCTAAATTGAAGTGGTGGGTTTTTAAAAACACCATTTCAATTCAGAGCTGATTAAACTCCCATGTCATGCACACACATGACTTACCTGCCTCTCTGGTAGTGAGGGGGGGAGGGCAAGATGTCAGTGGGTGGATTGGTCCCTGGGCTGCAGGAGGGGCTGGTTGTTCCCTCTGTGGCAGTGGTGGTGTCCCCAACAGGTGGCACCTCCTCACAGGCACCTGGCTCAGATGGTCCTGGGGGGTACTGCAGCTGTGAAGGGAAGCAGGCTCCTGAACACCTCAGGCAGGCAGGCTCCAGGGGAAAAAAAGATCAGGCTTGCCCCTCTTCTTGGGTGGATCCTGCCTTCCCAAGCTGCTGTCAGGCTGCCTGTAGAGCCCCTTAGTTGCAAGAAGCCTGGTGCTTCACTCCACAGCTGTAGGGGTAGCAACCACTGGCTTCCTAGAACCTCAGAGGGTCATTACCAAAAAAAACCCCCAAAACCCCAAACAAACAACCAAAAAAAAAAAACCCCAACACCTGATAATATATTTAGAATAAGAGAGAAAAAGTAACCAAAATTTCACCATACAAAACTCAGAACACCTCCTGAAACACAACTGCAGTAAATCCACATCTACTAGTTTGTTAGAGAATCTATTCACTTCATTTCAGTAATAATACATCATATAACTTTTATGTATCAGCACTATGCTGTTTTGCTTTGTCACTGCTTTCACCTCTTCCAACTCATAAACGACTACTTGAGTTGCAAGAAGTCATCATAACTTGAGTGTGAAATATACTCTACAAACATAGGGAAACGTGATTGTGAAGGAGCTTTATAATGTCATATTCAGCACCCAAGTAAGCCAAATCTTCTGTATGCATAACTTAAGTACCAAAAAAAAGACAAATAAATAAATCATATATTTACCTTGAAACCTCACAAACAGAGAACTTATCCATGTGTCCCTTGTCTTTTTTTGCTTATCACAGAATGCCTGAGAATATTAATTATAATAAGAATATAGACAGTTTTAGAAAAGGCCAAGGTCACTGCTTCCCATACAGATTTTCAAAATTTTAATGTAATTTTAGTGTAATTTTACAGAACTCTGGAAGTTGCAACTCTGTTAGATATGGCTACAGCATACTGACAGTTTAGCACTGCATGGTAAATATAGGCCTACATTGAAATGTTCACCTCATAAAACTAGAATATGCCTCTTATTTTATATAAGAAGCAAGTTCTTTTTGTTGCTATCTTTTATTGGACCAATTATATAGTTAGAAGTATATTATACTCTATTCATTGTAGTTTTGTAGAATTCATAGTATATTTCAAGAAAGCACTGGGGACATTTGGAAATGTACAGAAAGAAAGAATACAATATTCAAAGTGAAAACAACACCAGTGCAAAAAAAATAAAAGCCTATCATATCACGGAATAAATAAATTAATCTCAGAAATCAACATATGTTATATTTTGATAGATTTAACTATAAAAATTGTATGATGGCGATCTATAAAACACTTCCACTAAGATGATTTTTATTAACAAACATAACAAAACAAAACAAAACTCCCAAATATAAACAATCTAAAAGCATCATGAATCTCGACTATCTATTTTTATTTTTTAAAGCCTCAGATGTAAACTCTGCCTTACTGAATTTCTGAGGACACCCAGTTTAATTTTATGTGTAAGATGTAATAAGGGCTCCAAATCCAAGATTAAACTCTATCCTTACAGGTATTTAAGAAACCACAGAAAAGACAGGAATAACAAATCTAATGGATTTTTGGTTTAAATGCACTGCATACAACAATAGATAGGCAATATATGTCAGATACAAATTTAGTTTTAAATATTACAGAAAGTTTTACCTCTTAAAATTAAGAATTTCTGGAAGCTTCATTTATTTTACTGCTCTCATTCTGTACACGCCACATTTATTATATAGATATGAATATATTATGTTTTTTTTCTATAAATGCATTAATATGTATTAATTGGCATCAGCATATGTCAAAATTAATAGCTTTTTAATGATAGTACATGCCTTATGATTAACTAGAAATAACTGAGGAGGGGGTGAATGTGTTGGTTTAGTTAATAATTAGTATAACAAGTTTTTAGATGATTCCATAGTTTTGAAATGGGATAAAAAACATTTTTTGCCTCAAAAAGAAAAAATGAGCAGGAAATTTCAGTTACCATTATGAGCAGTCTCTATGGGCCTGTTCCACTACATTCATAGATTATAAGGCCGGAAGGGACTTTGGAAGATCTTGGGGTCCAGCCCCCTGCACCAAGCAGGAAAAGTATTATAAGCACTCTGTTGATAGCAAGCTTGTTCTGACAATACTTATTTGAAAATATAGAAAAAATTAAACTGAAATTTAAACACACATCCAACATAATGTGTATATTTTCTAGTCCAGTGGTTTTCAACCTTTTTTGTACCAGGAGCCATTTGTAAACATCGATGACCAGTCCCAATCCTGTGCTTCTCACTCCCAACCCACTGCCCCTTCCCCCAGGCCCCAGCCCCCCAATGTGTGGGGCAGGGGGTTGGTATGTGGTGTAGGGGGAGGCTGTGTGGGGCATGGGGGGCCCTAAGGAGCCCCTTGCAGGGTGCAACTCTGCCAGCCTGCAAGGGAAAAGCCACCGTTTCCCATGTTTTTTCCTTTAAAGGAGAATCCATTTTTAAAGTTTGTTCACAACCCCTTCATATACTCTTGCAACCTACTTTTGGGTCACAACCCATAGGTTGAGAAATACTGGCCTAGTCAGTTCAGTATATAAGCATATTTAAAGAACACCGCTTCTTGTCTTCATCTCTTTTTGTTTACTCTTTTTCATTTGCTTGTCACACTACATAGGTCTAAATGCTAGACAGTGAAGTAAGCCTGTTAGGGCAGAGACCTTTTGTGAGATGCAATTAATTGCAAAATAATATAGAGAACATTCTTGTGTAATTTTAAAATCAATGGCAGTAGTAATAGGGAAGTCTTACAAAATGCAATGAGTTTTTTTCCTGAGAAATTAAAAAAGTCACTTCTGGTCAAGAAGTCATTATTATGAAATGTGAAGGGGGGATCATGTTGATGCCTTTAAGAACATAGCCAAGGCTGAACATTGTGAGGTTCCGGAATGCTACCTGCCAAGTCTACAAATGTCTGACAGTAGAAAGAGTTGTTTTGTTTTGTTTTTTATTTAAAATTCTTAACATGGAAAAATTGAAGGTAACAAATGAAAAGTTCAAGGTCATGCAAGAAGACAGTAACAGAACTTAAATGAAATATATGTCTCCTGGATCCAGACCAAAGTCAATCAGGTCAGTCTCAAAAGTTGCAGTTCAAACCAGTTCCCACCTTTCAGTAACTGGTGCACTCATCTATACTTGAGTATCAGTTGCATAATTATGCTACTATATGTATTAATGTTTTATGATATTATTGCAGTATGTACAGCCCTATGGATTTTTGTGGGGAAGAAAAAATCATTTGGATTAAGAACTGTGAGGTTTTTGTTGCCTATCCATGCAGAACAAAGAATCATAGCTTTCTCTTAAATTCATATTTCCTCCATTAGGAATGTGAAAATAGAACTGGAAATCTTTATAGCATGCCGTTTCTTATCAAACTGGATATATCCAGTGACCTAAAAAGTATAAAAAATAAACACTTTCAGCTGTTATGTTAGCTAAAATAGACTACAAACATTTTAGAAAAATGAAAATCTACAACTTATTTAAAATGTTATTTTTAATACGATTTTTTTCCGAAATGTCAACTTTCGCTTTAAAATGTTTATTAATTAACTTCTTAATTTTGCACAAACTCTGGTGTCTCTTTGGAATTCATAATGGTTTGAAATTTTCAGACTAATAGAGATAATTTCAGCTATATAAATATATTTGTTAATATTTAAACTGATTTAAGGTATATTAAAAGCAACAGGATTCTCATAAATCTTCCTATCTATATTTAAAATGAAACCAATAGAAGCAGAGGAAATTTTTTTTTCTTCAATATACGCAGTATTATATAAAACCATTTCCCCCCAATAAGTAAGAACTTTTTATGAAATGGTCTGCTGCTTTTTTTTAGATAATCATACTCTTCATTAGAATGCATACACTTCAAATTTTGAAATCTCTAATGTGTATAAGAAATGAGAACAGAGCCAAATGATGCAAGACACTCATTTATCTCATCATGACTAGTGATGGCAATGCATACATTCCAGACCCCAGACCTTCAGTTTGAGGCTTATAATCTCTTTTTCTTTGGATTGTCAACAAGTCTGCTTCTGCTTGGCATTCCCTACTTTAGCCACCAGTTAAGTAGCACATTCAAAATGAGTTGTGCTCATATATCAGGAAGTGTTTATGCATGTTCAAGAAAATAAGATTTTTCTGTCATGCCCTTGATGGCATGGAACTCACTGGCCCCTGAAATAAGTATCTGTTTGCTTTCAGGTGTTTGGTTTTTTTTGGGAGGGAGGGGATTACTTTGTTCATGCATCCACTAGGCACTTTAATTTTACTGAGTATAGTTTTTTTTGTTCTGAAATTATTTTATGTTTTTTCTTCAGCAGGCAGAGCACTTTATAAATAAACAAATAAACTATTATTGCCATTTTGATATTAAGCTATCTTCCCTTCTGCATGGGAGAATTAATCTGTAAACCTCTTATGAAGACAGTAACTATAGGAAATATATAAGTGTAGGTAATGCATACTTTTCAGTTATGTATGTCTGAATAACCAAATCAATAAAAACAATTGCCTTAATATCAGAGACATCTCTTTCCACACATTCAACACAAATAGCTGAAGATTCCTTCCTTAAGAAGGTTTATAGCCTAGTGAGAGACAATCCAAGCAGGGCATGGGGCCTGGGGCAAATCAGCCTGTGCAGGGCCCCATCCCCAGATGGAAGGAAGCCGATGGCAGATTCAGCAGCCGCGGTGGGGAGGGTGGGGAAGGGGTGCCGAGTGGCCGGACTTGAAGCCAGCATCAGGGTAGAATTGCCACAGCCACTTTGACAAGCTTCACAGGGCCCCCCGAAGTGCAAGGCCCGGAGTGGTCACCCTGATTCGCTCTCTCCCCCCCAGGGATGGCCCTGAGCCTAGCAGAGAATATTAGATGAAGATAAAAACACATATATTGGGTCACTTAACATACTTCCCTATTCATATAAGGCTGTTCCTTATTGGGTTTTATTCATTACTTTGTTCATTCCAGTTTGATATCAAATAGGGATTCTAGAACTTTTGAACCTATTAGGTTTCTCATTAACACTTTTATTTCGGATTTAGTTCTATGTTCTTCTTCTGTTTATTTAATTGTACCACCATATATTATATATTTTCTTTGACCTTCTCCAAGACAGGTTTTGTCTTAGCACTGTCCCCAATTCAGCAATTAACTGAAGCAAGTAGGCAATTCCATTCTTATTCAACATAGTGTTCATGTACTTCAGATCCAGTGAAGACACTAGGATTAAGCATATCTTGAATTTAAGCGCATGCCTTGGTAAATAGAGGGCTATACTCTTTAGTTCAGGTCTTTTCAATAAGTGTATATTGTTTGACACAAATATACAATATTTGATTTGATTGGGTAATGGTATGTATATTTTCTTGAGTTTGTTTTATTGATATGGCATGTGTATTCTATATGTAGGTTACATCAAGCTGTATTTAGCCATGTCATTGTTATTTTTGCATGAATTGTAGTATTTGATACAAATATCATTTTTATGCTTCCTATTGTCACCAAGACTGTTTAGCAGAGCAATTAATAAGTGTTCTCTTCTATTCAGCACTTGAGAGAAATAATTGCTGGGAATTAGCACCTGATTTGGGTAGTTTTTTTTAGCCAATCAAATAGACCTTTGCAGATGTGGTTTAAAGCACATGAGCCAAGCCCTTTCAGATAATGAAGAGTATACATGTTGAGAGCCCCATTAGAATAACACCTGAGAACAGGTTATTCAGGGAAGAACATTTCTCAGAGTTGGGAAAGTAAGTGAGAGAGAATATTTTACAATAGTGGATTGGTAGTCCATGTCTGCAAAGATGCACATATTCTCCTGGTCATAAGTGGAAGAGGGACGACTTTTAGTCTGGCCAACAAATACAATTGTATCATATGAGCTCCCAGTAATCCAATGGATAATGTATGTAAATGGACAGATAGGAAAGCATACTTAAACCCTGCCATGAGAGCAAGTGTGGACCTTCAGTTTGTTCCAGGCACAAGAAATGACTTTAGGTTCCTAGCCAGTGGCCTGACTGAAACAAGCTGATGGGATAGGAAGGTCAGAGGCAGGAGCTGCATTCTAATCTTCTGAGCTGCATTCTTATGTTTAGGATGCAGGGTAAAATCCGATTATTGTTCTGATAATTTCTTTAATTGATTTATTTTTATAGCTCTATTTCAACACTTGTCTTTTGATTTCTTATGTTTAATCTTATTTTTATAATAAATCTTTTTGTCATCTTTTATAACAAACTTGTTAATATAAAGATGATTTCACAGTACTTCACTGTACAGGCAGGCCTCTTCCAAGGAAAGAGGGATCTATCATTTCTGAGCATCTATCCAGAGAAGGGTATGATTCTTCTAACTGGCAAAAATCCCACTCTCCCTCCCTTCCCCCACTTCTAACTGATGGCAAGACCTGGGTGAGAAGCATAAAGCTGAGGTTCTATCAGGGAGGTGACTTTTTGAGCATGTTAGTCTGTTCTCAGTGACAAGCAGAAGATGGCAGAGAGAGGTATGGAGATGAAGGTGCGAAAACGCTCTAGGAATGCATCTTAAAGTCACTTCTAACTGCATGCAGACTGCTCCTCTCCCTTAGTTATTTGGCTAACATTTATACACATTTAATTATTTATTTTTATAGTTCCCCACACCCATTTGTTGTGCATTCAAAAATATTTTCCTTTCTTCATCAAATACTGAAGGGTACATAGTTTGAAATGTATTTAATTGCAAAAAAGTGAAGAAGACTGGATAAAGGACAGGTGGAATGAAGGGATGTTCATGTTTTCTTTAAATCAAGTAACTAACAAGATACGCACCTCTGACATTTTGAATACATGTTAATTATTTGAGATCATAAATTTCTTAAGGAAAGGATGAGCCTTAATTATGACACTTCTCCTATAAAGACTCAACTATGTGTTTAACTTTATGCATATGTATAGTTCCAGTGAAATCAATGAGATTACTCATCTGCTACATTGAAGCACATGCATAAATCTGTAGAAGGATCAAGACTTAGACTGGCTTAATGCCTGAAAAAAAATCAGTTTTGATTTGGCTATTAGGTGCTACCAAAAATAATAAAAAAAAATATAACACCTGCTTCTGAGAAACTTTGCCAAATACAGGGATTTACAACAGAATTTCCTTTTTCCTTTTTTCCCCCCCCCTTTGTCTTTTTTTCATCCCTCTCTGTTCCCTATTCCTGCATGAAAAATTCACCGAAACATTACTGGAGAAAACTGACTGACTTTAGCTTGTATGATTGACAAGTACACAAAGGGCTGGCAAATACTTATAACTGTAAAAAACTGAAAGAGAAAAATATTTTTCTCTGCTCTTTCATTTAAAGTCATCCTACTTGTTATTTGCAACAAGAGTCAGTAAAAAATGACAAAGAAATTGATGGTGTCACTTTAACTTGTATTTTGACAGAGAACAGATCAAAGCCTCTACTTCAAGTATACAGGGCAGGCAAACAGTAGAAAATCCATTAAAATGGAAATTTCTTTAGGCCTCTATGATCACTTCCACCTTAGTTCTTGTCTTCTTTAAACCTACAGTGTAGTTCAGCTTACCATCATGTTCCCCATTCCATATTAAAGGTTAGTCTTGCTGTAGATTCAGATAGAATCAATCATTTACAAACTTTGGATTTTGTACCTCTTTTTACCGAGATGAAAAAGAGTCGAGTCCTAGAGGTGAAAAAGCTCTTTGGCCTATTCAGTAGGACTGGTAGCAGTTCTACTCCCCTATTTTATTATCTTTAATTTGTGACTCTTGAGTGATAAGCTTATTTCCACTCTGAAATGTCCACTATCTTTCTTATCATGCAAGTTATATGCCTACTTTGCTTTCCCCTATGATAGGACAAGAATCTGTGACATAAAAGGTGCATCCAGATGAGCACACACATGCCTCTAGCAGCATCACAAAACCCTTTGAATCACTGCAAGTGGCATGTGCAGGAACAACATTTTTTTCCCTACACTGTAAATTTGCAGAGCAGAGTCAAAATTAGACTCCTGGATATCTAGGGGTCAAAAAATACCCCAGGAGAAAAAAGCATGGCAGGGCCAAGCCCTGAAGCAACCAGAGGCTCGGGTCTTCCACAAAGACACCCCGATAGCCAGCCAAAGCATCTCTATGGGAGTAAAAGGAAGGCCCAGGGAGGAATAGGACTCCTGCTAAATGGGCAGAAGCAATTGGTGACAGATAGAGGGGACAAGGCTGAACTCCTCAACGAGTTCTTTGCCTCAGTGTTCCTAAGCGAGGGGCACGACAAGTCTCTCACTGGGGTTGTAGAGAGGCAGCAGCAAGGCGCCAGACTTCCATGCGTAGATCCTGAGGTGGTGCAGAGTCATTTGGAAGAACTGGATGCCTTTAAGTCGGCAGGCCCAGATGGGCTCCATCCGAGGGTGCTGAAGGCACTGGCCGACGTCATTGCAGAGCCACTGGCGGGAATATTCGAATGCTCGTGGCGCACGGGCCAAGTCCCGGAGGACTGGAAAAGGGCTAACGTGGTCCCCATTTTCAAAAAGGGGAGGAAGGAGGACCCGGGCAACTATAGGCCGGTCAGTCTCACCTCCATCCTTGGTAAAGTCTTTGAAAAAATTATCAAGGCTCACATTTGTGAGAGCCCGGCAGGGCAAATTATGCTGAGGGGAAACCAGCATGGGTTTGTGGCGGGCAGATCGTGCCTGACCAACCTAGTCTCTTTCTATGACCAGGTTACGAAACGCCTGGACACAGGAGGAGGGGTGGATGTCGTATACCTGGACTTCAGGAACGCCTTCGATACGGTATCCCACCCCATACTGGTGAACAAATTAAGAGGCTGTGATGTGGATGACTGCACAGTCCGGTGGGTGGCGAATTGGCTAGAGGGTCGCACCCAAAGAGTCGTGGTAGATGGGTCGGTCTCGACCTGGAAGGGTGTGGGCAGTGGGGTCCCACAGGGTTCGGTCCTTGGACCGATACTCTTTAATGTCTTCATCAGCGACTTGGACGTGGGAGTGAAATGTACTCTGTCCAAGTTTGCAGATGACACAAAGCTATGGGGAGAAGTGGACACGCCGGAGGGCAGGGAACAGCTGCAGGCAGACCTGGATAGGCTGGACAAGTGGGCAGAAAACAACAGGATGCAGTTCAACAAGGAGAAATGCAAAGTGCTGCACCTAGGGAGGAAAAATGTCCAGCACACCTACAGCCTAGGGAATGACCTGCTGGGTGGCACGGAGGTGGAGAGGGATCTTGGAGTCCTAGTGGACTCCAAGTTGAACATGAGCCGGCAGTGTGACGAAGCCATCAGAAAAGCCAATGGCACTTTATCGTGCATCAGCAGATGCATGACAAATAGGTCCAGGGAGGTGATACTTCCCCTCTATAGGGCGTTGGTCAGACCGCAGTTGGAGTACTGCGTGCAATTCTGGGCGCCACACTTCAAGAAGGATGCGGATAACCTGGAGAGGGTACAGCGAAGGGCAACTCGTATGGTCAAGGGCCTGCAGACCAAGCCCTACGAGGAGAGACTAGAGAAACTGGACCTTTTCAGCCTCCACAAGAGAAGGTTGAGAAGCGACCTTGTGGCTGCCTATAAGTTCATCACGGGGGCACAGAAGGGAATTGGTGAGGATTTATTCACCAAGGCGCCCCCGGGGGTTACAAGAAACAATGGCCACAAGCTAGCAGAGAGCAGATTTAGACTGGACATTAGGAAGAACTTCTTCACAGTTCGAGTGGCCAAGGTCTGGAACGGGCTCCCAAGGGAGGTGGTGCTCTCCCCTACCCTGGGGGTCTTCAAGAGGAGGTTAGACGAGTATCTAGCTGGGGTCATTTAGACCCAGCACTCTTTCCTGCTTATGCAGGGGGTCGGACTTGATGATCTATTGAGGTCCCTTCCGACCCTAACATCTATGAATCTATGAATCTATGGTTGGCCCTCACCCTGGTGCTAAAGCACGCTGCTTGCTCATGCAGGGCAGGCAGCATGCCAGCCACAAGGAGCTGGACATTGGCTTTGTGCAAGTAAGTAGCAGTGGAGGGAACTGAAGGAGGGGGGAGGGGACCATGGAGGGACCCCTGCCTGGCTCCGTCCCCCTGCTGCACCCCCCCAAGCCCCCGATTACTGCCCCATCCTTCCCCATCTCCCGCTTGCCCTCTGAGCCTCCCCTGCATCACTGCCTTGCCCGGCCCCAGCATCCCAGCAATAATAATAATAAAAAAGCCCCATACTCACCAGCAGTAGAGGCTGCCGTTGGGGTCACCGGGGCCTCATGGCAGAAGCACCCTCACAGCACAGGGCCATGGGGGCAGCAGAGACTAGTCCAGGCCACCTGGCACCTGCACTGCCACTGCCTCATCATGCGGGTGTGACCCTGGTCAGCAGGGCACTGTGCAGCTCTGCACACTGTCAAGAAGCTTGGGCCACTCGGGCTGAGCAGTGCTGGGCCCCAGGTGATGGCTGCAGCAGCCCCAGCTGCCCCCACACAATGGGGAAGGGGCAGTGTGAGTGCAAGGCAGCTGGAGCCCCACTTCCCCCCACTGCCTTGTGCTGTGTGGGGGGCGCTCTGCCACGAGGCCCCATTGACCCCAATGGAAGCTACTATTGCCAGTGAGTGTAGGGATTATTTTTTTATTATTATTATTTTTAATTGCAGGGATGTTGGGGCCAGGCAGGGCAGTGATGGGGAGGCTTGGGGGGCAGGCAGGGGATGGGGCCGGAGGGGGTTGCCCCATGGTTCCCTCCCCCAGAAGCCCTCCCCCCCCTACTTACCAGCTAGGAGGCCCCAGTGACCCTGATGGCTGCTGCTACTGCCAGTGAGTGCAGGGATCCCCCCCACCAGGAGGCTAGAGCTGTGTGAGGCAGCCATTGGGGGTCTGGGGGTGCAATCAGGGGGTGGTGCCAGGTGGGGCAGCCATTGGTGCAGATGCAGGAGCTGGTAGGGGATGGGACCCAGCAAGGCAGCAATCTGGGGGGACTGGGGGAGCAAGCAGAGGTGGGGCATGTGAGCCCTGGAAGGGGGGTGGTGGCCCTTGTTGGGGGGGCTGTAGCCCCTACTGGGGGACTGTAGCTCTGTGGGGGGGCAGTCTACGATCTGTGCAGGGGGGTCTCCTGAGCAGCCCCCCCACACAGTCCCTCCACAATCCATCCACACCTACCCATACACCCATGGCCCTCCACATCTCTCCACAGCCATACTTATGTACTTTAATAGTGCTGCATAAAGAATACATTTTAGAACATAATATTCCAAAATTATATATAGCTGATTATTAGACTATTTTTTCAGTATTTTTTCTGCTCACTACATTTCATCACTCTTTGCCATGTTTTAAATACATATATAAAGTATTTAGTTTTCACAGATAAATACATTTATTCTCAACAATAGAGACCCCACTGCCTTTCACCTACTGAAACTGAGTTACTGTTCTGTTGCTAAAGGGATATTCAATGTGGCATGCAGTCAAAATGGTCTCCATAGCATTTATCTGTTAACGTTCAAGCTATCCATTTCATTGCCATTTTTAAAGTTTAAAAGTTGCCTAAATTGTAGACTGAATGCCTGCAAATACTGAACAAAACATAATTTGACTGAGATAGTGTTTAAAGAAAAATAATAGTGCCAGGCGTAAGAAATTAATTCACTTTGCCTCATAAATCTATAACAACTATACCTAGTTGTTCCTGCATGCACCAAAAAGAAGGAAGACTCAAATTCAAACCTACTCTACACCTCATCCACAGCAATAATCTGAAGGGTGGTCTTCCACCCATCATGAAAGTGGCCAGACCTCCAATCTAGAAGGTATTCTGATATAGGTTTGCCTCAGTATATTCTATTGCAGCTATTTTACCTTGCAGGAAATAGTTAAATACTCACTGTGTATGTCTACACATGAATTAACACTATATGGGTTTACTGTACAGTAATTTACTGCACAGTTATTTACTGTGCAGTAAAACCACCCTGGACATGCATCTACATGTGTAGCCATTTCAGAGCAGATTTGCTCCTCCCTGGCAGTAGCCTGCTCCTAGCCTCCTCTGGCCCTCTGCTGCCCCCCTGCAGCAGCCAGAGGGATCTGGAGTCTCCAACCACAGTTGTCTGTGGCCAGGGGCTCTCTTTAAAACCAGCCCCCATGTGGTGCTCCCTGGACACCTGCTTTTCTAGCCTGAAGCAATCTGAAGTGTGCTGGTACAGCACTCTCCAATACTGTCGCCAGAGCCTGTGCCCACTATGTAATGGCTGCTGCACTCCCAGGCCCTGAGAGTAACAATCCATGGCCCAGGCTCCTGCTCACCACCCTGCTCACTGTGCTTTGCCACCACAGTGACCGCCACCTGGCCCAAGCCAATCTCAGGCCTTCCTGTCCCCCTGTACTGCACAGCCATAAGGCCAGGCTCACCATGGCATCTGAGGCCCCCTGCTTCTGTGCTGCTGCTGCCCAGTCCCTGGGTTGCCAATTAGAACCCAGCAGGGATGCTGAAGGCATGCACATGGATGCCTCCACTGGTGCCATCTATGAGCTGCTGTGACTTCAGCTCTGCTGCTTGTCAGCCCACCTGTGATGACATGCAGTGCCATTCTTTTGGTACCATCACAGTACAAGAATGGCACAAAAAGATGTAGGTCAGGCAGCTTTAGTGAATGCTGTTTTAGAAGTGCCATTTTTAGTCATAGAATGGCATTTAAAATGATTTTATGTAATTTGAAAGACAGCCTGATAGATTAAAAATCCAGATGTCACAATCACAAGAGTAAATACAGGTGAAATTCTAGTCACTTTTTCTCATAATAAAAAATGAGGCCACACCCAGTGAAACTGAATGACTGTAAAAACAAACTGATATAAGGAAATACTATTACATACAAAACACAAATCTGTATCTTTGGGAGTCACTGCTATAGGGTGCCCTTTAGGCTAGGGCACCTTAGGATGATTTAAAAAGGATTTGGATATGCATATGAATAACAGAAATATTGATAGGGAAGTATTAACTATTAAAAATAAAATTTATAAATAAAAGTTAAAACTTATTTTACAATGGTTCAATTTATCCATTGGATAGTGATATTTATGATGTTTTATGTGGCTTTTTTATTTTAAGAAGTCAATTAGAAAATTCTTGGGTTATTTTACTTTGTTTTTTATTTTCTTTTTCATGCGATTCTGTACCATGCTAAATATATATGCCATACTGTATATACACATATATAGTATCTATATTACATTATTTATAATATATAGTATGTAACACAAATATAACACAAATGTATGTATGTATGTGTGTGTGTGTGTGTATATATTACATTACATACATGTATTACATAAATCAGAGTGTGCATGTGTGTGCACCATTATTTTAAATGCCACTGAAGGACTAAAAATGACATCTTTTTGTGCCATTTTTGTATTTCTTCATTAGCCCAGTAATAAACATTTTCCATTTCCCTCTAATTTGTTCAAGGCATGAGTAAGACCACAAATAATGGTGTGAATCATTCATCTCATATTTCCTACCAGAATATAACCTGACTGCACATGGGGTCTGAAGCCTGCACGTGATGACTGCAGTTCTCATAAGACTGAATTCTAGTGTAGTAATAACCTCTCATTGTTCGCAGCTGTGTACTTCACATAGGTTTCTAGATCAAAAAGAGTGCTTTATTAATCTCAAAAAAGGAGAAGTTCTAGAGAAGCTCATTGCCCAGATATTTGTCTGCATGTTGCCATTTACTATTCTTAATTATGTATCTTGTTTTAAATATATAGGAGAATACCAGGTAAGTAACTACTAGCATATTACCCAGGCCATTTTTTTCTGCAGGGGAACATAAATATTATTTAACCATCTAAATAAGGGCTTACTTGGAAGATGCACTTCTTAGTGTATTTGATAGGGGTACAGACTAATTTCTATCCAATAATTTTGAGTTCTATCTTTGAATGAACAATGGGGTCAGCACCCCAGAGTTCCACTCCATACAATAAAATGGACTGTGCCGTAGATCCATAGACTTGAATGATGCCCGTACCACCTTTCTTCCCATTTTATTGTAAAAGGATAAGACTCTACTCAAGGCTTGTTTTCCATTAAGCTTCCATTTTCAGTGTATTTAATCCTGCTCAGATTTTTATTAAAATAAATTTCAATCGCTCTCATCTCATTAAGAGTCAGATTGAGGGATTAGAAATTGAATTAGATTCTAACTAACTTTTAGCAGTACATATTAAATGCCATGGCAGAGCCCCCTTAATTCTTATTAATGTTTATTTCCCACCATTTACATCAAGCATAGATGCAGTCTTAAAATAGGAAGTGTTACATAATGGCTTGGAGATGATCCAAAATAAATACCCAGAGTTAGAAGTAATTATAGCAGGGGATCTCAATGCTAGAACTGGTGGCATCAATATACATGATAATGAAGATATTTCATTTATCATATAGGGATTCCTTCCAGTAATCTTAAATGATAAGACACTAAATGAAGGAAGACGATGCTTCTTAAAATTTATTGCAGAAGAGAATTTTAAAATACTTAAAAGACTAAATGGAAATTATGTACCCCAGGCACCTTTGTTAAAACTAAAGGAGCAAGCATCATAGATTATATACTAATAAAACCATATGTGAGGTAGGAGTATTCATCAATTGAGATTCTGCCGTGTAGGGAGCGTGATCACTTCCCCCTCTCCCTAAAGATTCCATTACAATTTTATGAAGAATCTTCCCCACAAACTATACAACTAACTCCCAGTTTGAAATAATCAATAAGAGAATCAAATGAAACAATGAGCTGATAGAAATGTGTTGATCTTTTCAAAGATGCTGTCTCAGGTCACTAATCTCACATTCTGAAAGAAAACGAAACACAAAAAACATCACTCCATGTAGCAGTTGTTTAACACCTGGAAAATCTTTCCCCAAAACAGAGTGTCTTTGCAAAGGATAGACTTTTGTGGCACAAACCATAGTTTGAGGAGAACTGTTCTAAACACACCTTAACAGGAGACTTGAAGGAATACAAATCTAAAAATGATTTTGTCAGTTTCCAAAGGATGAAGAAGAATAACTTAAATTATGGAAAATCCATAGCTACAAAGAAGAAAACTGAGCAAATGAGGCAGTGGGAGGAATTAGCAGCCATAGAGAAAAATAAAAATAATGGATGTTTTTGGAAAATTATAGTCAAAAGAACAACAATTTGAGCTTAGTCCTTGATGCTTATATTCCTGAAGAAATATGGTTTCATTTTTTTTTTTAAAGTAAGTTTACACCGTAGTTGCAGCTTGTGAGGGAACTGATGACTGTTTGCTGAAGAAAATTTTGCCTGTTAAATCACAAGCAGATCATTACCCCTTCTGAAACTCAAGTCAGATCATACATATCCTTATTCATTAATGAAAAGTCCCACTTTGATTTTCTGGCCCTAGAAATCTTCAAGGTATTTATTGATGGTGGTCTCGAATTTTGACAAAAAAAAAAAAAAAATTATCATTATTTTAGAAGCATTGGAAAGAAAATATAAGCCCCAATCTTTAAACAATGGCATTAGGAGATCCTGCAGCATTTTGTCGCATTAGTCTTATAAGTATTCCAGCCAAAATGTATGGGAGCCAGGTTTTTAAATGGTAAAAAGCTTAGCAGTGGAAGCCACAATATCAGTACCAGACTGGTTCAATTAAACACAGGGCCTTGTTATACCCTACATTGTGAGCCACACAAATATTGATTGATGTTAGTACTAGCTCAAGTTTGGAGCAGTGACACTTCATGTCATCAGGATCCTGAAGGACTCAAAGTTTAGAATCCCACACCCCGATATAGGCTTTCCTACTGCTCCTGGCCCCTTGGGGCTTCCTCAGTCCTGTGCACCCCCCCCCCCCGGCTCCTTCCCTGCCCCATATGGTTCATTCATGCTCCCTCTAACCCTGGGGTTCCCCATCCCCCAGGCTCCCCCACAACTTGCTTGTGGCTGCCTACACTGTCTATCCCAGAGGAGCAGGCAGCCAAAAGTAAGAAGGCGGGGGGGAGGGGCGTTGCAATGAGTGGGAGAGGGTAGTGGGTCCATCGGGATGGATGGGATGTTTACACTAAGGCATAGTCTAAAGTGGCCACAACTTAGTGTAATATGAACTGGGTAACGTGGATCAGAGATAATCCTGCCCTGGAGTGGCATAACTTTAAGCTGGCTAACAAGTGCGTAGAACTAGTTTCAGGTGTTAACATGCAGACAATCCAGGTATTAAGAGCTCCAGGAGCCACCCAAAATTACAGTATAACAAGGCTTATATTTCCTGAACGTCCATATTTACAAATATATCACATGCACTTTTTGCCCAAAAATTGGTCTTCCAAAATTTGGATATCTTGATTTTTCCGCCTGACAGCAATGGGATTTCTGTGCAGGCAGTTTTCAGGAAGTCAATTGATTTCATGGTTCATTGTAATTTACCTGATCCCTGCTAATTGCTCTTCATTCCACAGAATTAATGATCCTCTCTCCTCCTGCAAGTCTTGATATACTACTAATCAAGCTATCCTTTCTTTGTCAACTGTGCTATTTGCTTCTCCTATTTCACAGACTGCAGATGCCTAGCATTTTCAAAATCCCAAATCTGCCCAGGGAGTCTAGTCTCCAGTAGTAGTTACAGTTTCAGCTCCTGTCTGAGAAAGCAAGTGCTGCTGACAATTCTTTCCTTTTCAAATCTTTTTTCTTCACTCTGTCTTCCCAAAAAACAAGAGACACGTCTTATTTGGGGGAGAGGGGGGGTGTTAAAATGTAGTAACTATTTATAGTATTTACCATTTGTATTGAGATAGTGCCCAATCAATTAAAATTGAGGACCAACCAGTCTAAACACTATATAAAGTACACAGAAAAGAAAAATCCATGCCTCCACAAACAAGTCACACAACAAGCATGAGAAAAAAGGAATTTGCAAAGTGACATGTCTAGTTTCACACAACAGGTTGGTGTCAGAGCCAAGAAAAGATACCAGTTGCCCAGGATCCCAGTCACCCTGGATCCATCCAGTATAATGTCTGCTAAACCATGCTGGATTCCCATTAACTAATTTAAATGTTTATTAATGCCAAATTTGAAGAGAGGGTCACGAGCAAGATGTCAAAAGACACAAAATTATTTAAAATAATAAATTCTGGAAATGAACTGTCAACTACACTGCAAACAACTACCAGGTAATGGATATTGTAATGAATAGTCTGATGTATTTATACTGCTGTGTTCAAAACTAATCTAGAACGAGAGCAAGATGACTTTATGGATAGTTCAAAGAAAACCTATAGTCAACATGTAAAAGCAAGCAAGTGCAAAATTACAAAATATTAATGGAAATGTTATGATTTTATTATATGAAGTATATAGATTTCATTATATATAATATGTTATAAAGCTCAATATACTGAAATATCATATAATTATATACAATATGCAACATATAACTATTTCTTGTAATTATATAAGTCAGTGGGGTATATCCTCATATTCAATAGCATATCTTTTCTTGAAAAGGATAAGTAGAAAAAGAAAGGATTCAGAGATGGGCTAAGAAAGTGGGCAGAGTCATAGTATACAAAGTAAAATGTTGGGACTGCTTACTGAAGAAATGACACAAAAATATACATGCCAGAAACATAAAAATGACTAATAGTTGAGCAAAAATAAATTAGTTCTCTCTCCATCAAATAATGAAAAAAAAGGCAGGAAGTATAAAATTAGTAAAAGGAAATAATTTTTTAATAAAGCCACACATGAATAACTCATGGAAATCATTGCCACAATACAGCATTAAATCCCTACGTTTCTGAGCACAAACAAATAATGAATTAATAAGTCGTCAAAAGAACTTATCAGGGTGGAATTTCTTTAACACAGAATACACTAAGGCTAAGGACAGAAGTTGCACATAAACTGAAATAAGCTATTGGAAACTGGTTCAAATCTGTAACACTACAGAAAGTTTAATGCATATGAACTGCTTTGAAAATGGCTAAAATTGGTTTAAGACCAATCTGAATGGATGTAGTATCAGACAACTGATTTAGGTTAAATTGGTTTATTGAACTTCCCAGTTCCCCTCCAGATTCAAGTTAACTCAGTTGCACAGCACCCCAGGCTGCTTTGCACTTCCCCACCACCACCCACCCGCCCGCCCGCTCCTTGCAGGGTGCGTGAGCTAGCTTTGGCCTACACTGTCTGCTCCAGCCAACCAGGGAGGTGTGCTTTAGCACCCCCCAGCTTCTGACCAAGGCCACTGCAAGCATGTGGTTGCATTTCCAGACTCAAAAGTGAACCTCTGTTTATTTGCTTATTAGTTCAATCTATGAAGCGTAGACTAACCTGAGAAGATTCAACTGATTCAGTCTTGGGCTTTTTGACTGTCTGTATTTAGCCTAACTGGAATCCCAAAATTCCCTTTGACACATCTAGTACTGGCCACCACCAGGAATATGGGACAAGGCAGAATATTGGTTTGAGACGTTATAGCAGTTCCTGTATTTCACACAAGATGACAGCAGAAGCATCTATGTGATGAGACTCTACAGCTTGATATTTCACTTTTCTGTAATAATTAATCTAGTAAAGCTGCACTTTATTCCACTGTGTCTTTCAGAGTCCAACTGTTAGAATAATGCATGCTTAGCTCCAAAACAATACATTATTACTGCCAAGTGCTATTTATCATTTCTAATGTTGAATTCTTTGTGGTATTAATTATTTATAGGGTGAGGCCTACTCAGTTCTTAAAATGTAAAATAGTCTTCTTTGATAGAAATCCTTTGAAATTTAGAGTGTCATAAATCTTCAAATCAGGTATTATTCTAGTTTAAACCTTTTGAATCAGATAAACTTAGCAGAAGTGGTTTCTGACATTGCTTTGGGTGGTTCACTTTAAATAAATGACCTATCCATTATGTAAATCCACATGTTCTATATTCATGCTAGATGTTTATAGAAGGCATCTTAATAAACAATCTAGCATTTAATATAGTCCTAATTTTTCCAGCGCTATTTAATTTAATCAAAAGTTATGAAAAAGATATGGCCAAAACTTCCTTGCAGAAGATAAAGTATTAAATTTGCATATGTGGCAAAGACAAAATAATCATTTTAGATCAAGGTGATGAGGCATCAAAATTCGTTGTATAGAATATAAAGACATTTTTAATTAAATGAATTTTGTAAGCTATTTGACATTCCAAACCTTGATGGATAAGGACTGCAAAGAAGGAAAATCATCCTGGCGAGTACATTAGGTCAGCTGTGAGTTTAAAGTTTAAACAATTCTAGAAAATGTTCTTCACTTTAAATAATCAAATGTATAATTAAAAAAGTCTTATATACCCAGCAAGGTATATATTAAAATTAACATTTAACATTTGCAGGAGTTGTAATTTAGAAATATATTTTAAATCTAGAACGTTTAAAATTATATAATATGTTCAAACTAGGCATATTCAAAAAATGTATTAAGAATGATTACATTTTGTTTATATACTTTTGTTAAAATACTTATTTTCCAAGTGCTGTTTCATTTTTTAGGTGGAAATAAGTGCATGGAGTGAAAATAAATGGTAAAACATACTCTGAAATAAGGCACTATAAAATGTACCTCAACATCTCGTCAAATCTACATCATTTTTTAATGGAAGCACTAAGCTGCATATTTTTGTTCAGTGAGCAGGGAAAATTCAAAGAAAAGAAAATAACACTTCTGTGCAATAAGTGCACCTAAAGGTATAGTTTTTGAGAGACAAAGCAAAAACAACCACAGGATTTCAGTAATTCCTGCTGTGCTAAAAGCAAAAGTACAGTAATGTACATCACACAAACCAGGGGTACTGGCTGTATATAAATAGGCCTGCTTCTCTATTACCTTCAACATAGTGCAATCATTTATATCTATGTGAAGTAGATCTGAAATGCATTTTTATCCAATGCCATTTAACACCACTTTGCAAAAATATAAATATCTACACAAGAAAGTGCACTTTTTCCACCAGACCCTTCATTTTCAACATCTTTTGCAGCTTAATCTTTTTTCAGTACTATTCATTATCTCCATGCAACGTCACTCGAATGACTCAAATGCCAACAGTAAAAGAATAACACACACGTCTAGCCATCACATCCTATGATAATGTCTCTTACAGTCAACTCAGCGCACAGTGCTGATCAGCAGAAGTATGAAGAACAGCTGGTTAATCCCTAGGAAGAAATGGGTTATGCCACCAAGCAGATGGAAATGTTTTGATGGGTTTGTGGCTCTGGTGCAGTTTCTTTCAACTGAAGATGCACCTGCAACTTGTCAAGTCAGTCAATTTGTTTTCAGGGTGATTTGGACAACTTGGTTACAATTAACTCATGCAACATCAAAAATAGATATGTGTTTGGAGTGGTAGGGAAAATGCTAATGGATCCTTTAAATCCCTCCTTAAGGGTTGGGAAAAGTAGGAAACAGGAAGGCTGAGGTGAAGGTTGGCAGGCTGGTAGGGCTCAAATAATTAATTGTGCCTTTTGTACCTCTGAGAAGGTAACATATTTTCTCACATAGAACATTCCTCAGAATAAAATCCTTATCTTGTTTTTAGAAGGCAAAATAAAGAAAAAAAGATTTTTCCAGAGTTATGGCTGCATAGAGTAAGACAAGAACCTAATCTTCAGCTGACTCGCCTACCCTCTCCTACTTAATTAAAAGCTGAAACCCTCAGTGCTGCTGAACACTGTTTCCACGACTGGATCAATGATTCTGAAAAGAGCTAGAGTCTTCAGGACTGTGAAACAGGAGAATAGAAAGTAGGAGATGCTCATAGGCAGCAAAATTGTGGCAAGGAAGATTAGCTTGATTAGTGTAATATCAAGACCATTAAGCAGGAGAGACTATCATGAACAGCACATGCTCCCGGCAGCTGGGGGGTACGGCGGGAGTGCAGCAGTGGTGGTGGTAAGTGGGGGAGCTCCCACAGATGTCGCCGGTGCTGTTGGCAGTGGGCGGGGGGGGCGGGGGAAGTGTCGGTGGATATCTGATGATGGTGTCCCACAGATACCGCTGGTGGTGCAGCAACCACCCGCAAGCATCACCAACAGTGTCGGTGGCACCATTTTGCAGGGGGTGCTCCGCCATGCTCAAGGAGTTCACATGAACCCCCTACACATCGCCCCTGGAGACTATCATTAATACCTATAGAGTAAACAACCATGAGCCAGTAAGTCAAATGGATACCTCAGCTCCCTGAATATTATGCCACTGCTACTGCACTGTGGAGTATGAATCAAAACAGGGTGCTTTTGTTCTTGGGAGGAAATTCACATTCCTGCTTAAGGCATGCACCCTAGTTTTGGAGGGCTAATTTTTTTGGGAAAAGATATGTGTACTATGCAAGTCAATACAGTATATAAATGTTGCTCCTCTAATTGAGGTCTCTGTCACTGGGTCATGGCTAAGAGGACATTACGTCCCTTGAGAATATAGTTTAATCCAGAGATAAACTGATTTTCTTACATACACATAACATAGAAACTCTTTCCAGGAAGTACCTGCTCTGAATCTTTTACCCTCTTTTATCCTGACAGAAGGTAACAGAAGTTCCTGTATTTTGTTATGACCAACTTTCCTGATGAGTCATCTAGATGCCCTTTGTTTCCAGCAAGGATAAATTCAAAAGAGAGCTTCAATGCATGATGACTGACAGATTGTGAATGAGACACAGGCACTTTTTTGCTACACCATCATCTTCTCCCTCCTGTCTTCACCAGTCTGGTTTGATAGAGATGAGGTAACCCTACTCACTAGTGATAAACTGACTGTATTACAGGAGTTGAATATGAGGACTAGGGATCCAAAATTACATTGCATTTTGTAAAGGCAAATTAAGAAATGGAGGTTTTAATATGGAGTTTGACATGATCCCTTAATTGCTGCCATAAGGGAGACTGATTCCACATGAAACCTGCACACTGATTTGCTTATATTGAGCATTGCTCTATCTTGGGCTTCCACTAATGTAAGTGGTGTTCATAAAGTCTGAAAGTAGAGAAGGATGTAAACCCTACATGTGCTCTTCTTTCTCCGATTTACAAAGACTACGTGCAAAAATTACCATTGAGTAAGTCCCATTATTTTAAATCATGCAGGGTACATCTACACATGCAATTTACTATGCAGTATACTAATTTACTATGCAATAAATTTCATAGATTTCATAGACATTAGGGCTGGAAGGGACCTCGGAAGATCATTGAGTCCAGCCCCCTGCCCAAAGGGCAGGAAGTCAGCTGGGGTCATAGGATCCCAGCAAGATAAGCATCCAGTTTGCTCTTGAAGGTGTTCAATGTAGGCACTTGAACCACCTCCGGTGGCAGGCTGTTCCAGACCTTGGGGGCTCGGACAGTAAAGAAATTCTTCCTTATGTCCAGCCTGAAATGGTCTTGTAGTAGTTTATGACCATTCAACCTAGTCGTCATCCCTTGGGGCGCTCTGGTGAACAAACGTTCCCCCAGATACTGGTGGTCACCCCTGATAAACTTATAGGTGGCCATCAGATCACACCTGAGCCTGCGCTTTTTCAGGCTAAAGAGCCCCAGGGCTCTCAGCCTGTCATCATAGGGTCTGCTTCCCTGACCTCTGATCATGCGCGTGGCTCTTCTCTGGACTCTCTCGAGCTTCTCCACATCCTTTTTGAATTGTGGAGCCCAAAACTGGATGCAGTACTCCAGCTGCGGCCTCACTAAGGCCGAGTACAAGGAGCGAATGATGTCCCGGGATTTGCTCGAGAAGCATCTCTGGATGCAAGCCAGCATTTTGGTCGCTTTACTAGCCGCAGCATCACATTGCAGGCTCATGTTCATCTTGAGGTCAATGATGACCCCCAAGTCTCTTTCTTGCATAGTGCTAGCCAACATAGCACTGCCGAGCCTATAAGGATGCTGCGGGTTTTTCTTCCCAAGGTGGAGAACCTTGCATTTATCGGCATTGAACACCATCAGATTCTCATCCGCCTACTTGCTGAGCCTGTCCAGGTCAGCCTGGATCACCTGCCTGTCTTCTGGTGTGGATGCTTTTCCCCAAAGTTTGGTGTCATCAGCAAACTTGGCCAGTCCGCTTCTGACTCCAGTGTCCACATCATTAATGAAGATGTTGAACAGTATGGGTCCAAGGACAGAGCCTTGGGGACCCCACTGGTCACAGTACACCACGATGAGTGACTTCCATCAATTACTACCCTCTGGGTCCGACCCCGGAGCCAATTTTCCAGCCAGTGGATCGTGGAGGACCCAAGGTGACAATTGTCACTGTCTGCACATATGTGGCAATTGAGCCATGGGCGACTGGTGGCTCCTGAGTCGGGGGGGGGGCACTTGCCCCCCAATGGCCATTCTGCAACTGGGGGGAGGTCCCCCCATGGCCAATCACACCAACTGCGTCACTTCCAGGGCAGCATAATCAGCTGTGGGGGACCCCCACAGTCACTGTGATTGGCTGTGGGGGGACTGTGGAGAATCTCTTCTCCTGGTGCTCCCAGTTGGCACTCCTGGTGCTCCCAGCTGGCACTCTTAGGGAGGGCACCAGTGTTCTTGCTTGCCATCCCTGCCTGTCACCTAAACAGGGAATGCTGGCTGTCAGGGGGTGCACCAGTACTCTCAGGGGGTGCACATTCACCCCCAACACATCGCCACTGAATTGAGCCAGCTTAGACTAATTTACAGCATGATTGGATAGTCCCATCAGACACTGTTAATTTCTGATGGTGGAGTAAATTACTGTGCTTAAACACATGTGTAGAGGGGACACTGGGATTAGTTTAGTTCAGCTCAAATTGCACTGGAGTTTATTCAGTCACATTAATTGCATGTATAGATGTGCCACCAATGTATTGAGTGAGTGGACTTCAAGATTTGGAGGCAGAAACCAAGGCACACAACCAAACGCAGCAGGGACTGTAGAACCTTAGTTCTTGACCAGTTTTGTCTTAGTACAATGTAATCAGGAAGGGTGGATGTGATGGGGGGAGATTGCAGTGGTGCAATTGCACGCTGCCTTTCATTCCTGTTTCACCCAAACTTTAAATCAACTGCCTAGGAGGGACAGCAGCATCTCTACTCTATGGAGATGGATAGATTCAATTGACTTCATGGCTCATTATTATCTCCCTGATTTCTGCTAATCTCTCTCCATTTCACAGGTGTTAACTACCCTTTCTCCTTTTTAGATGGCATGAGGTTCCACTATTAAAAGTATCTTTTTTTCTTCCTTTTTGCTATCTGTTATCCATTCCTAGTACTGTTTATCTTCTATTTCACAACTCTGCAGACTTTTTTTAGCTCTAGCTAAGAAACTTGACTGAGGTGTAGTAGTATTTACTCAGGTGTAAAAATGACTGACAGCAAGGTATTGGAGGTACTATCAGGATGCTTCAGAAGCCACAACTGTGTTTTATAAATCCGAATAAGACATGTACATTTGACTACAATGACTACAGGACTAATGGCAAAATATCTTTGGTTAGTTTGACTATTTTTTGCCTAGTCTGTTGTGTTTTTTAAACTTAATAAATAATATAACAAAGTAATGCACATTCCAATAAATATATTGGTTTATAAATATATTGGTTTTTGCTCTGATCTTAAACTGAATATCATAGTAGTAGACCTCCACCATAGTAAAGCTTACATTTTCTCTTCAATTGGAGAAAAACGTGTGTGTAGTGTTATATATGATGAATGATGATATAACCACACCATCTCAGCACCCCTTTTCAAAATCCTAGATCCATCTATGGGTAAACAGTCCTTGAAAATTCAAGTGTATATTGACTGTATATACTTAAGTGGATAGTCTGAGGGCTAGGACAAATCATAGCATTTAACACAACAATCCATGGTGTCATTGCTATTGGAGGAGACAGTCTCTATCAAGGGGTATAAATGATTCAATATATAAGGAATTTAGATCTCTGAAATGGGAGGGTGACATAGCACCCTTTCAGGGCATCAAAATTAATTATGATATTGCAAGCTGAGCCACAATAATGTAATCAAATACACATTACAAATGCAAACATCTCAGAGTTCATATCACACAGGCAAACATAATAGTCATAATTTTGAATTATACTTTCTTTATGAACTCTTAATATACACACACATACACACACATATATATGTATGTGTGTATAAATATATTTGGAAGAAATATTAAAGAGTTATCAAGTTCAATAACTTAATAAGGGGAAAAGGTGTTGTAGATTTTAGGATTTAAAATGTTCCTTCACTCAGTCAGTGGGATTTGTTTGATAACATTGTTATTTGCATCACATTTTTATTTTTTTGGAAATAAAAAGTACACACTGGTCTTCAATAACTCACTTATCTGGGCCAAGTAGTAATTTTTATTTCTGGGCTTCAACTTTGTAATACATGACTTATTACAATATGTTTAAACTTTGATGCCATGAAGAATGAAGCTGGGAAGATTTTAGTATATACTGCAGTTCTAATCAGAACACTGCAGTGTGCTGCAGCATCTTGTGTACTCACCGTCCTACATTTCAAAATGGTGTCAGAGGAACATTAACTAAAGCTCATCTAAGAAACTTTAGTTAAAGCATCCCTGCTGGTATTTTGAAACATGGGATGCTGAATACATGAGATGTTGTGTGTGTTTTAGAGTGGCTCCTGAGAGCTGCTTTAATTATCCCTCTTGCCCCCTACCCCAAGTGTGATGGCCAAAACCAAAAGCGTTAATGAGCAACGTATAGCAAAAAGAAATCTGCTTTTTGAGAGTATCTGATAAAGGCACATAATAAACATTGGCTAAAATAGAGTTTATGAAACTGTTTCCTCCAGACAGTTCCTGCCTGTCTGGAGTATAACCCATAATGTTATATATATAACTGTTTGTACCGTTCATGAGACTGCCATACATTTTTTAAAAAGCAGAACTAAAAAAATTAAACTGCAGACTTAGCTGATTTAATACATGTTTGCTTAAAGGTCAATAAAATTAACAAACCTTATAAGGTATAATTAACACATTTAAATTTTTTTTAAAGTAGGTTGAATTTAGGCAGGAAAAATGCTAATCTCAGACCCCAAAGTGATGTGGTGTGATTTGCTTATTGGGTAAACCCAAGCTTGGGCAGTAACCTACTGTAATAATTTCTAACACCTTTTAACCCCATAGGGTAACAGCTATAGGGTAAGATTGTGAATGGCTCTAAAGCCAACAGATTAGCATAGATCAGAATATAAAAGAACACGCACATTAAGTGACCAGCAGGAAGGACAGAACAGAATGGTAATTGCTGTCCCATACCTCCAGATCCCTTACTCCCAGTGTGAGTGAGAACCAGATCCTGACTGAGGGATCTTCCCGGTATTTCCTCCGACAGCGTGGATCGTGGATGCCTGACTTCGCTGAATCAACTTGATGTGTACCTGACACTGAGGGACTACTGATAAGTTGCTAACCAAGTGGGAACTCTTTGTCAATTTGTCTGTCTATTTTTATTATTATTGCCAATTTTTTACTTTGATTGTTATGTTGTCTGTTTATTAGCTTAATGTTTTTATTAACTGTTATACATGTAAACTATATTTTTTGTTGTTATAAGTAAAATTCATTTTTACTGTTATAAGTAAAACTTGTCTTTGCTTCACTTTCAACTCCACCTCCTCGATCCCAAACCAAACAGCCCAATGGCTGATACAGTTGCAGCACTCAGTCAGTCTGCAACTAAATTGATACACTCACAGTGCCCAGCTGGCCTGTGACACCCAGGCACATATATAGGCTCCTTTAGAGTCTCTACATCTTAAAGTCCTGAGAATTTTCAGAGCCTGTTACAGCATGTTACAGAGATCTTATCAAAATTTGGAGACTAAGGATATGTGCAAACATTCAATGTACCCAATCTATGATCATGTGGATTACTTTAAGGCACATGATAGTAGATCAGGAGCAGTTTGAGCACACATTCACCAGTGCTCTGAGTCAGTGGCAATATGTAGGGGGTGCACATACACCCCCTGAAGGGCAGCACTCCCTGTTTAAGCAATGGGCAGGGGGGTAGGCAGGAGCACTGGTGCCCTCCCTGCGAGTGCCAGGTGAAGTGCCATTGGCACTTCTGGGAGCACTGCTGGCACTTCAAGGAGTGCTGCTCATACTTCCTGAGGGGACCCCCCCATCAGCAAGATTGGCTGTGCCCCCCCCCCCCAGTCACTGACTGGCTGCTAGGGAGGCATGTACCCCTCCTGACTCAGGTGGCACTAGTCACCCATGAAGTGA
The DNA here is from genome assembly GCF_030867095.1 of Alligator mississippiensis. Lineage (NCBI taxonomy): Eukaryota > Metazoa > Chordata > Crocodylia > Alligatoridae > Alligator > Alligator mississippiensis. The sequence goes on from NC_081825.1 coordinate 62,906,170, forward strand.
GTTGTTTTTCGGGGAGGTAGGATACAGGAGCCTATTGGGTCCATGGGGTGGGGTTGGTTCCAGGGAGGGCAGTGGGATCAAGGAGAGTGGAGGGTGAATGGGGCACCTCTCTGTCACGGGGTGCAGGGCTTGGGGGATAAAACTGGCCCAAATAGTTTGGGGGGTGTTAAGAAGATCTCAGCCATGGGGCTGGGATAAACAACTGGGCTTTCCCAACCCCAGGGCTGCACTCTGAACATGTGCAAGCCAGACATTTTTTGTCTAAGCCAACCTCCCTGAATGTCTATGCATATCAGCACTTAGATTGACCTGATACTAGTTTTATTAATCTAAGTGTAACATCTACAAATACCCTAAGCTCTAAGAGACGCTGTATCTTCCTTATGTCTATAGACAGGAACTTCAGCAAAGATACCAGAGGGAACATTTCTCAGAGCACTGAGTCCCTTTTTATTACCCTCCCCAAATAAATGTTAAACACTATTTAATATAAATAGAGACAAATATGGTCAGCAAAGAGATATGCTTGTGTCATCCTAGTGGTCAAGTTAGAATACACTGACTGGACATTTTAATTGAATTTTGATGTCTAAATACCAGATACTCTTTCCAAAAAGTTTCTCTCATTTATGACTCAGTTCCTTTTACACTACCTCCTCCTCAGCTTCATTTATGTTAACATGGCCTAACTTAAGTCTCTAACATGAACTGGGTAGAACAGCTCAAAGATAACCTTCGCTTAGAGTAGCATAACTTTAATATGTTTAAAAGGTTCTCAGCACAGTTTAACACTCTTTAACATGTGGACATTCCCATTTTAAGTGGTTTTGGAATGATTTAAAGGTAACATGTAATAACACCACCCTTAAAGTTAGTACAGTTTAAAGCCTACTAAAGCTACTATAATGCAAGCTAGGAGGATTCAAAGTTAACAGAAAGTTTTGTATTACCTAGAACTCAGTCATCAAAGATGGACACAACAATACATCTTAAAAGTCAGGAGAAAGCTATTAAATTATCTAAATTTTTTTCTGAATTTAAAGAATTCAAGGGGACATAAGGTAGAAAGGGAGGAACTAGGATATTTAACAAAGGGACAAAGAAGTGCATGGGACATCAGGGAGATGAATGCAGCCAAGTCTATGTGGAATAATTAAATTGATTATTTTAGGTGAAGGAACAGGAATATTTTAGGTGAAACTGGATGAAATAGACAGTTTAAGAGGTTCTAAGATAGAGATAAAGCATCAACATTTTAAAATTTGTATTTTGAGTTGTTTCATTAAACAGATTTGATAGTACCGGATACATAGTACCTTTCATCTGACGATATAAAAACACTTTTCAATCAGTCATTAAGTATGAAAAGTACCTTAGACCTTAGTAATCAGTTTACTTACCTGGGAGAGAAGGGTTATGGATTCCAGTTGCAGCTCCAGTTATGTTTGCAGAGTGCTATATTAAGTATTTATTCAAGCACATTGTGCAGCTATGCATTTCCTTCAGTCCACAGTTAAGGCATCTAAGTCTCTAGAGAGGCAGAATATTCAACTTATCCTCATCCTTGACATTTCCTATTGGCAGCCTAGGTAGCTCCCTGATCAGCATGATTAATTTGAAAGATCCTATCCTGTTAGGTACTAATGCACTTATGGTGACTGACTTATAACTGTGCATTCCACTGGGTGTCTAGGTCCATGCAAGTTAGGTTCTGCCATGCTGATCACTGCAGTGCATAGCACCTTTCATGGAACTTTTCTTAATATGCTTAGTTTCAAGATAGGTCCCTTATCACAAAATCCCATGACAGATACCAAAAATAATTCACAAATCCATTCTGGTGTATATTTTATCAGTTTCATGGCCAGAGAGAATACAGTGATAATCTGATCTCCTGAATAACAGAGATACAGGTCTTCTCTGAATATTTTTTTTCCAATCTGAACAGCAGTGGTTGAATTACAGCATGTTATTTTTAAGAGCCTACAACAAATCAAATTGTAATTTTAAAATTTATACTAAAGAATAATTCACTACAGCCTTTGTTAAATCAGTCCAATGGTTAATGTGCTGTAATTCAATGCAAGAAAACCCTGCAGTTTCCTTTTTGCCTGAATATTCTAGCTTGAATTTCTTTCTAGCTACTAGGTCTTATACTACCTTTGTCTCAGAATGAAGATCCCTTTATCATCAAATTTCTGTACCTCATGCTAGTACCTGTAGGTTACAATCATGTCACTCCTTAATTTTCTTTTTGATAAATTGAGCTCAAGGCAATTCTTGTAATAAGCATGTTTTTCAATCCATTAATCATTCTTATGGCTCTTGCATGAAACCTCTTCAATTCATGAACATTCTTTTTAAAGTGTGACCACCAGAACTGGGCGGTGTATGTTAGCAGTGCAAAATAATCAGAATTAATTTCAAGCATGACTTTCAAGTCTCTTTCAAAGTCCGTATTTCCCAGGATGGAGTGTCATCATCCTATAAGTATTATAGGACTCTATTTTTGCCTTGACATTGGATTTTGCATTTAACTATATTCAATGGCATATTGTTTGCCATGCCAACATTGCCAAGTGGTTCTACCTATTCTGTATCAAATCCATTTATATAATTTGACAACACAGGCTGTAGCCTATGAAAGTTCATACCTTTCTCAATGAATTAGCTTATAAGGTGCCACACTGCCCTGCTTTCTGTTTTTTATCAGTTACTTGTCATCTTCACTATTTAACAATTTCCCTATCCTTTATTTATCTGGAATCTTGGAAGAATTATTTTATATTTCCTTCTAGATTACTGATTTTAAAAAAGTGATTAGCATAGAACAAAAAATATTCCTATAAAATTCCATCAGGAACATAGCAGCTCAGTTATGACTACTCATTTACACTTACATTCTGGGATCATTTGATCTCACAAGTATTCCTGCCCAAAGAAGGGAGGATGGACTTGAGGATCTTTTGAAGTCCCTTCCAGCCCTTAATTTCTATGATTCCATGCTTGAGAGTTAAAAATTAACAAGTTGGAATCAGTTAAATTGTGATGTAGTAATTTTATATTGTTTTAACTTCTAAAAGCAACACATCACATGGCAACTGTCTTGCATAGGTATATTACATTATCTTTACACACTTTACAAAATCAAAATGTTCAAGTTAGAATTTGTTTGTAGCACTTTCCATAAATACTCATAAAATGGTATAAATAAAAAATAAATACAGGTTGGATAGTGATTTATGATGTAGTCTTTGCTTTGTAGATGTGCAGAGAGAGCATTTTACTGAAGGGAGACTTGATGCCTTCTGGAGATCCCAAATACAGAAAGGGAGGATAACAATGACTATACGACTACTTGGTATCTAGTTCCATCTTGCTACCAACATCTACACTGGCTAGACTATGCATGGTGGGAGCAGAGCCATTGTCACATGTCCTCTTGGCATTTTTTGCAGAACTTCAAAGGAAAAAGGAAGAAAAGGATCAACTTCTATTTCTAATTGACTACAGCAGCTGAAATTGTTGTTGACCCTTTGTGGCCTATGGAGAGGATGAAAGGACCATCCTTCCCAAGTGCACATTTTAGCTCCCAATGAAACCAAACAAAAGTCTTGCTTGCTGCAAAGAAGCTAATTTAATACTCTAACCCAATATTATCCTTTAAAACTTTATTCTGTTTTTTTTTTTTTAAGAACAGATAAGCATGTCATTACTAATGGCTGTAACTTTCATTATAAGAGCACTATCGGAATTATAGAAAAGTTTTTCAATTAAAAATGTTGTTATGTTCTCCCAATGCTCTGTGTAATGTGATATATTGCAAAACATCAGATAAAGTATTTTCTGGCTGAAAAGCAATTACTTTATAAGTTTGGTTTGCATTATGTCATCCTAACTTGCCTGAAGCTTAGAAAACACGAATTCTAGTCATTTAAGTTCATTTTTAATGTTTTATTTTTAATATTTAAAGGATATATTAATTTTTAATAAAATGCAGAAGCTGAAAACAATAAAATATCAGCAGAAACAATGACTGTTACATAAATATATATCTCTGTAGCACACTATGTGCACTATAAACACATATCAATTAGAAGTGAACGGGAAACTGGTTTTTCCATCTGACAATGTTGAGATTTTAGGATGCATAAGGTCAAGCCTCTGTTCTGACAGGACTTCAAATCCAAGTGACTGTTCTAACAACTGAGCTATAGTTAGTTAAATAAAGTATTAGCGGGAAAAATTCAAAAAGCGACAGTGACCAATTGCATAGTCTGGTAGCTGGGAAAACTCAAATAAGACCCAAGAAGAACAGCAGACAGGTACTTGGACCCAGATAGGTGGATCACTCTTTCATTTTGACCTTTCCCAATGACCTAAGAAACCTTTCTGGTGAAAACTCCATCAAAACTAATACTTATTTTGGAAAGTATTTTAGATGTGCTGAATCAGCATGTGCTAACAAAAAAATGCTCTCTCATAAAATTCCCAATGAGCTCTTACAAGAGTAAACTAAGCTCACAACTGATCACATAAATCAAAAAGCCAAACTATATAATTAAAATGTAGCTTCCCAAATATATTTAAGTCTATTATTTAAAAAAATAATCTAGGTCACCTAACCTCTAATCTTTGGTTTGTTAAGATATATTTTCATTTGATAAGGATTGTTTCTTTTCATCCTCCACAGACATAAACTTTACTTATATCACAGAGATGGTGTCAGGAATTCTACTCCATCTTATTAGCACTTTGCAACTTTATTTTGCTCTATTTTTTTCTTTTAGTTAGTTCATAAATGGACAATGGTGATCTGCAGAACTTTTTAAAATTCTTCCACTGTCTTTTCTTCTTTTCCCCTTCCCTTTTCTGTTCTAGATACGTTTTGGAGCATTGCAGTGTTCCAAACTCTTTCCCAGCTTTTCTTTGCTTCTGAATTTTTAGGATCTGTGCAGGGTCACAGAATACCTTGATTTTACATGTCTCTGTGGAGCAAGAAAATTCCCTGGGATAACAAGATCTCTGTCTGTATGCAGACAGCTTTTAAAGGTTTTGAACTTCAGAGATTCATGGATCGTCCTTTCCTTCTCTGTTCTCTGGTGTTTGACGTTTCCAAGAGTAATTGTAGTTCTTAGATCCTGCAGTTCTAAGGTTCTGGAAAGCTCTTTAGTTTAATTTTTTCTCTCAATCTCTTCTTGTATCACGTAGAAATGTAAAGCATTTGAGGGATTGAACCATGCATCACTTGATCACCATGGTAAGGGTGAGTTTTATAACCGTTACTTAAAGCATTTTTTTAATTAACTCATTCATTAATTTTAATAGCATTTATGTATGCAAAATAGGATGTGATACTATTCTATTAATCCATTTATAGGGGAATTTGAAAGCACTGAAAATGTTCTGAATTATCAGTTTAAACCTCCAAAGTTAGAAATTCAATTCAGAATAGTTTGGTTATTCACAAAGTTTTCCCAGCACTTTTTGTACTTAGAGTATTTGAACTAAAAATAGTTCTCATGCATACTTGTAAGGGACATACAAATAAGTCATTATATAGAACAATAGTTATACCCACAAGCTTCTAATTTGCCAACAATTACACACATGTACTTGATTTTATGCATGAGTAATCTCATTAATGTCTGTGGGACTACTCTTCAGAAAAAAATTAAGGAGGTAAATAACCGTGTGTGGGATTAGGATTTAGTTACAGAACTGGCACTGAATGGCTCCACATGAACAGTAATTTTTAATGACCTTCAACTCAAAGACAGTTTGATATATTTTCTTGACACAGAAACAAAAAGTTTGCTGCAATGCAGCAAGAAATTCATTGTGTTGTTTGATTGCATGAGTCTCCAAATAAGATACATCATTCTATGCAGTGAAAATAGAAATCCTGCTACTAATGTTCCAAAAGAAAAAGGAAAGCTTCCTATTAGCTACGGAAAGCCTCCAAATTGTCTTGGGTTCAACCAATCATTACAGGGCAATATACTTAATATGAACAGAAGAGGTGAAATATATTTTTTCTCAGCATAAAACTTACATTTTTCAATGAAAAGCAGAAAACTAAATTTTTCAGTTGAAAAACTTTCCCCTGCCCTCAATGAAAAGCAAGGGGCTTTTTTTGGAAAGCAGATGTCAGTGAAAAACTGTGTAGTCAAGACATTTATTTTTCTATCCAAACTGGCTCAGATAGGGTTTTTTTTTTAATCATACATGAATTTCATGCTTTTTGCTTTTATGATTGTACATATTTCTTAGCAAAAAGCTCAGGCTCAGGGACAATCGGATGGCCACCTATATGTTTATCAGAGGTGCTCACCAGGATCTAGGGGAATGTTTGTTCACCAGAGCACCCCAAGGGATGACGAGGTCGAATGGTTATAAATTCCTCCAAGACTGTTTCAGGCTGGACGTAAGGAAGAACTTCTTTACCGTCCGAGCCCCCAAGGTTTTGAATAGACTGCTGCCATAGGTGGTTCAAGCACCTACTTTGAACGCCTTCAAGAGACATTTGGATGTTTATCTTGCTGGGATCCTATGATCCCTGCTGATTTCCTGTGCCTGGGGCAGGGGGCTGAACTCGATGATCTTCCAAGGTCCCTTCCAACCCTAGTGTCTATGAATCATGAAAAACTAGGGCCCCTGCACATTACTTACTGGTGGGCTAAATATCACTGCTGAGTAATAGCAGCAATTAGCCTCCAGGCACAGATGCAGTTATGCTGTGTCAAATTCAGGATGCAAGCAGTGCAGCATGCCGGAGGGCATGGAAGTTTATGCTGTAAACTTGAGTTAGCTGTTTACTTGAAAATACCTCTTAGCCTTTCCTTTTGATGAACTGATTCAAATGAGATCCTCTTAGCTAGGCTACTCAGATGAGTCAAGTTAGCGTTTCCACACCCCCCCCCCCCCCCCCCAGCCACAAACACCACTAGGATTAGATAAAAATATTGCTAAGGATTTTATTTATTTACAACCTAATTAAGTCTAAATAATTTTAAGGATATTTATATGAAAACTTCAAAAGGAAATATCAACATCAAACTTTCTTTTCCCTCAAATTAAAACAAAGACATTTTAAATGCTAGTCAACATTTTAAATCAGGGACATGTATTAGTGCCTTGTCACATGATCATTTTGGGTGACTGCTGGAGGTCTTACTTCCTGGATCGTCCATACATTAAGACCTGAAACTAGTTTTTAGCACTTCGAAGTTTGGCTGCTCAAAGTTATGCCACTCCAGGACACAGTTATCTTTGATCTATGTCATCCAGCTCATGTTGCCCTGAGGTGTAGCCACTCTAGGTATAAACACCCCACCTGCCCCCACCCTCACTGGCCCAGATTGGGCCCACTGCTCACCATCTACTGCCCCAGCACAGCAGAACCCCACTCACTCTCCCCCTGGCTTACTTGTGACTGCCCATATTGTCTGACCTAGGGGAACAGGCAGGGGTTAAACTGCCTGCCTGGCCACTGCCACTACTGCTGCTCTCTAGGTGGGCTATCCAGAAGAAGAGCAGCAGCCTGGCAGCTGGGGCCAGAAGGCAGGTTAATCTTTCCCTGCCTGTTGCCTTGGAACAGGTAGCATGGGCAGCCACAAATGAGCTGGGTGATGTGGGGAGAGCTCTGAGAGGCATGGTGTGGGGCCTGGGATGGGAAAAACTAGGTGAGCCCTGGAGGGCAGGAGGGAAGCACAGAATGGGGAGCACAATTCTTACCGTTCAGTCCTCCAGGCCCCTGCTGGCTTGAATGTGTGACTGCTTCAAATGAGCTAGCACTAATACTGATCAACATTTCTGTGGCTAACAGCATAAAGTGTAACAAGGCCCTTTTAAAATATGTATTATCTCTTTTGTCTTCTGAGTTAAATTTAAATGTTTTCAGAGTGGCTGTCCTTGCCAAAGTTATAATAAAGCTAACAATGGGGTTTATACTAGAAATCACTGATTAGTGAAAGAATGACCAATGACCATTATTTCAAGATGTTCAAAGCATAATATAATTTTTAGTTGCATTTCTTTGGCTGTAGGTAAAATGGTACAAACAACTGCATGGGCAGATAAACTATGCAGCAGGAAACTAGACCAAGATTTTCCTTTAAAATTGACTTTAAGAAACACAGCACTTTTGGTTTCAGCACATATGACAGAGATTATTTATTCAGCACCTGACAACTGTTTTAGGCCCTTGACTTTTCTATTTTTTACAAGCTTGGCTTGACTGCATTAGTAAACAGACAAGTCTTTGCAATAATTTAACTTGAGATGTAACCAGGTATGTGGTTATGGCAGAGGGGATATTTAAAGGAAAAGAAATAATGCATTAATCATTTTAAGTACTTTATGGATTGAAAATGAATTTCAACTCAATAATAGATCACAATTACAAAAACAAATTTATTCCCTTCTATTTAAACTTCTCATTAAATATCTTATTAAAATATAATTAAAAGCTGATGCTAAGAAGAATGGAGACAGACATTCTGCAAGCTAAAATTAAATTGTTTTTGCAGAGAATGATTGAGAATGATATTCCTAATTAGTAAAATGCTTCAAAGGAGTCCCTTTTTATCTCTTCCTGAATCACTTGATAATGCTTCAGAAAATATTTGTTAATACAGCTTTTGTCATTTTAACAAAAGAATCTCAACATTTGGATGTTTCATAATCTGAATTCATAAAATTATGTTTTACAAACACTTAAATTAGAGGGCTGTAGCACACAATGTGTCCATAAGAATACTACTGGGAATTTGGAACACACTAGCTTAAAACATTCTTTGACATTAGTCATATTAGTACACTAAGTAAAGTTTTATAAAGTTTCAAAAAAACCTTCTTAATGGAAACAGGATGCATTAGACAAATATGCTGTGTCTGTTTTAATGGACAAATCTTGAATTACAGATGATGGAATTTATCTTATTACAATAGTACATGAGTGCTTTTAGAATTGCACAGCAGTGCTTCAATTTAATATTCTTTATAGAGGCAACCCTCTCTTTATTAGCTTTCATAGATGATGTGCATGAGTAAGTACTGCAGGAACAGAACCAATGACATTAAAATTTAGTTAATCCTAAAGAAAAAAAATGGGCCTCATTTTACATAATTTTCAGCGAGTGTATTTCTTGGGAACATCTCAGGTGACTTGACACATATTAGAAAGGTAAATTAAATATAATAGTTTTTGAAAATAGAACTCCTTATTAAAATCTACTATCATTAACCTAATTCTAAGAAATTCTTTTCATCTTCTAAGAAGAAAATAGTTCCTACAATTGCCTAGGTAATACCTTTAATGAAAATTTGTTCTAATCTTTGTCCTACTAAAGTTTATGAAAGTTTTGCCATTAATTATAACAAGAAAAGTGATTTACTAGAGATAATCAGATAATGATTCCATAAAGTTGGCTTTTGTAAGGAGACATCTTAAAGAATATTTGACATTTACAGTCAAACCATCCATAACCTATTCCCCAAATCATATGACAGACATTCTGGACATCTGATCCAGCTCAAAGGATTAATAATGTCTGTCTCAGAATAATCAGTGGCTGTTAAACCCCACTGAGAATGTCTACATGCTCTATTAGCATGCTGCAATAAACTCTGGCACATATTGTGCTGGAGTTTGTTGTTTCCAGGAATTTCATTTGTACATGTCCCTAGGACCACTGCCAGCTCAGAACAGCCCTGGCTGGCAGGGGGCCCAGCTCAACGAGCTGTAGAGGGTCTGGATGGGGCATGAGGGTGCTCCAGTGTGGGGCTAGCTGTCAGGCTGTCACCATGTCAGGGTGTGCACCCCGACATCCTGCTGACATTCAACAGCCCCTATGGCAGCTGTGCCCCTATGGCTGAGCTGGAGGGATGCCCCTTCTTTTCCCACCTGCCATGACTTTGATGATATAAGAGATATGAAAAAGGGGGGTGGCAACCACCTGTCTCCTGCCCAACTCAATCAAAGGGGCAACTCCAGAAGTGTAGAAAGGACCAGCTTGGGGCCAACATTATGATTCTCTCTTCTCCTTTATTTCTTTATTTTTTTAAAGGAAAAAAGAGTCCTTGACCTTTGGCCTCCTTGGCCTCAGGAGTCTTCCAGGTCTGGTGCTTTCCTGCCTGGGGTCGTTACCCCAGACTCTTCTATGATCCGCTCTCCCTGCTTGGGTCTCTTCCCTGGGACCTTCAAAACGTGCTGCAGGGAACTTAATTATCGGCAAGTGCAGCTCCTGTGGCAGGGGATTCCCTCAGACATCATCAGTTAGAGTGGATACAATCTTCGCGACTCAGGATCTTGCCTGTCCTGCTTTGACTATGAAGGTTTCTGGGGGTGAGTCCCTGCTCCCCTTTCCTTGGGCAGGTGCCCGTCCTCAGTCCAGACTCTCTGACCATCTGGGGAATGTCCACCGGAGGTGAACAGAAGAAAAAAAAAAGGAAGTAAAAAAAAGAATGCTGCGGCGGGTTGTTTCAAGTGGATCCGCTGCCTCTGCTGCTCCCAGGGTATATCCCGGATTCCCCTCTGGTGCCCTGTCTCTTCCACCCTCAGCTTCACTGCTGCAGTGAGGATGTCACCGCCTCTTCAGCCTTAGCCCAGTGGCTTACCCATGATTCTTTTTCTTCAACTACTCGCCCCTGCTCCTTTGACCTTCCTCTGGGTCCGCCCCCAGCCTCCAGATATAGCCCGTGCTGCTGATTGGCCCCAAATCGCTTCACCTGACATGGAGATAAAGCTGAGCCGGTGCAGACTAGGAGTTCCCACCATGGATTAGATGTCACTGCATGAGGTGGTTCATGTCCCTGGCAGGGGATACACTGCTGGTGAGTGCCCTCTGGGCTCTCACACTAGCCAATAGAGAGTCCTCACACTGAAGCACCCTCATGCCCCAGCTGGCTGCATCAATGTCTACACATGTGGTGCTCCAGAGTATAAAAACTATGCAGCAGGATATACTTGTATTTACAAGTACTACCCTGCTGCAGAGTTTATTAGTTTCCTATGGCCTAATAGGGCTACACATGTAGACACAAAACGTGGTCTACTCCACGCTAAACATCTCATGTAGATGCACCCACTTTTGTCCCTTCCCGCCCCGTCCCCCAATTACTTTGGCACAGAAGTGTCAGCCTCACTGAAAACTGTTGGAATCTAAACTTTTACGTGCCAAGTCACTTTTGCAAATGGAACTTGGAAAATTTTGTAAACATTTCTTCTCAATTTAATTTTTTCTTTAAACCTGAGGTTTGATCTTCTGGTTGTCTCTGGGCTGGTACTTTCTTTAACTTTAATCTTGCCACTCTTTTCCCAATGGCTTTGAACTGACCCTTTTTGTTCCTTTCTTGGTTTATTTGCCTCACTGGTTATAACCCATGCAATCATATCATTAAAAAATTGAAACCCATAAGGGTACATAGGATAGGTTAGGTCCTCCTCATTATTACAATATTTGTTTTTTCAAGGTAAGTTGAGAACAAATACAATACTGAGCTCTTCGCATCATAACCTCAAACCAGAGCAAAATGTTGTCTTGCAGAAATGAGATGCAGTAGAGCAAAAAATTAGCTGAACACAGTAAGACCTTCAGTACAGAGAGAGTTACAATTTAATGTCACCTTTCTTTATGCAATACCTAAATGCATGGGAAAATTAAATTCTCACCTACAAAAAGTCAAAATTTGGGGTGTAAAAGTAGTTACTGAGAACACTTCTGTTGAAAGCCTTATCATGTATTTCCCTGTGGATGTGCTTGCTCAGGATTCCCCAGCCCTGCCTAGTCTCTGAGCATCTCCTGAATCCAGACTAGGCATAGTTTATAGAGTGGAGAAAATCCCTGATACTTTATGAGTCAGAACACTTGAAATTCCCAATCAGACTTAACCATTACCATGAACTAAAGCATACAACAGATGTTTTGGACATCTGATCCAGCTCAATGTCTCTGGGACCCTGGCCTTTTGGTCCATGACCTTCCCTGGTTTTCTGTGGCTCTCCCTCAGGAAGCTACCTTCCATTTCAGCTCCTGAAAGAAAAGGGTGAGTTTGCCTCTTCAGAAGGAAAATGCAGCTCAAAGTGCACCAAAGTAGCAAAGGAGACCTCCTCTTTAACAAAGGCACTTATTGAGCAATTGAAGTCCAGAAAGCAAAGTACTCCCTAACCTCCAAAGGGTTAAGTAGGATCTTTGTCTCCCATCTAGCCTGCAGATCCCTGAACACTCTAAAAATGATCTTAGCTGTTCTTTCTTCAGTCTCTCTTGATCTCAAGCTGACACCCTCCTTTTTAGGCTCCTATCCTTATTGTTCTCCTTACCTTACTACCAACCCTGCCCTCCAGTATCCAGGTACAGAGACAACTTCTCTTCTGATATTCTGCCTCAATCTACTTGATGTGTCATTTACTAGATGCCTCTGTCATGCCAAGTCATGGGCAGCCAGGTTTGGGGCCATTCGGGATCAAGGTATAGACCAGGTCAGGGACTAATGAGCACATTCCAAGGACAAGCCAAATCAGGAAGCCAGGAGTCAATCTGAGCACAGGGTCTAGGAACAGGCTGAGTCAAGAAGCTGGAGGATCAGCCAGAGAGCCAAGTCAGAGAGCCATTAAAAATTACCCTTTGCTTGTGGCTATTGAGCCAGCTTTCAGTCTACCTTGTAGTAGTTTTATGTAGCACATTTTAGCCCAATTTTAATTGGAGCTGGGATTGAGGGTGAGGGGTACTGCTCTTGATTCCTGAGGTGGCTTCCTAGGGTGGCTGGGAAGTGGGAGCAGTGATGGAAGGTGCTTTTTGAGGGAGGGAAGCCCCATTGTATGGGAATCTGAGCTGGATCCCTATTTTGTTCCCCCACCACCACCCCTCCCAGAGCCCACTCCCATGCATGTCTGTGCCCTGTGACCAGGCTAGCTGGAATGTCCTCTTACATCCCTGGGGATGTGCAGGTCCTACCCCTTGGGGTGGGAAGGAAAATTGGCTTAGTGTCAGAACCTGGGCAATAGAGTTGATCTGGGTAGAAAGTTTGTCCACACAGAACAAGAGGTTAGGGAGAGAACACTGCATCCTGGGATGCTGGAGGATTGCAATTAGAGCAGCTTATGTATGGGGAGTAGCCACACATTAATAAGACATGCTGTGTAACACAGATCAGAGATAAATGTGCCCTTGGAGTGTTGTGATTTTAAGTCACCTAAAGTGTTCTTAAAACTATTTTCAGGTGTTAATGTGTGGATAATCTAGGAATTAAGAGCTCTAGGACAGTGCTGTAGCAACTAAGTTTGGTGCCTGGGGCAAAGCCCACAGTGGCAGCCTACCCTTGCCCTGAGCATAGATCTGGGGGGCACACGTGAGGTCCCTGTCAGTTTTACTTTTATAATGGTTCTATAATATTTTAAAGACTGCATATTCCAAAATAGAATATAGGGTAGACTATGAGGCAAATGGTGGGTGATGCTATTACTGAGACACATGACCACTGGATAAGGAAGTAACATCAGACAATAACAGAAAACATGCCATTCTTCACATCTCCTCTAAGTATCATAAATATTTTGGGAAAAATACTGAGTTTGCTGTAACTGCTGCCCATTTTACATGAGGCACTTTCAACCTGAACCTTCTTCTTCAGTAAACCATATCAGTGACAATAACTGCAATTATATAGACCTAAATAGATACCTAAATACTACTTTTATAGTTTGTTGAAAATAAATGTGTGCTTTCCTACATTTTTTAAATTATATTATTATATACGAAAACTGTGTGAGAACTAACAATAAAGAATGGATCCCATAGACAGAAATAAAATGTTCTCTCTGTCACTTACTTAAAGTAGAATATACTTTGTTTAGCTGATGCTCACAGATTTCAGATTAAAATGAGTGGGATAAGGAAGAGGAACAGGGGTCTCTGGCTTGTCAAAATGATTTTGCTTGCATTTCTATTCCTGGAGTACAATACAGAGAAACAGATCAGGTTTATGTACTTTAAAGTCTTTAAGTCTGTCATAAAGCTAGTTGTCTGTATCACCCAGGGCACCTATACACATGCAGCGAGACTGCTCCAACACGCTATAATTACAATGCATTTGAGCAGACTTGCTTAATTGAGTCTGCTAGAGTGTGATAATCACTGCACTCCAGCAGACATATGTATCAATGTCCCCACACTGAAAAATGGCAGTGGGGGTGTTTTAACTCTAGAGCCACTCTAATTAAAGCACCCCACACCCCTGCCACTCCTGAAGCACATGTATAAATGCTCCCAAAGCAACCCTGAAATCTGGCAACCTTGGGCTTTGGAAGCTGAGTTCAGTTGAGTGGATTTTACTTTCCTCTCAAGGCAATTTTGCATAACCTATTATTAACACATTTGATTTATGCCAAAAATACAGATTTTGACACTGCAACCTGATTACCTATTCAACTAGGCACTATTCTTTACCACCTTTCTTCTGTGATGTTGACTCAGTTGTTGATTAGGTTGTCAAATGTTTGACACACAACAGTTTGCAAATCCTGTTTTGAATTTATTGATATTTGGTTTATTTCAAACCACTAGAAAGGCTAGATAATCTGCTATAATTAGTAAACTCTTACTTGAGTGATCCAGAACTGAAATAGAAGTGATGCAGTGTGAGAGAAGAGTCAGGAGAGGCAAAATAATCCTGAAATTACTCTCTGGAAAAGTACCAGCTGTTAAATGTCAAACCCACCATTCTATGTTGATAGAAAGGAGATAATTTTCTTGTCAAATTAGAAAGTGGCCTCCATGGTTATGGATTACCCATGAGCCAGAGCATATAGTTAATTCTCATCTACATAGTAGTACCACTTTCTCTCCCTTGTATACAGAATTTAGAATATGGATCCATATTTTTGAAAGAAGACAGAAAATACATTAGAAGACAAGTTTATTTATATTTTCTACATAAACTATCAAAGACAAAAAACAAATATAATTGCATAAGACCTTTGTGAATGACTCCACTGTCATCTGATCAATTGTTTAAAATGCTTTGTTTTTCTCATTAATAGATTTTCCTGTACAGTGAAACATCAGATCTTTACAGACAGATTTTTCCTACTATTGCATAATTTAGTACTACAGAAATTGTTGAAGTTTCATTATTATTTGACTGACTATCTGCAGCTTCCCTTAGGGCTTGATTGTGCTTCAAATAAGCCCTTAAATGATCACTTGCAAACTAATGGTGCTCCCACTGAAATCAGGTTATACTTATTTCCCGAGCCAAGAGCTAACATTTGATGCTTTTACTTTTGATTCCTCTAAATCACCATGTAAATGTTTTATTGCTAAGCCTGCTCTACAAAGACTTTAGTAGCATGCCTACCTAAGCATATAAAATGGCTCACCTTCATAACCAGTTCAATAAGAATTTACCTCTGTCATAACTCTATTATTTCTCTTGTAGAATTTAATTTATTGTTTGTATTTAGTACAACACGGCAGCTCAAAAGCATATTGCGTATTTATCCACATGCTCCTGGAGGTGGAGGGCAGGGGCACTCTAATTAAAACACCTGGAGCATCATGTGCATCAGCATCCCCACACTGAAAAATGGTGGTGAGGGTGCTTTAACTAAAGGTCATTGAATAAACTTAAGTTAAAACACCCCACCAACATTTTTCAGCACAGGGACTCTGATACACGTGACAATGGAGTCTGCTGGAGTATGTGAATTACCATGCTCCAGCAGACTTGATTGAGTCTGCTATGATGTACTGTAATAACAATGCAACAGAACAGCCTCTCTGCTCACGCATTGTGCTGAGTGGTGCACAAGGATAAAATGAACATCAAGAGCTATAGGCTTTACAGGAGGGATAGAATAGGGAGGAAAGGTGGAGGCATGGCACTCTACATCAAAGAGCAATTCACATCCTCAACGAGCAGCACTGGGTCAGAGGAGGGGCAGACTGAAGTGCTCTGGGTCAGATTACAAGGGGGTTGGGGGAAAGGGACTTAATAGTGGGCATCTACTACAGACCACTCAACCAGGGGCAAGAACTTGACTGGAATTCTCAGGTCAGCTCACAGAGGCAGTTAGGTCAAAGGATGTGGTCATTATGGGGGACCTAAACTATCCGGACGTCTGCTGGGAAGAACAGTCGGCCAGGTCTGACCACTCACATAGGTTCCTAGCCATGTTACAGGACCTCCATCTAACCCAGGAGGTGCACAGTCCCACCAGGGGAAATGCCTTGTTAGACCTGGTCCTGGCCACAGGCAATGACCTGGTGAGGGAACTGTGGGCACTCAATCACCTGGGCAACAGTGATCATCGCCTACTGCAATTCACCATCCAGCACATGGCGGCAAAGGCCTGCAGCAAGACAGTAACCCTGGACTTCAGGAGGGTGGATTTCAATGAGGTAAGGAGATTAGTTGGGGAGAGACTGAGGTGCTAGAGGGGAGGGGAGTTGGGAGTCCAAGAAGAGTGGTTGTTCCTTAAGGAGATAATCCTCCAAGCTCAAAGGGTGGCAATCCCAAAAAGGGTCAAAGGGAGCAAAAGTGCTCAAAAGCCCCCTTGGCTAACAAAAAGCATCCAGGAATGTCTCAAGGCTAAAAAAGGGCATACACCCAATAGAAGGGAGGGGCCATCACCAGGGAGGACTATACAGCCATTGCTCAGGTTTGTAGGGGGGGTGTTAGGAAGGGTAAGGTGAAGATGGAACTGGGACTAGCAACCCAGATCAAGGACAATAAGAAGTCCTTTTTTAAATACATAGGGGGTAAAAAGAAGGTTCTGGGTAATCTAGAGCCTCTGTGGGACACGCTAGGAAGTCTGGTGGTCGCACCAGATGTCAAAGCTAACTTATTTAACAACTTCTTTGCCTCCATTTTTCTGAGCAGGGACCAGGTCATCCCCCCCATCATGATCCCTGGCAGTCCCAGGGGAGGTGCAGCCAGGCCCAGGGTCGGAATGGACCTAGTCAGGGACCTCCTGGTGGGACTGGATGCATTTAAATCAGCAGGTCCTGATGATCTCCACCCCAGAGTGCTGAGAGAATTAGCAGAGGTCATTGCGGGTCCCCTGGCACAGCTTTATGAGCACTTGTGGTGCTCTGGTGAGGTGCCAGAGGACTGGAAGAGGGCCAATGTGGTCCTCATTTTCAAAAAAAGTGAGGAGGGAGGACCCAGGAAACTATAGGCCTGTTAGTCTTACCTCGGTCTTGGGGAAGCTCTTCGAGAAAATTATCCAGGAGCACATCTGCGAGGGACCATTAGGGGAGTGTATGCTTAGGGGCAACCAACATGGTTTCATCAGAGGCAGGTCCTGTCAGACCAACCTGGTGACCTTCTATGATCAGGTCACTAAATCCTTGGATGTAAGCATTGCAGTGGACATAGTCTTTCTGGACTTTAGAAAAGCCTTCGACATTGACTCTCACCCTATTCTCATTAAAAGATTAGGTGACTGTGGTGTCAATCC
This sequence comes from Alligator mississippiensis, assembly GCF_030867095.1. Lineage (NCBI taxonomy): Eukaryota > Metazoa > Chordata > Crocodylia > Alligatoridae > Alligator > Alligator mississippiensis. The sequence continues at coordinate 62,923,631 of NC_081825.1, forward strand.
CTACAGTCAGATGGGTCACCAATTGACTGGAGGGCCATACCCAGAGAGTAGTGGTGGACAGGTCTTTTTTGACATGGAAGGATGTGGGCAGGAGGTTCCTCAGGGCTCGGTCCTTGGGCCTGCATTTTTCAACATCTTCATCAGCAACTTGGAAGAGGGGGTAGAAAGCACCTTGTTCAAATTTGCAGATGACACTAAGATGTGGGGGGAGGTGGGCATGCTAGAGGGAAGGGACAAGTGGCAATCAGATCTGGACAGGTTACAGAGGTGGGTGGATGAGAACAGGATGGGTTTCAACACTGACAAGTGCAAGGTACTGCACCTGGGGAGGAAGAACCAGCAGCATACCTACAGGCTGGGGAACTCCCCTCTTGCCAGCACAGAGGCAGAAAAGGATCTTGGAGTCATTATTGACTCAAAGATGAACATGGGCCGACAATGTGAGGATGCAGTCAGGAAGGCCAACCGCACCTTGTCATGCATCCACATCACGAGCATCACAAGCAGGTCCAAGGAGGTGATCCTCCCCCTCTATGTGAACTTGGTCAGGCCCCAGTTGGAGTACTGCATCCAGTTCTGGGCACTGCACTTCAGGAGGGATGTGGACATCATTGAGAGGGTCCAGAGGAGGGCCACTCACATGATCAGAGGGCAGCAGGGCAGATCCTATGAGGATAGTCCTATGAGGATAGTCTACGGGATCTGAACCTGTTTAGCCTCCACAAGAGGAGGCGGGGAGGGGATCTGGTGGCTGTCTATAAACTGGCCAAGGTAGACTAGCAGGCAATAGGAGAGTCCCTGTTCCCCTGAGCACTACTGGGAGTAACAAGGAACAACGGCCATAAGCTGACAGAGCAGATTCAGGCTGGATATCAGGAGGCACTACTTCACAGTCAGGACAGCTAGGATCTGGAACCAACTTCCAAGGGAAGTGGTGCTTGCTCCTACCCTGGGGGGTCTTTAAGAGGAGGCTAGATAGACACTTTGCCGGGGTCGTCTGACTGCAGCATTCTTTCCTGCATGTGGCAGGGGGTCGGACTTGATGATCTGCTCAGGTCCCTTCTGACCCTACTAACTATGAAACTATGAAAGATGGCCTCTGAACCAAGTGCTTTACTGTTTAGTAAATCATAGGGTGTGTATAATAAATTATTGGGAGTAATAGGAAAAAGAAAAATGAAGAAAACACTAATAAAGTTATGAATATCTGTAGCCCAGATATAAGTATACCTCAACTATTTCAAGTAAATTTCATAAAAGGACCACAAAAATATTAAGCTAAAAAGGTAAAGAATAAACATGAAAAGTCTCTGCTGACCACCTGTCAAGACTGTACTAGTTGGACAGTTTTCTATGGCCTTAATGGGAAAGTGGATCTTGAAGACAGATTATAGGCCTGTGCGAAGCAGCAAGTATTTGATTTGGATTCAGACTTGGCCAATTTGGAGGGACAGTGATTTGATTCAGTGATTTAGATCTGACGCCAATTCTGAGGGCACAAAGCCTGCCAAGGTTCAAGGAGATAGGTGCAGGGGTTTCTATGAAAGTGACCCTCAAACTGTTGAAAGCAAAACTCATATCACTTGTGTGCATTAAGGCAGAGTGGGACAAAAACAGTAGGGATGGTAGCTCCTAATGTGAGCATGAGGTCTGCCAGGTTTCATGCAGAGCAGTGCATGGGTTTTTGTGAAAGTGCACCTCAAGGTTCTGAAAGCAAATAAAAAATGCAAATAGGTGAGGGTGAGGAGAATGGCATGCACTCTGTCTGCACATGGAGCCTGGGGAACCCCAGGAGCAGGAAGTTCACCTTCAGGAACACCAGCTGCTCCACCAAACCAGGATCCAAGGAGGTGTGAGGGGGTGTCACAACATCACCAGCAATGCTGAACACCCTCTCACTTGGAACACCGGTCAGTGGACAGGACAGGTATTCCCGGGAAACTGTGGCCAGATCCTGCCACACCTAGCTGTGGGGTGCCCAATAGGCCAAGGGGTCACAGTACAGCAGCTCCACATCCTCAGAGAGATAGGTAGTCACCAAGGCCTCTGTGCTACCTGCCCGATGGTGGGATCTGGTGCCTCTGGACCCCAACCTTGAAGCCACGCCCTTGGCACATATTGGCAACAGCTGTGGTGGAGGAGATTGGCTCATGGTTGGAGTGCTGGCACAGGAAAGTGGATCCCCCCATTCCACATCCCCCTGCCTGTGCTCTTCTGCCTCCCTGACTCTGTTCACCAGCAACTCTGTCCAGTGATTGAGGGTTTTGCTGCTGTAGATGCTCCCCTTCACCATCAGGTCACACATGCCTGCCAGCAGGTGAACCATACTAGACTGCAATGGATCCAGCTGGTTCTTAATGCCCTCCTTCAGCTGTTTCATCAGTGCCTGCACCTCTGGTGAAAGTGGCTTGCCTCAGCCAGGAACATCTATTCCCTGGAACCTTCCCATTTCAATCTCAAGCTCCTTCACTAAGGGGATCACCTGGCTAAAGAGAGCATCACCAGCACTGAGGCTCCGGTGGGCTTGAGGAATGGCTTGAGGACCACCACAATCTGGGAGATGGTATCCCACTTTGTTTTATTAAGGGTGCCACTCATCCCAGTCTCCCCAGCCAAGGCCATCTCATGGGTGACCTTCTGTTGCTCAACCAGCGTTTCCAGCATCAGGTGTGTGGAGTTCCACCAAGTCTCCACATCCTGCATGATTTTGTGCTGTGGGATGCTCAGCTCTGCTTGTTTGTCCCACAGAATCTTATCCTCCTTTGATACCACGGTGGAAATAGCCCACCATCCTCTGGCATGTTGAAATGAGCTGGCTGGTAGCGATGGCACCATCACTGGGAGTTCTGTCCCCTTTCAAGGTGTCCTTGACTATGAGGTAGAACTTGTGTGCCATGCAGCAGATGCCAAAAGAGTTGACATCACGTGCTGCCTTGAACATGATGCCCTGTTGTCGGTGACCATGAACCAGTGGGTGAGCTCACCTTGCCCCAGGAGCCACCCCTGCACCATGTAGTTCATGGCCACCATGATCTCCCTTGCCATGTGAGACTCATCCATCACCTCCACTTGAAGGATGGTGATCTACTGATGCCCTGACTGTTTGCATTAGTGCCCCAGATGTCTGAGGTGAAGTGCAAGGCTATCTGCAGACCTGTCTTCTGCAGCATCTTCCTCAAGTACTCCCTGCATGCTTCATACAGGGAGGGCACCACCATCCTGCTGAATGTGGTGTGTGCAGGCAATTGGTATGGTGGGGCCACAAGTGCCATGAGCTGTCTGAACCCTGGACGCTCAATAAAGGAGAAGGGCTGGCATCCAGAGCAAGCATCTCCCCAATACTGTGGGTGACCTCATTTGCCTTTGGAACATGCCCCCTTTTGTCTCCACCTTTCCCCCACTGATCCAGGGTGGCCTGCCTCTGCTGCTTGGGGACAGGGGCTTTGAAGTGAGAGGGGGACTTCTTTTTGGGCATGCTCCCACTGGTTCCAGACTGAGGAGAAACAAGGGGAAGGGGGTGCTTCCTCCTGAGATGCAGTAGCATCACCGTGGTGGCAAACTATTTCATGTCCTTGCCCTGGCTGATCTGCCTTCGGCAGTGCTAGCAGGTAGCATACCTGAGGTCATTTGCCACCTCAGAATGATCCCACACTACATTACCGCTTCAGGGTTGAGGGTTGGGATCCTGCCTTATCCCCTTCCTCACCAGGCAGAGGCACAACAGGAGGAGTTGAGCCTCCTGCCCCCACAACCTCCTCTGAAGTGCCTTCCAGAGAAGGAGATCTGCCTCTAGGGGAACTTTGAGGGGTGTGGAGCACAAACCCAGATTCTCCCTCCTCCCCCAGAGTTTCCTTTGCTATGGCCTTCAGCTCCTCTGCTTCCAGATCCATCCCCTCCTCTGGCACTGGAAGGCCACTGGTGGGAACTGAAACTGGGGTGGAAAATGACCAGCTGCTGCTGGTCAGTGGTGTTCGTGCTAGTGGTGCAGGTGCAGACACTGCTACCACCTGCTTGCTCCCACTAGCAGCAGAAGACTTACTGCTTCCAGGAAAGAGGGTGCATCTATGTTTGAGGCAGAGGGAACTTGCAGCTCTCCCCATACCCCCTCTCCCTCCCCTGCCAGAAGACCTGGCACCTGCCTTTCTAGCACATGTCAGAATGTTTGGTGTGCTGCAAAATGTGTGTGTGTATGTAATATATGTTGTGCTTTCCTGCACAGTGATGACACACTATCAGGGAAAACACAGATTTTTTTTTTGGGGGGGGGGTAGAATCAAGACAGACTAACAAGAACAAATAAGAGGATTTTGGGGGAAGAATAAGTTGAAAGGAATAGATAAGGATAACAATAGGGCTTGCAGGCAAGGGTAAGTAGGAAAGGATTGGATACAATTTACAAGAAGAGAGACTAGCTACCAAGAGACTAGATAGCAAGCCAGAGCCTTTCAGATGCTGCTTGTCCAAGAGAGACACAGCTCACAAAAGGCACAGATCACTTCAGACACAGCTTGATCTGTTGTTTCTACATCCCTCCTTGAAAGCACTGTAACTAGAAGGAAACTCAGAGAACGATCGTAGTCACTGGCCAGCTGTCAATATGTCAATATCAGAGCAGTCTTCACCGCTCCCTGGCCTTTTCTATATATGGAAGATCACCCTCTCCCCCTCCCTCTTCTAAGTTTCTGTTTCCTGCAAGCCTTCTGAATCTCCCTGAATTGATTCAGACCTTTTAATGGATTTCTTGATTCGATTCAGATTCTGAGATTTGGCCGCCAAATAAGGCTGAATCTCCTCTAGAACTGAATTGGCTACTGAAGCTTCGCACAGCCCAAACAGATAATGATTTAAAAACTAGACCAAGGAAAATGTGCCACACATTAAGGGGCTCACATAGCATTCCTGGATACTGGTAATCAGGTTAGCACTACTGACAGAGAGGATTAGAAGAAACATTTGGTATTCAGGAGATACAGCAGTGGGTAAAAAGAAAAGGATAAAGTTGAGAAGGAATGTAAAAGTCTGGTGAGGATACAGTCTCATGTTAAATGTGGGGCCAAGAAAATGTTTTCAAGAATACCATTTTCAACAGATCCGAAGACACTGAAATATGTTTCAGGAAGGCCAGCAAGGTGGGGGTTGCACTTGTCAAAAAATAGCATGTTAGGATGTTGTATAAGAGTCCTACCTATGTGTAGAGAAAAAAGAGCTATTATCAATGAAGAAACAAGAGTTGGAAGCATTTGAGTATGCTCATCTGTAAGAAATGGGAAAGGAAGATGACACAAGGTGCTGTAGTGACATGGAGACTGGTGATACTGGCAAAATTGATGGAGAAAGAGGAGAAAAGATAAAAAGTCCAATTCAAGCTGAATGTGAATTATCTAGGAAATCATGGCTGACAGGGACTGAGACATGGCACTGAATGAAAAGTAGCAGATCAGGCACAGAGAGGTAGATTTAATAGTCAGTGCCCCCCTCTATGCTTTACATATATTATGCAATTACCTGTTTAATTGCACAATTCATTTCATAGTTTCATAGTAGCTAGGGTCAGGAGAGACCTGAACAGATCATCTAGCCTGACCCCCTGCCACAGGCAGGAATGAATGCTGGGTTCACAAGACCCCAGACGGGTGATCGTCCAATCTCCTCTTGAATTTGCCCAAGGTAGGGGCGAGGACCACTTCCCTGGGAAGTTGGTTCCAGATTTTGGCCACCCTAACTGTAAAAGACCAGCTAAACTTGCAAATTAACTGTCATGCTTTAAAAGGGTCCAACCAGCTATAAAGTTAGACCTGGGAAATGTATAATAACTTTATTGCTGATTTCTATCTAGCTCTCATTTGAAGGTGTGGCACAGCTATGCTCCAATGGCTGTGGATCCTGTGTGGGGCTGCCAGGGCTAGGAATCAGTTGATGGGACTCCCAGACACAACACTGTCTCATGGCCTGCCCTGGGACAGCACGTATGGCAAGGCAGGAGGCACAATTGTGTGCATCACAAATCACATCCTATTATGCCTTTACATGAGCGTCTAGAGGGACCCACCAGAACAGATGTGGTAGTTGAGAATATGACAGACAATGTGAACACCTAGCGAAAAGGAGGAGGAGGAGGAATAGGACTAAGATAGAGCCAAGCATTGTAAATAATTGGGTAGAGAGGAGAAGGATTTCTTTTAAGTGTATATCAATCATTTATTATAATGTTGTACAACTGTATGTATTATTAATTTTGATAAATATTTTACAATACTAATCTGGCATCCTAAGATAATATGAACTGTTCCCTTTCTTAAGCTCACATTAATGCATTTGTTTTATTTTTCAACTGTTTTCTAGCTTCTTTCTTTTCACTCCAAATTTATTATTCTCTTTCTTTTTTCATCTGCTTAATATTCTCATCTGTAAAGACTATGCTACAAATTTATGGTAGCATAGCCACCGTTACAACTCTTCGGTTCAAAAACAATTTACATTTCCTTTATGTTCTAATATCTACCCCTTCAAATGATCTAACACTCTTTTTGACCCTTATGATAACCTTGCCCTATTTTACCCTTCCACTTGCTTTTTCTTTTCCCTGTCTCCTGACTTAGGTCACCCAGCAGCCTACCCAACAGCCTCTAAAGTAACAGCTTTCTTGCTATCTGCACATCTTTTCCCTTTCACAACCAGAGCCATCAAATACAGTTAATCTCACCTGAGTCCTCACAGTCTTTACACAGGATGGGCATATGCAAGTATTCTATGTCTATATGTCCCTCTGCAGCAAGTTGAAAATAAACGCCTAGAAGAAAGAAGGATGCTGTTACTAGTTTACTGTTCTGATTTACAGTTTAGATCATTTGTAAATGAAAAATAAAGCTGGCCACTTTAACTTTACTGCTTTTAGGAAACACGTCTCATGTCTCTATCTTTGCAGTCATTGAACTGTGTTCTTCTAAGCAACCCCTTCCATCTAAAAGACTTTACCTCAAGGCTACGGCACCATTAATTCATGCATCACCCCTACTATTACCAACAACATTTTCTTTGAAGTGTTTCTTAAATATTCCTGTGCCCCATTCTACCTCATTCCCTTATTCCATTCTGCCTGGTCCTTTATTATCTTTTCATTCCACAGGTGTTAAAAACATGCTCTTCATTGTAATGGTCTTGATGTTCCACCAATCAAGGTATCTTTTGTTCTGCAGTTCTGCTGTCTGTTAGCTGCTCCTGGTAATGAAGTCCTATTCTACTACTCCCCACAAATCAAATCAAAAATCCTTTTCAGTACTGTCCTCCTAAACATAACTCTGACTTACTCAATGACTCACCCACTCCCTTAACTTGATAATTAGAGAAGTCCTACCAAGATTGATCACCTAGTGTTTAATTAAACACTCGGTGTGAACATTTCCTGATTAAACTAAATAACATTTTGCATACTTCAGCCCCAGCCCACGCTCTTCACCTATTCTTCACTTGACTGGTTTACACCCTCAACCCCCTTAAAAATCCCTATTCATCAAATATTTGTTTCAGCTTATTTCCACTTTTCAAATTGTTGTTTTGCAGAAAACTGGGATATTCTTCCTGTAATTCTCAATACACTTTTCAAAAAGTTACTCAAACTCAGATTTTCAAATCCTCTTGTAGGATAAAGAATTTCAGAATCAATTAAAATCAGGAGGATGAAGAAATGTGTAACAGGAACAAAAAAAATCTTAAAAATCAAAGCGAGTTCTAGGATGACCTCCCAGTCCCCTAACAAACTTCACTTGGATGAAGATAGCATTTTATCATTGAGTGTTCTCCAAGGACCAGGACATTATCCCAAACTCTAAAGCTCTAGTCATTTTTTCATCTACTTATGTTCTTTTTTTTTATCCTATTCTGTTAGTGTTTTCTGTTTATTTAGGTTCCATAATATTGTTGATTTTTGACAGAAACAACCCTGCCAAATACACCTAAAGCCTCTTAGCCTTCTTTAGTTGAATATTATAAAGCTGAATTAAACATCCTTAGAAAGAAATATCTAGAGCTGAATATCTAGCTTATCTGTCCCCCTTTTCTGACCTCTATTAAACTTTTTTTTTAAATCAATCTCTTTTTTTGTTTTTGTTTTTACAGCTCATGGTTACTTTCTTCTGTAACATAACCTGCATTTAGTACTAGATTTCTAAGAAAAGAAAAAGAGTTAAGACATTTTCATTCATGTATTTGTCTCTTCAGATCTTTATTATTCCAAATTAAATTTTTAGGCCTCCTAAAATCAGTCAGATGCTAACTTTTATCTGCTGGAAAACTGCTGTAATTTCTATATATATATGCCATATCTGAATCTTGAGAGATCTCATTCTTTTATTTACTTCTGGAGCTTCCAAATAAATATAATACACATTGCCCATTTTTCCTTCTAAATATAAACAACCCAACCAAAACAAGTGGTTTTCTGTCGCATCACTCTTAGTGGATGGCAAAGATTTTGGCTCTGTCTTAGGGTATGGTTCTCCCATCTATATATCGTGTAGGCTAATCCAAAACCATCCACATTGTTCTTATTTTTGAGCATGTCACTAAAGATATCCCATGATCCCTTTGGACCCTTACCAGGAAATGCTCTGTATGCTGCTTGATTCTGTTTTCAGACTTGTTTCCACTTATGGGCAGAAGGAAAAGGAAGTAGAGCATATTGAAAGACAGGATCAGAGATTTATGATATATCTGTGGGCAGAGTTCCTTGAGATTTGCAATGTGCTTGTAAATTACAAACAAAGGGCAGGATAAAATAAACCTGGAGGTTCAGCAAAGCTTCCATGGTCAGACTGAACTGACCCTGGAAATTAAGGGATATAAATGCAGGTGCGATGGGCTTCAGGATGACCTTAAATTAACCCTAATCATCAATGTACACAAACCCCAAGTTTCCCTACTGCATCCTTTGTTGGTAGAAAATGAGATAGGTAAATTTATTTTGCCTACTTTCAGAAGTGGTTATTCAGGAGGAAGATCCAGCAGTATTGTGTAACAAGAAGAGGATTTAAAAAATAAAAAAAGAAAGAGAGAATTCTCTCATTTTTACACTCTACACAAAACATCTACCTGTGCCAATGTAGCTCTTTTTCCTATTAGTTAAGGGAAAGTCTTGCAAACCCATACCTTAATACTTCCTTTGAGGTCCACAACTGTTAGTAAAACACAAGCAAACATCTAAGCTCATCAATGACTCCTTGTATCACTGTCTTTTCATCCCTTAAAAATGCCAGACTCTTCAACCCAAACTAAAAGTAAAAACTGGTCAGAAAGTTCTGCTAATCCTTCATATTTCTGCAAGTCCACTATCATCCATTATTCTGTTCTTATTGGAACACTTTACATTTTAATTGGTGCAACACAACATACAAAATTACATTTTATTGCATTATACTTTAGCTCAGCTTTCCCCTTTGCAAATTTTATTTCCAATGGGCAAAAAATACTGCTATCAAAGAACAATTCCTTTTTTGCTATTGTGTCTGCACTAGTATGGACTGCCTATTCCTATGCCAAGAAGTAGAAAACAATTCATCTCCATCTCAGTTTATAACACTGAACTGACAAAAAATGTAAAGTGAAAAATCATCTCCAAAGGCTATAATACACTGTAATATATCATATGTAATTTCACTCACATTAAGAAAGAAGCAGGAAAAAACTACTATTGCATAGGTGCAAAAAACCTAGATTGCATTATTAATAATGCTATAGTACCACTAAAAACAAATAAATACTATTATGTCTCAGAAGGTAGGGATTTAACATCTTGTTTTTCTCTATGCAAAACATGCTAACAAATACAGTTCTATTTTGCTAAAAGTAAGATCCTTTTAAAATTGCATGGCCTTTCCACAGGTGGACATTTTGTAGGAATTTCAGCACCAAATCTACAGATACAGTGCTTGGAAAATGGGAAAGACTGTAGGTGCATAAATGAAAAAAAAGCATAGAGCAAATAAAAAATGATAAAGACTTAATACTTATCTTAGTTGCGCCATTTTTTTACCATGATAGTCTACTGACTTCAATGGCATTCATCTTGGATTCACACTAATGTTGGAAAAATCAGAATACAGTTCAAACTAAATTAAACTAAATTAGCCTTGAATAAGATTCATAGATTGTTAAGGGCTGGAAGGGACCTTGCAGATCATCGTGTCCATCCCCCCTGCTCTAGGCAGGAAGACAACTTGGGTTAGGTGACCCCAGCGAGGTGACTGTCTAGTCTCCTCTTGAAAACCTTCAGGGTAGGTGGCTGCACCAGATAAAAGGGGAAAAACACACATATATTTAAAATATTTAAGAATAGTCTATTCTTGGAAATTTACCACACAGCTGTTTTGGAATAACTCCCTGTATAGATATACTAAAAAGAGTGCATTTTTCTGACTTGGCAAAATGTGAAAACGTACTCAGGAGTACTCACATTTTGTGAGTACATAATCCAAATAGTAGTATCCACATAATGGCTTGCCCCAAAATAACTATTTCTGCATAGCTAGTTTTGTACATTTCCTAGGGGAGATGAGCACTTCTCAAGAAAGTGTTTTCATGCCCAGAGAAACTAAATGCAGATTCTGACATGACTTTTCTCTGTTTGATACAGTCTATGTCTAAGCCAAACATGTGTTGCTCAGGAGGCATGAATGTTTAAAACTAAAATTTTTCCCACTTGAGATAATCTAATCATTCTTTGCTCCTTGCAAAGCAGCAGGCACAATCTGGTTTTAAATTAGGTTGAGATTACATGTCATAACTAGCACATGCTAACTCTTAAGGAATGTTAGACTGTGCTAAAAGTCAGTCTGTGCTGTGTGCAGTCACACATTATGAGCCAATACTCTCTCTGCTGTGCACTGCTCAGATCTGTAGCTAGAGGCCTGGTGGCTAGGACTTGCCAAGTCTGCTCCATGTCTGCACCACTTGACAGCTCTCTAGGCACAGTATGTGGGGAGGCAACCCCAAACCACTTGGATCACTCCCTCACAACCCTATCACCCCCTTCACACCTTGTTTGACTCCCCACTCCCTGAATCCCCCTGATTGCCCCCTAACCTCCCCCATCAGCCTTTCCATCCCCAGCTCAGTTCCTTGAAACACTGATCAGAGCAAGAGAGATAGTGACAGTGGGAGGAGTTGCCTCTGCTGCCTGCTTTGAGGCTCCGTGAAGTCTGTGCCACTCCCAAGTACAGGTCCAACCCCTTGTGGGCCCTGCATCTTCTTCACAGCTCCCTGTGGGGAAAGGGGGTCACAGGGAAGACAGGAAGGTGAAGAGCTGTCAGGCAGCTTCACTGGGACATCATAAGACCAATGCAGGCAGATGCCAGGTAGACCTGCAGTTGTCAGGTAGCTCCCTGCTCCCCTTCCCTGTCAGGATCTGCTGGGCAGCCACAGGGCCCAACAGGGCAATGCAAGTTTTACCTGGGGTATCTCTTTGCAGCCCAACAGCTCCTGTCTGATCATTTTTCTCTTTCCGCTGCCCCACATCTGCTTCCCCCTCCACCCCTTCCTCCCTATCCCATGCCCCCCTCCCCCTTGCAGATTTTAAGTGCTCTTAATGTATTCTAATTATAATGTGGAATTTCACCCTTACATGAACAAGTTCACACAGAAAACCCATGGCAATCAGGAGAGGAACCTGAGAACTAGTGCTGCGCCCAGAGCAGAATATTTTTGATAAATGAAATGTTGGAACACGCTGCTTCACTGAATGGGAACATGTTGAAAAGATAATTTGGCTCTGAATAATTTTTTTTTCCTGGAAAGGGTTTTATTTATTTATTTATTTACTACTACTACTAAATAAAAGACAGATTTATTTATTATTTCTCAGTTTTTGGCCTCAAGGACAGAGACTCTCTTATACCTGCTAAGGTTCTATGGCCAGGGGCTGCCCCTCCCCTCAGGTGGAGGTGGTAGGGCTCCCTGTTGTTGGGGGCCCCGTGCCACCATACAGTTTGTTTCGCATTAAATCTGCCATTGCTTCCTTCAGAATAATATTGTTTTCAAAAGCTACAAAATTAATGGCCTTCAGCTATGTATAGAAGAACTTCTTCAATATTGTGAATTATATGAACACAAATTGGGTAGATAGATGTTTTACCAGAAGATGGGGAAAAAAAAAAAATGGCTCTTTACCAGAAGAGAAGGCATATTGATTTGACCTAGGTCCCCAGCATCTGTATAAATATATACAGATATATATATAAAAAAAAAAAGCCCTGGTTCAGCAGGGCTTTTTGGAGATTATTCTAAAGCTGATTCAATTACCTATCAGATAAAAACACCAAAAAGTACTGATGAAGCACCCAATCTATATAGAAGTTGGGCGAGCTGGGTCAAACTAATGCATTACCTCTTCTGGGCATGTGCTGCACTTGTCATGGGGGAACACTGAGCTTAAAGGAAAGCACATTTTTTTTGTTTGGGGTAGGGGGGCTAAGTCTTTAAGAAGCCAAAGCAGCCTTTCCCTACTTTCTGTGATTACCGTAGACAACACTGTGAACCTGGCTGCCTGGGAAGATAGAAATCATGTTAGTTTTGAGGCAGTTCTTTCTCTCACTAGCATTTGTCTCTTCTTCCTGCACCACATCTCAAAGAGTAAGACACTTCTCTTCACACACCTAAAATTTTTAACCTGAGCTGCCTCCTCTGATGCTGTGATGAGAGGCTATACAACATCTTAATTCATGCCTGCTGTTGAATAGTGTACTGGCTATTCCTAAACTGCAATATAAAGAATGTTATCTTCCTAAGGCAAAGGTGATCTTCTATGTGTACAGTAAGCCTGTGTGAAGTGGCTAGTATTTACTTTGGATTCGGATTCAGCCAATTCAGGGGACAGTGATTCGATTCGGTGATGCTGCCAGGTGAGAGGGGGCAGTTCCCACTGCCCCCCCCCCACTACCCCATGCTTCATGGGGGGTTCTGCCATGAGCCCCCAGAAGCTCTGATGGCCACTGTAGCAGCTGGTAAGTGCAGGGCTTTTTTTATTATTTTTTTTTTAAGAGCTGGGAGCTGGGGCTGGACGGGGCAGGCATGGGAGGGGGCTAGGAGAGCGAGTGGGGGATGGGGGCTTGTGACAGGGTCCCACACTCATCACAAGGCAGTGGGGGTCACCTCCCTCACCTAGCAGCAGCTAGTGAGTGCGGGTTTTTTTTTTTAAAGAGCTGGGAGCTTGGACCAGGCGGGGCAGCCATTAACATGGCTGGGAGAGAGAGTGGGGGTTGGGGCACTCAGGGGGCTTGGGGAGCAGGCAGGGGATCGGGCCTGGTGGGGGCCTCCCCATGGTCCCCTCCCCACTCCTCCAATTCCCCAACCCCTACGTACCAGCATGGAGTCCAGGTCTAGCTCCAGCTCCCTGCATTGGTGAGTGGGGATTGCCTGAACCTCCAAAGCTCTCTGAATCTTTTCCAAATCAAGTTGGAGAGCTCTTTACTGGTCTCTCAATTTGATTTGGATTTGGAGTTCGGCCGCTGGATCGGGCTGAATCTCCTCAGAATCAAATCAGCACCCAAAGCTTCACATAGCCCTAGTGTGTACAGCATGTGTGTGTTTGTACATCATGTAACAAACTGGGGTCCTGTACACAACTTCTGGGTATGATCACAAATTAGAAAATAAATAATAGTGTCAAAAAAAATTCTACTTAAAGGGTGATTGTTGCTGGAACTTTGCTGGTTGTGTGATTGACTCTTTCTGACCCACCAGCTGGCAGTATGCATGCTGGTACCTTTCTGTGGGGATAGGTTTTTTGGAGTTGCTGACTCCTGAGTTTACTGACTTCCCCCTGAGTGGCAGGGAGCAATGAAGGCAGCCAGCTCCAGCATGTGGGCCTTCCCTCCTGTGCTACATGAGTGTGGGGGCTGCATGTGCAGGGCAGGGAGCTCCGGCAATAGAGAAGGCCTGGCAGGGGCTGTGCTCCTTCCCGCAATGTGCAATGCTGGCCGAAGCCATGTGCCACCAGGTGGCAGCACTTGCACCAGCCACAAGCATCCCAAGTGCCTCTGCCTGCTTCTGTGCCATGGGATTAGTGTGGGGAGGCCCACACTCCCCACCCTCCCCTAGACCCCACAAATGCCACACACCTATACCCTGCCCCCACACACACAACCACACCCCCTCAACAAACCCCTCCACATATTCTTCCACATTGAACTATATACACAACCGCCCACACCCCAACACACACACACACACACACACTATACAAAACTAAGAATTTATTTTTTGAGTTTTTATGCAATCAACTCTATATACAGTATACAAACACAAGGCATAACAAAATTTTTTTTTTAATATAAATAAAATATGCTATAGTAGGTGTTTGACTTTTAGTTTATGATTTGTTTTTGTTTTCTGGTTCTAAGTTGACAACCCCCTTCCCACAAGGAGTATTTCCAGGTGATGTAGGGTGGGACTTCTGGTGGCAAAGGTCAGGGGTTAGGGGTGGGACTTCCAGTCCCAAAATGATGACCAGTGGGTGGGGCAACTGTCAAAGGCTGGGGCTATCCATGTGGCCCTCAATCTCACCAAACCTTGTTAAGCAGTCCTCCACCCAAAATAATTGCCTGCCCCCAGACTAGGATAATGGGACCTGGATGTTGCTTGAAGCAGAATAATAATTATTTTAATTTCCATAATAAAAACAAGTTTTACTTAATGTGAAATATGCGGGGGAAATGACCAAAAAAAAATCAAGAATTATCAAGTAACAGCAAAGGGTAACTTAAGAATGAAGTCAGTTTACTCTAGATGAACAGCTTAAGATCATTCATTTTGTAGTTACACTGTATATCTTGATTAAACAAATTAAGTCTTCAGTGCGAGCCAGTCTTATGAGGCTTTTTCTAACTGTTCAGTAATTTCAGATCTCAATACATTATGCAACTTATGATCAATATTTCACAGCTTACTCCAATACTTTTTTACTCTTGACTTCTTTTCCATGTTTATATTGTTTCACATTTTGTCGTTGAGGTGTTAAGTCCTCATTTTCATCTGACTCCTAATCAAACATCTTTGTAACATTGTATTTGTAATATCATAATTGTGATCAAAATTAGCATTGAGACAAGGCTTCAACATAATTGCATTTCTGCCAATTACAGTCTCCATTGTGTGCTTTAGCTTATTTCATGTTTAACTGATGAAGCTTGATTGTTCACCCAGACTGAAGGAGATACCTTCCAAATGCACATTTTCTTTCAGATGTCTTTGTGGTCTTCTGAAAGATATTCAGTGAATACCCAATTAACTGCACCTATAGTTGGTATTGTCTGGTATCCTCTTACAACAATGGCCATTTTCTAGCTGTAACTGAGTGAACTCCTATTTTTGCCTCTTAGCATGTTAACCTCCAGGTAATCCTAGCAACTGCTTTGTTTCCAGGCTAAATGGTCATGTTAGCATTTTTCTTGCTACAATAAAATTTGATTTAGTTTCCTTTTATAATTTATATCATACAATCAGTCTTAGCCACATCGGATTCACAGTGAAAGCAGAGGATTGAGTGGTACTGATCTGCAGATGCAAAATATCTTTTGAAGTTTCAACGTTGTTCTAATGTTGATAAACTAGGGCCCAAATATAGGGCCCCGACGTTGATAAACTAGGTCCTAGTCTTTATATCAGGGATGGAGAACCTCTGAGGCCACCAATCAGCCAGGGACTCCATTTCCCAGCCGCCCTTGTCCAGATGGCTTGTGCTGGTCTCCATGGAGGCCTCAGCCATGCTGGCAGAGCACGCAGCAGAGCAGTGCAGGGGGCTGCTCCAGAGCTTCCGGGAACATGAGACAGGGGCCTCTTGCTCCAGAGCTGCAATCTGGAGCAAGAGGCCCCTGATTGCAGGGGGCCCATGGCCCTCTGGAGCAAGAGGCCCATGGCAGGGGCATGCAGGGGGCAGGGCAGAGGCACGCATGCAGGGGAATGTGGCTCTGCCCCAGCTCCAGACAGGCTGTCACTGCTTCAAGGAATTGGGGCAGAGCCACAATTCCCTGCATGCATGCCCCTGCCAGGAGCATACAATACAGGCTACAGATTGTGCCTCTCCCCAAGCTCTGGAGCAAGCTGCCCCCATCCCACATTCCCAGCAGCTCTGGAGCAGCCCCAATGCTGCTGCACGTGCTGCTGGCGTGGCTGAGGCTGGGGTCTTCATGGAGACCAGCACAAGCCATGCGGGCATTGGCAGTTGGAAAACGGAGTCCCCGGGCAACTGGATCCAGGTCTGCGGGCCAGACATTCCTCATCCCACTTTATATAAATAAGAAGGAAGACATAATCTATACCAAGGACAGCTTACTACTCAAGGAAAAGATGTACAAAGTGAAGGAAAAGAGAACTAAAATGATATTTCTAAAGTCATACAAGGGGTCAATGAGCAAAGCAGATTTAGGACCAGTATCTTTTGTCTCATTATCCAATCCCCTTCCCCTTCAAGCCCATTGCTTTACGTGAAGACTCACAGCTGCAGTATTTTCCCTGGCTGAATGAACTTTTGAGGAGGCCAAGTAACAATATGGAGACAAGTGTGAACAAAAGACCTATCCCCAGAGAAAGGTACCACCATGCATACTGCTAGCTGGTGGATCAGAAAGATTCAATCTAATTTGTGGTCATACCCAGGAGTCATGGATCAGGACCCCAATTTGTTACATGGTGTACAAACACACACATGCTGTACGCACAGAAGGTCACCTTTGCCTTAAGAAGCTAACATTCTTTATAATGCAGTTTAGGAATAGCCACAAATCTATTCAACAACAGGCATGAATTAAGATGTTGTATAGCCTCCCATCACAGCATCAGAGGCTGCGACTCTGGTTAAAAATTTTAGGTGTGCGAAGAGAAGCGTCTTACTCTTTGAGATGTGGTGCAGGAAGAATAAAGAGACATGTGCCAGAGAGAGAAAGGCCTGCTTCAAAGCTAACATGATTACAATCTTCCCAGGCAGCCAGGTTCACAGTGTTTTCCATAGTAGACATAGGACACCTATACACATGCCTGACTCCTGCTCCATTACATTCTAATGAGAACAGGTCAGAGCACACTTGATTAATCAAGGCTGCTGGAGCATGCTAATTAGTACATGTAAAGATGCCCATAAATAGTAAGGAAAGAATTTGTGTTCATATGGCCATTATGAGGATGTTCCAAAGGCTGAATAGCCATAAAAACTATCAAGAAAACTACTTCAGAGTCTCTGCTGAAACAAAGTAAAATTTCTAGAGTGAAGAGAGAGATTTGAATCAGAAAATATATATTGCACTGCATATTGGCTAGGGCATGCTTTCCACTGGGCAGGATTAATAGACTTGTGGTGAGGCAAGTGCACATTTTGCTGCTGGAAAGAATTGTGGAACAGTACCAGTGACTATGTAGCTAACTGAAGTGTATACAATATATATGCAGATGTGGGGAGATAGGGGGCTGTGTGACACTGCTATCCAGAGATTGGTATAAGCCCTCTGGCCACTTATTTGTTCTGCAAATGCCAGGCATCATATGAAAATAAAGACTGATCTAGCAGATGCCTGTATTTTGTCATGATTTACAAATCAACAAGCCAATGCCTCCGGCCTTTTCTTAAAATAATTCAGTTAGATAAGGAAAAAAGGTAACAAACATTCTGAGTAGCTTTTTTAAAACTTGGTACTATATCCTCTAGGAAGGCCTGAAATTCCCACAAGTCTGACAAATCTGGAATGCTTTCCTATTTCAGTAAACAGCCCAAAATGACAGAACAAACTGCTCTTGTCATTACCTAAAGCAACAACAAAAAATTATCAAGGTGCCATTAATAAGGAAGTCTTTTCCCTTAATGTGAAAATGGCCAAGTACAACTTTGTCTAATTTGGATAACAGCGTGTTCATATGAGGCTGACTGAGGGTGTTTCCAATAAGAGCTGTCACGGGCTGTGGTCTGATTTAAGCACTAATCTTGAAGCCTGTCAGGGGAAAAACAAAACTTTTCAGCTACATTTATGCTTGCTTAGTTCCCAAGGGCATTTTTTAGACCTCTCTAATTAAGGCGATGCTTTACCAGCTCTGCTGCAGTTGCAGGTAATTGGCAATCACTGACGGCAGGGGTTTGATGAGGATTTACTTTCTTTAAAAAATCATAAATTTGTTTTCTTTGTCAAATTTCTCTAAGAGTGATCTCACAGATCATTGTAATGAATTCTTGAGTTGTTCAGATTCAAGTATCTGAGCCATTTTATACTGAAAAATTCAAAGAATCCAACCATCAAGATTTGGATTTCCCAAGGCTGCCAAATGCAAAACTTTATCCTACCAACATTACTCTAGAGAGTTATTTTTAGTAGATTTTTGTCTGTTTTCAGGTTCTGACAACATAGACTACAGATGAGGCAAAAAGGATTTGAAAAAAAAAAGAAAAGTACATTTTGATTTGAATCCCATATCATGAATGCATTAGTAATTTTCAACTTCTAACGTAAATTTTAAATTCGTTTTCTAAACCAAGGCCCTGGTTTTGTATTGTGATCTATGTTCACAGGCTGAAACCAAAGAGGTTTTTGGAGACAAGGGAGTTGGTTTGTATGTATATCATA
This sequence comes from Alligator mississippiensis, assembly GCF_030867095.1. NCBI lineage: Eukaryota > Metazoa > Chordata > Crocodylia > Alligatoridae > Alligator > Alligator mississippiensis. Next base: position 62,942,224 of record NC_081825.1, read on the forward strand.
ATGTAGCATTAGAGCCAAAAACAATTTAGGAGAAGAGAATTAATTTGACCCAGGAAGTCTATTCCATAGGGCTGGGCAAATTCTGAAATCATACACACACTTTTTTTTGTAGTTACAAAAATATATATTTTTAATCACTATTGTCATCATCATCATTATTGCCCTCGTTGACTTCATCTCTGTTGTCATCATCATCCCATAACCACTTTCTTTAGGGGTTCCACCCCTGAACAGTCTATGACAGCCTTGCCTCTTCCATATGATCTCTGCCATCTCCTCCACAATGTCTTCTACTATTTTCTTGTAGTATCCTGGCATATCACTTAGTCCCATTTTGATACAGGCCTTTACTGAGAATTGTGTGCCTGTACACAAGCAGGTTCCTTGCCTTTCACGAGGCATTTCACACACACATGGATACATATATCTACAGTATCATTTCATGATTTTAAATTAATTTGAATGAATTTGGATCTTTTGTATGTCGTTCAGCAATTAAGACTGATAATTATTTTGCTAGATCATAAACAGTGCTAAGTGGTTTAGAATGAAAAAAATTCTATAGAAATGCTTTTGAGTTTTACACAATTAATAGAGATTAACTTATATATATATTATTCCTTTAAACTACTGTTTAAAATGCTGAATGAATGTAATTTAGTATTACATAAAATTATTAAAAACTATTAAAAGGTATTATTTCATATTAATAGTTTCCTTTAGAGAATTAACCATGTAGAAAACAGACATAATGTTGAAGAGCACCTTCTGCTCCATTTGTGGTCACACAAACATCCTCATCAAATCATGAGGTAGTAACATGCCCACAGCAACCACAACAACCCTACAGCCGGGGAATAGAAACATACAGTGTGACCTACTTACTCAATAAAAACTAATGCATGAATCTTTAATTTTAAATGTTGATATTTTAAATGAATAGCTAAAGAACCATCTACAGACCAAGATGTATTTCCAGCAGTTTGTTTTTTTTATGCTTACACTGGAATTTGCTTCCTTATATTTCACTTGTTTACTCACAAAACCAGCTCTTGCACAGTGACCATATTCCATAATCTGTACAAAGACTAGCACATTTTAGAAGTTAAATAAATATGTAGGAAACATAAATCTTCTATGATATATATATCCATTTAAGAAAGTTATTTACAAACAGTTCCTAACAGTACAAACAATTTATAAGGAATCAAAAGGGAAAAAAAAATTGATTAAATGCTTTCCAAAAAATGAGTTGTCCAGCCCTACAATTCTCTTTTTTAGGTTGACTTTAATCTCATCTTGTTTGATTCATTATAGTCCACTGTTTCCTTCTACCTTCCTCAGACAGAAAAGCTATGCTTAATGTTTATCTTTAATTGGATTCATTAAACTCTAAATGGTACAGGTGAAGTAGGTTCCATGAATTACTGGACTGAGTCAAGATAAGCACTCATGAGATGAACAGGAATGTAGTCAGTGGTGGAGATGTAATTTTCCTAACATCTTACTCTGCAGGAACTGTCAAAATCACTTACCAACTTAACAGAAAGAAACACAAACCAACAAAGACCACTTTAGTCAAAGATTTTGACCTTTCCATTCTTTAAAACCCAACATTTTAATGCAAGGAAGAACATAGGGAGATTTTGGGTATACATACTAGATCTTTTCTTAAGGCTTCCTAAATCACCGCATATTTGAATCTGAAATTGATTAAACAAAACTAAATGGGCTGGGAGAAGGCTTATGAACATGAACCACCAATGCCAGACCTCAGCCAGCAAGGCCAGACATACCTTGTCGTGCATCCAAAGGTGCATCTCAAGCCGGTCCAGAGAGGTGATATTCCCCCTCTATGCAACTTTGGTCAGGCCGCAATTGGAGTACTGCATCCAGTACTGGACGCCACACTTCAAAAAGGATGTGGCCAGCCTGGAGAGGGTTCAGAGGAGGGCCACCCACTTGGTGAGAGGGCAGCAGGACAGGCCCTACGAGGAGAGACTGAAGGACCTGAACCTGTTCAGCCTCAGCAAGAGGAGGCTGAGGGGGGACCTGGTGGCTGCCTACAAGCTCATCAAGGGGGATCAACAGCAAATAGGCAGAGCTCTTTTCTCCCCAGCACCACGTGGAGTGACAAGGAACAGCGGTCATAAGCTGATGGAGAATAGGTTTAGATTGGAGATCAGAAGGCAATATTTTATAGTTAGGGTGGCCAAAATCTGGAACCAACTTCCCAGGGTGGTGGTCCTCACCCCTACCTTGGGCAAATTCAAGAGGAGTTTGGACGATCACCTGTCGGGGGTCTTGTGAACCCAGCATTCATTCCTGCCTGTGACAGGGGGTCAGGCCAGATGATCTGTTCAGGTCCCTCCTGACCCTAGCAACTATGAAACTATGAAGGTGGGGATTGAAGGGGATAGAAGGAAACAATATCTGTTCTGGACACAGGTTATATGTTAGGGCCATCTTGATTGCAAACAGCATCATGAATCTGTTTGAATCTCTATGTTTCTTAAAATGAGACTACATTACTATTTCAAAGCTGCTAATTAAATACATGCTTCTTTATAAGGACATTCATACCATTGCAATTTCAGCTGGTTGGAATGTCTTCACCAAAATGCAAAGTGAATCTTCAATAAAATAAGCCATTTCTTTTAAACCAAAATTTATTTTTAGAGATATATCAGTTTCCACAAAAAAGGTGTGGGGAGGAAGGTTACTTGGTTGCAAAACAAAAGAATGGAAGATTGGAAGACCCTGCAGGCTGTTTATTTAAGGTACTGTCCTGAGATACCAAAGACTGAGCATCAAATCTAGGTGATTTAGAATGATCTCAGGTGAAAAATTCTGAATCAGGCTAACAAGTACCTTAAAGAGGGTCTTCCACACCCTACATCAGTGCTAAAAGCATGAATGAAGATAAAGATATATTTTTGTAAATATATCCTTAAAATTTATTTTTGTTTTAACTCAATAGTTAAAATTGTCACTCTCTGGTCAGCTGCAAAGGAAGAGATAAAATAAATATGTATAACCCCTTTTGAAAGGAAGACATAGCCAAAAGGGACAGGGATTAGCATTACCCATTTCTCTGGTAACCTAGAAACAAATTTGAAATGCGTAAGAATCAATTTTCTAAAAGATAAAGCATACAATTGATTGTATGTTGATTACTGTTAAAGATACCAAATCACACTAAAAAACAAAAATGACCCATTCCTTATACACATATCTACAATGTGGAGCAAATAAAATGTGTCAGTAAATTAGATGATGGGGTGCTTTAAGACAATTTCTTAAAAGGTAAGCATACATAGGAGTTGGAAGAAAGAATTTATAAAGAAAATGTGAATGGAAATTGTAGACTATTTAAGTAGTAATCCATAACTGAAAGTGGTAGCCACACTAGCAAAGCATGCAAAAGAAACAAACCAAACCCAACATGTCTTAAAGGAGAATGAAAATCAGGAATAAAACGTAGCAAAAGGGAAAGCAAAAGTAAAAGAAAGTTGACAGTTTTGAATATAAATTAGATTTTAGAAATGGTAGAAAAATTATAAGGCAAACCAAAACTTAAAGGGAGAAAGAAGCCTTTGCCAGTAATAAGGAGGCAATAATAAATAAAAGAATAATAAGGAGGATTTTTAGAAGTATATAGGAACAAATAAGATTCCAAGGATTGTATCAGCCCTGCTAGTAAGATGTTCCTGGTAGAATTTTAATGCAGAAATGGCAGACATGAAAAGGGAATATTTCTGTTTGTATGTGTGGGCAGTCTAGGAGGCCAGAATGGAGGCTACTGTTTCTCCAGTAATTAAAAAGGGTATATGGAAAGATAAGATTGTCAATCAGATACCAATAATGGGGAAATAATGACATACCTGATAATGGACTAAATCAATACACATTTTAAAAGATTAATACTAAAATTCAGGTTGTTTTAAAATACTGATAGTGTTGGTGCACTCAGGCTCCAATATAGTAATTTATAAACAAGAACAATAAGGAAGAAGAGGGAAAACACCTTTTCTCGCTTGCTGCAGAGATCAGGTTGTGAAATGGCTTCAAGTTGAAACAAACCTCAACTTATATCAGAAAAACTTCTTCGTTGTTAGAACAGTGAGACAGTAAAATAGACTGCCTTGGTAAGTTGTGGACTCTTTATCACTGGAGATGTTCAAGAGGTTGGACCATTACTGGCCAGGAATGATGGCTATCCATATACTATTTGTATTTCCCATGCTTCTGGGATTTGCTGGTTGCCACATGGGGCTGGGAGGGAATCCCACTCCTCGCCCCTTTCTGCTACATGTGTAAGGGTTTTATTTTCTGCATTTACTTGAACATAAGATGATGCCCCAGTAGTTAGCTTCTATATATGAAAAATATAAATCTGTTATAATTTTCCAGGTACTGGATCTAATTATAGGAGTTTTGTCTATAATTTCCCCCTGTCCCACTGCCATAGCAGAGAAAATAAAACTGGGGGGGGAGGCGTGTCACATACACACATTGTCCTCTGCTCCCCACCAACTTCTTTCCTCGGAAGTCCCTTCCCCCATTGCTTAATGTCAGATTTGCTCTCCCTAAGTACATGGAAAAGAGCAGCAAATTTGAAAATACTGACCTAGAAACAAACATATCTATAGTAACATGCATATAGGGAAATTACTCTAGGTACCTAAAGACTTAGTTCATCTAGAATTGATGCATTTTACCTTTTTGAAACCGATTCAGAATTTTAGCCCAGGTATTCCATAAACACATTTTTAAGCAGCATTCCTGTACCTACTTGGTATAGTACAAACTATGCATGATATTAGTCCAAAGCCAAAAGGCTCATGATTTACCTATAGTTCATTGGTCTGGGCCCCAGGAAAGACAACAGCATTTCAAGCCATGGCAATTCCGCAGCTCAGCATTTCCCAATGTGTGTGTGTCCTCCAGATGCCCCTCCCCAAAGAAGCTATGTGTTAACTAGTTCCCTCACCTCATGACTGGAACCAGGTGTTCTTGTCATGAGTCCTGAGATCCTCCAAAAATTACATGTAGATGAGGTGCAGGACAACCTAGTCCAGTTCCGTCTCATACAGGGCAGGGCCAGACTAATCCTATGTGACAGGATGAGAGAGGGGACAACAGAGGTATTTTGGACAGGTTGTTTGGGGCCCCATTCCATGATGTTTGCCAGATATTTAAGGAGATTAAAAAACAGGACTCACTGGAAATGGGAAAGAAAGGTGCTGCTCACCTGTGGGAGTAAATAGAAAGTCAAATTTGGGCCTGCATTGTTCAATATCTTCATCAGTGACTTGAACGAGTGTGTGAAAAGCACCTTGTTCAAATTTGCGGATGACACTAAGATGTGGGGAGAAGTGGGCACGCTAGAAGGGAGGGACAGGCTGCAACTGGATCTGGACAGGTTACAGGGGTGGGCGGATGAGAATAAGATAGGATTCGATACTGACAAGTGCAAGGTACTGCACCTAGGGAGAAAGAACAGCAGCATACCTACAGGCTGGGGAACTCCCTTCTCATCAGCACAGTGGCAAAAACGGATCTTGGAATCATTACAGACTCCAAGATGAACATGGGCTGACAATGTGGGGATGAGGTCAGGAAGGCTAACCGCACCTTGTCATGCATCCACAGATGCATCATGAGCAGGTCCAAGGAGGTGATCCTCCCCCTCTATATGACATTGGTCAGGCTGCAGTTGGAGTACTGCATCCACTTCTGGGCACTGCACTTTTGGAGGGATGTGGGCAGCATTGAGAGGGTCCAGAGGAGGGCCACTCACATGATCAGAAAGAGAAAGGGATTTGGTGGTAGGGGTCTGCTACAGACCCCCACACCAAGGGGAAGAAATAGATGCGGGGCTCCTGAGGCAACTCTCCGAGACCATAAAAGCTAAAGAGGCGGTAGTCATGGGGGACCTAAACTACCCAGACATCTGCTGGGAGACGCAGACAGCAAGGTCCCATAGCTCATGCAGGTTTCTAACCTGTGTACAGGACCTCCACCTGACACGGAGGTGCATGGTCCCACTAGGGGGAATGCTATACTGGATCTGGTATTGGCAACGGGAGATGACATGATAGGGGACCTCCAGATCAGTAGCCATTTGGGAGACAGTGATCACCTTATAATAGAATTCAACATAAGACGGCGAGTGGGTAAGGTAACTAGTAGGGTGAAAGTGCTAGACTTTAGGAAAGCAGATCTCAATGCACTCAGGTGATTAGTCAAGGAAGCACTGCAGAGTAGGAGTTTTGATGGGATGGGAGCCCAAGAAGGGTGGCTGTGCCTAAAGGAAACGATCCTTCGGGCACAAAGCAAGATGATCCCCGAGCGAGGCAAAAGAGGGAAAGGGGCCAGGAGGCTTCCATGGCTGACCAGAGAAATCCAGGGCAGCCTAAGGGCCAAAAGGGGAGCACATAAAAAGTGGAAACAGGGTGAGATCACTAAAGATGAATATACCTCCTCTGCTCGTGCTTGTAGGGAGGCAGTTAGGCGGGCCAAAGCTACAATGGAGCTGAGGATGGCAACCCAAGTAAAGGACAACAAGAAATTGTTTTTTAGATATATTGGGAGTAAAACGAAGGCCCAGGGAGGAATAGGACCGCTGCTAAATGGGCAGAAACAATTGGTGACAGATACGGGGGACAAGGCTGAACTCCTCAACGAGTTCTTTGCCTCAGTGTTCCTAAGTGAGGGGCACGACAAGTCTCTCACTGGGGTTGTAGAGAGGCAGCAGCAAGGCGCCAGACTTCCATACGTAGATCCTGAGGTGGTGCAGAGTCACTTGGAAGAACTGGATGCCTTTAAGTCGGCAGGCCCGGATGGGCTCCATCCGAGGGTGCTGAAGGCACTGGCCGACATCATTGCAGAGCCACTGGCGGGAATATTCGAACGCTCGTGGCACACGGGCCAAGTCCCAGAAGACTGGAAAAGGGCTAACGTGGTACCCATTTTCAAAAAGGGGAGGAAGGAGGACCCGGGCAACTATAGGCCGGTCAGTCTCACCTCCATCCTTGGTAAAGTCTTTGAAAAAATTATCAAGGCTCACATTTGTGAGAGCCCGGCAGGGCAAATTATGCTGAGGGGAAACCAGCATGGGTTTGTGGCGGGCAGATCGTGCCTGACCAACCTAGTCTCTTTCTATGACCAGGTTACGAAACGCCTGGACACAGGAGGAGGGGTGGATGTCGTATACTTAGACTTCAGGAAGGCCTTCGATACGGTATCCCACCCCATACTGGTGAACAAGTTAAGAGGTTGTGATGTGGATGACTGCACAGTCCGGTGGGTGGCGAATTGGCTAGAGGGTCGCACCCAAAGAGTCATGGTAGATGGGTCGGTCTCGACCTGGAAGGGTGTGGGCAGTGGGGTCCCGCAGGGTTCGGTCCTTGGACCGATACTCTTTAATGTCTTCATCAGCGACTTGGACGAGGGAGTCAAATGTACTCTGTCCAAGTTTGCAGATGACACAAAGCTATGGGGAGAAGTGGACACGCCGGAGGGCAGGGAACAGCTGCAGGCCGACCTGGATAGGTTGCACAAGTGGGCAGAAAACAACAGGATGCAGTTCAACAAGGAGAAATGCAAAGTGCTGCACCTAGGGAGGAAAAATGTCCAGCACACCTACAGCCTAGGGAATGACCTGGTGGGTGGCACAGAGGTGGAAAGGGATCTTGGAGTCCTAGTGGACTCCAAGATGAACATGAGCCGGCAGTGTGACGAAGCCATCAGAAAAGCCAATGGCACTTTATCGTGCATCAGCAGATGCATGACGAATAGGTCCAGGGAGGTGATACTTCCCCTCTATAGGGCGTTGGTCAGACCGCAGTTGGAGTACTGTGTGCAATTCTGGGCGCCACACTTCAAGAAGGATGCGGATAACCTGGAGAGGGTACAGAGAAGGGCAACTCGTATGGTCAAGGGCCTGCAGACCAAGCCCTACGAGGAGAGACTAGAGAAACTGGACCTTTTCAGCCTCCGCAAGAGAAGGTTGAGAGGCGACCTTGTGGCTGCCTATAAGTTCATTACGGGGGCACAGAAGGGAATTGGTGAGGATTTATTCACCAAGGCGCTCCCGGGGGTTACAAGAAACAATGGCCACAAGCTAGCAGAGAGCAGATTTAGACTGGACATTAGGAAGAACTTCTTCACAGTTCGAGTGGCCAAGGTCTGGAACGGGCTCCCAAGGGAGGTGGTGCTCTCCCCTTCCCTGGGGGTCTTCAAGAGGAGGTTAGACGAGTATCTAGCTGGGGTCATCTAGACCCAGCACTCTTTCCTGCCTGTGCAGGGGGTCGGACTTGATGATCTATTGAGGTCCCTTCCGACCCTAACATCTATGAAACTATGAAACTATGATCAGGGGGCAGCAAGGCAGGTTAAGGGACTGGATTTCACCAGAAGAGAATGTTTGTAGATGACAATTTATTAATTAAAGTACTATGTGGATCAAGATGTGGAGAAGATGGGAAAGGAGAAGGCAGAAAAGAAATGGAGGAAAGAAGAATGGTGGTGTTTCTTCCAAAAGGACAAAGGAACAGAGTGAAAGTTGGTGTTTCCTCCTGAGTTGAGGGTGGTTTGTGAGAGGTTAGCATGTTAAAGGTGAAAGGAGGTGCAAAAATATAGAGGTATAGCTGTAGGAGAGATTGTCAAGTTTTGTGTTAATGTAGTTTCTTTTAATTGTTTGTAATTAGAAAAAAGGGTTCCCATCAGCATCATGGCCTTTTGACTACAATCAAGCATTTTTGGCACTAAGCAGAGTGTTGTCAAGGCTGGCTCTAGCCTTCCTGGTGCTGACCTGATATTGCAGTACCTCCAGGACCAGTGCCAGTTCCCTGTAGGGGGAACACCCGCCCATTTTTTTAAGGGCCAAAACAAACAAACAAAATTTCCCATCGGTATGGTTGCTCATTATGGCCCACATGTTTTACTGTCATGTTTAGTTTTGGTTACATTTAACCAGCTTTATAGTTGGTTTCCATTACTGAACACATGGGGCACTTTTACACATGTTCTGGAAGTTGGGGGTCATTTTAATTAGAGAGCTGGTCTAATTAAATCACCACAGTCTCTCATGTATTATCATTCCCATGCTTCAAAATGGTGCCAGGGGCGCTTGAGCTAAAGCTCATTTGATGAGCCACCATTTTGAAGAGTGAGGACACTAATACTTGAAATGTGGAGGCTGGCTGGAGTACAGTAATTACCATCTTCCAGCCGACTTGATTAATTAAGTCCGCTTCAAAATGCTGTAATTACAGAGCATCAGAGCATCCCCATGCACATGTACAGACACCCTTGCTGCTTTTGGCAGTAGTTTAATGCTAGATAATGTATTTATTGAGGGTTCCTTGTATGCAAATGTAAGATGAGGGGCCTTTTACCCCATGCTGATTGAGGAAAAAAACCTCATCTTATATTCAAGTAAATATGGTGTTTTTTTTAAGTCTTCCTCAGAAGGATTGGTTGTTAGCTTCAGCCAGGACTGCGGATTTTGATTGGGGTGTGCCAGTATTCCTGTTAGGACTTAACATTAGATGTTCCTAGCTAGAGGATCTTGCTCCTCCACTCAGGGTTATTGACTGCCATATTTGGGGGCAGGAGGGAATTTTATTCCCTGGTCCAATTGGTATAGATTGGGAAGGTGGGGTGGGGGTTTCCTTCTTCTAGAGCAGGTGCCATGGCCCTTTTCCTGGTATCTCTTGAGCATATATTAACAACCTTTTTTGGAAGCAGGATGTTAGCTTCCATGGTCCCCCTGCTTTACCTTTGGCACATTAGAGTGTTATGTCTTGTGTTGTGTAAAGGTTGATAGTAGTTTTACTAAGAGAGTGGATTATAGATTTGTATAGGATGGTTTGGATGACCCTGCCTCAGACAGGGGTTTCCACTAGATGTGACCTCTGGAGACCACTTCCAGCTCCATTTCTCTATGATTTCTCTGAATAGAGTCCACACAGCATAAATTAAGTGACTAAAAATAGGTTAATAGCAAGATTCCAGCATGCAATTGTACGTGGGAACCATCATAGAGCCAATGTAATTCTATTAGGCATATACAGCAGCCAGTTATTTTTCCTATCATGTTAAATATTTATACCGATGATCTTGAACAAATCATACTGCTAACATTTGCAAATGTCACAAAGGTCCAGAAGTATCAGGTCACTGATACAGAATGAACTGAACTGCCTGGTACAGTGAGAACAAAAAAATACTATGTTTTAACATGCCATATTGTAAAGTATTACACCAAAGAAGAAAGAACATAGGCCATACTTTGGAATGAGAGACTATTCTGGGTAGCAGTAATGCTGAAAAGGACTTTGGCTCACAATCACCTACCAATGCAATACGGTGGTTAAAAGAACTAATATGATCATTGGAGGTTTAAACAAGAGAATACTAGGTATGTCTACATGAGACATTTATTGCAGAGTAGACTAATTAGGTCCACAGTAAATGTCTCAGCATCTAAACATGTGGCCCTATTAGGCCACAGGAAACTAATAAACTCCACAGCATGTTAGTACTTGTAAATACAAGTACTATCCTGCTGCAGGGATTTTTCATGCAGAACACTGCACATGTAGACATTGTTGAGGTTGGCTGGGGGCATGAGGGTGCTTCAGTGTGTGGGCTGCCTGCTGGCTAGCACCACACTAGAGTTAGAGTCCACCCCATGCTTGGAAACCACTCCCTACCCCTCCCTGATGAGCAGCATTCTGAGCTGCCACTGGAATTCTGCTCCACTCCAGCTGGGCTGAATGTGGAGCTTGGCTCATATAGGGACAACAACAAGGGAAGTAGGCAGGTTCCCCCATTCCTGAGCCTGTTTCTGGACTGATGGGGAACACAGCAGGGAAAGGAAACCACTGAAAAGAAGTCTCTGGCTGCTGCTCTTGGGACATGGTTCAAAATGGGGGCACAACTGTGCCACAGCACCTTCTGTGGACCCACCCCTGGGATAAGCATTATGTAGATTATAGGGGTTAAATACTACTATTTTAGAAAAGCAGACCGCTCCAGTGAACAATGGGGATAATTGAAGCCTTGAAGGGGCTGAATTAAAGAAGGCTTAATTGATCAAGCCTAACAAAACTCACCAATACTTCAAAGTAAGTCATGCCTGGTCATACTGTTTTCCTTCCATGATAAGGCAACTGGGTCTGTGAATAGGGGGGAGCAGTAGGTCTGATATATCTTAACTTTAGCAAGACTTTTAACCCTGTCTCCCACAACATTTTCATTTACAAACTAAGGAAATACAGACTAAATAAAAGTACTATAAGGTAGATACATAACTAGCTGGACATTGTGCTCAATGAGTGATCATCAGTGGGTCAATGTCTAGTTGGAAGGAAGTAACACATGGGTATCCCTAGGGGTCTCTCCTAGGTCTGGTATTGTTTAAGACCTTCATTAATGATTTGAACAACAAGGTTGAGTGCATGCTTAGCAAATTTGCAGATGATACCAAGTTAAGTGAAGTGGCAGCCACCCTGGAACGTAACGGTAGGATCCAGAATTACCTGGAAAACCTGGAGAAAAAGTTTTGAAATAAAACATAAAATTAAACAAAAACAAGTTAAAAAGAGCTTTTGGGATGCAATACTGCATGCAGAAATACTTGAAGCACAACTACAGATAGGATGGAGATGGTCTTTTCTCTTTGGCCATGCGGACAGAACTACAAGCAATGAACTCAAGTTGCAACAGAGGAAATTTAGGTTGGAGATTAGGAGGAACTTCCTGACTAGTAAGGTGGTTAAGCACTGAAACAAGTAACCTAGGGAAGTAGTGGAATCTCTGTCCCTGGAAAGTGTCAAAAGCAGGTTGTACATGCACTTTGCACAGGGTGGTTTAGTCAGAGATGATCCTGCCTTGAGTAGGGGCTTGAACTAGATGAGAACCCTTCCAGCCCTAGTCCCTGTGGTCCCATGAAATGGCTCTTGCTTATTTTAAAGAATCACTCAGGATAATGATTATAAGCTAAGAGGTTTTGGAGCTAGAAAGAACTGGCACAGAAGAGGCTGTTGCTGATGAATTAAAAGAAAAGAGGCAGAGAAAGAGTAGAAAAGAAATAAGCTGTTTCTTGGCAACAGGCTATAGAAAACAGAATTGCCTGTATGCCGTTTTATTAACAGGACCTAGGCCCATTTTGTATGAAACTAATAAATACCTATAGATAATCCTTATCATTTATTCCCCCCCCCCCCCCCCACTAGAAACCTGAACCAATTTACAGGAAAAAAAGTCTGCTACTCATCATAAAGGGCAATGCTACAGGCTCCCACCTACACACTATGTACTCTCTTAAACATCATTTGTTGGGTTACGAATATTTATAATACAGGGAAAATATGGTAGGAAATGTTATGTTATATATTATGTTATATGTTATGTTATACTCAGATACATATAATTCACAAAGACAGCATAAGATTTCAAAATGAAAAGTTTTGGCTAAAATATTGCAGTAAATTTATTACATTTTCTAAAGGGGAACCTGATACTTTGTCTAAATACTTGTACCAAAGGCTCACATGAGTGAGTGGACAGTCTATAGGAGGCAAGGACTCAAAATTACAATGCAGGAAAAAAAATATTTACACCAACAAATAATGTTTCAATAATAATTGTTTGTAGACTTGCTAATCTGTACCATTTTTAAGCAAAATTGGGCACTTCTACATATGCCATTCAGGAGATATAATAAGCTCCTGTGGAGTTTGCACTGGGGTCAGGTGCTCACAGGTGCAGCATCTGCATGTGTGCCCATGACCACAGGAATTTGAGCCACCATATGATAGCACTGTCCCTGACAATACTATCCTACAGCAGAGTTAATTTACTGGTTCCTAAAACTGGCGCACCTGTAGACAGTGATGCTTTACTGAAGAACTAACTAGTCAACTCTGCAGTAAAGTACACATGGAGATGCACCCACTGGGCATGTCTACAAATGCATTTATGCCATCTTAAATTTACTATGCAATAAATTACTGCACAGTAAGTAGAAATAGGATGGCATGTACACATGCAGGTATTAAAGCACATTAACATTTTGTGTGGACTGACTTGGGACTAAAGTTAGTTACAGTAAGGCAGTCCCAAGTCAGTCCATACACACACACACACACACACACACACACACACACACACACACTGTTGCTGTACATTGAGGCTAAGTCTAAGCCTAAATTGATTCAATCTTTGCAGGTTAGTCTAAACTCCAAAGCTTGAACTGATTTGTAGGTGGATAGACATTCCCTTTTCATTCCAGAAATGCAGGTGCTAGAGCAGCCCTACCTTCCCTTCCATATGCCTGAGCTGAAGCGGCCATGGCCAGGCCCTGGCAGGATGCTTTAATTATTCCTGCCCACTCCCCCACCCCAGCAGCCCAGCAGGGAATGTTTATCACCCCTAACTCAGTGTTTATCAACCCATTAAGAAAACAAAGACTCTCTTCATTAACAAATTCAGCTCTTCTGAAACAGCTTTTCCAAAGAAGGACATTAGGCTATCTGTTGATTAGCTCCAAAAAGTCTGTCTGTCATCTTCCACATCATGGACCATAGCCAGTGTATGGTCTGCTAGCTAATGCTGAGGTGTCTGCGTAAGGTGGAGGGGAGGGGGGAATAATCCCTGCTTAGTAGAGAGAAGCCAGGCAGATGCTCTGTGCCTGCAAGTCTCTGCTGGAGCTGCAAGCAGGGAGCAGAGAGCCCTGCCCAGCCCAGAGAGCATGCTGGGATGCTGGGGGTGTCTGGTTTATCTTAAACCAGCAAGGGGTCTGGGACAGACACTGCATAAACCGGTTTGACCCAAATCAGTTAAGTCTGATACTACATTCAACCAGGTTTATCTCAAACTGGTTTCAGCCATTTTTAAGGTGGTTTATGTGCACTGAACATCTGATCTGTTACAGAATTACACCAGTTTATGTGTAATGTCTGTCCCTAGCCTAAGTCTACATGTGCATTACTGCACGAAATAATCAGCTGCAAATTTGATACCTACACGATGCAGGTATCAAATTTATGCTCAAGTCAGCATAAGTATCCATATTTACTGCTCAGTACAGGCATGCACATGTAGATGTGTGCCCATACTGCACAGTAATTTTGGTTACTGCGCAGTAAATGTGCATGTGTAGATGCACACACTGAGTACAATTGCACGGACCTGCCAATATTATGCAACTTTACTGTGTTTTGTCTTTCTCAAGGAAGATCAATAAGTAAAATCCCTTCTCTCATGCCTGGAGGGAGCCATGATTAATCCAAGACCCACCAGGCTGCATGCTGACTCAAGTGAGTCTTTCTTTTTTGCAGAGAAAAGGAGCCTTAAATTATCATTACCTTTTCCTATTGGTCCTAGCAGGAGGGCAGCTGTAAGGGTTTGCATTTTTGGCACAAAATACCTACTTTTATTCAGAACTGACAAATATGACCTGAGATTTCATTCTTTGTGAGATTTTTCTCATATTTATTTGAAGAGGAAGCCCCCTAGCATTATGAAACTACCACTTTAAGTATTTTGTTGGTTTATTTATTTTTTCCCCAAGCCCAAAATAACTGGTCCTCTAAATTAGGTGCAAATTGTTTTTTAATGATATCTTAAATGTATATCCAGAAAAAAAAAAAATTTCAGGGGTCCCAAAATAAATATTGCAGATAATTAAACAACTAGCACCTGTATTCAAAATCTGTGAATGAAATCAAAATACCTATATATCATATCTATACTAATGGTTATTTTACATTATTTCCAGGTAATACTTGTGTAGCTTACTGATTTTATACAGAACATCAACTTCAAAAGAACACTTCACAAGATGAACATCTTGGACAGCCCCCTGTGTGAAGGTGGTGTCCAACAAACAGCACAGCACTTTCAAAAGCTGCAATGTTTATAAATGCCCAGACAGGGTAGATGGAATCTGCACATTGAGCGATAATACCAGACAGTGGCTCACAGATTTGGCAGTTGATATCTGATGCTATACAAAGGAAGCAGAAGCTTCTATGATTATGCAGGTTGATATAAAGAATCCCTCAGTGGTCTGCAAATCATTGCTTATGGCATAGTGTCCTCATCCTATATAATTCCCTATCTTGAAACACATCCAAATACTTCTAACATGACTACTTACTTCATCTGAATTTAATTTAATCATAGCAGCAAGTGAATCATGTTGCATTTAACAATGGCAAGTCCTTTGGAAGGGATTTTTAAGTACTGCTGTAGCTATTCATTTTAAATAGATTTTGTATGCATCTAGGAATTTCAAACAGCTAAACTCTATTTAGATGCATGCTATTCTATTACCCACAAAAAGTTAATACCAAAAAACCCTACAAGCAGCAACAGAAAAACAAAATCAATACTAACATGGTGCTTATGATAATCTGCTCATTATCTAGGAAAAACAAAGCACTAGGACCAAACTCGTGGATAATTGAGCTGTTGCATTTAGTTTAGTGTTTTGTCAACTCCAGTCCCTTCTCTTCCCCTCTTCTCTCTTCTCTCAGTTAAATCAGACAACTGCTATGCAAATGAAGTGATCCTAGCTTACAGAAGCTGTACATGCACAGAACAGGACAAATCCATAAGTGGTGAAAATGGTAGAAAACTATTTAAAAAAGAGGCCTTCATAACATTGTGGGAGAGTGAGAAGGCATGCTACATATGTGCTTGTATGACTCAAAAAAGATGCTTTGTCCCTTTGGTTCCCTATAATGTTCTATCAGTTAATTCAGCCCTGCTTGGCTGCATTTCTATTGTAAGTTTGTGTGTTAATCATGAAGTTTGCTTTTACTTTAACAATAACCTCAGAAATATTTACTTCTTCTAAGGACAGGTCCTGAGGGAGTGTTGTGGTGGGGTCACACCCCGTTTTAGACAATGGTGCAAAAGCAGAATCTGGGACCTTTATTTAAGTCCCCAAATCAGGTAAGAATTCTCCCCCCTACCTACCTTTCCATGTTTAGCAGCATGATGTCCCTTCCCCTTCTACGTCCCCCATTGTCCACTCACCACTGCCACTATCCCTGTTGCAGAGCTGCTCCTGCCCCACTTCAGTGAAGCTGCATAGAAAGCCAGGCTCAGCGGGGGACAGCAGAAGTAGTGACAGCAAGCAGCTTCCCCCTCCTCGTCCTTTCTCCCTGTTAGCCTGGCCACTACTGACACCATTGTCCTGGGATAAGCCTGGGTATCCACACAGCCCAGCTGAAGTGGGGCAGGAGTAGCTCTGGAGCTTTTCCCACCCCCAGATCTGCTGGGGACAGCAGCAGTGGAGGGTGCATGAGGGACTGAATGGGAGGGACGGGGAGGGGAATAAGGCTGTGCCAAGATTTGGAGTGTAAATATTCTTACCCGATTCAAGATCTTGGAGAGGAAAAAAAAGCTCTAAATGTTGCTCCTATGGCATGGTCTGCTCAGCCTGATGGAGGGTGGGACCACAGGTGGACCAATCCATGCAGAACTGGTCATTATTCACACAGCCCCTTTTTACAAAAATCTGGATTTGCTCATGGCTTCCTCAAATCCCACTATGTAATGTAATATAAATCAGAATTTCAGCTTTTCTTGTGAAAGATAATATGAATGAAAGTCAGGATACTATATAATCCAGTGTGTGCTCTGACTCACTTCAGTTAGAAGACTGGGTTTGGTATGTAATTATACAACTGCAAGATGGGAGAAATTCATAGCAGTATATCACACTGCATGTTGAGTGTATCACCAAAGTCTGATACAAGAAATGTTTCCTTTTTGTTTAAAACTCTAATAAATAACAGGACACAGAAGAAGGGAAAAAAATAATTTAAGCATGAAAAATGGAACATATCCACAAATATAAATTATAAAATGAGTTTACTTTCTTACACTGCTTTAAAATGCTACAGAGTTTTATGACATGAACACAATGATGTTTTTTGACTAAATCTGACCTCCCCCTCCACACACACACACACACACACACACACACACACACACACACACACACACACACACACACACAGTACATTATGAATTTCTATGCCATTGTGTATCACTAATAAACAAAGCAGATAGAATTCTACCTTCTTTTCCTTAACTAGTTTAGGTAAATAAAAGGAAGGATGGACTTTTATTTGGGGTCCTGGATGAAGTCTCTAAATTCTATTCCAAGTTTTGCTTTTGACTTCCTGTTCAGACAATTCTTTGTGCATCATTTCCCTGTGTGTAAAATGGGAATGATAATACTCTTTTCTACTGGTTTTCTATGGTTTACTATGTTTTGTACAGTGACTAATACTATGAGGCCTGAAGTATGCATGCCATGTGTACTAAAACATGTAATGTACCACTTTACTAAGGATATCCAGAATTGGGAGTGGTAGGCACATGATAAAAAAACAGTGCCACAGGAATATACTTAGGGATAGGCAAGAGAGGCATTAGCCCCTTGCACTTACCCCTTGCCCCTGCTAAACATTATTTCCATTGAAAAACTGGCAATATTGCTATATGGAAACTGCCACGCCATGTAATCTACCTCTTTACAGTGTAAGCTATCTGGAGGGGGGATACATGTGAGAAATTGTGGGGGAGCCAGAGACCTGCTGGCAGGGGTTGTTACTAGGTCTGTGCGAAGGAGCTAGTATTCACTTTGGACAGTGATTCAAATCACTGTCTCTCATTTGGAGATTCAGGCACCGCTGAATTCCTGATCGTACAATAATATGAGGTTGGTAAGAGAAGGCCTGCCTGTGACAAAGCCATCCTGGCTGTCATTCAGAATCCTACCTTCTGCAAGACTATCATGCAGACCCCTTAATGAATTTTTCCAGGATTTTCCCTGGGATAGAAGTTAGGCTAATTGGCTTATAGTTCCCTGGGTCCTCTCTCCCCTTCTTGAAGATGGGCAGAACATTGGTCCTTTCCAGTCCTCAGGGACCTCTCCAGAGCACCACAAGTTTTAACAGTTTCATCAGAGGTTCTGCGATTACTTTAGCCAGCTCCTTCAGCACTCTCAGATGAAGTTCATCCGGTCCTGCTGACTTATATATGTCTATTTTTTTAATTGATCATGCACCAGTCCTATTGAAATAGTAAGAAGATGGTCATTCCTACCATGCCCACTCTGTACCCTACCTGGCATGATTTTCCTCTTGGCCCGGTGAAATTCCAAAGCAAAGTAGTCGTTCAGGAGTTCAGTTTCTCTTGAGTGCTGGTAACCAGCTGTCCTGAGTTGTTGAGCAGTGACTCCGCACTCTCATTTGTTTTCCTTGTGTTCCCTACATTCCTAAAGAAGGACTTTTTGTTGTCCTTGATTTCCGTTGCTAATTTACGTTCAGTTGCCACCTTACCCTTTCTAATCTGTTCCCTACAAGTGCCTGTTTAGCCAAGAGGACTTCCCAGCCCTTCTGCTACATTTCCTCCACCTAGGAATGGACTTCCTTTATGATTCAAGGATCATGTCCTTAAGGAACAACCATGCTTCATACATTCCTTTTGCCTTCAGTCTTTGGTCCTGCAGCACCTCCTCTACTAGTGGTCTGAGCTTGTTGAAATTTTCCTTTTTGAAGTCCAAAAATTCAACCCTGCTGTCCAATTTGTGTGCCTTGCGATGGACAGTGAATGTGATGGTTTCATGGTAGCTGTCACCCAGGCTGCCCCCTAAATTTAAGTTGGTCACCAGGTCATCTCCTTTGGCCAGGACCAAGTCTAGAAGACTGTTACCTCTGATTGGATCATGCACCTCCCGAGTCAGGAAGAACTCTTCGATGCAGGTCAGGAAGGAACACGACTGATTCGACTTGGCTGAGTGTTCCTCCCAAGAGATGTCTGGATAACTGAAGTCTCCCATGATGACCATGTTCCATATATGCATGGCCTTTGTCAGTTCTCAAGAGAACTCTAGATCAAACTCCTCCCCCTGGTTTGGTGGTCTGTAGTACACACCTACAGTTAGGGCTCTCGCAATGCACCCTCTCCCCTCCTGCCCTCTGCAACCTGAACCAGAGGGTTTCAAGCCATTTCTCTTTGGAGCCAATGTCAGCCTCCAAGGTGTACGGCTCCTTCACATAGAGAGCTATACCTCCACCTTTCTTCCCTATTCAGTCTCTTCTATGCAGGGCATAGCCCTCTATGGATATTCTCCAATCATGTGAGGAGTCCCACCAGGTCTCCATAATCCCTACTAGATAGTAATGCCCATGGGAGAGAAGGAGGGCTAGCTCCTCCCGCTTGTTCCCCATGCTCCTGGCATTAGTGTACAGTCACCTGAGTCCTCCTATTGAGACCCTCAGCTTCCTGTCAGACTAAAGGAGAAGTATTTCCTCAGCTCTTGCAAGAGTGACTCTCCTAGTGTCCCTATCTATGGAGCTTTCTTGTATGTCAGTTCCCAGGCATGCTTCAGTCAGTGTTTCCCTGTCCCCAATAAATGCATACTTTTGATGTGTGCATTTTTCCTCTCTCTTCATCTTACCTGCAGTTTTTCAAACAAATTCCCTGAAAAATTGTGCATGACTCACGGAGTCGCCCTGGTAGTGGAAAGAGCAATAAATCCTGGAGGACCTAGTCAAACAGTGTAATGATATGTGTAACCTAACATTCAAATTGAAGTGTGTCACAAATGAGCTGCAAATATATTCTACATTTTACAACAATATCTTTGAGGCTGGATCACCATTTTGAAGCTCATAAATGGATGATAAATTGCTTGAATGTCTGGCAGGTTACAATTAATTGCTTGATTAACACTTAAATGCAACTTTTGTAGAGGCCTTAGAGATGGAACCAGAATGGAGGCCCCTAAGAGTCTGTGCTTTCCTTGTCCCTGGGGCTTCAGCTGCTACATCAGATGTCTCTGCTGCAGGGGAAGGTGTTTGTATCGCCAGTAGTCAGGGGGTACATGGAGCAGCTGCTGGGTGCAGATCCTCCCCTACTGCAAGCTGCCATTTTTATTACTAACAAATTTACATTTGGTGATTGCTGCTGGTTAGGACATTCAGTATGCTCTGCAACAAAATGGAGACAGATGTTCCATTAATTCTCTAGCTACTGGCTACAATGACACCTCCTGAAGTATCAGGTTTGGTCCAGGGTGTAAACTGCCAGTTACACTATTGCAGTTACATTATTGTTTTTTTCACCTCTGCATATAAAGTTAGAAGGGCACATTTTCACAGCAGTGCAATATTCTGTGGTCTGATGCTAACCACTATTTCAGTACAAACCAACAACAACATTAACAGACATCAAGATTCATTTCTTCTAACAATGCTATTTCAGCAGCTACTTTTATTTGGGTGTAATCTTCCCAGCATTTCACTTCTCAGGAAAGTGGATTCAAATGAAACTTCTTGTATGCTAATTAATCAATTAATTAGTTAATTAATTAATTAAAGCTAAATAGTTCATTATGTTACGAATACTGCCTGTCCAAAACATTTTCTTGACCAAGGCTAGAATCCCAACTTTGGAAATTTAGGCATGTCAGAAGTTACGTATTGGCTTCTCCATAATACCAGAGGCTCTAATAAAAAGATGCTATTAAAAATGCCTCTCTCTCCTACTTAGATTCTTATTTTCCAGTCCTAAAATCAT
The DNA here is from genome assembly GCF_030867095.1 of Alligator mississippiensis. NCBI lineage: Eukaryota > Metazoa > Chordata > Crocodylia > Alligatoridae > Alligator > Alligator mississippiensis. The sequence continues at coordinate 62,962,843 of NC_081825.1, forward strand.
AAAACAAAATAAAACAAAACAAAAAACCCCAAACAAATGCCCCCTACCCCCAAAATCTTCTACTGATAGTAAATTTTACCCAATTAATGACTGCATCAAACTAGCAAATTCTCAGGGACTTACAGCCAATTTCTTGAAGGTCATGTGGCAGTATAAATAGAAGAATGCAACTTTTGTTTCATTTTCTGTTCTTCATAGATTCTATGAATACTGTCCAACAGAATACATATGCAAATTAATGTATTGTTTCCTTTTACAGTGAATGAACATCAAGCAAGAATATCATGAAGATAGTTAGGAAACTATGTCACCAGTTGTATGAGGTAGGAAGCTATTAATATAAAAGTGGTTCATTTAATAAGAACAGTGTCTTAAGTAAGGTTGTCTTTATTTCTCATAAATATAAAGCAGGTATTGTATGTACAATTCTGTTGTGCAGGGAAGTGCTTTACATTTCTGGTGCCCATAAACCATCTCTAAGGACTTGTTCACTCTTAAATGGCTATAACTGGTCCTTCTGTTCAAAGGTCTGAAAACAGTTGATATTATTTAATTATCAATTTATACAAGCCCAAGTATTATTTGCAATAAATTTTAAAAAGCTCTAGTGCTCTCTATAAAGCTTGTGCAAGATATAATCTTATGGAAAACCCCCTTTTACTGTTGCATTGTGCAACAAGGAATATTTAAATCAGCATAACCCATAAAATAAATAAGGGACTGAGATAAATTTACTGTGAAGTTTAATACTGATGTGAACTATTTTTCTATGCTCTCTGGATATGGACAAATAAAATAAACTTTCTATAGATTAGAGCAAGTAAGTGTTCCATGTTTATTATTTGCAATGGTTCATAGTTTTTTTCAGAAAGCTGTTATCAGAGAGAATTTACAAACAAAAATCACACTTAAAAAGTGCAAGGTTTTATTCATAAATGAAGCTGTGAAAGATATAACGAGTTCAGAAACATGAGAAATAATTAGATTTGTTTGAACCTCCCTTGCAGCAAATTATAAAGTAATATCCCAATTATCCATATAAACAAGTTAGCTAATTTTACATAACACAGAGAGGCATGGAAAAGATTGCTGCACAATTCAAAACTCACAAATCTAAATTTAGACTGTTTACGGGCTGCAACAGCATGCCTTTCAACTTAAAGGCATGCTGAGGGCCAGTCTTCCCCATGTCCCCAATTCCAGGCTCCCTGTACACCTGTACACCAGCAACTTGAATACCTTTAAAGAGTGCATGCAGCTGGGGATCAGAGAGCTTGCTTATCACCAACTACAGGCATTAGCAATCATGTGATTGGGATCTGGCATGGCAGGACATGCAGTTTTGGGGATCAATCATACAATTCCTAAGATCCCAATTGTGTGATTATATTAATGTTTGCCAGGGGTCTAAGAATAGAAAATCCTGCATTTGTGAAGTGGGTTAGATTAGATGACTCGAGAGCTCTTCCGACATTATGATTTTACAATTCCAGTCAAGAAGGAATAAACATACAGGTTTCCCTCACTGTATGTGGGTTTTGTATGTGCGAATTTAGTCTTATGCAATGACCTTTTTTATACCAAATAATTTGTTAAATGTGAAGTAAATACACTGTTAGGCAATCGGTGTGGTGGAAACCCAGAGTCAGCTGCTTTGTGCAGTGCATTGTGGGAGTGATGCACACCAAAATATAGTCTCCTGTGTGGATCTGTGCTCCTCACTCATTGTCTGTGACGTGTTTCTGTAGTTGCCATCCCCATTAGGATAGTGTCCTGTACTTGTGTGTACTGTCTGCTGTTGGTGAGTACCAGAATTGTCTTGTAAAAGTGGTAGGAATGGATCTGGGGGTCAGCACACTTGAGGTCTTGGAACATACCCTATTTGTTACATTGTAAAATGGGTTCCCTTTATACAAACTTGAGTTATGCTCCATTTCCCAGGAATTCATGTACAGCATAAAGTGAGAAAAACCCATGCAGCAAAGGGATAGAACAAAACCAGAGAGAAGTTGACAGTGTTCTAGGTGTTTTGGGGCAATGTGCTTTTTACGTGTTGTTATACACTTTGACCCTGGATTTATAGTGGACCAGGTGAAAAATGGCTGCCTGATCTAACACAGTGATTAGGCAGGTGCTGGGTGCTTGATCTAAGGGTCAACTGGGGAAGGAGGAGGGGTGGGCAGGTTTGGGGAAGGGGTCTAGGAGGATCATGTGAGGACTGATAAGAGGCTGGGGGCTAGCCAGGTCTTCAGGGGGGTTAGAGAGGGATGGGGAGATATCAGGGGATATGGGCAGATGGTTGGGGGAGTTGGCAAGCTAGCAGGATCTGCAGGAGGGTTGGTAGGGTCCAAGGAGGGTTTGCAGGATTGAAAAGCCTCTCTGATCCTGCCAGACCCTCTCCCCCTCCCCCAATCCTTTCAATTCCCCTGATCCCAGAAACCACTCCTGGTGCTGGTTTCACAGGCATTCACTAGTATAAGTCAGGGTGGGGGGTTGGGCTGGCAGATCATGTGGGCCTAGCAGCTCTGCATGGGGGCTGGCGGGGTTGGCAGAATTGGGAGGGCTCTCTCCCTTGCAACTAGGGACCATTTTCAGCCTACCCAACCCCTCCTGCCACAAACAAACAATCCCCTCCCCTGTGGACCAACCTCCACCCCCTGATCCTGCCTGCCCTTTCCCCCCACCCTGAATTACTTCCTGGTGCTGGAAAATGCTGGTCAAACTGGAACCAAGGATGGTCTGGGGGGGGGGGAGCATTGGCTGGTTTGAGGGGGTAGCTGGTCTGCCCTTTGGGGATGGGGTAAAGGGTGAGGGGGCTAAAAATAGCCCAGTGGTGGGGGCAAGGGGTAGGAAAAGCATAACCTTGGGGCTGGGGTAAACAGCTGGCCTCTCTCAGCCCAGGGGCTACACGCCAAATGATTACAGATAGATTCATCTAACTGTGTCCAGTCTAACTTAGTGCACTCTCAGGTGATCTAAAGTTAGATTGGGCTGACCAATTTTTGACTGATCTAATCTTTGGGGAATATCCATATGGTAGATCAACCTAACTAGGGCTCTAAATCTAAGGTCCAGAGGAGAATGAACTAATTTAGACCAGGAAGCCATTTTTTACCTGATCTAAGTTCTCAAATGTCTCTATTCACCTTTAGTCAGTTTTTCAAGAAGAATCCTCCTGCTAACAGAGTTATTGTGTAACACCACAGATTTCTTCCTCTTCCTAATCCCTATTCCAGAACTATATTGTGGAAAGGATAACTTTATCCTAGATTAAACTAGCCTCCTAGGGAATTGCAAAGTTGTTGGTTGAAATTATTTTAAGTATTATCCTTTGAGAACTAAGTCTCCCCCAACTGAAATATGGTTTATATAGCAATAAAAGCATAATTCATATTTCACTACTTCCACTAACACTTCTAAGTTTGTGAAGAGGATTGAAAGAAAGGTAAAACTCTTCAGACTGAAAAGAAAGTACTTTCCAAAAGGAACTATTCCCAGGGGCAGTTTAATATCCATGACAATATCAAATAGGAAGATGAGCACAGGGGCTGAGCAGAGATCAATGAGAAAGTCAGATACAGACCCAGATGCTACTGCTGCTACAGAAAGACTGATTTCTGAATTCACCATCTGGAGTCTACTGCTGCCAAGCACTTCTTGTGGGTGGCCACTGGTATTGGCTGAAATGCTGGGGCACATTAACTAACATGGCAAACAGACTGCACACACAGTCATTCTTCTAATATCAGTGGGAAAGACTAACTGGAATTAATCATATCAGCCAGTTTATCTGTAGTATAATGTCAGTTAGACCAAAAATTTACATGTACAAAAACATATCCTGTAATTTAAGGTCTAGAGTAAGCTTTTCCAAACTGCAACAATATCTGGATGAATTACTGAAATTTTAAAGATCAGATCTTGTAAGGGTGCCCTGATTAATTTACCAAGTTACAATTTTGACATTCAGTCATACACCAGGTACTTATGATGCAAGCCTTAAAGCAGTGTTTTTCAACTTTTTTAGGCTCAAGGCACTCTTTACACAACTTTTCTGAATTTAGTAGCACCATGGGCTCCCAGCTGTGATTTGCTGAGTGAGAAACTAAATTCAAAAAAGTTTTGGAGGGCTGCCTTGAAGCTAAAAATGTTGAGAAACCCAGATCTAACTGGTGCAAGGAGAGGATGGCAGGGGCAGAACCTCACTCTACCATGCCCCATTCTTTCCACTCCTTACTCTCCCTGCCACCCCTGATCCATACCTGAGAGAGTAAGGGTGATCTCTGTGGCCAAAGCTGCTTGCCTGAGGTTGTGCAGGCTGGTAACTAGAGCCATCTTCCCCCTTCATCCCTCCCACTGGCCCTGGGAGCATGGGAGAAACTACAGGGGTGAGTAGGCTAAAAAGTATTGCTCCATCCATGCATCTGTCTCATTTCTCAGAGTATATTTCTCAGTCCCCAGAGAAGCAGGCAGGGATTCCATTGATTGCAGTGGGCATAGGGAGCCAGACAGGGAAGAAGAGTCCTTTAGTTGCCATCTACTGTATGTGCGGTGTGCTGCATCACCCCTTGTAGGATCACACTGTACCTCAGGGTGTTGAGGTACCCCAGCTGAGAATCAAATAAAACAGCAAAGGAAACTATACCTCACAATCTTCCTTCTGTCCTTTTTTCTCTTACTCGTACTATTTCCTTTTCAAGGAGCGTGACATTTAATCAATGTGCAAATTGACTCAATTACCAAAAGCAACTAATATGCACATCTTCCTGCTAATAGGCTATTTTATTAGCGGTTTAGTTGTATTGAGTTATACATCATACTGCTATGTAACTTGGGCCTTTCAAATGTGCTCATTACCTTAATACTTAGATACCGTAATTGGGGACGAACAGAATAATAGAAAACAAATCTTGAAGGCGTCCACTGAGGGTCGACACAATCAAACAATGGGATTCTGTCACAATCCTTTGGAATTTTAAGATATACAGCAAGGGCTTATCACAGTAATGTTGGAGAGAGATGGTGAGAGACAACATCACTTGCATTTGGTGTTAGTGTCTTATGATAAAAGCATAGGATTAGAGGGGATTGTTAGGGTCACTGAGTCCAGCCTTCCCTCCTGCCCCACCCTCAGCTCCCAGGCCAGCTACCCCTAAGTAGCTTCCTGAGGTAACCAAAGCTTTCTAAAGCCAGTGACTTACTAAAAACGGCTTTCTGAAACAGTGATTTAACAGCAGAAATAATAAGATTTCAAATGTGATGCAACTAGCACATGAGTATCTTTCTTTTGCTGTGGATTTTGTTGCAATAATGCACTTGAATATACACAAAACTAAATCATGCCATAAAAAGAACAGTATACAAGGTATATCTTGGTAACAACTAATGAGTTTAAGTGTTATATTGCATTTTTTTTTAGGATTTTAGTGTTTTGAAGTATGTGTCTTAGCGTTTGTTCATATGATAGGTTTAAACTGTCCTTCCCACCAACTGGCAATATGCTCCTTTTAGAGATTATTTGTAGCAGCCTAGAGCTGTGCTTTGTTTTAATATAAAAGCTTTGGGATTGAAATTTGAGACCATTAGTAAAATAAAAAAGGATTTCTAAGGTTTCAAATATGTTAAGGCCTGTATGGACTGTTTTGTTAATGTAGTCTGATATCCTATAAAACATATCAGCTCCTTACTCCTGTTCAATATTTCCCTAAAAATATATGCAAGTAACTTGTTTGCCCTATTTACTGTAATGTCACAATATGAACTCACATTTGGTTGGCTATCTACAATAAACCTAAATCCCTTTCACTGATTTTCAAAAGATGAGTATTGACTGGCATACCTTATATTCTTTGCACTTATAAGTATGATCTTACAGTCAATTATGTTGCATGCTGTTTGATTATGTCCAGCCCAGAATATTTGAAAAAGATATGGCTTGGAAGATACAAAAGTTTTAAAAACATTTAATTACTTTCCAGCTGTGCAAACAGCCTCAGTTTAGATTCACTGCATTTTTTTTTAATATGAAAAAAACATGGTGAGCACATGGAGACTCCTATCTCAGGCTCAGACCAAAACAGTTTCCCAATTTGACTGAATAATTCTCATAGCTCTGCCAGTAAATCAGATTTACTGGTATTTCAATTTGAATGCAAAATCATATTAAAGCAAACAAAATAGAAAGTGCGTCCAAGCCTGGCACAGCAAAAAGTATTATTTATTATACATTTTATGTTAGAGAACTAGTTTGCTACCAGAAGTCTTAGCAACAAACTTCAAAATGAGCTAAGTTTTAAAAGTCATGTCCACACTAGCTCTATATAAACCCGCCTTTTCCCCATGATATATTACAGCAATATTTCAAAATGGTCTTGGTACAGCTACACTACCTCATGTGTCATCAGAAATACAGTTCATTAAACTATAAGATAACTTACACAGTTCGAACACAGTTCTCTCTCACTTTTACAAGTTTAGGATTGGCTTTGTGTGGTGGGAAATAATGCTGCTCATTTGTTTAGCTGCCGTGGAAGACAAAACATTTTGTTTTTTTTTACCTTGATTCATGAAGGAAAAGCATGTGGCATTGTGCAAAGGTATTACAAAAAAAAAAAAAAAAAAAAAAATCAGAGTTCCTAATTCCTTATTTTCCCCTTGAACTAAGTATTACTATTCTTTTCAAATATTATAAAAATGAAATTTTAATTGTACCCAAACAAATTTCTCTCCAGCTGTGTAAAAACGTGCATTGTCCTTTGTGAACAGATCTTCTCATTAATACTTTACTGTTTGTACTAATGTGCTAACTTTCTGACAGCAACTTTCTGATAGTTAAGCCAACTTAACTTTTTAAAGTTGACTTAATTATCATAGCATACACACATATGTGGAGCAGAGTTGACTTAAATGCAGCACCATGGAGATGTATTATCTTGAGTCACATTAGGTAACTTGACTTAGCTCACAAGATGGCTACCACCATGTCAAGGAGCTGTACATATGTACACTCCAATATGGCTTAACTTAAGTTGACTTAGTTAAGTTCCCTTATTTAAAGTCAACTTAGTACATGTGTTTGAACCCGCTAGGAATCATCATAATTCTGTTGTGTATTACACGACAAGAAGAAACTGTTTTTCAACAACACATTTTTGCTGTTCTCAGCTAACATGCCTTCTAGGAGACTTCAGAAAGAAAGTGTGGAGAAGCAGAAACACAATTTTCCTCAGAGCTTACATAAAGAGGCTACATTTAAAAAAAAAATTCTATCAGCAGCTGGAAATCATGAGGAGAGAAAAAAACCCTGTATAACTGAAAAAGTACCAAGTGACATGAAGACTAGAAGCATTCCAAACATTATTTAAAGTATAAGACTGAGGTAAGTAATTAAAAAAGCAACACTTTTTTTTTTTTACCTAATAGTAATTCTGTTTTTGAGATGTGCAGTCAGGTGGATCCTGTAGTAATTTTCATGTACCTCCTATATAAGAGTCTGGAGTCTTGAGTAGATGTGTCTATCATGACCATACACATCTTCTGGGAAGTCAGGGAGAGAGAAACTGAAGCTGAGGGGCTGAAGCCAGAGCAGTTAGGCTAAAGCCAGGGCAGAGACTTGGACTCGAGTGGGTCAACACTGATACAGGGGTCAAGCCTGAGTGAGCAGAAGCTGAGACAGGGACCAGGGTCCGGAGGCCTGAAGGAACCGGAAATAGTCACCATTCATCACGGCCCCCTAGAACTAAGTAAAACTTGTGAGGCATGGGCATGATTATGGGTGGGACCTACCTAATTCATGATTTCATGGATTTTCCAGATTCTGACATGGAATCTGCACCAAAACAGACAAACAAACAAAAAATGATAGAAAAAGTGCTGGTTCCTCAGAGAGAACCAGCAGTCTTCAGTGTGCTGTGGTGGTGGTGGTGGGGCATGCCTTCTTGAAGGGCTGCAGGCAAGATGACCACCAACCTTCACCAATGATTGACTGTGAGGGCTGCCTGTGATATGGCCCCACCCCTCTCCACTAATTGGCAGTGAGGGGTGGGGCTCCATGATGGATAGGCCTTGCAGCCAATTGGTGGTGAGGGGCAGAGTCACAGGGGCCCCTTAGCTAAGCAGAGCCATGGCCCATGAAATGGCTACCCATGCCCACATTCTGCCTGTGAAACTGGGGAGCAGGCCTCATCAGTTAGGTAGGTTCCTAATTATGAGAGAGACTGGAGGCCATGCTTATGGCCAGTGAGGGAGCTAGAAAGAAAGCAGAGAGGAAGAGCCAGGAGTTGAGACCAGACTAAGGATGACACCATCAGGCTCCCTTCAAGGCAACCTCCCCAGATACTAATTTATATCAAGGCATAGAAGGTGAGTGTAAAAGGGAAGAGATCCTAAGGGAACTGGAGAGTGCAGGGTTAATCTGAAATCAGGGGCATCTGAGCGATTTTGGATAGGTCTGACAGTGAAAAGTCCTTCAGCTACTAAGGAACAATAAGGATGAGGACTTTGGACTTCGAATATCATTGATCCAAAGGGATCAGTGGAAGGCCTTAAGTCCATTGCTCTTATGGAGCAAAACCTTTTTTTTGTATTTTTGTATCTCCAGGATTTAAACCACATTGATTATGTATTATCTGCTCAACAGGCCAAGATATTCAGCATTATTGGTTCATTACTGCATGTCTACTCAAAGTTCACTGGGCTGTTGCCAATTCTTGGAAAGTGTCCATTACTAAACCCATGTCCATAGCCTCGTGGCTTCCTGGCAAAAGGATAATGAATGAAATCTTCCTTGCTTGTTCCTGTTGTTTGTTGCAGATGTGCTGTATATTTTGTCAAAACATGCACTGCCTGGTAAGGTATGTAGGAATGACATACAAGGTTGACTTGTGACCCTGAGCTCCATAGCATTTAATCAGTTGCAGGTTATACAGGTCTCCTGTATATTCCTGTGGTTAAATGGGAATACCCTGCTTCCAATGGGCATAAAGTATCAGAACCCTTTCTATGAACAGTATTATATTTTTCTACACATTTTTGCTTGAGCCAGGATATTGGATAAGCAATTGATATAGCACTTTAGCAGACAACCATGACTAGACCTGATGACAAAGTGAGACTGAACCATAGCTATATCTATGCAGGGTACTTGAAGATATTTAGAGTTCAAAGGTATTTTGAAAACAAGGATGACTTGGTATTAGTCAGCACACCTTCAAGTTTCTCACAAGAGACATGGTGCCTTGCTTTTACTTCATACAAACCTCTCATTGTCGCTTGTGGAGAGTGGCCATTTGGAGGAAGTTATTATTTTATTACCATTTTTGTTCTTTGGAAGAAAAATAACACACAGTGATTCCCTAAATTCTAATTTAAAATTGTTGTTCTTTAACTGAAAATCATAAGAGGAATTTTTCCTGTATTTTCTTTGTGTTGCCTCTTTGCAGTATTTGTTTGCCATCTCCAGGTATCAGTCATTTTTTGTGGATGCTCTCCCCATATACTTTTTAATGTTTGAATATCTTGCTTAAACTCTGTGCCTAAAATTGATGAGGCATGACTGGGAGTCTGTGTGTATGTTGTCATCTTCAGTATTAAAATATAGTAAAAATGTTGACAAGTAGAACAGCATTACTGTTGTCTAATCTAGTAAATAGTTTACAACGCAGTAAAGTCTGGAAATTTTCTGTTCCATTAATCATTATCTTGGCATTTGGAAAACAATATTATGATCCCTAAAGAACCATTGGGTAAAATATGTGTTGATTTCTGGCAACTTTTAACTAATATAGCCTCCTACTTCAGAAATGAATATCCAAACAATATCCTCTACAGGAATTATCCCAATATGCTTTGCAGAACTAAATAATACCACACAATTCTTAGCTAGAGGGCAATAGAAAATCATAGTTATGGAACAGGGAGAAAAGCCATTGTTTCGAAAAAGAGAGAAAAAAAAAATGATGAAACCAAGACATTAGATGGCTATTCCAAATACTGTATTTGTTCACATACCACAGGCACCCTTTTCCCAAAAATCAGCTCTTCATAATTGGGGTGTGTGACAAGTAGAAAAGCTGTTTTTTTTTTCCCCATACCCACTTAAACAGAAGCATGGAGAGTCTGTGCTGCAAGATGGCTTCTAGGTTCTGTCTCAGGCAGCAAGCTGGAGGGGCAGTATCTAGTATTAACCTTCTCACAGTCACTTTCAAATTGAAAACAGCTTTTATCTGAGTATCTGAACGTACATTATTGACAGATCTGATACAAGGCTTTTGTAATGGGATAAATACCATTAATATTAGTACACAAGGATGTAGGACAAAGAGGATAGTGTATGAAGGTTAAGAAGAAAGAAAAGCATGGCAAAATGGAGTTGAGTAAGAAAGTAGAGACTGATGAAGTAAAGTATAAGTAAGCTTACATGTAAGGCCACTGAAATTAGTACTGGCCTGTACTGATCACCAGAAGAGCCAATGGAATAACGAATCTACAGGATGGGTAAGGGAAGGAGGGCATGAAGCTTAGAAGCCTTGGATTCGGAAGGGGGAAAGGTGTGATATGTGAGTAAATAAATCCTTAGCCAGCTGAATCATGCAAAGCAGCCTTTTAACAATGGAGGCTCTGGCAGTCTGAGTGAAAATACTCAGAAAGGGGTAAGAGGAATCACAAGAGTTAATCCAAAAGACAGACATGAGTTAATGTTGACACTTTGAAGATAGCCTTAGCTGCAACAAAAGACCAATATTTGTGCCTTCTAATTCAACAAAATTTGCCTCTGATTATTAGACATTTACATCGCTGATATAAGAAAAAAAAATCTGTAAACCATACATGGAAATAACCCAGATTGCTTCTTGAACCATAGGCTAAATTCCCCACTGACCAGCTTGGGCATGTACAAAATTCAGTGGGAAGGGATGGGGAAAGATCACATGGATCTAACTTCTCTTTTACTAAATAAAAAAATGAAAGTATTATTTGAGTTGAGAAAGGAAAATCAAAATCATCCCAAAAAATGCTTTAGTGTATATTTAAGATTCAAAAGGATGACCAGAAAGCAATAAGAGATGATGTAAGAGATTAAAACACTAGTTTTCTAGAGGAGATATGATGTTACAATTCTATTCAGAGGAGAGATTTTATTACTTGGGTGTTTTTGTTTCAGCAACACAATATTAAATTAAATGGAAATGAAATAAACAATTTACGGTTTATTAAATGCATTTTTGAGCACTCTACTTGTGATATAGCAAATTTCAGGACATGCTTAACCTCGCAACTATTCCTATGGATACTAATGGTTTTAGTAGCAACACACACTATTAAGACTGCCCAATAAAACAAGTGTTTTGTTGGACACGTTGCAGGGTTCTCAATACCTTACTAGACTGGGGGTCCTGAGCTAAAATTAAGAGAACATTAACTATAGAAGTTTTGACACTGGCATTAAAGGAAGATAGCACAAATTTATGGAGGAAAATAATTTAGAAAATGTAAATATTTGAATCAGTGGAACTATTAGCATACTTAAATACTTGCAGAAGTGCTACAGTAAATCAAGGTCTATTTTTAAAGGAGTTTGTAACAGCAGACTCCTTCCCCCTGTTACTTGAAGCAAGTGAAGCTTGCAAGGAAATGTGTGCACTACCTGCATCTGCTGTCTAGTGGGCTGTAGAGCTCAGCCTTCAGATTGCAGGTAACAAAACATATGGTTGCTGAATAGGGGATGAGCAGCACCTGGGCCCTACTAACAGCAAGTCAGGTCAGAAAATTGGGAAGGGGGAGGAGCAAGGACCAAAAAAGCTTACGCCTGATCCCAGAGATGAAGATTAGCTCAGACCTTCACTATACATGTGCTGCAAGCAGGCGGCACAGGAGGGGATAAAACCTACATTTTATTTTCTGTGGTTGTTTGGGTTTTGTATTATATTGGACGAGTAGGTTATGGCTATGGGGGGAGGCATGGAGGCCATGGATGGGTGCCTGGTGTGGCACTGTCAGGGACTCAGAGGGCTAAGGCTGATGTAGTGAGAGGGCTGATAGAGCAAAGGCAGCCTAGTCTGGGGTCAGGGACCCAGAGGGCTGCTTGGGGACAGTGCAGGATAGGACAGGTGCCAAGGGGCCTGCAAGGGTGTGACAGGGGCAATGCCTGCAAGGATCTGACAGGGGCCCAGAGCCCATGAGAGCAAGGCTGAAGCTGGGGCTTGGAAACCTAGGGTCCTGGAACAGTGAATCTTGTGTGGAAGGGCCACAGCCCAGACAAGGATCTAAGACTTGAAGTGAAACCTCCTGAATTCTAGGGGCAGCCTCCCAGCCCAATTATAGCACCATAGAATGGCAGGCAAGACAATAGGATGGAAACTGAGAGGCCAGAGGGCATGGGTAAAACAGGATGCAAGCCAGAGAGTGTGGGTAAGACAGTGACCACCAAGGGTGACTTGGCTGTGAGGGCCTGAATTGCTACAGAGCTAAAATATATTTATTGTTACATTCATAACTCTTTGAATAGTCAATCAATGCAGGTGGTGTTTTCCACAATCCTCCTGGTTTCAGGCTATGGGATGAGGAGGGAGAGGAGAAATGAGGTAGTCAACATAAGACTGTGGTGCTGGTGTCATCATGAGGCTTCGGCTTCCATGATCATAGTCCACTCTTTGGTGAGAGAGGCAGTGGTCTGCTGTGGACAGATGGCCTCCACCTCATTCCACGGGGGAGGAGGCTCTTCTCAGCCAGACTGGCCGGCCTGCCTGAACAGGCTTTAAATTAAGCCCGCCAGGGGTTTGGGGGATTACCGACACTGCAATTCCACTGGGCAACCTTTTAAATCTGGCAGGCTAAGGCACTTAAGGGAACCCACCACTACCCTATCCTTGGAACGATCTGTAGTGAAGGCAAGGACGCCCAATGGGACACTTACGTGCCTATACACCAATGCCAGGAATAAACAGAAGGAACTGGTCCTCCTGCTAAACAAGAATGACTACAACCTCATAGGGATAACAGAGACCTGGTGGGACTCCACCTATGACTGGATCACAGGCATAGATAGCTATACCTAGTACAGGCAAGATCGTACAGATAAAAGGGGTGGGGGTGTAGCTCTCTATGTCAAGGACAGCTACACATCCTTGCAAATTGACATTGGCACCCAGGAAGGACAACTGGAGTCCCTCTGGGTTAAAATACGTGGGGAACATGGCACAGGGAACATTATGGTAGGAGTTTACTGCAGACCTCCAAACCCAAAACAAGGGCTGGACCAGGAATTCACCAGGGAACTGGCTGAGGCTGCATGCTCTCAGTGCATGGTTGTCATGGGAGATTTCAATTACCTGGACATCTCATGGGAAGGACACTTGGCCAAATCTGATCGGTCGCAAAGCTTCCTTACATGTGTGGATGACCTCTACCTGACTCCAGAGGTCTATGGGCCGACAAGAGGTAAAGCATTGCTGGACCTGGTACTGGCCAAAGGGGATGACATAGTCAATGACCTACGAATCAATGAAAAGCTGGGTGATAGTGAACACAAGCTGATCACCTTTACTATCCATTGCAAAGCTGGTAAGTCAGTCAGCAATGCAGAAGTCCTCAACTTCAGGAAAGCTGACTTTGACAAGCTCAGGAGGCTCATTGTCAAGGTCTTAAGGGATAACAACTCAACAGGAAGAGGAGTCCAAGAGAAGTGGTTGCTCCTCAAGGGAGCGATCCTGACAGCACAAGGGATGGCCATTCCATCTCGGAGAAAGGGTAGCAAAAGGGCACAGCAACCCCCTTGACTCAGCAGGGAACTTGAGGACCTCCTACACCTAAAAAGAGAGAGTTATAAAGCATGGAAGGCTGGAATTATCACCAAGGAGAATTATTCAGCACTGGTCTGTATCTGCAGGGAGTGGACCAGGAAAGCCAAGGCTGCAACTGAGCTCCATCTGGCTTCATATATCAAGGATAACAAGAAGTCCTTTTTCAGATATGTAGGGAGTCAGAAAAAAAGCAAGGGTAACATTGGACCCCTGCTGAACCAAACAGGACAACTGATAACAGACTCCCAGGAAAAGGCCAATCTGCTTAATTCATGTTGGTCTTTCATCAGCCCAATGGGACTGCCCCTGCCTAGCATGATTCAGGATGGCCAAAGTGAGGGCATATTTATACCCAGCATTGGTGTTAATCTAGTAAAGGATCACCTTGAGAGGCTGGACGCCTTCAAGTCAGCTGGTCCTGACAGATTGCACCCTAGAGTACTCAAGGAGCTGGCAGTTGTCATAGCCCCACCATTGGCAAAAATATTCAAAAACTTGTGGTGCTCAGGTGAAGTACCTGAAGACTAGAAGAAGGCAAATGTGGTACCTATTTTCAAGACAGGGTGGAAAGTAGATCTCGGGAATTACAGGCTAAACAGCTTCACCTCAATCCCCAGTAAGATTCTGGAGAAAAGTATCAAAGAGACCCTTCTTGGTAAGCTAGCTGAGGGCAACATCCTGAGGGACAGCCAGCATGGGTTGTCTCTGGTAGGTCTTGCCTGACTAATCTCATCTCCTTCTATGACCAGGTGACATATCACCTGGACAAGGGGAAGAGATTGACATCTTATATCTGCACTTTAAAAAAGCCTTTGGTCTGGTGTCCCATGATCTCCTCATGGAAAAATTGGCCAACTGTAGCGTCAGTGACACCACAGTCCAATGGCTGGGAAATTGGCTTCAAGGTCAGACCCAGAGAGTAATGATCAATGGTAGCAAATCATTCTGGTGCTCTTTGACCAGTGGTGCCCCCCAAGGCTCTGTCCTTTTTTTTTTTAACATCTTTATCAATTATGTGGACATTGGTGTCAGAAGCGCACTGGCCAAGTTCGCCGATGACACTAAACTTTGGTACATAGGGTCCACACCTGAGGACAGGCTGACTTGGATGAACTTAGTACGTGGGTGGATACAAACCTGATGATATTAAATACCAATAAATGCAAGCTAGTCCACCTCGGGGGGGGGGGGGGAACGGACCCACAGCATAGTTTTAGGCTCGGCAGTGCTACGCTTGCTAGCACCACTACTGAAAGAGACTTGGGGGTCACGACTGACCACAAGATGAACGTGAGTCACCAATGTGATGTCACAGCTGGTAAAGCAAAGAAAACTCTGGCTTGCATCCATAGATGCTTCTCAAGTAAATTTAATGATGTCATCCTCCCGCTGTCCTCAGCCTTGGTGAGACTGCAGCTGGAGTACTGCATCCAATTCTGGGCTCCACAATTCAAGAAGGATGCTGAGAAGCTTGAAAGAGTCCAGAGGAGAGCCACATGCATAATCAGAGGGCAAGAGAATAGGCCTTATGATGAGAGGCTGAGAGCCATGGGTCTCTTCAGCCTGGAAAAGCGCAGGCTCACAGGGGGACCTGGTGGCTGCTTATAAGTACATAAGGGGTGTGCATTAGGAACTGGGAGAACATCTGTTCACCAGAACACCCCAAGGTAAAACAAGGACCAACGGTCATACACTCCCCTGAGACTGTTTTAGGCTGGACATAAGAAAAATGTCTTTACTGTCTGAGTCCCCAAGACCTGGAATACACCCCCTCCAGAAGTAGTGTAGGCGCCTACTCTGTACTCATTCAAGAAACGTTTAGATGCTTACCTTGCTGGGATCCATTGACCCTAGCTGACTTCCTGCCCCTGGGGCAGGGGACTGGACATGATGATCTTCAAGGTCCCTTCCAGCCCTAACATCTATGAAATCTATGAACCTTCAATTAATCTTTAGAAAATACATACATTTATAAAAAACAAATTCTCCAAATACCTGGCTGGGTAACCAACCTGGTGAGGTGAAAGAAACAGGAATATTAACCACTGAATATCATGGCAAGCATACATTGTGCATTTTTTTAGTTCTGAATGGTAGGAAATGTCAGGAACTAGAGAGCTAAAAGTAACATATTGAATTTGGAATGTGGTGAAAAATAAGTGCTCTTATACTGCATGACTTTTTATATCGATACGTTACATTTAATATTTTTTATACTGGACATGAATCTTTCTTTTTAAAAATATACATATTTACCCAAAACTTAAACAAATTAAAAAGAACAGCTCAATATTTCTCCTCTGAAACTTAAATGTTTAAATTTGAAATAATTCAGGTGAAAATAATGATGATTTTTTTCAAAATCTTTTGTCAGTTTATCAGATTTTAGACATGTGTCACGGCGGGGTCCTCACGGAGGGCCGTGATCTCCTTGAGGCCCTCTCACCGCGCTACTCCGGCCCGAGGGCACCCTCCATTCTCGCCCGCCACGTCTTGATGGAATATATAATAGGGAGGCTGCCTTGTGTTTCCTCGGGCCTGTCAGCTCCTGGACCCCTCGTGGGTCTCCCCGTACAATGGGCGCTACCCAAGTGCCCTAGCCTTATGGGCTATGCGTGGCTCCTACCTCCCCTGATACCATGCCCCAAGCCTCACAGATGTAATGGACTTTGTTCGGTCTTTACGCCCGCTTCCCGGGCCTCCTCTCTAATGTGGCCCACTCTGGGCTCCCTCTCTCGTGCCCTGCCGGTGTGGTTCCGCTCAGGAACTCTCTAGCGGGCCCCGGCCCTTCCCTGGCCAACTGCACGGCTACCCTCCCTGACTCTGGCTCACCGCGCTGCTACTCCCTGTCTTCTCAGGGGCAACCGCAGCGCCCTACCTTGGTCTGAGGGGTATCGCCGCACTAGCCTGCGGCCGGGCTCGCTATGCCCGTGCGCCCACACTGGGCTACTCAATAACGTACAAGGGCATTCCCCCTCTCTGGGGGCTCGCCGCGCCCACACTGGGCTACTCAATAATGTACAAGGGCGTTCCCCCTCTCTGGGGACTCGCCGCGCCCACACTGGGCTACTCAGTAAGACTGCCCCTTTCCTGGGGCCGGGGGCTATGTTCCCCCACATGCAATCCGGGGTCTCGGTCCCCGTCTGCAACCTACGGGTTGCGCCCGTGACCCACTGGCCGCGCTCCTCGCCGCCAGTTGCTCATACACTGCCGTGCGAGCTGCGCCTTCCCTGGCACTATGAACAATAATGCGCCCTCCTGGCGCTAGGGCACCCCACACTCTCTGGGGTCCCTGTGATTGAGGCCTCCTCCAACCCCTACAGCCTCACCCAAGCCTCCGGGTGTAATAATACAAACACATAGCAAAACCACAAGCCCCTAGGCTGTAACACAAATGCAAGCCGCATGGCCATAACTCATCATCATAGCTCAAGCCTCCAGGGCTATCATGAGCTGTACTTGCGACTTAGGTTCCTTCCCATATCTCGGCCGAGGGAGCTCCTGCCTCTCCGACTGCTGGCAGAGAACTGCCAGCCTGGCTTCGGCCCTGGGCTTTATAAGGGCCAGGCCCTGCCCCCTACCAGCAGCTGGCTCCCCTTAGTTGCTCCGGCAACCCACAGCTGTGCTCACTTGGTTCTGCCAGGGCTCTCTCCCTGGCAGTTTCTCCTCTCTTAGGAGCAGGCACTAAGGTGCCCTGCGACAACATGGTTGAAAATTTTTAAGGTCAAAGGTTTGAATTTTGTCCATTCTCTTCATAGTTCCTCTATTTTAGTTGTAATTATCTCTACAAGTTAGGCAACTGCATGTTCAATTGTCATAGACATACTATAGATTTATAGATGCTAGGGTCAGAAGGGACCTCAATAGATCATTGAGTCAGACCCCCTGCATAGGCAGGAAAGAGTGCTGGGTTCAGATGACCCCAGCCAGATGCCCATCTAACCTCCTCTTGAAGACCGCCAGGGTAGGGGAGAGCACCACCTCCCTTGGGAGCCCATTCCAGACCTTGGCCACTCTAAATGTGAAGAAGTTCTTCCTAATGTCTAGTCTAAATCTGCTGTCTGCTAGCTTGTGGCCATTATTTCTTGTAACCCCTGGGGGTGCCTTGGTGAATAAAACCTCACCAATTCCCTTCTGTGCCCCCGTGATGAACTTATAGGCAACCACAAGGTCACCTCTCAACCTTCTCTTGCGGAGGCTGAAGAGGTCCAGGTGCCCCAGTCTCTCCTCATAGGGTTTGGCCTGCAAGCCCTTAACCATACGAGTGGCCCTTCTCTGGACCCTCTCCAGGTTATCCACATCCCTCTTGAAGTGCGGTGCCCAAAACTGCACGTAGTATTCCAACTGCGGTCTGACCAGCGCCTGATAGAGGGAAAGTATCACCCCCTTGGTTCTGTTTGTCATGCATCTGCTGATGCATGATAAAGTGCAGTTAGTTTTTCTGATGACTTCGTCACACTGCCGACTCATGTTCATCTTAGAGTCCACTAGGACTCCAACATCCCTTTCCGCTTCCATGCTACCGATCAAGTCATTTCCTAGGCAGTAGGTGTGCTGGACATTTTTCCTCCCTAGGTGCAGCACTTTGCATTTCTCCTTGTTGAATTGCATTCTATTGTTTTCTGCTCATTTGGCCAACCTGTCCTGGTCTGCCTGTAGTTGTTCCCTGCCCTCCAGTGTGTCCACTTCTCCCCACAGTTTTGTATCATCCACAAACTTGGACAGAGTACACTTCACCCCCTCGTCCAAGTCACTGATGAAGACATTGAAGAGTATCGGTCCAAGGGCCAAGCCCTGTGGGACCCCACTGCCCATGTCCTTCCCTAATGAATAGGGAGTTCTGAATGGCAATTCACAAATGCCTAACACTGGTGCTCAACCCTTTGGTCTCTCAGGCCAAATGAGGGGCATGGGGCCAGCCTATTAGCTGCATCAGAATTTACAGCCCAGGATTGAGCCTACACATCTGGCTCTGTGCACCAGGATCAAGCTCTGTACCACCATGCATTTCAGATCTAGCATGCAGGGCTACAGCTTCCTGGACTCCCCACAAGTTCCTGGGCATCCCCACAGGCTGGTTGACAAGGTGCTGGGAGGGACAGACCAGAATTGGCCCATGGGCTGGGGGTTTAGCACCCCTGATTTATATGGAGAGTTGCTCAGTTATTACATTTAATTTTAGAAAGCAAACAAAATTTAACTTTTTTCTTAAAACAAAAATCAAAAATCTATTGAATTTCTAAACTTCAACAGCTTTTGTTGGCATCCAGGGTAGACAGTCATAGCAATTGTTATAAATAAATGTCTATGACTTTTATAAATTAATTATATCTAGGTATCACATAAGCTAATGGGATTCCAAAGTAATTTAATGATGGTTAAATGGTAGTAATGAACTGCTAAAGTACAGATAGCACAGTCTTTTAACATCCACTTACACAGGTTGAATAATAGTACAGTTCACTTGAAAATACTTGTAATATCCATACAAATATGAAATTAAGTCAGTTTGATAAGTATGTCTACCATGAATACTAGGGTAATTATATAATAGAGTATGTTAGCCACATTAATGAAAAGCATGGCAGAACAACTTTAGTGCTGTCATTATGGATTCTGAAGAAAAGAGGCCTTTCCAGTTAAATTTGTGTAAAATCATTATAAGTAGGCAACACATGTACATCTATTAAATTACCTGCTTGAATTTGCAGTTCAAGAAAACAGGTGCATGGGCTAGAAAAGTTGGGAAAATAAAAATAAAAGCCAGAAGAATCCTCATTCAGAAATAGAAAGTACCCAAGCTACCGATGTGTTTTGAAAATTATCCAATCATTTTTTTTTAAGTTTAAGCATATCCCAAATTAAACTTTTGCATAACTAAGAATTTATTTCTTGGAATGACTTCACTCATTAGGCTCTGACAAGCATTCTGCATAGAAATGAAGTTTTAACTAAGTATTTAATAGTTTCCTAAAGATATTTTGGAGTATAAAAAGACAAAATGCATAACTTCTATTATAAACCCTGCTATTCATGGTACTTGTGATGTCACAGGATACTGTGTTATACTCAACTTTTCTGTATCTTCTCCAATATATCTAAATGCTAGAAACATGCTAGAGTCTGTAGAATGCACCTTTAATCATGAAGAGACAAATCATTTACACCAGTTAGAAAATGGAAACAGAGGAGAAAAACCACCCTAATCAGTGGATAATTAAGTTTAAAGAATATCAGGTAAAACCTGACTGGTGTAGATTAGTGATTTAGTTCTTGACTGTCTGCACCCATTCTAGGGTAGCCATTCACTCAAGGCAAACAGGCACTTGCTCCCCTCTGGCATGATGGAGCAATAATAACTCCCCCACCACAGTAGAATCTAATTTTTTTTGAGGGGGTGGGAACTAGTCTTTATGGGCTCCTATAGACATGTGGGGAGCCTGTTCCGATGTGCTGGAAATCCAGTATGTTGAAGCAGACTTGATTAATCAAGTCTGCTGGAGCACAGAAATTGATGTGGTCCAGCAGCTTTCCATGATATGTGTAGCAACATCCCCCCCCTCCGCCCCAATGAAAAAATGACAGTGGGGTGCTTTGAAATAAAACATGTTTGATGAGCTTTAGTTCAAAGCACCCTGCCTCCATTTTTCCAGTACAAGGGCACTGCACATGATGTAAGAACGCTTTTAATGAGCACAGCTCACTAATTAAAGTGCCTGGCAAAAATGCCCTATGGTTCTGTGAATATTCAAATTCTTGAGTAGGTAACAAAAAGGGGGAAATGCATCAGGGATAGAGATTCTTTATGTTCTAGACAACAAGAAATTTTGGATTCCATTTTGTTTAACAAGTCAAATTATTAAGAGACAGCACCTTCCTGTGAGCAGACAGAGTTCCTTTGTATTTGGTTAGGGTTTAAACTCAATTCCTTTTTGATGTTTGACATCCATGTTGACTGTAAACAAGCCAGGACATCTGTGCCCAAGCTTCCTATGGATGTGACATATTCTCAGAGGTTCTTGCTACATAAATGTCTTTCTGCTGTTGTGACTCAGAGATGCATTTGAACACTTAAAACAGCTAGTAACCACTGTCACTATCAAATGGATTAGAATTTCACATCTGTGATGGCCAGAACCAAAAGGGTTAATGAGCAATTTATAGCAAAAATGCTTTTTGAAGGTGTCTGAAAATATTAGCTAAAATAGACCTTATGAAACTGCTTCCTGTAAATGTTTCCTGCCTGTCTGAAGTATAACTGCAAAGAATATAACTGTTTGCACTGATCATGAGAAAGACATAAGTTTTTTAAAAAGTAGAACTAAAGTGAAACTGCAAACCTAGCTGATTTAATACATTTTTGCTTAGAGTCAGTAAAATTAACAAACCTAACCACAAGGTATAATTAACATTAGTGGGTTGAACTTGGGTGGGAACATGTTAATCTCAGCCCACAAAGTAAAGTGGTGTGATTTGCTCATTGGGTAAACCCAAGCTTGGGCAGTAACTCATTATAATAATTTCTAACACCTTTTAACCCCATAGGGTAACAGCTATAGGGTAAAATTGTGAGTGGCTCTAAAGCCAACAGATTAGCATAAACAGAATATAAAAGAACATGCAAGTTAAGTGACCAGCAGGAAGGACGGAACAAAATGGTCATTGTTGTCCCATGCCCCCGGATCTCTTACTCCCAGTACGAGTGAGGACCAAATCCTGACTGAGGGATCTTCCCCAGTTTTTCCCTTTGACGGCATGGACTGGGGATGCCTAACTTAGTTGAATCAACTTGATGTGCACCTGACACTGAGGGACTATCGATAAGTTCCTAACCAAGCAGGAACTCTTGGTTGATTTGTTTCTCTATTTTTATTATCACTGCCAATTTTAACTTTTATTGTTATGTTCTCTGTTTATTAGCTTAACCTTTTTACTAACTGTTATATGTGCAAATTATATCTTTTGTTGTTATAAATAAATTCATTTTTACTGTTATAAGTGAAACTTGTCATTGCTTCACTCCCAACATCACCTCCTCGATCCTGAACCAAACAGCCCAGTGTCTGATCTGCAACTAAATTGATATATTCACAGTGCCCAGCTGGCCTGACACACACATCTTCCATCCTTTTTTTTCATTAAAAAAAGAAGAAATCAATTGATTCTGTAGGTAGGTAAATGTGTAAGAAACTGATTTTTAAGTTCACTTAAAAAAACTGAGTTTTTGTTTTAATTTTAAAAGTTTTATTGAAACTTTATCATTTGAAAAATGCCAACTGGCTCTAACTTTTAGAGTCCTGGATTTATTCTAATGGGATTCATCTCATCTGGTGAAACAGCGCAAGTGAATATATTTTTTGCACATACTCCAGCAACCTGACATCCTTTCACTTACCCTACCACTCCCAGAGTTGAAGAGCCTTCTTTCTAAGGTGAATTCCAAACTCTGGGTGTACCAGTCAAATTGATCATTAGTCCTTTGTCTTCCTTGCTGGCCCTTGAGGTGGAGGGACATTCAAGTTATTCCTAGCTTTGTCTGCAGAGGAAACTTACTGTCGTCTCACAATGTGATAACAGCAGTAACATTATTGAGAATAGCTCAGTACATTGTGGATAAAAAATGGTTCAGAATAAAATTAACTAATAACTCACATACCATACCCTTCCATTACTTGTTATAGTGGGTACATACAGGTGTTACATTTAGATCAACCTAACCCTGGTTAGGTCGATCTAAATGTCCACTCATGAAGGGGGTCAGAAGGTTTAATTCACCTCAGGAGGTTCCCTAACTTAGATAATAAAGGATGTGTCTACATATGCAATAACATGCTTTAGTTAATGTGCATTACATTTAGTACCTTCATTGTGAGGTACTAGGAAAATGTGCATTAGCCTGTCTTAATGAGCATTAACTAAAGAGCACATTTTTTTAGTGACACCTTAATATGCATTAAAAAAGGCTAATGCACATTTAAGCACGTGTAGATGGGCGCAAAATGTTTAACTGGATGTGGGAAGAAGTTAATGCAATCTCCTGAATGCCTGCACAGTTTAATAGCACAGCACCTGGGCTGGGAAAAAAACAGCTGCTTGCCTCATCCTGGGGCTGTTATTGCCCTCCCCCATCTCTGCCCCTGACTCTGACTGAGCTATTACTTTTAGCCTCCTGATCCCATCCCAACTAGAAAACACCCCTTGAGGACTCCCCAAACCCTTCCAATCCTGCCAGGCCTCCCCCACACCTCAAATTACTTAACTCAGGATGCTCCTGCAAATGGCTGCACATGCTACTCATGGTCTAGGTTTAGGGAGTGTAATGGGAGCTGTCTAAACCTAGATCTAGTGCAGTGAATGCTTGTTTGCACCCAGTATGAGTATTATATTATTTTTTCCCACTACATCAATATACTGTACTGTAGTCATACAGTAGCTCTCCAAGATCTACTAATTTTGTTGGCAGAACATTTTTCTGACTGTAATCAGATATGCTTTGACAGCACACTGAACTACAACCCTACAGCTAAAAGGAGGCTGTAGCACAGAGAAACATGTTAGTGATAGCAATGCTGTCAATCCTGTGAAACACACACTTTTAAACTCTGAATGACACCATCATGCCATAGAGTAAATAGACCTTGTCACTAGGACACAAAGTGACAAAGTACATTGCAATGTTCTGCAGAAGCAAAACTCTCATCATAGGAAAGTGGATGTCTAACAATTATATGGACTGTTAAGCATTATAGAACTGATTTGGAGGAGTTAATTACTATATGGCCAGTAATAGGTGTGAAACTAATTACCCCAGTTCATGGAATTCCCTACACTGCTGTTGGAGCTACAGATGATGCTAATAAAAAAAAAGAGATTTAAAATTTTAGCTTGGTATAATTGTTACCGGTGTTTTCAAAGACAGGTAGAAGAGAAGATAACTAAAATTAATTAAATAAAGAAAAGGAAAATATGGGCTGAATAGGAAATATGAAAAACCTCTGACTGGTGAAATCTAGAGTGATATAGAAAGCCATAGCTTGATTTCCCCCTCTCCCCCATTAATTTATTAATTTTCATTAAATCTCTGAAGTGATGACACATTACTCATCTATTCATTTAAAAGATAACATGAAGGAGATGACTAATGCATCAAAAACCAATTTTTTATCAAGTCTGCCTAGAATAGACTAAAAATGTGCTTTACGGTGCTTACAAATTTACTCTTCACTGGGTCTACAATCCTGCAGTTTACAATTTAGTCACATGGCTGAGGGCCAAGAGCTTCATGTGCAGGCACTGACCAGTGCATAGAGCTGTGCAGGGAACATGGTGTAAGTAACCTGAGGAAGAAGGAGGGGCAGGTAGGATTGATAGGGGCTAGTGGGTGTGCAGGCCAGTTTGGTGGGTTCACAGGGACATTGTCCATCCAGTGGTGGGGAGGGACCACAGGGCTGAAAACAGCCTTGTCAAGGTTGGAAGAGGTAGGGAGAGCACAAGCCTGAGCCTGGGGTGAGTAGCTGGGCTTTCCCAGCCCTTGGGTTGCACTCCGAACCTGGGCAGTTGTGCACTGCATCAGGTTAACCCATTCCCAATTTAAGTTAGTTCACGTGCTCAGATGAACTAATTTAGACTGGCCTCATAATTTTTGCCCCAATTTAAACCCTGCAACAATGGGCATTTAGACTGACCTAACCCTAGTTAGGTTGATTTAAATGTAATGTCTGCACATAACCTTAGAAACAACCTAGAAGAAAAATTAGAGAATAGAGAAAGGCTACCTTCATGATGAGATATATTTGATGATCTCATAGGTCTGTTCTACCTCTGACTGGGACTATCTTTGGTTCCTCATTTTATAAATATGGAATATAGAGGGCAAGAAATATTTTTTTTAATTAATTTTAGTGTGCAAAATAACAATTTGACTCTCAGTAAATATTCCCTGAATTGTCTTTGTAGTCATTTCCCCAATATTCCTAAACTCAACATTGACTGTACAAATTGAGAGAGAGAGAAAAAAATTAGGAGAATTTAAACTTTATGACCTAATCCTGTTGTTAGTTATTCTTGAGCACAAAAGACATAAATAAGAAAATAATTAATTTAAATTAATAGATGTTGTACACACCTATTAAAACTAACAGAAATCCTATTAGCAGCACACAAAATAAGACAAATAGATTCTGCAAACTTTCCTCTTATAGATTCAACTGAAAGGCCTCTAGTGCAAATAAAGCATGGTATGAAAGGTAGTTTCAAATGCTATGTAGGTCTTCAGTGGGATTAAGCCAAGATCTTTAGATGCTGTGATTGTCTAGCACAATTCAAACATGGTCATCCCAATGATTATTTGGTAAGAATGGCTCTGTTTGGTTTTGACTAAGATTTCCACCTTCAATCTGAGTGAGGTTAATCAAAATCAATGCGTCTACAAAAAGGTTCAGTTTCAAACAAAACACCAAAAACCAAAGTTGACCCCTAAATATTTTCTGATGAGATCTAATGGATATGCCAGAGCAGAGAATTAGTGTAATATGTTTTTGTTGAAACATTTTCAACCATTTTAACACACAATAATGTCTCAACTGATACAACATATTTCAGGGAATTATCAATACAAAGTAACATTGCTAGAATGTATATGCTTCTTTGAGGTTAATGAATAGGCAGCATTTAAAGGGAATTTCTAAGCAACTCCAACTCATGCATTTTGTATGACTAATTAAAGGACCATCTAATTTATGAAAAATATATTTCTTCTGTACTGAAATATCAAACATCACCACCTACACTTGTCTTTAATGCAACAGAAGTTGATGAAAGACTGACATATTTATGCTTCTTCCATTAATTTTTATAAAAATCCTGTACCAGGATATGTAACTGAAATGTCATAACTTGTACATGGGTTTATCCAGGAATCAGCCAGGATTTGTTCAGTTCAGAAAAAAGGGTAATGTTACACAATTACATTACTGAATACTACATCTGATCTTTAATTATCTCTTTGGATTCAGTTAATTCTCAGTATGGTGATGTAATAAATGATTTGTTGCACTAAAGGTTTGAGTGACAGCAAAAGTTTTATTCACTCAAAATTTAAGCATTCCTTCTACCTCTTTGCATCCCTCTGATTTTTAGCAGGTCTTCATAGTCTGCCTGTAATATAAGCCAGAAGTTTTTTTCCTGCCAGATGTTTTAGATGTTTCCTTTATGTGCTTCAGATACCTGGATACAGGTGTACCTAAGCAAAACTAGCTAGTAACTTTTCTACACTGGGATTCCAGCTGCTAGTGTAATTGAAGGGTAAACATCTTGTGCTTGGCAGCACTACTCTTGAGCATGCCTACTTTGTGGTTTCCTCCTTAACTGGAAGCAACTTTGCTATATTTGCATGGTAGGGCTGTACAAAACGGGCTGCATTCAGTTCAGATTCAGATTCAGCCTGAATCAGGGACAGTGATTTGATTCCTTGATTTAGATCACTGTCCCCAATTCAATTTGGCCAAATCTGAATCTGGAGATTCGATGCTGATTCAGCAAATCAGCGATTCGGACACAGGCATAGCTTTCAAAATTTTGGGTTTTTTTTTTTACATACCTTGAGGTAGTAGGCATGGGTCATTATTGCTGTGGTGCTAGGGCACCTGAAGTGTCCAACAGGATTACGGGGGGCTCTCCAGCATGCTTGGCAGCAAATCCGGAAGCGGACCAAAAGTACTTCCTGTCCACTTCCAGGTCTGTCAGGGAGCACGTTGGGGGCCCCTCATGCTCCCCTGGCTCTGCAATTGGCCACAGGGGGACCCCGGGTGCCCCCCCCGACCCAGGAGGCACCAGTTGCTAAGCCAGAAGAGTGCGGGGGGGGGCTGCATGCTCCCCAGTGGACCAGGAAGTGGACTGGAAGTACTTCTGGTCCACTTCCAGGTCTGCTGCTGAGCCTCCCACGCTTCTGTGGGACATTTCATGTGCCCCAGCATCACAGCGATCACAAGCCCCTGCTACTTAGAGGTATATAGAAAAAACATTTAAACATTTAAACCTGTATCTACATGCAAATTGCCAAATCAATTCTGAGGGTTCTGAATTGATTCAGAGAGATTAAAGAGTCATCTGATTTGATTCAGATCCAGAGATGCAACCATTGAATCAGGCCAAATCTCTGCCAAATCAAATCAGGGATCAAAGACTCGCACAACCCTACTGCATGTTTCTTGGGTAGGCACTGATGAGTGACAGCATCAATCTATGCTTAGACCAAAGGTCTCTGCTTATTAACCCACCTGTAGCAGCATGCAAATGAGCCAGCTTCCAATTTAGGAGCAAGACCTTGTAAAACACTGCATATATGATGGTTCTGTTGCCAGGCATAGAAGGTTTGGTCTGCTGACCCAATGACAGTTTTCTCTGATGTTTCAGTATTCAAACAGGTGTAATTAACCAAAACTAAGGAAATTATTCTCCTGCTCTACTCAGCATTGCTGAGGCTGCAGCTGGAGTACTGCATCCAGTTCTGGGAGCCACACTTCAAGTACAATGTGGAGAAGCTTGAGAGAGTCCGAAGAAGAGTCACTTTTATGATTAGAGGCCTGAAGAGCAAGCCATACAAGGAAAGGCTGACAGATATGGGACTGTTCAGCCTAGAAAAGAGCATACTTTGGTGGGATTTGGTGGCAGCTTACAAATATATCAGGAGAGAGCATCAGGGGTGGACCAAACAACTATTCACCAAAGTGCCCCAGGGGAAAACCAGGAGCAGCAGTCATAAAGTCCTAGAAGAAAGTTTCATATAGGATATAAGGAAACACTTCTTCACAGTTCATGTGACCAGACTCTGGAATAGACCCCAAATGGGGGTGGTGTAGGCACCTACCCTGGAGATCTTTAAAAAGGGACTGGGCATGCACCTTGTTGGGGTTATTTGACCCTGGCAATCTTTCCTGCCCAGAGCAGGGGGGCTGGACCTGATGATCTCATGAGGTCCCTTCCAGCCCTAAACTTCTATCAACCTGTAAACTAAACTCTACTGACACTAAGTGAACTCAACCAATACATATTGATGGAGTAGCATTAGTACAGTTAAACCAGTGACTGAAAGCTCAGTGTTGGTGAAACACTAGTTTTTCCCAATGACCAGCTATCTCATCTTGAAACAACTGTGGTAGGATGAATATTTCTTGACTTAAATAAAGAAGAGTGCTAGGTATCAATTTTTGTAAGCAATCAAGTAGGAATCTTTTCTCAGTGACACGTTCTTCTGTGGTCATTAGACAAGCACTGGGATGGCTTAGTGAAGAATGATCCTACCTTGAGCAGAAGGTTGGAGTAATACACCTGCTGAGGTCCTTTCCAGCTTCACTTTTTTATGATTCTATGATTTCTGTCTAATCTGTGTGATTACTGGCTAATTTCTATCCTTCTCTAGGGAGGCGGTAGTCATGGGGGACCTAAACTACCCAGACAACTGCTGGGAGACGCAGACAGCAAAGTCCCACCATTCACGCAGGTTCCTATCCTGTGTACAAGACCTCCACCTGATGCAGGACGTACATGGTCCCACTAGGGGGAATGCCTTACTGGACCTGGTATTGGCAACGGGGGATGACATGGTAGGGGACCTACAGATCGGTGGTCACCTGGGGGACAGTGATCACCAAATAATAGAATTCATCGTAAGACGTCGAGTGGGTAAGGTAACTAGTACGGTGAAAGTGCTAGACTTTAGGAAAGCTGATTTCAATGAACTCAGGCAATTAGTCAAGGATGCACTGCAGAGTAGGAGTTTTGAAGAGATGGGAGCCCAGGAAGGGTGGCTGTGCCTTAAGGAAATGATCCTTCGGGCACAGAGGGAGACGAACCCGATGTGAGGAAAAAGAGGGAAAGGGGCCAGAAAGTTTCCCTGGCTGACCAGAGAAATCCAGAGCAGCCTACGGGCTAAAAGGGGAGCATATAAAAAGTGGAAACAAGGAGAGATTACCAAAGAGCAGTATACCTCCTCTGCTTGCACTTGTAGGGAGGCAGTTAGATGGGCCAAAGCTACCATGGAGCTGAGGATGGCATCCCAAGTTAAAGATAACAACAAAATTGTTTTTCAGCTATATAGGGAGTAAAAGGAAGGCCCAGGGTGGAATAGGACCCCTACTAAATCGGCAGAAGCAACTGGTGAGGGACAGGGGGGACAAGGCTGAACTCCTCAATGAGTTCTTTGCCTCAGTGTTCCTAAGTGAGGGGCAAGACAAGGCTCTCACTGGGATTGTGGAGAGGCAGCAGCAGGGTGCCAGACTACCATGTGTAGACCCTGAGATGGTGCAGAGTCACTTGGAGGAACTGGATGCATTTAAGTCGGCAGGCCTGGATGAACTCCATCTGAGGGTACTGAAAGCACTGGCTGACGTCATTGCACAGCCACTGGCGGGAATATTTGAACACTCGTGGCGCACGGGCCAGGTCCCGGAGGACTGGAAAAGGGCCAGTGTGGTCCCCATTTTCAAGAAGAGGAGGAAGGAGGACCCGGGCAACTATAGGCCAGTCAGTCTCACCTCAATCCTTGGCAAAGTCTTTGAAAAAATTCTCAAGGCTTACATTTGCGAGAGCCCGGCAGGACAAATTATGTTGAGGGGAAACCAGCATGGGTTCGTAGCAGGTAGATCATGCCTGACTAATCTAGTCTCTTTTTATGAACAGGTTACAAAATGCCTGGATGCGGAAGTAGGGGTTGACGTGATATACTTAGACTTCAGGAAGGCCTTCGATATGGTATCCCATACCATACTGGTGAACAAGTTAAGGAGCTGTGACTTGGATGACTGCACGGTCCGGTGGGTGGCAAATTGGCTAGAGGGTCGCACCCAGAGAGTCGTGGTGGATGGGTCGGTATCGACCTGGAAGGGTGTGGGCAGTGGAGTCTCGCAGGGCTCGGTCCTAGGACCGATACTTTTCAATATCTTCATCAGCAACTTGGACGAGGGAGTGAAGTGTACTCTGTCCAAGTTTGCGGATGACACAAAACTGTGGGGAGAAGTGGACACACCAGAGGGCAGGGAACAACTACAAGCAGACCTGGACAGGTTGGACAAGTGGGCAGAAAACAACAGAATGCAATTCAACAAGGAGAAATGCAAAGTGCTGCACCTAGGGAGGAAAAATGTCCAGCATACCTACTGCCTAGGGAATGACCTGCTTGGTGGCACAGAAGCGGAAAGGGATCTTGGAGTCCTAGTGGACTCCAAGATGAACATGAGTCGGCAGTGTGACGAAGCCATCAGAAAAGCTAATGGCACTTTATCGTGCATCAGCAGATGCATGACGAACAGATCCAAGGATCTGATGTCCACCTACAAGTTTATCAGGGGTGACCACCAGTATCTGGGGGAACGTTTGTTCACCAGAGCGCCCCAAGGGATGATGAGGTCGAATGGTCATAAACTACTACAAGACCGCTTCAGGCTGGACTTAAGGAAGAATTCCTTTACTGTCCGAGCCCTCAAGGTCTGGAACAGCCTGCCACCAGAGGTGGTTCAAGCGCCTTCATTGAACACCTTCAAGACAAAACTGGATGCTTATCTTGCTGGGATCCTATGACCCCAGCTGATTTCCTGCGCTTTGGGCAGGGGGCTGGACTTGATGATCTTCAGAGTTCCTTCCAGCCCTAAAGTCTATGAAATCTATGAAAAAAAATCTATGAAAGGAGGTGATACTTCCCCTCTATCGGGCGCTGGTCAGACCTCAGTTGGAATACTGCGTTCAATTTTGGGCACCATAATTCAAGAGAGATGTGGATAACCTGGAGATGGTCCAGAGAAGGGCCACATGTATGGTTAAGGGCTTACAGGCTAAGCCCTATGAGGAGAGACTGGGGCACCTGGACCTCTTCAGCCTCCGCAAGAGAAGGTTGAGAGGCGACCTTGTGGCTGCCTATAAGTTCATCACGGGGGCACAGAAGGGAATTGGTGAGGTTTTATTCACTAAGGTGCCCCTGGGGGTTACAAGAAATAATGGCCACAAGCTAGCAGACAGCAGATTTAGACTAGACATTAGGAAGAACTTCTTCACAGTTAGAGTGGCCAAGGTCTGGAATGGGCTCCCAAGGGAGGTGGTGCTCTCCCCTACCCTGGCGGTCTTCAAGAGGAGGTTAGATAGGCATCTAGCTGGGGTCATCTGAATCCAGCACTCTTTTCTGCCTATGCAGTGGGTCTGACTTGATCTATTGAGGTCCCTTCTGACCCTAGAATCTATGAATCCGTGAATCCTTTGTAATATATCTGCTATACATAGTTGCTCTTGCCACACACACACACACACACACACACACACAAACTGTGTGCGCACACACACTTATACACACATGCACAGCCTATTCCTATCTTTCTTTTACCCTTTTCCTCCACTCTGTACCTCTTCTCCTTTCCCTTAATATTGTCCTTTTCTTTCCTTTACCTTATCGTATTAATTTATTCTTTCATCCTGAATCCACACAGAATTACTGCCTGTAGGAGTACTTCACAGAAAGGAGAAAGAATTACCTGATGAATGGTTTTAAAATTTAACAAAATGAAAGGACTTCCAAAACTACCAAGATACCCCAAACTGTATTGTATAGATACATCCCTTTTTTTCTGATGTAGGGCAAATGGTACAAGCATATAAATAAAGAGTGTAATGCACATGAACAAAAGGGACAAATTAAGTCTGTATTATCAATCCAAACTGTAGAGTTCCTCATTTAACTGCTTGACATTTAAGTTTTGTATTCTTTTAATGCAGTTGGGGAGGAGGGGGTTGTAATATGTATATATACTAACAAACAATTTCCTGAGTTTTTGTCCCCACAAATACGAATGTATTCATGATTACTAATAGTAATGTAATTGAATATGACTTAAATAGATAGCAAGGTTTAGCTAGTACCTGAATCCACTGTTTAAAGTCACTTTCTGTCATTATGCACATTATGTACTCCTCTGCACCCTTTTTGTCACAGGCCTCAAGAACTGCACAGAAGCACAGTGACATAAAGAGCTTCATTTAGGCAAAGATCTTTCCCATAACCTTTATGCACATACACTCAAGCAGGGGACAGCTTAAACTTCTTTAGGGGCTTAGATAGCTCATAAGGCCATGACCCTACCTTCTTTTCTCCCTGCCACATATCCTGTGACCTAAGGAATAGGAAGAAAGAAGTCCCTGATCTCTTTTTAGGGATCTGTGTTCTGTCTGTTCTTATGTAGCCTGTGTCAAGGGAGGCTAGCAAATAACTTTGTTATTTGTTTCCCCTCACAAGGAACAGACAGAATCAAGCTCTCATATATTAGTAAAACTCAGGTAGTATGTCTTTTCTGTTTTCTCGCGTTCTCATTTTTTTTTCTTAAAAGTGATTCACACTGAATTATTTTCCCCAAGATACCAACTAGACTTTCACTCTGATGTCATTGTCCATACTGTATTTTAGCATTCATGGATCATTATCTGTCATTTTTACTTTGTGTCAGACCAAAGTTTTAATCTGACCAATATATCACTGTAAGATGTAGGTAGAAAACATCAGGACTTGTGGCCATAAAAGCTATGCAGTGTAACTTTTTACAACCCATTGCCAAGACCTCTGGGTCCTCTTGTTTTCTGGGTATTGTGAGGCTCTGAATACTTACAAAAATTGTTCTATTCACACCACTTTGCAAGAGTTGCCTTGTATAAAAATAGCTCTTATTCAGCAAAATCAAGATATTAATTCACTTCTATAGGAACAAAAAATGGTAGTGTAGAAGCAAAAGACCCCTTTGAGGTATAAAATTTAATAGCAGTAAAGCAGTATCATATTTACATACTTGCAAGATTATTAGTAGTCTATTTCTGTAATAATTTATTTCTTTATTAAAAGAAAACAGTCTTCTAAGCCAGTGGTTGGCAACCTTTTTAGGCTGTGGCCACAGTGATCCAGTTCTGTTCAGAACCAGGGGAATGGGTGGGCACTGTGCCTTTGCCTGTGATACTATGGGGACAGCAACTATTTCAGAAGCCCTTGGCCACCAAATGTAGCTAAAGTCCAATATCCACAGGCTGAATCAAATGATTCCACAGGACAGATTCAGCCCCTGGGCCATAGGTTGCCAACCCCTGCTCAAAGCAGTCTATTGCTTCAGCCATTCACATTTCACTTGTTCAGCAGTGTCTGTTTAGGGACAGACAAAAAAAGATTTAAAATGAGGAGAGTGGACAAGGACCCTTATTGTTTATCACCTTGTTTCTTGTTCCTACTCTATTCCAAAGTAAGTGGACACTACATCAGAAAAGTTTATTCCTGAATATACTTACCCATAATTTAGCTTCTACTTCCCCCAGAATAGTGTGGGCTCACACAAATAGTTACCACAGACTAGCTTATGGTACAAGAAAACCCGTCCCTTTTTATTGTAACTTGGTATACTTGTTTTGGCTGTCCAAACCCATAGTCATCCACCAACAACTCTCATAACATTTGCTCCCCGCTAGTCCTTGATCCTCTTTACATGGCCTGCTGTAGTCTGACAGCCCCTGAAATGGAACGTTCTTATCCATGACCCTCAACTAAAGCTGAAGGATTTGGTTCCAAAAACTCTTACATCTAAATGGTTCCTCAGAGGTTAATATTGCTCTGTTATTTTAGGGACAGGTTGCTTAAAACGACGCAACAGGAGTCTTACTCAAGACAAAATTAAAAATGTAAAAAAACTTAAAGCAAAATAAATAAATAAATATAGGTGCACCGATATATCAGTCCATATCGGATTGGCACCAACAAAAGAAAAATTAGCATTATTGGCTTTCTTTGGCTGATGTAGCTGATAACGTCACTGATAAATGCCATGTACTTGTGCACAGCCATATGCTGTGGCTGCATGTGGCCAGGAATGAAGCCAGGCAGGGTAGAGAGCAGCATCATGCCAGTAAGTATGTGGGGGGACATAGGGGAGGGAAGGTGCATGGGGGGGCAGATCAAGCTCCCACAATGACAGAGGGAATAGTATATTATATATTGTGTGTTATATATAGCATTATATATAGTACATATGTGTATTATCCAATCTATATATTTTGGATAACAATACTTTTTATTAGCTAAAGTGAATAAGGTAATTTTGATCCGGTTCCAAGGAAGATGTTACTTGTTTACCCACAGTGACAGCATCACTTGCTATACAGTAATATGTCTGTCACCCTCTCTCACTTGGCCATCATTTTTATGACCTTGTGAGTCATAAACTTCCACTTGTGAGAATTCATTATCAAATCATGTAAGGTCATGTTTCCTTCTTCAAACTCTATGTGACAGT
The DNA here is from genome assembly GCF_030867095.1 of Alligator mississippiensis. NCBI lineage: Eukaryota > Metazoa > Chordata > Crocodylia > Alligatoridae > Alligator > Alligator mississippiensis. Next base: position 62,996,945 of record NC_081825.1, read on the forward strand.
CACCTTCTCCAAGCAGGAGTTCCCCTCCTGCAAATGCTCAAAGAAGGCATTTTTCAAACCATAACAAAATAAGAGAATCACAGAAAATAGAGATGAAATTACCTCAGAAGGTCACAGTCCTCTGTTCAAACCATAATCATCCCTAAACCATCATAAACAATTTTTGTCTAGAATTTCCTTAACAACTGAGGGAACTTTTACATGTGCTCTTAGGGTGGCGGTGGTGATAGTGCTTTAATTAGAGTGGCTCTGGCAGCCACTCAAGTGCCTCTACATTTCCTGTATCAGTGTCCCCAGGCTTAAAAATGGTAGTGGGGGCACTTTAAGTAAAGCTCATTCAATGAACTTTAGTTCAAGCACCCCCAATACCATTTTTAAGCATAGAGATGCTGATACATGAGACACAGGAAGCTGCTGGAGCATGGCAAAAGTCACACTTCAGCAGATTCAGTTAATCAAGTCTGCTCTGGCATGCTGGAATTCCAGTGCATCAGAACAACCTTGGTGCTCATGTATAGGCATCATGAGATTCTAGGTAATCTGTGTCAATGCTTAACCGCCCTCATACTTAGAAGGTTAGTCTTAATATCTAACCTAAATTTCCCTACCTGCAACTTTAAGCCATTTCTTATCTTGTTACAGAGTATAATTGGCCTTCCTTTTTTATTTTTATAAAAAATACTTTTTGTATTTGAAGACTATTATCAAAGCTTTCTCAGTCTTTTCTTATGTAGACCAAATAATCCTGTTCTTCAACCTTTCCTCAAGACTCTTGTGTTTTACATGAGACACTCCTATTAATACATGCTGATTTGAGTCCTTTTCTGCAGTGCATTGATAATAGAGAAAAAAAGTATCATGGAAGAATCTAGATTATTCCAATAGATTTATATAAATAATATTTTTCCAAAGTTTAAATAGTGTCTAAAGCTGGCATGTAGCTGACGATTGGGGATACGGCACCTAATTTTCCCCTCTTCAAAGAAGAAAGATTAGTCATTAATTCTTCTGTTTATATTCTAATATTCAGATACTTCTCAGGAGACATCACAAGACATATAAAAGAAAGTAAACAAGCAAAAATATTAAGCACTTTTTAAAGCATCTCTTATCCCACAGTTTGCAGTTTTGTTCATATTATAACCCATGTGTGCTAAGGACACAAAATACTTTATTTGAAACAGGACAGAACATTTATTTGAAACAGGACTTGATATGTCCCTCCCAACTAGACGTTAATAATCCAACCAGTTACATATCCACTTTACAAAACTCGTGTCTAATCTGTGTTTCCTTCAATTGTTAATGAGAATGTACTGAAAAACAGCGACAAAGCCTTGCAAAAAGTAGGAAACATCATATCCACTGCTCTCCCAACATCCACAGAGCCTATCTCCTTGTCAAAGAAGGAAATCAGTCACCCAGGAATTACTTTCTCTTGGTGAATTCATGCTGGCTGTTTCTGATGACCTTGTTCTCCTTGAAGTGCTTCACAACAGATGCCTTGAGAACCTGCTCTCTGAATTTTCTGGGTATCAAAACCAAGCCGACTGGTCTGCAATTCACCAGATCCTCCTCCTTTCCTTTCTTGAAGATGGACACTGTGTTTGTCCTTTTTATCCTCACCTGAGCTCCATGAATTCTCATAAGCATACAGTACAGCCTGGCTGTAGTCCAGCTACTTAAGGTAAGCTATTTTGAAACCCAAGTGATACAAAGTTGCTAAAGCTTTGCAGACAGCATACACTACAAACAGCATTTAGCTGGGGGGTCCCAAAGCAGGCTTTCCAGCATGATTAGGGACCACTGTAATTCAGGCCCTGGTGAGGGGAAAAGTGGGCTCCCTGCAGACTTGCCAGAGCCAATTTCAGGCCGTTTTCAGGTTGGCCTCCCCCATGCCTTTGACTGGCTGAGGAAGTGTGGCCTGGGGCTGATTACCATTGAACAGCAGCACACAGACTGTTTTTCAGCTGTTTTAAGAAAGTAAAGCTCACCACTTATTAAACAACAACTTTTAAGTAAAGCTCACCACTTAGCATTCTTAATGAAATTGTAATAAATAAACTTTATTAAACAACAGCTTTTACTGAGTGCTAACTTGCATGGAATACTGACTGGCAGGCAAAGTTCACCGCTGCAAATTCCATGTACATGATTCAAAGCAAGCATGGAGCAGCCACCGACATTTTCTAGTGACACAGCCAATCTTTGTAGAGTGAAAATGATCATAGACAGAGATTGCATGCTCTGCGTCCAGCAAATCCAGTAGAGACTGCAAGGCACCCTTCTGCCATAGTGTATAGCTCTGGGAACCAATCCGTGAGAGAGTCCCAGAATACAATTACTATATCATCCTAGACAAGGCTTTACTTAGCTAGTTAAGTGTGGGGTGAGGCTGGGAGGGGGTGGGGGAAGGTTTCCCCCAGATGCCTGCCCTGGATAGGGGGTAAGGGCTTCCCCCAGCCCAGCACAGGGTCTCCTGACTCATGCTTTGCTCTGCTGCCACATGGGAGAGGAGGGGGATTTCCTCCTCTTCTTGTTTGCACACCAGGGCAGAGCCGGGCTTGGGAGATCCATGCTGGGTGCCTGCCCCCACAGCTAGGCATGGGACACAGGGTGCCCCTGCTGTAGGGGCTTCCCCCTGCCTGGCACTGGTCTCCGTAGCTCTGTTTTGCCCTGCCAGGCAGAAAAGGGGAGAGAGAAATTTCCTTTGGCTCCCACATGGCAGCAAAGCTAAGTAGGGCTCGGGAGAGCCATGCTGGGCAGGAGGAAGCTCCTACAATGGAGGAATCCTGTGCTCCAGGCCCAACTGTTGGTGTAGATGCAGGACATGCCTATGCCCACAGTTGCTAGGGCATGGGGTACTTACCTGCTCTGATCTGGGCAGGGCTTTTAAAATCCCCACCTAAAAAAAAAAAAGCTGCAGATTAAATAATGGTAACAAGATACTAAAATTATTCAGTTTGAAGCCAACACAGTGTTCTTTTTCCCATTCAATCCTCATTGGTCCCTTTATGTTTCCAAGTTAGGCTTTGGCATGCTGAAAAATTATTACCTGGTCCCAAGCAAATGATTCAAAGAAACAGGGCTACATACCAAGACTTCCTATGAAACTAATGGAGGGAATTAGGTGCCTCTAAAGGATGAGCAACAAAAATCCACATAACAGGAGGTAGCCAACACAAGATCTCTATCAGCAATTGGTTATGTGTCTGAAATACCTGTTTCCCCCCACCCCGCAAAACTGCCCTCTCTCCTGAGCTTAAGTAACAGCATCAACTTGGGATTTCAAACCCAGAGTCTTCATTTAAGGGTAGGCACCTAACTGACAAAAGCTCACTCTGAGAGAGTGATCCTTAATAAATCTTTGATATAAAAAGTAAAGTATCATTCAAGGTGGTAAGATAGGACTCCTCAACCTGAGAAGATGTAAGCCAATAATTTTCACATGAAGAATGAGAAAGTGCCATTTTAAAATTCAAGGTATGTTGTTGATGAGAACCTCTGTGCAGTGACAGAAGATGTTTCATGTTTACATGTCAGTTAGATTAAATATACAAGTCTAGCTGCAAATTAAAAAAATAAATCAATAAGACTTTGGGCATTGTTACATCCTACACCGTGAGTCCCACAAACATTGCTCGGTGTTAGTGCTAGCTTGGAGTTTGGAGTAGTTCTTATTCTAGAAACTTTCTTTGGCTGCCCCACACCTGCATAGCTGTGACTTCCTACTACAGGCCTGGTGAGCGGGGGCAGGACTAGGAGCTGTAGCTGTGAGTTGCAACGCGGGGGCTGGTGATGTAGGACAGGTTTCTATCCCTGCTCTATGGGCAGGGGTACGGGAGATCCGGGGATACTGGAGGAGTCCAACTTGGGCAGCAAATCTGTAGGAAGTGGTCACACTTTAATGGAACAGAAGCTGGGCAGTGTGGATCAAAGATAATCCTGCCTTGGAGTGGCATAACTTTGAGCCACATAATATGCACTTAAAAATACAATGAGCAATGAATCCAGGGGTTAAGAGCTCTAGGAGCTGTGCAAAATTACCATGCAACAGGACCCTAATATTTCATTTTTTAACAAATCAACTGTTTTAGAAAGGTACTCAGCACGCTCTGTTGACCTCACCTAATACATATCCATAGTGAGAACTTTGTGAGAGTACTGGATTTTTAAATCAACATTTAATTTAGAAGTTTTCTTCTTGTCCCCTCGAGTAATTTTGGACTAACAAAAATGTTTTCTCCCCTGTAGAAATGGGTATTCTACTGTTGAAACATGCCAAAAATGTTTAAACTGACTAGGTGCATCTATACGAGACATTTATTGCAGAGAGCATCTACACACATGCCCCTATTAGATTGCAGTAAAATGCACATGCAGATACTGACAGAGCTGTCTGGGGCATGAGGGTGCTTCAAGTGTTGGGACTGCCTGCCAGCTAGCCCTGCACTGAAGCACCCTCATGCCACAGCCAGCCGCTCCACAGCACATTGAGCTGGGTCAGAGCTGCCCTGGGCTGGCAGACTGTCCCCCAGGGCCCTCTGCTAGCAGGGTTTGTTCTGATCCGGTTCAACATGCTGTGGTCCTGGACACACATGTAAATGCAGCACCCAGGAGAAATAAAATCTGGTGCGATATGCACCGGAGTTTATTGTGTCACATTAATATCATGTGTACATGTGCCCACTGATATATTTGTAAAATCATCAAATAGAAACACAGACATGCTAGAAGAGGTATGAAATATGTTTTTTTTTCTTGACTTGTGAATTAGAGAATGCTAGTTAAAGGGCTGTAAAGCCTGTGTAGAAGTTCTTCCAAACCTATTTAAAACTGAACTATCCATTCATAGAGCTCCCTCAGCTCTCAACATGAGGATTTTTGATATATTTGAAAGATCTAAAATGTCAGGAGCTGTGTGTGTAACAAAATTTAGACTAGGTAGGCAGGATACAGAAATTGAAATTGAAGCACTCACTGAAGTATAAAAACCCTAGTGGATATATATTTAAAAGTACAAGCATAACTGCATATGTAAAGGAGTAGGCAGGCTTGGTTTTCCCTGGCAACCACCCACCAAAAGAGTTGCTGAAGCTCTGAGTGACTACTGGATACTGACAGGAGCCAAACTATGAAAGATTCAGCCATAACGCTGGAATTGTAAATTGGTAACACTACTCATTTGCATACAAAGGGAAGCTAAGGCAGGCTAAAGGGAAACAATATTTCAATTAAATGTTCAGATGAAACATCCAGAATCTTTTCCTGTTTATGATGGTCATTGCTCTGAGAACCTGGTATTTTGCTTTCTGATTATTGCAACACTATTTTCTGGCATTATTCCAGGGAGTGTTATATGCGAGACATATGGTATAACCATGAACTGAATACTTGCTTAAAGTAATTAACTTTCTTTTGTGAGTACAAAGTTAATTACTGCGGGGGGGGGGGGGGAGAGGGAATCTTTTTATTATTATTATTTTGTAATATACACACCATATAATCAGGAGAAAACAGAAATCTATCAAGCGTTTTCTTTTAGATGCAAAGGGCATTTGTACATATGTTTACACCACAGCTCCAGGCACTTTTAAAAGTGCCTAGTGCTGTGGTGCATAGATTTGTATAAATGGTGAAATGCATGTCAGTGCTCAAAAAATGGCAATGGCACGCTTTTGAACCAGAACACATCAAAGGTGTTTTAGTTCAAAAACACACCACTGCCATTTTCTCAGCACTGATTTGCCTTTTATAGAAATGCATGTGATGCAGCTCTGCACACCTCAGGATCAATTCATTGCACCTCAATTAACTGTGTCTGCTCCAATGCGCTGGAAATCCGGCATGTATAAATGCCCAAAAAGATTGGGCCTGGATAATAGTAGCAATACATCAGGATGGGCTAAGAAAGTTGCCTATTGTGTAAACTGAAGCACTTCAAGAAATTTGTTCCTGCATTTCACAATGTGATAGTAAACACTGACTTAGTGGATACTGACAGAAAATCCGGGAATTATTCAATGCATATTTCTATATTATATTAGTAAGCCTCCCAAAGCAAGCAGAGACCAGTGACCTGAATCTCCTCCTAGTTAAACTTGTGTAGTAAAGAGGATCTCCACTAAAATCAGTACTTACATTGATAATGTCCATATAGAAAATCAGGCTCAAGAATTTTAGTTTACTCAGGTACAGGCACATACACATGCAGGCGCGCGCACGCACACGCACACACACACACACACACGCACACACTCCTGCATATGTGAGTACTTGTATAAATACATGTCCCCTCACAAAGAAACACACAGTTTAACCAGGCCCTCTTGCCCCCTCACAAAGAAACACACAGTATAACCAGATCCTTTCCTAAACATAATCTGAAAACTTAAAAGGAAGATTTGACTGAAAAGTGCCAGGGCAAATTAAATTATTTAAACATTTAAAACAAAATTAAAACAATGCCATTTATCAAAATAAAAATATCCCTCCAAGCAAGTTAGAATTTATGTTTTGAAGGATTATGATTAGTCTTCATGCACCATTCATGATTATTCGTTAGAAGTCAGCAGAAGTCTTCAAGCAATTCATGGAGAAAGTTCATGAACAGTTCACCTTCATTGTAATGTCTTTGAATGATGATTGAGATAAATTTAGCCTTGTAAATTATCCAACTTCATCGCAAAACTTGTTCCTAACTTAACAACAATTACAATTCTGGTAATTTTCAGTATTTTTTTTAAACATGAAATGTAGTCTGGATAAATATGATGTTATATGCATTTCATGTTTTAAATATGTTTTATACTTGGTATATATATGCCAAGTTATAAAACTACATACTTTTTACTATAATCCTGATTGCCATGTCCATCAGTATAAAACCTGAGGAACGCCAATTATACCATTCTTGCTTTTCCAAGATCAGATTTTGTGCCTGTACTCAGCCATTATTTGTATTTATATTGTATTGTATTTTACTTTTTCCAAGTATTCTATTTCTATAATTATCACTTGCCATTTCTGGGAAGGTCTTCATAAAAAAAAAGGTATATTTGATTTTTTTTAGAAATTACCCTATTTTTTTAAAGTACTATAGCATAAGATTTGATGATTTTTAATGATCATAAACAAGTTGCAAGTAAAGTTAATTTACATTTTTCTGTCTTTTGAGTAACATACTTTTGCTCAGAAATAAGCATATTCTTTAGGTACTATACTAGCATCATAAAGCTATATGTATTCTCTCATAAAATGGATAAATTCAGATTATTTTTACATCCTCCTCTGACAGGAGCCCTTCAAATTAAGGAATGATGGTAATAAGAAAGAAAGCATATAAGAAATAGAACATATTGTCAGTATTGAGGCCATTGATAGGCATTACATTTCTGCAGTAAGAAAATCTTTTTCCCAGTACAAAAAGAGTGTGTCTACACATGCAATTAATGTTTTTTGGGTTTACTGTGTAGTAATTCAACGTGCAATAAATCAGCCCCGAGCAGGTGTCTACATGTGCAGCCATTTAGGAGCAGATTTGCTGCTTATGCGAGTAATCTGCTCCAGGCCTCTTCCAGGCCTGCTCCGCTCCCCTGCATCCGCCAGGGGGAGCTGGAAGCTCTGGCCATAGCTGCCTGGGTGTCAGGGGCTCTCTTTAAAAGGCAGCCTCACATGGTGCTCCCTGGCCACCTGCCTTTCTGTCACAGAGCAGGGTGCAGCCTTCTATGACTGTCTGCAGATCCTATGCCCAGTGTGCAATGGTTACTCCAACCTCAGGTCCCAGCAGCGATGACCCATGCCCCAGGATTCTGTCTGCCACCCTGCTCACCAGGCTTCACTGCTGCAGCAACTGCTGTCCTGCCCCAGTCAGCCCGGCCCCTTGATATTCACGTAGCACTGCTGCACTGACGGGTCATGCCTGTGCTCCAGCATATGGGCCTTCCAAGGCCTCATAGATGTGGGCATTGGAGCACCCACCTCATGAAAACTAGTGTTGGACCTCAGTGTCACCTCACAGTGCCACTATATCTATGGTCTCATCCTGAGAGCAGTTGGGGTCCTGGGATGCAGTGTGCGGTATCAGGAAAGATACCAGCATAGCTTCCTCAACAGCCCTCAGAGATTGCAGCCAAGAGTCTGTGTGCTGCTGGGCCTTGGCAGGTGCCTACAGTGCAGGGGCACAGCATGTGGCAGACAGGTAGGTGGTGGGATTGGGCCTGGGGGCCAGCACTGGGGCCTGTGAAGCTGCTGCAGCTGGCATGGAGCCACTGCTGCAAGACCCGATGGCCAGAGACAGGCAGCAGGTGGCTTAGGCCCCACAGTTGCAGCAAGAGTTTTAAGGCCAGGCTTGGGCAGGCAAAGAGCCACCCCAGTTCAAGGGCTGGAGAAACTCCAAACTATGTGCCCCTGTGGCAAGCCTGAGGGTAGTCCCCAGGTTGTGGTGCTGACCAGGAGTAAAGCTGCTCCCAGTCAGCATCTACATGCACACTACTGCTGTTAGTAAACTAGCCGTGCAGTAGACTAATTTACTGCACAGTAAACTAATTTACTTCACAGTAAGTGCCTGCACGTGTAGGCGGTAATGCTTTACTGTGCAGTAAATTAGTCTACTGTGCAAGAAAATGTCTCACATAGACACATCCAAAAAGAGTATGCAACCATTCAAGGGAGGTTTTGCAAAACAAAACTGGCTCTTCTGCAAGAATGCCCTCTCTTCTTACCAGAAGTCTCTCTTTCCTCCTGCACTAACTTCAACAGTTGCATGTTTCTCTCAGATGTTGAGAACACCCAGTATCCCATAGACCTCTGCTCTCTCTCCTTCCCTTTCTCCTGATAGCCACAAGGGGTGACCTGTCAGGGAGCCCTGAGGTCTGTACAAAGGTCACCCCAGGTCTGTACAAAGTTGTGGGGGCATTTCCCCAGGTTGGAATCAACCCTAGGCACTTGCTTCCAACCCCTGCCCAAACTGAAAATCAGTCTGTGCATGGGCAGGGACTATTTCCCACAGCTGGATATATCCCAGCTAGGGTAATTTAAGATGGACATCCAAATTAGATGGAAATTGTACAAGTTATATGGATTTCAAGTTGGAAAACCAGACTCTTACAATTCAACATAGGATGAGGGTCATAGGTAAAAAGCTCTGTACATTTTTCAAAAAAGGATATTATTGCAAAATGCCTGTGTAGGGAAAATAAAGGTCTTGATCCAGAATGCCTAAAGATCACCAAAATTCTTGAGATGAATACCACTGTCAACCACTCCACTTCTTCTAGCACAACCTAAGTTTAGCAAAATAAAGATAACATTTATCTGTTCAGTAGGCAGAGCTTTCTTAGATGTTCATGAAAATCTTCCAGAGGAACCAAAGACTACCACAAATCTCACTACCCTTCAGGTCAAAGTACAGTGCTAATTACAGTTCTTAAGCTTCTTTTCATTCATGTAAAAAGATAGTAAGATGCACATTAAAACCAAATAAAGAAACAAAAACAAAAATTACCTAAACCAAAGAAATACACACAATACAATACACAAAATAAAACACAATACAAACAGTTCTCTCCCAGGAAGGTGGAGAGAGACAGAGAAAGAAGGAGATAGAAAAAAAATCACACATGAAAAGTCCTATTGATTAATTTTCTGTTGGAGGTACCCAGCCATTAACATAAGAATCGGTAAAGAGTAGAAGAGACTTACTTAGCCAAAAGGCATTTCCCAAGCTCTATTACTAATGAGGCTTTTTTGTATATTATTGCATATGCTATAAGTTGGAACTGTAGAAGGATTAATATTTCCAGCCATACAACTGTCATTTAACCTACTTACTATTTATAACTACATTTGCAGCCACGCAAATATTTCAGATGAAGATCTCAAATCTTTTAATCCTCATAATCCCTCTGTATGGCACTATAGTTAAGTGTAAAGTAATAACTATTTTCCTAATGATTAAACTGAAGCAGAAGAAATAAATGATTGCCAAATTTTCAGATGTTCACAGCAACCATAGCTCACTCTGAGTTCAGTGGAGCTGTCAGTTCCTCTGAAAAGTCATGACATAATTGGCTTACCCATGTTTTAACAGTGATCCGATAAAATACAGTTGACATGGGTGAATTCCTATTAAGAGAAGAGTTCACCACAGAGGACTATAATCCAATTCTCCTGTTGTAACTCTGATATTCTTCCCGTGCCATGGAGTGATGGGTAGGAGGGCAGGAGAAGGGTAGGTCTCAATGAAAAATGAATAATATAAGTGCAGCAAACATTTATTAATTGAATGACATTCCATTTTCCAATGAGCTGCTGTTCAGGCATAGCATATGACACTAACTGAAAATGTTTTTCACTTATATAGGCTGTCAAATTTGGTGGGGTTTTTTAAGCATACAGATTTCAGTGAATTGTACCAGGTGCCACACTGGAGATTAATTTTCAGGCATTTAGGGAGCAGTCAAGAAAGAAACATTTCAGCAAAGATACCTCTTTCTTTGGCTATAGTGCTGTCAAAGTGGTTGTAGAGACCTGTCTAACAGGTAAGGCAATCATTTTTTAACATCGCACTGTGACGATGTAATTGGGGGTTAATGCTCAGCACTATTATAAAATTACTACAGAACTTGTAGTTATGACAATGGTAACTTTGAAAAACAGTGGTTCTACAAGTGTATCCAGACTTTTTGAACCAAATCTTAGTTCTTATTCAATCTTTTTTTGAAGGAAAACTCTCACTGGAATTTTTATTTAATTTATTATTTATTTTATTGTATTTTATAAAATACAAATAAAGCCACCTGCTGGCCTTTAACTCACCTCAGAGACAGGAGTCCAGTAATGATACTGAATTACAGCTTCACTACTCCTGGGAAAAAAAATCTTACTTAACTTCTAGTACATTAGTACCAAAAGAAATATTGGCAGGCTTTCCATAATCTTAAATTCAGTACAAAATTTTGGCAGTTTCTATAACATATAAGGAATACAGACTTGTAAATCTATACAAAGCTAGTATTGCAGCATTTAATCCTACATACATACATATAGGGCATGTCTACATGAGGCATGTTAATGTGCATTAGCCTAATTTAATGTGCATTATGGGTGCACGTCTACATGTGTGCACCCTGTATGCACATGAAAAATGGTATCATTTGGCTAATCGTGTCTAAATTTGATACCTGTAAATCCAGGTATCAAATTTAGATGTAATTAGTTAAAGCACATTAACACACTTGTAGACACAACCCAGAACTAATTTTAGTGCCGGGTCTGCCCAGACACTAGGGACACAAGGCAGGGACTTGGCACTAACTTTAGTGTCAAGTAAAATCACTTTAGTGCCAAGTCCTTGCACTTGTAAAACCTGCCAAAATTGCTTAATCAGCATTAAATTTAGTTGCACTTAAATGCACCCACATACATACATACATACATAAAATTTGGTATACAAAATAATATATTCTACAAATGATGTGGAAAGGAATATCTTTGTTGGCATATTGTAATCTACTGTTTTATATCAAGAAGATGAGAATAAATATGTTGCATCCAAATTTATTCTATTCCTAATGGGCGAAGAGCTGAGTTTGATCTCTTCTTGAACAGACTTCTGCTACTTTTTGCCAAAATCACTGAAGCCAGAGGTACTTGGGCATATGAACATATACACTCCTACAATCCTCCTATATAGATTCCTTCATCCTTTCCTACTACTTAGTGGGCACATCTGCGTGTACAATTAATGCAGATCATTAAACTCCAGAATTTTTTTCTTTTGGCGGCATACTTTCAATATGCACCTGGGAGCAAAAAACTCCAGAGCATATTGCTCCAGAGTTTATTTGTGCACACCACATGATGCCCGGTTGCTGCAGTCTAGGTTGTGCTGGACAGGCAAAAGTGAATGTCTGTTCATTTGCTTACTGGTTCAATCTATGCATCTTAGACTAACCTGAGAAGATTGAATAGATTCAGCCTCAGGCTTTCTGACTGTCTGTACTTAGCCTCATAGATCATATATTCACTGAAGGGGATCATAGTAGCATTTAGGGAGGATGCAAGGATAATTTGTGACATGCCTGCCAAGAAGCACCTAAGACCCTGGTCTGGGCTCCCAGATGTGCAGCAGAGAGCCTAAAAGATTTAATAGAACTTGAGTTTAACACTGTTTTGGTCTGGGATTAAACTAACCCAACATCCATTAAAGATCACTAGACTCTTTCCATTGACTTTCATGGCTTTGGATCAGTTAAGTCTGCATCTTGGGGTCTTTGGATCAGGCTCTCTCTGACTAGTATGAACATATAAATAGAAAAAAAGTTAAAATGTTGACATCAATTAAATAAAAAGAACTCAATAAAATAACTTTTAACTAAAATTTTAGGCTAGATGGACATATTTTATTCAAGTAAAAGACAAGCTTTTTCTTCCCCAATCAGCATGAGAAAAGCCCCTCACCTTACATTCTCATATGGTAAACTTCATTACTTTGTTTATCATTAAACTGCTGCCTAAAGCAGTATATGCTTAGTAATGAAAACTAACTATAAAGTTGAGTAAATGCATCCAACACTGAGCATGACTATGAAACACACAACCCATAATGGACAACAATACGGACAGAAACCTAACAGAAGGACAGGTTAGTACAGCCCATCTGAATAAGATGTATGGTAATACCCATTACACTCAGTCCCCCCCAGCATTGACTCTTTTTCAAGTCATGGTGAGTCATGGACCCTTTGTAGGGATTATCTGGGGTACACACACATACTGAGAAGTGCTGAGCTGTGGAGTCCCCCTGGCCTGAAATGCTGTTGTCTCTGTTGGGGTCCAGCCCAATGAGATTTTACAACTATATTGTAAATCATTAGACTTCTGGCTCTGGATGCATGTCATGCTCAGCCTCTTGTGGGCTAAGACGAAGTGTAGTCACTGCACTGGTCTGGTATCCAAACCAAAATGCATTTAAAAATGGCACTATGTAGTGGAGGGTGCATCCCTGTCTGCTCGCGGACAGGACTCTCTACGAGAGCCTCATAGTTAGCTTCCCACTAGCCAGCTTCCAGTAGGAGGATCTTGGCTACATAATGGGTTTATGGAAATGGGAGACTTGTCCCTAGCTTGCTTCTGCAGCCATATGGCTGAAGGCAAGTGAATCTCAGGGGCATCTGAACCCCAAGCCTCCAGGCTTAGTCCAACATGTAGGATGCCTGCCAAAGAATTTGGAATTAATCTGAAGCCCCAGGCTGAAAAGTCTGGGATGGAGGATACTTGCCAGAAGTAGGGCTACATAAGGCTTTGAATGATTCAAAGGATTTAGAACTGGCTTATTTGACCTGGTACATGAAAACATTTCCAAACTCCCTCCCCACCTAACCCCCCCCCCCCCCATTTGTACTATACACAAGTAGTTACAGAAGTGCTGTTTAAAAATATGTTTTGAAGTACCTGAGCTAAAACTTGTAGCAGTTTCGAAAGTGGTAAAAAACCTGCATCAATTCTGGATGAACTAAGTTAATGGGTACCTGTAGTAATTTCTGGATATGCAATGTATGTTTGTTGGTAGATCAGTATTTTCAAATTTGTTTCTCACCTCCATGTGCTCAGGGTGAGACAGTAAGGGGGAGGGATTGATGAGGGAAGAAGTTGGAAGGAAACTTCCCCAATTTATTTTCCCTGCTGTAGCAGTGGGAGGGGAACAAATAAAAGGCAAACCTCCAATAATTAGAATCTATACCTAGAAAATTGTAACAGATTTATACTTTTCTATATATGGAATCTAATTATTGGGGAGTCATTTTATATTCTAGTAAATATGGTATTCTTTACCAATACAAGTAATTATAAGTAATACATATTAAGATTTGTGATTTACATTTAATTCATATGCATTTTGAAGAAAGTCGCTGATTTTTTAGCTCCATATAAAAATAATTATTTGGTCAGGCTAGTGGTATGTAAGTTCTGAAATTATGGATACAGCATTTTTGCAAAAACTTTATGAATGCCTTAGTTTAAGTTCATGAATGGCCTATTTCTCTTATCATAAATGACAAATGCAAGTCTGTGAATCGGGTTCTTAATCCCTTTCCCTGGTAATTTTTGTGTTGTTAATTTCACAGAACATTTCACAATGTTGTTGCTACTAGTAGAGGGACTTTTCCATCATACAAATACAATACCCACAAGTTCAGATTCCCAGCCAAATATGTGGGAATTTCATGAGTACCTAAATATCATTGTGCTTATTATGACTTTTTCTGGGTCCCAGGTTTCTAACACAAATTGCCTTATAAAACTAATTTGGTAATAATGAATCTGGAATAAAACAGAATTCTATATGAAATCATATTTAACACAATTATGAACTTGAAATAACTTGTATGTTCTATGAAATGTAATTATTTTTGTTGAATTTTCACTGGCTTGGATATCTTATTTTTCAATCAGAAAAATAAACTATTGATTCTTAACATCCTTCACATTAGCTTGTTGAATAGTTAATTTGCCATAGGCAAAAAGAGAGAGAAACAGATTTATGAAGTTGAAAAGCAATATTCAGCTTTTTATTATACATAAGCTTTCAGCTTTTTATGATAAGTTTTTTATTATATCTCCTATCCTCTTTCAATTGTGACCCTAGCTGCTAGTGATCAGGAGTTACCAAATGATGACTTTTCATCATACATACTACAGGAGTGACACTGATGTGATGCTACTGAAGTGGCAGAACAGGAAGTAAACTCAACTATTTTCACACTAGTGAATATCATAGCTTGTGCTAAGGCACCGTGCTAGGTTTTGCAAGCTTTGTTAATCATGAGGAGAAAATCTGTACACTAAGAAATAGAACTGTGATTGCTTATCAATATCCAATATAGTGGCTGTCTGTAAGAAATTCTACAGGAACTTACAAAAGGAGGAAAAACTTACAGGAAAGATGTTTGTGGAGAGGAAACAGCAGAGGATAGAGATATAAAATCAGGGAAGCTGGGCATGATAGTAAAGAGTAAAATTGATAGCAAGAGGAAAAGAAAAAAGTATAAATACATATTATTTTCCAAATAGAAAGGGGTAAGATTAAGAACAGCACTGGGAACTCAGATGCTCAACTTCTAATCTTTGCCCAAGCAATAAAAGGGAGTAGCAAGAATGAAAAAGGAGGCAGCAATCTTTACTAGCTAAAGAAAGGAATCCAAACAAACAGCTTTAGTTTGATAAGAAAAAACAAGATGGTATGCAGCCTTCTGTGCATCAGAAAAAAAACCAGCGCCACAATAAGGATAATGCATGTCATAAAGAATGATGAGACTTCCTGCTAACTATAGTCACCATGAGAACAAACACCCCCCAGTGATAGAAAATTCAATCTATATCAATGTCAGTTTGGGAACCCGGTAAGAAGTATGACAAATTGTCTTCTCAGAAATTCTTCTAGTATCAAAGGCAGGCAAAGAAATGAGATTAATACTGGAGAACAACTGAAAGACTACTTGTTTTTACATTTATGATGATATCCAGTGAGATGTACTGCCATCAAGCCTTGGAATAAATCACACATGACAAAATACAGAATTATTTTTCATTAAATTTGGGGCTGTCTCTGCCAGAGGGACATCTGCTCCTGCTACAGATATATCCACAGACTTTTCTGTAACCAGCTGTCCAGGAAACTGAACTCATCATAACTAAAGACTCTCAGATGTTGTCAAAATAAAATGCTTTTTTCCCTTGATTGATGAAAAGTGTTTTTTAGAAGTTAAAGAATAGTAATTACTTTTAGTTAACAGAAGTCAAGGTATCTATTTTTCCAGTCATTTTTACACAAACACAACTATACACATATGTATTATTCTCTCTTGCACATTTGTATAGATCCTTTTGCTGAATGGGAGAAGGAAATCTCAGGTAAAATACAGATGTTTTTAAATTTGACCAATTTTATCAGTACTTTCTTTCTCTTAAAAATGTTCTCATTGAACATTTCTTAACTAACTTCTAAAATTAGAAACACTATCTTTTGTGTGATTTTTGCTGCACACAGGAAATCTTTAAATATTTAGCAGTTGATCCTAGAATCAGTTTACTTTTTAGACCCTATTCCTACAAACCACTATAGCCTTCAAGAATGTGTAAGAGTGAGGGATTATGAAATGTTCTGTAAAATCAGGGCCTTGCAGGTTCAATACTTTGGTTAAATGTTTATATTCTATTTTTGATTGTACATGCTACTATTTTTACAGTTGTACAGGGTCACAATTCGAACTTCTTCATTTAAGAAAATGCTTTAAATAAAGGTGGATTTCTGAATCCTCACAATGTGAGAAAATGAGGATCTTCTTTTTTGTGATTGATAGGGCCCCTCCAGACAGTCAGGTAAAGGCACGATAGGATCTGATGCATGATCCACACAATTGGGCCTCCTGCGGAAACATGATTGTGGGGGATTTAGCATCAGATTCTAGTGCACCTTACTGCCTGTGCAGGGGGAGCTCAAGATCATTATCCCAGGCTCCCCCTGCAATTATACACTGCTATCAGTCTCCCGTAGTGGTGAGTCTGGCAAGTGATGAGACTCCCAGATGCAAAAGTACCCTGCAGTCTGCCACAGCTTCAGGTCTCAGCAGCTGCAGGACTCCCAGCCATGGCAGCCCATGGTGCTGCTGCAGCTAGGAGTCTCATCAGCTGATGGGGCTTCCATCTACAGCAGTAGGGTGGTGACATGGCTGGGAGTCCTATCAGCTGTGGGACTCCCAGCCACAGCAGCACATGGTGCACTCCCAGCCATGGGGCATAATCCCTGTTACACATGAAAATTAAAGCTGGATAGAAACCAGATATAAAGTTATTGCACATTTTCTAGCTCTACCTTTATAACTGGTTGGGCCTTCTTAAGGTGTAATAGATAATTCACACATGTAGCCAATCTAAATTATCTCTATAATTTACCAGGTAATTGCATAATATATGCAACATATAGAAAGGGCCACAGTTCAATCAACTTAATGTGGTAACATTGAAACTCAACTAAATGGTTAATACAACAAATATCAAACTTTCTAAAGTATACACCTTTGTGTCTGTATTTGCATTACAGCATTTTCTGAAACAGACTGCACTTGTCCTGTCTATTTTCAGAGAAAAAGGTATGAAATCTGTTTTAAGTTTACACACATACACACACACACACACACACACACACAGAGTTTTTACTGCAAGATAATACTGGGATAATTTTGTTGATCTACAATCGTGTTACAGTGACTATGCTCTCCAAAGGAAATTGTTCAATAGAATAGGATTCTGCAATAAGTATGGCTGAATTATGTAAGTAATACGACACATGCAGCTTATGTTCACATGGAATGACCACTTATATACCCAGACCCACAGTGAGTCCCACAGACCTTCAACCACTCAGTTAAACTGGTAATGTAGTAAAAATGCTGATCTGAAAATAGTTCTGTAAAATAAGTTTCTTCTATCAGGGAGTCCAACTCCATTTAATTTTATAGTCAAACCTCCATCAGCCAGTTAGATGGTATATAAGAAATGTATGTGATTCACTCTGCATAAAAATAAAGCACTGTTTAGCAGCTAACAGTGGTGTGTACAACATCCTGAAGTGTGGAGCAGAAAGAAGATGTAACCTCAGATAAACAGATGCCAAAACTCAGATTTCTACACAGACCTATGGAGGACACTCTCTCAACATTTCACCCTTCGAGTGATTGTCTCTGTCACTTGCAGCACAGCTATCTTTTCACCTAAGCTGCCATCAGTTGATGGGCTAAAGTTGATATGTGGTCTGGATCTTAAATTCAGAGTAAGGCCCCTGATCCAAAGTCTGTTGAATTAAATGAAAAATTCCTATGCATTTGAACAGAAGTTAAGAAATGGTAATTAGTCTTAGTTAACAAAGTCAAGATATCTATTTTTTCAGTCATTTGTACACAAACACAACTGTACATGTATATATTATTCTCTCTGCCCTTTTGTACAGATCTCATCCTTCTGCTTGAATTGAGAGAATTAGATCCCAGGTCAGATACAGATGTTCTTAATTCTGGCCAATTCTATCAGGTCTTTTTCCTTTTGAAAATGTTCTCCTTGAACACTTATTAACTTTAACTTCTAAAATTAGTAACACTACTATTGAAGTCAATGGGAAAATTTCAGTTGAATTCATGAAGCTTTAGTTCAGGGCTGGAAAAGCAATTTAATATTGTTTAAAGCAATATTAACCAATATATTGTTACAGTATTTCAACAGCATGAAATATGCTACGCTGAACTGCTATTCCCAGATCACACCTCCTTCTACTATTTAAAAACCCTCCTGTCAATGGTGCAACATTGTGGAAAAGGCACTTTCCACACAGCTGCCTTTTCTCTTTGTGTGATCCTCTGCACATTTTATTGATTTATGTGGTTGCTTTATTTGGGGTGTTGTATATAGTACTATAAAAGTGAATGGCATTTTATAGACACATAAGTGCCTTATAAGCTAGCAACTTGAGTTCCCCAAAGAGCTTATAAAGCTAGGTCCCAATCCTGGAAAGTGTCCCAATTTTTAGTGTTCCCACACAAACTTAATAAGACTACTCTGATACATAAAATTACTCTCACAAATTTTTTTTGGTAGGACTGGGGCTAGGAAGAGAATGGAAAATCTCAAAGCTGAAATGAAATTAGCCACAGATGGTCTAATTAACCAAGAGTTAGCTCAGCTCTCCTCTTTTGCCTCTCCAAAGTACCACATGGATATGTCTACATTGTTTCTGGTTTAGGTGACATTTCCTGAAGGCACATCATGCTTGAAACAGCAAGTTTACCTTATAGAAATGGCCATAGGCCTATAAATATCTATAAAAATCTCGTCTGAGTTTAAGAATAGTTGTACATCAAACTTTTATTGCAGAAGAAACCTAAGAAGAATAATATATTACTTTGATTTGCAGTACATCCAAGTTTCTGATTCTCTTCCCTTACCCTTGCAGGTAGTGCTTGGGATCTTTAATTTACATTAAGGGTCTGGATTTCTGTTTTCTCTCACACACATTATCTCCATCTACAGCATATTTAGCACAGGTGATTTCTACTGAATTATCAGTACACTATCTTTCCTTCTTACTTTGTCTTTTCTTAGAGAACTCAGATTAACCTCAGTATTTTTTGAGATTGATTAGGATCACTTACAATAGTAAACCCTTATTTTTTTCTAATATTGAAAAGACAATAAATATGTGATAACAAGGGGTGTGCTGGTGAATAAAAAAAAAAAGCAATGAAAAAAAACATAAAAGAAAAATCAGAATGCTTCGTTGGTTCAAATGGTCTTCAAGATCCTGTAGAGAGAGGTAAAATTGTTTCTGCATTGATAATTTTTTTTTTTAAAAGGTTGCATGAGATGAGGCTAGATTAAAAGGACTTTTGCACCTAAAGTAAGACTTAGACAAAATTCAGGCACTTACTCAAAACTGCAACCATCAAATATTTTACTAACTCCACTCCATAGGTATCAATGTTTACCCATCAGGAAAGTCATATAGGTGCCTGTAGTTTTCAGAATAATTTCAGGATATGTGTATTGTATAATATAATAAATTGTGTATTGCACTATAAAATGTACAATACAAAGATAGTCAAGATAGCATTGAGAGTGAACCCATTTACACTACTTCTAAGAAAAAGAGATAGCTAAGCATGTGGATCCACTAGCTTTCCTAGGAAGAGAAGGTAGCTTGTATGGAACTCCATGCTATTGCAGTTATAGTTCTCATATACAAGCAAGCAGCAGTAGATTATATTGACATACCCTCAAGTTTGGTTCACAACGACCAGTTTGGCATCAAATTCATCCTAAAACCCATAGGGATAAGCAAATGGTTTGATCCAATAGTTGTTCACAAACACATGCAGGGGGAAAAAAAAAAATCAGGCTTCAAACACAGCACAGTGGCAGTTGCCACTTTTACTCAGAAGCACAGAGGAAATGATTATAGTACTAGTGCCTTCCTTTAATACCGTAGCCTTATGATTAGACAGCTCACACAGGATATGGGATACCCAAATAGAGTTGCATCCTTTGCTTGAGGGAGTAACTCCTATCATTCTGGGTGATTTTTTTTTCTAATCATAAGCATGGCATTTTGTGAATCCCATTCCCAACACTGTGTGTGCATTGAATAGGGAATAGTGCATTGAATAGGTGTTACAGTCAATGTTGTGGGTTCTGCTTTGGGGGCTATCTGCCTGCAATTTAGATGTTATAATAGTTATTGCAATAAATTAGCTTCTTTTCGGATTTAACTACAACTGCATAGATAGATGAAGCAAAACAAAAACATTGTGTAGGATATATTGCCTACTTGAATGTCTCTCTCAAATTGCCAACTTACTCTTTTAATGTCAGCACTTAAAAGATTGTATTACATTAACATTTCTGCATAAGAGGTTAATAAAAGACATATATTTGATGACAATTATTGAGTACTAGCTACATATTTTCATAATTTATTCTAAAGCAGGGGTGGGCAAAATACGGTCCCTGGGCTGTATCTGGCAAGCCAGATGCTTTCATCCGGCCTGTGGCATCTGGCCTGTGGCACCCCCCATGCACCTCACCTAGTCCTTCCACCCATGAGGGTGGGAGTGAGGTGCCCACATGTACAAACCCCCAACATATCCTACTGCACCTTGCTCCCACCCTCTTGGGTGCAAGGGCTCTACCCAGCCTTTAGCTGCTCTGCTGCAGCTGGAACCTGCTCACTTGGGGCAGCAAGTAGGGAAGCAGCAGGGTTGGTGGGGGGGTGGAGGGTGGAGTTACAGTTGGGAAGTGGGAGTGCAGTGAGTAGCCTGTGCCCGGAGCTCAGCTGGACAGGGTGCAAGTGTGAGGGAGGGTTGGGGTTGTAGGGACCCCCACAGACTCCCCCCATGGTGTGCAGCCCCCATTGCCTAGCAGCAGCAGCAGGCAGAGAGGTCAGAGCACTTGTGCTTGGTGCAGGCACCCGGTGGGGTGTGGTTCTGGCCAGCACTGTGCAGAGGGAGGGAGTGGAGCCTGCCCTATTGCAGGGGCTCTGCACCCTGAGCCTGCAGCTTCAGCACTTGCTGCATGGAAAGCCCCACACTGGAGACTGCTGCTTACTCCACTCCCTGCTGTGCAGGTCCCTGCACTCTGCTGAGGGTGGGGGGAGCCCTGCCCCCTGCTTCCCCACAGAGTCCAGCATGGAGCTTCCCCGCTGCAAGTACAGAACTGGAGGTGTGGGGCATGGAGCCCCTGTGATAGAGGTGGCCATTACTACACTGAGTCAAGGACTGCACCCCTGCATGGTCTGCCTAGCCACTTCTATTGCAAGGGTTCAGCATAGTGCACTTGCAGCTTCACGCTTGCAGTGGGAAGCCCTGTCCTGCACTCCGCAGCAAGGGGAAGGACTTCAATTAACTGGATTGGGGAATGCTGCAAAGGCAAAGGTCAGGGGTTAGGGGGCAGGACTTCTGGTCCCAAAGTGTTGACCAGTGGGGGGGCAGCTTTCAAGAGGCGTGCCTACCTACGTGGCCCCCAATAGCTCACCAAAACTTGTTAAGTGGTTCTCCACCCAAAATAATTGCCCGTCCCTGCTCTAAAGCAATGTATTTCTTGATAACTATATCAAAAAATAAATAGGTGAAGAGATCTCTAAATAGTCTTTCATTTTGCAAAATATTAATGCGAAGACTGTGGTCGGATGCATAGTTCTAACTATAACTTGAGGTTGAAAGACTCCATAAGAGATGCACAGAGATATTTTTTAATAAATGCCTCCTCGATATTGCATAAAGGTAAAGGAAATATAAAATAGTTTCTACTGGAAACAAAAATAACTGCTGATTTATCTCAAGTGTGGGTTAAGAAGTCTAAGAAACTTTAGTGTGAGGAGTCAATGAGAGTCTATAAGATCAACACTACTCCCAGTTGCTTCTGGCTGATAAATTAATTGATGATGTTGAACAGTTTCATAATTTTATTTCAAATGCAAACACTTTGTTGGCCTGTTTTTCAAAAATCCACTTTGTCATACTCTCCTACTGAGTTAATCTTCTTAATAGTGGCTAAAAGTTTCTGCTTAAAAAAAAAGCTTTTAATTTTATTATTTTCAACACAATATAAGGTTTATGTGCAATCTTGGAAAAATGGAAATGAGTGAATCTGTGGGCCACGTATACAAGCCCAATGGCCTTATCTCATGTCTAGGAAGTTTAAGCTCTTTTCTCTCAGTTCATTCATTTTCATACACTGGAAATTATTTTATATAATTCATGGGAAAATGGCTTATTTACTATATACCAGCCACTAACATGAATACAAGAAGTAATGAATTAGAAAAGCATTATATACACTAACACATTAGCTAAATTAAACTGTGTCACTGTTGCTAAATATCTATTTTAAATATGCTAGTATGGTAAATTAAGTTAATATGTAGAACAGTCATATAGCCTTTTTAATTACTGAAAAACATTTTGGAACTGATCTGATACAAGTTAATGTGATGTCAATGATGGCTTAAAATAGGTGTAACTGACAGACAGCTTGTTAAATTCAGAATGTTTGAGTAAGGACCGACATTGGAGTTCAATGAAAAAATATCTGAATGTAATAGGAACTGGGTTTGAGACCAAAGGGACAAAAGGGACTTGGGTGACTAAGGCTACAATTTAGATAATCAAAACTGTAATGTAGCTGTCAACTAATCTTTGAAGTGCCTGAAGTTTGTGGATGCCCCAGTTTTCAACCTAAATGTTCTCTAGGTGCCTCAGGGTCTTCTTCTGGGTTTATCTAGAAGTATCTCAGTATCATAAGGCTGAGAAACATGACACCTAAATCCTGACAAGGATATATAAACCAGAACATTCTTCCTTTTCTCTCTCCTGAGGGGCTTAATCCACTAGATATTCTTAAATGATGGTTCTCCACAGAAAAAGGAATGGCAGCCACTCTGTTAAAAGCATCATGGGGAGGTAGGGGAATGTGGTGGTATATTCTACCCTTTTTTATACAAAAGCTCAATGGCTAAGGTACTCAACAAGGATGTATGAGACCTGGGTTCAATTGCCTCCTCTTGAGATTTCCTCTCCCATCTCTTAGTAGCATGACCTAACTATCAGGTCTTCAGGTTGGTGGTATTCTCCAACCTATTTAACCTGTTCCACTCTACATAACATAATTAAAAAGACACTGGGCTAGACTAAAGGAACAAATATGGGTATGACTGTCCAGTCTAATAACTAAGCATTCCCTACAAGTAGGGGCAAAAGTCTTTGGTTCCAGCCCTTGATTCATGGACATTAAATATATTTGGAGTAGGAACCAAAATCTCAGCATCGCCCCAACCCAGTTAATTGATGCAAACACTGGGCTAAAGACTTTTTCTCTCCCTTTCAGTGACTATTTCTTTTATGCCTCATGTAACATCATCAACAGGAAGGAGAGAATGTCCCCACCACCTAGGATACCCTGTATCACAGCAAGGCAGGAGATATCCTCTATCTATATTAAAATAGCCACCTTAATAGAGACTAGGGGTTATATACTAAAGATGGTAAACAGTTAAATAAATTTTTTAAAGGTGAATCGATATGTTAGTAACAAAGTGAAAAGACTTTGCAACACTCTTTGGTCCCTAGTGCCATCTATACTGGGGAATGTTTGTCCCAGTTTCCCAATTTCAAAATTATATCTACATTAAGATTCCACCACCCACTCCTTTTCCTCCTTGTCCTTTGCCTGTGTGTATTGAAAATCTAGAAAAAGGGGTAAAATGATTTAAATATTACCAAACATTGCATATAGTATTTGCTATTAGAAACTTTTATAAAGTCAGTAAAGATGAATTTCAACAGAGTAAGCAGAACTTGCATGACAGAATTAGGTACAGAAAGAGCAGCATCATAAAAGCACCTCCATGTGAAAGGTATGCAAGAGACTTCTAATTTCTAAGCAATGCTAATCGCCCAAAATTGTAGTTTAGGAGCCTCAGACAAGCAAAGATTTCTGTCCCAAATGCTAATCTGGAAGCTAGAGAGTTTACCCCTAGCACCAAATGGGGAGGGGAGGAGCAGTAAAAAAAATTGCAACTGCAGCCACAATTGTGACAGTGGCAGGAACTTCAAGTTGCACCTGCCCCTGTGTGTGGCTGCTCCCTCAGGGGCCCAGCCTTGCCATTATGCCTCTGGGTACTAAACATGAGAAAAATATGTAAGGAATGACATTATAAAGGGGGGAATTAAATTCATTTCCATGTAAATGTTTAGCCCATACATTTGACCCATGGGGTTAGAACTATGTCTTTGAAATGGCATGTATCACACATATTATTACACAGAAGTTATTAGGCAAAAAGACTGAGTTATATACAATACTGGTTGGCTGGCTTCTTGCTTCACTTGGTCTCTGTTTCCAACATCAACTTCAGTTTGGAACTCAAATTCTTTCCAAGTCCTTTCTTACTCACCATTCCCGACACCATGTAGTGATCACTGGCTTTCATAAACACAGGTATACATGAATGGGAGGAATGACAGGAATAGAAAGGGTGAAGGAACTAAATCAGAACTTTCTACATTCCAAAAGCCAACATTCAAAATTTAGACTCGCTGTCATATACTGGGGGGAGGGGAATCGTTTTCCAAATAAGGGCAGACTTCAATAAATTTGTCAGTTTGTGCCACATGGGAAGCATAGATTATTTACTTTTTTGCTGCTGACAGTGCTTAGGGACTGGTTGGAAATGAGGTGCAATAGAAAGTCAAAATACTTCATATTGTGCAACATAAATGTATCCCCAGTGTACAAATTAAGTATAGATTTGCACTTTTATTTCAAAGCAAATTAAATGCTCTTTGTTTAAACCTTAAACTTTGAAGCAGGTGGTGCCAGGAGTTTTTGGTTAAACAGCATAAATTTCCACTACTTTCTCAACCATTGACAAACTCAGAATTAAACCTTCGGGAATTAGGGTCATGAATTGAGAGCTGTTTCTGAGCTACATTCAGATTAATTTAACAAGCAATGACTAAAAACTACAAAAACAATTTTCCAGGCAGGAAATTTAATTAAAAACACCAGATACTTCATATAGGTTGAGGATCTACTACAGGGAACTTGTATGTAGCATCAGGTACAGGAATGCTACAAATCCTGGAGATTGTAGAATTAAGATTATCCAGTTTTGATGATGTATATTTTAGCCTGTGCTCTATGCAATTTCTCAAATGAAGATGTCTTGGTAAAGAATAAAAACCTAAGACCTCAGACTCTATCCTGTGGTTTTCCTAATGTTAAAAGGGATTTGCTTTAAAAGACCACCACCAGAAGGAGATAAAAATTAATTCTTGTGTATTTAAAGAATATCTAGGCGTCCACAAATAGGAACATAGCACAAAAGCAGGAGTATGCAAGGGTTTATCTATATCACTGGCTGGGACACATGGAGTGCATGCCAGAAGATACTGTCCACAAACCAGAGGAAGGCCAAAGCTCTGATAAAGTGACAAGATCAAGCAAGTTCTCAAGATATTCAGCATTCAATCACCACAGAGAGCCACCAGAGGGCCCAGGCTGAGGCCCATAGGTGATCCAAGAAGCAGTGTATGTTTCAACCTCCATCTGACAAGTGGACCTGTAGCCACTGTAGGAAGGCTTACTGCTTGTACATTGGGCTCTTCTTCCACACCACTGCCAAGCACTGACTTTTTGTCATGTTTCCTTTCATCTGTAAAGATGTTGGATGATCATATCTGTAACACAGTAGAAGCATGCTGCAGCCAGGATATCCCTTGAGCATGCCTGTCCACCCATCTCTGTTGACAATCTCAGAAATATACCTGTGAGTCACTCCTCAGCAGCAGTTCTTAAGCATACTGGAGACTGGTCTCAGGATAACCACATTGTAACATCACTGAGTGGCTTTGTCAACATTTTTCTGAGTGGGAGCGCATCAGTGGGAGTCAGTAGACAGGACACACTCAGGGCATCCAAACCAACATGCATTGTTACCATCATGCAGCCATACATTTTGCAGAAGACCAACATTTTGAAGAAGGCTTATTTTAGAAACATTTACATTTTCAAATTGTAACCTAGAGAACCAAGTAATCCAGGTAGTTGATCTGCCAATCACATCATCTACGAATGCCGTTATGGCCCTCCTTCAGGTGCCCAAGGTCTTGACATTGACCATTTCATCTAGTGCTGGCTTTCTGGCCCTCTTGCATTAAACATATGAGTGTAGTGACACTCACTTCATCATGATCATCATCATCATCAGCAGCAGTTTAAACATGTAACTGAAGTGCAGTCAATGTGGACATTTTTCACATAGTCTTTTTCACAGGAAAACTATTTATTTTTTCATTAAAATGTATTAGTTTCAATAAACCTTCATCAATATGTTCCCTCAGCTGAGGATGTAATTTATGGACAAAACTAAGAAAACTTCAGCCCAGAATAGCCAATAATGCAGTGGCTGGGGATGTAGCATGCCCCAAAGCTCAAGTCCCTGCTCTGCCTTACTTGAACCTGCTGGGTCTTTCAGACCCCCGGCAGGTGGCCTAACTGATCAACTGTTGAATATTATGGAATCTTTGTCTCTTGTTTTCTCTCAAATAAGTTCTTTTGGTTTCCTCTCTTCTAGTTTTTCCCAATATAAAACCAAAAAGCAAGTGACAATGTTTTTTTTTCATGAAATGGAATTATCTAGTTATCCAACTGTTGTAAACTCATATTACTTTCTCAAGATACTTAGGACTATTTTAGTAATAGGCCTGCACATCACATTTCATTTCCTTCAATACATTGATTCCCTGACTACTTAAGACAAATAGTTTCCATAGCAGAGTAGACAAGGCCACAAGGATTCTGTGAAGACTCTCTTTAATATGCTTCTGCAAAAGATCTCCTTTCCTGTATTCCATGCTGACATTTTCAAAATGCTGTCCTACTGTCCTCACTTCCTCAGTTTTGCATTTTCTCATTGAAATCTCATGAATCTTTTATTTTCTGTGAGCTTAACACCTAGTAATGATAATTGAATTATAGATAAACTGACTAAGGGAGAACCAGAAAAAAGGACTGTCAGTAGAAGTCACTAGCCAGCATAAAAATAATTTATAGCCTTAGAACCAAATTAATTAATCTGTCTGAGTTGTTGACAATGGCTCTGAAAATTGCCTTGCTTTGGGGAAAAAAGGCTTGTTATATGATTAGGACATGATGCCAAATGTTTTCATTATGTTCTGCTAGATAACCCAGGGAGTGCTTGGTACATAAGGTCCAAAGTGGTGTGTATAACCCAAAAGAAAAATACAAGCCTGTTTTACTTCAAAGTGATGTTGTGGCAAATTCAGTTTTCCTATAACCTAATTTAAAATCTAACCCTTCCAGTGCTGCCAACAGTTTGCAGCATTTACAAACAGCAAAAAGTGGCTAGTTTGGGGTTTTTTAAAATAATGAATTGTTTCCTCTAGCATAGAATAGACACACATTTCTTTCAGTTCTTCACTGTGTATAAAGTAACTGATACTATTATCTAGAATAGTCCCATGTCTACAAATGTCTTAATTCAATTTGCCAAACCCTGGTGGTGAAAAAATGTGTAAGAACTAGTACTTGCCTCATTTTCAGAATGAAGCCTTCTACAAATCTGACTAAAAGCCAAAATCACAATCTTTTGTTCTTTGTACTGCCTATTCATTTATATTCAGAAAGGAACTTTAATGAATCCAGTGCACATTTACCTTATAACAATTTAGCAGGTATTCACATGCACTATTCTATTACTTGTCCTTATAAAGAAGAGAGGAAAATACAAATGAGAAAGTCTTACATTTAAATTAGTTGTGTGATTGCAGAAAGGTAAATATATAACTGCCTGACAGAAATTGTCTTCTCTCTTAGCAGGAGAATGAGAGGGAGAGAAGGGGAGGAGAGAAATGGAAAGAAAACATGTGCACTAGAGGGGGAAAAAGATTTGTTGATTTTTGATCAACATCTCTAATGAAGTTTTCACCAATCTGATGGGGCCAAATTAGACTAGTCATTCATGGTGTGTACAGCCATTCACTTCACCCCGTGTAGGTTTGCATGGCTTGCTTTAAGCCACCTAAACGTAGATCAGGAGCAGCACATACAGCCATTCATGGGTCCCAGGATCCATGCAGGGAACCCAGTGTAATCAACTTGGTGTAGGCAAATGGAGGGGCTAGAGAGTCTGCGGGGGGGAAGTGGGGTTGGTGGGTATGCAGATCTCCTGAGGTGCATTTAGATAGGATGTACCATTTGGGGGTAATTGAAGCCCTCTCAACACGTGCATGGTTGGGCATTTAGATTGCCCTAACCCTGGAGTAAAACCTTTAAGAACCTGAGAAAGCAAAACAGAATTTTAAGATTCTTCAAGAGATGAGTCACTTCCTCTATGCCAGGCCATGGGAATTGGTCAATTCACAATTTTAAGGGATAATATAGGTTGGATTAGCTTCCATAAAAATGAGCTCCCTCTCATAGGACATTTACAGCCTGATTTGGAAAATACTTTTCACACAGAATATGAAATATATGTACTTTTTCATGCTGTGCCAATTTAGTTGTCAGAGATTGTTCAATCTGTAACATACACTAAAGATTTTCTCTTGACATAACCAGGTTTTTCACCTGAAAAAAATGAAAATAAAAAAGGTCACAAAACAAAGTGGTTTAGCCAATTATAAAACTTTCAAAAAATAGCCTGGAGTGGGATAACCAGTCAAATATTAACAGGGCAAAGCCCTTATTGGGAGATGAATATTGTTTCTATTTAAGGCAATGAGACTACTGACTGCATTGATACTGAAAACTGTGGTGCCCGGTGTCTACAGTCCACCCATTTACTTAAAAACCATTTTGGGCCAAGTTGCTTCACTGTTGCAGGAGGCCAAAAATGGAGGAAGTAGTCTGCAAGAAGGAGCCAAATATATTTGCTATGTCTATATTCCCTCCTAGCACTTACGAAGACTCCCCAAAGTGAACCAGAGTCAAAGACTTGTTCCCCACAGCTGAGTTGCTTATATGTGCACAGAATACTGCATGCCTCTCAGGTTTTTCCTTGGGATGAGGAGGTTCCACATGCCCTCTCATTCAGGCAGGGCATATAAAGCACAATTTTGCTTTTTTATTGTTAAATCAAAATTTTCTGTGTAAACCATCACTCATATACTATCAAAGCCACATATCAGAGGCTTTCAGCAATCAGGGTAGACTGTTAATCCTTCTGGCCTACTTCACCCATCAACAGTACTATAATTTTTGTAGCCATGAAACTAAGTCTTTTTATTTTTAGGGCTGCTGTTAGAGACAAGGTCCTCTGTCTAATAATGGAACAAACTTTAATGAGATGTATACAACTCAACAGAAGCTCTAAGCAGGCTCTGCTAACATTCAACATATCTATGCTGCCTCTGTGGCACTTTTGAGATTACAGCTGAAAAGAAAGATCTTCCCACACCCCCTGCTCTGTGCCGTCCTTCCACCTCCCACCACCACAAATGCTCCTGCTCTGTTCTCTCCATACCTTGGTGGTGTGGAAGTTGTTGGGAGGTCACTGACACCACTGTCAAGTATACCAGAGACAGATGTATCAACAAAAGTATAAGTATAAAATGGAGTGGAAGGGCTATGGATCATAGCTAAACAGTTTAGAATGAATTGGCTAAGTGTGAATGAATTTAAATTGGTAGAGCCTGAACTAATGCATGCTCAGGTTCCATCAGGATGAATGACAGGGTGAGGTCCCAGAGTGGAGACAGGTTAACCTACTTCCCATCATTAAAAGGGGAAAAAAGAAGGACTCAAGGAATTAAAGACTAGTGAATCTGACCTCTGTATCTGTGTAATTACCAGAGCAAATAATTAAACAGTAATTAAACAGTAAATCAGTAAATCTGTAAATACTTGGAAATGATTATCCCTAGTAGCCAACACATTTGTTAAGAACAAATAATGGAAACCCATCTTATTTTCTTTGTTGCTGAGGTAACTACTTGTTTAGCAGATGAAAACTGTAGAGTGGACAGCCATAAAAATCATAGAAAGATAGGGTTGAAAAGGTGGTCTAGAGGTCAGTTATCCCAATCCCCTGCGTGAGGCAGGATCATCCCTATCCAAACCATCTTATACAAATCCATCATCTAACACAGGCATGCTCAACCCCCTAAACTGATGAGCCAAATCTGGACCACGGGGCTTCCCACAAGTCTGAAAAGCTTGGCAGCGGGATACCGTGCTAGGATGTGATGAGGCACTGCCACTCCCTAAGGCCCACTCCCCACATTTGGACCAGTGAGGGGGTGATGCCAAGGCCCGATCCTTGAGTGCAGACCTAGATCCAGCCCATGGACCAGCTCTGCTCGACTCATCTGGCCCATGAGGACCAAAAGGTTGAGCACCACTAGTCTAACCTATTAGCAAAGACACACAGTCAACCCTGACACAACCACAACACATTAACTTGCAACAGGTAAAGGAGGGGAACACAGTGGCCAATATCTTGCTGCCGCAAAGGTTGTTAAACATAGCTGAACTTCAGTAAGACTTTTGACACAGTCCCACATGATTTTCAAGAAATGTGGTCTACGTAGAACTAAGTGAATATAATAATCAGAAGCAAACATAATTTATAATCTGATGTCAGAAGGTTTTAAGTAAGGTTTTACCTTGGCATATTCTTTATTCAAACCTTTTATTGAAGTATTTGGATACAAGAAGAGACAACTTTCTAATCAATTTTACAGGTGACAAAACTGGTAGAGATGAATTCTAATATTATTCTCTAAAGTTTGTGCTCAACAGGATAAACTGGAAAACTCATCTGTAGACAAAAACAACCCTCCCCCCCTCCAAAAACCCCCCCAACAGAAACTGAAAAACCAAAGCAACTATGCTTAAAGGGGAAAAGTGCAGAAATTCAGAATGGAATAAAATTGGTTATGCAGTTACACTGTGGAGAAGAATGTAGGGGTTTTGGTGGATCATAAATTTTATGCGAGTCAGCAACATGATATAATCACAAAAAGGCAAGTGCAATATTGGACTGTATTAACAGGAATATTTGGTGCAAGACATGGGAGGTGACTGTACCACTCTACTCAGCACTGGACAGGCCTCGGCTGGAGGCCTGCAGCTCCAGCTCCATAGCACATTTTAAGAAAGGATGTGGAAAGACTGGAGAGAATCCAAAGCAAAGTGACAAAGATGATAAATGGGTTAGAAACCAAGTCATGCATGGAAAGACTGAGAAAACTACGTTTACTCCATTTGGCAAAAAGGAGATAAGGTGGGGAGGAAGGAAAGGGAAATGATAGCAATTTTCAGGTGTTTAAAAACCTGCCCTAAAGAAAGAGAACTGCAGAGGGTTAGAATCAAGCAATAGATTTAAAATGCAGCAAAAGTAGATTTTTATTATATTTCTAAGGATGGTTGGACTGTAGAACAAACAGCTCAGGGAAGCTGCAGAATCTCCTTTATTGCTGGTTTAAAAAAAAATGCTGAATAGGCATTTAACTCATTGATTGGATTAGGTGACCCATAAAGTCCCTTCCAATCCTATGATTCTACAAAACATTTCAGTAAATCCCAAGTAAAATTCTGTTTTCATTTAGAAAACAAATGAGAATATATATTAGAAACACGATTTTTTCATAATGGAACAAGTTATTTGTATATTTATTTAGCTTTTGTTGCTTCTGACAGTAGTCAATATCTGAATGACTCAAAGGAAAGCAAAGATCTCATCCTTCTGTTTCTAAGGCATTTATTTGCTAATCAATGAAATATTATTATTAATATTTTGAGGAATCCACAGTGCTGCTCTTATAATTTTATGATCAAGCTTCTTGACCCCAGATATTCTGAGAACCAAATAAGGTTCAAGGAGACTGTTCCAATGAAATTAGGTACTCAATAAAATAAATAAAAATAAATTTCAATAGCAAATTTAATAACAAAATACAGATAATATATGCATGACCAAATTATACAGGTAAAGCATATCAGGCAAATGATTAAAGAATAAAATGTACATTCACTTAAAATGCAACAATCTTATTAATATTTGAAAGACTTTAAGATTAATTTCTCCAAAAAAGCTTTTTCTGGAAAAAAGCCTCTAATAGGTGGCCAGCCTGTTAAGGAAAATGACTCCTTACCTAGGTTTCAAAAAGTACGTTTTTAAGCAGGGCTAACTGTTTCACCTGAAGATGGGCAATTCAGTGAAAATAGTAGTTCAAGACTAAAGAGCTAACATTCCAAGCTGGACTTGGATTTATATATTCAATTACCTGGCCCTATGTCAAAAGATAACTAAACAAGACTAGTGAAGATAGAAATAACCCTAATAGATCCTATAGTATATTAATATTTGTATTTTTATCCCTCATTTAAACTATATCTTATTCTAAACCAGATCTAATTGGCATAAAACCACTACACAAACTCTAACCAATCTTAGATGACCTCTTTTGACTTTTCTCACAGCTTCTAAACCCTTTTTGCCTATGATTCTCTCCCCTGCTCATTTCATAGAATCATAGAAAATTAATGTTGGAAGGGACTTCAGGAGGTCATTTAGTCCAACCTCCTGCTAAAAGGAAGACCATCCCCAAACTAGATCATCCAAGCCAAGGCTCTGTCTAGCCAGGTCTTAAAAACCTCCAAGGATGGAGAGTCTACAACTTCTCTGGGCAACCTGGTTCCAGTGTTTTACTACCCTCCTAGTGAGAAAATTCTTCCTAATATCTAACCTAAACTTGCTGCAACTTGAGATCATTGCTCCTTAGTCTGTCATTTGCTACCCCCAAGAACAGACTAGCTCCATCCACTTTTGAATCCCCTTCAGGTAGTTGAAGGCTATTATTAAATCCCCTCTCAGTCTTCTCTTCTTTAGACTAAATTAGATCAGTTCCCTCAACCTTTCCTAATAAGTCATGTGCCCCAGTCCCCCCCCCCCCCCCCATTTCCATTCCCTTCTTCTGGACTCTCTTCAATTTGTACACATCCTTTCTGTAGTGTGTGTGTTTGGGGGGGGGGGGTACTAAAAATGAACACAGTACTCCAGATGTGGTCTCACCACTGCCGAATAGAGGGGAATAATTACTTCCCTTTCCTGTTGGCAACACTCCTACCAATGCAGCCTAGTATGCCATCAGCCTTTCTGGCAACAAGTGAACATTGTTGTTTCATAGCTGGTTTATTGTCCACTGTAACCCCCAGGTCATTTTCTGCAGAGCTGCTGACCAGCCAGTCAGCTCCCAGCCTGTACCAATGCATGGGATTTTTCCAATACTCCTCTATGATGGAGCGGCCCTGATACAGGGACCCACTCATTGCCGCAGTGTGGTGAAGGTTGGGGCCAGGGAATGAGCTCCATCTCAGTGGAGCCTGCTCAAGGCCAGCTCGAATTAGACTTACCTGCAAGGATGCGCCAGACTTATGAGAGCATTGGACTATACCACTGCAGCGCTTTATAAGCTCTTGCATCATCCAGCTGGGTGGGTGCTCAGTAGATGACATCAGAGCCCCATGATGAGCTGGGAGATTTAAAGTGGAGTCAGAGCCAGCACAGGATGGTGAGCATGGGATGGGGAATGCTGGTAGGAGCCCAGCAGGGCCATATGAGCCTCCTGGGAGGAGCCCTGGGTGGAAAAGCCAGGGCAAAGAAGAGACAGGAAGTCCCTAGTGAAATCAGGGAAGGAATAGGGGCTACAGAGAAGCTTGAAGTGAAAGGCTCCTGAACACAGCACACCTGGTCCACCTGACCTGAAGCAAAGGCAGGAGGTCTCATTAGCCTGAGAGGTATTGGGTTTTCTTAAAGGGATTGTGCCTAAAGCAGGAGAGCAATCTAGTCAGTCCATAGGGACATTTCTTAGGTTGGAACTGTTACCACTTTGGATTATTTGATTTTGGGTGACAGAGGCATCAACACTTCAAGGCAGTTGAGCCATTGGTTCCTGATGTCACTAACCAAGGAGACCATGCATACCTGGTAACTTTGGGGGGGTGAGGGGGGAGAGGAAGCGGAGGATAGGGTGTAGGAGAGGTGAAGCCCCAGATCAACTGGATGTTGCATCATGAGTAACCCGTGGGACACTGTGGCAGTGAGACACCCTCACAGGCTCCCTATGGGGAGAGGGTAGTTCCCATGGGCCTCAAACCCCACAAACAGCCCCCCCCCCAGGGGAAACTTACCTCTCAGGCTGCAGCCAGAGCCAGAGCCAGAGCCAGGGCCAGAACCGTAGCCACGCAAGCTGGCGTTATGCTGGCTGTTTAATCAAGCCAATCAAGGTGGCCATTCCGGCCACCACGGGAAGATTCAAAAGCCCCACCGGAACCCGGAGGCTGAGGAAGGAGGAGAAGGAGTGCACTGGCGGTGAGCCTGCCAGACACTCTGAGGCTCCTGTGGCAAGGAGGAGCAACACAGCCAGTGCAGCGCTGGCAGGCAGAGCAGAGGAGGCATTTGAGCCCCCTGTAGGAGGCTGGGGGAAAGGAGGCAACTCCACAACCCCCTCCTCCCCAAGGGTCTATTTCTTTTAAGAAAAAAAAAAGGAGAGAGAAGAGGCTTGAGATCAAAAGTGCCCTACTCAGAGGTGATGAAGTAGGCACCAGCCTACACAGATATAGCCTGCTAGTCACTAAGATGGGAAGACTACAGATCGAAGTGGGGGAAGGCAGCCTGACAAGTGCCAACAGAACTCACCCGGATGCGGGAACCCCCTCAAGGCAAGCCGAGGTTGATCGAGTGCAGCCGAACCACCATTGCTGGCGCCCATCTGGTTGGCGAGTGGATGGGGTGTAGGGGAGGCAGAGCCCCATGGAACATTGCACCCAAACTGTGAGTACTGCTGTCCCCGAGGGACCCCCCCCAGGAAGAAGATCTCCACTGAACCCTCTCGTTATATAATAACACAAAGTCATGGCAGGCGAGTTGAGGGGGGCATGCCAGATGGATAATGCATCACTCAGGGAATCCCCACTTAAGGCACCTTTCATCACAGACTCCATTGACTCCTTTATATTTTCATTATGACAACTAAGGCGTGGCAGGAAAGTAAGCAGTGAGTTACACCACTACAGGGAGTAACACCTCTCACGGGGAGTGGCCCTGTCACATCCTCCCTAGTTGTTTGTCCAAGTTTCCACTTCTTGATTTAGTTTACTGAAATGTTCCCTGCTAAGCCAAGCTGGTCTTCTGCCATACAAGCTGGTCTTCCTGCACATTGGAATGCTTTGTTCCGGCACTCGTAGTAAGATTTCTTTAAAAGTATTGGCAGTTCTCCTGGACTCCCCTCCCCCACAGACTACTTTCCCAGAGAATCCTGCCCATGAATTTCCCTGAGGAAGTCCAAGTCCACTTTTCTGAAGTCCACAGTCCTTACTCTGCTGCTCTCCATCCTTCCTTTCGTCAGGATCCTGAACACAATCATCTCATGGTTGCTGCTGACCAAGTTGCTATCTAATAGTACGTTCCCCACCAATTCTTCCCTGTCTGTGAGCAGCAGGTCAAGAAGAGTATAGCCCCTAGTTGGCCACTCCAGCACTTGCACCAGGAAATTGTCCCCAATACTCTCCAAAAACTTCCTGGATTTCCTGCATGCTGTTGTATTAGCCCCCTCCCCCTCCTCCCCCCACAGAAGATGTCAGGATGATTTAAGTCCCCCATGAGAACCAGGGCCTGTGATTGGGAAACTTCTACTAGCTGTTTGAAGAAAGCCTCATCCATCTCATCCTCCTGGTCTGGTGGTCTATAACAGTCCTCCACCATGACATCACTATTGTTGCTCTCTCCTCTGACTCTAAACCAAAGACTTCCAACAGACCTTTCTTTAGTTTCATACTGGAGCTCTGAGCAATCATATGGCTCTTTTACATAAAGTGAAACTCCTCCCTCTCTTCTCTCCTGCCTGTCTTTGCTGAACAGTTTGTACCCATCCATGAGAGTCATATGAGCTATCCCAAAGTCTCTGTTATTCCAGTCACATCACAGTTCTGTGACTGTGCAAGGACTTCCAATTCTTCTTGCTTGTTTCCCAGGCTCTGTGCATGTGTGTACAGGCACCTAAGGTAAACAGTCTACTGCTCTGATTTCTCAGGAAGAATGAGAGCACCTTCCCTGTTGCTCCCTCTTGCTTGCTATTCCTCCAGGTCACCCACTTCCCCATTTACCCCAGGGCTCTGCTCTCCATCCCCCAGCAAATCTAATTTAAAGCCCTCCTCACTAGGAAGCTTTGCCTCTTCTTCTCTTACTCAAACTCTGGTCAAGTGCATGCAATCAAACACTCAGCAACATTACTTAAAATACCAGGTATTTTTCTTAAAGTCTCAGCACTTATCATACAAGCCTACTAGTTTCATTAAAATAACCAGTATTGCCTGTTCTTGAACAAAAAAGGAGCCTCTAGAGCTAAAATGTTCTCAAAAACTAGAGGACAAATAAAACCTCTGAAATTACTATTTTTTAATAATATGACTTTGGATGCCTGATCTTTTTTTGGCATAATTGGTATTGCAATATTATTTCCAGTTGCACATAATTAAGTATATGAGTTACAGAGGGACAGCTTGATAAGATTTTCAGGGAAAATAGGGACATTTTAAATATCTCAAAGGAGACAATAAAGACAATATTTCAATACTGTAAATGGAAACAATTTTCTCTTGTCCCTCAAGTCTATTCAGTATACATCTACAAGCACAATATCAAATTAATTTTATTACATTATTACATTAACACGACTGGAACACCTCTCCTTTTGCCCCCTCCTGTTTGTTCTTCCTCAAATGGTGTCATTGGTCATGAAATTGGGAAACTGAAAGAAAATTCAGCAGCATATGATGTAGTCTGTTCCAACAGTGCAATTCCAAAAGCCAACTAGATGCCTCAAAATATTTCTCTGTTCCAAATATATTCTTTTAAAATGAAAGAAGTAACTACTTGTAAGGACAACAAAAAACAAAAAACAAACCAAAAAAAAAAACCCCAAAACTCTGATCAGTTCAATGCCTACCTTCTATTCACTCAGTCAGTGGCTTTTTAGCTTTTACCTTCTCAGGATAATTAGACCTACCTTTTGTAATCTCTCACCATACACAAGACTTTTTGTGCCTGTAACAACCTTTATTCTCCTCTCATCAATCATTGTTACTCCTTGAAGTGAAGTAATCAAAACTATATGCAGTACACTCAGATGAAAATATGCCTTCTGTAATGTTCTTTCTTTCTCTCTCTCTCTAACAAAATATATATATATATGAAAATATACACACGAGTATGTGTGCTTGCATGAGTTTGCTGCAGCACCAGCTAATAGAAAATATCTTGCGAGAGAGAGAGAGAGAGAGAACATACACACATACCATACTTACTAAAATATAAGATGAGATCCCTTCCCCATCAGCATGGGAAAAATACTCCTCATCTTACAATTGCATACAAAGAAACCTTATTAAATACACTATCTATTGTTAAACTGCTGCCAACAATAGCATGGAAATCAACTACAAAATTGATTAAATGTAACCAACACCAAACATGGCTATAAAACGCATAGCACATACAACCAGTATGGCAGTTTGACCAGTTTACGTTGTATGACAAACATTTTATTTTAAGTATTTTTTTTTGTGTTCCAAGCCAAAACAATTCCAAATCTATGAGTCATGCACATATGGCCCTACAACCAGAAAACATCCTCCATCCCTACATGTTTGCAAATCATCATCCTATGTGCAGGTCCACGCCCAGAGGCTTGGGGTTCAGATCCCCCTGAGTTTCGCTTGCCCTTAGCCATATGGCTGCAGAAGCATGAGAACCTTTAAGAAAAATAATTTTTTTTTTTTTTTTTGCATTCCAAGTCAAATCACCCAAATCAAGTCCAAATCTATGAATCAGTCCAGAACCATAAGTGGCCCTACAACCAGCAAACATTCTCCACCTCAACCAGGGGCTTCAAATATTTCCAGTGTCTCTTGGCAGGCATTCTATGTGCAGGCCCATGGCCAGAGGCTTGGGATTCAGATACCTCCCAATATCACTTGCCCTCAGCTATATGGCTGCAGGAGCAATCTAGGAAGGATCCTCTCATTTCCATAAAATGGGCATTAAGCCCCAATACCTCAGCAGGTACTAAACAATGCCAGAAGCACAGTCATCCCCAGGAAGGCTTAAGGAAAACTAACTTCTTGAACCCAGATACATGGCATTTCCCCCAGAAGCAATCTACTGATGGGAACCTACCACAAGGATAGGTTAGGGAAACCCATCTGAATAATATGGTAATACCTCTTGCCCTCAGTGCCAACTCTTTTTCAAGTCATGGTGAGCCACTACATTGAATACATTTTTACTTCCTCTTCACTCCCACAGCTGAGCTACACCTTTCTTTCCCATTTCCTACGATTCCATGTGTGTTCACCAGCCTTAAACGTCTGTCAAACATCACCAAATGGGGCCCCCAACAGATCACCTGGAATCCCTCTGTCACCTCCTCATTCAGCTTGTCTCATATGATTAGTTTGACCCCACCCTCCATGAGGTGATGTTGGATCAGGTTGCCCTGTGCCTCATCAGAATATAATTTTTTGGAGGATCCCAGGACTCATGACGAAAACAACTAGTTCCAGTCATGAATGCGGGGGCAGTAATTAGAATATGAATCCTCTGTGAGGAGGGAGGAGTATCTGGAGTACACACAAGCTGAGCTATGGGGTCACCATGGCTTTCAGTGTTGTCTCTGCTGTTGTCCATCCCAATGAACTACACAGTAAATCCTGAGTCTTTTGGCTTTGGACTAATATCATGTATACTTGGTACTAGTATCATGCATAGTCCATTTGGTTAAGATCAAGTGCAGTTTTACTTACCTGGGTCAAGGCCAGAGAGGCTGAGAAAGGGACAGGAAAGAATGGACTGGATGGTGTGAAGACTAATCACCTGGACAGAGCACTTGTACAGGGAAGGAGAAGGAAAGTGGCTGAACAAGGACCATGGCAGAAGGAAGAAGGCTCCTGGTAAGCACAAAAAGCCTCCCTAAATACTAGACCAGACTATCAAAGTTGGACTTGGTCCAACTGGATTTCAGCTGGCTAGTGGTACAGAACACCTTGAAGGTAAACTCTAGAGATCTGGTCATGCTGGCAGCCTTGCCCAGAGGTCTGTGTAGGATTTCATATTCTGGGACCATCAGGGCTTTAAAGGAGTTCTGGGAGATTTACAAGAGGGAGAATGAGGACCCAGGACTTCAGTTCTTAGACTTTGGGAAGCTGGGGGGAACCAGGAGTATGTAGTGATTGTGAAGATGTTTAACCTGGCAATAAAGGAAGATGACATAAAGAGATGTCTCATCAGGTACTGCAAAAGGGTGGGCAAGAGTGAAAAGGTATGGGAACCTGATAGGATAGGAACCAGGGCTTGGTGGGCTTGTGCCCTGCTATAGGGAGACCCAGAAAATCCCAGGGTAGTGAGACACCTCCCACCAGCAATAGCCCTAGGGGCAAACACAGGGTTGTATTTTACCATGCACACCCAAAGCAGGAAATGAGGTGAAGAGGTACAGTTAGCTTTGGTCTACCACTACACCATATGTTTAATATGTAGGAAGAAGGGCCACATGGCAAAAGACTGTAAGCAGAAAAGGCACTGCAACTTTTGCAGGAAGAAGGGCATGTGTTCCATTCCTGCCCCCAGTCCTTTGCAAACTGAGCAAGGCAGCAAAGAAAACAGGAAAACAAAAAGCATGAGGAAAGGAAATGAGGGGCACCTGTAGAAATGGCTGCAGAGCCTGAGGAGCAGGTGAGTGAATCAGAAGAGGAGGATAATGGAGAGATAGAGGGGGAGGGGGAGGATGAGATTCCAGCCCTCCACCTCCACCCCAGAGCTGAAAACAAGGGAGAAATAGGAAAAACAAAATGCACTCTGTGGCGGGCCAGTAGGGGGCGCTCCTGCGTTGAGCCGCCCACCTCCCTGCGCCCGACCACCTTCCAGGCTCCGAGTGCCTCCCTTAGGGTGCCTCCCGTCCGGCCGACCCCTTCCCTGGAGCATACCCGTTAGCCTGGGGTCCCGCTGCCACCATCCAAAGGCCCTGGACTCACTGCTGGCTCTGCGCGCCTTGGAAAACACAGGCCTGATCGTCCAATGGGTACTAGATCCAATACAAGCACTTGGGGCACTTCCCCAAGTCAGGGGCTTATTAGGAAAGTCTCCCTTAGTCCACAGACCTAAGGGGCCTCCTTGGCATAATTTAGACCCACCCTCAATAAGTCTCCCACACGGGTCACAAGGAGAACTTTACTGATTACAGGGGGTAGGGTGAAAACAGGGGAAAAGGTAGAGCAATATCATAGAAATCTTACAGGAATATCAAAGGAATCCCATTGAGCAAACCAGGGTGGCTGAGGTAGCCGTTTAAACGCATCTGAGTTACTGAAACTAAATATCTAATCGGATCTTTAGTAGCTTACTCACTCTCATCGTCCAGAGGTAGTTGTTGTTTCCTCTGGAGGCAGGGCACTCTTGGAGCATGCGGTGATGAGGAGAGAGCCAGGCTCAGATTCACCTGGATGACCGCATGGCTAATGGCTGACCCCCCCTTCTTCTTGGACCGAGCCCTTAAATAACCTCTCTGACCTCAGCAGCCCGGTCCAATTGAAGCTGCCAATACTGGCCACAAGCCGACCAATCTCCCCAGCATCCCTGGCTACCTGGGCCCGCGCAGGGCCGGGTCTTTCCTTCCTGCCCAGGTGACTAGAGCATCGCCTCCCAGGCGCCAGGCTTTTGTCATGTAGACCAGGTGGGAGATCCCCACCCTGAGGAATGAAACACCAGCCTCCCAGGCTGGCTGAGACAGGTCTCTGGAGAGGGGCACCCACGGTGGCATTTCTGCCACACACTCCATATCCAAAAAAGAAAGGAGGAGAAGAGAGCTCACAGGAAGAAGGGTTGGAAAAGGAGGAAAAGAAGATGCAATGGCAAGAAGTTAAAAGAAAGAGAAAGAAAGAGAAGGGAGAAAGAGAAACCAAACAAAGGAGATGAAGGTTAGAGGGGAAAAAAGCAGGGTCCCGGCCAAACACCTCTGCCAGTAGTCTCCCCTCCACGAAGCCCTGACCACACAGAAGAGATTTTCACCAGTCAGGAGGAGTGAATGGACAAGTTCCTAGAAGAGTCAGACATGGAAGGGTTTGTGAAAGCAATCGATATGGGAATGGAGGAGTAGAATAAGACAGAGAAAACCCTGTAAAGAAGGAAGCTAAAATCAGACAGACAAATGTAAACCAAAATCTTAAACTAAAATGTTAATTCTGTAAATGTATGATCTGTATCAAACAGGAAAAGACAGAATGTGATTGGTGTGTATCTAGCCCAGATAAAGGCAGATATTATCTGTATACAGGAAAAAGTTCAATACCAGCAGCAAAAAAATTCAGATTTCATAGACATTAGGGCTGGAAGGGACCTCGGAAGATCATCGAGTCCAGCCCCCGGCCTAAAGGGCAGGAAGTCATCTGGGGTCATAGGATCCCAGCAAGATAAGCATCCAATTTTCTCTTGAATGACACAGAATACGATAGATTGTGGAAGTGGGGGCCATCTAACTGGTCTGGTTCGAACATTAACAGAGCAACAGGTGTAGCAGTGCTAACTGAGAACCCAAGTATTAAGATGAAGAGAACAAAAACAGTGTGCATGTGTATGTGTGTGTTTGGGGGGGAGGGGGGTTATTGCAAGTAGCGTGTGAAATGAATGAGAAAATATTTGAGATCACTAATATCTATGCACCAGTAAATTGAGAGAACAGGTGCAGATTTCTGGAAAAACTGGAAGTCAGCATTACTGGTGGAACACCTTGTATATTAGTAGGCTATTTCAACTGTCTATGGCAAGCACCGGATAGAAAGGGTGAGAGGCAAATAGGAACCATGGATAAGTCATCAAAGATCCTAAACAGAATAATTACACACAGGAGAAAGAGGACGGGGGGCGGGGGGGGGGGGGGCGTGGAGGGGGGGAAGAGTCACCTTCACAAGAGGAAACGCATCAGGGAAATGTTTCTCAAAGATTGACCCTATCTGGATATCAAAGCACTGGACAGAAAGTGAACCAGACAACACCATTTTCTTCTCAGACCTACATCAGGGCTGGAGGAAGAAAAGTGCATGCAAAAAGGAAAAGGAATCTGAAAGCTAAACACCAAGCTACTGGAAGAAAAGAAGATCTAAGAAGAGTACAAAAAATGTATGTAGGATAGAAAGCACTAAATGAGTGCTTTGAAATAGTAATAGACTGGTGCGAGTGGGTAAAAGGTGCATAAAAGACTAATTTATAAAAGCAGGGAGAGAACAAGCAAAAAGGAAAGAAGCACACAGGGTGCAATTGCAACTGAAACTGCGAAGACTACATCAGCAGTGTGTGCTAGGATTCAAAGTGATAAAAGAAATCAAGGAACCAAAAGAGGAATTACGACAATGGTTTAAAGAGCAAGAAATGAAAAAAATGTTTCTGGCATAAGTACAATGGGTGGAGGAAAAGGAAAAATGGATGTAGTACTTCAACAAGATCAGAAGAGGAGGGGAAAAGGGAATATGGTGTCTTCAGAATGAGAAAGTAGAAGAACACACATCTAGAGAAGCTATGCTGCAGATAGGGAAAGATTTCTACCTGGAACTATACTGAGAGCGAGAGAGGTAGAGCTAGAGGTCACACAGATCTGTCTGGAAGGACTCCAAAAGAAGCTAACAGAAAACCAACAACAACTAGAAGAAGACTGGAAGGTGCAGAAAATCTGGGACACTGAAAAGTTTTAAGAACTGGGAGGAAAAAAAGTGGAAAAGACAGACTGCCAAAAGAATTTTATGCAACTGTCTGGGGTCCAGCTGGGACCAGACCTTATAAAGTCTGTGATGAGAGAAGGAGAGAAAAAATACTCTCTAAAAGCCTGAAAGAAGGAATAGTAACCCTGATTTTCAAGAAAGGGGACAAATCCCATATAAAGAAGACACCAATAACTTTGTTAAATTTCAACTACAAACTCTTTCCCAAAGTGATGATAGTGAACAGACTAAAAGGAGTAATCAGGAAAATGTTAGAAGAATATCAAGTCTGCATATTCCCTGGGAGAAGGATTCATGAGGCCATGATACAACTAAGAGACACCATGCAATACTGCAGAGAGAGAAAAGTAAACCTGTCAATATTAAATGCAGACCTGGAGAAAGTCTTTGATAGGGTCAACCACAAATTCCTATGGTGAATACTGGGGATCCCTGTAAGATTCCTTGATTGGCTGAAGATGCAGTACATAGGGGCAAAAAATCAAGGTTTAATAAACAGACACCTGACACAGCCAGTAGCAGTGAGATGAGGAGTGAGGCAAGAGTTCCCCCTGTCCCCACTACTCTTCATCTGTGCAACGGAAACTCTAGTAGAGCAAATACAGAATGATGCCAATGTGCTGAGTCCAAATACAGGGAAGAAGTGGAAGGCAGACCAAATGCATTGTGTACATGAATGATGTAAGTGTGGTATGTAGAATCATCAGGAAAGCAACAAAGCATATTCAGCTTTCTGACAAAGTGGTGGAGGCAAAACTCAGCATTGCAGAGTACTTACTTGTATAGAATATAGGGAGATGGGGGACCTGTCGGGGATGGGGGATCATGGTGGTAAAAGAAAGGATACACATACTACGAGTACATTTGATGTAGAACTTAAAGGGAGGGAGGGATGGCAAAAAATGGCTAAGAGGGTCAAGCAAAAGCTGGGACTGGAGTGGGTGGAAGCTAACCCTAGAGGGGAAGGTGAGGTTGTTAAAAACCATGATCTTACCCATGATTTTATATACAGGATTGGTGCTCATGCACATGGAGCACAGCTTGTGCAATACAGAGGAGCACCATATGTACTTTTTGGGATCACAACAGGAGAGGCTGGCATGGGACATATTATACAGACAGAAGAATCATGGTGGGAGAGACTTCCCAGATATGTTTTTGTTCATAATGGTCAAGTACTTAAATCTGTGTTGTAATTTGGTGGTGGGAGGGAAGCCCAAAGCAGCATGCTTTGTCAGATAATTTGGAGAAAGACTATAGAGAAAATGGGGAATAGGAGACTGCCCATCTACACGGCTGTGGGCGTGGTAGCTCCCTAAATGGTACTTGGTAAGAGAAGCTTTCCAGCGCTGATATAATTTACAGTAGCTAAAACTAGAGGAAATGAAGATCATTGCAAGATCCAGCAAAAGATGCATGTGTGAGAGAGAACAGTTGTAATCAGGAAACTCTCCACAGAGAAAGGAGACACCATCTGGAAGGAGCTGTGTGAAAAAAAAATCTTTCTAAAGGAGCACCAAGAGCTAATCTGGATGCTGGCACACAGAATACTGCCAATTTGTGAGCTGCAACATTGCCAGCAGCTCTGGCAGCTCCTTGGACTGCAAAGTGCCCAAGGAAAACGTGTACAAGGGAAGAAACGCATTAGCACTTGCTGTGGGAATATGCCTTTACACAAAGGGTGTGTGGAAGGGTAGAGCAATTAAACCAGCTAATAACAGATACCAAGGTGATAGCTGAAGTGGGGCAGTGGGAAGAGATGCCAAATGCAGAGGAAAATTGAGTACACAGAGGACAGAAG
Organism: Alligator mississippiensis; assembly: GCF_030867095.1. Lineage (NCBI taxonomy): Eukaryota > Metazoa > Chordata > Crocodylia > Alligatoridae > Alligator > Alligator mississippiensis. The sequence continues at coordinate 63,041,640 of NC_081825.1, forward strand.
GTGGTAATCAATGCCCAAAATGTGCTGTGGACTGTAAGAAACTTCCCGGTCTTCAAAAAGGTGGAGTGGTCTGTCAAAGGTGCTTAAAGTTACCTACCTATGCAGACTCATAATGTACCTATGGAACGACTGGGAAGGAAAAGGAGAGGAGAAAGCAGACAAGGTCTGGGAGAACGAGAAATGGGTCCTGATATTTGATGACAGAACCTAAGGAAAGAAAGACACAAAAAAAGGGATGAGGAAAATTTAATATACAAATAAGATGTAAAATTTGGAATACTTAAAAGAAATAAGAGAGTAAGTCAGAGAAGAGTTTGTGTTCCAGGAACAAGATACATACTTACTATGTTTTTACAGATGAAGGGGAGGGGAAGGGAAGAAGAAACTAAATGGAATTTGGATTTTTTTTGTAAATAGTAACAACCATAGCCTGTACTATATATAAATACATAGAAAATGTTGCTTAAAAGCATGCTTGTGGAGTACCTGAGCTAAAACTTGCATCAGTTTAAAGAAAAAAGTTAAAATGCATCAATTATACATTCTTTATCATTCCTTTTTTGTGTGTGGGGGGGGTGGGAAGAAGCTACAAGAGGAAGAAGTTGGGGTGGAGAGAGGCAGAGATTAAAGGGACAATCTCATTCCCCCAGATATATTTTCCCAGCTGTAGCAGGGAGAGATGTTAAAATTAAGGCAAACCTACAATATTTAGATTCTATTCCTGAAAAATTATAACAAATTTATAACTTTTTCATATATAGAATATAATTATTGGGGAATCATCTTATTGTCCAGAGCATCTTATAGTCAAGGAAATAAGGAGGGGTGTGTGTTCATATATATCTAAGTCCCATATGCAGTACTCAGATGAACATAGGACTTCTGTATAATTTTCCTTTTAATCTTTCTGTATGTAGAATATTCATTTACCTAAAACTCCATATATATGGGGATGTGTGCATGTGCATTCGAAAGCAACATATTTGATTTAACTGGAGCTGCACATTCAACAAGAGCATCCACTGAGTTAATCATGATGGATCCAAACTTTCCTTCCTTAGAGAGTCCTGAACATTCAGGGTGCGTCCACACATGCAAGCACATGCACTTGCAGCAGCTCAAATAGAACCAGTGCAAATTTGAGTTGGGGCTTTTTGCCTCAGTGCACATGCTCGGACATGCACTTTGTCATGGAGCAAATCATGCCACTTGGGGCAAAATAACCCTGCCTGGTTCCTCCCAGATCTGCAGCCAGGGGGAGCTAGAGCCTGAGGCCACCGCTTGTGCTGTCCCCAGTAGTGTAAAAAGCCACCCTGTCCTAGCCCCATCCATACAAAAAGCTGCCCTGGCAAGCAGCTCAGGGCTACTTGCTCTCAAGAGTTTCTGGAGCCCGGCCACTTGGTACCTGGGGACACTACCCCTTGTGCCAGCTAGACTGCTGCAGCAGCATCCCAAATCTTTTTTTAAAAATACCCCCCAAACCCATGTTTGTCTGCAATTAAAACAAAAGACCACTCTACACACACATGTATATCTAGAGAGAGAGAGAGAGAGAGAGATCAGTTGGGCAATGCTTTATTGGTATATTTACAATGTTAAAGCAATTTGGAAGCCTACCAGTGTCTCTATCATCATGGTAAAACAAATTCTAAATACCTATATGTGTTGATGTGTACTTTTGTTTTTCTTCACACATGATGGGTATGTGATGGGGGGATGTGGTGTTTGCACAAAGGGGGTGGGAAAGGGAGGGGAAGGTGGGTGGGTGTGTGTGTGGAGGGATGTGGGTTGGTGTGTGGGTAGGTGTGGGGCAATTGCCGGGGGGACTGTGGGTGTGGGGGACCTTGTGGGGGGCTGCTCAGGAGGGGTGCATCCCTTACCACAAGGCCCCAGTTCCCCCCTGGAGGGCCACAGCCCCTATCCCCCACAGGGCCCCAGCTTTCCCCTGGAGGGCCCCAGCCTGTCCCTGACAGAGTCCCAGGCACCCTGGAGCGCCCCAGCCCCCCCTGCCCAAGGCCTATAACTTACCTTTTACCATAGCAGTGGGAGTGGGGTGCTCTGAGCCTGCTGCTCCCAGCTCTTGAGGACCTTGTGCCAGGTTCAGCCAGGTCCTGCCAGCCTTGGGGCCCCTCTGCTGCCCAGCTGGGCTGGACCCATGGTGACAGGACCTGGCGTGGAGCGTGTGAACCATGTGCTGGGCCCAGCCAGGGCCTGGGGCCCCTCTGCCACCTGGCTGGGCTGGGCCCATGGCAGCAGGACCAGGCACAGCACGCAGGGACCGTGTGCCAAAGCCAGCTGGGTCCCGCTGGCCGTGTGACCCACTCTGGTACAAAGCCAGACTAGTGAGCCACACCAGTCTGGGCCAGGTCCCTCCAAGGCTGCTCCAGCCACTTGCCCCTTGCAGCCACGGGAACATTCCCCCGAACCACTCCCAACCCCCCCACCATATCCCCCTGCCACCCCTCACACCCACCTACCTCCATAAACCCCCACCACCCCCATTCCCAACTTACCTTGCACAGTGCCAGTGGCAGCAGGAGCACCAAAGAGATGCCCTGGCCAAAACCAGAGCATCTCTTCTGGAGGACTGACTCCTGTGCTGGTTCCAGGCATGGTCTGGGACCCTGCCTTGCTCCGCTTTACTGCAGAGTTTTTTTAGACACCTGGATATCCAGGGGCCTAATTTTCTCCCCATGCTGCAAGTTTGCAGTGTGGGGAACATTTTTTAGTTCCTGCATGTGCCTCTTGTCCCATCTCAAAGGGGTTTGAAATGGGGCAAGAGGCTCGTGCATGCTCATCTGCACAGAGTCTACCACTGAAGGAGAATTTATATCAACATGTATCCATTTAAACTGTCATTTCTCCTAGTGTTGCTTGATCTTCCATTGTGAGGAACTGCAGATGGATTTAAATATAAAACCTACATAGTTCTTACTGGCCCTAATTAAGAAAATCATCCACTCCATACTTTCTCTTCCATATGATTAATACTATACATACAGAGTAGTAACACTTAATTGAATATTGACCCACAATTAATTTCTCACAGGCTGTCTTAACGAGAATTAACCCCATCAACTACTGAAGAGAAAGGGAGCTTTTATTTTCTACTTTAAGGTTTCAGTGGGGAAAAAAAAGTATAGAGAAAGGTGTTTTGTAAGCACTATGAAGAGGTGAACATAGCAGAAAAAGCCAATAGGCCGGAGAAGTGAGTTGAGGAAGGAGATACAAAGGACATTACTCAAATCCAGTTGTCATGGAAATTAATCTTCAAGTACCTCTTCTCCTCCATTCCAGATCCTTGGCAATCTGGCTTTCATTACAAAACTTCAGAAAGCAAATTGCTGACATAAAATTTTCTCTCTCCCCAGAGAAATCAGTCTGTACTCTATCTTCATGCTTCTTGACCTTTCTTTTGTTTTTGTCACAGATGGCCATGATTTCCTTGTTACTTCATCTTCTCTTTGATTTCTCATTCTCTTCCTACTTTTTTGTCTGGTTCCCTTTATATGACATGTTCTCCTCACTATCTTAATGCCTATTTAAGTTCCACATAACCAAAACCAAATTCCTTCTCTCTTCTTCATTCTTCCCTATACTACATAGTAGGGCTGTGCAAATTTCAGTCGCTGATTCAATTCAGACCAGTTTTCTGACTCCTGACCCCAACTTGATTACTCCTGGGCTTTGCCTTATGGATTACCCTTTAGACTTGGTTACTAGGTTTCTGATCCTGAACTCCTGACCCTGGCATAGTATTTTGCCTCCTTTCTTGTGGCTTCACACCCTTACCCCTGGAACCCCAGCTCCATGTCTGGCTCTACCTATTAAGCCAGTCAGACTGGTGGCTTGTGACCATTCCCCCATCATTAAGACCTGTAAAATGGGGGTCAGGTTTTACAGAAACCAAATCCTATGACGCCACATCCAGTATATCCTACCAAAATCCTACCATATCATTATCTAAAATACTTTTTTTAAACTTTCATATATAAATGAATAAGATTAACCTTCTGGCCATGATTCACTCGTTAAATACCTAAAACTTCCTAGTGTTCTCTGGCCTCCCATGTGGCCTAATATGATGACCTTTAATTCAAAGGGTTAGCAAACTACAGTTCCCAGAGATTGTATCTGACCCGCAAAGCCAGGATGGCAGCATCAATCAGCAGCAAAGGGAAGTGGCAGCAGCAGCAACTGGATCACAACAACCCAACCAGGGACAAAGCATATGAGCTTCCCTGCCACACAGAAGGGCACTGCTGCCCTTGCCCCATCCCGACCCTGCTCCTGGGAGGCAGCAGCACTCCATCTCTACCCACCCACACACCATCCCCACCTCCCTGCTCTGTCTGGCTGCGCACTAGCCCCTGCACCCCCTCACTCAGTATTCGGCTGCGTGCAACCACCCCTTCCCCTCTCGGTGTTCGGCCACACACTACCACCCCACCCCACTTGGCATCCGGCTGCTGGGGGTACTTAGACTAAAAAAGGTTGAAAACCCCTGCTCTAGAATGAATATACCTCATTATTACTGTTCACCAAATTACACAGAACTGTTATTAAAAAGAAAGTAATTTGTTTTTAAATGGTTGTTTTTAAAGTGGAACTATATAGGAACTTGAGAACTATACATATATTTTTCATATAAGAGAAGGAAAATGTAGTAGCTGTTTTCTAGCTCTTCCCCCTCCCCTGCACCCCAGAAATAAAGAGACAGGGAAGTATACAGCAGACTATGTTAGAATTGGATGCGTCTGACAGGAAATAATTAAAAGGAAAAAAAAAAAGCATCCTTTGAAATAAAACTCAAGAAACAATTTGGGATCAATTGAAACATTTAATTCTAATTTGGGACTTTAATTTTTATATAATCTTAAAATGAAAAGTAAAACTAATTTCAAAAGGTAAAATTGAAGTATTCTGATGAACAGTTAAAATTGAATGCGTTCATGTGAACATACTGATGGCTTTTTAAAAAAGACTGATATCAAAATCAGAAAGTTTCTATAAATGTTTTAGTCTCAGTTCATAGGTGTCTTCTGACATGAAAACACATAATCTGAAACTTTCAAACACTAGTAGCACTATTCAAAATTATGGCTAATGATTAGAAAGCTAATGGGGTATCCTGAAATCCTTTTGTACCCAAAAATAAGAGTGAAGAGGAACTTTCTGATGTGACTCTTACAAAAGTAAAAGTCCTATTTTGGCGAGCGAAGGTGAACTCTTGATTAGGGTCCTTAGCTGGGTAGCATTCCTGTTCTGCCTTAGATGGTGTAGGGCTCTGCAGTTCAGTAAGCCTCCTTACGCCTCAGCTTCTTGCCTGTAAAATATTAGTATTTTCTCTATTGCATTAAAAATCTTGAGGAACACTGGTAATGGGAAGAGCATTAGTACTTCATATAGATGTTTGCACAGAACACATTGCAAGATTTCTTCCTTTGAAGCTATTAATATCATGTTTCTTCATCTTTATTTGGACTACAAGGCCTATTTGTAATACTGCACCATGGAAATTGCAAATGAAACTGCAACTCTTCAGAATGCATGTAGGGCAAACTTCTCAGGCAGTAGAAAGTTAACATTTGACTAGCATGGCTATGTGAGATCAATGTTAACAACAAGAGAAACAACTCCAGTGAGAATTCATTAAATGAAAGATCTAAAAATAAAATGTGCTTTAGAAATGGCATTGTCTTTTGAAAATGAGCAGTGTAAAAAGTTTTGATCCTTCTTTGTAAAATGGGCCTCAGGCAAGGAAACACAAATAAATATTAAACACAAATCTGTAAGGGAGGCACAATGTAAATGTAAACAGACTTCAAATATTACTTTGATTTCATTTAAGAAAGGGGCATAATATAGTTTATTTAGAGTCAGAACAAGTCCCTGCCCAATATCATAATTAAATTTTTGTTCCATTTGAAAGAGAATAAAATGTGCAGTCTCAATAATAGAAAGGGCAACATGTGAAAAACAATAAGCTAAAAAAATAATATGCTTCTTCTAGAGTCTCTATTCCATGATCTCTGTGCTGTTTAAAAGGAGAGCTTTTGAAAACGGCAGACTTCTATATACAACTTTTTAACTGATCTAGAAAGACTTCTTTATGGTTGATTTCCCCAAGAGATCCTTTCCTGTCAGCTCCCTTTTAGTTTAAATAGGAATGCCACAATATTCAGGCAGGTGAAACACTGTTATTGGCATTGACTCCTGCTCTATGTTATTTTAGACGTGTATTTTGTCCCTGACTTCTATACATTTTAAGAGAAGGATTAGTGATATTTTTTAAGAGATCTTCTATTCAGACCCAACTTAAACAAGTTCCTTACTAATACCATCTTCAATCAGGAACCAGGTGTTAGATCATGGCAGGGCTTTGTCACACATTACACTTGGGATGTGTTAACTGCATTTAAAAAGATAATGTCCGAGTGTCCATGCAGTAAAACATGTGCTAAAGGCCGTACAAGCTAGGACTTTTCCAGTGAGGAGTATCACTAGGTTATATTACATAACACATGTTGAGCTAACCTTCAACTGCTCCACGTAGGCAATACAATCAGGAAACTCCTGTGCAGTGAAAGGATTAGGCGTATCAAATAGCCATTTGTTAGCTCCCACAGCGCACTGGAGTCTTCAACTGGCTCTAGTGCTTGGGATGCATTTTATTTAGACTATAATAAGTATTTCTGTACAACTGCTCATAAAACTTTTAAACTTGTAGTAATTCTTACTATGATCTAAATAAAAAATTGTCATAAGCAAAACGTGTTCAAGACCCTTGGTGTTGTGTAGGTCCTCCTGTAGACATTATGTAAGTTCAGAGGCTAATTGTCATAAAAAACAGTGGAATCTTCTTTCACTGTAGGGTTTGTTTGCTTTTTTCCCATTTTATTTTCTTTCTGCCTGCTAGCAGCCAAGATTTACTACCTTCTCTCTAGTCTGTGTTACACAGTGTCCATTCTCATTCTCTCTTTTTTCTTTTTGGTTTTTAATGTACAGATTGCTCTCCCCCCTCCCATCTAGCTAACAGACAGCAGAGAAGTACCGTAAGCAGGTGCTGCCTAGGAAAGCTGTTACTTCTCTGAACCTGTTATCTAATGTGCCATCCTGCCCTACCTTCTGCTTGACTTCAGATTAATCCAGCTAACCACCTCTCTACCCTTCACAGAAACTGAAGACACTAAAAATGAATGGGTCAAAAATTTAAACTCTGTTGATGGAAACATAATAGGAAAGGTATTTGAATACACAGAATACATCTTAAAGGCAGAAAAATTATGCAACAAGTATCATTTCAAGTATGTTCTGTTGAACTGAAATCCTTTTTTACCCATGATCACATAGATATATGCTGCAGGGCAAGTAAAGACACACATGGGAAAAGCCCTCATCTACTCTTTGCTTTAGTACACCTGATTGGACATCAACTTACATGCCCAATGTTCCTCCCAACTGAAATTTCACTAATAGTCTGACCTCATAAAGATTGCCAGGGGCTTGCATGCATGAGAAGTATGAACTCAGATGTGCCATATTGTTCAGCATCTGTTCTTAACTCCACACAAAGTTCTCCCAGCAAAGAACATAGGGCTGTCAGCTTCAATAAAGTCTGCACTGATCTGCCAGTAAGATACATTTTCCTTGACCTACAATTGCTGTCACAAATTTCCCTTACTTAGATTTTGCTTACTTGACAGATAATGAATGAGCTATGAACTAACATATAGATTTTTTTTTAACTATCAGTGTGCTTTGTATTTGAGAGACATGGGCCTTCCCCAACCATATAATTAAGATTCAAAGTCTATTTTCTTCTATCTTAGGTCTCCTTTTCTACAGGCCTCACCAACTCATTTCTTAAGACCCTTCTTTCTTCAGGTTTTTTTGTTTGTTTGTTTGGTTGGGTTTTTTTTACCATATCCACTTTAGAGACTGTAGACTGGTTTACTGTAATACATATTTTTAAAACCATTGGTGTATTCAGCAACTGTATTATTATGAGTCATCATGAAATCACAATGTTTTAAGTGAACATGCACTTCTAAATTAATAAAAAACCTGGTCATTAATTGAGAAGAGCAATAAAAAAAATACTAATGGAGGATGTCTAGGTACAAAAGGTGGCACTATCACACATAACACATTCTGATATGTAATTAAGAATTTAAATAATAAATCTGATCACCATAGCAACAATAAAACAAATAATTCAACAGGGCTACTTGTTCTACTAATATTACTCACATGCTTGTGTTTAGAAGACTAACTCCTAACTTTTAGCAGGAGATTAAATGCAACTGAGATATTTGCCTTCTCTTCATTTCTTGTTTTCTTTTCTTTCCTTCTTTATTTAACTGCTTATCTGCTTGTGATTTTCATCCTCTAGTCTTCCTTTCCTTTCCCACCCTCCCCCTTCCAAAATGAGAGGCAAGAATGATTGGTTCCTATAATCAAAACTAGAAGCCTCAAGACAGGTACATTAAAAAAAAATGGATATCATGTTTCAGATATTTCTGTCTTCAATCACCTACCCATTTAAGATATTGAGATTAGACCCATAAAGTATTCAAAGGCACTTTAAAAATATTAGTGGATGGATCAGTAACTAGTGTACAGTAAGGATATATACAAAATACATTTTTCTATCTTTTGCTGCTTCGCTAACCCTCCTTAAAAAGTCAAACTTTTAGATGTGCTATTTAAATGCTTGTACATTATTAATATGATTCTGTAGCCTTAGTAGAACAATAAAAATAAAAGTACTCATGAAACAGCTAATTCTTGCTGTCCCTTTGAAAACCAACCAACCTTGTTTTTTTAAAGTTGAAATTAGACGTTTTATATGCAATAATCTAAACAGAGCTTTGCCTTCAGTTCACGTCAAGTGGAGTATTCTGTACATACATTTTTGCATACCGTGCAAGATGAACAAAACAGAACAGTTAGAGAGAAAATTTTCATGCTTACATGCATTGCAAAATGTCTTATTTATAATACAGTCAGAATCTATTTTTGTTTTGTTTTTTAGCAGAAAAATGGCTGCTGAGCTCTCATAAACCAATAGACATCTGAAGTGGAAGTGATCTGCTGGGTCACCTAAACCACTTCTTCAGGATTCTATGTGATTTTAAAGAATTACCTTCATTGTAAGGCATTTCACTTATATTAGTAGATTTATCCTCAGTTGTGAAACATAAGCAATTACAGATGGTCAGGTGACACAAAGTATCTCAGGAGATATGTAGCAGTACTGGAAACTGAATCTTCTTTTTCATGATCCAAGACCAGTATCCCTGGACTGGGTATCCAGTGCCCACTGGTTTTCTTCAATATAATATATTATTTAGTGTTCCCTGTCACCCAAGCAATGCATTTTGGTTTCTTCCCTTTAGAAATCATTGCCTTTAATGCTGAATCTTTTAGTCATGAAGCTTTTTCCTAGTGTAAATATAATGTTCCCTTTCTTAATTTCATTCAATAGCTTCTCAATGCATCTTCTTTGACATATTGGCTAAGTAAAGACATTCAAAAAACCTGAGTTGGAATCTGTTGAATCTTTGTAGGCTTCTCTAAGCTGCATCAACTGGACCACTAATGAACTGACATTCACTTTTCAGTTGGGAAAAGCAGCCGGATGTCTGCACTGGCCCAAGCCAGAAACCAGAGGGGGGTGCTATAGCATATCTCCCATCCTGCTGGGCATTGTGAACCCAGCCAAGAGGGACCATGCCTGATTGGCTGCCCAGAAGACACCCCCATCTTCTTGCTGCTCCCCCTTCAGGGGGGTGGGGAACACCCCCATCCAGGAGCTGCCCTATGTAGTGGGAAACTCTGACTCAGGGGGTTTGCCCCAGTCCAGCCCTGAGTCCCCTGAGCCCTGGTCTGCCCTGCCCAAGGGATCCAAAGAGAATCCTCTCCCCCTACCTGCATGGGTGCAACCAAGCAGAGGCCCAGCTGCACTGGGGGTGGGGGAAGGGGGGGCATTCCCCTCAGCTCCCTGGTGCAGGCCAGCCCCAGACTGGGGTACCCTGCTGCAGGGTAAGCTACCAGAGGCAGGGGACCCCCCCCGCCATGTGGGGAGGACCAGCTGCCATTGGGAGCACCAGCTGGGGAGCTGCTCCCCCCTCCACCTCAAGCAGCTTTGTGACAGCCCAGGGCAAGGCCAGATAGGTGCTGGGCTGGAGCAGCAGAGGGTGAGCCATGTTCCAGCAGGCTGCCCTGAGGGGGAGTTTCCAGGGGAGGTTCAAGGCATCCCAAAATGCTGGGGGACTTCAGTCAGGAGGGGATCTCGGACAGAAGTTCAACGGACTGGTTTAAACGAAAGCAGTTAAGTCTGACACTACATCTATCCAGGTCTATTTTAAACCAGTTTCTGCCATTTTGAAACTGGTTTGTGTGCACTGAACTTTTGTTCTGTCTGATACAGGTTTAAATTGGTTTCTAGTCACTTACACGCATTTTTGTGTAATTTCTGTCTGTAGCCATTAAATCAGCCCCTTCCTTTTTGACTTTAAGGTGTTCAAAATTGTTGTTTAGCCATTATATCCTCTTTAATCTTTGCCAAACCAAGTTATCTATAATTAAACCTCTATACTCCAAGTACACATATGCTAAATTTTACATATATAAATAATCCTGAAGAAGGAAGTTCCATTGTTTATAATGTGTAAGCTGAACACCTTCTGCTACTGTTTGAAACAATAGCACTATGCATCTGTCAGACTTGGGGACCTACCAAATTTTCAGAAAATGCAAAATTGGGCAGGCTCTGTGAAAAAAATAACTGTGATTTGGGCAACTTACTGGAACCTGCCCCCCCTCCAAACGACACCCCCCCAAAAAAGTCAGTGCAGATATAGTTTGGGACCTTCTGGAAGGGCTAGACATTTTTGAATCTGCAGGTCCAGATGCCCTCCACCCAAGGGTGTTGAGGGAGCTGGCAGGGGTCATCGCGGAGCCTTTGACCTGACTGTATGAACATTCGTGGTCATCTGGCCAAGTGCCAGGGGATTGGAAACTGGCTAATGAGGTCCCTATTTTTAAGAAGGGGAGGAAGGAGGACCCAAGTAATTATAGGCCGGTAAACCTCACAGGTGCTTGGGAAGCTCTTGGAGAGGATCATCAAGGAGCATATCTGTGGGGGGTCAGCAGGGGAGATCATGCTCAGGGGCAATCAGCATGGCTTCACCAAAGGCAGGTCCTGCCAGACCAAACTGATTGCCTTTTACAACCAAGTAACTAAATCCTTGGATGATGGTGTCACTGTGGACATAGTCTTTCTAGACTTGAAGAAGGCCTTTGACATCGTCTCACCCCATCCTAATCAATAAATTAAGTGACTGAGGCATTGATGCCTGCACAGTTGGATGGGTAAAAAATTGGCTGATGGGGCGCACCCAGAGAGTAGTGGTGTACGGGTTGTACTCAACCTGGTGAGATGTGAGCAGTGGGGTACCCCCGCACTGTTTAACATCTTCATCAGCGACTTGGACGAGGGGGTGGAAAGCACGCTGTCCAAGTTTGCTGATGACACGAAGATGTGGGGCGAGGTGGACACACATGAAGGGAGAGAGAGGCTGCAACTAGATTTAGACAGACTACAAAAGTGGGCAGACAAGAATAGGATGGGGTTCAACGTAGACACATGCAGGGTGCTGCACCTTGGGAGAAGGAATCCACAGCATACATACAGGCTGGGGAGTTCCCTTCTTGAAAGCACAGGGGCGGAAAGGGATCTTGGAGTCATTATTGACTCCAAGATGAACATGAGCTGCCAATGCCAGACCGCAGCCAGCAAGGCCAGCCATACCTTGTCATGCATCCAAAGGTGCATCTCAAGCCAGTCCAGAGAGGTGATACTCCCCCTCTGTGTGACTTTGGTCAGGCCGCAGTTGGAGTTCTGTGTCCAGTACTGGGCACCACACTTCAAAAGGGATGTGGCCAGCATGGAGAGGGTTCAGAGCAAGGCCGCCGACTTGGTGAGAGGGCAGCAGGACAGGCCCTACAAGGAGAGACTGAAGGACCTGAACCTGTTCAGCCTCAGCAAGGAGAGGCTGAGGGGGGACCTGGTGGCTGCCTACAAGCTCATCAAGGGAGATCAACAGCAAATAGGCAGAGCTCTTTTCTCCCCAGCACCACCTGGGGTGATGAGGAAGAATGGTCATAAGCTGTTGGAGAATAGGTTTAGGTTGGAGATCAGAAAGCAATATTTTACAGTTAGGGTGGTCAAAATCTGGAACCAACTTCCCAGGGAAGTGGTCCTCGCCCCTACCTTGGGCAAATTCAAGAGGAGGTTGGACGATCACCTGTCTGGGGTCTTGTGAACCCAGCATTCATTCCTGTCTGTGGCAGGGGGTCAGGCTAGATGATCTGTTCAGGTCCCTCCTGACCCTAGCTACTATGAAACTATGAAAACCCATAACAATTTACCAGCAAGTTGAGAAAAGTGAGGGAAGCCCTGCAGTGTTTCAGCATTTTGGGGAGGAGGGGGGAAGCAGGGCAGAGGAGGGAGAAAGGAGGGGGGCAAGGCACAGCTGCTCTCAGCAGGAGGTGGGGATGTTGTACAAGCAGCTACACTGGGGTCCAACTCCTGGGCCAGATATGGTAGGCAGCCAGGAGGCTGCACTAGAGTCTACAGAACCCCAGCCTAGCTTACTGGATGTATGCACCTGCCACATGTATGCTCTGCGGATACCAGTTCCACCTCCTGGCTGCCTCCTACAGCCAGCCTGCAACCCTGGCGTAGCTGCTTGTGCAGCATCCCCATTTGGGGATGGCCCTAATTACCCTCATTAAACCCAGGGAAACAATTAATCCACATTTAACTTTTAAATGGATTAAAGGTTTCCCTGGGCTTAATCAGGGTAAACAAGCTGTGGTTTCAGGCCATCTGGCAATCTGCAGAGAGGGGCAGGACTGCTGGGGCCACTCAGCTAGAGGTGTGTGGCAGGGCGGGACCCACTGCACTCAGCCTGTGAAGATGGTGGCCAGCGATCTGACCATGAAATTAGAGGCCGCCTCCTTAAATTTGGTAGACCCAAGTCATATTAAATACATTTACAGGTTTGTATATTATTCCCCTCCCCCCATCCCCAATCAATCTGTTCTCTGAGTCTTCTTTCACTCCTCACCACCAACAATTACAGCGTTTTTAAACTACTTAAATATTTTCTATAACTTCCTGTTTTGGCTACCTAGAGCAAACACGATATTCAGGCTACGGTCTCACTAGTACTATGACATCCCAGTTTCCAAATATAATCCCTCTATATATGCTGCTCTAAATCTGAACTTTTTTTGGCATCCTAAGATACTGAATACTAATATCCAATTTGCTATTCACTCTGTTAGGTTTCTCTTTCAGCATGACTGCTCTCGGGTTCTCTCTTTCCCATTAAGTTTCAGATTTTTTCCCCAATAAATGCAGAATATATTTTTTTCTCTTAGACACATTTTGTTTTTTTCTCCCTATATTTCTACACTCTCTAGGTCCTTTTATATGCTGTCTACACATGGCATCCAGTATAATGCCATCTGCAAAAGTCATGTTAAGCCATCATTCACATCATGTATAAAGATATTAAATATGATTTGGATCCATCTCCCCAGTACAGCCTGTGGTACCAAAAATCTTGTCTATCTCTCTCCCATACATCAAGTGAATCCAATAAGCTATCCTCCCCACCAAAAAAAAAAAAGGACATTATATGCCCTATATTAATAAAGACAAATCTTACAAATATTCTAAACCTTAGCTTTGAACTTTAATAAATTGTAAACAAATTAATGTAAGACTAATCAGTTAATTACAAAGTTTTAGATCATGATTTTTTTACCTTTAATGCACCAGGTTTCACATGCATCTCTAACTCTATTTTAAATCATTTTAGGGTAAACATCTTTCAAAAGAGACCAAAACATAAACTCCAAATCTGTAATAAAGACAATTTGTCTCATGTCATCCAAGTTTTGGATTCTGTGCTTATATTAGAAAATATATTTTCTAATTCTCAAGTCATGTAAATCCTGAATATTTTACATCCATGTGATCTGGTATTTGATTCTACAGTGATGTTAATCAGCAGGAAACAGGAGGCACTACAGACATGTAAAACTGAAATAAGTGGGATCAATATGAGATCATTAGAATGCAGAAAAATAGTTAGTAATTTTGTTGGTCCACTGACAGCTATATTCACATTTCCCCTTTCTCAATTCATACAGCAGCCTTTTGCCCTCAAATTATACACAAGCTACCTGGCTCATTTGCAACAACAAGCAGCAGCATTTATGTAGCACTTTAGGTATTCAAAGCACTGTGTAGGCCATTATACTACCTATGTTCTATTTAATAGTCCCATTTTACGTATGGAGAAATGGAAACAAAATAGGAAAGTAGTCCTTGCCACCCCCTTAATCAGTTAAAATTCTAGACCATGAGCAAATTCTCCTCCTCTTCTTACTCCTACAGCAACAGTACAACTTATTATGCCAGTCAAGCAAGCAGTAACTACTCTGAAAGGCAAACTCTCCAATGCATATAGAGAAAAAGGGGAGGGCTGGGCAGGATTCAATTCATGCTCTTATCTTATCTTAGAATATGAGCAGAATTACTGACTTCTGTACTTGGAACAATTTGATAACTGCTGCCAAGTAATGTTTCTGGCATGTGGGCCTGGCTTTTCTACTCAACCAAAGTCATGATGATTCTAATAAGTAATAGCAAAGAATGGGAACATTTGGCAAAATAATTCCTTGAAAATATGAACTCCTTTAATGCTTTCATTACATTGTCATTTCTAGCTCTCACTGTAGATTTTAGCAAATGCATGTGCATATTTTGTTCATATTGAACATTTTTTGCTTTCTGGGTTATATAATCAACCATGCAAAAGTAGGGCTGGAAGAGACTTCAGGGGTTCATCTACTCCAATCCCCTGTTCAAAGCAGAATCATCCCTATATAGTTATAAGTGTTTGTCCAACCCATTCTTAAAATTACACAAACAAGTTTGTGGCACTGAGCTCACTGCCCCAAAACACCAAGAGCTCCCTAACTTGCTAAAGTTAAAGGACGTGGATGAGGGCACTGTCAATGTCTTGCTGCTGCAGGGACAGGAAGCGATATATATGGGTCCTTTCTGAAAAGTACTATAATACACCTCAATACTAAGCTGAAATTTAGAGGCATGGCTCTTTACAGTAACAAAAAATCCATAATTAAAATACAAAAAATTCAGTTCAATTAGTACTTAACTACATTATTTAAACAGGTCAATAGTTAAAAAAATAGGAAATACATAACCAGTTAAAGGAAACAGAATTAGGGCTTTGTTACAGGTTAATTTTAAGTGGCTCAGGGAGCTCTTAGCCCCTGGATTGTCCATAAATTAAGAACTTTAAAATAGTTTTAAACACCCTTCAGGCATCTTAAAATTAGCCACTCCAGGCTAACTCTCTCTGATCTGTGTTATCCAGCTCATGTTACATGAATGTATGGCCACTCCCCAGAGAACGTGCCCAAGTTTCAATCCCCCAATATCCCAAAATGCTGTGCCCCCTCTCTGTCTCCCTACCCCGTTCTATGGAGGCAAACTTTACACCCCCTGAACTCTACTGCCCAGGTGGTTGTACTGGCACCAAGCTAACTCCCCTGCCTGTCCCATGGGTGTGACCTGGCCATATAGTTTTCAGGGGCACAGACTGGTCCAGGAGATAGGGCTGAGGGGGAGCAAGGTATGGGTCCAGATCAGGGTCCCCATGGGGCTTCCTTCTGGGGACAGAGGCAGTGTCTCTGTGAGTTGGGGCTACCCAATCCCAGTTCCAGTCCTGCTCCCACACCCAATCCCAATTTATTAATTTACTTTCTCTAGCTTTGTGCAGAGATCATTTGGATGGCTTCACCCCCTCTGATTCCAGCCTGGTGCACAGCCTTGCTGTGGGGGAGAATTCTGTTCCTGCAGCTGCCCTGGCCCTATGGCATGTCACAACCTGGCCGGGGGTGGGGGGGGCAGGATGTGGGGGAAGGGCTCTGGGGTGTCTCTCTCCTTGCAGAAGGCCAGGCTAGGTGGCAGTACACTGCTGCTTGGCAGCGGGGGTAGTGGAGGAAAGCCTTTGGGGTCTCTTCCTGCAGCTGCCCCTGCCCAGGTGCAGCCCAGGCAAGGACCTGTGCAGAGAGGGGTCTAGGGTCTCTCCCTCCTCACAGCAACCTGGCCCAGACAGCGGTGCACTGCTGCTTAGTGTGGAGGTTGTGGGGGAAGGGGTCTCCTCCCTGCCCCCCACAGCTGCTGTTGCCACCTGGTGGGGTTGGGGGCAGGGCTGGGGAGAGGGGCTACTCAAGCAGCCTCCTGGGAGGCACGTGGGAGCACCTCCAGAGGCCATTCCTCCCATCCCTCCCCTTCTAGTCTCATGAACAGCAAATCTCCATTTGGTTTGCTCACACTCTAACTTATAGTACTTTAAGCAGAGCACAATAGAGTTCTTCTGTCAAGGGCTTTTTGAACATCTGTATTTTAGCCCCAGTGGCAACTGACAGCTGTAGCTCCTAGCCAGGCCTCTGTCTGCCTCTGCCTGCCAGCCGTCTACTGGCAAATCACAGATGTGCAGGTCAGGGACAGTTAGAGGAGGTTTTTAGCCAGAATGTGCAAATACTCTGACCTAGAGCAAACAGTGATCAACATTTTAGAAGCTTGAAGTGTAATGTATAACAAAACCCTTACACCACCATATAATCAGCATATGTATATGGAACATATAGAACTGGAAATTGGACATTAAACTTCCATTGAAAGGCATTGAAGTTGGAAAACTAATTGCCATTTATAACTTGGAAAAGAAAATCTCTTTTATCATTCTTACTGAATACAATAAATGCATATTTTATCACAACAGAACATTCTTAAAAATGGAAGGCAGTATCATTAATGAGTATAGTTTCCAAAGCTGATGATGCCTAGAAAAAGCATTAATTTACTATTAATACTAGTGACTTACTACACTGTATTCATACTTGACTGTTAAATGACAACAGTTTGACACATTATACTTAAAACTCTTCATGAAGCTTATGGATAACACATGCCAACTGGGGTACACTGTGCACAGATAGTATATCATAAACAAAATATCTTTGTCTTTTACCTTAACTGGATTCTTCAACAATAGAGTTTTTGTAGAATATATTCTCCATCAACTGTTTCTTTTTCTCTTGCCTGCCTCTATTATAGGTAATTTCCAATAATGACAAATTTCATTTGCATTTTACTGTTCCTGAACCTAGAAACTGTACCGTACAAATCAAAGTCTGTCCAGTTTCAAAATGTGCACTATGTCACTTTTCACTGGAGGAAGGGGCACAGGAAACTGTTAAAAGGTTTGGAGCAACATACATTTGTAATGACTTTAAAAGGGAGAGAGCACTACTACTTGGAAGCACACAGCAGCTATTAAGCTGTAACTGTTATGTCCATGAGCCCATAGCAATAAAAGTGAGCTAAAAATCACCGTGGCTGAAGTAGGGTTAAAAGCAGGAGTGGTTGTACCAGATAAAAACTGCTGTGTAATTCCAAATAGAAGCCCTCCCTTCCCTTTTGAAGCAGTGACAAAAAGTACTTTTGTCCATACCCAAATGTGATAAATTCATCAAAGACCCATTTTAAGTTCTTCTCTCAGAAAGAATGTACTTGATTATTTAGAAATGTTTCAGTTTTCAGTGCTATCAATACGGAAACATTGATATTTTTCATGGGTATTAAAGCACCATCTCTAAGGGTACCAAATGTGCAAGACCATTGAAACCAATGGAACCATCTGTACACTTAAAATTAGACACGTACCTGGAGATTTGACATCTTAGACATTACTATTTGTTATCATCATCAATAAAACCTAAACATGTTACGTATTGCTATCAATTATTTTTAACAAAAGTACTCTCTCAGTGTTGTATTTTTAGATATGCGAGCCAGCTGAGAACACAGTCACTCTTGTTTAATGAGTAAAATTAACCTAAACTAAACCTTTGAAGTTCAAGAAATTTGGGTTAGTTTAGTAATAAAAGCATGTCTTAAACACCTTCATTTGTTTTCTGATCTGGACAGAAAAGGTGCTGAAATATCTTGACGGGGAGCATTTCTCCAGTACATCTGAACTGTAAAGCAGCATTAAATATTGAACTTACAAGAAAGCCTTTCATATAGCTTCCAGATATCAGCGTCACATTACTCTTTAGAAATTTTAAATTCCAGTCCAAATACACAAGTTGTGCATTAATAATTTTATTCATTATACTCCTTTTTAGCATCCTAAGATGCTTAGAATCAAGTGCAAAAAGCAAACAAAAGTATATGCATAAAAAATGTATACATTATTACTAATTTAAAGCTCTTCTATATCTGCTTCTGCAGATTAATGATACTGTAATTGGAAATTATAAAAAAACACTCCTTTGTTTTACTTGGAAGTTCTCTCTATTGAGTTTGTACTGCTGACAGAGGATTTATACAATTTTGTGACATGACAAAAATTAATCTGTACCAAATACAGATTGGTGAATGCTAAATCTTACATTAGTATAAATCATCATCCAGAACCACAGGTGGAAATACTAGATGAGCAGCATACTGCTTTTTAGCACAGATATTATGAGTAAATGGTTTCTAAGCCATTTCCAAAGCTTACAGCAACATATATAAAGGAAGCAAAAAATGGTGAAAGGGAAAAAAACATGCGTTGCCAAAAAGCTGGATCTATGAAGTTGCAGCTTTTACATCTTGTGTATTGTTTTGAATCCACTCTTTTTGCATATAATTTATCTTGAAGTATTTGTATTATTAAAATGAATCAAAATTAACTTGGACATGATTTGTAAATGAAACCACACCATTATTGTAGATAGTTTTGATTTGTGGCTGCAAATCCGGTACTTAGTTTGATAAGACATTTCAATTTAGCTCTCTCCTGCTGCGCTACAACACTGCTACTCTGCATGCTCCTAAATAATTCTGTAAGAGTTTCTCTCCACCCCGCACCCCACCCCCATCCCAGTACACACACATTTTTCTTTTATCCTTAAGGAAAAGAAACAGATTTCTTCCACACCCGATTGCAGGTTGAGACTAAAATATCTGACCCTACTATCAATGCTCAAATACCTTGCTTGCTCACCAATACTACACACAAAATTTGTTGATGTCTGTCAGAATCTAAGTGATTAGTCTGGACCTGCTGGAAGAGAGTCTTGTGACCCTAAACCGCACTCCTTGCATTTTAACTCTCATTCCTAGATTGGCAATAATTTATCCTGTTCAGGTCATAATTCCTTCCTCGAGCATTTCTGCCTGACAGAAGGCTTTTTGTTGGTCTGGGACCTTCTTGCTTTTCTTTTCATGTGCATTAAGGGGCTTTTACATCATCAGGGATAGGGGCTGAACGAGGTATTTGGAGGTCCAACCCGCTTTTTCCAGATTTTTTAGATGATACAGCTTAGGAATTCCCTGTGGACGAACACATAACAGATAGTTATTCTGGAACAGTGTGGGGATCAGGTTTGATGGAATGCTAGGTTCCCTCCTCTCCTCATCTCATGCTGCTTCTATGTCTCTGTGCTCTCACACTCCCTCTTTCCCCCACTTCCCTCACAAATGTACAGCCTGTGACAATCAGTGGCAACAGGAATTGGTGCCGAAGGTAAGCACCCAAGTCATCTGATGTCTTCCCTGCTCTTTTTCCTACTTCACCCACCTCTTTTATTGTCACCCATTCCCATCACCACTGATTGCCAGCAAGGGTGCAAAAATCAAGCGAGTAGCCCTTCGAACAGAGTAAAGGTCTGGAGCAGCAGAAGGTGGTTTGGGCACTGCAAAGAAAGAGTTCAGGGGAAGAGGTGAGAAGGGAGATACCAGCCAGGGCAAAAACTATACTACAGTATTTAAAGGCCTCTGCCCTGCCCAATTGTTCAGGTAATGCCTACCCTTCTTCCTCTCAACTGTCCTCTCCCTAACTTAACTTTTCAGGTACATCTTACCCTTCTTGTACAAGCTCAGTTGGAAGCCATCATTGCTCTAAATAGCATCGTGTATAGAGGCTGCAGTGGCAGTAATTTTAGTGGTTCCATCAGGCACTGATTTTCAGATGTTTTCACCATATGTTATTTACATTATATTTACCAGCAGTCAGGGACTCAATAGTGATAGCAGCACCCTCAGAGGACACAAGCAATACAAAACTGATTGCAACCCTTAAATATCTAACAGTTCAAACATCAGTACCTGTGACTCAGTGAAACAATTGCTTACAAGAAGCACAATCATTTTAATTATGCTCGTTTGAAAAATAAACCTATAAATTACACAACAGAAATGTCACTACGTTTGCAGTCTACCTAAAACTAGAGTTCACCCAGCTTCATTTATATTACTAACAAACGTAGGAAGGAACCTGTTATGTTGAATCTATGAACTGCTCAAGATGCATTTTCTCCCTTGCTCAGTTAGCACCACATAGCCAGGTGTTCTTAAATAATTCATATCATTTCACTACAGCGTACCATAGGTTGATAAAGAATCTATTTTGCAATGTAGTTATCAAGCCATCAATAAAGAGTTTCAAAAAGTTTTCCAGTGCTGCTAATGAAATGCACTGCCTGATATAGCAATTAATACCCAAGAAGATCTTTTTATTTGTTAATAAACAACAACACATTATATGCTTATTATCAGATTTTGAAATATTATTCCAACCAACCATTTCATATAAGTAGGATGTAGTATTATGAAATATTTGTATACCCAGATTACTCAAACTGACTTCGAAAATGTCATGTCAGTATAATTTAATATTCTGCCAGACTATTTCTGCTGAGATTATATTTATGATTAACATTCCATAATTCATGCTTTTTTCTTTAGGGAAATGAGGCAATGAGTTAAGAAACCTCCTCCCCTTACAAAGCTATTGAACAAAAAAAAAATTATTATGTATTTTATTGTACAGTTGCTTTACATAAGTGACTCAATTCTAATCTGAACCTTAGGGCATCTGAAGTAATTTTATTCTCACACACCATGAATCTGAAATCCATAAGCATTTTCCCTTAGAAATGGCTTTCATACCCTAATTTTTGTGCTGTAATAAAAACCTTCATCTGCCATCCAATTTTATTTTCTTGAAAGTAAATGATTTGTTAACATTGAGTGAACTATAGATTATAGCTTTATGAAATTGAAAAAGAAGAGCCTATTGGCCCGTTGACATTTAGACCAAACTTAGGTAACCATTTCATTCCAGGATATTTATTTCTCCATAGAGTCAACTACAAACTAGAGACCAGAGAACCAGCTTCCTGTAGGAAAACAGAGAGATATGGTTGAAGGAAGAAATCTCATTTTTACAGTTTGTTTTGAAGGATTCCCCAAAATAGGAAGTACAGCTGGCAGAACCTGCAAACCTAGGAGAAATTTGCCATTGACCTCATGCTTTTTCTCTCCCTGGCTCTGGATCTTTCCATCAAATTCTTGCCATATTCCTCAATGACAGCTCCCGTTAGTGGGGCCAAGATATCAAGGATCCCCCAAAAGTATGTTTACCCAGAACTCCTACTGGAGAAGTGGTCCCAAGCAGAAAGAATATATAGCATGGAAATGTTTAGTTACCTTAGAGGTAAATTAGGATCTTGTTTGAAACAAGGTGGAATTTAAGCAGAGATCCAAATCAATTTTGCTTAGTGGCTACAATCCCTCCCTCCTCAATTCAATAGACTGAAAAAAAAATAGATGGGCTACTACACATACTTAGAAGGAGTCCAAACCAGGCACCTAAGCACCTCATTCTGCCTCAACTCTGGACTGTTGTCCAAAATGGTTCTGGGAGGCACCTAAATTCTGCCTAAATCCCTAATTTATTACATGAGCTTAAAGCATGACTGGCAACTGTTTAATTCTGAGAGCACACATGCAAATTAATATATAAAGCTATTGGAGAAAGTGATGGTAGGGATGCCTCCTTTTTGCACTAGACTAGTAATTGGAGTTCCTATCCAGGAAATCGAAGACTTGGGTTGTAGGCCTGTTTCACCTTGAGTCGATTCTTGTCCTTTCACCCTTCTTGAAGCAGATAAGCAGCCAAGAGGGCAAGACTCAGTTTTATAAACGGTCCTGGCAGCAGGGAAGGAACCTCGAACTCCCAGCTGCAAAGGGAACATCTTCTCTGCTAACCCATAGAAATACCCTCCCTTCTTTTGTCATTGTACACACTGCCTTCCTCTCCCTCAGAGATGGATGTCTTTTATTTCACTCCCTGCTGCTTCTTTCTTCTCCAGTGAATCTTTCATTTTTGGCCACCCAGTGTGCTAGTTTCTTGTGTTGTTCACTCTTCAACAAGGTTACTTCGCTTTAAAACAAACTCAGTGCTTTTTCTCATTTAGCGCATTTTAATTCAGGAAGGCACCACCTCTTTGATCAATCTGATTCATGGTGTTATTGCTATGAAGTCCTGAATCCAACATCAAGTGTGTGTGAAGGACAGCAGGGGTCTAGATGCATACAGTTAAAATTGGTGACTATCCCAACTTCTGTATAGTCAGAGAATAAACTTTGCACACTTTTTGGAAGGGCCTCACACTTGTTTCTTCTGTTCTTACTGAAAATTCTTCATGACAACCAGGGAGGGAGGTAAAAGGGTATTTTTGTCATCTATAAATTATTAAATTTTGCATTATAGATTCTCATTTTAAAGGTCGCTATTGCTCAAGGGGAAAAAGAGGTCTAATCAATATGCAAGTTCAGTTTCTCTCTTTCCTCTCCCCTCTCACAGCATTCACTTTTTGTTTGGTCAGTCATCTCAACTGAATTTTTATCCTAAAAGTGGAAACCTGCAAGTGTCAGAAATACAAACTACTAAATTTTGAATGTGCAAGAGGTAGACCTTATAATGATAAGGGGTGACAATTGCCCTTGGGGAAAGATAAGTTTACTATACCTGCTCTCTCCAACAAATATAAGATTGGACCAGCTATAACAACATCTGCCAGCACAATGACTGAAGGAGGGAAAAAGAGAAAACTCACAAATACTAAAGGCAAGTGACATTTTATTTCACAAGTTCTTTCCGCAACAGTTTTGAACCTACTCTGGGAATATGCTGTTGATTTACAATCATTTTTAGCTTGTCCAGTTCTATTTATATCTTTAACATTTAGAATCTTCCAGTTCTTCATTTTTAAGCACATCTGGCTATATTTAAATGAAAACAACTTGTAGAACCAGAAGCTAAGGGCCTTGTCAGATCTTATCCTGTAAGCTGAACAAATATTAATTGGCTTAGTGCTGTTTGGTTTAGTGGAGCAGTTACAGGATAGGCAAAAAACCTGCTCTGGATGCCCCTCACCTCCACAACTGTGACTTGATGAGCAGGCTCGGACACTAGAGGCTTGGTGAGCAGGGGCAGGACTGGTACCTAGGATAAGGACAGTCTCACTGGTCCTGCCACGTACAGTGAGTGCTGCAGCCCCAGTACCTACTGCTGCCCCTCAGACTCGCTCTGCTCCCAGCTCTAGCACGACAGTTGGGGTGAGGGAGTGGATACATTGCTTCCCCTCCACTATTCTCACTGGGTCTACTCCTGGCTGTGCTCTAGGAGCAAACAAGCCAGTCTGAGTGGGGGCTCCAGTAACGTTAAACCAAGTAACAAGTGTTTTAAGCCACTTAAAAGGTATTAATATGCAACCAGTCCAGGGATTAATAGCTCCAGAAGCCACCTAAATTTACTGTGTAACAAGCCCCTAAGTAACTACAATGCACTCATTCCCTTATCGTAACAGTTACAAAACCAAAACACTGAAAAAACAACATGATGAAGATTCAAAGGTAGTAGAAGTTTTATTCTGCCCACAAAATATATATATATATCATGAAATTTGTATTTTATCACTTACAAACCACCTAAAGGAAGACCCAAAACAAACTGCATCTTTTTTAGCACTTTTTAAGTATAAATACTAAATAAGCCCTTCTGAACACAAAACATAATGCAAATTGTGTAAACATTTTGTTGTGTATACAAACACATTGGTTTGTGTTGATGCAGACTTGATTAATTAGTGATTAAATTACAAAGGGATATTTAAACAGTTCTATTGCCGCTTGCAAAATATATAAATGCCAGCATTTCCCCTTTCACCATCAGTAGGAAAAATGAAATTGTTTCTTGGTCTGCCTAGTCAAAGTAATATGTGAGAAGATTTTTAACTCTCCTTGTACCCTGTGTAAGCCACCCAAACCTTAATCTGAGACATAAACACTATGCTGCTTCTGTACCTGCTATTGATGAAAGAAGGTCTATAGGGACTGAGCATTGGCTCTGCCTTGCAATGAACCAGCCAATGATATCAGGATTTAGTGGAAGGAGACACGATTTTCTGGAAGTTGAAGTCAGCAAACCATCATCCCTCCGAAACAATAAGGTGGGGGGCAGGAAAAGAATCATGGATTTTTTTTATAATTTCTGGAATAGCAAAGTAATACCTTATACTTCTATCTCATATTAACAAAAAATTTCTCCCTGCTCTCCTCTGCACTTCCTCTCCCTTCAAAAAAAACCATTTAATTAGAATACTAGTTTAAAAACCTGAACTCAAGCAAAGTTAAAGCTGTGTTTAATATACCATGGTAAACTAAGAGTGATATTGTAGCTGTGATGAGTCATATATAATGTGAGAGGCAAGGATTTCTGAGTGAAATATCTTCTATTGAGCCAACTATGTAGTTGGGATAAAGTTAGACAAGCTTTCGAATGCAAAACATTCTTCATCACATCTAACTTCATGCTAACTACATAGCTGGTCCAATAAAAGATATAATTGTAAGCCATCCTTGCCTCTCACATAATATATCATGCACATTTTGGACACAATTAAAACACAGGGTATACCACATTGCAGTTCTTTTCTTTTAAAAGCCTGAGTTTTGCAAATGACATAAGAGGTAAGCTTTTTGTTTTAGGAATCAATTTATTGGTGCTGCTCTAGTGTGTGCAGTATCTATTTGGAATAGAAACAAAGGAAGAAAATAATTAGAGACAATTCTCTGCAACATAAACTGAAACTGCTATTAATAGATTGAAAAAAAAGGACCATATTTACCGTATTTACTTGAATATAACTTGAGGTTTTTTTCCCTCATTCAGTATAGGGGAAAAGTTCTCATCTTACATTTGCATTTAAAAGAAACAACATTAACTACATTGGCTATTTTTGTACTGCTGCTAAAAATAACATGTGCTCAGTAATGGTAACCATGTCATTGATTAAATGTAGCCAAAAATGAGCATGACTATAAAACACATAGCCCATGGTGGGCAAAAATGCTGATTTTATTTATTTAATTAGCTTGCAAAACCAGTTTATCTATCTATCTAGATCTATAAATATATTTATATAAAAGATATCTCAAGATATCTCTCTATATAAATCTATGTAGTGATATCTCTCAATGTAGATAGGTAAGAGAAAGAGAGAGAGATTGTTATGCCTCTACCAACCTGTCTTGTGACCACTGTGGTCCACTTCACAGTCCAAAACCCACCTTTACAGTTACACCATTCTTATTCCCGTTACAAAACTGCACCATGCACCTGCACACCCACATTCCCACATGTCCACAAGTTGGTTTGTCATCTTTAACTGTTGCAATTATGCAAAGCACCACATACTGATGGGAAACTACCACAAGGATCGATTAATGCAACCCATCTGAATAAGATACATGGTAGCGCCCATTAAATGCAGTTCCTCGCAATGACATCTCTTCCTGAAATCATGGTGATCCACTACATTCCATATATTTTGACTTTCTCTCTACTCACACAGTTGAACTGCACCTTTTTCCCCCCATTTCCAATGATTCCTGTGTCTTTGCCAGCCTTATATGCCCAACCAACATCACCAAATAGGGCTAAACAGTTTACCCAGAATCCCTCTGTTGGACCCTCACTCATCCTGTCACATAGGATTATTATGGTCCTGCTCTCCATAAGGTAAAGGTGGGCCAGATTGCCTCATGCCGCATTAGTGTATAAAGTTTTGTAGCATCCCAGGACTCATGACAAAAACACCCAGTTCCAGTCATGAGTGAGGGGCTAATTAGCACATGGCTCTTTTGTGGTGGCTACTTGGAGTACACACATTCAGAACAGTGCTGAGCTGTGGTGTCACCATGGCTTGAAATGCTGTTGGCTGTGCTGGGGCCTAGCCCAATGAACTACATGGTAAGTCATGGGCTTGGCAGTGCTACACTCACTAGCACCATGAACAAAAGACATGGAGGTCATGATTGACCACAAGATGAACATGAGCCACCAATGTGATGCTATACCAGCAAAGCTCTGGCTTACATCTACTGATGCATCTCAAGCAGGACCCAGGAAGTCATCCTCCTGCTTTACTCAGCCTTGGTGAGGCCACAGCTGGAATACTGCATCCAGTTCTGGGCTCTGTACTTTAGAAAGGATGTGGAAAATATTGACAGAGTCCAGAGGAGAGCCACATGCATGATTAGAGGACAAGAGAACAGGCCTTATGAGGAGAGGCCGAGAGACATGGGATTCTTCATCCTGCAGAAGTGAAGGCTCAGGGGGGGACTTGGTGTCAGCCTATAAGAATATAAGGGGTTTGCATCAGGAATTGGGAGAATGTCTGTTCACCAGGGAACCCCAAGGGAAGACAAGGTCTAACAGTCACAAACTCCAGGAAGACTGTTTTAGGCTGGACATAAGAAAAAACTTCTTTACTGTCTGAGTTCCAAGAGCCAGGAATAGACTCCCCCCAGAAGTGGTGCAAGCACCTGCTCTGGAGATTTTTAAGAAACACTTGGATGCTTATCTTGCTGGAATCATTTGACCCCAGCTGACTTCCTGCCCTTGGACAGAGGGCTGGACCCAATGATTTTGCAAGGTCCCTTCCAGCCCTAGTGTCTATGAAATCTATGAAGTCATTAACCTTTTGGCTTTGGACCAACATCATGCATACTTGGCATGTCTATACGTGCACATGTTCTGGGCTGGGTTTATACATACAGGGACATGGAAGCAGATTTGCTGCTCATGGCAGCAGTCTGCTCCTGCTTCTGCCAGCCCTGCACCAGCCCCCTAGAGCAGTCGGGGGGAGCTTTAGGCTCCCACTGGGTGCTGGCTCAGGAGCTGACAGGGAGCAGAGAGACAGGAGACAGCTGTCTCCCGGCAGGGGCTGGGACATTGCTCCCTACTCCCGGAATTTGCCTGCTGCCAGGGTTGGCTCCACCACTGGAGCCTGGGTGGGGACAATTTTCCCCCGCCATGGCAGCAAGAAGCTTCTAGCCCCTATTCCACTATCACAGGGCTAGGAATGGGAGATTCTCATCTCCCAGCCCCAGCCCCACAGCTGTGGAGCTCAGGCTGGGAGCTAATAATCTTTCAGCCCAGGCCCTGCAACTGCATACCTGGGGCTAGAAGATAAGAATCTCCCAGCCCTCACTCCTTGATTGTTATTGCAAAGCAGGGGTTAAGAGATCCCTGCTGCCAAGGCAGGGGGACATTGTCCCTGCCCAGGGTCCAATGGTGGAGCCCACCCTGGCACCAGGCAACTCCTGGGGGCAGGGAACAATCTCCTGCCCCTTGCTGCCTCACCGATCAGGAGCACATTTGCTGCTGGTCAGCCATCTACGTGTGCCATACTGCGCAGTATGTAATTGGTAATAAATTTGCTACTTGTATTTACAGATAGTATATTTACTCAAGATTAGAACCAATTACTGTGCAGTAAACATCATCTGCATGTGTAGATGATGATGCTTACCATGCAGTAGTTAGCTCTAATCTCAAGTAAAGCATCTCATGTAGATGCATCCAGTTTGTACTCTATATAAGTACAATAATGCTTTTTAAAAGTGTGTTTATACAGCACTTGTGCAAAACACTTGCAGCAGTTTCAAAAAGGAGCAATGCCTTAATTCTGGATTAACTAAATCTATGGGTACCCGGATGAACTAAGTCTATGGGTCTATGGGTACCATGTGAAGAACTGCTGCAGTACAGAAGAAATACCCCCACAAATTGCACACCACTGGTTATGACATATCACCCCTCCCTTGAACCCATATGGAAAATCCTCAATCAATTGCAACCCATACTAGAAAGAGACCCTATTCTTAAAGAGATCTTCCCAGAACCACCCATCCTAGCCTTCAAACAAGCACCGAACCTCGCTAACCTCATCACCAGAAGCAAACTTCCTCAGGCGCAGAACACACCAAAAGGATCCAGACCGTGCCATGACAAGAAATGCAAAACCTGCCAACACATCTCCGCCACCCCCACAATTACTACACCCCACAACAGAGCCATCAGCATTCCTGGATCTTACAGCTGCACCTCCAGAACCATAATATATCTCATCCAATGCACCAAATACCATGATGGAAAATATGTAAGTGAGACCAAACAACAACTGCACACCAGAATGAACGCACACCAGAAATCTATCAAAGACAGGAATACCCAATTACCTGTGGGAGCACATTTCTCACAAGAAAATCACTCTCTCTCCAATCTCTCAGTCCTGATACTCAAAGGAAACTTACAAAACACTTCCCAGAGATGAGCCTATGAACTCGACTTCATCAACCTCCTGGATACTAAAAATCATGGACTAAATATAGACCTTAGATTTATGACACTTTATAACCTGCCTGACATCTGACTCCCCAGGTACTTCTCCACTATTCATCCTCCTTCTCTCCCCTCCCACCCAACCTGTCTCTCACCCACTGACTCCTCAATCTACATCTTCACTGACTACCTGTCTTGTATGCATACCAGCCCAGTCTCTGGCTTCTTTACTTTTCATTCCACCCAGGAAGAGCACACATCAACTGCTGAAACTTCCTTAGCCTGATTAAGGGTTTTTGAACCCAAAACCTTGCTTGAAAATTGTTTTCCAACTATTTAAGTTGGCCTAATAAAAGATATCAGATTCACCCAAAGAACCTTGTCCACCACGGGTACCTGTAGTAATTTGTCTATATGCAAATGTTGTTCCACTCTTCCATGTGCACAGGGATAGCACGGTCTGACAGTAAGAGGTGGGAGTGTGGGGGAGGCAGAAAGAGGCTGCAGTAGGAAGAAGTTGGGGGTCAGAGACATGGAGCTACCTAACCTTGTAGATTTATTGTCCTTGCTGTAGCAGTGAGATGCGGACAAATTCAAGGCAAATCTCCAAAAATTAAATTCTATACCTATTCCTTTTAGAGACAATAAATACAATCCAAATCATCATCAAGTCATGGTACATTTTGCAATTTTTTTTTTATATTTAACTGAATGACAAAGAAAAATAAAGACATTTACACCCAGGGTCCCTGAGGGATAATGCTAGTTTGGACATTTTATTGGCATGAAGGACACTGATGTCACAGAACTAGTGTGTGATTACTGCCAGCAAAAATGAATCAAAAGATTTTGTTTTTTCATTCTTTACCTCAAAAGCGACTAGTGAAAATGCATTAAGTTGGATTTTTCAAGAAGAGTTGGCCAACTTTATATTACAATCTTGGGTTTTAGATTGGTGTAATAATGCTGGTTTGTATTCTGTAATGGTTCTACAATTCCTATGTTGCCTCTGGGAGTGTCATTCATATTCTGTTTTTGCTCGCTTGCTTGCTTTTTATTTTTTGTGCCTAGAAACTTATGACCCTAAGGCATACACATGAAATACCATCAGCTGCTGGACTCATGGGATCAAGAACAGCTGTTTTCTTATGACCTAATTAAGTCCATATAGATGTCTAATGTCTTTGATGGGAAAAGTCCTACTGCCTTATCAGTCCCATTTAAAACTTTTAGTTTCATAAACTGTGTTTTGGAATTTAACCATAGCTGTGACTATACTGACTTAGAAATAAAATTTCAAAGAAATCATAGGAATAAGCAGAATGTGTACCATACCACTTATCTTGTAATTTTTATCTTCCCTCTCCCTCTTTATTGCTATCTCTTGATATGTTATGTATGTCTAACTTAGGCTGCATGCTTCCATAGACCTAATTATGATTATGACCCCTTACCTACACAGGACCTCTGATTTCAAGCACGTAGAGGTGAGTAAAGAGCTGTGTGATCAGGGCCTTAAGCATTTAAGAACATAAGAAGAACATGTAGATTTATTGCTTTAAGGAACAATCTACACTTATAACATGGAAGTGAGGAAACATACAAACAAATAAAATGCTTATTTACCAAAAAAAAGTTCCAAAACTTTAGTTTTTGGAAGTATCAAAATTTGCTCAAATTAACATGGTGCCTTTCTAATTATAGCCAAATAAAAGCACCAGATTTATAGCATCACCTAAAATGTAAACAGTTGTCAGTTTCCTCCAGATGACTCAAATATTTGTAAAAGCAAAGGTCTCATATATATCAAAAACTATAATTTTTCCTTCTCATGCAGCAACTTTTAATCAGTTATTACTTCTCTTAAATTTTGATATTTAAAATGTCAGCTTCTTCAGAAATTTTTTCAAAATCATTCAGTTCTCTTAAACAATTTATATTTGATCTGTGTACTTGACTATTAGGCTATGCAAAGCTTTGATTGCTGATTTGATTCGACCGAAATTTGGCCCAATACGGCAGCCAAATCTCTAAATCCAAATCAAATCAGAAGACCCTTTAATCTCTGTGAATTGAATAGGAACCCTCCAAATTGATTCAGAGAGATTTGATGATTCAGACAGACACAGTTTTAAATGTTCTTTCTACATACCTCAAGGTAGCAGGTGGCTTGTGAATTCAGAGATGCTGGGACAAATGGAGCATCCCATGGGAGTGCAGGCGGCCCCAGCTTGCTCAGCAGCAGACCCCGAAGTGGATCAGAAGCATTTCCAGTCCACTTCCAGGTCCACCAGGGAGCTCACGGGAGACCCCCCCCCCCCACAACCCTGGCTCAGCGACTGGTGCCTCCTGGGTCTGGGGGGGACACCCAGGGTACTTCTGGTCCACTTCTGGGTTCACCACAAAACAAACATGCAGGGGGGTCCCCCTGTGCTCCTGTGGGATGCTCCATCTGCCCCACCATTGCAGCATTCATGAGCCGCACCTGGTACCTCGAAGTATGTAGAAAAAACAGTTAAAACTGTATCTATGGATGAATTGCTGATTCTCCAAATCAGCATTGAATCTTCAGATTTGGATTCAGCCAAATTGAAATGGGACAGCAATCCAAATCAATGAATTGAATCACTGCCCCCAATTCAGGCTCAATCCAAATTAAATAAGGCCCATTTCACACACCCCTATTGGCTATGACTTGTTAACTAAAATCATACAACATTATTTTCATTTCCCAGTTGAACAAATGTTACTATTAAAATCAGGTTTCTGGATCAGACACACCCACGTACACCCCTTAAAGAGACCACTTTGAATTCTTAACAGTATCTCATAATTGACTTTCACAGATACTCAGACCTGTAAACCATCTGTTAGAATTTTCATGGAAAGGGAACATTTTATTTTAAAGGGCCAAAGAGAGAACTGAAATTAATTCCATTTCTCATTCACACAAGTATTTGAAAAATATGTTTTAAGATACTTGAGCAAGTTACATTACATGAGACCTTTAATAGTTAAACATACAACTTCTTAAGAAAACTCTTACTCACTTAAGTAACCCTTTGAAATGATAGTTTTTTAATAAGTAAATAAATTTAATCATATTTATGCTTTTCATTTATCAACTTTATTCTTTTTAGCTTCATAACAGTGTTTGGAGAATCATTCCCTTCTGAGCCTTCTGCATTTTTATGCTTTCTAAGGGTTTAACTTTTGTCATTAACCACAAAACGGGTAACAAAAAATTCCACAAAGGGCTGTATGTATTTGGTAATGAGCTGGCCACTGAAGATGCACTTTATATGTAGCTGCAGGTAGGTCATGCTTCTCACTGGCATATGGGGCACATTACCTACAATACTCATTATCTGCTGCAGGAGTGGCAGTTCCTGAACGTAGGGTTGATTCACACCAGCCCTGGCATTTGGAAGGGCAGATTCAATGCTGTTCTAAACTATATAGGATCATTATCAGTCTACAATAACCCTTCTCCTTCCTAGGAAGTATAACTTGTTCTGCTTCCTCCAAGAATTTGCCAGTCATGCTTCATGGATTACAATGCATTTCTATATTTACAGATTAAAGGCTCTGCAGTTATAACACATGCTCTTTCAGAAATAAAAGAACTTCAAAATACAGTACTATGTATAAATAAGATGGTTTTAAATGTAGTCACATCCTTGTACAATGTACATACACAAGGGATTTGTTTTCTGTGCTTATTGAATTGCCTAACAATAATCTCTCAACAGATCCAAAGTGACACAATTAATATCAAAGTCTAAGAACAGACAGTCAAAAAGCCCGAGGCTGAATCCATTCAATCTTCATAGGTTACTCCAAGATATATAGATTAAACCGATAAGCAAGTAAACAGACATTCACTTTTGATTCCAGAAATGCCACTATATGCCTGCACTGGCCCGGGCCAGAAGCCAGGGGCATTAGAGCACACCCCTTTGCTCAGCTGGAATATCCAAGCTCTCCCACCCACCCTGTAAGGGGGAGGGGGGAAGAAAGGTTTCCAGGGGAGGTACAAAGCATCCTGGGATGCTGGGGGACTGTGAGTTAATTTGAACCCAGAAGAGATCAGGGACAGAAATTCAATAAATCAATTTAATCTAAATCAGTTAAATCTGATACTATAGGCATCCTGATTTATCTGAAACCAATTTCAGCCATTTTGAAAGTGCTTTATGTGCACTGAACTTCTGTTGTTATAGACTCAAAATGATTTTCAATCACTTATACTGATTTACGTGTAATTTCTCTCCCTGGTCAAAATGAGCAATCAATATTATTATTATGACTACTACTACTTTACCACTTTTCAGCAGTAATTTGCAACAACAATAACCAAAATGTATGGTTAATCTGTATCTCAATAACAATAACAACTAATTTAAAAACACATCCTGAATAAACTGTATGTATTAAACAAACCTTACCACCTGTGTTTCAATATCTGGATAACACCTCAGACAAGGAAATACTTCTTAGTAAGAAAAAAAAAACTGTTGGAAAGGTTGACATTTTTTTAAAAATGCTAAATGAATTTTCCTTTTTTCATTGTTTAAGACTTAATCAATGACTGGAAATATGCAAAGGAGATCATACAATTTCTGATATAGGTAAAATCCAATAGCTTAGCTGCTAATGCAACATATTTATGTTTGATTTTAACCTGAGAACTTTAATTAAAAAAAAAATATAGCCAATTATATCGTCCGTTGCAATGTCTCAAGCAGGAGACTGAAAATCCTGGCATGTGTAGTGCATTGATTATATTTTTTATGCCAAGCCATTTGTACATTAGTAGACTGAATAGAGTATTTAGGGATAAAAACTGAATAATGTTTTCTCTAAATTCATTTCACTTATACTTTTCACCTATATTTTACAGGTATGGCAAGAAAAATTAACTACAGAATCTTGTAAAACGGGCTTTAATCTCTAAATTTGCTAACTCAAAAGGAAAATGTCAGAAATCTTTCAATAAACTTGTTTTTGTAAGATTCCCAGTCAGGCTTGTAATTGCTTTCACTGGCCTTAAGATTAAAACTTACATTAAGTAGTACCCAGTTTTGAATGTCAGGTTACAGCAAATAGTACTTTGTACTACATGTTGTAGTCAGCTTGCACTTTACCATTACAACTGTATTTCACCAGGAGGGAGGAGTAGGGAGGTTCATTCATTCTGGTAGTTTTATATTCTGTCGATGCACATGTATAAATTCCAGCAATATTCATAGGGTCATAGGAAAGTAAGGCTGGAAGGGACCTAATGATGTCATCTAATCTAGCCCCCAGCTCAAGGCAGGATTACCCCTGACTAAACCATCCCAGCCAAGTCTATTTAACCTGTTCTTGAACATGTCCAGGGATAGAGATTCCACAAGATTTCTAGGTACCCTGTTCTAATGTTTGTCCACCTTCACAGCAAGAAAGTTCCTCCTGATCTCCAACTTACATTTCCTCTGAGGCATCTTGAGGGCGTTGCTCCTAGCCCTGTCCCCTACAGCCATCATGAAAAGCCTGCAATCTTCCTTCAAGTGTCTGAAGACTTACCAAATCTACCCCTCAGTCTTCTCTTCTCCAGGCTAAATAACCCAGTTCTTTCAGCCTTTGCTCATAAGTCTCATCTCCCGGATCCCTGACCATTTTTGTTGATTTGTGCTGGACTCTTTCCAAACTGGCCATGCTCTTCTTGAAGTGGGGCCCAAAATTAGACTTACTTCTGCAGGTGAGGCCTCAGAAGAGAATACTTACACAAACTGCTTTAATCAGTGTAAAGTATTTAAAAGAGGACTGAAGCCTAAATAATGAACCCTTACTATACTGGATTATGTAATTACATAAAACTTAGGCTAGGAGAGCCTACTTGGGAATTCAGAACATAATTTATCTGATAAATGTATTATTATACTTATGTAATATTCCAGACTACAATATTCCTTCAAAATTATGCATTAGAAATGTCTTAGCAAATTTTGGGGAAGACTCTTCTCTCAGAAAGACTTCAGGACTTTACTGTTCATGAACACTCATAGCTGTGACGAGTTTAACCAGATCCTTTACTGATTTAATTGATATAACCCTGCTTGAAATCATCATGATGAGCCTCTAAAATTTCTAATTTAATTTACATCCCATGTGCGCACTTTTGATGAAAATACTAATCTAAATTTAAGAAGTATAAAAAGTCTGAATATAGCACAAGGTTTTTTGCTTTGATAAAATAAAACAAAATAAAAGAGATGCAAGCATGATAAAAAAAAATTGTTATACATTTTTGTAAATGTCCACAGAAAGTTATGTTACTCTTCCAGTTCTTAAAAAATGTTTTTTACATTTATTATAATAATCCATTATCACTGCATTTGAAATACTATAGTCACTAAATATCTGTTAATAAAACACATTTTCAAACTATGAAATATACATTTTTGACTAGACAGTCACATTTAGAAAATCATAAAGAACAGTTTTATATCTACAAATCCTGTTGTCTCTAACAGGCTAAACAGAGATCATATCATAAATTTATATAAATATTTGGAGTGAAGCACACAAATCAGCCCCAAAATAATATATCACACTAAACAAACTATTATGCATTCCGTTTTATGAGGAATAAATTTTAATAATCTAATGCCAACAATGCTGTACTAGGCATAAATAGGGGTAGAGAATGATCTGCTAAAGGAACAACTATAAAATAAAAAATGATCCTGTCAGTCTTCACAGGTACAAAATCTTTTGATAACAATAACATGTCCAGATTGTTCAAACAGAAAATATTAACAGCTCTGAGTTTCCATTTATAGGATGGCAAGTGC
This sequence comes from Alligator mississippiensis, assembly GCF_030867095.1. Classification (NCBI taxonomy): domain Eukaryota; kingdom Metazoa; phylum Chordata; order Crocodylia; family Alligatoridae; genus Alligator; species Alligator mississippiensis. The sequence continues at coordinate 63,077,122 of NC_081825.1, forward strand.
AATAATGAAAGTGAAATATAATGCTGTTAGATCAATAATGTTCCCTGAACAATTTATACATTGTTTTCTGCTTTTTAATGGTATAGGAGGGCCGTATTTTCTTGTTCTGCTCTTTACAGTTGCTTATTTGAGTAACAGTATAGGTACTTGTAAAATGTAAGCATTTTCCTCTATAACAGGAGGATTAAAGAGTAATTCACACTGCCAACTGTACACAATCTAATTGGATTTATAATATTGTAGGGCTGCAAAAATTTCACATTAGCTAAGTGATTTTTGAATTGCAATACCTAGCACAGTCATGAAAGACTGGATTTAAGTATAAAGTGCATTACACTTCAAATGTTATCTTTCTGAAATCATTAAGCCTGTGTTTGTATAATGACTTTAGCCACATTCATACTTCTTAAGCTACTGAAGCAAGGACTTCAATCGACTAAGTAGTAAGTAGAATCACTGAGACAGATTTGTGTTGTCCACCGACATGGCACTTCCAATTTTGCGGAGCACCCACAGCCCGGGGGAAAGCAGCCTATGCTGCCAAGCCCCCATGGCCCGGGGCATAGCAGGCTGTGTGGGTCCCCCGTCCCTGTCCCTTGGGGCCCACGGGGCCCGCAGGAGGGGTGGTGATGCAGTGGGAGGGGCAGCGATACCCCAGATGCAGCAGGACAAGCGCTCAGTTATCTGGCATATTTTGTTATCTGGCACCCTCCATTCCCCATGTTATATTTTGTTATCTGGTACCCATGGGGAATGGAGGGTGCCAGATAACAAAGCTTTTACTGTACATGGAAAGCAGGCCAAATAATCCAACAAACATATTTCCATTTTTAATTAAGTAATACATCTCTAACATGCCATAGGTAAAAAAGCTTGTCCTGGCAAATTAGAGCAAGAAAAAGTGTGTCCCATAGGAAACCATGGATCCTCAAGTTTGTTAACCCATCTATGTATGCCATTGTTTCTGCACATATTTCCCCTTCACTAGAAAGAGATTCTAAGTCATCAGAACTCTAGGCTGCCCCTGTGTCTTGACCATCTTTGTGCATCCACCCCAGAGCATAAAGTTTAGACCAAACCCAACACCAACAGTCAATGTTTTTCCCTTATTACGTTTTGGTATTAACATAGTGGGGGCAGGGATATAAGGATGGGTCATAGTATTTGTGAGTAGCAAAATAAAATTACTATAAAAGTAGCTTTTTTCTTTTAGTTCTTTGCTCTTCCCCCTAGCACCAGTTATTGTTGTCTTCTCAGAAATATCTCTCACAGACTTGTTTACCTCCTAGCAACTTAATGATCGTACTGGAATGGTCCTAAAACTTATCAGGTCTGGATGCCTGTATCATAGTAGACTACTACATAAATGTGCCTATTAATAATTCAATGTTTTACAATTGCTTACAGTTGGCAGATATTTTCGGAGAAGTGACTACTAGAATGAGCAGTGACTGTAGATGGTATTATATTAGTTACACCTTGGTGGTTTGATCACAGGTCACTATCCAATTGATGAGTTCTTCCTCCTTTTGATAGTTGTCCGAGCCCTGAGTCTCCCCACAACGCTACACATATTCTGTGGTATAGTCTGAATAGTCCACTTCTAGTTAAATAGAGTGTCCTAAAAACATCTCGTTAACCAGTGGCAATGTGTAGGGGGTGCATGAGAGTGCACATGCACCCCCTGAGAGCACTGGTGTACCCCCTCACAGCAGCATTCCTCACATAGGTGGCCGGCAGGGAGGACAGGCAGGAGTGCTGATGCCCCCCCTGTGAGCACCAGCCAGGGAGCGGAGGCACCAGGAGAAGTGCTGCTAGCACTTCTGGACATGTCCCTGGCCCTTCCAGGCGAGCCACTGGCACTTCTGGGCAGTGTTCCCTCTTAGAGCCAGCTTAGAGGGAACACTGCTTCCGGGTTGGCACAGATGACTGGCTGCTGGGGGGGGGGCGGGGACAAGTGCCCCCCCCCAACTCAGGAGACACTAGTCACCCATGTAGTTGACATAGCTTTCCCTCACCTTTTTCATGAGAGATTTGGGAAGAATACTGGAAGGAGGTTGAGGGCCAAGAAACTGGGTGCTAAAGCACAGTATTTCTATGTAAGCTTCAATACTTCCAATAAGATTCACTCCTATAATTTATTTTGGTGGTACCAAGGCACCTTAGCCAACACTTAAAATCTTCTCTGAAAGTCTTTGTAATACCACTGGACTTCAGTGCCAGTATGTGAGCTGTTAGTGATTGCATGGTTGCATCAATACCAAGTTGTTATAAAGTAATCTTTAGAATTGAGCAGTGAGTATGGACTTGGGATATGGTGAGAAACACCAACATGGGCCATCAAAATTTTCTCCGAGGCTCAGGAATTAGAAGTTGAGCAGTCTTGAGAAAGACTTTTGTCTCTTTCCCTCTTCTCTTTCTTCCTTGACAGCTAAATTTGAGACAGTGGGTCCTTAGGAACATACAACTGGAAGACGCCTCCTGAGCCACAAGGTTCAGTCCCTATAGTTCCAGGCAATCATTAACCCAAGGACTACCTATAATCACCACCACAAACTCTCACACTTAATTACATGGCAAAATATCTGATGAGTATTTAAAACTATGTCATAGGCAAGTGAGAGCAGGGCACTGCTAATGTAGTGACAAGGAAATAGCTGATTAATATATCTTCAGAAGATCAAGACAAGAACCAAACCCCATACAAAGAAAAAAAAAAAAAAAAAAGAACAAAAAGCTCCATGTCAGTCTGCATTCTCAGAGGCATGTATATGGGAGATATAGGAGCAGTACATGATGAAACAAATTCCAGTGTTCCTGACAGGCAAATTAGGATGAGAGCAGGGGTGCACTGATTTTTATTAAGAGATCTTAGTAGGAATTCCCTCACCTCTAGGATTCTTTTAGAGAAAGTTGTGACATTTGCAAGTCAAACTGGTGTGTTCACATCCCATCTGGTATGTCCATTGTTTAATGGCATTACAATCTTGAATGAAAAAGGGCTGTTAACATCTGGGAATTAATGCTGAGAGAGTGGCTGAAATCAGTGTTGAGAATAATTTGAGTAAACAAAAGCAGTATTTTCACAAAAAGAAAAAGAGCCTCACAATGAAACTTAAAACAAGCATAATCCCAAGTGACTATTTATCAAAATCTCTATAAACTATCTATACACAGGGTGGAGGAAGAAGAAGATAAAGACAGACATTATAGGGTGTGGCCACACCCTCTCTGTCCTAAGGTGGAAGCATAAGGACGCACAAGGTAAAAGGACAGCCCTAAAAGAGACACTGCTGACCAAAACACTCCTCCAAATGCACATATGGAGGAATATTTGAAACTCACTAAGAAATAGCCGAAAAAATATAATTTTAAATATCCAATATTCAAGTTACTCATATATATATATATATATATATATAATAAGATGAATGTGTACCAAAAAAAAGAGGAAAAAAAGGAAGCAGCACAAATTGTAAGCATGAAAAGCAAGAGATGCAAAATCATGGTAGTACTTACCACTGTGAAATTCATAACCTTCAATATCCAGATTGTCATTGCTAAGTTAACAATCATGGTAACCAACAGCAGAAGGACAAAGAAGTATAAGCACCTCTTTCGCCATCCATAAATGCCTACTGGATAAAACTGAGGATTTTCAGTCCTTGGCAGGTTGTTCTGCTGTGTTGCTAGTATATACTGCTCTCGTGTCATCTGGAAAAATAATACATAAGTAAAAATGAAAAGTCTATATTATAGATTTTATTTTATGTAGAATATCTAGGGGCAGATCTGTAGCAGCAACTTACTACAAGATGGAGTAGGATGTGGTAATTGCCTATCTGCAAGTTCTTATCACACCTTTACTGAGGCCTAAGCTACCTCATATTCATTGTTGGGTAAAAGCCTGCACATGGGTAGTAACCAGAGTACCTAATTTCCACTATATAATCTACCTAGCCTTGCAGTAACTTCTATTTATAATAGCACTGTATTTTATGGTTAAAGTACTACTACAGCCACTGATTGGGTTAAAGGTAAATATTTCACTGATTCAGGCTTCTAACATTTCTTTGAGCTCAAGTTTTAGTAAATGTGATTATTTTTTAGCTCTGCTGTTCTAGATAATAAGCATCTTTCCCACTTTATGATGATTTATAAAGTGATTAATTGAAGACAGAGGTACATAGTTATAACTATGAGATTCAAAGTTTTATTAGACATGTGAGAAGTATTGGAAACTGTAACTAAAAGGCAGAAAAAAAGGATTATGGAAATGAAACATGAGAAAAATACAGGAACACTTTTTTATTGCTTTTGTGCATATGAATAACTCAAAGTTATTCTTGGAAAAATCATTGTATTGGGGATGAGGAGGGGAGAGACAGCAGTACTAAAACTTAGGTACAACTTTGTAAGTAAAAACCTCACTGTATCGCCATATAAGCAAATGAATAAAATAATCCATCTAATTACCAAAAGAGTACATAAGTTATCAGAAGTAAAGATTCTGTTACAAATTACTAAAATTCCAGAAAATCTCATGTAAAAGATTACTCCCTTCTCCCCAGGAAGCAACAAGAACAGCAAAAATAAGGGGAATTCCCATCATAATCCAAATGTAAAAAAGAGAAAAAAGGAAAAAAACTCCACAGGATGCACATTTCTACTCATACCGTAAATTCAGAAAGACTAGATATAAAGAATTTCAGTCCCTGAAAAGGCACAGTGGGGAACAGTAAAAGGAACTAGAAAAACATTTTCCAACACAAGAGCGTCAAAGCTAAATTAATTATTAGCATAGTTCTGTATTTCACATATAAATGTATGTGAGCAACCCGGCAAGTATAAGAAAATGTTGCTTCAGCATCTTCATTACATGTGGGTTTCTGGATAAGTTAAAAAAAAAAATCAAAGCATCACAGGGGTAGAAAATACCTTGAGTCGTCTAGCCCAAACTCCTACCCAACTTTCATTATTCCTTATACCACCTCACGTAGATCCCTGTCAAGCCTCTTCTTGAAAACTTTTAACCTCTTTAGTTTCTGTAAATCCTTCTCACAATATGGTGCTAAATCTGGCCATAGTACTTCAGATGAGGCCTAACAAGTACATAATAGATTATGCAACACACAGAAAGTGATTTTAATTCATTGGCATATTCAGTGCATAGTCTTAAGAAACGTATTTGCAGCAGAAGCATACAGCTAGTATTTGTGAGATTTCCTTTTAATACAAACATGGAAAGTCAAATACTCAATATATCACAGTAGCTAACACAAATTCGTCTATCCCAAACAGCATTCAAAACACTGACTTTCAAAAACAAGTTATTTATCAAAATAATTTCAGTCCGCATTCTAGACCAAGGCTCACCATATGCCAAATTTAGAAACTCAATAACCAAAAATGTCAGGGCACATTGTATTCACTACATTAACTTCTAATATTTTGGTGTTTAGTAGAAATTGCTTTAATGATTTCTGTATTAGGGTCCTCAGTTGTCTTCTATTTGACATCATTTAATTTCCTGTAACAGACATTTATCTTCATATTCAATATTCATACTTGCATTTCTCTTCAAAAAGAGAGGCCCCTGGTTTTATGTATAACTTAAGCATTAAAGGAAAGCAATTTATCGTTGTTTATGTAAAACTAAGTCTTTCAGAGAACATTACAAGGATGAAATCCTAAAGTTTCTGTAGATTTATGTGCCTAAGATTTAATGAAATGCACTAGAAAAGAAACAGTTTTGCATATAAAAACTACTTTTTTCCTGGAAAAAATACTGGGATAACATTTTTAAATATACAGAGGGGTGAAATGATGCAAATTAAAATGTACCATTCTGGATCTGATTGAAGAATCAAACAAATCTTAACCTCACAAAATGTCTGTTCTTAACACTTTGAAATAAAAAATGTTTAGATAAGCATCTGAACTACTGGATATACATCTACATCAAAACCATTTGAGGCTTCTCCATCACTTCTTACGAGCAGAAGTTACACTGACTATGCCACAATGAATTTTAATTTGTTGTCCCAGAGTTGCAAAGGCAGATGAACAGATACAGTAGTGTAACTAGGGCAGTTGTCCCAGACACTGATCTGGGTGGCAGATAGTGGAACAATGACTGCTGCTGTGTGACTACAATAATGATCATATGGCAGGGCAGCAACCAAAGCTGCCCTGTGTCTATCAGCTGCCCTGAGCACCAAGCCATGTTATTCTTAGGTCTGCATGAAGCGGCTAATATTTGCTTCGGATTCGACCGATTCAGGGGACAGTGATTTGATTCAGTGATTCAAATCACTGTCCCAATTTGATTCATCCAAATGCTGAATCTCTGAATCAGCCAGGCCAGGACCATCCCCCAGCCCTCTCCCAGCCAGGCAATGGCTGCCCCAGCTCCCAGCACTTGTAAAAAGCCCCAGTTCACCGGGTACTGCTAGGCAGGGGGCAATCCCTGCTGCCTCCCACTGCCCAACACTGCATGGGGGGCTCTGCATGAGGCCCCCAAATCCTCCCTCACACCCTCAGCCCCACCTAGTGAGCACTGGGGCTTTTTTATTTATTTATTTTTTTAAGTACCAGGAGCTGGGGTGGGTGGGGGCAGCAGTGGGCAGGGGTCAGGGGGAGCTGGGGGGTAGGGGGACTGGCAGAGATGCCCCCATGGTCCCCTTGCTCCTCCCCTAGCCTCCTCTCCCCCGCCCCTAGTACTTACCAGCATGGAGTCAGTTGCAGCTCCCAGCTGCAGCCACTGGGGACTGCCCGAATCAGCAATGCTCTGAGAATCATTTCTGAAGATTCAGAGAGCTTTGAACTTATTCAGACCTTTATATTGATCCCCTGAGTTGATTTGGATTCAGAGATTCAGCCACCGAATTTGGCCAAAACTCCTCCGAATCGAATCACCACCCGAAACTTTTCACAGCCCTAGTTATTATACTCCTGCACACATATAGCAAAGTAGTAAGTATTACAAGGCCAATACATCATTGTAGTACCATATTTACTCAAATGAAAGATAAGGTTTTTTCCTTCCCTGTCAGCTTGGCAGAAAAAGTAAACTCAACTTGGATTCAAGCACCAGCTCAGGACAGGCAGCAGATTAACTCTGGCTTTGGCCCCCGCCTCTGGCTCAAGCCAGAGTTGGGCCACTGCCTGCCCTAGGCTGGATGGCTTGATTGATGGGGGAGAGGGCATGTGGCCAAGGGGAAATGTAAGGGAGACTGCAGGGTAGGATGAGAGGGAACTTGAAGCCTGAGCCCTGACCCCTTGCCAACCATGCCCGTGTCTGTCCCCCACCCCTTACCCCGCCATTCCCACCCCCTGCTCCCCCTCCCCCAAGCTGCTCCTTCCCCCCTTACCTTTTGCTCTAGCTCCAGTCTTTCTAGCCAGAACCCTGCCCAGACAAGAACTGCTGCTGTTTCTCTCTGGATGGGTTGAGACAAGGCCAGGCTGGGGCCACACTGCTGCTGACTGCCCCACAGAAGAGCTGCAGCAGGTGTGTAGGGCAGAAATGTGCAGAGGGTGGGAAAGTAGGCTACAGGAAGGAACAAGGGGTGAGGGTGGCAGGCTGCAGTGGGGAGCAGGGAAAGTGCCAGACAGCCTGCCAGGGAGAACAAGGGGAGTGGGAGGCAGGGAAGAGGGGCAGGCACAGGCATGGGGGTGCACATCTAGGTAGGTAGGCAATAGAGGGAGGAGGCACAGTAGTGGAAAGGCAAAGACACAGGAGGTAAGGGGGCAAAGGAGCAAGAGGCAAGGATCTGGCTCCTCATCGCACTGCCACTGCTTTCACCAGCACAGCAGTGGTGGCAATAAATTTAAGATGACCTCCCACTTTATCATTTTCCATGTATAAAATCTAATTATTGGGCGGCGGGGGGGGGGGGGTCTTAAATTTGAAGCTGTCTTGGGTTAATGCAGTACATCAGGTAATCTCTGAAATTAATCATTTTATACAGTGGCCTATGAAGTAAACAAGTGCTCTTACAACAAAGGTCTTCACATGGAACTTTAAGAACGCATGCAAACAAGAATAAGTCATCCTCATGCAGACGGACTTCAGCACCCGTCCTTTCAGTCCTCCAACTTGTATTGCAGGGTCACCTCAGTGTCTTAAAACCCTTACTCATCCAGTGATGTAATTTCTCCCACTTGTGCACAGTCCTACCTCCCTTGCAATCCTATGCTGAAGGCAGGCAGGTATGGTCTTTATGTCCTTCACAGAGAGAAAGTTAATTTTCTGCCAACTACTGAACTCCATACATTTACCCAATAATAACAGCACAGCAACTTATGATTAGTTCTTTGAGTTTCGAAACAGGCTGAGTACATTCACCCCATTCCTCACCTTAAAGATCCCCTGCAAAAGAAGCTGATAGTATAGTGGGGTACTATTGAGACTCCATTGTACACCATTGAAAAGTTAGAAAAATCTAAAATTAGGGTGGTCTCGGGTTGTTTATACATTAACTATATGCTACCTTCTCCCACAAGACCCATGATTCATTTAGCTTACAGAAAGGAGAGTGCCCACTGAATAAATCAACTTCCAGTATATGTTTTCTTATTATTTCAAATGATGAATGTATAGGTTTTGATTGTTTAGATTTATATGCATGAACAGCGCGTGCCCCTGGCAGGAGCCTGGTGGCAGGGAGCTTCTGCAGACACCACTGACACTGTCAGCAGCAGTGGGGGTGGCGAGCAGGGTCAGCAACCACCCGCAGGCACCACCAGTGGCAGCTGGGGCAATCATGGACTGCCTGTAGATGCTGCCAGCAGTGCCAGTGGTAAGGTAGCAAGCATGGTTTTTTTGCAGGGGTTGCACCTTTTTGCAGGGGTTGCACCGCCACATGCAGAGGGTGCATGTGCACCCACGTGCACCCCCTGCACATCACCCCTGTTTAAATGAACTTGCAATAGTTATACATACTGCTATTGTATGGTCAAAAAAGCTTCCCAAAAGGCTTCAGCACAGAGCAATCAAATCTTTGAAATAAAGATCTGGCTTTGTCATCTCAAACTTCACCTCTAACTCCTCCCTGTTCATTTGCAATTGATAGATTAGAAACTCAGTATAAGAGCTGGGCATTATCACTATGGCCATAGTTTTTGTTTTGGAATGTTTTGTACTTAAGACTTGGCTTTATGTCCAATTTACATTTGTCAAGAATTTTCCATTGAAAACATATTTTCTGTAATAATTGTTTGCCAAGGAAATTTCCTGTTTTATTTCATTCAGTTTTTCATATGTAAAATCAAAATAAAATGCTTTTTTTTTAGTGACTTCAAAACTACTTCTTTGCTCTTACATTGCATCAGAGTAGTAGCAACTTTGTGTTTCTTCTACTTGATGAACTCCAATATTAAACATTTTCTTTTATTCGGGGGTTATTTCAACCTTCCTATAATCTTTAGCCCTTAAAAAATTCAAATCAATTTGACATAGATGTGCCATTTGAAACTGTTTTGATTATTCCATTTGAATGATGAAAAACAGTATCTTAACCTTTCATTCCCCACCCAGCTTTTAATAAAATTAATTTTGATAAATCTAGTGGACTGAAATTCATTAATAATCTCAGTGGTTCCAAGCCTACATTTTTTGCCAAATAGTAATTTGTCTAGTTCTAGAGGAAGGGGATTATGAGATGGCCATCATGAGTAAATTTTGGCTCTTCAGTAATACTTGACCTCATGTCAAGTCTTGGGGTCCCTTTATTCTATTCATAGTACCAAATACATTTTTGCATTTTGCAAAAATACTGCTTAATGATAATGTGCAAAGGACTTACAACTTTGTTAATATTTAGGAAGTTATAAGATCATATAATAATCATCATCATCTCATGGGTGAAATCTTGGCCCTGTCGCAAGCAATGGCAGGTTTCTACACATGTAAATAATCTTTGAGTAGTGTTTTTTTGGTTTATCCAGGTAAATTATTGTTATCTTTTAAGTGCAATAGATACAAACAAAATTCTAACAACATTAGTGGCCTATTTGTAGTTGGAATTGGTCACTGGTTATTTAATTAGTAAGTATTCTTTTTTTTTTTTTTTTTTTTTAACGAGTATTGAATTGCATGGAAATTTTAGGTAACTGGAAATATAATACAAATATTTGGAAAGGAGAAGTGGGTAAGTCAATCTGATACCAGTTCCAGGGGGGAAAAAATGAATAGATAAGATTCAGAAGCAAATAAATAAAAAATTCAAAGCATAGGAAGTCATGGTTTTATAAAAAACCAAGTCATTCCATATTGACTCCATTTCAGTCTCTGTTGAGATTACAAATTCAGTTGATGGAATAAATATATAGGTCTGAGACTTGAGTAAAGTGTTTGAATACTGCATGGCATTTTGTTTAAAAAATACAGTATCAAAAAATGTTAAATGGATTAAGATCTGTTTTGAGAATCTTGCAGTTAGCCATATTTGTCAATGGGAATTATCATTCTATGTAAATTTATCTGAAGGGATTGCAGAATTAAGATTGTTGCTAGTCAGTATTTTCATCAGTCTGTAGGTAAATATAAAATCCCTGCTGATAGAATTTGGGAATAACAAAAGCCTTAGACCATAAATTCTTCTCAGCAGGGTCTTTGTTTTTATTTGTCTCCCAAGACCTCTGAACATTTATAGTGTAATAAAAGATAAAAATAATTACATTAGATAGTATTCTATTAAATGGTTGATGGATTTTTAATAAAAGCAAACTATATTGATGAATTGTGGATAAAAAAAAAAAATCAGAATGTAACCTACAGATACATGTTCAGTTATTAAAAAATATCATGGTAACACCCTAACAATTAATGAGATTTTGAAATTGAAATTAACAGGTACATGAGATGCATTATTCGGTTACTATAAAGGAAGCAAATCAATTCATAATGTGCATCAAAAGGATTATTATAAACTAGGGAAAGGAAATTATCATACCATTACAGAGTGCACAGTCATGTCAACACATTATCTAGAATATATTTAAGTACATTTAACAATTTTCCTCCCAATTTTCATCTACCTTTACACTTTCTGATAACATCTGATATATATGTTTTATACTAGCATGAAAAACACAATCATGGAGGCATGTCTAGTGCTGGATAGTTCAGATAGAAAAGTTTAAGTATACAGAGGGGAATTTAAAACACAGGCCAGTGGCAAAACTTCTATTGAATTTCCTTAGAAAAAAAATTTTACTCCTAGCCCTTCAGATTATCACCTGAAATTAATATTTTAAATGTTCAAACCTTCTCTAATCGTGTCTCTAGAATACAGAAAAATTATCAACTAACAAAAAAGCATGCTGGGCCTCTGGCATGAAGATAGATTAAAGTTAATTTGATTTAGAGAGAAGACTTAGTATAATTCCTTTAAAGGGTTTCTTTTGTCTTGGAGATGATTTTTATTCGAACTGGATTTCAGCATACAAGAACATAAAGGCCACTGACAGACCTTCGTTTAAAGGCATGATGAGATCTGATCCCAGATCCCACCAAACTTGCGTCCTATCTGCTATGCCACACATGAATGGCAGGATGTGCAATTTTGTGATTGAGAAGCAGATCCCCATTGTGCCCTACATTTACAGTGCAGGTAAAGCTCAAACTAGCTCCAGTGTGGTCCCTGGAGCTGGCTGATATTTAGCTGATTTGTTGGCATCCTGGAACAATCTCAGAGCCAGCCAACAGCTGATGGTTGGCTGGCTCTGGGGACCCCATTGGTGTTGATTGAAGACCCCAGTGCTGTCCTAACCTTGCCACACATTCGAATTTAAGGTGTGATAGAAACCACACACAAAAATATTACACATTTTTATGTAATATTTTTAATGCCATTTTCCCTGAATGTAGCTGGGTTACTATTTAAGATGCAATTAATAAACTAATTGCATCTTAAGTGTAATGTCTGCCAGGGGTCAGAGTTTTGGCAAGCATTTTGCCTTGTGTATATAATACTCCAGGCAAACTGAAAGCACCAAATCAACTTCCAGATGCTGCAAAAGATGCAAAATGGGAAACATCAAAAGAAAAATTACAAGAATCATCAGTGATATTAAAAGCAAGTTGGCTAGTTGAACAGGACAAATGACCCAATAATTGCTGGAAAGTATCCATACAGGGAACATGCCTTCCTGCTTAATACTACTGGTTTTCTGAAAAGAATTAGGTATCCATGTTGCAGAGAAGTTTAATGCATTAAAAAAAAAGTGAAAAGGAGATTTCTGCCACTTCCTCAGAAAAGAAAATGTACAAAAGATGAGACAACTTATCAGGTACAATCATCCTAAACTTTGGATACAGAGGCATTCAACAATAATACTTGATCCAGCTGCAAAGCACATTGTGGCAGTTCTAAAACTCTACCATCGGTCTTATTACTGACTGAAAAAGCAGGATTGATGTACTAGCCTCTCAAAGACACTCTGGGGAACCTTCAAGAAAATGGATACAAACACTGAGCAACAAATTGCCACAAGTATGTAGACATTTGCACCAAGCACAAGGACAGCATTGATCAAAACACCACCACCTTTTTTAACAAGAGGGTTCACTACAGAGAGACACTAGACTTACAAAAGTTACTGGAGGAGGTTTCAAAGAGACTTGACAGTTTGCAGGCTGAGTACACTTTTTCTGTATTCTCACTAGAAAACATGGAATCTAACAACAAAGAACATAAATCTCAGCACATAAAAATCAAGAAATAGGAGTTTTGGATGTTTAGTTTAATCAACATGACTGACCAAAAATAGTTAGGTTAAATCTGGATTGTGGATAAAATGGGAAGAGGAAGCTGCAGGGGCATTATCCCTGATTTTTATCCCAAAAATATAGGTCCCAAACCTTTCAGTGCCAAGACGGCAAAACACTTTGCAAAGAAAATGCTATTATGATTACACATTTGGAGACTGAGGAACAGGGAAACAAGTGACTTGCCTAAGTCAGAGAGTCAGAAATTGAACTAGGTTTCCTTAGTTCTTATATACTCATACTCAACCTTTGCTCCCTGCTCCACAACTAGAGGCCAGAAAGTCCTGGTGCTCCAGCTCATTCATTGAATCTGAGCTCAATATTTAAACTATTTCAAAATAAAAACACTTCAAACAATATTGCTTTTATTGTTTTTCCTTGCATGTTTTCTTTTCAAACATTTTTTTTTTAATTTCCAAATTTCCTGCAGAATGGCAATACTATACTTCATTTAATTTTACTAGTGCCTTAGTTTATAGGTTTCAAATTTTCTTTATAATATTTATATTCTGACATTCAAACATGCTGAACATTTCCATTTGATAGGTTTTTATTAATTCCTCAAGTTAGCATTTGTTGCGGTTGAAGAGTTTATTTTTAAGGGAGGGATTTTAAGTATAGTAATATCCTTAGGAATTGGGGAATTTATATTTCAATCCCTATAATTGATTTATCATAAAGGAATTATGCCTTGAAATTCAGAGATTTTTTTTAACTTTTTCCTTTAGTGGAGCACTTCATACTAATGAATCATACTGCAGAATTATTTTGTAGCACATCTACTAATTGCTAATAGCTTACAGAGCTTTATTTAGCTCCCCCAGAATTACATGCCAACATCATTTACACATTTTGGCTTCATTTAGGGTCATCAATATAATTCACTAGACATTTTTTTTAATTGTTAAAGTCCTAAATCATTGTAATGTTGCAACAAATATGGGATTTATTGTAATATTTCTGTTTTAAATGTGTTCATGTTACAAACCTGTGGCGTGACTCAGTGTCCCCTTAGCTAACTGGGTAGAGAGAAAGTGAAGCCAGAGTTTCTGGCCTATGTGAAAGAAGACTAGCCATCTACAGAGATGTGAAAAGCTTTGTTGCCATTTCAAGAATAGTGGAGAATTGTGGGTATCACACAGGAGACATCTCAGGGGGAGTAGGGGGAAGAGAAATAAATTTAAAAATGGTCACAACAAAGATGCATAAGCAGGGTAATGTGTGAAGGGTATAGTCTGCAGAGAGAGGTCAGCAGAGAAGCATTGGGGCTCAGAAGCTGGGGTGACTGAAAAGGAACTAACTGAGTATATTTGGTGGTGCTCTGAGCTGTGTAGGCTGACTCGGAGACAGAGGAATGGCATAACCTGGCTGGATGGACTTCGCCTCAATAAATGCCTTTATTGAACCAGTGCTGTCTAACTGATGCTTGGAACTTTTGGTTGCACTTTTCTCACCAGCAGATGGCTCCTCTCTCAGGAGCAGAACTAGATGTTAGCCCCTGGAGTCAAGGCAACAGAAAACCAAGAAGGGTGAAGAATCAAAAGGTCAGGGTTTTAGAGTGGAAAGGAGCTGGGACTGGGCTTGAATCAGGGTGTGCTCTCAGAAACCAGACAAGATGACACAAGCATCCCCTTAGTTGGGGCTCCATGACAGGTACATTTCAAAAGCTATAAGAATTCAGTTTAATACATTTTGAAGATTAATAAATGTGCAGTACATTCTTACACTTGGCATAAACAGAATCACAAACTGAGTCTGAGCTTTGCTACCAGGATTATGATGATTTTAACAAATCACAGTGCACTGCTTACAGATCTTCTTGGGCATCATTGACTTAACCTCAGCGACTTCTATGTATTTTTTATTCATGCACTGAATGAAAAATGTTATAAAGGAATTGAAAAGATATATAGAATATGACAGTGCTCCAACCAAACAATGATTTAGTTTGGCAAGGAACCTCCAAGCAATCAGATGACCTGTAATGGAACAGATGTGTGTGTGGTGTTTCCTGACACAACAGAGAATGAACTGAGAAGAGAAAATATATCGCCACCAGGATAAGTGTCCACATCAGCATTTAGAGTCAAATAGAAAAGCAAAAAACAATCTGCTGTTAACCAGCCATAGCATCTCTGAAGAACTCTTTCAGGACATTAGACAGGTAATTTACCAGAACCAGCTGGCTTTCCTTACTCACCCTGACGGTAACATGCCCTCTAGCCAGACAGCCCACGCTGTGAGTAACTTTTTTTTTGCATGACATGCCAGCAAGTCACTCACCCTTTTTCTAGTTTGCGCAGCATGTGACATTAATTAAGTTTACAGATGAAATATTACTTTAAGTTTTCTTTAGAGTCCTTAGCTGGCAATCTACCATATGTAGCATAATGTGCATCACACAGAGGAGATGCTGCACTGGCACAATAATAATTTCTTATGCTGTAGACCCATAAATGCATAAAAATTATGCTTCCTAAACAAGTTCCTAAACCCAATATAGCTTGAACTAGACCAAAAAGGAAAAGATAAGGCTTTTTCATGTTAAAAAAATAGTACTGGGGTAATCAGTTACTAGTTTTATTCTGGTATCTCTTGTAAAAGGCTTTAATGTAAAATAAATAGCTTTACTTGGAACAATAGCTTTGAAATGATAAGCAGCTGTATATGCAAAGCTCTTATTTTCACTCCCTGCATGTACTGAGCAAATTAACCTATATTTCCTCTTACCCAAAAGCTCTGCCTTTTTGTAAATGGCTTCTAAAATATCAAGTGTTAATATCATCCCAGCTAATCAGTACCATATTGCTCGTCAGGTTTCTGTAACCTATGACCAGGGGTCCAGGTTTTCCGTTTGCCAGGGAAAAAATGTGGATTTTCTCTTTTAAAGGAAAAAAATGTTAGCAACTACTGGTTTCCCCTTGCAGGCTGGCAGAGTTCCAACCAACAAGGGGCTGCTTGGGGCAGGCGGGAGTGAGAGGCAGGGGGCACCATGGGCATGCATGTGCATGCACACATGCACATGGCCAGCAATACAGCCAGGCAGCGAGGGAGAGCAGCTTCCACAGCTGCTTTCAGGTAAGTCTATGGGAGGCCGTAAGTGCTACAGGGGGTGGGGAGGTAGATTGAGGCGACTGTTTTCAGTTGTGGCAGATGACAGAACAAGGAACCATGGTCTCAAGTTGCAACAAGGAAAGTTTAGATTAGTTATTAGGAAAAGCTCCCTCACTAAAAGGGTAGAAAATACTGGAAATGGTTACCCAGAGAGGTGGTGGAACCTCCATTCTTGGAAGCTTTTAAGACCCAGCTAAAGAAATCTTTGACTGGGATGATTTAGCTGGGGATGGTCCTGCTTTGAGCAGGAGGTTGGACTAGATGACCTCCTGAGGTTCCTTCTAACCCTAATTTTCTATGATTCTATGTTTCTATGACCACAGTGAGGGAGGCAGTGGGACAAGGTTGGTGACTGGGGGCACTGCCAGGGTGGGACAGTGCATGGAGCCCAGGGCCCAGGGTTGGGGTGGGGATGTGCAGCCATGGGGCCTGGCCAGGGAATGGGACAAAACCATGGACAGCTCATCTGAGCTGTGGTAGGGGGGCTGGCTTCCCACCATTGCATGCACTCCTAGGGAAGGGACCATGCATGGGGCACATGCCTCCCCAGATTTGTGCATGGGGTTGGGAAAGATGTTGGATGCCCACTGTGGGGCTTGTGGCTCTCTGCCCTGCTGCCATCCCCTTAGGGCAGGGGCAGGCAAAATGCAGCCCACGGGCCAAACAAGGCCCACTAGGCAATTCTATCTGGCTTGCAGGGCCCCTAAAAAGTTTAGAAAATGAATATTTATCTGCCCCTGGATGCCTGTCATGCCAAAACTCAGTTAGTGGCCATCCGCCTGAAATAATTGCCCATCCCTGCCTTAGAGACCTTCACAGCCCAGCAGGCAGGACCTGGCACAGGAGGGTGGAACAGGGAAAGGAAGCTCAGTGCTGTCACCACCACCTCCAGGAGCCTGCACCAGACATGCCAAAGTGAGGAACCCCTGCCCACTCAGAAGCAGCAGGAAGGCACAACTCCATACCACTGCCCCTACTGCTGCTGGGTGGGCAGGGGGTGCCTTGCCATAGCAGCATGGCTCTCCTGGCAGTGGTGCCAGCAACACTGAGTCTTCCTGTTCTCTCATGCTCGGTCTCACCTGCTGGGCTGTAGAGGCCGCAGGGGGAAGGCAGGAAGGCAGGGAGCCTTGAGCCCCACAGCAGGCAGCCTGCATCTGCCCCCACCCCCACAGGGGTTTGCTCAGCTCTGCTCCAGCTGTGCTACCTGTGGTGGAAGGGAGGGTACTGGCACCCACAGTGCAGGGGAAGGGCAGCATACAGCCACTGGATCCCATAGCCCTGACAACTGCCCCCTCCCCCTCCAGTAGAACTGGGGGGGGAGAACTGTAGGTTGGGAGTGAGGGGCCCCAGGAGGGATGGGGGGCTGCAAGTAAGGAGTGAGGGCAACCAGCAGGATTGGGTAGGTGGGAGTTATGCATCAGGAGTAAGTGGTATCAGCAGGGTGGAGGGTGTGGTGCTGTGGGTCAGGAGTGAGGGGCACTGAAAGGGCTGGGGGGATTTTGGCTTGGAAGTGTGAAGCAATGGCATTGGCAGGGGCAGGGCACCAGTATATCAGGGCTGCTCAGCACCACAAGCATTGTGGGGGACAGCCACAGATGGACCTGCATCTTGGTGAGCAAAGGGGGCAGAGGGTGCTCTGATTTTCCATGATAAAAAAAACAAAACAAAATCAAATGGTAAAATACATAGGTATTTAGAATTTATTTTATTGTAATAATTGAGGCACTTTAGTAACTGGCATGCTCCATTAACTGGCATGCTGGCTGACATGACAAAAGTAAAACTAGAAGTGCCCACTGTGGCACTTCCAGTTTCGCCAAGCCCCCATGGCCTGGGGCAAAGCAGCCTGCATGGGGCCCCCCTCCCTGTCCCCCAGCACACTGATGCCAGGGAGGGGTGGCAGCGCACCAGAAACGATGGGAGGGGCAGCAATTTGAACAGGCAAAGATGCCTGTTCAGGCCTCTCAGATAACCAGCATATTTGGTTATCTGGCACCCCCCCCATTCCCTATGAGTGCCAGACAATAGAGCTTTTGCTGTATATCATAAAACATTGTGTTCAACTGATACCTATATATTAGTACTGTTTCATTTTAATCATAGAATAGCATAGATTTTGGGGTTTTCAATCAGAAAATTTGGGATTTTTTTAATCAAAGAATTTGGGATTTTTGAACAGAGAATGCCAGGATTATTGCCTATGACAGAATAGATAGTCCTAAATCAAGAATGTAGTGAATATTGGATGCATCTACATATGCAATTAATGAGCCTGAATTTACTGGTTTTCTCTGATTTAAAAAAAATCCCCAATTTCAGTTACCAAAAAGTAACCCCAAATCCATATTTTTCTGTGATTTAAATGAAACATCACTAATTATATCTCTATAAATAGATATACACATACACACACACACACACACACATACATACATGAGAGAGAGAGAGTGGGGGGTTCATTTTAATCATGGAAAAATGTGGATTTGGAGTTACTTTTTTTTTTAAATGAAAATTGGGGATTTTTTTTTTTTTTTAAACAGAGCAAATCAGGATCCCTGGATTACACATAATGTCCCATTGGTAATAGGAAGGAGCAGAAATTCATGACAGTTTCCCTTTAAACAAATATTCAAAAAATCTCAAAAACTTTTTTGCTTCATTTTCACTTGACCTATAATAGTGGGGGAATTTTTGAAAATATTTGTTTATTTTCTAATTCTGAATATAAATGATCTTTGAAATATAAATATTTCCTGTGAAATGGAATTTCCAACTTTCAGCCAGCAATATTATCTTTTCAAGAAAAGGTAATGGCCCTCCCTACCTCTACTACAAATATAAGCTAACCTTTTTCCACCAGCAAGGATGTTCATGGCCTACCCCTGTCTTCTTACATTCACTATTGAGATGTCACTTCCTATCTCCAATTAGCCCATGGTGTCAGCTTCTCATACATTTGTAGCACTTTCCAACAAGCATTCCTGTGCTTTCTTCTGTGCTGACCCTCATGCTTATAAGGAACTCACTGAAAGCAAATCAGCTTTATTTTTTAACTTTACATCTTCCTTAAATCTTCCCTTTGTCGTTTGGCTGTAACAAGCTTGACATGGGTTAATGATTTTTTTTTTTTTTTTTAACAATTCAATGCTGCTGACCAATGTCTCATTGTTTCCCCATCTTTGTCTTTTTTCATCTATAGTCTTACATTTCATTTGTCTTAGATTTAGAGAAAAAGGTCTGATACATGGACCATTTTCTGTTCTGTGTTTGTACCATACCTAGGAAAACTGATTATGGTCCATAATAAGGGATTGTAGGCGCCCTAGCAATAAAAAAAAATAATGATAATAATAGTAAAGGACCTAAGAACATGTTCTTTATTATTTAAAGATCCTACTGATTGCAGTGAAATTATCTACTTCAGAAGAAGAGAGTCTCTCTGTAACCAATAAGGTATTTCAGACCAATGAATAATTCAAAGTGCATCTACTTGACTTGACTAGGGAAAATGGTATTTTCAACATCCACTCAGATCTTGAGAAGTGCATTGATAAAATTCAACATCACTGGGGAAATACTAACACAATTAGAGAACTGGGAACTTTTCAATCAACTCCAGCAGGATTAGGATTTCACACACAAAGCAATTTGGAGAACTTGGTTCTTGTGGGTGTCACAACCCTACAAAAAGTTGAGGTGTTTATGGAATGTCATGCATGTTTTCTTGCATTTCTTTACTGTTATAGTGTGCGTGGTCTCTACAGATAGCTAGCATTAAAGTAGGTTTAGCCTTAACATTCTTATGTTTGTATGAATTGTGGTATTTGATGTAAATGTATTTTTTGTTTCATATTTGGCCAAGATTGATTAACAAAGATTAGCTAAAGTGTTTCTCTCTTCAGTCATGAGTGAAGCTAT
This sequence comes from Alligator mississippiensis, assembly GCF_030867095.1. Lineage (NCBI taxonomy): Eukaryota > Metazoa > Chordata > Crocodylia > Alligatoridae > Alligator > Alligator mississippiensis. The sequence goes on from NC_081825.1 coordinate 63,096,926, forward strand.
CACTGAGAATTAGCATCCAGCATACGTATATTTAATAACCAGTCAAATAAACCAAAGGATACATGACCTGAAGCGCATGAGCTAGGCCCTTCTAGACAATGATGTATTTACATTTTAAAAGGAGAGGCCTGTAACAAGAATGACACCTGGAAACAAACTATTCAGAAAAAGGTCTCTCATACAGCAAGGATAATAGTTGAGAGACAGTATCTTTAGGATACTGGATTAGTAATCTTTATTTCTTAATGGATGTAAATATTCTCCTGGTCATAACTGAATCAGAAAAGACTTCTGGTCTGGTAAATAGATACACACCAGCGTCAGGAAGTAATATGCATAGGCATATATATTAGACAATTTCATATTTCTACAGAATCTCAGGAAGCATGCTTCCTGAGATTCTGTAGAAATATGAAATTGTCTAATAAGGGCAAGCACTTATGTATGGCCTTGAAAGCAATTGTTTGGCTCAAGGCTCATGAGAAAAAATGGGCTTTATTCCCCACTGGTTTCATTGGGTAACGCCAGCTAACAGTCTGGGAAAGGACTTTGGCTTGGACAGTAGTGGAAGCTGAATACATAAAAACATAGAATGATCTGGAGGTCACCTATTCCAAACCTCTGCCTGAGGCAGGATCATCCCTAACAAAACCAACCCATATAAATTCTTGCCTAACCTATTGCTAAAACAACACAATCAAACTTGTAATACAACTACTGGCCATAGTGTCCTAATCTGCCCCAAGCAAGGCAGGGGAAAAATGGTGGTCAGCATTCTGTTGCTCCAACCGGCGTTAAAATTAACTCATGAGATCCAAGGAAGAGGCCATGCCCCCTGCTCCAGAGAAAGGGAAAAAAAAAAAAAAAGAAGAGAGGGTATCCCACAGCCCAATCTGACCATGCAGTAAAATTCCTTTCTGATCCCAAATGTGGTGACTTGTTCGACCGTAAGCAGAGAGGTAAAACCCTTTAATAGGGAACCTCTGAGTTAAAAGCATTAACACACCTCAGGCGAAATATCCAGCCTTGGTTGCAGCCAACACCCAATGCTCGTAATGCAACAGAAAAGGGGGGGGGGGGGAATCTTTCCTGGTCCCATGTAGAAACCAAAAAAGCCCAGGAGCATGGGAGCTGGTGAGGGAGGGAACAAAACCCTCCATTCTACTCTGCAGCCTGGGGACAGCAAACATTATTCCATAAGGACACCTTCTAGATGGACAGCCAGAATTCCCTGCACCCCCTCCATAATCTGTTCCCTTAACCCCATTTTTGACCTCCTTCTGCTGCCTTTCCCCCTCCCATTCTGAAAACAGCCAGCACTGGCAGAGAGCCCTGGCCATTGCTATGGGAACCTGGCTTCAGACTCCTAGGGGCAGCTAGATTCCCCTCCTCTCTGAAACCAACAGCGAACTTCTGTTTGGTCTGGGGAAATGCTGTAAGTCAGGACACTTCGCAAAATTCATTCTGAGTTACAGCTGGGAGATACATTTCTGTCTGCACCGCTTGGCTTCTAACTGTTGCTCTTTACAGTTAAAATAGTTATCAGGTACCTTTGACTAATGCTTTTACAACCTCTTCCTGAAAACGTCGAATGATGAAAAGTCTGCAACTTTCTTAGGCAGTCTATCACACCGCCTTGCTGTTCTAACACTAAATAAGTTTATCTTGATATCAAATCTAAACCTACTTTGCTGCAGTTTCAAATCATTGGTCTGCATCTTGCTCTCTGCAGCGAGAGAGAGAAGGTGTTCTCTCAGTTCTTTATGGTAGCCCTTCAAGTATTTGATGATGGCTATCATGCCTCTCTTAAGCACCCTTTCCATAAACTGAACATGCCTATTTCTTTCAACCTCTCCTCATATGGCTTACCTTTGAAGCCCTTTACATTTTTGTTGCCCGCCTCTAACTTCTCTACACCCTTTAAAAAATGTGGAGCCTAAAACTACACACAGTACTTCAGACGAGACCTAACCTATCACCTTCCATATCTTGCACCTTAACCTCCTGTTGATGCATCCCATTTGCTTTTTGTACACATGAGTCAGCAATAGACTCCTGGGTCTATGATTCAGCAAAACTCCTAGATCATTCCCCAGAGGGCTATCAGCCAGCCAGCTGCAACCCAACTTGTATTATTTTTTTTATAATTCTTCCCACTCTATAGCACTTTGCATTTGTCAGCACTGAACGTCGTCATTTTGGCTCTAGCCTGGTTTTCCAATCTATTGAGATCCTTCTGAATTGTTCTCCCGTCTTCCAGTGCATTCACAATACTTTCCAGTATTATGTTCTCTGCAAGTTCTCTCATAAAGCTCTCTATTCTATCATTCAAATAATTAACAGACACATTGAATACTACCAGGCACAGGACAGACTCCCCAAGGGACTCCACTCAAAACCACGAAACCTTAGCGCTTGAAGCTAAGATGCAAGGATAGGATAAAATCACTGTTTTGATACTGTCTTTTGTGTATATATTCTTATATCTTTGTCTAGAATTTAACATATGGTTATTGATTTCCTATGATTATTCTTGATTTTATATTAAATATTGTTGTTATTCTTTATACATTGTTTAATGTTAGTGGTAGGTATGATTTCGGAGCATTACACTAAACAGACAAGCCACTCTTCAGAAGTAAGAATCTCTAATTTCTGAGCAGAAATATGAGAAATATTCTCATATTTCATGACCAGACAAGGGTATGAATGTTCTAGCTGGCAAAATAGATAGAACATAGCTCTGCTATGAGCTAGCAAGATCTGGGTGGGGTAAAGCTAAGGTACCTTGGGCCACAAAATCCATTCTCAGTGGCCAAGCAGTACATTGCAGAAACGGGTTAAGGGCTGAAGGACATCCTGCAGGTGTGAAAACACTCTGAAGGAGTGTCTCAAAGATGCATCTGACCAAATCTGGGCTCCATCATAGTGATGTTGGATGTTTGGTGTTCTAGGTTAGGGCCAAAGATGTCCCATCTTGTCTTCTACTTCAAATTCATCTAATTTCCATCAGGGGGGTAGTCTCCTGTTTGGGTGTTACATAAACTTTCACCTCCTAATTCTAACTTTTACTTGGAAATTCTTTATCTGACTAAGTGCTTCAAAAAGTTGTTTTTAAAGCTCACAAGGAGACTATTTTAGCCAATAGGTAAGAACATACTTTAACTTCTCTCTTATAAAACAGCTTTCCTATTTAGCAAGAACAACAGGCAAGCGGGTCATCATCTTGCTGGCAATTTTGGTTAACACACCAAATATACAGTTATTTTCAGATGAAAGCATTTTTCAAAAAGTGTGTACTTTAAAATGAAAGATAGTATTTTAAGTACCCAGTTTTCCTCTATCTTTCTTTCTGCCCTAAACTTTATTCATTAAACATTTACGTAAATTGAACATAGTATTAGATTATTTCATCCTGGACAGGAGAGAGAGGAATGTCACTAAGATTTTCTGTTGGGTGTCCTTTATTCTATCGTTCACTTAAATATTTTTTACAGTGTTTCTGCTTCAGTCAAGGCACATTTTTTGATTGTTTGCATTTCCTTAATTATTGCTGTTGGCAATATGTCCATGCAATGTTCAGCACCTGTAATATGAGCTTACAGAAGCCAAAGGGTACATATGAGAAGGGGTAAAGGGGTTTCTGTGATTGAGCTATGACTCTATAATGTCACAGGCCTCCACTTTCCTCTAATTCTTTCATACACTAGTTAAAGAAGGTTGTGATATGAGATTTTATCATACACATGTATGTACAAATACATGTGCATTTGTGCATATGCACATGTGCATGTCATGCATTAGTTTAGACTTACTTTAAAATATGTTCAGAGCTATAGCTGCACAAAACATAAAACCCACACACCTTCAATTAAGGCACTAATGATAAAGATCTTAACAAAATGATCCAAACATGGAGTTCCCCTTTAGAAAAGTTATGGATCTCAGTTTTGCCTAGCTGCAAAAGTGGAGCTAGGGTTCCTGCTTCTTAACCAGAAATAAGAAAAACAATTCAAGGGCCTTATCCTATTGTCCTAAAAGTCTCAATCCTCCCCTCTTAAAATAATAAAAAAAAAAAAAAAAATTAAGTACGTAAAGAATGTGCGACCAGGACACAATATTGTACATAAAAGTAAAATAAGTTGATTGTATAATTTAGTTGTTTAGAAGTTTAATAATTGAGAGAAATCTGACTTTTCTAAGCCACTGAAAAAAATAAAATCTTTTGACATCAAATGTCAACAGGGCTTAAATCAGCATGTCTCTTCTGATAGTGCAATTTGCTTGGCTTTATATTGTCAATTAGAATTCCACTTTTCTGCTAAGTCGATACAATTAAATTACTACAGAGACTTCATTACAGCCACAGGCAGGACAGCAGCTGAGGTACACAATTTTCTCCCTATGATGCCAGCAATACTAAACAGTTATTGGAACAATTGTCTATAAAAGGACAATAAATGATCCTAATCTTAAATATTGTTTTCCAATAAAATTATCACTTCACAAAAATGGATACAAGCTAGATGCGACTATTAGCATTATTAGTTACTGGGAACATTTACTTCTGATCTGTATTTAACATATTTAATTATAATGTTTGTCATGCAATCAACTTCACAGCATGTTCACAAGAATAAGTAATCATATGATGAATAAAGGATCATATTTTTGTTGGAGATGTAAATTCCAGTATTTGAACCATTCCTGAACATTTGTTTCTGGTGTTTCTAGTCATTAATTTATACCTTGAAATTCAGGGAGTCCAATATTTTGCACACTTGAGTTTTCTTAGTGATCTGCTTCTAAATTATACTTTCAATAACAATAGCAATGCTATTTTTTCTGTGCATTCAAAACTCTTTGATTACTCCTTTCATCTTTGTTCTATCTTCATTACCATCTGCCTCAATATATTACCATCTTGAAAAACACACACATACAGATTAAGACCAAACATATATCTAGAATGTTTCAGGGGTTTTTTTTAAATGTCAGAACTGAAGACAATTAATTCACCCTGCTGAGAAGCAAGATACCTAAGAAGCAGGGTAAATTAGCTTGCACATAGCTCCATGCTGCTGTTACTGGACTCCTTCCAGCACCCAAGATAGTTCATTTTAAAGCCAGCTTGGGTTACACTGCAGTGTAAACAAATGAGCTGTTTCTAGTTGCTAAAGAAAGCAATGAAAATAGCAATAAATTAAGAAGATGAAAGCAAAATCAATTAATTGAAAAATATTTTTCCCTTAATTCATGTTGTATCCTATCAATTGCTCTATGGTACAATACAACATTAAGAAACAAAGCATATTGGTAGGGAACGTCATGCTCCACAAACAGAGAGATTATTTGCATTGCAGAAGCAGAAGTGCAGCAGAGTTATCTTTCTTGAAGAACTGCCTCTTTGGGAGGAGGAGGTTTGGCAGGGGGTGGGGGCACTTCCAGGGGAAGTCCTTGACAACTCACCTTCATGAGTTTCCCTGGAATGACTGAGCTACATTGTATTATCTTATAAAAATGTAGGTGCTAAGATACTGCAATCCCCAGCAATGTTCTCACAGTATGTTTGATTTGATATAGCAGGAGACATCAGGAAATGTGATTTTTGTAGAACGAGTGCCCTGGCAGAAATTGAATGTGGGGTGGTTGGGGAAACTAGTATTTCTCTACATAGGAAAGAAACTAACTTACTCTGATCTTTTTACACTATTGATTCTCACTGAAATTATTATAGGCAACATATTTACAAATGTAGCTGAACCAAAATATAGTAAATGTGTTTTGATTCCTGTCAGGGATGTTTCTATAGTGTTGCTGAATTTGATCCAACCAATCTTAACTTGCCCTGTATAGAATTTTATGGAATACCTTATTTTGTGATGTGGTCCCAATTTGGCTGACTGTTTGCAAGTGCCCAAGAGAATCAGAGAGCAAAGAGGTTTCCCCCATTCTTATGCATGGAGCAATTACCTGGTTGTAAAATTGCAGCAGAAATCCTCAGTTTAATCACCCATTATAAAGTCAACCCTTGCCAGACCCTATTTTCTGTACAATAACATTTCCCCTACTCAGCATATGAAGTAAGAATGATGTCTTCATTACAAATATTCAATTTTTAATGGGTGCATCATTTTAGCTTGACAGTATTTGGCAAGAGATCTCTGCTTGTCATTTATATAACGTACCTCAAATGCAGCCAGATGATTAAAGCAGCAGGTAGGAGCACTGCCCTGTCTACAGCACCAGTTCATTTCCTGTATCTTGCAGTATAAAAACTTTTTTTTTTTTAAGACTTCTGCAGAAAAAGGGCCTGCCTTCTTAAAAAAGAAAAAGATGCTACAAATGTTTTGAGGTAGGACTTGACTTGCAAGTTGTTGAGCACCTCCTAGGACACTAGCAGGTGTTTAAAACAACACAATGTCTTGCAAGTGGTTTGTGGATTAAACCTTTATTCCCTAGTCTAATATTCCAATTTGAGTCAGCAACTACCTGATATGGAGCACAAAGAAGACATTGCACATTTGAGAATAGATGATGAAATGTAGAGCATTTTATTAGTGATATCAGCTGAATTTTATATTAGCCTGTCTTGTGAGCTGCATTTTGTTTTATAGCATCTAGCCAAATGGGCTGTAATCAAATTTGAGAACAATGAGGTACACATAATAGCTATATCAATTGGTACACATTATAATAGAATAAACATTATTAATACTTCAGTTCGCATAGTGGTTGTGTTATATTTTTAAGTATATACAGTATATTTAAAGTACCCTTAAATAACTATTTCTTCCATGAAGTCTATGATTGGATAAACAAACATGCATAGAAAATAAATACTGTGTAACAAACAGAATTATGAGGCTGTAAATCTATCAAGTGGCTCAGGTGATATCATAAACCAAGGGAGAATAGCTTGAGTTATCTGTGCAACTGTAATGACTCCAATATGGAACTACAGCTTCATCCTTCATAATTTTCATTTTTTAATTTTATTTGAAATATAGGTCTGATTCCTTAAACTGTTCCTTTTCCTTCTCCCACCCGTCTCTGCAGGCTTTCCTCCATAATGTTAAGTTCCATCTTGTTCTTGCTGATGGACTTTTTCTTGTCTTCAATTTCTTTTAAATCTTATCTTTGACTTGTACCAGATGCCCCTCCTAGTCCTCCAGAAATATTCTTTCTTTTCTTCTAATTTAATTTCTTGCTTCTTCATGAGGATACAAAGAAATAATCCACACATTAAGGAGTGGAGGTCCACAAACTTTTTGATTTCTGTTTCTCCTTTCCAAGAAATGAAAAAGTTGGGCCTAATTCCTGGCTTCTTGGATAACTAAAGTCCCAGTACAGAATTTTTAATCATGACTATTTTAGCCCTGTTAAAAAGAACTCCAGTTTTTGTTAGTGGGAACATAGGCTGCAAGAGAAAATATCATTTGGAGAGCCTGAGTAAATCTTATTTGGGAGGGGCTGTTGTGAGGCTGTTGTGGGGCTGGTGCACACTGGGTTGCTGGCCTGGCTGCAAGCTGAGTTTTGCCAGGCACTGCAGGATGGTGGTGCCATGGTGCTGCTGCTGTCACCAGCCACTGCAAAATTAGTTTGGGGGGGGGGGGGTGCTAAGCCCCGTTAGCCCCAGCCTTCCACCACCTATGAGTGGGATAGTAAACCTCAATTGGAAAAGTGCCTTCAAAGCAGCCTTACGAATCAATTGTAAAAGCATGCATTTGGAAAGGGTTGCAAATCTTACCCACTAGTAAAGAAGTTCCTTAGCATGTAATAGAAAAGGCTGGGAGATGCATTAAAAGAGAGAACTGATAGCAGTTTGTTGCTTACCCTTTATAGGACCAGATTACTGACAGACACTTTTTAGAGGTGACATCAAGAATATTGAATTGGTACTACTACTACTACTTTAAAAAACAAACAAAAATAGGCAAGTGGAAAAAACAAACAGCATATATCAAAAGTTGGACATGAATATATGAGTCTTGGAAAATCCTCCCTCATTCCTTTAAGTCAGAGAGCTAGAAAGTCAAAGTTGATCATTATACATCTACTGTTTGCATTTTTTGTGGCTTCCTTCAATTATTTCGGGAGAAACAAGCTCACTGAATCTCCTAACAATCTAACATAGGTGCAGGTTCTTCCTTATCTGATTGCTCTTCAGTGAGAAGTAGAAGACTAAATGAACCTTAGCCTACATATATTGTGCTCTCCCTGCTGTGAAAGAAAATGAATCAATATAGCTTGATGGAGAGAGGTCCCTTGCTAACTGGGAATAAAGAAGACAGGCTCTCTCTTTTACACCTAGAAGATATTGACAGAGGAAGAAGTAGTCTATACCATTATGCCTCACAGAGACACGAGCAACCTTGGTGATTAAGCTTGAAGAAAAATGTTCTCCTCTGCTTTTAGCCTTGGCCTGGAATTGTAAAGTATACATGTGGTCCCTAGACAGAGAACTGGTAATTACTCCTATTGCTACACTGTGTATGAAGAGGTAAACTTTTCCCAGGTACTTTTGACTTAGTTAATGAATGCCATCTCTTCTCTCCCCCTCACCCGTCAATACTTCAGTTCATTTTTAAAGTATGCAGATACCCTTTACTTTAACTATTTTCCTAAGACAAAGACTATCCTGAGAATAAAGCAGACATTATTCTGAATGATAATTGAAAGTACACTAACTTATTAAAAATGAAACAACAATTTGAGATACTGTATGTAAGCAAAAAAAAAAAATAAAAAAAAATACCCAACTGAGCTCTGTTTGGTAAACTGGCTAGTGATTTTATCTAGACTTTCAATCATTAAGATAAAATGCTGTCATTATTTTGATCGTATACTATTTGTGTAAACTGCACTACATAGTAGGAAGCTTGAAAAAATAATCAAGCATATTACTTGCCTAAGTCATACCCATCTACAACTCTCTTGTAGGAGAAACCATGGTCCTAAAATGTATATAGTGTCTAAAATTACTTGTCAGGAAAAATAACTTAATTTTAGTAGTAGTTTAATAACAGCTTTCACTAAGACAATACAATCAAATAAGCAATAAAATTATATGCATCAATCTAAATATAATATAGTAATCAATTATACAATTTATAATTACTGCATACAATGCAATGGCAAAATTAAAAAGATTAAACAAAACTTAAACAAAACAATATATAGCAATACAAAAAATGGGTGATTAAATAAAACGGGAATTCTATTTTGACCCTTACTCCTTGAGCAAGTTACACAAATAAACTTTGGAAGAAGAGTGGGGGCTTGTGTTGTCAGAAAAGCCAAATTGTTTTTTGTGGGTCAGCCAAGTGTTTTAATCTTTCCACTAATGGAGAAAACCATGTTCCTCTTATTTCTTCAGAGAACAAATAAGACCACAAATAATGATTTAAGTCATTCTCCCTGCAAGAGCATATTGTATCTGAATATGAGGTCTGATACCACCTGCCCTTGACAACTGCAGTTCTCATTAAGGTGAATCCCTGTCTAGTAATGGCTTCTAGGTATGTAGTTTTGTACTGCAGATAGGTAGGTTTATAGGCCAAAGGAGTGCTTTATTTCTCTCAAAATAGGGGTATCTCACTACCTGCATATCTGAATGCTAGCATCTTTATATCTAAATATTTATGTCTGGCTTAAATACAGGCAAAATACTGGGTCAGTGACTCTCAGTTCATTCCCCAGGCCATTTGTCTGAAGGAGAATATAGATGTTATTTAGCCATCTAAAAAAGGTTTTATTTGGAAAAAAGAGAGGCTTCTAAAATGTACTTCTTAGAGTGTCTGATAGGTGTAAAAGATTCAATAATGTAGAAAGCTTAATTGAGCTAAATTGCATGCAGGATGCATCTACACGTTATTAATGAGATGCAACGAACTCCAGAGCAGTTTGAGCCAGACTCAGCTACTCCTGGGCACATCTACATGTGTGCCTGGGATAGCAGCAATTTGATCCAGGGTGGAGTAGCCCCAGGTTGGCAGGGCCACAGGGGCTCATTGCCAGATTTCGGGTAGTGACATCAGAGGGACTGGCAGAAACCACGGGTCTGGACCCCGGCTGGCTGGGCTGACCAGGATCAATTTGTGCCCAGCAGTCACCATCTACAAGTGCATTTGATCACACTTAATGACTGTCATAAGATAGTAGAGTCTCCAACAGCACGGTGTTAATTAGTTTACTTACAGTGGAGTTAATTTGTTTACTGTGCCCTAATATTGGCACATGTGTAGACTATAATGCTTTACGGTGGAGCTAATTAATCTACCCCACAGTAAAGTGCATGTATAGCTGCAGTCACACACATGCACACAAACACTACATATATACATACATATGCATACACACACACACAAAGAAAGGCTATATCCAAAAGAGTGGAAATGTTCTCTCTTGCTCTCACACACACAAACAAATATGGGGGGGGGGAGGAGGAGCAGAGGGAGACTAGTATATACATATCTTATGTAAATACATGCTTCTGAATAGGTAGCATATACAAGGACACCATGTTTCCTAATATTGTTTTTAACAATTATAACCCTTGAAAGGTACCATGAAAATAGCTACTGAGAAGACAGGTAAGCAAATGCTTAGAAATTGAGAAAAAAATTCAAATCAGGTCAGGATAATATGCATCTTATGGAGCTTAGTGAGTTAGCTAACAAGTTTATTGACCCACTGATAAAGAACTAGAGAACAGAATGAGGTAAATAATTACTAACAAGTCATTATTTGACTCATTTAGTCTATTTTGTTTGAGAATTGTCTGCCAACAAATCAAGATTTGTTCACTAACAATTTGTTAACAGAAAAAGAGGTAAAACTACAATAATCCAGTACAAACTATTCTTTTTGCTGTATGCATGCTTCTAAGTGTAACCATGTTTTGTAATTGAGAAAATTTGAAGTAAAAAAAAAATCTGTTAATTAAAAAGAAGAGTAAACCATAAGTAGTACTGGCTTATAAAGCATTTGCTTTGATGCCTCATAGCTGTACTGCAAAAATAACTGAGCCAGATATAAACACTGTCACATAGGATATAAAAAGCAGAGTTGGTCAAAAAATTATCTGATGGACTGATACAATCCTGGGTATGGTTTTATTTGTACCTGTCAAAGTACTGGGTCAGTTGGGGGAGTAGAGGTAGGGGAACTGTGGGGGCTTTATTCTTTCCTTGCTGGCCAGCGCGGCACCAACTGCCCCCCCCCCCCCGACCTGAAGTGATGGGATTGTAGCCATCCCTCTGGCCCTGGGGGTTTCTTGCACCCAGGAGCCCTAAGAAGTGCTGCAGCTGTCACCCCCAAGGTGCAGGTGTTTCATGCACCAAGCCCAAGGGCTCAGGGTTTTTTCACTGGGCATGGTTCAGTGGTGGGGGAGCAGATGTCCTGACTGCATGAACCAAGCCTTGGACAGTCTCCCCCCCCCCCCCCCCCAAGCCAGCCAGCTTGGGTGGGGAGGGCAAACCCTTCTGCCTGGCTAATACTGACAGGTAGCTGTTGGGAGGGTTAGGGCTCAGGAGAGAGGCAGGCTGACCAATCAGGGGTGGTCCAGCTGCTGAAAGGCATGCTCCAGCCTTACTATGAGGTAAGCTGGTGGGTGATTTTATAGTCTACCTGTCAGATACTCTGTGGTAACTGCCCATGTGACTCAAATTAAGGACCTAAGAGCTGGATTATCCCTGGGCCCCTAATAGGAGCACATGGGTGAGTGCAAGTCATATGCATGGAGCCCAGCTTGGGGAGCACAGTACTGCTGACTGCTTTGGTCTATAGAATTGAGCAAGGTCATCAGTGATGATGGCTAAATCACTGTAGGGTTAGGATACTGCAGCTCCACAGTCCCCTTGTGAGCTGAGTGGCTCTTTCCTCTTCAGGAGTTCTTGGAATTAAATTCTATAGTGTTTTTCTGGACCTAGACCACCTAATCTGTTCCCCAACCAAGAACCGCCTCCCTGCTGTCTCAGACCTCTCCCATACAAACCAGTCAACCAAATCTACTCTATAGTCTTGCCTTCTTCATGTTTTGAGAAAATGTTTTGAGTTGGTGGCAACTGAGCCACCTTATTTATATATTATGATAACACATAAGGCAACTGTTTGATTGAAATATATATATTTTAAATATTACTGCTGAAACTTCCTTAGCCTGACAAAGGGTTTTTGAACTCAAAAGCTTGCTTAATAACTATTCTCTGGCTATTTGGGTTGGTCTAATAAAAGAAATCAAATTCACCCAAGGAACTTTGTCTGCCTATGTCCTTAGACCAACGTGGCTACAACCTACACCCCTGCAATATTACCCTGATAATCTTTAGAAATAAAAAATGTAATATTTTGTTTGAACTGCAACTCCAATACTTTTGGTATTTTCTTACCAAAGGGAATGGTTTTATTTTAATAGAAAAGCCCAAAAGACATAGTGTTATCAACCACATTGGAATTATGGGGTTACTCACAGGACTTCAAACCTCTATACAGGGACATATATTGCTTTCAAATGGAAGATAGGGGATTTAAGGCAAGCAGGAATAGAGTCTTCATTCCTATATTTGTTTTAGATTTGTGTCTCTGCTGAAGAAAAGGATTTACACAAGCATAAAATTAGTGTAACTGTAGAAAAATCAGTTTTCATTGTGATTCCAAATCCCATTGGAAGCTTAGCTAGATCCTTTTATTTATGAAAGACTCATTTTATTTTACCATCTACTGTCTTAAATTTTGGCTGCCTTAAGCTGTCCAGAAGCATGAGGGCCAAATCTGAAGTGGGCCCATCAAGAAAGATATTGTAATTTATGGGGTTTTTCAGGCTCTCTGAATAGGGATGATTTTCACCCAGTGAATACAAATGTCCTGTTCACCATGGTCTGGCTCTTACAACATTTTTTTTTACTCTTTTACATGCATTCTCTTAACTGCATATCTACTTAGTGACATGCAATGGGTGTATAGAAGCTAAGGGAGCCTTATTCATGTAGAATAGCTTATTAACATGTTGAAATGGCTATTTTAAAAGGAGGATGTTTAAAAAAAAGTAGTAAAGGGAAGATGCAAAAATGTTTAACGTAAGAGAGACAACGATTTTTTTGTGATATATTTTATTGGACTAACTGCTTCCTCAGAACAGATCTGAGAAAAGACACTTGATTTGTGAAAGCTTGATCTCTGAAAGCTCTTCCAGGCTGATCCAATAAAAGAGTTGACCATAGAGCTATCATAGAGTTGGTCCAATAAAAGCTATCATAAAAAATACTTTCCTCTGGGACATTTCCTGGACCATCAGTTACAAAATACCCCAACCCTACTACTAACTTAAAAGAGAATATTTAAAATCTCAGGTTTCTTAAAGATTCACTATTTATTTTTAATAACTATGTATCCTGTTGAAACAAAATTAATTTGAAATATTGCTATACTGGAATGGAGAGGCAAATTGTACTGGCAAATATACTCTGTCCCTCACCCCCATTCTCTGCTTTGAGTTTGGCAAGAAGTGGCTATTCCTGCTTCAGTAATTAAGTTGCTGCAGGTAAAGTTTCAAGAAACCATGTGATTTGCACACAGTTTCAATGGCAAAAATATACAACTGAAGATGGAATTTGTAGTCTTGAGGGAAAGGCAAGGCGGAGGCAATTTAAATGTCTATGTTACTGACTAGCACACAATCTGTGATGACTTCATGAAAGGGTCCAGCTCTATGTCAGAATTAAATGTGAAACTTTATCATTTGAAAATTTTATTTTCCCTGGGAAGAGGCAAAGAGTAGAATTTTTCAATTCTATGTAAATTCAATGCCTGTAAATTCACTGCCTTCAATTTTTCAATGCCTGTAAATTCTTCTGTTTAAAAAGATATTTTATGTGTTAACTCTGTTCATTAAATGGAGAAGAAAAGTATTAAAAACTATAAGAAAATAATTTCATGATTTAATTCTAAAAAATTACTTCTAATCTTTGAATTTGGAGCCTTCTAACTGAAGAGTAAAAGAACTGCAGATATTAAGTAGTATAAGTCTGCTGTCACAGCTATCTAGACTTGGAATAAAGGGAGGACTCATTAGTCCCATTATCTTAACAAAACAAATAACAATCTATGTGCTCTGACTCAAACAAACCTGTTTCAAATAGCAATTATTTTAATACCAATGAAACATGAAGTTATTATCAATTCATGCAAATTGAGCTGAAGATATAAGCAGCATACTGCTTTTGAGCACTATACAAGTTGACAGCCAATTTCAATTAGCTATTTAATCTGCAAGCTCTAGCAAAATGCCCTGAGTAATGCAATAAAGTGACTGTGATCAAATGGCCAGGCATCACTATTGATCTCAACCTGTGGAATCCTAACCAGTTAAGAGGCAGGGGGTGGAGAGGAGATAGCAGTTCCCAAAGTATAAGAAACACATTACATGCTCAAATGCACAATTCTATCAATAGTGCAGAATGCACAAAACCCATCTCCTGTATCTTTTCCTCCAAAACAGAAAAAAATGAAGTACATTTATAGTTCAACTACTGTAGAGAGTGCCTGTATGTCTATAAAAACCTTATAATGATGTTGGACAGGGAGAAAACAAGTAACATACAAAATAATTTATTATTGTTTAAAAAAATTGTTCTGGCTATGAACAGAAGAAAAGCTGTTCCTGTTACAAGAGAGACAGAACATGCCTTCAAAATGTTAAGACTGACCTGAAAAGGTTTTGTGAACATAAAATGAATAACCAACTATTGTGGTGCTGTCTTTAGCCATCATCAATGGAAATGGTAAATGGAAAGCTATACTCCTTTTGCAATTGGTTGTTGGTCATTGAATCTTTGGAGAATATGGTAGTATAACAACAAAAATCCTATTGAAATATATTTCTGAACCATGTTGGAATCCAGATAAAGTATAACAAAGATGACAAATAACAGCGATACAACTAGTGTTGGAGTGATGTTGTAACCAGGAAATAAGGGGGAGGCAAGGATTTTTAGAGGTGAGATCGTCTTAAAGCTATCCCAACCATGCAGTTGGCCCAATAAAGGATGTCACCCACAAAAATGCTTGCCCCTCACATATTGATACAGCCACAATTATCTCGAATGCCATAATCTAAGGTAATGGATTCTGAGGATATTGACATCTAATCCATGAAACAGATGCAAGACAGATTCTCCCTCTGCTAGCTAGATGCTAAGTAACCTCTCAACATCCACATTGCAAGATCAAGCCTTTTATAAAAGGATTACATCCACTAAATTCAACAAGTTATTTATAAGAAAATACAAACTATTCTTGAAATAAGTTGAACCACAATAATAAAGCTATTTGTTTCTTTAGTCATAATAAAAAGGCACTTGTTATGTTCCAATGAGGAAATAAAGCACTGGTAAATAGAAATGCTTCTAAGTTACAATGAATTTAGGAGATATTTTAAGAACTGGTTTATTTCTAAAATGCCATCATCAACTTATAGACAAATACTAAACTAAATTCCACTATTATTTGATCCCCCCCCCCCCCCGCAAAAATATGTGATAATGGAGGATTTATCCTGCAGACAAAAATTCACCTCATTTGGAACTGGACTAGGAGTCAGCCATTTATTGGGTGGTGCCAATTAGGCACTAATTAAGTCCAGTCCAATGATTAGTTATGACAAGCATCTTAATTTATGCAATGCTTATATTTCAGAGAGTTGTACCAGACCTTACACAGATAGATACTAGCATATGTTCTTCAAAACAAAATTTGTTTATTTTTCCAGCCTGCTCTTTTACTGAACTTCTGCTTTAAACAGATTGGTACAAATAAACTGTGTGACTAAGTTATTTACCTTTGAAGTTCTGTCAGATGCTCGAAGGAAAAAACATTTTCAGAAAGGTTAAAGTAAATGCTACCCCTCTCCCAATACATTCATGAATGGGCTCTGCCCATCCCATAAAGTCCCACACGATTTTCCTAAGATCAGGAGAGCAGGCATTACATTTGTGCTGAGACATACTCCCCTTCAGTGCCATGCAGAAGCAAGCAGTCAGCTTTTTGTGGAAAAAACATAGCAGTTCCACATAGAAACACTGCTGTTAGGAAGAGCTAATGTCTCACCACTGCATTCATTTCTGGCACCATATGCAAAGCCTGTCCAGTTATATGTAGTGCCATAGAACATGCGTTGGCTCTCTTTGCAGAAAGCTGTGCTCCATGGTCCTCCTGAATGTCTTTAAGTCAGCAGGCCTGGATGATCTTCATCCAAGAGTGCTGAAGGAACTGGTTGGTGTCATAGCAAAGCCACTGGCACAGCTGTTTGAGCACTCATGGTGCTTAGGTCAGGTTCCAGAGGACTGGAAAAGGGCTAATGTGGTCCCTATTTTCAAGAAAGGGAGGAAGGAGGATCCAGGTAATTATAAGCCAGTTAGTCTCACCACTATCCTTGGGAAAACTTTTGAAAAAGTTATTAAGGATGACATTTGTGGGAGCCCAGCAGGAAAATAAATGCTGAAGGGCAACCAGCATGGGTTCATAGCAGGTAGATCCTTCCTGACTAACCTTGTTTCTTTTTATGACCAGGTTACAAAATGCTTAGATGCAGGAGTTGAGGTAGCTGTCATCTACTTGGATTTTAAGAAGGTCTTTGATATGGTATCTCATCCTATTCTCATAAACAAACTGAGTGGCTGTGACATAGATTATTACATGATCAGGTGGGTGGCAAATTGGCTTAAGCATCACACCCAGAGAGTGGTGGTGGATGGGTCAGTATCATCCTGGAAAGATGTGGGCAGTGGAGTCCCCCAAGTCTCAGTCATTGGACTTGTGCTATTCAATGTCTTCATCAGCGACTTGGATGAGAGCGCGGGGAGCATGCTGTCCAAATTTGCAGATGACACAAAATTATGGAGTAAAGTTAACACACTAGTGGGAAGGGACCGAATCCAGGTGGGCCTGGACAGGTTGGAAAAGTCAGAAGAAAAGAATAGGGTGCAGTTCAACAAAGACAAATGCAAAGTGCTGCATCTAGGGAGAAGGAATCACTAACACACCTATAGGCTAGAGGGTAACCTTCTTAGCAGCACAGCAGCAGAAAGGGATCTCAGTCATAGATTCATAGATTGTTAGGGGCTGGAAGGGACCTTGCAGATCATTGGGTCCAGCCCTTCCCCCCCCCCCCCGGCAGGAAAACAACTGGGGTTAGGTGACACCAGTAAGGGGACTGTCTAGTCTCCTCTTGAAAGCCTCCAGGGTAGGTGACTGCACCACTTCTGGAGGGACTTTATTCCACAGTCTGGACACCCTGGCTGTGAAGGAGTTTTCCCTGTTATTAAGCCTGAAGTGTCCTTCCAGGAGTTTGTATTCACTGGTCCTGGTCTTCCCCGGGGGCACCCTAGTGAACAGTTGTTCACCAAGCTCCTGATGCACTCCTCTGATATAGAGGTAAGCTGCTATCAAGTCCTGTCTCAACCTTCTCTTTTTTAAGCTAAAGAGGCCCAGGTCCCTCAGCCTTTCCTTGTTTGGCTTGCCTTGCAAGTCCCTGATCATATGGGTGGTTCTTTTCTGGACCCTCTCAAATTTTTCCACGTCCTTACTGAAGTGCAGCACCCAAAACTGGACACAGTACTCCAACTGCAGTCTCACCAGTACTGAGTACAGCGGGAGTATCACTTCCTTAGTTGTACATGAGATGAATCGGTTGAAGCATGCCAGCCTGTTATTTGCCTTGCTAACCACTGCCTCATATTCATGCGATGGTCAATCATTACCCCTAGGTCCCTTTCAGCTGTGGAACAAGTCAAGCTGTTACCACTGAGCCTGTATGTATGTTGAGTGTTGTTTGCCCCCAGATGGAGCACCTTACACTTGGAAGTGTTAAACTTCATCTGGTTCTGGTCCACCCAACTCTCGAGCCTGTCCAGGTCTGCCTGTATAAGCAACCTATCTTCTGACGTGACCTCACTGCACCATAACTTGGTGTTGTCCATGAACTTGGCCAGCGAGCTTTTCACTCCCCCATCCAAATCATTGATTAAGATGTTGAAAAGCACCGGTACAACCACAGACCCCTGTGGGACACCACTGGCAATTTTGTGACAGGATGACAGATTCATTAATGAGAACTCTCTGGGTACTACCCTGTAGCCTGTTTCCCACCCACTGAACCGTAAAGCAGCTGAGCCCACAATCTTCTAGTTTTCCCACAAGGTTATTTTGGGATACTAGGTCAAAAGCCTTTTGGAAGTCTAGGTATATAATGTCTACCTCATCTCCCACGTCCAGGTGGCCATAGAAGGAGATGAGATTGGTAAGATAAGACCTACCAGCGACAAAGCCATGCTGGCTAACATTCCAAATCTTACCTTCCACGAGCATATGGCATGCAGATTCTTTAATGAGCTTTTGCAGGCTTTTTCCTGGGATGGATATTAGGCTAATTGGCCTATAGTTGCCCGGGTCCTCCCTCTTCCCCTTCTTGAAGATGGGCATAATTTTGGCCCTCTTCCAGTCCTCTTGGATTTCCCCTGTGTGCCATGAATTCTGAAAAAGCTTTGCCAGGGGTTCCGCGATGACCTCAGCCAGCTCCTTCAGCACTCTTGGATAGAGTTCATCTGGTCCCGCTGAATGTCTGTCTTTTCTAGTTAGTATTGCACCCACTCAGCATCCACAGTGGGGAAGACTGTCAGTCCAGGCATGTCCCCTATGAGTCTCATCTCACTTGACTTTCCCCTTGGTCTGGTGAAATACCGAAGCAAAGTGGGCATTCAGGAGTTCAGTTTTTTCCTGAATGTTGGTTGCCAGCTGTTCCAAGGTGGTGAGCAGGGGTCCCACACTTCCGTTTTTTTTCCTTCTACTTCCTACATACCCAAAGGAGGACTTGTTATTGCCCTGGACTCCCGTGGCTAACCTAAATTCAGTCACTGCCTTGGCTTTCCTGATCACTTCCCTACAAGTGTTGGCCACTGTTGTATAGTCCTCTTTGAGGACCATCCCTAGCTTTTACTGTGTGTACACCATTTTTTTTTCTTTTTTTAAGGGACCACAATGTCCATATTAAGCCAGGAGGGCTTGCCAGCTGTTCTGCTACTTTTCCTCTTTGCAGGAATGGTTTTCTTTTGTGCTTTGAGGACCATATCCTTGAGCAATGACTACTCTTCATGCACTCCATTCGCCTTCCTTCCTGGTCCTGCATCACCTCCCCTACTAATGCTCTGAGCCTGTCAAAGTCAGCATTTTTAATTACAGGACTTCAATCCTGCTGGTTGTTTTGTTGACCTTGTGGCAGATGGTGAACCTGATAATTTCATGGTCGCTGATAATTTGGAGTCATTTGACTCCAAGATGAATATGAGCCATCAATGTGATGAAGTAATCAGTAAAGATAACCGCACTCTATCATGCATTAGCAGGTGCATCATGAACAGGTCCAGGGAGGTGATACTTCTCCTCTATGGGGCATTGGTCAGGCTGCAGTTAGAGTACTGCATCCACTTTGGAGTGCTGCACTTCAAGAGGTATGTGGATAGCTTTGAGAGGGTCCAGAGGAGGGCTGCTCATATGGTTAGGGGCCTGCAGGTAAGGCCCTACGAGGAGAGACTGAGGGACTTGGATCTCTTCAGCCTCCATAAAAGAAGGCTGAGAGGGGATCTTGTGGCTGCCTACAAATTCATCAGGATGGGACAGCAAAGAGTAGGAGATTCTCTGTTTACCAGGGCATCCCTTGGAATAACCAGGAACAATGGCCACAAACCAACAGAAAGCAGATTTAGGTTGGACATCAGGAAGAACATCTTTACAGTAGAAATTCTTTATAGTAAGGGTTGCCTGAATGGATTTCCAAGGGAGGTGTTGCTCTCCGCTACCTGGGGGGGGGGGGGGGGGGGGTTAAGAAAAGACTGGACAAGCACATGGCTGAGGTAATATGACCTCAGTGCTCTGTCCTGCTGAGGGCAGGGGGTCAAACTCAATGATCTATTGAGGTCCCTTCTAACCCTGATGACTATGAAACTATGAATCACATTGGCTCCATGGAATCTGTCTGGCATCCTGAATTCTTCTGCTGTAGGAACATGGAGTGTGGTCACACTGCTCAGCCTTATCTTTTCTTTTCATTTTTTTTATGAACAAGATAAATTCCATCCTGTCAAGGAGCAGAGTAAAATCCATCTCCCAGCCCAGCCTGCTCTGCAAAAAATATCTGCCTTTTCATTCAGATTTCAGCTGAAGTAGAAGCAACATCAGAACCCTGTAGGGTAGTAGGAAGGCAGAAAGGTCCATGTGCACTTAACAGGGAAACTGGCTTCTTTAATTTCTAAAGACTATAGCTAGGGAAAGGGGGAGTCAATGCAGACCCCTCTTAAGTGCAACCACACTGGAACCCTCTTGCCCCCACCTCCCACCCCCACAAAAGGTTGACAAGGCACTAGTGAATCATAGGGCCAAAACCCTATGCTTTCTGTGCTCTCCCACTATGTACCTGACTATGCAGAACTGTTTGGCAAACTGGTGACTCTATCAGTCTCAATCTTGAGTACATGTAGCCATACATGGCACTGCACACCAGCCCACATAGGATCTGAATGAACTCTTAGAAGAAGCATGGTAAACTTAGATTCTGTGCTGGTACAAATACAGCATCCACTGGATCTGTTGTACTGGACTTAAATAATTCCAGGTTTTCTCTCCATTCATTTCCCTTAATTTCTCTTTGCAAAGACTTCACTAATAAGTTTACTCCATCTGTCAATATTTGGTGTGTGTGGAGGGGGGGTAGGAAAAAACCAAACTACTATTGACCTACTGTCTCTCAATCTTTTTGAAAGTGAATCAACTCATAACTAGGGCTATTTTCTCTAGTATCCTTACAGTGATCCAAAACCACATCTAAAATAGAATCATGTAGATGGGGATCAACAAGAAGCACAGGCATCAGAGAGCCATTAAGGGCTGCAAGAGAAATTGATTACGCTTTTTGGCAATAGATACTGTGAACAGGTGTGCTGTGACTTTGCACTCCAAGTGTACTGGGGTCCAGAGAACAGGGAAGGTGGTAGGGTAGGTCTGTTAGGTGTGGCCTGACCAAGTGGCAGTTTTCTTTACACTCAATTCTCTTTGGGACTCTCCACAGGCTTGGTCCCCACAAAACATGCTAGGATTGCTATAACAGCCTCTTGCCTGTGGAGTGCCAGCAGTAGAGACACTTGTCACATTCTGCATAACTCTGGATGACTTGGACAGCTGTGTGGGCAACTCCTGGTACATTATTGTGGCATTGTAAATTCCTTGGAAATTCTTAGTGCTTCTAATGAATGCTTATCCATATCCTACGACTAAGTACAGAAGTCAAAAGCCTAAGGCTGAATCAATTCAGTCATCACAGGTTAGTTTAAGATGCATAGATAGAACCTATAAGCAAGTGAACAGACATTCACTTTTGATTCTGGAAATGCAGCCACATGCCAGTAGTGGCCCAGGACTGAAGCCGTAGGGTGCTAGCTGAAGCAGGCAGCTTGGGCCAAGGCTAGTCCACCAACTCTGCAATGAGGGATTTGCAGGTGAAGTGGGATGCTGGGGGACTGAGAGCAAAACTTGAATCTGGAGGGGATATGGGATAGAAGTTCAATAAACCAATTTAACCTAAATCAGTTAAATCTGATACTACATGCATCCAGGTTTATCTTAAACTGTTTCAGGCATTTTGAAAGAGATTTACATGCACTGAACTTGTTGTGTTACAAATTTGAATCTGTTTCTGACCACTTATACTAGTTTATATACAATTTCTGTCTCTAAACAAAGAGAATGTGGTCGTCTGTCATCAGGACTAGCTGGTCCCAGCTGGCTTATAGATATGCTGTGAATGAGTAATAAAACCCCAAGACGGGACATTAAGGTCCTCCTTGTAAAGCTACAAGATGCTCTTAGTAGACTTTTCCAAAATTGGGATTTTTAAAAAATGGACTACAGGCTTTTGATTTCTACAGGAACCAATTTCATTTACAAAGCAACTCCCAATATGAAAATGCAGGATATGCTTTTTTTTCCCCAAATACATAGCAGAGAGATATTAAATAGAAAAGCTGGACAAAAATGTCTTGAAATTCAGTAGATTTAAACTGACTATCTGAATTTATGTAGAGTTAATGGGTCTTTGCAATGAGAAAGAAGAGAGATGAGATGGTTGCTGAATACAGCAAAAAATTTAAATCCTGTTTATTAGACCACCATAATGGACACCCTATTGTGTAAATTAATTATGTATAACTTTAAGAGCATTAATTATTTTTTAAAAAAAATCTTGGAATTTAAATTCAGTGTAGGACTACAATGAGTAAAAAATGAAGATTACAATGAAGTGTAATGATGTTTTCTGCATTAAGTTTATATTGCTATTTTCCTCTTTATTAAACAATTTACATATTAAAACTATTAAATTCTTCTTTAGATATCACCATAGCTCTTTGGCATTCTCCAAATATTTCTTCCCAAATACTGAACAAAACAAGTATTAGATTAAGTGTAAATATGTCAGAATAACCAATAATTAAAGAGGAAACTGAAATAAAATGTGGACCTTTTATCCATAAATTAAACACAAACAGGAACACAGAAAGATACTAGTGCCTTTACTGAGGGTGAAAGTGTGAGAGAGAGGAATTCTGCAATTAAAAAAATCTGCAAAATCACTAGCAGGCAGCTGCTGAGTTCAAAGTCTCTTCATCATTTCTGTTCTATTTCAACCCTATTTCAAGGACCTAACTTGTGCTGGTCTTTTTATACCAGGGTCAGTTTGAGTCTACATAAATTACTTTTTTAGCTGTACACATTCTGAAGACTTGCAGCAGACTCATTCTCACTAACAGATGGGTGGCTGCTCTCCACCATATCTCTCCCAGAGGACCTGTGTTTGGATTTAGGATGACAAAAATACAGAGAGATTCCAGCTGAACATATTGCAGTCACCTGAAATTCAAGCACATGTAACTTTGTTTTTGTGTACCCTGATTTTGTATTGAACAGAGTTCGGAATGGATTCCCAATATGCTGTTTGAAAGCCCATAGATGTATACATACATTGTCATTCAGTACACGTAGTACTTAACAAAAACAAATTAGAGAGAGCAATAAGTGACCAATGTATGTACAATAAAAGCCAGTTATCCAGCATTTTACTAACCAGAATACTCAATTAAGTGGTATTCTGGCCAACTGGCCACATATGGGGTGGGGGAGGGGAGAACTCATACACGGCAGCCACCACCACCCTGTGTGCGAGTCTGTGCTGCCGCTGTTTTGGCCACCACAACAACCCCCATCCCCCCACCTCCTCTCCTCCCCCCCATCACTCTGTGTCTGGCAAAAACCATCCAGCCTCAGGTAACCAGAATTTTTAGATACATGGTACCCCCCATTCCCCACTCATGCTGGAAAACAGGGCTCTTACTGTACATATAATGTATTCATATGAGCACCTCTTGGTAAGTGGAAAATACCCAACCTACAGAAATCTAAAATGAATTGGAATTGACTGACCACCTGACTTCTTACTAGCAACCATTCAGGATTTAAAATAGTGAATCAGGGGGAAAAGTAAACAAATCGGCTACAGAGAAGAACACCTTAAGCAGAACTGGGATTGTCTAAAGTTTAAGTTCTGGATGCAATTTATTTAATTTCATGTATAACATTTGCTTAGCTCTGGTTAATTCTCCAGAGACATTACAGTGAAGAATCATAAGTATATATATAAACATAATACACAAAGACGAGATTCACCTGTACTAATATATGGGGACATAAGAAAAATAGTTAAGTTTTAATGTTTGCATGGAGCAAGTTGATCTGTAGGCACTGACTTATTGAGAAATAAATCAAGTTGATAATCAATTAGCATACTGGAACTTCATATGATGTCCCAAAAATGTAGAGATTGAAGACAAGAAACATACTGACAGGACCTGCATGAATCAGTAAAATAGAGTTCATCAGCTACAGGAGAACTATCAGGTTAATGTAGTTTAACCTAAATGATTTTATTATTATGTCTGCATTAAACTGTACATTATTTCTTAGCAATGAGGCAACAAGTTATTTATACAGGTCATCCCATTAAGTGTTGATAGTCTGTATGCCACTCCATAAGATCATTAGCATTTTTTAAGAGATTAAAAATGTGATTGGAAACGGTATGGTAACATTGCAAATGTTTACCTTGACACTTGGAAAAGCATTTGACTTGACACTGTGTAATATTTTATTAAGAGGACATAGTCAACTAGTAAGTAATAGGTCTCAAAATGTACTTGCAAATGGGAAATCAGAGTGTTTCT
The DNA here is from genome assembly GCF_030867095.1 of Alligator mississippiensis. NCBI lineage: Eukaryota > Metazoa > Chordata > Crocodylia > Alligatoridae > Alligator > Alligator mississippiensis. Next base: position 63,121,246 of record NC_081825.1, read on the forward strand.
ATAGGGCTCCCCAAAGGATTGATTTTGGCTCTAAGCTATTTAATGTTTATCAATAACATGAAGGACAACAAAATCATTACTGATAAAGTTTCCAGATAACCTAAAGTTTGGGAGCATGAGAAAATGATTAAGAGGACAAGTCTCTGCTACAGTGGAATCTAGGTTACTTTATAGGCTGGGTGTGAAAAAGAAACAATAAATACTTCAGTACAAGCATATTCAATACAATTCACTGCAAATATAAGGACAGCAATCTAAGAGACAAAAAGAATATAGGACATACTTACAGAATGGAGGCCTCTATCCTGGGAATCAGTAACTCTGAAAAAGATTTGGGGATCATAGTGTATAATAGTGTGATGTTACTGACAGAAAAACGTATGTAATCTTGAGGTGTTAAAAAAAAGCCTATCAAGTAGAGAGAGAAGGGTTGTATTATCTTGGCATATAGTGATAATTTAACCACTTCTGGAATACTATGTACAGTTCTGTTGCACACTTCACAGATGATGTTGATACACTTCAAAAGTTTCACAGATGGCCATGAAAGTGATAAGAATGTTGTAAACTGCCTCAAGAATTAGAGATTCACAGAAGTCAAGCCCTCATTTTATCAAAGACATAGGTACATAAATATGGAGCAAAAATCTGACGATAGAAGATTGTTTTTTCTAGCAAGAAAAATATAACAAGATCTAATAGTTGTGAAGTGAAATGAGAAAAAAATCAGATTAGAAATATGGTGTTAAGTGTTAACACAAATAGAAATTAACCACTGGAACACCTCACAAAGGATTAATGTAGATTTTCTATCACTATAGCTCTTTAAGTGAAAATAGGATACATTCTTTCTCAAAACAAATAGCTGAGTAAATCTGAAATCTGGCAGAAAGCATGGCATCTTAAGGACTAAATTGTTCAGAAAGAACAAACTAAGACATTTTAAAGATGATTTTTAAGATGACACCTTGACATACCTCCTTTCCAGAAGAAATGTAATAGTTCAATTACAACTAGTAAACTAGGAGTAGTAACTGATTAACTGAATCCTGATTCTCTTGTAATATACTGGAATAAATTATTGCCATAGTCCTCTTTTGGGATTAAAAATCCATACATTTGAATGTTTGTTAGAAACCACATATTAATTTTTAAATGTTTAAAGATTCTGTACTTTTATTTCAGAAACATTTCCTTGGTACTAGAATTGGCTCCTGGTATCTATAAAATAGTATTTTTTTTTCAGTAGCATGTAGCTGCAGAAGATGGGGTAGGCATGGCAACATCTTAAAAACTAAAAATTATCTTTCCTTTATCTAATAGGATTGATTCACAAGCCTCTAGTACCCTATGCCCTAAATAATGGACTAAAAGATTTAATTAATGACATATTAAATTTTTCTTTCTTGCATCTAAGAATGGAGCAGTAGAGGGAAATTCTACATTTGAGATACAAAATGGTATTTATTTTTAACTTTCTAACCCCCCCGGAAACTTTCAAACAGATACTGAGAAAATGCAAGTGGCAGCCACAGGTGCATGATAAATGCTATTTGTCACATGGTTCTGCAGCTCATCAAATGTAAGTTATCATGCAACATGATTATCAGGTGACCATCCTGCTCCAAAATAACGCATGTAATTCCTAGTGGTTTCAAATTGGTGCTCATCTCAAAATCTCCTTCCTTCCTTCCTAAATTAACCCAAATCATCTCCATAGCATGCATTCATTCCCATCTTGGCTGTTTCGCAGTCCAACTAACTTGGACCAGGAAAGGAAAGATGAATATGTCCCTGCTGTTAAGGGAGTTGTTTATGTAGTGGACATGACAAGCTAGAGCTCCAGCAACAAGGAATTTAATAGCCTTGTTAACACATCCATAAGATGGGAGAGAAACACCTAGGAGGCTTCCAGGATAGCTGAACAGGAAAAGTAAAGGACAGGGGAGTGTAAACAAGCAGGGTGTCTAGATGGGAAGAAAATGAAAAGACAAAATACAAGCAGGAACACTTTTGGGGCTCAGAAGAGAGAAGAGAGGAGATCTGGGTTAATTTTGGGCTTCTCAGTATTGTGCAGACTGGACTCAGGAAACTCTTTGGAAGAGGCAAGGTCTTTCTGCTCTATGTTCTTTGCCCTAGTAAGTGCTTCTATTGAAGAGAAAATGCTACAGTACTTAGGTTTTTGCATTGCAGTTGTTCTTCCCAAGAAAAGATGAAATTCTCTCAGAAATTCTCTCACTGGAAGCTAGTTCCTTGTGTCAGGGTAACTCACAACCATGAGAAGTTGGAAGCTGAAAGTCCAGGGTCTCAGAGTGGGAAGGAGCCAAGGGTCCCTGCTATGCTCTACCCCTAGCCTGGACTAAAGGAGCACTCAGACACTAGACACAGTTGCAGTGATACTGAGCAAGCATCCCCCTGGGGGGACTCCATAAAACATCTCACTGTAGAAGTTCAAATATTTACCATTGCAGTGGCTCTGAAGGACCCAACTGCCCTGTTACACATACATACATATATATACACACATATACATATATGTATTATTAACAAGCACATCCCTATGTGTTACAGTAATGTCATTTGCAAGGCCACATGATAACTTTAATTTGGCAGGCACTTTATCCCTTCTTCTATACACTATTAACTTTTCATCTCCATTGGTGCTTAACATTCTAACTTTGTGAGCAGTTTGAAACAACCATCATTTTTTTTTGCCATTAGCTGGCAAAGGAAATTTCCTTTTTCTTCCCTTAGTTGACTATTAAATACACATCTCTGTCTTTTCTTACTCTATATCACATAAAACCATTAAAAACACTCCAAAGTTTAAAGTAATTGTGCATACAAGCTAACCTATCAAAAGAACTGCAAATGGCAATTCTTGTAACGTTACAAGTTATTTTTCTTCTTATAAAAGTTCTAGTGCTTCTTAGAAAGGCAGTAGAATATATCGTTGTGATTTGGACTTGTTTGTATTGGAATGAAAATATTTTAAGGGACAGCTTAAGGTTCTTAAGTATAGAATCATAGAAAAACAGGTTTCCAAGGGACCTGAAGAAGTCATCTATATCTAATTAAACAGGATCTTCTATGCCTTACAGTCTTATTTGTGAAAAGAGAGTCATTTGAATTTCAACTATTGGAGAAATTCGTATTTCTTTACTTGCCACAGGTATCTTCTTTATAACTTTGAAGAATCATTTTTTTTAATTGCTATCGAATTTAGTTAGCAACTACCTGTGGCTCTAATTCAGGAAAGTATCCCTTTTCAGGACATACTCAAATACATACTTGTCTTGTGATATATCATTAAGTGTTATGATTAGCATATTCATAAGTTACAGTCCATGTTTATTCTTAGAAACACAAAATGTCTTAGTTTTTAATTATATGGACACAACATTTAAGAAATAGGAAGATTTTCAATAACATGAAGAAGTTTACTACCGCTATACTCAACAATAAAAGAAAATTTAATGATTCTTTTTAATCATGGGTGGGGGCTGAAAGTACCTGGGAGTAACTAAAATCCCTTTACTGTGAATATTATTCAGTTAACAAAAACAGTTTCAAATTGTCCTATACTTGGTAATGGATTATTTAACTGATATAAAATTGCCAACTTTAGAGTGATAGTTGACTCCAAAGAGAAAAATAACTGGGACATGATTTAACATGCCCAACAAAATAATTTTCATCAGTAAACAAACAAGGTAAAGTATCACAATTCCTATCCAATTTGCTAAGAACTACAAATCCATTTAAGGAAAAAAAATAAATAACCACGGACAGGAAGAGAGCCAAGTAATAATACAGGGAGAACAGTTACTCAGATGCACACCAAGTGAGCACCCAAAACTAAAAATATCCCAAATAGTCAAAAGTTCCTGAAAGATAAAATAAGAGGCATCACCAGGTCACAAGCAATACAAAAACCATTAATACCAACTCATGTGGTCTAAAAGCAGGTTTTCCATATTAAACCTTGTATAGAGGATTAGGTAAGTGTGGTTAAAAGTCTTGGTATATTCCAGAACAGAGAATATTTCAGAATCTGAGAGGAGAAGAGTATGGGAATGACCCTGCATCCTGTAAAAGCTTTATGCCGTATAAGAAAAGCATCTTAGACTAGCAGAAGAGTAACCATTTTTCCTCAAAGCTACAGTAGAACCAGCTTAAGGATTTTGGATATTAAAGGGTTCATGCAAACCTTCACCACATCATAAACCAATAGCAGCATGTCCAGGCAATCGCTGATGCTGTGAGCCGCATGCAAAACCCAATATAAGTAACTCTGGTGGGACAGGGAGGCCAGATCAGAAAAGTCTGGGGGTCTGGGGGGGAAGAGTTGTCTGTTTAGAGGTGGCAGGGGTCAGTGGACTAAAAATAGGGTTAGGGTTAGGAGGGTAGGAAGAGCACAGCCCCAGGTCTGGGGCAAGTGGTTGGTCTTTCCCAGACCCAGGGCTGAACTTTGAACCTGTACAGACATTCACTGGATTAGGTTAACATATTCCCGATCAAAATTAGTTCACCTACTCGGGCAAATTAAGATTTAGCCTGATTTAAACCCTCCCTAATGTCTGCATAGATGGGCACTTAGATTGACCAAACCATACTTAGGTTGATCTAACTGTAACATCTGCATGTACCCAAAGGTAATAAAGCTGAGGTCAAAAGACTCATTATGCATTATTTACATGCTACTAAGGGTTCTGCACTATTTAGGTACAAGGTGAGGAAATCATTAAGGTTCAGGTCCTGCAGGGATTCACAAAAGTTTACTTAATATTATACATCACATGTAATTATCTTGATTTTACTGTAATGTTAATGTAAATTTAAATACATGTTTAAACCTCAGCAGGATCAAGGCCAACTAGTAGAAATAGTTTTGTATTTCTATTATCTCTATTATTAATTGAAAATATTATTATTATTTTAATTCCTTTACTAATATTTGGAGGGAAGTTTTTATATTCCAAGAGAGCCTATTTGATGTCCAGTTCTCTTTGAAAATGGGAGGTGGGTGTTATTTTCCTTTGAAAGTATTTTTTATATTGTTATGTACAATAGCAGAGCAAACATACATTTGTATTATAGCAGCTAATAAAGCTGTGAATTGTCACTTTTTTCTTCTTGTGTTGATATGATGATAGTCTACTTGAAGTCTGTGTCTATCTTGTGGCCACAATTAATTGCACAAAACCCTGACACATTAATTTATTTGTTGAAGGTGCAGTGTTCTTCTACACAAGCCTTTGTGATAGAATTCCCTTTCTTCACCCCATCCCCACCCCCTTGGATTTTAGGATAGGAATCCTACTCCATACCTATCAGCATACATTCATCTGATATTTGTAAAAAAGTCCAAAAGACCAAATACAATATTAATTTACATATTATGGTATAGAGTACCAATAAAACTAACAAACATAATCCTAGGCAGAGTCAGTATTGTGTGTACAATAGAATGGCAATGCTTTCTAAAACAGTGCAATAAAACATAATGAAGAACAAACCTCCAGAAGCTCAAAGATGCATCTTGAATGTCAGCTGAACCTCTCTGGTCTGAATATCATTTTGGAAAATAGAAATCCAAAAAATAAGCTGTTAGGGTGACAATATTTGGATCTTGGAGAGCAATGGATTTGCAGCTGAATAAAAAGGCTGTAACCTGTGGCCTAGCAGAGCTGCTAACCACAAGGCAAAATGATATATTAAAACTAACATTGTGAGATGCTTAGGCAAGCAGATTTTGCTTATGAATGCTTATGCTAAGCCAGCAATTTGCTTATGCTAAGTAATCATCTTAACTGTGTCAACCATTTTCAAGTGAGTCTGTGTAAGTTTGTGTGTTGTGAATGAGGTGAAGCCTTAGCAATGTGGAAGATGGTACAACATGGAAATGAAAAACAGACTGGAATGTGGAAGACAACACATAATTGGTAACAGGATCCAAGATGAATATATGCAAAAGGGCAAATGGTGATTGTTGAAGAAGTTTCCAGGTTTTAGTCAAAGTCCGCCCATTGACCAAAGTAAGTTCATGGCCTTCATAGCAAAACGGCATGTAAATGAATGAAATGCATTGGCAGTTCCATGCTAATGAAGCAAACAGTAAATAAAGTCAGAGCTTGAGATGGGAGGAGAAATGGGTGGAACAGAAGGAGGGACAGAGGTGGAACAAATGTTAATGAACATGAAAAAAAGTGTATAAATGTGGAAAGAACTATTGTTCATTGCAGGTACCTGGTTTGTTGGTTTTTTGGGACCTTTGTCTGAAGCTGTTTCCATTCTGAATAGAGCTATTGCGAGCAGTGTGTGCTGGTGATTGCTCCCTGCTTGCTCTGGCTAATAAGTAACAGGATCCATGAGCAACTGGATCGTTGTCTCCCTAGTCGTTGGGCGCTGCATGGAGTCATGGTTTAACATAAGCTTTAAAATAGTTTTTCTCGTGATATTTTGATATTATTAATTGGTTTTGATTAATGAAATTCCCCAATGTGTTCATCTAAAAGTCTTAATATATTTAGTAAAAACAATTTATACTCCACAGAGTTCATCTGAACTAGCCATCCTGCCCAGATAAATGTTCACTGGAAAAATCCCCCATACTCTTTAACACTACAGAAAAGAGAAACAACCCTTTTTGTATTCTTTAATCTATACCCTTTCCAAATGCACTCAGGATAAACTGGACTTTGGAGCTTCTTTTAAAGGTTTTAATGAGACAATTTGTGCTGGACTTTTTCACTACATCAAAATTTACCACAGTGGTGATATTTCAAATTTGGACAAAGCACAGTTTGTTTGGGCTTTTTTTCCCTGCCATTGGGGAAGGAGGCAACAATGAAAATAGAGTGTTTGCAACAGTTCATTTTTTATAGTTCAGCCAATTTTTAATTCTGCAAGAGAAAAGAGGTCTGAAATGATGAGTTCTAAGTTGGTAAATTGGAAGTGACCAAAACCATTCAAATAAAAATTTGAATAAAGCATATGTAGGCAAGGGATGCTTCAGTGCCAAGTTTCAGCCTAACATAAATTATAACAACTAAGTTATTAACCCCTCAGAAAAACTAACTATAGAATGGAAAATCTGACAAGACATTTCATTATGAAATTGCTGCTGTAATTATAGCAACAAAAGAAAAGACAGATAACACAAGTTTAGGAAACCAACAATTCACTCAGAAATTGGTCCAAGAAGAATCTTATGGGTCTTATACAAGCTGTCAATTAAGTGTCAGCTTTAACATTTGGCATCATTTAATGGAGTAATTGAGTTTCAGAAATAGAAACTCAAGCTTAAAAGGGCTCCTGGAGCTACTGATGTAAGCCAAATTAGAAAAGTCAGATCATGATTCAACAAAGAATTGCAAAATCTTTTGTTTGTTTGTTTGAATCAAGTCCTTTGGACAATTTAAAGATAGGTTTCAAGTAGAAACCCAACTATCAGAACATGTCTGAACATTTTAGAATACAAAGATAATACATGTGCATGTGAGCTGACAGATATAAAATATGAGACTACCTTATAAAATGTGTGGGGAAGGGGGAGCCTATCCACTCCAGGGCAAGAAGCATGGGGGAGGAGGGAAAATCCTCCCCTCTTCTTTCCATGCATGCAGGGAGCAGGGAACACCCTGCCCAGCCACAGTGCAGCCCAGGGTCTCTCGGGAATAAGCGAGAAGCAAGTACCCCCTTCTGCCCTCCCCCTCTCCCCCCCGCCCCCCCCCCCCCCCGCAAGCTTGCTGCTGCCCAGGAGACCCCAGGATCTGTCTGGTCGGGCAGGGTGTCCCCCACTCCCTGTATGTGTGGGTGGGAAGTAAAGGGAGATTTCCTCTCCCAGCCCCCACTTCCTGAGCTTGCTGCTGCCAGGGAGACCCTAGGGGTCCTGGGGAATGATTCCTTAGTAGAGACATCTAATTCCTTCAGTGATACTGCTGACCAGAAAGAGCTTCCCCAGTTGGTGAACATCAGCACTACAAGCTGTTATGACTTTTTTTCCTCCTGACAGCCTGCCCTTTGCACGGGTGGCTATGCATATGGCATGATACCTTCATTGTTCAAGAAAAGCTGTGCCACAATTGGAATGTCATCTGTATTGACCCATAACAACCTCTGAACTGTTACACTGTTAAGGTCCCAGCTTAACCAATAACTATATGTCAAAATATCTGTCACCACCATCATGGGAAAGCAATGGAGTAACAAAAAGCACAGAAAGAAGTGCGAATCAAGAATGCATGAAATACTGCAAGTTTAGAAAGTGGTTCTTTGAGTTTTGATGATTGAGGCATTCAATTCCCTTGCTTACACTGATTCCAGAGATAAGTCAGTACACTAATATTATCTGAAGAATTACCATGAACAAATTGTGCACAAAGTCTTCACATATTTACATCTTCCTATTCATGAAATGTGCTTTGAAAATAAACTTTGAATTGCTGCCACAGTGTTAATACTATCCTCTTAATATCTCTGCTTAGTATTTCTTTTCACTTCAGCCATCTGGATAACAAGGTTGTATGGTAACATATTAATTCATCTATTTTGTTTTGGTGCAAATTGTTTTGATGATGCCAAAAAATTATAAGCATTTACTGAGCAGATAATACTTAAAAACCAATAAATATAAATTAAATCAACCAAAAAAACCACAAAACTACAGTGAAACAATAGCCCATCAAGAAATCACATGCATAATGTAACGAGGCAGACAATATTTTAAGAATCTCTCAATGTCTGGTTTCTACTTTGCGTGCATCTTTCTGAACCAGGCATTCCATGGCCCAATGATTTTACAGAATGGCAAAAGGAGAACTCTGCCCACTTTTCATATCTCTTGGCTGTTGCAATCTAATTCATAGTAGCATTACCAAAGCAATTTGCCCTTCAGAAATGCTCAGTGGACCACATACATGTTATTAATTTTGGTATTTGATACAGGATTGATCCATATCACAGCAGATTTTATGAGAACCAAACTAAAAAGTGCTTTTCTATGTACATTCTGAAGGTATACTGAACCGTAATTATTGGAAATTTGGCAGCTGTTTCCATTCAAATTCATTACCTATATATTTTCCAAAACATAAAAAATTAAAAAATTAAAAAACAAAAGGTATTAGGCAATATTACCTGCAAAATAGTTTCTGAAAATGACAATTCATATGGATTTGGGGGTTTATTTTACCTTGTAAATATACTTATACAGGATATTTTTCAACATCAAGCTGAACATTTTGCTATCTAATTTGGACGTTACATAAAATGAAATTAAGCATACACATGCATTTAATTATTACCTACATTTCCAATTTTTTTTTTTTTTTTTTTTTTTACAGTTTATTATATGTTGATGTACAATAAGCATTTAAAAACAAGAAGGTGACATTGCAGACAGTTTTATCTTTCCCATGGTAAGTAAAGGTCAAATGGTAAAATCTTCACACTTATTAACCCTGATGCATTTGTAATTAATAGTAAATTGATAATTATGAAATTGTTTAGAAGTACTTCATAAAATCATAAATGAACATTATTTTGATTCTAAGAAAATATTAATTAAAAAAACTTTCATATTTCCTGTTCTCTTTACTTGATCTTATCTGTTAGCTATTTTAAGAGCAATGCTAGACATTTGTATCTGACATTAAAATTAAAATTTAAAATACTGCTGGTCCCATCCTAAGTCTCTGGTAACCTAAGCATCCAGCAGTGAAGTAAAACATTTTAAAACTGATCTACTTATATGTACTTCTACATTAGTGAGACTGTACAGGAAGTTTGGATAACTAACCTCCAGTCTTGTTAGAATTTTTTTCTAAACTGTCAGCAGAGATTTCACTGTCTATGGGACATGTTAAAAATGCAACTGATTCTATCAGTGATAGAACCTCATGATATTTCTCCAACACAAATGCCAGCTGGGTGAAATGCACTTTCCTTTAGGTTTCATTATAAACCTACAATTTCAGCCAGATCTCAGAAACCACTGAAAAACTATCACATTTTGTGAGAATGCTTAATTGCAAAAACTCTCCTCCTTGTATCTGATGAGAACTACCATTTCCTGACTAATGGTTCTCATGACCTTTCAAGTCTTGTGGGAAGTTCAAAGAACTGTATTTCCTTCCCCTTTCTCCATGCCTTGAGACAGGAGACCTAGTCCCTTTCTCTTTAAAATATCTCTATATGAGCCTCAGATGAGCTATTCTATCCTATCCCCAAAAAACTATGTGAAGACTGTGTTCTGCATGAAAGAAGACACTGCTGTGATGAAAATCCTGGTCTTCATCAAACTGTTCAATTTGATGAGGAGCTCAGCTGCTCCTGGAGGAGGTTGACATTTTTCAAACAAAAATATTTTTTTCAACAAGAGAACACACTATTTTTAGAATTCTTCTCAAAGCCTCAGAGACATTTCTGAGGCATGGGTTCCATTTCCAGTGTCACAGGTTTGTTATTTAGCACTAGAGTAATTCACCCAATTTCTTGGGAAAGTGCAGGGAGGTGGGGTATGGAGTACAGGCATGGGCAGATTTAGGATTTTGAAAAACGGGGTGCAGATGGTGAGATATTTCATCACATATAATACAACATATATTTTTCTCCAGTTAAAAAAAAAAAAAAAAAATAGAAGCTTTACTAATAAGCTAAGGACCCAGAGCTATATTTTCAGTTTAAAATTGAAGTAAAAAAGTTATAACTATATTGATATGCACATTAGTTTGCTATGTTATATATTTATGCTTAACAACAAAATGAACTAGGCAAAATATAGTCAAATACGTTTTTTCATTAGTCTCATAGTTGATAGCATTAAATGGACATCTCTTTTTTTAGATACATAAAAAAATCAAGTCTTCTCGAGCATCTTAGCAATGCAGCCAATGCTGCATTGAAAGATATTTCCACACCTGAGTTAATGTTTTTAGCTAGAGTTAAAAACAATGTCCAGGATTGTGTAATAGGAGCTACATTACCAAGAACAGATAACAGAACTGCAGAAAAACAGATAGCTTGATTTGTGTAATATCATAACCATTAAAGAGGAGAAAATGTCATCAACACCTATGGAATGCTGAGTTTAGGAGGAAACAGGTAGATTATCATGAGCCATAAAGTCAAATGACTCCCTCACTGCTGGCTGAACAGAGATGCTGCTGCCATTGTCAGGCATTTGGCTTTAAACTTTGGAACTAAGTACAGACATTTGGGGAGGTTAAATCGGGTTCAAAACAGTCACCTGATTTAAACTTTGCTCATCTGGGTGCTGACTTACACTTACAGACCTAGCCTCAGTGACCGGCAATCAGTCTAAGCCTGTAACTATACAGAAGTTCCAGGCACACAAACTGGCCTCAAACTGCAGAACCTGGCTTAAGATAAACCTGGATCTATGTTGTATCAGATCTTATTTAAGTCAAACCAGTGCATGGAACTGCTGTTCACTTCCCCTGCCACAGCCCCAGGGCTGGGAAAACTCAGCCACTGGACCCAACCCCAGGGCTTCTCTTTTCACTCTTACGACCCCCTGCACTGGTCTATTTTTGGCCCACCCCTCTGGCCTTCTGCCAGGTCTCTCAATCCCCATCCCACAAGCCACTCCAGGTACAAGCTGCTTTTATCAATGTTTGCTACTGCAGAAGCCAAGCAAGTCAGTCCACATGGGGGGAGGGGTACAAGGAATAGGGGCGTTGGTTTCACTGTGGGGAACCCCAAGCCCACCCATGGGTCATGCCTACCCCCCACCACACCCCACCTGCAGGTTACACTTTTTCCCATACTCTGGCAGACCTTCAATCTGCTCCAGCCTGCTGGACCCCCAAACAACCTGCCTCCCCCCCCCCGCCATCCTGACTTACCTGATATCAGGCAGTCATTTTGAATCAATTTAACCTCCTCCTAATGCCCCCCATATGTCTGTAATTAGCCTGGGTGGACCAGGAATCAAAGGGGGAAGCAACTGCACCACTATATTCCCTCCCCAATAAATCATTCAGATTTTCCCTTAGGCAGAAGCAACTATTGGACAGCTGAAAGAGATGGAGTCTTGCTTGCATTTGAGGATAGTCACAATCACAACCCTGCAAAATTGAAAAAGTCCTAGTAGTTGCTCTACAAAGCAAAGCCATCAGTTTAGATTTAACATGCACATGTTCACACTGAAACCAATTAAATCTGTGCAGTTTTAGATCCTTTTCTGTACCTAGTTGCCACTGATAATCACCTCTAGTGGTACTTTTGGTTAAGCTCCTTCATGTACTTGTTGCTAAATTTATTTAGAAGGAATTATGCCCTGTTTAAATAATTAATACTATGACATCTTAGTTCTAGCAGATTCTCTAAATACCTTTTTTCTGAAATAATAGCTGCTTAAATTTGACTCATGAAAAATACTTGGACAGAAAGAAGCTACTGTCATTCTGCTTGACTAAGATATTTTAAATGTTTTTTAAAGACTATGAAGTTGCATATTCAAATGAGGACTTGGTACTCTTATATTTAGTAAATGAGATCATATTAATATCTATGTAATGATAATTTTTCAATTGTTTATATATTTGTTTAATAGCTTTACTGTTTGTTTGGTCTTGGAACTACCTAATGAGTTTCAAAAAATTAAAACTGTCCTGTATTTTTTCAAAAAAAGGATTGCCGTTCTGCTAAGCTGCAAATAGATGAGAAACTCATGAATATAAAATGAGCAGAAAACTCTTTAAACTATTTGCACACATCTACAGTCTTGATGATAGCACACTGAATACCCGCATCATAATACCCTTCATCAGCTAGAAAATAATTACATATTTTTCTTGCACTGTACGTTTTAAAAAAGAAATTAAGCAAAAGATAAAAAATATCCCTCATGCCTAAAAAGACTAGTTACTCCTGTACTGTATTTTCTCCAATCTTTCTTATGGAATATACAGCTAATAGAAGCTTTTCCTCCCCTCACTCATTTCTGAGTGATGTCCAAAGTGAAGGAGCTTGGTGTTGACAACTTCTGTTTTAGCAAATGTTTCCAAAAACTAAAAGCCAGGAAGGAACACACATAGTTATTTTAGGCAGAGCTAACATCACATCTCAACCCTCTTCTGAGTATCCATCTAATGTCACTAGACAGAAGCCAAAGGTGAACACTGGGTAGTCTGTGTAGCCTAGAATATGACAAACTTTCCACTTCTGTATGTGGCTAAAGAGATTATTAGAAGAGAAGCAGTATTCATACAGCCAAACAAATGAAAACTTTATTTTTTTTTGAGCTCAGTATAGCTGATAAATAGTTAATTTGTCTTCCTTTTACATCCCTTTGTACTTGGCTGGCCAGACACACCAACAGGCAATGGCAACAAAATCAGTGCTGTACAAGCCAACTTCTAAATAGGAACAATGCCACTGTTTGTTGCCTTGGCAGAGGCAACTCAGGAATAAGCATGCTGCTCTTAACCAACCTCACAGAAAAAGCAGAAAAGGAAAGTTAGTAATATTCACTGTAAATTTATTTTCCTGATTTTTTCAGAAAATATTTAATATAACAAAAATAAATTTACAGTTTTTCCAAGCTGACAGCACATCATCCACTAGAAATTCTGTCAACCAGTGACAATCAAGCTGAATGGTTCTTTCAAATTTATCAGCATTTTGTACAATGACACCTGTTTCTTCATGGTTGCATGAGCTACTGCTATGGTAAATTCCTCTTTCCAGTTATTAAAGACAATCTAGGGGTCCAAAGCTAAATACTAACATGACTGCTAACAGATTCCATCAGTGGCTGTTTGCACAAATAATTCAGCTTTAGTTTTGAAACCCTGTAGATAAAAAACTAAAACAAAATGCAAATTTACATTGCTTGACATGACAGGAAGTGTATGAAATATTGAGTAGCTGTCCTGTCCTGTAACACATCACAATGAACTTGGCCTGAAGTGAACTCCCAAAGAAATCCTAGAAGGCTCAACAGTAATGTTTATTACTATGCTAACATTATTCTTGGACAGACGCATCAAGAATAAGTCTCTATCGGTTTAAGCATCATCATATTTAATGTTTGTTGACAATAATACCATTTTATGAACACGCTAATTTTAAAATATATCTTAATTTCAAGCTGATTGTGGTAGGAATCAGCTTTCCAGTGTACACAGCTCTAAGCCCCAAAGAAGCCCTCAAAGGCCCAGAACTGGGTGAAGCTAACAAGAGAAAGGAAGATCAGGATTATAATGCTCACTGATGGCTAGAAAGTGATATTTAGAGGTTTGCCTTTAGGAACTGGCTTGTAAGTAAAGTAGATATTCATTACAGCAATGATCCAGGGGAACAACAAGAGTTAATTGGTTACCAAAAGCCTGTTTGTGATGAAGTTTCCTTCAAGGTCCCCTGTGTATGTAGCAAGCAGACACATAGTTTGGAAAATTGAAGACACATCCCACACTGTTCCACAACATGAACAGTGTACCCAAACAGAGATAAGAGACCCTGCAGCATTGGTGTTAGGTCACAGTGACCAACTGCAGAGCCCTTGGAATATCCAGTTTTTGTGGAAGGCCTAAATTTGGAGCCCCAGTAAATAACTAAATTAAGATATGTGTATGTGATGAGTTTGTTGGAATAAAGGAATATGTTGACAGAACAGAACACAGTATGATAACCACAGGGAGACCAATCAATGATGCCTGGGAGTGAAGAGTCATCAGAGAGGAAAAAAGAACACAAAAGGAGGGATTTCAGAGTAGCAAAGGGTCCCTGAGAGGGGAACCCGAGGCCACCATGGACAGAGGGCACACCACAAGCCCATCTCACCCACCCCACTCTGGGGGAAGGGAGGTGAGCCTCAGCCCTTGACCTCCAGGCTGCTGACATCTGACATTCAAGAAAACCACAGGCTAAAGATCAGACACTAGTGAGATTTCATAGACATTAGGGCTAGAAGGGACCTCAGAAGATCATCGAGTCCAGTCCCCCGCCCAAAGGGCAGGAAGCCAGCTGGGATCATAAGATCACAGCAAGATAAGCATCCAATTTTCTCTTGAAGGTGTTCAATGTAGGTGCTTGAACCACCTCCGATGGCAGGCTATTCCAGACCTTGGGGGCTTGGACAGTAAAGAAATTCTTCCTTATGTCCAGCCTGAAATGGTCTTGCAGGAGTTTATAACCATTCAACCCGTCATCCCTTGGGGCACTCTGGTGAACAAACGTTCCCCCTGATAAACTATAGGTGGCCATCAGATCACCCCTGAGCCTGTGCTTATCCAGACTAAAGAGCCCCATAACTCTCAGCCTCTGATCATAAGGTCTGTTTTCCTGACCTCTGATCAAGCATGTGGCTCCTTTCTGGACTCTCAAGCTTCTCCACATCCTTTTTGAATTGTGGGGTCCAAAACTGGATGCAGTACTCCAGCTGCAGCCTCACCAAGACCGAGTACAAGAGGAGAATGATGTCCCGGGATTTGCTTGAGAAGCATCTATGGATGCAAGCCAGGGTTTTGGTCACTTTACTAGCCACAGCATCACACTGAAGGCTCATGTTCATCTTGTGGTCAATGACGACCCCCAGGTCTCTTTCTTCTGTAGGGTTAGCCAGTGTAGCACTGCTGAGCCTATAAGGATGCTGCAGGGTTTTTCTCCCAAGGTGGAGAACCTTGCATTTTTCAGTGTTAAACACCATCAGGTTCTCATCTGCCCATTTACTGAGCCTGTCCAGGTCAGCCTGGATCGCCCTCCTGTCTTCAGGTGTGAATGCTTTGCCCCAAAGTTTGGTGTCATTGGTGAACTTGGCCAGTCCGGTTCTGATTACAATGTCCACATCATTAATGAAGATGTTGAACAATATGGGTCCAAGGACAGAGCCTTGGGGGACCCCACTGGTCACAGGGCACCATGACAATTGACTTGCATCAATTACCACCCTCTGGGTCTGACCACAGATCCAATTTCCCAGCCACCAAATTGTGGTGGACCCAAGGCCACAATTGGCCAGTTTCGCCAAGAGATGATCATGGGGTACCACATCAAAAGCTATTTTAAAGTCGAGATATATGACATCAATCTCTTCTCCCTTGTCCAGGTGATAGGCCACCTGGTCATAAAAGGAAATGAGATTGGGCAAGCAAGACCTACCCACAACAAGCCCATGCTAGCTATTCCTCAGGATATTGGTGTTGGCCAGTCCATTAAG
Organism: Alligator mississippiensis; assembly: GCF_030867095.1. Classification (NCBI taxonomy): domain Eukaryota; kingdom Metazoa; phylum Chordata; order Crocodylia; family Alligatoridae; genus Alligator; species Alligator mississippiensis. The sequence continues at coordinate 63,137,432 of NC_081825.1, forward strand.
GATGGCGTCTTTAATAAACTTTTCTAAGACCTTCCCTGAGACAGAGGTCAGGCTGATGGGCCTGTAGTTTGCCGGATCCACTTTCCTCCCTTTCTTGAAGATAGGCATCACATTGACCTTCTTCCAGTCTTTGGGCACTACATCAGAGCACCAGGAGTTCTCAAAGATCCATGCCAGGGGCTGGGCTATGATGCTCCCCAGCTCCTTGAGTACCCTGTGGTGTAGATTGTCAGGGCCAGCTAACTTGAAGGTATCCAGCCTCTCAAGGTGTTCCTTCACGAGGTCAGCATTGATGGAGGGAAAGGGATCTCCCTCACCCAGACCTCCCTGTCCCGTAGTGGGCACGGGCTTCCCATGGGACTGATGAAAGACCAACACAAAAGTACCCATTTTAATAGGTTGGCTTTTTTCTGGATGTCAGTTGTCCCATCTGGTTTAGCAGGGGTCCAATCTTGCCCTTGCTTTTACTCTGGCTCCCCACATATCTGAAAAAGGACTTTTTATTGTTCTTGATACTCAAAGCTAGTTGGAGTTCAGTTGCAGCCTTGGCTTTCCTGGTTTGCTCCCTGCAGGACTGGACAAGTGCAGAATATTCCTCCTTGGAGGTGAATCCCAACCTCCATCCTTTGTAGGCCTTTCTTTTTAGCCTGAGGAGGTCTACTAGATCCTTGGAGAGCCAGGGGGGCTGCTGTGCCCTCTTGCTGCCATTCCTCCAAGATGGAATAGAAATAGCTTGTGCGTTGAGGATCTCTCCTTCACGAGATGTACCTTTGCCTCTGCGACAGCCCTAAGATTGGTAGATATAGAACTTGTTTTTGCCTTACCTGCATTTTTCTTATCTGCTATCGCTGTAAATCAATAAAATTTGCCTATTATCGAATGGAGAAGTCATGGTCGGTCTGAGAAAAAAGTATCTACATCAGTGCCAACAACCACCAGATGACCTCCTCAGCCTTTGCATGGAGTCTGTAAGGAAGAAGTGGTAGGTTAGAAGTCCTACTTATTTATTTTTCAATATTTACTTTTTATTTAAGATCACAATGGAGTTGGGTTCATAATGAATTCAACCTGTTTGATACATGAAATATTTGTTTCAGAAAGCCTCTAGCAACAGAAGGGCAGTAAATGTAGTTAAATGTAAAAGTAAATATAGCAGATTGAAAGTATGTTACAATTAAGGGGGGAAAAGCTCTATAAAGATAAATTATATGTATAGAGCAGATGGGAGAAAAAAAGGACATGGAAACAGATGAAAACATTATTCTAAAGCAGGAAAGATTTATCAAGACAGCAAGCACTGTGAAGAACAGTTTATTGTTGTCCACAGCAAGAAATGTTGGGCTCATGTCCCTGTGAAGGATAGAAGCAAATGCTTTTAGGCTTTGAATGGATATAAACTCCATTATGGTAGGGCATCCTGTCCTATTCACAAATGAGTGAAATTAATAAACAGAAATAAAAATTATGAAAAAAATTACACAATCATGTTGAAACACCTCTGAATAAGACTGGTATGCTTTATAGTATAAAACTCACAAGACCGAGCAGCACATAAATGCCACTGATAGGAAACAATGTTTTAAGCAGCCTGTATTAAGATATGCTCACACATATTTATCACATAAATTATAACATATGCTTAATGGGACTTGCAATAAAAATATTTTAATGGCAAAAGACAGAATGGAAAACATGTTTTGAATCAACTGGTTTGCTTGGCTAGCACAGTACAAGAACTGACAGTGGAAGATCAATGATTATTAATAGCAGTGTCAAGTAACAGAGAACTAATTCATTAGTTTATTGCATCTCCTATTTATATTAACACGAGGTCTATGAATGCATCGTTTGCAAATAATTGTCAACAATAAGTATATTTTATATAAATTGCTTATCAGCTTACAATCTCATGTTAAATCCTAGTGTTAAAGCATTTAATGATCTGCTTTAGTATACTTGTTGCAGAGTAATACTGAGTATTTGTACAATATACAGTGACAGTGAAACAACAACAAAAAACAAACACTTTTGACCCTCCTTTCTCATTTTTGTACTCATAAGGCCCCTTGCATGTTACACTTAAGATGTGATTAACCAGTTAATCATGTCTTAAGTAGTAACCCAGCCACACACACATTGAATTAATGGCACAATAATACACGGAATAAGCCACAGAGTTGTTGCACAGTTTTTATCTAATAACTTTGTGGCTAGTTTCCATCACACCATAAACTGAACATGTGGCCAGTACTGGAGCCTTGAAGGGCTCCCTGAGGCTGAAAGTGCCTGTCAGCTGATCAGGGCCCCCAGCTGTGGCAGTGCATCAAAGCCACAGGTCTCCCTGTGCTTCTGCAGTCAGGAGCCCCAGACAGACGATTCATACACTCAGCTGTGGGAGTGCATGGGAGCCCAGGGCTCCATGTGCTCCCATACCTGTGAGCACCAATCAGCTGACTGGTGTTCCTGGCCATGGAAGTACCACATGCTGGTGTGCAGGAGGATCCTGGGCTTCCCCTGTGCCAGCAATATGGCACAATAGGGATCTGATCCCCAGTCCCATAGTCGCACCTCCTACTGTGCACGTGAGGCATGGCAGGGCATGTGATTGTTGGGCTTGCAGATCGGATCCCTTTGCTCCTTTAATGGAATATCTGCCAAATGCCAAAGTTTCCTCTTGCATAGTTTTAAAGAATATGATCTTTGTCCAAAGCCCAGGGAAGTCTACTACTATTACTACTACTACCATTATTATTAGTGCCCAATAGTAGTTGGTCCTTTCAAGCATAAATCATTTAGAAAACATTGTTGGTTTTTTTCCCTATTCTCCAATAAGGAGCAACTAATTCTCTCTGCAATATAGTAAAGAATAATATTTTAAGATCAATCATATTACAGTAACATTACAGTTATAAACTCAATTGTGGCCAAAATGGTAAAGAAATTAAACGTATTATTTGATTTTAATAAAATAGGACACGAGTCCTGAAGGGAAGATGGAAGCTCCTTTGACTATCCAGGCGGATGTTTGTTTCTCCCAGCTTTTACTGGTTTCCTCTCTGTCAGAATCAGTCTGTTGGAGGCTTCATGCCCTTCTGTCTGAAAAATCAGAAGAGCACAGAGCTCAGTGCCCTCTCCTAAGGGAGAGGCTGACAAGAGCTCTGTGACAGAACAACGAAAGAGTCACTGTTCTTAAAACACAGCAACCGTTCTCTGCTCTGAGAATTATTTCTGTGTTTTATCCTGATGTCAATGTAAAAATGCATAAAGCAGTCTGGGGAACAGGGACTGAAACTCAGAACTTCCCCCCACTGCATGCTGTAATTGTTAGGCTTCAATCATGCCACTCTTGCTTACTCTTCTAACCTCAGGGCTTGCATTCTTTGTTTCACCCTAGCTACCTTCACCTATCCTATTGCTTCATGCCTTTCTGGGAGGCAAGAGATAGTCATATGAACCTCTACAGGCTGATGAGGGAGTTTAACTTAAGTCCCTTACTTCCTGGGCAAACATTTTAATCACTAGGCTATTATATATAAAAAAGTTACCTCTCCTTCAGCTCTGTTTTCAGAGAAAGTGGTTGTTTCATCTGTGTGCTGAACACTGTTGTCAGTGCACATTAGGGGCTCTTTGAGCAGTCTTGCACCCTCGAAAGACCTGGCTCTTCTTTGCCCAGTACCTGTATTCAAATGGGACTTAAGTAGGAGCTACTTGTGAACAAGCAGCACTATTGCTTTTGTCCAAGCTGCTTAGATTAGGATAGTTTTTAACATGCACCAAAGGCAGAACTCCACAATTCTAATGAGCCGTCAAGTAAAAAAACAAAACAAAACAAAACAAAACAAAACAAAAAACAAAAAAAGGAGGTACACATTATGCACCTTCAGCATGAGGCAGCTGCTATGCAAGGATTTTTAGATCCAAAAGTACAAAGTTCAAATAAGCTCATTTTTACATTATTTATCCTTTAAAAGATCTGACCCTCCACCTTTAACTATTCCAAAGCCAGTACATATCTAATCTGATCTCTTATCTGAATTAGAAAATAGAGACAAATATCCCCTGTCCTATTGTACACATTGCCAGCTTTTCTTGCTATTTCTAGAATTAATCCTGTTCATTTAAAATTGATGAAGATGAGAGCTTGAAATTTAAACATAGGCAGATTTGTCAAAAGAGAGGGGGAACAAAACAGCTTTTAAAACTAATAAAAAGCAATTTAGGAAAGTTTGAAAAGTGCAAAAGCATTATTATAAAAAATTTAATGCTTTGGTATTTGGAACATTTCAGTACAGCACAGAGCAAAGAGCCCATGACTCACATAATATATTATAACAATTTAAATCAAGATTTTACAAATGCTTTGACACCATTTCCAACTTTCCTGAAAATAATATTCCATTTGATCCAGGGCCTATGGTTTCTTTTACCGTGTCATTCAGGCAGCAGATATATTGGAAAACCATGGCCAGATCATTTTAATTAAATTCTCCTATTTTTGCTTTTGGTGGAATTCACCTGGTTACCTAACCGTGTAATTTTTTTTTCTATTAGTGTAATTTATTAACCACTTTCCCTTTTTCTTAATGTCTTCCTACTAACCACAGAAATTTGATCATTGTTTACTGAAATGGGTTACTGACATCAACTCCAAATTAAGGATAGGCAAAACTTAAAATCATTGGATCACAAGAAAGTAGTGTTGGAAGGGACCTCATAGGGTCATCTAGTCCAGCCCCCTGCTCAAGGCAGAATCATTCCTAACTAAACCACTTCATTCCTGACTAAACCATTGTAAACCACTTAAATCCTTGGCCAAAATTAGACTGAATCAGAACCATACTTTAATCTATTGTATTATAAATTCTAAAGGATTGTACAGCTATAATTAGGCTAATATTGACCAAACTTTCCATTCCTTGTTTCTAGGTAAGACTGGAAGGGCAGACTGTTTTCATGATATTTCCAATCTAAATTGGAAACCAATTGAAGACCCCAGCAGTCATGGTTTGTTCAAGAATCCACACTTGTATATTTGGAGTGTAAAAGCATAATTTCTGGGATACTTGTGCAAGAAATAAAACAGTCCTTTTGAGGTTTACCTGCCAGTAGTTGTTTTCTGTCACTGCTCAAGAAGTGGCATCGTTGGAAATGACATTGCAAAAATAAAGGGCATGGCATGGCTGACGTTTTGACAATATGCTAGGGAACATTGCCTTTCAGAACTGATATTTCCTGGTGCTGGCAGATCTCACCCATTCAAAGTGCCTGTGGGCAGGTCAGGTTCAGACCATATTCTGGGTACTAGTTAGTCAGTCCATCTCTACAAATTTTAGATTTTTATTTTCTATATGACATTTCTAGAACACAGCTTTAAAAATAAAAGCACTGTATGCATTAAGGAAAATCCTGCCCTACTGCATGGCATGGAGAATGCTGAATACAGCGTAGCAAATAAGCTTCCTGAGCATGGCTATGATCCCTTGTGTGTACTTCTGTACTCCTATGCTCCCTCAGATGGAGTTGATGAATCTCCCTGTGCAAGTTTTTAAGGAAAGAGATTGAGCAGTAAATGGTGTTTAAAAATGCATGGCAGTTCTACTGCTTCCCCCACCTGCCCACATATATATGCAAGTATGCATGGATAGGTGAGCCCATATGTCACAAAGGCCACTGATGCACACTTGGGGTGGGTTAGGGGGAGGAAGAGTAAAGATTCCTTCCTCTCCCTGGTCCCACAGAACAATCCATTTTCCTTGGTTTGCTTGAGCACTGAAATCACCATTATCCTCTGCGGCAACTTGCTGCTTATTCACTGTTTATAATACTCACATGAATAATATGCAGTTCATTTAATATACAGTCTCATTGTCACAACACTGTTAGTCAGTACTGTAACAATTCTGAATTTGAATTTAAAAAATGCTCCTCTTACTGCCCACATCATTCAAGCATAGACACATTTTGAAAGTGATGTGAGGAGAGTACAAATCAGCTCACTCATTAGAACTCTGCTAATTCAGCTATGGAGGTAGCAACACAAGCGAGAATGTTGCACCATCATGCACCCTTCTGGAAGGAAAGGTTGCAAACTAGTAAATACACATAAGAAAAGAGAAATAAAATTTTACTTCCACACTGAAAGGTGGATGGAATATTAGAAGATTGGACCTTGTCTGCACTATGCCCTCAGCACTCCTGGGGCTCCTTACTCATGAGCATGTGCTGTTCACCTGCTCCTACACGAGGACCTAGGAATGAGGCAGTGCAAACATTTGGCTGGTTCCTTCTTGCCACTTCTCAAGATGCTTAGGATGAGTACTGGCCAGAATAGCTTTGCTGCCTCATTTCAAGCTTTGGTATGTATACGTAGAAACTGGCAGGAGCAACATGTTTGAAGACAATCTCCCTGGAAGTAGTGGGAACACAGACATAACCTAAGAGTGAAAAAGAAGAGCTATATGTGAGTTCCCAACATGAGTCTTTGGTAGAAACAATATAACTTATAAAATGTTTCTGAAAATCATGTGAAAGTCATGAAAGTAATAGAACACTATGATTTCTTGAGAAATACAATATTATATAATCCAACCCCCAATAGGAAGAATATAGAATGATTATAGGATCATAGGAAAGTAGGGCTGGAAGGGGCCTCACAAGGTCATCCTGTCCAGCTCCTTGCTCAAGGCAGGATCATCCCTGACTAAACCATCCCAGTCAAGTGTCTGTACAACTTGCTTTTGAAAGATTCCAAGGTTGAAGAATGCACAGTTTCTCTAGGCAGCATATTCCAAGGCTTGACAACCCTTGTAATCAGAAAGTTCCTCCTAACTCCAAAGTAAAATTCCTGTTGCAGCTTGAGGGCATTGCTCCTAGTTCTGCCCCCTATTGCCACAGACAAAACCTCATCTCCATCCTCTCTGAATCACACTTTAGGTATTTGAAGACTTATCAAATTCCACCTCAGTTTTCTCTTCTCCAAGCTAAATAACCCTAGTTCTTTCAGCCTTTCCTCATACATCTTGCCTCTCAGGCCCCTAATCATTTTTGTTGCTCTATACTAGACTCTTCCCAATCTGTCCACATCCTTCTTGAAGTGTGGTGCCCCAAACTGCACAAAGTACTCTAAATGAGGCCTCACCAGTGCTGCATAGAGTAGAAGATTTACTTCCCATGATTTGCAAGTGAGACTCTCATTATACAACCCAGGATGCAACAAGAGCACACTGTCATCTCATATTCAAGCGTATGGTCTACCCCAGGTCCTATTCTGCAGTACTGCAGCCTAGTCAATTACCCAGTCTACATGTGTGCATGCAATTATTCAAGGACTTTGCACTTGTCCTTGTTAAATCTCAACTGATTGATTAGAGACCAATTCTCCAGTTTAAGTCATTCTGGATCCTAACTCTATCCTCCAGAGTGTCTGCAGCTTCATCCAATTTGGTGTCATATGCAAATTTGCTAAGCGTACCCTCGGTTCCATCATTAAAAGCATTAATGAAACTATTAAACAATACTGGACCCAGGACAGACCCCTGAGAAACTCCACTCTATACCTCTTCTCAGACAGACATTGAGCCATCAATGACTACTCATTGGATGCATTTACATGCATCCCTATGGGACCTTTGTTACTGGGCCATCATTTAGTACTGTGCCATGCATACGGTGCACATTTATTTTTAGTTGCTATGTTGCCATAGCAATGTGCTATAATGAGGGAGAGCCTTGCTATGGTGATGTAGCTGTGGCATTATGGTTTGTGACCGCCAGTGCTACATCACTGTAGCACCTTGTTATGGTGACGTAGCATCACATGTAGCTGTGCCCAAAGTATGATTCAACCAGTTATGTACCCATCTTGTAGTACTTTCATCTAGTCTGTACTTCCTTAGCTTGTTAATAATGTAATGAGAGACAGATTTGCTAAAGTCAAAGCTGAAGTCAAGGTATATTACATCCATTGCTATCCCCCTACCCACAAAGCCTGTCACCTTATCATAGAAGTAAATCAGCTCCTCTGATTTGGGCTCAACTCATACTATATTATATGCCCATTCAGAGACCCAAAAACTTTAAGATTAGTGATATTATTTCTGCTCAGCTTCTCTCATTATGACAAGCTACAAAATTTTTCATATCAACCAAGTTTCATTTGTTCTAAATACAATCATGGAGATGGATTTGCAATTCTAAGCACAAAAAAAAGATTACTAAATAATGTTCCTCATTTGCATAATTAAAAGCTGGCAGCTCTTCATTCGCTGCTCATTTCCTTTACCTACTTGTAATATTATTATCCACTTTTCTCCATGTACATAATTAAAAGGTAAATTTACAGCTTATAAATTAATAATACTAATCACCAACTATCTAGTTTACAAGACATCAATTATTGCTGAAGTTTCCATCACTCTCCATTGTACGGCCAAATGCTTTCCCACCCACCATACGCAGAAACGAACGAGTGAGCTTGGTATAAAGTTGATTTTGTGTGACCTGGTAGTTAGGGAAGGAGATACACCAAGTTCCTGGCACCAGGCATCCAGACTGATGTTAAAACTGCTCTGCCAAACTCCTCCTGTGTATGCAATCAGATTAACTCATTACCATATATAGATCCATATATAGATCTAAGTTCAGGCTACGGGACCTGAACCTGTTCAGCCTTCACAGGAGAAGGCTGAGGGGGGACCTGGTGACTGTCTATAAACTCACTAGGGGGGACCTGAAGGGTTTGGGGGAGACCTTGTTTCCCCTAGCGCCCCCCAGGATAACAAGGAATAATGGCCACAAGTTGTTGGAGAGTAGGTTTAGATTAGACATCCGTAAGAACTACTTCACAGTTACGGCGGCTAGGATCTGGAACCAACTTCCAAGGGAAGTGTTGCTGGCTCCTACCCTGGGGGTCTTTACGAAGCGGCTCGATGCCTACCTGGCTGGGGCCATCTGAGCGCAGTTTTCCTCCTGCCCAGGCAGGGGGTCAGACTTGAAGATCTACAAGGTCCCTTCCAACCCTACTTCTATGAGTCTATGATCCACATAGTTGGTGCACCAGTCATTTCTTTGCCATTCAAACTCTATTCAGCAACACTTAATGATAAAGATCCATCTCCAGTGGTTCCCAAATCATGCAATAGAACCACTCCAATTCTACTATCTGAAGCACTCAAAGAGCATGGCACATGATTAGCCCTTCACAGCCTATATTACAGTAGTATAATGAGGGGGAAGAGTTGAAGGACTGAGCACCAGCCTTGAACACCACCTTTGTGAGAAGGAAAAATAGCTGCCGCTGCCCTGTTATGCCTCTGCTATACCACACTTAGTAGATTGTGTATCCTTTATGCTAGAGGAATATGTGCTATCTAATACTTATTACAATCTATAACTTCAGTGTATTATATTTTAGATACTTAACTGTTTTTATTATTTCTGAAATTTAAGATTCAAAGGTTATATAAATGTTGATGCTGCACTGCACTTAAGGATTACTAGGGAAAAAGGATTGATATAAACATGTATAATTTTTCAAGGGCTCATTTTAAAATTTCTATTCAGCTATCATAAATCACTTTTAAGTTAATCTTACTTGGAATTTAGGCAGCACTATCTGATCATTGCCATTTTGTCCCCTGCTTTCCCCTTTCTCTGAATGCATCTTTCTCCAATATATCCTCCTGGCTTGTTTCTTTTGCTCCACCCAAATGGCTCCTATTGTTTTTTATCCAGGTATTTTCATCATCTCCATATCCTTTTGCCCACCTAGAGCTCCATCAGTTTCTTGCTCTGAAGTTTCATTTAAACATTTTTTTTTTAAATTGCCCTCCCGCTTGATGAAATACATAATTGCTATTAAGACAGTGGGTTCACTGGGTAAACTTAGGGTATTTAGCTTGATACGAGTTCTAGTGCAACTCAGGTTGATTCAGGAAAGTCGAGTCACCAGCCAAAGAGCAGAGAGGAGGGTGCTAAGAATTAATGAAGCCTCAGATCTACAATGGGAAATATAAAGCACTTCCATTGCTATTGCTTCAACCCTGGGTTGGAGGAGAAGTGCATAAGTCTTGTGAAGGAACATAAGTTGTTGAACAAGATAGAGTAATACATATACAGTTTAGTGTAATAGTAAAGTGCACAGTGCCTTTTGTCGACAAGTACCTTTTTTATTGGAGCAGCTCTAGTCTCTAACTTATTTTTAAGAAGAAATAGTCCACACTGTAAAATCCATCAATTTCTTTGGTATGTGTATTTGGTATTTTAACAAAGAGGCCTAGAATTCAAATTGGTATGTGAAATGAACTTACTTCAACTTCTTGTTCTTCCAGGTGTTTTTTTTTAAGTTATATATATTGTGTTCATTGTTACAGACACTATATGAACACAGAGATCACAAAACATTTACTCAGAAGAGTTTAAAATCAAGTTTAAAAAGAAGGCTCTGCAACAAACAATAGAAAGGAAGGAAAAGAGTAAGAATGCAAGTTTATAGTGTTTAACTAACTGCATAGCGTAATGACAATGCTCAAAATGTAGTAGTGCAGTAGGGGGGGAGATCTGCTCTTCATGACAGATCGTTCTTTGAATAAACAGAAGTGGTTTCTACACAAAATATTAAAACAGCATATTTCAGGAATTTGAATTGCTTTCTAAAAATTACATACACTACTCATAATCTAACTGGAATGCTCAGGATTGTGGAAGATTTTTGTTTCTTGATAAGTATAAAGAAAAGCTTTATCTACATTACCCTAACCAAATCAAATATATACTTAATACAATTAAAGTAATGAAATACTGGGATTAGCACACTGAACTTCAGGTTGGTCACTCTGTGGATCTATAGTTTATGCAGTTTCAAGCACTACAGTCTGTATGTCAAGGAAGAGGTTAAAGTTTAGGCACATCTGCAACCTATTTTATACCAGGGAACTTTTAGTGAATTATCATCTTACATAGTTGATGTTTCTTTTGATAGGGTTGATGGCAATTCCCTTGATAATGTGAATGCAGACATTGAATCTCATGGAATGCTAATGTAGAAACTGAATCTGCAAATCATGGAATTCTTCAAGAAGTAAGGGAAAAATCTTGACCCCATTGGAGTCAATGATTAAAGTGAAGAGGTGTAGCATGTGGATTTGTAATTTTGTGGCACACTAGCATCATGGCAATTGAGATCTAGATCAAGAAAGGAGTGCTAGGCTCAGCAATGCAATGCCTAACCATTTGGAACTCTACTACCAAATTTGGAGCCCTGTGTTAAGCATTTATGAACAGGATCCACAAACCCATAGTCAGCAAGGAGATAAGAGGATGGTTTGGGCCAAAACTCTGCCTCTCACAGAGAGTTACGTGTTTAACTGCAAAATTTAGGAAAGCATATGGTAGAATAAGGAATTGATCCCAGGTCTCACAAGTCCTATCCTCATGCTCTAATCACTAGATCATCCTTATTCTCTAACAGAGAGTCATGGAATCATAGAAAATTAGGGTTGGAAGAGACCTGAGGAGGTCATCTAGTTGAACTCCCTGCTCAAAGCAGGACCATCCCCAACTAGATCATCCCAACCAGAGCTTTGTCTAGCCAGGTCTGAAAAACCTCCCAAGATGAGGATTCCACAACCTCCCTGGGTAACCTGTTCCAATGCTTTACTACCCTCCGAGTGAGAGAGATTTCCTAATATCTAACCTAAACTTCCCTTGCTACAACTTGAGACCATTTCTCCTTGTTTCCAAGCAAGCTACATTTGTTGTCCTCCAACCTGGGCTGTAGTTTTCCTCAGCTCCTGGGTTAAAAGGTGTTAGGAAAGGTAGCTCCATCCAGATCTTGTGAATCTTTACTTCTCAGATTTAACCCTTTTGTTCAACTTACAGGACTGCTTATTAGACTCAGCTTGTTGGAAATACAAAGCTATTCTCCCAATTATTAATGTTTTACCCTTTTCCATTATTAAAAAAAAAAATCATGAACAACTTCCAATGAATTTGCATTTTCCTCAGTGTCCAGCACTAGGTATGTCTTTCCATATTTAGCATGTCTTTCCATACATATTCAATTACAAATTTCCCCTGTTTCCTTTCATTGGTTGCCATGGCAAAATTTCAAAAAAGATAAAATGCCTTTTTGATTTCAAAACCATGCCATTAAAAGCTCTAAAGCTTAGCAAGAGTAAAATTGCTCAGATATGAACTAGTTCAAGAAGCCAGCCAATTAGATACTTACAACTACTTATGTCCCCAACCAATAAGGTCCCACCCCTTTTCAGCTATAAATTTGTCCTGTGGTTTGTTCAGTGTGCTATTTTTACTGGTTAGAGTGTAAGAAAAACAAACAAAACTCATCTTAATTAGCCACTAGGCTACAGCTCCTCACAAGCTGCACTTCGGTCCAATTTAGTGTTATCAATCACAGACCTTGATCAGACCAACTGCTAGTCAGAGGAGATTCAACTGATTAATGGCCAGTTAATCAATTGAATCCTGCAGAATTTATCCCTTTCCTAACCAGTTTCTTAAGTGAAGAAAGGTACTGTTAAGATTATCCAAAATGCTGGCATTAAACTAGTAAATCATCATAAGAAAAACAAAAGCAGTACAAGAATAAAAGGTTACACTTCTGCATTTCATCCCTCTGCAACTAAGGTACATTTGACATTCTCCAAACTGGTCTGTAATTTTCCTCAGTTCCTAGGTTAAAAAGCATTAAGACTTCTAGCTCCATTGCACTCTGCCTGTGATTTTCTTACCAAATGTTTCTTCCTCTACTTTTCCTCAGAAACCACAGGACATAATGGGCATGTCCACGTGAGCACAGTTGTGAGGTATGTGGTGCTGCAAACACGTTTGCAGCACCACCTACCATGCAGTCCAGTCCAGAGTTTTTTGTGCTGCAAAGGCACACTGACCAAACATGAATTGCTCTGTCCCCACCCCCCTGGGGTCAAAAAAATAAAATAAAAACCCACAGGGAACCCCACCCCAAAGCAGTACATGCTCAGGCAGTATGCACTGCCAAAAAGTGGAGCTAAGCTGCTTGGAGCCATGCTGTGGCTGCTGGACAGGCTCCACCCAGCAGAATCGCCATAGCTGCAGGTCCAGGAGGCTCCCAGGACCCCAGATAAGGCTTCTGGGGCCATCACAGTGCTGGACCCCAACCTCTCCTATGCCACCCGGGGTAATTTGCCACTTGCCAAAATAAGCGTGGCACAGGCATTCCCAGGGAACCAAATGTGCGCACATGTCTGGACACACCTGATGATAGCAAATCTGACTATATCTAAGATTATTTTCAAATAGCATGCATCTGAAAGTCCAGTTTTTGTAAAAGAAAGTACAAAACAGCTAGTCAAAAAGCTGAAGTTTTCCTCATCAGGGGACGTTTGATAATTAGACCAACCCAAGTGCTCAGTTGTCACTGAAAGGTATCAATCAGACAAGATTTAACTCTCTGGGAAAGTTCTGTTTCCAAAGTGGAAGAATATTTATCTGCACATAGTGCAGATCTGCACATAGTATTTCAGAAATTAACAGTAAAGTGGCTGCCCTCACTATATGTCTGTGACCAAGTGGGACACTACAGCAGCAGGGAACACTGATGGAAGCAGTGTTGAATGCATCCATCATTTTACACTGAACATATGATGCTATTAAGCATATTTTTGCACCCACCCCCCTACAGAAATGATGTGGACAAATTGGAGAGTCCAGCAGAAGGCACCAAAAGTGGTTAGGGGGCTGGAGCACATGACTTCTGAGGAGAGGCTGAGGGAACTGGGCTTATTTAGTCTGGAGAAGAGAAAACTGATGAGGGATTTAATATCAGCTACCAGAAGGGTGGTTCCAAAAAGGATGGAGCTAGACTTTGATTAGTAGCAGAAGATGACAGAATGAGAAGCAATGGTTTCAACTTGCAGCAAAGGAAGATTAGGTTAAATATTAACAAAATCTGTCCCACTTGGATGGTAGTAAAGCACTGGAACAGGTTACCCAGCGAGGTTGTGGAATCCCCATCTTTGGAGGTTTTTAAGACCTGGCTAGACAAAGCCTTGGTTGGGATGAACTAGTTGGGGATTCATAGAGTCATAGATGTAGGGTCGGAAGGGACCTAAGTAGATCATCAAGTCTGACCCTCTGCCCTGGGCAGGAGAGAATACTAGGCTCAAATGACCCCAGCTAAGTAATTGTCAAGCCTCCTCCTAAAGACCCCCAAGGTAGGAGCCAGTACCACTTCCCTTGGAAGTTGGTTCCAGATCCTAGTTGCCTTAACTGTGAAATAGTGTCTTCTAACATCCAGCCTGAACCTACTCTCAAACAACTTATGGCCATTATTCCTTGTTACTCCAGGAGGTGCTCAGGTGAACATGGACTCTCCCATTCCCCACTGGTCCCCCCTGGTAAGTTTGTAGACAGCCACCAGGTCCCCTCTCAGCCTTCTCTTGCAAAGCCTGAACAGGTTCAGGTCCCATAGCCTCTCCTCATAGGGTCTGCCCTGATGTCCCTGGATCATGAGAGTGGCCCTCCTCTGGACCCTCTTGATGCTGGCCACATCTCTCCTAAAGTGCGGTGCCCAGAACTGGATGCAGTACTCCAACTGTGGCCTGACCAGTGTTACATAGAGGGGGAGGATCACCTGCTTGGCCCTGCTTGTGATGCATCTGTGGATTCATAACAAGGTGCATTTGGCCTTACTGACCACGTTCTCACATTGCCGGCCCATGTCCATTTCGGAATCGATAATGACTCCAAGATTCCTTTCTGCCATTGTGCTTTTGAGAAGGGAGTTCCCCAGCCTATAGGCATGCTTCTGGTTCTTACTGCTCAAGTGTAGTACCCTGCACTTTTCAGTATTGAATCCCATCCTATTCTCATCCGCCCACCCCTGTAACCTGTCCAGGTCCAGCTGTATCCTGTCCCTCCCTTTTAGCTTGCCCACCTTGCCCCAGATCTTGGTGTTGTCAGTGAATTTGAACAGGCTGCTTTTCACCGCTTCGTCCAAGTTGCTAATAAAGAGATTAAACAGTGCAGGCCCAAGGACTGAGCCCTGGGGGACCCCACTGCCCACATCCTTCCAGGTCAAATATGACCCATCCACCACCACTCTCTGGGTGCGGTCCCTCAGCCAATTTGTGACCCATCTGACTGTGTAGGCATCAATGTCACAGTCACCTAGCTTTTTAATGAGAATGGGGTGGGAGACAGTGTCAAAGGCCTTTCTGAAGTCCAAAAAGACTACATCCACCATGACACCTGCGTCCAATGATTTTTGTGACCTGATCATAAAAGGCAATCAGGTTGGTCTGAGAGGACCTGCCCCTAATGAACCCATGCTGGTTGCCCCTGAGCATCGTCCCTCCTGCTGGTCCTTCCCAGAAGTGCTCCTGGATAATCTTCTCAAAGAGCTTCCCCAGGATGGAAGTAAGACTAATGGGCCTATAGTTGCTCAGGTCCTCCCTCCTCCCGTTTTTGAAAATGGGGACCACATTGGCCTTGTTCCAGTCATCTGGCATCTGGCCAGAGCACCACAAGTTCTTTTAAAGCTGTGCCAGGGGCCCCTTGATAACCCCTGCCAATTCCCTCAGCACACTGGGGTGGATAACATCTAGACCTGTTGATTTGAACATGTCCAAACCCTCCAGATGTTCCCTAACTCATTCCTTCCTGACCCTAAGCCTGTCAGAGTCTCTCCCAAGTCCATCTTGAATCTCAGTGGGGGAGTCCTGGTCCCTGCACAAAAAAAATGGAGGCAAAGAAATTGTTAAAAAGGTCCGTCTTTTCCTCTGGTGCTACCACCAGATTGCCAAGCGTATCCTGCAGGGGCCCCACATTATCCGGTGCTTTCTTCATACTCCCTATGTATTTAAAAAGGACTTTTTGTTGTCCTTGATCCTAGCCCTAGTTCTGTATCTGCCTTAGGTTTCCTAACAGCCCCCCCTACAAGCCCAAGCGATGGAGGTATACTCCTCTTTGGTGACAGCCCCTCCTTTCCATTGGGTGTACACCTCTTTTTTGGCTTTCAGGTGTTCCTGAATGCCTTTGGTGAGCATGGGAGGCTTTTGAGCACTCTTGCCCCCTTTGATTCTTGTTGGGACTGTCACTCCTTGGGTGACAGGATCGTCTCCGAAAGGAATGACCACTTATCTTGGACACCCAGTTCCCCAACTCTCCAGAACCCCAATACCTCTCCTACCATCTCCTCAACTCATTGAAGTTGGCCCTCTTGAAGTCAAGGGCTACTGCCTTACTGCAGGCCCTTGACACCCTGCGCTGTATGGTGAATTCCAGTAGGCGATGATCACGGTCTCTCAGGTGGTCAAGAACCTGGAGTCCCTTCACCAGATCATTGCCTGCGGCCAGAACCAGCTCCAGGAGGCCATTCCCACTGGTGGGACTGTGCACCTCCTGGATTAAGTGGAGGTCCTGCATCTCAGCAAGGAACTTTCATGAGCAGTCCGACCTGGCTGACTGTTCCTCCCAGCAGATGTCCAGGTAATTTAGATCACCCATGATTACTACATCCCTTGCCTTAAGTGCCTCCGCAAGCTGGCCCAAGAATTCATGGTCCAGCTCTTCTCCTTGGGGATGGTCCTGCTTTGAGCAGGGGATTAAACTAAATGACTTCCTGAGATCCCTTTCAACCCTAATTTTCTATGATTCTATATGAACAACATGACTGCACAGGTGCCAATGCGCAAAGAACAGCACCTTTTTGTTATTTGCTTTTTGTAAATAGGTGTGCCACCAGTGAAATGCACCATAGGACTCTGGCATAATATAGTGACAAATGTATAGCTCAACAGGCAGTTTATGAGTGGGTGATGGTCAAAAACGGCCACACGTTCATAATGGATGAAATCTGGGAAGGATCCCACAATGCTCAAGCAAGGTATTCTTCTCTGGTGCAACATTGTGAGGCCACCTGGTACGCAGGTGACTCTTGAAACTTTGCACTGACTAGGGTTTTAAATCTTATCACATCTGCTCTACAGTCCAGGTCTTATGCCAACTGATTATCACCTGTGTAGCCCATTAAAGGATGCCACTGTGGACACAGATTTGCCTGTGATACAAGGCACAACTCAAAGTAGTCAGTGTCATAGCTACCAAAAACTTTCTGTGAGCATGGTATCAAGAATGTGCGACTCACTGAAATATCTGTGTTGTAAAGCAGGGCAACTATATAAAGAAGCAATGTGGTCTAGTAAGTGAACATTTCACGTAAAATGGTCTTAGATTTAAATTGCCATTAATTTCTGAAACACTCTTATAGTTTGCTGTTAATTAAGGCTAAGTGGAATGAATGAGACTGACTTGTTCATAAATTTACTTCCTTCTCTATCTAACATATTCATCAAGTTTTGCACTAGAGTGAAAGATTAAAGCGTTCATTAATATTTTGGTTCCTTTGTATAGACATCACAGGCTTCAGGAAGCTTTGTGTTAGCTTTAGCTTAAGTCAGTAATACATTATGTAACATAATTCACTATGCTTTATCAGTTTTCTTTCAACAAAACTATAGTGCAAGCTTAATGTATTATTTTGATTGTAATAAGATCATAGGGTTGTAAGGGACTTAAAAAAGTTCAAGACAGGATTATCCCTATCTAAACCATCCATGCCAAGCACTTGTATTACTTTCACTTAAAAACCTCCAAATGATAGGTTTTACAACCTCGAAGAGAATCTGTTGCTATAATTTTCACAGTAAGAACATTCTTCCCAATATCTAGCCTAGATCTCCTATATTTAAATTTACTATGACTTCTGTCCACTGCTAACACAGAGAATGGTTAACAAGTATCTGGACCTTTAAATGTATTTTAATATTATCAATACCTGCCTCAGTCTTTTCTTCTCAAGACTAAATAACCTTAACTATTACAACAATTCCTCATATGTCATGTTTGCTAGACTAAAACAACACACTACTCCAGATGAGGTCTCAGTCACCAGTGCTGAATACAGTGGAAGAATCATTTCCCTAGACTTACAAGTGACAGTCCTGTTGATACAGGTCCTGTTGATACATCCAAGAATGCTATTAGTATGTTTTTCAACATTTTTTACACTGTTGTCATCTTCATATTGTTGTCCAGTATAATTCATATTACTGCAGCCTAGTTAGTCACTAGTCATGTGTGTCCAAAGTCTGTGTTAACAAGAAAAGCAAGTACAGAAGTGCCTCCTACTTCCACCCTTTTGGTGGAAGGCCCTCTATCCACACCTTTTGTTGTCTTCCAGGGTGCATAGTGGATACTCTGTCAGTACTGAAAACAGAGAGAAAGACAACCAAATGTCTGGCATAACTCCTCCTGACTTAAGAATAGTTTCCACTTCCTATTTTTACATAGGCTGAATATAGTGTCCAATTTTTTTTATTTATGGTAGATGATTCGCCTCTTAAAGTCTCCCTATTAAAAGTTATTACCACTTTTCTGTACAGTCAGGGAGAATTTAATAGTAGAGAATTTAAATGTTAGTGGATTAGAAGACCATCAACTGATTCCTGCTTGTCCTTTCACCTTATCCTAACACACACACACACACACACACACACACACACTTTTTAAATTTTTAATATGGAGAGGAATATGTGTCTTTTAGCAGTTTGTTCTCACACTTGTTTGTGTGGGAGGGGAGAAGGGAGGGCAACTGCAAGAACTTCCCTCATTTCCCAAAGGCTAGCAGTAAAGCTCAGGGAACCTGAAAGAACATACTTACCATGTGTCCTTTTCCATTACTAACTTTAAAAATGTATCTATAGAAAATTAGTTTTTGTTCTCAGTCCCAGATGCCATCCATTGCTGGAAGGAAAAAAAAAAAAGGACTCAACTGTCTCTTAAGAAGATTACATCAGAAATGAAGAAGAAACCCACAGAGTTTGATTCAAAACCTTTCTATCTCTATACTTAGCAAAATGGCCAGAGGCACTGCCTACATTTACAGTAGTGAAGGAAACAAATACTCCAACTGCTATCAATAGTTTGGGAGAATCAAAGGTAAATCTTAAATAATTTTGGTCAATGTGTTCCTTGGCTCAGCCAGAATATCACACTTGACACATATGGATCCTTTATGGCCACTTGATTAGAATTGGGGAAATGTGAACAAATAGAAAACAAAATGAAAAGAAAACTGAAAAGTATTTATACACATTTTACTGATATCAGCGTAACTACATCAAAAGGAAGAATGCAAGTTAAAACGAGAAACACAAGTATAAATCAGGAAGCAGTCAGTTTAAAATGTTGTTTCATTTTCTGTAATCCATATTTCGTGATTTTGTCCTGAAGCAAATGATTTCTTCATTTGAAACCAATTCATGGTAATTCTATATTAAGGCTTATTCTGACAGATAAAGATGAATTGATCATTGAAATGAAAAGTCCATAGTTCACTAGGTACACATGATAATAATCTAACTCAAATTTCTATGTACAAATAATCCCTTTCAGTTACATACTTGGCGATTCTCGAGTGGTAAGTTTTTCCCCCTTCAAAGTTAAAAATAATTGTGAGAAAAACTGAGTGAAGAAAATGTGCATGAAGAAAATGTGCACGGTTCATATTTTTATGTGCAAGTTTCCCTGTACACCCCTCCCCCCCCCCCCAAATAGGAATGGTTAAAGAATACATCCCAATTTCTGATTAGGAAAGGAAGCAAAATAGTAATATATACATATATACAAATTACATAAAAATAGAAAAGCTGACAGGAGGGAGTACAAATTAGCAGTTAGATGAAGCAAACAAAAAAGTTTCAGTAATAAAAACATCTAAGGCCAGTAGGGTTAAGAAGATGAGAAATTCAAAGGCATAAGTTGGTTAGTAGGTAAAGTTGATAAACTAATCAATTTCTATGTAGAGGAGACCAGTAATACTCGATACGTATGCAGATTCAGGAATAAAGTCACATGATGCATTCATTTCTTACAGCGATGCAAAAAAGTAGGTGGAGAGGTAAATGATGAGGACAGGTAAATCAGTTTCATTAACTAACTGGGAGTCCTCTGTAAGTTTGACACTTCTGAACAAAAAAAACCCGTTTAATGCACTCACATGAGGAGTCACAAATCAAGGAACAAATAATACAGGCCATATTTGAAAGATGGAAGATTATGTCCTAGAAACTATAAAAAGAATTTAAGGTGTCATGGTGACTGACCAACTGAACACGAGTTTCCAGTACAATGCAACTAAGATGGTGAATCCAGTGGTTTTGTCCAAAAGCAAGGAAACAACAAGTAGAAGCACTTTTGGTGTTACTTCTGAATAGCTGACCAAAATGTAGACTATTCCATTTCTGAAATTTTATTTTTAAATGGTTCACTCTAATTATGGCCAAATAATTCTCTCTCAAATATTCCCTTTTAAATTACACATCTGAAACAACATTTCCATTTTATTAGTATTAATGTTACCAGCAGCAAGTACTATTTTAATGGTATCCAGTGTGATTTACTAAACTCTGAATAGTTTAATTTCCTTCAATCCTGATCTTGCCAACTGCATGAACTTTGTGAAGTATTTCTTCATTATGATTTTATTATGTGATGAACAAAATATTCCCTTTCAAAGACAGGGACAGATAAATGAAGCAAATTAATAATTTTCCACTAGAAGAATAGGAATAGTAGTAAGATAAGAGCCTACTACTTCTTATAGGATAAAAAAAATTATTGTTTTAAACTTGAATCAGAGGGATATGCATTTCAAAGGAACACTAATTCCAAACTGAGGTTGAGAGAGCTCACTTAGGTAGTATGTCTCTAAAAGGAGGATTTCCAAACTCAAACAATGACAGAAAAGATGATAATACCTACTGTCTGGCATTTCTTTCATAAAAGAAAGATGAACACAAGCAATAGAAAAAATAATTAAAAAAAAAAAGATATTAGTTTGTGAGACCTCTAGGCTATTTGACAGTTTATATTCTACAGGGGAAAAAGACGCATCAGATTTCTAGAAAGCATCTTTATGATGCAAAAAGCCCCAACCCAACCTTGAACAGAACTCTGTCATTGATGTTTCTGTGGCTTTTCAGGGTCACCACCTCAGTTTAGCCCAGCAGAAAACTGGTCAGGTAGTTCACACTCTCTGTGACTGCTTGTTATGGGATAGAGAAACTGTCTCAGAGAAGACCAAGTCCAGCACCCCAAAGAGGGCACTGAGGTCAAAGACTGACTGCAATGAGGGTGGTGTAGGAGGCATAGAATAGTTTCCTCTACTTTCTCCTTGCAGAAAGGCAGGCCACTGAGAAGGTCAAGTTTAAGTGTCGCAAAGGGACGCATGGCCAGCAGTCACTTGCAAAGGTCACCAGTTCTCTTGGCAATGGCAGCTTGTACAGGGTCCAGCAGGCTAGGCAGGCTTGATTTTGTATTGCTGCCACCAGGCTCCATCTCCAGGTCATGTCAGAATGACCAGCAAGTCACTTTGACTGTCCACAGGTACAATACCTTCCCAGACAGGATCTTAAAGAAGATCCCACTGCTGTTCTCATTGGGCACAAAGCCAGGCAGCAAGGTACTGGACTCTCCCCTATAAACACTATCCATAGCTGGAGAAATAATGTGGAGGAGGGGTCTGTTTAAATGACCTGCCATCAGGGAGGGCTCTTTGTGTATGGAGGTGGTGCTCCAGGGCAGCAAGTGCATCTACAGGGAGGGTAGCTTTCACTTTAGTCAAAAGATGCAAGGCAAATTGGAAAGATTGCATTGGGCAGGGTTTTGGTTTGTGTTTTTGTTTTTTGTTTGGGACGGGGGGGGGCGGGCTTTGATTTTTTTTTTTTTTTTTTAACCGAGAACCAGTTGGATTGATCTGAGTCAAAGAGGTCTATCAATTTGATGGTATGCAACTGGACCAAGGAAGCAATGAAGCTTCTGGAGGTAAGGTTCAGTGGTACTTACTGCAAAATCAAGTCATAACTTGGACCAGGGGATCCTACAGCAGCTCTGCAAGTTACAGGGCCGTGCCTTGAGGCTTCAATTAGTGGACCTGCCAAGCCTACACAGGGCTGTGGTAGATGGGCAGGAGGGTATCCCAGCTGAAGTGCTTGGGATCCAAAAGGAAAAGTTTGCAGTTGAGATTGATGTCCCTCCACCTAATGCAGGAAAGCAAAAAATCAACCGTCACCAGGGGAAACAGCAAAGAGCCAGCAAAGAGCTTGCAGGTAGAAACCATCCACCCTGCTCATTGGGTCAATCAGGCCTTGACCCCAACTCATGGGCAGGCAAAGAACAGCTTGCTAGATCCAATGGTGCCCATTCTAAAAGTAGTGTATGAGGAGCTTCTGGAGCCTGTCAGGAAAATTTGTTGCAGGGAAGGGGGGGCGGGGGGGGGGCAGGATGGCACATCTATGCTAGAGAATAGCAGCTGCCAGACTGCTTAATGACCAGGACTTGGCTACAGGTGGAGAGGCTTGGCAGGTGCCAGCACCACTACTGTAATTGCACCTCGACCTCTTGACTAAGGCCTTCCCAATGCTTTGCTAGGTTGTCCAGTAGCTCTAGGAAAATGCCTGGGGTTGTGGGGTAGGGGGTGCAGCTGAGGCTGTGGCTGATGGACTGGCCAGGCTTGTCAGAGTGTGGAGAAGTGGCTCAATGACTGGGTGTATAGTATTCTAAAGAGGGGCTAGCCCTGCTGCAAGACCCTGCATGCTGGGAACAGGGTATATGATGCTCTGCTCATTGTCAGGAGGCTAGAGATATTCAGGTACAAGAACTGGATGGTCAAAGTAAAGAGAGACCCAAAACCAAAGGCTTCCACAATCTGGAATAAGAAGTCACGGTTGACCTGATCAAAGGTTTTTCTTTGATCAAGGGAGACAAGGCCAATGTCCAAGTTGAAGAGTTCTGCAGCTAACTGCAAGTCACTCAGCAGAAACAGGCTCTCCTGGATGCTTCTGCCACATACAAAGTAGCTCTGTTCAGGGCCAATGACTCAGGCAATGACAATTTTGAGCCAGCTGGCCAGGACTTTGGTCAGGATTTTGGAATCATTACACAGGAGCGATACCACTCACGAGTTCTTAACTTCATTGAGATCCCCTTTTTGGGACAGTAGTGTGAGGACTGCTCTGTAGAAGCTGACCAGTAGAAACCAAGCTTCAAGATTCTGCTGGAATAGGCACAGGAAGTCCTGGCTGAGGAGGGGCCAGAAATTCTTGTATAATTAAATGGGTATTCATGGTCATTACTGGCATCCCTCAGGGTAGCCTCAAGCTTCAAAGTGTCTGTGTTTCTCTCAAACTCTTGCACACTGTAGCAGCAGTCTTGAGTCACCTGATATGTACATTGTTGGCAGAAATTCTTGACTTGTACTTTTGCCATTTCCCACAATTGCTTCCAGGAGAGGAAGTTGTTTCTTGAGGCCACTCAGGTCCATCAGAGATACATGAAGTAGTCCCAAAATTGAGCATCCTGCAGGAGGCTAACACCAGTAGGTGCTCAGGTGCGAGTCAGACAGGAAACTTCAGTTCATACCAGACCAGGCTGTAGTCCAAGAGTCCTGACGGAGTACTATGGCTGCAATGAAGCAGCAACAGGTGGTATTCAAAGGAGGAAGAAGGGAAAAGTAGTACTGTGTCAGAAGGTTATATCATGTGGTAAAACAGTTCTTAAATTTAAAAGATTTTTGAACACGTGACTGTAGATATTGTGGGTATGGTAGATGTGAGATAGTTCAGGCCAGAGTCATTTAACCACTTCATCAGGTCACTCAGTGCTTTATATTCATGCAGAGAAGAACACTGTTAATTAGGAGTGGCTGCTTGGGGGAAAAAAAAAATGGGATCTGCTAGAGCAATTCTTGGTTACTGTTCAGTAAATGGTTTGAATAAAATCTGTGAGATTTGCTTCATCATGATATTTGACTCCATCGAGTTTAAGAATAATTCATATTTATGCCACAACTGCTTCAGAAGTGGAGGTAGGAGAATTCTATGAATGCTTTGCAGGAGCTAATTCGTTTGCACCCTGAAAAGAGATGCCCTTATAAATTTGCAGTGTCTTCAAGTGCCAAAGATGCAGAAAATTACGAAATTAAAGGTATACTAAGTCCTTTTGATGAAGAGAAGAATGAAGCAAGCCAGTATCTGATAGATTTTTGTATTGAAACTAATTGCTAACACACTATTGTTGCCAGATAAGAGATAAAATCAACTATGTGCTTATATCAAGCAGGTGACGAATGTTAGTCTGCAAAGGCAGAACTTATCCTTGTGCAATTTGTGCCTCACAACCAACTGCTTCCAGTTTTACTTGAGGTAAAACTTAATAAGTTATAGAACACTGACTTCACTGTGGTTAAACGTTGCTTTACTAAAAGTGACCCGTGAGGTCAATAACAGATTCCAAGTAGTCGATGCGGAAGGAAGAGAAGAACTAAATATTATATGAGAGGTTATTAAGATAGCATAAATAACAGCAGATGAGAATACATTAGGAAGAAAGAAAAGGATTAAGAAAGAAGAATGGATCTCAAATGAGGTCTGAAAGTGTTTGAGAACAGAAGGAAAACAAAAACAAAGGATGAATTGAGGCTTAAAAAATAAATCCAGAAAACAGTAAAATGAGATCAACATGATGTGTCAGGAATGAGGAGATAGCAATAATAATACAAGGAAAGTGAAGGGAAGATTCCAGGAAGATTTTCAAATTATTGAGGTCACTGATGGGAGTCAAATTACAAACTAAAGTTATTAAATAAAAAACAAGCAAGATTCAGGCATAAGGGTGGTGGAAGGTGTGCTCAGGTGGATAGAGCCCTGAAGAACAGTATAAGGATAATGAACTATTAATTAATATTGATTGGCCAGTGAAAGGAGAACCAGTTCCACTGAAGTTAGAAATAGTGCTTGCAATGAAATGAGTCAAGAACAGAAAGGTTCCAGGTTTGGGTGACATACCGACAGAACTTCTCATTACATTTGGATACCAAAGACAGGCAACCAGAACAAGTCTACAAATTACAGGATAATTTTTGTACTGCATGCAAGCAAGGTCATGTTGAATGTCATCCTGGAATGATTCAAAGCAAAACAGAACAGTAAATATCAATTGATATGCTGGGGAAGCATCGGAATGATTTTTTATAAAGAGAAATCCTGCGTCACCAATCTCTTGAAGTTCTCTGAGGGTGTTAACAATCACCTAGACAAGGAGGATCCAGTTGACATAATATATTTAGATTTTCAAGAAGCTTTTGACAAGGTCTGTCACCAAAGGCTCTTTAAAAAATGGAATTGCCATGGGACTGGAGGGAGGGTTCTTTTTTGGATTGAGAGCTGGTTAAGAGTTAGGAAGCAAAGGGTGGGGTTAAAATGGGGTTATTTAGGATGGAGGGAGGTGAAAATAGGGGTCCTGCATGGATCTATGCTGCTGAGCCTAGGTTGTTGGGGGGGGGTTTTAAACATTTTTGTCAATGGTCTAGAAATAGGAGTGCACAATAAACTATCCAAGTTTCCACATGATACTAAATTATTCAGGTAGGCAAATCCCAAAATAACAGAGAGGATCTGTAGAAAGAGCTCACCAAGCTGAGTGAGTAGGCAAAAAAATGGCAGATGAACTTCAGTGTTGACAAGTGCAAGGTAACGCACATAGAGAAAAATAACCTCAACTATAAGGATATAACGCGGGGCTTTGTACTAATTGCTATGACTCAGAATGAGACCTTGGAGTCACTGAAGACAGTTCTCTAAAAACCACCAAAAGTGGCAATCACAAAGGCTAATAAAAAGTTCAGCATCATTAACATCCGAATTGAAAAGAAAACTGAAAACATCATCATGCTACTATGCTAATCCATAGTGAACCCGCATCTTGAATGCTGTGTATACACATCTCAGAAAGAATGTAGTAGAACTAGATGAGGTATAAAGAAAGGCAGCCAAAATGATCATTGGTGGGAGCACTTGCCATTTGAGGAAATACTAAAAGAGGCTAAGACTCTTTAGTTTGGAAAGAAGGTGGCTAAAGGGAGATGCGATAGAGGTCTCTAAAATCATGAAGAGCGTAGACAAAGTGAATTGGGAACTGTTATTCACCAAGTCACAGAATACTAGTACTAGGGAGTGCTCACTAAATTGGACAGGTCAAGATACAGTTTTAAAACTCACAAGTACTTTTTTTTTTTTTAACATAACACATAATTAACTTTGGAACTGATACCAGAGGAGGTTGTAGGGGCAGATAGTATAACCAGGTCCAAAAAGCAACCAGACAAATTAATGGATGATGGACAAATTAGTCTAATTAAGTGAACCAGTCAAAGATGTATCCTCTGGCATCTCAAAACCTATGATGGTGGGTGCCAAAGAACATAATAAATAGGGGATATATCACTTTACATATACCCAGTACAATGCTCTACCTCAAAAGCATCCACTCCTGCCTGCCACTGTCAGATACTGGGCTAGATTTACCATTGTTCTGACACAGTATGGGCCTTCCAATGTTCTCACATAAATGGGATATTCAAGACATAATAAAAACAGCCATCAAGGATGTGAAGAACAGAGAGGAGAGGGAACTTGCATGACCAACAGTAATATATGGCTTCAAAAATTGGAAACAACAGGCATTGAAAGACCAGAAGCATTTGAAATTCAGTCTTATAAAATATATATATATATTGAGGATTCCATGGACAGCAAAACATGTAATAATTGGGTGTTGGAGAAGGCTACAATGACAGGAGACCTTATAAGCTTAGTGAATAGAATAAGTGAAAATTCTTTGGACATGTGATTAGAAAAAAAGAAGGAGGCTGTGCACAGAGTACACTTATTCAAGGATTACATAATATAAAGGAAGGCGGAGGGGAGGGTTGGGGGTGCAGACCAAGAAGAGCATAAAGAATCAGAAAAGTAGGCTGGAAGGGACCTTCAGAGATCCTGCCCTAGGCAGGATCATCCCTACCCAAGCCATCCCATAAAAACCATAATTTAAACTCTACATAAGCCTACCATTAACATGGATGGATAAGGGACATGGAGGAGTGGCCAAACTGGGGACAAACCAAGTAACAAGGTTATCAGTAGACAAAAGCAAGGAGATCTGATTTATCATGCCACTAACCATTCTCCTCAAGTCTATTTCTTCTCTCCTGTCTTGTCACCATGTTCATATTTGGGTCCAAAACCAGGCACATACTACTGCTTCACTTGTAGCCATAGTGAGGCACTCACTGGCACATGGGTCCCCTATATATATCATCTCCATCAAAACTATCTGCTTAAGTGAGAATGGCTTAAGAACACATGGTTTTATACACATACTCTGGAACGTGTTGTGGGGGCGCTTTAATTAAAAGCATCCAGAGTGGAACAAGCTTCAGTTCAGTGCACCCCCACTGCCATTTTTCAGTGTGGGGACGCTAATACACATGACACTGGAGGCTGCTGGAGTGTGGTAATTTCCATGCTTCAATGAACTGGAATTACAGCGCATTAGAGCAGGCTCCTTGTACATGTCCTGGAGTCCAAAAAACATGCTTTGGTGTCAAAGGTCCTGCATTCAGTCCTACTGATGAGCTATAGTAGGGACCATTTCAATAAGACCCCTTTTATATATTTTAGGGTTTTTTTATTACATACCAGTTCACACCACCACTAGACGTGGGATTGCTCTGTTTTGCTGACATCAATATTTCTCTTTATCTCTGCATCTTTTTTGTGGTAAGAAAAAAATTCTTGCTGCAGTGCATCATTAATTAAAGTTCTTTTTTAGACATTAAATGGCATAAGAAATCACTGATATAACAAAAGTCAAAACTATGCTAATGTTTCTATTGCAATAGACAGATGGCTTTATCAACATCTGGCTACCTAAAACTACAGTCTCATAAACTAGATTTCTGCAAGTTTGACTACCATACATATATCAAGATAATTATTCTGTTGTGCCCTATGTAAGTATACAGGTAAAATCATGCCACAATTTATACTGAAATAACTTCAGAACTAGCTTTCCCCATAAATTCAACAAACAATGAAAAATAACAAGATCTTCCTGTATAATGGAAACATTGGTCATAAAAGAAACCTCATACAGTATGCAATGAAAATTGCACTGATGACAGTATCAGACAGTCTTGTACTAGCCAAAGGCACATTCAAGTACCTAAGTTTCTATCATAAAGCAGATTTCAACAATGAAAATAAACACCATACATCAATGTTAGATGGTGTCTGGGGTCAGATATAAAAAAACCCCCCAAAACCAAAAAACCCTACAGCAACTAATAGGAAAACTATAAGTTTAATACATTATACCAGTGGTAGCCAGCCTTTTTTTTTGCAGCAAGGCCACAAATCAGCCCCATACCCTGCCTGCGTGCATCCATATATGCAAGCACGTGCACTTGCAGCAGTGCAAATAGAAGCGGTGCAAATTTGAGCCAGGACTTTTTGCCTCAGCACACGTGCTCGGATGTGCACTTTGTTGTAGAGCAAATTGTGCCACTTGGGGCAAAATAACCCTGCCTAGCTCCTCCCAGATCTGCACCCTGGGGAAGCTAGAGCCCAGGGCCAGCAACTGCTGTCCCCAGCAGTATAAAAAGCTGCCCTGTCCTGGCCCCATCCATACAAAAAGCTGCCCTGGCAAGCAGCTCAGGGCTACTCACTCTCAGGAGCTTCTGGGGCGTGGCCACTTGGTACCTGGGGACACTACCCCTTGTGTCAGCTGGACTGCTGCAGCAGCATCCCAAATCCACTTTTAAAAATACCCCCAAATCCATGTTTTTCCACAAAAGACCACTCTATACACCCACACACACACCCACACATATATATATATATATCTAGAGAGAAGAGTGGGCAATGCTTTATTGGTATATTTACAACGTTAAAGCAATGTGGAAGTCTACCAGTTTGTCTATCATCATGATAAAATAAATTCTAAATGCCTATATGTACTGATGTGTACTTTTGGTTTTCTTCACATGTGATGGATGTGTGATGGGGGATATGGTGTTTGCAGGAAGAGGGTGGGAGTGTATGGAGGGATGTGGGTTGGTGTGTGGGTAGGTGTGAGGCAACTGCAGGGAGGACTGTGGGTGTGGGGACCTGCTCAGGAGGGGTGGGTCCCCTGGCCCCCACAGGGTGCAGCACCCCCCCCCAGCACCTGGAATTCCACCTCCCAACAGGGCCCCAGCTCCCCCCTGGAGGACAACATCCACTACCTCCCACAGGGCCCCAGCCCCCCTGCCCAGGGTCCCAGGCACCCTGGAGGGCCACAGCCCCTCCTCCCAGGGTCCCAGCTCCCTTACCCAGGCCCCTCACCCCAGCCCCCCTACTCAGGGTCTATAAACTTACTTTTACCAGAAGTGGGAGTGGGGTGCTCTGAGCCATGGCAGCAGGACCTGACATGGCATGCGGGGACCATGCGCCAGGCCCAGCCAGCCCTGGGGCATCTCTGTTGCCCATTCAGGCTGAGTCATGGTGGCAGGACCCAGTGTGGCATGTGGAGACCACGTGCCAGACCCAGCCAGGTCCTGCTGGCCCTGTGGACTTTCTGCTGCCCGGCTGGGCTGGGTCCTTGGTGGCAGGACCTGGTGCGGCACATGGGGACTGTGTGCTGGACCCAGCTGGGTCCTGCCACCCTTGGGGCCCCTCTGCCACCCAGCTCGGCCAAGCCCATGGCAGCAGGACCTGGCATGATGAAAGCCAGCCCTCAGGTGGCAGAGGGGCCCCTAGGGCAGCAGGACCTGGCACGTGGTCCCTGCGTGCCGTGCCGGGTCCTGCCACCAAGGACCAGGCCTAGCCAGGCAGCAGAGGGGCCCCAGGGCTGGCAGGACCTGTCTGGGCACAGTGCACATCCCCACACACTGCACCGGATCCTGCCTCTGCTCTGTTGTGCCTGTGGGGGGGGGAGGGGGGTGGCACATGGTAGGACCTGGGCCAGCCCCATGTGGCTTGCTAGTCTTGCTTTGCACCAGAGTGGGCCACACAGCTTCGGGAGGCATGGGTCCTGTGTGTGCTTCCTAGAGCCCTGCAACCCACTCCAGTACAAAGCTGGACTAGCAAGCCACTTGGGGTTGGGCCGGGTCCATGCCCCCCGCAGCCCCAGGGACATCCCCCCTGCCACTCCCCATCCCACATTCCACTGCCACCCCTCACCCACCTACACCCATGAACCCTCCCCCCACTTACCTTAGACAGCACTGGGGGCTGGAGGCAGCAGGAGAACAAAAGAGATACTCTGGCTGACACCAGAGCATCTCTGTTGGAGGACTGACTCCCTGGCATGGTCTGGGACTGTGCCTTGCTCTGCTCTTCTGTGGAGCATGTTTTTTAGACCCCTGGATATCCAGGGGTCTAATTTTCACCCCTCACTGCAAGTTTGCAGCATGGGGAACCTTTTTTCATTCTCACACGTGCCTCTTGCCTTGCCTCAAAGGCATTTGAGACGGGGCAAGAGGCACATGCGCGTTTGTCTGGACATGCCCCTTGAATGCCACTCTGATCTCCTTTCCTGCCCAATTGGCTGCTTTGCTCTCCTTCCTCCCCTGTGCTCCCTGCCCAAACTGCTGCTCTGCTTTCTGCCACTATGCTGCCTGTCCCTTCCCCAATCTGTTGCATGCCAAATTTGGAGGTTGCCCATAACACTTGTGGTATGTGCAGAATAGGTTGATCACCCCAGGGTCATATTATTCTACATTATACTTTGGATATCAAACAATTACAGCCTATACTCAAAAAAGACCAGAACTTGAGAGAAATACAATGTTCCACCTCCCACCCACCACAACTGTCCTGCAGACAGCCCCCAACCCTGCCCAACTTTGCCGATCAACAAGCATCTAATGGGACACAAACCTAATTAATAATAAATATAAGATCTCATTTCTACTGCCACAATAATCAATATTCCCCACAATAAAAAAAATCTAAATCCAAGGATCATGGCCTTAGGGATGGGCGGTGCCACACTGCACCACACACACACACACCCTCCCCCCTGCCTCCTTTGCCAGAAGCTCATGCTGGACAGGAGTTAACTGGAGGCTACTGAAGTACCAAATCTTAGAGCTGGGCAGTGGGGCCCACTCACTCAGCCATGCCTGGAGCTGACTGGAGCCAGCTGGCTGGGAAGTGGGATAAAAAGCCCTCTGGTGGCAGCAGCAGGAGTGGTTGCTGTTGGTGTGTCCTACTCAGGTTGCTGTGGGCTGCACCTGGACCCAGACCCCCATTCCCTGCTGCTGCTAGCCCATGTGCATGCAGGGAAGCTCCCACCAGGCTCTGCCTGAGCTCCTGAGATGTTAAGTGCCCAGGGCCACTGCTCTGTGACCTGCCCCCTGTCCCCATGTCTGAGTGTATGCTTGGCTGTGGCACCTTGTAGCCAGGCAGGTGGCTAGAGCACCAAAAATCCTGATGCCCTCCTTGCTTGATGTGCTGGCAGGAACAGCAAGACCAACAGCAGCAGCAGCAACAGCAAGGAGGCATCCGACCACTGCTGTCCATAGGAGGAGCCTGAGCTTGACAGACCTTTGACAGCAGCTGGGACTTGGCTTCTTGTGTGGGCAGTGGTGCCTGTAGCCTATCACCCTGCCCTTCCTGGGTCCTTCTGCACTGCACTCCTGCCACCTCCGCTGCCCAGCACCAGGTCAGAATCTTGGGTGAGCAGACACATGATAGCCCACAGGGTCCCCTGGCAGTGGCAGCTGCTGGGACACATGTGCCCCTCACATACCCCCCCCCCCCCACACACAGAGTACTAGTGACTTTCAGGGAAACCAAAATACAAGTTTGCTCAGGGTGCCATTTTCCCTAAGGTGGGCTCTGCATAAACATATCTATCCAAGAATGTGGTATACCTTTGGGGCATGCTGAAAAATGGTGGAAGGGGCACATTAACAAAAGCTCATAGCCATTACTCAGCAGAGGGACTCCAATATGTGTGATGCTTTGGCACTTTAATTAAAGGCCGTCCCGCCCAACACCACCACCAGAGAATGAGTATAATTGCCCAAAATGCTCTTATGGTAACTACATGGGTGAAACCAAAGAAAAAAACTACACACCAGAATAAATGATCACCCCTCCTCCCAAAAAAGAACAGAGACTTTAGAACACAGGGAGCACATCTACATGATACATTTACCATGGAGATGTGCTAATTAGCTTTGCAGTAAACATCTTGCGCCTACATGTTCACAGCTAGTAGGCTGCAGGTAGCTAGTAAACTCCACAGCAGGGTAGTACTTGTACATACAAGTACTATCCTAGTGCCAAATTATTTACTGTGCAACAACACGTGTAGATGCTGACCTGGGAGTAAATTGCTCTTGGTCAGCCCAGTCAGCAAGGGACACACTTCTGCCTGTTGCCTTGGCTTTGCAGCTGCAGGAGCCTCATCGCCCAGGTAGCTCCTCCACCTCTGCTCAGCCACTTGCTGCTCAGGCATGATCCTCCATGCTTCCTGCCAGCCCAGGTATGCCCCTCAGACCTCAAGCTACACTGCTGCCATCAGCCAGAGCCCTGGGCTGACCCCTGTGCCCCGTGAAAAGCTCAGGGCTGGCACCTGGGCAGCTGTGGCCTTAGCCTGGAGCACCTCCTGGCTGCTCCAGGGAGGCAGAGCAGGGCACAAGCACCCCTAGCCTAAACTGCTCTTCCCTAGCTCAGTTTGCTGCTGTCCCAGGTGCACGTGTAGATGTTGCACTCAGGAGTAGTTTATTCAGTCACATTAACTGCACATGTAGACATGCCCAGGTAGAACACTTTTCACAGACTATTCACTCCCAGTCTGGCCTCACAATTCTCATGCTGAAAGGAAATTTACAAAAAACCTTAAAAACATGAGTCTGGGAACAAAAATGCATTTGCCTACTGGACACTAACAACCAGGGACTTAACTTAGACAATGAATTCATGCTCTATTATAATTTACTTGATACTCATTAATCTCTGCACTTAACCATTGTTATCAACTCTCCTGAATGATCCTGTTCTTCTGTTTCTCAAGTCTTTACTGAGTCTTTCTTGTCTGTTGGTTAGCTCATAATTTCTGTCATATGTTGCCTTTTTTTTTTGTTTTGTTTTTTTTTTTTACATATGGCCAAGCTCTTGTTCTATTTGCCCAAGCTCTTGTTCTATTTGCAATTTAACTCTGCTGTGCCTGCTTCTCTCTCTGAAACCCAAAGAAGGGTGCTATGATGCCCAAAAGCTTGTCTAAGTCTACCCAACCATGCAGTTGGTCTTCTAAAATATATCATCCACAAACATTTTTCCATACTTTATATTTCCTGGACCATCATCGTTACAACATCACTTGAAACAGCTATGATATATTATGGTAATTTATCTTTAATAATAGTTATCAATGGGTGATTATGTAATGGTTATTATAAATACAGCTAATGAAGATGTATTACTATGCAAATATATTCTTATGTATGTTCACTCTCATGAAGCCTTCAGTTTTAATAATCAGCTGGTAATTAATATATCTGGTTGTGATTATTTTCAAACTAAGGGAGAAATTCTGGTGCTAGCAACATCTATGCTATTGTTACAGAATGAAAAACGGCATAACATATGATGTCTATTTTTATATAACAGAAAAAACCAAAACACAAGCAACCCAAGCTTAAGATTCCATAGTTAGTCTGAAGCCCCAAATTTGGTTGCTTCTACCAGCAGCATAATAAGTAAGCATCTCATTTGAGGGCTCTCCCCCTACTTGCTCCCCCAACACCATGCACTTTCCCTGGCTCCAAAGCAGGGAAGCAGAAGTGATGACATTGTACAGGAGCAGCTGGGGGGTTTCCTGTGGGAGAGGGAGATATCATATCCTTTTTTGCTCCCAAAAAATGGTTTTTGGCCATTTGAATGCATGTTGATGGTAGAAAAAAGGAGGTACCTTCTCCCTCACTAGTAATGAACTATCAGCCATTGCAGCATGTGCTGGTGTCTCCAGGGCAATAGTACTGGCTAATTAGTCCCCTGGCCTCTATGCTTTTTCCTTAGCATCTCTCTCCCCCATACACTAGGTCTGCCACGAGTCTGCTTCTATTTTTCTTTTAATGAGGGTAGAATCCAATTAATATTTGCAGTTGAGGGGGGGAGGGAGAGGATCAAGCAATAATTAATTTGTAGCTCTCAGAAGGACTTTAAAGTCTGCAAAATAGATTAGGGACCAGATTTTGGACATATCTTTTCCTCCCTCACTTAGAAAAGTGCAATGAAAATTCTGCCCTAGGCACAGGTATGGATTAAAACTATATATCCATAATGCCTAACCAAGAATTCTTCTTCAACACTTTTAATATGCACTACAATTTAGTAAAAAAAGTTTTCTAAACTGCTAATTGAAGGCATCATTCCAACTTATGCCTTAGTTCTAGATTGTGTAGCCTTAGTTTTAGATTGTGTAGCCTTAGTTTATCTGATTAAACCCTTGTCTCTGTGTGTATGGCACAGTAAACAATTCATGAGTTATATACCCTGTTAGAATTTTTAACCTCAGAATTTGACTGTTGTTCATTAGTGTAACTTCAGGTCTAGAGCAAAATAGCCTACAAAACTGATTTAGAAATAAGGAGACATACAACTTCTTCTATAAGGAAAAGTGGGTGTGAATATACAGCGTAATCACAGAACACAACAATCACAGAATTATAGAATCTCACAACAAAAGTTGCTCAGGATAAACGAGCAACTTTAAAAAAATGTCCACCTTGAAACTTCTCCTCAAAACCCCCCCAAACAAACAAACAAGCTAAACAAAGCCATTTCCCACCTCAGACTCACTGGAAACTTTGATCAATTTAATAAACATTTTAATAATGAGCAACAAATGGGGTCCAGCTGGCCTTTAAGTATTCAAAGAGCAACATATATACACATCTCCTACACCCCAGAATCTCATGACTTCTCTGGTTTGCAGAAGCTTCACATATACTTAAAGATGACACATATATATAGTTTAGTATTAAATAGAGGTTTCCATTTAAAATTTAGAAACATGTTTGGAAAACTCAAAGCATTTTTAGTCATTTGTCTAGTTTCTGCTTGATCCCCTAGTGAACTAAAAGAAACCGTCCAATTATGAGGAAAGCTCAGTCTAGTGAAAATAATTTTGCTGTCCCAAGAGCATCTTCCTTTTATTTCTTTATTGTGCATAAGGCATACCTTTTTAAAGAGAGACGTGGTGTTAGGCAAAGCACTTTTGAAGTCCATTTCCAACCATGTTACCCTATGCTAATACTCCTTTCAAACAGCCATGTAGTTAACAGACCAATTCATCTCTTGGTATGCAGCCATTGGCACACTGAGCTTCCTCTGTGAATCTAGAATTAAAGCAAAAGCTATAGCAGTAAAAGGAAAGAAAGATTTTTTTTTTTTGCCACCAGCTACATTATCTCTTTTAAGATAAATCCTGCCCCCTGAATTAAAACTAAGTAGCTGAGATGCCTGTGAGACAAGATTTACTGTAGAGAAAAACCTATGGGCTTTTTCTGCAGTTAATCCTTTAGGCTTAAGATGTGGCAATGTTCCTTCCCTAACAAGGTTCCAATGTCATATCCAAATTTTGTCTCCTCAGATTCTGCTCACCAAAAAATAATTTTAAGGAAGACATTGGCATTAATCTGTTCTGTACAGTGGGTGAGGCTGTGGAATGAGCAGACATAATAGATTTTAATGAGAAGAGTTCATATTGGCTTGCACAGGTGTCAGACCTGGGGGTCATCTACATACTATTATCTATCTTTCACAATATATGGCCATAGAACTATCACAAAGTTGGCCAAATAATTGAACAACATTTTCTTGCGTGTGGAAGAACAAATGATTGACTCTGAACCTATACAAAATAGAGAATATGCTTGTGAGTTCAGGAAATCCCTTGGAAGAGTTGCAGCCTTGTTACCATTGCCTCTGGCTGAGGGCATATTCCCATTTTAATCAGTTTAGTCTACAGTAAAAATGAATCGTTAGACTCCTTGCTGAGGGTAAACTCTTATATTCCAGCTTTCTAGAATACCTAATTAGCTAGGAGATTCCCTCTCATTCTAGAGTGTGAACTTGACCTCATTCATGCATGCTTTTTTTTTCTTACTATCTAATCTTCCACACTGCATGATATTCTCATAGGTATGGTATTTCAAAGGTCACAGCTAGCCCAGAATGAGATGAGGCAGGGGGTTTCCACTGCCTGGAGCACAGAAGCACCACTGAGTGGCTACCAGTACGTGCAGGCCTGATCCAGCCCCTGGCCATGGTTCTGATCCTCATTTCAGCCACACTTCCAGGGTCCATGAAGCCAGGGTTTGAGTTGATGCCAATGGTGCCGAACCCTGACAACTTGCTGGTGATCACACCACCACTTCAACTATACTGGTTTTAGGGGATGGGGGCTGTATAAGTGATGGATACCAGGGAGGGTATTGAATCACTCTAGGGAAGGGGTGGTAATTATTTGGGCTAGAGGGTGACTCAGTTTTGGTAAGCTGCTGAGGGCTGGAGGGTGGGGTGCTGACCCAGCCTCAGCCTTCTGTCATGGCTGTTTAGGCAGTGAGGCTGCAGGGGGAGGGATGAGATGCCAATTGATCTAGGACAAAACAAGAGGAAGAAGAGGGGAAGGAAGAGGGAGAAGAAAAACTAGGTAAGAAAATTGGAAGACGCATAGCAACAATCTTGCAATTTGTAAAAGCTTGTTATAAAGAAGACAGGGATTAAATATTCTCAAGGCCATTGGGGAAAGCATAAGCAAAAAAATCAATTTAATTTGGAGCAAAGAAGATTTACATTGGCTATTAGGAAAACACTGCATCTGGGTATCTAGGGATGTTTTAAAATTGCCTTCAGTGGCAATTTAAAAATAGGTAAGATAAACATCCATTAGGTATGGTCTAAGCATAATTACCCTCTCTCAGAGCAAGGGATTGAACTGGACGATTTACTGAGGTCCCTTGCAGACCTACATTTCTATGTTTCCAACATAATGATTTTCCAGCTGTTTCACAATGCTGCCACACATCCTGTCTTCTACTCTCTACATTGACATTTCAGAATATAGTGTCAAGCTGAGAGTCTCGGTCCCTATCATCGAGATGCTCACTGTTCTAAGTTCAGTTTATCTAAAATATCACCTAAAGATCCAGGGTGAACACCATTGTGTCTGAAAAAGTCTGCCCTTCAGATACAAAAGAACTTTCTTCCATGGAAGCAAAGATCATGTATTAGGCAGGATCAAACTCAGGGAGCATTGAACAAATCTCCACAAGAACTAGAGATCATTGGAAACGTTGCCACTTTTTGCACCAAATATTAGATGTGGTTCTTTCCCCGTGAACTCTCTAGCACAAATTTAGCATGCACAATAAAAACAGAAACAAAATTACTGAAACAATACAATGGATGCACAATTTTCCTGCTCGTGAGATGATGGGACAAAAATCAAACCTAATGTACCCCATATTAACCATATTATTTAACGCACTGCAGGAAGATGCTCAGACACTATAGTGCAAGAATAGAAAAACAGAGTAGATTTTAAGTTCATAACAGGTTTTCAAAACCAAAGTGGAAATTCAATTACCCATTAGTCTGCAATAAATCCCTTTGGGGGAAATCTTTTCCCAGTTCTCTACATTTTGAAGTAGATGCATCTTAACACCTCATGTTTCATAGCAAAAAAATACATCTTTTTCCAATAGGAAATCCTATTAGCCAATCAACTAGGTAATTAGAGGAGCACTTATTGCCATCAATATTTATTCTATACCACACTGAAAAAATCCCCATTGGATAAACCATCACATGCTAATAACTTTTGTCTTTTATGTGCTGCCTACGCTGCTTTAAAGAAGGAAGCTTCCCACATGCCAACCTATAATATCTCTCTCTGCCTGCTGCAGCTGTTGCTGAAGGATAACAAAAGCCTTGCATTGACTTGAAACTGCAATAGATGCCATTTGCTCTATAAATAGAGTAGCAAACACTCACTTTGTTAAACTGAGCCAGTGTCAATATTCGCACATATGCAAGTAGCCCTAAAGAGACGACTAGAGAGAGAACAGCAGAATTGCAATACTTTTTTCCTTGGCAACAGTTGCAATCTTATCTTTGGTCTGCCCTTCAGCAGTAGAATGAATCAGAACCCCAGCCTGGCTACACAAAAAAAATACTGCATCCCTCATAGCTTTTATGTATTACCTCTGTCTATGCTGATATAACTATCATCAGGTAGGGCCATATGTTTTACTTCATACCTAAAATACCAGGGGAGCACCAGTTTCCTGACAGATCCATCTGTTGTATTGATCTCAAGATTGCTCGATTCTTGTGCAGTGCAGAATGGGATTCATAGCAACAATCTGATTTATACAGTAGCACAGACACTTATGGTTGCTTATTGTTTAGGTCTTAGGAACAGTCTCTATCTTAATGCTCTTCTGCCATATAATGGTAGTAATGGCTCATATGACTGCTGTGGTATTAGATGGCAACCACTAGGTTGACTCCTAAACTCCTTCCTGAATCACTAAAACAACAACAAGGAAGTGGTTTGTCTTCTGGACACAATTTATGCCTACTAAGACCAAATATGTACTGATGTAAAATACCAAGTACGCTGAAAAGCCCATTCTAGATTAAATTTGACACCTTTTTTCCAGGTTCATATATTCCAGGCCTCCAGAGCAAGGTTAGATATATTTGCAAAACTACAATTTTGCTACTATCACAGAATCTACACTAGGGGCTTCTTCCACCCTGTCAGCCACAAGGCACATTTGATCAGACCTTTGACTAACACATTTATGTCAGTTTGCAGACTCATCTGTCATTTTTCTCAGCAGCTGTTCCCAGGTGTCTCCTTTTCCACATGGCTTTGAATAGCCAGATGTATGTTTTCTAGCTCCTGTGTAGCTGTTGTAAGTGGGCAAGGAGTCAGACCTCCAAATTATTTCAAGCTTTGGCTTGTTTTCACACAATCTGAGAAGAGAAGGAAAAGCAGGCTGCTCTCTCCACCTTCTGTCAGCTTTTCATCATCTGACTAATGATCAAAACATAGTTGTTAGTCTTTATTTTGGGTGAAATCACAAAGAGGAAATCGCAATGAATTTTGGTCATTTTAAGCCACCATAATATATAAGGGTTTGTCCCATAAAATTATGTCTGTATCTGTAAGAGTAACAATTTCAGAGGCAATAATCATCATACCAAATAGATGGGGGGGGTTTTCTTAGTTTAATAATTCTCTAGCAACCTAGGGTTTGAGGATGATTAAATTAGGCTTTGACTATGTCATTTTTCATTTTTATTTTGAATTATTTTAAAGATTTTGGGTTCAGTTTCATGTTTTGTGTGGTTTCATAACTTGTGTTCTAGTAAATCATACAGACACACTAGGACAATCAGCCATTTTTACATTATATATACCCTAGCCCATGGAGGTAGACTCCTAAATATATCATAATCAATTATTTTCCAACAATGTAATAGGTAAATCATAGTTGCTTCATTTACCTGCTGGATTTTTTTATTTTTTTTAGATAAAACAAAATATGGTTATTATTAAGTCTACAGAAGCAGAAATGTCACACTTCTTGGGGGGAAGAGATATGTATCTGTTGCTTTCACTGTTCACTGCAAATAGAGAATTAAATTAGGGCAGTAGCCTCTAGTCTAAAAATTAGGGCTGACAAATTATTAAAAAAAAAATAACAACAATTAATTGCAAGATTTAAAAATACAGTCTCAATTAATCACAATTTTAATTGTACAGTTAAACAATAGTCAGAAACCTCCCACCCAACACCCTAGAACCCATATGCCCTGCAGCTCCTCCCCACCACCACCAACAGTGCACAGTCCCCAGCCCTGACTTGCCAAGGCTGGAGTAGACCAGCTGGAACCAGTGCAAACAGCCCCAACCCCAGCCTGCCCTGCACCTGCTCCAGACTCACCTGCCCATGCTGAGCAGCAGCAGCAGCCGCCAAACAGAAGCTATTGCTCAGTGTAAAGGAAAAGCCGCACCCCTCCCCCTCCCACCCCCCCGCCAGGCCCTTCTTGCTGCAGCCACCCAGAGTCTGCACGTGGGCTGCCCCGCAGCTCCTCTGGACTGCCACCACTGCCGTGCTAGGCAGCTCAGAGGCAGTGGTGATGGAAGCAGAGAGGAACCACAGGGCAGCCCAGGCACAGGCTCTGGGCAACTGCAGCAAGAAGGGCCCAGCAGAGGTGAAGGGGAGGGGCTGCTTTTCCCTGTGCCTAGTAACAGTTTCTGCCCGACCACTGTCACTGCTGCTGCTCAGTGCAGGTGGGTGAGTTTGGAGCAGGTGCAAGGTGGGTTAGGGTCAGGACTGTGCACACAGGTTCTGGCTGGTCTGGAGCTGGTCCACACCACTGGTCAAAATGATGTGTGTGATTAAAAAAATGAACACGTTAATTTGTTTTTGAGTTAATTGTGTAAATTAACTGCCATTAACTGCCATGCCTATTAAAAATAGGCATTCTGTTTAAACATTCTGTTATAGTGCTTGTAACAAATTATGTCTGTCATTATCTGGTTGATATTGCAAGGTTTGCTATGGTATCAGTTTCCAAGTTTGTTTAAATAATACAAGGTTTTTACCTTCTATGCAGATATAATTATTAAGAAACTTGGAATAACTCATTCAGGGAAACTATGGAAAACACACTACCAATGTTTGCTTAATATTTGTAGAATATTACTTGTAGTATAAAATAATTAAATACCAACTTTTCTTGAGCTCAAAGAAGAGCAACCTCTCTAATCAGCTTTATTATTCTGAAATCCAATTTACTAGGGCAATAGCTACAGCTGAGCAATATAAAATTTACTGAACCCATGAGAAATAGCTACATTAAGAAATAAATACAAGACAACTGAACAGAACCTAAACAGTCATCCTCTGCTAAAGGTTTTCTTTGGTTTGGATATAGATGATCCTGCCTCAGGCAAGGAGCTGGATTAGATGATATTTAGGGGTCCCTTCCAGCCCTACTCCTCAATTATTTAAATTGTTTAGTCATTATTACATATTTTTCTTTCATAAAATATATCAACATTAAAATATATCCTTTCTTAGTTTAATCAAACCACTGTAATTTCTAATATTTCAATAAGCCCCATACAATTGAAAAATAAAGAAGAGATTTCCCCAGCCCAGAGCATGGAAAATAATGTTTTGTTTAATTTGTTTTTAAACTTAAACTCCAGTTGAAAACAAATGCACTGTATTTTGAAGAGTGTAGAGAAATGATTCATGAATAAATGTCATTTGAGAAGTTAAACCTGAAATTGAGATATCTGGTAACAAGGTATGGTTCTGAACTCTTGTGCCAGGTATACCACCCCCCACCAACTTGTAATGATAGAGAGCTTGTACACATGATGTTATGATGTGCACATGACAAAAATTTCCCTTTGTGTGGGTTAATGGCATTACACATTATGGGTATGGGAGTTTTGGAGGTTTTCAATGAGTTTGTATCATTGCAAACTAAGCCACATCCTGATGTGGTTAAGTTTGCAATGTTGCAATTTAGAACATTGCAGCCATTAATCAGCTTGCCCCTGGGCTTCGGGGGGAAGTGGGTAGACTCTTCAGGAAAAAAAAAAAAAAAAAGATTGGGGCCCCTCACTGCTTCTGCCTTCAGCAGGCTCCTGCATCTGGCAAGACATCAGCAGCTGCCTAGGAATGGGCTGGCTTGTCCCTGGGGCAGTGCAGGGAGGTGAGAGCAGGGC
Organism: Alligator mississippiensis; assembly: GCF_030867095.1. NCBI lineage: Eukaryota > Metazoa > Chordata > Crocodylia > Alligatoridae > Alligator > Alligator mississippiensis. The sequence goes on from NC_081825.1 coordinate 63,179,147, forward strand.
AGCTGGATGTGCTGGCAGCCAGAGAAGGTGGTGGGGATGGTGCATAAGGTGTGGGGCTGCCCAGTCAGGCTGCTAGCTTCCCCAAGCCCACCCGGGCTGCCAGTGCCCTGTGCACCATCCCCACCATCTTCTATGGCTGCCAACAAACCCAGCCACCTTCTTGCTACCTCCCTGTGTAAGGAGTGACCTAGAAACTACTATGCAAAGCCTAAGCAAAAGCCTCTGTTATGTGACGAATGCCCATCTGCAATGATAAGGAGGAGACAGTCTTAGATAAAGGAGGCTTGAAAACAAAAGCAGAATCAGAGTACTGGGTCAAAGAGCTCATTAAAATACTAAAAATCACGCCCCTAGGTGGGGAAAAAGTATGCTAATGAAACATACATGTATGTTAATGAGATACATAGCTAAAACACAGGTATAGAGACATGCTCAGTAAATAAGTCCTTGCTTCACTCCTTTATAGCCAATTAGCTAACAAGGATGCTTATGAAGGTCTAAAATCCCTGTATAAAAGATGCTTAGAATTAGAAATCTGTGTGCTTGTTATGTGAAATTATTCTGCTTGCACCTTTTATTGCTAGCAATAAATCTTCTTTATACTTTCACCCCTGGTATCTTTATTGGCCTTTGCATACCGGGCACGATCCCAGATTTGAGCTGGGGCTCAACAGTTTTTGGCACCCCAGATGGGACTGCCTTAGATGAGCTTTGCCTGGACTAACTGACGACCAGCTGATTTGCTCTTCCTTATCAAATGTCAGGCGCGCCCCGGGATCTCTTTTCCCTGTGAGACTTTTGCTTCAGGGGGAGCTGGATCACTGAGGCGGCAGTAGCCTAACGGTGCAACGCCATAGAGTGAAAGTACCAGTAACAGGCACCTGGGTGAGAGGGTAGAAAGGGCATAAGGCCTACCATCAGTACGCCTGCCTGGGATTATCTCTGTAAGTATTCTGTCTGGCCCGAGTCCAAGTTCAGTAATTTTTCCCCTGTGAGGACGAGGACTAAGAACAGATCCCTGGATCCCAGGTAAGTCGGACGGTCAGAACCGGGAAGGCAGCCCTGAGATGGGTACCATTAACAGTAAGGTTAGGAAATGTACCCCCCTCTCTTGTGTATTGGGACATTGGGCAGAGTTTGGTGGGGATCCTATGACTAAGACGAAAGCTAAATTCTTCTGTGAAACTGCGTGACCACGCTATAAGCTAGATGATCAAGAACATTGGCCTCAGGAGGGAAGTGTTAATTATAATACCATCTTACAATTGATTTTGTTCTGCTGGCAGAATGGTAAATGGGAGGAATTAATGTATGCGCGTTTATGTCTCTTTGTAGAGATAGAAAGATTTTGGAGGAATGTGGATTGGGGGAGGGGGTTGGGATCTGTGAGATGGCCATGGCTCGACCAACTGCAAATCCTGTCCTGGACAGTCCGGAGCCGGAGGCTCCCCCCCCTCTGCTGCCTTTACCTTATTCTCTTCCTCTTCCCCCTCCTCCTCCTGATTCATCTGATTCCTCATTGGCATCTGCTCTTCCTGCTTCTTCCCCCCCCCCCCCCGAGGCGGAGGTTGAGAATACTCCCCGACACAGGGATCTGGAACAGCGCCAACCATGGCTGTCAGGTGCTTGGCAATCTCCAGAATCCTCGACTTCTCCTGATATAACCCCGGGAGGTGGGTGGAGAGTACAGTTAGGAGCAGGCTCCGGGGTTAAGGAAAAACATCACAGGGAATCTGATCCTGGCCGTGGGAAGGGAAATGGGGTATTTCCCCTAAGAGAACAAGTGGTACCCGGGCCTCTCGAAGATGACGGTGAGCCAACCTACCGTCGAACCTTTGTGCACGTTCCTTCCACTACATCAGATTTGTATAATTGGCGGAACAATAACCCCAGCTTGAGAGAGAATCCTGAAAAGGTACGAAACCTGTTTAAAACAATTTTCAAAACCCATAACCCAACCTGGGCAGATGTTCAGTCTCTTTTAGATATCCTGTTGACACCAGAGGAAAGGAGGATGGTAGTGAACAAAGCTCGTGAGTACGTGGAAAAGGAAATTACTGCAGGGAACCTGCAAGGAAATAGAGATGATCATGTCCCCATCCAGGAGCCAGATTGGAAACCAGACCAAGATATGACCTCCATCCATGCCTATCGAGAATATATTCTCCAAGGATTGAGAGATGCTGTGAAAAAACCTCAGAATCTCAGTAAGGTGTATGAGGTTCGACAGGAGACGAACGAGACCCCAAGTGCTTTCTTGGAAAGAATTTACACTACTTTCAGGCAATACACTTGTGAGGACCCGGAGGATGCATCAAACGCTCGCATGGTAAATATGATCTTTATAGGTCAGAGTGCACCAGACATTAGAAAGAAATTGCAGAAGACAGACGGAGCAACAGGTATGCCTATTTCCCACTAGTAGACATTGCTTACCATTGCTTACTAACCGAGAAAGTGTTCAGGAAAAGCAACAGGACAAGAAAGAGGAGAGAAAGATGAAAATGCAGGCAGCCCTAGTGGCAGCTGCAATCACGGGAAAACCTAGAAATGAGGGATTCCGGAGACAGCCTCAGAGACGGGGTCCATTAGAGAAAGATCAGCGTGCCTATTGCAAACAAAAAGGACATTGGAAGCGGGAATGCCCCTATCGGAAAGTTGGGGAAGGTGAAAAGAAAAAAGAGGAGAGCAGTGGATTGTTCGCTTTTGGAGGGGATTCAGATTGAAGGGGACCAGAGGCCCGGGAGGGAAAGATAACCCAGATCCCGGTGTCCCCTGACGAGCCTCTGGTTAAAATGCAACTAGGGGACAGAGATGAATTGGTAGATTTTCTCGTCGATACAGGTGCTGCCCATTCTGTCTTAACTCAAAAACTGAAACCTTTAAGTATAAAGACTGTGCCGGTAGTAGGGGTTACAGGGAAGGCAGTAACACAACCCTTCCTACAGCCAATGACCTGTAATCTTGGGCAGGCTGAAGTCACCCATCAATTCTTGTACATGCCAGACTGCCCCGTTCCCCTTTTAGGGAGAGACCTCCTCTGTAAACTGCAAGCTACGTTGTCGTTCCAGGATGGGCAAATGTTTTTAACTGTGCCTTCTGAAAAGGGGTGGCATTTGCAGGCTTGCCTTCTAGGCCTTCTCTGAGAGGAAAGTACACCGGATATTCCTCAAACCCTGCTCGATGCTGTTGTTCCATGGGTATGGGCAGGTCACCGACCCGGGAAGGCTAAAAATGCTGACCCTGTAAAGATTCAACTTTTGCCAGGGGCTCAGCCTCCATGCATGAAACAATATCCAATGTGGATGGAAGCCAGGAAAGGACTGAAGCCATTAGTTGAACGGTTCCTGGAGTATGGCCTTCTCCGTGAATGCACATCAGCTTTTAACACACCCATCTTGCCCGTGAAGAAGCCTAAGAGTAACGAATATCATTTTGTCCAAGACTTACGATCACTTTATTTACAGCTCTCGAGTATATACCCGGTCGTGCCTAACCCGTACACCTTGCTGTCTGCCTTGAACCCAGATCATAACTGGTTTACGGTTATTGATTTAAAAGATGCTTTCTTCTGTATATCGGTAGAGAGGGGATCTCAGGAAATATTTGTATTTGAATGGGAAGACCCAGATACTAGCATTAAGACTAGGTTTTGCTGGACTGTCTTACCCCAAGGGTTTAAAAACAGCCCAACCCTATTCGGCACTGCATTAAGCAAGGATTTACGTAGGCTAAAACTGCCACTGTCCTGTGCTCTTTTGCAATATGTGGATGACTTGCTTTTACCAGCCACCACTGAAGCAAGCTGCTTGGAGGGAACAATTTGCCTCCTTAATTTTCTGGGACAGGAAGGATACCGGGTGTCCAGAAGTAAAATGCAGCCCATGTCCCAGAAGGTAACATACTTGGGATTTGAATTACAGCCTGGTCAGAGAGCCCTGTTGCCTGAAAGAAAAGAAGCTATATGCCGGCTAGCACCCCCAAAAACAAAGAAACAACTACGGGGATTCTTATGTACAGTAGGTTTTTGCAGGATTTGGATTTCAAATTTTGGGGTTATTGCAAAACCTCTGTATGGAGCTACACAAGGTGATGAAAAGGTGCTCGAATGGACTGAAGAGTGTGAGCAAGCATTCTGCCAGTTAAAGCAGGCTCTCATTGAAGCACCCGCCTTCGGAATACCAGACACGAGTAAGCCTTTTTCCCTTTTTGTGCATGACCGAGGGGGGTAGCCGTGGGAGTGTTAACACAGAAATTGGGTAGCTGGCAACAACCAGTGGCATATCTTTCAAAAAAATTAGACTTTGTGTCATCCGGATGGCCTGCTTGTCTCCGGGCTGTTGCTGCCACCTGCCTGCTAATACAAGAAGCTGAAAAGTTAACCCTAGGCCATGAAATGACTGTATATGTGCCTCACGCAGTGCTTACAGTCCTGGAGCAGAAAGGAGGGAACTGGTTAACCCCGGGACGAATGGCTCGATATCAGGCCATCCTCCTAGATAAGCCTGAAATAAAATCGGCCATTTCTTGCACTGTAAATCCAGCAACACTGTTGCCATCTATGGCCGACACACCAGATCTTGTACATGATTGCCTGCAAACATTGGAAGCTGTTTACTCCTCAAGACCAAATTTGAGAGACCGACCCCTTGAAAAAGCTGACCTGGAGTTCTACACCGATGGCAGCTCGAGTATGGAGAATGGAATTTGAAAATCCAGATACGCTATCGTGACTACACAGAATGTGATAGAAGCAGGACCTTTAAACCCATCTGTTTCAGCTCAAAAGGCTGAACTCATTGCTATGACTCGGGCTTTGCAATTGGCGGCCAACAAAACTGTCAATATTTATACTGACTCTGAATATGTTTTCCTTGTTTTACATGCTCACAGAGTGCTGTAGAAAGAGCGGGGTCTACTTGATGCTAAAGGAGCAAGCATTAAGCATAGCAAGCAAATAAAAGCTCTCCTCAAGGCAGTCTGGGAACCAAAGGAGGTAGCGGTAATGCATTGTAAAGCACATCAGAAAGGGAACGACCCCTCCATAAAAGGTAATCGATTTGCTGACACTACAGCAAAGAGCAGCTAAAAGACCTCAGACAGACTTGCTGCCCGAAATAAGTAATCTGTTACCTCTCCTCCCAGACCTATACCAGCCTGTGACACCACAGTATGGGGAAAGAGACAAACAATTGATAAGAGAGTTTCAAGCAAAGAAGGGGGAGCACGGGTGGCTAGTAGCAAAGGATGGCTGCATTATCATCCCAGCTGCCTGGGTTCATGCGGTAGTAAAGAGCGTTCATCATGGCACCCACTACGGACCCAGGGCCCTGGTAAGATGGATCAGTCACTATGTAACTGGAGTGGGATTAAGAGAGGCTGCCAAGAAGGTATCAGAGACATGTGAGGTCTGCCAGAGAAATAACCCAAAAGGAGGGAAAAAAGAAACTCCAGGACATCAGAGAATAGGCAATGGGCCAGTAGAAGAATGGCAGGTGGATTTTACCGAGTTGCCCCGGCAACAAGGGATGAGATATCTCCTTGTCTTTGTGGACACTTTCTCTAATTGGGTTGAGTGCTTCCCATGTCGGACTGCCCAAGCCCGAGAGGTGGTCAAGGCGCTCCTACGAGAAATCGTGCCTCGCTTCGGACTTCCAAAAGGAATAGGGTCAGACAATGGCCCACATTTCATTGCACAAATTACTCAGAAGGTTTCTGAGTTCCTGGGAATCAGCTGGCATTTACACACCCCTTGGAGACCCCAGCCCAGTGGAAAGGTGGAACGTATAAATCAGACCTTAAAAAGACACCTTGCAAAGATTTGCCAAGAAGCTCGACTCAAATGGCCAGAGGCCCTACCCTTGGCCCTGTTACGAGTAAGGGTTGCACCACAGTTTAAATTGGGATTAAGCCTGTCTGAGATAATGTATGGTAAGCCTTACCCCTCTGAGTCTGCCCATGGGTACTGAACAACAGTTACATGTTTTAGGGGAGGGAATGATTAGAGAATATGTATGGTCCTTGGTTTCTGTTTTGTCTTCCATCCATCAGCAGGTACGGGATGTCCTGCAGACACAGGACCAGTCTCCTACCCTGGAAAATCGATTATTACCTGGGAGTTACACCCTTGTGAAAGATTGGAACGAGGAACCACTTCGAGCCAGATGGAAGGCCCCTTTAGGGTACTTTTAACGACCCCAACGGCAGCCAAGCTTGAAGGAATCAAGACTTGGATACATTCCAGTCGCCTAAAGCTGGTGGCTGGACCGGAACAAGAAGGAACCCCTGCAGACTCCGGGACCGGAGGCAGAGAACAGTGGAAGGTGGAGCCAATAAGAGACTTAAAATTCCTATTCAAAAGAAAGGAACTTTAAATAATTTGTCAATCTTTGATCAAGTTTTACTAGCCTTAATATGAAATTGTTCAAGGTTTTATTGTGGGGCGCCCTGATCTGTCCACTCCTACTCATAGGAGGGGAAAACCTTTTACAACAAAAATTTGACCCTCAGGAAAATGTCTGGGTTTATCTGGCCTGGGAAATTCTAAATAGAACGGACTTCTGCTTAGCGGGAGGGATCAATGCTCACCTGGTTTTTACCTCATGCTTAATCGCAGTACCAACCCCTTTGAAAATTTTACAAAATTATACTATGCTGAAAGATGGAGATAAGGAAAGTACATATCAGGATATATATAAGTGGGGGACTGTTGTAAAAGAGAAAAGCAGAAATATGTTTTCCGTACGAGTTCAGGCAACAGCTAGTGCTTCCGAATGTTTCCTAATGGTTAATTGTACTAATAATTGCTTTAAATTGAACCAAGGAAAAAAAAATCTTCTGTAATAAGACCAGTCAAATATCCTACGCACACACACATACCGTCCTTCCTCAAGGATGGTTTCTAGCCTGCGGGAGAATGATACATTCATACCTCCCAGTGAATGCTACTGGGGGACCATGCACCATTGCTCGGGTAACTGCAGCTCTTCCAAGGAAATCTGACCTAATGCACACTGAACAAACCCCTCTTGGTGGGAGGTTTAAACGAGCATACACTATTCTCACTGCTGATTGTGACGAGAATGATTCCCCCGGACTATTATCTAAGGCTGAATATGTAGCATTAGCTGCATCTATGGTGGGGGTTCCGGGTCTTGCTTAAGTAATAGCAGAAATCTTAATGCAGTGGCCTGTGTTTTAGCAAAAGGACTAAATACTACATCCCAAGTGCTCTCAGCCCTGAATGCTGAACAAAAACAATTAAGGGACACTGTCTTAGAGAATAGAGCCGCTATTGATTATCTTTTGTTACGACACAATCTTGGGTGTGAAACTTTAAAAGGAATGTGCTGTTTCAACCTCACTGATAATTCTGTGCTAATTGAAGACAAAACTGGTGCCTTACAATGATTGGCACAGACGTTGAAAGAATCATCTGGCTTAGACTTTTCCTGGTTAACTTCCTGGCTTCCCAATTTTGGATGGTTGAAACAGTTATTTAGTATGGTTGTTTTATTTTGTTTTATAGGGATTATGGTTTGTTGCTGTATCCAATGTATACCTGTTTTCATCACATCTATCTTCAGGCCTAAGGTGAATCAAATGATTTTGCAAACAAAGAAAGCTGAGGATACTAGATTTGTGTTAAGTCAAATTGAATGGAGCAATCATAATAATAATAATTAAAAATGCTCCAGGGGAGGGAATGTAAGGAGTGACCTAGAAACTACTATGCAAAGCCTAAGCAAAAGTCCCTGTTATGTGATGAATGCCCATCTGCAATGATAAGGAGGAGACAATCTTAGATAAAGGAGGCTTGAAAACAAAAGCAGAATCAGAGTACTGGGTCAAAGAGCTCATTAAAATACTAAAAATCATGCCCCTAGGTGGGGAAAAAGTATGCTAATGAAACATATATGTATGTTAATGAGATACATAGCTAAAACACAAGTATAGAGACATGCTCAGTAAAGAACTCCTCGCGTCACTCCTTTATAGCCAATTAGCAAACAAGGATGCTTATGAAGGTCCAAAACCCCTGTATAAAAGATGCTTAGAATTAGAAATCTGTGTGCTTGTTATGTGAAATTATTCTGCTTGCACCTTTTATTGCTAGCAATAAATCTTCTTTATACTTTCACCCCTGGTATCTTTATTGGCCTTTGCATACCGGGCACGATCCCAGATTTGAGCTGGGGCTCAACACCTGTGCTGTCACAGAGGCAAGCCATCCCCAAGCATTCTGCTGGCCACAGGAGCCTGTTGAAGGCAAAAGCAGTGAGGGGAATAATCCTTTTTTTTCCTGCAGAGCTTGCCCACTTGTTCCATAGCTGGGGGGATGAGCTGACAGATTAATGGCCCCCCAGCTGTGGGATAGGGGAAAGGATCAGGCCTCTCATCACTTCTGCCTTCAGCAGGCCATCACAATAATGCTATACAGTTTTGTCAGAAAAATACAACTCACCATTTCAATTCCGGGAACTTAGAACGCAACCCTAAGGAGTAAAACCCCATCACATGTACGAACACCAATTGAAGTTGTAATTTAAAGATGTTCCCTAAGTAGGCTGACAAAGTTTGTAATTGGGAGATGGTCCCTTAGTTAAGTAGATAATTAATTAATTAGAGCCAGACAAAGGGTCTGCAGAGATTACCAACTGCTTTTCAATTAAATTCCATTGTTGTTGTTCTTATTGATTGCATGCCTGTGTTTATTGAACTTGATGATCACTACACAGTGTCAAGACTGGTAAATGAAAGAAAAAAAAAAAACCCAGAAAGAATTTGAGCTCCAATCTAAAAAAAAGAAGTTTGTAAACATAGCAAGTGAAGCAACACACTGCATGGAAGGAAAAAGGCCACAATAAGTGATCTACCTGCACAGTTGTAGTCTAAAGACAATTGGTTCTTGTAGTTTTGCAACTTCAATATGCCCTTCTACTATTGGGTAGTATAGCAGAAAACTGGAGGGCATTCAGGTGTGAGTGGTACCTAGGAGCCAAAGAGGCAGAAGAGAAAAATGATAAAGTTGAATCCTCCATCTTGCTTAATGTACAGGAGGAAGCCCTGGCTGTTTATGACATGTTTATCTTTGAAGAAAGTATAAACAAGAATGGCAGACAAGGTTCCTTGGGTGAATTTGATATCTTTTATTAGACCAACCCAAATGGTTGGAGAATAGTTATTAAGCAAGCTTTCAGGTTCAAAAACCCTTCGTCAGGCTCAGGAAGTTTCAGCAGTTGGTGTGTGCTCTTCCTGGATGGAATGAAAAGTAAAGAAGCCAGGGGCTGGGCTGGGCTGGGCTGGGGAGTCAGTTGCCAGGCAGATTATAATGTATCAAAAATCCAATGTCTATGTTTAGTCCATGATCTCTAGTATCCAGCAGGTTGATGAAATGGAGCTCATAGGCTCATCTCTGGGAAGTGTTGTGTAAGTTTCCCTTGAGGATCAGGACAGAGATTGGAGAGAGAGTGGCCCTCAAGGAACAAGATTACAACCCAGAATACAGGCCCAAAGATATTACTGACCTTATACACTTCATCCTCACACACAACAATTTCACTTTTAATAATCAACACTTCCTCCAGATGATGGGAACAGCTATGGGCACTAAAATGGCCCCACAGTATGCCAACCTTTTTATGAGCCACCTGGAAGAAGACTTCCTTAAGAACTGCACCATCAAACCCTTGCTATACTTAAGATACATCGATGATATCTTCATCATTTGGACTGAAAACCTGCAATCTCTGATTGAGTTCCACCAGACATTCAACAATCACCATCCCTCTATCCGACTTTCTTTAGAATACTCCAGCACCAACATGTCCTTTTTAGACACAATGATCAGTATCCAGAAGGGTAAAATACAGACCACAGTATACAAGAAACCCACAGACCAACATACATATCTGCACAGAACCAGCAATCGCCCTAAACACATCAAAAGGCTGTGATATACAGCCAAGCCTTCAGATGCCACCGCATTTGTACTGAAGAGAACACCCAGGATTGCCACCTCACCAATCTTAGAAAGGCTTTCACCCAGCAAGGACAATCCTCCAGAGAGGTAGATCGCACGTTTGAAAGAGCCACCTGGATAAACAAGAATGGGACTCTTGAAAGACACAGGTATTTTTATGTGTGAAAAAACCCAACAGAACAAAGTATAAATCAGTATGTTACTTAACTAAAAATAATGAATAGGAACTGTGCTTTTGAGGACTTGACAGAGACTAATTAAAGAAAAAAGTATTTGTGGCACTGTAGGCATTACAGAAAGGGCTATTGTGGGTGTGTCTACATGTCACCCTACAACGACATAGTGACCACATGGGTCTACATGCGATTGGCAGCTGTGATATGTCACCATAACAGCACCCCTATTTTAGCGCACCACTACAGTGATGTAGCTGCAAAATATAACCATGCGCTGTGCTTTAGTACTTCCAAAAGGTACAGCACCATAGCAACATGGCCATACAGCGATGTGGAGATGCACCCTGTGTGAGGGAAAATTGTCTCTAGGAAAGACTATCCAAAAGTGCAGGGGAGCAGAAACGGTGAGGGCCCAGGTTGCAGAGCTGGTACATTGCCAACCAAAAGTTCCAGATACTAAGTAAGAAAGAATATGGCCAGAAAAAGCCACCTAACATGGTGGAATTTTCTGCTGGTAAGAAGCTTTCTCACAAGGTAGAGCTTTGCATTAGCAAGGAGAATGCTAAGAAAGAGACAGTGAACCGCCAGTTATGTCACAAATGTGGAAGGCAACTGGGACCCAAATGTTGTGCTAGATTTAGAAAGCTGTTTTAATGGTGACAGGAGCGACCATTTTGCAGGTGCTACAGATCCTGAACACATAAACCTTAACTGAATACAGTTAAAAGCATATTAGAAAATCAATGAGAGGAGTTGAATTTTGTCAGTGGCAGTAGAAGGAACAATAGTTTCATTTTAATTGGATACTGGAGCTTGGGTTAATATTTTTGAATATAGAAAATTACAACCGATATAAAAAATGAGTCCAACAAACCCCAATATAACTGAGTATTCAGGAACAAATATACCAGTGAGTGGGAGATGCATTGATAGTATCCAATATAAAAATGGAACATACAAAGTCCCATTAGCCTTGGAGGTGACACCAATTTTGGGTCTGGTAGTTTGTAAGGGACTGAATCTAGTTACACATGTGCTTGCAGCACAAGACAACACAGCATTCATACTTTCCGATTATCCTCTTGGCCACCATAGCCCTAATCTGGACAGTTCTCTTAGGAAGAAACCAATTGTTGCTGAATACAAGAAACAACATGTCCTTATGGAAAAAAATGAACCTCAAAGTACAAATGCAAATACTGTCATGCAAAAAGAGGAAATCAGCTTCAGTGGTGTATAGAAAGTTAACTTTGTTCTATATACAGAAGCACATATGACAAAAAATCAGTTGGATCAAGTCAAGTATAAGGACTCAACTCTATCAACATTTGGAGGAAAAACTTACCACGACAAAGTAAATCAGAAATTTGATCTGATACCTTTTCTAGCTGGAAAGAAAGTGAAACACCCTGAAAGACTCCCAGGGATTTGTTTAAAAAAGTGCATCACTTTTTTTAACAAAGAAGTCAGTGGTCAAGACTTATTTTTGAGTAGTGTTCTAGCAATCTCTCCTCTATAGATGGGTATTAATTGATTTTTGTAGTTATTGTAAAAAGATAAGTCATAGTGAAAAATTTGTAATTTAAAAGATGCTCCCTCAAAGTAGACTGAGGAAATTTGTAATTGGGAGACAGTCCTTTCGGGAAGTAGCTAGTTAGTTAGAGCAGACAAAAGTTTTGCAAAGTTTGCCTACTGCTCTAACATAAAGTCCACTGTTGTTAGTTCTTCTTACTCATATTTCTGTATTTATTGAATCCAGTGATCATTACACCACTGAAATAGAACTTTTATTTTTGGCCATTTGTATTTACTTATTCATGTATTGGCACTATATTAGACAATTTGAATCTTTTTTTATCCTTTGGAATGAGAGACTTATGTAGTGAAAATAGAGAGTAGAAAAACTTGCTTACCTTTTTATAATTTCTAGACCAGTGGTTCTCAACCTTTTTAGACTCAAGGCAGCCTTCAGAAAATCCCAGCTCTTAATTTTCACTCATTTTTTACTATTGAATAGTAATAGAGCAATTGTTCTGTTGCAAACAACTCAGTCCAGTCAACAATAGATCAGAGTATTTTAACACTGTGAATTTCTATTTGAAATCTCTGGGTTTCCTAATAGGTTAGACAATGGTTTGTATAGGATGGGTTCATATAGGGATGATCCTGCCTCAGGCAGCAGGTTGGACTAAATGACCTCAGAAGGTCCCTTCCAGCCCTACTTCATATTTTTATCTTGTAAATCATACCTGCACACCTAACAGTGCTAATATTGCATGACATCCTGAAGCATACTTGAAAGAATCTTAAGGCACTCCAGGGTGCCATAGCACCCTGGTTGAGCATCACTGCTCTAGACCCTATGCAGTAGATAATGGAATATACTTTTGGTTTCAACAGTTATAGTATTCAGACTTGTTTTGATTATAAACCTCATGTTTGTGAATAAATTGCTCATTTAGGTCATATTAGCATAAAATGGTTTTTGTGATTCATGTATATGGATGTTAATTTCAATTACTCCAAAGTATCATTCATGATGGAAAGCAATAGGGTGCACAGCATTTATCCTAAATTTACTTTAGAGAGCTCTTATCTTTTGTGGCTGACCTAATTAAGAAGTAATCCTGTCTTTATAATATCCTGATAATATCAAAATTCCTAATATGGTATTACCAGTGCCAAGCATCCAGAAGTCACAGCTGAGCTACAAATACATGTTTTTGGTTTTGTTTAAAAAAAAAAAAAAAAAAAAGTGTGCTCTTATATTAACCTTTGGGGGGGAGGGCGTGTTGTCTGTAATATACACTCATGTCACATTTTGAAGACTTTTCATTGGTACCATGAAGACTACAAACTGTAAAACAGAAAACAAACAAATAAAAACAAATTCATAGCCATGTACCTTCAGGAGGTAAGAATTAAATGTAAACATATAATGTTGTGAGATCTGGCAATACTTAACACTAAAGCATATCTGGAATACTTTGTTTATGGACACACTCCTCTGTGAATGATTACAAAAGCCATTCCTCAGAACAATATCCACCACAGGCCAGATTCTGTTCCACTGATTAGCTATCCAAGTAGATAAAGCAACTAAATGTACTTCTAATTCCATTCTGTCCAAGACCTTAAAAATGTGTTAATGCATGTAGTTTTTTAAGACATGGTCATCTTACTCTACAGCAGTGGGTCTCAACTCTTTTGGACTCGGGATACCCCACATCAAGCTCAAGAAACCCCTTGGAAAATCCCAGTTCTTAGTTTTCAATATCTTTTGACTTCAGAAAAATAAGAGTGATTCTTAGGTTGCAAAGAACTCAGAAAGACCACACCAGTTTAGAATGCTTTTAGCACTATGAATTCCTAGTTGAAAACTCTGGGTTTATCTTATGAATCTTGTTTGTACACTTAGCCATGCTGACATTGCACGGTATCCTGCAGCACTCTTAAATGAATATCAAAGCAACCTAGGGTGTCATGGCACCCTGTTTGAGAATCACTTTTCTGCAGATTAAGTCACAAAAAGGATCAAGGAGGAGGAGGAAGACCTGCATGATGGCAGTCAGGTAGATGGTAAACAGGGTGGGGGCAATCACACAACCTTGTTTGACCCTGATCTGGATGCAGAAGGCGTCGGTTTGAAACTGATGGCTGGATTTCCACTGCTCCTTGAAGCATGGATACCTCCCCCCTCCCAGGTATCCTCCCTTGAAGCAGAGGATCCCCCCCACACTGCTCCCTTGAATCATGGAGAACAGCTAAATGTGTGGTATGTGGCACCACAGATGCATCTGCAGCACCATATACTTACTGCATGGCCCATGCTTGTCTGGACACAACCACAGGGTGCATCTACACATGCAATCAGTGTGATGCAATAAACTGTGGCGCAGTTTGTGCTGGAGTACACTGCTCTTGGGTGCAGCATTTAGTTGTATGCCCAAGACAGCAGCACTTTGAGCCAGGGTAGAGCAGCCCCGGACTGGCAGCAGGCTCAGAGCGTCAGCCCAGGCTCAAGGAGGTGGGGGTCATGTGGTGGAGGCCTCTATTGATCGATACCCATTGTAAAACAAGAAGATAAATTAGTCAAAACAATTCTTGTTGTACCAAAAAGACATTTCCGAAAGACCTGTTTCCAATAATCTGTGCACTCCACAGCAAACAGGCTAAAAATCCACAGGATTGCCTCGTACCTTCAGCAGCTCTCTGGAATAACAAAAATTCTATAGAAGCCTTGCGAAAATAAAGGCTAACATAACCATCACCATACTGAAATCCCTAAAAATAGTATTATACCCACTTCTCTTATTTAGGTATCGAAATGAACTCATTGCATGCTATCCCACATTTACAATATTCTTGGGGAATTTTGTATAACTATGCTGTGTGCTAGGCCAGATAGCAGAAGTGCATAGATGTGATGCTTTCAGCTCCTGCAAAGTGTGGAAAGCCATTCAACTTTTAGGCACAGAAGAGTTAGCTAGGTTTTTTGCCACATCAGCTGTGTTTTACATTTTCCTCCCCATTATGGAAGAGGTAGAATTCATTTTGTCATCATGGACAAAGGCCTTGAACTTCATTTTTCTCCATTCAGCATCTAGCCGCCCCCTGCACTTATTAGGATATTTTCCAATGGGTCCCCAAATAGTGGGTACAAACATTAATGTACAAATACGCTTCTCAAAGTGATTGGTAATGAAACAGTATTAAAAAGTGGAAAAGTTGCTATTGTTGGGTGCTTGTATTAGTTGAATGGGGTAATTTTCACTAAGAATTAAAAAGAATATGTAGGGACTATGAAATAGTCATTTTTAGATTCAAAAGGAATTAAAAATGATGAAATTTTATGTGCTGTTTGGAAATGTGATTCTCTATATTCTTGTTCTATTTTAATAGGTGATATGCTAAGGCCAGATTTTATTTTCCTGTCATTACTTTATAAAATAATTGGAATGGACTAATTAATCTAAACATAGTTCTGCTAAAAATATTAATGAAAGGAACCCACTTCAAGCAATATCTTTACATGCTTAGTTCAGTTCTAAAATGCTAGACATAAGACAAGCTACAATATATGAAGACATCTGAAAGTATATAAAAACAAAAGAATGAATTAAACATGTCTGAAGTACTGATAGCTAGATTATTATACATTCTTAAAAATGTTTAATCTCCTCATTTTCAAGTTGACTAACAGTGCCTAAATGTTTGTATTCACCACTCTGTGGATAAGTCATTTCAAATGTAAAGCTATTAGGACACAAGGCTCTAAAAATATACTACATTTTGTACTCCCATGCATTCAACTCTGCTAACAGGTGGGGAAACAAGTGTTGGTTCATTCATCAATGGTTTCGATTAGTCCATTTTCACCAAATAAAACCAGGGTGTTTGGATATTAACATTACACAGTTACTAAATTTGGACCATGTAGAGATAGAACACAACTACTGGTAACAGCTGTATATAATATGCAAGGTCTGTGCATCCCCTGTGGCGTAGCTGTGGTTTGGCTTGTCCTACACTTTTTGGAGAGAGATTGAAGCTTTGAGAAGATGTTAAACCATATTTCTAGTATGTTCATACAAAATTCCATCAGGGACCATCACACACACACACACACACACCTGTCAGGTTGCTACAAAATTCCATAATATAATTTGCACTCAGATTACAGAAGCATATCCTAAAAACAAAAGTCTATGGACTTCCAGTTGATTTTCAGAAAAAGTCTTTTGTAGGCACAAGTAAAGTAAATTATGAGCAGCCTCTTTCTCTTCCTTTTTGTCTGTGGGCATATTTTTTCTTCCTATTTCAGTTGCCTTTTGATTTTTGCTGCTTTCCTCAAAGGGGCTAGGAAACTATTTTTACAAACTTCTTAGAATCATATGCTTGGAAGGGACCTCAAGGGTCATCTAGTTCATCTCAAACCACTAGGTTATTCTGAAAAAGGCAGCATAAGCCTATTTACTTTTCTGGAAGCTGTGTCAGAATAGCAGCATTCTGGCACACATGAAAGGATACACTGTTTCTAAAAAAACTGTCCCAAATAGATGCCTCTTCAGACTTCTCTTAAAAACCTACAGTAAAAACAAACTGCCTAGGTAGCATATTCCCTTTTCCTAAGTATAAGAACTGTATAACATTCATTCTGAGACTTGATCTCACAGGCTGTCTACATGAGACGCACAGTAGCTTATTCCTACTGCACAGTAGCATTGCGTGGCACGAAGAAGCATGACGCAACACTAATGCACAGTAGTAACAAGCTACTGTGCAGTCAGTGTCACCAAGAAGCCATTTGGAGATGCTACTGAGTAGTAACTCTGGTTACTGCGCAGTCATTTAGGACTTGTGCATGCAAGTACTAAATGATTGTACAGTAATAACTGTGCAGTCAGCATCTCATGTAGATGCAGCTGCTCTGCATTAGTTTAAACCCACTGCATTGCGTCTTGCCATCTGTGGCATGGGAAAACACTTTTTTCTCCAGTAACTGAAAATACTTCTTTTTTTAGTTTATCATACCAGGAATGTTTTGTTTTTTTTTAAATTTTAATACATTTAAATTTCATTTCCTCCATATACCTTTGAACACAGGAGAGCAAATGAAATCTCTCTCTCTCATGCATACACACATCCTCTCACACACAATTTGTGTCTTTTAAAATGCTCCTCTTGTCTCTCTCTCCCCCCTAGAGGTGAAGATATTTTGAAAAGTTTCAGAGGAACTAATGAAAAAAAAATTAAAGTGAAGAAACATTTACATAATTCACTTTATTTCACTCAATGGAAAGGGAAAAAAAAGAAAGTAGTAGTAAAAGAAAAGATAAAATATGAAAAATTGTTTTTCAACTTCAAAACAGTTTTTCAAAAGAAAAAAACAAAATCCCCCTTTCCTGTGATATGAAGCAGAATCAACTTGAAAAGAATTCCAGAATTTTTTTTTTTTCATTTGTTAACCCAATTCTACTATGTGCCTTACACAAAAACAATTACATTAACCATACATAAAGTGCTGTTAGATGTACTGAGGGGAAAAAAAAAAAAAGTTTCTTTAATGCCTTTAAGCAGGCTGATGCATGATGCTCCTTATAACAACACTAATTATACATTTTATGTAGAAATATGATGGTTCTGATTGACAATGATCTTACAGAAGGACATCCCTAATAATCAACTTCCCTTTTTAAATGAAAAAGAAAAGGAAAGCCCTACTCCCATTCATTAACAGGTTTTAATAATTTGCAAACAGACCTTTTTAAAAAAAAAATCTATAGCTGGCATAACAACTATATTCACATTTTTAAGTTTTGAAAAACCCTTTATGAATCAGACAATAGAAAACTAGTCTATCACAATGTTTTTTACATCCCTATAGTTTCTCCTTAAACTTTACAACAAAAAAAATAAAACTACTAGTGAACAGTGATTTTTTTAAGTTAATTTTATTAACAGATCACCAAGAGCAATCCTTGACCAGCAGTGACTAAACATATTTAAATCTGAATGAAATAAAAAAGAATACAACCTTGTAGTCTGATAAAAAAAAGTTCCTCTATCATGTGAACTTTATTTTATTTTACTTTACCAAATCACCCAACCCAAAGGCAACAGGATTCATATGCAGTCTTTAGGTTAATAATTTAGACATTCCTCAGTTGTACCTGCCACCATATTCCATATAAAATAAAAGAGACAGATACTTTTAACTTCCCACAGGGATGACTGGTGCCTCTTGGGCCTGGGGGGGCGGGTACCTGGGGTCCCCCTGTGGTCAATCACTGGGCTGGGGGCGCAAAGGGGGGTCTCCAGCACGCTCCCCAGCAGACCCAGAAGTGGACTGGAAGTACTTCCGGGTCCACTGATGAGCATGGTGGATAGGTCCCCACGCTGCTGTGGGACGCTCCATCCGCCCCAGCATTGCAGCAATCATGAGCCATGCTGGTACCTCAAGGTATGTAGAGAAAAGTTTTAAAGCTGTGCCTGTGTCTGAATCATGGATTCAGCCAAATTGAATCGGGGACAGTGATCTGAATCAAAAAATTGATTGGTTCAGGCCAAATCCCAATTGAATAGGGCCCGTTTCACACACCCCTACTGCTCAGATGAGGCATGAAGTAATAGAAGAAAAGAGTTAGAACCAAACTATAGCTATTCGAGCCAACAGGAATCCTTGAATGATAGCAGCCACTTTTCTTTTCAATGACTGTATCCAGCCATGAGAAACCAGTATTCAGTGGACTTTGAGAAAGCTAATGCCTTGTATTACTTGAATTTTCTAAACATCTACATTTCCTGATCAGATTCTAACTAAAACTCCCGATGGTCAGTGGAAACTTATCTACCTAAATATAACCAGAAATGAGCTTGCTCACAAGTGACAAGCACCCACACATAAGCAGCACAGACTGACATGGCAAATGACAGCCATCTGTCATGACTGGCTCATGTTGTGAAGGGAACAAACTGTTGGTGGAGAAGCTATCTAAGGAACTCTTAGGAGATGATGTGATCTGAGGGAACTAGAGATTAAAAAGATGGATGAATGGTACGTGAGTGTAAAGAGTAAAGAATTTTTTTTTTGTTTGTTTTCTTTTCTTGTCTAGATTGAAGGGTATTTTACCAAAGGAAAGCAATTATTCACCAGTGGAGATATTTCTGTAGGAGCCTATTTCCATAATTTAACATCTACGCATAGTATATTTCAGTTATCTAATTACTCCTGAACATTTGGGAGGTTCTCTGTACAAGCTATTAGATGACCCTTTGGATTCAACCTGTCAAAAGATGCAATTAATTTTGCTATTTTTATTTTTAAAAGAGTAATGCATATAAACAGATTTTAAACTCTACTGGTACTTAACAACTAATACCCAAGGGAAAACTTAATACCAAGATAAAAGCACACTAAAACCTGGGTGGGCTGCTGGTTGTCATGGTCATCTTTTAAGTGTGCAGTAGCAGTGTCAACATAATTAACTATCTAATTGCACATCCAAATTTAATCAGTACATTGGCATGTCTAATTAATTATGATTTACAATAGGTCAGAGCAGTTTATGATGTTATGACCTGTTTCATAAAAAAAAAATAAAATAAAATTACTGAGGAGTGATTGGATTTTGAAAAAATGTTAAAAAGCCTTTCCTTATGTATGGTGAACATAACACCATACAAAAGATATCATCATCACAGCATAAAGGCAAAAAAATAAAGAAGTGTTATAGAGAGTTAAATAATAACAAAACCTAAAGCTTAATATAGTTAACATTTATGTTTAGTATAACTATAATTTGAGTTTCACCTATTCCTGATTTTACTTTGGCTACAGACACCATGATTTGTTTGAATTAAGAGAAAAAGAGCCATTAGAAGCTGTCTAACCAACACTAATGAGCATAAAGATAATAGGGGACAATTATGTTAATGAGCCGAAAGGTAAAACCCTTTTCCTTGCACTTTTTGAACATCAAATACCAGACAGCCTTAAAAAGCTAAAACCCTTATCTATTTGTACACCTTTTTCTATTCTTGGTAGAATTATATTTAGTGATACCATATTCAAGCAGTAGTGTGATAGATTGTATTTAAATTGCTATTATTTAGCTACTTGAATTCACTAGCATTTGGGTCTACCCATAAAACTGCTGTTTTCTCCAAATATAAATACATTTGGAAAGCCTAGTGCTATATGTTCATCAATGTGAACTTTTAAGGAATTTTTAGGCCACCAGTAAGCAGCTTTGAAAATTACACATTACAGTTCTACAAAAGTATGTGTTACAATGCTTATTTATACAAAGGCTTTTCTATAATGCTAACACAATAGTTTCAAAGAACTTTCCAGAATAATTTATACAAGTTATAAGAGGGTCACATCTGCACATGCTGTTTGTTAACTCTTCTATAATGATCTTGTAGCAATAGGAATAGATATCAATTCAGGAGACCTGGGTTTAGCCTCAGCTCTACTACTAGCTGTCTAGATGACCTGAGGCATGGCATTTAGATGTGTAAACATGAAACAGGACTTAGCCCAAGTGCTACTTACATGGCCATGTAACTGAAATTTTTGGCACAGACACACTTTGGATTCTATTTGCACAAGTGTAGCTATACCCAAGTATTTCTTTCTTTCTCAAGAAGTTCAGAAGGATATACTCTGGCCTCTTAGGTTCTGGAGTACAAAGGAAATGCCCATTTACACATGTAGTAAGTCCTGAATAAGTAACCTCAATCATTAGGTGAGGTTTTTTGTGCCTAAAAAGGATACTTCTCATACTATTTAGTCCAAGGCCTAGTGATGAGAACATTTTCATATGGAGCACAAGATCCTGGTTCTAGGCCTAACACCCCCTAGAGGGAATCCAAATCAACATCATCTACTTTCCTAGAAAAGTACTTTAATTATTGCACTGTGGGTTAGGTAGTAACCCTTCTGAAACTGGTCCACTGGGCAGCCAGGATGGGATGTAATGTAAGATCAGGAACAGGAGAGCAAGCCAAAGGGAATATGGCTCAGGGAGGGGATAACTGCCTTAGATGAGAGTGTAAAGTGTGACAAACTATCCAACTACTCCATACCCATTTTATCTAATAAATTTTAAATACAAGGTATAGAAAAAACATTTTGGGGGATAGAACCCAAGGTCCTCTCCCTTCCACAGGGGCATGCATTCCACTGAGCTCCCCTTTCTGTTGTTGTAAGCACCTTCAATAGGAAGCTGAAGGAGACTGGATGAAGGCCATGGCGCAATGTTTAGAGCACTTTGCTGGGAATTGGGAGATACAAGTTCACTTCCCCTGGGTGAAGGGCCCTAGAACCTGGGTTACCTGTACCCTGGGAAAGGTGCCAGCTACCATGATATTGATCTAAGTATCTTTCTCCACCACTTCACTTCCAACAGATATGTACATACATGGACAATCCTGTTCTGCCACAGAAAGAAATAGGATCTAGTGTTCACATAAGTGCTAAAAATTGCAGTAAAACAGCTAAGTAACTGCATAATTGTGGACAAAATGGCTTGACAATATTAAATACATAATTTATAATGATTTTCATTATGCTATTCATGAGGACACACAGCTAATTAAAAGGAAAAGCCAAAATATAAGGAGGAAAACAAGACAGTGAAACACAAATAGTGTTTATCAACTGATGAACATTAGGGCTGTGCGAAGCATTGGTCCCTGATTCACTTTGACGGTGATTCAGTCCAATTTGGTGGCTGGAATCTCTGAATCTGAATCAAATCAGGAGACCCTTTAATGTCTCTGTATTGAATTAGAACCCTTCGAATCAATTCAGAGAGATTTGACGATTCGGATATAGATACAACTGTAAATGTTTTTTCTACATACCTCAAGGTACCAGGTGGCTTGTGAATGCTGAGATGGTGGGGTAGATGGAGCATCACACAGGAATGCGGGGAGGGGGGGCAGCTCCCCAGTGTGCTCGGCAGCAGACCTGGAAGTGGACCAGAAGCACTTTCGGTACACTTCTAGCTCTGCCGGGGAGCACACCTGGGGGGGCCCCCGTGCCTCCCCCTGCTTGGTGACTGGTGCCGTCTGGGTCGGGGGGGGGAGGGGACACCCAGGGTCTCTCCCCATGGCTGATCACTGAGCTGAGAGGGCCCCCTATGTGCTTGGCAGTGGACCTGGAAGTGGACCAGAAGTATTTCTGGTCCACTTCCAGGTTCACCGCTGAGCATGCAGGCAATCCCCCCCCCACTCCTGTGGGATGCTCCACCTGCCCCAACATCGCAGCATTTATGAGCTGTGCCTGGTACCTTGAGGTATGTAGAAAAAAAAACATTTAAAGCTGTGTCTATGGTTGAATTGCTGATTCTCCAAATCAGCATCTAATCTTCAA
This sequence comes from Alligator mississippiensis, assembly GCF_030867095.1. Lineage (NCBI taxonomy): Eukaryota > Metazoa > Chordata > Crocodylia > Alligatoridae > Alligator > Alligator mississippiensis. The sequence continues at coordinate 63,201,189 of NC_081825.1, forward strand.
ATTTGGATTTGACTGAATCAAAAATTGGGACAGTGATCCAAATCAACAAATTGAATCCACTGATTTGGGCCAAATCCAAATCAAATACAGCCCGTTTTGCACACCCCTAATGAACATCACTCTCTCATCACTTTTTTGCCCGTGTTATACATGAGATCACCATGATCCCTTCTGGCTTTAAAATCTAATCTCATTTATGAACCAGCCACCAGTGGAGGGTTCAGGATTGAGAGTGTGGTCAGGAGTAAAAGGCAAGAAAGGTTTATTGACTTAATAAAAACACAACTACACGTAGTAACAAAACAATAAGGACAGACGATAACAATTTGCGTTGGCAACTCATCGGCAGTCCCCTCTGATGCCTGATGTATGACAAGTTCTTCTCCTATAATGATCAGCAAAATCAGGTGTCCCTGATCTGCGCTGTTCAAGGGATACTGGGAAGGAGCCTGGTATTCAGTCCTATTGCTCCTCGAGCTCCACAGGCTCACCGAATCTAGGTCAGCAGCTAATTTTAAATCAATAGCTTCTCTCATACCACTGCATCTTCCTTTTAATGATTTCCAGATGTGCTAGCCAATTTATAACTTCTGAGCTATGCTGATAACTTATAGCCATTCAGATTTTCCCACTACAAACCTTCCTTAGGACTGACTAATAGCAGTACAAGCCTTTGCATTCTTCTCACAAGGTTAATTTTGTCTATGCCACAAGGCCTACTACTATGTCTACAAGGCCTTGCTAAATTTAGTAGGCCTCACTACATACAAGGCCTCACTAATCTTTGACTTTAATTAGGCTCTTAGCAGCAACATACAGCTTAAAATATCTAAACAAACAACAAAAACACCTGGTCTAATCTTCACAGAGTGTTCAGCAAGTACCTTTATCACAAAGAAATAATTTTCAGCTATCACAACCATGGTATCTAAGTTTTTTCTCTACATCCAGTCACAGAGAAGTCTAATAAGGCTTAATATTTCATATTGGAAGGCACAGAAACCAAAATCCACAAAATTATTCAAGGAAAGACTTCAAGGACTTAAAAGATGCTGTGATTGTAAAGCCAGAAGGCATTGATATTTGTAATTAGCACAGTCCCTCCCTGGATGGAATTCCCATTGCCTTCATCATACTTCGGAAGTATTTTTTCACAATACTACCTTCACCCTTCTAGAACTTGTGGGAAGTCCCTATTTGCAGCTCTGCATAAGGGACTTGGTACAGTTTTGAAATTGAATCAACATGAGGAATAGGCTGATACTTTGGAACAAGATATCTTACAATGCTCATCCAGTATCCAGCAGATACTCCAGAAAGAATAAATATTTCTTTAAGCATCATTTACACTGTGAATCTAAGAGATCTTTAGAAGCTGTTCCAAGGTGATGGAACTAAGGGATCTCTCCCAAACAGATTTGGAGCTTTGAAACTACGGCCCTAACTCCCTGCTCCTGAAGAAGTATGGCAAGAAACACCGCAAGTGAAAGCTCTGCTTTCCTGCCACTCCCACAGGTTTCATCATGGTATTGCACACGTGGATGATGGGAGTCAATAACATCAATAAGTTCGTAATGGTGTGGTAATTAGAACAGCAACTCTTGCTTCTGTGCATGGCATTATTCTTGAGGTCCTTGCCAACCTTATGATCCTATGCTTCAAAAGGCTTTAGGAAATGTATATACAACAGGAACATAACTGTAGGATGAAATGTAACACTCAGTAGTCCTGCAAAACCCCAAACTTAGAAAGCACTTTAGGCTTGTTTGGTATACCTACCTGGAAATACAGTATTTTGGTACAACCTGACTTAGGACTACAAATGAACCTTGCAATGCAGCTATTTCTATCTGGACAGTTAAGTTGTCCAAGTTGATTAGAGAAAACTTTAAGACAAGAGATAGTAAATGTATTCAGTGCAAATAAATTGATTTTTCTTTTACCCAAACTGTTTATGTAGTTTAGAAAATGTATTCAAGTGCCAAGGCAGCTCATTGTTTAGTTATTGCTTTGACATGTCAGTGGCAGAATGGGTGCCCACAATAAAATCAACAACATTTAGTCTGGGAAAGCACCAGGTATCAGCGAGTATCAGGTTAAGTCATTTTTTTTTTAGCTATATGGGTACTGTTGGCCCTAGCTGTGAAATTTAGATTCATCTCCAAGCTCAGCCAGTATGTCTAAAGTTTGAAAATACATGTGTAATAGGGCTGTGTGAAATTTCACTGGCTGTTTCAATTTGAAACTGTTTCAACTCATTTCAAGCTCGAAACAGTGAAAATGAGTCAAAATGAAGGGCTTCAAAACAGCCTTGAAACAAAACAAGACTAGTCAAAACATTTTGAAAAAGTTTCAAAACACTGAGTTTTGAAGCAGCCAGCAGTGAGGTGGTGGGAGACAGAGAAGAACCAGGGGAGAACCCCGTCTCCCCCCCACGTGGCTGCAGGAAGCTGATGACAGTGCAGGGGAAGAGAACTGAGCCTGGGCTCAGTGCTCCTCCCAAGCATGGTGATTTGGTTGGTGAAAGGAACTGAGCCCAATTGATCAGTTCCCCTCCCCAGCCCTATGATCAGAGCTGACTTCCCATCCCAATCTAGCACTGGGGAGAGGAACTGAGCAAATCGAGCTCAGTTCCCTTCCTCAGGCAGCACCGGCTTCCCTCCCTCATCTGGCAGGCAGATCGGGGGCCCGCAGCCCCAATCTGCCTGCCAGAGGAGAGAGGCTGTTTTGAGCTTACCCATTATAGCTAACGGGCAAAACATTGAAACAGCATAGAAACAGCCACACTGTTGTTTTGACAAAACAAAATGGAACAGCTGTTTTGAATCCAAATGAAATTCAAAATGAAATGCTGTTCCATCGAAATGGAATGGTGCCGTTTCACACAGCCCTAATGTGCAACTGTTCTCATTCAAAAAGGATAGTAAGTGATAGCACAGGACTGCTTTTATTTGTACATCTTAACTGCATGTGAATTATAACCAGTCTCAGTTATAACCAAGTCTTTCTTAAGTAGTTAAATACCTGTCTCTCCTACCAGTTAATTTATTGGCAATTCCTACTTATTAAGCATTTTCAATTAAGAATATAATTTTTCACTGAGCTATTTTTCCTAGTCTTATTACTGCAGACATAAGATTCCAGACTTCTTACTCCTTCAACACTTTGCAAAACTCATTTCCTACTGCACCCTGTCTCTTGTATATTCAGTGTGTATGGTAGTCAGAATTTTCTCGCTGTGGCTAGCACCCTACCACTTAGCAATACTTATAAAAACTAATACCAACTTTATATTGCTAATTAGCCTTCCATAGGTGGCTCCCCTTCCTGAACACCACTTAATTTTATAGGACTCTCACTATCATTACTTCTTGAAACTTGTAAAGCTCAGATGACTTGATGATCAATCACTCTCACAGAAGGACAAAGTATCTATTTTAATAAGAAATTGTTATAAAAATGGAGGATCAGTCTCTTATTGCTGATGTGATAATATACTTACATTACCTGAAACCTACTTTTAGAGGTGTGCTCTGAAGGTTGCATTCTTCTTCCAAAGAGACACAAGAGTTCAATGCTGCCTGACATCCTACTACCTCACTCTGATCCATTCACAAAACCTCTTCTTCAGTCTCCTTTCTCTCTGCCTCTCAGCATGAAGGCAATAAAGTTCTCCTTCTCTCTATAAACAAAGGCTTTTCTCACAAGATCTTTTCCAGCTTCAGTTGTTGCCATTGCCCCTTTTTTCTTATGTGAATTGTCACCAGTTATTGCACAACTCCATTTGACTTTCTCTTATTTCATTCTAAACTGCTGTTATTTTCATTCTAAAGAAAAACACTCCTTCTGCTTATTAACTATCACATTACAATAACTCCAGCTTTTCCTTTTATCAGTAAGCCTAACATGCTTTGATTCTTTGAATCTTCATCAAGAATCATTTCTAGTATCTGTAATACTTAAGTTTCAGAAAAATGGCAAAACTGAAATCTTATTTTACAATTCAGCAAATTGATATATTTCCTATTGTTCAGAAGGTGGTCTCATACAGAAAATTAGAATTCTTATGAATTGAAAAACAGAACAAAACCAAACAAATAAACCCTTAATGTTTCATTCCCTCCAGCCAACAAGTCCCTTAACTCCTGTCCTTGTCCTTTATCAGAAACTTCCAAAAGGCACTTTATTTAACACTTCAGGGCTCTCCATGTTAGAATGTTTCAAGTTTAAGTCCAGGTGGGCAAAAACATTACTGTATTATCTCTTAATGCTGGGCTTTGTCCTTCCATTTCAACCATCCTCTTTTGATACTGTGTATGACAGGCACTGAATTGAAAGATATATGTTACATCTGTGTTCCATAAAAGGAACATTTTCAATAACAATTTGTTTTACTGTAGTTATTTTGATAGTAAAGCCCAATATATTTTGAAGTTTTTGGCACAGTAAGGGACTTTGTTATTGCTAACATAATTAAATTCTAGCTTTAGTGAATTATGGTATAAAAAAGTACACCTCCTTACCAGTGGGAGTAATTTGCCCTACAGAAATCTGTTATAACATTTAAATGAAATTGTTAATCAGGGACTATTTACAGCTGCACCTGTTCTTATTTGTAGCTTTAAACTGTGTAACCACTATCGTTTCTTCCTGATCCAGGCAGCTGATAACGGTTAATACAACAGAAGCATAATTAAAGAGAATCCCCATCTGTTGTATTATCCCGATTGTTGGAGAATAAGGACTACAGATGCAAAGTTCATCAAGGAAAACAGTGGGCATAGTAGTTTGTTTTGTTTAGAGTCATTTGTGTGAGTCATGTACAAAAGACCACTATTTCAAACTAATTTCTTCAATTAATTAAATCCATGTCAAGCTCCGATAGTATGATAGACAATCCATAACTAAAAGGAACTGAGTGGGTGCAGTTTTCAGAAAGGGAGGCAAATAAAAAAGTGACAGTCTACAGAATTGTCCATACTTCCTATTGACCTTGAAAAAAAATTGAAGAGCTAGATCTTAGTTCACCCATTTTAATCTCCAAACACAAAATGTACATATTTGCCAACCACATATCATGTAAACCCTAGGGTTCCTGGCTCAGGGTACATGCCCCTCCTCTTGGGATTTATATATTTGGGGTTAGGAAGGAGTTTTACCCCATGGTCAGATTGGTATGGACTGTGGGTTGTTTTGTTTTAATCTATAGCAAGAGGCATGGCCCTCTGCCTGAGATCTCTTGAGTGTATATTAATAATATTTACAGAAGCTGGTTGTTAGCTGCCATGGCCCCCCTGCTTTACCCAGATAAATCAAGGTGTTATGCCTTGTGTTGTGTCACAATTGCCTATGTAGGTTTACTAAGAGGTTAGATTATGGATTTGTTTAGATGGCTTGAACAGGGAGGATCCTGCCTCAGTTAGGGGGCTGGGATAGATGACCTATGGAGGTCCAGTCCAGCCCTACTTCTGGAGATGCTATGATCATTTAAAAAAATCTTTTAGGAATATGAATCATCAAAGCAATTGTTTTTTGACATATGTACATCATAATGGCCATAGTCAAAATTTGTATTTTCAGTTAAAGGTGCAATAACATTTGTACTATAAAAATGAGCAGAAAATAAGCAATCAATTTAAGGAATTTCCATTTTTCTGTACACAGCAGGGTACATTAGAGTTAGTCATTTCACTGTCACTATTCACTTCTCATTGAATCAGTGTGTTCTCTAAATATGCAAACTCCAATGGTACAGTGAAACACCAGAGGCTTCAAGGGACTCAGGATTTCACCTTCAGCTTTATGTTTTCAACAGCCAAGTTATACAGATTTTAACTGTTGTATGTCAAATACATAATGCTTGGAGCTACACACCCTTAGCTGGACTGTTGTTTTTCCAGCTGAAGATCCTGTTCCAAATTGCAATTTGGCATTATTTTATCTGAATCCTGGAAGTAATGCTAGAGCATATGAAAAGCAGGTTCCAAAATTGTTTCCCTAATTATTACCTTAGATTGGTACTGCTTTATCAGGGTTTTATGAAAAAAAAACAAAACGCTTCTCCAGTTATACATTTATACTGTCTATGCATTTTCCCTGTAATAATAAAAGCCCTGCTGTGACAATTGCAAGTTACGTTACAATCTAATACATATATACACCACAGCCTTTTTAATTATTATTTTGTGAACTATAATATAGCAGGTAAGAAAAAAAAAATAAAGCTTCACCCATTTCAGCTAAGACAAGCATCTTCTGTGTTATAGTTGTAAATGTCCTAGTTTCTACTTCTTATAAAATGAGCTATATATTGTTACATAATCAACTTCTAAAATGATGTATGTATTTTATATAATACATAATGTTTATGAGAAAGTGGTTACCAACTATCTAGAACAGTCTGGCCCTTCAGTACTATAAGCTAGGATCATTTTGAACTCACCACCAATAAAACTAGCTAACAGGGAACGAAAGCATTAAAATGCTATGTCTGAACCAAAATTCAATGAAGTTAAATAAGATTCTGGCAAGATGCCACAATGTAACCCTGTATTGATTTGCAGGATAAAAACTTTCATAGGGAGTATACTCAAAGGATACAAAAATACATTTCTTAAAATATGTTCCTCCTTGGTCTAAATTCCATTAAATATACAGTAATGCCATGAAAAGTGCCTCTCTCTTGTTTCATAGACAGGATTACAGGAAAGGTAAATTGCATACAATGATTTTTTAAAATTATTCTTTCAATGATCCTTATTTTATTTTAAACAGATAACAAATGCTAAACTTGTTAGTGAGGACAAAGTTTGTGACAAGTCAGGGGGCAGAGGAGAAAACCTTTGAGAAGGGAGGGGACAATCTCTCCACTAGGAACACTTGCAACAAGCCAGTTTGTTTTAATTTCTTTGCCACTTTCTTTCATCTCTGCAGGTGTTAAGGTGAGGTAGTGTAGATTTCCATTTTTCTCTCAGTAGTGGTGGAGTGACAAGGGGCTTGACAGGAATCATCAATTGATATTGTTCATTTATACTAGAAGAAAACCTAGACCACTTTATATATTTTAAACACGCAAGAATCACTGCTGAAAAGCAGCCACCTCAATAATGATGCAAAACAACCAGGTGAAAAATAACATAAAACAGGATAAAGAGGAGATTTTTTGAATAACTGAGGTGAAACTCCTCACACTCCTGTAAATATTTCTCTTTTCTCTCCTTGAAATCTAGACAACATACCTCTCTATTTTTAAGAGCTCTAAAATTCCCAAGGTAAGAAAAAGGACACTTGGGTAGCATCCAGACGAGCACAGTTGTGTGGTATGTGGCACCACAAAACACATTTGCAGCACCACATACCATACAGTCTGGAGTTCTCCACACTGCAGGGGCACACTGCCTGAGTGTGCGCTGCTCCATTTTTTTTCCCCAATTTTTTTTTTTTTTTTTTTTTACCCCTGAATATCCAAGAATAAAAAATAAAAATAAAATAAAACTGCTCAGGCACCATGTGCTGCTAAAAAACAGAGCTGGGCCACTGGGAGATGAACTGTAGCTGCCGGCCAGGCTCCTCCCAGCAGGATCACCATGGCTGCAACTCCAGGAAAAACCCAGGTAAGGCTGCTGGGGTCAACCACTTCTTGACCCTGGGGAACCAAATGCCCATGCATGTCTAGACATGCCCGCAATGTAAACAATAGGGAAAAATCCTTGTAGAGCAAACCTAATCCAAGAGGTGCAATATAAACTTGATGCTTACATCTCTTTAATTTTCAACTGAGGCACTTCAGCATGATATTAGCAGGAGAGAAACCTATTTCATCTTACATGTCTAAATGGCAATGGACCATCACCTCAGTAACACATAGATTTTTGTGCACCCAGAGCAGGGTCACAAACTGCATATAAGTGGGAAAAAATGGCTATTATGGAATGTGTAACCTGCCATTTAGGCAGATTAAGTGGAATAGGTGTTAGCCCTTACTGGATGCATTTACACAAGATGCTAACTATGCAGTTGCCTAATAATACTGTGGAGTAATGTGTCACAGCATGGACAGTGCGAATCCACTACTGTGCAGTGTTATTATGTTACTGTGCAAAACCCTCACTAAAAAGGTGTTTGCCAGTGCTACTGTGCAGTAGCCCTGGTTACTGCACATTTGTTTAGTACTTGATTATAGAAGCACTAAATTAAATGTGCAGTAACCACAGCGCATTCATGAGTGTGTAGATGCGCCCACTATGTAATGTTGCATAGGACTGAAAAAAAAATCAATTCATGAAAGCATACTTTCATGAATTTCCTTATTCCAAATAACAATAATGTGTTAAAATAGTCTGGACTTAAACCAAAATGATCCAGCTTAGATCATTATTCTTATCTCTTGTTTGATGGCATAACATTCAGCTTCAAATCACCTACCACTGTATTGATACTAGCAGGCACAAGGACACTTTGTTTTGCCATATATGATAGTACAAGCTATATAATGGAATAAAATAAAAATGCTGATTGGAAAAGCAGGATGTTTGGAAAGTAGGTCTTTCATGCTATCAGAAAAAGCAAATAAAATAATTACAGGATAGATCCCATTGTAACTATAATGGTTGGCACATTAAAGGAACATTATCAAATTGACTAATGTTAAAAGCTTTATTTTCTGATCAAATACCTACTAACAGGATAATGTTTTGTATAGTTTTACTAATAGGTTAGACAACAGACTTGTATAGGATGGTTTGGATAGGAATGAGCCTGCCTTATGCTAGGGCTTGGAGTAGATGACCTCCAAAGGTCCTTTCCAGCCCTACTATTTTATGATTCTGTGTTCTGACTTTCCTTTTAATACTTTCTAAATATATTTTAATGGTTTCTACCTGCTGATCTTCTGTGTTTGTAAGGGAATAAAAGAAGCCTTACAACCAGAAAGATGATGATAATCTGGGCTACAGAAGACCTACATTTTATGTCAAGTCTGACAAAGACTTCCTATGTAATTCCTTGGTGCCTCATTTCCCACCTATAAAAGAACCACAGAGTAAAGCTCACATACTGGCCAGATTGTACCTTCCTCTGTGATAGCCCTAGGACTGGTAGAAACTGAATCTGGGCAGAGTGGGGGCATCTATTTTGTTTGTATTGCCTTCATTATTCTTATCTGCTATCACTGTGTATCAATAAAATTTGCTTATTATCAAATGGAGAAGTAGCAGCCAGTCTGAGAGTTTGGGTTTGCCTGGAAAAAGGTGTATGGGTCATAAATCCAGTGTCAACAGAACGGTAAAATCAACAAGGTAAATATCTGAAAGGAAAAGGAATTTTCATTTCTTACTAATTTGTTTTAGTCATAGTAGTCTTATGTGCCATTAGTAATTATGGTAGGTGCAACATTTTCAGATACAAAAGGATTTACACAAAGTAAAAAAAAAAAGTCACAGTATGATTAAATCACTTTGGCTGCCCTCCTAGATCCTATTAGTCATCTAAAGTATATTAGCCAGAGAAATATTATCCTTGACTGCAACAAGTTTCAGTTCAGGCCCAAAGTTTCATATAAAAGAGCTCTGAATTTTGCAGAAAGACTAGAAAGCTTGAAAAGCCATAGGATTTATTTTATTTGAAGCATGCTCTAAATCATATTTTTTATATGTATAAATGTGTCCCTACATAAAATCTCTGGGTGAATTTTCCTCTCTTCAAATTTTCTGCAAATATTCCTCCCAGGATGCCCATTTCTGAGAAACTTCACATAAGTATAACAAACACAGATAAAGCAAATTTAGCGTATTGTACGATTAACATTTTTTTAGGCTTAGCTGTCAGCAACACTTTCAAGTCTATTTTCAAATTATTCCCGTCCCATCGCCACCCATGTTCTTCCATGAAGTTTTGTTTCCTGCTAAAATTAAGTTTTCAGTTATTAAAAAAGTGTAAGGAGTCCCATATATTTCAATGGAGTGACTTAACACACATTTAAGCTTTAGCTTCTAACTTTCTCTGCTGAGTGGTCATTTCTGTCATAGTTGTAATGCATTTGACATAAACTATTTTGCCTGTGAATGGTCCTGAATTACTTCAGGTCTTGTAATTAATACTTTTCCTTATCTAAAATGCCTTAATTGCATGCATAGTAAATCAGAATTATTACCTTTTCAGGAAATAGAAACTCATGAAATATTTAGGATTAATGACAAGTTTTAGGATGAATGCCAGAATAGGATATAATGAAATTAGTAGGAAGGCAGGTATTTTATAATTACTTTAATTGCTCCTGAGGTGGACAAAACACAAGATCTGTTAATATTGGCAGGACTTTAAAGTTGGCTCCCTTGACAATAGTGAAAATACTTAAAGAAATACACTCATCAGTGATAAGAGTAAATATTTTAAATGGCCTAAATATTCATTGAATAAAAATACATGATTATTTTCAGTTTATGCATGTTATCTTCCATTGGGCAGCTGGTAACATGTAATGGGCAAGCAAAACTAACACTTGAAGTTATTCTAGTTGTTAGGTGACTGCTGAGGAAAGTATTAGACTTGATCTGATATAATAAAACTTTTATCTCCCAGCAAGTGTGGATTTACAGACGTAACTCGTAAGCAGAATTCATTTCACTATTTCTGAGGTTGGCTGTTGCTTCCAATACTGTGCTGGACTGCCAAAGTTCCTGTTTCTTTAAAAGATATATCCTTTTTCTAAACAGATCTGATCCTTCTGGTTGAACTCATGATGAGAATTCTCCCACCCTGATCTTTGTAGTACTTGTCAAATAATTGGACATCAGCATGACCAAGGTGGAAAAAATCAGGTTCTATAATTTGTCTACTCAGACTGATTAAATTGGGTTGAAGAGTTGTGGAGAAAAAATTCTCATTTTTCTCTAGAGTAAAAAAATATGAAGTAAGATTAGAGGCTCTAAAACATTTGTGTGGATGACAGAAGAAAGAAGGAGCAGACAAAGCAATCTTTAAACTACACTGTGTGGCCATATATATATAGATGTAACCACTCAAACTGAAACTTAATTGTTGTAAACAAAAAAGGGGTTCCCAACAAGGACTCATCTGTGTAAAGAATGATCCTCACTGGAATTCATGCAACTCCTGGATCACCACAGCCTGGCTTTATGAACTCTCAGGGCATGCTGCAGAACTATTTCCCCTAAAGGTGAAGTGCTGGTTGAGGATGAGAGCTTCAGTTGAAGCCTGTATTTCTGGTCTGGTCTGTTTGTTTTTGCTGGGTGAGGAGGGTGTTCATTACATTGTAGGAAGATGTCCAGTGCATACATATTATAAAATGAAATTACAGTGAGGTTTCTGGTTTCTTGGGATGGATGCTTTAACTCTGTTTTACAAACTAAATACCTACTGTAAATATCCCTTATTACAGGAACAAGTATGAAGCCAGTTACTATCTCTAAGAAGGTAAAAAAAACAGTCACAAATTGTTAGAAAGAAGGTTCAGGCTGGACATCAGGAAACATTACTTTACAGTCAGAGCTGCCAGGCTCTGGAACAGGCTCCCAAGTAAGGTGGTGCTCTCTCCTACCTTAGAGGTCTTCGAGAGGAGGCTGGACAGATATTTGGCAGGGGTGATATGACCGCGGCACCCATTCCTGCCCGGGGTAGGGGGTCAGACCTGATGACCTGTTTAGGTCCCTTCTATCCCTAAGAACTATGAAACTATAAAATTAATACTAAGTTTTGGCTGAGTTTCCCTGGCTAGTTTCTGAAGAAATCTGGTTCTTTACACAAAGGAGTTCAATTTAATCTTATACAGGGAAGTATTGACTAGTACTTGACTAAAAATATATATTTTTTTTTAATGACTCATCATACCATCCAACTGTACTGCTTCTTTTGCTTTAAATTAGGCATTGTCTAACTAAGCAACCAAAAATTATAAAAAGCTTAACATATCATCCTTATGCCATATAATACTTGAGCCAAAATATAGACTAACAAAGTCAGCCCAAAAGACTGAGCTAAGATGCATTATGTTCCAAAAAGTCCAAGTTCTCTTAGAGAGTTTAAGAATGACAATTAGAGAATATGATTAAAATTCTACAGAAAATCTATTTCACCTTAGTTTTATCAGATAATAAATATGTGCAACTCAGAAACTGATATTTCTCCAGGTGATAGCTTTTTCAAAGAACAGTATAACAATGTTTCAAAGAACTGCTTCACAATGACATTAAGCTTTCAGGAAAGCATTTTTTTGGGTGAAAGCTTTTATTGGACTAACTTCATAGTTGGACTAAAGTTAGACATGCAAGGCATTCTTCATCAGGTGTACCTAAACAAAATTCCCTATATATAATGATTATAGTTTCTTTCCATTCTGAATAAGAAGGGATATACTCAAGGTAAACAGTGCCTTAGTTTATTTGTTATGCAGAGAAAGAAAGATTACAGAAAATAATAATACAAAAGTAAGCCCAATATAAGGGCATATTCATATATTAAGCTATCACCACCCACCATTATTGAAAAGGGCTCGATGACAAAGAAGGTAAAACATGTTGCTATACCTTTAGTAGTATGCCAAAGACCATACAAAGATAACCTGGCAGAAAATAGGTACCTAGCTGCTAAGCCTGGGGATGTGAATGTGAGCTACATCGCTACCTTACATTCTCTTGGCTGTGGAAGCTGCCAAGTCTTCAAACTAACCTAATGCATGATCTTGACTCAGGCAGACTATGACTATTAATATTTATAGGAAGCAAGCACCGAGATTCCAGTTAAAATTAGATCCAATATTTTGCTGTAAGAAAATTCAGAAAATATATCAAAGAGGAAAGAGAACAGATCACAGGAAATAATGCAGGATAATTCCTGTGATTAGGATTGTTGGTTGTAGCCCTGGTGGTCTAAGGACACAAGCAGACAAGGTTCTTTAGGTACACGTGATATCTTTTATTAGACCAGCTAAATATTTGGAAAAATTGTTCTTGCAAGCTTTCAGGAACAAACACCTTTTTTCAGGCACAGGGAGAGTTTCCCTGTGCCTGAAGATGGGTGTTTGCACCCAAAAGCTTGGAAAGAACAAATTTTCCAACTATTTTGTTGGCCTAATAAAAGATAACAGAAGGATGACACTTGGAACATATGCCAGATGGAAGAAACAGACTGAACATGAAAACCATCCCCTACAGCAATGGCATCCAACTATAACTCCTACTACTATTACACCAGAACCACCAATCATGATCCTCATGTACATCACTCCAGTAATATGGATTTTTAAAAACATAAAAAAAAAAGGATATTGACTTTGCAAAACTCTTTCCTTTTCTATCATGACCTGCTAATTTACATAATCCCCTGTGCCAGTTTTTTTAGTCTAGAGGGCTATGTCTACAGATACGCTGACTTTACAGTCATTACCGCGCAATCATTTAGTACTTGCATACACAAGTATTAAATAACTGTGTAGTACGTGGAGTTACTGCACAGTAGCATCGCCAAACAGCCTTTAGGTAATAGACTGTTTAGTCATTCATTACTAATGTGCAGTAGCATTGCACCATGCTTTGTGCCATTCATACTACTGTGCAGTAGTAACAAGCTACTGAAAAATCAGTGTCTCATGTAGCTGCAGCTGAGGTGTAGGTAATTTACATTTATAACTGACTGATACTTAACATACACACATGTATACACAATTTTGTCTAGACAGAAGGGAAATACCCTATATTACTTTAAGAATGCCCACTGTAAATCATTTGGCCCTATCTTGAGAAAGCTTCATTAGTCATTCTCTGCTAGTGCTCCAAAGACCACAACTAACTTCATGTCTAAAATCAAAACAAGCACAATTGCTTCATTTTTCAATACCTTCTCCAAGATTTGAGTTCAGTTTTCTCCAGCAGCACCAACTCCAACAGCAGGTCATACCATACTTTCAGTTTAATTTATCATAAACAAAATAATTTTGTTGACAATTTTATGGAAGTCAAAAACTGTATAATGAAAGAATATTAAACATATTCATATACATAAGCAAACACAACACAGAAAAACTCACTGGACTGGCATATTAACTTTATGGCCATGTGTTAAGTGAGAGACCAAAAACTGTTTTGTGCATCTTTTTTCTACAAAAAGTTCTTCTGTGACTGCATCATAATGTGGACCTACTTGAGCTAGCTTTACATTTCTGGTTTGAGTATTACATTTCTGGAGGCACAGGAGTAATATCTTTCATCCAGTGCACCATGTGCCATGATGGAAAATATGCAGGAGAAACCACACAACTGCATATTAGAATAAACACACACCAAAAATAACCCAGTTACCTGTGGGGGGCACATTTCTCACAAGAAAACCGCTCTCTCCAATCTCTCAGTTCTAATCCTCAAAGGATTACAAAACCCCTTTCGCAGACAAGCCTACAAACTTCACTACATCAACCTATTGGATACCAAAAATCATGGACTAAATACAGACTTTGGATTTATGAAACATTATAACCTGCCTAACATCTTATTACCCAGGAAGAGCACAGACCAACTGCAGGCACTTCCTCAGCTTGATGAAGGGTGTTTGTACCCAAAAGCTTGCAAATAATTTTTCCAACTATTTTAGTTAGTCTAATGAAAGATATCAGATTCACCCAAAGAACCTTGTCTGAATTCTTATCATTGAAACGCTATCAGTACCCAGGCTACCTATGTAAAATTTAGTTCAAATTTGTCTGCCCTACATTGTAATTGCAGATGTGGCCAAGGAGACTAGACATACCTAAGAATTAAATCTTATTCACCTCAGGCACTTAAAAAGATACAGATATCTAAGTATGGCCAAATAGGATCATTTTTTTTAAAGAAACCATCATGTTAACCTTAAGACTAAGTCACAAAAATCAATGAGCAAAAGGAGGATAACCTTTTGGATACATTTACACGTGCCATTAAGGCAACATGATAAACTCTGGTGTAATTTGTGCTGGAGTTTATCACAGCACCTTAATGTATAGATGCTCAAACTGCTGTGATCCAGGGCACATGCAGCTTCTGTGCCTGAGACTGCAGCTCTATGAGCCAGGGCAGAGCAACCCCAGACTGGCAGGAGGGCTGAGGAATCAGTCTAAGCCTCCAGGAGGTGGTGACAGATAGCAGAAGGGCTGGCTGGGGCACAAGAGTGGTTCAGCATGAGAAGCCCTGAGGTTAAGTAGCAGGCAGAGGTCTGGCCCCCTGCTGCCTCGGCTAACCAAGCATAACATGCACCTAGGTCAACATTTACTCATGCATTTAGGTACAGTTATTTTTGCCACCGTAATATAGTACTGTCCCTGACAGTACTATCTTACAGCAGTGAAAATTAGTTTGCTGCAGTCTAATAGTGTTGTACATGTAGACTGTGATGCTTTATACCACAGCAAATCAGTGTACTGCACAGTTAAGCACATGTGTAAATGGACACTTTGTGGGGTGTTTTTGTTTGTTTGTTTTTGGGGGGGGATTCATGTAGAATTGCATGGGATTACACTTAAGCCTGAAGGTCCACTTAGGTATCTAATAAAGAGGACCTGGAATAGGATAAAGTATCAGTCAATGTCCAGTCTTATCTTCATTCTTAAGTTCTTACGTTTACATTCTTAAGTTTACATTGAACTTTTTTCTTTTCCCATTTCAGCTCAAAGGTATGTTACTATGTCAACTCAAACATGTATGCAATAGTTCCTCCATTCTAGGGATAGCAATTCCATCCTACCTTACATTTTACTTCATTACTGTAGAAATAGAAAAAGGCTTCTTATGTACAAAATAGCTTAAGAGAAATATACTTCTCAGAAGCATTGACAGAAAATACTAATCATCATCATCATCATCATTCATGCCACAAGTAACACTCATATAAGGCAGGTTGTATACCATGTGTCACAATAACTTTTGGCAAGAGATTGTCTCCTAAAATTCAAAACCCACTAAAGTTTGTGTCTCACCTCTCCAGAGAACAGCCTTCTTTGGAACATCCCTAATACAATTTCATATAATCACAACTGCAGATTCATTCAATTATCTTTATTGCTGGTATAGAGGGCCATCATATTCCAATACATATTCACAATTCCACCTAGCAGCCAAGACTGGATTAATTATTTACTTGGTCTCATGCCAGTGGTCAAGTCTTCCTATTATTTTGAAATTATCTGATATTCATTTCCAAAATACTGTAAGAGTCGGAAGCTATTTAGGCAGAAACATAATGTAAGCGGTTATCCTGTTTACTACTCATTACTGAATAAACCCTATCAGTTTTGCATGCCTTAACAACACTGACTAAGTGGGAGTTTAATTTGGCTTTGGCATTCCTCCTTATCCTCCTCCTCACTTTTTTGGTCATTAAGGTTGCTTAACAGATGTAAACCCCCAAAAAATAGTTCTGCACTTTAAACTGTGTGCCCCCACACCAAACCCAGCGCATTCCCAAAAGAGGCATTACATTAGTGACCCAGCTTGTTGAACATCTGTATAGATCAGGGTCTTCAGCAGGGCTTCTTTAGGACTTATCTACTAGCTGATTCAATTTTATCTACTAACGTGATTCAATCAGCTAGCACAGGGGTTGTCAGCTAGGGGTATGTGTATCCCTGGGTGTACTTGGGAAGGCCCCAGGGGGTATGTGGCAGTGGCATGGAGAAGCAGAGGCACTTCCAGCTTTGCCAGTGGCACTTTCACCGCTGTACATGGAGGATGCCCCCTCCCCCCCACCAAGCTCGTCGATCAGCTGCCACGGGACCATACCCCTCTCCCTCCCCCGCTCATCGAACGGCCAGGGGACTCCCTGCTTCTCAACCAGCTGCTGGGGGTACACCAACCGAAGAAGGTTGAAAACCCCTGAGCTAGTAGATACAAGTGCCAAAAAGCCCTGTGGAAGCATGTGATCTATACAGATGCTACAGAGCCCGTTTATACTAACACATTGCCTCTTGGTTGTTTTGTTTTTTTTCCCAAGGCTATCAGCAGCCAAGGTGATATTACAGTATCTGGTAAAAGTTAGAATTTGGAGCTCTTCAGCTTCATTATGCCTATGCCCTCCTATGTCATGCTGAATTACCTGTATGTGATGTGTGTGTGCAGCTAATCAACGTGTTCCAATCATAGTTCATTTAAACCAATAAACAGGTCACTTGCAGGGTTTTTTTTAATGTAAATATATGTTGTTACTTAAGGTCTTCAGAAAACACACACAAATGTATATAAATGTGCATAAATACAATTAGAATCTTTATAAGTGGATATATACATTTACCTTATAAAAATAAGTGACTTGTTATTTATATAAATGAACTACGATTGGAACATATTGATCAGCTACGCAAGACATTTCCTACATAAGGCTCCCAGTGATTGGCTGACACAGGCAAGGTTCATAGTAATGGTTATCTGCTTGCAGCATTTTCTAAATAAAAGGGTGCATATGACATGTTACTGACATGCATCCTTCTACCGATTAACTTATTAAAATGAAAACCCAAAGGAATACGATAAGTGTATGACTATAATCATTTACACAAGGACTTGATGGGAACGTGCATCAGAAGAAATAAAAGAAAAGGAAGAATTGCTTGTGCATTCATACAAGTTTCAGTTTAAAAAATAAATAAATTGACAGCCCCTGAAGAACATGCCTTCATTGACACTGCATAGGATTGTGGTCTCCTAATCATTTCCTCCTATCCCTGTGGTGCTTTCAGGGGAAGTCACATTTCAGGAAATGGATATTTTGTTGTGGTATTATTTTTACTATTATTATGACTTAGTATTGTTATAAAGGTTATACCACACCATCCTATATGCACCCTAACATTGCATTTAAACATAGAAATGCTACATGTAGATTGACCTAACCAAGGTTAGGTGAATCTAAATGCACGGGCATGCAGGTGTTCACAGGGCTTACATCACCAAAATGTGGTGCACCCAATCTAAATTTAGTTCGCTTCTCAGAAGTGAACTCACTTTAGATCTACTTAGGTTAACCTAATCTAAAATGGGTTAATCTCATCTAGCGAATGCCTGTACACATTCACAGCACAGTCCTAGGGCTGTACTGTTTCTATCCCCCTAATCCTGACTGTGTTATTTTTAGCCCCCTTACCACTGCCCTTCCAGCAGATCCACTGACACCCCTCTGAGTTACTTGCCTCAGGCTGTCTGCACCACTCCCGGCAACAGCAAGAGCCTGCACAGACCATGTCCAGTTTAAGTTTAAGTGACTTAAAGTTAGGCTCCTAAACCCAAACTGGGTCCTATGAATGCTTGTTCACACCCTTACTGAGCGCATCTGTACATGCAATTAATGTGCAACAATAAACTCCAGCGTATATTGCCCTGTAGTTTATTGCTTGTGGGTGTCGCATTTGAATGTGTTCCCAGCACTACAGCATATTGAGCTGGGTCAGAGCAGCCCCAGTTGGCAGGGAGCCTGGGAGGTTCACCCTGCCAGCCCAGGGATGCTCCAATCTGTGAAGGGGGTGGCTGAGGAACAAGGGTGCTACAGTGCAGGGCTAGCCAGCAGGCATCCCTGCACTGAAGTACTATCATGCTCTAGCCAGCCCTGTCAGCATCTATACGTGCATTGTTGCAGAGTAGAAAACTTTGCCATAGTATAGTACTTGCATTTACAAGTACTACCCTGTGGTGGATTTAATTGACTCCATCCTAATAGCACTGCACATGTAAACGCCAAAATGTTTTACCTAGCTAATTAGGCAACTCCACTTCAAACATTTTGTATAGACGCACCCAGTGACAGTAAGTTTGGGGCCAGTTTAATACTAGATCTCATTTACCTGTTTTCATCAAATACATCATGCTGTAATTAATTAAATATCAAAGATGGGAAACTTTTGGGAGTACACATTACTGAAGCAGTGGAAACATATATGCTTACTTTGAACAAAAAGATTCTCTGCTGGTTGAGTGGGACTGGGAATTTGAAGCGAAGGCAGAACAACTGCCAGTTGATAACAAGCTGTTCATTATTGCATTAGAATCCTCAATTTTAGAAATGCCAGAGCTACTTTGTCTCTCATATATATATAAACCCACCATCACAGTGCTTGGAGGGAAAAGCATATATGGCTAAAAAGGGTCTGTGTGTGTGTGTCTGTGTGTGTGTGTGTGTGTGTGAGAGAAAGTAGCTCTGGAATTATATCTATATACACACACACTACTTTCTCATTTGTTATATATATTAGAAAGCAAATGAAATACTGCTATGCATTTGCAGTGTGTGACAGAATGCCTCTGAATAGCAAAACGTGTATATTTCCTTGGCAAACCTTTTTAGCCATATATGCTTTTTCCTCCAAGCACTGTGATAGTGTGTTTCATGAATGCATTTATTCAGTTGTGACCAGTATGATGGTCAACTTGTTTTCTTATTTTTGCTTTTAAATAAACATAACTATTTCTTTCTCTGGTATCTCAATTTTCTAGTGATTTCAGTGTTCGTATTCTGAGAACCAGGGAAAGGATTTTTCAAATAAGCCAGACTTCAATTTAAGGTAAACAAATGGCTAAAGTAAAGCACACAGAATTTTCCAGTATCCAGATTTATATAGGATAGGGATAGAAAACTCCAGGTTACATGATGTCAGTGCTCATGTAACCTTTCCATACTCATGCAACTTATGGATCCTGATTACCTCCTGTAATAGTTCATCATATAAGTTTTCCCAGTTATCTTGCACTAGGAGAAGGAACATGGGAGTGATTACAGATTTCATACCAATGAAACATAAAACAGCCATTATTCAGTGGCCTGCAGGTGTAATCTGACCAAGTGTACATTGGAGTGTATATTTAAGATGCTGACACATGTATGCATAAGTTAATCATGCAAGGTCCTTTTAAATGTAATATGATGGTTGAGCAATGAATAAATAACTTATGTACTATAGAGTAAAAACCCCCCAGACAATAAAGATGTATAATTCAGCTCTTGACCTGCCAGCATGATGTGTACAGTGTGCCCTCAAGTGCCAGCTGAGCTGCCAGGCAAGTAAGAACCAGGTAGAATTTGCCTGTGAAAGGAGAGAAGCTAGGCTGGACTTCCCCAGGAGCAGCAGGCACTGAGTCCGGCCCCTCACTTGTTCAGCTCTATGGCTTAGCTGTGCCAAGGCTGTCCCCTGCTGCCTTCTCCCATCTCTGAAGAAACCCCTCCTCCCCCACACTC
This sequence comes from Alligator mississippiensis, assembly GCF_030867095.1. Taxonomy (NCBI): domain Eukaryota; kingdom Metazoa; phylum Chordata; order Crocodylia; family Alligatoridae; genus Alligator; species Alligator mississippiensis. The sequence goes on from NC_081825.1 coordinate 63,221,391, forward strand.
CCTGACTCCTTACATCAAATCCATGAGAGCCAGGGAATACATTGAAGAAGGGCATGTCTCCTGCAGGGGTATGTCTATCTATAGCTGGCTTAATGGACATACTTATTATAAAAAAAAATAATAAAAGGTTGCATATAGTGAAATTGTAATGAAGAATGCATTCTTGTTCAGAAACGGATGAATCTGAAGCAAGCAGAAGTTCAACTAATGGTTTTAAAATAAGTCAGAATGTAGGTAAACAGTACAATGAAACCTATTGAGCTATAGGTTTACTGGTACAGATACAAGGATTAACTCAAACCTGAATACATTGTCTGTGATGAAAAATTATTTAAAATCAGGCTATGGTCCTGTAAATAAGTTGAAACACCAATTCTCTATGAAACATGTGGACAATAAGCGCTTCAAATGTTTTAAAAGACTTAAATTTGAGGAAAAAGGTCCTTAGACTTTGTGAAAAGGGTAAAACTATTGACAAAGCACAGGAGGCTAGTTATAGAGTTGCTAAATTGATTGCTAAACAAATGAAAGCTTGCACAGTAGGTGAAACATTGATACTTCCATTGTGCAAAGAAACAGCAGGAATTAAGTTTGGTAGTAAAGCTGAAAAAGGAAATTGACAAAATTACATTGTCCACTGAGAGGATCCAGAGATATATATAAGAGATGTCAGAGGATATTGAAAAAAAAAGTGAGAGAGACATTTAAAATGGCTATTGCTTTCACTCTTTAGGTAGATAAATCAACAGACATAAGTGGAAAATGCCAGCCTTTATCCTTTATTCATTTTGTTGATGATGGAAAAATAATAGAGCATTTCATCTGTTGCAAAGAACTTAGTGAGACCATAAGGGGTCAGGATGTTTTTGATTCCTATTTGAAGTCTCTGTGTTTACCTTGGGAATCATATAGAGGTTTGCAGGGATGGCACTCTCGCTATGGTTGGATCAGTAAGAGGATTTGTTTTGATTGTGAAGAAAGAATCCAAATGTCATTACAAATCACTTTTTCCTTACATCAAGAAGTTCTTGTTGCAGAACCTACGTGCCAAGAATCAATAACTGTGCTTGACTAAATTGTAAAAAAGTATGGTCAGTTATATTAAGAAATTCGGGTGGCCTACTTTGTCTTCTCTCAAGATTGTGCAAGACAATGGAATCTGAATATGCCAGTTTCATTTTACACATGGAACTAAGATAGATAAAGGGGGAAGGGGCTATCCTAGGTTTATCAGTTGAAAGAGGAAATATTAACATTTTTTACACCTGAGAACCTACCTGGCTTCTGCAATTTTTATTGAGCAATGATAGCTGATGTCAGTTTAGAGCACATCTTGATAACATATTTCTGTATTTGAATAAAGTGAATACCACTATCCAAGGTCCAAATGAGAATATTTTAACCTCTCCTGATAAGCTTTGCATCCTGATAGATAAGATTCAGATCTGGAAGGCACAAGTTATATGTAGGAGAGCTAGAAATGTTCCCTTGCACAACTGCACCAAAGAAAAGAAGCACTGCCACTGATATTAGATCATTTAAAATTGCTAGAACAGAAAATTCAACAATACTTCTCAAATATAAATGTTGGCAAGGAAATGCCTTACTGAGGTTTCAGGAATCAGGGTCTTCAGTCTTCAGAAAGGTGAATTTGCTGATATAGGCCGTGATTGGACCCTAAAACTGAAATACAATGATGTACCTCTGGATAGCTTCTGGATTTGGCTAACCAGGCAACATATAAAAAACATAAAATTAAAAAAACCTCAGCAGTATATTTATGTAAGTTGGGATTCTCTGACTAAACCAACATAAAAAAAAGGAAAAAAAAAAAAGACATTTCAGTAGAAGAAATAAGAGCAAGTCATCAATTCAACCATGAATTCAAAATATTTGCAAAAACTGCCAACTATAACATATTATTATTCATGAATTTTTCTATTTTGTTTAAAAATGTATTTTTTTAATCACTAAGACTTTTTCAATGAAGTGCTACTAATTCAGGAAAATTATGGAGGTGTGCCTTGAGAACCTCTGATATTGGCTAATTATCTTGGTATTGTATTCTGCTATGTGGGTACCAGTCAACAGACACAGTTGTATGGTATTAGGACTTCACACATTCTAGCCTACTGATTAATTTAGGGCATGGTCACCTGTCCAACTTCATTTGGTATTTTTTCAGAAGCAAACCTTCTGCTTTCAATCCAACTTGAGTCTCCAATGTGCCCAACTAATGACCTCTATTGAGTGTAGATGAAATGAGGGGCATGCGTGCACGACACTTTAAAGCAGGTTAAATGCTTTTGCACTGTTTTAATGGCATTGGTGTTTGCACATTCGGCGGCGTAATGCACCTAAAATGACTTTGGGGTGCAGCAAATTAAAACACCTCCAAGGAGTTTTAGATGCTGTCCTACAGCTGCGGAGTAAGCACCAGGCCCCGTGCAGCTCGGGGGCTGTGCAGGCAGCCCCTGCAAGGAGCCTGGCAAGGCAGTCTTCAAAGATAAATAAATAAATAAATAAATAAATAAAAGTGGCAAGCCTGATTGGTTTGGTTGTTTTTTTTAACCCCTTGAGCCTGCCTGCCTGCATGAGCTGTGCGGGGACCTGGTCCTTCCCTTTTTGGCTGCAATGCCTGCCAAGCTGGGTGTCTGCGGGCAGGTGCTGCCTGGGAGGAGGGGCGCCACTGCCATGAAGGGAAGCACCAGCCCTCCCCTCCCCCGCATAACCCAGGGACTGCTCCGCTGGCCAGCAGCTTGCCCTCCCCTCTTCACCACCAGAGAGGCAGGTAAGACATGGGTGTACATGACATGAGGGGTTACTTCACTGTAAATTGAAGTGGTCTTTTTAAAAACCCACTTCAATTTAGGGTGAAGTAAACCCCCATTTCATCTACACATGTTCCTATTTTAGAAAAAAAAATACAACCACACACAATATACAGAAAGCCTTGAAATAGAAATACAGAACCAATGAGAGATGATCATTGTGTGTGTACACTGTACAATAGTTTAGTTACTTTCTATCATTCTGAGGAATAAATTGTTCTATGCTCATTGTTTGGGGGTTTTTTTGCAGTAGTGATCAAAACTGGAAAACTGGAAATCAGTATTCTGACTTTTTCTACAACTGTTTCTCCATGGCATTTCTTATTTACAATAGGGATCATTCTAGATCTCTACTACCAATCTTTTCAGTTCTTCTCTCAGATCTAGATTTATTTCAGTAGCTTTCTTTATATCACCCCCTTCTTTTTATAGCTTTGCCTATATCAGCCATAGGTCAGGCAGTTGCCTCTTACACGTTAGTGTCCCTTTACACTCAGTCACAACTGTCAGGTACCAATTTCATTTAAAATCATAGAAAATGAGGGTTGGAAGACACCTCAGGAGGTCATCTAGTTCGACCCCCACTCCTTAAAGTAGGACCAGCCCCAACTATATCATCCCAGCCAAAATTACTCCAGTTCTATGCAACAGATAAGTTAGAATAGATAAATATTTTCTTAGTTTGTTTCACCACAACTTTCTCTTATTTTTTTTTCCTTTAGATGTGCATAGCAGGTCATTTGTATTAAACGAAATCTCCCTTCCCCACTCCTGATCTCCGTGCATCTCAAATGCAGATTTAAAAAAATGTTTACAAAACAGTTATTACAATCTCTATAGGGTGCTGTACTGGGTTTGCATAGAGCAGAACTATAGATCAAAAGCAAGTGGAAATGGTAGTGGAAGACTAGGAAAGAGGGCAACACTTGGCTCCAAACAGCCAACCCTGAACTTGAAGGACAGACAGTATCACAGAAAAGAGTCTAACTAACACCCCTCCCCCAAGATGCTTACGATAAAAACAAAAATATGGAAAAGCTTCAGTACTATGAAACATTTGGATCTTCTCCAACTCCCATCTACATACTGTATACAGTAGCTAGCTTAAGCAAAGAAGCTCAAGAAAACACTAATGGAAAAAAGGCTAGAATTAAGATCTGAGGCAAGTTTGTTTTGATGGGAAGAACCACACTAAATATTGTACATACCAATGAGAAAACGTAGAATTTCTTAATACACCCAAATCCTACCTCCTTAATGATGTAAAAATTGTGAAAATTAGAACACTTGATATATTCAGGGAGAAAATATCACAATCCATTTTGCCTGTAAACAGCCTTTGAAGAATGAATATCCCCATCAAAATGACAATTGTTTGAAATCCAACTACAGAAACATTATTATTCATGTAAGAAATATTCTTCACTTTTCAACACAGATATTTTGAAATCCAAGGGAAATTCTAAAGTTCCTAGATCAATTTATTTATTGACTGAAGTGTACACATGCTTAGCCTCAAGAAATTTTCACATAAAGCAATTGAACTACTGCTAACTAAGAACTTGGGATACTGCAAGTCCCCTAAGCACAGAACTCCCATTTAAGCCAGTGACATTTCCACCTGTGCATGCATCACTGACAGGATTTGGCCTTAAATTATTATAATCTGGATGTTTCAACAGTAACTCATGACAACCTGCCAGTTAAGTTTACAATTCTTAAAGAGAAAGGGATATATTATGCCATTAAGACATAGCTCCTTTTTTATTTTCAGTTGTTTTCAGTAGGAAAATGTAACTTTTTTGTAGCAAAGCCAAAAACTTGAAAAAAATCTTCAATTTTAATTTTTAGTTTTCTAACAAAACAGGTTTTTCTTCTCCTAGGAAAGCAGATATTTTTAGAATTTGTTTTCTTGTAATCAAGAACCCAATTTTCTGTCAATAACCGATTGAAGGAAAATTTAAAACCATCTCTAGGTAGCCTTATCTTTCGCATGCACTCAGTTTTTCCCTTGTGCCTACACTTTCTTATTTTAGGAGACAGGTTAATTTTAATTGCAGGAACTACCTTTTTGTAGTTTTTGTGCATGTTATGTTTGAGTACTACTATTAAGCCTAATCTCATGAACCCTATGCTTTTCACAGCTTCACAGAGCTGAGCACAACCTTATTCAAAGTATTATTTATTAGTTAGTATTTTTCCAGCACTTGAAGAATATACCGAGCACTTCTATAATTACCTACAAAGTCATTCAATTTTTACCAATTAGAAAAACAAAACAAAAATATCAAGTAGCATATTTTTCATCTACCCTGTAGCTCTTAAAAAATCAAACAAGTGCTTGTTTGTCTAGTCTGGCTGTTTTGTAACATAGGAAACAGATGGTTATTTAATAATACAGTGGTGACTAGAAGTTTGTAAAATTGTAGAGAGCATTTAGAATACAAGACAGCCAAAACAGTGCTTCCAAGATACCCTTCCTACCCCAGTTTCAATAAATTCCAGAAAGACACAGTAGGTGTATAACTTTGCCATGTTCTCCATTGTTCTGGGTTTCTCTTTAAGCCTAGTATACCACATATGGTAAATATTAATTATTATTGCTTTGACGAGGGAGGAAAGTAGAATGGGATGGCACTGTGATTAGAGGACATGACTAGAAAGTACTAGGGTTTTATTTCAGTTTTTTGTTTTTCTGTTGGCCACTTGATTCCTATGCAAGCTTAGGTAAATCCTTTTCAGATTTTGGCTAGGTACAGATGTTACACCTATTGCTCTTTAAGCACACACAAAGCACTCCAAAGCCATAACTGAACAGACATTAATGATTCTCAGAGTGCTTTAACATGGCAGATCTCACTCTAAGTTAACCCCCCATGGATGAGGTAGTAGACTAAATTTCTTTGTTTGAGTGCTTTATCTGTGCCAGATCCCATTGAGGGTTAACTTAGAGAAGGATCACTACCATCCCAGGTGGTGTGGCACTGAGCTGAGCTCTAGCCTCAGGCAGAGCTTGTTTGCTTTGCCTGAGCACTGGGCTGGCCCCACTGTCTCAGCGGTCACTGACCTGAGCCACAGTTGGGAGGAGAGGAGGTGGCGGGGGGGGGGGGGAGGGGAACAGGGAACACCTCTCCCTGCAGCTACCCCAACCTGTTGCATTCTACTGCCTGGCCAGAGTCTGCTGCAGAGCCCAGGCCCCTTTTTCCTCACGGCCCTCTGGGCTGGCTAGGAGGGCTTTCTGGCCAAGGAAGGAACCTGGGGTCTCTCACCCTGCAGGAGCCCCAGCCTTGTGATGCACCCCTGCCTGGCTGGGACTCCTGTAGGGACAGCTCCCTAGCCAGGCAGTGGTACAATGCAAGACTGGGGCTGCTGTGGGGAAAGAGCCCAAACCCCTTTCCCTCCACAGGCCCCCAAGCTAGCCAGAAGGGCTGCCCAACTAGGGGCTAAAGAGGAAGGGGTTTAGGGTGTCCCCACCCCAGTCACTGTTGAGTCAACAGCTGGTGGGCAGGGGGGTGCAGGGCTAGTGAGAAGGGCCACTCCAGCAGCCTCCTGAGATGTGTACAAAAGTGCCACCATTGGCCAATGTGAACAGGCTCTAAGCCTCCTCCACCAAACAGCGGATGTCTGTTTGGTTCACTTGCTCTCTAACTTATAGTGCTTTACTTAAAGCACAATAGTTAGAGTGCTTCTGCCAGGGGCTTTTTGAATTTCTATGCTTAGCCTAGAGTTTTCAGCTCCTTGGGTCTCAAGTTCTTCTTCCTTAAAATGGAAATTGACACCGACAAAATATAAAGCTCCAACATCCTTGGGTGAAAGGAGAGGTGGAAATTCAGAGTATTAGAATTAATGTATTACTTGTATGGGGTGAAAGTATGCCTTGGCATAAACCTCAAGTAAGGGACAGGGTAAATTGCATATCTCAAGAGTACGCTGGAAAGCAGATGGTACCTTAGACATTCTGAATTTTCTTCCCAATTTCAGCCCTGTTCCAGAAGGAAGTAACCTATGCTAGTCCTACAAGCTGGCAGAGATTACACTTTCTAGCTCACTTAAAATGTTTGGCTCAATGGGAATCACAAGCTTGCCAAAGGCTGCTGTCTCTCCACAGCTACTACTCATTGCAAGACACTGTACTCTTTTGATGCACTGGCATGAACCAGTTGAAAACTTGTTATATATATATTCATGTCAAACCATTTTGATTCAGTGTCTGAGTTCTAATGGAAGCTGGAAACAGAATCAACTGGTGGAGCATGATTAGTTGTGCCATGATTAGTTGTGGCATAGCTGACTGTGGTCCAACACCATCTATGGATGTTACTGGTTGCTGACCCCACTTGCAGACATCTCCCCTTTGTTGGGGAGCAGGGGAATCCCTGTGTAGAAGATTTCCCCACACACACATAAGCAGGGAACAGGGACTCCTTTCTCCATGCACGCCCTCAAGCACCAAAGGATGAACTCCCACAGATTTTTCCCCCACTCCCTGCTTGCAGACATGCATGGAGAAATCTTTGGTAAAGGGACTGCCCCATAAAAATTAGTGCTGCATGGAGCATGTGACTACAAGTGAGGAGCCCCAGCTTGCAGAAATATGCCCCAAAGCCCTGAATTTCCCTGCTTACCCATATGTGCCCCTTCAGCAGAGGAAGTGAGAGGGGTTTGCAAGACTCAAGGGCCTGATCCTACCTAGGAATTCCTGGCATATGCAAAACTGGGTCCCTCAAGCCCACAGAGCCCTGGCCTGTTTCTGCGCTTGGTTCTGAGTCTAGAACACAAGGTAGCATGAGTAAAATGAATTAAGATGATACTGAATTGAAGAACGGAACATACAAGAGCTCTGGAGTTGAAACACTCCAGAAATATGCAGGAAAATTGGAGCTTGTTTCAACTGTGCTTCATTCTATGTTCCAAAACAACTGTTGCAGCAGAAAAGAAGACATTCACAAGGTAGCCTTATTTGTGACAACAGCTATTTCAGAAATGCTTGGTTTTTTAATAGTTTTCAATTAACTTTGGCAGAGGAGTCTAACTGTGAAACTATTACAGAAATGTGATGAGTACTGCACTCCATGGTAAAATTAAACATATGAGTGAGATGTTTTTAAACAGAGTACAAAAAAGTGAAAACATGAAGTTTGCAAAGACTAAGGAGCTCATCTTGCTACTGGCTAATTAAGGGTCTCTCTACACTGTAGCACTTCATAGATTTCATAGACATTAGGGCTGGAAGGGACCTCGGAAGATCATCGAGTCCAGCCCCCTGCCCAAAGGGCAGGAAGTCAGCTGGGGTCATAGGATCCCAGCAAGATAAGCATCCAGTTTCCTCTTGAAGGTGTTCAATGTAGGCGCTTGAACCACCTCTGGTGGCAGGCTGTTCCAGACCTTGGGGGCTCGGACAGTAAAGAAATTCTTCCTTATGTCCAGCCTGAAACGGTCTTGTAGTAGTTTATGACCATTCGACCTAGTTGTCATCCCTTGGAGCACTCTGGTGAACAAATGTTCCCCCAGATACTGGTGGTCACCCCTGATAAACTTATAGGTGGCCATCAGCTCACCCCTGAGCCTGCGCTTTTCCAGGCTAAAGAGCCCCAGGGCTCTCAGCCTGTCATCGTAGGGTCTGCTTCCCTGACCTCTGATCATGCGCGTGGCTCTTTGGACTCTCTCAAGCTTCTCCACATCCTTTTTGAATTGTGGAGCCCAAAACTGGATGCAGTACTCCAGCTGCGGCCTCACTAAGGCTGAGTACAAGGGGAGAATGACGTCCCGGGATTTGCGTGAGAAGCATCTATGCATTTTGGTTGCTTTACTAGCCGCAGCATCGCACTGCAGGCTCATGTTCATCTTGTGGTCAATGATGACCCCCAAGTCTCTTTCTTGCATAGTGCTAGCCAACATAGCACTGCCGACCCTATAAGGATGCTGCGGGTTTTTCTTCCCAAGGTGGAGAACCTTGCATTTATCGGCGTTGAACACCATCAGCATCTCGTCTGCCCACTTGCTGAGCCTGTCCAGGTCAGCCTGAATCACCCGCCTGTCTTCTGGTGTGGATGCTTTGCCCCAAAGTTTGGTGTCATCGGCGAACTTGGCCAGTCCGCTTCTGACTCCAGTGTCCACATCATTAATGAAGATGTTGAACAGTATGGGTCCAAGGACAGAGCCTTGGGGGACACCACTGGTCACAGGACACCATGATGAGTGACTTCCATCATTTACTACCCTCTGGGTCCGACCCCGGAGCCAATTTTCCAGCCAGTGGATCGTGGAGGACACAAGGTGACAATTGGCCAGTTTCTCCAAGAGGCAATCATGGGAAACCAGATCGAAGACTTTTTTTGAAGTCAAGATATATGACATCAATCTCTTCTCCCTTGTCCAGGTGATAGGTCACCTGGTCATAGAAGGAAATGAGATTGGTCAAGCAAGACCTACCCGCAACAAACCCGTGCTGGCTATCCCTTAAGATGTTGGCGTCGGCCAGTCCATTAAGGATGGCCTCTTTAATAAACTTTTCTAAGATCTTCCCCAGGATAGAAGTCAGGCTGATGGGCCTATAGTTAGCCAAATCTACTTTCCTCCCTTTCTTGAAGATAGGCACCACATTGGCCTTCTTCCAATCTTCGGGGACTACACCAGAGCGCCAAGAGTTTTCAAAGATCCGCGCTAGAGGCTGGGCTATGATGCTCGCCAGCTTCTTGAGTACCCTGGGGTGAAGACTGTCAGGGCCAGCTGACTTGAAGGTATCCAGCTTCTCAAGATGTTCCTTCACGAAGTCAGCATTAATGGAGGGAAGGGGATCACCCTCACCCGGACTTCCCTGTCCCGTAGCGGGCATGGGTGTCCCATGGGACTGAAGAAAGACCGACGCAAAGTACCTATTTAATAGGTTGGCTTTTTCCTGAGTGTCAGTTGTCAGGTGCCCCATCTGGTTCAGCAAGGGTCCAACATTGCCCCTGCTTTTCCTCCGGCTCCCCACATATCTGAAAAATGACTTTTTATTGTCCTTGATGCTCAAAGCTAGTTGGAGTTCAGTTGCAGCCTTGGCTTTCCTGGTCTGCTCCCTACAGGACCGGACCAGTGCAGAATAATCCTGCTTGGAGGTGACTCCCATCCTCCATCCTTTGTAGGCCTTTCTTTTTAGCCTCAGGAGGTCTGCTAGGTCCCTGGAGAGCCAGGGGGGTTGCTGTGCCCTCTTGCTGCCTTTCCTCCGAGATGGAATAGACTTAGTTTGTGCTTTGAGGATCACTCCCTTGAGGAGCAACCACTCTTCTTGAACTCCCTTCTCCCCGTGGTCATGGTCCCTTAGGGCCTCACTGACAAGCCTGAGCTTGTCAAAGTCAGCTTTCCTGAAGTCAAGGACTTCCATGTTGCTGACTGACTTGCCAGCTTTTTGGTGGATGGTGAAGGTGATCAGCTCGTGGTTGCTGTCACCCAGCTTCCCATCAATCACTAGGTCGCCGACTAGGTCATCCCCAGTAGCCAGTACCAGGTTGAGCAGCGCTTTGCCTCTCGTTGGCCCATAGACTTCTTGAGTCAGGTAGAGGTCATCCACGCATGAGAGGAAGCTTTGCGACTGCTCAGATTTTGCGGAGCAATCCTCCCATGAGATATCCGGGTAATTGAAGTCACCCATGACAACCATGGTCCTGGAGCATGCGGCCTCAGCCAGGTCCCGGGCAAACTCCTGGTCAAGCTCAGGACTTTGGGTGGGAGGTCTGTAGTAGACTCCCACCATTGTGTCCCCTGTGCCGTGTTCCCCACGGATTTTAACCCAGAGGGTCTCCAGCCGTCCACCCTGGTCGCCAATATCGGCTTGCAGGGACGTGTAGCTTTCCTTAACATAGAGAGCTACACCCCCGCCCCTTTTCTCTACACGATCCCTCCTGTACAGGGTATAGCCATCTATACCCATGGTCCAGTCATGGGTGGAGTCCCACCAGGTCTCCGTTATCCCTATGACATCATAATTATTTGCATTGAGCAGGAGGATGAGTTCCTCCTGCTTATTCCCCAAGCTCCTGGCATTTGTGTACAGGCAGGCAAGTGCCCCCTGGCGGGCTCCTTCCTTGCCCACAGATTTTACTAGGGCTGGGGCAGGGGTGGGCTACTTCTATTCACCTGATCACAGTGACATGCCCCAAACCTGGCAGTGTGTTAGCAAGGTTATCCCCAGGGACTTCTCTCAAGTATGCTGAAGACCGAGGTCTCCAGGAGCAGCTATAGAGGGATACCCATGTATAACCTCATTGGCATAGATTTTAAGCATGTTGGGACCTAGGGTACTGATGCTGGGGCCATGCTTTTCCACCTTCAGTTATTCAGCTGGAATAAAGTTGTGGCTTGTTCCAATCTTGCCATTAATTTTGAACATGTGGCTGGGGGGAGGGGAGGGATGGGAGGGCTGTGGCTGGAAGCCCCTTCAGATTATTGGAGCTCCCAGCAGTTGTGGGGGGTGCACCATGTGCCCCCAAGCCTGGGAGCCTGCAGCTGATGGGTTTCCAAGCTGACGGAACATATACCTCCCATGGATTGGAGCCCCCTCCCCTGAAGGGGTATGCACCATGTGTCCCAATGGCTGAAAGTCCTGTCAGCTGAGCCAGGCTCCCAGACACAGGGATGCACCATGATCTCCTGGATGGGAGCCTGGCTCAGCTGACTGGACTCTGAGCCACAGGGATGCATGGTGCATGCTATGGCTAGGTGCCTGGTCAGCTGAGGGGTCACCTAGCCACAGAAACTTGATTCTTACTGGTGCAGAGGGAGTCCAGGATCAGGATCTTGGGCTCCCTCTGCACCAGCGATATGATCTGATGGGATCTCATACCTGATTCCACAGTCACACCCTCTCCCCTCTTCTCCCCTCCCCCCCAGCACCCAATGCCATGTGTGCAATTGTGTAGCTCACACATCAGATCCTATCATGCTTCTACCTGTACATCTGGAGCAGCTCTGAGAATCTAAAATGCTACAAGACTAGACTGCAGGAAAAAAGACATGTGTAGTGCAAAGTGAAATACTGACTAATCCCTCATTACCTGTATGTCAACTGCCTATTAAATAAAAAAATGATTAACTAAAAAAATTCCCCATTGAAATAAAATGCCTACTGCAAAAGACTCCAGAGTTGGACACTGATTCATATTTAGTACTGCTGAAGTAGAGAACAGCACCAACAAAAATGTTTAAAGAGATGATAAGGCAAAACTAAAGTGTGGTATGATTTCAGACTAGAGGAGCTACCATCACTTCATGAAAGGGACACTTCATCTACTATCAGAAACAGTGATCACAAACAGCAGTAACATTGCAAGAGGTAGCCCCCCCATGGTCATATGAAATCATTACCGTGGACAGAGAAATAGGCAATGCCATGTCCAAATACTAGGGACATTCAGTGAACTGTATCTTCCCCAGAAAGTTACAAACAGCTGACAACCACAGCAGGTTGAGATAGCTGAGCCCTGAACATGACACAATCAAAATGGACGATTTACCATTTTCTGACTACAGTGGTTCTAATTTCTCACAGGAGCACAACAGGGCACATTGCTAATTAGTCTTCTTAATATATTGCTTAAGAGTATTTGCAATTCTATACTATACTGTTCTTAATTGCTATACTGTTTTATAATTGTTATTGTTATTTTTGGCCTTGGAAAGAAAGATGTGGGGGGACTGTCCCATTAAAATGCTCTGGCATAAGGCAGTTGAAACTTATTCCGCTTGAAACAGAGACTCAGATCACATAATACTGATTTGTTTTCTCTCAAACTTTGAATGAATCTGGTAAAACTGCCTGAAACACAGAGGCTGCACATACACATGCTTGAAGATGCGGGGGGAATTAATAAGAGCAGCTCCTTGACAGCTATTCTAATGAAAATGGCTCACCCCAAAATTCAAAATGGCCATGGGGGCACTTTAACTAAAACTCATTCAGTGAGTTTTAGTCAAAGTGCCCCCATGGCTACTTTGAAACTTGGGGAGGGGGGGCACTTAATACATGCAACAATGAGGCTATGTTCTAATTAGAACACAGAAAAGACTTGATTACTTGGAGTTAGAACATTGGAACATTCTAATCAGAACACAGAGCACATCTATAGGCATCTGATGTGATTATTCAACAAAGCACTCAATGTAGACAAGACAGAGATTTAAGGAAGAAGCTCATGCTCCCTCTAGGCCATATATGAAACCATTCTTAGACCTACAGTGTGGCCTAGTATTTATAAAAATATTTATTAATTTTCTGACTTTAGAAGCTGCAAAATTTTGAACTGTATTTAATGTGGTGTTGTTAGAAATATATAAAGAATTGGGCAGGTTAGTAAGGTATTTTTGCAGTGATATGCAACTTCTTGCAACTAAAATTTCATTACAATTATTTATTTACAGCTTAATTACCAGATTGTTTTTGATGAATTATTCTATTATCATCTAACATTTTACTTCTCATTCCCATAACTAACTCATTTATAACACCTATAGCCATGATTAATGTGAGGAAGTTGGCAATCTGATTTATTTACATACAGGGTTAGTATTTAAATAGAGTGCCACACCTTATACTCTAATTTAACAATAAAATGCAGGGCTAGACAAAAGGGCTATTCCTTTGTTCTTATATAGAAACTAGATTTCAGGTATCAGGGTCCTAAGGAAGCCATTGATAACAACAACAGGAACAAATACATACAATGAACCCAAGGAAAAATATACATCTATACTATATAGATTGTTTGTTTCTAATTCCACCCACTGGCATTGCATAGCTACCAAAAGTTATTTTCCTTTCAATCCTATTCAAACAGGAAGGCCAAACCATGATGAAGGAACTTATCCAAGGAACAGCAATGTTTTGGAACAGGGGGCTGCTTTAACAGAATGTAGCCCAAGTTCAGGCTGCTTCCAAACACCACTTCAGCTACTACTGCCCTGTGCAGTGCTGCTGCCATCACTACAACTGAGGTCCACAAACTACAACTGAGGTCTGTCAGTTGCTAAACCCTGACCTGAAACATACTGAAGGTGATTCTCAAAACAAAAATGAGCAAAAAGGCAACTAAAAGGTGATGAGATTTTGTACATGAGCTCAGTCTCAGATATGTTTTGTGAATTCAATTGGTTTATAAAATGGATTTGTCCAAGATTCAGAATTGCCCAAGTGACTTGTAATTTCTTCTTTATTGGAGAAACTCAAGTTCATATACATACATTACCAGACATGAAATAATCTGAGTTTTGTTCATAATATCCTGCTACATTGTAAGTCACAGTGAAGTCTATCCAGGAGAGGGACTATTTCAACTCATAGTTTGTTATACACAGATAAATTGATACATCCTAGGATAGAGGGGTGAAATATGAGTGGAGGGTCTGCACTAGTTAGGCTGCAAAAAGATAATATGGTGAGAAGGAGGAGATTATACTTTGTTGCTATTATAAGTTTGTAGCAAATAACCTTCTTGCTCCCTCCCCATAAAGGGAGAAAGAGGAGGGGGCTGCACCTAAAAGTGACACCTCTGGGTCAAAGTTTGTCTGTTTTTCTTGTATGGGTACACATTATACCCCACCCCCCACCCCTACCGTTAAGGAATGCGCCTAAATTATTTTGGCCCAACACTATTGTAAAGGAGTGGGTCAGTGAGAACAAAACAAAGATTTAAAAGAAATTGTGTTATCATAGGCCAATCTGCAGAGCTAGATTTTTTAAAAGGCAAATTATGAAAAAGAAAGCAAATGGATACCAAGATGGCCCCCTGCTGCACTGAATGAATACAGAGAAAATACAGAGATCCCGTGTGGCTGCTTGTATTCCCTTCATATTTAGTTACTGAAAATGTTCAACACCGCTTGAAAATACAGGTATCTGTTTCAGTGTTATTGGTTGTAGCTGTGTTGGTCTAAGGATATAGGCAGACATGGTTTTTGGGTAAATATGGTATCTTTTATTAGACCAACTAAACAGTTGGAAACATTGTTCTCTGCAAGCTTTCAGTCACAAACATCCTTCTTCAGGCATTGGAGAGAGTCTGCTGTTGGTTTGGGTGGTCTCCTAGGTAGATTAGAAGCCAATATGCAAGTGTATGCAAATGCAAATGCATTGTAGATAATAGAGGGGGGGGAGGGGCTGTTGACCTGGTGAAAGAATTGGGTATTTGTGCCCGAAAGCTTGCAAACAACAATTTTTCCAACTATTTAGTTGATCTATTAAAATATATCACATTTACCCAAAGAACCTTAATTGCCAGGTACCTGTTTAGTATTCTTACCTTCCAGTCACTGAGTTGTACGGCCATGATGACCAGTTATTCCTATCAGCAGGCCCTGCTGCTTGCATTATTCCGATCATGGTATACCAAGGAAAGGAATTCCATCAGCTACCAGACTGTCACAGCACAACAAGAAGAATCATCCAAAACATTAAGACACTTTGAATATAAAAGCAATTAGATCTACAGAGACTTGGTCAGATCTACAGTTACATCTACAGACACTGCACTGCAGTTGCAATCCCTAATTTCTAAATGCCTAAACCTGTTGCACAATCAATAGCTGTGATTTAGGCACTTATACTCCTTAAGCAAGGCATAGGGCAAAACAGGCATCTCAGACTGGGCTTCAAAATAGACATCACACTGAGAAGGATTTGCCTAAAATATCCAATAAGAAACACTGAAAAGAAGAGTATGGCAAACATTGTCTTTTTCTGGAGGTTTCATGGGACATACAGAGGTGCCTTCCTCAGCTTGAAATTCACTCCCCAAAATCTTTCCATGGAGTTAGGCCTTGGTGACTATTTTTCTGAGGAGTATAATTTGATATTTTTATCCATGTAAAGAAAATGTAAGAACTACTCATATAGCTTCCCCCCAAAAATCATACCGAAGTCAGTGGAACACATATGCTTACCTGTTTTCAGGA
This sequence comes from Alligator mississippiensis, assembly GCF_030867095.1. Classification (NCBI taxonomy): domain Eukaryota; kingdom Metazoa; phylum Chordata; order Crocodylia; family Alligatoridae; genus Alligator; species Alligator mississippiensis. The sequence continues at coordinate 63,237,149 of NC_081825.1, forward strand.
CTGAGACTTTAGTGTGTTGCCAATTTCCATTTCTGATTACCTGAATTTAAATAAAAGTGGGTATTTATTTTAATAACACTAATTTCATTTCAATCAGCAAAGCAAGCAATTTAATGCGTGCCTGCACTACAGTATTTGTAGAATCCCTTTACTTCTTACCCAATCTTTGTCAAATTTGGAAAAGCACATATGGACATGCAAGAATGCAAACACATGTGGACTTTAAAACAATAGCTTTCTGAGTACAAAAAAAAATATTCATTTGTGAAAAAAAAAATGTTTCCTTCCCATAACATCAATAGTTTATTCATGAATAAATGGTTACACACTAACAAACTGTCAAACACCTCTACCTCTCAATATAATGTATTATATGGTAAGAAGCCTGGGGAAAAAAACACAATATAAAAGATGCATGCTATAAAAGCTTAAGTAACTTTTGAGGGCAGAAATCTACTCCTGTGCTATACAACTTACAGTTTTTGAAATTCATACAGAATAGCTTATATTGCTTCACACAGGTAATAGCTTTGGGGGAAAAATTAAAAGACAGCAAACAGACCATTGCTAAGTTAGAGAACATTTAAAAAGATGCCTTACATTATAATAAATGATAGGGGAAAAAAGAAAAGTATAAATGATAGGGCAAAATCCAACGTGTTCAGTTTCAGCCTTATCCAATTACTGTATGACAGTCAATTAGCATGTAGGCCAAAGAGCAATTTCATTTTTACCACTATAGAAGATTGCAAAATAGATAACTCACTATTAACTTTCCTTTTTCTTAATTACTGTTAAGCAACAAGGGCAAGGAGTATGTCTGTCTGCTTTCTCCTGTACAGTTTACTTATTGAACATTGCAGCATCTTTTCCAATATTCTGCTCTGGTATATCATTTATACAAATTAGGAAAAAAACCTGCTGCTTTACAGAAGTCCTGATGAAGGACACCTCCAGTATTTTTTTAATGGACTATATTGTATTACAGTAACTAGCTGTATTTTTCTATTTCATAAGTACACACATGGTTTTACTTGCTTTGGGGCTTAATGCCTCAAAGGGTGCATCCACACATGCAAACACATGCGCTTGCAGCAGGTCAAATAGAAGCAGTGCAAATTTGAGATGGGGCTTTTTGCCTTAGTGCACATGCCCAGACATGCACTTTGGTGTGGAGCAAATTGTGCCACTTGGGGCAAAATAACCCTGCCTGGCACCTCCTGGATCTGCAGCCAGGGGGAACTAAAGCCCTGCCCTGCTTTTTTTCCCCCAGGGTATTATTTGACTCCTGGGTATCCAGAGGTCTAATTTTGCCCCTGTGCTACAAATTTGCAGCACAGGGAATGTTTTTTTATTCCCGCATGTGCCTCTTGTCTGGACATGCCCAAAGGAGACACTCAAAACCCAGCAGTATCCAGTCTTACTAACCAAGGTTCAGTGCTTGACACCTTCCCTACTAATATAATATAAATGCATTGAATTAGAATGGTATAACTGAGAACAGAACCATGGCATTAACCCCAGTGGTGCTCCAGCATCTATGTTCCAGAACACATTTATCTAGATGCTCTTAGGAAATTTAGTTTAGAACTTTGTCAATTTGAAATATTCTTTTGTATTTAAATAATCCCAACACTTTCTTGCCCGGCCTATTTAGTCAGCAGGCCCGGATGAGCTCCATCCAAGGGTGCTGAAGGCACTGGCCGACATCATTGCAGAGCCACTGGCGGGAATATTCGAATGCTCGTGGCACACGGGCCAAGTCCCGGAGGACTGGAAAAGGGCCAACGTGGTCCCCATTTTCAAAAAGGGGAGGAAGGAGGACCCGGGCAACTATAGGCCAGTCAGTCTCACCTCCATCCTTGGCAAAGTCTTTGAAAAAATTATCAAGGCTCACATTTGTGAGAGCCTGGCAGGACAAAATATGCTGAGGGGAAACCAGCATGGGTTCGTGGCAGGCAGATCGTGCCTGACCAATCTAGTCTCTTTTTATGACCAGGTTACGAAACGCATGGACACAGGAGGAGGGGTGGATGTCATATACTTGGACTTCAGGAAGGCCTTCGATACGGTATCCCATCCCATACTGGTGAACAAGTTAAGAGGCTGTGACTTGGATGACTACACAGTCCGGTGGGTGGTGAATTGGCTGGAGGGTCGCACCCAGAGAGTCGTGGTAGATGGGTTGGTTTCGACCTGGAACGGTGTGGCCAGTGGGGTCCCGCAGGGCTCGGTCCTTGGACCGATACTCTTTAATGTCTTCGTCAGTGACTTGGACGAGGGAGTGAAATGTACTCTGTCCAAGTTTGCAGATGACACAAAACTATGGGGAGATGTGGACACACCGGAGGGCAGGGAACAGCTGCAGGCAGACTTGGACAGGTTGGACAAGTGGGCAGAAAACAACAGGATGCAGTTCAACAAGGAGAAATGCAAAGTGCTGCACCCAGGGAGGAAAAATGTCCAGCACACCTACTGCCTAGGAAATGACCTGCTGGGTGGCACAGAGGTGGAAAGGGATCTTGGAGTCCTAGTGGACTCCAAGATGAACATGAGTCGGCAGTGTGATGAAGCCATCAAAAAAGCCAATGGTACGTTATCGTGCATCAGCAGATGCATGACGAATAGGTACAAGGAGGTGATACTCCCCCTCTATCGGGCACTGGTCAGACCGCAGTTGGAGTACTGCATGCAATTCTGGGCGCCACACTTCAAGAAGGATGCGGATAACCTGGAGAGGGTCCAGAGAAGGGCCACTCGTATGGTTAAGGGCCTATAGACCAAGCCCTACGAGGAGAGACTAGAGAAACTGGACCTTTTCAGCCTCCGCAAGAGAAGGTTGAGAGGTGACCTTGTGGCTGCCTATAAATTCATCATGGGGGCACAGAAGGGAATTGGTGAGTATTTATTCATCAAGGCACCCCTGAGGGTTACAAGAAACAATGGCCACAAGCTAGCAGAGAGCAGATTTAGATTGGACATTAGGAAGAACTTCTTCACAGTTCGAGTGGCCAAGGTCTGGAACGGGCTCCCAAGGGAGGTGGTGCTCTCCCCTACCCTGGGGGTCTTCAAGAGGAGGTTAGACGAGTATCTAGCTGGGGTCATCTAGACCCAGCACTCTTTCCTGCTTATGCAGGGGGTCGGACTTGATGGTCTATTGAGGTCCCTTCCGACCCTAACATCTATGAATCTATGAATCTATTTTCAGCCTATTTTCCCAACTAGTCAGGACTGGAAGCATGCTGTTTTTTAAATGAAAGCAGAGTCTTTCATTTTATGCACCTCCAGGAACTGGGGCTTTAAGAAGAACAGTACATCTCAAGAATTTCATTAAAATTGGGAGATTTGTTAACACTACTCTCCCATGGCTGATGTAGACAAATTACAAACAGAAAGGAGAAGCTGGCACAAAAATAGTACTGGGTTTAACATGTGCTTCCTACTACAGCTGGAAAGGCCTATGGTAGATAGTAGACCATACGCCATGAGTTCATTGGCTCTAGTTTTTGAGTTTCATTTGAAAATAAAGCCAGCTTGAAGAGGAAGGGTGCGAACTAACCTCAGGGATTTTATTTTTCTTCCCTCAGTTCTTTAAATCAATATGCTGTTTCATAGGCTTACATGCAGGCCTGAGTTACTCTTACGAGGAGAGGTTTCAAGAAACAGGCATTTAACTCAAACACTATCAGAATGAGGATAGAAGAGAATCAGTCTCTCCCAAACAGGTCAAAAGAAGTGCTACCCAATTTCCAAGATTCTTAGATGTAATGAACTATAATTTTCTATTTTTAAATTTTGTCAATAGTTGTTCAAATATGTTTGATAAAAATCCCTTTAACAAGATATCATTCTTCACTGTACAAATATAGACGTTTTATACATAAAAAAATGCTTTCTGTTATTCCAGTAATCTGTATATGAATTATTTACATCCTTTTAAGATGCATACACATCTGAAATGCAGTTAATTTTCTAAAAGCCTTCAAAAGAATACAAGAACATAAGAACTGCCATTTACTGGGTCAAACCATAGGTTCATCTTGCCAAGTCTCCTATGCCAGACAGTGGCAAAAAGTGGATGCTGAAAGGGAAAGTGAACTAGGTATGATGAGGGTCTTCTTCCTCTGTTCCTCTCTCACTTGCAGCCTCCAGCATTTAAGATCTAGGAAGTTCTAATTTAGAGGCTGTACCCCTAACTCCCATGCTTAATAGCTATTCATGCCCTTTCCTCCAAAAACTTATCCAATCAATTTTTTTTTAAAATCTGGCTAAACTGGCAGACTTCCCCAATGAGTTCTATACTTCAATTACATGAAAAAAAAACTGTGTTAGTTTTAAACTTAGTGGGTGTCTCTACACATGATATTGAACTGGCACAATAAACTCCAGCACACTTCATGTCAGAGTTTACTGCTCCCAAGTGTAGTGTTTACATGTGTACCCAGGACCATAGCATGTTAAGCTAGAGGTTGGGGGGGGGGGGGGAAGCACCAGGCTGGCAGTGTCTGATCCCCTTTCTCCTCCTGCAGTTCCCCTGCTAGCCAGCAAATAGCTCCTGCACTGAAGCATCCTCATGCCTGAGCCAGTCCCATCAGGATCTACATGCGCATTGTGGTAAACTAAATAACACCACTGCAGGATATTTCTTGAGTTTAGAAGTACTAACCTGCAGTGGTGTTTATTACTTTACTCTAGCCTCAAAGGAGTGCATGAGTAGAGAGTGAGACCTTACTGCAGAGCTAATTAGTCAATTTGTAGTAAGGCATCTCCTGTAGATGCACCCACTAACTATTACTTTCATTTTGTGACCCCTAGTTCTTGTTTCCCTTTTCTGTACTTTCTCTAGCTCTTCTCTATCCTTTTTGAGGTGTGTGGACAAGAACTGGGAACAGTATTCAAGGTGGGAAGCATCATGGATTTATAAAGGGTGATAATGATTGTGGCAGACCAGTAGGGGGTGCTTTTGTGCTGAGCCACCCACCTCACTGCATCCAACCACCTACCAAGCTCCGCGTGCCTCATGTGTAGCTGACCCCCTTCCTGGAGCACACCCACAAGCTTGAGGTAACCGCTGCCACCACCCATGGGCCTGATCTTTATTCAGGCCCTGTGTCCCCTAGGGTACACAGGCTTTGTAGACCTTGAGGGTGCTTGATCCACTGCGAGAACGTGCAGTGCTTCCTTAAGCCTGAAGCACAGATAGTAGCCTCCATTAGTAAGTAGAGCATAGGGAGTATAAGCCATGCCCCAATCCCTCTCCCAGAAAGTCCACCAAGCTTGTTATAGTGAAGAGCTTTATTGGTTAAAGCGGGTAGGCTTGGGGAAGGGTACAGGTTAGGGAAGTATCACAGAATAGCCTAGAGCAGACAGTACCAGCCTAGGCACCTTTTGACACGCTTCTACATGACAGTAAACTATATTTCTAGATAAGTTTCAGGTAAGTTACTCATATATTCATCTGGAGCCTAGAAGAGCTCCAGAGGCCATGTGCTTACTCCATGTTCCCAAATATGGCTCTCCACCTTCCAGGAAGAAGGGGCCCTTAAATAACTTTTCTGACCTCATCTTCCAGATCCAATCATTGCAGGTGTTGTTTGTGGCCAACCAACCAGTTTGAAAAGCATCACTGGTCACCTACAGGAGTGACATGGCTCAAAACCCTTCCCCCATGCCATGAGGTCAGTGTTTAAAACAATAGAGGGGTTGAATTCCCACCCTCTTACCTGTTCTCAGGCATGTTGGCAGAGTGGGTTGCCTAGCAACTGGAGTGATAGAGAATTCATCCGGGGGGGGGGGGGGGGGAAACAAACTACCCCAGGGAGTGGAGGGGGCTGGAATAAGATTCTTCCACAATGATATATTCAGTTTCAACTAAACTGCCTAAACTTGAGCTGGGTCTCAATGTTTGTTCACACCCTGGAATGATTTTACTCAAGTCCCACATTCAATAATTTCCACTGATTTCTAAGGATGACTCAGATGAGTAAAACTTTACAGTCTGATCCCAAATTTTCTCCATGACACCATCACAATAGCTTTTCTAAACTGAGATAACCTTAATCGGTCTTTATAATCTCCCTCCCAGAGGGGAAATGCCATCACAAAAGTTCAAAAAAATGTGAGTCAATTCTTCAACTGCAAGAGCTAATTAGCAACTGGACCAGCAGTGCTGAGACTCAAACCATTGTTTTCAACAGTAGAATGTCTAAGTGACTAATGTATTCATTTGCTTTGCCACTGTGCAAGCCCCCAGTTGCTCATTTTTTACTAAAAAGTAATTAACTAAGCACAATATAATAGTTTCCAGCCTATTAAGTTATTTTCATGGGAACTGAAATAAATTAGCTATAATTAAAACTAATGAAATCTCTAAGAGTGCTGGGTTCAATTGCAAAAAAACCCCTAAATTCCACTCACTGCCTGTGCTTCCTACTTACTGGAGTATCAGAACATATACAAATAATTCTTAATTTTCCAATGTTCACATGGTAATTAAAATAAAAAACAAGCTCTCTCATAGCTTTCAGTTATGATGAGATATTATTTAAATGAAAAAAAAATCATAACACAATATGCAAAGACCCAAAATCTGCCATGGAGAATTAATCACCGGACAATAGGGATAGGAAAACTGTATAAACATATATAGTTTAAATTCCTGCACTAAAAAAAATATAAATCAATATTTTATGTTAGGTTCATTTACACTGTTAAGAGGTTAAAACTAGAAGGTATTGTCTACAAATAAAGAAAGTGGAAATAAATAGGATTTTCTGGCAGAACCACTGAAAGCAAAAGATTATACTGGAGTATTGGAAAAGCAAGGAAAATTTTATAACATGAATTGACGATTAAACCAAAAAACATTATTGAAGCCCTCTCAAGAAATGAAGGCAATAAAATGAACTTAATGTAACTATTTTTTTAAAGTTATTTCATTAAAGGACATTAATAAAGTTACTTAGAACTTTGTTTATGTGTCTAGATCATCTAGCACAGAAGTGGTCTGATTCCATTAGCGATCTCTGGCCATATGTTATATAAACAACAGGCTAACTAGCATATGAGCACAAGAATCAATCAATCTATCTATCTATCTAGAGAGATACACAGAGAGATACAGGCACACATTGCCTCTCAGGGGTTATTACTCTTCCTCAACCCCTTTCCCTTTCTAATTTAATTGGCATTTTTTTTTCATATTTGCATTCCTTTGTTTTGTTTTCCTTAGGTTTCACCTTTCTATCCATTTTTTCTCTCCCTTTTGGTTTATTTTCTCTCTATCGCCTTCCCTTTCCCCTTCACATGGTCAGGCATCCCCAAAGTCCAAATCTCAAGCAGTTGTCTCCTACAGCCTTATAAGCCCTGTGTTAAATCTTGGCTCCAAGTATCTATGGCATACCAGGACTGGTAGTCTTCTATCTGGCAGTGACTTGAACAACTTTGGTAGAACAAAGAATTAGACAAATCTCAATAAGAGAAAGCTATTTAGGAAGTGTTAGATTGGCTCCAATCTCTTCCTTACTCTAATTCTTCACTTTCCTTCTCTCCCTTGCCCCGGTTTGTACTCACATTGTAACAAGAACCAACCATCTCCATGCTGGTGAGTTTACTCAAGCAGCCATAATCCCTGGAAAATGGAAAGAAACAAAGTTTATTTAATTCTATTTTTTAATTCTGAAGCAGAATTTATAGGCTGCCACCTACTTCCACTGCTTCTAATATTCTTGTCATGCTAGCACTTTTTTTTTTTTTTAAAAGAACGGGAAAAATACATAAAAACCACACATAAAATGCTCCTACAGAAATATTTTATTTCTTAAAATTATCCCTGTGTTATCCCTTCCACCAGGGAAGGGTCCATTTGGGAAAGATATCTACACTTATGCTACAAAACACTTAATTTTGTTACAGTCCAAATAAAAGCACCTCACAATCCAGGAGTTTATTAAAAGGGGGGTGTGGCTGCAGTGACTGGCACTGTAGGTGTGGTGTGGCTGTATTCCCCACTCCCATCCTCCTCCCTCCCCTCTCCTCCCTGGGACTAGCAGATGCCATAGGAGCAGGAGCCAGAGACTTAAGTCCCAGAGAAAGTAAGCATTCCTCCTCCCCCTTTCCCTTCCTGCTTAAAAGGCATGTCCCTTCTTTTTCCCTCTGCATCCCTTCCTTTCCACTCCACTTCTCCCTTGCCTGCCACTTCAGTGGTCTGGCCTGTCTTGGGGCAAGGGGAATTCCTATCCTGCTCCAGCCAAGCTGTGTGGGGGCTGTGCTCACTTTAGACTATGACAGTGATGCGAGGGCGGGTTCCCCTTCCCCATACCTGCTCCTGGGCTGGTGGGGAACACAGGAGGGGAGCATGAGGGAGGGGGTATATGCCCACACACTGCCTTAGTATTTTTTTAAAATCCACAGCAGACCGCTATACCACATTAGCAACAACAGCAAGTTAAGATTGTGTTCAAAAGGAGTTACATGGGTTCTATTGATTCAGTAAGGTAGATGGCTGACCCAGATATTTGGAAGTTGAGACTCGCTTTCAAGAATGACAAAGTAATGGTGGGGAGTGGGGTATGGGCAGTGAGAAGGGCTGGAGTGAAGTAGTCCTGAACATTTTAATTTTATTGCTAATTTATTTAACAAACCCAAGCCCCAAAAGAGGAAGAGATGATCCTACACCAAGTAGAATTTCTATTAGAATGCATTGGGTAAGGGCATCTGCTCAAACATCTCCATTTTTTAGTTTGAAGTTCCACTGTGAAAAATAATTTCCACAGCACACATTTAGGCCCAAAATAGTGAAGATTATTTGTTCTACTACATTTATACAGACTATTAACAGGGTTTGCTCAACAGTTAGTAGGTGATAAGAGGAAAGACTATCAAGTCCCAGATATAAATCCATTTGTTTCTGGAGAAGATGAATCAAAAAGTGGAATTAAGATAAATTAACCAAGAGCAGGCTGATTAACCATTAGGCTGATTATTTCTTTTCCCTAAATTGTTTTCTATTTGCATTCACCCTACCTGTCAAACCACATATATTTGGCTTAAAAATCCCTGCAGAACATTTTTAGAGTACAATATTATAGTGTATGTGAAACCCTCTCCATTATTACTGATTCTCCACAAGACAAAAGAGGTCTCATTAGAATCATCAACATGTACTAGAATATCCTATCTAGCAATTGCTGATAAGAGCTTTCCAGCAGAAATTAAAATAAAAAGGATAAGGGGAAAATGTAATGTAGCAGCAGAATCAGGTAGTATATTTTTGAGCTCCAAAATACTCATCTAAATGATGCATTCCAGTTCTTCAAAAAAACAAAAACAAAAACAAAAAAATCACAAAATTACCTTTCCAAATATCTATCAAATCTTTTGAATTTTGAAGAAACAACTTACATTTCTCATTAAGAAGGCCTCTGTATAAGAGTGGGAACAGATAAACCAGATATTCAGCATGGCAGAACTGTGAAGTCTGAAAACCCAACCATCTGACCATTATTACTTGGATTACAGGCTCAAAGCCAAGATACTTCCTCTGGCATTTAATAGTCATCAGATAAAATGGATGGAGGGCAGTGCAGCGGTAAAGTTTCTGACCCACTGGGACCAAGGATCCAGGCTGGAACCCAGAGCCTGCACCCATCTATAACAGCAACCACTAAGCCATAGAGCCTCTAATATGTTCTCTTCTTCCTCTGGAGAAGTACAAAATTGAGAGTTTTCCAGTTCCTGGGCAAGTGTCGTAACTACTCAGCTACTGGGATAAAATCATAGAAGGGACACTATATATACCTACCCTATCAGTCCTTTATCATGAGTTTCTGTCCAGCTACAATTTTGTGACTCAAGCCCCTGGCATATGTTGTATTTATTGTTAAATTAATCCCCTAATTGCACAATAGTACCAACATGCCACACATGCAAAAAATGTATAACACCATAACGTGCCAAAACAACCACAAAGCAGTTCCACAGTAAGTGTACCGTGCTTTAATATGAACATATGGCACACTGGTCTGTCCAAAGAGTGGCAGATCTAACTGGGCAGCAAACAAGGTTTTCGAAGGTCCTGGGGCACTGGGGGCTGGGGAGAGGCTCTGCTGTGTTTGGCTCCCTGAGCCCTGGGACTTAACGGCCATGTGCACAGCTGGGACACTGGACAGCCTCCTCCTGATCTCAAGTTTCCAGCACCTGAGAACTTTTAAAACCCTGGCACTCATGATTGGTATCCAAAAGAATGTATACCAGATTTCAAAAATCACATGCCTTGCCACAAACATGTAGCATAGCAGGATAGGTGATTTTCAGGATCTAGCATAAAATTAATCAGATTCAACTTGTGCAACTAATTAATGTCTGCTAAAGGTTTAATATACTTTTATGGATTCACAGTGGGTACAAAAGCATAGCTGTGTATGTGCCTAGCAAATGGATTGCCAGCTGTGTGTGCATACTTAAAAGTCCACTATGAGGTAAAAGAATGGCAACCCATACATATGTGCCAAAAATAACATTTACATGGCTGGAACAGTGATTCAGACACAATTGGAAATAGACTTCTGCACATAATTACACAAATTCTAAATTATTTTCAGTATAACAAAGGCTACAATATACACATATACATCTTTATATAATTGAATACAATTTTCATAGCTTACCGATAGTCTACTAAAGACTAAATTTAGAATAAGACCTTCTATCAGGCAATTTTCTATTCTGCTTTCCTTGCTTAGATTGTGGAGCATATTTGTTTTGCTTGTCATATTCTTCTACTACACTGAAAGTTCACAGTGTGGTTACAAGGGTCTCCACACTCCTACACACTTGCCTAAGCACTCAAAAATTACCGTGATTGGTAACACCACAGTTCCAATAAAACATTTGCTAATGTTTTGCCCTTGTACACAGAATCTGTTTTCAGAAAACGCTAGGGGCAGATGCCAGGTTGTGTAACTTGTTATAGATCTACTCAAGTCAATGGACACCGACAACTTGCAGCACCTGAAGATTTGCCCTCATAACTCTCCATTTACTGTTCTTTAGGCCAACTAACAAAAGACTACAGATTTCAAAACTGACTGAAAAAAGTAGCAGTGGTTGACATGTTCAGAGATTATTATTGAATGCTGTTCTGTAGTTCCTAGAAAACATTCAGCTACCCAGAAGATAAAAGCAGAACATAAGGGATACATCATCTGGCTCATACAACTGATCCTTCTTGAAGAAGTTTAAAAAAGCAAACAAACAACCCAATTTAATAACCTTTTTTCCTGACTCAATCTCCAAACTTTTGGATCTACTAGCAAAAGGCAATAAAAAGAGAATCCATAAGATACCCAATGTAATGGCAAAAAAAAGGCCTTCACCCCGTCCTATAATTTTCTCCCTATGTAACTTTAAAGACAGGCAATCCATTTTACAAGCTGCCACAGCATAGAAAGATCTCACTCAGTCATACAGGCAGAAACTGTCACTCCTCCAGTGACAGAGAACTGCATCCAACATGGCAATGGAACTACACAGAGACCAGATATTAGATATACTATCTTACATGCAGTGACCCAGAAGATCTTTAAAGTTGAACAAATATTTATGTTTAACAGTCCTGACAAAGCACTACAGCTTTTATCAAGTCAAGAGCATAAAAGCTTGACCCAATATTATATTGTTTGTGAACATACATGTGCACGTACACACATACAATTTCTTCTTGTGTGTGTTGAATTAGTGCCGACACTTAATTAACCGAGTTGTTTGTAATATAAAAAAATTAAATAGTTTCCCAGTGATATATATGCATTGTCACCAACTAATTAGTAAGCATTTTTATCTTAAGAATTCTATGAAAAGCAGCATTTGGTGGTTTTAACCGAGAGCCATTTATGATTTCTATTTAGTATATGGTCTAATTCAATGGTGAAATATTTTTGTTTTCAGGAACCTAAAACCCTGATCATTCATAATATTCTTTTTAATCAGAGTGCCAACTCTGGAGTCTTTACCCAAGGGCTTTTACCTACATAAAGGGTGAATGCCAATCCCTGCCTTCACTCAAGGACACATCTCATTGTCAATTAAATTAGCATACAACATAAATTAAATATTGCACACACTAGTCAAAATCATAGTGCTTGAAAATAATTCCTTTCTTACAATTAAGATCCAGCATGAGAGAGAGCACTACTAGACCTACCAACTAGCTCACATTTTTATTGGTCTGCTTAAAACAACCAGATCCAAGAGGGAAAGTATTACTGTGTGAATAACAAGCACCAGTTCTATGATAATTCAGAGTAGTGGGTCTTTGTTTTGATTTTAATTATGAAGGTTTAATAACTAGGACTAGTCATTTTGCCTTCAAAAGGATATTTGTATAGATTTGATCTAAGAGTCTTTGTTAAATATAAATGTTTGATTTAATCATCTATTTGGGAATATAGTGATTACTCAGTAGTTTAACTGTGAAGAGAGCCCCAAAAAATAAGGTAATAGGCAGAACATCCCATTTATGTAATAATTCTTAAAATAAAAACATTACACAAGCTTCAACTACATCCTCATCTCCTCTTCCTGAAGAAGGGTATTGGTATCCACAAGCTTGCAAATAATTTTTCCAACTATTTTAATTGGTCTAAAAAAAGATACCAGATTTACCCAAAGAACCTTATCAGCCTATGTCCTTATACCAACATGGGTACAACCAACACCCCTCTGCCTTCTTTAAAAAAAAAAAAAAAAAAAAATATGAACATACTACATCAAAACATCTGCAAAATAAGTCATCTTCTTTCTTATTAAAGGAGATGTACCCAATTCAGAAGCACTTCTAAGTACCCCTAAAGCCCCTGATGAACATAGGTGAACATATATAGCTTTATTTGAAATAAATCGATCAAACAGACTTCCTACATATTGTGGTTGATAATACATTAGTATATTGAATATCAGTTACATGACAACTAATCTGAAAGGTCTTTTCTTTTCTCCCACCCCCACTTTTTTTTTTTTTTTAAACCTTAGTGACTATCTTACAAAAGAAACTTTCAAAGTGATTGATCACTGTGCTTCCACAGCAACAAAGAGAAGGTGGAAACATTTAGTTGCTCTTTGACATCATCACTTCTATGGCACAAACAGTTCCCTTTTATGCTCACCAATTTGCGTTTGATTTTGGAACTACAGTGACACCCAAAACTTCCAAAACACACCCGTCTCCCTGATGGTTATATTTAACTTTCAATATGATTGTAAACTGGTAATAGCACAACAGAGACTTTTGAAGTTAAATCAAAAGCTTTACAAGTAGTCAAAAATTCCTTCACTGTTTCTATAAAGACTTTAGATTTTTGCAAGAATTTAAGTCTTTTGGTTTAACAAAGAAGAGAAAGTAAAATCTCTCACACATACTCAGTTGATACTGTTCAGAACACTGAATGGGTTCTTTCAACTGCCAAGTCTCCAAGACTGAATGGCTTTAGAAATCAATTAGAGAATGTATAATTATATATATTATACTATGTTTTATTATAATATATTTGTATTTATTTTCAGGATCATGTAATGCTTCCTGTGTTCACTTATTCTCTTAAGCAGGAATAGTAATTCAATTCATATTTGTAATCCAGTATAACCATGCCACTAAGCAAAGATAAAAATCCAGACAACTATATAGTTTGTACTGAACATCATGAATCTAGATAACACAATACTGGCAAAAGTCTTAGTAACTGATTATCTGCAGAATGTGACAGTAGCACATACCGGTCAATCTAACTTTATTCCCAGCAGAAACAAAAATCTCCAAGGGGAAAACAATGGTTATCATATTAAAAGCAACAGAATAAAAGCATCCTACTTCTGGTTTTAGAGCCAAAGAAAGGATTTGATGTTATTTTTTGGATTTTTATTTTTCTAGTACTAAGGAGACATGCTTTTGAACACCAGTTTGTAACCATCCTCAAATAGCCCCACAATCCTCCATGCACTGTGCCCTGACTAGAAATGTTTCCATAAGAGGCAACATAAGATGTGTGCATTCTTTGTCACATTTTTGTCTCCTCTTTATTCTTTGAAGTGCTTCCAATTGCTATCAGAAGTTCTGCAGAGATTCGGGGTATTGCAAACTTTGATCAACAACAAAAAATTACTCTTTTTATGGCTTTTTTTTTTAGTCTTAGCAAAACATAAGTCTCCAGTCATTGCTTTGTGGAACTCTTAGAAGCCTACAGAATTGTATCCAGGTTTGGCTATGAAGTGTCTCCCCAGGCATGGATTCTAGATCAGGGGGAGCCTTGTCTCCTTCCAACTCTGGCCTTTTGGACCCTTGCCATCCCTAGTTTTCTATGGCTCTGACTCCAGAAGTCAGGTTTCACTTCCATTCCTGAAAAAGGGACTTTAGCTTTTGTCAGGGAGAACCAGTGTAACCCAAACTTCCAAGCAGCAAACAGGTAGCTCTTCTTCAAAGACATTTATTGAGGCAAAGACTACCCATGGCGAGAGGTACCCTGCACCTCCTCCAAAGGGTTAAGCAGTCCCCAACCCAGTCTATGCAGCCCAGAGCTCCAAGTTAACTCAGCTGTTTCGTTTCCAGACTCTGCAGGTTCTGAGCCCCTAAACTCTGCTGGTTTCATTCTCCAGACAGCACCCTGCTACTCCATTCCTACTGCATCCATTGTCATATTTATTTCTCTCTCTCCCCCTCTCAATGCCTCCTGGGTGTCATCAGCAATCACCATCTTTGTTGAAATGTCAACAGAGCCATCTCTAAAAATGGATGCAGCTTTTGTCATCAAGGCTATAAACTATCTTCACTGTCTGCATAACTTATAAATCAGGGAAAGAATGAGTTATCTAGGAGGAAGCTGAAGCACAAAACATTACTACAACATGAACACTGTTAACACAGAAATATTATAAATACACCCCATACTCTGTCACACCAGGTATAGTGCTCATCACAACTGATGCTCCCTAGTGTCTCAAGGTGCAAGGTCTCTTGCATCCAGTCATCATTTCTGTCCAACTTCTGGGCAGCCAGGGGCTTCATGCAGTGCAGGCTGCAAATACAAGGTCCACCTCCCAAACCCCACCATTATGTACACAACCTAGCTTCCCCACTACCCCCACTGCCAACTATGAGTGCAGCCCAACTTTGCTGTCCTCACCTAGTTCCAGCACCCCTGATTCCATCCCAGCCACATACGTCATGCAGGCAGCCCACCTAAAACACACAGCAGAATTAGCCTGGCTCCCTTCCCTGCTACTCATACAGGGCAGGAAGACAGCACAAAGCAGAAGCCAGAGGAAAGGGGAGAAACTGAATACTCCAACCACCGTGTCCAGAACAGTGGTTAGAATGGTGCCCAGGCAGCAGCCCATGGCCTACATGTTAAACCCTTGCAGACTGCCAGTTGAACAGCCCAGTTTTAGCCTACATTACCCATCCTAATAAAAACAAAAAACAAAACAAAACTTACTTTTCCTAGCATCTGTCAGGAAATCTGTCCTCCACCATCAGCCCTTCTTCTCTTTACTATTGGGCCCCTTCTCATGTCAAAGCAGACTATTCTTATTCTTGTTAAAGGGCCCTTCCCTTTCTTTCTCACAAGGACTAGAGTGGGCCTTGTTACACAGGAGCACTAGAATAGTAAATTGACTGATGCATGTAGAAAGCTTAGGTGGTGATGCAGATCCTAAAAAGATTTGATCAGCAAGACATACTTAACATACACTGTATTTACACCATCAAAGGAGACATCTGTCAACTAAAATGTGGTTTATGTAGATACCTAGGATTTGACTACATGATAAATCAACTGACTAGCCATAGGGTTGAACTGTCCTGCAGTTCTTTTTATTTGCTTTTCTAATTGATTGTTTGTATATTATTTTGCTAGAACAGTATTATTCCTAGTCACTTTTATTTTCATAACCAAAATACTTAACATCTCTAGTCATGGACTAGGACCCCATTGTTGTTGGTGTTATAAAAGCATAGAAAAGGGAAGGGTAGGACCTAGACATAGGTGGAGTCAGGATTTAATAAGGATAGTGGGGTGTGTAGCACACCGGCCCTCTGACCATGGTTGGGATAGGACTGAGGCATGGATGGAGCTCCCAGACTGGTGGAGAACATTGAGGAGCCAGGCATGGCACAGGTGCATGAAGGGGCTGGGGCCGGGGAAGGGGGAAGAGAGGGGGGATGCAGATTTGCTCCTGTACCTCTCCAACTGAGGACAACGAGGAACAGCTGTGCAAGGAGCCTAGCTCAGCTGGGAACAGCGGTGCTACAGTTTCCTCCCTCTAGCACCTGCTAAGAACAGGTGCTGGAAGAAGGAAGCAGCACATTGTCACCACTGTCTCTGGCTGAGCCCAATTCCCATGCAGCCACTCCCTGCAACATGGGGCAAGAGTGGCTTTGAGGCTTGTCCCCTGATGAGTGATCCTGATACACTACACAGGTCACAGCCTATGGCTGGAGCAGGGCATGAGCAGCTCTGAGTTCCTCTTGTGCCTTGATCAACTGTGGACACCAGCAGTACCAAGGTGCATCCCTCCTGAATCTATCCCCGGCCCTAGGACTGGTTTTCAACCCATGGTCTATGGACCCCTGGGGGGCTGTGAAAGATGACTATGGTTAAAGTGTGTGGGTATTCCCACACTTACATTTCAAAGGGGTCCACCACACCTCCACTCAAAATCATTTAGGAGTCTGCAAATGTGAGAAGGTTGAAAACCACTGCCCTAGGGAATTTACAATCCAGGAAAGAGCCAAGAAAAGCAGCAGAAAAGCAAGTACAAAAAATGATGAGACTGCGTCAGTCAACACAGCAAACCCTAGTCTTCTGTTCTCTATGTAATTGTCCTTCATGCCATTTATTCTGAATACTAGACACATAAAATTAGAAAAAAAATATCAAACTATTTCCAGGTTACTTGAAGAGTTTTTAAACAAATGTATTATTTGATTTTAGTCAGGGCAGTATGGCTTAAATTAAAACCAAAACTTGAATGCCAGTTACTTTTGTTAGAAAAGGTCTGCAAATATTTTAACAGCAGAACAATATAAAGCAAATGATTCAATTCATTTTATTTTTGGCACTGTTTACAATCTTCTAGTTTAGGAGTGTAAAATATTTGTTTATTTGTTCTCAGTTATGTCAAACATTATAGATGCCACATACTTCATACTTAACCATTTAAAAAAACCATTATTGCTATTTAAAAAAACCCCAAAACCCACAATACTTAGGAATGATCTTCTCCTTAAGAACCTAAACACTGTTAGTTTGCTGCGGGGGAGGAGAGGCAGGTTGTAATTCAATGGCATTTTGCTTACAATAACATTTCAAGAGGATATAAACATCCCAATTGTATGACAGTTAGTTACCTGGTAATGACTTCTAAGAATTTCTCAGATAGACATATCAAGGTATGTTTATTAGGTAAAGTTCTTTGTCATCAGATAATGTTTCTCAATGCATGGTGAAAGTTGCATGATATCAAGGGGTAAATAAAGGCCAATTCCTAAAAATGTTGTAAGAGTTTTCTTTTGCATGTAATCATATTTTCTGCAGAATTTACTAAGAGAAACTATACAGCACATCTTTTCCCAACAGAGTATAGATTTCTGCAATTCATTAATCATCATAACCAGCTTGTTAAAACACCAGTGGGACGAATTCATGAAAGTTTATGCAGTTTGTGTTTTGAAATGTATGCAGAGCAAGAAGGACCATATTCTGCCTCCATCCCCAAACCTATAAATCTGGGGTTGATTCACTGACTTTAAATGAGTTAAGTCCTGATCTCTGAAAGTTTCAGTGGAAAGTTTTTCATTGATGTCAATGGGCTTTGATTAAAACTCATTTACAGGATTTACACTGGTCTAAATGACGGCAAAATGTAGTCCAAACTATCGAAGTCAATAGACACATCTTTGAAGCACTTCATATGAAGTAAATTTCATTAAGTACTTTCCTAGTCTCCAGACAGATTTTAAATCTCTTCCATTATTTCACTTTCCTAGAAGCATATAAGTAATTAAAAAAAATACTCAGGTTGCAGCTCAGATTGGTTTTGGTCCACTTTATTAAGTGAACAAAAGAAAAAAAAAAGTAATTGTAGCAATCCCCATTGCACAGATAGAAATGCTCTCTTTGGTACATAGGGATTTTTCTAAGGACTGTTTCATCCTGCTTTGATGCTTGTTTTCAGGAATCTTTTTATTATTTAAGAACAAAATACAATTTCTCCAAACAAACCTTTGCTCTGTGTTCACGTCTAGTCGGTGTGGGGTACCTTTTACTTATGTTAAACTTCATATGTAACTTTTATTTTCAATATCTAATATAAAGAACTGAAGTGACTGGATTTGGAAACCTGCTGTTAATGATAGTGTAATGCTAGATTACAAATTTGCTTCATGCAGGCTTAAAAGAATGGTTTTGGCAGTGCAGTATTTGTATAAATTTAGAACCAAATAAGAAGTGCTTGAGCATTTATAAATGTCCTTTGACCAATTGCAGGTAATAATTATTTCTTTGCATTTGATCCCATGATTAGAAAAAAATAAACTGAAAAGCTTTGGTCCGTAGCAGTTCAAAGCTATTATTAAAGCCCCAAATTAAGGCTATGGTTACTCAAAGAAAAAACATTTAGAAAGTTTAGACCAGGGTATCATTTAAAGTTGGGGAAGAAACATAGGGTTTCACCATGTTTTTTTTCTCCTAACTCTAGGCAGGAAATTCTTGGTATTTCAAACTGAATTTTAGTTAACATGACCCAGAATAATTTAAGTGAAACAGATAAGAAAAGTGCTCCCCAGCAAACCCTGGAAGTCTACAATGATAATGGCAAGTGCACAGACATTCATTTTTTATCACAGAGTTTCCTTTGATGATAAAATGACAGGTTCTGGGGATGATGAAGTGGGGGTGAGGGCAGGGAAAGGACAGGGGAGATTAGGAAAAAGAGGAAGGGATGCAATATACTTTGATGTTAGCAAGGCTTTTGACATTATTAATGAGAAATACAGACTAGATAAAAGTACTGTAAGGTGGATACATAAACTGTTTAGGCCATCATATAGTCATCAGTGGCTCACTGCCTAGTTGTGAAGACGTATCAAATGGGGTTCCCCAAGGGTCTGTCCTCGATTTACTATTGTTCAACATTTTTGTTGATGATTTGTATGATGGGATTAAGTGCACACTTAGCCAATTTGTGGATGATATCAAGCTGGCTGGAGATGCACACTCTGGAAGACAGGATCCAGAATGGCAAGGATAAATTGTCCATCCCATGCACTTTGGATAGAATAAGCTGCATGCACAAATACGGTCTAGGAATGATTGGCTGGGCTGCAGTACTGGAGAGAAGGACCTAGAGGTTACCAGTAAATCATAAATTGAATACAAAAGTGAACAGTGTGCTCTTTTTATTAAAAAAAACCCCCAAAAATACAATCTAGTACACTGTTGGCTAACAGAAGCATCAGTTGCAAATCAAAGAAAGCGATTGTCTGGTCATTCTGGCACTGGTGAGGCCTTACCTGGAATACTGTGTCCTGTTTTGGGTCCTTCATTTCAGGAAAGATGTGGACAAATTAGAAAAGTTCAATGGAAAGTTACAAAAGTTATTAGAGGTCTGGAAAACATGATTTATGAGGAAAGGCTGAAAGAAAAGACTATGGCTAGGGACAGAAGCTACACATAAATGGATTTAAGTGTTCAGAAACTGGTTTAAACCTGTAAAAGAAAAGAAGCTCAGTGCACATCAGCCAGTTTCAAAATGGCTGAAACTGGTTTACAATAAACCTTGAATGTAGTATCAGACTTAACTGATTTGGGTCAAACTGGCTTATGAAACTTTTGTCCCAGACCCCTTCCTGGTTTGAGTTAGATAACAGTCCCCCAGCATCCCAGAATGCTTTCCAGTCCTAGGCTGAGCTGTGCTCTTACTGTAATTTAAGGTAAATTAAGTTAAATTTCTTATACTGTAATGAGAGGAACTTCATTCACTATTAGACATCATCTATCTACTGCCATCATTCCAAATTAAATATTTGACTGAATTACATATTTATTATCATATTTACCATAAACTATGCCATGCTATTGTTATAAGAGCTATGCGTCTTCTCTAATCCCTTTCAATACTGCCAAATTCTGAAATCTGTTTAACTGATTCATGACTTTTAAAAATCTATTTAATAAAAAAGCAGAAGTTTAACTCACAGCTTAGACTGCTAACAATAACCAGACATTTATATATGCACTGTATGACGTGGCTGCCTTCTGATTCCAAGTAATTAATATTGCCATTATATCAAACCATTTAAGGTCTTAAGAACTTTAACTTTAATAAACATTATTTATGCTTTTCACCATACTTGTAATTGTGCATCTCTGCTGAAATACCATTTGCACCATCTTTGGGCTTGCTGAAATACTATTTGAAATGTGGTCTTCACAAAATTAGAAGGAGAAAGCTTTGGGCACTTCAGAAATTACTAAGATTCAGATGGCAAGGTATGAAATGCTATGAATTTGTCCCTCCGTTTAAAAAAATGAAAGTGATTTGCTTGAAATAAAAATATGTCATTTTTGTACCTGTGTCTTTTCTCTTGAGATAGTAATGGCTAGAAAATGACAAGTCATTCAGACCCAATCAGCCACAATAACAAGGCACATTCTTCCAGGCTTTTAGAATAGATTCTGAGCACTAATTACAATACAAAAGTCAATGCCTGACTAGTGAAGGCCAACCTTTTTGTCAGGTGTGTCCCAAATCAACTCTACATCCTCCTTAAGTACCACTCCAATCCCCCTTCCTCTGCCCTGTTGGCTGCTCTGTTTCTTGTTTCCTGCCCTGTGCTCTCCTCTGCTTTTGCTCCTCGTCTGCATTCCTTGGACGATCAGGTGCTCTGCTTTCTGCTTCCTGCCATATATCTGCCCCCTCCAGTCTGCCATGGGCCACACACAGAGGCTGTCTGTACCATTTGTGGCATGTGTGTCACAAGTTGGCCACTCGTGGCTTGGCCTCAACCTAATGTCCCTCTCCCTCCCCCAACCCCTTTAATTTCTTTTTTTATAGGAGTCCTTCACCTCTTTGTCAGGTCTTTCTGGTTAATTTAGGTGTTCAATCTTTTGATAAACACAACTGATTGGGGGGGGGGGGGGGGAATCTTTCTTAAAGTGAAGAAACAATCCTAATAACAAGAATATATAAACTGAACATGATATTAATCCCACCAACATTTTTTCATAAAAGGGTTACTTCAGGAAATATATAACTTACAATAATATTGTGATTCAGATAAATCTTTTTATTCAGCTTTTAAAAAAATGTTGAGTGTGACACTAATACATTAGATTCTGTAAGCATATGCTTCTAGTAAAAAAAAGTAACATTGATAAGGGAAGGAACAAGAAACAAGTATTATATATTTAACTGAAATCTGGCATAAGAACAGTTTAACTTACCATTTATTCACATCTGTGCTATAATATCATTGAGAGTTTTCAAATTACTCTGTGACTTGTTTCTTTATTTTGTTCTGATACATCCAATTAGCTCAGAATTCTGCAATGATGTTTCTAAACTGACCTTTCTAATCAGAGAACATAAAAAGGAAACAAAGATTCAGGTACAATTATAAGAAATGGATTTTCAGTTTTCTATTTATAATGCAAAAGCAAAGGTTTTAGTACATTAGATGTGTGTCAGAATCTGTAACATAATTCTAAGTGCAAATGCTTCGATTTCCCGTTCTCTTTTTTCTTTCCATCTTCAAAACTATTCCTTTTTATCTCTCTCGATTGACAATTTCTTCCCTTCAAATGTTAATGTATCACATCTTATTTGATAGCATAGGCATGCGAGATAAAGACAAAAAAATACATCTTGGTACCTTTCCCTCTGAAATTACATTAGCCTACTGGGATATGGTAGGATGAAGCTACAGACTCTAAGATCATTACACTGCTTATTACCCTCTGTATTTATATTCACTGCTACTAAGCTTTCTAGAAAGTGTAATTACTTCAAGTCTGCATTACCATCAAAACCTCCACTTTTTGGATGCCAGTCTACATTCCAACTTACAGATAATGCACAGAAGGATCTAATATCAATCACAAGAAGATATAGGAAAGCTAAAAGTTAGGCGTATTTGGCACAAATTTCAGCCAAAGCTATATTTCCAGATTACAGTGGTACATACACTCTTCAATTTGTTTAATGATTTATTAAAGAAACAGATTAAGTTGAATTGTTGCATAATCGGGGTCAAAGTTGTGCTATACAGCCTTCTCTCATTCCGATATCATTTGGAAGACATTGTAGGTATTACGTAACTGTATTTATCTAATTCCACTAATGCTGTTTTTCCACAGGAAATATTACTGCACAAGGCTAAATGAAATAAAACCCTGCAATGCATCACATCAGCTCATTTATGTGTCAAAACCCTGCTCCAGCTTGACAAAATGCCCGGTAGCCCTCCAACACCCCCCCTCAAAAAAAAGAGAAATAAAAAGCATAGGTCAGAAAATTATCATTGAAATGCAGGTGTTTTTGCAGTACAGAGCAGCTAATTCAAAACATAGGGAGCTATTTTTACTTATAAAAGCCATGTTCTGTGGACTCATCAGCATCTTCTTCCCATTGTAAATGAAGGGATTATACTGGTACATAACAATATGTGGCTGTATTTTCGGCAAAATGAATGACAGCAAAATTTCAAAAGCAAGCATAAAGACATTCTCTGCTTGAGCTACACAAAGATAATAATATCTGTGCTTTTACTAAATGTTGGTCTTCTGACTCAGCAGCCTATTATAGGTAAAAATATTTCAATTCATGATTCCTCTTAAGAGAGCTGTCTTAGTCTGTTACTACTGCTGACATAAATGACAAGCACTGGCCTCGAGATTCTCTCCTGCGAAGGCTTATAAATTATGATATTCTCTTGTGCCAGAAACAGGGACTAAAAATTTTAATCCCAAATAAGAGGTCACTAAACATTATCAACTTCGAAAAGTAGCTTAAGTAGAAGATTCCACTAAAAAGATCCAGAAGCCAAAAAATAAAATCTTCATTCTAAATGCCTGGCATGTTTTTCTTTGCAAATAATATAATACTAGATTGTAGGACCGTGCAAAGCTTTGGGTGCTGATTAAAATTTGGAGGAGATTCAGCTGTATTTGATGGCTGAATCTGCAAATATGAATCAAATCAGGAGACTAATAAAAAGATCTGAATCAATTCGAAGCCTCCAAATAGAGTCAGAAAAAACTCAGAGAAAGATTCGGAGATTCAGTGATTCAGGCAGTCCCCGCTCACTGCCGCAGGCGGCTGGACCCGGGCTCTGTCCAGGCAGGGCATGGGGGGTGAGACTGTAAAGAACCCCCACCAGGCCCCATCTCCTGCCTGCTCCCCCAGCCCCCTTCAGTGCCCCCTGGCCCCCACCCATTCTCCCAGCCCTGTTAATAGCTGCCCTGCCAAGCCCCAGTGTCCTGGCTCTTAAAAAAAAAAAAAGCCCCATATTCACCATCTGCTTCAGCGGCTATTGGAGCTGCTGGGGGCTCATGGCAAAGCCCCCACACACAGTGCAGGGTAGTGGGGATCACCCTCCACCCCACCTGGTATGAGCCGGTGAGGGTTTTTTTGCTTTATTTTTGTTTTTTGGTTTTTTAAAGATGAGTCGGGATGTTGGTGTCAGGCAGAGAATGGGGCCTGTTTGATTCTGAGATTTGGGTGCAATCAAAACTCTGAATCAGATTTGGCCAAACCAATTTGGGACAGTGATCCGAGTCATTGTCCCCTCAATTGGCTGAATTCCAATCTGAAGCAACCACTAGCTGCTTTGCGCTGGCCTAATAAGATTGTTCAAGGAACATCAATATGTGAATGATGCTAATGAAAGATATTCAAAAGAGGTCTGTGTGCATATTTTGTTTCCATAACAGTGTCTTATTACAGGTTCTGTGAAAGGTTTTTACTCTCTCGCCCAACTTGTCTTCTGGAAATAAAATTGTCAGTACTTGGGGGAGTGGGGAGGATGCAAACACACTTACACATCTCAATAATATCTTTTTCCATTGCTGATTCATGTTAAATTAATCCTTTTTTTGCTTTTCAGCTTCCTTGCATTGAAATACAGACATCTACAGGTTTTACTTTTGGCCAAGTGTCTATTGTTACTTAATATTGACAATCTATTACTTCTGTGTAATTTAACCCTGTAATCTCAATTTTCAGTTCTGTTGCAGTTTTTGTCCTATCCTTTAATAACTAGAGATACCTTTATATTGCCATTTCCCCTTAAATATATTCTTGTCCAAGCTGAAAGCTCCCTCCGTACCTATAGCTTTTTTTCATCTTACATACATATACTCCTTTACACTTTTGTTAGTTTTTTTTTTGGTAAGCAGCAATCCAGGTCCACTCTGATTATAAGCATTCCTCAAGTCCAGAAACCAAACTGAAGTGTCTTCAATACTGAAACTTGTATGGTAAAAATAAATAGAAAAAAGAAAAAGAAAACCAACCAAGAAAACAGGTCTAGAACTCAAATCTCCAACTCTTTGGTAAGTGCATCAACTACCAAGCTGTTAAGGAAAAAGGAATGGGTACTACTGTCACCACTGCTTTTTGAATCAAACTCAGTGTTGTTGGTACCAGTTAGACATATTCTGAACGTGATTAATATATAAGGCCCTTTCATAAACTTAGTCAGAGTCTAGGTACATCTGCAACACTGATCTTAGCTGGAAATGAGTTACTTGGATGACCAAACTGAATCACTTCTGAGCACTCTCAGAAGCCCAACTATAAGAAGCTATGGCTTCCAAACTGGAAGCACCAAATGTATTTAGATACCCAATATTTTTGGGCCCTCTAGACCTGTCAATCTGTATCACTTTCTAAACTAGAGAAGCATAAATATTGCCCGGCCTCATTTAGATATTTATCAGATAGAGGTGCACTGATACACTGATCCATATCATATTGGCATTGCTAAAAGGAAAATTGATACTACTGACAATCAGCTATTTTTTGGCTGATGTGGCCGATAATGTCACCAATAAATGCCCCATGCCTGCATGCAGCATCAGTATGCACAGGGCCAGAAATACAGCCTAGCATCTTGGAGAGCAGTGCCTGGCTAGTAAGTCTGTGGTGGGGAAGGGGCGTGTGCAGGGCAGATTGAGGCCCCCACAGTGAAGGAAGGAGTGAGGCTGGGACAGGTGCTGCATAGCCAGGGTGGGCCAGGGAATGGGATGGAGCCATGGGTGACTCTTCTGGGAGTCGCAGGGAGATGTGGAGGGGGAGGCACCTCCCACCACTGTGCACACCCATGCTGGAAGCATGGGGGGCAGGTGTCCTCCAGATCTGTGCATGAAGCAAGGGCAGGCTGCATGCTGCACACTTGGGACTGGGGCTGCTCTTCCTGGGGGGCTGTGGGGGGGGGGGGGGGACTGGTCTGAGGCTGTGTTTGGGGCAAGTGGGGGGTGAGTGGCAGTGTTGGCACTGGGAGGGGGAGGCTACAGCAAATTTTTGAGTGGCTGTAGCCCCCGCTCCCAGCACTGCCATCTACCCCTGCCTGTCCTGACTGGAGCCCTGGCTGATCTCCCCCACTGGGAAGAGGCTGGTGCAGACCTACCCAAGCACCCCACTGGCAGCCTGCCCTTGTGCACAGATCTGGGGGGCACATGCCCCCATGCCACCCCCAGGGTGCATGCAATGTTGGAAACCACCCCCTTTCCCTGTCTCTTTGTGCCCCTCAGATGAGCCACATCCCAACCCACCCTGACTCAGCAGCACCTGTCCCTGCCCCACTCCCCCCCTCACCATCGGGGTCTCAATCTGCCCTCCCCACTCCCCCTCTCCCACAAAAAGACTTACCAGCCAGATGCTGCTCTCCAAGCTGCTGGGCTGCATATTGGCAATCAAATTGACATTGGCTGATATGACTGGTCAATAATTGGCCATTGGTGTCAGCCAAAAAAATCTTTCAGTGCACCCCTACTCCGAAGCCAATCTAGACTGGATACTTGCATTTAAAAGAAGTTTAGAAGTGGGTTAGAGGGAGATTTAAAAAACTCTCAGAATTGTTTTTTTTTTCTAAAAGGAAAGAATTATTTTGTTACAACAAAAACATTGCAGTTAGAAATATACAGAAAACAAGATCACAATTCACTAAATTATTCACTAAATAGTGATATTATAACATCTTTCTTAAACAGATCAATATAATCTACTATAGTAGAAAACATTATATAAGTCAACACAAGACTAACCATGTGTTTTTCATCATGGTTTCTCCATCTCAGTAGGTCTACAAAAGGCTTTGTGAAGCTATTTTTATAACCATGAATATGGGTTTTCCATTTACCATGGAAAAATGTTATAAAACCTGGATTTTCTAATTTTAAGGAGAAAAACCTGAATTTGTTCCTTTAAAGAAGGAAACCCAGGAAAGGGTGGGTTTCCCTTTGCAGGCTGACAGAGGTCCAACCTGCAAGGGGCTGGGGGGGAGTGGGAGAAAGGCTGGCCAGCAGGGGGCACCATGTGCATGTGTACACATATACATGCACATGGGCCTACAGGCAGCCTGGGAGGTAGTTCCCTGAAGGTAAATTTGGCAATGCAGGGAACTGAGGCCCCCATAGAGAGTTGGGCAGGACTGGGGGCACTGCCCTGCTGGGGCAATGCATGGCTGCAGGGCCCAGGGAAGAACATGGTCCCAGATTTGTGCATGGGGTAGGGGCAGGCTTACCATTGTGGACTCAGGCTCCCCACCCTTCTGCCCTCCCTGGTCCAGCAAGTGGGATATAGTGTAGCAGGGCAGAGTGGGATGGGGAAGTTCAGTGCCATCGCTCTGAGCCTCACATCTCCTTGGTAAGGCACCACTTGCCTGCCTGGCAACAACATGGGTGGTGGCATGGAGTTGTGTCTTCTGCTGTTAGCTTGCAGAGGGGTACCTCACTATGGTGGTACAAAGTTCCCAGCAACAGCAAGATCATCCCCACCTGGCCCTGCTCTGTTTTGAAGTACTGGGTCTTGCCTGCTGGGCCACAGAGGTCCCAAGGGAAGGGCAGCAGGGTGGGGAGCCCAAGGCAGAGAACCCGCACCCAACCTCATCATGGGCTCTGCTCTGGCCATGCCACTTGTGACGGA
The DNA here is from genome assembly GCF_030867095.1 of Alligator mississippiensis. NCBI lineage: Eukaryota > Metazoa > Chordata > Crocodylia > Alligatoridae > Alligator > Alligator mississippiensis. Next base: position 63,264,344 of record NC_081825.1, read on the forward strand.
GGGGGAGCCAGGCTCCATGCTCTGCTCCACTGCAGCAACTGCTGCCTCTCATGAGTGGCAGCTGGGGCAGGGGGCTGTGGACCTAGGTTCCTAACCCCATAGCCCTGGCGGGGGGGGGGGGGGGAGGCTGTGGCTAGGGAGTGAGGGGCCTGGACCTGCACCCTTGTGAGTGATGGGGGTAGGGGGAGCTCTGATTTCCCATGATAAAATCCCCCAAAATCAAACCCAAAATTTATAGGTATTTAGAATTTATTTTCTTATAGCAACTGAGGCACTGGTAGGCTTCCAAATACCTTTAAAAATTGTAAATATAATCAATAAAATATTGTGTTCAACTGATACCTATACACACACATGCACACACAGAGTGGTGTTTCATTTTCATCACAGATTTGGGTGTTTTAAATAAGAGAATTTGGGATTTTTAAATCCAACAACTTGCAATTTTTAAACAAAGAAAACTAGGTTCCCTGTGACTTAGCAGTTATTTGAAAATTCAGAATCCCACAGCATTTTCGAACCACAGAAACCATGGGAAACAAGACTGGGGAGTGTATTACAATAACAGTCTAAAGTCTTTAAAGTTCTGGATGCCATAGAGAATTCCAATGTCATTATCTTCATCTTAAAAGAAAGGGCTTGATAGAAGGACAATATTAAACATAAAATGTTTAAAAATACTTAAGAGATAGCAATAATTTAGTCAGCTGAGAAGGGAAAGGCTAAAGTATAACCTGACCTGACTTAAAATCCCTGGTTTGTTCATTTCGAAAGAAATTTTCCCTAATTAAGAAAAGCAAAAGCAAATCTTGAATATATCCAACTATTCTATTTCTGGTAAGGAAAGAAAAAAAAAGACTCTAGAAAAGTTATTATATCAGTCCTTCACAGCCATGTTCCAGTGCTTTTCCAGAACCATATTTTCCTTCCCTCATTCCCCCTCCCCCCAATAAGTCTCTATTGCATTTAGAGGCATACATTTTATCTAGGTTTTTGTTCAGAGGGTAAAAGTGCCTTTTAGAACATGTACATATTAATGTATAAATGGGTAAGTGGAGAAAGGCAATATCAGTAACAATAGAAAATAGTAAAGAGATTCTCTGCAAAGATCATATTTAAAAACAAAATAGAACCAGGTATCACAGATGAAGCCTTGCAGCCATTTTCATATACGAAATATAGAGCATTAATATACATCCTTAACCGTTCTAAGATGGGAAATCATAAATAGAAAAAGAAATGTCCTTTCTTTATATCACAGTCCTGTTTACAAAAAAAAAAATTAAAAAAAAAATTAAAATCAATAGCTATGAAAAAGAACAAGATTAAGTCAGGAAAATCTAGAGCTATATTTTGAGAATCTAATTTCCCAGCAGGTTATACTAGTGAAAACTGAATTTGACAAAAGGAATAATAGAGTACATAATCTTAAATGGTAGCACTAAATGGTAACCACACTTTTCTTTCTGAATGGTAACCACTATTTTCTCTCCTTCACTCCTATGGGATCATTCCTAGACACAAGCTAAATGAACCTATAGTTGCAGAAGACCACCACTAAAACTATGATGTAATCACAAGGGTCATTCATTCAGGCCCAGGAACATGGGCCTCCTTGGAAAAAAAGATTTTAAAATATAATTGAAAATTAGGGTTGGAAGGGAAATTGGGGCATCATGTAGCCCAACTCCCTGGCTCAAAGCAAGACTATCCCCAACTAGATCATCCCACCGCCTCTCTGGGTAACCTGTTTCAGTGTGTTACTACCATCACAGTAATAAAATTCTTCCTAATATCCAACCTAAACTTCCCTTGCTACAACTTGAGACTATTGCTCCTTGATCTGTCATCTGCCACCACTGAGAACAGTTTAGCACTGTCCTCTTTCGAACCCCACTTCAGGTAGTTGAAAGCTGCTATTAAGTCCACTCTGTCTTCTCTTCCCTAGACTAAATAAGCCCAGTTCCTTCAGCCTCTCCTCAGAAGTCATGTTCCCCAGCTCCCTCACCATGTTTGTTGCCCTTCACTAGACTCTCTCCAATTTGTCCACATCCTTTCTGCAGTGGGGGGCCAAAAACTGAACACGCTACTCTAGATATAGCCTCACCCGTGCTGAATAGAGGGAAATAATCACTTCCCTTGACCTGCTGGCAACACTCCTACCAATGCAGCCCAGTATGCTGTTAGCCTTCTTGGCAACAAGGGCACACTGCTGGCTCATATTCAGCTTATTGTCCACTGTAACCCTCAAGTACTTTTCTGCATTGCTGCTGCCCAGCCAGACAGCCCCCAGCCTGTGCTAGTGCATGGGATTGTTCTGTCTTAATAATATCATTATATGGATTTCCTACTTCTCTGTCCCTAAAAGGGATACAGAGGAATGTGTTTTTTGTCATATCTTTACAACCTGCATAAGGGTGCTTTGGACTCAAAAAGCCCATCTCTTTCAATTATATAATTTGTCCAGTAGAAAATATCACAATAATCTTGTTTCCCAGACCACCATGGCTATAAAACACACCAACCCCTGAAGTTTAGAAAGAAAAAAAAAAGACTTTTTTAAATGTTCAAGCACAAGGTGGAACATACACACTTGACTTTTAGAAAAAGAAAAAGATCTCAGGAGATTACATAACTGCAGATAAAATAAAAATATGAGGAGTAAAATTTAACAATAAGCATTTCTACGTCATCATTAGGGAAGCATAGCCCTGCAGGGATACAAAAGTGCCATCAAACTGTTCCACACAAACATGCAGACACATCAAATGACAAAAGGGACCTTAAAAACCTATACACAAACAAGATTCATCATCTCTCCATACATTGCATACCTTTTTTTATTCTTTTTCCCATGAGACAGATTTGGAGTTTAAATCAGCGTACAGAACAAATCAGATTTTTGTCCTTCATCATCTTCAGATTGTGAAGTATATAATGAAGTAGATGAGAAAGTACTGTTTTTAACATCTTTGTACCACAAAAAGAATTTGACATAAATGACAGGAGTAGCAGTCATGAGCGCAGCAGCAGATCAAGAAATCAGAGCAAAGTACTGGAAGACAGAAGGAAATTTATAGTATAGGCCAGTAAGCATCTAAAATGTACTTTGACTTTGATATCCAGTCACAAAAGTAGCATGACAAGGCCTAATTATTTTGTTACAGGTTGAACTCCTGCAAATGTTATGTAGTGAAAATAGTATAAACAACAAAAAAGTATTTTAAGCTGGTTTGTCAGGAAAAGGCATTTCAGCAAGCAAAAGTAATTCAGATCTCCACAAAGCATATAACTTCTGTGAATAAGTCTTTTGGAATACTATATACTTTCAGTTAAATTGCCACAAAGACGTACAGAAATGTACATTATTAAGATTAGATAACCAAATATGCAAATAAACACAAAGATAATGAAAGTGAAATGAATATATTTCAGGTGCAGATTAAATTTAGGCTAAAGCATGAAGTGTGGGTTAAAGCTCAGGCTACAATCAAAGTGTGGAATCAGATTTTCATATTTACATTTAGAATTTATCTGTCAAATACTAAATTCATTACATATAATAAAAAACATAGGTATAAATACTTCTCAGGCCCTGGCAGATGCTACATTTAGCATGTGATTAACATGTTAATCATATGATATTGTAACCTGACACATGAACAAACAATCCAAGGCAGAAAAAGTGGCAAACCAGTCATCACAAAGATGTTCCACATTATAAATTTGGTTTTGTGGCTGGTTTGTATTGCAGTTGAAATTGAATGTGTAGCATGTGTCCCAGACCTGGAGCTGCCTCCTGCCTGATTCCACAGATTAGCTAAGGGTCCAGGATATAGCCACCCTCTCCCCAATCCCAGTGTAGTCCATGTACCCAAACCCCTATTCCCCACCCCCTCTGACCACCAAACTTTAAGCAGTTTTTCTACAGGATTTTGATCAATAAATGGTAGAAATCTAACCACAGTATTTCAGTCACTTCAGACCATACCCAGACAACAGGTGATAAATAACTCCCTGCTCTGTGTTTGGATTGGAGCTTCTAATTGAAACCTATAGACAAATATGGAAAGCAACTAAAGAGAAGTTTCCAGACATAGAATAAGATCTGCATGAGGTTTCATCCCAAGGATGAAAAAGATAATTGTTAAACTGTTAGCAAATGAGCTAGAAGAGAAGGTTAGGATATAAAAGCCTTAGACCAGATTCCTTTCCCTTTATGTTAAGGCTTGAAATTCCAATGAATAATTTTAATATATATTTATTTAAGTGTAATAATATTTATATAAATATAAAAAGTGTGCAAGTGTCTATTTAAAAGTTATTCACACATACATGTGTGCATGCCTGCATACACACAATGTTGTAATTATCCCAAACCCAACATTACAAACATGGAAATTTAGAATCAGCTTAAAAAATAAATGAAATATATTTTGGCAGCAAAATGTACAGTAAAGGCAGACCAACCAATTTAACACTGTCCTCTAGTCAAGTCATGAACAAATGATATAATTGTGAATAAAGCATACTTAAGGTAACCATATATCTCGGTTTGGCTAGGACGCTCTTGGATTCTGTAGCCTGGTCCTAGCTGGTTGATCAAAAGTCCTGGGCCAGAGTCTGGCAGGGAGGTGGAGTAGCATGGATGTGCCAGACAGGTAGCTGGGCAGGCACTACTACTCCTGTGCGGGAGCAAGTTTGTGTGTGAAGGGTGACACCTGCTCCCATCCACCAACCTTGCTCCTTCGCAAAAGCAGCAGTGACTGCCTTGCACACCATGCCACTCCACCTCTCCATCACACTCCAGCCTAGGACTTTTTGACCAACCAGCTGTAATTGGACTACAAAATCCAGGAATATCCCAGCCAAATTGATATATAATCACCCTAAGCATAATAGTTCTTTAGTTTCAGATTAAGGGGGGAAAAAAGAAAAACACTGATCTTCAGTCATTTCAGCTTGTTCATTTTCCTTCCAGGCTCAGGGGTGATCTGATGGCCACCTATAAGTTTATAAGGGGTGTTCACCAGGATCTGGGGGAACGATTGTTCACCAGAGCGCCCCAAGGGATGACAAGGTTGAACGGTTATAAACTACTGCAAGACCGTTTCAGGCTGGACATAAGGAAGAATTTCTTTACTGTCCGAGCCCCCAAGGTCTGGAATAGCCTGCCACTGGAGGTGGTTCAAGCACCTACATTGAACGCCTTCAAGAGACACTTGGATGCTAATCTTGCTGGGATCCTATGACCTGAGCTGACTTCCTGCCCCTCAGGTAGGGGGCTGGGCTTGATCTTCCAAGGTCCTTTCCAGCCCTAATGTCTATGAAATCTATGACTGTGTTTTCCTTGCCTTTTAGATGCATGCATTAGCTTTGAACTTTTTTACAATCATCATCTGCCTTTTTATCCAACACCATGTTAGGTCAAATGTCTTCTGAAGAAGTTTATAATCAATAGTTAGCCTAACTGAATAGCCTGAGCTTTATAAACAGTGTAGCCAAGCCCCTTCATTTCAGTACCGTGTCTAGAATAAATCTAGGCCTACTGAAGCAATATAACCTGTTATCTTTGGCAGGAATGACCAGTTACAAACTTAGTGCTTCACATACACTATGACTACAGCAATGTACTTTGTCATTTTCTGTTTTCCCATAATCTTTGCTTCCACTACATAATATTTTTTTTCTATTTCAGTTTCAATACAAGTTACATTCCTATTTAAGAAAAAAAAAGAAGGATCAGCTCATAAGTAGGAATGCCAAAGCAATAAAAATCCCCAAAGTACACAGGTGCATAAAGCCGCAGTGATTCTTTCACTGTTTATTTTAAAAAGTTTATCAGAATTCCATGTACTTGGATGCCAAGATTGGCCTGAGCTGATACTAAAAAGCTTACAAGCTTTGAGTGGAAGCATTAGTCCTGGACACGTCAGATAAATTTCACTTGAGGCAAGAGGATGAAATGTTAGCTTTGGCTCTACATGTCACAGCCTTATGTACCTATTCCCCTCTTTCTGGGCATGACTACATGTGCAAATAAATGCACTTAAAATTAATGTGCCTTAAGTTAATGCAAATTAAGTGATTTTAAGCAGGTGTCTACACGTGCAGCACTTTGGGATTAAAATTAGTCCCAAGTCCCTCCATCTCTTCCATGTGCCCCTGTGGCCACTGGATGGAGCTCCAGCCACCAGACACATGGCTGCCAGCACTCAGCAAGCATGCTGAAGCCACAGCCAGCTGCCAGCATCTAGCAGCCATTTCAGAAGTTCTGATCTCTTGCAAGCCCCTTCCCTTGGACCTACACAGGGGCAACACATGCCAGCTCCCTCCTTGTCCACCTAGCTTCCCCACACCAGGGATGCTCCTGCCTCTGCAAGCAATGCCCAGCACCATGCTGCTCCAGCCTGGCCCCCGTCAGTGATGGCCAGCACCCCACACTACTGCTGACCATGGTATTGGCCCAGGCAGGTCCCCCTAGCCCTGGCCCCAGGACAGTTGTGCACCTGCCAGTGGGGGCCAAGGCACCAGCTGTGCAAGGCCCTGCTTGATCCCTGGCTCCTGCATGCTTCACTCCAGCCCACCTGCCTCACTGGCCACAGTAGCACCACCCTCTGGATACACACATGGTTGAAACGAAACACTTATTACCCTCACAACACCCACCCCCATCCCTCACCCCCTCAATAAACAATGTCCTCCCCACCCACCAACAGTAAAAAGCCCTCTTTCCAAAGTGAAAACTATTTGCAATGGTCTCAGTCTCTTTCTGAGTCTTAGAGTGGAGGCACCTAAGGGGCAGGGCCTGAGGACAGGCACCCAGCACTCTGGCCTGGCCAGGTCCCTCATGGTGGGCAGTGGGCCCATCCATGACCATTGCCAGAAGATACTCCTTAGCAGTGGTTGGCTCCCCTCTCTGCCTGCCCCAGTCTAGGCACATGTCCTTGTGGTGCCATGCTTGACACCTCAAGGTGGCCAGATGCATGGCCTCTGGGCAAGCAGTGGGGCTCAGCTCACAGGGGTGGTGGAGAACCTGGGCCAGGAGGCACTGGAGGGCTTCCTCCCAGGGCTGGGCAGTGGTGGACACTGATATGGCTGCCAGGGCTAGTAGGGTGTTGATGGCCTTGTGATCAGCATCCCCCTACAGCTAGGGGTGCTCCAGCCACTGCTGCTCCAGGGCCTTCATTCATGACCAGTGCTTTCACAGTGCCTGGTCCTGCCCCTTTGCCTAGGTGATGTCCTCTGCCCACCAAGCCTGTTCCCACGCCTCTCATGCCCACTCTTCCCTGCATCCAGATTTTGGCTCTGCAGAGACAAGAGACAGAAGGCTTTTGTGAGACTTTGCAGTGTTTCAGAGATAAGATGCTCTGCACCAGGGGCCATGTGCTGCCTGGCCTCAGATCAGGAGTCAGTTGCGCATGGGTGCCTAGGGACCGTGGTGAAGCTGGCCAGGCTGCCCGAGCCCCCTGTTCCTCTCAATCCCACATACTTCCCTGGTGCTGCTAGCCTGCTGGCTGCAGGCAGCTTATGTCCCCCACCCCCTTCCCAAGGCAAGGCAGGCCAAGCAGGCCATGACTCCAGATCACACTCCCCCCCACCTCCCTGCAGGTCAACCACTCTGCTGTGCTGCTGCCCAGCCCATGCCACACAGGCTTGGGGTGCACAGGGCTCCAAGACAGCATGGGTAAGGGACTGGCTGGCCATGGCCCCACCCTTCCCACAGGGAGACTTTCTGGGAGGCACTCTGAGGCTGCCCCACTCCACATGCCACCGCTATGCCTTGAGATTGCCCCTAATGTGTGCACTCTGGGAAGTGCATGATGAGCCATTCCTGCAGGCTGAGGAGTGCCCGAGCCATTATGCCCTGCTGATGATGATCCTTCCCGTGTCCCAGGTGCATCTGTATCCCTGGTTCAGGACCCTGAGCAATGACAGCACAGGGGACAAGCCCAGGCTGCCCTGCAACCTCCACCACCACCTGGAGGGCTACCCATGCCAGAGCTTCATGTCCCTGCACCCCACTGCCAGGGAAGACATCACTATCTGGAGGGCTACTTTGGTGTATGAGAGGCCCATGCCCACCCAGCTGCAGGGATACGGGCTGCCCAATAAAGTTATGAACAGTGTCCCACATCTCTGAATGCTGCAGGAGGTGGGAATCCAGGACCAGAGGAGTCTGGGTGGGCTGGTCAAGGAAGGGGGACAGGGGTGAGGGCTGGGAAGGCCCTCCCCCAGTGCAGGACTTACCTCATGTCTAGGGCTGGTGAGAATGATGGTTTGGCGTGGGCCTCCCCATCAGTGATGGTGACTGTCTGCACCTGGTGTCCATGAGCCATGGTGTGCAGCAGGCCAGTTCCTGGCCAGCCTCCCACCCCCCTCCCACCAGCCAAGGGAGGGGCTGGTGTTGGCAGCAGCCAGTGGTATTCTGGCTGGCCATTCCTTATGGCAGAGGCTGGGGGTGCAGAGCTAGTGAAGAAGCTGATGACCAGATCTTTCTGAAAATCTAGTGGCTGCAGCTGTGGAGGTGGACAGGGTGGGACGGGGCACTGAACAGAGGCTCCCCTTCCAGTGAGGTGTCCACAATCACAGGGATCAGGGTGGGGCAGGGATTTGGCCAGGCCATCCCTGCTGATATACACTGCAGGGTTGCAGCCTGGGTCCTGGGGCACAAAAATGTGGGTTAGCTCCCACAGGGCATAGTCATGTGGGCACAACCAGACCGATGCATGCTGTCAGTCTTGCGGGCACACTGGGTGCATGTGACTATCTTCATGAGGCATTGCTGTGCTGTCTGAGAATGGCCTCTTGTGCATCCTGCCTGATAAGGCCTAATAAATGTCGGTGTTTGAGTGCCAGCCCTGGAGAGCTGGGGGACAGCAGTAGTCTGCAGCCTTTTGCAACACTTACCTATGGCCAAGCAGGATCTCCAGCTAGTGGACAGGATTAGCAGCAGGAGCCTGGGTGCCGTCTAGGGGGTACAGAGGACATTCAGTACTGAAAGGCTCTGTGAATTGTGCCCCAGGGTACAAAATGTCTGCAGGCTTTTATATCTTGCAGATGCAGTTAGAGGCTACTAGAAACAGTCCAGCTCTGGGGAGGCTCCCAGGCAGGAACCCTGGTGCTATGCTCTAGTCAGCCCACTGGTGGCTGGGCAGATCTGACACTAAAGTTAGTGCCAGGTTATGTCTACATGTGCACTAATGTGCCTTAACTAACTGGGCCTAAATTTGCCATTTTTAATGCGCATTAAGTGTGTGCATGTGTAGATGCATGCCCTTAATGTGCATTACCACATCTTGTGTAGGCACACCCTTCAAGAGATATATTTTGAAACCCTTCAGATTAACTTGATTCAGAGAGGGAAGAAGGAACTGAAAGGGAAAGAGAGGAAAGCAACAGACAGGAAGAAATGTTGCAACTAACACAAAGTATACTGAAAGAATGACTCAGGTGCCTTATGGAGTTATGGGAGAGTCAAATAAGGATAAAATTAATCACAGAGAGGGTTGGAGGATAATCCATTTGATCCAGAAAAAAAAAAAAATTTGTAAGATCAGGACAGTAATCTGAAATCATAAAAAGAATATTTAGACTGACAGCCAGATGAAAGAATAGCATGTCTGGTTTACCAGAAGACAGTAAAAAGGATGCGAGCAATACGTAATAGCAAGAAGGTATAGTACACCAAGAAAGATGGTTAGGAGAAAAACGTATTTTGAAGGTTCATTTTAGATGCCTGAAATGGGTGACAAAACAAGTGCAAGAAGCACTCAGAAAGACTGATCTTCTGAAGACTAGTACAGTATCTCACTTCTAAATTCAAGCAAAACAATGCAAGATACCCAAACAACTTCTGTAATTACCAATTACTAAAATATTGAAGAACTGAATTTAGGTTAGTTCTGTACATATAGGGCAAGCATGCCTTAAGTCTATTAAACAAAAGGCCTATATATAAATTAAAAAAAAATGTATTAGTAAGGTTGCAAAGAGACATAAATGCTCAACATTTTGGGAGTGCCAGAATTAAGGTTGTATTTGGCCCCTTCATAGCCTGCACCAGCCAAGAACGGCAACTGCAAGAAATTTGTTCAGCCTTAGCCTGAAGCATGGCCAAAATGGGAATACTTTTCATTAGGGATGGCCAAAGAGACCATCCTAGACAGTCTACTTTTCTGACAAACTTTTGGTCTTTTGGTCTACTCAGTTGACTAGAGCTTAAAATGGAAAGATTGAGAGAATTACAAACAAGTGTTTTCTCACCCAGAATGCAGCAGGCAAAAACCATATCGTTCCCAGAGGATTGAACATCTACAATCCTTTGACTACCACACACAACTCCAAATATGCTTCACAACTATGCAGAAGAAATTCAGAAAAAACTTAGAAATTATCTCCTTCGCATAATCTACTCCAAAAAAAAAAAAATCAGCAGAAGAAAACCAATATATGCTACAACAACTTGAGAGAGATAAATTCGGATACCTTCCCAAACATTATACAGTGTATACAAAAAGAGTACAAAAGTTTTGCTACATCTATCCAAGAAGAAATGGAACTAATTGCTAGAGGAACAACTTTCCCAGCCACAAAACAGTCAGAGAAACAACACCAATACCTTACAACATTCCCACACCTCATACTCGATGAAATGGAAGGAACTAGTCAACCTTCAAATATTATCACTCTCTCCATGCACACACTTGTCAAAACTGAAAGAAAAAAAAAATCTGTCCTCTCCAAAGGCCTTAATTTCTGTCCAGAAAAATACCCAAACAAGATACTACAATGGGAAGAACTAGAAGAATTTTTTCTGATGCCTCCGTCTAAAGGAATATTTCCACAAGCAAAATGAATCCACTTTCAAACACAACTTCATCTTGTGACAACATTAATGAAAATATACTAAGTACCAAAAAAATCCAAAAATACCCCTCAGATTGGACACTTTACAGTGGACAGGATTCAAACCTTGACCACTATATTGACTACGTCAGAGAAAAAATGAACAATGAAAATAACCAACAAACACCACTATAACAGCCTCTCCCTCTCAGAGAGAAGGGCCATAGACTCTCTAAAATCCAACCATGAAATAATAAGAAAACCAGCAGATAAAAGAGGACCTATAGTTATCCTTAACTCTGATGACTACATAAAAGAAGCCAACAGACGACTCTGACACCACCTATTGTGAAAAACTAGAGGAAGATCCAACTCCCTTTTTCACCTCAAAACCACCATGGCATTTCCATCTGAACTACAAGAAAAACGTCATACCCTGATCCCTCCAATACCAGATACAGGGCCATTTTACATACTTCCCAAAATCCACAAACAAGGGAACCCTGACCGGCAGACCTATAATATCCAATCATGGAACCCTAACTGAAGAAATATCAGGGTTCATTGAATCTATCCTAAAACCTCTCGTCATCTGAAGATCAAGTTTTATCCAAGGCACAACAGACTTTCTGTGAAAACCTGAACACACAGACCACCTTCCAAGCAATACCCTCCTAGCTGATCATGGATGTCACCAGCTTATATACCAACATCCTACACCAGGATGGCATCCAAGCCTGCCTCACATCTATAAGAGAAAGATTACAAGTTGGAGTACAGACCTCAAGATATTACCGAACTTATACACTTCATCCTCACGTGACAACTTCAGCTTCAACAACCAACACTTCCTTCCCCCAACTTCTGATACAGGGTGTGCACCATAGAACTGAGGAAATATGCCAGTGTGAGGAAGAGCACAACAACTGGAATGGAGTATGATTATAGTACATAAAATAAGCAACTAGAACCAGAGTAAGATTATTCAAGACTATCACATCACTAACAGAAGGCAGAGCATTCCATTATCTGGTTGTATACTATAAGTGATACCCTGATGGTCCTTCTTTGCTTCACACAAGAGGAAATTCAGCCATAGCCACACACGTTTCCCTAAGGAAAGTGAATGCAACAAAAAAAGTGTGACTTAAGCATACAATACAAACATGACCATTGAAAAACCAGGAACAATAGATAAGCTTTCATCCTACAGCTTTTGCATCCTATAGCTACAACTTTTCATTCTCCACAGTAGCTCACTTACATCTACCACCTACAATACGCATACCTTGTCCCTTTGACTGTTTAGAAAAGAAGTAATCTTTAATTTTAAATAACCTGAATGACTGGATGGATGCTTTTTACATAGCACAATAAAGATTTACCTGGGGTGTATTAAATAATGTTGAAGCGCAAAGAGAGTCAGGAAGAGTATATTATTCTTATTGCTGTTCATGGAAATAATGGCTATTAAAAGCTGTTAAAGGTAACACACACACACACACACACACACACACACACATATTCTGGGTGCTCCATGATGATTCTGAATCCTGAATTGTTGAAAGAAAAGGTCTGTAAATATTGGGAAAAAATTAAGAGGTAGCATACTCCAGTAACCTGTCAGGGAGGTACACTTGAATTGAGCAAATCTCCAGGACTCCACCATCAGGACCCACACCTTCTCTATACCTTCTACCCATATACTCACTGATTATTTTAGAGACACTCAGTTTCTCCCTCTATTCCTTTCTTTATCCCCATATACCTCCTACATAGTCACTCAAAAAAGCATGAGAGTAGAATGCATAAGTTACAAAAGTAAAGATATTATGAGGGGAATAGGTTTTTGATGGGAAGACTGTGCACATTACTTAAACTGATCATTCAAGACAATTACCATCAATACAATAGCATAGTAAGGACATGCTTGAGGCAACTATATGCTTAGTGAAACCCCCACCCCTGTACCCTGGATATGGTCAGATGCGCCTTTCAAGTATACTTCTTTGGTGGTCTCACACCTTCAGCCCCAAACTTTTGTCTGCCATTGGCTGCTTGACCGCTTTGAATAGACTGATATGATCCAGAGGTCATTTCCCTGACCAATGGCACCTCAGCTCAAATGGCTAAGAGCATGTCCATAAGGATCTATTTGATAAGTAAAAAAAACCCACTCATGTCACATGCTAATTTATAGCAATTACTTCTCAAGTGTGACTAGGTGAGGAATGCTTAAGTTAATCATTGTCCTACTGATCAGCACTGGCTAAAATATAAAAGTAAATCAAAGTTATATTTATATCAAATACCACAATGCATGAAGACATAATAAGGATAGGCTAAATACAGCTTGACATAATCTGTACTTAGGGACTGCACATTCCACAAAGCAATTCTGTAGCTGTGATGGTCCAGAAATTATGAGAGGGGCAATGATTTCTAATAGTGATCTCTTTTATTGGACTAACTGCATAGGAGAAAGAGCTAGACAAGCTTTTAAATACAAAACTAAATTTCTCTCTTCACTAAATCAGTTAAAAAAATAAAATCAAGATAACATGCATGACAACCCATGAATACCTAAAAACATTGTGGGTTTGTGACTTATTTTCTCCAGTCCAATCTGTGGAGCTTTAAGTTAGCAGTCTTGGCTTCAAGGATTAATAACCTGATAAAGAGGCATGAAAATCTGCCTCAAGTCTGCAGAACAGGAACAGACCACATTGATCAAAACTAAAATTCTTCTTATCTTGGCATTTGTCTGCTAATACTCTTTATTTTGTTTCTCAAAATCTCATACGCATTTTCTCATCTTCTCTTTCCCTCTTCAACATCCTATCTGTCCTCTAGAAGCTGTTCTTAATCTTGGGTGCTCCCATTTCAAAACCCATCTCCCATTATTATCTGCTGCCCAGGTTGTAGCCAGCTCTGTGAAGAAGCAGTCTGGCAGCATCAGGAAGTGAAAGTATTTTAAGAACTTCAGGAATATTGTTGACTCATGTCAGTCTCCATTATGTTACCCTGAGTAAACAGGAAGGACTATGTAGTGAATTTCAAAAGCAGCTTATGTCCACATGAGTCTGAAAAATATTAAAAATTGTGAAAGTCTTTATTGGTTGGCTATGGGAACTTAATGATAGATGAAGAAAAAATTTCAGAAAGGAAGTATTTTTAAACATTTATTAGGCCAAAGATAAACTACAAAAATGTACATTAAAAATACAGTTTTCTGTGAAAGGCTATAATGTCAAAGGTGTTGAATTTAATTAGGCAACTACTACCAATCCTTCTATAATGGATATAAATGTGATGCAGTATAAAAATGACAGTGTAAGTTGACAGTATTTCTTACAAGAGCAAATTCACTCTTGATCAGCACAAAGGTGATATACTGCTTGAGAGTCTGACATGGTACTATGGCCTTTAAAAAGCCTCTTGCCCAGGTGTAAGAATAACACTTGAGTGGCTCATCCATGAACAGCTTATGCAAGGCATGGAAAGTTATACGAAGAAGTATAGACCACACCTTTCCATATTTTGGCTATGCTATTGAATAATAGTAATTATAGAAAACGTTGAGTTTTTCTACATTGTTTCACTATTATTGACACTGGTTTATAATAAATCTTATTTTTTTATTTTTATTGATATAAAATAAAATATATATAATATTACACATATATGTGATGTAATATATTTTTATAATAGTTGAAAAACATTTTTTTAACTATCTGGAAAGGCAAGTTGCCTTAGTTACCACAGAAGTGCTTAAATTAGTTGCTCTGCTGCAGCAAAAACTGAATTCTCTTCACAGTATGCTCCTCTGCCCGTCTGCAATGCAGCACAAGTAGCCAATTTAAAACACACTTAATGGCACTGTGAAGCCAAGAATAAAGACCTAGAAATGACATAAATGTTTTTATTATTACTCTTCAACAGTTTTTAAATATAATTTAAAATATTTTTATTTTGTAACCTGTGTATCACAATTTTAAGGGCTAGTGCTTCAAGACCAGTTGCTGTAATGGATATCAGAGAACCCAGAATGCCACATGTCCAACAGAAAAGAGAATATATTTCTAGCCATGGAAGAAATAATGAAATACTGGAGGAGAATATGAGCTTTCAATGTGATGCTGCAGCTAGTAAAGTGAGCAAAACGCTGGCTTGCATCCACAGATGCTTCTCAAGCAAACCCCAGGACATCATCCTCCCACTGTACTCGGCCTTGCTGAGGCCGCAGCTGGAGTGCTGCATCCAGTTTTGGGTTCCACAATTCAAAAAGGATGTGGAGAAGCTTGAGAGAGTCCAGAGGAGAACCACATGCATGATCAGAGGGAAGGAAAACAGACCTTATGATGAGAGGCTGAGAGCTATGGGACTCTTCAGCCTGGAAAAGCGCAGGCTCAGGAGTGATCTGGTGGCTGCCTATAAGTTTATAAGGGGTGCTCACCAGGATCTGGAGGATCTTTTGTTTACCAGAGCGCCCCACGTGGTGACAAGGTTGAATAGTCACAATCTCCTCCATAACTGTTTCAGGCTGGACATAAGGAAGTACACTTCTTTACTGTCCGAGCCCCCAAGGTTTGGAATAGACTGCCACCGGAAGTAGTTCAAGCACCTACTTTGAATGCCTTCAAGAGACATTTGGATGCTTATCTTGCTGGGATCCTATGATCCTTGCTGACTTCCTTTTCCTGGGGCAGGGGACTGGACTCGATGATCTTCCGAGGTCCCTTCCAGTCCTAGAGTCTATGAATCTAAGAAATTGGTGCAGGGAGAATGTTTTTCGTTACAGAATTCATGCTACTCCATGGTTATTATTCCTATTGTGTATATGTATTGTGGCAGTAGGACCAGGAATCAGTTGCGCTAGAGGCCTGATTGGGGAACATGGAAAGGAAAGGCTTTGTCATTGTTTATTTTATTTTGTATTTTATTGAGAAAAATCAACTCTGAAAGCTGTTTAGAGTTTTAGATTGGCCGACAGGAGAGAGGGAGAGAAATGACAGGAACACCAGATGTAAAGGGCAAAGATGAAAAAAAAATGCAGTATATTAATGGTTGACAGAAGAAAAGGAACTTATGCTACAATAAATGTATCATATGGCTGACTCCTCAAAAGAACAGTGACAAAAAATAATCACACTTATGACATTATGTAAAAACTTTAAGCACTAAAATATATATATAAAAAAAACCCAATAAACTATTCCTGTAGCTTCCAGAGTAACCAAAGAAATAGCTATGTTTAAGTTAGGACTGTTGTAAAAAATATGTTCAACTATTTGGGGCTGGAACATATTTCCAGTGAAAAAGTGAAAAAATGCACCTCTTATGAATTCAAAATTTATCTTGCTAATGAATAAGAATCACCACTAAGAAAGCTAGAATTAGTTCTCCATACTCTTCTTTTAAGTGTTTTTCTCATTAGCATAAGGATTTAAATAGAAATAGTCTTTTGGGATATAATACATCAGCAACTAAGCTGCATGTGAATCCCTGGGAAGGCCCAACTAGACTCCATGATGAATCGCGCAGTGTGGTTAAAGGGAAATCCATAAAACAGTGAGTAGATTTGGTCTTTCATGGAGCTTGGAACACAGGAAAGACGGGGGATACAAACTACAGCTGGTAGCTGTGTATATTACATATATTCACAAAGTGATATACTGATCTAATATTGTATTGAACTGATTCCTAGGAAAATATTTCAGGTCAATTCAAAAAAAGGCTGGCAGATGCACAGGGGATCTAGAAGGTCTGCAGGGAGGAAGGCGGGGTGGCGGTGGGAAACTAAAAACCAGCCCAGGTAGAAACAGCACAGTCAGGGATGGAGCTGGTGGCTGGGCTTTCTCAGCCTTGTGACTATGCAGCAAACATGTATATACATGTTCTAGATCAGTTAAGCTCTTTCTAGATTGGGTTAATCCTTTCTTGATCTAAGCTAGTACACCTCCTGAGGTGAGCTAACTTAAATCAGATGTCCTGCTTTATGGCTGATTTAAGCCCTGCGAATGCCTACAAATATGGGCATTTAGGTCAACCTAACCCAATCCAAATATTGTACATACCCAAATTCTTGTACGTACCCAAAGCTGTTATCCAAGTCAATGGAAGTTACAAATCACCTGCCATGTTGTAATGCAAGGCCACATGCTGAGAGACTTTGGTCTTCAGTGCCTCAGATTGGGTACCCAAAATTAAATGCAACAGTAAGTGCATTAGTCCTCCATCTGTAAAACGGGGATAATACTTTACAGAGATACTACAAAAATAAATGTAGCAAAGTTTGTGAAGCATTTGGGATACTGTAATGATAAGCACAAGAGAAAAGACCATGAATAAATCTGGCATGAGAGAAGGATTTGATTTGTGTACACTAAATATGGGTTCATACATTAAATAATGTATTTTGAAAACAAAATATTGAAAAGCTGCTCATCAGTTGAACTACCATGCTTCAATGAAATTCTCTTTGGAACACTCCCACGTGAAGAATAAAACTTCTAGATACCACAATCTACATCTTCAATGGCATCCTACAGATTTCTACTACAAAAAACACCACAGATCTCCACATATATACTTCCACAAAACCAGCAATCATACAAGTAGTCACCTTTCTTAGTTTATAGCAGCCTGCCTGTGTTGAAGAGTTACTGAAACATCAAGCTGAAGTGGTTTTGTGCCAAGAAGAGTAATTTTCCTCTTACAAGCCAACCTTGGAAACCTCAGTTTTGAGTAGCTACTCATCCACAACCAGGGAGGCCACTAAGTTGCTTCGTTTTACTGTGAGAACCCTTGACTAGCTCAGCAAGAGACACCAGGCAGATTGCACGTTACTCGTACCTCTCATTTTGTCATAATTACCTTCTCATAATATCCCACTGTTTTTAAATCTTCCCCACAGTGTGGAATGACACTAATTGAGAGCTGGCACAT
Organism: Alligator mississippiensis; assembly: GCF_030867095.1. Classification (NCBI taxonomy): domain Eukaryota; kingdom Metazoa; phylum Chordata; order Crocodylia; family Alligatoridae; genus Alligator; species Alligator mississippiensis. Next base: position 63,282,140 of record NC_081825.1, read on the forward strand.
TCACTAGTCCTGACTCCTGGAAGACCCAACTCAATAGTTTCTAGACTGCAATGAGACACAGTTAAGCATTCCCCCCCCCCCCCATTTTTGCTTCCTTAACATGTGTAGGAGGCCACCTTAATACCTTTGTATAGTGTTCTTTTTGGGGGCTGGGATCTTTATGATGTGGTAGTTCAGTTAAAACTTTGAAGTTTGGTAAAGCTCATTGTCTTAAAACATGATTTTCCTTTTTATCAAGCTTTCTATCTTCCATTTGTTAATCAGGTTTATATTCCCCCTAACATGAATTTAAATGCAGAAAAAATATTACTTTTACAGTATTAGTAACTGTAGAGTACATTAGAGAGTGCATTGTTTTGCACAGCAAACATACGGTCTTTTTAAAGCCCCCACCACATATTAAAGGTATAGCATAATTAACTGGTTAATTGAGCAATTACCTTGAAACCAGCTACACTTGCAAAGTTCTTATGCCATAAAAAGCTCCAACCACCAATAAAGTTAGATCTCAAATGTGTACTCAAAATGCTGCAGGGGTGCAACATGCTCAGCTGGGGGTAGAAGTCCCACAACAAAGGGGACTCTCAGGCCCAGCAGCAATCTTCCAGCCTTAGTGGTTTCATGTACCCTTGAGGATGGGAGGTTACAGAAGCCATAATCTCCCAGCCCTGGTGGTTTCATGGACTCCCAAGACAGGGAGATAATGGCAGCTGTGATCTTCCAACCCTGGGGGTTCAAGGATCCCCCTAAGGCTGGAAAACCACAGCAGCTTCCATCTCCTAACCCCAGGGGCTCCATGCACCCCCTCTCCCCCTAAGACAGAGATTGTAGCAGCTGCATCCCCCAGGCCTGGGGGGGGTGGGGGAGTGCCCCCGTGGCTGGGAGTTCCTCAGTTCAGGCAGTAAGGCAAGATGGAATCTAATGCACAATCCCAGAATAGTGCTTCTTGCCATACATGTGTGGCATAGCAGGGAAAAATTGTGTGGATCATGCATTATATCCCAATGTGCTTTTACCTGTACATGTAGAGGGGCCCTAAAAGACCATCAGAGTTTCATAGTTCTAAAAACAAATACAAACAACACACACACACAAACACACTTTGTGGTCATTTATGCCTGGAAATAGAATACAAACATTTTAGACAAGTTGACTAAGGTGGAGCATTATTTGAGTCCTAGGACCCAAACTGGAGCCTGAATAGGCAGTCTTTAATTTATCCCATTAAAATCAATGAGAATTTGGCCTGAATGAAGTGTATAGGAAGGAACTAGCAAAGCAGCTTAAAAATGCAAGGGATAGATTGTGAGAAGACCTCACAGATATTCTCATGAAACTTGTCACCTTTACATGTCTCTCAGGATACCATTTAGTGCAAAGGGAAGCAAGTTTTTAATTAATTAATTAATTTTTTTAAATTAAGCTCATCTAATCCAGGCACATGCACACTAGGACTGTGCAAAATTTCACCACTAGTTTTCTTTGCAATGGTTTTGCTGGAGATGAATCAGTTGATGCATGCCAGGTTTTGTTGACCCTGCTGGTTACAGCATCACACTGCCTGCTCATGTTCATGCTGTGGTCAATTACTACCCCCAGGTCTGTGGTGGCAAATGATGGGGGATCTTCAGTCCTGCTGCCTGATAGAGGCAGCAGCTGCACAAGCACCCATGTCACGCATTTTGCCTGGGGTGCAGGGCCCCAGAACCCCCCTGCATCCATCTCCTTGACAGCTGTCAGGCTTTGTGGCCACAGCAGGGCATAACAGCCAGGTCTGCAGTAGTTCCACCCCCCCTTTCCCCAAGACAGACACAGCTGCACAAGCACCTATGATGTGAGTTTTGCCTGTCAGCAGCTAGAGGTGCAGGGCCCCAGAACCCCTGCATTCATCTCCTTGACAGCTGGCAGGCTTTGTGGCCTCAACAGGGGCTAGCAGGCCTGCAGCTTTCACCCTGCTGTGCCTTAATACACAGTGTCACCCATATCATGAGTTTTGCTTGTCTGCAGCTGGAGGTGCAGTTTCCCCCAAACCCCTACACCTATCTCCGTGAATCTTGGCAGGCTTTGTGGCCTCCACAGGGGCTACCATTCCCACACCTTTCATCCAAATCAAGCCAGAAATTACAACATTATGGGCTGTTTTGTCCTTCCCCATTATAGCCTATAGTCAAAACGTCAAAACAGTTTTGCTGTTTTGGCCCCGTTTCAAGGGAATGGAATGGAACAGCTGTTTCAAATCGAATCAAAATCCAAAATAGAACACTGTTACACCAAAACATCGAAACGGAATGCTGTCATTTCGCACAGCCCTAATGCACACGTTGAACACTAAAATGCTTCAGCTATAATCATGAGGATACTGAATGATTGTGTCACAAGATAAAGCTTACTGTCACAACAGTGCAGAGAGATAAACTTGGTGTCTTAACTATGCATTCATTATCTTCACCTATGTGGGTTTCAAATTTAGCCTGAATTCTGATTTTTTTTTAGCGTATAATGCTGGGTTTAGGGATAATTGTAATATTCTTCTGATGCATTTTACCCTAAAGTATACACCTGTATTCTAAATTTTAATTAAGTCTTAATATGGTTGATGCCTGGAAATATATAGCCATCTTCAAGTTTTGTGTAAATTGTATTGTTAATGCACATTAGCTGGTCTTACTTCATTTCCCTAGAGTAACCATGTGTACTCTAACTTTCTCTCTTTGTAAATTGTTACTGAAATTTGTCTTATATTCTTATTTTTATAAACCAGGATTTGATAGAAGAGAACCTAGTGCTTATTCCCCATTCACCTCTAGATATATGGTTCATATGCAGACACTGAGAATCCTCTCCTGCTTATATAATATCATGTACAAAATAAATATCATCTTAAAGTATCTGTTTCTGACTGGAGCAGTATTAAAAGCAGTAGGCAAAACCTCTGAGGGTAGGTGACTAGAAATATTGTCTCCACATTGATACTTTCGAGATTGCGAGGTTTATACATCAGGCTACTAATATGAAGATGGTTATAATAAACCATCCGTATCCTAACAGATGATCCATCTGTGAGAATATTAGGGAAAGTCTGCACAGGTATAATGGTCATCTAAGATATCCATTTAAAAGTTGTTAATACATAGTACTTTCTACAATATTATGCTTAATTAATGGCACAAATACAGTGTACATACATATTGTTATGTCTTAAATGTTTAAATAATTAATTAAAGGATGGTGTCAGCTAGTTTAAAGAGATGTTTGATTTTTACTATGTGTAATTATAAAATTAACAGTGCTACAGCACAGCTGTCATAGATACTTTCACACTGCTTTCTTTCATAAATTCAGACCCAGAAGAGCAAATATGCATCACCTAAAGCCAGGAGGTGGATGAAATTTCTGTTTCACAAAGGACTTTGGTATTTCAAAATTTTCTGTGATAACCAAAAATGTCTACATAAATTGAAGCTGGATACTTGCTTTAAGAGATATGGCCTTGGTGATATGATGATGTATTAAATATTGTGTATACTATTAATTCATTTTTGTCAAAGATACTCAAATATATTGGTTGAAAAGAATTTTTGTGCCTTACTTTAAATATTTTATAAAACAAAAAATAAAGTATATTGTTGCTACTTATGTGTCTTTTTAATAACATTACATAATCTTGTTATGATCAACAACTAAATATAATTCTGCTGGAAACACCTGGCATGCAGCTTCTGCAAACTAAAATCTTAAATCAATAAGCTTTCAGCAGATAGTTCACAAAACTCTAACCCTAATTAGATAATAAGGGTAGTATTTCTTATCTGGGAGTGTTTACTTTTAGTAATTGATCAAATATAAAATTTCCTAGAATAGCTGTTATTTGTGTACAATAAAAATAAAAAAAAATGCTCTTCCTAATCTTATGTATGAATATGAAAAATAAAATAGAATAGTCCAGCCACTGATACATAATAACATTACCTGAAGTCATTGATATTCTTCTATCAAGTAATTTCCTCCCCAGATGTACAATAAAATATTTTAGGTACTTTCCAAATGTGGTAATGGAAACAATGATTGCAGCAACAATTTAAAAGTGTAACTTTTTAATTTGTACTAAAATGTTCATGCTCAGTAAAAAGAAAAAAACGTTAATTAAATATAATTTTGCAGCCAGCAAAATGGAACTTAAAATAGGTTATTTATGAAGAGCATTATAGGAGTCTCTCTGCAGTTTATAACTGTACAGCTTTTGTTGTGTTTTGGGACTTAGTGCCCAAACCAGATGTTTGGGCTGAGGTATGAACAAGATTTATGTCACTTTGAGCATGGCGAAAAAGTCCAAGATCTTCCATTCTGTGATTATAAACATGGCTATCATGAGAGCACTGGATAAATCAAAGCGAAGGCTTCGGAGTACAAATTTATGAATACAGGAACAACTCGGAGAGGTAGAAAATGGAAACTGTTTTGCTACAGACTGTGATCATAGAATCATAGAAGTAGGGTCAGAAGGGACCTTGTAGATCTTCAAGTCTGACCCCCTGCCTGGGCAGGAGGAAAACTGGGCTCAAATGACCCCAGCCAGGTAGGCATTGAGCCGCTTCTTAAAGACCCCCCAGGGTAGGACCCAGCACCACTTCCCTTGGAAGTTGGTTCCAGATCCTAGCTGCCCTGACTGTGAAGTAGTTCTTATGGATGTCTAATCTAAATCTACTCTCCAGCAACTTGTGGCTGTTATTCCTTGTTATCCCAGGGGGCGCTAGGGGAAACAAGGTCTTCCCCAAACCCTTCTGGTCCCCCCTAGTGAGTTTATAGATGGTCACCAGGTCCCCCCTCAGCCTTCTCTTGTGAAGGTTGAACAGGTTCAGGTCCCGTAGCCTCTCATTGTAGGGTCTGCCCTGCTGTCCCTGGATCATGTGGGTGGCCCTCCTCTGGACCCTCTCAATGTTGTCCACATCCCTTTTGAAGTGGGGTGCCCAGAACGGGACACAGTACTCCAGCTGCGGCCTGACCAGTGTCACATAGAGGGGGAGGATCACCTCCTTGGCCCTACTTGAGATGCACCTGTGGATGCACGATAGGGTCCAGTTAGCCTTGCCGACCGTGATGTTCTGATGTTAGTTACCAGATTCCAAAAAGGCAGATTTTTTAAAGCACCTTGTTCACATCAGAAATAGATGTTCACCTGGTTAAATAGAGGCTAAAATGCAACCCATTTTAGAGAGACTGAAGCGTCTTTGGTATACAAAATGGGGCTTAATTGTAAAAAGCTGCCTCTTTTTGGGGGGGTGAGGTGTAATCCTCATGGTACCTGCACAAGTCAGGTCTTTCTTCCACTTAGACTAACAGGTCGTGGGTGTAGAGTAGGTATCAGTCAGTCAGATTCCTCTGGGTCTCCATGTGTGTGGCAAACCCTTTCAATGCTCCGTTGGTGTGTTTGGGGGGGCGGGGGGGCATGAGTCTTCTTGAGATGGTTTAATCAACTTAATCTCTACAGTATTCTTGACAGTCCTGGCTTTCCTTACGTCATTTTGTAGTTCTTCTAATAAGCTTCCATGGTCCTCAGCCTTTTTTTCAGTCTACTGGATATCAGTCTAGATGCAGTCTGCTCTGGTCTTTACCTCAACCTAGTGTCTGAAGAAGCTCCATTTATCTATGCTGCTGGAGCACTTACTGGTCCTTCCCTTATATACCCATAATATTGATGCATCCCAGTCTGATGCCTCTTAAAAGGCTTTTTCTCCTTCTATGTAATGGGATCTGAGGAGGCTTTATTACAGAATCTATTTGGAAATGTCTGGTACATCTTCAGTACCCTGTGATGACTCAGTACTATATCACCAAACTATCATATCAGCTGTTGACATAGTGCATACTCTAGACTGTCCCTTAGATTTGGTACTGGACTTAAAAGAATATACATATACTCTTGCTTAAAAAATTACACCGTCTGTAAAAATCTTTATAGGATTTTCTGGCATGCCATTAGCAACATTATAGTTGGCCTCAGACTGAGGCCAACTAACACATTGCTTTAAAATATTTGGAAGTTAGAGAGTTTTGATTCTGAAAATATTTAAAACTTTTTTTTGTGAGGAAATAGGTGACAGGTTTTTCCAGGCTATGACAAGAGTTGAAAGAGAACATAGCAGCAATAAGATAGTAGAGGAAGGAAAAGCAGGAAAGAAGAATGCAGAAAACAGAGAGGTACCATTTTCCATTATGGACCAGTGTAAAAAACAAAAGGCAGTTTTCAGATGGGAACACCTAGAGAATAAAAGGAGTTCTATAGTTCCACAGTTTAGTACCACAGAAGCAAACAAAAGGAGTTATAAATAGTAAGTGTCCTTTCATAGAAAGCTCTTAGTTTTTGCTTTTGTGTTCAGATGAGTCCACTGTGTACTTTTCTTCTTTAGAAATGGTATCAAGTGCTGTGTGTACAATAAGTGGAGCCAGCTGAACCATAATATGAAGATTCTGACCCACATATATTAGTATGATATCAATTCATGGAGTCTTCACCATACTCTGACTGGGGGTGAGATTACACATTGGAGCTGGCAAATTCTAGTTCTGAGGAATATTAATCTGTATTAAAAAGTTAACTAATGCTAATGATCAGTCATATTTTTGGGGTTATGAACTGCTTAATATGCACTGCTCAGACCTGCTGTTAGGGGGCTGATGAGCAGGGGTATAGCTAGGGGCTACAAGTCTACTGCATGCCTGTCCTGCTTCCTGGCTCTCTAGACACAATATAGGATGGGTGGGGAGCAGGGGAGGAGAGAAGCCCCACCGTGCCCCCTGGATCACTCTTTTCACTGTCCCAAAAATCACCTCACTGTCCCTCATTAATCCCTAGATCTGCCTCTATCCTGTGATTGGTCCTTCCCCCTCTGTATCACTTCCCCATTCCCAGTCTGGACTCCCCTCCCCCGACCTCCATCAAAATCTGCAAGACTCAAAACTCAGAGGATACAACTTTCTAGACAGAGCTGTGCTTGGCAGACCAAGGACCCCGCACACGTGCTCCCCCTGCCTCCTCTTCAGTTGCATGGCCTGGGAAGGGCTGGATCTGGGCACACAGGGGAAGTGTAGTCTGCAGGGACCCTGGGAGCAGGCAAGGAAGGGGAACTCTCCTACAACACCTCCACTACTCACAAACTGATCAAGGTGTTAAGACAGTGATCCAGGGGTGGAGGGGCTGATGTGGGGCAGAGGGCAAATGGAGTGGCAGGGAAGAAATTTGGAGTGCAGAGAGGAGCAGCAACCCAGCACCTCCTAACTCTCCTTCTTCCCCCTGCCCTCTTTCCCTGGCTTCCCTCCCCATCCACCTGTTGCCCAGCTATTCCCAGCTGTCAGTCCAGTGCCATAGAATCCTGGACAATAGCTAGTTCATCTGGGAGCAGTGCCTTCTGAAATACTGGAGAACAGCAAATTGGTAGTTCTATTTCAGGTGACCCCCGAGAAGTTAAATTAACTCAAGCACAGTTTAAAGATAATCCTAGTTCAAAGTGGCATAACTTTAATGCCTAAAAGGCAATTAGCACTCATTAATAAGCCTTAATCATTTAAGTGTTCTTAGTATAATTAATTGTGATGTGTAATCTCACCCTATGTATTGTGGGCATTTTATATACAGTCAAAAGTTATCCCTTCCTGGTGTTCAGTTTTATCCCCCAAACTACCTCAAAATGAAAATGACAAAATTTAGAGATAATCCTTAACCCCAGAATTGGCTACTCATGCCTTCTAGTGTCCTAGATACTAGCTCTCTCTCATTACACCTCATGTTCTAGTTGATATAGAAAGATTCAGAAGGGATTTAGTTAAAACTCCATGCAAGGTTCTAATACTCACAAGAATTGATGATCAAAAAGGAGACTTTTACCAGGTGTTTTATATGAAAATTTTGCTCAAAAACTTTTTGATTATGCTTATTGTTATCAACATAGTGAAGAATATGGATATGGTGGAAAGCTAAGGGCATTACAAGAATTTTATTTAAATTTCCTTACTAAATATTCAGAAAAATCTTTATGTAAATTATATGAAGTAAGTATTTACATTTATTTTGGTATACAAGGGACTCCAGCATGGATTGAAGATTTATTTTCAAAGAATCATAGAAAAGTAGTGTTAGCAGCCATCTAGTCCAACCCTGAATTATCCCTATCCAAACTACCACAAAGAAATCCCTATCTAACCCATTACTAAAACAACACAAACCAACCCTGTTTCACAGTTACAAAGCATAGCACCCCAGCTTCACACAGGTAAAGCAGAGGAACAATTGAACCAACAAGTGCTATTAAAATGCATTTTAGAGATCCAAGATAGAGGGATTTTTGGCTACAGAGGAGGGCAAAAAAATCCCTAGAGTCCATACTAATCTGACCATGGAATAAAATTCCTTCCCAATCCCAAATATGGAAATTGGTTTAACCCTGAGCAGAGAGGCAAAACCCTCCAAACTGAAACTTCTATTTTTTAGTCCAAAGGATCATTGGCACACCCCAGTCAACATTTCCAGCTTTGGCTCCAGCCAACACCTAATGGTTCTAAGGAAATTAAACAACAACAATAATAACAATGATACCCTGACCCCTGTAGCAACAGGTGGGGGGAGGGAAGGGGTAATCCTTCTTAGTACCATATGGCAACTAGTAGAGCCAGATATACCTAACATTCTCCACCCTGTTCTGTAACGTGGGGACAACAAACATAACTCTACATATCATATGCTCTTACTGGACACCCAGAACTTCCCTGGCTGTATCCCTTCCATAACTTCTCACTTCCTTTAATCTTCTTTCATAACTAGATAGGCTGTGTTGCTCTACTACTTTTTCCTGCTGTTGAGTGTGGTCCTTTCCAATATACACTGTGTAACAGCTGAAAGTTATGTCTGTGAGATAAAGGTGCTTGCTGAAGGCTCTATGGAGATTAGATCAAGTGTTTTTCTGTCATTTGTTCAGATATTAAGCTATGTTGTTGCTAGGAGCCTAATTAAAGTAAAAAAATTAGCAAAGCCTTGTAGAAGTAATGGCAGGACCTGTGGCATAGTTAGAATTAACCTTATCAAAAGAATGCAAGGCTTGTACTGCTATTGGTCAGTCTAAGGACAGTTGAAATAAAAAGAATCTGAATGGCTCTAAGTTATCAGCATAGCTCAAAAGTTATAAATTGGCTGGCACATCCAGAAATCATTTAGCAGGAAGATACAGTTCTGTGAAAGGAACTACAGATTAGCTGTTGGCCTGGATTTAGTGGGCTCATGGATCTCGAGGAGCCCAAGGACTGAATACCAGGGTCCTTCCTGGTACATCTCAGACAGCACTGATTGGGGATGCCTGACTTTGCTGAGCTTTGTGGAAAGAGAATCTTGTCATACATCAGGCATCAGAGGGCACTGACGATGCGAATTATTATTTTCTGTCCTTGTTCTGTTATCTACGCGTAGGCATGTTTTTGTTGAGTCAATAAACCTTTCTTACCCGCCTACCCCCAACCACACTCTCAATCCCGAACCCTCCGCAGGTGGCTGGGACATAAATTGGCATCACAAACAGGATTGAGAGGCTCTGGTCCAGAGAAAAAGGTTGGAATGGAGGGAGATGGGTGGGCCCCATTGGTGGCTTTGCTTAAGGAAGTGACAGGGATGGAGAATCCCAGGTGGGATAAGGATAGGTTGAGGCCTGCCTGGAGTGACCCGGGAACTGTATCCAATCATTGGGCTAGGTTTGCTGCTGCTGTCCAGGGTAAACCCAAGAAGGGGTGCCTGTCCTGGCTGCTGACCACATGCCTGTGGTTAGGGGCCAAAGAGAATGCCCAGCTCTGGGAAAAGGTCACTCGGCTGAGTAAGGAGTTAGAAGACATGAAAGAATCCAACAATGTGGCGTGCAAGGCTGCGTGAACCACTCAGAGCCACTTGGAGACATTTGAACTGAGGGAAGGAAAATTTATGATCACGTGTGTAGCCGCTGCCCTCCAGAAGACAGCGCAGTTAGCACAGGCTGTGGAGCCATCCTTTGACAAGGTGCAGCAGTGTCTGTATGGGGAGAAACTGAAAGTGGAGCTCTAGGAAGATCAAGGGGAGGAGACTGATGATGAGTCTGGTGCTGAACCACCCCCGTATGTCCCTGCCTAGAGGGAAGGACCTAGCCAGGTCTTCCCCTTGGTGATAACTCATTCAGGGCCACAAGGAGGGAATCCCCAAACAGAGCTGTGTTCCTTTACCCATGCAGAGATCCAAGATATACACACATATTATATATACAGACACACACACCATAAATCCAATCTGGGAGAACCAATGATAGACTGGCTAGTTCGAATGTATAGTGAAGGGGCATCCACAATTTCAGTGAATAGGGCCAAAGCATCCTAAATCATCCTGGGCCCTGAGCTCCAGTTAAATCAGTTTGCAGGAAGTGATGAAAATATTATTTTGTTTTCTGCTGCACTCCAGGTGACTGCTGGCAGTTATGGTAATATGGAAGAAGAGCTTAATACTGCCCCTCTGTCATGGGCCAATTTAAAGGAGGCTGTCTGCTGCTTGTAACAGTTAGAATAAACTGCTGCATGAATAGTTTCAGTTAGGACTTGCATGCCAGATGCAGAAGTAGTAACACATCACCACTGTGGAGGAGGTTTTGCCAATGAGCACCAACAGAGCGCACCTCAGTCCTGTTGGCCTTGAAGCCAGAGGTCATGAATCACCCAGTAAGAGATGCGAGCTGGCAATTAGTGCAGCTTTTACCCATTTTGCAGAAGCCAGGGCTTGCCAAGCCGATGAAAACTGCCAAGGCCATGGTGGTGGCCTCAGCGAAAGATAAACCCCCTGACCCCTCCCAAATTGTTGGAAAAAGCCAGGGAAGGCCAGCCCAAGACTCTGTGAGCAAAAATGTGGAAAGACTTGCTAGCTGCTGGTTTCAATATGGTGCAAATTGATGGATTGCCCACCAATGTCTTGAAAGGGCTGTGGGCTAAACACTGTAGTGAAAGGGCAAGCCCAAAAGCAGAGCCTTCTGCACCACCAGCAGTGCCACTGGAGGGATTCGCTGCCCTAAAGGCAGACCTGTTGACATTTTCCCAGACACATGCGGGGCCGCCAGCCTTTACCCCCACTGATCACATGGCCTAGGGAGTCCGGCTGGCCTGACGCCCAAAGAAAGGGGCCACAATAGGAGCAGTAACAGGCCAGTGACTGGTATCTAGTTAATATTAGCCCCTTAATTTGGATACCTGTACAGATTCAATTAGGCAAAAGTGAGAAATCAATTGATATGCTATTAGACACGGATGCCCAGATTTGCATTTTAGATTCCGCAGATTGGAAGGGGGAGAAAGGAACTCCGTATCAAGTAATTGGAGTCCGAGGCACCAGGACATCTGGTCCAAGCAACTTTTGTGTTACCAAATGGCTCTAAGGTAACGGCAGCAGCAGTAATACTTAAGGGGGGGACCAAGCTTACTGGAACTTAATGTACCAAGAAGACAGCGGTTTGCCCTTGAGCGAGAGAACTGGAAGTTTGGGTGTGCAGTGCTGTAACTCAATGTAGCATGATCCCACTAACCCTGCCTCCCATGAAAGGAGTACACAGACCCCAGTATTGAACTCCCCAAGGCCACACAACCTATCCAGTGTATTATCAGCCAGCAGTTGGAGGATGGGACTCTCCGTGTAACAATCCAGTGTGGCCAGTGCATAAGCCAAATGGAGGGTGGCAGCTGACTATTGATTTTTGAGCTTTGAATGCTAATACTGACCCCTTGATGGCTGCCGTCCTATCACTACCACCCTTGACAGAAAGCATCTGGTGTTATGGGCCTGCGTGAATGGGATCTGTTGATATCAAGGACATGTTTTTCGCTATTCCCATCCATGAGGTTCACTGGCCAGTATTTGCTTTCACATGGACAGGGCAGCAGTATACCTACACCGTGTTGCCCCAGGGGTGGATACACAGCCCCACCCTGACTCACGGGGTTCTAGCTACCATAGTTCATGAGGTCCAAGAAAAGTACCCCAATATACGTGTGTGGCTATATATAGATGACATCGTGGTACGCAGTGAAGACAAGGAGGCTGCCACCAAGGCCTTTGAATCATTAAAAGAGAAAGTGAATACCTTCGGATTCATGCTGTCTGAATGGAAAAATCCAAGAAGTAGGGCCCCAGCGTGAATTTCTAGGAATAGAATGGCAGAATGGGGGGTCCACAATACCAACTGAAGGGCTGTGAATTATAGTAGAGACCCTGACTCCCACTGATGTGAAAGAACTTCAGGCCCAATTGGGAGCACTCAGTTTTTGGTGTATGCATGTTCCTGACTTTAGTGTATTAGCTTGTCCCTTGTATAACCTGTGTAAGAAGAGGACTAAATGGGAATAGGGTCCTGAGCATGAATATGCCTTATGGGCCCTTAAAAAAGCAGTAACTGTTCATGCCTCCCTAGCAGCATGACGTCCCAAATGAGAGCTTTGGCTCTGCATAGGTGTCTTGGAAGGAGGACCACAGTGGAGCCTATGGCAGAAGGAGTCCTCAGAAGCAGAAGGAAAACCCCTTGGATTCTGGAGCTGAGGCTGGAGAGGGGCAGAAGCAATGTATACGCTCTTAGAACAGATGTTGTATGCAGCAACACAGCCCTGAAAGCCACAGAAGTACTGAGAGGGAATTACCCACAGTTATCACTACTCTGATATCTATTCTCAGAATGGCTCTGTCAGACCACCAGCTGCCACCTGGGGGAAAAGCCCAAGACACCACAGTCCGAAAGTGGATTTATTACATCTTGAGCAAAGTCCAATGAGTAACCCCAAAGGTCGCCCTGCATTAGTTGAGAGAGTCACAGAACGTACAATTAATGTTTATCCTGACCAAATAAGCTGTAGTGAACCTTCACCCATCAAAGAAGCACCTCCTCTCTCACCTGAAATGGAGAGCTTGGCTGATATCAAAGTCTGGTTTACATACAGGTCTGCTCAAGGTTGTGCCTGGAGAGCAGCTGCCTTGAGGATTCGAGATGGCTTGCAAGTAGTATTACAAGGCCTCGGAAAAAGCAGTATGCCGAGCTCAAAGCAGTGCTTGGTGTGGCTGTGTGGGATTTAGTAGAAGGTCCATGTCCTGTAAAGCCCATTTATATTTATAGCGACGCCTGGATGGTGGTGGAAGGATGTACTACTCCTATGGAACAAGGAAAATTTAAAAGATGAGGACAAGACATTTGGAGCCACGAAGAATGGTAGACCTTATGGAAGTTAGCCAATGATGAACTTCCTCTACACTTCTGACATGTGAGTGCAGCACATGGGAATAAGGTGGGAGAAGGCCCGGAAGCAAAGTGGAATAAGTGAGTTGATCAGCTAACAAGGGAAGAGGGCACTGAAACCTTGTATGTTAAAGAAGAAAATAAAGCAGTTAGTCCATCATTACCCGATTCCTCCTCCCACTGTACACCTGGAGAATGAGCCACAGAATGGATACATCAACAACACGGACACCCCGGGCATGATGAGACTGCCCGCCTGGCCACGTCTTGGGGCATTCATGCGACTAAAAAAAGAAGCACAAGAAATAGTTGACTCATGCATCACCTGCCGAGAGGTCAAGGTGAGACTAAAACCTTGCCCGACTGCCCCGTTGTCATTATGTAAGGGAAAGGTAGTGTGGCAGGTATGGCAATGCAATTTCATTGGCCCCCTCCCTCAAACTTCCCGGAAGCAACAGTATGTGTTTGTAGCTGTAGAAGTTATCACAGGAATAATGTTCGCCTGCACCTCAGCGAGAGCTACAGCCCAGGACACTTGTGCAGCACTGGAAACTGCTAGCTGTGTATCCACCACCCATAGAACTACAGAGCGATAATGGCCCTCACTTCCAGAGTCATCTTGTGTATGACTGGACCGTGAAATATGGCATGTTATAGACATATCACATCCCATACTATCTGCAGTCTAATGGATTGGTAGAGTGAGCCAATGGCATCCTCAAACGCAATTTGCGGTTGGCCGCTGGCCCAGCTCTTAAGGACTGGGACTTGCACCTGGATTGATCTACCCATTGGGCCAATAACTGACCTCATCTGGGAGGCAGACCTATGCAACAGACCTTTGGATTGGGTGGTCCCCCGTGAGCCAGCAGTAGAGTGACCTAGGGGTGGTGACCTGGGAAAACTCCAGGCAGGTGATTGGGTGGTAGTGAAGCATCCTCAGGGAGATAAATGGGAGGGGACACTGTGGCAGGGCACTGTAGGTTCCTGCCACTTTAAGGGCCTGAAGCTAGCAGCCAGCAGGTGCCTGATGAGGGCAGCCATTTTGGATCCAGGGCTGCCCATATAAACAGGGCAGTATTTCTGCTGGAGGCCAGACAATAACATTGCCTGGCTGTAGGGTTGCTGGTATCATCTGGAGGTGTAAGGGAGGAGCTGTAGGGGATGGTCAGGAGGCTCCTGGTCCTGGGCATGACCTAAAACTGCACTCTACCAGGAGTGGGTGGCCTGGTGGATCTCAGTGGTGCAGGAGCCCCCAGGAAATGCCAGGCCAGTTATCACCCCAGTGTAAGGTGGGTAGGGGCACCTTAACCCTAGCCCTCACCTTTGGATGGGTTTGTGTTCCATCAGAGGTAGTTGCGGGGGTGCAAGCCCCAAGGAAGAGCGCGGGGACCAGGTACGGCTGAGACTGCCTGAGACCAGCAGGGTGTGTGAGACCCCATGAGGGAGAATTGGGGCCAGGTAAAGCTGAGGATGCCTGAGTCCTATTGGGGTTCGAGACTCCGAGAGGGAAAGTTAGGGCCAGGCACAGCTACAGCCACCTGAGCCCACCATGGAGCAAACCCCGTGGCCCCGAATGAGGGGGTGGTCTGGAGCCCCAAGTGAAGGGGGCAGAAATTAGGACCCCAGTGAGGGGGTAGCCCCATTGAAGGGGGCTGAGATCTGTAACCCCAAGTGACGGGCAGTGTGCTAGCCCCAAGCGAGTGGCAGAGTTGTGGAGCCCCAGTGAGGGTGTAGCCCCAAGTAAAGGGCAGAGATCTGGAGCCCCAAGTGAAGGGGGGGGGGATATGGAGCTCCAAGCAAGGGGAGTAGACCCAGGTAAGTCTTTGGACACCTGAGGCTGATGTTTGGGCCAGAGGCGGAGTGAAAGAGGCTCAGCCCCAGAGCGGGAGAGGTGAATCCTGACCCTGTTAAGTCCTCCACTGCTGAGGCAGAGTGCGAGTCAAATGTAACATCTGTAGTAGCACCAGTCATGGTATGAGGTACCCCAGCTCCCCACATCCAGGAAGGGGGACCCCGAGAGAGTGTGGGGCTAGTAAGGCCAGAGGTAGAGCGCACCTCTGACTGACCCATGCTGGGGCCAGGACTGAGAAGGTCAAAAGAGCCAGACTCCCACTGCAAGAGGCATCCAGAGTCTTGGGCTTGGGCCCCCCACCTGACCTTTGAGGTGAGGCCAGGACCTGTGTATGGCCAAAGGTCTTGAGTGGGGACCATGCCCGAGAGTGGAGCCAGATATGACGAGCTCAGCAGCATGGATGAAGGCGGTGTAGGCTGCCGGAGCAGGGGGACAAAAGGAGGGTCCTATGAAGAGGATTCTGAAGTCTAGTGTGGGGCTGGTGTGCTTGTTAACATCTGGATACCATCTGTGAGGCTTGGGCTGCGGTGTAGGGGAGGAATGGAGCTGCAGAGAGCACCCCCTGGCATTGGGGCAAAAAAAAAAAAAAAAAAATGGGCAGCCTCCTGCCTTATTTAACAGCTTATTACTTTTCCAGCAAGTTGTGGTGAGCGAGACAGGTGGGCGGAGTGCCTAGAAGCAGGTGGGAGGCCAACAACGGCTGGCCTGAGAGAAGCCCACTTGGCCACAGACACTATTGGCAAAAGGTATACATAATATATGGTGGATATTTAAGTCAGATTCATCTAACGGGAACCGAGCTCCTTGCTGTCTTCCTATGGATTGGATCTGTTCCCAAATGCAGCCATGGCTATTCCTAATTAAGCCTGCCACTGAAAACAAGTCCTGCTCTGGCACCTGTCTGAACTGACTGGCGCCATGAAGTGGTAGACTGTTATAACTGTATTCTTCTTGTTAATGCCATATTGTGTTTCCTGGGTAGGGCATATTTACTATCCTTCTTATTGCCCAGACATTAATGAACTTGCTCCTGAAGACCTAAAGGAGTAGCCTGACCCTGAAGAGCATCCCCCGGAAACATGCCCAGATGACCTTCACATGGTCCAGCCACAGTACCTGTATTGGAAGGAACCTGCCACCCCAGAGCAAGTTTAATCCTGGTCTCCGAGTAGAAGAAACAGGAAGGTTGATTGGCAAAGTGGTAACTGTTAGTACACCTGTGGCACCAGTTATTATCTTGGGTACATTCCCTATCTGAAGGCTGGAATGGCTAACTATGGGAGGGGAGGTAATTATTGCAGCTCTGTTTGTTTATAGGTTTCATAGGCATTAGGGCTGGAAGGGACCTCGGAAGATCATCGAGTCCAGCCCCCCGCCCAAAGGGCAGGACGTCAGCTGGGGTCATAGGATCCCAGCAAGATAAGCATCCAGTTTCATCTTGAAGGTGTTCAATGAAGGTGCTTGAACAACCTCCAGTGGCAGGCTGTTCCAGACCTTGGGGGCTCGGACAGTAAAGAAATTCTTCCTTATGTCCAGCCTGAAACGATCTTGTAGTAGTTTGTGACCATTCGTCCTCGTCATCCCCTGGGGCGCTCTGGTGAACAAACGTTCCCCTAGATACTGGTGGTCACCCCTGATAAACTTGTAGGTGGCCATCAGATCACCCCTGAGCCTGCGCTTTTCCAGGCTAAAGAGCCCCAGGGCTCTCAGCCTGTCATCGTAGGGTCTGCTTCCCTGACCCCTGATCATGTGTGTGGCTCTTCTCTGGACTCTCTCAAGCTTCTCCACATCCTTTTTGAATTGTGGAGCCCAAAACTGGACGCAGTACTCCAGCTGCGGCCTCACTAAGGCCGAGTACAGGGGAAGAATGACATCCCGGGATTTGATTGAGAAGCATCTATGGATGCAAGCCAGCGTTTTGGTCGCTTTACTAGCCACAGCATCGCATTGCAGGCTCATGTTCATCTTGTGGTCAATGATGACCCCCAAGTCTCTTTCTTCCATAGTGCTAACTAACATAGCACTGCCGAGCCTATAAGGATGCTGCGGGTTTTTTTTCCCCAAGGTGGAGAACCTTGCATTTATCGGTGTTGAACACCATCAGATTCTCATCCGCCCACTTGCTGAGCCTGTCCAGGTCAGCCTGGATCATCCGCCTGTCTTCTGGTGTGGATGCTTTTCCCCAAAGTTTGGGGTCATCAGCAAACTTGGCCAGTCCGCTTCTGACTCCAGTGTCCACATCATTAATGAAGATGTTGAACAGTATGGGTCCAAGGACAGAGCCTTGGGGGACCCCACTGGTCACAGGACACCAAGATGAGTGATTTCCATCAATTACTACCCTCTGGGTCCAACCCCAGAGCCAGTTTTCCAGCCAGTGGATCGTGAAGGACCCAAGGTAACAATTGGCCATTTTCTCTAAGAGGTGATTAAGGGAAACCAGGTCAAAGGCTTTTTTGAAGTCAAGATATATGACATCAATCTCTTCTCCCTTGTCCAGGTGATAGGTCACCTGGTCGTAGAAGGAAATGAGATTGGTCAAGCAAGACCTACCTGCAACAAACCCGTGCTGGCTATCCCTTAAGATGTTGGCATTGGCCAGTCCATTAAGGATGGCTTCTTTGATAAACTTTTCTAAGATCTTCCCCGGGATAGAAGTCAGGCTAATGGGCCTATAGTTAGCTGAATCCACTTTCCTCCCTTTCTTGAAGATAGGCACCACATTGGCCTTCTTCCAGTCTTCAGGCACTACACCAGAGCACCAAGAGTTTTCAAAGATCCGCGGTAGGGGCTGGGCTATGATGCTCGCCAGCTTCTTGAGTACCCTGGGGTGAAGATCGTCAGGGCCAGCTGACTTGAAGGTATCCAGCTTCTCAAGATGTTCCTTCACGAAGTCAGCATCAATGGAGGGCAGGGGATCACCCTCATCCGGACTTCCCTGTCCCATAGCGGGCATGGGCGTCCCATGGGACTGATGAAAGACCGACGCAAAGTACCTATTTAATAGCTTGGCTTTTTCCTGGGCGTCAGTTGTCAGTTGCCCCATCTGGTTCAGCAGGGGTCCAACGTTGCCCCTGCTTTTACTCCGGCTCCCCACATGTCTGAAAAATGACTTTTTATTGTCCTTGATGCTCAAAGCTAGTTGGAGTTCAGTTGCAGCCTTGGCTTTCCTGGTCTGCTCCCTACAGGACCGGACCAGTGCAGAATAATCCTGCTTGGAGGTGACTCCCATCCTCCATCCTTTGTAGGCCTTTCTTTTTAGCCTCAGGAGGTCTGCTAGGTCCCTGGAGAGCCAGGGGGGCTGCTGTGCCCTCTTGCTGCCTTTCCTCCGAGATGGAATAGACTTAGTTTGGGCATTGAGGATCGCTCCCTTGAGGAGCAACCACTCTTCTTGAACTCCCCTCTCCCCGTGGTCATGGTCCCTTAGGGCCTCACTGACAAGCCTCCTGAGCTTGTCAAAGTCGGCTTTCCTGAAGTCAAGGACTTCCGTGTTGCTGACTGACTTGCCAGCTTCTCGGCGGATGGTGAAAGTGATCAGCTCATGGTTGCTGTCACCCAGCTTCCCATCCATCACTAGGTCGCCGTCTAGGTCATCCCCAATAGCCAGCACCAGGTCAAGCAGCGCTTTGCCTCTCATTGGCCCATAGACTTGTTGAGTCAGGTAGAGGTCATCCACACACGAGAGGAAGCTTTGCAACTGCTCAGATTTTGCTGAGCAATCCTCCCACAAGATGTCTGGGTAATTGAAGTCACCCATGACAACCATGGTCCTGGAGCATGCGGCCTCAGCCAGGTCCCGGGCAAACTCCTGGTCAAGCTCAGGGCTTTGGGTGGGAGGTCTGTAGTAGACTCCCACCATTGTGTCCCCTGTGCCGTGTTCCCCATGGATTTTAACCCAGAGGTGCTCCAGCCATCCACCCTAGTCACCAATATTCGCTTGCAGGGACATGTAGCTTTCCTTAACATAGAGAGCTACAACCCCGCCCCTTTTCTCTACACGATCCCTCCTGTACAGGGTATAGCCATCTATACCCGTGGTCCAGTCATGGGTGGAGTCCCACCAGGTCTCTGTTATCCCTATGACATCATCATTATTTGCATTGAGCAGGAGGATGAGTTCCTCCTGCTTATTCCCCAAGCTCCTGGCATTTGTGTACAGGAAAGCAAGTGCCCCCTGGGGGGCTCCTTCCTTGCCCACAGATTTTGCCAGGGCTGGGCTCCCTTAAGTGCCTTGACCTGCTGGCTTTGCAAGGATTGCTCAGTGGGCCAGCAGTGGCAGTAGTCCCCCTGTCCCCCAGCGGGCTTAGTTTAAAGCCCAGTGGAGCAGGTCAGCCAGTCTGGCTGAGAAGAGCCTCCTTCCTAGGGGAGAGAGGTGGATGCCATCTCTTCCCAGCAGCTCGCTGCCTCTCTCGCCAAAGAGCAGGCTGTGGTCATGAAAGCCAAAGCCTTCCCGACGACACCAGCGCCACCGTCTTTGGTTGACCACGTGGATCCTCCTCTCCCCCCTCAGCCAATAGCCTGAGACTGGGCAGATCGACGAGAACACCACCTGTGCCCCCAGACTCTTTAGCCCCGCTCCCAAATCCCTGTAGCGCCTCGTGACCCGGCTGGGAGCGCTCCGAGCCGTGTCATTGGTGCCCACATGAATTAGGAGCATGGGATAGTGGTCTGTGGGTTTGAGGAGCTCTGGGATCCTCTCCGCAATGTCCCGGATGTGGGCCCCCGGGAAGCAGCAGACTTCCCGGGCTAAGGGGTCAGAGCAGCAGATTGCCGCCTCAGTCCCCCTCAGGAGAGAGTCTCCCACAACAAACACCCTATGTTTTGTCTTGGGGAGAGCAGGGGTGGGAGCTGCCGTTGGGTCCATGTTGCCTGTGGGAGCCGGCAACTCAGCAGGCTCTGCTGTAGCAGCAAGAGGTGCATACCTGTTGCTCAGCTCCAGCGGGGCAGGGGCCTTGGTGCAGCAGGCCTTAGGGCCCTTGACCACCGTGGTCCATGTCCCTGCCTGGACAGAGCGGGAGGTCCCGGAGTCCTCCTTTGGTGTGGAGGAAGACTGTAGTCTACCCTCCGCCTCCCGGGGGAGAAGTGCCTGGCAGTAGGAGTCTATCTCCTGCTCGCAGTCCCTGATGGCACGCAGTCTCTGGACTGTGGCCTGGAGCTCCTCCAGCTGGTGCGCCAGAGACCCCAAAAGGGAGCAGACCCCACAAGGGGAGGTCACCATGCTCCCAGGCCCCAGAGCCTGAAAAGGGGACAGGCAGCCCCCGTAGCTGAGAGCCAGGGGCTCCGTCTGGGTGGCCGTCTCTGAGGTGCCAGAGGAGGGCTGTGGAGCCCGAGTGGACCCTTGGGGTGCAGCGCGTGCCCATCCGTGTCATGCCGCTGGAGGCTGGCTACGGCTGGGACTGTCTACCCTGGGGGGGGGCGCGCTGGCAGGGTCCTGGGCCCTCCCGTGTGAACTCCGCGCTAACTCACACCCCGGCAGAGAAGCGCGCCTGTTTGCGCAGCCTGGTCGCGCGGCTCCCTGGAGGGCTGGGCAAAGTAGGGGCCTGGTCATTCTTTTTACGAAGCCATGTCACACTGCATACTCATGTTCTGCCTCCAACCCATCAAGACTCCCAGATCCTTCTCTATAGTGCTACCATGCAGCCAATTATCATCCCTTTTCATATTCATTTTTTATCATTCGCCCTCCCCACCCTGAGGCATAGCATCTTACATATGTTATATGAACTCCATCCCATTGGCTCCAGCCCAGACTTCCAATAAATCCAGATCCTTCAGAATTGTGCCCCATCCTCCAATGTATTCACAATCTTTTGCAGCTTTGTCTCATCTGCAAAACTTCTCAAAACACTCTTTATTCCATTATCTAAATAATTAACAAACATGTTGAAAAGCACTGGGCCTAGGACAATCCCTGTGGGACTCCACTGAAAGCCTCCTGCCATTCTGACATGGATCCATTTATCATTACCCTTTACTTGCAAGTAGTGAGCTAGGTGTCTATCCACTTTTTAGTAATTTTGTCTCTCTCATCTTTATCCAATTTGTTTATGAGAGGGTCATGTAGGACCTTGAAAAAAAACCTTGCTAAAGTTCAGATATAATATAGGGGGTCGGACTTGATGATCTATTGAGGTCCCTTCCGACCCTACCAACTATGAATCTATGAATATCCGCTGCATTCTCTTCATCCACTCAGCTAGTTGCTTTGTCAAAGAAGGAGATCAAGTTTATTTGACACAATTTTTTCTTAGTACATCCATATTGGCTGGTTGCAATTTTGTTGAAGTCTATGTTGATGCATCTGTATATCACTGTTTTTTTCTGTATGGTATGTCTACTGCTAAGATTCTGTTCATTCTATTTTATCTAGGTCTTTTACTTGCACTGACCTATACTACAGATGGTGGGGCTTCTCTGTTGAATGCACATCATTGTAGAAAGCATACATCTTTACAATGGACCCCTCTGAGAAGCAGCTATTTGCAGGAGAAGGATATCAGAAAAATAAGTGTCACTGCTGACATTGTGATTTTTAGTCTCACAGGGACCATAAAGGATATAGCTGTACTGTGTTGAGTACAACAGACTTTAATAATCCAAGAAATAAAGCAGTATGGAGTTGTGTCAGCAAGTCATTTGTGCCCTATTCTAAGAGTTGCAAATTTTTTTTGGCTGGTAGGGAGAATTTTTTTTTCCTTATAGAATCATATCTTGAAGTCCTTGATCTACACTGAGCACAAAGGTCAGGTGATTCCATGCATTCTCTCCTGATTATTGCCAGTCTACTGCAGTTCCTATCTTCAAAAAAGGGAGGAAAGTAGATCCAGGGAACTACAGGCCTATCAGTCTGACCTCTATCCCAGGGAAGATCTTAGAAAAAAAAATTATCAGAGAGACCATTCTTGACCAACTGGCTGATGGCAACGTCCTGAGGGATAGCCAGCATAGGTTTGTTGCAGGTAGGTCTTGCCTTACCAATCTCATCACCTTCTATGATCAGGTGACATAACCTGGACAAGGGAGAAGAGATTGATATCATATATCTTGAGTTTAAAAAAGACTTTCGATCTAGTATCCCGTGATCATCTCATAGAAAAACTGGTCAACTGCGGCCTTGGCTACATCGCAGCCTGCTGGCTGGGGAATTGGCTCCAAGGTCTGACCCAGAGTGGTAGTTAATGGAAGTCTATCATCATGGTACACCATGACCAGTGGGGTACCCCAAGGCTCTGTCCTTGGGCCTATACTTTTTAACATCTTCATTAATGATATGGACACTGGTGTCAGAAGCAGACTGGCCAAGTTTGCTGATAACACCAAATTTTGGGGTAAAGCATCCTCACCCAAGGACAGAATGGAGATCCAGGCCAACCTCGACAGGCTCAGAAAATGGGTGGATGAAAACCTGATGGCGTTTAACACCAAAAAAATGCAAGGTACTCTACCTTGGGAAGAGTAATCTGTAGTATGCTTATAGGCTTGGCAGCGCTACTCTTGCTAGCAGCACAGCTAAAAGGGACTTGGGTGGCATGATTGACCACAAGATGAATGAGTCACCAATGTGATGTTGCAGCTGGCAAAGCAAGCAAAACACTGGCTTGCATCCATAGATGCTTCTCTAGCAAGTCCCAGGATGTCATCCTCCCACTGTACTTGGCCTTGGTGAGGCCGCAGCTGGGAGTACTGCATCCAATTCTGGGCTCCACAATTCAAAAATGATGTGGAGATGCTTGAGAGAGTCCAGAGGAGAGCCACACAATTGATCAGAGGGCAGGAAAACAGGCCTTATGATGAGAGGCTGAGAGCTATGGGACTCTTCAGCCTAGCAAAGTGCAGGCTCAGGGGAGACCTGGTGGCTACCTAAAAGTATATAAAGAGGTATACATCAGGATCTGGGGGAGCACCTGTTCACCAGAACACCCCAAGGGATGATAAGGTCAAATGGTCACAAACTCCTCCAAGACCATTTCAGGCTGGACATAAGAAATAGCTTCTTTACTGTCCGAGGCCCCAAGGCCTGGAACAGACTGCCACCAGAGGTGGTGCATGCACTTACTCTGGACTCCTTTAAGAGATACTTGGATGTTTCTTTTCTGGGATCCGTTGACCCAGCTGACTTCCTGCCCTGGGGCAGGGGGCTTGACTCGATCTTGCGACGACCTTTCCAGTCCTAATGTCTATAAAATCTACAAAATCTTTGATAGCCAGATTCCACTGTCCATTTCCAGTGGGATCCATGTTAGGATGCTGCACTGTAGTAGAATTTAAGCTTAAAATACTTAATACTGTCCATTATTAATACTGATTCAATCCAGAATTACTTGAGAGTTCTTCCAGTTTTTAGAAACTTTGCTGCCAAGCTTACCCCTTTCAGCCCATATTCTTAGTCATCTATACAAGTCATTGTGAGAGATATTGCACATTCCCATTATGGATCCTCAGACTAGAAGCTTTGGACTAAAGAATCCTCAAACTGTGGTCCACGGACCACCACTGGTCCATGAGCTCCATTCAGGTGGCATGCAGAAAGGTTGCGAAACAAATCAAGAATATCTATACTTGTAAGGTAGGACTACTGGTATTAAAATACGAGATGTGTGCTTTGGATTTGTAGAGCAACAACAACAAAATTTATTAAGTGGTCTGCCAAGACCCTCAGCAATTTTCAAGTGATCCACAAAAAAGAAAAAAAAAAAAAAAGCAGCTTGAGAATCACTGCTGTAGTCTATCCTCACTCAAACAAAAGTGGAAGGACTTCTATTATCAGCCTTCAAATTTTTTATGCCTCACAAAGTAAGTGGTAACAGTGTTCCAGAGTAGTAAAACAAGCAAACAAAGACACTCCATAAACTGTTTTTTCTTGAAGCTCACAAAAGTCTGTTTTTTGAGTGGCTTCTTACTGAGAGTACATAAAACACCCTTAGGGAGCATTATGGGAGAAACCAAACAGACAACACATTTTAAAACTACCATATGCTAGAAAACCACCATCAGATAAAGCACTTTGAAAGATGATGTTTCCAGAAAAGCACCTTTAGTCACGTTAGCAACATTTATCTAAATCTAGAAATATCACTTTCACACAAGTTAAAATTGCTCTGCAAGAAATGTTTTCCTGTAAGTGCCTATTCAAGTTCATGAATTGCTAACAAAAAAATCTTCCCCCACCTCCCCTCCTTTCGCTCTTGAATAGAACAGATTATGCCTAACTGAAAACTGCAGTCAGAAAAGCAATCAGACTGACATGGTTAATAACAGATACCTTGACTAAACTATCATTATAGGCTAAATTAAAATTGCATTTTTTTTCTAAATATGAAATCTGCCATTGTTACAGAATGTGAGCTCTCTCTCACTTGGATTTAAGAGAAAAGAAACAATCACAGCTTTCGTATATCATTTTTTATGTGCATCTGGGTCTTACACATCTAGGTTTCAAATGTATTGTTGTTATTATGCCTTTTATTCTTCTCTCTAAATCATGAGCATAAAGTAGAGACAAAACAGTGCTAACAGGGCTTCCCCTCCCCCCCAATCAGG
This sequence comes from Alligator mississippiensis, assembly GCF_030867095.1. Lineage (NCBI taxonomy): Eukaryota > Metazoa > Chordata > Crocodylia > Alligatoridae > Alligator > Alligator mississippiensis. The sequence continues at coordinate 63,306,800 of NC_081825.1, forward strand.
GTCACCTGATGGCAGTCATTTCTCTGGAAGTAGTCATGGTTGATTTAAACATACAAAAAAGTTCTAGCTAGTCAATAGCCTAACATGCCTCACCCCGGTACCCACTTCTTAACATACATAAAAGAGTTCCTTTTGTATTAACCTTGGATGAAACATGCTTTTGACATTGGAATTTTCTATTACAAGAAAACAACTGTTTATATTTTTTTTAGGGAAGAATAATAGCTCAGTTTAAAATACTCCTAAAACATGACAGGATATGCTTGTAAAATATAATTTCTTTCTGTTAATATTATGCCCATTATCCTACTATCTAAACTTCAACAAATCAACATATTTAGAAAATATTTTTCAGTGGGACTATTTATATGCTTATGATTAAGCAAACCCCAAACATGCAATTCTACTAGGGATTAAATTCTGGGGGAGGGAGGGGGGAGGAGGCGGAGTGGAGACAACAAAATTCCTCTACTCCATCTTCTTGTAGCAGAATACAGTTCTCTTCCACCCAGTTTTCGTGGGCAGAGGAACAGAAATGGATTTTTCATGACTCCCCATCTTCCTCCCTCAACAATTCTGGATATAGATGCATATAAATAAATAAATAAATAAATAAATAAATAAGGTGGGGGGCATTTAGGACTCAGTCTGACCTTGTTGCATTACATTCAATTCAATATATTCTGGTAACTACAGACCTAATTCCCCTGAGATTGTTTTATTCTCAGTGTCTGACACTCCAGATCTGGGCAGGATGAGATGTTCTGGTGTGGTCTGCAACTGATTTCTGAGGCCTGTAAGAGGTAAGGGAGAATTGAGATAGATAAAGGCTCCAGCTTGCCAAATGCTTGTAAATTTAGAAACTAGATTTTGAATTCTTTTGTCACTATTACAACCATAAGGACTTAAGTTCGTCATTCATGGATGTGATATGTAGTTGTTTCTTAATGAAGTATACTACCTTATTCAAGGGGTTCTCTAGCTAAAAAGGTACACCCTAAAATTCAAGCACATTTTATGCGTTTCACTACATTGCATCTATTCTGCTGATTTTAGGAAAATAAAAGGAATTAAAAGGAAGAGTTTCTGTTAGGAACAAGTACCTGAAAGCAGGTCACTCACCAACCTTCCTCATCAAGGAAAGTAAGCTCTAAGTTCAGGTACCCAGTCAGTTTTTTTTTCATATGGGCAACCTTGCCCCTACAGTGAACAACAAAGCAATGCAAAAATCAAATGAAAGTTAAACCTGCTGTCTTTCTTCAAACCTAGAGAAGATAAACCAGGCTTTGGGCTTCTTCCATGGCATGGCATGACAACCTTACCTCTTTTCTGCTTTTGGTCCTCTGTTCCTGGAGCTCTTGACTCTCTTTAGCCCCACCCTCATTTACTGGTCATCAGTTGCAGCTGTCACCTCCCCACTTGACAGACTCTTTCACCTGCTGACTATCTGTATCTGTGTCTAAGCCCTCTGCAGCCTGAGAACCTCTTTATAGCAGCAAATACTACAGCTTTAAGGTAATAAATTCTTGTCCTTCGGGCTGTAGTCTTTTCTAAGACTTTACTTCATTCTACTTTTTCTGGATCTGCTTTTAAGCTTCAAACTGTTTGAGGCAGGAACTGCCTGCAATTCTGTTTCTTCTATAGAGAAAAGCATCAAGCATTTCAAATTCAAACTTCCTAATTACCACTTGTGTGGAGAGAATAAGGAGCACTTATTGACTGTATAGAATTGACTAAAATACAAATAGCAAGATCTTGCAATTCTTGCTCAGGCAAAACATATCTAAGTGAACAAGAGCTTTAGCTTGCATACAGAGTGTAGGTCTTGACCTCCAAGTCATATCCTAAACCACAAATAAAGTCTTTGCTGTAGTGCAACTCTTTCATCAAGGTGATTATGTAGAGTAACAGAATGACTATACAGAGTACTGGAATGACTGATGTTATAATTTAGACAAAATTGTTGTTGCATAATTTTCATGAAAATATAATCAAAGCCTTCACACATGACTATACAGAACAGTATCACATACAATGCTAACAGATAAAGTCCATACTTCTGCATGCTTGCAAAAAAAAAAAATACTGGACTTTGAGGAGAAAGTAGTCTATTCCTGTTAGAACACACAATCTTAAGGAACTGTAAAGGTTAAAATCCACAAAAGCAATGTTTCAACTATTGTGTACACATATGATCGAGAGGAATGGGCAGGCTTCTCTGCACATCAAGCCTTGTGGTTTTACTCCTGGATCTTCATTACACTACTTCAACCTGATGAAGGGTGTTTGTGCTCAAAAGCTTGCTAAGAAGAGTTTCTCTCACCTATTTGAGTTTGTCTAATAAAAGACAGGATTTACCCAAAGAACTTTCTGTCTATATTTGAGCATTATACTTACACATCTGTGAGGTCAGTTTAGGCAACAAATGGCTATCCACTCCAACTTAGTTCACCCCCTTGTAGACCCTACTTTTATATTCCCAGTTAGGTCAATCTGAGTGTCAAACTGTATAGATGTTCTCTGAAGGCTAGATCAGGCAAACAATGGGTAGCCCCGTCTAACTTAGTTAACTTGAAAGGTGCACTAAATTTAGGTCAGGCCTGGGTTAGACTGATCTACTTAACATGTTCAGAGCACAGCCCTGAGAAGGGGAAAACCCAGCCACTTGCCCCAGCCCTGGGGGTAGTGTTTTTCTTACCCCTACACCCAACCTGGCTTTTTTTTTTTTTTTGGTCACCTTAACCCCATTATCCCCAAATAAGCAACCTTCCCTGCAGACTAGCTAACCCCACCATGGATCCAGTAGCCTCTCCAATCCCATGAAACTGCCCTGCTCACCAACCAAAGCTAGTCTCTTTAATCACTCCATACTGCTCCTCCCTGCAGACCTACTAGCCTCTTCAAACCTCTCCTCATAGACCAACTTCCCTGTGGACCTGCTAGCTCCCTGATCTCCCCTACCTGTACCTCCACCCAGATTGGTACTTAGATTGGGTTCCTGGAACTGACAAACAGCTGTAAAACCAGCACTTGATCTACAACCACGTGGCTTAAAGTAATTTCCTGGTAATGTCTGTATTGTTTTGCAGTTCATTTGCAAGAAGGATGATTCAAATGAGGAATGACTTAGCTAGATCAGGTGATCATTTTTTACCTGATCTAATCCCCCAAACTTCTAAGTGTAACATCTGTATGTACTCTAAACAGCTGACCTTGCTTATTGCTATACTGATCTATAAAGTGGGAACTCCCTCAGAATTTTAACACTGCTCATGATTTACAGCTGTCTTTTACCTTACCTGTGCAAAATGCTTCCCTTTTACCTTGATATTTACTCAAGTAAACCAATGAGTTAGAAACAGCTGCAACTTTTATACCTCTCCCTCATTCCCCATGGAGATCCCTTGCCAATTTGTGATTTTACATTTTTCTCCATTTTTTTTTTTTTTTTAACAGTTCACTCAATGGAAGATGAATATAGATCAAATGAACTGAAAGAGTACAGAAAAAAATGACACTTACTACATGCAAAATGTGCCAAATATGCAGAATGACTAAACAAGGAAATGAGAAAATTATTTTTTTCCTAAGTTATAACTGTAATTCTTTGCTGTTTTGTTAAAATTATATTTGTGTACATTTAAAGAATGCATTTCAGTTTTCAAGCTGAAATGAATATTTCCTATATTAACACAGAAAAAAAAGCACTGGAACTGGTATTACCTCTAAGTGAATCCACTGTAGAAAGTCAAGAGCACATAAAGAAGCATTTTATTTTACCTCTGTGATGTCATCTTATTTACCTTACTTTATCTGCAAAGTTCTTTCCTCCCCAGTATTTATTGAAATATAGAATACAGATTTAGATTATTAGAATCCTAGACATAAAACATGTCTCCACAGCAATCTGTTTCCCCTAAAATACATAATTCTAAATAATCTTGTTAATTTTACTGCATGAAAACTGGGGGTGCTAAATTTTGGGATCTCTCTTTCTGCCCCTCCAAGTTACAGCCTTACAACCCATAGCCATATATACAAAAATCAACAGAGATGCCATGGTTGTCATGTCATCCCATATGCGAAGGGTTTGCAGAACAGACTTTAGTTTACTAGATAAGTTATTTTCTAAAAGTGGTGTTTCAAGCAATTAGTTGTCTCTTAAATGTCTTTTTCCTGCTGTTTTTTTAGCTCTGTTCTATATCTACTTCCACATAAAACCACACATCATTTGTTGTTAATGAAAATGGTGGCAAACAAATTGAGCTGTAGAGACATTAATCCAACTGGACAATTAGATATCTATGCTAACTGGCATTATCATTTGTCATTGCCTTATTCAGACCATTCCATAAAGAGAATTATTCATCTGTATACAAACAAATTCTAAAGAATAATTTCATAATTATTGAAAAAATATGGTTGTGAATGTTAAAAAGACTATGAAAACTATATCAAAATAACACTAATTTTTCAAAGAGCGTAATGTGCACTTGGTGAGCTGTTATTTATGAGTTTAATATGTGTAAATGAGACCTACATAAGGAAATATTGTCAGTATAGTCAAAGAGGTTATAAATTGCTGGGCAGAGATGATAAAAGTCACTATTTCAAATTATTTATACTTTTATTTGGTGAGAAACTAATGTCTTAGGTGTTGAAATACCATTGTTACTAAATAGTAAACTTCAAAGCAAATCTTTTCATATTGCTAGCCATTGTTACACTGAACACCAAGTCTTTTTGCATAGTTACATATATACTAATTTTTCATTAAAAAGGCATACTTACTAGCATTTATCACACCATGGAAACTAAGCTTCTTTATTTATCCTTTTTATAGCTACAGGAATACTAAAGCTCATATACAAAAAATCTATAACTATTTTGGCAGAAAGCAAGTACAATCAATGAAGAAATCCCTTCAACCCCTCATTAAGGATGTCCAGGTACTGCTAAGCTAATATGCCTTTACATGATTATATTCCATGCAGGCATAGACTTTTCAAACACGTTTATAATATACAACCCTTTCCCCCAAACGTATTGTATTTAGTCACCACTTCCTGTAAAATAACCATTTCATCTCTAATTTTCCCTCTTAAACCTGGCCCCTAACCGTGGTCTGTCCACACCCAGACAGAGCATCGGGTTTAGTAACAATAATTTATATTAAAATACAAGGATTTCTTAGGGCAATGTCATCATGACATGGCCTGGAGCCTGGACTGGTACCTGGCCAGTTGCCCCAGTCACCGTAGGCACCATTGCCTTATGGCCCTCAAAGTTTCAACAGTGTACCAAGATGTTACTGCAGAATTTCTACATTCTAATGCAGATGCTGAAGTTCATTACGAACAAGAAATTAATTAAAGAAGAGGTCTGTCTTTTCTCTTTAACAAAGATGTGCAATATATGCATTAGCAGCTCTTTTGTCTGATTCAGTCCACTTCAACTATTGTTGTAAACCTGCTCCTTCAGATTCTAAACAGAAACATTTCTATAAGTGTCATGCCTGGAGCTGGGGTGGGGCGGGGGGGGGGGGGGGAAAACAAAATAACCCCGCCTCACAGGCCCAGCCTGGCTACTCCTCCCCTGGAGAAAGCTGGGCTGGGCCCTTGAGGTGGGGAAAATTTATCTGACTTCCTGAGCTCCAGGCACAGAAGCTTCCACTGCTGTTAAGACACTCATGTGGGTGGGCTATAGGGGGGAGGGACCACCCCCCACACAGACACCCATGCAAGCCTTGCCCAGCTCCAGCAGGGGTAGCTGGTGGGGGCATGTGTGGCAGGAGAGGCTCCTCTCCTCCCCCTCTTCTCCTGCTGTCACTTAAGAGCTGGAAACGGGTGGGTCTGGGGAGAGGGGCAATCTGGAAGCATTTTGGAAGGTTGCTGGAGCATCTCTGCCTGCTGGCCAAGGCCTGTGCAGGCAGGCTCTGAGCCCATCCACCCAATAGTTGAACACACCGATTGGGTTTAATGGTGCTCTAACTCATGGCACTGTGTGTAGAATGCTATGAATTAGAGCACCTTCAGATGGGCTGTCTGCATTTGTGTAACCACCCCATGTTGTTTAAAATCATATTAAAGTGCTGTGGTCTCATTTGCAACACAAGAAGTGCTGTATTAATTTTTTATAATAAAAAAAAAAAAATGAAAAAAAACGAAAAGCTAGAATTTTCTGGGGGTGGTTCCTTCAGTGTGATGAGGGGAGCATGGAGTCTAAAAAGGTTAAAATAAAAACACTAGAATAGAGTAGAGGACAAGGAAACGGGAGGAAGAAAACAGAAGTGTGTGAAATGTTCATATTCCATCTACTTTCTTTGTTACACCTGAATTCCTAGAAATATTGCCTCTGGGTGCAAATTATTATGTCTCTTGTACGTAAGCCTTGCAGGTTACACAAGGCTTACAAGGTTGATTTCTACTGCTGTCATTGCAAGCAAATACATCAGCATCTAACTGAATTCATTCCACACCTAAAAACTAAGATAGCACATTTCCTGTTTATTCAAATTCTGCTATGTGTACATCCGTTTGTTTTCTAAAGAAACACATTTTTCAGTTTCAACTACTAATTGTAGTCTAGTAATTGTAAAATTCAGCAATTATATTTAAAATAGGGGCTCTGTTGTCAGTTACAGATCATTAGTATTCTAGAAAACCAAGGACTCAATCAATATCCATGCAATGCAACATTGACATAATCAAGAAGGAGCCCACTATGTCAACATTGTGCTTTTGCCCTTTATTCAGACAATATTTTCTTTGACCTGAGCTTTAGTATGAGCTATACAACACACATTTTCAACTCCTAGATGTTAAGACTGGTATGCAACCATTTTGCAGAAACAGTTATTTTACCCTAAGACCAAATTAATTAACTGCCAGTGCTAAGGTATATATTATTTGTTTAATTAAACAAGATGACAATAATGACTTATACTTAGCCTAGATCTCCTTAGACCTGTGTAAACAAGAAATAACTCCATACAGTTATTGTGGAAAGGAAAATCCAATTCAGTAGACCAGATTTTGACCTCTTTTATCTTAGGGTAACTCCACTGAAAGCAGTTAGTTACATCAGGGTTTAAACTAAATTAAGATGAGAAGCTGGCTCAGGGTCTCCAATAAGCATACTTATGAAAAGTAACAGAGACCAAATAAGTTTACTGCATAAGTTGATGAACATTTTTTTCCTAAAAACAATGCAAGAGTTATCTATTTAAAAGTTCATAATTAAATGAATGAGAGAGAAAATGAAGAAGAGCGTATGAAAACATGTGAAGTGTGAAAGGGATTAAATTTTATCACAGGAGACAAAAATGGAAAAGACTTACCAGGTTGTCTAGTCCTCCCATGGGTGGTACAGGAATATCCCCTCTTGTATAGTCCTTTGTGTAGTCTAATCATTAGGGACCTACCAAATTAATGGCAGAAGTGGAGTCTATAGCTCCTTTAACCTTGCAGTGTCCCCTGTGCCCCTGCCCGCACTGATCGTTGGAGGGGCCCCACTTGCAGCTTGCTCCTGACCAATGGGGAGGCAAAAGATTCATTTTAAAATATGGCACCACTTTTACCTCCTGCCACTAATTAGCTGGGAGGCCCTGGACAGCTCTGTGGTTTCCTGGTGACTGGCAGAAAGGCAAAAATGAAGCCATGTTTAAAATGGTGGTTTTAGCTTCCCTGCTGATCAGGAGGGAGCAGCAAGGTCCTCTGCTAATCAGCAGCAGGGGGTGGGGGTGCAAGGGGCAGGGTGCATGCAGGAGAACATGTAAGATTAAATGAGCTGCTGTGCACTCTACTTCTGCTGTGAATTCGGTAGGTCCCTACTAAATCATAAATGTCCCAAGCCATACTGCTTACACCACTGTCATTGGGCAACTCTTTTTGAACTATTATGTCTCACTGAAAACAAGTTTTTACTGGCAGTGAAACTACTCCCTATTTCTCCTAATTATGCTCTTTTGCACTGTTAAAGACCCATCCTAGTGAGCAAATGTACATAAGATGCTAAATGTGCAGTAGATTAGTTCTACTGTGCATTAGTGCGGCAGGCAAAAACCATGCTAATGCACTTTAAAATTAGTCTACTGGGCATTAACATCACAAAAAAGCATGTGCCAGTGCTACTGTGCAGTAGCACCAATTAGGGTACATTCAGTTAGTAGCTATTATATAGATACTAAGCGTAGTGTGCCATAATTACAGTGCATTAATGAACATTTAGAAGCATCCAGTGTTATGTACTCTTATGATTTCATCATACCTTTCACAAGTCACTATTTTCCTTAAAGTTCCATATCACAGAGTCTTTAATATTAGTTTTCAGTTAAAACAACAGCAGCAAAGTTCTTAGTTTTCATGGTTGTTGTTGGAAACTTGATACATGAAATCCAAATGATCAAAGCCTAGAAGAGAAAGGGGAAATGCACATATTTTCTCTTTTACTTACTTTTTTTTTCTTGTTTTCTTTTTTCTTTTATTTTTTTTTTTTAAGTCAACTGTTTCTTTTAGCTCATCTTTTAGTATCTGGGACACAGTTCATGATTTTTTCATGCCCTGATTTGCTAATGTCAGAATACTGAATCTACAGGCTTCTATCCAGGATTAGCTAAATAAACCCAAGAATGCTAGTGATGTTAGAAGAAATGCAACCTATTCAATTCATGATATGTGCATCCCTGTGCATGCTCAGAAGACCAGAGATGGGTAGATTTTCTGTGCTGTTTTCTCAGGATGATTTAAAATAGATGGCACTTGTTTTTACTTCCCACATTCTGGACCACAGTGGACTACAGTGTTAATTAGAGCACAGAAGCTTAATGAAGGAGGGGTGATCAGGACATCAGAAAGTGTGACAGAGACACCTAGAGGGGGCACAAGAGCATCAGCATCTGTGTTGACAGCACTGCTGCTGCCATAGTAGTGGCAGCACAGCCACTGACACTGCCTTGCACATAGTTGCTGCCTATGGTGCTCAAACACCCCATTATGCCTTTGTTGGATCAGGTAGATACTTTCTATTAACTGGTCTTCCAATAACTGCCTACAAGCAACTAATATTCTCCACAGAGCTAAGCAGCACCATGGAATCTCTTGCCACTTTCAACATCCCTAGTTCTTGTCCCGTCCCCCCCCCCCCCCCCCCAGGCAGAACATGACCTAGGGGAATTCTACCCTAGCTAATTGCAGTTCTTTTACAACCCCTCTATGTTGTGTTAGCAACATACGGGTTTCTTACAGATGTTTAACCCCCCTGCAAAAAAAAAACAAACAAAAAACCCCATACTTTAAACTCTAGGCACTCCCATGCCAAGCCCAGCACATGCCCAAAAGAGGCAGAACGTTCGTTGGACCCAGCTTGCCCAACATCCATATAGTTTGGGCACTGGGCTTTTTTGGCACTTATATCTAATAGGTGACTGAATCAGATTCAGACAAAAGCTCCAAAAAGCCCCACTGAAATATCAGATCTATATAGACACTGCAGAGCTGGGTTGAAGTAATGCGCTGCTTCTTCTAGTAAAGTGATTTTTTTTAACCTCTGCAAACAGCCACAGGGGCCACACTTGCAGATTATTAGAGATCTTTTGCTCCTGAAAAGATTTTTCCCTTTTGGAAAAATTATGTACTTTGCAAAATTTTCTGTTTTTGTTTTCCCACCCCATAAACCTTGTCAGGTATCTGATGCCAAGAAAAGATTAGCAATTGGTCACATTGGTACAGACTGGGGTTTTTTTGCCTTCTTTGTAGTAAGAGGTGTGACCCTCTTCCTTTGATCTCTTGAGCATATTTCAACCACCTTTGCAACAGGTGAACATTGGTGTGCACATGCACACACATGCGCGCGCGCACACACACACCCCCACACCCATGTCACATGGATTGTGCTATCAGCTTCCTTGTTTCTGCATCTAAAGAAGCCATGGCTAAGTTAAGCACCCAAAGTATCCAAAGGTCAAGGCTCTTCCTAGATACTTGTCAGTTCAATTAGTCATTACATATTTAACTCAACTTTTACTTGGTAATTAATCCAGCCAACAACGTTGTTTTCTCTCCTCAGGAGCCTCGTTAGGCTTTATTTGGGTTTTAACTTCACATCTCTGTGAAGCCAATTAACAACACTGGATGACATGCGAAAAAGAAAAAAAACCCATCTCCCCTCTCAAAAAAATGAGGTGTAATATTGCAATATCAGCATCTGTTTTTACATTTGTTTTTCATTTGATTGTAGAAAGCAAATTGGGTAATTTACACAGGTACACAGGAAATGGGAACAATATTTTTTTATCCTAATCTATTATCTCTCTAAATACAGGAACTTCATTCAATGCCTAACCGGTATAGCATAACCAGCCCACAGTCTGAGTTAAAAAACTGGGGTTTTTTTAAGTTTGGATATATTCATAGTTGGTAGGGTCAGAAGGGACCTGAGCAGATCATCAAGTACGACCTCCTGCCATTGGCAGGAAAGAGTACTGGGGTCAAACGACCCCGGCCAGGTATTCATGCAGCCTCCTCTTAAAGACCCCCAGGGTAGGAGCCAGCACCACTTCTCTTGGAAGTTGGTTCCAGATCCTAGCCGCCCTGACAGTGAAGTAGCACCTCCTGATATCTAGTCTGAATCTACCCTCTGCCAGCTTGTGACTTATTTCTTGTCACTCCTGGTAGTGCTTGGGGGAACAGGGACTCCCCCAATGCCTGTTGGTCCCCCCGACTAGTTTGTGAACAGCCACTAGATCCTACCTCAGCCTTCTCTTGTGGAGGCTGAACAGGTTCAGGTCCCTTAACCTCTACTCATAGGGCCTGCCCTGCTGACTCCTGATCATGCGGATGGTCCTCCTGTGGACCCTCTTCATGTTGTCTACATCCCTCCTGAAGTGCGGCACCAAGAACTGAATGCAATACTCCAACTGCGGCCTGACCAGTGTTGCATAGAGGGTGAGGATCACCTCCTTGGACCTTCTTGAGATGCATCCGTAGATGCATGACAAGGTATCCTTCTTGACCACGTCCCCACACTGTCGGCTCATGTTCATTTTGGCATCAATAATGACTCCAAGATCCTTTTCTGCCTCTGCACTGATAAGAAGGGAGTTCCCCAGCCTGTAGGTATGCTGCTGGTTCTTCCTCCCCAGGTGCAGCAGCTTGCACTTGTCAGTGTCTTACCCCATCCTGTTCTCATCCGCTTACCCCTGTAACCTGTCTAGGTCCACTTGCAGCCTATTCTTCCCTTCTAGCATGCCCACTTCTCTCCACATCTTAGTGTCATCTGCAAATTTGAACAGGGTACTTTTTACCCCCTCATCCAAGTCACTGATGAAGATATTTGTCACGGCGGGGTCCTCTAGGAGGGCCGTGATCTCCTCGAGGTCCCTCGCTCCATGTCAAGGCCAGCCCAAGGCACCCTCTTATTCTCGCCCACCACGTCTTGCTGGAAAATATGATTGGGAGGCTGCCTATGACTCCCTGGGCACAGCTACTCGGGACCTCTGTCCCTGCGTGTTCCTGGACTCCCCTGGGGGTCTCCCGGTGTAATGGGTGCTCCCCAAGCACCCTAGCCTTATGGGCTACGCATGGCTCCTATAAACCCCTAATAGCACGCCCCAAGCCTCGCAGATGTACCAGACGTTGGACTGTCAACTTAACACGCCCATTCTCCCGGGCCTCCTCTGTAATCTCGCCCACTCCTGGGCCTCCCCTGTAGTCTAGCCCACTCTGGGCTCTCTCTAATACTCAGCTCCTCGCTGGGGACTCTCGTCAAGCCCACTCTGGGCCTTCTCTAAAAGTGTCGTCCTGCTCAGGGACCCTCTAGCGGGTCTCCGGTCCTTCAGGCCAACCGCACGGGTACCCTCTCTGATCGAGGCTCATCGCACTGCTATCCCCTCTCCTCAGGGACAACCGCAGCACCTTGCCTCTGTCTGAGGGGTGTTGCCACACTAGCCTACGGCCGTGCTCGCTACGTCTGTCTTGGGCTTCTCAATATGGCGCTCCCCCTCTCCGGGGCTCGCCGTGCCCACCTTGGGCTTTTCAATATGGCGCTCCCCCTTTCTGGGGCTCGCCATGTCTACGCTAGGGCTTCCTAGCAGTGCCCCCTTCTGGGACTCATCATGCCCACACTGGGGCCTCACAAAGCCACCCCTCTCCGGGACTGGGGTCTACGTACCCCACACACAACCCGGGGTCTCTGTTCCCCGCCCGCAACCCACTGGTTGCACTCCTCGCTGCCAGTCGCGCCTTCACTGGCGCTGCGCCTTCACTGGCACTGGGGTCCCCATACCACTGGGGTTCCCCCTTAAAGTACTGCGCCCTCACTCAGGCACTGGGACCCCACCCCTCTGGGGTCCCTGTGAGGCCTCCTCCAACCCCTACAGCCTCACCCAAAACCTCTGGTGTAATAACAGAGCCAAACATAAACTTCAGCCTCCTGGCTGTAACTCAAACACGAAAGCCCTATGGCTATAACAGCATTGCTCTATATGACAATGGTACTTGCTACTAGGCTCCTCTCTGCATCTTCACTCCCGGAGCTCTTGTCTCTCCAGCTGCTGGCAGGGAACTGCCAGCCTAGCCTTAGCCCTGGGCTTTATGAGGGCCAGGCCCTGCCCCCTTCTGGCCAGCTGATCCTTATTAGTTGCCCCAGCAACCTGCAGCTGTGCTCATTAGGCTCTGCCAGGGCTCTCTCCCTGGCAGTTTCTCCTCTCTAGGAGCAGGCACCGAGGTGCCCTGCGACAATATTGAACAGTGCAGGCCCAAGGACCGAGCTCTGAGGAACCCCACTGCCCACATCCCACCAGGTCAAAAATGACCCGTCCATGACCACGCTCTGGGTGCGGCCCTCCAGCCAACTAGTGACCCATTTGACTGCATAGGTGTCGATGCCACAATCCCCATGTTTTTAAAATTCTTCTAATTTAAAAAAGTTAAACCATTTATTAATAAGTCAAACAGTGTGAATTATTGCTTTATGCAAATTTCTAGCATTTAAAAGATAAAATGTATACATTAATAACAAAAGCAATGTGGTAAATACAATTCTAAATCATAATAGATTTAGTCATTTATTTCCTGAATTCATTTTCTCTATTTATTTTCATTTGTGAAAGGCATTCATAATAATAATTGAGCTCGGACAGTCAGCTACAGCTCTTGTAAACATATTTCAATACTTTAAGAAGGAATTATTTGTTGTATCTTTATGTAAACTGATGTGCTATTCTACAATACATCTGTATTTTATGATTACTTGCTTAGATTTACCAAGGTATTAGCATTCACCAAGAGTCTATTATAGAACTTGATTACCTTGTGTATTATAGTGATAGATCTACAGCCGTTGTGGTAGTATTACAACTCGTACCACTGAGGCCTAATTAATCTCTTATGAATCAGATCAAAATTAGCAGTACAGGACAGTTCAAAAATAGGGCCCTTACAATGTTACAACAAATATTGGTATATGTTGTAAATGATGCCAAATTAAGTCAACCACTGGTTTAAGGGCAAGTTAAAATATCAAAGAGGAGTATGTCAAAATGATTAACTGTGTAGCATGGGACATTTTCAAACCACTGGAGGAAGTAATCTATTCCGTCAAAGTAATAATATTTTTTGTTAAAAAAGAGAATACATTATAACACAATATTTGGGAGATCACAGACTCTTTCTTTTTCTTTTTCTCCCTCTCTCTCTCAGGTTGCAGGTAGAAACCAAAGACCATTATGGATAGAGTACAGCCCGTATGAAGTGGCAGCACATTATTGTGCCATTACCAAAGTATCCCAAAAAAGAAACTCAGGTTCAAGGAGACAATTACCTCCCTACACTTTGTTTGCCACAGTGGACAAGTAACTTACCATATTTACTCAAATGCAGAACAAGATTTTTTTTTCCCAATTGGCTTGGGAAAAAAATCCCCTCATTTCATAATTTCATACAAGGGAATCTCACTAAATACACTGTCTGTCAATAAACTGCTGCAAAAAGTAGCATGTGCTCAGCAATATAAAACCAACTATTAAGTTTATTGAATGCAACCAACACTGATCGTGACTAGAAAACACATGGCCCACATTGGGCAAACATGCTGATAGGAAACTTGTGTGTGTGTGTGTGTTTGTGGGCCTTAAAAAAAACAAACAAAAAACCCAGGAAGTTGCTCCCCCAGGATGGAATGAGCACTGGGCCTGGAAGTACTGCAGTACCAGACTGGCACTTGAGAGCAACCACCAGCACCCTACCATGGTGCCAAAAATGCTGTTGGAAATATACCGCAAGGAGAGATTAGTGCAGTCCTTATGTATAAGAAATATGGTAGCACCCATTGTCTGCAGTCGCCTTCACTGCTGACTCAATGGTGCAATGGTGAGGCACAACATTGCATACATTTCAACTTCCTCTACATTCTCACAGCTGAACTATGCCTTTCTTCCCCATTTCCAATTATTCCTATTTCTCCATCAGGCTTAAATACCTGGTAAAAATCACAAAATGGAGCCCCAAACAGTTCACCCAGAATCCCCCTGTCACCCCACCTCTTAACATGGTGCATTTGATTAGTGTGGCCCCACCTTCCATGAAGTGAAAACGGACTAGTTTGCCCTGTGCCTTATCTGCACATATATTTTTGGACCATCCCAGGGCTTGTGACAAGAATACAATTCCAGTCATAAGTGTAAGGGCTAATTAGCACGGGGTCCTTTGTTGGGTGAGGTATCTGGATTATACACACATACTGAGCAGTGCTGAGCTAAAATGCTGTTGACACATGTGTGGCCCAGCCCAATGAACTATGTAATAAATCATGTGCTTTTGACTTTGAACTAATATTATGTCTAGTTTGTATTGTATGTAAGTAGGTTAAAAAGTGCTGCTTAAAAGTGTGTTTATGGAGTACCTGTGCTACATTTTACAGCAGTTTAAAAAGAAGGTAACATGAAATAATCCTGGATGACAAAGTTCATGGGTACTACATGCAAACTGCTTCAGCCATGTTTAATTTCAAGTTTATTGTTTTCAAATTTACTCCCTACTTCCAGGTGGTCAGGGAGACCAGAGTCTGATAGTAAGGAGAGGGGAAAGGGGCTGCCAGGGGAAAAAGCTGGGGGAGGCAGTGATCAAAGGGGCTGCCTGACCCCCCCTAAATTTATTTTCCCTGCTGTAGCAGTAGGAGGGGGACAAATTCATGGCAAAACTACAACAATTAGATTTCATACCTGGAAAATTATAACAAATTTATAAATTTTATATAGATGGAATCTGATTATTGGGGAATTATGTTATAATCATGGTTGTCTTCTATCTGAGTAAATACAGTATTGTTGACTTTTATCTGGAATAGTTTATTCCATACCCTGCCTAATACATCAGCCATAGTAGTAAAAGTGAGGTACCATCCATTTCTCAGTCTTCACAGCTGAGAAAAGTCTATGTACCACACAGAGCTGTGACTGGGGGAAGAAAGTTCTCTCTTCCTTCTCTGTTGGCTCCTGCAATCAAGGTCAGAATCTAACTCTGACAACTTAAATCCTCTTGATATTGATATAGGCATTATTTCATTGCTGTGCTAACCATAGAGATCTTCCAAAGTACAAGTAGATGCCTAAAGACATATGCAAATGCAAGTAAATTAAATTTGCTTTGCATCTAATTCAAAGGCTATACCCTGTACAGGAGGGATCGTGTAGAGAAAAGGGGCGGGGGTGTAGCTCTCTATGTTAAGGAAAGCTACGCGTCCCTGCAAGCCGATATTGGCGACTAGGGTGGACGGCTGGAGACCCTCTGGGTTAAAATCCGTGGGGAACACGGCACAGGGGACACAATGGTGGGAGTCTATTACAGACCTCCCACCCAAAGTCCTGAGCTGGACCAGGAGTTTGCCCAGGAACTGGCTGAGGCAGCTTGCTCCAGGACCATGGTTGTCATGGGTGACTTCAATTACCCGGACATCTCGTGGGAGGATCGCTCAGCAAAATCTGAGCGGTCGCAGAGCTTCCTCTCGTGCGTGGATGACCTCTACCTGACTCAAGAAGTCTATGGGCCAACTAGAGGCAAAGTGCTGCTCGACCTGGTGCTGGCTACTGGGGAGGACCTAGTCGGTGACCTAGTGATCGATGGGAAGCTGGGTGACAGCGACCACGAGCTGATCACCTTCACTATCCGCCGAAAAGCTGGCAAGTCAGTCAACAACACGCAAGTCCTTGACTTCAGGAAAGCCGACTTTGACAAGCTCAGGAGGCTTGTCAGTGAGGCCCTAAGGGACTGTGACCGCAGGGAGAGGGGAGTTCAAGAAGAGTGGTTGCTCCTCAAGGGAGCGATCCTCAATACACAAACTAAGTCTATTCCATCTCGGAGGAAAGGCAGCAAGAGGGGACAGCAGCCCCCCTGGCTCTCCAGGGACCTAGCAGACCTCCTGAGGCTAAAAAGAAAGGCCTACAAAGGATGGAGGATGGGAGTCACCTCCAAGGAGGATTATTCTGCACTGGTCCGGTCCTGTAGGGAGCAGACCAGGAAAGCCAAGGCTGCAACTGAACTCCAGCTAGCTTTGAGCATCAAGGACAATAAAAAGTCCTTTTTCAGATATGTGGGGAGCCGGAGGAAAAGCAGGGGCAACGTTGGACCCCTGCTGAACCAGATGGGGCAACTGACGCGCAGGAAAAAGCCAACCTATTAAATAGGTACTTTGCGTCGCTCTTTCATCAGCCCCATGGGACGCCTGTGCCTGCTACTGGGCCGGGAAGTCCGGGTGAGGGTGATCCCCTGCCCTCCATTAATGCTGACTTTGTGAAGGAACATCTTGAGAAGCTGGATACCTTCAAGTCAGCCGGCCCTGACAATCTTCACCCCAGAGTACTCAAGGAGCTGGCGAGCATCATAGCCCAGCCTCTAGCGCGGATCTTTGAAAACTCTTGGTGCTCTGGTGTAGTGCCCGAAGACTGGAAGAAGGCCAACGTGGTGCCTATCTTCAAGAAAGGGAGGAAAGTGGATCCGGCTAACTATAGGCCCATCAGCCTGACTTCTATCCCGGGGAAGATCTTAGAAATGTTTATTAAGGAGGCCATCCTTAATGGACTGGCCGACGCCAACATCTTAAGGGATAGCCAGCACGGGTTTGTTGCAGGTAGGTCTTGCTTGACCAACCTCATTTCCTTCTATGACCAGGTGACCTATCACCTGGACAAGGGAGATGAGATTGATGTCATATATCTTGACTTCAAAAAAGCCTTCGATCTGGTGTCCCATGATCATCTCTTGGAGAAACTGGCCAATTGTCGCCTTGGGTCCCCCACGATCCACTGGCTGGAAAATTGGCTTCGGGGTCGGACCCAGAGGGTAGTAAATGATGGAAGTCACTCATCGTGGTGTCCTGTGACCAGTGGGGTCCCCCAGGGCTCTGTCCTTGGACCCATTCTGTTCAACATCTTCATTAATGATGTGGACACTGGAGTCAGAAGCGGACTGGCCAAGTTCACCGATGACACCAAACTTTGGGGCAAAGCATCCACACCAGAAGACAGGCGGATGATCCAGGCTGACCTGGACAGGCTCAGCAAGTGGGCGGATGAGAATCTGATGGTGTTCAACGCCGATAAATGCAAGGTTCTCCACCTTGGGAAAAAAAACCCGCAGCATCCTTATAGGCTCAGCAGTGCTATGTTGGCTAGCACTATGGAAGAAAGAGACTTGGGGGTCATCATTGACCACAAGATGAACATGAGCCTGCAATGCGATGCTGCGGCTAGTAAAGCGACCAAAACGCTGGCTTGCATCCATAGATGCTTCTCAAGCAAATCCCGGGACGTCATTCTCCCCCTGTACTCGGCCTTAGTGAGGCCGCAGCTGGAGTACTGCGTCCAGTTTTGGGCTCCACAATTCAAAAAGGATGTGGAGAAGCTTGAGAGAGTCCAGAGAAGAGCCATGCGCATGATCAGAGGTCAGGGAAGCAAACCCTACGATGACAGGCTGAGAGCCCTAGGGCTCTTTAGCCTGGAAAAGCGCAGGCTCAGGGGTGATCTGATGGCCACCTACAAGTTTATCAGGGGTGACCACCAGTATCTAGGGGAACGTTTGTTCACCAGAGCGCCCCAGGGGATGACGAGGACGAATGGTCACAAACTACTACAAGATCGTTTCAGGCTGGACATAAGGAAGAATTTCTTTACTGTCCGAGTCCCCAAGGTCTGGAACAGCCTGCCACCGAAGGTTGTTCAAGCGCCTTCATTGAACACCTTCAAGATGAAACTGGATGCTTATCTTGCTGGGATCCTATGACCCCAGCTGACGTCCTGCCCTTTGGGCGGGGGACTGGACTCGATGATCTTCCGAGGTCCCTTCCAGCCCTAATGTCTATGAAATCTATGAAATCTAAAGGCTGCATTCTTCAATGCTATTGCTTTACCTCAAATTTGCATTCTTTCTTCTAATGGCTCTAGAACTTCACAGGAGACTATTAGCCCAGTGCAAGGAAGGTTTTGTGCTGCTGGTGAGGGAGGAGGAGCTAATAATTCTACTCCCCTGTCCTGCTTCCTGTTTTTAGGAGAAAAGGTAAATGTTGAAATGTGCTGTCAGACAGAAGTCCCAGTTCGGTACTGATCCTCAGGGAATACAAAACTGAGAAACCAGTCCTGCGCAGGCCAGTACTAATACATGGAAAAGTGAGCTCTAAATGTGCATGCACAACTTGCTCTATACTTTATCAAAAAAGCTAAACTTTAGGATCTGGCCTAGAATATATATTTCAAGTTATGACTGTTGTACTGAAAACTATTTTTGATTCTAGGTATATTCCACACGGAAGGTTTATATATTAGGATAAACAAATCATTGCACTTAGATATGCAGAAATAATTGTAAGCAAAATATATGAACCTTGAGTACAAAAACATTTGTAATATTTATAGTTTTTAGGTTCCAGCCAACAGTTTGGGTATAATGAGAAGAACTGTGTTAGGCACATATTCATTTAATACAAGGAAAATAAATAAAACTGAAAAACATTAGATGGCACTATATAATAAATAATTCATGACCTATTGTCATTTAATGGTATAATGGGAGAAGAATTATTGTTTGATAAAGATGCATGGGGATTTAAATATCTGTTCTTTCAGATAACCCACTGATAGTAATAGCTGGAATGATACCCTCCTCTTTGAGGGAAACAAATGTGATTATCTCATTATTTGGCTAGAGATACATTTTTCAATTAACTTCCTTCCAAAACGATAACAAAACAAACAAAAAAAACAGTAATAGCATAGCAAATTACTTGTCTGAGTAACACATTATGTTATGCACATATATACTACTAGGTAACACAATCTTCATTAAAAAAGTACATTTGGAAATTTTTCAAGGCTTTAGTACAACCCCTTAGTAAAAAGAACTTGACAAAATAAGTCAAATTCTCCAGTAAAGCATATATGGTTCTCAAAATGTGTCACAATATTGATAATTAAGTTTCACACCATCAAGTAAGGGAAGCTTGCAATGCTTTCTTTCCTCTGTTCTACAGCTGGAGGCACTGGGCAGCAATGTAGGTTAGGCAATGTCTTCAAGGCCAAGAAAGAAGTCAATGATAAAGCCAGAACTACATTCTAAAACACAGGAAAAGAATGGTGAAATCAGCAAAGTTTGGGATTTTATGAGCATCTGAAACTATGTACAAAATATTGAGCATGCACATTTATTCCTGCAATGTTATCCAAGTGCTTGTTTACACTTGCAATGTAAAAAGGTTTGGTGTGCACAGGAGAGAGTCAATAGGTTTCCCAGGCCCCTTATGCACCTTACTGGTATTGCACAATCAACTAGTTCATGTCCAATTACCTTGTGACAAGCTACAAGTGCAAAGTAGCTATCACACAACTAAAAAGCACCAACCAGATACAAATTAGAAATGTGTACTCACTTTATAGCTGGTTGCCATTGAGTTTTAATTTGCACATGTAGCAAGGTCTCCCCTCTGGCTGGGAGTCCTGTCAGCTGACAGGACTCCCAGCCACAGGGGTGCACCTTGACCACCCAGGGCTGAGAGTGCTAGATCTACTGGGGACTCTCAGCCTCAGCAACTGTGAACTCTGGGTCCTGGCAGCAAGCCATAGCTCCTGGGATCCAAAGTCCCACAGCTGCAGATACTGGGTCCCTTCAGTGTGCCTTCTGGTAAACCCCTGGGGTGGGAGGATCACCACTGCAACAATCTACCTGCTCCCAGGGGCATGGAAAACTCCAGGATGGGAGGACTGCTGCAGGGGTTATCCTCTGGCCTCAGTGGTTTTCTGCACCCCTAGGATGGAGGAGATTGCCCTGCAGTGATTCTCCCACCCTAGGGGTTTCACACACTTCTGGGGTGGGCAGATTGCAATCCCATTTCCCCAGAGGTATATGGGGCACCCTCACAGCTGAGGAGTCCCTCAGTTGGGGTGTGTGGGGCTAACAGCCATAGGAGCTTGCTTTCTGGTGCCCCAATAATAAGGAATAAATGGGATTTAACATGCAATCCCACAATCGTGCTTCCTGCTGTACACATGTGGCATGGCAGGAGGTGCAATTGTGTAAATATTGCATTAAATCCCATCATGACTTTACCTGCATGTGTAGAGGGGGGCACATATACTTCAGGATCTATAGTTGCTTATAGATTTAAATATGTGGAAACTCCACTGGTTTGCCTATGCATCACAGCCCTGATTCTACTGGGTGTGGGCTTGGAACCTACACACCTTTGGTCAATCTTTTTCTCTCAGCTGCTACTAATTCTAAGAAAACTCCTCTTGCACCTCTCTTGTATATAGTTTCAAGCAAATTGATCCAAAATGAACCAACAGGGTCTGACAATCTCTAATTCCTATGTATTATCTTGATAAATTATTGTATTGTCCACTTTTATACAGCAATTAGTGTCATTACATCTAATTACATAATCAGTGTGAATTCATGTAACCACAAAAATAGAATATGTAATTACCTATACTTTGTTCCACTGGAAAGCATGACAAACCCATCAAACCTGTGGGAACTGAAACCTCAGCAAAGCATTTGACAAAACTTCTTTTTACTTCTAAAGACCAGCTATTCTCAACATGAGGTACAGTGACAGAACCAGAATGAAACAGGCAAGATATGTATCATTGTATTGCCTCCAAAAACTGGCAGGTTGATTTTTTGTAATTAGCTCCTATATCAAAGAACTATTTTTCATGTTTTATTTCTCTCCTTAACTCCTAGATTTCTTCCACACTTCCTCAAATCAAAGCAATGATAAAAAAAGAATGCAAGGTGCTTAGAAACCATGACTCCATTCCATATGAATCTTTTTAGGAAATAAAATACATCACTCCAAATTTGCTGGGTCCTACATAGTACTTCGGTGGGAGGTGAGGAACACATTGGTTCATTCATCCCTGAATCCACTAGGACTGATGCACTAGGCTGTTTTATAGATCTCCATATCAAGTGTTACAGGATCCCTAATGAACATTGCTAAGGTTAGGAGGTCTCTGCCTAACCTACTTTTGTCCTTTACCCAGCCTTTATCTAGAGGGTAGGCAGAGGTGCTGTTACAAGAGAAAGTCACTCTAGGTCCATCAACCAAGTTCCTATCTCCTTGGAAATCTAAGCTGCCTATTTCCAGGCAGAATCTTGTTTCCTCCGTACTATCAAAATGGCATAAATGCCCTAGAATGTACTTGAGAATCTGGACTGATGTCTAAATCATTGCTATGAAGTAGAGACATAGAGGAAACTAGCAAAAAAGACCTACAGGGGAAAACTGCTGAGGAGAGGTAAAAAAGAGTTTATAATGAGGTAGGAAATGTTGATGCACATTCTTTTTATGAAGTCTATGTGGTGCAAGCCAGTGCAGCAGCAAAATGTCTCAGTACACGAGAAATTTCTAACCAGAAAATATATAGTTGCAATTATCTCAGATTCTTACAAAAGGAGTGTTTTATGCCATGACAAAAGCTGGCACAGAGGAAGATTAGTAAAGTTAGGGACTGGGGGGATGGGAGGGTGGAATCTTTAGTTTTAATATTTGGGGCAGCATACTGAAATCTGCCACCTAACAATCAAGGGTATGGGGAGCTGGAAGAAACAGGAGTATAAGTGCAGAAAGCATATTTCTATCGTGTGATCTGATGAGGTTTTGATAAAAATTAGAAAATACTTTTAAGTCCTCAAATGTATGCAAGCTTATAGTATGATAGGCAGCTAAGACCTCAAATCATATTTTTTTAAATTACATTTTAAAAAATATGATTTGAGGTCTTAGCTGCCTATCATACTAAGACAGTTTCAGGAAGACTTCTTGATAATTCTGCAATGATAGCAAGAGCTCTCTCAGACTTAAAAAATGAGAGCTATTAAAATGAGGCACATCCTATTTTCAGTCCTTCATAACTTCTCCCATTACTCCCCAGCACCAATTGTCCTTCATGGCTTCAGTTGCTCATGTTTGTTCTCCACCCATAGCTGTTACTTATGTAATATTTTTACAGAAAGGAGACATAGCCTTTATATAAAAATATATGGAATTTTCCATGGATTTTCTTCTACACGAGTTCAAGGATTTTTTTTTTTTTACCCATCAACATTTATACAATCAAATTAAAGGTATCCATACATGATTGTCATGATTCATACTGTTTTTCAAATGGTCTTGAGAAATCTGTGTTTCAGAGACTCATACTTGTGCTTAGAGAACCACTCTTGGTGTGTGCTCCTGAACACTAACAGAAACTAATAGAAATTCAGAAATAAGCACTATGCACAATTATTGTAAAGCCTACTTTAAAAAAAAAACATGACACAACTTATTTTTCATTCTAGCATCATGTCTTTTGCATTTTTATTTTCCATGCTGTGTGCTGCCTCCTAACTGGAGTCCTGAACATCAGTCAATAGGGATCTTTAAATTAAATCAGTGTAAATAAAACAATTGCTCTATTATTTTTCTATAGTAAAAAAAGAGTGAAAATTAAGAGATGGCATTTTCTGAGGAGTGCCTCAAATCTTATAAGGGGTACCCCAGGCCTAAAAATCTTCAGAACCGCTGCTCTGTCACAACAAGCATCTCCTTCTCTAATCATTCCTGGTAAAAAAAGTGTTTTTTGAAAAAAGGTACTTAAGTGCCTCCCATTCAGAAAAGGTTCACATGTTCTATAATCCAAGTAAAGGGACCTACTTCCTGGTAAAACTGAGTAAAACAGCTAAGCTCCAGAAAAGAATGAACATGCTTGCCTTCAGTATTTGGTCAATTTGCACAGTTCTCCTGTCAATTTTGTAAATTTTGATAAGTATCTCAGAATGAGATTCTCTCTCCCAGGCACTGTAATGGGAATCAGGGGTCTGGGACAAAAGTTTCATAAACCAGTTTGACCCAAATCAGTTAAGTCTGATACTACATTCAACCAGGTTTATCTTAAACCAGTTTCAGCCATTTTTAAACTGTTTTATGTACACTGAGCTTTTGTTCCATTACGGGTTTAAACCAGTTTCTGATGACTTAAAACAGTTTGTGTGTAATGTCTGTCCATAGCCTAGGTACCTAACTCAGAACTTTTTATTCTATTATTGGGGAAGACATGTAGATGTTAGGCACTGCAATACTGGGTGTCACAACACCTAGGTCTCTTTGTGAATCTGGGCCTAACTTATACATTCTTCTCTTTACCTATAGAGAATGAGTCAAGGAAGGGGTTAGAAAACTTGCTCAAATCTGTAGTATAAAACAGATCATTTTAAGTGGTGGAATTAGAAATCAGGAGCTCTTAAATCAGGTGAGTGTGATCAGAACCCTCAGCACATATATACTCCTTAAGCCAGGAAACAAAAAAGCTATTAGTTAACTTCATTAAGGCTGCATCTAGATGAATGCAACCGTGCAGTATGTGGCACCACAGATCCATCCGTGGCACCAGACATCATGCATTCAGGTGGTCTCCCCACTGTGAGGTAGCTGTGCAGGGGGGAGGGGTTTGACCCCAGAAGATTAGTAATAATACTAAGAAAAGTCTTATATTATAGTTTATTTAAGTGCTATTACAGAAGCCTAAGTCAGGGGTATGATGTTGCTAGCTGTTAGTGAAAAAGCTTAAATTTATGAATCTAACTTTATGCTCCCATTTTTAAAAATCATTGGCCTATGAAATTTAAAAATAGATTTTTACAACAGTCTTAACCTTCCTTTTTGAACACAGATCTTTCTACACATGTATGTGGAAAATATATTTTTATTTCACACAACACGTAAGCAGTAGCAATTGTTTCCCGAACAGCAAACCCTTCAAGTTATAGGTGCTTTTCAAAAAAGGCTGAGGCAATAAAAAGGTCCATTGGCATCCTTATAACATACTCTTATGTCTGATTACTTCATGGCCCCTCATTGTGCAGCAAGCTCCACAGCTTGCAAAAGTTTGGTGTAATCTAAGATGGTTTTTGGACTAATGGCTCTGTGCAGAAAGAAAACAACAGAGTCAACAGTGCCACTCTGTTCAGGATATCAATTTACAAGTATTTCAACTGGATTTTAATTTTCATTAAAGGTGTTTGACTGATCAGACACTGAAGACATCTCTGCCTACCAAAATGGAAGGTGCAATGCAATTTATCATCCCCAGAAGATTTTTCAGACTAGACCCAGAGGGAGAATCCTTTAGAGGCAAGATCAGAATACTTTCTCCATGGAAGTTTGATGCTTGGTCTTTCTTCATAAACTGCCAAAACTCTCATTAGGATAAAGCTAATTAATGCCAATTGTTTTGTGAACAGGTGACCACACAGCAAATTGAACCATGACCCTTTACTCACTCACAATATAAAAGAAATCAGCCATCAAATATAATGGCTGAGGAAAAAGTATTCACACAGGGTGAATTCATAATAAAGACCTAGATATAAATAGATCTATTTATCATCCATCACTTTGGGCATCCCATTTTTCTCCTCTTACAGCTATGACTAAGGAAGTCTAAACCACTGATCCAAAACTTGTCTTTAGGGTTAACTCAGTATACATTTTTGAAATCTTGAATAATAAAGTGAAGACAACTGGGAAGAAAAAGTGAAGAAGTAATATTGGGATGAATGGTACAATTTCTTCACATGTAAATTTATGCTGAGTAGTTTTGCTTCAGTGACTTGTTATAGTTATATCCCACTCTCTAAAACTATTCAGAACAAGATTACATATTGTCAATATGCATTAGGAGCAAAAAATTGAAATATAAAACTTTATGTTTAGAATCATAAACCAGAAATGTTTCTTGGGAATAATTGCACAGATAGTATAATATAGGATAGTTCAGAAAACAGATTTTTCCTGTTAACAACATAGATTTCACTAATCCCAAGATCTAGGTCTTTTATATCAAATCACACTTTATTTATAAGATCAGTTCAGTTCAGCTAAAAACACTTGAAAACAAATCTTTTTTTTTACCACTAAAACACCATGTTTTTCAGCCTGAAAAAAAATGTTTACTATCTTAGTAGAAGAATTAAAATGAAACGCTGCAAAACACATCAGTTTATGGTAAACCAATCTGATATTATATGCAGAATGGAAAAAACATTCTTTTACATAATTGCAGAAGACTTGTGAAATAATACACACTCTTAAAAACTTTTCTCAGCTGTCCTTTATAATTCCCACTCCCACCACACTTTAGTTTCCTTTCCACTGGTCTTCCTTATTCCTAAGGTAACTTCTTTCTCTTATTTCCCCCTCTCCATTCTATTATCCTCTTTTTCTCCCATCTTCTTTAGCCACAAATTACTTTGTTCATTCCCTAAGAGTTTCAACAAAGACATCCAGAGCTGGAGCCCAGAGAAGCCCTCACCCAAATGTCCTTATTGTCCCAGTTATTTCTCATCTCAACAGTCAGATACCATACACTCCTTGACTGTTTTGTTGTGTTTACCATCCATTCTCTACCCTTTTCCCTCACACAGGCTAGGTACAGACATTGCACTTTTTCCAGTTTCAGTGGCCAGAAACTGGTCTATACATGTAACAAAACAGAAGTCTGGGGTATATTGGCTTCTCTCAAAGTGGCAGATCCCAGTCTAAGATAGACTTGGATCCATGTAGTATCAGACTTACTCAACTTAGGCTAGATAGGTGCATTAAACATCAGTGCCAGGTGCCATTATGAACCAAGGTAGGTCACCATCCACCAGTATCCCAGTTGCCTGTGCAGCCCATGTGAGCCCTGACTCATAGGGAACTGCCACTTTGTTGCTCCAGACCAGTGCCTAGCTGGCCTTGCCCCTAGAGCTCTCTAGCTGTCAGCCAGGCAGGACAGAGATGGGAGGGACCAGGGATTGCAAGCTGCTAGGGGGAGGCAATGCCAGCAGCACACCCTGCATTCCCAGCTAGGCAGGGGACACAGAGTGTCCCACCTTGCCCTAAGCCCTGGGATCCTGTGCTACAGCATCTTTGAGAAGGGCTCAGAGGATTCCCCCCCTCCCCTACACACACACACACACACACACACACACACACACACACACACACACACACACACAGTGCTGCCTCCTGTGCAGCAGTAGGGCTCAGGTCCATGGTTGGGGCAGTCATACCCCCAAGGCTGCAGTGCCTGGCTGGGGCATTTTAGTGCAGGAACAGGGGAGGGGGAGGAGAGGGGTTGAGCAGTGTGCCCCTGTGCCAGCATGAGCTGGCAGCAGACCCTTCCCTGCTCCTGTTCTTCCACAAGAATTGCCCCCTGTCTAGTGAAGGGAAGGAGGGGCAGCCATGCCTTGCACAGCTTCAACACCTAGTAGGAGGTGATTCTAATGTGGAAGCAGGGGTCGGGGAGGGACCACTGCCAGCTCAGCCGAGCACGGGGATCCTGATTCCCCTTCCCGTTTCTGTTCCTGCACTATAACTGCCCCCCCATCAGGCACTGCTGCTGCAAGGGCATAGCTATCCCTGCCTTGTCAGGTGGGGGTTGATTCCACTGTAGGAACAGGGCCACAGGCCAAGAAGTCAGGTGAGCCCCCATCCAGCCCCACCTGGTGCTTGAGCAGTGACTCCTGCCAGCTGGGCTGGTTTGGCTAATGCTGGAGAAGGGTGGCTGCCATCTCAGCCCAGTTGTGCACATGGACCCACTTCTCCCCCACCCATTGTGGTGCTAGAATCACCCCCCCCCCACCAGATGTTGCAGGCCCCCTCCCCTTGGCCTAGAGCTCCACAACAGCACAGGAGGCAGTGCTGGGTGGGGGGAGGAGATGCATGAATCCTGCAAACCTTCCTGGAGCCACTGAAATGCAGAGTCTTAGGGCTTAGGGTATGGCAGGCACACTCTGTGCCCCTAACCCAGCTGGGAATGTGCAGTTTACTGCTGGCACCATCTGCCCCCAGCAGGTCATGAGCCCCACTCCTCCCACCTCCGTTTTGCCTGGGGTTGACCTGCATGCTTCCATCCCAGACAAAGCCCAGACACCCCCATGCCACTGAGTGGGGGTGTGTTACGTCTCAGCTCTGTGTTCTTGGGCAACCCTGGCACAGGATGCAGTCTGTCTGACTCACAAAGGACTCACCCCCCCCTCCCTCCCCTCCTCTACCTAAATGAAACTGATTAAGATGCAGTGAGAGACACACCTAAAACTCTCCAGATAAGGGTGACAAGAGTGAACAACTGCCCTAGGTCTCATTTACATCCGAGATGGAACCAGATGACCATTAATTTACATGAGAGATGGAGAACAGAAAGCCTGAAGCAGAGACTGCAGTGAATTCTGGGACCAGAGAAGCAGGGGAGCACTGCATGATGGGGAATCTGTGTTTCAAATGTTAATCAACCCATGTTCACACACACCCAGCTCAGCATTTATCAGACCAGTTCTAATCTGGATTTGCTAAGGACTTTCCCCTCCCCCAGACACACACACACAGCTCTAAGTTTAATAGGCATCTCGGGCCGTACATTCCCCGGTTCCACTATGGGAGGCCTATTTAAACTTGATTGACTAAAACTCGGTTGCCGGGTTAGGGAATGCTGAGGCAAGAGACCGAGTCAGAGTGGGTATGGGCAACATTGGAACAATGGTTAAGGGTTCATCACAGCATCCAGCCTGCTGGAGCCCTAATCCCAGGTGTTGTCATATCTTTCCAGAGACGACTGGTGGGAGTCCTCTCCACAAAAGGTTATGAGCACCCCGATAATTGTCTTAAGTCTGTTAAAAGACTATAGTAAGATCTGGAAAAGTCATGCTAAGCTGAGGCTTATGCACAACAAGTAAAAATCCAAAATCCTGATGCTGCAAGCTATCTATTGTTCCTGAAGAAACCATGAGATATCCCATCAGTATATCTGCCATCCATAGGAATTTCAAGCTGGCTCCCAAGTATTTGGTTACTCCCTAACCTTAAGTGTTTCCTGATTATCAATCAGTTTC
Organism: Alligator mississippiensis; assembly: GCF_030867095.1. Lineage (NCBI taxonomy): Eukaryota > Metazoa > Chordata > Crocodylia > Alligatoridae > Alligator > Alligator mississippiensis. The sequence goes on from NC_081825.1 coordinate 63,335,200, forward strand.
CTGAGATGGTCCAAACCAGATAACCCCTTGTCAATAGAAAAGACAATGATTTACACTACTGAGGGTGCTTTGAAGCAGCTGAACTGAGGGTATAAAAATCTGTAAGTGTGTATGCTGCAGAAAAAGAAGCAGCAGCAGGAGGAAAGAAGGAGAAAAGAAAAGAAGAAGAAAACTCCTGTGTTGACACCATCCCCTGTCGTTCTTGGGACGCTGGAAGAGCAGATCGTCTCTCTCTTCAAGGATTGTGCTACGGACTGTGCCTGTCAGCTTTGCAGCCTGAGTACCGTGGACTAGGTGAGATCCCAGTGCTTGCTTTCTCTTTCTCTTCTCTCCAGGCATAAACTTCTGAACCTGAACTGTATTAGTTAAGCTTGAGCTAAGTTTCCCCAAATACTTAGTGAAACCAGGGTAGTATTGTCATTGTTGGTGTTTGTTTTTCTTTTGCATGTCTATTACTACTAGTACTATTATATATTTCATATGCTTAGCAATAAATAACTTTTATAGTCAAACTGGTAGTAATTGGGTATATTTTTCCGTCTCTGCTTCTCTTTCCTCCCGGGATCTGCAGCAACGCTTCTTTTACCTAAGCTAAAGATCCCTGTGAAACCCAAAAATATTGTGGGGTCTGCTCATCAAGAGGCCAAAGATTGGGACGTGCTGAGTTTGAAACACATAAGGGGATCAGCTTGTACAGGCTGATTGACCCAGTTTGACTCAGACATGCCCTTATGAACTGAATGCTGGCCCATGAGGGTGTCAGCTGGACACCCAGCCGGATTCAGAGGGAATCTGTTTACCTGTGTGCTTGTGTCTGACTGCATTTTATTGTTGCTTTTATGATCTGATTCTTGGCATATGAGGGTGTCAGCCTGTCCATGCTGATCAGCCCGGCCAGGTCAGGCGTGTCACGTTAATTTGTGTGTGTTTGTGTGTATGACTGATTTGGTGACTGGAGGAACCCAGTCCCATTGAGATTGAGTCCTGCAAGATAGCTCCACTGGGGGTGAGGGCTTGCAGAAGGGAGAAATACAGCTCCGTATAGTAACACAAGCAGCACATTGACAGAATCACCAAGACCCTAGAAACTATCCCTAATAAATGAGCACACCCCAAAGTAATGGGCAAATTTGGTAACAGATGAGCATGCCTCCCTCTGTTACCTGCATGCTATAAATATATAGACTTAAGCCCATAATGCATAGAGTCTTCTGATTAGAATCTTTTCTTCATTTTGTAAGTTGTGCTAACTTTTCTGCCAATTTTGAAATATCTTTTGATCTATTTTTTTTTCTATGAAATAACTTTTATCATTTCAGGTGTTAGATTCTCTGCTATTTCTTGCCACCTGGTTAAACTGAACCTCATATGGTATTTGTCTTTAGAAATGCTATACTAACCAGTGTAACGCATCCTTAGGCAGAGATCCATTAACAGGTCAATTGCAAGTCTACACTGAGAGTTCACTCATGCAATGAAGGTCACTGTGTGAAATGTAAAGATTGGTGGAGAATACAAAAGTATTAATCAAAAGTGTAGATGTGAAAAGGATTTAAATGGAACAAGGAAGATTACACCTACACTTCTGCCCACACTTCAAATTTCATAAGGTATATACTGACTGTCTACAGATTGTCACATTCACATTCATCTTGATTTCAAAAACAGTAGGGCAGATTCAAACCTCCAAGTTCAGCAAGAGATCTGTAAACTTTTGAAACAATAATGATACTTTCATGACAGTGTTGCCTTTTCTCAAAATACTTCCTCTCACCCTTCTACTCTTCCCCCTAAAAGTTTGTTTTTTTATTCACCCCTGTCACAGAGCACTAAGGTGCCCTGCTCCTAAGGAGGGGAGTGAGTCAGGAGCCCAGCTGTTGGTTACCAGGGCAACTAGAGTAGTTAGTGACCCACACCTGCCAGCGGTCAGCTGACCGAAGGGTGGGGCAGGGCCTGGCACACACAAATCCCATGGCTGAAGCCAGGCAGGGAGTTCCCTGCCAGCAGCCAGAGAGAAAGGAGCTCTCTCTGAGTAAGCTGAGAGGAGAGGCCTGACCACAGGCCGGGTGGCTTCAGTTTATGTTATAGCCAAGGGGCTTGTGTTTCGTTGACTGTTTAAAACCGGTGGTTTGGGTGAGGCTATTAGGGGATGGAGGAGGCCTCATAGGGGACCCACAGCATTATGGGGACCCCAGCACCAGAGGCGGTGCAGCATTTGGGGTGCACTGACCCCCAGCCCCAGAGAGGGGGAGCGGCAAAAACCCCAGAGAAGGGGGCTGGTGAGAAGGTGTAGTGCAGGACAGGGCTGCAGAGAGGACAAGAGGGCCAAATTATATAATAAGGCCCAGACCGAAAAGTGTCAGTTCCACCTGCAAGGCTTGGGGCGTGGTAAAGGGGTGGTTGTAGCCACGCATAGCCCATAAAGCTAGGGTGCTCTGAAACACCCATTGTACCATCTATCTTGGAGCGGGACCTACCAGGGGTTCAGGAATCCACAGGGCCTGAGTGTCCAGGAAAACATGACCAAGAGGATGTAAAAGGCAGCCTCCCAAATATATATTTTATCATCAAAGACGTGGCGGGCAAGAGTTGAGGGTGCCCATTGGGTCACCTTGGCATGGTAAAGGGGGCCTTAGGAAGATCACGGCCATCCTACTAGACCCCACGCTGTGACAACCCCCAAAAATTCTTGACATCGTTCAGTATAAAGAAAATATTTTTCTGTTCCCTTACTTGTTTTGCCATTGTTACTATCAACAGCTCATAGACTTTACTTTCTAAGTTTAGGACTCTCAAACCATTATAACAGCATTTCTCCCAACCTTCTACTGTACCATCTTTTGCACTATTTAGTTGAGCAGAGTTCTTCAAAAATACTCAGATGTTGTCTTTCTATCACATCTCAATAACTGTGGCTGAAGTCACTTAACTGTCACAAACTGTTTTTTGATGATGCAAAATGCAAAGAGGCTGTGTAATGTATACTAGTCATGCTATAAATATATAGACTAGAGCAAAAATTTAGTGTATCTTAGAATTTTTCAGGTAAATCAGAGTAGTCACTGCTGTGTTTTTCACATTGGGTGTGAACAAGCATTCAAAAGATACAAAAGAAGTCTACCTGTTTCATTCTCCTGGTAGAAAAAACTACTGGAGGAGCATTGTACAAGTGTTACAGAGCTTGACTGGGTCCTCTGCAGACACCCTGAGCTGCTAATACCACCTAGCCAGGAGGCCTTTGTGCACATATCTAAGTGTGTTTTGAAGGCTCCCCTGTCTGTCTCTGGAGACAACTGACAGTAGCTAAGGGCACAGAGCTGATTGGCTGGCCGCCCCAGGGGACCACATCCCCTGCCCAAAATACCCTCTCCATCCCTCCCTCCCTCCCTTTCAGCTGCTAGGCTTTAAGGCTACCTATACATATAATGGTTCATATTCTAATTAGAACATGTCAGAGAAGACTTTATTAATCGAGTCTACACCATGTTCTAATTAGAACACTCCAGCATGACCTCACCATTGTGTATAAGCCCCACATATTTTAAAATGGCCACAGGGGCACTTTATCTAAACCTTGTCAAAAGTGGTTTAGATATAGCATCCCACACCCATTTTTAAAACTGCAGGAACTTAATACATGTGATGGTGAGGAATTTTAATTAAACTGGTTCTCTGGGAACCGTTCTAATTAAAACACAGCCCCCCACCCCCAAGCACATACATAAGCAACCTAAGACAGAAGGCCCAGAGCAGGTCTGCTGTCTTTTCAAGCTGTCAACTTCCCCTCCAGAAGTCTGCAGTCAACCACTACTCCTCTGGCACCAGCTGATGGACCCAGTTCCATCACAATTTGAGTGAGCTTGGATGGGGTCAGGTGCTGCCAGGGCAAGATCAGATCCTGCAATGGCCAGGTGCAGAGGCTATCTAGGCACTTTGGGTCTTCTGTGATTGGACCTAGATCAGCCAGACTCTTCCCCCTCCTGGATCCAAGGTAAATAGACCTGGCCATCTTTCTCTCAAGTTCTGCCAGATTTAAATCATCCTTTCAGGTAGGGTCTGGGTCTATGTGGGCTCCAGGGACAGCAGGGGTGAGTCAGAGGGCTCCAGGGACAATGTAGGTAGAGTGCGTACCTCAGTTCCATTTGGAGGTGGGTCAGGGGGCTCCAGGAATGTTGGACCTGGGATCAGTGGGGTCTGTGCCCCTGGAAGGGGTGGGTCAGAGGGCTTCTAGTATGGTGGAGACAGAGGCAGGCCCGCCTACATCTGGATGAAGTGTGGTGGGGGGTGCTGTTGGGTCATTTTCCCCCACCTGCTCAGGGTCAGGGGAATTGACAGCTGCATAGCCCTAGGGCTCTGGAATTTTCCAGTCCAAAACTGACAGAGGGAGGGATTTTTTTTAACTTTTTTTTTTAAGTTTGGCCAGAGCAGTAAAGTCCAGCTGAGTTGTACTGCAATCTTGAAAGAAAGTTTAGTATTTCTTACATTGCTAGAAAATATATTCTTTTTTTTTGATTCAGAGGGAGAGGTCTATGACAAAATTAACCTTGGCAAGCATAATACCCATATTACTGGCAACAATTAATATTCTTATGCTAATTTTCTTTCTTTTCAAGGGTTGAAGCAATTCAATAGCAACTAGCTTTGCCCTTTCCTTGACCCCAAATTTTTAATGATTAAAAATTCCACAGGAAAATTCAGTAAGGCCCCACATTTTAACCATTTTTTTCACTACAGCTATGATATGCTTAAGTGAACTAGTAAAGAGTCAAGATTCAGTGCTGGTATTACAATTCAGTTAACTTTCCACTATCGGCAAAAAGAAAGGGTTTCAAGTTTCTGAAAGATCAACTCTTTTTCTAAATACAGTTACTCCATCATAGTGTAACCCAGGTACACACAAGGGTATGCCCGATTCTCAACTGAATGGGATGGGTCAGCAGGAAGGGGTGCTGTGAGAGGGATGTCAGAATTTTGAGTAGATTCCTGTTTCCTCTAGGCTTAGCCCAAGCCCAAAGTTCTTAACTATATACAATTTATTGAGTTATAAAACTAAATAAAATATACATATACTTACACAGTGAACATTAACCAATAACCAAGGTCAAACTGTAAATAACACTATTTACCCATCACAATAAAACAATGTCAGCAGCACAAACACAATCTGAATAACATCTATTCCTTAATATAGTCACTGACCCAAGAGATAGTCCTCCTTCCAATGGGGTCCCTTGCGGGGGGTGTCCAGGAAGCACCAGGGGCCCTTCCCCTTTAGTGCCTTGACTAGGTGGGGGCCTGCTCTGCCAGCCCCTTATCTGGGTTTGCCCACCCCAAACATCTTTCCCCTGTGGGACCCAAGGGCCCAATGACTCACGCTCCCACAGGTGGTGGTGGTCAGGGCGCAGCTTGATAGGGTCTCCTCTGCTGGAGCTCCTCTCTAGGCCTCTCCTGTGCCACTGGGCTCCTCCCCACCCTGTGCCCCACTCTGGGCACTGAAGTCTCAGCTCCTCTCAGCTGCTGCACCACTGCTGCTGGGTGCTGGGCCTCATGCTGCAGCACTACTATTTCCCCGTGCCCTGGCTCAGCACCAAGGGCACTTTTAGCACAGGCCGGGCCCTTCAGGCTCTGGCTGGCCATCTTCATGCTGGGTGGCTAGCCCAAGCAGCCTCCATTGCTCCCTGGATCCCAAGGATCAGGCCCGTGTGCTGCCCTGCACACTGTGGGACCTGGCCGCTTGCTGGGAGATGGGGTCTGAACTGCCTCACTGTAGCCCCCAAGGCCCTTCCCCTATGCACTGCCCTGTGCACCATATTGCAACCCTGGCAGGGCCAGTGGGCCAGCTCAAGCCTCCACTTGCGGCTCCCAAAGCCTGGACTCAGTGCACCAAACCATGTACCTTGATGGGCCCAAGCAGTCTCACAATGCTCCCAGGGCTGGGTGTCCCCGCACCATTCCCATGCGACATCAACAGCCCGAGTGTTCTCACACCACTCCCAAGACTATTCATCTAGTGGCAGCTTCAGGAGGCTTGGGCCTATAGCCCACTGGGGGAGAGCTCCCCAGCTCTTCTTGGCTCCACTCTTCTTGAGTCTCTCACCACATCTGCCCTTGTGCTGGGCACACATCTCCTTTTATATGCTCCAGGGCTCTGCCCCTAAGGTCTTCCAGACCTGACAGTTGCAGTCTTCAATCAGGTCTGGGGGAGCTCTTCTCCCCCTCCCCTCAGGAAAGGGGTGTCACTTTATTTTTCTTGCTGCCTCCTGATTGGTGGATGTGTCCACCAATCAAAACAGCAGGATCTCAAGGCTGGGACTCAACCCAAGCTCTGAAAGTTAAGCTTGCTACAGTAGCATTAGAAAACTGTGCTGCATTGTTAAAGGTGTGATACTTTGACTTTCCTTTCCTTTTTCATTTCCTTGTGACAAGGTATTATATCTTTAGGTTACTGCCAAACATGCTATTGCAGTAATAAAATAAACATTTAGTTTATTTAAGGTATATATGCACTCCACTGAGAACCAACCAGTAATGATATAGAGCTTTTTGTACTCTATCTTTTTAAAATGAGCAAGTATTATTATACCCACCGTTCATAATACAATTCCATCCTTAACATTAAAGAAAAAAAAGACAGACTTTCTTATTTTTTACTTTTTAATTTTTACTTTTTTTTTTTTAAACTTAAGTACACAGTTACAGAATTTTATTAAATGTCACTGGCATGAATATATATTTGCCACCCCACCCCCAAATTTTTCATAACTAAAATTGTTATGAAGTATAATCTAAACTTATCTACTTACCTTTACCTATCTGATTCTGAATATTTTGGCCTTATTTTCCCACAGAACTTCTGACTTTTGCCATGTAATTTACTGTACCACAATAGCAGAGAACAAGCATTACCAGTTTGAGAGTCACTGTGTCCTTAACATAATGCAAAACCTAACAAAATGCAGTATTACCTTGCAAAGCTGTCAGACAAATTTACAAGCTCAGGTAAAAATTTACTCACCCACTCTTGACATGACGGTAGCGATGAAGACAGCCATGAAATACCTATTATTTTATTTGCTCATCAAACATAACTACTGGCAAAAGGAAAGACTATAACTCTCAAGTTGGTGGACTGTGTACTTATCTAAAAGCAGACTGACATTTGGTAATGGAAAACTAGAGATCACCATCTGAAGTATGGAAGGTTTTCTAGATTACATCCAAGCAATATAACAAGTCAGTGAGTGATGGAAGTCATATTGCACATTTCACAGCTTTTCCTAACTTTCAAATATTTGTTGTACTATCCAATCCCTTCCACTGAACAGGCTATTAAATGTAAAGGGGGGGAAAAAAAAACAACTTATCACTTACTAAAAACTAAAGAACTTATAATAGCTGGTTGTGTTTGGTGTTTTCTCATAACTTCAGAGTTGAACACACAGGGTGAAATCTTGTTACTAAGATGGTGCTATGGAGGAAGATTACTATTATTACTAAATGTAAGTGCAAACATTAATTTTCTGAGAAAGATATGCAAAACAATTGATGTCTCAAAAAATTTCACATTAGTTGGCTAACCAATAGAAGCTGAAATAACAATGTAACTATGATTGCCCCCTAGCTGAGGGTGCATCCAGATGAGCCCACAAGTGCCTCTTGCCATATCTCAAAGCAGTTTGACATGCAGCAAGGGGCACGCTGTGAACAAAAAAAGCTCCCCACACTATATTTGCACCAGGGACTCAAAATTTGATACCTGGATATCCAGGTACCAAAGAAAAAAACCCAGAAAAAAGTGCTGCAGGGCATGGTCCAGGAACATGCCTGGAGGCAACCAGAGGCTTGGGTTCTCCAAAGAGACAGACACTCTGGTAGTTGGCCAGATAGTATTTATGCCTGTCCCTTGCCCCAATGCTGCAGCACACTGCCTTCCTGTGCAGGGCAAGGAGTGATGCAAGCTGCAGCGATAAGGACTGACTTAATTCCAGGTAAGTAGGAGGTGGGAGGGACCACGAATGTGCTGCGGGGCCCATGGCAGGGGGCAGCTCAGGAGGGTTCGGTCCCCCACCTGCCCCCCACAGGGCCCACATACCTCCTTGCATGGTCCCAGCTCCCCCGCATGGTCCACATCTCAGCAGCAGCAGCAGCATATGGGGCATTGGAAGCCTCCTGGTACAACCCCCCCCCATACATGGCATGGGGGGGGCAGCATGGCTTGGCCCTAGCTGCCTGGCACCCGGCACTGCCTGTACCACATCGTGCAGACCCGGCCCAGCTGGGAATGGCACCATATGCTTTTGAGCAGCTCTGGGCTGCTCAGGCTCTAACTCAGGGCACTGCACCACTCACAGGGACCATGTGTCATGCCAGACTAGGTCCTGCATACATGGAAGTGGCCTGGCCCAATGGCATGTGGGCCAGTGCATGCTGGATCTGGCCTGGCATGACAGGCAGTCCAAGTGGGTAGCGTGGGGCCTGAGTGACAGCCTGAGTGGCCTGAAGCTGCCCGAAGGTGCATGGTGCTGTGCCGAGGTGGGCTGGGCCCATGCAATGTGGCACAGGCAGCACCAGGTGCTAGGTGGCTGGGGCCAAGCCACACTGCCCCCCACTGTCCCACACCAAATGGGGGGGCTGTGCCAGGAGGCCTTGAATGCTCCAATGGCTGCTGCTGCTGCCAGTGAAATGTGGGCCATATGGGAGGGCTGGGCCCATGCTGGGGGTTATGTGGGCCATGTGGGGGTCTTTGGCCCCTGCAGGGGAGCTGGGGCCATGTGAGAGGGCTGGGGGCCAATCAGGGGGGACCATGCTTGGGGGCATGTAGGCCCTGCATGGGGGCATGTGATCCCTGCAGGGGAGCATGTGGGCCCTGCGGGGGGGAGCATGTGGGCTCTATGGGGATCCAGCTGTAGCCCTGTGGGGGGGCAGTCCAAGTGCAGTGCTGTGTGTGGGAGCTGTGCCCTGTGAGAAGGCAGGGGGCCCACCCCTCCTGAGCAGCCCCCCCAATCCCCCACACTTACCCACACCGCCCACACCCCTTCCCACCCTGCTCCTGCAAACCCCACATTCCCCCATCACACACCCATCGTGCCAAGCTGCCAGACAGGAGGAGACCTGCTGGCAGGAGCTGTGGCTGCAGAGGCAGCTGTCCCCACATCCTAGTTAGTGAAGGGGTTGGGGGAGCTCCAAATGTTCCTATGATAAGGAAACCAAAAGCAAACATTAAAACACATAGATATTTAGAATCCATTATATTATGATGATAGAGACACTGGTAGGCTTCCAAATTGCTTTTACACTGTAAATATATTGATAAAACATTGCTCAACTGATCCCTTTCTCTCTTTTTCTCATGGCCTTTTGTTTTAATTGTGGAAGAACATGGCAGTGAAGCCAGTGGCAGGACTTGGGCAGAAGAGCCTGCTCAGGGCTGGCACCCAGGACCCAGCTGGAGGTGGCTGACCTCCTGGCCACTTGGGGCTAGGAGGACATGGTTTGACAGTTCAAAGAAGGCCACCTCGCTGAGAACATCTTCTGGACAGGTGGCAGATGGCAGGACGGTGGCGCACATAGTAGTAGTGCCCCACAAAGGCCAACTGTGCAGCCACAGAGGTGCAGATGCCTCTGCTATGGCCATGCAGTCCCCATCCGGGTCTAGCAGGCATGCAGCCTTTGGGTTACATGCTGATGCAGGTAGCAGCAGGTGACAGGCAGGCAGCAGCCCCACTACCAGACTGCTGCAGTGGGTAGATGGTGCAGTAAACTCTCAGGGCTGCTTCAGCAGTCCAGCTGGCACAAGGGGTAGTGTCCCCAGATACCAACTGACCAGGCCTCAGAGGCTCCTAAGAGCAAATAACTCCCCCTGTCTGCACATCTGGGAAGAGCTGGGCAGGGTTATTTTACCCCAAATGGCACAACTTACCCCACATCAAAGTGCATGTCCAAGCATGTGCACTGAGGCAAAACGCCCCAGCTCAAATTTGTGCTGCTCCTATTTGAGCTGCTGCAAGTGCACATGCCTGCATGTATGGATGTGCCCTGAGAGTGTTACTATTAATCTATCTCAGTACTCATACATAACATAATATGTGCTTTCTTTTCCTAAGCTTGCTTGGGAGATGGACCTAATCATGAAAGAAAATTCCAGTACTACATAAAAAATAATCTCCAACTAGAGGAATAAAGCATTACATCGCAAACAGAAATAAAACAAACCCCTTCATGAAAAAGTGATTATGACTGGAAGTGTGTTTCTCTCTAATTCAGATACTCAGCCCATTCACCCTACACACATGAGAATTTTTAAAACATTGTATGGTTTAAAAAGAAATATTTGAAAATGAGCAGTTAAATGAACAGTGCAAAGAAAACTTCATCACTCCCTTGCTATATGTAAATAAGCAGTAAACACATTGTTAATGATGCAGCTGTCCTCTTCAATAAGAAATTATTATTCCAATTACTTGCTGGCATTTAGCAGTGTAACACAATTCTACAAGAAGGCTGAGTATGTCTTGTATAGATAGCATTGGTGGATTAGAAGGGGCCCCTCAGCCATCCAGTATAGTTCCCTGCATTAGCTGGCAATCATTAATCAGAGGAATTCCCCTAATCCCATCTGCAAACCCTCACCCCTGTATACAAGGAACAATAGTTGGAACACCAGGAACTCTCTAGCATGGCATAGGTAAAAGCAAGGAAGACCTGGACCACTGCGATGACAGGGAAGCAGTTGGTTAACATATGCTCAGAAAATCCTAGGAAAAAAATGATTCTATGTATAGCAGGACACTAAGGTGCCTGCTACTGCAAGAGCCAGGAAGGCTCATCAGATGCCGGTCACCAAGGCAACAAAAGGGGGCTAATGGGTTACACCTGCCTAGCCGGCTGGAAGAAGGGGCAGGGCCTGGCCTATATAAACCACAGGCAGGAGGCCAGGTTCTCTACCAGCAGTCAAGGCAGAAGGAGTTCCCTGTCAGAAAGAAAAGACAAACTGTCCTACCAGAAAGAAAAGAGAAGCAGAGCTGGGATGCCAGAGCAGAGTTGGTCATCACTGGGTGACAGAGAACCCTGGTAGGCCTGAGCGCAGTTTAACTGGAGGCTTATGTTTGCTTTGTAGCCCAGGGGCTTGTGTTTATGTTGCAATTTGTTTACACTGGTGGTTTGGGTGAGGCTATAAGGGGATGGAGGAGGCCTTGTAGGGGACTCACGGTAGAGTGAGGACCCCAGCCCCAGTGAGGGTATGGAGTTCAGGGGTACAGACCCCAGCTCCAGAGGAGAGAGCCCCGGGAGAGGGGGCCGCCTTGCAGAGGGTGGAGAGAGCCCCGGGAGAGGGGGCCGCCTTGCAGAGGGTGGAGAGAGCCCCGGGAGAGGGGGCCGCCTTGCAGAGGGTGGAGAGAGCCCCGGGAGAGGGGGCCGCCTTGCAGAGGGTGGAGAGAGCCCCGGGAGAGGGGGCCGCCTTGCAGAGGGTGGAGAGAGCCCCGGGAGAGGGGGCCGCCTTGCAGAGGGTGGAGAGAGCCCCGGGAGAGGGGGCCGCCTTGCAGAGGGTGGAGAGAGCCCCGGGAGAAGGGCAGTGTACAGAGAAGGCCCATAAGGCTTAGAGATACAGAACACCCGGAGCAGAAGAACTGTGGCCAAGTGGAAGAGAGGTAGCCTCCCTATAAAAACACAGATATCATCAAAGTCGTGATGGGCAAGAATAGGAGGGTGCAAGTCCGAAGCTTGGCACAGTAGAGGAGGCGACAGGGGCTAGCACGGCAACCCTGCTGTCCCTCCTGTTACACTATGCACTACAGAGGAAGGCAATGCCAGCTACTCCTTCCTCCTCCCCAATCTATACCTGTATGACCTAGTAGAAAACTTCCTTCCTGAACAGAACTTTGTTTGTTTGTTAGGAAAATTTGTCATGTTCCAAGTCAATTCAGCCAAATCAATTCTAAATCTGTGAAGTGTTCGAGGACCATGTGGCCCTACAATCAGCAAACATCTTCCACCCTCACCTGGGGCTTCAGATGCTTCCAAATCATTTGGCAGGAATCCTAAGTGCAGGGCCAAGCCCAGAGGCTTGAGGTTTGGATGCCCCAGAGTTTTGCTTGCTCTCAGCCGTATGGCCTCAGGAGCAAGCTAGGGAGGAGTCTCCATTTCCATAAAGTGGCTATAAAGCCAAGATCTTCCCACTGGAAATGAAAGTGGGAGGTTAACTATACGTTATCTCTGCCCAGCTACTACCCCTTGCCAGAAAGCAGTTATCCCCAGTGACTAGGAAAACCATCTTAGTGGTCACAGTATTTCCCCTGCCCTGAACAGAACTTTCTAAATGGAGTCTTACTAATGACTTTTACAATAGTATTAATATCTCCCGGTCTGTACTGTGCGTATATATAGCCCAGATCACATACTCCAAGATTTGCATCAGCCTTTTTCACAGTTTTGACATACTGGTTGGTTATGGTCATCCAATGATTGACCAATCCCTCTAGTTCCTTTTTTCCTTTTGCACTTCATACAGTTAAACTTCATTCCATTTCAAATGCTCCATTCTACAAGATTATCAAAATTGTGACTAGGCTAGATAGTAATTCCAAACAATAAGGAATATCACAGGTACCTGTTCTCCAGTAGGTAAACTCACCTCTCAGTGTAATCCCCTGTCAACTCCTTTTGAGCCACCTGCTTATCTACTTCACAATCACAGGATTGATTCCCACCCTCTTGAATTTGGTTAATAATTTCCCATCATGCATGGTATTGAAAGTTTTGCTCAGATCTAGATAAATTAAATCTGTTGCATTACCCTTAGCCAAAAAGTTCTTTATCTTATCATATAATAATATTAAGTTATCCTCTCATAAAACTGGACAAAACATAACATGAATTTATATTTCTTTCTATATCTTTAGCTATTCTTTCATTCAGTATTTGTACTAATATCTTACATACTGTTGAAGTCAAGATAACAGACCCACAACTACCTAGGTCACTTCTTCCTCTCTTGAAAATAGGTATTATATTCGCTATTTTCCAGTCGTATTTCCTCAGGGACATTATCCATGAACTGAAGATCCATACCAAAGAAATTGCTATTTCATGTCCCATTTCCTACAATATTCTATGACTAAGATGACTTGTCCCCTTGCCTCAATTTTGTGGCAGTAAAAAGTCTAAATTTTGCTTCCATCTCAGATATGGTAATTTCTATGTTCATGTCCTCAATGCCATTTGGTATCTCATCTATATCTTGGCTGAAGACTGAGGAAAAACATGTGTTCAGTTCTTGCGCCAGGCCTGAGTTATCCTTGATATTCACTTCCTCAGCACATAGTGGGCCTACTACTTCCCTTCCAATTCCTTTTAAATTACATATGGCCAAAGACAATTTTTCTACTAATATATATAACTGAATTTACAAACTAAAAAAAGCAGCTGAGACCCACGAGGCATTGTTTTTCATTAGAACATACTTTTTTCCATAGAATGTATGGTCAGAAGGGACAACTATTATAAGTTTACCTCATTTCCTACCTAACCTAGGTAGTAATTTATGTACCAGGCCTATATCCAGGAATCAAGTTATAATTTTAAAACTTCAAATGATGCCTCTCCTAGATAAGTTGTTTAAACAGTTAATTCACCTCACTTTTAAAAAACCTGCATCTTATCTTAATTTGCATTTGTTTAGCTTCATTATTTAATTGACGGACTTCATTAGGCCTATTTTTTCTAGAGTAAAGAACCATCTCTTAACAAAAATATTCTGTCCAAATCTCTTTTAAGATGTGTTTGCCAGATCCCAAATCTTGTAGTTTTTCTCTGAGCTCTTTCAAATTAAAAAAAATCTATTTTGAATCACAGACACATGACCTGAATACATTATTCCAATAATGGTCTCACTGCTGCAATATATGCCATCTCTCTGATCTAATTCTTCATTTCCTTATTTCTGCATTCCAGGAATGTATTTCCAGTCTTAGCTACAGAATCATAGCAGGAGTTGTACATAACTGGTTATATATTATGACTTTTTTTTTTTTTAAGTGTCACTCCATTCCATGAAGCTGTGTCCTATCCAGTAAGTGGGTGATCCCAGTCACACTTTCTAAATATAGGTTTCTTTCACAATCTTCTGCAAACTTCTTGGTGTTCTAAGATTTGTTAAAAACCTATTATGAAAGGTTTGAGAGAGATCCCTGTCCAGTTCTTTCACCAAATATATACTAATGAGTGGGGCAATACTGCATTTCTGCATTACAAAAGATCATGATCATTTTCACGTACTCCTTTACTATGAAAAAAGGGCAGGGAGGGGGTGTTTAGTTTTTGCTACACTTCAAACCTAAAATTACAGGCTAAATAAAATGTTTTCAAGTGTATTATAATCCAGTTCTTAAAAAGCAAGAACATTAAAATAACATTTCTTGACACTGTCCCTTTATTAGAAAGAAAGATTATGTCTAGTGCTCAGTTGTTTCAGTTACAGTGAGACAGGAATTATAAAGAAGGTTTTAATTGATTTTAACCTAATTGGATGGGAAGTAAGAAGTGCCTTACATAATAGATTGCACTGTCAAAAGCAGCTGACTAAAAAGAAAGATGTCAGATGGTAGACATTTTCTTGTACTTAGATTTTGCCTCTTACAGCATGGTTAGGATTTAAATACTATAACTGCTGTTTCCATTCTTCATATCTACTGTCTTATCTTTGGTTTTGTATATTTTGTTTGCTTAACAGTGATTAATATTTCATTAATTTCTTTTTCAACTGACAGGTTACAGCTGAATTTCCTGACCAATCTAGCCCTCCCTGGTCAATAATCTATTTAACCTAAATTACTGTTACTCACTAGTCATTTCCATGCACGTCATTCAATATATTATTTGATATATTTTCATGTTGATATTTCTTTTATCATATTGCCAGTAATACATATTGTGTATAGAGTTTATATAGGCTCAATGTAACAATTTTGTAAACTGATAAAAACTTTGTTGAATAACATATGTGCAATTTCTGATTTTGAATGAATATTAATGTATATTGCAAACCATAAACTATATTAACAGAAAATCATTTCCCAAGAAGAGAATTCTTATTATCAGTAAGTGACAACTTCAGTGTTACCCAAAGTGATAGATATAGATTGTACATGTATGTAGAAACATTTGGGGCACATGGTCTAGGTGGCTCAATTTAAGCCTGGCAGAGTGGCGGTGGTGGGGGAGGGTTGAGAACTCAGTTGACTCCATCTTGCCTAGGAAACCTGGGAGAGTAGGTAGGGGAATGGTAGTGTCCTGGATTTCCCATGGTCCCATATGGTCACCCTAGGTAGGAAGAGCACAGCCCTGGGGCTGGGTTGGTTGGCTGGGCTTTATGAGCCTGGCGCTGGGCTGCAAAAACTGGACTGAGTTAAACCCTTAAGGAGATTGTGTTAACCCTTTCTCAGTCTAAGTTAGTATACCATTTTCTGTCTAATTTAAGACCCAGGATTACCTGCACAACTGGGCATCTTGATCTAAAAGCAACACTTGTACATACCTCCATGTCTCTCCACTAGGCTACATTTTTAAATTAAGCATTGTCATAATTTTAAGTATCTTAATAGTTCAACTGATGTCTACTGGGCTAATGTGTATGTCTACATGTGCAAATTGATGCACCTGAATTTTCTGTGCAGAAAATTCAGGGGCATTAAACTGGGTCCCTGAACAAATTTAAACCTGCATCCATTAGAAGCAAATTTGGTCTCAACAAGAGCAGTTCAGTCCAGGGCTACTTCTGTCCTATTCTGGCCCTCTGAAGCAGCCAGGAGGAGCTGTCCCAGATGTTGGGCAGCTGCCTCCCAGCCATGGGGAGATCGGGACCTGTACTGATCTCCCCAAGGCTGGGAGAGCTGTCCCAGCAGCCAGAAATCTGCCACTCAGCCATGTGGAAATTGGGATATGTCCTCATCTCCACGTTGCTGGGATGCAGCTGCCTAGAAGCAGGGACCTCTCTCCCAGCCACGTGGAGATTGGGACAGGTTTGGGATTGAGAGGCAGCATCCTGCCAAGAAGGGACAGCTTTCCCTGCCCCTTGTGGCCCCCTGCTGCCTAGGCTTCTGGTCCGCGTCTACATGTACACTTTGGCACATTAGTATAATGAGCCAATTTCTATTATCTATATCTACAAGCTCTAGAAAATGGTGCATTAGACTAATCTACTCCAAATTAATTGCTGTGCATGTGTACACAGTGACACTTTACTGCACATTAGATTAATCTAATGCACAGTAAAGCATCTCGTGTATGTTCACCCACTGAAAAGCTTGATGTTAAGCATACTTAGTTAACTGAGAATCATTATTTTAATTACATACATTCCAATACCCAGAAACCCACACTGGAAGAAGGTCTCATGGCACTGACATTTATACATGAACAAAATAAGTGACCACCAGTTTATTAAGATTTTACAATAAAATGAAACAATATGCCAAGACTAAACAAGTAACATAGAAGCAAAAAATCAGCTTTTCTGAGTGAAGGCAGTTATAGGCCCTCAAGGCCTGTGAGATGAGAGAGAGAGAGAGAGAGAGAGAGAGAGAAAGAGAGAGACTACTATATTTCTCATATACTAAGTTTCTACCAGGACTATTCTCACCAATGAATCAGGTGTTTGTTTGTTTTTTATCATTATTTGGTGTCTGCTCCCCGCCTCATTTATTAAGCATGGCCATCTTCAATATTGTATGCAATTAAAGACTAATTAACTGTATTCAGTATGTAATTACACATTGCCCTGTAATAAATGTATTCAAAGGGAAGAAATTAAGGTTGTCTGGGCAACCTTAAATACGGAACTTCTTAATGAGTTTGTGCTTTACTTTGCAAATAAACTTTCCTTTAATTTTTCTTTCATAAATGAGCTAGCTTGCTTTCTTATGAAAAAAAGGAAAGCACATTCTGTGCATCAGATACAATATATATCATATTAGAGGCATTTATCGGATGTTCTGTTAGCAGGAGACAGCTCTGACTTACATAATAGAATGAAAGTCTTAATGGAATGTTTGTATATCCTTTGAGTGTGTGTGGGGCCTTTTCTACTAGAGGAAGAGAGCCTCAGCAGGACCATGACATTGTTGTGCAACATGCTGTATGAGCACATACTAAGACCTGATCCCTCAGGTACAGGCTTCCAATCCAAATCTCTGACTCATAAAGGCATGCGTTGTGCTTCACAGTGCATTTGAAAAGAAGATTCAACAACTGCAGTGTGACTTGTCATAGGGCATAGAGTTTAGTACAATTTCACTAAACCCTGCAAAGGAACAGTGAAGGGTAGAAGTGAGGTAGAATAATAATGAATATGAATAAATGGACCTTTTGCATTTTTAAAAGCTACAGTAGCCAGATATTGTATGAATTATCCCCATTTGCTTCTCACTCTTATTCTGTTAATTCTTTCTGGAATCATCCCAGAGGATTTTTAGGAGATAGTAAGAGTCATAGATGAGATATGGAACATCCCACATACTATGGAAAATAATGGAGAGGGAGAGATTTCAGAAGCTAGCACATGAATGTACAAGGACAGAGTCCTTGGCAGAGTAGAGGAAGCACAAGATAATATGAGATGCAAGAACAGATAATAAGTGGAGAGGGAAGTGATGTGAAAAGCCTGGAAAATCAGAAAAGAAACTGAAGTTTCTGTGGTAAAGAAGAAGAAAGCTGATCAAGGTGACAAGTCCCACAGGGTAGCAACATGAGACAATGATCTCCTGGGTCCAGTGCAAAAAGTACCATAGTTATTTGCCATTTACAGAATGCAGCATTGTCGCAGGGCACTAAGGTGTGCCTGCTCCTTTAAGGGCAGAAACTGCCTAGAGAGAAGGCTCTATGAGCTAGGCAGAACCTCCACAGGTGCAGGTCCCCATGCCAGCAAGCTAAAGAGGAAATGAGCCTGCACCTGTACCTGGTCAGCTGACCAGAAGAAGGCAGGGCCCTGGGCGCACACAAATCCCAGGGCTGTGACTGGAGGCAGTTAGTGCTCTGGCAGCAACCAGGGGAAAGGAGCTCTTGCAGGAGCTCTTTTCAGAGATGCTTGGTTGCCTATTCTGCTGCTGGTAAGTCTGAGGAGCTCTAGGAGCTCCTAAAGTATCTGGGGCTAGGAGGCACACAATATTGAGGGAGAACCTTGCCTTCTTAAAGGAGCAGAGTGTGACCTCCAACGTTATTGTTGTAATGTTATAGCCCAAGGACTTGTATTTACGTTGCTAGTTGAAACCGGTGGACCGGATTGAGACTTTTGGGGAGGAGGAGGCCTCATTAGGGCACAGTACTGTGTAGAGCCCTAGCAGCAGGGAGCATGTAGACATGGGTGTAGAAAGCCCTGCACCAGTGAGGGCATGCAGACAGGGGCCGAGGACCCAGTAACGACAGGAGGCTGAGAAAGATTAAGGCCTCAGAGAGACAATATTTGAATGCCATCTGAGACATTGGCCATGATAAAGAGGCGGTGTTGGAGCCACGCATCTAGCCCATAAGGCTTGGGGAAGTACTATAAGGCACTTACTGAGTATGAGACCCAGTAAGGGATTCAACATCCCACAGGGTTTAGAGGAGTCTGTCAAGACTGTGACTGAGTAGCAACTCCAGGGCGGCCTCCCGATTCATCATTTATACTAGCAAGATGAGGTAGGCAAGATTAGTAGGCACCCAAAGGGTGGAGTCTGTTTGGTCACAGTGCCCTAAGGACATCATGGCCATCCCTAAGGTGGCTGTATTAAGAGAAGCATTATTTGCAAGCTTTGGTATCTGTTGAACTCTGTTATAACTCCTAAGGTTTGTCTATAGAGACTAATATCTGGTTGCAAGTTCAAACTCTCAAAAATTGAGTAAAAATTTTGTATACAATAATTTTGATAGACTATTCTTAGCTATATATAATGAGAAGTCCACCTGTAGCTATTTAAGAGTAATGCTAGTAGCAGTGGTGAACATGGTCACAATTTGCATGTTCGTACATTGGTCCCACATATGTGTACTAAGTCCATCCCAACCTTGCAGTTGGTCTAATAATGATGCACAAAAATCTTTGCCTACTTAACAGTAGAGAGGGTTTTTTCTTTCATTCTTTCTTTTGTAGATTTATTTTTAATTGGCTTAATTGCTTAGGTTATATCATAGACACAGTGACTATGGCTTGGTATTGTTATATGTATTTGCCAAAGCAAAATGACTGTTGGGACATTTCATCCAACTTATTTATAAGCATACACTCTTTCAGATTTCCTTCTTAAAGTTTATTATTTCAATCTATTCATTTTCTTAACTCTGCAGTTAAACATAGTTTAGAAACCCTAAAGAAATGCAGCTTTTTCAAAACAGCCACAGTCCAAATATAGATTAAGATAAAAAGAGATGCCTAACTCCAGAGGTAAATTAGAATGTACTGCACGTTCTATTTCAAAGGAAAGTTGGTCTATGGTTAGGACAGTGGCCTTGCACTTAAAGAGATCCAGAGTTCAGTTTTATTTTTTATCTACCTAGCATGGGTCACAACAGCAGAGGAAACATAAGGGCACAGGCTCCAATAGAGGATAATTACCAAAGTAAGAGTATACCAGATTTCCTGGATAGGTACTTGAGATATTTGCTGCCACATCTTCACCCATGCTAGCTAGATCAAAGCTAACATGGATACACCTGTTCTCACAACAATCACATCTTTGTGAATATATCCCCAGACTTCCTTTGTGATGATTTCCTTTTTTCCTCTGCCTCAGTTCCCAAACAGAAATAGTTGTACTTGCCTAAAACTGGGGCATTGTGAGATTAAATGGATAAAATTGCCATTCAATCTGGCTGTTTAACACAGTAGTACCCAAGAACCTCAGGATTAAGTCACCAGTTGGTCCTATTCTTAGAGATACTATAGAACGGAATGTTCCAAAACTTCAAGCAGTCTATGGAAAACCTGATGTGCATTACTGAAAAGCTTTAATAAATGTTGGACTTGCTTGCTCTGGAGATTACTGTTAATCCATTTTCTCTTTCCAGTTAATCTCAATCTAAAGAGATGCACTTAAAACACAAGGTCATGGTTAATTTTTCATTCATGTGCACACTCCTAGAAACTAAGATGTGTCAATGACTCTTTCCTGCATTTCTTATAATAAAAAATATAATTTTAAGCCACTATTTAAGAGTTTAATGGCATGTCTAATAATGAAAGAAAGTTCAGTGAAAAAGTGGTGAAAATCTTAAATCAGTAACTTCATTGAAATATTTGCAATAGGACACCCTACAGAAGAGAGCAGGCAAGGTTCTTTGAGTAGATGTGAGATCTTTTATTAGACTATCTGAGGAGTTGGAAAAAAGTTCTTAGCAAACTTTCAGGTACAGTCACCCCACTTCATGAATAGGGAAGAGAAGAGATGTATTTAAAGTTACGCAGAAAGGCAGGAGATCACTTGTGTTGCACATTTGAAGCCATATCAATTTATCCTAGCATCTTATGCTGCCATTCTGCTCACCTGATCTGCGAGACATATAGGAGTCACTTCACCTACCTCACTTGACTTTCAGCAACCTAGGACACAAGAGAAAAAGGATTATAGATCATAGGAAAGTAGGGCTAGAAGGGACCTCCATAAAGTCAGTTAGCCCAGCCCTTTGCTTAAGGAAGCCTCATCCTTGAATAAATCATCCCAGCCAAGTGTCTGTATAACCTGATCTTGATCATTTTCAAGGATAGAGATTCCACAACTTCTCCAGATAACTTGTTCCAATGCCTGACCACAGTCAAAGTCAGCAGGTTCCTCCTAATCTCCAACCTAAATATCTTCTGTTGCAACTTGAGGCTATTGCTCCAACCCAACCCTATGCACCCTGCCCCCTCTGCCCCACCCCGCCCTGCCCTGCCACAAAGAAAAGGCTGTCTCCATCCTCTCTATAATCAAGTGTAAATGAGTTAGATCAGGCTCTCTTACAGCCTGATCTTTGTCTGGTTGGGCTTACGCTTCAACCTGTTGCAACCAGGGAAGTTCAGTGTGATTGGACCATTCAACCCAAACTTCTGATTGGACTAGCCATCATTCGTGGATGTGGCACAAGGTGATTGGAGAATTCACTCTGAACTCCTGATTGGATGAGCTGCTATCGGGGGGGTGTGGCCCCCTGAGGAGATAAAAGAAGTCACGTGTTGCAGTCAGAAAAAGAAGCGCATGGGCCTGGAAGAGCTAGGGTGATATAACCCAGTGGGGCAGCTGAAATGAGCCTCAGAAGAGCCTGAAGTCAGCAGATCAAGGCTGGAGTGAGAGCAGGATGGCAGAGATCAAGGCACTGCTCCAAGGGCCAGCAGGATTTGGGAGACATAGCAAGGTGAATCCTGTCAAGTTCAGACAGAGCTGTCAGCATATCCTTTATTTCTTATAGGGTAGGGAATTATAGCTCCAGAGGAGCCCTCCCTGGGTGCTTGCAGCCTGCCCATGGGGGGAGGTGGGGATAGACACCCACCCCATGCAGGGGAGAGTACCCCCTCAAATCCTGAGCACTAGAGAGAGAGATTGCAGGCAGAGATAGCAACACTGCAGGTTTTCACCAAAACATGGAACAGGACATAAACCCAAGGTGCAGGGATCGGGTGCTTGCCAAAGTCCCTGCTGAGGGGGAGGAGCCAGGTTCTGGCCACAGGAGGTTGGCTCCACCCACCCCACAGGAGGGTGATGGCTACAAGACTGATCCAGGGAGGATATGACTGCTACACTCTAGAGTATAAGACTCTGAAGGGCTTACCCATATGGATGAGTCAGAACTTTGCAGCCTCTCCTGTGGTGGGTAGAGAGTATGTGTAAAAGACTGGGTTGTTACTTGCATCCAGGACCAGTGTGACATTCATTGCTGGGAGTGTACAATGTCACTACAAGTGATGTAGGGTGAAACTCATTTAGGAACTGATCTGACCTGACAGTTGAGTGTAAGGGGTTCTCACTGAACCCCCACCCCTCCTCCCCAGAGACTGCTCCCAAATTTCCAGAAAAAGAGGCAGTTTGGGGTTTCATACTCCTGTAGCTTATGTATACTAGTTATTAGTATATAATAATTGATTTTTATGGTCTTTTCTACCCCCTCCCATTTTTCTCCCTATGTAAATAAATTGTATATAGTTAAGTACTGAGTGTTGTCTAAGTGAAGGTTTTGAGGCTCCACGTGTCCTTGTGTAGGGAGACTCTCCACACTCTAGGAAGGAGGGGTCCAAGGTAGAGACCCAAAGGATCCATAATTGGCTGCAGCTGGTGGGTAGCTCCACCTCCCAGGTTACACAATCTTCACCTATTTGAAGACTATTGTCAAATCACACCTTGGTCTTCTGTTCTCCAGACTAAATAACCCTAGCTCTTTTAGCCTTTCCCCATGAGTCACTTCTCAGGCCCTTAATCATTTGTATCACTTTGTGCTGGACTCTTTCCAATCTATTCACATCCTTCATGAAGTGTGGGGGTCAAAACTGGACACAGTACTCCAGGTGAATACTGAATAGAGAAGAAGAATCACTTCCCTTGATTTGCAAGTGACATTCCTGTTAATACAACCTAGTATGCTGTTGGCTTTTTTTTTTCTTTTTTAAACAAGAACATACACTTGGCTCATATTCAGCTTATGGTCTACTGTAATCACCAGGTCTTTCTTCATGGTACTGCAGCCTAGCCCATCATCATCCAGCCTGTGTATACATGCAATTATTTAATCCCAAATTAAAGACTTATTTTTTTTTTCCTTTTTGAATCTCACCTGACTGATTGCAAACCATTTTTTTCAGTCTATCCAGATCATTCTGGATCCTACCCTACCCTCCACAGTAGTTATCACTTCACCCAACTTAGTATCATCTGCAAATTTCCCAAGTGCACACTCCATCTCATCATCCAAATTATTAATGAAGATATTAAACTGTACTGGACCCAGAACAGAACCCTGGAGAACTGCACTTGATTCCTCTTTCCAGCCAGACACTGAGCCATTGATAAGTACTCTCTGAGCATGATTATCCAACCAGTTATGAATCCCACTTAGAATCTGTTCATCTAGTCTATATTTCCTTAGCTTGTTAATGAGAATGTTGTGGGATACAGGGTCAAATGCTTTACTGAACTCATGGTTTATCACATGCACTGCTCTCCCCCACATACAATATCATAGAAGGAATCCAGTCACCATATAGAAGGAAATAGGGTTGGCCAAGTATGACTTGCTCTTAATTAATCTATGGTGGCTGTTCCTGATCACCATGGTGCTTTAGGTGCTTCACTATAGATTCCTTAAGGACCTGCTCATGATCTGTCCAGGTATCAAAATCAGGATGACTACTCTGTAATTCCCCAGATTCACCTTCACACATGTCTTAAAAGAGAGGAATTATATTTGCCAATTTCTAATCATCAGGGACCTTACCTGACCTCCACAAGTTTTAGAAGAGGAGAGTGAATGGCTCTGAAATTACCTCAGCCAATTCTTTCAGTATCCTACAGTGTCTATCATCTAGATAGGGCTGCTCTAAGTTACAATGGCTGGACTGGACTTCTAGGTACTATGCTACTAGCTATGGATTGCAAGAGTACAGAAGTGCATTCCAGTCATGCCCTTCCTAACTCAGTAAGCAAGAGAAAAAAAAAAAAAAAAGAAAAGAAAATGCGAACCCTCTAAAAACAAAAAAAGTTGGTATGAGGAGATTTTACTTTTCATGTTCGGATAAATTACATAGCTTAGATAAATTAAATAGATACATTTAAAAATGGTTTTGCTCTTTTATTTTAGACCATGGTGGAGGATATGGGGGCAAAGAGTGATTGGAGCCCTTGATACAGCAAAGACTACTCAGGGGAGGGGGCAGTGCATGGAGCAGGTGCAGGAAGAGGGGTCCCTGTTTGACCTGGCCATACAGGGGGGAGGAAGGAGGGAACCCTAGAGCTTCTACTTTCACCTCATGGGACCTGATGGGTAGAAGAGTGGCTGCAGGGAGCAACTGTGTGAGGTGCTGGGATCAACAGCAGTGGTGGCAAACTTCTTCCTTTCTGTGCCTGTTCCTCGCTTATCCTCATACAACCTGTATTCCCTACTGACTCAGAGCAGGTATTGGAAGGAGCAGCAAGGAGCAGGTGCAGGAAGAGAAAATCCACCCACTGCTGCTGCTGCCCCCTGCCAAACCCAGCACAATATAAAGCTACAGATGGAGTGAGGCAGGAGTAGCTTTGGGGCTCCTTCCATGCCTACCTGAAGATGGTGCTGGCAGTGGGTGGGTCCTCCCTTCCTGTGCTTTCTCCCTGTCCAGCCCCTGCCACCCCTGCCACCTTAGGGTTTCTAGCTGTGTGGAGAGGAAGCATAGAGTGCTAGACAGAAGACAGCAGTGGCAGAAGGGGGATGATGACTGCATCACCAAACCCCTCTGATCCACCGTTCTAATTATCGATCCATGAAAGGCAGTAAAATAGCCTGTTATACCAATGCCAGAAAGATAGTGGAACTGGGGAGGAGAAATCATATAATCGTCATTGCCTCTCCCTCTTCCCACCCCACAATCCATTTAGGTTGTGAATTCAAGTAACTGTTTTGGACAAACAAAAAAGGTGGTAGATTTCCTTAAGCCTATTTCAGTAATGTGCCAGCAAAGTATGTTTAAACTTTGTCCTTTCTGGTGTAGTCTATGGAAAGCAAACTTGAACTAACCAAATTTCTCTCCTTCCTGATTATCCTTTGTAGGCTTGAGATTTATAGTTCATTTGAGACTCAGAAGTTGATTATTCATAATTTTTTGTATATCATCATAACATGCTACAAAATGAAGGCCCTCGTTCAAGGGAAGAACAATCCCCTAAATGGTAAAGAAATTCAGCTGTCAAGGGTGCTCCTTCTAAAAGCCGTTGTGCAATTTTCAGTATTCTCTTAATACCTGCTGCTGAAATGCATATATTGGTGGCATAACAATAAAGTGTCTTCTGTATTATGGCTTCCCCCACTCCATATACTGTACAGAGAGTCTAAGGCTTAGGGCAAACATTCTAACTTTTAATAAAACTCAACACATATGGCAATGTTTGCAGTTCAGTGCAGCTCAGCAAAATATTATGTATATTATTACTCTGGCTTTGAGGTCCGACCTTTAGTAATCCCCATGAAGCTGCAGTGATAAGTTCAAATGAACAGTTCTGAACTGTAGAAAATTAGAGCTCTTCAGGACATTCTGTTTTAAAATTAAACAATAATGAACACAAAGTCATGCTCTGCATTTCAATAATGCAAATGGATTAACTAACTCGCTGCTACCAATAATATTAGAATGCACATCACAGCTTCATACTTAAAATTCTATGAGAGAAGAGCAAATGATAAAATGTAAATAATGATGTACTTTTGGGTTAAGAAAATGTTTAAAAGATAGGCCATTGTGCACTCTTTGGTGTAATAAAGTACAGTCACTAACCAACAAGGAAGAAATGTTGGACTGAGGTGAATTAAGCTTTGGTTTTTGTTTTTTGTTGTGGGGTTGTTTTTTTCTTTTACCTACAGTGAAAAATAAACAGTAATATTTTCTAGGTGGCCAATACACCTGGAAACTAACAAAATCCATATCTAACAAAATTTGAGCTCCATATGTAATGATAATCAGAATAAGAAAATAATTGAGAGGAGCTCCTATCTACTGTTTATTTACTTTAGACTTGTGCAACTTGTGACCCACAAAGGGCTAATGTGTCCACCCACTTTCCTACTCAATTGCCACTCCCCACATTGCTCCAGGTGCAGCTGCAGCCAGTGTCTCCAGGTTTCCCTTTCCTCCTTTTGGCTTCCAGTTCCTGCCCTCCCTCCCCCAGTATATGAGATGAGGAAGTGCAACCTCCAGTGCTAAGGTGCCTATGACCCATGGCACCATGAGACCCTATGACAAGGGAGCTGGAGGTGTGGCCCCTGACTGCTTAGAAGTTGGACAGCTTAGAAGTTTGCATCAATCATTAAAAACTCACCTTGAAAACTATACCATCAAAGCTGGATCTGAGAAACTCCTGGAAATGCATATTTGTGAGAAACCCAAATAAAAAAAATAGAAGACGTGCACCAAATTATCCATAAAATACAAACAAATTATACTATTTTCTGTCCAGGAACTATATTCAGTAAGGGCTAAAAGGGACCACACTTCCATTAAATTGTGCCTGCTGACAGATGTAACAATTGTACTGATATCAAATGATGCTGATATAAGCTGTTAGATGCAAATGTTACCTATAAAAGTTACAGAAGCATGAAGACAAGTGTAGCAAAATCATTGCAAACTTAGCCCTGTTTTATTCAGGTTTAAAGTTATAGCAATTTAGCTCTCTCATAGTTTTACACGGGCAGCTATGCATAACAGTTGCATTGTAATAGCCAGTGTGTGCTTTTGAGAGGCAGCTCTTCCTCACCTCTTAAACTGGTTTAAAAGGTATATTTGTCCGTATCATAAAGGCATATCTACCCTGCCAGTCAGTCACACCTACAAGTGCCACCATGAATCAAGTCTTTTCCATTTGCTTCTGCCATGGGATTGCCTCACTTTCAGAAATTGGCAATGTGTAAGCTGTATTATATCTGAGAACACTCCCCACGGCATTACTTTTAGACTCGCTGGGCATGTGTAGATGAGATGGTGGCCCTAGATTGAAGCAGTGGGTTAAAAAACACCACTTCAATTTAGGGCTGATTAAAACCCCGTGTTGTGCACACACCCCACTGAATTTCCTGCCCCTCTGGTCGGGAGGGAGGGTGAGGTGCTGGCAGGTGGAGCAGTCCCTGGGCTGGAGGCGGCAGGGGGTGGGGCTGGTGCTTCCTGCCATGGCAGGGTGGCCCCCACCACATGGCATCCAGCTTGGGCAGTCCCAAGGGGCACTGCAGCTGCAGAGGGAAGTGCCAGATCCCTACACAGCTCAGACAGGCAGGCGGCGGGGGGGGGGGCGAGATCAGGCTTTCCACTTTTTTGGGGAGAAGCCTGCTTTCCCAGGGTGCTGCCAAGCTGCCTGCAGGGCTTCCTGCAAAGCCATGGAGCTGCATGGAACCCAGTGCTTTGCTTCATGGCTGTAGGGGCATCAAACTAAATCCCCTCAAAGGAGTTTTAGTTTGCTACACCCCAAATCATTTAAGGGTGCATTACACTGCTAAATTTCCTACAATGGCTGGAATTCATGCACAATACACCACTGAGGTATGCAAACACAAACACCATTAAAGTGGTGCAAAAGCATTTCACTTGCTTTAAAGTGCTATGCACACATGCCTCTCGTTTTGTCTACACATGGCATCTGTCTCAGGAATACATTCTGACACTCACTCAGGGCCAATGAAAAGCAGCATTGGAATTTGATTGACTATGTCAATAACTTAGATAAAATCCCCTTATTAAAACCAAAGACAAGTAGCAGTTATACAATTACTTTAAGTGAATGTTCTAAAATAATAGACGTTAGGGCTGTGCAAAGCTTTGGTAGGTGATTTGATTTGGGGACCGAATCTCCAAATCTGAATTGAATCAGGAGACCAATTACAAGATCTGAATTGATTTAGAAAAGCTTTGGAAAAGATTTGTCCTTTTCAGAGATTCGGCCATAGACTAAACCAGCAGCTGACACAGCTGCTTCCAGATGTTAAGTCTGTTGGGGTTGTAGGAGAATGGAGGAAAGGGGCAAGGGGGAGGGAGGGATTAGAGCTGGGGCTGGGACAAGCTGCCCAGCCAGGACAGGGGGATGCTTTACTTAGGGAGGGGGGCACAGAGGTGGGATGAGGGCAACTGGGAGTGGGGGCTCTGCCCTGCTGCTGTTTGCCCAGCTGGGGGGGGGGGGGGGGAGGGCAAGGCTCCCTCCAGGCAGAAGGGGGCAAGTGGCAGCAGGGCATAGACTCTGCTCCAAGCACTGCTGCACCCGCATCCCATACCCCCCGCACTGACTGGCAAGCAGCGGCAGAGCAGAGACCCTTGTCCCAGTGCTGATATGGGCACAGTTGTGCTGGGAGTAGGGGCTATGCCCTGCTGCTGCCAGAAGCAAGCTGCACCTGCATCACGCTCCCCCACAACATTGGCTGGGCAAGTGACAGTGGGGCATAGACCCCGTGGCTCCCCCTGCTTGGGCAGAGGCAGGCACAGCTGGAGGAGCTGCAGGAGAAGCCCCCATGGCTCCCCTGCCTGGCCCAATCCCCCACCCAGCCCAGTCTCCTGGCACTTAAAAAAAACCCTAAAAAACCCCATACTCACCAGCTCTGGCAGCAGTGATCAGGGCCTCTGAGGGCTCATGGCAGAGTCCCCCCCCCATGCAGCATGTGGTTAGTGGGGATCACCACCCCCCCACCTGGCCCCTGCACAGCAGCTGTTGCATTGCACGGGTGCAGTACAGTTTGCAGGGCACCATGTGCTGTCTGGGATCTGGGGCACCTCCAGCAGGCGCCCGGAGCTTGGCACCACTCAGCCCCAGTGGCCCCAGCTCCCAGACGGTGCACAGTGCCCTGCTGAGCTGCGGTGCACCCATGCCATGGGGCAGCTGCCACATGGGCACCAGGCATAGGGTGGCAATCCCCGATGCCCCCTCAACCCTATGCTTTGGGAAGGGGCGCTCTGCCACGAGTGCCCAGAAGCCCCAATCACAGCTGCCACAGTTGGTGAGTGCAGAGCTTAAAAATAAATAAATAAATAACACCGCATTCACTGGCTGCAGGAGCAGCAATTGGGGCCTCTGGGTGCTCATGGCAGAGCCCTCCCCATGCAGCACAGGCAGTGGGGAGCAGTAGGGATCACCCACCCCCCCACACTTGGCACTTGTGTGGCAGCTCTTGCATCAGGCAGGTGCTGTGTGGCTCAGCAGGGTGCTGTGCACTGTCTGGGGGCTCAGGTGGCTCCATGTGTCAGCCAGAGCCTGGCATCACTCAGCCCCTGGCACCGCTCAGCCCCAGTAACCCCACCTCCCAGACAGCATGCGGCATCCTGCCGAGCCATGCTGCACTTGTGCCATGGGGCAGCTGCTGTGTGGGTGTTAGGCAATTCCCACTGCCCCGAGCTTCGTGGGGGGGGGGGCGCTCTGCCATGAGTGCCCAGGGAGCCCCATCATGCTGCTGCAGCCAGTGAGTGCAGCGATTTTTCCCCCCCTTTTTTTGAAGTGCTCGGACTCAGCTGGGGCTGGATGGGTGATGGAACCGGGTGGGGCAGTCATGGGAGCTTCTCCCATGACTCCCCTGACCCGGGAAGAGGCAGGCACAGCTGGAGGAGCCATGGGAGAACCTGCAGCTGCCCAGCTGTGCCTGCCTTTTCCTGACCAATCTGAATCACCAACTCTCTAAATCAGTGCTGACTCTTCCAAAGCCAATTTGGCCGAATTGATTCAGGACAGTGATCCGAATCTCCAAATCAAATCACTGTCCTCTGAATCGGCCGAATCTGATTTAAATACTTCCTTATGCTCAGAGTCCTAATAGACATCAATTATGTACTAGATGTTAGCATTGTGGCATTTGTAATTGACAGCACCCATAAAGTAGTTAGTAAAAACCATTTTCTCAAAATACTTACAATTGCGCCAGCAAGAAAGTTATTCTAGCTGTCCCAGGCTGGTCACTTCTAGCTCACATCAGCAAAGATCCTCTCTGTCCCTCTGTTTTATCCCTTTATATTTCTTATTACAGCTTGTTATCAGATCTAGCCCCTAACTTCCAAACTTCTGTGTCTTATTTTTCCCAAAGCACAAACTTCATCCTCCTCCATTCTTATTTACTCTTAGTTTCACCAAGAATGAATTAAGTGGCTAATAAACTCTTGTCAACTACCTTCCTGGGTGTGATGGGAGCCAAGTGGTGGACATTCCAGTTTGCTACTAAGTCTTATCACCTTCTATCCTATGTACATTTTCCTCTTTCTAAGGCCTCGTCAGCAGGGGTGTCAAACAAGGCTCATGGACCAGATGTAGCCAATGGATTTGCGACCCATGTCTGTACACAGTAGTCACCTACACTGCCTTTTTCCAGGATTTGGTATGTATATGAGGATCAGTGGGTGGGTCATGGTTTATAGAGGCATTCCGAACTGCAGCATGAAGAAGGTATTCACCAGCCCTAAGACAGTTGCTCATGTTAGAAATGAATTTGGCCTCTATGCTCTCACCCAATAATAAGAAGACCTGGATGGTTTGAGTTTTACAAAATTAAAGGGTATTTGAAAAATGTTACAACCCGGCCTCACCTCATATCCCTCCTCAAATACCCTGGATTTCAGCACTTGAGGTCAGTTTCCTCCTTGTCTTTTCATTTTGTTCTTACAGCCCTGAGCTTGACTATGGTACAGTTACTGTGTACATTTCTGAAAATGTATTAAAACAAAATTGAAACAATATGGAGTTACATATGGCTGTACATGGAGTTATTTAAACATAACTACAAGGTATGTCCAGTCTGACCCTTTTGTTCTGCTCTTGCTATGTTACTATGGTCCAGACCTGAGGGAACCTACAGATGCCTTTCTGTCTCCATCTTTTTCAACATAAAGGTATCAACAGTCCAAGATCTTCCTCCCTTTCTCTCTCTGCCTTCTCATTTCAGATTCCAGAACTGCTGTTCTCTTCACAAGATAACATGATAAAGACAAAATAGTAGTAGGTACAGTTATTCTGTGATAATATCACAATAAGTTCTTGTTCTCAAGTGCTCAACCTATCTGGTCCCACGGGCCGGATGAATGCTGTGGAGCTGGTTCATGGGCTAGGTCCCACATATAGGGTCAGTCCACAGGCCTAATCCAGTGAAAGGTCTGCAAGGGGTTAGTCCTCACATGTGACTTTACATGCCAGAGACAGCCCTGTGCCTTGGTACAACCCAGTGCATTAGCTTCCTGTAGGTCCAGAAATTTGATTGGAGCAGAGGAGTTTGGGAGCTGTTTTAACTGCCATAGCTCTGGACTCTGCTTTTGCAAGTAATGATGCTAATGCTCCACCACTACAACATTTCTGGATCTGTGAGGAGAACTGTTGGTCCAGTAACATGGCCCATGCACTGGAGGTTGAACACTACTGTTCTATACAAACTACACCTGACATACAACCTATTGTAGCAGTGCCATCACATTCTCAATATCTTTCTTAAGCAAGAATTGCTGTTTTCATTAGAAGTTACAAATAGTTTTAATATACTTTGAGCTGAAATGTTGCTTAGACATTTTCAAAGTACCAATTTTGTATCTTTCCCATTATTTTAAAAATAAGTTTTTTCTCCTGTAAGCACCAGCTTTTAAACTGACAATCAGAACTATAGCTTGGGAAGTGATTGGTGAGCTTTCAGCTTTTTATAATGTCCCTGTATTCCTGCTGGCTTTTACTTACACAAGGTTATAACCACTGACTTCAATAGGATGACTAAGGCCATGTACAGGCATTCAGTTTCTTCTGGGAGAGTTGCTGCTCTCAGGAGAAACCACAAGTGGTTTCTTGCTCTCACAAGAAACCACATATTCAGGATTTCTCTCCCACAGGAAAAATGGATGCTCCAGGAGGAAAATAACCTGGGAACAACTAGAGTTAAATAATTCCCAGGAAAGTTTCTCCTGGGATGCATTCTCTTCTAACAGAACCATAGCTAAGTCCTTCAACATCCCAGGGTGCTTTGCTCTTACCCATCCCAGGGAGACAGTATGTCACTCACTGGAGTTATTGAGTCTAAATTTTAGAAATTAGGTTCAAAAGATCTCAGATAAGAAGAAACCAAAAGTTAGTAGTTCTAAAAATTGAAAAAGGAAACTTGTATGAAGGGGGGGAATAATTCTAATCCTGAAGCTAGATGAACTATGAATTTTAATGACCCATACACCTAATTTTACTTTTCATATTTCCCTTAGTTTTGTATTTGCTTAAAAGATTGTGAAAAGCTGAATTCTCTTTATATAAGCATAGATGAAAATTAAACTAGGGGCTTGCAGCAGAAAGTAATTTAATTCTAAACTAAAGTTAATTTGGGCAGAAACAGAACTAGTATAAGAACAATCTTAAATTCCTTCTGGTAGGTAAATGACATCAAGGAGGTAGGTAATAATGAAGCAAGGAAGAAACCAGGATAGATATGAAAGACAGAGATGGTGAGATGAGGCTAATGGCTTCACCAATGTGATGCCATTTCAGACATAGTGGAAACAAAGCATCATCATCCTCTGTGAAATCTAAGTGAGTTGTGCTTCTGCTGAGAACACAGTAGAAATCTTGGCACTGTAGCGTACCCATAAGCTTGTCATAGGAATAAACATGATGGCAAAGGGATGTTCAGTTCATGAATGGGGATGGGATTGTTTGGTTCATAGGCAGAATCATTTCATGAATCTGTCTGGGAGAAGTGGCAAATGAAAAAAGCAGTTGTCAGGACTACACCTCAGAGGAACTGTATTACTGAGGAATGGAACCAGCTGCTCTGGGACCAGAGACATATTAGATAGTACTGCACATCATATGGGATACAGTGTTTGACATTAAAATATGAAAGGGACTGATTTAATAATTTCCAAAAACTCTAGCCAAAGACTTGAAATAAATCAACTAATTAAATAGGATCAGAAAAAGTAAGTGATGGCATCTACAACTGGGACTAAGTACATTTACATACAATTACTAAATTGTTTGTGATTAAGTTGAATGGGGTGAACAGGAGGTGAATAAAGGACATCCAAGTACTTGACTGAGATATGAATCACTGATGATCATGGAACACTGAGTTTCTGGACTCTCAGTCCTGGGCTAGGAACCTGGCTTTAGCACTATTATGTAAATTAGTTTAAAATACTATGTAACCAAAACTTTTAAAGCTCAAACTCAGAAAAAGCTTTGGCACTGAGGTAGTTAAATGAATTGGTGCTCTGATTACAATGTCTGTGCATGTACCACAAACAGACACACACACACAGAGCACTTGACAAGAATGTAATCTTAAAAATTAGTCTACTGTTACCAGCCCATAAATTTTGCTTTCAGTTGTTTGTCTTTCCCCATCCTTTAGTCAGAAAAGGACCCCAAATATTTTCATCTGAGAAAAAGTATTCTTTAGCTTCCCAATAAATGCCTTGTCATCGCTATAATTATGTGTAGATGCTAGACAAATTTAGAGTAGAAATAAGAAAAAATGTTTTAGTGCAAGCAATTAACCATTGGGATGATATACTAGATTGTGGGGGATTCTCCTTCACTATTATTTTTAAAATTGACATGGAATAAGATAAGTCCTAATTCAAACAGAATTAGCGATCCTGTTGTTTGTGAGGAGGTGTGACCCGATCACAGTAGTGCTCTTGGCTTGTAATCTATGTAACCTTGAAATATCATCAAAACATTATTTGCATGTTTATTACATTATTTAGCTTTTAAAGTAGCAGCATTTCCCCCAAATCAGGACATCCACTCTATTAAGCCTGTCAACAGAAAATAATAAACCTCATTGATTAAAACTATGGTAATCCTGCCTGTAAACTAAATGCCAGGTAATTCCAGAACCTACAGGTAGTGTAAAACAAATAAATGTATTGTCAGAACCCAGTGAAATATTATCAGTGTAAATAAGCTATGAAAGCATAAGACTGTGCTAAAACCGTTTACCATTGTAATAGTCC
Source organism: Alligator mississippiensis (assembly GCF_030867095.1). Classification (NCBI taxonomy): domain Eukaryota; kingdom Metazoa; phylum Chordata; order Crocodylia; family Alligatoridae; genus Alligator; species Alligator mississippiensis. Next base: position 63,368,816 of record NC_081825.1, read on the forward strand.
CGCTAAAACTGAGGCATTAAGGTATTTATGTAAAATATATTAATTCAATAACAGAGGCAGTGCATTTTCAAAACATTCATGCCCTGCCTTTCATAATGTTTATTTTGTTATTAACAAGTCAATGAATTACAATGCCAAGATAACATGATTTTTACACATATAAGAATGTGATAATACAGCAAATAATGCACTGCTCTAATTTGACAGAATGTTAATTAATTGCATTTTCCACAATTTTTTATTATTGGTAAGAGATACTTTTCTTTGCCTTATTGTAAGTCCTGTAGGTGATTTATACTGAACATTCTATGCAATTTATTCTGAACTATTTCATGGAAAAGGGGGGTGGGGAGAGGCTGGATAACAAAACCAGAGTGAATACTGTAACAGCATTGTTTGTTCTGCAAAGATGAGAAATGATTCATAGATTAGAAAAGTCAGTTAGCAGTTATAGGTCAGTTAGAAGTATTGTTTTATACCTACCTTACAAGGCCAAAAAGTCAAGACAGTAGAGAATAATGGCAAATGATTTCATTTCTTTGTGAAATTTATTATTGTACACTGAGTGGAAGTTGCTATTTTTTCTAAGAAATGGAACACATCCAGTTTTCTATAATTCATTGTAAAAGCCTATTTGCAGAAAGAGCAGACAAAGTACTTATTGACTCTGTGGTGGCTAGAGGGACAGCCAAGGCAAGGAAATTGGGTGTTCCTTATACATTTTGCCAGTTTACATACTGGTTTACACTTTTAGCCCCTACTGACTTCAAGTCATCATTCAGGTACCCAAACCTTCAAATTTCAGTTTGTTCAAAATCTCCATTGTTTATGTTAGCATATCTGATATAGCCAGGGGCTCTCCTCCCCTTCATCCTCTGACTGCAGACAACTCCATGACGGCTATGAAGCCCAAAGAATAAGTGGCATAGGTGGAGAAAGAAAGGCAATGAGCCTTAGCAGCCCGCACATGATTGGAGGTTCAATTTCAGGAAAATTCTTAATATGGATTCACGTGACAGGCTCATCAAGCGCATGAGTATTATATGACACACATTGCTACCTTATCTGATGGGCTGGAAAGGAAATAATGCCACTACTCTTCAGCCCAGTTATATTTATTCATTATGAATTACTTTGGTAAAGGCCCATCTTCTCCCCTTTGAGGAATTCTATCCTGCTTTACCACAGAATTAGCACATTTTTCTTTGAACACTGAGAGAGATGTTCATATACCTCTCTTGGTCTTTATCAATTTACAACACAAAAATGTTCCAGACAGCAAAAGCAGTAAAGCAGCCAATATCCAAACTGAAATTGTGCAATGTAAAAGGATTTGACCTCCCAAACAGGCAAAACCAAGATATGACATACAACTTGTTGTCCTAGAAAAATCAAAGAATGCAGAGAAAATTTATAGCAATTAAGTGAATGCTCTAGTCATCAATGCTTTGCTAGCAACAAATATTCCCATTTTAGTGTGGTAAAACATAATTTGCAATAGAAGTGAAGTACACAAATGCCAGCTGCAAATGTTGTGCACTTATGGATTTTTAATTGGGCCTCAATAGATTTAGAAATCTCATTTTTTTCACTTGCTATTATGTTATCCTACAGATTCTACCATGTATACTGGTATACCCTGACAACACTGTACTGTTCAAGTGATGCAAGAGAATTGTAAATTTCATTTAACTGTTACTTAAGATATGTAGCTACTAAGGCATGTCACATCACAATAATTTCCATTTGAAAATAGTATTCTCTTAACACTTTTAATTAATTCAACCTATTACTTTAAAAGTTGGTAGCAGTGGGTGCATCAATACATGCAATTAATGTGACTGACTATATTCCAGTTAAATTTGAGCTGAAGTAAACTAATCCCAATGTCACGGTCTACATGTGTGTTTAAGCATAGTAATTTACTGCATTGTCAGATACTACTTGTATCTGACAGGACTATCCAGCAGCACAGCAAAGTAGTCTACTGCACCCTAATTGCTGTGCGTGTGTAAACAGTGACACTTTACTGCACAGCAAATTAGTCCGCTGTACAATAAAGCATCTCATGTAGATGCTCTCAGTATCTCTAAAACTTGGTGGCATACTGGTAGATGCCTCACAGTCCTCTTTCTTGGCTTACCTTCATCCTCCTTCCACACCTAGCCCCCAGACGGTCTTCCTTTTGTCATCAGCTCCCTGCTTGTCTCCAGCTCTCCTGACTAAGTGGGCATGTCTACACATGCATTTAATGTGACTGAATAAACTTCAGTATGATTTGAACTGGAGGAAACTAACCCTGACATCACTATCTACATGCGTGTTTAAGTGCACTAATTTACTCTGCCATAAGATAGTATATGCGTCTGATGGGAGTATCTGATGGCACTGTAAATTAGTCTATACTGACCCAGTTGCCACACATGTATTGGCAATGACACTTTGCTGTGCAGTAAATTAGTCTAGTGCACAGTAAAGTGCATGTATAGATGCATCCACTGTCAATATTTCATCTCACTGCCTCTAGTCATGTTACAAGCTTCAGAATACTGTTACTCCCTATTTGCTGAGCCAGCATTTATCTACTCCATCTTATCCCCAAATATTTTAGAGTAAAGCGTATAAATAGTCTTGGGAACATGAATGGGAACCAAGCACTCCTTTTCTTCAGCTGAACACCCTCATCACTAAGCTACAAAGGAAGACACTTTTTTGTTTCACTTTGTTTTTCTCCAGTACAGTGCATCTTGTGCTCTTGGCTTCATAGTCACCCATATTCAACATGAAACATGAAAGGTTCCCCACCCCTACTTAGTCTGTAGCCTGGTACTTAAGACACTATGCTGGAAAATCGGGGATATGCATTTGAACTCCCTTATTTGAGGAGATCATAGGAAACTGAGCACAAGTAAGTGTTCTAACCACTAGCATAGCATAGAGGATGGGTTGCCACTACTCTCCTCTAAAGCTATTTTAAAAGAAACGGCAGAAAACTATTTCCCCAGGTCTAGAAGGGATTACTTACTTACTTACCTCCCTGAAAGTGGAGTTTTGGTTGTGCATCCAATTATTATATAAATACCAAACTCAGGGCTTCAGATAGGCATCTATGTCCAAAAGAGATGTGACATTTCAGACCCATATCTTTCAAGCATTTCCTGCTGGCTATGTAAGGCAGCTCCCTGCCTTACCTGCTGATTACTGTGACTCCCACCCTTGGGATCACAGGAAAGAAGGGCTGGAAGGACCTCACAAGATCATCTAGTCCCCCCCCACCCCCACCCCCGCTCAAGGTAGGATCATCCTGGAATAAACCATCCTACCCAAGTGTCTATTTATCCTGTGCTGGAACATTTCCAGGGATTCAGATTCCACAACCTCTCTAGGTAGCCTGTTCCAATGCTTCACCACCTTTTTGTCAGAAAGTTTCTCCTAAACTCCAACCTATATATCCTCTACTGCAGCTTGAGACCATTACTTCTAGTTTTGTCCCCCATGGGCACAGAGAAAAGGCCATCTCCATCCTCTCTGTAATCAACCTTCAGGTATTTGAAGACTTATCAGATCCCACCTTGGTCTTCTGTTCTCCAGACTAAATAACCCTAACTCTGTCAGCCTTTCTTTACAAATCTTGCTTCTTAGGCCCCTAATCATTTTGTTGCTCTGTGCTGGACTCTTTTTAACCTGTCCACATCTTTCTTAAAATCTAGAGCCCTAAACTGGATGCAGTACTTCAGGTGAGGCCTCACCAGTTTGCAAGAGGTACTCTTGTTAATACAACCCAGTACTCTGTTAGCTTTTCTTGCAACAACAGCAGCAAAATTGGTTAGATGAGATTCAGATTAAACTCCACTATAGCCTCCAGGTTCTTCTCAGCAGTACTTCAGTCTAGGCCAGGGGAAGGCAATTATTCTGGGTGGAGGGCTGCTTATCAAGTTTTGGCAAGCTGTCGAGGGCTACATGGGTATCTCTGACCCTTAGGTGCCCTGCCCTCTGGTCGCCATCTTGGGACTGGAAGTCCAGCCCCCTAACCTCTGCCCTTTGCTGCCAGAAGTCCCTCCCTGCCAGAAATACCCCTTTCAGTGAGGTGTTTTGCCATCTCAGAACCAGAGAAATGTATATTCTAAAATTGAACATCTACAACATTCATTTAATTTGATTTCAAAAAATATTTTTGTCCTGATTTACATGTGTTTGTGAAGTGTACACAGAAGTGATTGCACAATAGCTTAAAATGAAGTCTTACTCTTGTATATTGTGGGGGAGTGGGGGGCAGGAGGGCTGGGTATGGGTTTTTGGGGGCCTGTAGGTGTGTGGGTATGTGGGGAAGGGTGTGGGTGTAGGTTTTGTGGGGAGGGTGGATAGATGTGGGGGTGGGGTGAGAGAGCCTGTGGGTATGTGGTGTGTAGGTGGGCATGGGGCTTGTGGGGGGCTCTGTGTGGGGGGAGGGTGGCTGGGGTGTGTGAGGGGGTGTGCGTATAAGAGTCTGTATGTATGGCAGTGCAAGGCGGGGTGCACATGTATGGTGGGGGAAGTGTAGGAATTACCCTATGAACACACACACACATACAGACATACACACACATTCTCCCTCCCTCCCTCACTGCACACACCCACAGTCTCTCTCTCTCCCTCCCAGCCCCGAGGCACCGGCGCAGGCCACTGATGCAGCCAGGGACCACATGGTGCCAAAGCAGCTGGCTGCTCTGCAGGGGAGCAGTGAAAGTTGCAACAGGTAGAGGCTTCTAGTTAGGGGTGGCAGTGGTAGAAGGGGGCTGGGAGTGGGGCAGGGCTAGGTCTGCCTTCCTGCTGGGTCCTACTGCCCCTGGCTGCTGTCATCTTTGACAGGCAGCCAGGAGCAGATAAATATTAATTTTCTAAAATTTTTAGGGGCCCCATGGGCTACATAGAATGGCCTGGTGAGCCGGATCCAGCCCATGGGCCATATTTTGCCTATCCCTGGTCTACAGAGTCATTTCCCAGTTTCTAGTACATGCAATTGTTCCATACCAAGTGCAGGACTCATCCTTGTTGCATTTCATGTGAATCCTACCCTCCAGAGTGTCTGCAACTCTGCCCAATTTGGTATCTTCCAAAATTTTGTTAAGCATATACTCAATCCCACCACCACAAAGAATACTTACCAAAACAAAATACTGAATGGTGTATATAATTCTTCCTCTGGGGAAAGGATGAGAGAGAATGTAAGCCACACATAGCCAATGTTGATCTTATTTAATATACTATTGGAAGACATCATGATGCTATTAAATGAGTGAGCTGTAAGACCTACATAGACTGGAATACTGCAGTTTGGTGGGATTCTGATTTTTTTTTTTCGTGCATACTTATTAATCTTTGGCTCTTTTGGAATATTTCTTCCCTGGCTACTTGAAGCACCATCTCTTCAGTGGAAGTCCATATCTTCACAGTTTTGTTGACAGCTTGATGAGGAAGAGGTGCACAAGTGGACAAATGCAAACACCAAAGGGAACTGAACCCTTTAAGAAGAAAGGCACAGTAACATGAATGATGCCAGAGCTAGTGTTAATGGATAATAATCAACATTTTGTTCACAGTCCTATAATTTTGGCTGTGGTCTTGCTTCTTTCAGTACCATGACCTCACAGAGGCTGGAAGGATGGTGTGATGAGTGAGTGGAATGCAATAAAATGGAAGGCTTGTTCATAAACAAATAAAATATCTGTAATGAAATCACAGGATAAAGAAAACAAGAAGGTTCTTTCATGATCAGAAGAAAATTGTATTCTAAGCTGGAAAAAGAAAGCTTTAGACAAACAACATAGCACCATTGCTGAGAGTCCCAGGGTGAAACAAAAAGGAAGCCAAAAAGCAGAGGAAGCAAGGTGAGTTGGTGATTATTAAAAAAAATAATAAGTCAATATTTAAATCCACAGTGAATTCAGAATGTTGGGGGGTAGGGCAGGAGTTATATTCAGTTGTGGAGGGAAAACCAGAGAAAGGAGAGATTTACGATAATTCAAAGGGATATGAGAAACAGAATTAGCAAATAAAATGAATGGCAAGAGGGATTCATCATTTAAAAGAAACTGAAATTTTCCTGAAATGGTGTTTTCAATGGACAATAGGAGAAAAAGCCTTGGATTATAAGTCTTAGAAGAGACACCCTAATGGGTGATGCCCTGTGGGCCAAAAAGTATCAGCTCTGGAAAAGGCAGAATCAGATCAGCTAAAACACTCAACCACTGTATGCAATGTGCACAAAAGCATAATTTTAATCTTTAATACCACATATGGCTTACAGGAAAGTTAGACACTGACTAATAGCAATATACAATTGCTTCATTGCCTTTTTGGATACATATAGTTGTCATTACACTGTAATATACAGACTGATCCTAACTAATCTAATTGGACATACTAGTGTTGTATTCAAATAAAATGTCAAATAGACATCTGAATGTATCTAAAAACAGTGCCAAGGCTAAGAAGCTAAAGAAATAAAAAATGGATTACTGAAAGATTTCAATTTGTTTTGGTAGTGAAGTTACTTCAAGGCCTTCATTCATATCAAATTTCTAGCTTTATTAAAGTAGGGAGCATCAAAGTCTGAAATTGCTAAGATCTGGCTTGTTGCAAAACAGCAGTGGATGCATCTAAAAGCTATAAGCAAAAGCCAGAGAAAGTAATATTTGATTAATAAGCATTACAGTATAATGAGTAACTAGAGACAAAAAGACAGTGACAATAAACCATTGCTGCATGCTCAGACTCCCTGTCAGGATTGATAGCCTATCTTCCATCAGTTTTCATGGTCTGAATTAGCAGCATCTTCTATCACTGTATTTTTAAGAGAGTCACACTCATTTAATGTATGAACTCTCATAATTATCATGCTTACTAAAATTTGAAAATAGCATGGGTCATTACAAACCCTCAGACACTGGAACTTACTAGGATAATGACTCCCATAAGAGTTCTTTTTGTGTCCTTCATAATACAGTGCAATAAGATTACTTATCTCAAAATATAGTCACAACATGCTTGATTTCTAGAACTAAATCCTTAAAACATTTATGGACAGCAAAGACAGAACTGTACAGAGATGACCTGGATCCTATAATCTAGGAAAATACTGTGTAGGACAGCAGGCAGGAACATCTTCTGGCAGGGGTTCAGAACCACCCAGATCAGGTAAAAGGCAAGTGAGCATTAGGATCACTTCTCCCTGTACCTGGCTGTGGCTCTGGGTGCCTGAATATGGCATAGTGCAGGAAAAAATCTCCCATTGTGGAATGCAATAAAAGCCATGGCTCTGTGGGCTGGATCTGACCTGTAAACTGTAAGTGCTAAACCCTACTCTAGGAAAACAAAGCTAGCAATGCAACTAGTGCATCTGGTACAGAGGATAGAGGTATATTTAGGAATGGTGTAGGTAGGGTTGATCCTGTCTTGGGGTTGAAAGATGTCCCAGAAGACTCTGAGATCACTTCCACCCCACCATTGTATTTGGAGAAAAGAAAAATGATACGTACACACACACACACACACACACACTAGACCATTATACTCATAAATAAGAAATAACCACCAAATATTTAAAATTCTGCATATGTTAAACACAATGAAAAAGATATAAAATCATAATTGAAGTTTCACAAACAACCTTAACTCTGATCCTATACCTTTTTCCTTCCCATCAGACTAATATTACTTACATAAAGATGTCACTGTTATATGCACTGTACACGTCATATTGATCATAGCTGCCTTTCAAAGAAATAAAAAAGTATGACAGATGTACATAATATTAAAAAGGTGAAAAAAGTAAATATAGTTTTCTCTTGTAAATAAAATATACTTTTGAGGAATCAATAAGATAAAGATATAGGGAAACAGTCTGCTGTAAATGCCCAGGCACAGTGTAGGAAATGAAAAAACCCTGTATTGTAACTCTAGCTCTTTCATTTGCTCAGTGCATGGCTTGGATAAGTCAGTTTATTCTACCGCATGGGATACTGAGGCAAAGATGAAGATAGTATCATCTGCTAGGAGGAGATCTTTGTCAGAGGGGGTGAGGAATATTGTTGTCATTCCTAAACTCTGAGATTGAGCCTTGCTTTGTATTTTGCTGAAGGCAGCCTCCAGGCCACTGAGCTCTACATAGAAACCTGATTGTTGGAGCCATGGAGTCAGATGTGAATACTAGCACCCTTGTATTCTGTTGGCTACAGAGCAGGAATGCCTTACTGATTCTACCCCAATAAGCTTTCAAGAAGCATGGTAGATTTTGACCTTGTAGAGTAAGCAAAGTGTGCAACCCTCCCCACCCCACCCCCAAAGGCTTTCGTGAACTGAAGCGCATTTCTTCAGATGCTGTGAAAGATGTAAAAAAGGTACAGTATAAAAAGAAAAGTACAAAAAACAAGGGGGAGAAGAGATGGAGGAGTAGAACAGGGCTCAGAGAGACAAGCAAAGAAACAGTAAACCCACAGAAACAAAGAAGTCACCAAAGCTAACCCAGGCAATACATATCTACTTTTGTTAGCTTATAAAGTGCAAATCTACCTCACCTTCTAATGGGAAAAAAATCCATACTCCCTGTTTAAACAATACTTAACACAATCCAGTCTGCAGATGATTTATTGTTCTGTAGTTTTGCATTCAAATCAGTTTTTATAAGTTTGCTCTTACAGACCAGCCACCTGCAGATAGCAGTGGAGTATCCAGGGAATGTTCTGCTTTGTGTAACAGTGTCCTGGCATAGGCTTGCATGTTTTTCTGCAACTGAAATCACAGTAGTGTTTATTCATTCCATCACATAGGGATCACCCAATCTGTCCAGTATAGACACAGCATATATAACAGTGGAGTTGCAAGTTAATAAACCTTGGATGTTATAAAACCGTATTATTTGGCCCAGTGATGATGTGGTCTGTATTGATCTTGTAGCACAGAAGCCATTTAGGTCTGTTTCAAAGCCACGTGCCTTATTGAGACTGGGAATTAGGTACCCTGATGCTTGAGAGATGCTGTTTGAAGTTGGGAAGCCATCTGCAAGCAAGGATTGGTTTGTTCCCCATGACTACTTTGAGATGGTCACCCTTTTCCAGGAGGGGCTGGAGATCATTAATGACATGTCTAAGGTGTTCAGGCTGGGGACTAGGTGGCAACCAGAGAGATTCTGTTCTCCTTGGTATTATAGATCAGAGCAGGGTCTGAATCTGGTTTTAATGACTTGAGTGGCTACAGTTTTGGGGTTGTGTTTTAACTGCAGGAATCTCTTCTCCAGATCCTTAAGGTGTTCATCCTGGTCAGTAGGATCAGAGCAGATGAAGTTGTAACATAGGGCCTGGCTGTGGATGATGGATTCAATGATGCACTTGGGCCCTCAGAACTCAGGCAGACTAGGACTGTTTGCTTTCTCACTGGTTCTCATGAGGTAAAAAGAACATGTAAATACTATGTATTTATGACATGCATTGTAAATACTTACATTCAAATAAAGCATCACAGCAGGATTTTTTTAACTAAATGATTCACCTTGTATTCCCCCCTTATTTAATTTGTATGGGTGTGGGAAGAGGAGTAGGGAAGGGGTAGAGGCATTTAGACTCATTATCTTGATACAGAATCACTTGTCATGTTATTAGAGAAATTGGTCCAATTTTTTTTAAGAACTGTGTGCCAAGAGTTGTCTCAAAGCCACCAGTGTGTAACTTCACATACCTAAATTCCTTCAAGCATCTAAGTTTCTGCTCTTAGAAATGCATAAAGGCACTGAAGTACAAACAAAGACCTACTATGTAAAGCGTACTAGCAAAAGCTAAAGCCACAGAAGCCCTGAATATGAGTTATTAAAATGTAACATGTATTCTACATCTCTCTCACCCACTATGGCCAAAACTTTCAGGTGTGCTCATAAGAGTGTACATAAGAGCAGACAGTCCTGCGAAAAGTCTCCTAAACCAGAGTTTCCCAATGATGAGAACTGCCCTTTGGAGTGGGAAAGATCCACACCGAAATCCCTCCTCCACAACAGGGGTGATCTGACCCCAGCTGACTTCCTGCCCCTTGGGCAGGGGGCTGGACCCGATGATCTTGCAACGTCTCTTCCATCCCTAATATCTATGAAATCTATGAAACAGGGATACCCATCACTGGGACATTTCAATCCTCTATTAAAACCATTTCACAATTAATAAATAAAATATGTATTTGTCCGAAAAATGACCTATAGAGTTCAGTGTTTAAGAGCAACTTACTGTGAAATTAACAGCAGATTCATTGATGCAGGGGGTTGAACATTATACTCATTTGTAAGGAAGTGAAATGGCTCCACCACAAGGCACTGAATATCTAATAGCTTGGCAAATAGAACACAGACCTGAGACGTGGATACAAATCCTTATCGACTCCCAGTGGTGGTGGTTCAGGCACCTAGCTTGGAGGTCTTCAAAAGGGGGCTGGACACACACCTTGCTGGGGTTATTTGACCCCAGCAGTCTTTCCTGCCCAGAGCAGGGGGTCTGGACCCAATGATCTCATGATGTCCCTTCCAGCCCTAAACTGTGAATCTGTGAATCCTGAAATAGACAAAGCAGGGTTCCAAGTCCATGTCTCCCATATCCAAGGGAAACACCAAGCTATTATTTCCTTGTGCATGGGGAACAGCTGGGAGGGGTGGAAAGGGAGAAGGTTTCTCTTGTTTTTGAGAACTGGACTTTGAAATCTAACTTCAGGAAAAGGTCCATGGCACAGAACCCGATTCAGCCAATGGTTTCTACTTTTAAAAGATTTATAATAACATCATAAATCCATCTAAAACCAGAAGTGTCAAGTTTAGTAGCTTGCTTATTAAGAAATATTTTGCATTATGATCACAAAAAACACGAATTAAAACATGCTAATCGGCACCATCTGTGATTGGTTTCCAGATGAAATTTAAGGTGCTTCGGTGGTTTGGGGACTCCCTGAGGTCAGAAATCCTCTCTCTCTGTGCCATAATGCCCAATTTGCAGTCAACAGTAGTCTCCTTGACATAAAAGGGATCCTTTCTGTAAGGACTCCATAACTATGAAACTCACTTTCCCTCGGTTCAATACAGCCCAGTTGTGATAAATATTAGGTCTTCCATGGTTTTTTGTGAAGGAGGATAATGAGGGTGGTAAGTTTTGAGAGGGATTTTTCTAGACCTATTTTTTCCTGGCCATTGCTAATTATGTGTGTTGTTGAAAATAAATGTGCAAATATCAATAATGTTTAATCTAAAATGTCTAGCAGCACCTGGAACTATTTTTACTTGTATCATCTGCTTTTACTGATATCATTTTATATAAAGAGTTGTCACATAAAGAGTATTAAATTAACAAGAACTAATGCTTTCTCAAACAAACAAATGAACAGTTGCAATGGTTCTACTTTAAAAAGCCAGCATTTATCAAAAACTGTAGCAGCTCCCATCATTTCTAGATATAAGAAAATAACTTTCAGATAGTATGGTTTGGTCAATAGATGATGCTGATAGTTTTATGGTGATGATTCAGCAAATTGTCATCAATAGCACATTAAAACTTCTAATTATCTGAATACCATGGCAGCATTTCTTAACCACTCACTTTCCTTATTACTCCCCTTTTTTCCATCTGGCCTTACTCTTGCTTTAACACATGCTACTCAGTAACCGTATATTAATAATGGTTAAAAAGAATAATGTTTTTTGATAAAACAATAGTATTTAGTTGACTGGCTTTTGATGCAGCATTTATGTCCATGGGTTATTCCTGACCATTCACAGCTTACTTATTCTTCCATTTCACTTGACTGCTACTAGATTGTGACAGTATTTCCCTCAATCACACAGAACCTTCCGGAAATATTTGCAGTGGTGACTTGAAGTATATTCTCTGTACATATATACCAGTTAATGGTTATGGTAGAAAATATAATCCTGCTGCTTCAAAAATGAGGCTGTGTGTGCTATTATGGAGATTGTTTGGGGTGGGGGGTGTTCATTCTGTGGGATAATCATTTCCATTTTAAACTTCAGTCAATACAAGCCTGATTTTTAAAATTCAGTTGCACAGTTGTGTACGCAACTTGCATATGCAATTACTGTGATTCTTCATGTAAATACAGCATGGGAGTGACTATACCAGTATTTCAAGTGATATACAGTACTAGCCAGTGAAGAAAATCTGTACCTGTCTTTTGGCTCCACAGGAGTCAATATACTTAGCATCTTCACTTGACATTGTGACGGATGCGAGACCAAAGACCCAGAGATATTATACAGTCCCTAACATGACTGTTTCCATTATTTAACACAAAAAATGCTTCATTTTATAGCTTAAATTTGGGCAAAGGTAGAAATATAAACCGTCTTTAAAAAAAGGCAAAGGGTGGGAGAAATAGAAAGGAATTAAGGAACACTTTTTGGCCCTATTCTTAGCCATTAAAAAAAAAAGGAAAATAAAATCTTGCTGTCAGTCATAACACAGGTCAACTGAGGTCAATGAGATTATAAGAGTATATATAGAGTTTATTTCTATAAATAACTATAGAATATTTTTATGCACTGTTCTCACACACATTGCCTAAAGAAGCCAGAGTTCTAGAAAGCAGATGTGTTCACACCCCTAATCAGTCCATATGTGTTCACATAAATTTACCCAAAGAACTTGATGTTTGATCCACTCTGTATCATTATGAGCCATAAAGACAGCTGTCTATCACAGTAAAATCTCTAACTATCATGCATATGTCCATCCTAAGATGCCTCCCAAGCTGAAATTTATTTCCATTTAGAGTCTAAAAGTATCCCTATCCTAAGTTAAACAATGAATTAGCTATTGATAGGCTCTTGCTCAGTTAAGGCAAAGTTTTGTTTCAATAACCTAGAATTTGGCTTCTCTTTTATACATAAAATCCAAATTCCTCTCATCTCTCAAACTGACACTAAATGAACCATATCCTGCTGCTTAATAATAATAATACAAACATTTCAGCTGATTTAAATGATTTTAAAAGATTAAACAAAGAAGGGGAAGGATCTCATACCTGGATTTTCTGCTTTTATTTGAAAAGTACTAACAATTGTGAAAATGATATATGGAAATTTCGGATTCCAGTTGAAAAACAAGTTTGTGGAAATGTTTTGTTAAACTAAACTGTGTTTTTATGGAATGCATCATGTTGAAATGGCTAGAGATGAAAGGGGTGGCTACATAGGTATTATTTTGATAGTGCAGTTTTATGAATTTGATACAAGCCTAGCTGTATTATCAACAGTTTGAAGCTGTATTCTACTGGCATAAATCCTGTCAAAACAGAGCCAGTTTTTTTTCTGAGTTTTTTTTGTTTTTTGGCAAGCAGTAAATTGTCCAGGAAATGCAGTTGGGAGCAGGGGGATTGAGGGAGAAGAATAGAGAAAGGAGAGAAAGAAACTCTTGTGAATTTGGCAAATACTTTTGGCAGAAAAACCCCCAAAATATTGGAGAACTCAAACATCATTTTTATATTTTAAAAATAGAATGTTTTGACTTTTTGCATCAAAGAAGAACAATATATATATTTTCCCTCCTCAAAACTAACTGAATAATTTTAAAGGTTAAAAAAAAGAAGCTAAATAATAAGCAAGGAATAACTTAACCCTTCGTTAAATGTTTGTATAGACCGGAAATCCAAATGATCCTTTTGTAGCCCAAGGTGCTATCATATAAGAAGTTATTAATTACATCTCTCTCAACCAGCCTTATTAAATCTGGCCCACAGTGTTCTGATAGAACTTCATGTTAATTTAGCCCCAAGATTAGAAAAGCAAGCAACTGACAGGTGCTCATTTGAAGTTGAAATAGGTCATACAGAACCCATGCTAAAAGGCAAATTAATTACCTCTAATTTTCTCTCTAAGATGTGGAAAAAATCTAAGGGTCAAAATAATCATATTAATTTGCCATTAATTAGAATAAATGCAAGCAAATCTTGCCAGACTGATATAGCAGAACGATCTAATTAATTTGGATTTCTAAAGGAGAACTTGATCTATGAATATATGACAAAATGCATACAAGAAAGTTCATAGGAGATCTGTAAATTAACAAGAACTTTAATAGACTGTGTCATGGCGGGGTCCTATAGGAGGGCCGTGATCTCCTTAAGGCCCTCTCTCCGTGCCAATTCTGCCCAAGGGCACCCTCGATTCTCGCCCGCCACGTCTTGCTGGTAAATATAGTAGGGAGGCTGCCTTGCGTCTCCTTGGGCACGTAAACTCCTGGACCCCTCGTGGGTCTTATCCTGCACCCATGGGTGCCTTGGGACACCCTAGCCTTATGGGCTACGCGTGGCTCCTACCAACCCCTAATACCACACCCCAAGCCTCGCAGATGTACCGGACGTTAGTCCATCAAAATACACCCCCGCTCTCCCGGGCCTCCTCTGTGACCTAGCCCACTCGGGGCTCTCTCCTCAGGCTCACCGTACTGCTATCCCCTCTCCTCAGGGACAACCGCAGCACCACGCCCTCATCACTCTCTCCCCAGGTCTAAATTCCCTGGGCCTTCTCTACAACAACATGGCCTGCTACGGGACTTCCAGCCGAGCCTCCGGTCCCTTAGGCCCACCGCACGGCTACCCTCTCTGACCGAGGCTCACTGCACTGCTATCCCCTCTCCTCAGGGACAACCGCAGCACCTTGCCTTTCTCCTGGGGCGTTGTACCACTAACCCCTTCCGTTGGGGTCCACTGCAGTACCCTATCCCTGTCTGAGGGCTGCTGCTGTACTAGCCTGTGACCGGGCTCGCTATGCCCATCCCGGGCTTCTCAATAAGGCACTCCCCCTCTTTGGGGCTTGCCGTGCCCACCTTGGGCTTCTCAGTAGTCCCCCCCTTTCTCTGGGACTCATTGGGCCCTTGCTGGGCTCCTCTAAAGTGCGCTTCCCCTTTCTGGGGCTCGGCACGCCCACGCTAGGGCTTCTTGGTAGTGCCCCCTCCTGGGGCTCATCGTGCCCGCGCGGGGGCTTCTCAAAACGCCCCTCTCCGGGCTGGGGTTTACACACCCTGCTAGTTGCGCCCTTACTGGCGCCGGAGTCCTCACTCCCTTGAGTCCCCGATAAGGATACTGCGCCCTCACTAGCGCTAGGGTCCCACACCCTGTGGGCCCTTATGAGTACACTGCGCCCTCCTCAAGTGCTGGGGCCCCACCCCTATGGGGTCCCTATGAGGCCTCCTCCAACCCCTTATACCCTCACCCTAGCCACCGGTGTAATACAAACACTACCAAAACAAAACACAAGCTTCCTGGCTATAATTTAACTTAAGGCCGCCTAGCTGTAACAAAATAGCTCCTGTGTCCCAGAGCCACCATCCTTCAGTCTGCTCGAGCGGTACTCGCATAGTAGCTATGTGAGCTCCTGCCCCTCTGGCTGCTGGCAGGGAACTGCCAGCCTGGCTTCAGCCCTGGGCTTTAAGGGTTAGCCCCTGCCTCCTACAGGCAGCTGACTCTCATTAGTTGTGAGTCAATCTATCTGGAGTTGCCCTGGCAACTCACAGCTGAGCTCATTATCCCTGCTAGGGCTTTTCCCCAGCAGTTTTCCCCTCTCTAGGAGCGGGGCAGCGAGGTGCCCCGCGACACACTGATAATATGTAAACAAAGAAGTTCACAGTTGTATGGGTCGTGATATCAAAGTGAATAATCAGAAACCACCAGATTCTACAAGGAAGAGGGGATGAGAAAAGGGCAGATGATCAAGTGATGTGAAAGCCACAACAGTTTTGGTGAAAGTGAAGAAAAATGCTAGTTTAAGAGATCTCTCATCAAAGTAAATATCAATAAATAGGTTAATGTAGTGGATCACAGAAACAGAGAATAACGATGTCCTTCTTTTTTCTCGGCTCATTCACGTAATTTGTTAAAGTGTGACGAGCAAGAGGACCTCAAATTATAACCTAACGGTCTAGTGAATTCTAGTGCTAAAGTGAATCCTACCCAACAGTCATAGATAATAGGAAAAATGCTGCATTGTTCAAGATGTCCTTGTCACAAACCTATAATACTTGAAGGGCTTGTGGAATGTCATGCAGGTTTTTGGGGGCTTGTTTTACTGATATGTGTAGTCTGTACAGATAGTTGGCACCAAGCTGTATTTAGCCTTATCATTATTACATCTACATGAATTGTGGTATTTGATATAAATCTAATATTGATATATCTTTTATATTAGCCAAAACTACCCAGTGAGGATGGCTTTAATTAGGTTCGCCAGGAGATGGAGACCAAAGCCCTGATGTAAGTGGGGAAGTGGGAGACCTGGAGGAAGAGCAACAGGACAGGGCAACAGGGGAGATGCTCTCATGCTTCCTGAGAAATCAGGGCAACTGACTAGTAACCTCAGGTATCTGTACACAAATGCACAGAGCTTGGGGAACAAGCAGGAAGTATTGGGAGTCCTTGCACAGTCATGGAATTACGACGGGACTGGAATAACAGAGATCTGTTGGGAGCTAGCATGATTGGAGTGCTGTCATGGATGGGTACAGGGTACAAAGTGTTCAGGAAGGTCAGGTAGGGGAGAAGAGGAGGAGTTGCACTTTATGTAAAAGAGCGATATGATTGCTCAGAGCTCCAGTGTGAAGCAGCATATAGGCCTGTTAAGAAGCTCTGGGTTAGGGTCAGAGGGGACAGCAACAAGGGTGATGTCATGGTGAGAGTCTACTACAGACCACCAGACCAGGAAGAAGTGGTGGATAAGGCTTTCTTTAAACAGCTAGCAGAAGGTTCCTGATCAAAGGCTCTAGTTCTCATAGGGGACATCTGTTGGGAGGGCAATACAGCAGTTCACAGGCAATCCAGGAAGTTTTTGGAGAGTGCTGGGGACAACTTCCTGGTGCAAGTGCTGGAGCAGCTAATTAGGGGCTATGTTCTTCCTGGCCTGCTGCTCACAAACAGGGAAGGATTGGTTGAGAATGTAGTAGCGGATGATAACCTTGGCAGCAGTGACCACGAGATGATTGAGTTCAGGATCCTGAAGAAAGGAGGATGGTGAGCAGCACAGTAAGGACCCTGGACTTCAGAAAAGCAGACTTGTACTTACTCAGGAAACTCATGGGCAGGATCCCCTGGTAGCCAGACTGAGGGGGAAAGGAGTCCAAGAAAGCTGGCTGTACTTTAAAGAAGTACAGTGCAAGAACAAAATATCCTGAAGCAAATACGGGAAGACTTGCAAGTACACTATGGGAGAAGACCAGCTTGGCTTACCACAGAAATCTTCAGTAAACTAAAGCACACAAATGAAGCTTATAAGAAGTGGAAGCTTGGACAAATAACAAGGGAAGAATATAAGATCACTGTTTGAGCATGCAGGGATGAGGTCAGGAAGGCGAAAAAGCAATTAGAGTTGTAGCTGGCAAGGGATGTGAAGGGTAACAAGAAGGGTTTCTACAAGTATGTTGGTAGCAAGAGGAAGATCAGGGAAAGTGTGGATCCCTTACTGAATGGGGGAGGCAACCTTGTAACAGAAGATGCAGAAAAGGCTGAAGTGCTTAATGCCTCTTTTGCATGTCTTCACAGGCAAGATCAGCTCCCAAACTATTCATCGGGCAGCACAGTTTGGGGAGGAGGTGAGCAGCCCCCAGTGGTGAAAGAACAGGTTACGGACTACCTAGAAAAGCTGGACGTATACAATTCCATGGGGCTGGATGGGGTGCACCCACAGGTGCTAAGGGAGTTGGCTGATGTGATTGCAGAGCCATTGGCCATCATCTTTGAAAACTTATAGTGATTGGAAAAGGTCAAAGTGCCCATATTTAAGAAAGGGAAAAAGGAAGATCGAAGGAATTACAGACCAGTCAACCTAACATCAGCCCCCAGAAAATCATGGATAAGATCCTCAAGGAATTCATTTATAAGCACTTGGAGGATAAAAATGTGATTGCGAACAGTAAGCATGGATTCACCAAGGGCAAGTCATGCCTGTCCCCCTGTGGCTGATTGCTGAGCTGGCAGGGTGTGGGCCCCCCCCCCCCCCATGTGCTCGGCAGTGGACCACTTCCAGTGCTTCTGGTCCAATTCCAGTCCACTTCCAAGTTCACTGCCAAGCACACAGGGGCCCCTCCTGCACTCCTGTGGGATGTTCCATCTGCCCCACCATCATAGCATTCACGAGCTGCGCCTGGTACCTCAAGGTATGTAGGAAAAAAACATTTAAAGCTGTGTCTATGACTGAATAGCTGATTCTCCAAACTGTTGGCTACAAATGTCCAACTCGAGGTCCTTAAAATTCTAGTTTATTAGGCAGATTGAAACACTGTAATCATAAACCTTGGGGCTGGTCCCCACATACACACACACACACACACACACACACACACACACACACACACACACAGAGTAGCAGGCTACAGAGTCAGGTATACCTATCCTACAAGCGCTGGAGTCTGTCGTTGAGGCTTCTTTCAGTGTGGTGTTATCTTCCAGAAGGGGGTTGCTGGCTGGTCCTTCTGGCTGGACAGGTCTGGTCGAGTTGGAGATCAAGAGGGTGCCACTGAGGGTCACTTTTCACTGCCTTTTATCTGTCCCCGGCAGACTTTGGTGACTCCCCAGTTTTCAGGTTTGCCCAATCCAGGGGTCGTTGACCCTCGTGGGACTTCCCCCCCCCTCGGTGACTACTGGATGGCATCTGTCAGCCCCAGGGGTTGTCCGCATTAACGTGCAGGTTTGGGAGTCCGTTGATGAATTTTGAATAGGGCTCTGGGAGTGGTCGATGTGGAGATATTCAGCCCAAAAGTTTGTCTCTGGCGTTGATTAACTCAGGCCAGGGCTTCTAGCCCTTGATCAGTGACGTTTAGAGATTTCCCGGATGTTACATTGTCTTCTATTGAGTTCTTCCATTGGTTGATCTGTGGCTTCCAGGTGATAATTGCTGCCTGCTTCCATGTTACACATTCAGTCATGTTACACATTCAATCACTGATTCACTCACTCTTTCAGGGGCCAGCCTGATACAAGGAAGAGCAGTTTGATTCCTACCCTTGTTAACATTGTTACAATGTATAACTTACTAAAGCACATTTAGTTGAAAGTTGAAAGGTGAGGAATATAAAATATAAGCTACAAATGCCATGGCACACAAATAGATAAAAATACCAAACTACAAGGGGAGATAAAATGCACACATACAAATTTTAAAACACAATTCCTTATCTTAAAGTGAAAGAGAGAGGAAGGAAGAAAAGGTAGAAAAAGAGAAACGTATCCAAAGAGGGGAAAGCAAATGCAGGCAAGAGGAAAAGGGGGGTTTCTGCTACAAAATCAGCATCGAATCTTCAGATTCAGCCAAATCAAACTGGGACAGTGATCTGAATCAATGAATCGAATCATTGTCCCCAATTTGGGCCAAATCCAAATCGAATATGGCCTATTTCATACACCCCTATTGGGAAGCCCTGGCAGGAAGATAAGAAGCAGAAGTTTCTTTCTAGTCTGAGCTAAGTAGGAGCTGCAGTCTTAGGTAAAATGCAGGGTAAGATTATACTGTTGTTCTGATATTCTCTTTTGTTTGTTTCTTCTCATATCTGTCTTTATCTCAACTTATGGTTCCTGGCAGGGGAGAATCCAGGCTGTGTGCAATTGCACTCCTCTGATTCCTGTTCCACCCAAAGTTTAAAATGAAGTAGCTGGTAGTGGGAGTAGCATTTCTATTCAGGCAGAAGCAAGGGAGTCAATTAAGGTTCTGGCAATTATAATGCACCTGATTCCTTCAAAAACCTCCATTTCACAGGTGTTAACAAACCTCTCTTCTTTTTAAAGGTCTTTAATGGTTCCATGAATCAAGCTATCCTTTTTTTTGCAATTCCGGGTAATATAAATCCTATTTCACATCCCTGATGACTGCTTTTAACTCTGGCTAAAAACGTTAACTCAGGTATGGAAATACCTTTCAGTGAAGCACTGGATGCACTGTCACAATGCTCAAGAAGGCTAGATTTTGTTTTATGAATCTAAAAGAGAGATGCATTTAATTCTAATAACTACAGGATTAATAAAACATCTTGTGATTATTCTTGCCTAGCTTGTTATGTTTTTATACATAATATAACAAATTAATGCACACTCCAGTAAAGTTATATTTGTTTTTGCTTCAATCTTAAATGGAACATAGCCCAAGGCCTCTCACCTACCAGCAAAGTTTCTAGTTTCTTTTTAAACTGAAGAAAAAATGTATGTTTTGGGATATGTGATAATTCACTGTACAATCTACATCCCCCTTGCCAAAACCCTAGATCTGCCCATGGTTACTGATTTCTTATGATTGTTTGGTTGTTTTCTTTTTCTATAATAAACGTTTTGTTATCTTTTAAAGTTGTTTATTGTCAGGGTGTGAATGCAGAGTATTGACCATGTAGGCAGGCCCTTTTTCAGAAGGGTGGGGATGGGATCCACCTTTTCTGAGCACATTACCAGGCAAAGTCCCCTCTGCTAAGAACTGGCAAGACCTTAGTGAGACAGGTACAGCCAAGGTGCCAGAGATCAGGAAAGGGGCATTTGGGGCAACTCAGTTTGTTCTTAGTGATCAAGTAGCAGACAGCAGAGAGGGGTTTGGAATGGAAAATACCTCAGAAGGTTTGAGAACACCCCTGGAGTGTGCCTCTGGTCACATCTGTGTTCAGGGTGTGTCAGAGTCCTCTTTGTGAAACTTATTAAACATTCCTCCTAAGATTCACTTGCACTTCTAAACTTGACAACTAAAGATTAATGAGTCAGCAATAAAGTCCTGGCTAGAACTGCTAGAGAACAATAATTCTGCTTCATCATAAACTTTGAGTTTAACAATTAGTTTCATTCAACATCAGGAAAGTAAAGACTTTTCAATTTATTTATTTATTTATTTATTTTTTATGGAAAAACAGACGAAAACTCACAATAGTAAATAGCCCAGTGATTAGAGCAGTCACTTGCAAGAAGAATGAACTGCACAAGTCCTAAGAAAAGAAGTCCTAGAGAGGATGTAGAATCTCATCATTTGGAGTTTTTAACTGCAGGTCAGACACATGTGTCTGGGATGGTTTAGACAGCCATGATCCTTTCAAAAAGAGGTTTTAGACTAGATCAAATATTGAAGTAGACTGTGTAACTTCTGAATGACCTGGGGATGCACACTGCACTGGTCATGGATCCTGGGCCATATAGCATGTGGCTTCTCTAGAACACCCCCCACATGGCTAGCACAGCACTCCCATTGTGTAGGCAATGTAAATGCCCACCCCCAGCACTGTCATATAAGCAGTGTGCTCACCAGGTCCCTTCTGGTCATGCTACCCTGTCCTAGAGACCCTGGCCACTGCAGCTACAGGAGCAACATAGGCAGCTCTGACCAGCTAAAAGCCCACTGGCCATACAGTAAGCTCTCATGGGTTAAATGAGCATCACAAGTCCCCACTTGCGTAGCCCTAGGCAAAATAATCCCTTGAGGCTCTCACCTGCCTTATTATGATCCTAAATTCCTGCTCAATACAAATCAGAAAACAACTGGAAAGTTGGTCTCCTTTTCCCCTTTGGACTCATGAAGCTATGTCAATCTCTGACTCCATATCAAGATCTTTTGGAACTGTTCTATGTTGTCTAAATAAATAGTCACAAGGACAGACACTCTGTAGTTTGGTGGTTATGGCACTTGCAGTACTTCTGCAGAAAGCACCACAAGACATGTATCTTTTGATACAAATTCCTGTTCTAAATCAGTGTACTTGGGTCAGGTCCCCATATTACCAGCTGAGAGCCCTAATCACGGCACTATTTGCTACTCAAGAGGAACTCCCTTTCCTTCTCCCTTAAGTTTCTCCTATAAAACTTTTGATTTTTGACAAAGGGGGCATTTTGATAGAAAAAAAAATGTTCCATAAAGAAAATTCCCAAAAAGATCCAGTTCTAGCTAAATTTTCTTTTGTAAGTACAACAGTTTCAATTACCAAAAACCATGAGCTAGCATTTTTGGCTGCCATATTTGCTTCACAGTTGTTACAATATGTTATTCTCTAAAACACTATTGAATACCTTGGCAGCTGCTTTTTTGACTGTTTCCATTAGTGTCACTCAGGTACATAAACTAGAATATGATATAAAAAATATAGAAGTCACTTACTGGTCATTGACTCGGGGTTACAGAGTAACAAGGGCGGGGGGGGGGGGGGGAGTGGAAGTTCTAAGCTACTGCCTACAAGCTATCACCTATTTTTCTCCAATAGTTCATGAATAATATGCTTTCTGGTGAGTGGCAAAAATTCAACATAGCTTGCTATGGATTTTTTCAAGGGACCATATTTCTGTCGCTTTTCAGTCTCAACTAAACAGAACATAGGACTCACAGTTTTTGCAAGACTGTCAAAACACAGTCCTGAGTTCGCTTTTATAACCTGCAGACTTGCAGCAATCTGCTTACTCTATTATGGTAAAATTACAGCAAACAGTCTGAACAGACCTCAGCTTCACTACATAAAAAATAAAGTTTGGATGCCTTAAAAAGATCTATGGCCATGTTGTAATCTCCAGAAGTCTGTCAACTCAGGAGAGGATGAGTAATTTGACAGATTGGTCTGAAATGCTCTGGTCACAAAGATCTCCAAGAAAAAAAAAAAAAAGGATGGTAGAAGGGCAGGTTCTTTTTACTTTCTCCTTTTTTCTTTTTTTGTCTTTCCTTTTTCCACGGCTGGTGCATAGTTTGTTTCAGCACTTGTCATCTTGCTCACACCTACCTCCAATCTGTTCCTTCTTCCCCTTATCTTTCATTTACAATGGACCTGCTTCTTGCTGTTTCTCAGCATGAAGTGCTATGTGAGCTGAAAAACAATCTATGCCCTCTCTGCACAAAGCCTGAATAATCGGGCTTCATGTGCAGCACTCTTCAGGGCTAGGTGGATTGAGTTCACCCTGCAATCCACAGGCAGTCTGAAAGCACAGCCCTTCTGCAGCTATTACTCAACTATAAACTGGTACATAGTGCAACTTCCTGTGCACCCCTAGTACAAAATCTTCACCACTGGATTATCATGACTCTTCCGTGAACACCCTCTTTGCTGGCTCTCCTACTGAGTCCCTCTATAAGCATGTTGGCAATGTTAAAGACTTTTTGGTGTAACTTTCACCTATAGAAAAAGTCCCATCTAGCAGAAGATTTATTATATGGTAATTTGGGGAATATGTTTTATGGTGACAAAAATAGTGTTTCCTGTAGTTTAGGTTGCCTGAGAGGTTCCATAAGCAGATGTTGAATGAAGAAGGGTTGAAGAAGAGGTATTAGAAGACGGAATTAAGATGGCATGCCTGTGGTCAATACTAGGGTGGGGGGCTGTGAGTGAAGGTGGGTTGAGATGAGATATAGAACAGCTACTGGTCAGAGGTCCAAACCAAGAAGCTAAGAAAGGGTGGGGAACACGACTAAGTTATGTACCAATAGTGGTAGTGAATAGGCCTGTGTGAAGCGCTAGTATTCACTTTGGATTTAGATTCAGCTGATTCGGGGGACAGTGATTCGATCTGGTGATTTGAATCACTGTCCCGATTTGAATCTCCAAATCAGTCAGGCCAGGCACATCCCCCACCCCTCTCCCAGCCCTGCAATGGCTGCCCCAGCTCCCGGCACCTGGAAAAAAAAAAGCCCCAACTCAGTGAGTGCTGCCGGGCATCCCCAGGGGTACCCCCATGGTCCCCTCTCTCAGCCCCACCTCCCCTGCCCCTAGTACTTACCAGCTTGGAGTCATGGTGACTGCCTGAATCAACAAAGCTCTCTGAA
This sequence comes from Alligator mississippiensis, assembly GCF_030867095.1. Lineage (NCBI taxonomy): Eukaryota > Metazoa > Chordata > Crocodylia > Alligatoridae > Alligator > Alligator mississippiensis. The sequence continues at coordinate 63,392,580 of NC_081825.1, forward strand.
TCTTTTCCAAAGATTCACAGAGCTTTGAATTAATTTGGACCTTTAGGTTGGTCCCCTGATTCAATTTGGATTTGGAGATTCGGCCACTAAATTGAGCTGAATCTCCTCCAAATCAAATCACCAACCGAAGCTTCACACAGCCCTAGTACTGAAAGATAAATTGTCAAACAATCTTTCTGTAACTACCTGCCTCATTTATTACACAACTTCTGAAAAAAATGAATCACAGCTCCTACAGACAACAACTTCCTTCACTACACAGCCCTAATTAATCCCCAGAGTACAGTCTATTCTGAGCATCAAATGAGGCAATGCTCTTGTGGAAAACAATATTATGCAACCCCATAAATAAAGGCAGTGTATATGCATTATGAAACAAGAAGGCCAAATTAAAGTTTCACATATAACCCTGTTTCTGGATTTTTTCAACTTTTGATTGCTTGACTTTCACTTCAGTGTTCTTTTAATGTCTCTGTAAGTAGTTTTCTGAGCAATATCTTTGTATGGTTATATATATATTATATATATATATATATATATATATATATACACACACACACACACACACACACACTTTTCCATTAACTGATAAGAAGTTAACAAGCATCACTGGTATGCCCAGGGTTAAAGTGTCAGCCAAATATTCAGCAAATTACTGTTCAGACAGAAAATCAGTCCCATGTTATCTTATTCCTATTTTTTTTCTACTGAGAAGACACCTCCACGATGCTTCAAACCAAAAGAATTTTTTCTTGGGCAAACACTAGCAGCAGAGGATGAATCCCAATTCTATCCTTGTATATTAGTAATTTCAAAATCTAAAGAGAACCATTCATTTTCAATAACGTTATATAAACTCCATTTGGTATGCTAAAAAGTAGAATGAAAGATGCACATTTGCTGTCTACTACCTATTATACTAACCAGTGAGAAAAACTAAAGAAAGTATGAAGTACCATTCTTTTACAGTTACTAGGTAGGGCTACTACTCGAGGGGAAACATTACTAGGGAAGTGACTTAAAGAAGTAGCAATGCTGGCAACAACAGTGGAGGGAATCTGGATGGAAAATAAACATTAAAAATAGGCTTAATTAAAACCATATCAAATCTAGTCACTAACAGTGATAAATTGTTCTGAATTGCCCGAGTTTTTCTAACAATTACAAGATATAAACATAAGATCAATAATTTTCTTATATCCTACTGCCTATGTTAAGTTCACTTTATGAGACTTTGGAAATAAAGCAATACGCCTACCCATCTTTCACTCTTTCAATACAAATGCTAATAGAAAATGTTCTTCTAAATGTACATAAAGTACTTTGCAGTAATAATCTGCATGTACTTTTGTAAAAATCTTTTTGTATCCCAAAAAGAGGCATCATTCTTTAAATGCTTATATTCTCCAGCTGAAAATACTTCATTGCTGTTGACTCTGATCCAACTACATCTTTAGCTTATTAGTTTATTTCAGTAGCAATTCCAGTAGATTGAAGGTTTTAAACACAAATAGTCTTAGATGCCATTTACTTAATTCCTAATCTCACATAATACATACCCTCATGTATATCTTTAAGCTCCCAAGGGAGAAGACAGGGTTAAGATGCATTTTACAAACTAACTAAACTACCTGAGATTTAGTTAGTCTCTAATGGTATTTATACATGTACTCCAGGAGTGTGTGTGTGGGGGTGCATTTTAATTAGAGCGGTTTCAAGAACCACTCTAATTAAAGTACCTGGGCATTACGTGTATCAGTGTCCCCATGCTGAAGAACAGCAGCAAGGGCCCTTTAACTAAAGCTCATTGAATGAGGTGTAGTTAAAGTGCCCCTACTTCCATTTTTCAGTGTGGGGATGCTGATACACATGACACTAGAGTCTGCTGGTGCATGGTAATAACCACACTCCAGCAGACCAGGCTCTCTGCACATGTATAAGCACTCTACAGTTCCCTAACCTAAGACCCTAAGGTGCTCTACCCTGCCTCCTTCTTGACTTCAGACTAGCACAGCTAACTGTAAGTAGGGATCTACTTAAATTGCAGTGAGACAAAGGGTTTTTTACAGACCACTTGTGGCACACGGACCCAATTTCGTAGGTGATTCATGGTGGCCACATCTCTCACTGCCAATTGGTGCTGGAATACTTTCACTCTCCTGACTGGTACCTTTACTTAGTCTACATCAGTAGCTCAGCCTCTCAGTAGCTCTCACTCAAATCACGTGTTCTACAGCTACAGTGATTGATGCACTTTCTTTGTATTCCAGTAAGCATTTTATTTTGGGGGAAGGGGGCGGGCCAATTTCACAGGAAATCACAGCCAATGCCATTTTTCAGAGATCACTATTTTTCACAATTTTTGTGAAAATCATGAAATTGTGATTTAAGTAGGTCCCTAACTATAAGCTTGTGAGTGGCCAGTTAAGTTATCCAGTGCTTCAGTTAAGCACTGGATATCAGTGCTTCAGTTATCCAGTGCACATATTAAGTATAATTTAGAAGTGTGGTCTTAAACATAAAACTTTTTCTCTTTAGCCCTACTAGTAAAGTTACCTGTTTGGTTATATGTTTCCCAGAGAAAATATTTACTAAATTTGGAGAATTCTAAGAAAAGTGCGATACTGACGCAACCTGTAAACAGCATTCTAAAATTCTGAATTATAAATTTGATATATTAGTGTTTCTACAAAACCTACAACCTTGTATGTAAGAACTTTTTAAAAATACTTATGGTCTCCATTTTACACTGTGATTCAGTACTTTTTGTAAATTAATGCACTTTTATGTATATATTTACAGATATCAAGTACTATAGTTATTTCAATAAAAAATGAGTCAAAATATATACGAGAGATTCAACCATCTTGAAAAAAAAAACTGTAAAGACTGTCAGCTCAGAATGGGATAGTGTTCCCCCATCAATCAATAAAGTTGATTATGCAGCCTTATAAACTATCAGGAAACAATGTACTGTAGATTTGGTATAAACAATAGAATTAACTTCCAGCTGGGCAGCAGTTAGGTCAACATTTTATATTTTCTTTTCGGAAGTGCAGAAACAAAAACAACTTCGGTGTTTACAGAATATATCAGGTAATTAATGGGCATTCAAAAACTCACTGAGAATGTACAAGTATTTAAAAATTTGACTAACTGCAGCATAGGAGGAATAAACAGGCCAGTTTACAGATGAGTTTGCTAGGAAGATCTGCTTGAATGAGGGGCAGCCAGACAGAGGCAGTGGATTAAGAGACCCTGAGAAATGCCTGGAGGACAATGCCAGATTCACTGCTATCTCTTCCTCTGTTTGCACTTGTGAGGCCTCTGTCCAGACAGGACAGCTCACTGTTGAGGCTTCCATGCAGGTCCTGGTTTAGCGCTGTGGAGACTGAGGCTCTCAGGTGACTTCCATCAACAGACAGGAGGGTGGGTGCCTGCAATGTGAGTGGTGCCTCCTTGTGGTTTCCCTCAGAAAGCAGGCAAGAGAACTACAGGGAAAGGTGACAAGGCTCTGAAGCATCCTCCTCCATGAGGTCTTAATTGAATCAATGCTGGAGGAGACTTCTAGGTGTGCGGAGGAAAGAATGCCAAAAGGAAGCACTAGAGAAGGAAGAGGACATGGTAAAAGCTGGAAGCTTGTGAACTCTGGCAGTAAGCAGAACTCTTCATCTCCACCTGCAGCAGTTTGCCTGGAGAAAAGATATGGAGCCCTAGTAGCAGAAGAGGAAGAGCACATTCCATTGGTGAAGGAAGCCAAGCTAGGCAAACCCAAGGTTGGAAAGATCAAGACCACTACCACCAAAAATCAATGGGTGGTTGTGGTTGGTGACTCCCTTCTGCAGAGAATGGAGGCATCCATCTGCTACCCCACCCTCTTGCCTCAGGAGGTCTACTGCTTGCCCGGAGCCTGGATCTGAGATGTCACCGAAGGATTACCAAGACTCATTCGGCCCTCTGACTACTACCCCATGCTGCTCATCCATGTGAACACTAATGAGACCCTAACCAGATCAGAAGTGACTATAGGGCGAAAGGGTGAAAGGGATGGAGGGCTCAGGTGGTGTTCTCTTCAGTCCTTCCAGATAAGGGGAAGGACCCAGTCAGGAGCAGACACATCCTGCTGATCAATGCATGACTGTGTGGATGGTGTCACCAGCAGGGTTTGCCTTCTTCAACTACAGGATGTTGTTCCAAGAAGAAGGATTGCTAGGAAAAGATGGGATCCATCTGATGAAGAGAAGGAAAAAACATTTTTACAGACAGTCTTGCTAACCTAGTGAAGAGGGCTTTAAACTATATTTGCTGGGGAATGGAGACTAAAGCTGTGAGGTTAGTGGGTGAGCTGAAGGAAGCAAAGCAGGAAGGGACAGCAGGGGAGACCTTTTCATTCTTCCTGACAAGGTAGGCCAATCAATCAGCTTGTTACCTCAGGTGTCTTTACATGAATACATGAAGCCTGGGAAACAAGTATGAAGAAGTGGAAGGCCTTGCATAGTCACAGTGCTATGACATGATTGGAATAACAGAGACTTGCTGGGATAGCTCTCATGACTGGAGTGCTTTTATAAATGGGTATAAGCTATTCAGGAAGGACAGGCAAGGAAGAGGAGGAGGAGGTGTTGTTCTTTATGTAAAAGAGCTATATGATTGCTCAGAACTCCAGTATTAAACCAGAGACAGGCCAGTTGAAAGTCTCTGGGTTAGGGTTAATGGGTAGATCAACAAGGGTGATGTCATGGTGAGTGTGTGCTACAGACCACCAGCCCAGGAGGATGAGGTGGATGTGGCTTTCTTCAAACAGCTAAAGCAAGTTTCCTGATTACAGGCTCTGGTTCTGAAGGGGGACTTTAATCACCCTGACATCTTCTGGGAAAGCAATACAGCAGTGTGCAGGAAATCCAGGAAGATTTTGGAGAGTGTTGGGGACAACTTCCTAGTGCAAGTGTTAGAGGGGCCATGCTCTTTTTGACCTGCTGTTCACAAGTAGGGAAAAATGGGTGATGAATGTAAAATGTGGATGTCAACTTGGGCAGCAGTGACCACAAGATGATTGAGTTCAGGATCCTGGGGAAAGTAAGGATGGAAAGCAGCAGAATATGCATCAAGGACTTCACAAAAGTAGGCTTTGACTCACTCAGGGAATTGATGGGTAAGGATCCCCTGGGAGGCCAGTCTGAGGGGAAATGGAGGCCAGGAGAGCTGGTTCTACTTTACAGAAACCTTACTGAGGGCACAGGAACATGCCATTCCAATGTCCAGAAAGAATAGCAAGTATGGCAGAAGACCAGCTTGGCTTAGCAGGGAGCTCTTTAGTGAGCTAAAACAGAGAAAAGAAGCCTTACAAGAAGTAGAAACTTGGACAAATGACTAGGGAGGAGTATAAGAGTGTTGCTCTGGCATGCAGGGATGATAATCAGGGAGGCCAAAGCACAGTTAGAGTTGCAGCTAGCAAGGGATGTGAAGGGTAACAACAAGGTTTTCTAAAAGTATGTCATCAACAGAGGAGAATCAGGGAAAGTGTGGGTCCTTTACTAAATGGGGGAGACAACCTAGTGACAGAGGATGCAGAAAAGGCTGAAGCACTTAATACCTCAGTGTTCACAGGCAAATTCACTTCCCAGACTTCTGCACCTGCAAATACAGTTTGGGGAGGAGGTCAGCAGCCAACAATGGCAAAAGAACAGGTTAAGGACTATTCAGAGAATCTGGATATGTACCAATCTATGGGGCTGGATGAGATGCACCTGAGGGTGCTGAAGGAGTTGGCAGATGTGATTGCAGAGCTACTGGCCATTATATTTGAAAAGTCACGGTGTTTGGGTGAGGTCCCAGATGACTGGTAGAAGACAAAACTAATGCCCATGTTTAAGAAAGGGAAAAAGGAGGATCCAGGGAACTACAGACTGGTCAGCCTCACATCATCCCCTGGAAAAATCATGGAGGAAGTCCTCAAGGAATGAATTTATAAGCACTTGGAGAAGAAGGTGATTAGGAACAGTCAGCATGGATTCACCAGGGGTTGGTCATGTCTTGTCCAACATGTCATGTCATGTCATGTCTTGTTCAACAGTTGAACATGAGCCGGCATAATTAACTATATATCAAGATAAAGAGATATCCCATAATCACTTATACATGAGCCGGCAGTGTGACGAAGCCATCAGAAAAGCCAATGGCACTTTATCGTGCATCAGCAGATGCATGACAAATAGGTCCAGGGAGGTGATACTTCCCCTCTATAGGGCGTTGGTCAGACCGCAGTTGGAGTACTGCGTGCAATTCTGGGCGCCGCACTTCAAGAAGGATGCGGATAACCTGGAGAGGGTACAGCAAAGGGCAACTCATATGGTCAAGGGCCTGCAGACCAAGCCCTACGAGGAGAGACTAGAGAAACTGGACCTTTTCAGCCTCCGCAAGAGAAGGTTGAGAGGCGACCTTGTGGCTGCCTATAAGTTCATCACGGGGGCACAGAAGGGAATTGGTGAGGATTTATTCACCAAGGCGCCCCCGGGGGTTACAAGAAACAATGGCCACAAGCTAGCAGAGAGCAGATTTAGACTGGACATTAGGAAGAACTTCTTCACAGTTCGAGTGGCCAAGGTCTGGAACGGGCTCCCAAGGGAGGTGGTGCTCTCCCCTACCCTGGGGGTCTTCAAGAGGAGGTTAGACGAGTATCTAGCTGGGGTCATTTAGACCCAGCACTCTTTCCTGCTTATGCAGGGGGTCGGACTTGATGATCTATTGAGGTCCCTTCCGACCCTAACATCTATGAATCTATGAATCTATGAACCCTAATGCTTTATGAGTCTATGATTTGGATACTACATAAAAAGCAGCTTTCATTTTTAATAAGGTAACATATAAACAGAACTATTTGTGGTACAGCTAACTGTAGGATAGCATAAAACCCCTAAATTCAATTTGTGTTCATAATTCTAGTCATACTTAACAGAGAATAAAGTATGCCTGACTACTGCTGCTCTATATGTAGATATCAATAATTTCCCAGAAAATATTCCTGGGACATCAGTCAAGAGGCATTTTTCTTTCTTGTTTCATATTTCTAATTTGAGGTCTTAATTCTGTAATTGTGACACACAAAGAATTTGCATTTACTTCAGTGAACGTTTTGCTTATAACGTGCTTCCAGGATTGAGATTTTCATCATATGGCAGTAGAAGGCCCCAAATCTGGAAAGAATCTGTATTCAGAACAGCACTGAAGCACTTGTTAAGTCCCACTAATATTCTGTTTAAAACATATTTAAATGCTGTAGTGTAACTCGGGTGTGTTGAGTGGGAGTGCAGGCCATGAGGGGTTGCCAGAATCCCCCCACTTGGGGCTCTTTGCCATGGCAGGGGCAGCCTAGCCATAGCAGCCACCCTGCAGCCAGCAGTATCTAGCCAAATCCACTCCCCACCCCTCCCCTTCCCTGCCTACAGCACACCTCTCCCCCAACCCACTTTCTTTTCTCCCCACTACTCAGGTGCTCAATAAGCTTTCTATATCTTTGTTTGAGTACTTTCTTAAATCAGAGCAAAATTAAATGCTATAAATGATGGATGCAGAATTAAGGATTTAGATATCTTTTACATTCAGGGAGAATCAATGATGGAAAGATATATTGCTCTCCTGATGGGGTACTCAAAGTCTTTATTGTTGGAAATTCAAAACTGTAATTTATATTCTCATAGGATTCACAAAACAAACCCATGTATAGTAATCCCCACTGAGTTTCACACATAATTAACTATATATCAAGATAAAGAGATATCCCATAATCACTTATACATCTATGAGGAATGCATGGACTTATCTGGATGTATATATGTAACTATTTGGGCTGCTTTTAGTTTTGCATTTAAAATAAATGCTGCTACTATAATGGATAGGCAGGATATGATTTATGCCTTTCTTTAGAACATATGTAAATTGGTGAAACAAGACTTATTTTAAGGCTTTTCATTCTATTTTTATTACTCCAAGAAGACCTAAGTAAATAGCAATCATTGGCTAATTGCTTTTATTACCTGGAAAAAAAAAATAAGCACTACAGTCCTTGAAAGCCTATAAAGGTACTTCATATAAGAAAGTTGGGGTTTTTTTAGTTTTGATTTTTTTTTTTTTTTTTTTTTTTTTTTTTTTTATGTTTCACAATATGGGTCTCTCCTTGGCAAACAGACTTTGCTAAGCAACCTGTCCCTTCAGGTTAGAAAATGTTACACATAGTACTGTTGAACTCTCAATTCATTTGAAAAAATTAAAAAAAAAAAGCCCAATCCCTTAAAATCTTTGCTATTTAATCAAGACTGAAAAGAAAGAGTTAGGAAGATGAAGTACAATATTGTTCAAAGTATTATAGGAAGCTGAAATACAATATTGGTCAAGGTATAAAGCCCAAAGTATGCTGGAATCCAGAAGTGTCTCAGCAGGTACACAAAGGCAGCATTAAAGATTTAGGTATCTCTACATTCAGGGAGAATCAAGGTTGTTAAAATACCTCCTTTATTGAAATTGAGCAATACAATTTTGATGAAATATACAAATAAAACTTGCTAGTGTTCTTAAAAGATCTGACTAAAAGTGCAATTTAGGAGTGCAGGGAATTTACTAGCATTATTATTATTATTTACAAATCGTGGTCAGTTTCTGCCCTGGGTTCTTTCAAAGAAGCACTCCATGCTGTTCTCTTTTTGCTGGCTGCCAGCGGTTCCCAGGGACTGTTTTAGCAGATGAGAACCACCAGAGTAAGGGGTGTGGGGACACCCACTGTTTTGACAACTGGAAGGAGTAGTAACGTAAGAGCCACTGGGCAATCATAATCTCATAAGAGATGGATTTACCTTTTCAATACCTTTCAGTCTCTCTGGTGAAAAATAGCCTTAATGAAGGACCATTTTTAAATTTTCCTTCTCCCAAACTTCACTTGTAATAAACCCTTCCAGAATCCTCATTCTCCAAACTTTCCTCAACTTACTGAAGTGCTTCAAAAATCCTGGAAAAGTGTTACTTCTTTATTAGTAAGATATTTACTATCTTTAATAGTAAGATATTTGGTTTTAGTTTTATGCTAGGTGGCAGTGAGTGCATCTACACGAGCCATTTACTGTGGAACTGCCTAATTATCTCTACAGAAAAATGTCACCATCTACATACGTGATGCTATTAGGATGGAGCAAACTAATTAACTCTGCTGCAGGACAGTAGTTGTAAATACAAGTACTATTCTTTGGTGGAGTTCTTTACTCCACAGCAATGCACGTGTAGACAATTATGGGGCTGGCTAAGGCATGAGGGTGCTTCAGTGCAGGGGCTGCCTCCCAGTTAGACTGACACTGGAACACCTTCGTGCCCCAGCCAGCCCCTTCTGCAGCACGTTGAGCCCAGTTGGAGCAACCCCAGGCTGGCAGGCTGACCCCCAGGTCAGCATTCCCTCTAAGCTGTGCAGCATGCACAGCCACACAGGTGCACCTGGCAGCACGGCATGAGTGCACCTGCATGACTGCACATCTTATAGAGAATGCTGCCCCAGCTCAACGTGCTGTGGTGCTAGGTGCACATGTAAATTTGGTGTCTGGGAACAATAAACTCCAGTGTGATATGTACTGCAGTTTATTGCTTCATGCTAATAGCAAATGTGGACATATCCAGTGAGCACCTACGTTGCCAACAGTGGTTGTCTCTGAATTTTAAAATGTCTTAAAGGCTGTTCTATAGCCCAGATATGATGGGAGATGGAGCTAATTAAGGGCACCGTGATTCTGCTTCTTAGTTGGGCTGAGTAACTATGAATAACTAGTCAGAAATCTTTCTAGCAGTCAAAGCTTACTCTCATGTAGCTTACTCTCATACATCTATTTATTCATTGATTTGATTTACATACTGCCATTCTTGACAAAGGGTCTGGGAAGCTTACAGAATAACATAGAAAAAATGTATTAAAGCAAGTAGAACACAGTATGAACTAAAAGCTCCCTAAAAAATAAACCAGCCAAACCTGATTTGCTAAATGCCTAGCCAAATAAAAAGGTCCTACAGTGCTTCCTGAAGATGTCCAGGCTCTGGCAGGCCTAAAGGAGTACCTAAGGAGGGAAGTACCAAAGCTAAGGAACAACTAATGAGAATTTCCTCCTATGTGTTTTTGCCAAGTAAGCTCAGCACACCAGTGGTAGTACTGTAGTAGAAGGTTGTACTTCTAGGATTTGATTCATCCTCTCCTTGACAGTGTTCTCAAATAGAATATAAAAATAGAGTGTAATTATCTAAGAGATTCCATTAAAATGATAAAAACAGGCATATAAAACTTTCTGGGTCTATTCACAGTGTGAAGTGAATGTAACATTTGTTTTTACTGTACTTAAACATTGTATTCCACAAATACACTGCTATGTTCCTCACCTGTATTTCATGATAAAAATTATGTTTATAAGCTTTATTACTTCTGGAAATAAAAAGGATAATGCTACAAGAACTCTTTTTTTAAATACATTCAAGGTAGCCTTGGCTATATGTACCGATGTTCTTGACCAAGCTATTTTTAATTTTAAAAAAACCCCAACAACAACAAAACACACAACCCCCACCCCCAAACCTCTATTTTGCAGCCAACTTAAAGATCTCAAATGTCTAAAATAAGGCATGATGCCTAATAACATTAGATAGATGTCCATCCAAACCACCAAGATTAACTTCAACACTCACCTGTATTGTCCCAGCTACTCCAGTCCTGGATCCTTCTGAACAGAGACAGACAATTGTGCCATATTTGGTAGCAAGGCATTTTTCTGATGTGAAGTGGTGACCACTGGAAACAGATTGAGAACAAACTTGTTCGGGGTGCAACCTATGCTGGATGACAGCCAAGGTCATTTGGAGGTAAAAGGCTAGTACACTTGCTCTTTCTGACCAGGCAGTGCTGTGGCTGCTTAATATCTACTCAAAGCCACAATCACCTTCTGATCTGAGGAGCAGGTGACTTGGCGATTCTTTCAGCTGCTGGTAACTTTGTCACAAAATTTCTTGTAAAAGTTGAAATATAATGGATTAAACCATATTCTAAATCACCAAAACAATTCACCTTGCCCTTTTAAAAATTGTCTGTATGCATCATTATCAATCAAAATGGCTTCTAATGACAGTGCTGGATCTTTAGGATTATCTTGGCACCAGTAACTGAATGTTTCTGATAAAATAGTAGAAAAATTATTAGAAATTCAAAGGCAGACAAGGTTATTTAGGTAAATCTGATATCTGTCATTAGACCAACTCAAATAGTTGGAAAAAAAATTATTCCTAGCAAGCTTTCGGGTTTAAACAAAGCTTTCTCAAGAAGAATTTTTCCAACCATTTGAGTTGGTCTAATAAAAAGATACCGGATTTACCAAAGAACCTTGTCTGCCGCTGTCCTTAGACCAACACAACTACAACCCACACTTCTTAGAAATTCAAAGGAATTCCAGTTAAATACACAAATGTGATTTTCCAAAGCCTTAAAGTCCAATAACTCAGATTGAATGTGATGCTACCTGTTATTAAGAAAAGTCCGATATAGTTACAATGAGCAGCATATAAAAGAGAGACATTTTACTGGTTTACATTTCCTTGCTTATTACCCCTTTCTCACACTCTAATATAAATTAACAGATCAAAAAGCCACCATAGTTATGATAATAGCATTCATTCCAATGTGTACATTTCTTCTAAGGAGAAAAAAGGAGAAAAAGTACAGCCTTGAATTATATTTATGTTTTTATTAAATTGCTTTTCACATCCAGAAGATTAACACACACTGTATTCAGACTCAAATATAAAGGTGAGATGTTAGGTTAAAACATAGCTAATCATTCCAAAAAAGGTTTCTTCTAGTCAGAAGGTATAATTATTCTATCTTATAACTATATATATATATATATATATATATATATATATATATATATATATATATAAAAAAGCAATACACACACACACACCCCCCCCCCCTGTAAAATGAGAAGCACTGGATAGTCACTAATACTATTTGCTGAATGTTTGTTAAAAAGGAAATGTTGCTGAAGAGTGGATTTTGTTTCTGTCAAATGGGCTGTACTGTAATATCAGTCGACTACTCCGTTATCACATCTGATCAAATGAGAGACTGACCAGCTTCTCTTTAAGCTTAACGGTGACCATTCAGTTAGAAAATGAACAAAGAGATGAGAACTATCAGACCATGTTTCTCTTGTTCCTAGACAGAATATACTCACAAGAATACACTCATTTCATACCTATAGCTTAGCTTAAAATGAGTCCCTGCTAAAAACTGAACTGCTCTCTCATTCTCAAGATACTGCTGCTACCTACTCAGATCACTTTTATTTAATAACATTGTTAGACTTACTCAAGCCAACTATGAAAAGTTACCAAAATAATGAAAGAAAGCATATGGTTAGTATTGTAGCTGCATCATCATATGTACCCGTTGAGGTATTAGCTTCAGGAATTTTCCCTAGATATATTCCCTTTTTGGTTCTGAGAGGCCGAATATGCCGAGTAACATAATGACAACGTTGAAATTCAAAAGGGTTGTTGCCAAATTGTAATGCACCCCTCTGCACTGTGGAAGTTCTAAAGCAGCCCAGTTTTCATTACGCACAGTGGTGCTGATTAGAGATAAGGCAGTACAAATGCACTGAATGAAAGCACAAAGCAGTGCAGTTCTCATTTATGTATCTCAGCAAGGTATTTTGCAAGTAATACAAAGTCAATTCTATGCTTTATAGCATTATGCCACTACATATAACTATGTTCATTGTATATGCTCAGTTTAATGAATTAAGACAGATTACCCAATGGAAAAATACTTGTGTCAAAAAGTATATGGATCTAACAAAAAAAAGTTTTCATATATCCTTTAGGAAAGTTGTATAAGTTTCAATACTGGTGAAAAAAAAGTTACAATTTTACATCATTTCTCAAAAAACACTAGTGATTGGGGGAGGGCAGCATATAAGTGCAACAGTGAACTTAAAATTAGGAGTTTAAATAGCATATTTATTGGATCCAAAATTTCTTTCCCAGACAACATGGGAGGAAAATCCCGATCTTAGATTTGAGTACTGGCCTAGGGTAGGCAGTGGCTCAACCAACTTCAGCCCTGGGCTTGGATCCAGAGCCACAACTGAACTACCAGCTGCCCTGGGCCAGAGTGGCTAGTGTAGGGGGAGGCAAAGCCACATGGTGGGGGAGCATGAGGGAGACAGTGTGGTGTATGGGGGCAGGGACGTGGGGGAGACTCACCTGTGAGACTTGCAGGGAGTGCAGGGGAAACTGCAGAGCCATGGTGGGGGAAGGTGGGGTGCAGGCAGCAGGGGGGCAACATGGTATGGGACAAGTGGCAGGAGAGAGCAGGGACAGGCAAGGGGCAGGGGTCTGGCCCATCACCCCACACCACTACTTTCCCCACCGCAGCAGTGGGGGAATAAATTCCAGATATGCTTCCGCTAATTAGATTCTATATATGGAATTATGAAAACCTTATAGTTGTCCATGTATAGAATCTAATTATTGGCAGGGTCATCTTAAATTTGAAGTTGTCTTGGATTTGGGTAAATACAATAAGTTACAAAAAAGAAAATCTACAAAAAGGCATTTGATTTTCTTTACTGTATTTGTGTTTGATTTTCTCTGTGTGTGTGTGTGTGTGTGGGGGGGGGGTCTTAAAACTCCTTTATTTTTGTAGTGTTGTTATGGGGGAATAATAAGCAGCAATACATTTTCAGACCAGTGCTGTAACTATGGCTGTGCAAACTGTTCCCCACAGGAGCAAAATTTTTCCATTTAACAAAAAGCATTATAAATTTCATCCTTAGATCATATTTGTCAAAATACTTAAAGATTACAAACTTTGTACAAAACTATGCCAGTGTTAAGGGAAACCATGGACAGTTTTAAGTGATGATACAATGTGGTATTAAAATAGGGTTAATACAGCATGGCACATGGGAGTAAAAGACTCTCCTGGCCCTGATAAGCTTATGATCACATTTTGAATGTGCTCTGGAAAGAAATACCATACAAGTAGTCATGATCACTTCCCATATGTCATTTCTCATAAGCTAACTAACAAAATATGTACTCATCAGATAGCTGCACAATAGTTTTGGGAGGAAAAAAAAAGAAAATCAGTCACTCTCAAAGAGTGTCTACATGTTGCCATACAGTAACATTTCTACAGTGCCATGCTAAATCACAGAGCAGTAACTGCCCACACTGCACCATGCACATGATACACAGTTACATTTTGCTGCTATGTTGCTATAGAGGCATGCTAAAATGGTGGAGCATGCCTCTACAATGATATAGCTGCTGATCACATGTAGACCCGCCGTACAGTAAAATTGTGTGTTGCTACAGCAGTGTACAGCAATGTGTAGGTGTGCCCAAAGAGTAGTACTACTTTTTGGTTAAAGAATGAAGGCATATTATGTAGGGTCTAAAAGGGTTGGTCTTGGGTTCAGTTGTATCCATTAGTATTAAAGACTTGAATGATACAATATAGAACAAATATATCAAAAATCTGAGGAGGACACCAAGCTAAGGGATTGCACACAGTTTGGAGTACAGGATCCAAATTCAAAAAGATCTTGACACACTTGAGATATGGACCAAAATCAATAAGAGGACATTCAATAAAGAAGTACAAAGTGTAATACTTTTGGAAGAAAGAAATCAAATGCACAAATACACAGTGGGTAATATCTGGGTGGCATAGTAAGTTACCAATGTGGTCCTGTTGCAAAAGAAAACCAGAAAAAAGGGGGAAGACCCCAAATCTCATCCTGGTGACACCTCAGCTAGAATAGTTATGAGTAATGCGATTTAAGAAAGTTATAGACAAGCAGGAGAGATTCAAACAAGAAAAAAAATAATAGGATGTTAATACAAATATAACCCATGATGAAAAGTTGAAAGAATTTGGGGGTTTTATTTTTTATTCTAGATAGGGAAAAGAGACATAGTAAGAGTAGTCCAACATATAAAAATCTTTTAAAGGAAATAATGATCACTTGTTCTCCAGGACTACAAGACATATATTAAGAAGAAAACAGCTTAATTTACTGTAAAGATAACTTAAGTTGGATTTTAGGGAATAACTTTCTACTTGTTTGCATACTAAAACACTGGAATATGCTACCTAACAGAGTGTGGAAAAGGTTTAAAATAGGTAAGCAATAATAATTAAGTAATAATTACAATTAGTATAATTAGAAGAGACACAGTAGACATCAGCACATTTTGATTAGTTAAGACCACATAAAGATTTTTTGGGACCTGATCTACAATCATGCAGCTTACTTTAAATGGCACAATTGTAGATTAGGTCCCAATTGCACAGGCATTTACTTAGCCCTATCTAAGTAAATTGGGGCTGGGACAGGGGTGGGTGGTATTACGGCAGGATTATCAGATCCATAGGGAGATGTTGACAGGATTGGGGGGGGGGGGGAGGGATTTTAGCAGGTCCACAGTGTGGGGTTAGCAGGATCAGAGCAGGTAGGAGGTTTGTGGAGGGGAGCTTGTGGGGTTTGAGGGGCTAGCAGGTCCATGGTGTGGGGTTGGCAGGTCTGTGGCAGGATTGGGCAAGCGAAACGGTCATGGGAGGTGGGCTGGAAAATGCGGGGGTTGCGGGTCTGCACAGGGGGGTTGGGAAGTCTATGGTGGGGGGTGGAAAGAGGGGGTTCTTCATCCAGGATTGGAGGCATTGGAAGGCTAGAGATAGAGTGGTAAGGATTGTGTGGATAAAAAAAAAAAAAAAAGGACAGCCCTAGGGTTGGGGTGAGTGGCTGGGCTTTCCTAGCCCCAGGGCTGTGCTCCAACTGTGTACACATGTGTAGGTTAGACTGGACATGGATTAGTCCTATCTAAAGTAGGTCACCTCCCAGGTGAACTAAAGTTAGATCAAACCAGTCATTTTTTACACAATGTAACTTCCCCAAAAGTTGGAAGAGATCAGCAGTTAGATTAACATAATCCTAGTTAGGTCAACTTAAGTGTAATATCTGCATATGCATATACCCTAAGTTTCTGAAGGGAAATTAGTGTGTAATACACTCTGAAAATCATACCCTTCAACTCAAGTTCTGATTCTGCTCTGCACTTCAGTTTTTCAACTTAATTTTCTTCCTGTTACAAAGAACAATGTTTTCAAAAGCATTTAGCACTCGGAGGCACTTGCCCTGCTCATCTCAGTGCCCCAGAAGTGAAGACTGTCTTATTACAGTCAACCTCTCTGCTGTGGCCTGTTGTTTAATTAGGGATAATGATTTACTTTTTCTTGTAACTCAGTTGTCCAGGAGCTACAATGCCGAATAGGTTTTATGTCATCATAATTGCTCTCTGGCTTTTTCCTACCAGCACATTCTTGTAGATAATTTTTTTTAACTGCAATTTTCATGAAGGGAATTTGTCAGCAAGGACAAAAGTTCTTCTTTCCAAAATATTTTAGTAGTCATAAACTAAAGTTTCACAGACCCCAAACTGTTATTATGCAACTCCCTGACCTCATCTATGAAACCAGGAACAAATAGATTTAAATCCCTCTGCTTGTTACTCTCCAGTTCTTTTCCTCTCATTCATTATCTCCCTTCCCAGTTTGCTGCTTCTCCTCAGAATGGAACTAATACAAAACAAATGCAGTCACATACACTGAGTAAGTAGGAGTCACAATGCTATTCCTTCCAATAGAGAGCAGTGCTGAGGGAGAAAAACTGGATGCATTGGATACGGGATGTATCCAAATACATTTGGACTCTATATTCAGCTACACAGCTTACAACAGAGCAGACCAGGATTTATGAATCACAATAGGGAACAAATGATTCCAGAGCCAGCCTTGCACAAAACACATGCAAAGACACAAACAATAAGCTGTACAACATCCTATTTGAAATTTAAAAAAAAGTTTTAAAGATGCCAATTTCTGTTTAAAATTGAATGTGAAGGGTATAGTAGAAAGGGAGTCATCCTATACTAAAGCAAACTAGATGTAAAATATATTAAAAATGTATGTTAAACTAGCCTGAAGAACCATGTCATGTAGCTCAATGGCAAAAGGGGCTAATCTATACACAGAAATACATCAGAAGTATTTTATGAACCATCAGTCAATACATTACATAAACAGAGATGGGTTAAAAAAAATTCAAAATAAATTTTGGTGAAAAATGAAATTTATTGTCAGTGGTAGTTGCTCAGTATTGACAAACTGGTTTACCTACAAAGTGATTTTCAAATAAGCCATTTCATTATTTAAATTTGAAAATTTGAGAGACTAAATCCAACAAGTTATAATTAAAACAACACCCCCCCCCCCAACCACCACCACCCAAAAGAGAAATAAAACATTTTGTTTCAAAGAGAATAGTTTTGGTGGGCTCAAAGCAATATTTTTTCTGCTTGTTGGTCATTGAAAAATTGTTTCAATTGTGTGGTACAGGGATTGTCCAAGCAGGGACAACCCTGAGCCTATGCTTATCTCCTCACACTTCTAAGCACCCTTCACACTAGGGTGACCACCTATCCCTACTTGGGCAGGACGGTCATGGAATAGGAACCTCAAGTCCTGGTCCCAGGTTACATAACTTGGGTCAGCATTTGTCCTGGATTTGCAATGCCATGCAGGGATTGGGAAACAGAGGGTTTACCCCTGCAGGCTGACAGTGATCCAGCCTGCAAAGGGCTGCTTGGGGCTCCTGGGAGTGGGACACAAGGGGTGCCACATGCATGTGTTCACCCTCACATGTTCATGTGCCTGAGGATACAGCTGGGCAGTGTGGAGAGCAGCTCTTTGCAAGTAAGTATGTGGGGGAGGAAGGGGACAGATCCAGGCCACCATGGTGAAGCAGGGAATGGGGCAGGGGCTGGGGGCGCTGCCCAGCCAAGGCAGTGCATGGGGCCAGGGTGTGGAGCAGGATGCAGCCACAGGTGGCTCATCCAGGGGACATGGGGGCAGCTCCCTGACACTGCATGCACCCTCCAGTGAGAATGGGAGGCATGTGTCTCCCATATGTGTGCAGGGCAGGGGTATATACAAGCTGCCTGCTGCAAGCTGGGGCTCCCCACCCTGCTACCCTCCCCCAGGAGCCCTGCACTGGCCATGAGTCCCCTGCCCTCCCAGCAGCATTGGGGATGGCAGCAGTGTGGAGTTGTGTCCCCCACTGATGCTAGGCAGGCAGGGGGCATGTGGCTATTGCAGGGCTTCTGAGGGAAGTGCAGCAGGGAGGGAAGCCCCAAGCCCACAGCAAGCAGCGTGTATCCACCCTGACCCTGCTCAACTGTACTCTGGCCATGCTACCAGAGGAGGCAGGTGGGCATGTGTCCCTCACCTACATTTTAAAAAAGGTGGTCGCCCTATTCAAAGCACCCTAGTTGAGAATCACTAGATTGGAGCCCTGGGGAGGGAATGACTTAAGTCTTTGCTCATCTCTGTATGTAATATACAGTATCTATGTGATTTTCAAAGTCCACAACTTAAAATAGTTGTGACTTTTTTCTCCTAGCTTTTTTTTATCCACATACTGTTTTATGGAAAGTGCAGAAAGCCATTTTAAGGACAGTGATGCATGTAAAGGCCATTTTCTCTTAAGCCCCAAATTTTGTGCATGCATTCTTTCCAAACATACATTCATTTGTAAAATAGGCTACATTTAAAAACAGAATATCCTTGAAATACATGCAGCTATAGAGAAAAGAAGTATTTTTCTAGTCCACTGCTATTTTTAACTGGTTTCTAGAGAAAAGGCATTTTTTTCATACATAGTATTTAAATTAAAAAAAAAAAAATCCAGTCAGATCTTGCTTACATTTTGTAATCACTAGTTTCTAATTCTTTAAATAGGCTTGTATAACTTATGATATACTGATGCCTGGTGATAATTTAGCAACCTAAAAAGAGATAGCAGGATGGTAATAGTAAATGTTCAGGTATTTAAATATGGAAAACATCACAAACGTTGCAAAGACTTACAAGAATAAAAAGCCAGGAATAAGAATGATCTCTCACAGTATAACTAGAAAAAGGACAAAAATAATGGAAAGTACACTGAAGGCATTGTTGTGATTATTTAAAATATGATTTTACTCTGACCTGTCCACATAACTAATGCTCTCTGATTCCATTTAAGACTGAGAGACAGGTTTTTCTTACCATCACCTCCTTTTTTATCCTACAATAAATCAACCATTTATTAAAAAAAAAAAAAAACCCAAACAAACAAAAAACAGTTTTGTACATTCTGAAGCTGTTTGTAAATTTTGGTTAAATTTAGTTAAATATCAGAGGCTAGATGCAGACAAAACAGCCAGGAAGCAGCAGCAATTGTGCTGCTCCTGTCCTTTTATCTAATAGCCACGACTTTCTTCCAAGATGTGGGATTTTGCAATTTAGTCTCTGCTCTGAAACAGGTGAAAAGGGTGGATTTCAACTGGGGTCTCCCACAACTCACATGCTTCCTATCTTTAGCACTCAAGGTATTCTTAGGTGGGTCTTTCCCAGTATCTCCTATTGATATTGGTCCTCCACATTGTATTACATATTTAATTCTTCACTGAGACAGAAAGACTATAAAATGATGACTGAGGACTTATGGTTAGTCAGGAAGATGAGAGACTTCTGGTCTCAGTACATATCTACAGTAAAGTATTTGCAGAAGCATAGCAGTATCAATATCATGCACAATCCATATTGCAGCAGATTGTCATCAGATGGTTGGATTTACACATTCCAATCTAATTCAGGTAAAGGGGGAAAAAAAAACAAAAAAAACAAAAAAAACAGTAAAAACAGATTTTTTTAAATTCCTGGTGAATTCCCTGATCACAAGACTATTGGATAAAATGGCATAGTGCCAATAGGTCTTTCGTTTTCTTGAATAGTACTTATGGGCCAAGTTGCACATTACACTTAGGAAGAGATCCAGTGGCAGGTGCAGATCCAACAGAAAAAACAGCATCCTCTCCTGGACTCGACTCCCCATAGCTCCCTTCATGCGCAACTACTGGCAGAGACCTGGCTCATCCTGGTGTGCCAGGGTCAGGCATTCTTGGGAAGTAGTGGCACATGATGGGAGGATGTGGCCACACAGGGGCACAATTAGCCATCCTTTTTGGTCACACAGAAGAAAGGAGCCCTAGTTGGTGATATGGAGGGCCAAATAAATTGTTTTTACAGATTCTCCATGATGTACTCTTTTGAATTCAGGCTCAGAGAGGAAATATACAGTATTTACCTGAATGGAATCTGTGGTCCTGGTGAGATGTTGTCGAGGCAATCATATAAGCGATGCAGAAGAATATGGTCCACCCCTTCTTACCAAATGCATCAGCCAGATCTTGGTACTTTGCCAAAACAGATGAGCCACTGGCTGGCAGACTTTGTTCCCTCTGCAGATGGTATAAAGTGCTCTACTGCACTGGCTCCCAACATGATCTGGGCTGTGGTCCGGGGTCTCCCCTGGAAATGCATCTGGTTGCTGTAAGTGGAACTAAATCAGAGTTCCCTCTACCCCTACAGAATATCAAAGTTGTGTAGGGAAAACCAGGGGGTTTCCAGGATAATTGAAAAGTGGAAAGAATGGATCAGGTGGAAGCATAAAAATTCCTGATGCCCTCTGATTCACACTTCCAGTAGGACTGTTTCCTTAGTGTTGAGTCCCAAGGAGAGGATAGACCCATCCACTGACTCCGCTACATCTGAGGTGCATTTAGACCTGACTAGAATCTGGTGCTGGGAGGCAAACACCAAGGGCATTTATACACCTGCTGCGAGAGTAGGCTGTGGGGAAGGGGGTCACTTTAATTAGAGCGGCTCCAAGAGCCACTCTAATTAAAAGCGCCCAAGGCGTCACATATATCAGCATCCCCACTCTGAAAAATGGTGGTGGGGATGCTTTAACTAAAGCTTTTTGAATGAGCTTTAGTTAAAGTACCCCTGCTGCCATTTTTCAGCATGGGGCTGCTGATACACGCAACATCCGAGTCTGCTGGAGCATGGTAATTACTATGCTCCAGCAGACCTGATTAATTGAATCTGCTCCAACACGCTGTAATTACAGGGCATCAGAGCAGCCTTGCTGAATGTGTATAGGTGCTTCAAGTCCATAAAGGAGGCAGAAGGGTATCCAGAAAGGCTGCCTGGGAGATGTCATCCAAGGTGGGTAATGTAAATGAAGGGAGACCAGTAAAGGTAAGTCTGATTTCCTTATGGGGGCAGAGGTTCTTATATAAGATATGGGGGAAGGGGTAGAAAGATAGCCCAGCCCATGACCCTTTTCAAGGCTGGGATGACAGGTTTCCCTGCAGTGAAACTCAAGTTCCCTTTTGAGGAGAGGTCCAAGCAAAATGCCATGCTTCCCACAGTAGAGGAAGAGACCTCCTGAACACTGGCACACCCTTTCTTCAAGGCAAAGTGTTCACTTAGTTGCCTCAACCTGGATGGCTATATGTGTGGCAGTATAGGTTTTTCTGGGTCCCTGGGCAGTCCTAGAGCCTGGGGAAGCTGCATTTCTCTTGCTGACATTTGATCAGGCAAACATCAATCTTAATACAGAGGTCAATGAGGCCATCCAGGGTTGCTGAAAGCTCAACTAGGGCCAGTTGATCTTTGATAGACTCCCTGAGGGCCTGACAAAAATTGAAGTGCTGTGTGCCCTCACTCTACTCTGTGTCCCCAGCCAAGCACCTAACTTCTCTGGCATAGCTGGACACAGGGTTGTGGCCATTTCAGGATCTGGAGTTCTGTTGGGTTGGGTGTTCTATCACATGTACCCAATTCAGGCCCCCAAAGATCTTCGCCATCACCCCAATAAAGGCTCTGAGTTGACTGAAGAAGGGACTTGAACATTGGCAATGTGTAGGGGGTACACATGCACCCCCTGAGATCAGCTGTGCACCCCTGGAACTGCTACCCACATAACCGGAAGTGCACCTCCAGTTTTGCTGCTGGCTTGGCTTCAGTTGCTGGGGTCCCTCTTCCCCCCACCCCCTTCGGCCCCATCAGTGATCTGGTACCCTCCCCCCCCCAAGCCTCAAGAGGCACCCGTTGCCCATGGACTTGAGGCATCCAGACATGGGGTGGGCCAGGCCAGGCCAGGCCATCTCCCATCAGGAGACTATATTATCAGCCCTACTCTGACTATGCCTGAGGTGTATGTTTGGGGATACATCCTGAAGGCTGGGTAGCACTGATTTATAAATCCCCAAAACTTAGAGTTCACTGTCAAATTTTTCTGGCAGTGGAATCTTGGTTTCAGGGTTGTCAGGAGTGGAGGGCTGAGCAAGTGACCCTGGAAGCGAGCCTGCAGCACAGTGACCTGAGTTAGCAAATTCTGCAACTCAGCCACCAGTTCAAGTACAGAAATCTAACCCGACAACTCTTCAATCCTTCAATGACCCTGCCAGGGGACTGGGTTACTTCACAAGCTATCTTGGTCTACTAAGCCATCAAGTTAAATCCAGGAGTGGAGCTGGGATTAGGGTAAGGGTCAGAAGCCACAAGCCAGGAGCCAAAATGCCAAGCCAGGAGCAAGCAGGAACTGGAAATCGGAAAGCTAGGCTGCTTCCAGAGATTAAAACAAACAAACAAGGTGCTTTACTGGAAAAGCAGCACATTAGTTTGACCTGGCTCCTCAGGATCTGTATAAATCAGGCAGCTCAGCAGAGATTTTTGATAATTTTATCTAATAGCCGATTTGAATCAGCTATTAGATAAAAGCCCCACTAAAGCACCCAATCTAGACAGATGTTGGGAAAGGTGGGTCCAACTAATACGCTGCCTCTTCTAGGTATGTGCTGGAATTGGCATGGGAGCACACCAAGTAAAGCACTGGTTGGTTATTTATTTATTTATTTACTAACATCTGTAAGCAGCCCTAATTACCAAATATGAAGGAAAATCCACAGGGTGAAGTCTAGGAGCAAGCTGAAGGCAGGGTCAGGAACCTGATAAACCAGAGATGTTGCTAGGACAGTCTCAGAGACTGGAGACCAATGTGTTGTACAGCAAAACTCAAGTGCTAGAGGAGTTCCTTAAATGCAGCTCCAAAATCAATTTGAGGGAAGGAGCTGGTGGGCAGCTGGCCTTGATTAGTGCTAACTGGGTCAGTGCACTGAAAGAGGGCAGCAGGGCAAGATCTTCCCTGAGCCTTACAGAGCAGGCTCAAGCTGTAGCATAGGAGCATTACATCTTGCTCCTTGCCTTTACAGTGCTTTTAGATTTGCTGTTTTCCCAATAAACCTGATAGGATAGAATTCATATCTAACATAAACATTAACAATGCATTCATATCATACAATATAAGCCACTGAGTATCTGTCTTCACAATCCCCAGATGAGGTTCTTTGAGTAAAGCCTATATCTTTTTTTAGACCAGCTCAAACAGTTGGCAAAATTCTTCTTAGCAAGCTTTCGGGCAGAAACACACGTTATCAGGCCGAGAAAGCATCTGCAGGTGGTCTGTGCTCTTAACAAAAGATATTAGATTTACCCACAAAACCTTGTATGCCTATGTCCTTAGACCAACACATCTATAACCTACACCCCATTCATAATCCTCAAGTACTCAAGCATCATCCCTAAATTTTTGATGAAGAGAAACTAGTTTTTTAAAAAAAAAAATGCAAAATGAGATCCATGGAGTTTTCAAATATCTACTCCAAACATTTGGAGAGAAAACAATCTTTTAGGATTTGTCTGAAGAGAATAACATGTTTAAAACAGAAAGATACTTAATAGCCTTAGCTCATTTACAGGAACTTTCAGATTACCTTTCTTAATCATACCACTCTAGCAATCCAGCATGGCTAGTAATAGGTCAGTGTTAAAAAGCTCCTGATTTGCTTCCCAACAGATAACTAACTAATAAATAAAATCATATTCTCTCAGACACCATTGACTATGTTTGCACACATCTCCTCTCTCATTCAGGAACCATGTCAAGGTTTTTTCTTATGCTAGTGATTCTTGTCAATTACTTAAATGAATGGTTGCAAAACAAAACAGTGAATGTTCTAAACCCGATTTTAATTAGGCAAAAAACAGCTAATGTCTTCAAAATCTTGTACACACACACACTGCGTGTTAAGCAACTGCTGGTGTTGCATCTGGGATACTGCAGACTTCAATTACACCAGATGGTTCTCAAAGGCCTTTCACCTTGTATTTATCACCAAACAAATAAAAGCTGCACTCAAAGACATTAGCTAACTCAGGAGCTCAGAGACTAGAAGATAAAAAAGAAAACAAAAATCTCTGTGGTATAACTTAGAAATAGAGGATCTTATTCCACTATTGGAATGAGCGGATTTAACTTTATTCATGAATGTTAAAAAAGGGAGTTACTATGTTTTAAGGGGCAAAAAGAAATAACAGTGGGTGCTTATACACATGACAGGGGTTTAGTTCTCAGGGTTTTGCTCTATGCCCCTAAACTGAAACAGTGGGTTTTTAATTGAAACCCTTGGTTTTATTTTTTCTATAATGTTATGGCAAGGGGCCTGATCCTTTCTTTAATTTTTTATTTTTTTTTGTCAGAACTAGAGCCTGCCTGCAGCTGTGGGGCAAGATGTCAGCAGGCTGAGTGGCCTCTGAGCTGCAGGGGGCCCTGGTCCTTCCCTCCATGGTGGCACCTGGGTAGGCTGCTAGTGGGGCAGGTGCTGTCCCAGCTCACAGGCAGCACTTGGCTTGATCCAACTGTTCTCCAAGCCCATCTGGGGAGCAGCACCCAGTGGGCTTCCAGTGGGTGGGCTTGGGTAAGAGTTGGATCAGGCCAGGTGCTGCTTCCAAGCTGGGACAGCACCCAGTCCACTGGCAGCTCTCCCCACAGCTGTGGGAGAGACAGGCAGGCTTCACCCAAAATAAATAAAAGTATCAGGCCCCTCACTAATTCTGCCTACAGCAGGCTTCTGCAGCTGACAGGATGGCTAGGGCCACTCAGGAATGGGCTGGCTTGCCCCTGGGGCAGAGCAGGAAGGCAGCATAAGGTGGCTTTGTTTATTAGTGGCTGGAAAAGGCATCAGGGACAGTGCATAGGGTGCTGAAAACCTGGGTGTACTTAGGGAAGCATTGGATAAAAGATGCCTCCAAGCTGGGGCAGCACTCAGCCAGCTAGAAGCCTACGTAGGCTTACTGTGCCCTGAGCACTGTACCCACTCCCTTCTCCTACCACCACCAAACCCAGCCACCCTCCTCCCACCTTCCTCTACTGCCCCAGGGGCAAGCCAGCCCATTCCCAGGCAGCCCAAGGCATCCTGTTAGCCACAGGAGCCTGCGGAAGATAGAAGCGGTGACGGGCCTGATCCTTTTATTCTGCAGAGCCTGCCCACCTCTCCTGTGGGCAGGTGGACAGCTGCATCATTGCAATTGTCAGCATTGCAAACTACACTATATCCGAATGTAAGGTTCTTGGGAGGGGGGGGCAGGGAGAGACCTAGGGTCATGAGGCTTGCAGATTAAAGAAGATACAGAGTCTCCACACAATGAGGCTGCATTGTTATAGAGATATTCGTTTTGAAGGGTACCCACAAATACAAGTAAACAACTACACTTGATCTTAGACACAAAAGAAGAAGTCTCTGCTTCTACCAAAGACGGACACCATATTTCACCTAGGAGAAGTACTTTTGTCTTGGAATGCTACAGACATAGGAATTCATTGTCCTGGTTTAGATGCCTGTGGAGTATGCAAGATAAAATATGCTAACACTACCTTGACATCCCTCCCCTCCCCCTCAGACAATGCTGTATACATCCTTAAATTAACAGCGAGTTATTCAAATTAATTGTGAGTCATTCCAGAGATAAGCCTATCAGGCTGTGTGGTCTTACTGGTCAATGCAGTGGTCTTGGAAGAGGTTACATGTGAAAATGGCTATACTGCTAGTGTTTTGATCTAAGTTAAATCCCAGGACAATGAGGACTACCTCAGCTCAAATGAGATGCATGTTTACAGCCTTTCAATGTACCATGTGGAACCCGAGTGGTACTCCAAGAGGTACCCCCTCTCCAATTGAAGGAATCAGAGCAGGTGCATGAGCGCTGCGGGAAGTGTAGGGACCCTCCTTCCCTATCGAGCAGAGCCAGATCACCAACGGGGACTTAAACATACATTGTTTAATGAGATAAACCGTGGTGGGAACATAACATATATAAACAAAGGGGTATAGGGGACACTACAATACCCCAAGGGGATGGAATTTAATAAAGGTTAAGCTTTCAAGTTCATAGACATTCATCTAGTTAACCAAAGACAGGTTTAACAAAATATAAAAAATGCAAACAACACAACAAACAATGCTGATTGACAAAATATAAAATGCACAAAATAACAAGAGCTAGAAAGCACAGGTACCTGGTGGGGGAAAGGGTGAAAACACAGTGACTCCTTCCACTTCCTCACCTCTGCTTGAACTCACATCTCCCACATGGTAGGCAGAAACTTGACCACATAGTCACCACTGCTGGGCCTGTTCCAGGCTGCTGGGGCTTCTGACTTTCTGGCAACTCCTCTCTCATGTCAAGCTGCCCTGCCTCTTATTAGAAAAACTGGAAGCAGAACTGGGAGCCCCTCAGGTCACTGTACAGCTTTCTGCTGGAGCCAAGCAGGAAACATTTCCTGCTGGTTGCAGCCTCTTGCTGGGGATTCCTGGAGCACAGCACAGAGCCTCTCCTGATAGCTGTGCTGTGCTGTGCTGTGCTGCGCTGCCTGCAGGTCCTGCTCCTTTAGGCTCTTCTGGGGCAACTGCTTCCACCCCACTGGCCCAGCTCTTTGAAACTCCTTCCTCATCATCCCTCACAGATCTCCTCTGAGTTAGCTGTGCTGTCCCTTTTATCCCCCTCCAGGTGACCCAAGGGGCCAATCAGGGGACATGGAGGGTGAGTCTCTGAGGCCTGATTGGTGAGGAAAGGGAATCCCAAGCCCTCCAATCATCTTTTACCCTTTCAAAACCCCTGGGCCAAATCACTACCAGCTAGCCCATCACACATGATTAAGGGGAAACTCATCATTTTATTGGTCTAGCATTAGACTAGGGAATGAGTGGCAACTCCATCAGGGTCCCTTTTTACTCTCTTGCTTTGGAAAGGGAGCATCTTCTAACAACTTTTTTCCCCTCAGTTCTTTTTTCCCTACTAGTTATCCTCCCAGCTACTTTGACCCCAAACAGCATGATTGTGGGAACAGGGCTTGTCTGACACCCTACTTTTTCTACCTCTTGCTCACAGTAAAGGCTGGGATTTCTTGGTCTCTGTTATCAAAACACCATCTAGAGAGTCCAGATAGGGGCGTATAATGGTTCATATTTCCCATCCTTCTACTCTGCAGCAAGATCTAATAATTTAATTCAGTTAGGCCAATGAGACATGGATATTATATAATAAAGCAGAAAAAAGTAGTAGTTCACATTCCCCCAAAATGAAAGTAACTGTACATGTGTTGAACAATGAAAACTTGTGTAATATGAATGTAATATGTATAACTGCAGGAGGAACTGGGGGTCAGTCTGCAGAGCTGTGCTGAAGGTTAATTTGGACTACAACTCCTAGAAATCACCAGGGGTTAGGGGGCCAGGGAAAAAGGAAGAGGAAGCATGATACTGGAATAAGGAGGAGAGAGAGCAGTGTGCACATGATACCTGGTCAGCCCTATACAGAGGAATGCACAATGGATCTGGCTGACCACTTCACTGGCTTGGTAAGCCAGGACTGCGGACTGAAGGAGCTGGACTCAAACTTGGGGGCAGCTGCAGGCTGCTATTTGAGCATCCCAGGGACTAAAAGCTTGTTTGGGGACACTTCCATGGAAATTAAAGTGCTGAGCATATGTTACCACCTTGTTGAATTTTTTTACCTTTTATCCATTCCCTCCCTTTGGCCCATATGATTTTCTACATAAAAGTGGGAACTCCCCCTTGCTTCTTGTGCCAGTTTCTGGGGCTGTTGAGTTGGCACACTTGTGGATTCAGTCATTTTTGTGGTAAAATTTGCCACTAATTTGCATATTTCTGGTGTGAATAACACTTGGAAAGTCAACCCCTGATGCACAGGAATACCATTACAAAAGAGCCCAGAAACATCATTGATTTCACTTGAGTCTTGCTAGAGAAAAAGAAGCTGCCTGCATAAATCCAGCAACAGGATTAATGTAGCAGAGAGCCTGAAGCATTTTCCTCATCACCCCATTGATCAGCAGTAGCTTCACCATGAAAACTTCCCACACAATGTGCTATAATTGTGGGGTTTCTAGTTGCAACAGCAGGCATTCTTTCTCCTGATCTTGGAAGATATATGGATTTGTTTGGTAAATATATTGTTCATGTATGTTTCTTCTAGATGCAAATCCTGACTTTCCTCCAGCAGTTTCTATTGCATTCTGCTTTATCCTATCTTGTCAGGTTAGATTATCATAGCACTGTCCCCTTATCTGCCTTTGTATTATCTTGATTAGAACTTCTGTAAACCAGTACAATTTTTTTTTTTTTTTTTAAAGAGTCAAGGAAGGTATGTAGGAACCTAGCAAATATACCTTCAGCTTAACTTCACCTGGTGGGCAGGAGTAGGGTAAAAGAATAATTTTGAGACTAATAATTAAAAGGGCTATTTAACCATTCAGCTCATTCTTTATCTCTGTTCTTCCTATCATCTTTTGCTCTCTTTTTTGATGAGGTGGGAGGTTGAAATAGGATGAACAGTCCATCTGGTATTTATATTTCCTTTCCACTGTTTATTTCATGTCTGTGTTTTATTATGACTATTATGCATATTAAAGGGAGTTTAGAAAGTCATTGTACATTTAGACAGATGACAATAAAAATAATTGAATATTCATCTCCTTTCTATATTTATTCCCTTCCTTTAATCCCTCTGCTTGTTCCTCCTCACTCCCTCATCTTTTCCATCCTTTCTTTTCTAATTGTGGTTAATGCCATTTCAAAATAGGACTGTTATTCACAAAGTCATTGCAGCATTGGACTCATCCCTCCAGTGTCTACTTTTATTTGCAATGTGATGTCAGCTCACTTTGGAAACAGCACTGTAATATGTCCCCAGAATCAGTTTTATACTAGGGCTAAGTACAGATGTTCAAAAAGTGCAAGGCAGAACTGATCTAAGTTGCACATTTTTCTGTAAGTGACCTAGGTTAGATCAGTAGTGAACAGTATACATATTCACCCTTTGTTGGGGATGGCGGGGGGTGTGGAGCATGTACACTGCTTGAACTAACTGAGGCCTGTGGGGTGGGGGCACTCCTGCATGCCTCCCAGCATGACCTATGGGCTCCTCAGACTCCCAGAGACTGACAAGTACAGCAGAGCACCCAGAATACACCTGATTGCTCCTGCAAGCACACCCCCACACTTCCTCCCCCCCACAAAGTATTACTCCAGCACCCTGTGGCTACAGGTCAAAAAAGGCTTGCAGCGTCCCAGGTGCCCATGGCCCACGTACCTGCTAGATATGGCCGAGCCATGGAGGTCATAGGATTGCCTCCATGTAGGCCCAGTTCTGATGTCATGCCCCCTGCCACCCTGACCAACCAGAGGCGAGTGGCCCATACCAGCTCCTGCTCAGGGGAGAGGGATGGGTTCTGGGTGGCAGGGTGCCTATTTTTGTCCTCTAAGATGTGGTGTGTGGGAGCCAGAGTCAGGCTTTCTGGGGCTGTGCCTGAGCACAGGGCCATAGGTAGGGTGGCCATCATATAGGACAGTCTGGTTGTCATCTATCCTCTATTGATACGAAACTGGACACCTTTATGTCCTCTATTCTTCAAGAGAAAAATAGAGGACATAAAGGTGTTGGGTTTCATATCAATAGATGACAGAGTAGCAGAAAACAAGAATGTCCTCTATGATGGCCACCCTATGTGTAAGGGTCCCTGGCTGAGTGTGCAGGAGCCAGGGTTGGGCTCTCTGGGGCTGGGGTTTCTTTTGGACTCAGTGTCAGGTGTGTGTGTATAGCATGGCATGCTTCCTGACAGGGTATGGGCCCAGAGCCTGTGGATGTAAGTCCTGGGGCTTGTGCAGGGGACACAGGTGCCTCCCTCCTCCCCCCTCCGTCCTAGCTACATGTCTGCGGCTGACAGATGGCAGGAGGAAGGGCTGGGGAGAAGGTCTGTGCTTGCTCAATTCTGGGACAGTTTGGGCGCGGGATACACTGGGTGCTCAGCTGGAGCAGCTGAGCACAGAGTTCTAGTATGCTTCCCTACAATGGGGAGGCTGCAGGGGGCCACAAAGGAGGCTGGGATTCTGGAGGACACTGATCTAACTTCTATTGATAACCAATCTGGTACAGAAGTTCAATTCACTGGTTTAACCTAGGGGCTAAGCACAGACAGTCAAAAAGTCCAAAGCTGTATACATTCAGTTTTTGCAGATTAGTTTAATCTGCATAGATTGCAACAATAAGCAAGTGAACAAACACTCACTTTTGATTCCAGAAATGCACCGACATGCCTGCAGTGGCCTAGGACAGAAGCTGGAGGATACTAAAGCATGCCTCCCTGTTTGGCTGGAACAGACAGCCTGGGTCAATGCTAGGTGGGGTTTGTGGGGAACCCACAACCCTGCAAGGTGGGGTTTGTGGGGAAGGTGCAAAGCATCCTGGGATGCTGGGGGACTGTGAGTTAACTTGACTCTGGAGGGGATCTGGGACAGAAGTTCAAGAAACCGATTTAACCTAAACCAGTTAAGTCTGATACTATATCCATCCAGGTTTATATTAAACCAGTTTTGGCCATTTTGAAAGTGGTTTATGTACACTGAAGTTCTATTGCGTTTCAGATTTGAACCAGTTTCTGATTGTTTATACTGGTTTATGTTTAATTCCTGTCTCTCGCCAAATTGATTAAATTTAAGTGTACACTTCACCAGGTATATCCTGGACCAAATTATGACATTTTTAGGCCATTCTATGTACACTGAACTTCTGTATAATTACATGTTTAGACCCATTTCTGATCACTTAGACTGATTTACGTGTAATATCTGTACGCGGCCTAGATGCCCAGTTTGATCTCATCAATATTCTCAGATAGTCCTCCCTGTAAGCAGCAATACATCTTTTGGCTCCTGGAGTTCTTGCTCAGAGATAATCCCTTAAGCTGTTAAGCATGTCTATATTGTTTTTCTCAGTTATAGGTCAATCCTGTTTCACAGCGTCCCCAGGATTCTCATATTGAACTTGAAGTCCTGTCTTCCTCCTGCTTAGCAGGTGTCCTATTTAACTTTAACTATTTAAATTTAGTCAGTCACTACTGCCTTCAGAGTCATATCTTGCTTTCTTCCAGTGTGCCTTCTGCTTTGGAAGAAGCAGCTACTGTATTTCATGGTATATAGGTCAACACAGTGCATAGATCAACCAAGGCTTTCTAATCTGAATGGTAAGTATTTTTATTGGAATAGTGTATAAGTTGGGGCTGGGCTCAGCTAGTGCAGCCCCATCCCCTGTGATTAGTGTTGCCAGAGCTGCTTGCAGGGGATGTGGCCACACCAGCCGAGCGTCAAGCCTGACCCCATCCCCTACAAGTAGCACTGGGCTCACTGGGGAAGGGGCCACTGTGAGAAGCACTCCCAAATGCTGAGCACAGCACCACTCACAGAAAATGGGGATGGGAGCAGTGCTGCACACTGAACCCAGCCCCATCCCCTGCAAATGGCGCAGTGCTGCCAAATACAAAGCCCAGAGCCACTCAAAGGGGATGGGACTGGGCTTGGTTGACATGGCCTCATCCCCTGCGAGTGGTGCTTGGCTCAGTGTTCTGCGGCAGCACCACTTGCAGTGGGCCCATCCCCTGCAAGCCCAGCACCGCTCACAGGAGACAGGGACAGGTATAGGGCTGGGCTCAGCGCTTGGCTGGTGCGGCCTCATCCCCTGAGAGTGGCACAAGACTGAGCCTGGCCAAGCGCATTCCCATCTAGATCTCCCATGGCACTGGGCTCACAGGGGATGAGGCCACAGAAGCCAAGCACTGTGAGCGGTGCTGCTGAGTGCCAAACCTGGCACCCCTTATAGGGGACAGGGCCAGGCTCAGCACTTGGCTGGTACATCCCCTTCCTCTGCAGGTAGTACTGGTGTGGCCCAAGCAGCACTGCTCATAGGAGATGAAGTCGTATGAGCTGAGTGCTAACACCAGCCATGTGCCCAATTTTTTGATGAGGCATGGTGTATAAGTCGAGTTAGATTTTTAAATCCCCAAAATTGGGCTTCAAACCCCTATTTATATACCGTGAAATGCAGTACTTATTTCAGGTCTTTTACAGGGCCATGCTCTCAAGTGCTAGCCTACTTGTAATGAAGTAAGACTCATATAATAGCTCAAGTATTCTAATTCTAGATAAAGAGCCAAATTCAACTGTACTATAAGCAGGTCAGCTAAGTGAATGTTAAATTAAGGAAGAGCCAGATTGAATTTGATCCCAATACCTAAGTTTTATTCTTTAGTGGTGCAAATGGACCTCTTTGCTAGTTGATGGCTGCTGAGGTTTCAGCCATGGCTTGTGATGATGAATACAAGTTTAGACATATTACACGCCTTGAGGGGGGAAAAAAGATTGGTTTTTTTTTTGCTTTTCAGCCCAAGATAATTAAAACTTT
This sequence comes from Alligator mississippiensis, assembly GCF_030867095.1. Taxonomy (NCBI): domain Eukaryota; kingdom Metazoa; phylum Chordata; order Crocodylia; family Alligatoridae; genus Alligator; species Alligator mississippiensis. The sequence continues at coordinate 63,425,203 of NC_081825.1, forward strand.
CTTAATAAACCGAAAAAGCACAGAGTTTATGTTCTTGGCATTGCACCCTCCAATAATTAGCACTTGGTAAAGTACAGCAGGCTTCAAGAATTTGCTGAAAAACACTTCACACAACATAAGGATAAACACATAGTGTGAGATAGTTGAGAGAAGGACACATTTATGGGATATATGACATTGAAATTGTTATTTATTGTTCAAGCACTGTATATGAATTATAGTACAATATTACATTATACTACTACATTAAGAAAAAACAGTACTGCATCAGTTTTTATTATCCCCTACCTTTACTACAAGTCTACAAGTGCTTAAACGTTAGCACTCATGGGTTCCTATACACATGCAAGGAGGCTGCTCCAATGCGCTGTAGTTAATTAATTGAATCTGCTGAAGCATGGTAATTACCATGCTCCAAGATCCAAGAGACTCCAGCATCATGTATATCAGTGTCCCTGCACTGAAAAATGGTGGCAGGGGTGCTTTAAATTAAAGCTTGTTCTATGAGCTTTAGTTAAAGTGCCCCCACCACCATTTTTCAGCATGGGGACACTGATACATGGGACACTCCAGGCGTTTTAATCAGCACAGCTCTTGAAGCCACAATAATTAAAGCTCCCTGGCCCCCTCCCCACCCTTTCCTGGAGCACATTTATAAACACACTGTTTTCAATATGTGCCCTATTTGTACCTATTACAAAAAATCTTGTAACAGCTACAGCAAGCCACAAAATGGCCCCTACTAAGAACTCATGAACTATTCAAAAGAACCAGTGAATCAAAGAATTCAAAGTCATATATATTTAAAAACCTAAATGAGACCAATTTGACACCACAATACTGTAAATTTGAGCAAAACCTAAAATATAATAAGAAGCAAAATGTTTGAAAATATATTGTAGATGCCAAAGATCTGGCAGAATGTGTTGATGGCATGCAATGACATGCATGATTTCTGAATACTTTTCATGGTTAAAGTAATGCATTCGGTCATATCACATAATGCTACTCCCCACTCTCCCTACCTGTCCTTTTTCAGTAAAGAGAAATCTTGGATAATCAAACTGTGGTGATAAAAGACTCAAACATACAGTCCATGGGAGAGCTGGATTTATTCTAAGCCACCATAAACAATATTGAGCGGGTTTATCCTTCCATACAAACAAAGTTTTGTTGTTTTATTGGTATGAAGACATTGATCTTTGATATTTCCCCTTCTAGTCTGTGATAACTGTGTTATATCACTGCAATTCTATTCCTGTGACAAATGTAACATCATGCATGGTTTCATCACATAAACATTGAGAAATATCAGGCTTGGGATAAGTGTAGACCTCTGTGTGAGGCTAGAGTGAAAGTATTTTTCTTATGGGTATAACCTTTTAGAAAAAATCAATATTTACAACCAGGTTGAGTGAAACAGAGAAAGAGGAGGTCAGCCCTTATAAAAATCAGAGGAATTTCATAAAGAAGCTAAATTCAAGCTGAGAATTCTTTGGGCCTTTATACGAAGAGAATCAAAGTTATTAAAACAGAGGAGCTATGCATGCATTAATAAGGGAGATGTGAGAAATTCATGCTGTTCACCACATACGGATGTCATTTTGTTTCAAAAAATGTCTACAAGTATTTCAGTTTCAAGGGAGAAATAACTGCATGAGTTTATTAAATAAACTACTGGCTACCTTTAATGGGATGAATTTCTCTCTTATCACTTCCCTCAGTTGTCTTTTGAAGTGCACGCTTTTTAAGTATATGCATTCATCTTTAGAAATGTAATTCCCATTCTTGAAAAGGTAATTGACTGCCAATGATATAGCCTCAAAGGAAAAGTCTGACTTCCATTTTCTATCACATTGGGGAAAAAAAACATATTGGTGTCCCTTTGGTGACAGTTTCAAAAAGAATTGGACAATGATTCCTCAAGGTTCACTCACTGAGAGTCTTTGCTACAGGTTACAATGAACACGTCTTTATTGTGTCAGAAGCTATTTGGACCTTTCACATTGATGATGCTATCAGTTTTTACATTCCCTAAAGGAGTGGTTATTGATCTTACAGGGGCTCTTGTGCTTTTAATTTCCATACCGGCCCTTAAAAATGCCAGGAGAAGGAGAATGGGTTTGAGTGCTGATTGTTTTTTCCCCCATCACTCACTGCAACTAAAACCCAATATGAGAGGAATGCACTTCTACTAAAAATAACATATTTTATTCACAGACAAAATCATTATTTTCATTTGTGTCTACTTAGCCTTATCTCTACTGGCCTCATATCTACAGATTTTCTTTAAAGAAAAATAAAGATGATGTCCCCACAGCAAAATGGGAAAATGTTAGTTCACAGAGATGAAAAGTACAATTTAACCTTCATGCCTTAGAGTAAACTGCAATTTCATTAGCCTCTGGAGAAAGTGAGACTGCAAATCAACCGTATAGTACCTTAAGAAGATGAACTTTTCCAACACTCTGCAAACTGTCCCCCAAAAGATGGTGAAGCCTCATTAGTAGCTAAAGTAAAATAAGACTTACTCACTCCTACCTAAATCCCACTGGGATCCAAGGGTCTTGCACATGTTCTTCAAGGGGTGTGTTCAGAGTATACTGTTCACAAAGCAAAAGAATTAGGGTTCCCTTGTAAAATTAAGTTGCTTTCTTTTAAAATGTGGCTGGAAAGAGTTAAGTGTCCACCTTATATATAGCAGCTTAGTGTTTGCAAGATCTGCCTAAGAAGTGGCAGACCTAGGTTCTATGCCTATTGGGTTTAAATCCACATCTTGCACTTACACAAGCATAGTCTAGGTACAGGATAAGTTAGATAAGATCAATCATCACCTGTTCTGTTTAAGGTTTGTCACTGTGAAACAAAGAATGAAAGAATGGGCATTGAAAATGGAACCGTTAGTTCATTCAGCAGGATAGAAGAGTCCTGGGATAGCAACTGGTACTCCTTGGACTGCATTTCACCTGTGACAGGTTAAGTTGCAGTCCCCATGTTCCCACTCACTCACCACTGCCCTATCATAATCTCTAAGCTCCTTCCTCCCCTCTCTGGCTTCTGTATTCTGCACACATCCAAGGGGTGATGTGATGTGGCATGGTATAGAGAGTTCAGGGTGAGGCCAGGGTTGCATGGAACAGTGCGGGCACCCGTGCAGCATGCAGGCTGGGGACCCATGCCCCACACTGGTGCAGTCTGTGGGGCATGTGGCTCCTGTTAGTGTGGCCCATGAAGTATGTGCCACTCAGCCACTGAGAATGTAGACAGATTTGCTCTAATCCACTGGTGCTCAATCTTTTTGGCTGATGGGCCAGATGGGAAGTTCCTGGTCTTTCTGTGGGCCAGATCTGGCCAGTGGATCCAATTAAGTGCTTAGAGTGCGCACTATGGGCCCATCTACCACTGCAAAGTGGTGCAGGGGGGAAGCCCAGCCCCAATCCAGGAACAAAGGAGGAATGGGGCTTGGCCCAGCCCTACCTGATCCAGGCCATAGGGGGAGGAGATATGTCCTGGGCCAAACCTGACTGGGTGGAAGGGAAGGGCATGTGACCCAGCCCCACAGTGCAGGCAAGAAGGGGAAGGGGGTCTGGCCCATAACCAGCTGCAACTCAGGTCTAGGCCTGCAGGGGGATGGAGCTTAACCTACTCTGACCCACAATTTGGATTTTGGCAGCAGAGAGGAGTGGCAGTATTAACTGCCAAACCACCACCAAATTTCCTGACCCACAGGAAGCCCCACAGGCCAGATTCCAAGGTCTCCCTTGGCCTGTGGGCCAGAGGTTGTGCACCCCTGCTCTAATCTATTCACTCAACATGAAGGGTTTAGGGATCACTTTTCTGAGGTACCTGTTTGCATGTACTGCATATGGAACTTGTGTGCCTAATTTTTTTACTCCATTTCAGGAACAACACGTCTAAAAATGCAGGAGTTGTAAAGCCAAGTCTTTTGTTGGATTACAGTTATTGTTTTCATAGCAACATTGTCTTTGTGGTAGATTTTCCAACTCATTTTAAAAAAAAGAGATAATATAACCTAATGCTGTATTGCTTTTTCATTCCTCTCAGGGAGACAAGAAAAGCCGGAGATGGGAGGAATTTCTGGCTATATGGCTCCAGAGACATCAAAGGAGCAGCATAGTACAGAACCACTGTAGGTCTCTGGGGTTGTCTTATGAAAGAAATATCTCCACAGCTTCTTGCTTCTTGCAAGGTGAGGAAGGAGAGCAGACCTTACCTTCCACCTCTGATGTGTGGAGGTGGTATGAATCTCAGTGAAAGAGATACTTGCTGTAATTTCCTCCTTCTAAGTGTGCTCATTCCCCCTGTTCTCTCTTGCTGAGCAGTTCAATGAATAATAAAATACATAAAGGCTAGGTACAGACATTCAAACAGCCCAAGGCAGAATCGAAGTTACACCGTTTTCTGTAAGCGGCATAGTTTAGGTAGCGAACAGAACATACATTTGCCCTTTGGTGGGCAGGCACAAATCTTAGACTGGGTTTCACCATTTTAAACCAGGCTGTGTGCGCCAAACTCCTGTTTTGTTATGGGTAGGGACCTGTTTTGTGTGTTGAACTCCTATTTGTTATAGGTTTAGACCGGTTTCCAATCATTTATACTGATAAAGGTGTAGTGTTTGTACCTGGCCAAAATATATTGGCTATGGAAGAAATAGTCTTTGATTTTGCTAATCCCCTATAACTGGCAAGATTTTCACACAAATAATTTACTATTAAAACCCTTATCTAGCAGGTGATGAGAGGGGATTTAGGACTCATGCAATCTAATGGTAAGGGTGAAGTCACTGCATACAGACTAGGTCCTGCTCAGACTAGCAAAATGCATTTATTTAAAATTACTTAGACTGACTAGAGTCCCATAAAAAACTAGTCATATCCTGTGAAAGTCTTCTTATTTAAAAAAATCCCCCAACCCACTCTAGAATGCAAGGTCAAAAATCCTAAATATTACCATGCGCAAAAATCCAGAAGAAAAAGAGAAGGAGGATGAAGAAAAGGAAAAACAGGAATGTAGTGCTTAAACCACATGAAAATGAAAAGCCAATCTGTCAGGAAAAAAAAAAACAGCCTTTTCATTTTGGAAAATGTTAAAAGAAACAATTTTGATAACTTCAGGACTTTTAAGTAAAAATTGTGTGAAACCAACCTTTTCCCACACAAAATTTTGTTTGTGACATTTCAGCAATTTCCAATTAAAAGTGCTAAATGACATGTTTGAAGATATTCAGAAACAGTAACTACACAACTTCTTGATTTAACAAGACCCCTCCACCCATTTCCAAAGCCTCTAAATTAGCTTAAACTTTTCAGTAATATACAAGTATTCTGAGTTGTGTCAATGAAATATAACAGTATATCATCATCATAAAGGAGGGCTTTATGTTCCATAGCCCAGTCTAGATTCTCCTAATGTCCTTGTCTTTTCTAATAACTCAAGAGGTAAATTAAATAGTAAAGAGAATTATAAGACTCCCTGGCACAGTGCCTCAGCACAATGGAGATGTTTGTGAAATAAGCCCATTTATAATGATCATAAAATCCATTTTGTTCTCTCCACTTCTCAGGAAATCTCTGCTACTAGAGAATCATTAGAAAGTAGAGTAATAAAGGAAGCCTGAAAAAATTGGGAGTCTTTCCAGGCTAGACATTTCTTAATCTTCCCTGATTAGTATAGATTAAAAATAAGATTATTTCCAGTCTAGATCTTGACATTTATGCCAATATTTTATAGTCTATATTTACTAGAAACTTGGCCATTATAGTAGGCTGAAAGCTTACTTGGTGGAACTGAAAGGAATAATGAGATATTCTTATTATTGATGTTAGGGTAGTCATATCACTTCCTTATGTGTCATTGGATAAGAAGCTGGTGTATTTTACTGATACCCACCATAGAAAAGGGACTCACTGTTGACACTCATATGTCTTTTTAGAACAAGAATCATGCAGCGTCTCAGTATAGTTCCAAAAACAAAATCAGAAATTGATCAGTAATTAATAATGTTGAAATCTGATGTTTCATCATCATGTCCAGGTTGTCATGGGCCAGGTTTTAATCTGTTGGACAATATGGCCATGTACAGATATTCAGTTTATTCTGGAAGAGTCACTGTTCTCCCAGAAAAAAACACAAGTATATAGATGTCCAGAATTTTTCTCCCAGAGTAAAAATAGCTGCTGCAGGAGAAAAATATCCTGGGAACAACCAGAGTTGCGTCACTCCTACAAGAGTTTCTCCTTGGAAAGGAAATGCCTGAACATGCTGTGGCATCTCTCAGAAAAGAACATCATCCTTCAGCATCCCCCTCCCCACCCCCCAGGAGACAGTGTCTTTTGTTGGACTCTGCTGCTCCAGCAGGGAGCAGAACATGCATGCCCCTTCACAATCCGCACATTTTGCTTCAGGGAAGCGCACACTGACCATGGGCAGTCTGGGGCAGCCAATCAGGGCTGTCCTATATGCTGTTGCCATCTGTTGCCAGGCAAACTAAGGAAGCCTGCAGAGCATGCTGAGATGTTTTGCACAGCTCTCAACACTCCCTCCCACCCCCCCCCACCCCCCGACTGCAGTGTCAGCATTGCAGACTCTCAGCTGTTCAGGGCCTCAACATTAAAATGTCCATACATGTGGCTCTGGGCAAGTTTCTCTACGAGGACAACAAATCTGGGAGAACCCTCCCAGATTATTTTTATGTGTGTACACAGCCTATATTAGACAGGTTTCAGAGCTCCAGATCTCAGACATCTTTCTGTGATAACTTTTCAAACTGCATTTTCATATTTTAATGGGACTATTTCATACAATTTGGGGGCTCAGTTAAATGAACAATTCCAAGCTAGTTTTAATAAATCTACTAATCTTCAATACTGGATTTTTAGAAGTAAATTCATTATTGCTTGGGAAAGACAAGTCTAAAACAATTTAAACACCATGCAAAACCTTTATCTTGCATGATGAGACCTTGTTTGACTGATTACACTAACTTTTGTTTTATGCTCCTCCTACTCAGCCCCATGGGATCACTGAAGTAGATCACTATGTCGAATCCTGCTGAAAGCAGTTTTGAAGCATTTAATGAAAGGCAACAAGGCCTTATTAACAAGTCTTACACTAAGAAAAAAAACCTGGCTAGTGAGTAAAGACTTTGGATTTATCACTGATAGCTATGGTTCAATTAGTTTCATGACACCAACTAAACCAGTGTTGAGTAGGTTTAGGCTGTCATAGCTGGAAAGCATTTCTTTTTTATCAGTACAAAATGCAATTGAGTTTTTTTTTTCCCCCACGAAAAGGAAGATAAGTTCTATACCTGCATGTTATCTGGATTTGCATTTATTTTTCATCTAAAAAGATATATTTTAAGGTTTTTTTTAAGTTTTTGGAAACTGTTGCATATGGTGTGACAAGTATGAATGTACAAGCATACACTTCTGTAAAAGTTTAAATTCTTCATTAAACAAGTTCACAGCTTTTTCTGATTGACAACACTTAAATAGGCAGGCATAGGTGTTTAACAGTATTTAGATTAGTACAAACAGTTGAAGACAAGCTTTAAACAAAATCATAGTCAAGAGTGCACAAGATACATATGTTAAATTAAGGTGGAATGTTTATGAATGCACACAATAAGCATGGCACTTTTTCAAAAATGCTGGCCTTTCAGGAAACAAAATTGTATTAGTGGACTGGAGAAAATTTTATTTTTAATCTTGATTTTAAACGACATGATCTCCCAAAAGCCTAACCTTACTTTTTTGACTATGAGATGGGCTCCATAATTATGGGCCTAATTTCTTCTCAGATAAAACCTCACAATTGTACGCCTCATTACTTTACAAATTCTGTATTATCAGCACCCCAAAAGTTGCTGAATAGACTGCTACACAAGAAAACAATTGATTAAAATCAGGATAATTTTACTTATATACATATTATCCAGAAATAAGCATAAAAGATGTAGAGTACAATTTTTTGTATTTTTTGAAAGAGGGTACTATATTCTAGAAAGCATGCATGTGTAAGAAACACACATCTGATATGCAGTAGATTGTAGGTTTTTGCCTATTTTTCCTTCCTCTTAAAAATAATTTGAGAAAAGAATAGTAATTTATTACCATGTACAAGGCATATTGGTTGTAACCATGCTTTTTATTGAAGATATGACAATTTAGAGTATGTTACATTTTGCAGGAAGGAAATTTCTCCTCCAAGAAATCCTACAGAAAATTATTAGCTATTTCACTTGAACTATGTTGCAGCTAAATTCAGTATGTGCAGACCCCACCAAAGACGGTAATATCTCTGTTTCACATTTACATAATAGAAAAGGTAGAAATTGAATTCTACTCTTGGTAATAGCCCTGGAGATTCCTTCATTTTGTTATAAAATGAGAGATAATTTGTTCTAGTCAAATGGGAAATTTGTCCAGTGGAAATGGAAAAAAACCATCTAAATAGATGAACTACACTACCTTTTTCTGCACAAATCCTTTGCTGAATTTTACGTGGAAAACCCAGAGGCAGATGATCCCATGACAATCGTGTCTAAGGACTAGAACTATACTGTGAGTCTAAACAAAAGAACAGAAAGGGACAATGACATCGACTAATGGAAAAATGACTAGGAAAAGTTATGGAATCAATTCATTTCTTCAAGAGTACAACTATGAGCTCAAGGGCTACAGGGAGAGTCAAACTGCACCATTTCCAATCCAGGGATTCCAAGGGTCACTATGCAATGTCCCCTGGCATGTGTCCTCCATTGCTTGCTTCTGGCCCACCCCATGGAATATTCACTCCAGCTGGAGCTCCTGTGGAGGTAGACCAGAACTTACACAAATGGCTGTGTGCTAAGCATAGTGAGATTTGAACTGAAAAGTATTTTTTGAGGGAGTAATGCCATCTAATCAGGCACCAAAGAACCATGGTGTAGTATAAATTACGCTTTGGGTGTTCTAACACATGGTAGGTATATTCCACAGAAGTAATATGGCCTAGAAAATGTAGTTTAGAGAACAAAAAATGTCCCCATTTCTTTTCCATGAAAGATAGGGACAAAGCACCACTTGAGGTTTTCTTGTGCAAACAGTGTACTTATAGCAGTCATTTGCCTGGTGTACCCATCACTATCAACAAGTAGGCTAAGAGCAAAAGAAACCCCCTTATTGATGCCAGAAGGAGGAGGAGGAAGTGGGAAATTCAGTGGCAACTTCCACATCTCCTTTAGTGACACACACGGATATGCTGTAGATACTTTAAGGAGGTGATCCTGTTGTCAGTTCTGATTAGACAATGATACATTTTTTCTTTATTTACCTTATCTAATTATTGAAATGATGGTTATTTTCTTAAACTGTTGTGAACCACTTCTCAGTATGATTCTTTACTGAGACACTCAAAAGTGTGGCAAATTTTGTGCTCACATCTTTACAGAGACTATTGTTCTTTCCAGAATGATTTTTTCACCCCAGATATAGAAGTTGTGTGCCCATATGACTGTGGTCTTTTGGAGTACGGGTAAATACACTTACTTCAAAACTAAAATGATGTACGTGACTTCAAAGAGGAAGTGCAGAGAATAAGTTCCTGTCTTTTTAAGAAGGTTCAAGAAACACTTATTAGTACAACTTGAATACAAATTACAAGTAAAAAAGGTGAGAAAATCCATTGTTACAACTAGCTAAAATATTTTTCATACTTTAACATTTTGTGTCCACAAAACCTCAATCCACCACGAAAGGTACATATCAGTGTGAAATTGGCCGATTACCACCTGATGCAATTTCTTAAACATCAATATCTTATGGCTCAGACCAGTCTACATAAAGTGTTAATATCAAGTTTTATCTTGCAACCAAGTCTAAGGTGTTTGTGCTTGATGAGAAGCTTTAAGTGCTACAGAAACACTAGCATGTGTTCTCTTATGATCTGGTTCTCTGTGATAACACTTCCATCAGATTGATTTATGCCAGAAACTCGGAGATTTTTAGTGCAGTCTTAAGACAGGATGGAGGAGGATTTCTGAAATGTGTCTCTAGGTAACAATCTGAGAATTGAGTTGCATAAGAAATGCACCATCTTGCTGCAGGGTGTAACTAACTGAAACTTATATGCAATTTTTTTTTTGTTCAATAAATATAAAGAATAAAAAAGTTGACATTTAAGTCAGGAAGCAAAAGTCTTATCCTCATTTTTTACTTCATTGTTCTTTAAACTGACAGCAGGATTAAAGTCATGTTTTTAACTTAAGTGATGTTCAGATAGGGGCTATAGGAATACTTCACTAGAATACTAAGGCATAAAGTATATCAATAGTTATTTATTATTTCTATCATAGTAGCTCCTAGGAATCCCAATCAAAGATCTACTGTGCTATGCACTGTGCAGACGAGTAAATAAGATGACAATCCCTACCCCAGGGAGTTTACAAACTACAAATCAGGCAAGACATGACAAGTGGGCAAAACAGATTATCTAGGGGTGGATTCAATGGCTGCAAATGCAATGCAAACAAAAAGTTCAACAGAAAAATCAGATTTATGCCCCCTTGCCCCCATCTTGCCTAGTTAACTCCTGTTACAAGTGATCCAAAGGTATCACCCAGAAGGTAAGCTTTAAGGAAGAAATTTGGAGGAAAAAGGCAGTGGCTATCTTATTGCTGCTTTCAGTCTGTAATCAAGCAAATGGATTACAGGACAGTTTTAAATTCCACACCATCATTTCTGACTGTTCTTTGCCATTTCTTTCTTTCTCTTCCCTGATACTCCCCCTATATTTTCATGATTCATATTTTCAAAAGCATGTTGCTATTTTTGGAATGACTGACTGAACCTAATTTTCAACAATTTCTTCCCCTTCACTCCTTCTGCAAAGCCCTGATACCATGATCTCCCAACATGAAAGAGGTGTTCTTCTTTTACAAGTATTACCTTTCCCCTAGGGCTGTGGGAAGCTTCGGTCCCCGATTTGATTTGGTGGAGATTCAGCCCAATTCGATGGCCGAATCTCTGAATCTGAATTGAATCAGAAGACCCTTTAATTTCTCTGGATCGAATCAGAACCCTCTGAATCAATTTGGAGAGATTTGGTAATCTTGGCGATTCAGACATAGACAAAGCTTTATGTTTTTTCTACATACCTCAAGGTACCAGGTGGCTCGTGAATGTAGTGATGCTGAGGTGGATGGAGCATCCCACAGGAGCATGGGGGGCTCCCCAGCACACTCAGCAGCAGACCTGGAAGTGGATCAGAAGCACTTCCAGTCCACTTCCGGGTCTGCTGGGTAGCGCACAGGGGGGCCCCCCACATTCCCCCTGGCTTGGCGACTGGTGCCTCCTGGGTCTAGGGGGGCACTCATGGTCCCCCTGCAGCCAACTGCCAAGCTGGGGATGGCGGGGGGGGGGGTGCCCTGTGTGCTCCCCAGTGGAAGTGGAAGTGGACCTGAAATACTTTTGGTCCACTTCCAGGTCCACCACCAAGCATGCAGGGGGGTCCCCCGCACTCCTGTTGGATGCTCCATCCACCCCAGCATCACAGTGTTCATGAGCCATGCCTGGTACCTCAAGGTATGTAGAAAAAACATTTAAAGCTGTGTCTATGGCTGAATCACTGATTCTGCAAATCAGCATCAAATCTTCATATTCAGATTTGGCTGAATCAAACTGGGGACAGTGATCTGAATCAATGAATTGAATCACTGTCCTTGATTCAGGCTGCATCCGAATTGAATACAACCCATTTCACACACCCCTTCTTTCCCCCTATACAGACCTTTTAGATTCAGGCCATATGCGTGTATGTTTTATGAACTTGTGTTCTGTAGACAGCTAAGCACATTGCTAGAGCTTCATATACAGGTCTACTCAGAAGATCAAAACTCGAAACAAATGCATGAGTTTCATGCTTTAACATTTCAATATTTCAGATTCTCTCCCTCTCAGAAAAGTGAGAGAATCAGTCAGTGAGCATCCATGTATCGTAGCTAGAATACTCTGTCTCTTCACGTGTCCAGAGGGCATGGGAGTCCCTTCCCTGGAAAGGACCAGAAACATTAAAAAATAGGACATTACAGTTACCATAACATGTTGAACAGTTATTTCCAAGGCTGTATAAGTAGTTTTCACTGTGAGCAAGCTGTCTGACAGATCATGCACTTTCAGAGTTAAGAAACAGAGGGAGAAGTGGTGAAAGTGATACATACAAGAGTCTCACAAAGACTGAGGTCTCAGTGGTTGACACAGGACCAAAATGTGTCCTCTGTGAGATAAAAGCCCAATACCTATAACACTCTGGATACAGCCTTACTTACAGAAATGATAACTAAACAAATGCATATAAAAAGGAATGGGAAAAAAACAATTCTAAGCTGTGATTTAGAGAAACCCATCTCTAAATACTCAGTAACTTTTAAGCCAGAGAATATATTTTCTAATTCATCCACTTTGTTTAGCAAAAACATTGTTGGTCTAAATTCATGCCAGTGGTAGCTCCCTTAAAGTTATGAGGAATGAATTTGGCTCATTACAGCAGTATTTTAAATCAGTCAGAAGCATAAAAACTTTTGGGCGCTTTCCTTCTAATCAGAATATGACAAATAACACAGCTGCATGTATTTGCTTGAAGTATGCTTGTTATGTGAAAATATTTTCACTAAGTAACTATAGCCTGATTTTCCAAAGTACAAAACACCTGCAGCTCCTGTTGATCTCATTAGGTGGGTATTTTGCACATTTGGATATAAAGCTGCTCTAAATGTAAAAAGGAAATAAAAAGGAAAAGCAAATGGCACATCAACAAAGAGACTGGTTTAAGTAGATCTCCTTACAATTATATCATTTACATTGGAGGTGAAATCATAGAAGCTATTACCAGCAGGTAAAACATGCTTTATCTTTAGACCTATTGGTTTCCTTTCTTCAAAAGTTTAGATATATGAGAAGGCTTCTCAAGAATGCTTCTATCATCCTGCACAACAGAGAGAGTTTGTTGTTTGCAGACTTTTTCTAAGTAAAACAGATTAAAAATAAAATACAGATGAAGTTTTATACAGGACATCATACCCCAATCTCACAACTGGAAGCCAACACCATACATGATGCCAAAGAGCAGGGTATACTAAGAGATTAATTTAAACATGCTGCTTAAAATAATTAATTGCTATAAACCCATTCTTTAAAATAACAGATATAGTAAGTAATATTTTAATTTAACTCCAAGCAACTTCAAATGTATAAAGCTGCAGATTACTACTATATACCTATCTGAGGCAGATTCAGAGGGGGTCAGGTTGTGAAATGTAGCTTGGCTCCAGTTTCCCATACCCTGAGACACTTGGGTCTTCTACACAGTCCAGATCATGCCTCAGGAACACCAGATAGAGAACCCTCCAATGCCATTTTAAGTCCTCAGAGCAGGTAAGAATCCCTTCCACTCCTCCCAGCACCCTCTCCCTTTTTCCCATGCTCAGCAGCATCTCATCTGCCCACTCCACCTTCCCCTTTCTACTTATGTCTCTGAGTGAAGAAAAGGGAGAACTGTTGCTGCTGTCCTTGGCTGACCCAGAGGCATGGGGAGCCCCAGAGCTGCTCCCACCCTGCTCCAGTTTGGATTGCAAAGAGCAGCTGCATAGGGTTCAGCCAGGGACAGAGGCAGTGGTAGGCAGGTTTTAGCAAACTGTCTACAATGACTCAAAGGTCTTTCCTGTGTGGTAACACCTGATGGAGAGCCCATCATTGCGTATGCCTAATTTGAGTTATTTTTCACCCCATGTACATCACTTTGCATTAATTAACGATGAACCCATTTCCTATTTCATTGCCTATTGACTTAGTTTTGCAAGATCATTCTGTAGTTCTTTAGCCTGCCCTGGTTTTTATTGCTCTAAATAATTCAGGCACCTGAAAACTTGGTCATTTCACTACTGACCCCTTTTTCCAGCTCATTTGTGCATATATTTAACAGCACCAGCCCCAACATAGATCCCTGGCAGATGCCACTGTTTACATCTTTCCGTTCTGAAAAAAATGTCTGTTTCCTATTCTTAAGCTGATGTCTCCCTAGCAAGTCCTGTTCATCATGTGGTGAAATATCTTTTTCTTTAAATTATTTTTTTTTCCAATTTGCTAGGCACAGTAGTAAGACTCACTGGCTTTTAGTTCCCTTGCTCTTCTTTTAAAGATGGAGTCACATTGCATTCAAGAGTACTGAAGGAATTGGCCAGTGTCATAGCAGACTGAATCACTGGCACGGCTGTTTGAGCACTCATGGCACTCAGGCCAGGTCCCGGAGGACTGGAAAAGGGCCAATGTGGTCCCTATTTTAAAGAAGAGAAAGAAGGAAGATCCGAGTAATTATAGACCAATCAGTCTTACCTCCATCCTTGGAAAGGTCTTTGAAAAGATTATGAAGGATAATATTTATGGGAGTCCAGTGGAAAAAATAATGCAGCTGGGCAACCAGCATGGATTCATAGCAAGTAGATCATGCATGACCAATCTGGTTTCATTTTATGACAGGGTCACAAAATACTTAGATGCAGGAGTAGAGGTGGATGACATTTTCTTGGATATTAGCAAGGCCTTCAATACAGTATCTCATCCCATTATCATAAATAAATTAAGAGGCTGTGACATAGATGTTTACACAGTCTGATGGATGGCAAATTGGCTTAGAGGTTGCACCTAGAGAGTGGTAGTAGATGGGTCATTATCGTCGTGGAAAGATGTGAGTAGTGGGGTCCCGCAGGGTTCGGTCCTTGGACCTGTACTCTTCAATATCTTCATCGGTGACTTGGATGCGGGGTGAAGTGCACACTCCAGAGGGTAGGGAATGATTGCAGGCATACCTGGACAGGTTAGAAAAGTGGGCAGTACACAACAGGATGCAGTACAACAAGGACAAGTGCAGAGTTCTGCACCTAGGGTGCAAAAATATCCTGCACACCTATTAGTTGGGAAGTGGCCCTATCAGCAGCACAGAAGTGGAAAGGGATCGCGGAGTCATAGTAGATTCCAAGATGAACATGAGTCATCAATGTGATGAAATTGTCAGCAAAGATAACAGCACTTTATCATGCATCAGCAGATTCATGACAAATAGAACCAAGGAGGTTCCCCTCTATGAGGCATTGGTCAGATCGCAGTTGGAGTACTGCATCCAGTTTTGGGTGCCGCACTTCAAGAAGGAAGTTGATAGACTCAAGAGGATCCAGAGGAGGGCCACTTCTATGGTTAGGGGCTTACAGGACAAGCTCTATGAGGAGAGACTGAGGGACTGGACCTCTTTAGTCTCCACAAAAGAAGGCTGAGAGGTGATCTTGTGGCTGCCTACAAATTCATTAGGGGGATGCAGCAAGGGATTGGAGATGCTCTGTTCACCAGGGCGCCTCTTGGGGTAACAAGGAACAATGATCACAAACTGATAGAGAACAGATTTAGGCTAGATATCAGGAAAAACTTCTACACGGTAAGGGTGGCCAAAATTTGTAATGGGCTTTCAAGGGAGGTGGTACTCTCCCCTACCTTGGGGGTCTTTAAGAAAATTCTGGATAGGCATCTGGATGGGGTCATCTGACCCCAGCACTCTTTCCTGCCTAGGCAGGGGGTTGGACTCGATGATCTGTTGAGGTCCCTTCCGACCCTAACATCTATGAATCTATTGCCAACCCTCCAGTCCTCCAGTACCAAGCCTATTTGTAGTGATTGATTGCATATTGCAGTAAGTAGTTCCAAATAGTAGATATGGTCAAGGCTTTTGCATTAGTGCTATATTGAGTGTCATTTCAAATTCAATACATCATTATCAAAAATCTGTATGATTCAACTACACATCAACATAGAAGTGAAAGAGATACCTTGACACCAAGGCATCCAAGAGGAGAAATTGAATATTTGATTAATATTTATATGTAGTGGCATGCAGCTCTGTGCCTGTACAAAACACCAATTCATTTACCTCTAGTTCATTTTTTATTTTAATTTTTTTCAGTTTTTTGCCTGGGTATCTGACACTTTAAAATGAGGAAAAAAAAGTAAGCCTGGTATAGCTAAAACACACAAACAAACAAATCCCACCATAAAAGGTATCTTTCCTGCCCAGTGCAGGGGGGTTGGACCCAATATTCTTGCAAGGTCCCTTTCAGCCCCTTACAATCTATGAATCTAAGAAAACAAAACCAAAAAACCCCAAAACCCCACACACTGACTTTTATGCAAAACTTGAACACAAATAAATTGAGTAGGGGTAAACTTGAAATGGGAGACACAGCAAAACTGAGTACTTCTTGTATTTTCTTCCAGGCTGATCAGAGATGGGGGAACTGGAAATCTCCTGAACATGAAAATCCCTTTCATTAAGAGATGCCTATCCTGGTTTAACAGGTATATAGCTTAATGTCCAAGTCTTGCAACAACAAAATTCTCCTTAAATGATTCTATAAATATAAGATACTGTAAAAGACAAGCAATATATCTAAAACCGACTGAGAAAAGCAAAGGATAAATACAAATATAAAAGCTTACATAAAATGATAGCATACAATGTGTAATGACACAATTCTATGACCAGAGTGTTCCAAAATAAGTTTGCTCATCTGATACATACCTGTATTCTTCATAACACATCCACTAACCTCTAGCTGCTATCTATGATATCTGGATTTCAAAGGATGAAAGGCACTTGGATGGAATCTAACTGTAACTGAAATATGTAAGATGGCAAAAAATTAGAAGCAATTACTGACCACTTGGGGGGAAAAACAGTATGACAATAATACTATTTCAACAAGCACACATTCAATAGTTCTGGAGTGCTTTGAAATATTTTTATTCTTGCCTTCTATTCTGTTTGGATTTTGTTCTAGAATGTTTAAAAACTGTTCACTGGTTTTCACAGGTTTTCTTTCTATTTGTAAAGATCTTTATTTAATATATACATGTTTTAAGGAAAATATGAAATGAAAGCTGCTTCTTTTACAAGTCCTCACCCATTATGGAGACAGAGTCTAGGGAAATGGCTTTTATTGTTTATATAAGCTTACCAGGGCTAGGGACATTCAAAAAGTCTAAGTCTGAATTGATTCAATCTTTGCAGGTTAGTCTAACATAGCTAGACTGAACTGATTTGAAACCAAACAGACATTTTCTTTGGACTGAGGAAATTCAGGAACATGACTGCTGTGGCTCAGGCTAGAAGCCTGGGGGCACTAGAGCAGCCCTCCCTTCCCTTCTGCAGGAAGCTGAGCTGAGGCGGGTATGGCTAGACCCTGGCAGGACTGTCTTATTAGGGAGGTCGGCCTGAATAGTACCAGGCTTTTCCCCATTAACTGCTCATGGGGTGGGAGTATTGCCATCCCCCAGCCCTGGGCTAGCACTGTGAGGCAAGAGCAGAGGAGAGGTGGGGGGCATGCAGTGCATGCATCTGTTGATGATATGGAGCTTTCCAATTTCCCTCCCTGCTGCAGCAAACTGACAGGCAAGCAAGCCAGCTGGGGGCTGACAGTGATAACAGTCTTTATCACCCAATTAGCAAAACAATGGCCTCTCTTCATTACTTAAACCTTCTGAAACAGCTTACCAGCTGACCTGTTGATTAGCTCCAACCAGCCCTAAGCAGATACTGTTCTGTCTGCCTACCCCAGTGAAATTGGAGAGAAAGACACACACAGGCAGCTCTCAGCATTAGCTAGCATACCAGGTGCCTAGGGTCTGTGGGACTGGGGTCCATGCTGTGGGAGGTGGGAGGGAGGTGGGGATTTCCTGCTTAAGCAGCAAGGAGGGTGTAGGGCAGTGGGAAGCCAGGCAGACCCTGCTGTGTCTGCAGTCTCTGAAGGAGCCTTATGAAGAATTAGCTAGCATACCACATGCTGGCTATGGTCCATACTGTAGCAGAGAGGAGGAAGGGATCCCTGCTTAAGCAGTGAGTGGTGAGGGGGTGGGAGGAGGGGGGTACAGGGAAGCCAGCAGACCGTGCTGTGCCTGCAAGTCTGCCAGAGCTCTGGCCAGGGAGTGGAGGGAAGGGGCTGTCTCGGACGGCCGGAGCCGACTCGAGATGATTTAGAAATCACTCGGTCGCTTGGGCGGGCTGGTGAATGGAGAGACAGACAAAGCTTATTGGCTGCAAAAACTTTACTTATGCCGCTTGTAGCCGAGACGCAGGTGGTTCAGTCGCTTAAACAACTATGTGAGTTGCTCCAGCTGGCAAGGCTCAAGCCAGCTAATCCGTCCACATATTAAGCCGGCAGGGAAAGGGTACGTCGAGGATTGTGCTCGGCGACGGGGAGAAGAATCGATAGGTGATCAGTCTATCGATCAGCTCAGCCGCAAGTCAGATCTCTTTAGCGGCACTCTGCAGCGTGCTCAAAGTTCTCCGACTTCGGCGGAAGTCGCATGAAATTTTAAATGGCTAGCAAGCCAATTACTAGACACCACGTAGGAATAATTTAGAACTGGCCAATAGCGGGACACAAATTTGCATTCAAATGGCGGGAATTCTCTTGCACCAGGGTTTTCTGTTGTAGCAGAAAACTTTTGCTGTGCAAGAGGCTCTCATGTGGCGGGAAAATTCCATCGTGCTGAGGCACCAAAATCATTGGGTTGTGACATGCCCCCTTGCCGACGGCACAACTGGAATTTTAGACACATGAGCACATTATAAGGAATCTTTGTTTCAGGATTCACTGGCCTGGTGAAGCTTAAACAACCAATACATATATATAAACAATTTTATAGACCAGTCTTTTTAACAAACTATAAAATATAATAACTTAAACATATAACAACAACTATTGATCATCGTCTGATTGGAGAACATCTGCTTGGGACTCCCCTCATTTATCAGTCAGTCCGTCTTCTCCTATAACAGACAATGCCAAATAAAATACTTCACTCCATTGACTCGAATGAACTGTAGTTTGTTGCTCGACGGATCTCACAATCGAGCGGCTGTAGATTACCGCTTTGCTGAGGTTAGACCTGTAAAGAAAAAGAAAACAACAACAAAACAAAACAAAAGAGAATCATAATTGAATTCACTGTAAGGATACTAGGTGAACGTCGGAACGGTGAGTCATCCAGTTGTGATGAACGATAATAGGAGGACAATCGGGTTTTTCTTCTAAGTGGACAGAATAGGTATTAGGATATCGTCCCGACCGTGGAACTGTTCCTTTGTGAACTTGTGGATGAGACTGATGGGGGTGCGGTATTGAGATCCACACTAACTCATCTGGCTGGAACTTGGGTTCCCAAGGTGGGGGTTTCTGGACATTAGCTTCGTCCCATAACGGTTTAGCAGTGTTCAATGAGATGAGAACATCATGATTGAATTTAGTCCAGTTTTTAAACGTCCCTCCTCCTCTGAGGCGAAGTTGTTCCTTGTACAGGCCTATGTGTCTTTCTACAACGCCGTTGGACTGCGGGTGGTACGGCAGATGGAGATGCCATGCTACATTGTGAAGATGAGCAAATTTGTCTAGGGCGTTAGAGTTAAATGGGGGTCCCCCATCAGACTGAATCTCATGAGGAGGTTGCCAGGTGGCAAATACAGCAGTTAAGGCAGAAATAACAGCAGTGGCATTGCTTTTTTGTAAGGGGATAACTTGTAACTGTCTTGTTCCCAAGTCGACAACAACTAATCCTTTATTTGGCGGCTTAGACCCTGGGAGGGGTCCTAGCAGATCTACCTGCCAGACTATTCCCGCTTGGAACTGTGAAGAATCAAAAGCTCCGAGCTGATGCTTGGTTCTATGACACTTCTCCTTAGCACATACCTCACAAGTCTGAGCTACCTTTTCCCAGTCGCGCAGAACCGCGTATGAGGCCGGCTCCGTAATGGTTTGGCACCAATGTTGATGGCAAGCTCGTGGTCCTGGGTGACCCGAATTTTCGTGAAGCCACGCGAGGAATGGATTTACTTCAGGACTGGAGGTAGACGTGATAGGCAACACTATGACGGTCCGGAGTGGGTCTTCTAAGAGCTTATCAATGACCTCATGTACTGGATCAGTATCCGGACGGTGGGACTTAGTATGCCTAACCAACGGGGGGGCATGCAAACTTAGTTAACGTTTTCCAGATGTCTTGCCAATCATTCAAATTTTCGGTGGGAAAGGCTGTACCAGTAAGAATTTTATAAATGTATTGCGAATCAATTGCGATGATTGGAACAGGGAGCGTATCGTCATGATGTGTCAGACAATGTTCTAATACCTTGAGGAATCCTAACAACTCACACTTTTGGGCCGAATTGTCATCAGGGTTGGCTTGGAATATTTCCCTATCATAACAAGCCTTGCAATAGTACCCATAGCCTCCGCCATGTCAGGAGGTTCCACCTGAGGCCATCCACACTGGGGCAGAAGTTCCATACAGTGCAGGGACCTTCTCCTCATCTTCTGGGCTAGGATTAGGTGCCGTGTCTTCCAACCTCCAGCAATGCCAGCTGTAATGATGGGTAAGCACTAGCGTATTCCAGGTCTTAGGCTCCCCCTGAAAATGTGGGTCGACTTTTTCCGCATCCAGCAAGGGTAACAATGTGGCACCGAGAGCGTGTAACGTCCTATGTCCCCTTGCTAATGGCTCCACCAGTTGTTCAGCTAGGAGGATTTTTCCTACAGCTCCATATCGATGTTGTGCCGCTTGAAGCGTCTTATGGGCCATGTATACTAGCTCATCGCGAGGGTTATGCACGACAGCCCACACGTGGTTTGTGGTGAATCCAAGGGTTACGGTTAGTGACTCACCAAGATCGGTGGCATGGAGCTGTGTATCTTTAACCGTGGCTAGCAGGTGAAGCAGGTTCCGCTGATCTCCTTTCGTCAAAGGCGTGGACTTTCGGGATTTGTCACGGATCTGTTGCTGCAACTTGGTGAGGAGTGCCAAATCACTGGGTCCAACATAATGCCAATACCAGTTCAAATGACCCAAAAGCTGTTGAAAGTGCCTCTTAGTAACAGGGAGGAATGTTTTTAATGGATCGATGTTAGGACCATCATGTGAGATTCCGTGGTGGATGGAACTGATGTATCGGGTGCCAAGGAACATGATGTCATCTACAGGATGTAGGCATGACTTTTCCTTGTTGATTGTCCATCCCTCGCTTTGAAGGTGAGCGACTAGTTGGTTGACTATATTAGTAACTATGGAACTATCACGACCCATGATAGCAATGTCATCAACATAACTCCAGATTCTTAATTCCTCCTCTGGGGGAAGAGAGTGTGAGGCTTGAAAATTCTTTAGGGTGTTATTCATGGCACCAGTAGCCAGTGACGGAGCGTTGTGATATCCCTGTGGACAAACCGTCCACCTGTACATAGTGCTATCAATGCACATATTTAGTATTCCTTCCGGGTCAGTTATCGGGATGGAAAAGAACATGTTTTTTAAATCCAGTGTGACTCCGACCCACTTACTTTGTTGGAATTGTGCCATCTCGAACATGCATTCTGGAAGAGTAGAAGGATTAGGCTGCTGAAGTACTTGACATCTTTTGTTAACCTCTCTATAGTCTACGACTAGCCGGGCTTCATTAGGCTTTCCAGGTTTTGCAACTCCCCATCCTGATGACAGGTAGGTGTTGGCAGTTATGGTCTTAATACAGCCTCGTTGCTCGAGTCGCCGCAGGAGGTCAGTAAGGGACTTTTTTAGAGGACCCTTGGTTGGGATTGGTCGATATCACCAGGTGGAGGTGTTACGAAGCGTTGGTCGATGCCAATCCTGTTCTGGGATAATGATGGGTAATGCCTGTAGCACTTGTTCTTTAAGGTCAAGCGCTTTTATCCCCGGGATTCCTAAAATATTGATGCCCCCTAGGACAGCTTCTAGGGGGTATTGGTGGCCTTGGACCAAAAATTTAACCTTTGTTGTGATGGCGATAGTGTTAAGCCCTTGTACCTTGATCGTTTTGGTGGTCTTCTGATGAGGTATCGTTAAGGTAATCACATTGACTTGAGCTCCAGTATCGAGAAGGAAGAATACTTGTTGTTGGTCATCTGAATTGGTAGGGTTGTAAACAGTGAGTTCGGCATAAGGACAAGAGTCAGTGGGGTCAGGTTTGAGTTGGAGAAGGCCGCCGGCGGAGCCGACGGCCATTATTCGTTTTTTGGTGGGTCTTCGAATTTGAATCCTAATGCTTTGGCCAGACGACATTGGGTCCTTTCTCCCAAAACTCTCAACTGAGGCTTTGTAAGGCCGGAGCGGGTGAGAAGAAAACCAAACATATTTCTTTCCTTCAGGGTTCTTTCGTTCGGGGATCTTGGAGGTGACCACCATAGCTCTCGCTGGGGGGTAAACTCTTGACGTCTGGGTTTCAGTGTTTCGGCTAAGTATGCTGAAAATCAGTCTCTTATATAATCAGAAGTTTCTTCACCTTGCTTCATGAGTGCCTGCAGTTGTGGGAGATGGCCTAA
The DNA here is from genome assembly GCF_030867095.1 of Alligator mississippiensis. NCBI lineage: Eukaryota > Metazoa > Chordata > Crocodylia > Alligatoridae > Alligator > Alligator mississippiensis. The sequence continues at coordinate 63,447,629 of NC_081825.1, forward strand.
GAGATTTCCCACTGGCTGACCCGCCATCGGGTTCAAAAAGAGTCGGAGCGTGATAGCATTTACTCCTCCGTATACCTCCACGCAGGCGTCTATAGCTTCCAGGGACGTTGGAATTGCCCTGGGGTCTGTTAGGTGACGATGAGCCTATCTCTGTTTGCGATGAGCTGCTGTTAGCCCCATTGGATTCATTCTCGGGCTCCATGAAAGATACGATACCCCGATTATGGCTAGGAGGAGTTGCTCCACAGTGGCCTTCTGCGGGCGACCCTCATGCCAAGTGTGAAATTTGTGGGTTACCTGTCCCACTACAAGCACCGGGAATGGGATGGGCCAGTGGGCACTGTCCTTGACCACGTTCAAATCAGTAGCACACCCTCCGCTCCACGCCGCTTGTCGAGTCAGGGCACTTGCTTCTTCCCTAAATGACACGCTTCTTGTCTAAAATGTCAGATCCAAACTCCACTATTAATCGTCCCAACCACATGGCCAAAGCTTCTTCTGGTTTTATTTTAGATTCTCTGCAAAGTTCCTGAATTTTTGGTTGGGTGCGTGTGCGAGAGATAACAGTGGTACATGTAGTACCTTCTTCATCCGCAACACGCTTCATCACAGCTATCGGGTGATCTGCGGCAGAGAGAGAGTTAAATTCTTCATGCGGGAGTGTTGGATATATCCCTCCTCCCATTGCCCCCTCCCCGTGGCAAGGAGGCTAGGCCGTTGGGAATGACGTCACCTCAGGGGGCGGAGTCACTAGGCGGATCCCCGACGGGTCTTCTGAAGCTCTGCCCCTCTTTTCCGGGTTAAAAGGATGGCTCGCGCTTCTTTTGGCGCCATTTTCTGTCAGCAGCATCATACGGCCGGCGCTACTGATAAGCGTCACTCCGGAGCCCTTTGCTGTCCGCTCCAGTGACTCCTTACCCGCCGTATGCATCTGAGCCTCCAAATTTGCGTACTCCCTTAGTAGACCCTCTACCGTACGGAACAGCACATTCATCATCTTTCCCTTCTTCCATTTAGTTAAACCCCATTTCGGCACGTGACGGCCCTTGGTCTCCAGGTCCTCCCGGACCTGAACAAGGAGCTCATGGCCCTGTGACCCAGGCACTAAATCCGGACAGTTGAACCAGTCCGTGGGGGTGGGTTCCCCTCCTTCCCTTAAGTATCGGGTGCATTGAGCGAACTCCTGAGCGGGGGTCAGCTTTTCTGCCTTCCGCGCCTTCACCCCGGCTAGGGATATGGCTGATGTTTCCTCCGGGGGTCGATAATAATACCGATCGCTCCCCATTATGCATCTGAACTCCCCAAAGGATAGCTTAGTTCTCCATTCTTTTACGACTGCTTCTTCTTTCTTTACAGAGAAGTAGCCATCAATATTTCTTTCATCCCCTTCTACTGCCTGGTGGTAAGCAAGATGCACCCATATATCGTTTGCATTCCCTACTCGGCAAATCCTGGTGCGCCAAGGGCAGCACCCAATTAAGTTCATCTCCATCACCGTGCCCTTAGATCCCATCCTCGTCGCCATGTCTCGGCCGGCTGGAGCCGACTTGAGATGATTTAGAAATCACTCGGTCACTTGGGCGGGCTGGTGAATGGAGAGGCAGACAAAGCTTATTGGTTGCAAAAACTTTACTTACGCCGCTTGTAGCCATGACACGGGTGGTTCGGTCGCTTAAACAACTATGTGAATTGCTCCAGCTGGCAAGGCTCAGGCCAGCTAATCCGTCCACAAATTAAGCCGGCAGGGAAAGGGTACGTCGAGGATTGCGTTCGGCGACGGGGAGAAGAATCGATAGGTGATCAGTCTATCGATCAGCTCAGCCGCAAGTCAGATCTCTTTAGAGGCACTCTGCAGCGTGCTCAAAGTTCTCCGACTTGGGCGGAAGTCACATGAAATTTTAAACGGCTAGCAAGCCAATTACTACCCGCCACGTAGGAATAATTTAGAACTGGCCAATAGCGGGACACAAATTTGCATTCAAATGGTGGGAACTCTCTTGCACTGGGGTTTTTCTGTTGCAGCAGAAAATTTTGCTGTGCAAGAGGCTCTCATGTGGCAGGAAAATTCCATCTTGCCGAGGCACTAAAATCATTGGGTTGTAACAGGGGCCAGCTCTGCTGTGGAGCAGAGAACTCTGCCCTGCCCAGAGACTATGCTGGGATGCTGGGGGAGTCTGATTTAAATTAAACCAGCAAGGGGTCTGGAACAGACATTGCATAATGTTACACCTCAGCTCTGTATTCTTGGGCAACCCTGGCACAGGATGCAGTCTGTCTGACTCACAAGGACTCACCCCCCCCTCCCTCCCCTCCTCTACCTAAACAAAACTGATTAAGATGCAGTGAGAGATGCACCTAAAACTCTCCAGATAAGGGTGATAAGAGTGAACAACTGCCCTCGGTCTCATTTGCATCTGAGATGGAACCAGATGACCATTCATTTACACGAGAGATGGGAAACAGAAAGCCTGAAGCAGAGACTGCAGTGAATTCTGGGACCAGAGAAGCAGGAGAGCACTGCATGATGGGGAATCTGTGCTTCCAATGTTAATCAACCCATGTTCACACACACCCAGCTCAGCATTTATCAGACCAGTTCTAATCTGGATTTGCTAAGGACTTTTCTCCCACCAGACACACACACACAGCTCTAAGTTTAATAGGCATCTCGGGCCGTACATTCCCCGGTCCCACTATGGGAGGCCTATTTAAACTTGATTGACTAAAACTCGGTTGCCGGGTTAGGGAATGCTGAGGCAAGAGATCGAGTCCGAGGGGGTATGGGCAACATTTGAACAATGGTTAAGGGTTCATCACAGCATCCAGCCTGCTGGAGCCCTAATCCCAGGTGTTGTCGTATCTTTCCCGAGATGACAGGTGGAAGTCCTCTCCACAAAAGGTTATGAGCACCCCAATAATTGCTTTAGATCTGGAAAAGTCATGCTAAGCTGAGGCTTGTGCACAACAAGTAAAAATCCAAAATCCTGATGCTGCAAGCTATCTATTGTTCCTGAAGAAACCATGAGATATCCCATCAGTATATCTGCCATCCATAGGAATCTCAAGCTGGCTCCCAAGTATTTGGGTTACTCCCTAATCTTAAGTGTTTCCTGATTATCAATCAGTTTCCTGAGATGGTCCAAACCAGATAACCCCTTGTCAATAGAAAAGACAATGATTTACACTACTGAGGGTGCTTCGAAGCAGCTGAACTGAGGGTATAAAAATCTGTAAGTGTGTGTGCTTAAAAAAAAGAAGAAAGAGAAAGAAAAAGAAGAAGCAGGAGGAAAGAGGGAGAAAAGGAAAGAAGAAGAAAACTCCTGTGCTGACACCATCCCCTGTCATTCTTGGGACGCTGGAAGAACAGATCATCTCCCTTCAAGGACTGTGCTACGGACTGTGCCTGTCGGCTTTGCAGCCTGCGTACCGTGTACTAGGTGAGATTCCCAGCGTTCTCTCTCGTCTGTCTAGGCATAAACTTCTGAACCTGAACTGTATTAGTTAAGCTTGAGCTAAGTTTCCCCAAATACTTAGTGAAACCAGAATATTATTGTCATTGTTTGTGTTTGTTTTTCTTTTGCATGTCTATTACTACTAGTACTATTATATATTTCATATGCTTAGCAATAAATAACTTTTATAGGCAAACTGGTAGTAATTGGGTATATTTTTCCTTCTCTGCTTCTTTTTCCTCCTGTGCTCTGCAGCAACGCTTCTTTTACCTATGCTAAAGATCCCTGTGAAGCCCAAATTATTGTGGGGTCTGCTCATCAAGAGGCCAAAGATTGGGACGTGCTGAGTTTGAAACACATAAGGGGATCAGCTTGTACAGGCTGTTTGACCCAGTTTGACTCAGACGTGCCCTTATGAACTGAATGCTGGCCCATGAGGGTGTCAGCTGGACACCCAGCTGGATTCAGAGGGATTCTGTTCACCTGTGTGCTTGTGTCTGACTGCATTTTATTGTTGCTCTTATGAACTGATTCTTAGCATATGAGGGTGTCAGCCTGTCCATGCTGATCAGCCCGGCCAGGTCAGGTGTGTCACGTTAACTTGTGTGTGTTTGTGTGTATGACTGATTTGGTGACTGAAGGAACCCAGTCCCATTGAGATTGAGTCCTGCAAGATAGCTCCACTGGGGGTGAGGGCTTGCAAAAGGGAGAAATACAGCTCCGTATAGTAACAGAAGCAGCACATGGACAGAATCACCAAGACCCTAGAAACTATCCCTAATAAATGAGCACACCCCAAAGTAATGGGCAAATTTGGTAACAATAAACCAGTTTGACCCAAATCAGTTAAGTCTGATACTACATTCAACCAGGTTTATCTCAAACCGGTTTCAGCCATTTTTGAACTGGTTTATGTGCACTGAACATCTGTTCTGTTACAGGTTTAAACCAGTTTCTGATCACTTAAACCAATTTATGTGGAATGTCTGTCCCTAGCCCTGAATTCCAAGGGGTCTGGGAAGAAGCTTTGGTTTTAGGCCAGATGTACTGCAAAATAATGGATAAAACAAACTTCAGTTGTACAATTAGCAAACAAAGTGGCCAAGCCATGTAAATAATGATGCATGCAGATCAAAATAGTATATTATGAAAAGCAAATACAAGATTATGACTCTGCAAGGAGATCTAAGGGTTTAGACATAATAGCTAAATAGCTCAAATCATTTTGAACATGTCAACATTGAACAGAATGCATCTTTCTATCAGGCAAAATCTAATCAAGCACAATCCTTAAGGAGAAATACTACATTTTCCAAGAAGGAATCTTCTAATGCAAACATACACATTGGGCACATCTACATGTTGCCGTACAGTACAGGTGGTTATTGTACCGTTCATATGGCACACGGGTAGATTTCAATGCTATGTTTTTGTAGCAGCGTGCTGTACTAAGGGAATGCATCACTAGAGCAACATAGCTGGTGATCACATGTAGACCTGCATGATTGCTACATCGCCATAGCATGTCGTACAATGACATACCTTGCCACTATGTTGTTGTAGGGTATACTGCCTCAACTACATCTTGCTATGATCCCTTTATTTAAATTAAGCTCAAATGTCACAGTTTGAACAAGTCTGCTAACTAATTAATAAATAACTAATGCCGAACAAGAGGGTGAATGAACACATCTGACAAATGTTTCAGAAGTTACACACTATAAACCCTTCAGTGCTGATCTAGTTCAGAGCTCATGAAGCAATGCCATTTCAATTAAAAGTATCACCCAGGGAAAATCTAAACTGCCCATCAGGCAGGGTGGGATTAACTAGCACAGAACAAAACAAACCAACCAAATAAAATCATAAAACCAATGTTTTCTAAAACTGAGGCAGAGAAAACATGCAGAAGGAAATGCTAAAAGAAGGAACAGAAGATATTTATTGTGCCAGCTAAGAGCATGGTGTCTTTATAGCTAACATCTAGCTCTTTCTCTAATAAATTAACAATTTTATCTTTAGTAACAGGGGAACATTTCACAGCTCCCCATTCTTCTCTATGACACCTTTCCTTGGCTATTTATGAACACAATAAAGAACCACAACCCCAAATGTAAATGTCCTTAAAGGTGCACCATTTCATGCAAAAAGGGCAATAGCACTGTAAAAGAATTCAGCATTTTGTTAAAACTTACTAGCAGCTATGTTTTATTATATGATTATCTGCCAATACTTGAATATCATCAAAAATCTTGACAAATTCCCAGTTAATAAGATTGTATTAATAATAATTTAGAAATATGGATTTAGGATGAAACAAGAGGATGAGAAACAGATTAGAAACACAGTGTAGAGAGAACTTGTAATGGGAGGTATTTTAACCAAAGTATGCCTGTTAATAAGTTTATAGAGAGCTATGCCCATAAAGTCCTAGACCTGTCCTTATGCTATGCTAGGAAAATAGTCAACCAGAGTAAGGATGACAGTTTTTGGAAATAGAAAAAACAAATACTTTAAATTGAAGCCAAGTCTGTTTGATACCGCATGCAAATTTTAAAGAGCTTGTAGTACCTCTATATTTTCTGAAATGAACCAAGTTACTTCTCCAGCTCTATGAAAGAAATTCTCAGTGTTCTGTAGTTGTGTTTTTAATTTTTACCAGGGTAAATCCATTTGAAGTCAGCAGGGTCACATTTGTTCTTTGTTACACTGTAACCTTTGAAGCTATTGTACTGACCTTTACACCAGAATACACCTAAAGTTTTGCAGACATGGGGACACCAAAGCAGAATGCTGAATGCATGTTTGATGAAGTACTAGTTATGTGAGAGAAAAATTAAGATCTACCCAATGTATTCTGGCTTTTGCATTCATGCATGGAACCAGTACAAGTAACAAAAGAACACTTTGGAAAAGCCTATGCAAGCAATATTCAAGTACTTTATAAAGAAAGCTATACTACAAAGCTGTATACCATTTGTTTAAGGGAGACAGGTAACATCAAGAATTCCAGTCATTCAATTTGCCTCTTTCATGCCCTTTTCTACAGAAGTTACTTAGTTTTAAAAGATCAGAAGGTGATTTCATAGTGCGAGAGTCAAATATTTAATAGAACTGTCAAAATTAACTCCAGTGAAAAGTTGTTTATTTGAGAACTTTCGGTCCCTGTTTTATTTATTATACTTTAACCAGCAATATATGTTGTATATTTCAAATGTACTGTAGTTTATTTACCATGTAACTGCTTGGGAAGGAAATTTCTTTTTCTTTCACTGCAACTAAAAAGAAACCAACATTTGTAAAGTCTCAAAACAGATCACCAACTACAGACTATAGCTACTTGTGCCCATCCAAACACCATATTCGAGGGTAGCCTGTAGAGGTGTGCAAAGTGGGCTGTATCTGATTGGAATTCAGATTTGGCCTAATTCGGGGGACAATGATTCGATTAGTTGATTCAGATCACAGCCCCAATTCAATTTGGCCAAATCCAAATCTGAAGATTCAGTTCTGATTTGGATGATCAGCAATTCGGCCTAGACATAGCTTTAATTTTTTTTTTACATACCTTGACATACCAGACATGGCTCATGAAGGCTGACATGGTGGGACTGATGGAGGGAATTCGGGAATTCGGGGGGGAGGGGAGGGCTGTACCCCTCTGGCTTGGCAATCAGCTGCAAGGGCAGCCTGGGTTCTCCCCCAGGCCCAGGAGGCACCAGTCACTGAGGCAGGGGTAGGGGCAGGGGGATGGTCCCCCGCACACTCCCAGAAGTGGACCACAAGTGTTTCTGGTCCACTTCTGGGTCCACTTCCAGGTCCACCATCAAGTGCTCTGGGGAACTCCTATACTCCCATGTGACACTCCATCCGCCCCACCATCTCAGCATTCACAAACTGCCTGGTACCTTGAGGTATGTAGAAAAAAACAAAACTGTGTCTATGTCTGAATCATTGAATCTCTCCAAATCGAATCGGAGGCCTCTGATTTGATTTGGAGACTTTATTGGGTGTCCTGATTTGATTCAGATTCAAAGATGGGACCGCTGAATTGGACCGAATCTCTGCCAGATTGAATCAGAGACTGAAGCATTGCACAGCCCTAGGAGCCTGGTGAAATAGTGGCTGAACATAATTAGCAGCTCAGGACACATTTCCAGCCTCAGTAGCTGATGAATGAGGGCCTTGTTACATGTTAATTTAAGGCAGCTCCTGGAGTTCTTAACCGCTGGATTGTCCACAGATTAACACCTGAAACTACTTTTAAGCACTCTTTAGGCAGTTTAAAATTAAGCCACTCTTGCCTAGGTTTATTTTTGATCCATGTTACCCTGCTCATGTTACACAAATGTGTAGCCATTCTAAGCTACCTATTAATGTAAATACCCCATCTGCCCACCCCAACTGCCCTGGATCAGGCCCACTGCTCCCCCCACCACCCCAGACCCACAGAAACTATCGCCCCCCATCCCTCCCTCTAGTTACTTGTGGCTTCCTGCACTATCTGTCTCAGGGGAGCCAGCAAGGAAGGGTTAACTTGCCTGCCTGTCTGCCTGCCACTAATGTTTCTGTTACTCTATGGGTTGGGCTCAGCCCAGAGACCAGCAGAAAACCAGCAGCAGTGGCAGTGGTGGTGGCGATGGTGGTCTGGCAGACAAGTTAACCCTTTTCTGCCTTCTCCCTTGGGACAGACAATGCAGGCAGCTACAATAACCTGAGGGAGGGGGGAACCCAGAGAGACAGGGGAGATCCCTGGGGCTGAGGGGGAACCAGGAGAATCCCAGGCAGCACAGGGGTGGGGAGAAGCCAGAATGGGGTGGGATGGACTCTTACCTTTCAGTCCTCCAGACCCCTGCTATCCTGAAGTGTGACCACTTCAAACTTGAGCTAGCACTCACACTGATCAACATTTGTGCAGCTCACAGTGTAAGGTTTAACAAGGCCCTGATATGGTGCTGCTTAACCCTAGTATTCACAGGATAAGAAAGGGGCTGATCAGAACAACCCTCTGTGTGTCAGGGCCTGCATCCAAAGGTCTTGGCACATAACTCCTATAGAGCAGATGTCTTAATTGAGTACTGATTTCAGTGAGAATTAGGCACCCACATATCTTTTGTGGCTCTGAGCCTAAGTTTAAACTCTATAATTACTGAAACAGAACACTTTCTAGGACAAGCTTTTATAGAGGTGTTGAAAAAAAGGAGGTAATCAAGCAATGAATGACATGTCTCAAACGTCCACTTATCAGTGTTTTGCACTTTATTTTGAGCTCAGAAATACCATTTAGATACCATCATGCAGTGAGGAGGATGTGAAACCATCTACTTTCATGGGACTTTGAAGAAGAATTACTTCTCACAAAATTCTGTGTCTTTCACCCCATGTCTTTAGGCATGCTCACCATCAGAGAGAGACAAAAGGATGCCACATACTTTCCTGTGACTGCTCACTAAGCTCTGCTGTCCATTAAGTATAAGTATAGAGCTACAGCTCAGTTCCTTCTCACATCCCTTGTGGGTATTCTGCACCAGTTAGGGGAAGCGGTTCCTGAACCCTGGACTGCAGATGTGAAGGAGGGGGGAAGAGAGGGCAGTTCATTCATATGGATGGGTAGAATGATTAAGAAGAGAGAGCTTTACAAAATAAAAATCACACAAGATGTTTATGCTTATAAATAGCTATAGGTCTTCTCTACATGTTATATCTATTGCAGAACTACTTTCATTACACAATAAATTTAGATTGCCTACATGTGCAAATTAACTATTGTGCCTTTAAAAGATCTAACCTGCTATAAAGTTATTGCTCAAAAATGTGTCATAACTTCATAACTTTCTATCTAGCTTTCATTTGCATGTGCAGGCCGTCTGCTGCTGGGAGACCACAGATGCTGTTATCTCCCAGCTGCTGGGGAGCACAACACACCCCTAGGGCTGGGAGATCACAGCCGGTGCAATCTCCCAGCTGCAGAGGTGTGGGGGCACTTGAGGTAGCAGCTGGGAGATTACAACTGCTGTGATCTCCCAGCCATCAAGTGCTCCACATCCCCCTGTGGCTAGGAGACTAACAGCGCCCCATGGCTGCAGGGGCTGAGAGTCCCACAGTTAATAGGGCTCTCAGTCCTGGCTGTCCATGGGGTTCATCTGTGACCTATAGTCCTGCACCTGATGGGGCTCTTGGCCCCAGCTGTGTCACGTGTGTGGCACAGCCAGGACTGAAAGCCCTATCAGGTATGGGGCTCTCAGTCACAGCTGCATGTAGTCCCCATGGCTGGAAGCCCCATCAGCAAAAAGGGTTTCCAGCCATGGGAGCATGCTTCTTGCCAATGCAAAGAGAGCCCAGGAGCAGGCAATAAGGTGTGCTTGGATCTAATGCATGGTCCCACTATTGCACCTCCATATATGCTTATGTAGCATGGTAAGAAGAGCTATTGTGTGGATCATGCATTAGATCCAATCACACCTTTATCTGCACATGCGGAGGGGGCCATACATATGATTTTAAGTTTTCACTCTCGAAAACAAATGGGAACCAACTTAGATGGTGCAACCAACTCCAGAATAATACAGGCAAACCTGAAAGCAGAAGTAGATCACAATTAAGACTGAAAACTTAGGGGAAAAAGGAAGTGAGAGTGCCATGCAGCTATATTCCCAATAGTTGTGCTGCTGAGGTCAGTGGTACAAAGTTGGAAATACTGACTAGTACATTCTCAGAAGAGTCGTTCTTCTAATCGTTTATATAAAAAATGAACCATGATGGCATGTTCGAAATAAAATTAATGAAAGGGCATCCAAAGATTTGGTTGGATACCTGGTATTTGAAAAGGTGCATTTCAATTCATAATGTAAAAGAATTAATTTATGGATTATTGGGTTTCTTTATCTTTGTATTGGGTTTCTGTTGAGTTTAGTGTTTGCATTATTATTTATGTAGTTAAATTGTATATTCTTTCTCAGCTGTTGGTCTTTCTGGAGTGGACCGTCAGAATTTCTACTGGAGTCATAGGTCAGAATGGGTATTGGTGTATTCCAACATCATGGCAAAAAAGAAAAATTGGCCAATAAAGAAATGCTGTCAAGCAAGCCTCTTGTGCTTGTAAATAATCCTTTAGCAACTTTATGGGGAGAACAGAACTGCACATAACAAAACCAGAGAGTAAAAATTTGATAAGAATGATCTGTTCCATTACTGCTCAGTGGTGCCGATTATAATCAATTTACATGAGTTATTAACCATTCAAAATACTATGGCAAGCACAGCTCAGGCAATTAACACTGGTGGCCATCAGCTTCCTTTTCCTCCTCCATAGGGAGGTTGAGCTCTTCTGTTTCACATCCCCAAGCCCTGGTACTCAGGGGATTTTTGAGCAATAGGTTGAAGCTGAGTGTTACCCAGGCCCTGAGTGCACCCGAAGGCTCTCTCTCAGGTTCCCATATGTCCTGGCAATCCAAAATGCCAACAAAATTTAGCATGATTCCCTGAAGAAAAGGCTGTATCTTTTTATCTTGCTTTGTACTGTCCGCAGTATGCAAATTTAAAAGTGAGCATTCAGAAGCAGGGTCAAAGGAGCAGAGACAGGTGCTGGGTGCAATGGAAAAATGTCCAAGTGTGGGGGAAAAAAGGTTAAGAATCCTATGAAGGTAACAGAGCATAATGGAAACAAAGAAAGGGATGGATGAGCCAGTGTTAACCAAATAAACAATAAGCAAATAGGGAGCTTACAGAAGTTAGAAAGGGCATTTCAATCACGCTGGAATGTTTTGCACTTCACACAAAGCGCTTAAAGTTGCAGTGTGTCAAAACCTAACACAAGTGCAGCTCCTGTACATGGAGCCTTATTGACTCCATGCACTGAGAGAAGCTAGGTGGCAGGGAGCACTGTCTCCTGCTTTATTAGTTGACCAAGGCTCCAGAAGCCCCCAGCTGGCTCTCAGTGCAGCATTCCCCTGTGTGGGGGAGGCATGTCTTGGGAGGTTTGCAACACCCCCCAGCAGTGCTATCAGGTACCAAGGACCCTAGTGGGAGGACCCAGCCAGGCCCTCTGCCCAGCCCCAATTGCTAACTCAATCATCCACCACCCACACAGATACAACCAGCTGGCTGGCTGAGTCTCCAGCTTTGCTCTCCCACCCTGACTGCACAAGGAGGAGATTCTCTCTCTCTCTGGTCTGTGGCAGACCAGAGGCATGACAGATAACCCTCACAGGGAACTATATACAAGTTCCCTAAGACACTATAATTTAGAGCACCTTCATTTATTACCAGATTTAACAAGGGTCACTTTCTTGCGCGATCGGACATTTAAAAAGTTGCTCTGCAACCATGCACATGTGTTATGACATGGCTGTAGAGCACTTTCAGGAGCCCGATCACACAAAAAGTGTCACTTCTGTCTGTGCCCAAAGTTTATAAAAGGGGTTAGTAGGGAGCAAATGCAAATTGAGACACTATACAGACCTTTGAAATCTTGTAAAAAATGAACAGGAAGGACTTGGATAGGAAAGGAGAAATGGATCACAGCAGTGGACAAGGCGGATAATTCTTTTCCTAACTGTAGTGTGCTGAAAGAAATGGAACAGGAAGAAAATGAGTAACATGGTGACTCAAAAGGATATGATTTCCATTACACATGCCTCAGTTATATCTTGCTGTCACAGAAATGCTGTGGGCCCTAATATGGAATGAAAGGGAACCAAAATGTGCACATTGTGAACCCATCCTTAATCCTGTCCCTACGTCCTTATCAAGGGAAAGCAGTTCAGGCACTTCTGTATTAAAACCAGTCATGCCTCAGCACACCTGTGTTTGCTTCCTTGTAGGTAGCATCATGTGACCTTCCAAAACATCTTTTGTTCGTGACAGTATCTACAGCATCTGGACATGATCCCAGCCAGGCTAGCCTTGTTATGTAATTTCACTGAAGCTGTATTTCAGTGATATTTGGTCATTGACATTCCCATAAATATGTTCCTTGTCTGGATTTATGATTTCCTACTCTGGGCTGTAGATGTACCATTGAGCATGATATTTTATGGTGACTAGCAGTCACATGATGAAAAGGAAAATTCAGGCATCAACACAAAACAAAAATGTATTTATTGGAATGATGTGCAACCTATAGAGGTTGGTGAATAGTTTACATTTTAGGCAGGAAAGTTTGTGTGTTTGAGCTTTCCTATGAGTAAAAGAAAACTTAAAAAAACAGATTTCTTCTCCCTTAACCACAGAAAGAAAGAAAACTAGGAGCAATTATTTTTCCTGTAGCAGCTGAGATATTTATTTAGCATAAATGATGACAGCCTATGTCACTTACATAATGCATATCATAAATTGTATTGTAATCATGTCAATGTGACTGAGTGTAACTTGATTTGCTGCATAATCACAAGAGATGAAATCTCCAAGAAGTTTAGGAAAAGGAGGGATTCATTTTAGGAGATACTCTGAAGGGCTTTTAAAAACAACTTCATCCCCACCCCACACTGCTATTGTCCTTTTGACTTTTAAAAATAGATGAAAAGCCATTATGGCCTGATTTCTTCATTGCTGACATCAGCACCATAAACAGCAAAAACACTTCAATGACTATTCACTCTGATTAACTGGCCCTTCAGCACCATAAAAATAATCTCTCTCCATTTGAATCAGTAAAGTCCCTCTCCACGGAGCTGAACTAGAAGGTTGCTCCCTGAGGCATGGCCACAAATAGGCAGGGAGGGTCAGAGACTGAATGGCCAGGGTCTCAAAATTAGATGGAGCTGGGGTTCGCCAACACTCTAGAAGCTCTCTTTGAGAACACCTAGGATGCCAAAGGGGTACTCAAAGGGAACAGACAAAGCCAGGGGTCTGCAGCAAGTACTCCTCCAGGGGAATCCATGGGCCCTTTTACATGTGATGCCATTAAGATGTACATGTAACAAAAATGTCACTTTGCTAGTGGGCAGGGTACTGCCCCAGCTCAGTTGCAGCACCCAGCCTGACCCAACTCTTCCCCGACCCCAAGCTGGCTGAGACAGCACGCAGTCTGCTGGAAGCCCACCCAGGGGGTGCGGCTGCTGCAGAAAGAGGGACCAGGGCCCCCCACAAGTTGGCTTGCCAGCAGCTGCCCCCCAGCCACCAGCAAGCTCCAACAACAACAACAACAACAAAAGGACTGGATCCCTTGCTGTAATATGATGGAAAAATTGAAACAGCAGGTTTCAATTAAAAACTCACCATTTCAATTTAGGTGGCATAGAATGCAACCCTGGGGATTCAATCCCCATCACGTGTACAAGCACCCATAACACCAAGTAACTAAAAAGACTGTTACAAGAGTGCAACACTCAACCTGTTTCTACAGCATGCACTCTGAGTCTGTAAGAAATGAATGAATAGGAACACTGCAAGACCAAAGTGACCAAAGGAAGAATTAGTGACAGGGTACACACTGCACAGCAGCAACCCTTTTTTCTCCAGGACAAAAATGGATCAACTGTCTCCTAGTTTAGTGACACATTTCCCTAATGCTCTGCCACGACTCTGGCTTCAGTCACAACAGATATCGGCAATAGCTCATCACTACCAGAAAATACTTTTCTGGAATTGTGCACTAAAGTATGGATCTAATGTATGTCCTCATGCAGCATCACACTGTCGAAAGAATCAGCATGAAGATGAATGGGGTTTGTGACCACCATCTTATCTTTGTTATTTATGTTTTCTTCTTCTGTATTCTCTTTTACCTTTATGGATGATTGGTGTTCATTCCCAATAGCTTCCTGGTAATCAAAGGAGTTAAATATATAATATATCTAAACAACTTTAAAAAAAGTTCAGATCTAAACAACATAGAGGTGTCACAAACTTAGTCTGACATTTAGCAAAGGAAACCTGCTCACTCTCTCCAAACACCTGACACAAGTGGAATCTACTACATGTAGGGCCCGGCTGAATAGCATCCTAAATCTCCAAACCAGCTATGTCTGTCTGTCTGTTGTGGCTCCAATTCACCTGTTCTAACATGGACATCATATTCTGCAAGTTCCCCTACACAGAAATCAAGCAGCTCTTCAGGAAAAAAATAGTACAACACAAGAATGTTTTATTCCCAAAGAGTATCCTGCTTTGGCCTTCTCCTGATCATCCATTTGTCTTGCCCACTTGTCTAGTCTTCATTTTCTCCCTAATTTCAAAACATAAAAGTACAGAGAAGCATTTACAGTTTCTAGAAGAAGAGGTACTGTGGGGACAGCTAAATCCTTTGGTTACTCAGAAAATTGCATGTGGAGGGTACAAGATGTGCAAGATGAATCACAGACAAAGAAAACAGGGTTCTATTCCTTGTTTCATAAGAATTTGTCCTTTTCTCATTGCTTTCCTTAGTGGTCCAGTCTTCGAATCAAAGTACCTAACCTCTAGGCATAGCAATATACTCACCGTATCAGAACCCAGGTCTCAGATAGATACACAGTCTATTAGATATTCATCACCCCTCTGCAGCTGCACAGCTTTTCACAAATATGGAAATCCATAAGGTTTGCATGTTTCAGTGTTTAGATCAAACCAGAAAACCGGAGAAAACGTATTCTATTTAACACTGCAAAGTCACAGTAAGCTTCCAGTTGTTTACTTTAAGATTTACTAAACTGTTATTTGTATTCAGCTATGGACTTGTATCCTCTGACTCTCTTTAGCAGCCAGCTTGTCAATGGAACATGGAACCGAGCTAAAAAAAATGTTTCAATCCTCTTAATCTCTGTTTTTACAGCTTTAATCCAAATAGAACTTTAGTTAGCTTCAGTCTTCTGGGGACTGGCTGAGTTATAGATAAGCAGATCCCACTAGGGATCACAACAGGAATTAAAAAGCTGCTATTTCCTTAGGCCTGCTTACATTCAGCAACACAAATTAAGATTGTTCAATTTATTGGGCGTCTACTAACCCTACCTATCCCCTACCATATAATATACAAATTTTCCATTACTAAAACATGAAAATAAGCACTTTAAACTTAAGTGACCTTCTAGACTGAAATCTTCTAGACAGCTAATACAGCATACCATTGAAAATTTGTGATTTCTCAGCAGATTTGACAGAAGGAGCTTCGCAACTGATCCATATATTTAGGAACAGGTGCTTAAACTGATCTTTCTCTTTAAGTACTAAAGAAAAATCCTTATTCACATAATCTGTACAATTGAAAATTCCTTGATTTTTTTTTTTAATACAACATCAGAAACTTTAACAGGTCTTTGCCATCCTATTTCTCATATTAGTTTCTAGATACTGTTTTTGTATTTGAACTATGTTCATATTATTCTCATGCATGCTAGATTAATATATTATTTACAATTCCAATCATATCAAGCATTAAAAGGAGCTTTAATAGCTAACTTATAATGTATTATTTGTGACTGCATTTTGTACCATTATAGGCATGATACAGAGATATGAATTAAGGAGTCTGTCACGGAGAATTCAAGAGAGGAAGCAGGGTGCAGTGTTGATAGGAAGATGGTACTTTCTGAGATGATATTAAAACAGTGTTTCAGTGTTGTGTTATGAACCATTATGTTGTTTAAGTTACTTGTTTATAAGATATGACTCAAACATATTCCAATGAGTCAGAGATTATAGTATCTTAAAGTACAGCAGGTTTATTGGCCACATTTGTTATAAGTATGTAGGTTTCCAAGAGGTCAGGTGAGAGCATTTGAACACACATTGAACTATGTAGCGCCCACAGTAGGATGCAATTTAAGACTGACTTGTAGCATGTTAACTACTTAAATTCCTCCTACTGTTCATAACCAGTATTTTTGCACTGAAATTATTGTATAATGTGTGCAGCACAGTTAAGCAGTTTTCCTGTTTCATCTCCAAAATGAGGGTGAATACAGTTATCCAAATACGTTGTCCTATTGCCAAGTTAACAACAGTATAACACGTCTCCTGATTTCCTGTTTCACTTTGTCCTACTCCAGAAGGGCTACAGGACTTTTATGACAAGCTATTCTTTCTCTTCTTGCCACTACTTCTGGTACTTCCAGTTGAGAGAGCTGGATCAGAGACTGGAAGGCCTTTTTAGTATTTTCACTTAAGTTGCACTTTAAATCATGTACAAATAGGGCACATAGGTTTGTATTTAGATCATTTAAACCTTTACTTTCAAAAGAAGCCAAACTTCTTTGGATTCATTCTCAGAATTTCTTTTTAAAAAATGATAGCATTAGATATGTGACCATATCCACAGAACTGTGTGGGTGCTAAACCTTGATTTATTTATTTTAATGGGTGATTAGAAGGGATCCTGGTTTTCTCTGTTTAAAAATCACAAATGCTCTGATTAAAAACCCCAAATACATTATTAAAATGAAAGGCCACTATATATATCAGTTGAACATACTGTTTTATTTATATATTTACAGTTTTAAAGTAATTTAGAAGCCTACCAGTGCCTCAATCACTGTAATAAAATAAATTCTAAATATTTTGGCATTTAATTTTGGGTTTTTCATCATGGAAAAATTATAGCTCCTGTTGCCCCCCCTCACTTACCAGGATGCAGGTTCAGCTGCAGTTGCCCTCCTCTCCCCCCATTTTGTGGTGCTGAGCAGCCCTGATATGCCGTTGACCCTCACTCCCAAGTCACAGCCCCCGCTGCCCCTCCAGCCTTGCTGGTGCCTCTCACTCCCTGTCTACCCCCCACTCACTCCCTCCTGGTAGCAGTTCCCCCTGTGGGGAGGGGTGTGGGATTTGTGTGTGGGGGGTGGGTATTGTCAGAACCCAGTAGTTAAGTGCCTCGGCACAGTGGAATTTTCCAGCACAATTAAGTTTCTCGGCATGGTGGAATTTTCCGCTACGGTGGAGAACCCCGGTGCAGAAAAGTTCCCGCCATCCTTATGCAAATACGCACACCATTATTGGCCAGTTCTAAATTATTCCTACATGGCGACTAGCAATTGGCTCACTAGCCATATAAAAGTTAAAGCAGTTTCCGCCCAAGTCGGAGAACTCCGCGCCCATCTCGGAGTGAACTTGGCAGACTGATCACCCACCAACGACTCCCCGTCATCGACCTTCCCGATGTACCCCGTGCCCTGCATGCTCGTTGAATTGTTCATGGACATCTCACCTCGGTTTCTAGAGCTCTCGTTCGGTTTGCAACTGTAACTGAAGTTAACTTTCTGCCTATGCTGTATCCATTGACAGTGTAAGTAACGCAATCTTAGTTTAACCAATACGCTTCCATGCCTAATTTTGCTCCATCGCGAAAAAGTACCCACCTGCCATTTCGGGCTACTGGCCACGGCCCGGCCTACCACTCGACCGCCACAGGTATGGGAGTATGTAGGGAGGTATGGGGTTTGTGAGAAGGATTGTGAAGGGGGTGCAGGAAATAGGTATGGCGGCGGGTTGTGGGCAAGTGTGGGGTTTGTGGTTCACAGACCCCACTGCTAGCAGCTCAGTAGTGACAGGACACTCATGGGACTCTTGGTCTAGAGCCCCCAATGGTCAATGGACACTTCTGGCTGAGTCCCAGACCCCGCACATACTGGCATGGAGTCAGCATGGCCCGCTGGTGTGTGCCTTCACACCAGATTGGGCTGGCTCTATGCCAGCATGTGTGGACCGTGGCACTGTAGGTGGGACCCACATGCCACATGCCATCAGATTGGCTCTGTGCCTTCATGTGCAGCTTCCTGCTAGCGTGCTGGAAGCTGCATATGGAAGCAGGGAGCTGGCCAGCCTAACCCAATGGTGCATGGACTGGGAGCCACGTGGCATCCTGCCAGATGGACTCCATGCCTCCACGTGGGGCTTCCAGCATTCAAACGGGAAGCTGCATGTATAGACAAGCAGGAGCCTGCCCAACCCAATGGTGCCTGGCTCCATGCCTCCATGTGTGGGTTCCAGCCTGCACCGATGGCACGTGGCTCCAAGTTTTTGAGACCCAGATGCTTCTAGGCCCAGCTCAGTAGTACTGGCGCTTGGTCAGATGGCCCAAAATCTGTGTTTGCTGCATGCTTATTCTTAGTTGCAACCCAGCAGAAATCTGACAGACAGGTCACCCTGACCATTACCCATCCCTGACTAGGGAAAAGAAGTAGTCTGGGAGTACCCTGGTCGGATGACCAAAGTCAAAATAGGAATTGGGCTGACCAAAATACAACATTTGGCTGTGGAGAAAAGGGAAATTTTCAATAGCAATACTAACCCCTACCTAAGAATAAATTCACTTTTAGGTACTGGAAAATTCTAGTTACAGATAATCATATATGGCAAGCAGAAATAGGCTCATTAATATGCATTAGGAGAAAGGCTTAAATTAATTTTATGTAGTAAGAAATGCAAGCTATATGGTATAAAAAGAGGTGAGAGAGTCTACCCTTTGGAATATCATTGGGTCAGGCCAACTGGCTCCGGGCCCCAATGCTGCATGGACAGCAGTAACAGCTTAGCACCTGCCACAGCTTCCACACACCGCAGTATCCCCTGAGTTGCAGTGCTGCACAATGGGCACTCTTTCCTCATCGCAAAAGCAGGCAGCATGGCAGGTGCTCTGGCTGCTCAACACTGCTAGGCACTTTCCCACCCATCCCCACCACCGGTGGGGCTGTCCAGGTTCTCTTGTGGTGGCCTGAGAGTGTCCACAGACACCTCCCCACTCCCTCGTCCCTCCCACACACACCCACCCTGCCCCTACCTGCCTCACTGGCTCTTCCCACCCTCTTCCCTACCCTCCCTAGCCCTGGCAGTCACCTGCTCCCGCTCCCCACTTGACTCATAGAGACACTCCCAGCCCTGCCAGTGTCCTCCACCTCCGACCTGCAGCCCCACCACATGCTAGCATTTGATTTAAAGTTGCCCCCAATCTGGTTAATATTTTTTAAACTCTCATTTAGAGTCCCATAAAAAACAGAGTTCATATTTCCTATGGGACAATTTGAAACCAGTTTCTATTTTTTAAAGCTTTTGTCTTTGTCAGTGATTTGTAGTTCATCTAACAAATTCTGTTTAACTTAGAAGATACTGATTTAGGTATACCTTGAGGGCTCAGAATTTCAAGCAAAAAAGCTTGTTAGTTTCATTCAGAAACTGATGTGGTTCCTTTTTTCTGATTGTGTACCTTTGCAACACTTATGTAAATAGGGTAAGAAAAAATGGTGCTGGTAGATATATGCAGCTAATTTAAGTTCTAATTTAAGTTCTTACATTTATTACAAAACTTCCTGAAAGTAGAGAAGAAAAGAAAGAAATGCCATTTCTTTGTTTATGTTGCAACTCAGCAGAGCAAAAAATGATAGGCTTGGATAAATGGTATGTACCATATCCCAATAGACAACAGTTACTACAACAGATCTATTGTTTTCTTTCTTTTTCTTCAGGTAAAGATGTGGCATCTTTAGAAGTCTGACAGCTTACTGGAGTTTTATGGGAGCCTAGACATTGTGAAGAACAACTACAGTATTACTGATAGACATGGCAAGATCACAGGATTTTAGAAGCTACAAAGTTTGTTTCTTGAAGCTTTGATTTAGCCTGTAGCTAACTCTGGCTGTCATAGCTAGACAATGAAAGGACAAGCCCATCATTACCTCAAGTGTTTTTTTCTACTTGTCTTTAGAAATAAGGTCATATGACTTTTGCAGGAGCAAAGGGCATAGCTAGTATCTTAAGGGTTTACCTGCTAAAAAGAATCTCTCCACATTTTGGCCACACGTAATGAAGAGATAAGTCTAATAACCAAGTGACACACAGTTAAGAGTCATTATATGGCCAGGTTTAAAAAAATAGTGGGAAGGGAAGTAATATTTCATTTTCCAAGATGGAGAAAAGCATTGTTACTGAAACAAGATCCTTTGAACTTCTGAATTCAGGCTTATTTTCAATTTATAATTCACTGGACTTGACTTCAATTAGTCCAACTTTTCTCCCAAAAGGATCTGTTTTGCTGGTCACCGCTTAAACTAAAATACACATTAATGCTTGGAACATGAAGAGTTTTCACATAATTTTTACTTTGCAATAAAAATGTAAATGCCTTGCACATTGCTAATTATTTAAAGAAAAGACGTAGAGTTTGTGTATGTATATGAGGAAAATATGATGCATTTAGATTTAAATAGTAAATAATATTCAATTATACAAATAGAACGATTTCAATAGTCCTGTTCAGTCTCTAAAGCTAGACAAAACCGTGGGCAAAACATTTATATAAATATACCTAAGTTGTTACTCAGAGTCCTGTCCTCCAGTTTTTCTATCAAAAGGATCTTCTTCCATCAGACTGAATGAGGTAAATATTTGACAAAAGTATGCTCATGATATTTTTTACTTATAACACTGAAACTCAAAAACCCATCCCAGCTGCTCCACTCGTTTTTTCCTTTTTTGCAATTTACTATCTCCACTTTATTACAGGCTTGTAAAACTATTTGAAACAGTAAATGAAAGAATATGGTGCAAGGAAGTAAGGAGTAATTAGGGACCAAGATAGATGGATCATGGCCTAAATTGCACCATTGATTTGCCAAAGGTAGATCATGTCAGACAGATCTGCTAACTGATTTTCTAGACAAAGGAAATGCTGTTAGTCTTTCTTATCTATCTGAATTTCACTAAAGTGTTTGATACTGCATGAAACACTATGAATCTGAAGAAGACTGTAAGAATTTTAAAGATAGATAAGCAACTGGCTAAAAGGAATGCAGCAATGAGTGGTGCTGAAAAAGGAAATGTTAGCTGCAGAGGTGACTAATGGAGTATTTTTTAAGACTTGATTACAGTGTTGATCTTGTTTACTATTAACAGTGATGCCCTTGGCACAAAGAGTGAAAGCATAATGATGACACAAAGTTGAGGTCCATTTTCAACATGAAGGAGAATCACAATACCATATAACATGAACTTGATAACAACTGAAGCAATAGAGGTGGATGAAATTCACTAATATGAATGGAAAGGGTCTGCACTGGAGAATAACAAAAACTGTAACTATAATCAAGAAGCTGATCAGATGGAAACAATTAAGAAAGACCTTGGTTGATCATATGATGATTATAAACCATAGGTGTGATATGGCAATGAAAGACAAATAAAAATCCTTGGCTATACCAGTCAAGGTATTGCTAGTAGAGAAAGTAATGAATTAATGCCAGTTTATAAAGCAGTGGTGAGGCCTCATCTGGAATACTGTGTGCAATCCTTTTAGTTCTGTGTTCTTAGTCTCCCTCTAAATAAAGCTCTGGAATGACCTGTGTGTTTATGAAAGTGGGTGCAATAAAAATAGATTTTCATTTAACCTTTTGCATGATAGTGAGACTGAAAGGTCAGTTTCTCTATGTAGCTATATTTCAAATGGAGGACATCAACTGCATGACTTGGCCACCCACAGGTGATGTTTCTACTAGGAGAATCATAGCTCTCCTGGTAGAAACCACAAGTATTCAGGTGTTCATACAGTTCTCCTAAAACAAAAATAGCAGTTCCAGGGGAACCCCCACCCCTTCCCCAAACATCTGGGTTAGGTAGAGGTCTCTACCAGGAGAACAAATGTCTGCACACTTCCTTAGGGACCAGGAGGAATCAAATGGTGCAGGGAAATGGTGCCTGTGCTTTCCTGAGAGTGGGGTCACTCTAATCTGAGGGTGGCAGAGGGAGCACAGATGCTGCTTGCCTCCTCCTGATGCCAGGAAGAGTCAAACAGCAGGAAAAGGTGATCTGGAGAAGGCATGTGGGACAGCTGCTCCTGATCCTCCCATATACTAAGAGCTGAATGGAGGAGAGGCAGCTGCTAGCTTGGGTCTGCTGCTCCAACCCTGACTCTTTCCCCAGATCAGGATTATCCTAGTCTGAGCTGAACTGTTCCTTTCCTGGGAAGATATCTAGCCCACGAAAGTTCCCATCACTAAAAATGAATGCCTGTTAGTGAACCTTGTTTCATTTATGTGCATAGCATATGATGGGTGTATTTTAATTATATTACCTAAATTTCCATTAAATGTGAACTTTTATCATAGCAGCAGTAGCATCCATTTCAGCTGGGGAATTAAGCACTTTACTTTAAAGGTATCAACTCTTTGGCAGGGACAATGCTTTAATTTTCAGAGGCTTCTAGTAATAGGTACTTTGCACTTACCAAATTGAACTTTCCTGCAACCTTTTGCAGAGAAAGAATAACCAATGGCAAACAGCCATGCTGTGAGCTTTTCATATTTAATTTCATTTTCACCAGTCTTAAATGGCCACCCAAAAGTTCTGTGCTTCTGTAGTAAAAAACCATTTATAAATGAAAGGGCAATATATTCTTCTTCTCCCAGTGAACTGACCCATTTGTTAATCATTGATTTTTCCCCAGCACACAAGTTTCTCTTTCACCTCATCTGTGGCACTCTTGCTTCCATTTAAACATTATACATAGCTTCAAAAACTTGTGGCTACTGAGTCCATTCAACAGGGTCACAGAGTATCTGCTTTGGATCTGAACTGTACATCTCAAGTACAGTCCACATGCAGTAGGTTTATTTTGTCTTCCTCCCAAACAAAAGCCATGAACAAAGGTGGCCTGATGACAAGAAATCAAATTAATGATATATAAGGTGGACAAATTCCTTAAGCCTTTGCACCCACCTGCTATTTTCCCTAACAGAAGATTTCCCTGCCATGAAATTTCATATTTACTAAGTTCAGTTCTGGTTTTCCATTCTAGTATTTTATAGTCACTTAATTTTGCTATCTCACTGCCAAGTTTCCAGACCTCTGAGGAGCCCTGTGGGCTGGATGCTATGGTTCTATGGGCCATATTTGGCCCATGAGCCAGAGGTTGAGCACCCCTAGTCTAGAGGCTTCTTCCCTCCATCTCCCTGCCTTCTGAGGGATGCAGGGGTAATACTGTGCAACAACACAAGGAAAGTACTTTTCCACCTTGTTGTCTGACACAACATAACTTACATTAAACTGAGCAGATGCTCACATAATTTTGAATTGAATGTATGACACCAAAAAAAAAATCATACCAGAAATACAGTAATCATTAAGTGAAATAAAAATTTGATTCACTTTTACGCAAGAAGTGGATATCTCTCCCTGCCACCGTGTGATACAATTTAAGTTACAATAAGCCAGTCTTCACATCTTGAAAGACTTTTAATTCTGAGTTCCCTATTCAACAGTATTACACAGTTGTCATTTCATTAAAAGGTCTCTTGCAAATTTCTGCAAATAAAGACAGCTTTTGTTACAGCATACTGTAGTTGTCTGTATCTGCTTTTAATGTAGTTGTGCATGCTTGTTGAATAGTAAGATGTACCTCCTCAAAGGAAAGCTGTATGCAAACAAGAAGTGAAAACTTATAGTTAAGGCCCAGATTTTATTTTGTAATTTGCAAAACAGCAGGTGCAAGGCTTTGCACATTTACTGAAATTCTTTTTGAATTTAGCACAATTGCTTGTGCCAATTTTTATTAGATTAATTCATAAATGAGGAAAATCTAACCTACTATGGAGAGCTAAAATGAAATATGATCAACAGAGTATTTCTATAAAATGAGACTATCATTTCCTCCATTTAAAAAATGAAGCATTTGAGATATGTATTAAAAAAAAGTCCAGAATTATCCAATGACTTGGGATAACACTTACTGCATTTTCTTTTGTCGTACTGCATAATAAAATAGTTATCTTCTTACTAGGTACATCTACACGTGCACCCCACTGTGCAGTCGATACTATGCGGTCATTTAGTACTAGCTTTTGTAAGTACTAACTGACTGAGTGGTACCCGCCAGTACTGAGCAGTCCCAGTGGTGCACAGGTCTTGTCCAACCCTACTGCTCAGTAATAGTGTCATCACGATTAGTACCTGCCAATGTTGCCATAGCTTGTTGCTACTGGGCCATAGTGTCTCACGTAGATGTGCCCACTGAATTTTTAATTCTCTGCCAAAGATGACATGTGAGCTTATATTATCATGTGGTTTATTTTCTGCTTCAGCTGAAAGTGTGATAATTAACATTCACAAAAGTATACAAAACTGTTTAAATATTCCATTCTGGGAATCATCGTTGTAATTTTTTCTAGTATGAACTAGATTTTTTTCTCCTTTAGTGAGGGGTTTTTTTCTCTCTCCCTTTTAATTGAACAACTGTCATGTAATTCTTGCACTTCAACAACAGAGACCTTTTCAGCAGAACGTATTTATATCTTTGAAAACATAGCCAGTGCTAAATCAGCATGATGACTATAAAGGGGGAAAAATCAAAGAAAAGGTTGTTATAGAATACATGGAAAGAATAATAAATAAGACTAAGGACCATGGATTAACTCAATAACCTGAAGACCACTGGATTGCTACCTAGGCCAGGGGTGGGCAAAATATAGCCCTCAGGCCAGATCTGGGCCACAGAGAGTCTTTGTCCAGCCTGCAGTGGGTTCCTTGGTCCTGCCTGGCCCAGGCACCATCCAGCTGTGTCATGTCCTGCCACCCCCTGGGCATGCAATGGGGCTGGGGTGACTCCATGGCTGGACTGCCTTTCTAGGCAGCCCAGGCAGCAGTGGCTCCTTCTGGCTGCTGTCACCACAACCTCCTGTGTCACAGTACCGGTGGGTGGCCATGCACATAGCCCTGAACCAGCCTGCCCCATGCCTGCTCCAGACTTGTTTATGCTGAGCAGCAGCCAGGCAGGAAGTGTTGCTTGGTGTGGGGAAAAAGCATCCCCTCCAGCTAGCTGCTGCCATCACCACTGCCTCTAGGCTGCCCAGTGGAGCAGTGGTGACAGTGCAGCGCAGTCTCAGGGCAGCCTGGTGGAGGCTCCAGATGACTGTAGCAGGAAGCGCCTAGCAGTGGTGAGGGGATTTGGCTGCTTTTCCCCCATGCTTAGCAACAGTTTCTGCCCAGCAGCTTCTGCTGCTCAGCCTGGGTAGGCAAGTCTAGAGCAGGCACAGGGAAGGCCAGGTTGGGGCTATGTGTGCAGGTCCCCACTGGTACCACAGAACTGGGGCCAGCAGAAGCTGTAGTAGCAGCTGGAAGGAGCTGCTACTGCTTGGGCTGCCTAGAAAGGCAGTCCAGCCACAGAGCCACTCCAGCACCACTGCATGCCCAGGGAGCAACAGGACATACCATGGGCCGGCAGTGCAGAGCAGGCACAGGCTGGGCTGGGTTGGGGATGTGACCACAGGTTCCTGCTGATCTGCTCATACCAAGGTGAGTTCAGAGCAAGCATGGGGTGGAACTGGGGCTGCATGCTCTTGGCGGTAGTAGGGAGGCACCACAGGGCATGTGGACTCCAGGCTGTAGCAGGGCAGGGATGGGTACTGACTGACTCAGTGGGGTGTGTTCATGGGGACTCCCTACAAACACTCTTCTGCAAACCCCACAACCACACTCTCCCCCACACACAATCACACACCCCACAGAAACTGCACAAGCCCCATACTCGTCCCCACATGCACCCCCTCAAACACACACCTATTTGCCTTTGTGGAGAGCCCTGCTCAATGCTATACACCCACACCCTCCACACACCCCCTCCCACACACACTCCCAACCACCCTCCCACTCCACACACCCACAAACCCCATACCCACCCCACAACTCCACAAACACCTCCCACAAGCCCTCCATACTCACCCACATCTACACGTATGCCCCATACCCTACATACACACACAGCCATACACACACCCACAGTCCCCAACAAACTCCGTACCTACCTACCTCCCCACACCCCCGCAACATACAAGAGTAAGAGTTCATTTTGAGGTATTATACAATCACCTCTATATATGTAACTCAAACATGCACAAATCAAGACAAATTATATTTTTTTAAATAAAATTAAAATATGTTATTGTTGATGTTTGATTTTGATTGAAGAACTAGCAAATAGCCCATCAAGAATGATGTGGGGTGGGGGATGGAGGAGGCTGGGATGGAGTGTCTCCATTAATGCCCCATGCTGCTGCTGTTCTACCTCTTGCAGGGAGTGGGGCACTGCTGACCTCGGCTCCCCCACCTCCTGTCCAGTCCACCACACCATTTGCAGGGGGCAGGGTGGCCTCAACTCCCTCACCCTCTGTCTGGTCCTTGGCGCAGCTTCAGAATCATGGCAGTGCTCCTCCACACTTGGAGCACTCTGATTGGCTGTTTCCATCAGTCAATCAGAGTGGAAATTAGGTGTTACGGACAGACAGACAGAGTAGTTTAGACTTTTCTAATATTAGAATTTGTGTTTTTTTCTGGTTCTAAGTTGGCAAACCCCCTTCCCAAAAGGAGTACTTCTGGGGCAAAGGGAGGGACTTTCAGTGGCAAAGGTCAAAGGTTAGGGGGCAGAACTTCCAGTCCCAAGATGGCAACCAGGGGGTGGGGATGGGGTACATGTCAAGGGGTGGGGCTACCTTTGCTGCCCTTGACAGCTCACCAAAACTTGTTAAGCAGCTCTCCAGCAGAAATAATTGCCCATCCCTAACTTAGATCTCACTAGTAAATAAATGTGGTATGGTATGTTTATTATTGGTAAAGATGAATTTTTAATGAGGATCGTGTTAACACTAGGTACATCTACACATGCAATTAATTCAAAACAATGAACTCTGGAGCAGTTTGAGCTGGAGTAAACTATGAATGGGCTACATGTGTGCCTGAGACAGCAGCAATTTTTTTGTGCTATATTTGCTATCAAACGATTTTTGGTGGGGAGTACTTATTTATTTGCTGTTATAGGCCACATCCAGATGAGTGTGGACATTTTGCTCCATGGGGACAACTAGCAGCGGTGCACCTTGTGCTGCTGCTAGTTATCCCCAGGGAACATCCCCAGAGGGCATGTGGCAGGTTACCCTGGGTGGGGTAGGAGAGGTTGGGGCCAGCATTGGACTGCCCCAGAAGCCTTGCCTGGGGCCCTGGGAGTCTTCCAGGGATGCAGCCATGGCAATCCTGCTGCTCGGAGCCTGACTGGCAACTGGAGCATGGCTCCGGCTGACCAGGCTCTGGTTTTGAGTGATGTATGCTTCCCCTGCGTACGCTGCTCTGTGTTTTGTGTGTGTGTGTGTGTGGGGAGGCACGGGTTAACCTCTGGTTTTCAAGGGGCAAAATAATTCCCCATGCTGCTCCATTGCAGAGCATAGAACAGCTGACTGTGTGGAATGTGACACCGCATATATGTCTGCAATGCCACATACCACACAGCCATAATCATCTGGTGTGGCCATAGATTTTTTTGTTTGGTGGGGAAAGCCCATGTGATATTTCTACCTCTTACTGAGTGTGCAAGTACTTGCATACAGATTTGTGTGTACATACTTACCATTATGCTTCTGGGAATATTTTTGCATGTGACTTCATAATATGCTTCCTGGATGAAATTCATGGGGGCAGCATAAGCCCTAGGACTATTATACCACCCATTAAAAATACTTGTGCCTACATAGTTGAATTGCTGAAATATTCATGGAAAATAAATATGAAGGAGTCTCAAGTGCTGTAAAAGCAAACACATTTCTACATGCAAATGGCACATTTTTCCAGTACTTGGCTAAACCTGTTCATAGTCATTGTCATATTCAGGTATATTATCATAATAAAACAATTCATCTAGAAGTGATTGAATGGAAGTGACTGGAAATACTCTGAAATGGTTTAAGCTCTTCTCTTAGATAGTTCTAATGATTTAATAGGAAAATAGAGCTTCATCCCTGGAATTTAATTTAACTCAGTAGCTACCAGGTTTGTCAGTCACACTCTGTTAGTGCCCTCTTGATATTCAGCCTCCTTCCTTCTGACCCAGGGCCTCTGTACCCCTTGCTTGTTCTCAGTGCATCCAGGTCCAGTGATTCTATCCAAGTCTCCACATGAAGGAGCCTTTAAGTCCTGGCAAGGCTGCTTTTCTTGGAAATGCAGACCCTATAAAGGAAGGTCTCCAACAGGGGAGGGTTCTTTGTGAATCTTGCCTTTGCTTCAGTAAAAATTTGCCATGAGGGCTAAGTACAGACAACCAAAAAGCCTGAGGCTGAATTAATTTGATTTTAACAGATTAGTCTAAGAGGCATAGATTGAACCAATAAGCAAGTGAACAGACATTCACTTTTGATTCTGGAAATGCAGCCACATGTCTGAAGTGGCCCAGGCCAGAAGCTGGGAAGCACTAGAGCACACCTCTCTGCTCAGCTGGAGCAGACATCTTGGGGTCAGGGCTAGCCCACCTGCCTTGCAAGATGGGGGAGGGGTCAGGGAGGTGCAAAGAATCCTGGGATGCTGGAGGACTAAGAGTTAATTTGAAACTGGAGGGGATCTGGAACAGACATTCTATAAACCAATTTAACCTGAATCAGTTATGTCTGGTACTACATCCATCCAGGTTTATCTTAAACCAGTTTTGGCCATTTTGAAGGCAGTTTACGTACACCGAACTTCTGTTGTGTTACAGATTTGAACTGGTTTCCAATCACTTACAATGGTTTCTGTGCCATTTCTGTCCCAAGCTGAGGTGTTTGAGATGAAACACGGCAAGTTAAAAAAAACTAGCATTTATTTGCAAAAATATTTCACCAGAAATTTTCTTAGCAGCTCAAGTGATGGGATTTTTATGGATTTATTAAATCCTTGCTAGGCATTGGGCAAACAGAGTAGAGGACACCACTTACCCTTGAAATATTATAATCTAAATAGAAAAAAAACATGTTAAGGGTAGAAGATTGGAGAAAAAATACATGGAATTTTAGCAGCTTTAGCTGCTCTGCTGGATTCAGTCACTGGCTGGCTATTTATTTTTGCAGTTCTTTCCTCAGTTCTATAGGGCAGGGGATCAATGTACATGTGTTTGTGTGCTCCCCTACCCACCCTCAAATACTAGGGTAAGAGAAGAGATTTAATTTCTCTTATTCAGTCCTTCTAAGCAGGAATTCCTTATAAGAGGGGACTATCAGGCCCTGTTATAACATTTTATCTTCACAATGACACATGAATATTATCACCTTCCTAATGACGTTTAATTTTTATGTATGGAATCTATAAAAATAAAATATTCTGTCCAATTTCACATCTCAACAAAGCAGCAATATTTTACTGGAATTTATTGTAAGAACATAGCACTATTTAAAGTATTAGGATATGAACCTGGAAATGCTTCCTCTTGCTCCTAGTCCTTACACATGCACGTGGGCCAGTACAACTGATGGTGTAAATAAGAGTTTGCTGAATTTGTCACACACTTGCATTAGTTTCTAGGCATATCAAATCCATCCTTACTGAAGCTGTCACCATATATGAAATGTAGATGCTTTAAAGGAAATGAATCCAACTCAGCCATCATAAACCCAGAGTAAAACATAGGGTTATAAAATATTTTAGATTCATAACAACTTAAAATGCTGTGAAAGATTTTAGTCTTATGTATATGAAACACAACAATTCAGACAGAACTCTCTCCCCCATACACAAAATCCTCTCCATTAATTTTAATGAGAATTAGGTGGAGCCATAACTGATACGTATAATCTTGGTGTGCCCATAGAAAATGCTGTACAATTACAAAAAAGCCTATGTTGTTAGAATATGCATAATACCCCAGACAATAATTGTTCACTAACTGCCCTATCCTTCCTTAAATGCTTGTGAGGATTTAAGGGTGACATAATAAAACAGATTATTTCAGCAAGCAAGGATAAATCCCTCATGTCAGTTGAGTAATTACCCCCAAACATCCTTTACAGTTTCCCAGACAGAAAATAATAGAACCACTCAAGAATGATGCCATCACCTGGATCTGCAGATGAATCAAAAACTCCTACTCCATGTTGCCAGATTTAACAGAAGCAGTCTGGCATTTATCTACTGAGTGTAAGGGATCAGTGAAATAAGAATTAGGTTCCTTCACTATAGGCCTCAAACTAACATTCATTTCTATCAGTGGAAATTTTTGAGAAGTTTGCACCACTAGAAATCTTTCCAGGAAAGGGGGTACAGGAATTCAGTCTCAGTTGTCCCCTCTTACCTGCTCTCCTGCCCAAGAGCAGGAGGATTCCAGTTTGAAGTAGGAGTGGTAAGCAATGGCTGTTCCACCTCTCCCAGTCCAGAAAGGGACCTGGATTTCAGGAGTGCTGGGGAGAAGCGGGTAGTTATTCCTCTCTCCTCTGGATGAGACTGGGAGAGGTCTGGAGCAATGGTGCAATGACCTTGCCCATTTCACCCATTCCATCAATCAGGCAGTCCCTAGTGTTGTGAAGCACAGGGAACATCCCCCCAATTCCACTCTACTCCTAGACCAGACCGTGAAGGG
The DNA here is from genome assembly GCF_030867095.1 of Alligator mississippiensis. NCBI lineage: Eukaryota > Metazoa > Chordata > Crocodylia > Alligatoridae > Alligator > Alligator mississippiensis. Next base: position 63,478,340 of record NC_081825.1, read on the forward strand.
ACCGTACACACATTAACTCTTACAAGAGGGTTTCTCTTGCAGGGGAGATTTTCTATGTGTCAACATGAAAGATCTTTCTCCTGGAGAAGGCAATGTTAATTCAGGGAGAAATTGAATGAAAGTATGTAGGCTCATAGTTTCTACTAGGAGAGCAGTGATTCTTCAGGTAGAAACTTAATGCTGGTACATGGCCACTATCTTGCCATCACATTACCTCACAATTAAAGATTTACTATTTACTTCTCCTCCTATATTTGAGTTTTGCTGTTCTGATGTTAGCTTATTTTTCCATCTTCACTCATTTCATAATTGTATTAATATATGAACATATCTGAATCCCTGTGTGTTACATCCCAGATCTTACATGCATTGACAATACTTTCTACTTTTGCAATTATTTGTGAAAACAATATAGGCTATAAACCCCTGTTCCAATTTGTCACTGCAGATGTTACTGCTGGTCTTGACAGTATCCCATTACACACCTTCATATATTTGTTGTGTATCATTACACTTCATTCAAAATCTATAAGCCTATTTGTAGGCACCAAAAAGACTCCTGGCCAAAATACTTTCTCTTATTATGTGAATAAAGTCTCAGAACACATCAAGTGCTTCACTTACAAAATTATAATACCTTTGGCTCTCCCCTTCCTTCAGCCCTGTATCCTTTTTTTTTGTCTGTGCAAATGTTGTTAACAATCTGGTTTTTCAACTAACATTATTTTGTTAACCTTACATTCCTGAAAGGAATTTAAATTATGCTAACTCTGTCAACTAAACTTTCATTGCTTTCACCTCTCCCCCTGCTGCTGGTCCTGACTTTACCCAAGTCAGTGTACCCAGGTTTGTCTTTCCCCAAAGTTGGCCATGCATTGGAGAATTGGGCTGTGTCTACACTGTAAACTACATTTTACTGTGTCTACACTGTACAGCATTAAGATACTTATCTATCTCTAAACATGAAGTCTTGTCAAAGTGACAGAGTACTGTAAGCTAATTAATCCTAATGCTCATACTATTGTAGATAACCTTCCTTCAGTACCCATCCTGGCTAGCTAGCTGTGACATGTCTACACTTCACATGGATGTGTCATGTAGATATACTGAACCACAGAGTATAAAATGTACACAGATCAAACCCTATGGAGTAGCCAAAGTTGTCAGTGTTCACTGTAACATAATTTTAGGGTTAGAAGTGGAAAGCAAAATAGAATCTTTATGGACACAAACTGTAATCACAAAAATTCAAGGATAGGATTTTACTATCAGCCTTCTAATTAACAGCATAACATTAGCTTCAACAGGAACAATGTTTAATAAAATCATAACTTTAGACATTTTATAACATCAGCATCCTACACAAAAATAAAAATGTGCTGAAATGTCACAAAGGGACAGGACCCAGAAATATGATTTCTTGTCACTTTAAATGGTTGCTTCTTGAAACAGTTAAGATATACAAGTCTCAAGAGAGGAGTTTAGGATTGAATCCAGAACATGTAATATATAGTAGCTGGCTCAAGAGTAACTTTATTTGAGCTGTCAAGTAATACAGGGAACACAATGTAATCAATCAAGTCCAATATTCTGCGAAGAATATTGTACCAGGAAAGAAAATGTATCAGGAAGTAACACAAAGCTATATTTTTAGAAAGCTTTTAAAAAAATAAGGAAATTATTTAAAGCCACTATAAAAGAGGGCTTTAGGGCATAAGCCAATCTATAAATAATGGACATTAGGAAGAAACTTCTTCTGTCAGCAAGTTGTCCCTTAACTCCTTGATGAGGGGTTTCTTATATGTTCTTCTGAAGAATCTGCCACTGGCATTCTGCATTCTGAACTAACTGAATCACTAGACTCATTTAGCATGGGAATTCCCATGTGGCCAGCAAGTCAGGAAGAGAAATCAGGAAAGCACAAAACTACAGAGATCAAGATAGAAAGAAAAACAGGAATGACAGGGAACACCACAGGGTAGAAGAAAACTTCCAAGCCATAGATAATGACAGCAAAGTAGGTCAGAATAGTCTAAATGGAACATAGAGGAGAGAAGACAAATTGGATAGGATCAAGGAAAGACTATAATGGTGACATTAGAAACCATGTTTTCTAGTGAGAGACAATGACACTTAGGTATAACAAATAGTGCTACAGATGTATTTATGACCTTCTATATAAATAAATGCAAATTTAAGTCTGATGACCCTGAATGTCATGACATACACAGTTATTACATTTATCAGGGCCAGCCTTTCATTTCATGAAGTGAACAGGCTTTCCCCTGTTTATGTCAAAGATAATCTTAACAAAAAATTTCAAGGATAACCTCAATATAAATAAAAAGTGTAGAAGGAGAGTTTATATGCTTTTCCCAAGAAATCCAATTAATTTAAAGGATGATTGATTTGAATATGGTATCAAGATATTAGCATTATACATTTTTATTCTGGAAAGCATTATAAATTTTTACTCTGAAAAACAAATTTAAATTTACCATTACCTTTTGATGATCAATAAATCTTTAAGTAAACTAGAAACTGGAGCCAAGTTAATTTGTAAAGGCAATTGTAACGGTAAACTGAGATTGGGATGCCCTTCAAAAACAATAAATGAGACTTATCTTTCAAAATCTTTTCTTATTTTCTTTACCCTTCATCTTAAAGAATATGGTAGAATTAAACAGGAGTCATTAGGGAAACTCAGATGGCCATACTGGACTGAATGCACCTGTTCTTGTCTGATTTCAAAAAGCTAAACAGTCTTGGGCCTTGGGCCACCTGGGAATCCTAGGTGCTGTAGGTGCACCCTGTCTAGTAGTTTTCCAACTAAGACAGGGGTATGACAAAGATGTCTGCTCACTCCACTACTTTTAAATCTATTTCTGAATGATCCAAAATAGTTTCTAACTGGGAACAAATACTACGTGCCTATGATATTGAATAATTCTACCCCTGTCTTGCTTGATGTAGATGACATGTTATTAATGTCAGAATCCCAGATAGGCCTACAAAGATTATTAGATACTTCTCAGCAGTATTGTGTTTCAAATAGCTTGGAAATCAATACTGCTAAATCCAAGGTGCTGATTTTGGAAAATGAAAGGAGTAAATGAGTGTGTGTAACAGGGCACTTATCCTCGATCCTGTTATGTTCCGCTTCTTCGCAGGAGCCCAGCCCAAAGCCATTTCATCCCAGAGAGCAGGAAGAGCCTGGTCTGGTGCTGAGGGAGTTAAATGCTCTGTGCATCAGGCAAGCGCAGCTGGAGCCAACCCAAAGGATGCTAGTAGTTCCAGTTCTCTTTAAAAGAGAGTAGCTGGCTTACTTCTGCCCTGGGAAAGGAGAAGTGAAGGTGATAAATTCCTCACACACTCACATGGAGGCACAGGATGAGAACGGAGACCAAGGGAAGTATCACACGGAGGGAGAAGAGAGTGGGAGATGAATGCCGGACTGTCACCCATCTGCATTCCAGATAAGTGAGAGATTGACTTGGCTTTGACAAAGGGAGAATTGTGTCCAAAAAAGGTAAGGAAAACTGGGTCGTGTAGATGGTGAGTGTGATATGTAACTAAAATAAATTTAAAGAGACGACTAAAAGGAGAGACTATTGTTAATTCATGATAAAAGTGGGTCAATTTAATTTAGTGACTAAATCTGAGTGAATCCATCAGGGGACAGGACTTAATGGGTCATCCCAAAGGAACCTCACTGCAAAATGAGAATTAAGGCATGATGAAATCTATTCAATTAATTAAAGGCGGGAATTGATCAATGTATAAGTGATAAGAGGTGACATAACTGTGGGTCACTTGTGCTATGGACCCAAGATAAATTAAAGAAAGGGGTGCTTGACAAGATTCTCTGAACTATTTGCTGATGACTTGAATTAAAACGGATGTCTGATAGTCAGGGTGTAGGGGAGGCAGACCCCCTGTGAAAATATTTAGGATTTTCATGGTTTGATCCACTCTGCAAGACACCTGCCTCCCCTTTATTCTACTTTTGATATCTTAGTGTGGTGGGCAAAAAGAAAATAGCAAAGAGGCAACAGGGTGAAGAGAACCTTTTAAAAATATATATATATTGACCATACAGTTAGTAAACATTGCAAAAGGGAAACTACCACTGACAATACGATTTTTACAGAAAAAAATTGAGATGATGCCCTCATTTGAATACTTGGACTCTCTTTTAATAAAAATCTGAGCTGAAATAAAAATACAAAAAATATATGCATTAAAGCAAAACTTTTGGTGGAATATTAACTTTTACATTAAGACCAATAGAAAGGCAGTACCGGCAGTACTAAAGGACTACAGATCTAAGGTATATAGTTCAGGATGGTCCCTAATTTTATACAGATCTATGATTCTAAGGTACAGTCTATTTTTTGATTGGAGCAGGACTATGGGCTGCTGACCCCACGGTTCATTCCAAAATAATAAAAAAAAAATCTAATTACTTTTGAAGGTGGTATTTATCTGTACCAAATTCAAAGATGGGGAGGAGATGGGTGGGGAAAGGACCTCATGCAATCTGATACGGGGCTGCTTAATTGTGAGAATTTTAGCTCAGTTAAGAACTCTAAATTATTTTATAAAAATAGAGCCTGTATCCCTATCAGATATCCTAAGACAGTGCTTCCCAAAATGTCACACAATTTCCTCAGCATGTCCCCTCACTCCCCACCACACAGCCCACAACCCCCCATCCCTACTGGTGCCCTTCACTCATAACCTGCAAACCCTGCCCCCGCAGCCCTGCTGGTGAGGGCCCCCAATTGCCAGGGCTACAAAGCCAGGGCCAGGGACCAGTTGCTGCCTGTAGGAGGCAGCAGCTGCTGCAGCCAGAGCAGAAAGTGGAGTCTGGTTCCCCTCACACCCTCCCCTCACAGGCAGCACAGATGGAAAAAAGCCCATTGGGGGGAAGAAGATGCAGGCTGTCTGCTGCAGGCTCAGAGATCCCTGCCTTGCTGTCCTCCCACCAGGACCTCCATGGCTTAGTGGGTGAGATACAGTGCAGGAGGATGGGGAGGCTCAGTGTCGCTGCTGGGATCCCTGTGCCAGCTGCACCACCATGGTGAGATGCCTCCTGCCTGCCTGGCAGCAGCAGCAGCATGGCGTTGTGCCCCCCCCCAGTGCTTCCAGGTGGGCAGGGGGTGTCTTACCATGGCAACTCTACTGATATGGGGCTCCCAGCAATGGCATAAAGCTGCTCCACCCTACTCTGCCCCAGGGGGACAGTGGCATGTGTCACAACCCAATGATTTTGGTGCCTCGGCACGATGGAATTTTCCCGCCACATGAGAGCCTCTTGCACAGCAAAAGTTTTCTGCTACAACAGAAAAACCCGGTGCAAGAGAATTCCCGCCATTTGAATGCAAATTTGTGTCCCGCTATTGGCCAGTTCTAAATTATTCTTACGTGGCGGCTAGTAATTGGCTTGCTAGCCATTTAAAATTTCATGCGACTTCCGCCCAAGTCGGAGAACTTTGAGCACGCTGCAGAGTGCCGCTAAAGAGATCTGACTTGCGGCTGAGCTGATTGATAGACTGATCACCTATCGATTCTTCTCCCCGTCGCCGAGCACAATCCTCGACGTACCCTTTCCCTGCCGGCTTAATTTGTGGACGGATTAGCTGGCCTGAGTCTTGCCAGCTGGAGCAACTCACATAGTTGTTTAAGCAACTGAACCACCTGCGTCGCGGCTACAAGTGGCGTAAGTAAAGTTTTTGCAACCAATAAGCTTTGTCTGCCTCTCCATTCACCAGCCCGCCCAAGCTACCGAGTGATTTCTAAATCATCTCGAGTCAGCTCCGGCCATCCAAGACATGGCGACGAGGATGGGATCTAAGGGCACGGTGATGGAAATGAACCTAATTGGGTGCTTCCCCTGGTGCACCGGGACCCGCCGTGTAGAGAATGCAAACAATCTATGGGTGCATATCGCTTACCACCAGGCGGTAGAAGGGGATGAAAGAAATATTGATGGCTACTTCTCTGTAAAAAAAGAAGAAGCAGTCATAAAAGAATGGAGAACTAAGCTATCCCTTGGGAAGTTCGGATACATAATGGGGAGCGATCGGGTCTATTATCGACCCCCGGAGGAAACATCAGCTATATCCCTAGCCGGGGTGAAGGCGCAGAAATCAGAAAAGATGACCCCCGCTCAGGAGTTCGCTCAATGCACCCGATACTTAAGGGAAGGAGGGGAACCCACCCCCACGGACTGGTTCAACTGTCCGGATTTGGTGCCTGGGTCGCGGGGCCAAAAGCTCCTCGTTCAGCTCCGGGAGGACCTGGAGACCAAGGGCCGTCACGTGCCCAAGTGGGGTTTAACTAAATGGAAGAAGGGAAAGACGATGAATGTGCTGTTCCGTACAGTAGCGGGTCTATTAAGAGAGTATGCAAATTTGGAGGCTCAGATGCATACGGCGGGTAAGGAGTCGTTGGAGCGGACAGCAAAGGGCTCCGGAGCAATGCTTATCAGTAGCACTGGCCGCATGATGCTGCTGACAGAAAATGGCACCGAAAGAAGCACGAGCCATCCGGGGAACCCGGAAAAGAGAGGCGGAGCTTCAGAAGACCTAGCAGGGATCAGCCTAGCGACTCCGCCCCCTGAGGTGAAGTCGTTCCCAACGATCCCGCCTCCTTGCCATGGGGAGGGGGCAATGGAAGGAGGGATGTATCCAACACTCCTGCATGAAGAACTTAACTCTCTCTCTGCCGCAGATTACCCGATAGCTGTGATGAAGTGTGTTGCAGATGAAGAAGGTACTACGCGTACCACTGTTACCTCTTGCACACGCATCCGACCAGAAATTCAGGAACTTTGCAGAGAATCTAAAATAAAACCAGAAGAAACTTTGGCCATGTGGTTGGGAACATTAATTGTGGAGTTTGGATCTGACATTTTAGACAGGGAAGAAGCGAGTGCTCTGACCCGACAAGCGGCGTGGAGCGGAGGGCGTGCTACTGATTTGAACGTGGTCAAGGACAGTGCCCACTGGCCCATCCCATTCCCGGTGCTTGTAGTGGGACAGGTAACCCACAAATTTCACACTTGGCATGAGGGTCGCCCGCAGAAGGCCACTGTGGAGCAACTCCTCCTAGCCATAATCGGGGTATCATATCTTTCATTGAGCCCGAGGACAAATCCAATGGGGCTAACAGCAGCTCAATGCAAAGAGAGATGGGCTCACCGTCACCTATCAGACCCCAGGGCAATTCCAACGCCCCTGGAAGCTATAGACGCCTGCATAGTGGTATACGGAGGAGTGAATGCTGTCACACTCCGACTCTTTTTGTACCCGATGGCGGGTCAGCCAGTGGGAAATCTCTTAGGCCACCTCCCATGACTGCAGGCGCTCATGAAGCAAGGTGAAGAAACTTCTGATGATACAAGAGACCGATCTTCAGCATATCCAGCCGAAACACTGAAACCCAGACGTCAAGAGATTACCCCCCGGCAAGAGCCATGGTGGTCACCTCCAAGAACCCTGAAGGAAAGAAATATGTTTGGTTTTCTTCTTGCCCGCTCTGGCCTTACAAAGCCTCAGTTGCGAGTTTTGGGAGAAAGGACCCAATGTCGTCTGGCCAAAGCATTAGGATTCAAATTCGAAGACCCACCAAAAAACGAATAATGGCCATCGGCTCCACCGGCGGCCTTCTCCAACTCAAACCTGACCCCACTGACTCTCGTCCTTATGCCGAACTCACTGTTTACAACCCTACCAATCCAGATGACCAACAACAAGTATTCTTCCTTCTCGATACTGGAGCTCAAGTCAATGTGATTACCTCAATGATACCTCACCAGAAGACCACCAAAACGATTAAGGTACAAGGGCTTAACGTTATTGCCGTCACCACAAATGTCAAATTCTCAGTCCAAGGCCACCGATACCCCCTAGAGGCCGTCCTAGGGGGCATCAATATTTTAGGAATCCCAGGGATAAAAGCGCTTGACCTTAAAAAACAAGTGCTACAAGCATTACCCATCATTATCCCAGAACAGGATTGGCATCGACCAACGCTTTGTAACACCTCCACCTGGTGATATCGACCAATCCCAACTAAGGGTCCTCTAAAAAAGTCCCTTACTGACCTCCTGCGGCGACTCGAGCAACGAGGCTGTATTAAGACCATAACTGCCAGCACCTACCTGTCATCAGGATGGGGAGTCGCGAAACCTGGAAAGCCTAACGAAGCCCGGCTAGTCGTAGACTATAGAGAGGTTAACAAAAGATGTCAAGTACTTCAGCAGCCTAATCCTTCTACTCTTCCAGAATGCATGTTCGAGATGGCACAATTCCAACAAAGTAAGTGGGTCGGAGTCACACTGGATTTAAAAAACATGTTCTTTTCCATCCCGATAACTGACCCGGAAGGAATACTAAATATGTGCATTGATGGCACTATGTACAGGTGGACGGTTTGTCCACAGGGATATCACAATGCTCCGTCACTGGCTACTGGTGCCATGAATAACACCCTAAAGAATTTTCAAGCCTCACACTCTCTTCCCCCAGAGGAGGAATTAAGAATCTGGAGTTACGTTGATGACATTGCTATCATGGGTCGTAATAGTTCCATAGTTACTAGTATAGTCAACCAACGAGTCGCTCATCTTCAAAGTGAGGGATGGATGATCAAAGAGGAAAAGTCATGCCTACATCCTGTAGATGACATCATGTTCCTTGGCACCCGATACATCGGTTCCATCCACCACGGAATCTCACATGATGGTCCTAACATCGATCCATTAAAAACATTCCTCCCTGCTACTAAGAGGCACTTTCAACAGCTTTTGGGTCATTTGAACTGGTATCGGCATTATGTTGGACCCAGTGATTTGGCACTCCTCACCAAGTTGCAGCGACAGATCCGTGACAAATCCCGAAAGTCCACGCCCTGGACAAAAGGAGATCAGCGGAACCTGCTTCGCCTTCTAGCCACGGTTAAAAACACACAGCTCCACACCATCAAACTTGGTGAGTCACTAACCGTAACCCTTGGATTCAACACGAACCACGTGTGGGCTGTTGTGCATAACCCTCGTAATGAGCTAGTATACATGGCCCATAAGACGCTTCAAGCAGCACAACATCAATATGGAGCTGTAGGAAAAATCCTCCTAGCTGAACAACTGGTGGAGCCATTAGCAAGGGGACATAGGACGTTACACGCTCTCGGTGCCACATTGTTACCCTTGCTGGATGCGGAAAAAGTCAACCCACATTTTCAGGGGGAATCTAAAACCTGGAATACGCTAGTGCTTACCCATCATTACAACTGGCATTGCTGGAGGTTGGAAGACACGGCACCTGATCCAAGCCCAGAAGATGAGAAGAAGGTCCCTGCACTGTATGGAACTTCTGCCCCAGCGTGGATGACCTCAGATGGAACCTCCCGACATGGCGGAGGCTATGGGTACAATTGCAAGGCTTGTCATGACGAGAAAATATTCCAAGCCAACCCAGATGATAATTCAGCCCAAAAATGTGAATTATTAGGATTCCTCAAGGTACTGGAACATTGTCTGACACATCATAACGACTCGTTCCCCGTTCCTATCATCGCAGTTGATTCGCAATACATTTATAAAATTCTTACTGGTACAGCCTTTCCCACCGAAAATTTGAATGATTGGCAAGACATCTGGAAACTTGCCTATCACATCTACCTCCGGTCCTGAAGTAAATCCATTCCTCGCGTGGCTTCACGAAAATTCGGGTCACCCAGGACCACGAGCTTGCCATCAACGTTGGTGCCGAACCATTACGGAGCTGGCCTCATACAGAATTTGGCGCGATTGGGAAAAGGTAGCTCAGGCCTGTGAGACATGTGCTAAAGAAAAGTGCCATATAACTAAACATCAGCTCGGAGCTTTCGATTCTTCACAGTTTCAGGCAGGAAAAGTTTGGCAGGTAGATCTGCTAAGACCCCTCCCAGGGTCTAAGCCGCCAAATAAAGGATTAGTTGTTGTTGACCTGGGAACAAGACAGTTACAAGTTATTCCCTTACAAAAAAGCAATGACACTGCTGTCATTTCTGCCTTAACTGCTGTATTTGTCACCTGGCAACCTCCTCATGAGATTCAGTCTGATGGGGGACCCCCATTTAACTCTAACGCTCTAGACAAATTTGCTCGTCTTCACAACGTAGCATGGCATCTCCATCTGCCGTACCATCCGCAGTCCAACAGCGTTGTAGAAAGACACATAGGCCTGTACAAAGAACAACTTCGCCTCAAAGGAGGAGGGACATTTGAAAACTGGACTAAATTCAATCATGATGTTCTCATCTCATTGAACACCACTAAACTGTTATGGGACGAAGCTAAGGTCCAGAAACCCCCACCTTGGGAACTCAAGTTCCAGCCAGATGAGTTAGTGTGGATCTTAATACCGCACCCCCATCAGTCTCATCCACAAGTTCAGAAAGGAACAGTTCCACGGTCGGGACAATATCCTAATACCTATTCTGTCCACTTAGAAGAAAAACCCAATCATCCTCCTATTATCGTTCATCACAACTGGATGACTCGCCGTTCCGACGTTCACCTAGTATCCTTACAGTGAATTCAATTATGATTCTCTTTTGTTTTGTTTTGTTGTTGTTTTCTTTTTCTTTACAGGTCTAACCTCAGCAAAGCAGTAATCTACAGCCGCTCGATTGTGAGATCCGTCGAGCAACAAACTACAGTTCATTCGAGTCAATGGAGTGAAGTATTTTATTTGGCATTGTCTGTTATAGGAGAAGACGGACTGACTGATAAATGAGGGGAGTCCCAAGCAGATGTTCTCCAATCAGACGATGATCAATAGTTGTTGTTATATGTTTAAGTTATTATATTTTATAGTTTGTTAAAAAGACTGGTCTATAAAATTGTTTATATATATGTATTGGTTGTTTAAGCTTCACCAGGCCAGTGAATCCTGAAACAAAGATTCCTTATAATGTGCTCATGGGTCTAAAATTCCAGTTGTGCCGTCGGCAAGGGGGCATGTCACAACCCAATGATTTTGGTGCCTCAGCACGATGGAATTTTCCCACCACATGAGAGCCTCTTGCACAGCAAAAGTTTTCTGCTACAACAGAAAACCCTGGTGCAAGAGAATTCCCGCCATTTGAATGCAAATTTGTGTCCCGCTATTGGCCAGTTCTAAATTATTCCTACGTGGTGTCTAGTAATTGGCTTGCTAGCCATTTAAAATTTCATGCGACTTCCGCCGAAGTCGGAGAACTTTGAGCACGCTGCAGAGTGCCGCTAAAGAGATCTGACTTGCGGCTGAGCTGATCGATAGACTGATCACCTATTGATTCTTCTCCCCGTCGCCGAGCACAATCCTCAACGTACCCTTTCCCTGCCGGCTTAATTTGTGGACGGATTAGCTGGATTGCCAGCTGGAGCAACTCACATAGTTGTTTAAGCGACCAAACCACCTGCGTCACGGCTACAAGTGGCGTAAGTAAAGTTTTTGCAGCCAATAAGCTTTGTCTGCTTCTCCATTCACCACCCCGCCCAAGCGACCGAGTGATTTCTAAATCATCTCGAGTCGGCTCCAGCCGTCCGAGACAGCATGGTGGGGTGCCCTGAGCCTGCAGTGGGTAGCCTGCATCCACCCCTGCCCCATGCACAAATCTGGAGGGCACATGACCCCACATGCCTCCATCCCTGGGAGTGTGTGACCCAATTTTTTATCATTGTGACCCCAAATGGAGTTGCAAGCCCAAAAATGGGAATCACTGCCCTAAGTGGTGCATTTTAAAATTCTCTCCTTTTCCAAATAAACCCTTATTAGTATCATTAAATAACTTTTTTTTTTCTCTTTCAGGTTAATTTCCTGGAAAATGTGCTGACAGCCACTGACCCAATAATTCCCCTGTCTTAAATGAGATACAAAATTTAAGGATTAAAGATGCCAGCATGCAGACAGATCTGGAGGTGGTGATATCTTCTCATATTTTTTTTTTTTTTTTTAGATTAATAAAGCACTGTTTTGGCCCAGAAACCTACCTATTTTAAGTATGAGATTATGAACAATGAAAGGCAATTACTAGGCTGTGATTCACTCAAATGAGATGTGCAGTCATTATGGGCAAGTGATGTTATATCCTGTGACAAATTGTGATACTTCTGTCTTAAGGGTGTTCACATTGTTATAATAGCGTGTGATTCAGTTTACCTCATTACCCTGTTCACAGAGAATGAAGACTTAAGTGCCAAGGTGCCAGAGCTGGCTATGTGGAAGATAGGCAGGACAGACAAGATGGATCTTTAACATCAGATCTGAATGGCATTGTTGTCATATCAACAAAGGTGAGATGCTCAACACTCACAGGAGGTGTTCAGAGGAGATATACATGACAATGAGAGAGCAGACTGGGAGTGAAGCACCAGTCAGGTCCTGGCCAGAAGAGTATAGGGACTAGAGAAGTGGAGGAGCTTTGGGGAGCCTGGCCAGGGAACAACTGAGTTTCTCTGGGGTATGTGCAGGTTGGACTGGGGGGACAGTCTAATTATGACCCCCAGGTCCCTTTCAAAGGTGGTGCTAACTAGTGTACCATCACTGAGCCTGCAAGTTTGTTGCAGATTTTTCCTCCCCAGATGAAGCATTTTACATTTTTCAGTGTTGAACAGCATCTGGTTCTGGTCTACCCAACTAACTAATCTGTCTAGGTCCGCCTGGATTGTTAGCCTACCTTGATGCATGGGTGCACTTCCCCACAGCTTAGTGTCATCGGCAAACTTTACCACTGTGCTTTATGACCTAAATACATATACAGTACAAGCTCTGTTATCCAGCATCCCCTGGGAATGAGGGATGCCGTATAACAAAATATGCCGGTTAATTGAGCGGCCCGAACAGGCGTCTTTGCCTGTTCAGGCCACCACTTCTCCGCTTCTCCCACCGTGTCTGGGCCCCGCAGAAAAGGGAGGCAGGCCCCATGCAGCCTGCTATGCCCCGGGCCGTCGGATCTCAGCAGCGCAGGCTGCTTTCCCCTGGGCTGTAGGAGCTGAGCAGCGCAGGTTACTTTCCCCTGGGCCATGGGGGCTTGGAGAAACCGGAAGTGCCATGGTGGGCACTTCCAGTTTCACTTTACCTTACAAGTCAGCATGCTGGTTAATAGAACATGCTGGCTTCTAAGGTGCCAAATAACGGAGCTTTTACTGTATTAGCATGTGCAGCAGAGACCAAGCAACAGGGATTTTGGCATCAAAATTGGTGATCACTATTCCCTGAAGTAGAATAGATGATGACTGGCCAGAAGAGTGAAGAGTAATTATTTGTTTCAACATGTTAATTGATGGATGGATCAATTGGATGAGCATTTGAGTGACAGGTAACTTAGAGACATGATTGGACTGTAAATATGGGGTGATTTTGAGGGTTAAAAGGGCCTGTGCTCCACTCTGGGGGAGAGAGAGAGAGAGAGAGAGAGAGTGTGTGTGTGTGTGTGTGTGTGTGTGTGTGTGTGTGTGTGTGTGTGTGTGTGTGTGTGCGCGCGCGCGCGCCTTGTGTGAGTTTGGTGTATGTGCTGAGAATTTGTGTCTGATGAGAGAGACTTGTGAGTTTGAGGCCTGTGTCTGAAAACAGACTGCTTATGTCTAGTGAGCCTGAGACTGGATTAGATTACAGATGTTTGGTGGGTGTCTAGTGTCTGTGGAGTGATTGAAGGTGAGTAGGACAAGACTCCCTGGTGATCCCTCTGGGAGCACAAACATAGACCAGGACTGGTGATGGTGGGTCAACACTCTTGTCGTAATGTATCACTTATTCCCTGGATTAAAGGAGAGAGAATACACTGAAGAGGGGAAAATCTCCTGGGAAGGTGGGAAATCTACAGAGTTCTCATTGTAAGCATAGGGCCTGAGAGCCTGTAACAGCCAGGCTCTCTGTGTATGTGCTAGTGCATCTTAAACATTGTTTGCAGCCCTCAGACTAGGATTCTGCATTCTGTTCTCACTCTCTCACTGTTTTCTTACTTATCATTGTAAATAATCTTGTAAATATTTTAAGCATTGTTGTTTTCTGTTATCATTAACATAGTGCTGTGGTTTCCAGTTTCATTGAAGAGTCTGCTCATTTGTTTTTGCATTGGGGTAGCCTGGGCTGCAAGCAAACACCCTGCTTAGAGTTGCCTGCCACCTTACAAATCCTTTCCCTAGGCTGGGTTTTGAGAGGAGTAATGCCCTCATTTGCTTAATTAAGAGTCCAGCACTTAACAGTCTGTTATGCTACTTAGAACTCTAGGTTGTGCTCAGTCCCACAAAAGCTGGGGCACTTACAGATACATTTGGTGTGCTCTGACACATCAGAAATCTAGCGCGTTGGATCAGACTCAATTAATTGAGCCTGCGGAGCACGTGAACTGGCGCAATTGGTGCTGTGTCACATGCATTTGTATAAATGGTGAAATGCACATCAGCGCTAAGAAAATGGCGCTGGTGCGCTTTGAAACTAAAACACCTTTGATATCTTTCCATACAAAAGTGCACCACTGCCATTTTCTCTATGCCACATTTCTCCATTTATACAAATGCATGCATTGCAGCTCCTGAACCAGATCCCAGTAAGGGGCCTGGGCCTAGGATGGGAGTCCTTTTTCCCTTCGCCCCCCCCCGCCCCGCCCTTAGTGCCTGACAGGTGAGGCAGGGCTCCGACAAACCCCTAACAGAGCTGGGCTAGGGACTCATGGGTGTGGGAATCCCTTGCTCCTTGGCCCTCCTCCCCCTGCAGCAGACCCCATGAAGGGCCAGGTCTGGGACAGGCCCTGTGCATAGGCTGCTAGCTCACTGGCCAGAGCCAAGCCCAGCCCCGGCTGTGTGGGACCCAGGGACAGGGGCAGGGGCAGCTAGGCATTGAACTAGAGCAGTGAATTGTGATCTAGCACACCTCCTGCAAAGGCACTTGGGATGCTGGAGGACTGTGGCCTAACCTGAGTCAGAAAAGGATCTGAGACAGAAGTTTAACCTAAATCACTTTAACCTAAATCAATTAAAGTCTGCTCCATCCAGGTCTATCTAAAACTGGCTTTAGCCATTTTGAAAGCAGTGTGTGTGCATGGAACTTCTGTTCTATTACAGGTTTGAACCAGTTTTTGATAACTTGTACTGTTTTATGTGTAACTTCTGTTCCTAGCCCAGGAGACTCTCAGAGACCAGGCAAGGTCACAGAGGTTTTGAGCAAGCATTCCCCGGGAGGGGTATCTATGACACACCCTATATACAGATAAGATATGTTCTTTCAGGAAGCATGAGAGATTATTTAAAATCACTGCTTGTGGTCTTGCTCATTCTTTGAGGGGAAAAAAGAGAAAAATGATAGAAAAAACCCATGTTGTTCCTCTCTAATAACTCACAGCTAGTCCTATACTCTCTAAATGTTTTTGCACTCTTTGTACAAGAATAAGTGCCAAAATCAAACCCAATTCCCATTTTTATTCTACTATTGTATATTGTTTCATTTTATCTATTTTTGTATCATATGTTATATTCTATTTTAACTTTATTGAAACCAGTAGAATGTGTAGTTTTATTGTGTGCTTTTACCAATAACCATAAATTATATAATTTTATTTTTATATTATATATAATTTTTTTGTCAATTCTACTGGATTGTTTTAGTGAAAGCTGTAACTAAAACTGCTATTACTGATAGACTTCTGGAAGACTTCTTAAAGCTATAAGAGGGGTTGCCTACATTTTCTTATTCATTTAAAATTGTGCAAAAAATAAGTTAATTCCCCCAAACAAAAAAGTTTACTTTTGAGCTTTAAGGATAAGCCCTAGAGACATGGAGGGGATATAAACTGTAGCATCTCTGAAAAGTCTTGAGATGCACTGTACTGACAACTCCCAGTGACAACTCCTCTGTCTTCTCCTTGCTTTGGAGACCCACAGAAATAGCAGTAATTGGCTGCTGATTGGTAGCTGCAGTCAGTTATGATGCTTCTATGTGCGCGTGGGTGGGATGAACTGCGCACAAAAAATGGTGGTAAAAGTTCATAGCTATCCTGGAGTAGCTATTTGTTATTGGAAAAAGGTCTATTAACTGCTTCCTGCCCCCACTGGGATGAGGCTTCATGATGGCGTCTACTGCAAGTACCTACCCCCAGATACAGATTTGTTTCTCCTTTTACACAATGGTGTAAGGGAGTCCTAAACTCTACTCTGGCTATGTCTACCTGAGTGGAGGACTGTGCAGTAACACTGCACAATCATTTAGTACTTGCTTATGGATGTGGCTTGTGAAGATGTATAGTTCAAGTGACTACCCCTTTCCCAAGAAGCTTTTATGTACAGACAGATGTTCCTTTAAAGGTTTACTGATGTGATTGAATGTATAACCAACAGGGTCCCCAAACTACTTGGTTTTATGGAAGAGAAATACTAACAAAGAATTGTTGGTATTCAATGAGTTTCATGGGCAAGGAACATCTAAGTGATGCATCTAGAAATGTAAGTGCTAGAATGGCCTTTTTTCTCATTGCATTTTTTTTTTCCAATTGAAATGTGGTATGGGCAGATTCTAGACTGTTACCACTGCCTCCTCCCCCCCCCCCCCCGAACTACAGCTGGGGAGGTTTGTTTTGGAGAACCAGTATCCAGGTTGTAGCCATATTGGTCTAGAGGAAAAGGCAATCAGGACTCATAGTAGGGAGGATACCTTTTATTAAACCAACAAGACTTTTGAAAAAAAGCCCTAATATCTATGGTATCTATGAAATCCATAAAAATTGCACCTTTCATTTAAAAACATAATGAAATGTTTTAAATTTCAAAGTTCTTTTTTTATTTTAAAACTGACTCAAGTGTATGTGGTGTTTTTATTTGCTTCTTTTTGCAGGGTTTAATTCTTTTAAATTTTTTTGACATTCTTCAGTGAGGAATACGCAAGATAGGAATGCAAATGATGTTGATTTGACAAAAAGTCAAGATGAGAAAGTTGTCAAATCTCCCCTTGTACTTACACTTTGAAGAAGAAGCAACAGACTCATTTCCATAACTATTCAAATGTATTGAATTTCATGAGAAAAAAAGACCCAGGAGTGCATAATCTTCAAGACTTAAAAGACACTATCTCAGATTTCCTAGTTCTGTTCTCTGAATCTTTTGTGTGGGTTTGACCACTCACACAAATCAGTATAGTTTTGTAGAGAGATTGAGATATCAGCTACTGGAAAAAAAAAACCTGAAAAAAGTGGTGTGGAATGGTATATTTAACATACAAAAAAAAAAAGAAATGAACATGAAAAATCATCTATATTCAATTTAAGGCATTATTTAATGCAAACTCAGTCCTAGAGGACTTATATTAAAATAAATGTACATTATCAAGGCTTTTAAAATACTCTGGTCAGGGAAAGGTGGTATTATTTCCTGGACAAGTCTTGTTAACTACTGAAAAAACTAACATCTTTCATTTTTTACTTTCAAATATTTCTGGCCTTTTGGCTGAGAATAAAAACTCCTATGGGAATGTTGTTTCAGCCTATGAAATTCTGCTCTCCACAGTGCACAAACCAATAGTTCCAGTCAAGACAGCCTTTTTTGCTACTATTAAGTATTATTCACAGGCCTCTGAGATTGGGGAAAATACGTCAGTTGTACATGCTGCTATTTTGAAAAGAATTTCTATCCCAAGATATGGCACTATAGGTATTCATGAACAATAACAACTCGGAGGAGGCTAGGTCATCTTTTATATATAACCACAATCCTCCAACTAGCCAGGAGGTTCAAGAAAGAATGATAATAGAATGAATTGGACAATACTCTCCTTCCCGCCCTTCCCCACTCCCATTAGGAGAAAATTGGGCCCAGGGGACATTTTATGCTGACTGGATAAATGATAATGTCAACTGTTTGCGTTTCCTGGTATCATGATAGCATTACAAGGCTGAAGAACAACACCCAATAGCCTTTCCTCAAAGATTACCATGGGATGATGTAGCAGGGCAGCCTAACCCTGGTAGGAGAAAATGAAGGTAGAAAGCAAAGCTGACATCCAGGGAATGAGTGCAGCAGTTCCTTTAAGAGGCTTCAGAGAAAACCAGAACTGGCTGCTGCTAATTAAGAGAGGGGTCAGCAGAGCAGGCAGATAATGAGGAGATAAGAGACAACTGTCTGGACAGGTAGAAAAAGGAAGCTAGAGGCAGCAGATACAGGGAGTTGACGGACTCCAAGAGAAAGGCAGGGAGGTTGCAGGGGGTGAGACCAGAAGATTCCTGGAATTCACAGGTTCCAGAGACCCCAAAAGGAATGACCACATTCACAGTACAAGCCCAGGCAGGGGTGAAGGGAGTGCAATGGGATGAGCAGCAAGGTCTTCGCTGGACTACAAAGAGCAGCAGCTGAATGGTGGGAGCCGGGTGAGCAGTGGAATGGGAACGTGGCAATGGGGAGATAGAGCCAGACAGAGGACAAGAGACTGTTAAAGAGGCAGTATTCTCTATCAGTCAGATTGACCAAGGGGCTGTGAAACCCAAGTCTGTGAGAGGAGAGAAGATGGGAAGCCAGTGTCAGTATTTCAGTTGTGT
Source organism: Alligator mississippiensis (assembly GCF_030867095.1). NCBI lineage: Eukaryota > Metazoa > Chordata > Crocodylia > Alligatoridae > Alligator > Alligator mississippiensis. The sequence continues at coordinate 63,496,892 of NC_081825.1, forward strand.
TTTTCTTTTGTTGTTCATTCTCCACAGAGGGTCTTTGAGTTGCAGGAGTAAGCTCCAAGGCAGAGCTACCTGAAGAACCCCACAAGCAACAGAGGAGAAGCCAGAGTACCTAAAATGGCAAGGCAGGGTAAAGAAAGGAAGGAGAACCTCAAGACCAGCACTGTCATGAATTTCCAAAACTCTCAGTTACTATCAAGTCATGGCAGGTGGGAACATAGAGACAGTTCAGGGACAGGGGTGGACATAAGGGCTACCTCCTAATATAGTGAACCCTTGCCAAAAGTGCAGAGAATATACATTAAAAAGGGACTAAATTGGTCACAGGTGGCCTCAGAAATGCACCATGTGGAAAGTGTCCCACCTGTTGGAAAGGTACATTTACTTACTGCGTACCTTACTTGGAAATAGGTGCTCTACGCAGTTAAACTATTGCTAGGTATAAAACTGTAAGTAAGTGGTAAAACTGAGTGGTAAAACTAAAAAAAAAAAAAATAGTAGTAAAACTTCATAGCTATCCTGGAGTAGCTATTTGTTATAGTCTATTAACTGCTTCCTGCCCCTGCTCTCCCCTCCCACAGGGGTGAAGCTGTATGATGGCATCTACTGCAAGAAGCTACCCTCAGATAGCTACTTGTTTGTCTGATCTGGCTCCCAGCAAAACTTACAACGGTGTTCAAAACTGCAGTAAATTAAATCCATGTAAAATGCATCATGTTTCGAGACACCAAGTTTCAGTGAGGTAAAACCCTTATTGGCATTGACGATATTTGTTAAAAAAGTATTTGCCTTAAGATGAGAGAATTGCAGAGAAAGGTCTTGAAAAGAAAGGAGTAAAGAAGCATGCACAACCTATGATTTTTATTTAACAGGCTAGAAAATTGGAGGTCCAAGTAAACATTAAAAGTTCAAGTGGGAGGAAAGATAAAGGTTGAGGAAGCAGAATGGAACAGAAATGCATTTTATTCAAGGATATTTGGAAAAGAGGAAATGCAAATCAGCTGCTACCAGTAACTACAATTATGGTTCTAAGCTTTCAAGAAAGAATAGATCTATAAGACATGAAATTCTATATTAGGAGCATAAAGAACATAAAAGTAGAAAACTAGAATAGGTCGTCATCCACACACAATGTCTTAAAAGAAAATTATCATCTTTTCATCCATTCAGTTACTTTTATTTCAATTCAGAGGCAGACACTAGCTTTTCTAGGTTCCAATGCACGGTACATTTGCTGTTTATCACCACTTGCTGGAAAATGAATGACATGCTTCAATATAGGCATACTATTCATGTTTTACACCTAGAACATAAGACTATGCTTTTGAAAAATATGTGCGCTCATCCAAAAAAGAAAAAAATAGAAAAAGAAGGCAAATCATCCAATAACAACAATATCACCTCACACACTGAAATAATGGTACTGTAATTACTGAAGCAACTGCTATTTATCATGCAATTTAAATGCCCCTGAATACAATCTGTCCAACTGACATTTCAAATATTTACTTTTTAATGCTGTTTCATAGCCTTCTCTCAATATGCCAGATAATCAACTTTTTGGAAAGCAGGGTTCTCAGAGCTGTTTTCTGAGGTTGTACACAGGTGTTCATTTCCAAGCAACAGAAGTCTTCCTGGGAGAGGAAGCATGCACATATTCCAGTGTGCAAATGCCCTGCTCCTCTTGCCTTCCCCAGACAGTGATCACCCCAGAGTGCATATGGAGCAGCAACAGCTGAACTGTCTCCCGGGGATGGGAAGGTGTCAGAAGATGGGAAAAAGTTCTCTACATCTTCCCCAGATAAGTGCGACCCAAGAAACCTATGCACAGGAGAGATCTTCCCTGTTGAAACAGGAAAATCTTCTTCCTAGATATGGCATGTTTCATTAGGAAGAAACTGCATCCACATGTCTGTAAACTCCCAATTTCTAGTGGGAGGGTGGCAGTTCTCCTGCTATAAATGTAATACCATCCCTTGAATTTATTAAATTAATTTTAAAAATCTCCAAAATGTTAGTTTCTATATTAAGGAATCCAGTGGAATTATTTGACAAATAGTTGGCAAAAAATCTTTGTAGATTCCCCTGTAGACATCAATGTGAATGTTACATTCAGACCATAATAAATCCATCTCTCATTAAGGGTAGTCTCACGTTAAGGGTTCATACCATTTCTTGCCTGCACAACTCTGATTTGCCACTAGAAACAGCAAGTAGAAGCATAGCCAGGAGGAAAGTGCATCCTGGTATGCTAGAGAACTGCAAATTGCTCGTTTTATCTGTGTGGAGCAGACTGAAGTTAACTTAAAACAATCTAGGTGCAGTATGAGAAATCTTAATCCAATGATAGTTAACGATATGATAATAGAAGTCCCTGGAGCATGCACAGCTGTAACCATCTCATAAACCTCTAGAACAGGGCCAGGCAATTATTTCAGGTGGAGGGCTGCTTAACAAGTTTTGGCAAGCTGTTGGGGGCTGCATAGGTAGTCCTGCCCCTTGATGTCTTCCTTGCCCCCTGGTCACCACATTGGGACCAGAAGTCCTGCCCCCTCGCCTTTGGCACCAGAAGTCCCTTCCCTTGCTGTTCCCTCTCCCAAATACTCCTTTTGGGAGGGGGGTGGTTGACATCTCAGAACCAGAAAAAAACCCCCCAAATCATACACTAGAAGTCAAATACCTTCTATATTTTAATTTTATTGCAAAAATATTTGTCACGACTTGTGATTGTGTACTGTATATAGAAGGGGTCGCATAATAACTCAAAGATAAAATGTCACTCTTTTTTAATATTGTATGCATGTGTGTATGGTGGGGTGTGGGAGTGTGTGGAGGTGTTCTGAGCAGGTGTGGTTTTGTAGGGGCAGAAGGTATATTGGAGTGTATGTATATGCCAATGGGGGTTGTAGGGGCAGGACGTGGGTGTGTGAGATGTGAGGAAGGATGGGGGGTGTAGGGACCCCCCACACACTCCAATGGCATACAGGTCCCAGTGCCTGGCAGCAGCAGCAGACGGGGAGGTCAGGGTGCTCGTGCCTGGCGCAGGTGCAGCTTTGGCCAGCACTGTGCAGGGGGAAGTAGCAGAGCCTGCCCTATAGACGGGGCTCCATGCCGCATGCCTGCAGCTCCAGCACTCTCAGCAGAGGAAGCCTCACTTTGGAGCCTGCTACTTCCCATGCTCCCTACTGCTCAAGTCACTGCACTCCACCAAGAGTGAAAGGACCCCTGCCCCATACTTCTCCGCAGAGTTAAGCATGGGACTTCCCCACTATGAGTGCAGAGCTGCAGGTGCGCAGTGTGGAGCCCCTGTGACAGAAACAGTCAGTGCTGCACCAGAGGCAAGGAGTGCACCCACATGCAGCCTGCCCAGCAACTTCTACTGCTGAGGCTCTGTGCCACCCGCCTGCATCTCCACACTTGCAGTGGGGAAACCTCAAGCTGGAGTGCAGGGACCTGCACAGTAGGGAATGGAGGAAGCAGCAGGTCCCAGTGTGGGGCTTCCCCTGGTGCAAGTGCTGGAGCTTCAGTTGCGCGGTGTAGATACAGTGATACAGCAGACTCCACTCCCTCCCCCCGCACAGCTCTGGCCAAAGCCATGCCTGAGCCGGGCATGAGTGCCCTGACCTCCCTGCCTGCTGCTGCTGCCAGGGAGCGAGGGCTGCACGTCATGGAGGGAGTGTCTGGCAGGGGTCCCTACACCCACACCCTGGCCAGTTGAGCTCTGCGCTCCCACTGCCCCTCTGGGTGCAGGCTCCAAGCTGTGCTCCCACTTCTGCCCAGCTGCAACTCCACCACCCACCACCAGCCCCACCACTTCCCTACCTGCTGCCCCAAATGAATAGGTTCTGGCTGCAGCAGGAGCCCTGCCCAGAAGCTGCCGGCTGGGCAGAGCCCTTCTGCCCATGTGGGTGGAAGCAAGGCCCAATAGGGTATGTTGAAGGGTTGTACACATGTGCGCCTCACTCCCACCCTCATAGGCAGAAGACCTGGGTGGGGTACAAGTTGTTGAGGGGTGCCATGGGCCAGATGTGCCTGGCAGTCCAGATCTGGCCTGTAGGCCATATTTTGCCTGCCCCGGTTTTAGCACCTGCTGCTGGCCAGTGACAGACATCAGGTGTATGGGATGGGCAGAGAGCAGGCGTTTGAAGAAGGAAATTACATGCTGCTTCTGCTGCTGTCTCCAGCTGAGCCCAGGACCCTGCACAACCATTCCCTTCAGCCCCTAGCTGGACTGGGTCTGGGACTCCCCCAAACCCTGGGTCAGTTAGGGACAGCCGTGGCAGTTGAAAAAAAAACATCTAGCATGCAATGTTCATTGTTTCCTGGCAATTGCAGATTTGTTTTATAGAATTTTTTTTTTTAATTTAAAATACTGCAGCTAGCAGGTGTTCCTGCTCCCTGCATCATTCCCCAGTGTCCCACACTGGCTTGGCATCTCCAGCCATGCTTCATCCCCTCCTCCCATTAAATCCTGGATCCATGCATACCAGATAATACCTTTAATGTAAAAGTGGTATAGGTAAATTGCGAAAACAGAGTCAAAAGTAAGCTTTCTAATGAATCCCAAGGAAAAGACACATCTGTTGAATAGGACCTTTAAGTATGTATTACTCTTCTCAGAAAATGAGGTTCAGAATCCATTCTGAAGCTGCCTGTAGCTTTTTAGCAAGTGGTTTGTCCTTACTAAACCCCCCTCATTGTCTTCTGTGCCCTTCAAGCAGTTTCACATAAAATATATGTATAGCACTTTGCATAATTTAAGATCGGAAATGGAGATCATAATGGTCTTAAAGTGTAAGCATTGCTCCTCTAACAAAAATCTATATAGCAAGCAGAGAAGCTGCAGAATCCCAATACCAAAATTTACAGCCTGTTTCACTGTCTTTTGTCAAAATGACTACTGGTTTAGACAGATAGACATGCATTCCACATGATAAAAATAATATCCCTTCACAGTTTTTTTAAGGTTCCTGATATAAACAGGTTTTTTTGAATTGTTATATATGAAGTTGCATGCCCACTTTCAAATGTGATATATTCTTTTACTGAGTTATTTAAACAGCAATGTAATATAGCTTCTATCACTATTTTTCTGTTGAAAAGAATACTGTTTTTTCAGTATCTGACGAGCTACCTGATGGATGGACAGAGCTTTTACCTGAGTGTGTTTTTAATTTAGAAAGGAACTTCTGATAGAGCTTATCCTTTTTCTCCAAACATTCAGTTGTCACCTTTATAGCTAGGGTGACTATATGGAACAATGTGAAATCCAGGATGCTGCCTGCTCCTGCTTCTGCCCTCTCCCACCACCACTGCAGGTGGTCGATGGTCCATTAATGCCCCATTGTTATTGACTTCACAGGCATTAATAATCACTAGTGATGTAAAAATTAATGTCAAGAGGGCTTCCTATTTAACAGCTCCTGCTGCTCTGCCTCCACAACCTGCACCTGGGACACTCATTTTAAGTTTCACCAGCTGGCCATGACTGGCCTCCAAAATCCAGGGCTGTCCTGGCCAATCCAGGGCATATGGTCACCCTATTTATAATCATCCCAGTTATGACATATCAACAGGTAAGATGGCTTCCAGTATTAGTATTACTGGAAATACAAAATACTGGGACTATATTAAGCTTAAGTTTTTTTTATACATATTTTTTTTACTTAGATTCACTCAGCCAGCAACCATTGGTAAATCTAAACAGAAGGAAATCTGTGACAATTTACTTTAATGCAAGTAAACTCAAGTCATGCAAATCAAGACTACATTTTTGCTACAGTTGGAATTGCATTGTTATAGTAACATTGGCTGCTTGAATAAACTATGCCCATGCAACGTGGAACTCTGTCGCTCCCTCTCTGGACGTGGCCGACTCATGGATGCTCATGAGTGTACTCCAACAGCTAACAATGCTACCCCTTTTAACTCAGACAGTAGCATTTAATTCTTTTAAGATCCAAGTCTGGCCCCAGGTTTTATTCTTGCTGCCAAGAGTCTGACAAGGAGCTTTATAAAACGCTCAGCCCCAGTTACAGTCATAGCTATGTATAACATATCTAAAACTTCTAACAGGTTTTTAAGCATGACCACAGTAAATAACTATAAACATGCACACAATTATAAGGATATATTTACAGAGAGGAATTAGCCCCTCAGAACTTCATTGCCATGGTGTATAGGAAAAAATAATACAAAACAAAACAATTGTGCTGTCACTGTTAAGCATTTACTCAACACATCTATAATTATCTGGCACAGTGAAACAAAAACCTCATGCAGGAGAACAGACCTCCCTTTCTGTATGAACATGAACATATATGAAGGAGGACTGGGCATGATGGTTAAGACAACTAAAAATAATCCATTGATTTACAATTTTTAGTCATCATCTTTATGTATGTGGAAGGAAAATAAAATGAGTTTAAGGAATATATTTCCCATTGTAATGTGACAACCAACATCGCTGTATCTTGGGACTGTTTGTGGGACACAGGGGAACATATTTTTCTTTTGGATTTGTACTTTTGTTTCATTTATGGCTGGATGAAAAGGTAGGTTCCTCCCAACACGATCAAAAAATGTAGTGATGTAAAAGGACATCTTCAAATGACCTAGAAAGGTTTTTGTAGTTTTAAAAAATATATATATGGAAACATTAAATAATTTCCCTATATGGAAGAACAAGACATAAAGGTTTAATAAGAATGTGTATCATGGCTTTCCTTAGACATAGAATGTCACTCAGCATGCTGCCTACAGCAAGGGAATAGGGAAATAATGGAGGGGAGTCTTTCTCATCTACAGAAAGGGTTATATCTGAAGGAGGAAATCTAGAACAGACAGTATTGAGAGTAAGAGACCTACAGGGGAATTCATTACTTGACCTGTGGGAGTGATCATCCTTGACCATGAGGGGGTGTGCTGCCGCCACTGCCACCATGGGAATTGAGTATTTTGGAAAAATCCTCCCTCACTGAAACTTAGTGATGGGATTTGGAAAAAATGCAACTCCAAAAGGAGAACAATTTATGAGAAAGTTCTCTTAGTGGTTCTTTGGCTTTTTCTCTATATTTTTTATTAGATTGTGATTCGACGATTCTAAAAATTCTTAAACATTCAGTTTTGGTCAAGGGGAGTTCTGTGCTGGGCTTATTGTGGAATCGGATTGTCACTTTTTACATTCTTTAGTGTCTCTGGTAGCAAAAAAAGGAACACTAGATTGGATGACCTTGTTTCAGGAGTAAACCAGAATCAAAAAGGTTAAATTTCATTATTGTTAAATACCTGTAATTACTTTCAGAGGCTTTGCTTTCATAGATACAATTTTTAAATCTTTCATTTAAGGAGAGATTCATAAAAGCACTGCAGACATTTTGGAGCCCAGTGACTTAAAATGGAGTTGTACTTCAAATCCTTTAGGAAATCTTCCCTACTTTGGAAGGACATAGTGGGTGTGTCCAGTGGCAATGCGTATGAGGGTGCACGTGCACCCCATGAGAGTGCCAGTGGACCCCTTGTCAGGCCGTGCCCCCTGTTTAAGTGATGGGCAGGTGGGCAGGTGGGAGCGCTGGTGCTACCCCTACGAGTGCCAGCCAGGGAGTGGGGCGTCTAACACAGACATCTGTGCCACTTCTGGAAGTGGCCACGGGACTTCCGGAAGCAGCGCAACCACTATTTGTCAGTGAGACCGGCCACCGGGAGACCCCGCTCTGGTCAGTGAGATCAGCTGCTGGGGCACCCCCCGCCCCCCAATCGCTGACTGGTGTCGGCATGTGCCACCCCTGACTCAAGAGGCACCAGTCACCCCTGGGTGTGTCTACATATGCAATTAATGTGCTTGAATAAATTGTGAAGCAATCTGCTCTTCATTATACTACTCCTGGGAGCAGTATGTACAAATACACTTGGGACAGCAGCAAATTGAGTTAGGGTGAAGTAGATTAGGCCAATGCTACTCCTGTCCTGGTCTTCCCCCTGTGGCAGCCAGGTAGAGCTCCAAGCTCCAGCCCCACTGTGTCAAAGTTTGCCCAATGCTTTGGTCCCCAGCCACATGCCTCTGTGGCCCTGAGCAGTCTTCAACCTGCTGAGACAGCCTCCAGGATGCTGTCCTGGGAGCCTGTTCCCAGCTTGCTATAGATGCTCCTCACCCTCCTCCCTGGCAGTGGTGGCCAGGGCAGTGTCCACAAGGTGGTCACTGACCACTTCCTCTTCTACCTCCCACAGTAGGGCTCCTAGGCAGCTGCCCACAGTGCAACCCCAAGAACATGCACACTGCAGACAGTTTTCAGCAAACCCCAAACTTTATTTCTCTCCACAATACAACATACCCCCTCCTTTCCTCCCTCCCAACACCACACTGCCTCATTTCCTCTCTGCTAGCAACATACCCCCCATGCAATGCCAATGTGCACCACCAATAAAGCACTCTTCATCCCCATGAAACTATGCACAGTGTCTATTTACAAGTGTCAAGGGGGAACACTAGAGAAGAGGTGCCTAGGGCATGGAGCCTAGAGGGAAGCGCTTGGCATCTTGGCCTTGGCCACCACTACCTTGTGTCCAGATGCCACAGTGAGGACAGCAGGCCAGGGGCCAAGGAAGGCACTGTCCAACCTGCTTAGCCCACTCCTCCACCCTCCTCCACAGGGCCAGGGCCAGCAAGGCTCACATGGGGAGCTGGTTCTGCCACAGCCACCTCCTGCTCAAGGAGGGCAAGCTTGGATGTCAGGCCTGAGTGGTTGGTGGCACCATTGGGTAGCATCTGGCAGCAGTGGCCTGGCATGGTGCCCAAGGGCAGCCCCAGGCTTCAGGGGGCTCCAGGGGCAGTCCTGGGGTCTTGCCAATGGCAGTTGGCCCCTGGGGGCAACCCCAGGCTGGCAATAGCCTCCAGGGTGAGCCCCGGGTTGCTGGAGGGTCTGGGGTGAGCTCTGGGCTGGCAGTGAGATCTGGGGTGAGTCCTGGGCCCTTGATGGCTCTGTTGGGGGGGGTGGGGGGGAAGGAGGAGATGCCCATGCCATGAGGCTCCTGCCAAGCCATGTGGCAGCAGGCAAGAGCATGGCCCCCTGCTGACTAGGCACAATTTGCACCCAATTCAGCATCTATACATCAGGTGCTGCACAGTGGGATAGTACTTGTATTTACAAGTACTAACCTGCTGCAGTTTATTAGTCTGCTGCAGCCTAATGACCCATAATGTATAGACATACAACATTTACTGCAGAGCTACTTAGTCAGCTTCACAGTAAACATCTTGTGTAGACGCACCCTGTGTTTTAGTAGTAAATAATACCTGTGTACCATATGTACTGTAGACTGATAACTTTGAACTCTGTCATGCAGAGTATAACACTAAGCTAAATCTAATGTCCTGCAAGCACCCAAATATGAGACTTACATTGCAGCAAACTTCTAAAGCCCTAATCAGAATTGCTGGCAGTATAATTTTCCCCAATTTTTAGACTCCATCTCCAAGCAAGACACCATACTGAGGAAGAAGTGGGTAAGATAAGAAGTTTCTCACGTTCAATATTTAGCATTTCAGTCTTCGTACTGCTGTAACACTAAAAAAGGAAAATATAATAGAAGCTCAAAATATACAGACCTGAAATATTCTTCAGAGATATTGGTAACCTTTTTCTAGAGGAAAAACATTTCTGAATATGAGGACATTACTGATTAGATGCCAGGTGTCTCATCTATTTAACATTTTGCTGTTCCTTTAGTGAGATGAGTAGCAGTGTACACATTTGGTTCAGAACATTAGTAAACATAAGTAATATGAATTAAATGTTGGGAGGAATGTGGAGTGCACTAAGTCTTGCTTGACAACAAAAGAAAATGTAAAAAGGCAAAGAACCTTCTAAGTGCCAATGCAGAGGGCAGCCATATTACTTTACCTTGTTTTCCATGACCAAAAGAATTCAAAGGTCCAAAGTCACCAATGCCCTTTTCCCTGTACGCTCATTTTTACCAGGACAGAGTAGAGCATACAGCCCATGAACTATCAGAATGGTAGCATTTTATGCTCACTTTGTATTTGTGAAAGTGGCTAAACACAAAGAATAGGACAGTGAAGAATTATATCTGGAGGTCAGTAGGATCAACACTAAACTCACCCAAAAGGCTGTAACAAGGAAGATCATGCTTCTTTTTCCAAACCTGATATTAGAAAACACGAGTAAACTGTAGGAACTATATATTAAACTTTACATATAGTGGAATCCACATGGGTGCACATTTTAAACATTCTGACTCAGTAAGCTAAGTGGAATAGAGAGTATAGATTTCTGCTTCACCACAGCAGCCTCATATCTATTGCATGCTGTTAATTAGCAGCTGTAATATAGTCTTAGAGTAAATCTTGCCTGCATTTTTTTTTCCATAGCAGCAGTAGAATCCTTTGAAGTCCTGCTGTTAACTACAAACAAGTGCCATTCTAAGTCATGTTTAGGTAGGAAGCATGGGAGTTGGTAGTGAGGTAGTAATTAGTTGCAGTTTGCTGAAATGGACTGTCAATTTTAAGTGATTACTACTGCAATAACACCCCAGATCCACAACAAAAAAAAAACCCCTCTACATTACAGGTCAGACTTAATACAATAACTTTTGGTTTTACTTCTCTTGCTGCCCAAATAATCAACTTAACCAATTAAAATTACTAGTGAAAGTCTAGACAAAACTAGTTTAAAATGCTACTCAGAGGTATATATGGACTAATGGTAGCAACAGCAGGAAATTTTAATTTAGGCTGGAGAAGATATGTCATAATAAGATGGTCTCTGTGATAATTCAGATTTTAGCCAATCTATTGATGCTCACCTGAAGTCAATTAGAGTTAGGCAGCTGGCATTTTTATAGGTAAATCATTTGTCTTTTGTAATATCTTCTTTCAAGTAGACCATAGAATAGGGCCACCAGTAGGTGTTTAGCTCTCCTGCACAATTTATACATCCTTCAAAGCCAAGGTGTTCAACAGATCTGCTTCATTTAGCAGCAATTAGTATTCTATTTGATCAGTACTAGCCCTTGTAAAGCACACAACAAACAGTTCAAAATGGTTCTTGTGAAATTCTCCTAAAAGCACAGCATGGGCCAAATTTCATTCTGTACTCCTCCAGTGAATACAGAAATGCAAATGCATATAAATAACTTATTGGTAATGTTCAAATAGTCTTTACAGGCATTGATATGTTTACAGATGTATTGATACGTGTGCAGAGGTTTACAGATATGTATCAATGTCTGTAACCTCGGTGCTGTGGTTGACATGCAATCTACTAATCTATAAGTCTATTAGTTCTGGGTATATCTGCAGATAACTTTCCTTAAGGAGGTTCTCTCTAGGGTCAGTTATATTTTGTATTGTGCAGGGGCTAAGGCTACACTGATCAATTAAATGTTAGACCCTGAATGAATGAAACAGGTCTTGGTTGGACTTCTTGGCACTGGGTGACTTCTGAACAAACACCCTTCCATAGACTGGGTTTGTATTACTGCTTTTTTAAAGGAACTAAGACATGATAGACCTAGGGAATGCTATGAGCACACACTCAAATATAAGCAAAGAAAGAGTAGGTTAGGAATAAGAAAATATTCTTTGTACTATTAATTTTGTTTTAGAAGTGAAGTCATGGTTACATGACAAAATCTTTAGATCTGAGGCACCTAATTCCATCCCTAAGTCCCTGAACCATTCAGCCCAAATCTAAATCCTTATACTTTCAAATACATTAAAATGAAAGATCTTCCAAATTGAATTTGGATTATTCATTTACAGGTCAAAAGACAAGACACTTATTTTAAGATTACAAATATGATGAGATTCCTGGAACGGAACCCTGCAGCATCCCTGGGACCATGGCCTGTCATTTTATACATGGGATTAATTCATATTCTGGTGTTTTGATAAATTCATTCCAGAGACAGATTTTATATTAACTACTGAAGAGTCTGTTTTTAGTGATGTTTTCTCCATTAAATAATTGATTAAGAATATTAGCATTATATTTAATAGTATTACTTTAATGCATTATAAAAAGTAACCCTTGCCCCTGGGTTGCAAGGGGTTAAGCAGAGAGGGATTGGGCCACTTCAAGCCTGGGAAAACCAGACCTAGGTTGAACCAGGCTTCTATGAGAGCTAGCAAGAGGGAATTAGGAAAGAAGAGTTGCAAAACAGGAGCCATTTTGCCAAGAGCCATGCAGGTGGAGCAGGAGAGAGGTCTTGATAGGTCCCATGTGCTATTGAAAATCGCTCCTGGAAGATTGTGGAGGAACCTGATCTGAGTACAGCTGGAAGAAGGATCGACTTTGCCACTGAGGAGACCCCAGTCGAGATAGAGAATCTGACTGCTGCTACAGAGCAGGGCCTGAGTGGGTTGCACTTAAAAGGCTGCAGAAAATAATGCAGCCAGTGTAATTGTGGAGCAGTGGAAGTCCTTGTGGCATCTTGGACAGTTGGGGCTGTGCACAAGATAAAGAATTTCATCCCAAAGGGTCCTTGTGGCACTGTTAAGAGTTGGACACTTAAGTTGTACTTGGGTTTCTATGCTGAGAGGAGTTATTTTGTGATCAGGTTTCCATGCTGGGGTTACAACTTGCTGTTTGAATGCTTGTGTGTGTAAATAAATCAAGCTTGTTTGTACTATCCAGTTATATTGAAATACTCTCAGGAAAACTGAGTCATCAGTGCCACACACCTGCACCCTCTCATGAGAGGTGTTACATACTATAGCAATAAAATACTGTACAGTATTACTATAAATTATATATCGATATAATTTAAAAATTAAAACATCATTACAATTTTAAAATATTTCTTCTTTATGTTTTATGTTCCTTGCCTCACATACTGCATCCTGAGGAATGAGGATTCCCCCACACACCTCAGTTCTCATTTTTCACCTTTCCTTTCTGTGAATCATGTTCTTAAAGATGATCTTCAAGTCTTAACATACATTAACTTTCCTAACCAACAGTATTTGCTAGACCACAAATCACAGTAACATCATTACCTATATTTTACCCACCCCCAGCACCCTTTTATTAAGGCTTTCTTATAGATTTACAATTATGGTTTAGTGCTGCACTGAAATTCCCTTCAGTAACATTGCTAAACTCCATACAGGATTTGCACCTTGTAACAATTAAGGAAAAGAAAGAGGTAGCAGAGCCCAGCATGACTTTATAAATGCCTCAAGATTTCTTTTTCATATTTTATATGATAGGAAGGACCATATGCTGCACTGGTGAAAAAGAATCTTGAAGACTTTCAGAGTCAGGCTGGACTGGGTTATACTTTACTTAGTGGAGTGACAATAATTTATTCCGGTGGAGGATCTGTCCTGTGATAGGGCCAGGTTCACCCCTCCCTCATCAGTGATGAATTTTGCCCATTGTTTAGAAGAAATTTGTGTATAAAGTAAGCATTACAATATTTAAGGAGAGTTTTCCCACAGATTACTACAGTGGAGGAGTATAATTAGCATATGGAAGTTAACAGCGGTAACTAAAAAAGTAGTTCATACATTTCCTTAAATGAGTCTGTTCTTCATATTGTAGAAAAGTCATTGCTGGTAACAAAATGACCAAGTCCCCCTCATAAAAGAAGATACTGTGGATATTTGGCTCAGACCAAAATGCAATTCCATAACTAGAACAGACAAGCAGTGATAAATGCTGGTGGGTTACAGGGTTCTTTATTTTCTAAGGTGTTTGCCAGTTTTCAGTATACATAGTTTATGAAAGAGTATACACTTTCACCAACCCATCTAGGAAGTCATGAACCTTATAACATGATTTATTATTTATTTTCAGGAAGCTGACATAAAAATATGATGACCCACATACTTCTCCACAATAAAGATAATGTCTGTGCCCCTGTAAAAGGATTCAATTACACTCATATGTTGTTTCCTCTATGTCTGTTCCATTACAGCCGTTTGTTGCTGATGATGTTCATGCTATCAGAACAGCTTTTCTTTTGGTCCTATAAATATGATAATGTAATTACACTCTCCCTCTGATGATTTTAGGATGCATTAGGGTATTCTGAGCAATATATTCAGCCTTTTTCTGTCAGAAAGGTAGAAAGCAAGTAAGGTCAGCCAAGCAGTAGGCCAGGTTAAAATTGCAGCTGTTGTGCTTAGGCACACTAATTCAGAGCCAAGGGGTCTCTACCTTTAAAAGGAGGTGGAAGATAATATATGTAAATCAAGCTTGTACTGAAAAAAAGACAATTGAACAATCATCAAGAGTCCCATGCTGGTTCAGAGGCACTGGCAGCACTCATGTATCCTATTTGTCATCTGCCCAGTCATATTTGCATCTGATTAATTTGGGCTGTGAAAATCCATTCTGGATAAGCTATCTGTAACTGTGATTCAAGTCATGGGTCACATTAAGCATTTATATTACAGCTGCCCTCAGTTTATGGTACCTCATGTCACATGCCATATTCCACAGTAGCATAACAAAAAGACGCCCTCTGAAGCAGCACAGGAAAATGCTACAGAATAAAAGCAATATGCAGCTGGATCCTAAATAGAGAATTATAAGTATAGATCATAGATAATGATAAGACATCCATAACTTCACTCATAAGTGAATTATTTACCTCCAGTGAGAACTGGTAGGAGACAGGGTAGGGTAGCATGTTAGAGATGAACTGGTTCAGAGAAGCATGAGCTTTCATAGGCAACTGTCTATTTAATCTGATGCTACAAATGGAGAGTGGGAAACAGAAACATCCTTGTTGTCATAAAAGGTCAAATTAATGCCTTCTTTTATAAATAATCCACTTCCTAACCTATCATATCTTGATAGACTTTATCTTTTCCATCTCCCAATGCCAAGGAGAAAACAAAATCTGTACAATTCTGCTCATTGTATGTAGGTTCTCTGTGAGTTAAATTGTTGAACCGTTTCATTTTATAATTCTCAGTCGTCCCAGACTATACTGTCTTCTGTGTTTGTTTGATATCACATTAAATTATTAGATTGAGTGATATTAAAATATATAGATTTCTTCCAAGATTGCTACAGATTATTATTTCTTTTTTTTTTTTTAAATCAGTATAAAAATGATCTTTTCTCCATCTATATCTTCGCTGACTAGAACGTTTAGACATCAGGGAGACTATATTAGATGAAGGAGAGATGTTGAAGTCAGAGGGATCTTCATATGTATACCACTATGAACAGTAATACCTTAAGGCACATGTTGGCTGGATTTGGCACAGTAGATCTGGCGCACTGAGTTCAGTGGTTTTGCCCATGCCAGTGCCTGCACCCACCGCAGGGCTAAGCACTAAAGAACTGTGTCAGGGATGGTCAACTTTTAGCTGCATTCTTGCCACCAATGCTTCTCCCTCTCATCCCCTAGCTTCCCCATGGCTACAGTTGTGGGTGCCACAGCTTCAAGCCAGTGGGGAGCTGTGCCACAGCCAGGTAGCTGGGAACTGCATCCATACTGCTGCCATTTCTCCCTCCCCCTCCCCATACCCCGCCTCTATCCCTTTGCTTCCTAGTTGCAGTGTAGAAGCATCAGCAGCCTGAACACATCTTACACAGTCCCCAGGGCAGCTTCCCAGTGACTGGAAGCTGAGCCTGTGCCCTAGCTGAAGAGTAGGTGACTGGGAAAAGCTGTGGTGACACAAATACGGTTCCCAGCTGCTTGACCCCAATGCAGATGCAGGGAAAATTCCCATCCATGTGTCATGGAAGCCACTCAGCCCACCTCAGAAGAGGGTCAGGTTGTTCCATGAAATGGTTGCCAGCTGCTGCTTTAAAGCAGTTCTAAAGGCACTGACAGAAGTGACATTTGTCGTATGATCAGTCCCCTGAAAGTGCTCTACAGCCATGCAGCAACACACGCACACAGCTGCAGAGCACTTTAAAAGATAAATTAACCCTCATCTAATGAGGGATCAGATGAAAGTGCTCCAAGGTGGAATACCTCAGGGAACTTCTGTTTCCTAGGGTCATTTTATCAGCGTGATTGGGGCTGAGCTTATGCACTTCATGGATTGGAGCCCACCTGCCTTGTGTACCCTCCTCACCCCCCTCCCCCCCCAGCTTCCTTCCCCTCCAGCTCAGGTTGTGCAAACCCCAGCGTGCAGCTCCCTCTCCCTCTCTTCTTCCCCTCCCCTTCCTGCAAACAGCACTAGAACTGGGTGGGGGTTGGGGGGAAGAGGAGAAGGGGCTAAGGGAGAGAGGTTGCAGGTACTTTACTGAATCAGCTCCAAAGTGGAGCTGAGCACCATCCCCACTGAACCAACAGATGAAGATCTGTTGGGTCAGGGAAGGTTTGCTCTAACTCATGGCGCTTTATGAGAAGTACCATGAGTTGGAGCAGGGACCTACATTTTCTTTCAGAGATGTTAAATTCTGCTTAGGAAATTGTAAAATCTAGATCTTCATTAATAAGATATTTTTGGTACCTGGTTTCCTATGGAAAGTATAATACAGAGTTCTGTGGGAATCTATGAAAAAGAAACTTAGAGAAAAGTGGTAGTTGTCCATTATGAACCCCTGGGATCAAATTTGACATCATTATACAACTGGGTAATAGAAATAGTGTACATGTCACTTCTAGATGTTACTGCCCTTTTTCTTATCCTGTTTGATTTTTTTGAAGTTATATATTGATTGGCACCAAAAGAGATTATCTTTGCCATAATTCAATTGTTTTATAAAAAAAAAAAATTGTAATGAAAAACTCTAGCTTGGGTAGGCAGAGGAAGAATGGAATTCAAGTCTATGTTATAAGACTACTGACAAGGAGTTTCAAATTGAAAAATATCTTACTGACTTCATGCATAAGTCACATGGGACTCCCAATCTTTGATAAATTATTTGCTTGTAGTGCACTGAGTCAAATCATAAATAGTAGTAGGTACTCTGAACATTTCTAGTATCAGTAACACAATAGCAACATTTTAGAGGCCATGCATATGACAGAGACCTGGACTTGTTCCAAACAAGCTCTGCAACCCTATCTGAAAGCTTCTGCCAAGTCCACTCTTGCTAATGAAATAAAGTAATTGCAGATGCTGTGGGAAGTCAATGTTCTAAGGTGCAGATTTGTGGCTGAGGGTAACATGCTCCAATATCTCTGACATTTCTAGTGTCCCTATCAGGTACTATGTTTTCCAGTTGGTGGGCAGACATGCAAATGAGACTTAACAGAATCAGAGAAGTTCCAGCCCCATTGCTTCATTGAAAATGCATGACCCACAGCAATGAAGCCAAGACTCAAATCAACCTATTCACAATTCACAAAGCAGCCACAGCTGCTCCATCAGGTTAACTAAACAGAAGCATCACTCAGTGGCCAAACCAGGAGGAGACAGAGTAAGCTTTTCTGAACAAGAGATACATACATTTACCACAGCATGTTACAGTTAATTTGGAAATTTTGAAGAGTGCTATCTGCTGCTAATAATGCCTTGCCATACATATCCTAGCTAGGGATTGACTGATTTTCCTGTTTGCTAACTATCAAAGTATTATTAAGGATTTAACACCTATTTTCTGAGTGACACACAAAAAACAGACTTCATTTGCTGATGTTATTTAAAGGTAAGAAATTTAAATGAGGAAAAGAAATTGGAAACTACAATCAAATAAAATAAATCAGTTTAATATAGGGGGAAAATTTGTGTTGTCCTTGCAAGCTCAAAAGGATACTGGCTTCCAAAATGAATATGTAATGGATATTAAACTAATGATTAATATTGATCTTTGCCTAAAAGGATAACCAGAAATTATGATAGAGATAAACTGAAAAAATAATTAACAGCTTATTTTCCATAACAACCACAGCTTATAACCAAGATCAGTATAAAATAGTCCTTAAAAAATTAACAATATTGTCTGCACTTGTACAGTTGGGCACTAGTCTATAATGAAAATTTGACAGACAGGAAATATACAGGCTGAACTAGCATTAATGTTTAAGTCAGACTGTGCAAGTGGCTTTTTTTATACCATAAGACTTAAGAGCTGAGAGACTCCATGCAAATAGTTATCTTCCAGACAGATATTAGAGACAGCATCCTTATAACTTCTACACAGTGGGAATCAAATCCTTAAGTAATACGCATTTGTAGTAAAACATGGCCTGCACTATTTTATTAATTCTAATGGAGAAAAAAAATTGCCCTAAATGAGCTAAAGACATGAAAAACAGTCAAGTGATCAGATTGTGGGCCAATATTAATTTTTAACCTACATAAAAATATTATTTTGCTACAGCAAGGATTAAATCATTGTAGCAACATCACTGCAAGACTCACCATCTAAAAATGTAGCAACAAGAGATATCTCATAAGCAAATAGTTTCAACCTAACTACCATATTTAGCTGAATACAAGATAAGGCTTTTCCCTGCAAGCACAATGGGGAAAAAAGCCCCCTGTCTTACATTCACAAACAAGGAAACCTCATTAAATACATTGCTTATCATTAAACTGCAGCCAAAAATAACATGTGCTCAGTAATGGAAATGAACTATGAAGCTGATTAAAAGAACCCAACACCAAGCATAACTATAAAATACATAGCCCACTCTGGGCAAACATACTGAAGGGGGACCTTTGTGTGTGTGTGTGTATGTGTGTCTCTCTTAAAAAAATGGGTGGTTGCTCCCTCCACAGGGAACTGTCACTAGGCCTGGAAGTATTGCAATACCAGGCTGGGAATGGGAAGGCCAGAGCCATCCCTGACACCCCTTGGTGCCAAAAATGTGCTACATTTGATCTTAGCCAAAAAGGCTGAGATGCTGATGGAAATCTACCACAAAGATAGCTAAGTGCAGCCCATCTGAATAAGATATACAGTAGTGCCCAGTTTCAGTCATGAATACATGGATTCTTTGTCACGGGTATCTGGAGTACACACACGGAACAGTGTTGAACTGTGGGGTCACCATCGCTTGAAATCCTGTTGACTCTGGTGGGGCCTGGTCCAATGAAACTATAAAGTAGATTATGAGCTGTTTGACTTTGGATTAATATTATGTATAATTTGATGCATGCTACTATACATATGTATGTGCCAAAGTACTACTCAAAAGTGTATTTATAGAGTGCCTGTGCTAAAACTTACAACAGTTTAAAAAAAAGGTAACATACATAAATTCTGGATTAACTAAATCTATGGGTACTATATGTAAATTACCTCAGCTATGTTTGATTTCAAGTTCAGTATTTTCAGATTTGCTCCTGGCTTCTATGTCCTCAGGGAAAGCAGGGTGTAACAGCAAGGAGGGTGGGAAGTGGCTGCAGGGGAAAGAAGCTGAAGGGAGGCAGCAGGTAAAGAGCCTACTTGATCCCCCAGTTTTAGTCTTCCTGCTGTAGCATTAGGAGGATTTGGTCCCTGCTGTGTAGAATTTATAAGGATCCTGTCTCTAATATCTGTCTAGAAGATAATTATTTGGAAGGGGGACAAAATCAAGACAAACCTCCAATAATTAGATTCTATACTTGGAAAATTATAACAAATTTATAAATTGTCCATATATAAAATCAATTTTGGGTGTGGTTGTCTTTTAATCAGAGTCATCTTAAGGAATTATGGGCTTGATGAATGGATTTTAAAGTGTATAGAAAACTGACTAGAGCATCGAGCTCAGAGAGTAGTAATCAATGGCTTGATGTCTACTTGGCAGCCAGTACCAAGTGGAGTGCCCCAAGGGTTGATCCTGGGACCAGTTTTGTTCAATATCTTCATGAATGACCTGGAAGATGGCACAGAATCATAGAAAGTTAGATTTGGAAGGGACTCAGGAGATCAGCTAATCCAGTCCCCTGCTCGAAGCAGGATAATCCCCAACTAGACCATCCCAGTCAAACCTTTGTCTAGGCAGATTTTGAAAATCCCCCAACGATGGTTAGAGTGCACCCTCAGGAAGCTGGCAGATTACACCAAACTGGGGGGAGTTGTCTATACACTGGATGCTAGGGCTAGGATTCATAGCGACCTAGACAAACTGGAGGACTGGATCAAAAGAAATCTCAGTAAGGACAAGTGCAAAGTCCTGCATTTAGGATGGAATAATCCCATACACCGGTACAGGCTGGGAGCTAACTGGCTGGGCAGTAGCTCTGCAGAAAAGGACCTGGGGGTTACAGTGGATAATAAGCTGAATATGAGCCACTAGTTTGCACCTGTTGCCAAGAAGGGTAATGGCATACTGGGCTGCATTGGTAGGAGTATTGCCAGTAGGTCAAGGGAAGTAATTATTCTCCTCTATTTGGCACTGTTGAGGCCGCATCTGGAGTACTGTGCCCAGTTTCAGTTCACCTACTACAGAAAGGATGTGGACAAATTGGAGAGAGTCCAGCAGAGGGCAGTGGAAATGGTGAGGGGGCTGGGGCACATAGCTTCTCAGGAGAGTCTTTGAGAACTGGGCTTATTTAGTCTACAGAAGGGAAGACAGACGGGATTTAATAGCAGCCTTTAACTACCTGGAGGGGGGTTTGAAAGAAGATGGAGTTAAACTGTTCTCAAGGGTGGCAGATGACAGAATAAGGAGCAATGATCTCAAGTTGCAGCATGGGAAATTTAGATTAGACATTAGGAAGAATTTTCTCACTAGGTAGGTAGTAAAATACTGGAACAGGTACCCAGAGAGGTGGTGGAAGCTCCATCTTTGGAGGTTTTTGAGATCTAGCTAAACAAAGGCTTGGCTAGGATGATCTAGTTGGGGATGGTCCTGCTTTCAGCAGGTGGTTCAACTAAATGACCTCCTGAGATCCCTTCCAACCCTAATTTTCTATGATTCTATGATCTTATATTTGAGTAAATACAGTAGCTCCAGTGAAGTGTGTGGAAATTTCATTTTTCTTCCTCTACTATTGTTTTGGACCACAATGAAAACTCCTTCAGAATGTTATTTAAGGTAACCATTTCCTTTTAAAAATTGTGACTGATACAAATAGATCTGGATATTTTTATTACAATGTTCATACCGGGGCAATATGAACTCTGGTGCACAATAAGTTTTTTTTTAATCCTGAAAAGTAAACTTAGCTCCAGTCATGTTTAGCTAGATAAATGTGGCCTAGATTCTGATGTATTATGTCCTGTTTGCTACATATTCCCAGTGGAGTGTTTTCCTCTATGTGCAGTGGAAAATGACAAAACAAATGGGTCTAAGCATCTGTCCTAACCCTCCAGCAAAAGTCAAGAAAGGAAAAGAAAAGTCAGAGGCAAGTATGCTTCACTAGATCAATCCTCAGCTGACATAGGGGCCATTAGGGATCCAACATTCATCCAATATATTAAGAGATTTTCCACTGGTCTCTCCACAGGGGATGCAGCTGGTTTAGAATGGTTTGACAAAAGGTTTAGTCATAAAATGCCAATTTTTCAAATATACATGCAAATCCATTCTTTTCCTGGTAGTTTCAATGAAAATTTTAAAGATGCTCTCTCAAATCCAGGGTGGTTTTGAAAGAAAGAATAATGATATATGTTCATACATTGAGATTTTTGTCATCTACAGAAGTGGACTTTTTTTGCTATTGAGTACCTTCTTTCTGTTTTCATAATTTACAAAATATTATTTTCTTGCCTCTTTCTACAGGATTCCACCAGTCCCATTCATCCTCTTGAATATCCTACAGTTTTAGTCAGATCTCTTTCTCTGGTTCTTGTTACAGCAAGTAAAACTCAGGTGGAACTTCCTGATATGGGATATTCACTAAATTCAAATATATTTCATGTTTAGTCCCAAAATGTAGAAAGATCTTTTGCTTGTCAAGTATTATGGCTGCTAATGATAATTAAACCACCCCGCATCTGTCTTCCTCTCTTCACTTGCTCTTTCTCTCATGGGCCCCTTGCCTGTAATCCTGCCCTACTGCACTAAATTTACCTCCCTATACTCCTCCATTTTTACAAATGTTTGCTGCTTTGCATATTAGAACTGCCCCATCTGATCCAGTATCAGATCAACCATTACCTCACTTTCCCATAATTTACTGCTTCAGTTTACTCTCATGAATCAAGTAGTCAGAAGGGGGACAGATGCTTAATTTAGTCCCAGAGCCAAAATAATAAGTGTTTAACCCAAATTAGGTCAAGTTAAACTCCAGATTAAATAAAGGTTCTATTTTTTCCACCTAATTTTTTTTTCTGTCTTTTTCGCCTTTTCTCTTCCCTGTGGACCTAAAACACTTTTATTCTAAAGCAATAGCTATCATTATTTAAGACTTTCCTCACCACTTCTATATGGCAACATAGAGAAACTCAGGTCCTACCCTTAGATTACATATGGTCATCTACCCTGAAAACTCCAAGCCCCTTTTCTTCTCTGCTCCCTAAACAAGCCCACTAGTACTGAGGTGAATAATACAACTTAGTACTATTGGGATTAGGACTGGAAAACAAATATTTGAGCATCAATAAAATAACGGGAAAGTCAGGTTTTAGTTTCTCAAAAGAAAAACACCTACAGCAGCATCATGGTAATATTGGGTCATTACTGTCTGATGAATCATCAACCCCACTCTCTACAGGGCATATGTTCTTCCAAGAGATCTCCCCCTACAATTCTGCTTAACTTATTCAAGGCACAAATGATAATAGATGGGACCAACACTGCTGAGCGCAGTGTAGATCCTAAACACAGGGAGCTGTATACGTAAAGTGTTGGAAAAGGTGTACGAGCACCCAACCCTGCAGAGGTTCATGAAAGATACATAGCATTGGTAGGATGCAGGGCATGGTGCCAGTTTCTGATCCAAGGAGTAAAGGATTCATGAAGGCTCCTTGACCAGTTTCAAAACTTGGAGACATTTGCATGGACAGGCACCAGGCAAGGAAGTACACAGATGCAGTAGCTGCCCTGCAAATACCGTTTCCTTGACCATAACAGGGGTCTTATCACACTACCAGACTTCTTATTGTGCAACAGTTCAGAGGGCTGTCATCAATTAGGATTCAGGTGATGGCCTTAAAGATGACACTTAGAAAGACCCTGGCATCTCTGAAAAAAAAAGGACATGGAACTTCTTGTAGTAACTTGTTTGTTCCTGATGTTAGATATGACAAAGGATAGCTGTGATAATGTAAAAGATTATCAGAAGTGAGAGTGAATGCAGAAGAGTATTAGAATACAGGTGATTTTTTTGAATGGCCTTTCTGAATTTGAGTATTTAAAAAAAAGTTTGAAAACATTTAGCAGTTTCTGAAATGCAAATTAATTCTGACATGCAGATTCATTAGTGTCCCAGGGGAGCGGGGGCACTGGGAGACCCCCGCGGCGGCCAAGGGGTCTGCTTACCTCCTGCAGGGCCGGAGGAGCCGAAGAAATTCCACGCGCCGGCACTGCCGGCACGGGTCGTCAGCCGGGCGTTTATCCGGCTGTGGCTCAGTGGCGGGGGCGGGGCACGCCACGCCGGTCAGGAGGAACAAAAGGCGGCCCCGCCGAAGCAGCGGGGTGGCTGAAGGGAGAGAACTGGAGCACAGAGCCCCAGCGAGCAGGGGATCAGCCGCCACCCAGAAAGTGCGGGACGCCGCCGGGTAGAGGTGGAGCAGGCTGCGAGCAGCACAGCGGAGCACCCAGGAGTGAGGAGACAAGGGGAGAAGTTAGTCCCAGAGGTGGGGCAGCAGCCAGCGGGGAACCCGACACCTGAGGCAGCAGGAGGCGTAGCAGCTATCCCGAGAGCGGGGCCAGCTGTAGCCTGCATTACGGAGCCGACGGCGCGGGTAACTGCGGCCGGGACTATTGGGGAAGCAGAGAGGACGTCTGCATCCCAAGGAAGGAGGGATCAGGGCAACACCCCCCCACTGGGAGAGGCATACCCGGTCCGAAGACCGCCGGTAGTGGCTAGGGTGACCGAGCTGAGAGAGGACGAGACGAGGACGGGTTAGAGGCCAGGACAGGAAGACCTGAGGTGGCGTATGGCCGGGGTGTAGGGGAGGACCGAGCCCCGAGAGTACCCGCGAAGAGGCGTGCCAGCACCAGGGGATGCCCCAAGGGAAGACCCCCCACTGAGAGAGTCATCGAAGTCATGGCAGGCGAGTTCTGGGGTCCCCCTTGATACCAGCCGGGGTAAACCCTGGGGCGTACCAATGAAGCCCGGGGGTGCAAGATCTCGAGTCCGGGCGAAAGCAGCGCGCGAACTCCTAGTCGAACGGAGGCTGGTACAAAGTGGTGCATTGGCTGGGAACATGGAGGACCCGGACATGGCGGCCTATGCCAGTGCCCAACCCGTGCCGGTGTCTGCACTCAAGGCTTTGGGACAAAACCTACAAGCCCTCACCCAAATTGTGGGCACTCAGCAGCAGATGCTGGGTCACAACAGGAATGGTTCAGGCAAGGCCAAGCGTCTTTTAGGATGCCGAAAATGACAAAGGAGGATGATCCCGAAGCGTATATAGAGGCCTTCGAGCGTCACGCCTTAATGACTAGCCTCCCCCAGGAGCACTGGGCCAGCCAGTTGGGAGCCCTAGTGGTTGGGGTGGCACAGGCGGCCTACCGGGCCATCCCGAGAGAGGAGGCCCGGGACTACGAATGGGTCAAGCAAGCCATACTCTATCAGCTGGAGCTCAGCCCAGATTATTACCGACACCTGTTTCGGGCTAAGAAGAGGCCCGACGAAAGGCATCCCCGGGTGCTACTACAGTTATTGCGGGACCTCCTTGACAAATGGGTGAGCCCAGTGGGGTCGGACCACCAAGATTTGGCGGATCAGGTTATTTTGGAGCAATTCCAGATTGACCTAGATGAAAGAACTCAGCGATGGGTGCGGCAACACACCCCGCGGAATTGCGAGGAGGCGTTGAAGCTGGCGGAAGCCTATGTGGCCGCAGAAGCAAGTTACCTGAAGGAGCAGAGGAACCAAAAGCCAACATCACTGCTACTGAGAGAGGCTGAACGTCGTCCGGCCCCTATCCGGGGGACAGGTAAAGATATAGTGTGTTTCCGCTGTGGGCAGAGGGGGCACCTCTCGCGAGAATGCCCCACGCAACCCACTGCACAATGGGTCCCAGCTAGTCAACCCAGAGGCTTCCCTGACCGACGCCGCGGCACGGAAGTGGGAGAGCCTATGGACTGCAGCTACGCTAACTGCAAGGGGAACGCAACGTGGAGTCGCCCAACTGTCAAGGCCTGGGTAGACGGCCGACCTATACGGGCCACTCTGGACTCAGGGTGCGCCCAATCGATGGTAAGGGCCAAGGTGATCCAGTGCCGAGAAGGAAGGGAGGCCCCTCCTGTGATGGTGGCCTGCCTCCATGGGGAGACCGAACGCTTGAGGCGGCAATGGATACAGCTGCGCGTGATGGAGCACCAAGGGGAGCTACTCGTAGGGGTGGTGCCGAGGCTAGCGTGCGACATGCTACTAGGCCGAGATTGGACACCCCTCTACGACGTACTGGAGCGAGTGAGGGATGTGGAGCTAGCCCGTAAAAAGATGGGGGCCAGTGAAGGGTGGCTAGGCGAGGAAGAAGCGGATCCGACCAACAGGGAGGGCTCCATAAGCATCAACCTAAACCATGTTGCCAGTAGCCAACAATTCCAGGAGGCACAGAGCGATGACCCGGAACTCGAAACCCACTGGAGGCAAGCCCAGGAGGACCGAGGCGAAGCCACGTCACCCAGAGGAGAGCAACCCCAATACGAGGTAAGGAACCACCTCCTCTATTGCATACCAGGGCCCAGGAGGGAGGGCCCCGCAGAAGCGCAGTTGGTAGTCCTGAGACAGTTCCGCCAGGTGGTCTGGCAACTCGCCCATGCGAGCCCAGTGGGGGGCCATTTGGGGCAAGATAAAACCCTGGCCAAGGTGGGACGTTGGTTCTTTTGGCCTGGGATGGGAGAAGAAGTGGCCCGCCGGTGTGCAGCCTGTCCAGAATGTCAGAAGACCTGAACGGAGCGCCCTGCTAGGGCCCCTTTGCAGCCGATGCCGGTCATAGATACCCGCTTTGCGAGGATAGCCCTAGACATTGTGGGGCCCCTACCCCGCAGTAGTTCTGACCACCAGTATGTGCTAGTCATGGTGGACTATGCAACACGGTATCCCGAGGCTGTTCCGTTACGAAACGCCACGGCTCCTCGGGTGGCAGAAGAACTGATAAAATGGGTCGCAAGAATGGGTGTCCCTGAAGAGATCCTGACTGACCAGGGCCGAAATTTTATGTCTGGTGTCATGAAGGTGGTGTGCCAGACCCTGCAAATAAGACAGATACGTACCGCGGTATACCACCCCCAAACCAACGGGCTGGTGGAGCGCTTAAATGGCACCCTGAAGAGGGTACTGAGGCGGTGCATTCAGGGAGACCCACGGAAGTGGGACTTGTTGTTGCCGTTGGTCCTGTTCTCTCTCAGAGATACCCCTCAGGACTCCATGAAGTTTTCCCCGTTCGAGCTGGTCCTTGGGCACCGCCCGAGGGGATGGCTGCAGGTCCTCTGAGAAGAGTGGGAGCTGGACCCTAGGGGGCTGCAGGACCCGGCAGGATATCACCAGGCTTTCCAGCAAAGGATAAGAACAGCCCAGAACATAGCTCGTGAGAACCTGAGAGACGCCCAGGCACGGCAGAAAGAGAGGTACGACAGCAACACCAAAGAACGGGTCTTCGGGTACTAGTGCTATTGCCCACATCCACTAGCCGGTTCCTGATGCAATGGCAAGGCCCCTTCGAGATTCTCCGGTGAGTTGGGCCTGTGGACTACGAGGTGCACCGGCCCGGCCATCGCCGAGAGAAGCAAATCTTCCATGTAAATTTACTGCGAGAATGGAAGGAACCAACAGGCTGGGTAACTTTCGTGGAGACTGAAGGGGAGGATTTGGGGCCCCAAGGGCAGCAGCGAGAGGGGACACGTTCCGACGAGATACAGCAACTAGTCGGGGTAGGGGAAGACCTGTTGGAACTACAGAAGCAAGAAACACGGAAGGTAATTCAGGAATTCCGGGACGTGTTTTGCATAGAACCAGGGTGGGTCCATGGAGCCAGGCATACCATTAAGACGCCTCCCAGGGCCATAGTGAGGGAGAAGTGGAGACCCATACCGCATCACTTACTAGACGCCATGCGGGAAGAGGTGGACTCCATGCTACAATTGGGAGTGGTGAGGCCTTCCCGAAGCCCTTGGAGAAGCCCACTGGTCCCCATACGAAAACCGGACGGGTCACTGAGGCTGTGCGTTGATTATAGAAGGTTAAACGCATTGGCTACCTTCGATGCATTCCCCATGCCCCAGGTAGACGAGTTAATAGAAAAGATCGGAGAGGTCCAATATACATCAACGCTGGATTTGGCCAAAGGATACTGGCAGATCCCAGTGGCACCAGCCGACCGACCAAAGACGGCCTTCGGCACGCCCTGGGGCCTATATGAGTTTGTGAGAATGCCCTTCGGGCTACATGGGGCGGCAGCAACATTCCAGCAGTTAATGGACCAACTGCTGGCCCCGCACGCAGAATACGTGGCGGCCTACATCGACGACATTATCATATACTCGCCAACCTGGACGCACCACAAGCAAGCCCTCCGGGCTGTGTTGTTGGAGTTAAGGCGGGCCGGGATGACAGCAAACCCGCGGAAATGCGCTTTAGCAAAAAGAGAGACCAAATACCTAGGATTCCTGGTGGGTAGAGGCACTATCAGATCCTTGGCGGATAAAGTTGAAACAGTGCGGAATTTCCCAGCCCCTCAAAATTGCCGTCAGCTCCGATCATTCCTGGGGCTAACCAACTATTACCGAAGGTTCGTGCCCCACTTCTCAGAACTGACAGCTCCCTTGACAGAGGCATTAAAGGGAAGGAAAAATGGGGCGGTAAGGTGGACAGAGCACGTGGAGCAATGCTTCCGGAGATTAAAACAGGCCCTCTGCGAGGATGTGATAATGCATACTCCTAACTTCGGGAAAACTTTCGTTTTGCAGACGGACGCCTCCGAAACAGCAGCGGGAGCCGTCCTCACGCAGGAGGAAGAAGGAGTAGAAAGACCAATAGCCTATGCCAGCCGCAAGTTGACACCGGCAGAAAAAAGGTACGCCACGATAGAAAGGGAATGCCTGGCCATTCAGTGGGCCGTGGACCATTTCCGATATTATTTAATGGGCCGAGAATTCAAACTAATAACGGACCACGCCCCACTCCAATGGCTGAGCACGGCCCGGACCAATAATGTCCGGATCACCCGGTGGGCATTGGCCCTACAACCTTATAAGTTCCAAATAGTGTTCAGGCCTGGAAAATCAAATGCCATGGAGGATTTCCTGTCTAGGTGCAACAGCAGCGACTCAGACGAAACAACAAAACCGCAGACGTACAAGGCGGACAACTGCTCTGGTGTACCCTGGAAAGGTAAAATAGGAATGCCCCAAGGCATCTTGAGGGGGGGGTTGTGTCCCAGGGGAGCGGGGGCACTGGGAGACCCCCGCGGCGGCCAAGGGGTCTGCTTACCTCCTGCAGGGCCAGAGGAGCCGAAGAAACTCCACGCACCGGCGCTGCCGGCGCGGGTCGTCAGCCGGGCGTTTATCCGGCTGCAGCTCAGCGGCGGGGGTGGGGCACGCCGGCTGGGAGGAACAAAAGGTGGCCCCGCCGAAGCAGCGGGGTGGCTGAAGGGAGAGAGCTGGAGCGCAGACCCCCAGCGAGCAGGGGATCAGCTGCCACCCGCAGAGTGCGGGACGCCGCCGGGTAGAGGCGGAGCAGGCTGCGAGCAGCACAGCGGAGCACCCAGGAGTGAGGAGACAAGGGGAGAAGTTAGCCCCAGTGGTGGGGCAGCAGCCAGCGGGGAACCCGACACCTGAGGCAGCAGGAGGCGTAGCAGCTATCCCGAGAGCGGGGCCAGCTGTAGCCTGCATTACGGAGCCGACGGCGCGGGTAACTGCGGCCGGGACTATTGGGGAAGCAGAGAGGACGTCTGCATCCCAAGGAAGGAGGGATCAGGGCAGCACCCCCCCACTGGGAGAGGCATACCCGGTCCGAAGACCGCCGGTAGTGGCTAGGGTGACCGAGCTGAGAGAGGACGAGACGAGGACGGGTTAGAGGCCAGGACAGGAAGACTTGAGGTGGCGTATGGCCGGGGTGTAGGGGAGGACGGAGCCCCGAGAGTACCCGCGAAGAGGCGTGCCGGCACCAGGGGATGCCCCAAGGGAAGACCCCCCACTGAGAGAGTCATCGAAGTCGTGGCAGGCGAGTTCTGGCGTCCCCCTTGATACCAGCCGGGGTAAACCCTGGGGCGTACCAACGAAGCCCGGGGGTGCAAGATCTTGAGTCCGGGCGAAAGCGGCGCGCGAACTCCTAGTCGAACGGAGGCGGGTACAATTAGATATATGTTTTTGATGTTTAATTGGTTTGTCCATGTATAACATTTACACGTGGTCACAAAAGAAAGTGGGAAAAAGAAGATTTTAGTGAAAGTTAGGTATGAAAACATGTCACAGAAAAATAGCTTCTGCAATAGACTACACTGACATCTGCAAGTCAAACAAGCTGAAATACAGTAGAGAACATTCTATTCTTCATATGGCATATTCATGAGTTTATTCAGATAAATCTATCATCTTGGTATTTACAACAGACAGAACTCCACAGAGCTTAAGTATTTGGGCTCTAGAGATGAAATGGAGATAGGTGAAACTCAGCTCATAACCTTAAAATATGAAGCAAGTCTGTTGTGTCTCCTTCCCAGTTTCTTCTATTTGACTGTTACTCTGGCTGAAAAAAAGGCTGTAGCTTCAACATTTTGATTTTTATTAAACAGGCTTATCTTTAATTAGTTCATTTCAAACTTTAAAGTGGAATAACTTCCTGCTTTCTCCCCACAACTTTATTTAGCTTTCTAAACTACATACTCAAATAGCCATATTGCTTCATACAAAACCATTAAGCTACTTCAACCAAATACATATAAAATCAAATAGTTCCTTTTTAATAGAAGTTCTTTAGCAAGCTATTTCTTATTCAATGTTATTAGAAATAAGTGAACCTCAGAATGTAAAGTTTTGCAAGAAACTTTTTTATTATTATTTTCAATTATGGTCCTTAACTGCATGTGTTTTGTATATGCTAAGTTACATTTTATAACTTCTAAAATTAGTTAACATTGCTAAGCATTATTGGACTAGGTAATTTAGAAGATGTTTTAGTCCACACAAGAAAGGAGCTGAAATAAAACTCATCTGAACACCCCCATACTTGATTTTTAGTTCAGACGTAGCTTAGGCTACATAGATGCACAGGACTAGTTGGTCTGGACTTCCAGCTTTGGTTTCTTTTAACTGATGCCTGTTTCATGAACAAGGTGGAGCAAGTGGAAGTTAAATTTCAGTGAAGTTGAATGCAACTCTAAGAGAGAAGGTTTGAAGAGAAAGAGATTTACACTTGTGCCTAACCCTCTGTAACCATATGACTTTACATTCACTCTGCACTCTGGGCACATAGAAAATTTCTTTGCACAGAGTTTACATTAGGAAGCAGACTTTTTACATAGTGGGGCTGATATTAGTCAATAAGACAAATCTTGTGGGTCTTGGTAAGGGCAGTAAATATGGCAACTGTTGCTGTTAACATTCCATAGGGAAGCATAGAAATTATTGCCTTTGTCAGTTATAGTATTTATTTAACAAAAGCAGCAAGTTTACACAGTATCTGTACAATTGTTTATGAGTGGTTTTAGCAATGCCTCCATTTGGCATCAGCTGTTTTCCCCCTTCTATCTTCAAAAGAACTATTAATGCCAGCAATTTTAAAAATGAAAGAACATGCTCTTACTTCACACTGCGCTCATATCTACTGTCACATAAAATATTTGTCTATGCAAACCAAGGAAAAATAGATCCTGAAGTATCCACTTATTAAACCATTTAATATTATGGTTGCATTGTGTAATACATTTGTTTTATTATATTCAACGTTACAACTATAGTGTGATATAGATTAAATATTTTGCTAAGCACTGGGGAATCAATTTTTAACATATATAAAACTATGAAATAATTACATCTTCCGTGACGCTGTTTAAGATGTATTCAACACATTCAAGGGTTTGTTTGTTTTTAAGTGGATACAGTAAAACTCCTCTCATAGAGTACAATTCTGTAAAACTAAGAAAAGATATTAACAATTATAATTAATGTGTATTAGCCATTTGCGGACCAGGACTCTACTGTGTTAGGCTCTGTACAAACAAAACAAAAAGACAGCACCTGCCCTAAATTGCCGAATAATTGCAGTATTTCTAATGCAGTTCAGTAACAATGCATTTTGTTATTCTCTTAATTATAATAAATCATGCACTGACTTTGACTGAATAAACAAGGAGTGCTTAATTGCATCTCAGTTCACTAATACAGCTCAGTCTGAATTTTCCTTAGACTGTCATATTTTTATCTATGAACTCACGGGAAACTGTAGATGGCATTTTTCAGGGAAAGGTCAAATCAAAGAGCTTAACTACTTTATGTACTAGGAGCTCATTACTGTCATAGAGGAGAACAGTGTAATTGTACTTTTTTTCTAGCTGATCTATGAAACAAACAAACAAAAAAGCCGCACTCCACTGAAAGTATTCAAAGGCATGTGCCTAAAAATATGCCAGGGGCTACTTATTTACAAGAAGCAAAATCCCAGCTGGTGTTAATTTGTATGGCTTTAGTGTCAAAATGATTATGTCAATATATATCACCTGATATTTTGACAAACATTTAAGAAAATTCTACTGAAAAAGTCAAAATTCCTGCCACTGCTGTGAAGGAATTAGAATTCTGCAAGTCCAACTAAAAAAAAGAAAGACCGAAAAATAGTTTACTATCAATTATGCACTTTTAGCAGCCTTATGTCTTTCCCCTCCAAGATTTAAAATTGATTCTCAGCTATGTCTTATCTAAAGGCTGTAAGTGAAGTACATTTCATTTTCGTCTATTAAACCTCACATTCCTCTGACTCGCTCACCAACTGAACAGGATGCCCAATGCATTCTCATATACTCTTGAAGTTTTGCCCTGCCCAAAGTCAACACCAGTACCCTAAGGGCAAGCCTTCCACTATCTATAAAATAGATTTGATGCTTGATATTGCATATTCATCATTTCATAGTGTTGATCATTACTACTGTTCCTAGGAACTTCTTTTCACTGGCCGTGCCTACACGAGACGTTTACTGCAGAGTAGACTACCCCTGCCATAAATACTGCGTGTCTGTCAGGGTGGGGTAAACTCATTAACTCTGCCACAGGATAGTACTTGTAAATAAAAGTACTATCCTGCAACAGAGTTTTTTTACAATGCAGCAGCACAAGTGCAGATGCTGATGGGGTTGACTGGGGCATGAGGGTGCTTCAGTGCAGGGGCTGCCTGCTGTATAGCCCTGCAATGGAGCATTCTTGGGCCCAGCCAGCTGTTTGGCAGCACACTGGTCTAGGGGGGAGAAGCTCCAGGCTAGCAGGCTGACTCCTGGGGCCCCCTGCTAGTCAGGGCTGCCACGTACCGCAGTCAGGTGTTTTCCACGTTGCAAGGGTGTGCTGCCGTTATGTGTACTGCTCCACTTTTTTTCCCCCATGCTTTTTTGAGCCCTTCAAAAAAACCCAAGGAAAAAAAGGTGGAGCAGCCCACGCATGAGCAGTGCTCACCATTGAAAAGCAGAGCCAGGCTTCCCAAAGCCACACTGTGGCTGTTAGCCAGATTCTGCCCAGCAGGATTGCTGCTGTTACAGCCCCAGGAGGTCCCCAGGACCTGAGGTAAGGCTGCTGGGGCCAACCCAGCACTGGCCCCAGCACCCCTACTATGTCCAGGGTAACTTTTCTGGGTGCGACTGTAGTTGCACTCACTGGGTACATCTACACATGCAGGCTCATGCGCTTGTAGCAGGTCACATAGCAGCAGCAAAAATTTGTTCTGGAGATTTGTGCCTCAGCACATATGCCTGAACATGCACTTTAGTGTGGGGCAAATTGTGTCACTTGGAACAAACTTAACAGGCCCAGCTCCTACTGGATCTTAAGCCAGGGAGAGCTAGAGGGTGGCGCCAGCACCTGTGCTGGGCCCAGCAGTAAAAAAATCTGTCCTGGTTAGTAGCTCAGGGTGACTTGCCCTCAGGAGCTTCTGAGTCCTGGCTAGTTGGTGTCTGGGGATACTAGCCTCTTGTGCCAGCTGAACTGCTGAAGCAGCCCTGACCTAGAGTGGCCCCTGCACCCTCTACCCACTTGGCTCCGGTGTGGGCTCTGCAGCAGAACTTCCTGCACCTTTGTGCCACCTGCTAGTGGGCCATAGCTGCACAGTTGGCCTTCGGGCAGCACTGTTGGTCTTCTGATGTCGCCACTCTGCCATCTGGGCAGCTATTGCCCAGCAGATGTGATCCTTGTGGTGGCCCAATTCAAACTGTCAAAGCATGCCCTATTAGCCTCAAATGGCGAGGGGGTCAGCCACCTCATTTGCCCTTCAGCTTGGTCCCCAGTGCTGGCCGTGGGCAGACTCCTCTCCCTGGGTCTAGTCACTTGCCTCACCAGGATTCCCCGGTGTTCCCTGTTTAACTGCAAATTCTCTGGTTTAAAAATAAAAAAAAACAAATTATCTTATCTTATTAAAATACTCAAAATCCATGTTCTTCCATGACTAAAATGAAACACCACTATATAGACAGAAATCAGATCAGCAATGTTTTATTGATATATTTACAAGTTAAAAGCAATTTGAAAGCCTACCAGTCCCTCTATTATCATAATAAAATGGATTCAAAATATCTATACACTTTGGCATTTGCTTTTGGTTTTTTTATCATAGAAAAATCCAAGCAGTCCCTGCCTGCTTCATTCACCAGGATGTGGGGCACTGAGCAGCACTGATATGCCAGTGCCCTGCCCCTGCCCCTGCTCCTCACTCCCAACCCAGAGCTCCCACAGGATCCCTCACTCCTAACCTGCAGACCCTGCCTGCTCCCAGTAGCTCCCTCCTGGCCACAGCTCCTTCCCAGCACCAGGACATGAGTCCAGCTGCAGCTGTACCACCTGCTGCTTTGTGGCTCTGAGCAGTGCCAACCCTTATTGTTCTGTTCCCTATGCCCAGGCCCCAGTGATCCCCATGACATTCCTGGGGAACCCCTGATTGGGGCTCAGGGACTGGGCTGGGTAAGCCCCTTCCCCTGCACAGGGTGCTCTAGGGAGACAGTGATACTCTAAGCCCAGTTCTCATGGCCTCTCCTACCTGGAGCTCTTCCCCACCCCAAACCCCCATCTCTCTCTCGCACATACCCCTGCTGCCACATCCACCCCTGCCCCCAGCCCATCACACCCATGACAAGCCAGGGCCCCATGCCCCAGCACCGGTGTGGGTGTGGGGCTGGGCTGCAATTTGGCAGTTGCCCCTGCAGCTGTGACTCCCACCAGCAGGTCCTGTCCCATCTGGCAGCTAGCCACACTGGATGTGAGATGTGTGCAGGGATGTGGGGCTTGGCAAGCAGCAGCAGCAGCCATGGGGTTGCAGGGCCATTTCAGACCAGTGGCTGCACATGGCGCTGGCCTGGCCTCACCCAGCCCACATGCCCTTGGACAGAACCAGGCCAGCTCCTGCTGTCAACCACAGCTCTCAGCACTGCACACAGAAGCATCACATCCCTGGGCCTGCCTGGGTCCTGCCCCCATGTGCCATGTACACCACTGGGCCAGGCTGGCTCCATGCAGGCAGAACCCAGCCCAAAGGCATGCAGCCCCTGGTTCTGTCACTGGAAGCCGCAGGTGACAGCAGGAGCTCGCCTAGTTTTGGATGAGGGCATACAGGCTGGGCCGGGCTGGTGCCATGTGCAGCTGCCAGTCTGAGGCTGTGCCACGTCACTGAGGGTCTCTGCCAAGAGTGGGTTTGAGCGCCCTGATGTCCACTGCTGCTGCTTTGTGGGGGTGGGCAGGGGGCCCAACCCTCTGGAGCACTTCCTCCACTCTCACATGATCCCCCCAACAGTCCTCCCCCTGCCCCCGTGTTATGTTCCTACTTACCTGGGACAGCACCCGAGTCCAAGAGTGCTGCAGCTTTGCCCCGCTCCTATTTGCCTCAGCACGCTGACACAGTGTGCTGGAATAGCAGTTGAAGGAGGCAGGCTTAGAGACACTCTGGCCAGGTGCCACACCACCTCCTTGGAGGACCCAACCTCTGGTTGACTCAGGGCACACTCCAGGAGCATGCCTTGCACTGCTTTTTCCCAGCACTTTTTTTGGGTTTTCTTGATGGTAAGATTTCCTGGTATCAAAATTAGAGTCCACACTGCAAATATGCAGTGAAGGGAACATTTTTTTCATTCTCAGCATGCCTTTTGTTGCATCTCAAATTGCTTTGAGATGCCGCAACAGACACATGCTCACTTATGTGGACACAGCCACTAGATGCATCTACATGTGTACTTTACTGCAGAGAAAACTAATTAGCTCTGCAGTAAAGTGTCACCATCTATAAGTGTTCCAGTATCAGGGTGCAGTAAACTAATTAACTCTGCCATAGGATAGCACTGTTGGGGACTGTACTATCTTATGGTGGAGTACTTCACTGTGCCAAAACACACATGTAGACAGTGATCAGGGGTGTAAATTGTGCCCAGTAAACCCAGCCAGCTGGGGGCCTGCTCTGCCCTAGCTCAAATTGCTGCTGTCCTTGGTGCACATGTAGATGTTGCCCCCAGGAACTGCTCTGGAATCTATTGTGTTACATCAACTGTACGTGTAGATGCACCCACTGATAATTAAGGATAAAATTCATAGTGCCATCTTCTGGTCCCCATCCCCTCCCCCCATGTTGTGTTAGAACTATTTTATCCTACAAACAACAAACAACTTAATATCACATTTTAGACACCATTGCAAATATTTTCCTAGATATATAAGATATGTAATATGTATATAAGGACAATATACTAGTATAAATAACCAGCTGCATGGTTACTGTGATACTCAAGCTAGGTACAGATGTTTGGGGAGGTTAGATTGCATTAAAATAGCCACTCAGTCTAACCTAGTTCACCCAGGTGTGGACCTTACATTTAGATTGACCTAACTAGGGAGCTTAAGTATGAACTGCCAGAAATTCAGGAAGGTTAGATTGGTCTAAAAAATGGCTGACCCAATCTAAATTAATTGTACTACAGAGGTAGTCTAACTTAGATCAGGTTCAGTGACACCATCTAACTGAATTTCTCTACAGTTCCCAGTGCAGCTCTGGGGCTGTGAAAGACCAGCCACTGGCCTCTGCTCTGGGGCTGCAATTTTCCTACCCACCTTCATGGCACCAGACTATATTTAGCCCTCCAGTCCCTCACTCCTCTAGATGAACAACCTCCTGATGGACCAGCCACCCCTCACCCCCTAGCCCACAAAACCCACCATCCTACAAGTTTGTTTCAGTGCCAGTTTTGCCAGCATTTGCTGGTGCCAGGAGTCGATCAATTTGGGTGGCGTGGGCAGGCAAGGGGGGGGGGGGGGGGAGTTGTTTGTGGGTGAGGTGGTGGGGAGCTAAAAACAGCTCCTGGTCGTGAGGGGTTGAAGAGAGTTTCCCATCCCCCCCCAGACCCGAATAGCACTCCCAATCCCTCCAAGTCCCCTGTGGACTCTGCTTGCCACCTCAATCCCACCAAGCCCTCTGTGGATTATGCTACCCCTGCCAGTCTCCCAAATCTCCCCTGAAGATGCTACTTGCCCCCGATCCTTCCAAGCCCCCCGCCCTCCACCGGTCCCTTATCATGACTTATCTTAGATCAGATGGCCCTCAATCTAAGCTCCCCTTTTTAACTCAATCTTACCTCCCCTTAATCTCCCTGAATGTCTGTATGTATGCTCATGGTTTTGTTTCTATCCTGTGATTGTAGACACTTTTAAAAGAATATTCTCTAATATTACTAATTACATCTTTATATAATTTTGAAAAATAATTACTCTTGCATTGAACTTTAATTAAATTAAATGGCCTATTAAAGTTTTGAGTAGTAGATAAAATAACAAGCATAGACGGCTAGCTGTAAATTAGCACACATAATATCTATAAAGTCAAACACAATATATATTAAGGGTCAGCTCAATGTCAAGCAACATTTACAGTATTATTACTGCTTAGTGTAAATCTATAAGTGTAATTACAAATTACTATTGTGCTTTTGAATCTATTGCATGATCTTTATATGTGAAGCTATAAGTATTAAATGCAGATGAACACCAAGCTGGGGAGCATAGATACGCTGGAGGGTAGAATCCTAGCGTTAGGATTCAAAGTGCTCTAGACATATTGGAGGATCGGGTCAAAAGGAATCTCATGAGGTTCAACAAGGATGAGTGAAAAACCCTGCACTTAGGACAGAATAATCCCATGCACCAATACAGGCTGGGTGCAGATTGCCTGGGCAGCAGCTCTGCCAAAAAGGACCTGGGGGTTACAGTGGACAATAAACTGAGCATGAGCCACCAGTGTTTCCAGATAAGCCTGCATGTGCCTCTTGCAGCATGTCAAAGAAGTTTGAGACACCACAACAGGCACGCTGGGAACAAAAAGAAATGTTCTCTGCACTGCAGATTTGCAGCACGGGCTCAAAAATTCGATACCTGGAAATCCAGGTATAAAACATAATTTAAAAAAAGCCCACAGAATTAAAGCAGGGCAAGGCATGGTCCAGGAACATACCTCGAAGCAACCAGGAAGCCAGCAGGTAGAGAGTGCAGGGAACTCTAGGTTAGGGCTGCTTTAACAGTCCAGCTGGCACAAGGGGCTAGTGTCCCCAGAAACCATTTGGCCAGGCCCCAGAAGCTCCCAAGAGCAAGTAGCTCTGAGATACTTTCCAGGGCAGCTTTTTATACCACTGGGGCCAGCAGAGGACAGGTTTTTATACTGCTGGAGCCAGCACAGGTGCTGGCCCCAGGCTCTAGCTCCCCCTGGCTGCAGATCTGGGAGGAGCTGGGCAGGGTCATTTTGCCCCAAGTGGCAAATCTTGCCCCACACCAAAGTGCATGTCCGGGCATGTGCACTGATGTAAAAATCCCTGGCACAAATTTGTGCCACTCCTATTTGAGCTGATGCAAGTGTACATGCCTGCATGTGTGGACATGCCCAAGAAAGCTAACAGCATATGGGGCTGCATTTGTAGGAGTATTGCCACCAGGCAAGGGAAGTGATTATCCTCCTCTGTTCAGTACTGGTGAGGCCACATCTGGAGTGCTGTGTTCAGTTTTGGTCCCCCACTACAAAAAGAATGTAAAGAAATTGGAGAAAGTCCAGTGCAGGCCAACAAAAATGGTCCAGGGGATGGGGCACATGATTTATGAGGAGAGTTCTGTTGGAATTGGGCTTGTTTAATCTACAGAAGAGATGACTGAGGAGATTTAGTAGTAACCTTCAACTACCTGAAGTGGAGTTCAAAAGAGGATGGAGCTAGACTGTTCTCAGTGGTGGCACTTGACTTGAGCAACAGTCTCAAGTTGCAGCAAGGGAAGCTTAGGTTAGATATTAGGAAGAATTTTCTCACTAGGAGGGTAGTAAAACACTGGAACATGTTATCCAGAAAGGTTGTGGACTCTCCAGGTTTTTAAGACCCGGCTAGAAAAAGCCTTGGCTAGAATGATCTAGTTGTGGATGTCCAGCTTTGAGCAGGGGTTTGGATTAGATAACCTCCAGAGGTCCCTTCCAACCCTTATTTTCTATGATCCTATGATTGTGCCCAGATCTTAAACTATGCTACTGGAATCCAAGAATAATACAAAATGATACTAAAATTGACGAGTCTGACTTCTGAACATGCCTCTGTCAAGTATTTCATTACCTGAAGGAAACAGTTGATGCCACCTGTTCTCTATGATGGCCAAAAGGAAACTTGAACATCTATGATACAGGCAATTATGGAAACATGGGAAGACATCCTATCGATAGAAAAATTGTCTGGTCTAATATTGTCTAATAGCAAAATAGTTGAAAACTTGGGGTTCCAGTTCCAAGAAGCTGAGGGATTATTAACAAAGAAATATATCAAGAGCATTGTGGTGGAAACACAGCTTGCCAAAATTTTGACCATGCTGATCCTAGAAATTATGCAAAACAATGAGTAATGACCAACAATAGAACAAAGGTTGTATTCCTAGCAGAAGATTTTCAATGTGAAGATGCTGCAAAACCTCCAGTGTTTCCTAAAGACAATAATAAAACTAAGTTTTGTAGGGAAGTATGAAAATGCTTCTTTTAAAATACTGGATCTGTAGCTATCATAATAACCTCTGGCATCCATCATGAGAAGAGTCTCTGGGTTGTGGGAGACCTTGGAGAGTCTGATTTCAAAGTTATGCTACAAGTGGGGGGAAAGGAAGATTTTTCTTAAGCTATAGCAACATTTCTACTAGAAGAAATGCTTTCATTAACTACTGGAAAACTTCAACCTGAAGATGCTTAAATGTAAATAGAAGGTGGGAGTTTTAGGGTCTCATTGATAGAAAAACCAGAGAAAGGTTTGATTGAATTATTCATGTCCTGGGAACTTCAATATTCATAGAGTGAAGATTGTAGGGACACCAGTAGATGCATGATTTATAGTTCCAAATTCAAGCCAAGATCCTAATACTGTACCTTAAAAATACAAGATAAGTATAACCTTTATTCCCTAATTAACACAGTGAAAAATCAGGAAGGACTTATTGTGAGTTAGCTGTGTATTTGTCTTAAATGTGCATTTAAGAAAATAGGTAATGTATGCTACCTTTATACTATTTAATTACTTAATATCATACTTTTAATATCTTTCTCCTCTGCTGCCTATTACTTAAATTATAATATAACTGAGTCATTTATTCTTACTCATAACATTTATTTTTAAACATGTTCATGTAAAGCCATACCTAATTTTATCCTTTAGTTAGACTATTTTGTGAGGAAAATAATTATTATACAATAATTTTACATCAATCAGTACATGTGCATTGCTATAAAACCATTTTATTTTTCTTATAAGTGTTTTTTCTCTTCAGACCAAGAGTTAGACTGCCCAGAGAATCCCCTCTTTTGAACACAAATATACATGGGGATATTTTTGCTGTATCAATAATTTCTACAATAAACAGATGGAATTGAGGCAGGCAAAACGTACAAATATTTAGAGTGAATATAAAAATATTCAGTCCTTTTCCAAGAACTATAATAAATTGATGAACCAGAACTGAGATTATTGATATATCTATGAAATGTTTGTAACATTCTGAATACCAGCATTGTAAATGAAATGAGAATTTCCTTGTAGAATTTCAATCCCTGCACAATGAAAAAAAAACTCTCTTCATCTTCTGTCCTCCTTTTTATTTGCTGTTCTTTTTCTTTATTCTTGTCTCATCTATCAATTTCTATTGTTTTCCTTTTTATCCTATTTTCCCTGCTCCTATAATCATATTTCCTTTTTAGAAGACTTCCTAAATGAATTGCATTGCCGCTGCCAGACCACCTTTTTAAAAAGGAAAAGCAGAGCTAGATGCCCAGTTTCCAATGAAAGTCTGGCTGATAATAGCGTGGTACCTTGG
This sequence comes from Alligator mississippiensis, assembly GCF_030867095.1. Taxonomy (NCBI): domain Eukaryota; kingdom Metazoa; phylum Chordata; order Crocodylia; family Alligatoridae; genus Alligator; species Alligator mississippiensis. Next base: position 63,537,359 of record NC_081825.1, read on the forward strand.
GCACTTTGAGAAAGTCAGACATGCAGATTTGATAACCCACCTGTTGAGGTGAGCTGAAAGTCCATGTCTCAAGCTTCCTACTAGAGTATTTTAACTATCAAATTATTTTACAAAAAGGTCAGTGTCACCAGAAAGGAGAGAGAGGCTGCAATTAGACTTAGACAGACTACAGAAGTGGGTGGATAGTAATAGGATGGGCTTCAATGTAGATAAATGCAGGGTATTGCACCTGGGCAGAAAGAATCCACAGCACACACACAAGCTGGGGAGCTTCCCCCTTGAGAGCACAGAGGCGGAAAGGGATCTTGGAGTCATTATTGACTCCAAGATGAACATGAGCCGCCAATACCAGACGGCAGCCAGCAAAGCCAACCACACCTTGTCGTGCATCCAAAGATGCATTTCAAGCTGGTCCAGAGAGGTGATACTCCCCCTCTATGCAATATTGGTCTGGCCTCAACTGGATTACTGCATCCAGTTCTGGGCACCGCACTTTAACAAGGATGTGGCCTGCCTTGAAAGGGTTAAGAGAAGGGCCATCCACTTAGTTGGAGGGCAACAGGGCAGGCCCTGTAAGAAGAGGCTGAGGGACCTGAACCTCTTCAGCCTCAGCAAGCAGAGGCTGAGGGGGGATTTGGTGGCTGCCTACAAACTCGTTAGGGGAGATCAGCAACAAATAGGCAGGGTCCTATCCCCCCCGCCCTCCCCGGCACCACCTCGGGTGACGAGGAACAATGGCCAGAAGCTGCTGGCAAATAGGTTCAGGTTAGAGATTAGGAGGCACTATTTCACTGTCAGGGTAGCTAGGATCTGGAATCAACCTCCTAGGGAAGTGGTCCTCACTCCTACCTTGGGTAAATTCAAAAAGAGGTTGGATGAACACCTGTATGGGGTCATGTGATCCTAGCATGTGCCCCAACCAGTGGCGGGGGGTTAGACTAGATGATGTATTCCAGTCCCTTCTGACCCCTAACTACTATGAAACTATGAAACCAACTTCACAATGCTCTTACTCTAAGAATGATTAGAAGCTCAGAATGAAGTGAACTAAGATGCTTGATTCAGTGTTATATAATTAGCACCTAAGATCCAGAGTACAGGAGGACCATTTTGCTTTTTCTGTTTTTGTTTGTTTGTTTTGTTACTTGGGTACTCTAAATTGCCCTTCAGAGTCTCCTCTCTCTTCTCATTCCTATATAAGGGAAATTGGGCACCTCTCTCTCTCTGTTGATTTTATAAGGAAATAAAATGTACATTGTTCTTTGTATATATGTAACTGCTGGCAAACCAAACATAGCCAAGTTCATTGTCAAACAACCGCTAATCATGTCGACAATATCACGGATTTGCAAAGTCTTTCTGTGTATTCATGGCAAAGTTAGCATAATAGAGAATAAATTAAGTTTGATGTTTCTTTGGAAGTACTGAATCAGTAGGTAGAACAAACTTGATCAAACATGGTGCAGATGTAGCCACAAAAGGAATTTGAATATCTTAGAATGGTTCAGACCATTAGGCAATGTGAAGAACAATGTTGTGGGTGACTGAGATATCAAAATTTGTACAACTGTCAAATATACTTGTAGTGGAGTAGAACGTTACTCCAGATATCCAACCCTATCTAGGTGGATAGACTTTTATTTTTGTTTTTACTAAAGTGTTATATTACTTAAATGGAGGGATGTAACAAAGTTAAAAAATTTCCACAAGTTCAATGTGATTATGATATTTATATATTAGCTACATACTGCAGAAGTGACACAATTAGGTTTAGTGTGGAAAAAAATATTTTTTTAATATCTTATTAATCCTTTTGTGTGTTATAAGCCACCAAGTTACCCAACACCTTCAAAGAAAGATACAAACTACTAGCTACTTTTAGCCAAGCTGCCTGTTTTCATATCTCAGAAAAATGGGCAAGTGATATTACCTGTTTATTATAGAAAATAAACATCCTATTTTAAACATGTTTATTACTTATAGAAATTTAAAGGCAAAAAGATGAAGATGCAGGCCTTATTTTTACTGAGCATAAATTTATGCAGAGACCAAAGAATAAAGCTTCTTGTGAAAGTTAAGTGGATGTTTTTAATATGGGCTGGTACTAACCAGCAGCCTCAGCAACCCATTATTTTCTGAGCCATTGAAATGTAATGATTTGTTATACAATCAAGGATTATGCTTTTAAACTCAATAGTTGTTGTGCCAATACCTTTCCAAATAGGAATTAAAAAGTCTCCAGTTTCACTTTTTACCCTTATATAACATGACACTTTTACCATTAAGCTACAATACTTACCTCTATCAAATATCTATCCAGGATCTGCTGTAGGAAGCATACAGATGTAAATACTCGAAACATATACACACTTACTTGGAATAAAACTGGAGAGCAGCTGCCTGTAAACAAAGTTTCCAGCTCCCTAGAAAAGATGAGATTATTTTGGATATAGTATTTTGTCTTTTATTCAGAAATATTTTTTCATAACGAATTGCATTTGTGATACATATGCAACAGACCTCTTCTTGGAAAGTAAAACATTATATAAGCTATTAATTCACAGCTGTTAACTTTTTCCATCAGATCTAGAGCATGGTATATAATAAGGGATGTTGATTAACAGGGAAAGTGATACAAAGATGTAAGAGGGCTATCCCGGGTGCATTCTTTACTAAAAAAAAGTACTCCGATTAAAACATAAGTACTGTAACATATTACTCCCACAATAAGTGATATTAATAATATATATTGGAACACACAATAAGTTTACATTCATCATAATATGGCCAAACACTATTACTTTGTGTACAATTATATACACCTGAAGATGTGAATGTGGGCTGAAGCCTTATGACACTCAGTGCTGTAGTGCCTCCCCTGAAAAGTGTAACAAATAATAACAATATAGTGAGTAACCCTACCAAGAAATAATAGCAGCTAGAGGAGTAAAGACAAAAGATAATGAACATAAGATCACACTGTTCCATATATTCAGATCATGCACTTAATAGTTACAAATCTTCTGAAATCTTTTCAGTTAAATAAAATGAACTAACTGTGGCACAACTTAATCACCCTGGTTGGCTGATTTCTTGATGGCAATGCAGGACAAGCAAGTTGGACTAATTTGGGTAAGAAAAGCCTCCCTTGGCAGGTGCTTGGAAGAAAACAAAGACATATGCTGGATAAACAGAAAAATGGGCTTTCACAGTTGGTATATTTGGCAGAAGGGAAACAAGAGCAGTTAAGAGCAGGATAGAATTGTACAGAACTCTTTAGAATGTAGGAAGAACAAGCTTAAATTTGACACAGTGACTTGATGCAGGCAGTGAATAGGAATCAATCAGGAAACAGCACGGCTGGAGTGGTAAAACCAAAAGTTGTCATCAGTTGTGTTTTTAGTTGATTATAAAAAAAAACCAATATGCACATCTGGAATCCACAGGCAAGAAAGTTGCAACAGAAAAGTTTATTATTAGTGTTAATGCCAAGAAATGATTAGCTATTCAAAACACTATGCAGTAAACAGAGCCAGAATTTGGACTGTAACTGAATGTGGGGCAGAGAACTATCAACAGTTATCAGCATATTCATATATACCAGTGACAGGATGATATTTTTTATGCTTGAGAAACATAGGGAAACATTTATGAGGAAAGATCAGAAGTTTGCTCAGATGTATTCTTCTCACAACTTAAACACAACAGGTGCATCTACATGAAACATTTATTATGGAATTGCCTACTTAAGCACCGCAGTAAAACATCTGTGTCTATATGTGTGGAGCTAGTAGGCTGGAGCAATCTAATTAACCTCACTGTAGGTTGGTATTGCTTGATACGCATACAATCCTATGGTGGAGTTATTTACTCCGCTGCAACACACATGTAGAGGCTGATGGGGCTGGCTGGGCACAAGGGTGCCTTAGTGTGGGGACTGCCTGCTGCTAGCCCCATACTGAAGCATCTTGTGCCACATCCAGCCCCTCTGCAGCATGTTGAGACAGATTGGAACAGCTCCAGGCTGACAAGCTGACCCCAGGGTCCTCCTGCCAGCCAAGGCTGTGCTGCCCTGGCTCAATGTGATGAGGTCCCAGGTGCACATGTAAATGCTACACCCAACAGCAATAAACTTCAGCACAAACTGCACCAGAATTTATTGTCAAATTAAATTTCACATGTAGATAGACCCAATAGGTCCAAAAGCAGTAGGCTGAAACAATGAACTATGTATGAGTCAAAAGTAGAAAGGTAGATTTGCAATAGGATGTCAGTAGAATGTTTGCATAATGAATGACTGAATGACACTCCCCTTCAATCTCCATTCATGTTTGATATTCAGAGTGTCATGCCTAGGAGTGCTGATGGGTGCACAAGTCTTAATGTGGCCAATAGGGGTAGAAATCAAGTCTTAAATTCACCCATTTACCAGTGAAAATTTATAATTTATGCAAGGCTGAGATAATAGGGGGGCGATTAATCTGAAAGAGCAAGAGACAATGGGCTCATTACACACCACAATTTTTGCTTTTTGCTTTTTCATACGCTGCAACTGTGTGTCTGTTTTTATGATTGGGATTTCCCAACACTTTAAAATTCTCTCTTGTACTTTAAACTAAAACTCCTTGGATGTAGTTTAATAGGTTAGGCTCACCGGGAATTAAAGCCTTGCATCCATGGATTCATTGTGTGCAAACACAAAGGTACTCCAAAATCTGTAATGAGCCTCTTTGTTCACCAAATGGTGCTGTGACTTTTTTGTAGTTCACTCTTTCAAATTGCTTTCACTTTCAAATTGCTTCCACTTTTTTTTTCCTTGTGTGGCTTTTTCTTTTTCTTATTTCCTGACTCCCTGCTTCCACAGCTGCCTGGCAAGGCAGAGGCACAGGGTGGGTGGTGTGGCTTGGGCTGGGGGGGCAGTACTGGATTGTTCCGCTCTCCAGCAGCACTGGCCAGGGACCTGGCTTAATTCGTTTGAAAACCTAGTGTGTGTAAACACAGATGCGACGCTCCAAAATAAACAAGTTTAAATGTTATAAACCTATTTAATTTAATGAGGATTAAAACCCATGGTGTGTACAGGTGCCCAATATGGCAGCCTGAACAACACTAAGGATTTTGACTGGGGTGTGCCATTGCTCCTGCTGGGACTAAAAGCAGGAGGTTCCTGACCATAAGTTCTTGTCCCTGCACTCAGGGTCAGACAAATTGCCACATTTGGGGATTAGAAAGGAATTTTACCCCATTGTCAGATTGGTATGGACTCTGGAAGTTTTTGCCTTCCTCCATAATGGGTGGGCATGGCTCTCTTTCTTGGCTCACTTGAAAGTATTTTAACAACCCTTGCAGCAGCATGACATTGGGCACTGTTGGTCCCTTGCTTTACTTGTAGCAGTTCAGGATGCTATGCTTTGTGGTTGTGTGACAGGATTGTCTATGTAGTTGTAGTAATAGGTTAGACTAGGATTTGCTTGGTATGGTTTGGTTAGAGATGATCCTGCCTTCAAAAAGGGGTGGGGTATATGACCTTCTGAGGTGCAGCACTGGTACAACTAGGTAGGTGAGATAAGGGCAACTGCCCTGGGCTCTGACTTGGGAAGCAGGGGGAGAGAGCTGCTGCTGGCAGCCATGTGTTTGCATTCACAATTGTGTGCTGGAACTTAATGCTACTACTCTGCCTGGGTGACCAGTCACATCCTTATGTTGCTGCATTTCAGCTCTTCTTTTCTATGATTTTATGAGCTTGCAAAGGTGTTAGAAGCACTCAGAACATATCTTTATCAAGGCACTTTCTCAGCTGCTTGTAGGCTAAGATAAATCATAGTCTGTGCTTTTTTCAATCACTGGTACTACTCATGTGCTTAGGCATGCAATTTAGTGAGGCCCTAATAAAGTACATCTTAAAAACATTTACATTACCATTATTTACAAATGACTTACTGAGCAGACATACAAGGTCACAGAGCATGTCAATTATGTCTTTCACTGCTGTAAGTATTTGAAAAGATAGTCCTTTTCACCCCCTTGTTCCAAGCAAATCCATGAGTTTTTGTTTTTTTCTTCTTCTTCCCACCTTTTGTGCCCTTTGCTCTTTATAAGATATATAATACAAATATACCAGTACAAAGTAACCAAACAGACCCAGTGAAATGCAATAACTGTTCACTAATCATATGAAATATACAAGGCCCGGCTATATACAGACTGCTCCTCTATTGATTTCCCAACATAGATGCTAGCAAGGAACTCTCAAACAAAAGGAATATTAGCCAAATCATATGCACTAAATGACTCCAAACCTTCCAGTTGTATCAAACAAGGCCCTCATCTAACACATACATATAGTTGCTACCAAGTTGACCCAAAGCTTCAACTGGAAAGGTATTTAATAGGGGTGTGCAAAACAGGCCCTATTTGATTCAGATTTGGATTCAGCTGAAATCGGGGACAGTGATTCAATTCGTTGATTTGGATCATTGTATCCGATTTGATTTGGCTGAATCCAAATCAGAAGATCTGATGCTGATTTGGAGAATCAGTGATTCAGACATAGACACAGCTTTAAATGTTTTTTCTACATACCTCGATATACCAGCATGGCTCTTGAATGCTGTGATGGTGGGGTGGATGGAGTGTCCCACAGGAGCACGGGGAGGCGGGGGGGGGCACATGTTTGGTGGTGAACCCGGAAGTGGACTAAAAGTGCTGGTCCACTTCTCGGTCTGCTGCCGAGAGTGCTGGGGAGCCCCCCACTCTCCTGTGGGATGCTCCATGCACCCCAACTTCACAGCATTCACAAGCTGCCTGGTACCTTGAGGTATGTAGAAAAAACATATAAAGCTGTGTCTATGTCCAAATCACCAAAACTTTCCGAATCTCTCCAAATTGATTCGGAGGGTTCCAATTAGATTTGGAGAGATTAAAGGGTTCTCAGATTCGATTTGTATTCAGAGATTCAGCCACTGAATTGAGCCAAATGTCCACTAAATTGATCCAGTGACCAAAGCTTCGCACAGCCCTAGTACTTAAGTTAAGGAAAAATGTGGAATTTATAAGATTTGCCAAATTTCCACTACCACATAATTCTGTTCACTTCTTCTATACCCAAGTTCTTTTGTATGTGAAAACAAGATTCATCTTGTCTTATGCCTGTAAAGTTCCTAGCCCACTCATATTAACAATATATACTACTCAAAACAGTATATCATCATCAAGTCCAATATTCTTTTCTATAGGAAGTCAGAATTTATTTTCACATTCAGATAATATTTAGTGCATTGGCTGTTTAGGAGAGTAGCTTCAAAGTCTTTCCTTACCAAAATTATTTAAGAAAGAATGCATGTGTCAAAGTGGCAGCTCTGTGACTCCAGGGGCATTTTAATATCAGCTATGAACCAAGAGAGCTACAAAACCACATCTGATGAATACATATGTTCATTATATTCTAAGATTGAAAATTACATAGAAAACTACTTGTAAAAACAAAGCATAATATAATAGCAATGCAGGAGACTAAAGAGCATATCCTAAGCAGGTGATATCAGTGAAGCTATGTGAATTTTCACAAACTAAAATTTTAACCCGTTAACTAGAAATAGTTAAGATAGTAACTCTAAAAATCAAGTTTTGTGGTTTATTATTAAACAATATATTTATCAATACTGAACTCATGACTCAGCAAAAGCCAAGGTAACAAAGTTTCATACCAAGTACCTCCTATAACCTATACTTAGGTACCTACTGAAAATGTGATTTTGCAATTTTAACAGAAATACAATTTTGGGCAGAGTCTATGAAAAAGTGTGGGGTCCGTTTTTTGGCAGGCTCCCTGAAAAAAAAAAAAAAATCACCAGAAGTAAGATACTGGCTCCCTCTATGGAGCTAGCAGTCCTTGAAGCTGCTATAGTCCCTGTCCCTTGCCACTGATTGGTGGCAAGGTCTGTCTGTTATATGGCTATGCCCCTCACCACTAATCAGCAGTAAGGGGTGGGGTCACATTACAGACAGCCCTTGCAACAGTGAGGGGCAGGGATGTATGATGGACAGCTCTCACAGCCAATCAGCAGTGAAGGGTGGTACCACTAGGGCTCCTTGGACAGTCAGAGGCATGGGGGAGCCTGCCATGCTCTGCCCAATCTGGACACCTGCCTGCAAAATCATCTGGCAGCCACCTTAACTTTGGTAGACCTCCTATCTATATTGGTTATAAAAATGATTTAAAGATGTTAAATTAGTTTTAATATAAACTTCAAACACTCATAAATATGGGGTGAATAGCCATAGAATACGTAGGGGTGGGTGACTGAGTATGAATGACATGCTGCTGCCGCTGCCAGCCTGGCTGCTGCATCTGCCAGGATGCAGCACCTGGTTGTTATGCCTCTGGGTGTCCAGTGTAAAAATAAATTCTTGGGATTGATCTGGTTTTGAAGTTCAGCCACAGTTTACAATTCTGGTGATTATCATATAAAACAAACAATATTTAGTCATGTAGCAGTTACAACACATCTTGAACAAAATGGATGATTAGACAGGTGGTTTTACTAGCATACAATAATATGGAGTGATATATCAGAACTGACATGTCTACACTTACAAGTGTTTCCTCAAAAAACTAAAAAGGGAGTTAAAGAAAGAATAAGAGGTAAAATGGAGGGCTTAGTTTGAACATCCAATTACAAATACAAATCAGAGAAATAACATCCCTTGTTATTGTGCCTACTGCATAGAATGCTGAGATTTCTCCACAATTCTAAAAACTTTTAATTTTTTAACTGAGAGGTAGTAAGACTAATTTTTCAAAGGTATAGCTAGCCACCACTTTCAAGATTAGGTCGCAAGCAACAACAAAAAACTTCAATTACAGGGTGATTGTAGTGGTGATCCCAACTCACCTGCCATGTGTTGATGAAAAAAAAGAATTTCTATCAGGAAGGTTGAATTTTAAACACCACTACCTAACTGGACCTATGTTAATTTCTCTTGCAGCACTCAACTCTTGCAACCCACCTCTGTGACAATGTAAATTCTGCAATTCTTATAATTAAAACTCACAGTGATCAGTTTTTATTTTCTTTTAATTATATTTTATTGATTAAATTATAATTTCCTTTTATTTCTAGGTATCTCAAATCTCTCTTCTCCAATCCCTAACAGACAGTTTCATCAGACTCTGGCAAGTACAATGTCAAGTCTTTATCAACAAAATAAAAATAAAAATAGGGTAACGAACAAAATGAAAAGAAATCTTTTTCCGATGAGGTTGCTCAGTCCACTCTTCTCTTAGGGATATTTCTATCAAACAATGGACATCATTCAGACTTTTCACCTATCTGCATCGGGGCTTCAATTTCTAGAACCTGTAATGTTTGGTATTCTCCAGCTCAATTTTGCCCTTTTTAACCTAAAAACAAAGGAAAAGTTTTACTTGTTTCTGAAGGGTTCAGTGGACTCCTCCTGATTAGCCCTTACTCTCAGTGTAGTTATCCTGGCTCTGGCACCATATTCACATCAATGTTTCTTCAGCAGGAGTCTCCTTGTCTAGAAAGACTCTTCTGAGTCACTCAGCTATCCAACTGTCATCTCTCTACCACTGAAGCCATCCCACACGCCTGCTTCGGCTTTGCTCCATGCCACATCACTCACCTTCCCCTCTTCTGGGTCTCTCCCCATCTCTCCCTCTCTCTGTAGCTGTTCTAACTTCACAGAGCAGTAACTCCTGAAACACAGCTCCCAGGGAGCTCTCTTTTCCTTTGCCAGCTCCTGCCTGCTCCCAGGCAGCATCAGCAATGTCATCTTCTTTCCTTACATTAATATTGGCTTGTCTTTGTTCTATGAACATTCTAATGCAACCACAGTGAAACAGGCTGTAGCATAGGACGAGATGAGATTCTAAGATTACCAAAAGCTTTTAACTATATTAAACCTATTGAACTATGAGGTAAGAGCCTTCTACTGTGTTCAGGGAATGAGAAAAGAGGTTTACATCTAACACCCATTGTCACATATGATTGGTTCCTAGATCACTGATCTTTGATTAGGAAATAAAACACACTCAGGCTTCAGAACTCTGGGACTGTTCATGCATGAAGCAAAGTTAGTTTCTTGCAACAATATAAAGAATTAATCTTTCTTTTTTTGACTCTCCAAAACATATCATCTAACTGAAGTGTTCTTATGAATAGATCTAAAGAAGCAAGAAAACCTGAAGAACAGTTACTTGTTTTGTTAAAAATATATTTCCTTAGAGCTTAAAGCTACAGATTTATAATGTTACATAAAAGCCTATGCAAGCTTTAAAACTTGGAGGAATAAATGTAACAGCAGAGATAAACAACTGGGCCCCTTAGAAAAAAGATCTGAAATGATCACTCATTAAAGAAACAAATAGTTGTCTCCTAGCAACATAGATAATGTTTGCTTTTCACAGATAATGTTAAGAAGGAAATTGTACTTGAACATTGGTTGGTGGGGGAGGTAAAGAAGTGTGAATGGAGTATGTGGTGGGCCAGTAGGGGGCGCCCTTGCATTGAGCCACCCATCTCACTGCACCCAACCACCTTCCAGGGTCCGAGTGCCTCCCTGGGGGCACCTCACGTCTGGCCGACCCCCTTCCTGGAGCACACCCGCTAGCCTGGGGGTTCCACTGCCACCACCCAGGGCTGTGCTTGATTCTGGCTCTGTACACCCTGGGAAACACAGGCCTAGTAGCTCTCAAGGATACTTGATTCACTTCAAGAACTTTGGATGCTTCCCTCAGTCAGAAGCAAAAGCAGTGGTCTCCCTTAGCCGAACCAAGAGGACCCCCAGGCATAATCTAGACCCACTCTCAATAACTCTCCCACACTAGGTACAAAGGAGAACTTTATTGGTTACAAGGGGTAGGGTTAGAATAGGGTACAGGGTAGAGCAATATCAGAGAAATCCCATAGAGCAAATTCCCTTGGCTGGGTAGCCTTTGATCACGCATCTGAGTTACTGCAAGCTATATATCTCATTAGAGCTCAGGTAGCTTACTCACAAGTATCATCCAGAGGCCGGTGGAGATTCCCTCTGCAGGCAGGCAGTTCCTTGATCATGAGTTTTGAGAGAGAGCAAGTTTCAGATGGTACAGCTCTTCTCCCTCTCTGAGTCTTCCTCATGGCTGATGCCCCCTCCTCCTGGGCAGTCCTTAACTTTTATAGTCCTTGTGACCTCATTTACCTGGTCCAATGGAGGCCAGCACCTGTTGGCTGTCAGCCAACCAATTTGAAATGCATCACCAGTTGCTGGGCAGATTGGCAGTCCCTAGCTCCCCAGGGAGCAAGCCCCTCACCCAGGTATGTGATACCAGTCATGTAGGCAGAGGGAGCAGGTTTCCCCCCTCCCTCAGGAATGTATCCAGCTCAGGTTACCTAAAGAGATAGGGTAAGGTGTGTATCCTCTGCTGGGCCCATCCCAACCAAATTGTCAAAGAGCAGAGTTTTGGGGGAGAAACAGAGGTGGCCTTCTGCCACAGGGTAGAGGAGGGTGGAAAGGGAGGTTACAGAAATAGCAACAACTTTTAAGCAGTAAAATAGAAAGTATAAATGTCCTAAGGAAAGTTTCAACAGCTATTGCTATTTTTTATTTTTCTATTCAAATTTCAATCTTTGTTATTGTTATTTTTACCTATTGGGACTTTGATTGATGAATCAGAAAAACAAATTTTAACTGATATCATGGAGCTTACTAAACTTAACTTCCTCTTGAAACAGAAGCTGTATTAAAACTAGGCACTGTTTCAGTATGCTGTACCATCCAAGTTTTTTTACACCCCTCCCCCTGCCCCCAAAAAAGGATGCAGACGGGAAGTAGAACAGCCTTGAAGAGTGAACCAGAACTTTACCTATGCTGTCCAATGGAAGATAAGAAACGTGGAGTTAGGTGGAAAACAACAATAAAGAAAATATCTGGGATCATGAATGACTCATGCCCCTGGCAGCTGGAAGGGCACAGCGGTGGGGGGAGTGTGGCAAGAGTGGCAGGAGCACTGTGGCAGTAAGTGGGGAAGCTCCCCCAGATGCCACTGGCACTGTTGGTGGCAAGGGGTGGTGGCGAGCGCTAACCAACGGTCGGTGACCACCCACAGCTGCTGCCAGCAGCAGCAGCCAGCAGGGATCGCAGGCTACCCACAGACCCCACTGGCAGTGTTGGCAGTGGGGTGGTGAGCAGCGACTGCCCACAGGTGCTGCCAACACTGTTGGAGGTGCCTTTTTGTAGGGGGTGCACCACCATGCTCAAGGGGTGCACATGTACCCGTGTGCACCCCCTACATGTCACCCCTGCTGGGATGGGTGGTAAAAAACTTTTAAAATTTGCCTAATTCTTCCAGTGCTACAAGGTAAATTTCCAGTAGAGGAGTCAGCATAAGGTACAGCCAAAAAAGCAAATGGATATGGCCTGGGTATTTGCAACATATTGGCATTATTTTGTGTTGGTAAAGAGCTTCACAATATGGGTAAAGAGCAAAATCATGTAACAAAAATAAAAATATTAGAGGTCTCATGCCCCCACTTATCTTTCTCAGACAGCAAAACATAAATTACACTTAATTCAGTCATACATAGCACTTTCAGTTCTATAACTGTCAACTAACACATTAACCCTGTGACACCACAATAAAAGAAAAATACCTACTTTGACTAAATTAGGGATACCATGTCTGTATTGTCACTGAAAATGAGACAAAAGTGGTTATTTGAAAACAGCAACAGGATGCTTGGGATAGGTGTTTACAATGAGACTATCCCAGCAAAAACCAAGATTATGGTCCCTCTAGATTAAATCCATATTTATTTAGAACTGAAGTAAAATAGTGGATCATGAAAATGTTATACAAATAGATAGCAGGAAAGAGTCCTTCAGTTATACCAGTAGCTATAAAAGTATCCACCTTTTCCAAGGTGGACAGCTGCTGTACACTTGCCTTGTTTCCAGAACATGATCGCTAACTAAATGCTACTTGCCAAAGATTAGTTCTGAACCTTCTGCCAGGAGGCAACAATGCTACCGAGACTCAGCAAACTGTTATGTGCCACTAGGTACCTTTGATACTGATTCTGATTTGGAGTCAGATGGCTGTTCAAGAAAAGTAAAAGATTTTGACTGTAAAGAACAAATATGAAGTGTGCAGCAAATGACTTGCCTCCAGCATCTACTGAGCTACCAGTGACAAGATACACATTGTACTGCAACACTGTAACAGCAGGACTTCCTGGGAAGCTGGAGAAACAGTCTGTGCAAGAGAATATTTTGCTCTGTTCCAAAAACACATTAAAGTAAATGCAAAGGCTCCTATTGTAATAAATAGATATTGGATCAGGTTTTAAACACACAGAGCTTTCAGTCAGTTAGGCCTTGCCCTGCTGTTATTGCATACCTTAGAAGGAGACTCTTCAGAAAAAGTTCACATAAACAAAGGGATGCTACCCAGATAGAAAACTGTGTTGTCTAAAGAAACTTATTCTGACAGATAATCACTTTCATAATTGATGCCACTACATAAATTACACATTCATAGCGTATGTTACAAGATAAGGCATATTTCAGTTGGTTGTTAATTGTACCTCAGGACATGCCCGCACCTCCTCATTTGGGGGCAGCTAAAATATATTAATTTTCTTAAAAGAAAAAAAAAATTGTCTCAAGAAAAGCAACCTCTTCCTCAAAACTGGTAATGGCAGATTTCCTTTTTTTATTTAAATTGCTTCTTTACTGGTGTGATGTACTCGCTGCACATTCAAAGTACCACCAACCACCTAATGATCTAAAGGGGACCATTCTGCACATGGTCATGAAAGGTTTCTATAGCCTCACTTCTTTAAATTAACTGCCAAGTCTACATGACATGGCAAGATGTACACAAGGGGTTGACTATATTTATGAAAAAGGGATTAAGGAACTGGACTCAGGAGAATCAGGGATGTACACTATGCAGATCATTTGGTTTTTCCCAGAAATTTTTCAGTTTAGTATTCAAAGCAACCTCATTCTCACAGCTGCACATCACATCACATAGTTGCACAGTAGTTTATTGCTTATACTTTAGTATATATATTTTTCTCTACTTTAAGAAAAAAAATAAGAATATTTTTCCTGAAACCATTCCACACAGCCTTCCTTACAGTCCCATCTCATTGCTTGATTGTGATCCAGGAAGGTATAACATTACATGCAAAGCAAAGCTGAACCTGCAGAGCCAATTACAGAAATAGTCCCATAAATTTATATTCACGTTCACTTTTAGTGGCAATCCATGACTAATTTTACCAAATAATGCTTTGGGCCATCTTTTATTTAACAGCAATCAGAAAAGGAAGCATTTATACTTTCTTTTCACAAACATTTGTCCTGGAATGTCAATCACAAGTCCCATGATACTTCCTCCCTCTCCTGCCCCCACACATTCCTTGATTTGCTGCATTATGTTAAGCAATACATTTCATGATTTGATTTTAAAATGGCAAAACTACAAGAGTAAGGGACTTCCTAATGATTTTCCTGAATAACAAACAAGCTGTGATCTTTTCTTGGACATTCCACAAACAGGTGAACATTATTAATTAAAAACTGTTCAGTAAGATTAAAAAAAACATGCTCCACGTTTCAAAGACTGTCCATTCTGCCTCATCAGCTATTCCCTTTCCTTTATAGACAACTTAAATAATAACTTTTGGGGGAGTACTCTCCCAGAAGAGAGTCTTCTGGATGCTGCTTTAGAGAGATGGCTAAAGATTAGAGATGAAACAGATTATTGGCCTAAGATTCTATTGGAAAGAACTACATGTAGCAACTAATTTGTGAGAATAAGTTATTGTTCTATACTTTATCAAATGAAACTTTCCCCTGCTCCCTCAACATGCTGCATGCAGATGACTGAGCCACAGCACAGAAAGAAATGGCTGAAAAACAATGATTATAAGAGTAAAACAGTCAAGTGAGGGCAGATGAGAGAAGGTACATTTTAAGATGTGGGTCTGAAAATCTGGGGTATAGCTAAATCAGAGGAGGAGCTCCATCAAGACAGAGGAGTCTTGTATGGATGAGTGAATAAGGGGAAAATAAAAACGATTTTGTATATTTTCAAACCAAGCAATATTTTAAATGTAAATTCAAAACAAAATTGTTAGGTTTTTTGTCTACAATGTGACAATATGGCATTATGAGAAGAATGGCTGGGAAAAATGGCAGCTAAGGAAATCCAACATATTAGTATCTGCCTCCAACAGATGAGGAGTCCTTGGACAAGTGTTGACAGTAAACATGAAAAAAATATTTCTGTGGACTTGCACCCCTCTTTCTTGTCAATGGATAAATGATTTTTGTCTGCTTCTCTCCAGCCACATGACCTTAAACTTATGTCCCCAGCTATATGAAGTTAATTAAGTGAAATTTATGAGATCCTACAAAAGTCAGAGAATGATGCTGGTTAGTCTCACCTCAGAATATGTGTTCCCTTTTGCACTTGTGCTCTACTCACATTCCTTCTACTAGTCCTAGAAGGAAGTATGTATCTACTAATAGGAAAATACTGTATTTTCTCACATGCCACACCCCACCCAGTAATATATACACCTCATTTTGGGAAGGCACAGAAAAGCTCTCCCCCCTCACCCCCAAGTCATGACTGAATTTAGAGGGCACAAGAGTCTGATCCCATGGCTGAATTAGCTCAGGTAAAATTTAAATTTTAACCCTTTTCACAGCCACTGGTGAATTAACAACAGCTGCTGACTCATCAGCCCAAAGCTGCTATAAATGTTGTGAATAGTTTATCACTGAAGGGTGAACACCACTTCCTGTTCTTTCCTGTAGGAAAAACAAGAAGGTGCCTCCTGCTGCCATTCCACATGGCTTCCCAGGCAGTGTCATTTTAACTGTACTGTGATCCCAAAAGGAACATTCAGGACACGACAAGTACAGAAGACCCAATGGTAGGAATATCACCATGAATTTGAAATTTACACTCTATGGCTGCACGAGCGCAGCCATGCAGTATGTTGCACCACAGACATATCTGCAGTGCCACATACCACACATTCAGTTGTTCTCCACTGTTCCCCCTAGATATCCAGGGATCAAAAAAACCTGCACAAAAAAACAGTGGAGTGGCGCATATGGGAACAGCACATGCCACTTGAAACTGGAGCCTGGCTCGCCGGAGCCACATTCCGGCTGCCAGCCAGGCTCCAGGCAGCAGTACTATCACTGCTGCAGCCCCAGGAGGCCCCCAGGTAAGGCTGCCGGAGCCAGCCCAGTGCTGGCCCCTGCCTCCCCTACCCCACTCAGAGTAACCTGCCATGTGCCAGAGGGCATGTGGCACAGGCATTTCCTGGGGACAACTAGCAGCAGCACAAAGTGTCTGGCTGCTAGTTGTCCCCAGGGAACCAAACATCCACACTCATGTGAATACAGCCTGTAAGTTCATGTGTCAAAGGCTGGCAGGAGGAGAAGCATGGCTATCATTTTACAGCATCTGCATGCTTCCTCCTTCCATTCAATTTCTATGCTTCAGACAAACACACTAGTTTTGAAGGCCTGATGCTTGGGGAGGGGGAGAGAAGGGGGCATCTGCTATGTCTGTAAATATGGTATTTTACACAGAGGTTCCCAGCTTATGGGTGGAACGCTGCAGTTGTTCAATAGCATACAGTAACACTACACCAGAACTTAAAAATGAAACAAAGCACTAGGTTAGAAATATATTAAACTGCCCTGCTATTCTAGAGCTTGTCAAATATATTCTTGCCAATGCATGCATATTTTTCGTCTCAGTGCTATTGATACTGTTCTGTATTGATCAAGAGGAGTATCTCCTGCTTGCAAGGAAAGAGTTGGCTTTTTGCAAACATTATTGCCAGTAAATGTTGCACTGTAGCAAAAACCTATCTAGAAATATTTGCCAGATGATATGCAAAATTAACCTTAGGACTGATCCTCATCTAGGACAAACTAGCATTGTCACAGTGAAGTCAATGGAGCCTTGCTAATATATCTAGTTTATTTGCACAGCACAGTACAAGGGGAAATCAGGGAAATCTTTTTTTGGTATGTGCTATGTGCTATTTTGTGAAACTGGTAGATACTGTCTAAAATTATTTTTTTTCATGTATTCAGGACTGACATTCACTTTCAATAAGGGCTTGATTTCTGATATGGGAACTTATTTTTAAAAAAGCAGAAGAGCTAGAAATCTCTTGATATTGATTTCTGCCTTCAAATAATTTTAGTGATGTTTCAAAAGTTGACTAATAGAAAAGCTATCAATAATCTGTAACTAAGTTACAGTTCTGAAAGCTCCTACAGTTTTAAGATGGTGCAGATTCAGAATCTGTATTGACACCCATGAAATGCCTAAAGAATATAATTACCTTTCATTGCTGTGACCACCTATTAATCTGAGCATGTTATGGAGGAAAGTTGCAATAGATAAACAAGATAGTTTCTTTTCACATTAGGTGTCATGTTAGACCAAGGGTGGGCAAAATATGTCCCACAACAGCCCACCAATTTTTCATAGTTTCATAGTAGTTAGGGGTCAGAAGGGACCTAAACAGATCATCTAATCTGACCCCCCACCACTGGCCAGAGCACACGCTGACATCACATGACCCCAGACAGGTGTTCATCCAAACTTTTTTTGAATTTACCCAAGGTAGGAGCGAGGACCACTTCCCTAGGAAGTTGGTTCCAGATCATAGACACCCTAACAGTGAAATAGTGCCTCCTAATCTCTAACCTGAACCTATTCTCCAGCAGCTTCTGGCCATTGTTCCTCATCACCCCAGGTGGTGCTGGGGGGAATAGGACCCTGCCTATTTGCTGCTGATCTCCCCTAGCGAGTTTGTAGGCAGCCACCAAATCCCCCCTCAGCCTCCATTTGCTGAGGCTTAACAGGTTCAGGTCCCTCAGCCTCTCCTCATAGGGATTGCCCTGTTGCCTTCCAACCAAGCAGGTGGCCCTCCTCTGAACCCTCTCAAGGCAGGCCACATCCTTCTTAAAGTGCGGTGCCCAGAACTGGACACAGTACTCCAATTGAGGCCGGACCAATGTCGCATAGAGGGGGAGTATCACCTCTCTGGCTCGGCTTGAGATGCATCTTTGGATGCACGACAAGTTGCAGTTGGCTTTGCTAGCTGCGGTCTGGCATTGGCAGCTCATGTTCATCTTGGAGTCAATAATGACTCCAAGATCCCTTTCTGCCTCTGTGCTTTCAAGGGGGGAGTTCTCCAGCTTGTATGTGTGCTGTGGATTCCTTCTTCCCAGGTGCAGCACCCTGCATTTATCTACATTGAAACCCATCCTATTACCATCCGCCCACTTCAGTAGTCTGTCTAAATCTAATTGCAGCCTCTCTTTCCCTTTGAGCATGCCTACCTCTCCCCACATCTTGGTGTCATCGGCAAACTTGGACAATGTGTTTTCCACCCCCTCGCCCAAGTCGCTGATGAAGATGTTGAACAGTATAGGCCCCAGGACCAAGCCCTGAGGGACCCCACTATTCACATCCTGCCAGGTCGAGTATGACCTGTCCACCACCACTCTCTGGGTGCACCAATTTCTGACCCATCCAACTGTGTAGGCATCAGTGCCACAGTCACTCAATTTATTAATGAGAATGGGGTGAGAGACAGTGTCAAAGGCCTTCTTAAAGTCCACAAAGACTACGTCCACAGTGACACCATCATCCAGGGATTTAGTTACCTGGTCATAAAAGGCCATCAGGTTGGTCTGGCAGGACCTGCCTTTGATGAACCCATGCTGATTTCCTCTGGGCATGATCTCCCCTGCTGGCCCCTCACAGATGTGATCCTTGATAATTTTTTCAAGGATTTTCCCCAAGACAGATGTGAGGCTTACGAGCCTATAGTTTCCTGGGTCCTCCTTTCTCCCTTTCTTACAAATGGGGACCACATTAGCTAGTTTCCAATCTCCAGGCCCGTGGACCACGATTGCTCATACAGCTGGGCCAAGGGCATTGCAATGACCCCTGCGAGCTCTCTCAACACCTGTGGGTGGAGAGTATCAGGGCCTACAGATTTAAAAACATCCAGCCCTTCCAGAAGATCCCTAACTACTTCTGCGCAGACCCGAGGCCTGGCAGTGCTATCCCCAAGATTGCCCCTACCTGTGGTGGGAGAGCTGTCCTGGTGCCTGTCCATTGATTGGATACAGCCAGACAATTGATTTGATCTGGCCCGTGGCTGCCCCTACAGCCTCATGTGGAGTGCTGAGCCCTACCTGGGGCAGTCTACACCATGCTCTAGCCTACTCCTGCCCCACACCTGCTGATTACACTGCTACAGCCCCAGCCTTGGCCCTGACCAATGAGCACAGCTTTCTGGTAGGGCTTCCCCCACTGTTGCTGCAGCTTCCCAGGTACTGCTTGGCTCCTCCCATTTTCAGTGGCTCCTCCTTTTCCTGTCCCTGCTGTGCCACTGCAGGCAGCAGGTGGTTTGGGGAAGCAGTGGCAGGCAGGGGTGGAAGCTGCAGCTGGGAAGCTCCTACCCCAGCGTTTGTCTCCAGGTCCAGCTCTTGGCCACCTTCCAACCACTCTGCCCACCCAGTGCAATGAGCAGCCACTTGCAGGTAGCTGAGTGGATGGAAGACAACCCTGCTAGGAAGCTGTTCACACTGACTGGGACTGGGGTGGTGCTGTTGACAGGTGTGGGAAGGTGCAGGTGGAAGCATAGCATAGGTACAGGTGGGAGCGCAGCATAGGCTGCCCCAGACAGGAGTCGGTGGGGATTGGCCCCATGTGGAGCACTGGAAGGTTACCCATGGGCCAGATAGGGCAGACTGAACCTGCGCCACACCACCCAGAAAGCCTCTGCTACATGTGCCTTCTACCCCCACACCCTCCCTCTTCCTACCTCTGGCTTGTTCCTGGGACCTAGCATGTGGGCTGCCTCCCATACACAGCTCCCATGCAATCACCTCTATATACACTACTCAAAAAACATACATCAGGACAAAATGTTTCTTGAAATAAAGACAAAATATGTTATAGTAGATATTTGATTTTGAATATATGGGATTTTTTAAATCTATAATGTGTTAAAATAGTATCTTTTGAAAGATTTTATGTGCGTGACTCTTGACAGTTCACCAAAACTTTTTAAGTGGCCCGCCAGCTGAAATAATTGTCTACCCCTGTGCTAGACTCTGCAGGGTAAATATGCTTTAATGAGCTCCATGTTGCTGAGTCTGAACTGCTGCCAGTACACAAGCTAGCTAACTTAAAACTAGCTTGGGTATTACTGAATCGGAGATGCCTGGTGAAGCAGGCTTCATGAGCAGAAGCCCACTTCATCAGACGCATCTCAGGAGTGAAGTGAGCTCTGGTTCACAAAACTTACGCATCTCTGATTCAGTTAGTCTATATGGTGCATCTCTACCTTGCCTTCTGCTTGGTTTCAGATTAACACAGCTAGTTACCTTTCTTGGCTCTGATACCCCTGGTAACTTTGTGATTGCTCAGTAGACATATTCATATATTAGTTCTTCAAGAGAACCACTACAAAACAGTTTGTTTTTCTGCTGAACTTATTATGATTCCCTCATAGACCTATAAAGCTAGTGGTCATTCATAGCTGTTGTTACAAACCTTCCTGTAGGGATACCCAAAGCCCCAAGTTTCTCATCACTGTGCTGCCACTTCCTCCGAAGAACAGACTGAGATTACCCTGAGGTAGCTTCCTATCCCAGCAGTCCACAGTTCCACTCCCCATACACTGGAGCCTGAAGCTGCAGTGAAAGATTGTCAGCCCCAGGGGACCCCATTTTTGGGTTGGGAACAGATTATAGGTCCCTTTTTCCATTGAAAGGGTAGTCTAGAAAAATCACATGGCTTGAAATAATTATTTCTACCAGCAATCAGTAAGAGACAGACAACAACATTATTTATTACATAAGAGAAGAGTTATGCAAACAAAAAGAGACCATTGGTTTGAAGAAAAGAAAAGTAAACTAAGTACAGATACTGACCCTCTCTCTACACCTACCCTTCCATGATAATCTTTCCCAGAATTCTTAAAGATCAGCCTGCATGCTCACTCTAACCAGTCCTAGTAAGTGGGATTAGTGAACCCCCATAACCCTGAGATTCAAAGACAAATATTTTAACATGACCAGACCCTTAAAATCTTCAAAGCCCAGCTTTATTGTAATTATCCTAGTCGTCCATGAGTCACTGTATTAAGGCCCCTACCACATTACTGGGTGCAAATACTGGGGCCTCCCAGCCAGAGAAGCCCCCAAATATAGACATAAAGATAGAAAAGATTCAAACAAACACTTACCACCTAGCCAAGAGTATCAGTGACTGCAAAATCTAGGATCAGGAGCTTGCCTAGAAACACCACAGGTCCCAGAAGGAAGGGGCTTTCCTGAAGCTACTCCACCAAGCCAAATCAGAAACCACCTGTGGCAGATCTAGAAGGCAGCTGACCAACATAGGACAGGGCCAAAGAGCCATATAAATACAGGTCCTGAGCAAGAGTACAGCAGGTTGGCCCTGTAAATTGTAAGAGGCAGGAGTTCCTGGCTAGGAAAATTGTAAGGGAGCATCTTGAGGACTGTTGAGTTGCTTAGGAAGTACCAGCAAGACTCCGAGAGCTTACAGAAGGATGTAACCTAGAGTTGGGGTTATGTTGCAACCCAGGGGTGGTTGCCCTTAGTGTTTGTTTGCCTACCCTGATGGGGGTGGAAAGTAGCATGCTGTTTTTCTTTAGCTGATATTTGTTGGCCCAGAAGGAAAGGTTTTTCTCAAGTAGTTGCTTACTGCATTTTGAATTATAATGGTTGTTTGGGGGATGATTGAAGGGTGGTTTTTGGAGGTCCCACTAGTGCCCTAGGGGCATATGATTGCCCCCAACAGGGATCAAGGCAGGCTTAAGGCAAAGTGAGTAAGTAGAGCCTAGAGCAGGACAGTGTTTGGGACCAGATGGGCCTCATTGCCACCTGATTTCTGGGCAAAGGTGGGCTTAGGGCAAAAACAATATGCAGAAGCCAGGTCTGGTGCAGTAAGCCTAAAACATGGGGAAGCATCCAGTAGAAAGAAGGAGCTGAGGCTGAGCCCTGTCAAACAAATATGAGTACCCTGAAACACCACATTAGCCTGTGAACCAGTGAATGAGTCCTGAGACAGCCTCCCTTCCTTCAAAGGGCTAGGACATCAAGGTGTGTCACGAAAGCAAAGTGCCTTGAGGGCTCCCCAGAAGGGCAGAGCAGGTTAGAGCTGAGCAACTAGCAGGGCATGTTGTAGTCTCCCCCTGGGGCAACCACTTTGTTACAGTCACCAGAAAACCCTTTCAAAGTTTCTGGTTACCAGGAGCCATTCCAGCTGACAGGCCTCTAATCCCAGATTCTTCTGCTATTGTAGAGTTGCTTTCTCCCATCATAGATGGACAGTAGGCAGAGCTGCACATCCAACCAGTGGTCCCTTCTGACTACTAATGTGAGTAGCAATTGTCCTGGCTCTAAAACACTCTAGCAAGGGTTAATTAGCAGTTCCACCCATTTCCTGAGTTGCCTGGCTAAATGGTATCCAAATTATAAAGGTAGGTATAGCTAGCATAATATAATCCATGCAGTTATAACAACAGCACAAATGAATAAATAACATGGACTTTTCAGTGAGACCACACATGCTCTCTCACTACAGTAAAACACAAGAAAACAATTATGAGATGCTGCAGACTCCCAAAATACAATGGGAGTTCATAGCAGCTGCCTTAGTATGTTCTGCAGTAGACTTATGAACTCTTGGTACTGGGTTTTCACTATGTTCCACAGTAACATGCACATGGAACTCAAAGGAAGCAGCAAAGACAGAAATCTGATTGTCTTGTGTGGAAAGTCAGTCAGTTTCTGATTGTACTGAGTAGAAGGACCTGATTGAATACAGGATATATATAAAGCTATAGGAACCATGTACTGTCTTAACCAGGCATTGCCATTAAAAAGGCAAAATAAATTGCTTCAAGGTCAGTTTACAATAGTCCTACAATAAGTAGGTTATACAATGACAGATCCTGAACTAGCTGCTATGACTCAGGAAAGAGACCTTGGAGTCATTTTAGATAGTTCTCTAAAAACATCTGCTCAATGCACAACAAGTACCAAAAAATCCAGTACAATATTGAGCATCATTGGGTGCCTGTAGATGTGCTGTGGGGCTGCTACAGTGCACTGTAATTATGGCATGTCACAGCAGACTCAATTAATAGAGTCTGCTGGAGCTTGGTAGTTACCACATTCCAGCCAGCCTCCATATCTCAAGTATTAGCATCCCTTCACTTCAAAATGGTGAGGGGATACTTGAACTGACCCTGCTGCCATTTTGAAGTGCAAGGATGCTAATACATAAAACACTGTGGCACTTTAATTAAAGCAGATCTCAGAACTGGTCTCATTAAAGCGCTCCCCTCCCACCCCCAGAGTATGTGTAAAAGTGCCCATTAAGAATTTAAAATAAAACTTGGAACATCATCATGCCATTGTACAGTGTGTCCACATCTTGAATGTTTGCAATTATGATCCCTGTATCTCAAAAAGGATGTAGTAGAATTCGAAAAGGTACAGAGAAGGGCAACCAAAATAATTGGGAGCCTGGAGCAGTTGCCATACCAGAAGAGACTAAAAAGACTAAGACTCTTCAGTTCGGAAAGGAGAAGGTGGGAAAAGATAAATTCATAAAGGGTGTGAATGAAGTGAATAAGGAACTGCTATTCATGGAGTCCCAGAGTACTAGAACTAGGGAACATATGATGCACTTAGCAGGAGACGGGTTTAAAAATAACAAGAGAAAGGTTTGGGGGTTTTTGGTTTATTTTGTGTTTGTTTGTTTTGGGGGGGGTTGTTTTTTAATGCAGCACATTGTTAACTTGCAGAACTCATTACTGCAGAAGGCTGTAGAAGCAGATAGTACATCCAGGTTAAAAAAGGGACTAGACAAATTCATGGATGGTAGATCTATTAACAGCTATAAAACAGAATGCTGGACTGTGTGAAGCACAAGTGTATATTGCTAACAGAGATAGGCTGTGTGGACATGGACTGTTTTTACGTACCCCTGCCTTCTGAAGTGGTGTGGCATGGAGCGCTGTGGGGTATTCCAAAACAGGGATACTGTCTGAGACAGGATATTAGTCTGGAGTGACTATTGGCTTGATCCAGTATGGCACTTTTAAAGTTATTATGTAAGAAATTAGCAAAATATGCTTTTGCTGTAGTTTAAACCTAATGTTACAATATAAAAGAAATGGCTCTGGGATGCAAGACAAATACATTTTGTTATTTGCCAGGCAGGAGAAGCTCTGGATAAATTCTGATCCATGTCTAAGCACTAAACACCCAGCAGTACTGTATAGAAATCTTCAGGTACTAAGTTTCAGTGGTGTGTCACACAATTAAATGACTATTTTGCATTATGAATGGCCTTTTTTCAATATGCAACTGAAGATATACTACGCTGGACTCAGGTCACAAATTAAGTTGCTATGAATACACTAAATACTTAAATGAAATACCTAAAAATGGAAACAGAGAGCAATTCAGAAAGTGATGTTCGTGGTTCAAATAGGTGGCATGTCTTCTTCTTGACCCAGTAGAGAATCTGTACCCTTTTACAGATTTTGTGAGCACTTGGCCACTGATGTGTCTTTTTAAAGAGGCTTTGACATAAAGCAGGTCATTGTTATTTATAGTTAGAGAATCCTAAAGTAACAAGGCAGGCGAGGTTCTTTGAGCAGATGTGATATCTTTTATTAGACCAATTGAGTAGTTGAAAAAAAGGTCTTATCAACCTTTTGGGCTCAGTCACCCTTCTTCAGGCATAGGGAGTCTTTGCTGGTCTGAGACTCCAAGGAATGAGAGCAGCTAAAAGTGTGGCAGGATGTCAGTGAGAACGTAAATAGGTAGAAATTAGAAAGACAAAAGGTATAGCAGGTAAGGGAGGGGGAAGAAAGCGGGGGGGGGGGGAAGCCAAGGAGAGACATTACAGTGATAGAATACAATGTAGAAAAGAGGCTGTCTGTGAAAAAGGAAATAGTTCGAGATCAGGAAGACAGGAGTGAGAGAAGCTAAAAGTGTGATAGGATGTCAATGAAAATAAAAATAGGTAGAAATTAGAAAAACAACAGGTAAAGCAGGAAAGGAGGGCGAAGAAAGTAGGGTGGGGAGCCAAAGGGAAACACTACAGGGGTAATAATACAAGGTAAAAACAAGCTCAAAATGAAAACAGGAAATAGTTAGAAATCAGGGAGACAAAGGGCAGAAAAGTAGGGGTGGGGAAAAAGAAGAATGTAAAAGGTCAGGTCAGGCAGGTACCTGGTAAATAAAATGTCAGGCAGATTGTAATGTGTCATAAATCCAATGTCTATATGGAGTCCATGGTTTTTTGTATCCAGTAGAATTATGAAGTGAAGTTCATAGGCTCATCTATTAAAGGTGTTTTGTAAGTTTCCTTTGAGGATTAGAACTGAGAGATCGGAGAGGGAGTGATTATCCTGTGAGAAGTGTGCCCCCACAGGTGGTTGGGTATTCTTGTCTTTGATAGATTTTCAGTGTGGTGTGCATTCATTCTGGTGTGCAGTTGTTGTTTGGTTTCTCTGTGTTATCCCTGATGTCTTGCTCAGATTTTATTTTAATATTAAAGTAAAGTAGGTATATTTAGCTACTGACTAGAATTTAAGTTGAATGAAGAACATTCTTATATACCATGGCCACTTTACTGCAGAGTAAACTAATTAGCAGCAGAGTAAAGTTTCACTGTTTACACATGCACTGGTATTAGGCTCCAGTAAATTAATTAACAACACCGTAAGGTAGTCCTCATCAGGGCCTATTTTACAGTGGAGTTATTAACTGTTATTAAATGCATGTGTAGATTCTGACCACTGGGTGTAAATGCCACCCAGTCAGCAGGAGGCTAGACTCCTGCCTGTTTCCTCACCACATGGCTTTGCACTTTCAGCATCCTTGTGCCCTAGCCAGCCTATCTGCTACCCACTGCCAGAGCCTGAGCAAAGCAGAGCAGGACTGGAGTGGCCCTGGAGTAAACTGCTTCACCCCAGCTCAAATTGTTGCTCTCCTGGGTGCACATGTTGACACTGCACCTAGGAGTAGTATACTCTGGCTCAAACTGTTCTGGAGTTCATTGCTTTGAATTAATTGTATATGTAGATGTGTCCTTTGTTCCTTAAGTTATGTTATATTGATTGAACGTGTTGAATTAAATTCTATTTAAGATGGGACAATTGGTGTGTTAAGGCAGGTGTTTACGCAATATAGAGTTAATACCTATGTTACATATTTTGAATGAATCAATGCAAGTATGTTTTATAAACAAGGAGAAACATAGTGCCAAATAATCCTATAGTAATTCCCCAGAACAGTATCTGATGTCCATGCTTAGGTTGCTACATAGGATATTAGATATATGGCAGCACACTTTCCTACATATTACATCACTACTAAAAAAATCATAGAGGTAGGTTTATTGTAAGATTTTTGGTCCTACATAGGATCTAATCTAGTAAGGATTTAAAATATCTTATTCCTAGATTAGAAAAGAAAATTCACCCACCATAGTCTAAAATAGCAACTCTGATCCTCATCA
Source organism: Alligator mississippiensis (assembly GCF_030867095.1). Taxonomy (NCBI): domain Eukaryota; kingdom Metazoa; phylum Chordata; order Crocodylia; family Alligatoridae; genus Alligator; species Alligator mississippiensis. The sequence continues at coordinate 63,564,000 of NC_081825.1, forward strand.
TTTGTAGTGTAAGGGCCCCTAACCAGTAAAACTGGGCTCTCAACTGCATAATTCTAGACCCAAAATTATGTAGATGAATTTCTGTCATCCCCCAATACTTTCCCTCTAAAAGGAAATACAAATGGTTTTGGGATATGGAGGGTCTGTACTGGCCTGCTGCCAACAAAATTCTAACATTGTACTCATGGCTTTCTTTCCAGGGCCTGCTGTTAGGAAGAAACCTATCATCACAGTGTTCTTTGATAAAGGCCCCAGGACAACAATTAGTACATCTCTAACTTCAATTAAATAAATCATTCCATTTGGGCTAGGCACATGCTAATTAAGTACTTGCTTACTTAATGGATGAGGGTCTAGATACATAATTTAATATCTCTAACTGGTAACATAGTAGAGACTGTTTGCTGCAAATGTGTGTAGATACAAGAGTGGTGAAGTGTTTAGCTAGTCAAAGGTATCATTCACACTAACCCAGGTGTATTCATTTTTAATATTGAACATAAATAGTTGATGTATTTGGTTTTTATGGCTAAACAGGATTCCTCTGACTTCTATTTAGTCTGACTCAGGAAATAGCATGGCACTTTTCTAATCTGGCTGTATATTCCATCTTGTTATCTTGCTAGCTAGACTGGCAGCTTTTTATTCAATTGGAAAATTACAGCACAAGTTTTAGTTCTGGTGAGATGCTAGTCAGATACTGTATGATACTTTTAAAAAGTTTGAATCATTTTTGCTTGACTGCATGTTCATCGTCATGATAGCATTTCTGATACTATTTACAGATATTACTACTTCTTTATGTATACATGGCTCTGCATGTGACAGTGAAATATTTCTTAGACCTGCTTAGTTTCATGGTGATCAAATACCTATTATACAGTGAAGTACATCTGCTTTAAAATCTCTACCACTGCACAATGGATAAGCTCTTACTTATAAACCCCAACCATATGTTTACCTGCCAAATTAGTAGTCAAATGCTTCCTTCCTTTGCTGACAGTTAGTATCTGATCCAAATGATCTTTACCTTAAATTGTCATGTTGTGTCACATTAATCACATAGTACCTGGTACAGCCTTCTACTTTGTGCAGCATTTGGCTTGGAACTGCAAAACAGTAACTTGATGATAATGTGGCATCAGGTGTCATTTTTATTTTCTTCCTCAGATTTTATTCCAACAGAGAAATGACAGACCTGGGCAGCAGATCTAAAGCACTGTGCTGCAATGTGAGTTGTTCACTACAAATTAATGTTCTAATGTGCTGCTGCAAAGATTATTATCGTAGACTTTTTCATTGAGAATGTAGCCCCTCTTTTTAAAATCCCTTCCCAGCTTCACCTTTATTTCATACAGTATAAAAGGTTCTTGTCTCTTTTTTTCCCTTTTGGCACACACAGACTTTAAACACGCTGACTCTAACTTCTGATCAGCTTCATGAACTGGTTAAGTTCTTTCTTAAAACTCACTTTGCTGTGATGTCTACAATATAAATGATTTGATTGCTGGTGTGCAGATCCCAATTCTGAGTCTGCTACCTAATAATCATAGAAAATTAGGGTTGGAAAGGACTTCAGGAGGTCATCTAGTCGAACCCCCTGGTCAAAGCAGGACCATCCCAGATGGTCATCTCTAGATCATTCCAGCCAGGGATTTGTTGACCCAGGCCTTAAAAACCTCCAAGGGTGGAAATTCCACCAGCTCTGTAACCCATTCCAGTGCCTTACTACCCTGCTAGTGAGAAGAACATTAGGAAAAGCTAACCTAAACCTGCCTTGATACAACTTGAGACCATTGCTCCTTGTTCTGTCATCTGCCACTGTTACCACAAACCTCCATGTCCCTGGAATTGGTTGTGTCACTTACGTTAAGTTGAAATTTGCATGCTCAATAGTATTCAGGAACAGTAGGCTTGAGAAGGTATGATGTTTTGAACTATTGTCCTACTTAAGAGTTGCGAGGAGATGGCGCACAAGTGACAAACAAGTTTTGGCACCAAAAGTGTGCGAGACAGGAGATACAGGTTATGAGGAGATTAACATTGTGATTGGTTGAAAATCGAGAATGTGACAAGTATGTATCTGAAAGTGACGAGTGACAGGCACATCTTTGGTTTCATTGGTTGAAGTTTTGATTGGCATGAGCCCTGGGAGTGTAATTGGTACAGGAAAGTGGTGTGATTAGTAGGCTACAAAAGAGACTGAGCCCAAGATTTGGTGTGCGAGTGGGACTTAGGTGTGCAATGAGTAGGATTTGATCAGTGTGCGAGTAAGATTGGGTTCTTTTGGATGTGTGTGTGTGGGGGTAATTGTTACATAAGGTGGATGTGTTGGTGTGACCCATGGGTCTGCATGACAGTTGCTGATTGTTGAAGGTGATTTTTCTGGGTGTGAGCTCAGATTTCCTGGGGTCACCAGAGATAACCCCAGACCAGCTATTCACCAGGTGCTGACCACCGCTGCCTGTACAAAAGGTAAAGTATTACCCATCTCTATTAAAGGCGTGGAGCCTCTGTGAGAGAGGAATACTCCTGGGAGGGAAGAGGAAAATAACATGGGTTGACATACTATTGTGGCTAAGGGAGCTTGTGAGTTCTTGGGAGATACATCTCCCACATCAAGGGGAAGAAATAGATGCGGGGCTCCTGAAGCAGCTCTCAAAAACCATAAAAGCTAAAGAGGCGGTAGTCATGGGGGACCTAAACTACCCAGACATCTGCTGGAAGAAACAGACAGCAAAGTCCCACCGCTCACGCAGGTTTCTAACCTGTGTACAGGACCTCCACCTGACACAGGAGGTACATGGTCCCACTAGGGGGAATGCCATACTGGATCTGGTATTGGCAACGGGGGATGACATGGTAGGGGATCTACAAATCGGTAGCCATCTGGGGGACAGTGATCACCTAACAATAGAATTCACCATAAGACTTCGAGTGGGTAAGGTAACTAGTAGGGTGAAAGTGCTAGACTTTAGGAAAGCTGATTTCAATGAACTCAGGCGATTAGTCAAGGACACACTGCAGAGTAGGAGTTTTGAAATGATGGGAGCCCAAGAAGGGTGGCTGTGCCTTAAGGAAACGATCCTTCGGGCACAAAGCGAGACGATCCCCATGCGGGGTAAAAGAGGGAAAGGGGCCAGGAGGCTTCCCTGGCTGACCACAGAAATCCAGGGCAGCCTAAGGGCCAAAAGGGGAGCACATAAAAAGTGTAAACAGGGAGAGATCACCAAAGACAAATATACCTCCTCTGCTCGTGCTTGTAGGGAGGCAGTTAGACGGGCCAAAGCTACCATGGAACTGAGGATGGCAACCCAAGTAAAGGACAACAAGAAATTGTTTTTTAGATATATAGGGAGTAAAAGGAAGGCCCAGGGAGAAATAGGACCCCTGCTAAATGGGCAGAAGCAATTGGTGACGGACAGGGGGGACAAAGCTGAACTCCTCGACGAGTTCTTTGCCTCAGTGTTCCTAAGTGAGGGTCACGACAAGTCTCTCACTGGGGTTGTAGAGAGGCAGCAGCAAGGCACCAGACTTCCATGCGTAGACCCTGAGACGGTGCAGAGTCACTTGGAAGAACTGGATGCCTTTAAGTTGGCAGGCCCGGATGAGCTCCATCCGAGGGTGCTGAAGGCACTGGCAGACATCATTGCAGAGCCACTGGCAGGAATATTCGAACACTCGTGGCGCACGGGCCAAGTCCCAGAGGACTGGAAAAGGGCCAATGTGGTCCCCATTTTCAAGAAGGGGAGGAAGGAGGACCCGGGCAACTATAGGCCAGTCAGTCTCACCTCCATCCTTGGCAAAGTCTTTGAAAAAATTATCAAGGATCACATATGCGAGAGCCCGGCAGGACAAACTATGCTGAGGGGAAACCAGCATGGGTTCGTGGCAGGCAGATCGTGCCTGACCAATCTAGTCTCTTTTTATGACGAGGTTACAAAACGCATGGACACAGGAGGAGGGGTGGATGTCGTATACTTAGACTTCAGGAAGGCCTTCGATAAGGTATCCCACCCCATACTGGTGAACAAGTTAAGAGACTGTGACTTGGATGACTACAGAGTCTAATGGGTGGTGAATTGGCTGGAGGTTCGCACCCAGAGAGTTGTGGTGGATGGGCTGGCTTCGACCTGGAAGGGTGTGGGCAGTGGGGTCCCGCAGGGCTCGGTCCTTGGACCGATACTCTTTAATGTCTTCATCAGTGACTTGGACGAGGGAGTCAAATGTACTTTGTCCAAGTTTGCAGATGACACAAAGCTATGGGGAGAAGTGGACATGCTGGAGGGCAGGGAACAGCTGCAAGCAGACCTGGACAGGTTAGATAAGTGGGCAGAAAACAACAGAATACAGTTCAACAAGGAGAAATGCAAAGTGCTGCAACTAGGGAGGAAAAATGTCCAGCACACCTACAGCCTAGGGAATGACCTGCTGGGTGGCACGGAAGTGGAAAGGGATCTTGGAGTCCTTGTTGACTCCAAGATGAACATGAGTCGGCAGTGTGACGAAGCCATCAGAAAAGCCAATGGCACTTTATCGTGCATCAGCAGATGCATGACGAATAGATCCAAGGAGGTGATACTTCCCCTCTATCGGGCACTAGTCAGACCGCAGTTGGAGTACTGAGTGCAATTCTGGGCACCGCAATTCAAGAGGGATGCGGATAACCTGGAGAGGGTCCAGAGAAGGGCCACTCGTATGGTTAAGGGCCTGCAGATCAAGCCCTACGATGAGAGACTGGGGCACCTGGACCTCTTCAGCCTCCGCAAGGGAAGGTTGAGAGGCGACCTTGTGGCTGCCTATAAGTTCATCACGGGGGCACAGAAGGGAATTGGTGAGGTTTTATTCACCAAGGCGCCCCCGGGGGTTACAAGAAATAATGGCCACAAGCTAGCAGAGAGTAGATTTAGATTGGACATTAGGAGGAACTTCTTCACAGTTCGAGTGGCCAAGGTCTGGAACGGGCTCCAAAGGAAGGTGGTGCTCTCCCCTACCCTGGGGGTCTTCAAGAGGAGGTTAGATAACCATCTAGCTGGGGTCATCTAGACCCAGCACTCTTTCCTGCCTATGCAGGGGGTCGGACTCGATGATCTATTGAGGTCCCTTCTGACCCTAACATCTATGAATCTATGAATCTGTGCCTGCAACCACAACATTGTTGCAAGTGTGAGGTGAGAGACTCATTAGCTCTCCAGCTTTCTCTTTCTCTCCACTATATTCCTTTGTTTTCTGTCCCTTCCCTATTGTTAATTCTGTATTTGGTGTTGTTCATTATTGTTTGCTAATTAATACTGTTACAATATATATTCTTGTGGTTTTCAGTCTAAATTAAGTCGGTTGAATTTGTTTAAGTCCCTTTGTCGCCAAGTTAGAGCCAGGTTGTTGGTTTAAGCTTGGTAAGAGTCACCACTTTCATTTGCTGAGTGAGAGTTAAATACTAATTTGCATATCTCCAGTCACCACCACCACTGAGGATAGTATAGTTCCAATAATGTCTCATTGTTTCCTTGAGTTCCCACACTACCTCAGCAAACACATACATACATGCTTTATTTTTTTTTAATCTATTGTCTCCCATCTTAGATTGCAAGATCTCTGGGTCAGGTGCTCTGGATTTGTGCAGTATCCTAGTACAGGAAGTTACAGGTCTATAACCAGGGCTCCTTAGTTGCTATGGAAAAAGAGGAAAGTAGGTCTGTACCTGGCATCCAAAAAGACAGCATATGGATGTTGGAGAAGGTAGTTACACACCCATCCCCCCCCCACACACCCCTGCCACATGCACACTCTCACAGCCACCCAGACGGTCCCCAAGCCCTAGCCCTCCAACCTCTGCCCCTCACAGACTTATCTGCATCCAGCTGCTCAGGCTGCTCCCACCACACTACCTGGCTGTATGCCAGCCACCTGCATGGGCACATGTACATGCACATGGTGTCCCCTGCCTCTAATCACCCTCTCTCCACTCCCGCCAGCCCCAAGCAGCTCATTGCAGTGTTACGCCTCAGCTCTGTATTCTTGGGCAACCCTGGCACAGGATGCAGTCTGTCTGACTCACAAAGGACTCACCCCCCCCTCTTTCCCCTCCTCTACCTAAATGAAACTGATTAAGATGCAGTGAGAGACGCACCTAAGACCCTCACCAGATAAGGGTGACAAGAGTGAATCAACTGCCCTAGGTCTCATTTACATCCGAGATGGAACCAGATGACCATTCATTTACATGACAGATGGAAAACAGAAAGCCTGAAGCAGAGACTGCAGTGAATTCTGGGACCAGAGAAGCAGGAGAGCACTGCATGATGGGGAATCTGTGCTTCCAATGTTAATCAACCCATGTTCACACACACCCAGCTCAGCATTTATCAGACCAGTTCTAATCTGGATTTGCTAAGGACTCCCCCCCCCCCCCCCCCCGGACACACACACGCAGCTCTAAGTTTAATAGGCATCTCGGGCCGTACATTCCCCGTTCCCACTATGGGAGGCCTATTTAAACTTGATTGACTAAAACTCGGTTGCTGGGTTAAGGAATGCTGAGGCAAGAGACAGAGTCAGAGGGGGTATGGGCAACATTGGAACAATGGTTAAGGGTTCATCACAGCATCCAGCCTGCTGGAGCCCTAATCCCATGTGTTGTCATATCTTTCCCGAGACGACTGGTGGAAGTCCTTTCCACAAAAGGTTATGAGCACCCCAATAATTGCTTTAAGTCTGTTAAAAGACTATAGTAAGATCTGGAAAAGTCATGCTAAGCTGAGGCTTGTGCACAACAAGTAAAAATCCAAATCCTGATGCTGTAAGCTATCTATTGTTCCTGAAGAAACCATGAGATATCCCATCAGTATATCTGCCATCCATAGGAATCTCAAGCTGGCTCCCAAGTATTTGGTTACTCCCTAATCTTAAGTGTTTCCTGATTATCAATCAGTTTCCTGAGACAGTCCAAACCAGATAACCCCTTGTCAATAGAAAAGACAATGATTTACACTACTGATGGTGCTTCGAAGCAGCTGAACTGAGGGTATAAAAATCTGTAAGTGTGTGCGCTGCAAAAAGGGGAAAGAAGGAGAAGAAGAAAGAAGAAGAAGAACAGATCATCTCTCTCTTCAAGGATTGTGCTACGGACTGTGCCTGTCAGCTTTGCAGCCTGAGTACCGTGGACTAGGTGAGATCCCAGCGCTCGCTCTCTATCTCTTCTCTCCAGGCATAAACTTCTGAACCTGAACTGTATTAGTTAAGCTTGAGCTAAGTTTCCCCAAATACTTAGTGAAACCAGAGTAGTATTGTCATTGTTTGTGTTTGTTTTTCTTTTGCATGTCTATTACTACTAGTACTATTATATATTTCATATGCTTAGCAATAAATAACTTTTATAGGCAAACTGGTAGTAATTGGGTATATTTTTCCTTCTCTGTTTCTCTTTCCTCCCGGGCTCTGCAGCAACGCTTCTTTTACCTATGCTAAAGATCCCTGTGAAGCCCAAATTATTGTGGGGTCTGCTCATCAAGAGGCCAAAGATTGGGACGTGCTGAGTTTGAAACACATAAGGGGATCAGCTTGTACAGGCTGATTGACCCAGTTTGACTCAGACGTGCCCTTATGAACTGAATGCTGGCCCATGAGGGTGTCAGCTGGACACCCAGCCGGATTCAGAGGGATTCTGTTTACCTGTGTGCTTGTGTCTGACTGCGTTTTATTGTTGCTCTTATGAACTGATTCTTGGCATATGGGGGTGTCAGCCTGTCCATGCTGATCAGCCCAGCCAGGTCAGGCATGTCACGTTAATTTGTGTGTGTTTGTGTGTATGACTGATTTGGTGACTGGAGGAACCTAGTCCCATTGAGATTGAGTCCTGCAAGATAGCTCCACTGGGGGTGAGGGCTTGCAGAAGGGAGAAATACAGCTCCGTATAGTAACACAAGCAGCACATTGACAGAATCACCAAGACACTAGAAGCTATCCTTTAATAAATGAGCACATCCCAAAGTAATGGGCAAATTTGGTAACAGCAGGCTGGAAGGCTGCCAACCTGCAAGGGGAAAACTGCAGCTTTTCCTTTAATGGAGAAAATCCATCGTTCCCTCCTTCAAATGAGAAAATCCGCATTTTTCCACAGTGAATGAAAAACCCAGATCCCTGGTCATAAGCCACTTGAAATAAGATGTGCACTTTGATATTGAGTAGACAGAATAAGCTCTCACCCTGTGATTTAAGAATTTAGCTTTTTCTTGATCCAAGACATTTGTACTCCTAATAAGAGAACAGAGTCTTTCCCTAAGAGTAATTAAACTAGAACTACATGCAGCCAGTTCAATGATAAATTAGTTTTTGGGTGTCAAACTCATCTGGCCACATGGGCTGGATGATTGGTGTGGGGCCACTCAATGTGCTGGCCTGGACTCACGGCTCCCACCACATCAACCCACCAGTGCTGGATTCAGTACACATGGTGTTAGCTCTGGCTGCTCCAGGACAGCACTGCATGCAGTGCCCATATGGGGCCAGAATGGGACCCATGTCACATGTGGCACTCACCCAGCCACTCCAGGACTCATGTTGCACACAGCTCCTGCCCTGGTCAACTGGGACCTGTGCCACCCACAGTAACCACCCTGGACAGGCCAGGGTGGGCACCACATGCAGCATGCATCCCAGACCCTGCACATGGAGTCAGTCTGGTACAGCATGTGATTGTACAGCATGTGGGGAACTGCGTACAGAATGTGGGTTAACTCCAGGCCCAGAGGCAGTACCTGAGGCCAGATGATGAGGCTCAATGGTTCAGATCTTTGACACCATGAAATTAGCTAGTATTGCAATTGGAAGTTAATTACTTCCTGAAGTTTCTAAAGGAATACAAATTGTGAGTCAACTCTCCATCACCCGCTTTTATATTCTTATAATGAACCAACCCACCTTGATGAAAGAATATAAATCCTTCAGAACAAGATGACATAATGGAAAAATGCTCTAACCTTGCACCTCTGGTGTGAATTCAAAACTGATATAGAACATGTGAAACAGTTTTAATCTCACCTTTTTTTGTGTACCTCTGGTCACTGGACAATCTTCTGTAATATTCAATAATTTGGCACCAGGTCATCAGCTTCTGCTTTGTGACTCTGCACGTTACAGTTAAATATATTTGTCCATGCTTTATGGGAAGCTCTATTCTTGTCAGGGTCTTCTATTCTGGGGATGTCTACAATTATTTTTTTAAGAAAGTAATCCAATAAAACCAGGAAAAGATGAACACTGCCAGGTGCATAATGGTATCCATGAAGCTACCTAGGATTTAAAATTATACCTCAGACTAGTATCTCAAAACTAAAAGTAATCAGTTAAATATAGGATCCTGCTTCTTCCATTGTTAACATTAAAACATGTAAGTTAATATGAACCACATCCCTGACATTGCTTATATTTGCTAAAAAGAAATATGCTAAAGATAGTAAAATGAGCAGCAAAGGATTTTTTCAAATGAATACTGTTAGGTGGAATAGTAAGAGCAGAACCTAGTACTTTCCCCACTCTAACCCTTGCATAATATACACACAATTAAATCTCTTATTATTTCAAAGAAATTCACCATTAGCTGTTTCAAAAAGTGCAGTCACAAATGGAATATAAGAGGGGAAAATTTTGGTCCCACACATTCCAACAAATGAAAAATGGATATATCTAAATCTAAGTATCAAATTATTCTTGTTCAATTGCTGTGTAAGGAGGCACTTGTCACCATCATGGCAAATATGCACTATAAATGCAACTGTACCTCCTAAAGAAGGATGCTGGCTAGTGTAAGTATATTTTACATTAGCCTTCAGATTAGTTCTTCTTTACTTTGGAATTATTTGGACTACAGCGTATCAGAATTTGGGTTACATTGTGCCACATATACAAAACACACAGTAACAGACTCTGCCATGAAGACATTTACAGTCCATGCTGATTGTTCATTACCAGTATAAGATAAATACTTTCCAAGAAACATTTTAAAAAATGAACTTTATGTTGTGGAGGTGCATAACTGAGTGGAAAAAGGAGGAAAACAGGGAAACAGCATGGAGTACTACCTTTGGGCACGTCCCAACAAGCGTGCACATGTGGTTTGCAGTGCTACAAACCACACATACCTCACATTCCTGATGTGAAAAAAAGCCAAAAAATATGGGGTGACACACATGGCTGCTGCGTGCATCACCAAAAACTTCCAGCCAGGCTCTGTGCACCCAGATTGCCACTAGTACAGCCCCAGGAAGCCCCCAGGGCCCCCGATAAAGCTGCTGGAGGCAGTCCAGGTGTCCAGCCTCCCCTCTCTCACCAGGGGCAATTTGCTGTGTATGCGTGCAGAGGCATGCCTGGAGACAACTAGCAATGGCACCCTTTGAGGGTGGGGGAGAAAAGGGAAGAAGCAAAAGAGCCTCTGTAGCAGCTGGTGGCTAGCCATGATGCTACCATGAATGCAGCAACGAACACTGTCCTGTGTCAGTGCTGCCCAAGGTGAAGAGCTACCTTGTCACTCCTCTGGTTTTAGGATAGATAAAGATATTTAGAAAAGATATTCCCTTGTATTTAGCCATCACCAAAAATAAAACAGCTGTATACAGAATCCTACAAACTTTGTCATCTTTCAAAAACAGTAATTTGATTCTTTGAAATACTGCATGTTTTATTTTGTTTTGTTTTTAATATTCTTTTAATCATCTCCTACAAAGCAAAGCAGGCTCAGGGAATTCTGCACAATATAAACAGAAACTAACTTATTTTTTATAGTGCTTCACTGAATTAAATTATGATGGCATAGAAGATATTTACAATAAATGGCTTATGGGTATTTTGTAACCTGGTTTCATAGGAACCCTCTCTTTCATGGGCAACTGGTGCTGCCTTAGTCGGGGGTGGAGGGATGAGCCCCCCACTCCCAGCATCCAGTCAGCAACCAGGGGGAAGTCCCCCATGACTGATCTTGCTTACAGGGGGGTCCCCCATAGCCAATCTCACTGACAGGGGGGTCCCCCACGGCCAATTGCTTCTGGGGGCACCATGGCATTCCCACTCCCCAGCTGGTGCTTGTGGGGGGGCACCAGTGCTCCCACCTGCCCCCTCAGCTCATCGCCTATGCAGAGAGCACATCCAATCAGGGGGTGCACCGGCGTTCACAGGGGGTGCACGTGTACCCCCGTGCACTCCCTACACGTCAGCACTGCTCTCTTTAATCCTATATTCTACATACTCAGTGTTGGTGGTTTACCTACAGTAGCACCTGTAGCCATAAAAATCCTAAAATTTTCCATATAATCCAGTGGTCTTCAGAACATACATCTAAAAACATTTTGCTTATATAGGAATGAAAACTAAAAGTTATTTCATCCCCCAAGGAGGCCAGAAATTCATTTTTTCTCTGCTGAAGATTTTCTGTTTTAAGTCGCAAGTTCACAGCCAAAAACTGTTGAATAACTGGGAGAACGATACAAAAAAAAGTACAATTGCTAGAGATCATAGGCTATTGATTCATGAAGTCAGTTGTTCTATGGCAAGCCAAGATTCTAATAATATACTTAAGATTTCAGTTAAATATACTCATCTAAATTGTTCAATGGGGAAGGTGACATTTATGAATGGTATAATAAAATTCTGATTTGATAATTATGTCAGCTTTTCAGAGACCTGTTATAGTCAAAAGGAAAAGAGTTTTCAAAAGAAGGATAAAAATATTCATAACCAATTTTTTAAGGCAACAACAACCAAAAATTCTAATGCTCAAGATCATGAAAGAAAGAAAAAAAGTTTTTAATGCCAGGATGAAGTTCTGACTATCAGCTTCTATTGCAGATAATCCTATTTACATAAGTGGGTCCAGAATTTTATCCTAACATTTATTTGTTGAGTGATCAATTAGAGTATTTTTGCTAGCTACAGAAGTTGCAAATCTTATTTTCCTTTTCTGTAAGTCAATATAGTTGCTTGTTTACAACTAGTAACATGAATCACATATTTTTTGGCTGACTGAACATGCCACAAGTTCAGCAATGTGAGCCAAATGATGAGCAAAATTGTTGTGTCCAGTTTCCTCTAAATGAAGGACTCAGATATTCTGTGTGCTGGTTCTCCCTGTCTGGCACACACAGACAAACATTTTCACTGTCAGTTCCTAGGATATCCAGGATTTCAGGAACAAAGTTCTGACAGTTGAAAACTACAGCTGTACTTCTTAGCTACAGATAGTCAAACAAATTTGGTGGCTAACACCTTCTTATGATCTGGACCACTTCCTTTGTTGTTCATCAGACCATTTTGCAGGTGTTCCTACTCATACAAAATGCTTGACTTTTTATTATATGTATTGCTAGTCTACTATGGCATAAAATGTTTGAAGTATATCTATGGAAAGAAGTCCATAATTAAGTAGTGGAAGTCTGTAAAAATATATCATAAAATAAAGTTTTACTACTCATTTCACGCAGCCCAGTTTCCAGTGTAATGTCTCAACCACATAAAAACAAGCACATAACTAGATATTTCACAGAACAGTTGCTTTAAATCTAAAAGCCAATTTATTTTGAACAATATAAAATCAAGTTGATAATTTATTCTGAAAATATTTATACATTAACAGAATTGAGAGTTAGTTTTTTGCTTCCATGCTTCACAACATGATTAGTCGTAAGCCCATTAACATGGGTCTCAACTAAAATTTCTTTGTTTGCATTAAGTTCAGCTGTCAGTCACATACATAAAAAGGAAAATGAATACCTGCACTGATACAGGGACTGGCAGCTGGTTCATTCCCTACTGCAGGCTGAATTTGTCGTAAGTTTTTTTTCCCCTGTAAAAGTATGAAGCATTGGCAAATGGTTGAGTTATAGAACTGCCTCTTCTCGTCCGTTACCTGCTTTTGCCTAGTGTCTGCACTTGGCACGATATACAGCCAGTTTTGTGCCTAACATAGAATCCTTCTATGCCAGCACTGTTCACTGAGACTTACGGCTTTGGCAATGTAGCCAGCTTTTATAGGCTAATTGTGAGACAGGTTCAGCCTGTATCCAGCAAAAGGAAGGCTCATACCACTGCTGATTATTTTCCAATCATTAAAAATATGAGTTGTGTGCTTACTTGTCAGTCTCACTCCTGTTCTGATAGGGGAAGGGGAAGAGGTTCTTAGTTTACGAGGAAATGTGAGCCCTTTACAGCTTGAACTTGAGAGTAACGAAAAATCTCCATTGCTGATCTATAATGTGGTATGAAAAAGTAGTTCAAAGTATTTTGCCAGGCTTAGAGGTTGCTATCCAAGAAGCCAGTGTGGGGATCTCAGTAGACTAACCACAAAGCAGTTGCCCATCAGACCCAGGCATACACAGAGTAGTTTTGAAATTTTTGAAGAATGTTGGGAGTTCAGCTGTTTTTTTAAGGTCTTCAGTAGTTTTTCTTCCTCTACTGCTAGACTAGCTCTGGTCAGGAAAAGTGAAAGTTTCAATAACAAAGAAAGAGCATTTAACATTCTTGCCATGCAGGGAGCAATTTTCTACTACTTCAATTGCTTCCTTTTCACTTTATTTTTTTAAAGAGTCTCCTGCAGATAAAGAAAGAAGCTGTAACACTACAACTTCCACATTGACATATGGATATTCTCACCACGGTGTTGCCTGGTGAGCCAGGAAGACCACAGGGGAAGGAAAAAACACCAGAGAGCCTGTAGCACTTGTTATGAAGTGTTTATCTGTGTTTAGTTTACTACAACTAAAAAAATTTAGGTCCATTTCCCCATGAGTTTTCTTCTCTCTCCAGGAAGTCAAAGCCTTTCAGAGAGGCAGGTCTCAGCTCATTCTCAATTCTACCAGAACTGAGTACCTGTCTCCTTTTGTCCTTGACCTTCTTTCCTTAAATGTTACCTCTCAGTCCATCACCTTGAAATGAGCTGATCAAATTTATATAAATTCTAGACCATTCCTAGTCCAAGCAACAGGCTTAATGGATAATTAGAGATGGCTGTTTAGGTTCGGTCCCCATGTAAAAGTTAACTCTGTCACAGGTGTAAGATGCCCCAGTAGCAGTAAGGACTCATTCAAATGTCTGCCCTATTAACTTTCAGTGCTACAGGTGTATAGATATGTGTACATGAGATAGGTAAGCACCTAAATCACTTTCAAAATGAAACCTGCGCTTTTTGCTTTTTTAAAGATTTTTGCTCCTGTTCTGATTTGCTCTAAAACTAACAATCCATGATTGTATATTCCTGCAGAATATATGTAATGGTAATCATTTCTAACAAAAAAATATTCAAAACAATAAATGTGAAATATTCTAAAAATAGTGTACCTGTAGCTGTCAAGAAGGTGCTTCCATGTACAAAGAAATGCTCTTTTCAAATGCTTTAATACCCTTTAAAACAGAGAAGTTGAACAAGCATAATTTTAAAGCAAATGACAGTAAAAATGTCTATTTTAAGCTTGTAAAAGTGTGTTAAATTAGTAGTAGCATAAGGATCCAAAGTAGCTCAGCTAATAATCTTCTCTCCTGAGCCTTGTAGTCAAGTTAGCACTTCCATTAAATTCAACTCCACTAAGGTTACTCCAGACAAAATGCATTTGAGTTTGCTAGTTCTTATTCACCAGTATTCTTTTAAAGGACTTTCTCATGCTGTTTCCATGTTTTAAAACCCTAATCAAGTCTTTCTCTAGTACAATATCCTTACTAAAAATTGCAGAAACTGTATAATAATGTTTTCAGTCAAAGAAAGTGAACATAGAGATAAAAATGAAAACATCCAACAAATCACTTTGTTCATGCTATGCAACGTAATATTGTATACTAAACTAGGAGTTATTTTGCCTTCCATGGAAGATCACTTTTAAACAAAAAAAGTTAGTTGTAATCCTAGGTTTTGGGGTTTGGTTTTTTGTTGTTGTTTTACTAGACATTGGTATTAACATATTCAATCATCTTTGGTAAAAAATGTAGGCAGATGGCTAGCACATCTGACTGAATATCTAGGAAATTACCACTGTCACTATCACTGTAGAATGTAAGCCTCTTAAAAAAAATACTAAATTTGTCTTCAGAACAACCCTGTGAGATACAGAGATATTAGTATTCTCAATTTACAGAATAAGAAATACAGTATATGGGTGCTTGAGTGACTTGCTACATCATAAAAGAAATCTGCAGAAAAAATCAAGATTGAACCCAGATACTGCATGTCACTTTCAGTTAGATTCTTGGGGTCAGATTCTTAAAGGTATTTAGGTGCCTAAAGATGAAGATGGCAATTAAAGAGTAAGATAGATTAAAGGTATGGGTACAGATACTAAGATTCAAGATTTACCTCTCCCAGGAAAAAAAACAAAACACTAACTATTATGCTACAAAGCCCTACCCCTGATCATTTGTCCTCCTTTGGACTCCACAGCTTTGCATTGTTGGCTTTAAAGTTGCCCAGATACTTCAACAAGAGGAGTAGAGGTTTCCCTTTCCCACTCAGAATAGATATGAGTTTGAATGCTCTGCAGGTTGATGAGACCCAAACAGTGGGGACCAAGCCTTTTGGTAGGCTTGCCGCAAATTAGCTCTGTGTGCCACTCTGATCCCCTGCCCCTTCCCCTGCCCAATCTGCTGCTCTGCTTTCTGCTCCCTTCCCTACCTGCCACTGTGCCTCCTGTTCCCTCCCCAATTTGCCTCATACCACTCACAGAAGTTGCTTGTGCCACCTGTAGTATAGATGCCACAGTTTGGACACCCGTGCCCTAGAACACAGGTTTCCTATTTCCTCCACTAAGTATTACTTACGTAAAAAGTGGGCACCACCACCTCCTGCCGGTGAATGCCTATTCTCAGAAAAGGAACTCAGCATTCTAAATTCTGAAACAAAGAAGGTGCTTTACTCAGGAGGTATTGTTGCTCCAGAGAGGGGCACAGCGTGTCTAGTTACTTATTGGCTACTTACAAAGTTGCTTAATTCTCCACATTCTCTGTAGAGAGCCTAGTTGCCTAAATCTGTCTGTCTGGATTATATTTCAGAGAATTTTCTTGTAGTCTGTAGAGATAATAATCCAGTAAAACATAGCAGTAGACTGTTTCCTGAGGGTGGAGCAATCTGCTTTCACTGAAGAAACCGTCTAGATGACTAACACTGGATTGGTCTTCTGAAGCCTGGCACCTAGTTTTCAGGTGTTTCAATGTGTAAAGAGCAAACTGGATTAGGTCTTTACTGCAATTTTTTAAAGTGCCTAGATACCTAAATCTTATTGGTTTCACACTTGCTTTAATCGCAAGACCACCCATCCTCTTTAGGAGAACCAATGTATTTGAACTATGCTTTTTATTTTTCCAGGGACTGTACTATGACCTTTGGCTTTCCATTTTCTCAGCAGTGCACCTTGCTGTCAATTAATTATTTCTACAGCAATTTCATATTTCAGTTTCAGCAATTCCCTGGCATAATGCAAGAAACACCTATGGTGACTTGCTGATGCAGCTTTAGTAATGTACTAGCTCAACAAATCCTGAGTTAGAGTACCTTTTCCTCAAATAGGGCATTTACATGTTACAAACTCAGCTATAACTGAAACATATATGGAGCTGTAACTTCCACTGTCAGGAATCAATCTAGTGTTATGATTTACAGTTACTGAGTTATTATTTTTAGAGTTTCAATGTGAAAGCTGCAGGCATGTCCAATGTTAATTAGTTCATGTCACATTTCTTTTTGTTTTCTTTGTATTGAGACTATTGTGGTGGACTATCTCTATTCAAAACAGGTACTACTAAAGAAATGTATTTCTAAGGTTATTTTATAAATATTTTTTTATATACACTTTTTAGGCAGTTGACACAATTTAGCCCATCACCATTACATGATCATCAGAATCCTGATGTACAGATTTGAATGTCCTTTGTGATCAACTTATGACTTAGTTACTTTCCCTGACAAAGTTTAAAACAAGATCCATGTTCTTTATCTAAAGTATAAAATTTACACAGCTTTTGTGACCTCTGCAAAGTAGACAGTGAGACTACTGATCAACAAAATTTCAATATCTACTTCCTTCATAGTCACTAAATCTATGGTTCATTATGGGTGTGCGAAGCTTTGGTCACTGATTCAATTTGGAGAAGATTCAGTCTGATTCGGAAGCCGAATCAGTGATTCCAAATTGAATCAGGAGAAAAGAAAAAAACCTCCAAATCGATTCAGAAAAGATTCGGAGATTTGGAAGGTGGTCTTTCAGGGGAACAGAAACTGAGAAGAGGGAGAGGGAATGGGGCGGGGAAGACTGACATCTCTATCTGGCCAGTGACTGTGATCTTTCCCTGAGTCCTCTTCCAATCACAGTGCTCTGGGGGAGGGACATAGAAACAACATATAAGGCTCTGTCTGCAGGCTTTCTGTGCCTTTTGTGAGCTGTTTCTGCCTGAGCAACAGCATCTGAAAGGTACTGGACTGGCTTAGCTTCCTACGTGGTCTGTCTCCTGCTAGTTTTTGTTCTTGGAACAGATTGGATACAGCTTACTAACTAGAATCCCACTACTTATCCCTATCCAATCTATTTCTTTCAATTTATATTTGTTCTTGTTTTGTTTCCCCCCCCCCCCACACTTTTTAAAAAGTATTTTCCCTGTATTTTGTCATGTTTTCCCATGCTTCCCCTGGCAGTGTGATCCATCACTGTGTAGGAAGACACATAAATTACACACACACACACACACACACACACACACATCATAGAAGAAGTAGTCAGATAGAGATTATTAAACACAACACAGAGAAGTCAGACAATCATAGAAGAAGAGGAAGAAATTATATATAGTTATTATTAGTTATAGTTACACACACATACACTGACTAAACACAACACAGAATTCAGACAGTCATACATCAGAGAAGAAGAAGAGATATTATTGTAATTACACAAACAACAGTAAAAACACAGAAGAAGAAGTCAGACACAGTCATACATCAGAGAAGAAGGAAAGATATATTATTAGTTACTTACACACACACATACATTTTCCAGCACAGGAAAGATTAATATGAAGCGTGCTGGAAAGGGAGATGCCAGGTCTTCTGGCAGGGAATGGAGAGGGGCTAGATGGGGTAGGGAGAGAGCTAGAGCTGCAACTCTGCCCCCCTCCCCAAGCTGGACGCATCCTCTTTCCTGACAGCCATGAATCTTCTGCTTCCAGTGGGAGCAAGGAGGTGGGAGGAGTACCTGTCCCTGCACCACCGCCCCTAACACCATAAATAGCCACCAGCAGCAGAATTACAATCTCCTCTACACCAATTTCATCTCCCAGAGTAAGCCTCCCAGTGCCAGAGGAGGAGCTGGATCTGGAACCAGGGGATCTGAGCACTCTAGCAAAAGAAATTATGGGGACCAAGGGAGAATCTGAGTTAGTGCTCCACACCCCTCAAAGCTCCCCTAGAGCCATGTCTCCTCAGGAAGGCACCTCAGAGGAAGTTATGGGGACAGGTGGCTCAGCTTCCCCTGTCATTGTGCCTCTGTCTGCTGAGGAGGGGTATAAGGCAGGATCCCCACCCTAAACTCAGAAGCCAGGGGGTGGGGGGGTAGAGTAGTGTGGGGTCATTTTGCGGTGACAGATGATCCCAAGTATGCTATTTGCCAGCACTACCAAAGGCAGATCAGCCGGAGCAAGGAGTTGAAACACTTCACCACCATGGTGATGCTGCCACATCTCAGGAGGCAGCACTCCCTTGCCATTCTTCTTCCTCATCCTGGCACCAGAGTGAGCATGCCCAAAGGGAAGTCTCCCTCTCACTCCAAAGTCCCCATTCCTATGAAGCAGAGGCAGACCACCCTGGAGCAGTGGGGGAAAGCTGCATACAAAGGGGGGCACATTAAAAAGGCAAGCAAGGTCACCCAGAGCACTGGGGAGATGCTTGCTCTGGATAGCCAGCCCTTCTCCTTAGTTGAGCGGCCAGGGTTCAGGCAGCTCATGGCACTCTTGGCCCCATCCTACCAAGTACCTGCATGCACCATCTTTAGCAGGACAGTGGTGCCCTCCCTGTATGAGGCATGCAGGGAGTACTTGAGGGAGGAGCTGTGCAAGGCAGGGCCACAGGTAGCTTAGCACTTCACCTCCGACATCTGGAGCACCCAGGGTGGAGATCACACCTGCTTCTCCATCAGAGGGTTCTGGTGTGATCAGTCAGGCCATCAGTGGACTCTCCTTCCAGCAGAGGTAATGGATGAGTCCCACACAGCAAGGGAGATCATGGTGGCCATGAACTGCATGGTGCAGGGGTGGCTCATTGGGCAGGCCAAGCTCACCCATGGTTTCATGGTCACCGACAATGGGGCCAATATGGTCAAAGTTTTCAGTGATGCCAGATCTGTTGGCATCCATTGTGTGGCACACAAGCTGCACCTGATAGTCAGGGATGCCTTGGAGGGGGACAGGCCTGCCAATGATGGCACTATCACTACCGCCCAGCTGATTTCAAAGTGCAGGAAGGTGGAGGGCTACTCGACTGAAACATCAAGTGGGGCAAGATGCTGTGGGAGAAACAGGCAGAGCTGAGTATCCCTGTAACAGGTATCTGTGCTGGGCCGAGCTAAACTGTGACCCGCACACATGTTCCTGAGGCAATCGCCTGCCTTCTCGCCTGCCATGCCTTGCTGTTAATTAATTAGTTGATGTTAATTAGCGGGAGGCTGCCATTGTACTGCCCTGTTGACAGGGGGCGCTATCCGCGGCTCCTATCCTCCCCAATACCACAGCCCAAGCCTCGCTGATGGAATAGTAGTTATGTCTCGGCCTTTTCTCAATCAGGCCCCTCTGTGGGCCTTCTCAAGTGTCGCCCCCTCCTCTGGGGCTTCTCAACTGTGCCCCCTCTCTGGGGCTCACCACACCTACTCTGGGGCTTTTCAACAGGGTCCCCTCTCTGGGGCTCGCCACGCCCGCTCTGGGGCTTTTCAACAGGGCCCCCTCTCTGGGGCTTGCCACGCCCGCTCTGGGGCTTTTCAACAGGGCCCCTCTGGGGCTGGGGTCTATGTACCCCGTACGGTGCGCCCCTACTGGCACTGGGGCCCCCACGCTACTGTGGGTCCCCTATGAGGCCTCCTCCAACCCTTAATAGCCTCACCCAAAACACCGGTTCAAACAACAACAAAACACAAGCCCCTGGGCTGTACCATAAATTGAAGCCGCTTGGCTAAAACAACATTGCTCAAGCATCTTGGAGCTGCTCCCCTTTTCTGCTAGCAGTACCTCCAGTCAGGCTTCTCCTCACATCATTGCTCCCAGAGCTCCTGCCTCTCTGGCTGCTGGCAGGGAACTGCCTCTGGCCTCAGCTCCTGGGCTTTATAAGGGCCAGGCCCCTCTGGTCAGCTGACCTTCCCTGGTTGCCCCGGCAACCCACAGCTGTGCTCCTTAGTCACTGCTAGGGCTCCTTCCCTAGCAGTTTTCCCCTTTTCAGGCACAGGGCACCTGAGTGCTCTGTGACAATCCCACAGCACAATATTGTGCAGGATGTGGAGACTTGGTGGAACTCCACATACCTGATGCTGGAAAGGCTGGTGGATCAATGGGAGGCCATCCATGAGATAGCCTTGCTTGGGGAGACTGGGATCAGCAGCCCCCTTTAACAAAGCAAAGCGGGATACTATCTCCCAGATGTTAGTCATCCTCAAGCCATTCCTCAAGGCCACCGAGACCTTCAGCACTGGCGATGCCCTCCTTAGCCAGGTGATCCCCAGAGTTAGGGAACTTGAGAACCAAATAGAGAAATTCCAAGGGATCAGTGTTCGTGGCTGGGGCAAGCCACTGTCACCAGACATGCAGACACTGGTGAGGCGGCTGAAGGAGCATGTCAGGAAACAGCTGGATCCATTGTGGTCCAGTACGGTCCACATGCTGGTGGGCATATGCAACCCAAGGATGAAGGGAAGCATGTTCACTGGCAGCACCAAAACCTTCAGTCACTGGACAGAGGTGCTGGTGAACAGTGTCAGGGAGGCAGAAGGGCAGAGGTGAGGCAACATGGAAAAGGGGGATCCACTTTCCTGTGCCAGCACTCTCAGCACCAGCACTAGCCAGTTTCCTCCACGCCACCCACTGCCAATGTAGGGCAAGAGCATGGCTTCAGTGTTGGGGTCCTGACGCACCAGACCCCAGCCTCAGCCTCAGCCTCAGGCAAGTAGTGCTGGGGCTTCAGTGGCTACCTATCTTGCCAAGGACATGGAGCCACTGGACTGCAACCCTTTGACCTACTGGCCAACCTGCAACCAGGTGTGGTAGGATCTGGCTACAGTTGCCTGGGAATACCTGTCCTGTCCACCGACCAGTGAGTGAGAGGGTGCTCAGCATTGCTGGATATGTTGTGACACCCCACCACACCTCCTTAGATCCTGGTTTGCTGGAGCAGCTGGTGCTCCTGAAAGTGAACCTCCCACTGCTAGGGTTCCTAAAGCTCCACCTGCAGATGGAATGATCATTGCAGGCCAGCCTCTGGCATCTTTACTATTCCTTCCATCCAGGAACAGCACACACATACACACACCCACCAACTGCAGGTGCTTCCTCAGCCCAATGAAGGATTTTTCAAACCAAAAGTTTGCTAAGATATATTTCTCTAATTATAATCTCTAATTATTTAGTTGGTCTACTAAAAGATACCAGATTGATCCAAATAACCTTGTCTTCCAGTGCCATGTCCTTAGAGCAACACTCGTAGCACCTGTCCCCAGTCAGCTGACCTGAAGGAGGCAGGGCCCTGGGTACATCTAATCCCCAGGGCTGGGGTTGGCAGGGAGAGTTCTCTAGCAGCTGATGGAGAAGAAGCTCCTGCAGCAAAGGAAAGAAAGGTTCTGTGACAGTTTGGCTGCCTGAGATGCTGCTAGTGTCACTGTGCAGGAATGCACTGCTTACCTGTTGTTATTTAAAGTGGTGGACCAGGATGAGGCTGTAGGGAAGGAGGAGACCTCATTGGGGCACACTACCATGCCCTGTAGAGGCCCAGCAGCAGTGAGGGTGTGTCTTAATACATACACACAGTTACACATGTCACAAGTTCTGCTTGTCAGTAGCCTGAGGTGCAGTTTCCCAGAAACCCCTGCACCTATCTCCTTGAAACTTGGCAGTCTTCTTGGCCTTAGCAGGGGCTAGCATGCCAGAAGTTTTCACCCTGCTGTGACTTAACACACACACGTGACATAAATTCTGCTTGTCAGCAGCTTGAGGTACAGTTTCCCAGAAACCCCAGCACCTATCTCTTTGAAACTTTGCAAGCCTCATGTTACCATTTATGCTGTTTATATCCAACTCTGCCTTAACACACAGGACACGAGTTTAGTTTTCAACATTTTGAGATGCAGTTTCCCAGACCTCTGCACCTATCTCCTTGAAGCCTGGCAGGTTTCGTGCCCTCATAAGGGGCTACCATCCCTGCAATTTGTAACCAAATCAGCCAAAAAATGACAAAGTGATAGATATTTCAGTGATTCCCCATTACAGTCTATAGCCAAATCTCTG
Source organism: Alligator mississippiensis (assembly GCF_030867095.1). NCBI lineage: Eukaryota > Metazoa > Chordata > Crocodylia > Alligatoridae > Alligator > Alligator mississippiensis. Next base: position 63,586,494 of record NC_081825.1, read on the forward strand.
AATCTCTCTGAATCAGTGCTGAATCTTCTGAAGCCAGTTCGGCTGAATTGATTTGGGACAATGATCCAAATCTCCACATCAAATCACTGTCCTCCAAATCAGCAGAATCCGAATCCGAATTGAATACTTCCCTATTCACACAGACTTACTGTTCATACCAAACATTATTTCAGATCTTCATCCTATACAGAGTATGTTTCTTGTTTACTATGTCATATTTAGCCACAAAAATGAAATGGTATTCTTTTATCAAAAGTGCAAGCATGTGTTTGGGTGCATACTTAACATCCTTTTTTATGTCTGTGATGGAGTAGGATGCTATCGCCTAAAATAATGATCAAAATGTAGACACAACTCATAAAAGTATTTAATCGGTACTTCAGCCTTAGGCAGAGTGTGACTACAGGATGACATAAACAGATTTAAATGTTAATGGTAGCTTATCTGTCCATGGAAAAGATGAAACTGAAAACACCCACTAGTTCAGAACAAGTGCATTTTAGAAGTTCTTAACAGTAAGAAAAAGAGCCCCATACAACTGGCTGGTCTATACAACTTACATTTTCACAAAAAGGCTTTTATATTTTTATTTGTTTACAATATTGGAAACAATCTTAGTACAGTTTTTTATGTGCATTTAATAGTATGTTTGTTGAATTACATCTAATTAAGCTATATTACATCTACTTAAAGATGAACATGAGCCAAAACCAGAATAATGGAGATCCTTAAAGAAAGATGACATTGAATACAACAGATGACTAAATACCTCTTAGATGGAAGAATAAAATTATTTTGTCTGGCATAACCAAAACGTTTAAAAGTACTAGTCCATATTTAAAACACAAACTATACTAATGTGAAAATGGAAGTTTTCTTTGTGAAGGACCAGTGGGAATATAATTCATCATTCTTATGTTTTCTGGATATTGAAACTGGTGCTGTTTGAATGGTCTTCATAAACTTTAGATTCTAAAACCACACTTTCAGCACATAAACCGTTCTGAAACTTCAACTTTATGATAAGTTTTCCATGATTAATCTTCACTTGTAGGAAATATTTTGTTGGAAATGGCAAAAAAAGCATATTGTCCAGAACACTGGCCTATTACCATACTTGCTGTTCTCAGATTATAACAATATATTTGGGACTCAATGTAATAAAAAGATTGACTTCAATGTGTCTGAAAACCCCTTACTCTGCAATCCTCTGAGAATCCAGAGGAAACAGTCTTGCCTTGCATTACCTCTTTATTTCAGTTAGAACCCAGAAAGACCAACAAAGATATGAATGTGAAACCCATTACCCATATAATCTCAATGGCTGCATTCAGACAAGCATGGCCATGTGGTATGTGGCACTGCAAACACATCTGCAGCGCCACGCACCACATATTTAGACATTCTCTATGCTGCCAGTGAGCGCTGCCCATGCACGCACAGCAATTTTTTTTTTCAAAAAGTTTTTTTTTTTACCAGGATATCCAGGGGTCAAAAAAACCCACAGAAAAAAAAAGTGGAGCAGTGCATGCATGGGCAGCATGCACCATTCAGAAGCGGATCTGGGTCACCCAGAGTCATGCTGTGGTTGCTGGCCAGGCTCCACACCAGAGAATCACTGCTGCTGCAGTCCTGGCAGGGCCCAGAGCTGGCCCCAGCCTCCCCTACCCCACTGGGGTAACTTGCCACGGGTCAAAGTGAACATGGTCTGGGTGCAAGGTGAGCCACCACTACTTGTCCTAGGGGAACCAAATGTCCATGCTCATCTGAGTGGTCTATAAGTGTCAAATTCTTAATTTTTTTTTTCATTTTCTACGTCTTTAAATATTTTAGTTTATACTGAAAAAAATCTGATGCTTTCTTTACCTAAGCAATATAAACTTACTTAAAATATTAGATCGCTCTATTAGGCTGGGGGAGATGGTGAAAAAGAGGGGAGGAGGGAGAAAGAGAATTTGAGGAGACAACAACAGTGTTTGAGGACTGAATAAGGTGTCTCAAGTTCATAGAATCATAGAAAAGTAGGTCTGAGGGAGACTTCAGAAGATCACCTAGTCACACCCCCTGGTCAAGGTGGTCAAGGTAGGATCATCGTTATCTAAACCATCCCATACATGTGTTTGTCTAATCTACTCTTAACTTTGGAAACAACTGTCACACACAACTGCTCAGTATTATGCTCAAAACATCAAAAACATGCTTCAGCTTGCCAGAGGTAAAGCAAGGAGGTTAGGACACTGTCGGGGCCATGTTGCAAGTTACACTTAAAACATGTTAACTGCATTTAACATAAAAGGGTCTGCATATTTAAGTAGTAAAACACATGTACATCGCAATCATATTGTAGCAAAGTTACAACTTTTTGCAGGAAGAGTATCTCCAGCTCTTATTAAGTAATATGTATTCAGCTATTTTTGGACTGCTCCACAGAGATAATATGAGTTCAAGACTCCAGTGCAATGTGGGAGCTAGGACTGACAATCACTAAACTGTGCATGTTGGAGAGTGTAGTAAAAATCACTGTGCAACCACTCAGAATACATTCTAAACTTAACGCAGCATAGATTTAACATTAAGTGTCCCATGCATCAAAGCCATCAATGTCCAGCTACTACAAGAACAGGAAATAGATTTTTAAAACATATTTAAGGATGAGGAATATGATTAAATTATACTCTTAGGGTCTGATTCACCAACATTTTCACTGATTTCAGAAGTTTTGCATTATACCTTCAGAAGGGCAACATAAATGCAAAAAACAAACAAACAAAAAAAAGGCATATAGGCGGTGAAAGCAGGGGAAAGGTACCAAGGAGGAGTATACCTACTTGGCCTGCACTTGCAGGGAGGCAGTTAGAAAAGCGAAAGGAACTACAGAGCTGAGGCTGGCAACACAAATTAAAGACAACAAAAAGTCTTTTTTTAGGTATGTAGGGAGTAAAAGGAAGGCACAGGGCAGCATAGGACCCCTACTGAACCAGAAGAAGCAATTAGTGACAGACAGCGGGGGACAAAGCTGAGCTATTCAATGAGTTTTTTCCCTTGGTGTTCCTGAACAGAGCTCAAGATAAGTCTCTTAACTCCTAACTTAGACAGGCATCAGAGGGACACCAGCCCACCAACTGTTGACACTGACTTGGTAGAGAGTCACTTGGATGGATTGGATGCATTTAAGTCAGCAGGCCTGGATATGCTGCATCCAAGAATACTGAAGGAATTGGCCGGTGTCATAGCAGAACCACTGGCACAGCTGTTTGAGCACTCGTGGGGCTCGAGTCAGGTCCCAGAAGACTGGAAAAGGGCCCTATTTTCAAGAAGGGAAGGAAGAAGGATCAAAGTAATTATAGGCCAGTCAGTCTCACCTTCATCCTTGGAAAGGTCTTTGAAAAGATTATGAAGGATTATATTTGTGGGAGTCCAGTAGGAAAAATAACGCAGCAGGGAAACCAGCATGGATTTTTAGCAGGTAGATCATGCCTGGCCAATCTGGTTTCATTTTTTGACAGGGTCACAAAATGCTTAGATGCAGGAGTAGAGGTGGATGTCATTTTCTTGGACATTAGCAATGTCTTTGATACAGTATCTCATCCCATTATTATAAATAAATTAAGAGGCTGTGACATAGATGTTTACACAGTCTGGTGGGTGGCAAATTGGTTTAGCGGTCACATCCAGAAAGTGGTAACAGATGGGTCAGTATCCACCTTGAAATATGTGGGTAGTGGGGTCCCACAGGTCCTTGGACCTGTACTCTTCAATATCTTCATCAGTGACTTGGATGTGGGTGTGAGGTATACTGTGTCCAAGTTTGCACACAATACTAAATTGTGGGGTGAAGTGCACACTCTGGAGGGTAGGGAATGATTACAGGCAGACCTGGACAGATTAGAAAAGTGGGCAGTACACAATAGGATGCAGTACAACAAGGACAAGTGTAGAGTGCTGCACATAGGGCACAGAAATATCCAGCACACCTACTGGCTGGGAAGTGGCCCTCTTATAGTGAACTCCAAGATAAATATGAGTAGTGAATGTGACAAAATCATCAGCAAAGCTAACTGCACTTTATCATGCATCAGCAGATGCATGACAAATAGAACCAAGGAGGTGATACTTCCATTCTATGTGGCATTGGTCAGACCGCAGATGGAGTACTGCATCCAGTTTTGGGTGCCGTACTTCAAGAAGGATGTTGATAGACTCAAGAGGGTCTGGAGGAGGACCACTCATATGGTTAGGGGCTTACAGGACAAGCCCTATGAGGAGAGACTGAGGGACCTGGACCTCTTCAGCTTCCTCAAGAGAAGGCTGAGAGGTGATGTTGTAGCTACCTCCAAATTCATTAGCAGGACACAGCAAGGGATCATAGATGCTCTGTTCATGAGGGAGCCTCTTGGGGTAACAAGGAAGAATGGTCACAAACTGACAGAAATAAGATTTAGGCTAGCTATCAGGAAAAGTTTCTTCACAGTGAGGGTGGCCATAATTTGGAGTGGGTTTCCAAGAGAGGTGGTGCTCTCCCCTACCTTGGGGGACTTTAAGAAAAGGCTGGATAGGCATCTGGCTGGGGTCATCTGACCCTAGCATTCTTTCCTGCCTAGGCAAAGGGTTGGACTCGATGATCTGTTGAGGTCCCTTCCAACCCTAGCATCTATGAAACCTATGGGCACATCCAGATGAGCACGCATGTGCCTCTTGCTCCATCTCAAACCCCTTTGAGGCGGGGGCAAGAGGCACGTGCAGGAATGAAAAAATGTCCCCTGTGCTGCAAACTTGCAGTGTGGGGAGAAAATTAGACCCCCGGATATCCAGGAGTCAAACAAAAACCCAGGGGAAAAAACTGGGTCAGAGTCCCAGACCATGTCCTGAGGCAACCAGAGGCTCAGTCCTCTAGAAATGCTCTGGCAGAGTGCCAGAGTGTCTCTATGATTGGCCCTTTCCCCACTCCTGAAGCATGCTGCCTGCCCGTGCTGGGCAGGCAGTGGTGCAAGCTGCAGAGACCCAGACCTAGTATTTGCCAGGTAAGCAGGGGATTGGGAAGCTGGAGAGTGGGGGCTTGAGACAGCAGGGGAATGAGCAGGGGGCTGGAGACAGCCCAGGAGGCATTCCCCTGCTCCCCCAAGGCTGGAGGCAAGGGAATGTCTCCATCCCCCTGCACCTTCCCCTGCTTGTCTCCAGCCTTGGGGAAGCAGGGGAAGGAGCAGGGGGCTGGAGACAGCAAGGGAATGTCTCTGGGGCTGTCTGCAGCCTCCTGCTTCTTCCCCTGCTTGTCTCCAGCCTCAGGAGAGCAGGGGGATGGAGACAGCAGGGGAATGCCTAGGGGCTGTCTCCATCCTCATGCTTCTTCCCCTGCTTGTCTTCAGCCTCAGGAGAGCAGGGGACAGCAGGGGAATGTCTCAGAGCTGTCTCCAGCCCCCTGATCCTTCCCCTGCTTGTCTCCAGCCTTGGGAGGCTGGAGACAAGCAGAGGAACAAGCAGGGGGCTGGAGATAGCAGGGCAATGTTTCCAGGGCAGTTTCAGCCTCCTGCTCCCTCCTGAGGCTGGAGACAGCAGGGGAACAAGCAGGGGGATAGAGATGTGCAGGAGGCTGGAGACAACCCCCTGGAGATAAGCTGAAGGCTCTCTCCAGCCTCTTGCTCATTCTCTGCTACTGCTGGTGTGTGTGGGGGGGGGGCTGGGAGAGCAAGCAGGGAGCATATGGTGGGGGGAATGAACAGGACAGGGGAATAAATAGGGGACAGGGGAATGAGTGCGGAGCAGGGGAATACATGGGGAGCAGGGGGAATGAACAGGGGGCAGCGGGGAATGAATTGGAAGCAGGGGAATGAATGGGGAGCTGGGGGAACCAATGGGGTGGGGGGCAATGAGCCTCCTGTTCATTCTCCTATTCTCTCCAGCCTCCTGCTTGTTTTCCTGCTCATCTCCAGCTTCCAGAGGCTGGAGAAGTTCAGGGGAACGAGCAGGGGACTGGAGCCCAGCGGCGGGGGGGAAGCTGTCATCCCTGGGGTGGGGGCTGGGACCCTGCAGGCAGGGTAGTCCATATGCTGGTGGGCGTGCGGCTCTGCCCTGTGGGGGGCAGGGGACCATGGGCAATGCATAGGGGGTGTACAGTTGCTGCTTGCCACCCCCTGCTACCAGTGGTGTCTGCAGGCAGTCAGCGATCACCGCTGGCCACCGCTGTCACTGTCGGTTGTGTCTGTGGGTGCTTGCCACTCACCACCTCTCCCCCCACTGCTGACAGTGCCAGCAGCATCTGCAGGAGCTCCCTGCTTACCACTGCCACCATGCTCCCACCGCTGCCAGTGCCGCCACGCTCTGCCAGCCACCAGAGGTATGCGGCATTCATGCAGGGGGCCCACCCCTCCTAAGTAGCCCCCACACTCACAGTCCCCCCCACACCTATCCACACAGTGACTCACAGCCCCCCACATCCCTCCATGCCCACCCACATCCCCCCACCCCACTTCCCACTCCCTCCTGCAAACCCCACATCCCCCCCATCACACACCCACCATGTGATAAGGAAAACCAAAGCAAACATTAAAACATATAGATATTTAGAATTTATTTTATTACAATACTAGAGACACTGATAGGCTTCCAAATTTCTTTAACATTGTAAATATAACAATAAAACACTGCCCATCTGATCAATTTCCCTTTCTCTCTCTTTTTTGTTCTAATTGTGGAATAATGTGGATTTTGGGGTATCTTAAAAAGTGAATTTGGGATGCTGCCTCAGCAGTCTAGCTGACACAATAGGCTAGTTTCCCCAGATACCAATTGCCTGGGCCCCAGAAGCTCCTGAGGTCAAGAAACCCTGAGCTGCTGGCCAGGGCAGGTTTTTGTACTGCTGGGGACAGCACAGGTGCTGGCCCCAGGCTCTAGATCCCCCTGGCTGCAGATCTGGGAGGAGCCAGGCAGGGTTATTTTGCCCCAAGTAGCACAATTTGCTCCACAACAAAGTGCATGTCCGATCATGTGTGCTGAGGCAAAAAGCCCTGACTCAAATTTGCACCGCTTCTATTTGAGCTGCTGCAAGCACATCTATGAAATGTTTATATGCAGAAATGGCTAATAGGAGTAACAAACATTAACATATATGAAAATACTAATAACTCTTTGATAAATTAGTGCATAATAAATCTTTGCATGCACCACTTACTCATACTAATTTAATTATTGGCTGGCTGGGTTCTATTGATTTTTTAAATTCCCATTAAAACCTTTGGAAATTAGACTTAAATACATGCATGTTGCATTAAAAAGAAGTATAAAAGTGGCACAGGTAACTACTCATATGGAAATATAAACAATTAACAATTGCTAAGGTATATTATGAGGCAGGCTATAAACATCTGGTCACAGTATGGTTGATGTCTGTGTATAAAAGGTCAAAATATTAAAAGAAGGCCAAACCACCTAAAATGATATTGTTTTGACCAAAATGACATGCGTTCATAACTAAACGTAGTATAATAACAGATATGCACAATCAGGAAAAGACATGCATTCTTTATTAGCTTTTGCATGACCTGCTATTTGAGCATCTAAAGTTACAAATTCATGTAACTTTACATAGATTTTACAGTTAATAGGTATTGTAGAGAACAACTGAAAAGTATAATGAGATATATTCTTCAGATGGCAAAAGTGCCATCTACTTGTGAATATAGATGTATTATTATACCATATTTTTTAAAAGGAGTGGTCATTTACAATCTCATAGTAGCTTCAGAGAGAAAGCAAATCAATAAACAGGTAAGTTTCCAATAGTTTCTCTCTTGTGTTGGTGAACAGACTGTAATTGTAGAAAGTCTAACTCTATGAACAGATTGCCTGGCTAAGTATTGCATATGAGTTCTCACTGGGGGGGGGGGGGGGGAAACAGAAGAAAATTGTGCCTATTTTCAGACTGAAATTTTTCAATATGTTTGGGCTGTGTTACAAGAAAAGGTTCATTCTTGTCTCCATTGCAATGACTGGCAGAATTCCTATTACTTCAGTGAAACTAAGGCTGGTCTCTGTGGGTCTTCTGGATTGGGAAGTAAAGATTGCAAGCAAAAGGAATCTGAGCTGTCTGAAAAAAGACTAAATTGAATGTATCAAGAACACATTTCATAGATTTCATAGACATTAGGGCTGGAAGGGACCTCGGAAGATCATCGAGTCCAGCCCCCTGCCCAAAGGGCAGGAAGTCAGCTCGGTTCATAGGATCCCAGCAAGATGAGCATCCAGTTTGCTCTTGAAGGTGTTCAATGTAGGCACTTGAACCATCTCCGGTGGCAGGCTGTTCCAGACCTTGGGGGCTCAGACAGTAAAGAAATTCTTCCTTATGTCCAGCCTGAAACGGTCTTGTAGTAGTTTATGACCATTTGACCTAGTCGTCATTCCTTGGGGCGCTCTGGTGAACAAACGTTCCCCCAGATACTGGTGGTCACCCCTGATAAACTTATAGGTGGCCATCAGATCACCCCTGAGCCTGCACTTTTCCAGGCTAAAGAGCCCCAGGGCTCTCAGCCTGTCATCATAGGGTCTGCTTCCCTGACCTCTGATCATGCGCGTGGCTCTTCTCTGGACTCTCTCAAGCTTCTCCACATCCTTTTTGAATTGTGGAGCCCAAAACTGGACGCAGTACTCCAGCTGCGGCCTCACTAAGGCCGAGTACAAAGGGAGAATGACGTCCCAGGATTTGCTTGAGAAGCATCTATGGATGCAACCCAGTGTTTTGGTCGCTTTACTAGCCGCAGCATCGCACTGCAGGCTCATGTTCATCTTGTGGTCAATGATGACCCCCAAGTCTCTTTCTTGCATAGTGCTAGCCAACATAGCACTGCTGACCCTATAAGGATGCTGCGGGTTTTTCTTCCCAAGGTAGAGAACCTTGCATTTATCGGCGTTGAACACCATCAGATTCTCATCCGCCCACTTGCTGAGCCTGTCCAGGTCAGCTTGGATCACCTGCCTGTCTTCTGGTGTGGATGCTTTGCCCCAAAGTTTGGTGTCATCAGCAAACTTGGCCAGTCTGCTTCTAACTCCAGTGTCCACATCATTAATGAAGATGTTGAACAGTATGGGTGCAAGGACAGAGCCTTGGGGGACCCCACTGGTCACAGGACACCACGATGAATGACTTCCATCAATTACTACCCTTTGGGTCTGACCCCAGAGCCAGTTTTCCAGCCAGTGGATCGTGGAGGACCCAAGGCAACAATTGGCCAGTTTCTCTAAGAGGTGATTATGGGAAACCAGGTCAAAGGCTTTTTTGAAGTCAAGATATATGACATCAATCTCTTCTCCCTTGTCCAGGTGATAGGCCACCTGGTCATAGAAAGAAATGAGATTGGTCAAGCAAGACCTACCCCCAACAAACCCATGCTGGCTATCCCTTAAGATGTTGGCGTCGGCCAGTCCATTAAGGATGGCCTCCTTAATAAACTTTTCTAAGATCTTCCCCGGGATAGAAGTCAGGCTAATGGGCCTATAGTTAGCCGGATCCACTTTCCTCCCTTTCTTGAAGATAGGCACCACATTGGCCTTCTTCCAGTCTTCGGGCACTACACCAGAGCGCCAAGAGTTTTCAAAGATCCGCACTAGAGGCTGGGCTATGATGCTCGCCAGCTTCTTGAGTACCCTGGGGTGAAGACAGTCAGGGCCGGCTGACTTGAAGGTATCCAGCTGCTCAAGATGTTCCTTCACGAAGTCAGCATTAATGGAGGGCAGGGGATCACCCTCACCCGGACTTCCCGGCCCTGTAGTGGGCATGGGCGTTCCATGGGACTGATGAAAGACTGACGCAAAGTACCTGTTTAATAGGTTGGCTTTTTCCTGGGCGTCAGTTGTCAGTTGCCCCATCTGGTTCAGCAGGGGTCCAATGTTGCCCCTGCTTTTCCTCCGGCTCCCCACATATCTGAAAAAGGACTTTTTATTGTCCTTGATGCTCAAAGCTAGTTGGAGTTCAGTTCACATGGTGGGAAGCTTTTGGTGTTAGCCTCTGTGTGAAGTTTTCTTGTATGCTATATGCTTTCTGTTGAAATCCATTCTGTTCAAAGTCTGACTGCAAGAATTGTATTTTACACGTAAGGAAAATAGATTAGAATATTTCAAATATAGGGTATGTTGTCCATTTGTGTTTTCTTCTGATAGAAATTACCCACATCCAAATTCTATTAACAAGGTCACAATTATACAGTGAAACCTATTTCACTATTTGTAATGGAATGGATACACTGTATGCCTCCAATTCTGACTGTCTATGCTTGCATGAACAAAAGATGATGCCAAAGAGCCTTGGGAATTTTTTTAATATGTACAGTGCTGATGTCTTTTTAGTTAAATACTGGATATGGTACTGGATGTCACTGGGGCATTGCTGGAGAGAGTAAAGACTCAGTAAGTATGTTGCTTCCATTCCAGCTTTTGGACTGGGAAAGGACATGATGCACTTCCAGAAAGTATTTAAAAAAAATTTCTAAGTGAGGTTGCACTGGCACCTCTGTCTGCTTTCTGTCTCCCTTTGCCATCAAAAAGGTTCCTGTTACTGCCGCTGGCACAACTCCTAATCAATGCAGTAAGTGCACAGAGCAAACTCCTATAGGTGACTTACAATATATGCAGCCTCAACACAGCTCTTGGGCTTCGATCCTTATGTTGTAAGGCTAGCTTTCATTTAGATCAGATGCAGTAGCTTCTAAAAGTGAATAGTGGTGCAATATATGAAATAAACTTGTAATTATGGTCATCATTTCAAATACAGCATGTCTTTAAATTGTAACGTAGAGGGAAGGAAAAGTTTAAATTTTCTCTGAAGTTATTAAAGGGCCTGTTTTCTAATTCAAATTCAGTAGAGCAGATCAAATTCTTAATACTCTCTTTCTTTCTCTAGATGGTAGGTCCAGCAATTATAACTAACATCATTCCATTTTAGGACTGTACATGGATTTTTACTTTTATGCACTTTTATTGCAGACTAAAAAACCTGATTTCCTTGTGCTGGCATCTGTCAATAAAGATCTTCTGCCATGTTGCCATCTGGAGGAAGCCTCCCAAAAGGGGAAACTATGCTGCAGAATGGGTGAAGACAGTATCTCCACAGGTGGAGTACCCATGTGAAGTTTAAGATCCAGTGCAATGTGAAAATGTTCTTGGGTAGGTAGAACACATACATGATTCAGTGAATTTATTAGGCAGTATAAATCTTCTATGAAGTTCTGGTTGCCAAAAATTGTATCCTGTCCTGCTTTCCCTTGAGCATGCTTCCCAGCCAGGGTGCAGTGGACAAGGCTTTTCTAATTGGGGTGAATGGGAACAATGCATAAAAATTATGTTGGAACTTAAATAGGAATATTTAGACTTGTGATTATTTAAAAATCATCTTTGGAGAGGAAAGAGTGGTAATTTAGCTATTACCATACCAAGAAATAGGGTTCCATTTGTTTCTCTGTAGCATTCAGTAATTAGCTTTTAAATCTTTCAAAGCTAAAATTTCTCCATTGCAATACAATTACTATAGTTGCTACTTTACACTCCGTTATAATGGAATGCCACTTACCGTTGATATTATCTATGATGGAAGAGGTTTTAAGACGTGAAGGTCAGCTACTTTCAAAATTCCTGTCGTGTAAAGAAAATTAATTAGTAGGACTCATTATGTGTTTTCTTTGAGGCCTCCTGTTGTTGAAATACCTTAGAATAATGTGTAACATGCTTAGTGATTTCCTTTTTATTTCTGCAATAGATGTTCCGGGCATGAACAAAAGAGAGTTGCCTTAAAAGATTCCTTATCTACTTTTAGTTTGTACCTGATCTGCTGTTACAGAGAGGATCGAATACTCACTGTTATAGCTGCAGGTCCAATTCTGTAATTTAACTCAGCCTGAATGTAAAGAGAGATCATTCTTTTCCCCACTACTTTCTTTTTATACATCTTAAATCAGCCATAAATCTACTACTCCAGATTCCCAGCTTGAATTTATTTAAACCAGTGACAAGGATACTTCATGCTTTTAACACTAGCCAATTAGGAGCCAAACTTGCATGAAAGCTCTACTCAATAGAGCTTATACTACAGTGATGTAAACATGTTTTTTCTTGTTTGTTGCACAGCCGATTAAACTCAAAAATCGCATTTGATGTTTACAAAAACATGACTGTACCAAGAGATGGAGGGACAGTTTTTTCCAAATTAGAGGAACAACAGTGAATATATATATGTGCACACATCAGGCATGTCTCTGGATAAATTAAAAGGTTTGCAGACTGAGTTGCAGTTTTTGTGTACAATTGAAAAGCTGACCCATATTTTTACAGTTTCATTAAAATATTATTAGCAGTGCAACTTTAAAAAAATATTGCTAATTTTCAGGGCATATGGAAACTTAGTTATGAATTAAATGTTAATAACCATTTCTGAAAATATGCAAATAAAATTGAAAATTGTATTTATATATTAACTACATGAGAACAGTGCCCTTATTGATTGGGCGGACAATATGGGCCAGATTCTTCCACACATTCTACATGTAACCTCACTGTAACAGAGTCTCTTGTAAAGTTCCTGATAGAGTATATCAAAATTTGGTTGGCACTAATAGGAACTAAATGAGCATATGGAGAGAGAAAAGATCGCCGTTCTGTTTAACAAGATCAATCTCACAAATGCTTTAGTTAAAAAAAAAAAGTTATTCATAGTTCATGGGAGTGTTATGAAGCCAAATCTCTTTCCAGATAAGATGGGTCATCTGCAAAGATATATATTCAAACATAGTTCTACTCTGAAAAGGGATTTCTGAAAATGCTGTCATAGAATTCAGTAATGCTCAGGTAACAGGTAAGCTGATGCATTTTCTAATTGTCGGTCCTGCAAGCTCACAAGTGTTTGGGCAGTGTTCAGGGACCTCAGGCTTACATAGATGATATTTTGATGTGTGAAAAAACCATAGAAGAATCTGAGCAGAGGTTCTCTGCAGTGTGGGAAAGAGAAAAATGCTGGGCCAATCTATTCTAATTAGAACGCTCCAGCAGCCTCACGTGTTTTAGCTAAAGTGTTCCTGCCACCATTTTAAAGGATCCTGAATACACAAGACACTGCAGGCATTTTAATTACAGCAGTTCCTGGGAGCTGCTCTAATTAAAATGCCCCCACCCTAGAGCATGTGTAAAGATGCCCATAAATTTCAAGTAATGAAAATAATGTACCTGGAAGAAAAATTAACACAGCAGGGTGCCAGGTATATCCTAGGAAGGTGGAGGCCAGCTGTTGCATGCCTATCTCAACAGACAAGGAAGAAGTACAGAGATTCAAAACAACCTACATAGGAAAATTTGTTTCCAGACCAGCAACCTGACCGAATTACTATAAAAAGTTACCTGATAAACATGGTATCTTAATAAAGAGCTTGAGAAACAAAAGGAGTTAATTTAAAAGGTCCTAACACTGAGGTATGATGATAGTAATTTCTGCAAATGCTTCCAATGAGAGTACTGGCACAGCTGGAACTAAAGGATTTATTAGCAGCATTAAAGCTAATTTAAGGATTTATGAGTGATGGTAAAACCGTGGTGTTGATCTGTCAAGTAAGACCCAAAGGCCCCACGTGGCTCTGCAAGGTACCATAGAGACAACTTAAATATATCTAGCTAGTTCAGTCAATAGACTAAATAATACGTATTTAACATTATGAGTCATGTCCATGTTGATTATTAATTGTTACATTTGGCTACTAAAGGAAGATGCAGGAAGTCATACCTTTAAAAAAATCTCTGCCCTCAGCCAGTTGGAACTAAGTTATATAGAAGTTCATATTATGCAGTGCTGATTATTTAGCACTCGAGGCACTTTCTAACACCAGACTCTCTAAATAACCATACAGTGGTGAAGATTTACAAAATATGAATCTGTTAAATGAGACCTATTCTTGGATGGGTCTTCATATGCTACATGAAGTCTGGAAAAGTTAGGTCTCTACTCGCTTGAAAAATCTATTATTCAGTTTAAAATATGAAATTATGTGGGGTTGACAAAAGGACTTCATGACACCTGTAGTATATAAAACAGCATATGTTTTAGGCAAAAAACATGCTTTCAAAAGTTGTATCATAAATATTAGCAATGAACAAACACTTTCATAAATAGATTGGAATGTATACATTAAACCTCCATGAAAATCCCTTCCCCTTTCTTGTGAAAGTGATCCAACTCCTTCAACCCACATCATTTTTTTTTTAGTGTTAAACAACTTCATAAAGGATTGGCTCAACTGAGCAGTGACTTCCCAAAAACCTGTATGGGTCAAGCTATGCAGCTCCTTTCCTGAATGCTGGGGACCTATGGAGATGCCTACCTAGCTAGTCTCAAGCAGAGATGAACAGGTGTTATGAGTTTTTCTGCCAGTAAGGAAGATGAAAATAAAATAAGTAATGAGCAGATAGGAAAAGGGGAGCTCACTGTGGTGTAAATATAGTACCAATGCCTTAGGACTATAAAACTGAGATTCTAATCTCAAAGTTGTGGCTTTATTTATGTCATGATAACATACTATTTAGCACCATACTAAGTTTTTAATTTTTCTTTTTCATTTATATATTTTTCCTACTGCTCCCCACTTTTCACATTTCCCTCCTAACAGCGGTGCACAGCAGACTACTACTATTCACAAAAAAGCCCCAGGAAAAAGTCCCCAGGCAATATCTAAGTCAGAAAATTAAACAACAAAAGATGTCATTCAAGCTTTCAGGATTTTGCAGACTAAATCCTTTATAACATATCAAGTTTAACTACACTTTAAACAACTTCACAATAAATTAATATGTAAAAATCATTTAAGTTAGATTAAAATGCCAAGTACTTCTTCATTTGCTACCTGGTAAAATATTAGAGCTTTCATTAGTTTTTCAGAGAAATGTAGGTGTACAGCATGCTGCCTTATTGTCTTATTTTGCTTTAGAAAACATTCTAGGCAAATGCCAACTACAGTATTGAAAGTACATAATTCTGTTCTTCTTAAAGCACAGCTTTATATTAAGAGATGCTCTGAATGGTTTAAATGTTTATCACATTCCTTGAGGGAGGGAACAAGATAAGATGCTTCTGATTTCATTTTGCATAATTTTAACAACTGTGATAAACTAGCAAATATTAACCTTCTGGCATAAAATTGTCATTATTGAATGCCTCAGTAATTTTAATCTGTTTAAGTATCACCATATGATGGCACATGCTGAACATTCACCACCTAGATTCTTCCTTTTCCATGTTGGTCAAAGCTTAATGGAGTTATCTGTGGCTAATGAGGAGGAAAAACATTCAAGGGACTTGGATGTAGTAAATGAGTAATAAATGAGGTTTAAACAAACATGGAAACTAACCTTCAATAACCTAACCATTGAACAGTTTAAAATATGCTTAGACACAACAACATACAGCAAATTACTGTTGTGCTGTAGTGTCCAAGAACACTGCAAGAATTTTAATTTGCTAATGCTATAAAAGGAAACTATCCATTAGTCAGTTCTGACAAGTTAGGCTGCCCTATGTTGACCTAACGTGATACATCTGTTGAGGGTGATGAAATCGGTGCCAGGTGAAACAGGCATGGATTGCAGCTGATGTGACAGATTTGTACTACAGTACAAAGCACCCCAGCGGGTTTTTTTAAGAAAGGGATTTACTAACTTTATATTGTCAAACAACCAGAATTCAAGTCTATCGAGTGTTCAGGGAGAGACACTACATCAAAAGTACTGAAGGGGTTGCATGCCAGATGGCCAAAAAGAGTACTTTTCATTATGTGGGTAGGGGTGATTAAGCAAGTTTTCTTTCTTGACTGACTAGGAGGGAATTGAGTTATTTCTGCATGCTTTGACATGCACAGAGGATTTTAACACTAAATTTAAAGTCTCTCTCTGGACACTTTAAATCTAAACACTTTAACATTAAAAAGAACCATAAAATGTCTTCAATTAAAACCTCTGACCTAAGGAAATAGATATTTCACTGAAATATTGATTGAGGTTTGAAGAGGATATTAAAATATATGTTTTGGTAGGCTTGGGAACTAAATTTCTTAACTCTTTAGACCTGATAATCTAACTCAGTTTTGCATGTGTAGAAAATAGGAAAGAAATCAAAGACAGCACATCATTTGAATCACACTCAAGTGGAACTTTTTTTGAGCTGCATATGACTTATGGCCAGCCCAATATAGAAAGGTTAATATTTGTTTGTAAATAAGAAATAAAGCATCCATTAGGGTCTTGTGAGATTGTTTTTATACTAAGCAATGAAATTTGTGTGAATAAGAAATTCAAACCAAAAGTACAATGCATGAACAGTATACAGCAGCCTTATTTATGGACTTATTTTATAGTGCTTCAAGGAGTTGTTGAAATTAGATGACTTTCTTGTGATTTAGATAGTCAATTTTTTGTGGGTGGACTATATTTGGTATGTTTTACATGAGTAGCAGGTTCTTATTTTACATGTAGCTTGACACAAAAAGCAAATTTAAGGAATACAAAAATTGTGAAGTACCAGAATAAGCCTGTCTCTGCAAACTTAAAATGGTCCTATTGTGCATATGTATGGCACCGTGACAACATTACAAAACTAGCAGACTGCCAACCTAGACCAGAGTCTTCCACAGTGGGGGCCAATGAAATCTTAACTGAATAATCTAGTGTTTGCAGCTATCCCATGGATATTTATTGGACTGAGCACTCTGAGGTACTGTCTCTGAGAACAGCAGGGCAGAACATTGCAGTAAGAAGCAGGTTGGTCAATTCTGAGGCCTGAGACATTTGATTTAGACTTCTCTCTAGTTTACTTCATGGATATTCAAAGCAGGCAGAGGCTGAACACAACACTGGTCATGGACCATACAGTGTAGGGGTCACATGCTGTGGGGGCTGCACACCATGTGGGTTTCCAAGATCCCTGTTACATTCAGCCCTTTCCCACAACACAAGCACTGCAAGCCACAGCCCACTGATGCTGCCACTGGACTGGCAAGACCCCCGCCTCCCCACTGCTGATACACACACAGCATGAACCTACTACCCCCTCCTGGCCACATGTGAGAACTCCCACACTGCCAGGGGCAGGCTAGGGGAAGGCTTGGGGGGCTATAGACATCCCAAAAATCACCTTAGCCCCCTTGTAGCCCCCCCCAGTGTTGTCCCTGTCCAAGCCTCCTACCCCCTCCCTGGGCCACGGTCACCCATCCCATGCAACTGAACCTGCCCTGCTCCCACCCACGGAGGTACGACACTCCTAGCCTGGTCTGTATTCTACCTTTTTCTGGGGATGGAAAGAAAGAAAACAAGCAAACAAACGTAAGTAAAACACATACTTAAGTTGGTATTGTTAAAAAAATGAATAAGTTTGTTTGGCCAGAAGATGTATAGCGCAGCTCCCAGCAATTTTATGTCTAGCCCACCCCAGCCCTCCTACCAGGAAGAGGCTTGCAACCCCTGCTCACTGCTGCTGCATGAGCAGTGCAAATCCCTGCCCAACCCAGCCCAACTCAACCCAAATCTCCCTACTTCCTGCCCAGGCAGCCTACTCACAGAGCTACCTCCAGCTGTGCCAACCTGCCCCAAAGACTGTTGCTGCTATTACAAGAGGTTGAGCAATGGGGTCAGCATCAATTGCACAGGAGCACTTTAACTTGACCCACAGGCCACTAATTAGTAGGGGTGGGTGAAATGGGGTGTATTTCATTTGGATTTGGTCCAAATTGGGGACAGTGATTTGATTCGTTGATTTGGATCACTGTCCCTGATTCGATTCAGAAGAATCTGAATCTGAAGATTCGATGCTGATTCAGCGAATCAGTGATTTGGTCATAGACACAGCTTTAAATGTTTTTTCTACATACCTTGAGGCACATGAATCCTGTGATGGTGGGCAGATGGAGCATCACACTGGAGCACGGTGAGGGCCCCCGTGTGCTTGGTGGTAAACCTTGAAGTGGACCAGAAGTGCTTCTGGTCCACTTCCAGGTCTGCTGCTGAGTGCTCCGGGGAGCCCCCCATGCTCCTATGGGATGCTCCAACTGCCTCACCATTGCAGCATTCATGAGCTGCCTGGTACTTTGAGGTATGTAGAAAAAACATTTAAAGCTGTGTCTGTATCTGAATCACTGAATCTTTCTGAATCTCTCTGAATCGATTTGGAGGGTTATGATTCAATTCAGGGAGATTAAAGGGTCTCCTGATTTGATTCAGATTCGGCCGCCAAATCGGGCTGAATCTCCATCGAACTGAATCAGGGACCAAAGTTTTGCACAGTCCTACTAATTAGATAGCCTTGGTTTACTTCATGACTCCTCATCTTCATTTGTTATTCTAATATCTGTCCAATGGCCCATGTGAAATGGGGTGACCTGAAACTAGTTGACTGTTTCACATAAGCTGTTCACCATATAATTGGAAAATAGTACTTGATGAAAAGTTAAATATTTTTAATGTTCCTCAGTAATTTCCAAACCAATCCTAATTTTTGTATGTTGTTCTATACATTTTACCAAAACAATTTTCAACCCAGGGTGTTTCAAAACAGTGTGCTATATAATTTTTACTTAGCCTGATTGTACCGTGTATTATAGAGTATTAATCTGCTGCTTGATTTAGAAAGTAAATAAAGTAAATAAAAATGCTTTGCTGCAAGATAATAGGAAACATAATTTGTGCCAAAATTCATTCAACTTTGAAAATTAGTTTATCAATACACAATGACCAATTGAAAAGGTAGGAAAAGTGAATACTCTGACCTTACTATTAACAGCAAACTTATCTGTTTTACTGATCTAATAATGAAAAAAAATTATAAATAGCTTTGTATGGTGAGATGGATCTAGCCTCAGGTTTCAACTCTTGCTGGAGAAATATTCCATTCACAATTAACTCCCTCAATAGCAGGAAGCTATAGATTAAAAGCTTGATATAGCCTTCGACCCAGTAAAAAGTCAATTGAAGGATTCCATTTAAGGTAAACAGGAGTTGCGTTGGCTTCTGAATGGACCTAGAAACAGTATCATCCTTTTGATACCATGACCCCACATTTCCAGGTAAAATAAAAAGGAGGAATGTGTCATTTGTGCTATTTTTTTCTTGTTATATTTATTCCATGTATTAGATGACTTGATTGCAACTATTTGGGCTCATCAGCACTTTCATGAGCTGTAAATCCATTTCAAACTTTTAAAAAATATTAACAAATATTTAAAAGAGCTAGGAAGAAAAGCTGGTTTTTAAATCCTAGATTTTAATATTTTTCCAGAATAAACAATTTTAAATGACAGTCTTCAATTCTTTCAAGAATGCGTAAAGTATGAAGGGCCAAAGGATACGTTTTGCCGTTGTACATTGAGCTCCTCAAATGTTGCTATCAGCTAACTGGTAAAGAGCTTAAGGAAACTATTTTAACCACTTATAACTAGCTTTATGCACAACCAGAAGAAACCTGAAGATACCAGTATTATTGCTCAGAAACCTCACTGAGTAATCATATTCAGTAAATTATTGTGACTGTTGTTTCGACTAAGCATTATTTTATACATTTTCAAAGAAAAAGAAAACTCTGTTAAATATACCTGTAATTAGTATTAGAAATGCCCATGGCACATGAACATGTATATGCCAAAGCTTAGCTTTAATACTAATGTTCCAGGTACCAGAATGTACCACAAGCATGATTCTATTATGGAAGTGAACACAGGTTTATGAAAGCTTGTACTGTGTCTATATATATATTAGTTAGTTTGTATGTAAAAGTGCGTATCTACCCTGCCTCATGATTATATAAGATATATACTATGGCTGCTTGCAGATGTTAAAAAAAAGCCAACCCCCGGACCCTCCCCCCCCACTACCAGAAGCAGCAGCACATTATTTCAACCTGGCTTCATAGCACCTGCATGATTCAATCAGCTATTAGATAAAAGCACCAAAAAAGCCCCACAAAAGCACCTGATCTATACAGATGTTGGACCAGCCGGGCCCAACGAATACACTGCCTCTTCTGGGCATACACTGGACTCAGCACAGGAGCACATGGAATTTAAAGTAAAACACCATTTTTTTTAAGGTCTGCAAGAAGCCTATTGGTAGAATACATTCTGCAAGTTTCCTCCTTTGCAGTGGTACAGAGCAGCAAGCAATCTTTGGTCTGAGGTAGCTAAAGCTGTATAGCCAAAACAATAATATTGATAACTTTTAGCTATTTTGTTCGTCTGCTCTATCCCATAGAAAGTGGAAATTAAACTGCAGTAATTTAACAGCTGTTTCATTCTCGTGTAGGTTGCCCCATTTAAGTTCACTCACTGAGACAAAGAACTAGAAACAGTTATAAAGGATCTGATGAAACCTATTCACAAGCAGTAAGTCCTTCGGAATCTGAGAAATTAAAGGAAATATTGAAGTTTAAGTAATTTATTATTCTAACTTTTCAGCAAATGGTAATTTGAAAAATAAGATAGCTAGTTGAACATAACACTTGATTGCAACAAAAACAGAGACATCATCATTAAATATATATTTTTATTTTTTAAAACAAATTATTTCACAAATGTGCTAAACAAATTTTCTTTGGAAAATGTCCAAATGATGCTTTCTTATTTTTCAGGTTATTATGCAATTTCACCCCCAAACAAGCAATTTAGGAAACTTCCCCAAATGTTTTTCTTTTGCCTAAAATGTTTCTCTCTCTCACAAACAAATCAGATGGTTTTATCTGTATAATATATCTCACCAAGATCTTTTCAAATAAGTCATGTGAAGCCTTTAGATGAGGTATTATGTAGCTAAATTACAACAAGCAATTTTTAGAAGCATTTAGAAAAAAAAATTTACTTGTCAAGGGCTCATATGTTAAAAATAATTCATTCAGCCAAACTCAAATTTGATTAAGAAAATGTGTTTTGGACACAGACTGCACATATCATTTTGGAAAATTAATAGTGTTTACTGGAAATGTTACAATGGGTCCAATATCAACATCGTTTTAGACAAGCAGATAAGCTAGCAATATTTTTATGTTGGCATGTTCACCATTTGAATTAAATGTGAATGTGACCCAAAATCTTAACCAAATCATGCCTACACATATTAAAGTAATAACAAAACAGCAAATGATGGCTTTTTTAAAAGTTTTCAAGAAACATAAACATTGTTGGCGGTTATGCTGAATGTCAATTTCTTTTAATAATTCTTTGTTGCAATGTGAAATAACATATATAGCATGTAACGGCATAATGCCTTAACCACACATTCTTTTAATGGTGCAATGGGATCTAATCCCCAATCCCAATAATAATTCTATATACCATGCCACACATTCATGGCAGAAGCTGTGATTTTGGGATCAGGGGTCAGACCCCAGTCACCTTGTTACTCCTTGCCAGAGCAGGGGGAGCTGAACATTATGATTCTGGGCTCCCCCTATACTAGTAAATTGAAAGCCAGGTGCCTGTAGCCCCATGCATGATGCCAAAATATCAGAGGATTACTGCTCCTAGCCTGGAGAGATCTGTGAACATTTCTAGACCATGTGCTGTCCAGGTCAGGTATGGCAATTAGTTGACTGTCAGTCTCAGTGAGCTTGAGGACCTCATGTGCTAAGGACTTTATACAATGTGCCAGACAGCTCTGGGCAGGGCTGATGGGTGTGGGGCATCAGAAGCTCCAAGCAAGGGGGAGTCAAAAGGCTTCTATTATAGGAAGCCTCTGGTGCCCCACACCCAGTTCTCCTTGACACAGCTGTAAGGCATGGGTTTAAAGTTCCCAGTGAAGGAAGCCCTATGGCTACCTCTAGTGACAGAGTCTGATCATTTTCCCACTTCCACCACTACTAGTCCCACTTCCACTACTGCTAGATACAATTGTAGGGCTGGGAATGTTCTGGGACCAGCGCTGACAATCATCTGTTTGTTGGCACTGCTTCTTCTTTTTTTTGTTTGTTTGGAAAAGACATATCTGACATCTGTCTTCTCTGACTATATAGCATTCTTTGGAAGAATGAGGCTAATGTGCATTCTGTTAAAAGCTGTTACAGTAAATACTTTGTATACTATTTTGTCTGCTTTATTAAGGATCTTTTTTTTTATCTTTTTCTCATTCTGGGTATTCATTTACTCTGGATATTTGTTTCAAAGTGTATCCTTTGAAATTAATTGAACAAGAAAGCCACAGAATAAGGTATTACCCAACATGAACTAGAATTGCAAATTCTCTCCCAAAGGCACATGCATCAGCATATATATATTCATGAATATATATATAAAATTAGTGAGATTGCTTTTGCTTTTGTTTGGAAGTCAATCATTTTCACACCAGTGACAACTACACATTTTTATTATTGTTATTAGCAATAATAATCATTTATGAACATCATTAGGCATGCATGTTGCATTACAATTGAACAATATGTCATACAAAAATATAACTCTAGTTTCTAAAGAGCTCAATAAGGCAGAGTGGAATATTACAAAACAGAAGCCATGTAGGCAATCAGCAAGGGGAGTACTCATTTCCACTTAGGTGCCTTCTAAAGCAGAGAGGCTTCTCAAGAATCTTCTAAAACAGAAGAAAAGGAAAGGGTCATTTGTTTTACATTCCCTGGAAGACTCTTCCAGATATAAGGGTAGATGTGAAAGAATGAGCAAAGTAGGTAAAAGACAAGCTTGGGGCTGACTCTTGGAAATTAGCATTTAGGCTGATAATGGAGCTGGAAACTAGAAGGCCTAGACAAGAATGAGGATACTTTTTTTTATAAAGAGGACAGTGGAGAGATTCAAAAGATCCTCAGGTGGTGTAAAGGGTAATCATCTCTTTAAAGAACCCTTTAACAGTTGATAAAACATAATTAGAGGACAGAAGAGGAGACAGATAAGATGTAGAGAATGTGAGGTTGTGTGTTTGGGAGAAAGGAGTGATGTTGATACTTTCAAGGGTAAAAAAGGATAGGAAAATATAGGAGGAAAGATATTCAATTCAGTCTTGTTACCTGCAAGAGAAGAAATTTCCTACTCCTTCACCTTTCTCCATAAGACAAGCAACCCCATTACTTTATGTTCACTAATGCCTAAAATTCTGAGGCTATGCCAACACTTATGACTCCAAAGCCTACCTTTCTATCTCTTGTCTTCAGCCTTTCCTGTATGCCTAGCTGTCATTTGAATTTCTGCAGGACAATTTCACATGATTCTGCAGAAATTCAAATGACAGTTAGGCATACAGGAAAGGCTAAAGACAAGAGGTAGAAAGGTAGGCTTTGGAATCATAAGTGATGGCTTTCACATGAACACAGTGAACGATATTTGCTACTGGGTTTTTGCTATTGATTTCTTCGACATTCTTGAAAAAAAAATAAACTATGTACCTTCCAAAAAACAAAAATTTGTGGCATGCTGAGATATCCATTTTTTTTTTCTTTTTTTATTAATTATTACTGAAATACAGCTTTAAGATTTTTAATACTCTTCATGGATCTTATTAACAAATCCTTCATGAATGCGAAAGCTCCAAAAGCATGCCCTTTATCAGACCTTCTTCTTATTCCTTCTATATTACTGACTCTTAGAAGATGTGCTTTTGATTATGCTTGGATGGAAGAGATTCTCTTATATTAATACCTAGGTTTCTACTTGATTCTCCCTTAAACTTCATGACATATATTGACATCTAGGTCACTTAGGACTATTTTGGAAGGCTACAGAGAAAGAAGACAAATTCAGAGCTAGGCTCAGTAGGAGAACTGGAACAGGCCTGAATAAAGCATGATGTGCTTGTCCTAAGTTAACATTGTTCACTCTCTTAATCAAGAAAACAATCTCCATTTTCCAAAACTCTTCTGTTTTCTTTTATGTGTGTAGAAAATTGAGGGGAAAAGGGGCAAATGCGTTATATTTCTGGTCTCATTACACCAGTTTCATAATAGGGCATTTATTGGGGTCATACTACTGTAAAATCAAAAAGAGAGATAAAAATTGGACCCCGTAATCTGCATTTTTAAAGAAATACCACCTCTGATTGAATATTGTAACAAAACCTCCTTTTTCCAGATAAGATTCCACTAATTTTCTTGTTTTAGTTGTATTTTCATAAGATGTTTGTTCTAGCCAATTGAAGGAGAAAATATTTCCAGAAACAGTTTATTCTTCAATGCTTACTTGCCAATATACATTTTTGTATATATAAAAGCATTCACTTATAATTTGGTTATGTGCATTTTAAGTGAGAAATCATCAGAAGTAATATAGTTCCTGGTTCATATTTAAGTAACCCAACAACATCACCATTATATAAATTCTTTGGATAAACTACACTACAAGCAAGACATCCAGAAAGGCAGTGTTAAGTGTAGGCATCAACTAATTCTGAATAGGTCTAAACACTGTTGTCAAACTGTAACTTAAAATTAGTTGCCTTATATATACTAGTTCTCTGTTTTCTAAAGGAAACAAACCATTTTCACCCTGAATTATGGAAGCATGAAGGTTTAATGTTTATTGTAAATGTCACTCTGTATAATACTCTGTAATGCGCAATAGCTGCTTAGCAATATACTTAGTGCTTAAGCATCTGCAATGCCAAATGGGAATGATTGCTTCTTAGAAGGTGTGGTCTAATTTACATGTAATTTATGCTTCCTTTTTTCAAGAATACTCTATGATTTCCACTCCTTGTGTATTTTATCTCTCCTGACAGTAGGAACAATTGCTTTGTGCCAAATAAAATTGACTTTTTAAAGTTTAGCTCTGGTTTATTGCTTTGTTTTCCTAATAGGATCATTCCTGCCTAACTTATTTAAAATTCACAGATAAATATGTGGGCTTTGGAAGAAACTTAAGAATAGGACTGCTTTACAGTGGTTGCTGTTTGAAATTGCTAATTTGCAAGCAATAAAAAGGGCAGAAAAGGTTATTTTCTGCAAATTGTGAAGTTCTAGCATAGTCTTTGTTTCACTCTAGCATTTCTGACTGAAATGATTGCATAAGCATTTTCAGATTTCAGAGCAAAAGCCAAGGGGTCCTAAGGTATGCAAACAAAAGGCAACAACTCTTCATGCTACAATGCTAGCTGCCTGCTGCTCCCATGGCATGCATCCCAATAGTGTTATTAGGAAAGGAATGATAAGATTCCCCTAACTGGTAAACAACTATGCATAAAAGTGAGAAAAAGGGCCTAGAAAATAGAAAGTAAAACACCAGCAAGTCATTGAACACATTTACATAAGAGGTTTACTGTGGAGCTCTGTAATTAGCTCTGCAGTAAAGTCTCAGCATCTACACGTGAGGCCCTAGTAGGCCATAGGACACTATTTAACTCTGCTGTAGGTTAGTACTTGTAAATCAAGTACTATCTTGCAGCAGAGTTCTTTACTGTGCAGCAACACATGTGTAGACGCCAATGAGGCTAGCTGAAGGGTGCTTCAGTTCAGGGGCTACCTGCTGGCTAGCCCCACACTGGAGCACCTCCGTGCCCCGTTTAGTCTGTCCGCAGCAAGTTGAGCTGGGTCGGAGTAGCCCCAAGCTGGTAGGTTAACCCCCAGGCCCACTGGCAGCCAGGGTTGCTCCAACCCAGCAAAATGTGCTGCAATCCAGGGCACAAGTTCAAACATGGTGCCTGGGAGTGATAAACTCCAGTGCAATATGCACCAGAATTTATTGCCCCTAGCTATTAGCACATGTAGATGCACCCAGTGCCTATGTTTATAAGCAGGGATCCTGGTTTTCCCTAATAAAAAGAAATCCCCAATTTTCAGATTAAAAAAGTAACCAAAATCCACATTTTTTACCACAGGAAAATGTGGATTTTGGGTTACTTTTTAAATTTGGGGATTTTTTTTTTTATATCAGAAAAAACCAGAATCCTTGTTTATAAGCTTCTCCTCTGTATTCTGTTTTACTAGGCTCCTACAAACTCCCTATCCAGAATCCCATGCTTGTCTTCCTGTCTTTTCCTTTCCCTGAAGTGTCTTTTCCCAAATTTCCTATACTCACAAATGTGAAAATAAGGCTGCTTAGGCCATTTTTTATTATGTTCAGTTTTCTTGAGAAAAAAGTACTTATAATTCAATAATGCCTGCATTAGGAATAAGGTACACAGTGGTATTTCTACTATGAGCACATAGAAAGGGGAGGAAGGTCTGGATCAGCTGGGATGCAACTAAGCCATTTGTTTCAGAGGCAATGTAGATTTTTGCTTATTCTTCTTTTTCTTCTCCATAGCAGGTACATACAAGCATTACATTTTAATTGACCTAACCAAGGTTAGATCAATTTAAATGCCTGGGTGTGCAGGCACTCCCAGGGTTTGTGTCATCCTAAAAATGGTGCACCTTCTCTAAAGTTAGTTCACCTCAGATGAGATGGACTAACTTCAGATTGACTTGAGGTAACAGAATCTAAAATAGGTTAACCCAGGCTATTGAACAACTGTACATGTTCACAGCACAACGCTGGAGCTAGAAAAGCTCAGCCGTGCATTCCAGCCCTGGGGCTGGGCTATTTCTTCCACACAAAGACTCTGCCTGGGCTATTTTTAGCCTGCCCTCCACCCCGGACTACTTCCCCCTGAAGGGGCAATTCCTCCCTCCCCCCACTGACCCACCAGCCTGCTCAGACCCACCGGCCCCTCCTTTCTCTGATCCCTGTGAACACTTGTTTGCAACCAGGAAGTGCAATGTCCCTGTATGCAAGTTTTATTTGCATTCATAATAATCAAGTATGATATCCTTAAAAAGGCAGATGTAACCAGATTGTATGTAGTGCTGCACATATACAAAATATGTTTTATTTTAGACATAATTAACACAGCAATTAACACAGGAACAGATTAATATGTAGGATGTTCTTTCTTCTGAAATAAATTATATGGAGCAAAAATATACTTGGAGAATTCATAACAATCATCTCTAGTCTGTCCTCAGGCAGCCAAATGACATTTAAAATTAATTTTCTACTAAAAGTTTGGGTGATATATCCACTGCCAAACTTTTCAATATTTTGCTTAGGTATCCCAAAGGCAGCATAGTTGACCTAGGTGTTAATACAGAGTTTTAGTCAAATACTTTTGTGAATAAAAGTCCAGGAGAGTCAAAGAGAGTGAAGGAAAGGAATTATGGTACCTCAGTGCCTCAGGATAGAGCTAGTTCTGCCAATATAACACATAAATTACTGAATAGCTGCTTGTCAATCACAGACATTGTATGTTGTATACTGAAGCCTTTGTGAGATGCTTGGTCTTTTGTATTTATTCCCAGGACACATAACTCCCAGTTCATATCTGAGTTGATTGCTAATTTAGTTTTCCTAGATTCTAGGTCCAGAACACATCTATACAATGCATTAGTGATAAAGACTGCTACTTTATGTGAGCCGGTTTGCTTGAAGAAATGACTGAATCCTACTTAAAAGAAAGGACTGTTGATCATCTTTGGTGTCCTTGAGGATTTCAAGCCCAGGGTTCAGAGTTTTCTACAGATTTGTTACACTGTGTAAATCACCTACGATCAAATCAGTTAAAGGAAAAGCTTTGCTAAACATATGGTTCCAAAACAGAAAGGAATTGTTCTATTCTGAAGAGGTATCAAGTAGTGTCTGCTTTGCAGGTACATAGAAAAATCTGGGGAAGAAAGAAAATATTCCATTTTATTTTTACCTTGAGAAGTTAGTTATTTGTGGCCCTGGATAAATCCTGTGGCCCTTTGAGCTGGGAGGAAATGCTGATAGATGTACCTAACTAGATTGATTTCCTATAAGGTAGTCATTGTTATGTGATATTTCAGGATTCCTTGACACAACAAGTTTTCATCTCTGTATCTTAAGATAAAAATCATGATTAAATGGCAGGAAGAGGTTTCTATGT
Organism: Alligator mississippiensis; assembly: GCF_030867095.1. Taxonomy (NCBI): domain Eukaryota; kingdom Metazoa; phylum Chordata; order Crocodylia; family Alligatoridae; genus Alligator; species Alligator mississippiensis. Next base: position 63,614,361 of record NC_081825.1, read on the forward strand.
ATTTTTCTGACTCAAATAGTCTTGTATTTCTTTTCCATTGCAGTTGTCTCATAATAGAGCTTGAAGTTAAGGAAGTTAGTTTCACTGGTGTTGTTATTCCAGCTGGATTTGAAATTCAATTTAAAAATGAAGGGGGTAAGTGTGTGAGTGATAAAAAAGGGAGCAAAAGGGAAATGGAGCAAAGTTAAGAAAAGAAAAACAAAAAGGGGAGAGGAGAAACAGGCACAAAATGCTGAGGGGAAAGCTTCTGAAATATAAATATTTGTTGTTGTTGTTTTCTAAAATCATTGCAGGATTGTAAAAATAACCACTAGCATAATTTAGACAACCCTGGGACTTGATTTGAGTTATAGTAGTTTTTTCAGGCTGCCCTGTGGTCTGAAGCATTGCGCAAATTTTATTCACAATTATGTGCTATGGGCCATCGATCTTGAGATCCCCAGCTCCAGTCTGTATACAGGGGCTTACAACAGAGCTTTATGTGTCCTCCACCATGCCTATACTGGTAAAGATATGTTTTATGCAGAAAAGGGGTAGAATGGGAGTTAGGATTTTATCTGTACTATTTGGAATCTGAAATTGGATTACTTTGTTCTAAGTTGTTTGGTAAACAAAATTACTGTTCGGTCAAAGTCAGTTTGTTCTGACATCATGCTCATAATGTTATAACTAAAGCACATGTGGGTAGAAACATATGAAAAGTGAACTAAAATTTGTCTGCCATTTAGAATGTATTGTTCATCTTTAGCTATGGTATATGGAACAAATTTGGCTTTTTATTAGTTTTGGAAAGAACAACAAGAACAGATAGTAGATAAATACTTTTGTTTATTAAATCATCTGTAGCTGTGTATACACATTCAAATAATCTTGGATAATTGTCCTGGGTGTGTTCTCCTGGAAAAAAAAAATTACCCAGAGCCATGTGTTCAGACATTCAAGTGTTGAGCCCCTAAAGAGACCCTAAAGACTTTTCAATGCTAACAGTGTGCAGCTAGTGCCTTGTGTGCATATCTCAGCAAGCTCTGCAGGCTCCCTTAGTATTCCTGATGACAAATGGCAACAGTGCATAGGGCATCTCTGATTGGCTGACCCAGACTGCTCTTGGTGAGCCTGTATTTCCCTGCAGCACAATGTAGGGATTGTGAAGGAGATGTGTCCTACTCCCTGCATCTGCCTGGGGGAAAAACAGGTGGGGAGGGGAGGAGTAGGAGCAGGAGGATGCTGGTGGGCCATGTTCTCTTCTGAGAGAAGCCATAGCATATACAAACATTCATTCTCCAAGGGACTTATTGAACCCTGGTTGTTGTCAGGTTTTCTCCTGAAGCAGAATTTTTACTCTTTTACTCTAGGAGAAAAATCCTGATCATCTATATACTCATGGTTTTTCCTGGGAGAGCAGGTACTCTCCCAGGAGAAACTGAATCTCTTGATAAAAATCTCTGTTATCTGTAGATACTTAAATCTCCCTAGGAATACCAGAAATGGTTAATTTTGTATTGCAAATAGGTTGCACAGATAGTATTCTCTTGAGTACTGTATAAGTGTGTAAAATAAAATACTCCTAAATGACAGAAGGAAGCAGCCTCAAAGTTGAATCTAAAATAACAACCAGGAATTAATTCTACATTGTAAAAGATATATTACATTATGTTTTCAACAAATTTTTATGGACAGATGAAGAAATTTTACCAAGTGAAATGGGAACAGGCAACTTAGTGGTCTCCGCTGCTTCCTGATAACTGTTTTATGGATTCATGAATATCCCACAGTAAGTGGAAGCTAAACTACAATAAAAACATGTTCAGTGGCTATTCAGAAGGCTGAATTCCACTTCTGTTTTAAATATTGGTAAATAACATAATACCTTACACTTTTTTGCAAACTGCCCAAAAACAAATCTATGCACCTTTCTCTATCACGAAAGCAAGTTTCTGTTTGTTTAGCAGGATGAATGTAGTGATATCTGTTTATGTGAGCATTGGTTATACATTTTGGATATGTACAGGTGTTACATTTAGGTCAGCCTAACAAGGGTTAGGTCTATCTAAATGCCCAATCATACTGGTGTGCCCAAAAAATGGCACACCTGATCTAAGTTAATTTATCTGAGTAGGTGCACTAACTTAGATCAAGATTGCAATCTAAGAAAGGGTTAACCAAATCCCATGAATGCCAGTACAACCCTGGGGCTGTGAAAGCCAGCCACTGGCCCTCATCCTGAGGCTGCACTATTCCCACCCCTCTGACCCTGACTAAGCAATTTTTTTATTATAAATATGGTAAAATTAATAGAACGGACCTATTAAGATCTTTTATGGCTAGTCATTCATTGTTATGGAAATTTGTTTAATACAATAAACCATTCCCAAGCTGGAATAAATAAGTTCAGTCAAAACTGAGAAACGTGAGCTTTTGCATCTGTAACAATTTAAATTTGAGTAACCTTCCCTTTCTGCCTGGATAGCAGTTTTATAGCCACTTTACACTGATGTGAATGATTACTCAATATGTGGTTTTGGGTACCTAGACATTGTGATAGCAATTTTTTTCTCAGGAAAGAAAGGAAACCCAGGAGTACAAAGTTAGAAAGAAGTACAGAGTTAGAACCTCTCCTTCAACTGCACTCTCTTGCAGTTGATTTTCCTGTTATGATTCCCATCATTTGTCTCCACAATATGTAATTATCAGAGATGTACACACAGACAATAAAAATCTAATCTTCTTCCATAGCTATGTATATCCTTTCTGAATTTTTCCCTGTATCCATGATAAACTTTAAGAATATTCACGTATCACCAGTTATCCCTCAACTATCCTTATTCTACAATTAGCTAGAGCACTTTTGTATAATTCAGGGGAACCATTTATCAACATCTTCTCCAGTGTAGCCACCATAATCACACTGCATGGCCAAACATTTCCAAGGGATATATAAGCCTAAATCAGAATGCACAGAGGTAATTTCACGATGTTGAACTGTCAAAACCAACAAATTTCTCTCTCTTTTTAAGTACAACAGTACTTTAAATGTAGAAAAGCTGATGAGAAAAAAGTTACCTGCTCACCTCAGCTCTTTCAGTGACTTAAGCATTCTTGGTGTCCTGCACAGACCAAAATGACAATAGATAAAGATACAAAAATTAGAGTGAATAAAAATAATAGAACAGAATGGAGATGGAAAAAAATAACAGAAAGGACCTAAGAGGTGGAGGGGGTAGAAAGGGAGAAAAGGAGGAGGAGAAGAGACAGAGAAAGAAATAACTGGAGTGAAAAAATTGGAGAGAAGAAAAAAGTGACTATAAAAAGGAAAAAGTAAAATGATCACCATAGAACAAGGTCATTCAAGCTAGAGAGTCCCAGAGGTAATCCAGATAATGTGTTGTATTCCTCTTTCTATGGGCTGATGCTGAATGCAAGTAGGTAAGTAGTAAATTATCTTTCCAGTAAAGAATCATATTCTACTCCTTGCCAGGTACAAAATCTGCATTGACATTAATGGCAGTTTTACAGCAGGGGAAAAAAAAAGTTAAATTTTCAGTCCTGGTCTACAGACCCTATCTAAGTGTGCACCTTCAACAGCCTTAATCAAGAATTTTGAAGAAAGTATGAAGAAAATACTTCTTCCAAATTAAAACAAATACTCCTAAAACAAAAATGTTGATAAACTGTCTGCACAACATATATTAGGTTCAGAAACTGTTAAATAATAATAATATATTTTATTGTAACAAGTCCCGATATAGCATTATTTTAAAAAAAGATGAGACACCATTCAAGCAATATGGTGAGCACTAAGCTTGCTACTGAAACAATAAGCCTACAACTAGATGTAGTAGGACAGACTGACTTCAGCCAATATATGCCTTACCCATACTTTTTGGTTTAACCTATATTTTGATTGTAGACATAGATTCTAATGTTTTAAAAGTTCACAGACTAACAGTATTCATTATTAGTATCAGTCATGTATATAGTGCTAATACCTAGTGACCACATCCAGGTTGTTGTAGTTCCAGTGTGCTCTACATAATAGAAAGAAGATATAAAATATTCTTTGCCCCACAGAGTTTACAATCTAAGATATAACAAGTGCATGTAGCATTCAAAAGGCATGGAAAGTAGAAAAGATAACAAAATTGAAAGAGTTTCTACCATACGTTAATTGTATATAATATGTAGCCAATCAGCAACAATAGCAACTATTTGGTTGCTAAGTTTTCAAAAACAATGTGAGTTTATTAATATGCTTTCTCTAATGAAATATTTCTAGATAATCTAATTCCATCTGTACAAAATATGCACTTGAAAAACAGATTGTGTATAGTTATATACAGTATGATTATGCTATGCAGTGAAAAGACAAAGAAACTACATTTACATAAAGGACATGAATATTCATTTACTTCAAAATGGCAAGCGAGGAACCTTAAAAAAAACTGTTTTCGTGCCAGCATCTGGATACTTATGATTGTAAGAAACCATTGTGTTAGCCTGTACAATACCTATTGTATTTCTTTCAAATGTAACAGGGTGTTATCCTTTATGTATAAAACTTAGCTAAAAATGCAGACATTTCCAAGAAAAACAACAGGAATGATTTGTTGTCTTTTATTGTAAAGGAAAGCACTACATACATTAAGATACTTGTAAAGTAACCAACAATCATGTCTTATCTGGAAAAGTGCTCTGTTCTAACTAAAAAGCCACTCCAAAGGATCTAATAGTGTGATTAAAAAGAAGATTGTTTGTAATGATATATATTATATCTGTATTCTACAAAGGACAAAAAAGTCTTCAAAATACTTTGAACAGACCTGCTTGTAGCTGTTCTGTTATAATGTCTACTAAAAAAAGGGAACACTAAGTGACAGAATAGAGCTTTAATATGCAAAATGTCATTTAAAAATGGCTGGCAAATTGCTGGCTGTCACGTATGACAAATACATGCTTTTAGTTTTACATTTCCCAAAGTTAGGGTGAAATTGTTCTGATGGAGACATGACCATTACTTCAATAAAGCAGAGAGTCCAGTTCTGTCACTTAGTGAATGTCTCTCCTATTTTCTCAGTGCTCTGGAAATACAACACTGTTCATTTACCCCTTACCCCCAACTTATTTTGCACACACCAAATCTGGAAATAAGGTGATGAAGTTTGTCCAGGGGCATAACTAACAGGGGTGTTAGATTGAGGAGCAGATGGTAACAGCCTTCTTGTGTAGCCCAATCAGTTAAGGCACTCATCCAGGCTACAAGGTATACATCTCCAGGCCTCCTTCTGAAGCTGCCCTGCTGTGTGGCTAAGAAAGAGAGATATGTGAGGCCAGGAGGAAAAGAAGCAGCTAGAAGGGATGTGTGTCTGGGCAAGATGGCTACTCTGGAAAGTTTATCTTGGGTTCTATTGTGGGTACTTGATCCAAAGAGGCAGACACTGAGGTACAGTGGTTCAACTTCAATAAATAAATAAATAAATAAAAGCCCTGGAGAGAAAACTGGTTAATGCCTAACCTGCAGCTTGTTGGTTAGTGTCACAACTCAGTGATTTTCGAGCCTTGGCACGGTGGAATTTTCCCGCCACATGAGAGCCTCTTGCAAAGTAAAAGTTTTCTGTTGCAGCAGAAAACCCCCGGTGCAAGAGAGTTCCCGCCATTTGAATCCAAATTTGTGTCCCGCTATTGGCCAGTTCTAAATTATTCCTACATGGTAGCTAGTAATTGGCTTGCTAGCCGTTTAAAATTTCGGGCGACTTCTGCCCAAGTTGGAGAACTTTGAGCATGCTGCAGAGTGCCTCTGGAGAGATCTGACTCGTGGCTGAGCTGATCGATAGACTGATCACCTATCGATTCTTCTCCCCGTCGCCGAGTGCAATCCCAGACGTATCCTTTTCCCTGTCGGCCTGATTTCTGGACGGACATGCTGGCCTGAGCCCTGCCAGCTGGAACAACTAATGTAGTTGTTCAGATGACCGGACCATTTTCATCGCAACCACATGTGACGTAAGTAAAGTTTTACAACTATAAAGCTTTCTCGGCCTCTCTATTCACCAGCCCGCCCGACGAACGAGCAATTATTAAATCACCTCGAGTCGGCTTTGGCCGTCCGAGACATGGCGACGAGGATGGGATCTAAGGGCACAGTGACAGAGAAGAACCTAATTGGGTGCTGCCCCTGGCGCACCGGGACCCGCCACGTAGAGAATGCCAACGATCTATGGGCGCATATTGCTTACCACCAGGCGGTAGAAGGGGATGAAAGAAATATTGATGGTTACTTCTCCATAAAGAGAGAAGAAGCCATAGTGAAGGAATGGAGAACTAAGCTATCCCTTGGGGAGTTCGGATGCATAATGGGGAGCGACCGGGTCTATTATTGACCCCTGGAGGAAACCTCAACCATATCCTTAGCCGGGGTGAAAGCGCGAAAAGCAGAGAAGCTGACGCCCGCTCAAGAGTTCGCTCAATGCATCCGATACTTAAGGGAAGAGGGGGAATCCACCCCCACGGACTGGTTCAACTGTCCGGATTTGGTGCCTGAGTCGCGGGGTCATGAGCTCCTCGTTCAGCTCTGGGAGCATTTGGAAACTAAGGGCCGTCATGTGCCGAGATGGGGTTTAACTAAATGGAAGAAGGGAAAAATGAGGAATGTGCTGTTCCAAACAGTAGCGGGTCTACTAAGGGAATACGCAAATTTAGAGGCACAGATGCATACGGCGGGTAAGGAGTCGCTGGAGCGGACAGCAAAAGGCTCCGGAGCAGCGCGTATCAATAGCGCCGGCCGCATGATGCCGCTGGCAGAAAATGATGCCGAAAGAAGCGCGAGCCATCTGGGGAACCCGGAAAAGAGGGGCAGAGCTCCAGAAGACCCGGCGGGGATCCGCCTAGCGACTCCGCCCCCTGAGGTGACATCGTTCCCAATGGCCCAGCCTCCTTGCCACAAGGAGGGGGCAATGGGAGGAGAGATGTACCCAACGCTCCCAGACAAAGAATTTAACTCTTTCTCTACCGCAGCTCACCCGATAGCTGTGATGAAGCATGTTGCGGATGAAGATGGTGCTACACGTACCACTGTTATCTCACGCACATGCACCCGACCAGAAATTCAAGAGCTTTGCAGGGAATCTAAAATAAGATCAGAAGAAACCTTGGCAATGTGGTTAGGACGGTTAATAGTGGAATTTGCATCTGACACCTTAGACAAAGAAGAAGCGAGTGCCTTGACCCGACAAGCAGCGTGGAGCGGAGGACGTGCTACCGATTTGAATGTGGTCACAGACAGTGCCCACTGGCCCATCCCGCTCGCGGCGCTCGTAGTGGGACAGGTAACCCACAAATTTCACACCTGGCACGAAGGTCGTCCACAGAAGGCTACTGCGGAGCAACTCCTCCTGGCTATCGTTGGGGTGTCATATCTCTCATGGAGCCCGAGAACAAATCCAATGGGACTAACCGCTGTGCAATGAAAAGAGAGATGGGCTCATCGCCACCTATTGGACCCTGGGGCAATCCCAACGCCCTTGGAAGCTATAGATGCCTGCGTGGAGGTATATGGAGGAGCAAATGCCGTTACACTCCGACTCTTCTTGAACCCAATGGCAGGTCAACCGGTGGGAAATCTCTTAGGCCATCTCCCACGTCTACAAGCACTTATGAGGCAAGGTGAAGAAGTTTCTGATAATATAAGGGACCGACCTTCAGCATACCCAGCCGAAACACTGAGACCTAGACGGCAAGAGTACCCCCCCCCGGCGAGAGCTAGGGTGGTCACCTCCAGGAACCCTGAAGGAAAGAACCCTGAAGGAAAGAACCATGTTTGGTTTTCTTCTCTCCCGCACCGGACTTACAAAATCTCAGTTGCGAGTTTTGGGAGAATGAACCCAGGCTCGTCTGGCCGAAGCATTAGGATTTAAATTCGAAGACCCATCAAAAAATGAGTAATGGCCGGCGGCTCCGCCGGCGGCCTTCTCCAGTTCAGACCTGACCCTACTGATTCTCGACCATATGCCGAACTCACTGTTTACAACCCTACCGATCCGGATGACCAACAACAAGCATTCTTCCTTCTCGATACTGGAGCTCAGACCAATGTGATTACCTCAACGATACCTCACCAAAAGACCACCAAAACGATCAAGGTACAAGGGCTTAACGCTATCGCCGTCACAACGAAGGTCAAATTTTGGGTCCAAGGCCACCGATACCCCCTAGAGGCTGTCCTAGGGGGCATCAACATTTTAGGGATCCCAGGGGTAAAAGCACTTGACCTTAAGGAAGAAGTGCTACAGGTATTACCCATCATTATCCCAGAACAGGATTGGCATCAACCAACGCTTCGTAACAACTCCACCTGGCGATATCGACCAATCCCGACTAAGGGTTCTCTAAAGCAGTCCCTTACTGACCTCCTGCGGTGACTCAAGCAACGAGGCTGCATTAAGACTGTAACTGCCAGTATCTACCTGTCATCAGGATGGGGAGTTGCGAAACCTGGGAAACCTGAGGAAGCCTGGCTAGTTGTAGACTATAGAGAGGTTAACGAAAGGTGTCACGTACTTCAACAACCTAATCCTTCTACTCTGCCACAATGTATGTTTGAGATGGCACAGTTTCAACAAAGTAAGTGGGTCGGAGTCACGTTGGAATTAAAAAACATGTTTTTTTCCATCCTGATAACTGACCCGGAAGGAATACTAAATATGTGTATTGACAGCATTATGTACAGGTGGACGGTTTGTCCACAAGGATATCGCAACGCTCCATCACTAGCCACTGGTGCCATGAATAACACCCTAAAGAACTTTCAAGCCTCACACTCTCTTCCCTCAGAGGAGGCATTGAAAATTTAGAGTTATGTCGACGACATCGCCGTCATGGGTCGTGATAGTTCCGTAGTTACTAGTATAGTTAACCAACTAGTCGCTCACCTCCAGAGTGAAGGATGGACGATTAACAAGGAAAAGTCATGCCTACATCCTGTAGATGACATTACGTTCCTTGGTACTCGATACATCGGTTCCATCCACCATGGAATTTTGCATGATGGTCCTAACATTGATCCATTAAAAACATTCTTCCCTACTACCAAGAGGTACTTTCAACTGCTTTTGGGTCATTTGAATTGGTATCGGCATTATGTTGGACCTAGTGATTTGGCACTCCTCACCAAATTGCAGCGACAGATCAGTAACAAATCCCAAAAGTCCACGCCCTGGACAAAAGGAGATCAGCAGAACCTGCTTCGCCTGCTAGCCAAGGTTAAAGATACACAACTCCATGCCATCAATCTTGGTGAGTCACTTACCATAACCCTCGGGTTCCCCACCAACCACGTGTGGGCTGTTGCACATAACCCTCACGATAAGCTAGTATATACAGCCCATAAGACGCTTCAAGCGGCACAACATCGATATGGAGCTGTAGGAAAAATCCTCCTAGCTGAACAGCTAGTGGAACCTTTAGCAAGGGGGCATGGGATGTTACGCGCTCCCGGTGCCACATTGTTACCCTTGCTGGATGCGAAAAGAGTTGACCCACATTTTCAGGGGGAGTCTAAGACCTGGAATATGCTAGTGCTTACCCACCATTACAACTGGCATTGTTGGAGGTTGGAAGACACGGTACCTGATCCAAGCCCGGAAGATGAGGAGAAGGTCCCTACATTGTATGGAACTTCTGCCCCGGCATGGATGGCCTCAGATGGAACCTCCTGACGTGGCGGAGGCTATGGGTATTATTGCAAAGCTTGTAACGATAGGGAAATATTTCAAGCCGACCCAGATGATAATTCGGCCCAAAAATGTGAATTATTAGGATTCCTTAAGGTACTAGAACATTGTCTGACACATCATAATGATACACTTCCCATTCCAATCATCACCATTGATTCACAATACATTTATAAAATTCTTACCGGTACAGCTTTTCCCTCCGAAAATTTGAATGATTGGCAAGACATCTGGGAAACATTAACTAAATTTGTGCGCCTCCCGTTGGTTAGGCACACTAAATCCCATCGTCCAGATACCGATCCAGTGCATGAGGTAATTGATAAGTTCTTAGAAGATCCACTCCGAACCAACATAGTCTTGCCTATCACATCTACCTCCAGTCCTGAAGTAAATCCATTCCTCGCATGGCTTCATGAAAATTGGGGTCACCCGGGACAACGAGCTTGCCATCAACGTTGGTGCCGAACCCTTACGGAGCCGGCCTCATACGGAGCTCAGCGTGATTGGGAAAAGGTAGCTCAGGCCTGTGAGATATGTGCAAAAGAAAAGTGCCACAGAACCAAACATCAGCTCAGAGCTTTCGATTCTTCACAGTTTCAGGCAGGAAAAGTTTGGCAGGTAGATCTGCTAGGACCCCTCCCAGGGTCTAAGCCTCCAAATAAAGGATTAGTTGTTGTTGACTTGGGAACAAGACAGTTACAAGTTATCCCCCTACGGAAAAGCAATGCCACTGCTGTCATTTCTGCTTTAACTGCTGTATTTGCTACCTGGCAACCCCCTCATGAGATTCAGTCTGATGGAGGACCCCCGTTTAATTCTAATGCTCTGGACAAATTTGCTCATCTACATAATGTAGCCTGGCATCTTCATCTGCCGTACCGCCCGCAGTCCAACGATGTTGTGGAAAGACACATAGGCCTGTACAAAGAACAACTTCGCCTCCGGGGAGGAGGGACGTTTAAAAACTGGACTAAATTCAATCATGATGTTCTCATCTCACTGAACACTGCTAAACCATTATGGGACGAAGCTAATGTCCAGAAACCTCCACCTTGGGAGCCCAAGTTCCAACCAGACGAGTTAGTATGGATTTCAATACCACACCCCCATCAGTCTCATCCACAGGTTCACAAAGGGACCGTTCAGCGGTCGGGACAGTATCCTAATACCTATTCTGTCCAATTAGAAGAAAAGCCCGATCGTCCTCCTATTATCGTTCATCACAACTGGATGACCCGCCATTCCAACGTTCCCCCAGTATCCTTACAGTAAATCCAATTATGAGTCTTTTTGTTTTGTGTTGTTGTTTTCTTTCTTCACAGGTCTAACCCCAGAAAAGTAATAATCCACAACCGCCCGATTGTGAGATTCATCGAGCACCAGACTGCAGTTCGTTCAAGTCAATAGAGTGATGGTTGTGAAGGAGACACTGAGACGGCGAACATCCATTTGCTCAGGACTTACTATAACACTATTCACTCTCATTTTATTAAGTATTTTATTGACACTGTCTATTAGTAGGAGAGGACGAACTGACTACCAGACGAGGAGAGTCCCAAGCAGATGTTCTCCAATCAGACGATGATCAACAGTTGTTGTTATATGTTCAAAGTTATTGTACTTTATAATTTGTTAAAAAGACCGGTCTATCAAGTTGTTTGTTTATGTATATATATATTTTACTGGTTGTTAAAGCTTTGCCAGGTCAGTGAATCCTGAAACAAAGATGCCGTATGATGTGCTCATGTGTCTAAAATTCCAGTTGTGCCGTCAGCAAGGGGGCATGTCACAACCCAGTGATTTTGGTGCCTCGGCACGGTGGAATTTTCCCGCCACATGAGAGCCTCTTGCAAAGTAAAGGTTTTCTGTTGCAGCAGAAAACCCCCGGTGCAAGAGAGTTCCCGCCATTCGAATCCAAATTTGTGTCCCGCTATTGGCCAGTTCTAAATTATTCCTACATGGTGGCTAGTAATTGGCTTGCTAGCCATTTAAAATTTTGCGCGACTTCCGCCCAAGTCAGAGAACTTTGAGCATGCTGCAGAGTGCCCCTGGACAGATCTGACTCGTGGCTGAGCTGATCAATAGACTGATCATCTATCGATTCTTCTCCCCGTCGCCGAGTGCAATCCCAGACATATCCTTTTCCCTGCTGGCCTGATTTGTGGACGGATGTGCTGGCCTGAGCCCTGCCAGCTGGAACAACTAGCGTAGTTGTTCAGACGACTGGACCGTTTTCGTCGCAACCACAAGTGACATAAGTAAAGTTTTACAGCCATAAAGCTTTCTCGGCCTCTCTATTCACCAGCCCGCCCGACGAACGAGCAATTATTAAATCACCTCGAGTCGGCTTTGGCCGCCCGAGACAGTTAGAACACTGTGCAAGCAAGCTGGAGAGACACAAGGTCAAATCCCTTCTGGGTGAGGAAGGCCCAGGATCTGGATCTCTGCAAACCACTCAGCTACTGGGGCTAAAGCACAATGGGACTACAATTATGTCCTCCATCTAACATCTGTTAGTCTTGGATGTTTGCTGGGTGAATGTTGTGACTCAGTGTAGAGCTACATACCGTAGAGCTTACTGTATGTGCTTGGTAGTCATGTCAATGCCTGTGCATCCACACTGTGAAGACTAGAATCATAAACCATTTATGATTGCAAAACATGCCATTATGTAGCAGCCATTTGGGTAAATAAAGTGAAATAGGTTATTGGCCCAACTAGCTCTACTTTTTATCTCTCATGTTAAATGGTTACTGTTTAAATTATAGATTTTCTAGAATATTGTAGTTAAAACAGAGCCCTCAGCCATGAACAGGATATCTACATCAAAAATATATTAATAAAAATATTACAGATTGTATCTCTCTCTCTTAAAGATGCTACAATTTACAATAGTTTTCATGACATTTTTTTCTTCCTTGGTTAATAGACAGTAATTTCAATTCAGAAATCTCAGAAATCTGCAGAAAGTAAAACAAAACTGTATTCAGAAGACAGCCATGGAAAAATGTGGCCCAACTCATATTTGTTTTTATATATACACATATATATACATATACATATATATATATATATACACACATATATATACACACATATGCATATATATATCATTATATACATATATAACTATATAAACTTGAGAACATTTAATGTTACAAATTAAATAACATTTTATTGTAAGCAACTAACTTTCCATACAGTAGGATTAGAAATGATAGCATAGATGTGTTAATAACCTTATATTACATTTCTCTGTGTGAATGATGAGGATAACTTAACTTTAACAGAGCATGGCTATCTCCAAAGAAACTATTTAACTAATTACTTATTTACAATGTCCAGCCATAGGACTACCACCTGGATGATGTGAATTGGCCTCAATTACAGCTGACTTAACCATTCAGGATCAGTCTTTGCCAGTTTCTATTCAATTTCACTTTAAGCTACTCATGATTTAACCTACCTGAGTACTACATGAGTTGCCAATAATGAGAAGAATTACTACATTAAAGCAATTATTAAGAATAATTTTAAATATGAAGACAATATTAAACATATGATTCCACTGGAATCATAAAGAAATCAATGAATGGTCTTAAATCTTGTGCATTTTGATACTACACCAAAGTATCAATTCCTCTTCCAGCCACAGTAATGCATGAGCATGCAGCTCTCTGTAAAGGTTTTATAGTATAATTTAAATGTTCTTACAGTATGGAGCAAGTTCTTGAAATGATGAACCTTTATCTCTGTTTATCTTCATCTTTAAATTAGATTACAACTTTACAAGCTAGTCTGAGCAAGGAGCAGAGTATAATTGTGTTGACCCCAAGATGAACAGCAGGAAGCAGATTGTACAACACACACACACACACAAATCACATGGTCTGTCTACTGATTCTCTCTAGTGCTGGATGGGAGGCTTCTCCAACTAGATTGCTTTCCAGTTTGCATTGACTTTGATGTATTTGCTGCGGAATTGATCTCCATCCACTTCTCCCCATCTATATAAAGCTAAAGATTAGCAACCCAGGGAAAGTTCCTTTCCCATCTTGCATAAACTTCCACTGTGAAGACCTCTACCTTTAGAGACTCTGGTGTAAGACATTTGGAATTGATAGTTTTGTTATCCAGAGGTTTATATTACAGGGCGCTGAACAGTTAATGCTCAGAGTTTGAATGAATAAAATTTATTCTTGGCTCTACGTAATCAGTGAACATACTCATGATGCCTGCATGTGTAAGGGGACTTCTTACATCCATTTATTCTCTGCAGGGGCATTAATGCACTTATTAAGAGTAAGAACTCTTTCATATGTAATACTTTAAGTGACCAGAAAAGGCATACATTTCTGGGTAAATAAAGAAATGATTTTTCCCCATGTTCAGCCAAAACTCTTATCTTCTAGTAAATAGAATTAATTCAGCCAAAGAGTCCTCTTAATCAAGGTTTTCTTTGCCTCCTCCATACAAGTCGGTCATTAGCTTGAATGGTACCAACAGATAAAATTTGTATCTAGTCATGGCTCTAAGTTCCAAGTCCTTGCAGGATTCATTGATTTGTAATTGAAGAGCTAACAAATGAACTAAAATGTTATCTTCTATACCAATAATTTCAAGGCTTGTATGTGCAGCAAAAATGAGCTGAATAGATTGAAAGTTCCAATTGTTTCTAAACTAAGATGATTCCTTAGCTTGATGGTATTGTCAACTCTTTTTTTCTTGAGAATTTAAGAAATACATAGATGCAACATGACATGACCCTGTTGGAGAAGTATGAGCCTGATTGACTCTGGCAAGACAAAGACAGATGAATTGGTTGCCTTTCGAGGAATAATTGCCTACTTTGCCAAGACTTTTCTTGAGTAAGCATCACGTTACTCTAAATTCATTTTGCTTCCTTTGTGTTATCAAAGGTTACATACACACATGCACATAATTATGTGTATGCACATAACCTGTGTATGTAAAGGCACTCAAATGTTGAGTCCCTGAAGAGTGGAGAGCTTGCAGTGCCGACAATGTGCTGTCAGGGGAAGACTTGTGCACATATTGCAGCATACTCTGCTGGTTCCCTTAGTCTACCTGCTGACAGATGGCATTAGTGCATAGGACAGCCCTGACTGGCTGACCCAGACTACCCATGGTCAGCCTATATTTTCCAGCAACACAATATGGGGATTGTGAAGAGGGTGTGTTCTTCTCCCTGCTGCAGCAGCAGAATTCAGCAAAGAATATACTGTTTCCCTGGGAGAAATGGGAAAGAGGGAGGGCAGGAGAATGCTGGAGGGTCATGTTCTCTTTTGAGACAAGCCATAGCATGTACAGACATTCAATCTCCCAAGAGAAACTCTCCAGAGATTGATTTAACCCTGGTTGTTCTTGGGTTATTTTTTTCCTGGAGCAGCCATTTTTAGTCTACGAGAAAAATCCTGAGTGAAATGTACACTCATGGTTTCTACCAGGAGAGCAGAACTCTCCCAGGTGAAACTGAATATCTGCATGAGGCCTTTAAGTGGCCTCTGTGTTCTCAGTGGCACTTCTTGTGGAAACAGGTAAATAAATATCATTTTTTAAATCCATGACCAATAGAAAACATTCCACTTTGCCTGCCTCAAGCAAAGAGACGTGGTAAGATTTTCTCAGAAAGCCAGAAACCATATCTGAACTCAAGTGATCTAAAAAATAAACTATGAGGTTTTTTAAAAAAATCCAAGTTTATAACCAAAAGAGGAAAAGACTATAACAGAGGGTAAAGTATGGTATTATTAATACAAGTAGGATCTTGTCATTGATTCAATCAGACTAACGTGTTCCATAGAAAATATTTTCAACTTGAATTTTCTTGAAATGTCTGATGAGCCTAGCCTGTAAGATTAATTATACAAAGAAGCATGTAAGATTAATTATACAAAGAAGAAAGAATATATTGCTTAGCAATATAGAAATTTTAATTATACTTCCCTTGTGGTATTTATGATACAGACTGAATAAAAAGGTCCAAAATGTACTCTCTCTTTCCTTACCCCTATTTTTCATTAAAGTGTTTCCTGTCTCTATATCCCCATTTAAATTTTGGAATTTTCTTTTCTATTTCTCTGGATTAGCAAGCAAAGATTTTTTTTCTCCTAAAAAACACATGCATGTTGAATTCAAACCATCTATCTCATTAGCTGTCACTTCTCTTTAGTCCTCTATATTTGTGGGACAGAATTGCTCATTCTTGTCTTAAGGTAAGAGGGTGATTATTCCAGGGTGATCACCCATGTCTGTGTTACTGTCTACACATGTGTTGTGGTGGAGTAAATAACTCCACCATAGGATCATAAGTTGTAGCCATGTTGGTCTAAGGACATAGGCAGACAAGATTCTTTGGGTAAATCTGATATCTTTACCCAAGGAAGAAAAACTCCCATGAATTGCACACAGCTGGTTATGACATATCACCTCTCCCTCTAACCTACATGGGACATCCTCAAACAATTGCAACCCATACTAGAAGGAGACCCAATTCTTAAAGATATCTTCCCAGAACCACCCATCCTAGCCTTCAAACAAGCACTGAGCCTTGCTAACCTCATCACCAGAAGCAAACTTTCTATGGCCCAAACCACACTGAATGGATCCAGACCATGCCATGACAAGAAATATAATACCTGCCCCCACAATTACTACACCCCACAACAGAACCATCAACATTCCTGGATCTTATAGCTGCACCCCTAGATATGTCATATATCTCATCCAATGCACCATATGCCCTGATGCAAAATGCATAGGAGAGACCAAACAAAAACTGAGCACCAGAATGAACGCATACCAGAAATCTATTAAAGACAAGAATACCCAGTTACTGGTGGGGCACATTTCTCACAAGAAAACCACTCTTTCTTCAATCTCTCAGTTGTAATCCTCAAAGGGAATTTACAAAACACTTTTCACAGATGACCCTATGCACTTCACTTCATCAACCTCTTGGTTACAAAAAATCATGGACTAAATATAGACATTGGTTTTATGACACATTATAATTTGCCTGACATCTGACTCCCCAGGTACCTATCCACTATGTACCTGCTACATTCCTCCCCACCTCCCACCCCCACTGAATTCGCAATTTACATCTTCACTGACTAGCTTTCTTGCACACATATCGGCCTCTGGCTTCTTTACTATTCGTTCCATTCAGGAAGAGCACACAGCAACTGCAGATGATTGCTCAGCCTGACAAAGGGTATTTCCAACTATTGGAGTTGGTCTAATAAGAAATATCAGATTTACCCAAAGAAATGTGTCCACCATAGTATAGTACTTGTGTCAGGAAGTACTATTCTATGGCAGAGTTGTGTTGCAATAGGTGTGCACATGTAGATGGTGATGTTTTACTGCAGAGCTAATTAGTCAGCTTCACATTAAAGTGTCTCGTGTAGAGGCACCCTAGGAGTTGTAGCAAAGAGCAGTCTCTCAAGTGTGATTCACTATTTCCACCAAATGACTTACTATTAATCCTTGCTTCTGCCACCCCTAAATGAGTTTCTGTGACAGGAACAATTTTGTAGCAGTTTACAAAATGCTAAACATCCGGAATCCCAATGGACTGAAATGAGGCATAAGGGTTCCTGGTAACTGATACTACTGTTCCTGGTACTACTCTGAAGATTCAGGCCATTAATTAATGTTGAAGAGCTTGTTCAAAGAGGGACTCAAGAATGTTTTCTGCTCCTTTTGAGCAAAAAAAAATTCCTAACTGAAGTGAATGTTGCTTCACCAAGACTGAACTTTTTCTAAAGTCTGAAGCTACTTTGTGGGTAACGGTGGACCTGTTAAAATCCTAAAATATAGTCTTTCAAAGTGTTAATAAGAACTGCCCTTCATAATGGGGTGTATGGCTTACTGTACATGCTTCTAAACATGTAGATTGAAAAACTAAGCAGAACAATTCAAGTACAGTTTATTTGGAATCCAAATGCCTTCTTAAAATAATATATAATGATATAAACCCAAAGTAAAAAATATTACTATATATTCACACATCTTAAAATCATATATCACACTTAGAATAAGAATCTAACATGAAAATTATAGCTATGGGTTGCTTGGATTTTTCTCAAGTTGTGCTTAGGCTGATGTGAAAATATAACCCTCTTCAAATATTAATTTCTCTGTTTAATATTACATTTTATACACGCTGTAGTAGTTCTCTACCCAAGTTGCATTCATCTGACATTCTTTGCATTTCACCCTTCCCACTTGGTGTGTCTGAATTCACAGACACATTTGCATTTAGTGCTTCTGTTCAGGCCATTCTTCTTACATGTTCTACCATTGGAAGTAGAGGATGTAAATCTAGAATTCTTCCATGAAATATTATTATATTAATTATGAAAAAGAGAAAGTATGTATATATGCATATATATTGTTCTGTTGTATTAAGACAGTTTTTATTTCTTAATTTTGCTTTATTTTACTCACACTGGTCTACTAGATCCTGAATTTAACCTGAACATTACTGACATGTCAAAAGTTGTTTTTTTTCCAAAATGACAGTACTGTGCCAAATCCAGTTATTAGAAAAATTCAATAACCCCCCCCAAGCCTTAGAGAAACCCATCACAATTATTCACCCTTCACATTGATGCCTGTGCATAGTTATGCATAAAATGCCAAGACATAGACCTTGTCAGAAGTATTTAGTATTTGGTGATTCAAATAGACCAGGGCTGTCCAAATGATGGCCCACAGGCTGCATGGAGTTCTCGGCTCCCACTCAGCCATCACTGCCCCTATTGCTCTTGGTAAAGCTAACCCTGGAATCTCAGAGCTCCTGTTCCCTCCCCCTGGCTTCTTTTATATGCCCCCACCCCCTGGAGTAAGGCAATATGGCACAGTATGATTTAGCATGTAGTGTTAGGTGAGCCAACAGCCTGGAATGCCTGTGTGGTACAGAGCCCACAGGGAGACAAAGGGAGGCAGGATCCTGCAACACACAGGAGAGTGTTTACCTACATGTGAGATGCAGCAGGATGGGGGAGTACTCAACCTAGTACACCCACACAGTGTATGCAGCCAGGGGGACTAAGGACCCCTGCTAGGGCTGTCCCTGTCCTTTGGAGCCCCCTCAGATACACCCATGGGCCACATGGCCCCCAACTATTTTGAAATAGGACAGCTCTGAAGAAGAGTTCAATTAAAATATCCATTGATCTTAGCAAATGTGAAAAATAAATGTATGAAAAGTAAATGAAAGCAGTTACTACATTTTCTTCTGTTTTATAAAAGGAACTGTAACAAAGCGATCCTCTTTAATTAATGGGATCCTATGTTTAAGTGGTAACAAGGAACAAGTTAATCTTAAGCTCTCCTTGTAATAGACAGAATCTCTGCAAAATTTCAGCTGTTTCTTTTTTCTCCTCTCAGGGCAAATGATGCATGCATGTGCACACATGCACACACATATGCACATATATTTGCAGCTGTGAAGGGAACCTGGGAGGGACCCCAGAAATTACTCCTTTTCGCAGAGAAACCCACGGATTCCCCACTTTTGCAAAGAGCTCTGCAGGCTGGTTGAGCTCCAGCCTGCAAGAGCTGTTTGCAAACAGGGCAGGAAACCCCCAGCCCTGCCCAGAGGGGGAATGGCAGGGCCTGAGGCTCTCAGTCAGTCACATATCAGGGCTCAGCTAAGCCTCGCTCTTTGCTTCTGGAGCCTGTGAGGTAAGTGGGGCTTCCAGGGGCTGGGGGTCCCTCTGGCAGGGCTGGGGAGTTGAGGGTCATGTCTGGGGGCACCAGCAAGCCTGGCCAGGAGCCAGGAGTCAGCCTTGGCTCCACCCAAGCAGGCAGAAGCAGTGGAGTAGCCAGCTCCATGGTGCTTCTGCTGCAGCTGCCTGCTGTTCTGGGCACAGAGCTGTAGACTTGGGTCCCTGGCCCCATAGCCCTGGCAGCTGGGGACCCTCTCTGGCAGGGCTAGTTTCAGAGGATGTGGGTGGGGGGAAAGAGGAATGAATAGGGCAGGGGGGGCTGTTGTGGGGCCAGTGAGGGGCACCAGTAGAACTGGGGAGGCTTTGGGGGCAATGAAAGGCACAAGCAGGGCTGGGGAGGGGCTTTGGGGGAAGTGAGGGGCACCAGCAAGGCTGGGGGGGGGGTTGGGGGTGTGAGGGGCACCAGCAGTGCTGGTAGGGCTTTGGGGGGGTTTCAATTTTAATAATTGATTGGGGGGGGGGTATCAGAGAATTTGTGATTTTTTTTGTCAGAGAATTTATTATTTTTTTATCAGAGAAAACCAGGATCCCTGCTGATGAGATCTTAAAGAGGCATTTGTAAAACTACCTGTCTCTCCTCTTTTCCTTGTATCAACTGCAGTGCAAAAGAAAGGGCATGACTTTCACTAAATAAGTGTTATCACAATGTATCACTGTAAAAAAGATACAATATCTGCAGTAATGAAAGTACCAGGGGCAGATATGGGGTGGGGAGAAGGGAAGGGTTCAGTGGTGCAGATTCACCGCCCCTCCCTTTTGATCCCTGGAAGGGGCAGTGGCAGTTCTATTCAGGCAGTGCTGAGAGAATTAATAGATTTCATGGCTCATTATTGTCTACCTGGTTCCTGTTAAGCTCTCTCTATTCCACAGGTGTTATAAAGCCCCTATCCTTTTTAGTAATATTGTTCCACTATTCAAACTATCCTTTCTTATGTAATTTTGCTCTCTAATAACAATTTCTGATAAGATCTCCCATTTATTTCACAGCCCTGCAGACTGTTTTTAATTTTAGCTAAAAACCTTAACTAATACTAAGTGTAGAAATGATTGATAACAAAATATTAAAGGAACAATCAAGATGCTCAAGGCTAGATTTTCTTTTATGAATCTGAATAAAGGATGTACATTTAACCAGTCACGGGAATTAACTAGTTAAAAAGTTAAAGAAATAGCTAACTTACATTTAAGTAGTTAAAATTTTCAGCTGTCAACTTTTAACTTTAGCTAGTTAAAAAAAAAGGTTAATTTTAGCTTTTTTAAAAGTATAAATTAAAAGTTTTAAAAAATTGAAATCCAGCTTTCCCAGAGTTTTTCCTGACGCAGCCACTCTCTAAGACTTACATGGAACAATATTTCTTTATTGATACTCGAGGACTTCTTGTTTGAGAGACAGAGAATAGTGTGCTTTCTTATGAGATATGGTCTCTCAAGAACTACACATCCCAGAGTTCCTTAGTTCATGCTGGCATTTTCTGTGCATTTGCAGAGATCAACAGGGCAGCTAGTTGGCTGCAAGAGAGAGAACAAGCACAAGCAAGCATAGACATTGATCACAGTAAGAGTGTGAGCAAGTAGTGAGGGTGAAGCAGATGATAATTTTTTTAAATTTTAACAAAGATCAGAACCAGCAGCCCACAGTCCAAGAAGTCAAGCATTACTTCTCATCTGTGAGAAACTTATCTGATATGTCACCTACTGTGAAAAACTATTCATCTCTTATAACACAAGCATTCCCTCATCTGCCCAGGTAAAGCAATTGTTTCAGTAGTGGGGACTTAGTTTCACAAGACAGAAGAAGAAAATTGTCAGATGTAAATTTTGAAATGCAGCTTTTGCTGAAGTTCAATAAGCATATTTAAACAGTTTCTTCTATGCAAATAAATCCTTGACCAAGTAACTAAATCCTTGGATGATGGTGTCACCATGGACATAGTCTTTCTAGACTTTAAGAAGGCCTTTGACACTGTCTCTCACCCCATCCTCATCAATAAATTAAGTGACTGTGGCATTGATGCCAACACAGCTGGATGGGTAAAAAAATTGGCTTATGGGGCGCACCCAGAGAGTAATGGTGGATGGGTTGTACTCAACCTGGTGAGATGTGAGCAGTGGGGTACCCCAGGGCTCAGTCCTCGGGCCCGCACTGTTTAACATCTTCATCAGTGACTTGGACAAGGGGGTGGAAAGCACGCTGTCCAAGTTTGCTGATGGCACTAAGATGTGGGGCAAAGTGGACACAGTTGATGGGAGAGAGAGGTTGCAAATAGATTTAGACAGACTACAAAAGTGGGCAGACAAGAATAGGATGGGATTCAACGTAGACAAATGCAGGGGTCTCTGCACCTTGAGAGAAGGAATCCACAGCATACATACAGGCTGGGGAGTTCCCTTCTTGAAAGCAGAGGCGGAAAGGGATTTTGGAGTCATTATTGACTCCAAGATGAACATGAGCCACCAATGCCAGACCGCAGCCAGCAAGGCCAGCCATACCTTGTCACGCATCCAAAGGTACATCTCAAACTGGTTCAGAGAGGTGATACTCCCCCTCTATGTGACTTTGGTCAGGCCGCAGTTGGAGTACTGCATCCAGTACTGGGCACCACACTTCAAAAGGGATGTGGCCAGCCTGGAGAGGGTTCAGAGGAGAGCCACCCACTTGGTGAGAGGGCAGCAGGACAGGCCCTGTGAGGAGAGACTGAGGGACCTGAACCTGTTCAGCCACAGCAAGTGGAGGCTGAGGGGGGACCTGGTGGCTGCCTACAAACTCATCAGGGGAGATCAACAGGAAATAGGTAGAACCATTTTCTCCCCAGCACCACCTGGGGTGACAAAGAACAATGGTAATAAGCTAATGGAGAATAGGTTTAGGTTAGAGATCAGAAGGCAATATTTTACAGTTAGGGTGGCCAGAATTTGGAACCAACTTCCTAGGGAAGTGCTCCTCGCCCCTACCTTGGGCAAATTCAAAAAGAGGTTAAATGATCACCTGTCTGGGGTCTTGTGAACCCAGCATTCCTTCCTTCCTGTGGCAGGGTTCAGGCTAGATGGTCTAATCATGTCTCATTTCACTCTAATTTTGATTTTCAACGTGAGCGTGTTCTTCTTCTAGAGCATACAACAAGATGTTATAGCTCTGTCTTCCCTCGTTTCAGTGTCTGTCTCACCTGCCATGACTTTGATGGGACCAATTAAAGGGAGATACCACACAAGAGGAGTGATCACTGTCTTTTAATAATGAGCATCAGCAATGCCCACTCACAAGAAATGTAACTCGGCTAGCCACCAGCTATAGGTCCCTCAGCCAGCTCTCCTTACAAGTTCCCGATTCACTTATCAGTCCTGAAATGAACACTCACCAGGTGGGCATTTGCAAGCCTGCTCCACTTATCAATTCACAGCAACAAAGTCCTTGTCACGGATCCAGATCGAGCTGCAATCATCTGGATGAATCAGCAATTCATCTTCTAATGGGCTGGATAACCGACACCGCTGCTTCAACAACAATTTTTTGGCGAATTTCTCTCTCATCACCTGTGCATCCATGCAGGCTGCTTGCCGTCTCTGGTGTCTAAAGCCTGGGCTCCTCTTCCCCTTCCAGGGAAGTGCTGATCGCACTGACAGTCCTTTATACAATGATTCCACTCGGCTGTTGTCAGTTTCTAGTTGTCTGCCGCCAGCCAGTAAAATTTAATTGGCAATTAAGCCTTTTGTTACCTTAATCTGACTGAGCACCTCATTGTTGTCAACAAGTAATGGGCACTTCCCAAAGTCCATAGCATGTGTTTAGTATACTGGATGGGTGGGCAAACAGTTACTATGTCACCCAGTTCCATGGGTTGGACAGAAAGTTCCCAACAAAATGAGTGCTTTTCCCAAACATTCCCATAACAGGGGCAGTGTCTAAATGTTACATTCAGACACTTTCATTATTTCTAATTTGGATGTATTTCATACCCTTTTGTTACCTTTTGAGCAATAAATATGGTAACAACAGAGGTTTTCTATGTAAACAGCTTTCATTTGTCACCTGGCTATGAATATCTCTTTTCTGTTATTCTGGTATACCTATATGATGCATTGACTTTTACAAAGTACTTCACACAGAGATGGTGAGAGGGATGTAACATTACATAGGTATTTGTAAATTGTTATTCTGAAAACTGTATTACAAGTACAGCAAAAGCTGTGTTATCCAGCACTTCATCAACCAGAAAACTACACTAATTGGCATCCGAGGGATGCGGCAAAAGTGAAGCCGGAAGTCCCACTTCTGGTTTCACCACTATGAGCTGAGTTCTTCTCCTTCACTTCTTTGGCTCACGGCCCAGAGCAAAGCATCTTGCACGGGGCAAAGCAGCCTGCACGGAACCCCACTCCCTGTCCTTCAGCACACTGATGCCAGGGAGTACACCAGATGATGCACATTTGATTAACTGGCATATTTCATAGTTTCATAGTTGGTAGGGTCAGAAGGGACCTGAGCAGATCATCAAGTCTGACCCCCTGCCATCGACGGGAAAGAATACTGGGGTCAAATGACCCCAGCAAGGTGTCTATCTAGCCTCCTTTTGAAGACCCCCAGTGTAGGAGCGAGCAACATTTTGCTTGGAAGTTAGTTTCAGATCCTAGCTGCCCTGACTGTGAAATAGTGCCTCCTGATTTCAAGCCTGATTCTACTCTCCATCAACTTATGGCCATTATTCCTTGTTATTCCCACTAGTGCTCGGGGGAATAGGGACTCTCCCATTGCCTGTTGGTCTCCCTTGGCCAGTTTATAGATGGCCACCAGATCCCCTCTCAGCCTTCTCTTGTGGAGGCTGAACAGGTTCAGGTCCCATAGCCTCTTCTCATAGGGCCTGTCCTGCTGCCCCCTGATCATGCGAGTGCCCTCCTCTGGACCCTCTCAATGTTGTCCACATCCCTCTTGAAGTGCAGCACCCAGAACTGGATGCAGTACTCCAACTGTGGCCTGACCAATGTCATATAGAGGGGGAGGATCACCTCCTGCTTGTGATGCATCTGTGGATGCATGACAAGGTGTGGTTAGCCTTCCTGACTGCATCCCCCACATTGTCGGCCCATGTTCATCTTGAAGTCTATAATGACTCCAAGATCCTTTTCTGCCTCTGTGCTGAGGAGAAGGGAGTTCCCCAACCTGTAGGTATGCTGCTGGTTCTTTCTCCCCAGGTACAGTACCTTGCACTTGTCAGTATTGAATCCCATCATATTCTCATCCGCCCACCCCTGTAACCTGTCCAGATCCAATTGCGGCCTGTCCCTCCCTTCTAGCATGCCCACTTCTCCCCACATCTTAGTGTCATCTGTGAATTTGAACAAGGTGTTTTTCACCCCCTCGTCCAAGTCACTGATGAAGATGTTGAACAGTGCGGGCCCGAGGACCGAGCCCTGGGGGACCCTACTGCCCACATCCCTCCATGTCAAAAATGACCGACCCATCCACCACCACTCTCTGGGTGTGGCCCTCCAGCCAGTTGGTGACCCATCTGAGTATGTATGTATCGACACCACAATCTCCTAATTTTTTTAATGAGAATGGGGTGAGAGACAGTGTTGAAGGCCTTCCTAAATTCCAGAAAGACTACGTCCACTGTGGCACCTGCATCCTAGGATTTTGTGACCTGGTCATAGAAGGCCACCAGGTTGATTTGACAGGACTTGCCTCTAATGAACCCATGTTGGTTGCCCCTAAGCATACACTTCCCTGCTTGCCCCTCGCAGATGTGCACCTGGATAATTTTCTCAAAGAGCTTCCCCAGGACCAAGGTAAGACTAACAGGTCTATAACTTCCTGGGTTCTCCTTCCTCCCTTTTTTGAAAATGGGGACCACATTGGCTTTTTTCCAGTCCTCTGGCATCTCACCAAAGCACCACGAGTGCTCGTAAAGCTGTGTCAGGGGTCCCACAATGATCTCTGCTAATTCCCTCAGCTCTCTTGGGTGGAGATTGTCAGGACCTGCTGATTTGAACATGTCCAGTGTCACCATAAGTTCCCTGACTAGGTCCTCTCTGACCCTGGGCCTGGCTGTGCCTCCCCTGGGACCATTAGGGATCCCAGTGGGGGGGATGACCTGGTCCCTATTCAGAAAAATGAAGGCAAAGAAATTGTTAAATAGGTTAGCTTTATCATCTGGTGAGACTACTAGATTTCCAAGCATGTCCTGCAGAGGCCCCATGTTACCCAGAAACTTCTTTTTGCCCCCTATGTATTTAAAAAAGGATTTCTTGTTATCCTTGATCTGGGTTGCTAGTCCCACTTCAATCTCTGCCTTAGCTTTCCTAACAGCCCCCCTACAATCCCAAGCAACAGAGGTATAGTCCTCCCTGGTGATGGCCCCTCCCTTCCACTGGGTGTATGCCTCCTTCTTAGCTTTGAGATGTTCCTGGATGCTTTTGGTGAGCTGTGAGGGCTTTTGAGCACTCTTGCCCTCTTTGATCCATGTTAGGATTGCCAACCTTTGTGCTTGGAGGATTGTCTCCTTCAGGAATGACAACTTTTCTTGGACTCTCAACTCCCCACCCCTCTGGGACCTCAGTGCCTCCCTGACTAGTCTCCTTAGCTCAATGATATCCGTCCTCCTGAAGTCCAGGGCTGCTGTCTTGCTGCAGGCCTTTGCCACCCTGCACTGGACGGTGAATTCCAATAGGTGATGATCACTATCACCCAGGTGTTCGAGCACCTGCAGTCCCCTCACCAGGTTGTCGCTTGTGGCCAGGACCAGGTCTAACAAGGCATCTCCCCTAGTGAGACTATGCACCTCCTGGGTTAGATGGAGGTCCTGTAACATGGCTAGGAACCTATGTGAGTGGTCAGACCTGGCTGACTGCTTTTCCCAGAAAATGTTCAGATAATTTAGGTCACCCATGATGACCACATCCTTTGACTTAACTGCCTCTGAGAACTGACCTGAGAATTCCCGGTGTAGCTCTTCTCCTTGGTTGGGTGGTTTGTAGTATACCCCCACCGTTAAGTCCCTTTCCCCCCGACCCCCTTTTATTCTGACCCAGAGCATTTTAGTCTGCCCCTCCTCTGACCCAGTGCTGCTCGTTGAGGATGGGAATTTTTCTTTGACATAGAGCATCACAACCTCACCATTCCTCCCTGTTCTATCCCTCCTGTACAGCCTATAGCCCTTGATGTTCACCGCCCAGTTGTGCATTGGATCCAACCATATTTTGGTGAGCCCCACTATGTCTGGGTTTGTGTTAGCTAGCAGGAGGGATGCCAGATAACAGAGCTTTTGCTGTATAACATTGTTTTCAGGTAAAGCAGGGTGAGTTCTGAGTAAATTTGTGTGCTTCTGTGGGCTTACGGGAAAGAAACCCACTCATTGCATTTGAAAATGAAAAATGATGCTAAGAGGCAATTCATTGTGTTTCATGCATTTCTCACGAATCAACTTAATTTTTAACTAGTTAACTTTTAACTCTAACTTACCTTTTAACTAGTTGAAAGTGGAAATATTTAACTTTTAACTTAACTCGTTAATTTTAAAGACTGATAATGTTTAATTTTAACTAGTTACATTTTTCATAAACTTTTCCTATGACTGCATTTAACTATAAAGACTGCAGGACTCATGAGACAATATCTTTTGACTATTTTTGCCTTGTTTGTTGTGTTTTTTTAAACTTTCTTTATAACCTAGTAAATCAGTGCATATTCCAATAGTCATATTTTATTTTTGCTTTGATCTTAAACTGCATATCATAGTGCTATGCCCTTATCATATTAGTCAAGCTTCCAGTTTCTCTTTAACAGAAAAAAAAATGTGTTGTTGTATATGTGATATGCCACTCCATTTACATCCCCCTTTTCACAATCCTAGATCCACCCATGGAAAGGACCCAAAAGGACTGACAAGCTCCACTCTACCAATAGGACACAGGTTAAAGTCCCTCTCTAGCCACCACAGATCAATCAGATCAGCAATCTGAGCTTCCTGGGTTTCAAAACTTTGAAGTGCAGGTCCTTGCAGTCTCATTCTTCTTTCCCAGGTAGAGGTTTAAAGGTATTTTTTCTCTGACTCCCTCAGTTTAGTTCCCTGACTAGAACAAAACAGTTTAAGTAATTGTCCAGCCTTATTTTATATATATATATATTTTTTTCTTCTTCACAGCCTACTCCTAGAAATCCCATCACCTCCCACGCTTAGTGTGTTCCCTACTTTTGACAGAGACATGAGTAACTTGAAAGAAGTGTACATTTTGCTGAGATAACGTGAGATCTTACTCATGACATGGGCTTTCTAAATTGTAAAGCAGGCACTTTTCCTCAGTTCACTTTTGTTTGACTAAGACTGTTTTGGAAAATTACATAGTAATATAATTTGATACCTTTTCCTGACATACATGTTTCCATTCATTCTTTAGACCTCAACATTTTTCAAGTCAAAGAAAACTATTTGTTACTATAAAAGTACAGAACATCCTGAAAAAACAGGATCCCTCAATTCATTAAGTGGAGCAAAATATAGGTCTGAGATGACAAATGGTTTCCAAAAGTAGTAAAATTTCATTAAAAACTGGCACACTGAAAAACCTCTATTTAATTTTCTATTAGAATATTTACATGCATGAAAGAAACTAGGTCATCATATTTTTAGCTTATGATTCCAGCTCAATTTCATTCTCGACTAGCTCTGTCGTTAGTAATATGTCTCCTTTTGTGTCCCTGTCAGATACCTTCCATTCTAACCTTATCAGAAAATCCCTCTTCTTCCACCCTTCATTTTAGTTTAATCACTTGTCCCTCACTCTCGTTCCCACCCTCTTGCTTCCTCTCTAATAACCTCAATACATTCACAGTAACTCTATTCTTTCTTTGCCCATTTAGAGTCCTTGACAAAATATTATTAAGGAAAGGAAAATAGGTGGATTTCAGATTAAAGAGGCTCCCACATTTATGTCTGTGATTATGACATTAAAGAAAAATTATATTAAAGAAAATTCATACATCACAGAGGAAGTTCATATATTGAAACTTACCTTTCAGAAAATCTGATTTACAATTTCCTTATCAAATACTATATATCATAATTTTTAAACCTGACACTTTTACATAGCTGTAGGCTTGTGGACTCTCTTTATATTCTATGTTCTAAACAGATTTATCAATGGTTTAAAATGGTTCAGTACCCACAACTAGAAGAGAATAAAATGAGACTGGACATAAGTTTTGTTTTTTAAATCCTTGTCTTTCCTCTGAAATCCAACACTATTTCAGATTATTTCAGCGTAAGGAGAGCACTACCCCAGAGAATTCAGAGACTATATACCAACTTCTGCATGTTATAAAATGTAAAATAAATAAATAAATATGGATTCAAATTTGTCATTGTTCCATAAATACTGCATTTTCAAGTTGGAAATCTGAAAATAGCATGCAGTTGCTTTAGGCCATGCTGTGAAGTCTTTCCTTTTCACCTATGTCAGTGTACAGGCTGGAATTTGGTGATGATTTATGAGGAGGATAGTGAGGGTGTTCTGTTCGGATTGAAAGCTTGCAGATGTTTTCTAGGAGTTTAAATGGATTGTTATTGCAGTTGTTGTTTTTGTTATTTTAAATAACAAAGGCACTCAGCGATGCAGATGAACACTTTTTATATGCAGATATAAGCTACATAAGTAAAGGTTTTATTAATGGTCCTGCTAATTTTCAAGTACAAGTAATATAATGTAAAGCATTTTGACATATCTTATAATGGCTGGTAGTTCTACTTAGACTTATTCCAAAAAAATAGAAACATTCAAAATATATGAATACTTAGAAACATGTCACAATAACCTAATATTTATTGTACTGATATTAGTATCGTAACTGAAATGTAAACAGCTAAAATACTCTGTTATTTCTTCATTTTCCAATTACAGCACTATTATGTGAACAAAGTAGTGTTCTGTAATGACAGCTTTCTGGAATGTAAGAAAGGGCATTTTCCCCCAGTGGAGATTCTCTGGTGAACAGCAGAGATCCCTCTCTCAGACCTCCATAAAAATTTGAAATACAGCATTCCAGTGAAGTCCACATAAGCTGATCTAGATTTACATCAGCAAAAGTTCTTTGAAATTGTTTGGACCTTAAGTTTTGAGCTGGTTTTGCTGCTGACCTTCTCTTTCATATTTCCTTAAAGAAAAAAGAGAAAGTCTATAGAAAAAGATATTTTATTTAAAGAAACCATTATGGTAATGTAGTTAAGCACTCAATAGTCAGGAAATGCCAAAGTAAAAGCTGCACATTCAACTCCACACCTTAGGCTGTCTCATTATCTCTTCTAGTGGCCTCACAAATGTTGAATGGAAAGAATAGCAGAATTGACACCTTGCATATCAGTTCCCTCAAGGCATAAGAATAATTGCCCACTAGTACACCCACTTAATCTTCGAGTCTTCTCACAGGAAAATTAACTGTGCTACTACAAAGCAACTCCTGCTATACTTGCAAAGATGTACAGGCATGTCAGAAACATTTGGCAATCAGCAATATCCAAGACATACAAAGGAACCAAAGGATAAGTATGGATGATTAATTATCATCCTTTCCCAGAAGATGATTCTTATTATTCATTGATCAATTAAACCACCATAGTCTTTGTGCCATATTCATTAGGGATCTGGAAGATAGGATGGACTGCACCCTCAACAAGGGTAGATGACCCCAACCTAGGGGATATGGTAGATACACTGGAGGGTAGGGTTAGGATTCAGAGTGACCTCAACCAATTGGATGACTGGGCCAAAAGCAATGCCATGAGGACAAGTGCAAAGTCCTGCAATTAGGACAGAAGAATCCCATGCACCACTATAGCCTGGGGACTGACTGGCCAAGCAACACTTTTGCAAAAAAGGACCTGGTGGGTTACAGAGGGCAGTAAGATGGATATAAGTCAGCAGTATGCCCTGGTTGCCAAGAAGGCTAATGGTATACTGGGTTGCATTAGTAGGAGCATAGCCAACAGTTCACAAGAAGTTATTATTCCATTCCATTCTGCACCAATGAGGCCACATCTGGAATACTGTGTCCAGTTTTGGGCCTTCCACTATAGAAAGGATGTGGACAGGCTGGAGAGAGTCCAGCGGAGAGCAACAAAAACAATTCGGGGGCTGGACACTCATTATTTGTGATGAGAACCTGAGTTTTATTTAGTTTGGAGAAGAGAAGACTGAGGGAGGATTTCATAGCAGCCTTCAACTACCTGAAAGGTGGTTCCAAAGACGATGGAGCTAGACTGTTCTCAGTGGTGACAGATGACAGAACAAGGAGCAATGGTTTCAGGTTGCAGCAAGGAAGGTTTAAGTTGGATATTAGGACAAACTTTCTCAGTAGGATGGTGGTGAAGCACTGGAACAAGTTACCTAAAGAGCTGGTGGAATCTCCATCCTTGGAGGTTTTTAAGGCCCAGTTTTACAAAGCCTTGGCTGGTATGATCTAGTTGAGGATGATCCTGCTTTGAGCAGGAGGTTGGACTATATGACCTCCTGAGGTCCCTTTCAACCCTAGTTTCCTATGATTCTATGATTCTATATTCAAGTATAAAGCAAAAACAGAAAGTATTCTAAAATGGCTGAACCATAGTTCAAAGAAGTAATTAAATAAAACACAAATGTTAAGTAGGAGAGGGCTAGATTTAGCACAGCAGGGCTCAAAGTAGGAGTAAGAATCTAGACACCTACATCTCCTTTGACCATGCTACTGTAAGCAGGACTGGTCAAAAAGTGAACAAAAGTTATGAAGAGTCTGTGGAGCTATCAAAAGACCAGAAACCTGATTGTTATTTTGCTGATGCTCAAGCCTACCCTTAATTTCCATATCATTTATTATAGCACTTTCCTGTTGTGTTGACACAATAGTATTTAGTTGCTTTTGTTTATGTTTAAGTGAGGTCTTTCAAAAGGTATGAATGATGAATACTTTTTTGTGCTAAACTTCTGTGCTTACTCACTAAAATATAGGTGTATATCAGGTTATCTGTGCTTTTAATTGCGCCTATAATCAAAGCTTTATGCCTCTATTTCAACTTTCAGAAAAGAATGGCTAGCCTTTTCAAAGTGTAGTTCTAAATGTCTTATTAGCAATTTAAGGTTACCCAGATGTGATACTGAAACATGACTTTTGCTCAGTCACTTTCCAAATGAATTAGAGTACATAAATTCACAATGAGAAACATTGTGTGTAAGGTGCATCAACATAATAACATATATTGATTGTTATATGCATTTCTAGAAATTCAACAGGAATATTTATGCATTTCTAGTTTCTGGGTGTTTTGTTTTTTTTTACTGTAACTACTGTAGAGTTTTACTCTAACCATTTTTTTTACTCAAAATGGTTGCAGCAATGTTAACTCACTGGGTCTTGGGCGCCATCAGATCAGAAATGCTAAACAAGAATGGAACCCAACGTTACGTGGAAGATTTCCAAAAAGTCAATTGCTGACTATAGGTACAACGTGTTAATTGTCCTTTGGAGTATAATTAAAACCCATTATTTGGTGGTGAAAGTATTATCTAAGCAAGGTGTTAGTGTTGTGGAGGTGAAGGTATTATCTTTCAAAACAGCCTATAAGAGGAGACTGTGAACACCTGTGGTCCTTAAATATCCAAAGATTATTTAATAGAGACAGGAGTTTTTGGTTGAAGTGAAGGTTTCATAGACTTATAGGGCACTTCCCCGTGAGCAGAAATGTGTGCTTAGCAGCACCTCAAAGACTTTTGAGGCCCTGCAAAATGCACATGGCACACATGAAAAGGTTCTCAGCATGGAGCCAAAATTAGATACTGGGAGATCCCTGTGTCAAAAAAAAAACCCCACCATGACAAAAAATGGTGGTGTAGCATACATGCCTGCAGCATGCAATGCCTAAGACCAGAGCCTGGCCAGCCACAGCCATGCTCCAACTGCCAGGCAAGCTCTGCACACCCAGAACACCACTGCTGCAGCCCCAGTAGGTCACCAGGATCCCAGATGAGGTTGCTGGGGCCAGCCCAGGTGCTGGCCCCAGCCTCCCCTTCCTCAGCTGGGGCAATCTGCCATGCACCACAGTGCGCATGCAGGGGCGTAGCCAGGGACAACTAGCAGTGGCACAAATATGTGCTGCTGCTAATTGTCCCCAGAGAAATATAGGTTCTCGGTCATAGGGATGTGCCAATAGAGTGTAATGTCAGTGTGCTTTGTAGTAGCACAGTGACCATTAAAATAATCTAGTTTGACTTACTGCTATTAAATTTCACACAGATTTCCAAGTAGTGACCCTAATAATTTGTGATTGACTAAAGTACAGAATGCATTTGTTTTCCAAGAAGACATGCAGTGATGAGTCAGATCCATTAAGAGAAGGAGAAACATGCTCCTCCCCCCCCCCCACCGCCCCCATAGATTATTAATTGGACAAATAGCCTAATTATTTTTTTTTAATTGCCTAGTTTCCAATTTGTTTTAATTTCTCTGGCTTCAGTTTTCAGCCCTCTGTTCTTTTGATTAAAGAATGATGTACCTTTACAGGTGAATGGTTTATCTTGGATTGACTGAAATAATAGAATTAAGCAAAAATTCAGTGTGTAGTTAATAATGAAAAAAAAATTCTTAAAATATTGAAACTTGATTTTGTTATTTTTTAAATTCCACACACAAAAATAAAATCACCTCCCTCCAATTATGCATTACTCCCTTTGTTTATTCATCTAGGATCACATTAGCCCTTTTTGTCACAGTATTTTATGAGAGCTCATGTTCAGTTTAATGTTTATTCATTGCTAAATCCTTTCTGAGTCACTGTTTCCAGGTTATAGCTTCCCACTCTGTATATATGACCTGAATTCCCTCTCTTTAGTTTTATAACTTTGAATTTGGCTCCATTGAATTAATTTTGTTTGAACAAGACCAGCTTACCTGACCATGCAGAATTCAACTACTATTTTCTGCAAATTCTGCAAATTTAACAAACATTGATTTAGTATTTATTTCCATACCATTCATAATAATATTGGGTATTGAACCAACACCTGTAACACGCTAGCAAAAAACCCTCATTCAGTGATTATTCCCCACTGACAACTACTTTTTTAAATTTGTCAGTTAACCTGTTCTTAATATCGTTAATATGAGCTTTACCCATATTATGCTAATTTTTTTTATCAGAATGTTATGCAGTACTAAGTCAAATGCCTCAGACATCTGCAAGTATATTAAATGTATATAGCTGCTTTTATCAATCAAATTCGTAATCCTAGCAAAGAATGAAATCAGGTTTTATTTGACAATACTTGTTTTCTATTAAACTGTGTTAACTGGCATTAGTATACTTTAATTCCTTATCAACTGAATTTTATGCCAGCTCTTCTATATTTCACCTGGAAATGATGTCAGGTTAAGTAGGGCATTTTACTTTCCCTTTTTTTTAAATAGCAGCTTGGCATTAGTACTCTTCCAGTCTTCTGGAATTTCGCAGCATTTGAAGGCACATTAAAAGCAAACATGAATGGATGTTTGGCCCAGCCAGCTCATTTGTGACTTTTAGGTGCAATTTATCAGTGTCTACTTATTTAAAAATGCTAATGTCTATTAAGTGAGAGGCAAGAATTTCTTAGGAAGATACCTTTTCTTAGACCTTTTCCTGATACCTTTTCTTGGACCAACTATATAGTTGGGATAAAGTTAGATAAGCTGTTAAATGTAAGGCATTCAATAAGTCTCTGATCACCTTATGTTGGGAGGTTGTCATCAGCAGGGATCCTGGTTTTCTCAGATAAAAAAATCCCCAATTTTTGGATTTAAAAAGTAACTCAAAATCCATATTTTTCCATTATTAAAATGAAATACCACTAATATCTAGATACATATATAGTGATGTTTCATTTTAATCATGGACATATGTGGATTTTGGGTTACTTTTTTAAATCTGAAAATTGGAGAGTTCTTTTTAATCAGAGAAAACCAGGATCCTGGTCACCCAATATTTTTGGTAGTACATTTGGGTCTGCTGCATAGCAGTGAGGCATGTCTCCAGGTGAATGTCTCTTAGTTTAGTAGCATAAATAAGTATTTCCTGTTTAAACTGATCCCTTTTGGAGCAACAAGGAAGCAACTGCAACTGTAATTATGAACTCCCATGGTGACTGGATGGGAAGCCCTGATAAGCAGAGATCCTGGTTTTCTCTGATAAAAAAAAAATCCCCAATTTTTGGATTTAAAAAAGTAACCCAAAAGCCACATTTTTCCATGATTAAAATGAAACACCACAATATATAGATATCTCTCACACACAATATATAGATATTTCTCTCCAGAGCTGGAGAGAAAGGGTGGCAGTCTTGCCTTGCAGGTGACTAGGGAAGGACCTCGATCTTGAAAGGGCCTTATCAGGGTGGCTGGTGAGGAGCTGATTGCTCTGAGGACTGCAAGCTACACAGGGAAAAAGCCTGGTCCTGAAAAGACACTACCAGAGTGCCTGGATAGCAGCTACTTATCCCACAGACTGCAAGTTACCAGGAAAGAGCTTTTCACCCAAAGGACCCTGAGAGACTTACTGAGAGCAGCGTGAAATGAAGTTTATAAGTAAGGGCTTAAAGACAGGTTGGTGTAGGTTAATTGCATAGCTGATATGCTTAGAATGTGGGTTGTAGCTAGAGGCCTGGTGTTTTAGTTATAGCCAGTGGTTTGGGTGGGACCAACTATGTAAGTCCCATTAGTGTCCAAGGGGGCAGACAGGGACCAGGGGCCCAGAGTCCAAGAAGGGCAGAAGTAGCCCAGAGAAAGGCAGGGTTTGGCCAGAGTTAAAGGCCCCAGAGGGCAAGATAAGGGGCTGGGACCCAGAAGCCAGGCACCAGTGGTCCTTGGTTAAGGGACCTGCTAGAGTAGAGGCGTGGAAGCTGGGAAGGCCAAATCCCCAAGAAGGGAGTAAAGGCATGAGGTTGCCTGGTTATTTGGGGGCAAGTGGTCTGCTGGAATGATGATTCAAAACACCTGTGATGCATGGGCACAACTCAAGGGGAGGTTTGGAGGCCATGTATAGCCCCTAAGGTATGGCCTGGGAGGGCACAATGATTGACAAATTGGGTTTAAGCTAACAGGGTCTGGGTGGGGAAACACTGGTTAAGGCAGCACAAGGACCCTTAGGCAGCTTCACTTTTATAATTTAACAATTACATCAAAGCATGGCAGATAATCTACGAATCTATGAATCTATAAGAGCAGAAGGGAAAGTACCTAGAATCAGGGTGAGGCAGTAGCTATTTGGCCATTAGGGGGCAACACAGTCACCCCTGGGGCTGGGCCCTATTGCACTTAAGAAGATATTGCTGTGTAATCTTGCTTAATTTTTATTAGCCTTTGGAAATATAGCCTTACTATATTTTCTTCCAAGTGCTGTCTTTGTTTTAATATCAAACCAAGATTATTCTTAACAAAAGTTGATCAATTTCTTAATTGTGGGGGTTTGGGCAACTAATGTGCTCTTCTCAAAGAATTCCCAATTTTCACTCATAATTTTCTGCCTAAATATTTTCTCAGTCAATTTGCATTCATAATTTTCCTTAGCTTTTGGGAATTAGGCCTTTTAAAGCACCAAGTGTATATATGTGTCCCCTGTGGGAAAAAAATACAATCAGATCATATTTGCTGGATCCTAAGTAAATGCCTCTTATGTTTATACAAGACCTTAGATTTGAACCTGGATCTCCTAAATGTATGCCATAACCACCAGACTATTGCCTATTCTGTGGTAAATTGTCCCCTCTACTCCCTGCTTACACACATGCTTTGGCTAAAATTCCATACTAGACTGAATGGGACCAGACATACCAGTATATTATAAAATCTCAAAGGCTAGGTGCACCTTCTAGCTGGCAGAGTAGGATTAAAAAGTGGGTCTGATCAAAGGATGATCAAGATAAATAAATATTTAAACAAATATCTCTGACCAATTGCCTTTTTTGTCTTACGGAATGAAAAAAAATGTGTGATTAGTATGTCAAATCATAATGTAAAATGAGTTTTATTATATGGAGTAAGTCCTTCTGAACACACAGTGTGTTCAGTTGGTGTGACCTCCCAAGAGACAGTCTGATTAAACCAGCAAGCGCTTCCAGGTGGCAGAACAGGAACAGGCCAGCCCCTGGACCAGAGTTTATTCAGCTGTGCTAGTTGCAGGTGTAGATGTGCCCAGTTTGATTAGATTGCTTCATGTTTTAGGATTTTTTATTTTATTTTAAAAGAGGACCCATTCAAAACATAGGCTAGAAAAATAATGTGATTGTTTTTAGACCAGAGCTATAACTACATAACTACAAGATGCTTTTCCAATTCTGAAACATTAGCAGTAAAGCTACTGTGATGAAGTTAGGTGACAATTTCTTATTTCTCTATTACCTTCATGGACACAGAAGTCATCTTACTCTGTGCTCACTCAGCATTGTTCAGCTGCTACTAATGTACTTTCTCCATTAAGAGCAGTAAGCAGACCTTCAGAGTGGAGTTACCCTGGGTAAAAGCTGTCATTGTTATGAAAGGTTCATTTACAGATCAGTCATGATGAGATGCTGTTATGTGCAATCATATGATAAATTTTCATATTCTTCTGGGATCCCTTTTTCCTCTCTCATTCCCAAGAATGAGCACCCAAATTAATACTGACTTCAATGGAAAGAAGGCAACTTTTATTTTGAAGTTTGAAAATATGTTGAATATCATGACCCTTTATTTTTTTAATCAACCGAGACACAATGAATACCATAAATAGCACAAGTACACAACACATTAACTACATTATGATTCTTGCCTTCATGCCGTATACTATATTTGATAGTACAAATTATCATTCATTAAGAAGTACCATTAAATCTCATCAATATCCTTTTTTATTTAATTTTTAATGGTTGTATACTGGTGCTTTTGTTTACAAACATCTTCTAAGAATGATGGCGTACATGCTATTGGAAATGCACCACAGATGCATTTCAAAAAACAATCAAAAAACAAACAACCCCCTCTAATTTAGGCTCCTGAGGCTGGAGTTTTCAAAAACACCTTGGGGATTGAGCAGCATGTGATCCATTGATTGACTTAGAAAATCCTAGTATTTGCTGCTAATTGTTGCTCAGGTCTTAGGAATGCTCAGCTCTCAACAGTTCACACTAAAATCACCTGAAGTAGAAATGTTCAAACTGGAATATAAAGTCACTTATTAAGGTATATGGAAGATGAATTTAGATGCCTGATTTTAGGTAACCAGAACAGGTAATTTTTGCCTCAATGTTTATTTTGCGTGAGGTTTTGTTATAACATATAAAGAAAGGCTCAAGTTGGAGTCCATTCTAAAAATATTATGATGGAATCATTTGATGGTTCTGTTTTTCTAGTATGACATTCATTTTTTATTTCATTTTAGAGTAAACAAAAATAAGCATATTGTGAAGGGAAGGGTCTTGGGGCTGGGGAAAATTCCAGAGAGAGGAATAATTCACCAATACTCACCTTAGGTAAGAGAGGGATAGCTGCTGGAACATAAAGCCCTATGTCACTGTTCTGGAGTGAGTGCTCTTTTAAGATTGGTACTTCCAGCTCCAGAAAGGGGTAGCCTGGGAGAAGCCTTGGCATCTGGCAAGCAGAGATGCCATGGGACTTTCCCGCCAGCCCCCATTTGCAGCTGCTAGAAGCACAGGGGCACTCAGCAATTGGCTGAGTTGGTCAGAGGGCCACCAGCCAGGCAAGCACCACTGTGGAAGGTGTGGAGCTCTTTACCTTGAAGCTGGCTGAAGCTGCCATTAAGTAGGTGCTGAAGGGGCATACAGCATGAAACAGAGAATTGATTCCTGGAGGAGGGTGGGCCTTGCGGCCCCTGTGAGGACTGATTTTTTTGTTTTGGTTTGATTCTTCTTGCAGTTTGTTTCCTTAAGATTTAATTTGACTCATTAACAATGACCTGGGCATTAAGTGCAGAAGGGCTGACTGCCCAACAAAACTCCTGTCTCCCCAAATGATCCTCGAAACTGGTCTTAGGACAGCAAAATACAGACTAATAAAAAGAGAGAGAGAGTGATGAGCACCCCTGAACTTTCACTATGCATTTTCTACTTCGGGAACGGCTTTGGATGTTTTGAAAAAGTATTTTATCTAACCAAGGGCATAGAGTAGGTTGTTTAGGCTGGGGGAGATCGCTTGTTGCTTAGTTGTTTAATTGCTGGCCTCGCTAGAAGGAAAGCTGTATCAACAAAGTCCGGAGCTGGAAGGGGGGTTACTTGGGGGGGAGCTGGAAGGGGGGTTACTTGCTGGGCTTGCTATACCTTTCATCACATCAGCAAGTTTAACCTGTTACGTAGCTATATAAGGCAGACGCCCACTGGGGTGTGGGTGCTTGCTTTGTGAACGATTGCCAAGCACCACTTTCTGCGCAGAAATAAAGATTAAGTTGGATCCTCCACCCCTGTGTGTTTATTGGCACAAGCGCACCGGGCACGAACTCACTGTCCTTTGGGGACAACAAGAGAAACCCCTTGGAGAGGGGTCTGTCCCTCTTCTTCTTCTCCTTTGTGTGGCTATTAACTGTTCATTGGCTGGGAACTGCTGGGGAGAGCATAAAAGGTAGGGGAGGGAGTTCTCTCTCTCCTACTTCCCTCCACTTGATCACCAATTAACTCAGAGGGTTTAACCCTGTCCTTGACTGCTGGGAAGTGATCTCTGGATTGGATTTGTTCACCTTGAAGAGGGATCTGGTTAACACTGTGGCTGTGGTAAAGGGGAGGTGTAGGGATGGTGGAGCCCCACAGAAGAAATTCCTCCTAAAGTAAAGGAGTTGTCACCCCATGGAGCTGGCTTCTGAATCAAGACAAAATCAACAACATAGCAGTCAAGAAAAACTGAATGGAAGTGATCAGGGAGACAGTGGGAATTGCATGTATTACTTACCCCTCTCACCCTAACAGCCCACTTTGGGAAGACATCAGACCACAGGGAACCTAAGCCCTATAGCATGTATGCTTGACAAATTGTTAAGTATTAAGGTATACATTAGATGATTTAGAAAAATTGTTTTAAATTTATTCTGTTTGGATATTATAATTAGCATTATGTTATGTTTCCAACTCTTGAACATATGGTGATTTATTTATATTTGAAGTTTCACCCATCTTTAATATAAAAGTACTGTCTCTGCAGCCAAACAGAGACCTTAATTTTATCAACACACATACAGGATTAAGAGAGAACTGAATTAAAACAGGAGATGTCATGTAGACTAAACCTGCTCTAAATGTAGAATTTTTGGAATTTGATATACAAAAAATTAGAACTCATGGTTCTAAAATGATACCTTGAACCATGAGCTCTAGTTTTTTGTATGTCTTTTTGTCTCAGACCAACACGGCTATCAAATACACCCCTGGAATTTGATAGTCATTTGTATAAGATTTTTGTTTGGCTTTGTTTTTTTCCAATTATATGTGCATATTTAAACATAGAGGCTCAGCTCCAAAGCTGTGGGCCAAATTTTGGTATTTTGGTATTAAATCTATCCCATGGAAAAACCAAATATTAATCATCTTGAAGTCTGAAGTTTGACAAAAAACATCAGAGCAAAATAAAGCAGTGCATTTTTTTAATTTGAATTCAAACCTTATCAAATCTCAAGCCCAAGGGAATATCACAATTAATTTTACAAAAATTATCCAATATTCTCAAAATGCATCTATGTGGTCTTTCCCTAAAATATTAATACAAACTGAATATTCTATTTTCTATCAGTGGTCATAGTATAAAATGCCAAACTAAGACAATATATCACCTCAACACCTCAGAGAATCAATATGAAAAATGTGAAAACTGCATGAACTAGTGATAACCTCATATTACACAAAGCTGATCAGTTAGTACTTGGACACTGAAAGGAGGAGACCTCTCAGAAACTTGGGCCCCTGGCAGACATTACACTTTAAACAAAATTAACCAGTTAGTCACATTTTAAATAGTAATCTAGCTATATATTCACTGCGATAAAATGGGAAGGCAGCCACAAAATTATTCCACAAAATATGTGTAATAATTTTGTGGTTGGCTTCCATTGCACCTTAAATTGAATATGTGGCAGGGTCCGCGGTATAATCCTGGGGCTAAGACCCACAATCAATGGATTGTCAGTCTAAGCTCCAAACCACACTGGAGTCTCCAACCAGCTCTGGTGCAATCCCAGGGGCTGAAAATGGCAATCATCATATCCCCTTGAGACTAAGATCATGGTCTCTCTGCACTAGGAAGTAGTAATGGTTAAACTAGGTTCTGATCCCCAATCTCAAAATTGCTCATCCTACCATGCATGTGTGTCATTGCAGGAGGCACAGTTGTTGGGACTGGAGAACAGATCCCACAATGATTCATAGATTCATAGATGTTAGGGTCGGAAGGGACCTCAATAGATCATCGAGTCCGACCCCCTGCATAGGCAGGAAAGAGTGCTGGGTCTAGATGACCCCAGCTAGATGCATATCCAACCTCCTCTTGAAGACCCCCAGGGTAGGGGAGAGCACCACCTCCCTTGGGAGCCCGTTCCAGACCTTGGCCACTCGAACTGTGAAGAAGTTCTTCCTAATGTCCAGTCTAAATCTGCTCTCTGCTAGCTTGTGGCCATTATTTCTTGTAACCCCCGGGGGCGCCTTGGTGAATAAAACCTCACCAATTCCCTTCTGTGCCCCCATGATGAACTTATAGGCAGCCACAAGTTCGCCTCTCAACCTTCTCTTGCGGAGGCTGAAAAGGTCCCTGTTCTCTAGTCTCTCCTCGTAGGGCTTGGCCTGCAAGCCCTTAACCATACGAGTGGCCCTTCTCTGGACCCTCTCCAGGTTATCAACATCCCTCTTGAAGTGCAGTTCCCAGAATTGCACGCAGTACTCCAACTGCGGTCTGACCAGCGCCCGATAGAGGGGAAGTATCACCTCTTTGGATCTATTCGTCATGCATCTGCTGATGCACGATAAAGTGCCATTGGCTTTTCTGATGGCTTCGTCACGCTGCCAACTCATGTTCCCTTTCCACTTCCGTGCCACCAAGGAGGTCATTTCCTAGGCAGTAGGTATACTGGACATCTAGTTCTTCCCCTTGGTGTGGGGGTCCGTAGCAGACCCCTACCACCAAATCCCTTTCTCCTTGCCCCCCATGTAACCTAAACCACAATCCTTCTACTTTTTCATCCTTTGATTCCGTCTTGATGAGGGTCGATGTATATTGCATATTGACATAGAGCGCAACCCCTCCCCCTTTCTTCCCCACCCTGTCCTTTCTGTACAGCCTATAACCCCTCAATATGTACCGCCCAGTCGTGGGACGAATCCCACTAGGTTTCCATGGCAAATGCCATGAAGCGAATGTGTGCTAGGGGCCCTTGGCTCTAAATGATAACTGAACACCACAAAGAGTTAAATACTTTTATATCCCAAGCATACTAGCTTAAATAAAGATACATTAGAAATTAATTAGTGTACCTGGTTACTTCACTCATCTTATTTCACATTTAGAAATAAAAAATAAGAAGCTGCTTGGATAAACAGGAGTTGAAAAGAATAGAATTCTTCTGGAGTAATAGTTAAGAGCTAAGAAACTTGTTTTATACTGAGCTAACCTATTAAATTCTAGGTAGAAACTCTTCTTCTTGCAATATGAAATCTAGTAGAAATCATTAATCCCCACCTACTAGTTTGAGGAAAAGGACAAAATGGGTAAGCAAGGAAGCAAAACATGATAGAAGGTGTAAGTCATAAACCAAAGGTAGGTCAAGGGAGGGCAAC
Source organism: Alligator mississippiensis (assembly GCF_030867095.1). Lineage (NCBI taxonomy): Eukaryota > Metazoa > Chordata > Crocodylia > Alligatoridae > Alligator > Alligator mississippiensis. The sequence goes on from NC_081825.1 coordinate 63,656,632, forward strand.
TGCATGCATTACTAACCCAGTAGTAAGTATGGTGAGAATGGTATTGGTAAAGTTAAAGATCCAAATACAGAATGAAAGGATGCTATATAGCAAAGTCAGAGAAAGAAAGAAAATAAAGGCACAAACAAGTGAAAAAACATGTTGCTCTCCAGACTCTACAAGTGAAGGAAGGGAGAGTGATGCAAATTAGTTACGGTTGAAAATCTTTCCTCAGCATAGGGAAAATCAGGATGTGGTTGAAGTGAAGGGAAAGGCCTAGTTGAGAAGGAATTGGAGAAGAAGGGAAAAGATGAGAACAATGTGAACAAGTGAGATAGGAAGGTATGAGAGTATTCAAGAGAATAGTTTGGGATTTCTACAGAAAAGGAGGAGAGAAACATATCTGTCTGGTACAGAACTAACTAATGGCAGAGCATGAAGAAAAAAATTAGGAGACATACCAGTTTTCCCCTCACAGAAATAGATAATAATACCTGACATGGTACTTAAAAGAACTACTAAGGAAAAGCAAAACAAATCTTATGTTTAACTCTAGAGGGCACAATTTGCACAGATACTAGGTATGTTGATTTATTTTTATTTGTGTATGATTTAGCAGTTTGCGAACATAAGGACCTTGTCACATGGGACACTTAGCACATTTTTATCTGAGATCAAAATGTGTTCTATGTAGTTGCATGGTAATGCTTACTATGATCAATGATTGTTAATCTTAGCCCTCACACCACAAAGAAATCTTGAACCCACTTAGCTATTTATGAATCCCAGCCCCAGAACAGCAGAAGACAAGAGTTCAAGACTCCAGTGTGGTTGTGGGACTGGGCCTGACAATCAGATGACTGTTACTCCCAATCCCCTCACTGTACTGGATTATTGAACTGGCTGTGGTGCAGTATGGAACTGACAATCAGCTGCTTTTTCAGTCCAGCTCTGGGACTGTACTGGAGCCCCCAACCAGCTCGTGTGCAGTCCTGGGGTTGAAACTGAAAATATCTGATTGTCAGTTGCAGCCTGACATCTACATTGGAGCTGACTGGACACTTTGGTGCAGTCCTACGGCTGGGACTGACAATCAGCTGACCACACCAGTGGCAATTTGAGACACGTGTGAGGTACAAGGGCTGGGACTGTATTGATTACATTATCTCCATGGAACAGTCCCATGTTAGCTCGACACATGTTACTTAATTCAACTGGAATATATTCCCTGCTAGAAAAGGTCCGCCTTTGCTATGATACTCTGTCATGGTACAATATGATACAATATGAGAGCACTTGGTACATTATTTTGCTCGAATGTGCAAATGCTAGCATTTTAAGTGCATTTAAGATGTGTTAAGTGTCTATGAGACATGGTCCTAAGTAAGCAAAGCTATGTTTAAAATTAATCTAAAATCTTTTTACAATTTTGAAATATATGCTCTTTATTTGCAAGATGTTATAAACAGTGACACAGATTAGTTAAAGAAACGACATGGGCTTCTCTATCCCTTCCAATTCTCTCTAGAAAGAAGGTAGGGTAGAATAGCACCTTACAGACTAACTGGTTTAGAGACACATGAGCATCTGGTAAAGTAGGTTTTTACCTATGAAAGCTCTGAACCAATTAGTTTCTAATAAGGTGCCCAGCAGCATAACTAGGTTGGTACAAATGGAGATAACCCCTCTCCCCTGTCTGTCCCCTCCCCACCCACCTTAGTGGGGAGACAGGGAATGGACACATGCATTTTCATGTTGGCTGCTAGTGATCAACCTTTTTACAAATGGTCAGATGTTTACGAACTGACTTTTTTACAATTTGTTCCATCAACTTCCCAGATATTGAAGTCAGCCTGAATGTCATTTTTTCCTGTTTATTTAAGATGCTAGCCCTTTCCCAGCCATCTGAAACCTCACCCATCCCCTATGACTTTGTAAAATATTATATATCCTTTCAGCCAATGTATTTAGCACCTTGGGGCAGATTTCATCAGATCCTGCCAACTCAAGTTCATTCAAATTAATCACCACCTATTTTACACTCTCCTTAGCTGTCATGACCCTAAGTCTTTCCCCTTTTGTCAGTATTATTTTGTTAGCTCTTAATAGTTACAGCATATTTTTCTGTGAAGCCCAAAACTGGTAACACAGAATGTCTTGTAATAACTCACCCTGACTAGTGAGTATTGGACTTGTAGCTTCCTTGATCTTTTCATTTCTATCCAATATATTTCTAGAACTCCTTGTTGTCCGTAACTTCCCTCACTAGGCGTAGCTCATTTTGTGCTTTTGCTTTCCCAATTTTTGTCCCTATGAGTCCTTGCTGTTACTTGGTATGCTTCCTTGGTGATTATTTTATAGTTTGCTCTAGTAACTTCCCAAGTATTGAAATCATGCTGGCTGGTCTGTAATTTCTTTAGGCTTTGTTCCCTGGGCTATTTTACTAAAGAGTTATATTAACTCTTTGTAAAAAAAAACAACAACAAAAAACAAAAACAAAAAAAAATTAGCCTTCATTTCAATATGAAGAAATTCTGCCTTTATTTTAATAGAAGGAATTTTCTTTAGCAAAGTCTTTACCAAGTATTCAGAGAATTCTGTTTAATGTGTGTTATCTACCTTTTGGAACAACAAGGAGTTTCTGTCCTGGAAAAAGCAACATTCCAGTAAAAGGAATATTTCTAACAGACAGCAGAACAGTCAGAGCTATGGGATATACTAATTAATACCAGGTCTGCTCATTATACACATCACCAAGGGCCAGATTTATGCTTTTCCCACAAAGTCAGTTATGTAGCTGCCACTAATGAATGTCTCTAAGAACATCTGAAGAAGAATATACAATGTTTTGTTCAGTTCTGTACTTCCAGCCAGAAAGAGCTGCTATTTAATCCATTCATTTTTTTTTTTTTATGTTTCTTCCTTTTAATGACAGAAGATTAGCTGACTGGAAACCTCTGAAGCTAATTACAAGACCACTCTTTTTATTTGTAATCTTGTTAAGCTATTTAACACCTTTCAACCAACAACAAAAATAAATGCATAATCAATAATGCTATAATTCTTTGGCTGATGTAGACAGAGAGACTAAATCCCACAGCCATCAATCATACGAACAGTCGTTTTGAACATAACACTGGACACATCTACATGAGACATTTACTGCGGAGCTGCCTAATTAGCACTTTAGTAAAGTCTCTGGGCATTTACGCACATACCTTTTAGTTCTTGGATGTGCTGGAGATCCACCACTTGATTAATGGAGCCTGCTCTACACAGGGGCTGACGCGCACTGCGCTGTACCACTTGCGGTTGTATAAGTGGCAAATGCATGCCAGCATGGAGAAAATGGCAGCAGTGCTCTTTTGAACTAAAGCACCTCTGAGGTGTTTTAACTCAAAAGCGCGCTGCCACCTGTTTCTATGCGCTGATATGCATTTTGCCACTTATACAACTGCAAGCATCATCGCACCAGGTGCTTTTTGCACGTGTAAAAATACCCTCTTTGTCTATGTGTGTGACCCTATTCAGTCACAGTAAACTAATAAACACTGCCTTAGATTAGTACTTGTAAATACAAGTACAGTCCTGCAATAGTGTCATTTACAGTACAGTAATGAATGTGCAGACACTGATGGGGCTGGCTGGGGCACAAGGGTGCTTCAGTGCAGGGGCTTCCTGACAGCTATCCCCAGGCAGTATAATGAGCTGGGTTGGAGCAACCCTGGGCTGGCAGGATCACTCCCCTGAGCCCCTTGCTCAATGTGCTGTGGTCCCAAGCACACATGAAGACGTGGCGCCTGGGAGCAATAAACTCCAGCATGATATGTGCCAGAGTTTATTTCTTTGCATTAATTTAATGTACAGGTGCATCCACTGTGAAGAGCTTTACTCTAGGGAACAATGTTTTATTCCTTGAATAGGAAAAAGATTATCATGTTATTTATACTGTGTTGTCATTCTGATACTTTCAGACATCTGCACTTTCTGAAATATACAAGGGTTGAACACCTGGTTTGCACTCCATATGTTTATGCTGGAGTTTATGCATACTCTTGTTGTTCTTGCTCACATGCATATTTGAGTTTACATATAATATGCAACCACTTCGAGTGAAATATTAGCTCTATTGGAGTTAATGGCAAACATATATATATTTCCCATAACGCATGCGCATGTGCGTGCACGTGTGTGTGTGTGTGTCTGTGTGTATTAGGGCTGTGCAAAGCTTTGGTAGCTGATTTGATTCAGAGGGGATTCAGCCCAATTCGGTGGCCAAATCTCTGAATGTGAATCAAACTGAATGGAAGCTTGTCTCCTGGTAGCTAGTTTCTCTTCTTGTACATTGTATCCAATCCTTTTCTACTTACCCTTGCCCGCAATCCCTATTGTTATCCCTATCCATTCCTTTCAAATTATTCTTCCCCCAAAATTCTCTTATTTGTTCTTGTTAGTCTGTCTTAGTTCTTTCCCCCCACAAAAATAAATCTGTGTTTTCTCTGAAAGTGTATCATCACTGTATAGGAAAGCACAACATATATTACACACACACACACACACATTTTGCAGCACACCAAACATTATGAAGTGTGCTGGGAAGGCAGGTGCCAGGTCTTCTGGCAGGGGAGGGAGAGAGGGCAGAGGGAGAGCTGCAAGTTCCCTCTGCCCCAAACATAGATGCACCCTCTTTCTTGGCAGCAATGAGTCTTCTGCTGCTAGTGGGAGCAAGGAAGTAGTAGCAATGCCTCCACCTGTACCACCAGCACTAACACCACTAACCAGAAGCAGCATGACATTCTCCACCCCAGTTTCAGTTCCCAACATGAGCCTTCCAGTGCTAGAGGAGGAGCTGGATCTGGAAGCAGGGGAGCAGAGGGCCATAGCTAAGAAAAGTTCCCCTAGAGGAAGATCTCCTTCTCTGGAAGGCACTTTGGAGGAGGTTGTGGGGGCAGGTGGCTCAGCTCCTCCTCCTCTCTGTCTCTGCCTGGTAATCATAGAATCATAGAAGTAGGGTCGGAAGGGACCTTGCAGATCTTCAGGTCCAACCCCCTGCCTGGGCAGGAGGAAAACTGGGCTCAAATGACCCCAGCCAGGTAGGCATCAAGCCACTTCTTAAAGACCCCCAGGGTAGGAGCCAGCACCACTTCCCTTGGAAGTTGGTTCCAGATCCTAGCCACCCTGACTGTGAAGTAGTTCTTAAGGATGTCTAATCTAAACCTACTCTCCAACACCTTGTGGCCGTTATTCCTTGTTATCCCGGGAGGCACTAGGGGAAACAAGGTCTCCCCCAAACCCTTCTGGTCCCCACTAGTGAGTTTATAGATGGTCACCAGGTCCCCCATCAGCCTTCTCTTGTGAAGGCTGAACAGGTTCAGGTCCCATAGCCTCTCATTGTAGGGTCTGCCCTGCAGTCCCCGGATCATGCAAGTGGCCCTCTGGACCCTCTTAATGTTGTCCACATCCCTCTTGAAGTGGGGTGCCCAGAACTGGACACAGTACTCCAGCTGCAGCCTGACCAATGTCACGTAGAGGGGGAGGATCACCTCCTTGGACCTACTTGAGATGCACCTGTGGATGCACGATAAGTTCCGGTTAGCCCTGCCGACCGTGACCTTGCATTGTCGGCCCATGTTCATCTTGGAGTCACTAATGACTCCAAGATCCCTTTCTGCCTCTGAGCTCTCAAGAAGGGAGTTTCCTATCTTATAAGTGTGCTGTTGGTTACTACTGCCCAAGTGCAGCACCCTGCACTTGTCAGTATTGAAACGCATCCTGTTTTTGTTAGCCCACCCCTGAAACCTATCCAAGTCTTTCTGCAGTCTCTCCCTCCCTGATAATGTGCCCACCTCTCCCCATATATTGGTATCATCAGCAAATTTGAACAGGTTGCTTTTCACCCCATCGTCCAAATCACTGATAAAGAAATTGAACAGCGCGGGCCCAAGGACCAAGCCCTGGGGGACTCCGCTGCCCACTTCCCCCCAGGTCGAATATGACCCATCCACCACCACCCTCTGAGTAGGACCCTTCAGCCAATTTGCAATCCATCTGACCGTGTAGGCATCGATGCCACAGTCACCTAGTTTTTTTAATGAGGATGGGGTGGTCAACAGTGTCAAAGGCCTTGCTGAAGTCCAGAAAGACTACATCCACGGTGACTCCTGCATCCAATGCTTTTGTGACCTGATCGTAAAAGGCAATCAGGTTGGTCTGACATGACCTGCCCTTAATGAAACTGTGCTGGTTGCCCTTGAGCATCATCCCCGATGCCGGCCCATCACAGATGTGCTCCTTGATGATCTTCTCAAAGACTTTCCCCAGGATTGAGGTAAGACTGATGGGCCTATAGTTGCCCTGGTCCTCCCTCCTCCCTTTTTTAAAGATGGGGACCACATTGGCTATCTTCCAATCATCTGGCACCTGGCCTGAGCACCACGAGCGCTCGTAAAGCCATGCCAAGGGCCCTGCAATAACCCCTGCTAGCTCCATCAACACCCTGGGGTGGAGAGCATCTGGACCTGCTGATTTGAACATGTCCAGCCCCTCCAGTAGCACTCTAACCCGGTCCTCCTCAACCTTAGGTTTTGAGGCATTCCCCTCAAGACCTAAGGTTGGGGGATAAGGCAGAATCCCCAGAAGCAGGTGGGTAGTGTAATGTGGGATCATTTTGAGATGGCAGATGATCCCAGCTATGCTACCTGCCAGCATTTCCAAAGGCAAATCAGCTGGAGCAAGGACATGAAACATTTCACCACCATGGCGATGCTGCTGCATCTAAGGAGGCAGCACCACCTTGTCCTTGTTCCTCCTCAGCCTGGTACAAGTGGGAGCATGGCCAAAAAGAAGTCCCCTTCTTGCTCCAAAGCCCCCATCCCCAAGTAGCAGAGGCAGGCCACCCTGGACCAGTGGGGGAAAGGCGGAGACAAAGCGGGTGCATTCCGAAGGCAAGCAAAGTCACCCAGAGCATTGAGGAGATGCTTGCTCTGGATGGCCAGCCCTTCTCCTTTGTTGAGTGTTCAGGGTTCATGCGGCTCATGGTGCTCATGGTCCCATCATACCAAGTGCCTGCACACACCACCTTTAGCAGGACGGTAGTGCCCTCACTGTATAAGGCATGCAGGGAGTACTTGAGGGAGGAGCTGCAGAAGGCAAGTATGCAGGTATCCTTGCACTTCACCTTAGACATCTGGAGTAGTCAGGGTGGAGATCATGACTACCTCTCCCTCACAGGGCACTGGTGCAATCAGTCAGGGCCACCTACAGCCTCAGCACTGGTAATGCTCTCCTTAGCCAGGTGATTCCCATAATGAAGGAGCTTGAGAATGAAATGGAGAGGTTCCAGGGGATCTATGTTCCTGGCTGGGGCAAGCTGCTTTTACCAGAGGTGCAGGCACTGGTGAAGCAGCTGAAAGGAGGGCATCAAAAAATGGCTGGATCCATTGCAGTCCAATACAGTCCATGTTCTGGTGGGCTTGTGTGACCTGAGAGTGAAGGGGAGCATCTGCAACAGCAAAACCCTCAATCACTGGACAGAGGTGCTGGTGAACAGAATCAGGGAGGCAGAAGGGCAGAGCTAGGCGGACATGGAAGAGGGGGATCCACTTTCCCATGCCAGCACTCCAACCACAAGCCAATCTCCTCCACCACAGCCACTGCCAATGTGAGTCAAGGGCATGGCTTCAACGTTGGGCTCCAGAGGCACCAGACCCAGACCCCACCATCAGGCAGGTAATGCAGTGTCCTCAGTGGCTACCTATCTCACCAAGGACATGGAGCCACTGCACTGCAACTCCTTCGCCTATTAGGCAGCCTGCAGCAAGATATGGCAGGATCTGGCTATGGTTGCCCAGGAACACTTGTTCTGTCCACTGAACACGTGTTCTAAGCAAGAGCGGATTCAGCATTGCTGGTGATGTTGTCACACACCACTGCACCTCCTTGGATCCTGATTTGGTGGAGCAGCTGGTGTTCCTGAAGATGAACCTCCCACTGCTGGGGTTCCCCAAGCTCCACCTGCAGATGGAGTGAGTGCCACCCTCCTCACTCTGCATTTTTTTGCTTTTTTTATTTCCTTTCAAAACCTTGAGTTGCACTTTCACAGAAACCTCTGCACCACTCTGTCTGAAACCTGGCAGGCCTCATGCTCGCACGAGGTGCTAACAACCCTGCTGCTTTGATCCCACTTGCCTTAACACACAAGTGATATGAGTTTTGCTTTCATCAGTTTGAGGGGCACTTTCACAGAAACTCCTGCACCTATCTCCTTGAACCTTGGCAGGCCTTCACGCCCTCAGAAGAGGCTACCATCCCTGTTGTTTTCATCCAACTCTGCAAAAGAATGACAAAGTTATAGGTATTTTAGTGATGTTTATATATGTATGTGTGTGCATATATAGATGAATGTGTATATATAGATGAGCGTGTGTGTGTGTGTGTGTGTGTGTGTGTATACATGTTTTTGAGATGATACAGGAAGTTGAATAATATGAAATAGTGGATCAGAGGGTTCTTTACTGGAGAAAGCTAAGGTCACTTCTAGAGTACTAGTCCTTTGGTTGGTTTTCATTTCATCATAATGGAAATATTTCTGTAGTAATCTGAAAGAAATGTACTGCTACCATTAGCAAATATCAGTTTCTTGTTAAGATCCTCTTTTAAAAGACAGACCCAAGATCTCATCATACCTCCTTTCCTGTAACATTAGAAGTATGATTCTCATGTCTGCCTTTTCCAGAACATACGTGATTCCAGCCAATGACAGAACTTGAATATTAGGAGCCAGAAGTTCAGTTGATGTAAATTGGTATTGCTCTACTTATTTCACCAGTCCAAGATCATTTTTAAGTTCCCATACTGCAATATTCTCTGTAAATTTACTGCTGCCACATGGGATTAATTTTAACAGAACACATGAAAAAATGACTTCTGTTTAGTACTTTTTTTGGTCCGTGTTAAGGACATATAGTTAGGATCAGCTCAGTTGCAGGCTGATCCTAAGTTAGGATCAGCAGGCACATAACAGCTATGGAGATGGCTGTTCATAAAAAAGGCCATTTTTCTTTATTGTAGCAACCTGATAAGCATAACAATCTTACAGGGGAAAAAGAAATTAAGAGATTTGTTCTGCAATTCTGTATAGAATAATGCTACTGTGCAGCTTTCTTCTGAATCAGGAAAGGTGACCCTGCTATCATATCACAGTTCATCAAATTTTACATAACACTGATTCATGGGAGCACTGGTGGAAAATATAGTATAGAAAAATAGTTGGAGAAAATTTGATTTTGCCCTGATATCATTTTTAAATATTATTAATTTTCTTAAAGTACTTAATACATTCACATTTGTATGGAAAATGATTCATAGATTGTAAGGGGCTGGAAGGGACCTCACAATATCATCAGGTCCAACCCCCCTGCACTAGGCAGGAAAGACAGCTGGGATCAAGTTACCCCAGAGAGGTGGCCATCCAGTCTCCTCTTGAAGGTTTCCAGGGTAGGTGATTGCACTGCCTCTGGTGGGAGTTTATTACACAGTCTGGACACCCTACTGTGAAGAAGTTTTTCCTAGTGTTAAGTCTGAAATGGTCTTCCAGGAGTTTGTGGCCATTACCCCTGGCTTTCCTCAGGGGTGCCCTGGTGAACCGATCCCTTGATGTTTTCCTCCCTGCTATTGCAATAAGCTGCTACCAACTCCCCTCTCAGCCTTCTCTTTTTTAAGCTGAAGAGGCTCAAATCCCCTAGCCTTTCCTCATATGACTTGCCTTACAAGTCTCTGATCATATGGGTGGCTCTTCTCTGGACTCTCTCAAGCTTTTCCATGTCCTTGTTGAAATGTGGCACCCAAAACTGGATGCAGTCCTCCAGCTGTGGTCTCACCAATGCTCAGTAAAGTGGAAGAATCGCTTCCTTCATTTTGCTTGCAATGCATCAGTCAATGCATGCCAGAGTATTGTTTGCCCTGCTGACTACAGCATTGCATTGATGGCTCATGTTCATACTATGGTCTGTTATTACCCCTAGGTCCCTTTCAGTCATGGTGCTAGTCAAATTGGCAGCACGAAGCCTGTAATACATTGGGGATTGTTCATCCCCAGATGGAGCACTTTACACTTGTCAATGTTGAACTTCATGTGGTTCTGATCCACCCAACTTGCCAGCCTAAGTCCACCTGTATCTGCAGCCTATCTTCAAGTGTGACCACACTCCCCCATAACTTGTTGTCATTCATGAACTTGGCCAGTGAGCTCTTCACCCCCACTCCAAATCACTGATAAAGATGTTGAAAACCACTGGACCAAGCATACCAGAACAACACAGATCTGTTCATTAGAACTTTCTAGGTCCTACCCTGCAGCCAGCTTCCTACTCATCTAACTATTGAGCAGTTAAGCCCACAATCCTCCAATTTTTCTGTGAGAACATCATGGGATACCAGATCAAACACCTTTTGGAAGTCTAGGTATACAATGTCAACCTCCCCTCTCTTATCCAGGCAATGAGTTACCTGGTTGTAGAAGGAGATGAGATTAGTAAGACAAGACCTGCCTGCAACAAAGCCATGCCGGCTGTTGTTTGGAATCCTACCTTTTGCAAGCATATCACAAATAGACTCCTTGATTTTTTTCCAAGATTTCCCTAGGATAGAAGCATTGGTGATGTGTAGAGGGTGCATGCAGGTGCATGTGCACCCCCTGAGATCAACCATGCACACTCTGGAAGCTCCAGCCATGAAACTGGAACTGCCACTAGAAGTGCACTGCTGTTAGCTTGGTGATCGGCTGCTGGGTCCCCCCCACCCCCAGTTGGTGATCGGTGGCTGGGGGACACCCTATCAGCTATCTGGTTCCCCCCCCCCCAAACTCAGGAAGCACCAGTTACCCATGGACTAGCTAATTACCCTATAGATGCCCAGGTCCCCTCTTCTCCCCTTCTTGAAGATGGGGACAACATTGGCCCTCTTCCAGTCTTCAGGGACCTCCCCCAAAGTGCCACGAATTTTGAAAGAGTTTCTCCAGAGGTCCCACAATGACTTCAGCCAGCTCCTTCAGCACTTTCAGATGAAGTTCATCCAGTCCTGCTAACTTATAAATGTCTAACTTTTCTAACTGATCACAGACCAGCTCAACGTCAACATTGGGAAAGCGGTCATCCAACCACGTCCATTCTGAACCTTATCTAGTATGATTTTCCACATAGTCTGGTGAAAAACCGAAGCAAAGTAGTCATTCAGGAGTTCAGTTTTCTCCTGAGTGTTAGTAACCAGCTGTCCTGAGTTGTTAAGCAACCCCACACTTCCATTTTTTTCTTACTGTTTCTACATACTTAAGGAAGGACTTCTTATTTTATCATCCCCTAAAGAAGGATGATAGCATTATTTGTGAAACTTTGTTTACACCTATAATGTATATCATTACAAGAGAGGAGATAGCCAACTAATTTTCCATTTCATATTTATAAGGTAACTTCACAAAAAAAGTTTTTAAAATCAGTATTTCTTTTTTCATGAAGCTATCCTACTTGCTGCCTTTTGCAAGACATAGCCATGTTTAATTTTACACTTTAAAGTGACTGGATGATGGAAAAGTAAATGATGGTGTCAGGAAATGTTTTCTTTGAGAGCATTTTTTTAACAACTTTCCAACAATTTGAGGTACACAGTTCAAGAAACAAATATATTTCTAATAAAAATACAGTATTATTTCTATTAATATTGATATTACACATATCAATATACTAATAAAACATTTAAAACAAAAGTATACCTTGTACATTGCAGTTTATTCATGATAACATTTTGAGCTCAGTCCTACAGAGTAACAAATCTCATTCCTCAAAATGCTGAATGTGAAATAGAAAATGACTTAATTTGATATCTCTCAACATTGGGTCCTGCTACTTTCAGTAAAGCACTGAGAAGAGGGCTTACCAAAGCTTTTCTCATCCCTATTAAAGTGATTCTGCAGCCTTTTGCACAACTTTAAAGGTTTACACTACTCAGTTGACATACTTCATATGGTTGTACTTAATTAGGAAGATTTAGTTAACTGGAGACAATTTCTGGGAACAATTTTATTTCACCTACTGGATACTAGGAAGAATGATTTTTTTAATAAGATGGGTATCTTGAGAAGGTTTCTCTTGCTACCAAGTTTGCATTCATTGAGGAAAAAAACTAAAATAAAATTTCATTATACAAATCTTTACTCAGTCCAGTCTGAACAAATATGGCATATACCTAGTATTTGTCCTGTTGAGGAGATCAGTTCTAGTGGTATCTCAGAATGGAGTAATTCCCTATTTTTGTCTGTAAATTTAACCAATATAAATACTTTGGGCAGAGACTCATCTGTTTGTTGCATTTCATATTACACCAGTGAACCTTCCTGGATGATGCTACATGAATGATTAACACTTATTTTCTTCAGAAGATACTGTGACTATATATTATCCTGAAAGAAAAAACTACTTTGGTTTCAGCTACATATATTTCTCTTGAAAAATGATTCACAAGTCAAATATGTCAATTTAAAACGTAAACTATCAAAGAAACAATTTCTCAAATGACACAGTTTTCACTGATTTTATATTTTATCTAGTTTTCATTTCACTCTGTGACCATGGAATTATGTTAAATAAAAGATGACATTTCATAATTCTTTTGTTTGCATTTTCCCAGCACATGAAGGAAAAAAAGGCACTCTGTCAAAAAAGATTCAGTATCTTATTAAAATGTGAACAGGACTGAACATGTAATTTTCTAAATATTTACCAACCCTAAGAGGCTGGGCAGAATTTTGAGCAGGAATTGCTTTCGGCCTTCATGGTACAAGTGGTGGACTTCGTAATCAACAGCTGCAGCTCTGAAAGCCTTTGAAAGATATTACTTTCTGTATCTTGACAGTAACTCATGTGATAAATATGACAATTAATTGCAGGAACCTGCAAACTAAACTTCATGCTGATATCACACATAGCCCATGATTGCCCAATAGCACTTTGGTACAATTCAGGCTCTCTAAAATCTCTATTTACCTAAAAATAAGTTTGTAGCATAATTACAATGCTTGAGCTGAACATACTAACTTGAGGGCCACAAGTGCCCTCCTCTGGATATTTGATGCTACTCCAGCATATTCAGGTAACAGTGTCAGTGCACAGATGACTTATCTGCAATCAGATGTTAAATACCCTGAGTTGCATCATGTTTTTCATCATGGGTCTCCCAGGTAAAAAAATGACAAAGGCCTACTGAATTATAAGTTTGCTATTGCAAGTTACACAGACTAAAGTCATCAGCTAGCTAATTTACTAAAACTCCATTCTATGTAAGTTAGCAGAGCTTTACTTTCAGTCATAGCTAGTTCTTTTGTAAATATATTTCTTAACTAGTTGAGCACAGAACATTAAGCTTCATTCTGTTTTCAAATGCTGTCCAAGTTATGCCTCTCATTTTCTGAGCAATTGGCGGGGGGGGGGGGGGGGAAGAGATTTTTCTAATGTTTGTCTAATACAATATCAATAGAGATAATTTATACACAAAGGAAACCACTGTGTCGCAGGGCACCTCGGTGCCCCTGCTCCTATAGAGGAGAAACTGCCAGGGAGCGAGGGAGCGTGCCCTGGCCTGACATAATGAGCCCAGCTGAGGGTTGCTCAGGTAATGAGCGCAGCTGTGGGTTGCCGGAGCAACCAAGCGGAGCCAGCTGCCTGTAGGGGGCAGGGCCTGGCCCTTATAAAGCTCAGGGCTGAGGCCAGGCTGGTAGTTCTCTGCCAGCAGCCAGAGAGGCAGGAGCTCCCTCGGCCAAGATATGGGAAGGAGCCTAAGTCGCAAGTACAGCTCATGGTAGCCCTGGAGGCTTGAGCTATGATGATGAGTTATGGCCAGGCGGCTTGCATTTGTGTTACAGCTTAGGGGCTTGTGGTTTTGCTTTGTGTTTGTGTTATTACACCCGGAGACTTGGGCGAGGCTGTAGGGGTTGGAGGAGGCCTCAATTACTCGCACGCCAGTGCATGAGCAGCTGGCGGCGAGGAGCGCGGCCAGTAGGTCGCGGGCGCAACCCGTAGGTTGCGGATGGGGACCTAGACCCCGGATTGCGTGTGGGGGAACATAGGCCCCGAAGGCGCAGCTCGCATGCCACTGCGCGAGCAGCTGGCGGCGAGGAGCGCGGCCAGTGGGTCGCGGGTGCAACCCATAGGTTGCGGACGGGGACCGAGACCCCGGATTGCGTGTGGGGGGGAACATAGCCCCCGGCCCCAGGAAAGGGGCGGTATTACTGAGTAGCCCAGTGTGGGCACGGCGAGCCCCAGAGAAGGGGGGAGCGCCATACTGAGCAGCCCTAGAGAGCGGGGCCATACTGAGTAGCCCAGCGTAGGCGCGGCGAGCCCCCAGAGAGGGGGAACGCCCTTGTAAGTTATTGAGTAGCCCAGCGTGGGCCCAGCGAGCCCCCAGAGAGGGGGAATGCCCTTGTACATTATTGAGTAGCCCAGCGTGGGCCTGGCGAGCCCCCAGAGAGGGGGAATGCCCTTGTACGTTATTGAGTAGCCCAGTGTGGGCGTGGCGAGCCCCAGAGAGGGGGAATGCCATTGTGCTTTGTTGAGTAGCCCAGTGTGGGCGCACAGGCATAGCGAGCCTGGCCGCAGGCTAGTGCGGCAATACCCCTCAGACCAAGGCAGGGTGCTGCGGTTGCCCCTGAGAAGACAGGGAGTAGCAGCGCGGGGAGCCAGAGTCAGGGAGGGTATCCGTGCGGTTGGCCCATAGGACCGGAGGCCCACTAGAGAGTCCCGGAGCGGAACCACACTGGCAGGGGAGGCCCAGAGTGGGCCAGACGAGAGTCCCAGCAAGAGGCCGGGCATGAGAGAGGGAGCCCAGGGTGGGCCACAGTAGAGAGACAGACCGGACAACGTCCTTTACATCTGCGAGGCTTGGGGCGTGGTATTAGGGGCTGGTAGGAGCCACGCATAGCCCATAAGGCTAGGGCGCTTGGGTAGCGCCCATTGTACGGGGAGACCCACAAGGGGTCCAGGAGCTGACAGGCCCGAGGAAACACAAGGCAGCCTCCCTATTACATATTCGATCAAGACATGGCGGGTGAGAATGGAGGGTGCCCTCGGGCCGGAGTAGCACGGTGAGAGGGCCTCAAGGAGATCACGGCCCTCCACGAGGACCCCGCCGTGACACTGGAATATCACTAATCAATGATTAATTAAGAAAAGAATGAGTGCACTAAAAATAAGTTTATGGGGAAAATTATTAGACTACCATATGCTTGAGCACACACAGACTCCTGCTTTTCAGAGAAGTAAACACAAGACATTTACACATTCAGAACTATTAGGCTGGAGTAAATTAATAAACTCCATAGCAAGGTAGTATTTGTAAATGCAAGTACTAACCTGCTTCAGAGTGTTTTACTCAGCAGCACTGCACATGTAGAAGCTGACACAGCTGGCTGGGGCACAAGGGTGCTTCAGTGCAGGAGCTGCCTGCTGGCTAGCTTCACACTGGAGTACCCTCATGCCCCTGTCAGCACCTCTGCAACACCTTAAACTGCATTGGAACAGCCCCAGGCTGGCAGACTAACCCCCCTCTCCACCCTGGGACCCTCTAC
Source organism: Alligator mississippiensis (assembly GCF_030867095.1). Lineage (NCBI taxonomy): Eukaryota > Metazoa > Chordata > Crocodylia > Alligatoridae > Alligator > Alligator mississippiensis. The sequence continues at coordinate 63,672,221 of NC_081825.1, forward strand.
TAGCTGGAGTTTATTGCTCCTCAGTAATTGCACATGTAGACACACCCACTGAGAACTAAGCAAAGTGCACCTAAAAATTAAATCTCTTCTGTAGGTCTAAATACAGTTTTAAGATGGTCACTGCAGCGTTAGACAGGTTTGATGATTTTAGCCTATATATACAAACACCCTAAAGCATTAAATAAGACATAGGGACAACATATGGCTCCACAATTTGCATGTTACTGATAATATCACCACCAGAAAAACACAGTATATACAATTTTGTATTTTGTGAAAGAATCTCAGTTAACTGAGGCTTGACTAGAGTACAGTAGAGCCCCGATTTACACGATTCCAACTTATGCGTGCCTCGCATAAGTAGTTCTAAACTGCAGCACTGCTTGAATTCAATTTTAAACGTCTACTGGATAATTCAAGTAATTCAAGGGGATTTTCCCCTTGGCAATATTTCAACTCAAGTATGACCTGGAATGTCTACCTAAACCCAAAGTGTTCCAGATCCAAACAACTCTGATATCTCTTTCTATACAGCTAGCATAGTGCAATTGATAAAAAAAAAAATAATAATAATACTGGAAATCAATATAATCATCTCTGAAAACATGCCTATTTTTGTTATAAAATATCAGCAAATTGTGTGTGTCATGAGATCTCAGAATTGTGTTTTCTCCCGTTCAGGAGGCTGAGTACAGATTACTAGCACAATGTGGCAATAGCTCAGAGTCCCAACCAAGTGGAACAGTTTAAATGTTAGCTATTTTTAAGTTTATAAAACAGAAACAGGATTTTACATGATCAGCTAATTTAAAGGCAGTAAACATATGAAACAGAAATATGGAAATCACAAGTAGAACTCAACCATACCCTAGGCAGCCTTTTTATTTCCCATGGCATATGCTCAGAATATCAAAGAAGGCAGTTGTGCCTCTCTGAACATCAGAACAAAATCCTGTAAATAAACCCAGGATGAACCCCTCAACCTCAGTATGGTGTGACACTGTTATGTGGGCATACATGCAGGAAACAGAATAGTAGCAGCAGCAAACTGCTCTTCTCAGCCATATATGTCTTCAAGAGTCAGTGAGCTTATGCAAAGCAGAAGTGTAGACTTGTCCAGGCCCTTCTCTTTCCAAGGTGTCCCTCCCTCCTGCCCCTATCTTACTCAAGAACAAAATATAAAATTTCACTAGGGCTAGGTATAAATGTTCAAAAAGCCTGAGGCAGAATCAATCTAACGTATGTGGGTTTATATAAGTGGCATAAGTTAGATTAGGAACAAACAGAATATGCATTTGCCCTTTGGTGGAAGGGATGAGGGGTGGCATGTAAGTTGCTTTCACTGGCCAAGGTCAGCAGGATCCCGCATTCCTCCCACAATGCCCCATGGGCTCCCTGGGCTTCTGGAAAATGACAAATGTAGCTGAGCTGCTAGGCCACCCCGACTGCCTGCCAGATGGGGGCAAGAACACCCTAACCCCTGTCACTGTGGACTCCCCTCCACCCCCCGCCTTAGGCTTCCAGGAGAGTTGCAGAGCAGGACACTTCTGGCAGCCCAGCTGTTGGTGGTAGTGGGTGGGGGGCACTCCATGAAAAGAAAGATTGGGCTCCCCAGAGCTCCAATGAATGGCGGGTTGGGGCAGAAGGCATCCAGAAGCTCTGTGACATGTGGTAGAGAAAGGTGCACTCAACAGAAGGCAGGATGGGCCTCTCAGAGCTTCAGCAAATGTCAAGCAGTGGCAGCAGGCACTAGGGCACTAGCAGCCCCCCACAATGCATCAGGGAAAGGGACACTGGGTTTTCTTTGTACATCCTTGCTTAATTGACTCATTATGATCATCTTCCTTACCTAGTCACAGAACTTTTCCAAAATTGACAGAAATGAAAGATCTAGTTTTGAAATCTGCCTCCTAAATGAAATTGTTAGCCACTCTAAGTATCTTGGTCCATTGCCCAAAAGGCTGCATTAACTAATCATAGAAAAAAAACAACAAAGAACATGCAACAGTATGCTTTATATTGCCTTTTAAAAATATATAGACCTTTCCTCATTTAGTATATTGATTTTATTTAGAACAATTAAAGAAAAATGTAAAACAAATCTTAATTTTTTTTCTTTGAAATCCTATCAAATCAGTATTATAACCTACATCTTGTAATTCTTCTCTCACCTGCTATTGCTGAAGCTTTAAGATAACAAAAGTATACTTGAGCATTGCCTAGCTGAAATAAAATTAACTAAAAATGATTTTCTCCTCAGAACATCAAGTTCAAACTAGCATCCAAAGCCAATCTCTATTGACATACATACATTTTAAGATGCTTATTTGATTCAAAACAAATTTGAATTTAAAACCTTTTTTCTAATTCTTTTTTTCAGCTAAATGGAATCCCACCAGTGGCTGATATTACATGAGTTTTGTTTGATTCTGTAAACCATTGGTAGCACATGCTTTTTCAAAAACAGCTTATCATTTCTCCTCCTCCTCTACCCTGATTTCCCATCAACTGGACTGGAGAGGATTCATTCCTGGGATATGCTGATTTATGCTAGGGTACCTTATAAATCTCAGTTCCCTAGGAGTGGAACATCCACCTGGACAGAGAGTCTGAATTGAGGGTGATGTTGCTAAGAAAGGTCTCAGGATGAGATGTGGCTAGGGAGGTGGAATTTCTAGAACATATTGGTGAGGTTTCCATTGAGACATTTCCAATAGCTGCTTTCCATACAGCCTTCCATACAAATGACCCAGAAGGAGAAGGATGGGCACCCACCCAATGCTCTTCTGGTATGGAGGGCAGTGGCCCCGACCTACACAGGGTAGAAGATCTGTATTTCCTTATATCAGCAGAGGTGAATAAACCACATGATTTGTTGTTGTTCTTTTTTTAAATGCTTTTATTTCCAAAAATGTGCCTGGTATGTATGTTGCAAAAGTAAATACAATCTTAAGGCCAAAATGTGATGGAATCATGGTTCAGAAGCTTCTTAGCTCTCCATAGCCCACCCAAGCAGGACCCAACCCTGATCCTGTAGACATGGACTGTTCCATCCTATGTCTTTTTCCTGGGAGCATATCACTCTTAAAGAAGCCAGGAAGCCTCACCCTGAACTCGCAAGGGACAGCAAATTAACTTGAATTTGGAGGGGAACTGGGACAGATGTTCAATAAACTGATTTAACCTAAATTAGTAAAGTCTGATACTTCATCCATCCAGGCTGATCTTAAATGGGTTTCAGGCATTTTGAAAGCAGTTTATGTGCATGGAATTTCTGTTTTGTTGAAGATTTGAACTGGTTTCTGATAACTTATAGAGGTTTATGTGTAATTTCTGTCCCTAGTCCAAGGGTCTATGGAGTAGAACTAACACACAATGGAATCCTCATTACCCCAAAATGAACAGCATCTTACAGGTAATGCATTCAGAATTCTATGCAACTTGAATTATTCCTCCATAAGTCTGCTGACTATTTGTGTTTCGAGTTGAATAGAGTATGCCTATATTTCTAAGGGTTTTTTTTGTTGTTGTTGTTGGTTTTTTTTTAGATCCCTTTGCATTATTTATCTGACTTTATTGATATTTGTAATGTAGTTTACTATCACTCTAGGAACCTCATTAGCATCCCATTTACCTCATTTGGTAATCATTAATGGAAATGTTAAATTAGATCAGACATAGAATTGATCTCTATGATACCCCACTACACATTTTCTTGCCCCTTCACACCACAACTCAATATGCTGTTCTTAGCATTATCTTTTGTTTACTGTCCTACAGCCAGTTTTCACCCCATGTGTCAGCATGGCTCTCCAAGCCAATTTTGATTATTTTTCCAGTGAGACTATAAATCACTGTTTTACTGAAATCCTGACATTACAAAACGACTTTATTTAATCCCAGATACTTTACACAACAGCATATCCTTTGTCAGCCAGTTTTTTAATGTGATGGTTTAAAAAGTGATGTTTGTCTGGCCTTATTTGTTTTTTCTATACCTCTATTATTCATTGTTCAACAACTGTTGCATGTTTACAAGGAGAATATTTATTTCAATATTTTACTAAGACATCAAGGTAAAATTATTTGATGGCACTGTAAGTGCCAGAACCACACTTTTGATCACTACACATTCCTTTTCATTACACTGGTATATGTCCTCAGGTCTCCATAACTTATCAGAAACAACTGCTAGGATTCTATGGATTCTTAGGTGCATAATAACTAGATTTTAATATTTAGTTTACTGCAAATAATTCCTTACCAGCTTGGCTTTGTTTTTTTGGTACCCACTTTCATTCCTTAATAAGACTATTCTCTCTATCATTTTATTTCTCTTCAACATCCTTATAAAAGCCCTCATCCTCTTTTAGTTAACTCCTCATTCTGAATTTTGCTGTTCTTATCCTTTCTTTATAAAGAAAGTGACTTTCTTTTATAAAGAAAGTACAAGTTCTTTAAGTTCCATTTGCTTTACTTATTCCAGTCTCAGTTCTTTTTCTCTTTGAGGCCTTTAAAGAGAATACGACAAAAAACAACCCTTCTTCTGGGAGAGGGGACTCATAATATAACCAGTCTTTTCATATATTTTATCTTGCAATATCTATATATGATGTAGATTATTATAATTTGGTATTTGCTCTTTATTTCCACTTGTATTTCCCTTTTAATTTTCAGTGTAAAAATAGTGGTATGGAATATTTTAATATGCTGTAAGTTCACAAAATTTACGAAGGAATTCTATTTCCACGTGTGCATCTAAACACCAGTTCCGTTTGTGCAGCTAAGCAGCAGTTTGCTAGCTATGTAAATTACATTTTTGGCACATACACACAGCAATTCTATTAGTCTGAAAGCATGCTTACACATCCACACTGTCATAGTCTAAGCATACACAATAGGTGCACCCATTCTGTTTGTCACAAAAGTATAGCCAGCCAGAAATGCACAGCTGTTGGATTGTAGAAAAGGACCATCCCATGATTTAGATCCAGTAGTTGACTAGTTAGGGAACCTGCCCAACAAGCTGCAGATTTGATCTCTTCCTCCACACTGGGTTTGAACCTGCATCTCTTGGACTTCTCAACATAGTGCGTTCACTACCAACCCATAATGTAGACACTAACCAATCCCTTTTCTTAACATTCCTTGGGAAGCTGGCTTCCTGGGATGCCAAGGGAGGAACCAGGAGGAGGAGAACAAGGTAAAGATCGTGTTGGACAGCTGCTACTCTAAAGTAGAGTGGGCCCTGAGTTTCAGCCTGGCCCCTTGCTTCCCAATGGGAAAGAACCTATCCCCATTGCACTGCTTTCCCATATCCAATGACTTCAAATGGAGCATAGAAAAGGGAATGGATAATGCCTGCAGTTTCTAACTCCTCTACAGTTGGTATAGTAATTTTTCATTTTCACTGTCCTCCTGTTCTGTGGGTGTATAACAGATGCCCACTGCAGTTTCTCCTTTGTTTGTCATTTGTTTTAGCCTTACCTGAAATATTTCACTGCTGCCTTTCCTGTTAACCAATTGTAGGCTCCCTGCATTTATAGACTTTTCACATTTAGATTCAAATGCTCATGACATGGCCTTTCTTTATAATCACAATCATCTAGTCCATATGCAGCTCTCTGATCATCAGCATTCTTATTAAAGATTTTAAAATTTGTTCAATTAAATGATCTCCAGGCATGTGTACTATAAATCAAAATGAAATAGATTTCCTTCTCTTTCCCATTAACAATAATGCTAGATGGTTATTTCAGCAGAACATGGCCATGTTTCCTATCACAGAATTTCCAAAACAACCACTTGATGCTTGCTTATCTGTCAATCTGTGTTGCTCCTTACCTTTGTTCTTTAAATTACTACCCTGAATTATTTTCTGTGACAGTGTACACTTTATCTAAGGTAGACTATTTCTGTTCTAAATGTTTCATCTTCAGAACACTTACCTCTTCCATGTGATCAATATGAATGTGAAAATCTCATTCATCTCCTGACATTTCTATAGCCTTTCCTATATTTTTCCATATGCAAAAATTGTTTTGTTATCATGTTTTATATTTCAGTTCAACTCCTGCTTAAGATTACTCTTTTCAATTACCTCTATGAAGCAAGGCATATAGTGAATATATTCTTAAAGATAATCTTTGTACTGTAATTCCCAGTATGCCACATCTTCATTATTTCTAGCAGCTATTTTATACCATAAAGAACCTAGACAACAAATATCTGACTTCTGAATCCAGTTCAGTGCATGCTTTTAGAATTCAAAATAATAAAGTAGCAATAACATCCCCTAATTATCTTGAAGAATCAATTTAAGTCCTCCAGTAGACAAGATTGTATGCATTAATAAACTACAGTTATAATCAGCATCAATACAGGAATCTCTGTTAATCAAGACTTCTTTGGCATGACATATCTCAAGTTTGTGAAAAATAGTTCTTTGTGGATCCTAAAATTTGCCTTGAGATGTATAGTTGTTAATGGAACTGACTGCATATCATTTTGTACATCACTTTAAGGGAGGAATCAGGTGTGGGATATTAATAGTAGTCTACTGAAACTCACTATATGATGTTAGAACAAGCCTGTTTAAGGATACATTTAGTCTTTTGTTACACAGCGGATGCCTCTATATGAGATGTTTAATTGTCTAAATTAGCTACACAGTAAAATCTCAGCATCTACACATGAGGGCAAATTAGCGCACAGAAAACTAATAAATGCTGCCATAAGTTAGTATTTGTCAATACATTATTTAGTGCATTATTTTTGTGCACTGTAATGTACATGTAGGCGATGTGTTGATGAAATAAGGGGGGTGTGTGCATGACACTTTAAAGAGGGTGAAATGCTTTTGCACAGCTTTAATGGTGTCGGTGTTTGTATGCCTTGGCGGCATATTACACATTAATTCCAGCCACTGTAGGAAATGTGGCGGTGTAATGCACCTTAAATGACTTGGGGTGCAGCAAACTAAAACTCCTCAAGAAAAGCAGCAAGCCTGATTAAAAAAAAACAAGGACTTTTTTTTGCCTCCCTGCCTCCCATCTGACACCTTCAGGGAAGGAATTCTACCTGATCAACACATCAAAGAGCTACTCAACACAGCACACAAAGACACTTTCATGGACCCAGAGGGACAGACTTCCATCTTCAGCTCCCTCTGTGCAAAAATGAAGTTTATTTCCTACCTATGGGGACTTTTTACCATCTTGTACCATCTACACTTTTCCCAGAGCCTGACAAAGGGACTTCGATCCTGAAAGCTTGCAGAAAAGGACAATTTTCTTGCCATTTTCCAGTTGGTCTAATAAAAGGTATAATTTTGGAACCACGAGTTCTAGTTTTTTGTAAGCTTGATTTTTTTTTTTTAATTTTTTTATTTTTTTCCCCTGGAGCCTGCCTGAGCTGCACAGGGGTCCGGTGCTTCCCTCTGCAGCTGTAGTGCCCCCCAGGACTGCTCAAGCTGGGTGCCTACAGGAGGGTGCCATCTGACTGAATCTGCCACTGCCACAGAGGGAAGCACTGGCCCCTCCACAGCCCAGGAACCACTCTGCCTGCCAGCGGCTCGCTCTCCCCTCCCCGCCGCCAGAGAGACAGGTAAGTCAGCAAGATGTGTGCACGACATGGGGGTTTAATCAGCCCTGAATTGAAGCGGTGTTTTCAGAAACCCACTGCTTCAATTTAGGGGCACCGTTTTGTCTGCACACGCCTATAGGTGCTGATGGGGCTGGCTGAGGCATAAGGATTCTTCGGGGGGGGGGGGCTGCCTGCCAGCTAGCCCCAAACTGGAGCACTCTCATACCCCAGTCAGCTGCTCCATAGTACATTAAACTGGGTAAGAGCAACCCTGAGCTGCCAGGCTGAGCCCCAGCTCCCCTGCCAGCGGAGGCTGCTCTGACCCAGCTCAATGTGCTGCGGTCCCAGGCACTCATTCATATGTGGTGCCTGGGAACAATAAACTCCAGCATTAACTGCACCAGAGTTTATACAGTTGAATTAATTTCAGGTATAGACATGCCCAATAATCCTTTTTTTTGCATGCTGAAATTTAGCCACCGTGGCAACAGACAACCTTCCAAGCTTAAGAGGAAAGTCCCATATCAGAGGTCAAGATATTGCCTATAGATAATTGACATTTATTACATTACTAACTATAAGGAAGGTATTTGTACCTGCCGGGCCTCGTACATCTTACTTCGGGCTTCCTTGCTCCGAGTGCCTGCCGGTACTTGCCTTGCCATCACAGGTGGCCTTCCGGGAGGTCTTCCCACGCGCTGCAACCTGCCCTTTCTCGCCTGCCACGACTTGAATCTTTCAGTGGGTGGGGCTTCATGCAGCATGGTTGTCCTCATCAGTCACCTGCTTCTTAGAGGTCTTTTGAGAGGCTCCTCCTCCCCTGCACCTCGCCCTTTACCGAGCCCGGTGGATCTTGGCTGTTTCTGTAGTTGGCCGAATGTCACGGCACGGTCCCACAAGAGGGCCGTGATCTCCTTACGGCCCCCTCTCCGTGCCAAGTTCGCCCAAGGGCACCCTCTAGTTCTCGCCCGCCACATTTTTGATGGTTAAAATCAGTTGGGAGGCTGCCTCACGTCTTCTTGGACACAGACCGTTGTACCCTCTGGTCCTGTAGACTCCTGGACCCCTCGTGGGTCTTGTCCTGCAAACGGGTGCTTCGGAGCACCCTATCCTTATGGGCTATGCGTGGCTCCAACCACCTCTGATACCACGCCCCAAGCCTCGCAGTTGGAATGGATGTTGGACTGTCACTATCTCTCTCAGCATACACAGCTGCCCCTTCCTGGGGCTCTCCTCGCCCTCTCTCGGGGCCTTCTCTGTGCCGGCGCCCTCTCTCGGGGCCTTCTCTGCACCGTTGCCCTCTCTCGGGGCCTCAACATGCCTGTACTGGGGCTTCTCAATAGTGCCCCCTCCTGGTGCTCGCAACGCCCACACTGGGCTTCTCGATAATGTTGCCCCCCTGTCTGGGGCTCGCCGTGCCCAACTTGGGCTTCTTAAAATGTTGCCCCCTTCCCGGGGCTCTCTGCGCCTACACTTGGGCTTCTCGATGTTGCCCCCTTCCTGGGGTGCTCTGCACCCACACTTGGGCTTCTCAATGTTGCCCGCTTCCTGGGGCTCTCTGCGCCCACACTTGGGCTTCTCCAAAGTGCCCCTCTCTAGGGCTCGCCACGCCTATGCTAGGACTTCTAAAAAATGCCCCTCTCTATGGCTGGGGTCTATACACCCCGTATGCTGCACCCTCCTGGGCGCTGGGGTCCTCACACTCCACTGTGAGGCCCCTATGAGGATACTGCACCCTCACTGGCGCTGGGGTCCCCATGCCACTGTGGGTTCCCCCTGAGACCTCCTCCAACCCCGTATAGCCTCACCCAAACCACCGGTTTAACAACAAAGCAAAACGCAAGCCCCTAGGCTATAACATAACTATAAGCCGCCTGGCTGTAACCACGTTGCTCAGACATCATAGAGCTGCCTTCTTTTATCTGGCTTGAGCTGCACCTGCGGTTCCCGCATCCTAACTCCAGGAGCTCCTGCCCCTCTGGCTGCTGGCAGGGAACTGCCAGCCTGGCCTCAGCCTCTGGGCTTTATGAGGGCCAGGCCCTGCCCATTCCAGTCAGATGACTTCCTGGTTGCCCCGGGCAACTGACAGCTGTGCTCGTTATTCCCTGCCAGGGCTCTTTCTCCCTGGCAGTTCCTCTCTCTAGGAGCAGAGCACCGAGGTGCCCTGCAACACAAAATATCCCCTAAATATTTAAACAATGAGCTCACCTCTCACTCCTACTCCTGGCCTCCACCACCTCAGCCCCTTCTAATACGGGGAAACACAAAACTCCTTCCAGGACTCAAATGAAAAGCTCAATGAGCCTCAAAAGAGGCCTAACCCTGCCCCTATTGGGCTTCCTTATGGAGCCGACAGCCTCTCTATCCCTCCACTTGTTGACAGGGCCGCCTGCCCGTGGCTCGGTCCTGTGGCCCCTCTCCACCTATCCCAGCCTCACACCACTTCTTCTCCGGTATCCTACCAACGTGACCCTCTGTCTGGGTTCCCTGGGAGCAGTGCCCCTCTCTCTGGGTCTTCCCCGAACTGGAGCCCTCTCTCCAAGTCTTCCTCGGCCTGCAGCCCTCTCTCTGGGTCTTCCCCGAACTGGAGCCCTCTCTCCAAGTCTTCCTCGGCCTGCAGCCCTCTCTCTGGGTCTTCCCCAAACTGCAGCCCTCTCTCCGGGTCTTCCCTGAACTGCAGCCTCCTCTCCAGGTCTTCCCCAAGCTGTAGCTCTCTCTTCAGGTCTTCTCTGGCCCACTGACCTCTCCGCACCGCTGGGGCTCTTACCATTTCCTCTCCCAGCTCGCCTGCAGCTGTCGTGCTGGCCTCGGGCGCTGGCTCGCCCCCAGGTTCCTTCAGTTCCCTGCGGTGAGCGCGGGTAGGCACGTCTGGCGTTCCGTTCCTCCAGCTGCCTCCACTGGCCAGGCTCCCTCCCAGCAGCCATGTGCGCCCCCTGCTCCTTTTCGCCGCCGGCCCTTTTATTTCCGCCGGCTGGTGATTGGGAGTGACATCATCTGCCAGCCACGGGTAATTTAGGGCATGATCTACGCCCCACGTGGGCTTCTCCTGCCATCCCTGCTCCTCCTCCCATCCTGCAGTGAGCAAGCTATTTTTTTTTATTTTCCTTTTTGCTGTTCTGCTCCCGGCTCTTCGTCCTGGGGCTCCCCCCATGGACTTGGGAGTTTCCCCGGTTTTTCTCTCCCTGTGACAGTATTCTTTCTACAAAATTTTAGATTGTGAAATCTATGGAAAGTTCCAATTAAAAAAATAATGTCAAGAGATAGCCCATAAAGTAAATAAAATGTTGAAGTCAGGAAATGAAGGATATCCAAAGCTAAGAGTCCAAGTACTAATGACCACAGAAAGGGAGAAGTCAGTTGAGTAGGCCATTGTTCTATGTTGAAAATTAAAAAGTATTTTGATGAAATTTGAAAAACCTTTTCTCCTATATTTTTAATGAACTTTTCCTTTTCTCTAATGCATTTTCTCATTGTTATGACTGCAATCTGACAGGTAATTGGCAAGAACTTATTTTGTTTCTAAGATGATTGTTTTTAATACATCATCCCCTACTTTCATCTGTTATTTGCACTTCTTGTGATCTTTTCAGAAGCAACACCTAGAATATTTCAGGAGTTATTGAAATACAAGTAAATAATAACAAATGTTGAATGATTTCTTGTATTAAAGTATCCAGAACCAATTCACCTTTCTAACACTAGCAGCATACTAACAGCCATAGTTAATCTGTCAAAATATTTAACTCATAAAACAAAAGCATGGCCTCGCCTCACACATTTTAAATATTAATTTTTTTTTAAACTGGGAAACAAGCAGCATATTGTATATTTGCATTTTTTATATGCACAAGCATAAAGCTTCATTATATGCATTATTGGTCTAATAACACTTCTTGCACTCAAAGGAGTTTTGCTTGGGGAAAGGAACACCACATACTGGCAACACTTTATAGTCACACAAAAAGAGAATTCAAAGAACGCGTAGCAACAAAGGATATGAATTTTAAAGTAATCAATAAGAAACACCTTTAGAGAGATGTTTACCTCTTGTCATGAGAGCAGAAATTACACAAGCAGTAAGATAGATGCCTTCTTGACATGCCAAATTATAACAACCACAAAGCCTACAGAAGACCAGTGTGAAGCATCCTGGAATCCTATTCACAAAAAACACTAAAATCAAAAACTTTCACTAGAGAGACCTCGCCAAAGGACTCTCCTTTTCTTCCTAAGCAGTAAATATTTTCTGATTTCTTGAGCACATTTTGGCTTCTGAGCTCTTTCCTACTATACATTACACCTGCATGCTGTGATCTGTGGAAAAAAATGATGTGATCATGTAATTAGGCAGTTTCATATGCATAAGCACAAGTGGCCCAAATTAAGATGGCACAGACAACTATAATTCTGGCTTTTTAAGACTTTCCAATTTTATTAATGTTCTTCTATCACTGTTTTGTGTGCATTTTTTATGTATTGCATATGTGTGTGCGTTGTGTATATACAATGTATGGAGGCATATATGATACATATGTACCTATGCAAACAACTTTGAATATGTTTGTATTACTTCTTTGCACAAAATATATGAGACAAATGTCAAGATGCAAGGGCAGAAATAACAGTTAATTAAGACTTGGAAAGAAATGGCATAAGGTCTGCTTAAACAGAATTGATCAAGCTACACTATATAACTGACAGTCATATCAGTTTCAGATATTATTCACATTTTTTCCTTTCTTTAAAAATCTTTCACCTTTATACAGAAGTATCTGTTTCCATGTTTTCTTTGATGAGACATATTTTAAGTACCATATGTGAAACATCTCTTTATGAGTCTATATTCCTCCTTTTGGGAGATACGGAATTGATTAGAAACCGTCGCATGCCTCACTTCATTGGCTTGTGTTTTTGTTTTGTTTTGTCGTGTTTTGGGTCAGGGCAGGCAATTTATCAACTATATTTTCTGAAGTCTACTAGGGTTGATCTGCACAACATATGCACCTGCAAACTGCTGTATCTCCAAATTCAAGTGAAATAATTATATATAAAATGATGTAACATGAAAGAAATAAAGTTCAATAAGTAAAGTGAAAGCAAGCTAGGAGTAACTTATTTAAGGACTGATCTTATTTTCTGAAAGAAACAGCCACTAATATTTTGGGCTCTCAGGAATATTATGAAAAAGCCAAAGTTGCTTGGTGGCTTTTTGTAAACAGAAGAAAGCAGCTTTGACTTTGGAGTGCAGTAGTTTATTTCTTAGGGAAAATAAATATTTTTAGAGGGATAACAACTCTTCTTCTAGTGAAGGAAAAAGCACATAAAAGTCCACATTCATATCAGTACCCAAATTATAGCCTATAATCTTGGCAAGAACCCTGAAACAATGAGATTTCTATCCAGATTAACAGTGCTTTTTGGTTTGACTGATCATAAGTATCCTTACATTTTATGTGGCTCTATTGACAAAAAGGTATAGACATCAATACAGCCCAGGACATTAGAAAACTCTCTTGTATCTGTATGAGTAATAGAACTCTCTCTTCCTTCTTCTGCTGGAGTACATAAAATTCCAAAAAAGGTTGGGGAAGAGATGGGCTCAGTCTCATTTCTTCTCCTCATCATCCACCATTCTGTCAATAGAAGGAAAAGGAATTGTACATTCTCTGTTATGAACCAATCCTAAAAATACTACTATATCTAGCAGTTATTATGGTTGAGTGGACTCGAATTCCAATGGGGTTTTGCCCAGCCAGGTTAATGTCCTGCTTATAGGAAGGATAGCTTATTTTGTGTGTTCAGGGAGTAGCTGCATATGACCATCAAGATCCCTTCTAACCCTATGGTGAAAAATCATATTTGTTTCCACTGAAGACTAAATGCCATTAACTTCAGTGGTTAATTAAAGTTAATTCTCAATTTTAATTTAATACTCAGGCCTATGATAGATTTTAGGACCCTGAAGGAATAGATAGGGCTGCTCTGCTGACTTATCTTGCAACTGGATCATCTCCAAGTATGGAGTAACAAGACAGAGAGACAGAGACAGACCTCTGGTATGAGGTCTTTCAAGGAAAACCCTAAAATCGGCCTCCGCAAAAGAAAGTCCATGCTATTTCTTAAGGACAAAAGCAAATCTGGAGCATATGCATGAATGCATTATGTTGAGAGATGATGGAAACTCAGGGGTTCATTAGATGGCAAAATGCTGCTCCCATGAACATTTCAGGTCTTTCATCTGTTCCCTAGTTGTGGAAAGAACTTCCATAAATATTGGCATGAATTCTGATTGAACCAATAACAGTATATTAGAGTGAAATCCAGCATGATAGCTAAGAAGATATACTAGTACAATGGGTCACAAATTTTCTGAGGAATGTAAGTTAATTGGAAAATGCTGGCTAATCATAAAATGCCTGATTGTGAAAAAACCCACAAACATCCATAATGCTCATCATTTTAACTCTAAAAATTGAATTATTCAAGTCTCATGGACTCTAGTGGAATCAACTGCACAATGTTTAGCTGCTATGAATTCAAATTTACACAGATCAATTGCACACTATGAATATTCTTTCCACACTTTGTAAGAAACTATGATTACTTTTCCATCACAGTGATTTAAGAATAGGATCCATTGTGTTTCAAATACCATAGCACTGGAAATTTAGTGAAAAAGTGTTGAAAACAGCAGGACAGTGCCCTTTTGAATAAAATAATACTCCCATCTCAAACTAGTTAAAAATTTAGATAATTAGTGTAAATTGCCATCTCTGTATTATTTTTCAAACATATTCTGTTGTTTCTTTAATTCATTTTCCTTTATAATTGCTAGTCTTATCACCTACTTCTATTTCCAACTGTACACTTTCCTTCTTGAATAGCTTGCTCTTAATTCAGTCAAACTGTTCAACAAGATTATTATCCTTTTAAAATAATGGCAAACCTAAGTATTGCCAATACAACTGGTGCTTCCTTATCATGTCTTTTTGCTGTGAACCTTGCCTATGTACAACATACAGGAAGAAATCTTTGGAGTTGGCAGTATGTGCTACAATTTGTAAAAAGCAGAGGCCAAACCTAACAAAGTTTAAAAAATGTTTGTTATGATGTATAAAGAACATAAGGCACATTTTTACTCCTGTTATTACTAAGATGGAAAACAATCTCCTCACACCAAACCTTAGTCTGGTTAAAGTGGAAAGCCAATTCAAGAATACTATATATGACATACAGTAATTACTAGGTCCTCATTCCACTTCTTTCTGGCATTAATTCTAATTCATTGCCTTTCCCCTTCAAAGGCAATGTTTCTATTACCTGCAGAAATAATGCAGCATAATTACTAGGATCCAATAATGCTGTTAGCAAATTACAAAAAAAAAAAAAAAGTTTTCTTTTTAATAAGGATCTTTTATATTTTTTCCATTTTCACCAGCAATTTCAGTAGACATTTGAATCAATATCTTCCTTTTGGCAGGGTTACAAATTTAAAATAAAAGGAAATGCTACTTCCAGCTCAAAGGTTACATGGAGATACCCCTACTTATTAGTAATAGGTAACTTAACATATTTCACTGTCTCTATATTTTGTCTGCCTCAGAGCAATTTATTGTAAGGAAACCTGTCTGTCTCCATTTCTGCCAGTAGTAGTAATTAATAGGCTTCCAGGACAATTTGATAAACTTACAGGAACAAATAGTCTTCTTGCTAGAGAAACAAGAGAAGACAAACAAAATCCTGAATGAACTAAAAATCATTATAAACAAAATCTGAATTGGTACCAAAACCAAGAAAGCAGTTTATTAATCTATTTGTATTTCAAAATGCAATTGAGAATAAAAGTATAACTCCTGCCTATCTAAAAGCTGAACCCAAAGGAACATGTTTAATTTATGTCAATGGGCTACAAATATGCTGTCTCTCCAGTAATATCCAATTATCATCCCACCAGTGAAGATAAAACTGGCAGCACCATAGGTGCATTATGTATGCATTTGACATACAGTGATTGATACATTACTGTAAGTGGCATGTTATTCAATAATACAATTTGTTCATAATCTAACTTTCAATATCTGTTAGTAAAGAAAAACTCTACATAAAAACTTTAAGATGTTTCAGTCTCCAAACTGCCACTTGGCAAATCTAAGTGACTTATATCTACATGTGTACACATCAGTGTACACATCAATGACTTGTATCTACATGTGGTCTCAAACAAAGACTAGTAAATAAGATAAGGCATTCAATATAACAAGGTAGATGAATGTCTTGATGATAAATGTTGCCATAGAATGCAATGATTTACAATTCAAAAGTGAGGCTATATTATGTACAGTGACAAGATTCAAATTTCCATCATTTTAGAAATGCTATGAAAAATATAGAGATACTTTTAACTTTGGACTCTTCACTATCCTCATTCCTTAATACATTGTATCATATAGTTAGTGTGACACTTTGTGGTTTTATATTTACTTGATTTCTTGTTTTCTGCTGAGGAGTTATAGTTTAACATCTTTGCCTTTTAGTTTCTCATTGATGTAATCCTATATTGCATTATATTGTCTCACCATCCAATCACTCAAAAAGGTTTGGAAGCTATCCAGATTTCTTATATGGCACCTGTCACTGAAGTATCAGAGCATCTCCCAAGAATTTCATAAATGATTGATGAAAAACATCATCTCTCCCTTCCCCGTGGTCAGTATAAATAAGGTGAATGATTCTTTATTAATATATTTATTTGCTTTGATTTAAAAACAAAAAAACAAACATATCCACTGCTGTAGGTATCTTGACAATTACCAGAATAATCCACATGGAAGTAACTACTCAGATGCTTGAGATTGACCATACAATAAAACTACATGGTGAAGCACCGGAACAGGTTACCCAGAGAGGTGGTGGAATCTCCATCCTTGGAGGTTTTTAAGGTTTGGCTTGACAAAGCCCAGGCTGGGATGGTCTAGTTGGGCACAGTCCTGCTTTGAGCAGGGGGTTGGACTAGATGATCTCCTCATGTCCCTAATTTTCCAACCATAATTTTTATAATTCTATACATGTGCATGGTGAGTTTATTATAGAAAGCATGAATTGAAGAATTGAGTTTTGAATTTAGTTCTGTATAACTGACAGTAGAACAAAGAACTTATAAAAATGCTGTTTAATATGATTACATGTAAAATTTTGCAGAGTATTATTGTTGCTGCTATTTTGAACACAGATGAATATTGTACACCCAAACAGCAAAGATTAGATTTCAATGACACGTCTTTACTAGGAAAAAAGATGTGTTCTTAAGTGAATCCACAAGTAAACTGAGCAAAGAAAAGGAAGTTTGTTATTCTTACATGGATTAGCAAAGCAAGATAAACCCCAGGCTCTTCTATAGTCTAACCTGACCTATTAACTCATGTGCAAACTGAATACTGCCTGTTCTTCATGACCATACTACCTCAAAATAGCACAGCTCTTTCTCTAGTGAGTACAAGGCCACAGAATATATGTTTAAAAGGCTTCTTAGGAGTAAAATGTTGTGTTTCTCAGCCAGCACAAACACAGACCTCCTAAATCCAGCCTCTTTGGTGCTAGCCTTTTTATTGAAACTGCCATTTTTCAACTACTTCTCTTACTTGCAAAATTCCTCTGGGTCCTAAACTATTGCTTATGCTGTGTGGTTTAGCAGCAGAGAAAGCAGGCTGTTTTCTGCTTGCCTATCAACAGTTCTTACTTAGGCTGTCATGAAACATAAAAGAAAGCCACTGACAATCTATAGCCCAGTAGTTGTCTATTTACAGCCTCCCTGTAGTGTCTTGAATTACAGCTAGCCTCTTCTGTACTATACAGAGAGTGCGGTAGTAGGGACACATCTCCTCTAACAGAATAACAGTCTGAACCAGCTATGATTTTGAGCCCATCTTACTTGTGCCTGATACTATTCAACATTTTTTAATATTCTATAAGTATAAAATCACTGCTAAAAAATGTATGGATAATATTATGAGTGATAGACTGATTAACATTGGGCACATACAAGTCTTCACTGCACCAGTCTATAGGTTTAGGTGGCTTACTTACTAGACTGGGAGCATGCATTCATCACTGCTGGGAGTGGCATGGGTAGCCTAAAGTAAGTAACCTGAGGAATGGAAGGGGATGGCAGGTTTGGAGAGGGCTGGCAGGTCTGCAGGAGGATTGGTGGGTCCAGGGTGGGGGTCTGCCGGTTATGGTGGGGAAGAGTAGGCAGGAGGGTAGTCGACCTGGTTCGGACAATCTAAAATGTAATACTTGCACATAGCCAATAAGAATATGACTGCCATACATAGGGATCTGGATCACAATTTTAGCTGGTTACAATCTGACAAACTGTGTTTTAATATTGCCAAATGAAGAGTTTTACATCTAAGAACTAATACAGCAGGCTATTCCATAACTACCAAATAAACAACTGTCCTGGAACACAGCAATTTGAAAAGGATTTAAGGGCAATAATGCACAAACAGTGGAATGGTAGCTCTCACTGATGTTCTGCAAAAAAGGATTAATGTCACCTCAGACATGTAAATATGAAAGCAGGGAGTAGGAGCTGGGAGATGATTTTACCTCTGTGCACTGTATCATTTAAAAAAAATACTGAACAGCTACATATAGTTTATGATGGAAGTTAAAAATTGTAAACAATGCAGTAAAAAGGCCACAGCATGATTTGAGGGTTAGCCCAAATGCCTTACAGTGAGAGACTTAAAAGCTCAATTTCTATATGTTACCAAAAAAAAAAAAAAAAGATTGAGAGGCAACTTGATTACAATTTCTTTTTTTTTTCCATGGAAAAAAGTACCCGGTCTCTTTAATACAACTGAGCTAGGAAGAACAAGAACTGATGGCACACAAACTCCAACAAGAAATTGAGCACACATTTTTAGTAGTAAGGTATCTGACTTCTAGGAAAAAACTGAAAAAGAAGCAGTAGATTCTCCACCTCTTGATATAAGTAGATATTGGGCTTGATATAGCATGTAACCAGGTGGAATTTAATAGATATAGAGAAGGTCAGACTAGACTAGAGGTCAGGCCTCTGGCCTTGGACTATGAATCCATGATTCCTGTAGCAGTTTGACCCTTCCTGAAGAAAGAGCTTTTCATCTCATGTTATAATTTAATCTTATTTTATAACAGCCTTTCAGATGCATTCGAAGGCATACTACTAGCTGCTTTTCCCTCATTCCCCCTACTCCCACACCCCAAAATTGGATGCTCTGACTCTCCTCCAAATGCATGTCCCTTCACAGTGATGGTATCACAATCACTTGGATACCTAGGACATAGTGTATCAAACAATTCAGTAGAGACACTGGGGGCAGGCAGCAGCAGTTAAGAAACCTCTAAAAGCCTGTATATTAAAGGTATGCTAAAGAGCTAAGATAGGGTTTTGAACCAAAGGGCTTATAGGCAAAGGACCTCCAGTGATTCTAACATAAGCCATGCAAATTTCATCTGTATTTGCAGATTTCAGGCCAACTCATTTTGGCCCTACATTGAAAGAATAAACAAGATCAGTAATAATAAACTTATCATAACTTAAATCTCCAAGGGTGCCTATACATGAGCACAGAGGCTGCTCCAATGTGCTGTAATTCATAGATTGTAGAGTTGGAAGGAACCACAATGGATCATCATGTCCGACCCACTGACCCTGGCAGGAAAGAGGACCGAGGTCAGATGACCCCAGCCAGGTGACTATCTAGCCTCCTCTTGAAGACCTCCAAGCTAGGTGATAGCACCATCTCTCTTGGAAGCCCATTCCAGATCCTGGCCACCCTTTCTGTGAAAAATATCTTCCTAATATCTAAGTTAAATCCACTCTCAACTAGTTTACATCCATTATTCCTAGTCACTCCCTGGGGCGCCTTAGTAAACTGTGCTTCCCCTACTCCCCGTTGACCTCCCCTAATAAATTTATAGGCGGCCACAAGATCTCCCCTCAGCCATCTCTTGTGAAGGCAGAAGAGATTCAGCTCTCTTAAGCTCCCCCTATAGGGTCTATCACGAAGGCCACTAATCATGTGAGTGGCCCCCTCTCGAGATTCCCCGCGTCCCTCTTGAAGTGCGGCGCCCAAAACTGGACACAATACTCCAACTGCGGCCTGACCAGTGCCGCATAGAGGAGGAGCATCACTTCCTTTGATCTATTAGTCATGCATCTGCTAATGCACGACAAGGTGCGATTGGCCTTGTTGATGGCCTCGTTACACTGCCAGCTCATGTTCATCTTGTAGTCAATTATGACTCCAAGATCCCTCTCTGCCTCCAAGCTGCTGAGAAGGAAACTCCCCAAACTATAGGTGTGTTGGGGGTTCCTCCTTCCCAGGTGGAATACCTTACATTTATCTTTATTAAATTACATCCTATTTCTCTCTGCCCATTGATCCAGCCTGTCCAGGTCAGCCTGAATCTGCTCCCTGCCCTCCAGCGTACTAACTTTGCCCCATAACTTGGTATCATCAGCGAACATGGAGAGGGTGCTCTCCACACCCTCATCCAAATTGCTGAGGAAGATATTGAATAATATTGATCCAAGGACCAAACTCTGCGGGGCCCCACTGCCCACCTCCCTCCAGGCCAAGAAGGAACCATCCACCATCACTCTCTGGGTGCGGTCCCTAAGCCAGCTGGCCACCCACCTGACCGTGTAGGTGTCCACTCCATAGTTTGCTAGCTTCCCAATGAGGATAGGGTGTGAAACTGTGTCAAAGGCCTTCCTAAAGTCCAGGAAGATGACATTAGCCTCAGCTCCCACGTCCAGGCAGTGTGAGACCTGGTCATAGAAGGCTACAAGGTTTGTCAGGCAGAATCTACCTGGGACAAACCCGTGCTGGTTTCCCCTCAGCATCGTTTCCCCTGTTGGGCCTGCACCAATGTGTTTGATTATTTTCTCTAGCATTTTCCCAGGAATACAGGTAAGACTGACTGGTCTAAAGTTACCCAGCTCATCCCTTCTCCCTTTCTTGAATATGGGCATCACATTAACTCAATCAAGTCTGCTGGACAGTGGTAATTACCGCACTCCAACAGCCTCCTGTGTCTCAAGTATCACTGTCCCTGCACTTCAAAATGGTGGCGGGGGTGCATGAACTAAAGCTGGTCAAATGAGCTTTAGTTCAAGCACCCCTGCTGCCATTTTGAAGTGTGGGGACACTGATACACAAGATACTGCAGCACTTTAATTAGAGTAGCTCTCAAAGCCACTCTAATTAAAGTGCTGCCCTCCTCCCCCCTCCACCTCCAGAGCATGTGTAAATGTGCCCCAAGGTATTATAGTCTAAGGAAGTTTGGAACCTATTCTATGCCAATTTGGGGAACAAGCTGACTCCCATTAAAAGAATAGGAATTTTGACTTAAACTTCAGTGAAAGCAGGCTAGAACCTGAGTTTTCCAAGTGAAGTACCACACTTTTCTGATACCCAACTTGAGTTAAACATTCATCCTCTGAAAATCAATCTCTTTAGGCTGGAAACCTAAAAATGGAAGTACTTTACAAACTAGTCACTGTAGAAAATAAAAGTCAATGCTGTTAACATGTCTCATAAAATCTTTTTATTAATTTAGTGTCAGGCTTTTTCTCCTTTGAATCTAACAAAAGATTCAGTCTGGAAGCAGCTCATCGATATGTACATAAAGAAACAAAAAAGCTTTTGATAGCATTAGACATACAAACCTTGCAAATTATATTCCATGCTGAAAATAGTAACAATAATAATTGAAGTCAATTGCCAAATACAAGAGTAATCTAATACATATAAGCAATCTAACTAAAAGCTTTTTGGCCCCTTTGCCAGTACTGTTATGTGCTTAAAATACAGCTGATGAACTAGAAGTACCTGCTTTTAAAAATACAAAGTGTGAGAATGGAAGATTGCAATGAGCTGACTATTTAGTGTGTGTTTAGTGGGAAAAGATGGACACTGTGTAGTGCTGGATACTGTAATGCCTGCAGACTGCTTTGAAGGATTCATTGAACTATACAAAGTTTACAAATTAATGTATTTCTTTACTTGTTTGATCTGATATATAACCAGTGGGTTCTTTCCAAGCGTGACTAAATTTTTACAAATATATTCCTGGCAACAGAAAAGCCTCTGTTATCACATAGGACAAGAAAATATATCCAGGTTCCCTTCCACACATGGCATCTTCTTGTACAGAATTATTTATCTTTCATCATTTTTTTCCATTCTCAGACCCTTCTATATTCAGTTTCCCCTAAATTAACCTGAACCTGATAAAACTAGCTCTCAAAGGATCTTATACTGAGGATATGGAGAGAAGGAACCATAAAAATAAGTTATATTTGGGTTAGGGGATGCCTGACTTGCTTTCCTAGGATCAGTATATTTATATGAAAAGGTACTGGTAGCCAGGGAAAAGAGAACTGAGAGATCTATGACACTTCTTGTCAAAAGGCTTATAACAATATGGAATTTATTAAGCAATTTAAAAAACTCTTTGATTTTAAAAATGCCCAGTGTCTAGGATGTAATGGCAATGTTTGTATGCATGTAGTTTGACATTTGTGGTGACTGTGGCCATTTTGCCACAACACCCACCAAAAATGGCAATTCTTAAAACTGTGGCTTTTAAATTGATTTAGTCACTATTTTCTGTAAATATTGTCACACAAAATTCAATTATCCTCAGAATAGTGATTGCAGCACTTTAGGACTACAGCCACTGAAGGGAGTCTCAATCCTGTTTTAAGTGAAAGGTCCAGTACAGTCTTAATTGTAGTGCTACAAGAGAGAGGCCTCCACAAGACTCAAGAAATGCAACCATGCCATGAATCTTTGAAAGTGGTCTCTGCTTGGACAGAAGCCAGAAAGATGCTTTCCAGTCAGACAAGGGAGGAGATGAAATTATAGATAGCCCAAAAGAGCCAAGGAGATTAAAAAAACTGGGCAGCGGTAGTTCCCCCAGTACAGGCATAAATATTTCTCACAGATGAGAGACTAGATTTTTTTTATAAATTGGACTTAAGCCATCAAAGTCTGGTTTAATATCAGGAACTGTAAAAGGGAAATATACCAACATGTTCCTGAAAAAAATCAATTTATAGGAGCTGATCTCACTTGAAACCACCTGGTGAATTACGCTTAAGTAGCCAGAGGGGGAAGATAGCTCATGATAATGAGATTGCTGTAACATCCCCTTATAAAGAAAGCATAGTTTCTCTGCTGAATATGTCAAACTTGATGCAGAACTAGCAACATTTTAGGATCTTATCCAATGTTTGTAACCCTGAAGAAGGTCCTGACTCATTAATCCTAAATTAACACACTCTCCTAAGTCAAAGAAAGATACTTTTATTCTGTAGATCGTATTTTGTTGCACAAAGGGAGAATGTATACAAAAGAGGACAGCCTTAATGCATTATACCCAAGTAGAGAGGAATAAACAGCTTCATGGCAGAAGCAGAAAAAGTATGGTCTTTTAAATGCAAGGAGACCAAATATCTATGGAAAATTTTAGCTTAGCCTCATGGCTGTTGGGGTATCCACACCAGTATACTCATTCCACCTCTATCCCCCTCCAAAACCATAAGCAAGCACACAGGTTATGGTCTCCTAGGAGAAAGAAATAATGAATCAGTGTTTTGATCCACTAACTTAAAATGGGAATATGATGAGTTTTTTAGCTCCTTTTTTAATCTTTCCAGGTGCCCATGTGTCCAAAATCTCATGAACCCTAACATACAATTGTTATGTCATGGATTGAATGAGAGGATTGTGCACCTAAAGCTCTGAAGTACTATACTTACATTATTGAATTCTTGGCATTATCATTTGCTCTTTTTTATTCTTTTCCACATTATTTCAGATCATGTGCTTCTAAAAATCCAATAATATTTGAGTATGTTCGAATGGCAAATTTGGGAATGTATTATCCAAAACTGACTATTCAAACATACTTTCTTTTTATAATTTTAAAATTCAAATGGGAAAAAATGGAGATGTTGCTTCAAACATTTAGAAAGATCACTGCAGGGTACAATACCCACTAAACCATAAGGTTAGAAAGTCTTCCTTACAATCAGTGATCGTGATCTACTTTTTTGAAAGCCACTCAGATATATTGGTGCTTTCAATGCATTTTTAATTAAAGGTATAAATCAGCTGATAGAAATAAATTCAAGTCAGTGGAAACTTGGATTTTATAGCAACATTGATAAGAATGCTGGGCACATCTGAGTGAGCACTGACTTTTAGCTGGGAACTCAAGATTTTGAGAGATTTTTTAGGTTCTTCTGCCTCATATTTCCAAGACAATTGGTACTGCTGTGACTGATGAGGATAAAGAATAAAGGAGCAATGAGTTTTGTCCTTAGACAACAAGATAACAAAATTATCATTACACTAACCTAAATGCTTAGACTTTGTTGAGCATTGTGTAAGCATCATGGTAGATATGAATTTTAAATAGGAATATAAAAGAAAATTACTTTGTAGGAAAACTGTGTGTAGGAAAGAGTAATTAAATGTAGAGGCTATGTCAATGAGTAGGTCTAGGAAAAAAAATCTATATTTTTTCATTTTTCCATTATAGACAAGTGGATGAATCAATTTTGAAGCATGAAAATACTATTTGGAACATCTAGTAGGCCCAAAAATTTCAGCAGTTGTTTCTGCCTGAAATCCATATAAGTTATGAAGCAAGAGCATGTATTCAAAAAAAGTATTTGACCTTGATTTTAAAATACCAAGAGGCAATGAATCCAGCACATACCTTAGTAAATTTTCAATAGCCTGGTGAAAATTCACATAGCCTGGTTAGATTGCAATCTGAGCATTTAGTGTAATTATCTAAGTATTTTAAACTAGTAGCTTTTTAAAATAAGAAAAAATGTATTATTTTTCTGAAATTCTATTCTAGAAAATTTGTAACAACTTCATGTGAAAGAATGCATTACCTTTCCAATTCTCGTATGTTTCTTTGTCGACTGTCTATGGCATCGTTTCACATGTCTCCTCTCCAGATCTTAGTTTTTACTTCAGCTCTATCCTCTTGGGGCATGATGCAAAACTGATAGTATTAACTATTGTGTTGCTGGTGTGTGAAATAACATTTGATCCAAGACTCAGTAAACAACGTACAATGGAAAGGTATCCACCTATAGCATAAAATAATCCAAAATAGGAAACAGCCCCACAGATTGTAATGAGTAAAGAACATCTAATCAGGACAGAAATGGTTATTTTTTTCCATACTTCATTTAGAACTTGTTGTGATTTAAAAGCAGTGCTAATTTCAATATAACAGGGAAAATATTAAAAGACTAATAAAATAACAGATTTTTATTGGAGCTGAAACGTGGCTTAATTGTATAATATAAATATTTCCATTTTGCCTAAGGATCAATGGATTAGATTAGTTTAAAATAAAGCAAAAATACAGTTGATGAGGGGTGTAGACAATATTAAGGGCACTTACACACATGCAGGGAGGCTGCTCTGATGCGCTGTAAATACAGCGCGTTGGAGCAGATTTTATTAATCAAGTCTGTTGGAGCATGAAAATTAACATGCTCCAACAGCTTTCAGTGTCACACGTATCAGCGTCCCTGCTCTGAAAAATGGCAGAGGAGCACTGTCGCAGGACACTAAGGTGCCTGCTTCTAGAGGAGCAGAAACTGCCTATGAAGAGCCCAAAGAGGCAGACAGAAGCCCAGGTGCAGGTTAACAGGACAACAGGCTAGAGAGCAAATTAGCCTGCACCTGGTCAGCTGACCAGAAGGGGCAGGGTCGTGGGCCCATATAAACCCCAGACGGGAACTAGGGGAGGTAGTTCATGGCCAAGTGGGAAGGAGCCCTCCTAGAGGGAGCTAGAGGAAGAGGGCTGAGGGCGAATCTAGCTTCTGGGAATGCCAGGGGCAAAGTCTGATTCTTTTAAAGGGGTGGAACACAATGGGAATTTATGTGTTATGTTATAGCCCAGGGGCTTATATTTTGTTTGTTGTTTCATAACCACCGGTAGTTTGGGTGAGACTATTTGGAGAAGGAGGAGGCTTCATTGAGGGCCCACTACAGTGTGGGGACCCCGGCGCCAGAGAGGGCATGGCATTTGGGGGGCACAGACCCCGGTGCCAGAGAGGGAGCAGCATTTGGGGGGTGGAGACAGGGCTGCAGACAACCCAGTTGCCAGTATGGCGCGGAGACAGGGCTGCGGAGAGCCCAGAGAGGACAAGGGGGCCAAATCACAGCAAGGCCTAGACTGGACAACATCAATGCCATCTGCAAGGCATGGTAAAGTGGTGGTTGGAGCCACACATATAGCTCATAAGGCTGGGGTGTCCTGGAACATCTATTTTGAAATGGGACCCTCAAAGGGTCCGGGACCCACGGGGTTCAAGGAAGTCCATCAGGACTGTGCTCAAGTAGGCTTAAAGGCAGTCTCCCTACTTATTATCATTACATCAAGATGTGGAGGGCGAGAATAGAGGGTGCCCATCGGGCTGAATTGGCATGGTCAAGGGGCCTTAGGGGTAATACGGCCATCCTTAGGGACCCCATCCAGTGACAGGCACTTTGAACTAAAGCTTGTTGAATGTCATTTTTCAGCGTGGGGATGCTGATATATGTGATGCTTGCGTGCTTTTAATTAGTTTGGCTCGCTAATTAAAGCACCCCCCCTACCGCCTCCTGAAGCATGCCCTAAATGGCTTAAGGGGTATAGGTTGTAGCTGTGTTGGTCTAAGGACATAGACAGACAAGGTTCTTTGGGTAAGATATTGGATTTACCCAAAGCACCTTGTCTGCTACATGGCTTAATCAGGTTTTCTTTGAAGGCAAAGCTGTATTAGGCAACAGATTGGAGACTACTTTATTAATGCTTATTAATGAAGTAAACAGATTACTTCTGTTACGCCTCAGCTCTGTATTCTTGGGCAACCCTGGCACAGGATGCAGTCTGTCTGACTCACAAAGGACTCACCCCCCCCTCCCTCCCCTCCTCTACCTACACGAAACTGATTAAGATGCAGTGAGAGACACACCTAAGACCCTCCAGATAAGGGTGACAAGAGTGAACCAACTGCCCTAGGTCTCATTTACATCCGAGATGGAACCAGATGATCATTCATGAGAGATGGAGAACAGAAAGCCTGAAGCAGAGACTGCAGTGAATTCTGGGACCAGAGAAGCAGGGGAGCACTGCATGATGGAGAATCTGTGCTTCAAATGTTAATCAACCCATGTTCACACACACCCAGCTCAGCATTTATCAGACCAGTTCTAATCTGGATTTACTAAGGACTCCCCCCCCCCCCCCCCAGACACACACACAGAGCTCTAAGTTTAATAGGCATCTTGGGCCATACATTCCCCGGTCCCACTATGGGAGGCCTATTTAAACTTGATTGACTAAAACTCGGTTGCCGGGTTAGGGAATGCTGAGGCAAGAGACCGAGTCAGAGGGGGTATGGGCAACATTTGAACAATGGTTAAGGGTTCATCACAACGTCCAGCCCGTTGGAACCCTAATCACAGGTGTTGTCATACTTTTCCCGAGAAGACTGGTGGGAGTCCTCTCCACAAAAGGTTATGAACACCCCAATAATTGTCTTAAGTCTGTTAAAAGACTATAGTAAAATCTGGAAAAGTCATGCTAAGCTGAGGCTTGTGCACAAGTAAAAATCCCAAATCCTGATGCTGCAAGCTATCTGTTGTTCCTGAAGAAACCATGAGATATCCCATCAGTATATCTGCCATCCATAGGAATCTCAAGCTGGCTCCCAAGTGTTTGGGTCACTCCCTAATCTTAAGTGTTTCCTGATTATCAATCAGTTTCTTGAGATGTTCCAAACCAGATAACCCCTTGTCAATAGAAAAGACAATGATTTACACAATTAAGGATGCTTCGAAGCAGCTGAACTGAGAGTATAAAAATCTGTAAAAAGTGTGTGTGCTTCAAGAAAAAGAAGAAGAAGAAGAAGGAGGAAAGGAGAAGGAGAGGAAAAGGAGAGGAAAAAATGAAAGAAAAAAACTCCTGTGCTGACACCATCCCCTGTTGTTCTTGGGACGTTGGAAGAACAGATCACCTCTCTCTTCTAGGATTGTGCTACAGACTGTGCCTGTCAGCATTGCAGCCTGAGTATCTTGGACTAGGTGAGATCCCAGCGCTCTCTCTCTCCTTTCTAGGCATAAACTTCTGAACCTGAACTGTATCAGTTAAGCTTGAGCTAAGTTTCCCCAAATACTTAGTGAAACCAGAGTAGTATTGTCATTGTTTGTGTTTGTTTTTCTTTTGCATGTCTATTACTACTAGTACTATTATATATTTCATATGCTTAGCAATAAATAACTTTTATAGGCAAACTGGTAGTAATTGGGTATATTTTTCCTTCTCTGCTTCTCTTTCCTCCCATGCTTTGCAGCAACGCTTCTTTTACCTATGCTAAAGATCCCTGTGAAGCCCAAAATTATTGTGGGGTCTGCTCATCAAGAGGCCAAAGATTGGGACGTGCTGAGTTTGAAACTCATAAGGGGATCAGCTTGTACAGGCTGATTGACCCAGTTTGACTCAGACGTGCCCTTATGAACTGAATGCTGGCCCATGAGGGTGTCAGCTGGACACCCAGCCGGATTCAGAGGGATTCTGTTTACCTGTGTGCTTGTGTCTGACTGCATTTTATTGTTGCTCTTATGAACTGATTCTTGGCATATGAGGGTGTCAGCCTGTCCATGCTGATCAGCCCAGCCAGGTCAGGCGTGTTACGTTAATTTGTGCGTGTTTGTGTGTATGACTGATTTGGTGACTGAAGGAACCCAGTCCCATTGAGACTAAGTCCTGCAAGATAGCTCCACTGGGGGTGAGGGCTTGCAGAAGGGAGAAATACAGCTCCGTATAGTAACACAAGCAGCACATTGACAGAATCACCAAGACCCTAGAAACTATCCCTAATAAATGAGCACACCCCAAAGTAATGGGCAAATTTGGTAACACTTCATTAGAAAATAGAATATAACATTAGTTCACTAATATTTATTAATGAAGTAAAACTCATTTTGTAAAAAAAAGATTAATTATTATGGATGTTTTATTTAATTTCATTGGGACATTAAATATAAAAAAAATCATTTCTACAATATATTTCATAGATTTGATAAACATTCAGGCTGGAAGGGACCCCGGAGGATCATCGAGTCCAGCCCCCTGCCCAGGGCCAGGAAGTCAGCAGGGATCTTAGGATCCCAGCAAGATAAACATCCAAAAGTGTCTTGAAGGCATTTAAACTGGGTGCTTGAACCACCTCCAGCGGCAGTCTATTCCAAACCTTGGGGACTCAGACAGTAAAGTTCTTCCTTATGCCCAGCCTGAATTGTTTGCAGAGGAGTTTGTGACCATTCGATCTTGTCATCCCTTGGGGCACTCTGGTGAACAGACATTCCCTCAGATCCTGGTCAACACCCTTAATAAACTTATATGTGGCCACCAGATCGCCCCTCAGCCTGCGCTTTTCCAGGCTGAAGAGTCCCATGGCTCTCAGCCTCTTGTCATAAGGTCTGCTTTCCTGACCTCTGATCATGCGCGTGGCTCTCCTCTGCACTCTCTCAAGTGTCTCCACATATTTATAACCCTGTCTCAATGCCTCCATATTCACCAAAAATTAGTTTGCATTTTCTACAGGAAAAAGATATTGTGTTTCTTGAGGAAACTTTCCCATTATTGTATTTATATATTGTAACAAGACAACTAATGACAAACGCCAATTAATATGAAACTTAAAACAATCTGCTGCTGAGAAAAATCAGAGGCCATGTAGGCCGAAGTGTATTGTGATAGTCTATGTCTTACACGTATACTATTTCTTCTGCTGAGAGAGAGCACCAATAATCAATATAAGGTCAGCAATTTGCATTGTTTTGGATAGAATGATACAATATAATATTTTTATTCCAGATAGATTTTCTAAGATAATAGAAAAGTATTGAAGTGCAACAACTTTGAGTTTAATGACAAAACAGCATGGGACATATAAGTGGCATTGTTTGTTCAGTTTTATTTTGACTACTGTCACTCTATGAATGTCAACATAAGGGCTGACATTCACCCTGACTTTAAATTTCTTACTTTATTTGACAAACAAAAATTTAACTTGCCCTGGAATGAGTCATACAGTCACTAATGCAAGAGATTACTAGGTAAGACACCATAAACTTTAGAGATTTGAAGGATGTTAATGGAATGAGAATCTTAAAAAAAAGATAAGGAACTCAAATATAGGCATTGGTTTCAGATAGATGGAATCAAAATCAGAACTAGACTGTGTAAATAAGAATGGTATGAGCTTTTATATTTTATCTATATGACGATTAAGTGTAAAAGCGGCCTACCATAAAAAAGTAATTCGCAATGCATCAAAATGTTGTACTGGAAAATTAGATAAACTTAAATTTCTAAGAATAGCTGAATTATGCAAAAGAAACATGTGAGTAGATACACACACACACACACACACACACACACACACACACACATACATATACTTGGCATACTATCCTATTTGTACCAAACTTTCAGGAATTTAACCAATAGTAGTAAATAACCAAAGATAAAATAGCAAATACCAAAACACCTAAATAAGGAGTCTTTGACACCTGCAGCTAGTCAATAGTTTTTGTAGTCAGACCATTGATTCTTAAATTATTTTTGTCATATCCTGTAGTCCATAGCTCATATTAGCTGAAGGACTGAAAACCATGATCTTGTTTTTGTTAAGATTGAACTGTACATATTCTACACAAGAGAATCTTAGTTTACACATAAAGACATTTAAAGGAAAAAAAACAAAACCCTACTTTTAAGAGGAGTCAAAAATGAAAAAAAAAAAAACCCTAAAAAATGTAATAGGGATGGATGTTTTCGATTTTTCTTATAAGAAAATTAAAATACGTTTGATATAATTAAGAAAAAGTAAAGCAATGATATTTAATAATAATGAAATGTATATAATAATTAAATGATAAGATTAAGACTATCTTCTACACGAAAGCATAAAGCACCTTTACATAGAATTAAAAAGTCTGACAACTACTTTTTAACTGACACATGAGGGACTAAACTGAAGACCTCCAGAAACAGCCATAAATTTATAGTTTGAACTAAATAAGCAAACATATGCATGCTAGAGCCATAACAACTTTTATCCGCTGTAGACTGGCACACAGGGAGACTTTTAACAAATACTCACCAGAAGATGACACTTGCCATATGTCTTTAACTGGAAAAACAGTAATACTGATGAGAATTTCAAAGCTTTAATATATTTAAATTTCTTTCCACCAATACACTGATCTCTTTTGCACCTAATTTTATTGATTGACATTATTATAATGTTAAATTATGTAATTTATTGGGGTTTTCATATTTTCAGTGTTAACTTTTTAATCTGATCAAGTGGGTCATCAACCTTAATTTCTGTAGTAAATAAAAAACTGTGTGTTTTGGAATTCTGACTCTGACTACTTGTCAAAAATAGCAATGGCATTTTTAATAGGAAGATAAAATAGTGTAAAAATATATTATCTTGTTAAAGTAGAAAATAAGTTAACAGACTGAATTAAAGAAAAATAAATTACTCTAAAAGTAGACAAGCAGGGATAAGCAGGGAATCTTACAAAACATTTGTACAGGTGTTGAAGCCAAACAATAGCCATCCAGCAAAGGTTAGTAGTTGTTCAATGTTGCTATCTTCCAGTAAATCAATAATTTTAGTATCTTGCTTGCTGGATTACTGAAAAACAAATTCTCATTTGTAAAATTGGAACTTTCACCAGTGTCCATAAGATAATTTGTTGAGGTTTTTTTTTTCCTTCAGGCTACTTTAGTGCTTCCAATAATAAATGAATAACTAAATTATTACAGTGTATGCTATTTTTATAGTAAAATATACAACTCCTAGAAAATATTTTCAGAAGCAAAATATTCTGTTCTCTGGATTTCTGACAAGACTTATAAAATTTGAAAATCCTTTATAAAACTTTTAAAATTTGAAATCTTTAAACGTAATCAATGGCATTGTATTGACCAAAAGATGCACCACGAATGTGCTTCGGTATTCCTCAAGCACCTAAAATTCCCAAAGAAGTAAATGATCATTTTAAATGTATAAGGAATGCAGAATGAGGTTCAAAATGCATGTGCTGAATACATTTTACATACATACACAGTCAAAAGAGAAGTGTGCTATACAAGTTTTACCAATCTGATTTTGGAAAGGCTCTGTTACTTGCAGAAATGTGAGAAATATTCTGTATTATCACCAAAATCTTTCATCCCATTTGAAAGCAGAAACTCCCAACTTTTCACAACACCTATAAAATTACTATGTAATTATTTATATCAAGCCTTAATTTCCTTCAAATAGTAAATATTTTTAGAGTTTAAAGCCAGATCATTTAGTCTGATCTTTTCTATATGATAGATTCCTTTCCAAAAGGTGCCAAATGTTGACCTGAAGACATCAACAGACTAAGGATAAGGAGTGGATTCTTCCTTTTTAAACAAGGATTTTACTTCTATTTTGAATACATATAACTTCAGTTTCTGGCCATTGGTTCTATTTGTGCCTTTTTAAAATTAAAGAGTGCTCTAAACACTGATATTTTCTTTTAATGAAAATAAACAGATTGAGCTCTTTTCACTGAGAATGTATATACATGGCAGTGCATTATGGTATGTAAACATGCCCAGTTATGCATTTTCTCTAGCTGTCAAATAATTTTTGTGTCTATTTTCTGCCCTGTCTCCAGTCTGTCAACATCCTCTTTTAAAATGTGGCCACCATAACTGTGTGAAATATTCCAATGTCAGTCTCACCAAAGCTATATCAAAACGTAAAATATTCTGACTTCTCCTATTGACAAAGTCTGTTTTTTTCCAGGTAGAGTAAGAGATAATCAATAAACTAGAGAAATATTTGCAATACTTATTTACTGTTGAACTATATGGCAAATGTAGAGTGCATGGTATTGCACAGAAGATGCATTGCCCACTTTTAGAACCACCAAAGGGAGCTATAAAGGCTTGTCTCTCCCCTCTCCCCTCAGAGATTCACAGGCAGGCATGCTACAACAGTTAGCTTTTTATTGACCAGAGAGGGGGAGAATGGGGAAAGAGTACAGGCCAGAGAAACCTTAAAAGAAAACACCTTGAACAAAACAGAATATTTTGAGCCTTTCATCAAATATTGCATTCAGTGACCCTTTTGATATGCGTCTAAATTACTTAGATCTAATGTTTTAGATAGTCTTCAGGCATATTCACTGATTCATGTAGATAGCAGCCTGAGGTCCCTGCTTGAGTCTGTTCCAATATGCCTGCCAGAGGGAGAGAGACAAGCTTTTATAGCTCTCTTTGCTTGGCGAGCCAAGGTGGGTGTGGCTTTTTATTTTCCTCTGGTACAGGGGGCTACTTTTGACTGCTTCAGGCTAAAAGAAGCACCCCAAAATACCATGGTGGGCTAAGAACCCCCAAGGTCTGCAGGGTATATGTACTCTGGGCTGCACAGACCCCTAACAGAGCCCAGAGCCCAGGTGGGAGCAGAAATTACCCCAGGCTTGCAGGTATGCTCTAGGAAGGGGGAGAGCTGGATGTAGGCACCCCAGGGGAGACACCCAATGTACAGTTTTGGTTGGGCATAATGAGGTGGGTGGCTCAGTGCAGTAGTGTCCCCTATTGTCTTGCCACACACGGTGGTAGCCATGGGATTCCACGGACTGCTGTCTGGAAGGCATAATTTGGGGAAGGAATGGGGCCAGCCAGACATAGGTGCCCCAGGGGAGTCACCTGAAGCATGGTTTTGGGTGGGAACAGTGAGGTAGGTGGGTCAGTGCAGTAGCACTCACTACTGTCCTGCCACAATCATTACCACTAAATAGTGAGGCCATCCTAAAACAATACAAAAAAAATTCATAACTCTAACAGTTATCTTTGTAAAGAATATATTACAGTGTATGCATGCTCTTTTTATGAGTAAATTAAGATTTGAAGTTCATTAGATCATTTGATTCAATATAGCTAATATATATATTTCTTTATAAATGGTTCATATTTATTCTCCAAAAATACAGGTACGCTCTGTGTGATACATTTTCAGCTGTTTATGGTCACTGCATACAACACCTTCCATAAAAAGAAATCACTGGTGCAATTATTCATACATAGTCCTGCATATATGTTTTGCTAAACATGGATGGATTCACTTGCCAAACCATTTCATTTTTTTCTTGCATGAAGATGGCAAAACCATCAGTAAGTTGAAACCAATTGAGTACAGAGAGAATATGAGAATATTTTCTGTGACCTGGCTGAAAATGTTTTGGCACTGCCCCTGTCCATAATAACTAACCTGTATTCATTCTCTTGCCCTTAGGTGTAACTAATGAGATGCCACAAAACAGACTGTTGCTTTGCTTTCATAAGGGAATTAAAAACAACAGCAAGAATATATTCTTCAGAGCAGCATGCTCTTCACCATGGTATGCAAAAAATACGTTCTCTCAGGATTATTTGGAAAAGTGCGTTCAAGATCCTAAACAAATAGAGGTTTATACCAAAATAACATAAAAGGGTTAAAAACCTAGATATAAAACGTGAAGTGGGTTTAAAAACCCTACAAATAAGAAATGTTTGAAAATACACATACATAAAGAAGAACATACATGTATATAATATGCATAGGAAGACAAGATTATTTGGGTAAATCCAATATCTTTTATTAGACCAACTCAAATCATTGGGAAAAAATCTTTGTTGCAAGCTTTTGGGCACAAACACCCTCCATCAGGCTGAGGAAGCATTTGCAGTTGTTGTGTGCTCTTCCTGGTTGGAGTGAATAGTGAAGAAACCAGAGGCTGGTATGCATGCAAGAAAGTCAGTCAGTGACAATGTAAATTAAGGAGTTAATGGGTGAGAGACAAGCTGGGAGGGAGAGGAATGAATGTAGCTGATAAATAGTGGAGAGGTACCAGGGGAGTCAGATGTTAGGTAGGTTGTACTGTGTCATAAATCCAATGTCTATATTTAGTCCATGATTTCTTGTATCCAGGAGGTTTGTAAAGTGAATGAAGTTTACAGGCTCATCTGTGAAAGGTGTTTTGTAAATTCTCTTTGAGGATTAGAATTTAGAGGTTGGAGGGAGAGTAATTTTCTTGTGAGAACTGTGCCCCACAGGTAATTGGGTATTCTTGTCTTTGATATATTTCTGGTGTGCATTCATTCTGCTACACAATTGTTCCTTGGTCTCTCCTATGTATTTTCCATCAGGGCATTTGGTGCATTGGATGAAACACACAACATTTCTGGAGGTGCAGATCCAGGAATGCTGTAAAATCTAAGATCCGGGAATACTGATGGGTCTGTTGTGGGGTGTTAGTAATTGCGGGGGTGGTAGAGATATGTTGGCAGGTTTTACATTCCTTGTCATGGCATGATCTGGCTTCATCCGGTGTGTTTTGGGCGGGACATAGGAATTTTGCTTCTGGTGATGAGGTTAGCAAGGTTCAGTGCTTGTTCAAAGGCTAGGATGAATGGTTCTGGGACAATCTCTTTAATTGGCTCTTCTTCCAGAAAGAGCACAGACTAACTGCAGATGCTTCCTCAGCCTGATGAAGGGTGCTTGTGCCCAAAAGCTTGCAAACAAGATTTTTTTTCCAACTATTTAAATTGGTCTAATAAAAGATATCAGATTTCCCTATGTCCTTAGACCAACACAGGTACAACCTATACCCCTGTAATATGCATGCATGCATACACACACGCGCGCGCACGCGCACATACACACACACACACACACACGAAAGTTGTTACAAAATAGAGATTACAAAGAAAAGTCAAGCATGGATTCAACAAATCCAAAGGGCTACAAACAAAATGTTAGTCAAAAATTAAATGGGCATGTAGTTAGAAAATAAGAAATGTAAATATGTGCATTTATAATTCTCTCCTAGTAGAAAAGGTAAGTCCTTTATAAAATTAGAATTGTACGCTGTATTCATTTTTTACATCCACTGGTTACATGGGAAATTCTGGAAACTATGCCAACAGGAACTAGGGAGAATATTATACAATTGAACAAATAACTCAAAGACCTATATCTTGTACCTCCATGAGATGTAAGATCTGACTAAATTGGAAGACAGGTAAACTGCTGTTTCTTCAGGTAGAGGCTAATCCATCTCCAAGACAGAGAAACTGCAGAAACTTCCTGAGAAGCATTTAGAGAGATTTCTCTGCATCACTATGGGCGGAGAGAGAAATGACAATTTTTGCCTGACCCAGACACAGAAAGTAGTTTATAGCTGTGACCAAACACAAATGCATGGCTGCAGACTGCTTCAATAATGGCCGATCAGGTGAAAATCTGAACCCCATTGCATGAGGGGTCAGATGACAAGGTTTGGAAACAGCATCTTCTGTAACTTCTGTCTGCGCTGCCTGCCTGCCAGCGTGTCACTGTTTTCAGAATGGGAGGGGGAAAAGGGAACAGAAGGAGTTTGGTCTGGGTTTTTTTCAACCCTGCTGCAGGATGGGCCAGGTGTATTGGAGTCCCCCCATCAGGTGGGGATGGGCT
Organism: Alligator mississippiensis; assembly: GCF_030867095.1. Lineage (NCBI taxonomy): Eukaryota > Metazoa > Chordata > Crocodylia > Alligatoridae > Alligator > Alligator mississippiensis. The sequence goes on from NC_081825.1 coordinate 63,708,432, forward strand.
CCAATTCACCCATCCAATTCACCCTCCAATGCCTACTGGGGAAGCCCTAGAATGAGCTCCCTCTGCTCCCTTTCCTCTCCTCCCATTCTGAAACAGGGACAGGTTGGGAGAGAGGACCAGATACAGTCTTGCAGCCAGCAGCTGGACTCCCCTCCCCCCCAACCCTGCCCGGAACCAATAGTGAACCTCTGTTTGGTCTGGGGGATTGTTGTAACTTAGAATACTTCCTGCAAAGCATTCTCAGTTACAGTGGGGAGCTGCACTTTTGCACCCTATGGGCACATCTACATGAGACACTAACTGCTTAGTAGCCTAATAACACTCCAATACCTTTCTATGGGGTGGATCTATCAGGTCAAATGATAAGAATTAGTGCTAAACTTCCAGTAGACTTTTCTCTTAGGCCAACACAAGTTTGAGAGCTTTCTGATATTGTGCGGTTAGAATCATAGGGTGGTATTGCAGGTTACCTTTAAACCATCAGAAAGGCACTTAAAACAGGAGCACTCACCTGTTAAAGGTTGTTAACCCTTGCTAAGTATCCTGTAAATGCTTTAAAGTTATGCCAAATCTATGAATGGTTATCTTCGATTCATTTTACACAGGTCATCCTACGGTATTGTTAGTCTACTCTAGGGAGATAAAACATTCTATTTTCATTCTCCAGCATCCCAGGATGCACGTTTCCCACTCCTATACTCCATGGGCAAACTTTCAACCCTCCTGAACTCTACTGTCCAGGGGGACGATGCCAGCCACAAGGCAACACCCTCTGCTGCCACCATGGGATGTAACCCCAGCACGCCCTAACCATTCTGAGCTTCTGGGTGAAGTTCACTAGTTTTCTGCTTGCTCTACAACCACCAAGCACTGAGGTGGCTGGCCATTGGTGCAAGGGGAGTAGTTAAACTGCCACAGGGCCACCAAGACAATGGACCACCTCCTCTGGCTCTGCACCTGCACCAAGGAGGTATGGAAAAAAGTGAAGAAGCTCTGTGGAGTGTTGAACAGCATTAGCCAGCTAACCAGAGAAGCAGCATTGTATGGGCACCTCACCAAACACCAGGGGAGCCCATCACCCTGTTTTCACCAGTTTGCATCCTGCATCAGGAATGCCCTGTGGAAGGCCAGGAACCTCCTGTTGTACAGGCAACTGGAGGTAGTGGGCTGTGTGAAAATGTGAACTGAGTAAACTCCGGACCTACTACCAGAAATTGGTAGTGGAGGATGGAGAGAATGCCACCAAAGTCACCTGGCACAGAGACATGAGGCACATGTCCAAAGTCCCCCCAAGAGGAGAGGGGGGCAGTGGAAGCGAAGAAAACAAAGGGACAAGCAAAACAGAACAGCAACAGTGGCAGCAGCAGGAGGTCCTCCAGTGGGAGCTGGAGTGACAATGATGGAGAGGACACATGATGGAAAGGAAGTGTTGCCTGGTCTGAGAGACCAGGACGTGCTTATTAGTTCTGGGTGTGTTGTAAGCAATGTGGATATTGTAATGGGTTCAGGTAGCCAGTGGGCCTTTGTATGGGTGTGCAGGTGCATGGATGTGGTTTTTTTAATGGGTGAAGGTTTTTCCTTTTGTGGTGTGATACTAGGTGTATAGATATATTTATAAACTTGTTTATACACACACACACACACACACATATTTTATATATATATATAGAGAGAGAGAGAGAGAGAGATGTTTTTGCAAAAAAGAAAAAGGGGGAGCAGTTAAAAAGGTAATCAACTCCTAATGAGTATAAGCAACTGGCTTTTAGCACAGGCAACCACCTTCCCCACCACTCAGCCCCTCTCTCCCAACTGCTAATAGCCATTATGCCAGGGGTGGTCAAAATGGCAGATCTGGTCAGCAGCTAGAGTCTATTTCTGTCACTGTGGCTGGTTTCCTTGGAGACCACAGGAGTGGTGGGGCTGTGACAGCATGGGGCCAGAGTTTCCATGGAGGCCAGCCCAAGCAGTGCTGTCAGGACAGACGTGGCTGGGTTGGGGGCTACTCTAGGACCAGGGCCGGGACCAGGGCTGGGATTTTGCAGAGTGGTCCAGAGTCAAGGCAGAGCTGTAATCTACTGCCTGCACACAGCTGCCCTCCTCCCCCCCCCCCCACCCTGGCCCCGCACAGGCCCCACAAACCCCTAGGTATGGATCTGCCTGCACACCCCACCAGGGCATAGCCATGATCCACAGCCTGCACATCCCTGTACAAGGCGTGCAAGCAGTGTATCACAGCTCTGCCTCAGCTCCAACCCATGCTGTCACCAGCACAAGATCCTAGCCCTGGCCCCAGAGCAAGGGCTGTTGAGAAATGGAGTCTGCTGTGGGCTCAATCTGACCCATGGGTTGAACTTTGCCTTCCCCTGAACTACACCATGGGTAAGCTTCCTCTTCCCTGCAGTATTTATTTGAACTGAACTGCTATTCATTTGAAATGGCTGTCAGCACCTCCCAAACAAGCCATGTAGCAAGCCTTCTGGGTCTCAGCTCTTCCCCTATGTGGTATTCATGCAGCAAACCCAATGAGTCTGAGCTCTGCCCCATTGTGCCACAGGGTGAGCCTGCTGGGTTTCAGCTCTGCCCTAGTGTGCCACGCATGCAATGAACTTGCTCTGCCCTCGTATGAATACTAACCGAACTCTTCCCCCACACCCAACCCTTTTCAAACAGTTGTTTTTCCAAGACTGTTCCCCTCACACCTAGAGCTCTAGCTGACTCCTGCTGGCTGCAGAATGAGGGAAGCTACATGGTGGTTTCTCTGTATCCAAACTACATGCCACCCTTAACCTTCCTCTTGTACCCCAAATGCAGGATAGAGTCCTGGGTCCTGTTGAGGATCTGGCTGACCAGGCCTTCTAATGGCAAGTCACAGTTGTGCATGTCTGAGACAACATTGAGCTTTAACCCATGGTTGCTCTGAAATTGTTCTGACTTTATGACAGCAAATAACATTCCACATATATAAAAATGTTTTATAGGTAACCTGTAACAGCACTTATAAAAACACAGAAACATTGGGCTGGAAAGAACCTTAGGGGGTCAATTGCTCCACCCGCTGGCAGAGGCAGAATCATCCCTATCTAAACAATCTCAACCAAATCCCTAATTTATTACCAGGGATCCTGGTTTCCTGTTTTAAAATAATCTCCAATTTTTTGGTTAAAAAAAAATAACCCCAAATCCACATTGTTCCATGGTTTAAATGAAACACTACTAATATATAGCTATATGTATAGTGGTGTTTCATTTTAGTCAAAGAGAAATGTAGATTTGGGATTACTTTTTTTAACCAAAAATTGGGGATTTTTTTTAAATCAGAGAAAACCAGGATCCCTGATTATTACTAAAACTACACCGGTAACCCTGTCTCACAACCACAAACCATAGCACCCTAACCTGCCACAGGTAAAGCAGCAGGACAATGTAGTCAATGTTCTGCTGCTGCAAAGGTTGTTAAAATGTGCCCCAGAGTTTCAGGGAAGAAGGCCAGGCCCCTAACTACAGGTAAAGGCAAAAAACCCTTGTAGTCCACAATAATCTGACCATGGGGCAGAATTTCTTCCTGATCCCGAAGACGGCAACTAGTCTGGAGGGACAAGACTCTTTAACCAGGAGCATCTAAACTAGGCCTAAAAATCAGGCTCGCAACTTCCCTTTTCAGCCTTGAATGGATAAGAATAAGCATGTTATGTCCAGTGGGTGTTCAATAGGCACACAGTCATATTCCTTAGGGAGTTTGATAATCAAGCATCTAATAACAAGATTAATTACACCTTTTTAATTATCCATGTCACTCTGACTCAAAATGCATCTTTTACCAACCTATGTATACACTTGCCTAAAAAAAATTAATTGATTATGACATATAAAAATTAAAATTAGTTTTGCTTTTTCCCATACTTAGGGGTAGTGAAAAAAAAGAATATCAATGCCAAATGAAGATTACTTACAAGCCTCTTCTAGATGCTCAGGTTTCTCCATACACAAAAAGACATTTAAAATTTATCACAGCCATTCCTTTTATAAAAAAAAAAAAAAAAAAGCCCCACTAAATTCCAGATTTATTTCTTAGCACACACTTGCCATTTTTTTTGGCACTTGATCAGAAATGTAATCATTTACTCATGATACAGAGTACTACTCCTTAGAGTACCTAGATGACTTCATTGACATCAATATATTTTCCTTTCTACTTTGCCCTTGGTCATTTTAAATGTTAGAAGCCTATCAACTCAGATAATGCAGAACACAAAGCTAAGAACATTGATCTATCAATGACTTCCTACTCAGGCCAAAACAAATTTACATAGTTGAGTTGATCATTTACATTTTTCCTATTCAACATCATATTATCATCCACTCTAATCACTGGCAAGAACCTTTAGAATTTAAAATGGGAATGTTGCAATTCTGACTTTCTCCTTTACAAGGAGCGGAAAAAAAAGGATGCTCGTTTGTGCCCTTTCTTGGACCTGATCTCTCTCTTCCACCGAGGACTGGCTGCAATCACATCTTTTAATATATTTAAAACCCTATGCCAACAGTCCAAGATAAATGGACAAAAGAATAAAAGCACACATGAACTAGACTGAAAAACAACATTGTAATGTATGCAAACCACATCCCCCAATGAATATTTTTATTTGTATACTGATTGACTTGTCTCAGTGTTTAAAATTAAGTTGCCTTAAGGCAGTCAAGTCTCTTTCAAGAGCTACTGATGATGATATTATTAACCTTAGGTATTGAAATTCTGTTAGTATCACCTGATTTATCTGTGGTGCACAGTACTGGCATCTCATTCTTGTCCCTGGCCTGTGAAAATTTACAACTTTGGGATTTTCTTCTGTTTGTTTTTCAAATGAAGGCATCAATAAGAGCAAACTGCACTTTAAACTTTTCCTGATATAAACTGTACATGAGGGACGCATTACAATTTTTGTCTCTCTTGTTTTTAAGACATACATTTTTTATGAAAAAGAAAAAAATGTTCAAGAAATACAGGAGTACAGATGACTTATTTGTTGATGTCCCTTTCCCAAATATAGTAATTCTTATTATAAGGTAAAGATCATAAGTCAATTGGGACAGAAGTCACCTTATTTAGTAAAAGTAGGACTTTTCTGTGATAGCCACCAGGCTTAATTCTAATATCACCAACACCAGTGACAACTACATGTAGTTCTTCTTGAGGGTTACAGTGATTTCAAACGTGTTTGACATAATTAAACCGAAAAAGGCATGAGACTGAGACTCGAAAGGCGAATTTCTTCCACTGTAGGCGAGGCCTCAATTACCATTTTACCTGACCCCCTCCAAATAAGACATGCATCTTATTTTAAAGGCAGAATGTAGAAAAATATATTTTATCAGTCATAGCCAAAATTGTGACATACAGGAAGTCCTCTTGGACACAGAGTGCTCATTAAGTGTGACATGACAAGAGATAATTTGGGTGAGGCAGCAGGAACTTCTTGGTGTGGCAGGACAGCAAAAAAATGAAGCTCCAGACCCTTGCAAGTGCAGTAGCAAGAGTGTTGCTTCTTTACTTTAAATAGTTCTTTATATACATTCCTGTCAATAATAAAATTAGTTTTCTGTACTACAAGCCTCATCAGCATACTACAGACTGCATGCAGCAGTTCATTCAACACAGCCAGCTCAATGGATCTTTCACCATAAGCCACTGCCTCAGCAGTTGCTGCAAGATGGTTAACATTGGACTCTTCTCTTGGTGCTTCCTGCCCAGGGAGAAGTGATAGCCACTTTAGCACAGTGTCTTCTATAGTGCTTCTATTTCACCAAAGAAATATCAGCTTCCCCACTTAAGACACATAACCCATTTTTTGAGGGAAAAGTACCTGAAGTAAGCAAATAAATATGGTAATAAAGGAGATAACCATGATTCCCTATTTGCAGTCCACGGTAATGGTATACAGTTCTAAACAGTATTTTGCAGCTGCTTCTGAGCAGAATATTTAGAGTACAACCTCTGTGTAACAGGGTGCTTACATAGGAAGTAGCTAACATACGAAGACTTTCTGAGCAGGCTGCAGGGGAAGAGACCCTGGGCTCACACCAGGGATGTCTGCGGGTATACAGCCATAGGGCTGGGGTACAATAGGTATGCATCTTTAGGGCTGGAATAGCAGGAAGCATTGAAACCTATGCTAATTAGTACAAGACCTGGCCAGAATCCCTGGGCCATCCTTCTTATTTACAAGTACACTTTTACATCAAAGCATGGCAGGTGAGCAGAAGGGGAGGATCCTTAGAGGGCTAAGAGAGTCTCCGGTGGAGTAGCCACTAGAGGCATCACTGTCCAGCCCTGGGGGGTTGGTGCCTGTGACACTGCAATACTGCAGTGGGAGGAGATGGGGATCTTACAAGGTGTGGTCTAATTTACTTGCAACTCACTGTATTTTATAAGAGCACATTTGACTTTTTGTGATTTCCTGCAGTAGTAAACTTCATTCCTGTTGACACCAGAAGTAATTGCTGTATGGAGAATAGACCTGACTGTTTAAAAAGCTTAACTCTGTTTTTTCACTCAATTTTTACAGTTTAAGATTGCAGTCTAATCTGCTTCAGTGTACAGATAAATTCTGTCTTAGAGGACAAAAATATACCTGTATTTTTCTTGCATCAAAATGTATAAAGGTAACTGGGCTATTTCTGAGATAGAAATTGGTATTTATTTTTTTTCCTGTAGAGCATGCTGTTCTTAGACTGCAAATTTCGAGTTACTTTGTAGTTTAGAAGATTAGACAAAAAGATTCCGATAGCTAAATAATAGTTAATCCCATTCTTCTCATTTAAGCTAAACATATCTACAAAAACCCAACAACTAAAACATACAACCCAGAACTTCTAGAGCAAGCAAGCAACACAAATACATATCTGCCATCTGCCTAATGAACCAGTTTGTTTAGTACAGTAAAATGTGATAATTCACTGTATCAAGATTTAGGCCACATTACCTCAAAAATTCAGGAACTATAGTACCAGGGAAGGGAGGGAGTACCAGGAGGGAGGGAGTACTCCTAGTGGTACCAGGAGAATTACCAAAGTTTAGCTCCTAAAATTTTTGGATAGCAGCACGGGGCAAGCCTGCAAGTGTGGTGTGTGGCACCACAGGCAGGTCTACAGCGCCACACAATGGAAGGCACCTCCGCAGTCGTCTGGATGAGGCCCTTGAGGTCATCATGCTTAAGAGAGGAAACCATCCCAGCCAAGCATCTGTCCAACCTGCTCTTGAAATTTCCAACCATGGAGATTGGACATTACAGAATTTCTCTAGGTAGCCTGTTCCACTACCTGACCTCCCTCATGATCAGAAAGTTTTTCCCAATCTCCAACCTGAACTGCCTCTGCTGCTGCTTGAGGATCTTGTTCCTAGTTCCGTTCCCTATGGCTACAGAAAAAAGTCCACTTTCCCCCTTGTCCTGGTGGCACAGGGATGTCCAGAGCCACTTCTACCAGGCAGCATGACTGTTGGGATCAGCCCAGGGCAGTGGGAATGGAAGGAGGGGTTCCTTCTCCCTGCACCTGCTCCCAGGCTGGTGGGGAACACCTGGGGAGACCAGGCAGAGAGGGGGAACCCACTTACACTGCTGCTGTTCTGGACTGAGCCCAGCCCCTGTGCAGCCCCTCTGGAGCTTCCCCGCACCCTCAGCTCAGTGGGACAGCAATAACAGTTGGCAGGGGAGGGGGGAAAGAAGAGGGGAGAGGATGTGCCTGTGAGCACAGAAGAGAAATGAGGGGAAGAATTTTATTTGCTTGGGATGCTTAGAAAAAGCTTCTGCTTTTGAGGTATGGTCAGAAAGGGGAAGGGAGGCAGGTACTTCTCTTCAGTACTGCAGCCTAGCCACTCATTCCTAAGTCTATATTTGTGCGTGAAATTATTTCATCCCAAGTGCATGGCATCTGTCCGTGTTGAATCTCATATGATTGATTGCAGACCATTTTTTCCAGCCTGTCCACGTCATTCTGGATCCTCACCCTGCCTTCCAGTGTGTCTGCACTTCCATCCAACTTGGTGTGATCCACAAATTTGCTTAGTGTACACACAATCCCATCATCCAGATAATTAATAAATATGGGCCCAAGATAGACCCCCGGGGAAGCCCAACTAGACAATGCTCCATTGATGACTACCTGTTGTGCCATCCCACTTACATACTTTGCCTGTTCACTGAACTCAACAGGGGCTATTCCTGTGAACATGACCTACAATGTTTATATTACAAAACTCTGCAATTTTATTAAAATCTCTATTCTTTAAAATTTAAAATAAGTTTTATCATGTACTATAAAAGTAGGGGATGTAAGGGTGTGTGTGTGTGTGCGCATGTGTGTGTGGGTGTGCGCGCACTCTGACTGTTTCAGATCTTAAGCAAATTTTGCCAATTTTTTGTATTAAGTAAAATACACAAAACCATAGATAGACATATTGAAGTCTATCTTTTTTTCTTATTTAAAAGCAGATTTAAACTATCAGCTGTACAGATGGAACCAAGATTAATATCTGGAATCATGAGTCTCTATTATTGCTGCTGGCTCTTTATTAAAAGATGAGGTAACAAAAAGGGTAATTTGACATTATGAAGTACAAGATAGTACATCTGTTCAGCTGAAGAGGCCTGGCCTCTAAATGGTATCCAGTAGAATACCTAGGCAGTGAATGGAAAGCAAAAGGACCTGATCTCTTGATTCAGTGGGAGTCTTCAGTACACGGGCGTGTCCAACACATAAAACCAACAATACATACTGCATATGAATACAGTGACATTATTTCATTCTTAGAGTAGCTGTCTTAGCACTTTATGACAACTGTCAACAGAAAAATGCCTAGTTACCTTAAGAGGGTCTCAGACACTCCTCTTTAAGTCACTTCTCTACCACAGAAAATATGTAAGGAATAACAATCTTAAGCTTCATACAAGTTATCTCTGTGGTTGTTCAAGTTTTGAGTCATATAATGTGATATTAACTATTATTTTAATCATATTATATTATATGTCATATAATAATATTAACTATTATGTCCCTTGGGATTTGCAGTGTTACATGGACACCCCCCTTCTTAACAATGAAAATAGTAACATTTGCTAAAACGCTGATTATATTGTTATATAATATTATGTTTCAATGTATCACAATGTATTGTATTTAAACAGTACTAGTAAAAACTGTGACATCTGTATGAATAGAGTTTCTCGATGAAGTATCAGCATGTGTTGTAGTCCAGCTGAGTACAGGACCAGTGTATTTCAGTTTGTCAGAAGCTCAGCATGCAATTGCAATGCTGTCTTCTCTTAAAATTACTGTGCTACTTTGCACCACTTAGACTTTTTTTTCAAAGTTGAAATCTTTACATTCCACTTGTCTATTCTAAACCTGTGCTGGCAGGCTGCATGTGCCTTTTACAAAATAATAGCCTTAGAATCCTGAGGCAGCAGCATATGCCCTAAACTAAAATAAATTTCAGTCAATATAATCTATAATCCCTGACATATCAAGTGCTAGACTTCAGTGCATCTCTTTGAGGCTCTTCCCCTTTGCTCAGTTCATTATGCTGCAGTTTTCTGTACAGCAGATACTGACACACTACTATTCATTGATCAAGGCCCAGAAAAGTCCAAGTTCAATAGGACAGACAGTACCTTGGCAAAGAGTGCCTTTTCTTTTATGACTGTCAGCAACACGATGAAAATTTTATCACGGGACACAGCAACACCACTCACATCCCCATAATTTTATTAAGCAATAGTGCAAGTGGTCTCGGTAGACTGAGTAGATGACATATTTACATGAACAGTGAATATTATCCGCCTCATCTAAATTAATACTGAATGAAATAGAGAGTTTAACTAGGCAGAGGTCTGTGCTGGGCAAATAGATCATTTTTGAAACATATAGTCACTTGTGCCTCATAATGAGTTGTGGGGGGAAGAAAAAATGCAATAAAATCAACACTAAAAATAGCATCAACCCCTGCCCCCGAAACAAAATAAGCTTTCCGAAAAGAGAATACTGATGCTAGTATTGGAAATACAGGAGACACCATACAGCTTCTTCCTGTTTGAAAAATGGCACTATTTTCACAACTTTTCTAGGAAAAATCTAATAAAACACATTGAAGTAGGATAATAATTTCCCCTGCATGAAGATTAAATGGGAACATGAGTCTACATGACAGACAATTTTTTGCATTCTTTTCATGTCTGCTTGACTTCAGCATTCACTTGGAAATGGCATTCAGAACATTTCAGCAAAGCTTCTAAAATGGAGTAGCCTGAAAATAGTAAATGTCATTCTCTGAGCTCCCCCCCAAAAGTTATCAGCAATACCAGAATGTCCCTAGAGATCATTTGCAACCAGCTAATACAATTTGACCCTGTTAGCCATTCTTGCTGGCCAATGTTTGGACTGAAAGACAATATGTTATATTCAGGAAGATAAAAGATTCATTATTGCTAGCAAACTAATATATGTAACAGGATACATATGTATCTAGGGAAATAATAATTCACAAAGTAGCTCATAGGTACCTACTTATATCTCAACAACTTAGAACATCAGAGCAAGTTATGTCAGAAGTAGGAGTAAATTAACCTTTGTAATATAGATTGGGGTGATCTAGCTAAAAAATTAGGGTAGTTCTGCTAAAAGAGATACTGGTAACCCATGAATATCTTACCATCTGTTGATAACTACTCAGGCACTCAAAACTACAGATGGATCTGAGTCATAATTGTTATTCATTTCTGGCCTGAACTTTCACAAATTTTGGAGTTGTTCAATTTGGGGATTTTGTTATTTTTGCTTTTTGAGCAGGTGGCTACTAGTTTGTATCTACTTTTCATGTGAACTAATATGGAAACAAAAGACTTCTTGACTCAGTGACAATCACCTCAGTAAAGCTCTCGTCCATTGTTATACTTCTTGTAATGCTCCTTATTGGATTTTGTGGTGAGGATGAGTCACTACCTGTAAATTTCTCCACAAAACCCAATCCAAATTTTCTTTCCTTATGTTTTCATCTTAGCTGCCTAAATATTATTAGAATTACTTTGTTTTCATCTTTCAATATTATTAGAATTACTAGCAATATTTGCTAGAATTATCTAATGCTTAAACACCCAGGATATGCTGCTCAGGGTGAGTAAATTATAGATCTAGAACCAGCACATTACTCTCCTCCATTTACATTTCATCTTCTTCCATACACCTCTGGTTTGATAGTGACATACTATACCTACCACCCATTCATTTCAATGATATATGTTCACACTTCTAATCAGGATCCTGATTCTGCAAAGCACTGAGACACTTAAGTCAAACTGAAGTGAATGTGCTCACTGCCTTAAGACGCAGGGGTACAGAGTGTCACTACGGTTAATTTTTATGTATCTAATTCCAGAATTGGAAAACACAACCCTGAATTATTTGCCTGGGAACAACATTCACAGCAGCTAGAAAACTGAGTGAACTAGTAGGAAATGTTGAAGAAAGGGATGTGTCCAAAATCTCTCATCTCTCCTAATCTGGGACATCTCCCTGATGCCCTGATTTATGCTCCTTTATGGGAGCAGGATTCTCAGCACAAACCTATCTCCTGGATTGAAGTGTCTAAACTGTTTGTGTGGGAGTCAAACAAGTGGTTTCTTTGTTTGTTTTCCAGAATAGCAGAAGGGTGCCCACCTTTTACATAGTAGCCTAATGCTTTGAGCAAATGTAATTGAAATGTTTGTTTCTGTCTCAGGATGTTTTAAAGCATTTTAGATTAAAAGAGCTTGGATTAAAAAAACAAAGCAGTAGTGGGAGCATGGACCAGAACCCAAGTCTTCCTGGCCAGGTAAGTACCCTAGCGATTGGACTATGAGATTATTCTTCCTATTGTAATCCTTCCCCCTGGTCTGATGAGTCTGGCCTACCTTTCTGTACAGTGACATGGTTTCTACAGCAGTAGAGGAAGATCTGAATTTGAACACCTGCGCACTAAGAAGGGCATTATATCTATGTATCCTAGTTCCTGAGCACATGGTTTAAACTCTAGATTCCTTATATAGTAAGCTGAGCACCATCATCCTTTATCATGATTTTAAATTGAATTGTCCATGATTGCTGTGTTTTGCATGAAGTTAATGTTGTTAGTATGTGTTAGGCATGGTTTGAGCATGCTTACTTGACAAGGACCCCTGAGGAGACTGAGGTATAAGGACATCTAACTGTCCGATACCAAATAAGCTTACATATGAGATAAGCATGACACAGATCACTCTTGCCAAGATGGCAGCAGTTTAGGGCATACAGCTATGAAACTTTACTGGAAAAAAGATGTGGGTGTTTGTAGGAATAAAAATATCTATGGGGATTTTGTGATTTTCAGCCTTGGATTCAGATGCCTAAATTCCATTAAACCTTTTGCAGATTTGAACCTTAATTGTATTCACAGAATTAAGAAAAAAGAGCTAATTAGCTATGCTAGTCTGAAGTAAGTCAGACGACAAAGTAGATATTCACTTTCATAGACTAACTAAATAAAATATATATGGAGAGAGTACAAGCTTTCATGAGCCCAACTCATCATCTGATAAAGTGAACTTGGGTTCACAAAAGCTTGTGCGCTCTCTCTCTCTCTCTCTCTATATGTATCTTATTTAATTAGTAAATAAAGGTGTATATCTTCCCTGCCATAGAATTAAGGACATTTTAATCATTTCCCTGAATCAGAAGCCCAAATTGCCAAACAAGGTTTCTTCATAGTAACCAAAACAGTTTACTACTCAGCTACAAAGTGCTGAAGGCTTAATACTAGATATGCTTCCCCAAGCAGCAATTTAAATAAAATGCTTTTGTAGGCAAAGCAGTGTTCAATTCCTTAACTGCATGGTTCAGTTCAAGTGTATCTATTCTTCATTGATTAAAGGTGAAACAGCTGGTAACTGTTTGAAATTTTAAATCGTATTTCACCTTTTTGTCATGTTTGATGCTCTATATAGAGTTGTACCTATTTATTATGAGGCAGCATACCTCCTGTTGAGTCTTCATTTTTATTTTTGATTGTTGCATGAATGCTGGCAATCCATCCAATGCAATTTTCAGTGAGTAAATAAAAAACCCTTTTCTAAGACAGTTAATATGTTTGATGAGGTGATGAGTTAAAAGGCAGAAGAACCTATAAAGTGGTAGGACAATAGTTTCCCATGCACAGGTCTGGCCTGAACTAGATAGATTTTTAGTAATACTGAACTGTTCGACACCTGATCTTATCTGTTTTGATTTTTCACAGCATAATTATAAAGCTTAAGCTATCAATGAAAACTTTTAGGGGCAACATGCATATGGTGAACCAAGACAATACTATATGTTCATGTTGACCTGTTTATAGCAAACAGTTTGTGTTCTGTGTGAATTTCATTTTTTTTGGAAGGGTTGCTCTTTCTTGATGGTTTACTACTTAAAATTGCTAATTAAAATTTGCACACAGAAGCATCACCACATAAATATTGGAAAATAGAAACTGTAAAAAATGGGATGTATACACAGTATGTGACACTAAAATAAATGATGAAGCCTTAAAGATGCAGGTGGAATTCCCGGTGCTGCAGCTATATATAATGTGCTTTATATTTGGTTTATAGAACATGATCTATTATATGTTTACAAAATATAAATTCAACAGTGTATATGACCACCATTTTTATTTTTTTATTCCTCTACACACTGGTGGACTGGAAACAAAGTATCCCTTACATATTTTCTTTTCAGAACTATATGCCTTCAGTTACTAACTTATCCATTTGTCTATTTTAAGAGTTGTAAGGAGCAGGATGGAGAAACCTATAATTTGTGAACCATACTGTATGGTGGTTGAACTCTAAGAGGACTTATGAAACAAAATGATGGCCAAGGGCCAGCCTTTTCTGCCTGGGGCAATCTACAGCGTATAGCACTGCTTTTTAGAAGCACCAGTGATGAGCATCTCCTGGTAAACTGTACAAAATTAACAAAATTGGGCTACTTTAAAGGCAGATTCTCATTTTCTTCCCTTACTTTGAATTTAGTCAGTAACATTCAGTGATATACAGTAGTTAAACCTAATAATGTATCTGAATCAGGGAAGCATTTAAGGGAAAGGGAAAAAGTTAAGGCAAAAGCAATCACTTTATTTTTATTAGTGGTGATGAGCACCCCAAACATTCATCCACTTGCTCAGCGTGGCTGAAAATCTGGCTTTATATGCCAAGTGTTTTTTCAGTCAAGGTTACACCAGAAAATGAGAATTAAAACCTAGATCTTATGATGTGTATTATGTGACATAGCCAACAGACCTCCTTTCCCTTCTACCCATAAGGAAATAAAAAACTAATACAATAACTTTTTTGACATAGAACTGTTTCTGTCTCTGTGTATGTAGCAAACAGTTAAAATACAATATCTTAGAGCAAGTAAAGGATTTGATGGCTTAGCAGATAAATGCCAATCTTAGATTCTCAGGCTGCAATGCAATTCCAGCTGTCCACATTACAACCCATTATGCATCACCACAATGATGGTCTTCGCCTGATCAGTCTCTGTAAACTTAGCCTTAACTTACAGGGTACTAGAATTAATGTAAAGGCAACTATTCCCTTTGAATTTCTTTTAAATTAACAAAATGAAAAATAAAGTAGAAGCAATTTACTATGGAAAGGTCTTGGCATTTTAACATTTTTACATATGATATTTTATTAGATTTATATGTTATTTTTCTCATTCTGAGACTTAGTCTCAGAATGAGAAAAATTGCATAAAAATGTAATAGCTTGTAACTCAATACCTTTTACATATATAATACTTCTTTATCCTTGAGATCATTGGGCCCCTAATGGATGCAGTAATAACTCCCCTAGACATGGATTTGCCAAGGTTGCATAAAACTGCACAAAGTGAAATATTTCTTTACAAGAGGGTTTGGGGTTTTTTTGTAACATTTGTGATAGGATGCTTCACAGATAACTTTGCTCCTGGCACCACTGGCAGTTAGAAGTGGCAATACCAACTTTCAAAAAGTCAAGAGCTGTGCCATACTAACTAATATTCAGATCGCACAATATACTTTCTCCCTAGGACAATCAGACAACTGAAAGTGCATAGCATAAGAAATATATTCACCATAAGCCCTACTTTTAGGGGTTCAATAAAAATAACCCATCTGCACGTTAACACAAAAAGTTTGTAATCTTTTCCACTGCAGTAATATGTCAGGTTCAGTCCTGCTGACCTTTTTATAACTCTCTCATAGTTTAAATTATACAAAATAGACACCTCAGAAAAACAAAGCATATACCAGAAGCCACTGGAGAATTAGAAGGTAGAGAGATTTTCCTTTTAACCAGACCTTCAAGTTTTGATATATTTTCAATTGAAAAAGTACTGAGCTCAGCAAAGCTGTAATGTATAGTGTTGAAAAGCTCAGCCACAGGTTAGTACAGTGTCTTAGTAATGATAGTAGACGAGCGATTTCTGAAATGAATACTGGGAAAACTGTTGTTGTCTTGACCTTTTTTTCTGTGTCTTTTGGACAACTATATACTATTCATATAATTCTTACACAGCCTTTCTAAGCATGAGTCCTATTTCTATATGTATGTGGAAACTGAGAGGACCCCCCTGAAATAGGGACAAAGAGACAAATAATTTGCATGCATGTTACTTTCATACCATTTTCAGCTTGACCTTTAATAAGGAATAGTTTAAAGACTAAATTGTCTGAATAAGAAATGCAAAGGTTAATTATCTTTATCTAATGCTGATGATAGACCCCTAGTAAAATATAGGGATTGGTATGCACAGAGGGAAGACAGAGGAAGAAAGGAGATTTTATGTATAAAAGAGAACAAATAAATCATTATCTACAATAAGACATCCTTATCCCAAGCAGAGGAATGAATAAATGAAGTAGAGTATGCTAAGAATATGTCAGTTATTAGAGAGTACTATTTTTCATTATGGAATGACTAACTTATAACAGAAATATAACCACCTACTTACACTCATCAAAAATCCTCCTACACTATACTAAGCATGATTTTCACCGGCTCTATCTTATTTAAAAAATATTTCAGAATTCTTCTGAGTATTAGGTCTCCTATTTGATTTAAACTGTGAACTGATTTACAAGACAGTAAATTTAAGATGAAAAATTGTTGAATCAATCCCTGTTCCAAATCTTGTAGTTTCCCTCTGTGCGTTTCTTAGGAACTATTTCCTAAATGACAGAATTTTATTAGAAACCAAAAGTTTTTATGATCATAAAATTGTATCTGTGACCAGTTTCCTATAATTAACTAGTTTTATTACATTTGGAAATTAAAAACTATAACAACAGACTCATTAAGCATAATTCTTGTCAGCTGAAAGAAGCAACATGGCTAGGTTTGCCGGGTGACCCAGAAAGGGTGATCTGTATTTTTATGGCTATTGTGTATTTAATAGTTATAATTACAAGACATTTAACTGGTCTATAGGACACAGTATTAATATCTTGGGACTTTTATGAAATATTTTAATTTAGCAGTTCAATAAAGAATTGCTTTCTAAACAGATTTGTACTACATCATGCTAATAATACCACTGTTATGAAGCACTTAATTTACATATCAACATTCATGCAGAAAAATATCAAGGAACTTTGCAGACTGTATAAAATATTATCAATTATTATCTGAACTCATACAGAACTTTTGATGACTGAATAAACGTAAGAGGAACGGTCATAAAACCTGCATTTAGAGTTCTACTTTGAACAACCAGAAAAAGGTAAAGGACGAATAATGTGACTATCTTTTATGGTGCCAATATGACTCTCACATTCACTGTAATCCATCAAACAGGAAAGCCTCCACTTATTTATAAATCCAAATCACATGATTACACTAGTTTCATGTGCCTAAATGCAAAAGTATCAACATTAGCTCTATATAAATACCAAAATGTCTATATGTTGCAAAGACATTTTTATAAATTATGCCCCTCAATCAGGTGCAAAATTAAATAAAATGATCACATAACTATACAATATCTATACATACATTTACATATGTGCTACCTGTGAGCACTGACCTGTGCCTATATCTGTACATATAACACACACGCACATTTTAGATAACCAAAAGAACTAAACACTAAACTAAGGCAGTAGTGCAAACCATCTAACAGACAAATGTAACATAGATCATGTTTGTGGTATTTATTTAAAACTAAAAAACCCATAGGCTTGTGAATTAAAAGTCAGAGGAAAGTTCACATATGCATCTGAGACAGAAGATGAGACAGATCAAAGGAAAAACAGAGCAGTCCAAAAGCTCTGGATGAGTACTCTCTCTCTTTTCCGTACTGAAGTGTTTCATCAGGAATTCGTGCACAGACTAGTAAAGTAAAACATACCTACCCTCATTAGCAGGTCTTGCACATATGCATTTTGTTTCAGTTTTTCCACAAACTAACCTTTCAAAATGTATACAAAATTCATAACAATCATTATAATAAATAATACACACATTTCACAATGACGTGTAGTGTTGGGGTTCAGTTTATCAAAACCTCTCTCTATTCCATGATGTATTTCATTTTTAACATTATCGTTGTAATGGGCACACTTAATGTGTAGTATTTTATAAGAGTTTAGCATTCTGACTTCTAAACTCACTAGCATATATTTGTTAAAATAAACTTCTTGATCCTAAAATAAAAATATGGTATGAAAACTAATGCGCATCTCATTTCTAAAATTTCTGGAAAAGTCATTATGCTGCAAGGTCTTGTTCCACTGTTTCCAAATACGCAAGTCAGACCTTCATGTACTATAGAGAGGAAAATGAGAGGAGATCACTAGAATAAGAGAACCTATTGAGTCTGTTGCCCTGAATCTACTGAGCCTGAGTCTTAGGTCCAGCAGAGCTGAGTCAGGACCCATAGGAGGAGGATTGGGAAAGCAAACATGGTCCATCTCTGCTGATTCCTGATCTTGGGCATGGTCAGAGATTAATTTGGACTTTACATAACATAGAACAGCAATGGAGCTGCTCTTAATTGTACCAGAATAAAATACAGCCTATTTTATCACCTTGGAGCTGCTCAAATACACTAGTGCTTTAGCTATGCCTTTCTATGTCCCCTGTGCTGGTGGAAAAGCTGGGGAATTCCAAAATGACCAGGAAACCAAGTTTTAGGTCTGCTTTGCATCACTGGGATATGTCAGGAGGATATTTAACAGGACAGTTTATGAAGCTCATTAAGAAAAAAAATGTGCTGATTTAGTATCGGTATACTAAGGATGAGTCCAGTCGAAAGTATATGTTCATAACACCCCCTACTGGTGATTCATGTACAGCCATAAATCACTAGAAGCTAAAGGCAGGAAAGCGTGGCACCTTAGACCAAGGTAAAACTATCTTCTCACTGTCTTTAGCATATTTCTGTACTTAATTTGTAAAGCTTTTCCAAAAAATGTTTTTTTCTATAAAGATGCTCCCATAAGAGAAATAAACTAGCTACCAAGATACCTGAAAAAAAGCACAAAGCTGTGTAAGGCTAGGTTAGGATAAGTATTTCAATTGGAAGAACTACAGGAAGCCAATCTTTGGCAACTCTCCTTATTCTTATGGGGGAAAGAAAGGAAAAAAGAAACATTACAAAAATGCTAATGCTCTGGAAAAGTAGCATTGGGCATCACCTTTCATCCATGCTGCTTTTCTCAAGGTTGCTCACTGTATAAACTCTGCAACATTAGCCTTAATTGCTGATCAGATCCCTAGATTATTAATGGAAACACTTTCCCCTACATCAACCTGTGCTCCACAGGCAGGCCACTTGCAGTAGCAAAACATTTAGTCTCTGGTGGCAATTCCTGCAAAGCATAGTCAACTTTTTCATTCACACGATTTCCAAATCCTTTTATTTTAATCGTTTAAAATAAACACTGACAAAGGGACAGCACAGTAAGACATGCCCTGTGCCTTCCTCATGCTGTCCCAAACATTAAACTTTGCTACTTCTGAAAAGGATGAGTAGAGAGCTGTGTCTGAGCAGACTACCTATCGATCAGTGGCTCCCGAACAATTATTTGCCTTATTAACTGGTAAGTTATAACTTGACTTACTTAAAATACCAGATGGGATATATGTTCAGTGTTTTTTTGAGGAGGAGGAGGATTTATATTCTTTACAAAGAAGGTGCTGGGTGGAAATGTTCATACAAATACACAGCAGGCAAAGCACTCTTAGCCTTGGCATGTCTTACCAAGCAAAGGGGACTATAGAAGCCCTGTCCTACTCGGTTGAGTTCAGAAAGACATGGCTCAGCTTTGGGGAAGCCTGCTGTCATCTCTAGATTTTAAAATGAGAGAGGGCACTCTCTCTCCCCCTCCTCGCCTCTGTTCTGGTCTCCTCCCCTCTCCTATGTGCCCTGAGGTTTAAATTGTAAGGCAGTTCTCCCCTGCCCGTCCTCATTTTCCCTCAGGCTTATTGCCCCCCTTTTCACTGACCACAGAGACCCTTGTCCTGTCTCCTGGCTCCTCTGCTGCTGGTCTTCCCTGCTTTGAATCTTCCCTCCTCCTTTTTCCTCATCTACCCTCCACACTGCACCTTCCTTCCTCCAGATATGGAGCCTGATTCCCCCTTCTTCCACCGCAGCCCAGATGTTGCTCCTCTGCCTCGTTTCATCTGCAGCCCCTTCTGCTCAAGGCTCAGAGGGAGGCTCACAGCAGGTGAGGGCAAGAAGCTTCATTACTGCTAAGGAGCATGCTCCCAGCTCTCGAGCATGCTCTTTCCCAGGCGGGGAGCCAACATCTGATGGGGAGCAGCCTCTTGACACTCCACCGTCCTAATGCAAAGTTTCATCCCTCCAGGGGCTGCAGAGCTCAAGATCCCTGAAGCATCCCCCTGCCTCTGCAACCCAGCCAAGCCCCCTCCTGGTCTTGCCCTTTGGTTTTGAGGATCTCTTCTCAAAACCAGGGATGAGCATGCAGCTCAGGGGTTGGTTTTGTTTTGGGGGTGTGGAGGGGTTAGCTTTATCTCTCTTTTTTTTTTATGGACAGATCGGAGAAACCAAACTCTGAGCCCCCGCGTGGGGAATCTGAAGGAAGCCACCGAGCGGAGCAGCATCAAGATCAGGATCAAGATCAAGGATGGACCCCCCCCCCCCGCCCCCACTCTGCTAGTGAGAAGCATTCATGTCTATGTTGCTCGTTGATGTGAAAAAGCAGGCGGGGGGCAGGAGGCTCCGAGCTTTTCCCAGGCGCTGCCCAGGCTAGCGGAGGCAGGAGCCTTCCCAGGGAAGTTCTGCTGGAAAATCAGGCGCCGCTGGGAAGATGTGGTGCTGCCTCCTCTCAGGGCGAGATTAATGGACACGCCGCGCGCTGTCTCTGCGCCCCAAGCGCTGATGTAAGAGCCGAGAGGACCCGGGCTATTATTATTGCCGAGGCAAAGCAGGCGGGGAGGGAGACGCCGAGCTCCGCTGTGCGAGCTGATCTCCAGAGAGCCTCCTCCCCCTCCCCTCGTACCACTGCCTCCAGGGGCCGGCGGGAGCCTCCAGCCCCGCGCCCCGGAGCGCCTCCAACTCCTCCAGCAGAGCAAGGGCCGGGGAGGAGGGCATCAAATGAATCCATAAAAGAAACACCCGGAGGATCACGTACCTTGAGCTCCTCGATGTCCAGGCTGGCTGATCTGTCCATAGAGCGAAACTGAAGGCAGAGGAAACTAGGGAAGTTGTGCCAGAAAAGGGGGAGGACAAAAAAATAAATTACAAAAAAAAAAGCAACACACACACGCGCACAAAAAAGCAGGCAAAATAATAAAGGATCTACACTCTCAGCTTCCAGCCTAAACTCAGGCTTGTCCTCCAAAGCCTGGCAGCTCCTCTCAGTCTCATTCTCCGTGATCACGCCTCCACCGGTTAAAATAAATAAATATATAAAATAACAATTCACTTTTTTCGGGGGGAGGGGGGGTCCCGTAAGGATTAAAGCGACAGGTGATCTCCGCGGTGAACCGGAATCGCGTCCTGTGGCAGTGAAAGGAGAGCACCCAAAAAAGAAGGGGGGGATATCCACTCAGTTTAAGATTATTTCTTCTCCTGCAATGAGCTTAGAAACCAGCGAATTGCTGCATCCCAAGGAAAAAAAAAAAAAACTGCTTCCCTGGACAACATCATGCAGCAAATTGCAAGCAAATGTGTTCAAACTGAAGAGAAGAGTAGAGGAGAAAAGCCTGTCTCCGTCGTGCCCGCGCTGGTCGCCAATTCGGTCCCCGCCAACCCAAGATCCCGGCTCTGCTCACATTCACGGGGAAGATCAAAATCCCCCAAGTCCTGCGTGGACTCCAGAAATTGTTTTGCAGCTCAAGGTATTTTCTCAGTAATAATAATAATCCTCAAAACCCCAAGAGACAGATAATAAAGTCTGTAGGGAGTGCTCTCCTTTGAAGGTTATGCTAAAAGAGTTGAGAGGAAAATAGGAGGTGGATCTCTTGCAGAAGGGAGAGAGGCAGGGGGAGAGGGAGAGAGAGGAGAGATTTTCCCCTTCTTCCCTGTTTTACTGTCCTTCACCACCAGGTGACTGACTTCACTTCTCTCTTCTCATGGCCAGCACTGAGGGGATTTCTCTCATCTGTCAAAAAGCAACATTTCCTTTCTCGACAAATACAACCCCTGGGTCTTAAAGCCTGCATGTGCCTTAGCCTGCCTGCATTTTAAGGTTGGTCTCTTCTTTCTGGTTTGTAAATTGTGAGCAGATAGAGAATCCTGCTATATCTCTTAGGCTACAAAGCCCTCCCTGATTTGGACTTTTTCCCATGATGGGGAGTTCCTTAAATAAGCGAGTGTCTTGTGTAAGGCAGGAAAGCTACTGCCATCATTTTCCTTCTAAAAAAATGCTTAGAAAATTAAACTGAACACAGGTACTGACACTTTTCATTTATTTCTCCTGCTGAGCGTCTCATGTTTGTATAATTGTTGATACTATCATTAATGTGAAAGGTGCAGTACTTTTAGCAGTACAGTATTTTGGATGGCACATGGCCATAAATCTTATTATTTTGCTTTAGAAAAAAGAAAAAGAAAAGGTGATTACTAAGGGATTCACTATGTTAAGGTTTTCATGTGACACTGAGCTGTAAACAGCAGCAAAATTAGATTTAAAAAATTCTAATTCCTCCCCACCAGGATCTTGATTTTATCAAACCCATTTCCCGCCCTACAATCTGACTGCCACTTGCAGGGTTTTGAAAACAAGACTGTCTATATGATTTCTGTTTTCCTGTCTTCAGTCATTTGGGTGCCTTTTTATTAAATTAACTCTTTGACTGACAGATTCAGAAACAGTATGTTCTTGTGCTATCAGCCTCTTTTCCAAAACACATTCTACAGTTATATAAATGCATTTCATTTTTGTCCTAATTTTTAACGTAATAGGCACATTTGCAGTCCTAAACTTACACTGTACATCTATTTCAATAAGCACTTGGTTTTTAAGTCTGCAATATGTCAAGGTCAACGTAACTCAGGTGGCTAAATTATGTGATGAGCTCCTCTAAGAGAAGGGCATCACCCTCATCTTCTGGAATGCTCTATGGACAAGACGAAGACAGGAAAATGACATTTCTCATCTTAGAACAAACCATGTACAACTTCAAGTTCATTGTGAATGCAATGTAAATATACACTTATTAAAATAGAACAGCGGTTTGTAAAGACGATTACAACCTGATTATTCCACGCTGATCAAGATAACAAATGAGAGGTGTGTCCAGAAAGACTGCCAGACTGGACGCTAAAGAAGTCATGATAGGACCTATAGGCACTGTGAAGTAAAGAAGCATCTCTCTCTAATAGTGTAAACTTAGCCATTTCAAATTTTGACTGAAATTTCTGCCAGAACATTTTCCCCCTAAAAGGCATTCCTAAAATATTCCCAAATGCATCAAATGCAATTCTGGTCTATTTTTAGTAGACCAGTGCTAGTATATGGATTTTGCCTATCACTTGAATCAACACTTTACTCTATTTAGATCATATAAAACAACAACTTACTATCTTAAAATAGTCTTATTTGGGGTGCAAAATCAGGCACTTAGAAGTTAAGAAATGCCTGATTTAAGGTTCCTACTCACTTCAATGCATTGTGACAGTCACAAACTATGTAATCAATATTGAGGGGAGGGTATATAATGTCTTTTTATATAGGATGCAAACAAAAATTTCATTTTTAAAGCCAATCACTGATGAGAGTGGCATACCTTAAGTCCCACACATTTAAAGACTTAAGTAACTAACTCTAGGCTGCAGCAAAACACCTCTGTCAATCTGGGATTTACAGTCTGGAACTCTATTCCTGGAGTAAGAAATGTAAATCATTCTCCTAAAAAATAGAGTAGGCCTTGTGCCTTTTTAAAAAAAAAAAGCTGGAAGAAAAATGTATTGGGCACTTCCCTTTTATACAATATTTCAGTGGCTGCAGCACTTGCCTAAGATATGGAAAACCAAGGTCCAATGTTCTCCTTGGACTGAGGGAATTCAACAATATTTCCCAAGTCTAAGAAGAGTTAAATAAAAGGCAGGGTAGATTTGCACCTTATACACCAACTAAATCAGAGAGCCAGTTAGTACAGATCCATTATATTGTGTGCGCATTTCTATTCCATGGGGGTTCCTAGTGCAGAATATAGTTAAGTGCAGCAGTAGGGCACATGTGCAGGACTTTTGAGTGCTTATAATGTCAAGTTATTGGTAAAGTCAAGGTGTATAGTTTAAGTCCCTGATGAAATGGTGATTTTCAATAGTTTGTAACTCAGCCAGGCCTGAGTTTTATGGTTTTTAATACCTACTAAAGGCATTTCCTCCCGCTGAGTTTGCAAAATTTGGTACAAATTGTACAGATGCGAAGCTCGTCAAAAAAAGAAGAAACTTTATGATAAAAGGTTTTGGTCAACCTGAATAGAGGGGTTGTTGATAAATCCTGCCATGATAGGTACAAATAGGAAGCAAGGATGGCTTAAAGTTTAGGCTAGGGGTACTATGAAGGCACATCATCTCAGCAGAAACTCTAGAGGTATCTCTTTTCAAGTGGGCTCAATAGCTTTGGTGGTGGATGGGATATAATGTCTTTTATATAGGATGCAGACAAAAGTTACATTTTTCACATAATTGGTTCCCTGAAAGTGCTCTACAGCCATGCCATGATATATAGATGCTGCAGAGCACTTTTAAAGTGGCCGATCACGCACAAAACTAACCCTCCTCAAATCAGGTATCTAATGAAGTCACTCTCTGGTTTAGAGTGCCTTAGGGAACTTTTGTTCCCATGGGTTAATTTTTTGCTTGCTCAAAGCTGGGTTGATGCAGCCCAGCCCTGCTGGGGGGGGCCTGGGGGGAGTGCTGTCATCAGGGAGAGAGGAGGGAGGGGCAAACCAGGAGCAATGAACTGATCCTTTCATGAGCTGCCAACTTGCCAGGCCTGAGCTGGAGGAGAGGATCAGAGCCTGCCCCCGCTCATCTTGCAGCCCAGCCCCCCCCCCCCCCCCCAGCCAAGGTACTGGGGAGACCCAGGCTGAGCTCACAAGTCTGTTGGGTAGGGGGCTGCTTTAACTCATGGTGCTTTATGTAAATCACCATGATTTAGAGCAAGAGCCTGAATGTCTATCAGCACCCATAGTCTTTCTTTGGATGCAGCAGAATAGAGACTACAGAACTGCATCTTGTCTCTATTCAGCACCTACTCTGGGGAGAAAGTGTAGATTAGAGGAGTTTCCAAAATCCTCTCTCCAATCACTTTAAATATACATATGCACCTATATAAATTTTACTGGCACAGTTGTGCCTGGCCCTTCTGAGGTATTATAGGCCCTTCCTTTGTAATATTTTATGATATCTGTAGTATTTGAGGGTATCTTTTCTATAATTAAATCCAATTAATTTATTATTTCTTAAAAAACCACCGCAAGAAGTGCCTGGTACAATTTTTCCTACCATGTATTTGCTAACAGACTAATCATGCAGAAGACTAAAAATCTGTTTTAGTATATATCATGCATTTAATGAAATACACAAACAGATTTTTATTGCTAAAAACAAACATTAATATTTAAAGGTAGTTGTTTAGTTTTCTTACTGGCAATACAGGACTCCACTTTGAGTACCAATATACTTCTAGACATTGTCACAACCCAAGGGTGTGATTTTTGTTTGTGTGCGCTTCGGCACTGCTAAATTATTTTCCCGCCGTTTGTAGCTTTCTTTGCAGGGTGCATTTCTTCGTTGCAACAGAGAAATGCACGCTGCAAGGAGTTCCCGCCATTTGTATTTAAATTCGTGCCCCACTATTGGTCAGTTCTAAATTATTCCTACGTGGCGGCTAGCGCTTGGCTTGCTAGCCATATAAGAGGCTTGAGTGGTTTCCACCCAAGTTGGAGGACTCCACGAACATCAGGAGGAGGAAACTTAACATCTCATGAAGATCTCTAAGCACTGCGGAGCCTATTGGACCCAGCGTGAATATCAAGAAGGCAACAGGGGTCTGATCAGCCTCTCGCCTCTCCCTGTCGCCGAACAATCCCTCGACATACCCTTCCCTGCGCGCAGAAGTTCCACGGAGCCTAGCAGATTTCGTGTGAGTGAATTGTGAGTGAATCCAGAGCTCTGTCCGAGTCCTTAAACTGGGACTTAAGCGAAGTTTTCCTGGAAGTTTTCCAGCCTACACTGCGACCATCTACGGTGTAAGTAAACAATCTTAAATCAACCATTAAGCATCTGTGCCTAATTCTAGCGTACCACCTGTCTTCCCCGACCCGGCGTGTCCGGGCTGCTGGCCACAGCCCACCACACGAAAAAAGGGCCTCGGACCGCTCCCCGGCCCGCACATGGTGACAAGGATGGGATCAGGGGAAAGCACGCTGGAGCTAGAATTAGTTAAGAACTGCCCTTGGCGCAGTGGAAAACGCCAAGTAGAAAACCTTATGGAGCTGGAGGCGCATATCGCTTACCGCCAGGCGGGCGGAACGGGTGAGAGATTTATCAGCGGACATCTTTCGCTGAAGGGAGAAGAGGGAGCTTCCGAAGATGGAGCCCCGAGAGAGAGGGAAGTGTATCTGCACCCCGTGGCATTCGGGTGTATAATGGGTGATGAGCGGGTCCTGTTCAGGCCCCTCGACACTGTGTCCCTCGCCAGAGTCAACCCGGCGGGCGAAGTAAACCCGACCCTCACCCGGGAGTGTGCCCGTTGCCTAAGATGTGCTCGGGAGAGTGAAGAACCGGTGCTGATCGCCCTTTATGCTGGCGTCTAGATTAAGGGGTCGCGAGCTTCCATCCGAGCTCCGCGAAGATCTGGAGACGGAGGAACGCGCCGCGGATGAGAGGGTGACCCCACAATACAACAAGGGGGGAGTGTTAACTGCAACTTTTCATACAGTAACTGATTTAATGCAAAAGAATTTAAGTTTAAAAGCCCAGCTGCGTATGGCCGTTCGAGCGGTCAAAGAAGCGGCTGCGAAAAAGAATCCTGAGACGCCATGACAAGATGGCACCGAGCAAGAGGGAGACCACATGGAAGAACCGGAAGAGAAGGGTGGAGCTTCGGAGGAACCCGCGAGAGTTCGGCCGGCGACCCCGCCCACCGACGCACCATCGTTTCCAGCGATCCCACCCACTGACACAGCATCGCTTCTGACGACCATGCCTTCATGCCGACGGAAGGGAGAATCGAGCGGAGGACTGCATCCGCCCCTCCTGCCTGAAGAAATAACAGCAGCAATGACTCCCGCAGCAGTGGTTCAGCCTGTAACAACAACTAACCAAGTTGCTACTGCCTACTATGCTCGCACCAGAACTGAACTACAGGATTTATGCAGAGAATCAAGAATCCAACCTGAAGAAACTCTAGCTGTATAGTTGGGACGTTTGGTCGTGGAACTTGGGTCCGACCTGCTGAATCAGGAAGAAGCAAGCTTCTTAGTCAGACAAGCTTCATGGAGTAGAGGACATGTCACTGACATCGACATAGTAGCGGTTAACATTCACTGGCCTATTCCACTGCCAGCGCTTGTTGCAGGACTGATCGGTCAGAAAGCCCACGTATGGCATGACGGACGGCCAGAATATACCGGTGCAGAGCATCTCATGCTAGCAATCATCGGAGTCTCGTACTGTGCCTGGAACCCCAGAGCATGTGCGCTAGGACTGATATCACTCCAGCGAATAAGACCATGGCCTCACCGTCATCTACGAGATCCTGGAACCGTTCCAGTGACCGTTCACAGCATAGATAGTTGTCTTGAGGTTTATGGGCGAAAGAACATCGTCGTCCTCCGGATTCTGCTCAACCCAATGGTTAATCAGCCTGTGAGTAACCTCCTTCGTCAGTTGTCCCGACTGCGTATCCTGATGGAACCAAGATTGTCTAGTGATCGGGAACGTCGACACCCGACCGAGATTCAAGGCACAAGACACCGCAAATCCGATCTTCCATCATTGCCACAGAGAACACCAGAGGAGCGATACATGTTTGGATTTCTCCTACAGTGTTCTGGACTCAATGAGCGGCAACTTTGGATTTTAGGGGATGCAGGCCAATGGCAACTGGCCTATGAGTTAGGTTTCCATTACCTAGAAGAATTAGACGACAGCTCCTCAACGATATCATCTAGTTGAGTGTGCAAGAGAGGATAGATTAAAGTAGCAAACACTTATATTATATGTTTTGAAATTAATAGTGTAGTTCCATAAGAATTTTTGTAAATATTTTGAGATACGTTAACTTATTTTTTGAGAGTTTTGTTTACAGATCCAGAATTCAGAGTGCGTGGTGAAGAGAAGCCCCAAGAAGGATAACATCATCGAAAGAAGTGAGGGCCTGACGCGCGACTTCGCCATGACGCCCACTGAAGCCCTGATCGTGCAGTTTTTTGTAATGAATCTGATTATGTGTATATGTATTTGTGTTGGTTATTATTTGATACGATCCCTAGAGGACAAACTCCTTATGTTGGCGAATTTTGTGTTTACCCGTTTTGTTCAACGACCCGTGATAAGAGCTGTTGATTACTCGAGTGACGAGCGTGTAGCATAATTTAGCTATGCCTTCAGCAAGGGGGGATGTCACAACCCAAGGGTGTGATTTTTGTTTGTGTGCGCTTCGGCACTGCTAAATTATTTTCCCGCCATTTGTAGCTTTCTTTGCAGGGTGCATTTCTTCGTTGCAACACAGAAATGCACGTTGTAAGGAGTTCCCACCATTTGTATTTAAATTCGTGCCCCACTATTGGTCAGTTCTAAATTATTCCTATGTGGTGGCTAGCGATTGGCTTGCTAGCCGTAAAAGAGGCTTGAGTGGTTTCCACCCAAGTTGGAGGACTCCACAAACATCAGGAGGAGGAGACTTCACGTCTCGTGAACATCTCTAAGCGCTGCGGAGCCTATTGGACCCAGCATGAATATCAAGAAGGCAATAGGGGTCTGATCAGCCTCTCGCCTCTCCCCATCACCGAACGATCCCTCGACCTACCCTTCCCTGCGCGCAAAAGTTCCACGGAGCCTAGCAAACTTCGTGTGAGTGAATTGTGAGTGAATCCAGAGCTCTGTCCGAGTCCTTAAACTGGGACTTAAGTGAAGTTTTCCTGGAAGTTTTCCAGCCTACACTGCGACCATCTACGGTGTAAGTAAACAATCTTAAATCAACCATTAAGCGTTCGTGCCTAATTCTAGCGTACCACCTGTCTTCCCCGACCCGGCGTGTCCGGGCTGCTGGCCACAGCCCGCTGCGCAAAAAAAGGGCCTCAGACCGCTCCCCAGCCCGCACAGACATAATGCCTGAAATTTTTCAAATTGTAAGAGAAATCGATATTTCTGATAATTTCTGATACTGCTCCAGTGAATTCCATGATGTACAAATGTTGTTAAAGAAACACTGTTCATTTAGTATAGGTATATATTTGTCTATCCACATTGTCTTATAGTTATATTGCTTCTTAAGATTATTTTGAATAACGAAGTTGGCCCTTTGGGTGAAGTAAGAAAATGCCTATCTATACTCTGTCCTTCAGAATCTTTCACAGGCTAAGAAGAATAGATTTCTGCAGGCCTAGAAAGTGTTTCTGAGGAGCAAGGAGACAGAAAGAAGTTTCTTCCCACAAGTTGGGTTCACTTGGTTTATCATTTGGACGGACAGGAAGCAAAGAAGTCATTATTCTCCATCCCAGTATTATTTTGTTGTTCCTTTAATGGTCTGGCATATGCATAGTATGCTAATGGATAATAAGAATGAAATGAATATAGGTACAGTGCTGTACAGTATCTCAGTGTATATCATGGAGATGCAGAGATTTCTCAGGCCAGCCTTCCATGCCATGGTGAAAGAGTACAGATCCTTGCAGACTTCCGCATATGTAATAAAGTAAACAAATGCAAATACAGAGTTCTGGTCAAATGTTAAGAGCACACTTCAAGAAATTTGGAAGTTTATTTTCAATACATTTTAGGAAATTCATCCAAGCTTTCCAAAATCTTCTGAGTTTCAGTTTCTTCATATTTAATTCAATCCAAACAAAACCTGCCTTCCTCTGTCTTTGCTTTCCTACTTTTTATCTGATCCTCCAAATCCAATACTCCTTGATGATGTGTTATAGTATGATAACTGTGTTTAGCATTTGTTCTGTGCAAATGCTCCAACTTCCCTAGGGCTCCCCAGATGACTAACTGTAATTGACCCATATAAGGCCTGCTTCACATTTGAGAAGAAGGAAAGTGGTTACTTTATGAGCTCTTTCTAATAGAAACATTTCAGGTTGATTTTGTGTTTACACATAAACTGAGTTCATCATAGTTTTTATTTCTGATCACGCACTGCTGATGAGTGCTATGCCATATATAAAAAGAAAAAAGAATTCAGCACAACAAAAGTATTAACAACTAGTTCGCAATCAGGCAATGACACATAGAAAGGGAGGACTTGGCCCTCTTCAGCCTACAGAAGAGAAGGCTGAGAGGGGAATTGGTAGTGGCTTACCACTACATCAGGGGAGTACATCAAAAACTTGGGGAACAGCTGTTCACCCTGGGGAAGACCAGGAGCAATGGATACAAACTCCTGGAAGGCTGCTTCAAGCTCAATTCCAGGAAATCTCCTTCACAGTCACGGTGTCCAGACTATGGAATAAACTACCACCAGTGGTAGTGCAGTCACCTACCCTCGAAATCTTCAAAAGGAAACTGGACAGTCACCTTGCTGGGGTCACCTGACCCAGTTGTCTTTTCTTGCCTAGTGCAGAGGGACTGGACCCAATGATCTACAAGGTCCCTTCTAGCCCCTAACAATCTATGAAACTACAGACTTAAACAAGTTAGCCAATGTGTGTAATCAGGATATTTCTTGTTCCGTGTGTGTGTTTTTATATATAACATGAACACACATCAAATCTACCCGTAGCCTCGTAGAAAGGGTCAAATCTACTCATCACACTTCAGTTTACTTTTGTTTTACTCTTATATTCTCTATTTTCCCAAGCAAACTGTATTATATGTAAGAGCATGTGGAGATTCCTAGCTTACTCTAGGATAAAGTTGGCCATTCTTGGAGAGAAGGAAAACATACCGCTAAATTCAGAAGTGCTGAGTTGGGACAGAGCACTGTCTTGTTTTTTTAAGAAAATGGTATGAACAGGGGAAAAGACCCCTCCAAACAGGCTGAGGGAAAGAAAGATATCTTTCCCAGACAATTATGTGGGAAAGAAAGAAATCCGAAAGACCAACACCATTAGCAAGCACGAAAGACTGAGGGTAATAGCCTTCATTATTTTCATCCTGATTGTAAAAGCATCTCTCTCTCTCTCTCCCCCCCCCCGCCCCCACTCATACACACACACATACATAGTCCAAAAACACAGCTTTGCCTCAACCGTACATAAAGTAGGGAATCTAGGGGGGTTTTTTTATACCTGAGCTATTAATGCAATAAAAAGGATTGTCATATATTGTACCTATGAGCAGGTTTCTAAGCTTTACTTTAATATTTTTCATTAACAATAATCTACAGATAAAGTCATTCAGAATATTTCCTCCATTTATTTTTGTAATAAGTGACAAAAATGTACATACAGAAATGAGTATTATCCACAAATCTACTCTGTGTTCCTAAGTGTTAAATCTACCCCTATAGATTTGTTAGATGCCACATTTAAATATATAGGAGTAAACATTAACTTTTGATCAAATCTACTCATTAGTATGGGAAAACCTGAAGTGCAGATGCACTGTGTATATCTGGCACAATGCACCATTTTTTAGAAGACACTATCCCTGAGGAACAACAGTTCATCATGGAGGCTGCTGCTAGCCCTTCAAATGCATAAATTATTTCACATTTCAGTGCTATGCATATCTGAGGGCATAATCGAGGCTTAGTGCTGACGGGAGATACTTTTGTTCTAAGATATGAAGTTTGGAAAGAAGCCATTTTTCTTAATCTCTGTAAGACACTCTGCTGTAACTTTTATAACGGACCTCCAATGCAGGGGGGGGTTTTATTTCTCTCAGATTCTTCATCACACTAAAATAGCTCAAACACCTCAAGACAAACAAATGTTCACACCAAAATACTATTTTCAGCTTCCAACTAATGTCCATTAAACCATGTAAGCAGATGGAAAAACTAGGCAGTTTTTGTGCCCTGGACTGTACAGAGCCACAGCAATGGCTGGGGTTTCAGTGCACAGAGCCACAGCCATGGGAGCTACTTTTTTTTGCATGTGCTCCCTTCCCTTCTCCCATGTCAGCACCTAGGCTGGTGACCCACTCTCCCGCCCCTTAATTAAGCTACTGCATGTCAGAAGAGGTGATAGATTATTCAGAGGGCTTAAATGAAATCTTCATTATCATCTGTAGGTAACCAGTTCAAGTCCAAGTTAGGGTGCAGACACACAGCAAGTTTATTATAAAGTACAAGTGAAGCAAATACATGACAGTCTTATACCAGTGTCAATCGCTCCATTCTGGAGTATAGTTACCCGTCAGAAAACAAGAAACAAGTATCATTTAGAATTATAATGGTCATGCACTTTTCACCTAGGGCAGCGGTCTCCAACCTTTTAAAATAGGAGATCACCTTTGCCATTTAAAAGCAACCCCCAGCAGGTAAGTCGGGGGTGGGGGGCAGGGGGCAGATTGAGGCAAAAGGAAAAAAAATTATTCGGGGGTGCACCTCCCTAGCAGGCAAGTGCCACCCGGCCAGGGCCCCACTCAACTTACCCACTCAGCTCCTGCCTTTGCGGCACTGTCCCTCACCATGGGGGACTCAATCTAGCCCCCACCCACACAAACTGACCTGCTGGGCTGGGGCATGCATATGGGCACTCAGCCCCCCACCCCAGCCTCGAATCGACTCCAGGATACACTGCAAGAGGCTCCAAGATCTACTGGTGGATCAAGATCCATTGGTTGGTGACCACTGATTTAGGGAGTGAACAAGCATTTGTGGGACCTGGCTTAGGTTTTAGTGGCTTACATTAAGATGTCTAAACCTAAACCATGAGTGACATGTATGCACTTGCTAATGCCAGGAGTGGTGCAGGCAGCCTGAGCCTTGGAGGCAGGAGGAGCTAGCAGGATCATCAGGGGACTGTAGAGTTCTCAGGGGATGCTGGCAGGTCCAGGGGGAGTTGACAAGTCAAGGAGGAGTTGGTAGGTCTGTGGGTCTGGTGGGAAGGGAATTGGAGGCCTAAAAATAACCCAGCCAGGGTCATGGGTGTAGGATTTGACTCAGGCAAGTGGCTGTGCTGTGAATGAATGCAGGTTTTCACTAGATTAGATTCATCCATTTTAGATTGGGTTGACCTAATCTCAGGTCATCCTAAGATTAGTTGACCTCCTACGGTGAACTACCTTTAGATGAGGTGCACCATTTTTAGGGTGATTTAAGCCCTGTGAAGACCTGTACCCCTGGCCATTTAGATTCACTTAACCTTGGTTAGGTTAATCAAAGTGTAATGCTTGTACATGTCCCTAGTCTGCTCAATGCAAAAGGCTTCCCTGTCACCTAGTGGCATCTACTATGGGCAGGCAGTTTGGGACAACTGGGGGCATCTACATGAGATGCTTACTGTGCAGTTGCCTAATTAGCTCTGGAATAAAGTGTCATTGTCTATGCAAGTGGAGCCATTAGGCCAGAGTAAATTAATTAACTCTGCCATAGGTTAATACTGCCAGATATAAGTACTATCTTATGGTGGAGTTATTTAATCCACTAAAATGCACATGTAGACAGTGATGTGGCTGGCTGGGAGACCACAGTGCTACAGTACTGGGGCTGCCTTCCAGCTAACCCTACACTGTAGCACCCTCACACCCAAGCCAGCCCTTCCAGTCTGTTGGGCTGGCACAGATCAGGCTGACCCCTGAGGCCCCTGCCAGTTGTGGCAGTGCTGCCCCAACTCATTCTGCTGTAGTCCCGGATGCATGTATAAACACTATACCCAGGAGCAATAAACTCTGGCACAAGCAGCACCAGAGTTTTTTCAGCTGTGTTTATTTCACATGTAGAGGTGCCCACTGTGGTGTAAATTTACAATAGAATAAAATCCTGGGTTTATGCACACTTAATCATAACAAGTGAAAATTGATGGCTGGTTGAGAATGTATGTAAAATATGGAAATAATCAGAGTCCATATGTTAGTGGACAGGTTTATATTATTACCACAGTTAGTACTGGTTGACTACTTAATTGTCAATTTCTGTTAGCCCTGGATAAAACTATGGGTCTGAGTGAAAGTTCTTTAGTATGGCAATTAGAGGAAAACTGCTATGTCACTGCCCATGCTGTAAATAAATACGGACTGATTTAAGAGTTGTTAAGCCAGGACTTCTCACAAGTACAAAAAATAGTGCATAACATTATAAAATATTATAATACTTTAAAAGTTCATATAGAATCTTGCTCAGTATGGGAAAGTGGAAATTTAAGAGTAATGATTGGGAAAGCAATTTTTTTATGACTAAAGTAGAAAAGTAATGTGTTAACTTTCTGAAGAATTATTTTTTTTTAAACAAATTATTTAATAATTTAAATAAATGATCAGTACCTGGTTCTTTACTTGCCTTTTATGAGCTATCCATCCATTCTTAATATGAAAGGGAGTTGGTTGTTTCTGACATCAAAGTTTGAAAGTTGTAGTCATTTTGAGCATTTTTACACGTGCTTTGAGGGTGGGAGGGACACTTCAATTAGGTTTCCCTACTACCTAGTGCCTAATTAAAGTGCCTGTAGCATCTTGTGTATCAGCAACCCTGTGATGTGCATCAGTGACCCCTCATTGAAAAAGCTTTAGTTAAAGTACCCCTGTTGCCATTTTGAAGTACAGGGTTGCTGATGTACAAAATGCTGAGACTAGCTGGAATGCAGCAATTACCAAGGCATTACCTCTTACATTTTAATGAAAACAGAATAAGCTTGAAAATAATGCCAGCCAAATCCAGAAATGATAATGGCACTCACTGTGCCATGCTTTCATAATCCTGACTCCCGCCCATTCTCTTTCAAGGGATCAATCTTGTTATGATCTTTCCAGTAGTTCTTACTTACATGAGTAACCCCTTTGCCCAAAGGATGGAACTATTCAGAAAACCCACCATGACACAGGCTTGACTAAACTGAGTAACCATGATCTGATTGCTGGAATTTTTATCTAGCTCCCTACTTCCCTCTCTTATTTGTCATTCTTACTTGTTGTGTCACATCTAATGTTAGCTGGGATCCTTTCAAGGGATATGCAGCTTTTTATTTGTTTTGTAAAGTGTGTAAAACAAGGTATTATTTACATAATAATGATGCATGCTATATAATAATGCTATAATGTACATACTGAAGCTATGTGAGTTCCTATATTGAAAGTCATTGAAAAATATGTGAAAGTATTACAGTCTGCAAGTGTGAAAGTATTACAGTCTGCAAATGTAATATGGAGGCCTTGGGAGCAACACTTTTTAAAACATGTTCTCAAAGGTGCATTTTGGACCTGCATTCAAAACCCATTGAAATTAACCACCAAAAAATTGTCTTTCCACTGACACCAATTAGCATTTTAACAAGACCTGGCATCTTACATTTTAAAAGGTGCTTCACTTGCACCATGTTCTGATAGATGGCTCTTTCATGTGTTAAAACAAA
Source organism: Alligator mississippiensis (assembly GCF_030867095.1). Taxonomy (NCBI): domain Eukaryota; kingdom Metazoa; phylum Chordata; order Crocodylia; family Alligatoridae; genus Alligator; species Alligator mississippiensis. Next base: position 63,743,624 of record NC_081825.1, read on the forward strand.
GCATATAAAAAGTTATTCCCTCATACACTTTTGGTGAAAAGCCTTGATGACAATCTTTCAGATTAACCAAAGTGATTGCCTTGATGCACTACAGCAGTGAGAGCTAACCTTTTTGGTAAGGTTGCCACAAATTAGCCCCTCACCCTCCCTGAGTACCACTCCAATTCCCTTCTCCTGCCTGATCTGCTGCTCTGCTTTCTGCTCCCTGCCCTATCTACCACTATGCTGCCTGCCCCCACCCCAGATAGCCACATAAACAGGCTGCCTGTCACTTGAGGCACATGTTGGCCACCCAAGATGTAAGTTGTTTTAGGACTTCTTTTGAGTTGTTCAGGCATAATCTAGATAAGAACCAAGGACAAATATTTCTGACATTTTTCATTATAAGTGTGTGTGCGTGTTTGTGTGTGTACGCATACATGCATATATATTTCAAATATAATTGGAAGCAAAATTTTCTAACCATCCTTATCCACGACTCATTGGTTTTCTAAGTGTATCCTCAATAGGTGACAGAGTCAAAGAAAGCAAATTCAAGAAGGCATGACTGTGATTCAAGACTTAAGATACTTGGTGCTGGGAGACAAAATAAGGCACAGTCTTGCATATGCAAGAGTGCCTACTACTGTGCTGGTGGCCTGATGTGAAAAGATAGTCCCTTGGGCCTAAAATGTGGTGCTTGATACTGCTGTCTAGCATCTTGTTACAATGAGGGAGCAATATTGTAAAGTCTATCAAGAACCAGTGCCTAGACACACAGGAATTCAGTTTCCTCCATACTTTTGTGTTTAAATCCCTAGCTCCCCAGTTAGAGAAGTATCAGTAATGAATGACCCAAGTGCATATTTCTTTGCCTTTTACTATTTTCATTGACACAACATGAAGCCCAGTACCTCAATTCAAAAGTTAAAGCTTTATTAACCTTTTTGGTGAGCATAAAAATACAACTAAAATATTACTTATTTTTGTATATGAAACGTGCCCTTTCCAGTTGAGTGATACTCCTCTAAGGGTTTGTTGCATCAGGTCCTACTACTGTTACCTCTCTTAGGAGGAGACTGACAATGAAAACAAATTATGTTTAAATTGGTGTTGAATGTATGAAGTGCAGAAATGTTCACTAGGGAAATGAACAGGTTTCCCCAAGTCTCTGAATTCTACCAAAAACATCCCAGATGCATCCCAGATTTGTACATAGTATGCAGACGCACTAATGTAACTCAGTACATAGTTTTATATTCTGTACACGTTGGGGTTTTTTTAATTAAGAAGTGGGTAAAGGAAATTTGAAGGTTTGACAAAGAATCATTACAGTTGTCAGTAGACATTAACTCTTTCAGGGTACTAAAATAAGAAAGCCACAAGAAATACCATTGAAATGGGATAAAGCAAAAACTATTCTTCCCCTACTTTTTACTGGTCTTCCTCAGAAGTATTATTTGTTACTCCAGCAAAAGGAAACAAGAAATCTAAACAAACTTTTTGGCCATCCTAAAGCTTTATTTTTTTTTAATCTTCAAAATCAGAGGCAATATTTTCTAGATAATTAAAATCAGAAGTTATTAAAATCAAGCCTTAGATAAAACTATGTTCATTTTATTTTGTCCCTCTGTATATTACAATTCCCTCATCTTTCTTCTTCCCCAGATTTTAATATTATTTCAGAATAAAAAAACTTCATCTTTACTCCTAGGAGCATAGTTAACAGCCAGCACATATTAACCTCAACTTGAAATGCACTTAAAATCTCATTTTAAGTCTAACATATGAGAAGCACAAGAATTTTGATAGTTTAAATCAGTGTTTATCAACCTGTGGGCTGCACCCCAAAAATGGGTAACAAGAATATATGAAAAGGTCATGAGCAAACTTTAAAAATGGATTCTCCTTTAAAGGAGAAAAATGTGGGAATACCTTGTAGGCTGGCAGAGTTCCAGCCTACACCACATATCCCCCCAAAACCCCACTCCCCACCCCACACACTGAGGAGCTGGGACCTGGGGGGCAGCAGGTCAGAAGTGAGGGGCACTGGGTCAGGACTGGCCATCGATGCTTCCAAATGGATCCTGTACAAAAAAGGTTGGGAACCACTGGTTTAAACAACCTGGTTCTCTTCACGATTATTCAAGTGGGGAGGAAAGCGGGCAGGGATACAATTCCTGACCTAAAATGATACCTCACATTTGAATTTACTGAGAAGCACATATATCTCTGTAATGCTGTGATTTATAGACAATGATATATACATGGAATGATTTAAAATGCTTTTTTAAATAGTGGCTCCTTTGTGCCTGCACAACCTGTATCCCTAGGAAATACTATCAGTGTGCTTCAGCTTTGTAACCCCAACCTAGTCTTTCCTTTCTAAACCCCCAAGAAGGAATTTGGCCGTCTGAATTCCCTAGGTCCAAAAATTAGAACTTCCAAACCTTCACTGAGGTGCTACCTAATACTGGAGCAACCTGAAGTATAAAAGTTTTGGCCAGTAAAGTTAACTAGACACAGAGTACTCGGAGCAGCAGCTATGCATGGGGCAGCACCAGTCATTGTGCTCTTTTTGAGCTTCCCAAAGGTTGGTGCCCAGGGTTGATGTCCCACTTGCCCCACCCCCTACTACCCCCCCACTTTGTTATACTACTGCCTAGATTCCTAAAAGGCTTTGTTTGGACATGCCTACAACTTCATAAGTCTTTATGGTGCTCATCCAGCTTGTGGAGATACAGAAGTTAAGTGTCTTTTATTTCAAGGGCCTGGTTCAGTGGGCACACACTGGGCATGTCTATATATGCACTTTAATGTGCATTAAAATAGGCAAATGTGCATTAAAGTGTCACTAAGGGCTCCTATACACATGCAAGGAGCCTGTTCTGACCTGCTGGAAATCCAGTGCGTCACAGCAGACTCGATTAATTGAGTCTGCTGAAGCACAGAAAGTAATGTGTTCCAGCAGACTTCAGCGTCATATGTATCAGTGTACCCTTGCTGAAAATGGCAGCAGGGCACATTGAACTGAAACTCATTTGATGAGCTTCAATTCAAAGTGCCCCACTGCCATTTTTCAGTGCAGGGACAGTGATACACATGACATTCAGGTGCTTTTAATTAGCACAGCTCTCTAAGAAAGCACCCCCCACATGCCTCCCACAGCACATGTAAAAGTGCCCTAAAAACCCTGAAAGACATACAAAAAACTAGAACTCTTGGTTCCAAAATGATACCTTTTATTAGACCAACTGGAAAATGGCAAGAAAATTGTCCTTTTCTGCAAGCTTTCGGGATCGAAGTCCCTTCGTCAGGCTCTGGGAAAAGTGTAGATGGTACAAGATGGTAAAAAGTCCCGATAGGTAGGAAATAAACTTCATTTTTGCACAGAGGGAGCTGAAGATGGAAGTCTGTCCCTCTGGGTCCATGACTGTCTTCATGAGCTGTGTTGAGTAGCTCTTTGATGTGTTGATCAGGTAGAATTCCTTCCCTGGAGGTGTCAGATGGCAGGCAGGGAGGCAAAAAAAAAAATTCCTTGTTGTTCTGAAATGAAGTTTAAAATCCAAAATCGGCTGAAATTCAGCATCTTCCATGTTTCAGGGGTGTACTTGGTAGCTGGGTTGGTCTAAGACAAAAAGACATACAAACTAGGGACAGACTTCCAGCTTCAGCTCCCTCTGTGCAAAAATGAAGTTTATTTCCAACCTATGGGGACTTTTTACCATCTTCTACCATCTACACTTTTCCCAGAGCCTGACAAAGGGACTTTGATCCTGAAAGCTTGCAGAAAAGGCCAATTTTCTTGCCATTTTCCAGTCAGGAAGCTGCAAACAGTTGTGCCAGGCTCTGGAGCCCAAGCATCAGCTCTGTACTGGCTCATGCACCTGTGCCTCAGAGTGGACGGTGGGGAAGGGGCCTGAGGCAGGAAGCTGCAAACAGTTGTGCCAGGCTCTGGAGCCCAAGCATCAGCTCTGTACTGGCTCATGCACCTGTGCCTCAGAGTGGACGGTGGGGAAGGGGCCTGAGGCAGCACAACCCCGGTCATTCCCCTGCTTCTGGCACAGAGCTGGTGACTGGGCTCTGGAGCCTGGTGCAGCTGTTTGTAGCCAGCCTGGGCTCTGGGCAGCTGCAGGAAGCAGTGGACAGGCTGCAAACAGCTGCACACTGGGCTCCACAGCTCCGGCATCAGCTCCGTGCTGGTGGCGACTGCACGCACACCTCGGGGCAGACAGCAGGGAAGTACAGCCTGCCCTTTGTTTTTGTTTTTGCACTTTGTTTTTGCTGTTGCCTATCAGACTTTTAATCTACTTTGATACTTTATTGTGAAACTTAATAGTCTTACAGTCAGAACAAAAGCGTATTAAGAAGAATGGATGTTTAAATATTCTCTGCTTTTATGGATGTTTGAATATTAGATACATTTATTTTAAAGTGCTATTACTAGGGAAAAGGTTAATTTTGGTTGACGTTATATGGAGTAATGATTGATGAAAAGAGACATTATTATGATGCCCTTTATGTAGATTATGTATATTTTTAGTGTTATGTTGATGTTGTTGCCTTCCTTGAATGTTTTCAAAAGGAGGCACCCACGCTGGACAAATGGCCAGAGTAGCTCTTTTATACCTGTATTTGATAAAGTCAGGTATAAAAGCTCAGACTATTCCAGTAGTATCTTTTAGTTTAATAGTTAGGTGTCCATTTTGCCTTTTTTCTGCTTGTTCATAAACTACTACATTAAAAATGATGCTGAGAATTATACTGATGACTTCTTCATGTAAGTAAATGAGATCGTCTGTTATGAACAGCACACTTTTAAATGAGAGGCAATGGAAAGGCTACTGCTGCAAAATGGAATGAGCTAGAAAGTGTGCATTTCTGTTGCTATAACCTAATAGAGGTTATGCACTGATAGAGGGAACAAGGGAGCTGGCACAAACCTAGCTCTAGCTGTCAGTTTTAGGCTAGAAGCTTTTCCATTCATTTATAATGCAATCATTCAGAAATAACTTCAATTGGGCTGTGAAAGCTCAATTTTCTATTTTGCTAATTTTTTCTTTCAATTTTTTTAAATAAGTGAAGTTTCTGTGGAAACTTTTTTCTAGTTGTTTAATAAAATATTCTGAATTCTCACAATTACCTTCTCTATTTCACAGAATATGCACTAGCTGTAAAATATACAAACATCTATGGAAGTCTGATATGTATGCTATGTGATGACCATTTTGGGGAGTTTAGCAAGTCATACAGTTTAGAGTAGGATCCTTTACTCCAGAAAAAAAAAAAATGTAGTCCTTTCTATTTCTAGACACCAGGCTTTCTCATCAAGAAAAGTGATTTTCAAGAGCTACACTAGTAATGAAAAACATTTCTCAATGACCTGGAAAGCTAAGGCAAACAGTGGCTACCTATGCCAGCTGTAAAGAAATTAGCTCAGGTGCCAGAAGTTGCTTAGTCCCAGTAGCAGGGAGCTCCATGAAGTTTAATATATCTTGTTCAGAAAGGCACCAGAGGTAGATTACTTCTAGAACCAAGCTAGCTTATTTAGCGCTAACTCAGGTGTCTCTGTGCTGTATCACAGTGTCACTAGATCAGATTCCTCCTAGACAAAATAAAACTTAATGAGATAGTTCTTTATAATCCTCAATTTGATAAGGCTAGCATAAGGCAATACAAGAGATTTCCCATTCTATATATCCATTCCCAATATTTATTTCAAAGCTAGACCATAACACACATAAATTACTCGATTTAAAATTCCAAAAATGAGATCAATTGGTCATATACAGATCATTAAAGCAATGATGATCTCCTTGATTTTCAATTTCTTCCATCTTTTTTTTCTCTTTTTTCCTAATTGGTTCCTAGTAAGCATTTTCTAAAAACCCACAGCTTAATCATGAGTCTCACAATATGTTGTATTCTTAACCGAGCCCACCTCCTAGAATTTGAACCAACTTCTTCTTTGACAATCCTGCTTTCACTTTCAAGGCTACAGAGAAAAGTTTGAGAATGTGAACTTTACATGTCCCAACTGAAAAGTACAAATTAAAAAAAAAAAAAATCTACATTTTATTATTGTTAGCATTAATTTTATTAAGCCAATCTCCTGATTCTTTTGAGGCTTCACTCACAAGTTTTGAATACTTGGAGCTGGTAAGACTGCAGCCTTAATTATCTCATCCCTAATACATATTTAATTGAAAAGATGAGCATCGTCAGAAATCAACTATTTTTTCCCAAAATCTTTCACCCAGCTCCAGTCTTTTACTCAAATTTTGTAACATGACTAAGATGTTCTAAGTACAGCCTTGAAGGTAGGTGTTTGTAAAGGGGGTTTAACTTGGAAAAGCTAAGTTGCATCTACACGTGCTTAACAATAGAATATACTAATTAGCTGTGGTGTAAAGCATCACTCTCTACATGTGCCCCAATATTAGGTCGTCATAAACTGATTAATGCTTCCATAAGATAGTATTGGCAAATACAGTACTATCTTACAGCAGGGTAATTTACTGTGATTAAACACATGTGTAGAACCTGACTGCAGGTATAACTTGCACCCAGTCAGCCCAGCCAGTTGGGGACTAGATGCTGGCCTGCCACTAGCCACATAGCTCTGTACTTTCAGTACCCTTGTGCCCCAGCCAGCTCCTCCACTGCCTGATGCTGCCACCTGGAACCCGGAGCTGACCCCCACATCTCCCTCCAGCCCAGGCCAAGCAGGGTAAGAGTGACCCTGGCATAAGCTGCTCTACCCCAGCTCAAATTGCTGCTGTCCCAGGCACACATGTAAATGCTGTGCCTGGGACTAGTTTACTCCAGCTCAAACTGCTCAAGAGTTTATTGCTTTGAATTAATTGCACATGAAGATCCATGCCTTGATACTAAAAAATTCTACTGACAATTCTGGGGAGGAGGGGAAAAATGTGTTTTGAAATGAAATTTCAAAGTTTTTTCTAGGAGGCTAAATATGTCAAATAAAAGGGAGTAAAAAAGCCAAACAATTTCTTTCAAAATGAAATGAAGCCTGGGAACCCCGGCTACAAACCTCCCAGTTCCCATTAAAATAGATATCTTGACAAGCCAGGTTCAAGCTGGGGTTGAATTTCCAAGGTCCCAGATGAAGTTGGGGCTGAATTTCCAAGGTCCCAGATGAAGAGCTTGGGCTTCTAGGGCCCCAATTGTTCTACACTCCCCACAGAATCTAGGCTTATCAAGGTAACACTTCTAGGCCTGACCCAGGATGTGGAAAGGGGGATTGTGAGGAAAAACAGTTTAATGATTGTGTGATAGAAAGATAATACAGTAATGGGTGCCATAAACCGTATTTTCGCTCATATACCCCACCCACAGGTATAAGCCGCACCCACGTATAACCCACGGAATATTGTATTTTTGTAAATAAGTTTGTGTATACGCTGTACCTGTGTATTCCCCGTGGTGGCATATACATGGGGAGGCGGTGCAGCCCGGCCTGCCTGGGCCCAGCAGGGAGGTGGCATGGCCTGCCCCGGCCCCAGCCCCAGCCCCCCCACAGGGAAAAAAAGTCTGCTGATAGCCTGTACCCATCCACTTTTTTTGTAAAATCGCGTATACCCCACGGGATATAGGCACTTAAACATGGTAAGTGCCTCAGGATAGTTAACGTGGCAGTGAAATTGATAGGAAAATATACATTTCTGAGAAATATTGTTTCCAAATGTCAGCAGGGCAGTGGTACAGCTCAATTTTGTTTATATTTCAAGCTTTCTTCACAACAACGTAAAATACAAATAAAAGCAATCAAAGGTATGTCCTTATTGCATGACCCTAAGAGCTAGGACAAAATGTACGTTTTTATTGTGCCTATGCTTGGCAATATTAGTCAATATTTAAGTAAGGTGTATTGTTTCCATTATGAGAAATTGATATTGTATCAGGTGTTACTTTGGTGCAATCCTATTTCTTTATGAAGAATCTACACAAAGTTTTATTTCATTGAACAGAAAAGGAATCAAACAGTAGGGGACAGTTTCCAAGCTCGTCTGTCCAACAAGCCCACTAACCCACAAGTTCTTCCTCATATTTCTCACTTAGCCTGAGAAGCTCGTGAAGCAAAGCATGGCCAACGCCTCACTTTTCTGATCTTGGTCTGTTTTATGGAGGGCTTTTTTACTACTTCTAAACACACACACACACACACACACACACACAGAGCTGCTATTTTTTTAATCGTAGCCAGTACCTATATTCATATAGCTCAGTCTCTGACCAGCCTTGCATATAGGCAGTATTTTGGAAGGCGAGTCCACCACTGCAGTAACTAGCTTAACTGCTTCGTATATTTATCTTGAATGAAAGCCCCCTGTCACACTCCCCCCCCAACTCCAACCATGTTTCATCCAGTTTCCATCATAATATTCTTATATGCAAAAGTTTTATAAAATCTGTTTACAAGGAAAAAAGAATATACCAACCATATTGAAAAAACTACAATAATGCAGTTGGAAAAATAAAATTATAACACTATAATCATCAAATATAGTCTGTACATAGCTCTTATGAAAATGTTGTCAAAGATGATAAGCTTTTATAAATGGATAAACATATTTTTGAAATATCTTGTATTCAATGCCATAGTATTTATTTTTGATACACAACATAATTTTATATTACACTATGCATATGAAGGATAATTCAATTTTGTGCTCATTTATTTTTAAGATGAGGCAGAATTATGCAAGATAATAGGCATACGAAATATTTTCAGTCAATCACTACTGCATGTTTAGGTATGAAAAATAAACAGAAAACAATTTTTAAAAAATGTAATGCATCAGTTCCTCAGCTGGTATAAATTAATTTAGTGCTATGCCTATTTACAGCAGATGAGGCTCTAACCATAAGAAAGATTCCTAGAATAATAAAATATTACTACCTAGTTTTGCAAGAAACAAAACAAATCCCTCCAACTTTTTTCACCTCCAAAAAGGAGAATTATCTATATTTCAAAACTGTGTTCTTGTTTCTACTTTGTTAATTAAAATGCACACATAAAAAAAAATCCAAAAAATCATGTTTCTGAATTCTTTTTTCCACTACGGATTATAACTGATAACTCTTATGGTTTGTAACATAACCAAATAAAATCAGGGATGTTATAAAATAATAAAGGCTACATTTACAGGCATGAATGGGAAAAAAAGAACAAATGTAGTGACAGAAGCATCAGACACAAGGCATGGGAAATTATCGTACTACTGTTAGGCACTAGTATCATCTCACCTGCACTACTACATCTACTTTGAGCCACGCATTTTAAAAGGATACACAAAAACTGGAGAAGATCTAGAGGTGAGCGACAAAGATAAGGGAATTCGAATGCAAACTATATGGGGAGAAGTTAAAGAAGACATGTTTGTCAGATCTGGAGAAAAGGAGATTAACAGAGGAAATTAACATCAATTTTCAGATATCTGAAAGGCTGCCATAATGAAAATTTAAAAAAAAAGTTTTTCCATGCATATCCCAGAAAGAAAGACATAAAGCAATGTTAGGCTACAGAAAAGCAGTTGCCAGTCAAATGTCAGGAAAAGCTTATTACTTGTAAGACCAGTGAAACAACTAAACAAAGCTGCCTTGGAAACTTTTCAAGAAAAGGCTGCATAGGGATGGTTTAAGAATAGCGTTTCCAGCCTCTGGGCAGGGAGGAGTGCTGTCCCTTTAAAAAGAAACAGTGGGCACAACTACACCTGCAATTAGTGCACACAAACAAACTCCAGAGCTTATTGCTGTGGAGTTTTTTGCTCCCAGGTGCACCATTTGAATGACACACACAGGATCAAAAAACCTCTGCAGTATGTTGCTCCAGAGTTTATTTTTGTGGAGCACATTGAGGCCAGTCAGAGAAGCCCCAGCTGGCAGCAGCCCAGGGCTGCTCCAACTAGGCTCATTGTGCTGTGGGGAGGCTGGCTGGGGCATGAGGGTGCTTCATTGTGGGGCTAGCTGACAGGCAAACCCCACATGAAGCACCCATGTGCCCCAGCCATCCAGGCAGTCTCTCAACGGGTGCTGCTGCCATGAACAGACTCCAGAGCAGGCTAGTACTTGTAAATACAGGTGTTCAGAGATTGCATAGACATTAGGGCTGGAAAGGACCTTGAAGATCATCAAGTCCAGCCACCCTGCCCAGGGGCAGGAAGTCAGCTAGGGTCAAAGGATCCCAGCAAGATAAGCAACCAAACATTTCTCAAGCGAGTCCAGAGTAGGTGCCTGTACCACTTCTGAAGGGAGTCTATCCCAGGACTTGGGGGTGTTGCTGCGAAGTTTATTAGTTTCATGCACCCTAATAAGGCACACATATAGACAGAGCTAATTAGGCAGCTCTACAGTGAACAGCTCATGTAGTCACACCTAGTGAGCTCCATTGAGAGGCCAGCTGCAGGGACATTTGCATAGGCAGGAAGCAACCCAATAGGAGCCTTATAAAAGGTCCCAGAAGAAGAAGAAGAAAAGGAAGCAAACTGTGAGTAGAACAGCTTGCTACCAGGAGGGGCAAGGCTGCTGTGTTGGGGCCAGAGCTAAAAAGCTGTCCTTCTAGTGCTCAGAATATGGCAGAAGGTTTGATTTTGTTTATTTATTTGAGAGGACTGGCTGAGTAGTCTCTCAAGGAGCAAAACATGCCTGAAGAAGGCAGCGGGCTAGACAACGCACATCCAAGAGTTTATTTATTAGATTAGATGACCCTTGAGGTGCCTTCCACCCCTATCATTCTATGACTAAGAATACATGTGGTGCATCTGTTCATTAAGACTGCAGACACATGTTCAAAGGACTGTAAACATTCTCCCAGGTTCTATTTCTTGGTAGAGAAACTTACTTGGAAATCCCTGAACAGATATTTAAATGCCAAACCCTTGAGGAGCAGAGAGCTTGAAGTATTTATGCTGGACAGTGAGGGCCCCCCATGTGCACACGTCTCAACATGCTCTGCAGGTTCTCCATCTGCGTGGAGAGGTACAGCAGTAGTCCACAGGGCAGGTCTTATTGCCTAACTCAGAGTGCTCGGTGTCAATGTATGTCTCCTTGCACACAATATGGGGATTATGAAAGGGATTCATTTGTTGCTTTGCTTGGATGGAGCAATAGAGTCCAGCCCAAGCCTCCTGATAAGGGGTTGGGGGGAGAAAAACACTTTGGGATGTCAGAGGACTGTGCTGCAGCTTCTCCGAGAAGGAAAAGTATACAGACTTCCATCTTCTCGGGAGAAACTCTCTAGGGAGTGATTTAATCCTGATATTCCCAAATTGTTGTTCTCCTGGGGCAGCTCTGGGAGAAAAATCTTGAACATCTGTACACTTGTGGTTTCTAATGGGAAAGCAGTGACTCTCCCAGTAGAAACAAAATATTTTTACATGATCTAAGTGTCAAAAGATATTGCTATTGTCTATGTACACACTGAACAAAATGTAAAGGGGATTAGATGGCAAATTTAAATAATAATTACTAAATAAATATTTTAATTAAAATACCTGGACATGTTTGACACTTGGAGCTGAACTGTGATAGTGAAAAGTTACTGTACATTCAAAAGCTGCAGTGGCTGTCTGTAGTTTCTGGGAAAATATACCTGAAAACTATATTTAGGGTTTGATGCTTTACTTTAGTTCTTACTCCAGAAAAATGTAAGCCCTGAAGCAAATGGGATGGATAAAGCAACTAATTTCTAAAAGAGATAAAGGATTTTACTCCACCATGCACAGAAACATGTTCAGCAGTCAACAGAGCAGCACAGATCAGGGCAACCCAAATGAAATATTAAATCAGCAGCCAGACAGACAGTGGAAAATTGAAAGAAACAGAAGCTGGAAATAAAGAAAAAGATGACTTTTGACAGCTTGAAAACAACCCCCCCCTGAAACATTACAGTTTTATCACAGTTTACATGTATCCTGACATAACTGTCTCACCCCCAAAGTTTGGCCTCAGCTTCTGCTATTTGGAGATTTTCTCAAATTCTCAAACATGCCTCCATGCTCTCAGGTTTTTCATCTTCCCTATGGTTCTGAGTGCTTCAGGGGGCAGAGTCTTATGTGATGCAAATAAAAATTACAATGAAAGGCCAAGAGGACCTCCTGTGACAAAAGATGCCTTAAGGTGATTTTAACTGGGGCCAAGCACCATAAAATAGCAGTCTGTTTTTCAAATTCTTACCTTCACGGGCAAGAAATATTTACTCATGTAAATATTTCTTGTAAATATTATTATTAACGGCCTTTCTCAAGTTACTACCTTGTAGCTGTAACACTGTCTTTGAATTCAGGCAGAAGGCTGTAGAAGAAGGTAGACTAGCTCATGCCACCTTGCCCTAATCTTCTGCCTGATTTTAGACCAACATGGCTAAACCCTTCTCTGTTTTTAAATTGTTGCCTCTTTATGATTAGGTATATGGATCATTTGTATGTTAAAAAGAAAAAAAGGCAGGATAACATATATATATATACACATGTACATTCACACCAGAATCATCACCTAGGAACCCACGCCTCAATCATTTCCAGCTGACATTGGAAGAAGTGTGGCCAGTGTGTGTCTCTTTACAAAAGCTTTCCATATTTCTCAGTCCTGTAACTATTGCATAGTATTTCAAAACTGTTCATAAGTGCTTTGAATAGCTTTAATAACCTTGAATCCAAATGACCCAATATCTTTTTAGCCTATAATAATAAGTCCGCCTGTCTTAATCCTTCCCTTCAACTCTTCAACTCTTCAGGTTAACAGTGCTCAACCTTTTGGTGCTGCAGGCTGGATGAGTGGGAAGGGAATGTCCACAGGATGGATCAGGATGTGCTCACCATGATCAGACCCCACATGACCTCCTTCAGCCCTGCACTGCCAGCTGGTCTCAGGCCCCATGCCAGCTCTGCAGTCTCACATTTCCAGATTGGAGCCCCACACTTCTTCCCTCAGCTCCACTCAGGGCCTACTGCTTCTTCTTTCAGCCTGGCACCACCAAATCAGGGATTCTGTGCTGCCAGATCAGATCCCCATGCTCCCTCCAGCATAGGGCCTTTTGTGCCCAGATTGGATCTGGGCTACCTCTTCACACCAATCTAATTTCATGGAGAGCCCCAACAGCTGGATAACAATATGGAAATTTACCAGCAGGGGCATGGCAATTGCTGTCACTGTTCCCAAATTTTTGGACCCCTGGGCTGGATGGCATGGCTCCATAGGCTGAATCTGACCTTCAGGGCAGGGGTTGATCACCCCTGCTTTAGGTTAGTCTAACAGCAATAAATTATTAAATAGCCACAACTTATGTCTATATAATCTTCTTCCTAAATGAAAGAAGGAAAGCCGCAGAAACAATTGGCAATGGGTTTAGGACACAGAAGGAGAGCAAGTGAGAGTGGCTTCTCTTGGTTTCCAAATCATCTAATCACATTGTTTCCTTTCTGACCTACATCTCTAAACAGTATCTCATCGTGTCTCATTTTATAGATTCTTATGTACTAGAGGAAAAGAGATTTATGGAGATTAAAAGGTTCTCTCTACCTGAATTCCAGTCATCAGTATCTTTTTTTTAACCCTGCTCACAAGAGCCCTTCTATAATGAAAGTTAACTACTCTCAGAAGCCTTCAGGTTATACGGCAAAGCTTTTTTTTTTTCTTTTTTTTTTTTTAAAGACACAAGACAGAAAGCTTTGTAATTCTCTTAAATAAGGCTTTTGTGAAGCATCTCAAAGAGAATTTGTTTTGACAGATAATTTACTGATCACGTTATATAAAGACTACCCTACTTTATCCTGTATTTTCTTATAGAAATCGTGGGAAATGAGCCACCCAGTGAAAAAGTGCACCCTGTATTTGTCCTGATGAACTTATTCAATAATTAAGAATAGCTTTTTAAATTTTTTTTGCAGAAACAATTTAACTAATTTAGGAAGATCTCCCCTTCCCTTTCTCCTCCACCACAAATAATGACAATGTCCTAAAAGCTTATAATGTCTACATGTTAAAATGAGCAAGCATTTGTTTCTAAATTATTTTTTTCTCCTAAAGCATTGTATAATGCTGCTGTAGAACACTTGAAACAGTTGCCACACTCTGCTTAATAGATGTGTTCTTTCATTGGTGATCAGGCAGCTCCTGGCTATGCAGAGCCAGAAAATGCTTTATGCTGAACCATATAATGTGGAACGTAAGGGCAAATAAAATGTCTGACCTTTTTTGAGGTTCTCTCATGTAATATTTTATCAATAAGTGGGAAGAAAATATAATGTCACTTCTGATAAAGTTTCCAGGTGACACAAGTATTCGAGAGAGAAGTAAATGAACAGATTAAAATTAAATTTAAATTTAAAATTAAAAGATTAATGTGATTTTGACCTTCTAGTAAGTTAGGTATAGGCAATCACTACTACCTTCAGGAAGATTATACATTCAGGAACAATAAGTAGTCCATATTTTTGTAGTGGAGTGTTGTGTGCAGGGAAGTCATTAAGAAAAGTTCTCAGAGGGTGGTGCAAAGGAGTCAACTGAACATAAGCTCCCCCTCCCCTCAAACTGTGGACCAGAAGACTAATGCAATGCTTGGCTATATAAATGAGAATTTCAAGGAGTAAAGAGGTATTATTTGGTGTAAGTACAACTGCTACTGGAATATTGAGACTAGTTCTGGAGTTGATTAGTTGAGTCTGCTACAGCGTGGTAATTACTGCACTCCAGCCAGGGGCTTCATCTCATGTGTCAGCGTCCCCGTGCTTCAAAATGGCTGTGGGGGCACAAGCTCTAGTTCAAGCACCCCTACTGCAATTTTGAAGTGCGAGGATGCTGGTACATGAAACACAGTTGTGCTCATCTCAACAGAGAGCTACATGCTGCCCCCACCCCCTGGAACACATATAAAAAGTGCCCAAGAGAACTAGGAAAGAGACCCTCCCCTTTAAGCAGCAGGAGAGCCACACTATTTAAGAGCATGTTGTGCAGGGCGGGAACGATCCGAGGCCCTTTTTTTGCGCCGTGGGCTGTGGCCAGCAGCCCGGACATGCCAGGTTGGGGAAGGCAGGCGGCGCACTAGAATTAGGCACGGACGCTTAATGGTTGTTTAAGATTGTTTACTTACACCGAAGATGGTCGCGGTGTAGGCTGGAACTTTTCCAGGAATACTTTGCTTAAATACTAGTTTTAGGACTCGGACAGAACTCTGGACTCACACGAAGTTGTCGAGGCTCCGTGGAACTTTTGCGCACAGGGAAGGGTACGTCGAGGGATTGTTCGGCGACGGGGAGAAGAATCGATAGGTGATCAGTCTATCGATCAGCTTAGCCGCAAGTCAAATCTCCTTAGAGGCACTCTGCAGCGTGCTCAAAGTTCTCCGACTTGGGCGGAAACCACTCAAGCCTCTTATACGGCTAGCAAGCCAATCGCTAGCCGCCACGTAGGAATAATTTAGAACTGATCAATAGTGGGGCACAAATTTAAATACAAATGGCGGGAACTCCTTGCAACATGCATTTCTGTGTTGCAACGAAGAAATGCACCCTGCAAAGAAAGCTACAAACGGCGGGAAAATAATTCAGCAGTGCCGAAGCGCGCGCACACAAAAAAAAAAATCACACCCTTGGGTTGTGATACATGTGTTATGCTGAATTGAGTAGGAGTAAGGTGGATCTCACTGAGGTTCTGGGATTATCTTGCTGGATTCTGCAAACCAGAATTCTGAAATGCTGGGATCTACTATGTAGTTTACTTGATGTCACCACTGCCTCTTCTTTCTATCTGTCTCTTTCTCTGCCCCTCTCTCAGACACATACATAAGCAGAGAGAAAGAAAGAGGGTCTACAATGCTATCAGAGTCAGCTAGGTGATTTTATCTTGTATTTCCTATTTTCCTGGAGTCAGCTAGGGGAAAATGACACAAAATTTTTCTAACCCTGACACTTGGAGAGAAGGGAATCGTCTTATAGATTAACTGGTTGAAAGTGTGATCCTACATAGCTAAATATTAAAAACAAATATAAAGAACCTGCATTGCTTTAGTATTTAAAGTCTCCTGAACCTTAAGACTCAGAAGACTCTCATGATTTTGGGAGGACCTAATTGCTAACTTTTTGAACAATGCTTACGGTAAGCATTATTGTGTGCATGCAGACACAAATCCACAACCATACTGAGAGAGTGAGTATATCAGGGAAGCAGAGGCAATAATTAATCAGAATTGGTATATAAGGTCTTTTTTACATTTGTAGATGAAAGATAAGTTTAGGTCATATATATAGTGCCTATCTACATAGGGGTGTGTATATAACATAAGCATATATGATAATATTTCTTGCTCTTTGGAATGTATTAATGTTGCATGTTTTTTGTGCCTTGTATATTATTAACCACCTAATAAAACATTACTTAACTTAAAAATGAATTTATTTATGTAGAAATGCCACTGTTTAAAAAACAAATCAGTGCTATTTAAGGGAACTATCAGAAACACTTTTTTTGTCCGAGTAAGATATTATACTATAGGTAAAATGGACTACATCAGAAACCCTTTTTTTCCCCTCCCTATTTTTGCATTATTTGGTTACTATTTCCACTCCCATTTTACTGTTACTACATATTTTGTTGCCTCAGCACCAGTGTCATGACTAAAGCCAATTGGTACTGGTGAAGCTAAAAGACTGCTGAAAACTACTCTCCAACTGAGTCCCATCAATGGCAGCTATTGATTCAGAAGGGCATGCTGTGACAAACCCAGCAGTATTAGATAGCTCTCTTTCCTACTTTTTTTTTTTCCTTTTGGCTTGGGCTCAGTTGCTCTGCAAATCAGTTCACCTACATTAACCAAAACTTGCTTCTTAATTTTAAATGAAAAAGGAATCAGAGGCATCATGTATTTATTGCCTGTTTGACTATGGAAGCTTTGAGATGTATATATTTTCCTACTGTGGCCAATTGTTATAACAAAGGAAAATAAATTTTTAAATTATTCGCAACATTGTAGACCCTTGATCCTTCTTAATGGCCATATGCTATATAACGTGTGAATTTTGCAACTGATTATCATAAATTACAGCTGCTTAAGGTATACCTGACCACTGTGTTTGAAATTTTATTTGCCGAAGGATCTGAAGCAAGCCGATTGTGAAAATTGTGGTTTAAGCTAATATGTATAATGGAGAGACATCTTTTCAGCTAACAAGATTACTGGTAATATTTCTCTAGGGCACTCAATACTTCTTTATTTCTGTATCTAGGCAAATGTCCATAGCCCTAAGCTCAGCTACCATTGTTTCCAATTAATTTTTGGTTTGCTCAGAATGGAGAAATGAGAAAAAAGTAAGGGCCAATAGGTGCCATTAAAATAGACTGATATTATAATATTTGTATGCTATATGCATAAACAATTATATTCACATACTTCTCTACTTACCACCACAAAATAGCAGTGATGAGTTAATATTAGTATTGATTATTACCATATATCTGTCTTCCACCAGTCATGACACAGAGCCACTTTCATATTACCTGTCCATAACCCTTTAAAGTAGATGACCCAATGTGAGCTGAATCCTATATTTTGATCTGTCTTTGCCATTGATTCAACATTCATTCTGTCCTATTCTTCTTTGCCTTACTAGCTTGTCTAGTTTCTTTCCTCTACAGTTCAACATGTTTATCATGTAGCTTTTATTAATTAAAATTGTCTTCCAAAAGAATACAAAATAGAATACCGTTGGGATACGGAGCTTTCCATACTTGTAAACATAATCTACTCTTCATATTTTATTACTTTGGGTTAAATATATTTCCTAAATTTGTTTTAAAAATCCATTTTCCCCCCCGTCTCCAATGTTTCACTTGTCAGTTTTTTAAAACTCTGAGAATGTCAATGTTCACCAATTTAATGTTCTTTAAAAATGCACAGATCAGGAAGTGATTAAGAATCAGGCCCCTGCATCATGAAGTTTTCTTGTTTCCTCTTTTTTTAAAAGCCTTGCTAATTGAGTAGGTGAATTGAATGAATAAGGCTTTTGTTCCTAAGCTGTACATGAAGTAACACTGAATAATAACTCCACCAGAGATTAAAACTCTGTCAATATCAGAAAAAGGGCATTTAGGCTAATACTCATTTCACACCACGAATGATATTTATGAAAAAGAAATGGACAAACAGTTTTGAATTGTAATTGTGGGGTTAGACAGACAGATAAAAGGCAGGAAGTTGGCTGCAGCTATGATAGCCCTTGAGAAAATAGATTTGCATTGTATGTATTAGTTTTTTCTCTGTATTTCTGGTGGAGTAAGGCTCCAAGCTTAGATTTCTGACGTTGTCAGGACAAACCCTGCTTATAATTCTAACAGGAGGGTAATGGGTTACTGACTATTAGGAATAAAATAAATCCAGGAAAATATGTTTTACCCTTTCACAACGGGACATCCCCCTTTTCTTTCATTAGTCCCAGGCTTAAAGCCAACACAAGATTTACTTCTCATTCAGAGCTGCATTTTCTAGACTGTCTCTCTTTATTTAAAGTCAGTAAAGCCTAGTCTCAAGCACTCCAAAAGTTTCACTTACACATTTACCTACCTAGCGTAGTTTTTGATGAAGCTGCATAACAGATTCAATGTGCATTCCTGGTGCAGTTTAAGTGACCTAATTCTAACCTGCAATGCAAAAGTTCAAGAAAATAACTGTCAGTGGAAACAAATTCACCATACAATTCATTCTCAGGAATAGTTTCCTAAAGCTGTGTACCTACAAAAGAAGAGATGGCAAGGCACCATCTGTCTGCTTGTACTTACTAATGAAGGGTCACAGCAAAAACTTATACATCAAGTGAAAAAACTCTCTAAACCACAGCACCTGATTCTGAATTGCATAAAGGTCCTTTAACTTCCTGCAGAAGTATACTGGAGCATTAAAGTGGACTGTAATAGCACCTTTTGGGCACAGGATCTCCCTAGCTAGTATGAAACCTAACTTCTGGTTCCACAGAGCCATTCAGCCACTTTCAATACAGGTTTTAGGCAGAATTTAGGCACCTGAATCCATAGCTGTTATCTGAAAATCCCCTGCTCAACTGAGGCATAATCCTGGAGATGTGTGAACTCTGTAGCCTCCCTCCTAATTATCATTAAAGTTCCCTAGGCATATAATTAATATATGGGTTGCCCCATATATAATATATAATGGGTTGCCCCATTCTGCATGCTGAAAAGTGCTGTAATCTTGAAAGAACTGCACATCTAGGTGTGGGGCTAGGTACAGACAGTCAAAAAGCCTGAGGCTGAATTGATTCAACTGATTTAGTCTTTTCAGGTTAGTCTAAACTGCACAGATTAAATTGAAACAGAAGTGAACAGACATTCAGGAAATGTAGCCACATACCTACCATGGCTCAGGACAGAAGCTGGGAGATGCTAGAGCATGGCTCTCTGGCTGTGGTCACTTCCTCTTCCTGCTGCCCCTGAGGTCACTGGGATTTGCAGTCCAGAATTACAGCAGCAGGACTCTGCAGGGTTTCTCAATACTTTCTCTTCCTTCTTCCAGGTGCCTCTGGAATTTGTAGTTCACAATCACAGCCAGAAGTAAGTTTGAGATGGGGAATGGGGTGTTTAGCCCCCCCTCCCTAGCCCCAGCCAGGGTTTGTCTGGGGAAGGGGGAGTTCCCCTCTGTAGACTGGGCTGCATCCTCAGCTAGGCTTGTTCCCCTCCTACACCCTTGTCAGCCAGCCCTCACTGCTTCAGCTAGGAAGCAGAGGGATGGAGCTAGCTGTGCTTTCTGGAGCAGACAGCACAGCCCAGCCCAGGGCTGGAAAGCATGCTGGGATGCTGGAAGATTGTGATTTAATTTAAACCCAGACAGGGTCTAAGACAAGAAGTTTCATAAGCCAGTTTGACTCAGATCAGTTAAGTCTGATACTATATTCAACTAGGTTTATCTTAAACTAATTTCAGCCATTTTGAAAACAAACTTCTGTTCTGTTACAAGTTTAAGCCAGTGTCTGATCACTTAAACTGGTTTATGTGTAACTTCTGTCCCTAGGCAAGGAAAATTAGAATCCTGATACAAAAGTGAGATTTTCCACCTTTGAGTAGGGTCTCCCAGCACCTGATTCTTAGAACATATCTAATACATATTAGGTGTTTGTATATGCAATGGGGGTTTAATTTGGTTTAGTTGTCCTTAAATTGAAATGGTGGTTTTTTTAAAACTCACTGTTTCCACTATTTCAATTTAGGGAGAATTGAATCAAACTAAACTGCTGTTGTGTATACAGAAGGGTTAGAGGACCCAATCCTTAGAGCTTACCTGCCTCTCCAGTGGCAGAGTTGGGAGGGTGAGCTGCTGGTGGGCAGAGCAGTCCCTGAGCTGTGTGAGGCAGGTGGTTCTGGGGGGTGCTGCAGACATGGAGGGAAATACCGGGCATGCACAGCTCAGGCAGGCAGGCTTCAGGAGGATAAAAAAATCAGGCTCCTCACTGCTTTTTTTATCTTCCTTCAGTTGAGCCTGCCTGCATGGGCTGCCACCAGGTTGCACACCCCCTGAGCTCTGTGGGGCCTGGTGCTTCCCTTCACAGCCATAGTGCTGCCTGGGACTACCTGGACTGTGCGCCAGCAGGTGGGTGCCACCTAGGGGTTGCCACAGCTATGAAGGGAAGCACCGGGGTCCTCTGAAGCTCAGGGACTGCTCCACCTGCCAGCAACTTGCCCCCTACTTGGGCCACTCCAGGAGAGGCAGGTAAGCTCCAGCGCCCCTCTACTATCCCCACCATCTGGGACCACCCAGGAATGGCCAGCTTGCCACTGGAGCACAGCAGCAATGTGGCAGGAGGGTGGCTGAGTGTGCTGGTGGTGGGAGAAGGTGGCAGGGACAGTGCATCGGGTACTGGAAGCCTGTCAAGTCCAAACTTCCCCGAGCCCGTTTGCTTCCAGCACCCTGTGCACCGTTGTGCTTTGTTACATAGCTAACTAAAACACCTTGGATGGGTTTTACCTTGCTACTTAACAAAGTTATTTAAAGCGGAATACGCCATTGAGTGTGTAAATAGCAATGCTATTAAAGCAGGATACTCTACCTAGTGTAAATAGCAATGCAATGGTGCAAACGGGAAATTAAGCCACTTTAAAGGCCAATTTTGTTGAGTGTACAAAGGCCCACTGACAGAAAGTAGCTCCAACCAAAATGCAATAGTGACTGCTTTATTTTAAAAACAGGCAGCAGAGGAGATGATACTGCTGGTGCCACCCAACTTGTATATAATAACATAGTGATTAGAGCACTCAGACACAAAGTGGAAAGTCTGGACTCAGCTCCCTGAGGGGACACAAATCTATTTCCCACTTTAAAGAAGAGTTCCTTAACTAGGATGCTTCAGGCTGTTCTGAGAAGAGGATATGTTCTATATCTCCTATTGATGTTGTTCAACTAGACAGCAAATTATTCAAGGTTTATTTGTCCTAAGAAAAAGCAGAAGGGAGAAAGTACCATTCAGTAGTCTAGCTGCTAAGGAACTCTACATGTAAAAGGTTTCAATCTACATTACTAGACCTGTATGTCATCCAATGACTGTTTAATTGAAAATGGTTCAATAATTTGGTGGCAAGCTTTCAACCCGAAAACTCACCTTGCTTGAATAAGTTGCCTAACAAATTACAGAGCAATGCTTCTTCTTGTGATCTCTCCTTGGCCCAGTAAAACTTGAATTCTTTGCTGAACATTGTAACAACTTCTATAGGAGGAGCTGAAAGTCTCCTACCCTGGCTCTCTCCACACACACTAGGTGCATCTACTCATCTCCCTATGGTGATATAGCAACGCGCTACATTGCCATATGGCATGCTACAGTGACATAGCAATCATGAAGTTCTGCACGCGATTGCTAGCTACAGCACTGTAGCAGCACGCTCCCCACTTACCCTGTGCTGCTACAGCAATGTAGCAGGGAAAATATAAGCATGTGCTACCCACATGGCACAGTATGGGAGGGTACCATGTTTTAGTACTTTCAATAGGAAGTTCTAAAACATGGCGTAGTAACAACGTCGCCATATGGCAATGTGTAGACACGCTCACTGAGAACATAGATTGGTGGTTAGGACTGTATTCTGGAAGTGGAAGATGTGGGTTTGAATTCCCTCAGGCTGAGGAGGGACCTGAACCTGGTTTTCCCTTCCTTGATGAAGGTTATCTTCTATATTTTGAACTCCACTCAGTTCTATTAAAAAATGTTTATAGGCCCTTACCCTCAAGAAAGGATTGAAGGCTATAGATGGAAATATCTCTACATAGCTGTAAAGGTAGCCTAAGGCCCAGGGATGAGTGGGGTTCTCAGTAATGTTCTCAGTAGTTTTTTTAGTTAGCTCTAGACTGCTCCTTTTTAGCCTCCTGACTGGTTTGGGTCCAATCTAAGGCACCTAGGCATGTAGGAATAACACATGATTACTTGATTTATCCCTTATTTAACTCTGTAGTAAAGTGTCATGTTGTCACATGACCTGCTCTTCAAGATGGCTCCCTACAAATAGATGTTTAATATGGCACAAGGTCAGTTGCTGGCAAGGAGGCCATCTTCTATTGATAATGAATTAAATTGACTAAAGGACGAGGCGCATGACTAGAATACCATTTTATATTTGATCCTAGCTTCTTAAGGAGTGACTTTATTCCAGACTGAAGTGATTTATATACCATGTATATAGCTGTATGTTGTACGTACACTTTTATACCTTGGTGATGTAAAGTTACTCCATAGCAAATACGTTGTGCCAGCATCTTAACTCCTCTCATGCAATACATAGAAAACGCAGAATTCTGGATTCCACTTCAGGAGCCAGTACCTACATGCTTAGTCTTTTACTGGATCTATCCATTGTTCCAATTCCTAGTTTAAATACATATTAAATCTTGGCTGCAGGTTTTGGGAATTAATTTACTGTGTTATGACTATTTTGCTTCCCGGTGTGCTTAAGGGAAGCAGAATAGCAGCTTCTCTACTTTATGAAAGCAACCAGGGAAAGTCCCAATGGAAAAATAACCCCAGAATACAGAGGACCCAAACATAGCCCAAATTCCCCTTCTTTCTATCACAAAGGCAAAGCACAGGAATGGAGTATCAGACCCACATTCTTTCACTTAGAATGATCTATCAAACCACTTCAATCTTCTTGATATCTGATAAACTACAACAACAAAATTCTCTTCATGAAACTTTTCCCTTCAAAACTGAGATATCATTATTACATGTGATAAAACACAAAATAGTAATGAGGCTGTCCCAGGGGAGGCGGGGCGACAGAGGAACCCCGGGTCAACAGAGAGCCCCACTTACCTCCTGTAGAGCTGGAAGAGCTGGAGGAGGGGTGCACGGCAAAACCATCGGTGCGGGTGATCAGCCATGCATATATATGGTTGCGCCTGAGCAGCGGGGGTGGAGGACGCTGCCCGGAAGATATAAAAAGCAGCCCCGATGAGGCAACGGGGAGGCTGATGCGAGGAGACAGGAGGGGAGAGCCCTCATTCAGAGGGAATCAGCCGCTGCACCCGGCAGCATGGAAAGCCAGGGGCAGTGCTACCAGAGGCTCCGAGAGAGTCGGCAGTGAGGCCGATAGCAGAGCCGGTGAGGAAGCTGGCTGCATAGCTGGCAGCAAAGCTGGCAGGGAAACTGGCTGTGACGGTGACACCAGAGCTGGCCGGGAAGCTGCATATAGCGCCGACAGCAGAACCAGCTGGACAGCCTGCAGCACAGTCGGCTGCAGAGGTGGCGGTGAAGGTAGGCGCAACGCTGACGGGGAAAACAGCAGCTGCACCCGCAGCAGAGCCAGCGGCAGCATCCGCGGAGGATCTGTAGAAGAGGTAACAGTGGGGCGGGCCCAATGGGGCTTCATTGGGCTGCGATAAAGAACAGACAGAGACCCGAAGCAGGGCCAGATAGTGGACCCTCTCGGCCCCAGTGACCTTGGGAAGAGGCAGGAATTAGGCACCCCAGCAGGGGAGCCGTCTGGGTGGTGGGGCCTGAGCCCAGGGTGAACCACTCGGCCTAGAGGCCAGAGGCATTGTTGTGGGCCTCCGGGTCCATTAGCTTAGAAACCCTGGTTAGCTTGGTGGTGGGGTAGGCACATACCGTCACAGGGTGGTTAGATTAGAGCGTTAGGGAGCAGTAGTGGAAGGACCAGGCCAACGGTCCTCGTGAGTCATACACCGGGCCTGAAGACCCAGATGCACGGCGGACAAGCTGTAGACAGAAGTGGGAAGAAGCCAAAGACACGAAAGAGGCCTGAAGACCGATAGCCTAAGGTGGCGAGTGGCCGGGGTGTAGGGGAGGTCGGAGCCCTGAGAATGCCCACCGGGAGACACGACAACCCTGGAGGCTGCCCCGAGGGGGAACCCCCCACTGAGGTACCATCCCAAGTCGTGGCAGGTGAGTTAAGGGGACCCCCTGACATCAGCAGGGGTAGCCTGTGGGGTCCACCCGCAAGCCCAGGGCAGACACGATCTCTAGTCTGGGTGAAGACTGCGTGGGAGCGCCTCCTGGAACGAAGGCGGGCACAGAGGCCACTGCAATAATCTGGGGTAAGATCAAACTATGCGTATACAGGCCACGCCAGGAATATGCAGAAATTAGGTTTAAGAATAGGTTTATCTTGATGCAATGAGATAACTAATTTCAAAGAAGGCTTTTCTTCTAAAACTCAGAAATAAGGACAGCTAAAATATAAAATATAAATGAGATGTTTCTATATACTGGGCTTTTAGAAAAGTACTGGTTTAGTAGAGCATTACTTACCAAAGTCAGATAGCCATGGAGTAAGACTATTTTCTTCAGAATCTTCCTTATTTTTCAATAAAAACAATACTCCACCCTCTTCAGCTAAATTACACATCTCCTGAATTCATTGTCTTTTGTGACTTATCCCATGTGCCCTATAGCAAGGGACTACACTGACAGTAAATATTCAATCAAAAGGAGCATAATAAAGATTATAAATAGGCATACAAAGGAGAAAACATCTGGAAAAGGGAAAGGAAATCAAACACTCACAGATTAGAGTTTCACTGCAGACCTCTAGATCCAGAAGTAATGTATACCACGTCTGGTTCTGATCAGTGTAAGTTACTTTACTGTGGCACTAATAGACTAATTAGCTATGCCTCTCAGCAGATGCAGCAGTACGCTCCTGGCAATATGGGAATATTACCAAATAGAGTACAAAACTCACATTTCAGGTGCTGTCCAGGGAGACTGGGATCGAACTCCCAAATTCAGTACTGTCCTGGAAAATGTGGAGTAGTTTATCTAAGTCTATGATGACACAGCTTTCCAGGGCTATACTTGTGTATTGTAAGTAAGTCCACCTTCTGCAGTATTCAGGAATGTCATTGCATGATATTAATGAGTGTTTTGTCCAGCATTCATTAATGACTATTTTCCATGACAAAATGACTACCTGAAAATTGAAATCCCTGAGTTAAGAAAATGGAAACAGAAATGTCAGGTCAGATTCTTAGCTGTAGCTATCATGAGAGTGTATTTCAGAGCTTTGGGGTAAACACTGCTAGTATGATCATACAAGGTGGGAGAGGATGAATATTAATTATAATGCTATCATGTTAAATAGGTCTACCGCCCTTATTATGGGATGTAGCAGTTCAAAGCTGTGACAGAATTGCACAAAAAATCAGAAGAAAATGGGTAAGTGTTATTTACAAAAAAAAAAAAAACATCAACTAGAAAAGAAAAGGACTCTTTTATGACCATGACATGGCAAATAGTAGTAATGTTGAACTTTGACCTGGATATTCTTCCTAGGCCCTTAGTGAATGGTAATCTTCACACTACTTATTCAGCTTGTCTAGTTTAAAGCTGTTTTGATGTTAATAGTTTAATACCCTCTTTATGCACCAAAATCATGTGTTTGATGATCTTATCTTGGAAGGAAAATGAAACAGTAGTTAGGAGCATTTGGTGGTGGGGTGGTGGGAGGGTAACAAGATTCCCACCAGAAATACTTTAAAATGATTTGACCCCATCCTGTTTTCTGTTACAAAGCTGCTCCAGTAAGCTTTTGTGGCTTCCACAGAAAAGAAAGAAACAGAATATTCCTGCTGAATATATTATTTAATTAGATGTGCATGCAATACATTTTAAACCCAATTTCATCCTATTCTAACTATTTAAGTTGTTCAAAAGACCAGCTCTGTGTCTGCTTTCTGGTTGATGTCTTGCTTTCTGGAAGTAAATTGACATCAACTGATGTGATCTAAATCCAACTTGTATGCAGTGTTTATGGATGACCGATCCAGCATACTATAAACTTCCAAGCTACAGTCTACTTGACAGGATAAAAGAGTCACTTCTGGGACTGCTGTCTGACATGTGCAGAATCATTCTCAACACTGGATTCCCTTAGGAAAAAGCTTTTATCCTGTCACACTTCAGTCCTGGCCTTAAAAATAGATATCTGTACATATTTATCTACATCTGCCTATCAGTAAAATTGGAGTTCATATCTCCAGAATGGGCAAATATTCAAATAAATGAATCTATTAAAACAAAATAATAAATTATCCAAATTTAATTTCAGTGTTACATATCTAAATTATTAATGCATGCATTATCTTCTTCCATAAAATGATGAAAGGCATAAAATGACTTTCTTTGAAGTAAACAATTGCAAATGCAGGATTTTCAATTAAATTTAAGGTTTTTAAAGAAAAGCCAGCTGTTACATCATGGAAGAATGCAATGATTGATCAAATCATTACACATCAAATTATACATTTCAGCAAGGATATAGATGCACTGCAGTGTATTATCCTTCATTTTCTTTGCAGCCAGAAAAAAGAATATGGCATGGAATATGGCATGACAGTTTTTAAAGTATGTAACAGTATAGTTACTTTTCCATTGGCTTCTCAGTAATTATTTTAACTGGAACTTTTAAAGGAGAATGAACTAGTGTTAGAAGAGATTGTTATTTTAGTGGGATAATACCAGGGAACTCCCTTGTAGAGACATTTAAGACCTTATTAATTGGAGTCATAGATTCATAAATGCTAGGGTTGGAAGGGACCCCAACAGATCATCGAGTCTGACCCCTGCCTAGGCAGGAAAAAGTGCTGGGGTCAGATGACCCCAGCCAGATGCCTATCCAGCCTTCTCTTAAAGATCCGCAAGGAAAGGGAGAGCACCACCTCCCTTGGAAGCCAGTTCCAAATTTTGGCCACCATTACCATAAACAAGTTTTTCCTGATATGTAGCCTAAATCTGCTCTGTCAATTTGTGACCATTACAATCATATTACATCAACAGTCATATTACACCAACAAAAAAAACCCTATATTAAAACAATATTATATTTGCAAAGGATTGCACTCAAAATTTAGGAAATAATAGAGCTTAGATTGATTATTCAGTTTTAATTCACCTCCCTTTGTACATATGCCTTATGATGCAATCTTCAATGACCTAACCATTTTCAGGGTTTTTTTTAATATTCTGGGTAGTTGAAAATGCAAACACTCTGTTCTAAGTAAATTATAGTTCAAGACTTTTTTGCAGATAAGCTCTGTATTACCTGAGTAGGTGTCTGAGCTAAACACAATGGATGAAATCCTGCCCTCATTGAAATCAGTGGGACTTTTGACATTGGGTTTAATTATGCCAGGTTTTCAGCCACATGGATAGCTGTTTGTTACCAGAACTTAGTTTGGGTGGGCTTTTTTCCTCAGGGACAAAACCTTCTTTTAAAAATGTATATATTCCAATTCATAAATACTTACTGAGTTACATTCTGTTTTATTTGCATGTGCTCTCATTCACTCAGTTCTATACGATTGCACACATATGCAAAGCTAGTATAATTTGGCACTCAGCCTAGGATTTGCAAGTCACATTGCAAATTTATTCCTAGTTTGTGTATTACCACCACTCTTCCAAATCACACACGCTTAGGTTTTATTAAGTTTAAAGTCTCAGTTAATCCAAGGTATTTAAACAAGTGGCTAACTATAAATATGTGAGTAAACCCTGCTGAAGTCAAATAGGACTATTCAAGTACTTAAGGTGAGCAGATTACATTTCTTTCTAAAAGATTTGCTAAAGCTCAAACAGAAGTTATGGGCTTGATGAAAAAAAATCTTGGATGAGGTTCTTTGCCTGTGTTATACACAAAGTCAGATTGTGCATATGATGATCTTTTCTAGCTTTAAAATGAATATCTGAAACTACCTTGTAAAACTGAGGTCCAAATCAAGAGTACATCAGCCAGTTTACTTAGCTTTTTTTAGTGGTGCCCACCAACAGTGGGATCTGAGAACCTCCCAAGAGATAATTTTAAAAAAATCACAGTTGGCTAATGGTTTAACTGTCTAGATTCTCTACCTATTTTCCTCAAGGTATTTGGGATTTTTTTTCTCTCTCCTTTTTCTTCCTGTTCTTTCTGTTTTTCTTCTCACTGCCTTTACTTTTTAGCTTGTTCTCTTTCAATTTTCATCTGTGGGAGAACTAGGCTGATGTAGTGAGTTGTTTTACTTTGCTCTGAAGGCAGTGAGATTTGCAGTCATTCTAATCTCTTTTGGTAATGAGTTCCAAAGGTTGGCCCTGTTTCTGAGCAGATCATGTCCCACTAAAATAGGTTCATTCTCAAGACTGACAACTTCATCCTCCCTGAGGAATATAGATGTCTGGGAGGTCATTACTGGTGGGAGAGGGGGAGGGGGAGTATTCTCTAGGGTAGTTTTGGCAAAATTTTTGGAGGCCCTCATATACCTGTATGTCAGAATTAAGTTAAAGAGGTAAAACTGAGTAGAATCCAAAAACCTTTCCTTTATTTGTATTTGCTATGTAAGTGCTAACAGAAGTGAAAAATGGGCTATACTGGCAACACTGGCAGAAAAACGGGCTGTACTGTTGCCCGTGGTCCTCTTCCACCGCTACAGGTCTCTCACAGCCTGAAGATCATGTACTGGCCCCTCAAGGGCCGTATGTAGCCCACAGGCCACCAGTTGGCTGTCCCTGCAAATGGAAGCATCTGCTTTTATTTAGCTCTGCCTGTGTCTGCTTCTTTTTCAGACTTGAAGAAGGGCACTTCATGCCTGAAAGCTTATCCAATTTCTCTCCCACTTATACAGTTGGTCTAATAAAAGACATCACAAAAACACTCCCTTTCCTCTCATATATCTCCTGGACCATAAGGGCTTCAAAAACGCTCTAACCCAGGAGTGGGTAAAATACAGTCTGTGGGCCAGATACGGCCCTCCAGGCCATTTTATCTGGCCCACAGGGCCCCTAAAAAATTTAGAAAATTAATATTTATCTGCCCCTGGCTGCCTGTCATATGGCCCTTGATGGCTTGCCAAAACTCAGTAAGCAGCCCTACATCCGAAATAATTGCCCGCCTCAACCCTAACACTACTAATAGCCTAAAGATAGATTCCTAAGTCCATATATAGGTGTGTAAACAAGTGCCTGAAAGTGATCACAACTCAACAGTCACTTTGCTTTCAGTGGGAACTGCTGAGAGTGCAACGTTTGAAATCCAGGCCACTTATTTAGGTATCTAAGTATGGACCTAAGACTTAATGTTGGATATCTGTATTATAAAATTTTAGCCTGGGTGTGAATTTCCTTCATTGTATAGCCTTTGCTTAAGTTTACCACTTAGAAAGGGATGTGAGGGAATAACCAAAGATAAAGAACTCAGATGTTTTACCTCCCCAATGCTAGTCATTTTTATTATTAAAAATATATTTCAACACCCCTTCTCTTTTCTTAAAAACAGGATTTTTTGTAACTGAGGATGGAATTTTTTTAGTTTTCAGTGCTGAAGATGTGACACCATTTCCCCCATAGCTCACATTATTTTTTCTTCCCTTTGCATGGGAGTCAGAGGACCCAGCTGCTCAGCTGTAGAAAACATTTTCTCCAGCAGTAGCAGCAGCTGCTGGCTGTTTGGCAGCCTCCTCCGTCAGCTGCAGCTCCAAGGTTGCCAACACCTCTGGGTGTTATGTGGCTCAAATGCTGATATGGTCTGCCTCGTGTGCTATTAAATGCCGTATCCCTTCAACTTGTGTTTGATTTGGAAGACTCTATGCACTTGTATCAATTTGTAAGTAAGAGCTTTTGCAAATCCCTCAGAAGATCTTTACTGGGGCTTTTTTAATAGGAAAAATTGTTCCATTTTTCCACTGTAATAATTTGCTTGTGTTGTCCTGGCCCTGAAGACATCCTACCTATTAATCCCACTTGCACAGTAAACTTTCTTTGCTTTGTAGTCAAACTAACAGGCTCCCTGCCAAACCAAAAAGAAAAAAAAATCATGTTGCTATTGTGTTCTCTGACACATGACCCATCTATTTGTGACTAGGTTTTCAATTATGCCCTAAGGAGCAGTGACTCCAGCAGTTCTCTGCCACTTGGAGGAGCTCAGGTTAATCTGGAAGACCATGGCTCCACCAATTATATTTTTAACAGTTCAGAATGGCTTTCAAATTTCATTTGGAACCCTCAACAAAGAAATTGGACTGGAAGCTGGATGTAAATACAGATGAATGTATTCTTTGTAAATCATTGTTTATTTAAAGCAAGAAGCACTTGACATAAGTAAAATGCTATATTTTCCCTTCTGTAAATAATGTCCACACTGTTTTATTACCTTTAATCATGTCATGCAAACCCCACTGGCTGTTTCTTTTTTTATCCACTTACCATATTTTAAAATTATCCTATTCATTTTATTCTTATAAAATTCATGAGCCATGTAAAATCCTTAGAATGTTACAAACACTGCAGTATTTCTGTTTATTCAGCTATTGCACATTCAAGCAATTTTAGCAAATATAAGAACTCTGGGGTTTTTTTAGATTCTTACATATTCAAATAATGTAATTCACATACCATATCTTGGATACACATTACTTTTACAAGGTCCATAGTATTTTAAAATGAAATTGGATATTACATTAAATAATATTTTCTCTTCACTCGACAGAGGCTGAAAGCAGCAGGACACATTTAACAAGAAGTCTTTCCTTTTTTATCTGATATTTTGCTAATTAAATGCAAATACTATTCTGATGCTAAAATGTTGTTTATACGCCCCAAAGTATTTTACAAAGTAAATGTTTACTGAAGAGTTCTGAGGGCACAGTTTACAATTAAAATCATGATTGGATACACATTGGTTCTAAGCAAAGATTTTTAAGTGAGGCTTTAAACATATACTGTTAATGGCTTAGCACTCTAGTCAACAAAGATGATATGCGTGAAAGTGCAAATACCACCAGTGGAGTAACTCAGGAGGTACCTCAGATGGATTGTGCAATTATTTGGCAAAAAGCCACTTGACTGTTTTAAATAAGCCTCTTCAGTTTAACATTGAAAAGTTTTATGTATTTCTCATCACAGTGTGACATTTCCTCAAGCTGCTGGAGCGGGCAGGTAGAATAAAGAGCACAGTATCAGTTGGTGCACCATGATCGGTTGATGACACTCAGTATGCCTGGAATTTGATTTTAGGCCAGGTTAAATGCATCCAAATTTTGAATACCAGTCTAATACTTACTGAATTATGAAAAAAGGAAAATAACTAATGTTATTTAATCTGGAGAAGATGAGACTGGGGGGCGGGGGTGGGTTTGATAATAGTCTTCAAATACCTACATGGTGATTACAGGGAGAATGTAGACAGTATTCTCTGTGATTCTAGAGCTAGAAGCAATGGATTCTAACTGCAGCAGGAGAAATTAGGTTGGAGATTTGGGAGAATTTTGTCACTAGGAGCGTGGTCACCTTAGAACAGACTACCAAGAGAGGTTGTAGGTTCTCTATCCTTGGAAATTTTCAAAAGCAGGTTAGATAGACACTTGACTGGGATGGTTTAGTCAGGGATAATCCTGGCCTGAGAGAAGAGCTGGATTAGATGACCTCCTAAAGTCCCTTCCAGCCCTATTTTCTTATCACCTTAATGCCAAATTCCTGGTTCAGAAATTAGAAATACAGAGCCCTGGCCATTGATAGCATAAGCAATCAAGACACAGGATTGTTTTTCTTCAAATGTTTTTGAGAGCCTGGAACCCAACCCATTCTCTTAGACAGGCAAAACTGAGCAGGATTTCTGATAAAAGTGATTATTAGTGTTTCTGCCTCCTGGCTGGACTGGGCAAACTATATTGCAGGCATAGCTGCTCTGATAGTGGTAGTTCATCATTACCACTTTGTCCTTAGGCACTTTGAACTTCCATGCTCTAGTGCTTAAAAATAATACAAGTGAAAAAAAGAAAATAGTGAGCCAGACTTTTCAATACTAAGAGATTGTGCGTGTGGGAAAAGTTCAATTTTTGTTTTGCCATTGCAAAACTTAAGTTTACATATAGAGAAGCTGAAAATCAAAATTTAAGTAATTTTTAATATCAACATGTTTGTGTGGAAGTCCTATATATCTATTGTGCATCTAATATTAATATTTGATATAAAATCTCAAGCCCAAAACTGGGTTTGATATTTTGTTGTCTAATTATCTTCCATATGTTTTTGAAATGTCTTCTGTTGCCTGTAAGAAATAGTATTAACTTGGTATCTGTTTTTATTTTATTGCTCATCAGATCACTCCACTGTAGATGTAAATTGGAACGTTTGGAATGAATTGAGTCAGCTCCACATAGGATTGTTTAGGAAAGGATTTCTAAGATCGAGATGACTAATATGTTTTAAGGACAACATTTTCAAAAATATGCATCTCAAAAGGGGGAGTTTGGGCAAAAAAGCCCCAAGCAAAACAAAATATCCTTGTGTAGTATTTGACTGCCAGAGGCAAGTTATGTTTTATTAAGTTTCAGAAAATGTTACCAGAGTCACCATGGCCAACAGGCTCCAAAATGCTTCCACTTCTACATATGGGGTTGGTACTGTCTGTACCTGGCTTTGAGAATGCTAGGGTTTTGTATTCATCTACTCAAAACCATTTCTTTCAAGACTTCTTTTCCCTTGACACAAACATCAAACATTATGGTGCATATTCTTACAGTTTCTTCAATGAGGCTTTTTTTCCCCTCTTAAATCTTTTAAGTTTTTCTTTTTGTTTTTAATTTCTTCTAGGGTTAACTTGCTTTTTCCTCTCCTCATCTTTGCCTTCTCTTTACACCCTCTTTCTGCATTTACCCCTCTCCCCTATGGAGCCATTTTTCCTTAATCATTGCCATTTGGCTTCACCTTTTTTAAAGTTATTTCTGCCAGCCCTAAATTTTTGTGCTACACAGGGAAAGGTTGTTGACAGAGCCATTTTGTTGACATTAGGACCTTTTTCTTGGAGTAGAGGAGAATGTGAGGGATGAGATAAGAACCTATGCATCTCTCTCTTTGGGGCTGGTGGCCTAAGGGCTCTTTTTATTTCCTTCCTTCCTTTGGAAGAAATGTGGTTATTAAAGATATTCAGTTATTGATTGTCTTCCAATGTCTGAGTCATTAGCATAGTGCTAAAATGCACTATGGCATTAATAGACTATCTTTCAAATGAGATAAAAGACTGAAGATCAGACCACCTGTGGTAATTAAATCTCTCAGGGGGGGTTTCTCGAGTGTAATTTTTATAGATTGTACTACCACACCAGAGTTTAGGAACAATTCTGGTGTAATCCCAAGGCTGAGATCAAAAATCAGTTCAAGGCTCTTGTGTGATGTGGGAGCTAGGAGTGACACCAGCAAAGCATGGGAGCTGGTTCGAGGTTCCAGTACAGTGTTGGGGCTGGGAGTGACACCAGCATGGCACAGGAGCTGGTCCCAGACCCACACCACACTGGAGCCTTGAACCAGCTCCTGTATGGTATGTGAACTGGGTGCTGGTGTCACTGCCAGACCCACCACTGCACAGGAGCCTTGATCTGGAAATGCTTTAGTACAGGTGCCCAGGGATGGCAACTAGGGCTGTGTGAAACTTCAGCGGCTGATCATTTCAGAGGTGTTTTAGACCATTTTGGAGCCCAGAACACCACATTTGAAATGAAATGGAAGGCGCCAAAACATCTCTGAAACAAAATGAAACCATACAAAATGTTTCAGAGGCACCTCTGGGAATAGTCCAGCACAGCCCTTCAGCCCTCCTTTTAAAGTGCTGGGTGGCTGGGCCAGGAGGGGGATGGGGCCAGGCAGGGCAGCCATGAGGACTTCTCCCGCCCAGGGAGATGCAGGCAGAGCCATGGGAGAACCTGCAGTCACCCAGCTATGGCTACCTCTCCCTGGCCGATCTGAATCTCCAAATCGGCGCCAAAACAGCACTGACACTCCAAAACAGATTTGATTGGGTCAAAACAGAACAGTGATCCGAAACACTGAAACAAATCACTATCCCTCTGAAACAGCTGAACCCTAAACGGAAATGAAACATAGCCATTTTGCATAGCCCTAATGGGAGCCCAATAAACAAACAACTGTACTGGAGTCCCCTGATTATATTACTTCTGTGGAGCAGTCTAACATTAGCTCAAAACATTTTAGGTAATACAGTTTGGAGATACTTCTCTGTAGTAAAGGCCTAACCTATAACTATGCTATGATAGGACTTAGCACCTGCCTCACTGCTTGAACGCTCAGACACAAATATTGTAAATAGAGTTAGCGTATGCTAAGTGTAATGTGTAACAAGGCCCTGAGTGAATTCACCTCTTCTGTCCCTGTTTTTTTCCCCAGGCAACACAATTCCATCATCAGTGCTTCTCTTTCCTCTTCCCCACTTCCCTAGGTAATAGAGGGAGAATGCACCAGTCAAATCAATTTTTGGAGGTAATAGATGCCTTCCCACCAATAGTTGGATCAGCATACCACTTGGTAGGAGAAGCAATATCCCCTCCCTACCTCTTTTACAAAAAAGTAAACATGTACAAAAGCTGGACTATCACTTTCAAACTCAGATTTTAGGTAGAACCCTAGAGTTAACACACTTCTCTTGAAATAAATCCCCAAAGATCTTAATTGCCACTGACAGCCTCGTCCCCAAATTTATACCTCATTTGACAAGAAAAACTACTAACATCACAGAGTTTTATCTTCAAGGTGGGTCCTTGCTTAAGCCATAACCCAAAAGAAAAAAACTATTGAATAACTGAACTATGAACACTCCTTCCTGAGCAAATCCACATCTTCTTTCCTCATGAGAAGTGAGGCAAGGTATTCCAACATACTACATCAACAGATGTTGCAAAGAGAATTAAAATAATTGAAGAGGAGGTCTGATTGGAGAGAGCCTCGTGCAGAGATATGGGAGACAATATTATATGGTCAATAAAGAGCTAGTCTCCTGATGTAATGCCATCTACAGGATATGTAGTTTTGGAAAAACAAACAAGCAAATAAAACAAATTCAAGGTATAAATTTGTCAAGTTTTCTGCATTTAGATTTGTAAAGTTTGTTTTGAGTTTGAAAATGTTTATGGGGTAGCAGGATTTATATTCTGCTAAAATGCTGACTTTGAGCCAATTCATAGATTGCACTGTATTCATATTTCACTGCAATATCTTTTTTTTTTTGTATTAGTTATATATTTGTAGTTTGTTTTTATACCACTGGCATGCAATTAAAGATTTTCTTTTCTTCTTTAATTCTGATTTAGGATAATAATGGACTTTTGAGGGTTTAATCTCAATTCAAATCTCAGGACTTCATTACAAATTGTGAAAGTAAAATGATCTTTAAAAGTATTTTTTTAAATACTTTTAAAATTCTGAGAATATGTTTGGCTATGATATCAGGGGGAAGATTAAATTAATCTTAGAACTAATATTCTGCGTGTGTATTGTTTCATAGATGTGTTGATTCCTATCATCACACTTCCTAATATGAGAGGCTTATAGACTGTTTGTTGAACTATCTGGCAGTTTTAATCAGGTCTGAACACAGGTTAATCAAAATTCTCACAGAGTACTCAGTATCTCTGTATCTTGGCTATATTCTAGAATCTTGCACTTCCAGATTTTAATTTATTTCATCTGGAATGCAAGAGGAAGGTTGAAGGATTAGTTAGTAACTGTATATTAGATAATCCTTATCAGCTGCTTTCTCCGATTGAGTTTGTAATAACACAGCTGGAGCACTCTTTATATTTTACAGAAAGTTAAAGATCTTATAAATCCTTGTTTGTTTGTTAGGTTTATTGTCACCCTTGCAAAGTATGGTTAATTTCAATTTCTTGAAAGATCCTCATCTCCATTTTAAAGTTAGCGACAAAAATTGAGCAGATGTATTCAAGTAATTTTCATACAAACATAAAACTTAGACTTCCCTTTCGGTTCTGTGCCATTAAAAAGTTTCTTGCTCAAGCTCAGTGTACTTGTGCTTTAAGATGAGAGGGAAAATATTTACCCAGGATGATAAACATGACCTGAGACAAACCTATGTATAGCCTGGTATCAGTAAGAGGAACTAAGCTCCAGCGAGCTTTTATATCCACCATACTGTGGGTTTTCTAAATATTTTTTTTTCATTTAGACTGATATTTGATTTGTGCCATAGTTCATGTCACAGTCCTGTGCTGTGGGTCAGCACATGACAACTGAGAGAGAGGTCATTTTATCTCCTGTTGCAGGCTGTGATGAAGCCACAAGCAATACGAGCTGTCCCAGACCCACTTACCAATGTGCCTTAGTTTTGACTCTTTTAAGGCCATCTTGACAGGTAATATTAGGTCTTCCAGTGACTCCAATACAGATGCTAATTCATGCTAAAGGTAATGATGATACCTATCCATTTTTTTCAGTGGATGTGATACCAGTTTACTTCATGTAAGACTAATAGGCATTGAATAGAATTAAATTCCATTCCCTAAGCCGGGTCAAAAGTTTATTTAGCATGTTACCCAATTCCCTTGTCTGCAGGCAATCTGTAGCTTTTGCAGCTATGACCACACTGCATACCATACATGTTCTCCTAAAAGCTTTTAAAGTATGTAAGGCCCAAATTAGCTCATGTCAAGATAAAACTTCATAAAAAGCAAGGGTTGCCTGTAGACATGCTCTTTCATGTTCTAATTAGAACATCAGAGAAGACTCTATTATTTGAGTCTTCTCCGCATTCCAATTTGAATACTCCAGCATCATTGTTCCTATCCATAGCAAGAGTTACTCTCTTAGGCAAATATTTCAAATATAATCATTCAAGGGGGCTTTCATTACCTTCCTGTAACAGAGATGGGTAGTGGGATGCAGCCTTGACTACTAAAAATGTAGGCAGCCTGGTACCAAAGCTACAGAAATCCTTTCTTGTATACCAGTGAATTCACTGAAATTTACAAGATCCTTTCCTATTTTCTTTGCAAGTACAGTATATTACTCAAAGTTATTAGGAATATAATAAAAGAGTAACATCGAGGCTTCCTCTCCAGATCTAACATTTCTGAAAAAGAACAAAGGATTATTTCATATGACATTTCCCTTGACCTCTCTTTCTCTATGTATTAAAAAAAAATCATAATCAGTCTCTTTCAGTAGCAAGATCTGATTTTTTTTTAAATCCTTACCTCAGTTTTCTTAACATCAGATCAAAAGAAATAAAATGAAAGGATGGCATCTCTAATATATATGTTAATTCTTGAATTGTGTCCTAAGGCTAGGGCATGGCAAAGGAAAGGGCTAAGGTTAAACCCAACTTTCTATTTTGAGAGCTACTTTTCTGTAAGACACAAGTAGAAATACACCTAATGACTCATTCTAGCTCTACATGGTACTTTTTCACATACTGAAGCTACTACAAATTTTTATGACTGTCAGTCTCTGCTCAGCAGAGGCTCAGGGCTGAAATCAGAATAGAAGCTGGAGTCAGGATTGAAATGCACTGGCAAAGATGTGCCAGGAAGTTTGAACTTCATTTGCTAGGACTATAGGCCATTATTTATACCCATTCTGTGCATAGACTTCCAGTTAATCTCAATAGGAGTTGACTGCAAGGAATGAGAATAAAATCTGGCCTCTATCCAATGCTAGTGTTCCTTCATGTCCAAGTACACCTCATTCATTAAATTGGAAGAGACAGAACACAAAAAAAATCTCCAAAGTTCCCTTCTTGACCTTTTTCACTTGCAGAGGATACTGGTCACTCTGAGCATAGACTAGGGTATACTAACAAGACAGATCTTCATTAAAAAAAAACTCATTCAATTTGCTGAGAAGGATGGCAGACTACCAGAAACCAGGTTTTACTTTTGGCTTCACTCAAAGAGGAGCAGTAACTGCTTTTTACTTTCACTTCTTTTGCTCTCCCAATTCAGCTCCATAACTAAGGGTGGCTAACAGTGTCAGATTCAGGAGGAGTCCTGTGCTTTTAAAATATTGTCAGAATGCTCCCATGAGACAAGTATATTGCTGGTATTTTTCAGCTTCTGGGTCTAAACCTTGTCCGCAGAAAGTATGAATAATTTTCCAAGACTTGAATATTATATGCACTGGCAGCTATGGATATACAAGTGAATATTGAAGGCTATAGGCTTTACAGGAATGATTGGGTTGGGAAGAAGAAAGTGTGGCCCTGTATGTGAAAGAATGGTACCCCTATCTGCAGGTCACATTTGACAACAGGGAAGGGTCCCTTGAGACCAGGATACAAGGGGGATCAGGATAGGGAGGCCTGATACTGGCAGTCTACTTCAGGCCTCCCTCCCAAGAAGAGGAGCGTGATCATTCATTCTCTGGAGAACTGACTGAGGCAAGTAGCACTAGAGACATGATTGTCAGGGGTGACTTCAACTACCCTGACATCTGTTGGGAGGACTATTCAGCCACCTCCAGCAGGTCAGCCAACTTCTTGGCAACAAGAGATGATCTGTTTCTGACAAAGGTTGTGGAACAGCCTGCTAGGGGAGGGTAAGGCCACTCTGGATTTAGTGCTGCCCTAAAGGGAGGACATCATAGGTGACCTAAGGATTGGTTGTATTCTGGGTGACAGCGATGACTACCTGATTAGGTTCACCATCTGCCATAGGACTGGGAGATCAGTCAGCAGAACAGAAGTCCTAGATTTCAGAAAGGCAGACTTTGGCAAACTCAAGAAGCTAGCTGAAGAGGCTGTCTGCGACCAGGGACTGGATGATTTGGGAGCTCAGGAACACTGGCGCTTCCATAAGGAGTCAATTCTCACTGCTCAAAAACAGGCCATCCCCACATGGACAAAAAGCAGGAAAGGAGCCAAGAGACCCATTTGGCTCAACAGCAATATTAGGGAGCTATTGAAAAAGAAAAAAGAAGCATACACACAATGGAAGAATGGTTCAACAACCAGAAAGGAATACCAGGGCCTGCAGATATGAGACACAGAAAGCCAAGGCAGGCACAGAGATCAAGTTGGCAACTGGAATAAAAGACAACAAAAAGTCCTTCTATAGATACATAGAGAGCAAGGAAAAAAATATCGGGCTCCACTGTGGGACCCCTACTGAATACTCGGGGCAGCCTACAGTTGATCCCCATGAAAAGGCAGAACTCCTAAATACGTACTTCACATCAGTATTTCTGAAATCAAAGAGGGAGTGTTCACCTGACCATAGTCACAGGGAATACAGGGATGACAGCAGACTATATGAAATCAGTCCCAAACAGGTGAAGGATCTCCTACAACACTTGAACTGTGACAGGGGGCGTGCCCAGGGCTGGGTCTCAACCTCAGCCCGCCCACCTAAGTATGGCAGTCCGCCCAGTCTTACCTGCCATAACTTTCCTGTTACCAAAATTGGTGTATATATACAGGAAACTGCCTATTGTAATGCCCCGATACCAGGGAGCACTATGCATAACTCCGACTTCGGTTATCATGTTCCATGCCTCACAGATGGCATCCTTGAGTTGTTCTTTACTCTGGCTCATGGCTGGGCCAGGCTCAGCCCCTTGCTAGGCCTCATGCCAGGCAATTCACTTCACCCTGGGCAGAGCTCTGACACAAGCTCCTCTCCGGGTACCTCACCACTCTCACCCCCTCATTAGGGGCAAGTACTCGCCCTTTCTACTGGCAATTTCCGCTGAGCTGTATCACTCACCCTTGGGCCCAACTATGATCTCAGGCATCTGAAGATCAACCTTGGCCTCACGGCCCCTTTTGACTAGGACCACTGGGGCCCTACACCCCCACATGGGGCTCAGGTGCTTCTTGCCAAGTGTACCTGGCCCCTACTACTCACACTGGGCTCAGGTACCTCTCTGTAGGCATGCCTGGCCCCACTACCCTCTCATCTTAATGACATACCAGATGGTGAGGGCTGGGGTAATCAGGTGCTCCTACCCACTTTTCACTGGGGAGGTAACTGGCCTGGCATTTCTGGAGGACTGTCCTGCCACGGACAGCCCCACCAGACTACCCTTGCAGTTTCTGGTCATACCCAGGACCATGCAGGCCTACCTGCCCTGGTTTAGTTCCCTCATTAGGGCTCCTGAATGATGTACTTGGGCTCTCTCTCTCCTTGGGCCCAGCTCTTACTCTGACCCCATTCAGAGTTCATAGCAGCCTGCTTTCTGGCTGACCCCTACTCTCTTTGGCTGTGATGTTCCTCCCATTGAAGGGAACTTTGGGTCTTGTGGGCTCTGGCCCCACTTCCAGGCTACTTGAGGTGCCAGATAGCTCCCTGTGGCCCTGGCCTGCCCCTCGTGTTGGGCTTATTTTTCCTTCAGCCATCTGTCCCTGGCCTTCTTGCATTGACCAGTATGAGGGATCAGAAAGTCAGTCTAGCAGCTGCTGACTCCCATACTCCAGAGGGTTCCCTCCTGGGTCATACCATAGAGCCCTCCCCCTTATCTGGGTTGGCCTAGGACCCCCATAATGTTGCCTGAGGCCTAAGTCAACTGGGCTCCCCTGAGCCCTGGCTTCACCCCTGCCAGATGTACTCTGGGGCTTGCCTGGCCCCTTTGTAGACCTACAATCTCTTAGCCACATGCCTAGGCTAGGCCTTGTTCTTAATAGGTCCTAACCTTCTTCCTGGGGCTTAGGGCCCCACTGGGCTTTCTAGGAACCTCCTGCCATCTCCATAGTTCCTCCCTGACTGCCACAGTGTTCCCAGAGTCTCTGAGAATTGGACCTGTTTAGTCTGAGCAAGAGAAGGCTGAGAGGTGACCTGATAGCTACCTACAAGTACATCAGGGCTGAGTATCAAGACCTAGGGGAGCAACTCTTCAGGAAGGTACCTCAAGGGTGGACAAGGACCAATGGGCATAAGCTGATAGAGGGTTAATTCAGGCTGGATATAAGAAAAAACTTTGCAAGGATCACCAGAATCTGGAACACACTCCCAGCAGAGGTGGTGCAATTGCCATACTTGGAGGTGTTCAAGATGAGCCTAGACTAGCACCTTGTTGAGCTCATCTGAGGCCAATAACTTCCTGCCCCTGGCAGGGGAGCAGACTTGATGATCTTACAGGTCCCTTCTGGTCCTTTGATTCTATGATTCTAGGATACACATTGTTTTCCAAGTTTTTTTTACCTCACTTGAGAGGTATAATAATTAGAAAAGTGCTGGATGGTTATTGGTTTCTGTGATATGGATATTTTTGCAAATGTTGTTGCAAAAGATTTTACTCTGTGCTTGAATCTCTCTAATTGGAGTAAGGGGAGTAGATTTAGGGCACAGACAGAAGTACAGCTCCCCGTTATAAATCAGAACACTTTTCAAGAAGCATTCTGAGTTACAATGATCCCCCGGACCAAACAGAAGTTCACTATTGATTCCAGGGGGAGGGTAAACTAGCTGCTGGCTGTGAGCCTGCAGCCGGTTTCCCCTAACAACGGCTCCTCCTCCCTCCCAGCCCATGCTGTTTTCAGGATGGGAGGGAGGAAAAGAGAGCAGAGTGTGTTTGTTCTAGGGGTTCCCCAGGCAGCTCTGGAGGGTGGGGTGAATTGGAGCCCCCTCACCTTGGGGGGTGCTCCAATACACCCACCTCACTCCTCAGCAGGGCCTAAAACCCCCCCAGACCAAATTCCCTCCACTCTCTTTCCCCCCTCCCATTGCCAAAACAGTTCAGAGGCTGGCAGGCAGGAAGACAGACAGACATAAGTTACAGAAGATGCTGTTTTGAAATGTCTTCATCTGATTTTTGCCCTATCTGCCATTTTTGAAACAGTCTGCAGCCATGCACTTGTGTTTGGTCATAGCTATAGACCACTTTCTGTAGCCAGATCAGGTGAAAATTGTCACTCGCCTGTGCCCTAAATCTTCATTAAGTTCTGGGTTTGAGTTCCTGCAAATGGGGATTTCCTGCATGCATTTTGTGAACACCTCTGTTGAAAGACTGGGGTAACTGTATAAATAAGTTGCACTTTGAAAATACCTTGATTTAATGTTACGGATTTGATCTTGTATGAGGATCCACAGTGGAAGACTTCAAATCTGCTACCCTACAGCAAAGGAAGGACAAAATGTGAACCCACAACATTCTCAAATAAGCAAGTTGCAATAAAACCTTTAACTCCAATTTAATCCTGGCCTATGGCTATTCCTTGCACAAATTTCACTTTTATTTGTAATTGAATGTTTTAAAAAATAAAAATAAATAAAGCTAGGAGAAAAATAGTTTTATACATTAAGTGAACCTTTCAAAATTAAAAACATTAGCTCCACCATGAAAAATACAAAGTGTTACTACTCACTGCTAAAGAAGAGTAAACATCACATTAATTATTTTTAACACTAATTCTCATTTTGATATTTATGCTAATTATGTAATTATAAGATTCTGATATGAATAGTATAGGATTCTGTTGTTTGTTTAACAGTCATATTTTGTTGTTCAATAAGTCAAAGACTTGATCATGTTATAAAATGAATGTGATTTTAAAACATTCAATTCATGTTTACTTCTAATAAATGATTATAGTCCTGCACTGATTAAAAAAAATCTTGAAAATGCAGAACAAGTCCAGATTGCATTTTAAGCAGCGTATTGCTTTAATTTCCAAATAAGGTATAATTTAGGGTATGAGGCCACCTCTACACTTAAA
Source organism: Alligator mississippiensis (assembly GCF_030867095.1). Taxonomy (NCBI): domain Eukaryota; kingdom Metazoa; phylum Chordata; order Crocodylia; family Alligatoridae; genus Alligator; species Alligator mississippiensis. Next base: position 63,786,551 of record NC_081825.1, read on the forward strand.
ATTGATACTGTGATTAATGCCATAAAATGGCAAACCAACCATAAAACTCTACATGTGATGTAGAATTTGGCATATTTAAATTTAAAGTGTGCCCAGGTTTCTTGGCCCCAGCCTGAGGTTGCAGGTTTTGTGTAGCAAGGGGAACAGGCACATGGGATCAGAGGCTCCCAGAAGAGTTTAAAGTCCCCACTAGGGAAAGCCCTTCCCCTGCACCAGAAGCCTCTGATCCTCCACAGCCCAGCCAGAGGTTCTGGGTGGGAGGTTTTGACAATCAGCTGATTGGCAGCCACATCCCCAGGACCACACTGGAGACTCAAACTGGCCCCAATGTAGTCCAGGGGTAGGTCAGGGCCAGGGTGGACAATCAGCGTATATGAGACCCCCATGGGCTGGAGCTGACAGTCAGCTGATAGTCCTGGCTCAATTTGCTTGTGCAGGAGAAGCCCAGGATTATGATCCCAGGCTCTCCCCGTGCTTCCAAATAGTAATAGTATTCTTAGGATCTGAACCTCAATGCCAAAATTATACCTCATGCCAAAAAGATATAGCAGGAGATGTAATTTTGGCATCAGGGATCAGATCCCATTGCACCATTATATAAACAAGTGCCAGGGGTCTTGTCTCCACTTGCAATCTCTTAGGTGGTGGTAATGTGTGTGTGTGGGGGGGGGGGGGGGGGAATCTATATTAATATGAAAAAAAAAATTCTGCTTTGTTTAATGTTATAATTATATTGTTAATAGTTGCTTCACCATGTATACATCTTAAGCCAGATTCTTTACATTAACCTTTACTTTAGAATAAGTGAAGTAGTTAAGTCACTAAGAGCTTCACATTCATTATACAAAATAGTAAAATTCACTTGGATTAATTCACTTTGATGAAATTGATGCATCTTGGTTTTTGTTTTGTTTTTTAACTTTTCAGCATTTTATTAAACATTTTGCCAGTCCGCACCTACGTAGATAAAATTGAAATAAATACAGGGAACACACAGACATAATATTTTAAGAGTAAAAAACCCAAAAACCCACCATCTTAGATTACAAACATATTTTTAAAACAATTTAGAATGCCTAATGTTCCTCTCTTCCCTACTCAATGACCAGCTGCATTTAACCATATATAGAGAATCCAATCCTGCAAATAATTAAAACACATAGCATTACTCAGAATGCTAGCTGTATTGAACTTGATAAGACTTTTCACATGAATAAAAGATCCTTGACTCTATGAAGTGAGTGCAGGATAAAAAGCTGTGAGTGCATCTACATGAGACACTTTACTGCTTACTAGTATTGTTTACTGTGCAGTCAGCATGGGCATCTACACATGCACACACTTACTGAACAATAAACCTCACTAATCCCAAGTAAATTTGCTACCTGCAAATGCAAGTAGCAAATCTACTTGCTATTACTAACTGTGCAGTATTGCTCATGTAGACACCTGACTGAGAGAAAATCTGTTTCCAGTAAGCCAGCCACCAGGGGTTAGGAGCTGCCTCTGGCTGCCACCAGAGCCTGGGCAGGTACTGTGTACCCCCATCCCAGCTTTAGGGAGCTCCAAGTATTTCCCCACTTCCAATCTGAGATTGCAGTCAGGAAGCAGGGACTGGGAAATCTTTATCTCCCAGCACCAGCTCTGCAATGCTGGGCTCGGGTTGGGAGAAGGATCACCAGGAGCTGGTGATGGGTGAGCCTGTTCCCCACCCAGCTTCACCATCATGGAGCTGAGCAGGGAACACGTTCTCCAGTCCTCACCCTGTGATCATGGAGTGGAGTTTGGGAAATTTCTCGGTCACAGGCATGTCCCAGCCCCACACCCTGATCGGGCAATCAAGGCACAGGACTTGAAAAGAGATGCAGGGGTGGGGAAGGTCCCATCCCCCTGCCCCAATCCACAAAAGGGACAGCTAGTAGTGAGGCCCCAGTGGGACAAAGAATCCCTACCCAGCTGGGGGCTGACTACTAGCTGCCAGAATTGGTGGATCAGGGCAGGGGCCTGGGACCTGCCCCACCCCTGAATCTCTTTTCAAGTCCCCTGCCCTGATCAGGGAACTGGGGCTGGGAGCTCCATGCTGCTGGGGCAGGAAAACATTATTCTGGCCTGGTGTTCCCTGCCAGCTCATGGGCTAGTACCTTGGTGGGGGGAGGGGAGGGGGTATAGAGCTCCCCTGGTGGTGGCAGGGACCCATTGCAGGGCCCCAGAAAATGAGAGCAGTTTGCTGTTCCCACTTCCCTACATCTGTAGATGCCTGCCCAGGAGCATTTACTTGTGAGTAGTTTACTCATGAATAAACTTCACCTGGATCTAATGCACATGTAGGCACACCCTGTGGGTGCATCTGCACATGCTGATTTAGGGTTCATTAACCATTTTTAAGGTGCATTAAGGGAGCAGGTCTACATGTGCATGCCCTTAATGCACCTTAAAATGGTTATTTTAGGTTATTTGTGCCTAAATTTGATACCTGCAAAAGTATCAAATTTAGATGAGAATAGCTAAAGCACCTTAATGCACATGTAGACAGGCTAAGGTGAATTACTGCTGTGTTTGTTGACTTACTTGGAACTAACCAAGTCAGTGCGCATAACGTGTTAATGCGCCTTAGCACGTGCACATGTAGAGACACACCTAAATTGCTTTAATATGCATTAGGCAAATGAGCATTAGATTTAAGCACACACAAAATCAGATGTAGACATGCCCTGTATACAGAAATTTGCACCACTCTTTTAAATTGGACTGATCCTGAGAAATACTGAGCACCAAAAACTCCTGCTTTGGTTAGATACCATGGATATTCTATAGATTCTAGGGTCAATGCCTAGAATAGCTGAATCTTGAGAATCATGAACTAACTGCTGTTCCATGTCAACCTCCATTCGTGAACAAATCCACAGAAAGGGGGAAGGACTATCAAGACCTTTGTAAAGTACAAAAAGGTCTAATGAGGTAAAGTAAAAACAGTGACATTTGGATGCCTATACATACCATAGGTTTTAATCCTCATTAACTTAAATAGGTTTATAACATTTAAACTTGTTTATTTTGGAGCATTGCATCAGTGTTTGCACATACTAGGTTTTTGAATGAATTAAGCTTTGGAACATCGCATCTGTGTTTGCACACACTACATTTTCAGACAAATTAAGCCCAGTCTCCGGCTAGCGCTTCAGGAGAGCAGGTGATGCGGAGTTGCACCCCTGGCACAGGGCCCCTCAGCCACTCCCTGCCTGCACCCTGCCATGCAGCTGTGGAAGAAGGGAGCTGGCAAACTGCACAAGAAAAAAAAGCAGAAGTAATTTGAAAGCAAAAGCAATTTTAACAGGTGAACTACAAAATAGTCATAGCACCATCTGGTGGACAAGGAGGTTCATTACATATCTTTGAATGCCTTTGTGTTTGCACACAGCAAATCCATGGACATAACACTTTAATTCCTGGTGAGCCAAACTAAACTACATACAAGGTGTTTTCATTTAATGTGGCAGAAAGATTTTTTAAGAATCCTGAAAACCCACTCATGTAAACAGTCATGCAGTTGCAGCACAAGAAAGGGCAAAAAACATGGCGTGTACAAAGGCCCTTTATTTCTAAGTGTTTTGAATTTAATTCCAAAATGCATTTTGTTTTTAATTTTCATATAAAAAATTCAGTCACTGGATTGAAAAATGTATATTTCCCCATGAAGGATTTTGTGTTAGCTAAAACTGAATATTTTGTCAGGAAAATCTTTAGATTTCAACATGTTTGCATCCCCAGAATATCTGAGAGAAATAGATCCTTAAGTTCTCTAAAGAAAGCTTCTACCCTAGCAAAATAATGGGTGGATGAGCAAGGCATGAGCCCCAGCTCCTGCCAGAGTGAAGCAATGGGGGTGTTTTATCCTCCTGTCCCTGCCACCCACCCACACATACACCCCAACTCCCTGAATCTTCTATATAGTAGCTCTGGCTTGGAAAATGGTCATGGTAGACCAGCAGTGATAGGACTGGTGGTGCATTGGCAGTGGCCGCAGAAAACAGGGTAGTGTGTATGGGGGGTGGGGGAGAGGGAGGACATATTAAAGAGGGTTAACCCTCTCATTTCTTTTGCCACTTGCGGGGTGGAAATCACACACACACACACACACACATGCACACACGTATGCGCGTGTTTAAATGACTGATCAGTGGATGTTTTGGCATTAAAAAAAGGAGGCAACATTGAAAGCAAGCTTGGATTTCTGAAAAAGGAAATTGCCTCCTGATGATTATTGTTACTGTATTCAAGTTAACAAATGGGGTATATTATATCATTTCTATCTATAATATCTTTGGTTTATAATATATCATATTACATAAAACACCTGTATCATTATTACAGGGAGAGAAAAACTGCAGAAAGACCTGGATAGGTTGCAAGGGTGGGCTAACAAAAACAGGATGCGTTTCAATACGGACAAGTGCAGGGTGCTGCACTTGGGCAGTAGTAACCGGCAGCACACTTATAAGATGGGAAACTCTCTTCTTCAGAGCATGGAGGCAGAAAGGGATCTTGGAGTCATCGTTGACTCCAAGATGAACATGGGCCGACAATGCGAGGTCACGGTCGGCAGGGCTAACCGGACCTTATCGTGCATCCACAGGTGCATCTCAAGTAGGTCCAAGGAGGTGATCCTCCCCCTCTGCGCAACACTGGTCAGGCCACAGCTGGAGTACTGTGTCCAGTTTTGGGCACCCCACTTCAAGAGGGATGTGAACAACATTGAGAAGGTCCAGAGGAGGGCCACCCACATGATCCGGGGACAGCAGGGCAGACCCTACAATGAGAGGCTACGGGACCTGAACCTGTTCAGCCTTCAAAAGAGAAGGCTGAGGGGGGACCTTGTGACAGTCTATAAACTCACTAGTGGGGACCAGAAGGGTTTGGGGGAGACCTTGTTTCCCGTAGCACCCCCCGGGATAACAAGGAATAACGGCCACAAGGTGTTGGAGAGTAGGTTTAGATTAGACATCCTTAAGAACTACTTCACAGTTAGGGTGACTAGGATCTGGAACCAACTTCCAAGGGAAGTGGTGCTGGCTCCTACCCTGGGGGTCTTTAAGGAGCGGCTCGATGCCTACCTGGCTGGGGTCATTTGAGCCCAGTTTTCCTCCTGCCCAGGCAGGGGGTCGGACCTGAAGATCTACAAGGTCCCTTCCGACCCTACTTCTATGATTCTATGATTCTATGATTAATTTCTTCTCCTATCAGAATAAATCCAAGAAATCACCATATAGGGGGAAATTACTTAGGCCAAGGGGTTATACTATATTGAATATAATATGCAGGTGAGAGAAAGCAGTCTTCTCATTTTTAATTTTATACTCTACAATTCCAAGTAGGCCAACTTTTTCCTTATAAATATAACTTTAAAAGCTTATGATAAATTATGGCTACTTTTTAAGCAGTTATTAAAACTCCTAGGTTCCTATAACTCAGGTTGGAAATAAGTCTGATAGTTTGGGGTGGTCTTCTTGTCTTTTTCTATATAGTCTGCAAGATGTCAATCCTGGAAGAGGATCTTCCTGACAGAGATATTGAAATATTGAAGAGGAAAGACTTAAAAGTGGACAGTTTGGAAGACACAATATCATAGGGCAGATTATAGGAAAATGTATTATTATGCCAAATCACCAGTGGAACATAAAGAGGCTCACACTTTCATGGAACTGTAATTATCCCCTCTCTGCTCCAGCCAGACTATACCTGAAATTGTACATGGACTGGAATTTAGGCAGGTCCACTCATATACTTTAATATAAATACAATTGCTTTACCATTACATTTGAGTAATGACAATATTTACTTTTCATAATGCCATGTCATTTAATATCAGTTTGTGCTGTATTTAGGATACTGTATATGTTCAGTTACATCTGGCTCTATTCACATATCTTAGCTGCTTCACAGGTAGAAACTTGATTTCTCTCTGCTGTGGTCTACAGATAAATAAAATAAGTAAATGCATGACAGTAAAGCACATCTGACATAGAAAAACAAGTTTTCACTTCCTCTTACAAAAACCCCTGACCAAAAGAGCAAGTGTCCGAACAACAGGGCTCAACCCTTACCTGGACTGTCTCACTCTAGGGAATTACAGACAAGTCAGCCTGACCTCGAAACCTAGAAAGATCACTGAGCAGGTCCTCAAGGAATCTATGGTGAAACACCTAGAGAAGAACAAGGTAAACAGGAACAGGCAGCATGGATTCACTAAAAGAAAATCATTCCTGATCAACCTGATTTCTTTCTATTATAACATAACAGTTTCTGTGGATGTGGGGAGGGGGGAAGTAGTCCATGTGATGTACATGAACTTTAGTGAGGCTTTTAACACAGTCTTCCACATCATCCTCATTAACAAGCTAAGGAAATACAACATAGATTAAAGTACTGTAAGGTGGCTACATAATCGGTTAGATCATTGTGCTCAGCACATAGTCAATGTCTCAATGTCTACTTGGGAGGAGGTATCAAGTGAGGTTCTCCAGGGGTCTGTCCTGAGTCTGGTGTTGTTTATCTTCATTAATGGTTTGGATGATAGGATCAATTGTACGTTTAGCAAATTTGCAGATGACACCAAGCTGGGTGGAGTTGCAGACCTGAAGAGTAGGCTAAGATCCAGAAAGACCTGGACAGACAAAAAAAAAAAGGTCCACAATCAACCAGATGAAATTTAACAAGGACAAGTGCAAAATTCTGTGCTTGGGGTAGAAAATTTGCATGCCCAAATACAGCTGGGGAATGTCTGCCTAGACTGCAGTACAGCAGAGAAAGACTTAGGGGTTACAGTAAACCATAAGCTGAATATAAGCCACCAGTGTGGTCCTGTAGCAAAAAAGGCCACAAATATACTAGATTATATTAACAAGTGCATCACTTCCAAAACAAGGATTGTGGTTCTTCTGCTCTATTCAGGCCTGGTGAGGCCTCACCTGGAGTACTGTGTCCAGTTTGGGTCCTATATTTCAAGAATTGAAAAGTGTCCAGCAGAGAGCAACAAAAATTATTAGAAGTTTGGAAAACATGATTATGAGGAAAGACTGAAAGAGCTAGATTTATTTTTCTAGAGGAAAGACATCCGAGGGGAGGATTTAATTCAAGAGTGATCATAGAGAAGTTGGTGATGGCCTTTCCTTTATGGCCATGGGGACCCGGACTAGGAACAATGCTCTCAAGCTTCGAAGAGAAAATGTAGGTTGAAGTTTAAAAGAAACTTTCTGACTATGAGAATGGTCAAGTATTGGAACAGGCTACATAAAAATAGTTGTGGAATCCTCATCTCTGGAAAATTTCAAGTCCAGATTGAGGCAGACCCTTGGCTGGGATGATTTAGTGAAGAATGATCCTGCCTTGAATAAATTGGACTAGATGACCTTGGATTAGATGACTAGATGGACTGCACTAGATGACCTTGATGACCTTCTTAATGTCCTATGATCCTATAATCCTATCATCTCCTTTTTTTTTTTGCCACTGACATTTACACTGAGCAGCCATTTAAACAATGATTTTTGGGAGTAACAAAAGGAGATGATGTCTTCAGCATATGCTTTTGCATATGCACTACTGCTGCTGCTCTGCCCTCTTCAGTTTTAGAGCCAGCGCTGCTTCAGGGAATGTGCAGGGTGTGCGTGTGGAGCGGGTAGAGCAGTGGGAAGGGGGCAGGAGAATGAGCTTCAGCTTCAGCCGGAGCTTGGAGCTCCCTCCAGTGGAGGCAGGGGCCTATTGCAGGGCTGCAGGAAATGGTGCAAATCTGCTACCTAATCCCTGCATGTGTAGTTGCCTGACAAAAAATACTTACACCAGAGTAGTTTACATCAGAGTAAACTTAGACTGGAGTAAGACATGGTCTGAGTGGACATGACCACAAAGAGCCTACCATTAGGTCTACGGATGAGTGGCAGCATGGAGATTGCTGGTTTCCCAATTTCCTCCTAAAGAGAAGTACTATGCACTGTCATTCCTTTACACAGGCAGATCTTTGTAATGAGATTTAACTGATATAGCATACAAAATTAGTAAAAGGGAAGGGAGAAAGTGGGTAAGAGTGAGGAAAGGAAGATTTGAAGTGTCCTCAGAAACCTGAGGGAGCAGAGAAAATCCTAAACAAAAGCTAGAAGAGATCTTGGAAGACAGAAATGCACAGTAAGGTAATGGGATGAGTGAGCAGGGCATGAGGCCCAGGTACTGCCTAAGGGAGAGTAGACATACTGGAGAGAGTGGACATACATACTATATAATATTGTAACTGTTTTATTTGTCTCTCTTGTATGGCTATTACTACTGGTATCATCATAAGTTCATATACTTGGCAATAAATAACATTTATGGTCAAGCTGGTTGCTATACTCTCTCTCTGAACCTCACTTACTCTTCCTTCCCCTTTACCTCCCCATTTGCTCTGCAGCAATTCTCCTTTTACCTAAGCCAAAGATCCCTGTAATGCCCAAAACTACAGTGGAGTCCACTCATCAAGGGAGTTACTACTAGGACCATTGTGACAAGAGATTGGGATGTGCTGAGTTTTGAGGCACATGAGGGTATCAGCTGAAAGTACTGATCAGACCCAGCCTGCTCAGAAGTACTCTGTGTGTGTATGTATCTGCATTTATTATTGTCCTGCTGAAATAAGGGATGAACTGAGTTCAAGGCACATGAGGGTGTCAGCCTGTCAGTGCTGAATAACCCGGCCTGACTAGGGACGCACTCTGTTAACCCATGAGCTTGTGTCTTACTGCATTTTATTGTTGTCTTGATGAACGGGTTTCAAGGCATATGAGGGTGTTAGCCTGTCAATGCTGAATAGCCTGGACTGTCTCAGGTGTGCCCTGTTAATCTGTGTGTATATGTGCGTATATGTGTTTGACTGATTCAGTGGCTGGAGGAACCCAGTCCCATTGAAATTGAGTCCTGCAAGATAGCTCCATTGGGGGTGAGGACTTGCAGAAGAGAGAGATACAGCTCCGTATAGAAACACAAGTAACACAAGCAGTACATTGACAGAATTACACAGACCCCAGAAATGTACCCCTAATAAATGAGTGCACCCCAACGTGAAAATCTGGTAATACGTTGTCCCTCTTCCAATCCTTAAGAACCTCATCTGAGCACTACGAGTTCTAAAATATCCTCACCAATGGCTACGCTATGATGTCAGCCAATTCTTTTAGCACTCTTGGGTTCATTCCAACCAGGCCAGCTGATTTGTGGGTGTCCAGCCTCTCAAAGTGTCCCCTCATGAGATCTTTGCCAATGATGGATGTGTATTCACCCATGCCCTGGTAATCCTGCATCTTGCTAGGCAGGTAGATCCCTTTGGGCTGGTGGAAAACCAACACAAAGTAATCATTAAGATTAGCTTTTTCCTGAGTGTCAGTTGTTAGCTGCTCCATTTGGTTTAGAAAGGGTCCAACGTTGCCCTTGTTTTTCTTTTGACTATCCACATATCTGAAGATGGACTTTTTGTTGTCCTTGATTCCCATAGCCAATTTGAGTTCAGTTTCAGCCTAGGCTTTTCTGGTTTGCTCCCTACAGGTGCAGGCCAGTGCCAAATAATCCTCTTTGGTGATGTTACCTGACTTCCAACTCTTGTAGGCTTCTCTTTTCAGATACAGGAGGCTCATGAGTCTCCTATTTAGCCACAGAGGTCACCCAGACCTTTTGCTACCTTTCCTACAGGCTGGGATGGACTTCTTAAGCGACCACTCATCATGGACTCCCCTCTCTGTTAGATTCTGAGCTTATGAAAGTTGGCTTTCCTGAAATGAAGGATTTCTACAATGCTGACTGATTTGCCAACTTTACGATGGATAAAGTGATCAGCTCATGATCACTGTCTCCTAGCTTCCCTTCGATTTTCAGGTTGCTCACTAGATCATCCCCTTTGGCCAGTACCAGATCTAGGAGTGCCTTGCCTGCCATTGGCCCGTAGACTTCTTGAGACAAGTAGAGTTTGTCAATGCAGGTGAGAAAGCTATGTGACCAATCAGATTTGGTAGAGTGCTCCTCCCATGAGATGTCAGGGTACTTGAAGTCACCCATGACAACCATGCACCAAGAGTGTGCAGCCTCTGCCAGCTCCCTAGTGTATGTGTGGTCAATATCTTTCTCTTGGTTAGGAGGTCTGTAGTAGATTCCTACCAATATACTCCCTTAAGCACATTCCCCCTGTAATCTTAATAATATCTCTACAGTTCTAATTTCATCTCATAAAAAGTAAACCAAGATGTCTAAGATCAATTTTTAATCAAACTTTTTTCATAATATTTATTTTAAAGGTATTTCCTTAATGTCATGGTAGATTTCTCATTCAAGTAAAAGTATGCTTTTATGATGCACCACCTATTTCTTTTATAAGTTTTTGTTGCCTTCAACAGTGTGTGAATTTGATTGTTTTAAAATCAATAAGACCGGTGCATGTTAGATTGTAATAAGTTCATTGTATTTCTAAACAAATATACTTCCAACATTTTCATTACAAAATCCATAAAAATGTACATGGAAAGAACTTATATTGCACTCCTTGCTTTAAACTAATTTAGAAACTGATTCTGGAAATCCTTCTACTACTAAATCAAGCGGATGCTCCCAATTAAATTCTACGGGACTGCTTCAATAAGCAAGGGCTTGCCTTATTGTCACAAGACTGAATATTAGATCAAGTTCTTAAAAAATTAATAAGGAATTACTAAAAGCCTGGTCTAATAGGTTTAGCATGAGACATATTTATGATATGTAAGGCATTTTTAATTTCAAAATGCCTTTACACTGATATATTAATTTAAATGATTCCTTGAAGATTGATTGCTTTAAATTTAAATGATTTATTAATTAACCATTAAAACAATAAAATACCTTTTACAGTCACCAGCTGGAAAACTTCATTATTACAGTTGTTAGATAACTATGAGCATAAACTAGATTGTAGAATCAGAGAGAAGTAGGGCTGAAAGGTACCTCAAGAGGTTATCTAGCCCAACTCCATACCTGAGGCAGGATTATTCCTAACGAAAGCATCCTATACAAATCCATTGTCTAACCTCTTAGCAAAACTAGTCAGCTCTGACACAAAATCTAAGACATAACACCCTAAACTGCCACAGGTAAAGCAGGGGGACCACGGTGGCCAATGACTGTCCTAATACTGCCAAGGTTGTTAATGTACATTCAGGGGTTTTAGGCTTTACTGGGCATATCTACATGTGCATTTACTGCACTGTAAGCAGTTTTTATGCTGGTATGTATATGTGCAGGTATTACAGTGCAGTAACGCTGTGTGTGGACTGACTTGGGACTAAAGCTAGTCCCAAGTCAGTCCATACATACAGGGTTACTGCACAGTAAGGTGTCTACATGTGCCTTACTGTGCAATAACTATTTGGGCATAAATTTGCTGCACAGTAATTTTTGGTTAGTATGCAGTAACCTAAATTATTGCACAGTAACTGTGAATGTGTAGACGCACCCACTAATTGTCATAAGTTTGTTCAGAAACAAAGAATAAATTAAAACAAACTGGGACTGTACTAAAGTTCCAGGGTCTGATTCTCATTTACACTAATGACTTTAACACCTTGGAGGAACATACTTTATATTGGGATTTAAGAGTAAATAGAAGTTAATCCCTTGGATTTTTGATTGGCATATATAAATTTTACTAGTGATCTTTTGACTCTTTCAAATTTCCTTCTTCCTCCACATCCACCCTACATTTTGATATTGTACTGTACATCACTGCAGTTTTGTTTAAAGCCGTACAGTGACTGATTGTGTTCAATACAGCAGGTTTTTTTTTAAAGCTAAATATCAACTATAAATAGTCAGGTCCATCAAAGGGCAGCTGGGAAATATATAGCCACAAGAATTCTGATGACTTGATTCATGTTTTTACTAGACTTCATATGAAGCTCTACATTTATCCAATGAACATTCATTACAGTTCAGTTTGCTACAGATCTCCCTGCAGGTGGAACCATTGCAGTAATCTTCTCCCATCTGTGGAGAATAATCTGGAAATTCATTTTGGAAATCTGAGACATGTACTGTCTTGTAGAAGGTAAATCCAGACACACAAATGCAGGTTTTTGTTCTTTCATTGGAAGAGCTGCAGCTGCTAGGAGCCTGAGCAATCTAACAGCTCTTGTTGCTACCAGCAATGTTGAACTTTTCATATTAGCTTAAAGATGTATTTGATCTTAACAGAATACATTCTTACTTCCCTCCACAAATGCTTTACTAATGTACTAAAGGCTCTTATATACATAGAGAGATGTTCTATAATTTATTTATATATAAACCATTGATACCATTAGTTTTGTAAAACCATCTTCACTAGTCTTGTTCTCCTTACTGTGGTCACATTCAAGTGACACCCTCCAAGTCTCCCTGTCCCATTTTGTCTGCAGTCATGTTAAAGAGGAGATGATTTTTAAGATTTCTAGTTAGCTGTTATGAAGTTGTCTACAGGCATTTTATCACAAATTACCTGGATATTCAGTGATTCTCTGCAACCTTTTTGACCATCATGAAGTTGCCTGTTTTGCTTTCTGGTATCCTTGAACAATCCTACATAGAAGACAGGATGATGTATTTATCTGCCTAGTTCTGTCTTTCTCTCAGTTGTGCTGTCAGCAGAAAACCCATATTCTTTATACTGCAGCATTTGACTTTGTTTGACCCAAAGTAAGAGAAGCTGTAGAGAAGACACATGGAGATTTCCTGGGATACAAAGGTCTCTGAACAACTACAGAGTTCAGGACGGGGCAACTCAACTGGAAAGGTCCAGTAAAGGCTAGTAATAGGATGTGGCAGTTATTGAATATGCTCAGTAACTGTTTCTGAAGCTACATAAGAATTTTTCATTAGGCACAGACAGAAATGCAGCTCACCAATCTAACTTATGGCACTTCTCAGAAAGCACCATGAGTAAAACTGATCCTCCTGAGCCAACCAGCGTTAGCTGTTGGGTCAGGAGGGTGGAAGATTGGCCGCAACTTGAAGCCAATCAAGGAAAGAGGCTGTGGGTCTACAGCCTCTCACCCCTAGCTCCACTCTCCCCCTGCCCCCCCAGCCCTCCCAGCTCAGATGCTCTCAGGATGGGAGAGGGAAAAGGCAGGGGAAGAAGGTCCATTCTGCGGGTTCTCCAGCCATGCTGGAGTTGGGGAGTGAATGGATTGGACCCCCCCCCACCACAATCCACTTGCTTCCCACCACACTCCAGTGTGACTTGGGAACCCTCAGAACAGACCTCTCTCCCCTGCCTTGTCCCCCATTCTATTCTGAAAACATAGCTGGGAGCAGTGCTGGGCTGCATCAGCCAAGGAGTGCTCCCAGCACATGCAAACACAAATTTATGAAGGTGCTCCATTTTGGATCATCTTTATCTGAACCCTCATGTAATGGGGGATCCAGCAGTTTATTGCAGGATCGGGCCATTTTAAAGTGGTCTGCAGCCACACACTTGTGTTTGGTCCTAGCTGTAGACTGCTTTCTGGGGCCACATTGAGTGAAAATGGCCACATTGGTCTGTGCCTATTGTAGCCAATCTGCCTGACTTTTGTCACTCCAGACCCCATCCAAGAATTGTGCTTATTAGTATAGAATTATAGGTAGAAGGTTATAAATATAGGAATTAAAAACCACCCTATGGAAACAAGAGTTGGTTCTTAAACCTCTATACCACTAAACTCCATGCCCTGCTCCAGGTAGTGTGGAGTGGTACCTGGTTTGGAACTACCATTTGTTTATTTGTTGCTTGGGAGTACAGATCTATGCAAGTTTCATGTTCAGTCAGATTTTTCATAACTTTCCCTTACATGGTTTGGCTCCAGTTTTAGTCTGGAGATTTTCTTCCACACTTAAGTACTCTATGGGGAAAATACTTCTGAGGATTCAAGGGCAATATTGCTGCTTGAACCAACAGCATCAGCAGAACTAGAGCTGATTCTTTTAGGGTCAGCAACGTATGCATCAAAAAAATGAACCCACAGACACACAAGCTGACTTTAAGTGTGACTTTCTGTAGCTACACTGAATCACATGGAAACAATAGGAGGAATAAAATAATGCAGAGGGCAACATAAGTATAAAATGAATTTCCCAAATTCAAGCCAAAACAAAATGGTGCTCAAAGCAAACATAAGAAGATCAATTAAGTGGTTGACAAAAATGTTGAGTTTCTCAAGAAATGTGTTGTCAAAGGGTTCACCAAAATCCAACGAAAATTGGATTTAGTGAATTGGTTCACTAGCAAGAAATACATCTGTCAAGGAAACTTTTACCAACTCAGTCACCAGAACCTTTAAGTTTTTAGAAGTCCCAAGGATCTCATGCATTCATCCTCCCATACCTTATTTTTATTCAGGGATTGGCAGATTAAGAGTTTATGAAAGAAAAGAAGGTTGTTATACCTACAGTGTGGAGTAAGATTATCTGGAGTAAGGCCTGCAGAATTTTGCATTCTTTTGCATTCAAAAAAATGTTTAAGTCTATCCCAACTATGCAGCTGGTCCAATAAGAGATATCACCCACAAAAAAAGTATTTACTCCTTAGAAGAAAGAACCTGCATTTTTCAATTCCTAACTGATTTCTTTATTTTCAATGAGCTTTTTCTTGAAATGAACTAGTTGAATTTATCTAAATTTAAGAAAATATTCTCTTTGTATTTGCAGAAGTAGCCTCCACTGTCAGAAGTCAGTTGAGAACTTCAGGAAACTCTGGTTCCAAGTGGTTAGCCAGTGGCTTCTATCATTTCAGGATTATTTACAGAATCACATTAAATAAAAGTTATTTTAGTTTTATAATATTTCATTGGACTTAAAATATTTTTAAGATAATTGATTGTTATGTAACATAACAGTCTTCATTGTTCTAAGTGTCTATATTTAATTTATATGGTCAGGCGACATCCTGAAAATAGGTCATGGAATTCAGAGTGGTACAGTGTGTTCCTGCTTGGCATACTCTATAATCTAAACTGATGCTCAACTTTATGGTTGTGCTCAGTCTGCCCTTAGCATTTCCATGCCTTGGATATGCATCTGCAGTATTCACAGGACATAATGGTTCTTCCTCCCCTTTCTCCCCCTCCTCCCTGCAATCTTGGGTGTTAATTTAGGATAGATTTTTTTTTTTGGATGGGCATTATGCCATAGGAGGAAGTGTCATTTCTTGCCAAGTTTATACCATTCCTTTCCAAGCACAGGGCAAGCTGAATCTCCTCCAAGATAGAAATTCAATCCATTATAGCTCTTGTAAGGATTTCAAAATTTCAAACTCCAGGCTTAAGAATTGTCTTTCTAGAAGTGCAATCTGGAATGCATTGCTTGCTATGCTCAGAGTCTGTCATTTGGCCCTATCTTTTATTAGCTCTGACTCACTAAGAGCTTTTCTCTGGAGCTTATTTGATTAACACTGTTACACATTCTGATTTCATAAGCCAAGCAAACCATCTCACATGTTGGTATTGGTGGTTTAAGCTGGCATAGGAACTGGTCAGTATCCCAGCTGGGAACTGCTATGCTTGTTGAGAGAGAGATATGGAGAAACAGAAAGACAGAGAAAGAGGGGCTGGCTCTAGCAAAAAAAATATTTAAATATTCATTGTTTTTGGAGAGATGTAGTTAGTGAGAGCGCTAAGGGCATATATACATCTTCAAAGAAGTCCACTAAGAAGCACTGTGCACCTGTAGACTGCTTACTAGTGCAGTGTATGTGCTCTAAAGGCCTACTAATGCATACACCCTCCAGTCTCTCCCCTATTCAGTAGTCTCACCTGCCACATCTTGATGTTAAAATTAGTACAGGAGGCTGCACAAAGCATGCTTCTAAAGAGGCAGGTCCTGTCTGGTCCAAGGATTTCCCACCAGCTTTGTTCCAATTTTATTCTTACTGAGCCTTCTAGCCTGGGGCCCACTGTTCAGGGCTACACATTCCTGGCTTAGCTCTGGTCATGCCCCAGGACCTCAGGTTCTAGCACCCGCAATATCTGCTATGTAGGCAGCTAGGTGTCTTGAGTCCTGTTTTTCCCCTGCCACCTCCTGCATTACAGTCTAGTCCAGGCACACTGAGTTGCAAGTCACCCCAAAATATACTTTAACCCTCAGGATTTACAGTCCAGGCAAGCTTGGCCTCATTCAGCCACAGAATACACTCTAGTCCTTTTCTTCCATCCACTCAACACAATTTCAAGTTTGGGATGTCCCCAGTCATCCTTCTTAGTGTCCTCTGCCTCCCCTGTAGTCACAATCCAGCCCTCTGAGGGGAAATGAAAACCACAAAATGCAAGCACCAGTCCCAATTCAAAGAAAGACCCCACATGGTTTGCCACACTGCTTGATGGAAGGCTCCAAGTAGAAAGGAAAAACATAGAAAGTGCCCAGGGTATTTAGCTTACTTCTTATGTAGGTTCCCAGCTTCATTTCACTTGTGGCTGCCTCCTGAGTCCTCTTGCTGCGGTCTGGGCTCTAGTCCTCACATCTCTCAGAGAAGGTACCATTCCCAGCAGCTTCCACAGCCCAACACCTCCCCTGGCCAGAAGCTTGGTCTTATACAGGGCTTCCTGAGTCATGAGACCCCTTTACTTCCTCTTTCTGGATCATCATCAGGGGTCTGGATTTCCTGTTTCTCACAGGAAAATGGAAAAAATGTGGATTTTCCCTTCTGACTGAGAACAATGTGGATTTTTCATTTTAGCAAAAAAACATGGATTTTCTGCTTTTGCAAAGAGCTCTCTTCAGGCTGGCAGAATTCCAGCTTGCAAGGGGCTGGAGGGGAACAGCAAAAGGCTGGTCAGGCAAGGGGCTCAATGTGTATGTGTGTGCTCACACATGCACATGACTACCAGGAAGCCTAGACAGCAGCTGCTGCAGGTAAGTCTGGTGAGGAGGAAGGGAGGAGAGTGGATTGGGGCCCCCATAGGGAGGAAGGGTGGGAAGAAATTGGCTGGGGCTAGGGCTAGGGCTGCAGTGAGGCTGCTGCCCAGCTGGGAGGTACATGAGGCTTGGTGTCTGGGGGTGGAATGTGCATCCGCAGTGCCCCAGTGGTGAGTGGGTTGTTCATCTGGGTTGGGGGGGTGGTTCCCGGCCACTGCGTGCACTCCTGAGGAGCAGGAGGGGCACATGCCCCTCACTGTAGACTCGGGCTCCCCACCCTACTTCCCTCCCTCCAGGGCCTCCACAACCTAGCAGGCAGGACCTAGCATGCCAGGGCAGAGCTGGGCCAGGCAGAGGAGCTCCTTTGCACGGCAAGCCCTGTGCCACCCTGGAGAAGTGCCCCCTGCCCACCTGGCAGCAGCTGGGGTGGTGGCACGGAGTCATGCCCCTTGCTGCTACTGGGCAGGCAGGGGGCACTTTGCCAGGGTGGCGTGGGGCTTGCAGTGGCAAGGAGCTTCCCCCCAACCCCATTCTGCCCTGCTGTGCCAGGTCCCACCCACTGGGCTGCGATGGCCCTGTGGGGAGGACAGCAGGGAGCCTGAGCCTGTAATGGGCAGCCCACAACTGTCCCCCTCCCACAGCCTCCAGTCTTGCCATACCACCTGCAGGGGAGGGGGAATCAGTCTTCATGCAGGGCAGAGGGACTGTGGGTGGGGAGTGAAGGGCCTGGACCTGCATCCTGGTGAGGGAAGGGGGATGGGGGAGCTCCAATAAAAATACCCAAAACCAAATACCAAAATGTATAGTTGTTTAGAATTTATTTTATTATAGTTATCAAGGCACTGGTAGGCTTCCTAATTGTTTTAAATTTGCAAATATATCAATGAAATCTCATGTTCAGTTGATACCTATATATATAGTGGTGTTTCATTTGAATTACAGATTTAGGGTGTTTATCAGAGAATTTATCATTTTTATCAGAGAATTTGCCATTTTTTAAAAGAAAACCAGAATCCCTGGTCATCAGGCTCTGCTTGCATCTGGACCCAGCAGTCATCTTGCTTTAGGTTCCTCTGCCTGTGAGATTGCCTCTGGTGTCACCACAGGGGCACAGCCAGAAGAGCCAAAGAGATGAAATGGAAAGGATTGAAAGGAAAGGGAGGGGAGGGAATCAAAGCCATGTAACCAGGACACCAGAGGTAAGGAAGGGAAAAGGGCCAGGTACCCCTGGCTTCCCTTCTCATTCTAATAAGAGGGTAGGGGCCCTATTACAGCTCCTCAAAAGGATATGATAGAATCCTTAGTGCCACACTGGGCACATGCCCAGAAGTGTGTCTGAGACAAAGGGCTTATGGCAAATACCTAGCACCATACTAACCATAGTTTCATTACATCCTTTCATACTGTAGCATGTTTTTTTCTTCATTTTACCTTTTATCCCACATAGTGTAACAGTGCAGTGTCTTGTTCTGAATTTCCAGTTTCAAGTAACTTCAGCAGATTCTGAATCTGCTTACCCGCTTCTACTATCACTGAGAAAATGCGTATCATCACAGATACTGGGAATTTAAGCAGGCAAGCACCATGCTGTTTTTTCATGTTTTCCTTTAAGAATTTTAGGTACTTTATTCATGCTTGTATCTTTTCCTACCTTTGTTACTAGAAATTCATTAAGTCTTGTGCTTAAGAAATTCCCCTTATTTCTGTCAGAAGCTTCCTATACATCCATGCCCACACAAAGCTCACTGCCCAAATTCGCTGTTGGCTTTGTCCACTCAAGAAGGAACAGCATCTTTCTACCATCTGTACTGTGCCATAAAAGTGAAATTTGGATG
The DNA here is from genome assembly GCF_030867095.1 of Alligator mississippiensis. NCBI lineage: Eukaryota > Metazoa > Chordata > Crocodylia > Alligatoridae > Alligator > Alligator mississippiensis. The sequence goes on from NC_081825.1 coordinate 63,805,291, forward strand.
TATGGATGCATTCAAGTACATACACAAACACATATGGTCTCATCAATTATTTGTAGAGGCTACACTCAGTTGTACTAAACCCTAACAGTATGGGGGTTTGTAGGTAATATAAATACGGTAATTTTAAGAAACACACCATTACTAAATGCTAACATTCAGGAAAAAATGCAGCTGTGTGCACTTTAATTGTGCCTCAGACTCATGCCTATTTTCTAAAGCCCAATGAACACTCAGAATTGTTTGAAAAATGAGAAGTAGAAAAACCCCAGAAAAGGATATTTGAAAAGGAGACTCAAAGTTCCAAGTTAATTAATTTCTGTTTGTCTCCAGTGCTCTATAGCTGTCCCTGTACATAGAATATGGATATTTTCTAGCCTCCTAGGACCTAAGGTTAAATGGCTCTGTCTCTACTGGAACACTGACTTATTCAGTGCATTATAAGTAATTATTTTACCGAAATTTAACATTTACACAATTAGCAGAAACACCCAGCAATAATATTACTGAAGGCAAGAAAAACAAAAGCCCACCAAAAATATGAGCTGGGCTTCCTTTCCTGCACCTCAAAAATAAAAGGGAAAGGCTAGTAAAGAGTGAATTGTTATAAACCATTAACCCCTTAGTATTCATAAGCCACCCAGCTATCATGCTTATTTTATTAGGCCTTGGTAAAGGTATCTTGTAGGTAGTAAGGAAAAGAATGGATTAATAGTTTGAAAAATACACCAATAGCCCAGTAACATATCGTATATGCCCACAATCTTACCAGTTTGCACGCACCAACATTTGAATGTAAACATGTAAGATGAATGAACAGGAATCCTGTTGTGATTTCTGCATGTATGAATTTGTGCTTTCTTTCTATGGATGTATCCTTACTACAGGAGTGTACATTTACCCTAGCTGAAACTGAAAAACTATTATTCACATTTACATATTGAAAATTAATCCCTGTACCTAAAAGCTTATACTCTAAACAGAAAATGTAGAGAAACATAAGCCTGTTTAAAAAAAATGACATACTGAAACATGGAAAGTAGGGGGAAACAATATATATTTTGGTTCAGTGCCCAAACTGAAAAAAATGCAAGTTTGTATTGATTCAAAATACTTTTTTATTTGTTTTTTCTGGTCAAAAGAATATTTTCAGGCCAAAAATAAATGTTTAGTTCAACCTGAAAAAGAAATATTTTATTTTAGGGCATTTGTAAGAGAAGCCAAGAAAACAAAAGGCTAGATTCACTTGACTTCTAAAAGAGAAAGTGATACCCATTTTACCCAATATCCCTGTTGTTAGATTAGTCTTCTCAGTTATGGCCCAGGATTAATTTCCTCCTTTGCCTGTTCTCCCACCTCCCTTGTGAATGCCCTAAGGTGCATGCCATAAAATATTCTGGCATACAGTGTTCTCAGTTTCTCCTACTGACATGGTTTTGCTTGGTGTAAATGCCTAACCATTGGAAAGACAGACCATCTCTGTGTCTAATCCAGTGATTCAACACAAGGGTGTTAGGGCACCCTGGGGTGCCACCAGATTTTCTGAAGTGTGCCATGAGATGTGAGGAAATAAATGAGCTGTGAGAAGATAAAATAAGATAAGCAGATAAGCTTGTCCTTTCCTAGATGGTCTCCCCACCCACAAATGCCCAACTCCTGTGTAAAGAGGTAAGCACTGTAATATATGAGTTTTTGGAATACGGTGCCAGTCACTTCACAAAAATTATGGAGGGGTGTCTTAATTCTAAAAAAGGTATAGAACCACTGGTCTAACCACTTGGATCTATTATTCTTACTCTTTCTTTCTTGCTCAATAACAATATAAGTATCTTATGCAAACTGGAAGAGCATTAGAAGGAAAGCTTGGGTGCCTATACGTAAGCCAAGAGGCTGCTCCGAAACACTGCAATTACAGTGCGTCAGAGCAGACTCAATTAACTGAGTTTGCTGGAGTGTGGCAGTTACTGTGCTCCAGCCAGCCTCTGTAACTTGTGTATCAGTGTCCCCATGCTTCAAAATGGTGGCAGGGATAAGCTTTAGATAAAGCACCCCCATGTCCATTTTGAAGTGCAGAGTTGCTGATATATGAGACACTCCAGGTACTTTAATTAGAGTGGCTTCTGGAGCCACTCTAATTAAAGCACCCCTCTCCCCCTCCAGAGAGCATGTGTAAAAGGGCCCATTGAAACCAATACCCCCTAGTATACTCTTAAATGTCAAGTCATCAAGGATTGCAGGTTCAAAGATCTTCAAAAAGCATACTGAATGCAACTGGCTTTACATCATCCTCAAAAAACATTCTATTGAGTAAAGAGCAGCCGGATTTCTTTCCCATAGTTTTCTGAATCAATTAAAATTGACTTAAGATCTGTTCTACCTCAAATTCAAGGGTTTCAGAAATATCAAAACATCTGACATGTCCTAAATGCTTCAATTTCACTCCAAAATTGCATTTCTTAGTAAATAAATGTGTTGAAAAAAAGTTACCTACATCCAACAGAGAAATTAAGTGATTTGGCAAAACTGAATAAGAAAGGTCTTACAGAGCCAGACACTGAACTCATCTTCTGAATCTGAGTCTAGTGCCTCAGTTCAAACCCCATCTTTCTTCCATGGAGGGTCTTTAAAAAATGTGCCCTTGTTCAGGAATTCTCTAAAGTAACAGTTAGTTTTGTTTCACTTAGGGTCCAGCATATATCAAATTGCAGTTGCAATATTTTGTTTTATGTTCTCATTTCAACCTTTTAAATCAAAATCCAGCAATCATTTTTTACTCTAGAGTCAATATCGAGAATGAATAAAAATCTATTTTAACTTCAAGTTCTTAAATGGCATATAATTTTGTTTCCAGGGAAACTAGATTTTTTTTTCTAGTGAAGGCAATGCCAAAAAGGAAGAGGATAAAAAAGAGAAAGCAGGTGCAGAAACCATCACACTCACTGTCTTTTTGGATAAAATATACATGTACAAATGCCTCTTTGGTTGTCTCTTCTCTACCCCATTCAGGTGTTAGCAACACCATTTCCATTGTAGTCATTTACTGGAGTCACTTTTTGTGTTACTGTATCAAGCAGTGAGGTAATCAGAAAACAGACACTATTGTTCTCCATGGCAAATCAAACTAAAGGTTAAAACAATTACCAATACCATGATAGATCCAAGTTTGCTCTCAGTTACAACATTGCAAACTTAGCATAACTTCAGAGATTTAAATAGATATACTCTAGTCACACATTTCAGCCATGTAAATTTTGCTTCTCAGGGGCATATCCTTTATTAGTGCAAATGTATGTATCTATCCTGACTTGCATCAGCTGAAAGCTAGCTCCTGAACCTCTTTCTCTCTTACACGAGGCTAACTGCTAATACCTGAAGACAAAAATAAGATGTTTTATTCTGTCACTAATTCCATTGTACTGGAAATCAAGGAAAAAGAAATACAGATACTGTAAACTTGACTTCAACAGAACTAAACTTATTTATACCAACTAGTGTAAGGCACCAGGGCATAGGCAGCAGCTCAATTGTTAGGACTGAAACCCAGAACCAGGATACAAATAGAGGACCAGAAGCCAAAGTCAGCAGCCAGGACACAAGCTGATGGTCAGAATCCCAAAATAAGAGCCAAAACTAAAATAAGAGGTCTGGAGGGATGCTTCAAGCAAAAGCTACAGGTTTCTATGTTGACTAGTTTTGGAGCATCTGCAGATGATGCCCTATATACCACAGGAGCCAGTCCCACAAGACAATCACATAACAACCCAGCTGACAGGGATTGCTGATCTGGCAATTGCCCAGAGGCCTCAGCTTGGAAGAACTCTTGCCCATGTTCATGGCTACTAAGCAGCAGCCTTAACATCTGAGAAATATTCCTACTGAGATTAAACATCCCACTTGGATTAAATTGTTTGGAACTATTCAAATTCTTCCATCACACTCAGTGTAAAATGACATCAAAATGGTAACATGAACAATGTTATTTCCAAATGCAGCCATCTTCAGGAAGATCCTAATGATTATTTTACTACAGGCAACATATGTTCTTGCCTCCTTATTCTGCTGTTAGTGTTCACCATACTTACATATGTAATGTCATTCAAATGCATACTACTGTTAATGATCACTTTTAACTCAACAGAAAACAACTTATGCACAAGATTTAACCTTGAAGAGGAAGTCATAGTATAACTTTTGTACTTATAATGAAAGGCTTGACAACTATGTTTCTGACATTTTAGTCATAGTTACTGAATCCAGTAATCAGTCAAGCCAAGCATCCTCATCATTAGTGGTACAAAAAGTAAGCATTCATCAGGTTGTCCTTATTGTTATTCCTTTATCTGCTTTAGTCTGTGAGTTTTCTTTAAAACATTTTGGCTTGCATTGCAAAATAAGTGGGGAAAATATTACCTTCTATCTTAGATGGCAAGAGCCATAGTTATATCTTATCATGTAGACCATAGCTCTGGCTACTGGCAAAGTTAGTGCTTGAATAAGCAAGTGCAACTCCAAAGAAGTTTCTGGCATTTGGGGTTGATGCAGGCATGTGGGTGTCTCTTTGAATACCACACAGAAATGGACACACATCTCCAAGCTTCATCCTTCTTTCTGGAATACAGCCTGAAAATAATAATTAATTAGGGTCTGGTCATTTGAAGGCTCATAAATTAGATACCAGGCTCAAGTTCCTCTTCCCAGTTAAGCTTGAGCTCCTGGGCTATTTGCACTTCTGGAGGCTTGCTTCCTCTCACAAATTCCTAAGAAACCTCTTTGACAAAATAGCTTTTTAGATGGGAAAAAAATAAGTTTTCTCTTTTTTTTCTTTTTTCTTTTTTTTTTTGGGGGGGGGGGAGTTAAGAACTGTAAAGAAAAAGCCAATGGGAGGAAACCTGTATGTAGCTCCCCTCTACCTGCAGAGATGAAACAGTGTACTATACCTGTTCATTCCAGGCCAGAGGCTGACGATTCCAATCAAGACAGTTTACATGTAATAGTATTAGTAAAGAGAGTAAATGCTGCCATAAGGCCTTAAAACATTTGGGTTGTCAGTTTAAAACTGGGTAGCCCTTTGGCTTCCACATGGCCCCCTCTACAGGTTTCATAGATTTCATAGATATTCGGGGGTGGAAGGAACCTCATGAGATCATTGGGTCCAGCCCCCACCCCCTGTAGGCAGGAAGTCAGCTGGGATCAAGTGACCCCAACAAGAAATATATCCACCTGTTTTCTGAAAGGGTCCAGAGTAGGTGCTTGCACTACCTCTGGGGGGAGTTTGTTTCAGACTGTGGACACACGCACCATAAATAAATTTTTTCTTATGTCTAGTCTAAATCATCCTTCTTGGAGTTTCTGGCTGTTAGACCTTGCTACCCCTTGGGGAGCTCTGGTGAACAGGTGTTCTCCTGGGTCCTGATGTACCCATCTTATGTAATTGTAGGCTGCCACCAAGTCCCCCCTGAGCCTTCTCTTTTCCAGACTGAAGAGTCCCAAGTCCTTCAGCCTCTCCTCATATGGCCTTCCCTCCAGGCCTTGGATCATATGAGTGGCTCTCCTCTGGACTCTCTCAAACTTCTCCACATCCTTCCTGAGGTGCGGGGGCCAATACTGGGCACAGTACTCCAGCTGCGGTTTCACCAAGGCTGAGTAAAGTGGGAGGATGTCTTACCTGGTTTTGCTTGAGATGCATCAGTGGATGTACGACAGAGTTTGGTTTGCTTTGCCAGCCACAGCATCGTATTGGTGGCTCATATTAATCTTGTGGTCAATCAAGACTCCCAAGACCCTTTCGGTCATGGTGCTAGCAAGCATAGCACTGCTGAGCCTGTAAGTATGTTGAGGGTTCTTCCTACCGAGATGCAGCACCTTACACTTCTCTACATTGAAGGCCATCAGGTTTTGGTCAGCTCACCTTGAGAGCGTGTCCAAATAAACCTATATCCCCAGCCTATCCTGAAGTGTGACCACCCACCCCCATAATTTATCATTCCCAAACTTTGCCAGTTCACATCTGACTCCCAAATCCAGATCATTGATGAAGATGTTAAAGAATACCAGCCCAAGTATCAAGCCCTGAGGGACTCCACTGGTCACCCTGGGCCACACTGATTTGCTCCCCTCAACTAGTACTCTTTGGGTCTGACCCTGTAGCCAGTTGCCTAGGCATCGGACTGTATGATGATCAAGGCAACAGTTCCCCAGTTTAACCTTGAGGACATAATGGGGAACTAGGTCAAAGACTTTCTTGAAATCCAGATATATAACATCCACATCATCTCCTTTGTCCAGGGCACATGTTACCTGGTCAAAGAAGAAGATGAGGTTGGTCAGGCAATTGTATTTTTTCTGCAATTAACATATTAATCCCAGCATAAGTAGGAAGGGCATTACATATTAATCGGCTATAAGGGGTCATAAAATGGGAAACCAGCCATAAAAAATGTTTCACACAATGTAGAATATTTTTATGGCTCGTGTCTATGGTGCCTTAAACTTAAGTTGTGCCTGGGCCTGACAATCAGCTGAAAGGGTAGTGGGAAGCCCAAGGACTTCCCTGATGGGGACTTTAAAATATGCAGGTTTAAAGTCAGTAACAGAGAAGCCTTTGTCTCCACACACAGGAAACCTCTGTTCCTTTGCACCTAGTAACCCAGCCAGAGCTGCCAGGCATGGGGTTTGGCATATATCAGCACTGACTGGACAGTCCCATGTCTGGTTCACCAGGGTTGTCTAGGAAAGGCTGACAATCAGCTGACATGAGTCTCAAACTGGCCCTGATGAAGTCCAAAAGCCAATAATCAGCTGATTGTTGGTCCCAGCCAAGCACTTGACTTTCAGTACTAGGAACATGATCCCAGATTCCCCCTTCACTAGCAAGTAGAAAGGGCATGACAGGTATCTGATCCTCAGTCCAAAAATCACATGTGGCATGACAGGAGACACAATTGCTGGGATCAGGCATCAGCTCCCATAGTACCTTCAAATGAACATGTGCCAGGAGTCTTAATTTCATGCCATGGAAGGAAAGGAGTATTTGGCCAAAGCTGCTCATGCCCCTATGACTCCTCATGAGACAGAAAAAATAGGTTGGGGAATAAATACTTCCTCCTCTAAAAAAAGGAAGGTATGACTAAAAACGAAGATTATACATTTCAAAAGCCTCAGTTTGTCTGATCTGTTGATTCACTTTCCCATCAGCTTATCTCATCTCTGTGGTTTGGCATAAATAAGCAAAAATAATGTTCAAAAAGTGCTTCCAAGGGTCCGGCTGATTTCTTGGCTGAATCAGCAGAGCAGGTGGGATCTAATTTCAGGCGCTTATTGTGGCCTTGTATAGCATAGAAACCATAAAATGATTTGATGTGAAAAAGAAGGTTAAAGGAAGCACTGCAGTGAGCACTATTCTTTGCTACAATTTTCAATGCTTTTTCCAAATAAAAATCACCATTTATATTAATTTTATCAATATTTGCTGTAACTATAAATGAAATAGTTAACAAACTAAAGCCTTCTTTTGAAATTACCATTAGCTCTGAAGAATGTGGAAAAGGTTGTGAAACCTTTGTCTAGTGATTTTGAAACCTGCTTCTCAGAAATTGAATTGTATCTTGTCATACACAACATGGAAAATAGGTTCTGTATAACATGCTTTGAAAGGACATATGTAGTATGATGGAACATGATTTAGTAATTTCTTAATTGAACAGAATAAGAAATGAAATGCAGAAAACATCTACTGAGATCTTGTAGATTTTGTTTACAATACAATAGACCAGATTCTTCTCTGGACATGAGATGCTTTTGATGTGCTAGGGGTAGAGGTAATATGATTTGGTTTTAGTGTTAACCCTAAACTTGCTGATTCAGTACCTAAAATGACATGGAGCATCCAGAGTGCTAGTCCATATTTTGCTGAATATCTCAGATTTTCTGTGGCTGGGATTAAAGGAGTGCAACAATGCAATGCTCATGGCCCATTTCCAGCCTAGCACAGCCCAATATATTCCTGATTCTGGGGCCAAAAACAGGATAGTTGCATGCAGCTTTCTCTTTCCTTCCTGTGACAAGACTGACTCCTGAGGATGTCCATAACACCTCCTATTGGTGGAACTACCTATCTCCCTCAGCTCTCTAGGGTAAATTCCTCATTGTCCCACCTGCCACACCTTGATAGCTATAGTATTTTACATTGGGAGGCTGTTCTCTGAAGTCCCTGAGTGTATGTCCCTGAATCACTCGTGGCCTAGCTGATTGGGTGCAATTGGCCCTATCTATGCCCTCAGGTACTAAGTGGCCTTAGGATGTTAATTATGGCCACCAGCCACCCCCATAGCAGTGCCTATCCCTTACAAATATCATTCCATCATTGTTTTTCATGGGTTTTCCCAGCCACATCCTAAGGCACTAATCTCACACTCTCTGCCCCTCAGGCACTAATCCCTTTGTCCAAACCTCAGCCTTCCTCCAGCCTTGTCTCCTTTTCTCTCACTGGGACCTTCAGACCTGGCCCATTGTCTCAAGTTTTGGCACCCTGGTCACAATCCCACTATGCCTTGGCCCCAAGCAGGGTTTAAAACAGAGCATACTCTTGGCATTCTGCTGCGTGGCCTCCAAACCTCTCCCATAGTCACAACTCAGTCCTCCAGTTACACACAAAATACAATACATAATTCTAAAGAAAGCTATATAATACAGTCTCCACTCAGTCCTCCAAGGAGGCCAGTAGAGCTCTTTCCTCCTGCATGGTCAGGGCCCATCTGAGCATCTGGCCCTAGGGTCACAACTGTATGCCTTATTTGCCCTCCCCTTCCATCATATGAGGGGAATTAGGTTGTTTAGTTTAGAGAAGAGAAAATGGGGGGGGAGGGGGCGGGGAGTGGGAAGAATTTAATAACAGCCTTCAACTACCTGAAGGGTGGTTACAACGAGGATGGGGCTAGACTGTTCTCAGTGGTGACAGAACAAGGAGAATTGGTCTCTTGTTGCACTAAAGAAAGTTTGGGTTAGATATTAGGAAAAACTTTCCCACTAGGAGGGTAGTAACACATTGGAACAGGTTACCTAGAAAGGCTGTGGGATTTCCATCCTTGCAGGTTTTTAAGACCCAGCTCAATGACATTTTGCTGGGATTATATAGCTACGGATGGTCCTACTTTGAGTAGGGGGTTGGACTAGATGATATCCTGAGGTCCTTTCCAACCCTAAGTTTTTATGATTCTTTGATTTGATCTATGTCTGGGCATAACAGGGCCCAAATGCTGCTAATCATCTCCATTCAGAAGCCCCACTTGCCACTTTCTGCAGGCTGAGCCCTTTTCAAGTTGTTTGCCACTCTGTGTAAAAGTCTGTACCATGTAGCCTTTTCCCCTATAAGCTGCTGTTCCTCAGCCCATCTACTATAATCTGCTCCTGCTTCCTCCCAGTAGCAGTAGTAGGGGTCTCCTGCTGCACTGCCGTGTCATTGATAGAAATATCTATGCAATAGATACTTCCAGTAACATGTTCTAGACCTTCTTTCCATCTCTCCAGATACACAAAGCAACTTTAACTTGGACCAGGCCCAACATCGTTAGCAAGGTCTCAGAGAGGTATTTAAAGCTTATGAATTGCCAAGATAATAACATTTAAATACAAGAGAAGAGTCATATATAGACCACATTCTCTGATCTGTAAAATGGAATATACCACTGCAAGAGTTCAAGGATGTTTAAAATGTTTGGCTGCAGAGATTTTTGTTTCTATAAATTATCCCAACAATTGATCAGAACTTTCTGTCAGTATAATTTTAACTTCTCAGCTGTTCCAGGGACAGTTCTGTTCACTACCCCTTCCTTAATGAAGAAACCTGGTTTAAGGATCAAGTCCCTAAGGTGTGGGAGGTGTTTCCACTTCTAGTATTATAAATTAAAGGAAATGGCACATGTTTGTAAGTCCAGGGGGAAAAGATATGTATTAATCTCATCCCTCTATCAGTTTGCCTTGGTGGTGCAAAAAGCCCAGAGAATAAGGCTCTGAAAGTATGCCTGGAAGTCATCCTTTAAAAAAAAACAACCCATGTTGAGATTCACTCACTGGAAAATTCAACAGTTAACATTTCCCCTGTTTGGCAATATCATTATCAAACTGGCAACATGCCCTGGAAGAAACTATATCCAAAAGTTCTTTAGCTGAAGAATGAATAATAGAATGAATAATATGAATTTTTGTTAGTGGGTTTTTTGTTTTGCAAATACTGACAAAATGCCTATTTTGGTATTAAGGATAAGGATTTTTTTCTTTTTGTTACACAGGGAAAAATTAGAAACAACTTTGCAATTTTTTAATCGATATTCCAACATTTAAAATATCATTCTGTAGAGACATATGAAACATACAATTCTATTGCATTGCAATGGAGGTTGTTAACTTGGTTTCCCTCTTTTTTTGGTCCTGTGTGTTTATCTTCTATGAACTGTACAATACAATTGAATTGTAAAAGAGCTATATTTGGTCAAATACTACAGGTAATATTACTTGTGATTTTTCTTTAGACATTTTTTTCCCCAAGATATTCCTAAATGTGGTAGAGTTTTTAAAAAAGAGGGAAATTATTTTGAATCTGTTTGTAAATCTACAAATTATATTTCACTGTTGCTATGAACATAGCTTTATTCTGTTTGCACTCCTGTGAATGAATAAGTTTTTGTTTCGGAAAGGATCTTTTACCCAAGAAAATACTGACAAGCTATGGGGAGAAGTGGACACGCTGGAGGGCAGGGAACAGCTGGAAGCAGACCTGGACAGGTTGGACAAGTGGGCAGAAAACAACAGAATGCAATTCAACAAGGAGAAATGCAAAGTGTTGCACCTACGGAGGAAAAATGTCCAGCACACCTACTGCCTAGGAAATGACCTGCTGGGTGGCACAGAAGTGGAAAGGGATCTTGGAGTCCTTGTTGACTCCAAGATGAACATGAGTCGGCAGTGTGACGAAGCCATCAGAAAAGCTAATGGCACTTTATCGTGCATCAGCCGATGCATGACGAATAGATCCAAAGAGGTGATACTTCCCCTCTATCGGGCGCTGGTCAGACCGCAGTTGGAGTACTGCGTGCAATTCTGGGCACCGCACTTCAAGAGGGATGCGGATAACCTGGAGAGGGTCCAGAGAAGGGCCACTCATATGGTTAAGGGCTTGCAGACCAAGCCCTACGAGGAGAGACTAGAGAACCTGGACCTTTTCAGCCTCCACAAGAGAAGGTTGAGAGGCAACCTTGTGGCTGCCTATAAGTTCATCACGGGGGTACAGAAGGGAATTGGTGAGGTTTTATTCACCAAGGCGACCCCGGGGGTTACATGAAATAATGGCCACAAGCTAGCAGAGAGCAGATTTAGATTGGACATTAGGAAGAACTTCTTCACAGTTCGAGTGCCCAAGGTCTGGAACAGGCTCCCAAGGGAGGTTGTGCTCTCCCCTACCCTGGGGGTCTTCAAGAGGAGGTTAGATAAGCATCTAGCTGGGGTCATCTAGACCCAGCACTCTTTCCTGCCTATGCAGGGGGTCGGACTCGATGATCTATTGAGGTCCCTTCCGACCCTAACATCTATGAATCTATGAATCTATGAATGTGCGGTTTCATGCCATGGCTGCTCACCCAGTCACCTTCATAATTTGTATTTGTAGGAGTTAAAAGTGTGAGAATGAGAAAAACTAAAAAATGTGAAAATGTGTTTTTAATAAACACAGGTGAGAGGCACTGAAGGGGATAAAGAGAAGAAATGTCTCATTAATGAAGACATGTGTTGCAACCTCAGACTGTACAGCAAGACAGTTGGAGGATAGCCAAATATTGAGGTAAGGGAAATTATCTTCCAGAAGCTCCATATGGGATTGTTTACTTAAGATAGCAGTTCCCCAAATGACCCAGTCAGGCACCTACAATGAACAATTAATGAAATATGATGAATGGCGCTATATGTCAGTGGTTCTCAACCTTTTTGGACTCAAGGCACCCCTCATTGGACTCAAGGGCCCCTCCATCATGTTTGAAAATTGAGTAGCACCAAATTTCAAAAAACAATGTATCTATTACAGTTCTTATCTCCTTGCAGGGGCGTCCAGGCACTGGGGGTGAGGGATGAGACAAATCTGAGCCTGCACTTATCTGTTTAGCTAATCTCATCACAGTTCCCAACACCCTTCAGATTATCTGGTGGCATCCAAGGGTGGTCCATCACCCTGGCTGAGAATCATTATGTGTCCAAACTCCTTATGAATAAGTGAGCATGTGTATATGTGTAATGGGGAACCAGCAGCTTCCATTATTTTAAGGGAGAAGCAGTCGCGGAGAGGCCCCAAGGTAGGGGGAAACACTGCCAGTTATGGCTTGGCTGTGAGAAATATGCAGCCAGGGTTACAAGTGCCTATTGCTAGGCTAGTGTCCCAGCAATGGGACACAGCCCTGCTTGGACAGTTGGTGTACTGCTAAGGCAGCAAGAGTAGCAGTCATAGGCTGCCCTGAAAGCTAGTCATCAGGCCTGAAGTGGAAACCCCTGTGTGTGGCTAGGGAGTTATCTGACCAGAAGTGGCAGGGCTTAGGAGGCATATAAACCCAGGGCCTAAGCTAGAGCAGGCAGTCTGGCCCTGCAGGTGTCAGGGAGAGGAGCTCCTGAGCAGGATGGGACTGCCTGGCACCTGAGCTGCACTGAAGACTGCAAGTAAGAGGTTTATAGCTGGCAGGGAGAAGGACCCAGTGTGGGCACATTTTATTTATGGCCAGTGGATGTGGTTTTGCTTAGGCTTCAGACTGGGTGTGGCTATAAGGGGTGATGAGGAGAGCACAGAGGGACTTCATAGGATGCACTGAGATTTAAGCCTGAGGGGCATATCCCATAAAAATTGGTGCCTGAGGGCCACATGTGACCATAGAGCTATGCCAGGGGCTGGGGCTCAAGAGCAGGCAGACAGAAAGCTAAGAGGGATGCAACCAGGGACAGGGGCTTACAGCCAGAGAGGAGCCCAAACAGGGTAAAGGCCCACAGCCCAAGAGGGGCAAAGCTAGGGCTAGGAATCCCTAAGTCCTAGAGGGGTGAGACAAGGGCTGGAGCCTGGAAGCCAGGTCTAGGACAGTGGACCTAGGCTGGCAGGGGCCAAAGCTGGGAATGTAGAAGCCCCAACAAGATCATGGAGGCCTGAAGTGATAACTGGTAACATCTGCAAGGTATGGATATAGCTGTAAGATGTAGGGCATAGTGGAAGGAGGTCACAAATGGCCCTTAAGGCAGCAGGTACTCTGGGGCATGGATGGGTCAGGAGGGCCTACTTAGCACTTAAGGGGAAGGACTGGATCCATCAGGGTCAAGGAGAGACCTGGAGGCAGGAGGTCAGTTAAGAGCTCTTTCTGGGACCCTAAGGCAGCTTCCTTTTTACAAATCAACTAAGCACATCAAGGGATGGCAGGTGAGAAGAGGGAGGGTACACAGGGAGCCTGAGTAGGTCTGGAGCACATAGCCATGAGCAGGCATCATGAGCGGGCACTCCTGGGGGGCTTGAACCTACTACAATATGACATTGATATTCATTATAATGATCACCACAGACAATGGTGACATCTGTAAGATGGAAAAAATAAATCAGGACCTCCAGAAGGTGACTGCACCCTTTACAAATAAGACTATACACCCACAAACAATTACTTTTTGACAATGTGTGTGGAGGGGGGTGGGGAGGTACCTTGTGCATAGTGACTCTTAATTGTCTTATTGTTTCTTCTTTAATCAGGGAGGAATGAAGGTAACTTTAAATCCAGAGAACTAAATATATTATCTATTACGAGGCAAAAAAGGAAACATTTTTTAAAGCAAAACTATTGATACTAACATTTCTCCAAGATCTACTTTGTTGACATTTAGAACTTGTAAGAACATATGTAGAAATAACAATGTCAACTGGTTTACAATAATGTTATACCACCCATTTTATGAAAGAAAAGGAAAACATCAAGTTTCTGCTAAGAAAAATTAAGGTCCCAGTCCTCAGGTCTAGTTATGCTATACTTTGGCCCCAGTTGGCCAAAATTTATGCTTCTCTAATACCAGTAGCTTTGATGCTTAAATTGGAGCAGCTGTAGGGTATATTTTGATTTATTAAACTCGAGTTGAAGGTACTTGGAGGATCACTGAAGCCTAATACATCGATACATTCCCCATGTGTTATCTACATCAAAGGAACTGAGACGAAATGGGATAGGGTCATATATGACCACTTGGTGTTACTAAAGGGTTCAACTGCATTATGGGAATCCTCAGCAGACAACTTAGAATGAATGTCAAGTTGCTTTGTCTGCTTACAGTTGTGCAAAACAACCTTATCAAAGATAACAAAGGTAACATGGTAGTTAACCACATGTCAGCATGCTGCTACACTTCCAACCTTGTTAGTCATATATTAATTTCAAAAGAAGCTTCCAGAAGTTTACAATTAGAATCCAGCCTAACTTTTCTCCCATGATTATGTTCACAGCTAGTAAAAGGGCAAACATCTGTCTTTTGATCTCCTTAAACTTCTTATTTAGGAGGATAAGATTAACTTGATAGAGATGGAGCCAGAAAGTTTAGTTGAAAACTTCCAAAAAGTTACCAAAAAGATATTTTTTTCATGAAAAATTGTCAAGACTATTGCTATTTTCCATTTTCTACCATTTTTCTACATATAGTGTTATACCACTATATGCTAGTATAACAGTCCAGGTGGCTGCACACCTTTCCTTAAATATAATCCACTTTTTTTTTAAAGCATTTAACATGACTAACACATTGTACTTCCATATTTCACAGTTCACACTGAACTTTTATCTACACATGCCCAGATCTGGCATCCAGCACACTGTAAAATAGAATTTCTGTTACTTTTATTCACTACATTGTCAAATACAGTTGACTGGTAAGGGTCATCTTTGACTGCCCTGTGAGTTTTTGCAGTGTCAGTTCTCTTGTATGTGACTTCTCCAATACTGTCATGGAGTTTACCCACTCTGGTATTATTTATTTTCTCAGTTATCCATGTTTTCCCATGTGTATATGCAATTTATTCAGATTTTACCATGGAAAGCAGAGCCTTTTTTCTCCATAAAAGGGATTATAAGAAGTATGGTGGCCTTTAAATTTATGTTCTTCTTCAAAAAAAAGCTATAATCTACAAAATTCATCTATGTTTTTGTTTTGTTTTTGTCCTTTTGATACCAGTCATCAGTGCCATGGAATTATGTTACTACTGTTAATACCAAATTGATTAACCAAAGAGCTGGGTACACTTTCATATCAGCTATTGGAAGTATTTCTATGTTGACAATGCAAAACTTTAGATGGTTTGTATACTTACTATGCTCATGCATAACACTGTACATAACTTGACCTCTTATGTCACCTACAGACCAAACATTTTCTTAGGCAATTGTTAAGAATTTTGAGACGTGTTCATGCACTCAAACAAATATGAATATTGTTTTGAATTATGCATCATTCTCCCATTTAAATGTAGCCTAGTAATATTTCTCTCTGTGTGTTCTCTGACTGTGTGTTGACTAAATGAGAGGCATGTGTGCACAACACTTAAAGTGAACTAAATTCTTTTGCTCCACTTTTATGGTGTCAGTGTTTGCACACCTCAGCGGCATATTGCACATTAATTCCAGCCACTGTAGGAAATTTGGCAGTGCAATGCACCTTAAATGACTTGGGGGCATGCTTTATATGACTTGGGGGCACAGCAAACTAAAACTCCTTCAAGGAGTTTACTGCCCTTACAGGTGCGGAGTGAAGCACTGAGCTCTGTGCAGCTCCATGGCTCTGCAGACAGCCTGACAACAGCCCAGGAAAGCAGCTGCACCCAAGAAAAGTGGCAAGCCTGATCTTCCCCCTGCCTCCTCCTCCCCCCCCACCCCCCGGAGCCTGCCTGCCTGTCTGCCTGAGCTGCGTGGGGGCCCAGTGCTTCCCTCTGCAGCTGCGGTGCCCCTTGGGACTGCCCAAGCTGGGTGCCTGCAGGACCGCCCAAGCCAGGTGCCCCTCCCCACCCCCTACAGCCCAGGGACTCTTCCACCCACCAGCAGCTCGCCCTACCCTCTCCACTGGAGCGGCAGGTAAGTCAGCAGGGTGTGTGCACAACATGGGGGTTTAATCAGCCCTAAATTGAAGCGATGTTTTTTAAAACCCACCACTTCAATTTAGGGCCCCTGTTTGGCCTACACATGCCCTTAGAGAATAATGTCTGGATCTGATTAATGAGGGGGATTTTGGTGTTTATTTGTTCGTTTGTTTTGTTTGTTTGTTTTCTGAAACAGTTGCTGTTTCTGAGTCTGTGCAGATGACTCCCTTCCACATATGCATCATTTGTTCTCCACTGGAGTTTCTTGTCCATACCTTATTCTTTTGAACTTTTTTTAACATTCCTTTATTTATAATTACTTAGACTGGTATGACAGCCAAAGTGATATAGGCATATTACAGTCAATAAGGTAAACAAAGAAAATCTCACGCAATCAATTAATTTCAAACATTGCAGTTTTAAATAAAACATTAAATAGAGCTTTCAGGTTGAGAAGGTCAGAAGTATTTGCTTTTGAGACACTGTGGAAAGAAGGGCTGCAAAGCAGGGAATGTAGAAAGCAGGACAGCTAAATAAAGGAATGGCCCTTCATTGCTCAATATGGACCCCCTGGCATAGAATCCAGAGAAGATTGATCTAGGTTCCTTTATTGTTTCTCCCCCAGAAAAGAAGAACTGAAAGGTCTGAACTGAAAGACAGAATGGGGAGAATCTGAATGCTGGCTAAACAACCTTCTAGATTTTGTAATTTGTTGTCCTAATAGGGTAAAAAACTGGTAAATACTGAGCAGGTTGTGGATGAGCTGAAAAAATCTCAAATGCCTGAGCACCAGGTGGTGGAGGGAAGCCACAGATGCTAACAGAGTCCTTTCCCAGAGACTAATGGACTCCAGTGGAATCCAAACCCTACCCATTAACTCTCCTCCCCAACCCCAACATTCCCTATTTGGGAATGCTAGCACAATTTGCTAGTATTCTGAATGATTTCATATACCAGCTTATTAATACTTATAGGCCTTAGTCCATCTGTCTGGCTGTCCATAACGCTCTTGGAGCACTCTGATTGGTTAGTGAAACAGCCAATCAGAGTGTGGAGTGCTGCCATGATGGCAGGGATGGAACGGGGGTAGGGGGAGAGGCCAGCGGTGCTCACCTTGCCCCTCTCTGCTACATCCCCACCATCATGGCGGTGCTCCGCCACCTCCAAGGAGCAGGGCAGAGGTGGGAGGGGGTGAGGACAGTGGTGTTGGAGGCAGCATTAGATGTTGGCAGAGGGGGACAGCAGGGCAACTTCCCCCTGCTGCACTCCTGGGAAATGGCGGCAGCGTGGAGTGGTGGGTGGCTGACAGACAATTTGCTAGTATATTATAAAACCATGAACATGAACCAGATTTGACATGGGGGGGGGGAAGGGGAGGAGGATACTAGTTCCATTTAGCTGTATTCAAGAACCTCTAAGACTTCATAACAGAAAAAGTATTCACCTTAACTACTATTTTGTCAGATCTGACACATCCTGTATATGGATCAGATCCACTCCTGGCTTTTGCCTATAGAAATGTTAAATAATTTGGTCTCAATTGTTATTGTCCTTGTCAGTCTATTAGTCAAATATCACAGTGCTACATTGGGGTAAGTCACGTTAAGCCCATAACTTCATGCCTGTGTGTCAAGTGTACCTTTTGTTACCATCCCAATAAAATAAAAATGAACATTAGATGTTCTTTATATCCTGAACAAAATAACATGCCTGAGTAGAATTCCCACAGGTTTATAAAGGACTAGGCTTTAGTAGGCATAATGCTTTTGGCCTTTTTACCTTCTTGTTACTTTAGGAGAATTAATTAAAACCAGTTAACAGAAAATACTGACATTCCCCTAAAATACTATCAGTGTTCACACTCCTGTAATTCTATTTATTATACAAAGCTTAACTTTTATTTAGATACCAATGATTCCCAAAGTATTGCAGGTGGGTCTTTCTCAGTATTAAACATAAGTATGCATTCAAATTGAAATGGGAATCAAATTCCAATTAAAATACAGAACATTTAGATAAGAAGCAAGTGTTTTGACAAAGCTGTTTATGGGGAAAGCTTTGTACACTATGTATTTGCCCTGAGCACTGGTTAGAGCCAGGCAATTTGTATCTCCTTTTAATGTGTACTAAATTAATTTTCACATGGTTTAAATAAATATATAGAAGTCCTGCAGAATGCAGACTGCTATATGTTATAAATACTCAGTGTTGTTGAGACTTGGTGATATATAAAATGGGTGTAAAGTGGCAAATTTCAACAGACATATCACAAACATGATGTATAATTGTAGCCCATGTTTTTAAAAAGAGCATAGCATATTTTTGAATGTCTATGCAATCTTTGTTTTTATCAATGATATGTTGTCTAAATGAATTCTTCAGCTATGTAATAACTAAGCTTTTAACAGTACAGTATAAAATCCTAGAGCAAAATGAAGTGCACAGTAGAACACAGGGAAGTTTATATGTTACATTTTATACACTACAGAGACATCAATAGCATGCAAACAAGAGTGGAATCAAAATCCAGAATATCCTTTTTATCTTGTTTGGTGTTGACAACACTATTAAAAAAGGATAGAAATCTTGACTAGAAGATAATGAAAATGAATGTATGTTTGTTACTAAAGGTAGACGCATCAAAAGCCACAGCATTCAAGACTTTTATAATCCAATTAGGGCTCAAGTAAGAACATCCATTATAGTGACTTCAAATGAGAACATTTGACCTTTGATATTTAACAACACAAATCAGGGGAGGAGAAAACAAAGATACTTTTAGAAATACAGCTCCACTTCGAAACTAGGATAAAAAACAGCAGCAACCATGCATGCTAAAACTAAAGTTAAGCATGGTTCAATGCCAAAAGGGGGGTCTGGATAGGTGCGGGGGACTAACATCAGGTATTTTCTGCAATGAGGACCCTGATAGGAGCCCAAGAAAAGGAACTCCAAGAATTACCTGTGGGTCCACAGTTTTCATGATGCCTTCTACATCTGTGACAGGAGGGTAAGGTTGCAGCAAGGTCCCACAACTGGCACTGCCCCTAGTGAGGATCCCAGTGAGCCTTCAATCAACCCCCAGGCTGAGGATCTTCAATATCATACCTTTAATGTCCATGGCTGCAGGACAGGTCTCCACAGATGTCACTGCAGTACAGGATAGGGCCGGGGGCCCTGGCAGCCCTGTGCCAGGTGAGACTGTGCTGTAGGGAAATGGATTCATCCAAGTCAAACACTCAGCGAAGGTACCTGATTCTCATCTGCCACGCCTTGGTGTTGAAAGTCTATCAGTTGCATGTTTGCCCTACATGTGCCAAGTCCACTTCTCCTTTGGGGCTCCTACCTCCCCTGGCACCCCATCCAAGAACCACCCAGTTGTTAAGGCATCAATTATGTCCCTGGCTCTCAGTGGGCATTTTCCTTCTCTTTTTCCTCATCCTTTAGGCTCATGGTAAGCACGGGCCTGACTCAAGCATATGACAACTAAGCTGGCCCTGATGGTCATTTTCCTGAAGCTTGTTAAATAAAAGGGAAATGAGAAACAACACAAAGGAAGGAAACTGGAACTCAGGTAAGCCTCTCAGCCACTAGGGCCACCATGGCTGCTGACTATGGCCTTCAGTCATAGAGTAAGTCCTTCCTAAGGGCTGTGGGCTATTCCTCCAAGGCCTGGCCCTATTGAACAAAATACACTCAAAAACAATGCAGGAAAGTCCTCATTTTTTTTGCCTGCAAACTTCAGTGTTTATGTTGACCTCGGATGCATTGGCATCAGTTCCTCAGTGCTCCTTCCGGATATGTCAAGCCTCCACAATGGAGCAAGCCCTCTAACTGGCCCTTGTTGATTCAGATCCATTCTTGAATAATGGAGTTTGATCCCTCCACCAGATCCCCTCTATCCCAAGCCTGTCACTGGTTTTTCTGTTTTCCAGAGAAGAAAAAAATTCTTGTTCAGGGCGTTGCCAGCTCTACTACACCATCTTTCTTATGGTGCAGCTTCCTCCTGCAGCTATCACCACTGCCAGCTTGGTGGTGGTGTCCCATATTATTGGAGCTCCTTTGAGCTTCCAGGCTGAGGATCATCCCTATTCCCATCTCCCAGGGTTTTAGCTCTGGCATCTAGGGGTTGTGCTCCCTCTTTCTGTCTTTCCCCCACCTCTTCCAGTGTTGGTGGAAGGCCAGAAATAGCAATGCAGCTGTGGGGAGGTCCAATCCAGAAGGAGCAGCAATTAGTTAAAGTGGGGTTCCTACAGTGGCTGCATGCCTGGTGTTATTGCTAGCTCTGGTGAGGCAGGTAAATCTCTTCCCTCTACTGCCAGGGTCTCATAGGGCTTTTCTCACCTCTTCAGAAGATATCAAATACTCCTTGACCTCTGGGCAGGGAAATATCTTGTGATATTCCTGGATGACCCACATGACCTGAGTTGCCACCTAGCAGCTGAAGTGGGAGGATAGGGTCCACTTCAGCCACATCACAAAGACATTGTATTGGGTGATGACCCTGTTCTCCCTGAACCTGGATCCAGTGATCCTGCCACTTGCACTTGGTGGCCACTTGCAACTTGAAGTCTATGTTGCAAATGGCCTGTCCTGAAGGTGGTCAATATCACTATCCCTATTCATAACTCAGAAATAACACAATTTTACTAGCACATGGCCAGCTACCTTGGGAACATGAGTGTTTGGTCCTTGGCAGAAACTTCAACATTACCCTCTTGACAAGACCAAGCCAACAAGGAGTGAAGCCAAGCCACCACAGACATCCCATGGGATGTCCACACTGGTCACTTCCTGATGGACTGAAGGCATGACCTTGACATCACCACTTTGCCTTTGTCAAGCTGGCAGAACATCAGGTGCAATAGTCATGGCTAGACAAGATCTACATCTTACTCCTGAACATTGTCCACCAAGTCCACTTCTCTAGATTTGGCTGCCTTCATCAGTGATCACTGATCACTATAGCATTTATGCTTGGGTCACTTTGAAACTTGAGTGCCCAAATGCAGCTCACTGGCACTTCAAAAACAACCTACTTGAGGTCATGGCTTTTCATAGATCACACTAATGAACAGGACATGAACTGAGGTGAACCTTTCCTATAGTGTGAAGATGGTGGAATAGGGGGAAAGTTTGTGTGAGACTCTTGTGCGGCAACTACAGCAGGGGCACATACAGCAGAGGGAGGCAACTGTGAAGCAACTAGAGAGGGATGTTTTGGAGCTGGAGAGGCATCACACTGCAGATCTAGAGAATTCATCCATCTGGAGAGTGTTGGGAGAAGCAGAAAAAGCTCTGAGCTCTGGATGACTGCCAGGCCTGTGGTGTACTTGTCTGATCACAAATCTAGCTCCTCTGAGAGATGAGTCTTCTTCTCCCACTTCTATGCCCTGGAAAAGAGGAGGGGTGCCAAAAAGCACACCATCTTCCTCCTGCCAGAGGACAGAAATCTCCCTCATGAGTCTCAGGTAAAAAAAGAGCAATTGCCTTTTGAGGAGGTCTTGTCTTCCTTGATCCAACCAACAGTGACTCCCACAAAGACTGGTAGGAGGGACTCCTACAAGTCAATATGGTTGCTTGGAACTATCTAAGTGACCAAGACTGGCTGGAGGATTGTCACATTCTGGCTAAGTTATCAGAAGACTTCCACCTAATGCCCACCAAGATGTCTCCAGGTATTCGTGGATTGACAGTGGAGTTCTGTTGCATGTTCTATGATGTCTTGGCCCAGATCTGGCTGTAGTCTGAGCTGAATTTGAAGGGGATGGGGAGCTTTCCCTTTTGTATAAGGCTGTTGTTGGCATTCGATTTATGACCCAGATACTTTATTCTGGGTGGAACCAAACCTTTAGACCAACCACAACTTCTTCCATTCAGTAATAGGCAAATCTTATTGATACAGAGCAATAGCAGATAAGAGTAATGCAGGCAAAGCAAACAAAATAACCCCTGCCTTATCTACAAGTCCTAGGGTTCACAAAGGAAAGGTATGCCTGGACAGTATGTGAGCTTCACCCTGTAGTTCCTTCTTGAATGTCAGCAGTCTTAGAAGTCAAGGGTGGAGCTCCTCCCCCCCCCCCACACTTGGGGTGGGTGAGATGAGCCAGTGGCGTGCCCTTTACCTATGGTGGCATCCAGCTCCCTCCCCCTTGGGGACTATCTGCTGTTCTGAAATCCCTCCTTTAGTAGTCTTTTCCTCCTGACTAACTCTTCATTTCTAGGCATCGTTAATTGATCTCCCTGTGGTCATCATACTGTCTACATTCTGTTCTGCCACCATATTGGTCCCATCTACCAGAAGCAGAAATCCCAGGTGCTTTTCATCTGGGCACTGTGACCTGGCCCCAACTCAGCATGTCTATCTTTGTTACAGGTCTTCAGGGAACATTGTGCAAATTTCCCAGACTGTTTGTTTGTTTGTTGGCCTCAGATGTGGTGTGTGTTTTGAAGTCTGTGAAACTTTGTCACAAACCAATTTTTAGAAACCAGTTAACCCTTGCTGTTGTCCTGGACCACTGTTCTAATGCAATATATACTTTACCTACAAGCCAATTCCTAAAAACAAATCTCTAAATATCATTTTCCAGTCATTAGGTATACTCACCTTGCTTCACAAGAGAAATCTCTATGAACTTAGGAACTGGCATCCAGTCTTGTTCCCCTGCATGAAGTAACCTTGCTGTAACTGAAGTCTGGGCTGGTAGGTGTAAGCTACCTCATCCAGACATATGGTTCTGGTGTAAAGCAGTTTTGACAGCCTGTATCTTGTCTGGGACCTCCTCAAGTTTGCTCAGACAGCCTGTCATTTGTGTCCCTTGACTGAGGAAAAACATTTGATGGAGTGGACCTTGGTTTCCTCACATACACTCTAAAGTATTCCGTTTCAATCCTCACTTCATGCAGTTTCTCCAAGTACTATATGCCTCTGCAAACTATCTGGCAAAACTCAACTGGACCCTGATTGATCCCATCATTTTTTGGGTGGGTAGTGCATTAAGGTTGCCTGCTCTCTGGCTAGTTCTATGCCATCACCACCAAACTCTTCCTCTGTCTCCTACACAAGCTGTTGATAGGGTTGGTGCTTGTTGAACCAGCCATGAAAGTAGTCCTCTAAGCATAGGCCAGCAATATGCTCCTCACCATAGTGGTGCAGGTGAAAGCTTCCCAATCCATCTGCTCTGTGGCCTCCTCTGTCTGGGTCAGCTGGGTCAAGAGGACTGGTCTGGTGGTGGGTGAAATGGTAGGTGGGCTTGTCCTTGCCTGTGCTTCAAGACATCCAGAAGAATGTGAGTTCACTGATCTATCTGGGAGTCTATCTACCCCCCAGCCATCCCTCTCCACTAGAGAACTGGAATAGGGTAAAAGTCAGAGTTTCTGATCAGCTGTGGCCGGGGATGGGGATCCTCCATATTCTTTCCCTCTGCAGGAGGGCACTGGTCCTCAATCAGCTCATCCTGTTCATGCTCTGGCACTGGCGCAGCACCTTGTCTGTGCCTCCAGGCATCCTAACCAATCTTCAGAGATGGGTGCTAAGGATCCTCTGGCCAGGATGCTACAGGGTATCTTCAGGTGTCCTGTGCTTTCCCTTGTGGGAGCACATCTTGACTGAACCATGTTGTAGCACTTCTGCCTCCTTCAGAACCTCTTATTGAAGTTCTAGTTGAACCTTTATTTTATCCACATTCCCTTCCAGGACTTTCTGATCACAGGAGCTTCTGGTCAATCTCCTCCTGACCCTAGCCAGGACACATAGATGGACATAATACCAGAGCAGAAAGATACTGTTGGCTACTCTTGAACCTAAGAGACAGCAAGGCTATTTTTCTTTTCCTTGTCTTTGTACATATCCAAGAAGAGTTTCACTAGTGGTGTCTATTGGCTCTTTAATTATATTGAAGGGGCAGTAAGCATTATCTGGAGTTCTGTGCTCAATGTCCTCCTTTGGCACACAAGTTATTAACCTATAATATGAACTGCTGTTCCTCTTGTAACATAAGTTGTCCCACAAAATTAGTTGTTGTAAATGTAGTGGCCTTCCTTTAGCCTTTGATAAGGATTTGACAGTCCTGTTGGGTCTAGGTCCACCATACTCATATAACAAATAGGCCTGTCTCCAACAATGTCAAGTAGTAGATGCTTTAGCAGTGGTGGGCAAAATACAGCCTGCAGGGTGCATCCAACCCACTGAGGGATTTTGTCCAGTCTGTGGTGAGTCCCTTGGCCCCACCCAGCTCAGGTGCAGGGGGCAGCCCAGGCCATGTGGCCTGTGTGGGCAGTCCTGCTGCCCTGGGCATGCAGCATAGCTGCAGCAGGCAGCATAGTAGCCAGACCTCACTTCCTGGCAGCTCCAGCAGTGGCAGCTCCTTCTGGCTGCCACCGCTATCTGACCCAGCCCTGCTGCTCAGAGACCCCAGACCATCCACCCCACACCCATTGCCAGGGGCAGAACCTGCATAGGCAGGGTACTTAGCCAAGTGGCTAAGATGCAGCAACGGGCTGGCAGAGAGCAGTGTCCAGGTGTGAGACAGGTGAGTGGGGCCAGGGAGACCCCAGGACCTTAGAGTGGTAACAGCATGAGGTTGGGGCCTGGGGCAGAGCCACCACCCACTGCTGACACACCGCTGCAATGGGTGCTGGTTCCATGTGCAGGGAGCAGATCATGGCTCTGCTCCAGCTCATGGCCCCATGCTGTTACCACCTCAAGATCCTGGCCCCAGCCCCATCCACCCCACTCCCAGATGCAACTCCCTGCCCTTCTGTGGACCCATATGCCGTCTACCAGCTGTGCACCCTGCCCATGTGGTTCCCAGCTGGTGTCCATGGAGACCTCAGGATTGCAGGGTGGTGACAGCGCAGGGTCAGGGCTGGGGCAGAGCCCTGGTTGTGCAGGCAGAAACATGCAAGGAGTGCATCAAGGCTCTGCCCCAGCCCTGCACTGTCATCATTCCATGATCCCAGGGCCTCCATGGAGACTGTCCAGGACCCACGCAGGCAAGGAGACATGATGGGGCTACAGGCAGGAGGAGAGCTGCATCCAAAGCCAGGTCCAGGATCTTGTGATGGTGACAATATGGGGCCAGGGCTGGGGCAGAGCTGCGATTCACTCCCTAAATGCCCTTGCCCACAGAACCAGTACCCATTGCAGGGGAGTTCAGTCATTGGATCACACCATTTCCCTAAGCCCTAGCCCCATACTCTCCTGGCCCCACAATTCCTCCCCATGATCCTGGCCTCACTTGCCTGTCCCACTCCTGAATACCACTCCCCACACACTAGCAGCCCCATCTCACATAGGGAGTTTTGGTGAGTTGCGTTGGGGGGGTGGGGGGGGGCAGAGAAAAGGTGCTGATGACAGCTCAGCAAAACTCCCTATGTGGCCTGCAGGCCCAAATCATTGCCCACCCCTGCTTTAGAGGGAAAGTAAAAGTACAGCACCTTTTATAACCAAGGTTATAAGCTATCCCCGTCATACCTTTTATAACATAAAACTGACAACAGATGACCTGTATATGCCCTTGTGGCCTGCCCTTGGACAGAGAATCACTGAGCTAAGAGACCTTCAGATTGTCGGGAAGAAATATTCTTTTTCAGGGGAACAGAATAAAAAGGGATTCCAAGCCCTTACACTGTTGCCAATTTCCACAATTTGGGGCAGTATTTAAAGCCCTAGGGCATTTGTAGATGACACTTTAAAGCAGGTTTAAAGAGGGTTAAATGCCTTTTGCACTGCTTTGATGGCATTGCTATTTTCACATTTGGCGGTGTATTGCACATTAATTCCAGCTGGTATAGCACATTCGGTAGCGAAATGCGCCTTAAATGACTTTGGGATGTAGCAAATGAGTTTGGAGTTCTGCAAAGCAAAATACCTCCAAGGAGTTTTAGTTTCATACCCTACAGCCACAGAGGGAAGCACGGGACTCTGTGCAGCTCAGGGGCTCTGCAGGCAGACCATGCAGGCAGCCCAGCAGCAGCTCAGGAAGGCAGGCTTCACAGAAGGAAAAGAAAAAAAAAGCAGCAAACCTGCTTCCCCTCCCAGACCCTGCCTGCTTGTCTGAGCTATGTGGGGGCCCGGTGTTTCTCTTCACAGCTGTGGTGCCCCCCAGGACTGCCCAAGCTGGGTGCCTATGGGCAGATCCTGGGGGCGGGGGAAAGGAGGGCAGGCACCACTGTCATGGAGGGAAGCAACAGCTCTGCCCCCCCAGCTCAGGGATTGCTTTGCCTGCCAGCAGCTCGCTGTCCCCTCCCCACCGCTGGAGAGGCAAGTAAGGATCAGGCTCCAACACAGGTGTACACGACACGGGGGTTTACTTTGCCCTAAGTTGAAGTGGCATTTTTTAAAAAACACTGCTTCTGTTTAGGGAGAATTAAACCCCTGTGCCGTGTACAAACGGCCCTAGCTCTTGGAGTCGTGGTTATTTGATCATCTCAAATTTTATTAAGAAATAGCAAGTTTATATAGTCTGTAGCACTCTCAGATGCATCTTCAAATAACACACAAAGAACCTCAGATTTATTCTCATGATTTTAAAGCCTAATCTACAATTTTTTAATGCTTGAGATGCACAATAATGTTATTCATCCTCTACTTTCTTGGGATAGACTTGTTCAGCTGTGTTAATTTTAGCACATATATAAACACCCAATCTGCACTCAAAGCTGACTTCAGCTCCATCATCAAGAATCACTTCCTGTTTAAGGATAAATGCCAGCATGCTATTGTAAGTTTTCCAAGGCTGTGTTGCTGTAGCAGCTCAGTTGAGCTATAATAAGAGGCATGAAATATGCACTGAGGAGAAATGAGGAAGGACAAATGTGTGAGACAGTATGGAGAGAGAGTAGGTAAGAGGACTTGCTGTACTCCAGGATCTTGGAATAAGTGGCTTCTGAGGAAAGCACAAAAAAAATCAGAACTCAGAAAGGCAGATGGGAGAGGGGATGGAAACAGTGTAGAACTAGGACAGAGGAGAGGTAGGACAGTGACAAGGTATATGGAAGAAGGTGAGAGTGGGATACAGGGACTAAAAGAAGTATAGAAGCTGATTTTAGGGTGGAGGAAAGGGGAGACAGAAGTACAGAGGCAGATACACAAAAGAAGAGCCTTTTAAAATTCTTAATATTTTGCTATACTAGTTTTATAAATTGTAAATCAGTGTCATGCTTGACCATGGGCAGCCAGGTTTGGGAGTCACTCAGGATCTGGGGAAGCAACTGGGACCAGAAGGAGCATGTAGAATCTGAGCATTGGGAGTCAGAAGACCAGGAGTCAGGAGGTAAATCCAAAGAACTGAGTTAGAGAGCTGGAGACTTGGGCACTTCTGGAAGCTAACCCAAGTGATTAAGCCAGGAAATCAGTTAGGAAGTCAAAGGATCAGGCAGAGCACAGAGTCCAAGGGTGAGCAAGGTCAGGTTGTCAAAGGATCAGTCAGAGAGCTGATAGAGACATAAGACAAGGGCAAAGCAGCCTGGGTATGGGTTGAGCCCTGTTTCCCAGACACTTCCTCTTCCAGGTCAGGATTTTAAATGGGAAGGGATAGAGGGTCAGCTGACCCTGGCTAGCCACTCTGGTAGCAGAGAGTGGGTGGAAGGCTAGCCCCAGGTGGAGGTTTCTGTCTGGCTGGTTGATTGGCTTGGCCTGAATGGTCAGCAGGAAGGGTGGCAGGGGAGATTACTTGATGACTATCCACAGCTTGACAATCAGGTTGGGTGGTAGCCTGATGATGATTACAAGGCAATGGGGAACTGACTCAGTCCCTTTGACTATTTATTTATAAAGTCCTTTAGATATGTGTAACTTTTTATTTAAAAAATTTAAATCTTGAGTGAATTTTACTTCTACGCCAATGACCTTTCTGGTTTTTCAATTGTTTTTTTCCCATTTCACCTAATATAAACAAAATCTGAATTTAAATGCAAGATAATAGACACCATTGTCTAATAAATACAGGAGACCCTTGCCATTTGCAGGGGATAAATCTTTGAGATCCTGCAAATGACGAAATCCACGAATAAGGCACAGTGTTCGTGAACGCTGTCTGTGCTCATGAATGCATTCACCTTGGAGGCTGGGGGTGGGGCACAGCTGCTCTGGTAGTGGCGGGAGCATGGTGGTGGTGGCAGGAGCGTGGTAGCTGCAAGCGCAAAGTCCTGAGGAGCTCCTGTAAGTGTATTTAAGATGCGGGTTTGGCATTGGCGAATATTTGAAACTGTGAATGCTGAACCAGCGAATAGCAAGGGTTTCCTGTATACATTTTCTAAGTACTACGAGTTCTATAATGAAAATGATTCATCCAGTTCCTGAACGTATTTCTGACAAACATTTGATCGTGTACAAAGAGAGGAGGCAAACAGTGAGGTTCATATAAGACTTATCTCTAGTGAGGAAGGAACAATCCTTGCTGCTTGGGATGAAGTTATTTGTCTGTCACTCTGGTTTGCCTGAGTTAGTAGTTTTTAGGGACTGTATTCTGAACAGGGCACAGGCCTTCCAAATGAGTGTGCATAGCAAGCTTTTGGCCTTCAATTTACCACTTATGAATAGCCAACTGATGAGACTAAAAAAAGCCGATTATGACAAAAAGCTTAATAGACAAATGGTCAACAACTAGACATAGCTACAAATGGATCCAGGATTTTATAAAAAGGGATTTGGGAGATGCCACTAGTGCTACAGGGGTGGATGCATCGCCTAATCCCCACTGTTTCCCCCACCAGATGGGCATATTCTGTAGTGACATACAGATACCTGGAGTGTCTTTACATGTGCTCTGGGGGTAAGAGGGGGCACTTTAATTAGAGAGGCTCCAAGAGCTGCTCTGATTAAAGTTCCTGAAGTATCTTGTGTATTCAGTGTCCCATGCTTCAAAATGGCAACGGAGTGCTTTAACTAAAGCTTGTTTAATGAACTTTAGTTAAAGCACCTCCACCACCATTTTGAAGTGTGGGAATGTGGAGTATGTGAGATGTGAAGGCTGCTGGGGTGCACTAATTAGCATGCTCTAGTAGACTCAATTACTCGAGTCTACTCTGACACTCTGTAACAACAGTGCATTAGACCAGCATCCCCACACATCTAAAGGTACTCCAGTGAACAAAAAGGACCTGGAGGACAAGGCAGTCAGTGAAGATGGTAGACAATGTTGTAAAAAACAACACAGACACATTCACTGGACTGAATTGAGGCCAACTAAGATGGTCAAAGTGAAGGCTCATATAATTTACAATAAAATTCTTCTGGTGCTAGAGAAAGAAGGGTAAAGGTTAACAAGATAACGACTCTTAAATGATGTCTCAAGACCTGGTGGTTTGAGAAATACCTTTGAAGAAAGCATTTATGAAAAGAGGATTCTCTTCAACAGATAAACTTGGTCTGAGTACCTGGGGACTAGCTTTCTGGAACTGAGGCTGTCCAACTAATGAAAAAAGCTTCAAACTGAGAAAATGAGAGAAGGTTGAGCAGCACACTTGGTTTAAATACACAACATGAGGAAAATCAGGTAAGCAGAGGACCCTGGCCTCCTTCTGTTGGGATAGGAATAAGTGTTCTCCCAAAATAACATCACTGGATGGAAGCAGAACTGGATTTTCTACATCTGCCATAACCATCCAGGAAAGCAGCTGTGGCACTCAGTGCTTTCCAGGTCTGTGAGGGTCTCAGGAGGTTGGCATCTGTGTTGCCTTCCCATGAACCACACCTCATAGTCCTGTCATCCACTCATGACCTCATTTGGCCCCTGCTATTTAGCAAGTAGTTTGCTCTCTGATGAGGGGAGTAAGAGCAGAGCCTGATAGGCCCAGAGTTGCACATTCATACTATAATGTTGTTTCTGAATTTTCTGTCCATCCCTGATGTTTCCCTGGCAAAGCCCCCCACTAGGTCCAATCACATTCCATAGCTTGGTAATATATTGGATGCCATTCTGGGCTTTTGTACCTTGTGCCTGCCATGTCTTATGAAGTAGGTCTAACACCCCAAAAGGTTGCTTCACGTATAGGAGTTCAAAAGGAGGGAACCCTGTAGATAATTGGGGCACATCCTGGACTGCACACAGTAGATAAAACAGGAGCACATCCCTAGAAGGCCATACCCTTGAACCTGGGATCTCAACCTGCCTCATACAGACACCCATTCTAGGCTGACACTTCCTCAGCTGAGAATTGGACCAGACATAAGTGACTAAAACCCAATATCTGGGCCTACCCAGCCACCCAGCCACCCACTCCCTGGAACTGAAGTGACTAGCCAGGTTCATCTGACTCTTTACTCCTTCTGATCCCTGATTCAGAAGAGGAAGTGCCTAACAAGGTTCAATTTTGTACCCACGCTGTCACACCCCTGGTTTGTGCCTCTCTAACAAGTTCTCTGGCTACCTGACCTGGCTTGCCCAGAGACCCTGAGTTTGACCTGACCCTTTGGCTCCCTAACTGGACCCTGGCTTGATCTCCTGATTACCCAGCCCAGCTGGCCTCATGATCCCATGCTGTCCCTGACCCTCTGGATCTGTGACTCGGTTCTCCATATGGAAATTCTGGCTTTTGGCTCCCCGTATATTCCGACTCTGCATGCTCCCCTTGGATCTTGGTTGCTTTTTCCAAACCTGGGTGATCCCACTATGACAGTCCTACTTTGGGGCTCCTCATCACAAATTTCTTTAACTTCCCCTTTAGGGTCTGGTTGAAACTCTGCACCAAACTATCTATCCGGAGGTGGTAAACAGAGGTTCTGACCAGGTAGATTTTCAGAAACACATTTTTTGCAGAAACTTTAATCCATTAGCATTTCTCAAGGGAGGCCCATGCTCAAGAAGATTTTTAACAGTTCTGTGGCTACTGTTTGGACCAAGGCACCGTGGATCAGCAAAACCTCTGGGTACTGGGTAGCATAATCCACAAAGGCCAGGTAAAGCAGTTTTCCTTCTCTGAGGGCCCTTCATCCATCTCTAATAACACAAACAATCATCCTTCCCCAAACTAATGATCTTCAGTGATGTTGTTGTGGCACCCTTGGGTGCTTTGAGATACTTGCAGGGATGCCATGGGATGTTACACAACATGGAGTGTGCAAATGTGATTCACAAGTTAAACCCAGAAATCTCAAATAAGAATCCATAATGTTAAAAAAAATGTGACCTGTTATGGTCTTTCTGAGTTCTTTGCAACAGAAACATTGCAATATTCATTTTCCATGGTCAAAAAAATGAGTGAAAATTAAAAACTGGCTTTTTCCAAGGGATGCCTTGAATCTAAAAAGGCTGAGAACCACTGTCCCTAACAAACAAATAAGTAAAGCAAACATTTTTCCACCTGGTAGGAGAGGCTCCTTTATCTCTATCCCATTCCTAAAAGTGAACTTATCTGGACTTCAGTCTGCCTCCTGGCCACACATGGCTCCTTCCCTAGCTCAAATTCCATGCTCACTGTCTCCTTGGGCTTTTAACTGCCAGCTAATCAACCCATATCTGGGATCATATCCCAGAGCTGTCTGCCCCCTTTAAAGGGTGAGACCTCCATCTTACAAGCAAGTTGTGGGGAAAGGTGACCCAAGCAACTTCAGGTCTTTTGGTCTGTTTTTGTATACAAAGCTTTATAGCATATTATGAAGGGAAAAAAAATTAGATGTGGTAAATGGAAAATAGTTCAAAATGCAACCTAGGCTTACCAAAGGCAGATTACACCAGACCTGTCTTTGATATGTTCAAGACAAATGTGGTAGATTTCATCTATCTGGAATTTGGTAAAGCATTTATAGTGTACCACATGGAAAATTATTAGTTAAAATGAAATTAGTACAAGAATTGTAATGTGAGAAGGGCACTGGTTAAAAGGGAGACGATGTGTTGTGCTGAAAGGGGAACTATTGGGCTGAAAGGAGATTACTTATAGAGTTAAAGCTAGGCATGCACCGATAGAGATTTTTGGGGCTGATGCCAATCCATTTTCTGATACGCTGCCCGGCATCTTGAAGAGCAGTGTCTGGCTTGTAAATCTGTTGTCGTGGGAGGGAAGGGGAAAGAGAAGGAGATTAGGGGTTGCAGATCGAGGACTCTGTGGTAAGGGAGGGAGTGAGGCAGGGGTTGGGGCACGTACTGCCCACCCGGGGCAGGGCAGGGCAGAGGAAAGAGCCATGGCTCATCCAGGAGGGTGCGGGGGCTGGGGGTGGCTCCTGCCACTGTGTGCACCCCATGAGGGCATGGAGGGGTGTGCCTCCTGGATCTGCATATGGGGAAGGGTGGGGTGGGCTGGGGTTGTGCTGGGCTCTTCCCAGTGGGAGCCGGGCCAAGCTGTCCTTGGGGCAGGGAGCGGCAGCACTGGGAAGGGGATATGGGGGGGGCGGTGCTGCAGCTACTCCAAAATTTGCCATAGCACCCCCAACTCCCCATCCCAGTGCCACTGCCCACCATGAGCATAGCCCAGACCCTACTAGAAAGAGCCCAGCACAGCCCTGGTCCCATCCTGTAGTGGCAGCCCTCCCTCCCCTGTGCAAATCTGGGGATCACATTCCCCATGATGCCCTCCAGGGTGCGTGCGGTGGTGGGAGCTGCCCCCCCTCCCTGTGCCCCCTGGACAAGCTGTGGCTCCATCACGTGCCCTGCCCCACCCTGGCTTGGCAGCAACTTTTCCAGCCCCTGCCCAGCCCCAGCCCCACTCCCTCCCTCACCACAGGTGCCTTGATCTGTCCCCCCACACCCCTTCCCTCCCCCCTCTCCTTTCCTCACAACAGACTTACCAGCTAGACACAGCTCTCTATGCTGCTGGGCTGTGCTCCTTACTGCCTATGTGCTGTGCTGCAGCTGTGCACATGCACAGGGCATTTACTGACCACATTATCAGCCACATCAGGCAAAAAAACCCTGATTTCTGATGCAGTGAATTTTCTTTATATCTGTGCCGATCTGATATTGGACCACTGTATCAGTGCACCTCTAGTTAAAGCATAACTCTTGTAACTAATCTTGTTTAATGCTCTTATGAATGACCTTGTCACAAAAAGTAGTAGTGTGCTGATGAAATTTGCTGATTATATAAAGTTGGATGTCATTACCAATACTGAGGAGGAGTTGAATATTTATATATGAAAAATATTGAATGACCATTTGTCTGGTGTCATAGAAATGAGACAGAATTAAAGATTATAAAGTGCAAAGTCATGTACTTAGGGAGCAATAAAAAGAATTTTTGCCAAATCATAGAATCATAGAAAAATAGGGTTGCAAGGAACCTCGGGAGGTCATCTAGTCCAGCCCCCAAACTCCAAATCTTTAAGATCATCAGTTAATAATGCCAGAGGAAGAATCTTAATTTATCACGGGATGACTATGAGTTGCCATCATGATATGGCTACAAAAAGGCAAATATGATCCTAAACTATGATGGGTATGGTATTTCCAGTAGAGAAACCAAAGTATTAATGTCTATTTATGAGACATCTGGAATATTATGTACAATTCTGGTTGTGCATGTCCAAGAGAAATGAACTCTAATTAGAACAGATGTAGAGAAGGGATCAAGAAAATGAAGAGCCCGTCTTATAGAAGGAGACTAAAAGAGCTTGGTTTGCTTACCCCATAAAAAAGGTGAAAGGTAGTATGATTGCCTTCCATAAATATATTGTGGACTGGGGAGGGCTGTATAGCAGGGATAGAAAAGAGCTATTTAAAGAACAATTTTGGCAGAAAAATAAATGCACATTAGCTAGGAGTACATGAAGCTGAAAACCAGAAAGTTTCTAAATATTAAAAAGAAATGTTCCATACCAACCTTCCAAAAGGACAACTGGCAGCAACATTTCTAAAAGGTTTTAAGATGGAGGTTAATAAGCATCTGAAACAAATGGTATGTCATGTTCTGCAAAAGACTAGACTTGATGACCTTGGAAATTTCTTCTAGTCATGTTTCTATGTATTTAATATATAGATAATATCCTATTTTAATTTTCATATGCACATAATTTGCCTAATTTACATTGTTCCCCAAACTACTTTTCTTTAAAATATAGGCCAGGTACTTATCCTTGCTCCACAGCCTTTGGACCACCCAGCAGGTGCCTGCTGCATCTTCCCAAAAGGCAAAAATTTGGAATAGGTGGGCATGTCTACACATGAATTTAATGTACCTGAATAAACTCCAGTGCAATTTGCTCTGGAGTTTATTGCTCCTGGGCACTGTATTTACACATGCACCTGGGACTGCAGCATGTTAAGCCAGGCTGGAACAGACTTGGCTGGCAGCGGGTTTGGGGTATCAGCCTACCAGACCAGGGCTGCTCCAGTCTGACTTAATGTGCTGCAGAGGGGCTGGCTAGCAAGAGGGTGCTTCAGTGTGGGACCAGCTGGCAGGCAGTGTCTACATGTGCACTGTGGTGCATTAAATAATGCTGCCCAGGATAGTACTTATGTTTACAAGTATTATTGTACAACAGTTTTTATTAGTTTACTGTGGCCTAATAGGACCGCACCTGTAGATGTTGAAACTTTACTGCAGCACTAACTAGTTGGCTCCACAGTGAATGTTCTATACCACTCTCAGAAGCTATTGTAGAAGTAACACGTGGAAGGAAGTATGCACTGAGCTTTAGCCATCTCCAGTTGGCACAAAGGTTCTTAAAAGTTGTTAGCATTTGTGGGACTTAATTGCAACTTATTGGCAGCTCTGTCTGCCATCAAGCCTAGTATAAAAATGTTCTGAAGATCAGGATGCCTAATGTTCCCCCCCCACATTTTGACTCCCATGAAGAGACTAAGCTCAAGAAAGGAATTTAGGACTGTGTACATAACCTATCATGCTTTCTCTCTTAGCCATATGAAATTCCCCATTCTAAATGAATCACATTGTAAATAATTTATGTGGACTTGTAATGCATGTTTATTGATATATCTGTGTAAAAAGTGCTTTTTGCTATCATATTGTTCACCTACTTGAAATGCACTGTGACAACACATTGATATTGTTAAGATTAATGATGTACTGATTAATACCAGAGAGCACATTTGCAATCAAATAGTCTATATCAGTGAAGCATGTGGAGAACATTTTGTACATGAGTTCAGCAGTTCATGGAGCAGTGCCATTGCTGGAGGAAAGAACACCCGTTATTCACCTCATGAGCATTTGTGTAGTGTTTCAAAAAAGCTTAATCATATAAAACAGTGTTTCTGGAGTCTTAAAATAGATGCTTTTACCATGGTTTGGAATTTTCACATTGGCAACCTTGACTGCATTTTAAAACTGAGTGTGATACAATATGATCTCAGTTCCATGACTGCAGGGCAGAGAACTATTGAAAAAGGTCAGTGGCCATCTTGCCCATTATTCAGATAAAGACGCAGATGTAGAAATGAACAACTGCTGTGTTGCTCTGGAAAATGGAAAATCACCATTAACACAGTACAATACAATGGGCTTTTTGATACCTATGTCATTTCTCACTGTATCTGCAGAGAACAATTTCTTATTTTCTGCAAGATAATTTGCAGAAACACTAGCTTCCAACAATGAGTCAGAAGCTCAATTTTTACTTAAATAAACAAGGGTTATTTGCAAGTTCTCTTCCACTTTTCAAAATTTAAAAGGCTCAATTCAATTTTTGCTTTATTCCAGGATTATACTTTTGCCATTAATTATCTTAAACATTTCACATTTCCACCTATGAAATTTAATAATTGATTAGAAGAGCTGTCATTAATTGGCACACAATTGTATTGTAAGCCCCACCCCCTACTTCTTGAAACATTTCTAACGAAAAATGTCTTTTTGAGCTGGAAAAGTCATACAACTATTTTGGTGATAACTAAGGCAGATTTTAGGATAACTTATTTAACAACAAGAAGTAACTTGAAAAATAAAAAGTGCAGGTGCTTCTGCAATCTGTTCTGGCTCTATTCAGTTTCAGGGTTTCTTCCATCAGTTCCGGTCTCCATGCGTGCAAAGGACTGTTAAAATTCTTATAGGTCTGCATGGAAAAATATGCATATCTTCTTCTAAGTTGTGCATTGTAAATGGCTTCTTGTGAACAATCTTTTGCATGTAGATCTTTACTGACAGTCATCAGGTATGACGGCACTGCAGAGTATCCTTGTAGCAACTGCAAGATGAGGCTTAACCCTTATGATCCCTCTTTAGATCTTGTTACACAGTAATTTTGGGGAGTTTCTGGAGCTCTTAACACCTGGTTGTCTGCACAGAAATGCCTGAAACTAGTTTTAAGCGTTCATTAAGTGACTCAGAGTTACGCCACTCCAGGGCAGGATTATGTTCTGATCAGTGTTACCCAGCTTGTGTTATACTGGTGTAGCCACTCTAGGCTACACCTTAGTGTAAATACACCACTCTCCCCCTCTCTCCACTGACTCAGATCAGACCCACTGCACCCCACCCTCACCTTCCCCAGGACCACACTCATTGCTAGGGTGACAGCCAAAAAGCAAAGATAGGACACGTTTGCCTAAGCATCCCCCCACCCCTCCCCTGCATGGACAGTATGGCTGGAGCAGAGTCAAGAAGAGCCAGTGGGGCACAGAAGCAAATATGGGTTGCCCACTGTGGGGCTCCCTGCTCTGCTGCCCTCCTCCTGGGTTCTCTGCAGCCTTGTGGGCAGGACCTAGTAGAGAGGCTTGGTGCTGCCACCACCAGGAGCCCCACATCAGCCACACCATCATGGTGAGCTGCCTCCTGCCCACGCAGCAGCACTGGGGGCAGTGGCATGAAGTTGTGCCCCCCCACTGTTGCTGGGTGGGTAGGGGGGGCCTTGCATGGTGCTGTGGTTGGCATAGGGGTCCCAGCACCAGTGGTGGCAGCACTGAGTCTCCCCACCCCACTGTGCCCTCCTGTGCTGGGTCCCATCTATTGGGCTGCAGAAGCCCCTGAGGGGAGGGCAGCAGGGTGGGAATCCCTGAGCCCACAGCAAGTGGTCTGCATCCTCCCCCACCCAATCCACAAATCTGGGGGAGCATGTGCCTCCCCCCCATACCTCCCTTCCCAAGAGTGTACACAGCACTGGGGAGCCAGCCTCCCCCACACAACCCCATACAAACTGCCTGTGGCTCTGTCCACTCCCCAACCCAGGCCCCACATCCACACATTCCCACCTGGGTCTGGGCCCCACACACCACCCAGGCTCAGCAGCACCCCAGCCCCAGCTGCCAACCCTGCCCCACTCCCTCCCTCACTGTGGGGGCCCCAATCTGCCCCTCTACCTCTGCTATGGGCCCTCTCCATGAATAGCCTTACCTGCAGACAGCTGGGAGAGCTGCTGTCCACCACTGCCTAGCTGAATTGCTGGCCAAGTGTTTGTGTGTGCATGCACACATGCATGTAGCACCCCCCTGTGTCCTGCTCCCCTCAGGTGCAAGCAGCCCCTTTCAGGCTGGAACTCTGCCAGACTTCAAAGGGAAACCCACCATTTTCCACATTTTTCTCCTTCAAAGAAGAAAATCTGCATTTTTCTGCAGTGAATGGAAAACCCGGATGCCTGCACATGATACTGGGACCTTAGCTGACTGTGTTGAGGGGAATCTGGGACAAAAGATGTTCTGGAGTCATTCAGCCTGGGACCAGGACTTTATGTTTTTGTTTCTGCTCTGTCAAGCCCAATCAGGGATGGGTGGTCACCCTACTCACTGCTTTCTCATTTTCTACCCCCCTGCCCTCACTTACTTTTGGCTGCCTGCACTGTTTGTCCCAGGGGAGCAGGTAGGGAAGGGGTAGCCTGATCAGCCCAGAGAAGAGCTGCAGCATGGCAACTATGGCAGTGGGGGCTGGGCAGATGGGTTAACCCTTCCCTGCCTGTTCCTTCAAAACAGACAGCACAGGCAGCTGGGATTGTAGGGGGGGGCCCAGAGGCAAGGGGGCAGGGTGGAACCCCAAGGGAAGGGGCAACTGGGAGAGCCCTGGGAAGCTCAGAATGGGAGGGAGGGTGATTCTTACCTTTCAGTCTTCCGTGTCCCTGCTGGCCTGAATGTGTAACTAATCCAAACTTAAGCTACCACTAAAACCAATCAGCATTTGAGCAGCTCATAGTGTAATGTGTAACAAGGCTCTTTGTCAGGCTTGATCCTTCCCAATTGAAGTTTGTAGTATTTTTTCACTATATGGTCCAAGCCTGAAGAACATTAGGACATATCATTCAAGTGTTGGCACTTTCAAGCTATGCATTTTATTGTTAAGCACCAGTGCTCTGAGGATGTGTTCTTTTGTAGGCACTGCTTATATTCTTAATATAACTACTGCGTAGTTCTTTCAGCACTGCTTATACTCCAAATCACCAAAGCAATGGCACTCTGCTGCATACACAGGACACTTTTTCTTCCAGAAGCGCTAGACAAGTGAGTGAAGAGCTGTAATTTGAGTCAGGACAGCTCAACAAAATGTCAGGTTTGTTAAGGGAAGTTTTAAGTGGATCATGAGTAAAGGAAATTGTATAGTTTTACGAGATGATGAATGGGCATCTGTTAAGTCTTGATGTGACACTGAAAACTGAGAGAGGTGAAGAAATGATTGTTCATAGCAGAATAAGTCAGTGAAAGTGGCAGTATCTCACTGACATTATTGTAGAGGTCTGAGATCCTAGTGTAAAGGAAAGTTGAAATTGTATATTACAAAGAAGCTATTGCACCCAATTAAATAGACTTCTGTAGTCTATTATTTTACTTAAAATAATAAAGATAAAGATAGGATAGTATCTCTAATGGCCATAGATAAGACTTAATCCAACCTTTGGTGTTTGTTCTGAGTACTTGATTTTTTTAACTTTATGTCATTATATCATTAAAGCCAAGGTTGATTTTTCACAAAATAAATACTGAGTTGTAAAAGACAGTGTATATTTTGTTTTGGAAAGAGTCAGTCTAAAAGGCTTTATGTTGCATACTTGATTCTTGCTATTGAATCAAAAAGTTCAATTATTGCATTACCATACAAACCACCCAACATTTCACATTTGATGACATAAATATCCAATGGAAATTTTTCAGTTATTTTAGCATACTT
The DNA here is from genome assembly GCF_030867095.1 of Alligator mississippiensis. NCBI lineage: Eukaryota > Metazoa > Chordata > Crocodylia > Alligatoridae > Alligator > Alligator mississippiensis. The sequence continues at coordinate 63,844,391 of NC_081825.1, forward strand.
TCTTTTTATATGCAGGTATAATTAATCTGAAGTGTGGTAACCAGTAGTAATCTGTTCCTGCTCTCCTTTTTGCTTGATGACTGTGTAGGATGTTCCATGCTGTCTTATTTATCTGTTTAGACTTTACTTCCTCAATAAATTACTTAATTTCATTTCCCACCCTGTGCCTCCTTTCCTTCAAAATTTCTTACTGAACCCTATTCTTTCTTATCCAGCCAGCAACATTGGGCTTCTCCTCCAAAATCCTAAGGACATGGCCTAGTAATGCCTATTACCCATATTGGTGGTAACCCATAACTTTATGTCAAACTACCTACAAACCTGAATTTGGCCTAAAGTTATTGGTCAACAATAAGAGTGATACAAAGCTCCACCACCCAGATAATTCTGCAAATCCTTATTCCTTCATCTTGAAGAGAAAACATATAAGCGAAGCAATGATTATTTTTCCTCCCAATCCTTCCCTTATGTTTATGGGTGCCTGCATGGTCATGTTTTCAGACAACATATGATCAAAGCAGAATCAAGTGTCATACAGTGATGATCTCAACATTGCTTTCTGAGTATGAAGCTGCCTGCAAGACACCCCTTTGCTCTGGGAAGTAGTCCCAGCAGTGGTGACGGTCTGGTAGTGTTCCTGTGTATCATTTGGGAGCTCTGATTTCAAGTTCCAGCTGGATCCAGTAGGGATGAATGAAATGACAGGGGGAGAAGTTCTTATTGGAGTGGGAGGGGCTCACTGTGTTTCCCTAGCATCTATGAGAAGGCTGGGTAGGTATAGGGATAATCCAGGAGCATCATAGAAGAATTTGAGTGCTACCCTCAGTGCAAATAACTTATCATACTATAGTACTGGGAAGACTAGCTCCCCAGCACAAGCATGCCTTAGAAATCCAAAACAATTTGCAAATGATAGTTAAAGCTTTGCTAAGTACAACATCTTCAAAGAAGGCCTAATGCAAAACTAGTAAGCATTTATCATATGGCCAGCTATGGCATAGCCACTGTGAGATGGGTAATACAAGAGTCAACTTGAAAAAGGTAATATTCCTATGGACAACTGTCAAGATATTTTTTTCAAACTGGCAATTCTAGCAAGCCAAAGTAAAAGCTTCTGTGGACAGTTAAAAAAAAACAACCTGCAATTAGAAGCAATAAGACAGGAAAGAAGAAAGCTTGAGCCATACAGTTACAAACACTGCTGGTAATGTAATTTCCTGTTTTTACCTGTTTGCTCTGCAGCCATCTGTTTCTCAATAATTTGACTAAATGGTCACTATACGGCTATAGATAATAGTTAATTTAATAATAACTTCACATTTTTCTCCAAGGAGTATAGTAATACAGGTCATGTAAGCTGAGGATCAGGCCACATTGGTTATAAAAGGTAACTTTTAAAGTTGTTACAAAAAGATTTTGTTCTCTTCATTTAAGATAAATGAATAATAGTAGCCATGTGATCCAACACTGACCTTCTCTAGCAGCTTTGGCAACACGCAGACAATTAGACTAAGCTAAGTGATATCACATTGTTGAAGTTATTGTGTGCCTGCACATGAACACAGAGGCTGCTCCAAAGCACTGTAATTACTTGATTAATCAAGTCTGCTCCAGCAGCCTCCTGTGTCTCATGTATCAATGTTCCCTTGCTTAAAAAAGAGGTGGGGGTGCTTGAACTAAAGCTCATTGAACAAGCTTTAGTTTAAGCACCCCCACTGCCATTTTTAAGCATGGGGATGCTGATACACAAGACATTGTGGTGCTTTAATTACAGAGGCTCTTGGAGCCACTTTAATGAAAGTGCTACATCCCTCCTCCCCCCACCATGTGCTCCCCTTGGAGCACATGTAAAAGTGCCCATTGAGTTCACTGCATAGGCAAAACAAAACAGAAAATGATTCTCTTTCTGGCATTGCCTGGCCTTGTTTCATGTCACAAGGGATTTTTACACAGTCAGGTAACAGATGACTGTAGTCCTTCTAAAACAATGGTGTTCCATGTTTAAGACTAAGGGAAAATAGTTTGAGGAGGAATCACAATTAATACTTAGATACTGATTGTCTATTCAGTTAGTAGAAAGGAATTAAATGTCACCCACAAGTCTCTTGGAATTTGACAAGAAATTCCTTTACTGTCTAGGAATACCCTGCAAGTGTAACTGATTCTTATACCTCCCTTCCTACAGATACACTTTCAGGTGTTAAGTCTTAAGTCAAGGGCAAGAAAGGATAGTGGATGAAAGGAGATGAACTAAATGGAGTCTGGTTTCTAAGGCTGAAGTAGAAATTCGCGATCACGGAGAATTTTTTTTAGGTGTTTCATACACTCAGAGAGAACCATCAGAGCTACTATCTTGTGTGTGTTTTTTGGGGGCTCCTACATTCAGAGCTAGCCCCTATCATTCTGACACAGAAACTAGAGTGTAGTTTATTATTGGAATTTTATTGTAATGTGGATATGGGGCTGATGTTTTAAACCAAAATAAGGGAAACCATACATTCTATGCTGTTTTTACTAGCTTGAGACATAAATCTCCCCAAGACTCTGAAATGCACTATTACTGTTACCCTTTTCACTGAAGCAGAGGCTATTGAGTTGCCACCTTGCAACCTCCTGTTTCATTTTCATAACTTTCCAAAATTCTCTTTTTGGGAAGAAACTTCTTATTCTTCAACACAGCCAAAATGAATTATACATATTTTGTTTAAAATGAAGAATAGCTGAAATATATTCTGCTCTTTCACTAAAGGAAGCTTGTTTTAGAAAACTGGTCATATGCACTTGAGTACCTTGAACACAGTTGTAATTTGAGGGCCAGATTCTCAGTTGCTGTTACTCAGCATAGCTCCACTTACTGAAAGATAGCTAAGGCCATTTGTATCTGTGACAGGCCCATGACTGGCTTACTTCCATGCCACAGATCAGGTGGCTGGGCTGCAATTAAAATGGCTGACACCATGTGGCCATGGAATTAAGCACCAGTTGACCTGGAGCCCAGAGGCCAAGAGCTCAAAATGAGCCCTGAAGCTGAAGGAGAGGCATCTGGGCACCAGGAATGGAGCCACACACTCTCCCTGCTGCTGAAAGAGTCCTGGCACTTTCCTTACTGGCCAGTGTAGCCAGGGGAATAATGTAACCATGTTCTAAAAGGTAGATGGCCAGAGAATACCTGGATGCACTCCCAAGAGCTGGCTGGAGAACGGCCATGTTTCCCAGGTCTGAAAGGCCCAGGTGAATGTGAGGGGGCACCTTCATCCATAGAGCCCAGAAGGCAGAAGGGGATGCCAGCCCACCGGACCCAATCAACCCAATGTTGACATGCCCACTACCCAGGCCAAGCTCTTTTTGGTTAAGTTTTCTCTTATGGGATTGGCATTCTCTGTGAGCAAATGAACATCAGTGAGAACCCTGCAGCACCCCTTTTGCCAGCCCCTGCTGCTGAGGAAGAAACCCATGATCATGCCAAGGTACTGGCTGAATCTATCATAACACCTGAGTGGAAAGTTGTATGGTGTAGGAGAGGAGAAGCCCCACAAAAGACATGCCAAGGGAGTTGCTGCTGGGCCTCAAAGGAACCACTGAGCACTACCTCCAGAGGTAAACTAGTACAAGAAGTCTGGTGGTGAATATTCTCAGGTAGGATGTGGCCAAAGGCAGCAGGGAACACCCCACCGTTCAGTGGGCGTGGGCCTGTAACAGTGGTACATTGGCCGAGTTTAACAGCCCTGGTCTCAGGAGATAGTAGACTAGTAGGGACTCCATGGGGATCCACCCTCATCTTGCCTGTCAAGACTTTGGTCTTGTGAAAAAAAAAAAGGGGAGGGTTCAGTGGTGTTACTGAGGGTCCCCTGAGGTGTACTCATGTAGCAATGCATAGTTGATTTGAGGCTCCAATTCCCCTACACCCTGTCCATATACGCCGGAGGGCCGGAGGGCAGGGAACAACTACAATCAGACCTGGACAGGTTGGACATATGGACAGAAAACAACAGAATGTAATTCAACAAGGAGAAATGCAAAGTGCTGCATCTAGGAAGGAAAAATGTCCAGCATACCTACTGCCTAGGAAATGACCTGCTTGGTGGAACGGAAGCGGAAAGGGATCTTGGAGTCCAGGTGGACTCCAAGATGAACATGAGTCGGCAGTGTAACAAAGCCATCAGGAAAGCTAATGGCACTTTATCGTGCATCAGCAGATGCATGACGAACAGATCCAAGGAGGTGATACTTCACCTCTATCGGGTGCTGGTCAGACCGCAGTTGGAATACTGCGTGCAGTTTTGGGCACCGCACTTCAAGAGGGATGTGGATAACCTGGAGAGGGTCCAGAGAAGGGCCACTCGTATGGTTAAGGGCTTGCAGGCCAAGCCCTATGAGGAAAGACTAGGGCACCTGGACCTCTTCAGCCTCCGCAAGAGAAGGTTGAGAGGTGACCTTGTGGCTGCCTATAAGTTCATCACGGGGGCACAGAAGAGAATTGGTGAGGTTTTATTCACCAAGGCGCCCCCAGGGGTTACAAGAAATAATGGCCACAAGCTAGCAGAGAGCAGATTTAGATTAGACATTAGGAAGAACTTCTTCACAGTTAGAGTAGCCAAGGTCTGGAATGGGCTCCCAAGGGAGATGGTGCTCTCCCCTACGCTGATGGTCTTCAAGAGGAGGTTGGATAAGCATCTGGCTGGGGTCATCTGAGCCTGGCACTCTTTCCTGCCTATGCAGGGGGTCGGACTCCATGATCTATTGAGGTCCCTTCCGACCCTAGCTTCTATGAATCTATGAATATACCAACTTCAGGTCACAGCCAGCCATCTGAACACAGACACTTTGTTGCAGATCGTGAACCCTCACCAGGATGGTTGCACTCAAAAGGAACAAAAAGAAAACCTTGTATCAAGAGTTAACAGGCTATACCCTTATGGGATCATTGCGGGCTGCTCCTGTGCCCATGGGGCATTAAGTCCTGTAATGATTCAGTCCCCTTTCAGGGCAGTGATTCTCCCCCAGCAGGGGCCTATTTTGCCACAGCACTTCTTGTGACACCATCACCCCACAGAAAAAAATCAAAAGCCCAGTTGGGTGGCTGACTTACGCCATCTCTGCAGCCACAAAGAGGACAAACCATCAAAAGAAAAATGAGGAAAAAAAGAACAATGCCCACTAAAGTTCAGAGCTAAATCTGACCTCTGCTCAGGTTCCAGCTGCCAGTCTGTCAAGCCTCTTCCTGCCTAAGAGGGAGCTTCCTCATACCCGAATCTTCTCTGCCTGTGAGGTCCGGGGTAGAAAGGCAGTGAAGTCCCACCCAGATCTACACACCTCAGGGGTAACCCTGTAACCTGCTAAACTAGGTAAACTAGTACAAGAAGTCTGGTGGGTGAATAGTCTCAGGTAGGATGTGGCCAAAGGCAGCAGGGAACACCCCACCGTTCAGTGGGCATGGGCCTGTAACAGTGGTACATCGGCTGAGTTTAACAGCCCTGGTCTCAGGAGAGAGTAGAATAGTAGGGACACCCTCAGTTCACTGGGCTATGCAGTCTGGGATCTAGCCCCTTGCCCTCTGAAGTGCTGGAGTGATGCAGTTCTATGCTGTCATCACCCCTGGAGCTACACAGATCATGTGATGATAAAGCAGCATGGTAGCACCATGCACTTCACTCACTCCTGCTCTTCTTCACCTGCAGGTAAGGCATTTCTCTCTTTAGCCTGTATGGGGCCATATCCAAAAGGCTGGGGTCCACCTGTCTCCCTGGGTCCCATCATTACATTGGGAAACAGCAAACAGTGGCTACCAACAGCAGTAAGCCACATCCATGGATTTCATAGATATCATAGACATTAGGGCTGGAAGGGACCTCAGAAGATCATTGAATCCAGCCCCCTGCCCCAGGGGCAGGAAGTCAGCTGGGGTCATAGGATCCCAGCAAGAAAAACATCCAGGTTTCTCTTGAAGGTGTTCAAAGTAGGTGCTTGAACCACCTCCAGCGGCAGGCCATTCCAGACCTTGGGGGCTCAGACAGTAAAGAAGTTCTTCCTTAAGTCCAGCCTGAAATGGTCTTGCAGGTGTTTAAAACTGTTTGACCTCATCATCCCTTGAGGTGCTCTGGTGAACAAACATTCCCCCAGGTCCTGGTGAACATCCCTTATAAACTTATATAACTTATAGGGATGAGGTGGGAGGCATGAGGCTGGATGAGAATTGGCATAGATGCAGGGGAAGATCCTACAACTGCCACAGGAGCTCACACAGGTGAAGTACCAGGAGATGGAGGCTTATGGCCCCTGTTCTCAGAGCAGCAAGACCTGGCTGAGCAGCTAGCTAAGGCCCAGGTGTCTGGAGCCAGGAGCCACCAGGGCTTCCACATGCTCTGGATGGTCAAGGAGGACAATCCCAGAAGCCTAGTTAGAGTAATTTGAATGCCTCACTACAGCAGCAAACTGAGGTTGGGCTCAGGCCACATACCAAGCACTATCATGTACAGAGGCCCTGGACTATCAAACAGTCAAGGATGCTATATTGTACCAACTTGAGATATCTCCAGAGCACTACCAGCAACAGTTTGGGGCCAGAAATAACAAGTAAAATTGGTGACCCTAGCTATTAGCCCATCTGTTAAAGGGTACTGGTGGAATAAGCCAGAAGAGAGCTGTTTAAGGTGACAGTCCTCAAGCAGTTTGTCTGGGACCTAGAGGAACAAGCTCACAAATTGGTGTGACAACACCAGTTTCAAACCCTTGAGAAGGCAGTACAGATCACTGAGGCCTATATGTAAGCAGTGGAGGAACCTGCCTGGGACCAAGGATCATGGGCTGATACAAGTCCCCCAGTGAACCCACCTGGCCGGCCTGGATGGGACAGAAGGCCAGGGCCTGCTCCTTGTGTTGTGTATTTTGCAGAGTCACCAGACACTCAATCTGGCGTTTCCCCACAGGGTTTCCCAATTGCAGTATGGGACGTGGTTTCCTGAGATGAGACATGGAGCCGCAGGCCATTGAGAGTGGGATGATAAAGATGGACTGCAGTTTTGGCCACACCTGCCCAGAGCCATACCACCCTCAGCCTATTGCCAATGCCCAGGTTGGTGGACACACCCTAACAGCCATGGTGGACATTTGGTACGTTCAGACTCTGGTACATGCAACCTCCCTACTGGCTATGGCTGGCATCCCAGCTTTGGGCAAGATGCTAGCCTGCATGAATGGCAGACGGAAAACTTATGAATGACAACAGCTGCCAGTCAGTCCTCAGGAGAATGTACAAGATGCCTATTGGGATCTCATGGGACCTCCTGTGCCCCATGCTGCTAGAACAGGGCTGGCCATACTTAAGGAAGTTTTGCAGAGAGAGCATCTTAACTGGAACTGCCAAAAAAAGAAGACATGGGGGCATTGGATGAGTTTGCTAGAGAAGGAGCAAGGCCACTCTCCCTGAAGGAAGGATGGACCCACTCAACCTGGAAGAGGTCATAGGCTCCAACACATTTTGGGTAGATCAACTAAATGACCCCAGGTTCCAGCATGCTTATGGTGAGGGATTAGTGCACTGTAATGAAAAGTTACTATGACCAGCACAAGCAATTGAAGTCCCACACTTTGAGGTAAGAAATGACCTCTTGTATTATCCAGGGGAAGGGACCAGGGCTAGTGCAGTTACTGGTGCCACAACGTTACAGGTGTGATGGGCTAGCTGGCAGTGACTTAGCCCAGGGGTTTTTGAAAGGACAAAAGATGATTGGAGGATGTGAGGCCAGGGCTCCAGGAAGGTTAAGACCCCTAGCAACATAGACTAGCACTAGTACTGGTAGTTGTATGGTAGAGTTTCTGCCCACCATGTGGGAAATCTGAGTTCAAGTCCCAGTTGGGGTGGGTGAAGTAACAGGGAAAAATCCTTGTTGCAGTGGAAAGGGATAGGTGTGTTTCTCTTCCCACTTCCAGGTACCTGGCCCTGTGTTTTGTGCTTTTTATATTTCACCAACCAGTATTGTTTGTTCTGCTGTTTGTGTTTTATATTTTGTTAACCCTGTCTTTTGTCAGTGATTATAAGTGTCTAACCTTTGTTGAATCCTGCCCCCTCAGGGTGTTGTAGTGTCCCCTATACCCCCTGGTTTATGCCTATTATGTTCCCAGTACTGTTCTTTCATTAAAAGGTATATGGTTAAGGCCCCATTGGTGGTCTGGCTCTGCTCTATAGGGGGAGGAGAGTCCCTACACCTCCCACAGCGCTTGTGCACCTGCTTTGATCCCTTCAACTGGAGAGGGAGTACCTCTTAGAGTACTGCCAGGGTTAAACAGGGCTTCTCTAATCAGACTGGCACATGACAGACCCATGGGTGGACACCCAGGCAGGGACAAAACAGAGGCCCATTTGAATCAATATCTCTCCATCTCAAGGTTTTCTGCGTATAGAAGGAAGAATCAAAATAAGAAGAACACCATTTAATGACTCTCAAACTGGTTATTAAGACACTGCCTTGGGATGTGAGACACAGGTTCTAGTGCATCATCTGCCTTATTCAGACTAGGAATTAAAACCAGCAGTCCCCTAAGACTCCCTGGGATGTGGGACAAGTCTGTAGAGCAATTTTCTCTCTGGCTATATGAATATTTATATACTTCATGCAAGTGGGGCAGTATCCACAAAAGCAAATTGAGAACAGCCCATTCCATAAAAGGATTGCACTCAGAATATGCTAAGCCTAGCAGTAAAGGGAATCTTCTAGAGGTAGGGAAAATTGGGATTCCAGGTGTTGAGGGAACTTAGATGACCTGGGTTTGCTGAACTTAAGTAAAGCAGATAAGAAATAGTAAACTAGAAATAGTAGTAGAGTAAAAGCAGATAAGAAATGGTTTTGCGAATAATGCTTAATCTTATCCCTTCATTTCAATTGCTTGTTTTGTTAAAAACTCAAAAGGAAACAAAACATTTTGTTCACAGAGACTGGAACATTTTACTCAACTTGAAACATGGTGGTCTTTTGCTTTCATTTCAATGACAATGTGAAATTTTGAAGATCAAACCAAAATTTTGATCAGTCTTTCCCTGCTTATATACTAAATAAAAATAACTCAAAATAATACTTCAATTATTTAAATTATTCATTAATTCAGAAATCCCTATTCTTATTCTTTCCAAGGTTGATCTGGAAATTAAAGGAGATATAACGCTCCAGGTGCTAGAAAAGGTAGCATGTTTTGAGTGGATGATAGGCTAAGAAGATTGAAACAGACTATAAACAGAGCTGCCAGAGATGGACTTAACTTGACTGTGGGAACTTACAAAGGTGCAAATAGAATCACGCATTAGGCCTTCCATACTTTTACTATTCACTCCAAATGTTTTGTATCTTTTCAAGAATGAAGAACTCTTGCTATGTTTTGAAGAAGTGGGCTTCTGAGCCTCTTCAATCGCCCAGTCTCTTCAGCACTTAGAGAGCATGTCTACCCATGCGCCCAACTATGCCATTGTTACTGTGCAGTCATTTAGTACTTTTTTTAACAAGTACTAAAATGACTACACCATAACCACTGGTGCTGTGCATTCCCAGCACTGCACAGCTTGTTTCTGACCCTACTGCACAGTAGCAGTGGCAGTGTGGTCCGTGCCTGCCAATGCTATGTCACCATAGTGATGAGCTATGGCAGCGTAGCATCTCATGTAGATGCACTCAGTAAGCACTAACTTGATCCTAGTTTGAATAAGAGAATTCTGCCCAGTACCCAACATCTCTGGGGTGCCTTCTGGAGATCAACAAAAGACCATGGTAACCATGACAATTGATTTTTCAAATACTTTGTACTAATGAGTAGTCTAAAATGTCGCTTTCTGGTAATTTATCCTGTACTGTTACTCTTAAATAGCAATTCCATTGTTACTTTATTTCAAATGTTACTTTATTTCAAATAATTCAAATATTACTGCACCCTTTTCATGGAGGGATTTAGATCCAGTTTTTATACAAATAGGCATAGTCTCCTGGACAACCCAGTGGAAAACTAACAATGATTGGTCTGATTTATACCTATTCTTATTTATGTATTACAACTTATGAACTGCAGTTGTTATTATATCATACATGTGTCAAGGTATATGCCTTTTGCTTACAATGATTCCAGTACATCCCTGTAGTGTGCACAATGGAAAGAACTTCACTCTTGTGATTGAGTAATTCACCAATGGATGTTCAAAGGGAATGGCTGTTCAAAGAGTCCATTTCTTCCTGTTTCTTAGTAGGGAAGGTTTGAGGCAAGGCTGAACAAGGAATCCAGCTATTAAGAGGGCACAAACTGTGATAATCCTCAAAAACATAAACAGGGAGTGTTGGATGGACTTTTGTAATAAGAAGGGGAGAGGCTGGTTAACTACAAGACCAACCATCATCACAAGGTAAGCCATAAGCTGCTTGTATGAACATAGATGAATCTCCATAGATTCACATAGGAAAGTGAGTTAAGTTTGGAAGTTGTTTTTTTTTTCCTAATTATCTTCATTCTCTTGTATTTTATCTTAATTAAAGATAAAACAATGTGCCCATGCACTCTGTGTAAAATACATCTGTATAGATATTAGGGTTGTGCAAAGCTTCGGTTGCTGATTCAATTCAGAGAAGATTCATCTTGATTAGGCAGCTTAATCTCTGAATCTGAATTGAAGCAGGAGACCAATAAAAAGATCCAGAAAAGATTTGGAGAGATTCGGAGATTCAGCAGTCCCAGCTCGCTGCCACAGGGAGCTGGACCCAGACTCTGTGCTGGTAAGTAGGGGGTGGGGGGCGGGGCTGGAGGAGGGAGGAGGGGACCATGGGGGGACTTCCACCAGTCCCCATCCTCTGCCTGCTACCCCAGCCCCGATGAGTGCCCCCTGCCCGCTCTCCCAGTCCCATCAATGGGAGCCCTCACCTGGCCCTAGCATCCCAGTGCTTTAAAAAAAAAAAAGCCCCACACTCACTAGTTGCAGAGCACCTCCATGCAGTGCGGGGCAGTAGGAATTGCCCCCTCCCCACCTGGCAGGAGCCAGTAACTGTGGGGATTTTTTTTAAGTGCCAGGATGCTGGAGATGGGTGGAGCAGGCATTGACAGGTCTGGGAGAGCAGGTTGGGGATGGGGCCTGTTTGATTCAGAGATTCAGCCAATTTGGCGGTGGCTGAATCTCCAAATCAGATTTGGCTGAATCGATTTGAGACAATGATTCGAATCGCTGAATTGAATCACTGCCCCCCAAATGGGCCAAATCCAAAGCAAATACTAGCTGTTTCACACAGGCCTAATAGATGTGTTTGCTTCCATCTTAAACTTAGCTCCTGATGAGTTAAAAGTGTAAAACTTTGAGATTCTGAAAAAAGGACATGTGTAATGTATAGGGCTTGGTGAAAGGGTGACAAGGAGAGCTTGGGAGGACAAGCAGTTGGATTGTGGGTCCCTGCTCTTAGGATGAGGTCCTAGACAAAGATTCTGTACTCTCAGTGAATGCCTAGAAATACCAGCATAGAGTGCCTGAAATCTGTTCTGGACATTAAGGCTAGGTACAGGCATTCAAGAAGCCTGAGGTGAAAGCACTTTAACTTCTCAGCTTTACTCTAAGTGAACACAGTTAAGTTGGGAGCAAACAGAACAAATGTTATCATTTTGGTGGGGCAGGACTTGGAGCCTGCCTGCATGGGCTGAGGCCACCAGGTGTGTATTGGGGGGGAGCTCATGACTCCCAGCATGGCCCACAGGCTCCCCGGGCTGCCAGAAACTCGTAAATGGAGCCAAATGGCTGATCCATCCCTGATTGGCTGTTGGGCATAGGCCACCATGTCCCCAAACCCCTGCCTTCATGACTTGCATATGCCTTCATTTCCAGACTTGTGCATCCAAGCAAGCAGGGACAGCTGCAGCAGCTGCTGTTTGAGTCTTGCTGGAAGCTATGGGACATCATGGCCACTCACCTGGACCTGATACAGCAGCAGCTCATCATAGCATGCACGCTCACAGCCACAAGCCATGAGCTAGCTGTCCCATGCATGGCCACCCAACACATCTTACACCCACGAAGTGTGTGTGTGTCTGTTTGTGGGTTGGTGTGCTCATGTTTGTTGAATGCCTGCATTCTGTGTATGTGCATGTGTGTGTGTGTTTCCCCAATGCATGCATACACAGAACCCAGGTATCCGGGACACGCGTGTTGACCTGAGGGGTCAGGCCAACACTCAGGATGTCAATATTGTGCTGTTAGACAGGAGGGTGTGACACAATTGCACATATACAAACACACAAATCAATTATGTGCATACACATGCACACTACCAACTCAGGCACATACACATCCAAACCAGCCTAGGCAAATGCATACCTATCACCAATTCAAACACATACACTATACACCCCAAAAATTAGACACAGCTCACTAATTCATATATCATGCACACAATGCCACACACACACACACACACACACACACAGACCTCAGATACACATACGTTCAAAATAACTAGTTTAGGTTCATGCATACCTATCACCAGTTTAAGACCATATGTGCTACACACACCAAATTTAGACAGAATCAATTACCAGTTACCAATACCTGCACATCCAATACACATACGTGGATTACTAATTCATACCACACGCACACACAATGATATCTATATATGTGTATATATGTGTATTCACACACATACCACCCACCTAAGTTGGGTGTTGTGATGTATATGTATGTATGTATGTATGTGCTTGGTGTACTTGGGATACCTGGGGAAAGGTTAAGGTAAGAAAGTAGAAGTGTAGGGAGTTAAAGTGGCTAGGAGTGAAAGTCACCGGGACTGGGATTAGAACCGGTAGACTACAGGGGCCTGGGCTGAAGAACTAAGGCTTGGGGGTAACTTTAGGTTAATTGATCTTAATTGATTAAAAGACAATGCCCAAAGCCTGCAGAACAGGGGAGTGATGCCAGCACAGAGGCTGGGACTGGAGCCAGAGCTATGGGGGAGCTGAAAAGGTAGGTGGGGAGAGGGAAAATGGGACAAAGGGAAAGTGTGTGTGTTAAAGAGGGGCTCTGGGTGTGGGGAACCAGAGAATGGCTCTGGGGCAGCTAGAGAAGTTGAAGGGAGTGGCAGTAGGTGCTGGGAGCTGGAGAAAGGCTCCAGCTGCTGGAGAAAACTGCAGGACAGCCACGAGGAGCTGGGAAGCTGGTGGGGAGGGGGGGAGGGGGATGACTACAGAAGGTGCGGGGGAAGCCTGAAAACAGAGAGACGAACAGCAGAAAATCACAGGAAAAGTGGCAGGAGAGACTGAAATGCATCAGGGGCAGCGGGAAAGCAGAGAAAGGCAGCAGAAAGTCACAGGGAAAATGCAGTAGGAATTGAGAGGAGATTGGGAAACTAGTGGAGAGCGGTGGGGTCTGGAGCTGAGAGAGAGAGAGAGAACAAGGCTGGAATTTAAGATAAGGAAGGGACTGGGATTCAGTAAAACATGACCCAACTCAGGGTTGCAAATGACAGTGGTTTTATTGGACCCGGGGAGATGGTGACACAATGTCTCATTGGTTCCCTTGCACCCCCCTACCTCCCTCCACACACACACACACAATGGCAGCAGGGGTTAGAGAGGCTTGGTGCAGGGGCTGAAGTCCACTGAAGTCCAGGAGGAGAAAGAGAAACAGAGAGAGAGAGTCCAAATTGTAGGAGGAGGTATGCAGGTAATATCTACCTATCCAGGCTGGAAAGGGGTCCTTGTCCAGTAGGTGTTGTCCAGAGGGAGGTCGCCAGCAGGGCCTCTGGGTGGATAGGTGGTGTGGCACAGTGCTGGTCCAGATGGAGAGGGCATTCCACTGGGTCTGTCTTCACTGCTTCTTTTTATAGGGGCTGACCTTGTGTGACCCTAGTGACAGGAGGCATGCCCAGGCAAGGGTCAGCCCCTGGTGTATGTGTGCTTCATGCAGGGATGTGCAGTTTTGGGTGTCTGTAATAGTGAGAGTTGCTGGTTCTGCAAGGTCTTTTGTCTTTCAAATGCTGGGTTCTTGTCTCTGTTCCTGGGTGAGGTCCATGGTTCCTGGATGAATCAATGTGAGGTGATGGCCCAGTCATTACAGGCCATTCAGTAGAGGCCTGGTACCATTGTATTTCAATCATTCCCCAATCATTCTCATTCATCTGGGAACCAATTTACATGGGAGGGGTAGGTGACTCATACAGTTACAACATGGGATGCCCAGGCAGAGGACACAAGATGGAGGCTTGGCATATAAAATGGAAAGTTGACATGACCTTGGTTCACTTACAAACACAGGCCTAAACCATACAATATCCATATGAAACAATAAAAATCAATACAAAAATGATAATAATACAATATACCACAGTAGATATCCAAAACCAAAAACTTGCTAATGAAGTAAAAATGTTTAAAGCTTATCCTAAGTCTGAGCTCACTTATACTTATCTAGGGAATAGATAGGGAGAGAAAAAGTCAGAAATGGTTGGGGAAGGTACACACACACACACACACACACACACACACACACAGAGCTCAGGCATCCAACACACACATGCAGACCCCCCAACCCACCCACATGCACACACACTTGATGGGTGTAAGGTGTGCTGGGTGGCCATGCACAGGACACACACATGCACACAGACACACACACACAGAACAGGTGTCTGGGGCATGAGTGGGACACTGACTTTCACGCAGCCGATGAGGACAGCGCCCGCCTCTTGCATAGCTCCCTGTTCCCCAGGCTGATGGAGAGCAGGTACTATGCTCCTGGGGTCTCCAGTTTCATCACTGGCAACATCATTGCCCCCCACCATCCTTGTCAGAGGCCCGGTCTACCCCTGCTTGCCCTGGCTTATGAAGCTGTACCACCACAAGGAGCACTTCAACTATGGACAAGGCCTGCCCCTGTGAGCACTTGTGCCACAGGGATAGGGGAGAAGGAAAACCCCCTGCTGATGTGGCTGGCCCCAGCCCCACACAGTGGCAGGTTATCTGGATCTGTGAAGCCTTGGCCAACTGTCTCCTCACCCATGTGGACAGAAGCCCTCTACAAATGAGTAGGGCTGGAGGCCTTCAAGTGCCCCCACCCTGACACTAAGCCTTTGTTCTCGTGCCCTGGGCTCCTCTAGTCTGCATCATGGGTAGTGCTGCCCACAGGCCAAGCTACTTGGACACCATGCTCCTTCCCCTAGGGAACCATGCTCCCCAGCCCCGCTAGGGGCACACACTGGGGTGCAGAGGAATGTGGCACAAGGAAGAGACATGCCTCAGTTTAAAAAGTTGCTGTTGCCAAACTTGTGCTGTGTTTAATAAAGAAAACCTGTTGAACATGGCCCATGTCTTATCTAGATCCCTTCTCCCTGTTAACATAAAACAGCAAACATTTGGAAGGAGTAGGGTGGGGGGATTGAGAAAGGGATGACAGAACCTGGAAGTGGGGTTAGGGTCAGGGGAAATGCCACTCACCCCAGGACTCAACAAATACGAAAACTTGGAGGGGAGGCACAGGATAGGGGACTTTTGACCTGACATCCTACTTCCAGGAGTCTGGTATCAAGAGCAGGGACGTCTCCATGTAGAAGCTGGACAGCTATGTGATCCCAGAACGAATGTCTGTCTGAGAAAGCTGCAGGTCAGGAGGCAGGTCAAAGAAGAGGGAGAGGCTGTCAGTTGGGAGGCATCACCACACCAAAGCTCCTGGCTGTCCCACATGGGACCCCAGACACTTAGGCCCTCAGGGCCATGTCTTCCCCTTCAAGGACTGCAGACCCATGGTCTTTTCTAATACCTGAGCCTCATGTCAGGCAGCCAGTCAAAGCTGGGGAGCTGCCTATCCCTGCCAAGGTTGTGCCACTCCCCAGCAATGGGACCTGAACCAGGAGTGGGACCACAGGGAGCTGAATAGCCACCTCCCCAAAGCCTCCCAGATGGGTATGCATGAGCAGGAGCTGCCAGGCTCTGCTGCCAGAAGCTGTCCCAGTGACTGCCTCACCCCATTCTGAGTTCCCCTGTGCCCCTTCAGGACTCTTCTGGAACCACTTGGGGGCCCAGAGTGTATGGGGTGACCAACAGAAGTCCAGGACTATGTGCATTAACCTCCTATCCTGATGCTGTGACTCTCTCAGCTCTGCTGCACCATGGGGTGTCTCCTCCAAACAGCGAATGGCCATCTGGAGCCCCCTGTCATGCAGCTTGACAACCTGGATGAAAGCACCCCCAGCCTGTCCATTTCCCCAGTACTTATCCCAGTTCATGCCTCATACCACTCTCAATGCCTCTGGTGCTAGGAGTGTGTGGGTGAGCAAAGAGGCTGTGACCAGAACTTGTAACATCTGTTTATTTCACTGGCACCTCATATGCATACTTTTGGGCACTCTGTAGGTGTTCAGCTACCCATCCTGGACCCATCATACTGGCTGCTGTGAGCTGGCCTTCCACACACTGATACGGAGCCTGCAGATAAGGGACAGGAGTTACTTCACTTTCCTGAGTTGTGGTGCAGAGTGGGGAAATGCTTCAGGGCCAGAATGAGGCCACAATTGCAGGAGAGCCTTGGGGTTAATACCCTGAGGAGTTAATACAGTAGGTGCCTGCACTGTGAGAACTGGAATAGCCAGCACCCATTGGATGTTACCCACAGATTGGATCCAAGAGGGCGCGGGGAAAGGAAATGCTATTGGTCCACTTTCCAGCCTCATCAGGTGCACAACCTTGGAGTCACCCTGGAAGCAGGAGCCAAGTGGCTGAGATAACAATCCCCATGTGGTAAGCCTTCCATCACATGAGCCCTTTTCCTAAACTGGAAGATGAGGGAAGTCTGGGGGGTTTTGGACAAGGGGGAATTTTTCTCATGCCTGCAGCAGTAGGCAGACCTAGTTGCATGGTATCTCCTGTCCCTGACCAGGAGAGCTCTCTGCCAAAACTACTCTTTACCATTTGCTTGATGAGCTCATTAAATGCTATCAATGCCTTTCTGTGAGAGCTTTGGTGGGAGAGAGAGCTATTTACATCCAAATGCTTAGGTATCTGTGCTTAGGCTTGAATCTCTCACAAACTGTGGCATGGCCCTGACAGATATGGCAAGGGCATGTCAATTATACAGATTTATGATCCCATTGAATGGGACATGCGCTCTTAAGCACCCAAGCCTGGGGGGAAGAGGGGTGGTACTTTGCCTGGGCTCCAGACTTCAGCAGGAGAGGGTAAATGTGGCCGAAAGGTGAGTAATGCATTCTCCCCCTATGCCCCAGAATTCCCACCCCAAACCAGAATTCCAGTCCCAACCCATTTATGGGCTTCTCAGCCATAATGGTATGAGAAAGGGCTTTGACCTCAGGGTGTGATCTGTGGCGGCCTCATCTCCCCTCACTGCCCCGTCCTTTCTTCCTCCTTCCTTCCCCACTCTGGAGGCTCCATGTTTCCTCTGGAGCCCAAGTTCCCATCATGGTCAAGTGGAGTTGGGAGGAATCTTACCATCACAGGTTGTATGGCATCTTCACACAGGGCCTGTCTCATCAGCAGTGCTGGGAGGACTAGCTAGCACAATAGTCACTGTACTGGTACCTGGGGGATCAGTACATGCTCTACACTTCTGGGAGGGGTGCAATGGCATGTGATATCACTTGCTTCAGAACATCTGCAGCCCCGGTATAGGAAACAGTGCCCCAAGGCCTCCCTATCCCTCCTCTTCTTCTGGTAGTATCCCTACTGGCAACTCCTCTGGAACACCTATGGTCCCATGGAAGTGTGAGGTGGTGACTTCCCTGTTCGCAGCAAGGAAGTGGCACAGGTTCTTGTAGAATGACATGCTCTGCCTATGACACCCAGACCACTTTGTAACATCAAGCATGTGGTGATAATGTCTCTTCATCAATGTGGTCTTGGTGAGGCACTGTGACCAGTCTCAGTTGTGCCCCTGCATGTGTATCTGCTGGGTGATGTGCTTGGAGACATCTCTGATTCAATGCCTTATCTGGAGCTGGCTCTGGATGTCTTCCTCACCCCAGATGGCAATGAGATCCTTTATTTCCCTCTAGTCCCAGTTATGTGCCCAGATTTGGCTGGTGGCAATGGACAAGGCATGTTCATCCATGGTTCATGTTGGTGCCCATGGGGTCTCAGTATCTGTGGACTGGTGAGGGTCTGTCTGTGAGGGGGTGGGTGGAAGGCTGGAAGGGTGGGTGGATGGATGGATGGATGGATGGAAGCAGTGGTAGACATGTGAAGGTGCAGTTCAGGGCACATGGCTTTTGCTCTCACTTCAGAGAGTTTTGGCTACTGCTCCTTGTGGCAGGGCATTGTTGGTGCCTGCCACTGTAAGGGCTAGGCCAGGGAGATGGCAGGTGCCTGATGAGGGTGACCATTTAATGCTCAGCTCTCTGTGTGGAGAAGGAGATATTTGAGACCAGCCAGCAGGGGAAGAACATCTCCCTGCTGAGCTCTCATGACAGGATGAACTTGCAGGTATGGGCTGGGGCTATGGGGATGGAGGAGACCCCAGGTCCTGGGCATGACTTAAAACTGCACCCTGCCAGGGTCAGGAGGCCTGGTGGGACTGCCAGGGGTGTGGCAGACCCAGGAAATGCCAGGACTGCAACCTCCCTGGTGAAAGGTGGGTAGGGGGTGCCTGATAACCTCCAGTCCCTGCACAGTCCTGGCTGGGGAAAGCCCAGACCTGTGAGACAGCTCGTCTTTTGCCCAAATGATAATTTCCTGGCAGTTTTACTTACATACCTTATTACTCTTGCTCAGTTCCAACTGTTATACTGTTGCTGTCTGCATCTTCACTTCAGCCACGTTCTAACTCACAAGTGGATACATTTCATATAATTATGCTGAAAACTGTGCTAATGGTCACCTGTTAACCAGTCACTTGTATTAAAACCTAATAAAATGTCACTCATTACACGTGTTCCTCTCTCAATTGTGCCGTATTATGCAGCCATCTGTTTTAACATCTGGAAAAAGAATAATCCCTTTCCATATCTATCGACATATATCTAATGCATTAACCAACTCAACATATTATAAGCAAATTCTACTGTTTGTATTATGAATAACATATCATCAGAAGTTATCCTTTGTTTACATTGTTAGGTGCAGAGGAGCATTATTTTAGATACACATGAAAATACAATAGGAAACATTCTGGCAAAAAGATACAATCCAAATGGAAAATGATAATGATAATAATAGAATGGACTTGGCTGTACATAAAGGAGAGGGTCCCAAAGTGCCAGAGAGAAATTTGAAAAGAGAAACACTTCTGCCATATACAGTACTGAGCAGATATGTATGATAACCCATTTGGTTAATGTAGGAAAACATAATTACTTGGCAGATACTACTTCCAAAACACTTTTTGGCCAACATTAGAATTATTGTTATAGAGTTATGTTTCCTTATTGTTGTATGTGTAAATAAATATGTAGTCTCTTCCTTCCTTAATTAAGTTTGAGAATGGTGATATTAATGAGATATGCTAAACATGTTAGTAACTTATTTGTATGAAAAGCTGCTGTCAAACTGTATGGACCTTGGGAAAGCACAGACTCTTCCACACTTCTGGGCAATTCAAGTGAGACCTCCAAACCAAAATCCAGATTTATTCAGCCTATGACATTAGAATTATTCTGATCTGAATTTTGTGGCTTGGATCCAAGTCAGAAAAAAAAAGAATCTTATCTATAAATGTGAAATCTTACCTTTCCATCAATTAACAGTCAGTATTCCATTTTTGCATCTGATCCTGAGGTCTACTTGACCTTGATTTTCTCTTTAACTGAGACATGACCTACATTAAGCCAACACCTAAAGTGGCTTGTCTATGTACTGGGAAGATCCTTACAGCTTTGTAGTACCACCTCTTCTGGTGTCAGCCAATCATCTCCCTCTCCCTCTACCTTTCTGGTACCAGTGTTTCATGTTTGCCCTTTTATTATTGCAGCAGAATGTAGAGCTCCAGTTGTGCTAACATCATACACACAAACCATGAAAAGAGAGTCCCTACCCTAAAGACTTTTATTTCACTGCCTAAACAACTTGCCATATTGGTCAAAAGGAAATGAATTACCACCAACAACTACACATGAAAGGCAAGCAAAACAAAAGAGAAAAGAAACTAAATAGACTATTTCTGTGTTTCTTGTTCACAAGCTGCTTCCCTATGTCAAGTGTTTGGAGATATTCCAGATTTCCAGCTACATTGTGGCCAATCAGCTGATCTTTTTTTTTCTCACATTTACTTCAGTTTTAATATCCTCCGAAGGCACAAAAACAAAACAGAACAAAAAAAAAAAAAAAGGAAATACAAATTGTTGCTCTTCCAATGACATGTACTTAGTTACTATTCCACATGAACGCTCTATTTGCACTTACTTACAATTCTTTTTGCTATATTTTCCCATCAAGTAAAGAAAAAGATGTTTCTAGAGGGTGGCAGTACTTATCCAGATTTCCCTTAAGCATTTTAACAATGGCCCAAAATTGGTTTCTCTTGTTCTATCTCACTCAAAGCCAAACCCTTGCTGAATACCTTGGTCATATTTTTATAGTAAATTTTAACGGCATTTGTTAATATTCAAGGAAACATTTATAGAAACTTTGCATAAAGTGTTTACTATTTCATAATGTTTTAATACGGAGACTGGTTTTATCATAACCTTGAACTGAGTATAAACAAGTAGATTCTCACTATTACAGGTAGTAATAGTACGACTGATGTTGAGCAACAGACTTCTGTAAATCCAGAGTAACTGCAGTGGTACCAAGAATAGTATTTGATCCAGTCTCTCTCTCATCAGTTACTATCAACACAAGCTGTCAAGGGCATTCTTGTTCCCATTAAAACTTAAAAGTTATAGACATTGTAAGAAAGTAGGACTATCTAGATGCTAAAAGATTCTTTAATATGATGGGATTTTTGTTTACTATAAGAAATTTTAGATATAAACCAAAGTGTCTCACATTACAAGAGGAATACAGAAAGGGGATGAAGAGATTACTGACTTGAAAGGGAAATACAAAGCTGGTTTGCACAGTTTGTGGACACAAATTTGTCATTTATTTCTCTCTCTGACCTTTGAACTTGTTAGAGCCTATTTTGAAAGGCAGCCTACTATTCCCAGTTTAGCAGAGAGTTTCATATTTCTAGAGGTCCTGTGAATACACAGCCTTCCCAATCCAATTTATACCATTTAGATTGATTCTCCTACTATAAAAACAGACAATTCTATTAGGAATACTGGCTAACATGAGTGGCATAGTTGCAACAACTTCATTAGGCAAAGATTATGTAGGATTATTTTAGGTTAGCCTCATGAAAATGAGGCCTAATCTACACCATGCAGTTCTGCTGGCTGAATTAAAAGTTCTGCCAGCAAAACGTTGACAGCCTCTATGTTCAAAACTCCTCTGCCATGGCAGAGCCCTTCCTTCTGCCAGAGAAGTCACATCACCTGTGCCAAGCAGCTTAAAGCTTCTGTTGCTGTCTGGCAGCTGGCAGAAGATGTATATAGACACGCCCACGTTCTCCCAGATCTTGCAGTCCCTTCAGCAGCTGGTGCCTTCCCAGGGTGCACTTCATGCTTAAGTGGCACAGCTGCTACAGCGGAGCTGCCAGAGACACATGGACAAGTATGCAATCTGGCAGCTGGTTAGTGGCAACTGCTGGTGGCTGCCAGGACCTCCACTAGCAGGGGCAAGTAAGAATAGGCAGGGTCTAAGTTTCCAAGGTGGTTTTCAGGCCAGGAGGGACAAAATTGCTAGAGCACAAAGTGCAAAAAGCTGTCACAGAACTAATGTGTGAAATGCTTATCCACAAACATGGAGGGGTGGCAAAGAGATCCTGGTAATTTCCTACTTTAAAGAGCAAGATTATATAATCAATAAATAGATGTTGACTTAATGGTTGCCGCTATGGCCATTCCTTCTGGAAAGCCAGGTAGGAAAAGAACTGGAAATAAGTCCCATGTGCACTCTCCTGTGACACCTTGAGTCTGACCACCAACAAGCTTCCAGTCTGAATGGAGCTAAACTATCAAATAGATGGTAAAGTGTTTAATCTCAGCTGACTGTGAGCCAAAACCAAGATCACCTTCAATCATTGAGCTTTAGTATGCAGATGATGCTGTAGTCTGTGCTCACTCAAAACAAGACCTTCAAGAAATCATCAAAGTCTTTCCTGAGGGATACAAGAAAATGCAACTGAGGCTTAACATTAAAAACACTAAGGTCCTCCATCAACAAGGTCTTAATGAGAAGTCTCCAGCTCCAGTAATTCAGATTTACAGTGAGACTAGAGAAAATTGAGTATTTCCCATACTTCAGAAGTCATCTCTCACAGAAGACTGACATTCACAAAGAAATCCAACATCACCTCAAATGTGAAACTGCAACCTTCAGACACCTGAGGAAATAGCTCTTTGAAGATCCTGACATCAGATCTCAAACTAAGTTCATGGTTTATCAAGCCATTCTGATCCCCACCTTACTGTACAGAGCTGAGGCAAAAACAATGTAAAGGAGACACCTCATGTTATTGGAAAAGTACCATCAACACTTCCTGAGGAAGATCCTTCAAATCCAGTGGGAAAATAGACACACCAACGTTATTAGCATCCTTTCACAAGCAAGCACCATAAGCGTTGAGGTCACGATCATCTGACATCAACTTCACTGAGCCAACCATGTCTGCTGGGTGTCCAACTCCACAATCCTAAAGCACGTTTTATTCTCCCAACTCAGACAAGGAGTACAGTCAACAGGAAGACAAAAGAAGTACTTCAAGGATGTCTTCAAGGCCAACTTTAAAAAATGCAACATCAATATCCACTCATGGGACTATCACTCGGGACTACCCCAAATGGAAAAAGAGTTTGCTGCAAGGATCTCAGTACTTTGAAACCTTATGATGAAAATAGGAGAAAAGTGGGAGCAGAAGAAACAGCATGTCACAGATCAAATCAAGAATCCAGAGTCACCCACTCTGCACAGAAACGTGTCCCTGAGTTGCAATAGCATATATCAATCCCAGATCAGCCTTGTCAGCCATCTTTGGACCCATGGATAAGACAATCATAAAAGACTATCATATTCAACTGCGAGGGACTGCCAAAAACATCACTGTCGCAGATGTGATGCTGCAATGTGGTCCCATTCACCTGAAATGCTGGCATATCTCTCTAAGTTCAGTAACTACTTTAACAAACAGAACTTTGACTTGTAAATTGCTTGTATGTTATTATGACTGGAGGAAGGTAGTGCTGGGTCTATGCAAACAGCTCCTCATGCCACACCCAGGACCATGGACAACTAATGCCTCCTGAGTCTGGGGGGCACCAGATTGCCAACAAGGGGTGGTCCCCACCAGGGCCAATTGCCAACCCAGGGGGGGGGGGTCCCCCCCTGTGGCCAATCACCAAGCACGATACCACCAGCAGTGAAACCAGGGAAACCAGAAGTGCACTTCCACCAGCACTTCCGGTTTCACGGCTGGCACTTCCAGGGTCTGCACGGCCAACCTCAGGGGCTTTACGTGCACCCATGTGCACCCCCTATGCATCACCAATGCCCAGGACACTTGCAGTGGGGGCACACTCAGGGCATAGAGCAGGTGCAGGGTGAGGGGCTGGTCCTGGGGCACTTCCCCAAAGAGGCCCCCTGCAGTTAGGGTGGTAGCTTTGCATTACAGCCATCCAGGAGCCCCAAGCCCCCTGATCCTGGGTGCCATGGCCTTGGTGTCAGCACGGGAGACAGGCTGACCTGCAGGAGGAGAAGGTGGGAAGTAGGGGTGTGCAAAACAGGCTGTATTTGATTAGAATTTGGATTCAGCCCAAATCAGGGACAGTGGTTCAATTTGTTGATTCAGATCACTGTCCCAATTTGATTCAGTCAAATCCAAAACTGAAGATTCAATGCTGATTCAGAGAATCAGCGATTCGGCCATAGACACAGCGTTAAATGTTCTTTCTACATAACTCAAGGTAACAGGTACATTTGTGAGTGCTCTGCGATAGTGGGGCAAATGGAGTGTCCCACAGGAGTGTGGGGGGGCGGGGCCCTGCATGCTCTGCAGTGAACCCAGAAGTGGACCGGAAGTACTTCCAGTCCACTTCTGGGGCCACTATCGAGTGCATGCAGGGGTACCCCTGTGCCCCTCCTGGCTGTGGGAGGACCCTGGGCACTCCCCCCATACCCAGAAAACACCTGCACTGGTAGCTATGTGGCAGAGTTTCTGCCTAGTATGTGGAAGATCCAATTTCAAGTCACAGCTTTGGTGACTTGGTGTGAGTAAGCTAACAAGGAGAAATTCCTCTTGCAGTGGAAAGGGGCTATTGTGTTTTTTAGATTAGACATCCGTAAGAAATACTTCACAGTTAGGGCGGCTAGGATTTGGAACCAACTTCCAAGGGAAGTGGTGCTGGCTCCTACGCTGGGGGTCTTTAAGAAGAGGCTTGATGCCTACCTGGCTGGGGTCATTTGAGCCCAGTCTTCCTCCTGTCCAGGCAGGGGGTCAGACTTGAAGATCTCCAAGGTCCCTTCCAACCCTACTTCTATGATTCTATGATCAGTTGCTGAGCCAGGAGGGTACAGGGGGACCCCCCAGCACGTGCCCTGGTGGACCCAGAAGTGGACCGGAAGTGCTTCTGGTCCACTTTGAGGTTCTCTGATGAGAACGTGGGGGGACTCCCCCACGCTCCTATGGCATGCTTCATCCACCCCACCATCTCAGCGTTCATGAACCACCTGGTACCTTGATGTATGTAGAAAAAATATTTAAAGCTGTGTCTATGACCGAATCGTTGAATCTCTCTGAATCATCAGATCTTTCCAAATCTCTCCAAATCGATCCACATGGTTCCAATTCGATTTGGAGAGATTAAGGGGGTCTCCTAATTTGACCTGGATTTGGAGACTCGGCCACTGAATCGGACTGAATCTCTGCCAAATCAAATCAGAGGCTGAAGCTTCACACAGTCGTACTGGGGAGTGGCTCTGGAGCCACAGCAGCAGGTGCTGCCTGGGGTCTAAAGGTGGATTTGAGAATGAACAAAAGGACAGCAGAGAGTGGAGGTGGACAGAAAAGTTCATGGTGCAGTTATGGAAAACGAGTGTTGCTTATATGCAGAAACAAATGTGCATATAAGCAGTTCAGTGGGATTACATTTTTTCTCCACTTGACTTAAACACAATGATTCAGTTCTCTTGGTCCAAAAGATGGCCTATGTTTTAGACCTAAGATATTAATGGAGCAGTTCTGGACAGTTTGGTTAGGATGCAGGTAAGCAGGGGCTAACTGAAGCTACTAGCAGTTCCACTGATGAGACCAAATGCTAGCAAATCACTGGGCACATCAACACATTCATTAATGCACCATGGTTACTGTGCATTCAGTTAGGTACCTGTAATAACAGATACTAACTGAATGTGCAGTAACTGGCGCTACTGCACAGTAGTGCCAGCACATGTGGGGGGTTTTGTGATGCTAATGCACGATAGACTAATTCTACTGTACATTAACTTATTAGCACAGCTTTTGCCATGATGTGCTAATGCACAGTAGAATTAGTCTATTGTACACAGTCTACTGTGCATTTAGTGTCTCCTGTAGACATGCCCACTGTGTTTCAAAATCAACTTGTGCCACATAAATTAATTGTGGAGTGGCTGAGGAGATAGGCAACTGTCCTAGATCCAGGTGGAAAAGTAGTAAGTTAGCTGTAAACTTGAATAGATAAAAAACTTTAAAAGTACACTTAAACCTTGCATTTTGCCATTTTGCAAAAACCAGCTTTTGCACTTTCCCAACTTATTAATGATAGTGGCAGAACAGGGATATGTTGGGTGGCCCACTCTGCATCTACCATAAACGTGGGGCTTTGGAACAGTTCACTTTTCCATGCTATCCAGTATTCTTATGGGTAGTTTCCTCTCTTGGTGGCAAGATGCCCATGCTATAGTGAATCTGCAGAGTGTCAGAATTAAGGACACAAGTAAAGTAAGGCAACTGAATAAAAGAGAGATGAGGAAGGAAAGATAAGTAGCTATGTGGTGGTAGTACAATCCCCTCTTGCAAGTGTGGAAGGTCAAAAAGAGGACCTACTGTAGCCAACAGAGGAAAATAGCAGGGATTCATACAGCAAGATAAAGTAAGTGGCTCAAAGATAAGTACAGGGGTCACTTCAGTAGAAAAATGTGGCCACACCCTCTGAGGTGAATGTGGTTAAGGACAAGGAGCCTAAAACTGCAAATCCCCTTGCAGTGAAAACAGACTTTGTGGAATTGGAAACTCTAGTCACCTTCATGCTCACAGGTGAGGACCATCAGGAAGCTTTTGCTCGACTTTTCAGGGGCCTTCTACACCTCTTTCCCACTTCACATTGGGAAACAGGTTTTCCTTGCCTCTGCTCAAAGAGGCAAGGAAAACCTGTTTCCCAATGTGAAGTGGGAAAGAGGTGTAGAAGGTCCCTGAAGTTAAAATTGCCAAGAAGCCAAAAAGGAAAAGATAGGAGCTGTGGTAAAGAATAAGATTGATGAACTCAGGCTTGGTGGGTTTTATTTATCAGGTGGTGAAATAAACAGTGGCCTACAAATTGAGTCAGATCTGCCACAGGTTTAATGGTTCCTCAATCCCCTCCCATCTCGTTGTGGTCTCTGCAACTGAATGCACCAGATGTTCCATGTTTCTCAGACCCTGTGCATGCCTTGTGGTGCATATTTTTGCAGACGCCTAGAACTGACACTCCTAAAGGAGAAGTAAGGTCATAAGGGACAATGACGATGCTTTAAGATGGTAAAAAAGAGTCAACAGAGCCAAAGAAAGAAGAAATCAAAAATCAGAATTCTTGATGTCCAGGGTGGGGAGGGGGTGCCCACCTGGGATGCTGATGATAAAATAGGCTTCTGAGATCATTCAGAACTCCTAAGACTATGTACCAGGTGGCTTAGGCAAGCACTAGTGAAAATCAGAGAGAAAAAAGAAAGTAGATAGGAAGTAGAAGTGAAGGATCCCAGATAGCAGGAACTGGGAATCTGTATTTCCTTTTTCTCTTTCACTCATATTAAGAAATGTTGGAATTAAACATTAGAAGCCTTCATGCCTTAGTTTCCCAAAGAATCAAGCAATCCCAAATGAATGAAGATCCCACAGGTGGTGGGAATGTTGACAGTCTCTGCAAGTGGCGTTTTAATTATATGGACATTTTTCTCTTTGATCAGGTACAGTTTTATTTAAACTTTGGGGGGTTTATTTATTTATTTTAGCCTTTAATTAAACTATTCTAGTATTAGAATATTAGACATATATATAACATGAATACATATATATTTTATATAGATATATATAAATATTTTATGTAAGATTTGTGTATATATATCTGTATATATTTTGTATTTGTGTATATATTTTATATATTTTATGTAAGATTTGCAATATAAAGGTCTAAGCAAACGGAATCAAACCCGTAATATTGAAATTAAGTTATAAACATTATTCAAGGATTTGCTTTTATTATCCCAAATAAAAATTTTTAGAAATTTTTGTTTTGTGTGGAAATATCAGGGTGGTGTCTTGATGAATATTATTATTATCATTGCTCTTGTATTTGTTGTTTTTGTTGTTGTTGTGAAAGGGCAATATGCTGAAATTCCTCATGGAATAGAAATTCTGGTTTCTGACCAGAATTTCTGTCCAGCTTTACGATGTACCAGCTTGGACAGCTTAAAGTACAAGATCTAGCTTAGTATTATGTCTTTAATGGGTTTTGTGCCCCCTTCAAGTTTTGGCCTTAAAAAACTAATTCTTGTTCCATTATCTCTGGAATACAGTGCTGTGGGAAATCTGGAGACTCATGACTGGCATAAAAATAGAAGGTGAGAGTAGGAGTAAAAGTTATATAGCTTCAGGAAGAAAGGATGACTGGTCTGCAAACAGAAGCATGCGTGTGAACTCCATGTAAACATGCAGGATCCTTTTGGCTTTAACAGAATTCCAATAAAAAATAGAGCTCTTTAGTGTCACATTTGAAGGCTTGAAGCAGATGTTCCCCCAGTCTCATGCATGCATAATGAAGAACAAAGCATCCACTACTAGGCAAGATATCCATTCAGGTAGATGTTAACAGAAAAATTAACAAGATTGGGATCTCTCTTTGAGTGTTTGACGATAGTGGGGCTGTAGCAGAAAACAGAAACAATATTTGTGAAAGAGAAACGTTAACCAAGAAAAGTGAAAAACCATGAGTATATTACCAAACTGTTGTGCATATTAAGGAAAATGGCAATGATAAAGCTCTGTAAAAATACATTTGGAACAATATTTAAAAGTAAAATGAATAAAATAGAGTGGCGAGGGGGTGGTATAATACTTGAAAATAACTCAATATAGTTCTTTCCACTTTTATAGCATCTTTCCTTTGATACTTTCAAGGTGTTCTATAAATTAGATAAGTGGTTATATTCCAGAACAGCAAAATAATTTTGATCTCAGAATAGCAAAGTACTTTGTATCTCACCTACCCATGTAGAGTAATTATTGGCATTGTAATGGTGGCTTCTGGGAAGACTAGAGTTGATTCAGCATACTAAGATTTAGTAGCACCTTATTTCATTAATTTTTGTATTAGGCTGGCACGTACCATTTACTCACAGTTTTATGTAGTTACAAACAGGTGTCACACCATTAAAATTAAGAACACTTCATTGCAATGAACAAAATCTGTATTGTTCACTACAATTTGACTACCCTTGAAATATGGAACTATTTAACATAAGTAAGAACGGTAGGTTAAAAAATGAAACCTATTAAAAATAAAGGACCAACTTCCATTAATTTCAGTGGGCTTAGAATAAACTCATTTCTGTAGAGTTTAGAAGGGTAGTTAGCTATGTTAGACTGAAGTCAGAAAGAAAGCTAGGTTTCAAAGTAGAAGCGAATTTAAATGCAAAGGATAGGGGAAGAGATTTATTTAAATTTCCTCCTGTTTAGAACCCCTGCTTTCTGCAAGTCCATTCATAACATCTAACAAAGCCGACTGTTGCCTCTGAAAAGCAGTTAGTTTTTTAGCAGTTAGGTACAGAAGTTACACTTATTGTATGGTAAGCGCAGAGAAAGTGCTCTACAGTCATAACTGAACAGACAGTCTGGGCACATAGAGTGCTGTAAAAATGGTGGATCCTGCTCTAAGATAACTCTGGATGGATGTGTTATCAGATTTCAACACTGTAGGTTAGAGCACCATAACAGGTTTGAGTGCTGTACCAGACCCCATTGAGATTCATGTTAGGTCACGTTCCACCAGCAGCCCATGGGGCTTTGTGGCAGCCTGCTCATCCCCCTTCCTGGATGGGGATGGGGGGATGGTCCCTAAGTGCTCTAGCCTTGGCCAGATCTTGTTTGGTCTGCCCGAGTGCTGGGCTGTCACTGGGCTGTCACTGACCCAAAGTGGCAAAGTCCCTGTTTCTCACCCCCATTCCCTCCGGCCAGCTATGAGTCACTGTCTGCTATTATCACTCGGCGTGTGGATTCCATCGACCCTGTCTGGGTATTTGTAAAGATTGCAGCTTTTGATTAAGTGCTATGATGTTTTCCCAGACACCACATTCACACAGGGGTCTGTCCAAAGTAGTCATCCTGTACAGTGTTGTTTTGAAGCATCCATATCCAGACCTCAGTCTGCTCACTACTTCCCTGTCAAGGTTGTACCCAACGGGGGACTCATTTGGTGTTGGTATAAAACACTGTAGGAATAGATTTCAGCCCAGATTATTCTGAACAATCATTTCATTCCCATTTACTTCACCCCTTATCTAACTTTACTACAAGACACAAGGCCACAGTACCCAGCCTGCCCAGCTCTCCATGGCCCCAGAAATCTGGCCACAGGGGAGCAGTTAGTATCTGTCTTCTTATGTCACTTGATCTAATGCCCTAGAGTGCATGGAATGCATTTCTGTGTGTGCAAACTGTGTAGCCTGTTATGAGTCTCTGCAGGCTGTAAAGTACAGTGTTGAGCTTTTTAGGGCAACAAGTTCTGGACCATACCGGAGCACAGTAATCTGCTGGGGTGTATACTACTTCAAGTGCATTGGTTCTGAACACTTTGAAGTTAGCACAGCATGTCATGCCAGTTAAACATCATAAGGGAGCTACCTATGGAGAGACTTTACTGCTGACCTTCTGAATGTGATATTTATAGGTGCAACAATGGTTTAATGTGACTCCTTGGTAAGCTGGGGTATACTCATAGGGAAGGATATAGTTGATAGTCAGCATGTTCTTGGCTCGACAATTGTCCAGGTGGAAAATTAATTATACTGATTTATTGATCCTCCCTACTGACTCCATGCCTTTCAAAGACCCCCCGCCCCCAATCCCCATTCCACTGGCCTGGAATGAAGCACAGGCTCCAGGGTCAGTACCCCCTATTGCTGTTGGAGGCTTCTCAGTCTGTATTACATTGAGTGGGACCATAAATCTTTTTAATTGACAACTGGAATTCCCATCTCTCTAGGCTGCATTCCTGAGAGAGTCCTGAGAGAGGCCAGTGTGTTTACATGAATCCACCTAATGCAAACCAATACCCAAACAAACCCTGAAAGATACTGAAAGTTTTTTATGAGACCCACAGCTGAGGTATTAAAACAGTCACAACTCTTGATTTCTCTGGTGTGCCTCCTGCCATGGCTTGGCAGAGCGCACCTACTTATGAGCACTGCTCCAGGTAAGGTATACTGGGAAATGGGAAGATGGAACCCAGGGAGATGGAACACAGACATTGGTTTTTCCCAGCTGGGAGGTGAAATGTAGATATTTCATGGCATGGTCAGGTTGTGAGTACGGCAGAGGAAAGGGTCCAGACAGGGGACTCATAGGTCTCTCTGTGTTCCCCTTGCTGTTACGCCTCAGCTCTGTATTCTTGGGCAACCCTGGCACAGGATGCAGTCTGTCTGACTCAAAAAGGACTCACCCCCCACTCCCTCCCCTCCTCTACCTAAATGAAACTGATTAAGATGCAGCGAGAGACGCACCTAAAACTCTCTAGATAAGGGTGATAAGAGTGAACAACTGCCCTCGGTCTCATTTGCATCTGAGATGGAACCAGATGACCGTTCATTTACATGAGAGATGGAAAACAGAAAGCCTGAAGCAGAGACTGCAGTGAATTCTGGGACCAGAGAAGCAGGAGAGCACTGCATGATGGGGAATCTGTGCTTCCAATGTTAATCAACCCATGTTCACACACACCCAGCTCAGCATTTATCAGACCAGTTCTAATCTGGATTTGCTAAGGACTTTTCCCCCCCCAGACACACACACACAGCTTTAAGTTTAATAGGCATCTCGGGCCGTACATTCCCTGGTCCCACTATGGGAGGCCTATTTAAACCTGATTGACTAAAATTCAGTTGCCGGGTTAGGGAATGCTGAGGCAAGAGACCAAGTCCGAGGGGGTATGGGCAACATTTGAACAATGGTTAAGGGTTCATCACAGCATCCAGCCTGCTGGAGCCCTAATTACAGGTGTTGTCATATCTTTCCCGAGACGACTGGTGGGAGTCCTCTCCACAAAAGGTTATGAGCACCCCAATAATTGCTTTAAATCTGGAAAAGTCATGCTAAGCTGAGGCTTGTGCACAACAAGTAAAAATCCCAAATCCTGATGCTGCAAGCTATCTATTGTTCCTGAAGAAACCATGAGATATCCCATCAGTATATCTGCCACCCATAGGAATCTCAAGCTGGCTCCCAAGTAGTTGGGTTACTCCCTAATCTTAAGTGTTTCCTGATTATCAATCAGTTTCCTGAGATGGTCCAAACCAGATAACCCCTTGTCAATAGAAAAGACAATGATTTACACTACTGAGAGTGCTTCGAAGCAGCTGAACTGAGGGTATAAACATCTGTAAGTGTGTGTGCTTAGAGAAAAGAAAGAAAGAAGAAGAAGCAGGAGGAAAGGAGAAGAGGAGGAAAAGAAAAGAAGAAAACTCCTGTGCTGACACCATCCCCTGTCGTTCTTGGGACGCTGAAAGAACAGATCGTCTCTCTCTTCAAGGATTGTGCTACGGACTGTGCCTGTCAGCTTTGCAGCCTGAGTACCGTGGACTAGGTGAGACCCCAGTGTTCTCTCTCTTCTGTCTAGGCATAAACTTCTGAACCTGAACTGTATTAGTTAAGCTTGAGCTAAGTTTCCCCAAATACTTAGTGAAACCAGAGTAGTATTGTCATTGTTTGTGTTTGTTTTTCTTTTGCATGTCTATTACTACTAGTACTATTATATATTTCATATGCTTAGCAATAAATAACTTTTATAGGCAAACTGGTAGTAATTGGGTATATTTTTCCTTCTCTGCTTCTTTTTCCTCCCGTGCTCTGCAGCAACGCTTCTTTTACCTATGCTAAAGATCCCTGTGAAGCCTAAATTATTGTGGGGTCTGCTCATCAAGAGGCCAAAGATTGGGACGTGCTGAGTTTGAAACACATAAGGGGATCGGCTTGTACAGGCTGATTGATCCAGTTTGACTCAGACGTGCCCTTATGAACTGAATGCTGGCCCATGAGGGTGTCAGCTGGACACCCAGCCGGATTCAGAGGGATTCTGTTTACCTGTGTGCTTGTGTCTGACTGCATTTTATTGTTGCTCTTATGAACTGATTCTTGGCATATGAGGGTGTCAGCCTGTCCATGCTGATCAGCCCGGCCAGATCAGGCGTGTCACGTTAATGTGTGTGTGTTTGTGTGTATGACTGATTTGGTGACTGGAGAAACCCAGTCCCATTGAGATTGAGTCCTGCAAGATAGCTCCACTGGGGGTGAGGGCTTGCAGAAGGGAGAAATACAGCTCAGTATAGTAACACAAGCAGCACATTGACAGAATCACCAAGACCCTAGAAACTATCCCTAATAAATAAGCACACCCCAAGGTAATGGGCAAATTTGGTAACATTGCCTGAAGACTCCACATTTGTTTGCGCGAGGCCCAGTCATGGAGCCTGGCATGCTGTATACAGGATAGTCACCCAAAGACATGTGTGTAGATGGTACCAGTGAATTGCGGACCAAATGGGACCCTCAATGTTGGGAGGTTGGAATGGACAGGTTGGCTATTGCTTGCACCTGCACTGCCACAACATTGAACAAGCCATCCAGGCCAAGAGATGTGTTGTGAAGGCCCAAGAATGAGGTCTACAGATGGGCACCCACTGTCTGAGGAGGCCACCTTCACAACTACAGAGTTGACAGAGTTTCAGCACCAGGCTTGGGATCCTCAAAGACCACTTGGGATCCAGCTATGAGACCTCTGATTGGCATAAGTACTGCCTCGTGTAGGGAGACAATTGCTCTCCCAGCAGGCTGCCACTCAACCCCACCTGACCAGCATGGAGAGCCCCATGCCAGGGACTCCTCCCTGTGGCAACATTCCCAAGAGTCCCATGGGGGTGGCCTTGGATGCTGCTCATGGGGGAAAGCTCCATCCCGCACATTGAATGGGAGATGCTGAAGGATGGGGGAGCCCTGGAATGGCTGATATGGTATGTGGGAGCCCCTGACCTGTGGTCCTCAGAGCCAGGAAGGTATCTGCTGAGGCCTGCTCTGGGAAACAGCATTGGAGGAGGGAAGGGAGACCAGGCTGCCTGAGATCTGATGCCAGGGCTGGCATCAACTCATCTTACCTTCTAGGGCCAACTCACTACCCCCAGCAGATGGCAGTTGCTAGCATAGGCACAGGGCCCCAAAGAGGTTCAGGCCAGTCCTGGAAGGATGCAGGAGTTCTAGGAATGCTGGGGGAGGAGGGGGAAGCCCACCAGTCCACAAGCCCACCAAGCCAGGACACCCCAGGCCTGGATCCCACTGCATGTTACTGATGCAGCCTCTGTGAGGGTGGGCATCCTGTTTGGCATGGGTTCTGGAGTGGGAAACATTCCACAGCTCTTATGCACACAAAAAGTTTGTTATTTGTGTAGCAGGGCACTAAGGTGCTTGCTGCTTGGAGAGCAGCAATAAGAACCCAGGTGCAGTTTGCCAGGACAACCAGTTAATGAGGGAAGTGGCTGAACCTGCACCTGGTCAGCTGACCAGAAGGGGCAGGGCCTGGCTCCCATATAAGTCCCAGGCCTGAGGCCAGGAGGGCAGTTGTCTGCCAGCAGCCAAGGGGGAAGGAGCTCTCCTAGAGCAAGCAGGGGGGAGAGGCCTGCCTGCAGGTACAGCCACGAGACTGGTAAAGGATGGAGCACCCCTGGGGTGCCTGGAATAATGTTATAGCCGGGCAGATAGAATTTATGTTATAGCCCAGGGGGTTGTGTTTTTGTTTGCTGTTTGACACCGGTGGCTTGGGTGAGGCTATAAGGGGATGGAGGAAGCCTCATGGTAGTGTGGGGACCCCAGCGCCAGTGACAGCACAGCATTTGGGGTGCACCAGCCCCAGCACCAGTGAGGGCGCAGCATTTGGGGTGCACTGACCAAGTGCCAGTGGGGCGTAGAGTGAGACAGGGCTGTGAAGAGCCTGAGCGCCAGTGGGGCACAGAGCGAGACAGGGCTGAGGGGAGCCCTAGCGCCAGTGGGGCGCAGAGTGAGACAGGGCTGAAGAGAGCCTGAGTGCCAGTGGGATGCAGAGTGAGACCAAAGAATGTCTGGTCCATCTGTGAGGCTTGGGGCGTGGTAAAGGGATGGTTGGAGCCACGCATAGCCCATAAGGCTAGGGTGCCCCAAAACACCCATTACAGAACGGGGCCAGTGTACAGCAAGAAACCGTGTCTAAGGTGATGAAAAGGCAGCCTCCCTATTATATATTTTCCATCAAAGATGTGGCAGGAAAGAATTGAGAGTGCCCTTTAGGCCAGCTTAGCACAGTAAAAGGGCCTTAGGGGAGATCACAGTGACCCTAAGGACATCACACTGTTACAATCTGCAACATTTAATTAAAACTGAGGGGTGGAGGTTTCATGCACAGCATTGCCCCTGCTGCCCCAAGATTTTGTGTATGTTAAGTTGATTCCCAACAGCTTCCCACTCCCCTCTCCTTCAATGTCATAACTGCCTGGTGCAACCAGGATTTTTCCCTACTCTCTCAGTGAAGAAGGATCCAAGTTCTGGAGCGGAGAATGTTCCATATTTTTTATTTAATAAACACACCAAAAGTTTGGCAGCTTCAACATTTGATTAAAATGAGGCAAGTCTCTTCCTTGCATTGCATTCCCCTACACCCTGGTGTATGCCTCTGGTGGGGGTAGAGGTAGAGGTAAATGAGGACAGTTCCCAGGCAGCCTGGGTTGTGGACAGTAGTGCCATGACACAGGGCCAGAGGAGTCCAAGGTCCAGTGCCAAGGTGGGGGAACTTGAAGCCCTCTGGCTCTACTCATCCAGGGAGGCCTCCCAGACCACACAGGTGAGAAGCTACTTGTCCAGGGCTTCATGGATCTGGACAGCCTGCCACTGTGTGGGGTCAGGGCCACCACCACCAGTGGGGGGAGGGAATACAGGCATCCAGGACACACGCACACAGAGCACAGGTGTCCAAGACGTACACACAAATGCACACAGAGAACCCAGGCATCTGGGATACACACACACACACACACACACACACACACACATTTCGTGGGCTCAGGGTGCGTGGGTGGGCATGTGCGAGACAGCCAGTTTATGGCTTGTGGCCATGATTTGCTACTGCTGCATCAGGTCCAGGTGCTCAGCCGTGATATCCCTGTCAGCCAATCGGCAGTGGCCCAGTCATTTGGCTCTACTCAGGAGGCTTTGACAGCCTGGGGAGCCCGCAGGACATGCTGGGAGGCATGCAACCCCTCCCCTCACCCCTTGCTACCTGCTGGGTTCAGGCCATTCAGACAAGCTCCAAATTCCACCCCTGGCTCTTACCTAACCTTAGGTGCTTGGAGTAAAGCTCAAAAGTTAAAAGTTATTCTGCCTTGGACTTCTTCAATGACTGTACTTAGCCTAAAGTGCCACACTGCCCTGGCTCTGTAGAGTTAAGGGAAGAATTCTGGCCTCCTGATTCGCTCTTGTACGCTACCCATAAAAAACTCTGCCCATTTCCCTCCATAACATTACCAGTTTAGCATATATAGAGAGAGAGAGCTCCTCACATCTCTAGTGCTTTACACACATCAAGTAAACAGAAAGCCAGAGTGATATGGCTTGATTTAATAAATGAATGAAAGGAATATAAGCAGTGGAATTCTTCCATTCTCTTTGTTCTGTCTCTTATTGGTTCTGAGTTTTTTCTCCCATAATATGGGATACCATTATCACCGTATAGTGCATATTAACCAATAAAACTGGGCAATGAATATAGCTTAGCAATCCATAACAGCCTTGTGAAGACTATTTCATTTGATTTTAGTATGTCTTTTATAATGGCATAGGCAGGCAGAGTGTATTGATTAAGCAACCAATAGTGTCACATTGTAAAACACTGACTGTGATTCTTGGTACTTTATATGGAATCAGTACTAAAAACTGAATTGGACTTCATACTGGATAGAGGTTTATTGTAAAAACTACAGAGATTCGTTATTATCTATTATTCTATTACCTATTATGTGGGATAACTATGTGGTATGCTGCATCTAATATTATAGAGTGGGTGAAAAGATGAAAGCGAAGGAATATTAACTCTAGTCAGACTTCTCTAGCTTTTTTTATAATAATGATTTTTGTATTTTTGAATTCATGTACAAGCTTATCATGCTTAGAATGCTTTTCTGATGCTCTAGTTCATTACCTTGTGTTGATTTTATCACATACAAATCTTTCATCCTCTTCTTTGATAATTTTTAGCCTTGTTAAGTAACATATGTAGGCCCATAATCAAGTTAAATGGTGTGCCAATTTGACTATTTATAAGCCTAAAATATACCTATTTGTTTAACTTAAAGATGTTCTGTGGTTGGAAGTCCAGACCTAGTTCAAACCCACCCTATCCCCTGTGAAACTGGAAAAGAGTAGAATGAGAATTCATAGCCCCTCCCACTCAAGAGGCCTGAGCAGTGAAAAATTGGCAGTATGTGGCCTACTTGATTTCCTCCCACACCAGTTGAACAATAAATCTTGAAGGATACAGCAGGAAAAGGGACCACTAGGGCAAGGAAGGAAGGGACTTGTAGTGAGGACTTTGTGTGGTTATTGAGAGTAAGAAATAGGACAGTGTCTTTCTTTCATTCCCCAGCTCCCACCTGCCCTTGCATATGCGTCATCTCTCCCTACCAGTTCCTACCTCGCTAGTTCCTGCCATTATCCAGCCACAGTTCCATTTTTTTCTATCAAACTTTTTAAAATACTGCCACCACACTCTTTCTCAGTGTGAAAACTTGAAACAGAAAGTAATCTGATTTTAGCCCATCCCTTACTGTTAGAGGTATCTTTTCCATACTGCATGGTAGCTTTTTACTTCTGTTATTTTTAAAAATGTTCTATTAATTGTGCTATATCCTAGTGTTGCTTGGCAACCACAAAGCAATATTTTTGGAGGCCTTGCCTTCCTAAGAGTACCTTAATAAAAGGATACTTAACAGAGAGATGTTTATTAAAATAGAAATACATATGAAATTAAAAAAAAAAATCCTAATATGGGCATCCATAAAATGTACAAATACTTAGATTGGTATCTTAACTATGTATCTTAGTCCCATTTTTCTGCCAAATCACAGCAAAGTATGCACCACATCATGAACAACAAAGAATCCAGCTGTTCTTTGTAGACAGAATATTTCTCACTATGTAGAAGAAACATGGAGAAATAAAAGTAAAGTAAAAACAAAAGAAAGAATACAAACATTATAGTTTAAGATACAGCTTGAGCTAAAAATGGTGTAGTTAGTGCTTTATCACTTGCAAGTTATTTTACCAATAAAGAATTGGTAAAATACCAAACACCAAAGCTATAATTCATTTACCTAGCCCTTTAACTCAAGACATTTAGAAAGCAAAATATCAATGTAAGGTTTCATATTGTGAGCCTATAAGGCAAACAATGATCAAACAACAAGGTTTTGAAAATGGAGAATAAAACAGTCCTTATGCCTGTTTCCTGAGCACAGATTTGAAACAAACTGTGAGAATACTGTATCACTTTCTCTAAATGTCAAAGAACAGTGAAAGTCACCTGCTAATAGGAGCTAAGATTGTCCCTGCGCAAAAAAACTCCAATAAAATATATATTTAAGTAGGCAACATGGGCCCATTGGAAAAGAATATTAATTAATATAAAGCAGTTTAGTAACTGTGTCTACCACCGAAGGCTATTTCCCCAATAGAATACCAACATGTTACACATGGAAGAAATGTATAGTAACCTATACAGTCAGGAAATCTAATGGGAACCTTACAGACTTGGGGTGACATTTACATCCCTAGCACTGTAACACCTCTATCTGTTATTATGTATGAAGGCTGTTAAGTCATTTTATGGCTTTGAAAACATCCTTGCCTCTACTTTCCTCACACATATAGATCATCTGAGAGATTAAACCAAAGGCTACATAAGCATTTAGCTAGGCAGAAAACTACATGAGAAAATGTAGACAGATGAGAAACAGAGTGGGAAACAGAGGGGGGAAGATACCTTAAATGATATAGCAGGTTATAGCACAGATAAATCTTGTTGAGTGGATAACAGTGATAAATAGTAGAACACCTGACTGGACAGAGTGCCCAGGGGCACCCCACAAATAGCTGACCTAATTGCAGGGTGCTATGGTTGCTACTAATATGAGCAACTGCCAAGTTTCCAAAGAGAAGTATCTAAGATATCACAGATATTTCCACTTCTAAGCAAAGAACTGGATCTCAGACATGATGAGGCAGAATCATATATATGTAGTTTATTTTTACAGTATAAATGTCTGGACTTAAGCTAATTTAAGTCAGTTTGTTTTCATTGACTTTGGTGAGTCTTTCCCATGCTCTTCAAATTACACAGAACCATCACATGGTACAGAAAGTCCATTAATGAAATGACATATCACTATTGCCCTCATTCTCATGCTTCACTTCCCTGTAAGTTTAATGCACTCATTGCACCTTGTGTTCATATACATATGGTTCTCTTTCTGTACAGGGGCCTGCCTCCACAGGTCTGATGGCAGAATCAGGACCTCATACTGATATCTCCCTATATATCTCTGATATATGTCTACACTGCGAGTTAGCCTTGATTTGAAGTCCATTAAGTCCAGACTGAACAATTATAATGAAAATCTCCAAACTCAATTCCCTGTAGCAGTTCAGTTTTACCTTCCTTTTGTCCACCTTCTCTGTAGTGTGTTTGCAATTCATCAGTGCTGCAGGCTACAACCACAGCCACAGGAAGTATCAACAACAATCCAACAATTTTCTGTTCTTTATTTCCAGCCCTTATGTAGTCCACTTAATATCACAAGTCTTGGATAGTTGTTGGAGAACCCTGAATAGACTATAAGGTTCTCTTTATAAGAATATATATTAGTTTACACTTTCAAGGCTAGCTTTACAAGGAAAATGACAAAAATCTTTTAAAATGAACACTAAATTTTTTCTTTATATTTTTAGGTTTCTTAAATCAGTGAAGCCCAGGTTTCACAACTCCTAATTGATTACTCTGTTCCTATCAAGAGGTGGACACTGGAATGCTGATATTATATCACTGTTAAATGGGTAAACTATATGTATGCAGTATACCAGCAGAAATATGTAATTGCAGTGCCTAAAACAGACCTAAATTCAGTATTCATACCTAATGCAAATCCAGAGCTATCTACATCAAACATCCTTGGTGGTATATCTGGAGTGGTCTAAGATACCCTGAACAAAACAAGCTAACTAGTTCACACCATGTAGAGCTAGGGTACTTCAACAAAAGTATATACACACCACTCTAACAAATGCAGAGGGGCCTGAAACAAAATATTTGGTTTGAGCACCACTATATTCCTGCTAAGATCAGTTCTAGATTCAAATTTTAGAAATAACTCCATTTTCCATAAGGTGATTCAGATATTCACTTGCATATTTTAAGGCCAGAAAGGATCATTATTATAATTTAGTCTGACACTGGAGTTAACACAGACTGTAAATTTTTACTTGCTGATTTCTGCATCAAGGCAATAACTAACTTATATGTTTTAGAAAGACTTCCAGCTTTGATTTAAAGATTTCAAGTGACTCAGAATCCTTCCTGTCTATAGAAAAAAATGTCCCAATGGTTAACTGTATTCACTGTTAAAATGTTGCAACTTACCATATTTTCTTCCAAATAACTTGTACCTTTGCCCCCCAAAACTGTGTGGTAAAAACGGGTATGTATTATAAGTGAGAAAAAAGGATTATCCTGGGAGTAGAAATGTAGGGGTAGGGGAGCAGTGATAGCATTTATTGCTGAAACTCTAGGAGCCAAGGCAATTAATTCTGTCACTGCTTCCCCACCACCAAATCTCTGGA
Organism: Alligator mississippiensis; assembly: GCF_030867095.1. NCBI lineage: Eukaryota > Metazoa > Chordata > Crocodylia > Alligatoridae > Alligator > Alligator mississippiensis. The sequence goes on from NC_081825.1 coordinate 63,884,790, forward strand.
CTCCTGGGGAGATCCCTAAGTTTATGCCATGGCTCCATGTGCCAGGTCAGGCTGGCACACAGGGTTTGTCTATGGTCAGACCAGGTGCATGGGGTCAGACCTCATGTAAAGCTCCAGGCTTGGCACACTGGCACACCCAGCACAGGCCTTGGAACCATCATATAGGGTCAAATCCAGCATGGCAGTAGGCTCAGCTCCCTAGCTACTGCTATGCAGTTTCTACAGCAAAGTTTCTTTTTCTTCAGGCTGCCTTTGGAAAACCAGATGAGTATTATATATGGGAGCATGCTGTATGTGACAAAATACAGCATTTATAGTTTGATCCTGTCTAACTGTAGCCTGATGTCATTGGTTCTTATCAGGAATAGAGGGGGTACATTGGTGTAGTAGCATATCCCCCCCCACTCCCCCCCCAATTCATGCTTCAGGAGCATTTGGGGTCTTTTTTAAAGTCTCCAGAGCACATAAACGTCTCTGCCTTCCACTCCATGATCAAAGGCACAGCCCCTCCCCTCCACTCCCTTCCCTTCCCTTCCCTTGCCTGCTGCTGCTGCTGCTTTCCTCACTGTGCTGGAAGCAGGAAGCTTTAAAGCTGCTCCAGCCCTCTCCAGCTAGGCTACGTAGGGGCTGAGCTCATCTGGGAACCACAGCACTGGCAGTGGTAATGGGTGGAAGGGGTTGCCCCTATTCATGTATCCTCCCAGGGGACCAAGCAGTGGGGGAACCCACCACTGCACCCATGGCCACTGCTGCTGCTGTCACTTTTTCCAGCAAAGAGGAGCCCCCACAAAGCCCAGACAGAGTGAGCAGGAGCAACTTTGAAACTTCCTTGCCTCCAAGAGAGCAAGAAAAGCAACTGTGACAGGTGGGGAAGGAGAAGGGAAAGGGAAAACATGTGCTTTGAGCATGGAGGGGAAGTTGGTGGGATTCTCACCTATATTAGGACTCTAAACAAGGCCGTAGCGGCTCCCATTCACCAGTAGGTGGAGGTGGGAAAGATGCTGATAGTGGGGGTGCAACCCAACCTGCAACGTAAGTGGCTGCTCCTCTGCCAAATCCTGGATCTACCTCTAGAGCTTATTATGTGTTTTTCTCCTATCAGAAACCTTCTCCTCATATAGAATGAGCCAAACTTCCCAGAAATGTATAGCCCCAAAACTTTATAGATTTCATAGACATTAGGGCTGGAAGGGACCTCGGAAGATCATTGAGTCCAGCCCCCTGCCTGAGGTCATAGGATCCCAGCAAGATAAGCATCCAAATTTCTCTTGAAGGCGTTCAATGTAGGTGCTAGATCCACCTCCAATGACAGGCTATTCCAGACCTTGGGGGCTTGGACAGTGAAGAAATTCTTCCTTATGTCCAGCCTGAAATGGTCTTGCAGGAGTTTATAAAAAGGCTTGAAGAAGGCTACATTTAAACTATGATGCTTTGCCCAGTTCTACTTAATATTTATGGACTCATTAAGAACTTTAATAAAGGCAGCATCTAAAGAGAGAGCAAAATCTAATGTGCAAGGATACAGGACAATGTGCAGAGAGGTCCAAATAGAATCCTACAAGATCGTTAAGTTCAAGAAGTGATGATAAATTCCAAATATCCCTCGCATGCTCTTTCGGTTTTTAACGCTCAGCACCACTAAGAAATGGGAGTATGGAATGATCACTTCATCCTCTATAAAAGTAGTAATAGATATCTCTTCATTCCATATGAAAGTCCTGATCTGTCCTCAAAGTGATTCTACAGAATTACTGGGCTGAGTGCCCAGTATTCAGCCATCAAGAAGCTGAGAATACCTTGGGTCACTGGAGACAAACTACCATCCAGTTCTTTGTCCTCAGTTTCTCTGCAGTATTGTACTTTTCCATTCCCATCTCTCTCTCCATTCCTGTTCAATTCTCCCCAACCCTGGTTTACCCTATTCTTTGTCTCCTCAATTTTCCCTCTTCTCCATCAGGCCTCTCTTCACTCTTTTCTCTTCTTCCTTTAGGATCACCATGGGCATGCTGCCTGCCCCACTTGGCTTTCCAGGGGGTGGGGAGGTAAGGCACAACTGACTAGAGAATATGGCAGGATTTTGATAAAAGCTTATTACTCAACAGCAGCTAGCATTACTCATTCTAACTTCCTGGCTCAGTGCTGCTATTTGGATAACCTGCCACTGTGGGCGGTTACGTGGTTGAAGGCGAGAGGAAGAAGAGACATTAGCTAAGAAGCATGTAAGAACTATGGCATGTGAAAAAAACTATGAAATGTGAGAAGACCTGATATACTGAAGAACTCTGTTTATCTAATGTGGGCTAGGGCACTACTCCTGACTTTTGCTGACTATGACCACACTCCTGCAGTACTGAAATACATCTTTAATTTCATGCATGTGAATGGTTCTTTCAGAGCTTACGGAACTACTCACCTACATAAAGCAATTGCACAGCTGCTTGCAGAATCAGTGCCAATGCAGTTATTCATCCTGCCAGAGAATAGCATCAGTGTTATTATCTCTGCTTGCTAGTAGGGTAGCAAAGCCTTGCACATATAGGGAAAATGAAACAGTTGAGCTGAAAAGGAGAAAGACTTTAAATACAAAACATGAAGACATTGTTCCAGGGAAGTACTTCAATATGCACTAAAGCTGAATGTTATACAGTGGCAGGTTTTGCTAGGTCCTTCCATCAGAAAATACATCTTCAAAGGGGAGTCATTCCTGTATGGAAATGCTTACATATTTTGTTGTGTCGTATTGAAGTTAGATTGGGCATGTCCAGTTAGCTTCAGTCTTGATGGGAAATACTAGCTCTGTCAAAGTCAATTTTTTTCTGTACTTTTAAATAGGGCAAGTAGTTCATCATGGAATTGTAAGTGGAATCTGGTATCTATGAGGAGCAGAGAGAATTAAGACAAAGGAAATCCTGAAGGGAAAAGCTAGAAACAGCCAAGTTTCTGACAAATTATATGGAAGCTTATCTTTTATTACTGGAATCACCAATAAAGGCAAACCCCAGGAATGTTATACTCAGGGATAGAATTCCAAGTGCTTGCTCTTAATACAACGAAGTAAGTTATGAAAGAATAGCAAGTCTTAAATTAGTCATCAGATCATGGTATTTTTATCTCATAGCTATATTACTCAAGCATTCCTATAAGGCAAAAAAGTTTGTCCTAAAATGTAGGAGATAATATTACCAACCTGCTTGAGGTTTTAGCCAACAGAAGTATTGATTGAGCCATCATGCTTGGATTTTACATTGCAAATATATCTGCATCCCAAATCATATGCTATTAGCTAAAGAGCTTATTGAACTCATAGCTAACCAACAAAATCTTCCTAGCTTATATACCTACTAAATTTACAAGCTTGCAGGAGGATCAGTGATGAAATACTATAATTTGTTTCATCATCATTTTGTGCCAGGAGAGAAATTGTTGTTCTCTGATACCAGGGATATCAATTTCCATTTACTGGTAAGTGAAAATATTTTACTTTTGTTTTATATAAGCTGCTATGAGGTTAAGATATATTTAATTTGGTTAAACTCCGAATATTAATGACTAATGAGATAAAACAATTCCTAAATAATTCACAACCCAGCTGGTTGCTCCAATTAAAATTCATTCTATTGTCTATTGGAAAATCACTGCACTGTGACTACAGTGTGGGGCTTTTCTTTTTAGGTTTTTAAATGTGTGTGATATTTTAATAGCACATCAAATTTTAGCATTGATTCACTGATATGTTGAAATTAGGACTAGTCCTCCCATCAAGAATTGTAAATCTATTACCACATGTAGATTTGGAAAGTTGTTTGCTGGTGCAAGTATCTTATCATAAAACAGTTTTCAATTCTGCATACTGACACTTTAATTTGTCTATTCTTTACAGCTCAGGATTAAGAAAGGGGCAGGATTCCAAGCTATTTTTCCAATATCATTAAGAAGAAACATGCCTTTTGACCTCTGAGTTAAACTGCAAATCTCCATTTGCATGCACAGTGTTTTGCATTGCGGAGTTACTCTTTACATTAAAATCCCAGCTGGTTTATTTTACCAGTGAGGAAACACTGAGCTACTTGTTCAGCAAAAAAGAAATTACCATGATATAAATTTCTATTTTTTCAAGGAAATTAAAGGTTCATAGAACACCTCGTACTAATGTAGATGTGCACTGCCTAGAGACTGCAAGTCAGTTCAACACAAAACATCTTCATTTATTTTTCTCCCCAACCCTGCACAACAAAGTATATTCAGATCAGGCTGTCATTCATGAATTAAATAATAAAGGATTTTTCTTTTCATTCCATTTGGATTCTCACAGTCATGTCTAAAATTCAGCTAACTACACATTACCTAATTTAAGTCTGAACATTAGGTATGTACCCCAATGAGATGTCTTCGAGTATAATATCTTCATGGAGAACATGGCTTTGATATTATGTGGGCATACCTTTGCTCCTACACAAAGGCCCGTTAACTTGTAGGGTTTTGCATAGATCTAAGGGCCTGCTTAGAGAGCCCTCTTTTTAAAGCCAAGATTTAAGGCACATTTCTAGGACACAATTAGCACCACCAGAAAAGATTTATTTAGGAAATGTCATTGAGCTTATTAAAGGGAGCAGGAGATAAAACAAGTGGGGACAAAAAGGAGGAGAGGAATCCCAACTTTCTAGTCAGAGGAACCGGAGTCAAATTATGCTCATGGAAGAAATACTAAAACTAGTCCTTATGGAAGACCCCTATTGAACTTAATGGTAAATAAGATCTAATGGTAAATAAGACCATCTTCTTCTTATCAGTACCGAATCTTCAGCTATTCTCAATGGTCTAGTGTCAGAACCATGTTTATTTAGATATTATTCTTTTAAACCACTTGCTATATTAATATGACAATGTTGATGAAAATAACAGTTTTCTCTATAATTGCCAAATAACTTGAAGAGTTTAATAAAGAATTATATCTTGGCTGTAGTATCCCATAGATAATATTCCATTCTTTATTCCATAGGGTATTTTCATAAGAAAATATGAGCTACCCCCCAGAAGGTAGTATTGTTTCCACAGCAGACAGTTAAAGCTCTAGAACAAACTATGGTTTGTAAGCACAGGTATGTATCTAATTCCTTTTCCAAAACTAGGAGGAACTATGAAGGACAAACTCACTTTATCGATGATAGCATACACAATTTTTCTTTTGTATGTTCCAATTCAATGTAATTTGCATATGGTCTCAAATGATCACAACCAAGCAGAACTCACAATGTGCATCTCTTTGTGCTGTGTGTTTATTTCCGAGCTATTTCAAAAAAGATCCATGCACACTGTTAACAAAACTGCAAGCAGATAGAAAAAGAAACAATTTTGCTAAGTGCAGCATAGCGACTGAATAAGCCTGGAATGTGTTGAAACATTCAAAAGTTTGATGGGAACTAGAAATATTGCTGTGTTTGTATGACAAGGAAAGGCACAAACAGCTACAATTCTCCCCTAAGACATTAGAATTAGAATCAGAAGCTGCTCCTGCCACGGCTGAGTAGGGTGTTTGTTCACGTGATGGTGAGGCCAGGTACACGTGACAAAACATGGCAAGAAATTATTATTTGTCTAACATAACGGCATCATCATGTACACGTGTGATTTTTTTTTCATGTAAAAATGTCTTTGAGCATGGCAACTTAGACAACCTCTGATGCATTTTAGTTTGATCAGGGTAGATTGTCCCATTGTGGATAAAAAAATCATGCACATGTACATGTCACATGGGTATGATGGCAACTGGAGAAGGTGGTGGGGATGGTGCATGGGGCACTGTCAGTCCAGGTGTGCTTGGGTAAGCTTGGGTTTGGCAGGCTTCAAGCACCCTATGCACTGTCCCTACCCCCTTCTCCAGCCACTAGCACACCAGCTGCCCTCCTGCTGCCTTCCTGCACTGCTCCAGAGGCAAACCAGCCTGGTCCCCAGCAGTTCCAAGTGGCAGGAAGGCAACAGGGACAGTGCACGGGGCACCGGAAGCCTGCCAAGCCTGAGCTTCCCTATGCCTGGGATTCTAGCATGCCCTGCACCATTGGATCAGTACCTGCCCAGCTGACACCCTGCCCTAGCAGCCCTGGGGGGCACCACCATCGTGGAGCTAAGCATTGGGCCCCCCTGCAGTCCAGCAGTCATGCAACCCAATGGCAGCTCATGCGGGCAGGGTCCACTGAGGAAAAATAAAAAAAGCAGTTAGGGGCCTGATCCTTTTTTTTTTTTCTTATGGCGCCTGCCTACCTCTCCCATGGCTGGGGGGATGAAGGGGTGAGCTGCAGGGGACCTGGACCTTCCCTCCATGGCTGCAGTGCCCACTGGGACCACCCAGGCAGGCTGCTAGTTCCCAGCGGGTGCTCTCCACAGCTCAGGGCCCACTGGCAACTTGACCCCTGACTGTGGGAGAGGCGGGCAAGTTCCTGTGAGGAAAAATAAAAAGAGATCAAGCCCCTCACCACTTTTTTTTCTGGCAGAGCCTGCCCATGGCTGGGGCAGGGCAGGGCAGGGTGAGGTGCCGGCAGGTTGTCACCGTTCCATAACAGTGACAGAAGCCCCTAAATTGAAACAGCGGGTTACAATTAAAAATCCACCATTTCAGTTTAGGGGGAACAAAACATGTACAAGTGCCCATAGTGTCAAGTGCCCATAGTGATTACCAGCATATAATATTGGGATCTGATTGGGAAATTATTTTTTCCAGTGCGAATTTAACAATTTCTTTTTCAGAGAAATGTTTCATTTTTTGTCAGACACAAAGCACTTGACAATAAAACAGGTGGGCTTGGGGGGTTGTTTTGGGTTTTTTTGAAAATCCCAAATATTTTTAATTAAAACAGAAATTTACTTGACTAATACTACAAGGTTTGGGGTCTTCAGGGATTTGGGGGTTTGTTTGGGGGGTTTTGCTGAAAAATAACTTTTGACTAACACAGTGTTTAGACTAGCTTCCTATCATCATCTTTTTTGCTCAGACACAGCTGTCCCATCCTTTCAGCTGCATTGCTACACAGGTACAATCCATACCTGTCCTCTTCTAGGGTCTGTTTCTCACTAGCATCCCCTGACCTCAGTCATACTGTATAGGAAGGTCAAGGCCTCAATTCCAAACCAGGTAGCAGATATGGTTGGACACAAGGGATGTGTCCGGACGAGCCCACACATGCCTTTTGCAGCATCTCAAACACCTTTGAGACGCTGCAAGAGGCATGTGCAGGAACAAAAAAAATGTTCCCCAGGAGGATATCCAGGGGTCAAACAATACCCGGGGGGAAGGGGGGGAAACTGGGTCCCAGACTGTGCCCTGAGGCAGCTGGAGGCTCGGTCCTCCACAGAGTCTCTGTAGCCTGCTGGAGTGTCTCTGTGGTTGGCCCTTTCCCCGGTCCTGAAGCACGCTGCCTGCCTGTGTGAGGCAGGCAGTGGTGCAAGCTGCAGGGACCTGGACATAGGTAAGTAGGGGGACAGGGGTCTGAAGGAGGGGAAAGGGGACCTTGGGGGAGGCCCCAACTGGCCCCATCCCCCCCGTTCCTTTCCCCAACTCCTCGTTCATTCCCCCCACCCCCCTTAATTCCCCCCACTCCCCATTCTTTCTTCCCACCCCCCTTCATTCCCCCCACTCCCTGTTCATTCCCCTCTCCCTCCATTTGTTCCCCCAGCTCCCTGCTTGCTCTCCCAGCCCCCCCCCCCCCAAACTCACTGGCAGTAGCAGGAGGCTGGAGAGAGCAGGAGACTGTCTCCAGCTCATTTCCAGGGGCTTGTCTCTAGCCTTCTGCTTGTCTCCAGCCCCCTGCTCATTCTCCTGCTTGTCTTCAGCCTTGGGAGATTCCAGTGTCAAAAAAACTTAGCAGAAAAAGCAGGGCAGCACACATGGGGTCAGCATGCACCACCCAAAACCGAAGCCTGGCTGGCCAGAGCCACACTCCAACTGCCACCCAGGCCCTTACTGCCAGATTGCCATTGCTAGAGCCCTGGGAGGCCCCCAGAACTACAGGTAAGGCTGCTGGGGCTAACCGAGGTGTTAGCTCTAGCCTCCCCTACCCTACCTGGGACAACTTGCCATGCACCAGAGTATATAATGTGCCACTGCTGTTTGACCCCAGGGAAATGCATGTGCCTGCACATCGGGATCCTGCCCTAGAGTTCTGATTTGTGCCTAACTTTGCCTCAATATGAACATCACAGTGCCTAGCATCTTTGTAAGTTCAACTAAGATCTAGAAAGTAGAGGCTCCTCAACCAGGCTATAAGCTGTAAAGGAGGAGAAAGAGGTCATGTTTTGTGTCCCTGCCCCCACCCCCACTTTCTTTCAAGTGAGTGCGCCAAATCACTGAACTGTAAATTTATTCTTTCTAATGCTTATTCTTTTTTTCTTTCTGGCCCAGTGAATTTTGTATCTTTGCTGAATAGGGGCCCAACAAAATAGGAGAAGTAGAAGTTGCCTTGGCTAGGAGACCACCATAGAAGGACCTGATGCAGAGACCTAAGCTAAACAAGGATGAGGAATTTTAGGCACAACCCTTTGCTAAGTATTTCCTAATGACTATTTCTAGATAATTCCCCATTAAACTTGTGGTTTCAATTATTGCTATTTAGAAGTTTCCAGTTTTCCCCTTGCACTATGTAGAGACGTTCAGTTCCCTAACTCATGGTGCTAGATTCCACCCTAGGGTAGACAGTGCCTAAGTTGTAAGCATCTATGTCCTTTGCTGGATAGGTCCTTTGATCAAAACCACCCCCACTCTCTTTTATTTCATCATCAGCATCTCCCCAAAATAGGTTAAATCTTGTCTGTCCATCATTACATGAAAGTCAAAATATTTCACTGCCATCTTCTTCACTGTTAAAATCACTCCTTGACAATATACATTTCTCAGTAAAAGTTCTGGTTTAAATAAAATTATCTAGGTTTAAAAAGCATTAAATATACTGCACTCAAGCTCTCCCAGTCACATTAAAACGTATACGCTTCATAGGTACTGCATACCTTCTGAAAGACCCACAACAAAATAATTTAAAAATGAATAATTAAGTTATTGAGCCTTTTCCAAATGCCGTTTATTCATTCTTCACTGTCTTTGTCTGAATTATAGCATTAACTCAACTTTAACTTTCTCATTCTCTTTCGTCATTAGAGGAAATGTCCTGTTTTGTTCTATATTGTTAATTAAATGTGTAATAAAATTTTGAAAGCAATGCCTCTTAGCACTCCCTGATTGCTTAGGATGGCCAGGGCATACTCTCAAGCTCCACTTCAGAGGGACAAATGCCTGCAGCAAGGCAAATGTCAGCCTTGTCTGTTGGTTCTCTAATACCTGAACCAAGTGACCTCCTTTTAGACATCTCCCTTGAGGCCTGATCTTTGCTGTAGATACAGCAAAACTGAACTAGATAGTCCACCTCTTTAACCCCTTCATACCAAGGGAAAGCCACACTGTCCATCACAAGAATATAGTCTCAAATTATATAAAAATATAAGAGGTTTATCAGTTTTCTCATAGACTTTCTCTACACTTAGAATATTTGAGGTGTTTTAAAATATGTTAAATTGCATTTGCTCTTAAACACCTCTTAGCAAATAGCACAGAGAAAGGCAACAGTGGTTTAAAATATCAGTGGACTATGATTAACCTAATACTAGTTTCTTAGGTCCTTGTTACACATTAATTTTAGGCAGCTCCTGGAGCTCTTAACCCCTGGATTGTCCACACATTAAACACCTGAAAGTAGTTTTAAGCACCCTTTAGGTGGTTTAAAGTTATGCCACCTTGATCCTTGTTGCCCAGCTTGTGTTCCATTAATGTGTGTCCACTCCCCACAGATAAGTCACCCACATTGCAGGCTTCCAGCATCCCAGGATGTAATATTCCCTCCCCTCCCTTCCTGTTCTGTGTGGACAATCTTTACACCCCCTGAACTGTACTGACTGGGGGACAGTTCTGGCACCAAGGCAACTCCCCTTGGGGGTGTGCTTTTCCACCCCCAGAGGTGCGACCCTGTGCAAACAGCCTGCAGAGCACATGCCAGCTGGCCAGGCCTATTTAATATGCTGAAAAATCATAGGTCTTGACCCATCAGAGAATATTATTAGCCTGCCTGAATAAGGGAAGCCACTGGGAACACATCAACTAATTCTGGGAGACAAAAGAAGACAGGAAGGGGAGCGAGGTCATAGGTTAATAAATGCTGAAGGGAGCACTGAGCAGAGCACAGTGGCCAGCTCCCACTTTCCCCTGAATGATTTGAGGGAACCTGTGGATGCCTAGCAGTAAAACTCTGCACAGAGACATGAGTGGAGGACTGACAGGAAGTCAGACCCGTACTCACCAGGATTTTTCCCAGCCAGAGCCTCCTTCCCAGTCTTGTAGATGGGCAGCTTGGCCAGAGCTAAGAGGATGTTGACTAGGACATCCTGGGGATTGGTGAGGTCACGGATGGAGACTGCGTGACAGAAAAGGTGCAGGGAGAAGTGCGTCTAGAACCTCAGCAGGAGGTTCTGGCAGAGGCAGAAAAGAAGCTATAACCTGGCACGTTTAAGGTAGGCATGAGGGTCTCCCTCAATTAGCAGAGGGGTCAGGTGTTAGAGGTGTCTGTAAAGCATGCCAGATGCACATTCATGGCGAAGATGCCATGAAGGAGCCCAAGTGAGGTTGGATGGCATGGATGGATCCAGGAGTGGGGTCTAGCAGGTTCAGGAAGGGGGGCAAGGTGGGGGGCCTGATCAGGTCTCCATAAGCTGGGGACATCCTTCCCATGCTAGGGGCAATAGTTCCCCTAAAAGTGCCCTTTCTCACTGCTCCCACCTCCCAGCCACCCCCGGAAGCACAATCAGTAGCCCTCACCCCCCAATCCCAAATCCCAATTTATTAAAACATGAGACCTTCTTTAATTTACTTCCTCTTTCTTTTTCAATTATTTGACTGACTTTCCTTGCTTACCCTTCCTCCACCCTCATTTCCTTTCCACCTCCCATTTCATTATCCACCCCACCCCAATCCCATTAACTCTCTGCCTCCCCGTGTTATATCCCTCCCCACCTTCAACCTATCACTTACACCCCCACACCCAACTAGAGCAAGGATTGAAGCCTGTTCTGGCTCACCAGCCCCGTAGTGGCAACAAACAGGTGTAGTTTCTAGTGAGGCCCCTGCTGACCAGCCCTGTAGTGGCAAGTCACAGCCGTGCAGGCAGGGGACAGTTAGAGATGGTTTTTAGCCTTAAGGTGAGACATCTCCAAACCTGAGCTAGAACTAACACTAATCAACATTTGAGCAACTCAAAGTGCAACATGTAACAAGGCATGTACTAAAACAAGATGTACCAATGAGTTGACTCTGATTAGAAAACCAATAAGTACCACTTCCTTTGTGCTCTGTATATTCTGGTGGGTATTTAGAAGAAGGCTAATTAGAATGTGGCAATCCCATAATGGAATGTATTGGTGGAGAAGAACAACCTTGGGCTTGGCTGTGAATTTAAGTGAAAGCAGTATGTGAGGATAATGCCCTAGGAGCAGGGCAAGAGATAAATCAGGGTTCTAGAAATTACAATTGGTATGCTCCTCTTTACTCCAATGGGAACAGCAATATGCACCACCTCTTCTGGTGGTACAGAATACTTTCTCTATGCCAACTCTATTTCATTGACAAAGTAATAGTTCCACACACTACCCAGACATTTGTAAAAGAAGCAGTTTAACAGTGCAGTTACATCTGTGATAGTGAGTGGAAAAAGCAAAAAACAAGAATTCTTTGGTAATATCTTTTATTGGATAAATGGTATTGTTGTGAAAGATTTTATAAAAAGTTTTGAGCACAAAATCTTCTTTTCAGATCTAGGAAAAAGCCAACATAGAGTAAGCTAAATACCAATTAGAATAATTACTTCTGTTTAACCCCATTAAGTAAGTGACATTGTTCACATAAAAAGGGAAAGTAGGCAGTAAACCTGCAGAGCCAAGAGAAGTTATCAGAAGAGTTACAGACCAAGTAAAGAACAGTTGAAATAGATTTGCTTAAGTGTATAAAAGAACAAGACCATTAAGTAGGGAAAAGACATATTAATACCTATGGAGGTGAATAGTGAAAGAAATAAGTTAAGTCCCTGGCTTTGTATTGTAAATTTTTGTTCCCTGGTCCAGCTTCTGAAAGTATTGTCTTGCTTTCCCTTAAGGATAGGGAAGCTGGCAATGAAGTAATTGTTCTTTGACAAGTGTTCCCCCAGTGGTAATTTGATGTTTTTGTCCTCTATCATTTTTTAGTGCGAGTTCATTCTGGAGTGTACTGAATGTTCAGTTTTTCCCAGGTAATTTCCAGGAGAACTTTTGATACATTTTGTGATAGAGCTTTTGAGGATACATAGATCCTGACTAACTGCTAGTGAGCTAGCTGCCAGAAAGCAAGCAGACTAGTTGTTACATAGATAGAGGCTACCTTGGGGAAAGTGACTATCCCAGGAAACAGTAGCAAGGCAGTAAGCTTCATCAGGGTTGGCATCTAGGCAGCCCAGAAATAAAGTGTGTTTACACATGTGGTCTGGGAGTGGGGCAGGGGCACTTTAATTACAGCGGCTCTGAGAGCCACTCTAATTAAAGCATCCAGAGCATCTCATGTATCAGCATCCTTGTACTTCAAAATGAAGCGTTAAATAAACTTTAGATAAAGCACCCCTGCCACCATTTTGAAGCACAGGGATGCTAATATGCGAGATGCAGGAGGCTGCTGGAGTGCGATAATTGCCACCCTCCAAAAGCCTCCATGCTCATATTTAGGTACTCAAAGAGCTGCAAGCAGCTACACTAAGCCACTATGTAGAACAACAGATTGGTCATTAGGTCCAAAATGGAAACCCTTGTGGGTGGCTGGAGAGTCACCTGACAGGAAGGGGCAGGGCTTAGGAAGCACATAAAGCCAATGCCTGAGACCAGGCAGTCAGTCTGGCCCTGCAGGCAGTGGGGAGAAGAGCTACTGAGCGGGATGGTTGTAGGATAGTGACTGACAAATACCTGAGTTGACCTGGGACCTGCAAGTAAGGAGTTTATAGCTTGCAGAGAAGTGTGACTCAGTAAGGGGAGAGTTTTGTCATATAGCCAGTGAGTTTGTGTTTACATTTGGACCTAGTATGGGGAGACTTTTGTTATACGGCCATTCGGCTTGTATTTATGTTTGGATTATACTGGCAGACCAGAAATGGCTATGAGGGGTGAAGAGGAGGCCACAGGGATGCCTGAGGGTATGTGAGGTCTTGTGTCCTGTCAGGGGCAGAGGCGCAAGCCACAGGGATTTCTCAGGGGCATATGGGTGTTTTGAGTGCTGCCAGGGGCTGAGGCTCAAGGCAGTGATAGTCAGAAGCCTGGAAGGTTAAAGCCTGAAAGGCAAATAGAGGTGGCCTGAAGTCTGAAAAGCTAGGAGAAGAGTCTGAGAGAGGTGAAAATGGGGCAAAGGGTCTGGAGCCCAAGAGGGGTGAAAACCAGGGCTGGGGCCAGAGCCTGAGAGGGCTTGGTCCCAGAAGCTGAGGTCCAGGACAGTGGGTGTTAGGGTCTGGGCCCAGTTAAATTAAAGTGGCTGAAGCCAGGATGGCCAAGGCTTGGAGGTCTGACATTGCACCGGGGGGCAAACTGTCCCAATGGAGTGATTAACCAGTAACATACCTGAGGCATGGATATGGCTATGGGACTGGAAGAGGCCACATCTAGTCCTTAAGGGAACTAGTACCCTGGGGGGGGCACCAACAGGGCCAGAGAGTCCCCACTTAATACTTGAGGGTAAGAATGAGATCAGCTGGGTCCAAGAGGGACCCTTTGGAGTAAGAATAGAAGAGGGCTCACTCTGGGACCCTGGGGCAGCCTTGCTTTTTGTAATCTAATTATTCCATCAAAGGTATAGAAAGTGAGAGGAAAGAGAGGGTGCCCAAAAAGCTGGAGCAGGTCAGGAGCTCTTCAAGTTTAAATTATAATTATATAATGAGCTTTCTGATAATTCCAATGAGATGGCTTGTAGTTGGTGAGGGTTTTGTCTTTTTGGACTGTAGTAGGTTTTTTTCCAAGGTATTCAGGTAGCTCATTCAATGATGCTGTCTACTTCTGGGGGAGTATCCCTATTGAATAACTGCAGTTTTTTAGATTGCTGAGATGTGTACCATGCAGTAGCTGCTCCCTTTCTGCATGTGTTTTGGTAATTCAGGTAGCCCAAGTGAAAGGAAGGATAGTGACTCATAATATTCCCTTGCTTTGTAGCAGAGCTGACAACTGAACCCTTTATAAATAGAAAAGGATTTGGTCTTCTGTAAGGTTGCAGGGATATAGAAACAAATGTAAAATTTGCAAGGTTGTATTTTAAGCCTTTTTCATATTATGTGTTGTTATTGTGTGTTTATATTTTCCATAATAGGTTATACAGTACATGTTGGTACAACACTACTCTGAAAATTTTCCCTAGGAAACAGAATTTTATAATATCCTGGTAATTAGGTATTTTGACCTTCCTTTGCTTATGTTGCAAATCTTAAGTAGCAAAATATTCTCTTCTTGTTAGTCCATGTTTGCTTCTGTTTGCCAGAAGGCACTATTAGCATTAAAGTTGTACAGTTAATTCAGTTGTCCTTGGAATGGCCTTGTTAACAAATTTTTTTTTTACAGACTTTTGAAGTTCCGTTATACTTATGATAACCTTCCCCCATGACTTTAGCAGGCCAATATGAAGTTAGGCTAATTCAGAATAAAGCACTCTTATTCTAGCATAACAGGATCCAACTTAATCAGGAAAACTATTTAATGGTACACTGAGATCATGCCATAATCTGAATTAGTTTCTTTGTGTAAACAAGCTTTTGATTAATGACTATTCTTTAATTGTAATACATTCCATTTTCAAATAAATTCCATAGTTAGCATTTCAAAAGTGCTAACATGGTGTGGAAATTGGACACTATGGTTCAAATGATGAAATCTTTGAATGGTTTCAGTTTACGTGGATTTGTACTCATTAAATTTAACTTCTAACCTGTAGAGATGGTGTAAAAATGACACCTTCTACTCAAACACTTCTGTTGTTTGTGGGTATTCTGAGTTGTATCTGATTTTTCAATGACAAAAATAAATTGTTATTACTTTTGACACTTGTAAGCATTATAGAGCCAAACAGCTTGGGGGCTAAGAGAAAACAATTCATTGCACATTATCTAGTTATTTATATCTCATGTATTTTCAACAGAAGCTTTAACTAAGTTCAAGGAACAATGTTGAATTTTGCCCTCAATTACACCTGTGAAACACAGTGTGGAGAATGGTATGACTGAAGAAGGAATCTGGCTTTGTAGAATCTTTATTACTAGCAAATATTTATCAGACTGAAAGGATGCATCATGAATCCGATCTCAGAGTAAGAATGCAAGGCAGCAGAGAGAAAAATATTGTTTTATTTGGAAACCAGTGGCTCTAGATCATTTTTTTTTTTTAAGCAGAATAAATACAAAACAGCACATTTACAGAATCCAAGGGCCCCCCACAAGTTTGAAAATTAAGATAGTTTAACTGATGTATCAATTGTATCCAAGTCTCACAACAACAAGTGAAACTCCATTTTGAAAAATAAGTGATACAGGTAAGAGGATTCCCTCACATTCCAGAAACCTGATCTGCATGAGGAAAGCTGATGAATGAAAGATAGGATACTGAGAATAAATGAATGAATACTGACTGTTAAAGTTATAGAAAAAAAGTTATGGAGAAAGTTAAAAATGAAAATGTAAGAAACCATCTTGGGCAAGACTTCACATAGCCTCATCATCATTGTTGAATTTATGGAAGGGAATCAAAGAAAAGAAGGTAAGGGTGATGCATCTATATTATGAGCTCTGCTCATATCTACAGGCACATAATATGGGATTCTACAACATTATTTCATGGCTGGCTAGCCGAATACAGTACATGACAACTTTATTAATTATTTTCTAAGATGTGATATCTATGATTAAACCTCTTAGATAGGAAGGTGAGAATGGTCTAGAGTTTCTGAAGACTGTAGCTATAGAAGCTTATTTTACAAACAAATGTGAAGCACTGAAGAGACTTCTCTTTTACCATAAAAAGGAACTATATAGCCGGCCCGTGTGTGTGTGTATATATATATATATATATATATATATATATATATATATATATATGCAGAACGACTGAACGACAATCTCTAAGCTGTAACTAACTAAGTATCTCTGACCTCCACTATTCACCACCTTGACGGCGTGAGTAAATAATCTTGCTTTGCAACCGATAAGCGTCTGCCTAATTAATTCCACTCCACATGTCACAAGTACCCGCCTGACGGCCTTCTACGGCCCCAAACCCTTATCTGCCTGGGTGGGAGTCAGGGAGAGCTGCTGGCCGGCTGCCCTGGGTCCCGACATTAATATCCATATTTATGAGGTTAGACTATATTTCAGAGAACTACTAAGGAAGACAGTCTTGCAATAACTTGTGTTTTTCTTAAAGCCCAAAGGGGCTTTCTTAAAGCCACAAGAGACTTGTGGAAAAGAAAACAAGAAGCAATTTGAGAAGAACTGAAACTGAAAAGTCCTTATAAAGGACTTTACACTACTACCTGAAGTAGACAGGATCAAAAAATGGCTCAGTAAGATGATGTGTTAGGGTGAACCTACTGCAAATATGATCTTTTGGAGTCAATTATGCAGAACAATAACAAACTCAGAAAGTTACCATGGAGGAAGGTCATGTTTGGGAGTTTTATTTGAGAGGGAAAAAAGGGATTTCTTGATAAGGAATTGGTTGGAATACACGTGTGTTTAAGGATACTTGGAGAAAATAAAGTCATAAAAGAAATGGAAAGTGCTGGGATTATTGTTCCATAGTACTTCAAGAAGAGTGTAGAAGTGTGTTTGTTTGGGGGGGGGGGGGGGGCATTGTTTGTTTGGGTTTTTTTTCTTGCTATGCCTGTTGTTTAAGTAGCAATACATTTATGTAAGTGCAGTGTTTAGTGTAAATAAGACATTAATGGTAGAGAGTCACCTGCTCTACTGTCAAGTGGAGAGGATGCCAGCAACAACTTTATTTGTTCATCTGAGCAAGAAACATTACGTAACTGTGTCCATACTATAAATAGCCACTGGGTGGTAGCATAAAAGCAAATTCAGTATGCTCTAAGGTTTTGAAAAGGACATAACAAGGAAAGCAGTGTACTGACCTGTTAATTATACTGCATAACCTCTAACCACTTTTAAATTTTTAGTGGCATTTTAGATAGTCTTTTGCAAATGTAACTGTTAAAATAAGTATAAAATCTTATGTTGTACTAATGAAAAGAGTTAGGAAATTGGGTCCCATGACTTCTGAGGAGAGGCTGAGGGAACTGGGCTTACTTAGTGTGCAGAAGGGAAGACTGGAGGGGGAAGGGTGGTGGGGGATTTGATAGCATCCTTTAACTAACTGAAGGATGGTTCCAAAAAAGGATGGAGCTAGACTGTTCTCAGTGGTGGCAGATTACGGGACAAGGAGCAACGGTCTCAAGTTGCAGCAAGGGAAGTTTAGGTTGGATTTTAGAAAAACCTTTCTCACTAGGAGGATGGTTAAGCACTGGAATGGGTTACCTAGAGAGGTGGTGGAATCTCTATCCTTGGAGGTTTTTAAGGCCCAGCTCAACAAAGCCCTGGCTGGGATGATCTAGTTGGAGATGGTCCTGCTTTGAGCAGGGGGTTGGACTAGATAACCCCCTGAGGTCCCTTCCAACCCTAATTTTGTATGATTCTATAAAATAGATTGTACATAAAATTTGAGGTAATATTTGATTCTTAGAATCCTGAATCCGCAAACATTTGCTTCATTAATGGAAGGTTAAAAATATTGGCAAAATTTTTTTTTCCTGTTCTAGTTATTTCCCTTTTAAAGTGATCCCTGGAGTCTAACCATGGGAGGAGCAGAGTAGATGATCCGTTGATAATAGATTTTTAATTGTTGAATTGGCCTCTTAGTTTCATGACGATGAGTGCAATGTGAATACCTAGCAAGATGCCATTTGTGAACCTTCCTCTTGTATCTGAGCAAAGACTTGTGTTTAGCTGCTTATCAAGCTTATAATCTTCTGTTCTTTTGAAAGCAGTTTCTTTAAGCAGAAAGGTGTTAAAACCCCAAACTGCCTATTGTCTGTCACTGGGATTGTTCAGTGTAGCAGCAAGCATATTAAAGTACAGTAAATAGGATTTATATAATAAACTGCTTATTACCAATAAACAGGAACGAAAATCAAAAGGAAGCAAAAGATCTGAACAAGTTGTGTACACATCTTGCAAACATTTTTGTGTTGCACTTTAACTGAATTTTGCTTCTGGTTAAGAAACTGTAGGGATCAGTCATCATTAAAGCTGCTGAAAGCAAGCTGAGCAAGCCATTGCAGTATTAGCCTCTACTCGCCCAGCTGAAACTACAGCAACTACAGCTGCTGACATTTCCTTTCATTCATTTGTGCCTCTGTTACTTTTCAGTAAACCACCTACTGTTAGCTCAAGTATTGCTGCATATGCACATCAGAGATTATAAACTATGATGCTCTATTTTTCTAAATTTTATTTTAAGTAAGAAAACCCCCACAGTCCACTATATGTATGTTTTTGGACGCTATAAAAAAGTCTTAGATTAATGAGGCCTAGTAATCTATTTCTCCTCTGAGAGATGTTTCTTTAGGTTGGCTAGCATATCTACTGTGATTACAAGATCACCACCTATTGGCTTTCATTAAGTTGTGCTGATGACAAAATGATTGCTCCTTGCTTATTGGGAAGGCTACAGTTTATCAAAATATCTAAAATATTTAGACTCTGTCTAGGAACAAACAGCTGAGTATGCCAAATAGTATTCTTGTTATTTTTAAGCTTTCCAACCGGAAGCTATTGGCTTGAAGCAAGCAGAGAAAATGGGCTCTAGTACATCCACTTGTCTGACAGAATTTCTAAGATTGCACAAGAAGACTTCTTAAGCTGCCTGGCATTTTGCTGCTACTAATAAGTATTACCTTACAAAGGGGCATAAGCACAACTATGTCAAAACTTTTCCATAATCACAAACTAAAATAATTAAAATACTTCACTAATTAACTTGGAGAAGTTACATCTCAGCATCCTTGTCATTCTAAAAGAAGGTTAACATACACGTTGGCTAACTATGTATAGAAAGAACTCACCTCAAACTTCACCTGAGGTTTTTATTTTCTAGAAAACAGAATCCTAGATTTCTGCTTGCCAGGTTTTCTCTACCACTTTTATGTCAGTGTACTCTACTTTACTTTCAACCCATTCCTGAGATCCATGCAAATCTTGGGTCGTCCACCAGGGAAAAGGAATTATGGTTTCCAAGTTAGAATCATCTCTTGTGGGTTGGGTGAAGGGGTGAATACAAATGGAGATGATAAAACATAATCCTGTGCATATTTATCCTTGGAAAATAACACAGGGCCCAGTATATACAGCATGGTGCTGAACATTTACCAGTCACCAGTGGTGCAGAGAATCAGTTGCTTTGTTCCCCTTTGTAATTTTAGCCTCCAGGTCAGGGATGGGCAAAATATGACCTGTGGACCATATCTGGCCCACCAAGGGATTCTATCCAGCCCATGGTGGGTCCCTCGGCCCCACCCAGCCCAGCTGCAGGGGGTAGCTTGGGCCATGGAGCATGCAGCCAGTCCCACTGGCCCTAGGCGCATGGCAGGGATGAGGTGGTGTTGCCACCAGACCCAGCCCCACTACCCAGACACCCTGGGCCATCCACCCCACATCCACCATGCGGGGCACCAGGTGGAAGTATGGGGTCTCTATGAAGACCAGTCAGCCCTCTGTAGGCAGGGCATGCTCAGCTGAGCAGATGGGATCAGGCCACAGGTGGGCAGGGAAAAGCATCCAGGGAAGGTAAGGTAAGAGCCAGGATTGCCTTTAGGGGTCTCAGGCCAGTCTCCATGGACACCCTGCCTCCCTGCCTGCTCCATTTGGCATCCCCAGATAAAATCAATTGCCCCTCCTTGGTGAGCCAGGTCAGCACCCTCCCTCTTCCCCCACTGTGCTGGGTCTGCACCTCCCCCCCCCCCCGCCCTGCCACCCACAACAGCTCACCAAAACTCCTTAAGTGTCCCTCCAGGCCAAATTGCCCACCCCTTCTCTATTTAGTTGGGGAAGAGACCTGAGAGAGTTCTTTTGGATGTGCTAAGGTTTGGAGAATGAAGTGGAAATACTGCTTAAGCTCTATCAGGTTAAGCAGTAATTCTAGTCTTTATTCTCCCTTCTCTGTTCTGGAGACTTTTCTCATTTCTCTATGTTGTAATAGACTCATTGGGACTCATTGTGTTTTAATTCGTTTTACTTTCCCACATCTCTAAGGATGAAGGCATACACTGTATTTGGTGCCTCAAAGGAAAGGGAAAATGAGCTGGAATTTTTTTATTCTGTTATTTAATATAATACTTAAAGGAGTTTTTTATATATGAATACAATATGAGTTTATAGATGAGCTTATTCCTCTAGGAAGATTTTCAGTTCTACCATTTATGGTAATAGAAATCAGCTGATCATGCAGTATAGATATTGCAATATTATTGCATAATGAACTGTTTTATCCACTTAGGATGAATTACAGTATAATGTAGCACTTTATCCTATACTAAATGACACTGTTCCTTCTCTATGTCTCCATTCCTTCAGGAAATTAATCAGTAATTAATTTTCCAAAAAAAATCAGAGAGAAGTCAGTGCTAGAGAAAGATGCCAGATTTACAGCCCTAGAGATTGAAGCCATCTGTTTGTTAGGGCTGTGGAAAGCTTTGGTTGCTAATTCAATTCAGAGGAGATTCGGCAGCTGAATCTCTGAATCCAAATTGAATTGGGAGACCAATTTAAAGGCCCAAATCAATTTGAAGCCTCTGAATAGATTTGGGTAGTCCCTGCTCACCACAGCAGCGAGCTGGACCTGGACTCTGTGCCAGTAAGTCAAGGGTGAGGGGAGGAGGGTGGGGCTGGAGGATGGGGGAGGGGACCATGGCGGAGACTCCCACCTGGCCCCATCCTCTGCCTGCTCCCCCAGTCCCCCTAATAGCCCCCTGACCTCTGCCCAGACCCATCAATGGCTTCCTCACCCAGCCCCAGCGTCTCAGCACTTTTTTGTTTTGTTTTGTTTTTAAATAAAGCCCTACACCCACAAGCTTCTGCAGCAGCTGTTGGGGCTTCTGGGGGCTCGTGGCAGAGCCCCCATATGTAGCATGGGGCAATGGAGGACACATGAGCGTGGGGCTTTTTTGTTGTTTTCTTTTTTTTAAGAGCTGGTGCACTGGGGCTCGGCGGGCAGCCATTGATAGGGCTGGGAGAGCAGGTGGGGGATGGGGCCTGTTCAATTTTGAGATTGGGCCAATTCAGCAGATTCGGCCAAATTGGTTTGGGACAGTGACTTGAATCACCGAATCAAACCGCTGTCCTCCAAATTGGCCGAATCTGAAGCAAATACTAGCCGCTTTGCACAGGCCTACTGTTTATCTGAAGACCTGATAGTGACCTCAGAGCAACCACACATGCTTCCCGTATCCTTCCCCATATGTACCTTTGCCTCATAAAAAGGATCCTACATTAAGTTGTACCTTTTGTCTGAGCCATCATCCTTCCCCAGGAATTTGGTACATAGCTGCCTGTTAATCTGAGCAACACTGTGTTCCAAGATGAAATAACCCTTAGATAATAAATATTTCAGAGAAGGAACAGCTACCGAGATTTGTACAACTGCAGACAGCATCAAAGACAACTTTGAGCCATTTAAATTTTAATTCCAGGTTGCAAAAATTTTTCTTTTAAACTCCATGAAATTTTGTATGTAAAGCACTAGCGAGTGCTCACTTGTCCTTCAGTAGTAGATATGGAAAAACATTAACAATTAATAGAAAACATTCTATAAACCAAGCTCTTTTTAATTCTCTGTTCAACATTGAAAAATACTGTACCACTGGGCAAGCACTAGATTGGAAAGTGAATGAGATTAGAAAAATGCAGCTCTGGTTATTGTCCAGAAATTAAATATACAAGAATGTATCCTGACAATATTACTGTATATCACACAAACATTATATTATTCCTTCGTATTACAGTTAAACAAAACCTGCAAATGTCATACTTCTAAAGCAGTGGTTCTCAACCCTTTTAGATTCAAAGCACCCCTCCATAACTTTTCTGAATTTAGAGACACCCCTGTTGAAAATCATTGGAGTATTTGGCATATTATCTGATATTGTTTGGTAACGGTAGTCTTTAGTATACCATAGGATGAGCTGGCCCTTTAAGGGCTTAGCTATTCTTTTGCCAAATTTGGTTTATTTCCCCAGGTGTGAAGAAATAAGAATTACTTCTGACAAGGATCATGTGACTGAACAAACCCGCTGTGAAATAAGAGCACGTTGTGGCTCTGGGAAGAATTCTGAAAAAAGTAGGCTGGTGTTTCAGTGTTTCATTAAGAATAAATGATCCATGTAAGAAGCGAAGAGACAAAAATCCCTTGGAAGTAAAAGCAGGAAAGTTTAGGCTGTGGGACAGACAGCACAATGTTCCCTGATTCATCAGCCTGGAAAGGTGAGAGTGTTTTCCACTATACAGCCAGCCTATGGGGGCCTCCTTCATATGATTCAATTCACTCATACAGTAGACAGATGGGTCCAATTAGAGCCCAAGAGAAGTAATGAAGATAAGAGGGGAAGTAAGTGACCTCCAGAGGGCATCTACTGTGCCTACTGAAAGAGCCTGGGGTATTATGGTGAAATCAGTTGCATCCTGGAAGGAACATATATTTTGTGCTTAGCCAGAGAACTATGTTCTTGCTGAGACCTGACAGTACTAGTGAGTGACTGACAGATGTGAAGGGGAAACTGAGCTGGATAAAGAATCTGCCCCTGGATGTGGAAGAACCTACTATTGTTTGACTGATTGACTTGTACACTATCCTACCCGACAAAGGCCCAGCTTACAATAAGGGAATAAAATGACTCATGAAACAGGATAATGAACAAGGGAATAAAATAACTTATAAAACCAAGTATAGTTCAAAATAAAACAAACCTACTGAACAATGCCCCAGCCTAGCCCAAATAGGAAGTCATTTTTGGGTGTTTTTACACATGCTTCTAGTGTGGGCGCTTTAAGTTCTGAGAGCCACTCTAATTAGCACCCTCAATCTCATGTAACAGTATCCCTGCACTTCAAAATGGTGGAGGGGACACTTTAACTAAAGTTCATCATACAAGCTTTATTTAAAGCACCCATGCTCCCAGTTTGAAGTCTGGGGATGCTGATGCACAAGATTCAGAGGGTGGGTGGAGCATGCTAATTGGCACGCTCCAACAGACTCAATTAATCAAGTCTGCTCCAATGCACTGTAATTACAGCACATTGGAGCAGCCTCCCCGCACATCTACAGGCACCCACAACACTGCTTCCAGAAGACAGCTAGGCTTGAGCTCTGAAGGGTCTCAAGGGGGTACTAATCAAAAATCTTAATGTGGAAGGAGAACAACACATTTCACAAAGCTTTCTTAGAGCATAGACACACACCTACCATGGTTAAGAGGTATTTATCATGGCTGGCACTGTACAGGAAAACCTTCCTTTCCAAGTCCCTTAGCTAAACAGTTTTCCATAGAGAGACACCAGTCATAGTATTATTCAATGGAAAAGACATTATCTATGAGTGCCTATAATGAGCATGGAGGCTGTTCCAGAGTGCTGGAATTCTATTGTGTCGAAGCAGCCTCGATTAATCAAGTCTACTGGAGTGTCGCAACTGCCATGATTCAGCAGCCTCCTACATCTTGTGTATCAGCATCCTCATGCTTAAAAATGGTGGCAGGGTGCTTGAACTGAAGCTTATCGACGGGAGACATGACAACCGTTTAATTAGAGCGGCTCTTGGAGCTGCTCTAATTAAAGCGCGGCTTCTCCCCCACCCCCAGAGGCTTTGTAAAAGTGACCTATTTTACCAGCTGTACATTGGATTACTATTGTTGTTGTTGTATGATAAAATGAATGTCTTTCAATAAAGATTTTCTAAGCACAAAAATTGATACTGAGTATCCTTGCCATGAAAAGAAGCATCTAAAAAATGAGGCTAGAAAGTCTCCTCCTGAAAAGCCTAAATGATAATAGCAGCATTTTTCAACTTCTTTGAATACCTTTTAAATATCAGAAATTTTGTCTATTTTTTTCCAAATTTGCTGTCTCTGAAGGTGGCTATTCATGGATGCTTTAGAGTAAGATGCAGGTGAAATATAAATTCTTACTGCAACCCAGGCTGGTGTTCCCAATTTGTTGATATATTTTGTGTGTAGCAAATGTGTGTTTTACTATAACCTCCTTTTTGTAAAAGGTAAAAGGCTAAGACACTCTAAAGATATGAAGTTGGTCATCATAGAAACAAAAAATAGGAGATGAAACTTTCTGTCAGGGCTGGTATCTAAATGTCTGATCAACAAATCAGTCACCCTCTACCTGGAACAAGGCTGTTAAAGAGGGTATTTATTTTGTCTTCTGATTCAGTTTTTCCTGTGCTATTGTAAACAACAAAATTACAGCTGTTTTCAGTTTCTGTCTTTCCCCAATTTTTGTGGATATGAGAAGGTGAGTAGAAAGTATTGCATCTACCAGTAGATGCAACTGCCTCACGCACTGTTTCTCAATAGTGAAAGTATATTTATTTTCATAGCAATTTGCTGCACCTAAATTTCGGGCTCTCATAATTACTATCCCTGTTTCAGGACATATAGAAGAAATCCTAAAATAATTTGAATAATCTGCCAATATTCCACCCTTTTGGCTATTCAGGGCATCGTATACTCAGTTCTGAGTATCTAAAGTATTCTGGTCATAGTGATACTGCAGTAATAGAATGCAAAAGAACCTGCATACACAACACTATAGAATAAATCTTTCATTGTAGTAGAACTTGCTCTTATAAACTGAGTGAGAGCTCTCACTCATCAGCTATGATTAAAGGAAAACAGTAAAGAATAACAGCTTTCAAAAGAGCAGGAGGAATTATGTGAAGTCAATCATAACAACAGAATCCAAGTATCCCATTTCCTGTGAACCAGTCTGAAAGTTTAGTAAAAGCTGTGTTATCTGGCACCTTACAAGCTGACATGCTCTAATAACTGGCATCCCAGCTTGTAAGGGATAAATGAAACCAGAAGTGCCCACCGTGGCACTTCCAGTTTCGCCGAGCCCACCTGGCAAAGCAGACTGTGCTGCTGAGTCCCCATGGCCTGGGGCATAACAGCCTGCATGTCCCTCGTGATCTGTGGGGCCCATGGGAGGGACAGCAATGCCCCAGACATGGTGTGAGAGGTGGCTGCCTGAACAGGCAAAGATGCCTGTTCGGGCTGCTCAGTTAACCGGCATATTTTGTTATCTGGCACCCCCCATTCCCCATGGGTGCCAGATAACAAAGCTTTTACTGTATTTGATTTCCACTATATCTTCTTGGTCTCTAGTTAGTTAAAATATGGATATGCTAATATTGAACAGACAACAGAAAATCATGGGTATATTTCTTCCCTTCAACATAAATGCATATTTGATTGATGTAAATGGTTATACCCATAGAAGAATTTTAGTCTGTATTCAAAATACTATCTTATCCTCCTAATGCATGACTTTTTTTCTGGATTTAGAAGCAAAATGGTAATGTTAAAAACTGATTCCTTAAGGGTGGGGGTAATCCTTCTCTTCTTCTTCCCTTGTTCCTAAACAGTAATGGGGAAGCACAGGAAATGCAAATGATGTATTTCCTCTGTACTTTACCTGTCCAAAAATTTGGACAGCATCTCTAGTGCTCAATAATAAAATCCTGAGGGAGAGGCTTTTTTAAAAGGAAATTTGAGAAGAAAGAGAAAATACTTCTCCCGTGTTCCATTTGTTTCCTGAAATGGCTTCCTTCTACTTGCTCTACAACAGTGGTTCTCAACCATTTTCAGCTCAAGGCACCCCTTGGAAAATGCCACTTCTTAGCTTTCACTCAATTAACTATGGAAAAATAATAGAGCAATATTTTTATTGCAAAGAACTCAGATAACAACTAGCTAGAATGTTTCTGACAGTATGGATTCTATTTTGAAATCCATTGCCGCACCCACATGAGCATGGACATTTGTTTCCCCAGAGACAAGAAGCAGCAGCAAACCTGGTGCCGCTGTTGCTTGTCCCCAGGGAATGCCTGTGCCACATGCCCTCTGGTGTGCAGCCGGCTACCCTGGGTAGGGTAGCGGAGGCTGGGGGCAGCAACTGTGCTGAACCCTGCAGCCTTACTTAGGGTCCTGGGGGTCTCGGGGAGCTGCAGCCACAGCAATCCTGCTGCTTGAAACCTGGCTGGTAGCCAGAGAGTGGCTCTGGCTGGCCAGGCTTCAGTTTTGGTGGTGCACGCTGTCCCCACATGCACCACCCCACTCTTTTCTTTTTTGTATGTTTTATTTTGACTTCAGGATCTCCCAGGGTCAACACCCCTCCCCCCCTGTACTGCTACCTTGCAGTGCAGGGAACACCTGAATGTGTGGTGTGTGGGGCTGCAGATGGGTCTGCAGCACAACAGAGTGCACGACCATGCTCGTCTGGATGCAGCCTGTGGGTTTATCTTGTGAATCACGCGTAGGTGTTTGCACACTTAAGAGTGTTAATATTTTATGAAAGCCCATGGCACACTTAAAAGGATCGAGTGGTACCCCAGGGTGTGGCAGAACCCTGAGAATCAGTGGTCTACAAAAAGAACCACACTGGAAAATGCTGTGCTGTATTTACCTAGGGAACAGTATTGGACTCTTTTCTAGCTGCTGAAAGCCAAATACCTTCCTAACCTTTCCTGCACTTGCTAAACTCATTGTTTTCTTAATGTAAACCCTTTTATCCGCCTTTAATTTTAGTAGATTGAGGCAGGGAGAGAAGAATCTCCTTACACTTTCAATGAGGAAATGTCAACACATGACATGGCCCAAAACATGTTAATGTCTGCACATGCCTGCAGGATGACACTGCTTGTTCAGAAGGATTTATACTGTATTTTAGAAGAAAAAAAAAGAAGTTACATGAAGTGGTAGATGGGGAGAATGAAAAGAGATTACATCCCTCTTTCCTTTTGAATGGCCCTTTATTTACATAATTAGGTTTCCTATGGCAATTTTTATTTTTTAGTTTGTAACACTTTATCTCTGCCCACTTTCTGTTTTAAATCTTCAGTTTCCTTAATGGAAAAAATGGAGTTAAATAAATAAATTTTCTAACTGGTATTTAGCATAGGCTGCAGCTGTTTCTCTCCCAGGCCTGAGAAGGGGCATTTTGCATCCCAAAACTTTTGTAATATCTCTCTTTACTACAGAACTGGTCAAATACCAAACATATCTTGCTTCTCACGTATCCCCTAACCCATCACAGCTACAACACTACTTCAAGGGATATAGCAGACAAGCAAGAAGATCGAAATGATGAAAAGCATGTGTCACCTGATTTATTATTTGTCATAGAGATTTTGTTGTTAGTAGTTCTCATAAGTATTGTGTCAGAGGAAAATGGGCCTGGATCTCCATGAAAAGAGAGTTGCAGATTAGATGATCAGAACTTCCAAAGTCTTTCTTAAATATGGGGCAGCGCAGGAGAGATTGGAGACGGCTATGGAGAATAAAATAGGGGAACAAGACTGACAGTGAGTTAAAAAACGGAAATGGAAAGAAAAATATTTGAAAGGGAACTTTCCAAGAAACTTGTACCAAAGGATTAACACATTTTCTCTGGATATGATTTTGTTATGGTATTTTTCCAGGGACATAAAGGAACTCTGCTGTATATTATCTATTGAAAAACACCATTTTAATACTAGAGACCCATGATCAATCTTGATCATGGAGTTCATATATATACCATGGAGAACACGTTAAATATGTGCTGCATTAATTTGGGTCCAATACAGCTAGAGTTCTGGACACTTTTTATGATATACTATCTTAATTTTGGAAAGCAGCAAATGTAAGAGGAAAGAGCATCAACTTGGAAGAGGGAAAAGGTTTTTAGACTACTTTCTGTTTCATGATATTGAGATTTCTTAGGTGTCCCATTCCTCTAGCAGTTGCTGATAGTCATTTGGAAGTTAAAATGAGATTCTGAAACCTTCCTGAGGACCTAAAAACCTTTCCACTTCCTTTTGAGAAGCTCTTTTTTATCATTAGACTCCTGCTCTCTGGATGTTTTACTTTCATCAGTCTATTTGAGAGACTCTTTAATTAACTTCCACTGCTATTTTCTGGCTTTTTCCCTTGTTCTTTAAACAGAGAATTGTATTTTAGAAGATTCCCACAAAAATACAAATAGTTTACAAAAAAATCCAATAAAATAAATAATGGAGATTTTATTAGGCATGTCCAGATGAGCCCGAATATACCTCTTCCAGCATCTCAAACCCCTTTGCAAACCCATCTCAAATCCCTCTTGCAGCATCTCAAACTCCCTTGAGACACTGCAAGAGGCACGTGTAGGAATGAGAAAATGCAAATTTTCAGCACGGGGTCAAAATCAGACCCCTAGTTATCCAGGGGTCAAAAAACCCCACAGAGAAAAAAAGCAGGCATGGGAACAGTACGCAACCAGAGGCAACTGGAGGCTGGGTCCTCCAGAGAGATACTCTGACTGCCAGAGCATCTCTATGGTTGGCCCTCACCCTGGTGCTGAAGCATGCCGCCTGCCTGTGCGGGGCAGGCAGCGTGCCAGCAGCAGGGAGCTGGACCCAGGCTCCACTGCCGGTATGTAAAGGGTTGGGGGGCTGGAGGAGGGGGGAAGGGACCATTGGGGGACCCCTGCCAGCCCCGCCTGCTCCCCCGACCCCCCTGATCCCTTCCCTGCCCAGCCCCATCCCCCTCCTGCCCCCTGAGCCCTTCTCTGCCCAGCCTTAACGCCCTAGCCCCCTAGCCCTGCCCCCCAACCCCAGCACCAAGGAGTGGGGAACAGCCCCCTCCAGCACTTACCAGCAGTTCCAGCTGCTGTTGGGGTCACTGGGCACTCCCCCATATAATGTGGGGGAGGGTGGCAGCCACAGCTACCTCAGCCAAGGCCCTGCTGCCCCCCGCTGCACTGTGCTACCCAGGAGGCCTCTGCCAGGAGCCCCCAGAGCTCCTGCTTAGTGAGTAGAAGCTTTTTTTTTTTTTTAAGTGCCAGAGGCTGCAGTTGGTGGGGGCAGTTATGGGGGGCTGGGTATGCAAGTGGGGGATGAGGCTGGGCAGGGCAGCTATTGAGGGCCTGGGGGAGTGGGGGACTGGGGCTGGGTGGGGCAGCCATTGCGGGGGGGGTGCAGGAGCCAGCAGGGCATGGGGCCAGGTGAGGCAGCAATCCAGGGGGCTGAGGGAGCAAGCAGGGGTGGGGTGCATGGCCCCTGAGGGTGGCAGCAAAACATATATTCATGTATTCATGAATTCATGGAACATGAATTTAGAATTAACTTTATTATTATGATAGCAACACTGGTAGTCTTCCAAAGTGCTTTACTATTGTAGATATATCAATAAAACATTGCCCAACTGATCTCTCTCTTTCTTTCTAGTGGTCTTTTGTGCTAATTGTGGAGGAACATGGATTTTGGGGTATTTTACAGGGTGACTTTGGGATTTTTTTTATCAGGGATTTTTCAGTTTTCCAATAGGGAACACCAGAATTCCTGCTAGGGAGGCCAGTGGCAGGACCCTGCCTGCTCAGAGCTGGCATCTTGGACCAAGCTGACTGTGGCTGACCTCCTTGCCAATTGGGGACAGGAGGACATGCTTTGACAGTTCAAAGCAGGCCACCACACCTAGAAAATCTCATGGGAGATAGCTGCCCAGATGGCCGGGCAGGGAGCACACATGGCAGTAGTGCCGCACAAAGGCCAACTCTGCAGCCACAGCCCACTGGCAGCTGGCCCAGAGGGGCAGATGCCTCATTTGGGTCTGGCAGGTGTGCAGCAGGTCACAGCCAGGCAGCAGCCCCCACTGCCAGACTGCTGCAGTGGGTAAAGGGTGCAGGGAACTCTGAGGGCTGCTTCAGCAGTCCAACTGGCACAAGAGGTAGTGTCCCCAGGTACTAATAGGCTGGGCCCCAGAAGCTCCTGACAGCAAGTAGCTACTTGCCAGGGCAGCTTTTTGTACTGATGGAGACAGCACAGGTGCTGGCCCTGGGCTTTAGTTCCCCCTGGTTGCAGATCTGGGAGGAGCCAGGCAGGGTTATTTTGCCCCAAGGGGCACAATTTGCTCCACAACAAAGTGCATGTCCGAGCACGTGCACTGAGGCAAAATGCCCCAGCTCAGATTTGCACCGCTTCTATTTGAGCTGCTCCAAGCTCACATGCTTACATGTGTGAATGTGCCCATTATGTTTTTGACTGGAATCTTTGGAAAATAGTGTCCCCTGTTTACAGAGAATTGACGAAAACAAGTGACTCTTTACAGAGGACTGATGGAACATGGATGTTAAGACTGTTTGTCCCACCAACGTATAAGATTCTCGACTTAGAAGGACTCATTCAAAGAAGAAAAAGTCTGATTCAACCTCCTTGTTGATGAATTATTGAAGCTTTCTATTGAGATTGCAAAAATGTTATTTACTGTTAGCTATCTTAGTGCTTGTTATGATTTAAACCCAAGGATTTTCACCGAGACAAGCAATTAATTTCATGAGTTTATGGTTTCCTCTGTCTTGCCAATATCAAGGAGTCTTTTTTCTAATTTCAGCTTCTTTGGCAAAGTACAGCTTCATGTGTATAAAATGGAGAAATTTAATCTTGAGAACAATAATGGAGTACTTCCTGATGGCACTTCATTGCTCTTAGGCTGTTGAACCTTGAAACTTCTCAAAGAAGGCTAGTTTGCCTCTTGCAGCCCTGCACCCCTTTCCCTCTCTCCTCCTCCTGTTCTATGTATTTAAATTTCTTTTTCCCTTTATATACCACTTTGTGTATGTCCTTTCATAGCATCATGAAGTGAGCTTCAACCTATGAAAGTTTGCGTGCACACTTGCATAAATGAAAGTTGCCACTATACATTAATCTGTTTCAATAATATTAAAAGAGCTCATAAATACTATTTTTTGATCATCTGTTGTAATTTCTTGTAGTAGCAGCCCTAAAGAGAAAGTTAAGTTGTTTGTTCTATGAACTTGCAATGACCACATGGCCAATCTTATGTAAGATTTACGTGTTTCATCCATATCTGTATTCTGGAACTGCCCATCTTGTATGACACTAGTTGCTGTAAATCCAAAGTCAACTGACATAGATCTGGGAATATAACAGAAGTTTAAGGATAGAATGAACAATTTGACATGTTTCTGCTAGTCAAAGCAGCTGCCTGGAGTCTGTTAGATGCTTTCATTAGTTTTGCATTTTATCTTATGACTTAAGTGTTGTAAAATACCTGAAAGAAAAGTACAGGCTTTTAAACTTCCTTCTAAATTAACTAGTCCCATGAAGCACAAGTAAATTAATTTAGAAAGGAGGTTAAAAGCGGGGTGAAAAAAGATCACGCATACTAGAGGTACACAAATTAATGAAGGAAAGAGGTCAATGGAGTATTTTGCCCTTTCTCATAGCAAACTAGAAAAGGAACATTCAAAGAAACTGAAAGCAATATATTAGCAGAGTTAAGTACATAAATAGCTTTATGACTATGTTTTCAGCTTTAATGCTGCAAGACCAGAAACAAGATCCTCTTATTTACACTCTTTCTAAACCAAGCTGAGTAACTATTAGAGCCAGCAAACAGAAAGCAATAAAACAAGAAAGGTTGGGTGCAACTACATGAGATGATACTACACAGTGGTTACTGAGCATTTATTTAGTATTTGTATAATCAAGTAGTAAGTAAACGCACAGTAACCGGAGTAACTGTGCAGTAGCGCCAGCACATGCCTTTTTAGAGATATTACTAAGCACTGTCGGTGCTGTGACACGCTACTGTGCAGTATTATTTAGCTACTGTGCAGTGAGCGCCTTGTGGAGACATGCCCACTGTGCAAGATTTTTTCTTACTAAGGAAAGAGCAATTTTTGTTCCTTAGAGTTCAGAGAATTTCTGCTTATAAAATAATTAAACAAACTCAGAAGGCACTGTCTTTATAGAAAAGATGGGAATAGTATACAAAAAGATTGGATAACCTCAAGAACTGAAGTGAAACTTCTCCTACAGAACAAACATAGGATGAAATC
Source organism: Alligator mississippiensis (assembly GCF_030867095.1). NCBI lineage: Eukaryota > Metazoa > Chordata > Crocodylia > Alligatoridae > Alligator > Alligator mississippiensis. The sequence goes on from NC_081825.1 coordinate 63,917,018, forward strand.
AATAGTACAAAATACAAGTCTGTGTACTTTGGAATAAATAACAAGCTGTTATAAGCTGTGAGTTTATCACTGGAAACCACTGAGAAGAGACACCTACATGTGCTGGTTAAAGACAGGTTGTTTATAAGCTGCCAGTGTGAGATGGCTGTAAAAAAGGCAGATGTGATCATAGGAAATGTCAGTAAAAGAATATGAGATAGGGGAGTATTAAAGTCATTGGTCAAGGGACTGGTAAAATCTCATCAGGAATGCTGTGTAGAATTTTCACCAATATCCAAAAAAGATGAACACAAAGTGGGAAAAGGTGTAGTTGGGAAGTCCCTCACAGTTGAGGATGATTGCCTTCCATGATTGTCTTATATGGACAGCAAGTATTCAAGAGAAGAGTAGAAGAACTTGGCTTGTTTAGTAGAGAAACACATACCTAGTGGGATAGAATTAGGATCCATAAATATATCTGGGGGGGGCAAACATCAGTGAGAGAGAAGAGCAATTCAAATTAAAGGATAATACTAACGCAAAAGTGAATAAGTATCTACTAGCTAGCAATACATTTAAAGCAGACAATTAGAAGGCAGTGTCTAACAATCAGAGAAGTGATGTTCTAAAATGGCATTCCAGCAGAAGTATTCCTCTTCCTTCTCCTCCTCCCTCAGACAATCTATTTTTAAAAACAGACCTGATAACTTTTGCAAAGGTTTGTGAGATCTAATTGCTCATAATAGCTGGAGACTGGCTTCCTGTCCTTTGTTTCTGTATTATCCAGTTCTAAACTTCCAAAGCTTTTCCTACGTAACTTTTTTGTGGGGGCTTGCTTTAAGGCTTTTGAAAAGCCAAATAAAGTATGAAAAATATGTCTCTTAGATATAAGGAATGAATGTCTTCATAGAAGTTATGCTGAAAGTTCAAACATTTTATACAGATTACAAGGAAAATAAGAATCAAGGAAAAATTAATTTTGGAAAGTATGATTTCTATCAACAAAACAGGCAAGTTTTATTTTTTCTTTTTATTTATATGTCCTCTCTCTTCAGTAATTTAGGATCTATTACTTCAGAACATGGCAGAAAAGATGAAGGACAATCCAACTCTCCTAGAACAACCAAAATAAAACAAACAAACAAAAAACCATAAAGAGTTCAGCCTCCTCTTTGTTCTAACAGCTAGCTCTGTTTCCATCTTAATTCATCTTTTGCTCCTGCTATGCCTCTTTGGAAGCAATGCTATATGCTTGGGTCTCTGTCTGACCTTTCCTATAATTAGTGCAAAAGTTTTGTTCAAAGCACCTGCAAAAAACAATTGTCATCCTTGCCTGGTGCTTCAGTATTCAACAAAGCAAAGTTTCTGGTTCAAAGTCAGAAATATCAAACAAATGAATTTTAGCATTTTCAGAAACAAACTGCAGTTTGATGCTCTCTGTGTCTTGTACAGTAAGACTCAGTTTATTGGAATTCTGGGAACTTGTGCCAATGAGTGGGGATAATGTATGTTTTTGATCTCTGATGCTACAGATGGTCTAGGTCATAGATTCCTGCTTAACAAGCTAAAACCCATAAGATTTTCAAAGAGTCTCCAGATAATTTCACTTGAGAAAAAGACATCACTCAACACCTTCAAAGTTAGAATGAAAAAGGGGGAGGAGGGGATCACAACATACTAGAGAGAGGCAACTTTACAAAGTATGACTTTTTTTATTTAGGGCTCAGTTCTCAAATACCCATAGTCTTACTCTGACTGATGCCTACTTTAACTGAAACTTCTCCTGCATCTGTGTATGGATTTAGAAAATGTTGGTGGCTCAGTAAAAGAAAATTAATTAGCTTAAGATCACAAACTCACTACCCTATTTTTTTTTAAACACCCAGGTTTACATCTTCAGACTCTGACACCATGACAATAAACTATCTTAAGATCTCAAATGTTTAACCTGTGCCATGAAAGCATATACCCATATGTATACACATTGACATACATAGGGCTTCACAGGGGTGTACTGAGCTACAGACTCAGATTTAGTACTAGTATTAAAAAAAATCTTCTGAAACATTGAATATTTTTAACAAGAGATGTCGTTTGAAGGCACACTTTGATTATTTAGCAATCTCATGTATAACTTTAGCCATTTAAGCTAATTAATGGTTTGGAGTGTTTGGGATTATTCCACTCTAAATAATAGAATGTCTTCTCTGTTTAAGAGGCAAGGGGTGGGGGAATGATGTGACATCTTTTACTGAATCAACTATACTGTTGCGAGAGATTTGAAAAGCTCCAAAGCAAAAAAGCTTTGCTTAATTAGTCTAATTTGACAAAAAAAAGACAAATTGGTTCACATATACTTAGCATTTCATTCTAAATATAATTCAGTCATTATCTTAAACCTCTTCAAATAACATACTAGGCACATCTACACAAGATGCTGACTGCACAGGAGCTGTATAATATGGTGCAGTAATGCGTCACAGCACTAACCATGCTAATATGCTACTGCACAGTATTGGGCTTCTGCGCAGTAGCATCACTTAAGATGTTCACCAGTGCTACTGCACAGTAACTCTGGTACCGCCAAGTTATTTTTAGTACTTGATTATACAAGTACTAATAAATGTGCAGTAACCACTCCGCAGTAGTGGCTCATGCCCACTTTTCCCCAAAATTCTTCAATGAACTTATTCTATTCATTTTATAACCTCAGTTGTTATTGGTCCTTTTTTTATAAATATACACATTAATTGTACTTGTGGCTGTTAAAGGAACAGCATTGATGTAGGTGGTTTATTAAATTATTAAGTACAAATGATTCTATGGCTATTCTTATTCTATGGCTATTCTTTCCTGACATATTTATTTATTTAAGATGTCTACAAATGGGAACAAACCACAAGGACAAAGAGAGCGAGAGATCTCCTTTTGAAGAACTGAAGAAATATGGTGTTATGACTAAACAATACTTCATTATCACCTGATAATCGTTATCAATATGTGATAGAGATGGACATTAAATAGGACACAACACTGAATAGTTCATTTTAATTCTTTCATGCTGCTACAGGTCCTAAAGAAAATAAGAATATTTTCTTAAAACTAGACACAGTTATTTCTTTTGGGATAGGTTCTTTGTGGTAGTTCTTTTGAGTGAAGACCCCTGTGTGCGTCTCCTATTCAGTTTTGGCTGTAAACATTAAAAATAAGTACAACGAGTTAAACAAAAAGTGCATTTTCACTCAGCATTTGATAAAAATTAAAATAAATATTCTAGTGATACATTTTAAACAAATTTCTACAATAGCAGAAGTCACAACAGTGAGTCCCAACTTCAGAGAAAAATGCCAACCTGGTATTATGATTCAAACCTCTGCAGTGTTACTCTTTATAGAATTCTGAGTCTGAGTAGTAGACAACAGAAACCAACCAATTGTCAAGCTCCCTTGCAAACTTGAACAGTTTTTCTTGGTCTTTTGGAATATCAACATCACCAGCAATGAAGAGCATGGGCTACGATTGTTACAACTAAGGAAAAGAAACAACGAATCTGTGGTCAGTTAGTGACAGGTTCCAGCTACAATGAAATCATCAAAAATAATCATATTGCACACCATTTTAATTCAGAAAGTCACTATGACATTAGAAATAGAAATCACATTATCACTTAAGAAAAATTCTCATTAGTTGTTAGTGCCTTTTGGCTTATTACATACTGGTTGCATTCAGATTGAATACAGTAAAAAGCAATGATAAATGGTGTGTATAAACACTGGCCAACCTAGTTCAATATCCTCAATCTGGTTGTGACTAGGTGCCTTAGAGGAAAATGCAAGAACTATGGAATAACATATAAGAAATTTCTTCTAGGCTAGGAATAGACATTGAGAAAGCCAGACCATGAATTTTATTCAATCTTTGCAAATTGGTCTAACCTGTGTAGATTGAACCAATTTGCAAGTGAATAGACATTTACTTCTGACTGAGGAAATGCAGGCACAAGCCTGCAGTGGCCGAGGCCAGATGCCAGGGAATGCTACAGAGTGCCCTTGGCTGCAGGGAAGCTATGCTGAGGGAGGGAGGGAGCATGGCCAGTCCCAGCAGTAGCCTCGAGTGAACTGGCCAGGGAGGAGGTGTAATTCCCCTCCCCCTGTCCCACCAGCACGGACCCAAGCTGAGGTCTGCCTGGCTCTCCTCCCTCACTACTGCAGTAGCGGGGGCAGGGGCATGGCCAGATGCTGGCTGACATGGTCCCCTGAGGCAAAGGGGGCAGAGAGGAGGTTTATTTCCCCCCTTTGCCACTGGGATCCACAGCCAGGGTCTGCTAGCACCAACTGCCAACTCCTCTGATCACTGCCTGCAAGGGGTGAGCGGTACAATAAGCCCTCTCCCTGCCCTCTTCACCAGATACCAGAGGAAAAGGGGAAATAACCCCCTCCTGCCAGGGGTCATGCTGGCTGGTCTCTGGCCACACCCTTGCCCCTGCCACTGGACCGGTGGGGGGGAGGGACCCTGATGGGGCAGTACCCCCTGTTATGCTGTCCCAGGAGCGTAAGCCTCTTCTTCGTCTGGGGAGGCTGCACTGCATGCAGGAACAGGGTGGGCAGAGCTGCTGCAGACTGTGGCAGCATGCTAGGAGGGTTTAGGGGCCTATGGCCACCCCCCTCAAGCCACAGTGCTGCCGCTCACTGCACACAGTCTGCAGCAGCTCTGTCCACCCTGCTGCCACCCACAGCACAGCTCCCTGGCTGGGAAGAGGCTTGCACTCCCAGGACACCATCACAGGGGCTGCTGCCCCATCAGGGTCCCTTCCCCACCTTGCCAGTCCAATGGCATGGGCAGGGGCATGGCCAGAAACTGGCTGGCACACTTCCCTTAGGCGAAGGGGCATGGAAGGGAGTTTATTTCCCCCCTCCGTCTGGCATCTGGCGAAGTGGGCAGGGATGGGGCTTATTCTGCCACTTGCCCCATGCAGGGAGTGATCAGTGGAGGTAGTGGATGGAGCGAACAGGCCCTGGCTTCAGTCCCCAGGAGCAGAGGGGGCAGAGCAGGGAATAAACTTTCCCCCTGCCCACTTTGCCTCAGGGGGCCATGCTGATTGGCATCTGGTCACACCCCCACCACTGCCACTGAAGCAGTGAGGGGGGAGTGCCAGACAGACCTCGGCTTGGGTCCGTGCCAGGGGGACAGGGAGGGGGGAATTAAATTGCCTCCCCAGCCAGTTCATTTGAGGCTACTGCTGGGGCTAGTCATGACCCTTGCTGCTCCAGCAGTGATCGGGGGTAGGGGAATCCCTGACAGGGGCTGCTGTCCCCCAGCCAAGCAGACTCTAGCTGGGGTTCCAGGGCTAAAGGAGGGGGGAATAAACGCCCTCCCTGCCCCCTTTGCCTCAGGGGGACATGCCAGCCAATGCCTGGCTGCACCACTGCCCCTGAAGGAGCGAAGGGGGGGGGAGGGGGGAGGGACACTGACAGGCTACTATACCCCAGCCAGGCAGACCCTTGGCTGAGGTCCATGCTACTGCGACAGGGGATGGAGGGGGGAATTAAACTCTGGTCTCCATTCAGTTCACGCTGCTGTCGGGACTGGCCATGCTCCTGCCACTGGAGCAGTGAGCAGAGAAATGCCTGGCAGGGGCTGCTGCACTCCTGCTGGGCAGATTCTGCCTGGGGTCCATGCTGGTGGGAAAGGGGAGATAGGGGCCTCTTCCCTGCCCCCTGACCTTAGTGAGCCCCAGCATCCGGCCATGCCCCCATCCCTGCTTCGGCTAGGGAACAGAGGGGCAGGGCCATCCCTGATCCACTGGTGAGCACATCCCAGCCCAGGGCTGCAGAGTATACTGGAAGACTTTGATTTAATTTAAACCAGGAAGGAGTCTGGGGAAGACATTGCATAAACCGTTTAGAACTCAATCAGATAAGTTTAATACTACATTCAACCAGGTTTATCTCAAACTGGTTTGGGCCATTTTGAAACTGGTTTATGTGCACTGAACTTATGTTCTGTTACAGGTTTAAACCAGTTTGTGTGTAACTTCTGTCCCTAGCCCTGATTTCCAAATTATGCTAAATAGTTGTTTATACCCTGCTCATCAAATGCATAAATCTTTTATTCATTCTCTCTAATTTAAGTTTTCATTATCCATATAAACGTAAATATCTTTTTGGTAGTGTTAGAGAGATGTTGTAGCTATGATGGTTCAGGAATTACGTGATAGACAAGGATTTTTTTTTTTTTTGTGGTACCTTTTATTGGGCAAAGTATATAGCTGGGATAAAGTTAAACAAGATTTTGAATGCAAAGTATCTCTTTTTGAAAACTTCTTGATGCATGTAAATTCTACTATACCTTTTTTATACATTTTTTAAGGAAGCATTTTCTCTCAGTTCTAAATATCTTGGGTTTTGGTTTAATTGGCTCAATCTTTGTTCTTGTACTATGAGAAAGAGAGAGTAAATTGAAATGAGAAATTTAGTGTAAAACCACTTTGCCCTTGAGAGAAGGATTTTTTTAATAAAAACTTATTTTCTTCATCTTGTCCACTTCAACCATCCTAATATATTTGACTGATCCATATAACAAAGAATTGAGCAATAAGATTTTTCAGTTTCTTATTATTGCATGGGATAGTGTTGTTGAACGGAAAGTACAATTTTTGGAGTGGGTAATGATATTTATTCAAGAATTTGTGTGGTTAAGTACTATGCAAGTAAAGATGTGTTTTTTTTAAGACTATTAAGAACTTAAGAATATTATCCCTAACAAGAAAACTACTGCTTCCCTTAAGCTCTCTCACTTTGTCCTCACACACCACTATTTCCAATCTGAAGACTTCCTCTACCTACAAACAAATGGCACTGTCATTGGCACACACGTGGCCCCCCCCCAATATTCCAACATATTTATGACAACCTTGAAGTTTATTTCCTCAGCAGCTGACCTTTCATTCCCCTGTACACTGACACCTCCATAATATAGGCACATGGGAAGAAATCTATAGAGAAACTTCACTAAGACTTTAAAAATGTCCACCCTTCCATCAATCTAACTCTGAAATATTCCATGCAACAGATTTTTTTTCCTGGACACTGCAGTGAATGTTTGCAGTAGGCCCATTGCCACTACATTGTATCAGAAACCTATAGACTACCACAGGTACCTTCACAGCACCAGCTTTCATCCTAAACACAATATTAGATTTACTGTTTAAAGTCAAGCTCTACATTATAACCAGATCTGCTCTGGCCCCACCAACCAGGATATATACCTTAAGGATCTACAGCACACATTCCCAGGGGTGACTGGTGCCTCCTGAGTCTGGGGGCAGGGGCACAATTTGTGGGTGGGCCTGGGGGTGGGCCAAAAGCCCCATATCCATTCCTATACTTATGTGCCTTGGCTTAGTGCCCCCCACCCCCAACATGCAGCTGGTCAGCTTGGCAAAAAACTGCTCCATCTTGAACGGTGCCAAGTTAGGGGCCAATCTCAGGGGGAGGGGGGGCAAGTGCCCCCGCATGTCCCCCCCTACCAGTCACCTATGGGCATTCCTACAGGTAGAATATAGTCACAAAACTGTGGCTACTCAGATCAACAAAGCCAGACTCAGACCTCATTCAAAACTGCTACAATACCAGCCCCAGAACAAGGAAAATAGTATCTCTCTGGTTGTTACCTACAGCCTTCAGCTTGAACCTCTAAGACACTTCATTAAAGACCTCCAACCCATGGAAAAGGATGATTGTCTCAAGGTAGCCTTTGGGGATAAAACTGCCCTGGCTTACAGACAGCCCCCCAACCTCAAACAGTGTCTCTCAAACAACAGACTAACAAACTCCCATCCTCACCAAGGCATCAGGGCTTGCAATGGACCCAAATGCCTGCAGTGTCCCCACATCAATACAATCCACATCAGCACTGGACCAAATAACAAGTACAACATCCAAGTTTTATTCACCTGAAGCTCTATCAATTTAATATATGTCATCACTTGCTTACCATGCCCTTCTGCTGTCTACATTGGCAGACAGGGTAATCGCTACATGTAAAAATGAGTAAACACTTATCTGGCATCATCTTCAGAAAGACATAAAAGCCTATGGCAAAACACTTCATCCTCCCTAGACATTCCATCACTGACCTCAAGACTAATGTTTTCAGGCAGAAAAATTATAAAAACCAGTTTGAATGCAAAATTGTGGAGCAAGAAATTATCCACAAACTGGACTGTGTTAAGTATGGTTTAAACAGGGACTACAGTTCTTATCCCATTACCTGGATTAACTTTTGTGACCCACTTTGTTCCTATGGGTTTACAAGTCATTTGCTTTTCTCTCTCAGCACTGCCTTGTCCTGCATCCGCACGTCTCTCTCCCCCTCAGTCCCCGTCCCTTATCTTTTGTATTCTAATTTCTCTCTCCTTATATTCTGCTTTCTGTATGTCCTTTCACAGCATCTGAAGTGAACTTTGGGTCATGAAAGCTTGTCCTGCATATGTATATGATGTATATGTGTGTGTGTGTGTGTGTGTGTAAGTGTTATTTAGTTAGTTAGGCTAATAAAGGTGCATATCTTCCTTCTTTTTTAAAATTGACATTTTGTTATGTCTAAAATGCTTCTTTAACTCTTGTAACAGACCCTCAGCTGATGTAATGCTCCACTGATAATAATTAATATCAACTGAGAATCAACCCTTTGAAATGTTTGTGGTACTGCCAGGTAATATGCTCAAACAATCAGGATTTTATGGTAAATAAGGTACGAGGGGGTATGAATGGGAATCTTCTAGTTTTACACAGTGAGCACACAGCCATGTCTGGAGACTGCTTGACAGTAAAGGTGAGTAAAGCAAGTGATGCTTTTAGTTTTGTGGATTCAGTCAAACACTCATACTTCTTTCATTTTAAAACTTTATGTGCATAGTCAAGATAGTTTGAATCAATACACCAGCTTCCTCCATCTGATGTTTACAGTTTTTCATATAAAGCTGCAGCCAACAATTTAGAGAGCTTGGACAATTGTTAGCTTTCTCTGCAAGGAGTGTAAAATTCTGAAGACAGCAGATATGTGCATTCTACCAGATGACCATTTTCCACAGACCTACTCCCTGGCTGGCTGTTTTTCATCCCCTACTTAATCCTGGGTAGGCATTGTCTTCCATATATGCCTAGCATTCAGTCTAGACAGTTAACATGGTTAACCTTCTCTGTTTAACAGTTTTCTTCTACAGACTACAAGCACTTGAGCCTTCTCATATATTAATATTACACACAGACTTAAATTGATAATGGCAGTGTTTGCTCATCCTCTCCAGCTTCCAAGCTCCCAAAGCATTAAGGCAAAGTCTACAGCAACAGCAAAAGCTACACATCCCACTGGAAGCCAATGTAAAGATTCAAATCTAGGGCCCCAAACTAGAAGCCTGTAAAACAGGTTTTAAAAGCCTATTTTCTGTACAAAGACACCAACTCAGCAATGCTGAATCATCAATAAATTCCTTTTCCCCCACCCCCAGGCCCAAATAGGAACAATACCTCCCATGTGAGGTAATTCTAGCTATGCTAGAACCTGGTCCTGGCCACGGATGACAATCTGGTGAGTGGACTATGGATTATTGACCACCTGGGCAATAGCAATCATTGCCTACTGGAGTTCACCATCCAGCACAGGGTGTCAAAGGCCTGCAGCAAGGCTACAGCCCTAGACTTCAGGAGGGCGAATTTCAATGAGCTGAGGATGCAACAACAGAATGCAATTCAACAAGGAGAAATGCAAAGTGCTGCACCTAGGGAGGAAAAATGTCCAGCATACCTACTGCCTAGGAAATTACCTGCTTGGTGGAACGGAAGCGGAAAGGGATCTTGGAGTCCTAGTGGACTCCAAGATGAACATGAGTCGGCAGTGTGACAAAGCCATCAGAAAAACTAATGGCACTTTATCGTGCATCAGCAGATGCATGACGAACAGATCCAAGGAGGTGATATTTCCCCTCTATCGGGCGCTGGTCAGACCGCAGTTGGAATACTGCGTGCAATTTTGGGCGCCGCACTTCAAGAGGGATGTGGATAACCTGGAGAGGGTCCAGAGAAGGGCCACTTGTATGGTTAAGGGCTTGCAGGCCAAGCCCTATGAGGAGAGACTGGGGCACCTGGACCTCTTCAGCCTCCGCAAGAGAAGGTTGAGAGGCGACCTTGTGGCTGCCTATAAGTTCATCACGGGGGCACAGAAGGGAATTCATAGATTCATAGATTCATAGATGTTAGGGTCGGAAGGGACCTCAGTGGATGTAGTCTTTTTGAACTTTAGGATGGCCTTCGACACTGCCTCTCACCCCATTCTCATTAAAAAATTAGGCGACTGTGGTGTCAATGCCTACACAGTCAGATGGGTCGCAAATTGGCTGATGGGTATTTTTCAACCTGGAGAGATGTGGGCAGTGGGGTCCCTCAGGGCTCGGTCCTTGGGCCCGCACTGTTCAACATCTTCATCAGCGACTTGGACGAGGGGGTGAAAAGCACCTTGTTCAAATTCGCAGATGACACTAATATGTGGGGAGAAGTGGGCCCGCTGGAGGAGAGAGACAGGCTACAACTAGATCTAGACAGGTTATAGGGGTGGGCAGATGAGAACAGGATGGGCTTCAATACTGACAAGTGCAAGGTACTGCACCTAGGGAGGAAGAACCAGCAGCATACCTACAGGCTGGGGAACTCCCTTCTAGTCAGCACAGAGGCAGAAAAGGATCTTGGTGTCATTATTGATTCCAAAATGAACATGGCCTGCCAACGTGGGGACGCAGTCAGGAAGGCTTACCGCACCTTGTTATGCATCCACAGATGCATCACGAGCAGGTCCAAGGAGGTGATCCTCCCTCTCTATACGACACTGGTCAGGCCGCAGTTGGAGTACTGCGTCCAGTTTTGGGTGCCGCACTTCAGGAGGGATGTGGCCAGCATTGAGAGGGTCCAGAGGAGGGCACTCGCATGATCAGGGTGCAGAAAGGCAGGCCCTATGAATGGAGGCTTTGGGACCTGAACCTGTTTAGTCTCCAGAAGAGAAGGCTCAGAGGGGATCTGGTGGCTGTCTACAAACTGGCCAAGGGGGACCAGCAGGCTATGGGGAAGTCCCTGTTTCCCTGAGCACTACCGGGAGTAATGAGAATAACGGCCATACATTGATGGAGAGTAGATTCAGGTTAGATATCAGGATGCACTACTTCACAGTCAGGGTGGCTAGGATCTGGAACCAACTTCCAAGGGAAGTGGTGCTTGCTCCTACCCTGGGGATCTTCAGAAGGAGGCTTGATAATCACCTCGCTAGGGTTGTTTGACCCCAGCATCCTTTCCTGCCCATGGCAGGGGTCAGGCTTGATGATTTGGTCAGGCCCCTTCCAACCCTACCAACTATGAAATTATGGAACCTGACCCCTGGCTGGATTAGGATTGTAGCTAGAGATAAAGTTGCATTCAAAAAATCTTTAGCTCTCTGCCAGAGCAATGTATAGTGGTTTTAGTGAGAATGAGAACTATGTCTTTCAAGACATGAATATTCTATGGAAATCAGATATTACCTGCTATACCACTACATGTGACCAACCTTGTTACTGGATTGTGTAAAATACAATAGATGCTGTACATATATTGTATATATGCTGTACTAGTTAGCAAGCCTGGCTAGCTCAGTCAATAGAGCATGAGACTCTTAATCTTAAGGTTGTGGATTTGAGCCCCATGCTGGGTGTTTGTTTATACCCTTCTTGTCAACACAGTGGCAGAAAGGGATCTTGGAGTCATTGTTGACTCCAGGATGAACATGAGCTGCCAATGTGAGGAAGTGGTCAGTAAGGCTAACTGTACCTTGTTATGCATCACAAGCAGCTCTAGGGAGGTGATCCTTCCCCTCTATGCAGCATTGGTCAGGCCACAGTTAGAGTACTGCATCCAGTTCTGGGTGCTGCACTTCAAGAGGGATGTGGCTAGCATTGAGAGGGTCCATAGGAGGGCCATTTGCATGGTCAAGGGGCAACATGGCAGGTCCTATGAAGAGAGGCTAAAGGGCCTGAATCTACTCAGCCTCCACAAGAGAAGACTGAGAGGGGATCCAGTGGCAGTTTACAAACTCACCAGTTGGAATTGAGGGAGGCTGTTCCCTGGAGCACCACCTGGGGTTACTAGGACTAATGGCCACAAATTGTTAGAGAGAAGGTTCAGGCTGGACATCAGGAGATGTTACTTTACAGTTAGGACTGCCAGGTTCTGAAATGATCTCCCAAGTGAGGTGGTACTATCTCCTGCCTCAGCAGTCTTCAAGAGGAAGCTGGACAGATATTTGGCTGGGGTGATATGATCCCAGCACCTGTTCCTGCCTGAGGCAGGGAGTCAGACCTGATGATTGGTTTAGGTCCCTTCTGACCCTAAGTAATTTGATATTTGTTGATTTACAAAAATCATTTGGACTCTAAGTTAGACATTGAAATTTCAATTCATAAAATGAAGCATTATAAGCTCTTAAGCATTATAATTAAATGTAAAGCTTATAAGCATTACATTTCTACTAGTGGAATCACAGTTTCCCTGGTAGAAACCCTAAGTGTACAAGTATTGCAACAGTTTATACACTAAGAAAAATGGATGTTCTGGTCGGAACTTTTACTACTTCCGGTGAAGTAGAAGTGGCTTCTGGTAGATTTTCTACTCATTGAATAAAAGCTTGTATGCGTATCTCTCCCAGAGAAGCCTCTGCACTGCCTTCTGACACCCCAGAATGCAGTGCTCCAGCCCACCTCTCCTCTAGAGACAGTCTGTGACTCAGCTGGACTCTACTGCTTTGGCTGAGCATTGAGCAAACCCCTCCCCTTGACAGTTTCAGGGGTAGAAAAGCCCAGCCCCTCCCTACAGCCCTACAGGGCTACACAGTTGACAACCCCTCATCCCCTAACCTGGAACAGGTGAGAGAAACTGACCTATTGACATTGGACCCTGACCTGCCAGCGCCAGACCCCCAACACACCAGCACCCACCATGTTTCCACAGCCCCTGATGCATCTCCCTCCTCCCCCTATCCCCAAGGAATGGACTATCCTGGCTCACCTCCACCATTCCCAGACTCAGACCCTATCTGAAAGGCCAATCTGTCAGTGGGAAACCAAGGGGCTTCATTTCCAGTGGGCACCATATCTATGATGTTGAGTATAAGGGAACAAGGTCTGGCCTTCCTGCCCCCTCCCTTACCCAAATAGCACAGATATGGCCTCTGCCATTCCTGGAACCACATGACCCCTCTCACACACACCAACATGGACCAGGCCACTCCCACTGTTCCCAGAGCCCCTGTTCCCAGAGCCCCCTGCCCCCCCCCTCCACCTTGACCCAGACCCTACCTGAAAGTCTGGTCTGTATCCATGGGGGGAAAGTGAGAGCACTGGTGGATTCTGTTCCAGGCATGCAGTAATATACTTATTCTTTAAACAAATGCACAAATGATATACAATACATACAGATTGGTTTGTAGTTGTAAGGACCAAATGCTCTCCTGGCATGGGCCCACAGATGGAGCTGTCTCAGAGACCTTGGTCCATCAGAGCTGGGTTTTTTGTGTGTTGGCTTGTTTTGCATCTTTACTGTGTTATTCTAAGATGAACCTTGTTCAAAATGTTCACAGGTTGACAACATAATTAAAGCTTTCTTGGACACAATATGGTTTATTGACTCTGTTGTAAATAGTTTTACCCATAGTTTGGTTTGAGGACATTACTTATTTTTATAAGTTTATCTGTTACATATAAGAGCTTCTATATTTTGGTTACAATGAGAGTGGGTTGCTTGTGTACAAAAGGGAAACACAAACAACATATACAATTAACATGAGATAAATATTTCAAACATATTATTAGTACTTCCATGGTCTCCACGCTTAGCATTGCAAGTTATCTAGCCTGGAGCTGACAAAGTTATGACATAATTGTTTGCTGCGACCAAGAAGCTTAATGAAGTCAGTCCTTAGACAATTCTAGAATAAGCTTAAGGATTGACTATCCTGTGACCCAAATGACTGATTTAATCTTTTATGTTTTATTTGGTTAAATGGATGCTGTGACATGGTTCATTTTAAGTAGCATATTTAAAAACTGAAAAGTATATTGGTCCATGTCATTAAAGATCTGCAGTTAAATTATCCTTATAAAAGTTAATGAGAAAGGTGTCCTGAGTGATTTATAATTAGTGGAATTTTACCTAAAAGTTACTTGAGAAAAAAAGTTTGGTGTCTTTTATTTATAGTCTTCCTTGTTCAACAGTATATTTTGAGGATCCAGGACAAATTATAATTTTTTGTTGAAAAGAACACTAGAAGTAGTAGCAAACTGAAACTTAAGAAAAAACAATTGACTTATCTGTTCAACAGTAACTCTTACTCAATATTCTACATACAGATTTGTCCACTCTTTCTGACAGGGTAGTCCTCAGTTCTTTTTTTATTTCAAAATGTGTTGTTTTACTTCATTCAACTTTTAAAGTTTACCACTGAAGGAGGACATATACAACATATTTATAACCTACACACAGATACACATGCAATTTTATGCCTAGAGAATAGAGAAAAGAAATTATAGAAATACTTCCAGGAGAAAACATTTGTTTAAATTTACTGTGAAACTGATAATGTGTCTAAACTGTAGTGTAATGCTAAGATACCTGAAATACCATTACATAAACTAGCTTGTATACTTGAAGCACCCAGTGGAGCTCAGAGTGGGTAATTCAAACATACTGTAAGACAGCCATTTAAACAAATGCTTTTGGTTTGAATTAGGCTTTTTAATGTGTTTGAAAGACTGACCTGTCTAAAAATGTCATGATTTTTGACAGTACCACAGGACTGAATCCTTGGTAAGTATTTCTATATACTACTAATAGACCAAAAATTCAAATAGTAGAACTGCTAAAAAATGAAATCTATAGTAAGAAATTAGAAATCATTTCATTACAAAATAGAATAAAATACATATATTTTCTAGAGAATGAATAATATGAATAATTTCAAATTACAGTGTTGAATAGGACACTTCCTATAAGAAAAAAAATATTTTGAATAATTTTAACTTTTCGAAAGTAAGAAAAAGCAGGGGAATTTGTCTGTATGCACAAGATCTGCAAACAAAATGCGAACATCCCTAACCTTCTTACAGGTAGTGAAAAGGTGGGGAATGAGATGGGGAAGGTGACAAGCCAAAATAATGAGCAGGAGGATGAAGTGGAAGAACTAGGAGAGGGTTTTAGCCTAAAAATCATCAGAAGGAATCCCATACTATGTAAACTTATGTAATGGAAAGCCCAAGCCAAAAAGAGCAATTGTGCAATGCTCAATGAAATTTGGGCAAACCCAAAATCCATTACCTCCTTCAAAGATTGAGTTTGTTGAAATATGACTCAGTGCACACCTTCCCTCCTTCTCCAAATTCCACCAAGTCTCATAAACAAGGAAGGAAAATATTAAGGGTCACTGGTATGCTGCTCATGGCTGATGTAACCAGGAGAACCTCACTGTATAGAGCAGTGATGTAGGTATAAAGGTGATAGTCCTTAAATAAACCAATATTGGGGTTCATTTAAAGTAAACATTATTTTAATTTTCCAATTTATAAAGAAACATTTTTGGTATGGTGAAACATGTTAGATAAGCAGGGTCAGACGACAGGGAAATATCACGTTTTGCAACTTCATATTATAGGAAGGTATGGATCCATCAGAAACCCATCAGCTGAACATATTTGAGGCAGAGGTCCCCTCTACATGTTACACTCAAGGCATAATTAACCAGGTAATCATGCCTTAAGTTGTGACCCAGCTACAGGTTCAACCAATCAATGGCATGATAAAACAAGCAGTAAGATAAAAAAATTACTCCACAAAAAATGTGTAATAACTTTGTAGCTTGTTCTAATTATGCCACTAATTGAATGTGTGGTCAGGCCTTTCAGCCATATGTAGACCTGTGTGAAATGAGCCATGGGTATGTTGTTGCCAGACTTGGCCATTTTCAAAGGGGTTATGGCTAAGTGATACCCACAGGCCTAAAACCTGTCTTTGAGTAGCGTACCATAATGTAAGCATTTGCAGATACTGTGGCTGGCTTGGTCAGAGGAACAAAGAAAACTGTCCATCTCTCTAACTGGATACAATCAGTAAGAACAAGGCAGCCTTGTTAGCCAGGCATCCCTACCACCATTTTGAAGCATGGGGACACTGAACACATGAAACGATAGGACTGTTGGAGCATGCTAATTAGCACGCTCCAGCAGACTCAATTAACTGAATCTGCTTGATGTGCTGTAATTATAGTGCATCAGACTAGATGTCCCACACTTCTACATGCACCTTGGTGCTGCAAACACAGACTAGCTTGGGGTGAAGGATAAAAGCAACAGCCTAAGATTGAAAGGAGCTTGCAAGTAACTGAAAGATCATTTTGTATAAAGAGAAGTCTCATCTCCCTGCAAAAAAAAAAAAAAAAAAAGAGCTGCTATAAAAGAGTAGGTGGGCTAGGGAAGATAAAAACTGTCATGTCTAAAGGGAAGCTGTAAATTCACACCATACTTACTGCATACTAACTTCCTCTTATAGACAATCTCTGAAAGAATTAGCACTGTCTTATTTAAACATGCAAGCTGAACACACCCCTTTTCATCTTTCATTCTGGTTGTTGTAGAAAATTAATGAAATAGTTACATGAACAATGACCCGGCAAAAGATTAATTTCATATCAGCCATTTTTGCAAGAAAGATGGTTTTTCCTGCTTACCATGAGCCAATTACCAGTATCTTCCATAGTAACCATAAAAGCAAGCAGCTGTAAAAGACTTATTTAATTACATAGATCTCATTACCTTTTTATTAGGTTAGCATTACCAAAACATAAACTATTATTTTCATTATGTCCCTATAAAGGGAATATTCAATACAATGTTAAGGATCAGTCAGTACCAGGACACCATTAGAATCCTCTGAAGCAGAAACTGTGTCATTTAAATGACTTCATGGAAGACTTACAGTAATAAAAATATTTTTACCAATAATTCTGATGCTTTTCAAGTTCTTTTTTGGAAAAAAGAATTCAAAGGAGTCAGTGTACTGGAGTCAGGGAGGAAAAATAAGGTGTGATAGTAATTCAGATTTCTTCCTCATAATAGGCAATAGATTGAACTTTGCCAATTGTTTTGCTTTGCAAGCAAAAATATATTGCACAAGTTGAAGTCACCTTCATAAATCCATAAGCTGGGTTTTGCAACCTTAAAATGAGGGTTTGATAATTAATGAAAGCAAAAAAATCTATACAGAAGGTGTGCCATTTATGCTTGTCAGTAAGGAATATGGGTGGTTATTCTTTAAAAGGAACAAAAATATTTGACATTGGCAGCAATCATTGCAAATTTTGCCAGGTAGGATGCTTCTGTTTTTGTTTGTCTTCTGGAAAGATGTGTGTTATATCATCGAGGGTCAATTGTGTCTGGAATTTCTGCAGGTGCAGAAGGGAGGTCAAAGAATTTACCTTTCTTCATCAAGGCTCATGGTGAGAGGGTTTGGCTGGGACATTGGTGGTTGGGCCTGCAGATAGGCCCTGAAGGGCAACAAGGAGGTCAGCAGGGCCAGTTAGAGATCAATTACCTACACAGAATTGCAGGGCCTTGGCTTTATGGCCAAAGGCAATTCAGAAGATGTCTTATATACAAATTATCAAAATACAGTTTATTTACTCACTTGTCCTTCAGACACTAAGTTTGAAAAACCAAACCTAATGGAAATTGTCTCTAGAAAACAACTACACAATGTTCTAACTCATTTCCAAGTGCCAATTCCAGACATCACTTCCTAATTTGTTAAGTTTTAAACCATAAAATAATTAACTTACAATTTAAGCATAGATTGTGAATTCCTTATTTCCATTGGTGAGTGACTACTTACTCGAGTTGTCTTTTGGACTTCTGTAAAGCTATTTGCTTCTTCAGTTAGTTAATTCTGGGGGATGATAGCTACAATTCAACTACAGATATGAGAAAGTTCTCTTTTACTGCCTCTACTTCTCCTGTTTTCTCTGAAAACTTCCTCTTTTGGGTGGAGTTACTTGATGGATATATATCTATACCATTCTTGAACTATATGTAAATAATATTAACAAGAGTTTGACTTTTTCTTATGAAGAAATCTCCATCATTTATACTGGCTAGAGATTAGTTGTTGATTAGTTGACTAGCTGTTTCACGAGTACTTGTAGCATTAGTACATTAGAATTTCTCTAGGTTGCTATCTCTCTCTCTTTCCCTCTTGCTCTCTTTCTTTTTCTCTCTCTCTCTCTGTCCTGTGATTTTTTTTGTTTGTTTTGTCTGGAACTTAAACCTACATAACAGCCTTTACCCATCAATAATTTTTATATTGGATTAATTATTTAACATTCATTCTGAAGATTATTGTATATATATGTTTGTTTTTTATCATTATTAGTAGAAAATACTTTTATATTATTAGAATTGGTGCTCCATTGTGCTGGGCAGTGTCCAACATACATAAAGTCAAACCCTGTACTGGAGGACTTACACTCATAAGGATAAAACGGATGGAGGAAGGAAGACATAGTTGTAACATGTAAACAAATGGATATGGTAAAGCAGTGTTTCTCAGCCAATAGGCCGTGACCATCATAGACATCATAAAAGGTAACAGGAGGGATGTGAGGAATTATCATAAAAGTTTCCATCTACAGCAACATCTCACATCCAAATTCCTTGACCACTTATATCCTTCAAGCTCAAATATGCTCTGTCAACTGCGATAAATATACACAAAAAATAAATTATATAGTCTTATCACAGTTCACACTGATATGTTTGTAACTCTTACTTTAATAATAAATGTCAGGGCTTCTCCATTCTGTGCCATCACTCTATGAATATGTAACCTCACATAACAGACCTGATATGGACTATTTAAGACTCAGGTGGAATGAAGACCGAGGTATTCATATGACAGAATTCCAGCAGAAATCAATAATTCAGAATATTCAAATCTACAGCTGATCTCCGACGGCATCTTATACAGCAATAGATAATTTTTCATCTTTACTGGGTTCCCTCTAAACTTAAAATCTAAATATACTGCCAGTAGATACATAGAGATGCAATGCATTACAGGCAGTGCATGGTCACATTTTTGATCATGCCCTATTATCAGTTCACCTGGGAAATAAATTATAAGCAAATGTAATATGGTTTTTAATAGAGCACTGATGCCTTTGGCAAGTATGTGTGTTCTTAGGTACATATCAAAAGTAACCTTCCAAGATTGCACTTTCTGGAGGTCAAAACCTGTTACAGTGAAATAATGAAGGAGTAGCTGCTTTGTACAAATTTGCTATGATTTGGAAAGATTTCCTAGAATACCTTGGTAACTAAATTATTACTCCTTGCATAATTTCCTCTTCTATGCCTCCCTCTTTCCTCCTTCCTTTTCTTTTATTCTTTTTTGCCCCTCTCTTTTCCCCCTTATAGTTATTAATTATAACAGACATATGTAGTTCAGGTTATGTGCAGTTGGTATATATGCACTGATGATTTTGTATTTCATTTAAGAAACCATAAGACATTAAAAAAAATTAAATGCAAGTCCAAAAGCTTTGGCATTTTTTAATAAAGGGTCAGCAGCCTGAACAGTTTGAGGAGCACTGTGGAAAATAATTGACACAGGTTCTTGCTTAAGACTTTTTTCATTTCATTTCTTTCTTTAGGGTTTCTATAGGAAATCAGGGTATGTCTACAGTGCAAAGTGCAGTGGAGCAGGTAGATAAGCAAGCTAACTTTTAATAAGCTGTCTCTGGCACCTAAAATAATTTAGCCTTAGCATCACAGAATTCTGCATTGGCTAAATTATAAAACTTCATGACAGAATAAATTAACCTTATTTCCAGTACTTAGGTACTGGGTACTCATTTAATATAGCTCCAATATCTATACATTCCACTGCCCCACCCCCTGAAAGCCTTTCCGCTGTTCCAATGGAAGTTGAATAGGCTCCACTATGGCATAAAATCGATGTGCTCCATAATGTCAATAAATATAGTTTAGGCAATTTCCTTTTCATTTTATAACACTTCAACTATTTGTATATTATATTGATACGCATTCCATAGCTAATTATCAAGCACTGAAAACCAAGCAAAACTTACATCATTTTACTTAGAATTTTAATAAAAACAGAAACTTAAAAAATCACTGCATTCATTAAAAAGTTTTAAAATCCACAAGAATTTCTTTTATCCCAACTATTGTATAATATAAACCCTTATGTAATTAATATTGTGGAAGTTTAATATATAACTTAAATTTTTAAAGTCTTTTTTTCAATTAGGCATCGATTCTCAGCCCTGCTTCTGATTCCCTATGAACCTCATCCAAACCTAGTAGAAGCCCATAGAAAGTTTCCCATTGCCTTGAAAGGCTTTTGGATCAGGCTGAATCTGACTTTGGACAAGCTACTTTTTCACTCTGTGCTTTAGTTTTCTAATAAATCTTGCCTAATTTTGTAAAATATATTGAGGTCTATGGAAGAACAGCACTTGAAGCACACTATTGTTACTTAAATATTTAAGGTCAGGCAAATAGTTAACTATCAAAGGTATGTTTCCTAGATTTGTTAATAAAACTGATCATGTTTACAAATATTATTTCAGCCATATGCGAAAAATATTAGCTTTAATTTATTTTTCTCCTCCAGTGAAATTGTGTGCATTAACATAAATGCACAAGGTAAAGAAAAGCAAGTAATTTGCATTTTATAAATATAATTAGCATTAATAAAGATGCATGCACTTTGAAAGTTAAGATAATATAGTTGCATTTACTCTCCGCCCCTAGTAGATTACAAGTGATTCCAGAATAAGCTTTCCTGTAATTAAATTGTTCTAACAAGAATAACTCAACATGATGAGCATTTAGAGCTCAGTAGTGCAGGACTTTTGAAACAAATGTTCTCAAAGGAGATTCAGAAAATGGAAATAAAACAGAAAGGAGTAGGATTATCTTGTTTGTTCCAAGCTGAGCTTTACAGAGATTTAAATCTCTAGCTCTGCCTATGTGTGTTTTCTTTGTATTTTCCAACTCATTCTTGACTTCAGAGTAATGTGCATTACAGCTAAGCCATAAAGTGCTAAGTACTTCACAAGCTTTGGTCCCAGGGTTGCCAACTTCTGCAGAGTGACATCATTTCAAATTCTACAGAATTATTTTTTCTTCTTCTTCATAGGCAGTTTTCACCGGAAGAAAATAGTTTGGACTTAGAAACTTAATTTTCAATATTTTTCATTCTCTGAAATAATTTAATTTGTTTTTCAGTTGAACTCATTGGTCCTATTGTGTAAAATCAGTGGAAAAAGTCCCAGTCCTTAAAAGCTTATAAGTAAGTAAGAAGCTGGAGAAAAGAAAGGAATATTATCCACAAAGAGGAACCAATCACAGAAAAAAATGAGTAACTTTGCCAAAAGCTGGGCAAGTGCCAAGAATTGAACACAATTCTTCCGAAAATCAGTACATACCTTGATTATAATATCCATACCCTCTGGAATTATATTATTTTATTTATATTATTTTACTAATAAATTAATATTAGTAGCAGTGATGGTGTATTTTCATCACAGGATCATTGTGAGAATACACCATCCTTTCTTCACTTCCCTATTTGCAGAGATATTTTACATGATTGTTCACAATTCGTGTTCTTTTTCTTTATCTTCATCTCCAGAAATTTAGGGGAATAAACGGTCTTTTTTGGGGTGGTTATTCAATGTCTATGGACTATGGTAAACAAAAAAATGTTTTTAGCTAAATATCTATGTACAATTTTGATGTTCACTGTTTTGTTCCATTTAGTGACAGTTTTTGTAAAGTATTTATGTCCATTTGTAGATCTAAACTTTAAACTTTAAAATGGGACACAGCAGCCTCTCTTTTTTTTAGTGAGCTAATATTGAAAAAAATCCTTTTTCTCGTCTCATGATTGGTAAATATTATTGGTATTCTTTCTGTGTTCAATCTGAACTGATTTTTATATGTGGCTTGTCTAATTTGGAACATTTGTATTAAAATCTGTTTTGATAAAGTATCTGGGAAGATTGTTTTCCATTCCATGGCTGAAACTATTTAACAAACAGGAGTCAGATTAATTTTGTTATGGTATTTATTCTTATTTAAATTAGTGAGAAGTAGAAACAATAGCACCATACAGAATGATCTCCTGAGAGTCTGAGGAATAACTGAAATGAATTTATAATCCGAGGCGCATAACCTCAGGGCTATATCATGTACTTTTGTAAAATCAGGGGGATTGCTATGGTGAGCAATAAAAAAAATTCTAAACTGGATATAAGCCCTAAATAAATATCATATCCTAAACCTGAAAAAGAGTAGATATGCAAGTATACACATGGCAATGAGCAGCATATGGGAAAACTGCAGAGAGAGACAGATGCTCACAACCCTTCAGCTGAAGGATTCTATACCCAATCAACAGTACTAGACCTCAGGCAGAAAGCAAGTACAGGTGTTTGTCAAAAATACTTTTAAGGGGCTGTGTATATACTACTCCATGGATATATGTGAAAGTGGATATTTCCAGCTTTTGGAGAAAACATTAGCAGAATTCAACCTTCTTAAAGATACTGACTTAAACTACAAATTAGTGTATCAATGGGGGCATCTACACGAAACACTTACTGAGGAGTTGCCAAATTAGCTCCACAGTAAAGCATCACCATCTACACATGCAAAGCTATTAGGCTGAAGTAAACTAATTAACTCCGCCTACATTGGTACTGTCAGACAAAAGTACTATCCTACAGTGGAGTTATTTACTCCACCACAATGCACATGTAGATGGTGATGGGCTGGCTGGGGCATGAGGGTGCTACACTGCAGAGGCCACCTGCTGTCTAGCCCCACTCATGCCCCAGCCAGTAGTTTCTGCAGTTCCAGAATTCAGACAAGTTGTCAAGTACATGCACCTGGAAAAGAAGTTATTTTCTTTATCCTGTTGGTTTAATTCTTGCTCAAACTACAGTGGATTACATGCCCAGCATCTTTGGGTGTTTATACATGCACTGCAGGAATGTGGAGGGGGGAGGGGGGCTTTAATTACAGTGGCTCACAGAGCGACTCTAATTAAAGTTCCCAGAGCATCACGTGTATCAGCACCCCTGCACTGAAAAATAGTCCTGAGGGTACTTTAACTAAACCTCATCCAAAGAGATTTAATTAAAGTGCCCCCACCACCATTTTTCAGCATGGGGACACTGATACACATGATGCTGGAGTCAGCTGGAGCGTGGTAATTACCATGCTCCAGCAGACTTGATTTCTGCTCCGATGCACTGTAATTACAGTGCATTAGAGCAGCCTCACTGCATGTGTATAGGCATCCTTTTTTTCTGATGCTTCTGTGAATCATAACCACTCAATATGTAAAAACTCAACTGCACAGGGCACATAAATATCTATTTATCTATTTGCCTAGCTTTCCCTAGCTTGGCAGGGAAAGCTTATATTATATGGCACTGGGAAATACAGTCTGATGGATTAAATGAGAACTAATAAGTGTTGCTGCAAGCCTCCTGGTAGGAGAAATATATGTACTTGGATGTCATGGTAGAGTTACTGCTAGTTTGTGGAGTATTACTGGACTTACAAATGGCTGGGTGAAGGTAATTTGAAAGTGCATCATATAGAAGAGCTGTTCTAGACCTTTGATGCACACCTAGTCATACTTCTCTGAACTAGTAAGTGTCAAAGGTGCCACCCTTCCCTATCTTCTACACTTGCTATTGTAAATTGCACCCCCAACCCAACTTTGCATGCAATATTAACAGGATCTGCAGCAGAGGAGAAGCTGAGACACCGATTATTTATTGGCTCACTTGATGAAACACCCAATTTATTTGCATTCCTTGATATGCACTAAGTAACCCTATCTAGTACAGCATGGGATCAATTGCCTCCCAAATTTTGTTCTTCTTTCACACATCAGAACTCTACAGTTGTGTTAATTATGCTGCAACTAGCTGCCCATTGTGTTAACTATGACATTCTAATCATACTTTTGGATACAGGATTCAGCAGATAGGGAAATAAATGTATATCATCAAGAAGTTATGCATGGTGGTACAGGCATCATTTATCTTGCTAGCTGTGAGACTTGATATTCACACAATTTTTTAGTGCCACAAAGGTCCATTAGATCATGTAATCTGATCTCAGTGCATAATACAGATCATTAAGTTTCAGCCAGTGTCTTCTGTTCTAAGCCCAATAACTTGTGTCTTCTGTCTAAAACCTATCTTCCAGAAAGGGATACAGTCTTGATTTAGAGACATCAGGTGACAGATTAACCACCACTTCCCTTACTAATTATTTGCAATGATTAATCACATTTACTGTTATATATGCATGGTTTACTTCTAACTTAAATTTGTCTGATTTTGGCTTGTAGCCACTGTGTCTTGTTATTACTTTCTTTAAGAGAGGACTTTAATACCTGGTAGTATTGCAATACCTTATGAAGACTGACTTTATAGTCAATTCACCTCTCAGTTTTGGTTTAGGCAAAGTAAGTGTTAAGT
Source organism: Alligator mississippiensis (assembly GCF_030867095.1). NCBI lineage: Eukaryota > Metazoa > Chordata > Crocodylia > Alligatoridae > Alligator > Alligator mississippiensis. The sequence continues at coordinate 63,941,645 of NC_081825.1, forward strand.
TGCTACCTCTAAGGCAAATTTCCTCAAGGGAAATTTACACAACACTTCCCAGAGACCAGCCTATGAGCTCCATTTCATCAACCTCCTGGATACTAGAGATCATGGACTAAACATAGACATTGGATTTTTGATACATTATAATCTGCCTGGCAACTGACTCCCCAGCCGAGCCCCTGGCTTTACTTTTCATTCCATCCAGGAAGAGCACACACCAACTGCTGAAACTTCCTTAGCCTGACGAAGGGTTTTTGAACCCGAAAGCTTGCTTAATAACTATTCTCCAACTATTTGGGTTGGTCTAATAAAAGATATGAAATTCACCCAAGGAACCTTGTCTGCCTACCTCTAAGGCATAATCTCCAGTAATCAAATCCTTTTGGTGGGTCTCTTCTGCATTCTTTCTATATTGCTGTCCAGGGTAAGAGCCCCATTCTCAAGATATAGCCTCCATCCCTTGTGCCTGGGTATTATAGTATTTTTGGCTATATTAAAATTGGACTGAGTTGACAAAATAATCTAGATCATTCAGCATGACTGCTCTGTCCTCATTATTTACAAAACTGTGTGTATTATGTACATTTGATCAACATCATTTTTATTGTTTTATCCACGTCATACATAAAAAGATTGAAAAGTCTTGGGCTTAGCACAGATCTCTGCAAAAGCCCAGCAGAAGCACCCTCATTTGATGATGAGTCTCAATTAAGAAGCACTTTCCAAGCTGTCACTTAGCCAGTTCCCAATCTATTTAATGTATGCTTTATTGATATTGTAGAGTGCTAATTTTAATTGGGAGGTCATGCAGTGCTAAGTCAAAAGTCTTACAGAAATCTAAGTGCATTACATCTATACAGTTGCCTTTATTAATCACATTTGCAATCTCATCAAAAATGAATATAAACCAAATATATTGTACCCATGAAAATCTAAAAAGTAATACACATGTTTTGATGGGGTTTGAAACAGCTATGGTTACCACCTGTCCCAATTTGATGAGGATGTTTCTGATTTTATGGTTGTCATCCCATATCTTGCAAAGTATAGCTGTAGGATGAAAACTGTCTACTTTTTCTTTTTTCTATTCCAGCTCATCTGCAACAAAGAACACCATAGTAATACACACAGTGCTGCTCATCTTTCTCTTGTGCTATGTTTCTTGCTGCGGTATTCTGTTTAAATTAAACCAAAAAATTCACAAACTGTAGAAGTGTCAGAAAAAAAAATAAAAGGAAAATAAAAAAAATATACACAAATTAGAGTGTGTGCATGTGTGATTTCATTTTTAGTAAACCTGCTCTTCAAGGAGGACTTGGGGGGTTTCCTTCATCACTCATGCTATATAGACTGATACATAGGGCATTCTCCTGGGAAGTGAGAGATGTGCATTTGAGTCAACTCAGGCCTAGAACCCAGCTCTCCTTTCCAAGTGAATGTTTCAACAAGTAGGCTATTATATTAAAGGTGGAAAGCACCATCTTGAGCCACATTTTCCAAGTGAAAGTGACAATGGTTATTGCTCTTCACACTGAACTCAGATACCATGCCAACTCCATTTTGGATACAAAAGATCTCATGCAGGAGTTAAGTGCTTCATCTAACAAGATTTTAGGTTTGTGACTTGGACACCTAAATTCTATTTAAGACCTGCCTAGAAACTGAGTTTGGATCTGGCTCAATTTAAGTAGATTAGGATCCAAATGATTTAACCTGTAAAATAAGAAAGCAATTTAGAAAAAGAGCAATTCGGCTACACTGAATTGCAGGTGAGATGTTACATCTGTCAAAAACAGTCTGAAGAAGGATTAAATGGATAACTTAAAGCTACCTTATAGGGTCCTAAAGAGACACTGTTATTAGACCATTTTAGAAGCTATCAAAATTACAGCATGTAGGTGCAATCCTGAGGTCAATGGGAGTTTTGCTAGAGTAAGAATTGCAGGGATCTGGTAACAAATTAGAGTATTTATGTCTTCACCTTCTTCAGTTGATTAGCTTATTTATCCCTTGATTTTTGTAGCCTTCCTTAGGGTGGTCAGATCTTAATTTACATTTTGCTGGTGTTTTTTTCCTGGAGCTGATTAGGACAAATGACCTTCACTGAAGAAAAAATTTAGGATTTCTGAGAGCCTTTTGTCAAGACACTGACCTCAAATGTTAGGTGAGGTAATTTCCCTGTATCTGAAATACTGCATCTCCTATGTGATTATTGCTAATTTGTCACCAATATATAAAAATACTTTTGAAGAGCAAATGTTTTACTATTAGAATGATAGAAATGTTTATACTTTGTGTATAAAAAATATACCAAGTACATAGATGACACCACACTATAATGTACAATCGGAAGCGATGGTGTGAGACTGATATCTGAAAGTATGAGGAGGTTATTGCTGCGGTCACTTGAATGCAGGCATAAATAGAAGTGACTCAAGTCACAGGCTTCATACACCCACACCAGCATGGAGGTTGTTCTTGATTTCTTGTCCAAACATACTTCAGGTCATAGGAGCATACTCCATCTAAAGTAAATTAATAATTTCAGTAGACTCTGTTTCTACGGCAGGAGGCTCTTTCACAAGTAGCCAAAGTAATCTGTTATTATTTCCATGTGCCTTTGTTCTTTTGTATTCAATATAATATCACTCTCTTTTTAACCTACTAAAAGGAGAGTCCACCATTCCATGTATGCTGTGCTTGTCCCAGAGACTCTTCCTTGGATGGAGAATAGATATTAAGGTGGCAGTTTGCAACCAATGTAACCTTATTCCCATATAGGTATAGGTTAATTTTCTTCACTTCCCCACCCTCTGACCATGCCCGATATAAGGCTTCTTTGTTTAGCATGATTCCACTCTGCTGATGTAAGTGATTGGGATGCAAATGCTATGCATTTATCACTGCTGTGAGACGTATGTTAATATAACAGCCCTGATACCATGCAAAATGCATCACATGCTAACTTGATAGGAAATATGAGCGTAAGGAGAACAAGTACCCTGTTATGATGTAATCAGTCTTTTTGCTTCTGGGAAATCTTTCTGACACTCATATAACAAAACCCATTTGTGGTCTGTCTACAGCACAATTTAAAGGATACAGTACCCAACTTGGTACAATACAATACCCAACTTGGTACAAATCTACTATAAAAATCCTAGAAAAGATCTAAGTTGTGAAAAATCTTTTGTCTGTAGGGCTTCCAGAACTGCTTTAATCTTCTCTTGGGAGTTATATAGGCCTTGCTAATCAATCACACATCCACAATCAGCAACTGATTCTTTGAAAAAAAAAATCACACTTTGTAAGTTGCTCACAACCCATATTTCTCTAGAGGTTCTAATACTCTCTTCAAATTTTTCAGATGTTATTAATTATTTTCACCAATCACAACAGTGTCATTGAGGAAACTGTGTTCTTGGAACACCTTGCAACATCTGATCTATTGCTCATTGCCATATAGCAGGAGCAAAAACAATGCCAAACACTAGTCTGTTTTACTGGTGTAAGCTTTTTGAGTGTTTATAGTAAGATAACCCTTGAAATCTTCTGCTCCCATCTATAGGTAAGCTTATGATTAATTTTGTTAAATCTGTTCAGCTGCTAGTGTGGCAAAAATATCTTCAAGGTGGGGGATATTTATCAACTTTCAGTACAGGATTTATTTATTTATCAACTTTAATGCCTCCACATACCCTTACAGCACCACATTATTTTACAGTTGACACAATAGGAATGTCCCACTCACTCCAAAATTACTTTTGAAAGCATACCTTTTCTTTCTAGGTGATCCAATTCAGCATCTACCTTGCTGCCTAGTCTGTAGGAGAGAGGATGAACTTTTGCAAAATCTGGCCTTGTGCATTTTCATCTACTATTTCCCATAACTTTGATATGTTTTAATATTACTATGCCTTCCCTGAACACTTCAGAGGCCTGGTTTATGTACTTTCTAAATGCTTAACTGTTTTTCCAGGAACCTTCAAAAGTGCCTGGAGCATCTTTACAGAATTCCAGTCCAGAGTAATCTTTTTTAATTATTTACAGCCCCACAGGGTGGTTTCCCCTTTTTCAATTACATCAAATAAGACATCACTTATTATATTCTACTAGCATTAACATCACCCCCATTGGCACAATCTTTTTCATGTGTATTTTCTTTAAATAACACTGGTGTCTGTCTTTGGTAGCTGAACATGAGATACCAGACACTGTAAAGCCTGTAGCTAACTCCATTTCAAGTATTTTTCCTGAAAGCCAGGTTGGTGGTCAAATAGCTGATTTCTCATTCTTGTCCACTTTATATCGACCCAAACTAACTACTTCAATCTCACCATCTGTGTCACTATTGCCCCTATCTACTACGTATACATTATTATTCCTCCTTCCATACTATACTTTGGTCTCTTCCTTACTTCTTTAAGCACTCACACTACCTGCAATATATCCCTTTTGACTGGAACTTCAGCAGAAGGGTTCCATAAATCAGAAATCAGCTGAAGCATAGGACCCTTTTCTGCACCATTAACTTGCACTTGGTTGCTGCATATTGTGGTGGGAGAAATCTCCCTAAGGTCCGTTGTCTAGCTGTAATTTGATTGACAGACAACGCGGGTAAAGAAAGACAGCTGTTTATTTGCTCGAGCAAAGACCATAAAGCCAGCAAAAGGCAAAATGGCCCCCCCTCAAGGGTGAGGCGATCTTTTATACTTCTTACAACTAAGCAAGACTATATGGTTAACAAAAAGCAATACTTGGGGCGGTGCTCTACAAATCTTTGTAACAGCATATTTCTATTAAGCTGAACTAGCACTTTTTAAAAGCTAAAAGTTAAGTAACAGTAACATTATGTTAGCAAAACCTTACACAGTAGAAGATACTTCTCAAGGACACAACCAGTAAGCTCAAACAATGGTTTCTCTGTCTTATCTTACTTCTAGCTGTAGCTGATTTTTTTTTTAGCACACAGACACAGATTCACTTTTTAACTCAGAAAATGCTTGTTGCAGTTAAAATGATTACTTGACACAAGCAAAGGCCTAGCTATCATTCTGCCTTGTGGTCAGCTGCATTACTAGGCCACAGGTCATGCCTTGTATCCAGCTGTAAAGCTAATACTTCTTAAAAATCCAAATTATTGTAAACCTAACAGTATGCTTTCAGAAAACTATTCTATTTCAGGGCAATGACAAACCTGCGGACTACAATATGCTGACTTTTCCTGTGCATATTTAGTAATTTATTCATTTTTATTTGCATAGGAACTCCTATATGCAATTCTATGTCATCCTTTCCTACAGTATCCTTACCCATTGAAGAGCACATTTAAAGATGATGTCTTCCTCTATTCAGAAGGTACCAGATGCTCTTGGACAATTTTCACTATTTTTTAAAAGTTTTTGCTTGCTGGCTTCTCTGGGTTGATAAAGCTGTAAACTATATGTTTTTCCTCCCATCAAACTCAGTAATGGAACTACATGTTTGCAAGGGGAAAATCTTATTTACTTAAAAAAACTGCTTCAGTGTCTTATATATGTAGGCCAGTCTTCCAGCATAGCATCATAAACTCCAATTGTTCCAATATATATAGCAATTATTGTTCCAGCAGATTTAGGCACTCACAACTAAAACATATTCTTTTGGGAGATTTAATGCATGCCTGACTTGATCTCCATTTGTTGTGTTCATCTAAATCCAGCCATAAATCAAGTGACTCAAGTCACAATCATGGGTAAAAATATTTTGAATGTAAAGTAAAATGAGGAATTAGTTGGCATCAGTAGATTCAACAAATAAAAAGTTAATCTTAAATTCTGGTATGCACATTCAAATATCTCACAGTTATCCCCTCACTGAACTATTTTTTGTATTTAGTACCTGTCATTAGCAGCAAGATGCATGTTGTTTTATTCTCCTTTCTCAGTTTACACACTCACATGCATACAAGGTTTTATATTAATTGAAAAAGAAATCAATACATGTCATAGCCTCTCTTTCTGGTGGTTTTACATATACACTGACACTGTACTAGACATATTTAGGCTAAGTGGAAAGGCAGGGTAAAGGTTAAAATAATGTCAGGACATCACAGCCTACTTGTGAATGATTATCTTATGAGTTTTTCCTATTTTGAGAGTATGGGAAAAATTTTGGTTACTATAGTCAGATAACTGGCACTAGTGATATGTTCCCGGTGTTCCCAGAACTCTGTATGTCCATTTTTCAACAATTTGTCCTATGCTAATCGCTTGTCTTAACTGTTGTGATGGTGAAAAGATGGCTTCTACCCACACACCAAGGCTAAAGGTTAACACTTTCATCCTGTTGGGTTATATTAGGTCCCATCATTCTTCTTCTCCTCCCCCTCCACCACCTTTTTCTTTCTTTTTTGTTGTTGTTGTCAATAATAACAAACTGGCAAGTTCTTCTGAAAGTTAATCTTTTGTTAGCTTTGCTCCTTATATGTTAATCCTCTTTTAGCTTTGCTACTTGTATTCTGGGAGCTGATCTGCATTCCCTAATCCAGAGCTGAATCTCTTTGCTATAGAAACTTAGTTACATATGTGTATATATGTTAAAATAATTAGTTCCAGGATCCTTCCCACAGCAATTAAATCAGGTTAAAGCTACTTTACACAAGATCATTTGATAGAGGTTTTAAAGCTTCTCAGAATTTCTTCTGTCTTAACACTCTATCCACGAACAAACAACCCATGTATTTATGGGGGTTTCCCTAAACTGTCTTTTTAACCTGAGTATAATTGTTTGGGTTCCAGCAGACTTCAGGTACTCACTGTAAAAGTCTGGGGTAAAATCCAGGGTATCACTTCAGCTGCTTTCTGCAGCTCTAGGGGTACTGACCAACCATGAAACTAATGGAGCCAGACCCCTGAGAATTCCCTTGGGACCTGGGATCATTAAGACGCACAAAAATGACATAGGGGATCCTGTGCTATTACAACAATCAATGTACAGGATTTTGCTATACATTCAGGATTGCTCTAAGATGAATTCACTCATTATGGGCTCCTCTAGACATTCACTTAAAAGCATGGTAGGATCAATCATGCCACCTGTAAAGCCTGTAGCTAACACACACATGCAGGGCAGGAGGTGTGATTGTGGGATCCAGCATCAGATCTTATTGCACCTTATTGATGGCACAGGTGTTACCAGATTTGCCCATCACTTTGGGGTGTGCTCATTTATTAGGGGTACATTTCTGGGGTCTCTGTAATTCTATCAATGTGCTGCTTGTGTCACTTGTGTTTCTATATGGAGCTGTATTTCTCCTTTCTGCAAGTCCTCACCCTCAATGGAGCTATCTTGCAGGACTCAGGTTCAATAGGGCTGGGTTCCTCCAACCACAAAATTAGTCAAACACATATACACACGCACACACACAGATTAACAGAGCACACCTGAGCCAGGCCGGGTTATTCAGCATTGACAGGCTGACACCCTCATGTGCCTTGAACTCAGTTAGGCACATGAGGGTCACAGAGAGTATAGCAACCAGCTTGATCATAAAGGTTATTTATTGCCAGGTAAATGAAATTATGATGATACCAATAGTAATAGCCCTACAAGAGAGACAAATAAAATAGTTATAATATTACACAGTTTCAGTTAGGTATTTGGGGCAATCTAGCTCAAGTTTGATCAGCAAAAGTCAGGTTTAGAAAGCTGTGCCTGGAGAAAGAGAGTAAAAGTTAGGTTCCTGGAGTCAGAGTGATCAGCAAAAGTTCAGTTTAGAAAGCTGCACCTGGGGTAAGAGAGTCAGGTTTAGCAAGCTGTGCCTGGAGTAAGAAAGCAAAAGACAGGCAGACAGACAGACAGTTGGGATCTCACTACTCAGTGAAACTGAGGTTCCCAGGTGTTGCTGGATCTCGTAGACAGGCAGAGCCTCAGCACAATCAATGGAGGGATTTCAGGCAGAAAAGGAGTGGAACTGGTGCAGCTTTTGAATCCAAGCACCAGGACAGAAACTTGAGCTTGGGTATGGGTTTCTGTAGAGAACTAACAATGGCTCAAGGGAGAACACTAGGTTTGTTTATGGGTAAACAATGGCTCATATGCTGGATAATAGGAACTGATCACTCCTGACTATGGATGGCATTACTCTGAGGGAGCTCACAATACAAACAAGCAGATTCAGTGTTTTGGGTATCAATAAAAGAGTCATTACTAGAATTGGTCTGATAAATGCTGAGCTGGGTGAGTACAGGCTGGGTTCATTAGCATTTGGAGCAGAGATTCCCCCATCATGCAGTGCTCCTCTGCTTCTCTGGTCCCAGAGTTCAGTGAGGTCCTTGCCTTGGAATCTCTGTTCTCTAACCTGAATGCTAATACAGATGCTTTACTGTCCCATCTGCCATGTAAATGAGACCAGGGGAATTACTTCACTCCTATCTGGAGTGCCCTTGTGTGGATGGCTTTAGATGCATCTCCCACTGCATCTTCATTGTCTTTTGAAAGTCCTTCCTTTAATCAGTTCTTGTTCAGGCAGGGGTGGGGAGGGAGCAAGTCCTTTGTAAATCAGACAGGCTGCATACTGTGCCAGGGTTCCCTAAGAATACAGAGCTGAGAAGTTATATAGGGGAAGCCCAGAATCATGTACCTGAGCTCCTGCTTTACCAGCATACTCGTAGCAAGTTCCCATGGCTTAATTTGGGCAAGTTCTGGGCAATAGTCTCCCATGAATTGATATCAATGTTACATTTTTTTCAAGTTGGCCTTGAGGATGTCTTTTGAAGCACTTTTTCTGCTTTCCTCTTGAGCATACACCTTGACTGAGCTGGGAAAAGAAAACTTGCTTTGGAAGTCTGGAGTCAGACATCTGGATGATGTGGCTGGCCCAGTGAAGTTGATGTTAGATGGTAATCACTTTGATGCTCCTGGTGTTTTCTTGTGAAAGGATGCTAATATTGGTGTGCCTGTCTGCCCACTGGATTCAAAGAATCTTCTGCAGGCAATGTTGATGGTACATCTCCAATGACTTAAGGTGTCTCCTGTATGTTGTCCACATCTCAGCTCCATAAAGTAAGGTGGGGATCGTGACTGCTTGATAAACCATGAGCTTGGTTTCAAATCTGATGTCATGATCTTCAAATACCCATTTCCTCAGGCGTCTGAAGGCTGCACTTGCACATTTGAGGTGAGGCTGGATTTCTCTGTTGATGTCAGCCTTCTGCAAGAGATGGTTTCTGAGGTACAGGAAGTACTGAAGGTTCTTCAGAGTCTCACCATGATTCTGAATTTCAGGAGCTGGGGACTGCTCCTTAAGAGCTTGTTGATGAAGGACCTTAGTCTTCTGAATATTAAGTGTCATTCCCATTTTCTTGTTGGCCTTGGTAAAGACATTGACAATTGCCTGAAGATCTGCTTCCAAGTGAGCACAGGCTCATGGTAGTCTTGGTTTTGGTTCAGAATCGGCTGAGATTAAACAGTTTACCATCCATTTGGTAGTTTAGCTCCATGCCAGCTGGAAGCTTGTTGGCGGTCAGATCTAGCATTGTGGTAAGGAGTATCAAGAAGAATATTGGAGCAATGATGCTGTTGACCTAGAGGGCCAGGCCAACTCTCAGGATCTCAAAATTGTGCTGTTAGATGGGACGGTGTGACAAAATTGTGCACGCACACACACACACACACACAAATCACTAGGCACATACACACACTAGGCACATGCACACACACTCTACAAACTCAGGCACATGCATATCCAATATTACTAGTCTAAGCACATGCACACCTATCACCAATTCAAGCACCTAGACACTATACACACCAAAAGTTAGACAAAAATCAACTGTCAATACCCACACACCCAATACACCTACACAGATTACTAATTCGTATACCATGCACACAATGATATATATATATATACCCACACACCTACACATACACACAGGTGAGTTCCTGACTTGGGTGGTGTGGTGTGTATGTGTGTGCTTGGGGTACTTTGGGTACCTAGGGTGCTTGGTGACTATGGAAGGGGGAATTAAGGGTGAAAGATTTCCAGAAGAAGGGGAAGGAGGGAGATAGATGGGTGTGAGGATAAGAGAGGGAAAAGTAAGAGAGTGAAAGTTGCCAGGGACAGGATTAGAATTGGCAGACTGGAGGGGATTTGGGGTTACTTAAGGTCAAGTGGCCCCGGGGTTACTCACGGTCACTGGAGTCGGGGTGGAAAAATCCCAGTGGAAAGGAGGAGACAGCTAGGAAAGAGAGAGGCAGAAATCTGGGAGATGAGGGGGGCTGGAAACTGAGATGCAGAAAGCTGGGAGATTGGAAGCAGATTAGTGGTGCCAAGGAGGAGACAGCCAGGAAACAGAGAGGCAGAAAGCTGGGAGATAGCCGGAAAATCAAGGAAGAGGGTTGGGAGGCCAATAAAACAAAAACCCAACTCAGGGTTTCAAACTAACAGGTTTATTAAACAGACAACACACTACACTAATGCTTGTAGTACGGGGAACAAGCAAGAGGAACTTGCCCTCCTGATAGCTAACACAAACCTGGATATAGCAGGGCTCACTGAAACATGGTGGGATTCAACCCATGATTGGGTGGTAAACATTAGGGGCTACAGACTGTACAGGTGGGATAAAACAGGGAGGAAAGGAGGAGGTGTGGTGCTCTACATCAAAGAGCAATACACATCCCCAACAAATAGGACAGGGACAGAGGATGGGCAGACTGAAGTGCTCTGGGTAAGAATACAAGAGGATCATGGGGAAAGGGACCAAATGGTGGGTGTCTACTAAAGACCACCCAACCAGGGGGAAGAGCTGGACCGGGAATTCTCAGGTCAGCTCGTGGAGGCAGTTAAGTCAAGGGATGTGGTCACCATGGGTGACCTAAACTACCCGGGAGACATCTGCTGGGAGGACCAGTCAGCCAGGTCTGACCGCTCACATAGGTTCCTAGCCAAGAAACAGGACCTCCACCTAACCCAGGAGGTGCACAGTCCTACCAGGCAAAATGCCTTGCTGGACCTGATCCTGGCCACAGGCGATGACCTGGTGGGGGAACTGAAGGTTCTCGACCACCTGGTGATAGCGATCGTTGCCTACTGGAATTCACTATCCCACGCAGGGTGTCAAAGGCCTGCAGCAAGGCACTAGCCCTTGACTTCAGGAGGGCAGATTTCAATGAGTTAAGGAGATTAGTAGGAGAGGCACTGAGGTCCTAGAGGGTAGGGGAGTTGGGAGTCCAAGACAAGTGGTCGTTCCTTAAGGAGACAATCCTCCAAGCCCAAAGGGTGACAATACAAATCAAAGGGGGCAAGAGTGCTCAAAAACCCCCATGGCTCACCAAAGGCATTCAGAAATGTTTGAAAGCTAAAAAGGAGGCGTACATCCAGTGGAAGGAAGGGGCTATTTCCAAGGAGGATTATACCTCCATTGCTCAAGACTGTAGAGGGGCTGTTAGGAAGGCTAAGACGGAGATGGAACTAGGACTAGCAACCAGGATTAAAGATAACAAGAAGTCCTTTTTTAAATACATAGGGAGTAAAAGAAGGGACCAGGTAACATGAGGCCCCTGCAGGACACACTTGGCAATCTGGCGGTTGCACAAGACGATAAAGCTGACCTCTTTAACAAATTCTTTGCTCCATTTTTCTGAGCAGGGACCAGGACATCTCCCCCACCAGGATTCCGGATGGACTCAGGAGAGGCACTGCCAGGCCCAGGGTCAGGGAGGATCTAGTTAGGGAACTTCTGGTGGTGCTGGATGTGTTTAAATCAGCTGGCCCAGATTATCTCCACCCCAGAGTGCTGAGGGAATTGGCAGGCGTCATTGTGGGACCCCTGGCATGGCTTTACGAGCACTTGTGGTGCTCTGGCTAGGTGCCAGAGGAATGGAAAAAGGCCAATGTGGTCCCCATTTTCAAAAAAGGGAGGAAGGAGGACCCAGGTAACTATAGGCCCGTTAGTTTTACCTTGGTCTTGGGGAAGTTCTTTGAGAAAATTATCCAGGAGCACATCTGCGAGGGACCAGCAGGGGAGATTATGCTCAGGGGAAATCAACATGGGTTCATTAGGGGTAGGTTCTGCCAGACCAACCTGGTTGCCTTTTATGATTAGGTCACAAAATCCTTGGACGCAGGTGTCGCAGTGGACATAGTCTTTCTGGACTTTAGGAAGGCCTTTGACACTGTCTCTCATCCCATTCTCATTAGACTGTGGCATTGATGCCTACATGATCAGTTGGGTTGCAAATTGGCTAGAAGGCTACACCCAGAGAGTGGTGGTAGATGGGTCATTTTCAATCTGGAGGGATGTGGGCAGTGGAGTCCCCCAGGGCTCGGTTAGGGCAGAGGTTCCCAACCCCCCATCTGCAGGAGGGTCATACTTAGTACGAAAAAGGGTTGGCTGCTGCTCTGCAGTATGCCGGTCACTTCTGTACTGCAATTTGCCAGTCCTCAGTTTGCCAGTCTGTGGTCATTTGCAGTCTACAGACCGGTCTGTGGTTTGCCAATTCATGACCTAAAAAGTTTGGGAACTCTTGGGTTAGGCTACTAACCCAGGAAGTTGAAGATCCCCTGTCACAAATTCACAATATTTGGAATATTATGCATAGATGGTTTCATGAGGCCTAGTGATATAGGTGTGATCTCTATTTATGGCTGATGTTAAGATGTGTTTAAATTCACTATACAGTACAGGCAGTCCTCGACTTACAACATTTCAAGTTACAACATTTCGCACTTACAACATTTATAAATTGACACCCTGTTTCAACTTTATGATGTCAGTTTCAACTTTACAATGCTTGATCCAATGCTATGCCACACCAGCAAACAAGTTCACTGTGTCACTCATCTCCCTGAAGAACATCTGTCCAAACTTCCTTGGACACTTTCTTTGAGAAAGCAGACAAGACTCCAGAAAAACCTGCAGCCAAGACTCCTGAGAAGACTCCAGGCAAGAACCCTTCAAAAAGTCCAACCAAGAGCCTTTCAAAAAGTTCAGCAAAGTCACCTCAAAGAATTCCTTCCAAATCAATATGATTGCTATTTACAATATAAATACATTAATGTAGCTATATTACTCATCTATAATTGATCGAATACAAAACCTTTGGGTATTTTTGGTGAAAACAGGGTATTGGGCCTTGGTTCAGGAACCAATCCCCCATTTATAAAATTGTTTCTTATGAGAAAATTGGTTCTGAGTTACAAGCTTTCGACTTAAGATGTGGTTTTCAGGAACCAATTGTGTTGTAAATCCGAGGACTGCCTGTACTTGGTGTTTACGTGTAATAAATAAGAAGCGCTGTTGAATTTTGTCACTTGTAGGTTTGTATGACTTATGTTACCTGATATGGATTCATCACTGTAATGGGGTTCCAACCCTGTTATTAGAAGGAGGGCTGGGAAGAGGCGACCTGGGCATCCCCGGCCTCTCACTGGGGCTTTCCTGCCCCTTGTTCCACACTCCCTTCACCCCAGGGCCCCTCTCTGGTGGCTGTGGGGCAATCCCTAGTAGAGAGCCAGCTGTTGCCCTTCCCAGCACTCAGCATACCTAATCACCCGGGAGCTGGATTGCCAGGCAACAACATATGACCAAGTCAGCCCAGGAGGTCAGGTGACCAGAGATGCTGGAGAGAATAACAGGCAAGGGAAGAAGAGCAGCAGGGAAGCCAGAGGTGGAGAGTCTGAGTTGCTGTGGCTGTCCCTGGGTGAATCCCTGAGGAAGAACAAGGAACCAGAGGAGTGTCTGCCTTATGACAACTGAGAAAATTATGAGAAAAGTTCTTCTTTTTGTTTATGTTTCTTTTGGGCTCAAAACAAGCCCCAGTAGCCGGGGTAACCAAATAGTTATTCAACTAGTTGGAGTGCCATCCTTCATTTCACAAAGTGCACTTTCTTTCAGGGACTTACAAAACCCTGTTATGTCACTACTCTATCACATAAACACAGTGTTAAAGGTAGATCAAATGTCATGTTTTTCATACTTCCCCAATTGGGAGAGACCATTCAATTCTGGACTAATTTTTAAAGCCCATAGCAGAGATTCAGTGAAAAAAAATGATTATTTTTTTCTTTCCACATGAAAATGATTATTGAGCCATGAACATGACACCACAAATCCAGCCCCAAATTCTATTAAGAAGTGAAAAGATTTCTGTTTTATTACACATATAGACAGCTATACCCTGTACAGGAGAGATCAAGTGGATAAAAGGGGCATGGGTGTAGCTCTCTGTCCAGGAAAGCTACGTGTTCCTCCAAGCCAACATTGGCACCAGGGTGGACGACTAGAGACCCTCTGGGTTAAAATCCGTAGGGAACACGGCACAGGGGACACAATGGTGGGAGTCTACTACAGAGCTTGACCAGGAGTTCACCAGGGAATTGGCCAAGGCCGCACGCTCCCAGTCCATGGTTCTCATGGAAGACTTCAACTACCCGGACATCTCATGGGAAGAGCACTCAGCCAAATCCGAATGGTTGCAAATCTTTCTCATGTGCATGGATGAGCTCTATCTGATGCAAGAAGTCTACAGGCTGACTTGAGGCAAAGCACTGCTCGACCTGGTACTGGCAACGGGGGATGACCTTATCAGTGACCGAAGGGAAGCTGGGTGACAGTGACCATGAGCTGATCACCTTCACCATCTGCCATAAAGCTGGCAAGTCAGTCAGTAATACAGAAGTCCTCAACTTCAGGAAAGCTGACTTTGACAAGCTCAGGAAGCTTGTCAGTGAGGCCCTAAAGGACCATGACCCAAAGGGGAGGGGAGTTCAGGAAGAGTGGTCACTCCTCAAGGGAGTGATCCCGGATACACAAGCTAAGTCTCCCATCTTGGAGGAAAGGCAGCAACAGGGCACAGCAGCCCCCCTGGCTCTACAGGGAACTCGTGGACCTCCTACATCTGAAAAGAAAGGCCTACAAAGAATGGAGGATGGGATCCACCTCCAAGGAGGAATATTTTGTACTAGTCCAAACCTGCAGAGAGCAAACCAGAAAAGCCAAGGCTGTGACTGAACTCCAACTGGCTACAAGTATCAAGGACAATAAAAAGTCCTTTTTTAGATATGTGGGGAGCCGGAGGAAAAGCAAGGGCAACATTGGACCCCTGCTAAACCAGACGGGACAGTTGACTACTGACATGAGGGAGATTCTTTACCCTCCATCAATGCTGACCTTGTGAAGGAACACCTTGACAGGCTGGATACCTTCAAGTCAGCCGACCCTGACAGCTTACACACCAGGGTACTCAAGAAGCTGGCTAGCATCATAGCTTAGCCCCTGGCATGGATCTTCGAGAACTCTTGGTGCTCTGGTGAAGTGCCCAAAGATTGAAAGAAGGCCAATGTGGTGCCTATCTTCAAGAAAGGGAGGAAAGTGGATCTGGCAAACTACAGGCCCATCAGCCTGCCCTCTATCCTGGGGAAGATCCTAGAAAAGATTATCAAAGAGACCATTCTCAACAAACTGGCTAATGGCAAAATCCTGAGGGATAGCCAGCACGGGTTTGTCAACAAGTAGGTCTTGCTTGACCAATCTTATTTCCTTTTATGACCAGGTGACCTATCACCTGGACAAGGGGGAAGAGCTTGATGTCATATATCTTGACTTTAAAAAAGCTTTTGATCTGGCATCCCATGATCTCCTTTTAGCAAAACTGGCCAACTATGGTCTTGGCTTCACCACAATCCGCTGACTGGGGAATTGGCTCCGTGGTCAGACCCAGAAGGTGGTGGTTGACGGAAGTCAATCGTCATGGTGTGCTGTGATCAGTGAGGTCCCTCAAGGCTCTGTCCTTGGGCCTATATTATTCAACATCTCAACATCTTCATTAATGATGTGGACATTGGCATCAGAAGCAGACTGGCCAAGCTCAGTGATGACACCAAATTTGGGGGTAAAGCATCCAAACCTGAGGAAAGAAGTGCGATCCAGGCTGACCTCGACAGGCTCAGGAAATGGGCAGACAAGAACCTGATGGTGTTTAACACCAAAAATATACAAGGTTCTCCACCTTGGGAAGAAAAACACGCATCATGCTTATAGGCTCAGCA
Source organism: Alligator mississippiensis (assembly GCF_030867095.1). Classification (NCBI taxonomy): domain Eukaryota; kingdom Metazoa; phylum Chordata; order Crocodylia; family Alligatoridae; genus Alligator; species Alligator mississippiensis. The sequence goes on from NC_081825.1 coordinate 63,957,675, forward strand.
GTGCTACACTGGCTATCACTAGGGACAAAAGGGACTTGGGGATCATGATTGACCACAAGATGAACATGAGTCTTCAATGTGATGCTTGTGGTAGCCAGAACCAGAGGGGTTACTATCATGAGCAATAAATATATGCTCTTGGAGGCATTCAGGCAATAGTCTAAGTAGTTACAATTAGCTAATGCAAAGCTTGTAAGTTTGCAACCTGCAAGTGGAATTTGTCTGTCACAATTTAACCAAAATGTTGAATCTAACTGTTTGCACTGATCATGGGACCACTGAGCCCCCAAAATAAGCAAAGCTACAAAATTAGCTGATCTAATAGGTTTTTTAAAGGTCAAGCCATAACAAGATCTGACCACCTAATATAATTAGCACATTCCAAGGAATCCAGGAATAAGAAACTAAGGGCAGAGTAATGCTAATTTCAAACCTCAAAGTAGTGTGGTGTAATTTGCTTATTGGGTGAACCCGAGTTCAGGCGGTAACCTTTCATGATAATTTCTAACACCTTTTGATCCCATAGGGTAACAGCTATACGGCAAGATTGTGAGTGGCTCTAAAGCCAACAGATTAGCATAAGATAAGGTATAAAGAAGCACGTATGTCAGGTGACCAGCATGAAGGATGGGACAGAAGGACCATCGCTGTACCAAGCCTGGACCCTGGACTCCTAGTGTGAGTGAGGACTGGGTCCTGACCAAGGGATCTTCCCGGTGACCCCTAGGACAGCGTTGATCAGGGACGCCTGACTTCGCTAGAACAACTTGGGGCGCACCTGGCATAGAGGGACTGCCGATAAATTGCCAACCCCATGTGGGAACTCTTTGTCATTCTATCTGCTATCATTCACTATTAGCTCTTTATTACTGTACTATCTGTTTGTCACATTAACCTTTCTGTTAACTGTTGTATGCTAAGCTATAAGTAAATTTACCATTACTTTGCTCCTAACTCACCTCCTTGATCCTGAAAGCAGCAGCCTCACGTCTGATACACTCACAGTGCCTAGCCGGCCTGTGACAGATGCTGTGGCTAGTAAAGTGAGCAAAACGCTGGCTTGCAGTCATAGATGCTTCTCAAGCAAATCCCAGGACATCATTCTCCCATTGTACTCAGCCTTGGTGAGGCCACAGCTGAAGTACTGCATCCAGTTTTGGGCTCCACAATTCAAAAAGTATATGGAGAAGCTTGAGAGAGTCCAGAGGAGAGCCACATGCATGATTAGAGGTCAGGAAAACAGACCTTATGATGAGAGGCTGAGAGCTATGGGACTCTTTAGCCTGGAAAAGCATAGGCTTAGGGGTGATCTGTTGGCCGCCTATAAGTTTATCAGGGGTGTTCACCAGGATCTGAGGGAATGTCTGTTCACCAGAGCGCCCCAAAGGGATGACAAGATCGAACGGTTACATACTCCTCCATGACCGTTTCAGGCTGGACATAAGGAAGAACTTCTTTACTGTCCCAGCCCCCAAGGTTTGGAATAGACTGCCACCGGAGGTGGTTCAAGCACCTACTTTGAACGCCTTCAAGAAACATTTGGATATTTATCTTGCTGGGATCCTATGATCCCTGCTGACTTCCTGCCCCTTGGGCAGGGGGCTGGACTCTATGATCTTCCGAGGTCCCTTCCAGCCCTAATGTCTATAAAATCTACATGTTCACTTAAGTACAATCCTCAAGCCCTGTTGTACATAAAATTACCTTTTAACTCATTTTGTATTGAAATAGTTAATTTAACTAATCTTTCTACCATATAGAATAGGTTGTATCCTGAATATCTAATAAGTCTTATGGATCTTATAAAGTTTGGTACTGGTGTGACTTTTTGCAAGATTATAATGTTCATAGGCTCATACATTGGAGATCTTATCCAAATTCTGTGTACATCAATGCGGGGGTTTTCCATGTGGATTAGGTACCCAATAAATAGATGTAATTCATAATTCTTGCTCATTTTACAAAAGGAGATCAGAATTTCTCCTATTCCAAGGTTTTGTCCACTGGAGTCCATACCTTGTTTTAGGTAGTATGTATTATGTCTTATTCTCCACCCACAATTAAATGGATTATATAGTGCATCATAGTATTTCCCTTTACTATAATATCCATGCTACTCTTTGTAATTAGTCTGGAAAATTCTGTATCACAGATATAATAATAAATGAATGATCTAATTGGTAAATGTTGCCCACTGAACATGTGTACACTTAGCCCCCCTCTACATCAGGAAAATAATGGTATGATGGGATCTAATGCATAATTTAGACAATTGCGCGTTAGATCCCATCACACCTTATTGTTGGTATAGGGGGAACCCAATCCTGTCAGCTGACAGGGCTCCCAGTCACAGGGAAGATCCTACAAGTGGAAAGTAAAACTCAATAGTGACCATCTATAAAATTAGTACACATCTTCAAGATGTAACTTTATAGCTGGTTGGCGCTTTTTATTGTGTGATAGCTACTTTGCGTATGTAGCTGGTCTCCAGGTAATTGTGCAATTAACCAGTTAATTATGCAATACCTGAAACATGTAGAGGGGGTATCACAAACTTTTGTAGATTGGACTATATTTTATAAGATCATGAATATAGCCCAAAGGAATAGAAAACAAGTCTGACATCTCTTTCATAATTAGAAATACATGAAAGTGCATGGATGATGAGGTTATGCCTCAAAATTATTTAGTTTGTCATAAATCTTCAGACATGTTTTGCAAATAAAACCTAATGAATGATTTTAAATTTCAGTCAAAGAAAGAAAATGTCCCTGAACTGAATGGGAATCATCCCTTTAGTTCCTACTCTGCTAGCTTTTTACTAAACTGTCGTGTGTTTTCAGTGTTTTGAGCCTGAATGTTTGGAGGAGGCAGTTGAAGTCATCCATTAATGTAAAAACAAATTAACTTAGTAAACCTTACATTAGAAATGCATAGCTTTAGATTTGTAGATTTTAAGGCCAGAAAGGGACCATTTTGACCATCTATTTTGATTCCCTTCTCAAACACAAATGCATGAAATTTAATACAGGCATTCCTGTTTCACTTATGCCTCAGGTAGAGAATATCTTTCGAAATGATTTTCAGGCTTGATTTAAAGACTTCACGTGAAGAAGACTCTACTATTCCTCTATGTCAGTTCAATTAAACAGTTATCACTGATAAAAATTTGCACCTTGTTTCTAGAATGAATCTTAGCCTTTGGAAACTGAAGCTATAGACTTTCTCTATGAGTATATATTGTACATTGAAAAGCTTTCTACCATCAGAAAACTCTTTTTGTAGGTACTTGTACATCAGGATCCTCTCGCCTTATGCTTCTCTCATGGATAATTAAATATTAACTTATATTAAGCCCCTGGCACATGTTACAGTTAAGATGTGATTAACCAGTTAATCATGTCTTAAGTTGTTACCAGACACACATTAATGCAATTAATGGTGTGATAAAACAAGGGATAAGCTAGAAAGGTATTACATAAAAGAAATGTGTAATAACTTTGGGGCTGGTTTCTATTACATCATTAAGTAATCATGTAGCCAGGATGAGGGTCCCAGCCTCAGGGTGTGTCCCTATTGCTGGAACCCCTGTGAGCTGATAGGGCTGTTATCCATGGGGACACATTGTGCACTCCTGTACTTGGGAGCCCAGATCAGCTAATGGGGCCCTCAGCTGCGAGCGCTTGCTACCTGGTGGTGCAGGGGAACCCAAGATCATGATGGCATAGCAGGAAGCACAACTGTGTGGTTCAGAATCTATCACATCTTCACTGGCACATCTGGCAAGGGCCTTAGTCTCTTACCATTAGGTAGGTATCAGAACTCAAATTAATCTTGTTGTTCTCTTCTGAGTTCTTTCCAATTTTAAATAAAAATTTAAAAATCTAGATGCCAGAGCTAAGCAAGCTATTCTAGTACTTATCTCACAAATTGCATATAGCATGGAATATCATTTACTGAGTTCTGCTTTGGGAGATTTTGCACAGTCCCACAAGCAATTCTTATAACTAAACTGGAAAGATGCAGGCTAGACAGAATTACACATTTTTTTTTTTATTACTGCAAGCAAAGAATAACCATAAATGAAGATATCATATCACAAGTGGGTTCCACAGTGGTTTGTTCTAGGTCTATTGTTGTTTAACACTTTAATTAATTACTTGGATAAAGAAATAGAGAGTATTCTAATCACATTTTTACATGACAAACCTGGTGATGACTAGAAAATTATATTTAGAGGTTTGCTTTTAGGAATTTGCTTATAGTTAAAGTAGATATGCATTAGACCATAGGATTAATTTGTTTTTAAAAGCCTGTTTGCGACAAAATTTCATTCAAGGCCCCTATGTCTGGAGCAGGCATAAACAGGCTGCGAAATTCAAACAGTGTTCTACACTGTTCCCTGATCACTCATAACATGAGATAAGGGACTCTGCTGCAGCCTCGTCACTGTGACCAAGTGTACAGACCTTGGAATTTCTGGTTTTGGTGGATGGACCAAATTAGGAGACCGGTAAATGACCAAATTAAGATATGTGCATGTGACAGGTTTGGGAAACAAAGGAATATGCTGTCAGGACAGAAAGTGGACACTGTGATGACCACAGGGAACCCAATCAATGAGGCCCTGGAATGAAGAGTCATCACAGGAGTGAAAAGAAAGAAAAGGAGGCATTTCAGAATAGCAAAGGGCCCCTGAGGGGGAAACCCAGGGCCACCATGAACAGAGGGCATACCAATAGCCCATCTTGCCCAAACCATGAGGGTGCTCTGCCTTCAACCTCCAGGCTGCTTACATCTGACTTTCAAGACAGAACCGCAGGGTGAAGCCCTTGTACTGGTCAGATGTACCAGTGCGAGGGCTCTATGACAGCCCTAGGACCGGCAGATATAGAATTGAGGAGGTTATTTTGTTTGTCTTGCTTGCATTATTCTTATCTGCTATCACTGTGTATCAATAAAATTTGCCAATTATTAAATGGAGAAGTCATGGTTGGTTTGAAGGGTAAGGTGCACAAATACAAAATGCACTATATCTGTCCTGGCTTTAACACTGGGGAGAAGGAGCTGGAGAATATACTGAGTCATAAATTCAACATGAATCAATAGTATTAAGAAATACTATTTATGAAATCTGTATTTATGCAGAAGACTGGAATAGATGACACTATATGTCCCTTTCAGCCCCTTTTCAGATTACTTATCAATACTTAATGCCCCTTTGCTTGTGTTAGCTCTTTCTGCCACTATATCACACTGGAAAGTCATGTTAATTTGGTTAGTAGCTTGTCCTCGAAGTCATTTTCAGAGTCGCTGCATTCCAAAATAATTTTTTATCATATAAATGTTACCTATATTATTTGTTTCTTGATGTCCAGCATTTAATCTGTCTTAATAAAAAAACCCTATATTTCTTGAGTGAATATTTTCATTACTAAATTAATGGAACTTATTTGTTTTTGAAGCAGAATGGGTAACAAAAAAGAAAAATCATAGACTTCAGTAGGGTGACAATTTACTCCCATACGATTAAACTGGTTTTAAGAAATAGCAGCAGGTGATCAACTACTATGTTTGCAATTACATCTTTATTAAACCATACCAAGGGTCCTCATCACTAAAATATATGAGCCAAATTTTGACTATCCTCTAAAAATCACAAAGACAATATTAACCACAACCTTGGAGGGTTACAACTCTATCTGAATAACAATTTTCTGTTACATTTTAACTCACATATACCTATATACACACATAGAATCATAGAAAATTAGGGTTGTAAGGGACCTCAGGAGGTCATCTAGTCCATCCCTCTACTCAAAGTAGATTCATCCCCAAGTAGATCATTCCAGCCAAGGCTTTGTCTAGCTTGGTCTTAAAAACCTTCAAGGATGGAAATTCCACTGTGGGTAACCTATTCCAGTACTTTATTACCCTCCTAATGAGAGAGTTCTTCCTAATATCTAACCTAAACTTCCCTTGCTGTAACTTAAGACCATTGTTCTTTGTTCTGTCATCTGCTACCACTATGGGGAACAGTCTAGCTCCATCCTCTTTGGAACCACCCATCAGGTAGTTGAAAGCTGTTATTAAATTCCCCCTCGATTTTCTCTTCTCCAGGCTAAATAAGCCCAGTTCCCTCAGCCTCTCCTCATAAGTCATGTGCCTCAGCCCGCTAACCATTTTCATTGCCCTCTGCTAGATTCTCTCCAATTTGTCCACATCCTTTCTCTAGTGGGGGCCCCAAAACTGGAGGCAGTATTCCAGATGTGGCCTCACCAATGCTGTATAGTGGGGAAGAATCACTTCCATTGATCTGCTGGCAAAGTTCCTACTGATGCAGCCCAGTATGCCATTAGACTTCTTCATAACAAGGACACACTGTTAGCTCATATTCAGCTTATTGTCCACTGTTACCCCCAGGCCCTTTTCTGCAGAGCTACTGCTTACCCAGTTGGTCCCCAGCCTGTACTGGTGCATGGGATTGTTCTGTCCTAAGTACAGGACTTTACTTCTCCTTATTGAACCTCATGAGACGTCTTTTGGTTCAATCCTCCAATACATCAAAGTCTCTCTGAGTTCTAGCTGTACCTTCCAGCATATCTACTACTATGCTTCAATTTGGTGTAATCTGCAGACTTGCTGGGGGTGCACTCTGTCACATCTTTCATGTCATTGATGGAGCTATTGAACAAAACCAACCCCAGGACTGACTCCTATGGCACTTCACTTGATGCCGGCTGCCAACTAGATATTGGGCCACTGATTACTACCCTATGAACCTGACAATCCAGCCAGTTTTCTATCCACCTTACAGTCCAGTCTATTCATCCAACCTGTACTTCCTTAGCTTGCTTGCAAGAATGTTGTGGGAGACCATATCAAACGCCTTGCTTAAGTCAAGGTATTATACATATACACACACACATATATATACACACACCTACATGTTTTTTCTATTATGGAGATTGCAAATTTTGCTTCAGCTCAGGTTAAGGGATTTACTCAAGAGCCACATAGGACTGACGGTAAGGGTTTATGAGCTTCATAAGGTACACAAGGTACAGTGGCTTAAGTAGGAAACCCAGCCCCTGTTAAAATCCATAAAGTCCACAACAGTGCAGATTGGAGGCTTTTGGAATTTTTAAGACTTCTAAATGGAAGAAGAGGAGAAACACTCTGCTTTAATTCCTACTTCATAGTGCAGCAGCAGTGGTATTCCAAGTCAGGCAGATGAGGGAGTCAATTGATTTAGTGGCTAATTTGAATTCACTTCAGAGGCATTAACAGTTTGCTCTCCTTTTTAACAGTCTTCATATTCCACTAATCAAATTGAGCTTCCTTAGCTGTCTGCTAACTGATTCTGGGTCTTTCCACCTATATCACAGCCTATTTCACAGCCTTAGAGACTATAGGTCTTCTCAAAATCATAGATCCATCCATGGAGACCAGTCTTCAGCAACAGGTAGATTTTCAGCTTAAAATTAGCCTCTGCTCCTGATCCATTCAGTCATAACTTGTGAAAAGTCTTTTTTTCATCATTTTACCTTTCACAAAAATATTATATTCTGATATATATTGTATGCGAGAAAATGTGGTATATTAGATCAGGAATTCCTAATCTGTTAATGACTATTTAACTTCTTTTCTAATTTCAGAAATAATAGATAGTTATAAATAAAAGGAAAGTTAAGAAGGAAATATAATACTAATTTTGCTGACTATGTAATTTGAAAACCTCTCTCTTTAAGAATGTTTGGAATAAAAAAAATATTTTAAAATCTGAAAGACTTTCTATTTCTTTAGGAAATAGAAATTTTGTAGAAACAAAATTTCCACTCACCTCTACTAAGTTTTGACAGAACTAAAAGAATAGTCCATAACATTAAGCAAATATAAGAAAGATTTAAAGTTCTAACTCTAAAGATGTTGGGGAAAAATTATGTATCGTAGACAAAAGTAATATGACCATGAAGTTGAAGGTTTATAGTTCTACTGAAAATAGATTTCATAGTCATGATCTGAAGTTCTTAGTAAAATGATACAATACAGGTGTTGAGACAATGAAAAAATGATAGCATCTTATATTTAGATTAACTCATGCCTCTGAAAGGCATGCATCTTTTTCCTTCTGTAAAACTAGGAAAGAAAAATAAAATAAAATGTAAAATATAACTATTTCTGAATTTTTGTATTAGCTCTAAGCACTCTCATCTCATTTTGTTTCTCTTAATCTCCTTTGAAAATAAGGTATAGATGGAGAAGAAAGATGACACATCACATATCAAGAAGTAGCTTTGCACTCAAACTTTGCTACTGCTTCTCTGACATTATGGCTCGGGACTGAAACTACATAGAAAATAGTATAAGTGATTAGAAACTGGTCTAAACCTGTAACAGAATGGAAGTTCAGTGCACATAGACTAGGTTCAAAATGGTGGAACCTGGTCTAAGATAGACGTGGACCCATGTAGTATCAGACATAATTGATTTAGGTTAAAGAGGTCTATCAAATGTCAGTACCAGTTCTCCTCCTGAATCAAGTTAGGTTGCAGTCCCCTAGCATTCCAGGATGCTTTGCGGGCCCACCACTAACATTGTCTCGCAGGGCAGGTGACCTAGCCTCTGCTCCCCTTCGTCTGCTCCAGCTGAGCCTGGTTGGCCTCACTCCTAGGCTGTCACAGAGCTGAGGCAGCAAAGCCTCTGCTTCCCAGCCTGGCCAGCAGCAGCAAAGGGGATGGGCAATGGCGAGAACTAACCCCTACCCCCTACCTGGCCCTGGCTCCCGTAGCTAGGGTCTACTCAGTAGGAGCCAAGCCTGCCCTGTGGGAGCTTTTCCCTTGTCTGCCTGGCTTGGCCAGGCTGCAGGGCTGTTCACCTTAACCCTGCTGCCTCCTCCCCCTCCCCATCCCCAACCTCTGCTTTTCAGCCACAGGGGGAATGGAGCCCCACCTTGGTCCTGGTCCCGGCTCCCACCCCCACAGCTCGGGTCTGCCCAACGGGGGCCAAGCTTGTCTTCCCAGCCACTGCCCGGCACCGCTAACAGGCTCTTGCCTGCACCTGTCCTCAGTGGGGGTTGGGCTGCAGCAGTGACACCCCAACCTGTGCTAGTTAGTTCATGCAGGGGTGGTGGGGCCAGGCCCATGCAGCAGGGTCATCTGCTCCCCATGGTGAGATTATACTGTGTCCAGTGAAAAACCCTAAAGCACAATCATGACAGCCTTGATCCCCAGGGTCTGAGGGTTTCACACACCCCTAAGGCTTAGGGATCACAGCAGCTGCATTTCTTAGGGCCTGAGGGTTTCACACAAGCCCAAGCTCTAGGGATCATGGCAGCCATGATCTCTAGGGCTCAAGGGTGCATGAAACCCCCTGGACCCTGGGGATCACAGCTGCCGTGATCTCTGGGGCTTGGAGGTTTTTCACTGGGCTTGGTGCACTAGTGAGGGAACAGGTGCTCCTCCTGCATAGGCCCAGACCCTCCTCCATGAGCCAGCCAGCAGAGGTGGGGGTGCCCTGCCTGGCTGCTGCTGAAAGCTGACCACTGAAGGGGGAGACAGGGCTGGGGAGAGGGCCAGGCCAGCCAGTCAGGGTGGCCCAGCTGCTGGGAGGTGTGCTGAATCGCCCACCAGCTTGCTGGCCTCAGCCAGTGCAGGTACCTTGCTCCCATCCCCTGTGGTAGGTAGAAGGCCTGTTTTGTTCCCGTCCAACCTAACCTAGGACACGTAGAGTAAAGTGCAAAACTTAGAGCACTTCCTCCTTGGGCTTTTTGAACTTCTGTACTTAACCTATGACATCACTGACATTTCAGCATCTTTGGTAAATGAAGATTATGAAAGCATTTCCAAGAGTTAATGTTTACATTTTTCTGACAATAATTTCATTGAAAATGCTATTTTATCTGTGTACTCCTGAAAAGGAGATGCTAAATTTGGTAAAAAATGATAAGTTGAAATTGAATACAAATTTGAGACTCTCCGTATGAATTAGTTTGCCTGTTGCAAGATCTGTTTTTCAGGTAAGATGGTGAGTTTATAGGATACATCACTATTTCAGCTGAACAGCTTAAATTAAGCCATTCAAGAATACTCTGTTTCAGAGCACTACAGTTATGGTTACTCCCTCTTACTCATCTATACATTGTTTAGGTTACCCACAACAAGTGAAGCATCATGTATTATTCCTTAAATAACATCATTTTGCCCATTTATGTGCTGTTTTATGTCTCTTCTGCAGAAGCAGAGAGTATGAACAATCTGTTGTTTAACAGGGGAGGTATCACTACTTTAGAATAAATAGCATTTCAATAGCCGTTAATTATTACAATGACATATCTAATTAAATGTAATTCCTGGCAATGCTCTTGCAAGGCATCTTCTAAATTTCTGCGGAAAGTTCTCCATTGAGATACAGACAGCAGAGGTTGTGGCTCTTGTAAACTTTATTTACTGCCTGATTGTGTTCTGGTTTTGTGTTATTGTTATATTTCTCACTTTTATTAATAAAATATATATTTTTAATAAATGTATTTTGCTAATCCATTCTCAAGATGTCCCCCAAGGCATAATAAGAATCTTTTATGATTAAACAAGTGTTAGGTCACATCCCTGCCTTGGGATGAAGTGTGGCAATTATCAAGATAGGTATCAAGATCTGCCCTACCATTTTTCAAGACAATAAATTTTCACAATTTTTGGATGAAATTACTTGGCAATCAACTTAAACTCCTTTTTCTGTTAAATTACCCATAACATTTATATGATTAACAGCAGAAAATAAAATCCAAAGCTCTTATTTGAAAAGAGAAAACAACAGTCGACTACACTAAACAGTTATCAAGAAGTGCAACTAAATAGGTTGTAATGTTTCAGGGATCTTTGAAGAATAGCTGTAATAACTGTACTTCAAAATGCATTCCCTTGCAGTTCACTTTCTGTGTGGGTATTGAAAATAATAAATGTATATATTATATCTCCATAAACTCAAGAAAGATTACATTCAAATTCACAACCTTTTGCTTTAGATCTTTACTTAGAGTCAAAAGTTAATATATAAGCAAATCTACATCCTTAAAATATCCTTTGGTATTAAAGTCACTTGTCAATTCTTTTGTTTTTTTACATAAATATATGGCTAATTCATATATTTGGATAGAAATAGATTATGATGCCATTCCTCTGCTTACTACATTTTTTAAATTACAGATGTCCATAGTCATAGACTTCAGATTTTATTGTGCTGTTATTTACCAACATTAAAAAAATGCCAAATAACTTTCCAGGCCAGATGTTCATGGGTAGGAGTTAGACAGCTGGTCCATGAATCAAGTCAATAGTTCCACTATCACTCTTTTAACTAACTTATCTCATTTAAAGCTGTCCAACTTAACATTTGTCCTGAGGACAAATTATAAAATATGTTTTGAGTTAATTTGGGGATTGTATATTGTTGTATTACAATAGGGCAGAATTAATATTAGGTGGTTTTCTGAGCATGACTCTGTGGCTCATTGTGGATTTATTACATAAATTCTGAGTTTCTTTGGTTTCTCTTTTCCAACTCCAATATTCTTGAATGGTAATAAAGTGCAATAAACATTGTTGTATAACTCCAACTTTCAATTTCTACTCAAAACTATTTCTACATTGAATTAATATTATAGCTGTCATGCCCTTGCTTACTGGTAAAGCACATTTCAGTATAGCATTAAGGAAAAAAAACCCAAACCCACAGAATTAACAAGCAATCAAACACCCCCCCAATCAAATCAGAATAAAAACATCGAGACAGGGAACTGATAACACATTTTTCATAGTAATAATATTTGTCCTGATTCAGTCTACATACATCACAATGCAGTGATAACACTACTTGCTAGATCAAAGATTTGCCTGGTTGCAGACATTATACTAATTATACTTTTTTATATCTAAACAAAACATCAGGCCAGTAAAGTAGACATTGCTATTCACCTGGCACTCCTAGCATTTCTTCCAGCCCCCTAATTTTTCCCCTGAATCCTTGTAATATTTATATCACCCCTGCAATCTTTGTGCAGGGTGACTTAATATTCTCTTTCCCCTCCAAGGCATTATGGCCTACATCAGAATTCACCTGTGTTTAGCTAAATAACATTCACTTAGCAGTGATGGCTAGAGAATTATATTTAGAAATTTGCTTTTAGAAATTGGCTAGTGGGAAGAATAGATTTAACTTGATTAGGAAATGTTAAAAATTATGAAACAGGAATGACAAGGCTTGTTAATTCTTACATTTGAACAATGGTCCATGTCAACTGCAAGGGTTAATTGGTTTCTAAAGTCTGTTTGTGGTCAAGATTCATATTAGCATTTTAGCATCCAAGGGTCCCTTTGAGGGTGAGAATGGCTCTACCAGTGGTCAGCAGAGTAATGTTTTGCTCAGAATGCATGTTACCAATACTCAGTGACCTTCACAGGTTACCTGTTGGTCTGTAGGTGGAGTTTAATAACCTATAAAGCCATAAATATTTTGGAATCTGCCTAAAGGAGAGTCTTCTTCTCTCCACAAGACATACTGCTGTGGCTATAGTTCAACGTTTCTGAGTTAGACTTCCCTTATTATAAAGACAGGGTGAACTGGGAAGGTATCTTTAATGTAGATAACATTATCTGGAATTTACTCCTTGACTTTTGATCTCAAATAGTTTGAACTTGGTTACATTATAACAAGGATGCAAATGGTATTCATTTGACTGAAGTTTGGAAAAATGTAAACAAAAAAAACAAACAAAAAAACCCTCTTGTTGATAAAAGCATAGCGTAGACTAATGCTTTCTTACCCCATTCCCTAAAGTTGGTTTCAAGCTAATTCTGGCTGGGTTAATTTCTACAGACTGTTGTCCTCTATCTCCTCAATCTCCCTGCTCATTTGAAAATGGGTAGACTACTTACCTTTTGTCTTCTCTACTTCCATGTTTGTAGCAAAATTCATTTCATGCATGAGCTAGGCTTACACTAATCAAAAATAACTTTTTCATAAATAGTGTTTTGTTCCCCAGGAGGGGTAATTGGTGTCAAGCAGATGAGCAAGGTCTTAAGTGACAGGGGACATCTAGGGCAGGGGCGGGCAATTATTTTGGGCGGAGGGCCCCTTACCCAGTTTTGGCAGGCTGTTGAGGGTGGCGTGGGTAGCCCCGCCCCTTGACAGGTGCTCCACCCCCTGGTCACCATCTTGGGACCAATGTCCCAATGTCTTGGGACCAATGTCCCATGGCCAGCATCAGTGGGGCCCAAAGCAGGGCACAGGCTGGCAGGGGTCTGTGCAGCCAGGCTGGGCAAGAGGGGAGCTGGCCCGGTTCCATAGCACCTCTGTCGGCTGGGACCCTGTGATCCTGCCACCCTGCTCTGGGCCCCACTGGCACTGGCCTCAGGACACTGGTGTGGGCCCCATGCTCCCACTGTCTCCCTGCCCACTCACTCCCAGTGCCCCCCAGCCCCGTGGTACAGGCGTGAGGCAGTGCACAGCCCCGACCCCCTGCTCACTGGCAGGGAAGAAGGTGGTGCTGAGCATGGGTAAAAGCGGCCCCTCGCCCACTCCATGGCCGAAGCTCCCTGCTGCAGCCGTTCACAGCCCACATGAGGCTGTCTGGAGCAGGCACAGGCAGCCCCACACGGGCTGCAAGCAGCTACAGTGTGGGGCGCCAGCCACGGTGTGGGAGAGGGGCTGCTTTTCCCTGCGCTCAGCACAAGCTTGTAACCTGGCCCTGCTGCCAGCCTGGGCCTCACGCTGGCTCTGGGCTTGCCCATCAGGGTTGTGCGTGGCGGCAGCAGCTGTGGCCCCCCCACTTGCTGCGTTGGGCAGTGTTGGCTGCAGTTGCCCGCTTAGCGCTTGTGCACTGGGCAGCCCAGTGGTGACAGTGGCAAACACTGCCTGGTGCGGCAAGCGGGGGGGCTGCAGCTGCTGTCACCATGTGCAGCCCCAATGGGCGAGCCCAGAGCCAGCTCAGGGCCCAGGCTGGCACTGGGGCTGAGTTACAAGGTGGTGCTGAGCATGGGGCGGGAAAAGTGGCCCCTTGCCTGCCCCGTGGCCGGTGACCCCACTGTAACCGCTTGCAGCCTGTGTGGGGCTGTCTGCACCTGCTCTGGACAGCCCCAGGCAGGCTGCGAGTGGCTGCAGTGTGGGATGCTGGCCACAGGGTGGGCAAGAGGCTGCTTTTCCTGCGCCGGGAAGGAGCCCGGGGAAAAGCGGAGCACGGGGGGGGGTGGAGGGAAAGTGGCTGTTCCCCCGCCCCATGGCTGGTGCTCCCTGCTGCAGTTGCTCACAGCCCATGTGGGGCTGTCCAGAGCAGGCACAGGCAGCCCCATGCCAGGTGCAAGCAGCTGCAATGTGGGTGAGGGGTCGCTTTTCATTTTTGACAGGAACCAAGGGCAGATAAATATAAATTTTCTAAATTTTTTAGGGGCCCCGCAGGCCGGAGAGAATGGCCTTGTGGGCTGAATCTGGCCCACAGGCCATATTTTGCCCACCCCTGATCTAGGGGAAAATCAGAGCTATGGTTTGTTCTCCAGGTTGGGGTCTCTGTAAAACAAATCTTGGTTTGTCAGACCACATTCCATTTCTGGTACCAATATGACAGATCAAGAGGTGGATATCTTTACCTGTCTAGTCCAGGGCTAGTTAGGGCAGTAACATGCTAGCAATAGTTTCATAGTAATGCACATCTCATGTCCCACCAGTCAGAAATATCCACAATACCTGTTACTCTGGGCAGGGCAGAAGAAGGTGTATGCAGGTTGGAGGCAGCTGAGAGTGAAAGACCAATACATTACAGAGGGCTGTTGCTGAAAGGTACATAAATGCTCAGAAGACTACATAGGTAGGAAGTGGTCCAGGGGGTTTTCTGAGCTGTAGGTGTGGAGCACTGCTTGTGTGATTCCAGCTATCTCCAACCCTCTCTTTAACAGTTCCTTAATTTCAGGGAAACACCACTGGGAGCTCTCCAGCAACACTCTCCTGGAGAGCTCTTAAGTAGGTTTTGAACTATCTGAACGTGAATGGTCTTGGTTCTACTGTATTTGCAAAAGTACCAGATTCTCATAGCACCAACAGAAGTCAATGGAAGATTATGAAACACCATGTCCTAGGCCTCTCAAACCAGGCACCCAACATTTGTGATACTTTTATCTTTTATCTCTCAAGAAAGACACTGAACAACAAGTAGAAAGAAAATATTAAGTAACTTTTGATTAGCAACTTCACTGCTTCCTTTCCTGTGCACTAACAGAAGAAGAGGTTTTGTAAGGGAAAAGTGCCATATATTCATGTATTTGAAGACTGTATTGTAACACATGAGGGACCCACATTTGGGATGTTTAGGGAACTTTAGTAGTTGCATTTCCTACTGTTTGCGGCGTTCCTTAATTTTCTTAACTTCAGTAACATTAAGTTGTGGGTGCACTAGAACTAAAGTTGAATTTCCATAGGACAGCAGTCTCTCTGTTTGCATAAGGGTCCGGTTTGTTAGAGCTTTTCCTATTTGTGATTGTAAGCACTACGAACGCCTCAATACTCCCTCTTCTTTCTAGAGACACCCCATTAACGGAGGTGGCCATGCACACTTCGGAAAGCGTTGCTCATACATTTTCTGGCTGCCTGCCCAATTGTTCCTGCAGATGGTGCAACCTGTCAAAAGACCACCTGGGAAAATTACAGCTCTAAGCTGCTTTGTACTGCTTACGGTGCAGATTCACAGCGGTGGCGGAGCTGGGGGAGCTCGTGCAGGGGTAGCGGCCCATTCCTGCTGGAATGGGGTAAATTAGAGCACCCAGAATAGGGGACAGCACTGAGAAGGGAACGGGGTGGTGCAGCTGGGGAGAAGTCAGGGGCAGCTTGTACTTGCAGGGTGGTTGGGGACTGTCAGGTCCAAAGCCCTAGGGCCCCTGGCTTGTCATGCTGGTCAGTCCTGCTGCCCCACGGGCTGCATCCCAGTCCCATGACCGGGGCTGAGCTTCATCCTCTGCAGTGGGCAGCATCTTTTACCGGCCTAGCTGCGCAGAGCCCGGGACAGGCGGGCACTGCCCGGGTCCCTCCAGGCGCTGCGGTCGGTCGCAGGCAGGTGCCCCCCAGGAAGCCGCACCCCCACCTCCCTCCGGAGGCCTCGCAAGTGAGCCACCGGCTACCGAGAAGGAGGCGGGAAACTACCATTCCCAGACGCCTTTGCGCTGCGGGCCGGTCCTGATTGGCCAGCGCCACGGCCCAATCTGCGGGACGACGTGGGGGCCGCAGGTGCTCTGCGGGGGCGCAACATGGCGCGGGGAGCGCGCGCGCCCGGGCGCTGGTACCTGTCGGTCGGTGGCATCCTGCCGCGCCTCGCGCCGCTCCCGCTCCTCCTGCTCCTGCTGCTCTGCGCGCCGCTCGGGGGCGGCCAGAAGAAGAAGGAGGTTAGGACCGCCGCCCCCGCCCGGCCCGGCCCGGCCCGGCCCGGCACGGGGCTCGCGTCCCCCGGCCTCGCCTCAGCCGGTCCCGGGGCGGTGGCTGCCGGGGGGAGGGGCTTGGGCGCGCCCAGCCCAAGGGACCCGCACTAGGCGCGAGCGGGGCAACCCGTCCGCGGCGGCCGAGTGGTGGGAGCGGGCAGGTGCGCCCGCCCAGGGGCCGGGGCACAGCGACCCGCAACGACATGTAGCCCAGAGCGGTACTTTGGGAGCCACATGAAGCAAATCGGGATTAAAAAAAAAAAAAAGGATAATATATATGTGTGTGTGTGCGCATATATATATATATGGTATTATGTATGGGCGTATGCATATATGTCTACTTATATGTTTATACACACATTAAACTAACCCTAAAATATAGCTAGACCTAGAACTACAGAACTAGGTCTGTATAGGTCTGTCTACATCTATATTAGATCTATATCTGTCTAGATGTATATTTGTCTATTAGATCTGTCTATAGATAGGATCTCTATTAGATTGAGATCTATCTATATATTTAGGTTTAGTTTCATATATCTGTATTATACTTATATAGCATTAAATAGTAATGTATGACATACGGTGTGTGTATATATACTCTACTGTAGTGTATATAACTTACAGGTTTCCCTCGCCAACCATGGTTTTGAGTATCCACGTTTAATATTCTATAGACCATTTTGGCTACCACGGTATACAGTTTGGAGTATCCACGGTTTTCCATGGTGGCCCATCAGCCTGCCTCCTGCCATTTCAAATCACCCCACGCTTTTGCTAGCCCCCGTGGCGCTCCCATCTCCTCACACTCAGTCTCATGTTATTCTTCACGCTGTTAACATCCAGTTGCAGATGCTCCACATTTTTCTCCTGATTTCTTTGTGATTTTTGCATTTTGCCCTTAATCATGGATGGCCTGTAAGCAAGTGAGTGGTGAAGGTGACCAATTTGTGAAGACGGCAAGAAAAGTGATATCCTTGGAAACAAAATTGGAGTTGTTGGATCATCTAGCACATAGAGGGAATGTGGCGAATATAAAAAAAAGATTTTTTTACACTGTATGTGTCTTTATTATTCATATTCAAGTCCCTAATCCCATTTTTCCCGTAAGTATTTTGTCTTACCAACCATGGTTTTGCCAACCACGGGAACTTTCAGGAACCTAACCCCTGCGGTTGGTGAGGGAAACCTGTATATAGTATGCATATTATTATACATAATATGTATTATATATACACTAGGTATAATACAGTGTGTATAATATTTCTTTCTTTCTTCACCTCCCAACCCCTTTTCCATTAGGGAAATGAACATGTATCTCGTTCTGTTTTTGTTTCCAGCAGCTTGGATTTGGGTCAGGGCACCTTGCATGCTCTTCCTGTGCGGATGCAAGAGACTGTTACTTCAAAACTTCTCATTCTATTTTAAAAAGGGAAATTGTACCCCCTCCCTGCCTTAGCTCCTTGACTAATCTTTGCGCTGTCGTAGTGTTTTAAATTCAGTCTTTAGACCCTGATGGTTTTAATTCTGGAGTGACATGTTATGTGTCTTGAATGTGGTTTTATTTTAGCCCACTCCATAAGGGTGCTGCCAGGAAGCTCGTGCTTTCTTTTGAAAATTCCCTTTTGTCAACACTTAACTTCTTTGGTTTATTTATTCAGACAAGTGGGCAAACTCTCCAAAAGCATGCATACGTGTGTTTTATGTTTCACTCAACAGTGTTGTTGAAGGATAATTCTGGAGCAATAAACATTCATGCCAAAAACGAAATCTTGCTTCTTGGCATGACTTATTTAGCAACACTGCTTTTAAAAATAATCTGAACCCTTTTCATGGTTAGCACTCCTCCTTGGAACTGTGTTTACACTTGTAATGAGAAAGTAGTCCAACATATAAGGCCAGGTGCTGTTCTCACTGATACTCATGTAGGACTGGTTGGTGCTGTTGCAGACTATAATGTCTCCTGCATTAGCATGAAAGCAGGGTGCGATCCATGATATAGGTTTGTATGGGGCTCTATACGTATTAAACCTATTGCTAGGTTTAACTTTCAGATGGCTTTTAATGCATTTAAACATGATATTTAAGAATAATAATGGACTTATAATATTTCAGATAATTTGTGACTATAAATAATAAGCAATTATTCAAAACAAACTTTGTTATTAAGGAACTGTAGGGAAAACGAGCAAGAATGTTTCTTTGGCGTTCTTTTATTTTCTGTGTAGGGAAGGTATGAGTTAAAATTCTGAGAACCAGTAAGTAAAAGTAGTTAGGCTAATATTTTATAAATGTTTCTGTTAAAAGGTAGCGTAAGTTTAAAAATACATGCACCTCTAACTAATAAGATATTGTGGACTAAGGGCCAAGATTGTAGATGCCTGAAGTTAGTCTGCATAATCCTCTTTCAGATGTTTAAATAAATGTTTTCCTTTTTCACAAAAAGGGGGGGGGGGGGGAGAAGAACTATAAGTCTAAGAAGTCGGTCGTCAACTTAATTATTACTATCCTGTTTTGAAAATCTGGCTCCATAGTTCTTTATGAGACCAAAAAAGGGTGGGAAATAATACACTACGCTCTAATGCTGTCATTTAAGTGTGTGGGGGGGGGGTCCCCTTGAATTTAAATATGCTACCTTGCTAGTCATTTCCATAAAATCTGTTTAATGTTTGACACTTTTGTTTCTCTTAGTGAAATACTAACACTGCAGCAAATGCTTTGATGCTTCCATGTGGTGTGGCAGCTGAGCTTACAAGATAGCTGACATCATATATATAGTATTTAATATGGGTTCCTTTCCTGATAAAAAGGATGATGGCAATTCAGAGTAAAGTCAGCACCCAGAAATGTTTCTTATAATGCATGCTTCTCCATCATACTGCGGAAGTGACATGTAGTATAATCCAAATGGATAATATTTTTCTACCCATTTTCTACTGCTCTACAAGTTGCTATTGCTCCTTCCTTCTTAAGAGCTGCTATATAACTTCCTTCTAACACAAGGGTAGGCAATACTGGAGGGCCATGTAGGAAGTTTTGGTGAGCTATTGTGGGCTGGGGTCGGGCGTGCTGGCTCCGAGCAGTGAGGGGGGATGCTGACCTAATGGGGAGGGTTGAGGTGGCAATTGGTCTTCTCCAGCACCCGGCTGTCTTCCCTACAACCACCACAGGGCGTGGGGTGGGCAGACAGGGTATCCTACAGGTGAGGTGTGCTTGGCCAGGCTGATGGAATGGGTCTGCAAGTGGTCAGGGAGTGGCATCCAGGAATGGGATGGCTGGGTGGGTCTGGGGCCAGGACTGCAGGGTGGTGACAGTGTGGGGCCTGAGCCTGGGGCAGAGCTGTGATCTGCTCCCCACACCAGATGCTGCTCTGTACTTGCCTGTGGCCACATCCCATCCACTTGGCCAAGCTCACCCTGCCCACTGGGATCATGGGCCAGACTCCATAGAGAACCCCACCTGCTCACTCTCTCTTTCTAGTGCCCCTGTCTCTGGCAAAGAGTCAGGCTGCAGTGGTGCCCCTGCTTTGCCACACACCCAGGGGTGGCAGGACTGGGTGCATGTGCCGTGACCCAGGCTTCTCCCCATGCCTGGGCTAGGTGGGGCCATATAAAATCCCTTAGCAGGCCAGATTCAGCTCAGGGCTGTATTTTGCCTACATGTGTTTATGTTCCTCTTTACAATGTGTCCTTTATACTAGGGTTTCATTCATATCTTGAATGTACATGTTTCCAGAATTTAGCATGACCTAAGACTATTCTTCATTTGTAATATATGCACAAAGCAGCCATTTGTTCATTTACTTGTTTTCTGTTCCATATTTATATTGAAAGTTTAGCTCTGTTAGTCTCATTAGTGTAACGGAGGGGGACAAGCTTGGCAGTAGACGTAGCAGTTTCTTGCATCATTGTTTTGCAGACTACCTGATTGTATTCATCTAGTGCACAATTATTTTAAAACTACATAAAATGCATTTGGATTCTATGAGATGGCCTGTAAACATAACTTTATTTAATAAAGAAGCAGAGTAATAAGCATCTCTTAACAATCACTGTCTGTCTTGAGAACCTTGGCTGATGTAAAGCTTGTATAATGTTGTGAATCTCTTCATTTATATCTGAAACAAGGGAGAACTGAGTATTTAACTTTTTTAAATTATAGGGATTAAAGATTCAGGTCTGATTTCCACTCCTCCCCCCACTCCTTCTGCCTGAGCAAGGTGGATGTCTTGTACAATTAAATATGAATAGTTGTTTTCTAGATTTACCATGGTCTCTACTTGCATGAGGACAAATGACTACACAAAGTAGAAATCAGACCTGTAGATTAAATTAGTATTTGTTAGAAACAGTGACTTGAAAAATAAGTAAGTCTATTTCATGCCAGTGAGCAAGGTTTACTGTTCAACAACAGTCTTAATTTTTGATGGATATTTCAAGTTGTATTTGTTTTCAAATCACTTAACCAGTGAGAAGTTGTATACAGATTTATAGGATGTAACAGAGATTGATATGTAAGATGCCTTGTAGGTACAATCTAATTTTATCCATTCTTAATACTGTCCCAGAGCAACTGATATTCAACTTTTTTTGTAATAAAGCATACAGGATGAAATCTTACCTCCATTGAAGTTGGGGGGAAACTTGTCATTGATTTCACTCTTGCCAGGACTTTCCTGGCAATATTAAAGGTATAGCTGGTGGAAGATGCACTTGCTTCTTACTGCTCTCTTGGGAAGATGATGGAGAAAATTGGTTAAAATGAACTGTTGGCTAAAATTAGCTTTTAGTTATTGATGCTGGAGGTAAATAGAAACTGGAAAGTCTACATATGTCTGTATGTGGCTGGTAATTGATACATCAGCTTTGTTGAAATACAGGGATCTTGGTGGTTTTAGATCAAATTCTTAAGTAAAAAAACCCTCAGACATATGTTTTAATAGGTCAGAGAAAAATCTGTTGTAACGTAGTATTTCATCTCTGTTACTCAGTGAATTAAATGAAATCCATTGGATAGAAAGGCTCTTCTCAGAAGCCTTGTACTAAGAAATTTAATTGGGTTTGTATGTTTATTTTATTTAGCATGTTCTAACGATGATTTTTTTTTTTAATTTTTGACAGCGTCATGCTTGGCTTCAGTTATATCAAGCGAATAAGCACATAGCACTGAACTTGATACACCCTGAAGAGGGAGATTCGTAAACTATTCAAGTTGTATCATATTGTAATGTGGGAGAATGTACATTTTTGTCTCGCTGTACTTCCTCCTGAACTAGGAGGACCCAGACCCAGTAAATTAATGACATCTGCATGAGTCCTGGGCCATGTATATTAATATGAATCAATTGTAAAGGCTCTGGCTCTCAGCTGTTTAGTCTCTGTTAACTTGCAGCCCTGTATGCCTGGAATTTGCTAATTTTTGGACATATAGTTCCTGTCAAAAGAGGAAAGAGAGTGGAGGTTCGTTTGTTAAATAGTCAAGTATTAATTTAGTTTCCAAAATTCTGAGAGATCAATGAGAAAGCATGGTGTCTTCTCTCACACTGTAGCTTCAAACTCAGTGGAGCCAGGATTAATGCAGAAAAGAGAAGAAGAATAAGAAAGAAGGTACTTCCACCTCTGCTGAGTTGCTGCTTCTTTATATCTTCCACTTACAGAAGAAGACAAAATATTGTCATCAGTGATGTGGCAGATAATACACTATATATCTAGTGTATTGAAAGTGGATAATTCCGTTCATGAGAGGGAAAAATGAGCATCTCTGTTTTCATACTATTCAGGCTTAAAAAATACGGTCTATTTAATAATGCACCTGGAAAATTAAGTATTTAAATGAGTGCATTTTCAAGTGCATTTTTCAGATTCATTTTAAAGTTAGTATTAGATTAAAATGACTTAGATATTTGTGGAAATGTAGTAATTTACTTTAATATGCTTTGTTTAGAGCTAGAGAATTTTTGATTAAGAGTGGTACATGCGCTGGGTTAACTAAATTGTCTGCTTCCGAATTGGTTGCTCATATTTAGAGCCTGCAATCTAACGTCATCGTACACAAGGTCAACAGAAGCTTATGAAAGAACCTCTGGGTTGTGTCACTGCTTAACACTGGTACTAGACGGCATGAATTAGGTTGTTTATCAGGTTGTTAGCAGTAACTGTTTTAATTACAGAAACTTTTTATTATAGCTTAAAATTACAAACATTCCCTTAATATACTTCAGCTTAATCATAGCAAAATTACATCAAAATTAATACAAATACCATATTTTTCTTGCATACAACACCTCCTGGAATAAAATCCACACCTTGCTTTTTAAAGGAGCTGTGAAGAAAAAAGATCTTTCCTTGTAGTAAGCAACTGAGTAGCAGCAACTAGGGAGTTGAACCTGCTCATTGTTCTGCTACCTGTGAAGTGCGTGCAAATTTTCATTTTGTTTTTTCCTGGCTGAAATTTAGGCAGCAAAATTTTCTGGTACTGTATGTGTGAACATGCAAGTGGCTGCAGCTGTTTTTTGGGGGAGTGGAAAAAGATGTGTGTGCTGTATGTAAAAAAAAAATATGGTTTGTCTGTATTAAAACTGGTTGGGAGCTGGTCTTTTTGTTTCCTAGAGCAGGGTTGGCAACTTGCAAAGGGGCCCACAAAGGTCCAATCCAGTCTATATTTTACTAAGGAGATGCTGATTTCCAAGTTGTTTGATCTATTTTTGCATCTTGCTCGTGGCCTGCCAATTGTTTCTAGCCTCTCCAACTGTTACAGTCCAAGTGGAGGGCTGTTCTTTCTTTCTGCAGCCTCTGCTGATTGCTGTTAGAGTGGCCAGAGGGGAATGGTGGCCTTGAATTTTGCCGTCCTCTAGTATGAATTTGAAATATCTTTACATCCCAGAATAAAACAAAGCCATTAGTTATTGGTGGTCATAGGGAGACCCTGACTATCTAGGCATCCGTTGGGCAAGTCATGTGATAGGAGACAGACTATTAACATTTTGGAAATTTATTGAGTACAACTTCTTGATATAAAATGTGTAGAAGGCAGCTAGAGAAAAGGTTCTTCTATATTTCCTTCTGACAAAGAAAGAGGGACTGGTCAAGAATATGAAGGTGCAAGGAAACCTGGGCAGTAGTTGTCATTAAAGATAAAGTTTGTGATTATTAAGAATGGAAGGAGGGATACAGCAGAATGAAAATAATGGACTTCAAGAAAACAGACTTCAATAATGCAGAAAATTGGTGTGTTGTGGGAGGAGTCTAAAGAGAGGAATTTAGGACAGTTGGCAATCTAAAAAAATATTAAGGGCATAGGAGAAAATAACACAGAAAAATAGACTAACATGACTAAATCATGTGCTGTTTGCTGATGTGAAACTGAAGGAATCCTATAAATAGTTGATCCCTAAAATGTATCAAATTATTAAGGATGAGTATAAAATTATAGCAAGGCCACATTGGGGAAAAATCAGAAAAGCCAAGATAAAAGTGAAATACGATGAGTGAGGGACATAAGTAAAATAAATTGTTTTATAAGTACATTAGGAGGAAGTCTATGGGAGGAATCAATCTAGTACTTAGTGAGAAAAGAATGGTAAAAATAGATTTGGCTGAAAGCGCTAAAATAGTTAATGCCTTTTGCTTAGAATTCCTCTAGAAGGGTTAATGTTGATCATATTAACACAAGTAGCATCAGCAGTATGGGGAAGAACTCAGGTTAAAATAAGGAAAGATCATGTTGGAGACTAATAAAGTCAGATGTTTTCAGATCAGCTGGGTATGACACACCTGTAGTATTTGGAGACCTGATGGAGGTAATGTCAGAGCCTTAAGTGATTATCCTTGAGAAACTGTGGAGGAGGGGTAAGATTGCAGAAGATTACAAAAGGTTTGTTTGTTTTTTTAAAGATCTGAGAGAGGAGTTTGGGAAAGAAAATATCAAGTGGTATTTCAAAGGGTTCTATTCTATCGGCTGCCCAAACAAACTCAGGATTGACTGGTTAAGTTGCAGTTCTGCAGAGAAGGACCTAGGTGTTATAACAGATAACAAAGTAAATAATGACATACTTTTGCCAAAAAAAAAAAATATATATATATATATATTGGGATGCACACACAAGAACAAATCATCTCTGAAACTGAAGATTCGATGCTGATTCAGAGAATCGGGCATAGACACAGCTTTAAATGCTTTTTCTACATACCTCGAAGTACCAGCACAGCTTGTGAACGCTGTTATGCTGGAGCTCATGGAGCACCCCCCAGGAGTGTGGGGAGGCCCTCCATGTGCTCAGCAGCAAACCTGGAAATGGACCAGTACTTCCAGTCCACTTCTGGGTCTGCTGGGGAGCACACTGGGGGCCCTCATCAGCTGTGGGGGGACCCAGGGTCCCCCCCACCAGACCCAGGAGGCTCTGCACAGCCCTAGTGTCACTTGAGTATTGTGTCCAGTTTTTCCACTTCAAGAAAGGTGTGGACCACTGAGGAAGTCCAGAGGAAACAAACAAAAATCATTAGAAAACATGGTTGATAAGGGAAGATAAAGATAAATATGTTTTTGTTTTTCTTTTAGAGAACACTGAAAGGAGATGCCAAGTCTTCACATATATAAAATATTATTGTAAAGGAGTAGATTAGTTCTCCATGTCCATTGGGAGTAAGACTGAAGTTAGACATCAGAAAAAAATAGTAAGGATAGTGGTAAGCACAAGAATGTAGTGGGGAGGTTGTGGAATCTGCATTGTAGGTTTTCAAGAGCAGATTAGACAAAAAGCTGTTAGAAATGGTTTGGGTATAGTTGAACTTGCCTTTGGGCAGGGGAATGAACTGGGTGATCTTTCAAGTTTCCTTCTATCCCCATCTTTAGAATTTTGGAACTCTGCTTGTGTTTTTATCTAATGGCTTTTCAGCATAAAAAGTCTAAGCAGTTCTGGGATCTGTTCATTAATTTTGTCTTGAAGGCTAGAACCTTTCTTGTTAATGGAGCCTAAGAGTCTCTCTCTCAAATGTAGGAGCCTAGACTTAAGAAAAACAACAAACAGGAAAACATGCTCTGATAAAGTGAGAGGATGACAAGGACTAGAATTCCATGTATCTTTCCCTGTGGTCAGCGTTTCAGCAGTATTTTTGCTGTATATATTGTTTTGTAAATCAAGCTTTCCAGTTGTTTAGCTTATTGTGTTTCTCAGGTTCAAACTAAATCTTACCCTTTACAGTGAAAAATAAATAATCATTGGGTATTTGTCATGGGAAGGACTTTAAGGCAGGAGGGGCTCCTGAGAATAGAAGTAGTTCTCCCATACTCACCTAGGAGACAGGAAGATTGTCGCAGGCGTGTGTGGCAGTATGTCATGTTTCTGGAGTGAGTACTTGTTCTGGATTGCTGAGAATTGAGTCATGCTGGGTACTTCTGGCCCCAGAGAGGGGCAGCTGTGGAGAGATTCCAGCATTAGGAAGTCCGAGACACTGGGGGACTCACCTCTCGATCCCAGTCTGCAGAGTATTTGGCAATGCAGAGGCACCAGGAAGAAGGAACAGGTGGCTGGAGTACCACTGCTGGAGGAAGTTTTGTAGGGAGCTCGACTGATGGGGGTGCAGCTGATCAGAAGCCATTGCCAATAAATAGGTGTTGGGAAGGGGAAAGGGAAGATCTGGCAGGCTCAGCCCCCTCTGTGGGTTGGACTGTCCTCTGGAGCTGTAAGAAACTGTGTCTGGTTTTTTTGGTCCTCTTTTCCTTTTTGCCATTTTATTTCTTTCCTTGGCTGAGGGTTTTATTTTGTTTGGACTTGAATTCATTACCCTGCTGTGAGGAGGGCCCAGACAGCAGTTTTGAAGTTAAGGAGACAGACTAGAGGGCTACTGGGTGTGGTCCCTTCAACCCTGGGGAACAGGACAAAATAGCCCTGCCCAGGATAGGGGTTAGCCCCAAATGACTTCTGGAATCAATGACCAAGGGTGTGGTGTGGTCAGAGTGTAGGGAGGAGGAGCCCCATAAAGCAATCTCACCAGGTAGTTTGTAGATCCGAGGTGATTTTTCCTTGGGGAACTAACTCCCAAATCAAGATAAGAAACGCCAAAGTCATGGTGGGAGAGAAGACAACATCAGGGAGCGACTGAAGTAGGTAACCATAGCACCTTCTTGAGCCCAATTACATGTGGGGAAGATGTTAACCCAGCAAGGACCCAGGCCTTATAGACCCTATTGTGGACAGTATTGAAACCTAATTATGTACAAAAATCTAACTGTTTTGCATATGACTCCTCCCACAATCTGCTTGCATTAATTCTGGGTAATTCTTTGATCTTTAAACTCTTGGGAATCCTTCTTGTTTTTCATAAAGCTCCCTCACTACCCCTACTGCAACTAGTGGTGTAAATAGTAATTAAAAAATATCCATTTAAACTGTTGTAATTACAACAGTTAATTGGTACGGCAACCCTCGGCCTGGCTTGCATGGGGCTGCTCTGGCCTGGCCTGCGGGATGCCCCTGCCCAGCCTGGCAGCAGCAGGATGCTTTCAGCTCCCTGAGGTGCAGTGGGGGCTCAGTGCCTCCCCAGCATCATGCCTCAGGATGAGCTGATCAGGTGGGCAGGTTCTCTCCAGGTCCAGGCCTAGGTACAGATGAGGTGATGGGCAGGGAGGCTTCAAGCAGTTGCACCAGGGTCTGCAGAGCCTAGGTATACGTACTATTCCCACCTTCTCTCCTCCTTGTTCCTCCCTCCCTTTCACCTGCCCTGTCGCCTTCTGGTTCCTGCTGGTGCACCACATGGCTTCCTGACAACCCACCCCTCCCACCCGCCTTCTCTGCCAGACTGTGCCCTGCCCCATGCTAAATGGTAACATATAGGCTATAACTGGTTATCACTGGGCTTACTGGTTAAATGATTAATTATTTAAACATTCACATCCCTAATCTCAAGAATTTGAGCCAGTTTTTAAACCTAATTCCCTAAAGATTCCAGGGTAAAAACCATTTGTTTTGAAGATCTGGTGTGTTTCTAACGTACTGACTTTTTTGTGACCTGCGCTAGTTTATTTTGTCTATTTTTAGTAAATGTTTGTTTTTAAGTTGGTTTTACGGTCTGTCTTCTAAATAATCCCCAGTAGTACTTGTTAGCTCCTTTTCAGTTTTCAAGGTGGGAAACTTAACTTGTACTCATTTTGGTGTAACATGCAGTTTTTGTTGTTACAATTTTTGGGCTTCCCTATTTTTATTTTTATTATATCTTTTTATATACAAATGTATGTATTGCTTTCAGTTCCGTAATCTTTCTGTAAAGTTTTCATCTGATTGTCTCTTTCCTACACATTGTGTACTTTAATATATTCAGTTCTGTTGGATCCTCAGTATTAAACTGAAATATAGATCATCTTGCATGTATTGTACTTATCTTAATACCATGTCCTGTCTAAGATTGAGACCTTTTTATCTCTCTAGCCCTTTCCTATCAAATCTAAATAATGGACTGGATTATCAGTAATATCCGATGGCATTCTTTCAATACCTTAGTTTCTTTGTATAGTTAGGGTGCTTGAGGTTTGTTATTTTTCACACTTGTGCTGCCTCCTTATTCTTGTTGTCTTCTAGCTAATACAGGTCATGCAGCAGTACGCTCAGATTAAAAAATGGGAACCATGAATCAGGTCTAGATTGTCAGATGTTTGTATCACTTGCAATAATTGGTCATTGCTGGTTTGACTTCTCTTAGTTGTGGTACACATTGCTCTTGGTTTGGGCAGCAGGTAGAACAGGGGTGGGCAAAATGGTCAATCTAGCTGGCAGATAGACTCCATTTCCCAGCAGCCCTTACCCTCATGGCTTGGGCCAGTCTTCATGGAGACCACAGCTGCATCTGTGCAGAAGTCCAGGAAAGCTCAGGTTGGGGTTGCCATGGAGACTGGCCTCGGTTGCACTGGCAGCATGCATGGCAGAACGGTACAGGGGGCTGCTCCAGAGTGGCTGGAAACTTGGGATGAGGGTGGCTTGCTCTGCAGTCAAGGCAGAGCTGCGATCTGCAGCCTCCACTCTCTGGGCAGGGGATCGCAGCTCTGCCCCAGCTCCTTACAGCGGTGACAGCCCGGTCTGGAGCTGGGGCAGAGCCATGATCCCCTGCTTGCACGTCCCTGCCTGGAGCGTGCAGGCTACAGATTGCGGCTGTGTCCTGGCTCTGGAGCAAGCTGTCACCATCCCAAGTTCCCACAGGCTCTGGAGCAGCCGTGCTGCTCTACCATGTGTGCTGCCAGCGAAGCTGAGGCTGGTCTCCATGGCAACCCCAGCCTGAGCTTTCCCATGTGCAGGTGTGGCTGGGGTCTCCATGGAGACTGGCACAAGCCATGTGAGCAGGGGCTGCTGGGAAATGAAGCCCCTGGCTGATTGGATCCAGGTAAGAGCTTAAATATTCATAAGTTATGGTCCCCTTATTTGGTTTGTTTTAGAAAAGGACAAGAGGTCCTCCTAGGATCTTAAGACTAAAACAGTTCCTTCCACAGGTGATAGTTAATTGCACTTCTTTTCTACCAAAAATAGTCTTGGCTCCACTCTCTTTCAATTCCTGAAGATACAGATATCTAAAACAAACATTCCTGGGAGTAAAGGCATGTCATCCACTATTGCTTCTTGCAGAAAAAAGTTGCTGTCTTTCTCCTGCTGTGTCTGTGTTGTTCAGCTCTTTCTCTAAGGAGCTGTCCCTTCCTTTCTGTTGTTGTGCTTTGAGGTATTTGGTACAGTAGATAGTCCTCCCTCACTAAATTCAAAACTATCTTTTCTCCAATAACAGAGTAAAGAAGAGATGTTCTTTTTAAAAATAAGATATATTTTTCCTCTGTGGGAAAGGATAATGATGCTACTTACCTTCTTAATGGGATGCCCCATTAATGGGACCCATGTCTCTAATATATATAAATGGTTGTACAGGGTTGTTAGATATATAGATATATATCAAAGTCCTCCCCCGCCAACCCCAGTGAGAAAAGCTTTATAAGTACTTTTTATTATGTGTTTGTTTAATCTTCACTAAATCTTGTTTAATCCTGATAATGATTTTTCATTTCCTTTACACTGTAGTAGTTAGCAGTTTGATGCTTGATAAATAGATGTTATTTCTAAAGGTTATTTCTTTGTCTCTGTCCTTATTACCCATAGAGAATACTGTGCCTAAAATGCTGTTGCTGATTTGATTTTTTTTGTATAAAGGTATGCAGCCCCTCCTGTCTATATTTTTTATTTTGCCAGCATATCTTTGAAATAAATTTATTCGCATTAGCTCCAACCAACACACGCTGACATGACATTTACATTATTTGTGTAAAATAGGAGTACTTGATCCTCCTGTTTTTTAGGCTGACAGTTAAATATTGCTGTCTTGCCAAATGGAAAATTCCTGTTGTGTACTTTGTCAACCCTGAAGGTAACTTATGTCTTCTACCTTGGCCCTAGGTAGGATAAGCTGATAAGATCCTCAGGACCATTTTTAGAGTAGGGTTGCTTCTGTGTCCTGGGCTCCTGTTCTCCCTTCATTTCTATTTTGAACGGTCTGCTTTTCCAACTCTTTGGAGCATCCTATTCTATTTTAAGATGCTTTCCTTCTAAGTTGTGGGTATCGTTGCCTTCCCTTTTTCACTGGAGTTTGTATTAAAAAACAAAACAAAACACCAAAAAACTTGCTGGTCTTTGCACTTCTTCTAGGACAGTTGAAACATTATTTCTGCTACTGCCTTCCAGACAGTTATCAATAGGGTACTTCTCTGATTAGTGTTCCTGACTTCCTATGCTATATGAAAGAGCAGGGGTTAATGGCAGCATTGTCAGTGGCAATGGAGACAGAGTGGCATTTGGTGGGGAGAAGATAAGGAGTTTGTTCATTCCTTTGAACAGTACATTTGAACTGATAGTCTAGCTTTCAAGAGGTTGGATAATTATGCAGTAGTGGGCAAATTAAAGATGTTAGAGCTGTAGTTTTGTGTACTACAAGCAAAGATTTTAAGTTATGCTTATATCTGAAAGGTAGAGAGGTAGTTAGCAATGACAAGTAGACTTCTTGATTCCTCAGGATGTCGGCGCTTAAGAGTGATAATTAAAACTGCAAATTCCTTCTTTCATCTTTAGTGGGATTGCTAAATGTTAAACTTGCTTGTAAAGGCTTTGTCATCTTTTCATCTAAGAAATTAAGTATGTGGTTTCCAGGATATGTAGCACTGAATATTTTCTTTTTAAAATGGCATGTCAGACGTTTGACATTTATACAAAGTATAAACTCCTCTCTAAAAGCATTATTAAAAGTTAAGATGTAGTGAAGCTTGAATGTTTGAAGAGGACCTGAGAATGCTGATGTAGAAATAGTTGCAATAATCCTAAGAACAGGTCCAAAGTGGAAGATTTATAAGGTAGAATGGTAATTCAAACAAATGGGCGTGTTGCAGTGGAGTTGAGAGGTTTGTTTTCAAATCAATACTCAAATCTTAAAACTGCAAGACAGTTATTTTCAGGTAAATTAAGGTCAATAAGTCATGAAAATGTGATGTTCTTTGAATGCAGTTCCAAATGTTGTGCTCCAGTGTATCGAGACAAGAAGTGGAAAGTCGCGTCTTTTTATTTTCTGCCCTATACATGGAAACGGCGCACAACTTCAGTCTCACTACCCCTCAAAAATTCCCTATTTGAGATTTTTTAAAGGCATAGGATAATGGGCAAATCTCACGTTAACAAAGCAATATGGGAACACTTAAAATGTAAACACTTATTGTATGCAGTAAATGAAGTAAAGAATGCTTACAACAGTCTGATAGCATTCTTGTAATTAGATCATTGACACTTTTTTTCCGTCCCAGATGTTTCCATTTGACAGAATCACTGTCCTAAAACAGATTAGCAACTTAATTGATCTTTCCTGCTACGCTGTTCTGTAACCCTTTATTCTAGTGGTTCCCAGTCTGTGGTACACGTACCTTGAGTAGTATGCAGACAGCCTGTCAGTGGTATGCATGACTTGCCCAGACCTTCCTTCCATGAGGGTGGGAGCGAGGTGCCATGTGGACACCACTCCAAACATATCCTATTGTGCCTTGCTCCCACCCTTGTGGGTGGAAGGGCCCAGCCCAGCCAGCACACAGCTTCCGAGTGGGACAACTGCTTCTGCTTCTACTGCTGCTGCCGCCCCCCCGGAGACCTACTCCACTTCCCCAGTCTTCTGCTGGGAGGGGCACAATCTCTGGTGGGCCATCTGCTAGGCAATACTGCCAGCATTCCCTGTGGGCACGTGCAGCTCTCACAGTTGCCAGGCATGGGAGGGAAGTCCCATGCTCTGGAGCCATCTGCCTTCCCTGCTGGGGCTGAGCAGCACAGGAGGGTACCCCTCTCCCCTGGAGAGTGGGGAAGGCAGCTGGCTCTAGCACTTTGGGCTTCCCTCCCTTGCCTGGCAAGTGCGGGGAGTGCTGGCAATACAGACTACCTGGTGGAGGATGTGCCCCTTGCTGCAATGTGCAATGCTGGCTGGAACCTCACCCCACTGGGCACCTGCACCCTGAGTGCCCCTGCCTGCTGCTGCACCATGGGAGGAGTGTGGGGGGTCCTCACACCCCACAAATCCAACACAGCCACACCCTCCCCCTGCAGCCCCCCACACATACACAGTCCCCAACATACCATTGCTCCCCTACACACAGTCAAACTCCCCCCGTACCCTATCATATGCCCCCACCCACCATAAGTGCTGGTGGTACTTAAGTTTGTATCCTTCTAAACTGGTGTTGTGCAATCTGTCAGAATTTGGGTATATCTTCTTTATACCATTTAGATTAATCAGACCAGGGCTGTCCAACTTCTAGGCAGTTGGGAGCTGCATGCTGCCCTCAAACCCTCTACCTGCTGTGCATACAGCTTAGCTTCCTTCTCCACTCTGTGTGCAAATCCAGCTTGTTTCCTGGCCACACATGCCAGGTGGGCAGCCTAGTCTGCAACATGGGCAGCCAGGCTCCCCCATGCTGTGTGCACACCACCCCAACCCCTCTCCAGGCCATGTACATTGATTGCACTGATAGTCTACCTGCAGCATGGAGCACGAACATCCTGTTCTATTTTTTGCCAGGCTTACAGTGAGTACAGCCTGGCACGCTCCTCTGCCACATGGATAGGTTGGCCCCTTCCCACTGCAGGCTTTTCCTGGGAAACCAGAAGCCAGAGGAAGGAGGGGTAGCCCTGAGATCTTGGTTGCCACCACCGCAGGAGTAATGGATGCAGTGGGGGAGCTGAGTAGGAGCCAGCAAGCCACATGTTAAAGTTAACTCCTTATGGGCCGCTTGCAGCCTGTGGGCTGCTAGTTGGACAGCCCTAGATCATAGGGAAAGAATACATATTTTGGGTTTTTTTTATTGCTTTGACGATTCAGATTTTGTAATAGCACTTGAATAAATTGTCACATTTCATTGGGTAAAGTTATATTTTATTTCAACCATTTAGTTTTTAGGTCACTCCATTCTGAGCCTACATACCTCCATAGACATGTGCGGGGCATGATTTTTTTTTTTTTCATACTGTTCATTTGTTTTCTGCCAACTGTAATCTGCCTACCAAATATTATGTTGTGCTGAATCTTGCAATGACATAGTATTTACATTTTGGCTTGCTGTAAATAAAGTGGTCCTTTAAGCCATATTTGAAATAAGTGAATTTACATTTTACATGATTTTTATCAGTTTGCTCTATGGCAATGATTTTTGTGCTGAATGAAGTGGTGTTCCTAGTTTTTCCAGAAGATAATTGAATAGTAATATTTTGGTCATACTAAAAGGTATGGAAAAAAACTTCTTCCTTACAGTGTTCTCTCATGTGATTTCTAAAAAGATGGGCCTTCTGTCATTCCCCTGAGGATCAGTTGAACTTAATATTTTTTAGTTCTCTTCTTTCAGGGCTTTTCCCCTACTTTTCTTTGGAACATACTAATTCCAAAGTCTTTCTTAAACTTAAATATTTTCTTAGTTTTGTTAGCCTGCCATCTTGGAATCCTCAACAGTTTTATACCATCCTTGTAGGGCCAAGGTGCTGAAAGCTAACTGCAGCAGTACTCATGTACTGCTGATCTCACCAGTGCCACAGATGTGCTATCGCCTTCCATTTCACCTTTATAAAATGTGTATGTGTAGTTCATAATCAGCTTTTTGATGCTTTGTTGCTATGGTAGCACAGAGAGGTCCCACCTCACCTTCATAAATGATATGATTGCAGCCAATCAGTCCCAAGGGTCATTCCAGGAAACAAGAAATCTTACTGTATATGTGTGCCTTTCTTTTGATCCTGTTTTGCTTTCTAATAATTCTGTCCCCGTTGCTGTCTGCATAACCTTTTAATTTGGTAGAGTTGGCTCCCTCCTCCAGTTCTTAATGAAGGACTTAGTAAGAATGAGCTGAGTGCTGATCCCTGCATGTTGCCACTTGTATTTGCTCCTTTTTTCACTATTTTAGTGAAATTTTTCAATATGTGAGTGCTCCTACCTAAGCCAATAAAAATCTATTTTCAAAGTGAGTTTTTGAGCTAAACTGACAAAAATTTTGACTGGAATCCAGGTTTCATCTATTGCTTTTCCTTCTAGTAATTTATATATGTATCTCATTTGGTTTTTATAAAATCAAATGAGATGGTTTGCCTGTTTCTCGTAACTTATCAAAATAATTGACAGTTGCTCAGCAAATGTATTAGCTGATTTCCTTAACGCTCCATATTATTGCAGCCTGCTTTTAAGATTGTATGTTCAGATTTTTCAAATGTTCTCTTGCCTATTTTGTTAATAAATAAGAGATGAGTTCTGGGTTTAAAATTAGGCTCCGAGTTCAGAAGGGAACTGTTTGAGAAGAAGAATTTCACATGATTGGTAGTTTTATTATTTCAAGGATGTCCTCGTTTTGGTATTGTCAGTTATTTTCTTGACAGGGAAAATAAGACACATCTTCAATTATTTGTTTGGTACCTAGCCACGTGGGTCACTGTAAACCAGTGGTCTCCAACCTTTTTAAGTAGGAGATCACCATTGGCATTTAAAAGCAACCCAAGATCTACCATGAGCTCCTTCCCCCCCAGTAGGTAAGTCTGTGGGGTGGGAAAAGTGTCGGGGCGGCAATCGAGGCAGAGGGAGAAAAAATGATTTGGGGGTGTGCCCCCCAGCAGGTAAGCCTTTGGGGGAAGAGGTGGGGGGAGGGGAAAGGGCCACTGGGGGGGCAGGGCATATTGAGGCACTGGGGGGGGGGGAGGCATGTGCTCCACAGGGCCTCTGTCCGGGTGTGCACAGTAGTGGGAGCCCCTCCACCCTCACCCCCTTGACCTTCCTGCCAGCCACCTGGCCTGGGTCCCACTCAACTTACCCCTGCTCCTGCCTCTGGCACCCTGTCCCTCACTGTGGGGGCCTTGATCTGGCCCCTGCCTCTTCCCTCCCCCATGGACTGACCTGCTGGGCTGGGGGTGGGGTGCGCACGTACATGCATGCGCATGCTCGACTCCCCACCCCAGCCTTGGATTGACTCTAATAGGCTCTGAATTGGTGACCACTGCTTTAAACTCATATACTTTCATAGTTGCTTGCTAGTAAAGCCTCTTTTTCCCTCCCATTGCTCCTTTCCTGCCCAGGCTTCAGAATACCAGTTAAAACCTTATTCCTTGCAATCTTTTCAACTAGCATTAACTTGTTCTGACTGTTTCCTCCTTTATCATTGTCTTATGAGCTCTGACTGAATCTGAATGCACTTGTTTCTAATTCCAGAAATATGCATACTTACCTTTTGGATATTAAAGCAGTCCTTGCTTTGACTGCTGCTTAGGTTCTGCATGTTTCTTATATAAATTTT
Organism: Alligator mississippiensis; assembly: GCF_030867095.1. Classification (NCBI taxonomy): domain Eukaryota; kingdom Metazoa; phylum Chordata; order Crocodylia; family Alligatoridae; genus Alligator; species Alligator mississippiensis. Next base: position 63,992,942 of record NC_081825.1, read on the forward strand.
AATTTGTTTGTAACAGAGGAAAAAAGTTCCTGCAAGGGAGAATACAGAGTATATAATATGGGGGATAAGAAGCACTGGATAAACAGCACTGAAATGGTGATGAACTTGAAGTACCATGAGCCTTGAGAAAACAAAGTGCAGAGGTTACTACAGTGCTTGGATTAGGGATGTAAAAGGTTAAACGGTCAAACAGAAATTATAGATTCATAGATGTAGGGTCGGAAGGGACCTAAGTAGATCTTCAAGTCTGATCCCCTGCCCTGGGCAGGAGAGAATACTGGGCTTATATAACCCCAGCTAGGTAATTGTCAAGTCTCCTCTTTAAGACCCCCAAGGTAGGAGCCAACACCACTTCCCTTGGAAGTTGGTTCCAGATCTTAGCTGCCCTGACTGAGATCCTAGTCTCTTCTAATGTCCAGCCTGAACCTACTCTCAAACAACTTATGGCCTTTATTCCTTGTTACTCTGGGAGGTGCTTGGGTGAACAGGGTCTCTCCCATTCACCACTGGTCCCCCCTGGTAAGTTTATAGACGGCCACCAGGTCCCCTCTCAGCCTTCTCTTGTGAAGGCTGAACAGGTTTAGGTCCTGTAGCCTCTCCTCATAGGGTCTGCCCTGCTGTCCCTGGATCATGCGAGTGGCCCTCCTCTGGACCCTCTTGATGCTGGCCACATCTCTCCTAAAGTGCGGTGCCCAGAACTGGATGCAGTACTCCAACTGTGGCCTGACCAGTGTCTCATAGAGGGGGAGGATCACCTGCTTGGCCCTGCTTATGATGCATCTGTGGGTGCATGACAAGGTGTGGTTGGCCTTACTGACTGCGTCCTCACATTGTCGGCCCATGTTCATTTTGGAATCGATAATGACTCCAAGATCTCTTTCTGCCACTGTGCGTTCGAGAAGGGAGTTCCCCAGGCTATAGTTATGTTCCTGGTTCTTACTGCCCAAGTGCAGTACCCTGCACTTGTCAGTATTGAATCTCATCCTATTCTCGTTCGTGCACCCCTGTAACCTGTCCAGGTCCAGCTGTATCCTGTCCCTCCCTTCTAACGTGTCCATCTCGCCCCAAATCTTGGTGTTGTCAATGAATTTGAGCAGGGTGCTTTTCACCCCCTCGTCCAAGTAGCTAATAAAGAGATTGAACAGTGTGGGCCCGAGGACTGAGCCCTGGGGGACACCAGTCCCACCTACCTCCAGGTCGAATATGACCCGTCCACCACCACTCTCTGGGTGCAGCCCCTCAGCCAATTTGTGACCCATCTGACCGTGTAGGCATCAATGCCACAGTCGCCTAGCTTTTTAATGAGAATGGGATGGGAGACAGTGTCAAAGGCCTTCCTAAAGTCCAGAAAGACTACGTCCACTGCGACACCTGCATGCAATGACTTTGTGACCTGATCGTAGAAGGCAATCAGGTTGGTCTGACAGGACCTGCCCCTAATGAACCCATCCTGGTTGCCCCTGAGCATCGTCCCTCCTGCTGGTCCTTCCCAGATGTGCTCCTGGATAATCTCAAAGAGCTTCCCCAGGATCAAAGTAAGACTAACAGGCCTATAGTTGCCCGGGTCTTCCCTTCTCCTTTTTTGAAAATGGGAACCACATTGGCCTTCTTCCAGTTGTCTGGCACCTGGCCAGAGCACCATGTGTGATAAATTATCGCCTGTGTGATAAATTATTGCCTTGCCTGTATTTTAACATTTATCCTGTTAAACATTTGCCTCCCAACTTGGTGCTGTCCACTGTTGGGGGAGTAGCTCCCACAGGGGCTGCTCTATAGGTGGCATGGATCTGTGCTGCAGTATTGCATGGCTGTTGCAGCAGGGAGGTATTTAGCACTTACTGGGGGGAGTGGAGCTGGGCAAAGTTGCACAGTGGAGCCAGCAGGACTTAAATAGAAGTGAGCATAGCAGCCGTGCTGCTATTAGGTGCCACAGGGGCAGGCTGCACAGAGCCAGGCACCCTCACCCCCATAGGACCAGAACAGCCACGCCATGCTAAGCTGGTGCCTCAAGCTGTGGTTACCTTGAGCCTTGGATGGCCCCTGGTTTCTGGCAGCTGCAGCTCAGCTTGAAGGAACCATGGTGGCTCTCCCAACTGACTGGCATGCGGCAGATGGACATGCCATGCGGGATTGCTCCACTGCTAGGAGCTGTGGCACCTGGGCAAGCCCTCAGCTAAATGGGATGAGTGCAGTGCCGACCCAGCTTTTGGCTGTATGTGGATGGGGAAGGGACCTGCTGCAGCAGCTGCATGATGCTGTAGCCCAGATCTGCACTACCTCCAGGTAGCACCTGCAGTTGCCACTCCCTTGATAATGGGGAGGACTGAAGTGGGCACTCTGCCAACCCTGCTGCCTGTGCTGCGGCTGCTAGTGCCACTGCCTGTTGCATACTCACTGTGTGGAGCCTGCTGCAGCCATGGGCTTCAGTCTCAGTCCTGCATATGAGCTGTGCCTCTAGCTCCCCATGCCAGCTTGCCTCTCTGCTGTGGGACCGATATAATTATGGAAGGTTAAAAGGGTAACTTTAAATGACATCTGCATCCCTGGCTTGGCTATGTGCAGTAAATACCATATTTACTCAAATCCAAGGTGTGTTTTCAACCCCCCCACCCCAACCCGTATTTGCCCAATAAACATGGAAGGGAGAAAAATCTGCCTCTTAGACTGGGATACTGCCCAGGGCAGGTGGCAGCTCGGCTTTGTTTTTTGCCCCAAAAGGCAAAGCCAGAGCTGAGCCAGCAACTTCCCTGGGCTAGGCTGACTCATGCAATGGGAGAGAGGGCACAAAGTGGGGTAAGTGTGGGGGAAGACCTTACAGCCTGATGCGCGGGGGAGAATTATAGTGTAAGCATGGCATAGGCTACATAGGTTGTCCTCCTGCCTCCTCCCCCTGCAGTGTTTACCTTCAGCTCTGGGGTGTGGGGCCTCTGCTGGCTGCCCCAGAGCCAGAATCAGACCTGCCTAGAAGGTAAAGGGAGGCAGGGGGCACAGACATTGCTATAGTAGGGGAAGAGGTGGCAGGCACAGGCATGGGGGTAGCAAGAGGTAGGGGAGGTTGGTGGCATCTGTGGTAGGCATGGGGATCAGGGGGCAGGGGGCAGAAGGGCATGTGGCCAGGGGGCAGGTAAAAGGCAGTTGTCAGGGAGGACAGATGGAACAGGAGCACGCACAGGCACAGGGTGCGGGGCAGTGGGACAGACATCTGGGAAAACAGGCACAGGTATAGGGTGGCAGGTTACAAGGGCAGTGGGGCAGGCACTGGCAGGGCAAGTGGTATGGGGACAGGCAACAGGGGCAGGGCTGGGACCGCAGGTAGGAGAGGCAAGGGGTGGGGGGATCTGACCATTATTCCCTGCTGCTGCTCTGGAGGCATGAATTTAGGACAGTTCTCCAAAATTAGATTTCAAACATGGAAAACTATAACAAAACTGATACATTTCCAGGTATAGAATCTAATTCTTGGGGGTTGTCTTGAATCCAGTTTTTTTTTGGATTGTGGTAAATATTGTATCTATTTACTGGAATAAACAATATATACATATTTGTAGATATCCTACAAAACAAAGGGCTAATTCCAATAAAGGCTTTAGGCACTTGTAAGGCAGCTGCAATTTACCTAACTTTTAGGCATCTGGTCCTAAGAGTGGACTAAAACTCATGCTTAATTATGGGGAAATTAATGTAAACAAACTAGGGAGCTAGGGCTGAAAGTGCTTAGCTGTGGTGTTATGCTCCCTTTTGTTTCCATTCCCTCTGGTCCCATGCATTTTACATTTCTTTCTGGACAGTGGTACGGCTTTTGTTTAGGGCATTCTCCTGGGAATTTGGGAGATATGCATTTGAGCTTCCTCAGAGTGAGAAGGGTGTTGAACTCAGGATTCTCACATCTTGGATCAGTCTGCAATAGGTAGAGCAGTTTTTAAAAAAATAATAAAATACAATAAGAGTGGGCATCACCCCCACCATTATTAACTTGTGTGTTGGTTTTTAATTAAGCCATTTTGTCTTTTTCGTGAGCGTTAATTTTGTTGTGTGTTAAGTGTCCTCTGAGCAGACCTGCTGGAACTAGCTCCTCAGGGAGAACTGGCATTGTTCTGCCTAGTTTCTGGATCCCAGTAGGACCCAGGTAGGACTTAGGTGCTTAGTTGCTCAAACTGGGGCAGTTTTAGGTAAGCACAGAAACAAGGATGCAGGTAACTAGTCACTTCAAGTACCTCTAAGGTTAGGCAGCAGTTGAGTAGGCATCTCAGTTTCTTCCTTGAAAGAAATTAGTAAAGTAGGGACCGAGCTACTTGCTAAAGGAGAACATGGGGTAGAATGTGCTGCTTTTGAAGAAGCACTTTTTAAAGGCTAGGGACAGACATTCAAAAAACCTGAACCTGAATTTATTCAATCTTTGCAAATTAGTGTAACCTGGCTAGGCTGAACTGGTTTGTAACTGCACAGACATCCCAGATATGCAGGCTAGAAGCTGGTGGGTGCTAGAGCAGCCCTCCCTTCCCTTCCATAGGATGGAGCTGAGGGGGGTGTGGCCAGACCCTGGCAGGGTGCTCTGATTAGCCCAGCAGGGAATTGATAACAGTGTTTATCACTTCATTAGCAAAACAACAGAGGGACATTACCAGCTACCTGTTGATTCTGCCTGTTGGTTTTACCTGTTGATTCAGCAGGGATGGTAGCCAGCATGTGGTCTTCTAGCTAATACACAGACACCTCTCTGCAAGGCAAAGGGAGGGGGGAATTCCTACTTAGCAGGGAGTGGTGAGGGGGAGCAGCCTGCAGTCTGTGCCGGAGCTACAGCCAGGGAGCAGAGAACCCCGCCCAGCTCAGAGAGCATGCTGGGATGCTGGGGGTGTCTGGTTTATCTTAAACCAGCAAGGGGTCTGGGACAGACATTGCATAAACTGGTTTGAACCAAATCAGCTAAGTCTGATACTACATTCAACCAGGTTTCTCTCAAATCCGTTTCTGATCACTTAAACAGGCTTATGTATATTGTCTGTCCCTAGCCTTTGGGATTTTTGTAAGGGGAACAAAAGGGGATTTATAAATGGCAAAGCAATGCCCTTTTTCTCCCTTCCTTTCACCTGTGGCATGATATGGGTATTGTTGTTACTTTGAGTTTTGTGTTTTGTAGTTATACATGAAGGCTTGAGGTGGTTGCCTGTGAATGCAGGGTACTGGACCCTTTTCTGTACTTAATTTCTATACAAAATAGAAAACTAGGGCTTAAAAACCAAAACATCGCCATCCTGCCCTCTTAAATACAACTAAAACACCTTTTTAAAATTAGAGTTGTTTATCTTTCTAAAATCCACGTGTTTCTAAGGAGCTTATTTTAATTAGTTTTTACTCTGGTCAGGAAGAGTACTTTTTGGTGGGGGGGTGTTCCCCTTTTAGTCTTTCTCCAGAAACACAACTCTGTTCCTTCTCCCCTCCCTCTCTCCCTCCCTTCCTCCCCCAGCAACTAGATGTCAGGACTACCAACAACTAGCTACAGGGAATTTGGGAAAGACATTAATGGAGTAGCATGACATTAAGTGTAATGTCTAACTTTTTAACTCATTTATAGCTACCGCTTTTTCTCTCTCTCATTTCTCTTACCTACCTGATGCAATTTCCAAAAGGTACTTAAGACTTTCAACAGCCATTTGTATTGTCATTCTGGTTCTAAATGTACTTTCTTGATATATGTATTTGGACAATGTAAACATTGTATACAAAGTAGTTCAGTCATCCTGGTGTCATAGGACTGATGCTGATAAGGTTGCTTCTTACCAGTTGCCAACCATTTTGTCTCAAACAGAACATTGGTTAATGGTAATAAGTTTTTATATATTCACTGATTAGCTTCCTATTGTACATTCCCCTTCTCTGCCCGTTACTGACCAAATTCTGCCATTTCTTATGCTGAAGAATACTTTGCTTCACAAGTACTGTCATATTACCCTCTTTAGTAGTAAGAGGGCAGATTCTGACCCTACATGAGAAATCATGTGTGGATCTTCTTTTCTGCAAGCTGATTTCAGTTTGAGGAATGAACATTTGTGAAATATGCTGTTCCTGATTATGCCTGTAGATGGGTGAAATAACTACATTAAAGGCAGAACACAATAACTTAAAAATATCTTCATTTTAAGTTACTCTAATTCAGTCATATGCTGAAATATTCAACAGCATAATCAACATCAAAATAAGTATTCCAGATGAATGAATTTTATTTACCATTAGATCATGAGTAATTCTACTAAATCGAAATGAAAACTGAAATCTTGGTTTAAAGAAAATATTTTCAAAATAATATTGTAGAATCCTTTCTGTTTTTTAAAGAAAATGTCTATTTATTTCTTAGAAACGTAATATAATCTTACATATCCTTTCCATTTTTCTACTAGATTTAAATGATTAGATGATTTAAAAGGTAACACAATTAGTTAATCATACCATTCCACTTTAAGGGTGGGGTTTTCTAAAGTACTAAGTGACTTGGAGTGTAAGTACTAAGGAAAATTTGATAGTTGTGCTATCTGAAAAGTTTAATGAATAACATATCTATAAAGGATGCACTTCAGAGTGCTCCAGGCATAGTTGAGGTAGCTCTTAGTTTGGTGGCCACTTTCATATACATGAGTCTGTTAGTTTTCGTATGTTGAACAGAGTTAAATATCCTAAGACTTCTGTTGATACATCACGTTCTGTCCTTCTTACTGTTTTCATCTGTTCAGGAGGAATTTAAAAAAAATGTTTCCACATTCAGCTGATGGTCATCTGTCCTTCAAACTTAACTATAATCTGTACCCAGCCTTCTGTTCCTTTTCAAGCATCTTTTTTTTTATGACAGGCTGACACATCTAGAAGTTTGTTCACTTTTTCTGTTACAAAGTTCCTGAAGAGTTTTCAGGGAAGGCTCTTTCTTATCTTAAAAAGGTGCAGGCTTGGGATATTCTGCATGCCTTGTCCAGCCTCTATCATTTTGTCTCTTCCTTATCCACTGAAGACTGACTTCAAGTTACTGATCTATAGGATGCACATTTTTGTATCTCAGGTGGTCCTACCTAAAATAGGATGTCTGTTCTCCCACAAAAAACTGTAAATGCTACAATGTCCTTCCATTACTTGCTTATGGCACCTGGAGTATTCACAAAGTGCCTTTCAACACATGGTGATTTAAAAGATGGTGGTGGGGAGGGGAGGAGGAGGTGGTCCTGGTCCTGGTTCCCAACCTGGTGGCCTTTAAATGCATATATGCTGCCCAACTCTCCCTGGCCCTGCTTCCTTGCAGCTCTGGCATTAAATCACTTTGTGTGCAGTCCATCTGGGCTGTATACGTGGCAGTTTAAAAGCTGGGAGATTCACTATTGACAGCCTGCCTCTTAAGCAGGATAGAGGACAAGCTGTCAAGTAATGGGCTCCCCTTAGGGCGGGGTGGCTCAGGAAGCAGACATCTACTGCTTCCTGGTTAGAGAGTTTTTCTGTGTAGCTTTGCAGCCAGGGGGCTGGAAGGCATGTACCCTCTAGCTGAGGGCTTATTTTTCTAGTAGTAAGAAGTTCTCAGAATTTTAGAGAAAATTTTACTGGTAGAAAGGCAGAAAATTGCTTTGGGTAAATCTGGCATCTTTTATTTAATCAACTCAAATGATTGGAAAAAGTTCTTCTTTGCAAGCTTTTGCCAGGTTAAGGAAGCATCTGCAGTTGGTCTGTGCTCAATAAGCTCCTGTCTGTTGGCTGTGTGTGGTTCTCTGAAGGGTCCAATCCGACTAACAGGGATCAGACTCCTTATAAAAGGCAGTGGGAATGTCTTTAAGGGAGAGTTCTCCTTGTTTATGCCTCTTTCATACAATAGCTTTGTTAGAGTACTTAGTGTAATTTCTTCCTGCCTCAGGATGGAAACTGCCTCTTAGAAAAGTACCCTTACCACCAGTCTGTCGGCTAGGTCAGGTGGGGACACTTTCCATCCCTCAGAAGCTGTTGCACTGTGCAGCAAAAAAATGCAAGTCAGTGGGTGTTGAAATATAATCTGTTAGACTAGATTTCTATTTTGCACCATTTGGGGACAAGGATGGTGCTTGCTTAGCTTCCATGGATGGGAATGTGCAAAGGTCAGTTAGACATTAAGGTTATTTGTTTTCAGAAGGATCTTTGCGCGTTTACTGTTTCCATTTACCTTTTATCTTTCTCAAAGTTCAAATTATATGATTTATGAGAGGAGGCAGTGGAAGGATGTGAAGCCATGGGACATTTGGAGGAAGGAGAATAGGAGGAGGAGAAGATATGAGAATGTCACTGCTATTAGGAAGGTTTCACTGGTCCAAGCTGACCTGTTGTAGTAGGTTAAAGTCATATATGTGCAGAGGTCACCTGGAAGAACTTTAACCAAGAATGTTTTTGATGATGGCTAACTCCAGTAGACAGGCCATTCGTTCTGCTCATTAGCTACTGACTAATATCAAAATTCTCAAATGAACCTAATGTTAAGTAATGCTTAAAAACCTAGATACAGCTTTAGAGCTAAGAAGTATATAGAGGACAGGAAATGAACACACCAGATTTGTCTTTGATATTCAGCTTGAATCCAGCAAATACGTGAATTAGTATTAGTGTAATTGAAAATTACCCTGTTTTGTTTTGTTTTTTTTACCTGAATTCTGAATATTCAATGTGGAAAACACCTCTTGCAATGCTAAATATCTTCCATCAATGTGAATAGAACAGAGACAAAATGAGGTTACGAAGCTCAACTGTATGGTTTCATTTATACATTTTTTTTTAATAATTATTTTACACTTGGAATCCAAGTAAACCATTAGAACCTTTTGCAAAAATAAGGAAAAATAAAACAAAACAGTCCCTTCAAGTTGAATTGTGATCCTTGTGTTATGGTGTTAGTTCATTGGCATCTGCTTCAGATGGTTCAGAAAACTTACTGTTTCCATTTCTGTCAAGCTGACACGTTTTAGTTGTAGCAACTTCAAGTTCTTGTTTTTTAAAAAGAAATGAATGCAGTGTGCTCTCATGCAGAACTCATGCTTACTTGGCTGTGAGAGAGTAAATTACAAGTTCATTAGCTGATGCAGCAGCTTTGTTTTTCAAAGTAATTAGGACTCTGTGCTGATTTTTCTCCAAGGGAGTGAAAATTGAACTTTATCTTAAAATTAAATGGACTGTTTTGATAATAAAAATTGGTTTCCTTGATCCATCTTTATATAGGCATGGTAACCATGAAAATGGGAAAAGAATCTACTTTACGCTATACTCCTATACCAAGAAGCATTTTTTAACTATTTGGTTCTTTGTAGTTAGGCACTTTACATAAAATTTAAAACGTGAAGACTTTTAACTGAAATGGACAAAATGATAGCTTTACTAGTAAAGTGAAATTAAATTTTAAGACTTCATGAACATTTTCAAAAAGCACTAGCATTAAATGAAGTCTTGATATAACAATCTATACATAAACTTCATTTTTCTAACTTTAATCACAAATTTCTTCTTGAGAACTCCTGTTAGTGTTTACTGAATAATTTCTTTCTTTCTTTATTCCTTAATTTGGTTTTCAGTTAAATCTTTTGGTTACTGGCTTTTGAGGTGGTATGCAAACACTGCCTCACTTCAGTGCACTTCTTTCTTTGCTCAACACACAGAATAAGTAGGATTGTGTTTTTGTGAGTAAAATACAACTACATCTTTATTTCTAAGTGAGTTATACAAAGATGAAAAAGAGAACAAGGTTTCCTTAAAATTTCCAGATATTATTCTGCTAACTCCCAGAGTAATTACTATAAAACTAGGAAGATTAAGGATCTAGTCCATTGCTGAGATTGCCTACTCCTATTGGTCCTTAGAGGCCATTTATTAGCCTTAGCACCTTATTGTGGCCTTTGGCATGTAATGCATGAATTAACAGAGAAGCTAGCATTCTGACCGCTAGTGGGAATTTGTGTTCTGTTCCCCTCTTAATGCAAGGATAACTGTGATCATGCAAAAACAGCATCCAGATGGATGATGGCAATCCCATGAAGTTCACTTAAACAATAAGATGGCCAAGAGAAGTGTGACCTAATATAATAAAAACATTTTGAGGGAGTAAATGGTGAAGATGCTGAGCAAGCATTTAGGTAATAACATGAAATTGAGATGGAGAATGTAGATAGAATATTTCAGGTGAGCAAGGAAGATGTGTTTCTGGTTGTTTTGGGTTTTTTTTCTGTTTGTTTGTGTTGCCCCTTCCCCCATCAACGCTTACGTAAACAGTCAAAAAGCCTAAGGCTGAATTGATTCAATCTTTGCAGGTTAGTTTAAGCAAGTGGGCAATTATTTTGGGTGGAAGGCCACTTAGCAACTGTTGGTGAGGTGTCGAGGACGGCAAGAGTAGCCCTGCCCCTTGGCAGGTGCCCCAACTTCTGGTCACCATCTTGTGACTGGAAGTCCTGCCCCCTGCCCCTTTAACTTTTTCCACCTGGTAGTCTCTCCCCTTGCCCAGGAAGTACTCCTTTTGGGGCGGGGGGCAGTTTGCCTGTATATTGTGTGTGGAGTGGTAGGGGGGGTGTGTGTGTGGCTGGGGGGATGTGTGGGGTGTGGGTGTATGTGTGGGTGTGGTTGAGGTGTGGGGTGTATGGGACTTCTGTGTGTGTGGGTATGATGTGGGTGGGGTGTGTTTGGAGCATCGTGGATGTTTGTGGGGTGTATGGGACTGTTGGATGTGTGTGTAGGTATGATGGGTGGGGTTTGTGAGGGGTATGGGTGCATGTGGGGGGTGTGCTTGAGGTGTGTGGGGGTGTCTGCATATGTGGGGTATGGGTATGGTGGGGGTCACTGTGTGTGTGTGTGTGGGATGTGTATAGTGGGGTGTGTGGGACAGTGTTGGGTGTGTGTGTGGGTATGCAGGGGGGTTGGGAGTGTGAGGGTGTAGGTGGTTGTGTGGAGTGTGGGTGGGTTAGCTGTGTGCATGTGGGGGCTTCCCCCCGCCTGCTCTTTGAGATGTGGCTGAGTCCAGCCCCTCCGTGGGCAGGGGAAGGGGTTCAGTGCTGCCTGTCTGGCTTCAGCACTCTGCAGAGGGCAGGAAAGCAGTTGCCGCAGCTGGAAGCAACAGAAGCCCCTGCAAGAGGGGTTGGGGGACAGGGAGCCGAGCCTGGCAGCATCAGCTCTCTTGGTCTCTGTCCCACACCTGCCTGGTGGGGTTGCAGTCGAACCTGTGCTGGCTCCTGCTGCTGTTGTTTTTCTCAACTGCCTGCCCGGTGGGGCTGCACTGAGTGCATGCTGATTCCTGCTGCTGCTTCCCCCCTCCTGTCTGTCCCTGCCTGCCTGCCAGGGCTTTATGAGTAGTTGAGTTTTTTCACCCTCTGCTCCCTCCATCCACACATGCTTCCCTGCTCTGCACGAGCAGGACCAGAGTGAGCTGCCTGCAGAGCTCACCCACGCTCCCCTCAATGCTTTAGTTTACCCTCCCTATGTGCTGCCCAGAGCCCACCCCTGTCTAAGCTGTATAGATTGAACTGATAAGAAAGTAGACATTCACTTTTGATTCTGGAAATGCAGCCATTGTGAGATGGTTGGTTTTGTTTGTGCAGTTCAGAGCATGCCAAATGGGACTTTCCCCCTAAGCTTTCTTTACAGAGATGATCTGTGCAAACCTCTCTTCTGAAGCCTTTCCACTCCTGCCTTATGGTGGACTGTCTTTTCTCTCGAGTAGGTCATCTTGCCAAGATCATCCTGGGAATGCATAGAGGATACTTACTACTGTGTTGGACCTTATTAGTGGGCAGTGTGTTTAAAGCAACAGTATAATAAGCCTGTTGTTATGCTACAGTCAAGGTCTTCTGTCTTGCCTCCAAAAAAGCTGCCAAAGTATTGGTAAAGTATACTGAAACAATTACCACATTTACTTGAATATGCCAACTCTGAATATAAGATGACCCCCAATAATTAGATTCTATATATGGAACATTTCTAAATTTGTTGTAATTTTTCAGTTATTGGAGGTTTGCCTCAATTTTTCCCCTCCCACTGCTACAGCATAGAAAATACATTGGGGGGGGGAGGTGTGGGGGGTCAGGTAGTCCCCTTACCTGCTGGCCCTGCAACTTCTTCCCCTTGCAGCTCCTTCCCCCTCTCCTTACTTCAGACCCTGCTGTCCCTGAGCAAATGGAATTGAGGAACAAATTTGAAAACACTGAAGTTGAAACATACCTGTAGTAATTTGCAAAGATTTAGTTCATCCAGAATTGATGGATTTTTACCTTTTTTGAAACTGGAGCAAGTTTTACCTCTAGAATTCTATAAACTTTTGTACCATACTTTTGTACCTACTTATATATAGTACAAACTATGCATGATATTAATTTAAAGCCAAAAGGCTCATGGTGTACCGTATAATTCATTGGCTTGGGCCCTAGTAGAGTCAACATCTCAAGCCATAGTGACCCCAGCTGAGCACTGCACTCATTGACCTTAGTCTAAGTGAACTGCTAGTGTTATATGTATTAAAATCCTGAGATAAGACAATCTTTTTAATTATTGAGACTGATACTGTCAACTTTGTTTCTTTTTACTACACATTTTCCTACCTAAATTTACACATCATTATGATTACAATGTTTAATACAAATTAAAATTATTTTTTAAATGCTGAGTACTGAGACTCCATTGAAAAGATTAAATACCTAGGACCTATTTAAAGGACCTAGCGAGGATTGGTAACAGCAACTGAAATTGAATGTCATTAGCAGATTTTCTGTTCTCCATGGAAAATGCAGTAAAACCCAAATGTTCTTGTCCTTAAAATGAGAACCAAGATTTCATCCTTTAAAGGACATGCGTGGGGCTTGGGGCTGGAATGTGTGACTGCAGGGAGAGTGAGATGGAGCCATGAGTGGCTCATTCAGGGGGCGAGTGGAGCCTGGCTCCTTGCTGTTGCACACATTCCCAGGGGAGGATGGGGGGCACATGCTGCCCAAATTTGTGTGTGGGGTGAGGGCAGGCTGCCCGCTGCAGGCTTGGGCTCCCCACCCTACTGCCCTCTCTTTGGGGCTTCTGTGGCCCAGTGGGTAGGACCCAGCATGGCAGGGCAGAGTGGGGCTGGGCAGGAAAGCTTGGTGCCACTGAGAGGCAAGAGAGATCTAACTGTAGTTGTATACCACAGACCACCAAACCAGGGTGAGAAACTTGATCTAGAGTTCACCCGAGAACTAACAGAGCCTGCCCAGGCACAGGACATGGGCATCATGGGCGACTTCAATTATCCAGAAATTTCTTGGGAGGAACACTCAGCCAAGTCGGATCGGTCACCTTCCTTCCTGACTTGCATCAAAGAGCTTTTTCTGACTCGGGAGGTGCATGGGCCAATCAGAGGTAATGCTCTTCTAGACTTGATCCTGGCCAAAGGAGATGACCTGGTGACTGACTTAAACATAGAGGGCAGCCTGAGTGATAGCGACTGTGAAACCATTGCGTTCATGGTTTGTCGCAAGGCAAATTGGATAGCAGGCTTGAAGTTTTGGACTTCAAGAGTGCAAACTTCAACCAGCTCAGGTCATTTGTAGGAAATGTGCTGCAGGACCAGGGACTGAAGGCGAAAGGAGTGCATGAAGAGTGACCATTCCTAAAGGACACGATTGTTGAAGCAGAAAGGAAGTCCATTCCCATGCAAAGGAGATGTAGCAAAAGGGCTTGGGGAACCCTTTTGGCTAAACAGGGAAATCATGTTTCTCTTAACAAAGAAGAAAGAGGTGAACAGTCAATGGAAGCTAGGGACAGCCCCCAAGGAAGACTATATAGTAATGGTCCGCACTTGTAGGGATCAGATTAGAAAAGCTAAAGTGGCGTCTGAACTAAAATTAGCAACAGGAATTGAGGACAACAAGAAGTCCTTCTTTAGGTATATAGAGAACAGGAGGAAAATGAATAGGAGTGTGGGGCCACTGCTCAACAACTCAGGACAGCTAGTCACAGGCACTCGGGAGAAAACTGAACTCCTGAATGACTACTTTGCTTTGGTCTTTCACTGTGTCAAGAGGAAAATCACGCCAGCTAGGGTACAGAATGAGCAGGGTTCAAATGACCGCCTTCCTACTATTGCCATAGAACTGGTGTGTAATCAGTTAAAGAAACTGAACATATACAAGTCAGCAGGGCCAGATGAACTTCATCCAAGAGTGCTGATGGAGCCGGCTGAAGTAATTGTGGAACTCCTGGCAAATCTCTTCTAAAACTCATGGTGCTCTGGGGAGGTCCCCAAGGACTGAAAGAGGGCCAGTGTTGTACCCATCTTCAAGAAGGAGAGGATGGAGGATGCAAGTAACTATAGGTCAATTAGCCTAACTTCTGTCCCAGGGAAAATCCTTTGAAAAACTCATTAAGGAGACTACGTGCGATAGGCTTGCAGAAGGTAGGGTTCTGAACGACAGCCATCATGGCTTCATTGCAGGCAGGTCTAGTCTTATCAACCTCATCTCCTAGTATGACTAGGTGACTCGCCACTTGGATAAGTGAAAGGAGGTTGATATTATACACGGTGACTTCCAAATCCTGTCATTCTGGTATCCTACAATGTTATTGTGAGAAAATTGGAAGGCGATGGGCTTAACTGTGAGACGGTCAAGTGGGTAAAAAGCTGACTGCGGTGTAGGTGTAGGATCCAGAGAGTTCTAATGAACTCAGATGACACGGATCTGTGTCATCTTGGTGGGAAGTGACCAGTGGTGTCCCACAGGGGTCAGTGCTTGGTTCAGTGCTATTTAACATTTTCATCAATGATTTAGATGTGGGTGTGAAGAGCTCACTGGCAAAATTTGCGGATAACGCCAAGTTATGGGGAAGTGTAATCACGCTTGAAGATAGGCTGCAGATACAGGCAGACCTAGACAGGCTTGCAAGTTGGGCGGACCAGAACCAGATGAAGTTCAACGTTGAGAAATGTAAAATGCTCCACCTGGGGACGAACAATCCCCTGCACACCTACAGGCTTGGCCATGCCAATCTGACCAGCACTATGAATGAAAGGGAACTTAGGATAATAATAGACCACAGCATGAACATGAGCTGGGAGTACAATGCTGCAGCCAGCAGGGCTAACAATACCCTGGTATGCATCAATTGATACATTTACAGCAAAACAAAAAAGTGATTCTGTCCCAGGAGACTGGACCTAATGATCTTCCTAGGTCCCTTCTAGCCTTACAACCTATGAATTGATCCAGGTCCCTAGCCCTGTGGCCCTGGCAGCTGGGGGTCTCCTCCAGCAGGGGTGTGGGGCAGGGGGCTGCGGGTGGGGAGTGAGGGGTACTGGAGGGCGGGCTTTGGCTTGGGAGTGAGGGTCAATGGCACGGGCAGGGCACCAGCATATCAGGGCTGCTCAGTGCCACAAAGCAGTGGAGGGACAGCTGCAGCTGGACCTACATCCTGATGAGCAAAGTAGGCAGGGGGAGCTCTGATTTTTCCATGGTAAAAAACCCAAAATCAAATGCCAGAATTTTATAGGTATTTAAAATGTATTTTATTATAGTGAGGGAGAGAGAGGGAAGTATGTATGTATATGTGACATTTCATTTTAATCATGTAAAAATGCAGATTTATTTTTTAAATCGGAGAATTAATACAAGAAAACCAGGATCCTGGTCATTAAGAAAACTGAGATAAAAGCACTCTTTTGTGGATAAGGAAAGAGAAGAGCCAATAACACTGGCCAGATGGTGGCTATTGTTAAACCTGTCTGCACTGTTGTCTTGTGGAACAGTTGAACAAAAATAAGGCTTAATATATTCAAGGCTGTTTCAACCCTTGTCTGTATTTAGCTTTTTGGAAATTGTTTCTAACAAAGTTTACTGGTTTAAGGGTACAGAGTCTCCTAATTAAAAAGCAGGGAGGTTACCAGATGATTTGAACTGCTGTAGTATAACAAGTGGGGTTTTTGCAAACTGAACTATGTTTAAAGGTTTGTCTATTCCTGTTAAAGATAACTGACGTTGCTGTTTGCTTTGGGAATATATTTTGTAAGATGTGTGGATTTTCTCATGTTATGTATGCATGCACACATGCACACACATTGAGTTTATATAATTTTCTCTTGGTGG
The DNA here is from genome assembly GCF_030867095.1 of Alligator mississippiensis. Taxonomy (NCBI): domain Eukaryota; kingdom Metazoa; phylum Chordata; order Crocodylia; family Alligatoridae; genus Alligator; species Alligator mississippiensis. Next base: position 64,009,009 of record NC_081825.1, read on the forward strand.
GGAAACTGATTTACTGCCAATACTGTTGTTAATCAGAAGACCTGCAATATGAAACCTTGATCAGCCTTGCTCTACCAATTTCTTATCACTTTTCAGTCAGTAGAGGTATATGTGGGCAGTGATGGAACGTGGGGAGGCAGCAGCTGCTGTTTTTGCACCTCTGCCCCTAAGTTGTCACCTGGGGCTAGTGCCTTGGTCACCTCCTTTTAGTTCTTCTACTTCCAGTAAGACTTCTGTTAATGCTTGGTAAAATATTGTTTGGTTTTATGTCACTATGTGGGAAGAGCATAGCATATGAGTTGTATGCTGCTCTATGATTACATACTTTAGACCATTTGCGTGTATGCTTTAGCATGCTTGTCTTGACCCGTAATATATTACACATTGTGGGATAATTTAAATAATCCACTTCATAAGTCTGACTATAAATTATTTCAAATTTGGTTCTTAACAAATTACAGCAACAAGCATCAAAGCTTACCCATTTTTTCTGATAAATGATAGCATGTCCAATACCTGCGAGTAGAACTTATGAATTCAATGCACTTTTAAAGCACACTGCTTTAACAGTTTTTTTAATTTGGAGAAGGACTTCGTTCAAAGAACATACGTTGCTCTAAGAAGGCTTCTCTCCACCTTCCTCCCCCCCTACCAGCCAACAGTGCTTCATGCAGAATGTGTGTTGTCAGTCTTGTCTGGGCTGTGCTTTCTCTGCCAATTTTGAGGCTGCATTCAAGAAGAGCAAGCTCAAGCTGATTGAAACGCGGAACTTTTGCTTTGTGAAAAATTTTTGACATATTGAAAATGTTTGTCTCAAGGTAGAACACAACTAAAAAAATTCCTAAGGAAAAAAATTTCCAACTTGCTTGTCTGAAACCCCTCCCCCCCCCCCAAAACAAACACATTTTTTTCTGTTGTTTTTTTTCCTCCAAAAGCAAAATTGTCAGCTCCTTCTGACTCCTGGGGACTTTTTGCTGTGTACCACCTGTATACAGGACTCAGGAGAAAATGCATGAGCCTTTTCAGCTGCTGAACATTCCAAGTAATTGATCCTAAGAGAAAATTCTTAGATGCTAAGTATCTGCTGACAACTGAGTTACCCTTCTGTCAAGTCCTCCCCAAATTTCAAACGGTGTACTTTCACTCAGGCTGCTGAAAAAGGAAGCCTGCCCTGCATACTAGAGGAGTGAAAGTAGAATGGAGATGATGACATTTTAGGAGAAAGGGGCACAGACTTCCCAAGAGATTTGTGCTGGGTTTTTTTTGGCAGACTTTCTCCTAGTCACAGTCATCCAGAGAGAGTTACGAGAACAGGTTAGTTGGAATCTTTAGCACTCTACCTACTCCTTCATTTGCCCTTTTTACATCTCTTCAGTGCGCAGCAGAAGCAAAGAAGAATCTGAACAAAACAGCAGCAACCTCCTTCCTCCAAATCTTGATGACATATTTTCCCCTCATCCTGGTATTTTGTTTTTCAAAGGTTAAATCAGTTTTTTGTGTTTTCTTTGAAAACACAAAAGCTGAAATAGAGCACATAGCTGTGCCATTTTTAAAGTTGTTTTATGTGATTGATTGATTTTTAAAAGGAGATTTGTATCTTTTTTTTTTTTAATAAAATCAATCTTTTAAGTGTCAAAACCAGAATGGAAAATGAACTTTGAGCACTAATGACATTTTTTATGGTGGTTTGAAAAATTGATAAAGAAAGAATGAAAGTCCTGTGGCCACATGCACATGTCAGTTATCAGGGAGAGCTACTGCTCTCCCAGGAGAAATCATGCATATACTAATGTTCAGGATCTTTCTTATAGAGCAAAAATGGCTTCACCAGGAATAAAATAACCTGGGAACAACCAGGGTTAAATCAAAGGTGAGTTTCTCTTGGGAGAGTGAATGTCTGTACATGTTCTTTTCTGAGAGAAGCCTCCAGTTCTCCAGCATCCCAGAGTGCTTTTCTCCTACTCCCTTTCCTAGGCAACACTGTATTGCACATTGGACTCTGCTTCTCCAGGTGAACAATATCAGCAGCTTACGTCCTCTTCACAATCCTCACATTGTGCTACAGGCTGATTCTGAGCAGTCTGGCTCAGTCATTTGGGGTTGCCCTGTACACTGTTGCTATCTGTCTCCAGGCAGATTGAGGGAGCCTGTGGAGCACGCTGAGATGTGTAGAGAGGGGACTGCTGGCTGCACCTGCACAGTGTCAGCACTGCAAGCTCCCTGCTCTTTAAGGGCTGAGTATTTGAATGTCTGTTTAGGCATCCCCAGGTCATTCTTTTTCTACCAAGAAAAACTTGGGAAAATTCTCTGAGATCATTTGAATGTGTATACACAGACAGTAACTTCCCAACTATTTCCCACAGAATTATCTCACTTATCATTGTAATCCAAAATGCTTTCTGGAATCTGTCGGGTCACCTTCATCATCACATATTAATCCCCATAATCTGATTATACATGGGGAATATGCTCTGGTAAGGCCAGCAGGTTGTATGGTAAGGGTGAACCTGACACATTTTACTTGTGCTTGTTGTCTTCCTTTCAAGAGGAAGGGAGAGCAATCTCCAGAGTCTAGGGGACAGTTCCCTGATCTAGGAAACAGAAAATCTATTCTATTAATTCAAATTTTACCCCTTCTACCATTCTTCACAATACAATTATGTTACCCTTGTTGATTAAATTTATGAACTCCAACTTTCACAGCACTTGGGGAAGAGGAGGTATATTCTCCTTCCGTGCTTCTTCCCCCCACAACAGCAGAAGCTTATCCAAGCCTATGCAAAAGCTTATACAGACATTTGGTTGGGATGGGAAGTCAGAGGGATTCAGCCCTGAGCCAAGGGCAAGACTAGGTGACCTTGTGAGGTCCCTTCCAGACCTATTTTCCTATGACTTTAAGGTCACCACAGGTCAAGAATGCTAGTCTCTAATATAACATAATATATCCCAATTCTGTCCAGTGCACCATGCTGCTTTGTTGCATTATTTCTAAACACTTTTTTTTTCTCCCAGAGCCAGAAATAGAGTCTACAATTACTGATGATTAATATTCTATAGCTGACAGTTGCATAACCCACTAGGAAAATGTTTTGTACTCTCCAATTGCTAGCCTACAAAGGAGTTAGCAATTAGTTATGTTGCGTAAATAGCATCTATTCTAGAGATCTGAAGGTCAGGAGTTCAAACCTTCCTGCTGATATACTTGGAGTAGAATATTATAGTTGCATGCTATTTATGTTGGCATTGGAATTATGCCCCAGATACCTTGTTCCGGGCAGACCCAAACCCTCAGACTGACCACAACTTCTCCATTCAATAATAGGCAAATTTTACTGATACACAGCGATAGCAGATAAGAATAATGCAGGAAAGGCAAATAGTTCCATATCTACCAGTCCTAAAGCTGTCACAAAGGGAAGGTACGTCTGGCCAGTATGTGAGCTTTACCCTGAGGTTCCGTCTTGAATGTCATTTGTCAGGAGCCTGGAGGTCGAGGGCTGAGCCACTCTTCTTCTTCCCCCCTCCTCCTCCTCCCCCGCGCAGTGGGGTGGATGAGACAGACTGGTGCTATGCCCTCTGTCCATGGTGGCCTCGGGTTCCCCACTCAAGGACCCCTTGCTGCTCTGAAATCCCTCCCTTTGCATCTTTTTTTTCCTCTGATGACACTTCATTTCTAGGCACTGCCGATTGGTTTTCCTGTGGTCATCATACTATCCCCATTCTTCGGGCTAATCTTGTTATATTTAGTTAAATGTTAATGTAAATGGGAAATAAAATAAAACTAGACAAAGAATATACTGAGGTTGGTATATTTGGGTATTTCACAGAATCATAGAATTAGGGTCGGAAGGGACCTTGCAGATCTTCAGGTCCCTCCCCCTGCCTGGGCAGGAAGAAAACTGGGCTCAGGTAGGTACCAGCCAGGTAGGCATCAAGCTGCTTCTTAAAGACCCCCAGGGTAGGAGCCAGCACCACTTCCCTTGGAAGTTGGTTCCAGATCCTAGCCGCCCTAACTGTGAAGTAGTTCTTATGGATGTCTAATCTAAACCTACTCTCCAACAACTTGTGGCCGTTATTCCTTGTTATCCCGGGGGGCGCTAGGGGAAGCAAGGTCTCCCCCAAACCCTTCTGGTCCCCCCTAGTGAGTTTATAGACGGTCACCAGGTCCCCCCTCAGCCTTCTCTTGTGAAGGCTGAACAAGTTCAGGTCCCATAACCTCTCGTTGTAGGGTCTGCCCTGCAGTCCCTGGATCAAGCAGGTAGCCCTTCTCTGGACCCTCTCAATGTTGTCCACATCCCTCTTGAAGTGGGGTGCCCAGAACTGGACACAGTACTCCAGCTGCGGTCTGACCAGTGTTGCGTAGAGGGGGAGGATCACCTCCTTGGACCTACTTGAGATGCACCTGTGGATGCACGATAAGGTCCGGGTAGCCCTGCCGACCGTGACCTCGCATTGTCGGCCCATATTCATCTTGGAGTCAGTGATGACTCCAAGATCCCTTTTTGCCTCCGTGCTCTCAAGAAGGGAGTTTCCCATCTTATAAGTGTGCTGCTGGTTACTACTGCCCAAGTGCAGCACCCTGCACTTGTCCGTATTGAAACACATCCTGTTTTTGTTAGCCCACCCCTGCAACCTATCCAGTTCTTTCTGCAGTCTCTCCCTCCCTGCTAACGTGCCCACCTCTCCCCATATTTTGGTATCATCAGCAAATTTGAACAGGTTGCTTTTCACCCCGTCGTCCAAATTGCTGATAAAGAAATTGAACAGTGCGGGCCCAAGGACTGAGCCCTGGGGGACTCCGCTGCTCACTTCCCCCTGGGTCGAATATGACCCATCCACCACCACCCTCTGAGTACAGCCCTTCAGCCAATTCGCAATCCATCTGACCATGTAGGCATCGATGCCACAGTCACCTAGTTTTTTAATGAGGATGGGGTGGTCGACGGTGTCAAAGGCCTTGCTGAAGTCCAGAAAGACTACATCCATGGCGACACCTGCATCCAATGCTTTTGTGACCTGATCGTAAAAGGCAATCAGGTTGGTCTGACATGACCTGCCCTTAATGAAACCGTTTACCCCGTATTTACAGTGGTGCAGTTATGGGACTTGTCTCATTTCCAGGCAGGTGCCTGATTCTCTTTCTTCAGGCAGGTGCAGATTCTTTTCTTCCTGATTCCAGAAGTTATCTACTGCTGTGATTGTGTGCATTTGCACAGATGTGTGCCCGTGCGTGTGTGAGAGAGAGAGAGAGAAAGCTGTAGTTTGCAGCAGCTGAGGTGGTGAAAGAAAACACTCTATCCAGGTCAAAACCCTAAAATAATGGAAATAAGGAGGAATATGTGCATTTGTGTCTACATTTGAAATGGCTCTTCATCTGTTTCCCAATTTATTCTCATCTCTTTAAGCATGGGGATGGATGAGAAATGTCATTTTGCAATATTAATTGTTGCTATAGGTAGCTTTTGATTTTAAATTACATATATCATAGCTCTAAAACCTGCAGAACTGATAAGCTATGAACTTTAATTCTGCAGTAGAACAACTAAAATTCAGTCTGCCTTTGGTGTTCTGTTTCAGACAGCTCAAACAGCCATCATGCTTTCCACTGATACTTATTTTGTCAATGCATTCAGTCGAACTGTGGTCAGAAAGCTCCTGACAATCTCTGAATGTGTACATTAAAAGTTTGAGAAGAATCAAACTTGTCTCATACCTTCCAGCATTGATAGTGCTACAGAAAAGTGTGTGTTTTGTGCATGGGTAATTTTTTTTCATTCTCTGAGATGTTAGGATCTACTTCTAATACCTAATAAATAGAGATTGGGAAAGTGAGAGAGTAGATTAACAAAGGTAACCGTGATTGCATTAGCATTATGCAAGGCATTAACGGGTGGGGGGTGTTTGTGCGCATTCACACATAAATGTGTACATGTGTATGTTTCTTACATTTAAATTGTCATGGTCTCTAACTTTTCAACTCTCTCATCCCTGCAACAATTTCAGGATTGAGAAATTTAACTTGCATATTTTTAGCGATGTTAAGTGAGAACTCTCCTCCCACTCTAATATGCTTAACATTCAGTTAATGTTTAGGTTGGTTTTTACTGTTGTCTCAGGCTCAAGCAAGTTTTGTATCCTTTCTCCTGTGTGGTTTCAGAAACACCCTGGATAGACCTTTGGATACATTCCAAATGTGTATTATTTACTTCACCACTATGTGTTCCTGGCTGGTGGTTTGCTTTTCTCCTTGGTAACTACACCTGCTGAGTGGTTGTGCTATGCGTCTTGCAGCTGCCCTTGCTAAGGGGCAGGCAGCCAACTCAAATCTTGTTCAAACAGGCTGTTTTTCTGAATTCCTTGGATTTGTCCATTAAAATGATGGGCAGAACATCATTCCTTTTTTTTTTTTCCAGAAAGCTCCGTTCAGATGTAATATGCACAAAGATCAGACAGCTCTTCTTGTCAGAATGAAATGCTTTGAAATGTGTATAGTATGTGTGTGTATATGTAACCCTGAAAAATGCCTAGCTCTTCTGACTTACAAGCATGAAAACTAATGGAAAAATCTGTAGATTTATCCTATACTCTTAAAAATATAAAGACTGTACATTTGTTTCTAAGTTCAAAATTATAGTTACATATTACCACCCCCCCTTTTTTTTGAAGCCTAATTTACATAGTCTTATGGAGAGAAATTGCCTTTTGTAAGTTTTGTCTAACTGGCTGAGTGCCTGTTGAGTGTATCAGTTTTTCTTTCTTGTGTTTGTTAATATTTTCATGTATATAGGTTTTTTTTTCAGTTGGGTAACCTGTAGCATGCATGCATGCCTCAAGTGCTATGTGTGTGGCACATGACAGGTTAGGGAAGGAACGGGGGCAGCACCATGGCAAATAGTTCAGGGAGCAGGAAGCAGACCAGCAGATCTGGCAGGGAACACAAGATGAGGAACAGAAATCAGAGACAGGGGAAGGGGACTGGAATGGCATTTAGGCAAGATGGAGGGCTAATTTGTGGCATGCATGCCAAAAAAGGTTGACCCTTGCTAATCTAGAGGCTTCAAAAGGTGTTTAAGCCATCTTCCTTCCCCTCCTAGTCTGTATTTACCAGGTGGACCAAATATATTTTACTTATAGCTCAGAATTAAGTTTATTTGTGTTTTATCCCTCATTTTGAAAATTATGGACACTTATTTCTGATACACTGGCAAAAAAAGTGCCATGGAGCTGAATGTTGTTTGATATTCCAGAAAGATAAAACTTTGAAAAAATATTTGAAAAAGTTAATTGAATTTTAATTTTAAGATTTTTTTTTTGTTAATGCAAGTTTATTTGAACTGTATGAGGGAGTGTAATTAGGTGTCATAATCAATGGAGCTTAAAGTAGTATCAGTTTTTTTCTTTCCTAGTATATATGAATTATAAATATTAAGGTAGTTAAACAGCATATTTTAAAGTCTTTTCAGTAATGGATGGTCAAGTTAATGTAATGTTATTTGTTTGCTAACTGCTTAATGCATCTAATCTTTCCTTTCAGTAATGAATGGAGTGAGGTATATCTTCTTCTTTTAAATCTGGAGATACAGTGAAAAATCTCTTAATGAAAAAATAGAGTAAGAGGGGTTTTAAAAAGCATGTGTTGTTTTAAATTTTGTTCATGAATTCCTCTTCTGAGACTCAACAAGACCAGCTGGGGTCATAATATGTCACCAGTGGATGAGCGTAGATAAATCCTACACCACTAAAAGCTTCAGATAGGGATTGTACCTTTTTGAGACTGGATCTATACTGCAAAAAAATAAATCCCCTTGAATTGGGATTAACTAATCCAAATTAGCCAAATTGAGCTAAACCAATTGTAAATGCAGCTAACAGGAACTGCTAACTTAGTTCAAGAGTATAAGGTAATATTGAGTTGGCTAATATGCATTTTTTTTAAGTTCAAATTTTGATGAAGATAAAAATAGATCGAAGACAATTATTTTAACCTTTTTGGTTTACTTGAATATGGATTAATCAGTTCAGCAATTGCTGCCTAGAATAGCATACCTGGCTATACCTACTGCCAATTTTTTTTCTAGTTTCTGTAACTTAAATAAAGCTGATTACAGTAAATTAATGATGAACAACCTTGAAAGTGTTTAGCCAGCAACTTTGGCTAAATTTTTATAATGATAGTTAATGAGTATAATTACCCTCTAGATTTTTCACTCTTTCTAGGGACCAGTCCAATAAATAGTAAGTGCTCCCTATGTCCTAACTTAAAAAACCGATACCAGGAGTATCTTTACACAAGCTCCCATCCTAAAACATCACTATTCAGAGTATTTTTTCAATTGATTGGATCTTTTGGAACATGTGGTCACTACTGTAGTAGTGTCACTTACGTTTGTGCAGCTTTACCAGGAAGTGAGAGGGGATAATTTCTAATGGAAATATTCAAAGAAAGAAAGAAGCTGACATTTTATCTTAAAATGTAGATGCCTAAAATTGGGATTTAGTAGCCCAAACAAATAATATCAGTTTGACTTTTAATTGACTGAAGAAGAGAAATCCTTTAGAATTGGCATCTAATAGTAGAGGTGCACTGATATCAGATCGGCACTGATAATAAAGAAAATTGAAAGAAACCGCTAACAACTGTGGGGACCAATAGTGTCTTGTTACCCGGCACCCTGCCCACTCTGCTTTCTCCCAGCTCCGCAAGCTCGGCTGCTCAGACTAGTAGCTAGAGCTATGCTTCAAGCCTCGGACCCTGGACCCTCTACTGCCTCCACCCACACCACCTCAGACACTTGGGTCTCACCTCCACTGTTGTCAGCTGGCGGCACAGGGTGCAATGTTTTCTGCCTGAGAGATCACCACCCTTCAAAACCTATGTGCAGGCTCTTGCTTCGGCAGTGGGAGACCCAAAGATCATGGAGGCTTCCGGACACTATGGTAAGGGAATCTTTTATCTTGCCAAGGACGCTACCATGCAGGATACAGTGGAGGAAGGACTCATAGTAGGGGGCAAGCATGTCTTCCTTGAGCACCTGAAAGAGCTTGGGACCAGAGTAGCCCTCAACCCTGTCCCACTCTACCTAACTGGGCCCTCATGCCTTTCTTTCAAAGTCTGGGGTGAGTTCTCTGCCCAGTTACCACCCTCCTGCTGGGTGGGGTGCTAGGATTACAGCCTCTGCCACATCCAGTCCTTCTGCCACCATGTCACTATCCAGCTGCCATGGGAGATGGAGGCACTGTGGGGACACTTAGGGTCCTCTTCCAGGGGTCCCCCAATAAGGTGTGTTACTCAGTAGGGGAGGTGAGGCACTTTCAGTGCTGAGCACTGGTGCACTTCCCTCAAGTGCTCCCTTAAGCAGCAGCAGGCCCTCATTGAGGATAGGGGTGCAACCCCCACTGGTACCTCTAGCACCCTAACTTTAGCCTCGTCCCTTTGGGCTGAGTGTAGTGCCCCTGCCCCCCCCCCCATGCCTCTGATTGGCTGAAGGGACTCGGCAGTTCTGCCCTTCCCCAGTCTACTTTAAGATTGCCAGATGTCCTGAAACTCTAGCTTAATTATCCTGATTAAGCCTGGGGATGCCATTAATCCATGTTATCCCAGCTTCAGGCCTAATCAGGGTAATAAAGCCATGGACTGTGGTCCTGGGCTGGCTGTGGTAGGCATTTGGAGTCCTGCACCAGGGTCTGTGGACCATGGTCCAGCTGTTTCTGGGCAAGATGGGCAAGGCTGAGGTGCCACAGGCCAAGGAGTTGGCCTCTAGCATATTTCAGCTGATTGTCAGTGATCAAGCAGCAGATAGCAGAGAGGGATTTGGGGCAGAAGGGCAACTCTGAAGGTGCAGGAACACCTAGGAGTGTGTCTCAGAGGTGCAATTTGGCCCATCCAGGGTCAAGATATGTCACACTAACCATAGAATAGTTTTAAATAGTGGTAGTTAACCTTTTTTCCAGGTTTGCCACAAGTTAAGCCCCTCCCTTCTCTGTCCTCGAGTGCTGCTCTGATTGCTGCCTGCACCCCCCTCCCCCCCGGTAACCTCATAGAATTTGCACCCTGGGATGCTGGGATTGAGGCAAGGAAGCTTGAGCCTCTGGTCACATGGAGCGGTGGCAGAATGCTGCTGTGAGAGGAGGTATAATGGACTCTGGGTTTCATTGTAATATTTCTGTTAGCTGTGTTAATGTTGTTAGAATGTTTCTTGGCTTGGTTTACTTCATTAGTCCGTGCACAGAAAAAGAAGGGTTAATAGGGACACTGTTAAGTGCCATGGCTATGTGCAGGAGAAGATGGAGCATCATTAATGGGGACTTGAGTAGCTTTATTGACACATCAGTGAAGGTGAGATGCCCCACACCAAAACGGTGTCTAGAGAAGACCTGAGATAAACCTGACAATTGGAGAGCAGGCTGAACAAGCTGGATGTCAGCTGCCAGGAAGAAGTTTTGAGTTTGGGAAGTCTGTTTGGGGAGCTTCAGAGGTGGAGAAACTGAATATGAGGCAGCTGAGTGTCTTTAGGGGCATTCATAGCTGCACAGTCTGGATTAGGGATAAAGGAACTGTAATTCCTTTGGAGTGGGGCAGAGAGCCTCTGGCTGGGTGGCCTTTGCCCCAATAAATGCTTTTACTGAAGAGACTATCTATTTTGCTGCTTGAAGCTTTTTGTTTCACTGGAGTTATAGACCATCTCAGGAGTTCAACTGGGTGCTAGCTCTTTGTGGACTACAGGACTACAGAAAACCATCTAGTCTAAGGGACTGAAAGGCCAGGGTCTCTACCCACCTAGAGGCGTGAAACATTCCTGATTCTGTATCATGTATTATATGGGTTTGTATGCAGTCTGTCATGGTTATATAGCCTACTTCACTGTACTCCCTGGTCCCTTCAAAATATTTAAAAGTATTTATCCTTCATACCTTAAGTAGGGAAAGTCCACTGTTAACTCAGCTTTACAGATAAGAAACAGAAGCATTGAGAGCCATGTTCATGAAAACAAAACCAAAAAATGTTGGCAGAATTTGTGCCAAAGTCCTAAAACCCTATATATGTCTAATTTTTGTGTAGGTAAATTTCCATGGTATCGAAAATACTGCTCCTGCAAATGCCCATATCCGTCTCATTATTGTCAGGCTTGAGGACCTGGATGTCTCATGCATTTAACTTAACTCAGGATCTTCAGACTAGGTGTTTTCTCATCTCTCTGTATTGAGTAGAGCTCGTGCTTTCTAGATCAGGCACTACACAAAATAACATGGCAGCTACCATTTTGTTCAAAAACATAGCAAGAGGCTAAAGTAGTTAGAGCACTTATACCAGCTGCAATTTCTCATTTTCCAGGACAGTATCCACCAGGGCATAGTCTGTTGTGGTTGGGAGCACTTTGGGCCATCCTGGTTGAGTTGTGCCATTATGCAGAACACTAAGCTTTGCTGAACCGCAAAGATGGCAAACAGTCATGACTGGAGCCTAGTGGTTAGAGCACTCACTTGGGTCTCCTGGGTTCTAAGGAGAATATATATATTCTCCTTAGAGCAGTGATTGGAATCTGTAACTTACCACCCTACTCTCTAACAATAAATGCCTTAACCCCTAATAAAAGTCGTTCTTGGGGTTGTGTACTCCCTTCCACTGTTCCACCAAAATTAGTTGATTTTGGTGGGGGGGTTGTATTATGGTTTCAGCACGGTGTAAGAACATTGCTATCTGCTGTAGCTCTGTATCCTGGTTATTAGTTCATTTTCCAGGATGGTGTGAAATCTGGGGTTAAATTTCCTTACATAAGGGCTATAAACTTGGGTCTCCCAACATCCTGAGTTAAGTGGAATAACCCCTAGGCTCCTCTGCATATGGAGCGCTCCTCCCCCCCTCCCCCCGGCACCCTTTTTCTTTTAGCTGTGCATTCTTTTAAAAAAAGGATTGTTTGGAAATACAAAATGCATCCCTTAATATATTTAAAAACGGAAAAGTGGTATGAGTTGAGCCATCCTTCCTAATTGTCACGGTACAAAGCCCGTTGATTTATAGGAAATACCACAGTAGACGATGTTGGGGGTTCTTATAAATGCTGACCTAAAAGTGAAGAAGTATTTTCCTTCCTTCTTTCCTTCCTTCCTAGTTTAATAGGCTTATGCTTATTGTGACGAGTACATGTTTGGATTAGATGCTCTCACTTTAAGTTAAGAGTGTTTTCCAATATCTTAAATTAAAAACTGGTAGTTCTTAGTAGGCTACATTTAAATAAAGGAAGACGGGGATTAAGTAAACTTTGGTGTTCCCAGTTGTGTGCTTATATATTGCAAAATGCAGGGACCTTGGACATGAGCAAGTGCCTCAGTTAGAAAATCATAATCTAGTAAACACAATTGAATTTTGGGACTGTTTTTATGGGTTGGGTGTATATTATCTAAAGAGGGAAGTAGTAGAAGTGGAGAAATAGATGTGATGCCAAAGGGTGGAGAGGAGACTATCCTAGATGAGTCATTTGAAGATGTAACAGAGTACTTCAATGTTATCTGAAATGTTGTGCATACAGCTTTGTCTCTGCTTTATTAGGCATCTTTAATATATTGTTGTCTCTTTTAAATTTTAAGATTAAAATAAAGAGTGAATGACAGAGTGACTGCTGTTTCTTTCAAAAAGTTTTGATTCTTGTGTATTGAAACTTCTGGTTGCTTTTGATAAAATAACAACAGAAGAGCTCTTGCAAAAATAAGAGTATTGTTTTTCTTGAAATACCATCATCTTTTAGGTACTCTTCAAAGCCAGTTACCTGAAATATCTTGCTTTTGGCTTCCATCTCACAGCGTGCTCTGCAGGGTGTTTCCATTTGTAACTCTACCATATGATCCTGTGCAGACATTATATTATCGTAATCAAAAAAATGTTACTTTGTTCTGCTTTTTCAGAGAATAAGCTCTCTCAAAGCTTATTTTATACTGGGAAATTATAATTTTAGACAATAGGAAGCTAATGCTGACATTTTCCAAAAGTTTCACGTCAGATTCTTTTTACTGTTAACTTTTAAATTTTAGCCTGTTAATAGGCAAGCTTGAGGTTGGAGACAATATTTTTGGTGGTTCAAATCATTGCACCTGGGTTCTTACTGGAAATCAGTACGATTTGAAATATAGTTACTCTTGATCATAAAATCAATAAACAGGATTTTACTTTTACTTGTGTTTCTTGGTTTTCCTTTTTCATTGATAATATTATTCTGATTATATCTATGTAAGTTAATTTTGCTAGTCACTGTTGATGGAGATCTTGATGTGTTATTTTTCTAATGTGAACAATAGCATAAAATATACACCGGAGTTAAATGTCAAGAGGTTCTTTATCCAGAAACAAATCTTTGAAACTCTTAGTGCTAGAACACTTAATAAAAATGCATATTACATCTGACTACAGTAGTTAATATCTATAAGTAGAGGGATATGGAATGCCACAGTAAGAGTGAAGCTACTAAAAACAAAGCTTTAATGATTAACTGTTTATCATAGCCTTCAAAGGCTGTCCTAAAATACATTCTGTACTAACTCTACAGCAGAAAGGATACATTTTAAGGATCTGAACTGTAATTTGTTTTTGCAGTTTTACAGGTAACATTTGGAACCTGGGTTTGAGATTTTGAATTTAGACACTAAAAGTCAAGGTGGGGGTATGTGCTGCCCTGTTTACTGCTTAGAACCTAAGCAATAATAGAAGTTTAATTTTAATTATGAATTCAGAATGTACTATAGTGTTGCTGATTTTTTTTTTTTAACTAATTACTGTAATTGGCCAATTGGAAAATACATATCTTCAGGCTATATCTCTGGCATACTATTCAAGGTCTCTGAAATTAAATCCATGCTTAAAATAGCTATAATCTGATTACTTGTAGTTTTACCATTTTTAATTTATATGCTATTTCACTTTCTTAATGAACATTTAATATTAAATCACACAATGTAAAAATAATTTGTATTATCTTGGATGCTTATATTCATGCAATTGATTCTATGATTTGCTTTAGCAATCATTTAAAAATATAGGAAGCATACAGTCTGATACTTACAAAGCTTTTGCTTTACATGAAAGAGTAGGCTTCCCACTGAAGGTAGATTCTCTATCAAAATTTGCTGTGTTGAACTAGTTAAGGCAGGGGTGGGCAATTATTTCAGGAGGAGGGCCACTTACCCAGTTTTGGCAAGCTGTCAAGGGCCCCATGGGTAGCCCCATCCCTTGCCAGGTATCCTGTCCCCTGGTCACCATCTTGGGACCAATGTCCCAATGTCTTGGGACCAATGTCTCAGGGCCAGTGCTGGTGGGGCCCAGAGCAGGACGCAGACTGGCAGGGGTCTGTGGAGCTGGGTTGAGCTGCACCAGCAGGGAGGGAGGGGAGCTAATCCAGCTCTACAGAGCCCCTGCGGCCTGGGACCCCTGTACTCCTGCCGCCCTGCTCTGAGCCCCATCAGTGCTGGTCCTGGGACACCAGTGTGGGCTGCATGCACCTGCTCACTCCCAGTGCCCCCCAGCCCCACGGTTCAGGCGGGGGGGAGCAGTGTGCAGCCCTGACCCCATGCTCCGTGGCAGGGAATGAGTTGATGCTGAGTGCGGGGAAAAGTGGCCCCTCCCCTGCCCTGTGGCCGGTGCTCCCTGCTGCAGCTGCTTGCAGCCCACGCAGGGCTGTCCTGAGCAGGCACAGGAAGCCCCACACAGGCTGCAAGCGGCTGCAGCAGGGAGTGCTGATCACGGGGCAGGCAAGGGGCCACTTTTCCCTGGGCTCCTTCCCTGCCCTGGCCCCCCCCCCCACCTGAGTTTCTGGTGCAATGTAGCCACATGGCCCCTGCTGGGGCTTCCGGCGGAGCCGGGGGGGGGGGGGCTGCTGTTGCTGGAGCCCGCTGAGCTTCCCCTGGGTCCTACTGCCCCATGTTCCTGTCATTTTTGACAGGGACCAAACACTGATTAATATTTATCTTCTACATTTTTTAGGGGCCCCGTGGGCCGCATCCGGCCCACGGGCCATATTTTGTCCACTCCTGAGTTAGGGTGACCATGTTTCCTTAGTTTTTAAAAAAGAATGTCCTGTGCTCTGACAATCTCAACTGAGACTGGAGTTTTGGTCTCAGCTGTGTATCCTGGAGAGCTGGGACTGATGGGGTGGTGGAGGGCATAGATTAGGTGTGGGGAAGTGAAAGTTCTGTGTTTTCACTGGTACAATTCTGTTTTAAATAACAGTCCCAAGCATCCCACTGAAAAGGAAACAAAAGTGTTCATTTGATGGACCTGACAGGATTTAAAATGAAATTTAGGTTCACCTTTAGCTTCTAGTGTTCCAGTGTACTTTTATTATGGAAAATCCATAATTGTTCCATGAATTGTTCTAAACAGCATAACTGCAGGTGTGTGTGTAAAACTTTTTCAATCCTGTGATTTTTTGCATACCTTACAATGCTGTATTTACTCACATACTGCACACACCTTTCCTCAAAAAATCATCCTTCCAGGGTTGGGATGAGTAATTTTAACAAGGGAGTTGACTTTTGTCAAGGGAGCTGAGATAGAAACAAGTGAGGAGACACTGCTGCAAGATTGTTGCAGTGTTTCTCTGTCTCCCAGTCTCGGGGAAAGAAGATCATTTAACACTAAAGGGTCAGAGCTACAGTGCTAATGCCTTCACAGCCACAGCTGCTGCAGTTAGGATCCCCTGCAATCATCCGTCAGCCATAATTAGAAAAAATCCTTTTCTCTTTGTTGTGCTTTCCTAAAAAAAAAAAAAAAAAAGTGCTTCTTATTTGGGGAATTATATGCAAGAAAATACAGTAGTAATTTACTTTAAGAGGTTCTCATTTAATTCTATGGGTTAACAGGTTTGAAAGTGGGTTTTTATAATATCCCAGAAATATTCATTAGAGATTGCTAAGTAATGAAGATATTCTGTAAAACTAGGATTGTTCTGGGCTTGTCCCCAGGGCCTAATTAAGCTCTTGGTCTCCAGTGACCTGTGTGTGGATGCTGGAGATAAGTCAGTAGCAGCCATACTATCATATATATGGGTTTGGAGCATAACTGGAGTCTCAAATGTACAGAGCATACTCAGGTCCTCATAAGGACCAGTCATTGCAGCAGTATAGGCAAGATATAACTGTCTGAATCATGTTGCAAACCTGCATGTGAACCATGTGTTGTCAAACGCACAAAGTAAGTTAATTTGGGAAGGGACAGAAAAATGTTTTTACTAGACACTTTAGAGTAGCCTTAAATGCTTTAAAAAAAAATGGTAGTAAGTGATGTTTGTAATAATTTTAAATAGAATTGACTTCACTGTGGAAAAGATTAATTCATACATTAGGTTAATATTTGAGATTGCTAGGCTCATCTCTTAAAAATTAACAATTTTTAAGTATCGATATTATAGAGACTCTCCTTATTCAGTTTGTTCTTAATGAGCATTCCACCTTCAAATATTTTGTGCCTCCTCCTTACTAAATATAGGTTTTGTCCCACTTTCTGTGGCAGAGATTCATCACCATTGCCATGAAGTCTTAAAAGGGGGTGCGTGTATGTGACTGAACTTTGTTATGATCAATGATTTATTAATTATTTTCTTTGAACATATGTGACCCAACTTCATTATTAGTATGTGATTCTGTTCTGGCTCACCTTCTTTATAAATAATATCCACAAATGTAAATGCATAATGACAGTGTCTAAGACTGAGATGTGTTAAAGCTCTCTTATCTATATTAGATGACTGACTTGTCAAAATGCTGTCTTCAGCTGTAATTATCTCCTGTATAAAGAAATCTACCTTTTTTTTCAAGATAGGAGCAATTTTGGCCCCTTGAATTAATTAAAATGATCAATAACAGCACTGGCCCTTTCATTTTCAAGGCTTGGAATAAGATCCTGCTAAGGGTTTATTGCATCTGACTTCTTGAACTAGAATCCTATTTTAGCCTCCTAAACTTCTTATATACTGCATGAGAAGAATTAGAGAGCTCAGAATCCTCAGAACCTCTAATCCATAGGAAATGCTAAGCACAGAACAGTTTCAAATTCCACCCTTCTTTGGGGCTTAGGTAAGGTTGCCAACCCAAGATTTTTTTTTTAACTAACATCCACCCTTTTTTTTTTTTTTTTAATGACGTGTTTTACAAAACATAGATGTGACTCTTCTGTCAGGCTTTGCTGTGCTGCTAGACCCCAGTTAGAAGGTCTGGGTTCAAAGGAAGGAGTGTAACAGCTACCATAGTAAAAAGTTTGGTTGTCAGCTGAAAAAAAAAATGCAGTAAAAAAAAAAAAATGTTCTTGAGTTGGTAACACTGTTTGATTGCACCAATGGTTTGACAGCATGCTACTCTCCCCTGGGATCCCTATTCACCCCCACACCTTGATGTCCCCAACATCGCCCTGCACCAAGTTGCTGCTTCTCCCCAGCCTTAACTCCGCTATCTCTCTTCCCTGCTGCCTGTCACAAACCCCTAAAGATGCCTAGCTGCAACCCAATAGTGTTATAGGCAGCCAATGAGACTCAGCAGCACATAGCTGGTTGGGTGGGGTCTATAAAGTACTGATAAGAGTGGCACTTTCAGGGTGCTGCACTTCTGCCTCAACACAAGATGGCATTGCTGTGCTTTGTCTATGCTTCAACAGTGTGTCCAGCTGCTTTTCCCAGGACAGATCTTCAATCAACTCTAGCTGCTTAGAGTTTTTATGGACAGCTGAAGTTTGTTTACAGGTTTTATGGACAAGTCTTTTAAGCCTGTCTCTTTTTCCTGGCCATCTGCAAATTTTCACAGTTGGTAACCCTTGTCCTAGGCATTTTGCTCAAAGCTAAAGGGATGCACATCTGTTTGCTAAAGAATCACAGCACAGAACCTTCTGAAAGTAGAGACCTAAACCCTTTCCTTCAAAATGCTGGGTAGGGCTCACATTTTTTTTAAACACTTTTGAGGAGGAGGTCACAATGTCAATTTTTACTTAATAATAGCTTAATGTTTAGGGTACTTAGTAACCTGGTTCATTTCTCTTTTATGACTGAGAGCGTTCAAATCCCTATCTCCCACCTTCCAGAAGTATGTTATGTTGTGGATGATGTGTTCTCCACAACACTTGTTCAAGCTATGCTGTCATATAGAAGAAGAATTAAGATTTGCTGGAACACAGAAAGGGAGTTAATGAT
Source organism: Alligator mississippiensis (assembly GCF_030867095.1). Taxonomy (NCBI): domain Eukaryota; kingdom Metazoa; phylum Chordata; order Crocodylia; family Alligatoridae; genus Alligator; species Alligator mississippiensis. The sequence continues at coordinate 64,027,170 of NC_081825.1, forward strand.
CAGAGGCAACTTTTTGTGTACATTGTTCTGGAAAACATAAGTTTCATCATTCAACAAGAATTTAAATTATAACTTGAAATTTTATAGTAGGGATAAACATAGGGCATTACGTGGGTATATTCCACAGATTATCCCATGTATATTTCATTATGTTGTTTGTAGACCTTTGTAGATAAACAGTTCAATCTTTAGGGTTTTTTTCCCCAGTAGAATGTCTGTTCTGCTATGTAAAATGTACATAGTATATATGTATAATTGTAGTATCCATAATATAACGGATCACAAGACTGCCCTTAGATTTAGTAAGAATATTGTTTTAGATTTAAAATGAAAATCTATATGGTTTTAAATTAAGTTTTGATTAGTTACTTAATTGCATCTAAAGAGTAATTTATTTAGGCTAATTCCCTGACACATGTTCAGAGAATTAATTGTGCCACAGAAAGCAAAAATGTGTAATATTTTTTGTGGTTCCTTTCTATTGAACATGTGGCAGGGTTAGGACCTCCAACCAGCCAATGGCTGAAAATCAGTTGATCATTAACCAGCTCCAGGGACCAGACCAGGGCCGATTTGAGCCCTGATCCAGTCCCGGAGCCAGCTGATAATCAACTGATTATTGGGTACTTGGCTTTCAACTTTCCAGTGTAAGGGCAACTTGCACATCGTCATTCTTTACAGTAAAGTTACAATTCAGTGTTCTCTATTTACATGTAGATCAGGTACATGCATAATTTGCTCAGCTTCATAACACTGTGCCAGTCCCAGTGTGTTTTCTGTGGTTTGCACTGTACAAAATTCCAGTTACCTGCATATTGGTTAAATGAATGAACTGCTTAAATTCATAGGGGCTTTCAGTTCCACTGTATACTCTGTAACAAATTCAACTTCACTGGGAAAGAAAGGAAAAGCAGCTATGAAAGGGCTGCTGTTAGAACAGAGGTGGGCAAAATATTGCCCTTGGGCCAGGTAAGGCCTGCCAGGGGATTCTGTCAGGCCTGTGGTGGGTCTTTGGCTCCACTGAGCCCAGGCACCAGGGAAAACCTGGGTTGTGGCATGTGCAGCTGGTCCAGCCACCTCCGGACACATGGAGGGATATGGGTAGTGCAGCAGCTGGACTTAACTTCCTGGCAGTCCTCATGGTGGAAGTTCACTCTGCCTGGCTGCCACTGCCAGTGTTTCTGCCACTGCTAGACCTGGCCCCACTGCCATGGCACCGCACCCCACCCCATCTGCCCCACACCCACTGCTGGGGGCACTACATGGAGCAGACCTGTAGGTCTACATGGAAAACAGCCTGGGACCCCTGCAGGCAGGGTGTGCTCAGCTGGGTGGATGGGATGGGGCTGCGGGTGGGTGGGGAGTAGCATCTGGGACAGATGGGCAGGCAGGGCCAGGATCCTGGGGAAGTGACTGCACAGGGCTTGGGCTCAGGGCAGAGCCGCTATCTGCTCCCCACATGTCCCTGCAATGGGTACCAGGTCCACAGGCAGGGACTTATGGGGAGTACATTGTGGTTGTGCCCTGGGCTCATGCTGTCACTGCCCTGTGGTCCTGGGCCTTAACTTTGCCTGCCCATCCCATTCTCAGACACCGGTTTATGCCTGCCCGGGGCCCGATCCCATCTGCCTGGCCCAGCCTGTGAGGGTCCCAGGCCAGTCCCTATGGAGACCTTGGCTGTCCACCTGCCTACTCCATCCTGTGCCCTTGGTGTGGGGTAGACGGGCCTGAGGCTGGATAGGATCAATTCCCCTCACCCGAATTCCTGCTCTTGGGCCATGTCAGAACCTCTTTCTCCCCCCACCCTGCTGTGCCGGGTCAGCAACTCCCTGACCTGCAATAATTCCCAGCCTACAATAGCTCTTTAAGTGGCCCTCCTTAATCAGCCCAAATAATTGCCCACCCCTGTCTTAGAAACATTGAAGATGACAGGAGCTGGTTAGTTCCATGGCAGAAATTTCTCGTCATCTTAAGGCTAGCAGTCCAGATACTGACTGTTAAAAGACTAGGAAATGAGGGGAGCTAATCAGTTTTCTGATTGCTAATGTTACAGCACTGAGGGCACTGTAAGGAATTTTCCTTAAGTGTATAACTCTGTCAACCTCAAAACTAACAGCTTCCCTTAATTTTGAAGCCTGATTCCAGTAGTTTCATGTGTGGTGTAGAAGCCTTGAAAAGGAGGGGGCTGGCTAGTACAGTAGCAGGGATGGTGCTTTCCATTTAAGTAGCATTGTTTACATTGGTTTGGGGTAAGCACCCACTTCAGCTTTTATCAGTCCCACGACTATGCATTTAATTGGAGTACTGTGTACCATTTCCTGGATTTGTTTTAAAACTTTGGAACAAGTGTTTATCTCCCTGAAAAGCAAGTCCATAATGCTGATTAAAGGCACCATGAAATAAGGAGCGAACACATTTGCCCATCTCTTCTTTAATTTTTGATTGTTCTTAACTTTGGCTTCATCAGTACCTCAAGCAGCCTTTGCAATGAGTTCTATATGGAGAATAATCAAATTCTTTAGTAGTTTGACCTGTCAACCCAAACTAGAGGGAAGAGACCTGTGAAACATGTTTTAATTGCCTCAAAAATATCAGCAAAAACTTGATGTTGCCTTCATTTTTGAGACTTTTAAGTAATAGAACTATACAGTACATTTCAAATTTAAATTAATTTTTAAGTTAGGGTGCAAGTATGGTTGACTTAGTAAGCAAGAACGACAATATGGAGTTTTGCATAGGGATTTCAGGCCAACCCATTGTTCTTAGCTCTTTTTCCTTCTTTTCCTTCAACTCCAAAAGCTATTTTTTATTCATTGTGTGATATCAGCTGTCCCAGATTCTATGTCAGCAAAGTGCACAAGTTTTCCAGTCCTGCACAAATCTGATTTACATTGCTTTTTTGCTCAGTTACAGATCTGTCATTATTACTGTGCATACTGATGAATCTAAACTTAGCTTTTTGCATGCATTTTCAGACACTTTGAGACGTTATCAATGCTTTTCAAAAATCTTTCACTCCATGGATATTTACTTAGCATATTTAACACACATTTAAAATTTGATGTAGCCCTGCAAGCTGTAAAGCATTTCAAAGTATCCGAGTGAACTCTATGCCTGACAGCAGTGTTGAAAAAGGTGGCAATCTTTCTGAATCTCTTGTGTTATGTCCATGGCCCAGTTTACTACTATACGTTCTTTGTAGGGAGAAAACAACTTCTGATCTACGTATTTTTTGCATAAGTGCCAAAACAATCTTTATATGTGTAGGAAAGCCAATTAGAGATCATATAACCATTTACAAGGGAACTGCCTTTATCAGTGTGCTTTTTAAAGTAAGTGTGAGAAGATCAAAACGGTTGAGCCCATTTCTCATTTGGAGTAAGTTTACATAGCTATATTGAATTTGTCAGTTTACAACAGCTGGGGATCTGGGTCCTAATTTTTCTAACATGGAAGAAAAAGTTTCAGCCTTTTTTCAATTCTGGAAGGCCTTCTGTTTTTTTTGGGTTTTTTTATTTTTTTTTTTTAAGACTTTCACTGGCATTCTGATGTTTGTCAGTGCCCCATACTTCATGTATTGCATGGTCTAAGATCTTATATGTTACATTTTCCTGATTATGCCAGATGCTTTTAACCCATTAAATACCAGAATCATACTTCAGTATGTTTCAAACATACTTGTGATGTATGTTTTTAAATGACCAAGTCTCATCTGTGTAGTATTTATAGAAGTGTACTTAAACTGGGGTGTAATCTGGAGGTATTTGGCAGTAACTCATTGTAATGTGACGCAGGTTGAAGGGTCACACTAGGATAGGGCTCAGATGTCGTACTCTCAACAGGTGTTTAACTCCCTCTTTGTATATTTCTCCTGCCATGACTTGCTGTTAATGAAAAGAATATCAGGAGATCATACTTGACTGTAGTGGGGTACATTGAGATGGGCACAGGTCTCAGTGTCCAGGTGTCTTCTGTGGGGCTCTCCCTCTCCCCCAGAGGGATGATGGTATAAGGGTAAGCTCGTGGTCAACCTAGGCACTTGCCTTCATACAGTGGAAAAAAGGTCCGACTCGGGAAGAAAAACAGAAAAATATGGGACTGGCATGGGCTGACTGACTCTGGAGAGGGTCTTCTGCCAATGATGTCCATACCACATAGGAATTAATAAAGTAACATATCATAAGTAATCGTGTCCATCTTTTGTTCATGGGCCTAATTTCAGCCTTAAAGTATTTGTCCACCTTTTCCTCAGACAGCTAAGCCTCTTTTGGGTTCACCCCCAGTTGCGAGCCTGGTTCACTGGGAGGGCCTGTATCAGGCCACCACCTGGCCACTTCAACAAGTATCTGAGCAGTTTGGAACGAGTCTACTGCAGAGTTGCAAAAATGATTAAATGTAAGGCAAGACTTATGAGGAAAGACGGAAAAATTAAGGTTATTTAGTATGCAAATCCCTGAGGGGGGATTTGATAACAGTCTTCAACTACCAGAAGAACAATTATAGAGAGTATGAAGATGGACTTTTCTCTGGGTTCTAGGGACAGGACTAGGAGCAGGGGCCTCAATTTTAAGTAGGGAAATTTAGGTTGGAGATTACGAGGAACCTTATGAGTATGAGGGTGGTCAAGCATTGGAACATACTACCTAGAGAAATTGTGAATTCTCATCCTTGTCCTTGTAAGTTTTCAAGAATTTAGTCAGGGATGAGCCTACTTTGAGCAGGGAACTGGGACTAGGGGACTTTGTGCAGTGCATTTCTTATGTTCCTATCTTCTCTGTGCTAGTACTTACATGTCCATGATTTAGTTGCCTCATAACTTTCTTTACCCGTGGCTCATTCAGGGGGCATGGGGGGAGGAGGTGGTTCCCACCACTGCGTGCACCCCGGGAGGCCATGGGGGGGTGGGTCCCCAGATCTGCATGCAGGGCAGGGCGGGCTGCCTGTGTGAGCTGGGGCTAGAGTGGCGCCAGGCTCTTCCCAGTGTGGGACTGGACTGGGCTGTGCGCAGGGTGAGTGATGGCGGTGGTGGGAAGGAGGGTTGAGGGGGCTACAGCTACTCCAAAATTCACCAGCCTCCACCTTCTAGCACCATGGCAGCCTGCCCCACACAAATCCAGGGGCACAGGCCCCCCATGCCCTCCCAGGGTGTGTGCAGCAGTGGGAGTCACCCCCCCTTGTGCCCCCTAGATGAGCTGCAGCTCCGTCCTGCCCCGCCCTGGCTGGGTAGTGCCTGCCGCAGCCCCTGTCTCAACGCCAGCCCCACTCCCTCGCTTACCATAGGGGCCTCGATCTGCCCCCCACACCCCTTCCCAATCACTTTCTTCCACCACAAAAGACTTACCAGCTGGATGCAATTCTCCAAGCTGCTGGGCTCCTCGCTACCTGCATGCTGCACTGCAGCTGCGCACATGTACGGGGCATTTATTGGCAAAGTTATCGGCCACATCGGGCAAAAAATGCCAGTTTCTGATGCAGTCAATTTTCTTTATATCGGTGCCAATCCAATACCGGACCAGTGTATCAGTGCACCTCTAACTTATAGGTTTTTGTTGTATTTATTAATTTTTAGAGTTTTCAAAATTGCTTCTCAGCCCATTTTCTAAATACTTCACCAGGGAGTTAAATTTGGAAAGTGGAGTTCATGGAGTTTCATGGTTTTGACTTCCTTTCCTGCAGTATGAAACTAAAACAAATAAAATGGCCAGCAGAACTCAGAATTGCTGTAACAAAAATATCTACCTAAAGACATTAATATTAAACCTTGCTTTAACTTGGGTCCTCTGTTACAAGTTTTTGGCATTTACCATTTCAAAAAAAAATCAGTTGCTTGCTAAGTAATTGCTGCATAGCTGATTGTTACATTACTTAGAAAATGCAAGCATTTAAAATCAAAGAAATAAACAGTTATGGACATCATAAATCTTATCCTGTAGTATAATGAATATACATTATTATTTATTTTATATAAAAATGCTTATTTAATCACTGTATCCTGAACTCTGACCACATTTTGATGGGTTTCTGCTTGAATTATGCTTGTTGTGTTCTTGGTACTTACCATTAATACATGGTTAAATGTGAATTTAATGGTGAATATATTATACCAAAAGTTATGTTGCTAGTTGTTAAAATGTATAGCTGTTGTTTGCAACTAATCCTATTTAGTCTGTTGAGATGCTCTTATACAAAAGAAAATTATTTTTGAGTGAGCAGAGAGATTTACAGTTTACTAAGTTTCAGCCCCTCATTTTTGATGCAGGTTTGACCACTGTACTCTCTGGCTGCCAGACTGGATTTCTGTAATTGACTGTATTGGATGCTGAACATTGAAAAAGTCTAGATTTCAGATTGTTCATTATCCCTTCTTTCCTGATGGGGTTAGGTGACTCTAAGTGGCTCTGTCTTACTTGGGTTTACTCTTCCAATTTTGAATTTTTTTTTATTTTTATTTATTTTTTTTGGTGGTCAAGTTTTTGGGTCTGATATTCTAGGTCACAAATAGATTAAAAATACAGCCAAACCTCCCTGTGATTTTCAAAGATAAATAAGGTTTTTGTGGAACAATGAGCTTACAAAGCTTGGGGGGGACCTGTGTAAGAGCTGGAGACAGTGATCACTACTGTTCTGTAATGTATTTGTAAGGAGATCAGTTAAATATAAAATTTAACAGGTCTTAATCGATTTTAGAAAACCGTCTTTTGTAGCTGAAATGATCAGATTAAAAAGACAACTGTGGCCTATGCCAATAGTGCTTTTTATCTAAAGGATGGAAAGGAGTTTCTATTAAGGAGGGGTTATCAAATACTGTATATGGTTCACAGGCCAGACATGGGTCATCTAACTGTCAGTCTTTTCCTGAAAATTTCCCTGGGTATTCTGGTACCTTTCATGAGCTTAACATCAAAGGAGAGTTTTAAGGTGGAGTTGCTCCTTTTCATTACTGTAAAATGGATGATCGTGTTCTTTGGTTGACCTAGGCTAGGGCCACTTAGATCATTTACAGTATGTGTCTACTGTTTTTGTTTTCAGCTATATTTCTCTCTCCTTGGCTTCTGTCAGTATCCTTTTTTAATATTTCTTAATAAGCATAGCTGGCCATTGTTATTTCTTACATCTGTCTCTTTCTTTACTCCTTCATATCTCCCATCCATTCTCTATCCCTTGCCAACACAGCTGGAAAAGAAAGCATCAGCGAGTTTGTGGTTATATAAACAAACTTTGTGGGAGGAAGATCACTGGAACATTGTAGGCATTTTGACAAAATAGCTACTAGTGAATTCCAATGGTTGTGAGTGAAGAGTTGAGACTGTAAGGCAATATTGTGTAAACATTGCAGTTGCAATAAAAAGAGTTTAGAAATGGTGGTGTTATTTACAAAATTTTAAACCCCATTTATAACAATATTATTAGTCATCTGTTGCATAATAAATGTAGCAAGTGTCACATTTTATGTATTTTTGTTAACTGTAAGCCAGATATATTTGTGAAGACGAAAGCAGACAAGGCATGCTATGTGTTTCAAGAGAAATGGAGGCTTTCTTACTTCATCATGGAAGTAGAGGAGAAGCCTGTGGTCTTGATTTATAAACAATCTGTGGCTGTTTCCAAAGAAAACAATGTATAAGTCATGGCGAAGTATGAAGTGTGACAAGTTTACCTGGAATGCATCCATTAGTTATGAGCGAGCTTCAAAAAACTAGCTTTATTTTGGAGTCTTAATGTCCAGCATGGTTTTAGTGCCTAATGCTAATTAAAGAACACTTTAGCTTTTTTTATTTTGTTTTTTTGGTCTGTTTCTGTGATCAAGATAATACTCAGTGGGCATGTCTACATTTGATATTAATGTGATGAAAAACTCTGGCGCAGTTTGCACCAAAGTTTATTGCTTTTGGGCTCAGTGTTTACATGTTTACCGAGACTATAGCATGTTGAGCTGGGACGGTGCAACCCTGGCTGGCAATGGGTCCAGGGGTCAGCCTGCCAGCCCAGAGCTGCTCTCTCCCGGCTCAACATGTTGCCGAGGGGCTGGTTGGGGTATGGAGGTGTTCCAGTGTGGGACTAGTCAACACTATTGTGCCCCATCACCGTCTACACATGTGCTGCAGTGGAGTATATATCTCTGCTGTAGAATAGTACTTGCATCTTGCAGTACTATCCAATGGTGGAGTTAATTAGTTTACTCAAGTCTAATACAGGTTCACTTGTAGATGATGGTGACACTTTACCTGCGGAGCTAATTAGTCAACTGCAATAAAACGTTTTGTGTGGATACACCCAGTAAAGCAAAAAAATGGCTTAAAAAATTATAAAGCTGGGCATACTGTTTGTGAAGGATATGCTCGATTTCCCAAATTAACGTTCAAACCAGATTTGTGCTATAAAATTTTGCTCAATAATATTGGGGCAGCGAAGCACCCCCACAGGCGAGTGAGGGGGAGAAGAGGGGACCCACAGACCCTAGACCCCGAGAGCAAGCCCCCAGAAGGGCATACGTACCGGCAGAGGGGCAGCGGGAGGAAGAGCCGCAGCAGCACGAGCCGCCATTACGCCAGCTCTGGCAACAGCTGTTCCCCGCGCGGCGAACAGCTGAGCCAATCCCAGCGGCCGGAGCGGCCGCTGCGGGAGGATTTAAAAATGCCGGCAGGACAGGGAAGGAGGGAGAGCCAGGGGGAGAGAGTACGGGTGTGCGGCCCGTGCTGCAGGCTCTCGCACGGAGCGTCGAGGACCCCGCCTGCGGGTCTCAAGCAGGCAGTGTAGGCAGGAGCGGGAAGCCTTTCGCCAGCAGCCAGGCGAGAGGCAGTCAGAGAGTGCACGCCGAGGCACTCTCTCTGCTGCGTCCTGAAGCGGCAGACGCACAGGAAGCAGGGGAGCGCCCTGCGGACGGGAGGAAAGGGGAGACAGCGGAGGCCCCAGGAGGGGGCTGGAACCAGGGGAAGCAACCACCAGCTCCCCCTGGTCCGGAGGAGTGTTATCTATAAGGGAGGAGAAAGGAGAAACCCCTCTCTGCAGGAGGGAGGACGACCGAGAACAGGGGAACCGGTCAGAGGCCATCATACTGGGCCTGGCAACATCTGGAAGACATCGCCCAGCGGCTGGCATGTGGACGGGGTGTAGGGGAGGCGGAGCCCCGTGGATCACCGCGTCCGATAACCGTGAGTACCACCGCCTATCGGGAGGCCCCACCCAGGATAAAGAGCTCCACTGGAGACCCCTCCGAAGGTAATTGAGTACATCCAAGTCGTGGCAGGCGAGTTGAGGGGAGGGGCCACACCCCGATAGGCCAGACGGAGCGAGGCGCAGGCTCCACAAATATCCTTTATATTTAAAAAAAAATCTGTAATTCTAATTCTGAGGTTTGTGATTCACGTAGTGTCATTCATTATGAACAAATGCAGTGCTACTTTACTGAGTTTTACAGGCATTTTTAAACAAAGGTCTTAAAGATATAATTGTTCCACTTAGTGGGCTTATTGACATTAAAATTCAACTGTAAACTTATGGGTACTATTACCATATATTGTAGTGTATAGGTCGACCCCCCAGCTTTACGTTTTGAAAGGTAAGGATTTTCATAGGCACGATGCCACTGTGATGAGGTAGTAAATAACGCTACCTGCACCCTGTCTTGTGTTAGCAGGTGCATCGTAAGCAGGTCTAGGGAGGTGCTTCTTCCCGTCTATGTGACATTGGTGAGGCCGCAACTGGAGTCCAGTTTTGGGTGCTGCACTTCAAGAGGGATGTGGATAACCTGGAAAGGGTTCAGAGGAGGGCTACTTGTATAGTTGAGAGCCTACATGTAAGATCCTATGAAGACAGACTGAGGGACCTGAATCTCTTCAGCCTCCACACAAGAAGGCTGAGAGGCGATCTTGTGGCTGTCTACAGATGAGTCTGTAGACATGATGCTCTGTTTACCAGGGCGCCCTTCGGGATTACTAGAAACAATGGCCATAAATTGAAGGAGAGTAGAATTAGATTGGATGTCAGGAAGAAATTCTTTATTGTGAGGGTTGCCAAAATATGGAATGGACTTCCAAGGGAGGTGATGCTTTCCCCTACCTTGGAGGTGTTCAAGAGGAGGTTAGACAAACACCTGGCTGGGGTCACTTGACCCCAGTGTTCTTTCCTGCCCAGAGCAGGGAGTTGGACTCGATGATCTAATAGGTCCCTTCTAACCCTAGAAATCTATGATTTCCAGGCTTGGCTGGCACAGTCCCATTCCCTGTCAGCGGTGCTGCTGCTGCTGCCGCTCACAGGGGCTGGGGCTGTGCCAGCTGAGCGCCGAGCCTGTCCTTGTCCCGATCCCTTGGAAATGGTGCATCCTTAGGTAAGTGCCAAGCCTGTCCCCATCCCCAGCCCGGTCCCCTGTGAGTGGTGCTGAGCCTGGTGCCACTCGCAGGGGACTGGGACAGGGCTGGGCTTGGTGCTCAGTTGATATGGCCCCATCCCCTGTGAGCGGCACTACCTGGGATGAACCAGCGCTGCTCACAGGGATGGGGCTGCACCATCTAAGCTCCCAGCCTGTCCCCCCGTCCCCTGCAATCAACACCAGGCTTGCAGGGGATGGGGACGTGCCACCTGAATGCCAACACTGGCCCTGTCTGCTGTGAGTAGTGCTGTTGAATGCCACGCCTGCTGCCACTTAGGACGTGGCTGGGTTTGGTAATTAGGTGGCATGGCCCCATGCCCTGCAAGCTTGGTGCTGTGTGCAGGGGACAGGGATGGGGCTGGGCTTGGTGCTTGGCTGGTGCAGCCCCAAACCCTGCAAGCAGTGCTGGTGTGGCCGAGGCAGTGCTGCTCGCAGGGGATAGGGCTGTGCCACCCAGGTGCTGAGTCCACTCTGTGCCTGGGTTTTTTTTCATGTTGCCTGGGTTTTTTTCATGTTGCACGGTGTCAAATTTGATTTTTAAGACCCCCAAAATTGGGCTTCAGAACCCAACTTATACACTGCGAAATACGGTAATTTTGCTACTGAGTGTTTTGGCAGAAATATTTAATTAATTTCCTTTTCAGAATCCCAAACTGACAACTGCTAATTTCAAGTGTTGGGAGCTATAGACAGTTTAATCAGATGCTAAAACCTTCAGTTTCCATTCTTTCAGTCATGCGATTGGTGCTGTGCTGAACACTGAAAATATAGAGGGAGGGTGAATTGAACTGAAAAACAGGGTAGGGGGTAATTGTGCTACCATAAATTCAATTTTCTGCTCATTCAGTTTTGTTCATTATTTCTATCATATAAATAAATTTGGGGCCCTTTAGAGACAGAGAGCGAGATTTGCACATAAGAAATTAGAGGTGCACCAATACATTGGTCCATATCGTATGTGGCCGGTAATGTTGCCAATAAATACCACGTACATCTACATGGCTAGCCTGGAAGCTAGCAGTGTCCAGCTGGTAAGTCTGTTGGGGTGAATGGGTGTCGGGGAGAGAAGCGTTGGGGCAGAGCAGATTAAGGCCCCTGCAGAGAGGGATGGAGTGGGGCAGTGGCAGGGGCAGCGGTAGGTGCTGCCAAGCCAGGGTGGGATGGAGCCACAAGCAGGGAACGGAAGTGCCTCCTGCTGCTGTGCGTACCCCTGGGGAAGGCATGGGGGGCATGTCCCCTCCCTCCCCCCCGCCAGATCTCTGTGGGGTGAGGGCAAGCTGCCCACTGCACGCTCAGGGCCACCACTGGTCTCTTTTGGCGGCGAAAGGATTGGGCCAGGGCTGCACTTGGGACGGATGGCAACGGTGCTGGGAGTCGGGATGTGGGTGGGGGCTACAGCCACCCCAGAATTTGCTGTAGTCCCCTCAAATTCCCCTCCCAGTGCTGCCACCACCCATACCGAGCACAGGCCTGCCTCAACCCCTGCTGGGTAGAGCCCAGCACTGCCCTGGCCCCAGCCCACAGCAGCAGCCCAGCCTCACCCCATACACAGATCTGGGGGCATGTGCCCCCCATGTTTCCCCTTGGGATGTGCGCAGCCCATGCCCCCCTGACAAGCCGTTTGCAGCTTGATCCCACACCCTGCCCCTGTTGGGCAGTGGCTGCTCCTGCCCTAGCCCCACACCTTCCCTCACTATGGGGACCCCGATCTGCCCCACCTATGTGCCTTACCTATGCTCTGCCCCTTCCCACCCTCCCAACAGACTTAATAGCTGGATGCTGCACTCCAAACTACCAGGCTGCATATTAGCATATTGGCAATTGGATTGGTATCAGCTGTACATCAGATCCTGGGGAAGCATCTGTTCACTAAGGTACCCCAGGGGAAGGCAAGAATCAATGGACACAAACTGCTTGAAAATCGCTTCAGATCGGTCATGAGAAACTTCTTTATGATTTGAGTGTCTAGGATCTGGAACAGCCCCCCCCCCCCCCCCCCCGAGGTGGTACAGACACCTATCCTGGAGATCTTTAAAAAACAACTTGACACGCACCTTCCTAGGGTCATCTGACCTCAGCAGTCTTTCCTGCTCAAGCGCAGCGGGGCTGGACCCGATGATCTCGTGTGGTCCTTTCCAGCCCCTAACATCTATGAATCTATGAACATCAATGAATCTATATCCATCAAATGAAGTCTTGTATAGAAATACCCTGACTTGGTTGTGATATTTAGTGTCAAAATATATTTTAGAAACTCAAAGGCTATTTTTATCAGCTGCAATATGAGTTATGTAGCAAACTGAATTGCCCTGTAATAAAAATGACTCCAGCTGATAGTCACTGCTAAAATTTCTTCCTTCCAAATTCTGTCTACAATCTAATTTCTTCTTTCTTTGACTACTTTTTGCCTTATTTTTACAAGAGAAAAAACTTCTAATTGATGAGATTAGGATATATTTTGGATATGTTTTACCACAACTACTGCACAATTACAATTTTGAATTTTACCTCTGGAAGTGGTTATATGTGGTTTAGACTTCAAGAAGGCTACCAAGGATCTGGATGCTTCTTTTAGTTGGTTGGAGATAAGATTTTGATTATGAAGGTAAGCCAAAAGGTATTTTTGGAAGGAAGGAAATTGGCAGGTAAGCTAAAATCAGTTTTTCTGTACCATTAATTTGGGGAGAGATGCTTTAGGGTTTGTTGGAATGTAATAAATATGCATAGGGTGACATTTTGTGTTCCACATCCTTTACATTTATACTGGCTTATTAAAGACTTAATTAAGCCTTCTAAAAACAGAGAGGAAAACATAACAAAAATGTAGATGACAGTATGGGTTCACAATAATTAGGGCTTCAGGGATAAAATAAAGGGTCTTTATTTAATGAATATTAAAGCAAGGTTTCCTCCGAAAACAGATAATAAAAATGACAGCATTTACTCAGTAGGTCTGCCTCTTGTTTGTATTCTGTATCTTCTCTTTTGACAATAGTAACAAATAAGGTTTTTCAGGGCTTGCAGAAGTAAAACTGTAAAGTCAACACATCTTGAAAAAAAGTTAATTTTTATTCCTTCTGATGCTTCAACAAAATTATTTGATAATCTCCCTTTTAGTCCTTGATGTCTGTTGCCCACTCAAAATGGGGCTGGACTTGATGATCTTCCAAGGTCCCTTCCAGTCCTAATGTCTATGAAATCTATGAATACTTTTGCACTTTCTCCCACATTGGCCCTACTGAAGGGAAGAGATTCCCATAGGAGTCTCTGCAGAGTTGCTTTGTTTTTTTTCCAGATCCCTCCTCACCATCATGGCAAAGACAGGTTTATCAAGATGCTTGACAAGGCAGTCGATCTACTGACGTGCTGAGAACAAGACCTATCGTGCTGATCAGTATTCTGTTTCCTTGAACACCTTTGTCTGCTTGCATGCATATGTTGCCCGTTGCCTTTATTATTAGATAGTAAAGGCTATGGGTCACAGATTATTTTTGTTTTGTTTTGCAGCACATTGCCTGGTGGGTCCTTCATTTAGACTCTTAACCTCTATGATGATTTAAAAATAACGGCTTCATCTTCTGAAATGAATTGAAAGCCTGCAGGAATATGTGGATACCACTGAGAGCATAATGTGACAATAGTACTGTGGTGCACATGCTCTGGAGAGCCTAATCTGGCCAACAGTCTCTTTATCACTTGTACTACAAGAGACGGAAAAAATGTATCTTGATTCACAGTTGAAAAATATTTCTCTACTTGTGAATTGAACGCAATTTGCTTGCAGTCATTTGGGGCCTGTATTTATATCCCTGAATATGTGTCAGTGGAACTACTTGCTTGTTTAAAGCTCAGTTTGGCTGTTAAAGTCTTTGTTCAATCATATCTTGGAAGACAACACTCTAACTTCATATTAATATTCTACAGTGGTTCCTAAATCAATTTCTTCTCTTTCATCTACTCTTGTCTATCATGTGTCACATTTTGGGTATATGGGAACCTTTTTAAATTCCAAGTGATAGGAAAAAATAGGCTTTTTTAGCTTTCCAAATCTTTTTTCCCACTACTTTTGTTTTTCTACTCCATCTGTTCACTGTTCCACTGCTTTTTTCCTTATGTCTGTGATTTCTGAGCAAGCTTTGCCATTCCTTTCTTTACCTTTATTTTCCAACATGTCATCCAAAATATGTGGATTTTGTCCTTTTTTGGCAGAAATGTTAAAATCATTATTTTGGTATTGGTCATATTTAGCCTGAATTTATTGTTTACAGTAGCTTCACTTATCTCTCACTTTCCCCTATCGGTCTATTTAAAATGCTGCTTTTTAAACTGGTAACTGTTTTCAAGTATACATAGTCAATTATGCACCACAATTAGCATGTCCCTCTGCAGAAATGTAAAGAAGTTTTAATGCCATTCTTATCAATTTTGGTAACTTGCCCTCAAGGTAGAACCAAGAAGTGTCTTAGTCATTCTACAAATGGCATTTTAAAAAAGATTTGGTGAAAAGCCATCTAGCCTAGAAGCTTTGGCTGATTACATCTTATATGGCATCTTTAAAGTAGGTTTTTATATTCTTATTGATCTTTTGAACCTGTTAATATACTTTAGGGAAATGTAACGTTTTGTTGAAATTGTGCCTTTTCCCTGTGTATGAGAAATGTTAGATTTAATCATCAGACACTGTGGTATAACCATTGATAAGGTTATGCATTCAGAAAATTCCAGGGTGTATTAGAAATGGTGGATCTCCTTTGTAGGCAAATAAGTTGCATGAATAATGTAATATATACTAAAATTTAACCCTTAAATATAATACTGTGTATTTGAGTAAATGAAACCTAGAATATTATGAATTATATTCTTTTTCCTTATTTATGAAAATTCCATGCATCCTGTAAAATATTTAGTAGAATTTTGTTGTTATTGAGTGCCCTGTTTTCGCACTAATATAGAATCTGTAGTTGAACCTGTTCATTTCACTGAATACATTTTTTAGTTTTTGGGTGAGGGGGGGACACTTACCAGGAAAAAACTGTCTTGCATGTTTCAGACTTTTTAGGCTTATAGAGAATAATATGTTGAGCAAGTTCTTGATAAATAATCCAAATATATAGTGGTGTCCTCTGTATGCATGGCTTAGGGGAGCAATTTAATTTGATTTTGGAAGTTACTTTTCTTCTCCAGTTAGTATAGATGGGCACCAGAAAGGGGTTGTCCTTTAATTAGTCTGGAGTGTGTATTGTAAAACAGAATATAAAGTGATTTTAAATGGATCTTATTTAAATAAAACCCTCTCTCTATTGATTTTTTTTAGTTGTTTTTTCTTTGAGTAGTGTGTATGAGCAGATGCGTTTTGTTGTTTCTAACTTCCTTAATGTGGAGGAAAATTAATATCTACAAAAATACTATGTTAAACAACTTTTACTGAGGATTACTATATATAAATAGTTTATTTTGTCCATATGTAAAACAAAAAGTGGATAAAAATAGGTTTTTACAGAAGAATGATGTTGTACATGGGTAAAAAGTTGTGGGGGGGGGGAGAGGGGGATCTTTTACCATAGGTCATGTATGCAACTTTCTAATGGGTTCTGTGTGAGAGTTGTGACATAATATTATTGGAATAAGCTAAAAAGAATACGGTAATTTTTAAAAAAAAATTGTTAAGATTGTTAGAATACTTTAGCCACTTCTGGAGATGAAAATGTAATTCATGTTTAGAATTACTGATTCAGCCAATGGAAGGATATTCCTGTCTGGTATTTTTCCTTGTAATGGAATACACCCATTTGATGTTCTTGTATGTTCACTTCCTTTCTTTGATGATAGAATATAAAATGCTTTCAAGTCTTTTTTTTACCCTTTGCTTTGAAGAAAATTGTCTGGTACTCATGTTTTTGTAATCTCATTTTTATTTAGTTGTGATTTATCTAATTGTCACACATTATTAAAAATAATAATCTCTTCAAACTGATTTTCAGTTTTGGTTCCTTGGTGTGTGTCAGATGTGGTCATTTAATGGTTTAGGTTTTATACACCTTCTTGTACATTTGATCTCTGCCAGCTTTTAGCCCCTTACAAAAGAAAGTTTTTGAATTTGCAACTGGCTGTTTCTTGTTTCTCTATATAAAACCTAGAATATTAGACTTTCAGAGAAGCTAAACTTCTAATTAGGAGAGTTAAACTTGAGACCTACTGATTAAGTAAAAGTAATCAGGGGCATATATTTATCCTTATAACTAATCTAGAGAAGAGAGAGAAAGTTTCATTCCTGTCCTCCACTAACTTGAAGAACACAATGATACAGGTCTTATCTCCAATTGTTATTATTATTGTTACTCTTCTAGCTTATTTTGTGTTCTGGAGGAAGCTTCACAGAAGATGTATTCCAGGATCAGCACTGTTCAGAAGTTATAGTGGAGTTCAAAATGAATAGAAAGGGCCATATGCATAGGTGGTTCTAGGAGAGAGGTGGGCAAAATATGGCCTGGAGGCTGGATCTGGCCAGCCAAATTTATTCTATCTGGCCCATAGTGGGTCCCTCGCCCCTGCCCAGCCTAGGTGTGGAGGGCAGCTCAGGCTGTGGCACATGTTGCTGGTTCTGCTGCCCCTGGGCATGGAGGTGATGCCTGGTATGGAGTGCAACCCGTCCCTACCCCCACACACGGCTCTCAGGCACACTGGGAGCTGTAGTCTGTGCTCTGCTGCCTGCCCCAGGGATGGCACAGTTGCTGGACTTGGCTTCCCAGCAGTTCCCACAGTGGTGGCTCCTTCTAGCTGTGTCTACCAGCATCACCGCCGCTGCTGCTCCTGGACCCAGCTCTGCTGCCTAGTTACCCTGGCCTGTCTACCCTATGCCCACCTCTGGGGGCACTAAACAAAGCGGGCAGGCAGGTAGTGTGTCAATGAAGACTTGTCTCTGGTAGATCTGCAGGCACAGTGTGCTTGGCTGGGAGTGGTGTCCGAGAGCAGGATGGGGGGCTGGGGCTGGGGCCAGGGGATCATGGGGCAGTGAAAGCACAGGGCTGGGGCCTGGGGCAGAGCCACAAACTACTTCCTGTACATCCCTATGATGAGCACCAGTTCCACAGGCAGCAGTTGGCCCTGCCCATGAAACCAGCACCTGATATGGGGAGTGGATTGCAGCTCTATCCCAGACCTCAGCCCCATATTGTAACAACCCCATGATCCCTATCCCTGGGCCCAGCCCTGCCCACCCTTCCTGCTCCTGGATGCCACTCCTCATCCTCCCACAGCCCCATCCCATGTCCCCAGCCAAGCGCCCCCTGCCTGTGAGGGTCCCAGGCTGGTTTCCATGTAGACCTCACCTGCCTGCTTTGTCCAGGCCCCCCAGTGCTTGGTGCAGGGCGGGTGGACCAGGGACCATGGGATCAGTAATCTCCCTGCACCCCCTTTCTCCCCTTGTCCTGGGTGGTATAAACAACTGGGATGGAGTGCTGAGGCCAAGTCAAAACCCCACCCTGAGAGCTCACTAAAAGTCCTTAAGTGACCCTCCCCCCTCCCCCCCCCCATCTGTAAGCAGCCAAAATTGCAGAAGAAAAGAGAGCTTGAGTAGTGGAACATGAAGACCACTAAAAATTACAGAGGGTCATTTAACACCTGTGGAATGAAGAGTTTAGAAGGAATTGGGTAGATTATAATAAGCCATGAAGTCAATTTGACTCCTTTACTGCTGCCTGAATAGGAATCCTGGTGCCACTGCCATGCAGTTGTTTTTAAACTTTAGGTGGACCAGGATTCAAACAGGAGTTCCATTGCAGCCTCTGGATCTGCCCCTGACCACATGCATGTGGTTTTGGATATCAGTGATCTGCCAGTTTCTCAGCTGGGCTAAATCAGTGAAGAGACCTTGCAAAAATTACCTTCTACTCGTTCTGAAGGATAGGCTTTAGAATATATCAGTAAGACGATCACAACTTTTACAGCCGTGTCTCTACTCTGCTGTTACTCTGCAATATGTCAAGCATAAGAGTACCTTCAAGGAGCAGCAAGTCACAAACATTATTCATTTTTTGCTACATGAAACACCATTTGACTATCTTACAAGAGAAACTTTTGTTTTAATTTAATATTCAGCAAAAGTTATTTGTAAATTTCATCTAGAATGAGATTACAAAATGCAGAGTTTTGTTTTGTTTTGTTTTTGGTTTTTTTTTAAATGACTGCCTTGCCATTAAAGGACACATTAAGCCACTCATCCCTGTTTGGCTTTTAGACCTCCGTGAGAAGGGGTCAGTCCATATAAAGGGATGATAGATCTGTAGGAAGATAAGATCTGAGGAATGGAGGTTGAAAAGTCTTTTAGAAGATGGGTAGAAGGATTAGTGTTATTGGTATGTTATGTATGAAGACTAAAATTGTGGCAATTCTTCATTAGCAGTAGATCACTTTGAGGGGATATTAGTCACAGTATGATACATTCATATTGATGTTCACCATGGTTCACCCATAAGTAGTTTTGCATAGATCCCTGGGTTATATTTTGTTTTTAGGGGTGGGGGGAAAGGAAGGATCCAAGGGTCCTTCCAGTAGGATGCTTGTGTTTTTATGAATGGGGAAGAGGTACGTTTTCAGTAGCCTCTTCTTTTTTGGCATCCACTGAACATATGGCTCAGTGGATTTGTATCTACTCCCATTTGCTTTTTATTTAGTTGGTGTCGTAACTGACTTTTTTTTTTATACCAAGTCCTTATCTTAGTATCTTCTCTTGTTGAACAGCCTTGTTATTATTCTTCTCTCAAGAATGGCTTATTAGTGGCACTCCACTGATAGAGATACCACCTTATATCTGAATGTAAAATCCATGCTGAGTACCATTTCAAACATTTTATATTTTACCTGATGTACGGATGTACGAAACCCCATAATATTTTGAGGTGTTTGTGGGATGTCATGCATGTTTTCATGAGTCAGTTTTACTGATATGGCATGTGTAGTCTTTACATAGAGATAGTATCAAGTTGTATTTAACCTTATAGTTATTATGTCTGCAGATATTATGTTTTTTGATATAAAAGTATTTTAATATATCTTTATATTTTAGCCAAGACCATTCAGTAGGGTAAGGATGAACTTAAGTATTCTTTGCCTATTCACAGTTAGAAGAATTAATCAATGCGTATCCGTACGTGATGTGAATTTGTTTACTCATCAAATAGACACTTGTGGATATGGTCTGAAGCACATGAGCCAGGCCCTTCCAGACAATGATGAATTTACATTTTAGAAGCGGGGACCTGTAAGAATAACATTCAGGGAGGCACATTTCTCACAGAGTGGAAATTAAGTGAGAGAGAAACCTTTTGGTTATATCTGACAGGATACAAATATTCTCCTGGTCATACTTGGATCAGGAGATACTTCCAGTAAAACACACTTGAGGGGGAGAGGACGTTACATCCATATTATGGTATAACAAATTGGTCTAGCCCTTTTAAGCGGCCAGACAGCCCTAGGGTAGAAACCCAGCTGTGGCAGTTCAAAGCCCAAGGGAAGAGAGAGCAAGCCGCTCCAGCTGATGAAAAAGCAGTTTGCAGCGTGTGTGCGTGAGAGAGATATTTATAAGTAGTATAAATTAAAGGTAAGGTAGTTGCAAAATGGATTACATGAAACCAGTCTTCCAGTGATTGTGGTTTTCTGAAAATATCTGTTTCAGGACAGATATTTACTATATTGAATCACAAACTAAAGGTTCTAAAATTTTGATAAAATACCAGTTCTCGAAACATGCAAATTATAGATGGCAGAAATGATAGCAGATGAGAGAGAAACATTTTAAGGAACTGCTTAATTCTGTTTATCCTGCATTCTTTTTCAACATACTGAACATACACCTCAGATAGTAAACAGCCTTGGAGTCAGGCTTGACCAACTGATACTGGATACTCAAAGGCTAACCGTTCACTGAGCAGTTCTCAAATATAACTAATTTGCTCTTTTGGTCAATAAATACACAGATTACAGAGAATAAAAACATTATATTCATCTTTGGGTAGCACAAGGCATGGGCAGAATCTAGCAATGTGTTAAGCATTTCTCAGCAATGTGTAGATTTTATACATGGGCTTTTCAGCAAGCACAAACTGGTTGTGATGGTACTTCATATTTAGATAGTGCTTTCTGTGTAATAATCTGGAGGTGTTATGCAAACATTTAATTCAGCCTCTGAACACCCAAGAGAAACAGGAAAGCAGTGGCATCATTTTGCACAGGGATAAAATGTGAGTACAAAGAAAGGGGTGTAGGTTGTAGCCGTGTAGCCTATGTCTAAGGACATAGGCAGGCAAGGTTCTTTGGGTGAATCTTTAATTAGACCAACTTAAATATTTGGAAAAACAAATTTTAAGCAAGCTTTTGGGTTCAAAAACCCTTCTTTAGGCTGAGGAAGTTTCAGCAGTTGGTGTGTGCTTTTCCTGGATCGAATGAAAAGTAAAGAAGCCAGAGGCTGGGCTGGTCTGCATACAAGATCAGCAGTCAATGAAGATGTAGATTGAGGAGTTATAATGTGTCATAAAGCCAATGTCTATATTTAGTCCATGATTTTTAGTATCCAGGAGGTTGATGAAGTGGAGTTCATAGGATCGTCTCTGGGAAGTGTTTTGTAAGTTTCCCTTGAGGATCAGGACTGAGAGATTGGAGAGAGAGAGAGAGAGGTTTTCTTGTGAGAAATGTGCCCCCACAGCTAATTGGGTATTCTTGTCTTTGATAGATGTCCAGAGTGCATTCATTCTGGTGCGCAGTTGTTTGGTCTCTCCTACGTATTTTCCATCAGGGCATTTGGTGCATTGGATGAAATATATTACATTTCTGGAGGTGCAGCTGTAAGATCCAGGAATGCTGATGTCTCTGTTGTTGAGTGTAGTAATTGTGGAGGTGGTGGAGATGTGTTGGCAGGTTTTTCATGTCTTGTCATGGCATAGTCTGGATCCATTTGGTGTGTTCTGGGCCTGAGGAAGTTTGCTTCTGGTGATGAGGTTAGGTGGTTGTTTGAAGGCTAGGATGGGAGGTTCTGGGATGATCTCTTTAAGAATAGGATCTCTTTCTAGTATGGGTTGCAATTGTTTGAGGATTTTCCTTACGGGTTCAAGGGAGGGGTGATATGTCATAACCAGCGGTGTGCAATTTGTGGGTTTTTTTCTGTACTGCAGCAATTCTTCACGTGGTATCCAGGTGGCTCTTTCAAATGTGTGATCTGTGTCTCTGGAGGAGTGTCCTTGTTGGTTGAAAGCCTTTTTAAGATTGGCGAGGTGGTAATCCCGGGATACAAAGAAATGCCTTCTTCAAGGTCACAGAAAAACGAACTAAAATGAGATTATAAGCTAGTATTCTGACTTCAACCCTTATGTCTTAAACAAAGAACAGTCCTTTTCTAATTATTAGTGACTTGGCTTTTTGTACCTATGACCTCAGTCACAGGAAGATTCATAGATGTTAGGGTCGGAAGGGACCTCAATAGATCATCAAGTCCGACCCCCTGCATAAGCAGGAAAGAGTGCTGGGTCTAGATGACCCCAGCTAGATACTCGTCTAACCTCCTCTTGAAGACCCCCAGGGTAGGGGAGAGCACCACCTCCCTTGGGAGCCTGTTCCAGACCTTGGCCACCGAACTGTGAAGAAGTTCTTCCTAATGTCCAGTCTAAATCTGCTCTCTGCTAGCTTGTGGCCATTGTTTCTTGTAACCCCCGGGGGCGCCTTGGTGAATAAATCCTCACCAATTCCCTTCTGTGCCCCCGTGATGAACTTATAGGCAGCCACAAGGTCGCCTCTCAACCTTCTCTTGCGGAGGCTGAAAAGGTCCAGTTTTTCTAGTCTCTCCTCGTAGGGCTTGGTCTGCAGGCCCTTGACCATACGAGTTGCCCTTCTCTGGACCCTCTCCAGGTTATCTGCATCCTTCTTGAAGTGTGGCGCCCAGAATTGCACGCAGTACTCCAACTGCGGTCTGACCAACGCCCTATATAGGGGAAGTATCACCTCCTTGGACCTATTCGTCATGCATCTGCTGATGCACGATAAAGTGCCATTGGCTTTTCTGATGGCTTCGTCACACTGCCGGCTCATGTTCATCTTGGAGTCCACTAGGACTCCAAGATCCCTTTCCACCTCTGTGCCACCCAGCAGGTCATTCCCTAGGCTGTAGGTGTGCTGGACATTTTTCCTCCCTAGGTGCAGCACTTTGCATTTCTCCTTGTTGAATTGCATCCTGTTGTTTTCTGCCCACTTGTGCAACCTATCCAGGTCTGCCTGCAGCTGTTCCCTGCCCTCCGGCGCGTCCACTTCTCCCCATAGCTTTGTGTCATCTGCAAACTTGGACAGAGTACATTTGACTCCCTCGTCCAAGTCGCTGATGAAGACATTAAAGAGTATCGGTACAAGGACCGAGCCCTGCGGGACCCCACTGCCCACACCCTTCCAGGTCGAGACCGACCCATCTACCACGACTCTTTGGGTGCGACCCTCTAGCCAATTTGCCACCCACCGGACCGTGCAGTCATCCACATCACAGCCTCTTAACTTGTTCACCAGTATGGGGTGGGATACCGTATCGAAGGCCTTCCTGAAGTCTAAGTATACGACATCCACCCCTCCTCCTGTGTCCAGGCGTTTCGTAACCTGGTCATAGAAAGAGACTAAGTTGGTCAGGCACGATCTGCCCGCCACAAACCCGTGCTGGTTTCCCCTCAGCATAATTTGCCCTGCTGGGCTCTCACAAATGTGAGCCTTGATAATTTTTTCAAAGACTTTACCAAGGATGGAGGTGAGACTGACCGGCCTATAATTGCCCGGGTCCTCCTTCCTCCCCTTTTTGAAAATGGGGACCACGTTAGCCCTTTTCCAGTCTTCTGGGACTTGGCCCGTGCGCCACGAGCGTTCGAATATTCCTGCCAGTGGCTCTGCAATGATGTCGGCCAGTGCCTTCAGCACCCTCGGATGGAGCCCATCCAGGCCTGCCGACTTAAAGGCATCCAGTTCTTCCAAGTGACTCTGCACCACCTCAGGATCTACGTATGGAAGTCTGGTGCCTTGCTGCTGCCTCTCTACAACCCCAGTGAGAGACTTGTCGTCCCCCTCACTTAGGAACACTGAGGCAAAGAACTCGTTGAGGAGTTCAGCCTTGTCCCCCTTATCTGTCACCAATTGTTTCTGCCCATTTAGCAGCGGTCCTATTCCTCCCTGGGCCTTCCTTTTACTCCCAATATATCTAAAAAACAATTTCTTGTTGTCCTTTACTTGGGTTGCCATCCTCAGCTCCAAGGTAGCTTTGGCCCGCCTAACTGCCTCCCTACAAGCACGAGCAGAGGAGGTATATTCATCTTTAGTGATCTCACCCTGTTTCCACATTTTATGTGCTCCCCTTTTGGCCCTTAGGCTGCTCTGGATTTCTCTGGTCAGCCATGGAAGCCTCCTGGCCCCTTTCCCTCTTTTGCCTCGCTCGGGGATCGTCTTGCTTTGTGCCCGAAGGATTGTTTCCTTAAGGCACAGCCACCCTTCTTGGGCTCCCATCCCATCAAAACTCCTACTCTGCAGTGCTTCCTTGACTAATCGCCTGAGTGCACTGAGATCAGCTTTCCTAAAGTCTAGCACTTTCACCCTACTAGTTACCTTACCCACTCGCCGTCTTATGTTGAATTCTAATATAAGGTGATCACTGTCTCCCAAATGGCTACCGATCTGGAGGTCCCCTATCATGTCATCTCCCGTTGCCAATACCAGATCCAGTATGGCATTCCCCCTAGTGGGACCATGCACCTCCTGTGTCAGGTGGAGGTCCTGTACACAGATTAGAAGATGTACCTCTCTGAATGTCTTTCTATGAAACTTACGCTGATATTAAAATAAAAAATGGATCAATTTCAGATAGACTTATAGCTGTTGTAGGGTGACTACAAAATAGGTGACTTAAATTCAGATATAATTAGATCGGCTGTGAGGAGGGGAGGACAGCAGGATAGACATGGACAGAAAAAACCTAAACTAGTGTAATTTATACTGATCAAATTCACTGATGGAATTTTGCTCCCACTGTCAAAGGCAGTTTCCCACCAGATTGGCTGAGGTTACCTCAGTTTAGGTTTTTTGTCATTTGTCCACTATTTTTTTTTTTATAATTTTTTTTTTTTTGAATAAACATAGTCTAGGGCTGTTTATGGCTGCAATAAGTATTACCAGTGGCAAACAACTTTATGAACTGTTTTCTGAAAGGCTTCCTGCTGTGCCCCCCCAATCCCCTCAAGACACAATGTGCAAGACGTTTGGCTGCTATCAAAGAATAGACTTCTTTGTTCATTATAAAACTCTTACCATTTTTTTTCTTTGGTGGAAAATTCATTGCTCATTCTTTCTACGAGCTTTAGCAGAATATACCATTGAAAGTAGCTGCTAGGGTTTCATGTAACATAACTGTCATCTGGTAGAAAATCTTGATACTGGAACAGTAACTTCTGTATTGGATTTTCCTACAACTATAATTGTGATAGGTTAAAGAAGTGTCATCTTAAGAGCATTTAGTGGAGTACAGCAGTTTACAATAATATTTATGGAGAACAGTTAATGTTATAGCTTTGTTCAGGAGACTGATCAAATTTCTGAAGGTAAGAGTGCTTCAGAGAAATATACAAACTGGAACATGGCTCAAAGGGAAACAACTATTTCTATGTTTTTGAAGGTAAGCTGGACCTCAGGCTTAGAAAACAATATAGGAAAAATGTTTGGGAGTAGGCAGAAGTACCTGGAAACTGCTGTGTTCTTTGAAGCAAACTACCACCACCACCACAACAAATGTAAATTTAGTTAAAATAATTTAAAAATAGGGGTAGATTTTGGTCATGGCAAAAAAAGGCAAGAGTAATTTTTAAAATAAAGTCTACTTGATAATATCTTGTGGGAAATTCTGAGAAGCCAGTATCTATTATTTTGTAATAAAATTACATCCATTTAATATTTATAGATGGCTTTACACTGTTAAATGATAATCCAGTACAATGGATTTAACAACCTCTGTAAATATATCTTGCTCATTTGGTGGTTGACTAGCATGATAGACACCATTATTTTATGAAAAATCCTAAAAGTTGAAGAAGTTACAGCTGCAAGAAACATAATAAAATATTTTCTAATTCCATTCTGAACTAAAATTTCTTAATATCTGAAAATGGCACCTTAATGCTTTATAGATGTGAGAGATGCTCTCCAAGATCTTAAATAGAAAAGGTTTTCTTAATTAAGTCCTCCTTTAAGCATTTAAAATCATCACTTCGAACGCTTATTCAAGTCCTGCTGGAACATGCTTAAAGCTTCCCAGAATAACAAACTCAAAAGCATGCAGTGTTTAAAAATGAGTAGCTTTTTCATTAGGCTATTTACAGTAACATCTCTTATGCTCTTTCCCTTCCTTGCAGTATCCTGTCCCTTCCTTTGCACTTCTCTCTTCTTCCTGTTCTTAATTTTTAAGAAAAGAGGAATGTCCTGACATTGGTAGTTTTCTACTATTTGTATTGTTGCTGAATTCATGACCTGTTCTCACACTGGAGAAAAGACTGCAGTCCTGCCAAAATTCTAGTTCAGGGGCGGGCAGTTATTTCTGCTGGAGGGCTGCTTAACGAGTTTTGGTGAGGTGTTGAGGGCTGCAAGGGTAGTCCCACCCCTTGACAGGTGCTCCACCCCCTGGTTGCCATCTTGTAGTCAGAAGCTCTGCCCCTTAACCCCTGATATTTGCCAATGGAAATCTCTCCCCTTGCCAAGGAAATGCTCCTTTTGGGAATGCGGGTTGGGATTAGTTGTATATTGTGTGTGAAGGGGTGGGGGGTGTTGGGGAGAGTATGTGGGTGGGAGATGTGGGTATAGGAGGGTGTGGGGGGTGTGGTTGAGGTGTGGGGTGTTTGGGACTGCTGGGTATATGCGTGATATTATGGGTCTGTGTGTGGGGTGTTGGGTATAGTGTGTATGTGTGTGTGTGTGTGGAGGAGGATGAGTGGGTGTGTGGGACAGTTAGATGTGTGTTTGGGTATGGTGAAGGGGTGTGGGGATGTGTGTGGATGGGTGTGGGGAGGTGTGTGGATGGGTGTGGAATGTGTGTAGGGATGTGGGGTGTATGTGTGGTTGAGGTATGAGCTGTGTTTGTGGGTATGTTGGGGGTCAGGATGTGTGTAGGATGTGTGTGGTGGGATGTGTGGTTGGGGTGTGGAGTGTGTAGGACAGTGTTGGGTGTGTGGGGTATGGAGTGGGGTGGGTGGGTTGGGGGTATGTGTGGGGAGGGGGCCTTCCTCCCTGCATGCTGTTTGTGATGTGGCTGAGCCCATCCCTCTGTGCGTGGGGGGAGGGGGAAGGAGATCAGCACTACCTGCCTGGCTCACAGTGTACTGCAAAGGGCAGGATAGCAACTGCCGCATGCAGGCAGCAAGAGTAGCCCCTGCAAGAGAGGAGGGAGGGGAGGGCAGGGAGCCAAGCCTGGCACCGCTGGCTGTCTTGGTCTCTGTCCCACACCTGCCTGGTGGGACTGCAGCAGAGCCAGCACTGGCTCCTGCTGCTGGTGTTGCTGCTTCTCTCTCATGTGCTTGCCCACCCCACTCCCCTCAACGCTGCAGCTTCTCCTCACTACCTGTTAACCCAAGTGCTGCAGCATGCACAGGAGGAGTTGCTGGAGGCTGGGGGAGGCCAGCAGTTTCTTGGGCATTGGCAGCAACAGCCTTACTCAGAAGCTGTGCTTGCCAGTAGGGCTTGCATCCTCAGGCAGGGGAGGCTTAAAGCTCAGCATGCATTACCCCAGGTGGGACTCAGCTCCATGCAGCCATTGGGACCAGATACAGTTAATTGGTCGGTGCCTGCCTGTGGGCCGGATCTGGCCCACAGGTCATATTTTGCCCACCCATTCTAGTTTGCCTGGTATATATCAGGTCTATATCTTCTTCTTTTTACTTTATTAACTAATATTTTGTCTTTATTGCAGTTTTGATGGTTTCGTCTTCATAAATTGTCCTCTTAAATATAACCTATGAAATGTAAATGATGTACAACTTAAGTGAGCTACTTTCAGGATTTCTTGACTCTGTTCTCTTGTGTATTCTAAAGGTAACAGTAGCAGAGCTCTTCCCTGCATTATTTGTGTTCATAATTTTGACATCCTGTTCTATTCTTAGGTTTTCTTGATTGATGTAGTTATGCTGGAATTCCCTATTATTATTTTTTTTAAATTTCTTTCAAACTCTTTGTTCCTTTTAATCAAGCACCTTCAAAATGCTACTTTGGGTCACCCTGAAAGATTTTCCAGTGAGAATATATTGAACTTTTCTAGCCTTTCTATGTAACAAATATGCTTAGAATCATGCTGCCTGTCCTATTTTATACACTCCCCAGAGCAATATCCTTTCAATGTAAAGGTGACCTAAACAAAATATACTTTTGTGGTTTAAATAGTGTTTTTATTGTAGCATTTCTTCTTTTAAATTAAAATGTAACCCTCTGATGTTTCCCATTATGTTTTTAACTGCTTCTATGCTCTTGACTAGTAGCTATGAACATTTCTTATCCTCCTTCTAAATTATTTCCCTAGGCCCCATTTTTAATGCTTTAGTTTTAGTCTTATAAACAATCTAATTTAATATAGCGGGGCTGCTCATTATTAAATTCTTACTTTGCAGCATTTAGCATTATTCTGTGAACTACATTATTGGTTCACTTCAGTATTCTGTCAAGACTGTGTAGACTTCATTTAGCACCAGTGACATTTTGCAGGGATTTTGGTCACCAAAATTAGAAATTTCTATGGCAAATGTGAAAGGAAAATAAAGGGGAATAATACGTTGAAAAAAAATGAATGACTGCTCCATATTTCTTAGTTATTGCCCTTTTCACATTAGACACTGACTACTTAGGATTTATCAGGCAAGCCTAATTTATGTGGGAAGCAGTAGTGAGGGGTGCTGTAAAGAATCCCTGAAGCAGATATAAAGAATAATTTCACACACACAAAATACTAAGTCTGACTTTTATTCTCTTTGTGGCTTCTTCAACAATGAAAGTTAAGGTAAACACTTTTTATAATGTAATCACAAGATGGTAGCTGTGCGTGCCAAGAAATCTACGTAACTAGGCCTTTCTTTTTATTTGGAAATATCAAGTAGTTCCTGAAATTCTGTGTCACTTTCTTCTTTTTCAACATAAAAAAATATTTTAAGTCTAGTAGCTTGAAATGTAATTTCTTCTCCCTAACCATGAAAATAAGTAGTTAATTCCAAGAAGTAAATTCTCAGATCATGTTAATTGTTACATCTTCATTGACTTCAAGCAAGGACTAGTAGGAGGAACTTCCCACTATGAAGGTGGGTAAGCACTGGAACCAATTATTTGGAGATAGTGTAGAATCTTTTCTTCAAAATTTTCAAGTGGAGGTTAGACCAACATTTGTCTGAGATGGTTTAGACAGAGATGATCTTGCCTTGAGCAGGGGTTGATCCAGATGGATCTCTTTCGGCTCTTCTTTTTTTCTTTTTCCATTTTATGTTATTTCTCTAAATCAGTTAAGCTATGACAGTTTATACCATATTTCTAATCATAATTTGCAAGGAAATATATACTTGGGCCACTGAGAGATGTGGGGAAAAAAACAGTGCTTTACTTTCAGCTTGGTGTGCCCCGTGCCAAGTATAGTGTATGCCCAGAAGAGGAACTGTGTCAGTTTGACCTAGCTCTCCAGTGTCTGTATAGATTGTGTGCTTCAGCAGGGCTTTTTGGCACTTTTATCTAATAGCTGATGGAAAATGACTTGTTTGATAGTTGATTCCACCAGCTATTAGATAAAAGCACCATAAAGTCCCATGGAATCGCAGGATCTATACAAACTCTGGGCAAGCCAGGTGAAACTGATTACTTAGGTTCCTCTTCCAGTAAAGCATCTTCGGAGGGGGGCGTTCCATGTCTTTTTTTCTTTATCTTTTTTTCATTTTTCCATGTCTGGCAGCAGCCTTGTAGACAAAAAAAAAAAAAAAAAAAAAAAAAAAAAAAAATCCTCCCAAAACAAATTAATTCCTATTCTAGGAACCTTTTTCTTACTTCATCTGTTTATATGTTCATGAGTGATTTTGTATTTTACACCTCTGAAGTACTAAGATTTACTTTATTTTTAGATGGTTGTTGTGGGAAAAAGAGGAATTCACAGTACTGATACAGAAGAGAAATTTAATGTATGATCCATAGATCATACTCTTACTGTTGATTCCAGAATTTGACAAAAATGTTGTTACCACTTCTCAAAGGCAGTTGAAGTTTGGAAGAGAGATCTACTCCTAGAGTTTTCAGGAATAGAGTCAGTTCTTACAATTATCTCTAAACTATTTATAATGCTGAAAACCAAAGAAAGAGAAAATAGTAGCAGGTTAGTTTGTATTACAGCCTCCAGCTTAGCAGACTCCTACTAGTTCATCTAGTGCATTCTTAGCTACCACAGCCCTCTCTTCCGGTTTATTTTCATCTTTAATAACTGGTTAAATGGGTAATAATTCTTGGGATACAAGATCTGCCTCAATGTGCAAAGCAGAGTATTCAGTTAAGTGTCTTTTGGACTAACATGCATGTCCCTGCTTTAATTCTTGTTCAAGGTTGGGATTCTGTTTGCTTTTCAGTCCTTTGAGAGCTAAAATAGTCCGTTTTAATCCTTTGTATCTTTTTAATTGGATTTTGTTCTCTTTGTATTAGGAAAGATAGTATATAATTGTTAGCTAAATAATAACTCCTTAAAGCCCTTCTGGTTGTTTATCCTGCTCTTTAGAAATTGCATAAAATTAACATTTCTGTATTCTGCCTTTCTTTGCCTCCATTTTTAGAGAAGTTGGCAGTGGTGAGGAAATAGCCAACATCCCCTGTTTGATATTGTCAAAAGCAATGGGAATGAATTGCAGTCCTAAAATGAGTAACCCAGAACCATTCTGAGGACTTCTGGATTGACATCTACATTTAGTGTTTCAGTCTTGGAGTGCATACTTTAGAAAATGGAATTCTACACTATAGTTTTTATATAAATACCGTAATTTTCTCAAGCTTCCTTTGTGGTGAAATGTTGTCTGAAATCTGAGTTAAATCAAAGGCAGTTATAAGGGAGAAATCAATAGCAAACACAACAACAGCAAAGAAAACGTACTCAAATCAAACTGAGAGTCCTTACTAAGAATATTTAAGACAGTTAACTGGAGTGAAACTTGCCTTCTTCCAACTTTTCTGATGAGATAGATGCATGTTTCCTAGTGAAAAATGTCAAAATCATTTTCTAGTTGTTAAAACTTTAAAAATGACCTAGAAAGTGGTAGCAATCAGGCCAACACATGCCCAGGGAGCACCCTGCAATAAAAACAGACTACTTTTCCCAGTCATAAATGAGGGTTAGCTCAGCTGAAGAAATCTTATAAAAGCTGGCCAAGAAAAGGGTTTAAAAAGAACTTACATGCACGTTGCTCATATTATAATTTTTTATTGTTTTTCCACGCACTTTGTACCTTTAATGAATCATAACTAATGTTTTGAAGAAATAGCATTTGAGTTGCTAGTACCAGAACGAGGGCCCCAGATTTACAAGTGCCCAAGTCATTTGGGCCTGTTGTGTTGAACAAGTTGGAAAAGGAGGAGGGGAAGATAGAACCGCGACATCCAATCTAAGGCTGGTTGGACCATGGGATTCTATATGTAGATTGGTTCCCAAAGCCAGGACTGCCACTTGAGGACTGCACTTCAGACAAGAAAGGGTCTACAACAAGTTATTTTCTAACTGTGACAGGTGGTTATTTTCACTCATGTTTCCAAGTGGAACAGAAGTGTGGAGGTGGAGGTTTATTCTTGGCTTGTCTTTGGTTTATTCATGTAGTGAGTGGACATGTAGTACTTATGCTGTCCATAAAGAGGAGAAGAGATTTATTTGATTCCCTGGCCATCAAGTCTTTTGTTCAGTGAAGACTCTTCATCTACTTGGCAGGATTGAAGGTAGAGTGCTAAGTAACTTCCAGAAAAAGCCATTTTCATAGGTGTTCTTATCAAGAACCTTGATATGAGAACATGGTTTCCCTTCTGTCTCAGACTCATTTAAAGCCTTTTCTTTTCTTTAGAAGGAATATATTAAGGTTGGAGGAGTATTTGTTAACCTTTATTTTTAAAGTTGTAACTGACTCCAACACTGTCAAATAATGTTGAACTTCCCTTTCAGTTACAGAAGGCAGCATTTCACTGTTTTTTCATCCACAAACTCTTACGTACTCTTTCTGCTCCTCACTTATGTTCATTACCCAATAAAGTACACGCTGTTGAGCTGCATGTCCTCCCTAGATTTCCTCTCAGATTATTAATAGATGCATCGAAATAGTTATTTCAGACTTATTTGGCACCAGCTAACAGCCTTGTACTTTTTTATTTGGGAGGGGTTTTCTTTTTCAGATATTTTTCTGAAAGTTTTTTTGTGTGTGACTCAATAAAGCAATCTCATTGAGTTATGGATGTACAGTAAGCAAGTGCTTGGCATGGTTGTTTAATATATTGATTTATAAAGTTCTAGAGACTATCTTCAGGGACAGTGTATTCCACTGGTATTTTCCCTGTAAGGTCTCTTCTCTCTGTCATACAAGGATGATTCAACTGTTCATACGTCTTAATCAGTGTAACACGGTTAATGAGTCAGAATCAGCTTTCCTCTCTTTTTAAACAAGAGGAAAAATATTTCAACTCTCTGGGTATCACTAGTGGTCTGCAGCTTTCCTTTGACTATTTGGGATGTTTTCTAGTCTGAAATATGGGTGGGAAGTTGCAAGTCAAGACGGGATCCTAATATAATTATAAGTAATGCCTTTATGTAAACATTACTTTAATTGAAACCTGAACATAAGTTAAAGGCATCAAATCTTAAAAGGATGATTCAGAATATACTTTTTAAAATTTAAGTCTGTGCTACAAGTTTGAATGTCTTAAACATTCTCTTTTATTAATAAAACTTGATTTATAGTATCTTTTGGGCTTGTTCTCTCTACGTGGAAGAGGCTTTACAAAACATTTATTCTAATATTTTTTCAGTAATAGGCACTTTTGTTGCTACATTACCGCAGGAGGCCAATGTACATTTTGTTACTTGGGTTCCTAAATACTTTTTGCAAATCATGGATAAAAAACTCAACTTGCACTTGTTATAAACTGCTTTGGTCATAGCAGGGCTCTTTACAACTACCTTGCAAGCTGACTTTGCCTTCTTTAGTTAAAGAGCTATCAGACTTCTGTAGATACAAGACTGTCTTTTGCCATCCTCTTATCCACCCACTCTCATTCCACAGATACTGCTTAAGTCAGTGAAATATTGTTAATGGTAGAGTAGCTCTGTCTTACCGTTCCTGCTTCAGAAAAATAAGCTACTTCCTTTATTGTAGTCAAACTTGTGTTCCCTAATTTTCTCATTTCCACTTCTTACCTCTCCCTGGGAATACTGCATTTGGAAGTCCACAAACCTTATTTAACCTAAGTCAGAGTAGCCTATAGTAAACATATTTTGGGGTAGTCTATTACCTCTTCAAAGTGTCTCCTTCCTGAGTATTAGAATCAGATTGTTTAAAATCAGCAGAACACTTTGTGCCTGATACTCCAAAATACTTTTCTCTTATTCCTTTGGTCTCCATTTTTCCTGATACCAAATGCTGCCTTTTCACAGGGAGAAATTTCTGTTTCATTAAAGATACAGCTCTTACATGACATTTCAATATATAAATATTCAGTCTCAATAGCAGTCTACCTCCTATATAAGAGTAACATTTAGTCATAAACTAAAGTTTTAAAGTTTTCCTCTTTAGGTACCAAATATTAAATTATAAGATTGTTTTGGTGTTATCCTTATACCACCTTCTTTTAATAGCTTTAGGGCATTGTAAAAGTTTCCAGAAAGTAATTTTTTAGGTCAGCTGTGAGTCCAGCAGTAGAAGCACATGTCTAAAATATGTATATTCTCTTAAGCTGAAATATTCACTTGTCTGAGCCCAGTGGCAGAAAGGTAGAAACCACTTTTGCCTGAAGCTAAAGATAAAGGTATGTTTGAGAAATGTTTCATGAGTTCAAGTGGTTAGACTTTGAAAGGAAATTGCAAAACAAAAATTAAACCTACCATATTTTCTTACACACAACTTACCCACAAAATTTAGTTGCTGGAAATTGGGGTATTCTAATATAATAAAAGCTTTACTACTTCCGCCTGTCTCTCAGTAACACTCAGAGCCAACTGCGCATGTGCCCATACTGAGCTTTAGGACAGACAGACTCACAGGCAGAAGCAGGCAGAAGGCGGGGCCAGGCTCTCTGCTGCTGGATGCAGGAACGGACTGTGGGGGGGAAGGGGCATGTGTGGGGGGTGGCGTGGCACATGGGTGTAGGGTGCTGCGAGGGGAGTGGGCAGGGAGGCGCAGGTAGGGGTGGGACATGTGCCTGCTCGCTCCCCACGTGACATTCTGTGGTCATGCCCCCCAGCGTGCCACACCCCCTGTGCCTGGAGCACCAAAACACAGGAGGGGCATGGTGTGTGACATGTGGCTGCAGGGTGCTGTGCCCAGAGTGGGTGTGAGGGGT
The DNA here is from genome assembly GCF_030867095.1 of Alligator mississippiensis. Taxonomy (NCBI): domain Eukaryota; kingdom Metazoa; phylum Chordata; order Crocodylia; family Alligatoridae; genus Alligator; species Alligator mississippiensis. Next base: position 64,061,128 of record NC_081825.1, read on the forward strand.
GTGCCCTGCCCTGTGGCCACGTGCTGCAACTGGTGGGCGCTGCCTGCGTGCCCCTGCCCGCTCCCCTTGGGGCTTTCTGTGGCCACGCACTTGCTCCTCTGTGGCCTGCAGCAGGGGGAGGGGAGGGGGGCATGGTGCCTGGCCACAGGGTGCTGTACAGGGAATGGGCATGAGGGGCATGCCCCTACCCACCCTGCATGCTACAGGTGGTAGGTGCTGCCTGCACCTCATGTGCCCCTTCACTGCGCGACACCCTGCAGCTGCGCCCCCCGCGCCCCACAACCAGCGGGTGCTCCCAGCATGGGAGAGGGGTAGGGCTCATGGCTGCAGGGTGCTGTGAGGGGAGTGGGCAGGGGGGCGCAGGCAGCAACCACCAGCTGCAGCATGTGGCCACAGGCCCTTAGGACAGACTGACAGAGGCAGGTGGAGGTGAAGGCCAAGGAGGGTGGGGGCAAGCTGTGCTCCCTGCTGCCAGGTGTGGGAACTGGCTGAGCAGAGGCATGGCTTGTGACCATGTGGGGCGTGGTGCATGGCCATGTGGGGGTGGGGTGTGGCACTTAGCCATAGGGTGCTCTCTCCGCAGCCTGTAGCGGGGATCGGGTCTGGTGTGTGGCTGCAGGGTGCTGCGCAGTAAGAGGGCATAGGGGGTGTGCCTCACCCTGCATGCTGGAGGCGGGGGGCAGTGCCTTCACCTCATGTGCCCCTTCACCTTGTGGCACCCTGTGGCTATGTGCCCTGCCACCCGCAGCCGGTGGGTGCTCCCAGTGCATCAGGGGCAGGGTGCGTGGCTGCAGGGTGCTGCGAGGGCAGCAGGCACGGGGGTGTGGGTAGTGCCTACTGAATGCAGTATGTGGCCGTGGGGTGGGGCACGTCCCTGTGCACACTCCCCATGCGGCACCTTGCAGCCGCATGCCATGCCCCTCCCCACGCCCTCAATACCTGCTGGCTGCAGGGTGTGTGTGGGTGTGGCATGTGTCTGGGTGTGTGTGATGTGTAGCTCTGTGTGTGTGTGTGTGTGTGTGTGTGTGTGTGTGTGTGTGTGTGTGTGTGTGGCATGTAGCGAGTGTGTGTTCATGTGACTGGGTGTGGCGTGGGGCACGGGGCTGGGTGGGTGGGCGAGTGTGAAATGTGGCTGGTGGGCGTGGCGTGTGGCTAGGTGTGGGCTGTGTGTGGCATGTAGCTGGATGGGTGTGGCGTGTGGCTGGCTGTGTGTGGTGTGTGGTTGGGTCAGTGTGCTGTGTAGCTGGGTGGGTGTGGCATGTAGCTGAATGTGTGTCAGATGGGGGGTGCATGGGGCTGGACACGGTGGGGGGGGAGGTTGTTGCGTGAGGCTGGATGCAGAGCTACATGCTGCTACTTATAAGTCTTTTTTCTTGAAAATACTATTTTTCTTCATTTCTGGCGTTCAGAAGTAAGGTGTATATGTTGTGTTGCATGTGAGAAAATATGGTAACTTTAAAATGCAGATTTGTTTCCCCAATACTCCCTGTAAGCAGAATAGGGATGTGGAGGAGGAATAGAGGGACATCTATCTGCTTGTACTTTCAGAATGTTAATAAACCACAAAAAGCCTTACTTTCTTTGCAATTGTCCTAGCATTTTCTGGTTTAATAAACATAACCTAGAATGTTGCCCTTTGAGAACAAATATTTTGGGATCCTGGGTTGCCAGTGATAAGTAATGATGTTGCAAAATGAATAATTTTGCAATAGCAATAAACTGGAAAGTACCAGGGTATTCTCAGTAGGCAGTTTTTGGAACCAGAGTTGCAACTCAGATACTCCTTATGGCAACATGAAATTTGCCTTTGACCTAAATGGAGCAGGATTTTACTCCATGTCTTTAATGATGATCTGCTGTTAGCACAGTTAGTGTGCTTGCTTTGATTGAAGCATTGTGTTAAGCTGAAGTTGGTGATTTTTTTAATTACATTTTACCCGCATTAAGAATAATCCAGTGCATTCTAAAACACAAAATATATTTCTGGAAAGAGTCTAAAGAACTGTGAATTTCCCCAATATATATGTGAGGCAAGGATTTCTTAGGGTGGTTACCTTTATTTGGGCAAACCATGTACTTGGGATAGATAAGCTTCTCGGTGCAAGGCCGTCTTCATGAGGTCTCTATGATGAAGAATTTCTTGCATTTAAAAGCTTGTCTAACTCTATCCCAGCTATGCAGTTGGTCTGATTAAAAGATCATCCTAGGACATACTTCCCCCTTGCATAATTTATGGACTATCACACCTACAGCATCACTCTTGTACTCCTATTATTTATCCTATTTGAAACTGGTTTCAAACATGGAAAGATTTCAGAAGAAAAGAGAAGCTGTGCCTCAACTAAATGAACAGCCTAGTTTTAATAGCTGGATTTTGATACATTTATGAAAGGGATTATATGGCATTGTTTCCTGTTAGAGCAGGGGACTGGACTAAATGACACAGGAAGCTTCTTCTGATCCTGGGTTCTTAAGTCATAAATTCCCTAGTAGAAATAATGATTAGTGCAACTGATTTATTTTTCCCTTCATCTTTCTGTTCAAGATTTTTCTGTCTTCTGTTTACAGAGATCCGTAAAGTTAGTACAGGCTCAGTTTCCACTTTTCTGTTGAAAGCATATTCTACATTGTCTCTGCCATAAAAAACAAACAAAAAACAGAAAGAGAGAGAGAGAGGGGCTGCTGTGACAACTCTAGGTGTCTTTAGGTCATTTTAGTTGTTCATAGAGTTTTTATCTCATGATTTCAGTTAAATGTACTGGTATGAAAGTCTGATCTTCCACAACGCTTTTTTCTTTTCTTTTTTTCTTATTGACAGCTACTAGCTAAACCACATTATAAAATATGGTGGAAATTGTAGAGAAAACAATTATTTGTTTAATTCAGAACTACAATTTGAACAAGGCCTTGCATTGAATAAGTTTAGCAGAGGGTGCGTTTTCTTTTAAAGTATTTTTTTCCCTGCACTTCCCTAGGGAATAACCAAAATAGTCTACCACTGAAGCAAAACAGCAAATATGTCTTTTGGAAGGAAAATTCTTAGTATTAATTGGTTCTAAATCAAAAGCCAATTTATGAGCATGGAAATTTCCTTTTGTTTTTAAGACTTCATAGAATCAAAATATAGAATTTTAATGATCAATTTAGGAAATTTAGATATTAACTCTATAGATTTACTAACTATCAGATTTACTCCTCTCTCTTTGTATGCCCATGTAAAGTAAAACAACAAAAAAGTAGGCTTAATTACTGAATACCCAGGGTCAAATCGCTAGGGTGAAGGAGAGTCTCATCTGTCCTTCTACTGAAGCAGAAGTGTCACAGGAGGTGCATGTGTTTGTGCTGTGATTAGCTGCTATAATTGTGAAAAGCTGTGACAAGGTTAACTTAAGCAGAGACTCCTCATTTCGTCTCCCAAGGTGGAAAAAAACATGAAAGCCCTTTGTGGCAGTCCCAGCCAAAGGCTGGAAGGTACCTTTGGTTTGTGTATTAAACTTCTGCTGTAATTGGCAAAGGCTAAAGGGAGACTCTCCAGCCCCCTTGCTCCTTAAGCAGAAGAAGTGTCATAGCCCTGTGGGAAGGTGTTAGTCAAGAGCTGGGACGTTTGCATGTGCTTAACTGTGGTGCTGTGCAGTCAGGCAAGGCTTGGGGCTGGGCTGGGCTGGGCTGGGCTGGGTGTTGCTGCAGTAGCCAAGCCAGGTGTGCTTGGTTGGCAAATCCTGTGCAAGATTGGCAGTGCCCTCTCCCCACTGCTAACCTCCTGGCAAGCTGACAAGACAGAAGAATCACAGTACCTATACTTGCTGAGTAGTTCTACATAGCCTCTATCACTATGCACTTTCCTGTGCTGAATAGGTTGGCAAACTGCAAACCACATGGCCAGGGCCTCAGTTATGTCTTAATGGCCATACATGGCAATGTGCACCAGGCTGCACAGGAGCTGAATGAGCTCCGTACAGGAGCAGTGGCAGGCCTTGACTCTGTGCCAGCAGGAGTATGGAATGTCCCAGACCTGCCAGTGTTGCTGGAATGGCAGCCACAGGGTGCATGGGAAGCAGGGATGTGTTGCTGGCTGGAAGTGAAGTTGATGAGCTTTGGTAGTGGAAGCTTACCAGGCACACAGGCCATGCAGTACCAGTATGAGGGAGGGAGTCCCTGGATGGGTGTGGTTCCCCAGTCAGCCATTTGGTGCTTTCCTCTGTGCTTGCCTGGCCTTGGGAACCTCTGGAGGTACCCCGCAAAGCATGATGGGGAGCACTGCATACTGACTTCTTGGCTGTGGAAGGTCAGTAGTACACGCTGTTGCTATGATCTGGTATGCTCCAGTTGATCCGACATTTGAACTGCTGTACGCATTTTAAGCTAGGTTTTTATGGGGTTGTAAATTTCTTAATACTTTAAATGAATGCCTCTCCATACCTTGGGAGATGGGCTGTTGGAATTCTGTCATGGAAGTCCTGCTTAGCAGGACTCAAGCATACTTGGTGCAAATGGATCCTCTACGTGCGGGATCTAGTTAACAATTAAAATTCATATCCATGATAAGGCCACTATCTTTCAAAGTTTAGGTATTGGCTGAAGGTTCTGTTTAAAAACAGAATAAAATGGAAAAAAAAAAAACTGTCTGAAGACACGAACATAGACGATTTCAGCCAAAAGGAATGTTTGGCAAGCATATAAGCAGCCAAAACCAAAGCCTTATAGTGGAAAGTGTTGAGCAACTTTAATAATATTTGGGTAATAGCTTTGTCTGTGACAAGATAGCTTAATAATAGTCTAATGTTGGCATTAGAATACTAGTGGAAGTATGGTTGATATTTTTCAGGCTTATACTCCTTATTTATTTTGGATATGAACGGTCAGATTGTCCTGTAACTTAACTGCTAGTACAACTTGGAAACATAAAGGAAAGCGGAATAAAGTGTAGCATTGTGCTGATGTACAAACAGACTTGCTTCCAATAGTAATTGAGTGTCATGCATTGTGTTGTAAGAAGGCCCTATACAGGTGCCCACTCCTCTAGACACAGGTAACTTTCCTACACTAGCTTTAATAAGGTTTAATATGTTCAGTGAACCAGACATATGGTTTGTTTGCTCTTTAGGGGATCCATTTAAGTCGGACATTATGTTAAAAACAGAATAAAACAGCTCCCCCCCGCCCCCAACCAAACAAAAAAAACCCCCAAAACCTTTTTGCTTTTTAACTTAGAGTTAGTGAAGGCTGAATTCTGCTAGAAAAATGTGGATGCATCTCCCCTGAAGTGAATAAGAACAGAGTGTGTACAAGCACAAAATTTAGCCCCAGGGTGCTTGATGTTGTTAAGCTTATCAGCCTTCCTTCTTGTACTTGATTACAGAATCTCTTAGCTGAAAAGGTGGAACAGCTTATGGAATGGAGCTCAAGGCGCTCAGTTATCCGCATGAATGGAGACAAATTCAGAAGATTTATAAAAGCTCCGCCTCGTAACTACTCCGTGATTGTGATGTTTACTGCTCTGCAGCCACAGAGACAATGTTCTGTTTGCAGGTAACTTGTATACTTTATTCTTTTCCTCCCATCGTCACATGATCCACGTTTAACCGCATGTTTCAACAGAGAGAACCTGTAATCTTGGTAGTCTGTTTAAATCCTAAAATGATAGTTATTTTTCTATTTGTCCGTACTCATCATATTACCATCCCTCACTTTTTCCTTTTATACCTGTGGTACATTTTAGCATTCATGTTAATTACTATGTTTTTAAAGTTTATGGTTTATAAAATCTTACTTGATTAATGCTTTTCCTTCTTTTGGTAAAAGGAGGACATTTTCCATTTAAGAGTCTTTTATTAGTTTGCTTCTTGAGATTTAGTTACCCTAGGGAAGCAGTTCCCACAAGGATTTGGTATACTTAGTATGGAACATGTTGTAGTTCTACTTTGTTACTGTTTGATGATTGCTCCTTCACTGCTTCTGTGGTTTCAAGGCTGGATAGTCTTAAACCCAAAACCTTATTCTTTAAGATCACATGCAACAAGGTGCATAACAATAGTTAACTTTATGCATAAGAGTAATCCTAATGGATTTATAGTCATGCTTACCTTGTTGAATCAGAATCTAAGCACATAGTTTTCTTCACCTAAAATGCACATTAGGAGCTAAACATGGCAAAAGGCAGGATTCCTTTTCAGGCTGTTGTAGTTAAGATTGAAATAGGAAGCAACTGGCTAATTCATGCTCTTATAGAGCAGAGTTTTTGGCCTAAATAATTTTTCTTCTTGAGTAGACGGTCACAAGTTAAGATGTCTTTCTGAAAGTAGAGGTGTCCAGGAGTCACTTGGACAATAACTTGGATAAGTGTAAGGAATAAAAACAATCGTTACAGCAAATGAATGTTTGAGATGCATATGGAGTTTTTTAGGTGTTAAAGTATGATCTGGTATAGTCAGAATGTTCAGATAAGGTGAAATTATGACATTGGGACATATACTTTTTGCAGTTCTACTTCTGGGATGGGTATTTATTCCTCAGTTGTTAGGGATCACATGGACTGAGGTCTGAGAGAGGAGTAGCCATGGCAAGACAAGACTTGCATCCTATTTCAGGTTTGCTACACTTGGTTTTGTACTATGGCCTCCAGAGAGAGGCACAACCCTATTGATCAGCATGGCTTCTGGTGTAAATTGAGACAATCCTGAGGTTGTTCTAGGATTATGGTGAACTGCTCCTCCTGCTTCATGCGGACTGCTTTACAGCCAATAATATCCATAGTGTTGAGTGTTGTATCACATTTCTGACTTCGTTTTTGGCCTCCCCCTTGCACTTCTGCATAGGAGGTGCAAAGGATTGGGGGGAAAAGATCCTATAGGCTTGACCTCTTATTGGTAGGGATCTACTTAATTCGAGACTTACTGGTTATCTGAGGTGATGGTCGGTCCTCAGCTAATCTACAGTGAGAGGTAGGGCCTCCAGGAAATGCCCATTAAATTGGCCTTTTGTGCTGCAAGCAAGCTACTAAAATGGCTTTGTCTTGCCGTGAGTTAATTAGGTCCCTAGTTATTGGGTACAAGGAATTATCTTCTCATACTCCAGGCTGCTCTTACCTTTCATAGCTTCATAGTTGGTAGGGTCGGAAGGAACCTGAGCAGATCATCAAGTCTGACCCCCTGCTATGGCAGGAAAAAGTAGTGGGGTCAAACGACCCCAGAGAGGTGTTCGTCTAACCTCCTCTTAAAGACCCCCAGGGTAGGAGCCAGCACCACTTCGCTTGGAAGTTGGTTCCAGATCCTAGCCACCCTGACAGTGAAGTAGCGCCTCCTGATGTCTAGTCTGAATCTACCCTTGCTAGCTTGTGACCATTATTTCTAGTCACTCCTGGTAGCGCTCGGGGGAACAGGGACACCCCCAATACCTGCAGGTCCCCTCTGACTAGTTTGTAACCGGCCACTAGATTGCTGCTCAGCCTTCTCTTGTGGAGGCTGAACAGGTTCAGGTCCCTCAGACTGTCCTCGTAGGGCCTGCCCTGCTGCCCTCTGATCATGTGGGTGGCCCTCCTCTGAACCCTCTCAATGCTGTCCACATCTCTCCTGAAGTGTGGCACCCAGAACTGGACGCAGTACTCCAACTGCGGCCTGACCAGTGCCGCATAGAGGGGGAGGATCACCTCCTTGGACCTGCTTGAGATGCATCTGTGGATGCATGACAAGGTGCGGTTGGCTTTCCTGACCGCGTCCCCACACTGTCGGCCCATGTTCATTTTGACATCAATAATGATTCCAAGATCCTTTTCTGCCTCTGCATGGATGAGAGGGGAGTTCCCCAGCATGTAGGTATGCTGCTGGTTCTTCCTCCCTAGGTGCAGCACCTTGCACGTGTCATTGTTGAAACCCATCCTGTTCTTATCTGCCCACCCCTGTAACCTGTCCAGGTCCAATTGCAGCCTATTCCTCCCTTCTAGTGTGCCCACATCCCCCCACATCTTAGTGTCATCAGCAAATTTGAATAGGGTGCTTTTTACCCCCTTGTCCAAGTCACTGATGAAGATGTTTAACAGCGTTTGAAAAAAAAGAGAAAAAAAAAGGAAAAGATGTTTTTATGCTGTCAGATTGTTATGGGGTTTGAGGTAGGAGTGACAGTCTTCCTTATAGAGTTTCAGAATTTCTCATTTCCTCCCCAGGAGACAGACGTATAGGAGAAGCACAATTTCCCCTGTTAAGGGTTAGCGTACTCATCATTACATGAGATAGTGGGAAACTAATTCCTTCATGTTGTGTTCTGTGCAAGTCTATGAATCCTTTTGTACTGCTTGTAAACACAATATAAATATTGCCATTATTAAGGAAGATAATCTCATTTACAACTTTATGTTGTTTACTGAGGTGGAAAACAGCTTATAAACTTCATCCTGCAATATGCCACTTCAGGCATTTAAGTATATAGCAACTGTAAATCTTTAAAATAAGCACGTAAGGAAAAATGCCCAACATATTGCTTTTACTTAAATTGTTTTAAACAAATGTTAAGTTGAGATCCAGTCCTGCTATGTGAAATAATATGAATTTAATGAAGTTGATCATACTGCACATAAAACTACTATAAAAAATTGACACAATTCAAACCAATGGTTAATTAATGGACAGGAGTACAGTAGTATATATAGAATTTGAATGCAAGAATAACTCTTTGGTTAGCACTTCAATATACACTTTGGAAAAGATCTATTTTTGCCGTAAGCAACCTAATGTGTAATGTTCTGTAGAGATTCCTTTGTCTAAGGTTTAAGTTAGCTGTTACTCATCAAAACATTTTCAGTGACTGAACACCAAAAATCAATGTGATATTTCAGGTATAAAGCAGGAGCAATCTGAAATATTTTAAACTTTTTACTGTAACTAATTTTTAGCACAAAAAAAAAAGTAGGGCCACCCAGCCAGAATGCTTCACCAGCTGTGAAGATTAAGCTGACTGGCTGCAGAGGCAGCTGGGCTGAGTTTGTAAGCCTCAGACCCCAGTACCTCACTCTGTTGTGTCTGGATTCCCTGGCTCCTGGCCTTCAGTCTGACCTGGAATATGAATATAGATATTGTTTTGGATTAGCTGCATGACTCTAACCACCTGGTTTGACTCCTTTGAGCACCTTGGCCACAAATCTGGAACCTCCACAGGCTCAGGTACTTGGCTAACTGCACACTCCTCAAGACTGCTTGTGCTCACTTCCTTGCAGTTTGAGCAGCCCTTAAGGATCCTTTACCAGCATTCCCAGGGGGAGGCACCCCTAAGACCCAATATGGAATCACCCCCCACTGCCACTACTTTCCCCAGCCAGGGTTTGACCAGCTTGTAGAACCTGCAGACCCATGTAGGGGCTCTGCATGTACAGAAACAAGCCCAAGCTGAAAAGTTGGAGAAGCATAAATTGGACATGTGGGCCCAGGTGTGCAAACTGCTGCTCTGGTCACCCCTTTTGTATCTGCTTCTTAACATCCCTACGTATCCTTATTGTCAGATCGGTTTGATGGGAACCCAGGGAAGTTTAGGGGTATCTTAAAACATCCTGTTCTCCCTGTGCCCTCAGAGTTACCTCAGAGGCAGAGTTAGAGTGGACTTGGTAAACAGACAGTTGGCAGGCAGAAACTGTGCCTGGGCTTCCACTTTTGAAGGGTCCAGTGCCCTGTTAGATGACCTGGAGAAATTCACTGAGGCCATGACTGTGCTGTCTGGAGACCCTTTCAGGTGAGGTCAACTGAGCTTTCCCTGCAGACTCTGAAATATGAACCCATGGTCTGTTATTTGATGGAGTTCTGTAAACTGACCTCTGACATTCAGTGTAAAGAGGCTGTCTATCAGAGACCAAATGAGGAATTAAAAGATGAGCTGGCGAGGATCAAGGCCCCCAATAGCCTGGATTAATTCGTAGACCTCTGCATTTGTATAGAGTGCTGGTGGACAGAGAGGAGGATGGGGCATGTGAAAACCCTGAATTGGGACCTGTGGCAGGGCACCTTTGGTGCCTGCCACTCAAAGGGCCTGAGTAGGCAGCAGAGGCAGCCTGCAGGTGGGTGCACTCCCCAGTCAGGAGTCACATGGCCAACAGAAAACTGCTTGATTTGGGGAGAGGGATCAACTGCTAGCAATAAGAGCAGGCTTGAGCAGTAAAGCCAGCAGCAATTGCTGCAAGCAGCCAGATCAGAGCACTGTCTGACTTGAACTGCTGCTCAGGAATACCCAGAGGACAGGATAGGAACAGTTGGGATGTCAGGGGGCTTCTGGTCTTGGGGAATGACCTAAAACTGCACCCTGCTGGTGTTGGAAGGTGTGGTGGGGCTGCTTCCATGAACTGCCACACCTGTGCATCCCTAGTGAAGGGGAACCATGAGGTACCAGGAAGCCTCAACCCTTCCATGGAGGGGAAGGGTTAGGGGAGCACACCCTGACAGGTAAGCACAGGGGCCCAGGCCCACTGAGCAGAGCCTGAGGCAGGGTCCAGATAAGTTGATAGACACCTGAGGCCCAAGGGGACGTAATGCCCTGAAGGTTCCAGGTATACCGACAGCCTACGACTGTTGAGGCCTCGGGTGTCTCAATGTGGGGGCAGGGAGGGGCAGGTAAGTTGTCAGATGCCTAAGGCCCAGAGGACCCAGTGAGGGGGCAGAGTAGTGGGGACCCAGTGGCCATGTAGAGTCTGGCCTTGAGATGGTCTGAAGGGCTGCACACAAGCTGACTGGAGTAGCTGGACTAGAGACTCCGAGCCATCCGAGACAGAAAATAGCTGTTGACAAGCTGCAGGCCTATGCTTTTCTTGTAGGAAGCCAGGTTATGTGGCCATTACATGTCCCATTAAGAGAAGGTGTACTACACAGGCAGGAAACTCCAGGACCTAGGCTCAATAGAGCGGCCCATGTTAGCACCACTGTCCACCAGATAGTGCTTTGGGATTGTTAAAGCACGATTAGCCGTTAAATAGAATGTGAAATACAAACATAGACAACTCAGTGTCCTAAAATCAAAGCCTAACTTTATTAGTACAACAAGTATTATCTTAGCAGTTTCTATAGTTAAAGAGAGAAAGGCACTTAGTACAATGATCTTCCCCAGTCCCAGATGTTACTTTGCTTCACAGAAAAGATGGCCACTCAGTTCCTGAAGCAAAGGGTGCATCGTTGGCTGGGATGGTCCAGATTGGTGTTGAAATCTGGATTCATGATGACAATGATGGTGACAACAACACAGTTAACTTTCTTGCTTCCCCCTTTTATACATTTCTTTAATTTGACTCCTTGCTTTTGGATTGGTCTCTCTGTAGTCAGCATATTGTCCATATTTTATCCTCGCAGCATATTCCTTTGTTCAACAAACTCATTATGAGTACACCTCTTAATTTGGCTCTTTTCTGGTGTCTTACTTTGGTCATTGTCCATTGGTTTCCTTTATCACATTTCATTAACATATCCAATCATTTCATCCCTCTGATTCAACTGGATAGTGCCAAGTATAGTTACTTTGAGCTAGTAACAAAACTATTACTATGTTGTGTTAGAAAAACTTCTCAGTAATAGAAAAGGAAAGAAACATCAAGTCCGTAAGCTGCTTGCAAGGGGCAAGGCCAGCTGATATTGCAGACACTGGCAAAATGGAAAGTTCAGATGACAATGAAGCTATACAGAAATTTAGGCTGAATATAAAAGACAACTTTAAACAGTACTATAATTTACTACTGTATAAACAAGTGCAACTTGAAAGCATAAAATATGACAAACTACCCTAACACCCAAGCTGGGAATGGGGCATGTTCTTCAATTTTATATAGTTTGCCCTGTTCTGTCTTCTGCAAAGTTTACTGCCATGATATGACACTGCCCCCCTCACCTCCAGGTGATGTTTTATCTCCATCCCCTGGCTATAGCAGAGGTTCACCAGTCAGCAATGGTGTATTCAGGGGCCTCCTTGAACTTCTAGGATATCCAGTTCACCACAGATTGCTGGATTGTAGTACAATAGAAAGCCACGCAGAAGTCATGGAAGCCACAGATGGCTTTATTCTTTCCTCTGGTCCAGACAGGATGGAAAACAGTTCCTTTGGTAGTATAGATACTATGAGGAGATGTTCTAATTTGATCTGATCTGGTCCTGTCACATCCTCCTTACTTTGAGCCTACTGTGGCTAGCCCTTCATGACCTCCTCATCCGTTTTGGGGTGGAGATGCTGGAATTCACTGCCCCTCATTGCACATAGAGGACTCTCAGGAGCAGTCCTGTGCTACTGTGAGTTCAGCACTCAGCACGTGGGCAGCCACATCCCTTGCTGCTTAACCATCTCCCGTTCAGTGTCTGTGGACCTCACTTCCACATGGGTCCACAACCAAATCCTCACTACCCATGAAATACTTGGATTTTCAGGATTTTTTTTGACAAGAAGCAAGACACTGCTTTTATGACTTCCCAGTGACTTGTAACCAGGCACCTCATTTCCATTTGGGTGAGTATATTCATTATCTGAACCCAAACTCCTGGTTCTGAGAGGGAATCTTGTCAAACTACCCTGCTTGAGCTACGCCACAATCATGGTTGTAGTTGACTCCCTAACAAAAATAGACACCCAAACAGCTCCAGACACTCCATAGTTTTATTTTGATAACATTGTTCATCTCCATGGCTTACCAGCATAAATAATTTCTGGTAGAGGGGCACAGTTTCTCTCTCAGTTCTGGGAGGAATAGTTCCAGAATTTAAAGGTGTGGCTTTTGACCTTTTCTACATATCACCTGCAGACCAGGCAGACCAAATGAGCAAACCAGACCTTGGAGCAGAACCAATGCTGCTTTATAAATTATCAAGAAGACTAGATATCCCTCCTCTCCACAGTAGAATTGGCTTACAATAGTGCCCCTCATGCCACCACAAAACAGAGCCCTTTCTTCACTAACTATGGTTTGCCCCCATCATGGACACTCAGGCCTTCCACCCATAGTTCCAGTTCCAGCAGCCATGGACTGGATTGCTCACCTACACCAAGTTCAGGTGGAACTGAGGAATATCTACAAAAGGCCAAGGAAACTGTAACAGGTTGTTTTTCTCAGTGCCATCTTCCCTGTTCTCTGTACCCTACATGGGGCACACTTCAAGGTTTCTTGTGTCCCGCTCTTTACTCACTGTCACAGCAGAGTCCTGTAGGAGGGCCGTGATCTCCTTAAGGCCCCGTCGCTGTGCCTAGTTGGCCCAAGGGCACCCTCTGTTTCTCGCCCGCCACGTCTTTGCTGTTAGATAAGGTTGGGAGGTTGCCTTACGCTCTCTCGGACACGTCTCTGTGTCGACTCAGGCCCCGTGATTTCCCGGACTCCTTGTGGGTCTTCTGCAAATGGGTGCTTTGGGGCACCCTAGCCTTATGGGCTATGCGTGGCTCCAACCACCCCTTATACCATGCCCCAAGCCTCACAGTTGGAATCGACGTTGGTCTGTCTCTATCTTTACTCACGCCCGTCTCTCGGGCCTTCCCTGTACAGTGACCCTCTCTCTGGGGCCTTCTCTTGCACTGCTGCCCTCTTCTCTGGGCCTTCTCAAGTGCTGTCCCCTTCTCTGGGGTCTTCTCTAAGTGCTGCCCCCCTTTCTGGGGCTTGCCATGCCCACACTGGGGCCTTTCAATAATGCCCTGTCTCTGGGGCTTGTCACACCCGCACTGGAGCTTCTCAGTAGTGTCCCCTCCTGGGGCTCACCCTGCCCGCACTGGGCTTCTTAAAAGGCTGTCCCCTTCCTGGGGCTCGTTGTGCCCAACTTGGGCTTCTCAAGGTTGCCCCCTTCCTGGGGCTCTCCGCGCCCACACTTGGGCTTCTCAAGGTTGCCCCCTTCCTGGGGTTGGGGTCTAAGCACCCCATAAGCTGCGCCCTCACTGGCGCCAGGGCCCCCGCACCACTGTGGGTCCCTTTATGAGGATACTGTGCCTGCTCTCGCGCTGGGGTCCTCACACTTCGTTGTGAGTCCCCAATGAGGCCTCCTCCAACCCCTTATAGCCTCACCCAAACCACCGGTGTAATAAACAAGAAAATGCCACAGAAACTCGAGCCTCCTGGCTATAACATAATGTCAAGCCGCCTGGCTAAACCATGTTGCCCAAACGCCCTAGAGCTGCCATCCAGAACTCTGCTGAAGCAGTACCTGCGGGTCTCGCTGCTTCTTGCATCCCTACTCCAGGAGCTCTCTGGCTGCTGGCAGGGAACTCCCAGCCTGGCCTCAGCCCTGGGCTTTATAAGAGCCAGCCTCTGCTTCCTACAGGCAGCTGGCTGCTGGCAGGTGTGGGTCATTTGCTCCCTCCAGTTGCCCCGGCAACCCACAGGTGGGCTCCTGTTCCCTGCTAGGGCTCCCTATGCACAGCTTTTCCTCTGGCAGTTTCTGCCCTCTAGGAGCAGGGCACCTCAGTGCTCTGCGACACTCACTTTCCATGTCTTGATGGAAGTTATTAGGCTGATGTTCTTAAAAGCGGGAGACTGCCTACTGGATTTCGTATGTTGTGGTCTTTCGCCTCCACAGGCCTTGACCCCAGTCTCTCTGTAGCTAGGCCTCCCCATCTAAACCCACCAAACAGGGTTTGACTCCGAGGCTCTATTCTTTTCCATTGTCTTGAGGCTCGGGGCCCTCTTTTCTGCTCCATTTGGGAGCCTAGCTTTCCTGGCCCAGAGGTCTAGCCCTCGCTCCCACAGCCAGGGTGGCACAAGTTCAAGGCCAAAGAATGTCGTTGAACTCCCTTCAGCTTAGTCCAAAAAAAAAATAAAAAAAAAAAATTGCACCTCAGGTGCACCAGACCACCTTGACATTTTAAGGTTATGCCTTCTGGCGCCGGGTCAGTGCACCCCAAAATCCTGCGTCCCCACTGGCGCCAGGGCCTATGCACCCCTAAATTCCACACCCTCTCTGACATGGGGCTCTGTGCCCCTAAAAGCCCCCAAAAAGCCACACTGGCACCAGGGCCCCCAAATGAAGCCTCCTCCTTCCCCTAATAGCCTCACCCAAACCACCAGTGTTATTCAGTAACCAAAAGAAATATGGACAGTCCCGTCCATGGGCAATAACTGCTACCAAGAAAAAAATGTGATCCAAGAAAGCAGCATGCCAGCTTACATTTACGCCGGGTTCGTGCTTCGGCTCCCCACCATCGGCTTCTGGGGCAGCTGCTGTCTCTCCGGGGGGCTTCCGCAGTCCCCTCTTTCAGCCTTTGGACTGCTCACCATGGCTCTCCATGGAGCTCTGGGATGCACTCCTCCTTTGGCTGCTGGCCCTTTATTGCCACTTTCCCCAGTGTTTTTATAGTCCTGGCCTGCCCCTTCTGGTCAGCTGACTAGCTGGCCAGGCTCAGTATTTAACCCCCTCCTTACCAGCATTTCATGCGCAGAAAGTTCTGGCCTTAAAGGGATGGACCTGTCTTCTGGTGACAGGGCTAGGGTTCCCTGTTACACCCCCCCCTCTTCTCTTTCGTCTGGGGTCTTTCTGAACCCTTGACCTGCCTTCTGGTAACAGGGCCAGGGTTCCCTGTTATAGAAACCTTATAAGTAAGAGGCTGACACAGGTTGCAAGACCACCCCTGCTTTTTCCAGTGGGAACCAAGTCTGGCTTTCAGCAAAGAACCATCAGTGAACCCGGTCATCCACAAAGCTAGATTCCTTGTTCCTTTTACGACTGTCAAGCATATCAACCTGGTGGCTTTCAAACTAACTCCTGGACACCATGAAGATGCATCCCATATTTTATGCATCTTTTTTTAAAAACTTATGTTGCAAACCTTTTCCTAGAGGAAAGCACACTTACACCACCAACCCGTTACAGTCTAGGGGCATGGGAAATATGTAATATGGCAAGTTCTGGACTCTAAGCAAAAGGGGGAAAACTATTTTATTTGATAGATTGTGAGGGAATTGGTCTAGCAGACAGATCTTGGAAGCCCAAAGAGAATGCTCATGCCTTTGACTTAGATTTCTCCACCTGATGCATCCAGAAAAGCCCGGTCCCAGGAACCCTGGAAGGCGCCTTTAAAGAGAGGGGATACTGTTAGAGGTCAGGTTGCCGTCCATCAGAAGCACCTCGCATGCTAAATATAAAGACTACAATTCTGTAGGAATAAATGAAGCACAATAAACAAAAAGTGTTTGTGGGTAGGGGAGAGTAGGGAAATGTGGTTTGAGGGAGTTGTGTAGCTCTAATTGGACAAGCATGGCTGTAGCTGACTGCAGTTCTTTATAAGTTTACAAGTTTTAAGGTCAGAAGGGTTCATACCTTCTCTTATCTTGTAGGAGAGACTGTTTCTTTACTGGATGCATGACCTTGGATTTGACAGTATTATGACACAGCCACTCAATCCAGATTAGTCTGTTTAATTGGCATGGCCATTTGTTGTTTACGTCTGTACCAGTTTTTAAAAGCAATGATTTTATATTCCTTCTAAAACCAGGATAAACATATTGAATGTACTTGGCCCAAGAACATGTTACTGCATGACCTCATAAGAAACATCCCCCTTAGAGCCACATTTTGAAATCTATCATTTAGCTTGTTTTTAATCAAGTTAATGTGAACTACACTGAATGGGTTTTATGTGGGCTACATAAAAAATTAGACAATCTTTGATCCAGTCACACTTTCACTGACCTAAAGGGCATAAACAGAGCCTGTAGGCCCTCTGAAGTCATCCAGCCTTCAGCTTTGGACTGAAAACATCTATCTCTGTATTTGGTTATAGTGATCACTGGGGTTACCCCAGCAGTCAGTCCCAGGAAAATAGCTGGACCTCTCCATTACAATCTCCAAACTACCCACTTTTATTGGTACTGGACATATAGTTTTGAAGTAGCATAAGTAGCAAAATGAGGACGAGTGGGGAAAACTTAAAGACAGCAAAACATAATGACCCTCCCTCCCCTCCCCTCCCCTCCCCCGCAAAAAAAACCCCCAACTTCCCCAAAACCCCACAAAACAGATAACCATAAGAAATATTTTAAATGCTCTAGAATGTGATAATCATAAGTGAGAGAGAAATAACTTTCTCATTAATTGCACTCTTCCTGGACTGTCATCTATTACAGCTGAATAAAGTTTCTTCCACATATATTAGGGCATTGTGCCTAGCCAAATTTGATTTGAAGGAAATTAAATTGACCAACGTCTTCCTGTAATTGTAAATACCATTTTGCAACAGTATTTGGAGACAGGAAAACAGCATTATTTGAGAATTTAAATACTTGGATGCAGCTATGAAAACCATCTAGTCAGGGTGACAGGTTATCTTTGCTTGAATTTGAAGTACATAGATTCAGTCCATTCTATCCCAGCTGCGTATCACTGTTGTATGTAGTAGTTGGATGTTATTTGCCTTTCACTTTTACTTCAGATTTGTCCAGCCAAAACATTTCAAAAACAGTAAGGGAAAAGCTGCTTTGTATTCATGTCTGAGACTGCAATTAATCTACCCACATTTGGGGCACTGAAGGAGTCAATAATAAAGAGACTGGGTATTATTAATGGGCTCTGGTAACTCGTAACCTAGTTTAGCAAGTTCTGCAGACTGTGGAGATGCACTATCTGAAATGAGAAAGAAATGGCAGAGAGAAGTGGATACTAATACCTGAATGGCACTAGTCATCTTTAGACTAATGAGGAAGGCTTGCTTTCTGCCCATGTGCTTGTGTGGCACCTGTACAGGTGAATAGCCATCAAAAACTTTCAAAGTTGCTTGTGGCCAAGATTCTTTTCCATTGGGTCCTGTCTATTTCCTGGAATCTCTGTGCAGTGTCATATAGTTTTTGGCAGGTAAATATTACTCCATCCTGCAGCTTGTCATCCTGTTCTGCTCTTGCCTTCTTCCCCAAACAAATTAGGGCTGACTTTATATAGTGGAAGATCAACAGATTTGGCTCTCTCACAAGAGTGACATATCAGAGTTTTAATTCCCCCTGCTTGCTATATCTGTCTTTGACATGCTGACACCCCTTCAGTGCTGGCTAGCCCTCTTCTTCCATCTGATTTATTTATCTACTGTGCTTATTATTACAGTATCCTTTCAGGTAATTTAGATGAGGTCCTTGATGGACTCTTTGCCCATGTCCAGACAAACCTGGGAGGAGTTGTTTCCAGAAAGCCAAATGTCAATGTATGTCTGGATATGGTCCAACAATCTTCTGCTTTATTTAATTCCCTAGGAGATGTGAATGCTTTGCCATATGAAAGGTAGGCTATTTTTGTTTTTTTTTAATTTTCCTTTTCTTTATTTCTTTTTTCAAGGTTATTCAGCTATTATGTGAAAGACTGGTCAAAACTAGGATCTTGCAACATTATCCTGAAATAAAGCGTCTAGAAGCTTCCATAAACAGTTTCCTTCAACCAGAATTTTATCTGCTTCCTACACATTTTGTTTTTGAGATCTATGTTATTTCTTAATATGTCACATTTGTTTTGGTGGGTGTTTGGATGAAGATGCTATCAGTTTTACTAGAAAGGCATGTGATCTAGTGGAATGGGCCTTAGTCTTGGAATTAGGAGACCTGGATTCTCTTTCTATCTGTGCCCCTGTCCTGTGTCTCAATGGGCAAATAACTTCAAATCACCTCTACTTAAATTACAAGCTCTCCAGGGAAAGGATTTCCTATTTTGTAGGTCTACCACTCTTAGTCTTAGTGTTTTAGCACTACTGAATTTTTTTCCTCATATTGTACCTGGCTTGTGATTGCTTTTATCTTGGGAAGCTTTAAAGCCTTGGAATGGTATCAGAATTGATTGGTAAAGAATTAGAGCATAAGAACAACACGATCATACTAGCAGCCTATCCCATTGAAGAGGCAAGCTACCATATATTGCATAATCTGGAGACTGCCTTAATTCTGCCTAGATATAGTTAATCTGGATAGTTAATCTGGAGGTGACATAAGTATGGAGTACTGTATCTAGTTTTGGTGAAGAGGAAGAAAGTTAATATTTCTTACATGATGGTGCTTACTATCACTTGTCAAAGATGTAACCTGGGAATGGGAGTTCATAGTTGCAGTTACACTGAGAGGCTTTTGAATCTATTATTGGCTTCTTCAGGATTGGGCTGGTATTTCAAATATTATGTAAAGTCTGACATGATTATTGATATCTAGTCCACCCTAGATTGTTTTTGATTGCCTGGGAAGCCTCTATTGGCCATTATTTTCTGCAAAATACAATAAAACCTTTTAGTAGAAATTGGCACATGGACCAGATGCTCAGATATATATGCTGGCCAATTTTCTATAACAGTTTTTTTGCTGTCTGTGAGTTTTCTGCAAGGTTGATGGCAGAGTAGTTTTTTTTTTCTTTTTGTTTTAGTTTTTGTGGTGATGGATGAATTTGGATGAGGTTCCTGCTAAAAAAAATCAGAAGTGTTATGATCCAAGTAAATATGTAAGCCCCATTTTGATGACATCATTGGCACTCTGGATATAACCCCTGTTGCCAACCTTGTGTCCAAACAATATATAGGCAGGTTCCCACAGCATATTTCCAAACAGGTCTCTAATATTATGGGGGGGGGTTGCTTACACAGTTACTAGTGTATTATAAAACCTGCATGAAAGAGACATTGAACTTGAAGCTAATTTGAAACTGATAAATGGAAATGCTTGAACTCATTGTCACAATCTATTGAGACCATAATTTCAAAAGATTCAGAGATCATTATTTATATAAATAACATCAACTGTGAGTATTTTTGTTTTAATATAACATTTTCCAAGCAAAATTGTAAAGGAAAACAGGTCTTTTGAGGGTATGCTCCAGGTCTTAACTGTTGGAGTAGGAAGAAATTTTTCTGAAAGTTATCCTAATCCACACCGGTTGCCTATTTGGGATTTTTCCACCTTTGTCTGCACCAGCTAATACTGTACCAGCTTTTGGTAAAGACAAATATAAAAGTAAATAAGCCTTTGGCTTCATCTGTATAAAAATCTCTGTTGTGCATGTGTGTGTGTAAGTATACATAATGTATAATGTTCATGCCTGCATGTATACCAGGGCTGTGTGAAACAGCACCATTTCATTTCGACTTCTGTTGCACCATTTTGAAAGGACGGTGTTTTGTTGTTTCATTTCATTTCGAAGCACTGTTCTCTTTTGTTTTGTTGAAACTGTTTCGTTGATTCAATGAGTTTGGATGTTTCGCCCATAAGCTATAATAGGGAATCATGAAAATGCCTATAACATTGTCATTTCTTGCCTGATTCAGATGAAAATTGCAGAGATGGTAGCCCCTTCTGAGGGCATGAAGCCTACCAAGCTTCAAGGAGATTAGTACAGGGGTTTCTGTGAAACTGCACCTCAAGTTGCTGACAAGCAAAACTTGTTTCGCTTGCTGGCAGTGGCAGCCTCCTGTCATGCTGCACGCAGATCTGGGGGCCCACTTCCCTGGGAGGGCAGTGAGGTTATGCCAGACCCCTTCCAGGGGTGTGGGCCCCTGGATCTGCGCTCAGGATGACAAAAGGCTACCTGCACCCAGCGTTGGGAACACTGGTGCTGCTGCTGGCCCCAGGCAGCAGCAGCAGCCTCCTGTCATCTTGGGGGTGGATCTGGGGGCCTGTGCCCCCAGGAGGAGTCTGGCAGTGCTGGGAGGCCAGGTGGAGCTCCGTGGGACTGGCGGAGCTGTTCAGAGTGCAGCTGTGGCTCTCTCCACCTCCCGCTGCTGGACTGCACTCCAAGCAACTCCACTAGCCCCATGGAGCTCAGCCTGGTGGTGGGAGAGCCAGTGGCAGAGCTGCTCAGAGTGCAGCCCTGGCCAGTGGCTCTCCCCTGCCTCCTGCCACTGGGCTGAGCTCTGTGGGGCTGGTGGAAATGGTTGGAGTGGAGCCCAGTGGCAGGAGGTGGGGGAGAGCCAGGGCTGCACTCCAATCGGCTCTGCCAGCCCCGCAGAGCTCAGCTCAGCTCAGCAGCAGAGTGCAGCCCTGGCTCTCTCCTGCCTCCCACCACTGGGCTGAACTCCGTGGGGCTGGTGGAGCTGGTCAGAGTGTAGCCCAGTGGCAGGAGGCGGGGAAGAGCCAGGGCTGTGCTCCAATGAGCTCAGCCTGGTGGTGGGAGGCAGAGCGCAGCCCTGGCTCTCCCCCACCTCCTGCCATGAGGCTGCTTTGAAACTCGAAACATTTCGAAACTTTCAAAATGTTTGGAGTGCCCTCATTTTATTTCGAAGCCTTTTGTTTCATTTCAATTTTGCTGTTTTGAGCTTGAAATGTGTTGAAACAACTTCGAAACGAAACACTCATCAAAATTTTGCACAGCCCTAACAGATAACCTTACATCATTAAGTTTGCAAATATCAGAAGTTAGGAAATATCAAAATAAGATTGCCTTTGCAGCTGTAATTCACTCCCTGGTATGTATTTATTAACTAATTACATTCTATAATTAATCTGATCATATACTATTTTATTTCATGGATCCATTCGTCATCAGTGTTAGGGAGAAATTCTGCTCACTTAATGAGCAGTTCTTCAGTATATTGTTTCTTCCTTGTTAAATGCCTTGCCTCAGGCATTATTTACTACATACTCCTCAAGCATTGCTCTAGAGACAGAATTATTTTATCATTCTCTTTTAATGCTGCTCATCATAATGGTATCTGAGGTCCTCACAAAGATTGAATATGTCCTCCATAAATCCCTGTGAAGCAAGGGGTGCTATCCCTATTTTATAGTTAGAGCTGATTCCCAGACACTAAGGTCAAAATCTTTACTAATTTTTGGTGCCTGGATTGTCTGTTGCTTTCTATGATTTTTTTATAGTATGTTTTTAAAGCATGCCCTCCCTCTCCCTTCTGTTATCATCAGTTGCAGCAGTGAGTTCTGAAAACTTCTACAAAACAAACCACTATGTCTCAAGCACCCAGAAAAATGAGGAACATGCCATTAGTGACCCTTTCTAGAATCCTTGCTCTGTATGATATAGAAACTGAGGAAGAAGCAGAGATAGGATCCATTTCTTCAGGACAGCAGTAGGCCACCTTGGCCATTTCACCCAATTTTCCTTTCTTACAATCTCATGCATTGTGCACTCCACATTTTCTAATTTCTGTATCAAAAGGTGAAAATTCTGCAGATGATTTTGAATGTCATTGGGTGGTTTAAAAATAATATAAGAATAGAATTTAAATATTTCTAACATAGAAGAATTACAGAAGTTGAATCTATAGTTGTTAAGAATGTGCTGGATTTTCTTTGTGGAGGTGCAGAGAATTTAATACATTTTAGTTGCATTTGCATGTCTTTTATATACATATGATCTCAGTCTCTCTAGACTGCAGCAGAAAAGCTTAGTTTATTGTGATGCCAGCTAGAAGTTGAAATATGAATTCAACCTCACTTCTTTTTTCAGTTTTAGGAAAACCTTTTTCAGTTTTAGGAAAACAAGAAGCAAGGTAGAAGTAAAGAGGTAGCAATGGGCTTGCATTTTAAACTTATGGAAAAGACAGAGTAGGTAACCCAGTAGTTCATATCCTTGCCAATGCAGAATTGTTACCTACTGCACATTTATTAGTCTTTTGTATAATCTACTAACTGTGCCAAGTGAAAATGGTTTCACTGCTTTCCTTGGCAGATCTTTCCACATTCTGATAGATTTTTATTGTTTTACTAATATTCAGCCTAAATTTTCCTTAACTTTATTCCATTAGTCTACCATTTTATAAATCTAATTTTCTCTAGTTACTGCAGTATTTTATTTTCACCCATGTGAAGCCAAATTATGTGCAAGCTATACAAGGTGGTTAGTTGGTACAGACATCCACAGAACTGGATGACCTCTGGTAAACTGACCCTCTTAACGAATCTCCTAATTTAATATCTGATGAGTTTGTCTAGTGCAGAAAAAATGGCTTCTACAGTTTGATTGTCACTGTGACTGTTGTCAGTATACTGTATTGTATATATCCTAAGTGAAGAATGGTAGTGGCAGTATTCCAAATATCTCTACTCTGTAATCACTAGTAGATGTTGCTGTTGCTTATGCTGTATTGCTATCCACTATAACTACTTTGAAGAGGTGGTTGTAGCAGCAACACCCTTTCTCTTCTTAAATCCTCTGTTCAGTTTCTGGCTGTCTAATGAAGAAGTAATGCCAAAACTAACTCGGCAGCAGTGTTAGCATCTATTAGTATTCTGCTCATGTAGCCCTCATGCCAAAACCAAGCATAGTTCTTCTTCTACCTCTCCATAGCAGTTTATGCAGCTAATTGGCTAGATGATGTCACTCTCTATTTATAACTTTCTGGGTAGTAAAAGGCACTGATTCCTTGCACCCAGGGTAGATTCCCTCAAGAGCTACCATTTGTGACAGTGCTGTCTTGTATTTATCAGAGTTCAAACAGGAGTTTCCAAACACTTTAGAAGGCTGGTAGATGTTATTGATTGCACCACTGGTTTCTAAGCAGGTAGGCTGGTAGAGAGACACAATGGATGATCAATATATAGTTAGTTGTTTATTGAAATGTATCTTTAAGGAAAACTGAATGATATGCTACTCTCTAGTAGTGTATATAACTTGGCTATAAAACAGTGCACTCCTATCATTCCTAGTTCGCCAGTCCCTTCAAATGTTATACTCATTTGTATCTTTAGGCTCCAATCCTATAGACTTGCTTCTATGACTAACTTGGTGTACCTTGAGTAGTTCCATTGAAGTTGATGGCATTGCTTACAATTCATAAAGTTATTGATGCAAGCAAGACTTGACAGCATTGTGGGTTTGGATTATAAACTCTTGAGGCAAAGACCTGTCTTATAATATATGTTTATTCAGTTCTTTGTGTAGTGAGGTTTTGATTCTGATTGGGCCTCTGGGTGTTAGTATAATACATATGATTAAACCTGACCAGCAAGTAGTTCATACATATTTATCAGTTTTGTAAAGCCCATTTATATACTTGTTCTCAGTGTTGTTGTTTTTGTCATTTGCTCATTTGCTATCTCCTTCCCTTTATATTTTGGCTTTCAGTTCTTTGGCTAATACCATTGCCAGAAGTTTGTTGCAACCTTGATTTTTTGTGGCCGTTCTTTTCAGTAAAATGTACACATCCATTAATGCTGGAAAGACTGCAAGAAATCATGAGTAAAATCTGTATCTACATGATAAGCAGAAATGGGCATGAGGATGCATTATCGTTAAAACTATTTTTCATATTTTCTAAAATAGTTTAGATTTCATATCTGCTTACTATAAAGCTTACTTTCTTCAGGAATGAGGAGGATGATACTGAATTGTCTGATTTGAGATACATGCAGAGCTAAAAGAACTCAAACCTGAGGTGACTGTTCTCATTAATAAGTGAGGTAGGAAAATTCCTTTCAAAAGAGAAACAGATATAGTTTTTCAACCACCTCCTTCCTCTCTTGAATTAAGAGAGAGGTTCAATCTTAGTGCAAATATTTGCATTTAACACAGAAGCTTATCATTTTTTTCTGTTTATAAAAGGTATGGAAAAGACAAACTATAAAAGCTGCTACAAAGATTTCACAGGATACTTTGCTAAATTATCTTCAGTAATTTTTTTTAATTGGATTCCAAATCTACTATCTGTTGCAGAAAATGTAAGCAGGATTAAAAAAGAGTGAACTCAGAAACCTCGTTCCTTTCTGGAAAGGCAGCTATCCATTAACTTAATTGGAGGGTGGTTTAATTTAAAGATGCAAAGTACATGAAAAGAATCAGAAATCTTTTCTTGATTATCTCAGGCGTAAGCAGAATTTGTGATTTTTATATAAATATTGTCTAACAAAAAATAAAAGGGTAGAATAAAAAGAATGATAATATCACTTCATCCTGATACCATCATCTTGTTCTCATAACAAAAATGGTGAAGTTTTAATATAGCAGGTTTAACAGAATGGTCCCCTACAGATATTACTTAAACCTTTGCAGCATTCATTTAATGTTGCTTGACTGCCCTCTTCAGGATGCCAATGAATGTTAGCTCATTTCAGCATGAAATACCAAACTCTAAAAATAACTAGGTGAATGTTTATGCTACATACTTCTGTATTTGTAAATGTTGCTTACTTAAGGAAAATAAAATTACTTTTAATTGGCCAGCTAAGGTGAAAGTTTGGTTTTAACTGTGTTTTGTAGTAAGAGTAACTTGAAGGGATGATCATTTTATTTTTTATTTATGTTGTCATGTTTTCCCATTCACAGTGCTTCCATTGGTACACCCTGTGCAGGAAGTAGTATGTGATAGTGTCTAATTCTTTCTTGAGATGGAGAGAGCAGGATTTGCCTCCTGTTTTACATTACAGGTGTTCTGTCTTTACATCTGTGTTGTTTCAGGGCTGTACATTTTGAGCTCTCTACTAATAATGGTTCCCAGAAGTGATAGTCTAAACACAAGGAGGAGAAGCAGTGCAAAAGTTAATGTAGCCTCCAGCTGCATTATTTTTCCCTCTGGCTCTTCTTTACAGTTTGGATTGGAAGAAACGTGGTTTTCTAATTACGTTAGGAATGCCTATTCAATATCAATTCTGAAGAAACTATATATCTATCCATGATAGTTTTTATACATTTTTGTAGGAAAAGATGTTGAACAGAGAGATGATAGACAACATTGTCTCTACATTTGTCATTGCCACTATTTCTGTGGTACAGTAGTTTTCAGCCAAGTATTGGCAGACCTCGCTCTGTGCATCTTCTGTAGGGAAAATAATATTGCATTGATAATTCTCTAATGTTCTGCTGGTTTGAATATCTACTTCTTTAGGCTTGTTTTTTAATATATATTAAATTGGACTGTATGTGTCCACAAGGGTCTCTTTACATAAATCCATTTGTATTTTTGGCTCAGCATTTTCCAGCATAAACCTGAGGAGTATTCAACTTGTATTTTGTAAAGCTTTTCATATTAAAAACTTTGGAGTCCTTTGGAGTCCTTTTTCTTTAGCAATTTATTGGTGTTTTTGGTGTTAAAATTACTGCAGAATTATGAATGCTTGTAATAGAAAGTGAATAAAAACAAAAATAAAACATAATGGCATGAGAACTGAGAGTGTTTATTAACCTTTTGGTTAATCTACAATTGGCTTAAAATGGTTATAGAATCTTTGCTGGTAATGAATTTTATACAGATGCATATCTGTGTCTTTTTCTCTAACAGGCAAGCTAATGAGGAGTATCAAGTTTTGGCCAATTCATGGCGCTATTCATCTGCCTTTTCTAACAAATTATTCTTCACTATTGTGGATTATGATGAAGGAGCAGATGTTTTTCAACAGGTAAAAAAACATAGAATGCTGTATTTTCCAATTTTTTGGGGATGTTATAAAAAAAAAATTAGAGTCTCAATAATAATAATAATAGTAATAATAAAGTTACAGGAGCTTTTATGTATATGTCTTTGCTAGCAGTAACAGCCACCAAAAACAAATTCAAAGGGCCGTTTTTTTCTCTGTAATCTAGCATATTAAACTTTATGTAGATCAAAATAGAACATACATTCGGTCAACTCATTGTTAACATATTAGTTGTCTATAGCATTGGATAGTGTAAAAATGAATGCCTAGGTTATTTTTTTGGAGGTTAGTGAAAATAGTGTTTGCAGTTAAACTTTTCCATATGTTATTTTGAGAAAACCAGCACTTAATAAGTATCACCTTCCATAAATACTTTTAATTAGGTCTAATGCATTTTTTTAATCTTTGTATTTGTTTAACTCCATAGAGAAAAGAGTAGAAATTATTCTAAATTTGCATGCAATTGCTTTTGGAAATAAGGTATAATAGAATGGGTTAACATCTTGAAGTTTCCTTTGACTTGGCTACTCAGTTCGGCAAACAGTCAAAAAGCCGTGGCTGAATCATTTCAATCTTTGCAGGTTAGACTAAGCTGCATACATTGAACCAATAAGCAAGTTAACAGGCATTCACTTTTGAGTCCAGAAATGCAACCACATACCTGCAGTGAGCCAGGCCAGAAGCCAGGGGCTTGTATTAGAGCATGCCTTCCTGCTTGACTTGAGCAGGCAGCTTGGGCCAAAGCTAGCCTGCTTAACCTGCAGGGATAGGTGCAAAGAATCCTGGGATGCTGGGGGACTCTGGGTTAACTTGAGTCTGGGTGGGGATCTGGGACAGAAGTTCAGTAAACTGGTTTTAAGCTAAATCAGTTGAGTCTGATACTGCATCCATCCAGGTTCATCTTAAACCAGTTTCAGCCATTTTGAAAGCAGTGTATGTGCACTGAGCTTCTGTCATGTTGCAGATTTGAACCAGCTTCTGATCACATATACTGATTTATGTGTAATTTCTGCCCCTAGCCTTCAAGCTGAACTGAGACTGTACTTGCAGTTATCAAAATACTGCATGTTCTTTGCTATATACCCTTCTGTTTGGAACTAGAAGATAAATTAATTACATCTGCATGTTATTTTTAACAGTTTTTACTCCCTCCTTGTAAATTGTGAAATATTAAATGGTAACAGAAAAAAACAACTTAGCTGTGTTCAAATAACTGCCTTGTTGGACTGTGTTGCGTACAAATAAACACTTGGTTGTTATTTTTAGTGCAAATGAATCTCATGCATGTTTACCCTATTTCCTTTCACACAAAAAACCTCAAAGTAGTGCCTTTTGCATAGTAATTTATGTAAAGGAGACATGTTTGGTTCAGTGTATTACCACAATAAAAATAAAAAACAAAACAAAACCAAAAAATGCCCCTGCATCCCCTCCAGTGATCTTGGACATGATTGTGTTTACAGTGAGTTTGTACGTTGTCTTTGAGGATTCCAGACAGTTTTTGTAATTTTCAGAACTAAACAATGATTTCACTTTTTTGTATCAAGTTATCAAAAATTTCTGTAGGAAAAATATATTGTGGCAATAGGAATCTGAAGTAATTATAATAGCATAAGTGATTTTAAGTCTTGACAGCAGCCTGTACTATTATAGCTATGTGATTGCAGCTATTGCTGTATGTTGGTCAGATTTGATATAAAAGTATGTCATTTGACTTTAGCTTTCATTATGTTTGCATAGAATAGATAAATCAATTGTAAATCCCATGAAACTTGACTATAGCTATTTAAAAGTACCTCTGACAGAACTTATATCTTAATATCATGTTCTATTAAATGATTTCACAGCATTCCTCTTAATCCAAATATTCTGAGAATTATATTTCAACAGTAGCTAACTAAAAGGACTTACCTTTTACTTACTAGAAAAGCCTATTTAATAGCTTATTTTAAATGTTATAAATTTAACCAAGTTCTTCAGGTTTAAATAATCTATTTCAGTAATATAGTAAATTTATTGTACTGGGGAAAAGCAGTCAAGTCCAAGTAATCAAAATGGTTCCGTACTTTTTCACTTAAGGATTTCAATTAATTTAGATTATATCACCTACAGTATTTTTACATTTAATTTAAAATCACTTTATACACACATACATATACTCATGTATACATTTCGATCCGTTTATGAAATCCAAAGTTTTTGAGAAATTCCCTATAGGAAAAATATATTACTCTGTTCCAGCCCCGCCCGTTTAAATGAGTAATGTAAATGGCATTCAGTCACCAAGTTGCTGAGGATTTTTTTTAAAGAAATGTCCACGAACTGTTGAATATTTGCTGTTTGCTGTTTCTTCCCCCTCCCCACCTTCCACCAGTATTGAAGACCATGATCCTCTGCAGTTCTTCATGTGTGATGAACACTGTGCATCATGAATAGTCCCATTCACTTCAACACATGTACATTTGTGTTTGCTTTATTCAACATCTTTTTAAAAGAACGTGACTTTGCTAAATATTTAACAGCACAAGTCTTGAAGCTTACAGTAGGGTTTATTGAATTGTCTTAAGAAGCCTGAGTGAAGAAATGGGAAGGAATACTAGTACCTAGCACTTTTTCACTAATAGATAACATATTGAACTTTAAGAAAAAGTAATTTAGAGCTCTGGAGAGTGACTTAACAGCATCTTGCCTATGTATGTTGCATGATACAAAGAAGCTAAAGCAAGTTTTTTATGTAATATTTTGTTCTATTTTCTCTGTTTTTTGTAGCTCAACATGAACTCTGCTCCAACGTTCATGCATTTTCCTCCAAAAGGTAAACCCAAGAGAGCTGACACCTTCGACCTGCAGAGAATCGGATTTGCAGCAGAGCAGCTAGCTAAGTGGATAGCTGACAGAACAGATGTTCATGTAAGTCACTTGACAAAGTTAAAAGACCGATCTAAATTTATCTTTGTATTTTGTGATGAGCTCTTTTTCCTGTAATACTATTTTTCCTCGCATGAAATCTATACAGTAATAAAACAATAAATAATGTGATAGTTGGAACTTCTACAGTTTTAATGGTGTGTTTCAATCTGACTTTCGTGTTTATATTCCTATCCTGTCTTATTCTAGAAGAAAATGAATAATGATATTGTGACAGTTACCATAATTGAAAAAATAGAGTGCATGTTTATAATGCTAATTACAAAAGTGTTAGGTTTAAAGGTGTGTATTAATGCTAAATAAGAGCACTGACCTAACAATATGCAAATATTTTGAAGAAACCTGATTTTTTTTCTAGCCTTTATATAGTTCAAAATTTTTAAAGATGAAATGTAAAGCTTTCTAAAATTCCATCCAATGGCAGATTTTTAGGGATCCCTTTCACAAGCAAAAGATCCCTTTCAGATATTAACATCAAATCTTATGATGTGTAAAAGGCATTAACAATATTCTCTTTCATAGATCGTTTTTATATGAGGACATCCTTAACATAAAGAATACCATGTATTGTGTCTTGTAAAAACAAGTTTTAACACTGTCTTTGTATGTGTAATCTTGCATATTATATTTCTCATGGTTCCTTGTCTGTCTGTCTGTTTCTCTCTTAAATCCTGCAGATTAGGGTATTCAGGCCTCCGAATTATTCAGGTACTATTGCACTGGCTCTTTTAGTGTCGCTTGTTGGTGGTTTGCTGTATTTGCGAAGAAATAATTTGGAGTTCATCTACAACAAGACTGGTTGGGCAATGGCAGCACTGGTATGCTAATGTTTAATAGACACATTTTTGCCAGTTCTATAACGTTTTACCAGTTTTACTTTTGTTATATGCAGCCAGGTATAAATGCCATGTGCCCAGTAAATTAAAAAGTATTGTATTAATAAGCTGGTTAGGATATGACAATAAGGAACATAAATTCATGACACAGACAGCTGGGCCAAGTCTCATAGATGGTAACTATTGCTAGTTGGTAGGTGCGTTTGTTGAATATTTCCAAATATAATAGTTTATCAGAATTAGCTCCAGTGTTGTTGTTGGGGTGCATTTCAATGAAAAAATATACACAAGTTTAAAGAGTTCATTACTGCTATTATATTGTATAGAACAGATGATATGGTAGGACCAATTTTATGTAAGTGCTGATAAATTTACAAATTATTCGGTCAACTTAGAAGTTGGTTGATATGAGATGTTGTGGGTTTTTTTTTTTTCTTACAATCAAGAAAGTTTAAGGAGTAAGAGAAACTTTTTTTCTCATTTAAAAAAAAATTATGCTGAAGAAGTAGTTTTAATTAATTATTGAAGACAGGGATGAAATTGTATAAAAATGCCGGAGAAAATTTAAAAGTAAGGACATCTTCAATATGAAAAGAGGATAAACATATTCCATTAACAAGATGTTAAGAAGGATTATTCAAGGAGAAAAGTCAAACATAATGAAGTGGTTTAGGAGGCAAGTAATCTTATGAAGGAAACTAGAAAAAAAGCACACTTATTTTATTATGGAAAATGTATTATATTATTTGTGATTTGTTTTACTCCAGAGTTAACGGCAGAAATGGAAAGAGAATCTACAGGAAAAAAATCTCTTCCCATTTGAAGCTAATAGTAAAACTCCCATTGAATTTTTATTGCCAAAAATTTCACCTTTGCTTATCCTGTTGTTATCCTGTAATTTCCTATTGTGGCAATTTTGTAACAAGATATTATAGTATCAAATACAAGGAGTTCAAGAGGGTTTGGCAGGATCAGGGGGGCTATTAGGGTTTCCAGTAGTAAATTAGACTGCTTCTGAGCTACAGTGAACTAAGATTAAGTTGGCCAATTTTAGACCAATCTAACCTTCCTGAACTACTGTATAGTTTGCATGTAGTTCCCTAGTTAGGTGGATCTAAGTGTTAGGTCTGCACCTGAGTGAATTAGGTTAGATTGGGTGGCCATTTCTAATTCCATCTAGCCTCCCCCTAACTTCTCCGAACATCTGTATGGAATGTTTAACCAACCAGGTTAACAATAGCATCTGAAATACCTCTGAAATTGTATCCAATGAAAGTCACAGATATTCCTAATATGTTAAAGGTGACCGATATTGTTGAGATAATTATTCTTTTCCTTCTTTCTTATCATATCTAAATTACTTATCACCATGTTGTGTTTTATCAAACCAAAATCCACTTCATGTAGAGGTATTCTAGCAATCCATAAATATGCATAGGATCTTCTGACTTTACAAAATCTCTGCTTGGTTTTCCTGAGGTAAGACCTTAGGTTGCTTGAAAAAGCACTCAATATGGTATGTGGAAAGAAAAAAAAAAGCCTAGCATATTTAGGGACTAGATAAAAAATACTAATGATATGTATTCATCCTAAAGTACAAAATAGGTATACATTTTGGTGTATTTTATTGATACTTTATAAATATTAAAAAAAACCCCTACTTTCTTATGAAAGGCCATAAAAAGGAACAAAGTTAGAGGCAACCAGCAGTGTATGGTTAAATGGTTTAATCATGCATATATTATCCCATACATAAGTGTTGAGACTTTTATGTGAGAAACAGCCTGTTAGTAAATATATTTTTAAATGGTCCATGTCATGAATACTTTTCTTTTTAAGGACACTTAAAAGCAAATTACTTTGGGGCACTTGGGCAAAAGATGCAGTATCTAGAGGTGGCTTGCATTTGAAATAGGAAAATTGCCAGTTTTGCCTGCTCCCATTGGCAGCCCTTTATGAAGGTGAAGCAGTGCTAAGGAGGAAATTAAATTATTTTCAAACATTTTTTCACAATCTTCCAACAGTCTTCTCCTGATTTGAGCTGCACATGTGCAGGTCTCTATCTGCATAGTGGTGTTGGAATGATGGTGCAGCCATGATGGTCCAAGAAATAAGGGTACCTTGTACCTGAAAGTTTGTCTAAAATCTCTCTCAGTTCTACAGTTAGTCCAGTAAAACATATCACCTAAAAATATCCTTGTTTTTTATATGTGCATAGATTGTTGCTGGATTTATAGACTTCATTTTGCTAAATATTTTCTCCCCATTTGCTCTTAATTCAGTGGTATCTTCAAGAAGAGTGTTGCTGGTAGGTGTTGTAGAGCTTAGGCCCCCTTGTGACAGGTGTCTTGTCCCCAGCAACATCAGGGTGGGATCCCAATTTAGCACCACTTATGTGATCTGAGTGCTGCTCCTTCTCACCTGCCATGCCTTAGCTCTTTCTCTCTGGATACAGTTCCTGGTAGGTGGTCCATGGGATCTCGTACCTGGGTTTCTTCGTGGGTCTTCAACCTTCCCTTTACCTCTCTGCGAAGGATTGAGAGAGGGAAAACAAAAGCCCCGAGGTGCCTCATGTGCTGGACAAGGGAGGTTGGGAGAAGAAAAGCAGCTGGCAGAGACGAACGGAAAGTGAAAGCAAGCAGCACTTACAGCATGGATGACCGGTGGGGCTGCAGCTGGAGACCGGAAGAGAAGAGGAGCAATCACTACACTTCCAGAGCAGCATCTTGCTCCAGATTGGAGGAAGGAAGCTGCTCAGTGGTATTTCCAGTCCTGGAGAGGGGCAGAAGTGGGTTGATTCCCTGCGAGCCGGAGAGAGAGGAGCGTCTGAGCATCCCGGCAGGCAAATGTTGCTAACCCTGCCGGAGAAATGCTGTGGGTGTCACCCAGAGAAGGAAGCAGGTGGAGGTCTGCCCACACAAGGCTTCTGATAATCCCTGGAGTGGAGTGACATCGAGGATCTGGGAGAGAGGCCTGAAGAATTGCTGTTTTCAGGTTAGAGCTTCGCTGCACTTGGGAGAAATCCCATTGGGACAGTGAATGTTCACAAGTAAGCCGGGGCACGCCTGTGCAGATCAGTGACTGGATTAACTGGGTTTTTCTCTGTTGCGATTTGGACATGAGAGCCTGACCCCAAGTGAAGGGGACATTGACTGAGTGTGACAAAGAGACTGAGAGCAGTTGGGTTTTGCTTTCTTTTTCATATTTGGGTACAGGCCCGGGCCAGCCCCTGGAAGGTTGTGCGCCTAACTAAAGCCGATGGTCACCCTGATGGCTGAGGGCAGAACAGTAGACCAAAAGGCAGCATTAAGATCTGGCTGCAGAAAACTACGAGTGCCATCTGGAGAGCCTAGGGTGGGGTAAAGGGGAGGTTTGGAGCCCCACAGAAGAAAACAAGGATTGAGACCTGGTAGGATCACCTTGGGCATTACCTCTTAGCAAGATAATATCATCAAAGTCGTGGCAGGTGAGACGCATAAGACCAGCTTCCTGGCAGACCAGGTGATCCAAAGTCGAGGTCCACCCTATCACCGCCTGTAGGGAAACGAACTCAGGGCACTGGCAGCAAGCCCTATGACACCTACAGTCATCACACTCATCCTTACCACATCCATGGCTGAGATGACCCTTCATTTCTGGAGGTCTCACTTATAAGTGATGACTTCTTACCTGTAGCATCCCGCTTCTTGAGGGTGCTGACCTCCTGCCTGCAAATTCTTTACAGGACATCCTTTGACCATGGACCCAGGGCTTTGCAATGAAAGTCACCTCAATCTTGAGGTAACCTGGAACTTAAGGATAATGCCAATGGCGACAGAAAAGGAACTTAAGGATAACAACAATGGAACAGAAAATAATCAGCATTCACTTATGAGGCCCTGTGTCTCATCTCCCAGGCCCCACAGATAGCCCGGCTGGGGCTTTTCACTCTCCCTGCTCAAGGGTTGCCTGCTGGGCCAGCAGCTCCCCGCTGCACCCTTGGTTGTTGTCTTGTGAGATACTTCTCTGGGTCCCTGCCCCTTCCCACCTCATCCTTGTCTGACCTGAGGCTGGGTTGTCCAGTCCACTCCCGGTGCTGCTCTCATCGCTGGCCTTGGCCGTTCCACATGGCTCTCCCTCCTGAGTTGGCCTCAGGCTGCCATAGCCCTGCACTGTCATCTGTCTTGCTGCCTGGTGCAACCCCCAGCTTCTTTCCCTCTTTGTAGGTCCCCGGTAGGTTTTGTGTTGCTGCAGCATTTGGCCTGGTCCTCTCGGCCCCTGCACCGTATGCCTCCCTTTTACCGTGTTCTGTGGTGGGGCTTCTGCCGCCTCCTGCGGCTCCATGGTGTGCTGCTCAGGTTTCTTCACTGCACCCAGCGGCCTTGCCAGACCTACCTCCTGGAGCATCTCCTAGGCATGCCACTTCTCCCCAGTGCCATGCTCTGCAGCACTCCCCGGGCTTCTCTTGGGGGCATGCCCTGGCATCTCCCCACTGGCATTCTCTCTCTCTCCTGCATGCCCTGCAACTGTGTTCCCAGCTGCCATTTGAATGGCCTGTGCCTCTATCTGGCCACTCCCCCTTTTGCCACTGATTTGCAGGCTCAGGCAGCTCCGAAACTGGTCTGTCTGAGCTTGCTGTCTCGGTGTCTTGCCGCAGCTTCTGCCCATCACTTCCCCTGCGGTGAGTAATGGAGTGAGTCGGGGGCGAGGGGCTCTCTCTTCCCCTCTCACATATCCCTCCCTCATGACACCACAGTGCGATCTTCTCTTATTACCTGGTGCTGGTGGTGATGTCTCCCCCTGGTGACATCACCTCCCCTGAATGGCAGTGAGATAGGAAGTCAGCAACTATATTGCTTTTCCCTGGTTTGTACTCCATTGAGATCTGAAATGGCTGTAACATCACGGCCCAGCATGTGATTTGTGTAATGTCCGTTTTAGCTGACTGGAGCCATTTCAAAGGGGCATGGTCCGTTATAACCATGAGCTCTCGGCCAAGCAAATAATAACGGAAATACAGAAGTTGATACATAGCCGTGACGTTCCATCAGCCTTCGGGAACATCACTATTGGGCTGCGCCAGGGGCTCCAGGGTTCCCTAATAATCCCTTGCTCCAGAATTTTCTTTATCTCTTCCTTTACCATTGGATACTGATGGTAGGGTATCTGTCGCCATCTTTGTCTTCCTATAGGCCCTTCGAGCATCACAATCATATGTATTGCGCCTCGGGCTTTACCGGCTATCTCACTGAACACATTGGCAAAGTCCTGAATTAGCCTGGCCAGCTGCCTCCGCTGCTCGGCAGTAAGATCTTGGCCTATGGGAACTTCCCCCTGTCACAACCCAGTGATTTTGGTGCCTCGGCATGGTGGAATTTTCCCGCCACGTGAGAGCCTCTTGCAAAGTAAAGGTTTTCTGTTGCAGCAGAAAACCCCCGGTGCAAGAGAGTTCCCACCATTCGAATGCAAATTTGTGTCCCGCTATTGGCCAGTTCTAAATTATTCCTACATGGCGGCTAGTAATTGGCTTGCTAGCCGTTTAGAAATTCACGTGACTTCCGCCCAAGTCGGAGAACTTTGAGCACGCTGCAGAGTGCTTCTGAAGAGATCTGACTCGTGGCTGAGCTAATCGATAGCCTGATCACCTATCGATTCGTCTCCCCGTCACCGAGCGCAATCCCAGATGTATCCCTTTCCCTGCCGGCCCGATTTGTAGACGGACGTGCTGGCCTGAGCCCTGCCAGCTGGAACAACTAACGTAGTTGTTCAGACGACCGGACCATTTTTGTTGCAACCGCAAGCAACGTAAGTAAAGTTTTACAACCATAAAGCTTTCTCGGCCTCTCTATTCACCAGCCCGCCCCGACAAACGAGTAATTATTGAATCACCTTGAGTTGGCTTTGGCCATCCGAGACGTGGCAACGAAGATGGGATTAAAGGGCACGGTGATGGAGAAGAACCTAATCAGGTGCTGCCCCTGGCGCACCGGGACCCGCCATGTAGAGAATGCCAACGATCTATGGGCGCATATCGCTTACCACCAGGCGGTAGAAGGGGATGAAAGAAATATTGATGGTTACTTCTCCGTAAAGAGAGAAGAAGCCTAGTGAAGGAATGGAGAACTAAGCTATCCCTTGGGGAGTTCGGATGCATAATGGGGAGCGACCGGGTCTATTATCAACCCCCGGAGGAAACCTCAACCATATCCTTAGCTGGGGTGAAAGCGCGGAAGGCAGAGAAGCTGACCCCCGCTCAAGAGTTCACTCAATGCATCCGATACTTAAGGGAAGGAGGGGAATCCACCCCCACAGACTGGTTCAACTGTCCGGATTTGGTGCCTGAGTTGCGGGGTCATGAGCTCCTCGTTCAGGTCTGGGAGGATTTGGAAACTAAGGGCCGTCATGTGCCGAGAATGGGTCTGACCAAATGGAAGAAGGGAAAAATGATAAATGTGCTGTTCCGTACAGTAGCGGGTCTACTAAGGGAATACGCAAATGTAGAGGCACAGATGCATACGGCGCGTAAGGAGTCGCTGAAGCGGGCAGCAAAAGGCTTCAGAGCGGCGCTTATTAATAGCACCGGCCGCATGATACCGCTAGCAGAAAATGGCGCCGAAAGAAGCGCGAGCCATCTGGGGAACCCGGAAAAGAGGGGCGGAGCTTCAGAAGACCCGGCGGGGATCCGCCTAGCGCCTCCGCCCCCTGAGGTGACGTCATTCCCAGCGGCCCCACCTCCTTGCCAAGGGGAGGGGGCAATGGGAGGAGAGATATACCCAACGCTCTCAGACGAAGAATTTAACTCTTTCTCTACTGCAGCTCACCCACTAGCTGTGACGAAGCATGTTGCAGATGAAGATGGTGCTACACGTACCACTGTTATCTCACACACACGCACCAGACCAGAAATTCAAGAGCTTTGCAAGGAATCTAAAATAAGATCAGGCGAGACCTTAGCAATGTGGTTAGGGCGGTTAATAGTGGAATTCGGATCTGACACCTTGGATAAAGAAGAAGCGAGTGCCTTGACCCGACAGGCGGCATGGAGTGGTGGGCATGCTACCGATTTGAATGTGGTCACAGACAGTGCCCACTGGCCCATCCTGATCCCGGCGCTCGTAGTGGGACAGGTAACCCACAAATTTCACACCTGGCACGAAGGTCATCCACAGAAGGCTACTGTGGAGCAACTCCTCCTGGCTATAGTTGGGGTGTCATATCTCTCATGGAGCCCGAGAACAAATCCAATGGGACTAACAGCCGTACAACGAAAAGAGAGATGGGCTCATCGCCACCTATCGGATCCCGGGGCAATCCCAACGCCCTTGAAAGCTATAGAGGCCTGCGTGGACGTATACGGAGGAGCAAATGCCGTTACACTCCGACTCTTCTTGAACCCAGTGGCAGGTCAACCGGTGGGAAATCTCTTGGGCCATCTCCCACGTCTACAAGCACTTATG
This sequence comes from Alligator mississippiensis, assembly GCF_030867095.1. Classification (NCBI taxonomy): domain Eukaryota; kingdom Metazoa; phylum Chordata; order Crocodylia; family Alligatoridae; genus Alligator; species Alligator mississippiensis. Next base: position 64,098,565 of record NC_081825.1, read on the forward strand.
CAACAAAGTGAACAAGCTTCTGATACCATAAGGGACTGATCTTCGGTATACCCAGCCGGAACACTGAGACCCAGACGGCAAGAATTTATCCCTCGACGAGAGCAAGGGTGGTCACCTCCAGGAACCCCAAAGGAGAGAACCCTGAGGGAAAGAACCATGTTTGGTTTTCTTCTCTCCCGTACTGGACTTACAAGGGCACAGCTACGAATTTGGGAGAAAGGGGCCAGTCTCATCTGGCTGAAGCATTAGGATTCAAATTCGAGGACTCATCAAAAAATGAGTGATGGCCGTCGGCTCCGCCGGCGGCCTTCTCCAGTTCAGACCTGACCCTACGGATTCTTGACCATATGCTGAACCTACTGTTTGCAACCCTACCGATCCGGATGACCAACAACAAGCATTCTTCCTTCTCGATACTGGAGCTCAGACCAATGTGATTACCTCACTGATACCTCATCAAAAGACCGCCAAAACGATCAAGGTACAAGGGCTTAACGCTATCGCTGTCACAACGAAGGTCAAATTTTGGGTCCAAGGTTACCGATATCCCCTAGAGGCTGTCCTAGGGGGAATCAACATTTTAGAGATCCTGGGGATAAAAGCGCTTGACCTTAAAGAACAAGTGCTACAGGCATTACCCATTATTATCCCAGAACTGGATTGGCATCGACCAATGCTTCGTAACAACTCCACCTGGCGATATCGACCAATCCTGACTAAGGGTTCGCTAAAGCAGTCCCTTACTGACCTCCTGAGGCGGCTCGAGCGACGAGGCTGTATTAAGACTGTAACAGCCAGCACCTACCTGTCATCAGGATTGGGGGGGTAGCGAAACCTGGAAAGCCTAATGAAGCCCGGTTGGTTGTAGACTACAGAGAAGTCAACAAAAGGTGTCAGGTACTTCAACAACCTAATCCGTCTACTCTGCCACAGTGTATGTTTGAGATGGCACAGTTCCAACAAAGTAAGTGGGTTGGAGTCACATTGGATCTTAAAAATATGTTCTTTTCCATCCCGATAACTGACCTGGAAGGAATACTAAACATGTGTATTGATGGCATCACGTATAGGTGGACAGTGTGTCCACAAGGATATCGTAACGCTCCATCACTAGCCACAGGTGCCATGAATAACACCCTAAATCATTTTGGAGCTTCATATTCTCTTCCTCAAGAGAAGGAACTAAAGATTTGGAGTTACGTTGATGATATCGCCATCATGGGTCGCGATAGTTCCGTAGTTACTAGTATAGTCAGTCAACTAGTCACTCACCTTCAGAGTGAGGGATGGACAATCAACGAGGAAAAGTCGTGTTTACAACCTGTAGATGACATTACATTCCTTGGTACTCAATACATCGGTTCCATCCGCCACGGAATTTCTCATGAGGGTCCTGACGTCGATCCATTGAAAATATTCTTCCCTACTAGCAAGAGGCACTTTCAACAGCTGTTGGGTCATTTGAATTGGTATCGACATTATATTGAACCTAGTGATTTGGCACTCCTCACCAAATTGCAGTGACAGATCTGTAATAAATCCCGAAAGTCTACGCCCTGGACAAAAAGAGATCAGCAGAACCTGCTTCGCCTGCTAGCTACTGTTAAAGATACACAACTCCATGCCATCAATCTTGGTGAGTCACTTACCATAACCCTCGGGTTCCCCACCAACCACGTGTGGGCTGTTGCACATAACCCTCACGATAAGCTAGTATATACAGCCCATAAAACACTTCAAGAGGTACAACATCGATATGGAGCTATAGGAAAAATCCTCCTAGCTGAACAACTGGTGGAACCTTTAGCAAGGGGGCATGGGACGTTACGCGCTCCCGGTGCCACATTGTTACCCTTGCTGGATGCAGACAGAGTTGACCCACATTTTCAGGGCGAATCTAAGACCTGGAATACACTAGTGCTTACCCACCAGTACAACTGGCATTGTTGGAGGTTGGAAGACACGGTACCTGATCCAAGCCCAGAAGATGAGGAGAAGGTCCCTACATTGTATGGAACTTCTGCCCCGGCGTGGATGGCCTCCCAACATGGCGGAGGCTATGGATATTATTGCAAAGCTTGCAACGATAAGGAAATCTTTCAAGCCGACCCAGATGATAATTCGGCCCAAAAATGTGAATTATTAGGATTCCTCAAGGTACTAGAACATTGTTTAACGCATCATAATGATACACTCTCAGTTCTGATCATCGCAATTGATTTGCAATAGATTTTATAAAATTCTTACGGGCACGGCTTTTCCCTACGAGAATTTGAATGATTGGCAAGATATTTGGGAAACGTTAACTAAATTTGTGTGCCTCGCGTTAATTAGGCACGCTAAGTCCCATCGTCCAGATACCGATCCAGTGCATGAGGTAATTGATATCTTCTTAGAAGATCCACTCCGAACTGACATAGTCTTGCATGTCACATCTACCACTGATCCTGAAGTAAATCCATTCCTCGTGTGGCTTCATGAGAATTGGGGTCACCCGGGACCACGAGCTTGTCATCAACGTTGGTGCCGAACCTTTATGGAGCTGGCCTCATACGGAGCTCGGCGCAATTGGGAAAAGGTAGCTCAGGCCTTTGAGATATGTGCTAAAGAAAACTGCCACAGAACCAAACATCAGCTCGGAGCTTTCAATTCTTCACAGTTTCAGGCAGGAAAAGTTTGGCAGGTAGATTTGCTGGGACCCCTCCCAGGGTCTAAGCCGCCAAATAAAGGATTAGTTGTTGTCGACTTGGGAACAAGACAGTTACAGGTTATTCCCCTACGGAATAGCAATGACACTGCTGTCATTTCTGCTTTGACTGCTGTATTTGCTACCTGGCAACCCCCCATGAGATTGTCTGATGGAGGACCCCCGTTTAATTCAAACGCTCTGGACAAATTCGCTCGTCTTCATAATGTAGCCTGGCATCTTCATTTGCCGTACCACCCGCAGTCCAGCGGTGTTGTGGAAAGACACATAGGTCTGTACAAAGAACAACTTCACCTTAGAGGAGGAGGGACGTTTAAAAACTGGACTAAATTTAATCATGATGTCCTTATTTCACTAAACACTGCTAAACCGTTATGGGACGAAGCTAATGTCCAGAAACCTCCACCTTGGGAACCCAAGTTCCAACCAGATGAGTTAGTGTGGATCTCAATACCGCACCCCCATCAATCTCATCCACAAGTTCACAAAGGGACAGTTCAGCGGTCGGGACAATATCCCAATACCTATTCTGTCCTATCGGAAGAGAAGCCCGATCGTCCTCATATTATCGTTCATCACAACTGGATGACAAGCCGTTCCAACGTTCACCCAGTATCCTTACAGTAAATCCAGTTAGGAGTCTTTTGTCTTGTGTTGTTGTTTTCTCTCTTTGCAGGACTAACCCCAGAAAAGTGGTCATTCACAACCGCCCGAGTGTGAGATTCATCAAGCTCCAGACTGCAGTTCGTTCAAGTTGATAGAGTGATGATTATGAAGGAGACACTGAGACGGGGAACGTTTATTAGCTCAGACCTTGCTATAACACTATTTTCTCATTTTATTAAGTATTTTATTGACATTGTCTGTTAATAGGAGAGGACGGACTGACTACCAGACGAAGGAAGTCCCAAGCCGCTGTTCTCCCATCAGACGATGATCAACAGTTGTTGTTATATGTTCGAAGTTATTGTATTTTGTAACTTGTTGAAAAGACCGGTCTATCAAGTTGTTTGTTTATATACATATATTTTACTGGTTGTTAAAGCTTTGCCAGGTCAGTGAATCCCGAAACAAAGATGCCGTATGATGTTCTCATGTGTCTAAAATTCCAGTTGTGCCGTCGGCAAGGGGGCATGTCACAACCCAGTGATTTTGGTGCCTCGGCACGGTGGAATTTTCCCGCCACATGAGAGCCTCTTGCGAAGTAAAGGTTTTCTGTTGCAGCAGAAAACCCCCAGTGCAAGAGAGTTCCCGCCATTCGAATGCAAATTTGTGTCCCGCTATTGGCCAGTTCTAAATTATTCCTACATGGCGGCTAGTAATTGGCTTGCTAGCCGTTTAAAAATTCACGTGACTTCCGCCCAAGTCAGAGAACTTTGAGCACGCTGCAGAGTGCTTCTGAAGAGATCTGACTCGTGGCTGAGCTAATCGATAGCCTGATCACTTATCGATTCGTCTCCCCGTCGCCGAGCGCAATCCCAGATGTATCCCTTTCCCTGCCGGCCCGATTTGTAGACGGACGTGCTGGCCTGAGCCCTGCTAGCTGGAACAACTAATGTAGTTGTTCAGATGACCGGACCGTTTTTCATCGCAACAGCAAGCGACGTAAGTAAAGTTTTACAACCATAAAGCTTTCTCGGCCTCTCTATTCACCAGCCCGCCCCGACAAACGAGTAATTATTGAATCACCTCGAGTCAGCTTTGGCCGTCTGAGACACCCCCCTCGCTTCCTAGCTCCCTTTCAGGTCCACCAATGCCTCCCCCCCCTCCCCCTGCCAACTCTTCCTGCTCCAGTAGTGGCATAGCCAGGAGTCCCTCTGACTCTTGCCACAGCTTTAACAAATTAGCATGATATATCTGTTTTTGTCACCTATGTCTAGGGTGCAGTACCTCGTACTTGACCAGGCCAATCTGGCAGACAATCTGGAAAGGCCCCTGCCAGCAGGTCAGGAACTTACTTGTGGAGCTGGGCAGCAGGACGAACACCCTCTGTCCCACCTGCAACTTGCATTCCCCTACATTCTTATCATACTACTGTTTTTGCCTCTTCTGTGCCTCTCTCAAGTTATCTCTGGCCACCTGGTTAGCTTTCTGCAATCTATCTCTGTGTTTGCACATACTGGGATGGAGTAGCCCCCTTACCCTCTGCTCCTTCCTATCCTTCTCGCACAACATCCAACAAGCTTCACGGGGATGGCATTTTTGGTTTCATGTCACTTTCCTAATTGAGTTAGTATCACTTTTATAATGGTGTTTTGGGATTTTCAGTTGTGTACTGGAGCAGGATTTGGACTAACATCTATCCTTTCTTAATCATTTGAAAAGTACTATAATTGTATGATAACAGTAGGAGGAAGTACATGTGCTTTATTCTCTTAATAATATATAGTTCTTACAGATCCTGCCCCAATGAGAATAGATATTGAGTAGAATCTATTTCCCAAAACTCTTAATTAGATTTTACTTTGATTTGAAAAATCATAACTGTATATACTATTTCATATTCAGCACTTACTTCATATATCTTTTTGCTTTAAATGAAAAGGAAGAAAAATCTCCACATATAAACATATATTTTCCTTAACTATTTTTGTCAGAAAAAGAGGCAGGAGTTAATTTAGAAGTGATAACTAGTACATGGCATAAAATAAAATATGATTAATGTCCATAAAAGTGTTCTTTTTTGAGTGATTATCTACATATATCTCCACTGTTAATATCTGGGTATCTTGCACACTTGAATTAGACACCTCTGTTAGCAGAACTATAACATACGCACTCCATGTCCTTATGCCAATGGTGCGGTTGCACTGGCACCCTCCCTGTTCTATCTTCTCGTGCATAGTGGGATCTGAAGCAAAAATACACTTCGCTGAGAGAAATTAGTCTAAGTAATGACTTTCTCTCCTAGTTAACTACTTAACATAAAGCATATTAAAACTATTCCCCCCACCATTGTTCTTAATTAATAGAACTATTTTTTTCTAAAATCTGTTTGTTTGTTTTTTAACAGGTCCTCTCGAGTTAGTTACTTGTGATCATGCAGAAGGCTCCAGGCTTCAAGCACTGTTATTATGCAGAGCTGTTGTGCCTACTGATTTGTAGAAGTTCAAGCGGCATGTTTTGTTTGAGTAATGGACATATGGGTTAGAGACAGAAGTTTAAGTTTAAGTGATCAGAAGCTGGTTTAAGCCTGTAACAGAACAGAAGTCCAGCTGACATAAACCAGTTTCAAATGGCCAAAACTGGTTTAAGATAAATCTGATTGAATGTAGTATCAGACATAATTCCTTGACTGACGTCAAACCGGTTTATGGAACTTCTGTCCTAGACCCCTTCCTGGTTTAAGTTAAATCCAAGTCCCCAAGTCCAAGTCCCTAGCATCCCAGCATGTTTTTCAGCCCTGTGCTGGGCTGGGCTGTGATGTCTGTTCCAGAGAGCAGGGTTGGCCTGGCGCCTCTCCTCCCTAGCCGGAGCACTATCACTGCTCCAGCTGGCTGAGAAAGGGGTGGGGGACTGCAGCTGGGATCTGCCTGGCAGAGGCACAGCAGTATCTGCCAGGCTTCCCTCTTTTCCCACCTTCAGTCTTCCCGGCTCATTGCTTAAGCAGGGATTCCCTGCTTAAGCAATTCCCCACCCCCTTTCCTTTCCCACTTGCAGGGGCTCCAAATGGGGATCCCCTTTTGCCTCAGGCTAGGGGCATCTAGCCATGACCCCCTTCTGCCCCCCTTGCTAACTAATGAGAGATGTTGCCAATTTCACTGTAACAGGTAGACAGAACAGTGTCTACTTTGGGCATCCTGGTACTTATCAGCAGGTCACCTGGGAATGTCTGTCAGCTAGCCAGGGCTGCAGCTCTCACCCTTCTTCCTTGGCTTCTTTGAGGTTTCTGGCTCTCCTGCTTTCTCTCGCTGCCTTTGCCACCCTCCCCATGCTTCCACTGCCACGTACCAGATATCCAGACCTTTGTTGAGCACTTTACTTAATCCCCATGATTGCTGTGATTATTGGTGGTAGCAGTGTGCGTGCATCTGGGATCTCTGTTTAGCTTTTTCATTTCTTAAACAGGATAAGGCTAGCATCAAGGCAGCTCTGTTTTCCAGCTGCTGATAGAGAGTGTGTGTGTGAATGGGGAGCATCATGGTTGAGCAAGAAGCCAGTGGCTTGCAAATGCCTGCAACCTGCAGGTAGGAAGAGCTTGAACTAACAAGGGAGACACTTTTGTTTTCTTTTGTAGGGCTTGATGGGCTGATAAGCTTTATGTTCTGATAAGCTCCTTCCTGGCTGGCTTCAAAGCCATCTGAGTGCAGGCATCTCCCACCCTGAAATGCTTATATCAAATGAATCCTACCCTGAAAACCTTATATCAAATGAAGTTTCACTGTGCAGCGAAGGGTCTGGCAACAGTCCTTGCCCCTTGAGCATTGAGGGAGGGAAGAGGGGGGAGAGATCTGGCACGGGTTGCTTCCCCCTCCCCCTCTAGGCACACCCTGGCTAGGGACTGTAGAGGCCAGGATGGGGTTTAAACCCAGCCTTATTCATAGCAGCCTGCCATGGCCTGGCCATGCCCCTGCCTCCCCCCCTGCCTCTCAGCTCAGGAGTGTAGAAGGGAAGGGAGGGCTTGTTCTAGTGCCCCTGGGTTCTGGCCTGAGCCAATGTAGGTATGTGCATGCATTTCCTGAATCAAAAATGAATTTCTATCCACTTGTAAATCAGTTAATTTATGCAGGTTAGACTAGCCAGCACAGATTGAATCAATTCAGGCTTGGACTTTTTGAATATCTGTACTTAACCATGACGGGCAAGGGTTCAGACCTCAAATTCTTTCTGTCTTGTACAAGGAAATCAATTAAAACAAGCATTGCGCCCATACTTTGGCTCAGGCAAGTGTAATAAAAATTCTAGTGTTGGACAGACCGGTTGTATTCATATTCCCTTAAAAATTTGCCTTACAAATACCACATGTCTTCTGGCACTGGATTATGAAAATAGTACAATGAGTTATAGACATTGGAACATTTAAAGATAACACTTTTGACTGGTACCAAGGTGATTGTTGTCAAGACCAACATTTTGGCCATACAGATATTGTTCAATCCTGTCAACACTTAAGCAGCCTCAGGCAAACTGTACATGTCCTCAGTGTCCGTTTTAACACCAATTAAATGTCTACCTGTTATTCCACCACACCAGTGTTTCTCAAACAAGGTGCTGCAACACCTTGAGATCAACTTGATTTCACTCGGGACCTAGATTTCCAGAATCACCTGTTTCAACTACAAAAAAACAAAAAGCTACACCTCAATAACTGATGCATTTATTCCATATAGTCACACAAGAAAGCAATCTCTTTTCATGAGCTGAAACTCAAAAAGGAATTTAGTAAGTGGAAACTTGTACTAGGGAAGAGTATATAAGAGTATCATACAGGCATGTGGGGGGAGAAAATTAGGAAGGCCAAGGCACAATTTGAGTTAGAGCTGGTAAGGGACATGAAAGATAATAAAAAGGGATTCTACAAGTATGTCAAAAGTAAGACAAAGACCAGAGAAACCATGGGTCCCTTACGGAATGCAGAAGGTGGTCTAGTTGTAGATGATAAGAAGGCTAAAATATTTAATGCCTTTTTACTTCAGTCTTCATAAATAGTAGTATCTACCAGGTGATAAGTGCAGTTGGCAGTGAAGATAGGAAAGGAGACAAACAGCCTAGAGTAATAGAACAGGCTAGGAATTACTTAGAGAAGCTGAACGCTTTCAGGTTAGCAGGTCTTGAAATACCCTAGGGTAGTAAAGGAATTGTTCACGGTAATTTGGGAGCCATTAGTTATCTTCTTTGAGAACTCATGGAGGTGCAGAGCAGCAAAATCATTAGGGGCCTAGAAAGCAAGGTTTATTAAGAGAGGCTGAAACAGTCAGGGTTATTTAGCCTGAAGAAGAGAAAACTAAGGGGAGATTTAATACCAGTCCCCAGATTCCCAAAATTCCCAATGAGCAATTTTATAGAGAGGATGGAGATGGGCTTTTCTCTGTCGTCCTCTGGGAAACAACTAGGAGGAACTTTCTGACAATGAGGATGCTCAAGCTTTGAAACAAGCTACCTAGGGAAGGTTTGGAATCTCTACCTCAAGATATCTTGAAGAGCTGGTTAGACCAGCACTTGGCTAGGGTGTATTAGTCAGGGATCCTCTTGTCTTAAGCCGGGGGCTGGATTAGATAACTACTTCTCTGTGATTCTAAGAGGAGAAAATGTTAGAAGAAGCACCAGTTCCATATCTTATCCTCCCCTCTGGATAGGGCAGCTCCCCAGAATCAATGTCTCCCATTTCTGAGCACTTGAATACATTCAAAGAACTTATCAGGAAGTTTGCCTCAATCAGTAGTAAAAGAAAAAAAAAAAGTTGAATTGATGTGGGAATTTTTCACAAACTCTTACGCATTTTCTGAATATCACCTCTTTGAGGATCTGGTTGATACTAACTTCCCTAATTGCTAATAAAAATAAAAATCTTACTGGGACTATTCCTAAGGATTTGAATATCATCTTTACACATTCTCTCCCTTTCTCTTGTTATGGCTACTGTGAATGAGTGTTCAAAACATCAGAATAGAAAAAGAAACTGGATACAGTTAAATGAAAATAATATTAATCAGTTTACAGAAGTAAATTTCAAATAGCAAGGTGTACTTTCCACATATTCATTATTATTTTTAATTTAACATCAAAACTAGCAGATAAATTGCCTGATGAATGCATAGAAGGGGAAGGACATCACAGATCCACGCTGCTGCCTGGCTCTGGACTCATACTGCTGCATCCCAAACAAGGCCCCACAGATCCAGCCTGGGAAGAGCTTCTGTGATCTGGATCTGGGCTGGGGTCTGGGGTGAGTTTGATACCCCTGTTCTAGAGCCTTTCCCCACTCTTGGATCCCCCTTCCTACTGTCTCTCAACAACCTTTACAATAGCAGGACATTAGCTGCTCTGGTCCCCCTGGCTTACCTGTGGGATGTTAGAGTGTTATGGCTTGTGTTGTGTTGGAGTTGACGGTATAGTTTGGCTAAGCGGTTAAAGAGTGGATTTGTATAGAATGTCTTGGACAGAAATGATCCTGCCTCAGACAGGGAATTGGTCTAGATGACCAAGGTCCCTACTTCCCTATGACTCTGATCCATAACTTTAAGCTTTGGTAACCGATCCACTTTACACGATATTCTACGAGGGCAGCATCTCTTTGTGACAACATGTAAAATGTATGCCCACTTAAATCAGGTTATTTGTCTACTGATTCTCTTTCCCAAGCCTCACTTATGAAGAGAAAAGGAACAGATAATTTCCTTAATTAGAGAACCTTATTCTTTTATACTGAAAACAAAACAAGAGCCTTTCTGAGGGGTTTTGGGTTGTAGTTGTGTTGGTCTAAGGGCATAGGCAGGCAAGGTGATTTGGGTAGATGTGATTTTTTTGGTATCATAGGTTGGTCTAATAAAAGATACTTTCTGAAACATTTTTTTTTCAGTGCATAGTGAAAGAAAAATGGTAGTACTTCAGTGAGTTTTGAGATGGGTGACATTTTGAATAAGGAATTGTTACTTTCTAGTCAGCTAACCTTTGCTGAAGAATAACCTCATTTGAGTGGACTGTTTGCTACTTCAGCAGCCTTTTGAACAAAGTTCCCATTACAAATATACATAATGCCCTCACATGGTCTCACATACATTTTCAAATTATCATGCTTATAGGCTAGACTTCTTGGCTTAACGTGGATTTCGGCATAACAATAATTCACTTGATATTTTGGTAGATTTGAAAGTCTTACTACTCCTGAGTCCTACCAAAACCAACTGCTTGAAGCTACAATGAAATGTGCATGTGCAAAATAACTCCAAGGATGACACAGTTACTTTACAGTAACTGTTCTTAGAATTGTAAAATACCTCTCATTTCATTGGTCCCCACATCATTGGGGTGGTCGTCATCAATTTACCACTTTAAAGAAATGGAAGCAATTAGGACAACCAGTCCTCTTTTATGCCCTTAGCTGATAGCACCGAGACACATGGTGCATGATGTACCATGATGGTGTAGCTAGCAAAAGTTTCTGATTCAAGTGCCCTGGGTAGTTTTACTTACTCTTATAATGCTGTGTATTTGAGCACATCTTGAAAAATAAGTTACTATATGTAACTATCTTCTTTGGCACACAGTTGTATACCTTCTCCCTTCCTGATACCACTTGAGTGGATAACTATTTTATATAACTTGAATAAAGCCATTGCAGCCATATAGCTTTTGTAAGTTTCTGGAACCACAGAGGCAAATTTAAGTTGGATAGAACCAAAAACAAATCCTAGAAAATAATGCAAGAAATGATGCATGAGTTGCATCTTAATTTAAATTATTTTTGGTTTAAAATAGATACAAACATGTTTAACACTTTATGTTAGCAAAGATTAATTTATAGTTCTTGTTATGTTCATAAATATACAGTATTTTGAGTTTATTCTTAACTTGTTGAGGGACTCTACTAAGATGTTTTTCAACATATATTGTTGAGCCCCAGCTCAAGTCTGGGATCTTGCCCGGTATGCAAAGGCCAGTAAAGATACCAGGGGTGAAAGTATAAAGAAAGTTTATTGCTAGCAATAAAAGGTGCGAGCGGAGTAATTTCACGTAGCAAGCACACCAGATTACTATTTCTAAGGATCTTTTATACAGGAGTTTTTGAGCCTTCATAAGCATCCTTGTTTGCTGATTGGTTATAAAGGAGTGACGCAAGGAGTTCTTTACTGAGCATGTCTCTATACCTGTGTTTTAGCCATGTATCTCATTTACATACATGTATGTTTCATTAGCATACTTTTTCCCCACCTAGGGGCATGATTTTTAGTATTTTAATGAGCCCTATAACCCAGTACTCTGTTTCTTATTTTGTTTTCAAGCCCCCTTTATCTAAGACTGTCTCATCCTTATCATTGCAGATAGGCATTCGTCACATAACATTCTCTTCTGCTTCGTCTTTGAATAGTGGTTTCTAGGTCACTCATTACATTCCCCCCTCTGGAGCATTTTTAATTATTATTATGATTGCTCCATTCAATTTGGCTTAACACAAATCTAGTATCATCAGCTTTCTTTGTTTGTAAAATCATTTGATTTACCTTAGGCCTGAAGATAGATATAAAAACAGGTAAACATTGGATACAGCAACAAACCATAATCCCTAGTTTAGGATATTTGACTGGCCTTATTACAGAGGATTTTTTTACCTTGGTTCAATTTAAGGCAATTATCAGTACAATTAACCATTAGGAAACATTCGGAAGCATTAGCTGTTGCCTGAACCCGTAAGGAGAACATGTTTCTGCTTTTCTCTTTTACAATAGTCCCCCACTTATATATATCCTGATATGTAGTTTCCTTATCTATATCTTTCAGCATAGTATAATTTTGTAAAATTTTCAAAGGGGTTGGTACTGCGATTAAGCATGAGGTAAAAACCAGATGAGCATTGATCCCTCCCGCTAAGCAGAAGTCTGTTCTATTTAAAATTTCCCGGGCCAGATAAATCCAGACATTTTCCTGAGGGTCAAATTTTTGTTGTAAAAGGTTTTCCCCTCCTATGAGAAGGAGTGGACAGATCAGGGCGCCCCACAATAAAACCTTGAACAATTTCATGATAAGGCCTGAAAACTTGATCAAAGATTGACAAATTATTTAAAGTTCCTTTCTTTTGAATAGGAATTTTAAGTCTCTTATTGACTCCACCTTCCACTGTTCTCTGCCTCTAGTCCCAGAGTCTGCAGGGGTTCCTTCTTGTTCTGGTCCAGCCACCGGCTTTAGGCGACTGGAATGTATCCAAGTCTTGATTCCTTCGAGCATTGCTGCCGTCGGGGTCGTCAAAAGCACCCTATATGGGCCCTTCCATCTGGCTCGAAGTGGTTCCTCGTTCCAGTCTTTCACAAGGGCGTAACTCCCAGGTAATAGTCAGTTTTCCAGGGCAGGAGAGACTGATCCTGTGTCTGCAGCACGTCCCATACCTGCTGATGGATGGAAGACAAAACAAAAACCAAGGACCATACATATTCTCTAATCATTCCCTCTCCTAAAACATGTAACTGTTGTTCAGTACCCATGGGCAGACTCAGAGGGTAAGGCTTACCATACATTATCTCAAACGTTCTTAATCCCAATTTAGAATGTGGTGCGACCCTTACTCGTAACAGGGCCAAGGGTAGGGCCTCTGGCCATTTGAGTCAAGCTTCTTGGCAAATCTTTGCAAGGTGTCTTTTTAAGGTCTGATTCATACGTTCCACCTTTCCACTGGACTGGGGTCTCCAAGGAGTGTGTAAATGCCAGCTGATTCCCAGGAACTCAGAAACCTTCTGAGTAATTTGTGCAATGAAATGTGGGCCATTGTCTGACCCTATTCCTTTTGGAAGTCCGAAGCGAGGCACGATTTCTCGTAGGAGCGCCTTGACCACCTCTCAGGCTTGAGCAGTCCGACATGGGAAGCACTCAACCCAATTAGAGAAAGTGTCCACAAAGACAAGGAGATATCTCATCCCTTGTTGCCAGGGCAACTCGGTAAAATCCACCTGCCATTCTTCTACTGGCCCATTGCCTATTCTCTGATGTCCTGGAGTTTCTTTTCTCCCTCCTTTTGGGTTATTTCTCTGGCAGACCTCACACGTTTCTGATACTTTCTTGGCAGCTTCTTTTTTAATCCCACTCCAGTTACATAGTGACTGATCCATCTTACCAGGGCCCTGGGCCCGTAGTGGGTGCCATGATGTGTGCTCTTTACTACCGCATGAACCCAGGCAGCTGGGATGATAATGCGGCCATCCTTTGCTACTAACCACCCGTGCTCCCCCTTCTTTGCTTGAAACTCTTTTATCAATTGTTTGTCTCTTTCCCCATACTGTGGTGTCACAGGCTGGCATAGGTCTGGGAGGAGAGGTAACAGATTACTTACTTTGGGCAGCAAGTCTGTCTGAGGTCTTTTAGCTGCTCTCTTTGCTGTAGCGTCAGCAAATCAATTACCTTTTGTGGAGGGGTCGTTCCCTTTCTGATGTGCCTTACAATGCATTACCGCTACCTCCTTCGGTTCCCAGACTGCCTTGAGGAGAGCTTTTATTTGCTTGCTATGCTTAATGCTTGCTCCTTTAGCATCAAGTAGACCCCGCTCTTTCCACAGCACTCCGTGAGCATGTAAAACAAGGAAAACATATTTAGAGTCAGTATAAATATTGACAGTTTTGTTGGCCGCCAATTGCAAAGCCCGAGTCATAGCAATGAGTTCAGCCTTTTGAGCTGAAACAGATGGGTTTAAAGGTCCTGCTTCTATCACATTCTGTGTAGTCACAATAGTGTATCCGGATTTTCGAATTCCATTCTCCATACTCGAGCTGCCATCCGTGTAGAATTCCAGTTCAGCATTGTCAAGGGGTCGGTCTCTCAGGTTTGGTCTTGAGGAGTAAACAGCTTCCAATGTTTGCAGGCAATCATGTACAAGATCTGGTGTGTCAGCCATAGATGGCCACAGTGTTGCTGGATTTACAGTGCGAGAAACAGCCAATTTTATTTCAGGCTTATCTAGGAGGATGGCCTGATATCGAGTCATTCTTCCCGGGGTTAACCAGTTCCCTCCTTTCTGCTCCAGGACTGTAAGCACTGCTTGAGGCACATATACAGTCATTTCATGGCCTAGGGTTAACTTTTCAGCTTCTTGTATTAGCAGACAGGTGGCAGCAACGGCCCGGAGACAAGCAGGCCATCCGGATGACACAAGGTCTAATTGCTTGGAAAAATATGCCACCGGTCACTGCCAGCTACCTAATTTTTGTGTTAATACCCCCACGGCCACCCCCCTTTGGTCATGCACAAAAAGGGAAAAAGGCTTACTCATGTCCGGTAGTCCTAAGGCGGGTGCTTCAATAAGAGCCTGCTTTAACTGGCAGAATGCTTGCTCACACTCTTCAGTCCATTCGAGCACCTTTTCATCACCTTGTGTAGCTCCATACAGAGGTTTTGCAATAACCCCAAAATTTGGAATCCAAATCCTGCAAAAACCTACTGTACCTAAGAATCCCCGTAGTTGCTGCTTTGTTTTTTTAGGGGTGCTAGCCGGCATATAGCTTCTTTCCCTCCCGGGCCTCTGGTCCCCTTCAATCTGAATCCCCTCCAAAAGCAAACAGTCCACTGCTCTCCTCTCTTTTCTTTTCACCTTCACTTACTTTCCGATTGGGGCATTCCCGCTTCCAGTGTCCCTTTTGTTTGCAATAGGCACACTGATCTTTTTCTAATGGACCCCACCTCTGAGGCTGTCTCCGGGATGCCTCATTTCTGTGTTTTCCCTTGATTGCAGCTGCCACTAGGGCTGCCTGCATTTTTATCTTTCTCTCCTCTTTTTTTGTCCTGTTTCTTTTCCTGAACACTTTCTCGGTTAGTAAATACTTGGTAAGCAATGTCTACTAGTTGGGAAATAGGCATACCTGTTGCTCCATCTGTCTTCTGCAATTTCTTTCTAATGTCCGGTGCACTCTGACCTATGAAGATCATATTTACCATGCGAGCGTTCGATGCATCCTCCAGGTCCTCGTGGGTGTATTGTCTGAAAGTAGTGTAAATTCTTTCCAAGAAAGCACTCGGGGTCTCATTCGTCTCCTGTCGAACCTCATACACCTTACTGAGATTCTGAGGTTTTTTCACAGCATCTCTCAATCCTCGGAGGATATATTCTCGATAGGCGCGGATGGAGGTCATTTCTTGGTCTGGGTTCCAATCTGGCTCCTGGGTGGGGACATGATTTTCCTTATTTCCTTGCAGGTGCCCTGCGGTAATTTCCTTTTCTACGTACTCACGGGCTTTGTTTACTACCATCCTCCTTTCCTCTGGTGTCAACAGGACATCTAAAAGAGACTGAATATCTGCCCAGGTTGGGTTATGGGTTTTGAAAATCGTTTTAAACAGGTTTCGTACCTTTTCAGGATCTTCTCTCAATCTGGGGGTATTGTTCTGCCAGTTATACAAATCTGAGGTAGTGAAAGGAACATGCACAAAGGTTCGACGGTAGGTTGGCTCACCATCATCTTCAAGGGGCCCGGGTACCACTTGTTCTCTTAGGGGAAATACCCCATTTCCCTTGCCACGGCCAGGATCAGATTCCCTGTGATGTTTTCCCTTAACCCCGGAGTCTGCTCCTAACTGTACTCTCCACCCACCTCCCGGGGTTATATCAGGAGAAGTCGGGGATTCTGGAGATTGCCAAGCACCTGACGGCCATGGTCGGTTCTGTTCCAGATCCCTGGGTCGGGGAGTGTTCTCAACCTCCGCCTCGGGGGGGGGGGAGGGGAGGAAGTAGGAAGAGCAGATGCCAACGAGGAATCAGACGAATGAGGAGGAGGAGGGGGGAGAGGAGGAGGATAAGGTAGAGGTGGCAAAGGGAGGGGAGCCTCCAGCTCTGGACATTCCAGGACAGGATTTGCAGTTGGTCGAGCCGCTGCCATGTCACAGATCCCAACCCCCTCCCCCAATCCACATTCCTCCAAAACCTTTCTATCTCTACAAAGAATAAAAGCTTGCGCATACATCAATTCCTCCCATTTACCATTCTGCCGGCAGAACAAAATCAATTGTAAGATGGTATTATAATTAATACTTCCCTCCGGAGGCCAATGTTCTTGATCATCTAGCTTATAGTGTGGCCACGCAGTTTCACAGAAGAATTTAGCTTTCTTCTTAGTCATAGGATCCCCACCGAACTCTGCCCAATGTCCCAATACACAAGAGAGGGGGGTACATTTCCTAACCTTACTGTTAATGGTACCCATCTCAGGGCTGCCTTCCCAGTTCTGACTGTCTGACTGGGATTCAGGGATCTGTTCTTAGTCCTCGTCCTCACAGGGGAAAAATCACTCATCTTGGACTCGGGTCAGACAGAATACTTACAGAGATAATCCCAGGCAGGCGTACTGATGGTAGGCCTTATGCCCCTTCTACCCTCTCACCCAGGTGCCTGTTACTGGTACTTTCACTCTATGGCGTTGCACCGTTAGGCTACTGCCGCCTCAGTGATCCAGCTCCCCCTGAAGCAAAAGTCTCACCAGGAAAAGAGATCCCGGGGCGCGCCTGACATTCGTTTCGGAAGAGCGGTTCTCTGGTCGTCAGATAGTCCGGACGAAGCCTTATCTAAGGCAGTCCCATCTGGGGTGCCAAAAACTGTTGAGCCCCAGCTCAAGTCTGGGATCATGCCCGGTATGCAAAGGCCAATAAAGATACCAGGGGTGAAAGTATAAAGAAAGTTTATTGCTAGCAATAAAAGGTGCGAGCGGAATAATTTCACGTAACAAGCACGCCAGATTACTGTTTCTCAGGATCTTTTATACAGGAGTTTTTGAGCCTTCATAGACATCCTTGTTTGCTGATTGGTTATAAAGGAGTGACGCAAGGAGTTCTTTACTGAGCGTGTCTCTATACCTGTGTTTTAGCCATGTATCTCATTTACATACATGTGTGTTTCATTAACATACTTTTTCCCTACCTAGGGGCGTGATTTTTAGTATTTTAATGAGCCCTTTAACCCAGTACTCTGTTTCTTATTTTGTTTTCAACCCCCCTTTATCCGAGACTGTCTCCTCCTTATCATTGTAGATGGGCATTCGTCACATAACATTCTCTTCTGCTTCGTCTTTGAGTAGTGGTTTCTAGGTCACTCCTTACAATATGACCTCATGAAGATTCATTTCAGGATCCATGCTAAATGGCCTTTCAAGCCTCTGGCAACTACTTAAGCAAACCTATAGATCAGCAGTGCTCAAACTTTTGGCTCTGTGGGCCAAATGACTGGAGTGGGCCTCCTCCTAGCCCTGTGTGCTTGGTTTGGGCACTGGGGCCTGGTATTGGGCCCTGGCATCTTATGCCAGCCCTGCACACCAGTATCAGGTGCCTGATTTAGCATGCAGGGCCTGGGTCTGGAAATTTGGTAGCAGGGGCGTGCTGCCACCAGTCTTCTGCCACCAAATTTCCAGACCTGTGGGGAGCCCTATGGGCCAAATGACATGGCCTTAGGGACTGGATCTGGATTTCAAGATGGGGGGGGATTAAGAAACCTTTTTGTAGATAGTAACTGTTTGTTAAACTTTACCTAGGCCTCTTGACAAAGTGACATATTCAAACAAAAGTATGTAGTAGAGCCCCAGAAATATGGGACATGGCCAGGAATAGTCAATAAGCTCTCCCCATATACCCTAGTGGCCTGCCCCTATCATTCATATTTCTGTCAAAAACTAAGCCAAATCAACCTACATGCTTTTTAGGGCCTTTGTGATCTGCAAGTTGGCTCTTAAGTTTCCCTGTTTTTAGAGGTGTTATAGAGCAGAAAATGACAGAGGTTATGGCAAGAAAATCTTTCTTTTAAGAAACTGTCATGGGGGAATAAGCCTAAGAAAGGGGCTGTAACTGTCAGACAGTGAATGCTTCAAAGATGCACATGCTGTGAATCCAGTAAGTTTCCTAAAGCACCATGTCAGATCTTGGGGTGCTTTGAGGCAGAAGCATTCCCAGCTGCAGGCTTCGTGGAAGTGCTAAGAAAAGCCATTGCAGCTTCACTACTCCTACTTTATCCAGACTGCCTTGGTACCATTTTGCACCAGAAAATGTACAAATGGGAGTCACTGTTCTGCATATCAATTGTCCAGAAGTGGAACTGAATGAAAATAGAGATTCATAAGACACATCACAAGTTATTATCTTGTTCAGTGAGAGGCAGAAGTCTGGAAAACTAATACAGGAATACTCTAAGGATCGTAATGAAGTAAATTTAACAAGCCCTTTAGTGCTTTTGAAAATCCAGTTTTTCTCATGCATTTGATCATATGGAAATAGAAGAGGTCAATGTAGTTTGGAGCTACGTGTTCAGATGCAGTAGGCACAAAGTATAAATATATGTATAATCTATACAAATGCATTTGGAATACTGCATTCTGATACTTGTGGATATCTTTAAGTATTTCAACAATATAAATGATAATGATGAAGAGAATTCAGAGTAGCATTAGTGTGGCCTTGATGGATATAAATAAAGAAGAAATCCAATTTGAATATCAAGAAAAAATTCCTAGAAGATTTATAGTAATATTCAATAAGTGGTTAATGGAAATGATGAAAGCATAGTATTTTAGAACGTTAAAAAACTAGATTAAGTAACAGAATGAAAGGAAATTCCACCTTCCTCCCCTCCAAAATGGAGCTGTAGTGCAGGGATTGGGAGTCTGGCCTGTGAAGCCTTTGGATCCAGCCCTCAGAGCTGTGGCTTTGGTGGCATTTTACAGAGGTGGGGCTCCCCTGCATGTACCAGTCAACTGCTTGGGGCTCCAGCTGCCCCTGCCCTGCACTCTGGTCAGCTACCTGGGACTCTGGTGGAGGAGAAGCTCTGACTGTGGTATGCTGCAATCAGGCAGCATGTGTGCAGGTGAAGGAAGATGTTTGCTATGCCACACTGCAATTGAGAAATAAGAAGAAGAGGTGGCAGCAGCTAGGTCCTGATGTCTGCCTGGATCTGACCAAGCTGAGTCATTCCAGCCCTCCTGCTGGAAAATATTGCCAACTTCTGCCCTAGTGGAGACTGTGGAACACTACAGAGGTGTGACATAGCAGGGAGACAACAGAAGCAAAGTTTGCCAGCAGAGGAGCAGGCCATAGGAGTATATGGTCCAGGACATTAATAATTTTACTCAGTCTTATTAATTACATCACTGATAATTAAACCAACTAACTAAGTTTGGTTTGCAATTTTTTGGGGGTGAGCCATCATTCTGTTTCACATAATAAATGTTAGTTCATTTATAAATAGTCTTGCCTACACTAAACAAAAAATACTGTATGTTTTTTATTTTTTTTCTGTTGGAAATTGCCATAACATGAAGAGGTATAATTCTGTGTTGGTACAGC
This sequence comes from Alligator mississippiensis, assembly GCF_030867095.1. NCBI lineage: Eukaryota > Metazoa > Chordata > Crocodylia > Alligatoridae > Alligator > Alligator mississippiensis. Next base: position 64,118,225 of record NC_081825.1, read on the forward strand.
AGAATGGAGAAATCGTTTGTGCTCTGTGGTCAAGGTTTCAGCTAAGAAATTGATCAGCAAAATTTAATCTGTAAAAACATTTTTCTATGTACAGATTTAATTATTTTATTCTGCCCCTTCCCTCCCCAACCCCCTTCCCTCCTGTGCATGCAGATTTCTCCCTAGAGAGTATATTGTAAATATCAGGATTTAAAAAAAATCCTGAGAGGTGACTGTTTCAGAAGCCAGGATTTGTAAATCTTGTGCATCAGTTTCTTCTCTTTCCTAACGTTTACTTTTTAGCTTCCTAACTTTTGGCCTCTTGAGACCTTTTTCTCACCTCCCCTTTGTATTTTCATGTTCAATTGCAACTTCCTTGTTATCTTCATGTCTTAGAAACATCTGCTGTCTCCTGTGTGCCTCATCAGTGGAATCACAATAGAAATTCCTTTGAAGCCTGCATTAGCAAAACATGAAAATAACTATTTGTTCCTTTTATCCTGCAATGGAAGCATCCTGTCCTCTTAACTGCACTGCACTAGCAATTCATGAAGCCTCTATTAGCATGGCATACCTTTTATATCAAGAAAAATCAACCTTGATTTTTAATCTAAATGTGTAAATAACATTTTATTTTAAAGTAAACAATCAGAGGCACCTAATACAATTAATCTTTTTTTGTTTTGTTTTGCTAACCATTTTTAATATGTACCAAGCTATCTAATTTTCTTGGACCAGTGATATATTTTAAAGCCTTCATTTTGTGTTTAACTATAAGCGCTGTCAGTAGTACCCTTGACATTGATAGAAATGTTCATAGTCAATAACAAGCATATTACAAGCTCTTTGCAGAATCAGGGTCAATTTGTTGTTTTCTTTGATGCTTTAATTCTGGTAGAAATTTACCAAGGTGTCCTCATTCAACCATATGGTACATATTTCATTCTTTCAAGGACTACCTTGTAAGACATGTTTAGACATCCCAGATTTTTCACATCTGTTGCTCTTTACTTGGTAATCAGGAATTAGTCCTTGTTTCCTTTTTAAATACTTGGTAGTGACTACTGCCATGCTTATGATTTTTTTTTTTTTATTATTATTCTGTAGGTGCTATACCATCATTTCTGAGAAGGGGTGTTTTCACAGTTTCCTCAATCCCCAGTGTAGCTCTACAAATTCCATGTTTCTGTAGACTCCACCAAGGATTTTGTCACAAGTTAAGGAAAAGTCATATACTCTGCATTAGACTTTGTAAAATAGGATAACACTCTTACAGGAAGAAGATTCTTTTTTGTAGAAGCAGCTCCTTTATATTCCAATTGCACAAACCTGGAAGTGAACCTGCATGTTAAGCTGACTAGACTTTTGTTTCCAACCTGCTTGTATTAGATTAGGTACTGCAGCAGCTTTGCATTGTGTAAGAGTAGATTTTTAAGCAATTTATAATGAACTCTTTAACTGAAATGTATCCTCTTTAATATATACATAAATACAGATATAGATATATCTATATAGGTCATAAAAAAATATAGCATACATGAAGACAGGAGGGTTCAGTGTGGAATTTTTAAAAGATCTATGTTTAAATCTATTTCAATTCAGTGATGGTTTTGCTATTTACTTCATTGCAAGAAGAGCTAAGTCATTCTTGAGCACATTCAAAAATCCTGTTCTGCACTCTTAGTAGATGCAAATATTTGCTTTGTACCTGTTAACAGACATGCAGCTTAAATCAAGATGCCCAGCATCTGGTGTCAGTACCCAGAGGAAAACTGAGATCAGTGAATTTAATATTTTATTCCTTGTTTTTCAGTGTGTTGTGTTTGCTATGACTTCTGGTCAAATGTGGAATCATATCCGTGGACCCCCATACGCTCATAAGAATCCTCAGAATGGACAAGTGGTAAGTATAGTATTTGCATTATTATCTATATTAACTTTATTGCGGAAGTCTGCACATCTATAATGTATAGTTATACATCATATTGTGAGATAATGGACAAGCAGCACTTCTTAGAATTTAAGAATCCAACATTCAAATGTCCCCAGCATCCAGCAGAGCTCCTTTTTGGGCATCTGAATAGCCATATTTTCAGAGGTGACAAAAAACCCTAAAGTCCCAATTAGGCACCTAAATGAAATGACTAGATGTTTAAAAGTGTCCCACACCAGCCAGCTCTCCTTCAACACATGAATGTTGTGGGGATTTTATGCAATTTTGCTCACTAATAGGTTAACATCTGTATATACAAACGATCCAGCATTTATCTTGTCCTTAAACTCTTTAAGATTTGACAGAAGTTTCCTACTGGAGATATAGGAGGTATATTCTTGATATAACACTCTATTATCCCCTTAAGTGTTCAATTAGACTCTACTGAATTCTATACCCATTTTACTTTCCATTTTGCTTTATAATATGGCCTTTCCTCTTCTGTCAGATTCCTCAGGGACTCCCAGAAGTTGATTGCTTCCAGAGTTGCTGCTATATGTCCCTGATATTTGTATCAGGAATTGCTGGTATGAGAGGGAGGTGAGTTTCAGAAATACCCCCTAGCAGGTTCACAGGTGATCTGATGGGTTGCAGAGGACCTAGGTCATTCTTCATCCTTTGATTATTAATTGCTTTAAGAAAGCTGTTGGAGTAGGATCCTGTATAAGTTTTGACAAACCTTCTCTCAGACTTAATGAAACTTTCAACCATTTTCAAGTTTACCCCTCACTAGTTAATGAAGAATAATTTGTTTAGGCCTAAGAAAATAAATCCTCTCTCAGCTTCCTTTGATGCTTCATATCTTAATTGGAGTAGCAGTAAAGTGATGGTTGGAATTTGATTACTGATCTGCTTGGTACCAGGAATACAGCAGCAGATTGATGACATAAAATGACATGATTCAGTCTGGCAGCTTTGTTATGCAGAACTGGATTTGATGTAGTAATAAATAATGTCTGTAAAACATTGTATTTAGAAGAGTTTAGAATTTTTCATTACTGCCTTGAAGTGTTTAATTTATGATGGCTTCCTTCAGCGTGACAAAGGTAAACAATTACTAGGAAAAGCCACTGGTCCTAACAGTTAAATTAGTTTTTCATATCTAGGTTCATATACATAGTCTCTCTCAGATGCTTCTGATGCCTGCATAAAAACAGGGGATGTATCTGTATATCATTAGTGTTGTATGTACCTCTAATGTTGTAAGTATGTTTTTGAAAAAGCACAAAAAGCTTGGGTAGATTTAAGGTTAGATTTAAGTCCCATAAAAGTTTGTATTAATGCTTTATTTTCATGGAAGGATGCAAGTTAATGAGTAATGCAGGTTTCACAAGTCTTAGACCACCTTTCTATCTTTGTCAGCCGTATATATTTATGAGGTGAAAATGCTTGCTACTAGCTGTGTTACGGTTTCATCATCAGTGATTTGTGGGATGTTGTCTTCTACTCTACATTTTTTTTTATAACCTTAAACCTGATGCCTTTTACCAAAAATTTTGGACAGATTAGAGGATTTTGCGTAACTGAAGATGTGTGAGAAAGCATCTTCCCGATTTTATTAGAATTACCACCAAGACATGGCAGGCGAGAAAGAGGGTGCTCGTGGGGCAGGATTGGCATGTTCAAGGAACCCTAGGGGTATCACGGCCATCCCTGGGGATCCCATGCCGTGACACCCCTCAAAGCACGGGGCCTGGAGTGGTCACCCTGATTTGCCCCCCACCCCCAGAAATGGCCCTGCTGTGGCATGTACACAAGGGTGGGGGCCCAATCCTTACCTGCCTTTTCGGTAGCTATGGGGGGTAAGCTGCTGGCAGGCCAAATGGTCCCTGAGCTATGTGGAGCCTGCCTGCGTGGGCTGCCGCCAGGTCCCACAGCCCCTGAGCTGTGCGGGGCCTGCCAAACCCTGAACACATTGGCTTCCAGTGCCCTGTGCACTGTTGCACTTTGTTAGGTAGCAAACTAAAACATGTCGAAGGTGTTTTATTTTGCTACATACTAAAGTCATTTAAAGTGGAATATGGCACCAAATGTGCAAACAGCAATGCCATTAACGCAGTGCAAAGGGGCATTTAAGCTGTTTTAAAGGCCAGTTTTGTGATAAAGGCCCCACCATGTCCCACTTTCATTTTTAAAGCCTTCCAAAGGATCTAGGGCAGGGGTGGGCAATTTTGGGTGGAGGGCCGCTTACTGAGTTTTCGCAAGCCACCGAGAGCTACATGACAGGCAGCTGGGGGCAGATTAATATTAATTTTCTAAATTTTTAGGCCGGATAGAATGGCCTAGAGGGATGCATCTGGCCCACAGGCCACATTTTTGCCCAGCCCTGATCTAGGGTCATGTTGCTTTTATTTCTGGCTTTAGCCAATGAAAAACATAGCAGAGTACATGATGATTCTTGCCTCACGTGTCTGGACTCTTATTCACATTAACCTTGTACAACTAAGCAGGAGGGAAATATTTTTGTTACAATCCCTTTTCCAGTGTTGTTCTGACATGGCTTTTTCATACAGATCCAATTAAAATAAATCTAAAGAGTTCTAAGAGCAGGCCCAGTGATGATTTTCCCAGTAAAAGAAAGCATAATAATAATCCATATCACCTTTTTGCATTCCACCTGTGCAGATAAATATTTGAAGCACAGGAAGTACAGTTCAACATGCTAAAAACCTAGCTTTTTAGTTAAGGTCCAGATAGAATGTGGATATTTAATCATGTGCTTGAAATGAACAGTTATAAAGGTGGGTTTCTCTTTGCCCAAATATGAAGTTTATGAAGTTTATATAAGATGTGAACTTGCATGGTTAGGATCCAATCTAGCAAATCTTAGTCAGGTTGAGTTTTATTTCTGTTGATGATTTTTATCTTTAAGCATCAATGAATAAGAACTCTATTTTGATTTCAAGTCCCAAGGTTTTGCTGGTAGGTTGGTCTTCTGTTCCCCCTCAAATTAGTTTTTTGTAAAAAGAATCAATTTATTACTGAACATGTTTTGCAAGAAAACCATAATGACTTTAAAAAAAAAACAGTGTATGTAAGGAGAAAAAACAACAGCAAATAATCTCCTGTTTTTAATGGTTTACACAACAGTTCAGTAGACTGACAGCTAGGCAGCCATTTCATATGAAAAAGCACAGAAGAACATTTTAAAATTAACTTACCTAAACAGTATGTTGCCTTTTCCTTCATCATCCAAAATGGTCATTAGAGTGCATTAAAATAGTACAGACCACATGCAATGAATGATGAAATGCCATTCTTGTAGTTGCAGTGAATGAACATTTTATCCTATGGACTATTCTATTCTCTTTACTATGGAAAAAAAAATAGTGACAGAAACTTGCTTGGATAAAGAAAGATCATAGTTCAGAGTGATCTCTGTTATTTAAACAGTCAGCTCTCAGAAGATATAGGCAATAAAAGTTCAAGATTGGACTATCATTTCTCTATGCTGAATACAGTATATTGCAGTAATACAGTTTTGGCTGGATAAAAATGAAACACAGTCTGTGACAGCTAAGGCTGGATTTCAGACAACTAATCAGACAGGAAGTAGCCTGCCATGATAAAATCAAATGGAAAGGCCACATTTTAATTACTGTCTGTAACAACAGAAATCCAATTTAAATTGCCCAATAACTGCTCGAAGCACTAACCAGTAGATAAAAGAGAGAGAAAGAAAAGCAAAGTTGAGAAAAGATAGGCCTCTAGACACCATATTCAATTTGATTTGGAGGCAGACCTACTGTTGCACAAAAAAGAAGAAACATAACTGAACTGTAAAGTTGTCTGAAGGCATAAGATCCACACAGACAGATGTTTTAGTTTCTTTAACTGTATAGGAAAAGACACTAATGCAGCACAGGAAAGAAATAATGTTGTTCCCTTGGAATTTTTTAGAAACAGCAAAAAGCAATATTAAGACAGATGTGCCCATGTTATCACACTTCTAGAAGGACAGATTTAATAGGACCTCACTAATATTTGGTATTAAGAAAAAAATGTTTAATCACCTCTCTAATTCAGAGTTTCCTGATGCACATGTTTATTTTCAGTTACTAAACTTAAAAAACAATACTTGTACCTCAAGGGCAAACTAATTTAAATGTTTATTAGCTGCATATTTTTCAGATGAGGTTCCTACGATTATAAATGAAAACGGAGTGCTACTTTCTATAATCCCTTGAATGGGGTTTTCTAATCTGACTCAGTATTTTTTTAATCAGAAAAGGAAACCATTGTTAGAGTATGGTACTTTTATAGTGGTGAGTGATCGTTCTTTTGGTTATGTCTTACTCGGTACTCTTGGGGAAATGTCCATTGGCTTGCAAAATCTTTTATGGATTTTTACAGTCTATTTTTTTTATCACCATCATTCTTTTTGTTAAGTCATAATTTGACTGGCTCCTTCTTCTCTGAGTTCTCAGGAATAGAATTGTTCCTAGATGCCCCAAATGCCCATCAAGTTATCACTATATTATTGACACTAAAATAGGAAAAGTTAAAAGATTGAAGTTCTTACTATGATCACATCTATATCCAAATATCATTTTGAGTATCAGTTAGATCAGGTGAACATGTTAAAATCTCATTTTCTCAAAACTTTCTCCAGAAGTATGCTATATTTGTAGCTTTAAATATTTTTCCATAATAGTAAAATTGTTCCCATTCTGTGGGAGTTATTCCAGATTTAGGAATCTTTGTTGTGTCCAGGAGTTGACATTTTGATGTGATGATACTTATATAAGAATAGGGTTGTTCCTCTTTTGGAAGTAAACTTTTAGGAAAAGACTTCCCAAACTTGGAATCATCCTGTGAAATTTAGAGTTAGGGTCAGAATGATACTACATGTTCATACAATACACACTAGTAGAGGGCTTCAGAATGTTTTGTGCATCTAGACTGGCAGATAATATATTATTTGGTTGAAGTGAAACTTTTAATGTTTGTCCACATCAGGAGACAAACTATTTCTCCACTGTTTTCTGCTTCAGATAGACAAGACGGACATTGCTTTTCTTGACAGGGATGTTCTCACAGCTTTAATCTTGGAAACAAGTTTTTTATTTTTTTCAGAGTATTTACTAACATTGACTTATATACAATGATGTTTATGCCGTTGTACCATTTTTGCCTAGCATCTGCACTCCTACCTTTCTCTAGACGAACTATGCAAGCAAGGGGGAAGCTTGTTTTTCTAGACCTTTTCTTCACTGCATTCCAACTACCTACCTATATAACAATCAGGCAAAATCTGGAACTAGAGGCCAAATTCTAACTTCTAGTAAGTTTTGACTGTCAGGCATGTCTTAAGTCAAAAGTTCTTTCTATGTTAAAATGAATTAAACAAAGCCGTATTGGTATTGAGTTTGGTATCTATACGAAAATACGTAATGGGGGGGTGACAAGCAGCAGGGAGCAAGATGCCTTCTTTTCTTGCTTGCCCCGCTGTCTGCCCCCTACTGCCTGCCCTGTTATTGCTTCCCCCCCTCCTCCCCGACTGCCCTATGGCATGCCCTCCCTACTGCCTCCTCACTGTCTGTCCCCTACTGCGAGTTCCATTACTGCCCCCCTCATCACCTCTCTTCCCCACCACTGTAATGGGGAGGGGAGTACAAATTTAAGATGATCCTCCAATAATTAGATTCCATACATGGATTATTATAATAAATTTATAAATTTCTGTATGTCGAATCTAATGATTGGGGAGTTGTCTAACATTCAGCGTCATCTTGTATTCAAGAAAATACAGTGCTTTCTTACTAGACACTTTAAAGTAGCACATACATGAATGTTGGCTCATAAATACAAACATTGGGTTTTCAGAATCACTTAAAGGGACCTAATTTTATTGAAATGAATGGCAGATATCTCATTGATTGATTATACTGGAAACAGAGTTGGATTAATAGAGAATTTGAATAGCTTTTTCAGAAAATACTTATTCACATTTTTCATGTACCACTATTGGTATTCTGTTAACAGAAGGATGCTCCAAACTGACTTTAATAAAGAAAATATCTGAATAAATAAAAGGCCTTATTTTCTTGATTCTTTTAGCCTTTGCTGTTCCTTTTGCTTTTAAGAATCTATAATATTCATACATCTCTTTACTTGCATGTGCATTCTTTTACTGAAGGTGACTGTTAGGTGTAGAGGAAATGTAGAGTGGAAAAAATGTTATTTGGATTCTTATATTTGTGTATCACCATGTAAATATATATATATGTATAATGTTGTTTCTGAAGAGTTGGAGAAACACATTTCCTGAATCATTTGTCTATAATGTTTTTATGTCAGCAGACAAATAAGTTCAATGTGGCATGTTATTAAAGTGCTAGTTGTTTATATCTGTAAGACGAACTCAACCTGAAATATTTGAGTTTTGTAAAATATGTGTGCTGTGAGATCATTAATCTGATAAATTAGGAGCCTAGTTAAAAGAGATCTTTATTAAATTATTGTGCTGTTAGTTATAGTTAATGAGACTTTACTTGCTTGGATAGTTTATTATGCAATTGTTACATGGTCAGTACTTGTGGTAAAATTGAATGTTATTAAATTATTATTTTTTGCTCCTTATTAGATGTTAATACTGTTTTTTTTTTTGTTTGAAATGACAAACATACTAAAACCTGCTGAAAAATATGCATTCTATTAATTGTCCTCTTTTAGTAAAAGAGATTTTTCTTTTTTGAATAAAGAATATGACATTTTTACAGCTAATTTTAGCACCAAATCTTGACTTCTTAGATCAGACTCTCCATTCTTATCAGTGTTATACTGCTTTGTAGTTTTTCTGGACTTATATTGATGTAAATGAAGAATGAGTTAGATTATTTATTCCTTGAATACCTTAAACTCATTGTGATTTCAGGAGGGATCCTGGGTTAATAAAGACTAGGGTTAAGGTTATGGTAGGGCCAGCGCTGGACACACACACACACACACACACACACACACACACACACACACACACACACAGCATTGATATTTATAGGAAATGGGAACTAATGTCAGAGACATGTTTATTATGCTGTGGGCGCATCTCCACATGTTATTAATGTACAGTAAGCAACTCTGAATAGCCAACATATGTACTGCTGTATAAGATGTTTGTGGATTAGGGCTCCTCTAGACATTCAGGTAAAGGCATGACAGGATCTGATGCACGATCCACACAGTCACCCCTCCTGTCATTTCACACATGCATGGCAGGAGGCATGACTCAGATCCAGCTTCAGATCCAATCATACCTCATTGCTGGTGCAGGGGGAGCCTGGGATTGTGACTGCAAGCTCCCCCTGCATGAGCAAGTCACAAGCTCCCAGAGCTATGACCCCCACAGCAGATGATGCTTGCAGCATAAGCAGTGTTCCACTTAGTGCCTGGCTGTGAACCTTGTCAGCTGTGGAGCATTGAGCAGGTGGTACACCTTGTCAGCTGATAGGGCTTCCAGCCACAGGGCACCTTGGCTACACCTTCAGTTAATGGCATGATAAGAACGAGCCACAAAGATTTTACACACTTTTTTTGTGGAATAACTTGGGCTTATCTGTTGTTCTGTCACACTATAAATTGACTGAACTTGTGGGTGGATCACAATTTAAAGGGTGATTCATTGGTTAATCACACCTTAAGTTTAATGTGTAGCTGGGACTTTAAATTCCATACTAGTGCATTTTGCAGTTGGTATACTTCATTCTTGCAAATTATCCCTTTTTTAATGAAAGTTATTCCTGGTAAGAGGTGAAGAATGCAGTAGAGGTTTTTTTTCTTATTTGATTTGGGGGTCATTCATCAAACTCATCATTCTAGTCAAATACAAATGACGTTACATTTGACTTTTTCCATTTTCTTGAACTTTAAATATTTGTGCTGTCTCTGTTTCAGCAAGGAACTCTTACTTAACCTTAGCCATATGAGTAAGACTGCAAGGTCATCTTGTCCAGGCTGTCATTTTTGCATGTATTAATCATGTAGGATGCTTGCAGATGTTAAAAATAAAAAATAAAGACCCTTTATTTTAACTTGATGTGTTTCTGTGCTGAGCTTCACACATGCCCAGAAGAGGCAGCATGTTACTTCAACCTGACTCTATAGCGACTTTAAAGATAGGATGCTTTAGTGGAGCTTTTTTGGCACATTTAACTAATAGCTGATTGAATCACAGGGATGGGATGGATTTTATTAAAGGAGGCTAAACTTTATTAGACTCATAACACTGCCTCTGGTCTACTGAGCATAGACTGCACCTCAGATAGGCTGCTTGGAGGTGGCTTACCTTCCACTCACAAGCCAAAAAATGAAGGAGAGAAGAGGAATGGGTAATACTTACAATGGAAGTATTGCTCCTTTGTGCTACACACACCTGGAGGGAAAGAATCCTGGGGAGCCAACCCTAGCTACCTCCAGTGAAAATCTGCAATGGAGGGAGGAAACCGACGGAGTCTCACAAGCCACTGGAGTCCAGCACGGCACACCTCCAAAGTGCACCGGTCACACAACCAGTTGCTCTATCCCAGCTCTCACTTCAGTCTCTCATACCAACCAATTTTCTCACAATGCACTCTTTTCCTGTCTCTCTCCAAGCCCCTTCACACCTCTGTCTCACCACACCACACAGAACTTACACATCCCCAGTCATGCACCATCAGTTCCCCACACACAGACCCCCAGGCCTCACAGCCACACCAATACCTCTACTTATCAATCACCAGGCGTTTTATATAAATGTTGCACTCAGCCCACTAGGGTATTGCACATGGCACGTGGGGGCTCACACAGCACTTCCTTACCTCAGCTTCACAGGTGGTGTTCATTCACTTACAGAGGGCAGGTCAGATAGAGGTCACTTGCTGACCTACTTAGGACCAGGCACAGGGCCAGACATAGGACCACATAGTCCTGAAGTAACCTCAGGCCTGAATTTCTTCCTCAACAGTATGACCAGAATTCTACGTTGTGTTCTAGACGATGCTTCACTAGTGCCTTGTACAAATGCTTTTATGTTTCCTTATCTTTCTAAGAAATAACTGTCTTGACACATCTGGAAACTTCATTTGCCTTTCTTATGGCTGCATAATAGTTGTGGCTGATAAGCATCCTGTGGTCAACTAATATTTCCAGGTCTTTCTGTTAGTGCACCGTCTGCCAGATGGCACTAAGGCAGGGGTGGGCATTTATTTCAGTTGGAGGACCACTTAATGAGTTTTGGTGAGTTATAGAGGGCCCTGCCTCCTGGCCACCACCTTGAGACCAGAAATCTTCTAGCTCCTGACCTTTGCCACCAGAAGTCCCTCCCCTTGCCCTGGAAGCACTCCTTTTGAGAGGGACATTGCCATCTTGAAACTGAAAAAGAAATGCAACAAGTCATATACTAAAAAAACTAACATGTAGTATAACTTATTTTAATTTTATTCTCTCTCTCTCTCTCTCTCTCACACACACACACACTCACACTCACACACGCATAATAGCTGAAATTAGACTCTTGCTCTTGTATAGTGTGTTACTGTGTGCAGGAGGATAAAAGGATGGATGTGAGGGCTGTGTGGTTGGGGAGTGAGCGTGTGGTGTGAGGGGTGTTTATGTGGGTGTGGCTATGGTGAGTGGGGTGAAGGATGGAGAGGCATGTGTGTGCAGTATGTGGTTAGGGTGGGGTGTGTGGGAGGGTGGGAGTGTATGTGTGGGCTGTGGGAGGGCGTGGGTATGTTTGATGGTGTGGGGGGTGAGGTATGTGGGAAGGTGTCGGTGTGTGTGTGGGTATGGGGGGTGTGGGACTGTGGAGGGCCTGTGGTAGAATTGAGTGTGTTGGGGGTATGGTGGGAGGTGGGGTACCAGCCCTGCCCATCTCAGCTGCAGCGTGCAGTTCCCCGCTTGCAAGGCCAGGACCCATATGGTGTGGCAAGGGGCCAGCCCAGCCCAGCCTGGCACAGTGTGGTTCCAGCTGCAAGGCCAGGGACCACATGGCACGGGGCTAGCCTGACCTGGCTCATCCTGGGTGTGCTCCCATTGTCTCTCATGGCTGTCCCTGCAATGGTCCACACTACAATGCTCCATGTGGGGCTGAGCCCCACCCAGGCAGCCTGCGCCTCCACTTCCCCCAGCCCTAGCCAGCATGCAGCTTCTGGTGGGGCTGTTACCAGTGTGGCTGCAGCTGGCCAAATGTTCCTCTGCTCCCCTCAGCTCTAGCTGGAGCAGGTGGGCCTCAGCCCCATGTGGAGTATTGCAGAGGCAGCTACAGGCCAGATCCAGTCAGCTGGTAGGCTGGATCCAGTCTGCAGGCCTTATTTTGATTCCTGTGCTAGGGGATCATTAAAGAATAATTAACCCAGAGAGAATAAGGAATACATACACAGCTCAAATGAACCGAAGTCTAATTTTATTAATACAACTGTTACCTAAGCAGTGTCTATATACACAGAGAGAAAAACACTTACCACAATGATCTCACCCAATTTCCAGATGTTGTAACTACTTGCAGAAGAAGTGGCCAATCGGTTCCTGAAAGTAGAGAGGGCATCCATGGAAAGTCTTTATGGCTGGCACAATCCAGACAGGTGTTGTTTTCATGATAATGAGATGCACTTAACTTTCTTGCTGCCCCCTTTTATGTTTTTCTTCAACTTCACTCCTCTGATGCCTTTTTGTTTTTGAGTACTGTTGATTGGTTTTCCTGCAACATACTGTCCATATATTATCCTGTCAGCATATTCCTTTGTTTCCACATATCCATCACAAGCATACCTCTTGTTTGGTCTTTTTCCGGTGTCTTAATCTGGGCATTGTCCATTGGTCCCCTCTTATCACCTTTCATTAATGTATCCAATTATTATTATTCAATCAGTTAGTGCCAAGTTCAGTTAATTTGAGCTGGTAACAAGGCTATTATTATGTTATGTGAGAGAAACTTCTCACAGTAATAAAAAAGGAAAGAAACAATATACAAGCAAGCTGAAGGTTATCAGCTGCCAATTGATAGTGCAGACACAAGCCAAATGAAAAGTTCAAATACTAATCAAGTTATACAAGCAATGATTAAATAAGGCTAAATATAAAATAAAAGTTTAAATAATACTATATTTCACCACTCAAACAGGTGAACCTAAAGATAAATGTGCCAAGCTACCCTAACATTTCCACTCCTTTAATATTTCTGATTGAGTCCACAGTTTATGGCAGAAATTCTTTATTATGCCTGAAGTGCTTCACCTTGCACTTTGTATTATTGAATTTCTGTCTCATTTTATAATTCCAGTCCTAAAGGTTATCCCATTCTTCCTGTATGATGATCCTATCTTCCTCAGTGTTGGTACCTTTCAGGGTTTTTTTTAAACATCAGCAAATTTTATAAGCACAATCCCACTTTCATGCCAAAGTCATTAATGAAAATATTAGATAATAAAGTCAGTTCCTCAGGAATTCCATAGACAATTTTTCTCCAAACAGATATTTCCCCTTTCAATACATTCATTCATTCTTGTTTTCCCTTTGGCCATTTTCCAGCCACATGATAGTACTTTTACTAATCTCTCTGTCTCCTTGAATATAACTAATAATTTCCCAAATGACATTTCATGAAATATTTTATTGAAGCCCAAATAGGTGTGACCTACTGCATATCCTTTGTCTAGAAAAAAAAAAAGCAATTATTCTATTCAGTCAAAGGTACTAGGTATATTGTTAGGTATAGCATACCTTTGGTATATCCATATTCCATTTTATCCTATTTTTCATGTATGTGTTTTTAGTCTTCCGTTTAAAACAATGGTTCCCAAACTTTTTTTTCCATGACCTGCTTCTAGAAGCGGAGCGTGGTGGCAGCGGCAGCAGTGGCCGTGGCCTAGGGGTGGGAGAGCTCCCAGCATGCTGCATGGCTCTTTTGTATGTGGTGCTGCTGGCATTGCCCCTGTGACCCTCATTTGGGTCGTGACCCAGGATTGGGAACTGCTGTTTTAAAAGTTACTCTAAATCTTTGTATAATCTTGAGGGCCAGGTATCTGGCCTGAAGTTGTTTGGATCACTTTTTTCCCTTTCTTAAATAATAGGAACTGTGTTTTAATATTTCATCATGTGTCACCCTTGATTACACATAATAAAAATATGTGCTTATGGGCCTATGATTTCAAGTCTGATCTTTCAACTTTCCAGGATATTATCCAGTCCTCCAAGCTCCACCTGCACCTCCCCCCAACCCCCCGCCCCTGCCTCTTCTATTTTCAGACTGCCTATAGATGTGCTGGTTTGTGTTCTAATTAGATTAACTGAGTTTGCTTTGCATTCTAATTAGAATGCTCCAGCATTTCCTCGCCATCACATATGTTAAGCTTTCCCATGTTTTAAAAAGGCTGTGGGGTGCTTTAACTAAAGCTTATCAAATGAGCTTTAGTTAAAGTGCCCCCGTGGATATTTTAAAACATGGGGGGGGGGGGGGGAGGTTAATACAGGTGACATTGAGCTGTTTTATTTAGAGTGGCTGTCAGGGAACTGCTCTAATTAAAACAGCCTTCCCCATTCCAAAGCACATGTATATGCATCCTTAGAGTTTTATTTTCTGTTTTAGGTACGTTTGTTTAAATTTCCATGTAATATTTCTCATTAGTGTTAGTGCTTGTGTCCTCCTGTTTAACATTGCCATCTTTATTGAAAAATGAAGGAAATTATTAATTTATTTTTTCTGCCACACCTAGACCATCTTCAATCGTTACATCATTCTCTTTAACAAGTCTTAGAAACATGCTTGTAAGAATAGGATTTACTGATCTGAACTATCCTAGGTAGATGCATATCCAGCCTTTTCTTGAAAACTTGCTGTAAAGAAAATTGCTCAATTTCCCATGCTATCCCACCTTGCTGAAATGCTTAATATGTGGGCGGGGGGCTTTGACCCCCAGGTTTGAACAACTAAATACCTTTTTTATGGCTGTCTTGAGAACAACTCAAGAGCAAGACTCAGATCCAAGGCTCTGGATCCGTAGCATGTTGTCTTAACTGCCCATCCATCTTACCCTCCATATAATAATTGCATGGTGACACAAATTACTTTTTTACCTTGCTCTCTCCCTAAATACTTGAAGGAACATTTTATTATTTTTAAACATTGCATTACATATTTCAGTTAGCTTAACTCTTACACATTATCACTTTATTATTATGCTTCCAAATTTTTAAAAAGTAGTTTTACTTACTGCTCAATCTAGTTTCCATTTTCTTGTAGACTCTGTGCTTGTTTCCCATATTCTTTTTGAGGGGGATAGTCATATAGTTGAGTCTTGAGTCCTTCCAAATAAGTGTCTAGCCCTTTCTTTGGATTGCTGTTCTAGGCAGCTTATTAGTACCTTTTAATTCCAATTCCAAGGCTCTTCTAATAACTTCCTGAACTCTTCAGCTCAGTGGTTTAACTGTCTCAGAACATTTTCAGCCCTTCAGTCATTTGTTGAACTTCCTTATCAGTGGGGTCAGAATTTTGTTGAAAGTGTTTCATTTAAGAAGTTGGCTAGTATTGTAAATGCTCAGGTGTTGTATTCCAGGCCAACTTTTTTGTTTAATTGCAAAATAATTTGTGATCTCAGACTTCTCCTTTTTAATGGATTTCTGAGCCACACTGTAGCAATGAAAACTATACTTACTGTGTATGGATGGGAAGGTTTAGCACTACTGCTACAAGTTCCACACCAAAATAATTTATCAGGTCTCTCTGCCTAGGGACTAGCCTCTCTCGCTTTTTCTCACTCTTTTTGATAGCAGTGGAAACATGGACAATTGGGAAATAAGAGAAAATATTTACCATAAATGAAAAAAGATTATTGGTGCCCCTTGGTTGTATCTTCCCTCATCAATAGGCCCTCCTTCCACACCATGCTAAAAAAATAAAGGGTGGGTGGGATTCTTATTCAGGCTAAATATATGACTGCAATGATCAGAAGAGGGGGAAAGGGAATATTCTAGTGAAGTAGAATATAAAGAACCACATTTCTTTATTTGAATATTTTTGTGCCCTAAGGTTTAATTAACTCGTTACATTCATTTTGTTTTATATACAATTGTTTTATAACTGTCTTTATGTTTTTTCTTCAACTTTTGTACAACTGTTTCCAAAGTCTAGTAAAAACAGAAATTCAAATCAAGCTGTATAACTTTAAGTTTCTATACATAAGATTATAAAGGTTTAATCTTTTAAAAGAACTTTGACTAATTCTATAATGTTTATATATTTCCTAATTAGAATGCTTCCTCTCTTCATTTTAAAGGTCAGCTTGATTATTCTTGATGATTTTATTATCTGTAGGTCAGGTACAAAAAAGAAAAGAACACTTTCAGTGAACTGCAGTTGCATTTTAATATCTACCCAAAAAGAGTGAGTTCTCTTACAGAATTTTTAAGTCAGGAAGGGTCTCTAGCATTGTACTAAAATACTAGTTTCATGTGAGACAAAAGAGTAACCTTCAAACTTTTTCTGACTTTCTGGCTCTTATCAGTCACGCAAGTGTCAGAGTCATAATGTGAATAATCAGGAAGGCTTTGAATTGTCAATAAAGGAAGCTTCCTCTTTGAGGTTATATTTGCTGGAATAGAAAAGATAACACTATTATCAGCGTTTTTATACTGTAACCAATTTCTGATTGCATATATCGAAATGTAGTTTTAATACAGTTTAGGTATTAGTATAATGATAGATATACCATACTTCCAAGATAAATTCTGAATGTTTCTTTCAGACAAGGTACTGTGTGAACTTTGACTCTGATCATACACAAATATTTTAATGAACATTTTATCATCAGTCTTTCATTGTTCAAACACATTTCTAACCTCTTTTACAAAACCAACCTTAAATATGTATTTATTTCAAAGAGGTTTGTACTAAACTGTCAGGTTTCTACTACTAGCTCATAATTTAAAGATTAGTAGTAAGATGTAAACATACTTATGGAATCAATGCAAGCCTCTGTAATTTTTTACAGCAACAAGAAGGCTGCTATTTATCATAAGTCTATTAACAGTTTATGCTTTTGTAGATAAATGATGAATTTTGAATAGCTTAACTGCAGGGAGTGCATTTAAACTGGACTGTAAGAACTTAGTACATATTTTCATTCTTATGTACTTATAATTCATTTGTTGGGCTCAGCTAATGTAAATGAATGTCTTTAAAATATTGTTCAAAATTAAATGAAAACAAGGAAGCCATAAACCCATATACACACACGTACACATATAACAGGCATGTTACCAGTTATAATCAACCTAGGGTTTAATCAGTTAGCTGACATGATACTGAATTTCATATAACTTGTCCATATCTACATACACTGCTGAGCATCGATCTGAAGTCAATTAGTTATCTGAAATGTTCAAATCATTTTCTACAGTGATTAAGGGATTATTCACTAAATATTTAATGAGAACCCATTTATTAAGTGTTTACTAGCTTATACAGGAATTGAATTTTAGGGGATTACTCTGTGCTAAAAGGTGTAAGTCAATGTACATAAGTTAGTTTTGAATATAGCATGCATTGAGTTACAAAAAATATCTCCATTCCAAAAACAAATCAAAACACCATAATCTCCTTATTTTTCTGAATTTTTTATATTATTTTGATTTTTATACTGGTTGGGCTCCACTATCATAAATAAACTAGAGGTGTAACAATTTGCAACTATACTGAGCTTCTGTTGTGCATACAGAGGTTGTGTATATTTGCTGGGGAAGATTTCCAAGGAATTTTCCCAGGTAGAGATCCTTGTGGGAGAGGGAGCAGTACAGATGTTCAGTCTGCAGCCATCCCCGTTCTCCTGCGCTCCATATCTTCCTGAGACTGGAGTGGTCACAGCTAGGGGAAAGCAAAGTGAACAGTGCCTGCTCCACTCCTGGTCCCAAAAGGAGTGGAGTGTCAGGGAAAGACTCCTCACACCTACCTCAGACCTGGCTATGGGGAACAGGGTGGGGAAAGAACCTTCTCCACTTTGCTCTCAGTCTCCAGGAAATGCCACATAGGGAACACGGGAGAAAAGCCCTCAGCTCATACCCCAAGTTGGCTGGTGTCTGGCTGGGGAAGAGGGCAAAGAACAACAGCAGCTGCTCCTCTGCTTTCCCTCCTTGGACCAGTCCAAGAGGGGAAGGGAGTGGTGAAGTATAACTTGAAGCCCCTTCCCCATGCTTGGCTCTTCACCAGGCAGTTCCCCATACTTGGGGGCTAGGGGTGGTGCCTCACTGCTCCACCTGCACCAATGTGGGAGGGGAGAGGAACTGTCCCTCCCTGCCCAGAGCAGCTGTTCCTCCACTCTGCTCCCAGTCTCAGGGAGCAGAATGGAGGAAGCAGTCGGGCAAACCCTCATCCACTTCTCCCTCCAAGGACTCGAGCATGAGTGAGGAGGTCGTCGTGCCATTCCCTGTACTTGTCTCCGAGTGCAGGAAGTCAAGGGGCCAGAGCAGTCTAGTACTCCAAGGAGAAGAATGAGTGAGGGCTTTGCCCTGCTACCCCAGGGAGAGCCTCCCTGAGCCTGGTTTCTCACCTTGCCTCCCCACCTCTCAGCTGAGTGGTGGAGGGGGTGGCAAAGAGAAGCCAGTGGAGGACAGTGCTGTTTCCTGTGTTTGGCTCCTACTTGAGCTGAGTAGAGGAAAGAGCAAGGCAACACCCCAGCTTGCTTCTCACACTTAAAACTGCAGTGTGAGAAGTGGGCAGGGGGCTGTGCTGCGCTGCTCCCTGCCCCACAGATCCCCACGCCGAGGGAGCTATGGAGCAAAGCTTCTCATGCTGGTGGGCACTCTGGTGTGAGAAGTGGAAGTGAGCACCTGAAGGCTACTCATCCCCTCTGCCCCCAGTATACAGGAGGGACAGGAGTAGCTGCCTCCCATGCCTTTTCAAGACCAAAGACCAAGATGATCCTTATCTCAGGAAACCACAGAAGCCTTTCCCCTGGTTGCACTCCTGGTCCCCAGGAGGAGTGAAGTTAGAAGGAAGTGTACAGACATTCAGTCTCCTAGGAGAGATTCTCCCAGGAATGACTTAACTCTGGCTATTCCAGGTTTATTTTTTCTTCTGGAGCTGCATCTTTTGCTCTAAGAGAAAGAGACTGAATGTCTGTACATTGCTGGTTTCTTTTGGGAGAACAACTGGAGCCAGAATTGTATATTCATCTCCATGCCTACTTTGCTTAGAAACTTCTTAATTTTTAATGCAAATACCTACATTGTTGGTTGTGCCAGCAGCCTGTGTTCCTATGGACTGGATTGAAGACAGCCTGAAACTTTGATAACAAACTTTAGGAAGGCCTTCGACATTCTCTCACCCCATTCTCATTAAAGAACTAGGAGACTGTGGCGTTGATACCTACACAGTAAAATGGGTCCCTAATTGGCTGGAGGGCCATACCCAGAGAGTGCTGGTGGATGCGACCACTCTCTGGGTGGATGCGGTCATATTCGACCTAGAGGGATGTGGGTAGTGGGGTTCCACAGGGTTCGGTCCTCTGTCCTGCACTGTTCAACATCATCAGTGATTTGGATGAGGGTGTAAAAAGCACCCTGTTCAAATTCACAGATGACACTAAGATCTGGGGAGAAGTGGGCACGCTAGAATGGAGGAATAGGTTGCCATCAGACCTGAACAGGTTACAGGGGTCGGTGGATGAGAACAGGATGGGTTTCAACATGACAAGTTCAAGGTACTGCACCTGAGGAGGAAGAACCAGCAGCATACCTACAGGCTGGGGATCTCCCTTTTCATCAGTGCAAAGGCAGGATCTTGGAGTCATTATTGATGCTAAAATGAACATGGGCTGACAATGTGGGGACGCGGTCAGGAAGGCCAACCGTACCTTGTCATGCATCCACAGATGCGTCTCAGGCAGGTCCAAGGAGGTGATCCTCCCCCTCTGTGACACTGGTCAGGCCGCAGTTGGAGTACTGCGTCCAGTTCTGGGCGCTGCACTTCAGGAGGGATGTGGACAACATAGAGAGGTCCAGAGGAGGGCCACCTGCATGATCGGGGTCAGCAGGGCAGGCCCTACGAGGAGAGGCTAAGGGACCTGGACCTGTTCAGCCTAACAAGAGCAGGTTGAGGTGGGATCCAGTGGCCATTTACAAACTAGTCAGAGGGGACCAGCAGGCATTGGACGATTCCTTGTTCCCCTGAGCACTCCCAGGAGTGACAAGAAATAACTGTCACAAGCTGGCAGAGGGTCGATTCAGGCTAGATGTCAGGAGGCACTACTTCACTGTCAAGGCAGCTAGGATCTGGAACCAACTTCCAAGAGAAGTGATGCTGGCTCCTACCTTGGGGGTCTTTAAATGGAGGCTGGATGAACACCTTGCCAGGGTTATTTCACCCCAGTACTCTTTCCTGACATGGCAGGGAGTCGGAATTGATGATCTGCTCAGGTCCCTTCCGACCTTACCAACTATGAAATGGCTATATAACAATATGGAAAATGAAACATAAGTGTTTTTTATGGGGAAAAGTAAAAAATACTGTGGTATTAATGTGTAATGAAAGCATTTAGAATGCGTCTTGAAGATATGAAACATTGTTTGTAATTCATGAATAACACTTTATAATTAATGGAAGAAAAGTGAATCTGTTCTAAGAAAGAGAACCTCCATCCTGACAGAGTGGTGGTTTGAATAATTTTTTCTGGATATACTTGATGGAACAATTGTGCACAAGAGCAGTTCTATTAAAAAAAAATACAAAAGCGAATCTTAAAGTTGCAAGACCTGTGAAATTGTACCTGAGCTTCAGGGCATTGTAGTGAACTGTTTTTTTTATTTAAAAATGTTAGAAATAAGATAAACCAAAGATCTGGTATAATGCTAATTTAGCAAATGCTAAATGCATTTGCTAAAATTTTATAAATAGGGACTGAGGAAGGATACACACATTCAATATCAATGGATATTTGTTGTCTTTGTTTGGAATAAAGCTGATATTAGCAAATGTATCTGCCTTTGATGATAAATGAAAATTTTACCACCTCTGCTAAAGAGTCAGACAAGCCTGGATAACTTGCACCAAGAGTTTTAAAGAAGCAAGTCAGTGACCTTGTTGTTAATTTTTTATGTTTTGGAAACCTGTAAAAATTCCAAATGATTTGAAAGTGTCTCAGTGGAGATCCAGGGGTTTAGGTTGTAGCTGTGTTGGTCTAAGAACATAGGCAGACAAGGTTCCTTGGGTGAATTTGATATCTTTTATTAGACCAACCCAAATAGTTGGAGAATATTTATTAAGCAAGCTTTCAGGTTCAAAAACCCTTCGTCAGGCTAAGGAAGTTTCAGCAGTTGGTGTGTGCTCTTCCTGGATGGAATAAAAAGTAAACAAGCCAGGGGCTGGGCTGGGCTGGGCTGGGCTGGGGAGTCAGTTGCCAGGCAGATTATAATGTATCAAAAATCCAATGTCTATGTTTAGTCCATGATCTCTAGTATCCAGGTGGTTGATGAAATGGAGCTCATAGGCTCGTCTCTGGGAAGTGTTGTGTAATCAGTGTAGATCCAGTATTTTAAATGGGTAAAAGGGGAAGGAGTCAGGAAAACTGTTTAGCTGTTCTAATTAAAATAATGAAGTTAACAAAAAAACAGTACCTGAAAATATAATAAATACCAGTCATCATGATTTTTGTGGAAGTTTGGTCTCATCAAACTAGTCACTTTTCTTTGTGTTTTGTTTGACTAGGAATCTCTTTATTGGAAAGCAGTGACTCGAAGGACTTGGGGTCAGAGCAGTTACCAGCTCTGCATGAACACTGTAATGCTATGTCAAAAGGACTAATACAATCCTTGTATATGTAGAGCAGGGGTGTCCAACCTTTTTGAATGTGGGGCCAGATCAGGAACTTTTTATCATCCAGTGGGCCGGCAAGCCATATTCAAAGACCTCACAGGAAGTGGTATCACATCAGGAAATGATGTCATGTGACCTTTGACACAAATGAAGTTGCAGGAAGTGACAATGAAATGGGTCTGGAAATGTGGTTTAAAATCCAAAATAAAAACAATATAAAAGCAAGAATGAAATAATACCAAACACTTGACTAAAATAAACACTTTAACTTCTACTCACTTCTCAATGAATGAAAGAAGAATAATGCAAGTCGACAGATCAAATGTTGAAAAGATATCAGCCAGAGTGGAAACTAATCAAAGCAACAAAGTATGGGCATTTTTGAGAATCTTCAAGAAGATTTACTTTTATTGAATTAATAACTAGTTATGACTAAATGTTACATAATAAAACCCTGGTTTTAAATGTTGACCCTAATTTAAATAGCAATATAAGAAGGGCTTGTCACCATCATCCAGTCTTAAAATAAATTGCCCTTTTCTACACAGAGATTGATGGCAACATGAAACTTGACTGTTAGGGAAGCCTATCCAAAGATATATGCTCCCTTCACACCTCCCTACTCATTCCTACAGGTGTTCCCAACACCCCCTCTTCCCCTCCACACACACATGCTCCCTATACCCTTCTCTACATGCACCCCCTATTCATCCCTACACCCACTCCCAGCCCCTCCACATCACTATGAACCCCCCCCCAAGACATACTCCTTGTTGACCCTTTCACCCCAAACCTGCCCTCACATACAGACCCCTGCACCCACACCCAACACACATACAGGCAACCATTGCCCACAAAATTTCAAGGGACCCACATGCAGCCTCTCACCCTCATAAGATTCCAGAGATTCAATTGCTGGCAGCCTGCTTTTGAGCAAAGTGCATCTAGTGTAGTCATCACAATGCACCAGACCAGCAGCTCCCACTTTTAATAAGGGTTGGGGCATTAGGATCCCCAGTTGTGGCTGGACTCAGATCGCCTCTGGGCCAGGTTCCTCCTGCCTCCCGCCCAGCCTGGCTCTGGTAACCGTGCGCCCTGCAGCCCCAGCCCAGCCACGAGGCGCCCCCAGTTCTGCACAGGAACTTACCCATGCCTCTGACCACCACGCACGCGGGCAGGGCGCAGGCCATGCTGCAGGTCCCCCAGCCTTGCACCGGGAGCAAGGGGTGGAAGCCAGAGAAAAATATGCATGTGCTGTCCTCAGCTCATCTAATCAGGCGCAGCTGAGGCAGCCCCACACCACACAGCCCTCAGGGCAGCTGCAGCTGGACCCAGCTCACTGATGAGCCTGGCCCCACGGGGGTAAGTAGCTCCCCTCCCCTTGCTGCTGGCTGGGGCCCATGGGCTGGCCCTGCCCGCCTCACCTTGCCTCGCTGCTGCCGCCACCGCCACAGCTCCAGTGGCACCGTCATGGCTCCACAGCTCCACGGCGGTGGCAGCACTGCCGCCACCGCTGGCCAGATAGAATGGCTTGGCGAGCCGCATGGTGGCCCACGGGCTGTATGTTGGACAAGCCTGATTTAGAGGGAAATATCAAGTAGAAAAAGGGAAAGATCTTGCCTCTGTACGGATAATTTAGTAAGATTGCCACTGGAATATCATTTTCATTTTGTGCTTTAAGAGGAAGTGGAAAATACTAGAGACAATTCTAAGGAAAACATGATTTACAATGCAAACTTTAGGCAACTCTACTTAGCTTTCAAAGAGGAGATTGAAAAGTGACTTGTCCATTGTGAACAGATACTTATAGAAAAAATATCTGATAGTAGCAGCCATTTCAACCGTGCTGATAAAGGCATAACACCAGTCTAATGGCTGGAAGTTGAAGTTTCCTTTGAGAGTAATTAAATATTGGAATAATTTACCAGGATTTGTGGTATACTTTATGAAAAAGTAAAGTATTTGCTTTGATCAAATTGGAAAAGTTTCTGCAGCCTGCATGCATGTAGAAGGGGAGAAAGCTGGATGGACATGGTAGAAATTTCTACCTATGAAATCTTTGAAGCTGAGTCTCCCTGTTCTTTCTCTCTCCCCCCCCCCCCCCCCGCTTCTATTGTACATAGGTTAGATATATTTTAGGTAATTTAGGGCTTTTGTTTCTAACCATCAGAGACCAGTCACTGCTTCAGATAAGATATTTGACTGGGTGAACAAGGACTCTGACATGATACCAGGCAGCTAAGAGATGCTTGACTGGTGAGATTTGTTCACATCATAGAGTCATTCTGACTTTCCCAACACAGTTTGAAAGAGTTTTCCCTCAAGTTGGACTAGAAAGGACCTTTGGGAGATTTATATCTTCTTCTCTAAGATGATATATAAAATCATTTGGCCATACCTCACTTAAGCAATTTCCTGCCAGCATCAGGGCTTCAGGTGTTCCCTACCTCTGGCAGCCAGTTTTGTCTCCTGCAGCCTAAAATCCTTTAACATAACTAGGGATATACTTATCTCACGATTATGCGATTTTTTCAGAAAATGCATAATCAGGTGTTGCCCATGCAAATCACCATCATCTGTGAAAAACTGGAAGCTTATTGTTTCAGTGGACTTCAGAGAAAAAAAAAGCTGCAAAGGCTTTGGAGAGAAGGAAGAGACTTTACAAACAAGCTGCCAGCAGCCTTAAAGAGGAAAGCGATTGTCCTTTCTTGGAGGGTTTTAAGTGGGCAACGAGGATGAACACTGGGGCAAGGGACAGACATTACACATAAAGTGGTTTAACTGATCAGAAACTGATTTAAACCTGTAACAAAACAGATGTTCAGTGCACGTAAACCAGTTTGAAAATGGGTGAAAACGGTTTGAGATAAACCTGATTGAATGTAGTATCAGACTTAACTGATTTGAGTCAAACCAGTTTATGCAATATCTGTCCCAATCCCCTTGCTGGTTTAAGATAAATCAGATTCCCCCAGCATCCCAGCATGCTGTCTAGGCTGGGTGGGGCTCTGCTCCACAGTGGGGCTGCCCCTCCCCTCTGCTCTTTTGCTGCAGCTCTGGCAAGACTACAGGCTCCTCTCCCCCTCCCCCTACCCCTCACCACTCCCCGCTAAGCAGGAATTCCTCGCTCTCCTCTGCCTTGTGGAGAGGTGTCTGTGTATTACCTAGCAGATCACATGCTGGCTATGGTCCATACTGAATCAACAGGTAGCTGGTAATGTCCCTCCTTTGTCTTCTTACTGGGGGGTGATAAGCACTGTTATCAGTTCCCTGCTGGGCTAATAATAGCGTCCTGCCAGGGCCTGGCCATGCCTCTCCCAGCTCAGTGTACTGTGGAAGGGCAGGGAGTGCTGCTCTAGCGCCCCCTGGATTCTAGCCTGAGCCACTGCAGGCATGTGCTGGCATTTCTGGTATGTCTGTGCAATTACAAAATGATTCAGCCTAGCCAGGTTAGATTAGTTCAGGCTCAGGCTTTTTGAATCTATGTCCCTAGCCTAGGATGCGATTACTTGAATTACAAAGAAAGTTAACACCCAGCAGTTAGTAGAAACCAGTGTTAATTATGTGCTTCCCCATCTCAGGCTGTTTGTCTCTCAGCAGGGGGTGAGTTTCCCAGCCCCCTCACCCAGTTAGAGGCACAGGGGGAAGTCATGTTGAAGCCATGAAAAATCAGCCTGGGGCTGTAAAGATGCCATGAGAAAAAAGTGGCTGGCCCTGTGAATTGAATACATCCCTAAATATAACTAGTGTTTTTTGGGCTAATGTACGTAGCTAATATAAGTTGCATAGCTGTAACTGAATGAGTGGCCTGCAGTACAGAAAAGTTAGGGCAAATGATCTAATGTTTCTGTTTGGTTTTAAATGATTTGAAATTATGGCTTCACAAGGAAAGGAATGACATCTTGGCTCCATTGAAGTCAAAGGCACAGTTCTCATTGACTTCATAGGATCTTGAATTGTACCCCAAGTGCTTTATAAAATGAGAACAGGATCCCAAAGAGTATCTCAAATTATGCAGGAGATTGGAGCCTTTGGCTGACTTTTTCGAATGGGAGTTTTTTGCTTCCTTTCTCCAGATGAAGCTGCGACTAGTCTTGCATACATTAGCTGATGCAAAGAATAAATATATTTATGATAAACATACATATTTTTAATTCATGCAGTTTTTAATAAAAGTTATTGAAAAGCCTATTTTTGGTTGGAAGTTTCACATATTCAATCTCTGAGAGGTAAATAGCACCCTTCTATTTCACAAAGACTGTTTATGAATAAGAACAAATAGGTCTACTGACAACATTTATTTATTTGTGCATTTATTTGAATTATGTGGCTTTGCAAGAGTATGAGGTAGATAACACACCTGGGAGCAGCCTTGGGACCAAAGGGGAGGGGGGAAGGGTTAGCTTTATGATCTTAAACTGCCTTTCCAGAAGAGATTGAAAAGACTGACAAGGCTTCTCTGAGACATGGAACAAATTGGAGTTTTGTTAGAATTCATTTTGGGAACACAAGAGCCAGCATACTAGGATTAACTTTGTGACTGTCAACATGCAACAGATGCTTAGTAAATTAATGTGTTTAGAGGAATGCAGCAGATTGAGGCAGCGCTCTTCCTGTCAGACACTAGTTCAGGCTTAGTGAACACTTCACTTATGACCGACACAGATATAAAATCCTAAATTAAAGTTTCTCGCTCAGTTTAAATAGACTGCAGTTACTCTGCTGAGAGGTGATACAAGAACATACTATAAATTCCCTGTTGTGAAAGATTTTTAATTTAATTTTAATTGAATCTGGTATGTAATCTAGTAATAGGGTTATGGCAAAATTATTAATTAAATGTGTGTTTTGAATTATTGATCTAAGCAGTCTATAAAATTGTCCATGGAAAAGGCCTGTGTGCCTAGCTCAAGGAAACCAATGAAAGCTGGCTAAAGTAACTGTACTAATTGGTTATTGAGAAAAGTATGGGTATTAAATACTTTCCTTTTGTCCCCTGGATGGGAGCTAGAAACAGAGCCATACTTTACTAGACTTAAAAAAACCCCCAACTTTCTAGTTGATTGATTGTTAATTAAATCAAAATATTTTGAATACCTACTATAAATGTAACTCTACTTCTTAACTATTTGTTCCAAGTTAATATGTGCTTTATTCTAGGCTGAACTGAATCTCAGTAGTAAGACTGCTCCCCCCGGGGAGGTGTGTGTCCTTCCTATTGGACAAATAGCTGGCAGAAAAGAGTCACTGCAAAAGGAGTAAAAATATATAAAGAGTTGTTTGTTAGGAATAATAATGGATTTGGAAATTTCACAGAAAATTCTGAGAAATAACCTCTAAGGAAGGGTGGGAGAGTGAACAAAAAGTTCGAAAGTCTACTGAATGAGCACTTATCGGAAATGGGATCTAGGCTGTAGCTGTATTCTGTCTAAGCACAGAAGCAGACAAACTCTTTGGGTAGAGGCGATATCTTTTATTAGACCAACTATGTAGTTGCAAAAAAGTTGTTCTTTGCAAGCTTTCAGACACGTGTCCTTTATTAGGCAAAAAGAGGAAACTGAAAATGGTGAGAGAAATTAAAAATGGTCAGAACTCTCTCAAAACACAGTCTTGGAGAGCTGTTCTGCAGGAGTGCAAATTTAGAAAAGCAGCAGGAAAAAAAAGGCAAGCTGTTTACCTGGAAGTATCAGATGTCCAGTAAGCTTGTGGGGGGGCATAAACTTAGTGTTAAAATTTTAGTCCAGGTTGTTGAAATTGATGTTTTTCTTCTTCACATTATGGAGTTTCCATGTATTTATTGTGTATTTATTTTATTCCATTTATTTATTATTGGAAATGTATTTATTTTGGGAAATGAGTATTTATTGGAAGTTACGAAGTTTTGAACTGCTTGAGAGAGGGAACTACAAAATGGTCTGGCAAAATGTAGGAAAGATGGTGCCCAGAAGCTTTATCACTGTGCAGTGTTGGTTTCTATGAAAGGGAAAAGGAGTTGGAAATAATTAGTCAACAAGGAACTTGCTATGGGGAAGAGATCTAGCAAAGAAGCAGCATCCTATCACAAGACTGAAGAGAAAAACACTGCCTTGTTGAGAGAGGTGAAATATCAATTTCCTCTGATGTTATGAAGGATGAAAGGATCATAAATAATACAGTTTTCAAAAGTAATTGGAGCTAAATTTTAACAAGCATTTGGGTCCTCAAGATGTACAGGTGTTTGGGGCAGTTTTCGTACATGGGTTTAGAAATCAGTGGGAGTCAAGTTCTTAGTAGGACTAGTAATTCACAAATGGAACTTAAGTTCTGAAGTTACTTAGTCATTTTTGAAAATTTTATCCACCTATCAACAAGTCTTTTGGTCTTTTCTCTACCGCAGAGACTATTAATAAGGACCTGCTAGTCCTATAGGACACCTATACACATGCCTGATGCGTGCTCTGACACGTGCTATTTAGCATGTGTCAGAGCAGAGTCTGCTGGAGTATGCTAATTATCATGCTCCAGCAGTCTTGTTGTCTCTTGCATTTGGTGTCCCGTGCTTCAAAATGGCAGTGGAGGTGCTCATCAGATGAGCTTTAGTTAGTGCCCTGATTGCCATTTTGTGGTGTGGGATGCTGAATACATGAGACACTGCAGGCATCTTAATCAGAGCAGCTCCCAAGAGCCACTTTAATTAAAACACTCCTCCCCCACCCCAGAGCACATTGATGCAAGTTCTCTATTTCTGGGAATCAAAAGCTTCTCTTCCCCACTCTGCACCCTCCCCAGCCCCGCTTCCCATCTATACATTACTTTTTCAGTATAACAGTACTAAGGTAGTAAGAAAGACCAAAAGAAAAAATAAGAAAAAATAAAGAAACAGCAAAGGACAGATCAGACTTATGATTTCAGCTATCTCCCCCACAGAAATTTGATTTCCAGATTTGTTTTGTGAGCATGATCTATTATAGTCAAACAGTTGCCTCAGGATTGTCATGAATTGGTGAAACTCATTTTGAAAAAAAAATATTCAAAACTGAAATGTTAGAAAGGTTTCTAATATCTTGGATGGATGGATGGATGGATGGATGCTTTGTTTTGAAGAGGGGCTTTGGGAATGGGAGACGAGAGACTAGTCAAGAATAGCCGGTAGCTTTCAGGTAGGGTCACTTACCTGGGATATAAGAGAATCTGGTGAAAATGAAGACAAACAATTTATTTTGGGTATGATAAAGGCAAGTTAGTGGATAAAGTACAGCAAAAAGTAATGACAGGCTCAAATTGATGAGCTATGAAAAAAAGCTGCACACTGACTGTATGGTAGCTGGGCAAGATTGCATTTATCAAGGCCAAAGGATCCAGACCGTGCCATGACAAGAGATGCAAAACCTGCCCCCACATCTCCACCACCCCCACTATTACTACACCTCACAACAGAGCCATCAGCATCCCAGGATCTTACAGCTGCACCTCCAGGAATGTAGTATACCTCATCCAATGCACCAAATGTCCTGATGGAAGATATGTAGGAGAGACCAAACAACAACTGCACACCAGAATGAACGCACACCGGAAATCCATCAAAGACAGAAACACCCAATTACCGGTGGGGGCACATTTCTCACAGGAGGGCCACTCTCTCTCCAATCTCTCAGTCCTGATCCTCAAGGGAAACTTACACAACACTTCCCAGAGACGAGCCTATGAGCTCCATTTCATCAACCTGCTGGATACTAGAGATCAGGGACTAAACATAGACATTGGATTTTTGATACATTACAATCTGCCTGGCAACTGACTCCCTAGCCCAGCCCAGCCCCTGGCTTCTTTACTTTTCATTCCATCCAGGAAGAGCACGCAGCAACTGCTGCAGCTTCCTTAGCCTGACGAAGGGTTTTTGAACCCGAAAGCTTGCTTAATAACTATTCTCCAACCATTTAGGTTGGTCTAATAAAAGATATCAAATTCACCCAAGGAACCTTGTCTGCCTATATGCGTGGTCATACATTTTATGTGCAAAATTGTGTGGGTACATAATTCCCTGAGGTGTAACTGGCTATGCATCCATCAGATGATGGAGAAATGAGATATTTTAGTTTGCACAGGAAGATACTGGTCTAGATGAGAGCTGGATCTATGAATTGTCTGCTGTTACCTATGTTACTGGTAAGATGTGGCCATTGGTGTTTGGGCTGCTATAGCTTTCATTATATAAATCCTACGGGCTACAATTAAATAAATAAACATTTTAAAACTGTTGAAGGATAAAGATGCAATTTTTTAAACTCTCTAATGGACCGATTGATACTGCTATTGAGTCCCCATACATATTTGCTTTTAGAACAAGTCAAAGCAGTATCTGTAAAATCGGGTTTGTTCTAGATTATATGCATACTTGCTTAGTGGAGGCTACTTGCTTGAAATGTCACTTTGCTGAGTTGTTTAGCATCTTAAACATGCCTTAATTAATCTTATGGATCATTTCTTCCCTGGCAACTGCAGCCTCTACCAGAGGATAGCTATATCTTTGATTCATCTGCCTGCTTACAAATCACCTGTGGAGAAAGGAGAACTGATTGGTATGGAATAGTGGAGCTGTTCTGTCAGAAATCCATTTTGCATTTTCAGCAGTATTGTGTTAATGTTGGCTGTGTGGCCTTTGCCTTTAAACTAAAGACTTAGTTGTCCTCCTTGCCGCTTCATTCTTAGGTGTTTCTAACCTCTAACTGCTTCATATAACTACACTTCAGAAATTAGAAAAGAATTACCTTATGAATTTTGAGCACTGTAATTGAGCTGACACTAAATCTGACTTTTGTTATCTATGGAATGTGTGTGTGCTGGTCCTCTCCTTTCTGTTATTGGACTGAAAATGTACAACTGTTCTATAATGCATAGATGAATAAATGTTAAGTTTCTCTTCACCATGCATTTTAATTTGCTTGCTTGTAATTGCAGCTTTCCACTCAGATGACAGATCAGTTGAACATGTTATACCTGAACAGAACTTTTCATTTTTGGCTTTGAAATAATTTCCAGTTTTTATTCTAAAATGCATTAAATCCTTCTACATACTATGGACTGTTCCCTTGTACTTTATTAATCTTATAGTCCCCTCTAAGTGTAGTGGAACCAGCACTTTTAAATACTTTTAGATAACCCAGAAGTAGTAGCTGGCTGAGCAAGTAAGTGGTAGTACTGAATGCCAATATGAATATCTTTCTGACCTCATTTATGCTACTGATTTCCTTAGTGTATATTTAAAATATCTTGAAACTTGCCTGGAAAATGTTTCCCTGATGGACGCAGTAGATCTGGTTTCTGTGCAGTATGATCTAGGATACTTAGTATGGTTGGCACTGTGTACAAGATCTGTTGTTTTGTATTTTAATGTAAACTTTTAGAAACAGTCATTGATGCTACATTATGCTTTTTCTTGCCACAAGAAATATAATTTTCAAAATTTCATTATCACAAATTTGATAGTTAACATGCCTAAAATGTTTAATGAGGCAGCCCATGCTACAAGAAAATGCCATTAGTGTTAGATTCTAATTATTAAGAATTATCTGAAAATGTGTTAAATTTAAATGTGACCACACCATTGCTGCCTTTATGAATAATTAATTAACAACAAATATGGTTGAGAAACAAACTCCTATTTGTTAAGTGTGTCTGTTTCCAAGGTTTATGTTTTACAACATGTTGCCAGTATGATGTGTAGGGTCTCATTCTGTGTCACAACAGCAATATTTCTAATAACTAGTTTAATATCCTTTAGAAAAAAAAAAATAGCTCCTGGCAATACACAGCAAAGTTCTTAATAACTCAGGTGTAAGATTCTGAAAAATGAGCCTGTCCTGGAAATATTAATGTAAAGATAAAACATTAAACTTGTGAACTAAAATAACTTAGTTTTTCTCTTTGGCCTTTTTATCTATAGGAGGTATGCAACATTTTTAAAGGTTTTTTTTTAAAAACTATCTTATGGATATTTGCTCTTGTTTTATTTTTTCCCCTACCCACTAGGACACTCAGGTTAGATAGCAGGCTAAGGCACAAGTGCCCAACCTTCTGATCTCCCAGGCCAGATGAGTGGCTTGGGGTTGGTTCATGAGCTGGATCCTGTGTGGAGTTCGTGTGATCCAGTGCATTGGTTCAACCTCAGGTGCTGGATTTGGCCAGCAAACTGGCATGAGCCTAAGTGCCCAGATCCAGCTATATGCCAACCCGACCCTGCACACCTGGATTGGTGACATACCATCACAGTCTAGTGCCCAGGGCCATACTATGTGGCCTTCAGGTCTTCCCATTGGTCCAGAAAATTGGCAGCAGTAGAGCGCAAATTAATGTTGCCACCATTCCCTAACCATCAAATTTCCAGCCCCAGCCGTGTGGGCCAGTGACACGGATCCATGGGCTGGATCTGACCCACAGGTTGAGCACCACTGAGCTAAGGCATTTAGTTGTAAATTGGCAGAAACAAAGCCACTTGAGGGATGTAGTGCTCAATCAGTCTTTGGAAGGATGATGCAAATTTACAGTGTTGCATATTGGCAGAATATCAGACTACATTACAGTTTGAGCTTCCCTAACCCAATGGAAATTAGTAAAGGTTATAAAGGCAGTTTGTAGCAAGAAAGATGTGTTTAAAAATAAAAATGAAAAATAGGTTTCGGGGAAAGCATTGAACTGGAAGCATGTAAGTAATTTTCTCCCACCATCCTAAACTGTTTTCTTTAAAAATTGGATTAGCAACTTACTCCCCCTTGGGTGATATTAATTTGTTGTAGTGTGTAGCTATAGTATATAGTAAACTTTAAGCATCAATATTTATATAGGATGCAGTTTTACATCATTAAAATAGTAGCTTATTGTAACTAAATGATCATAGAATGAGTTGATCATAAATTTACACAGAATAAAACTCTTGTTGTAACAGTGGAAAATGTGGCATATAGCAATTTAAATATTATGTGTTTTTGTGGTTTTGTCTAAAAATATGGAAGTTAATTAAGGATCCCAGTCTAGGAACACATATTCTGGTTAAATTTAATTAGAGTAATCCCATTAATTTAGAGTGAACATTTCTGTACACTTACTGTGTGTTGTTTTTTTCCATTAAACTCCCCCCACCAAAAGGGTGACTTTTTTTGTTTTTGTTTTTTTTATGGAAACATTTGTCCAACTATGCTGCTGAAAACTGAAATGTTTCTATTTCACATACTATATTACATAGTGTCATAAGAGTTGTGGCTCAGTTTCCTAATTTGACTATTCTCATCTAGAAAGGATAGGTTTGGGGAAAAAGGGGCTGGTACCACATTATATACTTGCTTGTTCTCAGCTCCAGGAAGAAAAAGGCAGTAAGTCTGAGTATGTATGGCTGGGGGATGGGGAGTGGTGATTATTATGGTGAGGTCTCCTATAAACCATTAAGCCAAAAAGAAGAGCAGACAAGGCACTCTAATGAGATGGCAAAATTATTGAGACATTATGAGATGTTACGGATGGAGCATTTTTATTCTTCCAGCAGATGCCACAGGAGTTATGCTGCAAAGCATACTGTTACATTTGAAGGCTAATTTTCTGTTGTGGAAGGTTAAAGATATGATTAGGTAGCCAGCCTGACTAGATATGATATGACTAGATTTTATACCCTGCCCTGTAGCCAGCAGGGCAAACAATATTTTGGCATGCATCAACTGATTCATCTCAAGCAAAACCAAATAAGTGATTCTTCCACTTTACTTGGCATTGGTGAGAATGCAGCTGGAGTACTGTGTCCAGTTCTGGGCATCACATTTCAACAAGGCCATGGAAAATCTTGAGAGAGTCCAGAGAAGAACCACCTATATAATCAGACACTTACAAAGCATGCCATATGAGGAAAGGCTGAGGGACTTGGGTTTCTTCAGCCTAAAAAAGAGAAGGCTGAGCGTAGACTTGGTAGCAGCTTACCACTACATCAGGGGAATACATCAAGGGCTTGGCGAACTGTTCACCAGTGCACCCTTGGGGAAAACCAGGAGTAATGCTCACAAACTCCTGGAAGACCATTTCAGGATTAACACTAGGAAGAACTTCTTCACAGTTAGGGTGTCCAGACTGTGGAATAAACTCCCTCCAGAAGTGGTACAATCACCTACCCTAGAAATCTTCAAGATGAGACTGGATGGTCACTTTGCTGGGGTCACCTGACCCCAGTTGTCTTTCCTGCCTAGTGCAGGGGGGTTGGACCCGATGATCTTATGAGGTTTCTTCCAGTCCCTTATAATCTATAAATCTATGAATCATCTATTTTGGATCTTGTTTTTACCAGTAGGGAAGAAGTGGCTGAGGACATGAAAGTGATGGGAGACTTTGAGGAAAAAGTGGTTATGATATAATAGAATCCATAATATTTAAAGATGGGGAAAACATGAACTAAATCAGAACTAAGAAGTTGGTCCATGGGAGGACAGACAGGTTCAGGAGAACTACGTTGTTTTTTTTTTAAATGGCATAGTATTAGAAGCTCAAGATGAATCTATTCTGTCATGATGGACACACAAGAAGGATGACAGGAGACTGAAGTGACCGCACAAGGAGCTTCCTGGATGCCTCAAATTTTAATGGAAAAACTTTCAGGCAAAGGAAAGCTTGGCAATTCACTAAGGAAGCATACCAAGAAATGGCAAGAATTTCAGGAATGAAACCAAGGAGGCAAAGCTAAAAACTAAGTTACATCTAGTACAGAAAGTGAGAACAATAAGAAGGGATTCTGTAAATACAGAGGTCAGAAAAGAAAGACCTGTAAGTGGCTGTAAGTCCACTTCTAAATAGCTAGGGTGAGGAATTAACAGAGGATGCAAGATTCGAAGGAGATGAAGGTGTTCAATGTCTATTTTGCCTCTGTCTTCAGCAAAAACAACAAAAATGTGCAATCAACTAATAAAAATGATATGGATAAAGAAGGGGGAAGCCATGATAGTGAAAGAGCATCAGAGAGCTTTTCATTCATTGACTTGGTTCAAGTGAGCAGGGCCTGGTTAACATTGTCCCATGATAATGAAGGAATCAGCAGAAGAGATCTCTGAATCCTGAGGAATAATATTTCTGAGTCATAGGAGATGAGTCGGGTTCCAGAAGGCTGTAAGGGGGTCAACCTAATACCCTTATTTAAAAGTTGCCAAATCAACTTGATCTCCTTGTCTGAAGAAGTAAGTAATTGGATGGATAAAGAGAATGCGGTGGAAACAATATATTTAAACTTTAATAAGGCTTTTTGCCAAAGTCCCATATGACCTTCTTGTAAGTAAATTGGAGAAATTATGGCTAGATGAAATTACTAAAATGTGGATGGATAACGGACACAATAATCACAAGGAAAATGCAAGGAATAGTGAAAGGCCAGGCAATTATTTGAGGCGGAGGGCTGCTTACCCAGTTTTGGCAAGCTGCCAAGAGCCACATGGGTAGCCCCGTCCCTTGACAGGTGCCCCGCCCCCTGGTCACCATCCTGGGACCAATGTCCCAATGTCTCGAAACCAGTGTCTCAGGGCCAGCGCTAATGGGGCCCAGAGCAGGGCACAGGCTGGCAGGGGTCTGTGAAGCCGGGCTGGGCTGCACTAGCAGGGAGAGAGAGGAACTGGCCCAGCTCCATAGAGACCCTGCCAGCCGAGACCCTGTACTCCTGCTGCCCTGCTCTGGGCCCCACTGGCACGGGCCCCACTGGCACTGGCCCCAGGACACTGGTGTGGGCACCGGGCACCCGCTCACTCCCAGTGCCCACCCCCCAGCCCCATGGTACATGTGGGGGGCAGCGTGCAGCCCCAACTCCCTGCTTCAAGGCAGGGAAAGAGCTGGTGTGGAGCATGGGGGAAAAGCGGACCATGCCCCATGGCCAGTGCTCCCTGCTGCAGCCGCTTACAGCCTGCAGGGGGCCATCCTGAGCAGGCACAGGCAGCGGCTGCAGCTGGGGGCACCAACCATGGGGCAGGCTTCCGCGCTAGGCAGTGTTTGCCACTGCCACCTCTGGGCTGCTCAGCATGCAAGACCTGGGCGGGCAGCAGCAGCAAACACTGCCTGGCATGGCAAGTGGAGGGGCCGCAGCTGCTGCCACTGTGCGCAGCCCCAATGGGTGAGCCCAGAGCTGGCGTGGGGCCCAGGTTGGCAGTGGGGGCAGGTTACAAGCTGGTGCTAAGCACAGGGAAAAGCGGCCCCTCCCCCACCCTGTGGCCAGCGCCCCGCACTGCAGCCGCTCGCCGCCTACGTGGGGCTGCCTGTGCCTGCTCAGGATAGCCCTGCACAGGCTGCAAGCTATTGCAGCAGGGATTGCTGGCCACATGGCAGGGGAGGGTCTGCTTTTCCCCATGGTCAGCACCAGCTCCTTCACTGCCCACGGTCCTCCCTTGCCCTTCCCCTTTACCTGAGTTTCTGGCACCAGTGCATCCACATGGTCCCAGGCCAAAAGCCCCTGCTAGGGCTTTCAGCTGTGGGGGTGGAGCCAGGCAGGCCCTGTTGTTGGGGAGCCTGCCAGGCTTCTCTTGGGTCCTACTGCCCCTAGTTGCTGTCATCTTTGACAGGAACCAAAGACAGATAAATATTAATTTTCTAAATTTTTTTAGGGGCCCTGTGGGCCAGATGGAATGGCCTCGCAGGCTGCAGGTTGTATTTTGCCCACCCCTGGTATAATGCCTATGGCAGAATAATCAAAAGTACAAATGCAGAATGGGAGATATGCTGCTACCCTGCCAGTTGAAACAGCAGACACAGCCAGCTTCTCCCATGGCTTCTCTGTCTGTGTCTGCCTCTGTCTGGGTGGGGGAAACCACAGGAGAAGCCCCTATGCCCCTCTGCCCAGCCCCATTCCCCACCTGGCCCCAGCTTCCCAGCAATAAAAAAAAATAAAAAAAAAAAAAGCCCTGCTTTCACACTGCAGCAGCAGGGATCAGGGCCTCTGGGGGCTTGTGTTAAAGCTCCCCCGTGCAGTGCAAGGCAGTGGGAATAGCCCCCCTGCTTGGCACTCACATGGCAGCAGTTGCATTGCAAGGGTGCAGCATGGCTTGCCATGGCGCCGTGTGCTGTCTGGGAGCTGGGGCAGCTCCAGGCAGCTGGAACCTGGCACTGCTTAGCCTCAGCAGCCCCATCTCCCAGACAGCATGCAGCGCTACACCCACACCAAGGGGCATTTGCTGCGTGGGTGCCAGGTGGGGGGTGGGCAATCTACCCACTGCCCCATGCTGCATGGTTGGGCTCTGACACAAGCCCTTAGAGGCCCCGATCGCCGCTGCTACAGCCGGTGAGTGCAGGAATTTTTTTTTTAAGTGCCAGGAGACTGGGGCCGGGTAGGGGATAGGGCTGGGCAGGGCAGCCATAGGAGCTTCTCCCACAACTCCCCCCACCAGGGCAGAGGCAGGCACAGCCAGAGGAGCTGCAGGAGAACCTGCAGCCACCCAGCTGTGCCTTGCTTTCCCTGGCCAATCCGAATTTCCTAATCGGTGCCAAAACAGTGTCAAAACTCCAAAGCAGCTGAGTCAAAATGGAACAGTGATCCAAAACACTGAAATGAATCACTGTTCTCTGAAATGGCAGAATCCAAACCAAAACGAAACATAGCCGTTTCATACAGCCTTAATGTTTAGCCTGAAGAAGAGGTGATTAGTGGGGGATGTGATAGGAAGTTTCTGTTCCATAAACTAGTAGACTGCTCTAAAGAAGTGGGAGAACAACTTTTCTCCCTTGCTGCAGAGGACAGGACACAAAGCAGCGACTCTAACCTGCAGAAAAGTAGATTTAGATTAGGTATCAGGAAAAGCTTCCATGCTATGAGAACAGTAAGGCAGTAGAAGAGGTTACCCAAGGAAGTTAATGGAATCTCCTTCATTGGAGATTTTTCAGGAGGTTGGAAAATCATTGGATGAGGCTGATTTAGGAATAGTATTCTTCCATTCCTACAAGCTGTGGACCAAATGACCATGGAGGATCTCTTCCAAAGGTTGGACTCCTACCTGAATTTGTCTCCTTTGGATACACCACAACTCCAATTGTATATCATACACTTCACTAAGGAAGTGGGCCTTAGTGAAGTGCATAACAGAAGTATTCTAACTTGAGAGCGACAAGGCCTAAACTGTAAAAGAGAATAGGAACATAAATAAGCTACACCTTTTGTGAGTCAGTATTGAGAAGTCAGTATTCTATGAAGTGGAAGAAATGATTTCCTGGATGGTGTCTCTCTCCATGTGTTTATAATAACTCCCATGGATCAACTAGGATGAATGAGGATTAGTCTAGGGCAGGGCAGCCCAACTTTTAAATGATTGGCAGCTGCATGCTGTGTGAGCCAATAGACCCCTGGGTCTCATGCTATGCAGATGCCTTCCCCCTCGCTCCTGCCACACTGTTGGAGCTTTCCCTTCCCACTGCACCATGCACCTTCACCCCCTCTCCCACTGCTGCACAGCATGCCTGCACAGATGTCTTCCCACACATGTCCTCCCATTAGGGCTGTGCAAAACAGCACCATTCAGTTTTGACTTGCGTTTCAGCGCTTCGAAGGCACAGTGTTCCATTTCATCATTTCATTTTGTTTTGAAGCACTGTTCCGTTTCAGTTAAAACTGTTTTGCTGTTTCAACGCATTTTGACGTTTTGCCCATAGGCTATAATTGGAAATCAAGCAAATGCCTATAACTTTGTCATTTCTTGCCTGATTTGAATGAAAGCAGCATGGAGAGTGGCCACAAAGCCTATAAAGTTTCAAGGAGATAGTTGCAGGGGTTTCTGGGAAAATGCACCTCAAACTGTTCAGAGCAAAACTTGTGTCACTTGTAGGTGTGAAGGCACAGGGGAGTGAAAACAGCAGGCATGGTAGCCCCTGCTGAGGCCACAAAGCCTGCCAAGTTTCAAGGAGATAGGTACAGGGGTTTCTGGGAAACTGCACCTCAAGTTACTGACAAGCAAAACTCATGACGTGTGACTTTGTGTGTGCGCTAAGGCACACGCTCACTGGCGCTAGGGCCTCTATACAACATGGTAGCGTGCTCCAATGAGGTCTCCTCCTCCCCTACAGCCTCAGTTCTGTCCACCACTTTAAATAACAACAGGTAAGTAAGCAGCATAGTAGCACTAGTAGCATCACAGGCAGCCAAACTGTCACAGAGCCTTTCTTTCCTTTCCTTCAGGAGCTTCTTCTCCAGCAGGTGCCAGAAAACTCTCCCTGCCAGTCCCGGCCCTGGGGCTTAGACGTGCCCAGGGCCCTGACTCCTTCTGGTCAGCTAACTGGGGACAGGTGCTAGGGGTGTTGATCGAAGGACATGGCACTGGCAGACAAGGTTCTTTGGGTCAATCTGGTATCTTTCAGTAGACTAACTGAATAGTTTGAGAAATATATCTTAGCAAGCTTTTGGGTTGAAAAATCCTTTGTCAGGCTGAGGAAGCACCTGCAGTTGGTGTGTGTGCTGTTCCTGGATGAAATGAATAGTAAAGAAGCCAATAAGCTATTCTTTACTAATAGTAAAGAAGAACAAATGAGCCTATGAACTGCACTTCATCAGTCTCCTAGATACAGAATCTCATGGACTCGCATTGGAATTCTGACACACTACAACCAGCCAGACATCTGACTCTCCAGGTACCTCTCCACTTTTACCTGCTACATCCTCCTCCCCACCACCCCCTCAGCCTGTTCGTCCCCCCTTATGGCTCCATTTCCATTTTCACTGACTGGCTTTCTTGCCTGTATTGCATGCCAACATCTGGCTTCTTTACTATTCCTTCCATCCAGGAACAGCACACACATCAACTGCAGCTGCTTCCTCAGCCTGATGAAGGGTTTTTCAAACCGGAAGCTGGCATCCCAGACAGCTAAGCTGAGCTCACCTGGAGCCTCACAACTCCACTGCAATCAGCAAGCCTCAGGCTTGTCAAAGATGTGATGGGTCTGGGCTTTCCCCAGCCAGGACTCTGTGTGCTTGGTGACTGGAGGTTATGGCACCCCTTACCTGCCTTTCACCAGGGAGATCCTCGGTCCTGGCATTTCCTGGGGCTGCTGCACCACTGGCAGTCCCACCAAGGCTCCCGACCCTGGCAGGGTGCAGTTTTAATGGTCATGCCCTGGACATTGGGCCTCCTCCTTCCCCACAGCCTCTGGCCATACCTCCAAGTTCATCCTAGCACAGGAGCTCAGCAAGGACATGTTCTTCCCCTGCTGGCTGGTGATACAGTGAGTACCCCCTCCAGCTCTGAGAGCAGGGCACTACATGGTTGTGAAACCCAAAGGTAAAAAAATAAGAAAGTGTGGACGAAATGAGGGGGGTGGCACTCAGTCCATCTGCACATAGATCTTAGGGAACCCCAGGAGTGGAGGTTTATCTTCAGGATCACCAGATGCTCCATCAAACCAGGATCCAGGGAGGAATGGTGGGGTGTCACTACATCACCAGCCATGATGAACACCCTCTCACTTGGAGCACCAGTCGATGGACTGGACAGGTGTTCCTGGGCAACCGTGATGCTCCCCTTCATTCTTGGGTCACACATGGCAGCCAGCATATGGACCGTACTGGACCATGGGAATCAAGCCATTTCCTGGTGTCCTCCTTAAGCTGCCTCACCAGTGCCTGCACATCTGGTGACAGCGGCTTGCCCCAGACAGAAACATTGATAACCTGGAACTTCTCTATTTGGTTCTGAAGTTCCCTCACTACAGGGATCACCTGGCTGAGGAAGGCATCGCCAGCACTGAAAGTCTCAGTGGCTTCAAGGAAGGGCTTGAGGACCACCAAGATCTGGGAGATGGTACTCCCTCATCTCTGTTCAGGGGGCCACTGATCCCAGTCTCCCCAAGCAAGGCCATCTCATGGATGACCTTCTGTTGTTCCACCAGTCTTTAAAGAATCGGATATGTGGAGTTCCACTGAGTCTCCACATCCTGGATGATTTTCTGCTGCAGGATGTTCAGCTCTGCCTGTTTCTCTCACAGCATCTCCCCCCCCCCCATGCTCTGGTGGAAGTAACCTGCCACCTTCCTGCATTTGGAAATGAGCTTGCTGCTGGGCCTGGCACCGTCACCAGCAGCTCTGTCCCCCTTCAAGACATCCCTGACAATGTTCCTTGGGTGAATTTGATATCTTTTATTAGACCAACCCATATGGTTGGAGAATAGTTATTAAGCAAGCTTTCGGGTTCAAAAACCCTTCGTCAGGCTAAGGAAGCTTCAGCAATTGGTGTGTACTCTTCCTGGATGGAATGAAAAGTAAACAAGCCAGGGTCTGGGCTGGGCTGGGGAGTCAGTTGCCAGGCAGATTATAATGTATCAAAAATCCAATGTCTATGTTTAGTCCCTGATCTCTAGTATCCAGCAGGTTGATGAAACGGAGCTCATAGGCTCGTCTCTGGGAAGTGTTGTGTAAGTTTCCTTTGAGGATCAGGGCTGAGAGATTGGAGAGAGAGTGGCCCTCCTGTGAGAAATGTGCCCCCACCGGTAATTGAGAGTTTCTGTCTTTGATGGATTTCCGGTGTGCATTCATTCTGGTGCGCAGTTGTTGTTTGGTCTCTCCTACATATCTTCCATCAGGACATTTGGTGCATTGGATGAGGTATATTACATTTCTGGAGGTGCAGCTGTAAGATCCTGGGATGCTGATGGCTCAGTTGTGGGGTGTAGTAATAGTGGGGGTGGTGGAGATGTTTTGGCAGGTTTTGCATTTCTTGTCCTGGCACGGTCTGGATCCTTTTGGTGTGTTCTGGGGTTGAGGAAGTTTGCTTCTGGTGATGAGGTTGGCGAGGTTCGGTGCTTGTCTGAAGGCTAGGATGGGTGGCTCTGGGAAGATCTGTTTAAGAATAGGGTCTCTTTCTAATATGGTTTGCAATTTTTTGAGGATTTTCCATACAGGTTCAAGGGATGGGTGATACGTCATAACCAGCGGTGTGCGATTTGTGGGTGTTTTTCTTCTGTACTGTAGCAGTTCTTCACGTGGTATCCAGGTGGCTCTTTCAAACGTGCGATCTACCTCTCTGGAGGAGTGCCCTTGCTGGGTGAAAGCCTTTTTAAGATTGGTGAGGTGGCGATCCCGGGTGTTCTCTTCAGTACAAATGCCGTGGTATCTGAGGGCTTGGCTGTATATCACAACTTTTTTGGTGTGTTTAGGGTGATTGCTGGTTCTGTGCAGATATGTATGTTGGTCTGTGGGTTTCTTGTCTACTGTGGTCTGTATTTTACCCTTCTGGATACTGATCATTGTGTCTAAAAAGGAGACGTTGGTGCTGGAGTATTCTAAAGAATATCAGATGGAGGGATGGTGACTGTTGAATTTCTGGTGGAACTCAATCAGAGATTGCAGGTTCTCAGTCCAAATGATGAAGATGTCATCGATGTATCGTAAGTACAGCAAGGGTTTGATGGTGCAGTTCTTAAGGAAGTCTTCTTCCAGGTGGCTCATAAGAAGGTTGGCTGATAATGAGGTGGAACTTGTGTACCACACAGCTGATGCCAACAAAGTTGGCAACATGGACCACCTTGACCATATTGTCCCCATTGTCGGTGACCATGAACCCACAGGTGAGCTCACCCTGCCCAATGAGCCACCCCTGCACCAAGTGGTTCATGGCCTCCATGATCTCAGTGGTCATGTGGGACTCATCCATCACGTTGGCTTAAAGGAGAGCTTACTGATGGCCTGCCTGGTCACACCAGTTCCCTGTGAGGGAGAGGTATGCATGATTTCCACCCTGGCTGCTCCAGATGTCTGAGGTGAAGTGTAAGGCCACCTGTGGACCTGCATTGTGCATCTTATCCCTCAAGTACTCCCTGCATGCCTGATGCAGCTAGGGCACCACTGTCCTGCTGAAGGTGGTGCTTGCGGGCACTTGCTATGATGGGGCCATGAGCGCCATGAGCTGCCTGAACCCTGGCCGCTCAACTAAGAAGAGGGGCTGGTAATCTACAGCAAGCATCTTCCCAGTGCTCTGGATGATCTCTCTCACCTTTGCAGTGCCCCTCCCCTCTTTCTGTTCACCTTTCCCCCACACTGTTCCAGGGTGGCCTGCCTCTGCTTTGGAGGGATGGGGGCTTTGGAGCGAGATGGAGACTTCTTTTTGGGCACACTCCCACTGGTGCCAGGCTGAGGAGGAGCAAGGGCAAGGGGTTGGTGCCTGCAGAGATGCATCAGCATTCCTGTGGTGCTCATATGTTTCATTCCCTTGCCCCAGCTGGTTTTGGCTTGGCAGTGCAGGCAGATAGCATATGTGGGATCATCTGCCAGCTCAGAATGATCCCTGACCACGCTACCCCCTCACTTGTGGGGTGTGGGTGCATGTTTGGATGCTGCCTTTTCCTCCTCCTCAGCAGGCAGAGGCACAGCAACAGAAGGAGCTGACTCAGCTGAGCTGCTTGCCTCCACAACCTCCTTTGAAATGCCTTCTGGGGAAGGAGACCTGGCTCTAGGGGAAACTTGAGGGGTGTGGAGCATGATTTCACCTCCCTCCCCAGAATTTCTCTTGCTATGACACCCAGATCCAGCTCTTCCTCTGGCACTGGAATGCTCAGGATGGGAAGTGAAATGGGGGTGGAGGAGACTGTCATGCTGGTTCTGGTGCTGCTTCTTGTTGTCATATTGGTGGTGGTTGGGGGGGAGGGCTTATGACTGGTGCTCTGGAAGGGGATGCAGACTCAGGCAGTGGCACTGCTCCCCTCTCCTTGCTGCTTAGAACTGGAAGCCTCATGCCTGCTAGTTGTAGGAAAGAGGCTGCATCTCAGTTTGGGGGGGTGTAACTTACAGCTCTCCCTCTACCCCCTCTTTTGCTCCTCCCTGAAGGCTTGTCAGCTGCCTTTCCAGGATGCTTCATAGTCTGTTTCATAGTGTTTGGTGTGCTGGAAAATCTGTGTTCTTCTGTAATTAAATCTGTATGTAATATATGCAGATAATTTTATGTATATATTTATGTAATAGATAAAATATATAAATGTATGTATGTGTTCCTAAATATATTGCATATTATAATATATAATTTACGCTGTGCTTCCCTCCACAGTGAATGGAATGCACACTGTGAGAGAAAGCACAGCTTTGTTTTCTGGGGGAAAAGAATCAAAATAGACTAACAAAAACAAAAAGAGGATTTTTGGGGAAGAATAAATTGAAAGGAATGAATGAATATAATAATAAAAAGGTATTAGGAAAGCAAAAGTTATTGGATCCTACTTTCTAGTAACAGGCTAGCAAGTAAGAAGTGATAGCCTTTCTCTGACGCTGCTGAGCTGCTGAAAGACACAGCTCAGTAACTAACCCCAAGGCACAGAGAAAGCTTGTCAAGCAATGCTGCTTTTTTATGCTGTTTTTCCATCCCTCCCCCAGAGCACTGGGATTGGAAGGGACCTCAGGGAAGGATCACAATCACTGGCCAGCTACACATGTCAATATCAGAGTAGTCCTTCCCCCCCCCCTCCTCCTCCTCCCTCTCCTTACTTTCTGTTTCCCTGCAAGCAAGCCCAGCTTTGAAACTCAAAATGTTTCAAAACTTTTGGAACACTTCAAGTGCCATTATTTTGTTTTGAGACTGTTTCAAAGCCTTTCATTTCATTTCAATTTTGCTGTTTTGAGCTCAAAATGAGTTAAAACAGTGTCAAAATGAAACATCCGATGAAATTTCGCACAGCCCTACCTCCCAGAGGTGATGATAGTTCCTTTGGGTTTCTAGAGACTGCCGTGGCACATGCTGTGTTACAAGTGTTACCGCCAGGTGTGTCAAAGTGGATGAATGCTTGGTGTGAGGACAGAGGGGGAAAAAAATGACCAATGAATGAATGGCTGGGAAAAATAGA
Source organism: Alligator mississippiensis (assembly GCF_030867095.1). NCBI lineage: Eukaryota > Metazoa > Chordata > Crocodylia > Alligatoridae > Alligator > Alligator mississippiensis. The sequence goes on from NC_081825.1 coordinate 64,162,765, forward strand.
AACTGGTATTTGAAAGCATGAAGAAACTCCTGTTAATTAACTACAGACACAGTTAAAACAATGAAAAACTATGAAACCAGGCTATATACCCCAAGACTGTCCAGACAGTTAGCAACAACAAGAACACTTAAGGGAGGGATTGAAAAACTGCATGCTAGGTTGTTGGCATATGAAATTGGCAGGCATTCAAACAAAAAAAGATAAGACAAAGCCATCTATAACTGTGGCTGCTGCCATTAACTTTGGATTGAATGAACTAATTGCAGCTAAATTGATAGCACAGAATAGCCCTCCCCAAGATTCAAGATTCATGATGGTTATTGGGGTGGAGATAAGTGGAATGACCCAGATCAACTACAGCACAGTGACTCACAAACAACAGCCACCACACTGTAACCACTACCATACAAAAGCCAGGTTTTAAGAAATCTTATTCTGAAAACTAAAACAGTATCTGTAAAAGCAGGAGAGAGAGAAGCACCCAAAGAGTTGAAAAGAAAACCACTGGCTGCTTACAGACCTTGAAAAAAATACAAAAAAAAAAAAAGCACTTTACTGGGAGAAGCAGTGCGTTAGTTGGACCTGGCTCCAAAACATCTATAGAGATGGGGAGCTTCAGCAGGGCTTTTTAGCACTTTTATCAGTTCAATTACTTGGGCAAGCCAGGTCCAACTAATGCACTGCTTCTTCTGGGCATGCTCTGGGCTTGGTGCCAGAGCACACTGAGTTTACATTAAAGCGCCAGGGTTTTTTTGTTTGTTATGGGGTTTTTTTAACGTCTATAAACAACCTATAAGTCCACCCCTGCTCTCCAGAGAAAAAGATCACCTAGATGGTGTAATGGTTGTAATAAAATCATACATGGAATAAATGAGGAAGATCCCCAACTAACATGAAATGTACAGCAAATGCAGCCACAGAGTCCTTGAAACCCATTCACATGAAATCATATTACATATGAGAGAGAGCACAAAACTCAAAAGGACAGAGCAAGCAGATTTGCGCCAAGGATGGATACTTTAAAGATTGAGATAACTGCTTTAGTAAGTGCTGTGGGGGAAGCCTTGTCAGCTCCTTTACACAGGCTTTAGCTGATGGTCATGCACTACAACTGCAGCTTAGTAAGGAGAGGAAGGGTGGTGTGTGTCATGATGAGGTGTTATCAATGTTGTCCTTGCAGCTGACCCTGTCAGGTGTTATTGATGTATTGTCAGTGCTGAAGTCTGAGGGACTTCAGTGTCGACAAAGTCACAGCCTGGAAATTCCAACTCCGAACTTGCCTTAAAGAATGTCCACAGGCTCAGTTTGGTGGCAAATATTTGGCCAGGTTTATTGTCTGCAAGCACAGCCCCAACACATTTTGGCCTAACAAGTCCATCAGACCAGGAGTAATGCATTTGTACTTGTCATGAGGTAGGCAGCACAATGCTACTCAGGCCCCCTAGGTCACTACAAATGTCCCTTGATTTCCAGTTCTCCTTTTTATTTTAACAGTGATCAAAACAAATGATGCATTGCATTCTATCTGCATCATGAATATCTCAAACTGTCCTGTACCATGGACTTGTTTCACATCCTGACCTGGGTGTTCCTGTTCTAGTCTTAACATGCAGGTCCTGAATTATCCTACACCTTGTAAAGCCATCTCCCCCTCCCATCTTCTGGCAGAAGTGCCCAAGTGGCCTACATGCCCAGTTTGCTTACATAAGGAATTCTTGCATCGGACCATTTTGCTGTTTAGACTTACTGTGGCATGGTGCCATGGGGAGCCTTCAGGGAGCTGCAGGTGAGGTGGGGTGCCACCCTTTTTGGTCCAAGTTTGCAACAGGGTGCAGGAGTACCCACCCGCTCAACGCATGGTACAACAGGTTAGTGGAGTGTCTGCCCACATGTGGGTGTGGGAGTGTACATCCATGTACAAAGGTGTGCAGCCTGTGTGGCCGGTAGCCTGCACTAGTACAGCTGGCATGGTGTGTGCCCCATGGGTCAGGCAGCCCCGGTGTTTAGTCAGAATGCCCTGGCATAGGCCAAAGCCTTTTTAAGCCAATTGATTTTAGTGGGCCTTGTATACAGGCATACTTATAGAATTTCAGATTTCTTTGACATTAGCAAACATGGACTACCTAATAATGACTTGCTATTTAAACATCAATATTTCCCAAAGCTAATAGCTGTGGTATTAAGGAGGAGAAAGAAGGTAGCGGATCTGCTGTTTACACAGGGGAAAACAAGAATGTCAAATTGTCGCTCACTCAGCCAACAGTTACAAAATTGGTTAAATCCAGCTAATGACAGCATATATTTTAGCCATAAATACAAGTTAAAATGCTGTTGAAAATTGAGAAAATTATGCATCTGTAAATCACAGTCTTAAAAATAAGTAAACAGTTCTGTGCTGAAATCTCCTCCCTAATAGTTCCTTAAATCAAATAAATTAGTTTTCCGTGTTCATAACTTTTAATTTGGCCTCATGCTTCTCTCAGTTCTAAACTAGTACTTTGTGTTGTTCTGTAATGCAGAATGGATAACATCTTCAGAGGTTTTTTTTCTAGGAAGTTTTATACGTTTTCTGTGTGTCAGTCTGAGATTTAAATTACTGAGACACACACAGAGCCATAGGAGTCTCTCTGGCATATAGGTGCCTAGCTTCATGTGATTCCAAACAAAGACTGTAGCCAAGATAGATGACCACAGATCTTCTCTATAATCTGTGACTAATTGCTCTTTTTCTTTGTCCTCAATGTTTAGAAACCGGCTTGAGAGATTTGAGAGCTCTGAGGACAGACTGTACTTCTTTGGCACACAGCAGTGCCTCCACTAATGGGAACAATACTTAATCAGTTCTCTTATAGCTTTGCAGATATTTAAGACAAAGGTAGAGAAGGAGTAGGTAAATATGGCTTAGTGACATTCTATATAGTTTCCTTATTAAATGAAGATTTAATTAAAAAAAATATGTAAAAGGGTCATATTCTTGTTATGATTTCTTTCTAGACATCCAGAAACATTCTAAGGTCTAATATTTGCCATATTTTACCTTTTTGTACTTCAGAAGAAGAAATAGTAGTGTGTCTTAGAATTGGTAAAAAAATTGGATATTTATTATATGAAAGTCATTTTCCCCCCTCAAAAGTTAAATTTTTGGTTAAAACTTTCTCCGAAATGTGTCACCAATTCAATAGGATTTTAATACAGTTGGCTGCATATGTCAATGATCTCTCTAGACCAATCTGAAACAAATTGTATTCTCAAAAGAGGTTGTGAGAGATTCTCCCAGAAGAGCTTTTATTTGAGATCACCACCCTTGTCTGTTCTTTATAAGAAACCCCGGAATCCAGGGTAGGTGTAACATCTTGAGTAAGTGGAGAGCCCTGACTCCTTACAACTCCCAGACTCCAATCTTTCAATCAGTGACCCGCCCCCCCCCCCGGCTATCTGTGGCCCTTCATCATGGAGCTACTTTCCAGGGAGGACTTTACCCTGCCAACAAGGAAAAGAGTAAACTTCAAGTTCCAATTGAAGTTATTCAATTTATTGAAGAGGAGCAAAATAGCTCCTCTTCAGTAAAGGCTTTTACTGGAGGTAGGGGCCACTGCGCAAGAAGAATCTGGCCCCTTCCAAAAAGTTAAGCAGTCCCAGTCTGGTCCATGCAGTCTGAACACATCAAAGTTAACTCAACTGTTCTCTTTCCATTCTGCACAGCCCCCAAGTATCCCCAGACAAGCTGGGCTTCAGGCTTTTCATGCTGCCCTATTCGTTTTGGTGCTTATTTCCCTCTCTTGCTTCCTGGGTGTCACCCACCCCCTTGAAATGTCAACAAAGCTATTTAATTCCAATAGCAAAAAAAAGTGCTAGGGAAAAAAAGCATACAGAGCATGTGGAATAGCATGGGGCTGGGACAAATGAAGGCTTGGTTCCCCAGTGAAATTATCTGGTTGCTGGCCAGAGCATCTCTACTGCTCCATTTGTGCCCCTGCTGCTCCAGCACAGCAGAAGCCACAAGGAGCTGGGCAAGGGCAGTTTGTCCAAAGCAGGACAGTGTGTTCTGGAGCAAATCACATGTGCAGGGGTGTGCGCTGAGGCACAAAGTAGCAGCACAAATTTATGCCACTGCTATTTGTGCTGCTGCAGGCACATGCCCCTGCACATCTGGACGTGGCCACAGTCTGTTAACCCTTTTCCCCACCTGTACAAGTTAGTCAGGGAAACTGAGACATGTACATTTATTACAACATGAACTCATTTAAATCAGAGCTATTACAGTAAAACCATAGTCTGTCATAGAGGTAACTTATGAATTAAATTATGAGATACCATAAGTATGGATGGGAAAATCATACCTCTAAAAAATGATTCTAGAATCCATTTGTATTAAATGGAATTAAGTTAATAAAATAATTAGTTCTTTCAGGGTTTGCTTGTGCCTTATTTCTAGGTATTTTCCAGCAGTTAGTAAAGGTGAAGGAAGAGTCTCATTAAAATAAATTCTGATTTCACAGGATTTGTATCTAAGCTACAGTTTTATTTAAAGAATAATGGGCGTGGGTTTTGCCTAACTGATTACTTCTAGTAACTAGTTGCTTGGATAGCATTTAATGGTAACATAAATTGCAGCTTATTTACCTGAAGCTGTTAGACACACCTTAAAACAGTAGGATAAACAGGAATTTGAGTAAAATTTTAGAGCATGTGTTCTAGGTTTTCAAATGAGCCATTCTGCAAAACCAGACAATATCTAGCTATATTTTTTCCGGGGGCTGGGAACCCAGCTAACAATTGCTGTTCGGTGCCAGCCGGACCCTCTGGAAGCTAGCCAGCCTTGCAAAAGTTGGCTTCTAGATCTCCTCTGTGCTTAGTTTTGGAGCAGTGTTGAGCACAACCTTAGAGGACATGATTCATGCTGAGTTAATAGAACTGGTTAGCCAGGATTCACTTGAATAGGGTGTTTGCATGTGTGTACATATTATGAATACTAAATAGTATTTCTTAGAGTACAAAATGAAACTGGTAGTATACTTAGCCTCTTGGCAGTGTTTGTGAAAAACCATTACTAGATAGTGCAGATATATTTTACATGCATGTTTACAAACTGAGAGTCCCAAAACCTATTGCCATGTAATGGGTAACAGAAATCTTAATTTACTTTGTGTCTTGTTGTTTTGGTATTAAGATCTCTATAGCATCAAAACAGTTTCTAATTAAACTATTTTTAAGATCAATCTATTAATTATATAAAATAAAATGTAGGTCAATGTCTACTGCTATGGTACCTAAATATTTTGTTACTATTAGGCTGTCTACAGTGCAGTATTTTGATAGAAAAAATCACATGGGATGGAGTTTTTCTCACTAACCTGAAGTCACTGCCTCTATAGGTACTCAGCCTGGATTTTGTGTTTCTGATGATGTAAAAAAAGAGTTTATATTGTTGCCATATGTCAGCTAAGAAGGCCCAACATTCCTAAGAGTTTACTAACTAACTTTCATTTTTTGTTACTGCTTCTTTTAAAAAACAGTAGTGTTTCATGATGTAGGCTGACCTATTATAGACACTGATTCTCTAAAAAGAACAATGAGCAATATCTTTCACAGTTTGCTGCACAGTCATCAGAGACTTACTTTTCATTGGAACATGCTGATTTGTCTACTGTCTAAAGGAGAAAAGATGCCTACCAGCCCTATGACAAATCAGCTGCATAATTTAAGTTCCCCCAAATTTATTTTCCTAATCATTGTTCTTTCTGCTCAGTATGCTTCAGTTATCACATGCAAATTTAATAGGTTATACTCCTTGGTAAGCATCATTTTATTAGCTTTTTTTTGTTGTAGACTTAAGACTTTTTAAAGGTATTTATTATCTCAGACATTTTTTGTAATTGTGCTGGGAAAATAGTAAATGTTAGTGTTCCTGTAAGTGAGAGCTTCTAAAAAATGAATCAGTGCAAGATGCTACTTGCACATACCGCATATTTTAATATGTAGTTATATATGAATTTCTAATACTCTCTTCAGCAGACATGAAACTAATTGACATGCAATTTCTATTAGCACTTAGTGAGGTTGGATTTATTTAATGCTTAATACCACATTAAACTTTTATGTTTTTAAGCATCATTTGCAGAGATGTCTCTTATAATTGAATACCTACAATAGAACAAAGTATCCTGAAAAATATTTGGTCATTTAGTAACTATTATCCTAACTTTTGTAAATGAATATATAATGAGAGTATTCAAAGGATCATGAGCTATTTAGCAAATGAATTCAAGTCAAGAAATTTTTAATATTTTTCATTTTTGACAGAACTGGAACGTGCCTTTCTTATAGTATTTTTCTCATGTATTAAATTATTTAAAATAAACAAACTTCCATGTTATGTTCTCAAACAAGTTTTAATCATTTTGGAAAATGTAATTGTTACTTTCATATGCTGATAGTAATTCTCTAAGATGTCTTATGATCTGATGTTAAGTTATTTGGGGCAGTAGACTGCAGCTTCATGTGTTCTTTCTGCAGTGATCATAGAATCATAGAAAGTTAGGGTCAGAGGGTACCTCAGGAAGTCATCTAGTCCAATCCCTTGCTTAAAGCAGGACCATCCCCAACTAGATCATTCCAGTGAGGGCTTTGTCGAGCTGGACATTAAAAAATTCCAAGGATGGAAATCATCAGGAATCTCAGACTCCTGCTGCAAATGACCTATAGTGTAAATGATGTACACTACAGAAAATGGTATATTCTATGATGATCAGCTTTATTCATTAAAGTAAATTAGGATCCTATATTCAGATTTTAAGTCATGTCTAGCCTAACAACTGCATATACTTAGTCTCATTTTCTAGCCCTCTGCTGAGTTCTCAACCATTTAAAACTTTTGAAAAATGAGAATTCCTTCTTGTATATGGTGAATGCATCCAGTTGTCTATTAACAGAATAGGAATCTTTAGAGAAAACCTCTTTATGTACAGATATACACTCTATTAGAAAACTTGTCTCTAAAAACTGTTAGACCAATAGTAGGAATTTTATTTCTCTGTTGGAACAAACTCAAGTTTGAAGCTGGGTTTAATGAATCTTGTCGGGTTCCATTTTTTCTTCCACTGGATGTTTCAGGGCTATTAAAGTGCTAGAATTGTATATAATCCAATAGAATGATATACATGTTTTTTGAAGTTAATATGTATTTGTGTGTGAAAATATAAATTAAAAGGATAGAAAAAAAGTTTCCTCAAATTAAATTTATTTAAAATCATGCTAATATTGCTGATAGATTGCTTCCTGGGTGTGACAAAGGGGGTCTCCAGCCCCAGGAGAGGTATATAAGGAGGTAGTCCAAATGAACAGAGAGAAGCACACAGGACAGTTTGCTAGTCAGTTCATAAGTCATTTTGCCACCCCTCTTTGAAGGAGATCCTGAAAAGTAAGATTTATTTTGTTTATATGTTATTAGGACCAACTAACTACATAGTTTATTTTAGCAGCTAAAACTCAGTAACTAAACCAAGACTTGAGCCCCTTGTTTAACTATAGTACAGAGTGAGGGGGGGTTTGCTTGGAAACTCTCTCTCACATTTCTTTACTGTAAATTTGCTGAGAGGAAAGAGGTTGTAGGAAAAAGGGAACCCATTTAGATCAAGGAACAGCAAACAGGCTAGTTACACAGGAGTTTTCTAGGGAAGGTCTGCTTGGAAAGAGAGGCGCAAAGTGAGAGGCAGCAGATTAGATGACCCAGAAGCATGGCTGGAGGATGTCACAATACCAGAGCGACTGCCACTTCCAGCTCTTCCTATGTTTCTACCTGTGAGATGCCTGCCTTGGCAGATCACACACCATTGAGGCTTCCACCCAGGTCCTGGTTTGGTGCTGTGCAGACTGTGGTTTGCAAATTCCATCCAGTGTCATCCAGGTGGGGAAGTGCCTGTAATGTGAGCAGCATCTTCTGGTGGTGTCCCTCAGGGAGAAGGTAAGAGAGCTATAAGAGGAGGGTAGCAAGGCTCCAAAGCATCCTTGGCCATGAGGACATCATCAATTCTATGCTGGAGGAAATCTCTAGGACTGTGAAGGAAGGACTGCCAGAGGTGGTACTAGAAAAGGAAAAGGGCATGGACTCCCTGGAAGCTGGAATCTTGTATCTTCTGGCAGTAAGAAGTCATCATCCCCACATGCAGTGGCTTGCCTGAAGAACAGAGTGCTAGCAACAGAGGAGGAGGAGGAGGAGAGCATTCCATTGGTGGAAGAGGCCAGGCCAGGAATCCCCAAGGTGGGGAGGATCAAGACCCCACCATGCAGAGAAAGTGACTGGTGGTGGTTGTCCATTCTGTGGGGGACAGAAAGATCCATCTGCTGGCCTGACCTGTTGTCCCAGAAGGACTGCTGCTTACCTGAAGCCTAGATCCAAGATATCATGAAAGGATTACCCCTCTTTCGCCCCTCTAACTACTACTTCATGCTGCTCATTCATGTGGGCACTAATGATACTGCCAGGGGTGACCCTGAGCAGATCAAGAGCGACTACAGAGTTCTGGGTACAAGTGTGAAGGGGATGGGGGCACAGGTCGAGTTCTCAATCCTTCCAGTGAAGGGGAAAGGCCCTAGCAGGAATGGATGCATCTTGCAGATAAATGCATGGCTGCACAGGTAGTGTTTCCAGCAGGGATTCAGTTTCTCCAGCCTTGGGATGTTGTTCTAAGAAGAAGGATTGCTAGGAAGAGATGAGATACACCTGATGAAGAAAGGGAAGAGCATCTTCGCATACAGGCTCACTAACCTAGTGAGGAGGGCTTTAAATTAGGTTCATCAGGGGATGGAGAACAAAGTCCTGAGGTAATTGGGGAAGCAGGGGACCTGGAGGAAGCAGAAGCAGGACAGGGCAACAGTAGAAGCCTCATTCTTCCTGAGAAATCAGGGCAATCAACTAGTTATTTCAGGTGTCTGTACACAAATGCATGGAGCCTAGGAAACAAGCAGGAAAAATTGGAAGTCCTTCCCCATTATGGCAATATGATGTGATTGGAATAACAGAAACCTCATGGGATAGCTCGTATGACTGGAGCACTGTCATATCATGGATGGGTACAAACTGTTCAGAAAGGACAGGCAGGGGAGAAGAGGAGAAGGAGTTGCACTGTATATCAAGGAGCTGCATGATTGCTCAGAGCTCTGGTATGAAACTGAAGCTAGCCTATTGAAAATCTCTAGGTTAAGGTTACAGGGGAGAGCAACAAAGGTTATGTTGTGCTGGGTGTGTGCTATAGACCAGCTGACCAGGAGGATGAGGTAGATGAGGCTCCCTTCAGGCAGTTAGCAGAAGTTTCTAAATCACAGGCCCTGGTTGTCATGGGGAACTCCAGTCACCCTGAGGTGATTGCTGGGAGGGCAATATAGAAGTGCATACGAAATCCAGGAAGATTTTGGAGAGTGTTGGAGGCAATTTCCTGGTGCAAGTGTTGGAGAGCCAACTTGGGGGCATGCTCTTCTTGTCCTGTTGCTCATAAACAGGGAAGAAATGCTGGGGGATATAGAAGTGGATGACAGGTTGGGCCACATGACCATGAGATGATTGAGTTCAGGTTCCTGACAAAGGAAAAAAGGAGAGTATGGACCCTAGACTCTGGACTTCAGAAAAGCAGACTTGGACTGAGGGAACTGATGGGCAGGATCCCCTTGGAGGCCAGTCAGAGGGGAAAAGAAGTCCAGGAGAGCTGGCTGTATTTTAAAGAAACCTTCCCGAGGGCACAGGAACAAACCATTCCGACGTTCAGGAAAAATTGCACATGTGGCAAGTGACCAGCTTGGCTTAGCAGAGAAATTTTTGGTCAGCTGAAACATAAAAAGGAAGCTTACAAGAAGTGGGGAAACTTGGACAAACAACTAGGGAAGAGTATAAGAATATTGCTCAGGCATGCAGGGATGAAGTCAGGAAGGCCAAAGTGCAATGGATTTGCAGCTATCTAGGGGCATGAAGGGTAACAAGAAAGGTTTCTACAAGTATGTTAGCAACAAGAGAAAGGGAAAGTGGTGGGTCCCTTACTGAATGGGGGAGGTAACCTAGTGACAGATCAGGAGGAAGAGGCTGAAGTACTCTGTATACCTCTGTATTCACAGGCAAGGTCAACTCCCAGACTACAATACTGGGCCACACAGTTTGGGAAGGATGTCAGCAGCACTCAGTGGTGAAAGAACAGGTTGGGGACTATTTAGAAAAGCTGGACATGTACAAGTCCATGGGGCCAGATGCAGTGCATCCAAGGGTGCTCAGGGAGTTGCCTGATATGATTGCGAAGCTACTGGCTATTATCTTTGAAAATTGTTGGTGATTGGGGGAGGTCTTGAATGACTGGAAAAGGGCAAATATAGCGCCCATGTTTAAGAAAGGGAAGGAGGAGAATCCAGAGAACTACAGATCAGTCAGTTCCCAGAAAAATGGAGCAGGTCCTCAAATAATTCATTTCTAAGCACTTGGAGGGAGAAGAAGGTGATCAGGAACAGTCAGCTTGGATTCACCACAAGCAAGTCAGGCCAAACTGATTGCCTTCTATGATGAGATAACTGGCTCTGCAAATGTGGGAAAAGCAGTGGACATAATATACCTTGACCTTAGCAAGGCTTTTGCTACCATCTCCCACAGCATTCTTGCAAGCAAACTGAGGAGGTATGGGTTGGATGAATGGACTGTAAGGTGGATAGAAAGCTGGCTGAATTGTCAGGCTCAGTGAATAGCAATCAATGGCTCAATGTCTAGCTGGCAGTCGGTCTCATGTGCAATGCCCCAGGGGTCAGTGCTGGTGCCGATTTTGTTCAATATCGTCATTAACTATCTGGAACATGGGATGGAATGCACCCTCATCAAGTTCGCAAATGACACCAAGTTGGTGGGTGCAGTAGATACAATGTAGGGTAGGGTTAGGGTTTAGAGTGACCTATACAAATTGAAGATTTGGGCCAAAAGAAATCTCATGATGTTCAACAAGGAGAAGTGCAAAGTCCTGCACTTAGGATGGAAGAATCCCATGCACCGCTACAGCCTGGTGGCTGACTGGCTAAGCAGCAGAAAAGGACCTGGAGGTTACAGTGGACAATAAGCTGAATATGAGCCAGCAGTGTGTCCTTGTTGCCAAGAGGGCTAACAGTATACTGGGCTGCATTAGTAGGAGTGTTGCCAGCAGATTGAGGGACATGATTATTCTGCTCTATTCTGTACAGGTGAGGCCATATCTGGAGTGCTGTGTCCAGTTTTGCCCCCCCACTTCCTGTCCCCCCACTGTAGAAAGGATGTGGACAAGTTGGAGAGAGTAAAGCAGACAGCAGTGAAAATGGTTTGGGGGCTGTGGCACATGACTTAGGAGGAGAGGCTGAAGGAACTGAGTTTATTTAGTTTGGAGAAGAGAAGGCTAAGAGGGGATTTGATAGCAGCCTTTAACTACCTTAAGGTGGTTTCAAAGTGAATGGAGCTAGACTGTTCTTAGTGGTGACAGGAGACAGAGCAAGGAGCAACGGTTTTAAGTTGCAGCAAGGGAGATTTAGGTTGGATATTAAGAAAAAGTTTCTCCCTGGGAGGGTAGTGAACCACTGGACCAATAACCACTGGAACAAATTGCCTAGAGATGTGGTGAAATTTCCCTCTTTGGAGGTTTTTAAGACCTGGCTTGACAAAGCCTTGTCTGGAATGATCTAGTTGGGGATGGTCCTGCTTTGAGCAGGAGGTTGGACTAGATGACCTCCTGAGGTCCCTTCCAACCCCAGTTTTCTATGATTCTATAATAATTTATATATCATAACTCCAGTATAATATATTCAGCTTTATTTTGCATTCAAGCTTTTTCCAGTAAGATTCATAGAATCAAGAAGACAACAAGCATATTGCCATGTTTTCTTGCCTTACCACATACCACTTTTTAAAGAAATCCTATGAAGTGGAAATTTGGTATAGTGCTAGGGAAGGACATAAGACTATGACACTGATATACAGGGAGAAAATTAGGAAGACTAAGGCACAATTTGTGTTTCAGCTAGAAAGGGATGTAAAAGGTAGTAAGAAGGGAGTCAGTGAGTATGTGAAAAGTAAGAGGAAGACGAGAGAAACCATAGACCCCTTATGGAATACAGAAGACAGTCTATTTATGGATGATGCAGAGAGGACTGAATTATTTCATGCCTTTTTTTTTTCTTTCATCCTTTACAAATAGGGGCAGCTACCAGATGATGACTGCAGTTAGCAACAAAGATAGGGAAGGAACCATACAGCCTGTAGTAATGGCAGAGACATTTAGGGATTACTTGGGGAAACTAGATGCTTTCAAGTAGGCAGGGCTGGATGGACTACATCCTAAGGTACTGAAGAAAGTGGTTGAGGTAATTCTGAAGATTAGCTGTCCTCTGAGAACTCGTGAAGCTTGGGTAAGGTCTGAGATGACTGGAAAAGGGCAAATATAGTGCCTTGCTTTAAGAAATGGAGGGAGGAGGATCCAGGGGACTAATGCCCAGCCCAACCTCTATACCTGAAAAGACCGTCTGGATCTTTTACAGATTGAAAGGAATCTGTTGTGAGGCACTCAGAGGAGAGCAAGGTGACCCAGAATAGCCAGCTCAGATGCACCATGAGCAAGCAAGTCCTGACCAACCTGATTTCCTTCTATGATAAGGTAACAGGCTATATTGATGAGAGGAGAGCAGTGGGTATAATATACCTTCACTTTTTAGCAAGGCCTCTGATGCCATTTCCCTTAGCATTCTTGTTGACAAGCTAGGGAAATATAAACTTAATAAAAGTATTGTAATGTGCATATGTAACTAGTTGGATCATTGTGCTTAACAAGTAGGCATCAATGGCTCAATGCCTGAGTTTGGGACGGCGTATCAAATGGATTTCCCCATGGGTCTATCCTGGGTCCAATATTGTTTTACATCTTCATTAATGAATTGGACAATGGGACTCAGTGCAGACTTACCAGATTTACAGATGACTCCAAGTTGGGTGGAGTTGCAGATACTCTGGCGGGCAAACCTAAAGTCCAAAATGACTTCCATAGACTGAAAAAAATGTCTGCACTCATTAGGATGAAATTCAATAAAGACAAATGCAAAGCCTTGCCCTTGGGACAGAATAATTGCATGTAGAAATACAGACTGGGGGAGGAGTGGCTAGCCTGCAGTACAGCAGAGAAGGACCTTGAGATTACCATAGACAGTAAACCAAATATGAGCCAATAGTATTCTTCTGATGCAAAAAAGCTAACAGTATACTGTGTTGTATCAACAGGAGTGTCACTTGCAGGTCAGCACTGGTGAGGCCTCACCTGGAGTATTGTGTCCAGCTTTAGATCCCACACTTTAAGAAAAGTGGGTACAGTTTGAAAGAGTAGAGTGCAGAAGAACAACAATGATTAGGTGCCTGGAAGGCAAGATTTATGAGGAAAGGCTGAAACAACTATGATTATTTAGTTTGGAGAAGAGATGTCTGAAAGGGGGATAACAGCGTTTAAATAGAAGGGTGATTTATAGAGAGGATAGAAATGGGCATTTTCCAATGGCCATGTAGGACAGGACTAGAAGCAATGGCCTCAAACTGCAGCAGAGAAATTTCTCGTTAAGATACACCCCTCAATATGGGAAGGCTAATTTCTGGGGGAAATATGTGGAGTGCAAGCAAATATGGTAAGTTACTGATTTGAATACAGTGTTTGTTTTTTTAATATTTAATCAAATATTGCTGAACATCCTACCCAGATGTTTTAAAAATGCAAATTTTCGATACAAATGGTAAATACATTTTGTTTGTAATGCAGTATAACCATTTAAAGGCCAGTTTTATTTAAAGAGAAAAAAATGAATTCTTACATGTATTAATATTCCCTGAGCAAAATGAGGCTGGACTTTCTAGATTTTGAAGTAGTCTTTAGTTGAAAAATATTATTTTATTGGCTTAAAGGGATTTGAATAATCTATGAGCTTTGCATGGATCCTTTCTGATGGATTCCCACAATCATTTATCTTTTGTCTTAGGCTTTTGCATGAGTTTTCTTTCCTGCAATACATAGGTTTGGGTCCCAGAGATGTTCAGTATGTAATTTTACTCTGAATCTGGCCCATGATAAAGCTCTCTATTATTGTGTTATATCAGGAACAACCAGATTTGGCAATTTGAATTATGCATGCAACTTTTGGGGGGGGAGGGGAAAGGGGAGGGGGTTGGTTTATATGTTGATATTATGGTAAAATGTTCTGAATCATGTGAATTTAAATTTTACACTTATAAAAAATTATATGTGAGAAGCAGTAGTTTTATAAAAAGATCTTACAAAGATTTAAACTTCTAAAATGGGGTGGGCAAATATTTGAGTCAGATGGTCCACTTAAAGAGTTTTGCTGAGCTCTTGAGGGAGGGGGAAGGGATGTTGATCTGGCCTCAGCCTCCCCTTCTCCTGCCCCCCCCCCACAGTTTTTTACATCATGAGGCAGTGGGGGGAGGAGAGATTCCAATTTATCCTAACCAGATAAAGGGGACAGGTGGGGTCTCCATGGAGAATGACCCAGGACCCCCATGGGAAGGCCCGCTCAGCTGGGTGGGTGTAATGGGGCTGCAGGTGGGTGGAAAGCAGCATCCACAGGGAACAGGATGGGTGGATGGGGCTGGTGTCAGGGCCAGGATCATGGGAGGCAGTGACAGCATGGGGCCAGGGCCTGGGGCAGAGCCACGATCTGTTCCCCTCATGTCCCTGCAACAAGCACTGGTTCAGCAGAGAACTGCAGAGCGGGGAACCAGCACCCATCACGTGGATGAGTGGGGAGTGGATCATGACTCTGCCCCGGGCCCTGCCCCCACGTTGTCACCACCATGTGATCACTGCCCCGGCCACTCATCCCATTCCTAGATGCCCACCTGCAGCCCCAGCCAAGCATGTCCTACCTGTGGGGGTCCTGGGCTGGTCTCCATGGCGACCCCATCTGTCCACTCTGTCCAGTGCCCCCGGTGGTGAGTGTGGGGCAGACTGGCTTGGGGTATTGAGCCAGTGGGTCTGGGGTGTACCAGTGGTGTCATCAATGGAGCATGCACCTGCTCCCAGGTAGCGTCGTGACTACTAGCGGCGTAAGTAAAGCTTTTTGCAACCAATACGCTTTGTCTGCCTCTCCATTCACCAGCCCGCCCAACAACTGAGTAATTTCTAAATCACCTCAAGTCAGCTCCGGCCGTCTGAGACACTGTCTACATGGGACAACCCCTGAAGGCTACATGAAACTTCAGCTGGTGCAAAATCCATCAGCTAAGTTTTGTTTCAAAAGAAGTAGACTATGCCAGCAGCCCAGGATCTTCCCTAGAAGACAGTGGCCCTCCTTCAGTGTCCTGAAGACAATAACGAAAAATACAAATGAAGCCTGACAGATATCGACTCAAACTATTTTATGCTGTGGCTGTCAGAGGCCACAAAGTCCCTTTCACTGGACATGTAACCAAAACTTACCATGCAGTATGTGCGTGTGTCTACACATGCACACCCATACTGCACAGTAACTATGACAACTTACGCCGACTTACCCCAGTTGCGTCCCTATGATGTTATAATAGGTCTTATACCAGGCAAGGAGACTAAGAAATGGTTATCCTAAACTTAAAAGCAAGTTTATTGAACCCTTACAGATACAATTCTAATTAAAAATTGAAGTAGCAGTAGCAGTTGAAAAATTTTAGGTTTGTAGCTAGTCAAAGCAGATGCTCACCACCCCAAAGTGTTGCGACCACAACTTCACTGGTTGATCAGGCCATGAAGTCTTGTCTGGGGCTTCTGTCTCCCATGTCTGATGTCAAGACAGGATCTTGGATCTGACAGGATCTCTTCAGGCTGTCTTCAGGAGTGTTCCGAGAAGGGTTCCAGTTCTTTTTCTTATATACCTTATCCTTACTGCATTATTTTTAATACATTAGTATCAGCTCTTCTTTACAATGCATATTAATGAGCCTATTTCCACTTGCCATATATGATTATATGTAACTGGAATTCTCCAGTAGCTGATACCTTTTTATTCTTAGGTAGGGGTTAGTTTTGCTATTGATAATTTCCCTTTTCTCTCAAGCCAGGTTCTGTATTTTGTTTGGCCCACTTCCTGCTTTGACTTTGGTCATTTGACAAGGGTATTCCCAGACTTCTTTTCCTTCACCATGGGCAGTTCACAGTCAGGGTGACCTGTCTGTCAAGTCTCTGCTAGGTTGCAGCTAAGATTAAGAGTGCAGCCAATACATATGTCAGTCTCTTGCCAAGCACCGATACTATTGAGCTGGGCCCAGAATCCTCTGAGTCCCAACAGGCCCAAGTAGGTACTGTGCAGTAAGGCACATGTAGATGCCTTACTGCACAGTAACCTTATTTGTGTGGACTGACTTGGGACTAACTTAACTCCCAAGTCAGTCCACACATAGTGTTACTATACTGTAAAGCCAGTGTAAAAACCGCTTACTGTGCCATAACTTACCGTACAGTAAAAGCACATGTAGACATGCTCACAGAAGTTTAGTGTCAAGACCAACTGTTGCGTTTGTCCCAGGTCCTTTATGTATAAAAGACTCCAGCCACGAGTGTGGGAAAGAGTGCCACCACACTACGAGGCACGGAAAATATTGTGAACATAAATAAAACAATACATGTATTGGCACTAGCAGACTTAGCAGAAAGTAACTTGCAATTCACAAATGAAGCTTCAACATCTTCACTTATCTCACATATCATTCCACCCCCTTCCCTGTTCTGAAATTATAGCATAATAATGCATAAACTTCAGTTCTCAGGTGGCTAATGTTTCCTTTCTGGTAACGACAGTCATCTTCCTGACCACTTCCTTGAGAATATGCTACGTGTAGCCTCTGAGGAGTGCCTGTTCCTCCTGTTATGCCTTGATGTATTTGCTGATTTCTGACGTGTTCCTGAAGTGCAGTTTTAATGAGTCCAACTGTGACCTGAGATTCCGGCCTATAAGCAGCATTTGTCAGAATATCATTCATTGTTATGAAATGTCTTCTGGGTATGCTGGCAAACCATAGCCCATCTTCTCCTATACTGACTCTGCCTCTTCTTTAATGATGAGCAAGGCATTTTTTGAAGGACTGTACAAAACATTCAGCCAGCTCATTTGCCACAATGGCTGAGTGGCATGGTGCAAAAGTATTATGCCAGATAACTTTTTTCTTTGTGGACAAGGTTCTTTGGGTGAATCTGATAGCATTTATTAGACCAACTTAAATAGTTGGAAAAACAATTTTTAAGCAAGCTTTCGGGTTCAAAAACCCTTTGTCAGGCTAAAGAAGTATCAGCAGTTGGTGTGTGCTCTTCTTGGATGGAATGAAAAGTAAAGAAGCCAGAGGCTGGGCTGGGCTGGTATGCATACAAGTTAGGCAGTCAGTAACGATGTAGATTGAAGAGTCAGTGGGTGAGAGACAGGTTTGGGGGTAGGGGGAGAGAAGGGGGATGAATAGTGGAGAAGTACCTGGGGAGTCAGCTGTCAGGCAGGTTATAATGTGTCATAAATCCAATGTCTATATTTAGTCCATGATTTTTAGTATCCAAGAGGTTGATGAAGTGGAGTTCATAGGCTCGCCTCTGGGAAGTGTTTTGTAAGTTTCCTTTGAGGATCAGGACTGAGAGATTGGAGAGAGAGTGGTTTTCTTGTGAGAAATGTGCCCCCACAGGTAATTGGGTATTCCTGTCTTTGATAGATTTCTGGTGTGCGTTCATTCTGGTGTGCAGTTGTTGTTTGGTCTCTCCTACGTATTTTCCATCAGGGCTTTTGGTGCATTGGATGAGATATATTATGGTTCTGGAGGTGCAGCTGTAAGATCCGGGAATGCTGATGGCTCTGTTGTGGGGTGTAGTAATTGTGGAGATGTGTTGGCAGGTTTTGCATCTCTTGTCCTGGCACGTTCTGGATCCTTTTGGTGTGTTCGGGGCTGGGGAAGTTTGCTTCTGGTGATGAGGTTAGCGAGGCTCAGTGCTTGTTTGAAGGTTAGGATGGGTAGATCTCTTTAATAATAGGGTCTCTTTCTAGTATGGGTTGCAATTGATTGAGGATTTTACATATGGGTTTGAGGGAGGGTTGATATGTCATAACCAGCGGTGTGCAATTTGTCGGGGGTTTTCGTTTGTACTGCAGCAGTTCTTTACGTGGTATCCAGGTGGCTCTTTCAAACGTGCAGTCTATCTGTCTGGAGGAGTGTCCTTGTTGGGTGAAAGCCTTTTTAAGATTGGTGAGGTGGCAATCCCAGGTGTTCTCTTCAGTACAAATTCAGTGGTATCTGAGGGCTTGGCTGTATATCACAGCTTTTTTGGTGTGTTTAGGGTGATTGCTGGTTTTGTGCAGATATGTATGTAGGTCTGTGGGTTTCTTGTATAATGTGGTCTGTATTATATCATTCTGGATACTGATCATCATGTCTAAAAAGGAGATTTTGGTGCTGGAGTATTCTAGAGAAAGTCAGATGGAGGGATGGTGATTGTTGAATTTTTGATGGAACTCAATCAGAGATTGCAGGTTTTCAATCCAAATGATGAAGATGTCATCTATATATCTTAAGTATAACAAGGTTTTGATGGTGCAGTTCTTAAGGAAATCTTCTTCCAGCTCATAAAAAGGTTCATAAAAAGGTTGGCATACTGTGGGGCCATTTTGGTCCCCATTTTTTGTTTGTGGACACTTGAAACTCAATTGTGAACTGAATTGTGGACATTATCACTTACAACTTGTTCTGGCAATCCTGTCCTTGCAAACACATTGTAATTTTTTACTGTCTGTGCTGCTGTAATGGTTTTCATGTAGAAAACTTCTGGCCATTTGGAGTGAGCATCTAGCATTACTAGGTGTATTATCCCTAAAAATGGTCCTGCAAAATCAATAAGGAGCCACTGCCATGAAGTAGATGGCCTTTCCCATGAGTATAATGGTACTGGTTCAGGAATCTTCTGTACCTGTTGGCATCCCATATGTTCTTTGACAGGGTGTTCTGTTAGTTCATCCATGTCAGCATATAAATCTTCTGGTTAATGCCTTTATTTTTTCAAAACCTAGGTGCTCTACATGCAGTACATAAAAAAACAAACAAACAAATAAACATCTCTAAAAGTCTTGTGCACAGTTTGATATATAATAACACAAATCCCCTACACGACACATCCTTGATGTATAGTAAGTTCATCTTTGCGTGCATAAAAAGGACACTAAATTAGGATCATCTGTATATTTCTAACCTTTTTGGGTAGCTTCATACACTGGTGCCAGTGTGGAATCTTTCTTGTTTGTTACCATCATACTGTAGGTTACTGGGGTATACTCCACCTGAAATAAAAATTCAGTAGATTCTATTTCTACTACAGACAGCTCTTTCACAGTCTATAGTAGAGTTCATCTTCACTCCCATGTGCCTTTGTTCTGTTGTATTTAATGTCATAAGCATAACCAGCTTAAAAGAGAACCCACTGTTTCATACAGTGCCGCTCGGGTCCCAGACATTCCTTTCTTAGGATGGAGAAGTAAGACTCAGGGTTGGTGATATATGACTAATGTAAACTTCTCCCATATAGATATTGGTTAAATTTTTTCACTGCCCACACCAGACTTAAAGCTTTGTCTATCTGCATAATTCTGGTCTGCTGCTGTGAGTATGGTGCAAATTATATGGATCATTCAGTACCATCATCCATAGCATGTGCCCAGGTGTCATGTGAGGATGCATTGCATGCTAGCTTGATAGGTAACAAAAACAAGCACCCTCTCAGATGTCACTAACCTTTTTGTTTCTAGGAAAACTTTCTTTATATGACTTCCCCACAAACTTGCCCCAGAGGGGACAAGTCCATCCTTAAAATTGCACTTTTCTTACAATTTCCACAACTGTCACAAAAAGAGGAAATAGATTCACCTTCAAGTCATTTTATTTTTCTGGAACCTGAACCTTTCTGCAGTAACCAAGGGCTTAGGTGCCACAGCAAACAAAAGCTGTGTTAACTGGCATTTTACTAACCGGAATACTCTATTAACCAGCATTTCCAATATCCCCCCAATACAGATCCTCACTATAGCAACCGGAACAATTGCCGAGTCTATCCGTCACGCGCATCAAGTATTTTTGTTGTTTATATTAGTTAGTGAGGCTGCCAATAGAGAAGCTGCCAGGAGCCCTTCTATTTGATATCTGCATAGGCGGAGAAAGAAAAAAAGAATTGGATGGAGGCGGGGATGAGTGGCACAGGGTGGACTGCTGCTGTGGGCTGGGGCCAGGGTAGCACCAATTCTTCCTGACAGGGGTGGCTGTGCTGCACTCCTGTCTTTCTTGATAGGTATAACTCTCAGATAACTGGAATTTTAGATAACCCTTACCCCTCCCCCCTTGCCCCTCCCCCATTACCCCATTTATGCTGGATAACAAAGATTTTACTGTATGTGTTTTTCCTCCTAAAAAACTCAGTAATGCAACTACATGTTTTCATGGGTGGATCTCATTTACTTAAAAACATAAATAAATAAATAAAAATAAATAAACCTGCTCCAGCCATTTTATGTATGTAGGCCAGTACTCTAGGGTGCTGTCATAAGCCCCAGTTCTTCTAGTAGAAGCAGCCACTTTGGGTTTGCAACAGACTTCAAATACTCACAGCTAAAGTAAACTCTTTACATTGATTTAATGCATGCCCCATTTGTGGAATTCTATCTTTTGCCACTTATGTTTGTCCTAGGCAAGGTGCAATTGATCCCTCACCCACTCCCTCCCCCCCAACCTTTGATTCCTGGTCCACCAAAAGTGTAAAACAAATTGCCTAGCAGTGGTAGCAGCATTTCTGTTCAGGCAGCAATGAGGGAATCTCTTGACTTTCTGGCTTATTATAATCTACTTGAATCCTTCTAAACTCCATTTCACAGGTGTTAATGACCCTCTCTCCTTTATAATGGTATGAGCATTCTACTTATCAAGCTATTCTTTTCTCTTCAATTCTGCTGTCTCTTATTTCTTCCTGGTTAAGGTAGCTTCTATTTCACAGGCCTGTAGACTGTTTTTAACTCTAGCTGACAAGATTAACCCTGGTATGAAAACATTAGCTCAGGTTAACATTAACTCAGGTGTGGAAATAACTTTCAGTAAAGTATTGGATGTGCCATCAAAATGTTCAAGAAGGCTTTATTTTGTTTTATGAATCCGAAATAGATTTACATTTAATTATAATGACTACAGGGCTAAAGAAACAACTTTGTAATTATGTTTGCCTAAGTTGCTCTGTTTTTAATACAAAATCTACGACACAGCAAGTTATTGCACATTCTAATAAAGTTGTATTTGTTTTTGCTTTGATCTTAAATTAAATAATAAAGCCCTAGGTTCTTAGCGTATTAGTAAAGCTTCTAGTTGCTTTTAACCTGAAGAAAACATGCATCGTGTTATATGCAGTGATTCACCACACCATCTGCACCCCTCTTTTTTCAAAATCCTATATCTGATGGTAGTCCCAAGGCCTTCATAAATAAATGACTGTAGCCACAGATGTGGAAAAGAGTGCTGCCAGGCTACCAGGCACAGAATATATTGTGAACATAACATAAAACTAAATGTGCATTGGCATTTGCAGATTCAAAAAAAACCCAAAACCCTTCAGAATCACAAGTACAGATTCAGCATGTTCTTATACTTTTTGCAGCAACAGTTTCGGAGCGTGGGCAAGTTTGTTAATCCAGACTGCCACCATTTATGCTCTACTCCAAGCACTTTCCAGTCTATGAAGCATTATGCCTGCTTTTCCAAATAATCATCTGAATATTTTACCTTAGAAATTTGACCTGTACATGGGTAATGGATAAAGTCACTTCCTTCACAGAGCCTAGACTTTCTTGACATAACTTGAAATTTGGCTTAGTCATGTTTGAAATTTGCCTTAACTGACTTCACAAAATAAATATATATATATTTATATATTTTATATATATATAATGTGTGTGTGTGTATATATATGGCATATTAAAGAGACTTGATGGAAATATGCTTTTAAAAAATACTGCATAATCTGAGAAATGCAGATATTAACAATGTTCCAGTATTCTGTTCTTGGTAAATTTTTAATTTACTTATTTTCCCCAAACTTTTCCAAGCTTTACATATTGAAATACAGCTTTTAAATTGTGTAAGAGACAGGGACTTCTTAGTGCCATATCTTTTACTGGACCAACTGCATAATTGAAATAAAGTTTAAAACGTTTTTGAATAACAGACATTCTTCATTGGGTCTGAGCAGTAAAAGACAGTATGGCATTATTTTATTTTTTTTCCTTAAAGGAGAAATTTCATTTAAAAATATCTTCATGTGATACAAGATTACTCAGTTGAACTTGGCTTACATTGTGCCTTTCACCCATAAAAGATTTTCATCCCTGACACTAGCTCATTCAAGAATAAGTCTGCAGTGTGAACAGTGCCTCCTCGTGGTGTCTCTCAGGGAATGGGCAAGGGAGCTACAGGAGGTGGTGAAACTCCAAAGCATTGACTGCCATGAGGAGTTCATTGATTCAGTGCTGGAGCAGACCTCTAGGACTGTGGAGGAAGATCTGGCAGAGGCAGTGCTAGAGAAGAGAAAGGACATGGACTCCTAGGAGAATGGAAGCTGGAAGCTTGTGACCTCTGGCACCAAGCAGAAATCTTTACCTCCACCTGCAGCAGTTTGTCTGGAGAACAGATATGCAGCCCTGGCAACAGAGAGGGAGGAGCATGTTCCATTGGTGAAGGACAGGCCATGCCTTCCAAGGTGGAACAGATCAAGGCAACCGCCATAAAGAAGAAGCAATGGGTGGTGATGGTTGGAGACTTCCTTCTACAGGGGATGGAGGGAGCCATCTGCTGACCTGACATGTTGTCTCAGGAAGTCTGCTGCTTGCCCAGATCCAAGATCTCACAGAGCAATTATTGAGACTGGGCGCCACACTTCAAGAAGGATGCGGATAACCTGGAGAGGGTCCAGAGAAGGGCAACTCGTATGGTCAAGGGCCTGCAGACCAAGCCCTACGAGGAGAGACTAGAGAAACTGGACCTTTTCAGCCTCCGCAAGAGAAGGTTGAGAGGCGACCTTGTGGCTGCCTTTAAGTTCATTACGGGGGCACAGAAGGGAATTGGTGAGTATTTATTCACCAAGGCACCCCCGGGGGTTACAAGAAACAATGGCCACAAGCTAGCAGAGAGCAGATTTAGATTGGACATTAGGAAGAACTTCTTCACAGTTCGAGTGGCCAAGGTCTGGAACGGGCTCCCAAGGGAGGTGGTGCTCTCCCCTACCCTAGGGGTCTTCAAGAGGAGGTTAGATGAGTATCTAGCTGGGGTCATCTAGACCCAGCACTCTTTCCTGCTTATGCAGGGGGTTGGACTCAATGATCTATTGAGGTCCCTTCCGACCCTAACATCTATGAATCTATGAGACTCATCCAGCCCTCTGACTACTACCCAATGCTGCTCATCCATGTGGGCACCAGTGATGCTGCCAAGGGAGACTCTGAGCAGATCAAAAGTGACTACAGAGCTGTGGGCACAAGGGTAAAGGGGTCTGATGCTCAGGTCATGTTCTCTTCGATCCTTCTGGTTAAGAGAGAGGGCCCAGGCAGGAACAGGTACATCCTGCAGATCAATACCTGGCTCTGGAGATGGTGTCACAAGCAGAGTTTTGGCTTCTTTGACCATGGTATGTTGTTCTAAGAAGGACTGCTGGGAAAAGATGGAATCTACCTGATAAAGAGAGGGAAGAGCATCTTTTCAGACTGGCTTGCTAACCTAGTGAGGAGGGTTTTAAATTATATACACGGAGGGATGGAGATCAAAGCTGTGAGGGAAGTAGAGAAGTGGGAGATGTGGAGGAATAGCAAGCAGGAGGGGGCAACAGAGGGGGTGCTCTTATACTTCCTGAGAAAATGGGGCACTAAACTAGTTACCTCAGGTGCCTGTACACAAATGCACAGAGCCTGGGAAAAGAGCAGGAAGAATTGGAAGTCCTTGTAGTCATGGAACTAAGATGTGATTGAAATAACAGAGACTTGATGGGATAGCTTGCATGACTGGGGCATTGTCATGGATGGGTACAAACTGTTCAGGAAGTTCAGGCAGGGAAGAAGAGAAGGAGTTGCACTTTATGTAAAAGAATGTATGATTGCTGAGAGCTCCAGTATGAAACTGGAGGTAGACCTGTTGAAAGTTTCTGGGTTAACGTGAGAGGGGAGAGCAACAGTATTGTAGTGGGTGTCTGCTATAGACCACCAGACCAAGAGGAAGTGGTTGATGGGGCTCCCTTCATACAGCTGGCAGAAGTTTCCCCATCACAAGCCCTGGTTCTCATGGGGGACTTCAGTCACCCTAACATCTGCTGGGAGGGCAATGCAGAAGTGTACAGATAATCCAGGAAGTTTTTGGAGAGTGTTAGGACAACTTCCTGGTGCAAATGCTGGGGCAGCCAAGTAGGGGCCGTGTTCATCTTGATCTCACAAACATGGAAGAATTGGTGCAGAATGTTGTAGTGGATGGCAAGTTGGGCAGCAGTGACCATTCAGGATCCTGAGAAAAGGAAGGATGGAGAGTAGCAGAATAAGGACCCAGGACTTCAGAAAAGCAGACTTTGACTCACTCAGGGAACTCATGCGCAGGATCCCCTGGGAAGCCAGTCTGAGCGGGAAAGGAGTCAAGGAGACCGCTCTGTACTTTAAAGATGTCTTACTGAGAGTGCAGAAGCAAACCATCCCAATGTTCAGGAAGATTAGCAAGTATGGCAGAAGACCAGCTTGACTTAGCAGAGAACTCTTTAGTGAACTAAATCACAAAAAATGAAGCTTATAAGAAGTAGAAACTTGGATAAATAAATAGGGAGGAGTGTAAGAGCATTGCTCGGGCATGCAGGGATGAAGTCAGGGAAGCCAGAGTGCAACTGGAGTTGCAGCTAGCAAGGGACATGAAGGGTAACAAGAAGGGTTTCTACAAGTATGTTGGTAAGAGGAGGATCAGGGAAAGTGTGGGTCCCTTACTGAATGGGGGAGGCAACCTGGTGACAGAGGATGCAGAAAAGACTTCACAGGCAAGTTCAGTTCCCGGACTACTGCACCAAACAGCACTTTGGGGAGGAGGTGAGCAGCCAGCAGTAGTGAAAGTACAGGTTATAGACTAGTTAGGAAAGTTAGACATATACATGTTCATGGGGCCAGATGGGATGCACCTGAAGGTGGGGAGAAATTTGGCTGATAAGATTTCAGAGCCAATGGCCATCATCTTTGAAAACTCGTAGCGATCAGGAGAGGTACTGGATGATTGGAAATGGGCAAACATAGTGCCCATATTTAAGAAAGGAGGATCCAGGGAACTACAGACCAGTCAGCCTCATCTTAATCCCTGGAAAAACTGTGGAACAGATCCTCAAGGAATTCATTTCTAAGCACTTGGAGGAGAAGGTGATTAGGAACAGTCAGCTTGGATTCACCAAGGACAAGTCATGTCTGACCAACCTGATTGTCTTCTATGACACAGTGGCTGGCTCTGTGGATGTGAGACCAAAGAATATGATGCATCTTGATTAAGCTAGGCTTTTCATACAATCTCCTACAACATTCTCATAGGCAAGATAAGGAAGTATGGGCTGGATGAATGCACTGTAAGGTGGATAGAAAACTGGCGGGAACATCAGGCTCAGAGCATAGTAATCAATGGCTAAATGTCTAGTTGGCAGCCAGTATCAAGTGGAGTGCCCCAGGGGTCGGTCCTGGGGCCAGTTTTGTTCAGTGTCTTCATCAGTGACTTGGAAGATGGCATGGAACGCACCCTCAGCAAGTTTGCAGATGACATCAAGCTGGGGGGAGTAATAGATATGCTGGAGGGTAGGGCTAGGATTCAGAGTGACTTGGACAAATTGGATGATTGAGCCAAAAGAAATCTCATGAAGTTGAACAAGGACGAGTTCAAATTCCTGCACTTAGGACGGAATAATCCCATGCACCAGTACAGGCCGAGTGGCTGGGCAGCAGCTTTGCAGAAAGGGACTTGGGTGTTACAGTGGACAATAAGCTGAATATGAGTTAATAGTGTGTCCTTGTTGCCAAGAAGGCTAATGGCATACTGGGCTGCACTGGTAGGTGTGTTGCCAGCAGGTCAAGGGAAGTGATTATTCCCCTTTCTTCAGCACTGGTGAAGCCACATCTAGGGTACTGTGTTCAGTTTTGGGTCCCCCGCTACAGAAAGAATGTGAACTTATTGGAGAGAGTCCAGTGCAGGACAACAAAGATGATGAGGGGCCTGGGGCACGTGACTTCTGAAGAGAAGCTGAGGGAACTGGGCTTATTTAGTCTAGAGAAGAGGAGATGGAGAGGGAATTTAATATCAGCCTTCAACTACCTGAAAGGGGTTCAAAAGACACTGGTCTAAGTGGTGGCAGATGATTGATAGGACAAGGAGCAACAATCTCCAGTTGTGGCAAGGGAACTTTTGTTTAGATATTAGGAAAAAAATTCTCACTAGGAGGTTACTAAAACACGGGAAAGGTTATTCAGAAAGGTGGTGGAATCTCCATCCATCCTTGGAGGTTTTCAAGACCCATCTATTCAAAGCTTTGGCTGTGATGATCTTGTTGGGAATGGTCCTGTTTTGAGCAGGATTTGCACTAGATATCCTGAGGTCACTTCTAACCCTAATTTTCTATGATTCTATGAAATCTCATGCTGTTATATTCAGGTAACAGTGCAGGCAACTATTATGGCATCTGAAATATGTGATCATGTTTAAATTTTCATGTGGGCTATTCCTGAAGCTAATTGAACTGCCTTCAGGACTAAAATATAATCACACAGGCCTTGTTTCCAATTACTGTGTTTCTATTTTATTTCCATGTTTTAACAGAAAGAAAGGAAAGCACACAATCTACATTTAATGTGTGTTACTGAACCATGACAACTATTACTCCAGAGAGCATAAACTTATTCAGTGTTTAGAGAAATTAAAATATAAATATATTCTATCATGACTATTTTTGATTATCCTAGCAAGGGAATGCATATGCTTGCCATCTCTAGTCCAATAATACTTAATATTGAATACATTTTCCAATAGCAGATGTATACAGAAATTTTAACATTATTTTAGAGAAATTTACATGCACTGGATACTGACATCAATCAATAAGGGATTTGCTAACAGGAACCTTTGACTCCCATTGCTCTGGTGAAACTGGGTGCATGAATAGTAAAATCTTGAAACAGGAAAGGGACCTGCCCCCAAAATGTTCAGCAGCTTTCATAACTGCTTTCTACAATCATTTTTCTTGATCTCTGGCACATTAAGCTATGATGTGAACAAGAATACAATCAATGATTTATTTTCTAACATTAAAAACACCTGTCTAAAACCCTAGGCCTTTAATAGTCTTCTTAAACTATGTAAATATTCAGTGTTTTCACTGTCAAAAAAATTACTTCTCAATCCACTTCATATTTCGGCAGTGTGACGAAGCCATCAGAAAAGCCAATGGCACTTTTTCGTGCATCAGCAGATGCATGACGAATAGATCCAAGGAGGTGATACTTCCCCTCTATCGGGTGCTGGTCAGACCGCAGTTGGAATACTGCGTGCAATTCTGGGCACCGCACTTCAAGAGGGATGCGGATAACCTGGAGAGGGTCCAGAGAAGGGCCACTCGTATGGTTAAGGGTTTGCAGACCAAGACCTATGAGGAGAGACTAGAGAACCTGGACCGTTTCAGCCTCCGCAAGAGAAGGTTGAGAGGCGACCTTGTGGCTGCCTATAAGTTCATCATGGGGGCACAGAAGGGAATTGGTGAGGCTTTATTCACCAAGGCGCCCCCAGGGGTTACAAGAAATAATGGCCACAAGCTAGCAGAGAGCAGATTTAGACTGGACATTAGGAAGAACTTCTTCACAGTTCGAGTGGCCAAGGTCTGGAACGGGCTCCCAAGGGAGGTGGTGCTCTCCCCTACCCTGGGGGTCTTCAAGAGGAGGTTAGATAAGCATTTAGCTGGGGTCATCTAGACCCAGCACTCTTTCCTGCCTATGCAGGGGGTTGGACTCGATGATCTATTGAGGTCCCTTCCGACCCTAACATCTATGAATCTATGAATATTTGGATATACCTACATTTGGAGACACTTCAAAAGGATAACATTCCAAAAGGGCAGTAGCTATCATGTTGCAGTTGTTATGTACAGAGAAGACGGGACAGGAACTTAGGAGCAATACAGGCCAGGTTTCAGATAAGAATAGAGTTGAAACATTTATGCTACATCTGTGTCAATCCCAGCTTCTCCACACCTAATAATTACAACAGTTGGTGCCATTCTGAAAAAAGCTCCAAAGGTATGTATCCATACCCTTAATCAACCATTAGTATCTACAAGAAAAGTTCTTTGAGATCAACTTTCCCTTCTTTTTTGCAGATAGGAAGCAAAAATGTGGAACTGAGGCCACTTCACTTAGCTAATCAAGTTGTAAGCTTAAAACCTTTACCTTGAGAATTCTACCTACACTAAAATCATAAAAACAGTAACGAAGGAGCTGGTTAGGAATTGTTCAACCTAACACCCTTTCTGTTGCAAATCTACTTCATCAAGTCCTGAACTTCTTTTTTCTCATAGATATTCAGCTTCTGGTATGCTCCTGGTACCCATATCTAAAGTCTTTTAGTCATTAGTGTGCTTGGGTGTTTGCACATGCCACAGGGATTTAATTCAGTTTAGTTCTCCCTAAACTGAAAAGGTGGGTTTTTAAAACCCACCATTTCCACCGTTTCAATTTAAGAAGAATTAAACTGAACTAAACTCCTGTGGCATGTACACAAGGGTGGGGGCCTGATCCTTACCTGCTTCTCCGGGGGTGGGGGAGGGGGGGAAGTCTGCTGGCAGTCCAAGTGGTCTTTGAGCTGCAGGGGGTGGGGGGGAGGGCTGGTGCTTCCCTCCAAGGCGGTGGCACCCCCTAGGCGGCACCGGCACCCTGCCTGGGCAGTCCCGGAAGCCACCTCCACAGAGGGAAGCACTGGCCCCCAAACAGCTGCAGAGGAGAGCACCAGGTACCTGCACAGCTCAGGCAGGCTCTGGGAGAGGAAATAAAATGATCAAGCTCCTCGCAGATATTTTTTCTCCTTCAGTTGAGCCTGCCTGCCTGCATGGGTGTGCTGGCAATGGGAGAAGGCAGCAGGGATGGTGCACAGGGTGTGGGAAGCCTGCCAAGCCCCGAGCTTGTTGGTTTCCAGAGCCCTGTGCACTGTTGCACTTTGTTAGGTAGCAAACTAGGGCTGCTTTTGCACACCACAGGAGTTTACTTCAGTTTAATTCTCCCTAAATTGAAGTGGTAGGTTTTTAAAAACACCTTTTCAAATTTAACTGAAGTAAACCCATGGCATGTACACAAGGGTCGGATTCGATCCCTACCTGCCTCTTTGGCAGTGGCGGAGGGGAGGGCAAGCTGCCGATGGGCTGAATGATTCCTGAGCTGAAGGAGGGGTCAGTGCCTCCCTCCTCAGTGGCAGCGATGTCCCCCCAGGTGGCACCCACCCACAAGCACCAAAAAAAAAGATCAGGTTTGCTGCTTTTGTTTTTCTTCAGTGGAGCCTGCCTGCCTGGGCTTCCTGCACGGGCTTTCTGCACAGCCTCTGAGCTGCATGGGGCCCAGTGCTTCCCTCTGCAGCTGTAAGGTAGAAAAAGCAAGAAAAGCAGTTCCTCTCCTGAAGATAGCATTGTTGTTGCCAGTTTTACTTTATTTGCAAGCAGCATTCTTCCCATCATTATTTCTGAAAAAAAAAGATTCCTTTCCTTTATTTGACAGAGGCCACATTTTTAGAGGCTGCACCATTGGGAGTGGCAAGAAATATCACTTACACAGGCAGCGCAATAATTGTGTTCAGTAGAATAACCAAAAGATGGTGGGGGATGACTGGGACATCAGGCTTAGGTAGTGACTCAGTGGGGAGCACAAAATAGCAGCTGCTGTGCTGCCAGCTTGGCCTGCCCATTGTTGGTCCGGCTGCAGTTGCTACCCTGTGCGTGATTGCCCACTAGGGTGCAGAACTGCTCAGTTAGATGTCTGACTGTAGTATAATGCGTTTGCTCAAATTATGTTATGTAGTTTCAGACTTTAACAAAGTCACAAATAATAATAATCTTTCAGTGTGTATGGTCAGTGGCATGTAGTAAAATTCCATGTAAATATCTAGGTGTCAAACCTACAAATACATATTCAGTTTTATTAAATTCCACTGAACAATTCTAGTGCTGCATAACACTGAAGATGAGTCCCAGTTCTGCAGATTTAGGGCCCAATTCCTCAGTTTTTTACCCTTGGTATAGTAGTTTGCATCTCAAAAAATGACTGTAAACTACTATTATTCCAATATGACATGATGTAAGCTTTAGCCTGTTACACCCATTTTGCATAGATTTACTTGTACAGATTACTTGCAAGTGCAAAGTAGTGGAGAATCAGTGTCTTACAAGCCAAATATTAGATTTTCCACTGTTTTCTTAAGGTACAAAATTCATATGTCATTAACTGATTAACTGATCAGTTAATTGATTTTCCAAGTCAAGGCAAAGAAGTTAGATCTAGTCCACTTGAGCTTCAGTGCAGAAGTTGATAGTATTCTCCATAACAGATTAATTTGGAGAAAGTGAGGATTTGGGTAAGTATTATAAAATGGATAAGGAACTAACTCAATGGGAGACAGCAGTAGGTTGTACTGAAAGGGTCACTAATGAGTTGCAGAAGTTTTCTGGAGGAATTCCTTAAGTTTTATGACCTTGGGACAGAAAGTTGAAGAGTGATGCCGGAATATGCACATGATAGCAAGTTAACAGGCATTATAAATCCGGGAAAGGACTGGAACATCAAAAAGGCACTGGATGACCTCAAAAATTGGTGTTAAAGTACAAGGTCATGTATTCAGGGCTTAACAACAAGAATCTTTGTTCTTAGCTATTAGTTGATCACAGGTTGCTTAGAAAGATACCAAAGTTATCCAACCTTTACAGTAAGGCACTGAAAATACATTTTCAGGAATATCATATATGAGTCTGGCCATCTAAAAATGAATTCAAACAAGATTAGTTGTAGAATGGCTATTAGAGTGATCTAAGGAAAAGAGAGCATATTCTTTTTAAAAGGTTGCCTGATTTAACTAAGTGAAAAGGTGGCTGAGAGAGAATATATCAATGGAAATAACAGAGAAGGAAGAGACATTTAAAACTAAGGGACAATGTGTCACATCAAGATATGGGTGGCCAGGTCTAAGGGTACTTGGGGATCACGGCTTAAGCAAAGGACAGTCAGTTTCATTATACCTGGGGGAACATAAGATCCTACCTCAGATAAACATGACCCCATCTTGGCTTGGTGTGGTCATTGCACAAAGAGGTTCTGCTCTTGGTGTACTTTCTCCAGGGTGGTGGCAAAGAGCAGGGTCAGCAGGTCCACTGTTCCTGTGCAGTTGCGGCCAGGGTTCAGGCGGCTTGTGGTGCTCGTGGCCCCATCTTACCAAGTGCCTGAATGCACTACCTTTAGCAGGACAGTGGTGCCCTCCCTGTATCAGGCATGCAGGCAGCACTTGAGGGAGAAGCTGCACAAGGCAAGACCACAGGCAGCTTAGTACTTCACCTAGGACATCTGGAGCAGCCAGGGTGGAGATCACAACTACCTCTCCCTCACAGGGCACTGGTGCGATCAGTCAGGCCATTGGTGGGCTCTTCTTCAAGCCAAGGTGGTGGAGGAATCCTACACAGCAATTGAGATCATGGGGGCCATGAAATGCATGGTGCAGGGGTGGCTCATTGGGCAGGCTGAGCTCACCCGCGGGTTCATGGTCACCGACAATGAGGTGAATATGGTCAAGGACGTCCATGATGCCAACTTTGTTGGCATTTGCTGTGTGGCACACAAGCTGCACCTCATAGTCAGGGATGCCTTGGAGGGGGACAGGGCTGCCTGTGATGGTGCTGTCACTGCTACCCAGCTGATTTCAAAATGCAGGAAGGTAGTGTGCTACTTCCACCGCATCATCAAAGGGGCAAGATGCTGTGAGAGAAACAGGCAGATCTGAGCATCCCACAGCACAAAATCATACAGGATGTGGAAACTTGGTGGAACTCCACATACCTGATCCTGGAACATGGAAGAGGGGGATCCATTTCCATGGAAGAGGGGGATCCATTTCCCCGTACCAACACTCCCAGCACCAGCCAGTCTCCTCCACGCCAGCTGCTGCCAATGTGGGCCAAGGGCATGGCTTCAATGTTGGGGTCCAGATGCACCAGACCCCAGCCTCAGGCAGGAAGTTCCAAGGCTTTGGTGGCTACCTATCTTGCTGAGGATGTGGAGTGCTGGACTGTGACCACTTGGTCTATTGGGCAACCTACAGCCAGATGTGACAGGATCTGGCTCCCGTTACCCAGGAACACCTGTCCTGTCCACCGAACAGTGTTCCAAGTGAGAGGGTGTTCAGCATTTCTGGGGATGTTGTGACACCCCACTGCACCTCCTTGGACGTTGGTTTGGTGGAGCAGCTGGTGCTCCTTAAGGTGAACCTCCTGCTGCTGGGGTTCCCCAAGCCCCACCTTCAGACAGACTGAGTGCCACCTACCTCACTCTGTCCGCACCTATTTCTGTTTTGTTTTTGTTTTTTTTAAACCAGTTAATGCCCCACTGTCTGAGCTGGAGGCAGCACTCACTGAATCACCAGCCAGCAGGGGAAGAACATGTCTCTGCTGAGCTCCCATGCCAGGATGATCTTGGAGGTATGGGCTGGGGCTATGGGAAAGGAGGAGTTCCTAGGTCCTGGGCAAGACCACTAAAACTGCACCCTGCCAGGGTTGGAAGGCCTGGTGGTACTGTCGGCAGTGCGGCAGGCACAGGAAATGCCAGGACTGAGGATCTCCCTGGTGAAAGGTGGGTAGGAGGCACCTCATAACCTCCAGTCACCACAACCATGCACAGTCCTGGCTGTGGAAAGCCCAGACCCCTAAGGTCTTTGAGAGGCCTGAGGCTTGTTGGTTGCAGTGGAATTGTGAGGCTCCAAGTGAGCTCAGTTTAGCTGCCTGGGATGCTATCTGCGAGGCATGGGCTTTCGGGTTTAAAACCATTCGTCAGGCTGAGGACACATTTAGTTGATGTGTGTGTGCTGTTCCTGGTTGGAAGGAATAGTAAAGAAGCCAGAGGCTGGCATGAATTCAGGCAAGAGAGCCAGTCAGTTGAAATGGAAATGGAGGCACCAGGGGGTGAGAGACAGGCTGGGGTAGGGGAAAGGGGGATGTAGTAGGTAAAAGTGGAGAGTTACCTGGGGAGTCAGGCATCAGACAGGATGTAGCGTGTCATAAATCCAATGTCTATATTGAGTCCATGGGTTTCTGTATCTAGGAGATAGATGAAGTGAAGTTTATAGGCCCATCTGTGAAAAGAAACTATATGGCACACTGTTGGCCCATGCTGTCCTTCATGCCCTTGGTATGGGGCACAAGAGGCCTTTGTACATGCCTCAAAATTGGCCTTTAAAGAGGCTTAAATTCCCTTTGGCACTGCCTTAATAGCACTGCTGTTCGCACACTCAGCAGTGTATTCTGCTTTAATGGCATTGCTGTTTGCACACTCAGTGGCATATTTTGCTTTAATGGCGTTGCTGTTTGCACACTTGGTGGCATATTCCGCTTTAAATGACTTTGAAATATAGCAAGATAAAACACCTTAGAGGTGTTTTAGGACCGTTGTACACACCACAAAATTGGCCTTTAAAGCAGCTTAAATCTCCTTTTGCACCGCTTTAATGGCACAGCTGTTTACACTGTCGGCAATGTATTGTGTATTAATAGCGCTGCTGTTTACACAGTCGGCAGCATATTCTGTGTTAAATGACTTAGGGACGTAGCAAAATGAAACATGTCTGATTATTATTTGTGACTTTGCTAAAGTCTGAAACTACATAACATAATTTGAACAAACGCATTATACTACAGTCAGACATCTAACTGAGCGGTTCTGCACCCTAGTGGGCAATCACACACAGGGTAGCAACTGCAGCCGGACTAACAATGGGCAGGCCAAGCCGGCAGCACAGCAGCTGTTCTTTCGTGCTCCCCACCAAGTCACTACTTGAGCCTGATGTCCCAGTCATCCCCCACCATCTTTTGGTTATTCTACTGAACACAATTATTGCGCTGCCTGTGTAAGTGATATTTCTTGCCACTCCCAATGGTGCAACCCTCTAAAAATGTGGCCTCTGTCAAATAAAGGAAAGGAATCTTTTTTTTCAGAAATAATGATGGGAAGAATGCTGCTTGCAAATAAAGTAAAACTGGCAACAACAATGCTATCTTCAGGAAGGGAACTGCTTTTCTCGCTTTTTCCAGTAATAAAAGTATGTAGTTCTATTTACTGAGGTCATGTCTGCATGATTATTCCCAGGACTGGCCTTGACTGTGCTACCCCATGAATAAATAGATGACAAGGCCACATAACAATATTAAGTTAAAAATAAATAGGTTAAATTTTGTTATATATTGTGCATGCAGATGTAGAGAGAGCCCAATGTGTATGTGGCACAGGAGGATGCATATCAGTGGAATTCGAGGAGTGGGATTGCAGTTAATAACAATGTCTTTTTAAAATTAAATAGTTCTTCAAGCATAGAATATTATTTAAAAAATATATAATGCTGCTATAAACACTTAGGTTATGAAATATCAGTCATAATCAGAGAATATCAGCAATAAAAATAAAAATGTGACAACATACTTCAGATCTTATTCTGTGAATTGGTGTTAAGGTGGTTTGAACTGCTACTATGTATATAGAGAGAAAAAAACATTCACAGTAATCTACTCATAAGTAAAAGTTAACACTTTTTTTTTCATAAGGTAACGTCATTTATTGTTCACACACTTGCAAAAAATAAATTTTAATTGTTTTAATAGAATAGGGAAAATTAAAAGTATATCAGTAAAATTGACCCCTTGTGATCTAAGTGTTTTACATGAACAGCAGGATTTATTTTTTTCTATAGTCCTCTGATAACAGGACAGTGTTATGAAACAATGATGATAATGTTCTCTCTTCAAAACAGAATGTTTCTGTGATTCTCCACTCTTTCTTTTGTGTACATATTATAATATTTTAAAAATTGGCCATTGTGGGATCTATATATGTTTATATTTAAAAAGTGCCACAACACTGGTTTTTAAATAGAAACTGGCCATTCTTGACCTGATAAAATTAAGTTCACTGCTATATTTAAATGCATGGTTATCTACAAAGTCTCTTCTTTCTTCTGTGTCTGCATTTTGCCTATTAGATCTAAAGATGTTCATTTATTTTTTTAATTGTAATTTAATTTGAATTATTAATGAGTAGTTCATATTGCATTAGTATACTGTAGCATCTATTTTAAACATAATGAAGTCTTATTCTTTAACTCCATAGAAGCATTTTAATAAGAAATAGGGTTATTTACCACTTATCGTGTATACTTCGGCCTTGTTCCTATGAATTTTAAATGCATGTATCACTTCATCCAGATGAAAAGTCATAACAATTGTAATGAGATTGTATGTTTATGTCATAAAATCACAGAAATGTTTCTCCAGTAATTTAGTATAGAAGTGGGACTGTAATGGGATGGATCAGAGTCCATAGCACACAGTACTTTATTTTTTAAATTGTAATATATTTGGGCTGCTTTTTTCTTGGCAAATAACAGATGTCACAACAGAAAGGTTTATAATTAGAGGAGAAAGACTACTCTCTTCTATTCAAAATAAGTCTTTTGATCCTTGTTATCAGTCATAACAATAATAGATTGAAACAGTGTTTTGTGCCTCTTTCAGACATCTTTATTCCCTTATCTATCTATAGATTAGTTTGGGCCCCTGTTTGAATTGGTAATTCCAGTTACAGCTTCATAACTAGCAATGTGGAAAATATTAGTATCACAAACCCATCCATTGGGGGGGGGGGGCGGCCTCAGTGCCCTGAGATTCTCCCCACTATACTGTCACTGGTCCTAAGGGACAAACTAACATTGCCCTGGGATAGCTCCCTACCCCAAAAAGGCTCAGCTCCATTGCCATTATACCAGATCCTGCAGTTGTTGTGAGGGCATCTCTGCCAGTCCCAGGTAGCTACCATGTTGGAGTATGAAAAAATATTATAAGTATCCCTTTCCATGAAAAATGTAAGCCTGGAGTATCACTTGCCGAGTTGTTACTCTTTCCCTAGGCAATTAGTAAGAAGACAAACAAACAAAATAATTTATCATTCAGGACAAAAAAATGCACCAGCCAAACCGATGATAGCTTTGGAGACAGAAAAGCAAAACAAGTGAATTTTCGTACCCTCTCATCTGGCTACAGCTTAGACCTCCTGAGAGGTCTACCACTATCTCCAGAATTCAGCTTTCCTGCTAATTATGCCAGAGCTGGCTGCTGGGGTTATTTATCCCCAGAGCCTCAGGTTCAGAGAGAGATTCTATCTTCGCTAATCTTTAAAAAAGCCTCCAAGGCTAGTCCTCCCCCGCTTCCCTCTCTTCCCCTCCCCTACTATCAGCCAGAACCTTCCACTATTTTCTGGTGTTCCTGGCTACCTGGCATTCCTCTGGCCGGATGGGGCATTCCTCTCAGATGCCTTTGCTCTGTAGTAGTGGTTTTCAACTTGTGGTCCACAGACCCCTGGGGATCTTCAGATGATGTCTAAGGGGTTTTGGAAGATAACTGATCAATCAAAATATATGAATACTCACACTTATAATTCAAAGGGGTCTGTACTTCCGTTCAGAATTTCTAAAGGGGTCTACACATCCATTCAAAATTTTTTTGGTAATCATAAATGAAAAATGTTGAAACCCACTGTCCTGTAGGAGCTGATTTCTCCATTACAGGCAGACAGTGCCTCAGGGCCCAACCCCTTCTGATTGTCTCGGAGTTACAATTCTTCTCATCCTAGACTCACAAGAGCAAGATTGCTTTAGCAGCTCCACCCACTCCCTTTCCTTGACTAGACAGTATCCAAAACCATGAAGATATAGACAGAGAATGTACATAAGGGATACAGTAATAACAGTAACATAAATGGATACAGCATAACATTGGCTTTCCATATGGCAGATCACATATGCCATTTTAGTACAGTAAAACATAAGAAAACCTTCATGACTTACTGCAGACCTCCAAAATGTAATCAGGTTTGTGGCAATTACAAAGGTTCTTTTCAAGCTGTTCCTAAGAACAAATGATAGTTATTAAGAATCAATTTAGTTTTTGTATTTTAACTTCATCTTAAGCTGAAAAATGTTCATATCACATTATTTTATTTTATATTCCATTTTATGCTAATTATGCTCTTTGCTGGTTTGTCACGGACCTGTGGAATACAAATTGGCCTGTGTCAAATCCTATTGTAAACTAATAAAATAAATGCAGTCATTTTATCTCATTAAAAAATGATCTATTTATTTTATACTTTAGGAGGGGCAATATCACACAGATATTTGAAGTTCTTAATCAGATCTGAGCTCCACTATATATTTGAACATATCTAATATAATTGGTTTTCAAAAGCAGTAGGTAACTGTCCACTGAGTAACAATAATTTTATTATATCTTAAGGACTATGCATTCTGACATACCACCACTAACCAAAATACAGGCAGTTTTAAATCAAGCCATTTTTGTGTCCTCAACCATCAGTGTATTTTCTCCAACTGTGAATAACTCTTGGTCCGGATATCTGTGGTGTTCTTGAAGAACTTTAAAAAGAACAAGAAAACAAAGTGAAATCTAAGATGGGGTGAAATTCTGACCTTTCTCAAGGTTTTGCCTTTGATTTCTACAGGACCAGGATTTCATCTTTGTTTTATAACAATATTTTACTTTTGAAGTGCAAATAAGTATCTCACACAGTAATGTGACAAACTGGTTTCAGTCTCTGGGTGTATGTAAATATTCAGATCTACCAGTGGAAACAGCATTTTGGTTTCCACCATCAGATCCCCTACTGCTAATGCACTCTACAAGCATTCGGTGTTTATGGCAAGAGCTGCACACACAGCCTGTACTGGTAACAAGCTATGGCCAGGGGTCTCCTGTGCATACATCCTAGCTTACTCTGTGGACTCCCTGGGCTGCTGAAGATTGCCAAGAGTAGCTGAGTACACAGGGCAACCCTGACTGGCTGGCAGCTTCAGGAGAACATTCCCAACCCCCTTCCCCACCCCAGAAACTTCTACTCACAGTAACCCCTCCCTCCCTGCTCAGAGGCCTCCAGAGAAGAGACTTGGAGCAAATCAGCTCTCTCATTAAATACAAATGCATCAATTTCTTATCTTGCATGCTGTCATGGATCTTTACCCTTCAAACAGATGTTGATGGATCCAGGAACTGTGATCCTCTTGCTGACCTGTGTGCATCTCATCAAAGATTTGAGGACATTTTGCATGCCCATCTGCAGTTAAACCGGGAGATGCTTATGTTGGCATGCACCCTTCTGCTCAGGAGCCCAATTTATCATGTACAGCCACTTACCAGACTATACAGCTGACAACTTCCATGACGTCCCCCTGATAAAGATGGCGCCGTTTATTGGAAAGTACTCAGGGAACACTTCCATACTGTCTACCAATGCTTTGGAGTCTGCAAATGCAAGCAGTGACTGGTGGGAGTAAGTGGATGATCTTGTGCACCTGGAGTGATGAGCAGTGGTTGCGGAACTTTCACATGTGCTGGGACACCTTCATGGACATTGTCACCGAGCTAGCCCCTCCACATAGTGGCAGAACATTGGCATAAGGAGACTCCAGAGGAGCATGTTGCCACTGCCATGTGGAAGCTCACCACCCCCAAGATCCTGTGCTTCATTACCAACCAGTTTTGCTTGGGCAAGTCCCTAGTCAGAGTGGCAGTCTAGGAAGTGTGCTGAATCATGCAGGATGTGCTGGCAAACTACGTCATCCACCTTGGGAACCCACACAAGGTCATCTTTAGCTTCCTCTGGATGGGCTTCCCCAACCGGAAAGGGGACATGGATGAAACCCACGTCCCTATCCTCTTTTCCCTCAAAGCTGTTTTGAGTTCATAAACTGGAAGGGATTCTTCTCTGTTATGCTGCAGAGTATTGTTGACCACTAT
This sequence comes from Alligator mississippiensis, assembly GCF_030867095.1. Classification (NCBI taxonomy): domain Eukaryota; kingdom Metazoa; phylum Chordata; order Crocodylia; family Alligatoridae; genus Alligator; species Alligator mississippiensis. The sequence goes on from NC_081825.1 coordinate 64,201,902, forward strand.
GGCATTTTCACCCTCATCTTTGCCAGCTGGATGAGTGTTGCTCATGATGCCAGGGTCTTCTGTAACACCAGCATCCCTAAATAGGTGGAGAACAGACGATATACCCCCAGGACTGTCAGCATCAAGGTTAGCAGAGTCTTTGTTCTGCCTATCATCACTGAGGACCTGGCCTGCTCTCTTCTCCCCTGGCTGAAGCAGTCCTACATGGGAACCTGCACCACAGGAAGGAGTACTTAAAACACTGCCTCAGCAGGAGCCACGTGCCTGTCAAGTGTTCCGGCCACTGCTAGGTGCAGTGGAGGGCTCTGGGTATATCCCTTGACATGTCTTCTCTGTCTGCTTCCTCCCCATGTGTGAGGCTGGGGGGTAGGGGTTGGGAGGAGGGGAGTCTTCCACAAGGCCTGGGTGGAGAAAGCATTTAATGTGGAAAAGCACAGCACTCAGGGGCGAGTCAGGATGCACCTTTGTCTGGGTATCAGCACCCAAGGCATGCAAACTGGCAGGAGCTGGAGTCAGGGAAGCACTGGCACATTATCCCCTGGCACACTGGAGTATGAGGGAGCAGCCAGATGCACAAAAGGAAGAGGGCAGAAGAGCTTGGGGGCATGAAAGCCCTGGCTGGCTGGATGCCAGTTTCGGGCAATGTGCTTGTGCACTGAGGAACTTCTGTCCCAGTTCCCCAAATTCAGTGTTTGTGAAACTGTTGTTATCCTTGGAATATCACATGGTGGTGGAAGCCTTGGCCAGCTAGACACCAGTGTTGCACAGGGGAAGTACCCAAATGCCAAGGAATATAACGCAGGAAAGTAATTTGCCTCCACTTGCCTACTTTTTGTTAGTAAAATAGAACTATTCTTAATTAGATTAGTTGAACATTAAACTTTTAAAAAACAGCCCCTCTTTCATTATACAAAACTATAAAACAGGGGCAGGAGGCAGGGCCATCTCCCCTATGGGTCTCAGGCATGGCAAGGGGTAGATGTTAGGGCCTTGGGTCACAGACTCCAGCTTGTGTGATGTTCTTGCACAATAGTACAGTGGGCTTGCTAGGGCTGTCCTGGTACCACTTTGGGGGCCTGCAGACCTACAGGGACTGCCAGTACTGTTGGGTGGATGGTTGTACTGAGGAAGACTATGGTGTTGGGGGTGGAGATGCTTTCCCAGGAACATCAGGCACCATGGTCCCAATCATACCACTCTTCTCCAGACCCTTGGAGTGGGCAGGGCCAGTTGCCCCTTCTTCCACCAGCTGCTGCTTCCAAGTATCTCCATCTACATGTTTCCTCTCTCTTTTCTTCCTCCCACTCCGTGTACTACCATTCAAGGTGTTAGAGAGACCAAATACCTTCCCTTCCCTCTCCCCGCGCCCCTCCAACTCCTGCAATGCGAAGTGAAAGACTTCTGTTTCCCATCCGAACCCCCAAGGGGGAAAAGTGCTCAGGCTGGGAACCACCATGATGACTGGGACTGGGCGGATGCCTCTCATAGCACATAGGCAGTGGGGTCTGTAGTGTCTCCCAGAGAGCGAGCATCAGTGCTCCTTCAAGCTCTATTAAGTCACCCAAAGGCTACCCAGGACACTGTCCATGAACTCCCTCTTCTGCTGCTGGGACTTGATCAGGTCCGCCAAGGTGCAGATAGTTTCCTCAAGACACCTTAGCTGCTTACAGATGTGAAAAAAACCTCAGTGCTTTACTTTTAGCTTGGCACACCACTGCACTAAACGCAGTGCATGCCTAGAAGTGGCATGACGTTAGTTTGACCCAGCTTACCCAAAGTCTGTATAGATCATGTGCTTCAGCATGGCTTTTTGGTGCTTTTATCTAATAGCTGATTCAATCAGCTATTAGAGAGAAGCACCAAACAGCCCTGTTAGAGTGCAGTCACTACAGAGACTTGGGCAAGCTGTGTCAAACTAACGGGATGCCTCTTCAGGTAATATGCTGTTTTTATTTTATTTTTTTTCCATATCTGTCAGCAGCCCATGTGGCAATCTCCACTGCCAATACCTTGTGCCTTGGCAGACCTTGAGTAGGCATCCACCGCACTCAGTATCCATCCTCTGCAACTCCTTTCTCTCTGCATGCCAGTTTTGCAGCTCATGAAACCAAGAGTTGGCTATGCATGCTTGGCACTCGCATGCAACTACCAGCACTTCAAGCATCTTCTCCTTGTTGTGCTGTCATCTCCCTTTGATATCTTTCATCCTCCCCACTGCTGTGCTGTGGCTAGTCCTTGAGCCTCTGTCTCTGCCTTCCTGCTCTCTCCTCCCTTATGCAAGTGTTGTTCCAGAAAAGAGACAGGAAACACCACAGCTTTGTAAAATGTATCAAGCTTTTCTAATTGCATGGGGTATAACTGCAGAGGTTTTGCCCGCTCTCACCTTCTCTCAGCCAGACACTCCCATAGCAACAGAAGCTGGAAATGGTAAGTTCCCCGTCACCTGTGTCATGCTTAGAGGCCAGAAACTGTGCTGTGTTCCCCCCACCCAGCATTTCTGGAATCACTTTCCTAAGGGGATTGTGCTCTGACTAAACAGCAGGCTACACTGCCTTGCAGGAAGGCTGCCTAGCAAAGAGAAGAACTTTATAAGGACCTTATAGCGTCATTGAAAGGTAGGGCTGGAAAGTATCTCCAAAGGCCATATCAGAGCAGTCAGCATGGATTCATCAAGGGCAAATCATACCTGACTAACCTGAGTGCCTTCTATGATGGCTCTGTGGATGCAGGAAGACCAGTGGATGTGGTATACCTTGATTTTAGCAAGACTTTTGACACGGTCTCCCACAACATTCTCACAGGCAAGCTAAGGATGTAAGGTGGACAGAAGAGTGGCTGGAACATTGGACTCAGACGGTGGTAATCAGTGTCTCAACCTCTAATTGGCAGCCAGTATCGAGTGGAGTGCCCCCGGGGTCAGTCCTGGGCCTGGTTTTGTCCCATTTCTTCAACAACCTGGGAGATAGTATAGAGTGCACCCTCAGCAAGGTTGTAAATGACACCAAGCTGTGGGGAGTAGTAGATACGTTGGAGGGTATGGCTAGGATTCAGAGTGATCTAGACAAATTGGAGGATTGAGCCAAAAGGAATTGCATGAGATTCAACAAGGACAAGTGCAAATTTCTGCACTTAGGATGGAACAATCCCATGCACCAGTACAGGCTAGGGGCTGAGTTGTTGGGCAGCAGCTCTCCAGAAAAGGACCTGTGGGCTACAGTGGACATTAAGTTGAATATGAGCCAATAGTGTGCCCTTGTTTCCAAGAAGGCTCACAGTATACTGGGTTGCATTGGTAGATGTGCTGTCAGCAAATCAAAGGAAGTGATTTTTTCCCCTCTATTCAGCACTAGTGAGGCCACATCTAGAGCACTGTGTTCAGTTTTGGGCCCCCCACTACAGAAGGGATGTGGACAAACTGGAGAGAATCTAGTAGAGAGCAACAAAAATGGTGAGTAGGCTGGGGCACATGACTTGTGAAGAGAAGCTGAGGGAACTGGGCTTATTTAGTCTAGAGAAGAGAAGACTGAGAGGGGATTTAATAGCAGCCTTCAACTACCTGAAGGGGGGGTCCCAAAGAGGTTGGAGCTAGACTGTTCTCAGTGGTGACAAATGACAGAACAAGGAACAATGGTTTGAAGTTGCACTGAGGGATGTTTCGGTTAGATATTTGGAAGAATTTTCTCACTAGGAGGGTAATAAAACACTGGAACAGGTTATTCAGAGAGGTGGTGGAATCTCCATCCATCCTTGGAGGTTTTAAAGACATAGATCAGCAAAGCTTTGGCTTTGTCATGAATGCCCTGGCTGGTAGATGATCTAGTTGGGGATGGTCCTGCTTTGAGCAGGGTATTTGACTAGATGACCTCCAGAGGTCCCTTCCAACACTAATTTTCTATGATCTAATACAGCCCCCTCCCAGAGGTAGGGTCATCCGTATAAAAACCATGTTTTGTACAAATTCTTGTCTAATCTATCAGTAAAACTACACAGTCAACCTTGTCACAGCCACAAAACAACACCTTAACATGCTACAGGTAAAGCAGGAGGACAGTAGAGCCATTGTCCTGCTGTGGCAAGGATTGTTAAGAAATGCTGAGAGAGAAAACGCTCCAAGCAAAAAAAATAGAATTTCCAAAAAGCCAAGGGGGAGTTCCAAAAGAAGACCTGTGATATGAAGAACAGATGGTGGGAAGAAAAAGTGAAGGAGATTCAGCATCTCGGTGACATCCACAATAGGCACCATTTTTTCAATACCACCAAAACTATCTATGGTCCGAGCACTTGGAGACAAACTCCCTTGAGGCCCAACGAGGGGAGTGACCCGATCAAGGAATTTGCACCTCAATTCCACCCTGTGACATCTAGACAGAGATGACTTCAGAGTCCCTCCAACCCTTGACAAGGTGTGGAAAGCCATCAAACAGCTGAATGACAAGGCATTTGGAGCAGATGGAATCCCCACAGAAATCTTCAAGCTGGGGGGAGAGGAGCTTATATCATAGTTCCATGCCCTTATCTTAGGGATCTGGAGTGATGAGAAAATCCCAGATGACTTCAGGAACTGCATGGTTATGACAAACTTCAAGAAAGGAGACAGGTCCAGCTATGAATATAACAGAGGGATTGCCTTCTTGTCCACCACAGGAAAGATCATTGCAAGAGCCTTCCTAAACCATCTCCTTCCACTTGCTGAAGAGCTCCTCCTGGAATCTCAGTGTGGGTTTAGGGTATCAAGAGACAGAACTGACATGATCTTCACAGCTGCAGGAAAAATTCTGGAAACAAACCTTTCTAAAATGGTCTTCGTTGATCTCACTAAAGCTTTCGGCTCTGTCAACCAAAAAGTGCTGTGGAGGATCCTTCTGAAGTACGGATGCCACCTGAAATTCATCACCATTCTTCACCTGCTCCACAACAGTGTGCAAGTGTTGGTTCTCAGTAACAGATCTATCGCAGTTCCTCTTGGAGCTAAGCAAGGATGCATCATCACTCCAACACTCTTCTCGGTATTCCTTACCATGATACTACATCTTACCACTAACAAGCTTCCAGTAGGAGTGGAGCTAAACTACCAAATGGATGGTAAACTGTTTAATCTCAGCTGACTCCTAGCCAATCCCAAGACAAGAATGCTGACTCCAATCATCAAGCTCCAGTATGCTGATGGTAGTGTAGCCCATGCTTACTCAGAAGCAGACCTTCAGGCAGTCATCAACACCTTTGCTGAGGCATACAAGAAAATGGGACTGACACAACATTCAAAAGACTAAGTCCTCCATCAGTAAGCTCTTAATGATCAGTCTCCAGCTATGGTAATTCAAATTCATTCTAAGACTCTGGAGAATGTTGAGTATTTCCCATATCTTGGAAGCTCTCTCTCCCAGAAGGCTGATATTAACAAAGAAATCCAATATTGCCTCAAAAGTTCAAGGTGCAGCATTTGGATACCTGAGGAAATGGGTCTTCAAATACTGTGATAAACCAAGCTCAGGATTTATCAAACAGTTATGATCCCCACCTTACTATACAGAACTGGGACCAGGAGACACCTCATATCATTGGAGAAGTAACATCAATGCTGCCTGAAGAGAAACCTTCCAATCCAGTGGGAAGACATTATCATCATCTCACAAGCAAATACTATGAGCATCAGGGCAATGATCATCCAACATCAACTTTGCAAGGCTGGCCACATCATCTGGATATCTCACTCCATATTCCTAAAGCAAGTTTTATTTTGCCAGCTCAGTCAAGGTGTATGCTCAAGATCAAGGCAGAGAAAGCACTTAAAGGAGGTCCTCAAGGCCAGCTTGAAAAAATACAACATCAATTCATGGGAGACTATTGTCTAGGACTGCCCCAAATGGAGGGCGAGCCTGCTGCAAGGATTTCAGTACTTTGAAACCTTACAATGAAAACAGGAGATGGAAAAGTGGGGGCAGCAGAAACAGCATGTCATGGACTGAATCAAGAATCTGGAGCCACCCACCCCACATGGAAACAAGCTTCTGAGTTGCGGCAGTCTGTCAATCCCAGATAGGCCTCATCAGCCATATCCAGCCCCACAGATAGGACGGTCATGGAAGACAATCATTCTCGACTATGAGGGATTACCAAAGAAGAAGAAAGCAAACGGACAATAGGGCATGTGTCCTGCTGATGCAAGGATTGTTAAAAAATTCTCTGGAGATCCAAAGAGACCTATATACCCTGCTCCAGATGAGAGCAAAAATCTCCACAGCTTCTCAATCTGATCATGGGGTAGAACTCCTTCCTGACCCCAAATCTCGCAATTGGCCTGACCCTGAGCAGAGCGGCAAGATCCTCTAGCTAGGAACCTCCAGGTTTTAGTCCCAGTAGGAGCATTAGCTAACCAAAATTTTCAGCCTTAGCTTCAGCCAATACCCAGCATTTTTTAAGAACATGTTAAAAAAAAACAACGCTTCCCCCCCACCCCCCAAACATTGTAACATGCATCGCTGTTTTGGGGGGGGGGGGGTTATCCAAGCAAAACCTACTTTGCTGTAACTTCAAAACAGGCAGGAATGAGTTCCTCTCACTGTTTTGTTTCTTGGACGCGCAATCTAGCTGAGATTCATGGTTTCTGACTGAATAGGCAAAGCTCTCCAACCCTATCACTGCAAGAACAATACTTTCTTCCAGCATCACCATGACAAAAACAACCTAGTGGTATAGTGGTAGGGGACCAATCTTTACTACTGTGTGAGGGAGTCCCTTTCCCTCTTTGCTCTACTCCTACAGGAAATGGTCCCCCAAGATGTGTAAAAGTCCCAGATAGGGATTCCATACTTCGATGGTGTGGGTGAAAAACTGGGGGTTGCTCTCAACATGAGAATGATGCTAGAATGCTACTTGTGGCTGTGATTATGACATGGTCACCCCCAAGGTTGCCTCAATAATCACAGCGAGGATTTCCTCAATAATCAAACAAAGTTTTTGCTCACCCACGCCACCCCAAGCACAGCCCTGCTTGCTGCTGCCATCAGCTCCCATGCTTGCTGCCTATGCTTTCAAATGAGAGGAGATGGAGATGTCCAATCCATATCCACTTTTTTGCTCCCAAGCCATGGTGAACTTCCAAGCTAGCTACCTGCCTATATCTCCTGACAGCAGAGAGAAGTAGACATTGGGAGATGTATTGGTATATGTTCTCCTAGGGATTGGGGGAGAGGAAGGGGAAAGTCTTTCTAGGATTGGGTCAGGGCTGCATGGGGTTTTGAGAGTCCAGTTCAATGGTCGTTTCACCTGTGAGCCTCAGATTTGCCTCTCAGGCGCCGATTTTGTATTAGAATCTGGGGCTGGAGCTCTCAAGTGCTGCCTCAAGTGACCTCTCATCTAAAACTTTGATGTCACATCTACCTCTGCTGCAGCACTAGACAGCTGTGCCTGTTTCTGTCTTCAGGGACACTTCCCTTTTCAATAGTGCCCATCTTCAACAGTGCCCCTTTTAAACGATATCATTTCTGTTCCCTGAGATATGAACTTGCCAGCCCTTCCCATAACTGTACCTTTTCACACATTCCCCGCTTATCTTTCTGTCTGCCTTCTGTGCCCTGGGAAGGCTGCAGTGCAGGGAACCTTAGTGCTTGTCCCTGATATGTAACCTTAGAATGCTTAGGAAATAAAGACTTTGCTACTTATTTGCAGCCTGGGAGGGCAGGGGGTGCATGATCCTAGCTGTTCCTGTTGCTGGGAAGAGCTGCTTGATCCAGGTCTACCCAGGGACCACCTGTTAATAGGGAACACAGAACTTGTTTGGCAGTGGAGGGGGCGGGGGTGTTGGTGGAACTATGGATGGAGTTTGGAAGGAGAAGTGATTGTGTTTTTCACTGCATTAGAGATGGGTGGGGGCTGTAATTTCAGCATTTGCAGGAAGGAGCATTGTTATGCTCTTCTTAGCAACAGAGGATAGCCTTGAGGGTTAAACAGGTTGTTGTGCCCAAGTATGAGTTGCTTTCTCCCTTGGTGACTTATGAGATGTGAAATGCCCAAGGGCCCTGAATAGGTGCCTTTGGTCCATCTCAGAGAAAAGATGAGGGGTGGGAAGGGTGACCTTACAGTTATTCACAGAATTTACAACCATTGGCACCCTGAGCCCTGTGCATAGGCCACCCAGGGTGGAGGATTAACAGCAATCCCCACCCCTGCCCATAATTTTGTAGATGCCCACAAGTGGCCCCTCCTGCCTAGGCATGGTCCCTTTCCTGGGAAGTGAGGTTGGAGGTTTCATCTGTACAGACAACCCTTGCTTAACACTGCTTCACTTATTGCTATTTTGCTATAATGCTCATTTTAAATTAACACCTGATTGCACTTAGTGCTCGGCGAGTTTCATTATAATGCTTGTGATCACCATCTTGGGTCATTAAAAACGCTTGTGGTCGCCATCAAAAACTTTGGGTCATCAAAAACTTTTGGTTTCGCTTAACACTCATTTCACTTAAATGCTCTGTTTTTCAGGAACCAATTAAGAGTGCTAAGTGGGGGTTGCCTGTATCTGGCTCCCCATCACTTCCATGTGCAGCATAGAACCTTGCATATACATGTGCGGGGCTTGCTCTGGGAGCATCGCCCTCTGTGCTACGACTGGTAGGAGGGGTGGGTAGCTCTGAGTCTTGAGGTTCTAGGTCTTTGGGTTTGTATCTGGGTCCTGGGACTTGGGTTCTGGCTCTGGCTCTCAAGATTACAGAGGTTTGGGTCCTGTTAAGGGGACACATGCTTCCCCCCACCCCCTGGCTGGTGCGTTCCTGGTATGCAACATGGGGCTGTGGAGAGAGGCCAGATTTTCCCAGTCCCAAAACCGACAATGGACAGGGGTTGCTCTACACTTGTCTAGAGCAGTGGAGTGCAGCCCCTTTCAGTCTCTCCCTGGAGGGGAGTGGGAGTCCAGAGCAATGCATGCTGAAATGTCCGAGGGCATCACAGTATCTCCAATTGATAGGATAAATGTACAATTCTTCTCTGGTGGAAGCTGTCATGGAGGTAATCTCTACCTCATTATTCATGGTAGAGATTTCTATCATGCATTTAGACTGGGGGAAGCACTGTGAACACTTTTCCACCTAGCATTTCTACTAGAGGAACTGCAGTTCTACCAGTGGAAATGTAACACTTGTACATACCTCTTGTGGCAGATTTTGCTTGATGCATCATTGTTACATGGTAGTTTCATACCATACTAAATGATTTCAACAAAAATTGTGAAAAACACTAAATTATTGGCTAATTTCATATATGTCCATGTATAGTTAGTATATCTTACTTATTTTTATGAGGGACATTTTATTAACATGTAGCTGTATATAAATAAAGAACAAAAAGAGACTGATCAAACTCTAGAAAAATGTTACTCAAATATGAACAAGCAAAAATGGATGGGAAACTTCAGAGGAAAATATTCTAAGTTTCAATTTGATTTCATAGTGGTTGCATTATTTAGGGCAGGGGTCAGCAGCTTTTGGCCCATGAGCCAGATGTGGCCCATGCAGAGATTTGAGCTGGGCCTACCAAGGTTTGATCTGGCCAGCAGCAGCTTTCAGCAGCATGCAGAATCAATGGTGTAGACAATCAACAGCTGCATGCAGTGGCAAGACAGTAACTGGCAAAGGAAGCAGCAATGGCTGGGTTGAAAGTGGCGGCCCATCTTGTAGCCAGACTTTGGCCCACCATTGGTAAAAGGTTGCTGACATCTTACTTAGGGGATAAGAAACTGCACTTAATACATCCAATAAAAGGGAAATTACGTTCATTGCATTGAAACAAAGGTTAACATTGGGCAATGGGACCCAATGGGAGAACAGCTGTGGATCAACATTAAAGGTGATTGCCCTCTTATCATCTTCATACTAATAGGTGCTTTTCAGAGGAGTACAGATGGTTTCCTCATGATTGGAATCACATAGATATTCTAAAGTTCACTGTGATAGAAAGGCATATAAGTGGCAACATCTCCCAGGTTTTGCAAATTCTGTCCAAAATTTGGTCAATCTAGGTCCCTCTGGCATGCTTTAACACTGAACTTTTAATAAAGCCATACTTCAGTACATCCTTAATCCCATCATCTCCCCACGCAACAAAGCAGTGGCTAAAAACAGTGTTAGGCAGTATCTCAAAACTATTACTTCTAAGAAGAACTTGAAATCTCTTTCAGTTTGTGAAGTGTAGAAAAAATATGACATAAATACAAATCAGATTTTAACTATGTGCGATTTACAATATCTGCATGGTCATTCTAGCATATTATATTTATTTGCATATTAACTCCGCTTTAAGTATTTTTAGCTTTTCATGCTAGCTTTATACTTAAATATCTTATTGCTTATGCACCATTTTGCAAGGCAGGTTTTATTTTAATAGACACAAATAATAATCATTCCATTTTCAGTGTTCTTAAAGCTTAATGATTTTTTTTTATATATTTTCTTTTTATTTTACAGAGTTACATACATGGGAGCAGTCAAGCTCAATTTGTTGCAGAATCACATATTATACTACTACTGAGTATCCTTCAGAATGGTAATGAATAGAAAAAGGCAAGCAAGAGCAGAGTCTGCTATTAAATGAAATTGTTCTTAACAGTGAATGCTACTGAAGCCTTAAACAGGTATTGCACATTTGGCTTACTTACTATGTGATTAACCAGAGACCAAGTATTGTTAAAATTGTTGGGAACTGAGGTTGCTGCTGGTCCCTAATATGCGTCTCTCAACCTGCTAACTTTAACAGGCGGATGGTTAGTATTTTTGTATATCTTTACATCAAGAGCCAAAAATGTTTTTTATGTATTTATTTCCACTACTAACTATTTTTATAACTCTCATCTCAGCTGTCATCTCTGATAGGATCACTAGGGAAAACATAATCTTCAAACTGAAGAATTAGTTTATTAAAATAAATGATCCTTCACATACTTTGATTTAGAAAATGAACACCTAATTATGTAAGTATGCCATTATTACATAAACGTACCTGTACAAAACATTTTGCCTACTAGTTCAGTGGCAAAATTGCTTCAATTCCAATTTGGGCCGATGATGAGACAAGTTCACCATCTTCAGAGTGAATTGGATCAAGATCTTTGTAAATATTTCTTAATAATAACATGTAAAAGAAATACAAAGCCTCTGTGCCTTCTTTAACCCCAGCTCCCTCCAACTTTTATTGTGAAACTTTTATTGTGAAAACAAAATATGATTTATGTAATTGATCATAGTTAACCTTCTTCTCCATGGAGAAAAGAGAGAAATAAATCATATTTATCAGATTGTGGAGCAATTGCCAAAGCTTCATGTTTAGGAAGCATAATTACTTCCCTCTCACCTCCAACAAATTTTGGGAGCTTGGTCTCTGGATTAACACTGATGTTAGACCTGCCCGTACTCCCTTCAGAACTCCCTGAATCCTTTTAAAGGTGTTTTTTTTTTTGTTCAGGCTTGCAGCTCATCCCACATGCATTGAACCCCCAGAAAGGCTTCTCCACCTCTTGTTTCCCCTTCATGTAGTGAAATCGCATCGACTTTTGCTGCTTATGAGATCTTACTGTACCTCTGATCATAATTACATTGAAGTCAATGGAAACTTTCCCTTGGCTTCACGTGGTTTGCATCAGGCTGTAATGTCATAATTAACCTTCCGTCAAGTTGAGATGTTACCACTTAGAAGAGATGGCAGCATTTTGACATTACCATTTTCTAAACTTATATTGGCATTTAAAAAAAAATAATAATAAAGAATGTGCCACTCAGGGTTTGTCAATGACTAAATATACCTGAAATATGAAAATAGAAAATTACATCAAGACAAAGTTTTTATCTGTGTCTCTGCTTAGCTTTTCCCTCATTCATAACAAATCTGTGATCCAGAGTTGTCGACTTCAGAAATTCTGCCTATGTGATGGAACAGGTTGGCAATTCAATTCCTTCAGACCATGTTATTAAGACCTTTAACTATGATTTTGCTGCTGGTGGTTTTTACTGGTAGCTTCTCTTAATTTTATTGCTTTGTTTCCTTTCCTTCAGCTGATGAGTAACTCCAGCTTTGAAAGGCTAATCCTCTGGTCTCTTTGGTATAATAGCTCTCAAACAAACTCCTTCTATTCCCACCACACCAAAAGAAAAGTTCTGCAAGTAGAAAGGAAAAACTTATTATTATAGCTAGATAGCTCTTCATAAACATCAGAGCAGACTATATAATGCTGCCCCAAGTCTTTGCTATGCCAAAGAGTATCCATAAGACATCACAGTTGCCAAATTTTTCATCGTTGATAGTGCAAAAGGCAGGGCAGAGTGGCACTTTAGAGATTAAATCATCCAGAAATGCATAAACTTCTATAGTTGGTACTAGGTTTATGACCCAGTCCTGATACCTTGTTCTGAGCAGACTGAAACCCTCAGACTGACCACAACTTCTTCCATTTGATAATAGGAAAATGTTATTGATACACAGTGATAGCAGAGAGGAGTACTGCAGGCAAACAAAATAACCCCAAACCCCCAATCATACTTATCTACCCATTCGAGGGTTCCCAACAGAGAGACAGTACATCTGGCCAGTACACAAGCATCACTCTGTGGTTCTTTGCTTGAATGTCAGAAGTCTTGGAGGTTGAGGGCCAAGGCCCACGGTGGCCTTGGAATCCCCCCACTGTTCTATAAATCCCTTCTTTTGTATTCTTTTCCTCCTGGTGACTCTTCATTTCTGGGTACTGTTGATTGGTATCCCTGTGGTCATCATACCGTCCACATTCTGTTCTGTCAGCATAATTCTTTGGGTGTTTATACATTTGTTCCAGGATTTGGGGTGAGGGGGGCAACTTAAATTAGAGCAGCTCTGAGGGCCAAGAACATCATGTATATCAGCATCCCTGCACTTAAAAATGACAGTGGGGGCACTTTAAAAAAAGCTCATTGAACAATTTTTCAGTGCAGGGACACTGATACACATGACACTGGAGCCTGATGGAGTGCAGTAATTACCATGCTCCAGCAGACTCCATTTTTACAGTGCGTCAGAGCAGCCTCTTTGCATGTATATAGGCACCCTTTGTTTCCACAAATCCATCACATGCATACGTTTAATTTGGACATTTACTGGCGTCTTAATTTGGGCATCCCTGGCCTCCTAATTTGGTCCTTCCACCAGAACCAGAAATCCCAGGGCTGGTCACTGTGACCTAATGCCAGTACTGCAGGGTCCCTTATCTTTGTCATGTATTTTCAGCAACACATTCTTTTGCATGTTTTCAATTTCCCAGGATATATGTGCCTGCTTGTCTGTTAGCTTCAGACACAGTGTCCGCTAAAAGGCTGAGAACATGGTTCTTTGTCACAAACAGACTTTTAGAAACAAATTAACCCTTGCTGTTCCCCTGGACCATTGTTCTAATACAGTATCTACTCTACTTACAAGCCAGTTCTTAAAGCAGATCTTTAAACATTATTTTCTAGCCATCAAATTCATAGCCCTGCCTTCTGCCCGACTTCAGACCAATACAGGTAACTACCTGTCTGTACTCACTGCCTATAATGTGATTGTGGCTCAGTAGCAGGGATCCTGGTTTTCTCTGCATCACTGGGGCCATGTCACACCTAACCCACTCACCCGCTATGACTTGATTTTCCTATAGGTAAACCTGGACTCACCTGGAGGTGATACAGTGGTTCTCTGTAGGCCAGGTGTGATCATGGTGTATCTTCTGTGGGGTTCCTCCTCCCCTACACCCCACCACTTTCTGCTTGAGTGTTGTTGCCACTCTTGCTAAGATGCTGAGTGTGTTGCTACTTGCTCTTCCCTGGAGGGAAACTGTTGGGGCTTGATTCTGTGGATCCAACCACTGCCTTTGGTTTTGCAAAAAGGAAAAACTAAACAGATATGGTCAAATGGTTCAGACCTGGCAGCCAGGCAGGGCACTGATGTCTTGCTGCCCCAAGCCTTTCCCCATTTTGGGAGGCATGGGTTGCTTTGTGCCTTGTGCACCCCTCTTGTCCCCACTCTTGGGTCCCTTTTGCCTCTTGACGAGACGTTTTCACTGAGCGGGCCCCTTCCTGATCTGGCACCAGGCCAGGTCTGGCTTTGCCTCACAGCAGTCGCTATCATGCCTATGTGAGGCCAATGCTCCCCTCAGCTACCTGCTGGCATGCTCCCTATCCTCATATGCTCCTGATGGGCCTGTACTATCTGGGGGCCTGTTTGGGGAGGCTCTTCCTCTGTTTCCCCCTAGCAGGCCTTCTGCAGCCACTTGTTTTGAGCCCCTCTGGGCTTAGGTCCTTCAGTATGGGCTCCTGGGTAAGCACTTGGCCCTTGCTGCAACACAAGTAGGGTTCTGCTTGGCTCCACCTGCCAGAAGGCCCTCCAATGGTGTCTCTTGGGTGTTCATGGTAGAAAAAGTACTCACAGCTTCTCCACAAGTCCCAACTGAGAGAGAGGCAGCTGGTTCCTCAGCTGCCACACAGAGGGCATCCAGCTGTAGGGAACACACCAGCTCATACTCCCCAACAGTTGGAAGAGTGTCCTCTTACCCAGGGAGGACACGCCTCATCCCCGGGCCCATTAGCAGGGGTGAGAACAGGCAGACCCACTTCCAGTATCCTGGCTGCTGTTCCCCCATGCTCCAGTCTCTGGTGCTCTTTTGGCCTGCTGCCCTGGGGTTCCAGGCAAATCGGAGGCATCCTTCTGGTTGGCACAGAGCTGGCCAAGTTAAGTGCAGCCCTGCCCCCCATGCCATAGCAGACAGGTAACTTGGGTGTGCACCGTTAAAGGGGCTTCATTCTGAATAAAATTTGAATGGTATTAGGTGTCTCCTAAAGCACATAAATATATGTTAGCTAACAAAGGAGACAGGCAGGTAACTATTTCATCTTCCAGAGTTAGCTAGCAACCATTCTCCCAAACTGGTATTTATACCAGTATCCCATCCTGATTGAGTGGTCAGTGGAAAAGGATATATAGCTCGCTAGCCATCTTTGAACAATCGTGTCTCTTGTACATCACCAAACAATTATTGCTATAACTGACCTTTTATTTTTGCAATCTTTTGTGTTTTAAATGTAATATTCTCCTTAAATGGAAAGAGAAGCCCATGATGAAGTATTCTCCTCTCTCCTTTTTGCCATATCTGGTCTTTTACTATATAGTTCTTAGAAAAAAAAGAAGCATCCCACAATTTTAATATTCCTATTTTTCTATATTTTTTTCCCCTGAACTGTGGTAGTAACACTTCGTAACTTATACTTCATATTTCCTGTAGAGCCCTAATGCATGATACTTTGATTTTAATATGCCCTGCTTTATACAGCAGCCAACTTGGTACATGTATTTACAATGTGATTTCTTGCTTGGATACACATCCTGCATTCTGGACTTAATATCTTTCCTACCAGATAATTTAGCTTTAACATATCTCGTACAGCTGTTTTCCTAAAACACGAATTTGAAAAACTCTCCATGTTTTTCTTTTTCTGTTCATTTCTGCCTCTTTATCTTGTCATCCCAAGGTTTCCACAGGAGTATAACCTTTAGTTAGTTTTGGAATTTTATCAAAAATCCAAGTCGGTCCATCCTCTCTCTCTCAAAGATTTTGCTATTATTGCCCATTAATTTTTCCTGCCATCTTCAATAGCTCTTCAACAAGATCTTCAACAGCTTTCAGTCCTTTTCCTCCATCCTTCTTGGAAGATGCCTGTCCATATCTGAGTTTATGCTCATTACATTTTATTTTGTTAATTTCCTGCTTGTCATCCTGCCCACTGCCTTTGCATCAAGTCTTCATTCAGTTTACTAGATGAACCAACAGAATACTATGTAACTGCAGTGCCATACATATAGCTTTAGTCTTATCTCTGTTTCATTAATTGAGCTTTGTTTTTAAAGGTTTTTAATAATCCTCTAAGTATTCTTTCTGTAATTTCTGTAATGTCTCCCTCATTTCTGTATAAAAACTTGGTAAATCCTTAGTGTTCAGTAGTATGATATCTCCTTTTATTGTCAGATTCTGTTCTTTTCAATATTTGGGCAGGATGTTTTTAGTATCTTAAGATAAAGATATGCATCTGCTTTATCCCAAGACCATTCTTACTTCTTGGGAAAAAAATCTTTTGGTTTTAATAATTAATTAAATTATTTTAAACCATATTCTAGCCGTGTAGTTTTGTCATCAATATAAGAATAGATATGAAATAGGATTCTCTCCTTAATAAATGTTATTTATATAACTTAAGAAATGCAGAAAACAGAAATAGGAATATAACAAGGTGTTACTTGAGAAAATCCCACATTGTAGTCTTACCTCACATAGTATTTTACTATAGTTGTCCAACTGCATACTTTTCTAAGCTACTCCATATACATTTCACCAACAAATGTATTTTCATCATTTGAAATGTTAATATAATGCATTCATGGGACTCAGTACTATATATATTTACATACCATATTTATTCAAATGCAAGATGACCCTGAATGTTAGACAACTCCTGAATAATTAGATTCTACACACAGAATTAAAAAAAAATGATTAGAATAGTCCAGGTATGAAATCTAATTATTAGAGCATAATCTTAAATTCATCCCCCCCCCACCCCCACTACTGCTGGTAGTGGGAGAGGTGATGAGGATAGCAGTAATGGGGCAGGTGGCAGGGGACAGACAATGGAAAAGGCAATAGTGGGAGGCATATGGTAGGGCAGACTGTGGGGGGGAGGTGGTAGGAGCAGGCAGTTTGCCCCCCTGCTTCCTGTCACCTCCCCCTTACCCTCGTTGTGCCTTCCCTCCCCCCACCCCACAGGCTCAGATTGTCCTAATTCTCTGTTCTCCTGTTTCACCCTACTCCCCTCTCCATGCTGCTTCTGCCACTCAAAGCCTCAGGTCCCCATCCCACTTCCTCCCATCTCTCCCACCCACTGAATTCTCTTCCCACTACCTGCCCCACTACCCCTCCCTCTCCTTACCTTTGCTCTGTACCAGCAGACTTCTATTCTGCTGTAGCCCAGAACACAGAGCATAGCTCCAGCCCACCCCATAGCATTGGAATGGAGCCGGCACTGCTGTTCCATCCCAGCCCTGTAGCAGCACCAGCAGGGAGCTGGGTCTGCTGCTCTGAGACCAGGCTGGGACAGCAGTTCCTGCTCTGTGCCACTGCTGCTACAGAGCTAGACTGAAGCCATGCTCTATGCCTTGGGCTGCAGCAGGGACAGAGCCTGCTGGCATGAAGCAAAGGTAAGGAGGAGTGCAAAAGAGAGGAAAAGAGAGAGGAAGAAACAGCATGGGGGGGGGGGGGGGGGAGACCAGGGGTTGCAGGGGAGAAGTTGCAGGGTGTGCAGAGGCAGTGGGGGAGGCAAGTGGCAGCTGTGGCTCTGGCTTCAGCTCCAGCCCCAATCCCAGGTTGAGGCCAGAGTCACATCAGCTTCCTGCCCCCTTTTCATCTCCTCCCTCTCTCATTCGCACCCTCCCCCCCCCCTCCACTGCCTCATGCTTCATTGTAAGGCAAGGGGCTTTTTACCACATGTTAAATGCAAGGGAAAACCTCATCTTCTATAAGTATAGAAGCAGGGTACACCAGGATCTGGGAGAACGGTTATTCACCAGTGCTCCCCAAGGGATAAGTAGGTTTAACAGCCACAAACTTCTGGAAGGCCAATTTAGACTGGACATAAAAAAATACTTCTTTACAGTCCGAGTGTCCAGGATCTGGAACAGACTCCCCCAGTAGGTGGTGCAAGCACCTACTCTGGACTCATTCAAAAGGCATTTGGATGCATATCTTGCTGGGATCATTTGACACCATCAGACTTCCTGCCTCTGGCAGGGGGTTGGATTCGATCTCGTGAGGTCCCTTCCAGCCCCTAATGTCTATGAAATCTATGAAATGATTAAATGTGGTAATCTGTCCAACACAGTAGGAAAATTATTTTGTTTTCTCTCTGACATCAATCAGTATAGTTTTGCATATCATCAGATCATCCTTTATCCCATATCACTTCTATATACTTCATGTTAACATGATTTGTCAGCATTTTGCTAATGATTCCAGTAAGAAGCTTCCATATCATTAGCAAGCAAATCATGGGTCTTAAGTTTTTAATGTAAATTGTGTCCTTTCCTGTATTCGTTTTAATGAGCACAGTCCCTCATTTATGCCTTCCAGCTAGGTATACCTTTTCCTAGAATTTCTGTATGTATCTTAGCTGAGGATGTACATTTAATAACCTCTTAACCAAAAATTGTGAATTCCGTTCCGTCCTAGTGCTTTCCAGTTAAGTATTTTTTCCAGTATTCTTTGTTCATCATTATCCGTGATCTGCACTTCAGTTTGATTAATCACACCACTCTAGTCATGGTATTTTTTTTTTTCAGTCTGCTTTGCCAAAGTATTATATGGTGTCTTCCTTTCCTAGAGTTCTTTCAAAAAATCAATCAAACTTAGTTAACTTATCATTATATTTTTTACACTTTTATTCTGATTCTGTCTGAAAAATTACCCTTGGTCACCTTCAAAAACTTTGTTTTGCTGATAGTGTTGTTGTTTCTCTGTTTTGTTTTTTTTTACTGTTGCCTAATATGTACCATTCTGTTTCAAACCTTCAGCTTTTGCAGTGTTGTGAGATTTTTTTTCTCACAACTGCAATAATGTTAATCTTCTTATTTTTTCCTCCTTCATTCCCTTTAATGATTTTCTATTGTTTTAACCACCAAGACTTACAATTAAACCAGTTCCCTGTGATGCCTTTTCCATGGCAGAGATTTCTTTTATTTTTGCCTCAGCGCGCATACTCGGACATAAACTTTGTTGTGGAGCAAACTGTGCCTCTTGGGCAAAATAACCCTGCCTGGCTCCTCCTAGATCTGCAGCCAAGGGGAGCTAGACCCTGGGGCCAGCACCTGTGCTGCCCCCATCAGTATAAAAAGCTGCCCTGGCAAGCAGCTCAGGGCTACCCACTCTCAAGACCTCCTGGGGCCCAGCCAGTTGGTATCTGGGGACACTACCCCTTGTGCCAGCTAGACTGCTGCAGCAGCATCCCAAATCCATCTTTAAAAAGACCCTAAAATCCATGTTCTTCCATAATTAAAACAAAAGAGCACTCTATACATACACACACACACACACACACACACCCCCGCTGCTGCCAAGTCCCAGGTCTTGGGGACAGCGCGCCAAGCCCAGCTGGGTCCTGCCGACCCTGGGACCGTTCATGCTGCCTGGCCTGGCCAGTCCCATGCAGAGTGGCCCCAGGGCCACCAGGACCCAGCTGGGCTTCGCACACTGTCCCTGTGTGCCTCTCTGGGTCCTGCCTCTGGCAGCAGCACTGCCTTCCCTGCTGTGCCTGCAGGGAGGTGGTGCATGGTGGGACCTGTCCCAGCCCAGTGCGGCTCACTAATCCAGCTTTGCACTGGAGTGGGTCACATGGCTCTGGGAGACACAGCTCCTATGCGTGCCTCCCAGAGGCCTGCAACCTGCTTTGGTGCAAAGCCGGACTAGTGAGCCACACTGGGCTGGTCCGGGTCCCACCGCAGGAGGTCTGATTTTCTCCCCACACTGCAAACTTGCAGCCCAGGGAATGTTTTTTCATTCCCGCACATGCCTCTTGACCTATCTCAAAGGGTTTGAGGTGGGACAAGAGACACGTGCGGAGTCATCTGGACATGCCCTTAGAGATTTCAAAAAGGAATTCATGGCATTGAAAACATTCTAACCTGTTGTGGTCTGTCTGAGTTCTTTGCAACAGAAAAAAAATGCTATATTTTTCAGTAGTCAAAAAATTGAGTGAAATCTCAAGCTTACTAGCATTTTTAGAGGGGTGCCTTGAGTCTGAAAAGATTGAAAACCACTGCCTTATGGTATCACTTCAAGGCGTTTATGAATGTTTTCTGTGAATTACCTAAGCTCCTGCTTTTCCATGAATTTGCAGGGCAGAAATCATATCCCCCTCGATAGATCAACAAGTTTATTCCGAAATGTTCTTGCTCATACTAATCTCAGTGCTGTCACTCTTCTCTTTCTGTTTAAGGTTTTCAGTATGGTTACCTGATTCAGTGGTAAATTTTGGAGAAAAACAAATCATCATTTTCTCCAAGCAAAAAAGGTGCAGGATTCTCTCTCCTTATGTCCTTATTTCTCTTTTTTAGGGTATCAAATCAAAACTATTAAACATTATATGAAAACAAAGAAATGTCATAACATCAGAAAAATTAGTCCTATCACTGAAAGGCAATTAGCCTTATTGTTGAAAGGCTTAGTCACATCACAGAAGGGGACTTCTTTCCAAAAAATTCCCACATCATCCCAGGAATAATGAGGTCACTAAACAGATACTACTACCATTTACACCAAAAATAGTCTCAATATTTAGAATGGAAAAAAGCCTGCTTGGCAACAAAGATTATCTTGCTTTGTGTTTGAGGTAATATTCACATTTTGGTCAAATCCTTGTTTCTCTACATAGTCTTCTTAGCAAATCTTCTTCTATTGATGTACTTTGTTGTGGACAGTGTTTATAAACATGGCTTTCTTGTCCCAATAAGTTATACTGGGGTGTTCAACCTGAAGCCATGAGCCGGATCTGGCCCCCAGCGCCATGTTATCTGCCTTGCAGGGCTGATGCAGGGCTGGAACCCTGCACATGGAACTGGGCAGGGGTGGTGTGGGGCCCCATGCCTACCCTGGCATGTGGGATCCGGCTTGTGGACTGGCTCACATGCCCCTCATTTGGCATGCCAGGCTAAAGGTTTGAGCATCACTGAATTATATTAATGAATAGGAAACAATCCTGCTTATCCAGGTGTACAGACCTGAGGCTATGTGGGCAAATGTTAGAGGAATTAGAGGCTGGAAATGCAAAGAGGCCTTAACCCAGGATGCTGAAGCCGCCATCACAGTCCAGCACAAATGAATTTCATGAAGGAACTGTTCCATAGTAGAAGGGAAAATTAGAACACCCCCCCCCCCCGAATTAATATTTTTTCCAAAAAGAAAAAAAAAATTGTAATCATAAATATTCAATTTCTCCATGAGTTTGAGATGTTACACTTCTTTTATGGGTTTTTTTTAATTCTACCCACTACACATCAAGTTGTTACAATTCAGAGGGAGGGTAAGAAGTATCAAAAGAATATGTTATGATTGCACACACACCTGCTTAGCTATCTGAAAAGAAAAGAAATACAAACAGGCAACAGTAAGAATTGTGTGTCACTAAGACGACTTACTAAGGAATAGTACAAATATGTAGGAAAAAAATCTGGAAAGGAAAGGCAAAAAAAAAAAGGAAGAGCTGGCAAGAGAAGTTTAAAAATGATAACAAAATGTTCTACAAATATGTTGGCTAAAGAAGATAGTTCTAGGAATCTGTGGGTCTGGAGCTCAGTGGAGAAGGTAAGCTAGTCATGGAAGAGGGAGAAAAGTTGAAACTGCTTTCTGCTTTGCTTCACTCCTATTAAAAAAAAAAGTAAACTATGTCCGGACAACTACCAGAATCAGTATATGAAAAGAAGGAAGAGGTCAAGATCCTGGTAACTGAAGAATGTATCAAAATGTTTGACAAATTCAGTGAATTTAAGACAGCAAGGCCTAACAGAACTAACTAAAGACATCCGTCATCTGCTTGTCAGCTCCAGACCCTGGGGCAGCACCGGGGGTCTTGAATCTGTTCCAGAGGAATCTGGGGCCAGAGCTGGTTGTCAACTCCAACTAGGACAGCCCTGGTCCATTTCAAGACAGTCACAGCTCCAGTGTGGTCTGGGGCAGGGTATTGGGGTGATGCTGGCCATATTTTTACGAGGTCCTAGATCAAGCCAGGGGCCAAAGGGGCGAGAGAGTTCCGCAACCAGAGAGAGAGAAGAATTAGAAGACAGCTTCCATGGAGAGGGGTTGCACCCCAGGACCAGAGGGCAGTTACTCTGGCATCAATTTGAAGGAGATAACTGGGGAGAACTTCAGGGAAGAACAAGCAGCAGAACCAGCTTTCCAATGGGTGTTCAAAGAGTACGTTGCCAAACCAGAGGGGGTGATAGAATGGCCATAGCTACTGGCAAGATATCCTCACTTTCTTGTGAGGGTTGGAAAGAAAGCAAGCCTGGGAAGGGAAAGGGCTCTTGCCAGGTTAGAGAGTTGCAAGAACGGCTTGAGAAAGTGAGACAGATCACCCGAGATAATTTAGAGAAGTCAAGCCAGTCAGAAGTAGAGGTACAACGAGAGCACCTGAAGGAGAGAATTGCAGGAAGATAATTTTATTTTAGTCATGCTGCTGGATTGCACCAGTAAGTTAGTTTCCAAGTGGCAGGATCCTTTCAGGATACGGAGGAGGGCAGGCCCTATGAACTATGAAGTGGACTGGCCTGGACAGTGAAAGGCTAAACAGATTTATCATGTGAATCTGTTAACGAAATGGGAAGAGTGTGAAAATTACTTGATGGACCCCAGAGAGGTGGAAGAAGAATGGTCTCCAGTGGCTAGAGATTCCCAAGAAGTGGGTAACAACCCAGTCCCCATGATTGGGATGCAGGTACCTAAAGGAGGGAGAGAACAACTGAAATAGCTGGTGAGAAGATTTAAAGATGTATTTACGGAAGTGCCAGGCCAGGCTTAAAAGGATTTACCACCGGATTAAACTAGCCCAGGGCAAGTGGTGAGGGAATGCTGGAGCAGTTGCTCCAGGCCCTATACCTACCAGTGATGTGGGAATTAGAACAAATGGTAGCCCAAGGCATCATTGAGGAATCACAGAGCCCCTAGAGAAGTCCCCTTGTGGTGGTACCACAACTCAATGGGGCCATCCAACTCTTTCAATTTTTGGAAGGTAAACACCATTTCCTTGTTCAATGCTTTTCCAATGCGCGACATCGAAGAAATGTTAGAGGGGATAGGGCAGGCCAAATTCATCTTGACACTAAATTTGACAAAAGGCTACTGGCATCTGAGGACAAAGAAAAGACTGCATTTGAAATCCCCTGGGGCCTATACCAGTTCACGCACATGCCCTTTGGTCTGCATGGGACTGCTGCCTCATTCCAAAGGTTAATGGACAAGAATAGTTAGCCCATCAAGAATATGCAGTGGAACATAGCCCATCAATAATATGTGGCCAAAAATGCTATACTGATGAGATGGGCTTTGGTCCTACAACCCTTTTGTTTCTTTATAGAGCACCAACCAGGATGGCTAACCATTGCTGACAACTTCCTCTCAAGACTGAAAGATGTTTGACAGCCAATGGTGATGGAAACAGATAAAGAGAACTGTGTTGGAGTACTGTGTCCAGTTTTGGGCGCCGCACTTGGAGGGACACAGAGAATCTGGAGAGGGTTCAGAGGAGGGCCACTCGCATGGTTAGTGGTCTCTGTGAAAGACCCTACGAGGAGACGTTGAGGGATCTGGATCTCTTCAGTTTTTACAAAAGACGGCTGAGGGGTGACCTTGTAGCCGCCTACAAGTTTACCAGGGGAGGACAGCACAGAATTGGGGATGCAGTATTTACCAGAGCACCCCAGCGAGTAACTAGGAATAATGGGTGCAAACTAGTGGAGAGTAGATTTAGGTTAGATATTAGGAAGAAATTTTTTTACAGTAAGGGTGACCAGAGTCTGGAATAGGCTTCCAAGAGAGGTGGTACTATCACCTAACTTGGAGGTCTTCAAGAGGAGGCTAGATAGGCACCTGGCTGGGGTCATCTGACCTTGGTCCTCTTTCCTGCCAGGGGCAGGGGGTTGGACACGATGATCCATTGGCTCCCTTCCAACTCTAGAATCTATGAATCTATGATTATCAAAACCCCAGCTGTGGATGGGCTGCCAGGTTTCAGGGATCAGAGGCTCCCAGCCAGGGAGACAAACCAAAGGGCTTCACCCACTGGAGGATTTAAGACATCAGGAGTCACTGAACCCCCATGCTCTGGCAACCCAGCCAGAGCTACTGGATGCAGAGTTTAAAATCCCCAATGAGGAAGCTGTCTCAGGTGCACTATTTAAAGCTCCGCAAGTGCCAGGAGTCAGAGACTAGGTAGCCACTTCAATTTCAGTTTATTAAGGATTTTGGCTAAATGCCATGCTCCTGAAAACGACATAACACACATACAACCATAATATAAATAAGTTTGAACAAAGTAACCTAACTATAAATAAATATTATATTAAAAATAGAGCTGACCAACATAAAACATTATTAATATAAATATAGTAGTAAATCAAGACCTGGATCTATAATATTGTTGTACACAGATCCACAATTGAGGCAATAAAATCAAATGTAATGTTAAAATGTATCACTCATATCAGTAAAAAAGGATATTTAACTCTAATCACCTTAGCCATATAAGAAAAAATTGCAAGACAGTTTACTAAATTTGGACCTGTTTGCTGTAAAAGCGAGATTAATTTCTCTCTGTTTGAAAAATGTATCAATTTCTGCAAGAAAGGAAATAAACAGGTTCTCCGTGTGTCATTATATAAAGAACATTCTAAAACATAGTGGATAGTATCTTCCGAAACTCCTAGATAGACTGGGCAACATCTTTCAGCCTTTGGAATGGAAA
Source organism: Alligator mississippiensis (assembly GCF_030867095.1). Taxonomy (NCBI): domain Eukaryota; kingdom Metazoa; phylum Chordata; order Crocodylia; family Alligatoridae; genus Alligator; species Alligator mississippiensis. The sequence continues at coordinate 64,226,441 of NC_081825.1, forward strand.
ATCTATGTCCAGCTGTGGACATCTGTTTGGTCTTGAGTCTAGTTGGTAGCCTCTTTCTGTTATCTGAGTCTGAAGACTCGGGGAGTTTTATAAAGTACAGATGCAGCCAGCTGCAGCACCACTCTTTAAAGCTTCCTTTTATGTCAGGGCCTACAGGTATGGGCATCTGGAGAGGTGGTAGCTCCCAGCTCCCCAACTGCTGCTTTCTCAAGTGCCCCAGGAACTTTAAAAAATGGGTATGCTGCTGAGGCTTACAGCTGCATACCCACTTTTTAAGGCTAAGTACAGATGGTCAAAAATCCTGAGGCTGAATCAATTCAGTCTTTGAAGGTTAGTTTAGGTTAGTCTAAACTGTGCAGACTAATTTGAAAAAGAAGTGAAACAGACATTTACCTTTGATTCAGGAAATGCAACCACATGTCTGCAGTGACTCAGGCCAGAATCCAGGAGGCGCTAGAGTACAGCTCTCTGGTTTTGTGTTCACTCCCTCTCCTTGCAGCCCTCAAGGTTTCTGAGATTTGCAGTCCAGAATTACAGCAGCAGTACTTTGCAGAGCTGTTCATCACTTCCTCCTCCTGCTTCTAGGTGCCTCTGGGATTCGTAGTCCACATTTGTAGCCAGAATTAAGTTTGAGTGGAGGAAGGGGTGTTTAACCCCCCTCCCTGGCCCCAGCCGGGGTTTGCCTGGTGGGGCAGTCCTCATTCCCCCCATACCCCTGTAGACTGGGCTACATCCACAGCCACACTTGCCCTTGCCCCACCCCTTTGTCAGCTCTCAGTACTCCAGCTAGGGAGCAGAGGGGCAGGGCCAGCCCTGTTCTCTGGGGCAGACAGCACCACCGAGCCCAGGAATAGAAAGCATGCTGGGATGCTGGGGGACTGTGATTTAACTTGAACCAGGAAGTGGTCTGGGACAGAAGTTATATAAACCAGTTTGACTCAAATCAGTTAAGTCTGATACTACATTCAGCCAGGTTTATCTTAAACCAGTTTCAGCCATTTTAAAACTGGTTTATGTGCACTGAGCTTCTGTTTTGTTACAAGTTAAACCAATTTCTGATCACTTAAATCAATTTATGTGTAGCTTCTGTCCCTAGCCCAAAGGTCCAGGGGCTTAGTAAGTCCAAGATCAGGGACACGCTCCGTCATGTTGGAATTATGGTGCCACATCTGCCTCTGGGGATGAGGCAGGAGTACTGGGTCCCAGAACCAGCACTGCTCTCAGCCCTACCCAACTGATCACATTAGGGGCCTTGGCTGCCCGGTGTCAGACCCCTACGCTCACTTAAGTGTTAGGATCTGTTATGGGTCAACATGTCAGAAAATCAGTTTAAACCATGATACAAACAAGCCACAAAGATATTAAGCACTATATGTCGACTATCTTTGTGGGACATTTGCTATATTATCTTGCCATAAATTAGCTTTAACATGTGGCTTATAAACAGAAACACAGAGATTTCAAATATGAATCCATAGTGTCAAAATCATTCTGAACTGTGGTGGGCTGAGTATTTTGCAATGAAACAATTGCTATATTATTTTCTGTAGTCAAAAAATGAATGAAACCTAAGAACTGGCATTTTCCTAGGCGTGCCTTGAGTCTACCAAAGGGTACCTTCAGCTTAAAAAAAAAGAAAATGAATTGTTAAGGGGCATTATTTCCCTTCCTCAAAGATCATGATTACTTATTCAAATTCTTTATTTTTAGAAATAATAAAATAAGGCTACAATGACATTTTGTGAATTGTATTTTAACGAAAAGTACTCAATTGTATGGGAGATGTGGGCAGAGATTGTTCCTTTGCTTATGTTTGCTCTTTTTTATTTATTTATTTTTTTAATAAAGGGCTTTGTCCTTCAAAGCAACCACAACATTTAAAAGAAAATCTAGAAACCAAATTGCTAATGCTTAGCTGTGGCTGGCAGGGAATGTACAACATGCCTTAAGACAAATGAACTTCCATTTACATTTCATAGTTCACTAATCTGACTTGGGAATCAGACTGTGAGATCTTTTTCTTTCCAGGTAAAATATTTAAAATAAGAAGCCTACTAATTATTAGAAAAGGTACGTGGCTGCAAGAATGAATAGTTTCAGTGAGTCTATCATTGCCTCTTGCAAAAAGAATTCTTAAGGTTTCATTTCACGGCTCAGTACTATCAAGCTGAGATTTTGGATGCAAAGAAAATTCACAAGCAGTATGAAGTCTTATGTATAGACTTGATCCATTATGCATGAAAGAATTAATGTTTCCTTATCTTCTTTATGCTGGTGGTAATTATTAGTTGCTCCATTGCCACTGGTGCTCTAAACTAAATGACTCCACTGTCTCTCATCATGATTGTAAATATTTTGGACCTTTAAACTGTAAAGATACTGATGTAGAATTAGACAATAACAGAGTAGACTAATTTTCATTCATTAGACATCCAGATTTCTTCAGGATCACTGTGAACTATTCAGCATGTGTTTATTGATCTCTTTTTTTTTTGGTTGCTAAAACCACAAGTTAGGTCCTGGTCTGTCCTGAGGCTTGTGCTGTATAGAAAAAAGTTCACTGGAGGTGGGTTGGCAAGTGATCAGTGCCACTTAACTGATTTAAGTTAAACTGGTCTAATGAACTTCTGTTCCAGATCATAACATTAGTGAATTATCTCTTCAACTTTGCTCTCTTTACACATCAAAACAGGGCTTCAATGTGTTTGAAAATCTGACATAAACATACGGATTCATAGTGTTGCACCATTTGAGGAGAAATGATGGGTTTTGTACTTAAGCTACTAGACTGAAATTTAGCAAATCTGGGTTCTGTTTCATGTTCCTCGATATACTTTCAATATGGCTTTTAGAAAATAATTTCATATTTCTATATTCATTTTTCCATCTTAAAATGGGATCAATGCACTTCTTTCCCTATAACCTTTTGTCACTCCTGTCTAAGTTATAAACATGATTGGGCAGGCACTGTAAATTACTGTAGATATATCTTATATCTATCCTAAGGGGGATCCAGTTGCACCAACTCAGGAAATACTGCTACTACTTCTGTAAAGAAGAAACTAGTCATTCCTCCTCCTCCTAAATTTAGATTTTCCATTGCTTCTTGCCATCTATTAGGTGTTGATTTCATATTTTCATATCCATATGTGAAATTTGAACAGACTGAATTTCTCCCAGTTACTGGATCAGGATCAGGTATGGTTTCAAAACATTCTGCAAAAGATTGTAAACTTCTATCTTCCTCTTCAGCTGTTATTTCAAGCTCTTATGTTTCTTTAGAATATAGACCTTTTTCTCTTCTCAGAGTGAAGAGAAAATTCTCTTGAAGTCAGTGGAGTTATACTGAAGTAAAACTGATGTTGTGGGACCAGCGAAGAGTTAGCAAAACTCACCAAAAGTCATACTACTTTAAACTGCATTTCCAGTTATAGAGTAGGAGCTACCACTGATTTTCTTTTAATAAGTTGTATCTAAATATACATATTTTAAGAGAAAATACCAAATCAAGTTGAGAATAATTTCAGATCGATCTTTCATAATAATGCCCTAGCATTTTTTTTTCAACATCTGGTCTCATTTATCTTTAAATTGACAAAGTCCTGATTTCCTTCCTCAAGGGCAACCACAACTTATCAGCTTGTGCAGCTGAGAACAAAGCTTTATGTAATGCAAACTTTTGTATCCCTAGTTCAGTTGAATGGTCATTGCCTTAAGCTACTGCATGCAGTTTACACAAATAATAGTTTCTGTTTTATGTTGAACTATTTCAAAATTTTGACTTACTTGCATAGAGAAAAAGGGATCAATAACCCATCATAGAAATTGAAATGTGCCTGCAGTAAAATAAGTATGACACACCACAAAATAGAATATCAAAATAAGTACAGATGCTCTTAAAATAGATTTGACCTGACTAAAACTTGAAAGCATGAAAGCAATAATTTATTTGGAACCAGTAATGCTTGACCCATTAATACAAGGTCTCTGCTGTGAAGAGTTTGCAGTCCAAGGGCATAAATCTGCATATGTATGTACATGAATAATTTTGCATACATGAAGAGTGGGACTGGCTTCATATAAATGTTAGCTGTATTGGGTAACCTCCTGCCCACGCTCAATCCACTCAGACTGACTGCCTATGCCCTGCTGAGCCCTAACACATGTTCAGGGCCACAGTAATGGATCAAAACAAAAAACTTTTCAGGAGACAGCTTGTATTTATTAGATGCAGTTCGTCTCAGCACAGCTGTGCTTGGTGTTGTATAGATATACTCTATGTACTTCTGTCCTTACTGCTAAGAGAATTTAAACAACTTAAAAACATTTTAGTGTTTTTAAAAATTGTGTGTGTGTGCATGCATGCATGTATAAGTATTAAATTATGTTCAAAACTTTTTCCAAAAAAATACTCTGTTTGCTTGTTACATGACAGCAATTTCTGGGGAAAGGTCAGTGTAAGTTAGCTACTGACACTACTGTGAATACAAGAAGAGCAAGAAAATTTAGACTTATGACATTCCATAATACTTCTCCATTAGGTGTTATCATTCTTATAACAGTTTTGTTTTGTTCCAGCAACAAAAAATATTCAGTGAGGCAAAACTTCAATGGTGTCAATGCAAAGGAGAAATGATTAAGAAACTTAAAGGACATATAGCAAAGGCAGGAATTGGCAGGGTTTTTTTGACAACATGGGCCACAGATTACAACTCAGCCCCTATTGTGGTCAGCCAATCTCTGCACTCCAGTGATCAACAAATGCTGTGGAGGGAACAGATGGAAAAAGACAGGTGGTAGACTCCTTTGGACACTTCCTCAAGCTGCTTGCAGGTCAGCTCTAGGCTTTTCCAGGCCAGATCTAGCCCTTGCTCCATAGGTTGCTGACCCCTGGCCAAGGGGATTAAGTCTATCCTAGGTGAAAATGGTGTGAAAATAGCACACAAGTTCCAAAATGTATGAATGACTTTTTTCTCATATAGAAGAAAGGGGAAGAAGTTGTAGGGTGTGCTGTACCAAAGTACAACATACTGAGAAATGTTTCAAAAATCAGTCAGCAGGAAGAAAATTAGCAGTCTCTAATATAGTTGCTTCTTTAAAAAAACCAAAAAAACAAAAAAAAACAAAAACAAAAAACACTGATGGAGAGTCTGACAAAACTGATGGACTTAAACTCCATATGTTTGTACCTCCTGATATAGAACCATAATACTAGAAATGTCCAAAGTAGAAAGATCTGGCAATGTTTCTAGGATATATATACTTTTCTTCACCGGTTATATCTTCTGTTTTGAGGGCAGGCTTTTCAGTGCAAAATTCATGTCTTCCTTTGGGCATTACTATAATAGTAGTAAAGGCATAATTTGTGAATATCTTTACACTTGTGAGTAATAGAATCATCTTAAACTCATTCCTACAAAACCTTTACAAGCTTCTATACCATCACAGATTCTCTAAGTATGGGTAGTCATAGAAAAGTAGGTCATCTAGCCCCTGCCCGAGGCAGATCATCGTTATCCAAAGCATCAAATAAAAATTCATTGTCGAACCTAATAGGAAAACTACACAGTGAACCCTGACACAGCCAGAAGACACCACACCCTACCCTGCCACAGGTAAAATAGGGAGGGGCACAGTGGCCAAATCCTGCTCCTGCAAAGTTTGTTGAAATATGTTTAAAACATCCAAGGAAGAGCGCCACACCTCCTGCTACAGAAGAAAGCAAAAGCCCCAAACTTCAGGGCAATCTGATCATGGGGTAAGATTCCTTCCCGACACCAACTATGGTGATCAGTCTGACCCCGAATGGACATTTCTAGCCAGGAGTCTCTTGGTTTAAGTCCCAGCAGGAACATTGGTTCACTCCATTCAAAATCCTCAGCCTTGACTGCAGTCACCACTGGGGCACGGGGAACTAACATTATGTGACATAATGTAGCTGCAGGTGGGAAAACAATTCCTTCCTGGCCTCTTTTGATAATCAGAAAACCCTAGAAACATGGGAAATACTCATAGTACACCATAGGTATAGTTAGTCCTAGATCATCCCTGACCAATGCTTAACCATCATTTTCTAGAACATGTCCAGTTATGGAGATTCCACAGCTTCTCTAGGTAGTCTGTTCCACTGCTTCACTATTCTAACAGTGAATAAGTCTTTTTCTAATATCCAATCTAAACCTACTTTGCAATGACTTCAAGTCATTGGTCCATATTCTGGTCTCTGGAGCAAGAGAAAAAAGGTATTTCCTTCTTCTTTATGGAAGCTTTTCACATATTTGAACACTACTGTCATGTCCCTTAAGCACCTTCACTGTAAACTGAACATGCCTAGTTCCTTCAATCTCTCCTGGTATGTGCTTTCCAAGACTTTTATCATTTTTGTCACCTGCCTCTTTACCCTCCCTAACTTTTCCACGTCCTTTTAAAATGTGGAGCCCAGAACTGCATGCAGAAGTCTAGTTGAGGCCTAAACAGTGCTGAGTAAAGAGGCACTATCACTTCCAGTGTCTTGCCTCTAGTGCTTCTATTGACGCACCTCAAAATCACATTTGCCTTTTGTGCAGCTGCATCATAGTGCTAGTAGCTGCAGCAAAATCTGACATGATTGAGGATGGTCACTCCCATGGGCTAAGTAAAGGGTTGTAAATGAGTCCATTGATGGCTAAGAAGGCTAATCATAGAGCCACAGACTCTCTGGCAAACCCCACAGGTGGTAGTTAAAGAGAGGATCGGACCATGAATTTCTTGATCTTGTTTCCTTTCCTTCCATTTCTTTCATTTTTCTGCCTCTAGGGCGTGATGGTTTTCCTGAAAGTAAGTTGTACCTTCTCGCACAAGGTTTCACCATGTAGCCCTATCTCAGGCTAGTTTTTCCCAATTTATGGTGTCAGTGCCACAGTTCTTAATGTTTGCTTGAGGGTGTTCTTGAGGCATTTCCTGTGGCCCTTGCATGTCCTTTGTCCTTGGCGGAGTTGGGAGTATAGCAGTTGTTTTAGCAAACATACATCAGGCATACTTACACAGTGCCCTGTCCACCACAGCTTATGTTGAATAATCAGTGCTTTCATACTGATGGTGTTAGCATCAATGAGGACACTGGCATTTGTGCAATAATCCCCCCTCCCCACTTTGTGCCAGCTATGTTCTAGAGGTAGCACTGGTGATGGCATTCCATGCTTTTCAGGTAGTCTGTGTAGGTCACCCAAGCTTCACAGCCATAGAGAAGAATTGGGATTACCACAGCCTCATATAGTAGGAACTTTGTTCAAGTCTTGATGTCATGATCATAGAACATATGATGATTCAGTCTTCAAAGGCCAAGCTGACACATTGGGTCCTATAGTGGACCTTTTGGCCTTCTTTGAGAGATGGCTCCTGAGGTCTGCAAGGTGTTCAATATTCTTCAGCTCCTGTCCATCAATCACTATCTTTGCCAGGGGAGTTGATTGGCCTGGAGCAGGCTGATGAAACAGCTTTGTTTTTCCCATGTTAAGGGTCAGTCCCAGGCACTGGTATGCTTGAGAGAAGCAGTTAAAAGTTGTTTGTGTGTGTCCACCTCCGTATGTGCAAGGGCAACACAGTCATCGGCATACTGAAGTTCCACAATCAAGACTGAAGTAACTTTGGTATTGGCATGGAGGCAGGAAAGATTGAAAAGGTTTCCATCTATTCTGTACTCAATGCCGATGCCGCATGAGAGATGGTCACAGATGAGCATCTTGATGACCATAAGAAAATGGAAAACAAAGTTGGTGCAATCACACAGAGCCACTTGACACTAGTTCAGATGGCAAAGGGTTCTGTAGCAGAGTATGACAAAGATAAAACCCCAGAGGAGAACTCACCTGGGGTAGGAGATGAACAGAGCCAGCGCAAGACCACGCTAAGCCATAGGAGCAGCAGGTGTGGAGCCGCAACAAAAGAAAGCGCTGTAGTAGAAGAGAAAAAAAATCAAAGAAACAGCTGAGCCGGGAGGAGCTGGGATTGGCTCCTGCACCGGTGTATCACGTTTTATGGCCGTGTGCCAGCACTGATTTGCCAGCTTGCCCATGGAACCGGAGATAAAAACTCCAACAAACAGAAAGCCCAAGGTACTAGAAGTGGGTTCCCCTGCAGGCACTCAGCATCTCAGGGCAGAACTGTGTCCCACAGAGAGCAAATGGTGGCAGCCCCGAGAGGGGATTTTGAGAGAGAGTGCAAGCCCAGAAAGGCAGCATTACTTACCAGACATGGATCTGTGGATTCCGGATGTCTTCCGGGCAGACTGGGCTGTCTCGGAGCCTGTGGAGAGAAGGAGAGACGGTTGTCCAAGCCACAGTGGCAACAGACCAAAAGAATTGAAACCAAACCTGGGAGACCAGGTAACTGAGGGACAAAAAGAAGCTAAGTTAGTCCCACTGAGTGCCAAGTGAGGCAAACTGACATCCATACACAGTCTACCATGTCAAATGGCCAAGACACGTACCAACACCAAATCCAGGACACTGGGATACGACATCATTGGTTTGCACTAGGTGAGGTGTAGGGGAGGCAGAACCCTAAAACGGGAAGATGGACAGAAGGATCAAAGGAGACCAGGTGGGACAGATCATACATCTTCCTCCATACTAAACATTTATTTCAGCAAAGTCATGGCAGGCAAGAACCACTGACAACCCTCCGGAACCTGTCTTGATCATTGACCATCCTTTCCACAGACAACGGTGACATCCAATAGACCAGCACACATCAAGCGCTCTGTTGAATGGCATGGTCGCTTACACAGAGCCGTTGCATAGGATGGAGACAGTCATCTGTTCATGAAGGAGTCTCAGTATGGCGATAAATTTCTCTAGGCAGCCAAACTTTGAAAAGATCTTCCATATAGCCTCACGGTTAACAGTGTCAAAGACTTTGGCCAAATCGATAAAGACCACATACAGCTCCTGGTGTTGTTCTTGGCATTTTTTCTGGATCTGCCAGGCCACAAAAATCATGTCCATGGTGCTTCTCGATGGTCTGAAATCACATTGAGACTCGGGAAAGATTTCCTCAGCAAGAGGGAGCAGTCAGTTCAGCAGAATTCGAGAAAGTATCATTCCAGCAATGGAAAGGAGGGCAATACTTCAGTAGCTTCCACAGTCAGACTTATCTCCCTTTTTAAAAGTGGTGACAATATTGCACTTCATTGGTGCAATATTGATATCATAGTATAGTCTCATATTTAATCTGATCTACCAAGACTCCTGAATTTTTCTCCATAGTGCTACCACCCAGGCATGTTTCATTCATTTTGCATTTGAATTTTTGATTATTCTTCTTGGTCTAGCAAGGCATAACACCTTATATTTTTCAGCATTGAAATTCATCATGTTAGCTCCAGCCCAATGTTCCAATTTCTCAGGATCCTTCTGAACTGCATTTATGTTCTCCAACATGTTTGTAGTTCTTCCTAAATTTGTGTTGTCTGCAATTTGATCAAGCCACCCTCAATTCCAGTATCCGAATTATTAATAAACACACTGAACGGCCCTGGACCAAGAATAGACCTGAGAGCCCCACAGAGGTGGAGGCACAGAACTGGCCCAGTCCAATGACATGCAACTCCTGTGGCTCCTGGCACTCCAGCTGGGAGCTACAGGGAGCCAGTCAGCACAGTCAGGTCAGGCAGCTTCCATGCTGCCACATGCAGCTTCTGGCACTCTGCACCAGCAGGCTGGCCAGCACATGGGACTCTTGGCACTACAGCCAGGGGCACACAACTTTGGGCCAGACTGGGTTGGCTCACAGCCAGCACATGGGGCTTCTGACACTGTGGCTGGGAGCAATGCATATTCAGGCTGACTCGCCACCGGAATGCTAGAAGCCCCATGTGGAGGCACAGAGCCAGCCTGGCCCAGCCCAATGACATGGCTCCTGCCTACAGTGCTGGGAGCCCCACGTGCTGGCACAGAGCTAGCCCAGCCTGGCTTGAAAACGTGTGCCAGTGGGCTGGACAAGGCTAGCTTTGTACTGCCACATGCAGCTCCTGGGATTCAGCTGGAGCCATGTGCCTCTAGGGGGCTCCGGCTCCCATGGGTCATGAGTGCCCTGAGGGCCTGCCACCGGCTGCTGCCACCAGAGGTGTGGAGTCTATGTGCTATGGAAGGGGGACATTTGGTGGGGGGCAATACCCCTACAGACACCCCCCCCCAAGAACCTCCCCCACAAATCCCAACTCCCCCACCCCCAACCATTCCCCCCACACACAGTATACAAGAGTAAGACTTTATTTTGAGCTATTATGCTATCGCCTCTATATACACTACACAAACACATGTAAATCAGGACAAATATAGGGGGGGTTTAAATAAAATTAGAATATATTATAGTAGATGTTTGATTTTTAGTATATGATTCGTTTCTTTTTCCAGTTGTAAGATGGCAACACCTCTGCAAAAGGAGTACTTTGGGGGGGGGTGAAAGAGGGACTTTTGGTGGCAAGGCTCGGGGGTTAGGGGCAGGATTTTCGGTCCTAAGGTGCTGATAAGGAGGAAGGGCACCTGTCAAGGTTCTTTGGCCCTCAGCAGCTCACCAAAAGTCATTAAGCGGCCCTCCTGCCAAAATAATTGCCCACCCCTGTCCTAGAAGTTCCTCATACAACTATATTGGTCTTTCACCATTCTTCTTGTACTTCCATCAGTTTGCAACAGTTTCTTGTTGGGCTTCCAGTACCATGCCCTTGAGAAGCTTCCAGCCCTCCTGGGCACCTTTATTCTTCATTCTGACTTCCGATAGCACCATATCTATTAATTGCTTGAGTTGATTGAAATCTGCCTTTCTGCCCCATCTCAGGATCATGAACTTTTATCATATTGTGCTCACTTCCTCCCAAGCTTTGCGTAACGTTCATAGCCCCCATCAATTCTTCCCTATTGGTCAGGAAAAGATCCAGGATAGCTGATCCTCTAGTTGTATCCTCAGTTTACTTGAACAAAAGGTTGTCTTCCACACAAGTTAAGACCTGGCTTAACATTTTATATTTGATTGTATTCTCCTTCCAGCACACGTCCAGAAAATTGAAGTCTCCCTTCAGTACCATCTCATAGCGTTTGGTTAATTTTGTCACATTCTTCAAGAATCTCTTCTTCCTGACTCAGTGCCCTCTAATAAATCCCCACCATTATATAAAGTGCTGTGTCTTTCATCTTTTATCTTCACTCAGATACATTCTGGTCTTCTATCTTCTTCCTCCTGAACCAGTTTTAAAGGGGAGAAAGAACTGCTGCTGTTACACTTTAACTGTTAGGTTTGTGTGAAGCTTCGGTTCCTGATTTGATTCAGTGGAGTTTTGGCCTGATTCATTGGGCCCTTTAAACTCTCCGAATCACATCAGAACCCTCCAAAATGATTTGGTGAGATTCGGAAAGAGTCAGCAATTTGGGTATAGACACAGCTCTAAATGTTTTTTCTACATACCTCAAGGTACCAGGTGGCTCGTGAATGCTATGGTGGTGGAGCAGAAGGAGTGACCCAAAGGAGCGCAGGGGGCTAGCTAGTGTGCTTGGCAGCAGACCCGGAAGTGGACCAGGTCTGGGGAGTTACCTGGGGTCCCCCTATGGCCGGTTGCCAAGCTAGGGGACTGTTGCGGGGGGGGGCAGTGTGCTCAACAGCAGACCTGGAAGTGGACCAGAAATAGATTTCATAGATTGCATAGATTTATTAGACATTAGGGCTGGAAGGGACCTCGGAAGATCATCAAGTCCAGCCCCCTGCCCAAAGGGCAGGAAGACAGCTGGGTTCATAGGATCCCAGAAAGATGAGCATCCAGTTTGCTCTTGAAGGTGTTTAATGTAGGCGCTTGAACCACCTCCGGTGGCAGGCTGTTCCAGACCTTGGGGGCTCGGACAGTAAAGAAATTCTTCCTTATCTCCAGCCTGAAACAGTCTTGTAGTAGTTTATGACTGTTCGACCTAGTCGTCATCCCTTGGGGCGCTCTGGTGAACAAACGTTCCCCCAGATACTGGTGGTCACCCCTGATAAATTTATAGGTGGCCATCAGATCACCACTGAGCCTACGCTTTTCCAGGCTAAAGAGCCCCAGGGCTCTCAACCTGTCATCGTAGGGTCTGCTTCCCTGACCTCTGATCATGCGCGTGGCTCTTCTCTGAACTCTCTCAAGCTTCTCCACATCCTTTTTGAATTGTGGAGCCCAAAACTGGACGCAGTACTCCAGCTGCGGCCTCACTAAGGCCGAGTACAAGGGGAGAATTACGTCCCGGGATTTGCTTGAGAAGCATCTATGGATGCAAGCCAGTGTTTTGGTCGCTTTACTAGCCGCAGCATCGCACTGCAGGCTCATGTTCATCTTGTGGTCAATGATGACCCCCAAGTCTCTTTCTTGCATAGTGCTAGCCAACATAGCACTGCCGAGCCTATAAGGATGCTGCAGGTTTTTCTTCCCAAGGTGGAGAACCTTGCATTTATCGGCGTTGAACACCATCAGATTCTCATCCGCCCACTTGCTGAGCCTGTCCAGGTCAGCCTGGATCACCTGCCTGTCTTCTGGTGTGGATGCTTTTCCCCAAAGTTTGGTGTCATCAGCGAACTTGGCCAGTCCGCTTCTGACTCCAGTGTCCACATCATTAATGAAGATGTTGAACAGTATGGGTCCAAGGACAGAGCCTTGGGGGACCCACTGGTCACAGGACACCACGATGAGTGACTTCCATCAATTACTACCCTCTGGGTCCGACCCCGGAGCCAATTTTCCAGCCAGTGGATTGTGGAGGACCCAAGGCGACAATTGGCCAGTTTCTCTAAGAGGAGATTATGGGAAACCAGGTCAAAGGCTTTTTTGAAGTCAAGATATATGACATCAATCTCTTCTCCCTTGTCCAGGTGATAGGTCACCTGGTCGTAGAAGGAAATGAGATTGGTCAAGCAAGACCTACCCGCAACAAACCCGTGCTGGCTATCCCTTAAGATGTTGGCGTCGGCCAGTCCATTAAGGATGGCCTCTTTCATAAACTTTTCTAAGATCTTCCCCAGGATAGAAGTCAGGCTAATGGGCCTATAGTTAGCCGGATCTACTTTCCTCCCTTTCTTGAAGATAGGCACCACATTGGCCTTCTTCCAGTCTTCGGGCACCACACCAGAGTGCCAAGAGTTTTCAAAGATCCGTGCTAGAGGCTGGGCTATGATGCTTGCCAACTCCTTGAGTACCCTGGGGTGAAGATTGTCAGGGCCAGCTGACTTGAAGGTATCCAGCTTCTCAAGATGTTCCTTCACGAAGTTAGCATCAATGGAGGGCAGGGGATCACCCTCACCCGGACTTCCCTGTCCCGTAGCGGGCATGGGCATCCCATGGGACTGATGAAAGACCGATGCAAAGTACCTATTTAATAGGTTGGCTTTTTTCTGGGCGTCAGTTGTCAGTTGCCCCATCTGGTTCAGCAGGGGTCCAACGTTGCCCCTGCTTTTCCTCCGGCTCCCCACATATCTGAAAAAGGACTTTTTATTGTCTGAAATACTTCTGGTTCACTTCTGGGTTTGCCGTCGAACACGGGGGTGGGCACCGAGCACGATCCTGTAGGACACTCTATCTGTCCCAGCATCACAGCATTCACAAGCTGCACCTGGTTCCTTGAGTTATGTAGAAAAAACATTTAAAGCTGTGTCTCTGGCCGAATCGCTGATTCTCCGAATCAGCATGAAATCTTTGGATTTGGCCAAATTGAATTGGGTATAGTGATCCAAATCAACTAATCAAATCACTGTCCCTGATTCAGGCCAAATCTGAATTTGAGTCAAATAGGGCTTGTTTTGCACACCCCTAATAACTGTTATGTCTGTGTGATCTTGTAATGATGCAGGTGAGCTAAACTGGCCTGCCTGTGACCCTAGATAGACTAGGTTTCAGTTCCATTCTACCTGTATCACTACAGAATCATGAAAATATAAAAATAACTTCTTAACGGCTTGTATCAATATCCTTTGATAGCAATACAATTGTTACAGCTCACTCTCTCATTGTTGGACATAATTTTTTTAGTAAATGTTTAGGATTGTGAATCCAAAAAGATGACAAAGCCAGTAGGGAAAATCGCCCAAGCGAGAGACTATTAGAGGCGGGTGAGGAGGTAAACGCAACTAGGTTACAGAAAATACAATATTACATTCAAAACTATGTCCAAAAAATATTATAGAGCTTGTGAAACACAGAAACGGGCAGTAAATGTATTCATCAGGAAGAATCCAACACAAAATAACATTAGTAAAAATAATATCATAGCGTTTCCTAAGCTAAAGACCAACTCATTCCTCAGAGCCTAAGCAAGGAAACCTAATGCCTTCCCTTTACTTAGTATTCTCCTCTTCGTCTATCTCTGGCTAAGTTTTTCATCTTGTTCCCTTAAGACCTAAGATATGGGGAATAGAAATAGGTTAACAGGTTAATGCACTCTGTGGCAAAGAATTTACAGATTGTTTGACATGCCTCCGTCTTGTTATATACATAAAAAAAACCCAACACATTTTTACTTGATGATTTTATCGATACATGTTGTTTCACTTTTCTAAAGCTGGACCATTTAAGATTAGTAGCTATAGTTTTTTGTTACTGTAATGCTTTGCTTTTATAATAAAAATAAATCTTCATATTTAGATCAAGCCTTAAAAGATGCAGTAAATATTTTCATTAACAAAAGGATTTCTATTATGATTGTATTTACTTGAATCCAGGATGATTTTGAGTTTAAGATGGCTCCATACTAATTATATTCTGTCATGGAAGACTATAAATGTGTTACCGTTTTCCATGTAAAGAATCTAATTTTTTGAGAGTCATCATAAATTTTGTCCCTTCCACTGTTGCTGCGGGGAAAGCAGCAGCATAAGGGTAAGTGGTGGGGAAGGCAGTGGGACGGAGGGGAGCAAGTTAGGGAAGCAATGTCTCTTGCCCCCATGATGCCTGCCACCTTGTCATATCCCTCCCCTCCCCCTGTGCCTACCCCATCTCTGCTGCTTGCCCCACTTGGTGCCTACCCCCTGTGTGACTCTCCCTGCTGCCTGCCCCCCCTCACCACATGCACCCATGCCATGCTTACAGGTGCCTCCACACAGCCCCATGCCTCCCTGATGGGTCCCCAACCACCCTAGGTCTGACACCATCCTGAACTTTGGGCCAGGTCCCTCCTCACCCTGTACCTCAATGAGTGGGTTCTGGCCACCTCTTCTGACAACACGTAACAAGTTCGCCTGTCCCCTTAAAATGGGGCAGCCAGCCCTGCTGAGTAGCTGAAGCTGTGGGAAGAGTGCTGATCAAAAAGCCACTGGGAGCTTTAAAGCCTCAGAGGGATGAGCAGCAGGGAACAGGGGAGCAAACGGAAGGAACATTTGCAAGCCAGTAACAGACAGTAAGCAGTAAGATGACCCACTGACCTTACTGCATGGGACAGAATACTGTGAAAAAGCCGGAGCCACAGAGGACCCCTCCCAGTGTCTAGGATAGGACAACAGGGTCTTGTTTGCTTAATGTGTTTGTTTGAAGATCCTCTGTATATTGGTGTGAACTGGTTAAGAAGCACCTCAGGGAACAATAAGCCCAGCAACAGGCAAGGCAAGCCACTTACACTGCAGGTACTGATGTTTCACTTGATACTGTATTCTAAGACAAAGCTTTGCTTTGCCCGTATTGAATAGGGGTGCGTAAAGTTGTCATTGAATTAAGTTAATACAGCAAGTAAATTGTTTGTTTGCATAATAATAGATGAATTTAAGGGCATTATTATGGAAATTTGCGGTAACTATTAACCTAATAGTCCTTTTCATTATTAAACTCCAAAAAAGAAAAATGCTGATAAAACTAAGCAGAAGTAGAAGTCTTTTATCTGATTCTTAATTTGATCTGTCAAGGTAGAATGTAATATTATAGTATGGTGCTGAATAAGTTGATATTAGATAAATTAATTGAAAAATATGAAGAAAATCTGATTGGATACAAAAAGAAAAACAATTCAGTCCTTTAATGTTAAAATCATCTCTTTCCTCTAGGATGTTTCCTGTCTTTTGTAACAAGTTCCATTTAAGTATATTGAAGGAACCCTTTCAACACAAGAGATTAATTTTAAGACCCTTCGTAAATGCAGAAATAATCAGTGAAAATAAAACTCTAGTATCTTGACTCGCATTGAATAGCACTTTAATCCACTGGTGCAGTAAGGCAGTATTAAACATGAATAAGGTTCTCAGATTAGGCCCCTCAGAGAAAGTGGAAAAATTATGACATGATTTTGAATTTATGTTGTAAAGTAATTCCTGTGCAATTGTACAAAAATTAATAGCTAAGAAAATAAGGGGAAAAGAAATTACTGAGGAAAACAGACTTAATGGCACATCATTAATTCTGGTTAAAACTACTCATACATTTCAATAGAAACTTATAAAAAATGGTGGCAATATGGACCAACGTTTGCTAAATGCTCACAAATTAATCCATATTTCCTGCTGTTTGACTTCATATTATATGCCAAAATTTTGTATCAAATACACTCTAGGTTTCCGTTCATTTTTGCAAGAGTTGGAGTGTTGTTGTAGCCATTGTGGTCCAGAAATTATGCAATAAAATTTTTTTGGGGAGGTAATATCTTTTATTGGACCATTAGTATTAATGGTAGAGATGTTAGACAGCCAGTACCTAGGAATAACTGCTATTGGTGTCTTACCACTACGTGGCAGAGGAGTATGTAGTCACTTCCCAAATCTGAGAGACACATGACTACACATTCGTATAACTTGTATCGCTGTAGTATTAGACCTTTTCTTTTTTCTCATGATAACTCTGCAGTGTATTCAAATATCATTTTTACTCAAATCCAAATGAGGTGGGTTTTTTTCCTCAAATCAGCATGGGGGGAGAGGGGAAGCCAGGGAGCCTTGTCTTGTCACAATAGGTGAATGTTGCATTTTTTTCAAGAATACCTTGAGGATATCTTTGAAGCGCTTTCTCTGCCTTCCTCTTGAGTGTACACCTTGACTGAGCTGGAAGAATAAAATTTGCTTTGGGAGCCTTGGGTTGGGTATCCAGATGACATAACCGGCCTAGCGAAATTGATGTTGAATGATCATCACCTTGATGTTCATGGTGGTTGCTTACAAGGGAACACTAATGTTGTTGCATCTATCTTCTTACTGGATTTGAAGGATCTTCCACAGACAGTGTTGATGGTACTTCTCCAGAGATGTGTGGTGTCTCCTACATGTTGTCCCATGTCTCAGCTCCATACAGTAAGGTAGGGATCGTGACTGCTTGACAAACCATGAGCTTCATTTCAGATCTGATGTCACAATCTTCAAACACCTATTTCCTCAGGGGTCACAAACTGCACTTGCACATTGGAAGCAATGTTGGATTTCTTTGTCGATGTCACCTTTCTTGGAGAGATGGTTTCCAAGGTACAGAAATTTCTCAACATTCTCCGGTCTCACTATGAATCTGAATTACTGGAACTGGGGACTGATCATTAAGATCTTGTTGATGGAGAGACTTTAGTCTTCTGAATGTTAAGCATCAGTCCCATTTTATCATATGCCTAGATAAAGACATTGACAATTGCCTAAAGATCTGCATCAGAGTGAAGAGAGCCTACAGCATCATCAGCATACTGGAACTCAATTGTTCAGGTTGGTGTGGTCTTGGTTTTGGCTTGGAGTCAGCTGAAATTAAAAATTTCTCTGTTTGGTAGTTTAGCTGCACTCCTATTGGAAGTTTGTTAGTGGTCAAATGTAACATCATGGTAAAGAATATCAAGAAGAGTGTTGGAGCGATGATGCAGCCTTGCTTAACTCCAGTTTTAACCTCAAAAGGATCTGTGATAGATCCGTTACTGAGAACCACTGGTCAGATACCATTGTGGAGCAGGTGAAGAATGGTGATGAAATTCAGTGGGCATCTGTACTTCAGTGGGATCCTCCACAGTACTTCTCAGTTAACGGTGTCTAAGGTTTTTGTGAGTTCAAAGAAGGGCACGTAGGAAGGTTTATGTTCTTTTCAGCCTTTTTACTGTATCTTCTGAGCAGTCTTCATGTCAGTTGTGCTACTTTATGCCCTAAACACCCACTGAGATTCTGGGGGAAGCTTTTCAGCAAATAGAAGGAGATGGTTCAAGAGGGTTCTCGCAATTGTCATTCTTGTGGACCTCAAGCCAATTCCTGTTAATTTTTGTAGATTGTCATAATCATGGAATCCCTGAGATTATCTGGGATTTCCTCATTATTCCAGATCCTTATGATGAGGGCATGGCATTATAATGTGAGCTCCTCTCCTTCCTACTTGAAGATTTCTGTGAGCATACCATGCATTCCAGATACCATGTCATTCTTCATCTGCTGATGGCTTCCCTTACCTTGTCAAGGGTTGGAGGATTCTGAGGTCATCTCTGCCTGGATGTCATGAGATGGAATTGAGAATACTCTCATTAACAAGAGAGTCTCCATTAAGCAGGTCTTCAAAATGCATCTTCTAATAGATGTTGATGGCTCACATTCCTCAATCAGGTCTCCCCCATCTTTACGTCTCAAGGGGGTTGGTCCCTGAGTGTTTGGACCATAGATATTTTGAGTTGCATTGAAAAAACTATATATTGTGGATGTCAGCGATGTTAAATCTCCTTCACTTTGTCTTCCCACCACCTGTTCTTCATATTGCAGGTCTTCCTTTGGACTCCTGCCTTGGCGTGTTGGTGATTCAATTTCTTTTGCTTGGAATTGGTGTTTTTCTGCCAAGCACAAAAGGCCTTGTGCTTGCAGTCAATCAACTTTTTGGATCTCCCAGTCATTCTTATCAAACCAGTCTTGGTGTTTAGTGTGTCCTGGTAGAGAATCCAAGTGTATGTTTGCAGGAGCTGATGATGGTGGGCTTGAAGGCACCCCAAGCACTGCTGACATTCTCTTATTGTTTTTGATTGGAATTCAGCAGATTTTCAGCAGATTGAGTCACTGTTGGAAGAGGTCTTGCTTTATTGGTCCTTGAGTCTTTTAACATTGGCCTTCCATTGGCATTGCTTCTGCTGCAGCCATCACTTGGGAGCCAGTTTGAGTGATGTAACTGAGCAGATGAGTCAGAGATCAGTACAGCAATCGTCAGCTGCAAGCATAGCTTGAGTGATGCGTACATTTTTGTAATCTCAGGCATGAATGATGATGTAGTCAATCAAGTGTTTATGCCTAGATCATAGGTGTTGCCATGATGTTGTATACCTGTTTTTCTGGAGGAACTGGGTATCAGTGATGGTAAGTCCATGTTCCAAATATTTGGTTAAGAGGAGGATGCTGTTGGAGTTAACCCTTTCAACTCCTTCTTTGCCAATGTTTGTTCCAGAGATTTGAGTCCCTTCTGACTCTAGCATTGAAATCACTGAGTAGAATAAGCACATCTCACTCCAGAATGTCAAAAAACATGGTCGAGGTTGGCATAGAATTCCTCCTTGGCTTTGTTAGGAGCATCAAGGTTTGGGGCACATATGCTGATGATCATGGCATGTTGGCTCCCTCCCAGTTTGAGACAGAGTCATGAGGTGCTCATTAATTTCAACAGGGAATTCGTTGAGTTGGTTTGTGAGTTCATTCTTAATAGCAAAGCCAACTCAGTGAAGCTGGTCTTCTTCCTTTTTACCCTTCTAAAAGAGGATATAGCCTCCTCTTTGTTCTTTGAGCTGCCCATCTCCCATTCACTGGGTCTTGCTCAGTGCAGCAATGTCAGTATTGTCACCTGAGTTCTTGAGTGATGATTGCAGTCTGCTGCTCTGGGCATCCACTATAAGGATTGCCCATGAGGGTCCCAATGTTCCAGGTCCCAAAAAGTGATTGTGTGTTTTCTTTGATTTTGACGCTAGTAAAGATGATCCCAATGGAAGCGGGTGTCCAGTTAGATAAACAGTAGTCAAACTATGTTTAGGGCACCTATTCTAACCCCCTCCCCATGTGGGGTGAGAAGAGTGGATTCTAAAGAGGACTGCTCAGTTGCAGTTACAGCTGCTGAATTGCACACCTGCCCCATCCAAGTATCATAGTACTTAGGGTCAGAAGGGACCTAAACAGATCATCAGGGCCAACCCCCTTCCCCAAGCAGGAGTGGGAGCCGGGTTCATATCACCCCAGCCAAATATCTGTCCAGCCTCCTCTTGAAGACCCCCAAGGTAGAAGAGAGTACAACTTCACTTGGGAGCCCATTCCAGAGCCTGGCAGCCCTAACTGTAAAGTAATGTTATAGATTTCATAGACATTAGGGCTGGAAGGCTCCTCAGAAGATAATCGAGTCCAGCCCCCTGCCCCAGGGGCGGGGATTCAGCAGGGGTCATAGGATCCCAGCAAGATAAACATCCAAATTTCTCTTGAAGGCATTCAGAGTAGATGTTTGAACCACCTCCAATGACCGGTTATTCCACACCTTGGGGGCTCGGACAGTAAAGAAGTTCTTCCTTAGATCCAGCCTGAAACAGTCTTGGAGCAGTTTATGACCATTTAACCTTGTCATCCCTTGGGGCGCTCTGGTGAACAAACATTCCCCCAGATCCTGGTGAGCACCCCTTATAAATTTATAGGCAGCCCTGAGCCTATGCTTTTCCAGGCTGAAGAGTCCCATAGCTCTCAGCCTCTCATCATAAGGTCTATTTTCCTGACCTCTGATCATGCATATGGCTCTCCTCTGGACTCTCTCAAGGTTCTCCATGTCCTTTTTGAATTGTGGAGCCCAAAACTGGACGCAGTACTCCAGCTGCGGCCTCACTAAGGCCGAGTACAATGGGAGAATGACATCCTGGGATTTGCTTGAGAAGCATCTATGGATGCAAACCAGCGTTTTGCTCGCTTTACTAGCAGCAGCATCACATTGAAGGCTCATGTTCATCTTGTGGTCAATCATAACCCCCAAGTCGCTTTCATCCATAGTGCTAGCCAGCCTAAAAAGCACTGCCGAGCCTAAAAGCATGTTGCAGGTGTTTCTTCCCAAGTTGGAGAACCTTGTATTTTTCAGTGTTAGACACCATCAGGTTCTCGTCCACACATTTCCTAAGCCTGTCAAGGTCAGGCTGGATCACCCTCCTGTCCTCAGATGTGGACACTTTACCCCAAAGTTTGGTGTCATCAACGAACTTAGCCAGTCCGCTTCTGACTCCAATGTTCACATCATTAATGAAGATGTTGAATAATATAGGAGCAAGGACAGAGTCTTGAGGGACCCCACTGGTTACAGGGCACCATGACGATTGACTTCCATCAAACACCACCCTCTGGGTCTGACCGTGGAGCCAATTCCCCAGCCAGCGGATCATGGTGGACCCGAGGCCACAGTTGGACAGTTTTGCCAAGAGGTGATCATGGGATACCAGATCAAAGACTTTTTTAAAGTCAAGATATACAACATCAATCTCCTCTCCCTTGTCCAGGTGATAGGTCACCTGGTCATAAAAGGAAATAAGATTGGTCAATCAAGACCTACCTACGACAAACCCGTGCTGGCTATCCCTCAGTATATTGCCCTCGGCCAGTCCGTTAAGAATGACCTCATTGATAATCTTTTCTAAGACCCTCCCCAGGATAGAGGTCAGGCTGATGGGCCTATAGTTTGCCAGATCCACTTTCCTCCCTTTCTTGAAGATAGGCACCACATTGGCCTTCTTTCAATCTTCGGGCACTTCAGAGCACCGGGAGTTCTCGAAGATCCATGCCAGGGGCTAAGCTATGATGCTAGCCAGCTCCTTGAGTACCCTGGGATGTAGATTGCCAGGGCCGGCTGACTTGAAGGTGTCTAGCTTCTCAAGATGTTCCTTCACAAGGTAAGCATTGATGGAGGGCAAGGACTCCCCCTCGTCCTGGCCTCCCTGGCCCATAAAGGACAGGGTCATCCCATGGGACTGGTGAAAGACCGAGCCAAGTACCCATTTAGCAAGTTGGCTTTTTCCTGGCATCGGTTGTCAGTTGTCCCATCTGGTTTAACAGGGGTCCAATGTTGCCCTTGCTTTTCCTCCGGCTCCCCACATATCTAAAAAAGGACTTTTTATTGTCTTTGATACTAGTAGCCAGTTAGAGTTCCGTCACACCCTTGGCTTTCCTGGTTCGCTCGCTGCAGGTCTGGAGCAGTGCAGAATATTCCTCCTTGGAGGTGGATCCTGCCCTCCATCCTTTGTAGGTCTTTATTTTTAGGTGCCAGAGGTCCGCTGGTTCCTTGGTTAGCCAAAGAGGCTGCTGTGCCCTTTTGCTGCCTTTCCCCCACAATGGAATAGACTTAGCTTGTCCATCCAGGATCACCCCCTTGAGGAGCAACCACTCTTCTTGAACTCCCCTTCCCTTTGGGTCATAGTCCCTTAGGGCCTCACTGACAAGCCTCCTGAGCTTGTCAATGTCAGGTTTCCTGCAGTTGAGAACTTCTGTATTGCTGACTGACTTGCCAGCTTTACTGCGGATGGTGAAGGTGATCAGCTCATGGTTGCTGTCACCCAGCTTCCCTTCGATCGTCAGGTCGCTGATTAGGTTGTCCCTGGTTGCCAATGCCAGGTCGAGCAGCGTTTTACCTCTCGTTGGCCCGTAGACTTCTTGTGTCAGAGAGAGCTCATCCACGCACGTGAGGAAGCTTTGCAACAGTTCAGATTTGGTAAAGTGCTTTTCCCATGAGATGTCTGGATAGTTGAAGTCTCCCATGACAACCATGCACAGGGAGCATGCAGCCTCAGCCAATTCCCTGGTGAACTCCTGGTCAAGATCTTTATTCTGGGTAGGAGGTCTGTAGTAGACTCCCACCTTAGTGTCCCCTGTGCCATGTTCCCCATGGATTTTAAGCCAGAGCATCTCCAGTCATCCATCCTGGGTTCCAATGTCAGCTTGCAGGGATGCATAGCTCTCCTTGACATAAAGAGCTACACCCCTGCCCCTTTTAGCACTCAGTCTCTCCTGTACAGAGTATAGCCATCTATACCTGTGGTCCAGTCATGAGTGGAGTCCCACCAGGTCTCTATTATCCCTATGACGTTGTAATTATTTGTGTTAAGCAGGAGGATAAGTTCCTCCTGTTTTTTCCCCTAGCTCCTGGCATTTGTGTACAGTCATGCAAGTTTCCCCTTGTTCAGATTGTTCCAGGGCTGGGGCAGGAGTTGGCTCCCTTAAGTGCCTTGGCCTGCTGGCTTTGCAAGGGTTGCTCAGTGGGCCAGCAGTGGCAGTAGTCCCCCCCCTCCCCCCAGTGGGCTTAAAGCCTGGTGGAACATGTCAGCCAGTCTGGCTGAGAAGAGCCTTCTCTCCAGCAGAGAGAGGTGGACATCATCCCTTCCCAGCAGCTCAGTGCCTCTCTCACCAAAGAGTGAACCATGGTCATGGAAGCCGAAGCCTTTCCGATGACACCAGCACCACAGTCTTTGGTTCACTACCTTGATCCTGCTCTCCCTCCTCAGCTCATAGCCCAAAACTGAGAGGACCGAGGAAAACACCACCTGAACCTCCAACTGCTTAAGCCCTGCTCCCAAATCCCTGTAGCGCTTCATGACCCGGCTGGGAGTGCTTCGAGCCGTGTCATTTGTGCCCAGATGGATGAGGAGCATAGGGTAGTGGTCAGTGGGCTGGAGGAGCTCAGGGATCCTTTCCAAAATATCTCAGATATGGGCTCCCAGGAAGCAGCAGACTTTCCGGGCTAAGGGGTCTGGGCTGCAGATTGCCCCCTCAGTCCCCCTCAGGATGGAGTCTCCCATGACAAAGACTTTTTATTTTGTCTTAGGGAGAGCAGGGGCAGTAGCTACAGTTGAGCCTGTGTTGCCTGCAGGAGCTGGCAGCTTGGCAGGCTCTGCTGGAGCTGCAAGAGGTTCATACCTGTTGCAAAGCTCCAGTGGGATGGGGACCTTGGTGCAGTGGGCTTTGGGGCCCTTGACCACCTTGGTCCATCCCCTTGGCTGGGCAGAATGGGAGGTCCCGGAGTCCTCCCTTGTTCTGGAAGGAGACCTTCGTCTACCCTCTGCCTCCCAGGGGAGAAGGTCCTGGCAGTAGGAGTCTATCTCCTGCTCACCATCCCTGATGGCATGCAGTCTCTGGACTGTGGCCTGGAGCTCCTCCAGCTGGTGCGCCAGAGACCCCAAAAGGGAGCAGAGCTCACAAGGGGAGGTGGCCACGCTTCTGGACCCCAGAGCCTGAAAAAGTAACAGGCAGCCCCCGCAGCCAAGAGCCAGAGGCTCTATCTGCATGGAGCCAGGAACCATGGGCTCCGTCTGGGTGGAGACCTCTAAAGTGCCAGAGGGGGCGAGCCACAAACCCCAAGAGGACACTCAGGTTGCAGTGCATGCCCATCTGCATGGTGCCACTGGAAGGCTGGCTGCAGCTCGGACTGCCTTCCCTATGGCACACAGGCAGGGCTTCAGGCCCTCCCGTTTACTCTCCTGCACAAACTCTGTGCTAACTCATGCATTGAGCAGACAAGCATGCCTGTTTGCACGGCCTATTCGCAAGGCTCCAGTCACTTGGCTCCCTGGGGGGCTCGGTGAAGTAGGAGCCGCGGCGGGGTGGGGCAAGGTTAACCCCCTCCCACCACGGGCCCCACTTACCTCCAGCTGTGTTGGGGGTCAGCAGGGTGCTCCACAGCTGCGGGGGAGCTTTAGGGAGTGGGGGCACAGTGGGCTTGCACCCACGCATCTCTCACTGCTCCTCAAGACTGTCTGATGTCTCCTGATGTCCAGCCTGAACCTTCTCTCTAACAATTTGTGGCTGTTATTCCTAGTAACCCCGGATGGTGCCCCGGGGGAACAGAGCCTTCCTCAATTCCCACTGGTCCCAGCTGGTAAGTTTGTAAATGGCCACCAAATCCCCTCTCGGCCTTCTCTTGTGGAGGCTGAATAGGTTCAGACCCTTTAGCCTGTCTTCGTAGGGCCTGCCCTGCTGCCCCTTCACCATGCAAGTGGCCCTCCTCTGGACCCTTTCAATGCTAGCCATATCCTTCTTGAAATGTGGCACCCAGAACTGGATGCAGTACTCCAACGGTGGCCTGACCAATGCCACATAGAGGGGAAGGATCACCTCCCTGGACCTGCTTGTGATGCATCTGTAAATGCACAACAAGGTGTGATTAGCCTTAGTGACTGCTTCCTTGCATTGGCGACTCACGTTCATCCTGGAGTCCACAATGACTCCAAGATCCCTCTCTTCCACCATGTTGACAAGGATGTTCCCCAGCCTATAGGTGTGTTGCTGGTTCCTTTTCCCTAGATGCAGTACCTAGCACTTGTCTGTGTTGAATTCCATCCTTTTCTCATCCGCCTACTTCTAACCTGTCTAGATCTATCTGGATTCTGACCCTCCCCTCCAGCGTGCCCACCTTGCCCCACAACTTGATGTCATTAGCAAATTTGGACAGCGTGCATTCCACACCCACATCCACATTGCAGATAAAGATGTTCAGCAGTACAGGCCCCAGGACCAAGCCCTGGGAGACTCCACTGCCCACATCCCTCCAGGTCGAAAATGACCCACCCATCACCACTCTCTGGGTGTGACCATCTAGCCGATTTGCCACCCATCTGACTGCGTAGGCATCAGTGCCACAGTCACCAAGTTTTTTTTAAAAGAATGTGGTGGGAAACCGTGTCAAAGACCTTTTTAAAGTTCAGGAAGACAACATCCACCCCGACACCCACATCCAGGGACTTTATGACCTGATTATAAAAAGAAACCAGGTTAGTTAGGCAGGACCTGCCCTCAGTGAACCCATGTTGGTTGCCCCTGAGCATTACCTCCCCTGCTGGGCCCTTGGAGATGTGCTCCTTAATAATTTTATCAAAGGTCTTCCCAAGGACCGAGGTAAGACCGACTGGTCTGTAATTGCCAGGGTCCCCTTTTCTCCCCTTCTTGTAAATGGGGACCACATTGGTCCTTATCCAATCCTCTGGTACCTGGCTAGAGCCCCGTGAGCACTCACAGAGCTATGCCAGAGGCCCTGCTATGACCCCTGCCAATTCCCTCAGCACCGTTGGGTGAAGAGCATCTGGACCTACTGATTTAAACATGTCCAGCCCCTCCAAAAGTTCCCTAACTAGGTCATCCCTGACCCTAGATATGGCGGTGCCTCCCCTGGGTCCATCCGCAGTTCTAGTGGGGGAGATGTCCCAGTCCCTGCTCAGGAATATGGAGGCAAAGAATTCGTTAAAGAGGTCAGCTTTTTCATTTGCCGCAATCACCAGATTGCCACGCCTATCCTCTAGGGGCCACACGTCACCCGGTGCCGCCTTCTTGCTTCCTATGTATTTGAAAAAGGACTTTTTATTATCCTTAATTCTGGTTGCTACCCCTAGCTCTAGCTCTGCCTTGACCTTCCTAACAGCCTTCTTCCAGTCCCGAGCACCGACTGTGTAATCCTCCTTGGTGATAGCCCCTTGCTTCCACTGCTTGTATGCCTCCTTTTTTGCCCTCAGGCATCCCTGGATGCCTTTGCCGAGCCATGGGGGCTTCTTAGCACTTTTGCCCCCCTTAGTGCGCGTTGGGACTGACTCCCTTTTGGCTCGGAGGATCATCTCCTTGAGGAACAACCACCCGTCTTGGAATCCTTCTGGACTCCAAGACTGCCTTCTTGTAACTACCAACTTCATGCCAGTTCATGAGTAGGAGCTTCCAGACCTCACAGTTTCTGCTTCTGTTATCACTAGCTGTTCATTGAAGGGCTTGAAAAATGTACTGAAGTCGTTTTCATGGAAGAACAGTTAAGATTGATAAAAATACTGTCTTTACTTCATAGTAAAATATCCAAGTTTTCCTCCTCATGCCTCTAATACATTTTTGGGGTAATAACTGTATTTCATTTCAAAGTTCCATGAAAATTTTAACATTAAACAAATGTAAATAGTAGTAAATATGCCAGTCTCCGTTATAGAATATAACATTTGCTTTTTTAGATTGTAGTAAGATAAAATATTTCTTGTACCATATGACTTAGTCTCTTTGTCATTCTTTATTGTTGTTCTAAAACATTATTTGAATGTAATTACATTTCAAGGTATATACAGTGAACAAAATCAAAATATTTTCTCTTGATAGGTTTAGAGATGTTTATCTTTTATACTGCAGTAGCTTGGTTGGCATCATATACAATAAGCTTCTTTAAACACTCCCCGTTACGTCTTTTATTCATGGCCTTAAACTTATCTCTAAAGTATGACACCATGCTTTTCTATACATCTTACCAGAACACTTAAAAGAAAATTTTGTGGGGAAGAGTTCTACTGCACAAATTACCTTCATATAGTCCCACTCATAAATGTTGTGTCTGCCATGAAGAACCTGCAGTTTAATTTGTCTCACTAAATAGTCAGTACCTGGTACAGTGGCTTCTAGTTGCAGTGTCTGAGCACTATCCTACGAAATAAAAGAAACCCAGGTAAATCCTTAAGTGTGGGCACTTTAATAGCAATTCCATGAAGAAAATGGCTAAGTGACTCTCAAAAACCTTAAATGGTTTTACCATTCAACAATATTCAACATTAGTGACATTTTATGGATTGTTTCTAATGTTTCAAATATGTTTTTAAAAGTGCATCTAATATCAGATTAGTCAAAAAAACAGGTTAACTGATTAGCTAATTCACTGTGAGCCACTGACCTGATTTATGTTTGTAATTTATTTCCTTCAACTATCTCAGTTCAGAGGCACCATCTGGTTTTCAAGAAGATTCTGATTTTTCAGTTTTCCAGCTGTGTTAGCTGAAGTACAAGGGGGTCATGTGTCTTGCCCATTGTCATACAGTGAATCAACAGCTCTAACAGGATTCTCCTGTTTTTTAACTACATGGTCAGTAAGGTTGGTATTTTCACCATTGTTACTATACTGTAGGTTATTCCTTTTTAACATCTGTCGATGTCTTTCATTGCTATAAATATCCTTATATTATTGCAAGGAAGAAGGTCAAGTTCAACCAAGTCAACATGAAATCATGTTAAGTGAGATATCTAGATTTACTTTAACACCAAAAATAAAGTTAAAGAAATGCTTTGCCTTTAGAATCATAGTAGACTCTACAACATTTTAATCAATTTTGTTCATCCTATATTTCTTAGAGGAAGATCACAGTTTGTAACCCATTCTTATTTTTGGCCACCTTGCACTCCAGTTTTGTATACATCTAATCTATCGCTGCTGTGCTTGATGCCAGAGGCAGCAGAAATAAAATATCTAGAAATAGTAATAATGAATTAGTAATAATGAATTGCGTGATGTCTATAACATGGGTTGATGTCAACTTAGAGTTGAACTTGATTTTCTCACACAAATTAAAAGTGGTTTTCTACATGTGTAACTCTGTGGGCTTCAGTGGAATTACACAAGTAAAGCACGGTGAAGAGACAACCCTACTGCAACCACAAATTAACTTTGTTGATCAAAATCAGAAGTTACTCAGAACTTCGTAGATTCATGGATAAAATTTTCAATTCTACAAGATCTTTTCCAGATCTGTTTAAATTGGCTTTTACATTTAATTGGCTTTTACATTTTAATGTAGTCTTGATTTTCTGTATACAAAATAATAAATAGTATAGGTAATTATCCTCCATGGTTTAATATAATAGCATTAGTATTTATAATGTTATAATACGATGCCATTAGCTAAAAAAAAATCACTTTAAAAATCAATTATTACTTTTACAAAGTGTCAGTTCTTATGACATAACAGGGCTTTTGATTAAAAATACATATTAACATAAGACTTCAAAACTGGATCTAAATTATTATTATAAAAGAATAGCTGGAAAGAGAAAGTTCACCACCACTTATTTACAGAAATTATTTGCTAAACCTGTGTGGGATTTCTACGTGGCCAAAACTTTTAAAACACAAGAACATTCATAGGATCATAACAAAGGACTGTGGGACCTTATGAGGTCACCTAGTCCAGCCCAGCCTTGAGTAGGGGGCTGGACTAGATGACTCAGTCATCTCTGACTCAATCATCCCTGACAAAAGCATCACAGCCAGGCCTCTGTCTAGCCTGCTGTTTATGGGGATATATAGGTACCCTGCAGGGGCACTGCCGGGCTGATTGAGACTAGTGGGGTCCAGGGGGGACCTGTTGAGGAATTCTTCAGCCCAGGAAGGACCAGGGCTTGTTACTTGGACCAGTGCTTTTCAACATCTTCATCAATGATCTAAATGTCGGGGTGAAAATCACACTGGCAGAGTTCTCCAATGACACTAAACTGTGAGTAATTGTGGCCACACAGGGTAGGCAGATGACAATCCAGGTGGACCTAGACAGATTAGTTAGATGAGCAGGCCAGAACCAGATGCTGTTCAACACTGAGAAGTGTAAAGTGCTCCATCTGGGGTGGAAAAATCCACAACAAACTTACAGGCTTGGTGGTGCTATACTAGCTAGCACTGTTTCTGAAAGGGACCTGGGGGTCATAATAGAAGATAAAATGAATATGAACCACCAGTGTGGTGCTACAGTTAGCAGAGCAAACAATACATTGGCAGGCATCAACCAATGGATCTCAAGCAAAACTAAGGAAGTTATTCTCCTGCTCTATTCTCATTGGTGATGCCAAAGCTGGAATACTGCATCCAGTTCTGGGTGACACAATTCAGAAGGATGTGGAGAAGCTTGAGAGAGTCCAGAAAAGAGCCATTCATTTGATGAGAGGCCTGAAGAGCAAGCCATATGAGGAAAGGCTGACAAATATGGGAGCAGTCAGCCTGGAAAAGAAAAGACTTCAGGGGGATTTGATGGCAGCTTACAAATATATGAGGGGTGAGCATCAGGGGCTAGACAAACAACTATTCACTAAAGCACCCCAGATGAAAACTAGGAGCAATGGTCATAAACTCCTAGAAGAAGGTTTCAGACTGGGTATAAGGAAAAACTTCTTCATAGTTCATAGATTTCTACAATCGGAAGGGACCTCAGAAGATCATCGAGTCTGACCCCCTGACCGTGGGCAGGAAAGAGTGCTGGTGTCAGATGACCCCAGCCAGGTGTTTGTCCAGTCCCCTCTTAAAAACTTCTAAGGTAGAGGAGAGCACCACCTCCCTTGGAAACCCATTCTAGATTCTGGTAACCCTTACCATAAAGAAGTTCTTCCTAATGTCTAGTCTGAATCTGCTGTCCATCAGTTTGTGGCCATTGTTTCTAGTTAGTTCAAGGGGCACCGTGGAAAATAGAGTACCTTCTATTCCTTGCTGCCCTTCCTCCCCTTGACAAATTTTTAGATGACCACCTGATCCCCTTTCAGCCTTCTCTTATGGAGGCTGGAGAGATCCAGGTCCCTCAATCTCTCCTTGTAGGACCTTTCCTGCAGGCCCCTAACCATACAAGTGGCCCTCCTCTGGACCCTCTCAAGGTTCATCCCTCTTGAAGTGTAACGCCTAAAACTAGATGCAGTACTCCAGCTGCGACCTTACCAATGCAACATAGAGGGGAAGTGTCACCAACTTACACCTGTTTGTGATGTACCTGTTCATGTATGATAGAGTGCAGTTAGCTTTATTGATCACTTCGTCACATTGTCAACTGATATTCATCTTTGAAGCAACTATGACTCCAAAATCCCTTCCTGCTGCTGTGATGCTTAGAAGGTCATCCCTCAATCTGTATGGGTGTTGGTGATTCCTTTTCCCTAGGTGCAGCACTCTGCACTTACCTCTGTTGAACTGCACCCTGTTTTGTTCTCCCTACCTTTTCAGCCTATCCAAATCTGCCTGGATCCATTCCCTACCCTCCAATGTGTCTACCTTGCCCCATAATTTGTTGTCATTCACAAATTTAGACAGTGTGCTCTCCACGCCCCCGTCCAAATCTCTGATGAAAATATTGAACAGCACTGGCCCGAGGACTGATCCGTGGGGGACACTGCCCACATCTTTCCAGGTCGATACCAATCTGTCCACCACCACTCTCTGGGTGCATCCCATTAGACAATTTGCCACCCACCTGACTGTGTAATCATCTAAGTTACAGCCACTTCATTTTTTTTATAAGAATGGGATGTGACACCGTATCAAAGGCTATTTTGAAATCCAAGTATATGACATCCACCTTTACTCATAAAAAGAAACAAAGTTATTCAGGCAGGATCTACCTGCTATGAATCCATGTTGGTTGCCCTTCATCATTATTTTTCCTGCTGGATTCCTGCAGATGTGATCCTTAACAATTTTTTTAAAGGTTTTCCCAAGGATAGAGGTGAGACTAACCCGTCTATAGTTACCTGGGTCCTCCCTCTTCTCCCTTTTGAAGATAGGGACCACATTGGCCCTTTTCCAGTCCTCTGGGACCTGTCCTGAGCTCCACGAGTGGTCAAACAGTCTTGCCAGTGGTTCTGCTCTGACACTGGCTAATTCCCTCAGCACTGTTGGGTGAAAATCATCTGGGCCTGCTGACTTGAACACATCAAGCCCCTCCAAGTGTCCCTTCACTAGGTCCGCACTAACCATTGGTGGGCCAGTGACACTTTTATGCCTCTCTACAGTCCAGTTTGGAGATATACCTATTAGGGCTGTGCAGAGCTTTGGCCCTCGATACAATTTGGCTGAGATTTGGCCTGATTTGGTGGCTGAATCTCTGAATCTGAATCAAATCAGAGAACCCTTTAATCTCTCTGAATAGAATTGGAAACCTCCGAATTGATTCAGAGAGATTTGGAAAGATGTGGTGATTTGGACATAGCCACAGCTTTAAATGTTTTTTTCTACATGCCTCTAGGTAGCAGGCAACTCGTGAACACTGCGACGCTGGGGCACATGGTGTCCCCCACAGAAGCATAGGGGGCTCCCCAGCGTGCTCGGCAGCAGACCTGGAAGTGGACCAGAAGCACCCTTAGCTCAGTGACTGGTGCCTCCTGGGTCTGGAGGGGGGCACCCGGGGTCCCCCCCCCACAGCTGATCACTGACCCTGGGGGGCCCTCAGCATGCTCCCCAACAGACCTGGAAGTGGACCAGAAGCACTTCCAGTCCACTTCTGGGTTCATCGCTGAGCATGTGGAGGGCCACCCCCCGCACTTCTGTGAGACGCTCCATGCACCCCAGTATTACAATGTTCACAAGCCGCGCTGGTTCCACAAGGTATGTAGAAAAAACATTTCTGTGTCTGTGTCCAAACCACTGATTCTCCAAATCAGCATCGAAGCTTCAGATTCAGATTTGGCCAAATCGAATTGGGGACAGTGATCAGAATCAATGTATCAAATCACTGTCCCTGATTGAGGCCAAATCCTAATCGAATAGGGCCCACTTCACACACCCCTAATGCCTATATCCATATTCAGGAATACTGATGCAAAGAAATCATTGAAGAGCTCAGCTTTGTCCCTCCTATCTGTCACTAATTGCCCCAGCCTCTCCTGTAGGAGTCCTATATTACCATGTGCCTTCTCTTTGCTCCCTATGTACCTGAAAAGGGACATTTTGTTGTCTTTAATATTTGTTGCCAATGTGAGTTCCATTGCTGCCTTGGCCTTTTGAATTGATTCCCTGCAAGCATGAGCCAAGCAGGTATATTCCTTGTTGGTGGCCACCCCCTGCTTCCATAGTCTGTATGCCTCTTTTTTCATCCCTAGGCTTTCCTGGATTTTCCTGTTCAGCCAAGAGGGTTGCTTGGCCCCTCTTCTGACTCTTAACGATAACCTCCAGAGTGTCTATAGCTCCACCCAACTTGGTGTTATCCACAAATTTGCTGAGCATGCACTCGGTCCCATATTCCAAATTATTTATGAGAATAATGTGGAACTCCACTTGATACCTCCTCCTAAATAAACATTGAGTCATTGATTTAAAATCTGATATAAATCTGATTTAACTTTTGTCTATTTATTAACATCCAGGAACTATCCAAATGTGATAATCATGTTTTTTCTTTGTCTCTCACTACAAGCCAGAGGTCATTAAGAAATACTGAGTTCAAATGAATTCAGCCAGTTTTTTGGACTAATTGCTCACATATTGATTAATTTAATATAGCCTGAGTAGGTGCATACCCTTGTGTGGTAATTTTAGGACTCCCTGGTTTTTCTGTTAATACAGTAGTCATTGTTTTAACCAAATAATAAACCTAAACACATATGGTAAAAGTTGCAAGAACAAGTATCTTTACAGTTCTTTTAAGAGTCTCAAACGCAAGATCTAACAGGATACCAGACAGAGTAAGTATGTCAATGCTGAAGTGTCAATAGCTGTGAAAAAAAAATTATTATAATACCCTTTTGAATCATTGATAGAGTAGGTCAGTTGCTGAACATTAGAATTCCCTAGTAATCTGCATTTTTAGAAGTGAATAATTAAAATATTATTACATCACAGAATACCTCTGGGCATTATCCTGGAAGAGGTGATGATATCACTATGTCAATGCTGTAATTTTTATATCCCATATCTACATTTACCTGTCAAAGTCATAGTTCATTACATGTTCAGCTTCATGATTAAATCTTGGATTTGTCCCTTGCTGTCATACAACATATAATTGAAATGAGCTACTGTAAAAGGATTGTTATTGTGATCACTGATGCCATGAAGGTTGATTAGAAGTAGGACTCAGTCAGTTTTGGAAATACTGAATTTTCTCAAGGTTACGTGTGTACTACTAAGATTTGCAAGTAATTATACCAGTTTGTGTAATTTCTGTCCCTAGCCAAAAGGATATGAATGAAACTACCAAACTCATTTCACATAGGTCACCAAACATCAGTCAGCTTAAAACATTTTTTCAGTAACTTTTTATCTAGGCTGTTGTGAAGCAGTGAGAATAAACTCTTCCAAGCTCACAGCAGGGAGAAACTTACTGACCCCACTGGAGCCAACTACGATCACTGACTGGCAGCCTCCACAGTTCATCAGCAGCTGCTCAGTCAAGATTGGCCCCACCTGAGGCAGTGCAGGTATCCACTGCCAGTGCCAGAAGGAGAAACAGACAGATGCCAGAGCAGTACAGGGAGCTGGCAATGCCGAGGCACCGGTGCCGATCTCTGGGCTGCAGATTGCTGACAGAACTAACCCTCAACAGCCCAGAGGGGCTTCATTTAAAGTGCCACCGCAAAGACCACAACAGCAGAAACAGGGAGCACCAGCAGGTAGGTGTGCCAAAGGAAACCAGCCAACTGGGAAAACCAGCAGCGCTTCAAGCAGCTTTTGCTTTCTGGTTGTTTTTTCTTTTTACTTTACTGGGTCTCAGAGCCCAGGAGGCTGGGCTACAGCCCTAGGAAAAGGGGTAGGATTGAACCAATGCCAGTTTAGTCACACTGGCAGGGGAGCCAACTTGAGGCTCACCAAGGAGCTGAGTTGATAAGGGCAGGTGGATGGACTCGCCACACCTGGGAAAGTGGCAGATGCCACTGAAGTTTTAATGACAGATACCAAAGCATCCAAGCCTGGAAGTGCCCAATCTGGGATAAAGGGGGCCAGGAAGGCCTATATATTTCCTTTTGGTTCCTTTTATTTCTTTTGAGAGCTGAGCACTTTAGAAAGACCTGCAGCCCTAAGGACTGGATTATCTTGGGGCTAGTGGTCACAGTCTGCAGTACCAATGACCCTACTGGCCAATACTTACCTGAGTTCTTTTTTACCATGTGTGCTGTCCTCCATTTCTCCTCCACGGATTGTGTCATGACCAACTGAATGGAAAGCCAGTTCAGTCACAGTCTCCATAAACCAGGCCTGAGATAAGTGGGGGTCTGCAAGGGTGAAGAACAAAAGAAGAGCACTCATTGAGAACCAAGGGTGTAACGCATGCTGTAACCACAGCGTGGCATTGGACAGGGTGTAGAGGACGTTGGAACCCCATAGAAGAACCAAACCCAGCTCATACAGCAGAAGCAGACCATCTCCCAACTAAGGCAAATTCAACAGAACGTGGCAGATCTCTGCTAGGTGCTAGAACTGGATGAGCTTGCATCCCCCATGGCCATTGGGCCCCACAGCCCTATCTCATACTGCACCAACAGCTGTATTTGAAACAGCTTGAAAGTAGGAAAATATAAATATAATATTATCAAGACTGACTTTCTTGGGCATTTTGGCTTAAATTAATAGTGATGAAATTTTCTAATAGACCATGCCAATATAAACTAGCCCTTACCTACTTCTAATAGTTTTAATACAGTTTGAAGATCCTAGAGAATTCTGTGTTCACTCTTGCCGTTTGTGGATTCTGATTTTGTAGGCTGTAAGAATTAATTATAATAATTGTAATTATAATAATAATTGTAATTAATTGTAAGAAACTAATGTATAGTACTTTCCCCTCCTCACTTGAATTTTGCAGTTACCTCGTTTATTGTTATTCTGGGATAAAACTACTCTTTTTCCAGTATTACCTTTTTCGAACCATTTTACAATACTCTGGATGAATAGAGTGCTGTCAGTTGCTGTGAACAACTGAGCAGATTCTGCCACTGAGAATAGGAAGGAACTTAATAATACACTAAATTAAAAGTATTCCAAATTAGAAATGTGGAGAGGAAATTAAACTGTAGATTGTGTGCAAAATTCACTGTATAGGGGTACATTTATCTGAAACCATGACAATGGGAATTTGGAATGGTTGCTAGCCATATCTATATTCTGGCAATATTAGATGAGTGAAACATTTCTATAATGCACAATGAAGGAAATGAAAGAATAAGCAGAAAATGAAACTCAAAATGTCATCTAACTACTTCAAACAGAAAACTAAGACATAGGTACTATACTAACAAAATTTTAATTATTTTATAGGATAAGAAAATTATGTTGTAGAAAAGAGTTTTGACTGATATAATTGACATACTCCTTTATGATGTATTCAAATAAAAAACAAGATGACACAGAAAATAATGGAAATAGGAGCTAAATATTCCGTAATATGAAGATGATGGTAGAACTGAAGCCACAATTCAATATGGTTGAATTTTACCTTTAACGCCATGGAGTTAAAGTAAATGATATGCCCCAAGCTAAATTGTGGCAATGTGAAACTAGTGTCATTTGGAGGTAAAAGCCAAACAAGTGAAGCTGAAATTCAGCAATGTTGACTGCACCTGAAAGGCAGCAGCCAAAGCAAAAACATAACAATGTGAGTGAAGCTTAAAAGGCAATGATGTGAGGCTGAGAAAATTAAGCATAATAAGGCTGGCTGAAGATCCCTAGCAAAAGAACTCTTCTGCCATCTCATCACCCCAAAGGAATTCCTGTTTGCAAAATGTGAGCTCTCTTTGTATAAAACGAACTCTTCTTCCTAACTGTATAAAACTGGATTAAAACATAAGGTCAGGCAAGAAAACAGAAGGTCTGGTACAGAATGACTGTGTGCCAATAGACATTGTATGACATTTAGACAATGTAGATATTGTTGACATTTTGTTTCTTTTGCCAGAAGTCACCATGTATGACTTCACTAGATAGAAGAGGAGGTGCATGGGTTGCCATAATGGGTAGTTCTTTTTTTTCAATCAAAACGTTGATTCATAAGGTGAGTTTCCTTTGCTTGCTCTCTGGAACCTAGACAGAGCATAAGTGCTCTCTGGGGATTTGAACTATTACCCCCCAAACCTTTATCATGTTTTCTACTGAAGCTAATTTTAAAGATAAAAGAAAACCATTGTCATTGTTATATCCTTAGCTGTGGCTGGTTAAACAGATACCCTTTCCAAAACTGATGCTACAGTTGCAAAAATACTACAAGTCTTTCCCCTTGTTTAATAATAAGAATAAAAAAAACACCTCTTTCTTCTGGTCCCTTTTATTCAGTCTTTCATGGCTTATTCTACATTGTACTCTAAAAACTAAGGTATAAAACTATCTAAGTCTCTTTTTACTATCCTTTTCATTCTATTATGCTCAGACTATAGTTTCAAAGGTATACATCTGTGAAAGCTATGGGTTCAGAAGAATCCAAATAAGAATACTTTTGCTATCCCGTTTAATTAACACAGCTTTGATTAAGACTGTATTCCAGAATCCTTTTAAAAAGTATCAAAAACTGGAGCAGCCAAATAGTTGGGGGGGGGGGGGGTTGTTTGTCATGTGCAGATGTGCAGTTTTTCCTCTTTTTTTTCTTAAAATGATTTTCTTTTACATTCCATTTCATGTTCCATATTGTAGAAGTGGCCATTGATAGCATTACCAGTTGCAATGAGCCTTTTCAGCATCATTTATAAGAAATCAAAAGCTTCAGTGTCTCTAGCACTGGGTCAAGTAGACTCAGAGGACTAAGATATAAAATGAGAAGTTATGAGTAAGATATGAGTAGGAGAGTTTTATTTTGGTTTTTCTTTATATGTTTCATTTTCATTTGGGTCCTTTAAAAAAACAGTTAAAAGTCAGAAATAAAATCTGAGCTACTTATCTCGCTTTTATTGTAGTCAGTATGGAATATAAGATTTCACACAATGTGGAGTTTTTTGCTTGCTTGCTTTACACAAAGAGGTGAGGTAAGATAAGAACAGAACATTTTTATCTGTGAATTTCTGGGCTCTTCCCAGCTTCAGGCATAGCTTGGGCATGAGTTCAGCCTAATTTTTGCTATTTAGATCTTTAGAATCAATAATGGTTACAAGACAAAAAGCTAGGCAGTGGTTCTAAGATTTCCTTTGAAACAGCAAATTCTGCTTCCTTAGAAAGAGTTGAGTACATTTAAAATTTGGAAAACTTTACATGTAAAAACTTTGCTGTTTTTAAATACATTTCCTTTATCTACATAATGGGATTATGTATTGGCCATGTATTTCATTTACAGAAATCTAATTCTGCTTTGCTCATTGGTTCTGAAAGCAATTGGCCATTACATTTGCACATATGAAATAAAGACAGCCAAGTGAGATGTTATATATTTTCCCCTTCACTGACATCACTGATGCTATTGACACTGCAGTAACGTGAAATGTATTAGTCCTCATGGCTTGCTAAAATTTGCTTTATACCATGAATTGCTGGTTGCTTTTTTACACGATACTTAAGCAGTATTCTGTAATTCTGACTTCCATTCTTAACTCTTCATTGTTGATTTTTTTTTTTTTTTTTTTTTTTTTTTTTTTTTTTTTTTTTTTTTTTGCTACGGGCCCCAAATGAGCAAAACCCATAAGCAGTGCTTACATTTAAGCACATTGTTAACATGTCCATTCAATTAAAGCAGTTAAGTTTGTGTGTATATCCCATTGTAGTCAAGTATGTTTGTCACAAACCTCACCATATTTTGGGGTGTTTGTGGGATGTCATGATGGTTTTTTTGTTTGTTTTACTGGTGGTATATGTGGTCCCAGTGAAGAGCCAGCGTTATACTGTATTCATTTATGTCACTTTTATTTTTGAAAGGGTTATTATGTTCTGCTGTCTGTATGCATCTTTGTGATTTTGGACATAGTTTAGTCAAAGAAACTGAGGGTTGTATACATAAGGAAAAGGGAGTAGGCAAAACTGTTAAGTATCTCTTGATATTGTGTTACCAGGTCAAGAACAATTGCCACCCCCAAACACCGGCAGAAGGGACTATTGTTTGGATGTGCGCTCAAGATATTGTCTTCTTATAATGAAAAAATCAACCCCTCCATAGCATAGACATCTCAGAGTAATGAGTTATTAGCTGGAGAAATTCTAGATGCACCAGGAAAGAGAGACATTTCTGAAGGATTCTGAAACTCATGAGCAATAAAAAACAGTGCTGATGGTGGGGAAGGAGGGTGGTAGCTTGGAGTTATTTAGGGATTTCCTATGACATAGTCCTGGTTTGTGGGAAAGTCCAGGTCACCAGTGGTCAGGGCTGGCAGGATGACCAGGAAGGCTGATCTCTGGAAAGATTGGAAAAGTATCAGACAGAGGGGCTAAACTGTAGGCAGATAAGAGGGTAATAATCTTTTCTTATCTTTTTGTCATGTCTTCAAACAATGTGGTAGGTTTTTCTTGTAAAATTCCTTTCTCCTATAAAATCCTTTTGTTGTTTTGTCTTCTTGTTGATTGCCTCTGGTAAAGAGTGATCTCAGGGCAAGTTATATACCATTCCCTAAAATTCTTTTACAACCCAAAGGGAAGATACGTGAAGCTGGCAGAGATTCCCTTGCTACAGCTGTGATGTCTCATATAAGGGTAGCGGAACTGAGGTTTGCAGAATCAGGAATTATCCATGGGCAACCTTGGCCTGTACCTTTGGCCAAGCAGCAGAAAACTGGGGAGAAACCCAGGGCTCAGGGAATACCCTGTGGACAGATGTGTGACAACAGTAACAGGTATTTTTGAGAGAGAGAGATGCGCACGCACACACACACATAGATATGTGTGATGGCGACGGGCCGCTGTCAAGGACACAGGAGGAGGACAGACAGGATGGGGGGGCAGCAACACCCCTCCAAGAAAATCTCAGGCCGAGATACATACCTCCGGGAGCGGCGGCGGCAGCAGTCATTACAGCCGCGCGAGCCGGCGCTACACCAGCTGTTTAAACAGCTGTTCCCGATCAGGGGAACAGCTGAGCCAATCGCGGCAGCCGCAGCGGCTGTCGCAAGAAGTTTAAAAACCCCGGCAAATCCCGCAGAAGGCGGGAAGCCAGAGGAGAAGAGAGGAGGCATGCAGCACATTGCTGCTGCTGAGGCTTCCCCAGAGCCAGAGCCTCAGGCAGGCAACTGGGCATCAGCCCAGCAGCTGAGGAGAGAGCTGGAAACCCCATTGGGGGCAGGAGGAGTGATCCCCAGGGGCTACCGGGACCAGAGCAGCGACTTGGGAAACCTCCCCATTCCCGAGGAGTATTATTTCTGAGAATAGGGGAGAGAAGATAAGAAGTGACCTGAGCTAGCGGCCGGGTCAGGCGGAGGCTAAGCCAGACTGCCTGAAGATGACCATTGGTCTCGGGATGGCCTGTTAGTAAGAAGGTCCGCAAGTAGCTGCGGACGACCATATCATTGACAGATGACCGGTTGGCGAGTGGACGGGGTGTAGGGGTGGCAGAGCCCCATGGAACATCTGAGGACCCCACCGTGAGTACCCTCCCCACTGGGCAAGTCCCTCTGGTAGATCTCCACTGAACCCCCTCCTTCGAATCACTCATACCATCCAAGTCGTGGCACGCTGGACGAGAGGGGAGGGGCTACCGGACAAAGGGTGGTACCGGACGTGAGGCCCACCAACGTCACAATATGTATATAAATATATATATAGATATATAAAGCTTAGTTCAAGATGAAGAATACCAATGTAGATAATTGATGAGGATGAGTCTGGCCATTAAAAGATTCCTTAAAGCTTTTTCAAGCTTCTATAATGTGATACTGAATTCAGATACCGTTTATAGAAGTGGCATGTTTGAAATATCTATTCTTCATTTACAACTCTTGATCTGAAGAAAAATTTTCTTTCTTTATTTTTGTGGTTCTTTTCTTCCAGATCAACCCCTGGAATTCTTCCAGTAACAAGATTGGGTTTTTTTTCCAGACAAGAATGATGCTGATCTTACATTCTTTTTCACCCTCATTAGAGGTGTAAGTATGTCTGATCGTTGGGTTAGGCTTCCAGGTATATCTAAGCCTTGAACACACATTATATTTATAGGACTACAGTCATAGGATTATAGGAAAGCAGGGCTGGAAGGGACTGTTAGACCCCGACTCCATGCGGTGCCCAACGACTAGGGAGATGATGGTCCAATTGCTAATGGATCCTGTTACTCATTAGAGCAAGCAGGGAGCAAACACCAGCACACATTGCTCACAACAGCTTTATTCAGAATGGAGACAGCTTCGGGCAAAGGTCCCTCAGACACACACCCTGTGAACCAGGGGACCTGCCATGAACAATAGTTCTTTCCACGTTTATACACCTTGGTTCATGCTCATTAACATTTACTCCACCTTTGCCCCTCCTTTGGTTCCACCCATATTTCCTCCTGTTTCAAGCTCTGCCTCTGTTTACTGTTTACTTCATTAATATGAAATTGCCTGTGCATTTCATTCATTTACATGACTTTATGCTATAAGCACATGTCTAAGACCTTGACTTCATTTCTTTGGTCAATGGGCGAACTTTGACCGAAACCTGGAAGCTTCTGGAGGCTTCTTCACCAATCACCATTCACCTTTTCATATATGTTTATTTTGGATTCTGTTACCAGTTACATGTTGTTTTTCACATTCCAGTCTGTTTTTCTATCCCACGTTGTACTATCTCCACATTCCTTAGACCCCTATATCTTACCTTGTTCCTTAGTATAGCTGGTTCATATCACACAGACTTACTTGCTGCTTTTTCCAGAAAATGGTCAACACAATTAAGATGGTTACTTAGCATAAGCAAATGGCTGGTTTAGCATAAGCATTCATAAGATTTTACAACACTACTATATGGTTAGAAAACTACTTGCCTAAGCATTTCGCAATGTTACTTTTAAAATATCATTTTGCTTTGTGGTCAGTAACTTTTGCAGGGCCACAAATTAAATCATTGTTTCAGCTACAAATCCAGTGCTCCCCAAGGTCCAAATACAGTCACCCTAACCAGGGACCTCATGAGGTCATCCAATCAGACTCCTGCTCAAGGCAGGATCATCCCTGACTAAACCACCGTAGCCAATTGTCTGTCCAACCTGGTCTTGAAAATTTTCCAGGAATGGAGATTTGACAGCTTCCAATGATCTTAGTCACAAAGTTCTTCCTAATAGTCCATCAAAATTTCCTCTACTGCAGCTTGAGGCCTTTGTTCTTAGTCCTGTGTCCTGTGACCACAGAGAGTAGTCCATCTCCATCCTTTCTATAATCGCCCTTTAGGTTTCTGAAGAAGGTTGTCGGATTCCCCCTTCAGTCTTCTCTTTTTGAAACTTATATAACCCTTGTTCTTTCAGCCTTTCCTCTGTGCTAGTCTGTCTCCAATTTGTCCACTTCTTTCTTGAAGAGGTAGGCCCAAACTGACAGTATTCCAGA
Organism: Alligator mississippiensis; assembly: GCF_030867095.1. Taxonomy (NCBI): domain Eukaryota; kingdom Metazoa; phylum Chordata; order Crocodylia; family Alligatoridae; genus Alligator; species Alligator mississippiensis. The sequence goes on from NC_081825.1 coordinate 64,268,279, forward strand.
TGAGGCCTCCCCAGCACCAAATAGAGTAGAAGAATCACTTCCCTTGATTTGCAAGTGACACTCCTGTTAACACAACTCAGTATGTTATTGGCTTTTTTGTCATCAAGAACACACTGTTGGCTTATATTCAGGTTATGGCCCACTGTAGACCCCCGGATTCTTTTCTACAAAAATGTAGTGTGAAATGCATGTCTGTGCACTCACATTTCTTCACAGTCCGCTTCCTCAAGTCGGCTGAAAGGCACACTCTCCAGCCAGGCTTAATAGGAGCTTCTCTTTCACTCCCCTTGTTCCCACAGCAGAAGCAACAGCGCGGCAACAGCAGCTGTTCACTAGGGTAGCTCTGCAACGACTGCCACAGAAAGCAAAGCTGCAGCGCTTCTCTCCACTGGCTGTCAGGGAGCCAGCCACTCTTCCCCTCTCCTTGTAGTGGAGAGAGATCGTAAAGCACTCTGGGATGCTGGCAGTTTGAGAGACATATAACTCATGTACCAGTCATGTAACTGTCTGTACATTGCATGTAGCACTACAAAATCCTGTGCTTTAAGAAGTTCCTGTTTGAAACATTAACTTTTTTTGTAAGAGATCACCCATTCTGTGATAGATCCACCACCTGTGCAGCATTGCAAACAGCTTGAATGTACGGATGCTTGCCTTTTGCCATGCTATAAAGGTATATATAGCACTACAAAAGTACTGTGTGTCCACAGCCCCAGATATGGTCACATATTTTGCAATCCCAATCAATCTACTGTAATATTTGTTTTGATGACATGGTTCCAGTAGCCGTTTCCAGGAACATAGCATCAATGCAAGAAGGTATTTTGGCAAGAAACAGGGAAGCATCAGAAAACACAGACCCTGTAGTAATGTCCTCTCCAGAAATGATCTCTTGAATACATGGTACTTGTAGAAACAATTATAGAGCACTGAGGCATGGAAGATCTCACAGGGAGAGGGGAATTGGAGATGGTTAGGAGAGTGTTATGCAGTTATGTGGGAACAGATGTTAAAATACTCTTGCCTATATTTTGGAATGAAAGTGTAATAGATGAAAGACAAAGTAAATTGTAGCATGATGATATACAGTTGTTATACCAGCAAGCTTGCTAAACATTTGTAACTTAAAAATTAAAATAAATGTAAGATCTTTGCAGAAGAGGCCATATCATTAAAAATATCACTGGCTATCTAACCTGCTAATGAAGTTCTTATTTCTTCAAATACATATATTCAATATAACTCGCACAATGCACTCCATCTTTCAGTATGGCATTCATGCATGCCTCCTGTTCAGAACAGATGTTAAGTACAGTAGTAACTGTTCCTTTCCACTGATATAGTTTCAAACAATTAAGTGAATGGTTTAGGATCATGCTAAATTAGTTAAATTGTTTTATCATTATGTGCTTGTTTGCATTTGTAAAGCTCATAATTAGACACTAAAAACTGGAAGTGACTGAAGATGTTGCCTTCACTAAAATTGTTCTCAGCCAAATAAAATATTAACCACTGTTTCAACATAGCAGGAAAAGCTACTGTTTGTCTGAAAGCACTAAAAAGTAAATGATGCGTTCTAACTGCTTTGGTTTGCATCAGTTAATCAGTATATTAATAGAATTGTCTGCTTGCATTCTTCATGTGTCTTTTGGAAGCGTTCATTAAGCATTATCACAATTATTTTGCTTTCATGATTTCACATAGCTTTGCTCAAAGGATTTTCCCCCTGTATGTTCATGACCGACCATCAAAACATCATGGAGGTCCACTTTTAACACATTTGAACTTGTATTTCTTTTTAAAAACTGTTTTGAGTTATTTAATGCTGAATGTTGCTTACTTCAATAACACCCAAAAGAATCCTAAAGGAAGATTACATAAGGAAAATTATCACTACATTTAAAAGCTTATCTCTCCACAGCTTTTAATACATTGGCAGACAATAAATTATAGTATAGAGCATTTTTGACATTTTTGTTTTATATAAAGTGAAAATATTCATTTCTAGATGCAGTTTCATGACTTTGAGGCATCCACGTTTTTCAGTTTCCTTGACAACAGCTATATAGATGCTGCTATCACTATGGGAATGGTTCTCTTAAATGAAGCTGCTACTTCCAAAGGAGACGTTGGAAAAAGGAGAAGTAAGTTATTTCATAAGCTAGCAGAATCTTTGCATTTCATTTATTAAAAGTATTTTGAGAAATACAAATAGAATTAACACAGAGTAAAAATCTTGAAAAGCCCATGTACCTACAGATTTTGTGCTAGTATAACTGTCTGCAGTTTTTGCATTCTGATTTTACTTTATTTTGTTTTCTTTCTAACCAAGAGAGTTCTATCTGTTCAATCCCCATTTGTGAAATCCTAAAGAGGTCTTAAATGGTATACCATTTCCCTTTTGGGACTATCTATACCTCCATGACTCCATCAGCAGTAATGGGTTTACATTACTTTAATTATCATGGTCACTGGCACAGAGAAAGGGAGACAAGATGATAGCTGCCCCCTTCTCCCTCTGCTGCTGATTGGCCAAGAGGGCTGCCCATCATGCAGCCCCAGCCCTTGCCACCAATTAGTGGAACTGCATAACCAGCAGCCTTCTTGGCCAATTAGTGCTTAAGGGTGGGGCTATCTGAAGAGCAGCCTTCTGTGGCAAGGAGTGGGGCCACTGCCGGGGCCCCTCGGCCAATCAGTGATGTGGGGGCCCTTGCCACGAAAAACCAGATAAGTGGCAGCAGGCACCACGACAAACCCATAAAACCTGCCTTCTCAATTTCAGCAGGTCTTAACTGATAGGCTATTGACATAAGTCAGCCTGAAGCCCCTATTTGCCAAGGATCTAGACTGTAAAGCTCCAAGATCAACATCTAGTGGCAGTCCAACCTGACCCTGAAATCACTGCTAAACTTCTGCTTCTGAGTCCAACTAGCAGCTGGTAGTCCTTAGAATTTGATTCTGCTCCCACTGTATTCTGTAGCATCTCCCTTTGACTTCAATGGTAAAAGGTTAAACTAGGGGTCAGCAACATTTTCAGACGGAGTGCTGAAAACACCCCACCTCGAGCCATACCTTGACTTGGCTTGCCAGGAGCAGATGACAGGTGAGCTGCAAGGGGCCCAATCCTCATTGCTGGTGGTAGGTGCCTATAGGCCAATGGCAGGGGATGGGCCGGGGTTGCACTGCCCAGCCCCTTCCCTGTCGTGCAGCCCAAGGTGCGCGTGTAGCTACTGCTAGAAATGGAGCCTGGGCCGCTTGCAGCAGGTGGCATACAGGCTGCAAACAGCTGTACAAGGATCTGGAGCCCTGGCCCCTCCCCGCCATCCACCTGGAGGTGTGTGGGTGCACCTGCCATGAGCAGCAAGCTGTGGGGGTTTGGGGGGGCTTTGCAAATCTTGATGCAGTGGCTTGCAGCCCCCTGGCCACCTGCCATAGCCAGCTGGACCTGTGGTTTGGTCCCTACTGCCTGCCACAGAGCCTGGGCTGCTCACAGCAGGCAGTGAGGAGGCTGCAAACAGCTGCACTGAGGTCTGGCCTGGTTCACTGCTGGCAGCAGTTGAAATGTGAGACTCAAGGCAGATGGCGGAAGAGGGACCAGGATTGCACTGCTCTGGCCCCTTCCCAGCTGTACGCCATGAGGTGTGTGCACTGCTGCTACCAGCCATGGAGTCGAGCCAAGGCTCTAGACTTCGATGCAATGGTTGCAGCCTCTCAGCTGCCTGCTGCAGCTAGCCCAGGCTCTGACCATCTTCTGCCTGCCACAGAGCCTGGGCTGCTTGCAGCCTCCCCACCACCAGAGTCTATGACTGGCATCAGCTGTCCAGAGCCTGGGCCAGCTGTGGCATGCTGAGCAAAATGGCTCACATGCTAGTGGTTGCCGACCCCTGGGTTAGACCTATCCGTTAATTATTTCTCTCCTTAGGTTTGATGTTTAAGTTCAAAGGAATCATTATATTTACTTCAACTGGAATTGGATTAGAATCTTTACTCTGGTAGAGGTGATGCTAGTCTATGGCAGAACTGCTGTTACATAAATAATATAATACTCTAATAACTTTACAAGAATTTATAAATGCCATCTGCTGAACATAAATTGTTTTTAATAACTAGAACTATAAACCTGAATTGAGACTGTCTCTATCACCTCCCTATCTTGTTTTAAACCAAAACAGGTGTTTAAATTTCATTGACAGTTGCCTTATGTTTGTTGCCTAGTGCTATGTTACAGCATAACCATGTGCCATGATTACATTGTATTATGCTAAGGTATTTCAAATCATGTTGGTTTATTTAGTTTAGGTAACTTGATTTATGGAAGGGAGGAAGACAGGCAGGCAGCTCTATTTTCTTTATTTGCTTTTAATTCAAACAGACCCCAGGAGCTATGCCTGGAAGAAATCAACTAATGCCACAGTCAAATTAATCAGAAAACATAATCAGACCACCAAAATTATAAGTTGTTTTGTCAAAGAATGTTTCATTTAAATCTCTTAAAAAGGAACTACCAAATAATTTGCTGCTCTTAAAACTTTTAGCATGCCCAGTTAGAGGAGGGAAGGGTTAATGACCTAAAAATAGCTCAGTCAGAGTCCGGGGGTAGGAATAGCAAAGCCCTGGGGCTGGGGTAAGTAGCTAGGCTTTCCCAATCTCCAGGCTGTGCTGTGAACACATGTAAGCCTTTACAAGAATGGGTTAAACCTTTCTCAGTCTAAATTGGTTCCCTCCCTGAGGTGACCTAAGTGTAACACTATAGGTACCCTAAATATCCTCATACCTTTTGGTGTGTTTCCAGTTTAGGGTCTGATCTTGATAATTGATGTTAAAAAAAAATAGAAATAATCCTAGAAGTAGCAGCCAGAAGCCACAAATCCCACCTTTCTGGGGGAAAGCCTTTCTTATTGGCCTACAGAACCAGGTTCTACCCCCCCACACACACACCCTGCTCCCCCTTACTTGCTCTCCCAATGGCCCTGCAGGTCTTGCACTTCTAGCTGCCTAGTCAATAGGCCAGCATCAAGAGGAAAGATAGAATATGCTCTCAGAGCTGCCTAGCACATGTCCTGGTGATTAGGACAAATTTCTAGGAAGTGGGAGAGGTGGGTTTAAGCCCTCTCAATCTGAAGGTGGCCTAGTATTCAGATACCAGTTTCTTTAGCAAATACTCTAAACTACTGTATTGAGCAAAAGATAGCTGCACACTCCTCATTTTCTTTCAGTGGTACTGTGTCAGTTAGACATTTTAGTTCAAATTGGCACTTCTTTTCCGAATTATCTGGATTCTGATATAATGAAACACCTCCCTTACAGCTATATCCCTAACCTCTGAAAGGGAGGATGGGTTCAAGAACACCCTTTTACTTACCTACAGCTGACCAATAGGAAAGCTTAACTCCCCACTGAACAAATAGGCAAGATGGATACAAAGCCTAGGCATCTAAACCTGCAAATTTGAGTTGCCTGCCTAAGGTGCAATACTTAAATTTCAGGTGATATAATGTCTAAAGGGATGTTTAGAGGTTGATTCAAATATGGTCTTTGTTATAAAATTCTTCTCTTTACTGTTAAGAACCAAAGGAGGCAACAATTAAATTGCCTTCACTGCTATTTTACTATAGGTAGTTGAATGGTGAGAACATGACACCATTCAAAGGACATTATTCTAAGTGTAATTTCTTTTTCAGAGAGAGTGAACAAGACCTGAAATTACATTGGCTGAAATGTATAATTTGCAAAGATTATTAAATCCACTATCACCAGAAAGGTGTTTGCATCTGCAAACATTTTGTACAAGTTGCAAATTACTGTTCCTTTTTCCTTTGATAATATGTTCATACTGACAAGTTATTTAATAACTGGAAATAAATATTATTCTCATGTGTGCTTTTGATATCCTGTTTGAAGGTACAGAGCATCAGGTGACAATACAGATAGCAAAACTTAGGTATTTAACTATGTCAAATTTCTTTGTGAATGATTGACATAAATAATATTTTTCTTAGGAGAGATTCTAGATGTTAATCTTTTTTATGTGTCTTTCTGTACAAGTAAATTTTTTTTTCCAGTAATATGCCTTGTAGGACTGGGTCTGGTGGTTTTCTTCTTCAGCTTCCTGCTGTCAATATTCCGCTCCAAATACCATGGCTATCCATATAGGTAATCTTTTATTATATTAAATTCTAACTTTTGAATTTTCTGTTGATTTTCTCAGGATACAAGGTGAGTGGTCTGTCTCAAATGTTTTGAGCTGGTAGGTTACCATGACTGCTGCTACTGTAGATCTTGGCTCACTTTGCCTGCCTGGTTTGGTCAGCACCTTTTATCTTGCCAGTCTTTCTCAGGTTGTATAGACCTGCATGGCGCTCTCATCTTCTAGTGTTATTCCCGTATATTATAGATAGTCTCAGGAATCTGTGAAAAGCTAAGAGGGAGACAGGAATTAGGAGGAAGACAAACTGGGGGGGTGGAGGGGAGGAAGGACACAAAAGGGAAAGAACTTGGAACAGAGTCTCATATGATTCATTTTGGAGTCTGTTCTGGTATAGTGATGCTCTGGCATACCATTAGGAGCAATGAAATTTAGTTGTTAAATGACATAGTGATTTTGTGGTTGTTAGACAAAGGACACCATTGCTAAAGTGAAATAGATCATTGCTAACCTTCCTTCTTCGTGAATATTCAGTCATTTATTCTCCTTTAAAGTCTTTTTAGGGGTGTCTAAAAAGAGTTGATGTGGGGAATAGTCTGTGCTCTCATTATTTTGTTCACCAGTTGGACCTAATGTCTGACACGTCATTAAATTATTTTCTTTATTGGCTCCATGGAAGGTAAAGCTCTGGAAGTGGAAGTTGATGAGGTTTGCTATGGTCATTAATTCCTGTTGCTCAACCTTATACCAGCCCCCTGAAAAGTTCTGTCTACTCTACAGATGAGCTTTACCTGTAGTCATTATAATGGATGAATCACCCTGTCAAAATACTCTGTAAGAAACTTCACATATCATATGAACTAAATCCACAAATACTTCAAATCTGAATATACTACCTCTGATGGGTGGAGTTTTTCCCCACCTTTTGGGACATAAAAATACCACTAGTGCTGCATTTGTATGAAAGCTTCAAAATGATAGAAGAGTGGGTGGATAATAGCATACATTCTAGAAATAAGTATCAAAACAACTTTTTAGATGTGAGCTCTTAACTGAAATGGGAACAAAGCTTGGTTGTCACTTTTTAAGGAGACTGCAATTTGTATATATCAGTGCATCTGATTTTCAGTTTATTAAGTTTTATTAGCTTTTTATTCTAATAATAAGAAAGGATATATATTAATCTGCATTGCATGCTTAAATGTTAATTATTCTCGGTAATTTTTTTTAAAAGCTATGTCAGTTGAAAAAGCTTAAAGTCTGATTAATGTGCACTTCAGCTACGTCAGCAAGGTTAGCTTAATTATATCATCTTTCTTCAAAATCATTAGCAAATTTGAGGGTGTCGAGAGTGCTGGTATCTGACAATGCATTGCAAAAGAACCTATAGAGTGCTAAAAAAAGTGGACTGGAAGACATGGGCATGTCTTACCCACAGTGCAGCATTGCTTTTGATAATACTTTTGTTGTGAGGATGGTGCTGCATTGGTAAAGCCTGTCAACTGTGTATGTGCTTAAAGGAAATTACAATACCAGCAGCCAATACTAACTAAACTTTCTTTTGAGTATGTAGCCATAGTCCTTATCTGGCTGCTAGGAAAGATATGTCTGTGGCATAAAAAAAATATTTTGTTTGTTGACATTATTTCTACAGTGGAGCAAAGCTGTCATTTGGGGCCATCATCTTTAAAAAGGCAATTTCTCAGGTAGTTGGAGACAATACCATGTAGGGATTGTAAAATCACAGGCCATGTTTAAAAAGTACAAAGAAGATGCTCTGTTTTCTCTGATCCTGTATTGTCCTTTTAAGCCTCTTTTCAGCTGAGTTAAGTACCACATGCCATTCTTATTGCTAAAAAAAAAGTTTCTCTTAAAAAAATAAAGATTGATAATGATGATGATGACAACTAATGATTTCAATTATAGCTTTGGGTGTACTAGTTTGTATTTGTTTTGAAATGACTTCATTTTGAACTTCAAAGGATTAAGCTAACCATACGAAAAGTGCAGGAGTAATAAAATATTGCTGTCTCCCTATAACTAGTATTGTAACTAACCACCTTCCTCAAAATACATTTTTACTGTAGACTTAGGCTCCCTGGTCCTCACACCAGATAATGTTTACAAAAAACATGTTGGTTTCACTTTTGCTAGCAAATGCCTCCAGGTTAGCTGCTCTAGTGTGGGCATTCACCCCCAAAATGGAGCAGAGGTACTCTTCATATCTAAACCTTCCTCAAATTGTATCATTGTAATTATCATCCAGCTTGATAGCTTAGCTTCGTGTCAGAAACAGATCCAGTCCAATAAACACTAGTAAAAAAATAATAATTTGTAAACAAGATTTGTGGAAGTAGGGGAATATGTGCTGAATAATATCACTGCTGTATGATCAGCAGTTGGTGTAACCCATCCTTTACTTAGCTTTGTCTGTTCATAGTGTGAGCTGCGTCACATGGGGGCCTTGCTACTCACCTGTCTAACACATCTGGCATACTTCAGTGTAATCTAATAAATAGCAATTAATAAGACAAAATACCATGTTTTGAGATATTCTAAAGACCCTTCTTTTACATTCTTGCTTGAAGTAAGGCCATAAATCAGAAGTCAGTATTTTTGCTAATTACAGGGTTGGTTTTTTTCCTGTTATGCAGCTTGGTTTTACATATCTGTGTAGCTGTGTCTACTGCATAAACCTAATAATCTATTCTGGCAATAAAAAAGTTCTTAACTCTAATGTCTTAGGGCAACTTACGTGGACATTTGCACCTAGAGGGAGAACTAAAAAAATATATTTACATCCTTTTTGCGGTAACAAAGAGCATGATTAATTTCATTCATTATTTCCAGATTACTAAAATTGTGTTGTTCCATCCATTTTAGACAATTTCTAGCCCTATCTGTGAATCAGAAAAAATAGCATAAATTAATTAAAATAGATTTTGGAAGAAAAATGAAAAATAAATGTGGTATAGAATCTTCAAGAAGATTATTATTCTTCATGAAGATTTTGAAAGAGAACATCATCTCCCTTTTAAGTAACTTAACATTAAAAGTAGATCCTATCACAGATGTAAAGGAAAGGACATATAGTATTTTGAAAAAGGGAAGGGATAACCTTCAGAATTACAAGTTAACAAGCCTTGTATCAAAATCACGAGTTATGCTTGACTAGGCTGCAGTACGTCAGAGAAGGGCCTGGTGGTTACAGTAGACCATGGGATGATTATGAGCCAATAGTGTGCTCTTGTTGCAAAAAGTGCAAATACTGGCATCACTTGCAAATCAAAAAAAAGTGACTGTTCTAGTTTTGGGCCCCACAATTCAAGAAGAATGTGGACAGATTAGAAAAAATCCAGCACAAAGGGCATCCATACACTTACTGGGTATTTGGTCTAATGCATGTTAACTAGCATGTGTTGGAGCAGATTCAGTTAATCAAGTCTGCTGAAATATATTAATTAATGCACTCCAGTAGCCTTTGTGTCATGTCTGTTTAGCATCCCCATGCTTCAAAATGGCGGCAGAAACACTTGAACTGACGCTCATCGAAGAAGCTTTAGTTCAGGCACCCCCAATGCCACTTTGAAGCACAGGACACTGAATACATGTGATGCTGTGAGTGCTTTAATTAGACTGGTTCCTGGAGCTGCTCTAATTAAAGCAACACCCTCCTCCCTCCCCCCAACCCTGGAACATGTGTATAGATGTCCAGAGTGACAAAAATAACTAGAGATCTGAAAAGCACAGTCTGGAGAAGAGGAGACTTAGGCAGCAGATTTGATAAAAGTCTCCAAATCCCTGTCAGGCAATTATAGAGTGGATACAGATGGACTTTTCTTTGTTGCTGTAGGGGATAGGACTAGAAGCAATGACCTTAAGCTGCAGCAGAGGAACTGTTAATTGGCTATTAGAAAGAACTTTCTGACTATGTGAATGGTCAAGCATTGGAACAGGTTCCCTAGAGAATTTGTGGAATCTCCCTCCCTGGAAATTTTCAAGACCAGATTGGACAGACACTTGGCTGGCATAGTTTAATCAGGGAAGATCCTACCTTCACCAGCAGGCTGGACTACATGAGCTTGTGAGGTCCCTTCCAGCCATCCTTTCCTATGATCCAGAAAACTTGTTATAACTACAGTTAAAAAGTAGAATTGCAAAATGCCTGAACTATTAACATGAGAAAGACATGAACAAGGAAAAATTATATCTTTGTGACCTTTTGGAAGCCTTTGTCAATAAAGCTGTTTGTCATAAGAAGAATTCACTGCAGTTTATCTGGGAATTTTCCCAAGCCTTTGGTGAAGTTCATCATGAGAATAGAGGAGTAAAGAGTGAAATTGATGGTGGCAGTTCCGCAATATGAGGATGACAGTCTCCCACTAAACAGGGAAGTCATCAGTGAGTCTGTACATGACAGGAGGCTTATCTGAGATCTATATATTTGACTGTAGATGTGGCACATAGTTCTGGGAGGGAAGAGGAGATCCTGGTGATGTTGGGTCACAGCTCATCTCTTTCATCTATCTGACTCCACAATGAGGTGAATTTACCTGACAAGATTAATGCCTTGTTATACATCCTGGCACCATTGGGAATAATTCAGTGCTTGCATCTCCCAGGTGTTGCATTTCTCTAGATTGGCCTTCTAGGTGTCCATAAATCTCTTCTTTTGTCCACCTCTAAAACAGTGACAATTGGTGACTTGAGAGTATAAAAAGGAGTGAAGTACTGTCATAGATTTAGCCCCTTCCTTCTTTTAGTACTTCTTTGAACAAGTAACAATCTTAATCTTTCTCACACATATATCAGTAAGAGCGCATTTCTCACATAGCAACCAGTCCCTTTCTGACCTCACTATCCTCATGTGCAAGGGATATCAAGCATCTTTTTTCTGCTAATTGTTTATTTCCTACCCTTGGGAATTCCCCCTCCCCTCCCCAATTTCACAACTCTGGCTCCTTTTCTTAACAAGTGCTGTGCTTGCTTCCCTCCGCAGACCTAATGAAAAATGCTTTTTATACAAAAGTTTGCCTAATTTTATCTGAACCATACAACTGGTCCAATAAAAGATAATCATGCAAAAAAATCCTTGCCCTGACATGGTTATAGAAACTACTACATCCAAGATAGAAAAAAAATAGGTTGCTTGCTGTCACAAAACTAAGGGGATAGATAATATCCACTCTAGAATATTGAAGGAATTGACAAACAAAATAGTAGCTCCTCTAGCACAGATCTTCACTAAATCTTCACTCTCAGATCGGGTACAGTACCCTAAAATACCAAATGTTAGCGGCTGTTTTTAAATAGTGGAGACAAAATACCTGTTAACTTGACTTTACACAGGCAACCCCTGCTTAGTGCTCTTTATTGGTTCCTGGAAAACTGAGCATTAAGCTAAATGAGCATTAAGCGAAACTGAAAGTATTTGACAACCCAAGATAGTGATCACAAGTGTTTTTAATGACCCAAGATGGCAGTTGCGAGCGTTATAATGAAACTTGCAGATCACTAAGTTAAATCAGGTATCAATTTAAAATGAGCATTATAGCGAAACTGAGTTAAGCAGGGGTTGCCTGTATAAAGGTGCCTGTAGATGTGCAGGGAAGCTGCTCCAATGTGCTATAATTAAAACAAGTTGGAGCAGACTCAATTAACTGAGTCTGCTGGAGCATGCTAATTAGCTTGCTCCAGCCACCTCCATGTCTTGTGTATCAGCATCCGTGTGCTTCAGCATGGTAGCGGGGGCACGATGAGCTTTAGTTAAAGTGCCCCGCCACCATTTTAAAGCATGGGGACACTGATACATTAGACTCTGAGGGTGCTTTAATTAGAACAGCTCTGAGAGTTGCTCTAATAAGATCTTAGAAAGATACCGAAGGCAAAAGAAATCAAAGATATGCAAGTAAAGAGAAGTGGGACAAAACACAACATGGGTTTATTTGGGGACGGTAGTGTCAGAATAATTTGATATCACACTGCAGCACTTGGGTGCAGAAAAGCATACACACCTATGTCCTGCCCAGCCATCGCAGGGCTGGAACAAAACATGAGGGAGGGAAGGCTGGAAAACTCTTTGCACTTGACAGACCTCACTCCCACCTTCCCTGACCATCCCTGCCTACAGTCACTTGAAACAAAAGCCTGCAAACTCTCTGAGCTGCATGCTGTAGGGAACCCTGGCCAGCCCAGTGTTCACTCTGCAGGCTCTTTGCTTCCCTGACCTTCCTTACAAACAAACCTGGGAGATAAAGTGAAGCTTTTGATATCACATCTCATGGGAAATCGTTAACCAGCTACAGAGAATGGGGATCAATGCTAAAATCATAAGGACTGCTTACAGACATTAAAAAAAAAAAAAAAAGGCACTTTAAACTTAGTGCACTCCTGTGCCAAGCCCAACACATGCCCAGAAGACTCGGTACATTAGTTGGACCTGGCTCACCCACCGTCTGTATAGATCAGGCACTTCAGCGAGGCTTTTTGGTGCTTTTATCTAATAATTGATTGAATCAGCTATTAGATAAAAGTGCCAAAAAGCCCTGCAGAAGTGCCTGATCTATACAGATGCTGTGGACCTGGGTCCAACTAGCACTATGCTTCTCCCAGTAAAGCATGGGATTTGGGGGGGCACGGGGTCGGGGGGAGGTTAACGTCTGTAAGCAGCCAAGGTGAATAAAAATTTAGCTTAACGAGACTAAAACAAGTTATGTTAACAGGTGAGTTATCCAAGTAGTATTTTTTTAAAGATTATTCATATAAACTTTCCCACTTGACATTTTATTCAGTGACCTTTTTCCTGGAGTTAGATGTATCTTTATGAAATTTGAAGATGGCAGTAAGCTGAGATTGTCAATATGGAAGAGGACTGGATTTATTATACAGGAAGGGTTAGGTAATTTTACAGGTTGGAGTATTATAACTGAAATGAAGTTAAAAATAATTTATATTGGGATGAACAAGTCCTTTACCTATAAGATGGAGGCAGACTGGAGACAACTGAGAAAGAGAGTATTAGTGATTTTAGGGTGCAGCTGTTTAAGAGTTTAATGTAACCTATCATATATTAGATAAAGTTTATTCAGTAAAGATCAGATGACCGAGTACTATTGTATAAGGCATTGTTAAGAATACTATGTTCAATATTTAGAATACCATATGGACTTCTATTTTTTTATCATATTTACCAGCCTTCAAAGAAGGTAAATAAAACTGAAAGAAGTTCAAGAGGAACCACTAAAATGATGAATAGAAGGTGGGCTCTTTTATCATGAAAGAAGCTTGAAAGGAGATTGTCTTGTTTAGCTTAATCACATGGAATATGATCACTCTTTAGTGCATTTATGGCATAAATATTAGGGAAGGAAAGGAGTTTTCTAGTTTGAAAAACACTGACACAAGATCAAATGGTTACAAAGTGGCTATTCATGGCTATTTAGATTGGAAATTAAATTATTTCTAAATATCAAGGGAATTATGTTTTGGAATAGTTTTCCAAGCAAAGTAGTGGCAAATTGCTTTAAGAGTGAACTGGATTAGTTTATGATGGTGTGAACAAGACCAGGAGTTCTGGTTCAACAGTGCATGTGATCATGTATTAATGATGTCTGTATGGGGTATAGAGGAAACACTTGTAATGTGGTAAGTATCTGGTAATTCCATTAGGGGGACTAGATAATCATGATCACTAGTATAATCCAGATAGGGTTCCCCCTCCCCTCTGCCCCATAAATTTAATTGACTTCTGGGTAAGGTGTCATGTGCATCTTCCTCTGAAGTAATGGGAGATTGGCCACAGCTAAGCCTGGGGCTTTTGACTGGGATATGCTGATGCTTCTGTCTGGGTATTTTAAGAAAACAGAGTTTCCTGGATAGAAGGTATTGCTCTTCTGCTGAGTGTCTTGCCAATTAGGGGGGAGGGTTGCTTTCCTTTGTAGAATGGGGTATGGTCGTAGGTTCTGCATGTCTATTAACCAACTGTTTCCATGTTGTTTTAGTGGCAGGCCATTGGTGGTATCCTTATCTTCCCTGCTTTTACCCATGGCATGTCACAGACTGTCCTTGGCATTGTAGTTGTTGTGCTTTGTGGTTGCATGCAGAGGTTTAAAAGAGCAATTTTGGACAATCCTGGATAAATGGTTCCTTGCAAACAGGGAACTGGACTCGGGGGCCCTGAAACACCCTTCCAGTCATATGTTTCTTATCTGATTCACTTCTAAAAGCTGTGTAATTTACTTCTTTCTGTTGACTCTTCAAAGAGCATTCCTGATGAAATGCAGTAACACTTTACAAGCTGCTGCTTTCCTAGAATCTTCTATGTGTTTTATAAGTAATTGGAACAAACTACTTGCCATTCAATCTCTTGGTGTGATCCTTCCACAGTAGAGAATTATCAGAAAATGTCACTAAAGTCTGAGTTACTCCTTTGATACTACCAGGATTCATTTATTTCCTAATTATCTGCTCAATAACAAAGTCAAAAGCCTTCAAACATTTCTTTATTCTTCCTGGAGGACTGTAACCCAAAAACTCTCTGAGGGTTTTGTTTGAATTAAGATCTCATTGATTCATTGGGCATCAGTGATATCAACCTTGATTTCTACAGTGAATCTCCATGATTATATCATCATCTTGCCTGGTTCTTTCCGGTTAATTTTTTTCTTTGGGTCAGGCCTGTAATTCTCATAATTGTTAATGAAATGACAACGTAGAGAACACTGACCAGAGAACATACCGATCTGTTTATATTTATTTTCTCATTCTGTCGCTTCTGTTTCATATGTACTGTTCTTTTAACATTTGCCATCTCGATTATTTATCTATCCTTTTTTATTATTATATTCTTTCTCAATATCGTCCTTCCCTGATATTCAATAGCTTTATAATTTATTTTTCTTTCCTGCAGTGCCTGCTGATCCTCCAAATTTACCATTGTACAACGAATACAGAATGTATTATCAGCAAAACTTCTGAACTCTGTTGTTTTGTTCTGCAGTGTTCTGTGCAACTATATCTTTCTCCTGTATTACCCCCATTCAGTGCGTCTACCTGTTTGATTATAACAGGATATTCCCACATTTATTCACGGTTGCCTTAATTTTCTGCTTCCTTTCCTCTTTCTTCTTGTTTCAGTCTGTTGACAAAATGGTTTTGATCACCGATTCATTTATACAGTAAATCTTTGTCCACCTCTAGTCTTTTATCCTGCCTGTGCAAGCTGAATATTGCTGTTTTTGCATTTGATACTTGTATTAAAAAGCAAAAGGAAATCCTTGCCTGATTTCACTGTTTCTTTTGAACAGACTTTGATTTATTTTTGCAAAAGAAAAATTCCTAGCTCTACTTTGGGTCCATCAGATTGTATATGTAGAGCTATGAAAAAGTGGGTAAATGTTCATCACTTTTTATACTGTTTGGTTGTAAACAATATGCAAGGAATATTGATGTAATAATACAAATCAGTACAAAGAGCTAGAGGGAGCTATGCCAATGTATTCTAAATGACATTTGGCCCTAAAAATATAATTCAGTAACATGACATATTAACGATAAAATTTGACAATCCAGAAGTAGAGGGGAAGGAGAGGGTTTACAGCTTTTATTTGTGTGTGTTTTGGTGACATTTAAAAGAAAACTAAAATGACTTTCATGTTGCATAAACAGTCACAAGCATCATCACAAATTCACTATACTTCTTCAAAGAAAGTCATAAGTACTAACTTGCTTGTCTGCTGTATATCACTTAACAATATATAAATCTTCACTGAAGCAGCATGCATCAATAAAAGGTCGATAAAATAACATGTCTTCTGCTGTGCATCCTCTTACTTGCCACCACCAACCTCCATGAGCTGAGGATATATCAAGATGAAATCAAATAAAGATAAATCAAGAGCCAAAAACTGGAAAAAAAAAAAAAGGCTATTTCCTTTTTCTCAAACTATATCAAACAAAATAGTGGGAATGCTGCTTCCCCCTGCCCCTAACAGTGCCACTGCCATTGTAGCTCCTCCTGTTGATCACTTTTGTGACAAAATGGAGAGAATGACTGAAAACCCCAAAAAGGTGGGTAAGCATGGGGGAGGGGGAGTCATGCACTTGCACCCCGATATCTCTTCACACTTCTCTTTGCAGGCAGAATAATGTGTGTTAGACCCCGACTCCATGCAGCACCTCACGACTAGGGAGATGACGATCCAATTGCTCATGGATCCTGTTACTCATTAGCCAGAGCAAACAACAGCGTACATTGCTCCCAACAGCTTTATTCAGAATGGAGACAGCTTTGGACTAGCTCCCAAAAAACAAACAAACTGGGGAGCCACCCTGAACCATATTTTTTTCACATTTTATACACCTTGGTTCATACATATTCATATTTGTTCCACCTCTGTCCCTCCTTCTGTTCCACCCATTTCTCCTCCCATCTTAAGCTCCTCCTCTGTTTACTGTTTACTTTATTAGCATAGACTTGCCTATGCATCTCCCTCATTTACATGCCTCTCTGCTAAGAGCACATGCATAAAGACTTTGACCTCTGCTTCTTTTGGTCACTTGCTGGTTCTTTCTCATTCTTTGCTGATTTCAGCACCATCTCCAAGGTCTTGCTTCTGCTTTATCTCCTCATGATAGCTGGTGGGCTGCATCTTGTTTTTGTTGGACAATGGGCTCTAACACTACAACTGTTTAGAAAACTGCTTGCCTTAGCATTTGCAAGGTTATTTTTAATAGATTCATAGATGTTAGGGTCAGAAGGGACCTCAATAGATCATCAAGTCTGACCCCCTGCATAGGCAGGAAAGAGTGCTGGGTTTAGATGACCCCAGCTAGATGCCTATCTAACCTCTTGAACACCCCCACGGTAGGGGAGAGCACCACCTCCCTTGGGAGCCCATTCCAGACTTTGGCCACTCTAACTGTGAAGAAGTTCTTCCTAACATCTAGTCTAACTCTGCTCTCTGCTAGCTTATGGCCATTATTTCTTGTAACCCCCAGGGGCGCCTTGGTGAGTAATACTTCATTTTGCCTTGTGACCGGCAGCTCTGGTGAGACGCAGGAAAAAGCCTTTGTATTTAGCTGCAAATCTAGTGCTCCCCAAAATCCAAATTGTCACCCTAAAATGTGTATATATATTTTCATTTCATTCACACCCAATTCACCACTGCAGGAAAGCTGGATAAGCAAAGGCCTACAAATATATCAGTTTTGATTACATTATTTTTGCAAGTTATGTCTTATTTTGAAGCTTCTCCAACCTCATATGGAGGTTCTCTCTCCCTCTCGGGTGTGTGTGTGTGTTTGTGTGTGTGTGTGTATACTGTAGTAATCAATACATTTTTTACACAATGAAAAATAATGATGAGACAATGGCTAGACTGGGACTTAGAGCCAATCAAAAGATATGCTAATGAATGAAGCTAACATTAAGGTTTTGTGCTGTGTAGGTAAACTATAATAAAAGAGAGAAACAGCTTGCTTTAATATGTAGCCTCATAAAGGCCTCTTCTAGAGTTAGTTATAGTTCAGTAGTCAGGATTTTGCAGGCTTTTTGCTGATCCACCTTTCTTGCAATGGTGAGTTGGGATTTCTCCATTTTGCTAAAATAACAGGGCTCCTGTTTTAATTGCTGGCATTTATTGTTGAAAAAGTTGTTTTTGTTTCTACTCTTCAAAATTGTTCCTCTTGCCCTACCTGAAAAGCATTTTCTAACTTTCTGTCTTTCTCTGAGAGAACTGTTTTGTAACCCAAGAATATATTAGCACTGGCATGTTCCCACCACACACAAAAAACCTATCTTACGTACTATATTTTAGCCTTACTAGGAATTATTCATGTCTTCATTCCGTGCCCAGCAAAATAGCCTCAGCAAAGAACTAATGTGATGCAATAAGACAACAGGTATATATTGTGATGTTACTTTTGTGTTTCAAAGCAGCACAAGATAATGCGTTCACATTGTTACTTTGAATTAGTCCTAAGCTTCAGGGGTGTTGGTTGTAGCCATGTTGGTCTAAGGACACAAGCAGACAAGGTTCTTGGGGTAAATGTGATATCTTTTATTAGACCAACTAAGCAGTTGGAAAAATTGTTCATTGCAATCTTTCAGGCACAAACACCCTTCTTCAGGCATAGAGAGAGTCTGCTAGTGTTTGTGTGCTCTCCCGGGTGGAATACAAGGCAATATGCATGGGATGTGAAATAATAGGTGTGAGACAGGGGATGTGAGGTAATAGGTGTGAGACAGGTAGGTGGAGGGGACGGAGGGGAATGTTAACCTGGTGATAGAATGTAGCTGGTAAAATGTAGAGAGGTTATGTGGGGTTATCGGATGGGAGGCAGGTTATAATGTGCCACAAATCCAATGTCTATATTTAGCCCATGATTTTTTGTATCCAGTAGATTTATAAAGTGAAGTTTGTAGGCTTATCTACAAAAACTGTTTTGTAAATTCCCTTGGAGGATTGAATCTAAGAAATTTGTGAGAAAGTGGTTGTCTTGTGAGAAGCAAGTAATTAGGTATTGTTGTTGATAGATTTTTAGTGTGAATTCATTCTGGTACACAGTTGTCATTTGGTTTCTCCTACATATTTTCTATCAGGACATTCAGTGCACTGGATGAGAGATGCTAGATTTCTGAAGGTGCTGGTATAAGATCCAGGAATGATAAGGGTTTGGTTGTGGGGTCTAGTTATTTTTGGAGTGACGGAAATGTGTTGGCAGATTTTACATTTCTTGTCCTGGCATGGTCTGGATCCATTTGGTGTGCTTTGGGCCATAGGAAGTTTGCATTTGGTGATGAGATTGGCAAGGTTTGGTGCTGGTTTAAGGCTAGTATGGGTGGTTCTGGAAAGCTCTTTTTAAGAATTGGGTCTTCTAGTAGGGGTTGCAATTGTTTGAGGATTTTCTGTATAGGTTCCAGGTAAGGATGGTATGTCATAATTAATGGTGTGCGATTAGTGGGGATTTTCTTTTAGTAGTGAAGCAGTTCTTCACTTGGTATCCAGGTGGCTCTTTCAAAAATATGATCCATCTCTCTGGAGGAGTGTCCTTGTTTAGTGAAAACCCTTTTGAGATTTGCGAGGTGATGATCACGGGTGTTCTCCTCAGTGGAGATTTGGTGGTATTGGAGGACTTGACTGTATATTAAAGCTTTCTTGCTGTGTTTAAGGTGGTTGTTGGTTCTGTGTAACTATACATGTTGGCCTGTGGGTTTCTTGTATATGGTCTCCCTGGGCACCCATACACATGCATCAAGGCTGCTCTGATGTGCTGTAATTACAAAGCTGCTCTAATGTGCTATAATTACATCGAGTGTGCTTGAGCATAGTAATTACCACACTCCAGCAGACTCCAGTGTCATGTGTATCAGCATCCCTGCACTGAAAAATGCTGGCCAGGGCACTTTAATTAAAGCTTGTTCAACAAGATTTAATTAAAGCATCCTCCCCCTCCCCCCCCCCACACCATTTTTCAGTGGGGGGATCCTGATACATGTGGCACTCTGGGTGCTTTAATTAGTGCAGTTCCCAGAGCTGCTCTAATTAATGTGCCCCGTCCCCCTGCCTCCCGGAGCACATGTATAAATGCCTGAAGGTGGGTATTTGTGCCTGAAAGCTTGCAAAGAACAATTTTTCCAACTATTTAGTTGGTTTAATAAAAGACATTACGTTTACCCAGAGAACCTTGTCTGCCTATGTCCTTAGACCAACACAGTTAAAGGAATTTCCCTTCCCTTTCTGATTAATTATCTTTTGCTAGTGAGTGCTGTTTACTTTCCATTCTTGACAATGTTTCTTATTCAAAGCAACTTTTTTTCTATTATATCCCAAGTTCACTTCCATCTGACAGCCAACTTTCAGTTAAATGCACAGTATGGCGGTTTTGATTTTACTGAATTAATCTGAATCCCGCTCTTATATTAATTGCTATGATATATGCTATTTCTACAAATAGTTAAATCCATCCTTCATAAATTCCTTACTTCTTGCACAATTTAGTCTCCTTATCAGCCTTTGCATATTTCTCCAAATCAAAATCTTTTGTTTCCATCTTTTTTCGTGTATACTAAAGATATGGATTGAAATAATTGAAATATTTGTTGAATATTTGGGAAATCTGTTTATACAAATAAATCCCCAGTCATATCAAAATCAACCTAAACCTAAATAGTACATTTTGGGGTTTCATTTTTTTACACACCTTTTGCTTGTGTGCAGTTCTTCACTTTGGTTAAGCGAAAGGGATTGACACCCATTTGCATAATATTTTCAACCAAACCCAAGAATCTTTTGAAGTAGTCCTTTCTTCCCCTCTCTCTCTCTTGAGACCTCCTGTCCAGTTTCTCAGTGTCAAGTGGGTTTTACTAAGATTTGGATAAGAATTTGTTTCATTCAGAAAGACAACAAGATGAAAAGGAGTCTGCAGGTTTAGTTATGTTTTGTATGAGAATCTGGCATTTAGAATACTTATCCAGCAATTGAAAGATGTGGATTTGAGTCCATCAAACCTGAAAGATTCAGGTGCACATTTTCTACTTCTCAGGAGAGTTCCCAAGCCATTAGACGATATGGTAGTCTGCACCACTCCTGTTGAAGCTGCATGCCTGTGCACAGAAGAAAGAGAGGAAATTTTCACAAATTCAGAAAATCATTTTATCTTTTTTTGCTATATAGCTTTAGGTCATAGTATCACTCAGTTGCCATTGCATTTAGCCCAATAACTTGGTACTTGAATAAAATATTCCTTCCAGAAAGGCATTGATCTTGATCTGAGGATATCTTGATAGAAAACCCATTACTGTATTTGGTAGTTAATTCCAATGGCTAATCACTGTTAAAGATATGTCTGTCATATCTCATTTGAATTTGTCAGACTTCAGCTTCTGCCCTTTGGTTCTTTGTAATTCCTTTCTCTGCTACAATAAACAGTACTTTAATAACAGGTATTTTCTCTCTGTAAAGATAATTATACTTTGTAATGCTGTCGTTCCTCAATCTTCTTTTGATAAAATAAACTGATTGAGTTATTAAAGCCCTATGATAAGACGTTTTCTCCAGTCTACTAATCTTTTCATGACTCTTTTCTGCACCATTTATTTTTTTTAACATTTTTTTCAGAGTGTGTACGTGAAAACAGTATACAATAGTCTAGCATTGTTCTTACCCTGATAAAACTTACTACTTTTCTGTTTATATGTCCAAGGATTGCACTAGCTGTTCTTCTCACAGGTTCATACTGTTGCTTGTACACTGTGACTGCTTTTAAAGTCTGGATGCAGTCCAATATTCTATATGTTTCACCTACATTCCTTGTATAAGTTTGGCTGTATTGAAAAAAATGTTTTTTGAATGGACCCACTGCTTACCAGGCAGCCCAGATCTCTCTGTCCTTGAGGGCCCTCTTATTGTTATTTTTCATTTTGTGTGGCCCACAAATATCAACAGTAATTTTATATTTACTTTTAAATAACTGATCAAAATTTTGAAGAACCCTATATCACCCCAGGCAAAACACCCCTATCTCATCCATTTAACGTCTTTTATAGGTACTACTCCATGCTGACTTTTAGTCACTGTTGTGCAATACCACATCATCAAACTTGTAATCTCATCAAAGAATGAAATCAAGTTTATTTGGCATAGCCTATTTTTGGCATAACCTGTTTCTCATAAACCTCATGATGACTGATGTTAATTATATGCCTTATCCTTTAATTTTTATCAGATACAGAAACTAACACAATGCATATGTGCCAACCAAATGCAGTTTGTTCCAATCAAAGTTGCAAATGCTATAAGGTTCTGTCATCATCCATAGTTTCATAGACCTTACACATCATTGGGTCCAGCCCCCCTGCACTTGGGTAGGAAAGACTGCTGGGGCCAGATGATCCCAGCAAGGTGGCTGTCAAGATACTTTCTGAAGATAACCAGGGTGGGTGACTGTACCACCTCTGGTGGGAGCCTGTTCCAAACCCTCAGCACTCAACTTGTAAAGAAGTTTTTCCTTATGTTCAGCCTGATCTTTGATCAGTTTGTGCCCATTGTTTATTGTCCTCCTGTGGGGGCCTCGATGAACAGATGCTCCCCCAGGCCCTGATGTATGCCCCTAATATACTTATAGGCTGCCACTGAGTCCCCTCTGAGTCTTCTCTTCTCCAAGATGAACAGTCCCAATTCTTTCAGCCTCTCCTCATATGACCTCTCCGTAGGCCTCTAATCATGTGTGTATGTCCCTCCTTTGGACTCTCTTGAGCTTCTCCACATTCTTCCTGAAGTGTGGCATCCAGAACTGAATGCAGTCTCCAGTTGCGACCTCACCAAGGCTGAATAGAAGGGGAGAATGACATTATTAGCCTTGCTTGAGATGCCTCGGTAGATGTGTGCCAGTGTTTGATTAGCTTTGCCAGCTACAGCACTACATTTATGGCTCATGTTCATTTAGTGACCTGTCACGACACCCAGGTCTCATTCAGTTGTGGTGCTGGCAAGTGTAGCACAGCAGAGCCTGTAAGTGTGTTGCAGATTATTTCTCCCCAGATGGAGCAACTTTATATTTCTCCCTATTAAATGTCATAAGGTTGAGGTCCGCCTGCCTTGCAAGCCTGTCCAGGTTGGCCTGTATTGCCAGCCTGTCCTGGAGGCTGGCAATACAGTCAAAGATCCATGTAAAGATGTTCCTATATTGGTTCTGTCCAGTTGATCAACTATGATATATACTGGCCCTTGTCAGTAAGCTCCTCAGTTGCCTTGCCTTCACCATCATTGGAAATCTAAAGCATAAAATTCGATTCCACTTAATTGAAGACATCCACCATCTTTTATCATTTTAACTGTTATCTGTACAGCTTTCTTAAGAATAAATGAATTTAACAGTGAGGTGATAAATAAGTTAAATCAACAGCAGATTTACACTTATAACTGAGCAGGATAGGGCAGGATATAATTTCGATACTTTTATTTTTTATTTTATCTACTGTTTCCTATTAGTCATTTTTCTCCATTCAACACCATTCCTTTCATTGCATGTTTCTATCCCATAGCAGTAGAGGAGATGCGTACATTTTTCAATGCATAGAAAAGTATGATTGTAACACAAAAAATTACAATGGGAAATGTATCAACAGAAACTACTTTAAACTCTATTAAGAGACTAAAATTCAGGCTGACGATGTCCCTTTAAACTAATAAACCCACATACACAGAGGCACTTGCTCTTTGTAAAACAGTATTGGTAATTGCATAAAAACAATTTACTGAGTGGTTTTATCTAATATATTCTTGAAACAGTTTTCTTAAGAAAGGGAATAAGACCCATTGATAAACACTTTGACTTCCTCCATTCAAAGTAAGGGAGGGAAGAAGGGAGAGAGGAAGAAAGGAAACTATAGTCACAAAGCATTCATATTATTTAGGTAGTATAAGAGCGATGTTGTAGCCTTGATGGTCCAGAAATTATGGAAGTGGGGAAGATTTCTTAGAATGTTATCTGATATGGCTAAGGACAGACATTACACACAAACCGGTTTAAGTGATCAGAAACTGGTTTAAACCTGTAACAAAAAATAAGTTCAGTGTACATAAACCAGTTTCAAAATGGCTGAAGCTGGTTTAAGACAAAACTTGGCTGAATGTAGTATCAGACTTAAGTGATTTGGGTCAAACTGGTTTATGCAGTATCTGTCCCCTTCCTGGTTTAAGTTCCTGGTTTAAGTTAAACCAGAGTCTCCCAGCATCCCAGATGCTTTGCAGCCCTGAGCTTAAGGCTTTTTAAAGCTAATCAGCAGGTCAGCTGGTAATGTCCCTCCATTCCTTCCTTGGAATAAGCTGTTTAAGAAGAGCTTGTACTAACAAGAGAGGCTTTTCTTTTCTTGATGGGCTGCTGAATGCTGTGTTATCAGCCCCCTGCTGGCTCTGTCACCTATCAGATTTGCAGACCATATGAAGAAGCAGGGAGAGGAAGATTGAAAATCTCAGTATTATCAACACATGCATGCAGTCCCACCCCCCCCCCCCCGCCCCCCTTGCCTCCAAGTACTAGCTGGCTGGGAACCTGTACAGGCAGAGTAGAGGTTTACACCCCTCCCTAATCAGAGTGTTCTGCCAGGGCCTGGCCACGCACCCCCCCAGCTCAGCACTGTGGAAGGAAATGGAGGACTGGTCTAGCACCCCCCAGCTTCTAGCCTGAGCCACTGCGGGCATGTGCTTTTATTTCCTCAGTCCAGGGGGAATGTCTGTATGGTTGCAAACTGGTTCAACCTAGGCAGTAGACCCAGTAGACCATAGTGTAGTTGGGACAGAGTTAGTCAAGCTTTTGAATGCAAGACATTCTTTGTCAGGTCTGACCAGAACAAGCCAGGCACAGCATACTAAACAAAGTAGTGGGAGGGGGAGAGAGAAATTTCCAGGGTAGCAGACACAGTTAGGAGAAGAAAAGCTGATTACTGGGCGATCAAGGCCTATAAAAAGGGAGGAGGGTCATTCTGATCTGTCCTGTGTGAAAAGAATTCAGGAGCTGGGTAAAATATAATGTGCTATAAAACCGATACTAGTGTTTCATGGTAGTTATGGCAGTGGATATGTGCTGACAGTTTAATCATTTCTTGCCAAGGCAAGGCTGTGTCTAGTGCCATGCTGTCTGTTGGGCACTAGAGAGTTTGCTCAATATTGTTTGTAATTGCATAATTGGTGGGCACAAATTGTTCTACTCCACAATGAGAACTCTTAGTATTTTGGTACTGCATTTTGAACACAGATTGAAGGAAACTGCCTGATCTGTCACCTATAGAGGTAAGCAGATTCCCAATTTAATAACATGTAAATGAATGAAATTCCAGGGCTGTTTAATCTGATAAACTTCACTTTTTTAAGTTAAATCAGATTACCAACCACTTTAACTGTTACTTTAAATCTATAAGTCATTATAGGAGAATAGGATACCTTATTTATTTTGCTTTTTAATATGTTTCATTTTAGACAATTTTTCACCACTGTAAAAATGTTTTTTAAATATTTTTAAAACTCTATAGCTCTTTATACTATTTTTTATTTGTTTTTAATAATACTTATAGTTGCAAAATTTTGTTTTATGATACTTAGCAGCCATTGCACTTAGGAAATATATAAATATTATGGTAGAATCTTCAATTAAGCCATAAGAAATAATATGAATGTCACTGATGCAGGAAAAACTTAAGGAAACAAGAAGAGAAGTATAGAAGAAAGAAAGAATAACCATGCAAGACACTGACAAACAGAAAAGGGGAACTAATCTCCTAGGTGGCATTATAAATATAACAAATTTGTAACACGGAACACACCTCAGATTTGTAATGTTTATATAATGAAAATAAAATCAAACATGAACTATTGTAGGATTATTTGGAGAATGCTACTTTATGCAACCAAAACAAAGAAAATGTACCCTGGAGCCAGGAAAAACTCTTTTAGTACACAACTAAACAAAAGCATTGTGAAAATTAGAAATGTCTTATGACACTGTATGAGTTCATTTCAGTATGTAACCCCTATGTGCTGTTCTTGTAGACCCTGTTGACAGCACTTCTTTCAATACAGTAACACAACTTGAGTGAACATAGTAGGATTTTACTTTGAGGCCCCTCAGTAAAGTAATAGCATGGTACAAAAATGTTTAACTTTTTAGACATTAACATTTAGTAGAAAGAACATTTGTTTATATGGAGCCTTGAAGATAAAAGGTGAAATTTGTTCATGATTTGAATACAGCCTTTTTCTTTCAGATGTTTTTGACAGTTGCTATTACCAGCCTCATTTCTTGCATAATTAAATTGATTTACTTTGAATGTCTGAACTGGTAAATCTATTTCTAATAAATATTTACTGAGATTTATTTTCAAACTTGTATTCTGTAAAATTGACTTCATTCTTTAACTCGGGTAAACTCTCAGGAATGCTTAATGTATAAATAAAAGACTGAATAATTTACATTTTTTTGTCAAAATGCCACATACATTTCTAAAAATGTCGTTTTCCCTCTATCTTCCACCTTCTTGGCTTGCCATCTACCATTTTACTTTCTCTGTAGAGAGAAGCAGCACAAAGTTTGTTTCATGATGAGAGATAAATCAGTCTCATCTGAGTCAAACAGTGGAATTCAATTCATATAGGTCTTAAGAAATGTGCATGGTAGATACAGCCCCTTCATGGGAAGCTCCTAAGTTTAGTGGTAGTACAGCCCTAGTTTTTTTTCTTAGGAGATTTGGTTTCTGGGTGCCCTCCCCTTTACCATAGTTCCTAAGTTCACAGCCATCTCCCTCCCAGTAGGTACTTGAGTACCTCTTAGGCTGCAAACAGATGTTGCCACTGTGTTGCCACAAAACCTAAGAATTTCTGTGCCATTTGTCATACCATAAATGCCTAAATTTGTGAGCACAACAATTTGTGGTCATAGTTAGTGCCACCATTTTGTTGACAATGACTTTTAACTTATGACAGGAGAGCATGGGCAGCCTGGGGCTCTCCAGCCACCCTAAGCAGGCTTTCCTGTGCTTCAGTGGTCTGATTCTGTATGACCAGAAATCCCCCTGCAAGGGAATTCCCAGGGCCTGGTCTGCAAGTGTGGAGTGAGAAACCCCCTGCACTTGCAGACTTATGCCCTAGCAATGTCCCCTTCAAATGGATCCTGGTGAGCTCTGCTGCAAAGGGACTTTGCTCTGCTGCACCCTGATTTAGGGCATGGTCTGCAAGTGCTAAGCAGAGACCCCCCTGGGAGAC
Organism: Alligator mississippiensis; assembly: GCF_030867095.1. NCBI lineage: Eukaryota > Metazoa > Chordata > Crocodylia > Alligatoridae > Alligator > Alligator mississippiensis. The sequence goes on from NC_081825.1 coordinate 64,295,180, forward strand.
CCCATTCCCCCCCTCCCCTCCACAGTTGCCTATACTTGCCATGAGAAATTCTCCTGCAGAGGATTCCCATGGTGCATGTATCATGCTGCTGCACCTATAGAGGTTCCCCTCTTTGCAGACATGTCCCAGTTGAGTGGGGCACAGCACCCAGGACAACACCACCTGTAGACACCATTGAAGGGTATCACCTATGCTAGGACATATCCCAGCATAACAGATCCAGTGTACAGAAGATACCTGTATACAGCCTTAGATTTAGCCTTAGCCTTAAATTTAGCCAATGTTTACTCTTTTGTCTTCATCCTTCTTGATCTGTCTGCCACCTTCGACACTTCAGATGTTTATCATGGTTTGCTTTGTCACTTCACAACTGTAATATTCCTAATTCTCTGACAGCCTTGCTTAAATACTGCTTTACTATATCCTTTTTTGGCTGCTTCTCCCTGTCTTTGATATGGAGTTGTATCCTCCAGGATTATATCCTCAGTCGATTTTCATTTATTTCTCTTGGCTTCTAGTTTTACCAAATTTATGCTGCTGTTTTCCAAACTACTTTTCTACCACCAGCCTCTATATCTATAGTGGTCTTTCTGACATGTTTTCTTAACTAGTCAGTCACTGTGTAGAACTGCCTCCTTTCAGTCGAATTTCATTCTTTCCTGTTAACTCCTCTTTTCTATGACCTTATCACCATTGCCAGATTCGTGGCATAATCTGCCATTTTTCTTCTAATTTTTCTTCTTTGTAAACATTCCTAAATTTTCCTTTCTTCTACTTTGTCTGTGCAATTCTTCCTTCTGATGGTAATTTCCCTTAAATGTAACAGATGGACAAGAAATTATGTCCTCTCTTGATTACCATAACCTGACCTCACTGGTTATCACATCTTTCTCAACCAGGGCTTCCTAAATACCACTGTCAAAATCACCTTCTCTTTGCATGTCTCCAACCACATTATATCCTCTTCCTTGTTTTCTCATCTCAAATCAAATGCACTCTCATCACCCTGGGCTTTCTAAGGGTATAGACACACATACATTTGGAGGCTTTTCAAAAGAGACACATTTTAAAAAGGCAACAGCTGTTATGTTCTAATTGTTACTTGTGGACAAGTTGAGAACAATACAAATATAGCAAAAGCACTCCAACTTCAACACTACTTCGTTCATTTATGTCATTCTGAACTTGTCCATGAGTAACAATTAAAATGTAATAGCTGCTGCCCTTCTGAAGTGTTCCCTTTTTAAAAAACCTCCAATCTTTTTGTGTTCATACCCTTAAAATTCTTGCCCCTTGTTGTCCCTTCTTGCCCCATATTGCCTCCTTGCCTCCTCTTGTAGTCACTACTGTTCCTATTATCTTATTTCTCAATTAAATTCCATTTTTGTACTTTTGGCTTTACACTTATCACCTTACATGTCCTTTCTGCTTCGCATTCTCTTTCTTTCTTCATGTCTCATCCTGCTGTCCACTTTGATCCGCTGTTTTTGCTTCAATATTCACCTAATCCTCCAACTTACAGCCATTTGTCATTTCTTTTTTATTGTCCACATGACTTATCTCATACACTTTTTGTAGCAAGGGCATATCTTCAGATTGGAAAATATTTTTAAATTATACAAAATGTGTATGCAAGTTTTGTAATTATAAAAAAATAACACGGTAAACAAAGAACAGATAAGGGGTCCAGATAAGTGCACAGTAACAAACATGCTAGAGAATTCTACATATCTGTAAGAAGTTGTAAAATAATAGTTTATAAGAAGATAAAGAAGAAACCTCTGTTGAATCTATGGAAATCCCTCCCAGCTTTTCTGTTCATCTAGAATTCCAGCTCTGTAGAAGGCACCAAAACAAAAATAATATGTATATATTCTTTGCTTTATTATGCATTCACTGGGTGAGTCTAGACAATTCTTCTCTTCTTGTGTATCAGTTTCCCCTGTTATAGAATTCTTGAATGAAAAATGCCATATAAGTGTTTATATATATTTATATATATATAGGTGTGTGTGTGTGTATACACATACATGCATATATACATGTGTGTGCATATGTACGTACATGTATATGTGTACGAGTACATACATATATATGTACATACATATGTATGTATGCATATGTATATATAATGTTTATGTAATACAAGTTTTCATTCCATTCATTACAAGGAAAAGTAAACAGTAATAAATACAGGGATGTAATTTCAACTCCACTTCAACACATTTTAATAAATAAAAAAGCTTTTGAAAATATCTGTTGACATACTATCTCTTGCCAGAATATGTGTGCTCTGAAAAATGGGTTTAAATAAATTTTTGGAATGAACACAAATGTTTAAATATCTCATAGAAGTGGCAGTTTTTTGTTTGTTTTTTTTTAACTCTTAACACCAAAAGATTAATTTAATGGGGGGAAAACAGATTCTTGATGTTTATTTTTTAAATAATATTTTAGTGGGGTAATCTTCAAGTTCATACAGTAAGTCTAGTCTTATTTATCTTCATAACTTCTTCATGCTTGCTTGGGTAATTACTTAATATGTGATATGAAAATGTTTACAAGAGTATTTCCCACAGGTACTGAATGATTTTTTCTAATGAATTTATGTTGTAAAGTCCTTGTTTATTCTGCTAAAATAATTTTAAGAAGCCAACTTTTATGCATTTTCAGCATTTAATCATATTTTCCTTTTCTTTTCAGCTTCTTAATTAAATGAACTCAAATGGGATTCACATTAACTTAATGTTTACTATGAAGATAAGCTGTTACTGATACTATCTGTTCACCAACATTACGTTTTATTCAACAGTCTGTGTTCATTCATCTGTTTCTTTGTGATAATTTATATAGCATAATTATAGTGAAATGAATTTGTGGTTTTTATATTTTATGTAATGAATGTTTCATTTAATTTATAGAAACAAGTATAGTAAAACTTAAATATTATAACAGGAGTAGTGAAAAATAGTTTTAAGTACTGTATATTCAGTGGTGCAGGATTTAAACAAAGTTAATTATGCTGTGTCTTTTGGTTGTATGGCTGCCTGTTGACTCTTAGTAAAGGAACATGGAAGCAAATGTTAAAGTACCCTCTCCCCTTGCAAAGTGTTACAATGTTTTCTTTACATGCACTTTAGAAAAATCCTGAACGAAATACTGTTTGTTCTCTGACTGCTGTTGGAGAAACCATACAAGAAATGGAAAGCATAATTTGATTACATAAATACCATTTATTTATGCAACCTTATCAAGCCATCTTGCTTTGAAAAATAAAGAAAATATACGTTGAACAAGCTTTAAAACTGTATGAGTTTATTATTTTCATAGACTACAACTGGTTAAAGTCGTGGTCCTTGGAACTGAATTACTCAAGAAGAATAAAGATTGTGGCCCAAATATTAAGTGGTGCTTCTACTTAAGAGCCTGATCTGCCCAAATAAAACCCTGCACCACAAATTATTAAAAATGTACAAACAAAACTCACTACTCATGATATTTAGGAAGTTCAGCCAATACTGTAACAGGATTAAAGTTTATAAACCTCCACCTGCTAGTCACCCTAGTCAATGAGGTTTTAAATGGCTCCACAGCATTTAGCCTGCCATTCATTGTATTTCTCAGATCTCTTGAAGGTGCTTAGTGTTCCTTAGTAACATCAAGGGCATCAACATTGTAAAAAAGGGGCTCCAGAATTGCACACTACAGATCATTAGTAACAATAATTCAGTCTAGATTGACATCATTGAAAAGCTTGTCGCACTTCCATATCCTCTTGGCATAGAAAGCTGTCAAAATATCCTACACAGTGTTTAAAAAAAGCCTAGTAGTTTTTGTTCCAGATGCTACCAAAAATGTAAAATAAAGAAGGCTGGAATTAATTTTGCACCACATTGATTTCATTTTCCTTCTGGTGAAAGTTCACACACTGTGTTCAAAATGACAGTGAACCTGTATTCAAGCACAATGATGCCAACCCTTTTCCAAACCAAAACTTCCTTCCTATATGGTGAAAACTCCTCTCCCATTTAGTAATGCTGGCAAGGCTCGAGAGTCATCTTGTGACACTTGTACACATCTGCAAAGTGATTTTCCCTCTTCTAGTGGACAATTTGTGTTTCTGATGTTACATTCACCTTGTGACTGGTTCATACGTGTACATCCATATATCGGCTTTGTGCTCCAAGCATGATACTGACTATTACACACAATTTTTGGGGTTTTCTTTGATATATTTCTGAAGTGCTTATTTACAAATGGTGGGAACAGATCAGTACCCTGGATAGACAGTTGGCTGATCAAAGATGACACCTAAGAAAGGATTAAGTGATCTGCTTATGCTGCTCCAAAGTTCCTACAAATGCTCATAACAACGTGGACAATGTTACACAGATGAACATTCTCCTTATGCTCAGTTGACCTAGTTCTCATTTATAGCAAAACCATTTCAGCTGCTCTGTCAATACAAAGCAGTATTAAAGGTAGTATTAAAAATACATAAATGTAATACACACCTACTTTAAGGCCTTTTTACCAAGCCAGTAAATATGTAACCATCCCTTAGAACTCTAAAGTTAGTTTTTTCCTCAAGTTATTAAACAGGTAGTCGCCAACATCTCCAAGCACATCTGGATAACATCATTTTCCTGGGCCCTTGTCAGGCTGGTTTTTATCTTGGATATAATGCAGAAACTTTAGTCATGGACTTGGTGGATGATCTTCACTTGGAGATCAACGGGGGAAATTCTGTGTGCTGTTTTTACTCAACCTTTCAGTGGTCTTTCCTACAGGTGACTAAGATATGATAAAGTGTTTACATCATCTGGTGGGTATTGACAGGACTACTCTAAATTTGTTCTGATATTATCTAGCAAAGAGGTCCCAGAGACTCCAGTCGACAATCTTGAGATTAGGCAAATGTGAGGTATAGATGACTAAAATAAGGTTCAGGTACTCCTGTTTTCTCTTGATTTACTGTCGTTCTGGTTGAAAGGATGTTGATGAAGGATACAGTTTAATATTTCTTACACACCTTGCCCAACACACAATTGAGAGTTCAGTAACTATGCTGTAGTAGTTTTGTTTTTATTTTTTCTCACCCTGTTGTAAAGGAACTGATGGTTGGAAGCAGTAGAATCTGCACTAGTTCTACCACTGGGGCTGCTTTAGCCACTACTGAGAGAGAGAAAATTGTGAGCTGTGGGACTCCCTGCCAGGATCATTCTAGGAATGCAGGCCCAACAGTAGTAGCAATTTACAAGTCACTACACCTTCAGAGAGGTCTTACAATACATAAGTTTCTATTATATTCTCCTAGCCTGTGTGCATGCATGTTGGAGTGGAAATCTGTTGTCAACAGATTAAAAAATCATTGTGGTTTCCCTAGTACTAATTAGATATAACAAAATATTTCCACAGACAAAAAAAAAGGAATTGATCAGTTGTTCATTATCCCTGATCATTGACAGACAAAATAAAACCAATGCTAATACGGCAACATGCCTTTAAAGAGTGGCTTTAATTTGGTGCAACCAATGCTTTAAATGAGGTATATAGTCTCATTTCACCCATGACTGACCATTAGTACAATATAAATAGAAAGTTAATGTTTCAAAGAAAAGTTAGATCCTAGTCACTCTAGTCTTCTTCTTCTAAGACATGCTGCCCTTCCTTTTTCTATTGCTTTAATGAAGCATTACACTAATTTTTACTTATAAACAATTCTGTTACAATATTTGCTACAAGCTTATACTATGCAAAGATTACTGTTCTAGATATATTTTGTTGGGCTTTTTCCCTGTAGTAACTTTATTAATTGCTATGTTCCATCTTGTATGCTGCTACTGCTTCTCAGAAAACCAGTGATAAATAAGGATTGTTTTAATTTTTTTTCATTTAAAAGTAGATATCTCTAACAGTAATAACAGCATTTCTTAGAAGTTCACAAACTGAAGAGACTTGATATCTTTTGATAGTTGAGAAAAACCTCTAGGTCAGTCAATACTAGATAATGTTCCAGGCAAAAAAACAAAAACAAAAAACAGAATAGCCAAATTCATTATGGATCATAGTATATGCAATCAACAAATGTTTTTCTCATCCTTCTTGTAGCATTTGGTTCCAAAAAGAATTCATGCACAAAACTGCATGTGGGAGATTCGAAATAAACATGTATGTTTAGCAGTTAGAGCACAACCCACTATGGTAAACTCAGAGTTAAATCTCTCACATTTCACTCAACTGAGAAAATAAAACCCTTTTAGTCTTATATAAGGATATTTTCACATTTGTTAGAGCTAATGGATATTCTGGTTAGCATTGGAATGGCTGATGAAGAACAGCTTCTTGCATTTTGTTCACAGTGATAGTTCTTGTTAAATATTCACATAAGCATTCCATGAGCTTTGTCTACCACCATGTTTTTGGCTGTAAAGTAATACCCTGTGCCAAAGAGAATTTCATACTAAAAGCTATAATGATTTTGTTGGATTAGATTTCTAAGTGACTTTCAGCAATTGACCTGTTTTCCATTCTTCGTCATTATGTGACCAACCCTCACTTAAGGCATGCAATGAGAGAATGGAAGAGAGTCTGGTGTGAATTGTTATGCATCACTGACGCATCCTGGCAGAAATTTTGTTGGAGGTGTTATGTTGCAAGAAGATATGTTGTTTTTGTTGTTGTTGTTGTATTGGTATAGAATTCCTTGAGTAAATTGATTCAGGTCCTTTGGAGTGGATAAGTGTATAGAGCAGGGGTAGCAAACCCATATCACACATGACACAAACGACACACACAACTGCTTTGTTTTGGCATGTGGCAGATCTGGCAGGAAGCAGAGAAAACAGTACAGATAAGGCAGGAAAGAGAAAGCAGAATAATGGAATAGGAGGGAAGGAGAGAAAAGTGCAAGGGATCAAGAAATAGAAGAGGATTGGTGTGGCACTCAGGGCTTACTTTGTAGTACACCACCCAAAAAGATTGATGTAAGAAGTGTTTGACCCCAGGGTGGCTGTAATGCCCCCTGGTGGCTGCTCAACTGTTGCTGTGCCCTCACTCCTCAGACTTGCTCTCCTTCACCTCACCTGCCACACCTTATTCTTAGATCTTTAGAAAGTGAGACTGCCACAGAGATCCCTGATCCCACATTGGTATTCAGATGTCTGTACTTCACCTTAATAGTTTATAATGTGGATCCATTCACTCCTTACAACATGCCCAGATGGGAATGTGACCTGGCCTTAACCTCCTGTATGAGGCTCAGGGTTTGGGAATTTGGTAGCCATATTTATTGCCACGGCTCCCCCTGCCACCAAATTTCCTAATCTATGGGGAGCCCCATGGGCCAGATAGTTTTAGCTCTATGGACTGCATTTACCTCAGTAGCCAGAGGTTAAGCACCCCTGCTCTAAATGTTTTTAGACAAAGGTGACTCGTTGGCAATGTTTTGCTCCTATTCCCATGACCAATTACCTCCTGCTCACTTCAATGAAATGTTATCAACACTGAATGATGTTAAAGGTAGGTACTTACTGCCTTTTGAAGGTATGAATACCCTCTGGTAGCTTCTAGCTTACTACTGTTATTACTGTTTTGTTTTATTTATTTGTAGTGTTTAGAGGCTGGTGCCCTATGGTGCCAGGCACTATAAAAGCATAAAGAGTTAATAACAAAAGACAGAAATGGACAGAAGACAAATAAGTTATAAGGGTATTCTAATATAGAATCACTTTTAATCGGTTTCCAATGTTTAACAAGGCAGCCGTTAAAGCAGCAATCATAGAATCGACAGAGTTAACTACATTGTTATTGTCTCAAAAATCAGTCCTTTGTCATAACAACATTGTTATATAGCTAGAAAAATTAAGCACCTCTTTAAAATATTATGCAGATTTATAATACCAGAAAGCGATCTTTCTAAGTACCCCATTCTCATCACCTGTAGCCTGGATGGGATCACACTCTAAGGGTGCATCCACACATGTAGGCACATGCACTTGCAGCAGCTCAAATAGAAGTGGTGCAAATTTGAGATGGGGCTTTTTGCCTCAGTGCATGTGCCCGGACATTCACTTTCATGTGAGGCAAGTTGTGCCACTTGGGGCAAAATAACCCTGCCTGCTCCCCACACCCCTCCAGATCTGTAGCCAAGGGGAGCTAGAGCCTTGGGCAAGCACCTGTGCTGGCCCCAGCAGTGTAAAAAGCTGCCCTGTGCTGGCCCCATCAGTACAAAAAGCTGCTCTGGCATGTAGCTCAGGGCTACTTGCTCTCAGGAACTTCTGGGGTCTGGCCACTTGGTACCTGGGGATACTATCCCTTGTGCCAGCTGGATTGATGAAGCAGCCTTGAGAGTTCCCTGCACCCTATACACACTGCAGCAGTCTAGCAGTGGGTGCTGCTGCCTGGCTGTGACCCGCTGCCACCTGTGACAGCATGTGTCCCCAAGGCTGCCAGCCTGCCTGACCTGGATGGGGACTGCACAGCCAGTAGAGGCATCTGCCCCTTCGGGCCAGCTGCCAGTGGTGCTGTGGCTGTGGACTTGGCCTTTGTGTACCCCTGTTCAGCCATCAGGGCAGCTATCGCCTGGAAGATGTTCCCAGTGTGGTGGCCTGTTTTGAACTGTCAAAGCATGTCCTCCTGTCTCCAATTGGCCAGGAGGTCAGCCACCTCCAGCTGGATCCAAGGTGCCAGCTCTGAGCAGTCTCCTCTGCCTGGGTCCTGCCACTTGCCTCCCTAGCAGGAATTCTGGTGTTCCCTTTTTGAAAACTGAAAAATCCCTGATAGAAAAAAATCCCCTCACTGTATAAAATACCCCAAAATGCATGTTCCTCCACAATTAAAACAAAAGACCACCATATATATAGAGAGAGAGAGTGACAGACAGAGAGACAGTGATCAGTTGGGCAATGTTTTATTGATATATCTACAACGTTAAAGCAATTTGGAAGCCAACCAGTGCCTCTATCATCATCATAAAATGCATTCTAAATACCTGTATGTTTTGCTGTTTGCCTTTGGTTTTCTTACCATAGAGCAGTTAGAGCTCCCCCTGACCCCTTCACTAACCTGGATGTGGGGACAGCTGCCCTGCAGCCAAAGGTCCTGCCAGCAGGTCTCATCCTATCTGGCAGGTGTGTGCTGGGGGGATGTTGGTTTTGTAGGAGGGAGTGAGAATGGGGGTGGGAGGATATAGCTGGCTTTGGAGGGATGTGGGAGACCTTGGGGTGTGTGGATAGGTGTGTATAGATTGTGGCGGGACTGTGGGGGGTTGCTCAGGAGGGATGAATCCCCTGCCCCCCACAGGGCACAGCCCCCCCACACAGTACATGGACTGCCCCCCACAGAGGATACAGCTGTCATGAGGTCCCAGAGGCCCCAGTGGCTGCTACTACAGCTGGGGAATGCAGGAGGACTTTTGCTTTTTGCTTTTTTTTTTTTTTTTAAGTGCTGGGATGTTAAGGCTGGATGGGGCAGCTATCAGGGGGTGGGGGGTGGACTGCAGAAGCCAGCAGGGGATGGGGCCGGATGGGCAGTGATCGGGCAGTTCAGGGAGTAGGCGAGGGATGGGGCCAGGTGGGGTTTCCCCATGGTCTATTCCCCCTTCCTCCTGCCCCCTCCCCCCCTACTTACCAGCATGGAGCCCACGTCTAGCTCCCTGCATGCTTCAGCACCGAGGCAAGGGCCAGCCATAGAGATGTTCTGTGGAGGATCTGAGCCTCTGTTGCCCTACTTTTTTCACCCGGGGTATGTTTTTGACCCCTGGATATCCAGGAGTCTGATTTTGTCCCCACGCTGCAACTTTGCAGTGCAGGGAACACTGTTTTTGTACTTGCTTGTGCCTCTTGCACCATCTCAAAGGGCTTTGAGACTCTGCAAAAGGCATATGCATGCTCATCTGTATGCACCCTAAATGAACTCTAATATCAATATATGCCAGTCAGGAGCCACTGAAAGGGAGAGTCACATTGTAACCTCCCCTTTTCCCACCTCTCTGTGTAGATGCCCTCTGTATTTATATTGGGAAGAAATAATAAAACAAAGTCTCTTTGTCCCACTCAACACTACTTGTGTTCAGATATTTTGGTGCACTGGTATTCTTTTATTTAAGGCTTTGTTTGGAGTCAGCAGCATGTGGTATTAAACGAGGTAGCTGAAAAGTCTGCTCCAAAATCGTAAAGCAAAAGAAATGAACAGCTGGAAAGACTGGCATTTTTATTGTAAGAAACTGCTGGCATTCAAAACAAAGTGAAATGATAGGACTGTGTATTCCTTGCCATAATCTATAATGAGAACCAAATTGCAGCATCTATTCAATGACAGAACAAACATGAACCATTGTATGACGCAGATAATAGCAAATGCCTGGGAGAAGAGCAAAGGATAAACCAAATGCAGGAATGAGTAATTTCATATGAAACAGCTATTTTCAGTGCCATTTCCATGCTTTGGTGAATGCAATATTTTCCCTACACACTTCTGACTTACCTGAGTATCCTGTGGATTCTACTATTCCATTTTGACTCTTTCTGGGTAAAATATATAGAATATAGTAGCCAGCATTCCCTCCAAAAATGAATCTCATTCTCTGCCACTCCTCCTTTCAGATCACTGGGCACAAAATTGAATTGCCTGGCTGAACAGGCAACAGCATGCTCTCTTTCTGGTTATTCATGCCTATGTCACCTCTTGGATGGGCTACACTGCAGTATGCCAGGGCACAAAACATTTCAGTATATAGGAAAGTATAGCTGGTTCAGAATGTTCCAATACCTCTCCTCTGTAATAATGGTTTTGGTGAATACATCCATCTTGTCTTCTGGTCCCTATACTGATGACTCGGCCTGTCCTAACTGTCAAGGCACTTAATGGCCCAGAACAGAGGTGTAACCCGGTACTTGAGCACCTGGGCAGCAGCCACTCAAGGAACAGCATCAGTGGCTGTGCTGCTGCTAGTGTGGCAACAGGAATGCCAGGAGCACAGCTGCTGCTCTTTTTGTGTGCCCTCTCCTGCCTAGAGTCAGCATCTCGTGCTGGTGCCCTCATTGTTGCCCACCTTTCTTACAATACTGGCCTAGAATATCTAAACAATCAAAATATCAAGTAAAGAATGAAGATATTGACATCTTTACTTCTCTAGCAGCTAAACTTTCTACAGTAAGGGTAACTCCCATCTGTGCAAGAAACAGGATTTCCATTGGGGTCAGCCCATGACTATGGAAGTAAAATTGAATCATTGACATGACCCACAGTATAATAGGCATGAGATTAAAGGACATTGGAAGACAGGTGATACTGAAGTGCCTTTGCGACAGACTTGTTAATGTCCCTCAAAAGAGGAAAGTTTAGAAGGAAACCTGTAATTGGTGAGACTGCTGACAACAGAGGAAAGGTTCCTATGGCACAGTGAGAAAGTGGTTTGTTTTTTTGTTTTCTCTCCCATAGTTGAAAATAAGAATGTATTGGTTCTCCTCTTCCAGAAAATTTCAGTAGCTTGCTGTTTATTTCAGAATCCAGTGTAAAAAAGCACATCCAAATAGCTAATGTAACTTTTGCCATTGATAATTATTCCCTATAAATATCCAATTATATTGCATCAGTTTATAAGTGTATCATTTATTTTCACACTTAACTACTAAGCTGAGAATTAAATTTTTGCATTACTTATAATTCTGATCTATAATTAAAACAAAGTATTTTATCTCAATAGTAATTTATGCTTTCAATTCGTTTTGACATATAACTGACATTCGCTATCTAATGTAATCTTAATAAACTGGGTCTCAAACTAAACATACGGCTAATAAAGTATATAGAATTGCAGATATTATAAATGCTAATCTCACAAAGATTTATGCACATGTGTAACTATTGAAACACGATTTTTCTGTTGATTTCAGTGGGATCATTCATGTGCTTAAAGTTATGCACATGCTTAAATGCCTTCCACAATCAGGCAGTCCAGCAGATTAAAGTCTTTCAGTAGACTTTTGCTCTATTTCCAGCCCTCCTGCTGATTGCTGTGTGACTTTAGAAACTGCTATGTGTCATTATGTCTCATCTGTAAAATGGAGATAATACCTACCTTTGTTAAGTACTTTGAGATGAGAGGTGGTAAAACATGTAAAGTGTTATTACTGTTTCCTAAGCCTTTTCTTATTAATGTGCTAGACTTAACAGTCCTCAAGAAAAACCTGTCTTCACCTTGCATTCACAATGATGTATGCTTCCTTTTTCAAATAAAACAAACACAATGGAAAGCAACATGTTGAAAATCTATTTCCTATCTCTTTTTTTCCTGACACAACTTAACATTATATGGTGACTTGTTTAAGGTTCTGATGTATCAGTTTTTTCATTTTAGTCTGGTCACCTTTTCTGTGATCCAGTACAAATGGATATAACTAGTCATGTTAAAAATATATCCTGAAACTATAATATATATTGTGTGATCTCTTTGTATTTGTTTACCAACTCATTACTCTCTTCTTTTATTTTTACATAGTACCAGAGGGCATCTACATGAGATACTTACTGCAGAGTTGCCTAATTAGCAGTAAAGCATCACCATCTACATGTGCCGAGCTATCAGGCTGGAGTAAACTAACTAACTCTGCTGTAGGTTAGTACTTCCCAACAGAAATACTATCCTACAGCAGTTATTTACTCTGCTGCACCACACATGTAGACAGTGATGAGGCTGGCTGACTAGCCCTGCACTGTAACACCCTCGTGCCCCAGTTAACCACTCCACAGCACACTGAGCTGGAGTGGGAGGCTGACCCCTGGGGCCTCCTACCAGCCAGAGCTGCACCGCCCTGGCCTAATGTGATGCGGTCCCAGGCGCATGTGTACTGTGCCCCAGAACAATAAACTCCAGCGTGAACTGGACAGGAGTTTATTCAGGTGCATTAATTGCATGTATAGATGCACCCACAGGTTTTATCCTGCCAATAATTCTTTTTAATTTTAACTGAATGTTACTGATCTGTCTGTAGAAGGAGCAACATAACGATGAATATTTGAATAACATGGTCAAAAGTATTTTGGAGTAAAAAAAAAATAAAGTAACTTGGAATTTAGATCTTATGTAAAGTTTCTAATGCACTTAGAAATATAGTCATATAATACTTATTAGGTAAACCTACTGTCGAGTAATGAATTAGTAATTTACTCAATCTAGTTAATTTCAAGGAAGTTCACAATCCTTCTCTACTCAAACTGCCACAGAGTTAAAGATATAGATTCTGTGAAGCAAGCACGTAAAAATCAAATCCAGAGTCCTGTTCTAGAATGGTACAAAATTACCAAGACTATATTTTTGTTTTTGTTCCAGTTTTTTAGTTCATGGTCTTCTTGATAAAGTAATATGATAGCAATAACTATTAAGATAACCACAACTTGACTACCAGAATACAAACTGTTATATACTTAAATTGTCTTAGAAATATGGATGCAGTTTCAATTAGTTTACTGTGTGCAGTAAAAGAGCACTAAGATAATAACATAAAATATTGTAGTCCCATGCAATCAAATGAAGAACATCTATAACTGCTATGCAAAGAAAAGCAAGTTGCAGTTTCTTAGTCTTATATCTAGGTTTCTGGGCTTGTGTCATTTGAACTGAAAACATTGCATACAACTATTTTACATCATAAAGGAGCAAGTGTCTTGCATAAAATATCAATATTTTCATCACAGTTTTACAATTTATTAACTTCCCTGATCCTGTGAGGTGCTGGTAAGCAGCTTTGACCTTTCTGGGAGGGCAGCATATAAATCTAATAAAAAAATACAATAAGAAATATGTATTTCAAATGATCTCAAGCAGGTAGAGCCTGACATTCTAACAGAATAACTTAACGGTTCAGGGCCAGGATCAATTTAATAACTAATTGATTTCTAAAGTGTGCTAGTAAGTAGTTTGTAAAGATTAATCTTTATGGTAATTTCATATATAATAAATTACAACTGTGTGTTGTGTTTTTAAGAATAATATAAAAGTGTCTAGAGAGAAAAAAATATCGTCTTTTAAAGAGGAACCATATCCTTTAAAACAAAACAAAAAAATCTTATTTGCTTCTTTTAATTCATGATTTTCAAAAGGCTCATTTTGGTTCAAAATAAGGCACAGTTCTCAAATTCAAATGCATAGCTACTTTGAAGCCAGTAATTTGAATATAAAAATGGGAGACATTACTCACCTTTCTTTTTCTTGAGTGACATAATTGAATTTACAAATAGATGTCACCACTATAAGGATCATTCGTAAAGGAGACATTCATCAAATTTTATAGCTTGCATGCACAGTGATCTGCTACCTATGAAGAAATTCTCTTTTAACTGGGACCTAAAATTGAATACAGCAAGCTCAAAAAGAAAATCACATCCCTGCCAAATCTTTCTTAGAACCATAAACAAGAGATGAGTTTAACCACCTTAGTATTGACTTGCCTTTAAACTTTTCCTTGTAGGAAAGATAGGAATAGTTTCACTTTCCTATTGCAGTGGGCCACTACTGTGGGTTAACTGCCAGTAGCCTGAAACAGCCCCGAGCATAATTACTGCAGGCACAGGCTTTGTCTTGTATTTCTTCCCTCACCACATGATGTTTACTGGCTCTGCATATAACTCTATGTTACAAGGGAACATGGAGGGCATTTTGCTATTTTGGAAATTGGTATGCTTATTCTGCAGCATGAATATGGTCAAACGTTAGGCTTATCATTTTGAAGAAATTCTGGCCAATAATCTAAAGATAGTTGAACTCGGATCATTAATATTTGGGAGGTTTACAACCCACTTAATTCACAGTAGGTTACCAAATTAAGAATGAACTAGTCACCTCTTTTCTGTGGCTCTTTAGAAGGTGCAACTTTTCTGATTGACTGGAGCTCATAAATGGTCCCGTGGAGGTGACTGAAGAATTGGTGCCCTTTGAGCTAAAAGCCACAGTAAACATCTGAAATTACCACTCCAGACTGCACCCCACACCCAGAATTCTCCTTTCAATTTTCCCCAGCTGGCCAGGACTGGCCTTCAAAATCCAGGACTGTTCCAGCCAAACTGGGACATATAGTCAACCTAGTTAAAATTGATATCTAATGAAAGAAGAAACATCACAGGGCACATCCAGATGAGCACGAACATGCCTCTTGCCCTGCCTCAAACCCCTTTCAGGCAGGGCAAGAGGCATGTGTGGGAACAAAAAAATGTTGAGAAAATTAGACCCCTGGATATTCAGGGGTCTAAAAAAAATGAAACTAAAAAAAGTGGAGCAGTGCATGGTCCTGGACTGTGCCCTGAGGCAACTGGAGGCTGGGTCCTCCACGGAGATGTTCTGGATTCCAGAGCATCTCCATAGATGGCCCCTCGCCCTGTAGCTGAAACACCACCAGAGCTCCAGTGGTGGTGACTAAGGGGTCGGGGGGGCTGGAGGAGGAGGGGGGAGACTGAGGGGGGGACTCCCAGCAGTCCCGCCCGCTCCCCCAGCCCCCCGCTCCCTGCCCTGCCTGGCCCCACCCACGTCTACCCTCCTGACACCTCTGATTGCTTCTCTGCTTGGCCCCTCCCCCCACCAGCCTCCCAGACCCCCCAAACCCTGCCCTGCCTGGCCCTTCCCCCTGCCAGCCCCCCAGCCCCCTCTTCCCTGCCTGGCCTTCCCTGCCCCTCCCCCTGCCTTACCCCCAACCCCACTGATCACTTCCCTGGCCAGCCCCCCAGGCCCCCCAAACCCTGCCCTGCCCGGCCCCAGTCCCCCAGGCTATAGTTTAGAAAAAACAACCCCCCCTGTGCTGCCTGGGGGTGCTCTGCCAGGAGGCCCCAGAGCCGCCCCCCCCCACCCCTGCTTCTAAGGTAAGTAGAGGGTTTTTTTCTGTTGTTTTTTTTTTTTTAAGTGACAGTGCCTGGGGTTGTGGTGGTATCCATGGGAGCCTGAGGGAGTGGGGGGTGGGGCTGGGTGAGGCAGCCATTGGGGGGCCTGGGGGAGTAGGGGGGTGGGGCAGACAGGGGGCTGCAGCAGCTGGGGGGGGCTGGGGCCAGGTGAGGCAACAATTGAGGGGCTGGGATGGGACATGTGGGCCTTGCACAGGCAGGTGGTAGCCTCTGCAGGGGCCATTTGGCCCCTGTTGGGGGGGCATAGCCCTTGTGTCAGAGCCATACCCCTTTTGTGAGGACCATAGACTGTTGGGGGGCTGTGTCATTTTTTTGTGGGGGCTGCACCCCTTGTGTGGGGGCCATAGCCCTTCTGTGGGGGCAGAATCCCCTGTTGGGGGGGGCATAGCCCTTGTGTGGGGGCTGAATCCCCTGTTGGGAGGATGTAGCTCCTCTGTGGGGTCCATCACCCCTGTGGGAGTGCAGCAAAATGTATATTCATGAATTCATGAAACATGTATTTAGAGTACACTTTATTATTTTGATGAGAGACATGCTTTAAGCACTGTAGATATATCAATAAAACATTGTCCAACTGAACACTGTCTCTGTCTCACTCTCTCCCTCTCTTCCTAGTCGTCTTTTGTTTTACTTGTGGAGGAACATGGATTTTGGGGTATTTTACAGAGTGACTTTGGGATTTTTTTTTATCAGGAATTTTTCAGTTTTCCAATAGGGAGCATCAGAATTCCTGTTAGGACCCTGGCTGGTCAGAGCTGACACCTTGAACCCAGCTGGCTATGGCTGACCTTCTGGCCAATTGGGGCCAGGAGGACATGCTTTGACCGTTCAAAGCAATCCACCACACCCAGAACATTTTTCGGGCGATAGCTGCCCAGATGGCTGGGCAGGGGGAACACGTGCCAGTAGTGCCACACAGAGGCCAGCCCTGCAGCCACAGCCCACTGGCAGCTGGCCTAGAGGGGCAGATGTCTCTACTGGCTGTGCAGTCCCCATCCAGGTCTAGCTGGTGCACAGCAGGTCACAGCCAGGCAGCAGCCCCCACTGCTAGACCTCTGCAGTGGGTAGAGGGTGTGGGGAATTCTCAGGGCTGCTTCAGCAGTCCAGCCGGCACAAATGATAGTGTCCCCAGTTACCAACTGGCTGGGCCCCAGAAGCTCCTGAAAGTGAACAGCCCTGAGCTACTTGCCAGGGCAGCTTTTTGTACTGATTGGGACAGTACAGGTGCTGGCCCTGGGCTTTAGTTCCCCTGGTTGCAGATCTGGGAGGAGCCAGGCAGGGTTATTTTGACCCAAGCGGCATAATTTGCTCCACAACAAAGTGCATGTCCAAGCACGTACGCTGAGGCAAAAAGCCCTAGCTCAAATTTGCACCACTTCTATTTGAGCTGCTGCAAGTGCACGTGCCTGCATGTGTGGACGCGCCCACACAGACCTGCTCTCTTCTATAGATCATCCTCAAACAGGATTGAAAGCTCTTTCACCCAGGTCTCTTTGATGGATATGTTCCTACTACTTTCCTTTTCTGATATCACAGAAGCATGGTTTACCAAAGTAACAACTCTTGAAAATATATATAATACCATGAGTAGTCACCAGGGTAAAACTTGTAACTTCTCAGTTAAACAACCCCAGTAGTTCAATCCACTTTCTTCTCTTATTTCTAAAGAAATTCAAACAAGAACTAGTAAACTACCAAAAAAGTTACATTAATACACCCTCTTTATAATTCTAGACATCAAAATCTTTCTTTTTTTTATCATAGAACCTGGAAATTTGGTATCCAGCTTGAAAGCAAGAAAGAGGGAGTGATCAGGTTTGGGGAGTATTTCCAAGGGAAGCAAAATCATCACTGGGAGATGTAATGCTACGAGTATGTTTGCTGAAAGGTATTTGCTCAGGCAGTACATTTCTAAAACGCTTAGAGTATCAAAGATTTATAGAGCAAGGGAATAGTTTAGCATTTTTCTCATCTTCACAAAATTGGACAAAATTATACAGGTGTCAAAGGTTTGGGACTTAGGGTGATTTTTCCTGCCAGTATATATTCTGTTCTGAAAACATTCTAATTCTTTTTTGATACTGGGGCTATTCTGTTATATGCAGCCTAAAAGATGAAGGATGGTTAACTGTGGCTCATCATTTCACTTACACTGGGATATACAGGGCTATGTTCATTCCTAGAATATCTCCCTTAATGTCAACAGAGTTTCGCAAAGCTTAAGTTGACCTGCATAATTTGGGTTGTTCTATACTCTTTAAAAACAATCTCTCTGGAAGATTCCCCTAGAAAATATTTAGCTTTCAGGTTAACAAATAATGTTAACTGTAAAATATCTATGTCAATAATGCGTAACTGTGGAACAGATTACAACATATCCTGTATTCCAGTTTCACATGTTTTGATAGGCTTGTTTTGAGACAGGAGGATAAGTGAGGAAGTAATCAGATTTTACTTTTAAGAGTCAAAGAGACAGTAAAAAGCAGAGTGTGTTCTTGGATAACAGGAAAGATCAAAAAAGTGGATGACAAAAAGAGAGCTTGATTAGTAGGCCTTCTGCCAGAATAGATAAAGGCCCTCACAAAGTTAGTTTCCACTGAGGTACAGTTCCATAACAGTCTTTCCTCTCTATGTTTTAATCAAGTGATTCTGTGCTAACAAACAGGTATAGTTATTTTACCAGTTGTTGCACAGGTTGGGAGCATCTACACATGATATTAATGTGCCTGAATAAACTCTGGTACAGTTTATGCTGGAGTTCAGCTGCTCCCAGGTGCAGCATCTTCATGTGCACCCAGGACTGCAGCAATTTGAACCAGGGCAGTCCTGGGTGCATGTGAAGATGCTGCACCCGGGAGAAACTGACCTGGAGCAGGGGACCTGGGAGGTCAGCCCCAGGCTCTGGATGACAGTATCGGGTGGCATCGGGGCTAGCTGAAGCATGAGAGTGTTACCGTCCAGAGCTAGCTGGCAGGCAGCCCCAGCACTGTAGCACCATCAAGCCCCAGGCAGCTCCAGTCACAGTCTACATGTACGTCTGAGTGCATGGAGGTACTCCCCTGTAGGATAGTACTTGTGTTGGATAGGATTATCTGATGGCAGAGTTAATTAGTTCACTGCACCCTAATGCAGGCACATGTGTAGACTGCGATGCTTTACATCAGAGCTAATTAGTTAACTCCACAGTAAAGTGCACGTTTAGATGCACCCATTATGTTTTAAATTAAGTACATTCATAAAAAATATCCCCCAGTAATTTTTTTCAGTTTATTAGGCTAATTCTAGATACAGTCTCTGACAAGAATTTTTAGTAAATCTCCATTCAGCAAAACTTGCCTGCATACATCTCTTAGGACAGACATCTATTTTACTTAGTGGAAGACCACAACTTGCAATGAATTCTGTGACTAAAATGTAGGATTCTATTACCCTAAGCATGTAAGTACCCCAGTTTTAGTGACGGGGTTTCCCTCCAGAGCTGTGCAGATGCATTCCTATATATAGGGACACTTTGATGGGGTAAAAGAATCCTTCCTCCACTTTAGTCACATAACACTGAAATGGGTTGCATTTGCACTTTGATCATTCACTGGGTGAAATAGAATTTTGCCCTCAGATAAGAGTTCTGTTTCTCTGTGCATACAATGGGTGTTTTGTAGCTGTGTGAATAGCCTTTTCAGCACTTACCTGTAGGCTGTGATTCTATTACCCCTGTTGTATGGATAGTAAGTTAGTTATACACTCACTCAGCAGGCATGTGGCTATGTGTGTGTGCCTGTTCTAGAAGTGTAAATGCATCAAGTCACAAAAACAGAGCTGATCAGAAACTTGCATCTGGGCAAGGGGACAGTGGAAAAAAAGGAAGTACTGGAGAAGTGATTAGCTAATGCCTAACCTGTGGCCTGGTAGTTAGAGCAGTGGTCTCCAACCTTTTTAAGGTGAAGATCACTTTTTGAAATAAAGGGCAACCCAGGATCTACCACCCCTGCCCTACCCCGCCCAGCCCACCCCACTCCCCAGCTGGGTCAGGAGCACCCTGAGAGGATCAGCAGCGTGGACCTCTTCTGTTTCCTGCTGCTGCCTGAACTCAATCCCACCCCAGCCCCAGTAGTCTCTGAACCACAGGGGCTCTGGGTTGTGAGTCCCTGCATTTCTGACTCTTTCTTCCCTAGCCCCAACCCAGTCCTAGTCAGGTGGAGCCCCATCCTCCCTGGCCCAGGGCTGCAGCAGGGCTGGTGTGGGGAGCAGCTGGGAGCCTGGGGCAAGCAGGGACAGGTTCTCCCCTCATCTCTTGGTGTCTCTGGGACCTTTCTCAGCACCAAAACATAGCCCTTGCTACCCTGCCAAGGGGAAGCAGGTCCCAGCTGGAACCCTGCTCTGGGAGCAGGATAGGGGAGGCTGGGACGTGGAGCCTGGCAGGTGCGGGGGGCAAGCAGCACCTTCCTAGTCATGGCTCACATGGAGCAGAGCACCCCAGAGCCCTGCTCCTCTGGCCTGGGTGTGGGGCACGCACAGGCCAGGCAGCCCCAGAGCAGGGTTGGGTCCCAGCCACACTGTGCCTTTTGCCTGGGGGGGTTGGATAGAGAGCAGCAGCACGGGACCCGGTGGTGCAGCTGCAGTTCTGCAAGGGAGTGCACCAGGATCCCACTGCCACCTGCAGCCTGCAGTGAGCTCGGGGTGAGCATAGCAGACAGGGCATGTGTCCCCTGGGCCTCTGCCGTGGTGCATGCAGCAACGGGAGCTCGTCCTCCCCTGCACACCTGGACAAGATATCCAGGATCTGACCCTCCCCTGTCCCTGCCAAGGCCCCACTCACCCGGAGAAAGGGGACATGACAGGGCACAGAGGGGGATTGTTCCACTCACCCGGCCCAGCCCTGGGTGTCAGGGAATGCGGCTCAGCCCAGCCATATGCGCTCAGTCCCCCCAGACTGAGATACACTGTCAGAGACTCCATGATTGACCAGTCGATTGAGATCAACTGGTTCATGACCACTGCTTTAGAAGGTTCTTCAGGTAATTTAGAGTTTTAAGTGACAATCTTGTCCAGTGAATCTAGACATGCTCTGCTTGGAAAAGGAATCTTTAAAAATATAACTGAACAGCATTGCTTTAACTGGATATTTATTATCCATGAAGCCCTTGTTAAATACCATATGTGCTTGAAACTAACACAAGGTGCTGCCCATGCCCCCTCCCCTCCATCATTATCGGGGGAGCCCCTCATCTTAGTTTTGCATATAAAGCAGGGGAGGTGGACAGGCAGCTGCTGTGGCTCTGACTCTAGCTTTGAGCCTGGGTCAGGACCAGAGTCAGAGCCACTCCCTGCCTGCCCCCACCCCCACTTGCCCTCTGCAGCTTATGTTCCCCTCTACCTCCCTCCCATTACTGTCAGGCATAACTTGGCTCCAGCCCAGGCTGGATTCCCTCCCAGGTACAGATCACATGAAAACTCCATCCCCAGCCCAGCTACTGCTGGTGCGTGGCCCAAAAAGGGCTGTGATTCCATGTGTTGTGCTCAAGGAAGGAACAGAGCCCAAGCAGCATCTGACAGTAAAGAGCTGGACTTTGCACCCTAGAACAGAAAGATGTGACATGACAAAGAAATGTGAGGTTATCATGTTCTGAAATTGGAGCCCACTAGAGCCTATTGCTGTAATGAATAAAAAAGCAGAAATGCTGTCAAGCTTGAGTACTACATACAATGCTTTTCCAACCAAGCTGACTGCTATTCGGTGTAAAATTCATAGAGCACTTCAAAACTGTGTCTTGCTTTCTAGAATAAAATAAGACTAACTGTAAAAATAATGTAAAAAAAATGTAAAATATTTCCCAATTGTAATTATGCATATTTTTCTGGGAAAGAATGTGTCTTGGCAAAATTCTTTCAAAAGGTGTTAAATAATTTTGGTCCACAAATCAATTACAGTAACTAATTCAAGAGTCTCAACAAATTTCTGGTTACTGGAGTTCAAAGAAAGTATGTAAATTTGTGGTTTATAAATATTATTGCTCCTGCTAACACAACTACACATATTTTACTGTAAAAAAAAAAGTATTCATTTTCCCCCTTCTTCTCGATAACTCTAAAACAAAAATGTTATTTGATGTATGAAGAACTTAGACAACATAAAAGCTTCAGTAATAAAACCTGTTTATTGTGATAGCATTTTAAATACTGCCTACATTCACTATCTTATCAATTTATTCATAAATTAATAACCCATATAATTGTTTTGGTAGAGATTAATATATGGCACCAGGATACTTTATTTTCTGAGCTATCTTCCCTTTGATAGCAGACACTCAAACTATACAGCAACAACTTCTCAGTGCTCCTGCTTCACAGGGTAAGGACTGCTTTGTATATAACATGATAAAGCAATATTGACCACATCCTTTTGGGCTCAGAACAGACATTCAAAAAGCCTGAGCACATAATTACCACTGGCTTCTACTAACTACTGGGTGTTAACTTTCTTTGCAATTCAAGTAATCACCTCCTAGGCTAGGGGCATGCATTCAAAAAGCCTGAGCCTAAGATTGATTCAATATTTACAGGTTAGTCTAACCTGGCTAGGGTAAATCACTTTGTAACTGCACAGACATCCCAGATATTCAGGCATGTGCCTGCGGAGGCTCAGGCAAGGAGCTGGGGGCTGCTAGACCAGCCCTCCCTTCCCTTGCACAGAATTGAGCTGAGGTCATGGCCAGGCTCCAGCAGGATGATCTGATTAGCCAAGCAGGGACATAACAGTGTTTACCACCCTAACTCAGTATTTATCACCGCATTATTTAAACAGCAGAGGGACATTACCAGCTATTTGTTGATTCTACCTGTTGATTCAGCAGGAACCATAGCCAGCATGTGGTCTGCTAGCTAATACACAGACATCTCTCTGCAAGGCAGAGGGGAGGGGGGAATTCCTGCTTAACAGGGAGTGGTGAGGGGAAGAGAGGGGAGCAGTCTGCAGCCCCTGCCAGAGCTATAGCCAGGGAGCAGATGGGAGGGGCCAGCTCTGTGGGGGGAAGAGAGCCCCACTCATTGCAGAGAGCATGCTGGTATGCTGGGGGAGTCTGATTTATCTTAAAACAGCAAGGGGTCTGGGACAGATATTACATAAGCTGAGTTGACCCAAATCAGTTAAGTCTGATACTACATTCAACCAGGTTTATCTCAAACCGGTTTCAGCCATTTTCAAACTGGTTTATGTGCACTGAACATCTGTTGTTACAGGTTTAAACCAGTTTCTGATCACTTAAACCGGTTTATGTGTGATGTCCTTCCCTAGCCCTCAAGACAATTTCCTTTAGTGGTGGGCTTGTTTATTATTATCCATTGATATTATGATTGATAGTTCCCTATCCAGATGGGAGAAACATACAAAAACGTTCCCTGGGACATACCAAGCACATGACAAATTTTAATTACATTCACAGTGTTCATTACAAAGCATCTTAAATTTAAGTAATTTTACATCATGAATGGGAATTTTTTTTTTTTTAAACAGTGCCTCCAGGGAAGAATGTTTGAATTTCTTAAGCCACAAAAGCTGAAGTTCCAAAGGGCCAGAGGGAGCAAACAATCCAGCTCTGTAACACTTACGTATCAAGTCAATAGCAATACTCACGAGAATGCACATTTACATGCCTCAGTTTAAAAGAATAGTAGCTACTGAAAAGGTGTGAGGAAAGAAGGACAGCCTTGAGAAATGTAGGGAGATTTCATTTGGTTCACTAAAAGATATCACCCTAAGAAATCTTCTTGCATAATTCCTGGACTATCACAACCAGAGGTGCAAACAGCAGTGATAATTTTTGCCTGATTTGGCCACAGAAAGAAGTTTATAACTGTGACCAAACACAAGTGCACAGCTGCAGACAGCTTAAAAAATGGTTGATTAAGTGAAAATCTGATCCCTCATTGCATGAGGGGTCAGATGAAGACATTTTGAAACAGACTGTGTTCTGTAGCTTCTATCTGAGCTGCCTGCCAGCCTCAAGCTGTTTTCAGAATGGAGGGAGTTTGGTCTGAGGGTTTTTCAGCCCTTCTGAAAGGTGGGGTGGGTGTATTGGAGTGCTTCCCTCCCCCCGAAGTAGGGCTCCTATTCACTCACCCCACCCTCCAGCGCTGGCTGAGGAACCCCTAGAATGACTTCCTCTGCTACCTTTCCCCCCTCCCATTCTGAAACAAGGACAGGTTGGGAGAGAGGAGGGGCCATTGCTTGGGGAACTGGGCTGCAGGCTCCAGCCAGCAGCTAAACCCTTCCCCCTGAAACCAACAGTGAACTGTTTGTTCCAGGGGATCATTGTAACTCAAAACACTTCCTGCAAAGCATTCTCAGTTACAGTAGGGTGCTTCTGTCTGCACCCTAAAACATCATTCTAATACTCACATTTTTATTAAGGATCCTCGTGCTCCTGGAGTTGCCAATATTGGCCACACACCAAAAAAGGAGCCTCAAATTTTACTCAGTTTCTTTTGTTTTTCCACACTGTATCACATATTGAAATACCACCTGTATTTCAATAGCACACTCAACACCAATGAACAAAGAAGTGAACTTAGTTTAAAGGAATTATCTATTGTTTCCTACATTGCTCAGCTGCCTATTTTTTCACACCTCCAGCCATTCATTTGAAGCTGACAGATTTTAAGTATGCAGTGACTTTGGGTTTTTCCATATATATTTAACATTCTTGGATGCATGCTGTACTTTAATTCTACTGAAATTGGAGAAAACTGACTTTTCTTTGTCCTTTTGGTTATAGGATTTGAGCCAAGTCTTTGCTCATTCTTTCTCTTCAGCTGCTACATTTGACAGGTGATTAAAACTCTGAATATCCAATCACCAAGAACTTATTTCATTTTCTGCCTACTCTGATTGACAGGAAAGATGAAAAATGAAAGTTCAAATGGTTTGTTCCAAATTAGATAATTTTGAGTTTGCAGCAGTGAGAAAAAAGCAGAATTCACATTACTAAGCGGGAGAAAAAATGTTGCCCATCACTCAGTCAAAACCCTGTCCAATAACAGCTCTGGTTTTCTTTTCTAACAACATGAATTAAGAAATGGTTAGATCATGCCTTGGATTCAGCAAAATGCTTTACATAATTTATGCTCTGTCCTTTGAGAGGCAGTGAAAGAAAGCAGTGTTGAGAGTTGTGCAAAATCCAGATTGCCAGTGACACCAGTAAAAATGGATGGAAATTATGATGCCTGGCATTTTCCCCCTAAGTAAATCTTCCCTATCAATTTGTCAAGAAACAATATAATACCAGTCATTGTAGTCTCTGTTGTAAGTACGGATAGAAAGAGAACTTTACAAAACAATATAACATTTTTCAGATGGTTTCTTATGTACCTTGAGTACTTCTTCTTTGTGAGACAGGCTGTTTACCTTGAAGTAGCAAGATATACTGCCTAACAGCCTGCCAAGGATAGCATAGTAGTGCACTGAACTACACGTTAGGTCAAGAAAACTTTGCCAGCACAATATTCACAGGGAGAATGCATTTAACTGGAAGTCACATGCTTTGCAAACTTGAAACTTGTTTTGATTTTGCCTAAATACCATTTTTAGAAGAAAAAAACACTTTAATGTGAAAAAACTTGATTTTTTTAAACATTTTTCTTACTTTGTACTATAGCACGCACTCACACCATATGACCTGTGGGCTGGATCCACCCCATGGAGCCATTGGATCTGGTCTGCAGAGCTGCAGGACTTTGCTTGTGCCTCTGCCTCTGCCTGCATGGAGCTGTGTTGGAGCTGGGAAGCTGGAAACTGTGCCCTTGCTACTGCCACTTATTTCTGTGTTTTGTTGGGCTACAAATTCATGTGAAAAAAAATAGTGAATGAAGTGCCTTTAACATACTGTGAGAATGGAACATATTAATTCTTACAAACGCAAACGTCTATAAAACCTCTCTCTCCTGTAACCTAGTCTCCAAATGGTGGCAATGATGGAAGAAGATCTGCTTCCACTCTGAAAATGTTGCAAAAAAGAGAACTTTGAATTTAATACAGGTTTACAATATTTGTTTAAGGGGTTTTTTATGCATAGGGTATTTGCAAGCACAATTAATTTTGTTTGTATGAGAACAGATTATTCCCTCTGAGACACCTGCAAATCCCAGATAAAATATAAAAGAAAGAATTAGATCCTTATTTTACTCACCTAATCTATTTAATGGTTTCATATAGCATCCATGATCATAGTATTTAAGTACCAACCAAGTAAATTAGAACCATATGGCAAGCCATAGAGTAGATTTAACATAGGCTTCTGCTTTTCACAATTCCCAAGTTCTAAGATGCTGTGCTTGAGCTATCTTGAGATATCTTGAATTATTTCAAAAAACAAAATTAATTTATGTATGAAGATAAAACTGTGCTAAGGAGGTAGATGTAGATTTTTCTAAAAGTGGCCACATTTTGTTTAAACTCTAGTAGCTCATTCTTTGGTCCGTTCCTTAACAAGGAAACATTTAATCCCATAGAATTTCAGTATATATTCAAAAAGTTGTATTCTTCCCTATTTTGAATCCAGAAGCTCATTTACTATAAACTGGTGATCTCCTTCATGAGTTTAGATTATCATATTAAAAAAAAACTATCACGAGAGAAGCAATTTCAGTGTTCCATGAATCTTGACTTTGCTCAAGCGATATATCAGTGGTTGAGAAGCAAACCTATTGTGACTATAGAATTCAGCGTGCTTTATTGTGGCCACTGACAATGTATGCATTTGCATAATGCACCGATACTGAGAAATAGTTCTATAGTTATTATGCAAATTTCAGACCTGTTGGCCAGAGTGACGAGAACTCTCATATTTCTTGATTATGTCATTCATGGGTCACTAACTAGATGTCCCTTCTTGCTCATTAGGCTGATGCAATTCCATTTCCTTGCAATCCACATTTGTTAAACTTCCCTCTAGTACAGTTGTCTTCACAACTATATTACAATAGTTTGTCTGCTGGACTAGTACCGTAGCTAAGGGCCCTTTTACATGTTAATATTAGGCAGCTCCTGGATGGGTGATTATAAATGGTTGCAGGGCCATTTAATGAGTTTTGGTGAGTTGTTGAAAGGCGCACACACAAAATCTTTTAGAAGATATCATTTTAACAAATTGTAGATAAAAACAAATCATATACTAAAAATCAAATATCTACTATAGCATATTTTAATTTTATTTCAAAAAATAATTTTTGCCCTGATCTATGTTTTTTTGAGTAGTGTATATGAGGTGATAGCATAATAGCTCAACATAAAGCCTTGCTCTTGTATATTGGGGGAGGGGGGGAGGATGGTAAGTGTGTGTGGGGAGCTGTGGGGGATGCATGGGGGGGCATGGAGTATGTGGGGGGTGCTGCCCATTCACTAGGTCCCAGGAGCTGGCTAGGCATTGGGGCAGAGAGGGGGATCAGCGGGTGCATGCAGCAGAGCTTGCCCAGGTAGTGCATGTGCATTCCACTCCAACCTGCCGCTGCCCAGAGCAGCCTTTGCTGCACTCCCATTGGCCTTGGCCCTGGCCCAGGACAGCAGGCACAGCTTCCCTGCAGGGTGCTCCTGGTGTGGCTGCAGCCTCCCAGGTGCTGCACTTCTCCTTCTCCTTTGCTCTCTACTGTGCTGCTCCAGGTTGGGGAGGAGGGAAGCTGCAGCCAGGCAGCTCCTGCCCCAGTGTGTGCCTTTGCTCACCTGGCATGATGAGCAGCCACCTGCAGATGGCTGAATGAGTGGAAGTGGAGCCCCATGTACTGGGGCAGGAGCCACCTGGCTGCAGCTTCCCCCTCACATGGCTGGGCATGTGGTACCTGGCATGCATTCCCATGGCCATCACCGCTCCTTGCATTGCCTCCTGCCCAAAGCAGCACAGGACAGGCAGGAGGAGGAGTAGGAAGAGCTGCTGGAGGTGGGGAGAGCCAAGCAGCACCTGGGCAGCTGCAGCCACACCAGAAGCAGCCCTGCTGGGAAGCTGTGCATACTGTCTGGGGCCGGGGCCAATGGAAGCATGGTGCAGTCTGCCCCAGGCAGGAGTGGGTGGGGCTTGGCCCTACACAGAGTGCCACAGAGGCAGCCACAGGCCGGATCCTATCAATTGGCAGGTCCCCGCCTATGGGCTGGATCCAATCAGTTGGTAGGCTTGATCTGGCATATTTTCTCCGCCCTGGATTCACCACACATTAACACCTGAAACTAGTTTTAAACATTCTTTAGGCAGCTTAAAGTTACACCACTCCAGCCTAGGTTTATACATGTTACCCGGTTCAAGGCACACTAACGTGTAGCCACTCTACGTTATATATTAGTGTAAACACCCTAACCGCTCCCCATCCCCTGCTGGCCCAGATTGGACTCACTGCCCCCCTCCACTTCTCCTAGCACCCCTGATCCACACTCACTGCCCCATCCACTTATTTATGGCTGCCTGAACTGTCTGTCCCAGGAGAGCCAGCAGGGAAGGGTTTACTTGGCTTCCCAGCCACTGTGACCACTGCTACTGCTGCTCTCTGGACAGGCTCAGTCTGGAGAAGAGCAGCAGCCTGGCAGTGGTAGGGGTGGGGTAGCTAAGTTAACAGTTCCCTGTCTGTTCCCCTGGCACAGGCCACCTCAAGTAAGTGGGGGTGGGGAGACCTGGTGGTGGTGGGACAACAGAGGAGAACTCCAGGGGACAGGGGGTAGCCCAGGGATGGGGGAAATTGAGGGCAGAGGGGAAACCTGGAATGGGAAGGATGGGGATATTTACCTATCAGTCCTCCCAGCTCCTGCTAGCCTAAACATGTGACTGTTCCAAACTCAAGCTAGCACTAACACCTGTCAACTGTGTAATGTTTAACAGGGCCCTACGTTTGGTCTAGACCAGGGCCGATGCTCACTGATCAAACTTTGTCATCTTTTTATTCAAATACTCATTCTATATCGCTATATATCGTGATTGTCAGTCTTCTCTAGTAGACTGGAGTTAATCATTGTTTAGAATGGTTTCTTGACCTAAAAAGGGCATTTGCAATACCTTAGAGTCATTGGTCTGTATGTCTTAATATAATCAAGCACTGAATTTTATTTCTTATTCCTAGCATTGTTTGAATCTGAGTTAAGTTGTATGATCATGCTCTTGTTTTCAGCAGTTACCTAACATAACACTGCATCTTCAGAAATAACTCCTGCTATGTCATGTACAAATGCTAGAACAAGCAAGCACAATGATGATCAAATTCTAGTGAGTGAAGAGAAAACAAATTTCATTTGTCTCAATATCTTTGGTTTGCTAAATATACTCAAACAGCTTTCAATTTTTTTTTAGGAGTCTCTTGAGCAGACAATTAGAATTCCATGAGATTACATTTCGTGCTTCAGTGGATGTTTTGCAATGTATTGACCTACTACAGCTCGTTTGGGATTATTTTAAGTCTTGGCAGAATTGGTAAAATAGCAATTTATTTTGCATGCTACACCTGAAATATGATAAGGTTGTGATTTTTCAAACAAGAATTCAGTGACAAGTGAATATTAAGCACTGTGGATGTAGTTATTCCTGTCTATTATATATTCTGTGCTGATAGTACACCTGGTTCCCATTGCTCCATGCTTATAATGCTGTAGAAAATTAATGTAATGCCTTATTGTTTTTCAGAGCACACAAGATACTCACACATGCTTAGAGATGTATTTGGACAGTGTTTCTTAAGAGAACATTTCTGGAAAGTTGATCATGTCATGTATCTTTTCTGCCACAATTTTATATCATGGTTTTCTGTCAAGACTTAGTTTGGGAAAAGGGATGCTCCCTAATACTCTTCTCAGATTCTACCCACAATTGTGAGTACAACCAAAATACTTCTGATAAAACAACAAATAATTAAATAATCAACTTTTAATATTTCATGTATCCAGAGATTTTTAAGGGAAGAAAGGATTTTTATAATCATCTAGTTCAGGGGTTCCCGAACTGTGGTACACAGACCCCCGGAGGCAGGCAAGATATCTCTGGTGGGTACACGGGAGAAATTGGCAGATTTCATTTTCATTATAATAATAATTGGTATTTAAGGAGTTAAAATATATGGTAGGGGTGTGTGGGCAAATATGGAGGGGAATACATAATAAGAAAAAGTTTGGGAACCTCTAACTAGTCTACTAGATCATTTATGTTGTTATTCTGAAATGTAATTGAATATTCTATGTACTAAGAGGAATTCTGACTTTTAATAAAGGCAGTGCTTATTTCTGTCTTTCTAGCTATAGACACAGTCTGAAAGCATTACATTCAGGCATAATCCTGAGCTGTTAATTTTCTAAGGAAGGAGCTGTCTTTCTCAGTGTAGCACAATTAGGCCTGATCCTGAAATAATGTTCATATCAAATAATTACTTAGAAGATTTTTTTCAGAGCCATAAAAGCTAAATATTAAAACTTTTTAAGTGAAGGCTTAATACCTGCATAACTCAGAGACCCCACCAGAGAAAGGGCTCAGTTCAGCCCCTGGTTGTGTGTGTTGCATATATCAAGTTTGCAAAGTCTCAAGTTATATTTAAGGTATTTGAATGATTTAGAGATGATATGATAGGGAGGCTACAGGGATTTGTCTGAAGTTTCCTAGAATATGTCATAAAATTCTTAGACTTAGTCTTATCCATGAAAGGCAGAAAAGCTCTGTCTTACGCATGCAGAATGCTGCTGGCAACAGATGCTCAAGGGGCGCGTCCTTTGGCGACACATAGGGGGTGCATAAGGGTGCATGTGCACCCTCTGAGTGTGTCAGTGCACCCCCTAGGGAAAGGCACCGCTGACACTGTTGGCGGTGCCTGTGGGTGGTTGCTGCTCACCACCCCCACCAACGACACTGCTGGCAGCCACTGTTTATTGTTGCCGCGCTCCCACCACTGCTGCACTCCCACCACTGCCAGCGCCGCTGTGCCCCCCCAGCCACTGGGGCCATGCATCATTCATGGGCACATCCACATATGCAGTCATGTGCACTTGCAGCAGCTCAAATGGCAGTGGCACAAATTTGTGCCAGGGATTTGTGCCTTAGCACATGTACTCATTGTGTGGCCCGCTTTGAATTGCCAAAGCATGTCCTCCTAGACTCAAATGAGCAAGAGGTTAGCCACTTCATTTACTCTCCGGCTGGGTCTCCAGTGCCAGCTCTGGGCAGGCTCCCCTGCCTGGGTCCTGCCACTTACCTCACTAGCAGGAATCCTGGTGTTCCCTGTTTAAAAAATTCAAATTCTCTGACAAAAGTTCCCAAATTCACTCTTTAAAATACCAAAAAAACCTGTGTGCTTTCACAATTAAAATGAAACCACTCTCTCTCTCTGTCTCTGTCTCTCTCTCTATATATATATACACACACACACATACACAGAGAGATTGATCAATTGGGCAATGTTTAATTGATATATTTACAATTTATAAGCAGTTTGGAAGCCTACCAGTGCCTCTATCATCATCACAAAATAAATTCTAAATATCTATATGCTTTGGTGTTTGTTTTTGGTTTTTATATCATAGAAATATGATGGGGGATGTGAGGTGTGTGGGTGTGGGATTGGAGGGGGTGCTGTCACACGCCCACTGCCCTCCCCTACCCCCATGGTGAACAGCCCCTGGCACTGACAGCAGCCGCCAACCAGGCCATCAGGGTAGCATGCTGGAGCAACAGGGACACCATAGAGATGTTTTGACCAGATGCCAGAGCATCTCTCCCATCAGCTTCCTGGAGCGTGCCCTGCACTGCTTTTTTCCATGTCTTTATTTATATATATATATATATACACACACACACACACTGGGATTCCCTGGTATCAAATTTAGAGGCTGTGCTGCAAATATGCAGCGCGGGGAACATTTTTTCATTCTTAACGTACCTCTTATGGCATCTCAGACTGTTTTGATATGCCACAACAGGCACATGCACGCTTGTCTGGACGTGCCCAAGGAGTGCATTCCTTTGCCCTATACCTCTAAGAAAGGTTGTTGCAAAAGCCACATTATAGCCTTAAGGTTATTTCTTATCTTATCAAATGCCTATAGAGTACAATTTCCCTTTGTTCACTCACACTATGAAATATATTTCAAATGTCATTTAATAAGGAAAGGATAGGTAAGCATTTTTCACATTTCTACCTATCTAAAAATGAGTTTCTATTCATGAGGAATGCTTTGTTTTCATATCTTTTTAAGAAGCTACTCTAAAGAGGGAGAATGTAAAAGAAGAGAACAGAGGATTTCCCATTTAATAAATAATATTCTGTGGTAACAGTAGCATAACCAAGGGGATAACCAGGGGACCAGCCACAAGCACTGACTTGGCAGGGGTGCAAAAATAGCAGATGCTGCCACCACTCTCCCAGCTGCCATGCTGCTGCTGGCAGCCCAGCAACAGCCACTGCCCTGGATACCACTACCTCAGGATACAGAACTACCCAGCTATGCCTCTCTGATGTTAGCTAACTAGTAACTTTGCCAATAGTTGACTTTTCCTGCTATTTTGGTCACTAAATAGCATACCTATTATTCCAGAGTCAGGAGATTTGTAGTCATGACACAGTAACAGATATTGGCACTTTGGCAATTATAGTTGAAATCAGGTCAACCTGTTGTGCTTTATTTTTTCCTGAAAAATAGTAGCTTGTAAATTTAAAAAAATCACTGAAAGTGATGAATCTAAAAGATTAAAGCTGTTTTTATGGTGCTTAGCTGGAGTCTGATTCTGGCAAAAAGATGTTGGCAGCATCTTTGATAAGTAAAGGCTTCTGTTCAAAGCATAAAAATACAGCATGCTGGCTTTCAGTCAGAATCAGCTTCTGGTATTCCTAATCAACAGGACTATGACTTATAGCTGAGGTCTAAGACTTCTGCTGTATCAAAAACACTGCTATACTGCACTATAAACAACTATGCTGGCTTTCCAAAGTTGAAGCCAAAGATGAAAAATCATAATTTAAACAACAAGAGAAACCAAGAGACATTTTAACAACCCTCTTGAAGGATTAGGATTTTGAATGTATCATACATTTAATAATTTTGAGTCAAAACAGCAACAAACATTGACACACAGAGGGACAGACAGGCAGACAGATGCATAAATACATTCAAAATATGAAATATCAAGTAAAGGTGTGTTGTTCTGCAAAAACATAAGCGTATGCTTAAACTCAATAAACAGCAAGTGCTCTAATCTACAACCTTCCAGCTGGCCCTTTAGCTATCTCAGTCTCTACCTCTGGTTTGCACCATATTACTCTCAGCTGCTACACTTTTCTCTTCCCATTTCACTACTAAGCAAGCTGCTGGGTAAGAGTCATGCATCCAGCTGCCAAGTCTCCTCAGCTGCTCGATTCTCTTTTCTTTTACCAGCAGTAGCAGCACTGGGTCCTCAGTCCTTCTTTAAATGAGGATTGTGCAACAAGAGATGATGCCATGGGGATTCCACCACCAAAAAGGGAGGGACATGGTAGGAATAATGACCTTTATCTCTGGGAAAGAGGAGACAGGAATGAATGGCCTTTCTTATAGGGTAGGGAGGATTAGAGGAAGGTATAGGCTGTACCTGGTCCTGTGCTGTAGGAAAATAATGGGAGAGGATGGGGAAGTAAAGATCCCATTAAGAGGAAAGAGACAGAAATGTGCATGCTCAGATCTTACTTAAAGTATCAGAGGGGTAAAGCCAATAAGTCAAACAGGCATACAGACAAAAGCAGAAAGGGAGATATAGTACCAGAGAGGAAAAAAAAGGAAGAGGAGTGGGGGAAAGGCAAAGGAAGAAAAATGTGGAGAAAATCCATCTTGTCAAGATGCTTCCTAAGAGCTATTGATTTTAGGCAGTGTGTGACCCAATTTAATCACCCAACTCTCATCTCTGATTCTTTTCAGTAGATATAGACTAGTATGATACTACATAATTTCTGACTGCCTACCAGCATAATGAGTCCCATGTAGCCCCTTCTACTGGCTGATTGGCTCTTCTACAATTTTAGCATCTGACTTGTACAGGTCTGCTCAGATCCCAAACCTACCCTTCTCTTCCTGCCTATCTCTCCTCCCTCTATTGAATCACTTCAACTGACAACGTACCATGGTTTTGAACAGCAATCTCCAAAATACTACCATCTGAGCATCATCAGCTGCCCTTAGTTCATTTACTAGCATCTGCCTTTGGTCATGATTGTTTTATGAATAGATAATGTGCTGCCAAGATATAGTATCCATGACGAAGCAGATTATATTGTTGGGGATCAAATGTGAAGTAAACAGTAAACTGGGAAGATATATGGTTAAGACATGTATGTACCTTTATGTGATCTGTGTTTGTCCAGATCTTGGAATTATTTCCTCTAGCAACCAATGAATAGATACTATATCAACAAAAAAGGTGTGAGTTCACTAGTTTATATGTTCCACTATATGTCTGGTAAACCCTGAGCATTTTCTTACATTGCTACAGCAATGTCTGCCATCAATAGTAGTATTGTACAGCTGTTTTTACTTATTACAATTATGTTTTAGGGTGTGCTTACACATTACAAATAGCATGTGCTAACTTGAAGGAAGGTTTGGTCACTGTTGAAGTTAGTGCATGCTGCAAGCAGTTGCACATTCAGGGTTAAAATATGTAATGCTGTGACAGCTCTGACCTGCTTCTAGAAGGCTGGTGAGCAGGGACATGACTAAGAGCTGGCAAGTCTGATCCATGTCTATCCTGCTTGTCAGCTATCTAGCAGTAACACATCAAGCCCCCAACCCCCAGCACACCCATACTCACAGTCCCAGACCCCAGCACACATGCACACATGAGCATATACACACACACGCACGTGTGCGCGTGCATGCCCCAGAACACACACAGTCCCA
This sequence comes from Alligator mississippiensis, assembly GCF_030867095.1. NCBI lineage: Eukaryota > Metazoa > Chordata > Crocodylia > Alligatoridae > Alligator > Alligator mississippiensis. Next base: position 64,329,939 of record NC_081825.1, read on the forward strand.
GCCCCCAGTGCATATGCACACACATGCACACACTCTATCCCCAGAGCTATTGCTGAGCAGCACAGTATTATAGCCTTAAGGTTATTTCTTGGCTTATCAAATACCTATAAAGTACAATTTGTAGGCCTGGGGGTGGCACCAGGGCTGCATGGAGCCCAGGAGCATTCAGGGAGCCCCCTCCATCCAGAGATACATATGTGCACACACACAAACACCCACTGCCACTCATGGGCAACTGGAGTGGGCTTCCTGCAGGCTCCTGGCTCTGCGTGGCCCCACACAGTCAGGGACAGCTCCCTCCCCCCACCCCACCAGTTGCAGCCACTGTTGCTGTTTCCCACCAGCTGTGCTGCTCAATGGTGACAGTAACCAAAGTCAAATATGGAGATAGTTGGTATGTGTGTGGGTGCGCGTGTACATGTACATGCATGCATACATACACATGCAATCAGCACACCAGGCATCCCTGTGGCCTGACAGCTTCCTGCCCCCTGCATTCTGCTCCCCCCTTTCCTCTTTCACTAGTCGCTGCTTTTCTGTCTAGCCTGTCATTGCAGGGGGCATCAGAGTTCAGGAGAACAGCTAGTCCACCTGGAAGTGGTGCCTCCTGGGATGATGGAGGACCACAGCTTGGTCATTGAATCTCCATTGAACAGTAAAAAGTTAAGCTAAATTGAGCTGGGTAACAGCTCAAAGATAATCCTCTCCTGAGGTGGTATAACTTTAAGACACCTTAAGGGCACTTAGCATTTGTTAACAAGCTTGAACACCTGTTCGTTCATGTTTTAAGGGCCCTTTGGTCTGAATATAATGTGTAATCTTGCCATATTATGATATGGTTAAGGAGAACTAACAGCAGGCCCAATCTGCCTTACTGTAATGGACTGGTTAAAGAGGTACACTAACAAGGTGAATTAGTTTTGTGGAGTCTGTGTGTCCCTCCCACTTAAGTTTCCCATTAGTTGTATAAACTCCAGCACCAGTCATGCACTATGTAAACCATAGCTTACATGCTTATATTTCAGCACAGTATTCTTGTATAATTGCTATTCATTTATTATTCTAAATACATATATGCAAAATTGAGTAAAATACAAAGGGATTTACAAATAATGGAGGAATGTAAAGAAAGATGTCATAAATTACAAATATCTGTAATTCTAATAATGATCATCATAAAGTATACTGATACACTGTATTTTCAGAACATTTAAAATATTAGATAACATAATGTAAGTTATAACATAATAAACAGATGTGCCAAAAATGAATTATTTTCATTTGTACCTCACATGACCAGCCTTTGGAATTTAGAAACACACAGGACAGTTTTTAAAAATACAGTCCATATTGAGCATTCATTGCCCAGTACACATTGATTTTGGTTGTGAAAACTGAAGGCAAAAAGTCCAGTGTCTCAATTGCAAGTATATAAACATGCTGATTACATATTTATTTAGCATTGGTGCATGCAACTCTGTGGTGGGGCCAGACTTACTGAGATTATCATCTTGAGGAAGCTGTTCATTGCATACATTCTTTACTGCATGTTTAATGACATCTGGGATCTCCTTGGACCTATTAAATCTTTAGTTTACATTTCCATTAGGTAAAGTTGTTCCCCAGTTTGGCATTACTTACCACAGTCATGCAGCTGGTACTCAGATTTATTGTTCATCTGCTCATCAACAGTTATAAATCTAGGTTATTTACAGAATTATTTCTTAGCAATCCAAGATGCATGTGATCAAATCTTTAATCTTCTGAATATTTTGGAGAGTTGGATACACACCTACAGCACTCCTATGTCCAAAGTTTATAATCTTTACATGTTGAATAGAATATATATATATATATATATATGTGTGTGTGTGTGTGTATACATATATATATACACATATGTGTGTGTGTGTGTGTGTGTGTGTGTGTGTGTGTATATATATATATATATATATATATATATATATATATATATAAACGTATTTCAATTACTCCTGTCTTGTGCCTCAGTATATAATATGTAGGTTGGTATACATATATCGCTTTGTTAGAGCTGGTAGGCCAAAATCTCTGCCAAGGTAATACCACTGATGGATATGGCCTTAAAAAAGATTGACCTATATTGTTTCCATTAGCTTTGATGGGAGCAAGATCATACTCTAAGACTGATGTTTCTCTTCTGGGGAGAGATATAATAGTGAAAATGGAAAATAAGATTCTATATTTTTTCCATTTGTGTTACCTTTTCTTCACAGACTTCCTGGAGTTAAGTCATATCTAACTTAAGTTTCAATTGTGTACAATTGAAGCAATATTACCATTTAGGAAAATAACTGGTCCTTTGTGAATCTAAGATCAATTGCCACCTGGTTTTTGTTTTGTTTTGGTTTTTTTTTTCTTTCTAATCTTTAGAATACCAGTCTTAAAATGGCCATTTCAAAAGCAAAAGCAGCCTTCAGGAAAAGCCACAGGACAGAAAAAACAGCAATGTACCTTCCTATAACATTCATCTTATCCTCAAATGCCACAGTATGTGAATATATACAGATGCAAGCGTACAGAAAAACAATTTTATATAAACATTTACAAATAAAATGTAATTGAGATTTTTAGATAATTAAACTCAACATACATTTTCAAAGGTGAAATATTAATTAGACATCTGTTTGATAGGGCATTAGCCCTATCAAATTTACTGAGATTCCATTATATAGTGAGACTAACATGCTAAGACACTGTACTCTGCAAACCAGAACCAATTTTTATTTACACACTGGAGATTCAAGCTAAGTACAGATGTTCAAAAATCCTGAGGTGGAAAAGGTCTAAGTTTTGCACTTTAAGAGCCCTAGGTTAGGTTGGGAACAAACAGAACAGACAGTTGCCCTTTGGTGGAGGAGTGGGAGGGGGGCACTCAGGCTGCCTGTAGTCATGGAGGCTGGCAGGTTGGGATGCTCTTGTATGCTTCCCAGCATGCCCCATGGGCTCCCTGGGCTGCCAGAGACTCCTGAGCACAGCTAAACTGCTAAGCCACCCCTGTTTGGCTGGCAGGCATGGGCAAGCACAACCCCCCTTCCCTTGCCATGTCACTAAAGACCCTCTCTTGCACCCAGCCCCAGATTTCCAGGTCAGCCTGAAAGCAAGTACCTGTCATTGTAACTTGCATGTGCCTCCAAGTCTTGGCCTGCTTGCACCCTGCCATGGCATCCCCGAAACAGGTCAAACTAAGAGCTGCAGTGTGTCCTGCTGGTTGCCCTGTGTGACTCACCTTAGCCTATGGCACGTCATGGATGCTCACCTGGACCTGCTGTGGGAGTGGGTCACCATGGCACATGCCTTCATACTCACGAACCAGCAGCCAACCATCCTGCACCCACTGAGCATTCTGGAATGGGCCATCAACTTTCTCAGGGTTGACAAGAATGAGGTCACCCAGGATAACATGGTCACTGGGGTGCTCTGCTATCACCTGCAGACCATCAAGTGTTGGTACTGTTGTAGCAAAACCCCCATTTTTGGGGTTTTTTAAAATTTAAAAATAAATACCGTCCCCTTCCCCTAACCGTTTCTGACTTTTTCTCTCCCCCTCTATTCCCTATAGATAAGTATAAGTGAGCTAAGTCATAGGATAAGCTTTAGCATTTCATTTCTGTAGCAAGCTGTTTTTGTTTTAGTTATTTTTTCTCCTTTTCAAATAAGTGCCCTGTTATGGATATACGCTGTTTTATATTGTACAATTATTATGTTTATATTGATTTTTACTGCTCTATATTACTGTTTTACTGATACTATACAATTTAGGCCTACATATGTAAGTTAGCATAAGTCATGTCAAGTTTCCATTTTGTTTGTCAAGTCTCCATCGTGTGTCCTCTGCCAGGGCATAACCTATTGTAACTCTGTTGTAACTATGTGACTTATACCTACCCCTCCTATGTAACTTCATTCCTGAATGAATGGGGTGAATGAGGGTGCCTGAGAGACAATGGCAGTAGGTCTAAAAATAGTCCCCTCTGAATGATTGAACCATCAACTTGATGACCCAACCATCACCCTGCTTTGACCCTCCCTGTCTTAAGATTTGGAAGACAAAGACTGCTGCAGAAATCAGTCAACCCACCATCACAGAAACCTGAAACTGCATGTCCTTATCTAGGAGTGAACATGCTCACTACACCAGGGGCTGATGCTTGCCAGGGCACGCCCCTGCCACTAGGGTCATAGGTAGCCTGCCCCATAAAAAGAGGTAGCGAAGACGGACCTAGTGGGATGCCCTCACCATCTGGACCAGCACCATGCCACACCACCTATCTACCCAGAGGGCTTGCCAGCGACCCCCTCTAGACAACACCTGCTGGACAAAGACCCTTTTCCAGCCTGGGTAGGTAGCTATCACCCCCACCCTCTCTTCAACCAAGGGCTTGGACTCTGCTTCTCTTTCCTACCTGGACTCCAACTGAGTCTCTTTCTCCTGCTGCCATTGTGAGTGCTTCTGTGTGTGTGTGTGTGTGTGTGTGTGTGGGAACCAAGGAATCAATAATTTCATGGGGCTGTGTGGTGTTTGTCTGTTTAATAAATCTGTTGTTGTGAAACTCCAAGTTGTGTTTTTGTGTTTCCTGACTGTTTCCTCCTTGCCACCACGTATCTGCCCCCTGATCTCCCAGCTTTCTGCCTCAGCTTCCAGCCTCAAGCTCCCAGCTTTCTGCCTCTCTCTCTTTCCTGGCTGCCTCTTCCTTGCTACCACACTTTTTCCCCTTACTCCAGTGACCTTGAGTAACCCTGGAGCCACTTGACCTTATGTAACCCCAAGCCTCAGTTCCTCAGACAGCTTCTCTCTAGTCTACCGGTTCTAATCCTAGGTCCGGCAACTTTCACTTCTTACACTTTCTCTCTCACCTTAACCTTCCCCCAGGTATCCCCAGTATCCCAAACACACACATACATAATGTACCATCCAAGTTAGGAACTCACCTGTGTGTATGTGTAGGTGGGTGGTTTGTGTGTGAACTGGTGAATATATATATGTCATTGTGTGTGTGATATATGAATTAGTGATCTGTGTATGTGTATTGGATGTGCAGGTATTGACAATTGATTTTTGTCTAACTTTTGGTGTGTATAATGTGTAGGTGCTTGAATTGGTGATAGGTGTACATGTGCCTAGGCTGGTAATTTTGGATTTGTATGTGCCTGAGTTGGTAGTCTGTGTTTGCATGCCTGGTGGGGGTGTATGCACCTAGAGTGCATGTGCACAACTAATTGATTTGTGTGTGTGTATGTGAAATTGTACACCATGCCCTCCTGTCTAACAGCACAATATTGAGTTCCTAAGCGTTGGCCTGACCCCACAGGCCAACACTGTGTCCATGTCACCAGCAGCAACTGGTGGAAGCAGATCATTCTCGGCACCTGGAATGATGAACAGAGGGTCCATACCTTCTTCATGTGCCAGTCCACTTTTGAGCACATTCTTACCCAGTTGTCCCCACCTCATTGCATGCCAGAATGTTAATGTGTGCCCACTCCTCACTCCAGAGAAGCAGGTGGCCATTGCTATCATGAAGCTGGCCAGTTACCACTACATCACCAACCAGTTTAGCATGGGAGGTGTGCCTGATCATCTAGGATGTCCCGGGCAACCTCTTCATCTGCCTCATCAACCCATAGGAGGTGGTCACTAGCTTCCGCCACATGGGTTTCCCCAACTGCATGGGCGATGTGCATGGCACCCAGATCCTCATCCTTTGCCTGACCCAGGCTGCTCAGGCATTCATCAACCAACAGGGATACTTCTCTGTCATCCTGCAGGGCATCATCGACCACCAGGGCTGCTTCACCCACATCTTTACCGGCTGGGCAGTCAGTACCCATGATGCCCATGTCTTCTACAACTCCCTGTTCCTTAGGATGATGAAGTATGGGTGATACAATTCTGAGGTCCTTGATTTCTCCATCAACAACATCATCCCCTCTTCATTGTCAGGGACCCAGCTTACCCCTTCCTTCCCTCGCTGATGAAGACCTAAGGGGGGGCAGCTGGGCTTCCAGAAGAAACATTTCAACTGTTCTGTATGATTGTGGCCCTTTTGGCCACCTCAAGGTGCTAGTGGGCTATCAGTTCATGCCTCAAGATGGACAAAGAGAACCTGATGTGATTCATCATTGTTACAAGTGTCCTCTACAACATCTGTGACACCCAGGGGTAAGGTGTTCTGTAAAGCCTGAGCTGAAAAGACATGGAACATAGATCAGACATGGCAGTTTGACTTTATACAGTGCAGAGATGGGGGAGAGGCTAATGTTGGGGGTGCTGGCCCCACACAGTGGCAGGTCATCTGGATCTGTGAAGCCCTGCCTGACTACATCCTCACCCTTGAGGATTAGGAACTCTCCTCAAATGAGTGGGGTCAAAGGGCTTTGAGTTCCTTTGCCCAGGCAGGGGGGAGGCAGCTGCAGGACCAGTGGGGGAGGAGATTGTAGTGTGGGAGGCATCACCACAGTGGGCACTGTGGACTCCTGGTTCTCCCTCATGGCACTCCCAGCCCCTCAGCCTGCCCTCAGGGCCCATCCTCCTGACTTGAGGACCCCTAACAATGCCTGGGGCCCATGTCATGCAGAAGGTCCAAATTCTAAGGCTGCCTATTCTTGTCAAGACTATGCCACTCCCTCACAATGGGATGTGGGCCAGGAGAGGGGCCACAAGGAGTGGAAGATCTGGGGCTGATAGGTTCTGTTGCCAGACACTGTCCCAGTGACAGCCTGGCCCAGTAGGCTGGCAGGCTCTCATCTACCTCCAGTTCTGTGCCCCTCTGGGACTGTCCTGCAACTGCTTGGAATGCCTGCAGACATGGGGTGACCTCCACACCTCGTGGTGAATGGGTTGGCTCTAGGGTGGGGGTGGTATCCTTGAAGGCCCTAGTATTGGGGCCCAGGCAGCCTAGTCCCACTCTCCTCACCCACTGCTGCCCACCAGAGCAGGCCCCTCCTGATGTCCTTATGCCTCTCTGAACCACAGGTCACTGGCTTCTATATGATACTCCTCCCATTCCAGCTCCACTCCTTCCCCAGCAGTTGCCAGTAAGGACATGGTGGGGATCATTACTCCACAGCCACCATCCAGGGTTCCCTCCAGTGATAGCCTTGTTCCTGTCACCCCTGGAAAGAGTCCCCAGAGTGGGGCAAAGCATGATGCTGTGGGGGAACTAGGTGACGGCCTCTCCAGTCACTCCCAGCCAGAAGGGCTACCAGCTCTCTGTAGGAGGTAGCCCTAGTGCCAGCTGGGAATGACCCCTGCTCCCGAGCAATGTTTCCTCTAAGCAGTAGCGGTCTGTGAGCGTGCCACTTCGGTCCTGCCTCCCCATTTTGGTGCAGCGTGGGACACTTAAAAAAGGTAAGTTCACTCGGGGCAGACAACAGGGCCTTTAGGGCTGGGGGTTGTCAGGGAAGGGGCTGGAACCTGGGGGGCAGGGGCTAGAGGGCTGGAGTCTGGGGGCCTGGAGGCTGGGGCACTGGAGCCTGGGGAGTGGGAGCTGGGGGACTGGACCCTGGGGGGCTGGGCCTGGGCCTCGAGCCTGCCTCCCCTGAGTGAGGCTCCGCTGGGGGTTACAGGCTGGAGCAGGCTCTGTGGGCTCCCGGAAACTGCTCCACTCCCCTGCATTGCCTCAGGAAGTGAGGAGGCACGTGGCATCAGGGCTGGAGAGTGGAGCATCCCCAGAGCCCATGGAGCAGAGCCCAGGCCAGCAGAGCCCACGCCAGCCCCCGCCCCAACCTCCATCCCTGCTTTGCTTCACCTCATGGAGGAGCCTCTGCCTGCCCCGAGTGAGGCTCCTCTAGATCCGGGGAACTGCTCCACAGGCTTCGCCATCTCTGGGAAGTGCTACACACCCCAGCCCTGACTCCACGTGTGTCCTCGCTCCCCTAGGCGATACAGGGGAGCGGAGCAGTTCCCCAGAGCCGGCAGAGCCCACAGCAGCCCCTGCCTCCACCTAGGGGAGGAGCTTACCTATACTAAGTGCCCCATGCCACAGCCCAGCTCCATTCCTGGCGGATGCGTGGCCTGAAAAAGTTTGTGCACCGCCAAACTTTTATTCGTGCGCAGCCATGCACGCGTGCACCTTAGAGGGAACTCTGCTCCCGAGTGACCAGGGATTCTCTGGTCCTGCCACCCCTACAACCTTGAATTTTGAAGAGGCTTACAACAGAGACCCCATATTTCTGGCAATGTCCCATGCCCCAGCTCACTGCAGTGCCTGCAGAGTGCCTCTCTCTCCATTGTCCTTTATCTGTAACATGTAGGCAGATGGCTACCTACTCCTGAATTTCCAGGGGCATCTGCCTGCTTGACCCAGTTTAGATGCTCAGTGCCTCCCTCCCAGACCCTCTGTCTGTCTGGGACCCTATAGCTGTTGGCCAAAAAAGCCTTGCAGCACACCAGGTGCTCATGGCCTGGGTAAGTGCCAGCAGTGGTCAAGCCACAGAGGCCACACAGTTGCCTCCATGCAGGCCAGTCCCAATGTTCTGCCCCCCACCATACCAGTCTGCCAGAGGCAAGTCCTCTGCACCAGCTTCTGCTCAGAGGGGGGTGGGGGAGGAGGAGGGAGAGGCATGTTGGAGTCCAGGTGGCAGGGTGCCTGGCCCAGGCCACTGAGATGTGTTATATGGGTGCCAGAGCTGGGTTTCTGTGGGGCTAGGGTCCCTGGGCGGGTGTGCAGGTGCCAGGGTCAGGGTCCTGTGGGGCCGTGCTTGTGCATGAGCCTTCTCTTGGGCTCAGTGTCAGATCTTTGTGTATACTGCAGGGTGCTCCATGACATGGGGGGTGAGGCATGGCCTGTGGACATGGGTGCCCAGGTGGTGGGGCTGTTGCAAGAACACAGACAAAAATAGATGAAAATAATAAACACCAAAACCTAGAGAAAGATTAGAATGTTCAAATTTTTAGAACCAAGATCTCTATTTGCTTGTTATATCTGTAGAGCAAAGGTTCTCAACCTTTTTAGACTTAAGCTACCCCTTGTTAGACTCAAGACACTCCTTGGAAAATGCCAGCTCTTAGCTTTCAATCTTTTTTGATTATGGAAAAATAATAGAGCAATTCTTCTGTTGCAAAGAGTTCAGAAAGATCGCAACAGGTCAGGATGTTTTTGGTGCTGTGAATTCCTATTTGAACTCTCTGACCATCTTGTGCATCACATATAGGTATTTCCACACCTAACAGTAGTAATATTAAGCAATGCCCCCCACCCTCCCAAACACTCTGAGGTGCCGAGAAATCCTTTTAAGAATACTGCATCACTCTGCTTAAGAGTTAGTGCCATGGAACAGCAATATTCAACTCTTGCACAATGTGTTGTGACAAAAGCACTGGACTCAGGACCTCTGAATACCAGTGTGATTATAGACATTCCCCTCTTTATGTGCCTGTACTCACCCTGCAAAAATGGTGATGTTCCTTTCTTTCTCCCACTTTTTGCCCAGCTTGTCTATTCATATGGTAAACTCTTTGGGGCAGGAACTGGCCAGCATCAGAAGCTGCCCTGACACTGTATATGACTCTTATGTACAACTGTAACATAGTCATAACTACACACATACCCATTTTCATATATATAGAAACATACACGTGCAGCTAAGTTGGTGAACTGGGAGCACAGATATAAGATTTTTAGTCTGCAGAAATTAGTCTGCAGGGGTAAAAGTGGAGTGGACATATGATGTACAGTCTTACACCAGTGTAAGTCACTCTACTCTGGAAAATTACTGTTATACCAATGTAAGTTACACCAAGGCCGTGGTTGTATATCCACAATTCCATCCCAGTGTAGTTATCTACTCCACGCAAGCTGGGTCCTCTGCAATTAGGGAGCTATAATAGTTCCTACTATTATAGCTAGCTGGGAAAGAGTTGCTCATATATCTCTTCCTTACTCTAGAGTAAATTTTTTATGGAGTAAAATCAGGATAACTGACTTCGTAATGATCATGCTATGTCTCCATATCCTATGGAATTTCTTGGAAAATAAGGTCCATAGGGTATATCACAGCTCTCTTTCCATTAATTATGTATATAGGCCCATTAGTGCATATAACATTACACAGCATTAGAACACAAAGCCTCTTGTACAACTGGCTTAGGAGCCATCCAGCTTTTACCACTTTATTTTCAATTAGTCTGAGGGAAAGGTTTTGGGAAAGAGAAAGGTAAATTTAAAAATATACCCAATAATGTTATATTCAGCAATGCTTAAACTTCAGTCATCACAGTGCATTCACTTATCAATGCATCAGTTCCAGAATTACTACTGAAGGAATGCAACATTTTAAAAGATGTGATAAAGAACCATGGCTGCTTAAGGCATTTCTGTCCAAGTTGTTTTCCATTAACGGTATTGTTTGATATCATTCATCTTCGGCATCCTGTGTTTCCTTTGGGCTTCTATTACTATACCTGCTATATCAGTCCCATTGTAGCAGTGACAGTGATTTATCAAGCACATTAAATCTGCAGTATCTCTGGCTGGCATAGCTTGTTTTTCAAATATTAAATCTCAGACATGTCCCCTTTAACCTGCCCTTACCCCACGGTGAAGCTCCATGCAGCTTTTTAAAAATGAATTTTGATTTTATTATCAAACCTTTTTTTCTTTGTATAAATTGTGGTATTAATAGTAGTTAAAGTAAGAGGTCTCGTAAAATCATAAGGAATTGCTTGTGCAAAAAAGCCAAGTTGGACCAACAAGCTTGTCCTTTTATAAGTTTATCTTAGCCCTTCCCCTCTGATATGTCACTGTCTCTTTCAATCTTCTCTCTCTATAAAAATGTCTAGCTGTCTCTTAAGATGATTTCTACCATTTGCCTCAATGGACAAACCATACCAGTCTGAGCAGGTTATCTTGTCTTACTCTGTCAGGCCCATTCCTAATTTAGAGTCATCCATTAGATCATCTTGAAGTCTTCCCTTTTCTGTGCTCACTGATGTCAACATATCTAATAGAACACAGTGAAAGGAAACATAAATGAGTCAGGGAAGAGGCCAGAGGAAAGAGAAAAGCATTCTGTATATTAAGCTGAGCCAGATATAAATTAAGAACCATATGATAATGGATTCCAAAAATAAAATTGTAAGGAATTACAGGGATTTTTCATGATGGTCCAAAGAGATTTAACTGGTATTCATGGAATAACTGTACACGATAGATTATTGTCCATATGGTAGCAGCTGCAGTGTATTAAGTGCTTTCCAAATACACAGGAAGAAAACAGCCCTGTTTTAAAGAATTTGAATCCAAAAAGGGGAAATTTTTAAAGTTAAAGATCCAAGTTAGCCACCTCACTTCTACTGACTTTCACTGGGAGTTTGGCTTGTGACTTGCCTTTTGTGCCTTTGAAAAATCTCTCACTTCTCTCCCTACCAACAGATGAAAGCTACAATATATAAACAAAGTTGTGACAGGTGTGTTCATGTGGCATGAGTTTACATGTAGCAATAACATATGATCTCTTTCTTATACACACATATGGATCAGTCCTTCCTTCCATGGACTGAGTTTAGCCGTGAGACAAGAAAGTTGATGTCCCTGCTCAGTGTGTTTAGCATTTTTTTTTCTTTCTTATTTTATATCAGGCCATATTTTCTACCAGTGGGAGCCATTAACTAGAATAGCCTCCTAAGGGAAGTCTCACGACTGAAACAATATAATATTACGTTGGACAAGTACTTGATCATATCCTCTAAGGACATATACCGTACTGATAAGCAGTCGAAGATATGTCCCAGTAGGTTTTTTCATCTTTAGTTTCTGTGTGTTTACAATAATGAATCTTTCCTTTTATGTTTAGCCAATTTTTTTTTATAATCAACACATTGCAAATACAATTTCACTCCTGTGCAGATATCTTCTATGAGGTGTACAGGCCTTTCATGAAGTCCCTACAGTAAATGCATTTCAATACTACATGATTTGCCATGAAATGTTAGCATTATCTTAAAACCTAACCCTAGTTTATCCCAACAGTAAAATTTCTTCACTCTAGGCCAAATTTTCATTCCACTTAAGTTAGTGCCAGAACTCTCTTTTACCTGCAACAGGACCGGATGAGCCAAATATACATAGCCTTTAGATAAGTTATTATTTGCTGCTGCTAAGCTATCCTTTTCTATGTAAGATTGTATGCCAGTGGGCAGAAACACCAGCCAAGGAAGATGAATAATGTTCTTACCATTGTCAGAGTTTTAATCCCTTTCCTTCCAGGCTTTCTTTTATTGATTCATAAAGCAAAATATTTCACAAAAAAAAAGTAATTTAAAACAGTCAAAGTCCTTTCTAGCTGCTTAACCTGTTACCCTTTCCCATAGCCACTGTCTCAGTCATTGCCTTTCTACCTTTACATGTTTACCCTAATCACTCCTGTAATAGCAGTTAACCTCTTACTCACTGAGTCTTGTGGAGCTCATGGTTTTCCTTTCCAAAAAATATTAGTCATATTGATCCCATATTGCCATGTATTCCCTTGCAGATGATACTGACAGACAACGAAAGGATGATAGGGTTGAGGTAGGGAAGATTTTGGCACTATACCATCAAATGCTGCAGTGCTGGTAGATTTTAGAACAGGAGATGGCCAAAACACTTGCTAGATAGGTTTCTTTCAAAGAGATAACATTATTTATTGTGTTTCCCAAATGTGCCTGGTTGTATACAAAATGTACAGTGTCTGATTAGCTTTTATCACTAGTTATAACACTGCTGTATTTGAGATAACTCAGTTGTTTGTTACAATACAAAAATAACTGAAATATTAGAGGTGCCTTGGTATGGTAACTACTAGCAAATGATGACCTTTTAATGGGTTCCAATGTAAAAGGTATGGGGTGTGATGGTAGTGTGGTTAATGGATCTTGCTAAAGCTCCAGAGACATGAGTTTGAGTTGTTCTGGTCTTGGATGAAGGCTACTCTCAAGTAACTAACTATACATGGGTACATACCAGTAGTCAGGTGTGCTGGGGAGCCTATATTGGCTAGATATGATATATGGTTACAGCAACTGATTTGCCTTAATAATTCTAGTCTAATGAACAGTCAAGGCTGACCATTTTTTTTACTATATAAGGTCAACTTCCAATAAATCTTCATGTGATCTGCCAATATTTTTATACATTTTCAGTAGCTGGTGCATTATTATTGAAAAGTATTGCAAAATGAATACACTATAAGTAAATACTTGGTACATAATTTTCTCTTCACTCTCACTTAATCAGTAATTACACAACATGGAAGGAAAAATCAAGGCCAAAAATCTACAAAGGATTAAGAATCAGGGGGAAATAATGGAGTGTATAACTCATGCAAATATATTCCAGTTGATCTTATGTTGGATGTAGACTATCAGTAGACATTTTGGAATGAAGAAATACATGTTCACGTGGCACTATCACAGAGGAATTTGCTATTATTCCTTTTTATTATTCCACTGTGTAAATCATCGAAGATCTTCTACTTCCAATGGTATCTACAGAGATATGACTGAGATTTAACAATGTTCTGAAAGCATGTCGAATTAGAGGACACATCTCTATGGTGGAAACCATAACCTTCATTACCAAATACATCCTTTCAGGTTCATAAAAGTTTGAATGAAAGGAAATCTCTGGTTACCTATTGTTTCTGCTGCCTGCCTGATCAAATTACAAGTACAGCCCATAGGTTTTAAATAAGTGTGATAGGGTCCAGAAATTATTCCACCCCCTACTTTGCATGCTTGTGCAGTTTCAGTTAAACTCGGGTGAATTAATCTCTTACTCTAAATATAGTTTATTGCTTTTTTTCTAATTCCCCTCCACTCTATTAACATATTACTGCTCCAACCCCAGAAGATTAATTGCTTTTTTTTACAAATTAAAACACAAAAGGAAAAATCAAATGTTATGGGGAGGAAATGAAACAAGTGAAAACCCTGCAATTGTTGGATAATGAATGTATTACTCCCATAAAAGGTGTTTCTCTGCTGAAACTTCTCCTCCCATGTCTGCATTCTTTCTACATTTTCCTTTTGCTTTGAGAAAGTAAAGGATGTAAATATGGACTGTGACTTTTTTCCTCCTGAATTCTTTTATTTTCGTTTTTTGCAGCTGAATAAACCAGAAACTGTCTTGAGCCCCTTCTCTACACATGATTTGATTAGGTCAAAAATCTTCCATTATCTCCTCAAATACAGCAAGCAAACACTTGCTGACTAGAGGAAGGTTATGTAGCAAATCCAATGTAAATTTTGGAGCAAACGGTAACTGCTCAGATTTTTCTACTTAAGTGGAAGCAGCAGGGGGCTTTGGCAAGAAATGCACCAACCACACACACTTGTGCTCACAGAATGGAAGGTTATTCAGGATTATTGTGTGAAAGTTGGTATGCATGGTTACTGACATTCAGGCACTACTTTTCTTCTGCCTACTATCAAGAATAGTGGACTGTGAAAGCATAAACTTCCACTCTTCCTGCTGTAAAGATCATTGACATTGAAATTTTAACTCCATTTTCTACTTCTGGAATTTAATACAATTAGGCCTTGAATTCTTACTGAATCAAGGTACATAGGAGCTGCTTAGTTCAGTACTGCCTGACAGCTAGGTGGCCTTTTGCCTAATGGAATCTGCATTCTTGAGTGAGGTGTCCAGTGTCCTGTATTATGGCTTGAGCTAGGCAAGTGAATCTTTAGCAGCTTGCAGCTTAAGTGAGGGTCTTCCTTAACTAGCCAGGAGTAAAATGCAGAGGGAAAGGGTAGGACTGAGGTTTTAATCTTGTTGTTGCCCTCTGCTCAAGGTCCTCAGCCATCTCCTCGAGTTAGGTACAGAAGCCATCAGCTTAGATATTTCTTTTTTGTAAAAAGACTGAGGATTAGAGTACAAAGTGGAATGGCAGCAATAGCAGAGACTGAGAGAAAGTGAGTCCAAAATACCCAGTTAAGCCAATGATCAGGGCACCACACACCTGGGTGTAATTCCATGCTTCTCTTGTTCAGAACAGGGATTTGAAAGAAAATCTCCAACAACCCAGAGTAGTATGTGGTGAAGAGGTGTGGCATTTTCACAGCCTATCCTGTTAAAGCTATTTCTCTTTGTATAAAAAATTAAAATTTGTTGAGCTATCTGGTTTTCCTGTTCTGGGTTCTAGCTGGTATTAGGTCTTGGCCATACAGGATGGTACCTGTTGGCAGGGTACACATTTCCCCATCCACTACAAGAATCCCACTTTTGGGCTTCTAGATATTTTGACTGGGTTAGGACACTGAATAGCTTGCTAGCTATGCCAGTGCTTAGGCAGTTTTGTCAATCCATGAAAATGTCAATGTCTACAGGATAAGGTAGAATTTGAATCATGGTTTTGAGAATGGTGGACTTAGATACCCAAAGATTCAGATAAGTATTATTACCTTTAGTTTGATAACTGTCAGAAGGTATATTTAAATTTACTTAGAGAGCTAGAATGGATGTATATAAGAAGTGAGATGATGAGATGGTTTTCTGGGCACATTATTAATTTTATGGGATGGGTTAGGGTCTATACAGTATTGTATAGCAGAATCTCATCTTGTCTTTCAAAGAAGGAGACTGGTGCAATTTACCCAACATATTGCCTTATTTTTTTTTCCATTTTTGATGCCTATTATTAAAACAATAGACATTTTCAGGAAACTTCTAATGAAGCATATCTTCTGATATGACTGGATCATGGACTTTTAAGTTATCCTGTGACAGAATACTACAGATAACATAGCTAATGATAACTACATAAAACAGAAAATTTTGGGTGAGGGCAAGATCTTGCAATTGCTTTGCTTCTTAAAGAACCTTAAGAGTTGTAGATTTTTGATTTTAGAAAGTTACGAGGTGATTGAACAATCAAATATCTTCAAAATGTATTTCATTTAGTCCAGTACATCACCACTAGGATGTTATGTGAATACAATTAAATAATTACCTATGTTAAAACAACATTGTACAAAATATTTTGAAGATTTTTGAGTCTGGATAAAATGTAAATTCTTGTAGATAAATATAAAATTATTCTGTGAAAAGGAACGTGGGTTTTAGTTGGTAAAATAATATGGGTCATATTTCAGCTTTGGAGACATCCATGTGCATGTAGATGCTATGTAGGTATATTCGAAGTTGGAATTGACCTATTTAATTAAACTAGAAGGGACAAAGAGAGGCAGAATTATAGTGCAGTCCTTTAACACTTATGTTGATCTGAAGTGTATTATACAAATATTTAAGTGCTGCAGGATCAGGCTCTTAAAATAGTATCTTGAGACTGCCTGAGATCACATGATTGCAGGTTTGGTGACCCTTTTCTTGCCTGCCAGGGTCAGGGGATTGGACTAGATGGCCCACTGAGGTCCCTTCCCGACCCTGAAATCTATGAATCTATGTCAGTATCTAGTGCATACAGTACCAAGTGATTTGCCCACAGCTTTTTAATGGTGCTTCAGCAAGCAAAGTAGAAGAGAACCATCCACCAGAAATCCAAGTAAGGCAGAGAGTACTCTGTACCTCTTTGCAATAGCAACACTTTCCAGACTGACATTGGTGTCTGGTACAGAATTGGATTACAGCTCCTACTACCACATGGATCTGAAGAGAGTGAGAGCTAAAGAATTCTGAATCCCTTTTTATCTTTATGTAAATTTTTCCTAAGATTTGGCATCCTTATTTTTACTGTCCCTAGAGTATGAGTACATGGCTGAATTATTATAGACTGTATGAGATCTATTTAAAGTGATAGCATATCAAATTAGAGAACACATCTCTATGGTGGAGACATTTAGAAAATGCCTAAGAATATTCCAAACTAACCCTAAAAATCACCTCTTAAAAGCAAGGTTTTATGTGTATACATTTTCAGTCATAACAAAACTACTCTTGTTCACTGAAACATTTTTCACTTATC
Organism: Alligator mississippiensis; assembly: GCF_030867095.1. NCBI lineage: Eukaryota > Metazoa > Chordata > Crocodylia > Alligatoridae > Alligator > Alligator mississippiensis. The sequence continues at coordinate 64,346,883 of NC_081825.1, forward strand.
AAAGTGTCTTATAAGGTTTATATTTTGGTATGTCAGGTTGTGGAGAATGTAGGTTAGTTGCTACAGTAAACAACAGACTTCAAGGAGGAAAACATTAATTGGCTTTAAAGACTTGTACAGATGTGAGCCAACATGGTTTCTCTATTAAATTAATTATTTACCTAAATGTTGCATCTATGCTGCAAGTAAAAGTTCTCTGATTGAAACTAAATTGATAGCTAATTCCTTGAACTTCCTGTTTTAAAATCATGAAGCATTTACTTGTGATGTTAGTTTAATGACTTCACTACAATCAATGATTTAGCACCAGTATTGCTGCTGGTTTCTCAAGATGACATTTTAGGCTTATAATTCCATTTTTTAGCTCTTTAACTAGTTTGATACCACTATGAGAATCTAAGCTTACATTCTAGTCAATTCTATTTTGTGTTTCTTTATTAAAGTTGTGTAATATACTGAGGTCCTTTTGCTTTAATAGCCAGAACCTTAGTGTATTGGATGATCGAGTACAGATCCCTAAAAGATATTTCCTAAATTAACCTCCCAGCTCTCACATACTCTGGTTTTCTGCTTCACGAATATCTCCATTCTCCAAATAAACAGCACACTCCAGTGACTGCCAATCTATCATAACTGTTTGTCTGAGAGGTTGAAACAGTGAGAGCTGTTTGGATTGCTCCAACCTTAGTTTGAAAGGAGTACATGATGTTTGTGTAAGAACATTTTTTCATGAGTCTTCAACACTTTCTCTCTCCCCCTCATTCAATTGGAATTGCAAAAGTAACACAGGAGCTTGAATTTAATGGGTTTATTCACATTTTGAAAACAAAACAAACAAAAAAATGGAAGTGTCACTATACCCTACCTCTGACTCAAAAATAATTTCCCTTCCAAATATGACCTATAGTTATGTAAAATGAATATATAGCAAGCTAAGAGATGTTTCTAACAACTAGAGGATTACAAACAGACAATAGTGTGCTAGGCTGCTGTCTTGCAGAATAACCTAGTACTCAGATTATTTCCCTCTTGACTTTTTCAGCTTTTTGATCATCTAAGTTGCCTATTATAAGGCCTTATGTTTAAGGGAGCTGACTGTGTCTCCTTTGATTTCAGATAAGTAGACACTGATAACCATTTCTGATAACCTGACCCTTGAGGACTACAGTAAGGTCCTAAAAATGAATGATCAAGGGAAAAAATGGATAAATTTGGCTGACCCACTGCAGTTTGGCACAGTGAGTGCTATGATGCACCATTCCCCTCTAGATATTTGGCAATGTGTTCTGGGTGCCCAAAATATAAAACAGAGCATGAAAGGTGTGTGCCCCCAGCGGCTGGGGAAAGCCCAGTAGCAGGGGCCCGGTGGCAGTAAGCTGGGAGCTCCTGCAGACGCTGCTGACACTGTCGGCAGTGGGGGGTTTGGGGGTGGCAAGTGCCGACCAGGGGTCAGCGACCACCCAGAGGTGCCACTGACAGCAGCAGTGGCAGCCAGGGGTAATTGTGGACTGCCCACAGGCACCACCAACACTGTCGGTGGTGCCTTTTTGCAGGGGGTGCACCACCATGCTCAGGGGGTACACGTGCACCCCCTACGCATTGCCCCTGAAACAGAGCATTTTGAGTGCTCCAACCACTAGGCTCTGGTGTTTGATGGGCTTATACTACCACTCTCAAAATTGAACAGACAGTGCAGGATTATTTTACTAGAGCTGTCAGAAAACAAAGAAATACACAAAGTGCCAGAGAGCCCTCATCAGTTACAACAAAAGATCAGCCTTGCAATTCCTAACTCAGTTCCAAGGGGTCAGCTAGTACAATAGCATAAAAAGAACCATAATTCATCCATTACGGTGCAACTCTATTCAGTCCATCTCTCTCCAAAAGAACACAGAACACTGACCTGCCAAGCTCCCCAGGCAAGGCTCAGTGTATGTTTGTAGTGAGGCAAGGATTTCTTAGGGTGTTATCATTTATCACACCAACTGTATAACTGGGATAGAGTTAGACAAGCTTTCAAATGCAAGACATTCCTCATCAGATCTGAGTCATAAAAGCAGAGAAGCAGAGATGTCACTGTGCAGTCTGATTTTTTTTCCTTTATGTTGTAGATTTTCCATTGTAAATGATGAATTTTGATCTCTGCCATGTTATGACAGTGTTAAAGGGATGCTGTAGCCATGATGGGCCAGGAATTTTGCGAGTGGCAAGGATTTCTTATGATGACATGTTTTATTGGACCAACTGCATAGCTGGGATAGAGTTAGCCAAGCTTTTGAATGCAAAATATTCTTTGTCAGGTCTGAGCAGTAAAAGCTTTCTCTCTAATCTTATAGGAGTGCCTCGACATACACAGGTGTCCCATCACTTCTTGACAGTGCACTAGTGCTCCTTATTTTGCTGGCAAAAGGTTTTCCTGCCTGGGTCTGCATTTTCAGTGACAGACCTCAGGTGCTTGCCTTTCTCCCCGCAGCCAGTTCTCAGTCTGGTGCCACTGCAGTTTTGAGCCCCCTACCAAGCCTCATCTTTCATGACCTTAGCATTTTACTTCTTTTTCCTGTATTTTATTATGAGTCAAAGGTCCTGGTAACCTCTCATGCATACACCAAGATCCAGAAGGATCAACAGTTGCTACTACTAGCAGTTACAAATTTCTTGTTATCCACTGATTAGATTCTTTCCCTCCAGCTTAATAGAAATGTAACTAGCTGTTAGCCAGAAATTTGTTACACAGTAGCTTTAACTGACAAAAGTGAAAACAGTGCTCCACTTTCTGGTGCAATGGGTTAAAAAAACCTCCGGAATATTGAATAAGATCATCATATTTTTTTATCCACATTTCTGTTTTTCATAACAACAGCAACAACTTAGATATAAAGTTCTGCAATGACATTTTCAGTATTTTATCATTCAGTATTGAAATTTACATAGAGTACATAGGAGAAGATGGGAAAACATGGCTAATTACCAAGGAGTTTCTGCGTGTCATAAATATTGCAGTGGCAGAATCAAAATTAAGGATATTTTTAGGAGAATGAATTCAGTTTACTGAGGTAAACAATGATGCTTTGAAGAGAAAAATCAGAAAAGCTAGAAAGGGTGGCAAGGGTGGCGGTCTTAACATTTGAAAATGTATACAAATGTAACAGAAAGACACTAAAGTGGAAAAAAACACCAACCTCTACACTTCTGCACTGTGCACAAGTCAAGGAGATTTATAACACATTCACATTTGAAAATGGGGAAGTGAACAAAATCAATATTTGTGGATTGTTGTGCTCGAAAGAAAAATCTTGCATTTGAACTTTGTGTTTTCAGTATCAGATAAAAAACCAATAAACATTTTAGTTTTAACAAGATATACTTAATATACTCTCACAAAACCGGTGAGCAAGAAAACCCAATGGTCAGTGCTCTGACTTGAGATGGATGTGCATTAAACAGATGTGCATTTTAGCTGATGTGCTAAAGGCACATGGTAAGTAAGCATATGCATGTTATAGTACTTATTTATTACTATAGTACTTAAAAGATACAGTGCTTATTTAAAAACAGTCAAGTCTAATTAATATTTATTTAGACCTTTTGCCCTCAGTTTTGGTCTGAGATGTGTGAAGAGAATGAAATTTGGACAGTCTGAATCAAATCTTATTGATCTATTCTTTAAGATATGTGAGGTTGAAAGCAGGGTTGCTTTTTCACTAGCTAGATAAAAGGTTAACCTGATGCCTAATGTAACTGCTGAAGTCAGTGAAATTTTACAATGGACCAACTTGAGCCTATTTACAATAGAGGGTACCCAGCATTATTTTTTTTGCTATCTTTGACTAACAAGAATGACTGCTTCCTTACTTCCCTTTGTAGACACTTGTATATTGCTATTATATTTTTCTGTCTCTTTGCCCCAGAGAATATATGTTCTGCTAGCTTTTAAAAAAGGATAAGCCAAGGCAATTCTATTTTTTTTTAAGATTTAGGTGAAGTTATTAATCTTTCCCCTCCCAGCTCAACCTTTATAAATTTGTCAGCCTTTCTTTCCAAAATGAGAATCTACTATGCTTGTCTAATGGATATGTAGACAAGATAATGAATCCTGCTCTTAGTTTACATGCAATATTACTGTATTTGCCTTTTTATGGAGCAGCAGAGAGGAGCAACATATAAAGGAGTCTTTGAAGTAGAAGATTTAGGTATCAAGAACTTCCAATTTAGTCCCATATCTGAATCTGTTGCTTCCTACTCTGTCAAAACTATCCATTATATTTTGGGAGTCCCAGTTTATGGATGTGCAAACTGATAAAACCCAAGGGACTGTTTTTTCTAAAGTGCTATTTACCTGCAGCCCCGTTGACTTTATATGTTTTGTCAATATGCTCAAGGAGTTTGAATGTCACATTGTTATTGTTTATTCTAAAGCACAGTTCACTAAACACAATAGCACCAAATGCTGCATACTAATCAACAGTAATAAATGTTTCCTGGATTTATGGCAAGCAGTTTTTGTCACTCCTCTAACATTAAACTAATTTATAACTTTATTTTAAATAAAACAAAACAAAGATGAGTAATAATTTGGCAGTCAAATAGTTTGTGAAATGTCCTTGAAATGTTCTCTACATTCTGAAGGGCAGGCCTACAATGACTGATCCCAGTCCTTGGTTAAGGTAACTGCAGAACTTATTAGGATCTGCAACATAAATGTGGTTGAATTCTGTGGCTGGGTCCAAGATTCTCAGGGCTATTAGCTGCTACACTTGCACAACTCTGGGAATACCTTTTTCCACCACTAGGAAATGGTTTTACTTTATCCAGAGATTCCCCAGTGCTAGAGAATCTGTATCTTCTGCTGCAGGCCCATTATGTCCTGGAATGGTGCTAAGTCTTATACGAGGCACAGGATCCAGTCCTATGAAATGTTATAATTATTGAAGTATGTATGGAAAAAAAGTGTGTGTATATCTCTTCTGTAGCAGACCCTGTATGAACTGACAGATTTTTGTCAGGACAACCAGTGTATCTGTGCAGGGTTGCCCCATTGCCATGCCCTCTGGTAAAAGTGACCTGGTGAATTCAACCTGTTACACCAGCACAGCAAGCATTCTTTTGTTTCCAGACACTGTTTTGTTCTCCAAACTAAAACTTTGGCAAATATAAAAAGGAAAACAGTTCCTCTGTCTGCCAGAGATTGGAAATCCCACAGGCTTCACTCCCACCTTCCATTTAGAGTCCTTGTTCAGTCATGGTACAAGATCCCAGCTCCTCCCTGAAGTTGGAAGGATTAATAGAGACACTTGCTGGCTTTTTTTTTTTTTTTTTAATAATTGCTTGTTCCATTCTCAGCAGCTCCAATAACTGAACAAAGGTGAGTTGCCACAGTGCTGGCCGCTGACCCTTAGGGGAGGGCAAGCCACACTTTCAGAGAGATGCAAGCCAAGTTCACATACTGGAAGTGCAGGCTCCATACAGTCATCACAACTAACTCCCATCATCTTATCAGTGGAGAACTGCTTCAGCTATTTTAGTTCTCTTATCGCTAGCTTTCATATTTCCCTGCATAGCTGCTATTATTGATTTAGCATCTTAAGCATCTTGGGCCAGAATAGCCCTGAATTCACTATCAAAGAAGGATATGTTTAACAATAACAACCTAATTAGTAAATAAATGGCTTTCATAAACACACCAATGCTTGTATACATTGATGGGCTATACCACAGGGAGGGCGCATCTACACAAGATGCTTATTGCTCATTAGCCTAATAACACTTCACAGTAGCGTGGTGGTCAGAAATCATGCAAATAGGCTACTGCACCATGTTATTAGGCTAATGCACAGTAAAAATCACAAAATAATCATACACCAGTGCTATTGCACAATAACTGTAGTTACTGCACATCTAGTTAGTACTTCATTAGGTAAGTACTAAACTAAGTACTCAGTAACTAAAGCACATTAATGAATGTGTAGACATGCCCAGCGAGTATGAAGCAGAAAAGGAAAACAGTATGAAAGCAGAAAAGAAATGTGCAACCAGAGATGATCTAATGAGGGTACTAGGAAAATGAAGACAACTTTTAAATTGTGCTTTGTTTTTTTTCTCTCTTCCTACTTGAATTTTTTTCCTCAGACTCCTCTGATTCTATCACTGGGCTTGGTCACATTCCGAAGATAGTTCAACACACAGAAACAGGTATTTGCCATATTGTTCTGACTATAACTCGACCTGACGCACATAAATCCCATATTTTCAGGTTCCATTCTAGGAAAAACAGCTTCTTCCCTGAATACAAGTTGATAATTAGACATGAAACCTTAAACTGCTATTTCCTTTACAGAAGAATCAAATAGCCAATGAAAGTGGCTTTAATACCTAATAAGCCTGTTTCTTATAAGTGACATTGTGATTCTTGTCTGGTGCATGCAACTCACACAGTTCATTGTAATGCATGTAGCCAAATCATGATACTAATTCAGCAGAAATACATTTAAGTTTTCTCTGGTCAAGTATCATATCAAATAACAGCACTCATACTCTGAGGTAGAAATTCACTGCACAAGAAAAAAAAACTGAAAACTTTTTTTCTGGTGTGAACATTGGCTCCTGTTAATAATGTTTTTGTTGCCTTCCAGCAATGCTACTTTTATACATTATATTTAGTTCAACACTAAGTCTAAGAATATACATAGATTAGCATATAATTGAAATGTAGATCTAAGTTATATTTTTTCTATTATACCAAATCAGCTTATAAATGAAGAAAAGTGAATATTGATTTAAAAATGCATAGTGTCATGGATTATCCCAAGAATAAATGGTGGTGTGTCTCTCACACTTAGTTACATTTAAAATAATGGAAATTGGTTAAAAATGAGTTTTTATGCAAAGTAGAAATGCTACAGAAGGGCTATATTTCATTTTTTGTAGAGAAAGTGTTGGAAGTGTCATTCTATCCAATCATATTTACATATATTCTAGACAATATATTTTACTTTTAGATTATTTTAGGAAAATGACTGTTTGAAATGTATATTGATTTGTTGAGATTCAGCAAGTATAAGGTTAGAAAATAAGTGAGGTCAAGTAAACAGGATGATTCTCTAAAGCTTTCTTGCTGAGATAATTATATTTTGACTGCAGTTCCTTATTTCTGGAGTATTAACATCTCCAGGATTACATTAAATAATAATTGTATTTTTAAAGGATCAAAGTTTACGCCATGCTTGTAGTACAACAAGTTAAAACAATAGAAATGTTATTCTTATCAGCTGCATAGCTTTGCTTTACAGGGATTTTTGGGAGCCTTTGCTTCACTTTCCTTCAATATAGGTATGCCTTTCTTAAGAATCATTTTAATTCATAAGACTCAAAACATAAAACTTGCTCTATTTGCATCCAAAATGTAAATTAGACATATAAGGATAGATGCAAAAAAGGATTTAGGCACCTTAGTTCTGTTTTACTCTACCATTAGGCACCTTAGGTCAATATTTCAGTGCCAAACTTATAGTAAGATGTCACCAAACTAAAAACACATTAAAATGTCCTATTCCCTTCAGTTTTTACCATTAAAGTTGCCTAGGCACCTAAGATTCATAGATTCATAGATTTTGGTTTGGAAGGGACCTTAGTAGATCATCGAGTCCGACCCCCTGCCCTGGGCAGGAAAGAGTGCTGTGGTCAGATGACTCCAGCCACGTGCATGTCTAGCTACTTCTTAAAGACCCCCAAGGTAAGGGAGAGTACTGCCTCCCTTGGAAGCCTATTCCAGATTTTGGCAACCCCTACCATAAAGAGGTTTTTCCCAATGTCTAATCTAAATCTGTTCTCTGTCAGTTTGTGGCCACTGTTCCTAGTTACTCCAAGGTAAATGGGACATCTCCTATTCCATGATGTCCTCCCCTGATGAATTTGTAGGCAGCAGCAAGATCACCTCTCAGCCTTCTCTTACAGAGGCTGGAAAGATCCAGGGCCCTCAGTCTCTCCTCATAGGGTTTTGCCTGCAGGCCCCTAACCATATGAGTGGCCCTCCTCTAAATCCTCTTGAGGTTGTCCACATCCCTCTTGAAGTGTGGCACCCAAAACTGGACACAATACTCCAAATGCAACCTGACCAATGCCATATAAAGGGAAGGATCACTTCCTTGGCCTCGTTTGTCATGCACCTGTTAATGCATGAAAAATGCAGTTAGCTTTACTGACCACTTCATCACATTGACAGCTCATGTTCATCTTGGTGTCAACAATGACTCCAATGTCCCTTTCTACTGCTGTGCTGCTGAGAAGGTCCTCTCGCAGCCTGTCAGTGTGGTAGTGATTCCTTCTTCCTAGGTGCAGCACCTTGCGTTTGTCCTTATTAAACTGCATCCTATTCTGTTCTGCCCATTTTTCCAACCTGTCCAGATCCACCTGGATTCATCCCTACCCTCTGGTGTGTTAAACTTACCCCATAATTTGGTATCATCTATGAATTTGGACAGCTTGCTTTCCATGCCCTTGTCCAAGTCACTAATGAAAACATTGAACAGCACCAGTCCACGGACCAAGCCTTGTGGGATGCCACTGCCCACATCTTTCCAGGTCAATACCGACCCATCCACCACCACTGTCTGGGTGCAACCCCTAAACCAATTTGCCACCCACCTGACTGTGTAATCATCTACATCACAGTCTCTCAGTTTATCTATGAGAATATAATGGGATACCATATTGAAGGTCTTCTTAAAATCCAAGTAGATGACATCCACCTCAATTCCTGCGTCTAAGCATTGTGTGACCCAGTCATAAAAAGAAACAAGGTTAGTCAGGCAGGATCTACCTGCTACGATTTGGTGCTGGTTGCCCTTTAGCATTGCTTTTCCTGCTGGACTCCCACAAATGTGATCCTTAATAATTTTTTCAAAGGTTTTCCTGAGGATAGAGGTGAGACTAACAGGTCTATAGTTATCTGGATCGTCCTTCCTCCCCTTCTTGAAAATAGGGACCATACTGTCCCGTTTCCAGTCCTCTGGGATCTGACCTGAGCACCAAGAGTGCTCAAACAGCCGTGCCAGTGACTCTGCTATGACACCAGCCAATTCCTTCAGCACACTTGGATGAAGATCATTCCGGCCTGCTGACTTAAACACATCCAGCCCCTCCAAGTGTCTCTTCACTGAGTCTGTGCTAACAGTTGGTGGGCTGGTTACCCCTTTATGCCTGTCTATGATCCAATTGGGAGATTCGTCCTGATCCAAGATCAGAAATATAGAGGCAAAAAAACTAATTGAAGAGCTCAGCTTTGTCCCCTCTATCCATCACTAATTTCCCTTGTTTGTCTTGTAGGGGCCTATGCTACCCTGCACCTTCTTTTTGCTCCCTATATACCTGAAGAAGGACTTTTTGTTGTTTTTAAGTTTTATTGCCAGCCTAAGTTCCATTTCTGTTTTGTCCTTTCTGACTGTCTCCCTACAAGTGCGGGCCAAGTAGGTATATTCCGGCTTGGTAGCTACCCCTGCTTCCACAGCCTATATGCCTCTTTTTTTGCCCCAAGTCTTTCTTGGATTTCCCTCTTCAGCCAAGAGGGTTTCAGGCCCTTTTTCCCCCTTCCTTGAGCAAATGGATTGTCTCCTTCTGTACCCATAGGATTGCTCCCTTTAGAAATGACCACCCTTCCTGGTCTCCTATTTCACCAATTCTCTTGTTCTTCAGTGCCTTGCTAACTAATCTCCTGTGCACACTGAAGTTAGCCTTTCTGAAATCTAGCACTTCTGCCCTACTGGTTTCCTTTCCCACCCTGAGCCGCATAGTAAATTCAGCCAAGTGATGGTCACTATCCCCTAGGTTACCTTGTGTCAGTAGGTCCCCCACAAAATCTTCCCCTGTAGCCAGGACCAAGTCCAGTAAGGCATTTCCCCTGGTGGGACTGTATAGCTCCTGTGTTAGGTGAATGTCCTGTATGCAGGTTAAGAACCTATATGAATGGTTGAATCTAGCTGACTGCTCCTCCCAGCAGATGTCTGGGTAGTTTAGGTCACCCATGACAACCATGTTCCTTGACCACATGGCCTCTGAGAACTGTCTGGAGAATACCAGGTCCAATTCCTCCTCCTGATGTGGCGGCCTATAGTAGATCTCCACTACCAAGTCCCTTTCCCCCTGACCTCCTTGCATTATGACCCACAATACCTCAATTTGCCCCCCTTCTGATCCCATCTTGATTATGGAAGCTGTAGAGAGCCATATCTCTTCCTTTTGTCCCTATTCTATCTCATCTGTACAGTCCATAGCCCTCAATGCAAACTGCCCAAGGGTGAAGTTAAGTTATACATTACACATAGACCATACTACATCTTTGGACTGTTAAGCAGTCTTAAAGTTAAAACATGCTCAGGCCACATCCAGACATGCGGAGGCATGCACTTGCACTGGCACAAATTGCCACAGTGCACACCCCTGCCCATGCATTTAATTGATCATTGATCTCTCCAGCCTCCATAAGAGAAGAACATGCTGTTATTGGTGGAATTGGGCTGGGTGTGGGGCATCCTAGGAAGCTCAAGGACTGCAGATTCCTCATTTTATGTCTGTGGAGCAAACTGAAGTTAACCTAACATGAGCTAGGTATCACATTTCAGATTTAACCCTCATCTCAAATGGCATAATTTGAGGGCACTTAGTACAAGTTAACAAGCTTAGCACAAATTAATGTTCAGCCAATCTCATTTTAAGTGCCCTTAATATGGTCATAGTGTAACATGCAACTTTACCCTGAAGGTTTGCATACAGATGTGCCTAGAAGCAACCCAGTCCTCATGGACTGAGCTCCTCATTGCCCCACCAAGGCCTTACTACCACACCAAAATATTAGATAGCCTGATCATCAAGATATTGTAATAGAAGGTAGGTTTAAATCTTCTCAGACAGGGGAAGGAATTGAATCCAAGTTTTAATCATTGACCATGTTGTCCTGTAGGGTCAGGCAGACTCTCAGGATTTCAAAATTGCACTGTTAGATGGGAGGGTGTGACACAATTGCACATGCACACACTCAAAAATCAATTAGGTGCATACACACACACAGAAACTACCAACTCAGGCAAATACACATCCAACATTACCAGCCTAGGCTCATGCATACCTATCACCAATTCAAGCACATACACAAATCAAAAATTACACAGCAATCAGTTGTCAATACCCACACTCTCAGGACACATACACGGATCGCTAATTTGTAAATCACACACACACAATTATATATATATATATAGATATATAATCATAAGCTCATACACATACCACCCACCTATGCATACACACAAGTGAGTCCCTAACTTGGATGGTACAGTGTGTGTATGTGTGTGCTTGGGATATTTGGAGGGAAGGTTAAGGTGAGAGAGAGAAAATGTAGGGAGTGAAAGTTGCTGGAACTGAGATTAGAACCAGTAGACTAGAGAGAAGCTGGGCTGAGGAACTGAGGCTTGGGGTTACTTAAAGTCAAGTGGCCCCAGGGTTACTCAAGGTTATTGGTCCTGGAGTGGAAGCAAGGGAAAAAGCCCAGTGGCAAGGAGGAGACAGCCAGGAAAGAGAGAAGCAGAAGACTGGGAGATTGGGCCTGGAAACTGAGGCTGAAAGCTGGGAGATTGGGGCTGGGAAACTGAGGCTGAAAGCTGGGAGATCAGGGGGCATATAAATGGTGGCAAGGAGGAAACAGTCAGGAAACAGACAAAAACCCAACTCAGAGTTTCACTATAACAGGTTTATTAAATAAACAACACACCACACAGCCCCATGAAATTATTGGTTCCTACACACACACACACACACACACACACACACAGAGGCACTCACAATGGCAGCAGGAGAAAGAGACTCAGTGGAAGGGTTGGAGTCCAGGTAGGGAAGAGAAACAGAGTCCAAGTCCTTTGCTTGGGGAAGGAAGGTGGGTGATAGCTACCTATCCTGGGCTGTGAGTTGAAACTTGATGGCCAGTCAGGGTCTTCTCCAGCAAGGTGTTGTCCAGAGGGGGGTCACCAGCAGGGCCTGTGAGTGGATAGGTGGTGTGGCATGACGCTGGTCCAGATGGAGAGGTCATCCCACTGGACCTGTCTTCACTTCCCCCTTTTATAGGGGCAGCCCTGCTATGACCCTAGTGGCAGGGGCATGCCCAGGCAAGAGTCAGCCCTGGTGTACTGAGCATGTGCACTCCTAGGTAAGGACATGCAGTTTCAGGTGTCTGTAATGGTGGGTTGACTGATTTCTACAGCAGTCGTTGTCTTCCAAATCTTGAGACAGGGAGGGTCAATGCAAGGTAATAGTTGGGTCACCGAGTCGATGGTTCGGTCATTCAGAAGGAACTATTTTTAGACTTACTGCCATTGTCTCTCAAGCACCCTCATTCATCCCCATTCATTCAGGAATGAAGTTACATAGGAAGGGTAGGTATGAGTCACACAGTTACAACAGAATTACAATAGGGTATGTCTGGGCTGGGGACACAAGATGGAGACTTGACAAACAAAATGAAAACTTGACAAGACCTATGCTAACCTACATATGTAGGCCTAAATCATATAGTATCAGTAAAACTGTAATATCTAACAGTAAAAATCAATATAAACATAATAATTATACAATATAAAACAGTGTATATCCATAACAGGGCACTTATTTGAAAAGAAGGAGAAAAAATAAATAAAACAAAAACAACTTGCTACCAAAATAAAATGCTGAAGCTTATCCTATGTCTTAGCTCATTTATACTTATCTAGAGGGAATAGAGAGGCAGAGAAAAAGTTAGACATGGTTTGGGGAAGGGGAGGGAATGTATTTTTAAATAAAAAAAAGAGAACTGGGGGTTTTGCTACAACCTAGTGGAAAAAATGTGATGGGGACCACCATTTTGTTTTCTGATTGCGCTTGGAATGAAAAGACTGTCCCTTCCTTTGTTTTTGAAAAAGGGACTGGGCATTTAACTCAAGTAGATCTTTCAAGGCTATGAAGTCAGAGGAAAATAAGGCATCACATTGCATTGCTGATTAAGGCACCTAAGTCTTGAAGGGAAAAGGGATAAAAGATTCCCTGTTATGGTATGCACAGTATGCTGGTTCATAGAGATTCCATTCTTAGCCACCTAACTCTTTCCATGCCTGTAAACAGAGCTCAGGACTATATAGTCTGCCACAGTGGCAAAGCATCTAAGTCTTTTTGTGGATTTAGCCCACAATTCATCAAATGTCCTATCATCATTGCCGAAAACTTCAGGGGAAGCATAAGAATCCTCATAAAGAACAATTGTAGAATCACCTGCTCTGCATCTTAGAATATGACTCTAATTCATGTGGATTTATATCTCTTCTAAAATAAATTGTGTATTCTTGCTAATGAATCTATGGTTGTTCTCATTCTGGAAATGTGATAGTCTTTGAATCACTTAACTGAAGGAAATCATGTGCTGGTCCAAAATATACACATATCAATTGAGAAGTTTAAAAGCAAAATTAGTTTAACTAGAAAGCCTATCAGGTAAAAAAAAACCTTGCTCAGATAAGCACTACTGAAACATGATAAAATGACAAAAATCAATAGAATATAATACTTGGAATTACATAAATATAAACTATATAGGAAAGATGTATGAGGTTACAGAGGTTAGGGGAGGAGCAGTATGCTATGCCAGAAGAAACTGACAAAATGCTGTATTTCTATGACCAGTTAACATTAAGTTTCAAGAAGCATAAGCTGTGTATTCATACGTTTTGTAAAAGTGCAATACCTTCTCTTCTTACAGAGCCAAGTGCTGTTAAGTACTTATGAAATACTACTAGCCAGCAAGTAATATTGAATTGGTAATCTGCTTCTCGAAAGAGACTCAATATTCATAAGGATGATCCTTAGAGCAAAGGTAATTTATGACTGCTTTATGAAATGGTACATGATTTGGCCTTGAATGCTGTTATGTATATTGATATCTTTAGCAGATTCAATGGGCAAATGGAATGAAATTAAAAAAAAAAAAAATTAAACATGAAGAGTTTTAAACCTTCCCAGGATTTTTCCACTCCTTCGAAGACTAGTATTATGTTAGAGGATGCTCAGTAAGGGCGCATACACACACGCAGGTACATGTGTTTGCAGCAGCACAAATAGCAGCAGCATAAATTTGTGCCAGAGATTTGTGCCTCAGCACACATGCCTGAACATTCACTTTGATGTGGGGCAAATTGTGCCACTTGGGGCAAACTGACCCTGCCCAGCTCCTCCCATATCTTCTGCCAGGGGGAGCTAGAGGCTGGGGCCAGTACACGTGCTTGTCCCAGCAATATAAAAAGCTTCCCTGGCGAGCAGCACAGGGCTACTTGCCATCAGGAGTTTCTGAGGCCCAGCAAGCTTGTGCTAGCTGGACTGGTGAAGCAGTGCTACAGTGACTCCTGCACCCCCTCCCTACTGTCACAGTCTGGTGGTGAGGATTGCTGCCTGGCTGTAACTTGCTGCCACCTGTGACAGCATCTTCTCCCTTGGACCTCAGGCCCCATGTCTGCATGCCTGCCAGACCCAGACAGAGACTGTACTGCCACCTGGGCTGTGGTATAGGCACTGCAGCAGAGCCTCCTGCAGATCTGGGCCAGCTGCTGGTGGGCTGTGGCTGCACACACTTTGCCATTTGGGCAGCTATCACCTAGCAGATGTGGTTGTTGCGGTGACCTGCTTTGAACTGTTGAAGCATGTCCTCCTGGCCCCAAATGGCCAAGAGACTAGCCACCTCATGCGCCCTCCAGCTGGGTCCCCAGTGCTGGTCCTGGGCAGGCTCCTCTGCCTGGGTCTTGCCACTTGGGTCAGTAGCACAGGTCCTGGTTTAAAAATTGCAAATCCTCTGATAACCCCCTTCACTCCCTCCCCCCCCCCCCCCCGCCCCCACAAATTTCTCATTAAAATACCCAAAATCCATGTTCTTCCATGATTAACATGAAACATCACTATATCTAGAGAGATCAGTTGGACAATGCTCTATTGATATGTTTACAGTTTTAAAGCAATTTGGAAGCCTTCCAGTAGGGCTGTATGAAATTTTGCCAGGTGTTTCGTTTCAATGCTGTTTCAATTAATTTTGAGCTCAAAACAGTGAAACCAAAATGAAATGAAGGGCTTCAAAACAGCCTCAAAAGAAAACAAGCCCAGTCAAAACATTTAGAAAGTTTCAAAATGTTTCAAGTTTCAAAGCAACAGCCAGGTGGTGGGAGGCAGGGGAGAGCCAGGGCTGCACTCCCAGCAGCCTTGCAGCCTCATGTGGCTCAGCCAGGCAGGAAGCACTGCCCTGGCACTCTCCGCCTCCTGCCACCAGGCTGTGCTCTGTGGGGCTGGCAGAGCCGATGGGAGTCCAGCGCCGGCTCTGCCCGCCTCCGAATGGCAGGCTGTGCTCCGATTAGCTCCACCAGCCCCATGGAGCCCAGCCCAGTGGTGGGAGGTGGGCATAGCCAGCACTGCGCTTTGCCTCCCACCACTGGACTGAGTTCCATGGGACTGGGGCTGCTGGGCGCTGAGCCTGGTGGAGGGAGGTGGAGTGCAGTGCCGGTGCTGCGCACTGCCTCCCTGCACCAGGTGCCAAGCCGTTAGGTGCTGAGACTGGTGGAGGGGGGTGACGTGCAGCATCAGCAGGGCGCACCACCCCCCTCCACTGGGCTCAGCGCCCAGTGGCTTGCTGCCTGGTGGAGGGAGGCAGTGTGCAGCACCAGGGCTGTGCTCCACTTCCCTCCACTTAGCTCAGCTCCCAGTGGCAGCTGCAGCCTCCCACCCGCACCCCCAGGAGGGTCTTGCCAGACTCCTTCAGGGGTATGGGTGAAACTTCACTGTTTTGACAAAACAAAATGGAACAGCGCTTTTGAAATGAAACTAAACTTGAAACAAAACACTGTTCCATCGAAACAGAAGTTGAATTGACACACTTTCGTATTTGCTTTTGGGTTTTTTTACCATAGAAAAATCAGAGCTGCCCTTACCCACTTCATTCACCAGGAGGTGGGCTGCTGAGCATCACTGATATGCCCATTCCCTGCCTTTGCCTTTGCCCCTCACTCCTAACACACAGCTACTGTGTGCCCCCCATTAGCTCCCTCCTGGCAGCAGCTACATCCAAGCACCAGGACATGAGTCCAGCTGTAGCTGTCCTTTCCACTGCTTTGTGGCTCTGAGCAGCACCAGACCTTACAGTTCTGCTCCCTGCTCCTGTGTCCAGGCCCCAGTGATCCCCATAATGTTCCTGGGAAGCCCTCAACTGGGGCTCAGGGAGTGGGCTGGGCAAGCCCCTTCCCTTCCAAGCCAACCTCCTCCTACACAGACTGCCTTAGCAAAACAGGGGGGCTCTAAGCCAAGCTCTAGCAGTCTCTACTACTCAGGGAGTTCTCCCCCACCCTTGACCCCCTCTCTCTCTCTCACAAATCCATGGTGCCACCTCCACCTGCCACCTCCACCCCTCCAGGAGCATCTCCCCCACCCAGGCTGGGGCCATATGTCCCAGCACCTGTGTGGGCATGGGGCAGGGCTGCAGTGTGGGAGTTGCTCCTGCTAGCAGGTCCCATCCTGTCTGGTGGCTGGGCATGCAGGGTGTGAGATTTGTTGGGGGATGTGAGGTTTGGAGGTGGATTGTAGGTAGGTTTGTGGGTGGGTATGTGGGCAGGGGGTTTCTGGGGGTGGTTTGGGGGTGTGGGGTTTGTAGGTGTGGGAGGACTTTGTTTGGGGGGACAATGTGGCTGGAGGGCACTACTTAGGAGGAGTGGGTCCTCTTCCCACCTTTCTGTATGGCACATAACTCCCCACCCCCAGCAGAAGGCCAGGCATCAGGGTGGTATACCGCACACAGGAGCTATGCGCCACTTGAGCTGGGCCAGCTCCTACCTCCACGGAGCCAGCACAGCCTGACAGTGTGTGGAGCACATGCAGGTGGGGGCTGGCCTGGCCTGTTGGTGCTTGGCTCCTGCTTACAGTCCACAGAGCTCCAGGTGGCAGCAAGAGCCTGCCCAGTCCTGTACAAAGGTGTTCACCACCGGGCTGGGTCAGCTCTGTGCACCACATGTAGCCCCCAGATCTCAATTGGTACCTGCACAGCTGGGGGTCTCTGCCAGAAGTGGGCCCAATGGCCTGGCTGACTGCTACTGTGGGGGGCACTGTGTGCCATGTGGGGAGGACCTACCCACCATGTGGAGGGGACCCACCCCTCCCTAGCAGTCCCCATACACACAGAGTCCTTCTCACCCCCACATCCCTACTTACCAGGGACAGAGCTGCAAATATGCAGCATGGGAAACATTTTTCCATTCCTAGTGTGCATCTTGCAACATCTCAAACCACTTTGAGATGCTGCAACAGGCACGTGCTCACTCATCTGGATGCAGCCTAAGGATGCAGACAAAAGTGCAGCTCCCTGCCATAACTTGGAACACTTTGCAAGAAGTGTTCTGAGTTACAACAATCCCTTGGAACAAACAGAAGTTCAGTGTTAGTTTTAGGGAGGAAGGGAATCTAGCTGGTTGCTGCCTGCATGTAGCTGATTTCCCCCAGCAACAACCCCTGCTCCCTGTGAGGTTGTAAAGTTTTCAGAATGGGAGGGTAGAAAGGGAGTGGAGGGAGCTCATTCTAGAGGTTCCCCAGCCAGCACTGGAGGGTGGGATGGGTGAACTGGAGCCCCACCCCACCTTGCGGGGCAGGGGGAGCTCAATACACCCAGCCTACCCTTCAGCAGGGGCCTGAAAAAAACCGAAACTGAACTCCCTCTATTCCCTCCCCCCCCCCCATTTTGAAAACAGCTTGAGGCTGGCAGGCAGCACAGACAGAAGTTACAGAAAATGTTCCATTTTGAAACATCTTCATCTGACCCCTTTATGCAATGAGGGGTCAGATTTTTACCCAATCAGTTGTTTTTTTCTTTTATCTGTCTGCAGCTGTGCACTTGTTTTTGGTCATAGCTATAAACTGCTTTCTGTGGCCAGATCAAGTGAAAACTGTCTGTGAATCTAGTTGTGATAGTCCAGGAATTATGCAAGAGGACAGGCTGAGAGCTATGGGGCTCTTTAGCCTGGAAAAGCACAGGCTCAGGGGTGATCTGATGACCACCTTTAAGTTTATTATGGGTGTTCACCAGGATCTGGGGGAATTATTGTTCACCAGAGCGCCCCAAGGGATGACAAGGTCAAATAGTTATAAACTACTGCAACACCGTTTCAGGCTGGACATAAGAAAGAATTTCTTTACTGTCTGAGCCCCCAAGGTCTGGAACAGCCTGCCATCAGAGGTGGTTTAAGCACCTACATTGAATGCCTTCAAGAGAAATTTGGATACTTATCTTGTTGGGATCCTATGACCCCAGCTGACTTCCTGCCCCTTGGACAGGGGGCTGGACTCTATTTTCCGAGGTCCCTTCCAGTCCTAATGTCTATGAATCTATAACTCTATGAATTCTTAGAATTATATATTTTATTGAAACAACTGCATAGTTGGGGAGAGTTAGACAAGTTTTTGCATCCAAGACATTCTTCTTCAGGTCTGAGCAATGAATGTGTACCCTAAAAATGTGAGGGTGCACATTCCATATCAACAGCCACAAACCTACCTTGGAGCTTCTATAGAAGTTTTGATTGCTTATTTTGAGATTCAAGTAGCTAAGTAAATTCTTAGATGCTCTTTCTTGTTATTATTTGGAACAATTTACACTACTTGAAAATAATTTTTCACACATCATTAACTAGAACTGCATTTTTTACATAAGCTATGTCTTAAAACAGAAAAAATATTTTTTGTCTACTAAAAATAAAAAATAAACACACAAAAGACTTCTCAAATTCTTGTGTTTTTAATGTTTTTCTGGATTTGTATTCTGACAAATAGATAAACAAATAGTCAAACAGGTAAATGTCTCTATTAAAGAAGTAAACATAGAGTCATAGAACTGTATCCTAAATAATCATATCCATATGTAATACAAACAATATGTAATCATATTCTATAGAATCATAGAAACATGGAAAATTAGGGTTGGAAGGGACCTCAGAAGGTCATCTAGTCCAAGCCCCCTACTCAACGTAGGATCATCCCCAACTATATCATCCCAGGCAAGACTTTGTATACCTGCGTATTAAAAACCTCTAAGGATGGAGGTTCCATAACCTCTTGTCCAAGTGCTTTACTACCCTCCTCATGAGAGAGTTTTTCCCAATATGTAACCTAAATTTCCCTTGCTGCAGTGTGAGACCACTGCTCCTTGTTATGTTATCTTCCACCATTGCCAACAGTCTAGCTCCATCCTTTTTGGATCAACCCTTCAGATAGCTGAAGGCTGTTATTAAATCCCCCCTCAGTCTTCTCTTCTCCAGACTAAATAGGCCTCTCCTCAGCCTCTCCTCATAAGTCATGTTACCTAGCCCTCTACTAGACTCTCTCTAATTTGTCCACATCTTTTCTATAGTGGGGGCCCAAAACTGAACACAGCTCTGCAGATGTGGCCTCACCAGTGCTGAATAGAAGGGAAAAATCACTTCCCTTGATCAGATAGAAGCACTCCTACTAATGCAGTCCAGTATGCTGTTACCCTTCTTTGCAAAAAAGGCCACACTGTTGGCTGATATTTATCTTATTGTCCACTGTAACCCCCAGGTCCTTTTCTGCGGAGATGCTGCTTAGCCAGTTGGTCCCCAGACTGTACAGGGGCATGGGATTGTTTCATCCTAAGTGCAGGACTTTGCACTTGTCTTTATTGAACCTCATGGAATTTATTTTGGTTCAATCCTCCCATTTGTCTAAGTCACTCTAGATCTTTACCCTACCTTCCAGTCTATTTACTATTCCACCTAGCTTGGGGTCATCCACAAACTTGCTGAGTGTATACTCCAACCCGTCTTCCAGATCATTGATGAAGATATTGAACAAAACCAGAGCTAGGACCAACCCTTTGAGCCTTCCACTTGAAGCTGGATGCCAACTAGATGTGGAGCCACTAATTGCCACCCTTTTAGTCCAATGATCCAGCCTACTTTCTATCCTCCTTAGAGTCCAGTCATCCATCTTGGACTTCTTTAGTTTGCTTGCAAGAATGCTGTGAAAAACTATATCAAAAGCCTATATAAAGTCAATGTATATCATATCCACTTCTGTCCCTGCATCCACAGAGCCAGTTATCTCACCATAGAAGGCAATCAGGTTGTTCAGGCATGACTTGACCTTCATGAATCCATGCTGACTGTTCCTAATTACCTTCTTCTCCTCTAAGTGCTTAGAAATAGATTCTTTGAGGACCTGATCCATGATTTTTCCAGGGACTGAGGGGAGGATGACCAGTCTGTAGTCCCTTGGATCCTCCTCACTTTTCTTAAAGGTAGGCACTAGATTTACCCTTTTCTAATTATCTGGGACCTCTCCCAATCTCCATCAGTTTTCAGAGATAATAGCCAGTGGCTCCACAATCACATCAGCCAACTCTCACAGCACCCTCAAGTGAATACCATCTAGACCCCATGGACTTGTAGCTTTTCTAAATAGTTCCTAACCTGTTTTTCTGCCTGTGTTGGCTGCTCACCGCCTCTCCGAATTGTGCTGCCAGGTGCAGTAGTCTGGTAGTTGACCTTGTCTGTGAAGGCTGAGGTAAAAAAGGCATTAAGCATCATTAAAGAAGCCTCCTTTGCATGATCTGTCACTATGTCACCTCCCTCACTGAGTAGGGGACCCATGCTTTACCTGATCTTTGTCTTGTTATGGCAACCCTTTTTGTTACCTTTCACATCCCTTGCTAGCTACAACTCCATTTGTGCTTTGGCCTTCTTAACTTCATCGCTGCATGCCCAGGCAATACTCTTACACTCCTCTCTAGTAGTTTGTCCCAGCTTCCACATCTTAAAAGCTTCCTTTTTTAGTTTTAGCTCATTACTTTTGAGCACATTTTACATATGAGCTCATGACATACACACACACATCCATCCATCCATCCATCTATCTATCTAGCTAGCTATAATCCAGAAATATATTCTGGATTCTATGTAAGAAAATGCATTTCATAACTATTGTTCATTTTTTATGGAAAGCAAAGCTGAATTAACAGAGGGATACCTTTAGAAAGATGTAATTCAGTCCTGCCCTGCTTCTCCCCAATATTTAACTAGACTACTGTATGAAATATCTCCTAAATAGTTAATCCCAAAAGAGTACATTTTGGCTCTTCTCCAGGGTGAAAGCAGTGAGTTGATTTGTTTGTGTAGAAAGGGATTTTTAAAAAATCCTGTTTTTTTGGATGGCGTGAGAAAGAGAGAGATACTCTTGAGATTTTAGTGCCTCAGGGCACTCTTCTTTTTTTGTAGCTGTGAACTTGCCTAGACTCTTTCTGAGGAGTGAAAACAAGATGAAACAGCCCATACTGTATCCTTAGCTTCTGCATGTTTCAGTACTACTCTTTATTGTCACCTACAGGGACTATGCTATCCTCCTTCACCCCAAATTAGGCCTCTCCAACTTCTAAACTCCTGGGGGCTGTGCACCCCAGGGCCTATAACAGTGGAAGCCATACCTACAGACCAGGCTGCACATCATATACCACACACAGGCGAGTGGGAACCTCTACCCGCTGCCTCCACACGGTACAGCATTTTGCCTTGCCTTTAGCTCACCGTGGGCTCCCCCATGGCACCGTGGGCTGTGCTGCGGTGCACCACGTCACCCCACTCTCTGGGGCTGGGTCAGGCAACAGAAGTCAGGGGAGAAATGCAGAGCCCCAAGACCCTGGTAACTGCTGCAGCCAGAGCAAGGGGCAGTGGCAGTTGGGTGGGAGCTTGGGGGCTGCACACTAACCCCTCATGAGCTGCATCCTATAGGCCACTGGTTGGACAGCTCTGCCCCAAAAGACTGAACTGTGATTTTTCTGAAAGGTTGAGAGAGGATGTTTTTATTTTGGATAAGCTACAAAAATCATTCCTGTATGAGAAATCTTCAGTTCTTCATTGCCCTTGTTAAGATTGTCAGTGAAAGAATCAATTATGTTTAAAAAAAAAACCCAGCTAAGAAAACTTGTCCTCTTGATGTTCTTTAATTCTGTTTCCAAGACAGTTTACACTAAATGCATATGGTTATATTTGCAACATACCTAGCACCTTCCTATGTTTCTAGTTGGTAAACCTGAATGTTGGAGATTAAACAGAATATGCAGCCATTTTATACAGGAAATTTTCTAGGGTGCTAATCACTGCAGCATTTGAGCTGTTCACAGTGCCTTTGTGAATTAAGATATGGTATTATCCATCCTTATTTAAGAGGACTTAATCTCTTCAGAGCTCAGTTCCTTAAATGACATCAAAGGCTTTGCCCCATTTTTAAAAATTAACTGAGACACTAAGGAGCCTAGGCTTCATTGAAATTCAGTAGACTTAGGTGCCTAACTCACTGAGATTCTTTTGATTGTGTTACCTTAACAGGTTCAAATTCACCAAGAGAGTCTCTAGCAGAGTTAGCCCTCATGAGTTATGTCCCAGAACTATAAACAGAAGACCAGCTTTTCTTTCAGCATAGGCCTGATTCAAGAATCCTCCTGTAATCTGGAGTACTGCAGTCTTTGTAGTAAACAGTAAACACTATGGTATTTTTTTTCAGTGTAACTGTCACTGTTGCTCAAATCATAAAGTCTTTGTTCAGGCAAAGTACTTTCCAATGAAAGTTTTGTCAACATAAATAAATGCTGTCACTGAGCACACATAAACATAGAGTCTTTGAGAAGCAGAGTAGAGCAGGCATCTTTGACCTGATTTTATAAATGGGTGCAGGTGTTTCAGTGCAGATTACAATGCTTCTATGTATTTTCAGTGGGCAGCCCAAAGCATGGCCAAAGATAGCCAAATATCATCCCAAAGTGTTCCTATGATGCTAACTGCATGGGGAGGAGGGAGCATCTTATATCTGAAGACCACACATGCTTGACAAAGTTGGGAAGGGCCTTTCTGAACTTTTGTTATGCTGCAGTAAGATCTATAATAGTCTCTCAAAAATTCTGGACAAGCTTCACTTTTGACAAGATTGGCTTCTGTAACCTCACAGTTATGAGAAGCACAGCTTAGGTAAAACCATCCAGTAGGAAAGATCATTTGGATTATAAATGAGTGTATTAGGGAACATATTGGGAGAGGCATGAGCTGTAAAAATTGGAAATAGGAAACACTTGCCCTGTAGCTAAATTCTTCACAATATGTGGTCTGGCTCCTGGGAGATTCTCTTTGTGAGATTTAGAAATAAATTTTTCACTAAGATTTCATATTAAAATAACTTTTTTTTCTGTCTGCATAGGAATACAGATTTGAAAACTCTTCACAGAAAGTCAACAAGATATAGTAGTTTCTTTCAACAGCTATATGTTTATATAATATAAAAAATATTCATATATATGCATGCACATATGTGCATGCACACACACATGCACACACACTCCTCCATCTGCTGTTGAAGTGCAAACCGTACAGATGTTTAATGTGCTTATTAAAATGGATGAATACACACACACTATAAAAGCTACAGTTATTTGCAAAACACTGTGCTACAGAAATAGTATAACTTTTGAGAGCTAAGCTATTATACACCTGAGTAGCTGTGAATTCTTTTTTGGATAGTTAAGAGAATACAAACTCACAATACCCTTTGTGCTTTTTGTTTCTTATGAAAAAGGGTCAGATCTTGCTCCTATTGAAATTGATTGCCATTAATTTCAATAGGATCAGGGTCCAGCTAAAGATTTAATGGGCCTCTTGATTAGTTAATCACAAAAATCTGCCCCACAGTTAAGCAGCATCAATTTCCTTGGAATATAATTCTCTCCCCATAAAGTTTGCTATAATTCTTACACAGATAGTAAGCTATATTAACATTTCTGAGGGAAAGAAGTATGTATATGTAGATGCTAAAAAGCAGAACAATAACATATATTAGGAAATGCGTGTGCATGCATGGAACTGTGTATATAAACTATGCACCCAAAATTGTTGCTGTATATTAAATAAAACTAACTAATAAATGCAAATGCATAGACATGCAAACATATATATAATATTACTATATAACACATAGGATACCTAATATACTATATATATAATAATGAACAAGAAAATGACCACTGATGATCTTTAAAGAAGATAGGGACAATGGCAAAGATGAGCACAATGGAGAAGGGCAAAGAACCTCTTCCCCTTTGAATCCAAAAAGAAGAGTTGGGGTCAGTGAAACCCTTGGGCCTGTCCAGATGAGTGCACACATGCGGTATGTGAAACTGCAGACCCATCTGCAGTACCTCACACTGCATGCACAGCATATGCCGTCATTTCCCGCTCTGCTAATCTGCAGTGAGGATTTTTGCTGACAGCAGGAGATCCTAGCGTAAACAAACCTCATGTCTAAAACAAGTGGGGCAGCACACCTGGTAGCACTGTGCACTGCCTGAAACCAGAGCCACACTCCAGCTGCTGGGCAGGCCCCCTATTGCCAGCTCACCATAGCTACAGCCCCTGGAGGTTCCTCAGGGAAACACATGTTTTCACTCATGGGGATACACCCCTTGGGTGCATCCACACATGCAAGCACATGTGCTTGCAGCAGCTCAAATAGAAGCAGTGCAAATTTGAGCTGGGGCTTTTTGCTTCAGCACACATGCTTGGACATGCACTTCGGTGTGGAGTGAATGGTGCCACTTGGGGCAAAATAACCCTGCCTGGCTCCTCCCGGGTCTGCAACCAGGGGGAGCTAGAGCCTCAGGCAAGCACCTGTGCTGTCCCCAGCAGTATAAAAAGCTGCCCTGTCCTGGCCCCAGCAGTATAAAACTCCACCCTGGCAAGTAGCTCAGGGCTACTAGCTCTCAGGACCTTCTGGGTCCCAAACAATTGGTACCTGGGGACACTACCCCTTGTGCCAGCTGGACTGCTGTGGCAGCCCTCAGAGTTCCCTGCACCCTCTATCCATTGCAGCAGTCTGGCAGTGGGGGCTCCTGCCTGGCTGCTGCATACCTGCCAGATCTGGAGGGGGACTGCAGAGCCAGTAGAGGCATCTGCCCCTCTAGGCCAGCTGCCAGTGGACTGTGGTTGCAGGGCTGGCTTTTGTGCAGCACTACTGCCATGTGTGCCCCTGCCTGGCCATCTGAGCAGCTATCACCCAGAAGATGTTCCAGGTGTGGTGGCCTGCTTTGAACTGTTAAAGCATGTCCTCCTGGCCCCATTTGTCCAGGAGGTCACCCACTGCCAGATGGATCCAAGGTGCCACCTCTGAGCAGGTAGGGTCCTGCCACTGGCCTTCCTAGCAGGTATTCTGGTGTTCCCAACTGGAAAACTGAAAAATCCCTGATAAAAAAAAATCCCAAAGTCACTCTGTAAAATACCCCCAAATCCATGTTCCTCCACAAGTAAAACAAAAGACCACTATAAAGAGAGACAGAGAGTAAGACAGAGACAGTGATCAGTTGGACAATGTTTTATTAATATATCTTACAGTGTTAAAGCAAGTCTCTTATCATAATAATAAAGTGAACTGTAATACATGTTTCATGAACATATTTTGCTGCCCTCTCACAGGGTGATAACCCCCACACAAGGGGTTCAGCCCCCCAAAAGAGGATTCAGCTCCCACACAAAGGGTTCAGCCCCCCAACAGAGAGTTCAGCCCCTACACAAGGGGTTCGGCCCCACACAAGGGGTTCAGGCCCCCAACAGGGGATTTGGCCCCCACACAAGGAGTATGCCCTCCCACAAAGCCCACACACCCCACCCCAGCCCCCCAATTGCTGCCCCACCTGGCCCCATCCCCCACCAGCTGCTGCA
This sequence comes from Alligator mississippiensis, assembly GCF_030867095.1. Taxonomy (NCBI): domain Eukaryota; kingdom Metazoa; phylum Chordata; order Crocodylia; family Alligatoridae; genus Alligator; species Alligator mississippiensis. Next base: position 64,372,676 of record NC_081825.1, read on the forward strand.
GCCCCCCCAATGGCTACCCCACCCAGCCCCACCCTCCAACTTGCACCCCCAGGCCCCGATGGCTACCCCTACAACCCCAGGCACCATCAATTAAAAAAAAAAACCCAGAAAAAAACCAGAAAATAAATGGAAAAACAAGCCTCTGCTTACCTTAGAAGCAGGGGTGAGGGGGCTCCAGAGCCTCCTGGCAGAGTCCCCCCACCCCCCCCCCCCACCCCCAGGCAGCATAGGACAGTGGAGGGGCAGGAGGGACCAGGCTGTGGCTGCTGGGGCTGTCAGCCTGCCCTGCTGTGTGTGGGCCCAGTCAGCCAGATGTCAGTTGAACTGCAGGTAAGTGCTGGGGGGGGGTTTGTTTTTGTTTTTTAAAACTATGGGGTGGGGGAAAGGGATTGGGGGGGCATGGGGGGATGAGGCTGGCCATGGCATGGGTCAGGGGTCTTGGGGGGGGAACTGGTGGGGGGAGGGACCAGACGCAGCAGGGGTCAGGACCATTGGGGGAGCTGGCATGGGGAGGGGCCAGCAAGGACAGGGGTTGGGAGGGGCTGGAGGAGTGGGTGGGGCTGTCAGGGGTCTCCCCCATGGTCCTCTCCCCCTTCCTCCAGCCCCTCTAACCCCTTACTCACCGGCACTGGAGCCCTGCTGCTAAAACCAGGCTGCGTGTTTCAGCACCATGGTGAGGGGCCAACCATGGAGACACTCTGGCAGCCCGAGCGTCTCTGTGGAGGACCCAAACTCTACAGAGGCTTCGTTTTTTTTAGATATATCCAGGGATATCGAGGGGTCTAATCTTCTCCCTGTGCTGCAAGTTTGGAGTGTGGGTAACATTTTTTTGTTCCCGCACATATCTCTTGCCCTGCCTCAAATGGGTTTGAGGCATTTGAGGCAGGGCAAGAGGCACGTGTGCACTCATCTGGACACACCCCTTGTGTTCAGGGACAGCAACAACCTCTCCTGACTACCTAAAATTAACTGTGAAGCTAAACTCTTAAAACAGAATATGGAGGTTATAGCAAGGACTGGAGTCAGGTCCCTGTTACAGACCTGTGGTGCAAGCCCAGCTGTCGCAGGACTTACCAGAGTGGGTACAGGACAGTGGCATGTCTCCATTGCACTGGAAAGGAGGAGCCAGGGGAGAATTCCAGAGGCAGGCAGGCCCAGGCACATGGAATCCCATGCCCTAGGGAGCCTCCTCTGATTGGCCCAAAAGGTAGAGTGGGCCATTTAAAGGAGATGCTGGATGGGGCCTTGGTGTTTGATGTCTCCCCAGAGTCAAGGGGAACCAGCTGATCCAGGAGTTGTCTCATCCAGAGGAAGCAAGAAGACTCAGGCCACCGAATCAGTGAGAGTCACTAAGGCCCAGACAAACTCCAAATGCAGATCTGAACCACCAGTGCAAAAGATAAGTAAAGTGGATACTGGCGTTGTGTGGGTCACTCCGGCCACCTGTGAACTGGGGCAAGGAGGGAGACACTCCCTGGGAGAGCTAACAGAGACCATTAAGAGAAGGACACACCCTGATGGGAATGTTGGGGGTTAGAGCCAAGGCAAGGCAAAGGAGGCACAGGAGGGATTTGCCCAGTAAGTCCGAAGAACAGGGGAAGAGTGTAGGATTGAGTGGCGCAGCCTGAGGTATGATATATTACCTGAAGAAAGAGGGTTTACGTCAGGAAATTTAAGTAAATTTGAGTCCGTGATTAAGGAATAAATTGTGATTTACTTTATCAGTGCAAATGAGTTACAGCTGGGAAGAAGCAACACAGAGGAAATTGATTTGTGATTAGGAACAGCTGTGTCGCCTTTACATTAGCATCTCTGAGGGTGTTATATTTGAAAAGCCTGAAGTAAGTTGAAGGGAAAGTTGGGAGAATAAGAAATAAGTTGGTCCAAGGACTAGTTAAACGAGTTTTGGAAGGAATAAGAACCATTGAGCAGCAGACTACAAAATCTAGAGGAGTCCAGAGAGTGTACCCATATAGACATCCCCATTCTAGACCAATGGGGATTTTCCATTATAGGCCTCAAAAGAAAGGGGCAGGGTGTAGGGAAGGTGGAGCTTTGCAGAAGAACTGTGACCCTGCCAGATGGACCTTTGCCAAAGAGTCATCCAACCTCCTCAAAGAAGATCAAATCAGCAAGATGTGGTGGGCAAGCAAGAGAAATTGATGAATGTTGGTGAGATTCCAGCATGGTGAGAGGGTTGGAAGTTCAGGTCCCCTCATGAATCTAACTTCCATGTCTCTTTACAAAAGTGAGGTAGAAGGAATCATAGGCAGTTTGAGAGTAGCACACCATTTTTTGTCCTAGAGGCCCTAATCCTGTTTGAAGAACAAGTTCTTCAGAGAAACAGCTGAAGGAAGAGAGGCTCAAATGGGACTACATATCCCTGTAGCAACTATGAGCATTCTGGCGGTGTCAGGGTGCCCACAGTGTAAGCCCACCCATTGGTCTAATTTATGTAAGAATAAACCCTTTTTCAGATTCCCAAATCACTGGAGTACAATGCAGTTTGTTTGGGATTCCAAGGAGATCAGGGGCAGCACTGGGCCCCTTAATTGTGGGGAAGATTCTCGATCTGTTTGCCTCTCTCAACTTCTGAGAACATTTTCTGCAACAAAAAAGCAGAAAAAACAAACTTTTTCTGCAGACGCTCATGAAAATAAGGATTGTTTATTCTTTTTGCATGTCTGGTAAACTTCATAATCCACATGCTATGCTGTGCCTTTTATAAAACATAAGAAAGTCATTGCCATGCAGCCAGATTACATTCAATGTCAGAGTATTTTTTTTTCATAGATTAGTAGGGCTAGAAGGGACCTCAAAAGGTCACCTAGTCTAACCCCCTGCCTGAGGCAGGATAGGTCTTGTGTCCCATACAGGTATCAAACCTGTGACCTTGATATTATTAGTACCACACACTAACTAATTCCTACATGATTCTGTTGCTGAGGCATCAGAGCGTTATTTTTTCCCAATGTGGGTAATCTGTCTCTAAATTTCCTAACCACATTTTCAACCATCAGGTATTAACACCTCAGCAGGTGTTAATCAATGTTATTTTCCATAGAAATCAAGCCTTCCTCTTCCCATTTGTCCAAAATTCTAAATATTAGTAAAAATCTTAAAGCATTTTGAGATCTTTTTCCTTGTTGGCAATGGATATGAAACCATTTTTAGTTTCTTGATTCTTTTTTCCAATAACTAACATGTAAAAAAGACTGCACTTCTCTTCAGAGTTTATCAGGATTTACACTATCAAAGCAGATGTCACTGGTGCTGTGTATGTTGTCTATAGTTAGCTTCTCTGGAAAAGGAGAAGCCAGATAGCCATAAATCAGGAAAAGGTCAACTACACATTCCTTTTGAATATTAACTGTGTTTCTGTGTCAACTGGAGGATGTTGGACAAAACAGCTAGATTTTGGGTTGCCTCTTACACAAACAGTAACAAATCAGCCTTTTATTTTATTTTATTTTATTTTATTTTATTTTACTTTATGTTACAGCTGGTGCTGCTGTGGTGCAAGCTGTTGCTTCTCCTAGAGCAGTTGGACTTTTCTTCACAAGCCATTTTTAATAATTTGCCTCCTCCATATGAATAATGAGGCCCTGTGTAAAATATGGAGATTTCATTTCCAATACCATATGCATGGGGATTGTTACCGCATCAGGATCTAATCACCTGGGTCTCCAGAAATAATGTGTCACAAAGTACACTAATTTGATGAATGTTTACTAAAGCAAAACAGGTACCTTTGTCAAGGAAGTTAAACAAAATGGTCTCTTGTTCTTCCAACCTAGTGTAGTCTTTGTCACATAATATTGCAAAACACCTTTTAGAGAAAGGGAAAACTAATAATTCTGGGCAAGTTATGCCTTGAGCTCCAATAAAACTATCTTTTTGGGGGAGATAATGGCTGCTATATCCAAGCAGCTTTCTCCTCTGAAATACTTCAAAAGATGTTGACTGATGTCTTCCTTCTAACCTGGGACACTGGCTTTCCCAAACCTTTCATTTTTTTATGTGATGTTGGATCATCCCTGGTGAAGGCAGTCTTGTTTCTGTGACCACATTTAATATCATTGGCTTGGGAAATGAATTCCTTATGGGCGGGTAATTTTTGATTTAGCTAGAGAATAGATCTACGAAGCTCAACTCCCTTGGCACTAGGATTGATTTTCTTTTTCCATTTTCATTCTAGTTCCATCCAATGTTTGCTTCTTTATTCATTCTTGCACTGCATGCATAAAAATCATTTGATCTCCATGTTCCCTGGGAGCCTGGAATCTGATCAAAATATGAAGGAAGAAGCAAGCAAAAGCTAAAGCTTAACAAGAAGTTGTTAAAGAAGGAAAATGCTAGAGCCTCAACATGCTTCTTAGGTTACAAACAGATGTCACCCTTTTATGGTGGCACAAATAGTGAATGAACAGATGTCCCTGCCCCTTGTTGTTTTCCAATTGCCCAAAAATGTTTGCGTGACCAAACATAGTCACAGTTTGTAATGCCTTTTAGGGGAGGACGTCTGTTCACTTATTGGATGCCCTGGGAATTCCCCTGCGGGACAATGGCCCCAGCAATGTCTGTTTCTACTGATCAATCAGATCAGCTGTGCCGAGACACATCCCAGCACAGCTGATGCCTCAACAAAAATGATGTCTGTTTGTACCCTTAGAACCATAAGAATATTTTAAAGGATTGGAGAAGATAATATTCTTTCACAAGGTACAAATAGATATAGCACAGGTTATTATAGAGTACACCTACCCCTTGCACTTGTAATATATGTATAGGCCCAATTCCCATTAATTTGCATACAAATCTAGGAAAATGATAATCTAATGATACCATCAGAAGTGATAAACCTAGTATACATGGCTTCTGGCACTGACCTGGAATTATGAAATAACGTCTAGAAGAATTTTTAAAAATTGGACAGAGTATGAGTTCAAAATAAGTTTTATTGTGAAAGGACAATTCTTTTGAATATATTCAAAGAATATATAAAAAAGACATTTTGATCACTAGTAGCTCATATGCTTTCCAATAGCTTCATAGTCGCATTGCTAGAGGGCAGTTAAACTATGTTGTGTGTCTAATATTTATATCATATTCACCATCCTAGTATGAGATAGAAATGTATCATTTGTATTCACTAGAACAGAAGAGCTTTCCTTCTTCACTGAACTCTATGATTATGAGTGGCTGAGAAAAATTTCAACAAAATGTTCAGTGTAGCGAGATGCCAACCTGAACAGACTAAAGTTGCAGTGTTTTCAGCCTGGGGATACTACAGATAATATATAATTTCCTTCACACCAGTCCTTCCAAATCTCATAGTGCAGCACTAGATACTGTTTCAGTTTTTTTCAAATCTGTTATATACTTTATTTTTTCTGTACGAGACATAAAGCTATGTTGAGCTAAGATGTCTGGGGATACATTGAGAAAGATCAGTTGTTTTTCATTAAGTCCCTCTCCTTTGTACACTTTTAGCAGTGGATGATGTAATGGGTTTTGTTATTACATAATTTTTGAACAACTGCAAAGTATATGGGTGGTTTAGATCCCACTGAGCTTGCATGGGAAGTCAGTCACTTTGATATCTTTGAAAATGTTACCCCTATTAAAAAATTTAAACTAAAATACATTGGGTATACCTAATGTATAGCATAACCCCAGAGACTCTCTTGCATTCTTACTTTCATATTATCATTCCACATTCTTACTTTCATATTATCATTCCACACTATTGTAAAAGAAACAAAACACTATAAAATTGGAGGAGGAGGAGGAGGTTAAAGATAAATTTCTAGCTATTTGGATTTGTTTTTGTTTGTTAACCTTTTGCCAGATTCTATTGAAGAATGAAAAATGGAACAATAGAATGCAATTCTTTTATATGTAAAATGTGCTCTAGAAGTCTATCAAAACTAATAAATGCCCAGATATTATTGTTTTACAAAGTGTGGAGCAAACTTTTAATAGACTGGAGGCACACAGCTCATGCATTATTGATCAGGCAAACTGTAAACCTCAGTTCACTTTTCACACCAGGTACCCTGCAAAATGAAACACAACCCTTATATCATCACCTGACAAAAATATACAGTGATCTGTATCATCAAATGAACAATCATGACTTTATCTGCTTTAGCTGAGGATATTCCAGTTCTATAATAATGAGGATGGGGAATGTAGAAGATTTCGGCTCACTCTTAGGGTCCTAGTAAACATAAAAGCTGTTCTTACACAAAAGTTGTCTCTCCACAATAGCAGCTTATGCAAAAAACTTAAAGGAACTTCTCTTCCCTGGCTTGTAAATGAATTCACTGAACTTTGTATCATTGAGAGGCTAGGAATAGCTTTCCATTTGAAAATTGCTATGATTGTATAGTGTGAGGTTTATTTCTACTCTTACTTAATCTGAACCTTGGAGATCAGACATTTGCAAACAGCACCTAACCTTTTGAGGTTCACCCTTTCATTCTACTAACAGAGAAGCCATTTTAATTAAAATGGTAATTCTTTCAATTGCTGCAGACTTCATTTTGATTTAAACTGAATGCCATGCACACATTTTAAGGAAAAGAATGGCTTGTTTGATATCATTTGATTTGTATTGATCCCATCTATGAACTTTAATGAAAAATCTCAAATGAGAATCAGTACATCGTATATAAGCTAGAAATAATCATAATCAAGTAGGACTAACTTGTATTCCTCCTCTAAGGCAGTCTTGTAGCTTTCCAAACACCTGAAAGCAACCTATGGGAGGTCATTTTCTGTGTGTTTTGTGTACAGCATAAAACTAGAGACCCTGAAGGACGTCTCATGAAATCCTTGAAATATCCTATGTATTTTCTTGCATTTTAGAAAATCTTAAGACATTTTCAAATGAAATCTGTATTTAAAAAAAAGAGTTAAGTCACTTATACTATTTAATTGAAATTCTGTATTAGGATAGCCTAATTCTATATTGGGATATCCTGTATGTGGTTCTGTGAAAACTCTTACCAAGAATCAAATTCTTTGCTGCTCTGTTGTGCCACTTGAATTGCCAATCTAGCAAAGAACTTGGCCTCAAAGTCTCAGTGTTTGCATCTTCCTTCAAGCATACATATGAACACTTCAAAAAATTTGAAAACATAGATACAAAAGCTAGAGTCTCCAAATATCCAACTACCACAATACCATAAAACCAATGCACTATATTACCTTCCAGAGAAAGGATTAGTATCTTTTCTTGGCTCACATGCAATGTAAAAACAGCTATCTGTTAATGCTCCCTACCAGCTACATACTACAAAACCCTGTCTTCTGGTGTTGGCTCTGGATTTAGGATCCAGATGTCTTGTTCTGGGATGGGGGAGAACACTACCCTTAGAGCTACCATGACCTTTCCATTTGGTAATAGGCAAATTTATTGATACACAGCAATAACAGAAAAGAAACAATACAAACAATCAAGCAATTCTATACATCTACCAATTCTAGGGGTGTCATCAGAGTCAAGAAACATCTGGCCAAGATACAGCCTTCACTCCAAGACTCTCTCTAAGGTGTCAAATGTCAGCAGCCTGGAGCTGGGATGCCAAGGTCCACACCCCCCCCCCCCACATGGGGTGGATGAGACGGGCTAGTGGTGTCCATGGTGGCCTCAGGGACCCCTCCCAGGGGGCAGGGATGGGGACCCCTCTTACAGACTCCATCAGGGAGGAGGAGGACCTGGGCAGAGGACCCTTTATTACTTTCAAGTCTCTGCTTTTGTATTCTCCTTCCCTCCTGATGACTCTCCATCTGTGGCTATTGGTGATTGATATCTCTGTATTTGTCACACTATCCACGTCCTGTGTTATCAACCAAACTCCCATTTTCATAAACCTATTGTATGCCCACATCCTAATTTGAGGCTTTACCAGTAACCTTCTAATTAGGTCTGTTCTCCCAGAACTGGAAGAATCTGGCACATTGTGAGCTGGTACAACCTTATCTCATGCTATGGAACAGTGTGGTACATGCCCCCACTTTCCCAGGCTGTGTGTATATTCATTGGGCTTGTTGTGCTAGACAGCCTGTCTGCTTCAAAAACTGTGTGAAACTGTGTATGAGGCCTAAGCCTTTAGAAATCAGTTAACCCCTGCTGCCCATCCCAAAACATTGTAATGCATATATATATAGTCTAATATTATAAAATCTTTTGTTTGTCTGTCTGTCTGTAATGCTTTATTTGCACTCTGATTGGCTGTCTCACTAGCCAATCAGAGTGCTGCAAGAGCATTTGAACTGCAGGTAGCAGTGGCGCTGTGGTGGAGCACCACTATGATGGCAGGGAAAGAAGAGATGGGGGGGGGCTGAGGCCAGCTGTGCTGGTCTTGCCCCCCCACCCGCCCAGAGCCCTGCTCCATGAAGGAAGTGGCAGCAGAGCAAGGGGAGTTGGGAACAGGGTTGCACTTGTGGCAGTGGCATGAGGGGATGGGGAATGGGCCTATGCCCACTGCAGCATGGGGATGAGCAGGCCCAGACACAGCCATGATGGCAGGGATAGAGGGAAAAGAGGAGGGGGGCAAAACCAGCGCAGCTGGCCTCACCCCGCCGCCTTGCTCGTGGTGATGAAGTGGACAGAGTGGAGGATGAGGCCAGCAGCGTTGGCCTTACCCCTCACCCCCTGCTCCCTGGATGCGTTGGTGGCACGGGGTGCTGGGTGACAGTGCTTCGACTATGCCCCTCCTCCCTGTCATTCATGGGAAGGGGAGGCAGGTGGATGTGGGCTGGGCAGGCAGTGGGGGGAAGCAGGCCTGGCCCCAAAATTGTGGTGGGGGGCAGGGGGGTGCACTGGGCCTGAAATGGCAGCAGGCAGGGTGGGGGGAGCACACCGGGCCTGAGGCCTGGCCCCAAAACAGCATCAGGGAGGGGCAGGCTTGGCCTGGCCCAGCCCAGCCCCGCAATGGCAGTGGGGAGGGTGGTGGGGGAGGGCTCGGCCCTGCGGTAGAGGGGGGGGAAAGGTGGAGTGGAAGTGGGCCCAGCCCCGAAGGTGAGGGGAGTGGGGGGGAGGCAGACGTATACCTCTGTCCCTGCCCACACCCTCCCCACTTGTCATTCTTGATGGACAACTGGCTAGTGTATATATCTATATAGATAGATATATACACTACTTCCCAAAAAGCAAACATTTAATTAACATTTTCAAGCCATCACTGATACCTATTTCTCCAGTATTCTAGAATTTCCAAATTCGTCATCGCCCACCAGAGCACTAGTACTTTAACCCTTCTCAGTCATTAGATCCCCGCTCTTCCCTCTAAGCCTTGCAGCCTCTCTTACCCACTCAGCCAGTCAGGTTCTCAATTCTACCTCTCTTCTCTTGCAATTGTTCGGTATGAGGTGTGTATGAAATACAGCTTCTTCCTGCTTTCTCTAGTATTGCTAGCCTCACAAATCATGAGGTTTAAATAATAATAATATTTTGGTGAAATATTTGCCTTCGAGAGTTTTTGAGACCTTATGTTTCATTTTATGGTCATGTTTCCAATCTTGCAATCATTGCAAGTATGGGGGCTAGAAACTAGTTAAGAAATAGAAATGTGGGATTCCATATTATTAATTGATTACAAGGTAGCTTTGTAAGAAAACTACCAAATACTACAAGAGTTACAATATAAATACATGACTTAATAACATTATTCTTCATTCCATACTCTTCTGCAGTGAGATGGGTAGGACCATGTGAGGCAACCAGCCTGGAAATGAGACGGAATGGGGTCTGATACCGGCTACCCTCAGGCAGAAGGCAACACCTTATTTTCCATTACTGGCAAGAAAGATTGAGGAAGTTTATCTGACTTAATTATGTGTGCTCAGTAGTGCCTGAAAAAATTTGTTGGATGAATCATTTTTTTTTCCTTTAAAAATACAGTTGTGGGGCAATGGAACCTGTCCATGAATTTGGCGCGCACTTTCAACCATAATGCTTTCAACAAAATTTTCACCTCAAAATGTAACATGACTTTATTAATACTCAAACTAAGCAATGGCTGAAAACAACACATTTCATATTGGCCTGAGCAAAACATTTTGCTATGCCTAAAATGAAACTTTTTAGGTATTCAATTTAGCAAGAAGTCATTTTTGGCCATCCCCCTCAAAAAAAAATGTTTTAAAATTTTGGTTTATTCATGAAATTGAAAAAGCAATTATTCTTATTTTATTATCACATGCTATTTTAATACATAAAATAATACTACAAAATGGAGGGCATGCTCATGTATTTTTGGACTTCCATTTATGTAGCTCTCAGGGACATCTGTACCCAACTCTGTGCACTCTTATAAATTAAAAAGGTAGTATTCCATGCAAGCAGCTGAGATTTTACAATTATTTTTGAACTCCCATTATGATAGTTTAATATGAAAATCTATGGATGGGTTAGTCAATGGAGATAATTCAGGTATATATTTCACATGGACGTGTTGGCTTACTTAATGCTAGCAAAGCATTTTAAATATGTAACATTCTCAGTGGTATATATCCATTATTTTTATTGTCAGTTCACTTCCCACAGTACGCTTCCATGGCTAGAAATACGTGCATAGGTATTGGCTAGAAGTATAGCAGAGATAGGTCATAGTAAAGGAGTTCAGAAGTAGATGTTATCCAGTTCTAGCTCTCCAGCAACTATTGCTAGTTATTGACTTCCAAGGTTTTCTGGATGGACTGGTGCGCTTTACTATTCTGTATATAACACAGGTTTAGGTAAACAAATTAAAGCAACATTTTTTGCTGTGTGTTGAAGCACTTGTTTGTACTCAAGTACTTGAGAAGTGTTACCTCGTTTTATTTTTTTTTAAAACAGAGGCTTATCTGAATTACTATGTTTTTGGTCTGAGAGCTAAGGAAGCACAATATAACATTCTCGACATCCTTGCCTTTCTATGATATTTGAAATATGTGCAGTATATAAATAAAAGGAAAATGTTATCCCTGTTGTGCTCTCTTTGCTTTATTATTCCTCAGGAAATGATTTTATTGATTTGAGTTATGATGACACTGGGTCTGTTGTTAAATTCGGGTGTGCAGGGCCTACTCCAGATGTGAAGAAAAATGGCATGCATTTTAAAACATACAATTATCTCTTCCCAAGAATAACATAAAAAAATGGAGTGTGTTTGAAAGGTTAAGGGGTAAAGGTTGTAGACGTGTTGGTTTAAGGACACAGGCAGGCCAGGTTCTATGGGTAAATCCGATATCTTTTATTAAGCCAACTATTTGAGTTGATCTAATAAAAGATATCAGATTTACCCAAATAATTTTGTCTGCCTTTGAAAGGTTAAAATATTTGTTAGGTTATATGTCTTTTTAACTCATGTGTAAGCAATACTTGTATCTTTTTTCCTTAACCCTGTTATCTCTTTTAAAAGATTTTACATTTGCAAACGAATTGTTTCCTGTATAGATTTGTTTTTCAGTTGACAATCACATCACAATACACAAAATAATAATGCAAGCTTGTGAGCTTGTGAGCCATGGTCTTTCCAAAATGGTAGTTGGTCAATGAAACTACTCAATTATAGTGAGCAGGATTACTCCAACTGAGTCAGCTACAGTTTTTTTATATTATATTTTCAAAATACATGTTCATAACAAAAATAAGAGTAAGAAAGTATTATTGATCCAACTATTGCAATCATAGTTTTAAAACAGGATCAGTGTCGTCGCAGAGCACTGAGGTGCCCTGCTCCTAAAGAGGAGAAAACTGCTAGTGAAAGACTCCTAGCAGTGAATAAGGAGCCCAGCAGATGGTTGCCAGGGCAACTGGAGAGAGCAAGAGATTGCACCTGCCGGCGGTCAGCTGATTGAAAGGGGCAGGGCCTGGCTCCCTTATAAACCCTAGGGGCTGAGGCGAGAGGCAGTTCACTGCTGGCAGCCCAGGAAGAAGGAGCGCTCTGCCATGGAAGAGAGGAGAAGTCTAACTGAAGGAGCAGTGGCTGACACAGCTGCAGAATGGAGGTTTTACTGGTAGGCTGGAATGTTGTTATGGCCAAGCGGCTTCAGTTTAATTTATAGCGGAAGGGCTTGCACTTGTGTTGCTGTTTATCACCGGTGGTTTGGGTGAGGCTATTAGGGGTTGGAGGAGGCCTCATAGGGGACCCACAGCAGTGTGGGGACCCCAGTGCCAGTGAGGGTGCAGCATTTGGGGTGTGCAGACCCCAGGCCCAGAGAGGGGCAGTTGAGAAGCCCCAGAGAAGGGGGCATTGCTGAGAAGCCCCAGTGCGGGCGTGGTGAGCCCCGGAGAAAGGGTGGCATTACTGAGAGGGCGCAGAGAGAGACAGGGCTGCAGAGAGCCTGAGCGCCAGAGAGGAGATGTAGTCTTGGACTGAACAATGTCTATTCCAGCTGCGAGGCTTGGGGCGTGGTAAAAGGGTGGTAGGAGCCACACATAGCCCCTAAGGCTAGGGTGCCCCTGAAGCACCTATTTTGGAGCAGGACCCACGAGGCATCCAGAAAACCACGGGGTCCGAGTAACCAGCAAGGTATGACTGAGAGGACGTAAAAGGCCGTCTCCCAAATATATGGTGTTATCAAAGATGTGGCGGGTGAGAATTTGAGGGTTCCTTTGGGCCAACTTGGCATGGGAAGGGGACCTTGAGAAGATCACGGCCCTCCTACAGGACCCTGCCATGACAATTGTGTTGATATAACTATTTTTATTAATAGCTCTTTTTTTTTTAATTCAAGTAGATTCATTTTTCAAACTCGTTTTGCACCATTCTATAATCCATCTCCCAACATCTCATACAGAGGTGAACTTCCACTTTGGTTACAGTGGCTTACAATCATAACTACAAGAGATAAACCAATAGATAGATAGCTCTAGTTTTCCCATCATTTAACAACCTTAACGAAAAAGTACAACTATGGCTTATGAATGCAAGGAAATCTTCTATTATCTTCTATCCCTTTTTATATCATGATAGACTAGTGGGTTTATTGTAACCATCATGTTTTAAATCTTAACATTATAATAGTGCCTCAGTTTCCCCTGCTTGCTTTTACAGGGGAGAAAGAAAGAATGAGTTAGACCATGGTGAAAGTGCAGTTGCTGAACTATTTGACAGAAGGCACATCCATCTACAAGTATTTGCATATTGCTGTTGATACAGTGACAATGTGGGGATGGGAGGCATCACCCAGGAGGCTTCCAAGAAACCTGGGGAAGATAAGCATAACAATACATGGAGCATCCAAAGACAACAAGGTGGTGTCCTGAAATCAGAAGAGAGTCTAAACAGAGATGGGTAGAGAGTCGTTTTGGGGACCAAGGTTATATGAACTGGAGAGAACTGCTGAGTTTAACTTTGCAGAGTTCAGGGCTGTAGTGGGGACAGAAAGACTGCTTAACCATTTGTGGAATGACAGAGAAACTCTGGGCCTTTGTCTCAATAAATGTTTATCAAAGAGGAGCTTTGTTTTGCTGGTTAGAACTTTGGCTTACACTTTTTTCACCCTATCAAGAAACAAAGTCCCTTTCTCAGGAGGTGAACTGGAAGGAAGACTATGGAAAACCACGTAGGGCCAGAAACCAAAGCCTAAGGTCTCAGATTTGGAATGAGAGCTCCCCTTCCCACTCTGGGAGCTGGCACTGGTCAGGCTTCAGGGGGGCATTCAGACAGACCAGACAAATTTGAGAAGTTCCCAAGTAAATGCCCCCCTGGGGAAATCCATGATGTGTACCTTAAATCTAAAAACGGAGAAAAAATAGTCCATGATATTGCCACAGATTTCAAAAGGAGTAAGACAAGTCTAAAATTTCCTTTCTAAGATGGTACATATTGTCAAGAAAAATACAGATTTCTATTCATATTCTTTGGAGCATATAATAAAAATTTCTATCATAATTCCTTATAAAGATACATCTTATTCTTTTGATGGATACTTTTGGTTTCCAAGATTATTGTCTGTCTCACTTATCATTAAGAAAGGGGTAATTTGCTTTATCAGTACCATCTGATTATGGTCTTCACAGTGTTATTACCATGAACAAAAGGTAATCAACTTATGCTAAGCTGTCTAAATCAATATATGCATTTTTGTATAACATACATATGAGCCTTTGAGCTGTCCTCTCAACATATTAATATTTCCAGAGTTTTATCAGACTATTCCATCACATACTCTTACTAAAACACTGCTGGGAATGGAAATGTCTGTTGAGAACTTATCTTGCAGCTTTAATCATAACTATGGACAAGTTCAGTCTGCTCAGAGAAGAAATGGTGAAGGGCCCCTATCACAAGCCCAGTAAAAACTGATAAGTATTGCCCCATGCCTGCCAAGGATGAGCACACTCATGATCCAAAACCATAGCACACAGAAAGATTGCCTTGTTCTACCTTACTTTAAATCCTTAATAAATTCAGATGTTAATTTTCTAGCTCATTAATATTAGTCTTATTTTAGACACCCAACATTAATGTAAAACTGAAAATTTTAAACTAAACCACTTTGTTCATGTCAGAAGTATAACTAGTAAGTTTTATACCCTAGGCAAAACACCCTCCACCTTGGGTAGTGGGTGCTGAGTGCCAAAGGGCCAGGGGTGCAGGAAGGTGGCCAGTCTCACTTGCCCTGTTGACTCCAAGATCCCACCTGCTGCTGCTGTGGCTGCGTTGGTGTCTGCTCACCCTGGTGCAACACAGGCCTGGTGCTCCACTTGCCCACCCCAAGTCCATGCTACTGATTCACACACCAAACACTTGGGATGGTTTAGTCAGAGACGGTCCTGCTGAGCAGGGAGCTGAAATAGATGACCTCATAAGGTCACTTCCAGCCCTATTTTTCCTATGATCCTGACTTAGATCTGAACTTGGAATCAGGAAGATCAAAGCTAAGGCCCCCTCCTACACATGAAGATAAAGGTGTGATTGCATTTAATGCATGTTCCACACAATCATGCCTCCTGCCATGCCACACATTTATGGCAGGAAGCACAATTGAGGAATTGCACATTAGATCCAATCATGCCTTTTTGCTGGTGAAGGGGATTCTTTCCCTGCACTGGAAAGAATCAGGCTCCCATGGCTGGGAGCCCTATTTGCTGAAGAGGGTCCCAACCATGGAAGTCATGTGCAGCTGGGACTGAGAGCCCCTCAACTGATAGGGCTCACTGTCCCAGCTGTGCCTCACATAGAGCCCCACGTGGGCAGCGGGCTTCCCATACCACCAAGGCTTGGGGATCACAACAGCTGCAATCCCCAGGGCTCAGGGGTTTCACACTGGGTAAGGTGCACTGATGTGGCTGGGGGTTCTGTGGGCTAACAGGGCTCCCAGTCACAGGGGAAATTCTGTGACATGCAAATTAAAGCTCAGTAGTGTAGCAACTAGCTGTAAAGTCTGTACACATTTTTCAAGGTCTAATTTTATAGCTGGTTGGAGCTTTTTATCATGTGTACTTATACTTTGTATATGAAGCTGGACTTAAGCTACTTGTGCTATTAACCAGTTAGTTGTGCAACTACTCATTTTTTTTTTCCCCTTAGGAAAGGATACGATTCTGTATATACAAGGACTCGCCACTATTTTTTTTTTCTAAAGAACTGATATGATTCTGCATATAGAAGTACTTCCATGAACTATGTAGCTTAATACCAGAAAACTTGGTTCCATTTGGTGTAAGTAGTTTCAGATAGTATCCATAGTTATAGATTATTATGGAAAATAAACTGACTCTCAGCAGCTCCTGTTGTTCTTTCATTATTGGTTCTGTACTTTAATTTGTCTCAGTCTGTCAGACTTGTCTCTGTGATTTCCTGTTATTTTATTATGAGTGATAGTTTTCAGCTTTTATCCCATAAGAAGAATATGGAAGGAAGGGGGATAAGGAAACAATTAATGAGATTTAGTGCTATTACTAGATCTTCCTTAGTTAATTAGGTTGCTGATTTTTGAGTAGATTAATATGTAAAAAACAATTTTTCATCCATGAATGCTCATTTAATTTAGGAATTTAATTGGTTAAATTATAAATTGCTTGCTTAATATATGAAATAGAGTTGATATTAGCATGGAAATAATTTAATTTGTAAAGTTTTGGGGCAACTTCTGCTCTGATTTCCACCAATCCATATCTAAATCCATATTAACTTCAATGCCTTAAACAATATTGGAATGGTGGAATATTCTGGACAAGAATTTGAAGGTGTATGCTTAAAAATGTGATTCTTTTTACTTAAGTAGGAGAGGAGATTAACCTGTTATTGAATATTTGTCTACCTTCAGAAATCGGATGATAAGCATTCTGTATAACAGTGACGTCTAAAGGCAGTTGCATCTACAATGCAGTGATTGCAGTTTGTACAGACATATCAGAGGTAGCTTTAAACCAATCTCCTGTAGTATTGCTAGCAGTATAGCTACCTTAGCTAACACTTGTCCATGCTGCTCCTAAGTCTACCAGTTCGGATTCTATGTAGAATTGTACCAATAAGTTTTACTCTCTTATTAATTTCCCTATTCTAGGCACAGAGAGGGAAGAAAAAAGGAGTCCAGGAGGCTGTTTCTTTAGGTTGTTCTTAAATAGATCATATTAAGGAAACTAAAGCATGCTATCGCAATTCAAAGAAAAGGAAGAAGCATAACAAGATATGCCAAGCTAAACAGTGAACCTTCCAATGACTGCAACTTAAAAAGGTATCTTACAAAAAGTGGAAAGACGGTATATTGCTAAGAATGAGTATAAGAGTATAGTATGAGCATATAGGGACAAAATCCAGTAAGCAAACTGTGATATAGCTGGTGAGAGAAACAAAAGACAACACGCATTCTCTGTACATCTGTTATAAGTAAGAGAAAAACCAATACTGAATGGGAGGGAAGCTAATGAAGAGAAGTCTGAAATCTTTTTTACTTAAGCCCTCGCAAAAAGGTCAAGTATCTGATGACAAGCACAGTTAGCTACAGTGATAAAATGGTTGACAATCAGCCTAAAGTAGGAGAAAAGCAGATTACAGTTAATTTGGATAAGATGGATGTTTTCATATCATTAGGTCATGATGTGTTTCATCCTAGAGTACTCAAGGAATTGGCTGAAGCAATTGTAGAGCCATTAGCTATCATCTTTAAGAACTAATGGAGGTTAGGTTATATTAAAAAAAAGACTGGAAAAGGTTAAATATAGTGCTTATCTTTAAAAAAGGGAAGTGAGGAGTACCCTGGGAATTACAGACTGATCAGTCTTTGATACTCAGAGCATCCTGGGGCAAATAAGCAGAGACAACCCAAGCAGGGTGCTGGGCCTGGGGCAAATCAGCCTGTGCAGGGTCCTGCCCCCAAATGTGAGGAAGCCGGTGGCAGATTCGGCAGTGGGGGAAGGGTACTGAGTGGCCAGACATCAAGCCAGTGGCAGAATGGAATTGCCGCGCCACTCCACCCAGCTCCACAGGGCCCCACAAAGTACAAGGCCTGGGGCAGTTGCCCTGACTCACCTCCCCTGCTCCCCAGACAGCCCTGTGTATAAGTAAGAAATCAAGTTCTAAGCATATAGAGTATAATAAGGTGATGAGGAATAAATAATAAGAGTCAAGAAGTGTAAGTAATACTTAACCAAGCTGATTTCCTTCCATGTCATTGTGACAGGTTTTGTAGTTGGAGACGGAACAGTGGATATAATATACTTGGACTATGTGAAGGTTTTGATACTGCCTCTAATGACATTCAAATAAGTAGGTTAATAAAATACAATTTAAAGAAACTACTGTAAGGTGGATAACTGTACTCAAAGGGAGCTCCCCCTGGCTGCTGCAGGGGGGCAGAGCAGAGTGGGAGCACATCTGCTCCTAAATGCCTGTCTGTTTAGATGCCCGCCCAGGGTGGGTTTATTCCACAGTAAATTACTGCAGAGTAAACCCATCTAGCAGCATGTGCTCATATGACACACCCAAAGAATACTCAAAGAATAATCATCAGTGGCGCTATATTAAACTGTCAGGAGGAATCAAGTTGTGCTCCCCAGGAGTCCGTCCTAGGTCCACTACTGTCCAATATCTTCATTAATGTTCTCCAGGATGGAATACAGTATACATTTAGTTCATTTGTGGATGATACAAAGCTGGGTATAACAAACACTTCAAAAGACAGAACTAAAATTCAAAATGATCTTAAATTGGAAAAAATAGTCTGAAATAAATCAACTGAATTTAAAAGAGAGAAAATTCAATGTATTATGCTTAGGAAAGAGCAATGAATTGTACAAATACTGCAGGAAAAAAGTCTGTGCACTATAAAACATCTCAAACTGAATACAAGCCAAGGGTACTGACTCTTCCACTTTATTCAGTATTTCTCTCAAGTACTATGTCCAGTATTGGACATGGCCCTTTATTAAAGCTGTGGAAAAATTTGAAAGGGTCCTTGGGAGCGCAACAACAGTTAGAGGTCTTCAAAAATGGCATATGATGGTAGGTTGGAAGAGATTAATTATTTAATCTGTAAAAAAGAAGACAGAGGAAGGATTTGAAAACACATCTTCAAATACATAAAAGATTGTTGCAAAGAGGATGGTGATCAATTGTTCACTGTATCCTTAGGGGACAGAGTAAGAAACAGTGGGTTTAAATTTTTACAAAGCATATATTTAGTTAGGATAATAGAAATAATTTTCTATCTATAAAGATATTTAAAAACTGAACTCAGAGAAGCTGTGGGATATATGTCTTTGGGATTTTTCAAGTGCAGGTTAGACAAACATTTATCTGGGATGGCTTACACAGCAATGATCCTTCCGTGAGCATGGGTTAGCGTACATGTCTGTGATACTATGACTCCATCTGATTTGCTGGTTGAAAGCCATTAAAATCAGAGCATGAGGTTTTGCAGAGTCATTGGTAAAGATTATCAGCAAGGGCTCTGGTTTTCACTGATTTAAGAAAATCTCCAATTTTCAGTTAAACCCCCAGATCTACATTTTTCCAAGATTTAAATGAAACACCACTAATATATAGATACATTTTAGTCACAAAAAATGTGGATTCGGGGTCACTTTTATTAACCAAAAATTGGGGATTTTTTTTTTTTTTTTAATTAGAGAAACCCAGGTTCCCTGACTCAGAATGTTCATATACGACGTAATTCGGGCATCTGAAGCCCTGATATTATGATTTTGGAGTCTATCTATGAATAGCTTATGAATTCTGTTTGACTGTAGGGTTTGTATAACTATGTGGTAGGCCTGTGCGAAGTGGCTAGTATTTGCTTTGGATTCAGATTCAGCTGATTCGGGGACAGTGATTCAATTCTGTGATTCCCTTGGGTGCCTGACTCACTGCTCTTGCCAGTGGGGGCTGATCCCTGCTGCCCCCCATTGCATCATGCCATATGGGAGGCTCTGCACGAGTCCCTGAAGCCCTGAGGCTGCTGCAGGAGCAGTGAGTTGTGGGGCTTTTCTTGTTTTTATTTTCTTAAAGGGCCAGAGCTGCTCTAGGCAGGGCACCCATGGGGGGGCTGGGGGAGCAGGCAGGGGTCAGGGGGCTCATGGCAGAGCCCCCATGCAGCATGGGGAAGTAGAGGGCAGTGGGGATCACCCTCCT
This sequence comes from Alligator mississippiensis, assembly GCF_030867095.1. Lineage (NCBI taxonomy): Eukaryota > Metazoa > Chordata > Crocodylia > Alligatoridae > Alligator > Alligator mississippiensis. The sequence goes on from NC_081825.1 coordinate 64,392,253, forward strand.
GCCGACAGCACCCTGTGACCACCTTTTTTTTAAAGTACCAAGCTGGGGTAGGCAGGGCACCTGTGGGGGTGGGGCTGGGGGAGAAGGCAGGGGTTGGGGGGCTGGGGGAGCAGGGGGGGTTGGGAGGGCTGGCAGGGGTCAGGAAAGGAAGTGAGGTCATAAGTTAATAACAAGGGACCCAGAAGGGGACACAAAGCAGAGCACACTGGCCACTATAGATAGAGGAAGCCTGGGCAGTAAAAGAAAAAATGCTGTTTATGCCGGGGTATCTTTGCTTAATTGTTGGACCAAGTAAAGAAGGAAAGAAACTGGCTGCACAGGAATGGGAAAGACTGTGATTTTCAGGAAAAAAAACACTGCAGATAACAGGATCATGGTTTCCTTATAGGATTCCTTTGCATATTCAAGAGAGTTAATGGGACAGAATGGGTATGTATTACTTCATTTAAATTTGTATAGTTAATGTGCTACCTAAATTGGAAAGCAATTGTATTTAGGATCCTTGCATATCTATGTTATCTGTCAGCTTTTAAATGTCATATTTCCTTGAAGAGGAAGTGATAAAGCCAGAGTTGCAAAAAGGTTGGGGAAAATGTGTGCTGAAGATATGGAAGATCTGGAGATCATCACTGGTCCTAGAGGCTTACAGAAGGTGGGTTCTGTGGTCCATTTTTCTGAAAGGGTATGAAGAGACAGTCTGTGTTTTGAAAATGTCCCAGAGACACCAAAGGAAGAGAGACAATGCTAGATGTCATTTGAAGCATGAGGAGTTGAAGAGCACACCAGTGTAACTTTACTGTGAGCTAAATACTGAAGTCTGAAAAATTTCCAACTAGTGGGAACCCTACTAGATTGTGGTACCTTCTTTGCCACATCAACCTTACAATGATATCAGACCAATGGTAAATAATTCCTCTGGTGGCAACTAGTTGCGATGGAATACTAAGATCTGGGGGAAGAATCCTGTTCCTGAGGTTCCCATACAACTTTCTTAAACAACACTTGAATATTTGATTCTAATATAGACCAGTTCTATTTTAAAAAGGATATAATCTGAAATGAGGATGTGCAGTATCTTTTATCTTTTTTAAAGGGCTATGTTTTGTTGGCACTAGCCATTTTACTAGCACACACGAACATTGGCGGTGGCAGTGCAGGGTGGTAGATGGCAGTGGTGGTGGATGGCAGCCATGTGAGAGCATCCCCCACTTCTCCCACCCATGTTTGGCGAGCCTGGTGGTGCCTGTGTGGCCCACAGAGGGGAGCCACTGCCCTTGCCCCCCCTCCCCACCCCCAGCCCTGCCTCTGTTCCTGCTCTCAGTGGCATGGTGTGGTGGGTGGCAATGCTCCGTCCCGGCCTGGCTGCGAGTACCTGCTAGCAATTTTCCAAGTACTCTCAGGGGTACGCGTACCCCTGGTTGATGACCTCTGGTCTAGCGTCCGTAATCATCTCTATGAATCTGGACTGATGTTAGTCATTATTGCACCAGTGTAAGAAAAGTAGCACACAGACAAAGCAAATACCCAAACCAGTAAAAATTACAACAGAAAGAACCAGGGGTAAAGCTTCACTAGTATAAACTGCTGGTTAAGGTTTCATCTGTCCAGATCCATTCTGGGATTGCTGGGATACATAAAGTATTACTTTCTCCCCATTACCTGGTACAGCCATAACCACTTACTACATATAGCTACCATGGAATACCTGTCTCTGTCCATTCCTTATCCTTGTATAATTTACCAGGCTACAAATTACACTAGGGTATTTATTTGTCTGTTCCTGCTGAGCTTGCTACCTTTTTATATAAAATCCTTTTACTTTGTTCCCCAGACCATTCTGGTAATATGCAATACATTTATCCAGCTAAGACAATTTGTATATTTAGTCTTCAAGTAGTAAACCGATGAATCTGTATACCTTCTGTTTACCCTGTTGAAAAGAATTAAATCCCCATAAGGACAAATGCTGTACTTACTTTTTTTATGTTTGTTATTACAATCTGGGTATATTCCTGGTGATCAATGAGAACCTGGCAGAAGCAGCAGTATTAAGACTATGGAAACGATCACAGGATAAAAATCTAGCTAGCTCAAAATGTATAAAGCTATTTTGTTTACATATTGAAATACTGATTTGACAACAAATAAACTGGAATAGCAAAATAAGTCAGAAGCAACATTTTTAAAAATAAACAGACACTTAGAATGGAGATGACTGAGAGATTCCCTCATGAGATTTTGCAATAACATCACTGAAAACTGGTGTGAAAATATACACAGTAAAAACATGTGTACTGCATTGTATAATGCACCCCAAAAATTCTTTGCAGTGCAAAAATGATAAAATGCCTCCAATCGAAACTGCTGCAAATCGGAGTTGAGGTGTGTTAAATGTACAGCATTAACAAACATATTAATGCACCTCTTGTTTCAGAGAGCTATCTTTATAAGAGCTGTCTGGTAGTCAGACATCACCAAGGATTCAAATATGTTATACTAGATTTGAGTTCAGATGGCTTATCTGTCCTGCTGAGGATTTTTGTCATATACTGGAGGAAAATGTCATTGGTTGGGGTTGGCTGCACACTGTGCAATGTGTGGGAAGAAGTGCTGTCAACTGAGCAATGTGTTGAGTACACCTGGCAACAGTTTAGAGATAGCTTGGGAAGAAACCTATAAAGTGACAGCTTGTATTTTTTGCCTAATGTACCATACATATCAGTCTGTAAAAAGGACTGAATTCATTTTGGGTAGATTATTCAGTTTGCTCCACATTAGCCTTTTCATGTTACTTTTACTATTTCACATTTGCCAGACACGTTAATGTTGTTCACACAGTCGACAAGGTTTTAAAATCTTCTTTCATACTGTCTGATAAGCAAAAATGAAGTGGCCTTTCCAGAACTAATTTCTTGCGAATTTAAAACTTAGTGTAAAAAAAAAAAAAAAAGGTTATCTGCACTCTGTCTGGCTTTGTTCTTAGATGAACTACAGATATTCCCTCAATTCAAGTAGAAAAGAGAACAGGTGAAGGGACTTGAAAATAAAATGTGAAAAGGAGTCAATAAGTATGCCAAAAAGTTTAGTTTATGAATATGACTTTAAAGATATAGGAACAGTTAGGGCTGCCAGGCCTTTACGGTTAAGGCTGCCAGGCTCTGGAACGGGCTCCCAAGGGAGGTGGTACTCTCCCCTACCTTGTGGGTCTTCAGGTGGAGGTTGGATAGATATCTGGCTGGGGTATTATAATCCCAGGACTTGTTCCTGCCATGGGCATGAGATCGGACTTGATGATCTGTTCAGGTCCCTTCCGACACTAGAAACTATGAAACTATGAACCTATACAAATACAAGCTAGAGTGATGTTTCATATGGCAGAGGCATCTCTTGTAACAGATCTGGAGCAGGTGTATAATTAGAGTAAGCATACTTTGCTTCATAATTGTTAGGAAGGCCTTCTGCTAATCTGGTATAATGTTGAGAAATATTCAATACATTTAGAATCTCATGCTGAAATCCTAATTAAGTTGAATCACTTCTGAAGTCAGGAAATTTTTCATTGAGTAAGGACTTCTATAGTTGGCCTCTTTTGTTAAAGAAAGAGGTTTGGAGTTGGAGCATCAAAATATTGCAAATTAGCTGTTGATCTTGATTTTTTTTGGATGGCTGAATTACAGCCAGTTTGCTTTGGTTTTCAGGAGTTCTGAGCACTTGCTTTTTCAACTCGCATCCTCAGTGAAAGTAGGTTCTGAGCTACTTTGAAACCAGGTCTGAGGAGTCTCAAGCAGGACCTTGAGAAATTAAACATCAAGAAATATTTAAAGCTATCGAATACTTGACTTTTTGCCTTGCTTTTAACACTGGGAAAAAGAATAATTTCTTTTTTCTTTGATGTTCAAATGTAAGCAAGGGAATAAGTTGCAAGCAGCCGCCTGACAAGTGACTTGTCATTAACGTTGAACAGTTAGGAGAATGTGTTAGCTGACCAAAAATGTGAACTCTTGAAACAATTCTCTGAATTCACTAGTCTTACCTAATTAAAAGTGTTGGTAAAGCTCCAGGAAAATAAAACATAATAAGAATTTTAAAACAGCATATATCAATGCAGAGCAGACTAAGCAAAGGTTTTGATACCATTATTGCTGATTGACAGAGAAGGTTATATGAAAAACTTAGTGAATCAAAACCCACATAAGAAAAAATAATTGCTTATCCTGTGAGGTGCTCAGTGTACTGACCTTCTCTTTAATAATAGCAGATAGATTTAGGAGGGCTAGCAAGTTCAGGCATATGGATTTACTTGAGTATAAGAACAATTGTTAGGCCAAATTGGGACTAGAGAAAGATGCCTCTTAGCTATCCCTTGTTGTTTAACTAGACAGATGTTTAGCACAACCTGGGGCCTATCTTCTTTTCAAACATTCTCTTTTAGCTTGTAAAAAGGAATAGATTAAATCCCTGTGAATAGAAGGATAGGTAAACATATATAAGAAAAGCAAAGTTTAAATGAAAGAGGGACCTCTTTTTACCAATGCCTTTGTTGAGTGGAGAAGTTTAATATGGAAGCAATTCTCCAACTACAGATTTAGAGAAAACCATGATCTTTGTGCAATGTCTACCACAATTAAAATATCTTCTGCTGCAAAAAAGAGCATACATTTATTGGAAAAGGAAAGAGTCATCTGTTCTCTCCTCTTTTTTTCTTTTTTTGGAACAAAGTTGACAAAAAGCTAATATTATGTGCAATCTGATCATTGTCAGAGCTATATCGGCATCTGTTGCAGCAATGTGAATAAAAGAAGAGATGGAGCATAAAATGCTTAACTATTTACATGTCAGTTTAAAGAAGACACATTTCATACTATCTTACCTTTTCTGAATACTGATGTGGAGTCACAAACCTTTCATTAACTCACCCATCATGAGGGAATTCTGAAGTAAACTCTGAGTGTTGATTACTTCTGCCTGTACTACATTATGGATTTTATCTGAGGCATGTTTAAGAAGAGATTTAGAAAAAATATATACTGAGTATCTAAGACCACCTCTCTTTCTGTTAGACATCCTGTTCCAACACTCTGAAGAACACACATACATCCATGTACATTCTGTCTGTCTATGGAGAGATACTTACAAATACGTGGAGAAACCTATGGAGAAAGTGAATCATGATTGTCTTATCTTTTTATATTATAATCTGAGAAGAAAAACTGTCATAATCTCAGCTCCAAAGATGGTCCAAAAACCTGAGTAGGAGAAATAAGTTATTATATTTAAATGTACACATAGTGCAATGCTATCTATGATATATATATTCCAATAACTGTTAAATTCCTAAGATACCGTTACTTTACCTGACAGAGGTTAATCAGTCTTCTACCAGTCCCTTGGCAGACAGCTTTTTAACACCACTTTCTAGTACAGTGCTACCAGAGCACACATCAAAACACTCACTTCCACAGTCAGTGCTGTCCATGATTTCCAAGGCTTTTCATGCTGGCTCTATCACCCTATACAGCTGCTTTCCTTTTCCCTGATATACTGCCGTAATTTCATAACTTTTCTTCACAGATTTCTATCTCATTAAACAATTTATACAACATTCCTACTCCTCCCCTACACTATCTATAAGTTCCACAGTTCCTTATTTCTTTCTGATCTTCCAGCTTACTTGTTTTGGTGACGCTGATAAATCATTCTGACAAGTAGGATAGCCAGCAGCCTCTCCCAGTTTTGTGTGTGAGGGATGTGGCTGTAGAAGGAGGGTTCTCTTCTTAGGGTCTTGTCCCACGGGGCACTTTTTCACTTACAACACAGGAAGCGTTATTGTGCCATGTTAGGAGTTAGAACATGTTCTGAGCAGTTGCACAGGAATATTTCTTATAAACTTGGCCTGCTTTGAACAGGGCTGGAGCTAGCTGTGCCTTTTGCCACTGACCCCATGCACCAGACGCCCCAACTCTCATATCTACCTGTGAGGATGTGCAACTCTCATGCCCAGAGCCCACATCCCCCTCAGCACATGCCCAGCACTGCCCAACCCAGGAGCATCTGCCCCTGGCATTGCAAGGAAGCCAGGTCTTTGCCACTGGCAGTGAGCACTGTGAGACATGGGAAGCTGAGCCCAGGAAAAGATGCTGTTTACGCCGCTGGATCTGCACCTGCTGCTGGATCCACAGGGCAAGCGGAGTCTCTGGCACTGGCAGTCTTGAACTAGCTCTAGTGCAGTGCTGGGGTGGAACTGTCAATCAGCTGAATTTATATTATCTCCGTGAAGCAATCTAGTCATAGCTGAACATGTGTTACTTAATACAACCTGGATATCCCCCTGCAAAAAGCCATAGCTTTTGCTATGATACAAGAGTGTAGGCTGTAGCCGTGTTGGTCTAAGGACATAGGCAGACACCCAAAGAACCTTGTCTGGCTATGATACAATTGCATTTAGCACATTCTTTACTGCTTGAGTGCACAGACCCTCATAATTTGACTGCAGTTAATAATCCCCAGTGTAATGTGCAGTAAGGCCCTTTGGCAATTGGGAAGGAATAGATGAGTCTTAAAGATGGAATAAGGGGGCTTTCCTTCTCCTGGTGTCAGCTCTGCAGACTCTGGGGCTGCAAGCAAGTAGTTAACTAGCAAATAGGAGACAGGAAAGAAGCAGAAGATATTTCCATATAGGGTCAAAGCCCAGTATGCACAAAACTAGCCTGCAGATTGTAGCAAGGTTTAGTGAGATTGTTGGGATACCCATGAAATGGAAGTGGTTTTATTTGCATAAAATATGCATGTGTAGAATGGTTACCTTTCCTCCAGCCTCCTGCTGCAGAAATAATTTCAGTTTCATTTTCCATTTAATCGTAGTACATTAAATTTGCATCTTCAAGGTTATTTTTTGCATGTGGGAGAGAGAGACTCTTTAAATGAAAACCATTATTCTTTTTCATTGGGCTCAGGGGCTGGATCACTTATCAAAGAGCTTGTGGAAAAGCCAGGTTAGTAGTGGGTAGGACTGTGTTGTAGAAATGATCACACCTGCTCTTTTCTCCTTTGGAGAGTAGTTGTTGCCCCTGTGAATGTTCTCCCTTCTGCATTCACTTATCTCCCTATGGCATTTGACAGTTTTATTGTGCCAGTGGATTGTAGCTGTTGTGGAACGTCATGGTTTCAGCAGGAGAGGCAAGGGCTGTGCCAAAATCATAGAGGAATTTGAATATAAAAACAGTGAGCTTACAGTCCATACTGGGATGAGGAGAGGGAGAGTGCGGAGCTATAATGATCTGCTCCTAGAAACTGGTGTTGCTCAGAAGGAAAGCTGCCACATTTTCTACCAGTTAGAGCTTTTTTTCAGGGTGGGTGACTTGAATTCAATATACAACTAAGTTATCCAAGGTAAGAACATGCCCAGGTAAGAATATTGTATTCTGGTAGAATAAAGGGATGTAAAATGTCATGAAGTCTTCCCCATAAAAATACATGTTCCACAGCAATTGGGAAAACAGTTTATCCTCCACATCCCCTTCCTCAAAATTTACTGTCATAGAGAATAGGTGTCATGGACAAAGACACTTGAGGGTGTTTCTTGTCTCCCTGAAAAGTAGGTAAGGGCTGGGTGAAATGTTCTGGAGGGAGTGATAGGAGATGGCTCCCTGGGAGGAGGGTGGATTGGAAGTCCCTGGTGGAAAGAGCTAGCTGTGACTGCGGGGAGGTTGACCCCAGGATTTTTTCACTGAAATGTCATGAGGGCTAGATAGTAGTCCAAAAGGAGTGTAAGGATTTTGTCAGTTTTGTTTTATTATATTCGGTCATCAAAACATTTGATCACCTTGTAATCAGGGTGATGTAGCCATATAGGCAGCACAGGCATCCACCTAACAGAGGGAAATTGTAGGGGGATAAAAAAATGGTGCTATGGACAGGAAGGCAGTATGTGCATTCAGCTGGGCCTGGGCTTGGTGTAATGCAGCCACAGTAGCTGAGTGGGCTGTAGCACAAGAAGGTGCTGGACAGAGGCCCCGTGAAAAAGAAGAACAGGAATCTCTGCATCAATCTGGGAGATGGTGCCATGGCCCAGGCCACTCAGCACCTTATATGCCATGGTTCCCTGGGACTGGAGCAGGGGGCAGGGTGCTGTACTGCCACTGGCATATGGAGGATTCTGGACTGGCTCCTGGGGGACTCTGCTGCTGGTGCTGCTGACCTGAAGTCTGTGATGGCTAGGGTGCAGCTGTGCAAAGGCCATGCCCATCTTCCTGGGGCTCCAAGGATGTAGTGACTGAGTGCACATATCCTGCTTCTAGGCATGGGGGCAGCTGGAAGGGCCATGGGATATCTGGGCACTGCCCCTGCCCATGGCAGCCACCTGCAGCTTCAGCTCTCCAGTGCCCACCCTGATTATCTATGGGCACCTGTAGGTGCGAGAGCACCACTTGCCTGGCTCCAGCTTTCAGTATCCCCCTCCCCAGGAAATCCCGAGGAAGACTCAACTGTGGCTGCTATTAAAGGGTCTTCCTGACATCAGCTCCTCCAAGAACAAAAAGGGAGGGTAGCAAAATTTTATTTGCCCAGGGAAGCAAAAATCTTTGCACCAGTCCTGCATTTAATAAGCCCTGTTTTTCTGTTATTTAACTGAAGTGCCTGTGGTAAATTGTGATTTCTGGGGGCAAATTAATAAGCTGAGTGTACCCATTTGGTGGAGTCAAGGATCAGTAAACCTACAGAAGCCCAGGATGTATCTCTGGGAGAACCTCAAAACCCCAGGGTTTTGTCACAAAAGGGAAGGCCAGAAGCAAACTGCGGTTTAACTTGGACTCAAAACATCAATTCAGGTTAAGTCTCTACTTAATAGTTCTGACAAAGAGGAAAGGAAGGAGACCTAAATCTCCTGAAAGGGAAATGGAGGAAGCCACTCAATTGAGGCATTTGCTACCATCACAGACCAGTAGTAGCTCATGGTAATGGGAATTTCTGCATGGAAAATTGGAATTCCCAAATGCTGATCCCATGACTCTTCCATGAGCTTAATATCAGGATGAACTATTGTACCATTGGCACTAAATTAATTATTAGCATATTAAAAGACTGGATGATCTGGATGAATCTGATTAAAATATATAAAGCTTTAAAATAAATAATTTGTTAGCTCAGAATGTGGGCTCCAAAGCTCCCATTTTACTGATCACTGAAAAAAATGAGGTAAGGATTTGATTCTGGATCTGAATGTTGTAACTTGAGCATATTACTAATACAAAGGAGGTTTAAGATACTACATGTATAGAATGTTATATTCTTGCTGTCTGGAGATACTGAATATTTAATAAGATCATATTTCTGCTGGGTTCAAGCAGTGGGTTGAGGGACAGATTCTACTTCATTCTATGTGCTGTTGAAATCAGTGGAGAGTTTTAAGAGCTCATTGATAGCAGAATCCAGTGCTGCACATACTTATTAAACAACATTGTGAGAAGAATGATCTGTAGCTAAAGATTTTATGAAAATTACGTATATACCATCCTTGAGTTGCTGTATTGGGGTTACTCAGGGAAACACAATTGATTCTTCTGTGTTTTCCAGTCTCCTTGTCTACCATTTTTTTCTATAAAGTAATTTTATCATACAGCAAGATGCACAATACAAAATCATCATTTTCCTCAGTAATTCTCTCTCCCTGTCTCTCATTTCATCCTGACCATATGATCTTCTCGGGGGTTCAGTCTGAAAGTTCAGTTAACTACTGTTTTACTTAGAGGCAATATAAGGGAAGAAAGTGTCTAAGCCTTTTTTTAGGGACTTTTATTTTAAATTTTTACCTTTGAATTTTATGAATCTTAAGTTCTAGGTTTTTCAAATAAAGTGGATGATGGACTGAAAGTACATCTTCATGTTACCTAGATGGCACTGAAAAGGACTCCAGTGATTTACACGGAACAGGGAAAAGACACAAAACTAAATGGTGTTTCAAAGCTTCTAGCACGAACTTTAGTTAAAGCGCCCCACCACCATTTTGAAACACGGGATGCTGAATACGTGAGACACTGCGGCATTTTAATTGGAGTGACTCCTGAGAGCTGCTCTAATTAAAATGCCACCCCCTGATGCCCCCCCCCAAGCATGTGTATCAGCACCCTTTGTGTTTATGCCCTACTTCACCCCTCTATCTCTACTGTTGATTGTTGCTGATTCCACCTGGCAGCTGCTGCTTTTCCCCCATCACTACTGAGTGATCACTGCCCTCCCCCTCCAGGAATCTTGGGGAATACTCTTTTTGGGCATTCATCATGGAAACCCTGCAAAACCTAGTGAATTTGCATAATTCTGGCCTGAAATCAAGAAAAATATGGTGATTTTCAGATGAATTTTGCTTTGAGTTCTGGAAGGTTCACAAAGCAACACTGAAGCAGCTTGCACTGGAACCATCAGTTTTCGCTTGGCAAAACTGTTAACATAAGCTATGCACTGAGCTTACAGAGAGAATTTTCCTATATTAAAATTTCTAATTTAAATATACTCCAGCATTAGGCAGAATAATAGGTTTCTCATGTCAGTTACAGCAGTTGTAGGCAAGGGACTTGGTAAGCATTCCTTATGAAAACTACCCAGATTTGTATTACTTCAAAAAAACAAAAAACCTCAGATAGTAAGCAAGGGAAAAAAGTAGAGAGTGAGACAGATATATAGATGTTTTGATATAAAAAAATTGGTTGTGTATACACTGGTATCCAGATGTCCTGAATCTCCGTTTAGTTCAATGTTTTGATAAAAACCTGGAGTAGAAATGTGCTGCTCATTATATCAATCATTCATTGTTAGGTCTGGTAAGACTCATACCACATTTGAAAGCTTACGCAAACATGATTTCTATAGGAAGGTGCTACCTTGAAATCACTTTGTGACAGAATTGTTCTTAAAGTTATGCTATGAAGAGGTTATTTCAACCTGAGCTGAAGTACAATACTTGAAGGTAGTACTTGTAATTTTGGATAAGAGGACACACTTGTGTTGATATATTCCAGTTTTCAGTTTCTGTGTTTTGTAATGTAAAGACTCTCAACTTGTACAATATGCAGCCCACACAACACTTATCTGAACTATCTTATCAAACACACATTTTTCACTCAGGCAATGACACAAACCAGCAGAAGTTTTTAAAAGTGTATTAACCAAAGCCATTAAAAGTAATATGGGCCAGTATAAGACATTGTATCAATGAGTCAGTGGGACTAATATTTAATATATACATTGTATTTGCTTATGAAATTATTGGGCCTGTTACAACAAACTCAGTTTCATGAAGACTTGAAAAATATACCCTATGACCTCACAAATTTGACTGAAATGGTTCCCCTTGCTCTGGTAAAGAGAGACCCTGCCATTTAGTTCATATACAAATATCCATGGCTTATGGCTAAAACATTTTAAAATGTATTTTTCTGCAGTACTGTAAAAAAGAATAATCAGTATATAAAATATGCACTTAGCCACATCCTAAATTCATCACCAATATCACAGATGGATCTGCAGATTCAGGTTGTAAAACATATGGCATTAGTAAGGGAGAAATGACAGCCAAACTAAGAATCGTTGACAGAATAACTCTAGGAAAAGAAGAAAAAGTTGGGAGCTTTGAAAACTGTCTAGTATCCTTTAAAACCCACACTTTTTACTTCACCTTCTGTCATCTTAATATCCATAAGTACTGTTTTGTATAAGTTTTTCATGCCTTTGTACCTTTCAGAATTATTTGAGAAACATGGCCAGAAGCAACTGTCAGGATTAGTATGACTGAGCATAGAACATGATATTTCTTTCAAGTGGAAGAAAATGATTGATTTTGTTATACTATAAACTGACCGTAGATTACGTCTTCTTCTATTAAGGTTAAATTTCATTTTGCACTATTACTAATGTATAATTTCTGTATGGCCTAACTTGTCACCTTAATGTATGGCTTTGAGCTATTTCTGATTCTGAAAAAAAATCTTTCTGTGACTAGACTATACTTAGTCTTACCAGAAGCTGAATCTAGTAGCAACACAGAAATATTTGCTACTTCCTATATAGAGATATTATGTTTGGCATTTCTAGTTAGTAATACTGTTGTCTGTGAAATGTAGCTATCCAAGGCTACTTTGTTCTTTATGACTGGATCCTAGCCTTCTCATGTGATAGAGAAAAGACAGGATTTTATTGTACTTAGTAAAAAAGTGATCCTTTGTTGATGTTGCTACCATATTTACTCAAATAGAAGATAACACAATACTTTGATTGTAAATATGGAAAATGTATATATTTGTTATAATTTTCAAGGTATAGAATATAATTACTGGAGGTGTGCCTGGATTTTTTTTTTTTTGTCCCCCTTCCACAACTACAACAGGAAAAATGTATCCAGGACACCAGGTGGCCCCCTTGCCCCCTTGCAACAACTTCTTCTTGCAGCATCTTCCCACCCCCCCTACTATCAGACTCTGCTCTCCCTGAGCACATGGAAGTGAGGAGCAAATTTGAAATACTGATAGATGAATTGGCACATAGCTCAACAGTGCTCAGTATGTGCATGTACTTCAGATACCACCTTCCTCCCCCACACAAAGGAGTCATGTGCTAATTAGCATCTACTTATGACATGACTGGACCCGATTGTTCTTATCATGAAGCCTGGGATCCTTCAAAAATGCATATGTAGATGAGGAATAGAGGAAGCTGGTCTGGGTTCACCTCATGGAGGATGGAACCACACTAATCAGATGCAACAGGCTGAGAGAAGGGTTCTGGGTGAATTGTTTGGGATCCTGTTTGGTTATGTTTGCTTGACATTTAAGGCTGGTGAAGAAAGACATGATTGGAAATAGGAAAGAAAAGCACATCTCAGCTGTGGGAATGAAGAGGAAGCTGAAATGTATGCAGTGTAGGGGCTCACCATGACCTGAAAAAGAGTCAGTGCTGAGGGAGACTGAGTGCAATGGGTACTACAATGTATCTTACTTAGATGGACTGTGCTAACCTAACCATCTGGTAGGTTCCCATCAGTATGTTTGCTTATTATGGGCCATGTGTTTTATAGTCATACTCAGTGTTAGCTGCATTTTAATCAACTTAGTAGTTGGTTTCCAGTACTAAGCACATCACACATGTGCATGGCAAGAGGTGTGATTTCTGAGATTGTACATTAGATTCAGATGCACATTATTATCAGTGTAGGGGGAGCTTGATCTTGGGTTCCCCCTTCATCAGCAAGAATTAGGTTCCCACAGCTGGAAGCCCCCTTTGTTGATGGGGCTCCCAGTTGCAGAGATCATGCACAGCTGGAACCGATAATACCTCCACCCATGTGGTGCATTTGGGACAAAGAGCCCCCTTAGGTCTGGGGACTCTTAGGTGTGGGGACTCCAGGACTGACAGTCCCATCAGGTGTGAGATTCTCAGCCCCCACAGCTGTGGGGCAATGCTGCAGTCTCACAGCTGTGGCAGCTTGTGGAACACCTGATGGCTGGGAGATCACAGCAGCTATGGTCTCCCAGCGACTGCCTGGATCACCCCCACACCTCTCTGGCTGGAAGACTACATTGGCTGTGATCTCCCAACCCTGGGGGTATGTTGTGCTCCCCAGTGGCTGGGAGATTGCAGCAGGTGTGGTCTCCCAGCCTTACAACTGCCTACACATGCAAATTTAAAGCTGGATAGAAACCAGCTACAATGTTATTACACATTTTTTAGCAATAACTTTATAGCTGGTTGGAGCTTTTTAAGGTGCAATACTTTGCACATGTAGCCAGTTCAAATGTATTGTGCAATTAACAAGGTAATACCTCTCTTCTCCCCTCCCACAACTGCATTCAGTTTCTTTTTCATGAAGCAGCAAATACTTTATATTGCTCAAGAGCTTCCATTGGGGAGACAACTGATGAGCAACATTGACAGTACTGCACACACAACACTGGAACCAATGTTTAAGGACGTTATTCCTGGTACCCATAGTTACCATTAATGGGTACCATTTATAAAGTAGTCACACAACCAGCTGAGATACTTCAGTCACCCCTTCCTACTCTACAATTAAGGGAATACTGTGATATGTCAACATTCTGAGGTGGTAATATAGCCAGTGGTGACTATTGTAATCAGACTATACTATCAGAGGATTCACCCTTTATGTATACCTGGCTTCATATCTATCTGCAATTGTGATTGGTATATAAGTCATTGGACTGTTGTCAATGTAAGAGGTATAATCATAAAGAAAATATATTGCATTTTTAATATGGCAATTTAAAGCATTATCCATCATTCCTATTATACCTCTTAAACATATTGTAAAAGAGAAAAGAATTGGCATGGTTTTTCACAGAATAAGCAGTAGAATGAATGTACTACCTGAAAAGAAACAGATTTACGGTGATCATAACTTTCTTTTGAGATTTAGTTTAGTTTATTCTATGTAGCATGACCCTATCATGTACAAGTCACAAACTCTGGACTTCAGGATAAGTATTTATTTAAATGTTTGAAAAAACAATTAGACTTCTGAGGAAACTGTATAATCCTAAAACATGCATTTATTAATATATTCTATATTTGTATTTATAATATATATTAGACAATGCAAGCACCAGCAGTCAACTTCAGTTCATAAATTTTCTAAAGAGATAAGAAACAAATTAGGAGCCTCTCTTTGGAACCTTTTTGAGCCAGCACAGCAAACAAGGAGCAAAGTGGAAGACTAAATAATAATTCTAGACCTAGATCTGCCTTGATTTTTACTTCTAGACATACCAAAATCAGAAGATTTGAGATTCCCATTCCAATCAAGGAGAACTCCTGCTGTTGTAAGGTTTAGGACAAACTAGTGTATGCCATATAAGAAGAGATGATGATCCCTTAAGATTTATGCCCCTTATGATACCTGAAGTTGCAAGGCAGTGTCTTACAGGATATGGGCATTATTTAATTCAAATGTGAATATTTGCAATGATTTAGTCTGAAACTTTGAATCTTATCCTTATGCTAAATTAAGTTGTCTTTGAACTCTATCTCCTTTCCTTATGTGTGGTTAATATGGTAGAGGATAGCTGGCTGCATAAACATTATTTATAAGATATGTCTGTTAGCAGGTTTTCCTCGACAGTCTGTAAAACTGAATGTTCCACAAAGGACAAATAATCAGTTTGTACAGACCATCTAGTAGAGTTAATGCCAGAAGGAGAAAACATAATATAGCACTTTAGAACAAAACTGTGGATTCTTGAGGGCTTGATTATATGTTTAGTGACACTACAAAACTGCCTTTATTCATTACTGTAATGTTCCTGAACATGTGCCATTTGAGACCACTTTTTTCTGCTATAAGATTTCTGTGTGTCTGTGCAATTTGTTCTGTAAGTCGGCAGAAACAGCTGCCATTAAAACCAATATGGCTTTATTAACAGCTACTAAACTTAAAAAGATTACATTTAGAAGGTTAAAGTCAATGTCATTTTCTCAGCAATCAGTCATAAAATAATTTACCCAGCTGCAAACTAGAAACAGTTTGATGGTAGAATACAAGTTTGCATTAAAACGATTCCAAGAAAGATAGTTCATTATAAAAAATGGGAATATACTGCTAAATTTTAGATCAGACATCAATGATAGGTATCAGTTGCTGTAAAGTAGAACAGTTATTGCACAATGATTTCTGAGATCCTACCTGCTCTATGAATAGGGAAGCATAATCATGTCTCAGGGCTTGTCTGCATGCCTCAGGGCCCATGCTGAGCCCAGGAATGTCACTAAGAAGCATACTCTTCCAACTTGCTCCCTCTCTGCGCGTGTCACAAATCCATCTGCAGGGTGCCCCCAGAGCCCCGAGTTTCTCCCCACTGTCCTGCCACTTGCCCAAGGAACAGGCCATGGTGTGTCCTGAGATGACTCCTTATCCCTACAAGCTTCAGCTCCGTTGCTGTTGTACTGGACCTCACAGTTGTAGCAGAAAAATCTGTCAGCCCAAGGTGGCCTCTCCTTTTGGGTTGTGGAAAAAAATGTTATGTCCCTCTTTCCATAGAATGGGTAAGTCTGGAGTATCAGTCACCCAGAGATCACTCTCTGATCAGTAAGGAGACAAAAAACCCCAAACTGATTTATTATATAGAGAAAAGAATTACAAAAGAAAAATTGTCCATAGGTTTGAAGACTGAAAAACAACTACGATGTCTTGCCCTTATGTCTGGCTACACAGCATCCCCTGAGAGGCCTGCCAGTGTTTCCAGAGTTCAGCCTTCCTGCTTATTCTGCCAGCCTTATTCTGCTGGGGACCCTGAACTTCCAAAGTCTGAGATCCAAAGACAAGCTCTGGGATCCAAAGACATAGACTCTAAAATACCTCCAAACCACCCCCGCCTCCATCGACATTTATTCTAATTATTCACAAGTAACCAGAAACCTTCAGAAATTTTTCTCCCTGAGACACCTGACATTTTCTTTCCAGCATTGCTCTGGCCTGGTGGGTGTTTTGACTCAGATGCTTGTGCTATTGTGCAGTTGTTTTTTCCCATTGCAGTTAGACAATACCTTGGGTACCCACCCCAACAGTGACTCCTTCTGTCTGCCCTTGGGAGTGGCAGTTGTCCTTGTCCTAGTATCACAACAGCAAGAGATGCTGAGCAGTTTCACCTGCCCTCTTTTTCCTTTGGCTAGAGCAAATCCAAACTCATAGGGATAAACACAGACAACATAGCACAATCTATATAAATGATAAAAGCAACATAAATGGACACAGCATTTGGGCTTTCCAATGAGACCACACATGCAACAAAATAAGAAAATCGCATAACACTCCACAAACCATGGTGGGGCTTGTGACAACATGTGAAATCCCAGAAATGAGGCAATGTAATAACTTTAGAGTAGCTCTGACCATGTGCCAATACATACAAACAAAACAGATTCTAGGCACAGCACCAGGTATGTATTTATGCCCACTCTAAGGCAATACAATGTCTCATTTTATGTTGCGTATTTTGTGTCAAAATTCAGAGGCAAACTTCTAGGTTTGGAGTGTGCCTGCATACTTGGGTTGGCAGGGTGAGTGGGCCATGTTTGGCCTGTCTTTACTGACACCCGTAGTCTAGACAAGCAGTCCTGTAATCAAGGATGAATTGGCCCTCTGATGCTTAAAAATGATAACTTCTGAATATGTACAGAAGTCCAAGTATAAGCTAGGGAACTTTGTAGTCTTAAATGAAGGTCCCTGATAAGTTTTGTGGCCACAGAAGCAAGGCCATTTTATATTGATTTTTGGAATTTCTAAGCCTATTTTTTTCCTACTTTTTCCTACCACTCCACTTATTGGCCCAATATAGATATTGTCTTTAGATACAACCCCCTGTCCTCTTATACCAGACACAAAACTCTAATATATTACCTTTGGTTGCTACAGTTTTTATGTGACTAAATTATTGCAAAGCTTGCTGACACATTCTGATGCTCTTGCTCATGACTAAAGGGAGTGGAGTGGGGGCATTACTGAGTAAACAAAGAAGCACCAGGTGCACAGGAATCCCTGGATATTTTTTATATTTAATGGCACCATGAATAAGCTGGGGAAAAATATTTTCAATCTAAAAATTACAGTCCTACTTTTGTTAATAAGTGTAGTCAAAGTTCACTAATATAATTTGTGTCTATTTCAATTTGGTTATATATTTTTAGTGCTTATTTAGACATTTTTAATGAATTAGTCATGTCACTGATTGGGTACAAATCTAAGGTAGGCATTGGAAGTTCTCTTAACTTATAAGAATCAAGACTTTTCCTATGGATGAAAACTAGTTCAGTGCCTGGGGAAAACATAAAGCTATGAGAAATGCCTAGAAGCAGGTAAACTTAAAAATCTTTTATGAGGACTATGCCCCAAATAAGAAAGCTTAGATTAAGACACAATAGCAAAAAAATTGGACCTGTTTAGAGGGTTTAGGGAATTGTAGATGTAAGTGCAAAAAACTAATAATAGCAAAAAGAGCCAGGGAGAGCAGGTAATAAGCTCTGAATCTTTTCTTCCCTTCCCGTAGTTCAGTCCCTGCCCATATTACAGTCCCTTCCCTTCCTAAATCAATGCTAAAAGTGACACCTAACAGCTTAATGATTCCTCAAAGAAACCTATGAAGGTATTGCAATGATAGGAATGACTTTCCATAAAATGATTTCTAATGGATCTTGCAGTTGTAGCATCACATGAAAATCTATTTTACAAAATAGAGGGCAAAAGAGAAGATTTAATAATATCTGGTTCCCTTTTTTTTTTAAGCACATAGAAAGAAAAGAGCACAGACATTTAAGAAGAAAGTGATATGTACATAGGATGCTATAATTAGGTAGAAAGGTAGAGAGATGACGTAGATTATTTAATAGTGTTTTAAATAGGTATAGGTAGAGAGATGCGGTATTTATTTAATAAGTTTTAAAATAGTTATATTATGGATTAGATTGTAAATTACTTTGGTGGTATTGTACATATAATTTTGGAAAAGAAAGTTAAATCATATCATCTTTTGCTTCAATTGGCAGGATATTATGATTCTGCAAAAACCCTGTGAGCAGACAACTGCATATTACAACTGCTATAATATGCAAAAAAACTTTTACTCGCAGTATTGACAGTATAGAGACTTATTCCAAAGAACCAATCAGACCAATTTGCTTCTGTGTTTAGTTATCTTGTAAATTCATTTAGTGCTCATGAAAGATGCCAAACTAGCAGCCTGAGAAGCAGAGATATTTTTTTTAATCACAGAAAAGAGACAGCATAGGAAGTAGCGAGGCAGCCTTCCTCAAACTGGGCCATCAGTGCAACTCAACCCTGAGCTGGAGCAGTGATCTGTACTGAGTTAGAGGCTATTTGCTATGGCCTAAGTATGTGTTGGGGCCTCTGGAGTCCAATAAAATAGATTAAATAATAATAAGTAATAATGGTCTGAGTAGAAAGGGAAATTATTATGCTTCACTTTGAGTCCTAACTCTTTGAGCTTTGAACTGGACTTCTCCAATTGTCTTCAGGTTCTTCAGAAACTACCACCCACACAAATTCAAACCTAGGTCTGTTGGGTTTATACCACAAACTTTATGGAATTTACATATCTTCATCTGGCTGAGTTTTGTTTCTGTTCTTTCCCTTATTAAGACAAATCCAATATTTACATTAAATAGCTAATATCTAAATGTGATTTTCATAGTCTCTGTGATCTCTTGGCAATGACATTAGCTTCCCTTCCAGTGCTGCCTCTGTGACCATAAAATATAAAGTCATGGACTGACTGTATTTCAGGTTTTGTAATGTTTTCCTTAATGAGTAATGCCTGAAGTAGCCTCCACTGTAATTTAAAGTGATATAAGTATCAGATCCTGCCTAAAGACAGCAACATTCTCTCTGCTTCTCTTCCTGTTGGGACAATTTTTCCCTGTTCAATTTTCTCTCTGTATCTAGCTAGAAAGAAGCTACGAGCTGCTACGTGCAACCTTGCTCTCCTTACATTTTTGGTTGGCACAGTTCCACAGGTTGCTGGATGGACACCTGTGGTAGGATCATAGATCATAGGATTAGAGGAAATAGGGCTGAGTGTAAGCGAGCTCACCAGGTCATCTAATCCAGCCCCCTGTTCAAGGCAGGATCATCCCTCACTAAACTGCCCCAACCAAGTGTCTGTCTAATCTGCTTTTCAAAATTTCCAATCATGGAGATTCCACAATGTCTCTAGGTAGTCTTTTCCAATGCATGACCCCTCTAAGTCAGAAAGTTCCTCCTGCTGCAGCTTGAGGCCCTTGCACCTAGTCCTGTCCCCTACAGCCAGAGAGGAAAGTTTCATCTCCATCCTTTTTGTGGGTGTGTCTACACAAGATACTTTATTGAGCAGTAGACTAATTTACTGCACAGTAATGCATCACCTTTGTGTGTAAATGTGTGCACACATTTACTGTGCAGTAAATTAGTTTACTGTGCAGTTAGCTACTACTGTAAATACAGGTAATAAACTAACTGTGCAGTAGATACTGAACTGTAGTGCATGCACAGACACCAACCATGTCCCAGCAGGGACAGTTCCCAGACAGCCCTGGGATGCTAAGGGAAATCCTTGTGCAATCTGGAGCTTGCTGTGAGCTACCCCAGAAGTGGGACTCTTCCTTGCCAGCTCTGGCCTGGACAGGGAAGTCCTCACACAGCCTGGAGCCACCCCAGAAATGACAGTTCCTGCCCAGCCCCTGGCTGCAGGAGGATGCCTCAAGGGGCATGGGGTTTGTCCCTATGTGGAAGGGGGCTAGAGAGCTCTGCAGCAGCAACTGTTTCTCTGCTCCCTGCATATCAGGACCCTTCCTGATGTGAATGGGGCCAGGAGACAGCTGCCACTGCAGTTGGCAGAATGTCCCTCTCCCCATGCACTTCAGGACAAGCCCTGTGTTCCCTGTGAGCCCCTGGGCTGGCACCCAGGGAGAGCCTGCAGCTCCCTCTGCCTGCTGCAGGGGACCAGAGCGAGGTCAGAGCAACCCTGTACTAGACTGCACCTGCTGGGAGCAGATTTGCTCCCAACAGTGTGCATGTGTAGATGTGCTCCCCAGGAAGGCTTACTGTGCTGTGTTTTACTATGCAGTAAGCCTTTATGGCATTAATTGCACATGTATGCATGCCCAGTAAATGTCTTTCAGGTATTTGAAGACTGTTATCAATTCTCCCCTCAGTCTTCTCTTGTCTAGACAAAATGACCCTAGTTCTTTTAGCTGTTCCTCATAAGTCCTGCTTCCCAGGTCCCAAATCATTTTTGTTGCTCTCTGCTGGACTTTTTGTCCATATCCTGCAGAATTGACTGCTCTTGGAAGGTGGGAGCACTTTGATTTTTCTTCTTTGAACCTTATCCTATGGAAGAGTAGGTGGGATCCATGAAACTCCCCTTCTTTCAGGCTTATGTCAAAATAGGTGTCACACAAGCAGATGCACAGGACCTCAGTGTCCCTGTTCATTTTGGCTTAGTCTGTTATTGAATCCCTCCATCAGTAATATGAGAAATTGCTGGAGTTTAATGGAGAAACAAACTGAATAAAGAGGCTCAGTGGTACAACAACTAATGAAGAACTGTTATGTTAATAACCTTTGAAAGCATTGATTTGGAATGATGATGATGACGACCTTTCTGCAGCAGGAAGCCTTGAGCACCAAATTTTCTTTTCACACAATTATAAAAAATCATTGTGTCAGGATTTTCCAAGAACAGATAAACAAGTAATACCTTGATATTTAATTGGGGGGTTTTTACTAGCATTAAAAAAATCACACTCTATTATCTAGTTTAGCAGAACATCTAAAATTTATGGCATACCTTACTTTGTATAATGTTTTCCAAGGAAAAACAATTTCAGAGATGAAAATAACCTCATTTTGGAAATTATGCACTATTAGTATACTTAGAAAAAATGTTAAATTTATTTAAAGAATTGTATTGATTAGTTAAACTTAAATATTTCTTCAAACAATAGACCAATATCCTATACATTTTCCTGCACTATAAAATATGTGCAGTTTGTTAGCTTTCAGTACTTGTAAAACTATATTTTACCTTTACATCAACATCATAACCACTAGCATGACTCCAGATCACAATTACTATATATGTGAGAGAGAGACTTTTTTAAAGTTCTGATGCATATGAACACTGAAGCATAATATAGAACCTTTTCTGAAAGCAGATTTCTTTGCTTTTGTATTACAAAAGTCTAACTTTGTACAAAACTATTTATGTAATCCTGCAGGTTTAGGATTGTTTTAATAAAAAAGAAAAATGTCAAATAAAAGAGAAATCACTCTGAAGTAGCAGTGAAAACATCAGCCTGAGCAGGAAGGAGTTGGAAAACTGCCAATTTTGTGATATGAATATTCAATAGAAAACTTAAACTCATTGTTCTAGTAACAAAATTATAACTTCAAAAATCATTAAGACTCAAGAAAGCATTTGATCATTTTTAGTAAGCATAACAAATGAGCTGTCTTTCACTTGAACATTACAAATCTAATGCATGAAGGGTTAACAAATGTTCAATCGATGTTTTAAAATTGTTGTGTGCAGCTTGTTACAGATCATTTTAAACCCATCAAGAAATGGCTGTAGTGGGAAGCAAGCTGTTTACCTGTTGGAAACCTTAACAAGCAGTGAAAATTGATTAACCATTTATTAACATACTAATAAGCCTGTAATACCCTTATTAGAAAGTGTTTGACCATGATTTTTTTTCCATTTAATTTGGCTGGGATCCATTCAAGTTGAATTCCCAGGTTTAGTAACACAAGGCAAAACAATAGTACACACTTTAGCCATTGGCAAAAATTTCAGTGATTTTTCTAGGGCAGCATATCATCCTAAAGACTAAGCACCCAGATCTGGAAAATGTGGTGTCTAAGCTTGCTGGGGTAGGGAGCAAGCCTACTGACTAGACTAGAAAATAAGGTTTTTTTCCAAACAAGAGAATATAATCAAAATTCAAGAAATGCACTGTATAAAGTAATATCCTAGTTTCAAGACAAGCCTTTGAGTGAATTATTTTTGTAATTTTCCAATGAAAAAACAAAAATCTTTCCACAGTCCTGAAACTGCTCTTAACAGCAGTTTCTTTCCTAAAAAAATCATTCTCAAAATTTATGTGATAATTAGGTCACTGAGCATGCAGTGAATTGAAAAACAACATAAAATACAATAGGATAAATAACTTATAAACCTAGGAGCCAGGCATTTCATAGGTTTTTACTGAAGTATACTTTATTTTAAAGTAAGTTACACTTGAAAAAAATGTTGAAAACTGGTATAGCAAAGGCAACACCATTGTCCAATACCTAAACTTAGTTCTGATTGGAAGGAAACATCTTAAGAATAGAAGATTGTTCACTGCTTATAGTCATACACAAGCAATTCTTGTCAGGAAGATCTATGTTCTTATCAGGCCGATCAGAGTAGTCTGACTTCTCCCAAATTTATTAAAGTGAATACAAAAAAAATATCTCTCTCTCACTTGCTTCTTCCTGGGTTCTGTGTTGTTGCTGAGACTGCTAACAAGAATACAAACTTGAGTTGCTTTATTCTTCATTTCCAGGAGCCATAAAAAGTGTACTATATACAAGAATTGTTCAGACAAGTTATAGAGAACTGACACTTCAACTTAAAGCCTGCTCCTTATGACCTTGGTCACAAGGGTTTATTTAGGTGGTTAAACTTGCTCACATCAAAATGTTTGTAAAATCAAGCCCTAATGTGTTAATGCCACATAACGTTCCTCTCTTACTATAAACTTAATTATAAATGTCAAGTTTAATATCTATCTATATATAACCATAGACATTCTAAAATGTATCTATGTATGTATTTTAAATTAAATTTCTTGTTTTATTACATTATCAAGAAACTCTAGTAGAAGTGAAACACGTTTACTTCAAATCAGAAACCAAGCAAAAGAGAGAGAAAAAGTATACATACTGCCTTGGCATAGCATAAAGGTGTTGTTTATATGAGCTTGGGAAGGCCATACTATTCACCATACATGGGAGTAGATTGGGACCTGATGCTGAATTCTTTTGAGCTTCATTTCTGTGATTCTTTTTTAACGTGGCATTCAGTCATGCACACTAGAGTAATAAATATGAAGGGAGTATATTAACTAAATCCCCTAACAAAGCTAGACACCACAACGTAAGTAAACTAAGAAGTTTGCCAGAAAGTCATATTAAAGAATAAAATATTCAAGCAAGCAACTGAGCTTGGAGCAGCTGCCTGAAGAACTAAGGAGCTGCTGAGTTCATCACCCAAGCAACCAATTGTCAAAACATTCTCTTCACACAGTCATGTCTATTTTTTATACTCCATATAACCCATAAACTCAAAGGCATCATGATGTCCTTGAAAATAAACTTACAGTTTTAAAAACAGTTTTTGGGAATGGTTATATTAGATTAACTGTCTGCAGTGCAGGGTCTCGGTACAATTGGATCCTTTACTATAGCATTGTAGCCATGAAGATAAAAAGTTGAATTGTATCCTATTTAGGCCATTTTTCTAATTAAGTAGTTGCTGTTGGGAACTCATCTTTAATTAACCATATTGAATACCACATTAACCTTTTAACATGCTACTGTAAAGTGTAGATGGGATTTAGCCCAGTGGACTAAGCTGTCCTTAAGCACATATTTGACAAAAACTATCACATATGATGGTACTATAGGTGATATTTCTTCTTACTCCTGATTACTGAAATCTAATTATTCATGAATTGATGTGTGATTTCCTAATGAAGTTTAATGAAGCAATTACTTTGAGACATTCTTTAGTTCCTACTTGGAAACCCTCATATTCCATATCGCTAATGAATTCTATTTTATTTTTTTTGGTATTGCATTTTTAAAACTCAGATTGTTTCTGGTTGGTAAATCACACCATCCCTTACTTCATTATACTTTTAGTTATATATGATGTACAGTTATTTCAAATTACACAGCCATTCTGCTACACATCTGCAGGAATCCATGCATTTTCAGATGTAACCATTATCGGCTTTATAGTAAAGGCTGAGTTGTTTACTTTCATATAGCAAATCAAGCATGTTTAAAAAACAGCTGCACTTAAAGCGCCTATCATTTGCCAAAAGGAATCAGAACTTGTGGCAGATATGATATCTTTTATAAGACCAACTAGATATTTGCAAAAAAAAGAAAAAAAATCTTTATTTGCAAGCTCACCCTTCCTCAGGCATTGGAGAATGCAAAGATTGTAAAATTTCTCCCAGGTGGAAATGAAAATTCATATTTCATATATCAGTTGTCATTCATATATTATTCATATAAAAGATATCAAATTCACCCAAGGAACCTTGTCTGCCAGATCAGAAAAAACTTTTTTAGAGTAGTATCACTCATGTAAGAGGTGTAAAATTGTTATCATTTGATCAGTTGAAATTGATAAGAACAACACCAAGATGTGTGTGACTAATGTTGATATGTAAAGGGAACAATCTGATAAAAACAATTCTATTACAAAGGAACAATGAATAACATAAGACATGCTTTTCTTTTGAAAAATTATAAGTAAACTTGTGGAAAAGAGAAGCTTAGACTAACTGATAGTAAAGTGACTGATGGCAACAATGTAGCAATCTAAACAATGAATATCTAATCTAGGAATATAAACAGCACATGAATACAATGTACAATTTATTGAAAGTATGATAGAGGTATACTTACTTCAGAAACTTCTCTTTAGTATTGGAGTTTAATATTATGCCTTTCAGTGTTAATATAAGATTTCTTTTGTTTTCTAGGATTTTTTTTTTTGATGGCTCCTTTTACAGTTGTTGAGGAAATACCAAAAAAAGCAGAAGGTAGCAGGAAAAAGTAGTATAGATAAAAAACGAAACCCCTTTAAAAGTTTTGGTTTGTTTTCCTTCTCTCAGGCCCTTCTACATGTGCAGATAAAGCTGTGATGGGATCTAATGTGTGATCCACACAATTGCACCTCCTGCCATGCCACACATATATGGCAGGAAGCGTGATTGTGGGATCATGTATTAGGTCCCATCATGTCTTGTTGCTTGTGCAGGAGGAGCCCAATCTTGGGCCCTCAGCTGAGGGCCTCCCAGCTGTAGGCCCATATAACCCTGGGGCTAGGGGATTGTGGTTGCTGTGATCCCCAAGGCTCAGGGGTGTGTGAAAGCCCCAAGCCTGAGGGATCACAGAAGCCATGATCCCCTGGAGCCAGGCGTTTCAGGCTGGGCATGGTACACCCCTGTCTGGGAATCCTGTCAGCTGGTGGGGCTCCCAGCCACAAATTAAAGCTCAGTAGCAACCAGCTATGTAATTAGTATACATTTTCAAGGTCTAACTTTATAGTTGGGTGGAACTTTTTATCATGTGATAAGTACTTTGCATATGTAGCTGGTCTAAATGTAATTATGTAGTTAACCAATTAATTTTGTGGTACCTATAACATGTAGAGGAGGCCTCATTTTTATTATGCTCTCACTTTGCTGTCCACATTATTTCATTAACTATTCATTAACCATCAGCTCCCTTGGAAGAAATGGTAGGATTGCTCTTCAAAGAATGAAACGGATGTTAAAAATCTGCATAAGTGATATAACTGCTAACAGCCTCACCTAAACACTGACTTCAGTGCACTATCTTCTGTGACAGTATCAAATTCACAGAAAAAGAAGAGCTTTCAATACTGACTGTTTTCCATGTACATGCTGAGAAAAAGGAAAATGAAAGCTTCAGACACTATCTCTTTTGCTCAGTATTAGTGGACTGCTGTTAAGTAGACAAATGAATTTGGTTTTCCAGAATGAATCTATCTCCACTTTACAGTTCCTGTCTAGTTTTGGGTTTTGATTCTCAATTATTCTTCACTCTTAGTCATGTAATTTCACAGGAAGGTTCAAAAAGAGTGGATGTAAAATGCTGTTAAATCAGAATACCAGTTTACAACACCTTGGATGTGTTTACACATCACCCTACTCCTGGAGACAGGGGATCTCTTTAGAAGCCAGCCCCATGACCTGCTCCCTGGACATCTGCCTTTCTGGCCCAGAGCAGACTGCAGCATGCTGGCACAGCCTCTGCAACTCTGTTGCCAGAGACTGTGCCTACCGTGCAATGGCTGCTCTGCTTCCAGGCCCTGGGAGCGATGACCCATACCCTGGGCTCCTGCTTGCCAACCTGTTCACCGTGATTCACTGTTGTGCCGACTGCCATCTAGCCCAGGTCAGTCTGAGCCCTGCCTGTGCCCCTGTGTTGCATGGCCACGTGGCCAGGCCCACTGCCACTGCACTGCTGCTGTCTGGATCCCATGCTGCTGCTTGGACTGCCACAGGGATACTGGTGATGCCCACATGACCACCAGCGCCAGCCATGAGCTCCTTGGGCTTCAGCTTCACCACCTGTAGGCTCACCTGGCCAGCCAGGACTGGTGGCTGCACATTATCTAGCACATATCAGATGATGAGCAGTGGCTGGAGTCATTTTGCATGAGCTGGGGCATTCCA
Source organism: Alligator mississippiensis (assembly GCF_030867095.1). Lineage (NCBI taxonomy): Eukaryota > Metazoa > Chordata > Crocodylia > Alligatoridae > Alligator > Alligator mississippiensis. The sequence continues at coordinate 64,419,286 of NC_081825.1, forward strand.
GGAGCTCCTTGATCAGCTCTGCCTGCACCTGGAGTGGTAGACTACCACCATGTGGCTGCTGCTCCTCAGGGAGACCCAGCTGGCCATTGCCTTGCTGAAGCTGGCCACGCTTACCAGCCTGTGTTACATTGGCCACCTCTTCAGTGCAGGCAAGGCAACCACCAGGGAGGTTGTCCTGGATATATGCGGTGCCCTCCAGGATGTTCTTGGGCTCACTGTGCTCTGGGTCCATGACCTCCTGGCGGTGGTGGCAGGGTTCTGCATCCAGGGCTTCCCATAGTGCATCAGGGCCCTGGATGGGACCCACATTCCTGTCACCTGCCCACCCCATGGTGACCACCCCTAATACAGCCAGTGGGGCTTTCACTTTATTGTGCTGCAGGCCATTGTCAACCACCACAGTGCTATAACCAACATGAGTGCCATCTGGGCGGATAGTGCCCACAGTGCCTGTTTCTGCCACAACTCCACCTTGCAAGCCCGGTAGAGCACAGGCACTTCATGCCAGGTGTGCCAGACTTCCAGCTGGGTGAGATGGTGGTCCTGCCCCTCCTCATCAGGAATCCCACCTACCAGTTCAACCCCAGCTCATGCAGCCCTATACCAGCCAGCTTGACCTCCACCAGACTTGTCCAAGATGTATGACAGCGTAGAATCAGACTTCTGATTTTTAGTATCGTACATGTGATACTGGCCCTTGGTCACTTCTTATCATTTGCTTTTTGTGTATTTTGGACTCTTGTATTTATTCCAGCAGTTTTTCTTGCTAAACGATCTGCTAAACCTTTGCAAGTAGACTGAGCTATTTTGAAACACTCAATTCTCCTTCTGTGTCCATTCCCATTTTTTTCTTCTTTCATCACAGCTTCAGTGTAGGAATTTGCATGTTTTCCCTAACTTTACTTAGCTGAAAATATATAAAATGCAAGGTGGTATCCTAACTGATACTTACTGAAATTGTTTTTTAAATTGTATTTTAATTAATTTCCTTATTTGGATGATTTGTTCTCTACTTAGCCCTAAATATAGATGCTACTATTTTCCACAGGTCTCCATCATATGCCCTCAGTCTATTTGTTTCTTTTGCACATTATCTCTCATTGCAGACTTCTAATTTCTTTGATACCTCTTTAAATCAAATACACAGAAGAAACAGAAAAGATGAAGAATCATAATGTAACCCCATCAATATTAAGGGATGGGACAAGGTTGCAGGGTGTGGAGAATCTCTTTTTTGAAATGGGAGGACAATAAAGGACCCCTATCGTGCAGGACAAGGAGAAGTGGGAAAGCATCAACTGAATGGACAAGTAAATGGACCTATGGGTGGGAAGGAGGTTAAGTTAGGGACTCTTTCACATAGTGTGGAAGGTATATAAGTCCTACCCCTGTGCTGTGTGTCCTTTCTTCTCTCCAGACTCCTCAGAGTCTGAAGCTAAAGTGTTATGACTTGATTAAGGTCAGATTTGTAAATGGAAGTGTTGATCTGTGCAAAAATTTGGGGAAGGTTAAATCAGGGAAAAATGACGGGGCCTGAGGAGGCAAACTAACTTAGATTGGGAATGGTTTAGCACCCTGACTCAGCTATTTTTAGACCTCCCAATCCCTGAAGACAATTCTCCCGACAGATCCACCCATCCCCCTGCCACCCTGCAGTAAGCTGCATGATCATAGACTGGGATCACTGAATAGTTGCACATATTTTTGGAGACAAGCAAATATCTCTACTCAGAGTTTAAAAAATGGCTAAACCGTGGGAGTTGGGAAGGAGGGCTGGGTCATCCTAGATGATGACTTTGCATGAAGTAAAGCTTGGCATTTAAAATTTCACCTCCTGAGTAGTAGCCTCAAGCTACACATTTTGCACTTTGCAGTTGGCTGCCTTGTGGCCAGATCCAATTAAATTTCATTGTCAAAGTAACATATGGAGGCATTAAAGAGTTTTGGACCATCCCCTAAGCAATACAATCAGTTTTCCTTCCAGGGGGGACTGGATGGTACAGCTAGACATGAGAAATAGATGCCTAGATTCATAGATGGTAAGGGGCTGGAAGGGACCTCACAAAATCATCAGGTCCATCCCCCTTGCACTAGGCAGGAAAGACAACTGGGGTCAGGTGACCCCAGCAAGGTGACCACCTCTGGAGGAAATTTATTCCACATTCTAAACACTGCTGCTATCATGTCCTCTCTCAGCCTTCTCTTTTTTAGGTTGAAGATACCCAAGTCCCTCAGCCTTTCATCATATGGATTTTCCTTGTATGGCCTTTCAAGTCTTTGATCACACTAGTGGCTCTTCTCTGGACTCTCTCAAGCTTTTCCACACCCTTGTTGAAGTGCAGTGCCCAGAACTGGATGCAGTACAGCTGCCATATCACCAATGCTGAGTAATGCAGTAGAATCACTTCCTTGGTTTTGCTTGAGATATATCAGTTGATGCATGCCAGAAATAAATTTAAAGCACATGGGGCGCATCCACACATGCAAGCACATGCGCTTGCAGCAGCTCAAATACAAGCGGTGCAAATTTGAGCCAGGGCTTTTTGCTTCAGTACACGTGCTCAGACATGCACTTCAGTGTGGAGTGAGTGGTGCCACTTGGGGCAAAATAACCCTGCCTGGCTCCTCCTGGGTCTGCAGCCAAGGGGAGCTAGAGCCTGGGGCAAGCACCTGTGCTGTCCCCAGCAGTATAAAAAGCTGCCCTGTCCTGGCCCCAGCAGTATAAAAATCCACCCTGGCAAGTAGCTCAGGGCTACTAACTCTCAGGAGCTTCTGGGTCCCAACCACTTGGTACCTGGGGACACTACCCCTTGTGCCAGCTGGACTGCTGCGGCAGCCCTCGGAGTTCCCTGCACCCTCTATCCGTTGCAGCAGTCTGGCAGTGGGGGCTACTGCCTGGCTGTGGCCTGCTGCATACTTGCCAGATCTGGAGGAGGACTGCAGAGCCAGTAGAGGCATCTGCCCCTCTAGGCCAGCTGCCAGTGGACTGTGGTTGCAGGGCTGGCTTTTGTGCAGCACTGCTGCCATGTGTGCCCCTGCCTGGCCATCTGGGCAGCTATCACGTGGAAGATGTTCCAGGTGTGGTGGCCTGCTTTGAACTGTCAAAGTATGTTCTCCTGGCCCCATTTGTTCAGGATGTCACCCACAGCCAGATGGGTCCAAGGTGCCACCTCTGAGCAGGCAGGGTCCTGCCACTGGCCTCCCTAGCAGGAATTCTGGTGTTCCCAACTGGAAAACTGAAAATCCCCGATAAAAAAAAATCCCTAAGTCACTCTGTAAAATACCCCCAAATCCATGTTCCTCCACAAGTAAAATAAAAGACCACTATAAAGAAAGAGAGAGAGTGAGACAGAGACAGCGATTAGTTGGACAATGTTTTATTGATATATCTACAGTGTTAAAGCAAGCCTCTTACCATAATAATAAAGTGAACTCTAAATACATGTTTCATGAATACATGTTTTACTGCACTCCCACAGGGTGATGGCCCCCATACAAGGGGTTTGGCCCTCTCACAAGGGGTACAGCCCCCCAACAGGGGGTTCAACCCCCCCAACAGGAGGTTTGGCATTCTCACAAGGCCCTGACAGGGAGATTCATCCCCCACACAAGGGGTTTTGCCCCCCCAAAAGGGGGTTCAGCACTCTCACAAGGTGGCAGTTCTTCAAAATAGTTCATTTATGGGTAATTTGGGTACTGGAGTTAGGAACACCACCCAGTTTACCAAGTAATTCAGATCTCTGTGTAAGTGACCTGTCCTCTTTATTACTGGCTATTCCCCTCATATCGGTGTTATCTGCAGCCTTCATCAGTAATGATTTTATGTTTTAGTTCAGGTCATTGAAAAAACTGTTCATTTTTAGAGGGCAAAGAACCTTGTTGAAACCTACTAGAAATAGTCTCTCAATGGTATTGAGTGTGCCTGTCTTAATCCTTCACTTCAGCTCTGAACCTCTTTAGGTCAGTTTAGTAACAATAAGTTGACCTAACTTCTGTTATTAAAATATTGAAGTAATAGTGGAACAAAATAGTGTTTGATGAATCATGATTAAAATGATTAAAATATTAAACCATTTCAGAAAAGATTTTTAGCTATTTTATGTGCTTATTGAATAGTTCAGCATGTTGTTCTGTCATAGCAGAACATTTGATAATAAAATAATAACCCCAAGTGTTCTTTTCACATGAAAACAGGTAAATATAGCCCAAATATTCCTTATGATTGTCAAAACATTTTGTGATATTTTGCTTGCCTTCAGCTATATTCATCTCTTTGGGACTTTAGATAAGTTGTGATTACCATTCGATATAAAAACAATTTACATTTACGCTGTTGTTTAGTCAACAGAAACTATTTTCTACCAATACAAGGATAGAAACAGAACAGTCTTCTTAAGCAAAATGAACATTGAATTATTTGGTGAAAATTAGTGACACTTTCATTTTGTTTAGAAAATGAATGTAAAATAATTGATTGTGGAAAATGTTGGGAGTGAAAACTTCTATTTAAAGTAAAAACATACCATTTGAGTACCCTTTAAATTAAGGTGCTTGAATAATGATTAAAGCCAATGCTGTGCCAATATTTTAAAAGGGTAAACAGAATTACCTGGATAATTATAGGTATGTTAGCCTTAAAATCTCTCCTAGGCAAAAAGGGAAAAAACTGATATAGGACTCAGTTAATAAAAAGACAGAGAAAGGTAATACAATTAATGGCAGTTGGGATGGATTTATGGAAAATATAACTAACAAGATATCTTTTACTCCATGAGATTACAAGTTTAATTCCTAAAAATAATAGTATCTATGTAATGCCAAGTGTATTATTATTAGGTACTAGATTTTCATTTTTATATATCTTCCTTAGAAACTTAATTCCTAATTAAACTGAATACCAGGCAAACCAAGTATAAATTACTTTATACTAATGAAGCTGTATTCAGCTCATTTTCATTTTATTAACAAAAATGTTTTTTTAATTATGCTACTGTTTTTATACATGGGTAATATTTATACGCTTAAGACAGTCATATTCAAGTGGCATTATGGTGCAATTGAGGACTTTAAACAAACAACACACAAACTTTCACACCCAGATAGTTAATTTTAAGAGTGTTGATCCTCATAGTGACAGGTATTTTATACTATGACTGTGTAACTAATTGTCAAAGAAAATAAGAAAGGAAAGTCTCAATAAGCCATTAAAACTTAATTAAATATCATGTAGACAGTTGAGTAATCTTTTAATGATCTGAGCATATCATGGGTCTTTGAGCATTTTCTTACTCTTGTTGCTGGAGGCATGTATGGGAAACTGTGGAAAAAAAAGCCCTCCACATTCCTTTAAGGAGGATAATCATCTGTGAAAGGAACCAAAATACAAAAGTAATCCCCAACTACATAGGAGTATTTGGCATCCATAGATAGGAGTAGGAGTGAGGAGGGAGGCTGTGCTTCATAAAGGCTCTCCCAGGGGTGGCATGGAGGTAGTGTAGACATAACCTTAGGCTCCTATCTCACTTACATGCTTAACTTTTTTACTCCACATCTTCTTTAAATAGTCCACAAGAGAGAATTTTTTGAGATTACAAAAGAATTGGATTAGTTCACATTCTTACAGAAGTCAAGTAGTGTTTACATGGATTTTGGATCCAGCTTATCATATTTCCAAGGAAATACAAAAAGGCAAAGCCACTTTGACAGCACAAATGAAAGTGAAATAAAAAGTTGTTTTTTTTTCCCTTTTTGCCATCCTACTCCAGAGTAAACAACAGAATAAACTACAGGAAGGAACAAGGCAATGGCATTTTTACATTCATATTTTCTGTTGTCAAAAACTCAAACTACATTCTGATTTACCTAGATGCTAGACTCTCCTGCAGCATTCAGAAACTAGAATCCAGAAAAAAACTAATCTCTTTGGCAGTAATAAGTAAATGAAAATCTATGAATATCTTAAAGTCCTTTCAAAGGACATTCCAGGTAGGGTCTATTGGCTAAATACTAATTAATTAATTCTCAGTTACTGTGCATATTTTTCTGTATGCGCTGTTCACATTTATCATCCTAAATCAGATTACAAACTCCACCATCACCACAACAGCATAGCTCACAACCAAGCCATCATAGTCATGGATCCTATACATGACAATCACTAAATATAAATACTTCAATGCAATAGAAACTTCGTTGCATTGAACTTCCTCCTTCGTTGGAGGAACCAAAACCCATTATCCTCCAAAATGAACTCTCAGAAAAATTTCAAAGGACAGAAACACCATCAGCTGTAAGAGTATACTTTTCACAAAACAGTTGCTATATGTCTGACTCCATAGTCCTTGTCCTCAAAGGAAATCTATGCAATACCTTCAGAAGGCAGGCCTGGGAACAAAAAATCCTAATTTCATTGGACACCAAGAACTATGGACTTAACAGACACCAATAGTTTTATAGCTCATTGTAACTCACATACATTCAAGCATGACTAAATTTAACATGCATTAAGCTAATGCGCATTAAGCAATTTTTGGCAGGTGTCTACTAAGGTTGTCTAAAGTTAAGCACAAGTCCCTGTAGCCCTGCCATGCGCCCCTGCGGCCACCAGGGGGAGCTCCAGCCTCTAACCATATGGCTGCCAGCACTTGGCAGCCATATTGAAGCCAGAGCCAGCTGCCAGCACCTGGCAGCCTTCTGGGAAGCTCTGATCCCTGGCCAGCCCTTTCCCTGTCCAGGCACTTCATTTCCAGTGCAGGAGCAGCTGATCCCTCCTTGTCCACCCTGGCTCCCCACACCAGGGCTGCCCCTGTCCCTGCCAGTGATGCCCAGTGACCTGCTGCTCTGGCCCAACCCCTGCCAGTGATGACCAGCACCCCATGCTCCTACTGGCCATGGTCCTGGCTCTGCTGGCCCCAGCAGCCCCAACCCCATCCACCAGCAGGGGCCAGAGCATTGGCTGTAGGAGTGCTGTGGTCTGACACCCTCCTCGTGCACTCCTCGCTCCAGCTTGTCTGACCCACTGCTCACATACCCTCTACCTCCTGCCCACCCCTAGCACTTCTCTCAGGACATGTACATGGATGAAACAAAAAAATGTTATTATCCTCACAACATAGGCTCCCATCCCTCTACCCTCCTCCCTCAACAAACAATACCCCTTCCCCACTCAACCAACAGAGCCCCTCCACCACCCTCCAACAACAAAAAATAATCCAGTTAAAAGTGGGAAACTATATACAAGAGGAAAACTATATACAAAGGGAAAACTATTTACAATGTTTTGGGTCTTCAAGCCCAGAGTTGGGTTGGGGGGGGGAAGGGGAGCCTAGAGGACAGGGCCCTGGGGCAAATGCCAGCACCCCAACCCCTGGATGTTCCCTGGAGCTGGGCTCAGGCTGGCCCCCTAGTGGCAGGGCAGACCCCGCACTAAAGTTAGTTCCAGGGTGCGTCTACACATGCATTAATGCACGTTAACTAATCACTCCTAAACTAATCACATTTGCAGGTATCAAATTTAGACATGATTAGCCTAAGTTAATGCACATTAAGGATGTGCATGTGTAGACACATGCCAGTAATGCACGTTAGTTTAACTAATGCACATTAATTTCTCTTGTGTAGACACACTCTTAGAGCTGTATTTTTGGTCCACTAATGTCTAACAGGAGTATGACAGTCAGCTTGGGATGAGTCCCAGAACTGATAAGGTTGTTTGGAGTGAAGGTAGCTACAGTACAGAAATAACAGATATTAATAATTTTGTATAATTATGGCAAACCAACATTGACAACATTGACTAGGTTGATTTAATTATCTTTTTGTGTCTGAGAAGTTTTCATATGAGTTAGCTATCTTTAAAAAAATCTTTGACCACTTGTTTAGAGCTTTAGTACAATATTAATACTATTCCTAGGTGCCATACAACATGAATATGATTCCTAGGTGCCAGCAATCAACTTTTTAAAAAGTCTTTCTCGATATTTGGTCACTGAGAATGACATCAATATAGTTTTCAGGGATCATAATGGTCACTGAAGTCATTGCAGCTTATCTCATTGCGAGTTTTAATATTTATTTAATGGATAGTAATATATGACAATGGTTCATACTTCTTGTTTTGACTGATCCACAAACAGAAACTAAGTGTCTTTTCAACAAATTGTATATATTTTATGTATACCTTTTACCTATAAAGCTTCGTCTACATATTCCTTTACAGGAATGCTATTACTCAGACTCTGCTTTGTTTCAAACTACCACCATATATTTTGGTTAGTGATGTATAATTTTATGCTTGAAATGCCACCTATCAGAAATTGCTGCATCAACATCTTGTTCTCTGTTCATAACGTAATTATAATTTTCACAGATAATGAACCTCATTACAGTGTTTTCTAATTTTTGGTTATGAAAAAGTTTGGCTAGCTCACAGGAGTTTCTTTTTAAATTGAAGCAGAAATAGAAAAAGAGAGAAAAGTGGGCATTTTCAGACTGCTTGAACCTTTCTCAGAGCACAGTGGAGCTAACATTTTAAACATAGATTCATGGAACTGTCCTGTCTTACGGATGAAACTGACTTTTGGTAATTGGTTCAAAAAAGTGTTGTTTGTTTAAATTAATGACCAAAACAAATCTTGAGTTTGAAAAATTCAGTTTAAACAGGCATGTAGAAGTTCAGATTATTAACCAAATAGCAAATGTTTTGAGACAGTCACAGGAATCTAATGATTCCTACAGGAAATCTAATCTAGTGTCTAGGCAGGACAATATTCTGTGTGTGACAGCGGCTTATAACTGATACTCCAGAAGGAGGTTCAAAAATGACATAGTGGATAATTATGGTATAACCTTATACAGTGTTTTTTCTAACCTGTATTAACTGTCTTATGCCATGTAGCAAGGTTTATTTTTTTATTTTATTTTTTATAAAATGTGAATATGGATATTCCTGTTTCTTTGTTTAAATTCATGATTTATATTAAACTCCTATTTATACATAATTAAAGAGGGTAAATAAATTATTATTATATGTTATAAGCATGCTATTATAGTACATGCTATGGGTGATTGTAAGCCTTTCAGGAAATATGCTATACAATAGACCTATTTCAGTCTCATGGCACCCCTCACCCTTATTGGGCTCAAGACACCTCACCATATCTTTTGTGATTTGAGCAGTACCCCATTTGAAAACTATTTTATTTATTACAGTGCTTACCTCCTTGCAGAGAGGCCAGGCAGTAGTGGCAAGAAAGTAATCAAGAAGAGAGAGGGTGAGCCAGTCCTTCTTTCCTTATCTCCTCACATTTCCTGTGGCATTCTTCAAAGAGTACCCCATTACCCTGGTTAAAAATCACTGGAATAAATGGAAGTAAATGGAAGTAAACCATAATATGAAGCAATATATCTAAACACTGAATTTAGAACAATTTATCTATTTTGATTCATCATATTAATTGATTATTTGGAAACTCTTTATAAGCTCATTAAAATGAAGTCTTAGTATATGGCCTTTTCTTAGAGTATAAACACAGTGGTATGTTGAAATAACTTCTCTGATGAATCTAGAGATTTCAATTTTCCTTATTCTGCTTTGATCTAAGCATTTTTAACCAGCTTTCTCATTAAACAAACCAACAATCCCCCCACCCCCAAACATCCTTTTTGCAATAAAGTGTCTTAACAGCTGAACTGTGATCCCTTCCATAAGAGCCTTGAACTTGGTGTAGTCCCTGGGCACATCTACATGTGCAATTAGCACACCTAAATAAACTTTGGCACAGTTTGCACTGCACACACTATTTGCACATGTGCCCAAGACAACAGGATGTTGAGCTGGGGTGGAATAGCCCCAACTGGCAGGGGCCTCAGTGGTCAACCTGGTAGCCTGGAGCTGCTCTGACCCAGCTCAACATGCTGCAGAGGGGCTGGCTGGGGCACAAGGGTGCTGCAGTGAGGTTCTAGGCAGCAGGTAGCCCCTGCACTGAAGCACCCTTGTGCCCCAGCCAGGCCCTGTCAGTGTCTACACATGCATTGTGGTGAAGTAAATAACTTCACAAAAAGATAGTACTTGTGCCTGGCAGTACTATCCTATGGTGGAGTTAATTAGTTTACTCTGTCCTAATTACACCACATGTGTAGACACTGACATTTAACTGCAGAGCTAATTAGGCATCTGCAGTAAATGTATCATGTAGATGCGCCCTGTTACTTAATGATTTAAGAATTAAAACCAACAACATGCACACATTACTTAGGACAAGACCCTGATCTTTAAAGGTATATGGGATATAATCCAAAATACCTACCTGAGTTTTTAATTGCTTGTTTGCTTCTTTGGGAAGCTTGCTCAGACATCCACTAGATTATTGCCTACTAAATATAGCAGTTGTTTATTTATTTCAGATTGCATATTAAGCCTTTCCATTTATTGTTTCAGAATTCACTTTGAATTGTGGTTTGTCTTGAGTTATGGTATAAAATTGTATTATGATTATACATTAGAAGTTTATACCAAATTATGTTTTCCTGGATTCGACTAATAGTGCTTTTAGTTCTATAACTTGTCTCTGACAGTAGCTGGTGCCAGATGTTTCAGAGGATAACATGAGCTATCTGTAATTGGCATTCCAGGTCATAATCGTAGAATCCAAGGAAAGTAGGGCTGGAAGGAACCTCATAAGGTCATCTTGTCCAGCTCCCATCTTAAGGCAGGACCATCCCTGACTAATGCATCCCTGCCAAGTGCCTGTCTAACCTGCTTTTGAAAGTTTCCAGGGATAGAGATTCCATAACTTCTCTGGATAGCTTGTTCCAATGCCTGACCATCCTTCATAGTCATAAAATTAATCTGTCCCCTTACATGGGCTCCATCTTGATTTCTTTTTGTTAGAGACTGTTTTAAGCCCAGCAACTCAAGGTTTACTATCCCTTTTGAAATATTAATTGCCATTAATTTGTATAGCTCAGGCACTTTTGATAAGCATACAAATATTAAATCCTTTACTGAGTCTCCGTAAGTTGTCTGTGAGACTGCAAATGGTGGGGCGAGCTGGGCTGCTCATGTGTTGGGACAGGGGGCCACCAATATGGCACATGGCTGCATAGCATGTGGCCCCCAGATCTGTGGCCTGTACAGCATGTGGCCCCCAGCCACTGAGAAGCTGGGCAGTCCTAGCGCACAGTCTCAGAAGTTAAGGGGGACAGGGGAGAATTTCTATAGAAGTTACTACTTTCTTTCTGAGAGCTCAGAATATTTTTTTAGAGATCTTAATTGTTCAGCCACAGTGAACAAGAAAAGCATGGGTGACTGGTGCCTCCTGAGACTGGGGGGCACAGTTTGTGGGTAGCAGCATTGGCAGTGGGATGGCGAGCGGCGACTGCCTGTATAAGCCAGAGGCAGCAGTGGTGGTGTGGGGGGGTGGCGAGCAGTGACCACCCACAAAAGCTGATGGTGGCAGCAGGGTGGCAAGCAGCAACTGCCCACAGAAGCCGGTGGCAGCCAATTTCAGGCGTAGGGCACATGCCCCTCTACCAGTTGCCTATGAAAAGGGGTGTGATGAAATTTACTCAGGCTATATGTGACCACCACAGGGCTATAACATATGTTTGGTACCCTCATTTAAGAAAGGGCTTTTACTTTTTAAAGAAAGTTTGAAAATATATGAAAGGTTTGGCAATGTTTAGTTCAGCCTGTAGAGTTCACTGATCACTTTGTTATGAATCTGAGAGAGGGGGGGAGCTTTTTTTTTACTCCTATTACTGGAAATTAAATGCTAATTTGATTCAGTTGACATTAGGGGGGGAAACAAACAGAAAAAAACCTCAGCCTCCTCCCACTAAAACCACCATTTTGGAGTGAGAAAACCCTTGTGAGTTTAACGCCTTCCAGTATGGACTGGTGTGAATTGAGCAAGAAGAGCCTGGGGGCCTTTTCATTTTCTTTATCATGATGTTTGCATACAAATCTTTACAAGTATTATTTAGAACTTGAGAGCTCTTCAGAGATTTCTTCAAGATGTGGATCTGAGGAAATAATTCAGTATCAAGGAAGAACACTGGAATCAGTCAAATTTGAAAAGGACGAGGACAACTGGCTGGGCCACTGTCTGTTACATGCAAAAGGGGTACCACAAGCTTACAGGATACCCAAACTATATAAAAGTCACAGCCAACAGTAGGTCTTACAGATTATTTTGTTTAAAAATTGTTTTCAGATTTACTTCAAGATCCTATTTAATTTCAAACAATAGATTTAGCTGTTCATTGCTCACGTGGGCTTTATTCCTTTTGTTTCTTCTACTCTTTGAAACACTAAGGAAATGCAGAGAAGCAAAACAACTGATCACCCATATTTGCATGTACCACAGACATAATGATCCAACTAGATAGTTATGGATTAAATAGTTTTAACAATGGTTTTGTTTACTTTGGGTAGGGGGTTGGTTTTGTTTTAACAAAGTATGTTGGGAAGACATTTTTGATGTCATTATAGGATATATACTAAAGGTGTTTCCTTAAAATATGAGGCGCACAGGGCTTTGTCACTCAAACTAACCTATCAATCAGATTGCTGGAAAGAGCCCGATAGGACGTTGGAGGGATATAACTATTTCCCTCATTAAGTTCTAACAAGCCAGTTTTCATAACTTTTCTACTTTCATTATGTTGCCTATGTTTCTTCCTTGCCCATTAACTATAATCCTAATAATCACATATCTGCTTATAGCAGCCTGTCTCTCTCAATTCAACTATCACTTCTGTACACATTCCCCAGCTAGCTGCAGCTTTTTCTGAGTTTGTCAAACCTGTCAGCCAGATGTAGAGCAAGGAATTAACAGTGAAGAGAGAAGGTAACAACTTAGTTGTCTCCCTCATTACAGAGGGAGACAACTAAATAGTATTAAAGAGAGTAAAAACAAGTTCTGAATTTAGAGTGGTAAGCATAAAGATTTTTTGTTGTTCTCAGGATTCTTTGAAAATTCTGGTTGAGGATCTGTGAAGTAGTGAAATTTAAAAAAAATGGAACTCAGTTTAGGCACATGGACTTACGACTCAGCAATCTGTGACAAGCAAATAAGAAATGAATTAAAAATGTGGATGCTGCCAAAATCCCACCAAGTGAAAAATTAATGGAATTGATAAAAGAAGTATGGCAGACAAGGTTCCTTGGGTGAACTTGATATCTTTTATTAGACCAACCCAAATAGTTGGAAACCTAACCCCTAAAAGAAGTATGGCATTTATTTCCCTAAATGAAGATTAAGCAGACCATTTTTATGGAAAGAGCAAATTGATTTCAGTGGTCCAGTTGGTGACTGATACCTGAAACATGTTAAAACAGATTTCCTTTTTGCAGGGAGGAAAAGGTTATTCATAAACTGTAACTGTAATAAACCATTAGACATCAATAAAGTCTGCAAATCACAGAGGAAGAGATTGTTGAAGACATCTTAATGGGAAATAGCTAATAAGATTTGAAGTGATTTGAAGAATGTGGAAACTATCATGAGAATGATAAAGCATAGAGGAGAAAATATCCTAGCACAGTGATTCTCAGCTAGTGTGCCATGGCACCCTAGGGTACCTGGAGATCCTTTCATGGATGCCACAGTGTGCCACGCAATGTTAGCACTGTTAGGTTTACAATCATGAGTCATGAGGTAAACCCAGAAATTTCAAATAGAAATACGTTGTGGTCTTTCTGAGTTCTGCAACAGAAAAACTTCAATCTTATTTTTCTGCAGTCAAAAAAGAGTGAAAATGAAGAGCTGGTATTTTCCAAGGGGTGCCTAGAGTCTAAAAAGGTTGAGAACCACTGTCTTAGCAGGACATTTAAACTAACAGGGTTAGAATGGGCCTTCTGGGCTATTGAGTCCAGTCCCCTCAATTCGTAGACAATAATTTCTCAAAAAGGAATGACAAGAGCATCTACTATGGTTCTTCTATCATATCTCAGCCATAAAGCACCCTATTAATACAAAAAATTGATTTTGCTACAGGTGACTAGAAAAGGAAACAATAGCACTGTAAATGCCTTACCACTGCATTGGAAGGAAATAATTTAGGTTAAAATATCCTAACAGAGGACCATTCCCAGCTTTCCTGGGAAGGAACTTCCTCCACCCTCACTCTATGGACTTTGCTAATCTGACCACTTATCTCACAATCAGTTTGACCCTATGCAGTTGAGCTAAACCCACCAAGATATGCACCTGAGTGATTTCTATATACCATAAGAAGCACCAGCACATTCCAGTCAAATTCCCTCGTCCAGCTGTAGCCAAATCCAATGGTTTAGATGGAAGTAGGAAAAAAATTCTTCTCAGAGCTATTAATGCATTCATAGGAAAAATAAAATTCTTCATGGATACTACAGGTGATCAGCAGAAACCTGAAACATGGGATCTTGCACTAAGTTTTATTTCAGTCCCTTAATAAAGAAATCAAATACTCCATATAAATCCATATACAACATGTTCATGTTACTTATAACACCATCCTACCGCACAATATCTTCTATACCACTCTTCTCAAGTGCCACCTTTCTCTTGCCAGATCTGCTTTGCTTTCTGCTCCCAGCCCCCTTTTTTAGGCTATGCTAAAGCTTCACTCCTCTGCTTGTTAGAGCCTTTATTCTAAATTGCAGTTTAAATTTGTGATCAGTTTGTATCTGTTTGATCTTGTGTTATTATTGTACTTTGACTCAAAAACTTCTTCTCCCTCTCTAATATTTATCCCTTGAATGCACTTGTAAAGAATAATAATACTTTTCTCAACCTTCATTTTTGCCAAAGTGAAACCAGCCAAGCTAATATGAATATGCCCCAAAACAAGTTAATACACAGTAATATTGGATTCCCTTATTTACAGCTGGTCATCCTATGTTGCATCAGTTTATTCAAGTCTTGTTCTCTGTGCATTTCTTTCTGTCTATGAGACCTCACCTTATGGCAAACGTTCTTGGTATCAGTCCTAAAATGCATTTACATTTTGTGGACTTTGTACATTCTGCTGTTAAATTTCTTACCATTTTTATTGCTCTACTACATAAATTTATCTAATCCTTTCTGTGTAATATTATGATTCTCCTCCATGTGTGCAATATCTTTGAGCTTTGTATCATCAATAGGTGATATTTTGGCCCCAAAAGGCAGGAAGATTATGAACAGCAGGTGACTTGAAATAAGCTAAATGCTCAAAATAGTCAAACAGTGATAAAATTAAAGGTGTGAAGGAGAGAAAGAAATGAAACATGGAAGTAAGAATTTAGGTGAATGCCCGTATCACAGATAAAGAAAACAAGACATTATTTTATTTTTTGGAGGCTTTAGTTTAAAAAGTCAGTAGAAGCAGGGGGGTGGAAGCATTGCAAGATTGCCTGCATCTAGTCTGTCCAGTGCTAAGCAGAAATGTAACAAGGATAAAAATGCTATTAACTGGTGTATATGCCAGTGGTATAAAAATGAGGTTATTTGAATACATCCATGAATCAGAAATGAATCTGTTGGTATTAGATGGTTTCCATTTAAGCAGAAGTGGTTCTCCAATATAAAAACTAAACAATCAAGCTATCTTGGCCTTATACGAGGAGAAGAGAGGAAAACGAAGGAAGAAGAGAAGATGTTTGCATTACTCATACATAGCAGTATATGCTTTCGAGGAAAACATGCACAAGGTGAAATAGTTACGAATTTACGAGCAAGAAGCCTTAGAAGCATATCAGTGCACTTGGAGTTCAACACTCCCCTTAGCCAGAAGCATGTAGCACCTTAGGGACTAACTAGTTCAGAAAAAGCATGTGTTTTTGCAGGCAACAACACTGCTCTAGTGGGAGCTCTGTCCCTGTGCAGATAGGTTTAATTAATAGATTTTAGGGTCGGAAGGGCCCTCAGTAGGTCATTGAGTTCAACCCTCTGCCCTGGGCAGGAAAGAGTGCTGGGGTCAGAAAACCCCAACTAGGTGCTTGTCCAGTCTCCTCTAAAAAACTTCTAAGGTAGGGGAGAGAAACCCTTACCATGAAGACATTCTTTCTAATGTCCAAACTAAATCAGCTCTATGTCAATTTGTGGCCATTGTTCCTAGTTACTCCAGGGGGTGCCCTAGTAAATAGAGCATTTTCTATTCCCTGCTTCCCTCCAGGCCGCCGGGGATAGCAGTGATATCTCTGCTAATGCATGATAAAGTGCGGTTAGCCTTGTTGATCACTTCATCACATTGACGACTCATGTTCATCTTGGAGTCAACTTTGACTCCAAGATCCCTTTCCACTGCTGTGCTGCTGAGACGGTCATCCCCCAGCCTGTAAGTGCTGGTGGTTCTTTTTGCCCAGGTGCAGCACTTTGCATTTGCTTTTTTGAACTGCATCCTATTTTATTCTGCCCATTTTTCTAACCTGTCCAGATCCACCTGGATCCATTCCCTACCCTCTGCTGTGTTAACTTTGCCCCATAATTTAGTATAATTTGTGAACTTGGACAGGGTGCTCTCTACAGCCTCATCTAAGTCACTGATGAAGACACTGAATAGCACCTATCCAAGGGTCAAGCCTTGTGGGACTCCACTGTCCACAGCTTTTTAGGTAGATATGGACCCGTCCACCACCATTGTCTGAGTGCAACCCCTAAACCAATTTGCTACCCACCTGACCATGTAATCATCTACATCACAACCTGTCAGTTTATTTTCACAGTCTGTCAGTTTTATATCAATTAATGAAGTGGCCTATGCCTTTCTGAACCAGTTAGCCTCTGACTTCAGACTAATACAGCTAAACACCTCTCTGCTCATGGAAAGGCATTCAGCTTGAGGTGGTTCAAACCTTATTTCCTACTTCCCAGGAGTGTACTCTAGCCACCAGCCTATAGGCCAGATTAGGTTGGATGAAAGAAAGCACTCTCAAGTGCACCTGTTGAAGCTCTGCCCACGTGTAGAAAGGAATGCAAGATTCATGGGGTCAAAGAGAGCAGAAGGAAGGAGAGTCATGTAGCCTAGAGATCAGGTATCCAGCTGGGAAGCCGGAATGTTGTGCTTCTATTCCAGATTGCATCACTGTTTATGCATTGTGCCCAATGACTGTTCAATGCATAAATGATGTAGTGCTCTCTCCTGTCATCGGTGTTGCTTAAGGAACAGAATTCTGAGGCCTTGCAGGTCACTTTGTTGCTTCAGGGAAGTCAGTGACTTTGTCTGTCTGTCTGTCTCTCTCTCTTTTTACAGGAATCTTGGCTCAGTGTCAATGCCTGGTTCCCAGAGATTAATCCTGCCCCAGTAATTGACTCTAATCCTGCAGCTCACTCAGCCTTCGCTCCACAAGACAGCTGTACACAGAACTTACATAAACCAAAATTTACCCAATACAGTATGTTTACTAAGTCTAAAACTGTTCCATCAGACTCACAACAAGAAGTTAGAGGATGATATATAATAGCACCATCTGGTGACACTTGCTCTCTTCATATTTACAATACTGACAAATTATAGTATGACAATCTGGGCTGTTCATGGTGTAGCCTCACTTTAGCTATAAGAAAACAAAATCAAACATTTTCTAGATCAAGCAATCCAAGTGAGACAACACTAAAGTTTCTTACCTTCCAAGATACCAGTTGTGTAAAAAATGGGAAAAAACTTTGCTTATTTGTCAGTTTTTGACTGTAAGACTACTTTTATAGCCCAGAAGTTGGCAACTTCAAACAGAAGTCATGGTAGATTTATGTTTTATGGCTACAAATCTTGAGTGTGATGGAGAAAGGCATCCTCAACAGTCTGTCTCAGACAGAGAATGGCCGAAATCTCTTGCCAAACTACTCAGCTCTGGTCACTCTGGGATAGGTATGAGGTGTTCCAAAAACTCACAGCTCTTGCCTGTGCAAGCACACATTTTGCACATTCCTGTATCTAGTCAGTGCATTCAGTTATGATATCAGTTTTTTTCTTTCTTGTACCCAGCTGGAGCAACCATACAAGCACAGCATGAAGGAATCATATGGATTGAATAAAAGCTCACTGGAGGAAGGAATCACAAGAAAGAATTTGTTTGCAAGGTTTCGAAAGAGCTCCTTGCCCCTCTTCATAACTGCTTTTTCCACGTTTACAATGAATGTTAATAGAAGTCACTGGACAATTTTACACAGTTCTCAAAGCACATGACATTTCTATGATCTGTGGATCAAATGGAGCCTGGAAAACAGTGTTTAAAGCAGCAGATATTCTATATTAATAGCATGTGTGTAATACAAAGCATAATGATAAATAGCTCAGCTCGTTCACAGCACTAAGCACTAAAATGTGATATTATTTAGTCAATGGTGGTCCAATTCAGCACTAAATATGATGCATAAGATTACAAAGATCCATTGTCTATGGACAGACATGGAGATTAATCAGCCATGGGAAATTAAATATTGACTAAAATACGCTAAGAAATGCTAAAGATTTCCATTAACCTGTCCACTGATTACAAGCCTGATAATCAGAATTGCAAATTAATTTTTTTACTTCTCATGGGGGTTTTTTCTGATTTTTTTTTTTTCTAACTTGGCCTACTTTTTAAATATACTTACCCATATGATTGGTTGCCTGGTAAGGCTTTCTTCTTTCTACATTTATGCTTAGCGCTGGATAAACTAAATACAGACGATCTTGCATTGCTCCCATCAGTTCAAGCTAATATCAATCATCATTATTTATTCCATTTACACCTTTATTTATTTTTTATTCTATTACTAACATCAATAATTTTTAGTTTAAAAGTATTCCATAACTCTTCTTTGAGTATATTCATGTGTCAAAACTCATGCCTTTGTTTGTGAAAGTACATTTCTCAGATGGGACTCCTGCTCAGGTAGGGGAGGGGCAACATCATCAGAGTGGGGATGCCAGGGTCATCATGCCCAGATTAGTACACTGGGACTGCAATATGGCAGTCTTAGTACTAATATATCCCTCAGGTGCAAGTATCACATTGGTGGAAGGACAAGGGGTAGGCAAGATTTTACCACAGGACCAAATAGTGCTATTTCGATTTCTGTGGTTCCATATGCACTTTAATATTCTGGGCACTGGAAATCAGAGTAAAAGGCTGACCCAGAGTTCATTGAAGGTAACACAAATGTTTCCATTCCATTTCAGTGGGTCCTGGTCAGGTTCTTTAAGTCATTCTCTGTCTGAGACACTGGGTGTATCTATAAGTGCTCATTTACTGTTCAGTGACCAAAATTACTGCACAGTACAGGCACACATCTCCTTGTGCATGCCCATACTTCACAGTAAATATGGTGAATTATGCCAACTTGAGTGCACATTTGACATCATGCAGGTGTCAAATTTACACTTGATTAATTACTGCAAAGTAGTAGATGCCTTACTGCATAGTAACACTGTGTGTGGATTGACTTGGGACTAACTTGCATCTGCAAATCTATGAACTTGAGTCCCGAGTCAGTCCTCGCATAGTGTTAATGTGTTTTAACTCCTCCACATATTGATGTTGGCCTATTTTCACTTACTGCAGAGTAATTTACTGCACAGTAAATTTAAGCTGGCATAAATGCACATGTAGATATGCCCAGTGTGGAGGATACTTTTCTCCATCAACTTCTCCATCACTTTCTTCCCTTGCTAGGTTGTCCACACAGCTGGCAATAATAATTTGACCCTTGATAAGCACAAATTTCTTAATGAGTTAGTAGGACTAATAGGCAAGTGTTCAGAAAAGAACAAATCTCCTCATTTTGCTTTTTTACTTGGTTCTTCCCACTTATTATTTTTCCTGCCACTGCTAATACTAGAATATAATATTAGCAGTTGTTAGATGCAATCATCTAGTGAACTAAACATTGCAATAATGGTGTTTACTCTGGAATACTCCTCCTTTGCTGTGATTCATGAGCTAGAAAGCAATGTGTATATGCAGCATAACTCTGTATCAAAATATATTTTTTAAATGACCCAAAGCTCTTCCAGAATTCAATATCTACAATTTAATTTTCCATGTTGCAATATTTGAATAACCATTTTAATAAAATTAAAGTCAGATTTAGGCTGATGCTTTCTTTTCAGCTGTGCCAGGCAAATCTTGCACTACAGTGTCTATGAACAAATTCTATTTTTCATTTGCATCCTATACTATAAATATATCACTTCCTGTTTGGCAAAAAGTAAACAATTCCATGAATCAAATTAATGGGGAAGAAATTCTTAATGTAATATCCTCACTGTATAGAAGTTTGGTCTCACAGTGCTGCTATATTTAAGAGCTAATGCAATTAAAATAGTATTTGTCACAAGATAACAGTCTCCTTCTGGTACTGGACATATACCGCTTGGAGTTTGTAACTGCAAGTACTTTGAGGGGTTTTTTTGGAAAAAATATAATTTATTGGACCTATAATGTAGCACATACCAAGTGGCATGAATATTATGATGGGTAGCCCAAATTGTTGAAAAGATTGTGATATAAGATGACAGCTGCAAAAAAGATTAAAGGATTTTTTAGTAGTGTTTGAATTCTATCATTTGTTACTTTATATATTATCAACCTACAGTGAACCAGGCAGTTCAATTAAAAAGTAGCCATTACAATACTAACTTTCCAAGATTTATGAGGTTTCAGGTTAAGAATCATAGCAATCCAAAACAGTTAACTTTTTAAATTGTTTTGTTCCTTAAACATATGATTGTCTTAACATGACTCTATTATTAATCTGCTTGAATTGAAACATTATCTGTTGTTTCTATTGCATTCTCTTCTCTGTGTAGGTTAAAATTTGAAGTTGAAAATGTTAAGGTGCTCCTGCAGAGATTAAATATGTGCAAGCAAAAGGTGGACTAAAATGTTTTGCCCACATATTTAGTAATTTGTGAGAGACTTCTTATAAAGCAGAAAAGCGAGGTTGCCTGTTACACTCTGAAGAGAGATTTGATGAAGCACAAAGGAAAAGTGAGTCCCAGGTGGAGTATTACAGCCTAATATATGCAGATATCTAAGGTTTTAGTGTACCCTCTCCATCTGTTACATCTCTAGCTGGTATGCTGTTGTCAGCAGCCACATGTCTTCTGGCCATGGGAGATAAACTGCAGAATCAAAAAGTTCACTGGCAAAGGGTATACAGGGAGAAGAAGCTGGATATCTAGGGCTTGTTTCTGCAAGTTGCCCAACCCAGAAAAAAAAAACAGATTACTACAGCTTTTATTTAAGCACACAGAAACCCAATTACTACTTATGTACTCCAAACAAATTGCTGGGCCACAATGATTGCTGAGGGAAAATGGAGAAAGTATAGCTGCTCCTTCCCCCTCCACTCCCTACTAATTTTACAGTGATAATAATGTACCTCGGGGAAAGAAAATGTTGAAGTACATGGATCCATGGGGCACATCCAGATGAGTGAATGTGTACACTTTGTGGTACCTCAGAGGCTTTTGAGGCACTGCAAAATGCACATGGTGCACTTGACAGCATTCTCCACACTGCAACAAAATTAGATACTGGGAACTCCCAATATCTAAACAAAACACAGCAAATAAAAGTGGGTGGTGTATGTGTACCACCCAAAACTGGAGGCTAGCCAGCCAGAGCCATGCTCCAGCTGCTGGCCAGGCACTGCATACCTAGCTTGGTGCTGCTGCTTTCCCATGAGGCCTCCAGGATCGCAGATAAGGCTGCTGGGGCCAGCCCATGCAGGGACATTTCCCATGGCCAAGTTGCAGCAGCACAGCTATGTGCCACTGCTGTTTGTCCCTAGGGAAATGCAAGTGCATGCTTGTCTGGTCATGCCCATGCCCATAGAGTCTACAAAATGGTAGCAAGAGTCACGGCAACAAGAATGACAGCCAGGGTTCAACTGCGGCTTAATATCTGAGAAATGAACAATTATTGAAGGATATCAACTATTCCTCAGATTTCTCAGGAGAAACCCTATTTGGGGAGAAATTTAATAAGTATTTGTCAATGAAGATAGTGTATGTTGAAGAATTTAAGTACAGTTTTGTAGATTCAGTAAGCATGGATAATTTATCTAAGGTTTATAGATTTATTGAATTTAAAGCCAGAAGAGACTACTAAATTATTTAATCTAAGTTACTCTATAATGCAGGCCATGAAATTTCACCTAGTTGCCCATATGTTGAGTCCAGTAAATTGTTTTTGACCATAGCACAACTTATGTTAGGCTCAGGCAGGGCTGTTCACCTCATGGCTCCCACCCACTGCTTCTGCTACTGGTGGAGTCTCCAGGCTTCCCCTCCATCCTCTGTCTTCTGCTTCCTGTTCCCATGCCTGGAGTATGGCAGTTAAGCCTGTGCAAGTAGGCAGCTATGCGATCTGACTTCGGATCCAGCCACTTCAGATGCCAGGGATCCGATCTGGAGCTCTGGACCAGGTTCCTGCTTCAATCTGACCAAAATATCTATAACTTTGTTGTTTTTTGTCCAATTTGGACGAAACTTGCAGAGGTGGTAGCTTCTGCTGAGGCCACAAAGCTTGCTAAGTTTCAAGAAGTTTGGTGAAGGGGCTTGGGGGGAACTGCACCCCAAATTCTTGAAAGAAAAGGTCATGTCACGTGTATGTGTTATACCTCAGTGGGGTAAAACTGACACAGGGTCATCTATGTCACGAGTTTTGCCTGTCAGCAGCTTGAGGTGCAGTTCCCCCCAAACCCTTGTACCAATCTTCTTGAAACTTGGCAGGCTTTGTGGCCTCACCAGGGGCTACCATCCCTGCAGTTTTCATCCCCCTGTGGTGTAACACACACACACATTACATGAGTTTTGCTTTCAAGAATTTGGGGTGCAGTTCCCCCTGAACCCCTGCACTGATCTTCTTGACACTTGGCAGACTTTGTGTTCTCAGCAGAAGCTACCACCCCTCTAAGTTTCATCCAAATGAGACAAAAAACAACAAAGTTATAGATATTTCATTGGTTCCCCATTATACCCTATGGCCGGATCTCTAACGTGGTGCCGAAGATTTTTCGAAGCGGTTCGGAAGCTCCAAACTGCTTCAGAAAGCCTAACAAAGCCAGCACTTCAATTCAGACATGCTACTTCAGATGCCAAAGTGTCCGAAGCTTCTCCAGATCCAAAGCACAGTCCAAAGCCTCGCATAGCCCTAATGGCAGGGAAGCTGTGGGGGGCCTCAGAAATCCATGCAGCCCTTGTGGTAGGGGAGGGCAGGGAGTGCATGCAGTGGGGGGACCCATGTGACATGTGCCCTTTGGTCATTCAGAAGATGGACAGCCCTGAGCTAAAGGTAGCCATTCATGAGCTGAAGAACTTGAGATTCCATTAGATTAAAATAGAAAAAACAACTGTGGGCAAACTGTAACGTTTAGAAGTTTGTTCATTAATAATGCATTACTTTATGATGGTTAGGCAGTGACCTGAATGATATAATTATAGTGTCAATACAGTTCACTGCAGTCCACATCACAAAACCTATCATAACTATTTGATAAACTTGTTGGCACTCTCAGAAGAGAAGTCAAGGATTCAGTGAGCACTGAGAATGATCTGTTCTTTCCTTAGGTAGGTGGTGGTCTTTCCAGTTTAAAGGCACGTTAGCAAACTAACGTAAAAAAAGGGGGGGGGGGGGGAATGCCCCTGGCAGTACTAATGGCTATGTAGTAACTTTCCTTTGGAACTGTGTAGAACTGGGTCTTCAGGATTTTCAATCTTACACCTTTGATTAGAAATTCCTTGTATTAATTGGGGGTATAACTAGCAAAATTTGGTGCTCTGGGCAGGGATGTCAGGGAGCCAGTGGGGTTATGTGTGAGAAGGGTTGTGCCAAGGACTTGAGAGCAGGTATTTATACTGAGGGATCAAGAGTGTTAATGGAAAGTCAAACACCCAGCTAGCAGATGCTTCGTGGGCTCCCTGGGGGCTGCCACTCTGATATACCCTATAAATCAGCACCTGGAATGAGTGCCCATTCACCCACCCCTAGTTAAGCTGCTTGTATTAATAAACAAGGATGAAAAAAATCTGAAAAGCATGTACCCAACCAGTGAATCAGCTGTTTCGTAATGCAGCACTTACAGACTAATGAGACAGCCTTGCTTTACCTACATGGCTTCAAGTGCACCCTTGAGATCACAAAACAGGTTTCCCTTCCTGTATCATAAATTGTATAACACAGGTCACATAAACATGAGACTCTGTGAGTTCTTACTGTGCAGTCATTTGGTACTTACGTACACAAGTAGTAAATGACTGCACAGTAGCTTGTTTCTACTGCGCAGTAGTATCACATCATGCTTCGTGCCACGTGATGCTACTGTGCAGTAATAATGAGCTACTTTACAGTCAACGTCTCCTGTAGATGTGACCACAGTATATTTACAAGTTCTCACATAGTGTTCTCATTGCTTTAAACATGCAAAACAGAAAATTCAGTCTTTTTATAGGTTGTTTTCAGCACTATTTTGTTGTATTAGTATACATTTCTTTGTGACTTCATTATTGCTGCAGGGCAGATACACATCATTATGTTTCAGGGCAGAGTCTCATCATTATGTTGATTATTCAAGAATGATCTGTTGATGGCTTTAATGGGCTAATAATCCAGTAATGAAGACTCTGTAATAGCATTCTCTAGTTTGTGGAATTATTCTTTATTCCACAGTGATATGATTTGTAGAGCTGTAAAGCTCTATAAGCAGTACAGTACATTAATACATCTTTTACAATTTTTTGTTGTAGTTTTCCTTGCATTTGTTTAGGAATGATCTCTCGCTGCCCATATGAGATTTCCTGGGAGTACTGTAATTTTGGATAATGTTGCAATTTGCATACTCTTTTGCTGGTTGTCTGCACCATGCACATTTTAGACAAGAGCAATAACTGCTTATCCTACTGTGTTTTAGGTAATGATCATGAGACAAGAAAATGTTAGGTGGAAAATACCATTTATTTAAATGAAAACAGGTTGTTAAATTTTGCAAGTTGATTTATTATAAAATTGACGTTCCTGGTATCTCAACAAAAAATGCTTAATATAACTGAGCACAATTTTTCCTTCCTTGAAATGTTGGGCAAATGAGAAGGTGTTATGCAAGCATGACATTTATAGTGTGTATTGCTTTTAATTTGTTTCCCTGCATTTGAAGAGCTTTGATATTGATATATCAATATATAAAGAATATATTAGGTATAACCTATAGAGTAACTGGAGATTTTATTGCATCATAACTTGGGGGAATGGCATGCTATGAAGAGAATCTCACAAAGGTACATATATGTATAGGACACCTATAGGGCCAGACTCCACAGATGTTAAAACTATAAGCTTTCTTTTTATTTCATAGAAAATTGAGTCTGAGGGGAAGAAGTGTCAGCTTTCCAATCCTGCTCTATAATGTGCCTCAACCTCACCTTGGAGTGTCTACCTCTAGAAGCAAGTATATATTTCAGTCTGTCCAGATGAATAAGTCTGCTGAGTTATGGGTAGACCTAAATGACCTCTAAAGCATTTGCACTTTGGTGTTATAATGCCTACACTGTAGGCACCATGCTCAGGACAAAATCATAAAAAGTCCTGGATACAGTGCTATAACCCAGCACTCTTCAAAGACTTAGTCTTAATTGTAGGTTTAAGCAGAATGTGGGTGCATCTACACACTCATTAATGCACTTTTGCTACTGCACATTAAATTTAGTAACTCATAGATTCATAGATACGAGGGTTGGAAGGGACCTCAACAGATCATCGAGTCCGATATCCTTGTTGTACTGCATCCTATTGTGTACTACCCACAATCATTTCATACCCTCCAGAGTGTGCACTTCACCCCACAATTTAGTATCATCTGCAAACTTGGACAGAGTACACCTCGCACCCACATCCAAGTCACTGGTGAAGATATTGAAGAGTACAGGTCCATGGACTGAACCCTGTGGGACCCCACTACTCACATCCTTCTAGGTTGATACCAACCCATCTACTACCACTCTCTGGGTGTGATCGCTCAGCCAATTTGCCACCCACCAGACTGTGTAAACATCTATGTCACAGCCTCTTAATATATTTATGAGAATGGGATGAGATGCCATATCGAAGGCCTTGCTAAAATCCAAGAAAACGACATCTACCTCTACTCCTGTGTCTGAGCTTTTTGTGACCCTGTCATCAAACGAAACCAGATTGGTCAGGCACGATCTACCTGCTACGAATCTATGCTGGTTGCCCTGCTGCATTATTTTTCCTACTGGACTCCTACAAATGTGATCCTTCTTAATCTTTTCAAAGACCTTTCCAAGGATGGAGGTGAGACTGACTGGCCTATAATTACGTGGCTTCTCTTTCCTCCCCTTCTTGAAAATAGGGACCAAGTTGGCCCTTTTCCAGTCCTCCAGGACCTGACCTGAGTGCCACGAGCACTCAAACAGCTGTGCCAGTGGTTCTGCTATAACACCAGCCGATTCCTTCAGTACTCGCGGATGCAGCTCATCCAGGCCTGCTGATTTAAACACATCCAGTCCATCCAAGTCAGCATTGACAGTTGGTAGGCTGGTGTCCCTCTGATGCCCATCTAAGAACCCATTAGAAGACTAATCTTGACCCCTGTTCCAGAACACTGAGACAAAAAATCTCATTGAATAGCTCAGCCTTGTCCCCCCTGTCTGTTACTAATTGCTCCTTCTTGTTCAGTAGGGGTCCAATGCTGACCTGTGCTTTCCTTTTACTCCCTACATACCTAAAAAAGACTTTTTGTTGTCTTTAATCCAATTCTTTAACTCTTTCATTCTATAACTGTTGTCTTTAACTCTAATGTGAAGTACTAACTAAATGTATATTAGGCTGCCCTAATGCACAGTAGCGAAAGCACATGCTTTTTTAGTGACACTTAATGTTCAGTAGCCTAATTTTACTGTGCATTAGCGTATTAACATGGTTTTGCCATGATGCTCTAATTCACAATAAAATAGGCTACTGCACATTTAAGTGCATGTGTATATGTGCTCTGTATGTGCTTCCTAGCATTGATTTGGAACACAAGTGAACTTATATGGTAATGAGGTGTCATGGGGGTTCATCTGAATATCTTCTCAGCTTGTACAGCAGCTGAAGTCTAGGGGTCAAAGGATAATTTCAGGTGCTAGTGGAGGTATCTGGTGGTTTTGCAGATGCTGAGTAGGGTCCATTAATATTGCTTGTGCACCTAAATTCTGTCCTGATCTTGTATGAGTATCTTATTGGCTGATAAGAATATCATCCTTAGCCTTGGTTTTATTGAACAGGTATAACATTATAGAAAAACCTGAGCCCACCAACTGTATTTGCATAAACCAGTGAAAAACTTAGCAACTTTGAAAGGACTGAAGGAATAACCTAGAAGCAGTTGCTCCAAATCCCTGACTTTCCTGTTAGAATTTAGATTGGATTAATTAGATGTTCTCCCTCCCTGTAAACCTTAGAGCAGTAGTTCTCCATCAGTTTTCACTCCCTCCTCTCAGTAGTTCTCCACGGTTTTCCCTCAGCAGTAGTTCTCCACGGTTTTCTGCTCCCTCCTCTCAGCAGTGACTTTTACTTCTTTTTTGTTTGGCTTTTAACTGTCACTGTATTTTTCTTTTTAGCATTTGTTTTATTTTATGCTAAGCTGCTGTTTATTTTACTCTCCTTTCTCTTGTAACTCTCCCTAAAGTCTTTGCATATCTACTTATAGCACAGGAGCTCTTCTTCCTTATTCCACCCCTTACTTGAATGTACATGGTTTTTAGGGTGTTCTGTGGAGTCAGAGTGCTTCAGGTGAGAGGAGAAATTTGAACCACTATGCTGTTGCTGTTGAAGACCGATGCCATGTTTACAGAAGATGCTTCTTCAACCATATAATTTTAGGGACCAGCACAGATGGAAGAAAAGGAGAGCAGGTGTTTTTCAAGATGCCACTTCTTGCTTTTACTGGCAGCAACAGAAGCCTCCTAATAATGAGAGACAGGTTGATAGTGTCATATAACTTCCCCTATTTCCATTACTCCTCTGCCCCATACAACACTGTGATTTGCATTATGGTATTTCCTAGGGAGAGTCTGTTTTCTGAACCTGGGACAAAATGGAATATTCTATTTCTTTTTTTTTTATGCCAACTGTTAGAAGGTCTCAGATCTTCTAATGCCAAATATGTACTTAGGTGCCGTTTAAAAAAATTTACCATTTTATGCTCATCCTTTGTTATCCAGATGAGGAGTTTATTGCTGTGCTTTCATGCTTTAAGAGTTGCACATTTAAAATGTCATCTATTGTCATATTTAAGTAAGAACTGAGTCATTGTTATTAGGTTGCATATGATTCCAGTTACATTGGCTTCACTGGAAACAAAATTTTAAAACCTTGATTTAACATTTCAGGAGTCTGAGATAAAACCTGAATACATGATGATAACAAGTGATGGTCATGATGTTATCTTAGCTAAGAATATTAAAGGCATTTCAGAATCAATCTGATAACACAGAAAACGATTTCAGATTATAAAATAACAATTGGCAGCACAGGAAACAAAGTATATGAGTAGAGCTGGAGGAAATTTATAAAAATATTCCTGAAAATATTAGTTTAAATAAAAGTTTTGTGTTTTCTTTGATTGCTTCATGACCTCTTTTAAAATTTTTATTTCCTGGTTATATCACTAAAATACAATAAGGAATTTTACCAGGAGAAAAGGAGATGAACCTTCATGTGATCATTTTGAGCCTTTAGTGATACTTTTGGATGGAGCTTGTCTTGATGTACCTGACATATTAGTTAACTCTAAGGCAGAATCTACCACATGAAATTCAAATTTGCATAGCAGAAACTTGACCATGGTCAGTGAAGGAATCTTAGGAAATGTCTGTTTATCAATGGCTTAATGGAAAATGTCATGATCTGCGGGCAAAAAAAAAAAAAAAAAAAAGACGATCACATTTTATGTATCTGATTATTTACAATGCATATCAAAGACTTACTACAAAAGTAATGGCTCCCAAACTGAAAGAAATGAATATGGACCTATTATCAGGTTTCCTCTTCGACAAATGGAGTTGGCCATGGAAGGGAGAGGACCCCAGGTCAGATGACATTTCAAGATGTGAAGGTCATTGGAAACACAACCGCACAATGAAGAGTCATAGAAAAGTAGGGCTGGAAGGGACCTCCAGAAAACCACTCACAGTCTGTACCAATTTGACCCTGGTGTAAAAATCCTTCCTGACCCCAAATATGGTGATCCTGACCCTAAGTGGCAGGGAAAGACCCTGTAGCTAGGAGCCTCTGGCTTTGCTCCCCAGCAAGAGTATTGGCACCCTCCTGTCAAAGTCCCCATCCTTGGCTGTAGCTAACACCCAATGCCTCTGGGAAGGTGTAAAAAGGCCCTGGTACATATAGCAGAAAAGGGAGGGGGGCAGGGACAACCAGCAAAGCCCAGAAGCATGGGAAATACCCATGGTAGAACATAGGCATAGCTATACCTAAATCATCCCCGACCAGTGGCTGTCCAACATCTTGAACACCTCCAGTGACAGAGTTCACAACTTCCCTAGGCAGTCCATTCCACTGTCACACTATTCCTCCTTTTAATGAGGAAGTTTCATAAAAAAAACTATGGGTTGCAGATATGATCAAACCACGACTAACAACTGTAAAGATAAATAATGTAAAAAATAAACCAAATAACTTCATTCTTGTACAGTCAAAAAGAGCACGGACTAGGATACAGATTCACTAAAAGAAAAGAGGACAAACCAATGCGAGGTCTCCAGAACACCTGAAACTGTAGAAGAGTGTTTGGAATCGTCTTAGCAAGATCCCTCGTGTAAATGCTTACTGCATTTTTCTGAAGGGAATCCACAGAATCCTAAGACTATATTCTTCATAACACATTCAAATCATAAGCCAGTTTGTTTTGGTTATGATTAAGGTAGATCTATTTGATAATGAGATTCAACTATTAGACATGTCTCTTTGATGACTGAATTGAAGAGACAGCTAGTCAGACACATCTGGAAACCTTATGGATGGCAGGCTATGGGAATACCTACAACATGCAAGGTTATATATAGTTGTAGAACTTGAAGTAAGAAAGAGAAGAAATGGATTGTAATGATAATAATAAGTATGGGTTTACTTCAGAGTATTCTTTGTGTTACTGCTGATCTAAAATAAGGTATTTGCAAAAAAAAAATCTTCTCTGTCTATATTTGTTACATGTAGGGGGCTTGCATTTGAATTGTACTATTATTTTTTTCTATAAAATTAGCAAGCATTGCAGCAGTTAGACAAGGAATGTTGAGCTATAAATGGGCAGAAAATAAAAATCCACTGAATAAACATGTGTTTCTGCACTGAATAGGGACAGAACAAAATGGTAGAGCTATTATTTGTTTAATCTATAATTCTCTTTGATGAAGTGTCATACAAGAATACATGGACTTGATCATATGAACTGAAGCCCTTAAGGAAATTCCTCTCTATACCTAATTCAAAGAGATCTTCAAATAAACTCTGTTGGTTGGTTTGTCAGTAGAGGAAAGATCTTAAAAATGGAAAGCTTATAATAAAATTATGAATGTCAAAGAAAACAAACAGATGGTACTACAGAATATTTTTAAAATGTAGTAAGCATATGCACAAAACAATATAATTGACCAATCATTTTCTGCATGTCCTCTGTGACTCCTGTTTGTTTTCAGATAAGGCTTTCTTCCTAATGATTTAGCTTTTCGGTGTGCTTCATTTTACAGTAAAATAATCCCAGTCCAAAAATCCATCCTACTGTATCAAAAAGATTCATTCAACTTGAAGCTCTGCCAGAATCTTCCTGTGTGACCTTAAACAAATCATTTAATCTCCCACATGCCAAAGTTTGCTTCCTGTAAAGTTAAGAATCTATTTTTCATTTGATCCTTCTTGCTTACTGAGATTACATGTTCTTTGACGATGTAAATCCCAACTGTATCTGTATATTTCCTTTAGTGCCATGTGGTTCCTAGTTTGGCTTGGCTCTAAGGATCACAGCAATACTATACATTTTGTCATACTGAAATCTGTTTGCAAGGAAAAGAATGTGATCCCACAAATCATTATTATGGGTAACATCGAGCAGGGAGAAGAAGTGGGAATAGAAGTTCCCAACTATTCTTTACAGATGCTTTCTCTCTAATAGTCAGTAAGGCCCACATTCTCTTCCACCATTTAGGAGCATACAGTCGGGCCTCCATTTACATGGTATTTTTTTGCATGGTTTCAGTTATGCACAGTCAATTAATTGTGACCCTTTATTTTTGAACACAGTATGGATTCACTTTTAAATGGGGCAGTGCAGTTGCCAAGATGCTCAGATGTCTAGAATAAGCTGGTCACTTCCCACCTCCCCTCCATCATGCTGTTCTCAGTGTAGCTGATAAGTGTATTGTGTTGTGTTGGAAGGGAAAGAAGGAGAGAAGGGGCATGGGGGGTGCAGATCAATGCCCCTTGTGGTGAGGGAGGGAGTGTGGCAGGGGCTGAAGCAGGCACGGCTCTACCAGGGCAGGGTGGGCATGGGAATAAGCTGTGGCTTATCTGGGGAGGTGTTGTGGGGAGGGAGTGGCTCCGGCTACTGCGTGAATCCTAGAAGGACATGGCAGGGGGCGTGTGCCCCCGGGATCTGCGTGTGGCAGGGCAGGCTGCAGCTGCAGGCTGGAGGACTC
Source organism: Alligator mississippiensis (assembly GCF_030867095.1). Lineage (NCBI taxonomy): Eukaryota > Metazoa > Chordata > Crocodylia > Alligatoridae > Alligator > Alligator mississippiensis. The sequence goes on from NC_081825.1 coordinate 64,450,948, forward strand.
GTCTCAGCAGGGGCTGAGCTGGACTGGGCTTGGGGTGGGTGATGGAAGGGGGCTATGGGGGAGCTACAGTGAAATTTGGGGTGGCTGCAGCCCCCCATGTAGCCCTCTCCCAGTGCCGCTGCCACCAACCCTGAGCCAAGTCCCCACCAAGAAAAGCCCTGTGCAGCCCCAGCTCCAGCCCACAGCTGCAGCCCACCTGCAGTGCCGTGCCGTGCCCTGCCCTGTGCAGATCTGGGCATGCACCGTGGCTCTGTGTCATGCCTGCCCTGTTCTGGATGGACAGCATCTGCCCCTGCCCCACTCCTCCCTCACCGCATGGGATGTTGATCTACCCCCCCATGCCACTTCCCTCCCCCTTCCATCACACCAGACTTACCAGCTTCATGCAGCTCCCCAAGCTGCCAGGCTCTGCTCCTCGCTGCCTGCATACTGTGCTGTGGCCGTGCGCACTCACGGGCATTTATCACCCGAATTGTTGGCCACATCTGGAACTTAAACCCTTGTTTCTCATAGATTCTTGGTATCTTTTGTTGTGATTTCTACTTGCACGATGATTTTTCAAGAATGTAACCACTGTATAAATTGAAACCTGACTGTATAGAGGTGTAAGTGGGAAGCTCTGGGCAGCAGGGTTGCATGAGTCAGCTACCAGCTGTGAAAGCCTGTTGCCAGTGGCATCATGGCTGGCTACCAGCTGTGATAATTTCTATTTTTGTGTCCTGCCTTCTCCCCACCATAGACAGTGTTCAAGGCTTCTGCCTTGGTCATCCCACCCCCTTAGTTATGCTACTAGGTATGTATCATGAACCTACAGTGTTTTGGAGGGGTTTGTGAGGTGTTATACATATTTTCTTGAGTTTATTTTATTTATATGGTATGTACAGTCTCTATGGGTACGCCTACACATGCTGCTTTGGTAACATTGTTACTGCAGCTTTTGGAAATACTAAATCATGGCACAGGGTTATTTTTAGCAGTTGTTTCACCATGGTGGTGTGCTAAACTGGGGGAGTCCATCACTATGGCAAAGTAGCTGCTGGTCACATATAGATGCCTGTGGATGTTACGTTTGTGTAGCATGTTGCTATGGCAATGTAGCATCACATGTAGACATGCGCTATGTATAGGTAGTACTATGCTGTGTTCAGCTCCTTTGTTCTTATGTTTATATGAATTGTAGTATTTGATATAGATATAATGTTAATATATTGTTATATTTTAGCCAGGGATGTTTAGTAAGGTAGTCATTAACTCAAGTTTTCCTCACCTATTCACAATTAGGAGAAGTAATTGCTGAGAACTAGCATTTCAGTTTGTTTATTCATCACCCTTGCAGATCTACTGTCAACCGCATCAGTCTGGCCCAAAGACAATGACAGATTTACATTGTAAAAAGAGAGACCCTAGCAAAAATGTCATTTGCAGACAGACTATCCAAGGAAAGGTATTTTTCAGAATGGGGAAATTAAGTGAGAGAGAGTATTCTTGGGATACATTTGAAAGGATGCAAATATTCAGCTTGTTGTAATTAGATCAGAAATGACATTTAGTCTGGTAAACATGCACTTCTGGGGCAGCAGGAAATTATGTGCATGGGGTGGCCTCCCCTAAGAATCCAGTGGAGGATGTATACAAAATGGTCAGATAAGAACTATACTTACATTTTGCCCTGAGAGCAAGGTTTGGTCTAAAGCTCCCTGGGCATCAGGTGCTTTGGTCCCTCAGCTAGTGGGATGAGTAAAAACAGAATTCTTGAGTTTATGATATGAGGTAAGATCTGATTATGGTTCTGATATTTTCTTTTGTTTATTTTTCTTTCTCTGTCTGTATCTTAACATATGGTTACTGATTCCTTATATTTACTCTTGTTTCTTTTTGTTAACTTCTTTTGCTATCTTTCTTACCCACTTCTTGTCAGTGATAACTGTAATTGCAGGTGCCTTCTGACCCCTGGAATCCTGCCTTCCGACTGACTTCAGGCTAACACAGCTAACTGCTGCTATCCAGAGCAGTTGACCATACAGGCAGGCCTCTTCCACAGAAGAGGGGATCCATCTTTGTTAAGTGCATGACTGGACAAAGGCATGGTTCTTCTAACTGGCAAATACCCTCTGGTAAGAGCTGGCAAGATCTAGGTGAGGCAGGTAGAGCTGAGGCACAAGAGGTCACAGGAGGTTGCTATTTTGTGTTCACAGCATGCCTCTTGTAGTGTCTCAAACTGGTTTAGGATGCTGCAAGAGGCACCGGTGCACTCATCTGGATGTGCCCTAGGAGTTCAGTTACTTATAAATAAATTCAACAGCTTCACTTAATGCATAGAAAATCAGTTACTTATCAATGAATTCAATGCTTTCCCTTAATTCATAGAGGATCCATTAATTATCAATGAGTTCAACAGTTTCCCTCTATTCATAGAAGGTCAGTTGGCTATCCCTGAACTCCTCAGTCCCAGGAAGTTATACAACTCAGTTAATATTCTCTTTTCTTCTACTCAATAAATGAGGCTCCAGATTTGCAAGATCGTCCCATCAGTTCATCAGCTGTCTGGAACCACTCACACTTAATGTAGTACCTCCCTGGGATCCCCCTTTTCTTCCACCAGTCCAGTTCCTCTGCATTCACTTAGTCTCATTCACTGGTCCAATCCCATCTCCCCAGTTTACTGGGTAACACCATTGTGTCCCCAAGCTGTTGCTAGGAAGTCATGACCCCATGTCTCCAAACAGCATGCACAGCGCTTCAAGCCTGCTATGCATCCCCTTCTCTGTGGGATGTCTGTGAGGTGACTCCTTTCTTCTAGCCCATGGGAATTCCTGGGGACCAATGAGGGTTTGCTCCCTCTGCATGTGACTGTACGCGGCTGGGATTTTGCTCCCTCTCTATGGACCATTCATGGACCCCTTCTCTGGCTGCTCTGGCAGCTGTGTAACCCTACAGGTCCTTGCAGGGTAAGTCTGTTCCCCAGCCCCATCCTGCCAGCATTCATCACTTGAAACTGGGACTGGGGCTGGTTCTGTTACAAGCAGGATGGAATAGAATTGTATTTAGGTACCCAGGTCCATGACTACTAGGTAGAATAGGATTTGGCCCTAAGTACAGCTAAATGAAAAAAGGTGGGAACTAATTTATAGCTAATTTAAATCAGTGTAAAAGATACATTTTTAATAAACAGAAGATTTCGACCTTCAACTAATTGTAGTTTTATACCTTTTAGCTACTCATAAAAGGCTTGTTCTTGCACCATTAAAATCAATATGACTATATTCAACTCAATTGATAACAAGCAAAATCATGACCAAAAAATTATGCTTTACCTCCTTTCAGAGCAACAGCCTTAACAACCCACAATATTTCAGTCAAGCACTTTGGCAATACTAATCTATTAATATGAGTCTTTTAGAAAACACACATGCACATGCACCCTAAAACTGGCATAAAAACACTTACCAGATAGATATTTGCCATAAGTAGATAAATGGTATGTCTACATGAGCTTAATCTACTGCACAGTAAAGTGTCACCATGAAACAATGTGCAGTAGCTACTGCATAGTAAATTAGGCTAATGCACAGTTTTCTTGTACCTGTAAATACAGGTAGTAGATTAACTGCTCATTAGCTACTGCATAGTACCCTTTGTGCAGACAGTTGACTAGGAGCAAATCCCAGGCAGCAGGGGGCGGAGGGAACTGTCCCCACCCTGTTTCCCAGCCCCGTGTTCTGATTGGCCAGTCAGGACAGGGAGTCAGAAAAGGTCCCCTCTTCTGCAGTTGTTTCTCAGCCCCCTGCCCCAATTGGCTTATCAGTGCACAGGGCTGGGAAACAGCTGCAGGGGAGGGGATGCTTTCCCAGCCCCCTGCTCTGATTTGCCAATCAAGGCATAGGGCTGGAAAACAGCTGCCCAGGAGGCGGAAAAGTGCCATCCTGCTTCCAACCCCTGGAGCCCAGATCTGACCTCATTGCCCCCCTGCCAAACCAGGGTTGGCACCTGGGGGAACTTAGAGCTCCCGCTAGCTGCTGTAAGGGGACAGAGCAGGCCAGGAGTAGCCCTGTACTGAATTGCTCCCATCAGGAACAAATTTTCTTCTGATGGGTGTACATGTAGATGCGCTCCCAGGGAAAGCTTACTGTGTAGTATTTTACTGCATGATAAGCTTGCAGCATATTAATAGCATGTGCAGATATGCCCAACCTGTGTTTTCTTACTTATATTTCATATGAATTGTGCTCGTGTGCATCTCCATTCTGTTTCCTATTGTGCGACAAGTACAAATAATGTTCAAAGGATGAAAGGATTACTTTCAGCACCATGATGAGAAGAAGGGGGTTCCTTGAAAGGTGTGGCTTCATTGACATGCAGGTCACAGTGTTTTTTACAAGAATGCAAGAGTCTTCATGACTTCCTTTGGTAATAAATTTTGACCCTGCTGACAACAGGAGTAATTACTCTATGGAAAATAAAATTGACTGTTTAAAAAGTGTAACCTGATTCATTTTATAGGCTATATTTTCCAGTGGATCTGCATTTAAAACCACAAAAATATCTTCCTGAAAAAAATAAAACCCCAAAACTTCTGTATAGTTTGTTGCCAGAGAAGGCAAAATACTACTAGGTGATGTATTACTGTGGAATGTAGAGAATAATAATGCTTACTAGGTAATACATTTTTATTTTATTACATATTATCCTTTGCATTGGTTGGTATCAGATTTAAACTTTTCTGGTGTATTCTAGGGAATAAGACCAAGGATTTTTTTCTGCAAATTCTATCTTTCAAAACTAAATTTAAAGCAAAAATGTTCTTTAAGGGAAGAGACACTTGCTTCCACTTCCATCAGATAAGAAAGATAAGATAAGATAATTGTTGTAATGCCTACAATTAAGCATTTATAGAGAGAGTAGAACCAGATATGCTTTGGTCACAGCTGCCTTAGTTTGTACTTGTCGCATGGTTGAAAAAAACAGAGTAGCAAACAATCAGTGAGAAAAAAAAATGTAAAAGAGTGAGAAAACATAAACATACCCTAGGTGGTGTTTGACAAAAAGCCTTAAATCTGGGATTTGTGCTGTGTAAGCACTGTCTAGAGCAGAGCTGACAAAAGTCTTTTTTTCCACTTTAACCATTGAAAATTATTTGTGCTTGCTTACTTGCTCTTTTTCAGATCAGTGCCCAAATACAAGTCTCAAGATCAGTAAAAATCACATCTTACAAGTTTCTTTCTGGGCCTATTTTTTTAAATTGTTCCATGCAAAAAAAATCATTAGCAATGGCATGCGTATGGCAAACATAATTTCTGTGAATATATACACTAGTCATGTAATTGTGCCTGAAAATACCTAGGTAAATCCTATGTGCACAAACGCCTATCCAATATGTGTAGGAGTGGGCGTGTATACACGTGATGCTATGTTGCCGTAGCAAAGTGCTATAGCGTCCACAGGCAAAACCTGCGACACTGCAGCTACGTCACTGTAGTGACGCACTCCCCCATTAGAGTTGGTTGCTATGGTGATGTAGTGCCTAAAAATAACTGTGTGCAGTATGGACTGTTACTACATCATCTTTTAGTACTTCCTTTTGGAAGCATTAAAAGACAACACAGTAACAATGGTGCCATAGCGGCACATTTAGATGTGCCCACTGTATAGTAAAATCCTAATTTTTAGTGCCCTTACATCCCACTAATCTTATAGCCCAACCCTGTGCTCTGCCTCCATGAAGCACAGCAAAGAAGCTGCTGACCAAAAGGGAAGTAAAAATAGCCCTGAGCCATCTTTGCACTGTTGAGATATTGTGCTGCTGAAGGCTTCTGACAGCCAGCATTTTGCCTTATATGAAGTAGCCACAAAGCTACTGGAGCTTTCCCAATGCTGTGAATCACCTGGGACAAATATCAGAATAACCTTAGTAACATACCAGCACAGCCTTTTCTGGCTCCAGAACCTTTCAAGGGTGGCTTGAAATCTTTTCAGGGGTGTTTCAGTGTGCCCCACAGTGTTAGCCCCATTAGGTTTACAAACATGACTCATAAGATTAATTCCATAGGTGTGGTCTTTCTGAATTCTTTGCAATACAAAAACTGGTCTCTTATTTTTCTGTAGGCAAAAAAGACTACAAGCTAAGACCTGGCATTTTCCTAGGGGTGCCTCAAGTCTACCTAGGGGTTCCTCAAATCTAAAAAGACTGAGAATCACTGCTCTAGGGCATGTAAGGGCTTGAAAAGGACAGTATAAATGTAAAGGTCAACACTGTGCCCCCTATTTCCAGTGTCAGAGGCAAGTTACAGCAGGGGATAAACTCTCTCCCATTGTCCAATTGCAGATCCAATTACCAAACTTTTCTCTCTCAGACCATGTCCTGTGGGATTTTTCTTCACTTTTTCTTCTCATCTTGTTTCCTCCCCTCTCTTTGTTGGCTTACTGTTCTCAGGAGACGGATTTCTTTTCACAAAAGTTATTTTATACATATCTGCTTGCCTGATACAAAACCAACAAGCAAACAAAATACATTTAATCATAATAACACCTGGGACAGCCTCTCCAGGATTTGCTAGATTTTATCATAAATCTTGTAGGACCCAATGCTGTTACTTGACATTTATTGCATATGGTTGTTTTAGCTTTCTAACAAAGGAGGGATCTGAGAGATCCCCTGAAGTCTGGACCCAGCTGTGTTAGCTGTCAACACCCTCTCTACATTTTCACTTCAACCTGCTATTAATGATGGAGATGAATTTACAAGAGGAGGGGAAAGTTAATGTGAACAAGGCAATATTATCAATGAGCTCATGGTGACCTGCACTTTGTGTCCTTTGCCAAAGTAAATTGTAATTGCCATAGTCCCTCAAAACAGAGATAATGACTGACAAGAAACAGGGCTTAAAAAACCTAACCAGGGAGCGCAACTTAAGAATGATGGCAGGTATAAAACCAAACAGGGATGAGGACATGAAAACATATGGGCTAAGTACAGACAGTCAAAAAGCCTAAGGCTGAATCAATTCAATCATTGCAGGTTAGTTCAAGATGCATAGGTTGAACTGATAAGCAAATGAGCATTCACTTTTGAATCCAGAAATGCAGTCACATGCCTTCAGTGTCCCAGGCCAGAAGCTAATGGGTGCTCGAGCATGCCTCTCTGCTCATCTGTTTGAGACAGACAGTTTGGGCCAAGGTTCACTTGCCCACCATGTGAAGAGGGGTTTCCAGGGCAGGTACAAAGCATCTTGGGATGCTGGGGGACTGTGTATTAACTTGTATCTGAAGGGGATCTGGGATAGAAGTTCAAGCAAGTGGTTTAACCTAAATCGGTTAAGTTTGAAACTACATCCATCCAGATTTATCTTAAAACCTGCTTTGGCTATTTTGAAAGCAGTTTTTGTGCACTGAACTTCTGTTGTGTTACAGATTTGAACCAGTTTCTGATACCTATATGGATAATTTCTGTCCCTAGCCATGAGGTATCATAGTATCATAGTACTGAGGGTCAGAAGGGACCTAAACAGATCATCAGGTCCAACTCCCTGGGCACAAACAGGTTGCCAGGATCATATCACCCCAGCCAAATATCAGTACAGACACACCATCACCATGATATGGTTAAATGCAGAGGCCACACTTATTTACAGCTATCATCTCAAGGGGCTATTCACCCTTAAATAATAATCAGGGCTGGTCCAGTGGAGACTTTGAAGATCAAATCCCTCCTCCACCCCACTCAGGCCAGCCAAAAGTCTCTTACTGAAAAGCAGAGTCACTAGTCTTCAGCTTGGAATGGTAAAAAACAAACAAACCAGGAGCCACAAACTGCAGGAGACCAAGGCTTACTCCTTCCTGGCCACATCTACACAAGATGTTGACAGTGCAGTCATTAGTGCACAAGAGCACCAAAGAATGGCTTTTTTGTGATGCTACTGTCAAACTACTGTCATGACACAGTCAACATTTCATGGAGACTCAGCCCCTGTGAACTTCTGGGCACAGAACCAGCCCCACCAGCCAAGGATAGTAGCAATGAGACAGGTCTTGTTTGGGCTCCTTAAAGCTGCATGTGACACACTCCAGAGAGAGGAGAGAGCCAGGACAATGTATTGAAGGCCAAGGGAAAGGATGGGAGGAAAGAAAAGAATTTTGTATAGCACTCTCTCAGCTAGTCCCAGTTGGGCTCTCTCCCCTCTGGCCCCCAAAAATGTTTGAATTACTCCCAGGCAGATGAACATTGCAATAATAAACAAATATACAATAAGAAACCTGGGGGAGACAGGACATACATTATACAGAAAACACCCATCCCCCTGGGTCAGATGTTTGGGTGCATATTCTTGCTGTTCACATGTACCTAGTTAATGAGCCTACTTATTATAATAGATTTATTTGAATGTGGGATGAGTTTACCCATTGAAAAATAGGTGTGGATGCATCCCCATTGCAGAACAGTTGAATATCTGTCAAGTCCTCCCACAGCTTTTCCCCTCTACTTTACTGGGTTGCCTGCATAAATTCTTGTACGATCTTTTTTGGTTCTGGGGTTATTCTGACTGGATTTTACATTGCAATTTAAATTGCATTGCACAGCCAGCATCTGTCCTTCATGATTCCAGCATGTGTGGAGCTCAGATACCTGTGTCATATTCCTGGTTAATAATTGATGAGTAGTGATACTGAAGCATGAGGCTGGTCTTGTTTGGAGGTCCTTGATTTTATTACCCTAAGGGCATTGGAGCATGTGTAGGCACATCTGAATTTTACGTACATAATACACAAATATGCCATGGCTATCTCTCAAAATAAAAAAGTGCCTCACAGAGAGCATCACATGTGAACTGTATAATATTCATACTTAAAATATGACTTCTATTCTGAAAGGCCATTCAGGCCATTTGTCAGGTCAAAGAATTTGTCAGGTCAAATATTTTAATTAGACATTTCAAACTTTTGTTACAAATTTGCTTGAAATTCATATTGCTTAGACGTGGAATAAAATTGAAATGGTTTTGGGATTTACAAGTTTTATTGGTACCTTCCTCTACAGGTAGTATTATAAACCTCAAATACAAAGCAGTTTAAAAAATATTCAGTGTGTGTATGTCATGATTCTAGACTCTAGGAGAAAGGTCAAGCTCCCCTTTTATCTTTTTCCAAAAGTCATTGTCCTGAAAGTTATATAGAGTTTATCACTTTGTTTTTGGGACCTTCAGGAATTCAACAGTACTTATTCTGCTCTGGTTTCTACTCAGAATTTTGCTTTCTTCACTTCTTCTTCACTCTCATGTGCCCCATTTTTAGACAGCTCTCAATAAACAGTACTTTTTCACTCAGGATAAGACAAATTATGGTCAGCATTTTTATACTTTTTTTTTTTTAGGATTTATTCTTCTGTACTGAGCAGTATCTCTGGAGCCCAGTGCCTCATTAAAAAGCCTTTGTTCTTTGGTCTAACAGAGATCTGGGACCCAGTTTCTTTATCAGAATTCTCTCCATGATTTAAGAGTTCCTGCTTCAACTTGCTGCTATTTGAAATCAGCTAAATTCCTCTGTGCCAACAATATATCATTATGATTTGTAAGAATAAAATAAGCAACACTTCCAGTAGCTATTTCAGCATCTCTTAAACATTTCATTTGCTCCCTAGTACAATGATTCCATTGATATGATTTTATATATTAGTTGTATCACATTTGTCAGTCTGCACAAAACTATGTAAATATTGTTTAACTAGATTATTGACATTTTTATTACCACACATTAGATATGAAATACGGTAAAGTTATTTTAGCCCCACTTTCTTTTATGGTATATTTGCATATGAACTGGCTTTATCATGTGGTGTACGTAAAATACTATTCTATGAACATCTAAAGCAGTTACAATAATAGACTGACTCTACTGGGTCAATAAACAGTGTCAGTTTTCTTTGAAGAGATAAAATCTTAAATGAAAGGTGGCAGATTAGCCATTATTTTTTGTCAATAAGTATTCTGTACATCACTGAACAAGCGCCTCAAACAATAGTGTCAAAATGTTTGTGTGTGTGTATTCAAATATAAATTTAGGACGTTAAAACTGGTTATTTTATAAAAATATCAATTAACAGCTACTAGAAAATAATGGTTTTAGAGGAGCGGGGAAGGAATTAAAATTAGGACAGGGAGTTATAACCATGTATAAATATGAGGCACCAGAAATCTCAAACTTGGGTTGTAAAATGAAACATGCTAAAAAATTCATAAATGTGTGAGGCACTAGAAGCCTTAGGTATAAAATATGCATTTTGTAACAGACTGGGTAACTGTCCCCATAAATTATTGGATCATATGATTATAGGAAAATAGGACTGGAAGGGACCTCACAATGTCATCCAGTCCAGCCCTCTACTCAAAGCTGGATGATCTGTGACTAAACCACACCAGCCAAGTTTTTATCCAACCTGCTGTTGAAAACTTACAAGCTTGGAGCGTCCACAGTTCTTATAGGTAGCCTGTTCCCATGCTTGATGATCACTCTCATGGTCAAAAAGTTCCTCCTAATCTCCAACCTAAATTTCCCCTGCTGAAGCTTGAGACCGTTGTTCCTAGTCCTGTCCCTACAACAACAGAGAAAAGCCCATCTCCAACTTCTAATTTTAAAAAGAAGTTTGGAAATCAGCTGCCATGTGTTTATTTCTAGCTATCTCAGGACTTATCTTCTGAAACTTGACATTGCCAGATCTTTTCTGTTCTAAAGTCCATTGAAATGGACGGAAAAGCTTGGTTTTGGTTCTAGATACCAGTGAAGGTATTTGGTTTAGCGCTGGGTAAATCACTAACAAACTTTAGATTAACAAGCGCAAGAGCATTTGGATTTATCACTAAAGTGTTCTCCTTTCTATAACATTTTCATTATTAAAAAAGAATGCCTATCAAAAACAGTTTATGGTTTTCATTGTTTGTACAAAATAGAAACTTGAATTGTTGTTTATTTTAAATAAAGGCTGAATTCAGCAATGTGCTCCCTAAATAATTGATGAGAAGTTTTTATGCAACCTTATTCAAATCAGATGAATAATCCAAGTACGGTACCATTAAAATGCAAGCACATTCTTAGTCACTGCATAAAAGGAAAGGAAAACCAGATAGCATGTCTTTTACCTTATAATTATTTCTTTTCAGTTTAGGTGTCCAAAAAGGTGCAATTACGTACATGGGGCAAATAATGGCTTAACTTTCCATACAGATGAAAAAAGTTTGGTATACACAGAAAGCAGGACTTGTTTTGTCAATTGTCTCCTGCAGCCATTTGCCCATCTGGCTACCCCCCTCCCCACCCACCTCAAAAAAACAAAACCAAATCCAAAACCTCACATCCAAATCTTCATCTGCAACTGGAATGGAGTAGAAGTTGGACAGACCCACATATGTGTCAAGTCCCCTCCTCTACATGCCTTCTGCAGCCTGTCCTGGGCCAGCAGGAAATGTACATGCATGACTATGTGCAGTTGGATTTATGAATTAAAAAAAAGGGGGAGACAGGTGATGTGACTGGCACCATAGCGTGAGTGCAGCCACATTTGCCCTCCCCACCCTGGCAATGGCAGCAGCTGCCAGGGACTCTTTAAAGTCCTCAAAGCAGATATAAGTCCCCTGTCCCACCAACCTACTTTGGGCACCCTGTCTCCTCCAGCACTCAGTGATACCTACCTTCCCCTTTCATTCCTCCTTTCCCCTCTACAGCAGGGATTATCATTGGGCACAGAAGTGGGGGCATACTCATGATTGCTGCTGTCTCCCACTGACCCAGGGGCAGGGGAAGCCCCAGAGCTGCTCCTGCCCCACTCCAGCTAGGAGCTTCAGTGAGTGGCTGTTTGGATTCCAGGCCCAGCCAGGACTAGCCTGTTCCCTTCCCCTTCTCCTTCATGCCCCCCCGGCAAGTAGCAGGTGCCAGAAAGTGTGACAGCACAAGAGATAGTCTGCCTTACCAGAAAGTTGCTGAAGCCATACTTCTACTCAATGTTTCCAAGAGCACTTAACACAAAGTCAGTCAAGACTCTTGATTTTTTTTTCTCTACATTCTGCCTTCCAAAAAATAGTGTGTGGTTTTTGGGGGGGGTTGTTTGGAGGGGGGGGGGGCAGATGTTGTATGCAAGAAAATAAGGTAGTTTGAAGCTGTCTGTTTCTTGCACATAGTATAGTTGTTTTTGAAACACTGGTTGTTGTGACAGAAGGACAGTATCGTAAGAAAATTTGCTCCACATCATGTCTCCCCTCTGCATAGCAGTTTCACTGAGGGCTTTCTTATTTACTTCTGCATGAGCTGCTGCTTCTTTTTGATGCTATCGTTGTCTTTCTCACTTTCCACAACATTTGTCTCATCCTTTAGTTCTTCTCATTGCATGACTTGATCAGCCACAGGTGTCACTCTTAGTTGGCAGCTGCATGGCCCCAAACACAGGAATATTGTCAGTTTCTGCCTCTAGAAAATCATCATAGTTTTGCCTCTATCTCAAGCAGCGGTGGCAACCTTTGACTTTCAGAGTGAAATGTCACTGTTGTCCTAAGACTACCAAGGCTGGCTGGTTTATACCAGGTGGGCCAAGTGCTGCACCTCACCTTGTCTTATTATACCATAGAGGTAGATCCTGTGGGGAGATGAGGGTGCATTGGCATGAATGTCACCAACTTCAACAGTGTAGCTCACCTGCCAGTTTTCCAGTTCCCCATAGTCAGATGCCTGGGCTGGCAGGGGATACCTAGGGCCACCAAACAGGGAGCTGGTAAAGAAGTGGGGGACCCACTGCTGCTGATGACCCAAGCTAACCAGGGCCAGGGAAAGCCCCATGTCGCTCATGCTACACTCCATCTGGCAGGCTGCCAGGAGCAGCTGCATGTGATGACAGGTTCACCAGCACCAGCTGCAGATGATTCTCTGCTCCCTGTCTCCTCCTCTGAATTTCCCCCACCAGCCCATGGGTTCCAGGTGCAGGGAATGGTTATGGGTTGGGTGGGAGGGAGTGCAGAAGGATGGCGGCAATAGCAGGTGGTCATCATTTTCTGATGTACAAAAGAAAAAAGGTAAGGCCCCAGGCCCATGGAAAGGGCAGTAGCAAGACTGTTACTTCTTTCCCATAAATAGTTTTTTTAATATAGGTTCCTGTAAAGCAAGTGTTGTTTTCACATGAAAAGTCTTATCAAGATATTACCAAAACCTCACTTGCTGCTTTGGGTACAAGCTACAAAGCTCAGACAATGCTCACGGCTCACAGGCTGCAGTTGTGAGTTGGCTAACACAAGACTAAGCCTCTTTAGTTTCCTGAGCAGAGACAAGCAGCAGCCATCTTAGCAGTTGTAAGGGTTTCACAGTGTCTCCAGGAGTGGTCCTTTTTTCAATGAAGAAAACAGCTTCTCTGCTTAAAACATGTACCCCAATTTTTGGGAACTGATTTTTGGAAAGTTGCATATGGATGTGAGAAAATACAGTATATGACCACCCACAATGTGAAGTCACCAAATCAATTATGAAACTTCCAGTCACCATGACTATACTGGTCCCTACTTTCACATAAGCCAACAAATGTTCCAACTCTCTTCTCTGGAGTCCCAAGTATTTAGCTGCATTATTTCTCTTCCTGGGAACACAGTTTAGAATTTGTCTCTGCAATCCCTAAATTAATAGATTATTCCTCCTGGGGTCAAATGTTTTTGTCAGTTTGCTTGTTGTCTTTATTTGGAGGATTAGTCTAAAGTCTATAAACTTTTTCACTATGCTAAGCTTGGAGACTGCTTCATAATACAGTCTTCTCATTACAGAAGCCCAGAAATATTGAAAATATTTAGTAACGAAAAAGTTTAACCTTATAGAGTTTAGGAATAGAACAGATGGTTGAAAAAGAAGACTGGATTATTTTTTAGACTGGCTCATTATTTGTAGCAAATCTCAAAAATCAATATTTATAAGGTTCAGGTAACCATCCCCTATCTGATCCAGTAGTAGGAGCTAGACTGGTTTTACCAATACAAGAACTAAACTATTTTTCTATTCAAACAGCATGGGTGCATCCCCACGAGCACACATGTATGGTTTCTGGCACTGTAGATCTGTCTGCAGCTCCTCATACTGCACGTGCTGCACATGCAGGCATTCACTGTTTTGCTATCTTGCAACACGGGACGTTTTATTGACACCGGGAGATCCCAGTGTCAAAAAAACCCCACACCAGGAAAACGTGGGGTTGTGCACATGGCAGCAGTATGCACCACCTGAAACCAGAGCCTGGCTGGACAGAGCCATGCTTTGGCTGCTGGCCAGGCTCTGCACACCCAGGTTGCTGCTGCTGGAGCCTCAGGAGGCCTCCACAATCCCAGGTTAGGCTCCTGGGGCCAGCCCAGGTGCTGACCCCAGCCTCCCCTACCCCACCCAGGGCAACTTGCCAAGCACCACAGCATGCATGCAGGGGCATTCCCCACGGACTATTAGCAGCGGCACATATATGTGCCACTGCTAGATGTCCCCAGGGAAATTGTGTTCCCACTCATGGAGATGTGCTCTATGTGACCATGACTCTGTACTTTTTTCATGCAACCCTGCACTTTTTTTTGCTGTGGATTGAAAGAATTGTCTTAAAATACTATAAGAAAAGGTTTATTTTTATCATTTCCAGTGCAGCCAAAATCAAGAACTTTTCAGTTATTCTAGACAAACAGGTCATGACAGATTTACAGTACAATTTCACATGCTTGAGCAATCTGTATATATAAACATGCATACTTATTTTTAAAAGCAGAGGTTTATTCTGTGTACAAAATATTCAAGAGTGTATCCTCATAAATCTTTACTCATAATCCATTCATTGATGGACATTTTTATAGCTTAATTGCTTTACACACATGCTATTCTTGCATGCTGCCAGCAAAAAGGGGTTTCCTAAAGAGTGAGGTTACATGACAGTTGCCAATTCCATGCTCAACAGAAGTGTCTGGCCACTCTGCGATCTCTAGATGATGATGATGATGGTGAAGCGAGTGTCACCACACTCGTATGTTAGGGCTGTAAGAGTCAGAAAGCCAGTGACAGGTCAATGTCAATAAGACCTTGGTCACATGAAGGAGAGCCATAAGGGCATTCATAGATGATGTGGTTGGCCCTCTGAGCTTGAGCACAACAGCTGCAACCACTGCTGTCATTGCTGAGGCCCCACGAGTGCATGCTCACCTTAAACCATCCAATGCCCATTATGAGTCAGTTAAGAACAGTCCAGGCCCTGTGGGGCAACTGCTAGCCTGAGGGATGAAAGCTGGTGTTAGGGATGAAGTTCTTTAGTTGCAGTTCTTGTGCAGCATATTGCCTGCTCCACTGACGGGAGGCCCATGCTGTGGGTGACATATCATCTGCAGATTCAATGATCTTATCTCAAGATTATCAGAATGAATAGAAAACCATACTTAGAGCTGAGGGAAGGCCAAAGAAAAGTAGAAGAAAAAGAAACAGGTTATCTTTGGGTACGAGGTGAATTTTCTCTTTTGTACAACCAAGGAATGTGAATAAATTGGGCAGGGAAGCAAGGAGAAGGAGTAGGTTTGTCTTTGTTGCCTAAAGTATATGCACCTGGATAATGAGAACGAGAGACAATATCCTTTCACCAGCACTGCAGGTAACTTGGTTTTACTTCAAGTAGTCACTGAACTTTATTTGTCCTCACATCCTTTATCTTTCTTGTCTATTTAAATGACAAACTCTTTGGGACATGTAGTTTCTCTCTCCTTCTCTATCTCCCGCTCTCTCTCTCTCTCCTTATCACATGATATGGTGATCTAGCACTTAGCTCAATGGTTGGAGCCTCTGGGTCAGATTTACAGGTCCAGTTACCAGGAAGAAAATGTCCTGGTTTAGGATGAAAGACAAAGACGAATGGGAGACGTGGTGGGAATGTGTGATGCAGCTCTTGAGAATACCTGAGAATGATAGACTACAATTTTGCTTTTGTTTATGCTATGCAAGTAAAGAAAGCTTGGAGGGAAGGTAATTAAGGGGATACATGATAGCAGTTTTCAAATATTTGAAAATCTGCCATAAAGTAGAAGGTGCAGAGGGAAGGATGTGAAACAATGGAAGTTGTAGACTCTTCCTCATTTCTGGAAGAGGCTGGATAAGTATCAGTCAGGACTGCAGAAAATTCATTCCTATGTTTATCCAGTGGAATAGGCTAGATGATTCTTGATGTCCCTTCCAAACTTATTCCATGATTCTGTGATATCCCAAGCTAGACCTACATTCAGTATCTGTGGAACTGGAAACAGTACAGATACATTAGGATAACTCAATGGTGGCTTAATTAGTTCTGCTGAGTTTCAGGACTTACTATCTGAGGTGCAGTGGTGTGATAAAAAAGATCTGTACTTCTTCTGGTTCCAAAGCTAACATGAATAGCTAGCTCAAGGTTTCTCTGTACAGTGCTCTCCTGCATCATATACAGGCACACTTTGAGGCTGATTTAAGCTTCCCAAATATTGAGAACCCCTTATCTAAGGAGATATCAGACCCAGATAGTATGTTCCCATATCCGTAAAATTTGATATGTCATTATCATCTTCTTTCTCTGTCCAATGAGAGTTTGTTTTTCCTCCCTCCACTATTTGCACCTAGCCATTTTTCTTTGTATTTTGATAATTTTCTTCTCTTTCAGCATGGTTCTAGCTGAGGTCAAAAATATATTTACCCTCAGTGTAAGCAATCTAAGTGTTTTTAAAATTTGTAGGTTTTCAAGATTTCACTCAATAAAAATTAATGGGCAAGGGGATATTTGTATTTGAGTGAATTTATTACGTTGTCATGTTTTATTTTGGAAATACACAAGCAGATCAAATATGTTAACAGTGTTTCAGTTGTATTCTGGATGTATGAATTATTATTTCCTTTCTTTAATTAAAATGTATCTACATATTTAGATGTTTCCTTTTTTTAGATAACAGAGTTCTTTGCAGTTTTATGTTCTGGTAAAATACACAGCATGAGAAGTTAAGAGATCATTTACAGTTCACACAGTGATTATTTTTTCTAGTTGAATGATATAATCGTTCTTCCCCCACCTTATAAATCTGTTTTGATGTGTTTCTTTCTTTGAAAACAGCTGCAGTGTTTTTGAAAACTATTGCCCTTTACTAGTCTTTCCAGTGAGGAGGAGTGACATTGTCATTCTTTTATGCCTCATGAAATCTTTTAACTTGCAAACACAGCCTCTCTCACTTACGTATTAGCTGATTTATGTACTCTGAAAAAGAATAAATGGCAGCAACATTTGCTTTTTAATAACATACAGAAGAAATACTTCAAAATCAACCATGCATGAAAGAAACATACAAGAGTGGACCTTAAATACAAGCTCCTGACAGATCATGAACCAAAGCTGCCTTTTATGTATCTTGAAGAAAAAAACTTTGTAATCATTTATGCCATCAACAATGACAGTATATTCACTAAAATCATTATACCAAAGTGTTAGAGAGTCTGGGATTATCCGGGAGGGTAGGAAAAGTAGTTTATTTATGAAGTGAAACAGAAAAGCTTTCCTGTAAAATTCCGTTTCTCATTTAATAACAAATACATCTAATAGAGCAGTTTATTAACATTTGCCTAAATGTTAAGTTAATTCTTTAAAATGGCCAAGAAAAAAGAGAGGGAAGTGGAAGGAAAGAGAAAGGAAAATATTTTTGTAGACCGAACAAATGGGAATAAGCAACTGAGATTAACCTAATTTTTGTGAGTTACAGGCAGTAAACTATTTGTCTGGCAAACAAAATATGAGAAGTGTATTCTATAGTAGTGAGTGTTTTAAAACAAGTGATTAAGTGAATTTAAAGTTTTCAATGAATGTCAAATAGAGAAGATGAAAACTTTACCTGCAGAAGAGTAGTGGCAATACTAGTCATGCTTGGTTTTCAGCTAATAAGACCTGACCTGGAGAAACCAATCCTAAAAGTCAGACAAGTATTTTGTTAGGCTACATTCAGTTTTTGGCTCGGCCTGTTTAAAATGCTGCTAGCTGTGGATGATGAAGTGCTTGAAGCTGACATCTGCTAACTAGGAAGACAGCTGAGGTCACCAGTCAATTTCATATGATCTATCAAATACCCAACGGACGTGACTTAGACCACGGCAAAGTCTAAACAAGCAACCTAGAACAGGATTTAAATTTTTATGTATAACAAAAAACTGAGTCACCAATAAATCCCACTGTACTCATTTCTCGTTCATGAAGGACTAACAAGAGGGAATAAAGAGGCTATGTTGCTTTATACATAAAAGAAACATACACTCATCCTGAGGTGCTATATGATGTGGCAGGTAGACCAATTCAAAGTCTTTGGGTCAAGGGAACACCAGCGGGCTGATGCCATGGAGGCTGTTCACTATATATCACAAAATCAGGGGAAGAAGATGGATGAATTTCATAGATTGCATAGACATTAGGACTGGAAGGGACCTCGGAAGATCATTGAGTCCAGCTGCCTGCCCTGGGGGCAGGAAGTCAGCTGGGGTCACAGGATCCCGGCAAGATAAATGTCCAATTTACTTTTAAAGGAATACAGAGTAGGTGCTTGTACCACCTCTGACAGCAGCCTGTTTCAGGTCTTGGGGGCACGGACTATAAAGAAGTTCTTCCTTATGTCCAGCCTGAAACGGCCTTGGAGAAACTTTTTTTAACCAACTAACCAAGGTATCCATACTATAAAACTGGGTACTTATTGGGGACTTTAGTTACCATGATGTCTATTCAAAGGGTAACAGAGCAGTGCACAAACAACCCAGAAAATTTTTAGTGTGTCAGGGACAACATTTTGGTAGCAATAGTAGGAATCTCTTCTTGATTTCTTGCTCAGAAATACAGAGGAATTGGTTGAGAATCTGAAAATGAAAGGCAACTTGGGTGACAGTGATCATGAAATCATAGTGTTCAGGGTACCCAGGAAAGGAAGGAAGGAGAGCAAGTCAGGAAATTGGTGGGCAGGAACCCATGGGCAGCAGGTCTAAGGGAAAAAGGAGCCCAGAAGAGCTGGCTGTAACTTTAATAAGCCATATGAAGAGCACAAGAGCAGACTACCTCAATGCTACCCATGTGAAAAAGGATAGGAAGTGTAGCAAGTGTCTATCTTGGCTAAAAAGTGAACTCTTCAATGTGTCAAAACTTAAAAATGAATCTCACAAAAAGTGCTAACCTGACCACATAACTAAGGATGATTGTAAGAGTATAGCACAGGTGGGTAGGGAGAAAATCAGGAATGTCAAGGCACAAATTAATATACAGCCAGTAGAGGACATAAAAGGCAATTAAAAAATTCTATAAGGATGTTATAAATAGAGGGAAGACCAAGGAAAGAGCAGATCCCTTCCTGAATGTGGAGGGCAATTTAATCATGGGTGATATGGAGCATGCCTTTCAGTCTTCATGAATGAAGTCAGGTATTAGATAACAAGTGCAATTGTCAGCAAATGTATGGGAAGAGATAATCAGCCTGGGGTTGAAATTGTTTAGAAAAGCTGGATGTTTTAAGACAGTAGGGCCATGTACAGGCCATTTACTGACTTAAACCCCTTCTAGATGCACTTAAGACGTGATTAACCAGTTAATCATGTCTTAAGTAGTAACCCAGTCATGTGTTCATGCAATTAATGGTATGTTAAAACAGGGAATAAACCTCAACATTATTACACAAAATATGCGTAATAACTTTGCGGCTGGTTCTCAACATGTCTTAAATTAAATGTGTGACTGGTGTGCTCCTAGGGCCGGAAATGCCAATCAGCTGGTCATTATTGCCAGCCCTGGAAGAGCACAGGAGTTGTGAAGGGCCCTGGGGTGCTCCCACAGCTGGGAGTACTGTTCAGCTGATCAGTGCTCCAAGCCTCAGGTCTGCACTGGGCACACTTCTGGTAGAAACTAAGACTGTACAAATGTTCATTATATTTCTCCCACACAAAACGGGTATGATTTGGGAGAAAGTTCTTCCTCCTTCAATAAGGAACAAAAGTTTCTCATTCAGGAAAAAAGACCTGCACTGGAAAGAGTCCAGTATGAGGGAATGTTCCCTCTGCTTCCTGAGACCAGGGTCACTGTTGTCTGGAGAAAGAATGGGAACCCGGCCTACTCCACTCCTGAGAACTGCAGCCACTGCTCCTCATGCCTTCCTCAGACCAGGATCATCCCTGCTCTTTTACTTCATATATATAAAAACTGGTAATGCGACAGGGTGCCTGCTACCATCAGTCCCAAAGACGTCAGATAAAGAGTTCTAGAGTGTGGCAGCAGGGAGTGTCCTCAGGGTGGCTTCAATGCCTCATTTCTAAATTTGGTATTTACAAAACAGGGCTGAGTAGGCAGGGTATGTTTCTTGCCCATGACCTGAGGAACACCTCAGAAGTGGTACAGATGCACCTTATGTGAATTTGAAGTCTTGGTACAATTTAAAAATCTGAATTACATAATTAAAAAACTAGGTCTCAATGAAAATTAACGAGTGTCTAATTTACTTAGGCTACTGAAAATGTTACCCTTAGACCACATACCTTAGGGGAGAGCTTTTCATGGATAAACATACATCTTTTCTATAAATCTCCTAGGTAAACGACCTACATTTTTGGTCTGGATTACATAGCAGTAGGAACGCAATAAATGTCTGCTTGCCTTCTCCCTGTAGTGCATAGCTTTGTCTGTACTCTTGTTCATTGGTGGGCATAGAAAATGGTAGTGTAATTTGCTGCCAGTGAAGGTCAGCAGAAAATTAAAGAATTGTGGATAAATTTGTTTCTAATCTTTCATGGGTATTTACACTGCTGTTTACACTGAAGTCTTTGCACGTGGCCAGTCCTAAAGTAAAAGCAGATAATAACAAGAATGATTGAAGAGATGACTAGCATACGTTACACAGCTATGTGTATTGTTTACAAGCTATTACTTTTTAAGGTGAACAGGCAAAGTAAGGTGCTGTCACAGGTTACCATTAAAACATTTTAAATCTGTGAAATATTATGCTATCATAAAGTTAGAACAGCTTCAGAGCAGTTACAGGTTGAGGTATAACATTGTCTCAGACCTGCACATCTGTGACTTGTCACTAGAGGGCCTAGTGAGCAGGGGCATGAACAAAACCCTGCTGTGTGGTAGGAGAGGAATAGAGAAGGTAGCTCAGAGGTGGAGAAGCTACCATGTGGGCTGTGGCTTCCCAGGAGCCAGGAGGAGCCATGGGTGGGAGGAGAAAAGCCTTGGGGGTGGGGGACACCTGTTTGAAGTGAGTGGACAGGGAGGAGAAATAAAGATTAGTAAAGAGAAAGGAGTAAAAAATGTAAAAGACCAAAATCTTGCATGTGTTTCACTGAATCTGGATTAGTTTGCAGGGGGGTGCTGCAGAGCTGGGTTAGTACTTAAACCAGGGCAGAGCTGAGACCCAGTGAATCCACTGCATGCATGCCACACCAGGCACAGCTGAGACCTAGTTTTCAGCCTGCCTGGTTTCCATTCTCTGGCTGCTTCTCTTCATGGAGGTAGGTAGTAGGTTGTTGCTGTTTGCATGGGGGTGCTAGAGCAAGCAACAAATGGGTGAGCTGCACCTGGGTGCTCAGTGGTCAGGGTGTGCTGGGGTTGTACCCCCTGGGGGTGGGAGGGCATGTTGGATTAAGAATAGCACCACCTCCATGCATGGTTGAGTTCAGGAGGATTGAAAGTTTGAGGAATGAAAATAGAGTGTCTATGTCCTTGGAGCAGACTAACAATACCTCGGCATTTAGGTAAAACAGATCAAAGATAACTCTCACCTGAAGTGGCATCATTTTAATATGTTTAGAGCATACTTAGCATAGGTTATCCCCATTAATAGATGCATACTCCTGTTTTAAGTGCCTTTATGATGTTATGATGGTTTAAAGGAAACCTGTAGCATCACCCTATGTTAATAAGTGGACTGGGCCTTGAACAATGACTAAATTACCACATAATTTGACCCTTTTTTCCTAAAGGGTACATCAGGACAATACAAGTGTTAGCTGTTTTAAGCACATGTGCATTTCTGACATTTGATAAATTTAGGATCCCTCAATAGTCTGCAATACTCTCAATGTGCATTTGACTATGTTAATTAGTTTTAACTGGAAAATGAACAGCAAAAAGTAACTAAGAGTACAAAGTCAAATTCACTTTCTGTGACAATGATTCATGTAGACAAAGGGCCTTTATCATTCTTGCACTGAAGAAAATGGAAAGCATTTGCACTTTTAATAAGTTTGAGATATTACATTCTTTTCTTAATTGTGACCTGCCCAATTGCCTTCACCATAACAGGGGATTCAAATCCAAACCTTGGAACACTAGCTGTATAATTTGTAAATTCACCTCTTTGAGAAAATATAAGGCTCAAGGTGATCAGCAGTGAACTCTCAAGCAGAAGTATCACTACTGAGAGTTAACAAAAAAACCCATTTAGGGTATAGATAGACTTCAGAAATAGAAAAAAATATTTGAGAAAAAATATTTGTCAGCACTGGTCCATCTATGTGTTTTTGTTATAATCTCTCTATGGAATGAGATGTCATTACTGAGTTGTATATTGCTCCAACATAACCATCCATTACAGTACGGCAGAAACAGACCATTCCATTAATCACAGACAGAAGGTTAAATAAAGATGTAAGCATATTGGGAAAGCAAGGTTTAAAGTGTGCATCATCTTGATATATTAGGCAAATGCCTGAGAAAGGGTTATAGACCCAAGAGATTAATAGAACTCATATTAAACAGAGCTGTATTAACCATGCTAAAACCAGTAGTACTTGTATATATTGCTATAAAGAAATTGATTATTCTAGGGATCTGCCACAGATAAAGCAATCAAAATATGGTACATGACATTTGAAATCAAAAGGAATATAATGGAAAAAAAACTGGGACCTCAAATTGGCTCAATCTATTTTGATTTGATAAATATTCCTTTCAAGTCTAATTCTCCCCTGGAAATTACTAAACTGCTTCTTCTATTTAATAGAGATGAGCATATATAAAACCATTAATTGGTTCATGCCCATGTCTGTGGTCATCAGAGCAGTGTATTATTCCATGTAAAAGCCCCGGTATGTGCAGAAGTAATTCTATGAGATTGTATGCTTTGGTGTGCTTAACCTTCAAATCAGCAGAGGTAATTTGAAACAAGGCTTCTTCTACCTCTCTTTTTTATCCTTATTTTAACATTGATCTTTCCTTTCCTTGCTCTTCTGTTCCTTTCTTCTTTCTTATTCTTTTACCCTTCTAGTTGTTATCCATTTCTAGCATTCCTCCTAGTCTGCAACTAATTTCCTTTTTGTCTACTGTACAGGTGCATTAATATGCATGTTATTAACATATCTACTAACATGATAGATGTACTCTGCATTACACCTTGGGTAAAATATAACAAATAAAGTCCCTGACAGAAGGAAATTGCAGCTTAAACACCCCTATATCTACAGGTTCTTGCAATGCTCTTCAGAACAGAGCATAGCATATTGTCTTTGTAAAGAGAAAGCCACATGAAACAATTCCAAATTGAGAAACTTTCTGGAAGGAAGGGGGAAAAAAAGAAAGAAAAGGTTGCTTGATATACTTCAGTTGGGAAACTGTTCCAATATGATTATAAATAATTACTAGAATTGTCAATCTTAGGAATGGGTAAAAAAGACAAAAGGGAAACAACTGCAGAAGAGAAAGAAGAATGTAATACTGAAGAAAATAAGGGCAGACTAAACATGCAGAAAACTTACTTCAAGGCAGTGAACATAAACTTTGTACAAGCCAGATCAGGAATTCAGGAAGAAGATGAGCATGCACGGCATGGCAGGACGGGCAGATAGGGATAGCATCTGCATTTTGAATGGTCAGGAAAGGGGAGAGGAAAGAGAAAAAATAGGCTCAAAGGAAGAAAGCAAGTCAAGTATCCATCCAGTTCAGCAATTTATTTAGTTTTCTTTGTCACTAGACCTTGTTCCTATATTAAAAGAGGTAGGGTGGGGGAAGGGGGCATAACTTCAGGTCACATGAAGCAACTTGCTAACTTTCTTCAATAGAAAGCATTAGATTGGGATATCAAGTGACTGCATATGCTTAATGGATCCCCTGGCACTCTCCAGGTTCAGTTGCTATAAAATAATAGCTGGGCATTTATGATTAAAGCACTTGAAAATATTACAATATAGACTGTGATTTGCACTATATGCCCCTGCAGCCATATACAGAAGAGGGGAAA
This sequence comes from Alligator mississippiensis, assembly GCF_030867095.1. Taxonomy (NCBI): domain Eukaryota; kingdom Metazoa; phylum Chordata; order Crocodylia; family Alligatoridae; genus Alligator; species Alligator mississippiensis. Next base: position 64,475,181 of record NC_081825.1, read on the forward strand.
GTGTTTGGGGACCAGTCTAATCCATGATCTGGTGATTAGAGCACTTAGACAGGAAGGAGAGAGCCAGGTGTAAACCTCTTCTGGGCTTCTAGATCTTTCACTCTATGAGCAAATACGTTGACCTATATGTTGAAAGGTAGGAAGGGTCTACCTCCATCTTTCTTTAGGTATTTATGTATTGGTATGTCTATTCAATCACAGGTAGAAATAGACTCTAAGGTCCTTGTTACACATTGCACTTTGAGATGCTCAAATGTTGATCCATCTTATTGTTAACTCAAGCGTGGAGCAGTCACACCTTAAGGCTATAAACCTTCTCTGACTGCCTTCCACCTGCATAGCTGTGAGTATGGGTCTAGCTAGGAGCTGCAGCTCTGAGTTGCCACTACAGGGCTGGTGAGCCACGACAGGTGTCTACCCCTGCTCTAGGTGGGGGTGTGAGAGAAAAGGCTGGGGGAGGGATGAAAACTTGAAGCTGGGAGGCAAGGAGTTAATGGGATGGGGTAAGTAATGAAATGGGAGTGGAAAGGAAACGGGGATGGGGAAAGGTGGTGAAATGAAGGAAGTCAGTCACTGAAGGACAAAATAAAAAACAAAATTTAAAAAGAAATAAAGGGGAAGTAAAGTAAAGAAGGTTTTATGTTTTAATACACTGGGATTTGGGATTGGGGTGGGGTGTGTGTGGGGGGTGCTGGTTGTGTTTTCTGAGGAGTCTGGGATGTGGGAGTGGTGAGAAAAGTTGCTTTTGCGAGAGCTACTGCCCATGCCTCAGGAAGGAAGCCCTAGTTTATGGTGACCCAATCTGGCCCCCTACCTTGTTTCCCCCTCACCCCTTTTAGACACCATTCCTGGAGCCTGCCTATGCCCTGCGGCCTGGATAGCTGGCATGTGCTGTGCAAGCTGTTTGCATGAGGTTGTATCCCTGGGGGTGGGAGGGAGAATTGGCTTGGTGGCAGAATCACCCCCTGGGCAGTAGAGTTCAGGGGCTGCAAAGTTTGTCAACACAGAACCGGTGTGGGGGGGAGGGACACTGCATTCTGGGATGCTGAAGGACTGCAAGTTGGACTGATTATTTGTGGGAACAAGCTGGGTAACACAGATCAGATATAAACTTGCCCTGATTTGTTGTAACTTTAAGCCACCTAAAGTGTGCTTAAAACTAGCTTCAAGTGTTAATGTGTGGACAGTCAAGGGGTTACGAGATCCATGATATGCCTAAAATGAATGTGTAACCAAACCCTAAAATCTGCATACTGCATATACACTGAACTTAAGTGCATGAAAATGAAATAGGACGTGGCCCTTAGCTCAGGAGCACCAGGAGAGGAGGAATGTGGCAGAGTCTGAACTATGTCTCCACATGATAACCTATGCCATACAGATAAGGTAGGGTTTAAATTGCTTCTGGTAAAGGCAATGACAAATATTCTGAGCTAAGGGGTGCATCTACATGAGACACTTAACTGTCCAGTAGCATAGTTTACTTCACAGTAAGTGCATGGGTCTACACATATGCATGCTTACAGTAAAAACCCCTACTCATGAGTAAATGTGATACCTGCTAGTGCCAAGGCTCCAGGCTGAGATTCTCTTCTGCCCCCAGCTTTTAAAAGTTTGCAGGTATTTTGAGCCCTGGAACCCATGCAGGCAACCTGAAGTCACTCCAGACCCTTTTGTCCCCCTGGTCAGGCTGCAGGACAGCTGTCCTAGCCTACCTGCACCCCAACACTGCTGCCTGGCACCGCAGTGCTGCACGGCTACCAGGCCCATGCCATCCAGGTGTACAAGCTGCTACAAGCTCTAGCCAGGCCTGCCAACCCCCAGACCCAGCTACAGGCAGCTCCACCAGCTTACAGCCCACTCCCAGCAGCCTGCCCAGAGCCTGCAGGTGCTGCGGGGCATTGCCTCAGCTGCACAGCTGTCAGTCCCATGCTGGGCCCCTGTACTGAGCACTACAGGCAGCTTCCCAGGCCTGGCAGCACAGGGACAGCCATGCAGAAGCCCAGAGAGCCATCACAGGACCCCCAATGGCATTGTCATCACTGCTGCCCATGCCCACATCTGTGCCCACCACCTGGGGCCCCAGCTGCTTGCAGGAGGAGATGAACGTTGTAGTGCTGGGGCAGTTCAAGTGGGGCAGGTGTTCCAATGCCCACATCTATGAGGGGCTGTGAGGCCAGATGTAAGAGTGAGGGCACAACTTGTCAGCACGGTAGTATTGTATAAAGTTCAAAGCGTTGTGGGCACAGTGGGTTGCCGTCGCTGATCACAATCATTGGTTGGGGTGTGCCTGCAAGTCCATGGCCTTTGTGCAGCAACTGACAGACATTCTCATGCCCCAGGACCCAGGCTGCTGCCATGCTGTCTACAGCAGCATGGGCAGCCTGCCTGAGCCCCCACCCTGGCCTGGCACCCACAGTGACACATGAACAGGGGAGGGCCCCTTGGAAGTCCAGCAGACCTTCCCACCGAGCTTCCTAGCTGCAGTCTCCACCAGCACCTTGGGGAGGTTGGGCCAGTGCCAGCTGCACCAGCTCCTCAGCCTCAGCCCCCGTCACGTGGTGTGACCAGTCATGACATTGCCAGCCACCAGCAGTGACAGGTCCTCCCGGGGGGGGGGGGGAGGGGGTCCGAGCCAGTAGCCCATCTGCCATGCCCCACTGTCCAAGGACACCACACAGAGCTGCATGCCATTGCCAACAACCAAGATTGAGCAGAGTTGTCAGCCACACCAGCCCCAGCCATATGGTAAGGCCCACACTAGGGGGAGGGCTTTCCCTGCCCTGCCCTCTGCCCCGACCCCTGCCCTTCCTTCCCACCCAGCCTGCCTGCACTCCCCTGGCCCTGGATTCCCCCCTCACAGTACACGGGGAATGCAAAACTTTATTGAGCAGCCCACACCCCCACAGCTAGGCTGGCATGGGCCTCTCACATGCCAAGGAATGTGTTAATGTCAGCAGTGGGTGGGGTGGGGATATGTACACAGCCACATGTAGCATCCACGTGGCAGCAGAGTTTGCGGGACAGTCTGGGATTGTCTCCTGTATCATGTGTACAGTGCAGCTGGGGCACCATTGTGATCAGCAGCAGCAGGGTGTAGTGGGTCAGACACACCTCAGTCCACACAAACAGCTCCTCGTGTACCTCCTTATGCAGCAGGGTTATGCTTGGGGCACAGTGGTGCTATGGGTGGGGGAGAGCTGGCCCCAGGGCACAAGGACCCCAGTGGAGAGGGTGGGGGCTTGAGCATCTCCTTTTCCCAGTCATCTGGGAGCCCCATGCCCCCCAAGCCCAGGCACCATGGGCTGCATGGCAGTGCAGGAGAGCACCTGGGGGAAGGATAGCAGTGCCTAGAGCCACAATAGCAGGTACTGCCAGGATCCTGGCTTGTCCCACCCTGGGAATGGGGTAGGAAAGGCAGGCTGCCTGTGGTCAGCACCCAGTGGCCCACTGGCCCCTGGGGAGTGAGTGGGTATAGGAGGCTTGGCCAGCAGCTGCATGGGCCCACACCTGCCCAGCTGACTTACCATAGGCACACATGCATGCCTGATCACCGACCTGGTCACCAGTGCATGGCCCCTGGCATAGAGCATCTATCCCCTGGGGCCAGGTGGACTTGGAGTTCCAGGCACAGCTCCTGGCCCTGGAATGCAAATGGGTGGAGGCATTATAGGAGCAGACTGTGGTCCTGGGCAGGGCAATGCAAGCCATGGATGACAAATATCAGATGCTGGCTACTGTTCTGGCCCTTACAATTGCCTTCATGCTGCCCACTGCCTGGCCCTTGACCCTAGTCCTGCCTGCCCCCTGGCAACCACCCACTGCCCAGCAGCAGGCCCCCACCTGGGCCTGGGAGGAGGCCCTGGGCTGCCTCCTCCAGCCAGGAGCCCCTGGCTCTGCCCCAGGGCTGGTACTTCCCAGCCCCCCTGCCTGGGCCCAGCCCCAGTGCTTACCCTGGCTCCATGTGGGCATGGATCCAGAGCTGCCTGCAGTGGGACCAGGACTGCATGATGGCCCTGCTGGCCCTGTACAGTGGCTGCACTGGGCGATCACCATCCACTGTTGCCCCTGAGTGAGCTCCCTACCTGCTGCACTCACCACAGCATGTGCACCTGCAGGGGAATGGTCAGATGCCAGGGTGCTGGCTGCCTGTACCTGGGCTCCACCCCCTAGGTACTCCTACCCCATAGCCCTCCACCCTGGGACAGCAGGCAAAGGACATCGTACATAGCTTTCATGGGGAAGAAAGTTTTTTTTTATTGTTGGTTTGGGGGTCGGTGGTGGTGCTGCCCTGTGGGGTCAGATCAACTCTTAGGATCTCAACATTGCGCTGTTAGACAGGAGGGTGTAACACAATTGCACATATACGAACACATAGATCAATTAGGTCCGTACACACACATACGCACACGCACATACACATCCAAACCAGCCTAGGCACATGCATACCTATCACCAATTCAAGCACATACACACTACACACTAAAAATTAGACAAAAATCAATACCTGCACACTCAGTACACATACACAGATCACTAATTTGTATATCATGCTCACAATGATATAGCTATATATATATACACACACACACACCAGTTCACACACATACAACCCACCTACACATAGGTAAGTTCCTAACTTGGATGGTACGGTATGTATGTGTGCGCTTGGGGTACCTACACACTTGGATTAGCCATGGTGTGGGGAGGCAGAGGTGGTGAGGACAGCACTGCCATGTGCTGTCCCTGTACACACTGCTCTTGGCCAGGGAAGTGTCTGGCACTCTGACCAGAGAGAAACAAGTGAAACTGCCTTTTCACGAGGGCTGCCAGCTGCTGGCAGCTGCAGCTAGAGTCTGGAGCTCCCCCACCAGGTAGGAACAGGGGCCCATATCAGGGCCCTAGGAAGCAGGAGCAAATTGGTAGCAAATCTGCTCCTGGCTCCTTGCACATGCAGATGCCTGCCTGGCACAGTTTAATCATGGGTAATTTACTCACGAGTAAACTGGTGCCACAGAAAATGCATGTGTAGACGAACCCAAGGAGAAGCAGGCAAAGGATTAGTTCTTGGAATATAGTCTTTGAGACCCAGGTCCAGAAATGTAACTCAGTGTTGCGAGTTTGGCATGATTTAAACTTTCCAGTCTCATTTCCAGACATGACTTACATGTACAGGAATTGCAGTCCCATTAAACTTTAGTGACACTTTTAGCTTGTAGATGCTGAAAAAACTTTAGAAAATGGAGTCATCCACCTAAGTCACTTGAAGTCATATTGGTAAATGTATTTAGGCCGCGTCTAGTCCTTAAATGGACTGTGGCCAGTATCAGAGCTGCAGCACAAACTTTATTCCCCAGCAAACAGACTTCCTGTGCAGCTGGTCTGGGCAATGCTAATCGGCCTGTTCCTGGTTCTGATGGACTTGACTACAGTTCTTCCAGTCTGTGAGCTAATACATACAGAGCAGGCTTGAGAGTCCCTTTGGGTAAGTTTGTGATCTAGATATGTCCATAGGTATTTAAATATGTAGCTAGGTGTGTAGTGGGATTTTCAGAAGCACTTACCTGGTGCTTTACAACCATTAACACCAGGCACTTTTGAGAATTCCACTAAGTGTAACTTGTGTCCATCAGCACCTAAATACCTTCACAGATCTTGCCTTACAAGATGGAACAGAGCACAGGTAGCTAAATACCTTGAAAAATCCAGGCTAGGATGCCTCCAGGGGAGGTTTCTGCAGCTTATCACCCCTTGCTCAGGACTGTGCAATCAAGCCGAATGAGAATCTCTTCAGATTAAAATGCTGCTCAAAGACCTGTACTTTTAAAACCAACTTCAACAACAAGAAACAGTCAGGAGACAGCATAAAAATGAGAGGGTAAAACATGTAGTTTAGAAAATGACCTAGATATCAATCAGAGATGCCAGTGGAGCCTTAATGGCTGTTTTTAACACTGAAATTGTATTTGAAGGAGTTAAACTATAAACTTCAAAATCATACAGCAAGCTTTGCTTCAGTCCAGCTTCTGGGAAACAAATTTCAGACTGTGTAAGCCAGGGCAAAGGCATTGAACAAGGTTGTACTGATCTGTCCTGTGACTCTAGATCAATATTTTTCTCCCCCCCCTCCTTCATGGGCTGCAGGAAATACAGTACATTTTTCATAACACTTGAATCTCAACCTTTAAACAGTGTTTATAATCAAATCTCCTATTCCAAGGATTCATCTTGTTACCTTCAGGAATCAGGAAGGATTTCTGTGATTTGGGATTCCTTTTTTTCCCATCTAAAGCAAGGATGTATACATTTCTAAACATCCAGGGGCTGCACTACCAAGGTCCACATACCTGCAGGATGCACAATTTGGGGGTCACGGGCTCTTGAGATGCACACTGCATGGACTCCTCCCTGTTACATCTCTCTTCCACTGCAATAAGCCCAGGTCAGCCCTCCCCACCATCACTGTATGATGTGCCATGTGGCCCAGGTCTCATCCTGAGTACCCTGCACCATGTAATATCATGCCACACCATTCCCTTGGGTCAGCTCAGAATGCAGAAACCAGAGGAAGGAGATGGAGCCAAGATACTGCAGCTTTTGTTGCAATATGAGTGATAGAGGGACCCATAGCCATGCAGGAACCCTGGGGTGGAAAGGGGTTCAACTTAACCTTTTGTGGGCTGCATTTGGTCTGCAGCTGTCAATTGGACCACAGCAGCATGAGCAGAAGCCATGAACTACATCTGGCTTGAAGTCTCTAAGCTTATTCTTGAGCTACAGGCTTCAAGTCTAGTTGTAAGCAGGATCCCACAGTCCAAATATTTGTCTATGAAGTCACTCCTGATTTACATTTCAACATACTTCCCCAGAATGTCACCAATGGTGTGAACCTTTGGATTTGGACCTTAACTCTTCAGGACTTTTGTGGTAAGCTTGTAACATTTAGGCACATCTGGGGAAAAAATGGCTTTGCCCAGAGTTTCTTACCACAATCCTTTAACCTTGATGGTAAAGGACAAGAGGCTGAATTAGGAAAAAAAAATCATTAGAGAAAAACTGGGGAATCCAGGACTGTTTTTCCATGTCATGGAAGGTGGGCAGGCTCAGTATGGCTTTTCTGACCACGATCAGTTCTGCAGTTATGTCAGCCTCACCCTGCATAAACATGCTCAGCCACTTCCCCTCTGACCTAAAGCTTCCTGTGCATCTCTTCCCTGTTTTAACTTTCTGACTGATTTTCAGGTCTTCATCTTTCGCCTCGTTTGCACAACAAACTTTTGATAGAATAGCTAGTTGTTATGGTGATAGTTATTGTAATTTAAAGATGCTCCCTTACTAAGGTCATTGAGGAAGTTTGGAATTGAGAGAGAGTCCCTTGGTTAAGTAGCTAGTTAGTCACCTTGTGTGAAGAGCTCCAGAAATAAAGGTTATTATTAGTTCTTATTCATGTATACCTAGGCTTATTGAACGTTGTGATCACTACATGATGTCTGAAGTGGTGAATGTGAATAGAATTCAACTTATGTCAAGTTCTAACTGAAGCAGAAGTTGGAAACAGCAATTGAAGCAATGCAGCTGCATGGAAAGGCAAGGGCTGCTGTAAGTGATCTTCCTGGGTAGTTAGACTTAAAGGACAATTAGTCATGGAAATTTTGTAATCTCTTCCTGCCCTTCTGTTTTCAGGCAATATAGCAGAGGACTAGATGGCATTCAGGCAAAGGTTTGAGTGGTACTGAGCAGCCACTAGGGTAGAAAAGAAAAATGTTACCTTCAAAGAAGGTGAAAATATGCAATTAAGTGTAAAAATGTCCAAATTTGACTTGTAGACCCATGGCTGGGCACTGGACAGGCTTATTATAATGGTGACTTGTATTACCATATCTTAGCACTGTCAAAGGATGTGTATGGTTTTTCAGGACAGAAAGCATTGCCATGTGCTGTCCCCACCACATCCTGGTGGTGGTGGTGCTGCTTGGTCCATGACTGCTTATTCATCAGAGTTACCCTTGTGAATTCCAATCAACAACAGGGGGAGAATGTCACCAGTGCTTAGGATGCCTTCAAGTCCACTGTCATCAGTTCTTGTGAAGACACACTTGGATTCTCTACCAGGAAACATCAACACCAGTTTGATGAGAGTGACTGGAATATCCAAGAGTTGATTTACCACAAGCACAAGCCTTTTGTGTTTGGAAGAACAACATCAACTCCAAGCAGAAGAAATTGAATCACCAGGAAGCCAAGTCAGAGGTCCAAAGGAGGACCACAATATGAAGAACAGATGGAAGGAAGATGAGGCAAAGGAGATTCAGCATCTCACTGACATCCATGATATGCATGGTTTTTTTCAGTGCCACTAATACCATCTATGGTCAGAGCACTCAGAGACCAATCACCCTGAGACCTAAATATGGAGGAAATCTCATCAAGGAAAAAGGAGCCATCAATGCCCGTTGGAAGGAGCATTTTGAAGAAAGACTTTCACTGTCAAGACTCTGTTGTTAATGAGAGTGCTCTCAACTCCATCCTGCAATAGTCGGTCAGAGATGATCTTGTAATCCCTGCAACCCTTCATAAGGCGAGGAAAGCCATCAAGCAGATGAATGACAAGGCATCTGGAGCAGATGGAATCCCCACTACAATCTTCAAGTGCAGGGGGGAGAGGAGCTCCCATCACAGCTCCATGCCCTCGTCTTAAGGATCTGCAATGATAAGGAAATCCCAGATGACCTTAGGGGTGCCATGAACATGGCAATCTTCAAGAAAGGAGATGGGTCCAAAATTACAGAGCGGTCACCCTGCTATCCACTACAGGAAAAATCATTTCAAGAACTCTCCTAAACTGCCTCCTTCCACTTGCTGAAGAGCTCCTCCTGGAATCTCTGTGTGGGTTTAGGGCAGAGGCAGGCAAAGTCCAGCCCATGGGCCAGACCCAGCTGGCAGTGGATTCCATTTCCCAGCAGCCCCTGCCCATGTGGCTGGGGCCAGTTTCCATGGAGACTCCAATAGCAGCCACTCTATGATCTCATGGGCTTGGGGTTTCCGTGAAGACCAGCCCCAGCAGCACTGGCAGGCAGCAGCAACACCAGCCTTTTCCTGGTGTGGGGGGGCTGAGAGGGGCCTGTGGGGGGGGGCGGGGCTGTGCTGCAGGCAGGAGCAGGGCGGACTCAGCTGCCATCACCCCTATGTGGTGAGCAGCAGCAGCTCTACTGGGAGGGGTGGCTATGGGGGGCTACAGGTAATTTTGGGGTGGCAATACCCCTTCTAAGCCCTCCCCAACACTGCACTTGCTGGCAGGGTGTGTGGCCAGGCAGGGAGCTGCTTTGGAGCCGGGCTGGGATCTTGTGGCAGTGACAGCATGGTCCAGAGCCAGGGCAGACCAGCCCCAGCAGTGCTGGTAGGGCACATGGCAGGATACAGAGCTGCTCCAGAGCCAGGCTGGGATCTTGTGGCGGTGACGGCATGGTCTAGAGTCTGGGCAGAGCTGCAATCTGCAGCCTGCATGTCCTGGGCAGGGTGTGGAGGCAATGGATTGTGACTCTGCCCCAGCTCCAGACCACACTGTCACCACTGCAAGGAGCCATGATCCACTGCCTTCATGACCTTCTTTGATTTTATAAAGCCTTTGACTCTGTCAGCTGAGAAGCACTGTGGAGAATCCTTCTGAAGTATGGATGCCCACTGAAATTCATCATCATTTTTTGCCTGTTCCATGATGGTATATAAGCAGTGGTTCTCAGTAATGGATCTAGCACAGAGGTTAAGGTGGGAGTTAAGCAAAGCTGCATCATCACTCCAACACTCTTCTCAATATTCCTTATTACGATGCTGCATCTGACCACCAACAAGCTTCCAGTCAGAGTGAAGCTAAACTACCAAATAGATGGTAAGCTGTTTTATTTCAGCTGACTTTGAGCCAAAACCAAGACCACGCCAACATCAATCATCAAGCTCCAGTACACTAATGATGCTGTAGTGTGTGCTCACTCAGAAGCAGACTTTCAGGTAATCATCAAAGTCTTTACTGAGGCATACAAGAAAATGGGACTGAAGTTTAACATTCAGAAGACTAAGGTGCTCCATCAACAAGTTTTTCATAAGCAGTCCCCAGCTCCAATAATTTAGATTCATGGTGAAACAGGGGGAGCATCACCTCCCTCTATCTGTTGGTCATGCATCTGCTAATACACGACAAGGTGCAATTGGCCTTGTTGATGGCCTCGTTACACTGCTGGCTCATGCTCATCTTGGAGTCAACTATGACTCCAAGATCTCTCTCAGCCTCTGAGCTGCTGACGAGGTCATTGCCCAACCTGTAGGTGTGCTGGGGATTCCTCCTTCCTAGGTGGAGTACCTTTTTTGAATTGCATCTTATTTCGTTGATTAATCTAACCTATCCAGGTCAGCCTGTATCTGGTCCCTGCCCTCCAGTATATTAACTTTGCCCCATAACTTGGTATCATCTGTGAACTTGGAGAGGGTGCTCTCCACACCCTCATCCAAATCTCTGATAAAGATATTAAATAACACCAGTCCAAGGACCGAACCCTGCAGGATCCCACTGCCAATCTCCTTCCAAGCCAAGAATGACCTGTCCACCACCATTCTCTGGGTGCAGTCCCTATGCCAGTTAGCCACCTACCTGACTGCATAGGCATCAACTCCACAGCCCATTAGCTTCCCTATAAGAATGGGATGCAAAACTCATTTTAACTTATTGCTGGGGCCTTGCCATTGTTCTTTGTTCTTGTCTTTTCTCTGACAGTAGCACATTGCTGAATAACCTGAGGAGTGAACTATGTTAGTGCAACTAAGATTTGGGACTTGAAGTAAGGTTCCTGACTTGGTGGCCTATGATTTACAGAAGGCTAGGTTGCATGATAAGATGTTCACCTCTGGCCTAAATTTCTATGAGACTATGAAAAACATTGTACCCAAATATGGAGTCAGTGTGAAACTTTCATGTTGTATATTTTTCTGCAAGAGAGCTTCTGTATACTTGAATAAGGATTGTTTTCTCCAGCATTTTCATCTATTAATGCTTTCCTAGTATGCCATACTAAATTCTCTGACAGACAACTCCTAGGTATTCATAAGTATAGAGATCACTAGGGACATCACTTATCTAGTTACAGAGGTGAAAAAAACACTTAAGGCATTTTCATCCATTTTAAAGCAATTTATCCAACACTTATTCTGACAAGCCTAAAGATAAACACCAAAGTTCCAATATTTATGGCTTCTTCAAATGTAACTTACAGAGAGATCAGAAATACATTCCTTTAAACACTTATGACTTGTGCAGTTGGCTAGTCATTTATACCGACTCAGAATTATGAATAGTGCTATGTTGTAAAAGGCAACTGTCATCTGAGACAATTTAACATAAAGTATAGGGCTGATAAGGGAATTCTTCCTTTTAAAGGTCAAGTCAACTGAATTTAATGTTTTAAAATGTCTCTAGGACTGAATCCATAGTTTCCTGTTGCATACACAAATTACATACAGGCACATTCAATTGATTAGCTTAGTTGCTTGTTCACAGTCTATACATCTCCAGCTTACCATGTCTACTCAAACAAGTGTGTGTTCAATTTTGTATGTATGCCTTTCTCCAGGATTTTAGGTGGCCAGTTTAAAAACTCAGGTCTCAAGTCATGATGCTAGTTCTGTGTTTTTACAACCAGGGAGGGAAGACTAGTATTTTTCATTTTCTCTAGGTTGGATATTTTCACTCCAACTCATATTAAGGAGTGGGACTATGGAAGGAAGGAAATACTGCTCATTTGGTAGAATCAGACCCTCCAAAACTGTAAACAAAAAACTTCAGTGGACCTTCTAAGTAATCATAGAATCATAGAAAATTAGGTTTGGAAGGTACCTCAGAAGATCATCTAGCCCAACCCCTGGCTCAAAGCAGGAGCATCACCAACTAGATCATCCCAACCAAGGCTTTGTCTACCTGTTAGGCCCCAGCTCAAGTCTGGGTTCATGCCCGGTATGCAAAGGCCAATAAAGATACCAGGGGTGAAAGTATAAAGAAGATTTATTGCTAGCAATAAAAGGTGCAAGCGGAATAATCTCACAGAACAAGCACACCAGATATGCAATACTAAGCCCCTTATATACAGGGGTTTGAACCTTCATAAGCATCCTTGTTTGCTAATTGGCTATAAAGGAGTGACGCAAGGAGTTCTTTACTGAGCATGTCTCTATACCTGTGTTTTAGCTATGTATCTCATTAACATACATATATGTTTCATTAGCATATTTCTTCCCCACCTAGGGGTGTAATTTTTAGTATTTTAATGAGCTCTTTGTCCCAGTACTTCTGATTCTGCTTTTGTTTTCAAGCCTCCTCTATCTAAGACTGTCTGCTCCTTATCATTGCAGATGGACATTCGTCACATAACATTCACTTTTGCTTAGGCTTTGCATAGTAGTTTCTAGGTCAAACCTCACATTCCCTCCTCTGGAGCATTTTTAATTATTATTAATTATGATTGCTCCATTCAATTTGACTTAACACAAATCTAGTATTCTCAGCTGTCTTTGTTTGCAAAATCATTTGATTTACCTTAGGCCTGAAGATAGATGCGATACAAACAGGTATACATTGGATACAGAAACAAACCATAATCCCTATAAAACAAAACAGAACAACCATACAAAATAACTGTTTCAACCATCCAAAATTGGGAAGCCAGGAAGTTAACCAGGAAAAGTCTAAACCAGATGATTCTTTCAACGTCTGTGTCAATCGTTGTAAGGCACCAATTTTGTCTTCAATTAGCACAGAATTATCAGTGAGGTTGAAGCAGCACATTCCTTTTAAGGTTTCACACCCCAGATTGTGTCGTAACAAGAGATAATCAATAGCGGCTCTATTCTCTAAGACAGCGTCCCTTAGTTGTTTTTGTTCAGCATTCAAGGCTGAGAGCGCTCGAGATGTAGCATTTAGTCCTTTTGCTAAAACACAGGCCACTGCATTAAGATTTCTGCTATTACTTACAGCAAGACCCGGAACCCCCACCATAGATGCAGCTAATGCTATGTATTCTGCCTTAGATAATAGTCCAGGGGAATCATTCTCGTCACAATCAGCAGTGAGAGTAGTATATGCTCGTTTAAACCTCCCACCAAGAGGGGTTTGTTCAATGTGCATTAGGTCAGATTTCCTTGGAAGAGCTGCAGTTACCCGGGCAATGGTGCATGGTCCCCCAGTAGCATTCGCTGGAAGGTATGAATATATCATTCTCCCACAGGCCAGAAACCATCCTCGAGGAAGGATGGTATGTGTGTATACATAGGATATTTGACTGGTCTTATTACAGAAGATTTTTCTACCTTGGTTCAATTCAAAGCAATTATTGGTAAAATTAACTATTAAGAAACATTCGGAAGCATTAGCTGTTGCCTGAACCCGTACAGAAAACATGTCTCTGCTTTTCTCTTTTACAATAGTCCCCCACTTATATATATCCTGATATGTATTTTCCTTCTCTACATCTTTCAGCATAGTATAATTTTGTAAAATTTTCAAAGGGGTAGGTACTGCAATTAAGCATGAGGTAAAAACCAGATGAGCATTGATCCCTCCCGCTAAGCAGAAGTCCGTTCTATTTAATATTTCCCGGGCCAGATAAATCCAGACATTTTCCTGAGGGTCAAATTCTTGTTGTAAAAGATTTTCCCCTCCTATAAGTAGGAGTGGACAGATCAGGGTGCCCCACACTAAAACTTTGAACAATTTCATAATAAGGCTTGTAAAACTTGATCAAAGATTGACAAATTATTCAAAGTTCCTTTCTTTTGAATAGGAATTTTAAGTCTCTTATTGGCTCCACCTTCCACTGAAAGTATGGAAAAAGACCAGTTTGGCTTATCAGGGAACTCTTCAATAAGCTAAAACACAAAAAGGAAGCCTGAAAAAAGCTGCACAAAACGTGAAAATAGCATGCACTGGCACAAATATGGAGACGGGCTGCCTGCTCCCCCATCTCCACATGCTGCAGAGCCCCAATTCTGAGGCATACTGCACCCCAACTAGCTGCTTTGTGGCTGGGGCTCAGTGTACCTCCAGATAGGGAAGCAGGCTGGTGTTCCCCTGTCTCCATGTGCCTCGGCATGGGGACTCTGGTGCAGAGCTCCCATACTAAAGCATGCAGAGACAAGGGAGCACCAGCCTAGGGCTGCCTGCTCCCCCATCTCGAGGCACACTGCACCCCAACCAGCCACTCCCCAGCTCTGTGGCTGACAGGGACACTTTGTGCCTCCATATGGGGGAAACTAGTTTGCCGTTTCCACATGCTGGTCCCCAGGTGACTGGGTTGTGGGGTGCCTCAGCATGGGAACTACTTGTGGGTGTGCCTGCTGGCAACATGGGAGCTTCCCACATTGAAGTACACTGTGATCCAGCCAGCCCCCCCCCCCCTTTCTCCCCCCCAGCACATGGAGCCTGGTCAGGATCCAGGAGGAGCTGGGAATGACCCACAACAAAGGACATGTGTATGGGGCTGTGCTTCAGCACAATGTGGCATTAAATTTGTGCCACTACCATATGTGCTTCTGTAGGCACACACCCCTGCTCATCTGGATGCAGCCTTATAGATTAATTAAATAAAATGTATATAGAGAGAACACAAGTTTTCATGAACCCAAATTCACCATTGGGATAATTTATTAAGAATTGTGGGTTTTTTCCTCATCTCTGAAAATATTCCAATCTAGACTGGACATTTTTATTTCTAGAAAACATGCTGTAGTTCACATAAGAGTTAACTTGGAGAAGTTGCATAGATTGAGATATGGTGAAAGTCAGACTGATTATCATGGTGGCTTCTTCTAATTTTATAATCTACTAATCTAATCTATTAACCCATAGTGATCATAGAAAATATTCCAATGGGATAGTAACAATTTTGTAATCAGAATGTAATTGTGTGACGTAAATAAAGCATAGGGCCACACACTGAACAATGATAAGATATAATATTGAATAGATGCTTATTAACTGAGCATGGTATATTCTGGGTACCAAATGAAACAAAGATCCCATGGAAAAATATGTGATCAGACTACATCAGAACACAAATATACAAAAGGTTTGAACTGTGTTTGTACAGGAAGCCTTACATGTGTCATTGCCTAAGTGACTGACTTCACAAATGTAATACTTTTAAGTAACTTGTGTCTATTTAAATTGCGGGAAATAAGGCCTGCTGTGTTTAGCCGAGGATGTGTCCCTCAGCACCCAAAACTGAGTATTTTCTCCAACACAGAAGAAACAAAGTCTAGTCTAGTATATATAGCAGGGGATTCAACCCATCTCAAAAAAAAAGTTTAACCCATCTCAGAGCTACAAACATGGAAAGACACATTCTTACCCAAGACCTGCAGTGATGATTCCTAACAATAAGAGAATGTATTCCCTCTAAGGACTCTTCTGAAATTTACTTGCTTTGCCAGGCAGAGAACACAGATCTCAGCTATTTCTGTTCTTTAGTTTTAAATGATCTTTTAAAATTACCCAACAACCAAAAGGCATCTCATGATGGTGACATTCTGTATTTTTTTTCACAAATGAAATACCTTGAAAATGCTCTGATTATCTTTAAAAAGAAGGTACAAAGTAATGTGGGGCCTCTGCAGGACATGCTTGGAAATCTGGTGGTCGCACGAGATGACAAAGCTAACTTCTTTAACAGGTTCTTTGCTTCCATTTTTCTGAGCAGGGACAGGGACATCCCCCACACTGGGATCCTGGACAGACACAGGGGAGGTGCAGCCAGGCCCAGGGTCAGTGAGGACCTAGTCAGGGAACTTCTGCTGAGACTAGATGTGTTCAAATCAGCAGGTCTTGATGATTTCCACTCCAGAGTGCTGAGGGAATTGGCGGAGGTCATTGCAGGACCCCGGCACAGCTTTGTACTCATGGTGCACTCATGGTGCTCTGACAAGGTTCCAGAGGACTGGGAAAGGGCCAATGTGGTCCCCATTTTCAAAAAAGGGAGGAAAGAGGACCCAGGAAACTATAGGCCCATTAGTATTACCTCAGTCCTGGGAAAGCTCTTTGAGAAAATTATCCAGGAGCACATCTGCAAGGGACCAGCAGGGGAGATTATGCTTAGGGGCAATCAACATGGGTTCATTAGAGGCAGGTCCTGTCAGACCAACCTGGTGGCCTTCTACGACCAGGTCACAAAATCCTTGGATGTAGATGTCGCAGTAGATGTAGTCTTTCTGGACTTTAGGAAGGCCTTTGACATTGTCTCTCACCTCATCCTCATTAAAAAATTAGGCGACTGTGGTGTCAAAACCTACATAGTAAGATAGGTCACAAACTAACTGGAGGGCCACACCACTGGGGCTTTGCAACAGGTACAAACCCCTTGCAGCCCCAGCAGAGCCTGCTGAGTTGCCAGCTCCCGCAGGCAACACAGACGATACTGTAGCTACCACCCCCGCTCTCCCCAAGACCAAACGCAAAGTGTTTGTCGTGGGAAACTCCATCCTGAGGGGGAATGAGGGGGTAATCTGCCACCCCGGCCCCTTAGCCTGGGAAGTTTGCTGTTTCCTGGGAGCCAGAATCTAAGACATTGCAAAGAAGATCCCTAAACTCCTCCAGCCCACTGACCACTAGCCTATGCTCCTCATCCATGTGGGCACCAATGACATGGCTCGGAGCACTCCCAGCTGGGTCATGAGGCACTACAGGGATTTGGGTGCAGGGCTTAAGGGTCTGAGGTACAGGTGGTGTTTTCTTTGATCTACCCAGTCTCAGGCTATGGGCTGAGGAGGGAGAGGAGGATCCAGGTAGTCAACAGAAGACTGTGGTGCTGGTGTCATCAGGAAGGCTTTGGCTTCCATGACCACAGTCCACTCTTTGGAGAGAGAGGCAGTGAACTGCTGAGAAGGGATGGCTTCCACCTCTGTCCTCTTGGGAGGAGGCTGTTCTCAGCCAGACTGGCTGACCTGCTCCACCGGGCTTTAAACTAAGCCCTCCGGGGGATGGGGGGACTCCTGCCACTGCTGGCCTGCTGAGCAACCCTTGCAAAGCCAGCAGGCCAAGGCACATAAGGGATCCCACTCTGCCCCAGCCCAGAAAGAAAATATAGGCAAGGCAAGGGCCCCCAAGAGGATACTTGTGTGCCTGTACACAAATGCCAGGAACTTGGGGAAAAAACAGGAGGAACTTGTTCTCCTGCTAAATGCAAATAACTATGATGTCATAGGGATAATAGAGACCTGGTGGGACTCCACCCCTGACTGGGCCACAGGTATAGACAGCTATACCCTGTACAGGAGGAATCAAATGGACAAAAAGGGCAGGGGCATAGCTCTCTATGTCAAAGAAAGCTACGCATCCCTGCAAGCCAACATTGGCACCGATGGTGGATGACTTAAGACCCTCTGAGTTAAAATCCATGGGGAACACAGCACAGTGGATACTCTGGTGGGAGTCTACTACAGACCCCCTACCCAGGGTCAAGACCTTGACCAGGAGTTCACCAGGGAATTGGCTGAGGCCACACGCTCCCGGTGCATGGTTGTCATGGAAGATTTAACTACTCAGACATCTTGTGGGAGGAGTGCTTAGACAAATCCGAGTGGTCGCAAAGCTTTCTCTCGTGCATGGATGAATTCTAGCTGATGCAGGAAGTCTATGGGCCGACAAGAGGTAAAGCTATGCTTGACCTTGTACTGGCAACTGGGGATGACCTAATCAGTGACCTAATGATTGAAGGGAAGCTAGGTGACAGTGACTATGAGCTGATCACCTTCACCATCTGCCGTAAAGCTGGTAAGTCTGTCAGTAATAGAGAAATCCTCGACTTAAGGAAAGCTGACTTTGACAAGGCAAGGATGCTTGTCAGAGAGGCCCTAAAGGGCCACAATCCGAAGGAGAGGGGAGTTCATGATGAACTGGGATCTCCTGGTTTTGGTGCTGTGCTACAAATTTGCAGTGCAGCGAACAGTTGCATGTACACCACATGCTGTTTCCAGTGCCTCAAACAGTTTTGAGGCACCACAAACTTTACATGTGTGTAGGCAAAACGAGGGTCCTAAATTGAAGTGGTAGGTTTTAAAAAATATTGCTTCAATTTAGGGCTGATTAAACCCCTGTGTTATGTACACACCCCTTTGACTTACCTGCCTCTCTGGCGGGGAGGGGAGGGCAAGCTGCCAGCAGGCAGAGCAGTCCGTGGGCTGGGGGCGGGGGGGAGGCTGGTGCTTCCCTCCTCGGCAGTGGCATCTACCCCCCTCCCCTGATGGCACCCACCCACAGGCACCCAGCTTGGCCAGTCCTGAGGGGCACTGCAGCCATGAAGGGAAGCACTGGGCCCCCATGCAACTCAGGCAGGCAGGCAGGCAGGCAGGCTCCAGGTGGAGAAGAAAAAAAGATCAGGCTCCCTGCTTTTCTTGGGTGTAGCCTGCTTTCCCAGGCTGCTGCCAGGCTGCCTGCATGGCTTCCTGCAGAGCCCCAGAGCTGCACAGAGCCCAGTACTTCGCTCCACGGCTGTAGGGGCAGCAAACTAAAACTTCTTGAAAGAATTTTAGTTTGCTGCGCCCTAAGTCCTTTAAGGCTCGTTATGCCACCAAATTTCCTCAATACACTGCCGAGGCATGCAAACACTGACACCATTAAAGCAGTGCAAAAGCATTTATCCTGCTTTAAAGTGTCGTGAACACATGCCTCTCGGTTCATCGATATACAGCCTTGGTTATCAAAGGCTTAACGATATGCAATTGTCCCAGCTGCTGGAGACAAAAGGGCAAGGGCACAGACAGCCAGAACTTCTTTCTGGTATCCCATCACCAAAATAATTTGTGAGTGGACCTTGCTGTTTATTTATAGGTGAGGACAAGGGGAATCTTTCCACAAATAGAATGTTTTAGGGGGAAATTTCTTATCCACCCCCTTGCTCTGCCCTATAGGTTCTATTACAGGAGGGCATTATCTCACCCATTACCTATTGCCAGACTTCATGAATGTGATTACAAATTAGCAGATATTTGTTATATATTTAACCTAAATAGTTCTTGTTTTGTACACTATTATAATGAAGTAATAGGAGTGTTCAGTATATTGAATATGATAATGCTGCTGAATTATTAACTAGAAAGATGATAGTTTAATATAGTCATATCATTACAGCTTAAAGAATACAAAGTTCAGTAGGGAGATAGCAACCAGTTTCTTTTAATAAAAAGGCAAACCTTATTTTTTATTTACTGGGAAAGATGCATAGCAGAAAAAATTAATACTAGTCTTCCATTTACAGTTCCTGATGTTCTCAACTGGTATTAGACAATGAAACTAATAATAGATTCGGAGGAATGATTTTCTTAAATGAATGTCTTGAATCTATTCCAGTGTGCCCAGAATCTCTAAGAATAGTGGATAAAATTGGCATATGGGCTCACAAAAGTCAGATATGTTTTTAAGATACACCTTTTAACATATTCTGACATTTCTGTTTCCTAATGGCTTTCATAACTGCTTTCATATTCCTTGAATGATTTCCCTCTGTCAGTTCAAAGAGGGTATTTTGTGCTTCTTTAGTAAAAAGATTAAGGGCTTATCTGCACAATCAATCTCCACCTTAAGATTATTGAATATACAAAATGTAAAGTCATTAAAGGGCAGGTTCTGGTATTTTCTGGTATGTCTGAAATACATTTGGGTATGTAGTATTCATAGATTCATAGATTGTAAGAGGTTGAAAGGAACTAGCAAGATCATGTGGTCCCCCTGCACTAGACAGGAAAGACAACTGGGGCCAGGTGACCCGAGCAAGGTGACTGTCCACTCTCCTTTTGAAGATTTCCAGGGTAGGTGATTGCACCACCTCTGGAGGGAGTTTATTCCACAGTCTGGCCACCCTGACTGTGAAAAAGTTTTTCCTAGTGTTAAGCTTGAAGTAGTCTTCCAGGAGTTTATGGCCATTACTCCTGGGTTTCCCCAAAGGTGAACAGTTGTTTGCCAAGCCCTTGATTTATTCCCCTGGTTTAGTGGTAAGCTGCTACAAAGTCCCCTCTCAGCCTTCTCTTTTTCAGGCTGAAGAGTCACAGGTCCCTCAGTCTTTCCTCATATAGCTTTCCTCATATAGCTTGCCTCGCATAGCTTGCTCTGATCATACAAGCGGCCCTTCTCTGGACTCTCAAGCCTTTCCACATTCTCGTTGAAGTGCAGCACCCAGAACTGGACACAGTACTCCAGTTGAGGTCTCACCAATGCTGAGTAAAGCAGAAGAATCACTTCCTTGGTTTTGCTGGAGACGCATCAGTTGATGCATGCCAGAGTATTGTTTGCCCTGTTGGCTACAGCATCACACTGATGGCTCATGTTCAAAATATGGTTTATTATTACCCCTAGGTCCCTTTATTATATGTTGTAGGCATTAATCTTTGAGATGCATTGAACATGGAAAGTGAATAGATGACGCAAAGATTGTTTGAAAGGAAAAATACAAATCAATAGAGGTTTTTATAGGGAAAGTTAAATTATATACGTATTATGTGTATAACAGAAAAAAGGATCTAATACAGTACATTTGGATCCCTTTCTTTGTGTCCTTGTACTTACTTTTTGAAAAGTCTCTCATTTGTTGTATACAGCCCTAAACTATACTTATCCTATTTCATATTTTGCCTCCATTATACCATTGAATTATCACAACAACAAAAAATCAACATTTATTTTAAAATGCATGGAATTTAATTTTTCAGTGTTTTCTGTTGTCTAAGAGGAAAAGGAATATCATATTTCATAAAACAATGCCTGCAAATGAGATCATACATCTTAAAAATAATATATCAAAGAATATTTTACTGTGAAAGTGAGACGTTAATGGTGCAGATTTTGATTGTTATGTTCTGTGAGACCTCTCTGTCAATATAATATTAATCTTGATTTACAGCAGCCCGTGCTATTTTTATTCTGGACTGCTTTGAAACTGAGATTACATTAGAGTAAATTGTATAGTGATTCAATAATGCTTATAAATGGTGGCAAAATTACAGTGCATTCCCTATGATTACTTCAGCCCTCAGCTAGGGATCGTACCACATTTTTCTTAGGCAAAGTTCTTATATGCCTAATGTATCACAGAACTTTGGTTTGACATGTTGACTTGAATGTGTGTTGGATGAGATGTTAGTTTTCTGCAGTTTTAATTACTGTAAGGAAAAAGGAAAGGAAACGCAGGAGCAATCTCTAGGAAAGAAGGAAAGAGACTTTCAGGGGTTTAAACCTCAGGATTTGTATGTTAGGCACAGTCATTTAAATCGTCAGGTTAGATAAGGCATAAAAATATTGGTGCCTGTGCTGAATTTAAAATTTTTCCATATATATTTATAAATGAACTGGTGGAATCCCAGGAGAGTAAGCCTACCTATAGTTTGTTTTTTATTGGATTTTAATAGTTAATTTTTCCTAAAATGACAGTCTGGAGAAGAGCCTGATTTGGACAGATCCTTCTCTTCTGCTGGTCCAAGCTTCTTTAGCACTAATATCCAATGTATTTGACCCTCCAAGGATCTTTAAGAATCATTCTCATGAACCCCTTATTTCTCTGGGCTTCATGCTCACCTACCCTCTCAAAATCCCCCAGTCTTCTTGGCCTTCAGGGCAGAATCCTATTTCATTATATGCACGCAAATGGTATTTAGACACACAAATGCACACAAATGGTATTTAGACACTTATACCCAGTTAGAAATCCTATTCAATACCAGCAATCCGAGTTAGCATAAATCACAAACCGTAGCTAAATAAAAAACCTATGACTAGTATACACCAGAATCAGCGCCTGAGATTCATCCTTTGCTTTAGTGGTTAGGGGCACACACCCAGTATGTAAGAGACCTATGTTCAAAACCTCCATCTTGCCAGCATTAGTCTTCTAATAACCATGGTGCAATTTCAGCATTATGAAGGCCCTTCTTCAGCTCTTTTTTAAATCTTCCCTTCCTTGGCAGAGAAGAGAAGGAGATATGTAGGAATAAAAGGAAAAGATTACACCAATGGTGTGTGGATTAGTGAGTTGGTTGCTGCTTTAGAAACTTTTTGCCTGAAATCTTGCTTACAAAGAGACAAAAACTTTCCTGGTACGTCATATCCAATAGATAGCAAACAAAAAGCACAGTGGTTTAACTTCAAGGAACTATCTGGCACAAAGTCTGAATAATAGCTAACCTGTGATGGGTGGTTACAGCACTTTTCTGGAAAGTTGGAGAGAAGTAGGCTCAGACCCTCTCTGGGTGAGAGGAGAACCTGGGTTTCCTGGGTGAATACCCCAACTGCTAGTTAATTGCACTGAAGCCTGGGTGGGGACACTCCTCTTCCTCCTAGCTATTGCCCAGCTACAGTTTCAAGACTTATGCTCTGGAATGTGGTTGGAGGTGCATACTCATCTATATTTAGCCAGAATGCAGAGATTTTCTCCTCCCAGTCTATTAAAAAATGTTTGGGAAAAAAGGAACAAAATGCATCTACTTAAATGAAAGAAAGAAAAGATATACTGTTGCCATCTTCCAAGTATTAGAACTGATTCTTTTGGTGTGTGTTCTTGCATAGCTACACGGTACTTTTCTACCAATTTTGTTTTCCTTCAGCATTAGTTGTACCAGCTTCCAATACTCCCCATAGAGTCCATTATAACTACAGGGACTGTGAATGCTTTGGTAATATGGCATCCATGCTACTTCCATTCTGGGGAAGAGTATATTTTAATCAAGAGTATATTTTAATCAAAAGCTTTCTCCATATTCAGAAACTCCTAAGTGCCCTATTTGAAGCAGCTATTAGTCTCTTCATATCACTGTAACAGTTTTGGTTCACATTGAGCATAAAAGAGGAGAAACAGGTGCCCCCGTAGCACTCTCCATGTGATTGAGCCGCACCCACTCCTGCACAGGCCAGTCTGTGCCATGCTTCTGCTGGCTCAGCCTCACCCCAGCCCCTGGTGGGGCTGTACCCAGTGAAGCTGCAGCAGGCTGGGTGATACTTTGCTTCCCTTGCTTCCAGCAGTGGTGCTTCCTCCTGCCTCTGCCCCTGCTCCTGTCCCTGCACTGTTCCAAGTGGCAGGGAGCTTCAGCTGGATGGCTCCTGCCTCAGCGCAGAGGGCTCCAGCTCCAGCTCCCAACTGCCTTCCACCCACTTCACCTGCCCAGTGTGCTATGCTCCCCTTGTCTCCAGTGGCAGCTTCTCCTTCTGCTCCTGCCCCTGCTGCACTACTCTGGGCAGGCAAGCAGACAGGAGGAAAGGCTTCAGCCAGGCAATACCTGCCCCACTCTGCCTGCCCACAGGTGGCTGCTCATCACGCTGGATGGGCAGAGTGGGTGGCAGACATCCATGAGCTGGAGTTGGATCTGGAGCTGGAGCCAGAGCCCCAGGCACTGAGGCAGGAGCCCCCCAACCTGAAGCTCCCACCCTTCTCAGAGAGGTGCAGCAGAGGCAGGAGGAGGAGCCACAGCTGGAGGTGAGGGGAGCAGAACAGCATCTATCTGGCCAGCTGCAGCTGCACCAGTCAGGTCCTGGGCGAGCCAGCATGGGTGTGGGTTGGAGCGTGTTGCAGGCTGACCTGGAGCACTGCAGGGGATGCTGTGGGCTAGATCCAGTCATCTGGTGGGCTGGATCTAGACTGTGGTCCTTATTTTGCCCACCCCTGCTTTAGCCTCTCAACAGTGAAGCAGGTAACATAGATTGTGAATTTGACACAGGACATAACAACAGTGTCAAAATGTCTTAGCAAATATAAGTTATCAAAGTACACACCTGTACCGAATTATAAGATTAGGTGTTTATTCCAGCAAACTCAAGATAGAGAAGCTCAATAGTACCTGTTATTGACTGATTGCTAGCAACCTCATTAATGCCACCTTTTCCATCTTAATAAATGAGTATACTATAATATTTTATTCCATTTTTTATTGTTTATAGAAATATGTAAATAAAGACAGCGAAATCCATCTAAAAGGCCTTAAGGAAAGGTTAATAAATGCTGTGATTTCTAAGCAATGATTTAGCTTGACACTGTAGGGATTCTGGACACCAGCAACAGACCAGACAGCCCCTAATAACTGTAAATTTGATCTGGGACTCCCTAAAAGAATATATATCATTCTCAAGATACTCCATGTCAATTGCTTGTATCAGGTCATTACATGAAAGTTTGAGGGGATGGATAAGGGGATATAAATTATGTGTCAATTACAGCGTGTGAATCTGACTCCTCTGAAGCTAAAGATAAGCGGAAAAAGCCTGGAGAAGGTATCAGTTTCACTAGCTCATTCTCCTTTAGATTCATCTCAGTTCAGTTGTGAATTTGACCCTAATAATTGGTTTCTTTGTGGGATATGTTCATCTTCTGGGATCCAGCTGGTCTTCCTTCTTTAAATTATCTACTATTATTATGAATAATATATAGTGGTAGCTATGTTTTAGCCTTTCTTATCAAATCTTTTACTAATCCTGAATCTGCACAGCATCACAATAACATGGGAAATGGGTAATTTAGCTGATTAAATTTAAACAGTTTTTTGAAAGAACATCTATTTAAATGCAAGACATCAACATTATCCTTTTGAGGAAAAAAGTGTTTCTTAAAAGGTTTGGCTTAACTGATGTCACAGAGGTTATTAATGGATGATTAACAAATGGATTTGGGACAGTTTTATACTAACACAGCATAGAAAAGAGATGAAAACATGCATTGCATGGTGGAACCTTAGTATTCCATTTAAGTTTGCTAGCCTGAGAAGCATAAGGGGAAGAGGCAGAAAATGGTTGCTAAAGGGAATCTCTTCTTTCATTGAAATGTAACCCAGTTTGTCATTTTTTTCTCAGTTGATGGTTTTTCCTAATCATAGAAAGGAAACCCAAGAGCCAAACGGTTATACTTTGTATAGCAAAGCTATTCATTTGCTTATAGGACCTCTGCAATGCCCTTGTCCATTATCCTTCTCCTTCACAATTTAATCGTCATCACCTGTTCACTTCTGCAAGTGAATGATTATTGCAGTTGATGGAAAACTTTTCATTCTGTTTTCCATGGCAAAGGACTGTATTTTCCTGTTCTTGAAGAACCTACCTCTTTAAAAATACATCCCAGTACCCACTGCAGTAAATAGGTGCTGATTTCCTCCATCTTTCTTTTCTACTAAGTCGTTTTCTAGTTCACAAATCTCCTTTGCTTTCAAATCCCTTCTTAAAATGCATATCTTTTCAGTAAAGCCTTTCAAGTTTAACCTCTATAAGGACTCTAAGATTTCCTCATCACCTTGAGTTTGTGCTGTCAGTCACTTTTTAATGTGTTTTTGCTGTTTCACTTGTATCTGATCTATGTTGCAAGTTCCTTGGGGGTAAACTTTGTGTTCCTTTATTTGTTTGTACAGCACTAAGGACACATTCAGTGCTTAGTCAATAATACTATACATAATAAAATAATATGATAATATATTGCCAGGCTTCGGGCTCATGTTTCGTATTATATGGAGGAAAAATGAGAAGTCAATTTAACTTTTATGTAACTGCTGGATTGACAGCCCAGTGGACAGAAACTATTTGTACTTAGTTTGGGAGCAAAATGAGATCTTGCTTCTCCCATCATCAATTCTTAAGCTAGAAAACTATCACATAAGAGTCTTAAGAACAAATTGTATTTTATGTGGAGATTGTCTGTAACTTTTAAAGGATGTCTTTCTGACTTCAACAAGTACTGACTTCTTTGTTCTAACTTTAGGCTGGAGTCTAAAATTTCACCAAGTACATTGACACAACAAAGCATCCCAGAACAGATTTTCTTTTGGTAAGTTAAAATAGTTAAAATGTTTTTAACTGGAAATGGTCCATTACAAAACAGATTGCACCAAGTTGCTATGAGCCTGATTCTACTCTCAGATATAAATCAGATATAATTCCACTTAAATTAATAGAATTATGGCAATGTAAAACCAATATAAGATCAAAATGGAATTTTCTGATTTCAAAATTGAGATTTCCTCTTTCAGCAGGTTTCAAAGAGAATGGAAATGGTGATGGGTTAATTAAAGACCCTGATCATTAGAATCTTCTTTAGTGTAAAGGGGAGTCTAACTTCATTGAATTAAACATTATTTAAGGTATATCTGCACTTCACTGACTGCAGTTTATGTAGACTTGGACAGTGCTAACAGTGTAGCCCTTTTAGTACAGAAGTCATCGCAGATTACAACCTCCACCCACACAGAAGCTAAGTAAATACTCAGGCAGTTAACTCACACTGAGTCCTGTCTGATGCAGCTACAAAGCTAGCAGTAGCTGAGTGAGTATGTTTAAAAAACTAGGTTATGTCCATGTAAGATGCAGTCACTGCAGTGATTATAACATAGAAATATCTTTAGATTCTTCTTCTTTGGCAATCCCTTGCAGTTGAGGATGATTGTCTTCCATGATTCTTTTTATCTGTGTGTCTGAATACAACTGATGAGGCCTATCTGGGATTGATAGATTATTTTGAAGATCAGACATATATTTCCATGTCAGGTGGGTGGCACGGGATTCTTGATTTGTTCCATGACACACTGTTTTGGCTGCTCCTGCTATTTCTGTTGTTGTGAGGTTTCAAAGTAGTGAAATCCCTACAGCAGATTCTTCCTCCTTTGGGAGTGGTTCTGAATAATATTCTCCCACAAGTTGACATTAATGTTGCATTTTTTAAAAGATTTTTTAAGACACCCCTGAAGCACTTTCTCTGCCCTCTACTTGAGTGTACACCTTGGCTTAGCTGGGAGAATAAAATTTGCTTCAGGAGTCTAGAGTCAGGCATTCAGATGACATGGCTGGCCCATCCAATGATGCTGGATGATCATTGCCTCAATACTTATGGTGTTTGCTTTTAAAACACTAATATTGGTGTTTCTGCTTTCCCATTGGACTTGGAGAGTCTTCTGCAGGCAGTGTTGATGGTACTTTTCCAACAACTTTCGATGTCTCCTGTACGTTGTCCCTGTGTCTGTTCTGTACAGCAAGGTGGGGATCATGACTGCTTGATAAACCATGAGCTCAGTTTCAGACCAGATGTCATGATCTTTGAATAACCATTTCCTCAGGCATCCAAAGGCTGCATTTGAATATTTGAGGCGATGCTGCATATCTTCATCGATGTCAGCCTTTTGTAAGAGATGTCTACCAAAGTAGGGAAAATACTCAAAGTTCTCCAGAGTCTCACCATGGATCTGGATTGCTGGATCTGAGGACTGTTCATTAGTAACTTATTGGTGGAGGATCTTAGTCTTCTGAATGTTAAGCATCAGTCCCATTTTCTTGCATGCCTTGGTAAAGACATTGATGATTACCTGAAG
The DNA here is from genome assembly GCF_030867095.1 of Alligator mississippiensis. NCBI lineage: Eukaryota > Metazoa > Chordata > Crocodylia > Alligatoridae > Alligator > Alligator mississippiensis. The sequence goes on from NC_081825.1 coordinate 64,502,529, forward strand.
GTCTGCTTTTGAGTAAGTACATAGTTCAGCATCACCAGTGTTCTGAAGCTCACTGTTTGAGGTTGGGGTGGTCTTGGAGTCAGCTGAGGTTACACAACTTACCATCCATTCAGTAGCTTAGCTCTAGTCCAGCTTCAGGCTTGTTGTTGGTCAGATGTAGCATCACAGCCAGGAATATTGAGAAACATGTTGGAGTGATGACATAGCCTTGTTTAACTCCCATTTTAACCTCAAAGGGATCTGTGATAGATCCATTACTAAGAACAACCACTCATATACCATCATGGAGCAGGCAGAATATGATGACAAGTTTCGGTGGGCATGCATAGTTCAAAAGGATCCTCCATAGCACTTCTTGACTAACAGTCTCAAAAGATTTCATGAGGTCAAAGGTCATGTAGAGAGGCTTAAGTTGTTTCCAGCATTCTTCTGGAGCTGGCAAGCTGTGAAGATCATGTCACAGAGGTTCAGCAAAGTGATCCCGCTATAGTTTCTACATTCCAGACCCTTAAAATAAGAACATGAAGCTCTGTGATAGGAGCTGCCTTTTCCCTGCTTGAAGGTTTCCATGGGAATCCCATCTATACCAAATGCCATGTCTATCTGCTTGATAGCTTTCCTCACCTTGTCAAGGGTTGGAGGGATTCTGAGATCTTCTCTGACTAGATGTTGTGGGATGGAGTTGAAAACACTCTCATCAACAATAGTATCTTGATTGAGAATGTCTTCAAAATGATCCTTCTAATGGGTTCTCCCTTTTCTTGATTAGGTCTCAAGGCGGTTCATAGATTCATAGATTCATAGATGTTAGGGTTGGAAGGGACCTCAATAGATCATTGAGTCCGACCCCCTGCATAGGCAGGAAAGAGTGCTGGGTCTAGATGACCACAGGAGGGGGGGTGTTAAGAGGCTGTGACTTGGATGACTACACAGTCCTGTGGGTGGTGAACTGGCTAGAGAGTCCAGAGAAGGGCCACTCGTATGGTTAAGGGCTTGCAGACCAAGCCCTACAAGGAGAGACTAGAGAACCTGGACCTTTTCAGCCTCCGCAAGAGAAGGTTGGGAGGCGACCTTGTGGCTGCCTATAAGTTCATCACGGGGGCACAGAAGGGAATTGGTGAGGATTTATTCACCAAGGTGCCCCCAGGGGTTACAAGAAATAATGGCCGCAAGCCAGCAGAGAGCAGATTTAGGTTGGACATTAGGAAGAACTTCTTCACAGTTCGAGTGGCCAAGGTCTGGAACGGGCTCCCAAGGGAGGTGGTGCTCTCCCCTACCCTGGGGGTCTTCAAGAGGAGGTTAGATAAGCATCTAGCTGGGGTCATCTAGACCCAGCACTCTTTCCTACCTATGCAGGGGGTCGGACTCGATGATCTATTGAGGTCCCTTCCGACCCTAACATCTATGAATCTAACATCTATGAATCTATGAAAGTTCAACTCCAATGGCATCCTCCTCTTGACCAAATGCACAGAACATGGACTTATTATCACCAATACCCTGTTCCACTAGAAAAATCGGATCAAGTCATCATGGTAACACCCATGATTTAAGCATTGGCTCCTGATTGACTGTCATCATCCATGGCCAGGATAGCAAAGATGTCTGCATCATCTGATCTACGCTAGGAGCTGATGTTTGCTGGACTGATTACCAACTCATCTGCTCAGTTCTGTCACTCAAGCTGGCTCCCATATGACAGCTGTGGCAGAAGCAATGCTGACAGAAGATCAGTGTTGAAGGACTCAAGGACCCAAGCAAGCAAGACCTCTTCCACCAGTGCCTCACTGAAAAAATGGAGAATTCCAATCAACAAAAATGGGAGAATGTCAGCAGCAAGTAAGGTGTCCTGAAGACCCTTAAACTCATTAGACTAATGGGTGAGGAGGTTTAGCTAAGTATAAAAGAAACTCAGAAAAGGTATAAGTAAAGAACAGTGAGAGCTACTGTATCTGATTTTTTCTGCATCTTCCTTGCACACTTATGTAATGATGATCTAAGACAGTGATTTTCAACAAGAATGCCATGGTATTCTAAGGGACCCTAAGATCCTCTGTCAGGGTGCCACAATATGCCACATAATATTAGTACTGTTAGGTGTGCAGACAGCTGTATGTGATTCACAAGATTTCAAATAGGAACTCATAGTGTCAAAAACATTCTGACCTGTTTATGGCCTTTCTGGGTGTGTCTACACATGCAAGCTTGTGCACTTGCAGCAGCTCAAATAGAAGCAATGCAAATTTGAGCCAGGGCTTTTTGCTTCAGTGCACGTACTCAGACATGCACTTTGTTGTAGAGCAAATTGTGCCATTTGGGGCACAATAACCCTGCCTGGCTCCTCCCAGATCTTCAGCCAGAGGGAGCTAGAGCCTGGGGCCAGCACCTGTCCTGGCCCCAGCAGTATAAAAAGATGCCCTGGCAAGTAGCTCAGGGCTATTAGCTCTCAGGACTTTCTGGGGCCCAGCCAACTGGTACCTGGGGACACTACCCCTTGTGCCAGCTGGACTGCTAAAGCAGCCCTGAGAGTTCCCTGCACTCTCTACCTACTGCAGCAGTCTGGCAGTGGGGTCTGCTGCGTGGTTGTGACCTGCTGTGCACTTGCCAGACTCAGATGGGGACTGCAGAGCCAGAAGAGGCATCTGCCCCTCTGGGCCAGCTGTCAGTGGACTGCGGTTGCAGGGCTGGCCTTTGTGCAGCACTACTACCATGTGTGCCCCTGCCTGGCCATCTGGGCAGCTATCACCCGGAAGATGTTCCAGGTGTGGTGGCCTGCTTTGAACCGTTGAAGCATGTCCTCCTGGCCCCATTTGTCCAGGAGGTCAGCCACAGCCAAATAAGTCCAAGGTGCCAGCTCTGAGCAAGCAGGGTCCTGCCACTGGCCTCCCTAGCAGGAATTCTGATGTTCCCTATTGGAAAACTAAAAAATCCCTGATAAAAATAATCCCAAAGTCACTCTGTAAAATACCCCCAATCCATGTTCCTCACAAGTAAAATAAAAGACCACTATAAAGACAGAGAGCAAGAAAGAGACAGTGATCAGTTGGACAATGTTTTATTGATATATCTTACAGCATTAAAGCAAGTCTCTTATCATAATAATAAAGTGAACTCTAAATACTTGTTTCATGAATACATGTTTTGCTGCACTCCAACAGGGTGATGGCCCCCACACAAGGGGTATGGCCCTCTCACAAGGGGTATGGCCCTCTCACAAGGGGTAGGGCCCCCCAGCAGGGGGTTCAACCCCCACACAAGGGGTACGGGCCCCTGTGGGGGCCAAATGGTCCCCACGGGGGCTACCACCCCCCTTGCAAGGCCCACATGCCCCACTCCAGCCCCCTAATTGCTGCCCCACCTGCCTCCATCACTCACCAGTTTCTGCAGCCCCCCCCCCAGTGGCTGCCCTACCCAGCCCCACCCCCCCAACTTGTACCCCCAGACCTCCATAACCCCAGGCACCCCTTGCACCCCCACAACCCCAGGCACCATCACTTAAAAAAATACCAGAAAAAAACAGAAAAAAATGGGAAAAAAGCCACTGCTTACCTTAGAAGCAGGGGTTGGGGGAGCCAGGGCCTCCTGGAAGATCTGGGGGGGGGCTGGTGGGGGGAGGGGCTGGCCCCAGCAGGGGTCGGGGGCCTCAGGGGAGCTGACAGGGGGAGGGGCTAGCCCCAGCAGGGGTCACAGGCGTTGAAGGGGCTGGCAGGGGGAAGGGCTAGCCCTGGCAGCGGTCGTGGGCCTCGGGGGCTGGTGGGGGCTGGGGGGGCTGGGGGAGTGGGCAGGGCTGTCAGGGGTCCCCCCTATGGTCCCCTCCTCCCTCCTCCATCCCCCCAACCCCTTACTCACCAGCACCGGAGCCCTGGTGCTGAAACACGTGGCCTCACCAGCTGCATGTTTCAGCACCAGGGTGAGGGGCAACCATAGAGACAATCTGGCAGCCAGAGCATCTCTGTGGAGGACCCAGCCTCCAGTTGCCTAAGGGCATGGTGAGGGACTGTGCCCTGTGCTGCTTTTTTAAACGTCAATTTTTCTAGACCTCTGGATATCCAGGGGTCTAATTTTCTCCCCGCCCTGCAAACTTGCAGCATGGGGAACATTTTTTTGTTCCCGCACATGCCTGTTGCCCCACCTCAAAGGGGTTTGAGGTGGGGCAAGAGGCACATGTGTGCTCATGTGGATGTGCCCTCTGAGTTCTTTGTGACAGAAGAATTGCTCTATTGTTTTTCCATCTTCAAAAATCAAGTGAAAGTGAAGAGTTGGTCTTCTGTAAAGGGTGCCTTGAGTCTAGGGGGTTTCTTGAGTCTAGAAAGGTTAACAACTGCTAGTCTAGGAAAATGTAAAACATTCTAAGTCAGTGAAATACAAGTTTGACGTATACAACTTTACTTATTTTTTCTGAATTTGGTGCAGGATTCCATGTGCTTTTTAGCCACCTAAATGGGACTTAGAGTTAAACTCTAAACAATGATTGAAAATGGTCCTATACCATAGCTAGACAGAACATTGGGTGCCTTACATTATTAGATGTTTCTGACATTATTAGAGCATATAATCTCCCTTGTACATCTGCAGTAGAGCTTCTGAGCATCCTAAGCAGTGATTCAGGTGAAGCATCAAAATACTTAAATCCTGCCTAAGCTCTGTAGAGATTCCAGTTTGATGCTGGAAAAAAACCTAACTTCTAAGGAGAGAGTGGAGCCTCTACCAATAAGAAGAGGGAAAAAAAGAAATTCTAGATTAACTACCAGTAAAAAAAATGAATTTAGCTCAAAGGTAATGGGGATAGCCACCTTTTGCCCAACATCCTAATGGATTACCCTTGTAGGCTAAGATCTCTCACTTCCCAGGAGAGTGGTTTAACAACCAAGCTAGGGAATAGGCATGGCAAGAGCTCTCTCTATTCTTACTATTGAAGAAGGGCAATTGGTCAGCCAAGAATACAAGAGTCATTGGGCCAGAAGGAGAAGGAAAATGAGGGAGCCTGACAATATGGGCTAGAGATTATTGTAATTTTCTGAGAGGGTCTGAGGTTAGCCACAGCAGACTAAATCTAGAATTTAGATTCTCACATTCCTTTCTCTAGTTAGTAACTAAACTAAAGATGGGGGTATGAATGAAACTCTACCCTTCTTTATGGCTTAAACATCTAAGTCAGGGCTGTAAGGAGGCACTTCAATCCAATCAAGAAGGAAGGCCTGGAATCCTCTACTGAGGTTAGGTGCCTACTAGTCTTATTTAAGAGAACAATACAAGGCACACATTTTGGGGACTCAACATCTAAAAGTAGGTGTTCTCAAACCTGAATTTAGACAGCTAGGTCCTTTTGTTGAGCTAATTTTTAAACAAGAAAACACAGCTCTCTTTATAGCAGTCAGCATATTTCTAGCTGAAAATGTACAGCCAAAAATAAAAATCAAAGCTTTATGAAAAATTCCTTCAGTTTAAATCTAGACTTCATTAAACTTTACAAGTGACACCAGCATTTTCATTATGTTTACAATCCATCACACCCCAGTCTTTAAATGTTCATTCTTCAACAGAGCTTTCAAAACCAAAACAAGGAAGTTCATCCATCATCCATACTGGGCCAGTACCTGCAATGGGAAGAAGTTATTTTATATATATAAATATATAGACACACATGCATACGCACACCCACACACACGTACATATACCTGTGTGTATGTATTTCAAAGCAACAATTCTCCTGAACTATGTATTTGCAATAACTAGTCACACTTATGGCAGGGTATTACATTATCACATATTTACATGTGACTATGTGGCTCCATCATGAAAATGTGATAGATTACATAAATGTCCAAGAAATCATTTCACTGATTATTTGTGCTACAATCAGGCTCTAAAAGAATCTATGTCCCCAAGAGCTAAGCTGAGCTCACAGAAAATGTGGAAGACTGCAACGTTCTTTGACAAGGGACTATTTTTAAATTTAGGAGGCAATCTTATTCCTATACAGTTTGTGCCCTATTGCAGTAAGCCAATTTAATTTCTGATTTCCTGTATACAGCATGCTAAGTTTGGTAGATAACCTGATCCCTACTATGAAGTATATATTCATGTTTTTCTCCCTCTGTGTCTGTCATGAACAAGGATTATGAACCATATGTAGAAATATTCTTATATTTCTAGGTACCCAGGAATATGTTATGGTGGGCATATGTGTATGTGTGGTGGGTGTAGGGGTGTATGTTGGCAAAGTAAAATATTAGAAGTTTTTTGGGGGAGAAATAGGAAGGAAAGTAGTTATATCTCTGATCTATGTTGGTAGTGATTTATTTGGAAGTCTGTCAAATATTATGCTGATGAAACACAATGTGAGTTTGTATCAATATAATATTATCAAATCAATATAATTTATAGAAGCATAATATAATTTGAATGTTCAGTAAAATACTGTAATGAATACCCTTGTGGGCTGGAACACTCAATCAAATGCAGATAACACATGTATATACCAATTTCCATTTGCCAGTCCTTTTCTTTTAGTAAAACAATTATTTCAGAAGTAGTGGTTTTTAATATATCCTTTAACTTATTTTCCTAAAAAGTAGTATCTTTTTGTGAAGTCACTAAATTATTCTCAGCATATCTGGCTCCTATTTGATCATCTGTCCTTTAGGCATCATTTGTATTTGAAGTGGAAAATAAAAGATAAAGATACCCGATTTAAATAATTAACGTTCAATTATGTATACACACCTTGTCCAAAGGAGGAACCACTTGGAACACTAGATGCTGTTAGATGCCTCAGGCTCTTGCAGACTACTAAACCACCATAAATATCCCAATGATCATTACAGACAGTTCCCCTTTCTCCAGTATGAAATAACTCTACCCTGTTTAGAAGCATGATCTTTTATAACTTGAATTCTGGAAGCTGGAGCTTTGAAAATAAAAGTAAACAACAGTAATGCCATAGGAAAGACTTCACTGGACATTGGTTGTTTTAACTGCATTTAACAAAGATCACAATAGCTCCCATATGTGAGCATGATGCAGGGAGGAAAAACAGGTATGTTTATTACTCTCTCAATGTCCATTTCTTGTTCTTCACTGTAGCTATAGGTCTCCTGTACACATGCAGGGACCCTGCTCTGACGCGCTGGAAATCCAGTGTGTCAGAGCAGACTCAATTAATCAAGTCTGCTGGAGTGCGGAAATTGATGCACTCTGGCAGCCTTGCACACTATGCATCAGTGTTGCTATGTGTGTCTGCACTAACAAAATGGTGGTGGGGCACTTTGAAATAAAATGCATCCTATGAGCTTTAGTTCAATGCACCCCACCACCGTTTTTCAGTGCAGGGATATATGGTGATGCTGATACATGTGATGTGCAGGCATTTTAATTATTGCAGCTCACTAATCAAAGCTCCCAGTGCCACATCTGGGAGCACATGTAAAAATGCTCATAGGTGCCAATCAGCATCACAGTGATGCTGGATGAGAGAGCTAGCTGATGTTTAATCCACTTCCAACATCTGGTAGGTCAGAAGAAACAACTGGAAGATTTGGAATGGATTATATATTCTGTCCGTGATTCAGGGAATGTATTTTCTGTTTGTAAACAAATTTTGTAGGTCTGATCAGATTCCCAGTTATTGCTAGCTCTCCAACAGCAGAAATGATCAGAATGGCACTTTTTCCATTTTCATCCTGTAACTCACTTTTTCTTGTAGACCTCACTACCATTATCCAGACTTTTTGCTCTGAAAGGTTAATCACTGGACTGTACTTTATATTGAACCATATATTAAATCCACCCCAACTCTGTAGCTGGTATAACAAGCAGACGTGCTAAATTATGTAATAAGCACATTACTTATTCTAACGTCTGTATTAGTTTCCATATGACTGAGTGCATCTATATGTGCTTTAATGTGCTTTTTATAATGCACATTAAATTTAGTACCTCCAATGTGAGGTACTAAATTAATGTGCATTAGGCTGTGTTAATGTGCAGCAGCATATTTGCACACTTTTTTAGTGATGTGCAGTAGACTATTTTACTGTACATTAGCATAATATCAGTTTTTTATGTGATGCTTTAATGCACAGTAAAATAGTCTAGTGTGCATTAAAATGCATGTATAGATGCACCCACTGCTAAATATAATTCAAGGTTTTGTTTTTGACTTATAGGCACAAAATGGCTGTCTCCAGTGACATGCCATTTTCTACCATGTGACACTGCCTAATGCTAAGATTTTTTACTTTCTAATTTGTAGTGTACAATTAAACACTACAAATGTAAATACAATTTTTTTGTTAGTTAGAAGTGTTAGGGAATTGGGTCATAGGTGGTCTGGTGCAGGAACTGGGTCTCTGAAGGAGGTATGAGGGTCCAAGGGCTAATTATCAGATCCAGAGGGAGAAGCTGGAGCAGAGTCTAAAACACAGTCTTGGGTCAGAATGCAGAAACTAGTAACCAGGTTCCCATGGCTGAGGAGAAATCGACAGGGTGAACACTGAGTCAATCCAGGGTTCAGGAACCAGGAAACCAAGATAAATTTGAAGTCAGAGTTCAAGGAAAAGCCAAAGCCAGGGTCAGGAACCAGGGAAACCCAAGAGAGCAGGAATCAAGAGGTTAGCCACAGCAGACTAAATCAAAATTGCTGACTGATGTAGAAATCTTTGAATCCAATTGGTACTAAATAGATAGGTGGCACCTCCAGCAGCCTATCAAGACACTCACTGTTTCTAAATTGGGGAATTACTGCAGGTGTGGCTGCTTAGGTGCTTAGCCCAAGTTCGCCTGCCTGATCTTCTGTTTATACTGTGTTTTGTATCTGTATTTTAAAAAAATGCTGTGGAAGAACTACTTGCCCAAGAGAAGGTTTTTGGAATCCCAGGAAGGCCTCTTAAGAACAATATAGCTGTTTCAAGAAACTAGGTTATTAATTCCACTCGAAAGAATTGTTGTTTTACTGAGAAGCCTTGTCCTCCTATTCATTCATCTTTATCATTCTGCTAAGCATGGTGCATCTTATACTCCTTTCTACTCATAAATGATGAAAGCTTGAACTCTGTAAATTGGTTCAGCTCATAAAAGCTAGAGACTGATAATACTGCTTAAAGGTAAACATTTTGTAAGTAACTCCTGGGTGGGTCTACACGTGCTCCCAACTGCACAGTTGTTACTTACTAAATCGCTTCAGCAAGTACTAAATGACTGTACAGTAACCTCTGTTACTGTTCAGTCCTGACAGTGCATGTGTTGTTTCTGACCCTACTATGCAGTACCAACACACATCAGCATCGCAGTTCATGCCCTCCAGTGTTACATTGTTGTAGCAAAGGAACCATAGCTTGTTGATACAGGAACATAGTGTCTCGTGCAGAGCCCACTGTGTAGTTTCATGTAGACATGCCCAATGCAGACAGTTGGCGCCAGATGCTCCTGGGGCCACTGCAGCCAGGGCTGTGGTGAGTGGGGCCACGGCCCTTTCCCTTCACCCCACAGACTTACCTGCTTGGGCAGGGGGTGCATCTATGCTGATTGCATAAGAGCGAATTTACCTCAATTATAATGAATTATGACTCTAAATATGCTCATTGCATAAGAGCGAATTCACATATAAAGAACCCTCATAAATTAAAGGAAACCTGTACTTGCTTTTTAGAGAACTTTTTGTTGGCCCTCTAATTTTTTTCTTGAGTTCCTGCATTTGTCTCAAAGTGACATGGGTTCTTCCTATTTCCGTGTCCACTGAATTTGTTAACCTATCACAAGCCATACTGCATATTCCCTTTCTTACAGAAACACTAAGTGATCCATTGCAAGATTTAATTCACTCACATTTTTCCTATTTCTTTTTTAAAGTATGGGTATTAATTACCAAGCATAGTAAAACTGTAACAAAACTGTTGGTGGATGGAATTTTATTTCCCATTGAGCATCCTAAAAACCATTTTATAGCCACATAAGTGGCATTTTTTCCATTTACACACAGGTTGTTATTCTGTTAGCCCTGCAGTGTGGTCATATAAGTGCTCATAGAGTAAATTATACACTAGCCAGGCAACTATGTGCTGAGGTAGTGCACTTGAACAGGAAGTGATAGATCTAGGTTGTAGTCTACCTCACCTCTCTCTTTCACTTTCCAGCACAGTATTCTTGGTGTGGGTTAGGTATTATCTACATCCTGCCGTAGTGCTTCTTTTGAAGCTGAGCCATTCATCCTTGCATTTAACAGTCAATGGATAAGATGGATAAAGAGCAATGGAACAAGGAGGTTTCTGCCCAGCTGGGGACAAGGGACCAGCTAGAACATCTGGGCCTGTCTGTTTTCAGTACAGCAGTCATCACACTGAGCCACACACCCTCTAGTTTCTGCTCTTCCTCCTGGACCCATATATGTTGCTCTCTCAGTTGTCTAGGAGCTGTTTAAAAAGAAATGAGGAAGTAATGTCTAACCTGGTATGTGCGCTATGCTGGGAAGTCAGAGAAATAGGGTCAGATTCTCTGACTGATCCACAAAAGGTGGGGCTTGTGTTTACAGGAGCACAAATAGTAGTGGCACAAATGTGTGCCAATACTTTGTGCTGCAGTGCATGCCCCTGCCCATGCACTTTGCAGTAGGACACATTGTCCTGCTGCTCCATGTGCTGTGGGAGGTGGGAGCTGGTTGGGGCACATGCTGCCTCAGTGCAGGGTTAGCCAGCAGGCAGCCCTGTCACTGAGGTACCCTATATCACTGTCAGCTGGGGAGCAGCACCTGGTTATGGGACAACAGGTAACCCAGGGCCCAGGACTTTCCTGCTCCCCCATCACCATGAGCTGCAGAGGCTCACCCCCATCCTGAGGCACCCTGCACCCCAGCCAGCTGCTCACTGACTGGTTGGGGTGCAGGGTGCCTCGAGTTGGGGGAGCAGGCAGTCCTGGACTGGCTGCTCCTCTGTGTTGAGGCACACTGTGCCCAGTGTGGGCAGCTGTGAGACGCACAGTGTCAGCAGCTGACTGGGGCACAGTGTGTCTCAAGACAGGGGAGCAGCCAGTTCCAGCCTCCATCTACACATGCATCAGTGTGGGGACTCCTCAGCAGAGCCCCTGTGCTAAGGCATGCAGAGGCAGGGGAGCAGCAGCACAGGGCTGCCTGCTTCCCCATCTCAAGGCACCCTGCACCTCAAGCAGTCAGGGAGCATCTGGCTGGGTGCAGGGTACCCCAGAATGGGGGATCTGCAGGGCGCAGAGACAGGGGAGCAGGCAGCACTTGGCTGCCTGCTCCCACACCTCCACATTTTTCCTGGCTCATGCTACTTTGGTGTGGTTTGCTTTTTTTTCAGGGTTTTTTTTTGGGTTTTTTTTTTTAAGTTGAGAAATCCAGGTAGGAATATTTGCCACCAAGACTGCACCACTGTGCATGGATTAATGTGCAATTCATGCAGTTAGTGGCACCGCAAAGAAGTTTGTGGTGCCACAAACTGCACATCCCTGCTCATCTGGATCTAGCCTCTCTGAGTGGGAGAGGCCTAGGACTTGGTTTTCTGGCTCCCTGGACAAGTGCTCTAAATCCCCAGCTCTTGGGACTAAAGTATGGGAGCATCCTTTTCCAGCATCTAATGTCTTTGACTCATGGGTTTCTGGCTGTCTACATCTCTGTGACAGCTGTGTAAATACCTGGCCAGTGCATACTGTAGTGAGCATGTTCGGTCTACTTGTACATGCTTACATAGCTGCAGTACAGGAGAAATAGTATTACGACTCATTCAGAATACTGCAGTTCTTCAAATATGCATCCTGTTATGAATGAAGGTTAGAAACAGCCCCTAAGAAACCCATTATCTCCATGTTATTAGAATCATTGTATAAAATGTAATTTTGACACTACATGAACATTTATATCACCAGGAAAAATGCACCAGAAAAATGTTAATGTCATGAGGATGAAATGACCCATTAGTTCTTCCAAAAAATAAGCAAGTTCTTAATGTCAGTGGTTCTGTAAACCACAAAATACTAGTTTTGATTGGACCTTGAATTAAAAATGTGTATGATTTTTTGCTGCTATATTGAAGCTTCTGAGATTGCAGGGATCTATTTGGTCTTCCTTTTGGCTAATTTTAGCAGTCCACCTTGGATTCTCTTGTACTTATAAACCATCAGAACTAGATAGGGTAAAATAAGTTTGAGTATGGCATGAAATTAGATTTTAGTAATAAAGGAGAAAAGTAGTGTGATTTCCAAAATTAGCTTCACCTTCACTAGCAAAATCTATTTCTGTTGCCTCCCAATTTTTAAAAGAGGTAGTTGATATAATTTCCTTCTCTTTGGTGCCATGTCTCAGACCATTCTGTTATGTTTTACAAAAAGTTAAGCTTTTAACATTCATTCAGTCAACAACATCATCTAAGTTTGTGAATCTCTATTTCATTCCATCATTAAATATAATTAAATATGGCATTAGCTCACTGTACTCACTAATCTGTTTCTTTGCAATGATGACATAATGCCATAGATTAATGTCACAGGATGGAAGAAACCAAAAGATGTTGATCCAAGCTTTTAAAAATGTCTTTGTTCTTCTACAGTTTTCTTTTACTGCAAGTCAAGACATTTGTCTATGGATCACAAGACACTGATCAAGGCAGCTACTATAATTAGACATTTTGAGACTTTCTAATTTAATGTTCCAGAGAGGTGACAAAAGTCAAAATTAAACTACACAGTATTAATTAGTCACTTTTCCAAACAATATATTCTGAAAGAAAAACATCCAATTACCATATGTTTAAGATTATAATAAAAAGGTTAACATTGACTTATAAACAGTGTTATAATTTGCATTTTTGTGATAACATATTTTACATTGCAAGCACATTAATTAAAATATTTATAGCCCATATTTAATTAACAATTTCATTTATTTAGTAATCGATATTTTGTTAATGAACTATATATAAAAAATTACAAAGGAAATAAGCATACCCAAATCTAAAAATTGGACCTGGCCCTGAACTTTTAGAGGATGGTGTAAGAAGTCAGAAATTAGATCAATTAAAGGATCAGATATTAAAATAAATGGTTAAAAAAGGATGAACTTTGATAATGTTCATCCCATGTATGAGTTTGTGGGTGCCTGCCCGGAAAAGTAAGGCAGCATTTGTGGTCAGGGCTCCAATGGACTGGACGCTGTGATGAGCCCTTAACCATTGTTTAAATGTTGCCCATACGTCCTCTAACTTAGTCTCTTGCCTCAGCATTCTCTAACCTGGCAACTGAGTTTTAGTCAATCAAGTTTAAATAGGCCTCCCACAATGGGACCAGGGAATGTACGGCTCAAGATGCCTATTAAACTTTACTCTTGCTTAGTTCTGGTTAGATAAGGTGGGGGGGGGGGGCAGGAAGTCCTTTGTAAATCCAGATTAGAATTGGTCTGAGATATGCTGTGCTGGGTGAGCGTAAATGTGGGTTGACTAGCATTTGGAGCACAGATTCCCCATCATGCAGTACTCCCCTGCTTTTCTGATCCCAAAATTCACTGCAGTCTTTGCTTCGGGCTTTCTGTTCTCCATCTCCCATGTAAATAAATTGTCATTTGGTTCCATCTTGGATGCAAATGAGACCTAGGGCAGTTGCTCCCTTATCTGGAGGGCTTTAGGTGTTTCTCCCACTGCATCTTCATTGTCTTTCGTAATCAGTTCTTGTTCAGGTAGAGGTGGGGGGAGGGAATCCTTTGTGAGTCAGACAGGCTGCGTCCTGTGTCAGGGTTCCCCAAGAACACGGAGCTGAGAGGTAACACGGTACATGAGCCATTGGAACAGAATCAGAGCAGATTAATTGAATCTGCTGGAGTGTGGTAATTACAGCACTCCAGCCAGCCTCCATGTCTTGTGTATCATCGTCTCTGCACTTTAAAATGATGGTGGGGGTGTTTTAACTAAAACTCATTCAATGAGCTTTAAATGAACTGCTCCCACTGCCATTTTGACATGTGGGGTTGCTGATATGCAAGACACTCTGGATGCTTTAATTAGAGCGGCTCTCTGAGAGCCGTTCTAATTAAAACACTCTCCCTCACCCCCAGAGCATATATAAACATGTCCTAAAATGCCACCCTATCTTTTTCTTGACGCCACTCACTCATGCACTCACTCTCTACCCCAAACTGAGAAGATGAAAAGCCCCCACCCCCACTTTCATTGGCGATGGTTAGGGGGTGCATGTAGGTCCATGTGCACCCCCTGAGATTGGCTGTGCACCCCCTGGAAGTGCCAGCCACGAAACTGGAAATGCGCTTCTGGTTTCACTGCTGGCTCAGCGATCAGCTGTTGGGGGACCCTGCCCCAGTTGGCAATCTGGTGCCCCCCCATACTCAGGAGGCAGCAGTGGTCCATGCCCACTTTCCAAAAATTCTCCAAATAACTTAGTGTTGAGTACTCTGAGATAGATCTCCTTAAACTTGCTTATAGAAATTGTTGAACTTTGCATTAAAAAAGTAACATATTCAGTAAGCCAGAGAAAATTATTCTCTAGCTTAATGGCTAGGACTCACATCTGGTGGAACATCTGGCTTCCATTCCCTACTCCACTGAAAGCTTGTTATTTTCATAATGGTGGAGTTACGCATTACACTTAGACCATAGTAAAACTGGAATGTTACACAGTGTTAAAGCTAGAGTGCGCTGAGAGCAGTTGCACATTAAGGGTTAATACTATTTCTTGCTTACATAGCTCTGACTTGTCATGAGGGGCAATTATACATGTGCTCTGGGGAGGGGGGCTCTGAGAGTTGCTCTAATTAAAGTACCTGAAGCATGATATGTATCAGCATCGCCACGCTTCAAAATGGTGTTGGGGTGTTTTAACTAAAATTTATCGAATGAGATTTAGTTAAACTACCCCCGCTGCCATTTTTCAGCACAGGGACACTAATACGTGTGATGCTGGAATCTGCTGGAGCCCAATAATTACCACACTCCATTGAATCTGCTCCAATGCATTGCAATTACTCTGCATGTGTATAGGTGCTCTCTGTTATTTGGTCCAATTATGATGTTGTCTGTACTGATATGGGAGCACAGCAGGCATCTGAATCTACTGAAGGCCTCATGGTTTGGTGAGTATGAGTGTTACTTAATCTGTTGATTGAGAGATGCTGTTTGAGGTTGGGGGCAGGCTCTAAACCAGACAGATTTGTTTTCAATGGCTTCCTTAAGATGGTCATCTTTTTCATAGATGATCAAGCTGAAGGCTGGAGGTGACAACCAGAGGGGTTCTGTTGCCCTTGTCCTGGGATTGGTATTGTAGCAGGTCAGATCTCAGTCTGAGTCTGGTTTTGTTGATTTGAGTGGCTAATGTTTTGGATTGGATTGTAATTTGTAGGAGTCCCTGCTCCAGTCTGTAAAATCACCCCAGTTGGTGAGATCAGAGCAGATCTGGTTATAATATAGAGCTTTCTATGTCATGTGATGATTACCAGTGGAGGAGAAAAATTAGGTAGCAGTTCCTATACAACCCAGAATCCATATACTATGGTTCTGCTCAACTGATATGCAAATCATATAAACAGGAAGGGCAGCATTATAACCCCTCTCTTACCTTAGGATATATTTATGTAAAGTATTAAAACTAATTAGTAACTGCTGAACCTCTCCCTTTTAAAAAGATGCATCTTTCCTTCTCATGAGATATTTAATTTTTACATATTTGTAGGTACCTAGGTGTGGCACCAATATTTTGTCTTCTGATCTATTCACCTATAAGCTTGCTTGTTGGCAGCTTTCAGGGATCACGTTTTGTCCTTCACTTACAACAGTGATTTGTGGTATTAGTTTGAAATTTTTGTTCTGTCCTTTGTTGATGGCTTCTGCCCTCTGCTGTGAACCCTGTTTAGTCTCTCTCTCTCTTTCCCTTATTTATAATGTCTACTTTACTGCTCAGCACAGATTGTGACACCTTGATTTGTGGTCTGCTAACAATTGCATTGCATTAGCTAATGTCAGACTTCAGCTCCCTGCCTTGCCTTTTATTTCAAACAACAATTGGTTGGAATCCAGCTTTTTTCTCTTCTTTTGTTTGTTTTTTTTTCTGATCTATTCTTTTGATTCCAACTTCTAGTTTACTTTCTAAATGGCCATGTCACATTGACTATTCAATTTTTAGCCTGATGACAGACTGTCCTAAGTAAGGGCTGGACAAACAAATTCAGGTAAAAGATCTTCCTGTAACTTTCTTAAGAGCATTTCCTCAAAACTTGTATTTAAATTTTGTCTGGTGTTTTAAATATGTTAATTAATTCTTCATTTTTTTAGTTGCTGTTAGGCTCTGCATCCTGGCAGTAAGAAAAGCATACGGGCAAAGGCTATTCTTACACAGTAATGAGACTTTGCTGGCTTTGCAAGCCTTTTTTGTAAGCTGTTCAGTCCTGATGGATTGTTTCTGTTTGTTCCAAGAGAGTGGCTGTAGGGAGTGCAAGATAACTGAGGACCAGATCTTCATCCTTATTTTGGGACCATGGATTTGGATTTGTCCTGCATAATGTAATAACACTGGTATGTTCATTACTGGCATGTTTGTTTCCTGAATATTTTGGTTTCGTTTATTAGGACCCTCTGGGAAAAAGAGCCAAAAAGGGAAAAGAATGGGTCAAGATAAACAACTTCCGCCCAAACATTTGAGACAATGACAGGACAGGATAACATCCAAGAACAAAAGAATAACAGCAGTTTGAGTCTTCCATGGGTAATTTTTCTCCTCCTAAGGAACTCAAATTTAAGGGAAGGGTTTGTTGTTGAAGATGTAATTCCAGTACAGGTAGGCAAACTCTCACTATCTTTTACCTAGCTGGCTTGGTTATCAGCAGGGAACCTGGTTTTACCTGATCAAAAATTGCAAATTCTCTAATAAACAAAATTGCAAATTCTCTGATTAAAAACCCAAAATCAGTGATTATATGAAAGGCCACTATTTATATAGATATCAGTTGAACACAATGTTTCCTTGATACATTTACTTTTTTAAAGCAAGTTGAAAGCCTACCAGTGAGTCAATCGCTATAATAATATAAATTCTAAATACCTACACATTTTATAATTTGATTGGGGGGGGGGGCATTATCATGGAAAACCAGAGCTCCCTCTCCCCCCTTAGCTCACAGAATGCAGGTCCAGTCCCCTCACTCTCTTCCCAAAGCCCCCTGGCCCTGCTGGTGCCCCTCATTCCCCACCACAACCCCCTGGCCCTGCTAGTGCCTCTCACTCCCTTCTACATCCCCCTGCTGCCTCCACCCCTGCTGGAGGGGCCCCCAGCGTCCAGGGCTACAGGGCCAGGGACCCAGGTTTGCAGCTTCCTACCCCTTGCAGAAGTGCCTGAGCTCTGGCTACCACCCACGAGAGGCAGTGGCTGCTGCAGCAGAGCAGAGCACAGAGCTCAGCTTCCCCCTGCTGCCTGCTGCCTGCCTGCTGTGGCCTTGGACAGGGGGTGCAGCTGGCTCCCTGATGCTGTGCACGTGCCCAGAGGGACACTTGCCCCCCAGATTTGTGCGCAGGGTAGGGGCAGGCATAGGCTGCCCACTGTGAACTTGGGCTCCCTGCCCTGTTGCCCTCCCCCAAGGCTTCCACAGCCCAGTGGGTGTGACCCAGCACTGCAGGAAACAACAGGGCAAGGTGGGGAAGCTCCTTACTGCTGTGAGCTCTGCACTGTCCTGGTGAGGTGTCCCCTGTCTGCACAGCAGCAGCAAGGGGCTTGTACAACCCCGTGCCAGTGCCCCTGCTGCTGCCACGTGGGCAGAGGGTGCCTCACCAGGGCAGCATGGACCTCGTTCGTTGCATTAAAATAAAAAATCCATTTTTTCTTGGGGAAAGGGGGAAATCTGCATTTTTCTGCATTTATCTGGAAACAGAAAACCCAGATCCCTGGTTATCAACAGCAGTGAAGAGATGGTACAGTCTTTAATGAGGTTTGCATGAGCCTCTGGGTGTACCCTGAAGCCCACGCTGAATTGCATGGCCCTATATCTTTGTTGCTTTTTGGTATGTGTACTAAAGCCTGGCCCTACTGCAGTCACACTTCTGATTGCCTTGGTGAACTATGGGAAGCAGGGGAGAGTTGTGGATTCTGCCCCAGAACAGAAAAAGCATGAGGTATGATACCTGTTGGGCTACACTCAAAGGATATGCCTCAGTTGCTCAACTTTGGCACGAGGCAGCACCCACTGAGATACTGCACCGCATGTGAGCATATACCAGTAAGTTCTACCCCCATGTACCATGTTCATGGAACAGCACACGCAGGCAGCTATGCTACTTCCAGTTTGGAAGCCAATGCATTTAAATTGAATCCGGTGTCTTAGTATGATGTTGCCTGACCAGAACTGAGCACTACAGACATATCTAATGAGATAGGGAAGTGCAAGAAAGATACAGTCAGTCTTTTAACCATGACACTGGAGTAGCACATGAAAGCACCCCAGTAATGAAGTCCCTGCATGTGATGGAGCTGATGGAGCTATGCCTATGGCCTCCCTGCCTGGCTGCTGTCCGCACAGAGAACACATCAGGAGCATATGTGAGAATGAAAAGGAGAGCAAGAATGTGGCCAAACTGTGCTGGACTTTGAGAATCCCTGTCTGTCACGAGAGCCCTCTGTGACATTACAGGTAGTTGTCAATTAAAACAGTTGTTTTTAAAGCAAAGTTGAGACTGCTGTAGTCCCTTCAGATACAAGGGTTAGCTGTCTTAGTAACAGCTTTCATATCCACTTGGGTAAGAGGGTACAGTCTTATAGACCATCCTGTCTCATAGACTAAAGAGATACAGTTACTGAATCTGCATCAAGGATATACTGACCCTGAAATCAAATTGAGCAAGGTCCCTTATTAAGACTGTGGGTTAAAGGTTCCTGCTAGACAGGATAAGGGAATTATCCCCTGTACTGTAAATCAGTCAATGGGAGTTAGTTGTGGAGGTTTGTTATTAACTGAGAAAGTATTTTCTTTACAAAGGTAATCAATCTAGGTAAACAAAGCAATGTTTAAAATTGCCTTTCTGCTTGAAAAGCAATCCTTGTGGAAACAGCTGGGGGCAAGAGAGATTCTGTAATGTTACAAGCTTGTGTGAGTGTAGCCATATTTCACAATGCATTCCAACTCTTAACTCAGTTCTTGAAATAGGAATGGATGCACAGATTTCTCTTAGTCACTTTAAGTTTGTTCATTTGAGTGTGCTGTGTGATTGTGTATGACTACCCACAAGTTATGGTGTGTGCTTCTTCTCTTCTCTTGTGTGTCTGAATTATTTTAGACCTCTTTTTTAATAAATATCCTACTTAGTATTTTTGTTTAAAAATGGGCAGCAAAAAAGTGAAGTACAAGAAACAATTCTACATTTAACTATAATTTTATTTGAATAATTTCACTTTATTGTTTTTCATGATTGTGTAACTTCAATAAGCCCCTATAGCTGGTCAATGATGTAGCACTAACCCAGAGATTTCCTTAAATTGTACAATGGAGCCACCATGGCAGAGTGACAGACCAGGAATACAGAAATTGTAACAGTAATTGAAAGATGGCTGAAGAGGAACTGGGGATCTGATTCATTATTTGTCTTTAATATCTGACCAGCTTTGTTTAGAAGTCAAGAAACAGAAGACTGGTCTGAGCCTTTGTGCAAATATAGATGAAAAAAACCAACAATCTTATGTTTTCATAACATGACAACACCTTACAGAAATAGATCAATTATTTTACTATGTAACATATCTTCAAGTGTCACTAATCTGTCCTTTTGCAACAGCTACTGAACCCTAACAATAAGTAAAAATCAGTGCCTTTATTGTTTTAATCTCATTAATTTTAAAGTTTTTCATTATTTCTATTAGACCTTTCTATCAAAGCTCAATGCTGGCATTTATACACAAATCTCGGAGTACAGTGCTATTCAGCTGCATTCAGATCTACCACCCTAAGCTTCATCTGAATGAAACTCAGTGCACTGAGCAGAAGCCTGGGCGGACACCTATATCACTAGAGCCACAACACAGGTTGACATTTTATTGCTCCAAAGAGCCTGCAGATTCAATTAATGGCATCAGCAAAGACCAAGACTGAGTTACGCTGTTGGAGCCGTGCAAGCAGAAGTCCACACAATACATGCTCACACCTACCTGTAATTTTTCCTTCAGAACATTTATCAAGATAAAATTCAGGAAACAATCAGGGAGAAAAAATATATCTATGATCAAATTATTAATTAATTTTTACTTACAAACTTCAGGATTCTTTCCACTCTTTGCTTTTTCCCTGTTATTTTGTTCTTCTCTTTTGATCCTAAGAAATGTTGTAAGTGTAAAGGAGACAAAAATGTGTGTCTGAGTCCTTAAACTTAGATGCAATAGTTATTCATGTGCACCAAGAAGGAAGGCTTCTGTAATGCTCATTTTTATCAGCTGCCAGAAACAAATGAAACAATTCTGTGTCCTAGGTATATACCACAGAGCACATGCTCTTGCTTTGCCCCCCTTGTCCCACCTTTGTTTACAGGAGCAGAGGCCCCTGTCTTCTGAGCTGTTGTAATTATACACGCCGTAGAGAACAGGAGGGGACCTTTTGCTTCCCAAGCCAACTTCACCTCTCTTCATTCAGGTTAGGATGTAACCCAGGAAAAGAGAACTCAACATTTATCCACTCATGTAAAAGACTGTGAGGGGAAGGATGCAGGAAGCAACCCAGACATGAAGGAAAATGGCAGTGAAAGTTCTCCCATTCCTTTTCCCATAGAATTTTTTGCTTGTGTGGTGATGGGTGAGGTGAAGCAGAGGAAAACAAGTTTCTGCACTAACAATTCATTAGGTTGAATTAATGGTTCATATCTCTCAGAAATATTGGGCACATCTGCACGTGTAAGTCCCAGAAAGATGGAGCTAACAGGGCTTAGCCCCCCCCAAATATGAGGCAGCGGTGGCAACTCAGAGTACTGCAGGGCAGCCGGGCTGCGGGTTCTGGGTGACTGAATGGGGAGGGGGGGAGGTGCGGGGCAGCACAAACAGACACACAGCCATGGCCTGCAAAGACAGAGGCAGCCAGGAATGCAGTGCCCAGCAGGTAAGTCTGTGGAGAGGAAGGGAACGAGGGACAGCGATCGACACCCGTGTGATGAGAGAGAGAGTGGGGCAGGGGCTGGGATGAATGGGGTCCTGAGGCCGGGGTAGGTTGTGGAACAGTTGCAGCTGGGAGCAGCTCATTCAGGGGCTTGGGGGACTCCTGCTGCTTTGTGCATCCTGGGGGAGACACAGGGGGCAAGTGCCCCCCAGATTTGTACACAGAATGTTATGGAGACAGGCTACCACTGCGGGCTGGGCTCTGTGCTCCGCCGCTATTGCATGGAAGCCACATGCAACACCATGTGCCTGCTGCCACTAGGCATGCAGGGGATGCAGCACAGTCAGCACATGGAAGATACATGTCATCACGTGCTTCAAACTTGTGGTGGGGGCACTCAAACTAAAACTTGTTTGATGACCTTTAGTTTAAGAACTCCCACCACCATTTTAAAGTGTCAGGACACTGATACATGAGATACTGGAGGCTGCTGGAGAGCAGTAATTGCCATGTTCCAGCAGACTCAATTAATTGAGTCAGTTATTTAAGGCTGCTCAATTAATTGAGTCTGCTTAATTACTGAGTCTGCTCCAAAGCACTGTAATCATAGCATCTTGGAGCAGCCTCTATGCTTGTGTATAAACACCCTCACAATGGAGGTACTAAATTTAATATGCATTAGCAAAAGCATGTTAATGAATGTGTAGATGTGCCCATGGATTCAGCCTTGCTATAGTGATGAACATGACATATTGGATTACTTTGAGAACAGTCACTTTTTACAGTGATGAAGCATGTTTATACAAGAGTTTTGGACTAAATTGGGGTAGCTATCATTCTATAAAACCACCCAGAATAAGCAGGATGTCTGGAAAATACCAGTGCATCGTGTACAGCTGTGTCATATTGTCAAGGTTCTCTCTGAAATCTGTAAGACAGAAACATCATATTTTTAAAATAAAATTTGGGATGTTCAGATGGTAGTAAAAAGGAAAGGAAGGATTTAGCAAAAGATAGAGTATTTAAGAATGTTTTTCTATTAAATTTGCTTTTTTAATCATTTGAGAGAAGTTAAAAATGAAGATTGTAGGAGTTTGATGAACCATTGGGAATTATATATATACTACATGTGTGCAAGACAGTGTATGTGCACTTTCTTTAAGTTCTGGTCTGAGGAAACAACTGGCAGTAATGTCCAGTAATATTTTGTTTAATCCTTCTCTTAGATTTAGCAGAGAAGTTGGGATATTTGTCCACCCAGTCACTGCTAACTAGCTGCCCTGGTTCCTAGACTAAAATGAATGAAAAACAAAAATTTTTGTCACAGAGATAAGACAACGAAATTCCATTGAACATACTGCATTAGACTTGTTGTCTAGCTTCCTGTACTTGAAGGCAAAATGTTCTCGTTAAAATTTTGTTCCGAAATCTGCTTTTGCCAACTGAATCTGGACTGTGGCTAGTTCTGTGAAGGATCATAAGAGGCTGGTATAGATAGTAAAAAAAAAAAATGTCTCCCCTTGCATTCTATACATAAGGGGGAAGAGTAGATCAGGGCTATGGTCCAAGACCATATTCTGTACCATGCAGTGCAGGTAAGCTGTTGTGATGGGGATGATGCATATTTTCTAAGGAACTGCCTTAGTTTATTTCTTGGAATACACTGGGCTCAGACACAAGTAACTGAGAACACTTTGCAGGAAGTGATCTGAGTTACAACAATCCCCCAGACCAAACAGAAGTTCACTGTTGGTTCCAGTGGGGAGGGGAATCTAGTTGCTGGCTGGGAGCCTGCAGCCAGTTTCCCTTAGGAGTGGGCTGTCCTCCCTCCCAGCCTGTGCTGTTTTTAGAATGGAAAGGGGAGCAGAGGGAGCTCATTCTATTGGTTCCCCAGCCGGTGCTCAGGGGGGGCTCCAATCCACCCATATCACCCTCCAGTAGGGGGTGAAAAATCCCCAAACTGAACTCCCTCCACTCCTTTTCCCTCCTTCTATTCTGAATATAGCTTGGAGGCTGAGAGGCAGGCAGACACAAGTTACAGAAGATCCTATGTTACGAAAAATCTTTATATGAACCCAAAAGGAGGAGGGTGACATATTTCCAGGGAGTCCGTTCCTTTTTGCATATAATTTTCATCCATCAAAAATGTATTTAGGACAAACAAAGAGTATATTACCATAAATGTACTCATACAAAGCTGTTGTCCAATAGTTGTATCATTAAACTACATCAAATTTTGGAATGACAAACCCATAAATAAAAATGAGGTAAAATATATACATCTACTTCTATCTAGAAAGGCAACAAGTGATTCTGATGTTGGCTATCTCACAAAACATAGTGGTCTAGGGAGCAAGAGCAATGAAATACAAATACACATCGGGCGTATTTATATGTGTATTTGCACATGCCTAAACTTAAGGCACATCATAGCAATTTAGGCACACATCTACATGTGGATGTGCTAACGCTCATTAAGGCACATTAAATTTAGGTGTGAATAGTTAAGTTGCATTAGTGCATGTGCAGACATGTTAATGATCATTAACACAGTATCTATCCATTGATGCACACCATGTTAATGTGCATCAGAGTGTTCACACATGCGCTAATGCAACTTAACTATTCGCACCTAAATTTGATACCTGCTGATGCAGGTATCAAATTGAGGCTCATAGCCTTTAATCACCATTTTTAAGGCACATTAAGGGTGTGCACATCTAGACACATGCCTTTAATGTGTCTTAAAAATGGTGATCTAGGCTAAGCTCACTTAAAAGAGGCATGTGTAGATGCGCCCATTGAGAGCTCTCAGGCTGAGCATCCAACCCTTATGACTGTCAGATCAATTCCAAATTTTCTGTGGACATCGTTAGTTAGTAATAGTGGTTTGGTTTCTTTTGGACTCATATTTTCCTTAAAATTCTATGACAAATTCATTTCCATCATACAAATATCTGGCATGTGACTTGGTGATAAATATTGGTGCTAAAAAAGCATTGAAATAATATTATTACAAAAAAAACTCTCCCAAAATAAATCTATAAAAAGACAACATTTATTCCAATGAAACTGTGATAAAAATGCCTAACCAATATTAAAAAAAACAAACCAAAAAACCCCAGCTTGCAGTTATTCTCCTAAAATTTCTTAAGTAACTCAACTTTCAAAAAAGCTGACAATTCAGCAGCCTTTCCAGTTCACTATGCCCTGGGATGTATTTATGAACCTGGATTTTCAGTTATATCTGTGGAAGCTATCATGCCCTTGTGTACAGGCTTGCAATGGTACATACAGTTTTGGTTTTGTACAGATATAATGTTCATAAACTGAGACAAAAGCTTCAAAACAAGAAATATGAAATTTATTTATTTCTCCTTTGTCATGTTCCTTTTTTTCTCTCTTCCTCTTTGCTTTTTTCCAGCTCTCATCCCTTTTTTCGTGTTTTATTCTGTTGTCCCTTCCCTTACCTTGCAGTTTGTCGATTCTCATATAAAATGGCTTGGGAAGTAACAGAAACAATAGGTCTTTTATTAGCAGTATTACATATAATTAATATAATTAAAAGTTATGCCATGACATGTATAGTCTTTCACTAAGTAACAATTAATGGTTTGTGGAAAACTATCTTATGTAAAAAGTTCTCAAAATGATTTCTTTTCAAGGCTTTTTCATGCACCATCAATTGTTCTTAATGCAAGGTTACAAAGTTAATGGCATTAATTAAGTGAATGTTAATTATAAGATGCTATATGTCTTATTAGAAGAGAACCTTTCCCAGACATAAGTGATTTTAGCTATGTTGTAGAAATCTTTCCATGAGAAAATTATACCTAAAATATTATAACAGATAGTATTGTCAGGATTGATGAGCTATGCTGACTTTGCTTTGTTGTCTCATTGACTATTAGGGAAGGAAATCTGTCTGCTTTTCGTACCACATGTTTTGAGTCTTTTCATAGAGTGACTCCTGCAATCACTTTTTAAAGCTGTGTTTCTCAAATCTCTGAAAGCCTTTTTTTCTCATGCTAAAGGCACCAGTCCAGATTTGTTGCCAAGTGTCACATTTTCAAATACTGCCTTTTGGCTAGGAAATGAGCTAAAAAATTCAGCAACCCCTCCTCAACGGATTTCTTAAAATGTATGGGGCCAATTTCAGCAGTAATTAATACTGTGGTGTAACATACTTTTTGACACTATGATTTCCTTTCTTTGTTAGACTCCTCTTACCTTACCTACCCCTTATCTCCTGATGTGCCAGACAATCTGAGTAGGTGTTCTCTGAATGCCAAGAAGCCAGAAGAAGATATAAATTAAAGAAGAATATGGGCTCTTGTAACATACATTTTCTTCCTAAGCAGCAGCTGAGTGCATCTGGTAGGAGTCAAAGTAATCAAATTATAGTTCAGGAGAAATCTTTGATTTGGCAGAATCAGATTTAGGTGAGAGATACTGAATGAGGACAAAGGAAGAAATGAGACTTCAGAATCTCACAACCACTTAAAAGAGATAGAAGCAAGCCAGATCTTGGGAGGGTCTATGTAACTTCTCCAAATGGAGAAAGATAAAATATAGATATATTCTAGATATTTTATGGGATTTCTGGAAGTCCAACCTAGTCCAGAATTCCCTTTGATTCTAGGGTATCCCTTTGTATGATTCAAAGAAATTAATTATTCAGCTTGAACAGCACAAGGCAGAGTGCTGAAGCAACTGGATGACACAAAGCCTGCCTCTATGCCTCATTTATGCACATCGAAATAGCTTCATGGAAGGATTTATTGTCAGAAACCAGACTGTAAACTGCAGCACTAATAGTGGAATTCCTTTTCCCCGTGTCTGCCTAAATGACAGTTTCCTATTCAAATACCTGCTTACTTTTGGCCTTCCTTCTGCACTGTGGGTACAAAGCATGCACATCTGGCCTGAGTAAGCTCAGTAGGCCATGCCCTGGCTGGATGTAAATCCAGGAATATACATGCCTAAGCATAAATCCAGGAATACAAAAAAAGGTGTTGTTTTTATTTAGTCCAATATCTAAGTGACTAGGGCACCTGCCTAGAAAATGGAATAACCAGGTTCTAGGCCTCCCAGGAGATTTAAACGTGCTGCTCTTTGACTTCTCAGCCCAATGTGCTACCCAGTGTGCCATAGTTAAGCCATTACCTATACCTCTTTTGCAAATAAGCATTGCTCCTTGCCTTGAAGAGTTACTGGATGGAAAACAGCATAATGGAGAAGTTTCTGCCCCACTGGGGACAAGGGCCCAGGCTAGAATGCAGGACCCCATCCCATTCAGAATCTGTCTCACTGAGCCACAAACCTCCTGGCCTTCATATCTCCATTTCTTGAGTGCCCAGGGGGCCAGTTTCAAAAGGAGGCCTATAAAAGGGACATACCTAACCTGGGGCATAGTGGCTAAAGTACTGTGGGCATGCCTGCATATTCCCCTACAGTGATGTTGTTACTGCAATGTGCTTTAGTACTTCCCTTTGGAATTACTGAAGCATGGTGAGGTAACCACCCATACTGCACCACACGCATGCCACCCAGTTATTTTTAGCAGCTATTTTGCTGTAGCGATGCACTATAATGGGGAAGCACATCACTACAGTGATGTAGCATCATGTGTAGATACGCCCTATTTGCCAGAAAGCCAGATTTGGCAGGTACAACCTGTATCCAACACCCTTGTTCATGTATTTCTGTTCTCCTACATTTTCATTATGCAGATGCATATACATATTCACAATGGGCATGTGTACATAGCAGCATATCTGCCTAGTCTGGTTGTAGCCATCTGTGTATTCTCAGTCTATGTGCATACATTTCCATTTCTACACTGCAAGAGAAATAGAATTGCTATCTGTGCATGAGTACCAAGATCACAACTTATGCAGCTAGAAAGAAAGATCACATCTTATGCAGCTAGCACAGAAAGGAATCAGAATCTCACCTTAACTGCTTATAGCATATGTATGTGCTATGCCTACAGAGAAGATATAAGTTCTTCAGAGTCTGAATAGCTGCCTTTAATATTCTGATCCAAATATTAAGAAAAATTTTTGGATTCTTTCTCCCTCTCTCCCCAATTTGTTGTAAATCACATTTTGAAACAATTTGTTTACAGTAAAATATTTT
The DNA here is from genome assembly GCF_030867095.1 of Alligator mississippiensis. Classification (NCBI taxonomy): domain Eukaryota; kingdom Metazoa; phylum Chordata; order Crocodylia; family Alligatoridae; genus Alligator; species Alligator mississippiensis. The sequence continues at coordinate 64,529,737 of NC_081825.1, forward strand.
ACTGGCACATTCATTTATCAGATCAGATACTGACTTTTATTTATCATTTCTGGTGTAAGGCCTTCACTGCACTGTATATTCTAGTCAGGAGAGAAATGACAACAGGCTTGCCTGCCATCCAAGAAGGTGACCTAAAACAGCTAGAGAAGCTTTCTGTGCCCATCTTCTGGCAATGTCTTTTTCTATAACTTCCTTTTTCTATATTCCCTTTTGTCTGTGTAAACTACTATATAAACTGGTGTCCCACAGTCAGATTTAGAACATTTCTAAGATTCTTTCCATTTGGCTCTTCAGTTCTCCTCTGTCACATTTTTTAGCACTGGCATGTTTCTTTTTTTACCTGATTTTAGAATGGATTACAGAGAATCATCACTTTCCCTTGCTAGAAGCTAAGTTGGACTGGAAATTCTTAGTTAATCAACTGGTGTATGAGTTTCAAATTAAAAGTAATTTATTTTCTTTTAGAAAAGATAAGCTCTTCTTCCAGGTGGCTGATCAATGCAAGTCCAACAGACTTTGCATGTTCTTTATTCTTTTATGAAGGAAAGAATACTTTTGCTTGATACATATTTCAGACATGTAGGGTAGCACTCTTCTTCAATTATGAAATCATTGCATATTAATCTTTAGGATCTGGTGCTCAGCACATGTAAAATGGGATTGGTCCACTGAAGTCAATGGAGCTAAATCAATTAATGGTTACTAAGGATCTAGTTCTTAATATTACAAAACATTATACAGAATAAATACAAAAGGCTAAATTCAAAATCAGTAGACAGCAGTCTACATCTCTTAGGATGCTGACAAATGTTCACTTAAAGGCATGTTGGGATCTGTTCTGTGATCCCAAAAAAAACATGCCTCCTGCTATTCCACACATGCATGACAGGATGTACTATTTTGGGATAGAGGATTAGATCCCAATCATGCCTTACTTGCCAGTGCAGGATGAGCCTGGGATCATGATCCTGGGCTTCCCCTGCACCAGCAAGTTGAAAATGAGTGCCCCAAATCAGCTGATTGTCTAAACCTAATGTGGTCCCTGGAGCCAGCTGATAATCAGCTGGTTGTCAAAAGCCCAGCTGGGTGGAAGTCATGGCTTTTACAAGTCCCAGGGCATGGGGACCCAAGGATCAGAGAGCCTCTTCCCCATCATGCTGGGGACCTCAGGATTACAGAGGGACTTCTTGATCTTGTGGTCCCTAGGTATTCTGGATGTCAGAGATCCACATGTGTATCCTAGCAGTACACTCATTTTTTAAATATTTGAAGTTCAGTGAGCCTGGCATTGGGGAGACATTCCCTGATGTTGGACTCAGGTGAGGCCCTGGCTTCAATGACTTGTTCTGCCTCCAGCCTGATTGGGTAGGGGACAGCTGTGTCTGAACCCTGGGGCTACCCATGATGGATTCTGACACTGCTGAGCATTGAAATTCATCATGGACCAGCTCCAACCAGCCACACATTTAATTTAAGGTGTTATACAAATGAGCCACAGAATTATTTCACATTACAGTACATGAGGAATAACATTGTGGCTCATTTACTGTATTGTCATGCTTTATGTTGACTCAAATGTGTGACCATGACCAGATTACTGTTTAAGGCATGATTAACAGGTTAATCACATCTTAAATATGATGTATATATGTGGCATTAAAGTCAGTGTATCTATGTCAATCAATATGCACTGACAATAAATGCTACAATTAAGAGATCCAAGACCAGGGAAAATCTGCATATTTACTTGAGTTGTTCTTACCTTGTGACTGATGTGTCTGGCCCTGCTCTTTTCCATATTTCAAAATATCCTCTATCTCTGTTTTCCTAAGAAGATGTTTTTCATTTCTCACAGTTAGAGAGTAACATCAGTGAACATCTATGGAAAGCTACATGGTGAACTGAATGCTTACTATTCTTAATATTACTGGCATTTCGACTGTGCCACATAAATACTAAAAAATACCCTTGATCCATGCAGAGCTCTCCTCTTGAATCTTTGTAAGGTTTTTATGTAAATCAGTGACAGTCTGTAGACCTCTTAATTTATTATTATTATCCTTATCATATAAAATGGTGGTGTCATTACTTAGAGTATGCAGGTGTGCATAGCTAAAATGCTGTGAGAAAACTTGTTAATAAAGAGATCTGACTTGTACCATTTTCAGAGGTATTTGTAAGTTTACAAATAAATTAATAAATTAAGGAAAATTTGCCTGCTTCATGCATCTATCAAGTTTACAAATTTCCTTTTCATTCTTCAGGTACTTACTCTTCAGGTACTTGAAGCTCCATATGAAACCTTGAAAACTTTAGAGTTGGGATATTATTCATGTTTCTCATGTTGCAAACCTGTAGCTTGGGAACACTGGATAAAATGCTCTCATATTGAAACCTTTTACAAGCTGTAGCCCAGATTCAACTTTTATGGTTGAATTATAAACTTGACAGTAGTAGTTTATAATGGAAATGCTAATAGCCCTTTGATAACGGTAGTGGTAGCATACCTTGGTATCATAATAGTTACTTCTTCTGATTATGACATTAACATGCTATTGTCAAGCTACAGAGTATGCTGCAGAACAGACTTTGAGTAGACAGGTAAAGCTTCCTAGCTGGTAGACCATTCAAGGGTAAGGAATCCTCATATATTGGATTTTTAATTTAAAACTTATAGTCTAATTTAAAAATCATATACTCTGGGTTCTTAAGTAAAATAGTCAGTATTCTATATTTGTTTTGTATTTTACTCAGTGTTAAAATTAACTTTCAGTGCGCTGAAACAGATCTATTGCAGTGCATGAAGCTGTAAGAAAAAGAAAAGGACGAACTAGCTAAAGTTTGTCTCATATTCATTTAGTATATTTCTTTGAATATATATTAGGCATGAGCAGTTCTGTGGGTCGGTGGACCACTTAATGAGTTTTGCTGACCTGCTGAGGGCCACACCTCTCTCTCTCCCCCTGCCCCTCTGTCCTGGGCCTACGACCAGTGCTCTAAACTCACCCAGAGCTTTAGCACGTCCTATCCTGCCCACAGCCGGAGTCCACCCACCAGCAACTTTGGCATGACCCAGAAGCTGCCAGTCATGTCTGGGGAACTGTGGACATAGCTGGCAGTTGCCAGGTCCTGACTTGGGGGTGGGAGGAGGGGTGGGCTGGATCTAGCCCACAGGCTGTATTTTGCCCACCCATGTTATATACACACGCATGTATAGATACATACATGTATATATATATACAGACCTACAAACAATATTGGATGTAGAGTATTGGTGATTTTTATTTGTTTTTATTCAATTAAAATGACCTGAACCAATGTCCAGAGTGTGCTATGCCTTTGATATTAGAAGTTGATAATAGCCTGGTCATAAATATTGTTAGGGAGCTGCAGAGATCATTTAAAAATCTAATTTGAACCAGGTGCATAATGAATGGTTCGTATGTTCTAAATATAAAGCAAATCCTGTTCAGACAACAGAGATCATACTTGACCAATGATCCCTTTGCTTTATAACCTTGTACAATTTTATGAAATTGACTTAATTGAGCCCCCCATTCCCAATATAATTCATGTTAAGAATTTATCTTCTTCCCATTTATTTAAACAGATCTAGCATTATGCTACTTATTTTAATACAGCTTAGTTATTTAAAAAAAAGAATAGCAATAGTAGCTAATACACATACCTTGTGTTTGAGGAGTTCTTGTTTGCTGACTATATATTCAGTTTCCAATCTTAAATATATTTGAAGCAGATGCTAACAGTGAGACTTTAGTTGCTGAATTTAATTCTCTTGAGAGGTAGTAGTCTGCCAGCCATGGAGATAATCTTTTCTATATATTCAAAGAACCTATATAGCATGGGCAGTAGCATGCAAACTTTCCCATACTACAAACCAGACTGCCTCAGTTATGCTCTAGAGAGACCACTTCTTTTAATGGAAGGCTATTCAATCTCTAAGTGAATTTAGTATTTACTTAGACTTCCAATAAAGGAATTAATTAATGACTACTCTGAAGATGGCTATCATGAAATGGATAGCAAGATGTTCACTCCTCCTGACAACAGTTGCAGTGAATAAATAAATGGCCATATGGCTTAAGTATACTATATAGTGTGGGAGTGATGCTGTAGCCATGACGGTCCAAGAAATATGGACCATGCAGTTGGTCCAACAAAAGATATCGCCCTCACATATCATTGCCTCTTTTAAGTGTTCCACATGATGCATAAAGTGGCACAGTTACATCCTCCATGTATAATATGTCATCTCTCTGATTCTCAGAATAATTGCAGAAGGATAAAGGTGTATTTTCAGCTTCTGTTTCTTTGTATACCAATTTCACATCTTAATTGTAGATGCAGATAGACTGACACATACTTATTATTCATGCCAAGAAGACACAGTGGGTTTGGTATTGTCAGCGAAATGGGTGCTAATGTGAACAAAGAAATCACCCATTTTTAGAAGTTTGTCAGCTATTGTAGTTTATATGAAATTAAACATTTTCTGATCAATCAATGTCAATATTAAAAGAAGCTTGTTTTCCACTTTTGTTTTACTGAAAATGTTGCTTTAATTTCACTGAACAATCAGAAATTCACAATTGTCAGTGACTGGTTTTAGGCATTTCATTTGAGCACTGTAGAAAGGTTGAACAAAATTTATGTTTGATGTAACTTCATTACACCAGAGGTTAATTAGCCTGATGAGTCCATATGAGAGTACATGAACTGAGAAATAACAGCGTAGTTGGATATAGAGCAAATAAAGCTTATACCAACTGTCTAAATGATTACGAGGCTCTAAATGATTATGAAATATGTTATCAGTTCCACTCTATTGACTCTATCCTCAGGTGCATTTGCCCAGCTGAGAAACTTCACCATAGACATATTCATGACACATGTTCTTGTCTATTATATTAGCTGTTAAAGTGATTCTTCCCAGGTTTGTATTTGAAATTTGAACTATAAATAGACAAATCATGCTAGTAGGTTTGGGCTGCTATGGTCCTAGAGCAACTTTTTTACTTTCAAATGTAATACTTGCAGAGTGCAAGACCCTGATCAGAGCTCCTACACTTCTTCAAAGTTCCAGGCTGAAAGACTGAAGTTCTGAGAAAAAAGATCCCCCCTATGAAACTTGTTGATAGATACAAGGTTGACGAGGGCTTCTAAGTAAATGGACTGAAGAAAGTGAAACACTTCTGCATCTCTTCCAAGTAATAGAAGATGACGGGAAGGACAGAAAAGGTCAGGGAGGAGATGTTGTATCCAGTGTATCTCTAGAGAGCCACAAAGTAACTATAATGCAGCATCCTCACTTAATTGTTGAAGTTTAATTGTAATATTGCATTAATGTACAATGTTTAATATTGTTTGACTTTTTTCCCAATTGTCAGAGAAGTTCTTATGAGAGAAGACTGACTTATTACCCCTAGACTATGGATGTGGGAAGTCAGCAGAAGTTAAAAAATCTAAATTTAGCCATCATTTCATTGAAATCAAAGTTTATATGGAAAAATACCTAATTTAAACAAATAACCCATTAGTGAAATTGAAATTAAATGTCTTGTTTTGAGCTAGGTCAGCATTTTTAATTTTTGCATCTTCCCTGTATTGCTGTCTCCTGTATGGGACAAGCTTCATGTTGGAACCCCACTATTCATGACAGAAGATCTCAACTTATGGGTGAGCTGCCTTTGTGATTCTTGGGACCATTTGTAGGGGGAAAAAAATGATGAGCTTTCCCACTGTTTTATGATTAGAACTTGCTATACATAGGAAAAATAAATTTAGCTGTCCTCAGTTACTGTTTAAAAAATAAGGTCAGTTCTTAGAAGAAGAAAAGAAATTAGGTCAAAATGACCAAAAAAAATCCTGCCTTCAGGTTTTATAGCATGGCACTGTTGATTAAATGATATGTCCCCCCCCTTTTATGCACTTCTCCACTCATACAATCTAAATTTTGCCTTCTATGCATAGTTTCCCAGTTCTTTTCAACTGGTATATGTTCACTTTTTAATGTATTCCTGTCTGTGAATTTTAAACTGTATTTATCAATACTTTTTTTCTGGGGACTGCTCCAAGCTCCATTGGGTTCTTTCCATTCATGTCATGGGCTTTGGATCAAGGCTTCCCCTTTGCACAATCATTGCATGGAGTTCAGTTATTACAGACTAATGATAATTTTTCAGAAAGATGCTCTTTAGTCTTATTAGCATTACAAAATCCAGATAAATGAAACAGATAGAAGACATTTGCCCCTACAGCAGTAGGAATCTATCTGCGAATTATGTGAAATAAAGCTGAAATATCATCTTATCACTGACGTCTCTGTTACTAAGAAACAAACATTCTAGCATACGCCAGCTCCTGGAAACACACACAAAAAAACTCACGTGTGTTTATTTTTTCTCACAAAAATATTTATATTATCTTATAAGGAGCTCCTTGTGGATGGATCCTCCATTGACTAGGACACTGCTGTGAAGGCCCCCATGCCAGCATATATGTCTGCTCATTGATGGGGAACTTCATGAAGAATTAAAGCATTAAAAATGTACTTTGAAACCAACTTCATAAAACAACAGAAGGAAACAGGCAAATTTTTCAGGTGCACAGGCATAATTCTTTTTGAAGATATGTCAGTAGACAATAATTCTAACAAAGTGGAGAAGATTAGCCAAACTAGAAGTTATCAGGTAATTTCTTTCCCTTTTGAATTTCTTTTCAATGGTGTTTAAACTTAATATAATATGTGTAATATATTAATTACATTATACACAATGCCAACTTGTAGATACTACCTCATAGTCAAATAGGTAAGTTCTAGCTATGTCACTTTTCTGCTTTTTCTCTCCTCTCTAAAAAGTTCATATGCTCTTGTTTGCTTGCCAGTTATCAGACATACAGAAAACTGTAAAGCCAGAAGGGACTAAAATGATCCTTTACTCTGAATGTACAGAGAGACATAACAATAGTAGCAATATCAGGTTTATGTTGTAAATTGTTACAATGCAACTGTTACAGTCTTTGATTATGTAGTGATACAAGTGTGACCAAACCACTCCATCTTTAACACTGCTTCATTCAAGGTTATTTAGCTAACTTGTGTCACTTCAGGATCCCATGGACATAACTGGATCATAATAACTGAATCTGATGCATGCTCAGCAGCTCCCACTCCCCTTTTAAAGTGCTTAAAAAGCATTGATTCATACCCTGAGTTCCTGTACAAGGCAGGTTATAGAATCTCACCCAGCAATTTTTGCTATGTAAGTGAACAAAACTAAACCATTTTTTTGTGATGAACTACAGCATTCTTTTAGAAAGATATGTGGTCTCTGTTTCAAAATTCCATGAGATGATGAATTTACAGCTTCCTTTGGTAAGCTGTTCTGATTGTTTATTACCCTTGCTTTTGAAAAGCTATGCCCCATTTCCAATTTGAATTATCCTTTGCTTGTTCATTTAATGGGATTACTCAGTGATGTCTCAAAGGAAATGAAGTTTGGTTTTCTAGAGAACCAGGGACAGATGAACCTGACAGCTATAATATTTCTCTGAAGCAGAGAGAGAGATTGGTTGAGGGGTACAACAGGTGGGTTTGAAATGATACTGTTGCCCAGGGAACCATCACCATGTTAAATATGATCTTAATGTAGAGTACACATTCATAAATTAGGTAGCACTTTAGCTCTTATTTATTTATGTAAGAATTTCTCTAGGTATAAAAAAATCATACAAAATCTAGTATTGAAAATTATCCATTACAGCTTCCTTTATTAAAATTAACTGGATATTTTACCTGCTAGTCTAATAATTTAAGAACAATAAAAAATGCAAGCTATAGAAGATAATGAGGGCAACCATAAAACGTTATAGTTTTCCTTGCATATCAGTGCCATTCTTGGACTTGAATTAGACATAAAGTTTCACTACCGCAGTGTCTACTCAGTCAAAATTTCCTTTGTAAATAATGGGTATTTTGCCTAACTAAAGACTACTATAGGAGGGAAGCCTTCCAAGTTTTAGCTCCAATAGTTGATTGGTCAAGGTACACCTCACACATCCACATTGTAGGGGTAGTAACTGGTGTTCTGTAGGCAACCGTTGATCCTCTGGATCAGAGAGTATGCTTAAGGATTCTAGTTGGGTGCCTGATGAATGCACTTGTGGTTGGCCAGCCCATTTTGAGAGCAACACAACTTGTACAAGTTTCACAGATGTGTTGATTATGTTGGAGTCCCACTTTACAGGATGTTGTTTTCTTCTTTCTCGCTTTGCTTCCACCCTCTGTATCAAAGCAGCTTCATGTTAAACTTGCCCAGTGCCAAATGTTCCCTCCAGATTGGACAGGATTCTGCACACTTCTTCCAGCTTTCTACACTGATGTTGAATGACTTCATATAATATTTGCACACATTTTAGTACTGCCATGAAGGGTAGTCCTGCTTTCTAGAGCTGTCTTGAATCTCACTGTACAAAATATTCTTGTGGACACAGTCTCCTCCCATTCTCCTGATATGGCCTGATATGGAGTCATTGCAACCTCCTTTTTTTGATAGTGGTTTCTAAGTGTGTTAATCCTGCATGCTTCAGTACCTCTGTGTTTGGTATTTTGTCTTCCCACTTGACTTTCAGGATCTTATGCAGTCATGTCATGTAGAAGCTGTTCAATCTCCTAATGTCCGTAGCATATGTAGTCCACATTTCTGAACCATAAAGCAGGGATGACAGCACATGTCTTGCAGATTTGCATCTTCACCTTAATTAACAGTTTACTGTTATTCCAAGCATGTTTTCATAATAGCCTGAAATTCTTAGCTGCTTTTCTGATTCTGTTAGTTCAGTCTGAAGGTCAAGATTCCTACTGATCATAGAACCCAAGTAGCAAAAGCTGTCAATGACACCAAGGGTGCATGTACATGTGCACCTGATTGCGTAGTTGTTACTGCACAGTCATTTAGGACTTACATTAGCAAATGACTGCATAGTCTTGTCATTTAGTACTTGTTTTAGCAATTACTGTGCAGTCCTTCGTGGCACACAAGTTGTTTCTGACTCTACTGCACAGTAGCAACGAGCTACTGGGCAGTACAGGTCAGTTGCATCATATGCAGGGGTCAGCACGTAAGGCAAAAATTGCATATAGTCAAATCACAATTACTGTGCCAGCAATTTGACTAGCATTGACTGCCTCTGCCTCCAAAACCTCCCGCTGCCGCTGCAGAGCCATGCATGGAGCCATGCTTAGAGCTGTGTGGCCGGTGGCAGTGGCAGCAGCGCAGCACAGGGTGGTGGTGAGGATGGCTACGTGCCACCCAGCCACCACCATGCTGCCGCTGCTGGCCAGCGGCTGGCCACACAGCTCCGGGGACGGTTCCATGGCGGCGGCGGAAGGTTTTGGAGGCAGCGTGGTGGTGGCTGGGCCTCCAGATAAGCGGCAGCGCCGCATGCAGACTCAAGCCCCACCCCCCCTCCCACCCTGCGTATAGTTGAATTCATGCAAGTTAAATGCACGTATGATGCGACTGACCTGTAGCTTGTTGCTACTGTGTAGTAATGTCGGCATCAGTGGTCATGCCTGCCAATGCTACATAGCCATAGCAATTAACTACATTGTCGTAGCTTATTGCTACAGAGATGTAGCATCTTGTGTAGACATACCCCAACAGATTTATATTCCAGAGTGATGTCAGATATTGGTTCTTCCATTCCTTGGTAAATGACCATAGTCATCTTGAGCCTACTTGCCAACCCGAAGCTCTTACATGACTCATAAAATCTGTCCAAGAGATTTTGCAGAGAAGATTCACTGTGGGCAACCAAAGCCACATCACTTGCAAACAGGAGATCTATCAGAATGAGTTCTTTCACTTTGGTTTTTGCGCTAAACCTTGCAATGTTGACCAAGCCTCCATCTAGTCTGGTTCAAAGAGAAATGCCATCATTGTTGTCCTTGATTGTATAAAGAAGCAAAAATGAAAAGTAGGTGTTAAAGAGTATGGTGGCTAATATACACCTGTTTCACCCTACTGTTATGTTAAAAGCTTTTGATTCTTTGTTTCATGAACTAAAGTTGCCTTCATATCTTGATGTATTGAATGAATGATGATTAACAATTTGGGGGAACAATCCAGTTTCTTCAGAACAGTGGAAGGCCCCATCTGTTGACCATAGCAAAAGCTTTCATCAGATCAATGAAGACTATCTACAGTGGTATTCATTTTTCTCTCCACTACTTTTGCATTTACTTGGTTGAAAATATTGATATCAATGGTGGAGAGAGTGCCTTGATCCTGCATGTTTCCATGGATGTTCTTGTAATTTTCTCAGCAAAATAGGTGTTGGTAACACATATAGATTTTGACTTGGACAGAGTTCTAACACTCGCTGTCCATTTTTATTCATATTACCAACTCCATGTTTGCCCAGAATACCAGGCTAATTCTCAAAATGACATCCAATGCTTGCACTGAAGTCACTGAGCATTATAATAGCCTAATTTCTGTGAGCTTTCTCAAGCTTTTCTTCATGTTGTTGGTAGAAAACATGCTTGTCTTCACTGCTAACTTGAAGGGTAGGTACATAGATACTAAACAACATGATGAAGGTGTTCTGTGTGTGCACTCTGAACATCATGAGTCAAATAGATTCAGCAATGGGGCTTTCACAGGCAGATAATAAGCTGTTTCTAATAGCAAAGCCTACTCCCTGCTCTTTCCTTTCTCCTGCTGGCTTTCCACACCAGAATCATTCTCTTGTACCTATATCTGAGAGCTGAGTTTCTGATAATGCAGCAATGTTGATTCTGGGCCTAAACAATTCATAGTTTACTACTTCCATTTTCCATAGATCAGAGTCCAAATCAAATCTGGGGGTCAGAGTCCAAACATTCCAACATGCTTTATTTCTTTTGGCTAGGATAGACTGTGTTGGTGCATGGCTTTTTTGACCTACCTTTTCTAGGGTCTTTCTCAAGAGAGGAAAGAAGGCCACTCTTAAATAGAGCTGCTTATTTCCCTGGTAGGTGTCTCAGGTTCCTTATTCCCTTATGGAGTCCTGCAACCATCACACCAATAGTGCAATATTGTGGTATTTTATAGCCCCACTATGTTGCCACTGGACCTTCCAATTGGATGCACTTTATGATCCCATGCAGAACCAGAATTGATATACTAAAAACTGATTAAATTATTCTTTAAGAATTCAGATCCTCAAATGTTTATTGCCTAACTACAAGGCACATGTTTTAATATAGAAGACAGCATTCCAGATTTTGGCCATTTTGACTGCAAAGTAGCCTTAAGCGAGCATTCCCTTAGCTTGGAAAAAACACATGGATGCCTGGTTATTGGGCTATCTCTTCTTGTCCCTCACATGTCAGAGAAGGCAATTTGGCTAGAATATTCTACAGGCCCAATATTTCTCTATTATGAAACAGACCTAATCAGGCTATTTCAGAGGCACATAATTTAGATCACTCTTAGGAAAAGAACACCTAAGATGAACCTAGACCAGTTCAATTCCTGCAAGAATTTGAGCTAGAATAATGACCCTGGGACCTCTCCATTTGGCTGGGATCTTAGCAAATGGATATTATAGCCAGCTTTCCACAGCCAAAGAAAACAGAAAGCATGTATAATTTAAGTAATGCAGATTAATTTTACCCTCAGTAAGAAATAGTCAGAATAATATATCCTTTCTAAAGGAAAATAATCTAGAAGGAAGCCAATCATTTTCTAATGGAAACTTTTAAATAATAAGTTTCATTTTCTGCTAATGTAGGAATTAGCAAAGTATCACTATGCAAATTGAAGGCACTTCGACAGGAGAAGTAATGCTTTTTCAGACCTGGCATCAAGCCTGACAGATTCAGAATTTCTGTCAGTATAGGAAATTCCATTTAAACGACCTTCCTCATGACCTGCCATATTTTGAATTTCAAATGCTGCATAACATTTATCTATACCTTCATTAACTTATATTTACATAGTTCTCCACAAAAAAAAAATAATTTAAACTTTAAGACTCCATTTGAAAGAGTACTTATGTTCCATTCAATTTAATTGGACTTAAGTATATACTTAAAGTTAATCATATATTTAAAACCTTTCTTCAATTAGGGCCATAGTTTAAAGACTACCAGGAAAAAAGAGCATTTGCCTTTTAATATAATGCAAATATTTTAAGGACGAAGGCATGAGGCCTAGCAAGGGACTGAGTTTGGCCCAGCCAACAGCCAGAGCAAAGACCAACTCTAGGATGCCATCTAAAAGGCATGAGACATGATAAGGGGAGGTTGGAGTCCTGTGTACAGCCCTAGGCATTGGGGTTGAAAACGAGCAGCCTCTTGCATTTTTACAACTAATATCCTAACAACAAGGCATGGCAGGAGAGACTAGACAGACTGCCCTAGACTGGTGGGTGGGCCAATACTGTGACTGGGCCCCAGGAGTTGTCCTCTGTCACAACACATATGTAGAAGCCAATATGAAAAATGCAGGTCTGTGAAAATACAAATGCATTGCAATGAGGATCAGAGGAAATGGGAAACAATAGGTGTGAGAAAAGTAGGTGGGGCTGGGAGGAAAGAGAGAATGTTGAACTGGTGATAGAAAAATGTAGCTAGTAAAATGCAGACAGGTTACATGGGGTTATTGAATGGCAGGAAGGTTATAATGTATCATATAGCCAATGTATTTTTAGTTCATGATTTTTGTATCCAGTAAATTTATGAAGTGAAGTCAACCCTAAATTTGGATAGTAGTACTTTTTTATCCATACTAACCTGGGCAAGACAGCAAACAGTGACCACAGAAATACATTATGATCAGATGTATCACAAGCTTTTTTTAGTGTTCAAGGTAGGGGAAGGTATTACTGGAGAGCTAAGGAATCCTATGGGGTATTTTACTTTGCAAGGTCAATTTGAGTTTTACAGAAGCTTTTGATGACAGAGGCCATGTACAGATACTCAGTTTGTACTGAGAGAATTGCCATTCTCTCAGTAGAAACCAAAAGTATGCAGGTGTCGAAGCTTTTTCCAGAGCAAAAATGACTCAACTGAGAAAAAATAACTCAACTACAATAAGGTAGAAATTTCTCCCAGGGGAGTTTGTCCCAGAAGACTAAATGTCTGCACCATTTCCCCCAGTTTAACTACTCCTAGAGACCAGAAGGAGCCAAACCAGCAAAAAAGGCTTCTGTGCCTTCCAGAGACTGGGGTCACCATGGGGCATGGAGATGCAGCTACTCCTACTCCCACAGCACCAACTGCTTCCTGCCTGCTTGTCACTTTGGAGTTTACATTTAAAAGAAATTAATAGCAGTGCTTGGTTGTATAATGTTTATTCTGTAATTTGGACCAGCATTAGTTAGGAATTCAGATAACACCAGAAAAGTCATTTTCATTTTTGATCTATAGTAAATAGAATGTTAACCAAGGTCTTTGGAGAACATTGTTGTATTAGCATAAAGTCACCTAGCACCTAGACTTGGCAATGCACAGAAGGCTGTTATGAGGACAAGTAAATGTCATTATTACTTGGCTTCTTGGGATATAAGAGCTGGATATTCAGGTAAAGCTCTGCATGTAATAGACACAGGTAGTTGGTATTTTGATACATACTGAATTTCTTTATTTCTAGGGAAATATTCCTGATACCTTAAAATTGTACAGCATTATTCAGAAACCAATGCTCATGTGATAATTGATTTAGTAACACTAAAATAAAACAGACATGAGTTTACTTTCTTAGAGACTGAAGTAATTCAGTTACTTTTAAGTATTTCCTTTCAAAATGTAATCCTAAAATGATAATTAAAAAGTATCACTGGCTACAAGATAGATCAAATAAAAACATTTCACTTGAGATTACTATCATCTCTGTTACCACAGCTGACTTCATGGGAATTTTCTGATTACAGGTAAGGCATTTCAATGTCTGCAGAGTGTGTCTAGTCTTTAAAAAAAGCCCACTCCGAGCAGAAGTGAACCATATCAAAAGTACAATCAGTTTATGAATAGAAGTCCAAAAGTAAATGAGATGAAAAGTATTAAACAATTCAGAAAAAGGTTGCAAGAATCAGAGCTTAACTTGCTTAGGAATAGACTATTGTTTTGAAAGGCTTGCCATTTCTTTAAGGCATAAAATTCTTTGGCATCTGATTTTAGTTTAAAAGTTCAGTTGAAAAGCTTCTGATTCCTAAATGTTCTGGGGTTTTTCCCTCTGTTCTTGAAAGCCCCTTGAAAGTGCTCTAAGGCTGTACCCAAACAGAAGAGTACAGGTGCAGAGTGCTCTGATCGTGGAACAAATTAACCCTTGTTACGTCTCAGCTGTGTGTTCTTGGGCAACCCTGGCACAGGATGCAGTCTATCTGACTCACAAAGGACTCACCCCCCCCTCCCTCCCCTTCTCTACCTAAATGAAACTGATTAAGATGCAGTGAGAGACACACCTAAGACTCTCCAGATAAGGGTGACAAGAGTGAACCAACTGCCCTAGGTCTCATTTACATCCGAGATGGAACCAGATGATCATGCATTTACATGAGAGATGGAGAACAGAAAGCCTGAAGCAGAAACTGCAGTGAATTCTGGGACCAGAGAAGCAGGGGAGCACTGCATGATGGGGAATCTGTGCTCCAAATGTTAATCAACCCATGTTCACACACAACCAGCTCAGTATTTATCAGACCAGTTCTAATTTGGATTTACTAAGGACTCTCCCCCCCCCCCCCCGACACACACACACCTCTAAGTTTAATAGGCATCTCGGGCCATACATTCCCCGGTCCCACTATGGGAGACTGTGACAGGGGGCCTCCTCGGGGCCAATCTCCATGGCCCGCCCCCTGTCTTGTGGGCAACCGCCCACCTATCTCGCCTGCCATGCCTTTGATGATAATTGATTCAATCAGATGTCATTTCAGCGGGAGGCTGCCCATCTAGTGCCCCAATGCCAGGGGGCGCTCTCTGCGGCTCCTATCCTCCCCAATACTGCAGCCCAAGCCTCGCAGATGGCATTTTGATGTTCCCATAATCACCGGCCCCACACTGGGCCCCAGAATCATCCATACAGGACCCCTCTCTATGATTCTCTCCGCTCAGGCGGCCTCTCCGCCTTCATCCAGGCTACCTCGCCCCCCCCCCAGCCAGTTTCCCCTCTCGGGTGTGGTTCCCCCGGAACCTTCGGCCTCTTGCCCTGGCCCACCTCAAGGCCAGTCGGGACCCCAGGCCCCCGGCTCTTGGGTGTTCCTCACGGTGGGCCCCTGGCCCTTTTGACTCTCCTAGTCCTGGCCCCAGCTTGGGCCAGTCGAGGGTACTCTCTCTTTGGGCTGGGTCTCTCTAGCCCCTCACTCGCATCCTCGGGCCTCACCGTGCCACTACTCCCTTTCTCCTAGGGGCAACCGCAGCACCACGCCCTGTACTCCATCACGCTCTCAGGGTCCACCCTCTCTGGGGCCCTCACAACACTGGCCCTCTGGGCCCCCCCAACAAACACAAGGGTAAACCACCCAGTGGTGGTGGGAGCTAGGGGTTAAGGTGCCCCTACCTGCCTTTCACCAGGGTGATAACTGGCCTGGCATTTCCTGGGGGCTCCCGTGCCACTGAGAGCCCCACCAGGCCACCCACTCCCGGCAGGGTGCAGTTTCAGGTCATGTCCAGGACCAGGAGCCTCCTTACCATCCCCTTGCAGCTCCCCCTTACCTCCGGGTGATCTCGGCAGCACTCCAGCCAGGCAATGTTGCTGCCTGGCCTCCAGCAGCCAAACCGCCCTGCTTATATAGGCAGTCCTTGCCTCTAAAATGGCTGCCCTAATCAGGCACCTGGAGGCTGCCAGCTCCAGGCCCTTAAAGTGGCAGGCACACCCAGTGCACTACCACAGAGGCCTATTTAAACTTGATTGACTAAAACTCGGTTGCCGGATTAGGGAATGCTGAGGCAAGAGACCGAGTCAGAGGGGGTATGGGCAACATTTGAACAATGGTTAAGGGTTCATCACAACATCCAGCCCGTTGAAACCCTAATCACAGGTGTTGTCATACCTTTCCCAAGACGACTGTTGGGAGTTCTCTCCACAAAAGGTTATGAACACCCCAATAATTGCTTTAAGTTTGTTAAAAGACTATAGTAAAATCTGGAAAAGTCATGCTAAGCTGAGGCTTGGGCACAACAAGTAAAAATCCCAAATCCTGATGCTGCAAGCTATCTATTGTTCCTAAAGAAACCATGAGATATCCCATCAGTATATCTGCCATCCATAGGAATCTCAGGCTGGCTCCCAAGTATTTGGTTACTCCCTAATCTTAAGTGTTTCCTGATTATCAATCAGTTTCTTGAGATGTTCCAAACCAGATAACCCCTTGTCAATAGAAAAGACAATGATTTACACAATTAAGGATGCTTCGAAGCATCTGAACTGAGGGTATAAAAAGCTGTAAAAAGTGTGTGTGCTTCAAGAAGAAGAAGAAGAAGAAGAAGAAGAGAAGAAGAAAGGAAGGAAGAAAGAAAGAAAGAAAGAAGAAGAAGAAGAAGAAGAAGAAAACTCCTGTGCTGACACCATCCCCTGTCGTTCTTGGGACGCTGGAAGAACAGATCATCTCTCTCTTCAAGGATTGTGCTATGGACTGTGCCTGTCAGCTTTGCAGCCTGAGTACCTTGGACTAGGTGAGATCCCAGTGCTCTCTCTCTCTCTTTTCTCTCTAGGCATAACCTTCTGAACCTGAACTGTATCAGTTAAGCTCGAGCTAAGTTTCCCCAAATACTTAGTGAAACCAGGATAGTACTATAATTGTTTGTGTTTGTTTTTCTTTTGCATGTCTATTACTACTAGTACCATTATATATTTCATATGCTTAGCAATAAATAACTTTTATAGGCAAACTGGTAGTAACTGGGTATATTTTTCCTTCTCTGCTTCTCTTTCCTTCTGTGCTCTGCAGCAATGCTTCTTTTACCTAAGCTAAAGATCCCTGTGAAGCCCAGAAATATTGTGGGGTCTGCTCATCAAGAGGCCAAAGATTGGGATGTGCTGAGTTTAAAACATATAAGGGGATCAGCTTGTACAGGCTGATTGACCCAGTTTGACTCAGACGTGCCCTTATGAACTGAGTGCTGGCCCATGAGGGTGTCAGCTGGACACCCAGCTGGATTCAGAGGGATTCTGTTCACCTGTGTGCTTGTGTCTGACTGCATTTTATTGTTGCTCTTATGAACTGATTCTTGGCATATGAGGGTGTCAGCCTGTCCATGCTGATCAGCCCGGCCAGGTCAGGTGTGTCACGTTAATTTGTGTGTGTTTGTGTGTATGACTGATTTGGTGACTGGAGGAACCCAGTCCCATTGAGATTGAGTTCTGCAAGATAGCTCCACTGGGGGTGAGGGCTTGCAGAAGGGAGAGATACAGCTCCGTATAGTAACACAAGCAGCACATTGACAGAATCACCAAGACCCTAGAAACTATCCCTAATAAATGAGCACACCCCAAAATAATGGGCAAATTTGGTAACACCCTCATTGTAGAAGGATTCAAATAAAGATGCTCCAAATTGGCACACCTTCATTAATTTATGTGTGCTCCAGCTGCAGCATAACCCAGCCCCAGCTGCTGTCTCTGGATGAGAAGGGATGAAGGCAGGGAAGGAAGATCCATTCAGGGTCTTCTGTGCCCTGCTGGACTTGGGGGGGCAGGGTGTCAATTGGAGCCCCTCACCTCAGGGAGGCTCAAATCTACCCCCTCCCCCACACTCCAGTGGGGCTGAGAAAATGCCAAAATGTACCTCCCTCCCCTGCCTTCTCCCCTCTCCCATGAGCTGGGGGGGTAGGGGAGGGTGTAAGGGGTAGAGCTAGGGGGAGAAGCTGCATAGAGACAGTCTCTCTCCCTGGATCAGCTCCAAGTTAGAGCTGATCCTCCATCTTCCGGCTCCAACAGCTAATGTCTGTTGGGTTGGGAGGATCAGTCTAACTCATGATGCTTTCTATATATGACCATGAGTTTGAGCCAGGAGCTACAGTCCTGCATGTGCCCAATGAAAGCATTGGTAGGGACCTAGACAGATGTGAAGATTATGAACATTTTGAATATTGTTAGTTCTGAGTTTGGTTTACTGAAGTTCCAGCCTACACCATTTGTGAATTTCAATCATGCACAAATTGTTGATTTGTTAACAGTCAGTTGATGTTTAGTTGAAAAAACTCTAAGATTCTTTTAAGGTTTACTATGCTGAATCCATGTTCACAAACCTGGCCTACTTTACTTCATAAAAGTTGTATTTTATAAACAGAATAAAAATATATATCTACCTATACAAGGGGGAGAAAGAAAAACACAATTTTCGGTTTACTTTTCTAAATTACACGAACATTTATTTTCATATTCTATAACGACATATGTGCATCTCCCACATTCACTCTGCCTTTTATATCATGATTCTTGGGAATAGCCAAACAAAAGACACATTCCAAGTCACTTTTTGATGTGGGTTAGTAACCAGTGTTTTCCCACCATATATAACTGTGGCATCTAACTTACAGAAGCTGTGTACCATAGGCACTTAACACATAAGAATGTGTATAAACATTTAAAGTATTAGCTTCATATATTGAATAATGCATGCAGTTAGAATCTTGTTGGTCTCCTGTCTATAATTATAAGATCTGCAGGACAACATTCTGATACATTTCAATAAAAATACTTGGCAATCCAGCCAGCATGCCATAATTTATTCCTCTTAACATATTACCAGTAGTACAAAATAACAGATTCTGTTCAGGGTAAATATGCTTCCGTATAACTAATGAACACTTGCAAGATTTATTTGATGGGGAAAAAAACTGTACCTTTCTATGCTGATCACAGTGGATATTAAACTTCCTTGAGACCTACATCATGCATAACATCTTTCTGTTAACTGTAGGAGAACCTGAGCTGTAACAGAGATGCGTTTTTAGCATTCAGGTAAGAAATATATGTTCAAACTAGCAAAATAATTTGAATGAACATATTCACAGTGTAAAAGAAAAGTGCTTAATGACTAGTCTCTGCTTAATGTTTCACATTAAAAGATGCCCCAAATGGGGAAAGGATACATATGACACAATCATGCACATATAGTCACCCCACCTTTTGCATATTTTACCAATAGACAAAGTGACACATAATTTAATGAGCAAAATTTGATCCACAGATTAGAAGATGTTTCTTAGAGCAGGTTGAAGAGAGAGAGACTCTTTGGGTATGTACAAGCATTACATGTAGATTGTCCTAACCAATGTTAGGATGATATAAATGCCCCTGTATGTAATCATTCACAGGGCTTAGAGGTCACTCTAAAAATGACATACCCAATTTAAAGTTAGTTCAAATCAAGTTCTAGATCAGCAAAGGTTAACCCAGCTAGTGAACACTTGCAGCAGGGCTGGGAAAGCCTAGCTACTCACCATCCCAGGACTATGTTGTTTTTACCTCCACTGACCCTGACCAGGCTTTTTTTACCATCTCCCCCAATTCTAACAGACCTGCCAACCCTTGCTACAGAACTGCCAGCCCCTGTTGGACCTATCAGCCCCTACAGGCCCCTGATTGACTTGCTTGTAGCTGCCCATGCCTCCTCCCAGCAAGTGGAGAATGCTGGCATGCATGGATACTGACTCAGATTTTGGTGACATAACTGGAAATTGATCAGTTATCCAAAACCAGAGCACAGGTAAACTGTTTTTTTTTTTTTATCATCAGGTCCATGGTTGTGCTCTTTCTTGGATCCTGTATGGTTACACAGTTGTGCCTCTTTGTATGAGGCTGCTGCAATTACTTGTCTCTAGTCGTTGTAAATATATACCTACTAGGAGCATCTACACAAAACACTTTACTGCACCATAGACTAATTTACTGCATAGCAAAGCATCACTGTTTACAAGCGCAAGCAGTTACTGCTCAGTACTTTAGTTTACTGCGCGGTTAGTTTACTATCTGCAAATACAGGCAGTAAACTAACTGGAGTAGCACATGTGTAGATGCTGACTAGTTGCAAAATTGTTCCTGGTCAATACCATCACCAGGAGGCCACCCTCAGGCTTGCCTCAAAGGCACAAGGTTCAGCCCTGAGGCTAGGATGGCTCTTTGCCTGACCCAGCCAAGCCTTTAAACTCCTAGTGTGACCCTGGGGCCTATGCCACTGGATGCCTGTCCCTGGCCTTCGGATCCTGCAGCAACGGCCCTGTTCTGGCTTCAGCAGACTCACAGAATTCAGCAGTGTCCCTTGGGGCCAAGCCTACCACCTGGCTACCAGCCCTACACACTGCATCCCTGTGCTGCAAACATGTGCAAGGCCTGGCAGCACCCACAGTCTCAGGTAAGAAGCAAACAGACAAGAAGCAAACTCCTGCAGCTAGGAGCCCTCTCAGTTGAGGGGCTTCCAGCTGTGGGGGAAACCCACAGAACCCCAGGGCTGAGGGATTATAGCAACCATAATTTCTGAGCTTCGGGGTTGTGTTAAGCCCCTGGGGCTGGGGGATCATGGCAGCTGTGATCTCTAAGCCTCAGGGGTATGTGAAACCTCCAAGGCCACAGGATCATGGCAGCTACAATCTCATACATCTGGGGGTTTCACATACCTCCAAGTCTGAAAGATTTCGGAAACTATGATCCTCCAGCCCTAGGGGATTTCATGCACCCCTGGAGTAGCCTGCCCAGTGCCACTCTCCCCCCCGCCCAAGCTGAGTCCCAGCAGCTTCCAGGGCTAAAACTCCACTGAGTTGCAGGACTTCCAGTTGGGCATGCTGCACCCCTGTGGCTGGGAACCACACCAGCTGACATGTGCAAATTAAAGCTCAGTAACAAATAACTATAAAGTTAGTACACATTTTTGAGGTCTAACTTTGTAGCTGCTTTGGATTTGTAGCTGGTCTCAAAGTAATTGTGCAGTTAACCAGTTACTTGTGTGATACTTGTAACATGTAGAGGGGTCCTATGTTTTTTACTTATCCTATTCCTACAAATGATTAAACAGTTCCTTATTCTAGGCATTATTCATTTCCATATAGTTTAAGCAACCTTCTCTTTCTTATATTTGTTTTGAAAAACCTGCACACTAGAATGAGAGTTAAATGAGCCCAACAGAAGTGACTCCCATATATCAAAAGCCTGAAGTTTAGCTTTACCTTTTACTATAAGTATCCAAGCATTCAGGGAGTCTCGCTCAGTTTAGCATAACTGTCTTAAAAAAAAAAAAACGCCTATTAGAATAGATATTTTGTCCACATAAGCATAACTAATAAGCATTCATATAAAATATTTTCAAACAAATTTTAGTTTACATGACTCTTAATCACTTATTATGCAACAAGAGGAAAAGAAAAACAATGGATTGCAATGAAAAATAAGTATGATTCATCATGAAAGGGCCAAGCAAGTCAAGCAATACAATTTTGTAAAGCACACACACTGAAAGCTAACAGATTAAATGCATACTTTTAGAGTGCTTGAAACCCAGATAAGCATAATAATAAACACTTTAGGAGCAATGCAATAAGTGAGTGCTAAAACAAGAATATGGTTATAATGAGTACTGGACTGAAATATAGATGAGTCTTGTTTTAAGGTCTGTTTTCATAACACATAACTGTTTTATGCCCTCTTTCTTTTCCTTTGTTGCACATTTTTTTTCAAAAATTAAGTGAATTTTTTTACCTTTAGTCAGTGGAAAGACGAATGATTTATTTAGTCTTTTTTCAGCCAAATTTGAAAACTACATAATATTTATACATGATACATAATATTAATCCAGGAATTGATTGGTTACCCAAACCCAGAACACAGGCAAGTTGTGCTACATAATAGGCTTCATCTTCGTATTCAAATAATTTTTTCTCTGATGACCAGAGTTTTAAAATCTGATACAGCAGCAAAACATGAACAGATAATTATCATTTAAATAATTCCTTGTGTATCAAAATGAGAATACCCTTTGGAATCTTGGACTGTAACATATAATTTTAATAGAGTGTATTCAATAAAGTAACCTTACAAACTGTTCATATATCATTCTTTCCTATAATGTTATTTATCATCAAATATGGGGATGATAGGCTTTTTCGGAACAGATGTAGGTACATATTTAACTTGCATAGAATTTGATATCAGTGGAACTAGTTTCACTGAGGTCTGTACATATGTCTTTGCAGGATCAGAAGAACAGTGTCCATTCTGTGCTCATAGGACTTGTGAGGAACACATTAGAGGCCTTAGCCTAAGTGTCTTCAACTTGTGTATATATTGTCTATTTATATAAAGATCAGAACCATATGTTGGTCCTGTGTAACTAAATGTGTAACTAAATAATAGAAATTCTGGGTTAAACTGCAGGCATGTAGCTAAAGCAAAATGCCTCACAAGCCTGCTTTTGAATGACCACAAAGTGAACTTTGGCAAACAACTATCTCAGTCAGAAAAACAAAGCAAGCAACTAACATGCTAGCTGAACAAGATCAGATTAAATAGAGCACAAGGCCTTAAATAAAATAATCCACACATACTATATCCTAATTTATATACATTAATAAGAATAATTGATGTAACCAAATGTAGTTTAGTTTTAAGAGATACATGTGTTTTAAATTTCTTTGATAGGTTGTAAAAAAAAAATAAAATAGAGCAGTCATGTCAACGAAGACTACAAACAAGGTAACAAGAAAATAAACTGGTGGCAATTAACATTCCATCCTGGTGAAGGAAGGAGATAAGGAATCCTTCTTTCCAGAAGCATAACTTACACAAAAACATAAATCCCAACTAATTGGGCACGTCTACATGTGCACTAATGAGCCATAATA
Organism: Alligator mississippiensis; assembly: GCF_030867095.1. Classification (NCBI taxonomy): domain Eukaryota; kingdom Metazoa; phylum Chordata; order Crocodylia; family Alligatoridae; genus Alligator; species Alligator mississippiensis. The sequence goes on from NC_081825.1 coordinate 64,552,583, forward strand.
ACAGATACTAACTTAATGCGCTGTAATCAGCACAGCTGCACAGTAGACTAATTCTACTGCACATTAGCATAGCTTTCACCATGATACACTAATGCGCAGTAGAATTAGTCTGCTGCACTTCTAGCGTCTCGTGTAGATGTGCCCATTGACACCTTCCACATTCACAAGGGAACTTATTTAGTCCATGTCTAAAAGTTTTAGTGAAACAAATAAATTTAAATATACCCAAATCAAAGTGTACCTAGTTGCACATCATTAATGAGCAGTTGTACACATGCTTGTGCGGCAATGCATGTAGTTGTATAAGTGGCAAAATGTGTGTCAGCACTGAGGAAATGGTGGTGGTGTGTTTTTGAACTAAAACACATCAAAGGTGTTTTAGTTCAAAAGCTCACTGCTGCTGTTTTCTGCTTGTTGACGTGCATTTTACCTCTGATACAACTGCACTTGGTGCAGCGCAATGCACATTAGCTTGTATGTAGAGCAGACTTGATTTATTGAGTCTGCTCAGACCCACTGGATCTCTGGAGCATTGCAGGACAAAAAGGTATGTGTATAAATGCCCAATGATTGTGTATCTCTTGACCTAAGCAGGCTTGCCAACTGTCCATAACTTTATGGACTGTTGGTAAAGAATCGGGATAAAAATTCCTGTCCATAAAGTCTGTAATAGATCTGAGATGCCCATAAAAACAACCAATCTCCAGCTGCTTTTTGAAGCTCCTTCTTGGTGACTGGTTGAAAGACAGAGCACAGTAACACCACCTTTTGTCTTAGTGGGAGAGCAGCACCTTTTCTCAGGTTTTTCTAGATTTCCCCTCCTCTTTCCTACCCCCTCCCCCACTAACCAGTACTGACACTCCTTCCCATCCTAAATTACTTCTGGCTCACAACTAAGCTTCTCCAGGGGTCTATGCCAAGATGGGGGGTGGAAGGGGCAATGGAGGGGGCAATGGAAGTAAGCCTAGCAGGCTGGGTTGGGTGGGCAGCATGGTGCAGGATGTGGTTGGGGGAATCAGGGTTTGAGGGTGACTAGAGGACCCCTTGGGTGAGAACAACATGGTATAAACCAATTCCTGCAGTTAAACAGGTTTGCCAACCCAAGAAGTTTATTTTTACTGCAAACTTTACTAACAGCCAAACTTTTTTTTTTCACTTTTTTACTATGCTTGTTAAACCCCTAAATCTGAAAACAGCCCTTCTAACTGGGACCTGGCAGCAGGGCAGCACCTGGCAGAGTCACATTATGTAAAATATTTATCAGTAAAAACATGCGTCAGTAAAGCAGTTTGGTTATCAATAAAAAGTTTGCAAAGTATCAATAAAAAAATAATTGAATTGGCAATCCTGACTGTAAGCCTGGAATATTTGGGGAATGATGGACCTGAGTTGTTGGAGGACCTGAACAACTAACCAGAATTCAGTGATCTACATGTCTGGCTTATACCCATCTTCCCAGGCCTGAGTATGCTTTTGCATTTCTTTTGCCTGATCTGAATGCTAGTTAAACTTCATGTTTTGCTTTCCAGTAAAGTGGAAGAGATAGACATGCTCTTTCTCTATTTCAGGGCTCCCTTGTGACAAAGTACACTCTCTTTGGCCTAATTTGGGAATAGAGAGATTCTCTTTAGGGCTCTTTGTATTTACTCTATGGTAACTCTTCAGTAATCCTCCAAGTATAAAAATAGATTACGACATTCTATACCATGGTTCTTCAATATTTGTTTCCATTAGTCTGAATGAAATCCACCAAACATAAGATTCAGCTGACTAATAACAAAACAACAGGCCATAATGAGTGTGTTAATTATGGCTTCCTAGACTCATATATCTTAAGTCCAGATGGGACCACTCTGGTTATTTACTATATATATATATAACAAATGTAGCTTCTTATCAACATATTTAAAACAATGGGTTTATGTTTTCCTATGTTTAAATCAGTCATCATTAGTGTTTAGGAGGTTTTGTTGGTAATTGATTTCATTATTGAAGTATATACAGACACACATAATCTTAAGATAAATGTTATCTTCCAAGTTAAAACTGAGACCACATGCAGACAAAGATTGAAAAAAAAAAGTAATGGCAAATGGTTAACTTCAGAGGTCAAGTCACCATTAAAGGAACAGTGGGCACAACTTTTAATGCTTTTAATTTGAAGTAGGCTTACTGTGCAGTAAGCCTACTGGGGATCGTGTCTATATGTGCTTTAGGTGTCAATAGGCATGTCTACAAGTTTGCTTTCAGCCCAATACAGGGCTGCTTCTGCCCTGCTCTGCCCCCCTGCAGCAGCCAGGGTGCTGGGTGCTAGCCCAGGGACTGCCAGGGAGAATGGGGCCATTCCCCATGTGCATGGAGCCAGGAGAGCTCCAGGCTCCCCCTGGGTGCTAGTCCAGGGACTACCAGGGAGCATTGAGCCAGTCCCTATGTGCATGGGGCCAGGAGAGCTCTGCTGGCTGCAGCAGCAGCATTCTCCTGGCCTTGTACACATTGGGAGGGGTTCTTACATGCATGGGGCCAGGAGACAACTGCTGTTACAGAGCAGTTTTCTCACCCTGTGCACATGGGGGCAAGCCCTGCGCCCAGCAGGGCTTCCTCATGCAGCCCAGGGCTAGCCAAGTACTCCCCATCTGGAGCAGGTCCCAGCTAGTTCTTGGCTGTGTGAGGAATTCCCTTCCATGATTGGAGTCAGGGCTGGGACATTTCTCCCTGCCCAGAGCAGCTGCCTGCTACCAGGGTGGGCTCCAATCACAAAGCCCAACTGGGATAATGTTTCCCTGCCCTGGCAGCAGGCAGCTCCAGGCCCAGGCTCCACAATCAGAACCCACCCTAGCAGCAGGCAGCTGCTGGGGGCAGGGTGCAATCTCCAAGCCTCTGCTATGATCACAGAGCTGAGTCCAGGAGCTGCTTGCTTCCTGGGGCAGGTGGGCATTGTCCTGGCCAGGCTTAATGACCAGGCAGCTGCTGGGGGCAGAGAATTTCCCAGCCCCAGCTGCCATCATGGAGCCAGGACAAGGAGTTGCCTGCTGCCAGGGCATGGGGACATTGTTTCGGCCTGGGATCCATGATCAAAGTCTACACTGGCAGTAGACAGCTTCCAGGGGCAGGGCCCTAACCCCTGTTCCAATTGTGGAGTTGGGTCAGCTCCTGGGGCTGCCAGGGGAGGAGACTGTTCTCTCAGCTACTGCTTCTGGGGCTGACTAGGAGCAATTTGCACCAGTTAGATATATAACCAAGCACTACTGAGAAGTAGCTACTGGGCACATCTGAGATCAGTTTACTTGTGAGTAACACTCTGGGGCAGGCATCTACACATGCAGGGACATGGCAGCAGATTTGCTGCTCTTAGCAGAAAACTGCTGCCACTTCCTACAGCCCTGCAATGAGCCCCTGCAACCACTGGCAGGAGCTCCAGGCTCCGTCTGCAGATGCCAGTAGCCAGCAGCCATCTTAAAAAGCCATCCCTGCCCTCTGCTCCGTGGCCAGCCACTTCCCTGGCCAGGAGCAGCATTCACAGCACAGGGGCAGCATGCAACAGCTCTCTCTACACCACCTCTACCTCCCAGCACCATGGCTGCTCCAGCCCCTGCCCCTGACAGCAACAACCAGAACCCCAGGCTCCTGCTGGTCACCATGCTTGCCCTGCTGGACCACTGCACTGACCACTGGCTGGCTTATGGCCATCTGGGCCCTCCCAGCTCCCCCATATGCAACAACTGCCTGCCCAGCTGCAGTATGCCATCCCAGGACTGTTGCCACCACACAGCTGCTGTCTGGACCCTGTCCAGCTGGTCAGACTCCAGTAAGGATGCCACCAGTGGGTTGCTGGATGCCAGGGCTGCCCTTACCCTCCTGGGCCTCCATCCCTGCTGCCTCTGAGCCCACCAGGCCATTCAGGAATGGTGGCTGCATGTCATCCATCAGATTTGGGAAGATGAGCAGTAGCTGGAGGCATTCTGGATGACCTGGTTCACCTTCTGGGACCTCCTGGAGCAGCTCCATCCACATCTGGAGTTGCAGGATACCAATTTATAGCCTCCCCTCCCCACAGAAACCTGTCTGGCTCTCACCCTGCTCAAGCTGGCCATGCCCACCAGCCTCTGCTATGTGGGCCATCTCTTTGGGGTGGGCAAAGCCACTTCTGGGGACACCATCTTGAAAGTGTATGATGCCCTCCAGGATGTGCTGGCACACATGGTGCTCCATTTGCAGGAACCCCTGGTGGTCACAGTGGGGTTCTGTGCCCTAGGCTTCCCCAAGTGCATCACGGCCCTGGAAGGGACTCACATCTCCTTTAACCTCCCCGCCCCATGGCGACCACCCCTACTATAACCAGAGTGACTTTCATACAGTTGTGCTCCAAGCCATTGTTGGCCACCATAGCACCTTCACAGATGTAAATGCCATCTAGGTGGGCAGTGCCCACAATCGCCGCATGTTCTGCAAGGCCACTCTGTCAGCCCTGGTGCAGAGCAGCCACTTCATTCCAGGGGTGCTGGACCTGCAATTGGGCACTGTGGTGGCCCTGCCTCTCCTCACTGGGGACCCTGCCTACCCACTGCCACCCTGGTTCATGCATCCCTACACTGGCCAGCTGAACTCCCACCAGGCCCACTTCAACCAGTGTCTGGACCAGACCTACACCGTGGAGGAGTGCACCTTTGACTGTCTCAAGGGACACTGACACACCCTCACCACCTGCCTCAAGTTTGCTGAGGACAACCTCCCCTGGGTCCCTGTCACAGCCTGTGTGCTGCATAACACCTGTGAGGCCTGGGGGGAGCTCTTCTGCCAGGCCTGGCTGAAAGAGGTTCAGCAGGAAAAGGATGCCTGGCAGTGGGACCACACCTGTGGTGGCAGGGACAGCAGTGCCTCCCTCGCCTGCTGTTACCCCTAGCAAGCTGCACACCCACCCCCAGGGGCCAGGGCACCAAGTGTGGGAGGTGCTGGATGACCACCTCCTCCTGCACTTCCTACTATAGCCCTCATGGACCACTGCCAACAGACCCCTACCCCCTCCATCCACCCCAAGAACCGTGCCATATGCAGACATGTCTCAAAAGAACAAGGTTCTTTATTTCCCTTACATCAAACAGAGCCCCCCCACCACTCCCCTCCAACAACAGAGACCCTCCACCAGCCATCCCATCCACCGACTATAAAATGCCCTCTCCACTCTGCAAACTATTTACAATGTGGTTTGTGTGCCATCCTGGGGTGGGGGGCCATGGGGTGGGGGCACCTAGGGAGCAGAGCCCAGGGACATGCAATGAACACCCCAGCCTCTGGCTGTTCCCCACCATGGATGCACACATTGTGAGTCCAGCAGGTGAGGGACTCACCCAGGTCTGACGGTGGCCAGTTGTCCCCTGCTGTGGGAAGTTCCCCTCTGACAGCTGGTGTCCAGGGCCAGCAGGGCTGGCTTGCAGTCCTGGCTCTGCTGCAGGAAGCTGCAGCTCCACTCCCACAGGGAGCTGGGGTGAGCATTGGGCCTGGGCCTGGGCTGATGCCTGGGCCAGGCATGGGAGCTGTGTGGTGGAGGACCTAAGGCAGGGTCTGGGCTAGGGACTCCTGGCTGGTGGAGGTGGTGCTGGACCTCTGCTCAGTGCCCCACTCCCCTGCTGTAACCCATAGTGAGCCACACACCCACCCCCAGGGGCCAGGGCACCCAGTGTGGGAGGATGAGGGTGGAGAGCTGCTGCTAGGTGGTGGGTGGCTTCCAGGGGTCAGGCAGGGCTAGGGTCAGAGACTGGGCACTGGGCAGCATGAAGGTAATGGCCAGGGCCAGGATAGTGTCTAGCACCTGGCAGTCATCATCTATAGCCTTCACTGCCTTGCCCTGGACCACGGTCTGCTCCTGAAGCCACTCACACTCCAGGGCCAAGAGCTGTTCCTGGAACTCCCAGTCTACCCAGTCCAACGCTTCCTCATGGGCCACATCCTCCACCCGCTAGGCCCACGCATTCACCAGATGGTTCTCTGATGCCATCACCAGCTGGTCCAGGAGTATGGTGTGGTCCTGGGTTTTTATGTGGAGCCTGAGCATCCACAAGGCCCTGGATGTAGTTGGCAGTGACTCTGCACCTGCATCATAGCTGCCAACTGCAGTGTCTCCCCCATGTGCAGCTGTAGGCCCTGCAGAGCCATGAGAAAGAAGCTGTTTGTGAGAGTCTGCAAGATTTCTGAAATAAGATGCTCTGTACAAGGGGCTATGCACTGTCCAGGCTCAAATCAGGGGTTTGGCATGTCTGGGTGCCCATGGACCATGGTATTTTGTCCAGGAATGCCTGGGCCCAGGTCCAGGCAGCTGCTGGCCAAGTCCCACATCTGCTTGTGCAGGTGGGCTACTGGGTGCTGGCTGCAGGAAGCCTGCCTCCCCTACCCTGTTCCCAGAGTGGGACAGGACAGGTTCCTGGCACCACCTGCTGCCATGACTCCAGACCTCACTTCCCCTGCTCTTCCTCCTACAGGCCATCCTGTCTCCTGTGATGCCACCAAGCCCATGGTGCTTGGGCTTGAGGCATGCAGGGGGAGCATGGGCTGGGGGAGGGCTTACCACATAGCTGGGGCTGGCGTGACTGGCAGCTCTGCTCTGTCCTGGCTGCCAGCAATGTGTGCAGCTCCAGGTGATGTTCTCAGATGGCAGGAAGTGGCATGCTGGCAGATGGTGGTGATATGGCAGCCATGCCTCATGGCTGGGATAAGGCTGCAGAGCTATTAGGGCAGGTCTAGTGCAGGCTTTCTGAGCTTCTGGTGGAGGCTGAAGGTGGGGAGCTCAGTGGAATGGGTTGCTGCCACCCTAAGGGGCCCTTTCTTGGTGACACATCGCCATGGGTGCCAGGCTAGGGTGGGGGCTTGGGCAGGCTGCCCATGCTGCTTTACGCAGAATGGCTGCAGCCTGGGTCTAGAGGCGTGAGGATTTCTGTCAGTTACCACAAAGGGCATGGACTTGTTGCCACTTGCCAATCTTCTCCATGGACCAGTTGGGGATGTGGGTAGAGGGCACAGACATGGGCAACAGCAAGACTATTGGGGCTTCCCTGCTGCCTCTTCGTGCCTCCGCATGGTTGGCCCTGTGCAGCTGAGTCTGGGCAACTGTCCTGTGGGCTGTCCAGGAGGACACAGGGGCCTGGAGTGGCCTCAGGCTGCCTGTGTGGCCCACGGCTCAAAATGCCGCCAGGCTTTTCAGGGTCTGAGGCTGGAGCTGCCATTGGGACAGCCGAGCCCTGAGGCAAGAGAGGCTCCTAGCCCTAGAGCCCTGGGGCTAGCCTCAGACTGTCCCCCTAGTGGCAGGGCTGACCGGGAGCAAATCTGCTCCCAGTTTACCCATGTGTCACTGTGCAGTAATTACTCACACGTAAGTTTACTGCTTGTATTTGCAAGTAGCTAATTTACTCACAAGCAGTGTCATTTACTGTGAAGTAAGCATGCATACACATATTTATATCTGTGTAGTAAACTATGCTACTGCTCAGTAAAGTGTCTCATGTAGATGTGCCCAATGAGTGGTAAACCTACTACTCATTTTTACAGGTAGTAGAAAACCATACACTAGACTAATCTGCCGAGTAGTAGCTCCTGCACATGGTTACATAGTGATGCTTTACCATTCAGTAGATTAGTCTGCTGCACAGTAAAGTGTCTCGTGTAGACACAGCTAATATATCCCAATAGTAATTACAAAGTGTTAATCAAGAACTACCCCACATTTGAAATATGAGTCTATTAATATATTTTAACTTCCACTGATGTTGCTGTTTGCTTTTAATGCTATCTACTATATAGATGAAGTTGTACCAAATTATTTTGTGTCATTATCTGATTACATTATCTGAACTGTTGTGTATTGAGAGTAGTTTTACAATACAAGATTCAAAGTAAGGATAGGCCCCCTTAAGTTGCGCATGTGTAAAAAGGGCACTAAGTATAGTACTGCAAATGTATACTGCTTTACTTAGGGCTATTCCTCGTATATAAATTACAAAGCAAAAATAGCTACTCTAATGATAAAGGCCATTAGACAGGGTTGGTAATGGTCTTAAATGGTTTAAATCCTGACCTGAAAGTGAAGCAGTGCATTACTGCTATAGTAGAGGTAATATGTTGCAGAACAGCCTCTATTTGGGGTTTTTGAGACTACAGGATATCCCTTTGCAATGCACTTATACTCCTGAAGACAGTTATGTTCATCTTATGCCAGCGACAGTTTGCAGTACAGTGCATAGTAATAGTCTCAAAATCCCTCATGTTTGTAAGTGATCTCCAGAGTCATCTAGTCCAGCCCTATTGCACAGATGCAGAATTCAATATTTCTGAACCAACTCTGGTACATACCAATGCAGCTTTGTTTTGAAAACCTCCAGCGAATTCTTCTGATTAAGAAAGTGCTTAGTATTCCACATTTTTCAGTAATTTTCAATTACCTTTTATTATTAAGGAAGAAAAAAATGTCACATAAAATGTTAAATGCTGATAAGGCTCATTGAACTGCAATAAGAGTTTATGTAAAGCAAATATGTGTCGAGGCCACTGCTGCACATGTAAATTAATATTACTTCCTTGTATTCCCTGGGCGCATCTACACATGCAACCCTCTGTGAAGTTGGTACTATAGTCCCAGCAGTGCAAGGGTGGTTTCTGACCCTACTGCACAGTAGCAGAGGTGTCACAGTTAGTGCACACTGACACTAGGACGACGTAGTGTCTCTTATAGATGTGCCCCCCATTAGTCTGTTTCCAGCTGCTGTCTTACACTTTTTAGAACTGGGACTCTTATTTTTTAAACTGTACTGTGTCTAGCAAAATGGGGTATTTGTCTATGACAGAGTCTTTAATGACAATATTAATAATATATGAGCAATACATAATACTCAGACAGAAAAGCTAAAAAAAAAGATTTAATATTTGATCAAGGTAACTATTTTCCTAATCTTTACATGTAAAATGATGTAGATTCAATAAGGTCTCTAAATCCAAAGGTTTGTCATTACAAAGCATTACCATCCCAGGACCCCAGGTCACAGAAGTAGAAATATTCTAGGGATCCCTGTAGAATTAGCTATAAAGAAAGGCAGCATGGTCACCCCCACTGGATATGGGGATGCACATAAAATATGAGTCTATAAAATGACTCAAGAAAGTTATTTAAAGTGACCAGGAAATTTGGATCTATAACTCTCATTCATTTTATTAGTTATCATATAGCCAAATTTTGCAGTTGGCTTTAAATCTCAACCATGAATTTTATTTTAACCAATACTGGCAAACACAAGTATTAAAAAATTGTAAGGCCTCAAAATCATAACATAGGCTTAACAATCAGAAATTACTACTACAACTCATAAACTATGTTCTTTTTCTTAGCTTCTCATATCTTTATATTTCATACTTTCAAGATTTATTTTGTAAACTTAAATTCTATAAACTATCTTAAAAATTTAAGTCAAGATTCTCAATTGAGTCATTTGACTTCAGGAGCTAAACACTTGATGAAAAGTATTATCTATCACAAGACTCCTGACACTGCATTTTCTTTGTTACATCTATTTTCCCCTTGTTATTAAACTAATTTCAGTATCATGTCTTAAACTAGAGTGTAAGGTATGAAATAGATTAGCTTTTCAAGATGTGGACTGCATTCTTTACAAGTTAATGCAGCCCTAGTATCATGATGCCCCTTTCATAGATTTCATAGACATTAGGGCTGGAAGGGACCTCAGAAGATCGTCGAGTCCAGCCCCCCACCCAAAGGGCAGGAAGTCAGCTGGGGTCATAGGATCCCAGCAAGATAAGCATCCAATTCACTCTTGAATGTGTTCAATGTAGGTGCTTGAACCACCTCTGATGGCAGGATATTCCAAACCTTGGGGGCTCAGAAAGTAAAGAAATTCTTCCTTATGTCCAGCCGGAAACGGTCTTGCAGGAGTTTATAACCGTTCAACCTCATCATCCCTTGGGGCGCTCTGGTGAACAAATGTTTCCCCAAATACTCATGGTCACCCTTGATAAAATTATAGGTGGCCATCAGATCACCCCTGAGCCTGCGCTTTTCCAGGCTAAAGAGCCTCATAGATCTCAGCCTGTCGTCGTGAGGTCTGTTTTCCTGACCTCTGATCATGTGTGTGGCTCTTCTCTGGACTCTCTCAAGCTTCTCCACATCCTTTTTGAGTTGTGGGGCCCAAAACTGGATGCAGTACTCCAGCTGCGGCCTCACCAAGACCGAGTACAAGGAGAGAATGACGTCCCAGGATTTGCTTGAGAAGCATCTATGGATACAAGCCAGCGTTTTGGTCGTTTTACTAGCCGCAGTATCGCATTGCAGGCTCATGTTCATCCTGTGGTCAATGATGACCCCCAAGTCCCTTTCTTCCGTAGTGCTAGTCAGTGTAGCTCTGCCAAGCCTATAAGGATGCTGCAGGCTTTTCCTCCCAAGGTGGAGAACCTTGCATTTTTCGATGTTAAACACCATCAGGTTCTCGTCCACCCATTTGCTGAGCCTGTCCAGGTCAGCCTGGATTGCCCTCCTGTCTTCTGGTGTGGATGCTTTGCCCCAACGTTTGGTGTCATTGGCGAACTTAGCCAGTCCACTTCTGACTCCAGTGTCCACATCATTAATGAAGATGTTGAACAGTATGGGTCCAAGAACAGAGCCTTGGGGCCCCCCACTGGTCACAGGGCACCATGACGATTGACTTCCATCAATTACCACCCTCTGGGTCTGACCACGGAGCCAATTTCCCAGCCAGCAGATTGTGGTGGACCCAAGGCCACTATTGGCCAGTTTTGCCAAGAGGTGATCATGGGATACCAGATCGAAGGCTTTTTTGAAGTCAAGATATATGACATCAATCTCTTCTCCCTTCTCTAGGTGATAGGTCACCTGGTCATAAAAGGAAATGAGATTGGTCAAGCTAGACCTACCCACTACAAACCTGTGATGACTATCCCTCAGGATGTTAGCATTGGCCAGCCCATTAAGGATGGCCTCTTTAATAATTTTTTCTAAGACCTTCCCCGGGATAGAAGTCAGGCTGATGGCCCTATAGTTTTCCAGATCCACTTTCCTCCCTTTCTTGAAGATAGTCACCACATTGGCCTTCTTCCAGTCTTTGAGCACTACACCAGAGCTCCAGGAGTTCTCAAAGATCTGTGCCAGAGGCTGGGCTATGATACTTGCCAGCTCCTTGAGTACCCTGGGGTGGAGATTCTCAGGGCCAGCTGACTTGAAGGTATCCAGCTTCTCAAGATGTTCCTTCACGAGGTCAGCATTGATGAAGGGCAAGCGATTTCCCTCACCCAGACCTCCCTGTCCTGTAGCAGGCATGGGCATCCCATGGGACTGATGAAAGACCAATGCAAAGTACCCATTTAATAGGTTGGCTTTTTCCTGGGTGTCAGTTGTCAGTTGTCCCATCTGGCTCAGCAGGGGTCCAATGTTGCCTTTGCTTTTCCTCCGGCTCCCAACATATCTAAAAAAGGACTTTTTATTTTCCTTAATGCTCAAAAGTAGTTGGAGTTCAGTTGCAGCCTAGGCTTTCCTGGTTTGCTTCCTGCAGGAGTGAACCAGTGCAGAATATTCCTCCTTGGAGGTGAATCCCATCCTCCATCCTTTGTAGGCCTTTCTTTTTAGCCTCAGGAGGTCTGCTAGATCCCTGGAGAGCCAGGGGGTCTGCTGTGCCCCATTGCTGCCTTTTCTCCCAGATGGAATCGAATTAGCTTTTGCATTGAGGATCTCTCCCTTGAGGAGCAACCACTCTTCCTGGACTCCCCTCCCCCTGGGGTTGTGGTCCCTTAGGGCCTCACTGACAAACCTCCTGAGCTTGTCAAAGTCAGCTTTCCTGACGTCAAGGACTTCAGTGTTGCTGACTGACTTGCCAACTTTACGGTGGATGGTGAAGGTGATCAGCTCGTGGTCGCTGTCACCCAGATTCCCATCAATTACTAGGTCACCGATTAGGTCATCCCCAGTAGCCAGTACCAGGTCGAGCAGCACTTTACCTCTCTTTGGCCTGTAGACTTCTTGAGTCAGGTAGAGATCATCCACACGCGATAGGAAGCTTTGTGACCGCTTGGATTTTGCTGAGTGATCCTCCCACAAGATGTCTGGGTAATTGAAGTCACCCATGATAACCATGGTCCTGGAACATTCAGCCTCAGCCAGTTCCCAGGTGAACTCCTGGTCAAGCACTTGACTTTGGGTGGGAGGTCTGTAGTAGACTCCCACTATTGTGTTCTCTGTGCCATGTTCCCCATGGATTTTAACCCAGAGGGTCTCCAGTCATCCACCTTGGTCGCCAACATCAGCTTGTAGGGACGCATAGCTTTCCTTAACATAGAGAGCTACAACCCCACTTTTTTATCTACTTGATCTTTCCTGTACAAGGTATAGCCATCTATACCCATGGTCCAGTCATGGGTGGAGTCCCACCAGGTCTCCGTTATCCCTATGATGTCATAATTATTTGTGTTATTCCCCAAACTCCTGGCATTTGTGTACAGGCAGGCAAGTGTCCCCTTGGGGGCTTTTGCCTTGCCCACAGATTGTACCAGGGCTGGAGCAGGGGTGGGCTCCCTTAAGTGCCTTGGTGTACTCACTTTGCAAGGGTCGCTCAGTGGGCCAGCAGTGGTGGCAGTCTCCCCGATGCCCAGCGGGCTTAGTTTTAAGCCCGGTGGAGCAGGTCAGCCAATCTGGCTGAGAAGAGCCTCCTCCCCATTGGGGAGAGGTGAAGGCCATCTCTTCCCAGAAGCTCGCTGCCTCTCTTGCCAAAGAGCAGACTGTGGACATGGAAGCCAAAGCCTTCCCAATGACACCAGTGCTGCAGTTTTGGGTTTACTACCTGGATCCTCTTCTCCCTCCTCAGCCCATACGCTGAGACTGGGAAGATCGAAGAGAACACCACCTGTGCCCCCAGACCGTTTAGCCCTGCTCCCGAATCCCTGTAGCACCTTGTGACCCAGCTGGAGTGCTCCGAGCTGTGTCATTGGTGCCCACATGAATAAGGAGAATGGGATAGCGGTCTGGAGGAGCTTTATTAAGTTTACCATATTTTCAGTTCGAAAAAAGAAAAAAAAACCTGTCATATAGGTTCGTAGGTTGAGAGGGGATATGACTAAGCGTGGTGAGTGGAAGTGATATGCCGGTGTCCTGCCCCTGCCCATTCTGTTGCCCCTCACTCCCAAGCCACTGCCCCCTGCCCCCCGGCAGCTCTGCTGCTGTTCCTCATTCCCAATCCACAGACCCCGGCCCTGCCAGTGCCCTTCACTCCCAAACCACAGTACCCTGCCCCCCTGGGCCACGCTGGTGCCCCTCACTCCTGACCTCCAGTCCCCTGCTCCCCCTAGCCCTGTCAGAGGGTTACCAGCTGCCCCTATACCAACTGGGCCAGAGCATGGTGACTCGGAGCGAGTCTGGCCCTGGCGCAGGCTGGAGGGAAGAGGAGGAGAGGCTTCTGGCACCCACCACCCATGGCTGGGGCTGTCATGCTGACCTGGCCATGGCTCCCTCCCCCAGGCAGTGTCTTCTGGCTGCTTCACCCCTGTGAGAATGGGTACCAGCCCCTGTGCTGCTGGCCCAGCCACAGAATTCCCTGCTGCCCTCAAAAGGCCTCCCTACCTCCTTCCCCCACTGGAGAGGCAAGCAACCCCCCTACTACCCTTGCCCTGCTACAGCCCCATCCCCTCAACCCAGACTTACCTCCCTGCAGCTCCCGGGGTGCATGCAGATACACATGGTGCTCCCTGCCTACTATCATCCCTCCACCTGTTCCTGTTGCCCTGTGGGGTCAGGCAAATGCTCAGGATCCCAATATCACACTGTTAGACAGGTGGGCACAGTGTAAAATTGCACATGCACACACTCAAAATCAATTAGGTGCATGCACACACTAGGCACATATGCTCACACCAGGCACATACACACACTCTGGGTGTATACACCTCCACCAGGCACACACACACACACACACACTACCAACTCAGGTACATACACTATACACACCAAAAGTTAGACATAAATCAATACCCACACACCCAATACACATACATGGATCACTAATTCGTATATCATACACCTGATGACATATATATGTATATTCACCAGTTCACACACAAACCACCCACCTACACATACACACAGGTGAGTTCCTAACTTGGATGATACAGTGTAGGTACATGTGTACTTGGGATACCTGCAGGTGGGGGGGAAGTTTAAGGTGGGTGAGAGAGTTAAAGTGTAGGGTGTGAAAGCTGCCAGAACTGGGATCAGAACGGGTAGACTGGAGAGAAACCAGCTGAGAAACTGAGTCTTGGAGTTACTTTAGGTTAATTGACCTTAATTGATTAAAGGACAGTGCCCAAAGCCTGCAAAACAGGGGAGTGATGCTGGAGAGAAGACAGGACAGAGTTTGGGACTGAAGCCAGAGCTACAGGGGAGCCAAAAGGTAAGCAGGGAGAGGGAAACTGGGACTGGGAATGCAGGGGAGCTAGAGAGGGTGTGGAGGGAAGTGGGAGCTGGCTCGGGGAACCAGGAGTGCTGGAGAGGGACTGCCAGGGAACTCAGGAAGTTATGGGGAGGAGGGGCTGCTAGTGCCGGGAGCTGGAGAAGGGCTCCAGCTGCTGGGAAAACTGTGGGGCCACCCGGAGGAGAGGGGGCAACTAGAGAGGGTGCAAGGAAAGCCTGGGAAGAGAAGTCAGAGAGAGATAGGGAGAGGTGGCAGGAGGCAGGAAGGAGAGGGGCTGGGAGGCTGAAAGTGGCAGAAAAGACAGGAAGGTGGTGGTGGAAGGTGGGAGCAGGGCTTGGAGGCAAGGAAAGAGAGAGAGGGGGCAAGAAAGACTGGGAAGAGAAGTCAGAGAGAGATAGGGAGAGGTGGCAGGAGGCAGGAAGGAGAGGGGCTGGGAGGCTGAAAGTGGCAGAAAAGACAGGAAGGTGGTGGTGGAAGGTGGGAGCAGGGCTTGGAGGCTAAAAAGTGGCAGAAATGACAGGAAGATGGCGGTGGATGGCAGGAGTGGGTCCAGGAGGCTAAAAGCAGCAGAAATGGCAGGAAGGAGGTGGTGGACAGCAGAAACAGGGCCAGGAGGCTAAAGGTGGCAGAAAAGGGGAGATGGAAGTGAGAGGAGATTGGGAAATGAAGGTGGGGTGGGACTGGAGGCGAGAGAGAGAGAGACCAGAACTTAAAATAGGGAAGGGACCGGAGTTCAATAAAACACGATCAAACTCGGGGTTGCAAATGACAGTGGTTTTATTGAACAGGGGAGATGGTGACACAATATCTTGTTGGTTCCTTTGCGCGCGCACACACACACACACACACACACACACACAAACACGCACATGCACACACATACACACAATGGCAGTAGGGGTTAAAGAGGCTTGGTGCAGGGGCTGAAGTCCAGGAGGATAGAGAGTTAAAGTGTAGGAGAAAGTGTGTGGGTAATATCTACCTATGCCAGGCTGAAGGTTGATCCTTGATGGTCAGTCAGGGTCATCTTCACCTCAGTGTTGTCCAGAGGGGGTCACCAGCAGGGCCTCTCGGGAGGGCCTGTCCAGACAAGGTCAGTCCTATTCCAGAGGGTTCCAGGTGTTCTTACTAAGCATATGCAGCCTTGGCAAAATCGTGAGTTGCCTCATCTTTTGTTTCTTGAATGTTGAGGGTGGTTCCAAGGACTGGGTCATTGGTCCAGGTATTGGTTTTGATGGTTCAGTCATTCAGAGGGAGTGATTTTTAGACCTACTGCCATTGTCTCTCAAGCACCCTCATTCATCCCCATTCATTCAGGAACCCAGTTACATAGGAGGGGTAGGTGTGAGTCATGGGTTACACAACCAGGCATGGGGACAGGATGGAGACCTGACAAAATGGAAACTTGACATGATTTATGCTAACTTTCATATGTAGGCCTAAATCATATAGTATCAGTAAAACAGTAACATAGAACAGTAAAAATCAATATAAACATAATCATTTTATATAATAATAATTATACAATATAAAGAAGAAGAAAAAACAAAACAAATACTACTTGCTACCAAAATAAAACGTTGAAGCTTATCCTATGTCTTAGTTCACTTATACTTATCTATAGGGAATAGAGAGGGAGACAAAAAATAAAAAATTGTTCAGGAAGGGAAGGGAATGCATATCTATATAGATATAGATATAGATATGAAAAAAAAAGAAAAACTGGCGGTTATGTTACACTCCCACCAGAAGGGCAAAGCAAAAACCCAGACATTTGGTCAGATTTGAAAAACCCACTTGGATGGAGATTGGAGGACTCCAAATAGGACAAGTCCAGGAAAACCCAGATGTATAGTAACCCTACCTTTATCCCATATCTACTGCAATATAAAAAATAATGATAATAAATGTGTTCAAACAAAGTTATTGTAAATAGCATTAGATGTGGTTATTATCTTGTGGCAAGAAAAGATCATTTGGGGCATGCCCACACATGCAGGCACATGTGCTTGCAGCAGCTCAAGTAGTAGCAGCACAAATTTGTGCCAGTTTTGGCTGTGGTTGCAATTGTCCTTCATGTGACATTGTGTTCCCGTTCAGCCATCTGGGCAACTATAACCTGGAAGATGTGCTCATTACAGTGGCCCACTTTGAACTGTTGAAACATGTCCTCCTGTTCCAGAGGTCAGCCACCTCATCTGCCCTCCAGCTGGGTCCCTAGTGCTGGTGCATGCTGTGTAGCTCAGGCCCCTCCACTTGCCTTACCAGCAAGGATCCTTGTGCTCCCTGTTTAAAGATTGCAAATTCTCTGATAAAAAGCTCAAATCTTCTCATTAAAATACCCAAAAATATGTATTTTTCTGTAATTAAAAAGAAACGCCACTATATATATAAAAAGATCAGTTGGTCAGTGTTTTATTTTTATATTTACAATTTTAAAGAATTTGGAAACCTACCAAAGCCTCTATCACAATAATAAAACAAATTCTAAATATCTATACACTTTAGCTTTACCTTTTGGGTTTCTTTAATCTTTAATTTTTAAACAAATCAGAGCTGCCCCTGCCCCTTTCACTCACTAGGATGTGGGGACAGCTGCAACTGTACCCTCAGCTGCTTTATGGTGCTGAGCAGCACTGATATGCTGGTGCCTTGCCCCTACCCATGCTCTTGCCCATCCCTCACAAACTGCAGCCCTGCCAGTGTCCCTCATTTTTGACCCACAGCCCCTGCCCACCCCCTCTATTCGCTCCCTCCTGGCAGCAGCTCCTTCTTTGCACCAGAACATGGGTTCAGCTACAGCTGTCCCACCTGCTGTTTTGTGGCTCCGAGCAGCTCCAGCCCTCCCTGTGCATGTGCCCACACCTTAGTGATCCCCATGCCCTTCATGTGAAGCCCTTGACTAGGGCTCAGCATCTGGGTTGGGCAAGCCTCTTTCCTTCCAGACTGGCCTCCCCCTGCACGGGCTTCTCTAGCGGGGTGGGGGGGGCTTCAAGTCTGACTCTGGTGGCTGCTCCTATCCAGAGTCCCCATACCCCACCCCATCTTTCTCTCACACACGCACCCCCTTCTGCCACCCCTGGCCCATTACATACACCCTTAGACTCCCTCTGCCACCTCAATCCCTCTCCCCCACCCCTCCCAGTTCACTGACACCTTCACCCTCTCCCCATTCCATCACACTCCCCAAGTGGTTTCTGGGACCAGGAGCACCCTCCCCCACCCTGCATTGGGGCCACATGTCCCAGAACTGGTGTGGGCACAGAACAGGGGTGCACTGTGACAATTGCCTCTGCAGCTGCAGCTCCTGCCAGCAGGTCCCGTCCCATTTGGTGGCTGGGCAGACAGGGTATGAGATTTGTGGGAGGGATGTGGGGCTTGTGCATGGGATTATGGAGGGGTTTGTTGATGGGTAGGTTGGTGGGGGTGGGAGGTTGGTGGGTGTGGTATGGGGATTGCAGGTAGATTGTGGAGGGTTCATGGCTGGGGGTTGTGGCTGTGGGGTTTGTGAAGGAGGCCTCCACATGCCTGACTGCCCACTTCCCCCATGGCATACAGCCCCCATCACTCATGGCAGCAGCCAGAAGCAGGCCCTCAGGGCACTTATGGCCCACTTTAGGCAGAGCCCCTGACAGCACATGATGACTCCTGAGACCTGGGGGCTACATGTGGCACACAGAGCCAGCCCAGCCCGCTGGTGCATGCCAGGTGTTAAAGCATCTCCTTGGAGGACCGAGCCTCCAGTTGCTCCTGGAGCATGCCCTGCACCACTCTTTCCTGGTTTGTTTTCTTTTGATACCCAGGTATCAAACTTAGAGTCCATGCTGCAAATATGCAGTGTGGGGAATATTTTTTAGTTCATGGCATGCCTCCTGCAGCATCTCAAACTGCTTTGAGATGCTGTAACAGAGACATGCTCACTTGTATGGATGTGGCCTGGGATTTTTTTTTTTTTTCAGAGAACAGTTAAAAAGAGTAATTTTGGAAAGGACAAAGAAAAAAGAACTGGAGTCTTCAGTAAATTGTGTTTAGTTTGAGGGAAATTCACAACAAGCATAGTTATCAGACCTGAACTAGAACTTGTTAAACCCAAAAAAAGAACACAACTAAAAGGGTTTGAAGCATCTAAAGTGAAACATCATTTCACAGAAAGTAGTGTCTGAATCAGAATTTAATTCTTAACTGATGTCAGTAATATAGGCTATGAGATGAACTTGTACAGACTGGTAGTGAGGATCACATATGGGACTACTCACTCATGACAAGTGAATCAATAAAGTCTTTTTCAGGTGTCACTATAAATTAGACAATTTTGTCCTTCAGAGGGCATATTGTACATGGCTCTATTAGCTTGTTTCATTTCTTTTCCTAACACCTATCTCTGCATATTATACTACAGGCAGCCAACAGAAAGCATGTATCTATCTTCTAAACATAAGGCTATAAAAATGATGACAGTTTAGAAGCTTATATACTTTATACATTTTAGAAGAATATATATACATTTCTTTATACAGTTTAGAAGCATATATACATTTCTTTGCAAATATATATATATATATATATATATATATATATATATATATTTGCAAAGAAATCTTTTATTTGGTTGATGTTAATGCACAAACACTCACTTTATGTACATAATGCAGTCAGAAATAAATTAAATGATAGATGGCTTGTCCCTTCGCCTTTGCATGTTGTAGCATGACTGTACAAACAACCTAAATCACTAGCAGATATGTGCAATGGAAGTAATATAGAGAGGCAGTTAATTACTATCAGGGACAAAAATGCAATTGCATTACTTATTTTGAGATTACAAACACAGCAAACTGTGAAACAGTCATTACTAATATAAAAGCAATTCTAGGTTCATCTCTGGGACTATCCAATATAGCTACATGTACAATAATTGATACCCCCTTCATAAGTTGTTGGGTAAGTGGCAAATATTTATATAGAGTATATGATGGATGTTGACATGGACTCCATACTATAATTAGCATCATTATTCACTTTTAAGTGAAACTATCTTCCCTTTTGAAAAAAGCTGGGGGAAGAGAATGGTGAGGGGATTGGCAAAGAAGAAAGTGTCCTAAAACTAAAGGAAAGTCCACATTGTCACACTTCAGAGCCACGGATCCCAGAGCATCCAGCTGAACTGTCTCTACCAACTGTTACCTATGTTACTACTTATTGTTATTACTGTACCTCATTCAGTAGCTAAACTCCGATACATCACTATCCTGTTTGAAACAGCCAAAAGGCACAGAGCTGCGGTGAATACCGCTCCTGTTATTTTGTATAGTTGATTTTCTAGTCCTAATCCTTCTCATCTACCAGGAGAATTGCTGCTCTTAGTCTACCACTACTGCAAGCCAATTATGACCCTAATCAGCAGAACTCCTGTAATGAATGCATTAGGGATCTTAGCACAAGTGCCTCCATCTTGTAGACATTCCCTATTATATAAATGTTGGAACAAGCTTTGGGTAACCTTGTAGAAAGACAGGCTTGCAAGGGCAGATTCCTTGTTTTTACTTTTGTAAACAAGACACCCTGTACATCTGACTATAGTCATGCAAAGGCAATTGAAACCCATTACCATAAGGAATGTCACTAATTGTTTAGAGTTGTAACCTAACTGATAACATCTGAGGCCATCCGAGTTATACAGTTAAGTATTTGTCATAAATTCTTCACTTAACTCAGGAGAGGGTCTTCATGATCAAGCCCTTTCATTAACATATACCCAATCAGGTAGTAGATAAATGCATGCTATTAATAATTGTATATATGATTGTATACCCGGGGGAAGCAGAGAATAATGAACCTGAGCTGTTGGAAGACCTCAACAAGAGATCAGAGTCCCTGATGTTTGGCTTACACCTATCCTCCCAGGTGCGAGTATGTTTTTTTGCATTTCCTTTGTCCGATTTGAATAGTAGTTATCCTATGTTTAGAAAGTAGTTCTCTTAGGAGACAGGCATACTGTCTCTTTATCCCAGGGCCTCATCCAACAAAATAAGCTTCCTTTATCCCAATTTCGGGATAGAGGACTTCCCTTCAATTCCTACCATGTAATATTCAGGCAGAGAGACCTCCAAGGACTTAACTAGTCAGCAGCTTACCAGTTTCTACAGATTGGACTAGCCACCTGCTTGCTATAATTTTTCAATACCCAGTCACAATTCTTTGTCAGATGTATGATTTGTGACCACAGAAGTTCTCATTCCTTAAGCCTTGCATGCTATTCTTGGAAACCAGCATTTAGTACAGATGTTAGTACCACCGAATTGTGTTATTTACCATTGTCATAACACTGACAAACTACATATGAGAAACAGTAAAGGATAAGAAGAGGATCAGTCTTCTTTTCTCCTTCCCCTTGTATAAAGCAGTGTTTCCTTGTGGATAAAGATGGTTATTGAGGTCATCAGTTCCCCAGGCTTGGGGCATAATTCAGGCATCTGAGGCCACTCAATCTAACTGTGTTCAACTGCAGAAGACATCAATTAAAGGAGACTTTTACTGGTGCAAAACACTTCTGTGGTTATTCTCATTTTCACTGATCACCTTCCAGTTTTTAACACAGCAGCTGCTTATGTATGCAACATGGCCATCAATGCTTCAATGCTGAGACGGTTGACTCATTGCAGTACCTCAGTGTGGGCTACTCAGTCCAACCATCTCATCCTTTAGAGGCAACAAAAATATTGTTTGATGTTCTTCAGCTTCCAAAAAAAAAAAAAAAAATCACCTGGGCAATTTCCAGGGTTTCATATCCACAACGCTAAATAATAACTACAGCTTTATAAACTTTAACCTTCATAGAGACCTTGATTCCTCATTTCCTTCAGACTTGCTTGGTCAATTCACCACAGGCTGCATTTAACTTTCAGGATGTGGAAATCAACCTCCTCATTGATACTGACTCAATGTGTCAGCACACCGACCCAGTAGTGGAACTCATGAGTCACAGGAAGTTGCTTTCACCAATATTTAAATGCAGTGAGCACTTAACTCTTACCAGGTCATTTTGCTTTTTGTTAAAGCACTCTAAAACCAAAACTGTATTACTATGCACAGGAAAATAATAGAGAGAGATAAAATATTAATGCTTCCCTGTTTTGTTTTCCTGTGCATAGGTGAACCCTAAATCATGTGATTTTATTGAAGGGAGTTTGGCTATGCTCCCACAATAGAATAAATAGTATTTTCTTGCGGGGGGGTTGCCACAAAAAGGCCTTCAAACAGAGAAGAATAATATATTAAAGACACATGGGTTTTTACTTATTCTGGTTGTTTATAGTGGAAATTGTATTTCTGTTAACAAGCCAACATTTCAGTCAGCACTCCTCTATTAGTTTGACGACCATTTTTGGATTTTCACTTCTGTGACTTGAGTGCCAGTTGATGTTTATAAGTATTGTGCTCACAACTACTATTGCTGCTAACAGAGGGTAACAGGACCTGGTGCAGTTTGAGACAGTATTTAGCCATTAGAAATTGAAATTCTTGATAGTTAAGCAAATGACACAAAGTTGCATGTGCTGCATAAGAGCGGAGGGAGACGCAGGAATCACGGTTGTATGTGACCTTCTAGCTACCAGACCATTGCAGTTCTGCATCTGGCTTGGTAAAGCAATTCAGCATACTTCACGTATCTAGCTTCTTTATCCATATACCAAAAGTCAGTGGGTGCATCTACATGAGGTGCTTTACTGTGGAGTTGACCAGTTAGCTCTGCAGTAAAGCATCGCCATCTACATGTGCGACCTTATTAGGCTGGAGGAAATGAATCAACTCTGCCATACAATAGTACTGCCTGACACAAGTACTTGTTATTTACTCCTCCGCAATTCTTGTGTAGATAGTGACCAGGGCTGGCTGGGGCACGAGGGTGCTATAGCATGGGGCTGCCTGCTGGATAGCCCTGCACTGGAGAACTGTTGTGTCCCAGCCAGCCCCTCTGCAGCATGTTGAGTTGGGGGGAAGCATCTCTGGGCTGGCAGGCTGATACCCCCCTACACCCTGCCAGCTGGGACTGCACTGCCCCAGCTCAACATGTTGCTGTCCCAGGTACACATGTAAAATGCTGCACCTGGGAACAACAAACTTCAGCACAAATTGTGCCAGAGTTTATTGCATTGCATTAAGATCACATGTAGATATGCCCAGTGTGTCTGAAATTGTACCTCATTCCTAGATATACAAGGAATTTCACTCCCCCAAAAGACACCAACTGAGACAAAACATAATAGCACAGGCTACCGTGAGCACAGTACTCTGTTATCTATTCTATGTATTGATTTCTTATTTAATGCAGAGATCATTTCAAGCTGTTATTACATTCAAATGTCTTCATTGAATTAACTCAAGCTACTAAAGCAGTTGCCTCAGCACTTGTGACAACAGCCACATTCCAGAACAGTGAAACTGCTGATTAGTAGGGGAGATTCATGGTTATGAGAGAGAGAGAGAGAGAGAGAGAGAGAGAAGGCAGCCACATTATCAGCTATAAAATTTAAGTTGTCATAGTTCTACTGAAGTCAATGGAGTTTTGACTATTTTTACACAAATGTGTTCATTGGAACTGGACCTATGTATTGAAATCCACAAAAGAAGCTAATTATTATAAGCCTCACTATTTTCAGTGTAAACTTTTTTTTTTTTTTTTTTTTTTTTTTTTTTTTTACTTACAACAATATTAACATCATCTGTTCTTTATATATACACAGACACACTCATCTCAAGGGCAAAAGAATCATGCCCAAAGAAACAAACATATACAAAACCAAAACCCCCCAATAAAGTAACAGCTGGTATTTCCTTTGCCAGTGGGAAGAAAGAAAGAGGAGAAAAGAGAGATTTTTCCTGAGAATGTTTCTGTTTAATAGTATCCATTGTGAATTGAACATTGAGGGTTTTCAGTATTTTTTTTTTTTTTTTTTTTACTTTAGCTTGTTCTTAGAAACAATGTTGTGTATTTGTGGCTATTTCTACAAATGTGTTTCATAGTGATTTTTTTTCTCCACTGTAGTTAGCAACCTTAAATGTAATCTAATTAAAATCCTTATTTGGAAGACAAGTGATGTTCTCCATGCTAAACACTGTATCAAGGTACTTTCCACTAGCCTCATGCAATGGACATGCCTATATCTGTATTCAGACATTTCTATGAAACTTTCTGGGCAATGGATCTGAAGCCTTAATCAGAAGGATAAATGATGTCAGCTTTGTAAAGAATTTGTAGTATGAGAACAAGAGTATTTCTTATGTTGCATGCTCACACTTGATAGGTCATTTATTATTACAGTAATTGACATAAAGTATCACTTTAAAGTTTCAAACAATAGGCGCACAGACTCTTGTGACCCTCAGGATACATGCAGATGTTACACTTAAATCAGCCTAACTAGATTCATAGATGTTAGGGTAGGAAGGGACCTCAATAGATCATCGAGTCCGACCCCCTGCATAGGCAGGAAAGAGTGTAGGGTCTAGATGACCTCAGCTAGATGGTTATCTAACCTCCTCTTGAAGACCCCCAGGGTAGGGGAGAGCACCACCTCCCTTGGGAGCCCGTTCCAGACCTTGGCCACTCTAACTGTGAAGAAGTTCTTCCTAATGTCTAGTCTAAATCTGCTCTCTGCTAGCTTGTGGCCATTATTTCTTGTAACACCCGGGGGCGCCTTGGTAAATAAATACTCACCAATTCCCTTCTGTGCCCCCGTGATGAACTTATAGGCAGCCACAAGGTCGCCTCTCAACCGTCTCTTGCGGAGGCTGAAAAGGTCCAGTTTCTCTAGTCTCTCCTCATAGGGCTTGGTCTGCAGGCCCTTAACCATACGAGTGGCCCTTCTCTGGACCCTCTCCAGGTTATCTGCATTCCTTTTGAATTGTGGCGCCCAGAATTGCACGCAGTACTCCAACTGCGGTCTGACCAGCGCCCGATAGAGGGGAAGTATCACCTCCTTGGACCTATTCGTCATGCATCTGCTGATGCACGATAAAGTGCCATTGGCTTTTCTGATGGCTTCATCACACTGCCGACTCATGTTCATCTTAGAGTCCACTAGGACTCCAAGATCCCTTTCCACTTCCGTGCCACCCAGCAGGTCATTCCCTAGGCTGTAGGTGTGCTGGACATTTTTCCTCCCTAGGTGCAGCAATTTGCATTTCTCCTTGTTGAACTGCATTCTGTTGTTTTCTGCCCACTTGTCTAACCTGTCCAGGTCCGCTTGCAGCTGTTCCCTGCCCTCCGGCGTGTCCACTTCTCCCCATAGCTTTGTGTCATCTGCAAACTTGGACAGAGTACATTTGACTCCCTCGTCCAAGTCACTGATGAAGACATTAAAGAGTATCGGTCCAAGGACCGAGCCCTGCGGGATCCCACTGACCACACCCTTCCAGGTCGAAGCCGACCCATCCACCACAACTCTCTGGGTGCGACCCTCCCAATTCGCCACCCACCGGACTGTGTAGTCATCCAAGTCACAGCCTCTTAACTTGTTCACCAGTATGGGGTGGGATACCGTATCGAAGGCCTTCCTGAAGTCTAAGTATACGACATCCACCCCTCCTTCTGTGTCCAGGCGTTTCGTAACCTGGTCATAAAAAAAGACTAGATTGGTCAGGCACGATCTGCCTGCCACGAACCTGTGCTGGTTTCCCCTCAGCATAATTTGTCCTGCCGGGCTCTCGCATATGTGAGTCGTGATAATTTTTTCAAAGACTTTGCCAAGGATGGAGGTAAGACTGACTGGCCTATAGTTGCCCGGATCCTCCTTCCTCCCCTTCTTGAAAATGGGGACCACATTGGCCCTTTTCCAGTCCTCCAGGACTTGGCTCGTGCGTCACAAGCGTTCAAATATTCCCACCAGTGGCTTTGCAATGATGTTGGCCAGTGCCTTCAGCACCCTCAGATGGAGCTCATCCGGGCCTGCAGACTTAAAGGCATCCAGTTCTTCCAAGTGACTCTGCACCATCTCAGGGTCTACGCATGGAAGTCTGGCGCCTTGCTGCTGCCTCTCTACAACCCCAGTGAGAGACTTGTCGTGCCCCTCACTTAGGAACACTGAGGCAAAGAACTCGTTGAGGAGTTCAGCCTTGTCCCCCCTGTCCATCACCAATTGTTTCTGCCCATTTAGCAGGAGTCCTATTCGTCCCTGGGCCTTCCTTTTACTCCCTATATATCTAAAAAACAATTTCTTGTTGTCCTTTACTTGGGATGCCATCCTCAGCTCCATGGTAGCTTTGGCCCTTCTAACTGCCTCCCTACAAGCACGAGCAGAGGAGGTATATTCATCTTTGGTGATCTCTCCTTGTTTCCACTTTTTGTGTGCTCCCCTTTTGGCCCTTAGGCTGCCCGGGATTTCTGTGGTCAGCCAGGGAAGCCTCCTGGCCCCTTTCCCTCTTTTACCCCGCATGGGGATTGTCTCGCTTTGTGCCCGAAGAATCGTTTCCTTAAGGCACAGCCACCCTTCTTCGGCTCCCATCCCTTCAAAACTCCTACTCTGCAGTGCATCCTTGACTAATCGCCTGAGTTCATTTAAATCAGCTTTCCTAAAGTGTAGTACTTTCACCCTACTAGTTACCTTACCCACTCGCCGTCTTGTGGTGAATTCTATTATTAGGTGACCACTGTCCCCCAGATGGCTACCAAACTGTAGGTCCATCTAAAGGATGGATGAAACTAGGTTAAGGTCCATCTAAATGCTTATCCATATAGACATTCAGGGAGGTCTGATGTAACTTAGTTTACCTGGGAAGGTGAACTCATTTAGCCTGGAAATGGGTTAGCCTGATCTAATGAATGGCTGTACATATTCAGAGCACAACCCCAGGGCTGGGAAAGCCCAGTTGTTCACCACAGCCCCAGGGCTGTGCTCTTCCTATCCTGCCCCCCAGCCATGACTGAGCTATTTTTAGCTATCAACCCTCCCACCCTTGGATTTAACCCCCACAGATCCGCCAACCTTGCCCCAGCAAACCCACCAGCCAGAGCAGAATAAGATTTATTGAGGCCTTGAGCAAAGACAAAATTGGGGGCCTCCTTTAGAGGAGCACCAATATATTGGTCACATATCAGATCAGCACTGATAAAAGGAAAATTAACATTATTGGCTATCAGCTTTTTTTGGCCAGTGTAGCCAGTTAATGTCACTGATAAATGTCATGTGGACACAGCCAGGAATGCAGCTGGGCATCATGGAGAGCAGTGTCCTGCCAGTAAATCTCTGGGGTAGGGGGGGGAAGGGGTGTGGGGGAGGTAAAGGGAGGGGCACATGGAGGCCCCCACAAGGAGGGAGGAAGTGGAACAGGGGCAGGCAGTGTCTAGCCAGGGCAGCAAATAGGACTCCAGAGCCAGGAGTGGGATAGAGCAGCAGGCAGATCCAGGGTGTGTGTGTGTGTGTGTGTGTGTGTGTGTGTGTTGGGGCGGGGGGGTGTCTCTCCACTGCTGTTTGCATTCCTGGAGGAGGCATGGGGGGCATGTGCCCCCTTGATTTGTGTGGGGTAAGGGTGGGTTGCCCACCTTGGGCTCAAGGCCAGGGGTGGCACCAGCCTTTTCCCAGAAGAGGGGTGGGGTTTGGGGTGGGTTCAGCAGCATGAGGCAGGTGGCAGCACTGCTGGGAGGGGTGGAGGGACTATGGGGAGTTTGGGGGTGGCTATAGCTCCCCCCCCCAACTCCCTCCAGTGCTGCATCTGCTTGGGGCACTCTATCGTACTGTGTTTCCCTTGGGAGCCCCACACAGAACAACTCAAACAGGGCCAGAGCTAGGGAGGCCTAGATCCACCCAAAAATTCCCTGTAGTCCCCCACCCAGTGCTGCCACTACTGCCTACTCCACACAGCTGAGCCCACCCTAAGCCCAGCCCCCACACTGGGAAGAGGCTAGTTGAGCCCCTGGCCCTAAGCCTGCAATGAGCAGCCTGCCCTCACTCCATGCAGAAATCAAGAAGGGCACATGCACCCCATGTCTCTCCCAGGGATGCTTGCAGTGGCAGGGAGGTACCTGCCCTCCACACCCACTCACACCCCCTGGATGAGCTATCAGCCACCCTATCCCACTCCTGGCTTCGCAGTCCTATTCACTACCCTGGCAGGGCAGTGCCTGCCCCTGCCGCACTCCCTGCCTCAAGATGGGAGCCTTGATCTGCCCCCTCATGCCCCTTCTCTCCCCCATAGGCTTACCTGTAGGGCACTGGCTGCCCGGCTGTGCTCCTGGCCACATGCACAGCAACACCTTTAATTTTGCAAGTGCCCCCATGTGCCCCCCCACTGTTGATTGGTGGAGGGGCCCTGCTTACAGCTTGCTCTTCAGCACAGAAGCAAAAGCCGCAGTTTTAAACCTGGCAATGTTTTTGTCTCCCACTGCTGATTGGCTGTGGGGCCCTGGTGGCCCTACTGCTTGCTGCCTACTGGTGGGGAGACAAAAACAGTGTCAGGTTTAAAACTGCGGCTTTCGCTTCTCTGCTGATGAGGAACAAGGAGAAAGCAGGGACTCTGGTTGGCAGGGGCCCCTTGGCCCGGGCCCTGGTGGCCCATGCATT
This sequence comes from Alligator mississippiensis, assembly GCF_030867095.1. Taxonomy (NCBI): domain Eukaryota; kingdom Metazoa; phylum Chordata; order Crocodylia; family Alligatoridae; genus Alligator; species Alligator mississippiensis. The sequence goes on from NC_081825.1 coordinate 64,580,604, forward strand.
AATCTGGCTATGTCACCAGCCCCCAGCCCCCAGATCCTGCCAACCCCCACTGGAATTGCTAACCTCCCTGTGACCTCATCCACCCCTCTCTGCATGCCAGTTTACTTAGATCAGGTTTTCATCATGGCTTACAGCACCAGTGAACATTTGTACAAGCACGAGCTTATTTAAAAAAAAAAAAAAATCACACGACTAAGCCACATGACTGCAGATCAGGTTCCGTGAATGTGTGCATGTACCCTCAGGTATAACTAGCCTTTGGATTACCTTATCCACCTATAGGGATTTGAAGAAATTCATGCCAATTTTCTGTGTGATGTAAAGAAGAGTTAGGACTCAACAAATAATGGAGGAAGAAGTCTCTGTACAGATTTTGCAGAGTCCAGCAGCTCTCTGTAGGGCAAGTATGTCATCCAAAATGCACCCCACTATGATAGAAAATGAATAGGGTAATAAGCAGGGGAGAAAACAGCAATTTTTCATTAGAGGTCAAAGTGTCTTCCTTATTCTCTGCCGAGGACAACTTATGGCAATACATTGAAAATATATTCAGAAAGATTAGGTAAGTAATTAAGTATTTTAAGTGCTGGAGGTAATTGGGAACTCTGAAATTCAATGAGGGTTGGTCCCTGCCTGCCCTGTGTGCTTTGAAAATCCCAATAACCATATAATACAACTATAACAATTATTCAATGCCTATAGAAAAATCTTATATTCTCCCTTAATAACAATTTTGTTGTTGTCTTAGTTTTTACATGCCACTGAATGAACATGTTACTACGGGATACATTTATTCATCACTTGACCCATCTACATTCCCTGCATGGTTGGGCTCAAAGAACATTAATCCCTTGCAAACAATGGAAATCCCAAAATAAGTTCATTAATCCCTCTGCTTATAGTCTACAACTGCTATATGTCTGAGCTTGCTCTTACATAATACTGAATTTAATCATTCAACAAATTATCCTGCACAGGTCCAGAATGTGTAATCAATCTTAAGTTATTTTTAAAGGGCTGGGACATGTTTCTTATCCCCCATTTTCAACTGATAGTGTTCAACTTCATTTTTTTCATCAGAAGATAAAGCTTTTGTAATGCTAAACATATGAGGTAATCATGTAATTCAGGCCCCAAAATATCAAGTATAAACATGGTGCATACAGACCTGAAAAAAATCGCCTGGTGTGAACCACAAGTCTGCAATGAACTAAAATACAATTAAGTTCAGTTCCACATACAACCTCATTTTAGTTGGTAAGGGTGTTTAATTTGACCTCAAATACTGCATAAGTAATGATTAATTAAAAAATAGCATCCAGAAAATGTATATATAAAACCCTGAGATGAGGTCCACTGCAGCTCTGGAACTTGTAGTAACCCAGTTGTGAAAATGTTCAGCTGGCTACATAAGCATGTTTTCAGTTGGAAGGCTATAATATGAGAATAATTGCCCTGCTCCATACAGTGAATAAGAGGAGCATGCTTACAGACATGCTTAAGTATTACGCTGGATCAAGGATTTGATGAATAATTCTTCCATGGTGTTCAGTGCATTTGCTGAGAGAAAATACAATATAAATGGAAACCATTTAGAAATGGTGGGGAGGAAATAACCATCTCTCTCTCTCATTCTTTTTCCCCTGACTTGCAGGAATACAAAAAAAGAAAAGTACATGTAGAGGACGGATAGATAATCAAACTGCATCAGACATTGCACATACATTTCAGAGACACAAAAAATAAATATGCACTTTGACATCAGCATCTTTGAAAATTTGGCAAATCTATTTTAGTTTGAGCAACAGAAATTGATTTTTTTTTAAGAGTTTAAAAGCTAGGAAAGTAAATACAGTAAATAAAGGTAACTGGAGTAGAAGTATTTCACACTGAGGATAATAAACATACAGAATAAAGTGTCAGAAATGAAAGTCAGGATTTTGCTAGAAGACAGATGAATTTTATACACCTAAGCAGTTAAGCTTTGAAGGGAATATATCAAAACATTGGAAAGGGTGGATACAACAATTCAAGCAATATATGAACACAACAGTGAAAGGCTTCAAATGAGGGAAAAAATGTAATGCTCAGTATTACTGCACTGTGCAGGGGAAACAGGCCCAGGAGATTTACAACACATTCACATTTGAAAATGAGCAAGTAAACCAAATCAATGTTTTGATCAAAATGTTTGAAGATTGACTTCATAAAAAAAAATAACATGCTTGCACTCCGTCTGTTCAACAAAAGGCAGAGGAAACATTTTATCAATTTGTAACAGACCTCCAACTACCCTCCAAAATCTGTGAATACAAACATATTGTAGATGTTATAATTCATGAAAGAATTTTGGAAGGGTTTATAAATATCTCAAGCAAGGAAGGTAAAAAAAAAAGAAAAAAAAAGACCGAAGTGGATGAATAAGTACCTGAAAAAGAACATCAGAAATAAGCAGAGAGCCTATAGCAAATGGCAAAAAGGAATGATCAGCAAAGATAGCTAGGTCTTAGAGGTCAAGAAGTGAAGGCATAACGTGAGATTTGCCAAAACTCAAGCTGAGTTAGACCTTGCAAAGGATATTGAAAAAAAATAGCAAAAGCTTCTTTAATGATATAAATAAAAAGAGAGTAGGGAAAGGAGACTTTAAGTCAAACAGTAAAGATAGGGATGAGATTAAGGATGATTTGGGTATGAATCAAGGAATTCAATGGTTTTGTCTCATTTTCAATAAGGAATGTGCTGCTGAGCCTGGAAGAAAAATCAGGTTAGATAATAGTAAAGAAGTTATGGAAATATAAATAGCCAAAACAAAAATCAAAGAGCTTAATGCACTCAGGTTTTAGGATGAGATAATTTCCATACAAAATTCTGAAAGAACCAGTAAAGGAAACCACAGGTTCATGCGAAATATTTTTAACAAATTTCTCAAATCACAAGTGATACCATATGGCTGAACAGCAAAAGTAGTATATGTATTTAAAAAGGCATTGTTATAGACAGCTCAGGACTTTAAATCTGACTTGAATAATTTGCAAGGTTTAATGGCAGATTTTGAAGACAAGAATAATTAAAGTAAATGGAAAATAGGATAAAATACAGCATATGCATGCCAAAGATAAATGATAGTAGGCTAACCTGATCTTCCTCTTTGACAAGAAAACTGACTTTAAGCAGAGGAAATGCAGTAGATCTAATCAATATATTCTTCAGTAAAGCACTTGATATGATGTCATATGGGAAGTTATTAATTAAGCTGTGAAGATGGGGTTGAGTTGTATGGTGGGTAAGGAGGAAAGCAAAAGGGGAAATTGGCAATGGATTGTGCTGACAGGAGACATATCAGTCTGGAGGGAAGCTGTTACTAGAGTTCCCCTCTCTAGTAATCTTACTTAATATTTTAATAGTGATCGTGGCACAAAAGTTAGGAGAATGCTAATGAAATTTGTTGATGGTACAAAAATTAGGAGGCATCATCAATATAAAGAAGTATTGGAACATCTGGAAGATACTTGATGACCTTGAGTATTGAAGTAGTAGAAATGGAATTAAATTCAATAATTCAATAGTACAAAGTGTAAAATATTTTCAAAGACAAATAAGAATTTCTGTGATAAGAATATAAGGACTGTCATTTACTGGTCCATCTTGCCTAGTACCCTGTTTCACACAGTGGCAGACTGAATGCTGAAATGGGGAGTGAGCTGTTCCACCCTCACTTGCAGACCCCAGCATTTAAGGTCTAGGAAGTTCTGATTCAGAGGCTGTATCATAGTAAATTAGGGTTGGAAGGGGCCTCAGGGGTCATCTAGTCCAACTTACAGGTCAAAGTAGTGACATCCCCAACTATATCATCCCAGCCAAGGCTTCGTCTAGCCGGATCTTACAAACCTCCAAGGATGGAGTGATGCAGATTCCACAACCTTTCTGGGTAATTTGTTCCAGTGTTCTACTACGCCACATGTGAGAAAGTTTTTCCTAATATCTAACCTCAACTTCCCTTGCTTCAACTTGAGACCATTGCTCCTTGTTCTGTAATCTGCCATCACTGGGCATGTCTACATGTGCGTTTACTGTACAATAACTTACTGTGCAGTAAGCAGCCTTTACACTGATGTCTATACATGCAGGGTGTTACAGCACAGTAACCCTGTGTGTGGACTGCCTTGGGACTAAAACTAGTCTCAAGTCAGTCCACACAGGGTTACTGTGCAGTAGCAAATTTACACCCAAGTTGGCATAAATCCCAGTTACAGTGTAGTATGGGCATACACATGTAGATGCACACCTGAAGTGTGCAGTAATTTTCAGTTACTGTGCAGTAAACTAAGTTACTGCATGTGTAGATGCTCCCACTGAGAACAATATCGCTCCATCCTCTTTAGAACTACCCTTCAAGTAGTTGCAGGTTGCTATTAAATTCCCGCCCCCCCCCACACTCATTCTTCTCTTCTCCAGACTAATTAAGCCCAGTTTCCTCAGCCTCTCTTCATAAATCATGTCCCCTAGCCCCCTAACCATTTTTATTGTCCTCTGCTGGACTCTCTCCAATTTGTCTATACCCTTTCTGTAGTGAGGAGACCAAAACCCTTTGCCCAATCCCTTTTTGAATCTGGATAAAAATAAGCTGGGAACTAAGCAATTGGAAAAGCCTGGGATGTACTAGTTTATCATAGGATGACTATAAATCATTATAAAAGTGTGCTGAAGCAGTAAAAATGGCAAATTCAATCCTTGGTTGTATTAGGAGTAGTATTTTCAGTAAAGCTAAGGAAGTATTAATATCTGCAGAGAAGGCATTGGCAAGCCCTCATTTGGGATAGTGTGCACAATTCTGGTCACCTATGTTCAAGAAAGATGAACTCAAACTGGAATAGATGCAGAAATTCTCAGGGAAATGGGAGGCTATTATATAAAAGGGGCAGTAAGAGCTTGGCTTGTTTAGCGTACTTAAGTTTTCTATAAATTTATTAGTTGGGCAACACCAGAGATAAAATAAGTATTTAAGCTAAAAAAGAATGTGTCATTAGAACAAATTGGTAGAAAACTGAGCAGAACTAGGAAATTAAGACTGAAAATAATGAAATTGTTTCTATGTATCAAAGCAGTGGAGTTCTGTATCAACCTTCCAATAAGGAGATTAAGGCAATAAAATGTATTCTTGTTAAGAAGGTCAGTTCATGTTATATCCTGGCATCAGTTGCAGGGGATTGTACTCAAGGTACAAGAGGTCTCTTTTAGTCCCATGTTCCTATGTAATAAGACAGTTACTGTTTTTGCCTCTGAGTAAAAATTTGTCACTGAAGCTTAAACTGGACTACAGAAGAAGCTATCCTTAATCAGGTTTGATTTAACAAGTTCTGTTTAAATAAAATCATTTTTATGAACCCAATAAACCAAGATAATATGAATGAGTCCATATATCTCCCCTGAAAAGAGGGTGAGAAAATATACCAAATAAGACAGATGTGCTTAAAATGCTACTAGAAAGCATTAAGGTGCTATGGGGAGGAAAGCGATTTGACAATGTAGAAAAGAACAGAAAGAAAAGAAAAGTAAGTAATAGTCCTTACTATAGGAATAAAAAATATATTTTGTATTTTTTATACTGGACTTCATGTGTTCAAACTATTGTGTAAAAATTAGCTCTCACAACACCACTCATAATGCTACATATATACATACATACATACATATATATACACACACATACATATATATATATATATACCCACACACACACACACAACAGCAGGTAGGATCACATACCTTGAAGTGTCAGCATAGACTCAGATCCATATCACATAAAAAAATGTCCAGCTCTCAGTCTCTAGGCAATGAAGAATAGTCGTCTAAAGCTAAATACTAGGGCTATGCAAAGCTTTGGTAGCTGATTCAATTCAGAGAAGATTTGGCCCGATTAGGGGACTGAATCTGAATCAAATTGGGAGGCCAATTAAAAGCTCCAAATTGATTCGGAAAAGATTTGGCTGCTTCGGAGATTCAGCCATAGATGAAACAGGCAGCTGACATAGCTGCCTGTAGCTGGTAAGCTTGTTGGGGCAGCTCTGCATGTCAGCCAGAGCCAGGCACCACTCAGCCCCAGCTCTCAGACAGCATGCGGCACCCTGCCAAGCCACACTGCACCCTTGCCATGGGGCAGCTGCCAGGTTGCCAGGTGGGATTGCCCCCCCACTGCCCCGCATTGCATGGGGGGCACTTTGCCATGAGCCCTCAATCTCCACTGCCAGAGCCCGTGAGTGTGGGGCTTTTTTTTAGGGGGGGGGCTGGGCAGGGGAGTGGGAGAGATAGAGGAGTGGGAGAGGTGGGGGGGAGGCGCTCTGCCACATGGCCCCAGAGCCCCTGCTACAGCTAGTGAGTGTGGGGCTTTTTTTTTTTAAAGTGCTGGAAGGCTGGGCTGGGCTGGTTGGGGGATGAGGCCAGGCAGGGCAGCCATGGGGGCTTCTCCCATGGCTCCCTCTGCCTGGAGAAAGGCAGGCACACCTGGAGGAGCTTCAGGGGAACTTGCAGCCACCCGGCTATGCCTGCCTCTCCCCAGCCGATCTGAATCACCGAATTTCTCCGAATCAGTACCAAATCTTCTGAAGCTCAATCGATTAAGGGCAGTGATCCAAACCTTCTAATTGAATCACCATACCTGGAATTGACACTTCCCTATTTGCACAGCCCTACTAAATACAGGCATAGTTAAGGCAAAGCTAGTAGAAATAGGTGCGCTAAAGAACTTGCCCCCTTCCCTAGCATTTGCCCATAATGATAGCATACCCTCCAAATGATCCACTGGTTTGCTACATGAGGTCAGTTGGAATCTGTAACAAGGGGCCATCCCAGGGCTGGTTAGAAGTGGACCCGCCCACCTGTTTCTGAGCTAACCACCTGCCTCTTTCCTGCCACACCTTGATGGAAAGTGATTAAGATATTACCCAGGTGGGACACTACCCATTTCCTGCCCTGATGGCAGGGGGAATTATCTATGGCTCTGAAACCTCTCCTACACTGCAGCCCATGCCTCACAGATGGCATCCGCATGATGTTCTTAGCCCACACCATGACTCATGTTCCAGGGTCTCACAGGGACTCTTCCTCCCTCCCTAAAGTAGCGGGTCATGCTCAACTTTTAGGTCTTTCTTTTGACCCCCACTTGGCCTCCTTGTGGTGGAGGACTTACTGGGGTCAGGACTCACCTCTAGCTTCCTGGATGAGCCCCTCTATTCAGACTCAGGCCCAAGTAAGCCTCAGGCATCCATGAAATACCTTGGCCTCTTCCCCAGACATGGGGTTTCTACTATGCCCACTCTAAGGTCCCTACACCATGCCCCACCCTAGGGTCTTCTTATTGTCCTCAGACTCAACTAATCATGGGGCTGGCCCTTGTGCTGCCTTTTAGGCTTACTCCTAGTTCAGCCCTACTCTGCACGGGGCCACCTACATCCCTGTCCTCTCAGGGCCTTCACACCTTCTCTCTCTCTCTCAGGCTACACAACAGCCCCCACTCTCCAAGGCCATACAACTACTTCCTCCCCTGCAGGCTCAGGTGGCTGCAGCTGTGGCTGGCCCCATTCCTCTACCGGGATCTTCCACCGCCTAGGGTTCAGGTAGCCATAGCCATGCCTGGCCCTCATACCCACCAAATTGTGGGGCTACAGATTAAGGTACCCCAACCCACTTTTCACCAAGGTGGTAACTGGCTTGGCATTTCCTGGGGACTCCTACACCACCAGGAGCCCCACCAGGCCACCCATCCACAGCAAGGTGCAGTTTTAGGTTGTGCCCAGGACCAAGAGCCTCCTAGCCATCCCTATAAGCTCTTTCCCCTACCTCCTTGTGTTCCTGTTGCAGCTCAGCCAGCTAAGCAGCTTCTGCTTGGGCTGGCAGCAGAAAACTGCAGCCTTTATATACCTTGTTCTCCAAAATGGCTGCTACCATCAGGCACCTGCTAGATCCCTGACCCATCCCTTAAAGTGGCAGGCACCCAAAGGTGCACTGCCACAGAATCCTTAGTGGTACTAAATTTCTAAATAGTCACTGCAGTTATATACCAAATAATTTTGTATTTATGCATGTCCAAAGCATTGTATACCATCTTATCAGACACAGTACAAGTTATATTGATTGGTATATTCATGGTCTCTCAGTTTGATTATTACAACTCATATTTAGGAATTAAGCCCTGAAAAAGCTCCTAATTGTACAAAATGTAGCCATTTGTTTGTTTAGCATCACAAGTTGCTATGATCATAATAGTCTGATGCTCTGCAGTAGTTCCATATTGAGCAGTTAAATTTAATATTCCAGTCCATTTAATAGGATTGACACTAGTTATTGCTTTTCCTTTCAGGATCAGGAGTTCCCACATCTGCCTTCCACTAGAACAATATAACTGTCAAACAACTGAGGGAGGTTCATGTGTAGACAATGGAACTTACTCCCTCAAGAGATAAGAACAAACACAGAAATCACCACTCCCAGAACTAGATGTGGGAGTTACTGTTAATTACTTGGGAGCTGGCAGTTACTGCACTGAAGAGGGTACAAAAACATGATTAGATAGATGAGTTAGGAGCCCGAAATGGAATTTCTCCAGTTTACAGTTTAGGCATATTAGCCAGGCAGTTAGGAAGAGGCGTGCATTTCTGCTGCCAGCAATACATTTTTTTCCTTTGGAAAAATAGAAGAGTTTAGTCCCCAAGGAAATTCATGAAGGGTAAATTCATTGAGAAAGTGAATGGACTTGGGACAAAATCCAGTACTGAGATATGTACTATGCGATACGTAGAAGCTGAATTTAAAAGTAGGTATTACAAAGATTAATGTGATAATGGGCAATATAAGGCATATAAAGCGATAAGAAAAAAGTGTTACCATAGGGACCATTTTGTGAAAGTATATGGTAGCAAATAAATAAATGAGAGTGAAGCAGCTAGTAGCAGGGAGAATGAAAATGAGGAAATGTCTGTTCAGACTGGGAAGCAATGCAATTTTCATGATTCCTGGCATATAAATCTGGATATCCATACAAAATATAGCCAAGTTCAAAACAGCCACAGAAGTACAATATATCTATAGAAGAATGGTTTAAAGCAATTCCTATCAATTCACAGGTCAGCATGGGAACAAACAATTAGTGGACTTCTTCTATCTAAGTGTCCTCACCGTACTCTTGGAACTCAGCTCCAGCTAGCCCAGGTACCACCCCTACTTAGCAAACCAGGAAGGGCAAGTTAATTCATATTCAGTAAAAAGCCTTTTACTATATAGGCATGGCCATAGTGGAAGAATCTAATCATGAGTTTTAATGTGCAATAGCCTATTTTATTGCACATTAAAGTGCAGCGTAAAAAAAATGCTATTACACTAATGCACCATAAAATAGCCTACTGTGCATTGTCACCTAAAAAGCATGCACTTGCGTTACACATTAGGGCAGCCTAATGCACATTAATTTAGTACCTCACATTGGAGGTACTAAATTTAATACACATTAGGAAAAGTGCATTAATGCACATGTAGATGCACCTAGAGTTCTATGTATACAGAGTACTAAGGCTTAAGATGCAGAACTAGATTCCAATTTCTGTTATACCAGAATAGCTGGAATAAAATCTGCACATGAATCTAGAATAAGGTAAATGCCCAGAGATATTGTGAAAATTATTCATGCATTTGCCCATTGAAATAAATGGGGTTAAGTTGGTGATGCTGACTGGAAAATAACTGAATCAGGGAGATTAACATAGTAATTAAGATGAATAGGGAAATTGAGTCAAATCTCCTGAACTATTTTTTAAAATAGAATTGGAATAACACCAACACAAGAATTTATATAACAGAAGATGCAGGCCAGTACATCCAATGAAGAATAGGTTCAAGTTACAACTCGTCCATGCCCAAAGTATGGTAGCCACTGCATAAAGACGGCTTACCTCATGTCTTACCAGCACTGCAAGGAAAAGATAGAGACTGGACTGGGCAAGTGTGGAAGTTTTGAGAGATGATGGTAAAGTAGAGAAAATAAAGGCTCTTCCTTAATTAGCCCCATGGAGATTCCTCATAAAAAAAACAATATTTAACTACATGTATTTGAAAATTGCCTCACATATGAAATGGCTTCCATTTACTTAAAGATTTTACATCCATCAGTAATATCCATATAGCGACATTGATATTAGCAATCATCCGCATCAAAAACACATGACTTTTTAGAGATCACTGTCAAACAATCAAATGCTGTGCCACAAACCTTTCTCCATTATACAAACAGAAAATGAAGCATACCTTTCAAAGAATTAATATAAGGAAATTTCAGTGTCTGTGTCTAATCTACCTCAGCATTTTTCTGTTAGTCTTAGAAATTGTACCAAACTAGATTAATTTTAAATACTAAGATTGATTCATTCTTTAGATTCCACATCCTAATTCCACAAGTGTCCTATCTTAATATGAGAACAGATAATATGTATGACTGGTCTACCACCAATGGGTGGTCATTATTGTTGTTGTTGTTGTTTTTTTTATCTAAAATAGGATCCCCAATTATACTCAGATAAGAACAGTTTTTCTACCATGATTTCATTAAAGGTGATATGACAGAGAAGTTGCTTGGTGTTATGGACCCTGGAGTTGACAATGAGGCACATTAATAGAAACAGTGAATGTCTCCACCCAGCTCCTGATTGTGATTTGCAAGGAACTTAATCTGCATGTTCCTGTCCAAGCAGACCAGGCTGCAAAACAGTTTGGTGTGAGAGATGCCTGCAGGAAGAATCTCTCAGGAAACAGGGCTGGGAGCATCCCAAAGCTCAAATCTGTGACATTACAAACAGGATGTCAAGGCTCAACCAGTGCTCTAACTGCTACTCAGCCATGTGGGCACTAATGATGCTACCAGGTGTGATCCTGACTGTCAGTGGGGACTAAAGGCTCTGGGAGTCGCAATGAAAATGCTGGATCTAGCAGCATTCTCTTTTATCCTTCTAGTCAAGATATTGGCCCAGACAGGAACAGATGCATGTTAGTAAAAATGCAGGACTGTGCAGATGGTGTTGCTGCGAGGGCTGTGGCTTCCCAGAATGATGTTTCAAACAGGAGGACATTTGAACAGAAATGAAGTATTCATTTGAACAGAATCACTGTTCTGTCAGCACCCCTTTTACTCAACCAATGCAGTGAGCCCACTGAGTCTCAGCTCTGCCCTGGTGTGAGTGCTAACCCCAACTCCTACCCTGATATGGCATGACATGAGCATTCTTGGGTCTCAGCTCTACTCCCTGGGCCAATATCTTAACCCTTGACCCTGGCCCAATCCCAATTCATTGAAACATGTGCAATATTTTGGCCTTTTAATATATATATATATATATATATATATTCACTCCTTTCTCTGTAGCTCTTCCCCCTGCCAGTTCACTTCAAACAGTTTTCTTTTTTTAAAGACTTTTCTCCTCCTGCCCACGAGTCCAGCTGGCTCCTGTTGGCTGTGGAGTGAAGGAAGCCACAAGGCCTCCAAGCTACATGCCATCTTCCCTCCTTTCCCACTGCAGAGCAAGGAGAGAGTCCTAGCTCCTGTCCATGCCACTGCTTGCCAGGCCCTTTTGGCTAAGTACAGACATTTGGGGAGGCTAAATTGGGTTCAAAATTTCTGCTCAGTTTAAACTTAGCTTGTCCCAGTGCTTACACTTACAGATCCTGTCTCAGTGACTGGCAATCAGTCTAAACCTGTAACTGTACAGAAGTTCCATGCACAGAAGCCTGTCTAAAAATGGCAGAACCCAGTTTAAGATAAAATTGGATCTATGTAGTAGCAAATTTATCAGATTTAGGTCAAAGTGGTGCATGGAACTTCTGAACACATTCCCTGTGCAGAACCAGGGCTGGGAAAACCCAGCCACTAGCCCTAGCCCCAGTGCTGCTCTTTTCACCCCTCTACCCTGCACTGGGCTATTATTTGCCACCTCCCACCCCTTGCTCCCCACCTCCCCTGACCAAGCAGCCGTCTCAACCCCTATCCCACAAGCCACTCCAAATGCAGCCACTTTTACCAGCACTTGACACTGTTGGATCTAAGCAAAAGAAGTCCCAGTGGGGGGAAGGGTGGAAAGGATAGGGTTGTAGGTTTCCTGGTGGGGAGATCCCACCCCACCCCTGGGTCACGTCAGGACCTCCAAAACTTGTGGTTCATGCCTACTCCCCACCCCTTGTGAGTTGTGCCTGTCCCACCCACCCCAACCACAGGTCATGCCAGCCCCGCCCATCCCACCCACAGGTTGTGCCTGTCCCCCCCCACACGGGGCATGCCTGCCCCCCACTCCTTATGGGTCATGCCTCCACCCATCTCCAGGCAGTCCCTTGATCCCCTCCTGCTTGCTGGTCCCCCAACCTACATGCTAGCTCCCCATCCTGACTTACTGATATTGGGCAGCCATTCTGATCCAATTTAACCTCCCCCTAATGCACCCAAATGCCCCTAATGGCAAGTCAGTCACAGTTGTGAAGGTCTGAGACAGCATTACACCTTCACCTGTGACCTCTCTGAAACTGTCTGATGGCATAATATTCCACAGATTTAAAATATGTTAAAGTTATCCTGTAACAGCACCCCTAGATTATAAGGAAAAATCCCACTGGAAGCAACTGTAAGGGACAGTTGGCAGCTTCTTAAAGAAACGATATTCCCAGTATGCACTCAAACTAACATAATGAGAACAGAACAGACAGGACATGTAGTAAAAGATCAGCTTCACTAAATCATTGACCTGAAACACAAGGAGGAATTTTACAAAAATTGGAAAACAAGTCAAAATACAGAAGGGATATAAAGGTACAGCAAGAGCGTGTATTCACAGAATCAGAAAGATCAAAGCACAAATTGCTAGATTAAACTACCAAGGGACAGGAACGCTAACAACAAAAGATTCTATCAGTACATTAGTAATAATGTCCAAGGAAAGTGTTAGTCTACTATTCATTAGGGAAGGAACATTAAAAATATAATGACAATGCTGAGAAGAACAAATTTTCAATTTCTTTCTTTTCTTTTGCTTTAGTTTATATTTAAAAGGTTTAACTTTTATTTGATGGGTAACAATTAGCATCAGTGATAAGGGAGAAAGAACTTAGCCTGGAATAGCTGAGGTTTTAAAAGACTGGAAATACAACATCTATATTTTAGAAAAAGGAGAGAAGGAAATTTCAGAGTAGTACAGACCAGTCTTAGAAGATAACAAGATAATCAAGGTAATAAGTAACAGCCAGCATGGATTTCTGAAGAAACAATTTCTTCCTATGAGGGCAGAGTTATAACTGGGAATTTTGGCCCTTTGGCAGAGTGGGAGGGGAGACCAAAGCAAAAGAGTGTCTCCCTCATATTGGGGGCTGGCTCCCTACACACCAGCAGCAGCTGCTGCCACATGGGTTTCCCCACAGATCTGCAGTGACTGCTGCTGCCACTAGTTACACTACTGTATGATGGAGCCACTGACTTCACGTGTGGCATTTGCGAGAGATGCTTTTTGAAAATCATTCATGTATCATAAGACTTAATGGCAGCGCTGCATTCCAGCCGGAGGGGGGGCAGCTGAGAGGAAGAGGAAAAACCCATATTTTAAAGCATCATTTACTTATGTGCAAATATGCAAATTATTGAAAAATAATAAACTGGAGCCCTAGGCTTGATATCAGCAAACCTGAAGATTTGATGTGACTTGCTAGTACTGTCAACTACACCTGTGAGAACTATTGCCAGATGGATTTCTGAGACCTGAAGAAGAGGAGTGGAGGATGAACAAATTAGAATGACAGCTGGTTCTCCTACTGCTCTTATTTTATTCTTGTGTTTGTATCTTCAATAAATGCTTTGCACAAAGGGGCATTTGCCCCCAGGGTTATGAGCCAATGCTCTTTAAAGGCAATGAAAACACTTCTTTTAACTTTAGTGGCAATTTGATGAAGATAGCAATTAATTTAGTGAAGGTTAGGCACAGAATTTTTCTTTTCTATTCAATTGGCCAAAGAAAAGAATTAAAGCTGTTACAACATTGTAATTTGTATCCAGAACACACTCAAGCATCTCCAAAGGCTCAGTCCTTTCCTTCCTTGTAACAAAGTATTTTGTAGAATTTGCAGATTTATTAGAATTTGATAGGGCTATGCTGTGAGACCTTTTGCTATGGACTTGAATTTACAACCTCTGTGCTATACAAGCATGCACCTTGGCAGCCACACCACACCCAGCCCAGCCCAGCCCAGCCCACTACTAAGAAGCCAAAATTCCCAGTTATGACTGCCATTATAGGAGGAAATAGGCTCCTCACAAATCCATCCAGACAATGGATAATGCAACCTCTGTGAAGTCTGCTTGGTCACTTTAGTGCTGAGAATAGGATTCAGAGGGTCCATGAAGTACAAATCATCTGGGTCCACCTGCTTTACAGACTATTCCTATGTTTTGTGAGCATGAAGGCTCATATACAGTACAGATGCTATATTTCAGCTATTATGTGCTTTCATTACCAAGCACCTCTGGAAACTTGAAAGTGAGGGCTAAACCATCTGACTTTTTCTCCTCCCATTTAAAGTTGTTTTGTCTTAAGCACCTCCAAAAACACCCTTCACTGTCAGAAGGCGTTCAGAATGCAGACAGGATTACTATGCTCACTCCAAGCTCTTGTACAAAGACCTGAACTTTCTCCTTTATCACTGCCATTGCATCCTTATCCATCTCCAAATGTAATTCAAAATTACCTACTCCCCTTCTCCCTTCTTTTCACCTCTTCCAATCGCAACTTTTTGTCTCCTTCTTTCTATAATAATTCACAGCAATTATCTATGATGCTTTCCCTTGTGTTTCCCAGATGAGCTAAAACTCCTTCCTGCTCCCTGTGCGTCATGATGTTTCTCTATCTCAAGATGGATACTGAGCATCTGTGCTCCCAGCTCTGCTGAGGTATTTGCCCAGATAACTTTTAAAATTGCCTCTCCTCTTGCTGCCTTTTGCAATTTTGGGCTGTATGGCTCCCTCTCCAGAACTAGATTCTGTTCTTTTTATCAGCTTTCTCCTCCTTTTTGCAGGTCTTATGCTTCTTGTATTAGCACCCCTCCTCTTCCCATCCAGCCCCACCCCAGCCTCCTCTGCTGGCCAAAACTAAAGCTTCCTTCCCTACACTAATCATTCCTGGCTTTTTGTAGTGTTTACCCTTTTTCCCTCCTTTTTGTTTTTTACCCTTTTTAATGTTTTTCTTCTCTACTTTCATTTCAGCCACCATCCCATTCCCACCCTCCACAACGTTGACGTAGCCTGCCTTTTCTCCAGAGTAGCAGCTGGAGAGCTCTTTTGCTTAACCCCTTCCATGTTAAAATGGACACCTCAAAAAGTCAGAGATCTTCAAGAGCTCGTGGTCTGTAGCTCCTCATCCCTGACTGTCAGAGGAATGCAACCTGCTACATAGGATGCTAGTAGCCTACCACATCAGGTATGCCTCCCAGGTTAACAGAGTACCCATGGTTTTCTTAACTATCCCAAACCTTTTGAGCAAGGAGCCATAATCAGGGATGCCTTCATCACCACTTTGCCTTTGGACAACCAAGACACTAATACCATACTGTCACCCCTTATCTCAGTGATGACAAGCTAGTTGACAATTTGGCTTGCTACGGTAGGATAATGAACCCCATTTGTAAAATTTTGCTTGGCTGTAAAGCGCCAAAGATCAAGCATGTCCTGTCCATCAGGAAGCAGGTCTTTATGATCCTAAAAGATAGTGGGGGAAGCTCTGAAAACCACCTTGTGATACACTTTGGATGGACAGCAGCAGGTGGTATACCTCTCCACAGAAGAGACATGTTTTTGTTGTGGCAACCCCACTCCCCAGGCTATTCAGGGCCCAGTGAAGAAGCAAACTGCAGCAAAGACCATCTGAACCAGGGGGAGAACAACACTACCCCAAAATGGGGTAAAGGACAAAACAGAGGAACCAGGCCTCCCATGCAGTGAAACCCTGCTTCTTTTGGGGCTAATGGCACTGGGAAGCTGGACTCTTATTGAACCCAATCCATTAAGGAGAAACCCCAATTCCTACTGCTAGAATCAAACCCAGAAGCAGGAAAAACCTGCCCCCGCTGACCCAAAATTATCCCAGGGCTTTTCTCTCACCCCTTTGGTAGCTGAGGTAATTAGCACTAGGGAGCTAAACTTCCCCAACCCAGCCCCTAAAGGTGAAGCAAGGCCAAGAGACAGAAGCAAGACTGGGTTTGACAGAAACCTCAAAGATACCCCTGAGAAAAAAAAAGCACCCTCAGAGGAGGATGCTGACAGTCCTGGTGGGAAGGTGACTTCCCCAAGCTTCAGATCCCACCCACCCCAATCTTGATGCCATCCCAATCTCCCACTCTAAACTGGATGCTTATTCAGGGTCTGAGGACAAGATGAAAGAAGGGGAACCAAGGACTCTGGTCTAACATGTCTGAGAGCCCACTGCTTCAAAGAGAGAAATGATTATACCTTAGTAGGGATGATGCTCCTTTGCAGAGTCCTCTGACACTTCCTAGGGGAGGTGCATTCAGGGAAGGTTACTACCTTGAAAAAACTATTAGGTTCCTTGATGAAGCCAAGGGACACTGGGAGCTTGAGAGACAAGGGCCTGAATGGCTCCCTTACTGTAAACTTTTCTTAGGTTCGTCTCATAGTCTGACAAAGAAAGTGCAAGCTGTGGAAGCAACAAAACAGTATGCTTTCAGACTAAAAACGATAACACAACAAATTGAAGAGGAAACCAAAAATAAAACCAAGAGAGCAGCTCAAAAGACCAACTTGTTAGTAGAGAACAAACTCCTTGGATGCTTGGTCACCTTTCTGAGCTACTTTCTGACTCACAGCTCTTCCTTCCTTCTCCATCTTCCATCTGCCTTTGCTTTCACATTCTCAAACCTCTCAAAATGCTGACCTTTACTTTTGGCTCACTCAACACAAATAGATGCAGGAAAGCGAATAGCTCTCTTTGAGTTCCTGAAGCAGAAATGGTTAGAGTTCAACTTGTTACTAGATATGCATACAGATAGGACTACTGAAATAGACTGGCACGCTGCTTAGAGGGGAAGAGCCTTCCTATGCCATAGCACAACCTCCATTGCAGGTGTTGCCATCCTCTTCTCACCAAAATGAGACTGGTTTCTGTGGTTCTCTGGGAAATCATCTCTGGTCACCTGCTAATGGTCCAAGCCACTTTGAAACAGCACCATCATGTCCTGCTTAATACATATGCATCCAACAAAGGTCAGGAGAGGGTGTTCTTTTTCAGGATGCTATCCGACCTCTTACAGACTGTAGCCAATCACAATGACCTCCTTATACTAGGGGGTGGCCTTAACTGCACCCTTCAGGAAAGGCGTAACAGGAATGGCTTAACAGAGCCTCACCCACCCTATATTCAACAGCTCATGACTATCCTACAGGCAGTAAGCCTATCCACCATGTGGCAGAATTTCTATCCTAGTGTAACCCAGGTGGTATGCAAATGGTATCCCCTCTCTAATTGAAGGAAGGTGCATGTATGCTGTGGGAGCTTGGCTGCCTAGCTGCAGATCAGCTCACCTTTCCCTACAGAGAAGAGCAGAGCAGAGCAGAGAACAAGGTATAACCATTACATCAGTAAATAGTTAAGTATCACTATATACCCTTGGTCTCTGCTCTGCTCTGTAGGGAAAGAAGGTGGTTTAGTCTGGAGCTAGGCAGCCACGCTCCGACATCATACACACACCTTCTGACATACCTTCAATTGGAGAGGGGGTACCATTTGCGTACCACCTGGGTTACACTAAGATAGAGATGCTGTCACATATATATATGTTATTTACAAATGTATGTTTACACAGTGAATAACTTCTGTGGCCTTCCAGTTAGTATGCAGCCCCTGCCCTTTGACAGGGCCTTCCAGGCAGCATCTGAAAGAGCACTCAATGATAAAACACAGGTTAGACAACAAATCTACAAAAGGAACATCTGGCAGTGATGGAACAATAATTGAACCTACACAGTAAGGTTACATCAAATGAGATACACATGCATATAGATTCATAGATGTTAGGGTCAGAAGGGCCCTCAGTAGGTCACCAAGTCTGACCCCCTGCCTGGGCAGGAAAGAGTGCTGGGATCAGATGACCCCTGCCAGGTGCTTGTCCAGTCTCCTCTTGAAGACCCCCAGGGTAGAGGAGAGCACCCCCACCCTTGAAAGCCCATTCCAGATTCTGGCAACCCTTATCATGAAGAAGTTCTTTCTAATGCCCAACCTAAATCTGCCCTCCGTCAATTTGTGGCCATTGTTCCTAGTTACTCCAGGGGGTGCCCTAGTAAACAGAGCATCTTCTATTTCCTGCTGCCCTCCCCTAATGAATTTATAGGCAGCCACAAAATCATATCTCAGCCTTCTCTTGTGAAGGCTGAAGAGATCTACGTCCCTCAGCCTCTCCTCGTAGGGCCTTGCCTGCAGGCTTCTGACCATATGAGTGGCCCTCCTCTGAACCCTCTCAAGATTCTGTGCATCCCTCTTGAAGTACGGTGCCCAAAACTGGATGCAATACTCCAACTGCAGCCTGACCAGCGCCGCGTAGAGGGGAAGTATTACCTCCCTGGACCTGTTCATCATGCATCTGCTAATGCATGATGAAGTGCTGTTAGCCCTGTTGATCACTTTGTCACACTGATGATTCATGTTCATCTTGGAGTCAGCTATGACTCCAGGATCCCTTTCCGCTGCTGTGCTGCTGAGACGGTCATCCCCCAGCCTGTAGTGTGTTGGTGGTTCTTTTTGCCCAGGTGCAGCACTTCGCACTTGTCTTTGTTGAACTGCATCCTATTTTGTTCTGCCCATTTTTTCAAGCTGTCCAGATCTGCCTGGATCTGTTCCCTACCCTCTGGTGTGTTAACTTTGCCCCATAATTTGGTATCATCTACGAACTTGGACAGGGTGCTCTCCACGCCCTCATCCAAGTCACTGATGAAGACATTGAATAGCACCGGTCCAAGGACCGAGCTTTGCGAGACTCCACTGCCCACAGCTTTCCAGGGCAATATCAACCCATCCACCACCACTCTCTGGGTGCAAACCCTAAGACAATTTACCACCCACCTGACTGTGTAATCATCTACAACACAACCTGTCAGTTTATTTATGAGAACAGGTCCAGGGAGGAAAGATAACCAATACAATGATTTCAGATAAAGAACAGCTTACCGTCCCCTCATAATACAACCATAAGGACACAAGGTTACAACAAGAATCACAAGGACAAAAAAAAACAGACCACATTAATGGCACAGCAGCGGTGCCCAAAAGAGAAATGGTACCTGAGGAAGGATCCTGTTACTTAAAGGAACGCTATCACCCTCTCATAGATCATCTGACTAGGAGGGACCTGTAACCATGAAACCACCCTTAACAAACAGGGGCCCTAGATGCCTTTCTATGCCCAAGGGCAAATTGTCCCCTCCCCATCAGGGTCTTCCCATTGTTTGCCTGAAGAGGGCCCATCCTCCCCTGTGGAAACCCCCTTCCTGGGTAACTCTAGACTCCCAACAGCTTTTGGAGGGTTAGGCTTATCTCTATCTGTGAGTTGGAAGTAGGGTGTCCTCCCTCACTGGGGTGGTCAACCAGTTGGGTAGCTGCTGGCAGCAGGAAGGCTCAGCCTGCCTCATGCAGCCACCAGACCTGTCAGCCCTCTCTCAGCCCTGTGCACTGCCCTATGCACTAAAGGGGCACCTGCTCCACACAGGAATGCAGACCTGCGCTGCCTTGTGCAGCTGTGGTGTTCAGTCAGCTCCACTCAGCTCTCAGCCTCGTGCACCACCCTGTGCACTGAAGGGGTGCATGCCTTGTGCAGGGATGGAGACACATGCTCCCTCATGCAGCTGTGGTGGTCCTGTCAGCTACCACTTGGCTATACACCCTGTGCACCCCCCAGACACCAAAGGGTCACCTGCCTAGGGCAGGGATGGGGATACATGCTTCCTTGTGCAGATGTGGTGGTCCCTTCTGCTCTCCAGCCCTGTGCACTGCCCCATGCACTGAGAGCTCCTGCCACATGCAGGGTTGGGAACCCACACTGCCTCATGCAAACACCAAGGTCCCGTCTACTCCCTGGACCCTCCATGCACTGACCCATGTACCGACGCTGCAGCTCTTCCCATGGCAGGAGCTGAGACATCACCAGCTGATTCCCCCTCACCAGAGGCATCTTCAGGGCCCTTCTGGGGCAACTGCTCCACTCCGCTGGTCAGTTCTACCAGCTCTTCTCCAGTCCTCTATCTTCATCATCCTCATCAAAGCCCCCATGTGCTGGGCATGCAGGCTGTTATCCCTTCTGGAGGCTCTGCCCCCAGATTAAAAGAAGACCAATGGGAAAGCCTGAGGGGTTAGTTCCCCCTCAGGTCCTCTTCTTCACCTCATCCCTGGGTCAGGGTGGGGCAAGCCTTCCTCTTGCCTTATTCTGATTGGTGAGGAAGGGAAATGTCCCCACCAATCAGCCTGAGCCATCCGGCTCAAGCTACTAAGCCAGGCTGCTGCTCACAAGCCTGCCACACTAGCATGTGGGCAATATGCTTGGGTGAAGGCAAACACCAATGGGTTCTCCATGGATAAGTTCTAAATCACTGAATACCACCTGCCTCTGCTTCACTGAGACTGTATTATGCCACCAGGACTCTTAGACAACAGACTGGGTCTGGTCTGACCCTGTTTCTCTTGACTTAATTGGCAGCCAAGAACCCAAATGGTGTCTCAATATGAGCATCCTACAGGATGCTGACTTTCAAGACTGCTTCACGTACCTCTGGCAGACCTGGGCAGCCTTGAGAAGTGACTTCCCACCTGGAAACAAATGTAGGAAATGGGAAAAGCATAAATCAAGATGTTTTGCCATAACAACCAAGATCACTGCCACAGTGTGTAAGAACTTGAGAAAGACATTATGGAGCTTGAGGTTTTCCTGAGGGATGCCAGTAATGACCATGGGCTGCATGAATACATTAAGCTCCAGAAAAAGTGCTTGAGAAAGCTGGTACAGGGTGCAGCCTGGGGTGCAAGAACTCAAGCCCACTTCCAGGCAATCAGAGAGGCTAATGCCCTTGCCTGTTTGTTTTTTTTCCGACCTAGAGATGAAGCATGCAGAACAAAAGATCATTAGCCACCTTACAACCCCATTAGGCCAAGTGTTCATGGACTCTGCTAAGATTCAAGAGCATATAGTTAGCATCTACACAGAACTAGTTGTAGCTGAGCCAGAGGCCATTCAGCATCTGCATGAGGGTCTCCCTAACCTCTCCATGGTTGAGGCTGATAAGTGTGAACAAGAGCTATCCTTGGGAGAACTGATTATTGCCATTGCGGCCTTACTGTAGGGAACACACCAGGCCTTGAGAGATTACCCATCAAATTCTACAAGGCCTTTTGGCCCCTGCTTGGCCCAGGCCTCCTGTGCATCTTCTAAGAGAAACTTGAAGATGGGATCCTACTAGACAGCTAGTGGTGAGCAGGCCTAACAGTGCTGTCAAGAAGGGGGACTCAGTAACATTAAGAACTGGTGACTGGTGTCACTCCTATATACAGATTACAACATCCTGATGGAGGCACTGGCGAACTGGTTCCTGAATACAATTATCGTATACCTGGCAGAACTATCCAGGACAATCTGTTTCTGTTATGTGACCTGCTGGCAGCTGCTGGTAGCTGCTGAAGGCCTGAACATCATTCTTCTCTCCCTGGATCAAGAAAAAGCTTTTTTGTGGTTCAACCGTGATTTCTTATTCCAGACTTGGGAAGCCAGTGGTTTTGGGCCTCCCTTCACTTCAACCATATAGTTCCTGCACTGGAACAAATCTACCATTGTGAAGGGGAACTGAGAGCTGCGTGAGCCATTCCAAGCATTCAAGGGCATCCAGCAGGGCTGCCTTCACTCTTGAATGCTCTATATACTAAACATTGAACTGCTGCTCCATGCACTGAGGCAGTGCCTGGTGGACCTAGCCCTCCCATTGGCTGAAACTCCAGTTAGGTGACAGCATGTGCCAATGATGTGACCAATTTTGTGAGCAGTGATGGTAACATCCAATCTCTAATCAAGTGTCAGTGGGCCTATGAGCATGCCACCTTAGCCAACTCATCCAAAAGTGATGCATTTCTGCTGATGCTCAGTGCCCAGATCTACCTGGATTCATGTCCTGTGCCATGCTGAATCCACCAATTACCCTACTTAAAGGCTCCAGAAGGTTTTGTGGACTTCTTCTGGAATGGGCACCACTGACCTCACTGGGCTGTCCTCTACCTGCCCCTGCCCCACCCCAGTGAGGAGGGTCAGGGACTAACTGACCTGGCAAACAGGATGGTTGCCTTCTATCCTCAAGCCCTTCCATGCCTGCTCTTTACTGATGAAGCATTCCTCTGGCAAAAAGTGGCCTTTGTTTCCTGTGGTAGGTAGGGGACCTCAACTTTGATCAGGAATTCTTTCTGTTGTATCCTGATTACCTTGGCTGGGATACCTTACTGCTCTTCTACCATAACTTAACCTGGGACTAGCAGACTTACCTCCAGCTGAGAACCCAGGGTAGGCACCTTCAATTTTCAGAGCTGCTGCAGGAGCCCCTGCTCCATAACTTGGCTTTGCAGAAGAGAGCACTAAACCTTGCCTTCAGAAGCCTCATTGCTTCCTTAATCCGGTCACATACCATCAAGCTGACCCACTCTTCAACTAACCTGTCTACCTGGCTTTCAGCCAGAGCCCTGGTGAACTGACTGGTTCTGCAGTCTGTCCATTTTGCGTCATGCCACTAGGCTGAAGTGAAAATTGCAGGTGCCTGGAAGACCACATCTGTGCACAAACCCTTTCTGATGGCAGCTTTTTAGACAGATGCTTTCTATCACTGCCTGCTTCTTTGGCTGTGGACAGTGATGAGTCGTGGGCCCAGTCCCCTGCTTTTTCTTCCCATGCCCAACAAGAACATTAGTGGGACCTGCTTTGTAGTAAGATCCTGCCTGGAAAAGTACTGTGCACCTGGCCAATCAAAGTGTGTCATGCCTTTGTCTTCACTGCCCACCGTGACATGGCTTGGAGCCAGTGCCTAGCAGCAGCAGCACCAAAGCAAGCCTACCTACCATGGCCCTCCCTCTGTAATCTACCCATAAACAAAATAAGTGTCAACTTCCAGAGGTGACTGATGCATGGGGCCCTGGTCACGGGCACTTTTGTCCACCTCTTAGACCTACCATTATCGGGGTGTTAGAGCTGGCATTATAAATAGCCTGCCCTTTCTCTAAGGAGGTGGAGAAGACTCTTCCATGCCTTTCTGGACTTCCACAGGGTGCAGCCATGTTTTCCTGCCCACAGCACACTCGTTGGTGCACTAAACTTAGACTTCTCTGAGACTGTTTCTCTATCCCGTACTGAGCAGTCAAGTGGAGCATGATGTGCCTGGCTGATTTCCTGCTGGACCAGACAAAGATGGCAACTCTAGAAAGCTGCAAAATCAGCTCACAGGTGCCAACCGTAGTAATGCTCTCCAACTCCTTTGCTTTTGATCTAGGCACATGTCATATTTGAATTTGGTCACTCCATCTTGCAGTAAAACATGGACCAGTTTGTGTTGTGCTGAGCAAAGGGCACATTCTGTAAGGTGGACGATGGACAGCTGTTCCTATAAGTGTAACCCCACAGAGGGGAAGGAGTTTCAAACACCAGTGACCTGGTGTTTTTTGTCACTTACAGACGTGTCACACTTCACCCCTGGGAGGGCCACATATCTTTGCACTTTCACCATTTGCTTTTCATATTTGTGTAATAAAGTTTTTAAAAGTCAAAAGTCTCTCTCCCTGTGTCTGAAGTGAGCATTATAAACATTCCCTCTGTCCCTAGGTTATGACTGACTCTCTCTAGTAAGTATCCTTTGATGATCTGACTGAAGGAAACTCCAGGATATAAAAATAAATTGTAATTTAATTACATTTAATGTTTATGGGAAATGGCATTCTACCACAAGGTCTCAATTTTGATACTTCAGCCTTTTTAAACCACATGAAAATATCTGAAAATTAGGGGTATTTATACAGAGTGGAGGGGAGGGCACTTGATTTTGAGCAGCTCTGAGAGCTGCTCTAATAAAGCACCCAGAGTGTCATGTGCCCTGCCCAGAAAAATGGTGGCTTGGGCACTTTAATTAAAGCTTGAATGAGCTTCCCTGCTGCCATTTTTCAGCAGGGGGATGCTGATACACATGGCTCTGGAGTCTGCTGGAGTGTAGTAATCACCACATTTCAGCAAATTTGATTAATCAAGTCTGCTCCAATGCGCAACGCATCAGAGCAGCCTCGTTACACATCTACATGCATACTAGGACGTTACTTCAGAAAAGTAAAGAATATCAATTTCTAAAAGTCATTTCTATTAGAATTACTACTAGTAATGGTGCAGGGGTTTAGGTTGTAGCCGTGTTGGTCTAAGGACATAGGCCGACAAGGTTCCTTGGGTGAATTTGATATCTTTTATTAGATCAACCCAAATAGTTGGAGAATATTTATTAAGCAAGCTTTCAGGTTCAAAAACCCTTCGTCAGGCTAACGAAGTTTCAGCAGTTGGTGTGTGCTCTTCCTGGATTCTACAATTACTACACCCCACAACAGAGCCATCAGCATCCCAGGATCTTACAGCTGCACCTCCAGAAATGTAATATACCTCATCCAATGCACCAAATGCCCTGATGGAAAATATGTAGGAGAGACCAAACAACAACTGCGCACCAGAATGCATGCACACCGGAAATCCATCAAAGACAGAAATACCCAAATACCGGTGGGGGCACATTTCTCACAGGAGGGCCACTCTCCCTCCAATCTCTCAGTCCTGATCCTCAAGGGAAACTTACACAACACTTCCCAGAGACGAGCCTATGAGCTCCATTTCATCGATCTCCTGGATACTAGAGATCACGGACTAAACATAGACATTGGATTTTTGATACATTATAATCTGCCTGGCAACTGACTCCCCAGCCCAGCCCCTGGCTTCTTTACTTTTCATTCCATCCAGGAAGAGCACACACCAACTGCTGAAACTTCCTCAGCCTGACGAAGGGTTTTTGAACCCGAAAGCTTGCTTAATAACTATTCTCCAACTATTTGGGTTGGTCTAATAAAAGATATCAAATTCACCCAAGGAACCTTGTCTACTAGTAATGGAGTAATTTCTGTTAGTAAAAGTAAAACGTGAGGTCTTTTTTTCATTTAGATTATTGTTTCTTTAAATAACTTTCTTCAAAGGAAAACTCCTTTCTCTCCTTGCATAATGGAAAGAGATTGGTTATACAGCACCAATGTAACATATATAAATGTAATAGATATAAAAACATATATAAAAACTGTGTTTGGTTTGATACATATAATTGCTAATACTGATTTCAATAAATGAGAAAATATTGGTGGATATAAGATTTGCAAGGCAAAGCAATTTTGTTTTGATTTAAAGTAATTTTAAAGTAAAGATAATTGATTATTTTGACTTTTAGCTACTTGTAAACACACAGATGACTTATAACACTGCCATGGTCTTCATAAAATGGTGTCATTATGAGAAGCACTATAACAGCAGTACAGTGTAATACAGGAGTAGAGAAGCCTTTCTTGGCTGTTTCTATTCATGCTGATGAATTAAATAAAGTACAGATGCATGTGTTGGTCCAAATTAACCTAAATGAAGTTAGGCCAGGGATGAATTTGGTTCATTGTTTCCTATAGTGCAGGCATATTTGCCATGCTGTGATGTTTTCTAAATATGGTTTTCATGCAGCATTAGCCAATCAGTTGAATAGCACTGTTACTGTGTGGTTTCCAGAAATGCTGCTTTTGGAACTATCCATACAGAAAGGAAAGAAAACACCTATGTTCAGACATGCTAGAATGTTACTTTGATCTCAGCAGAGGTATATCTCTAACCCTTAATCAACAAATAATTTATTTTAAAGTGATCTCATGTCAATACTTTAAATTTCTCTAATGTCACTTTTGATATGAGGTTTCAGTAGGAGATTTTATGGCAAATGAATTTTCATAATTCAAAAAGATAGGAAAGAAATTGCATTAAAAAGCTAAGATAACACTATGAGCAGATAAGGCCAATGAACTGAAACAAAAAGAAAAACAGGAAGGACAGCTTAACTTCTCACCAAGTGAGCAGCCTCTGTCAGATTTCTCTAGGGGGTTTTGTTGTTGTTATTTTTAACAAGATTCTCTCTATATTGTAGTCTTGATTAAATGATTCACATTGCATTGAATGCTAAATGGAAATCTTAGCCACAAAATATAAATAACACAATTCAGTCACATACTGTATCACAAATTAATTTTCCAGTTTCTCCATCTGAATATATATAAAATAAATATTACAAGTTATTGTCAAAAATCTCTTCTCCAGCTATCTTACCATTTTTGCAAGCATGTGTTAAATATCTTCCAGAAATGCAATGCTTTCTTGATCAAAATATTAAATTATCCATAATATAAACAGATCATATTTTGAATCCATTTTCTTTACAGCCTGCAAATATCCTCCAAGAAATCAAAAATTATATATTGCTAGAATCAACTTGGGAGGACAATATGACTGATTCTATCTTTAAGCTTAAATTTTAAAATGTGCCCAGAAAGGATACATTCTTCTTTTCATATGCATTACTTTTTATTTTATGGGAAGGCAACTGAGGGAACATCCAAAACAAATATAAACAGTTGAAATTTACAAATAACTCTGAAGAAAGGAAAGAACATTTTAAAAAGAACATTGAGTTCCAAGTTATACAAGGAATGAGTTGTCGCCAGCAGAAAACCATGCAAAACCATACAGGAGTGGACAATACAGTTCTAACCCACCAAACAATGTGGGTCCATAGTCTCCATGATTTCCTTGAAACTTCTTTCAGGTAGCATGCATCTTTTTGTTGTGTATTTAATACTCCAGTTAGTAGACTTCAATGGGAAAATTAATATATTTATTGCTAGATTCATAGATTCATAGATGTTTGAGTTGGAACTGACCTTAGCAGATCATTGAGTCCAACCCCCTGCCTGGGCAGGAAAGAGCACTGGGGTCAGATGACCCCAGTCAGGTGTATGTCTAGCCTCCTTTTAAAGACACCCAAGGTAGGGCAGAGCACCACCTCCCTTGAAAGCCCATTCCAGATTTTGGCAACCCTTACCATGAAGAAGTTATTTGTAATGTCCAACCCAAATTTGCTCTCTGTCAATTTCTGGCCATTGTTCCTGGTTACTCCAGGGGGTGCCCTAGTAAATAGAGCATCTCCTATTCCCTGCTGCCCTCCTCTGATGAATTTATAGGCAGCCACAAATTATCTCTCAACCTTCTCTTGCGAAGGCTGAAGAGATCTACGTCCCTCAGTCTCTCCTCGTAGGGCCTTGCCTGCAGGCCTCTGACCATATGAGTGGCCCTCCTCTGAACCCTCTCAAGAGTCTGTGCATCCCTCTTAAAGTGCAACACACAAAACTGGTCACAGTACTCCAACTGAGGCCTGACCAGTGCCACATAGAGGGGAAGCAACACCTCCTTGGACCTGTTCGTCATGCATCTGCTAATGCATAATAAAGTACGGTTAGCTTTACTGATTGCTTCATCACATTGGTGACTCATGCTCATCTTGGACTCCAAGATCCAGTGACTCCAAGATCCCTTTCTGCTGCTGGGCTGCTGAGAAGGTCCTCCCCAAGCCTGTAAGCATGGGTTGGAAGGGACCTTAGCAGATCATTGAGTCTGACCCCCTGCCCTGTGCAGGAAAGAGTGCTGGGGTCAGAATACCCCAGTCAGATGTATGTCAAGCCTCCTTTTAAAGACACTCAAGGTAGGGGAGAGCAACACCTCCCTTGCAAGCCCATTCCAGATTTTGGCAACCCTTACTGTAAAGATATTCTTCCTATTGTCTAACCTAAATCTGCCCTCCATCAGTTTGTGGTCATTGTTCCTAGTTACCGCAAGGAGTGCCCTGGTAAGCAGAGCATCTCCTATTCCTTGCTGTCCCATCCTGATGAATTTGCAGGCAGCCACAAGATCACCTCTCAGCCTTCTTTTGCGGAGGCTGAAGAGATCCAGGGCCCTCAATCTCTTCTCATAGGACTTTGCTTGAAGGCCCCTAACCATCTCAAGGTTGTCCACATCTTTCTTGAAGTGTGGCACCCAAAACAGTACTCCAACTGTGGCCTGACCAATGCCACATAAAAGGGAAGTATAACCTCCTTCGACCTGTTTGTCATGCACCTGCTAATGCATGATAAAGTGCAGTCAGCTTTACTGATCACTTCATCACATTGATGACTCATGTTCATCTTAGAGTTAACAGTGACTCCAAGATCCCTTTCTGCTGCTGTGCTGCTGAGAAAGTCCTCCCCCCAGCCTGTAAGTATGCCGATGATTCCTTCTCCCTAGGTGCAGCACCTTACATTTGTCCTTATTGAACTGCATCCTATTCCATTCTGCCCACTTTTCCAACTTGTCCAGTTCTGCCTGGATTCATTCCCTGCCCTCTGGTATGTTAGCTTTACCCAGTAATTTGGTATCATCTACAAATTTGGACAGTGTTTTCCATGCCTTCATTCAAGTCACTAATGAAGGCATTGAACAGCACTGGTCCAAGGACCAAGCCTTGTGGAACTCCACTGCCCAGGTGATACCAACCCATCCATCATCACTATCTAGGTGCAACCCCTAAGCCAATTTGCCACCCACCTGACTGTAATTATCTACGTCACAGTCAGTGTTTATCTTAAAGAATATAATGAGATACCATATCAAAGGCCTTCTTAAAATCCAAGTAGATGACATCCACCTCAATTCCTATGTGTAAGCATTTTGTGACCTAGTTGTAAAAAGAGACAAGATTAGTCAGACAGGATCTACTTGCTATGAATCCATGCTGGTTGCCCTTTAGCATTGCTTTGCCCACTGGACTCCCATAAATGTGATCCTTAATATTTTTTTCAAAGGTTTTCTCAAGGACAGAGGTGAGACCAAGTGGTCCATAGTTACCTGTATCTTCCTTCCTCCCCTTCTTGAAAATAGAGACCATATTGGCCTTTTTCCAGTCCTCTGGGACTTGACCTGAGCTCCAAGAGTGCTCAAACAGCTGTGCCAGTGACTCTGCTATGACACCAGCCAATTCCTTCAGCACCCTTGAATAAAGAGCATCTGGTCCTGCTGACTTAAACACATCCAGCCCCTCCAAGTGTCTCTTCACTAAATCGGTACTAACAGTTGATGGACTGGTTCCCCCTTTATGCCTGTATATGATCCAATTGGGAAATTTGTCCTGATCCAAGGTCAGGAATACAGAGGCAAAAAACTCACTGAAGAGCTCAGCTTTGTCCCCCCCTATCCATCACTAATTGCCCTGTTTGTCTTGTAGGGGCCTATGCTACCCTGTGCCTTCTTTTTGCTCCCTATATGTCTGAAGAAAGACTTTTTGTTGTTTTTAATTTCTGTTGCCAGCATAAGTTCCATTTCTGCTTTGGCCTTTCTGACTGCCTCCCTGTAAGAGTGGCCCAAGTAGGTATATTCTGCCTTGGTAGCTATGCCCTGCTTCCAGAGCCTATATGCCTCTTTTTTTTGCCCCAAGGCTTTCCTGGATTTCCCTCTTCAGCCAAGAGGGTTTCCTAGCCCCTTTGCCCCCTTTCCTGCACAAGGGGATGGTCTCCTTCTGCTCTTTTAGGACTACTCCCTTTAGGAATGACCACTCTTCCTGGTCTTCCATCTCACCAATTCTCCTGTTCTTCAGTACTTTTGCCCTACTGATTTTCTTTCCCACCCTATGCCAGATAGTGAATTCAATCAAGTGATGGTCACTGTCCTCTAGGTTGCCTTGTGTCAGTAGATCCCCCACAAAATCTTCCCCTGTAGCCAGGACCAAGTTCAATAAGGCATTTCCCCTAGTGGGACTGTATACCTCCTGTGTTAGGTGAAGGTCCTGTATGCACCTTAGGAACCTACATGAAAGGTTGGATCTAGCTGACTGCTCCTCCCGGTAGTTTAGGTCACCCATGACAACCATGTCCCTTGACCATATGGCCTTTAAGAGCTGTCTGGAGAATTCCATGTCCAACTCCTCCTCCTGATGTGGTGGTCTGTAGTAGACCCCCACTACCAAGTCCCTTCCCCCCCAGTTCCTTTGCATTCTGACCCACAATACCTCAAGTTGCCTCTCCTCTGATCCCATCTTGATTATGGAAGATGTATATTGCTCCTTCATGTAGAGAGCCACACCTCCCCCTAGGTAAGTTTTTTAAGTGTATTACTAGATTTTATTTTGTAAAAGAAAGTTCAGATGTGGGGGGTCTCAAGTGCTTAAAGCTAATAACACTGATATGTCATATGAAAACATAGTTTGAATGTCTGGGGAATTTGGGTGCAGTGTTTCCTCCAAGATGAAACACAAATGCTGAAAAAGGAACATTCTGAGAAAAAAATATTTTGTGGTCATTATGCTCAAAAGTAATAGTTATTAGCATTCACAGAGCATACCTGTGCCTTGAGATAATCAGAGAGGATCACAAAGAGTATGTTATGTTAATTCCTTTTCAATCTGTTAGAATGTTTTCCTTTGTCATCCATCCCGCATTTCTCTCTTTAATTTTTATGTTGATTGAATTATTTATACTTGTTTCTTTATAATTTAATAAGTTTCAATAGTCCAAAGGGTTGAATCAAAATGTTATAATTAAAATAAAACACTTGTTAGCTGTGGCCTGAAAATGAACAAGAGATTTAAAAATATTGTAACACAATATTTTATTTCTTTACTTCATACTAATAACACACCGCTCTTACTTTTTCAATAAGATCAACAATGTTTATTGTTTGATTTAGAATCTTTTTAAAAGTGTAAATATCTATTTCCTTTTTGCCTCATACCTCTACTCTATTTTACGGAGTATAGAGTTTTGCAGAAATCAAAATAGAAGTATTTGAGTAGAATAAAATGCAAATGGTATTAAAAAGACAACAGTCATAGAGAAGTGAACTCCTGACTGAGATGGAAAATGTCTTGACTGGCCAGGACCTAAAATCTTTTGGAAGGAAGGGAATACAACTCATGAAGTTCATTCATTTGGTTTCACCTTCAAGGTCCTATTCAGATCTACGGGGAGGGGGGGAAGGGGGGGTATTTTATACCAGGCCTATCAGCATGAAAGAAAACTCTTCCAGAAAAGTAAGTCAATTCTCTTAAAGACATTTTTTTACATTCAGTTTGAACTGTTTTGTAGGGAGGCAGAATCTTTAATTTAGAGATTTAAACTACAACCCAATAATTTTAGTATAACTGACTTTTTAATATATATTATGTTTCTATTAATGTTTCAGAATAACAAAGAAGTTAAAAAACTGGAAAAGAAAACTTCATAAAAGCTCAACCAAAGTCACTGGATTATTTCAGGGCATGCACCAGACCTCCCTTTTCCCTCACCTTTTTAACTCTAGTTTCTGTTGCCTTCCATTTGCTCTTGTGGCTGCTGCTTTAAGGATATTGAAGTCACTTAAATTAATATTGCTTGCATCTCAACAAACACCATATTTATCTACAAAGATTAACTCAGTACAATTACAACTATAAACTGGCATAAGAAATGAGTGGACCAAGTCATAATTTGAGGCTGCATATAATTACAGTGGGATCCCATAGAACTCTACGCCAGCCAGGTCTAAGACAGGACAAGGTCTCCAGCATATCCCCTTCCAACCAAACAAGCAGTTTCTGGGCTGAAAACAAGGCTGTTAAAATCACTGGCAAAAGGGTGAGCCTGCTTAGTTGCTTCATAATGGTCACACAAGCTCTAAAAAATTCAGTGTGCCTGCTGTCAACTTGGTATTAGGGACATACATGTTTATTTTGGGGAGCATTTGAAACCTTGCTAACATCATGATTAAAGCAACTGCCATGGATTATAATTCTCTAATTCCTAATTTTCCTGCCCTGGTAAATACTGTGCTTTATCAGAGACAGTGAGGGTTCACACACAACTCTGTTCTCACTCATGTTATTGAGATATTGGAAGATAAAGTAACACAATAAAAAAAATGAAAGGATTTTGATTTTGGCTACATTGCAATTATTCTGCTGTATACATTTGAATAATATGCTGTCCATACTGTAAAACCCCTTTGCTTGTTTTTAGCTGTCTGGCAACAACAAAGTATAAATAACCACATTGAAAACATCTTTATTACCATTTTACTGTCCCTCTGTTCCATTTTTCTCATCATTTTATTGGATTTCCACTTCTGTCCAGGACAGCATAAGAAATGGAATACCTTCTTTCTTATTCAACTATTCATCAGGTATCAAACATATAATAAAAGAATGATTCAGTGTCTACTTAGATAATCCATCACAGTAAATTTTGAACTATCTTCACAAGCCAAGGAATCAGATGAAAAAATATTTCATAAATGTAATTTTACATTCTCTTGCAGTAACACAAATATTAAAATTACTAGCAGTCAACATATTCATGTACATAAGACCATATTTTTAAACCTACTGAGGGCTATAAAAATAAAGATGGGCATCTAGTATGATTTTCAAAAGGGCTTAAGTAGATATTGCCTATTGACATTTTATTGTGAATTATGGGTGATGGACCAAATCTAAATGGTATGCTATATGCATCAACTTTAGACATTGCAGTCATCAGGTGAGCAATCCAAATAGATGGGGTTTGGCCCTCCCAATGCCAGGTGATTCAGAGAGCCTAGAAATGGCATGGGAGTAGGTTAAAACTAGCCACGGCCTATGACTGTACCTTGCTGAATCCTTGAACATAGCACATGTGAAAGCTTAAGTTTAAACATCTATGGGACACTGCAGTTCAGAATGTAGGTACTAAATGAATATAGGCATCTACTCATCAGTACATAGCTAAATTGTACCTGTATCCCACTTAGCCACATCCCTCCTCAATCTTTGTCTACCCTTAGACACATAGGTGCTCTTGGAAAATCCCACTAGATGTCTTTTAGCCCCTACAATTTCAGAGGCTTAAAGGTTCTTAAAAATTTGACCCAAGATCACTGACTTTGTATTAAGACACAATTAAATTCTGTAAGAAACTCGGTGTCTCTAGGTGATTAAAAGACAGTGACAGCATCTACACAGGGCACTATGATGCTGTAGCAATGTACCATCGCACCATAGTGTCCATCTGCAAAAATCATGATGCCACAGCTACATCACCATAGGAATGCACTCCTTCATTATAACACATTGCTACAGTGATGTAACGGCCAAAAATAACTGTGGTGGGCTGACACAGCACAGTACAGGTTGTTACTGCCAGAAGGAGTACTAAAAAACTAAAAGGAAGTTATAGGCTGTTACTTCCAAAAGGAGGTACTAAAAGACGGCACAGTAAGAATGGCACTGTACGGCCACGTGTAGATGTGCCAAGTTATTAACAAGCAATGAGGTCTGGAACTTATAAAGAAAATACTATAAGTAGCTCTAATGACATTGGTGAAAATTTTCTGCCATTTTATATTTATTCTGGATTTGTCATTTGTTAGCAATAAGGTGACAATTGTAGTGCCCAGAAATGAGAAAAGTTATATAACAACCAATTCTCAAAGGTCAAAGAGGTCATATGGAATAGCATCTATAGAATGATTCCACAAAATCAGTGAAAGAGTAGCTTCTCTTTTCCAATCAGGTTTACTTTAAATCAGATGAAACTTAAAGAAGCACTTTTGTCCTGAATAATTTCTAACAGTTTCAAGCTATAGCACTTCAGGATCTTTTAGCATTTGTGCTATCCATTAGGAGAAGAAAGGTGTTAAGGACTAGGGACAGAGATTACACATAAACTAGTTTAAGTGATCAGAAACTGGTTTAAACCTGTAATAGAACATAAGTTCAGTGCACATAAACCAGTTTCAAAATGGCTGAAACTGGTTTAAGATAAACTTGGTTGAATGTAGTATCAGACTTAACTGTTTTGGGTCAAACCAGTTTATGCCATGTCTCTCCCAGATCCCTTCCTGGTTTAAGTTAAACCAGACTCCCCCAGCATCCTGGCATACTCTATGGGCTGGGCTCTCTGCTCCAGACAGCAGAGCTGTCCCTGCTCCCCAGCCAGAGCTCTGGCAGAGACTGCAGGTACAGCAGGGTCTTCCTGGTTCCCCCCTGCCCCACAACCCCTCGCTGCTCAAGCAGGGATCTCCCCCTCCCTCCCTCCCATCTCCCACAGCATGGACCCCCCAGCCCCATGGACCCTAGGCATGTGGTATACTAGTTAATGCTGAGAGGCTTCTATGTCTGCATTTCCAATTTCACTGGGACAACCAGACAGAACAGTGTCCACTTAGGGCTTTTTGGAGCTAATCAACAGGTCAGCTGGTAATTCCTTCATTGGAAAAAGCTGTTTAAGAAGATCTTGGACTAATGGAGAGAGGATATTGTTTTCCTGATGGGGTGATAAACACTGTTATCAGCCCCCTGCTGGCTTGCTTGCCTGTCAGTTTTCTGCAGACAGTATAAAGAAGCAGGGAGGGAGATTGAAAAGCTAAATATCATCAACTGATAACTGCATGGCACCCCCACCCCCTTGCCTCAAAGTGCTAGCCTGGGGCTGGGGGCTGGCAACACTCCCACCCCTTGAGCAGTTAGTGGGGAAAAGCCTGGGAAGGTGCAGGAAGACCTCCCAAATCAGAGGTCCTGCCTGGCCTGGCCATACCCCTCCTAAGATCAGCACTGAGGAAGGGAAGGAAGGGCTGCTCTAGCCCCCCTGCCAGCTTCTAGCCTGAGTCACTGCAGGCATGTGCCTGAATTTCCTCAGTCCAGAGACAGTGTCTGTAAAGTTACAAACTGGTTTAGCCTAGCCAGGTTAGACTAGCCTACAAAGGCTGAATCAATTCAGGCTCAGGCTTTTTGAATGTATGCCCCTAGCCAAGAAGTTGTGATTTCATTTCTGTGTACTATACTTTCATGTTATATTTTTAAAAAACATGCTTATCTCATTGTGCTTTTCTACAGTAGTGAAGTCTATTCCTTCTAAAAACAGGAAAAATGCTGTCAAAAATATTACTCAGTTTTTTAAACTTTATTTTCTTGCTTAAATTTTTAAAGTGTATCTTTCCTGTGGACATCATTTGAGAATGACAAGTTGCTGTGAATTTCCTATGTTTGCAAAATGTAAACTGCATTTTGCCACTGAACCATGCATAATACTTATGTTCTGGAAAGAAGGAAAGAAACAGAGCTGTTTCTAGGTCAATATATATTTTCACTCTCTTGAATTTGTGCTGCATATAGCTCTGCAACTTTGATACTCTAATTGTAGTTCAGCCTTAGAGCCCTATGTGTGTGTAGGGTGTAACACCATTTTGTTCCCAGAAGTACTCCAACCTGTAGCAAAGAAAGCTTATGCACTGTGCTGTTCCACTGAGGTTCCAGTTTGTTCTTTCTTCTTAGTTTCCAATAGCTTCTTTCCTCAGAGGTCCCAGACCACCACTGGGAAACATGCCCAGCCCCTCACACTCTCTCAGCCCATGCCAAAGCCCAGATACAAGGCAGAAAGCCCCAGATCTGTTGTCAGCCTCTCCACGCTACAGAAAACTACAGAAAGAAGGTAAGATGAGGTCTCAATCCTACTCGGAGTTCCAGTTCATGCAGCGTGGACCCTGGAATATGCCACTGCCTTTAAAATACAATTGAGGGCTAAGAGAATGAATGAATTTTGGGTGGGATTCAGAATGAAAACATCGTATTCTTTTAGTTCACAATTATTTTGGTGCAGTAGTGGTCCAGTTTTAGGAACAAACAGAAAACTCTGTCTGCTTGTATACATTTTCATTTTTTTTCTGCGTATTTCTAAAAAAACAACAACTTGGGAATCTCTTGAGACATACTACATCTTTTCAATAGCATTTTAGAGAACAGCACTTTTAGTATAGCAATCATCCTATCAGCCTCAGATCTCTCCCACAGGACATTTAGAAGCAGCATGCAGCATGCTGTATATCATCTTTAACTATAGGCAGATCTCCTGGTTTGATACATCACAGCTATAGGTATTTGCTTCAGAATACATTCATTGCTCATTCTTGACCACAGAACTTTTGTGCAGAAGCTGAGCTTCTATCACAGTATATATTTCTAGTGGTCATGATTTTGAAGTATAAATTATCAACATGAACCATGTATATACTGTCTACCTACATTTGATCTGAGCCTTCAAGAGGCTGAGAAGCGGCCTGGTGCAAACCCCTAACGTAGGCACTATATACTGGTGGTATAACAGGTCTTATACTGTTGTGATGGGTTACTGCACTTGTATTCTGTTTCAATTTACTTTAGGTGTCTACATCAGTTTTACTATATGAGTGCAAATTTTCTAATGTTTCATGTCATTACAGTATTGTTATCTGTATTGTTATCTCTGAAACCTGAAGCTGATATCTCAACAACGTTAATATCATGGCTGATCATTTTAACAGAAACATTCTTATCTTAATTGCCAAATCTGCCCCCCATGTCACCCCAGGTTTTTTAGTCAAGTACCAAAACCTCTTGTTTCCCTTCATAATCTCTACATACAAATGTAACCCTGGCGGTAGTGCTACCCACAGCCATGTCCAAATTTTTGGATCCTGAGGTGCCAATAGGTCTCAGTCTACTCCCACTCTGTCTACAGGCTGGAAGCACCACTCATGGGAGCACTGTCCTGTGGTCCTCCCTACACCAGACCACACACTAAATAACTATTTACAATATTTTTTTATAATAATAACTGAGAGATTGACAAATATGACATTTCATAAATATCAAACAAAATATTTTCAATGAGCTCAATAATAATCTATACCAGCAGATAAAGCAAATACGTATCATATAACAAAAGCAATTATGTTATCAACTTTAATACTAAGGCAACTTATAACAGGTCTCCTCAAAAATACACTTAGTTAGCCAGGTCTCCACAAAAATCACTCTGCCTGCAGCAAAGTAGCTCACTGTGGAGTGGCTGCAGTGGAGCCCCAGGGAGTGGTGCTTGCTCTGCCTCAGAGGGGCAGCGATGCCATCATCTGGACAGAAAGATGGGGGTGCCTGTCAGGACCTCAGGTGTGGCTGCTCCAGAGACCAGGGTTTCTCCCCTTGTCCAGTCTTTCCTGGATCAATCAATCACACCATTCCCCAGACACTTCCCAAGGCAGCTCCCCTGTGGTTGGCATCTGGAGTGCCCCTTCACAACTGCACTTTATTGAGCTCTCTGCTGGAGCTCCCACACAGCCACGATTCCCTGATGCTTCTCCAGCTCTCCCAGGAAATCTCCTCTAGCAACCCCTGTCCCTGATTCCCTCCAGTGACTCCCTGCACCCAGGGATCTTAAGAGTGGGGAGAGGAACCTGTTTGCACAACCCCTGCTCCTTTAGTAAAGGATACCAGGCGATCCTGGGTACTGAGTAGTTGGTGGCTCCTCTGCCCTTAGTAGCAGCTCACTCGGTCACAGTTCTTCTGCCAGTCGTCCTCTCAGAAGCAACTGTCCTGGTGGCAGACCTCTCAGAAGCAGCCCTTCTCTGCACAGCTTCAGCTACCCTCTTCCCAGCTAGTCTCCTGTTTCTTCCTGGCCTTCCCGCCCTGGAGCTAAGCTGTCCAGTCACGTGCATGCATTCTGTGTGCAAAGCCTAATGCAGATCCTTTTCCGAAGAGTGCAAGCACCCTGATTGAGCTTGCAAGCTCTAAGGAAACCCTTTAGCACCTTTACATACAAATCTGTATTCACAAACTGAAATAATTAAATTTCATGACAAACCCAATCACAGGAGGACCCCAGAGCACTGAGTTTCTTCCCTCTGTACTGCCACTTGTTCCAGGGAACAGGCAGAGGTTGCCTTGAGGTCACCCTTTACCCCAGTAAACCTCAGCTCCACTATCCTTATACTGGACCTCTCCTCTGCAGCAAAGGAATGTCTGCCAGCCCTAGATGGCCTCCCCATTGGGTTATGAAAGAAATTTAAGGTCCCCCTTTCCATAGAAAGGGGGACCTCAAATATCACTGGACCTGGAATATCACTCACCCAGAAATCACAGGTAATCAATGAGAAGACAAAACAGCAGAATGATTTATTATATAGGGGGAAAGAATTATGCAAACAGAAATGACCATAGGTTTGAAGACAGAAATATTTTTTAAAGTAACTTACCCTCTCATCAGGCTACACCTTAGCCCTCCTGAGAGTCCCATCAGTGTTTCCACAACTTAGACTTCCTGCTGATTCAGCTAGCCATGGCTATTGGGGCCATTGAACCTCCAAAGCCCAGGATCTAAAAGACCCTGAGTCTATCCTGGGTAGACTATAAAAAGCATCCAAAGCATCCTCACTCATGCATTATTCTAATTTCCCATGCAGTACCAGAATCCTGTAGAAACTTCTGGTCACCTTGAGGTACCTGGAATTCTTCTGGCTGGAGGGCCATTTCTGATTTCCCCTCCACAGGCAGACAATGTATTGGTTGTATGCTAATACCTCACTTGATTATCTTCTGGTTATATCATGAAATTATAAAGATACATGTTTATCAAATAAGATATACAGATATGAAATATATGAACAGACAGACTCACTAACCCACTGAGGATGGCTTTTTCTGGGGGATGGAGACCAAAGCCCTGAGGTAAGAGGGGAAGCAGGTGACCTGGAGGAAACACAGACAGAAGGGACAATAGGAAAGGCCTTCTCATTCTTCCTGAGAAAATAGGTGTAGCAGGAGGCTTGATGCTCCTGCTACTTTAAGAGAAGGTGGACTGCAGGTGGAGCAGTCTGCAGATGCAGCAGAAGGAAATCAGGGGTCACATGATCCAAAAGGAGACTGGGCTTGCAGGTTATAAGCCCAGAGTCTGAACTGGGGCAGGACTATGATCCTGGCAACCAAAATGTGAGGACCTCCTGAGCAGCAGGGCTTAATCTGGGGTAAACAGACTAGTGGTTTAGGGACTGAGACAAGGAATGGTGGTGGTCTTAACTGGTCTAGGAGCAGGGCCAGGGCCCAACAGATAGGGGCCAAGGCCAAAGAGGAGGGCCATAGGGGAAGAATCATGAGAGCAAGGAGATTCAGAAATCCGTAGTCTGCAAGGGGCAAGAGGCAAAGTCAGTGACACATAGACCAAGAGAGGTGAGCAGGGCCAGGGAGCCCAAAGGTCTCAACTGGCCAATGAGTGGGGCCAGGGCCAAGGAGGGGCCAAGGTTCAAGGACAGACCACAGCTGGGACTTCTGGGGCTAGGAATCCTGGAGATCTAAAGTAGTCTAGGAGAAGGGCCAGGTCCCAGGAGGGGCTAAAGGTCAGGAAGGGCCAGAGACCTATAGGGTCAGGGCCCCACAGCCCAGAGAAAGGTAGAGTCAGGGCTAGCAGTCCAGTGCCTTTGAAGTGGAATCAGAGTCAGAGACCCGGGCCTCACCAGGGAGCACCCAAGGTGGGTGAAGTGCCTAGGTGTGGGCAGAGAGAGCGAGCTTGATAGTGAAGGGTGACATTTGTGAGGCATGAGCATGGTGTAAGCAATGGCTGGAGCCACATCAAAAGCCCTTAAAGTGAAGTAGAGACACCTGAATACCAATATGGGATCAGGAATCCCACGGGCAGCCTCTCTTTCTAAAGAACTAAGAACAACAATGCATGGCACGTGACATGAAGGGGAGAAAGCCTGAGGAGTGAGAGCAAGGGTTGAGTGGCTATCAGGGACATTGCAGTCACTTCAGGATGAGCGCCTGTTACAATAGGACAATTGGCTTGTTACCCCAGGTATCTGTACATGAATACACAGAGCCTGGGAAACAAGCAGGAAGAACTGGAAGTCCTTGCACAGTCACACAACTGTGATGTGGTTGGACTAACAGACTTGGTGGGATAGCCTGCATGAGTGGAGCACTGTCATGAATGGGTATAAAATGTTCAGGAAAGACAGGCAGGGGAGAAGGGGAAGAGGTGTTGCACTTTATGTAAAAGAGCTGTATGAACGCTCAGAGCTCCAGTATGAAACTGGAGATAGGCCTGTTGAAAGTTTCTGGGTTAAGATCAGAGGGGAGAGCAACAAGAATGATATGGTGGTGGATGTCTGCTATAGACCACCAAACCAGGTGAATAAGGTGTTCTTCAAACAGCTAGCAGTTTCCTGATCATAGGCCTTTGTTCTCATGAGGGACTTCAGTCACTCTGACATCTGCTGGGAGGTCAATACAGCAGTACACAGGCAATCCAGGAAGGTTTTGGATAGTGTTGGGGACAACCTCTTATTGTAATTGCTGGAGTGGCCAACTAGGGGCCATGTTCTTCCTGACCTGGTGTTCACAAACAGGGAAGAATTGGTGGGGAACACAGAAGAGGATGGCAACTTGGGCAGCAGGGATCACACAATGATTGAGTTCAAGATCCTGAGAAAAGTAAGGAAGGAGACTAGGAGAGTAAGGACCCTAGACTTCAGAAAAGCAGACTTTGATTCACTCAAGAAACTGGGCAGGATCCTTTGGGAGACCAGTCTGAAAGAGAACAGAGTCCAGGAGAGCTGGCTGTACTTTAAAGAAGCTTTTCTGATGGCACAGGAATGAACCACGCCAATGCTCACAATGACTAGCAAGTATGGCAGAAGACCAGATTAGCATTTCAGGGATCTCTTCAGTGAGAGCTAAAACACAAAAAGGAAGCTTACAAGAAGAAGAAACTTGCACAACCAAATAAGGAAGAGTACTCAATGCCTTTTTTCACCTGTCTTCACAGGCAAAGTCACCTCCAGGACTATTGCACCTGGCAGCACAGTTTGGAGAAGAGGTGAGAAAGTAATAGTGGTGAAAGAACAGGTTAAGAACTATTTAGGAAAGTTGGTTGTGTACAAGTCCATAGGGCCATATGTGATGCACCCAAGGGTGTTGAGGGAGTTGGCTAATGTGACTACAGAGCCACTGGCCATGATCTTTGAAAGCTCATGGCAACTGGGAGAGGTCCCAGATGACTGGAAAAAGGCAAATCTAATGACCATCTTTAAGAAAGGAAAGAAGGAGTATCTGGAAAACTACAGCTCACCTCAGTCCCAGGAAAAATCATGAAGCAGTGCCTCAAGGAATCTATTTTAAGCACTTTGAGGAGAAGGAGATTAGGAACAATGAATGGATTCACCAAAGGCAAGTCATGCCTAAGCAACCTGATTTCTTCTATGATGGATGACTGGATTTGTGGATGCAGGAAGAGCAGTAAACATAATATACCTTGACTTTACTAGGCTTTTGATAGAGTCTCCTACAGCATTCTCACAAGCAAGCTGAGGAAGTAAGGTGGATAGAAAACTGGCTGGATCATCAAGTTCAGAGGGTAGTATTCAATGACTTGATGTTTAGTTGGCAGCCAGTATGAAGTAGAATACTCCAGGTGTCAGTCCTGGGGCCAGTTTTGTTCAATATCTTCATCAACGACCTGGAAGATGGGATGGAGAGCACCCTCAACAAGTCTGCAGATGATACCAAGCTGGGAGGAGTAATAGATATGCTGAAGGATAGGACTAAGATTCAGAGATCATAATAAATTGGAAGATTGGACCAAAAATTCTCATGAGGTTCAATAAGGAATAGTGCAAAGTTCTGGATGTAACAGTTCCTTGCATTGATACAGGCTGGGAATCAACTAGCTAAGCAGCAGCTCTGCAGAAAGGTACCTGGAGCTTTCAGTGGCCAGAAAGATAAATATGAACATACAGTGTGTCCGTGTTGTAAAGAAAACTAACCACTATTAGTGGTTATTATCTGCATTAGTAGAGCGTTGCCAGCAGGAGTGAATCTGTGAGATTAGGGATATTATATTTTTATAATATATACTATTATATTTTCCCTCAACAAAAGTCAGTGATAATTATGACATCATAATTCCAAAATGCTAAATGGCCAAAATCAAAACAATAGCTCTTTCTTAGCAGTGTAAAAAATCTGTATATTGGGTTTGAAAATTTGCTTCTGTGAGACCTGACTTGAGTTGCAGTCTCATCTGTATTGTAATGATACATAACCTTAACTCTCACTTTTTTAGTAGACCTGGATGATAATATTGCTTGGCTTTTACATTTTCTGGCTTTCATGTGTTGTTAATTACATATAAGTCAGTTAACAGAAGTTATAGTAATACTGGTAGAAAAAGGGAAAATGACAGAAGGAAATGCCTGGAATCATACCTAACCAAGGACATATCCTGCCTTTTAGATTGTCTATACCGTTTTTGTAGTACTCTTCTAAGAAGCACATTTCCCTCGCCCCCCATTCCCCTGTGTACCTTCTATATCCAAAAATGAATTGGTAAAGCTACTCTGTAACTGCTCTTGAACACACCAGAGGCAGAGAGCTTGACAGTGATAGCAAAGGGATGCTCCAAATTTGCTTCATGGCCTTATCTCTGGGTTTGGTTTATGTGGAGTGGGTGCAGAATGGGAGGATTGTGGAAGGAATATAGACATACACTTAGTTGTTCAAGATCACAGTTTTGGGGGGGGAATAGATACCAGCCTTGAGCTTCTTGATACTTGAGTTTCTTGATTATGACAACTGTGGCCAAAGATCTATCCTTCACTCGGTAAGAAGGACACATCCTTCCTCCCCCACCCTCACCCCCCTCATGTAGACCTCAGCTGAATAGTTCATATCTTTGCCACCTTCAAAGCAGATTATTTCAATGCACCCCACCTAGATAAAACCTGAAAAAGGGTTCCAACGCTCTAGATGTGTTCACTGATGATGGTAATGTTGAAGTGATGTTTTAGCCATGATAGTCCAAGGAAATACGTGAGAGACAAAAGTTTTTATGTTTGATATCTCTTATTTGACCAACTTCATG
Source organism: Alligator mississippiensis (assembly GCF_030867095.1). Lineage (NCBI taxonomy): Eukaryota > Metazoa > Chordata > Crocodylia > Alligatoridae > Alligator > Alligator mississippiensis. The sequence continues at coordinate 64,623,506 of NC_081825.1, forward strand.
GGCGGGATAAATTTAGACAAGCTTGTATGCTTTACTATACCCTTTCTCAGGTTTCTGATAATGAAAGAAGCACAGCAGAGGTAAATAGCAGGCGAAACAAAGTCTTGGGTAAAATGTGTGTAAATAAAAAACAGGATATAAAAAATTATCAGGGAGCTAACAGACAAGAGAAATACCTTTCTTTTTACCTGATAAAAACAGGATAAAAGAAACATTATCAGGTAAGTATTTACATGTCTGGAGAACTCTGATATCATCACATTCAGGGGAGTCTGTATATCATCAGGACCTATTTCTCACGTAGATCATATTGCACTTCAGTTTCAAATAACACACTGTCTTCCAGAATACAACTGAAAGTCATGGTTCTAATTATCAGATCTACTAAGACTGGACACCTGTGTAACTGAAGAAGAACTTCTTTTTACCTGACATTGTCACCTGCGATCAGCTGAAGACTAAATGACAGATCTTAGAAGTTTCTTTCTAGAGATCTAGAGCAAGCCACTGTCAGTAGAAGATTCAATGACTGGAATCCATCTTCCCTTGGTCTGATGTACCTCAATATTCTGATTTTTTGGTCACACTGTCCATGAGATATATAACCTTATCCAAACTAAACTCTGGCTTTGGTTGCAAACAATTCACAGCAAATAGTTGTATGATTTCTGTCAATATATATAAAAGAATACATCCATTTTTATTTAGATTAACTTGCTTGAAAATAAAGGTGGAAGGAATTATGTGTCTTGGCACTAATTATTAATAGAACTTGCAAGGAGCACTTGCATTCCTTTTCATTAATATTAGTGAAATTCTTAGCAGCTCTGCAACTTGCAGGACTGCTTCACCCTGATGCTGGTTAAAATGCTTTCAACTTAAAAAGGAGAAATCTAAGTATTCACAAGTTTAGCTATTCTCAGCATCGTATGGAATGAAAATGTTTATTTTATAAACAAGGGCACAAGAGGTAGCAAAAATAGATGGATTAATATATCCTTGAACAAATTATGAAGTTAGGACTAAAGGACAGCTAGAAAGAACTAGACTCTCATAAAAATACTATTATTTTATTTTATTTTTGTTTGTTTGTTGTTTATTGTCTCATACTGTATGCATAGGATAGATAGATAGATATACCTATTACTATTAATTCTCTCCTAAAAGCAATCAGAACTACTGTAGATGGTTTCACTCAGATTAGTCATAGTGTAGTTAAATTGATATTTAATATTTGAAAAGTGACTTCAAGTACAATTGAAAATTAGAGTCTCCAATAACAGCAGAATAATTTAAAATAAATAACATAGAACTTTGAGGATAATGCTAAACTGAGTATTCAGAGCACAATATCATGGGATAGACATCTTAACTGTAAAAAAAAAAAAGTTAAATTAAAAAGAAAAGGAAGCTTGCATCACAGATGAACAGCAAATCAAATAATCTTAATATTTTACCCAGAGAGAGTGAAAGAGAGGTTAGACTAGAATTCTGGGACAAATTTGATAGGCAAATTCAATTTAAGTTTCATCAGAGAAAACAGCAAGTCGTGAGCTACACAAAGAAATTTTGCTATCAAGACACTATAAAAGGAAATACACGTTGCTAGCCACAAAACTTAATGAAATTCAGAATCACCCAATCCCAGAAATTAGGAATACTCGCAGAGGAGTGGTCAAGCCTCCAAGGATACTGGGGGATACTTCTCAATTTATTACAGTAGTCTTTATGTAACAGATATTCCAAATTTAGATAAAATCTCGCAACCTCATAATACATTCAGTGGAAATTTAATATTAAAAAGTTGAAGAAAAACAGAAGCACTTTTATCAATTGTAAGAAGTTTCATTCTATGTTAAGTTTCTGAACTAGATTGTCTTACAGTATTGAATATTCTTAAGTTTTTAATGAAAATGTAGTAAAACTTTGTATGGATATGTTTAGTATATTGCTGATGAAACAAGAATTATTCATTGCTATGAACTCAGTCATAAGGTGTCCCATATATCTATATATAGCACTGAATTTCAGAGACATAATGACAAAATCATCTTCTGAAAGCAACTAAAATACACTATTTAAATGTTTAGATGTGGTGATGTATATGGTTCATCATTTGCAGCCATTGGTCTCAGGAGACCATGGAGATTGTGCCTTTTGGTGGGTTATCAAGTACCACCACAGCTACTTGAGTGGCTGAAAAGTCTGATACACGGCAAGCAGATCCTCTAGCAAGTTGCACATATAAACTCGGTTGAGTTTGCACCAGCATGCTGAGTACCATCTTGTCTAACCTGCCTCTGACACCTCTTCTCGATCTCATTATTAAGCCTCTTCATTTCGAAATGATGTAGACCCTTCTTCATGGTAGCTTTCTACTTACAGTGGTCTGAAGTGATTGATTCACAGTGTTGGCCATCAATGCAGAGCTCACAAAGTTTCTTTTTGCAGACATTGACAAAATGGAGTTTGGGCTATCCAAGTTTCTTAGTTTCATAGTTGGTAGGGTTGGAAGGGACCTGAGCAGATCATCAAGTCCGACCCCCTGCCATGGGCAGGAAAGAAAGAGAGAAAGCTGGGGTCAAACAACCCCAGCCAGGTGATTATCTAGCCCCCTTTCGAAGACCCCCAGGGTAGGAGCGAGCATCACTTCCTTTGGAAGTTGGTTCCAAATCCTAGCCACCCTGACTTTGAAGTAATGCCTCCTCATATCTATCCTGAATCTACTCTCAGTCAACTTATGGCCATTATTCCTTGTTACTCCCGGTAGTGCTCAGGGGAACAGGGACTCTCCCATTGCCTGCTGGTCCCCCTTGGCCAGTTTGTAGATGGCCACCAGATCCCCCCTCAGCCTTCTCTTGTGGAGGCTGAACAGGTTCAGGTCCCATAGCCTTCGCTCATAGGACCTGCCTTGCAGCCCCCTGATCATGCGAGTGGCCCTCCTCTGGACCCTCTCAATGCTGTCCACATCCCTCCTGAAGTACAGCGCCCAGAATTGGCCACAGTACTCCAACTGCAGCCTGACCAATGTTGCATAGAAGGGAAGGATCACCTCCTTGGACCTGCTCATGATTGATGCTTGACAGCGGCAAGAGCAGGGTGGGCAAGGGTGGGCAAAATACAGTCCAAGGGCTGAATCTGGCCTGCCAAGTGATTTTTTTTTTCCATCTGTCCCTCAGGCATCCACCAATTAATTGTAGCCTGCCCAGCCCATGTGTTTCCCTCTCACCATTGTGCATGGGAAGGCCCTGGCCCTGGCCTCAGCCAACATGCACAGCTTTGAGGTGGGGCCACTGCTGCAACTGCCAAGGGACCTGCTCAGCTTTCCTAGCCTTCAGAGGATTCTCCTTATGGAGGATCACCCCCATCACTCCCCTAGCCTTCAGAGGATCCTCCTGCTGCAGAACTCACTCCAGGTAGCAGATAGGGAAGTGGAAGTAGGTGGGGGGAAGCTTCAGCTGAGCAGGAATGTGGAGTGTGGGTCTGGGACTGGCAGGAGCATGGAGCCTGGGATGTGCACCCAGAGGGGTGGTGGGAGCATGGAGCTTGGGTGGGCAGGGTGTGGGTGTGAGGGAGGGTGGGGGTGTGTGGTGATCTCCCCCCCCAGGCCTCTTCCAAGGCACACAGTTCCCACTGCTGGTGGCAGCAGCAACAGGCAGTGGGCCCTCAGAGTGCTCATGGCCTGTTCCCTGCTTCCTGGCAGAGTCCCAGGAGCTGCACATGGCAGCAGGGAGCAGGAAAGGTAGCTGGCTCCATTGCATACACCCCCTAACACAGCCATACCTCCTCACAAACCCCACATAAACATCCATCCACACATACATCCCACAACTCACTGTATACAAACCCCCAACACAATCCACTCACCCCTCACACACAATATACAAGAGTAAGACCTCTATATACACTATGCAAACACACAAAAATGGGGCAAAAATATTTTTTGAAATAGAATTAAAATTAGTTATAGTAGAGGTTTGATGATTTGGTTTTTTTCTGGTTCCAAGATAGCAACCCTCCCACCCCACCGCTCCAAGGAATACTCCCAGGGGCAAGAGGAAGGACATCTGGCAGCAAATGTCAGGGATTAGGGGCAGGATTTCCAGTCCCAAGATGCTGACCAAGGGGTGGAACAGCTGTTAAGCTGCCCTTTGCAGTCCTTGACAGCCCACCAAAACTTACTAAGTGGCCATGCAGCTGAAATAATTGCCCACCCCTGCCATAGAGTAGGCCCTTGGGGGTTCAGCCATTGCTTATACAGCAAAACATCTGTTATCCAGCACCCATGGGGAATGGGGGGTGCCAGATAACCAAATATGCTGGTTACCTGAGAGGCATCTTTGCCTGGCCGGGCAACGATGCCTCTCCCACTGCGTTCGGTGTGTCAGTGTGCTGGGGAGCAGGCACCAAGAGGCCCTTCCCACCCCTCTCCTGGTATCAGTGTGCCAGGGGACAGAGAGAGGGGACCCGTGCAGGCTGCTTTGCCCTATGCTGGCTGCTTTGCTCCAGGCCAGAAGTCCCACTTCCGGTTTCACTTTTGCCACATTGACCAGTGTTGATCAGCATGTCAATTAATAGAGCATGCTGGTTAATGAAGTGCCAGATAATGTGGCTTTTATTGTACGATTCACACATCCTAACCAATGGAGACCTCTGTCTCAGGAATACAAACATATTGGGTATCCTGGCTCATTCTGAAACAGCAAAGTTGGAGATTTTGTCATGCCATGTTATGCAGGGCAGAGCAGCACTGGCAGCACTTGCTGGGCCTCAAAAGCTCCTATCTATTTGTATCTTTCAGAGATCATGGGCCTTAAGGCCCACCTAGTTAATTAACAGCCCCCATTGTGTGGGGCCAAAGTTTGAAAGAAACAACTGTTTGGGGGGTTTTTTGTTTTTGCTATTTGTGGGCCAACTAAGGAAGAAAATGGTAGGAGTGACATGAGGGCCAAAGGTTTAAAATGTGAAAAGAAGTTCTCTGGAGGGGGACACCGAGCAGAGCCCCCCAGGCCGTACCCACTGGTCCTCAAAGGGTTCTAAGGAGCCAGGGGACACTGCCCACTGGTGTTCTGCTTGGAAATGTGCATGGACAAGGGAGAAGAAAACATTCCTTCAGTCTCTCCAGTTTTGTCATTCCTGCATGTGCCTCTTGCAGCATTTCAAACGGCTTTGAGATGCTGCAAGATGTACGTGTGCATTCGTCTGGATGCTCCCAGGAAATCAATGTATGTGTTTAATATTAAGTGTGTTTAAATATTTTGCAGCAGAGTCCAGCGAGTCTCTCTCAGTCTCCCTGGGGGTGTTGGAGGGCTCTTCTCAGAAAAGCCACAGCATGTAGAGAGATTGGTTCTCCCAGGAGAAACTCTCCTGGCAGTGATTTAACACTGGGTGTTCCCAAGTTATTTTTCTACGGAAGCAGTCATTTTGACTCTGGAAGAAAAGCTTGGATATGTACACTCATGGAAGTAAAATGTTTGTACAGAAAAGCTGCTACATTTGAAAAGTCTGACATCAATACATACAAGGATTGTTAGTATATATATATATAATTAAATGAGATATTTTATCATCTTTCTTATCCTAGAACTTCTTATATAACATCTTCAGATTATTACAAAGAAAATCTATCCCTACCTTATTTTGCATAAATTTGGACATAAGAAGTTATATCAAGGAGTGCTGAAGATTGTTATAAACTTCTATATATGCATTAGTGGCTTCTCAGATAAACTAGTCATTTAATAACCTATCAAAGGAAAATGTGCTTATTTACTAATGTCCTTTTTCAATTTCATTTGTCTGTCTCTTGGAGACTCAATTCAGTGATTTTCTTTTTCTTTTGATAGAATTCTATGTTATGTTTGACAAACTAAAAGTGCATATTAATTTTCTTCAGTTATTTTATAAATACACAATAAAAAGAAGCATTATGCCCAGCTGTTTTGTGGTTCTTGAGAAAACATTCCCTGTGCTTCAAATTTAAACCCCTGGATATCCAGGGGTCAAAAAAAAACAAAACAAAACAAAAAAAACCCAAACCCACAGAGAAAAAAATTGGGGCAGGACATGTCCCAGGCCATGCCCTGAGGCAACTGGAGGCTGGGTCCTCCACAGAGATGCTCTGGTAGCAGCCAGAGTGTCTGTATAGCTGGCCCTTGCCTTGGTGCTGAAGCACACTGCCTGCTCATGCAGAGCAGGCAGCATCCCAGCTGCAGGGAGCTGGACCCAGGCTGCAGTGCAGGTAAGAGCTTGGGAGGGCTGGAGGAGGGGGGGAAGGAGACCATGGCAGGGACCTCACTCTCCCAGCCCCGCTCCCCCTGATTCCTGCCTTGCCTGGCCCCAACCCTCACCTGCCCCCTGAGCATCCCCATCACTGCCCTGGCTGGTCCCATCCCCCCCATCCCTGCCCCTCTGGGCCCAGCATCCCAGCAAGTAAAAAAACAAAACAAAAAAATCTGCACTCACTGGCACTAGCAGCTGCTTTCGGTGTCACTGGAGCCCCCCTACACAGCATGGGGGGGGGGGTGACAGTCCCAGCAGCCCCAGCCCAGGCCCCACTACCCCCTGCTGTAGAGAGGGGGTCTCTGCCAGGAGGCCCCAGAGCTCCCACAGCCCCTGCTACTATGGTGAGTAGAGCCTTTATTTTTTTTTTAAGTGCCCGAGGCTGCGGAGGGGGGAGCAGCCATCGGGAGCTGGGGGAGCAAGTGGAGATAAGGCACGTGGGCCCTGCAGGGGGTGGGTAGCCTCTGCAGGGGCAATGTGGCCTTGTGGGAGGCAGCAAAACATATAGGTATTTAGAATTCACTTTATTATGGTGACAGAGACACTGGTAGGCTTCCAAATTGCGTTAACACTCTAGGTATATCAATAAAACATTGCTCAACTGATCTCTCTAACTTCCTCTCTCTCTCTCTCTCTATATATATATATATTGTGGTCTTTTGTTTTAATTGTGGAGGAATATCAATTTCAGGGTATTTTACAGAGTGAATGGGGATTTTTTTAATCAGGGATTTTTCAGTTTTCCAATAGGGAACACCAGTAAAGGATTCAGGGAACTCTCAGGGCTGTTTCAGCAGTCCAGCTGGTACAAGGGGTAGTGTCCCCAGGTACCAATTGGTTGGGCCCCAGAAGCTCCTGAGAGCAAGTAGCCCTGAGCTACTTGCCAGGGCAGCTTTTAGTACTGATGGGGACAGCACAGGCGGTGGCCCCAGGTTCTAGCTCCCCCTGGCTACAGATCCAGGAAGAGCCAGGCAGGGTTATTTTGCCCCAAGTGGCACAATTTGCCCCACACCAAATTGCATCTCTGAGCACATGCACTGAGGCAAAAAGCCCCAGCTCTAATTTGCACTGCTTCTATTTGAGCTGCTGCAAACGCATGTGCTTGCATGTGTGGACACGCCCCCTTGTGAGTATACAGACAGTGTGACATATTTTCAGAGTACATAGAAATCTCTAATCTGCCAAACTATATGCCACAAACTGGTAATTTCTCCCACCTTTGAGACAGTATTTAATAGCAGAGATGATAGTGATATTGTTGCTAATATGTCACAATTTTTCAAAAAGTTTTACAGCACATTACCAGAATATTCTGAAGTGTTAGCCTATATAGTGAAAACTCCTTAAAGCTAGTTTTCTTTCTGAATCAACATTGTAGACTCCTCTTTAATAATATAAAATGGTGTTCTGCATAAATAACCTATTTCACAGTGAACTGGAAAATCATTTGCTACAGATTGGAAGCAAATCTGGGGAGCAGAAATACCTAAACGCTTGAATAAAAGTGATACAATCTATATGAATTTTAAAAGCAAAAAGGGAAAAATAACCAGATAAAATTCCCAATATACAAAACATTTTGCAACAGCAAAATACCTAAAGCATTTCAATAGATAAGTTATCAGCACTAGCACAAAAGAGTCTGAAGTCTATATATTTGTTTTGTTACAGAAACTTATAAAGGAGGAGGAAAACAAACAAAGAGAAATTGCTCACCTAATGTGGCATTCTGGGCCATTTATATTCTTCAAGTTTTCTTTAAAAAGAAAATAACTTGATCTCTGATTTAAACAATGCCTAAAAGTCTTCTTTTATGTTCATGGTACTCCGCTAATGCCTTCTGCTTTAAGTGTTTTAAAGTCTGACTGACTGGTAGGTTTGTATACAGTTTTGTAGAGTGCCTCATCTTAGATCTGTCCAGTCCATAATACACTGTTTATTTGAGTAGGATAAAATATTACATTTTAAAAGTATCACAGTTTTAGACTATTTCTTAGAAATAACTTCAGTATTAGACAAAAAGAGAACAATGGAACCAAAGCAATGTGTCTGGTATCAATCTATTCAAAATTCTTTGAAAGGCCTGTTGAAAAAGCAGCATGCAGCATGATCCCTTAGGAGGCATTGGTATATTTCCTTACGACAGTCCCTGGCAGCTCATCAGTTCTACTCAGGAAGTTATCTTCTCCTTCCAGCAACCAAACTAATTTGTTTCCTATTCCAGCTTTTAGATTCTCCACCCTCTAGCATTGGTGATAAAGCACCAAAGCAACCAAACAAAGAGAGCTTCATATTTTGGACCACAATCTACAGTAACACAAAAGAGAAGCAGAATCCCAAGTCTAACCTTAAGAATGATATAAATATCTGCCAGACAATTCATTAAGCAGGGAAAGATGAAAGCAAGGTTTCCTTGATGATTAAACAGACTTTGGATAACTGCATAAACATCCATCACATTATTCTGAAGAAAGCATGCTTGGCTGAATTTTTTAAAGGTTGTTCTCTTTTAAAGAAATTTCTCTCATTAAATTCAATCAGATAGGTTTCCAGTCTTTTAACACAACAAACGTCAAGTTTTTGTCATATCACTGTTTCATGAATAGGAGCTTTGATATCTTTCTTCATTTAAATTTTGATCAGTTTGAACACCATATCTGTGATGCCTGCTTAGCTCCAATTCTGAACTAAATTACATTAATTTGTTTTTACTCTGGATTATGTATGCAGGTGGGATTAATACATGTAGAATACTTAGTTTATTGTGAAAGATAACTGAACAAAGCAACTTTCAAAATACATCTGTCACTAAAATGGTTACAACACAGTACTGTTTCTGTATAGAGTTGAACAAAAGCTAGACCATCTTCAGAATAGTCTTCAAAACCTAATTTTTTGCTTATCGCACCATAATTTATTGCTCCCAGGCACAGTGTTCGAATGTGTGCCCAGGGTTGCTGCATGTTGAGTCAGGTTAAAACAGACCCAGCTGGCAGGGGGCACCAGGGGTCAGCCTGCCAGCCTGGGACTGCTCCTGCTGAACTCATTGTGCTGTGGAGGGGCTGACTGTGGCACAAGTATGCTCCAGTGCAGGGCGAGCCAGCAGGCAACCCCTGCATTGAAGCACCCTTGTGACTCAGCCAACCCTTCCAGCATCTACAAGTGTAGTGCTGTGGAGTAAAATAATCCACAGCAGAGTAGTACTTGTATTTACAGGTAGTGTCCTGCTGTGGAGTTAATTAGTTGACTGCAGCCTAATAGCCCTGCATGTGTAGATGCAAGACATTTATTTTGGAACTAATGATTAGTCTACTCCTCAATAAACATCTCGCATAGATATATATGCCCAGTGTCTTGTTAAAGAAAATAATCCATTAGCCTAGTGCTCCCTTCCCTTCCTTTACCTCCCATTTAGAAAAATGATAGAAAAACTGCAGCAAATATACTAAATGGTTTGTCCCTAGTCTCTTTTTTCCAAGCTAAGAAAGAATAGGAGATGTGGAAGTGAACCTTATGCTTATGCAGTTCCACACTTGGGAATCTTGGTTCCACTGAAGACAAAGATAGAACTATCTTTCACAAGGCCAAGATTTTCTTGTAGGTCTTTTGATTTTTTTCCTTTTCCTCCAGCATTAGTCTACGTATTTTTAAACTAAAGGTCATGTAAAGTTGCAATTGTGTTAGTAGGGCAAGAGGTGGATACCTCTTAATTAACAGGTTAACTAATTTGTCCATAATGCAAAAAAACTATACAAATCAGCTCTAGTTCCCTCAGAACAAATACAGTTATGATTCACATATAAATACTAGATATCCATTTATAATGCTCTTAAGAATTCCTTGTCAGAGTCAGTAAAAAAAAAATGGAGATCAAATACTCTATGATCGCTCTTAGCCCTGCCAACCAATGAAATGAGAGATTTTATTTCATTACTGAATCTTTTATTATATCAGATGTTTATACATCTTTTGTTTGTACATTAGAAAAACTGCAGCAAATATAGTAAATGGTCTGTCTCCAGAATTCATCAGACAGAAAATGGAATCAAGTTAGCCATAGGAAGAAAGGGACCAGAGTTACAATTACAGTTGTCATGGAGTCTAATTTTAACCTAACAGTCAAGCTGAATCTGTAGAATTAGTAAATATAAACAAAAAGTAAGTGAACCTAGACTGCTGACTATTAGATACTACACATTGGCAAGGGATTCTCTACTAACATGTAAAGGTCACTAAAATAGAATTTCAGGGCATCTTTATATGTGCTCCAGGGGTGGCGGGGGTGCTATAATTAGAGCGGCTCTCAGGAGCTGCTCTAATTAAAGCGCTCACAGATAACTTGTAGCCAGAGTCCCACACTTCAAAATAGCAGTGGGGGCACTTTAACTAATGCTTGTTCGACAGACTGAATACACAAAAAAACACTAAGGCTGCTGGAGCATGCTAATTAGTTCAGTGTGTTCCACACCTTAATAACAGTGCACTGAAGCAGATGTCCTGCACATCTACAGGCACCCTAAATGCCAAGCTCTCTCAGTGTCCAAGGAGATCAAGGAATCATAAATATACAGTAATAAGTTATAAAGAAACAAAATGATTTATCAACCAAGTCATTTCCAGAATTTAGTAGAATTTCTTCCTGTTCCTAAAGACTTCTATTAACAATTATTTTAGACAAGATAGGTTTGCAAAAGGAACAGCTATGCTGCAAATCTTGCAAAAGCTTATAATCAATGAGAATTTATTTTAAGAAGCAATGTAGATTCTGCAACTGAGAGCTTTCCAAGTCCATGTGATTGCCACATTCATTAATCATAAGCATGACAGCAAAGTACCTTAGGGCATGGTTTTACCTTCTTCTGAGTAGAGTACAGACACTTAATAAATAATAGACAATATACTAGTGCCCTGAATCTTGACCTCACTACTTAATTGACCCTATTATATACATAGCTTAATAATCAAATTGGGCCATCTCCTAATTATATGGTGTGTACTGTTACATGGTGTTCTGCCCCTGCTTCAATGGATGCAATGATTATTGACATCAATAAGCTTTATAAAAGGAATTTTTGAAAGAGTTAACAATGAAGAGGCGGTGTGGAGCACTTAAGAGTTAACCGTTGAACACTTGGTTCATAGCTGCCTCTGGAATTCCACACTACTCCATCTTTATATTATGATGTGATTTAATTCTTAAATGCTAGTCCTGGGCTTTGAATTCTCCAGAGTTCAATCTTTTTAAAAGCAGTTTACTAATCTCAGCAATTTTTTTAATCTTAGGTGACTAAAGTTCAAGTCAAATAATGGATTTAGGTATCGTATTTAACTTCATCTACTAAAGGTGAAAGTATTAGCCTTTGCATGCAAGCCTGTTTCCAGTTGTGTTTCCAGTTTCCTCTTCCTTGATAAATGTGACAAACCCTAAAATGACAAGAGCGAGAGAGAAATAATTTAATAAGGTGTGATTTGGAGACTGGAGGAATGGGACTAGCTGTTTAGCTACTATCAGACTCCTGACTTGTGTAAAAGTGTCTCTTGTGGCAAACTTATGTGATCAGTCAGACAAAAGAGGGAGTCTACAAATTAGAGATTCTGAGGAAGTTGTGAGTACATAAAAATAAATATCATGATTCTGGAGTAATGAGTCAGTTATTAAAGGGCATGATAATTCTCCAGGTACATGCAAATCATAATATTAGGGCTTTCCCATGGAATATACGGCATTCTTTCAATTCTCACATCTTTTGAAAAAAAGAAAAAAAAAACCTTCTTTAGTCCTCCTGATAATGAATGTAGACCTGGCAAAAACTGATGCCCTTCTGACTGTATTTAAAATTCAACAGATTTACAAATTGTCCAAATAACTATAGCACTTTGGGACTTCACGCTTGTTAAAAATGCACTTTTTACAAAATGCATATCTAGAAAAGACACAATAAAATTCTTCATATTTCATTTCTAGAAGTTTTATTGAACAGATTAGGTATTTTTCTGGCCTCAAATAGGCATCCTCTGAATTTGCAGTGAGATGGACAGAAACATAGCAGTTAAAGGCCCCTGCTATACATTACATATATCAGGCAATTAAGTGGTTAATCACACAATGAATTTAGACTGGCCACATGTGCAAAGTAATTAACACACAATTAAAAAATGACTATAAAAAGAGCCAACCAGCTATAAGGTTATTGCTTGAAAATGTGTAACAACTCTATAAATGATTTCTATCAAACTTTAATTTGAACATGTGGCAGAGCCCAAAGACATATGACTTCCTTTCATCTATCATAAGTTACTTATGAAGCTCATTTAATAAGGAAATGTGTAAGGGACAAGTTCCCAGAATTGTTCCCTGTTTTGAGTTGCTTCAGTGGAGTTCAGGCCCAGAGGTTTCTGGAAGGGCTGAACCCTTGAACCTTAATCAAGTAATGACCTAATTATCATTATTGAGCATGCTGAGTGGTGCCCACATTCTGGCAGGAAAACATGTGAGGTGAAATGAGTATATTTGAGTGACTGACAAGTACTGTGCCATGTACAATAGTGAGGTGATGTGTACAATACAGTGATAACCAGGGATCCGTGTTTTCCATTTCCTACAGAAAAATGGAGTAAACTATGGATTTCTCCCTTTACAAGAGTAAAACACGGAATTCTTATTTTAGCAGAGAAACCTGTGGATTGTGTAGTTTAGCAGTGAACCCTCTGTAGGCTGGCACATTTCCACCTTGCACGGGGCTGGGAGGGAGCAGGAGCAGGGCAGTCAGAAAGGGGGTGTGTGCACGCACATGGCCCCAGGCAGTCTGGACAGCAGCTCCTGCAGGTAAGTAAGGCGGGGATTGGGGCCCCCATAGGGAGGGAGTTGGGCAGGGTTGGGGCTGGGGCTGCTGTCCTGCTGGTCAGTGTGTGGGGCTTGGGGTCCCTGCACAGGTTTGGGGGGCATGGGTCCATCTTGCCCCCCAGGAGTGAGTGCTGCAGCTGGTAGCCAGCCCCAACCCTGCCAAAGCCCTCAGCAGACAGAGAGCAGTGGGGGAGCTGGCTCCATACTCCTCCTGCTGCCTTCTGTCGGGGTCAGGGGGCTGCGGACCTGGGTCCCTGGCCCCTGAGCCCTGGCAGCTGGGGGTCCCACTCCAGCAGGGCTAGGGGGGGCTGTGCGGTGAGTGAGGGGCACCAGAAGGGTTGGGGGGGCTGTTGTGGGGAGTAAAGGGGACCAGGAGGGTTGGAGGAGTTGTGGGGTGAGTTGTGGGCATCAGTAGGTGGGGACTGAAGGGGGGAGTGAGGGGCAACAGTAGGGCTGGGGGGGGTGTTACTTTTAATTATAGATTTGGGGAGGTTTATCAGATAATTTATGATTTTTTATCAGAGAATTTGCACATTTTTATCAGGGAAAACCAGGATCTATTCTGCTTTCAGGATAGTAGTAATCATGCAAAACTTATAGCTATACACTGCACTTATCTCTTAAGTAGAAGGGAACATATATAATTTGATGATCATAGAATCACAGAAAATTAGAATTGGAAGGGACCTCAGGAGGTCTTCTAGTCCAAACCCCTGCTCAAAGTAGGACCATCCCCAACTAGATCATCCCAGCTAAGGCTTTGTCTAGTTGAGTCTTAAAAACCTCCAAGGATAGAGACTGCACAACTTCTCTGGGTAACCTGTTCCAGTCTTTCACTATCCTCATAACGAGAGTTTTTCCTAAGAGCTAACCTAAGCTTCCCTTGCTGCAACTTGAAACCATTGCTCCTTGTTCTGGCATCTGCCTATGGACAGTAGTAGTTCCCAGACCCATCATGCCATTTCACTTCTACTTCAGTATAACTAGATTGCAATCAGTCTAAGCCTAACTTTTCTTCCTATGCCTATACTTTTATCCTTCACAACTGATAACACCTATGTCTTACCAGTCATTCAGAGCTCCAACCTGAATATTATTGATTCCTTTCACAATGAAGCTGTAGCAATATTATATAATTTCTATTCTTGGCACATGTCTCTTTAACCATGCAGTGAAATCACTTACCCAAATCCTATCCACCTTAGTCCTATCCTAACTACTGCAGCCACTCCATTACTGATCTTGTTGGAATCCACCTTGCCCTCATTTACTGTCTGAATAGCTGTTAAAATATTATTTTTGACCTGGCATTATGAGGCCCCCATCCCTCCCACTTTTTAATTCCTCCACTGACCACCCATTGTTCTCTGATTAGTTAAAATTTATATTCTTCAATGTGTTTGTATTTATTTCTTGCCTACAGCTCTAACCTTTTATCTTCTTCTGCTTACTCCTTTTTCTTTGCCTCCACTTCACCAAAAGACATCTATGGCTGCATCCACATGTGGCATGGATGTTTGGTTCCCCAGGGACAAGTAGCAATGGTACACCTTGCGCCACTGCTACTTGTCCCCAGGGAATGCCTGTGACACATGCACTTCGGTGCACAGCAAGTTACACCAGGTGGGGTAGGGGAGGCTGGGGCCACCACTGAGCTGGTCCCAGAAGCCTTACCTGGGGTCCTGGGGGGCCTCCCAGAGCTGTAGAAGTGGTAATTCTGCTGTGCAGAGCCTGGCTGGCAGCCATAGCACATATCTGGGTGGCCTGGCTCCACTTTGGAGTGGTGCACACTGCCTATGCATGCATTGTTCCACGTTTTCTCCACAGGTTTTTTTGACCCCTGGATACTTCACTTCATACTGGTTCATACTTCACTGACCCATATAAGCCCACACATGCCTTTTGTGGCATCTCAAAGCAGTTTGAGATTCCACAAGAGGCACACTGGAAACAAAAAAAGTTCCCCGCACTGCATATTTGCAGCATTGACTCTAAATTAGATACCTGGAAATCCAAGTTTCAAAAAATAACCTGCAGAAAAAAAGCAGGGCAGCGCAGGACATGGTCCAGGACCGTGCCCTAAGGCAAACTGGAGGTGGGTCTTCCAGGGACGCTCTGTTATCATGTGTAGTTTCTGGGAGGATCTGTGGGTGTAGGGTGTGCAGGGAGTGGCAGGGAGTGTGGGGAATGGTGGGATGTGTGTGGGGTATGTCAGGTTTCTGGGGGGGCTGCCACATGCCCGCCCCCACTATCCCTTGTGGCATAAGCCAGGCCATGCCAGCAACAGTGCTGTCAGACGCGTGCAGGGAGAATGGGCCCAGCCCAACCCAATCTGACCCAGCCCAGCATGGCCTGCTAGTGCACCTTTGCACAGGACTGGAATGCGCAGCTCTGGCACCTGCAGCTCCTGTCCAAAGGAGAGCGCTAGCTGGGCGGGCTGGGCAGGGTCACATCAGGCCAGCCGGGTGCATTCTTCCTGAGGTTCAGCAAACTCCACACCCACTCACAGGCTGCAGCCTGGCACACTTGAGGGTCATGTATACCAGGGTCTCCCTCTGCCCGCAGAAGGGGCAGGAGACAGGGGTGACCATGAAGCTTGCTACATACATGCCCGTGGCAATGGCTCCATGGAGGAACCACTAGCTGAGGTCCCCAGTGATGCATGGGATGAGGGTGGAGTATAGACTCAGTCACTGGGGTGCCCAACTATGCCCCCAGAAGCTCCTGAGAGCAAGCAGCCATGAGCTGCTTGCCAGGGCAGCTTTTTGTGCTGCTGGGGCCAGCATAGGGCAGGTTTTATACTGATGTGGCCAGCACCAGGCTCTGGCTGCAGATCTGGGATGAGCTGGTCAGAGTCATTTTTCCCCAAGTGGTACAACTTGCCCCACACCAGAGTGCATGTCCAGGCATGTGCACTGAGGCAAAAATCCCCAGCACAAATTTGTGCCACTCCTATTTATGCTGCTGCAAGTCCACATGCCTGCATGCGTGGATGCGCCCTTAGATGAAACTCCACCCAACCTTCTGTCAGACTACACACTAAGACAGCTAACCACCTCTCTAGACAGAGAGGTGCATCTGGAATCCCATCATTCTCTGGAGCTTAGGCATCTGAGTTAGAGCAGCAAAGGATATAGTCAGGTCCAGAGCTTCAAGTCCAATCTAGGGAGTACATATCTATAGGCATTCTTTGAAGGAACTAAACAGGGATTATTCTTCTAGTTAAAACACAGGCAATCAAGCAAGAAGGAACATGACTTTGTTGCCCAACATTTACAGCATTCACGTGGAAGGGAAACATCCTGGGCTCTGATCTCTGAACTTTTTGAACTTTTTATATTAGTCATTGGAAAAAGTACCCCAGAAATAATCCTGAGATTATTCCTATTGCTACAAGAATCTAAAATATGGTAGTCATCATTATGGAATTGTACCTTACCAGTTCTCTCTGTACAGTGGTATTTGAAGATCTATATTTCTTCTTATTCTTACCATAGGGAATAACTTTGGCACCTATGTGGTATTTGTCTTTTGTCTGGTGACTACTATACAATTATTAAAGACATAAACATTCAAAGAAATAAGACATTAATTTTAATTACAAACTAATTCTATAAAAATCTAAAATCATGTATAAATCTGGATTTCTGGGTTTATCCCACTTAAAACCTAATACAGTTCCAGGAAGAGTCCTTGAATCTTCAACCACTTGTCTTCTTGAGTAGCACTTATCCACATGAATAGTCTCAATTAAGCCAATGACCTAAGTCTTGACTAATAGTAGTTAATGGGCATGTCTACATGTGCATTTAACCGTAACTAAATTTAATGCCCATTAAACAATTTTTGGCAGGTGTCTACACATGTAGGAACTTGGCACTGAAGTTAGTACCAAGTCCCTGCAGACCTGCCACGTGCCCGTAGTGGCTGGGCAAACCCAGGACTAAAGATAGCGTTGGGTCATATCTACACGTGTGTTAATGGGCACATCTATATCTTGCCCTACAGCAATGTAGCAACATTTTACATTGCCGTATGGCATGCTACAGTGATGCAGTGATCACATGGTTCTACAGCAGCAAAATCTAACCTTGCACACACAGCAGAGTATGGGTATTTACTGTGCAGTGCTCTAGTACTTCCACAAGGTACTTCCACCGCAGCTATCAAATTTAGGCATGATTAGCCTAATTTCACCATTTTTCATGTACATTAAGGGCACGCATGTGTTTACACGTGCCCATAATGCACATTAAATTATGCTAATGCACATTAATGCATCTCATGTAGACACATCCATTGGGACATATGTGTAGTTCAGCCTGAGTAGGAGTTAGAAGGATAATTCAAGTTCTAACAAAGTCAACAGAGAAGTTCTCATTGATATCATAGACTTTGGATGAGTAAGTGTTTATACCAGAGGCTCTGCAGTTAGATAGTCTTAGTGGGGGGAGGGCGGGGAGGGTGGTTTCCATTCAACATGGCTACTATAGGAAAGTCTACATGTTCTATTATTTTACCTTATCTACCTTACCTTATATTTTAATATCACTGATTATTTTGTTGTTCCAGTTGAACTTGGGTAGCATACAACACGTAAGAAAACTTCATCCCCTCTCCTAGAAAGGCAACATCTATAACAGCTGCTAAAAATGAAAAGTCAACATAGGCTACAGCATAATGCTGAATAAAAAAGCGAATCATGTTCAAGGGAGAGTGTTTTTAAAACATTTGGCTGCGCTGCTAACCTCAGACTTAATTCTGCAAATTTTATTCTATTTGCAGTCCCCATCCATCCTTTCCAATAGGAAAATAAATGGAAACATAAATCAAACTTGTGCTAAATGCTTCTCTCATTATTCTTGACTCTAGTATCTAAAGAAAAGGCAAGCAAAAGATCCCACAAGGTTAGTCAAAACTTCTTTGTAAGCTCTGGATTGATTATCAATTTTCAAGATATTTTCTATTGCCCTGATAAAGTATGTATACTCTATACTGTATCTTTTTTAGAATATCAAAGATAGCCCTTTTCCTTTTTTTTCTTATGTGTGATTGATGCATAAAATAATAAAACAAATATTATACAATGTACTTTGCGATCTATATTTCCAATACCAGGTATTGCCGACGTGAATTACCTAATGCAAATTAAAAGATGGTGTACATGTTTAAGACAAGTTTAAATTTCTAATGACAACAGAAACACAATCACTTTGTGACCTTTGCAAAAGGGCCTTCTCCAGACCTAATATTATGACTGCAATTCTCTTGCTTCCTTGCTTTCCAAAGTCATTATGCTTGCATCTGGAAAGTGGTATAACTAATGAAAACTTGGGTAGGATTAAGTCAATAGGAAATTCTCATTCAGTTTAGCAGATCCAGGATTTCACTCATTAATTTTTTATGAACCACTATACTTTCAATCCATCATAAATTAGTAAAAACTATCAAAATATCCAAATAACTACAGGAAACCAAATTTATTTCCCCAAAGGTCTAGAAACGCACACAGATTTTTGCACTGTATCCTGAAAGATCAAGTCAGTGGCAGAATTGTCATTTACTTCTCCAGGCTCTGAGATAGAAATATTTCATGAAGTCAAAGAATAAAGCTGTTCTTATCAGGATTGTATAAATGGGTGATTTAAAAAAAAAAAAAAGAATCCAGAGGTTGTTCAAGAAATATGTCCATTGTTTCTTTCAGCTCTCCATATAATTACCTTTTAGTCTGATGTTACCAACAACCTGGGTTTCAAGAACTCAAAGTAATGAATTTACTTGAATTAATGAATGTTAAATTAGGAAACAATTTTTTGAGAAAACAGAAAGCATGACTGCCTGAATCTTCAGCCTGAAAACCCTCAAAATGTATTTTTCTTTCTTTTGATTCATACTTTGAACATTTGAGACCTCTAAGCTACTGGCATTTTAGGCTACCTGCTCCTTGGGTGAAATCCTGGAGGATCAGCCATTGTATTTCCTATTGCATTTATCTCATAGTGATTGTCCATACAAGACATATTCTCTCTCATGCTATTTCTTTTTCAAATTACGAGTGTCATACATGCTAAAGGGAAACATTTACAGTGTGCCATCAGTAAAGAACAGTGTAGTGAGAACAGTAACATAAAAATTAGCTAGAGGCCTAGAAATCATTTCATAAGGCTAAATCCTACCTTATATTGCAAAGGTGCACTGGGGAGTAGTGAAATTGTATGAAAACTTTCCCCTCCAGTGCACCCACATAAAGTAACAACAAAGCAAATTTCCTATATATTCTGCACATACAGGAGAATAGGGGGAAGAGAGCTTAGTCTCTGTGTGTATAAAGGAAATGAGTTTGCTGTTGCCTAGAAAAAAAGGGCAACTTCACTCTCAGCAAATGATTGCCATGGCTCCTCTTTAAAGGAGTTGAACCATATATCCAGTATTGTGACTCCACTGCTCTCTTCCCTACACCAACATACTCACATCCTTACTGTGAACCATTCTGCCAGCATCAGAAGGAAAGTTCCTGGATCACAGGAGTGGCCAGTCCCATTGCACTACTACTCCAATCTGCAAAGCAAATAATATGCACCCCACTCCCCCTCCTCTAGCCATGTTATTTCTGCTTTCCCTTGAGCTCAGGGATTGCTTCTGCTATATCCTCAGCAGTTTAAGCAACCCCTAAAAAGACAGAAATGTGATTGGGGCGGGGTGTTTCCTCCACTTTTTCACTATCAGGCAAATCACTTTGAGAAGCAGAACCTGTGGTTCTTCTTCTGGAATTATGTAATGCTGTACTCCAGTGCTTCTCAAAGTAGTGGTCTGCGGACCGGTGCTGGTCCACGAGCCATCGGTCGCTAGTCCGCCGCAAGTTGCTAGGAAAGAAAGAAATATATTCGCCAGTCCGCAGCGAGTTGCCAGGAAAGAAAGAAATATATTTTCAGAAGCATAACATTGATATGTCATAGCGCCACAGTTCGTACGTTCCAACACTCCAGGTGACGTCACGTCTTGCGAGGTGAGGAAAGAGAAAGAAACAGCCGGTCGCTCATTTGTGTAGTGCTGTTACACGCAGTTGCTGCCACTGGCTGAACCAGGCACTGGTCCCTGGCCCACTGGAAAAAAAATTGCCAGTCTGCCACATCAGATAGTTTGAGAAGCACTGCTATACTCCATCTAGCTAGGTACATAAGTTTTTGTATAGGACAAAAGGTCCTGACTAAATTTGTTTTTAAATCTCCAGGGATGTTTAGGCTGAATCTCTAGATGAAGTTTGCAGTCACTCTTTATTTCCCCTTTTAATTTTAATTTTAACATCATAGGCATGTCTGTAATAATTACATGCCATAATGTAAATAAATTACATAAAATAATAATGTATAAAAATGTGTACTTCTTTCTTTACTTTCAGTGCGGGAACTTGAAGCTCTATACACACAGTATATCTTGTCAAATTTACAGATAGTTCTAACAACCACCTGTATGATACAGAAAGGAACCTGAAGCATGGAAATATTAAATTCTTTACTCAGCAGGGACAGAGAGCAAATTGCATAGTCAGAAGTAGAACCTTGAGTCAAGACTATTAGATGACAATATAACTACTACCTCTATGCAGTTGCAAAAGACCAAAAGTACTTTGGAAGAAGTCAGTAAGTGTCTAGCGTCACCACAGTAAATGTGAACACACTTTTCTAGCAGCAAACTTTTTAATTAATTTTGGGGCAACAGAATACATGCTTGACTTAAAAGAAAGTTTCCATTATCTCCGTTTCAGGTCATAAACTCTTTATCCAATATGTTGATGTTGCCATTGATTCATTAGGTCTATGGAACTGCATGTTGTTTTGGGCTCATTATTTTACCTATTCCGAACTAGACTAGGTTATAAGGGTCAAAAACTCTTTTCTTAATATGTCTTCTAAAAACAAACAGCCTATGAGATAAGGCCATACACAACAGCATTTGATGTATTACATCTCAGTAGTATCTGACAACCCTTACTCCCTGGTGATGCAATTCTTTTCTAATAATTTAGTCTCAGTCTATTAAAAGACAATTACAGATAATGCAACCGGGCAAGTGGTGAAGGATGTCCAGAACAGTACTTGTAGAAAGGTTATCAAAACACAATTCTCAAAGAAGTGTGCTATTGATTTTTTAATCATTTCAGACACAGACTGTTATATAGATTTTCTACAGGATTGAACATAACTAGAAGAAGATGGAAATGGATTTCCCCTTTGCTACTTCATATGTCATAATAATAGATTTTTTTTTATTCGTTCACAGCTAGGTAAAGGGCACAGCCAGCCATTCAGAGGCCAGCTTTGCTTATTATAGCTAAAGACTTAATGTATTATTGATTTTTATACAATTTTGAATCTCTGATTATATTGGATATGATCAGATATCATTTATAGAACTCTTGATGCATCATTACTTCAGCACTATGTACAAATTATTGCAAAGACAGGAATGCTAATTAAAGCTTATAGAATTGTGTTCTGTGCATGTTCTAGGCTTTAAATCATAATAGGATATATTATAAAGCTACAAAGGAAAACATCATGTAGCAGTTTTCAAATTAAAGCTTTGATTGAGAAAATATCCTTGATCAGGAGATTACTTAATCATACACTTAACTTTTAACTTGAGTTTAAGTCCCTTGGAAAGAAATAGGAGTTAAACCATCCTTAATTTCTTTTTCCAAATAGAGATGGATTTAAACATGTGCTTAAATGTGTTACTGAATTATGACTCACATTATCTCAAATCCCTTTACAGAGCAGAAACCTGGGTAATTCACTGAGGCTAAAAGCAGACACGGGATATCTCCCGGGACAAAGCCTTTTATTCAAGGATCCTACATATGTACAAGTCCACTGTCCCTTTTTAAGTACCTGTGAAAAACTAAAATAGTTTTTTTCCCCTGGGATAATCAGGGTTAATTTGAGTTAATGCCCATTCAAGTTGCATGTGTATGGCTATCCCATAGGTGTTTTGATAGGAATCCAAGCCCAGGAAAATCAGACCCAGGATAAACTTTGCTTCTGGTTTTAGCCCAAGACAGCTGATTTAGCATGACAGAGCTGCCTACTTACAACTTCCTATAAAGTTAATGTAGGATGGAGGTGCTGAGCACTTCATAAGACACACTTCACCCTTAAGATTGGTTTACCATTGCAAATTGCTAGAGCAGTTATACTTTTTACAGCAATTCACTTCTACACACATACTGGTAAAATGACAGGAATGAGAGTGAAGTAGTGTTAGAATGATGTTGGAGCCTCGATGGTCCATGAATTATGCAAGGAGAAAGGAGGGATGATACCCTTTATTGGACCAAATACAAAGTTGGGATAAAGCTGAACAAACTCAAAAGAAAAGCATTCTTCTTCAGGACCAGCTTCAGGTTGTAAAGAAGAATGCATTGCTTTTGTAAGCTTATCTAATTTTATCCCAACCATGCAGTTGGTCCAATAAAAGATATCACCCCCAAAAATGCTTTCCAGAAATAAAGACACCCTGCAGTTATGCCAAATTCTTCTTAAAATGACATGTAGAATAGACCTTTGTTAGGTACCTGATTGCAATAAGAGTATCATAATAGCACAGTTCTCTGGTTCTGCACTGTAATTCAGGCTCCATTTTGATGCAGTAGTCTCCAAATAGCAATACTGTGAAAGAGCGGAGAACTGAAAAAAACCTCCACTTTATATGCTTTACTAGTTCACTTAATTGAACCTTTGGTTTCAAGCTGGAACAGAAATACATTTTAGATGTGAAAATGCAAGACTTGACCCTGCAAAGCTCATGAAAGCTGATGAATCTCTGATTCAGTTAGTCTATAAGGTGGACCTCTATCCTGCCTTCTGCCTAACTTTAACATGAACAGTCATGCCATAAGAGTCATTCTTCATGACCTATGGGTGTCATTCCTATTATACCGGGCTAGATATTTTTCCCCATACAGAAAGTTTTACTGTTGTGTGCAGTCTCCAGGGATTTGAAGGAGCTGGTTCTAAAGAGTCAGTTTTCGACCAGTAAGTTTGAACTGGAGGTTCAAAAGAGCCTTTGTGATTCCTATTCTTTATGCTGAAAATCTTCCTTTCAACCATTCTTCCTTACCTTTCAGCTTAAAATGTGAACTATAACACCATAAATGTACTGATTCAATAAAAACCTAGTATTTTCCTGGAAATATCAATTTATTATTAAAAATGCATAAAGAACTATGGCTGCGTTTCAATACTCGAACTATAAGATTCTCATTTCAAAAGCATTTCTTATCATAGAAACATTAATAAGATTAAATTAAAATGCATGTGATTTAAAAAGGGTTAGAGTAATATTTTAGTTGTGATGCTCCAGGATTTATGCAAAAGGCAAGCATTTTTGGGGAGTGATATCTTTTATTGGACCAGCTATGTGGTTGTGATAAAAGTTAGATAAGCTTTTAAATGCAATGCATTCTTCATCAAATTCAAATTTCTGAATCAATCCATCTACTGAAAAAATACAAAAGTCTTAGAACTGTGACAGGAGAAAAAAATGCTAAACTGATCATTTTAATAGTGCATTAGTAATGCTTAGGTCTCTGCCAAGTTCACTACACACTTACAGAATCTCCCACTAAAATCAATGGAAGTTATACATTCATAATCAAATCATTATGATTTTCCTAGAATTTATCTTGTTGGATTTAGTTACAATACATTGTCTGTATGTATTCATTCAGTAACAAAATTTCAGCTTGGGAGAGAAATGCCTTATCATTTTTGTGTAAATATTAATGTTTATTGTTACATTTTGATTTATCAGGGAAGGTCATATTTCCATCTTCTGACCCATATAGAACATAAGAACCTATTATTTTGAAGAAAACTGTAAGGAAGGAAGGAAGGAAGATATTTGAATATTCACTCCTGAGTATTTTTGATTCAAGTCAATCAAAAATATAAAGTATTTGCTCTTGTAATTTTTAAGAGCATTTTTATTTTGCATATATTATTATAAAATCAGTTTTTTTCTTTAAAAAACCTGAAATAAAAGGCAACAAAATGTCAATTTTATGACTTTACTTAAATATAATTACCAGTAAAAATTGTTTTCTGGAAAAAGATAAATTTGAGAAAGTAAACAAAATAATTTTATAGAAGCACCACACTTTTGAAAAGGGTTTGATTGTCTTGTTTGTTTGTTTCATTAAAAAAACAAAAATTGAAGCACTATTTACAAAAGAAAAATTAGCCAGTTTTACTCAGTATTTCTTGGGATTCGGCATATTCCAATAATTGTATTTAAAGAGAATAATTAACTTATTCAATTTTACTCTCAAAACTTTGTACTATAAGACTGCATCCAGATGAGCATAGACGTTTGGTTCCCTGGGGACAACTAACAGTGGGACACCTTGTGCCACTTCTAGTGATCCCTAGGGAACGCCTGTGCCATGCACCCTCTGGCGCACAGCAGGTTACCCTGGGTGTGGTATTGGAGGCTGGAGCCAGCACAGTTGCTGGTCCCAGCAGCCTTACCTGGGGTTCTCGGTGCCAGGGAAGCTGAAGCTCTGTCCCTTCTGCATCCTGGAGCCTGACCAGCAGCCAAAGTATGGCTCCAGCCAGCCAGTTTTAGGTGGTGCACACTGTCCCCATGTGCACTGCCCCACTTTTTTTCTGTGCAGAATTTTTTGACCCCTGGATATCCAGGGGTCAACCCCCCCCAAAAAAACCCCAAACCCTGCACTGCAACGTAGCAGTGCGGGAAATACCTGAATGTGCGGTATGTGGCAGCACAGATGTGTCTGCGGTGCTACATATCGCACTGCCATGCTCATGTGGACACAGCCTAAAAAGATAAAAATTAGAGTAACATTCAACAAGTTAAGGTAAAAAGAAAAACTGATTGAATATTTTGCAAAAAAGACAAATGAAGGATGATCATTAGCTAGTAGAGCAAAATTGTGGGCTGAGATACCAGCATATGAATAAAACTAAGGAATCAGAATCTAGTTTTAATTATAATAATGGGTTCCTAGATATAAAATATAATATCACAATATTATATCAAATATAATATATAACAATACTTTTTAATTTTAGAAGAATGGATTAAAATGGATTAAAAGATTTGTCTTTCATAATTTATACAAATTCTGAGTAGTATGATATTTTTCTTGTGTGTCTGATTATCTGATTCACCAGTACCTTGATTTACCAGTACACATTGTCACTTCATTTTTCATACAGAGAGGAATACGTACATATGAATTTAAGACCATAACAGTAGGCCCTCATTTTAAAAAACCTGATATTTACCTTCACAATCTTGTCTCTTAATCCATAACTCACTCTGTTTTTCCTCCATGTTACCTAGATCGAAGTTCTATGCTTTAGGATATCAAGTGATAGGATGAGTTAAAGATGGGATGCCAGGTAGTTAAAGGATAGAACTTTAGATTTAGCTTTGAACTTCTTTTATATCCTTCTGTTACTGCTTTAACATTAACAAAAACAAATACCTTGTGTTTTTTACTTATAAACATGAACATAAAGAAATCCAGGTTTCTTGAAGGAAAAGGCGCTGTCAACTAATTTTCAATGAAACTAAGCTATGGTTATTAACTTTTCAAGAATTATTGTGTATTCTTACAAGAAAACTAATAAAATGCAGAACTTAAAAGTGGGGGGTGATCTTATAGGGAAATAATCCACACTTCAGAAAAGCTGAAAATGAAATGAGAATTACTGAATAAGCAACATCAAAATATTGCATGATGATTGATAAAGATGACATTTACAAGGTTTGGTAATGTGAAATGGTGAAGTTTACAGGAAATTAATCTAATATTGTAGACATATCATTTTTCACAGAAGCGGAATCATAATTCAACTGTCTTCACATGACAAGGTCAAAATTTACCACAGTGTACACGAGATGACTGCAAGCTGAAGAGGTTTCATCACATCTTAAATCAGTTCCTGCATAATTTCAGACATAAAAATCTAATTCTGTGGTAACCAGAGAATCTATTCCTACTCTATTAAAAAGAAAACTCTCCCAAACTTTCGATCAAACTATAACAAAATGAGGAAAACATAACTTCTTAAAAAGTCTACTCATAATTAATTTGAATTATCAGCAAGTAAGTGTGCATGCAGTTTCCTGGGAATGATAACACATAAAAACAAAGCTAACATTTCTTTCAGGATATCAATTTCATTACAGACTCAAGTGTTATTCTGATTAAGACGAAAATGATGTGATCGATTTCATAATTTGAATCTGTTTTTGTATGGCATAGGTTTCAAAATCAACATATGCTGTATATTTTAAACCCTAACTGCAACTTAATTCACATCTGTTTTATTGTGAATTGCTCTAAAAGCACTCTGGGAAAAAA
This sequence comes from Alligator mississippiensis, assembly GCF_030867095.1. Taxonomy (NCBI): domain Eukaryota; kingdom Metazoa; phylum Chordata; order Crocodylia; family Alligatoridae; genus Alligator; species Alligator mississippiensis. The sequence continues at coordinate 64,650,025 of NC_081825.1, forward strand.
TTATGAATTCAAGAAGAATGTTCCTTGTTATTCATATGGAAAACAATAAGATATTCCATTAGGATATGATGCCAAAGCAGTGTACAGCTTTTGTAGGCATCAGGTCTGGATTCACCAAAGTACTAAATCCAGTCCTCACATTCTTAATGGGACTGACCCAGAATGCTCCGAATCTTAAGTGTCACACATTACACATATGTGAGTTTTGGGGGATTAAAATGAGTTTACATCATTGCAAACTGAACTACATCCCAATGTAGTTCAGTTTGCAATGTTGCAACTTGGAACATTGCAGCCATTAGTCAGCTCATCCCCCCAGCTACAGGAGAGGTGGGCAGGCTCCACAGAAAAAAAAGGATTGGGCCCCTTGCCACTTCTGTCTTCAGCAGTCTCCTGCAGCTGGCAGGACACCTGGGGCCTCCTAGGAATGGGCTGCCTTGCCTCTGGGGCAGCACAGGGAGGCAGCAGGAGGGCAGCTGGGTGTGCTGGCAGCTGGAGAAAGCAGCAGGGATGGTGCACAGGGTGCAGGACAGCCCAGGTGGGCTGCTAGTTTCCCTGAGCTTGCCCGGGTTTCCAGCACCCTGTGCACTGTCGCTGCTACCTTCTCCAGCCACCAGCACACCCAGCCACCCTCCTGCCACCTTCCTGCATGGCCCCAGGTATTCTGCCAGCTGCAGGAGCCAGCTGAAGGCAGAAGTGGCAAGGGGCCCGATCCTTTTTTTCTGTGGAGCCTGCCCACTTCTCCTGCAGCTGGTGGATGAGCTGGCTAATGGCTGCAGCATTCCAAGTTGCAAAACTGCAAACTAAACTACATTGGGATATAGCTTAGTTTGCAACAATGAAAACTCATTTTAAACCCCAAAACTCACGTAACATTAATGTGTGCCGCCATTAAGCCACACAAAGTGTATGACCATATGGTATGATATATATGGCAAGATGAGATACAAATAGCAAGGGTAGCTTTTATAGCTTGGATTGATTGAGGGCAACCTCATAATCAATCTTAATATCAATAGAGAGAAGTAGGTAGCTGCACCCTACATTCTGCCTTAATATCAATATAGACATACTCCTCCCTTCTAAATAAACCAATACAGTAGAACAAACTTTAAGCCTCCAATGAAGAAAAAATGCTTAAACATATGCTTCAACACTGTTTTTAACTATTTCTTGAGGAACATTCATCATTGCAGCAAAAACCATGTCAGATGGACAAGAACCATAGATTTTATTAGAAACTTATAATTTTTCTATAGGTTTTTTCCACTGTAACTGAGTTGACTAATTTGCTGGTTTCTGCAGGCAGGTTTTGCTCCCTGAAGAGTTCTTCAGTCAGTTCTTCAACTAAAACACAGCCTTTAAGTAGCAACCAAGCTTTAACAAATCAACAAACAAAACCAAACCATGCTGCTTGCACCTAGGTATCTAGACAAGCCCATTGGCACTGCTCCCAGCACAGCAGCCTGGCCCTTCCCTGTAGCAGAGTTGCTTTGCTCACAGCTTGCCTCCTGCTGCCAAATTATTCCCTCATAGTTTGCTACCTTTCTGCTCTTTCCTTTGGGGTTTTGAGATCCCAGCGAGACACTCCCTTCATTACCAAATACCCCAAAGCTGGGTTTCCTCAAAAGAGCCGATTTTCCTTTTTAAGGGACCAGACTGACTTTTTATGATCTCATTTATACTACAGAATTCTGTACAAGTATTCCAAAAAACAGAGGAAGAACATTATTCATTATTAATTTCTCCAGGTTTCTGCAGGGTAATTTCTGTACTACCTTTTAAAAATGTATGTAAAACTGTACAGCTTCATCCTTCTTAAATACTATAAGACCTCTTCATTGTGAAAGCAGGTATACTGAGCTGCTTTGTTTGCAGGGAGAAACTTAGGGGGCAGGGAAAGAGTCTTTTTGCACTTGTTCCTTAACTATGGGTCTGGTACCACAAATACATACATATATCTTTCTCATAGAAGAGAACATTTTGGACTTAAGTCAGTAACATTTATAAGGTCCTGTCTACACTGTAAAGTTTTATCAGGAGCACTTTTGCTAGCATCCAGCTTCTGACATTGCTACCTTGGTTGAGCCCGGCTTGGCTGTCTTTGTAAGTGCTTGATGTCTTCATTTTGAAAGACTACATTGTTAAAAAAGAATGGGTATGTATTACAGTGCCCTCTATTCTGTTGGCTGGCCAACCAGCTTGTGGGATATATAGGAAGACTGTTGAATATGCATTTAGTAGTCTGAAATATGATAAAGATGCCTCATGATAAGGCTGAATCTCAGCACATTATGGGATGACAATAGTATGCTTCAGGAATTGATGGGAATTCATCATCCCTCTTCTCCCATCTCCTATAATGTTCTCATATATATAATTGTTGTCCAAATACCTCATGACATTTCAACTGCTGACATCTGGCCACGAGAAGCATAGACTCTTTCAATGAGTACAGAGCAATACATTCAGATTGTGATGCAAAACTGGGATGATCAACAGCAGCTGTAAAACATTCAGATGAAAAAGAGCAGAGTACTGAAGTTGTGCACTGACCTCCCCCAACCCTGCAGCAAGGGGACACCAAAATAAGAGTTGCTTCCTCAGTGAAAGTTTGTAATAATGGATTGCTCTCAGTCAGTTTGGTGCTAGAATATCAATAATGGGGGCAATTATTATTTAGGTGTTCACTGCCATTAAGACTGCCCAGGGACTACATGGTGCTAGGTAATATCCATGAAGTTTAAAGGGGTTTGAAATAATAGGTTTCTCAAATTATATAAGGGTACTAGGGGATGCATCTTCTTATTTTGGCTCTTCCTCTCACCTTAAATCTCTATGCTTAAACAGAAAAACATTTTCATAGGTAGACAAATGCTGGTGAATAACCAAGGACATTTCATAAGTGTTATTATTGCTGGATCAGAGAAACTGCATTAAATCTGCATTTTTAAAGATGCCAACCATTTTAAAATGATGAAAGTAAAGAATTTTTCCCCAGACTGGCACAATCACATTTTTTGGACTAGAAATCCAATGGTGATACTGGCGGACATGACCTATACTGTCTTTCCATCTGGTTTATGGAGAAAAATGGACACCTGGACAAAAAGGAAGGAGGCTGAATATCAGTAAGTCAAATATTCCCATTAGTTGCAAGGCAAGTGTTATCCTTAATATTTGTGAACTGTAACGGAGAGACTATCTGATGATTCATGGTGCTGCAAACCTCTTTGTAGCACCATAAACTGCATGTGTTGCACATTAAACCATGCTCAGAGCTACTAATTTGCAGTAACAGAGCAAAATTTGCTACTAGGATTTCCAAATAGCAAAAAACCCCCAACACCTGAATTTAAAAAATGGTGCAAAGCACACCACAATACATGTGCCAGGACAAATGCGGAGATAGGGAAGTAGACAGCTCTGGACTGCCAGCTCCCCTGTCTCCCAGGGCTGTGGAGCCCCCACGTTGAGGCACCCAACACCCCAGCCAGCTGCTCCATGCCTGTCTGGGGCTCAGTATTCCTCAAGAGGGGGAACAGGCAGCCCACAGCTGCCCGCTCCCCCATCTCTGCTTTTGTCCCAGAGCATGACACTTTGGCATACTTTATACTGCTTTTTTATTCAGGGGTTTGTTTTTTTTTTGCTATTGGAAAATCCCAGTAGTAAATTTTGCCCTGGCACTGCAAATTCACAGGACCACGCATGATTTAACATGCAACATGTGTGGCTTGTGGTGCCACAAAGCGGTTTGTGGCACCACAAACCACATGAGCCTGCATGTCTGGTTCTGGTCCTAGGCATTGTACAGATGAGAGAGTCTTTAAAAGATCACTTTACCAGTGCAAGATTGGACACCATATTTCTTCAATAGGAACTCTTATTTTAAAAGTTGGCTTTCTTTTTTCTGTATGTGCCAAACAAAGTATTTGTTTTTAATGTTTTAAATTGTTGTTGCATAGATTAAAAAAAAATAAAATCTGTAAATACCATTTTCTCACATATAAAATACACCTTTTCACTTATAAATTAGCCCCCTATATATGGGGGGCATGTATTAAAGGAGGAAATTGATTTTATGCCTTCTTTGAGTACTGCTTCATTGTGCAGTAGACATTGCATTAGTATTCAGGTAACTGGCAGAGTCAATTGATTTCATGACTCCTTGCTCTTTATTGTAGAGTTCTTAAAGATTGTCTCTCTTTTTTAATGGTCTTGATGTTCCACTAATAAAACTAGCCTTTCTTAGAGCAATTTTACTGTCTGCTAGCAGCTCCTGGCCTATCTCCTCCTGTTTAATAGCCCTGGAAACTCTTTAACTCTTTCTAAAAATCACAGATCCACTCATGGAAACCTTTCTTAAGCAGCAAGGGTTTCAGAGAGGGTGACTGAGCTGACTATTAGGCTCTCTCCCTGCTCTATATAGCAATATTGCTGGAAAAATCTTTTCTTCTTCATTCTGCTTTTCAAAAACAAGCTGTTATATTCAGAAGCATGTTATATGTGAGAAAATATGGTAACACCGTCTCAAAATGGACCACCAGCTCTTCGTGTTTCAATATTCTGAGATAAACACAGGAAGTTTCATATACTGAAATATCCATCCTATTGTCTGTAGTCACATTTATTTGATGACCTTAGTTTTATTGATGCCATACTGCTTATTACTACAAGAACAATTTTCATTTCCTCAAGTATAATACTAAGGTGCCCATAATGCCAAGGACATCTATGAATATCACAATGAAACTATTTTAGTTTTCTTTGTTGCCTTGGAGGGAATATGCAATCCTATTCTGCATCCTCTAAGGAAAAAATAAATATTAAACTAAACCTTTGTAAGGACCTCTGTTTTGACTGCATTTCAAAATTAAATAAAGGGGTATTAAGTGACACAGTGGGTTAATTCACTGAGGCTTCAGATTCATAAGCTCAAGCCTCAATCATCACAGTGAAGCACAATGGGTTATAAGCAAGTTTCTAAAGTTGAGAATTTTGTGAGATAAATGCCTTCAGCTACCCCATAAGTATGATTGTAGTCACAGTGTATACCTTTGATTGCCTTATTGGTGTTCCAAAATTGATTTATACTGTTATAAAACAGATTACCAAGACACTTTATAAAAGAGTTCAGTCTTTGGTCTGCCAGTTTGTTTTATGTCATCTCATTATGCTTTAGAAACAGTTCATAAAGAGCTTGATCTTTTAAGGACAGGTTAGGTAACATTTTGCTTCAAAACTGTTTCACATGAAAGTAACATTAGTTCCACTACATTTTTCGGTTGGGACAATTTCAAGTGAACCTTTTATTTCTTCTGAATCTGCTCTTCTTCATTTTTTTTTTTTTATTAGTCATATGGCCTAAAAATTGTAATAAGATTTGTTATAATATATAGTTCTCTCTAATTTATTGAATCTGAATTGCTATCAGAATGGACTTTAATCTTACATGTAATCTTTATCTGATTTCCTTAAAGCTAGAATGTTCACAAAGTACACTTTCATAACCTGCAGAATCTCACTTATTTTCCAATCATAAGATTTCTAGTAACTGAGATGCTATATGGGAGACAGCAGAACAATAAGCCTCTTAAATGGTATTTTAATATAGGCAAATGCAAAATCATACATTTAAGAGGGAATGTAAGTCTCTCTTAAAAGATGTGGTCAAGTTTGGCATAAATCAATTATGGAACCAAGGAACTTAGAAGGCAGGTGCTACAATACTCAATTTGTGTGTAGCCAACTCCTCAACTAAATTTCAGAAGATAATCAGTTAGCGTTAGTGGCAATGCACAGGGGGTGCACATGCACCCCTTGAGAGTGCTGGTGCACCCCTTGGCAGGCAGCATTCCCTACTTAGGCGATGGGCAGGGGGCAAACAGGAACACTGGTGCCCCCCTGAGAGCACCGGCTGGGGAGTGGGGGTGCTAGGAAAAGCACTGCTGGCACTTCTGGGTTGGCAGGCACAACCAGCAGGGGGAGACCCTCCCCCCCAATCAGCGCGGTCAGCTGCAGGGGGACACCCCCCCACCCCCTGTCTGCTGACTGGCCAATGGAGGGACAAATGCTTCCTGACTCAGGAGGCACCAGTCCCCCATGATTAGGGTTTCTATATGGGAGAGCTAGCTTCTTTAGAAGTGTAATCCAAAATGGTCAGCAGGCTCAGTAAGAAGTTACCTCCAGCTAACTGATAGGAAATACTGAGGACACCAGAACACCTGAAGCCTCAGAGTGGAATAAAATTTTGGTAACACACTCACATCTGCAGGGAAACATATTTATCTGCCTGGAATCCACAGCCTAGAATCATTCCTTCAAGGTAGTTACCAATGACCTTTTCTTCAAACAACTGAGAAAGGTTTATTCATTTCTTTTAAAGTACCCCTGCTGGTGCCCCGCTTTCATCTAATATCATAGTGGTTAGAACATATGCCCATAAAATGGGATACTTAAGTGGGTACAAACCCACATCTCCCCCTGCTTAACTGTCAAATTTACAGGATAGTTTTGAGACATTCTCCATCTATCAAAAAAGAATTAAATATTCATTGAGCAAGAAACAGAGAGCAGAAGAGAAAGTGTGACTCTATTCTTGTTGTTAGGACACTCACCTGGGAGGGAGAAGTATGGATTCTGATCCCTGCTCCCTGAACTATTTCTGTATTTTATCTAATGGGTCTTCACCATTAAAAGAGGCTGAACCAACCCATGGCCACCAAAGGGAGAAATTCAAAAGTTTTTCACTTTGGAGGAGTATGGCCTAAAAAGAAAATGCAGGATTGTTTGTGGAATCTTTGCAGATGAACTTGAAACTTGTACTACTGTACTTTTGTTTACACTTTTACTTATCCCAGAAAGCAAGGACTTTTGGTTTGACTGCATAGCCATAAGAAACTGAAGCAAGAAAACATCCAAGCAGGGAGCTCCCAAGAGGAATATTGCTGACCAGTGGTAAACTTGGGAACTAGCTGCAACTGATGCTTGATTAGTGGCATCCCTCCAAAACCAGATTTGTAGTCTGTTCCAATGCAAGGCCAGGAAGTTTTTTTTATAAGCTGTGAAGTTCACCCATGTGAAAAAGCCGGCAATGGGCTTATGCTGTTTTATGTCTAATGTAAATTCTCAAAATAGGACCTACTGATGAGCCAGACTTTGCCATGTCCATCTATATATGGATCTGGATTTCCAATACTTTTCATAAACAGCTTCCATTGACTCCAGTAGGAATTGAATGTTTTGTTGTGCATTATTTGTTGTATATCTGATTTAAAAGAAATCCAGAAATAGCTGACCAGAATGCACTATTTTATCATGTCAGCCTTTTAGGTTTTTTTCTTTCACCTAGAAGTAAAACTTTTGCACTCACATCTGCCCTAACGTATGGTCATTATCATGCCCTGGGACTAAAACAAGTAGTTGATTAGTAAAGCTATTAAAGAGATGCATATTCAATACTTTTCTATTTTTGTCTGGAGACTTGTATTCAAAGACTGTGTACAGTCTGTTCCATTTGATTTCCATTTCATTTTATGTAACTGTTGTTAATTATTTCTGTGTAACCCATTAACAAGTTATATACATTTACTCTACGTTATGGTTGTACACTAAGATAGCATGTAAAACCCATGTCTGTAAATAGTTTGTTGAATGTAACACATTTATAGTAAAAGCTGCTTTATCTGGCACCTTACAAGCTGGAATTCTCTATTAACCGGCACACTAGCTTGTAAGGTAAAAGCAAAACCAGAAGTGCCCACTGTGGCACTTCTGGTTTTGATAAGCCCCCACAGCCCGGGGGAAAGCAGCCTGCGCTGCTGACCCCCATGGCCTGGGATAAAGCAGCCTGTGCAGGGCCTGCCTCCCTGTTCCTCGGGGCCTGCAGGAGAGGTGGTGATGCAGCAGGACAGGCAGCGAAGCTCTGGATGTGGCGGGAGAGGTGGTGGCCTGAACAGGCAAAGATGCTTGTTGGGGCCTCTCAGGTAACCAGCATATTTTGTTATCCAGCACCCCCCATTCTCCATGGGTGCTGGATAACAAAGCTTTTGCTGTACTACAATCCTGCTAGACTTCATTCATATTTATTGAAATAATTGTTTAACTTCTTTCTAAAAGCCTATCTACCATTTCAGTCACATGCATCCAATTGGCATTATCACATTTCAGAAAGCAAATGGGTTTAATCAAGTGAAATAAACCTACATTGTGGACAATCTACAAATATTCTAAATACAGAATAATTATTACTATATTAACTTAAATATACGACAACCATGATTATAAGACAATGCCCCAATAATTAGATTTTGTATATGGAAAAATATAAATTTGGTATAATTTTTCAAGTATAGAATCTCATTACTGGAAGCTTGTTTTGAATTTGTCAACCTCCTATTGCTAGAGCCAGGAAACTAGATCAGAAGTTCAGTTAGCCCCTTAACCCCCACCCTCAACTATTTTCCCCTCCAGCCCCTATGCCCCAACCCATTACTGTCAGACCCTGCTCCCCCTGAGCATATGCAAGTGTGAAACAAATCTGAAAAAACTGACCTTGAAATAAACATGGCTGTAGCAATTTAGTACCCATAGACTTAATTCACCCAGAAATGATGCACTTTACCATTTTTGAAACTGCTGCAAGTTTTAGCACTGGTACTGTATAACACACTTTTAAGTAGCACTTTAGCACCTACTTAGAGTGAATACAAACTGGGCGCATCTACATGAGATATTTACAGTGGATGACTATAAAACACATAGCCTGCCTACCAATATATATATATATATATATATATATATACACACACACACACACACACATACCATATATATATATTTTTTTTTTGTCGTAGGTTCCCATCAGCATGTTTGTCCCAGTGTACGCCACATGTTTTATAGTCATGCTCAGTGTTGGCAGCATTTAATCAACTTTACAATTGGTTTCCATTACTGAGTACATGCTACTTTTAACAGCAGTTCAACAATAGGCAATGTATTTAATGTGGCTTCTTTGTATGCCACCTGCATTCTTAGATTTAGGCCATGCCTATATTGGGGCTAGTTTTCTGAAATGCCCTATACTAGTTCCCTAAATAAAATCAACTATATCAGTAAAGGCCTTTTTTACTAACATAACCAGGGCTAGCCTTATGGTAGCCTACCAGGCTATTCACCTCAGACCTTGTGAAGTGTGTGGCCCAGCCCATTGAAACCCAACTGAAGAATTCTAAAACTATGAAACAACAATACATTTCAAAATATTTTTAAAAAATAATTAATAAAGAACTACCTAAGATCAAATATGAGCCCAGGATCATTTAATGGTTTAAGTTATTCCTCAGCTAACAAACCAGTATACTAGTGTTCTGTTTAAATGATCTTACATTTTACTTTTTTCCAAGACCCTGGAATTTGTAACACAATCTCTGAATATAAGTGCATCTGTACTAGGACTCTTGCTAGAGTTGTCTTGTCAGCTGGGGGTGGGAATTTTTGCACACTTTTAAACAGCAGAACTGTATTATGGCCAGTAGAGAAAAGAAGCAGGGTCATAGCTCTTCCCTTTTATCATGACATCCCACCACCATAAGTGACACTCTAATCTCTTGCCTGGCACAGATGCTTGGAAAAAGATTGTGACTTTCATCTATGCAGATATACACGGAATTTCTTTGCTCACACTCAAATTAAATTCAAGAGACGCATCAATTTAAAGTATAGAAAGGGCCATTTAATGACGATTCTGACTTCCTGTATATTACAGGCTTTAGATTTTTCATTCATTTACCAATATATTGTTCAAGACTAGAGTATAATTACCTAGAAGGCATCCACAGCGTTGACTTAAAGAAATCCAAAGATGGACAATTCAACATTTTTCTTGACTCTATAGTTTCTGGTAGCTGATCACCTTTCCTGTTCAATACTTTCGCCTATTTCTAAGCAGATTTTTTCTGACTTTAACTTCCAGTCATTAGTGCGTTTTATGACATCCTCTGCTAGATTAGATCCAAATCTTATTTTGTCATGGCATGGAGAAATATGAAAAACACATTTCCTACTTCATCTAAACAATTTAGCAATTACTGCTAGGTATACTTCACTGGATTTATTCTGTTAAAGAGATTTTCCCTTATTTAGACTTAAGTTAAAAGGCATTTCTGGAATTATTCTGTACTAACCATTTGATTTGCTGCATTACAATATAGCATTAGACTACTCTGTTCTGAAAAATGTCTCCGACTATTTTATGAGAAAATACTCATTTTACTGTAGACACATAACTAATGATGATACACTTCTGCACTCTACTTAAGATCTAAGTCCTGTGTCCAGCACTGGCAGATCCTCAGGAAGTAAGGTGAGAGTAGGGGTGTGTGAAATGGGCCATATTTGATTTGGATTCAGATTCGGCCTGAATCAGGGACAGTGATTCAATTCGTTGATTCGGATCACTGTCCCAATTTGATTTGGCCAAATCCGAATCTGAAGGTTACATGCTGATTTGAAGAATCAGTGATTTGGCCATTTTGTGTGTTTAGGGGGGGTGAGATGGGGGGTTGTGTCTAACCCAGTGCACTCTCCTAGACTTTCATAGATTGGATTGCACTGTCTGATATTATAACGGTATTTACTGACTCTCTCCTGCCACGTCTTGATCAATAAACGACCTTATAAGTCAAGAGGCGTCAATTATTATCCACCGTCGTAATGCTAGCAATCTACCTTGTGGGAGAGGATCATTTAAGAACACCCTTTGCTTCCCCTTTTACTTTCTTCTTTTTGTTTTGTGAGGTCTCTAAGTGCCAACCATCAATTAGCAATTACAGCCTTACGTCATTCAAATATGGTTTACAGTGTCCTTTATTTATCAATATTCAGACTCACATCTATTATCATCCTGCTGTTTGCAAGACTATCTTTACTTCTTTACATCAATTAAACATTAACATCAACTTAAACAGAATCCTGCTCAGATATAAATTCAACCTAGTTAATTTCCTACTTATCAATGACTTTTAAGACAATCCTGTCTTCTTTGCACTGAACTCTATTTCTCATTTTTCTTTTCTTTCTCTGCAGCGTGATCTCTATTCCCTGAGAATTGCAGTGATTTCTCTCTTTATGAATTTTGTTTGTTTCCCTTTTTAAGAATGTGTCTAACCAATTCCTGAACATGTTGTCCCCAACACCCATGCCCCAGTCCTGATATTTTCTATAAGAAAGGAGTGTTTCCCCCATCCCTATCTTCCTCCTCTCCAAGGTTACCTTTATTTTTTTTCTTCTTTGGGCAGGGCAGAGTCCTGCCTGTCCCTCCCACTATTATAACCATGTTAGTCTTGTCCTGTAAGCAACTTGAAAACTCCATTTTGTATCCTTCTGCTTGACATAAGTAAATGAATTCTGCATAGCCTTTATATATGAGTGTGTGTAAATTTGTGAATGGTGAGAGAATGGCATAGAGATGGGAGAAGAAGATTTAACTGTTTATGTAAGCAACAAGGCACCAAATATAAGTTACCAGTCAGTAAAATAATTAATGAACGGGTGAAGAATCCTTTTAAAGCTTGAGGGCACAAAGGAGATAACAGAAGAAGAAATTCTGCCAGATGGGCAACAAGAACACTCCAAGGCTAAGATAAGCTGAAGACAAAAGAACAACTGCAAAAATAGAAGCTGGGTATCGAAAAATCCCAAAGCACTGAAACAAAAGATGCCAATCCCTATAAAAGAACACTTTGAAAATTGCCAAGTTGGGTGAGTCTCTTTCTCTACTGCTGTTTCATTGGAGCACAGATACATCTGTTCACCCTGCTCCAGCTGTTATCTTCAAATCTGTTATCTTCAAATCATCATAATCTACTCAATAAGCCAGACTTTGCCTCCCTGGGCTGATAAGGAGCAACTATTGCTGGTAACTATATCTGGTGTATGTGTGGATGAAATGGTTGTTTTGTGTATGTGTAATGATGTGTATGATTATTTGTGTGTGTTTGTATAAATGTTGTGTCTAAACCTCTATGTCTAACTCATGTAATCAATAAACCCAGCACCTTGCCTTATCCCGCTTTATAAAGTCTTGCTCGTAATTTGAGCAATTGGCAATTTGTGTAATATTTTTGGTGGAGAATGCATGTGGGGGTGAAGAAGGTTTTATGTTGCAGTTATTAATCACTTACGTATTTTTAACTGGGATAAAAAAAAAACATACTTCAAATTCCAAGTAAATTGGACTGTTTAATGGGGGGGGCTCTTTGGGGTCTGTCTACTGGTGACCCCGCCCACCTCTTATGGGCCAACTGCCCATTTTATCGCCTGCCATGCCTTGTTGGTAATTAGTTAATGATGTAATTAAGCAGGAGGCTGCCCATTTCTTGCCCTGATGCCAGGGGACATTATCTGCAGCTCCATTCCTCCCCTACAACACAGCCCAAACCTCGCAGATGGCATTTGTAAGTTCTTCTTTATGTTGGGGTCTAGGCTGCTGTGGATCTACCCCTTTTTCTCTCTAGCTAGGCCTGTCAGTCAACCCCCCCCTCCCCAACACACTAATCAGGGTTTGATTCCCAGGCTCTAGCTCTCAAAAAAAACCCTCACTCGGACTCCTGCCCCTGTGTGGCACTGGGGTCTACTCACCCCTGAATACTGCAACCTCTCTGGTGCTGGGGTCAGCTAACCCCCAAATTTTGTGCCCTCTCTGGTGCTGGGATCAGCTCACCCCCAAATGCTGTGCTGTCTCTGGCGCTGGGGTCCCCACACTGCAGTGGGCCCCCAGTGAGGCCCCCTCCTTCCCCAGATAGCCTCACCCAAACCACTGGTGTTAACATTAAACAAGGGAGGCAACATACCTGCTTACTTTAGATGATCATGAGGATGGCTCCAGGCATGGTGTAGTCTTCCAACAGAGACTGCAGCTGCAGCATCATAGTCATTGGGAGTCTGCCTCCCTGCAGCCCCTCTGGCCTTCTCCACTCACCATTTGTAGGGTCCTGGCCTTCCTCTTCCTGTCACCTGACCACCTGGCAGGGCTTGAGCCTTAACCCCTACTTGGTCAGCTGGCTGTGACTGGAAGGTTCTGGACTTAACGGGGCTACCCTGTCTCTTAGTAACAGGGTTAGGGTTCCCTGTTACAGACTGGTATGTATCATTAACCATCTTAGTACAGTGGTATATAAAATACATTAAAAAACCCAAAATAAATACATGTATTTCAGTTAAAGTTTTTCAGTGGTGTATGAAATATAATGTATTAAATTTATTTAAAAGTCACAAAATGCCAATGACACCAATGAACTAAAAGACCAGTGGCTGTTAAACACCGATAAAGGAAAACAAGTGTTAATTTGTATTTGTTGTTGTGTTTTTCTATTTTTAATATATTTGTGTATCATAATATTTTGACTTAGCTTTACTTATTGAGTTGTTTGTTTTTTGCTTTGTTAAGTAAACGCTTAATTTCAAAAGTGTGTGTAACCTCCCTAACTGGTCTCAAGTATGCAGATAATTTGAGCATTACCAAACACACACCCAGAAATATTATAGTAATTCATAACCCTCCCATTTGTTAAAAAAAAGCACATTTAAACCCCTCATTTAATTGGCAAATATTTAAATAACCAAAACAAAACTGTCAATCATCGTATGTGTAGTAAATAGACCAATAATCAATGGATATGTCCCACATTGCCACTCTTGGAAAAACCCTGCTTATTCCAAAGCAATGGATTATCCACATGTTATTGGGATGAATTGAATAATAGCACAACCAAACTGTATTTTAATAAAATAAATTGTATGTGTGGTAGGACTCAAACAAATTATTTAACAAGGGAAAAACATTTCATTTTATACCATGCAGCAATGTATGTATAATATCACTGTTATTCAAACTCCACTTTTTACGTATTATTTCACAAAACAAATAATTCAGGATATAGGTATAAAAATAACAATTTGCTACATTTTAATGTTTCCATAAAAGTCAGTTAAACAACACTGCTCAACCTTCTAATGCAAAATTTGCAAATAACCATTGCCACGCATAATAATGCACAAGTGCACAGTATTTCTATATTGCATCTAGATAAAAAAATCCTAAACATTTCAAAACAAGCCAAATGAATGTTAGCATATCATTAGTATGACATCATCACAAGATGGGCTCCTTCAGGGATAGCTATTCTTAATATCATGCTGCACCCTATAATAATATTGTTTATTGTAATAAAAAGTTTATTTCTTGACATGTGTTATATGTGTTGTTAAATAAAATCAATGTATCCAAAACTGCAATTGAAAACAAAATATCTTCTTATCAAACAAATGTAGTTTATGACCCATTCATCACTGATGTTTGAAGGGTCAAAGGGGGGACATGTAGCATGAACTGAACTAATGTAGCTGATGTTAACATAGAATGTAATAATAGTAAAATATAACCACATTAGTCTTGTCCTGTAAGCAACTTGAAAACTCTATTTTGTATCCTTCTGCTTGACGTAAATGAATGAACTCTGCGTAGCCTTTATGTATGAGTGTGCGACTCTCCATCTGCCCCAGCATCTCAGCGTTCAGACACCACCTGGTACTTTCAGGTATTAGAAAAAACATTTAAAGCTGTGTCTATGTCCAAATCATTGAATCTTTCCAAATTAATTTGGAGGGTTCCAATTAAATTCGGAGAGATTAATAATGGGTCTTCTGATTCGATTCAGATTCGGAGATTTGGCCACTGAATCAGGCAGAATCTCTGCTGAATCGAATCAGCAACCAAATCTTCACACAGCCCTAAGTGAGAGGACATAGTCCTCTGGCTTGGCTGTAGCTACAGACCTGCTCCACAGATGCTACTCTAACCTCAGGACCAAAGAAGCATCTTCATGGTCTCCAACCTCCTACTTGGCTTGTGGCTTCGCAGAGCGAACATGATCCCACCTTTCCTCAGCCAATTCCAAACCTGTACAACACTGTAGTATGCCTGGAACACACCAACACCTTAGGCAAAAGGAAGCAGACCTCCAAATGAAACGGCCACATTGGAACTGAGTAAACTAGTTCTACTCCAGATATGGCCTTTGCAGCTGTGGTTAAGCTGAAATAGCATTTTCTTCTTAAAGGATCTTTGATGGTATGGAGATTAAATGTGAACAAATACTGCAAAAATGTATTCATATGCATTAATTTGAATAAAAACTGTGATTTCAGTTTGACGGTGCACAGAACCGTCACAGTTTTCTTTCCTCTGTATGTTTGAACAAATTAGACCATTTTTTGCAGAATGAAAAAGTTTGTGCAAGTAGTTGTGTTTATTCTTATTAAGTGTTCACATCACTATTTTGAAATACCTTTAACCATTTATTAACACAGGAAAAACCAATCCTGGTGCAAAAGTAATACCAGAGTTTACATGACATACTACACAATCAAACAAACAAACATACTTAAGAACAAAACCCAAGTAATAGTTCATAATTTATTGAATAGTTCAATTGATTCAAAGAATTAGTTCAAATAACAAATATATTGGTAAAAGTCAAAATCCATTTGAGGGATGATTTATGAGCAAAAAATAAGGCAAAAATTAGGAATATTATTCACTGTAAATACCCAGTCTACTTCTAGGGGCAGGAAACAGTTTTTGGTGGACAGCTACATTAATTATCAGGGGCAAAATGGCACCCAGTGGGGTTGCTCCATGCCCCAGCATCTTCATAATTAGAACCATACAGAGTACCACAACTTATAGAGCAGGGGTTGGCAACATTTTTGGGCAAAGTGCTTAAAAGACCCCCAACCTTGACTGTAAGATTTGGCATGCCAGGGGCAGACAGCAGGGGAGCTGCAAGGGTCACAATCCTTGTTGTAGCAGCACAGTCCAAACCTCTTCCCCACTGTCTGCCCTTAAGCATGCATTTACTCACTGCCAGCAACAAGCTGGGCTGGGGCTCTACAGATCCTGGTGCAGCTGCTTGCAGCCTCCTGGCTGCCTGCCAGAACCAGTCCAGGCTCTGGGCAGGCCCCTGCTGCCTGCCACAGAACTGGGGCTGCTTACAGTGGGCCATAGGGAGGCTGCAAGCAGCTGCACCAGGATCCATGGAGCCCTGCTCCAGCTCATTCCTGGTGACTCCTGCACGCACACCTCAAGGTGGACGGCAGGGAAGGGGCTTGTTTCATCCCAAGTGCAGGACTTTCTAGTTATCCTGGCTGAATTTCATCCAAATAATTTTATCAATTTATCCAGGTCATTCCTGCTGCACTTCCTGCTCTTGTTTCGTATGGGAATAGTTTGCTCCCATGTCCTTAACAAGACCTCTTTAAAATACAGCCAGGTCTCTTTGACTCCTTTTCCCCTCAACCTGCCTCCTAGGGGATCCTGCCCACTAGTTCCCCGAGTTTGCTAAAACCTGTTTTTTTCTGAAATCCAGAGATTTTATTCTGTTTCTCTCCTTCCTTCCTTTCCTTAAGATCTTGAACTCATCATTTCATGGTTTGGATGAACCTTGGCAACTTTTCCATAATGTCTTATATATGGGTTCCCGGGAGCTAGTCCTTCCTACTGGAACTATTTGTCACGTTCTGTAGTTGAATGTGTAGACCTCAGGTCAGCCACCTCAGCCATCTATGGACTCACTGATGACTTTCCCAACTACTGAAAGACTGTCATCCTAATTTTGAGGGATTTCCAATTATTATATTTCATTGGTAGGAAAAATAATTCATCTGTATTTGTAAAGAAATTTGGGAGCCTTAGGGATGAAAGCTAGCGAATATGCATGTATGGTTATTAGGGTTGTGTGAAACAGTACCATTTCTTTCAACATCTGTTTCGCCTTTTTGAAGGGACAGTGTTTCGTTTAATTTTGAAGCACTGTTCCATTTAGTTTACTAGAAACTGTTTTACTGTTTCAATGTTTTGCCCATGGGCTAATGGGGAATCATGAAAATTCCTGAAACTTTATCATTTCTTGCCTGATTCAGATAAAAACTGCAGAGATGGTAGCCCCTTGTGAGGGCATGAAGCCTGCCAAGTTGCAAGGAGGTAGATGTAGATGTTTCTGCGAAACTGCACCTCAAAATGTTCAAAGCAAAACTCATGACACTTGCCAGCAGTGGCAGCCTCCTGTCATCCGGTGCACAGATCCAGGGGCCTGCACCCCAAGGAGGGTTGTGGGGCTGCGCCAGACTCCTCTTGGGGGTGCCGGCCTCCAGATCTGCGTGCTGGATGAGAAGAGACTGCTGCTGCCACCTAGGACCGCTGCTGGGTGCAGCCCATGCCCAACGCCGGGGAAGATTGCTGCTGCCGCTGGTCCCAGGCAGCAGTGGCAGCCACCTGTCACCTGGCACACAGATCTGGGGTCCTATACCCCCAGGAGGAGTCCAGCAGTACTGGGAGGGTGGGTGGAGCTTTGTGGGGATGGTGGACTGCATCCATGACTCTCCCCAGTTCCCGCCACCAAGCTGCGCTCCAATTAGCTCCACCAGCCCCATGGAGCTCAGCCCAGCAGCAGGAGGTGGAGCACAGCCCTGGCTCTCCCCTGCCTCCTACCATTGGGCTACTTCGAAACTCAAAATGTTTCAAGTGTCGTCATTTCATTTCAAAGCTGTTTCAAAACTTTTTGTTTCGATTTTGTTGTTTCAAGCTTGAAACACGTTGAAACAGCTTCAAAATGAAACACCCGGTGAAATTTCACATAGCCCTAATGATTATTATTAGATTAACCATATATATATATATATATTTACATTTGGATTTATACAATACCTAAGCAATTCTCCCAAATTTACTCTTTGCTGTATAACCTTTGAAATGAAGGAGAGTTGATATATATTCATTTTTACTTACTTTTTTGTCAATATTAATGTTTCTGATAACTTGGCTTTTTGGGTAATGCATTTTCTAAGTGATAATCAAGCAATTCAAGTCATCATTTTATTACCATGATATTTACAGTAAGATCACCAGGCTCCCAATATAAGATACAGACATTTACGAGACGTCCATATAAAATGATTTACTGGCTGCGGAAGTACTCTCATGGAGAAAGAATACTCTGTAGAAAAGCACAACAGAAAAAATATATTTTGTTCATTGCTGCTTATTTATGGCTCCAGCATCTGCTTTTTATTGTTTAGGTGATGTGGATGCTTTCTCAAGGTACTTTTCCAAAATCTTAACAGTCAAAGATGATCTGCTATATATAAAATAGTTTTCATCCATGACTAGTAACTAACATTTAGCTTAGATTTAAATAAACACCAATGTTATTAATGTTATTAACTGATAAGAATGATTACATTCTCCATTCTGAGTCACAGCTTTCATGTCCTAACAATGTTCCTGTAATGTCCTGTACTACATATATACATGTGAGTGTGCACACGAACACACTCTATAGTTCTGTTGCTTTGATTACAATTGTAATGTTTATCAAAGAGATTTGTTTCTTCTTACTCTATCTTCAGATCATACCTGGATCCAAAGACTGCTTCACAATATAAACTCTTTTAGCCACACTGTCATTCCTCCTGAAATATTGCTTAGCTACAAAGTGCAGAAAAAAAATCTAGTCAACCCAGAAGACATCTCAGTCTTATTACCAGTTAACATATTATAATGCCTCATCACTTGTACATGAGGATTTATATGTTACAAGGTGGATGAATGTTTTATAAAGGGTAACGAGAGTTAATAAAGAAAAAAGTGCAATATATATCTTTCAAATGAGTTTCCAGTTGTCTGGAGGGTGAAATGGGGGGACAGGAGTAGAATATGATAACCAACTCAGTTATGAATTTCTGTGACATAAAGTAGACCATATGTATTGTTAGAGGTATTTTTTCTTCAACGTTCCTCATAAACTAATGGCCCATAGGCATTTGTCGGGCATATTCTGAGGTTTAATAATGCTGTTATCTATGAGAACTTGTTTCATCTCTCCAGCCTGCCTTGTGTATTTTGGAACTAGGAAATGAATGTGAATATTGATTGCTGAAAACTGGCAAGAGTACTTTAATGTTTACCACTGTTTCAAGTATATTTGATACACTCTGTTGTTGTTTTTCTTTATTTAAAAGAGTATTTTAATTTGG
Organism: Alligator mississippiensis; assembly: GCF_030867095.1. Classification (NCBI taxonomy): domain Eukaryota; kingdom Metazoa; phylum Chordata; order Crocodylia; family Alligatoridae; genus Alligator; species Alligator mississippiensis. Next base: position 64,669,117 of record NC_081825.1, read on the forward strand.
CATGTGATAATAAATTAGCATATTACTTACATCCTTCAAAAGTAGTGCCAAGAATTTTGCCCATTTATTGCTATCATACATCATGCCACATAATGGGGTTAGCAGGATGCGCTTTCATCTCTTTGCAAACAACAAGCTTTTTAAGGTTTTAAAGCTAAACCCTTTCCTCTCTGTAGCTTTTATTATTATTACTACCACCACAAGCACTCTCTGTTAAAAGGCAAGTCTTTAGAACAAAAATATTTAATTAAAAGTGGGAACCAGGGAATAATTCTCACCAGCAGGTGGTATTTATTCAAAGGCATATGCTTCAGACACATTTTGTGCTTTGCCATCAGAAAACACAATTTAGCCCTTTTTCAAGTCGATGTTAATTTAACAATCACTAAACTTACCTTGTCTCCAGGAACTAAAATGGCCAATACTGATACACATCATGCTGTTCAGCAAATGAAAACAACTATTTTGTGTGATTAGAGAGACAGTGCCTATAATTGTTCAACATGGAGCCAGACTCCGAAAGACACTGAGTAATTTTTGGACAATTTTCATTATCCTGAACTCTCATTGACTTCAGAAGGAAAAAAACAGGTCTTTTGTAGCGCATCAAATGAATTCCTATATACCCACAAATATGTAGTAGTTTGCCTAGCTATCATGAATGCCAGCATAAAGAAAGGCACAAGGATAAAGACTATGTAAATTCTTCTGTAGAATTTTAAAATTTTAATTTTCAGATGAGCAGAGAAGGCTAGCCAGATTACAAGTCATGGAGGACAGTACGGTTTAGCTGTATGTTATCTAATGACATGGACCTGCAAAATATCCTCACTAGTACGGTCATGTATTTATACTTCTTTAAAGTTGTATATTTTATAGCCCTTGATGGGCACACAAAAATCTTGAAGTCTACTAAAAAAAGCTACTCAGTCTATCATCAATTTTTGCAAACCAAGATAAACCAAAGACAGAGAGAGAGAGAGAGAGAGAGAGAGGTGGATTGGAAAGGAAGTTTTAGAATGCAGTTCAATATCCTCCTTTATCTACTAGGTCCTAAAGGATTTTATCTCAGGAACTGACAGGAGAAGCACCCCAGCAAATCATAAGCATCGTGAGAGAGCACACAGACTGAAGCAGCTCCTTATGTAATCAGGTCCCAGAACATTCAAAGTATTTCTTTGTATAAATTGCTTTTCCTGTTTCAACCTGGTTGGAGCTGAAGGCAAAGTGACAAATGTAAGTACATGGATGATTTTTATATAAAGAAGCTGGACAAAAATAGAACCTGGGACCACAATGAAAATCTGTCTTTGTAGTGAATGTTTGGGTTGCTTTTTGTTAATAAACAGCACTTTCAATGATGGGGTCCTGCTTATGGAACTCACTCCCTCTGGTGGCTTGACCAAGACTCAGTGTTCAATGCACGATGCTTTTGTTCTGGCAGACTCTTAATTATGCTTCTTCCTAATGTAGCAAAGAAAACTTTACAGGCTATTTATACAGCTTTTCAAAAGTGAAAGAGAGTCTGTCTGCTTCACATCATTCATATTTCAGTAACAAAAATAATACTGATATTTATCTCCCTTTAAATATATGCTTTACTACATTGGAGTATGGCCTACTACCAGAGCAATATTTATAGTATGATCGTGCATCTATTAATACTTTTGTACTCCATGGCACACTGTGGTCATATCTAATTGGTTGTTCCTAATTATTCTACTCAGATATGATGTTGTGGAAGGATGAATAAATTCTCTGTGTTAAGTTGTGCTCCTACTAATCAAGCAATTCACTCTTAGATGGGAAACCAAAAGTAGACTTCTATTTATGAAGTAATACAACTATAAAAAGTTGTCTGCTCTCTTCTAAGCTGTACAGAACCAGCAATAACCTGGCCTCAGAAATAATCTGGCCTCTGATGTCAACTTGTGAAATCAGAGCATTAAAAGTGGAACTCTTTGGGAAAGCTATTGGCACTTTATTTCTGAGTATATATGGGAGAATTTCATGAAGTACACCTTAGATTTACATCTCCATAACCTAGTCTAAGGATTTTATTGTTTTTCTAATCTTTCCATGAAAGAAAGAATCTCTCATTATAGAGCATTCAGACTTGGTCAGTCAACCACACAGTTTGACTATCTGTACATCCATATGTACATCTATACAACTAGATTTTCTATAATGTGTTTACAGTTTTATATAAAGCATAAAGAGGGTGCTTCATGTGGCAAAGTGCCACCTTGTAATTTCTCAATGATTTGTCTTTAAAGTAGGAAACACTATTTCTTTAAAAATAAAAAATAAATTGCACACCTATTTCATCAGGAATTTACCAGGCACTAGGCTTAGATGTAGAAATGTGGAGTATCACCACAGCTAGATTTTAGGCACTGTGATGGCAAACAGACATTGCATTTATCCTGGGACAAAATGCAAGTTCACAGATGTCCACACCCACTGTCCTAAGTTAAATCCTAAAAATGTTTTCTAGATAAGAGATAGTAACAGTTCATCTCAGGAGATTGCAAAGGATGTCTGTACAGTTATCTTGGGATTGCATCATTGAATCAATGGCAGAGAATTGGCACAGCTTCCGTACTAAATCCTTATTGGAAGGGTGATGTGAACACACCAATCCAAGAATTTTTTTTTTTTTTCCCCCAGGACAAACACAGGCACAACTTCTTGAGGAACAAATGCAACACCTGTTCCTAGCCTCTGCCACGCAAAATGTCACACATTACACAAAAAACTGTGTAATTACTTTGTCACTGGTTCCGACCGAACCTTTAAATGAACATGTGTGGCCAGGACTCCCAGCCTCTGGAGCACAGTTCCCTGTGCTCCAGGGGCTGGAAGTACTGGCCAGCTGATGAGGTCCCAGCTGGAAAGGCACAATGAGTTCCCCTGGCTAGAGACCCCCAGTCAGCTGACAGAGCTCACAGCCACAGGAGTGTAGGCTGTTCCCCACCCCACCCTGGCCCCCTGATGATCAATCCAAAGCAAAGTGCAAGGTAGTGTGCCAGGAGCATGCAGTGTTTTCAGCTGCATGTGATCACTGATGGCCCACCCTGAAAAATTAGGTTGGATTTATGCAGAAAGGGAGAAATTTGGTTCCTATCCCTCAACAGAAACAACTATTTCACTTTCCATCAGCTCATGAGCAGATCCAAAATTTTGAGAAGGTGGGGGTGCAGATGGTGAGGTGCATCATTACATATGAAACAGCACATATTTTTCTCCAGTTAAAAATAAACTAGAAGCTTTACTAATATGCTAGGGGCCTAGGGCTATATTATTCATTTTAAGATTGAAGCTAAGACAAATAAAACTTCATTCAAATAAGTTTAAAAACAATCTGCGGGGATGTGAAATAAGACCTTCATTATCAGGAGCAGCTAACAGAGGGGAGAACTGAAGAGCAAAGGATAGCTTGATTGGTGGCCCATCAAGACTATTAAAAAGAAGAGAGGGTCATTAATACCTGTGGAATTACAAATTTAGAAGGGATCAGGTAGATTATAACCAGCCGTGAAGTCAATTGACTCCCTCAGAACTGCCTGACTAGAAATGCTGCTGCCACTACCAGACAGTTGACTTTAAACTTTGGGTGGACCTGGAATCAAAGCAGGGTACAGGTGCACCCATTGCCCCCCTCCACATTCCCAGGATCCACCCTGGCATCAGTTGTTTGGTTATGGTGGTGAGACATGCATCGCCCAGATATCTGAATATGATTTTGAACAGGGTTTCTTAAACTCTATTAAAAAGAAGAAAAACCCAGACTCATCATCTCATTGCACTGCCTTCGTAACAACAGTATTTTTTAAATAAAGAAAAAAAAATTAAGAAACTATCCATTATGCTTTAGTTATCTCTTAATGCGCTTTAGCTGAGTTCAGAGCAGAGAACCAGCACCACGTAATATGGCAACTCTCCACAAGTAAATGGATTCTTTCACCCTGTTACCTATTCTCCATCAGCCACAAATTACTAGGGACCTGACAATTGACAATATAGCCTTTTTACAGTATTAATATGTGAATCTCTCTTTCCCCTGCAGATACATCTTTTTTTTCCAATTGCAGGGCTTTTTATTCTATTAAAGTGAATAAGAAATTCAGTGTTAATTCAGGACAGGTAAACCATCAAGAAAAAGATTTGGTTTGAAACATTACTACATTACTAGTAACCCAGGAAGCATATTCATTTTAATTACACTTGCTCTCCCCAAAATTGGCAGGGAAAAGGTTGCCATTTCACCAAGTCCTATTGTATGTTTCACAGTTCAGGGAAAAGTTTTAATTTATGCAGATTAGATTTCCTGTACAAAGTCATCATCACCTCTAGGAGTTTAAAGTCCTCAAGGATTCACCATAAATGAATAAAAGAGGATCCTTTATTTAACATGATTCCTAAATTTGCTTGATTTAGAGCTTGAAGTTTCTTTGTCTATTTGAAAATGGGATGCGTATCTAAGTCCCTGGTTTCAAAAAGATGTAATAGCCCATCTTCTTTTTAGCATTTTGTTATGGCTTCAGGAGAGTCAGTCACAATGAATTTGATGAATAGATTACCTCTAATCCTTACTGCCAGTAACGCAGTTGCAAGACACCTAATTCTATTCCATATCAGTTCTTACAAAGACAAGCGGTATCAGGATATTATCTGAGCACCTTCTTGTAGTGCACTAAACAAAATTACAAACACCTGTCATGTAAGAGCCCCCCAAAATGATTCTAAACATAAGCAATATGAGTATTGTGTATATCATGGACTGCTATAAGGAAACATCTCTCAGAATCTAGTGGGGGCTACAAAGCTGCCCTAGATATGTTGCTAGGCTAACCCTCACTCCTGAACTGTTCCTAGTTTGGCTGCAGCTATAATTAGAGCCAGGAGGGTTACATGTTTTGCCAAAATTACCTGGAAAGCTCATGGAAGAGCCTAGAGAAGGGAACCATATGTCTGAAACTGTTGATTCCAAGTTTGTTCATTATAGTGCATTTCCTACAGTTTGCTTCAAATTTCTGTTTGTGATTAGATCAACTTTCAAACTTTAAATAATGATGCTTACTCACATTTGGGTATTGTCTTTAGATTTAGAGACAAAATAGTACTGGTGTACTTAATTAAAGATAAGTCTGGGAGGCGTGAACTACTCCTTTATGGTCATTGGGTGTTCTCTTCCCCATTTCCTGTGCTTGAAAGCCTGCAATATGTCAACAGTTCCTCCTTGTTTCAGCGCAGTATGCTTATCAGTGCCCAGGGCAAGAACACTGTAGAGGAAGGGTGGTTGGGTAAGGGGAAATGAAGTCTTACATGTCTGGGCTCTCTACATGGGAAAGGCACTACCCGCTGCTTTCCCTTTGAAGAGAGCACAGGTAGCAGTGACAGAGAGAGTTCAGTGGCAGCAAACCTATAGCGCGGGCTCCCCAGTGCTCCATTTTCTTCCTCCTCCTCCCTACCCCATATATGCTACTGGGTGCAGAGCTGCACCAGCAGTGAGAAAAAATCCCAGGAGGGACACACCATTCCACTCTTTCCTTCCCCCTCCCTATCACCAATGAACTGTTGGGTACAGGTCTGCACTGCCTGGATCCAATGCCTGGGTTGCACAGTGCTATCTCTGCTTTGGTAGAGACTTGGGGGGAGGAGAAGAGTCTGATGTGCCCTCATAATTGGCACCAGGGCTTGTGCTGCACTCATGCCCTTGCCCCACACAATCTGTTAGTAAATGTTTGAAGCACACCATTTTTGGCCAATACCCAGAAAAATAGTGCTGCCTCAGTTGCCAGGTCACTTGCAGGAGGGGAGGAGCAGAGGAAGAGACTCAAAACCACCCCATTCTTGAGATGGAAATTTAGCAGTTGCAGTGCTCCCTCTGAAGACCTTATCCATCACTGAGAGATCAGTTCTCCTTGCTGCACACTGAGGAGATGGCATATGGCTGTTATTAAAGAAGTTGCAGGCAAATCATTTGTTACTCTCAGGAGAATACCAGAGATAGGGATCCTAAGGGATCCTCTGAGGAACATGTAGAGTAAGAGCCATTGGATGGGACTTGATTCCTGACAGCAGTTTCAGAATATCCCCTGGGGAGGATTAGAATAGGTTATAGTTTGACCACTGAGAACATACTGAGGGAGATGGTTCTGTTCAGCGCAGTGCAAAGGCAGAGCTTGAACAGGCACATTATAGCAATAGTGCACATCATTCAAAGAAGGAAGAGTAAACTTGTATAGGCATGCAATTTAAATATTTATTTGTCTCTATTTGAATTTGAAATACCTAAATTCTTCATTTCCTGGCTTTCATACATTTTAATTTTGCACAAGCTGACAATCTGAAAGGGCAACAGAAACAACTGGCAAACTTAAGTGTGCATCATTGAATTTGTTGTTACTGAATAGGTTCTTAAAGCATGTAAAAGATTGCTAGCTGGTTCCTGCTTTTCTTTTGTTGCTGTTGGGAAAAATAATGAGAGCCCCTGGTCTTGAAAATAAAATCTGATGGAGGTCACTAACCTCTTGCAATTTGCTAGCATCACTAGTTCTCATTCCTGTAATGATAACAGCAGCAAATTCTGATGGTTTTCTCCCATGTTTAAAATGTTGGCATCTGTGGTAGAAGTACACAGGTTAAATAGAAGCTTCAGAGTAGCTTTTTTTTTTCTTGGAGTAGCCTAAAAAGATGGAATAAAATCAATGATTTATTGGGAAATTCCTAGAGAGGGGCACACCACAGAAGGCCTTCAGACTGAAGACTGGAAAAAGTTGTTATACTATATACAGCAAATTGGCACATAAAAAATATACAGAGGAGAATGATACATTCTCTGGCTAGGAAGGAAGTAAATGTTTCCTATTTCTCTGTTATGATCCTTATAAATAAAACACTGGATAAGACTCTCTAAATTTGCTAGTGAGTGCTGGAGGGAAACATTTTGTGATCTTCCAATAGGAAACAGGAATTCTTCTTTTACTTGAGTCTCATGGCAGTTGCATATACTATGATAACTGCAAGTCATTATTATTAACCATAATTTTCAGAAGTCAGTAAAGTAAAAAATGTTTCATTATGTTGGCTGGAAAAGGATGGCAATACTCACTACTCCTCTAGGACTGTCCTGGTATTTAGAGTATGTTCTGGATTAATGGGGTTTGCTAAACTTTGGTGGATTTCTTCTTTTAGCGCAGGTCTAGGATATAAGTCATAGGGTTGTTGCTCTTACTGCTACTGAAATGTGCCACGTGGACTGGTTACTGCCCTTCATCAACTATCCCTTGCTGCCTTCTGCAAAGAAACAGCTCATCCATTTTCAACCCAGGCTCTCATCCAAACCTAAGCCAACAGAACAACACCTCAAAGTCAATTGCAATTCTGCACAAGCCCAGTCATCCCCCATCTGGGTTCAGTTATGATAAATCGCTTCCTGTGTATCCATAATATTCCCTTCTCTTTGTTTTTGGTACATGGTGGACTTTAATATCTTATGGGTCCATAGCCTTTAAGGAGACTCCTTCCCTCTTCTCATTAATAATATTTTCTAAAATGAAGGAAAATATCAGCGAGAGAAAGGCTATAGAAAATGAACTATCAACTGACTTCACAATGGCACCCAAAGGAGATTAGTGCTAGGAGGAGAAAAATCACACATTGCTCTTGTCTAACTACCTTTCTCTTTCCCCTTCCTCCTTTCCATTAGTCAATATGACTTCTGAGGCAGGGTTCCTGGTTTTCTGTTTAAAAATTGCAAATTCTCTTATAAAAAAACCCAAATACACATTTTTCTGCAATTAAAATGAAACACCACTATAAATATAGGTATCAGTTGAAAACAGTGCTTTATGGATAGACTTACAATTTTAAAGCAATTTTCAGGCAGAAACACCCTTCTTCAGCCATATTCACCAAGGCACCCCCGGGGGTTACAAGAAATAATGGCCACAAGCTAGCAGAGAGCAGATTTAGACTGGACATTAGGAAGAACTTCTTCACAGTTCGAGTGGCCAGGGTCTGGAACGGGCTCCCAAGGGAGGTGGTGCTCTCCCCTACCCTGGGGGTCTTCAAGAGGAGGTTAGATGAGTATTTAGCTGGGGTCATCTAGACCCAGCACTCTTTCCTGCTTATGCAGGGGGTTGGACTTTATGATCCATTGAGGTCCCTTCCGACCCTAACATCTATGAATCTATGAATCTATGGTGCCTCTCAAGTCAGCTACCAGGTAACCAAGGAGGTAGGGGAGCCCCTGGCAGCTGATTTCACTCATCAAAAAGTCCTGCAGCCACTTCCAGAAGTGGCATGACCGCTTTTGCTAACGATGCTCATGCGGGGGGGGGGGGGGCACTGGCCACTGGCGCTCCCGCCTGCCCCCCTGCCAGTCATCTAAATGGCAAGCACAGCCTGACAGGGGGGTTGCTTGTGCTCTCAGGGGATGCGTGTGGACTCCTGTGCATTCCCTACACGTTGCCACTGCTCCTCCAGAGAGAGAGACCACATTTTTGAAAGAACCACCTGAATACCACATGAAGAATTGCTGCAGTACAAAAAGAAAATCCCCACGAATCGCACACCTCTAGTTATGGTGTACCATTCTTCCCTGGAACCTATACAGAAAATCCTCAAACAATTGTAACCCACAGTAGAAGACCCAATTCTTAAAGAGATCTTCCCAGAACCACCCATCCTAGCCTTTAAACAAGTACCAAGCCTCACCAATCTCATCACCAGAAGCAAACTTCCTATAGCCCAAAACACCAAATGGATCCAGACCATGCCATGACAAGAAATGTAAAACTTGCCAACACATCTTCAGCACTCCCACAATTACTACACCCCACAACAAAACCATCAGCATTCCTGGATCTTACACCTACACCTCCAGAAATGTAATATATCTCATCCAGTGCACTAAATGCTCTGATGGAAAATACGTGGGAAAAACCAAACAACTGCATACCAGAATGAACACGCCAAAAAACCTATCAAAGACAAAAAATCCAGTTGCCTGTGGGTGCACACTTCTCAGAAGACAGTCACTTTCCTGTCAGTTTCTCAGTTCTAATCCTCAAAGGGAATTTACAAAACATCTTTCATAGACAAGCTTATGAATTTCACTTCATAAATCTACTGGATACCAAAAATCACGGACTAATTGGATTTCTAGAACTTTATAACCTGCCAGCCATCCGATTACCCCAGGTAATATCTCTACACTTTACTAGCTGGATTCTATCACCAGGTCAACATTCCTCTCCCCATCCTACCCCACCCCGCCCCGCCCTGCCCCGCCCCTACCTGTCTCACCTCTGATATTATCTCCTCTCTGATATTCCCTGTAATGCATTTGCATTTTCACAGACCTTCATTTTGCCTATTGGCTTATGCTTCTATTCCACCCAGGAGATCACATAAACACCAACAGACTCTTCCTATGCCTGAAAAAGGCTGTTTGTGCCCAAAAGCTTGCAAAGACAATTTTACAATTATTTAGTTGATCTAATAAAAGATAGTACATTTACCCAAAGCAACTTGTCAATCATAATAAAATAAAATCTAAATACCCATATATTTTGGTGTTTTATTTTATTTTTATTTTTTATCATGGAGAATCAGAGCTCCCCCTGCCTCCTTCACTTACCAGCATGTGGAACCAGCTGTGGTTGCCCCCACCCCCATTGCTTTGTGGTTCTGAGCAGCCCTGATATGCCAGTGCCCTGGCCCCTGGCCATCTGTTGCCCGTCACTCCCAAGTCACAGCCCCCACCACCAGCACTGCCAGTGCCCCTCATTCCCACCTGCAGCCCCCTAGCCCTGCCAGCCTCCCTAATTCCCAACTTTCCCCCCAGGGACCTCTGCAGCCCAGGGGGTGGAATTTGGTGCGGGAGAGCTGAGTGGGATGGGCAGGCTTGATGCTGCTGGTGGGGGCTCCATGACCACTGTGCTGTCATAGCAAGGTGCCCCCTGACTGCCCAGCATCAGTGGGGGTGACATTGCAGAGTTGTGGCCCCAGCTGTTGCCAGTGAGGCAAGAGGCACCTTATCATGGTGGGAGTTTACCACGATGACATGATTGGTGTGGGGCTCCGACCAGCAGCACCAAGCCTGCCCACCCTGCTCTTCTCTCTCATGCTGGGTCCCATGCACTGGGCTGTGGAGGCCCCCAAGGGAAAGGCAACTGGGTGGGAAGCCCCAAACCTTCAGCGAGCAGCTCATACACAAATCTGGGAATCACATGCCTGCCTCTCATTCTTCCCTCCTGAGGAGTACATGCAGCGGTGGAGAGCCAGGACCCCCACTGGCCTCCTGGACAAGCCCATGGCTCTGTCCTTCTCCCTGGCCAGGCCCCATAGCCACTCATTCCAACCCCAGCCTCAGGTCCTATTTACCGTCCCGACTGGGCAGTGCCCCAGCTCCAGCCCTGCCCTACCTCCTCCCTCCCTCCCTCATCATGGGGGCCTCAATCTTCCTTCCGCAAATGCATATGATGCCCCTTGACTGATTGCCCTCCTTCCACTCCCTCCACCTGCAAGCAGCCTCTTGAAAGCTGGAATTCTGCCAGGCTGTAAAAGTAATCCCACTGTTTCCTGTGCTTTTCTCCCTAAAAGGGGGAAATCCACACTTTTCCACATTTTTCCACAGTGAACGGACCCCTGATGATCAGAGTACTTCCCCTATTTATCTACTTATAGACCTCCCATCACCATAGTATATGAGCATTGCCCAGCCATAAATGCATTTTATCTACACAACTTTTCTCTGCAGTTAAGAAACAGATAAGGAAATTGAAGTACAGAGAAATTAAATAAATTGCAAAAGGTCATCCAGCAGTTTGTGGTAGAATCAGGAATACAACTTAAAACTATTTCAACCAGAAGTTATGGATGTGGTGAAATGCTCTGACCTGTTCTTATGCAGCAAATCTGAGTAGATAATCATAATAGCTTCTTTTTGCCCTGAAACCTGTGAACCTGGGAAAACATTAACTTGAAAAGTAGCGAGAGCTAGGAGAAAAAGACTAAGGAAGCTTAGGTTCAAAATGCTGGATTTCTAGTAGGGGTATTAATAAAAGAGAACACTGTTGTATACTAGAAAATTAAACATATAGAAAACATTATGAAATCTATCACTATAAGAATATTACATAATGTAAGCTTCCAAAGGAGGTTTCTTTGAAATAATTTCCTCTTTATTGGTCTAATCCCAACTCTGAATCCTCATCACAATCTCTAAATGTAGTTCATATACCTCTTAAAACTTGTCTAATAGGGCCACAGTCAACTTCATGTTTTTCTGCCTACAATGGGTTTCATGATTCTGGCACCATCATGATATTGGAAGTGCATCACCACTCTGGAATGGCATGAAAGAGAATGTGCAACTTTAAGATAAGGCAATATTTGTATTTCTTAATATCATCAGAACTTGTCAAAACCATACAAGAATAACTGGTCACCATGCTTCAAATGTTATTATTAACATTAAGGTTTCCATGTTTTTTTTGTAAAAGCAAAGAATAATTTTTATGGCACTATTCACTATTTGTTACAGAGTAACACATTCAAAATGAAGCTTATGATGTTTGTCCTGACAAGCATATTTTAGATCAGTGATTCTCTACTATACTCCTATACCACTTTGTGATGCTGCCAGATCCTTTGAAAGATCCTATGAAGTGTGAGGGGATAAGCAGGTAAACACAGGTTCAAGTGCAATTCAATTCACAAAAGTATGGAGCGGGTGTATGATGTTCCAAAAGTCTGAGAACCACTATTTTAAATGTTTTTTTTTAATGTAATTATGACTGTTCCTCAACATGATGCAGGCCTATGTTGAGAACTATGCCTTTAAGAGGTATGGTCCACAGTAAACTAGTTGTTGCATTAAGCAAGGTTCACATCATGGGGGATGACCTCCTCAGCAGCTTAGAGGCTGAGAGAGATTCTGGAGTCAGAGTTGACTCCAAGATGAACATGAGCCAGCAGTGTAATGAGGCCATCAACAAAGCCAATCGCACCTTGTCATGTATTAGCAGATGCATGACCAAAAGATCAAAAGAGGTGATGCTCCCCCTCTACGTGGCATTGGTCAGGCTGCAGTTGGAGTACTGTGTCCAGTTTTGGGTGCAGCACTTCAAGAGAGACACGAAGAATCTGGAGAGGGTTCAGAGGAGGGCCACTCGCGTGATTAGTGGTCTCCATGAAAGACCCTACAAGGGGATGTTGAGAGATCTGGATCTCTTCAGCCTATACAAAAGAAGGCTGAGGGGTGACCTTGTAGCCACCTGTACGTTTATCAGGGGAGGACAGAAGGGAATTGGGGATGTGCTATTTACCAGAGCACCCCAGGGAGTAACTAGGAATAATGGGTGCAAACTAGTAGAGAGTAGATTTAGGTTAGACATTAGGAAGAAATTTTTTACAGTAAGGGTGGCCAGAGTCTGGAATGGGCTTCCAAGAGAGGTGGTGCTATCACCTAACTTGGAGGTCTTCAAGAGGAGGCTTGATAACCACCTGGCTGGGGTCATCTGACCTTGGTCCTCTTTCCTGCCAGAGGCAGGGGGTCGGACATCCATTGGGATCCATTGGGTCCCTTCGGACTCTATAATCTATGAATCTATGAATCATGCAATCCATTAGAACTTAGACAGTTAATTCAGCTCCGAGTGATTACTGAGCAACACAGGGCACCAAGAGTAAAACTAAATATAAAAATATCCTAATGGAAGATACGAATCACTAGAAGCTCCAACATAGCTGAAACTCTTTGGAAATGCTGGGCATACCTAGAGAAGATTAAACAGCATTTTAATATGAGTCTCCAAGTAATGATTGCTAGCAAAATGGAAAACAAGGTAATGTAAACAGGTTGGCTTGGCTGTTGGCTTCTCCAGGCTACTCAGCAGGGCTGGCTGCCTCCTTTTAAGGGGACAGGCCACCCTATTGCAGGCAACCTAATTTCAGGCAATAGCCAGTTCTGAAGTACATGAGGTGCTTAACAGTTTTCAGTTTATTTGGGCAGTAGCGACTAACTAAAAATAAAACATGTCAATTATGTGTTTTCAAAGTATACAGAAAAAAAAGCTAAAAATAAGTTTTTAAAGTTATAGAGAGAACCCTACAATTTGGAGATAACTGAGCCTCTAACAAGAGACTAAATTGTGATCAACAAAACTGAGAGAGACTACTGGAATGCTCAGTAGTCTGATATCATCATCATTAAGAAAGCAATTAGAATGTGCCAAGTGAAGGAAGTCAACTAGTCCAGAATGTAGTTTATGGTGTATGGATAGTGCTCTGACACCGTAAGTTTGGTAAAAATCCCAAACTGCAAGGAGAGAAACAGGGAGCAAATAAAACAAAATCTTGGGTATAATGTGGATCCTAAGAGGTGTCATTACTTCAAAAAAGGACACTACCCATCCCGCAACAAAATAGGCAACACAGTCTCACATAAAGAAGGGATGTAATAAACACTGATTAGCTTTCTCATCTGACAACCAGGCAGTGCAGCAGACTGACACATCATAACCAGAAAAAATGAACTTAACTAAAAATAATGGTGCCAACGTCTCAGAAGAGACCCACCGGTCCATAAACCAGGATGGAAACCTGAAACATATTGATAACTAATACAGTTAATAGATTACATGCAAGTATTTTAAAGAATGCATTATACTAATGTTAATTGTTAATGATTACTAATATAATGTAAAGATTAACAATTAATTAACATGTAATAATGTACTTAATGTAATGCAATTAACAATTAATGTAATATTTAATTATATGCACTATTAAAGAAGCATGAATATTTGGTATTGATTGTATGAATCAAACAGACATAATTATGCTATGCAGAGGTTCATGTTCTTCAGTGCTACTCAGATGTATCCAATGAACTTGGAACTTAGACACTAAATAAAGCAGACCTCAGTCATATGCATTAGATCTGAGTGATTACTGAACAACACAGGCTGACTACAAGTATGTGTATTACTTTCTGTATTGAAATACAATGTTGTCTTGTTTTTATCAATGAATTGCTAGTTTTTGCTATTAAGGCTTGTTCAAAGATTTTTAGAGAAGAATATTTTGAGGGTTGTCATTTGAAATTTCCTGAATGTAGCTAAAATTAATTTAGTAAAATGTGCCTTTAAAAAAAATGCATGCATATTGCTACATATTATCAAAATCTGGCATCTCTCTCCAATGACTTTGATGTGTAAATGGATACCATTGTTGGAGTATCGCAAGACAAATAGCACATGACTAGCAACATGAATGGAAAAGGAAATTGCTCTTTTGAAAGATGACTACTTTTAACAGTGGACAGAAATAAGAAGTGGGCTATTTATTTCTAAAAGCTATAACAGCAAGTTTTCTAAAAACTTATTTCAGTTTGGGGCTTTATAGGCATTAATTTTCATTAGCTCTGTACTCCTGCGGAAATCCAGAATGAAAGAAAGCATCTGTTCGCTATAAGTGAAAGAGGTATATGTATTAACTATATTTACTTCAGTAAATGACAATTGTTCCTGAAAGAGAGGAAAATGAACAGTGTTGTTTTGTAGTTGTTTGAATACAAATTGTAGAAAAAATCTGGCTTGTCATATATATTGACTTATATTTGATAATTGTTGTAGAATGCCTTATACATGTTAAAACATCTCTAAGCTACTGATATGCAACGGAAGGAAATCCCTACACATATAGATGACCTAATACTGTATGTGTTTGAAAGATATGGGTATCCCAAAAAAACTGAGGGTCAAACCCTCAACTGTTGTCCAACAAGATGCTTCTATTGATTTACTTGAAGAACGTGCCCCTAAATGCATGGGTTTGTTTTAATTCATTAGACGTTAGGAATGGTACAGTCAATACAAACTAGCAAGACACTAAGGCCAAATTTTGTCTGTACATAGGTCTATACTGCTGTCATGCAAAGCCGAGAGAAAATAACCCAGAATTTAACCCTAAGACAAACTTGTAACACATAGATAATGTATATGTATACATACTAATTTTAATAGACTATTCAAATTTTTGCAGGTAGGTGCTGTAAGGCCTAGGTCCCGTCCAGCCTAGTGTCTTTCCATTGAAATAACAACAGGGAATGAAAGGAGTCATGCTACCCACCAGCCATACTGTTATAATTATTTTTTTCTCCTGCCACAACTTCATCTTACTTCTTTTAGGGAGTTAGTTCCACTAGGCGATACTTTGGGGTCTGTAGGAAGAGTTTCTTCATGGGGTTTCTCCCCTAAACCCCACCCTTACCACTTCCTCAATGTTACAAGATTACTTTATCATGAGGGGACATCACCTTTGAACTATCTATGACAACCCTATCTGAGTGGATGGGGATCTTTGATAGGTCCTTTTCTGGGGGGGAGGAGGGAGCAGGACAACAAAACCTCTCAGTGGAGCCTCAGATCCTGGATCAAAAATTTAACAAAAAATCGTCTCTCCCCTGTTCTGGGTTCACTGACAAGGTTCCCATGTAAACTGAAAAGTCAACTTCTTTTAATAATCCAAAAGCAAACTAGAATCAATTCAAGAAGGGGATGCCTAGACTTCAAGGTCAATGCCCCTATCAACTGCGTTTGTAACAGACCCACAGAGGGCCAAATGTAAACATCAATTTAGGCTTCCATCAGTGGTAAACCCCAAAAGAACACAAGTACTTGCATCCATTAAACCCCCATCCACAGTGAGGCAAGCTGTAAAGCCTCTCAATGTTCTCTGAGCCACTTTTCCTCAGTTTTACTTTCAGTCTTTTAACAACAAAAAACCAGGCACCTCTTGGTGACTTCCACATGGAGTAGCCCCTCTCCCAGTTCTCAGTTCACCCTGTGCCACTCCCAATCTGGCTCCTCTTTAGCCCAAGCATTCCACCATGGTTAAGCCTATAACTCCATCATCCTAACAACCGGTACCTTCTGTGATAAAGAAAAGAAAGAAAAATGACCAAATGCCAAACGTAGGAGCAAGGCTTGGGGGGAGTAGTGGGCGTGGCCTGACAGTGGCGGCCCCGGCCCACGCTGATTGGCAGGGGGCGGGGGAATGCAGCCCGTTTAAAAAGGCGAGCGCACCAAAAGAAGGGATGGATCCACACATCAGTTTGGAAAGGCCTCATCACCCTTTCCAGGATCCTGCGTCCACGAAATCCCTTCCCCCCCGGATGCCCCCATCACAACCGGGTATACCATCCGAATGGGTTTAGAGCTCTCGAGTCACCAGCGAGTTTAATGGTGAAACAGCTGTTAAGAAGTTTTTTTTCTGCCTAAACTGTGAGTAAAGCATTTACTTATCTCACCGCCTCCTTGGTGTTTTTCTGTCGAAGGAAGGAGAGGCAGAAGAGGGAGGAATAAGGCCCCAAAACCCTTTTGTCCCCGGCCTGCTCGCATAATCTGGGTCCAACCACCCATTATCAGGTTGAACATGGCGTCACGAACAGGATCCCCTGGGCAAAGGGGGAATGAAGGAGATGTTGACGAGTTAATCAGGCATTGCCCGTGGGGAAACCATCACTGGCCCCCGACCACGAATGCCAATGATTTACGGGCCCATGTGGTGTATCATCAAGCTGGGCAGGATGGAAAGATGGGAGCCTATGTTTCCATCCGCCCGACCGAGGGCAGCGAGGAGCCACTTAAAGAATGGGTCATGTCCGGCCTCAGCCCCGCAGCCTTAGGATGCCTCCTTTCCAGTCCAGCGGTTCTTTACCACCCGCCCAACAATAAACCAGAGGTGTTACTTAGCCGCGTCAAGCCCACAGGCACAGATGACCGTACTCCTGCAAAAGAGTACGCTAGGTGCATCCAGTACCTAAAAGAGGGGAGCGGCTGCGAAATCCCTCCCGATAAATTCAAATGCCCCGATCTCAATCCCGGAGGCGCCGAAGATGAAATTCTAATGGCACTCCATGAAAGTCTTGAGACTGATGGACGGGATGCCACAGGGTGGACAGGGCAAAAGTGGAATAAGGGAAAAATGATTAATATCCTGTTTCGCTCGGTGACCACCTTGCTATGACACGCGGCGAACCAAGCCAGCATAATAGATATGCTGACTAGAACGGCCACGCAGCAGAGTGCCGCACAGCCCGAGCCACCGCTTAAAGATAGCGCCGCGGGTAAAGAAGAGGGCATGGCCAAAGAGTCCTGGGCAGGAAACCCCGACGTCAGAGAAACCCCGTCGGCCCCCCCCCCGAGGAACCACCTCCGTACAACATTCTGCCGGAGCTATGTTCCGCCCTCCCCGCCGACGCAGGCACACCAGTTCTGCATGCAAACCCTGTAGTCTTAGTGAAAACTGTCATCGATGGCGCGGGAACCCGCACCCTCACTACCTTCCGCACGCACACCAGAGGGGAACTCCAAGAGCTGACAAGAGATACCTAACTAAATCCGGGTGAAACACTGGCAATATGGCTAGGACGACTGATATTAGAGCACGGGTCAGATTTGGTAGACCCGGAGGAGTGTGCTATCCTAATGCGCCAACCCGCATGGAGTGGAGGAGCGTGTAGCGACACGACTCAAGTACTGCGCAATCAGGCTTGGCCAATCCCTTTGTGTGCTGCCGCGGTCCCAGTGCTGTTGAACCGAGCTTATGCTTGGCATGCTGATCCGCCTGATGATCCATCGCCCACACAGCTCCTGTATGCAATAGCGGGAGCCAGTTACTTAACCTGGGACGCCAGACGGTATCCACTGACCCTGACTCCACACCAGGCAAACAGTGTTTGGCTGCATCATTGGTGTAACGATCCTGGCAAGGTCCCTGTATCCGTGTCAGCAGTGGAGGCCTGCATTGAGGTTTATGGAGGTATGAATACACCCATGTTCCGCTTGTTATTACACCCACTGGTAGGGGGGCTGATAGGGAACATTCTAAGTAGTCTGGGAAAGCTCACCACAGTGTGCAAAGTAGAATCCAAGCCCACCCCGCCAGCGGCAGTACAGGCGGTAGGAGTGTGGAAAGCAAAGCCTAGAAAACCCCAAACTAATCGTTCACCGCGTGAACGACCGCTGGACCGCAAACTTAAAGAGTGTGCTATGTTTGGCTTTCTGCTAAGCAAAAGTGGTCTGACAAAGAATCAGCTTTGTGGGTTAGGGGATGAAGGGCAAAAAATACTGGCGCTGAACCTAGGCTTTAAGCTTAAAGAGCAGGAGCCAGACAAAGAAAAAAATGAGTAGCAGCCGTCGATACGGGCGACGACGGCCGACCCACTAATGACGAACGTTCATACGCAACTTATAATGTGAGCGCAACTGCAGACTCTACCCCTATCCCTACACGCTTCTTGCTAGACACAGGAGCTCAAGTAAATGTGTTGAGGTGTGAAACACCCCATGTTAAGACATCAAAAGTCATCTTTGTACAAGGGCTAAATGCCATGACTTCTGCGCCCATGGTCAAGTTCTGGATCAACAAAAGGGTACTGCATGGAGTCTTAGGGGGCATAAATATCTTGGGTATCCCTGCAATAAAGGCGTTAGCTTTAAAGAACGCCATATACCTGGCACTCCCATTGACTGTGACATCAGGCGAAAAACACCAGCCAGCGCTAGCAAACCCTACACCCTGGTGGTACCAGCCAATCCTGACGCGCACTGACCTGCAGTCCCAAATCCGAAACCTCTTAGCTGACTTGTGCAAGCGAAAGTGCATTCAGCCCGTAAAATTCTCCACCTACCTTTCGGCCGGATGGGGAATCCCTAAACCAGGAAAGCCGACAGAAGATCGTCTAGTGGTGGACTACCGACAAGTGAATCGTCGCTGTAAACTGCTCCAAATGCCCACCGCACAAACCGTCTCAGACATCCTCGATGGCATGACCGAAATACAGAGGGGCGGAGAATGGTTTGCTACCACATTAGACTTAAAGGACATGTTTTATTCAATCCCTATACATGACCCGCAAGGAATCCTTAATATGTGTGTAGGCGGACAGATGTTTTCCTGGAAGGTTTGTCCACAAGGTTATCGCGACGCACCAGCCCTAGCAGTCACAGCGATGAATGGGACGATCAACAGCTTTGTTCGTCCCCGCCCAAACACCGCAGACGTTCACATCTGGACCTATGTCGACGATGTTGTCATCATGGGGCACGGCCATGCCACAGTCCACGCCACCACTGCGGACCTAAAGGACCACTTGAGCAATCAAGGATGGACAGTAAACCTGGCTAAGTCCATGAGCGAGCCATCCTCGGACATTAAGTTTTTGGCGACACGATTCACAGGACAATGGCGATCGGGGACGGCACACAATGCTACCCCTGAGTTGTCCTCACTTTGGCTGACCACGCAGATGGACTTTCAAGGCCTGCTAGGCCAGCTAAATTGGTTCCGCAATTTTATGATGCCATCACATTTAAAAGTTATCCAGCATCTGCAACACCAAATTCGCAAGAAAACATGATGCAGAGTCCCATGGAGTGAGCATGACCAAGCCGCATTGGAAAAGGTTATGACAGAGGTTAAAAAGATGCATCTGATCGCACCCCCCCGCCGGCAGTCTCCTGACAATTCATGTAGGCTATACCATGGAGCATATCTGGCTTACAGCCAATGACACCGAAACAGGGGAACTCGCGTACACTGGTCACCGCACACTCAAAAGCCACCAACATCGGTATGGTTGTTTAGGGAAGGTTATGCTTGCGGCTCAACTAGGGGAACACCTTGCAGCGAGCCCAGGTATACTTGTTGCAACCGGTGGCACCACACTAGGATTGCTCAATCCTAGCAGAATCCACCCAGAATATCAGGGCACGGAGAAAACTTGGAGCGCCCTGGCCCTTCGTCACCAGTATCACTGGTCGGCGTGGCAAGTCGCTGACGGAGAACTGATTCCGGCCGCTGAAGAGGATGATCCCATTGTATTGCAATTGTATGGGACCACATCCCCGGCATGGATAGCCTCAGATGGTACATCCCGTGATGGCGGAGGATATGGATATTACTGTGACCCTTGTCACGACTATGAGCTCAAAACATCCCATCCAGGAGAGTCAGTTCAAGCATCTGAACTACAAGGTTTTCATCTAGCTCTTGAACACGCTTACCGTCACCATGACGGGACACTTCCGGTACCTGTCATAGCCGTAGACTCAGAATATATATACAGGATTGTTACCGGAAAGGCACAAGTTACAGAACACATACGATGTCAAGACCATTTTATCCCATTTCTCTGTTCGCCCCTTAATTAAGCACACGCGCTGTCACCAACCTGATATGGACCCCGTACATGCCATCATAGATCAGCTACTGGCACATCGAGGATCCATAGATGAGAAGGACATACCACAGTTACATGTCACTGACGTTGTAGACACCGACCCCTTTCTCGCTTGGCTCCACAAACGTTGGGGACACCTCGGAGCAAAAAGAGCTCAAGCTTGTTGGAGGGAACAAGGCAACAAAGGACCAAGCGTAGAACAGTGGAAGAAAATAATCCAAGCCTGCTTTGCCTGTGCACAAGAAAAACCGGTGCACCACAAGCACCAAAAGGGTGTCTATGATCCAGTGCACTTTGCTCCAGGGAAGGTGTGGCAAGTGGACCTGCTCGGTACACTCCCAGGAGCCAAGGCACCAAACAAGGGGCTAGTAATTGTAGACCTGGGAACCCGCCAAATCCTCGTCCTCCCCACAAGGAAGACCACTGCTCCCGTGATTCAAGGATGTCTACAGCTTGCTTTCGCCCATTGGCAAGTGCCCCACGTCATACACTCCGATGGAGGACCACCCTTCAACTCCAAAGGCTTAGAACGGTTCGCGGTAGAGCATAACGTTCAGTGGCATCACCATCTACCCTATCACCTGCAGTCCAATGGCGTCATGGAGCGCCAGATAGGATTATACAAGGAACAGTTAAAGCTGAGGGAAAACGGATCGTTCAAGAACTGGACCAAGTACAACAATGATGTGCTAATTGCCATGAACGCCACTAAAGCTTTATGGGATGAACGCACTCCAGTGCCACATCCACCTTGGAAGCCATGTTACTCACCCCAAGAAACAGTGTGGCTAACCATTCCCACAGCTACTAGTAAATGCCCAACTCCAGCTCCCGGTGTTGTACTTAAACCTGGCGAGTACCCGAACACCTATTTTGTCTCCCTTGAAACAGTCTCACCCGTACGCACCGTCTTGGCCCATCATAATTGGCTAAGTCGACGCAGCACAGTTTAGTACATATTACTAATGAATCCCAAGTTTTGTTTTTCAGCCCGAAACGGCATGAAGTCGCCGATGATGATGTAGTGTGAAACTCGTCGCCGCAAATGAATCTATTGGCGACGGCCCCAGCAAAAACGTCATGCTGCATCCGGACAGACACAGTTGGACTTACCCTTGATATCATTGTTTAATGTTTTATTATGTATTTGTATTAGATGTTGTATTTTGACTTTGCATATATATATATAGGGAAGGAAGCTTTCAAGCCTAAACATGTTTGAGATTGGCATTTGGTCAAGGGGGCATGTGATAAAGAAAAGAAAGAAAAATGACCAAACGCCAAATGTAGGAGCAAGTCATGCTCATGGCGTGGGGGAAGTAGTGGGCGTGGCCTGACAGCGGTGGCCCCAGCCCGCACTGATTGGCAGGGGGCGGGGGAATGCAGCCCGTTTAAAAAGGCGAGCACACCAAAAGAAGGGATGGATCCACACATCAGTTTGGAGAGGCCTGATCACCCTTTCCAAGATCCTGTGTCCACAAAATCCCTTCCCCCCCAGACGCCCCCATCACAACTGGGTATACCATCCGAATGTGTTTAGAGCTCTTGAGTCGCTAGCGAGTTTAATGGCGTGTGGCAGTGCACTGGGTGTGCCTGCCACTTTAAGGGCCTGGAGTTGGCAGCCTCCAGGTGCCTGATGAGGACAGCCATTTTGAGGCAAGGGCTGCCTATATAAACAAGGCAGTTTGGCTGCAGGAGGCCAGGCAGCAACATTGCCTGGCCGGAGGGCTGCTGAGAACAACCCGGAGGTAAGGGGGAGCTGCAAGGGGATGGTTAGGAGGCTCCTGGTCCTGGGCATGACCTGAAACTGCACCCTGCCGGGAGTGGGTGGCCTGGTGAGGCTCTCAGTGGTGCGGGAGCCCCCAGGAAATGCCAGGCCAGTTATCACCCTGGTGAAAGGAGGGTCGGGGTGCCTTAACGCCTAGCTCCCACCACCACCAGGTGGGTTACCATTGTGTTTGTTGGGGGGCCCAGATGGGTCAGTGTTGTGAGGGGCCCAGAGAGGGCGGACCCCGAGAATGTGATTGAGTACAGGGCGTGGTGCTGCGGTTGCCCCTAGGAGAAAGGGAGTAGTGGCACGGTGAGGCCCGAGGATGCGAGTGAGCGGCTAGAGACCCAGCCCGAAGGAGAGAGTACCCTCGACTGGCCCAAGCTGGGGCCAGGACTATGGGAGTCAAAAGGGCCAGGGGCCCACCACGAGGGACGCCTAAGAGCCGGGGGCCTGGGGTCCCAACTGGCCTGGAGGTGGGCCAGGGCAAGTGGCCGAAGGTCCCAGGGGGACCACACCCGAGAGGGGAACATGGCTTCGGGGGGGCTAGGTAGCCCGGATGACGGCGAAGTGGCCACCTGATAGGAGAGGATCATAGAGGGGTCCTGTATGGATGATTCTGGGGCCCAGTGTGGGGCCGGTGACTATGTGAACACCTTGATGCCATCTGCGAGGCTTGGGCTGTGGTATTAGGGGAGGTCAGAGCCGCAGAGCGCCCCCTGGCATTGGGGCATTACAATGGGTAGCCTCCTGCTTAATTGATATCGGATTGAATCAATTATCATCAAAGGCGTGGCAGGCGAGATAGGCAGGCGGTTGCCCAGAGACAGGTGGGCGGGCCACGAAGAGCTCGGCCCTGAGTAGGCCCCCTGTCACGGTGACAGGCGGGCGGGCCACGGAGCCCGGCCCCAGGAGGCCCCCGTCACATGGTGAAACAGCTGTTAAGTTTTTTTTCTGCCTAAACTGTGAGTAAAGCATTTACTTATCTCACCGCCTCCTTGGTGTTTTTCTATCGACGGAAGGAGAGACAGAAGAGGGAGAAATAAGGCCCCAAAACCCTTTTCTCCCCGGCCTGCTCGCATAATCTGGGTCCAACCACCCATTATCAGGTTGAACACCTTCCTCAAATGGCCTATGCCAGCTGCCACAGTCACCTATGCCAGCTGCTTATGCTTGCCAGCCAGTCACTGCAGACTGGCATGAGTGGGAGAATCCTCCAGCATCTTTTCTCTGGTATTGCTGCAGTCTCTCCCCAACTCAACTCCCCCTTTCCACGGCTAGAAGTACTTCATCAGACTTAGTTACTGCCAATACAGAGCAAGCACTGACTCCAGAAGCATGGCCTGGTGCTCCACTTCTCGACCATGTTCCTTGATCTACCTGGGGTAAGTGTAGAGAAGGGTCACCCTTGGTCTTACTCCTCTTCCCCAGGTCTTTCTTTCCACACAAATCTACAGTTTTATTAATTTTAGCCTTAATGCTGCTCCTCCTATCTTACTAGGGGCTCTAGTAATAATAAGTAAGTCTGATCTGACTGAACTGATGGATAAACTGACAAACTATTGTACATTATTGTTGGCCACTGAAGTCAATGGTGCAAAGCCAATATAAACCAGCAGAAACTTTGGCCTTTGTAGCTAAAGAATCAAGTTAAGCTGCAAATTAATATATCCTTAAAGAGCATGAGACAAATTTATACTTCAAGAACTACATTGTTTAAGTCCATCTTCTGACAAGCAGACAAGAGGTGAGAGAATTTACAGAGTGAATGAAACCTATCAGCCACGAAAGATTAGAAAAAGATTTATTTAAGGGTTAGGAAGATTCAGAACAATTGCAAACATATATAAAGAAACCATACATTTTCAGACCCCATATATTTTCTTTGCCTGTCAATTTTTGTACATACATATAATCATTGTAGAGTACTGTAAGCTAAATAATATGGAGTCCTTTTGCACTTGCAAGCAAAAATATTATGCTTCCAACCTACCGCTCTAACCACACACACACACACACACACACACTTTCTTTTGTTTTGGTGATGATGTAATATTTCTTCCTTTAGAAAGGAGCATTGCAAACAATTTGCCACTACCTTTATGTTTCTGAGATGTGCACCGTTATGTGATTTAATTATGCAAATGCCAATGCATTGTAAGTCTTTGCAACACTTGTTTTAAAATTCTCGTTCAAGTGTCGCTACACTGAAAGCAAATGGAAATCAGAGGAAAAAATGCTTGTGTGATAAGATAGGTGGTTATTTTGTTAGTTTTCTATGTACCTTTTGACTTTCTTGAAGCAAATCAATGAAATAATTATAAAAACTAGCATTTTCATGGTAGCCCCACCTGGAAGATTTAAAAACTACAGACCCCACCGTGAAGTCACCAGTCTTGTACAAACTTAGGCTATAATATGGCCCTAACTAGCAACTGAGAATTTCCCTACTATAAGTAAGTATAATCTACTTACCCCATGTCCACAGTTGCAAATGTTTTGAGATATACAGCTACAGCATGGTCTGTTGATGTCATAGTAAGTTGGTATAAATTATAGCATTTCCCAGAAGTTAGGGTCCAAAAAGGTTTGGCTTGGGAACTAGAGAGTTATTTAAATATATAGGAGTCATTTCAACTGTCATTATAATGCAGCCATTTCCGAGGCAGAATATGAAAACTTGATATATCATTATGTTCGGTGAAGAGGAGTCAATTTTTATATCAAACAAAACTGTGCAACTGTACTCTTAAAAATGAGGTGCATCTCTCTCACAGGACTGCCTGTCTAGGTCTCTCTTTGTATTATTGGGAAAGGCAGGGAAAAAAGCTGAGGCCTGTATTCAAACAAAATTACCTAATATGTGTGAATATTGATGTGTTGTTTCAAGCCATTGGACCAGACCTACAGTTGAGATTTTTCCAGTGCAAACATCCAGTAGACAAAGCTGTCTGTACCCCTTGTTCAGCAAAAGATTCCAGGATTAATCAGAGGTACAGCTTACAAGGAACACGCAAAAGCTTTCTTGAGAGGTGGAGAACCTTAGGCCAATTGCATATCATCCAGGGAGGCTATTTGCAGAAATTGCTACACAACAGCATGATAGTGTTTCCCTGATCCACTGTACCATCCACAACCAACAAGATAACTGTTGTCATAACATTTGGAAATTATGTCATAGTAGAAAATACAGTTTGGAAGTTTCTGGGACAATGAATCGAGATGCCCTCTCTAGGAAGTAAAAGGCAGAAGGCAGAGGAGGCACCTTGAGCCAGGTACAGACATTATACATAGACCAGTATAAGTGCTCACAAACCCATAACCGTATAGAAGTTCAGTGCAAAAAGACTGTTTTAAAAATAGCAGATTCCAGTTTAAGATAGACCTGGATGGATGCAGTATCAAAATTAAGTTGTGTTTGACTGGTTATTGAATTTCTGTACCAGATCCCCTAGCGACTCAAGTTAGGTTGCAGTCTCCCAGCATCCCTGGTGCCTTTGTGGCCCCCTGCTCTCCACCCTCACATGGAGGCATGCTGGAAATTGGCTCCCACTCAGCTGCTCAGGCCAGGTGCCTAGCCAGCCCTACCCCCAGGCTGTCACAGAGCCAAGGCAGCATAAACCTTGATCCACCCACAGACACCAGGACCCCATGGCCACCACCACAGACCATGGACAACTCCATCCAATCTTCCTCTGCTACCCAACCCTGGTCACACAACTGGGACTACATGGAGATGAGGGATCTTGTCAACATATGGGAGGAGGAGGAAACCCAGCACCAGCTCCACAAAGGGAACCACAACAGGGATATCTTCAAATACATTTCACCATCAGATGCAGGACAAGAACCACAACAGAGACTGGGGGCAGTGATATACCAAGACCAAGTCGATGAAGATGCAATATAATTGCATGTGTGATGCCAATGAAAGGTCTGGGGCCCAGAGGCAGACCATAGCCTTCTACAAGAAGCTGCCCTGCTTCCTCACCAAAGACAAGGCCATTAAGACCTACACAGCTATGGCACCACCAGGGACCCTGCTGGAGGAGGCGCAGGGAGGCCCGGGGATGATGGGATAACTGGGTGCCTGGGAGCAGAATCCCAAAGCCACTGGACAAGAGCACAGCTGATGGAGCCAGTCCACAAGGAGTCCGTCCCATTGGTGCCGATTCCCAAATCATCAAAGCTGAAGTGCACCTGCAGCTGGACCTGAGCACCCCTAATTTCTCCTCAGGCATGGCTGAGAGCAAGGAGCACATCAAGCAAGAGTGCAGGGGAAGCTCCAACACCACAGAAATTGAGACCTAGGACCTAAAGTCCAGGCCCATGTCCTCTGCCTCATGGGAGGCCCCCCAAGCTTGCTCTGCAACCCCACAGACCACATCTGACAACATGGGCCCTGAGACACTGTTTCCATCCCTGCTGCCATGGGTGTTCTATTCCTAGTCCTCTGACACCTTGCTGCCCCACTCCCAGCCACAATGAGTGGCCCTAGCCCTCACATTACCAGCCCATCTGCCATTCTATGGCAACATACATCTGCCTCATTCACACCTCCCTGCCCTATCTCACAGGGCCACATGCATCTCCTAGAAGTGGAGCATCAGCACTGGTCCTAGTAGTGGTGCTGAACCAGTTCCCTTCCCCCTGGGTGCACACAGCAAGGCACTAAAAGAATTTATTGAGCTCTGCAGGCACAATGTAAAGAACAGGTAACAAGGCAGGGACTCAGCACCCCACTGCAGCTGGCAGTGCTACAGGGCCAGGTGGCAGAGAGGCCAGCATGGTGAGGGGCTGGATATACCACACAGTTAACTGTGACAAGCTAGAATCGCAGTACAACAGAAACATGAAAAACTCTTCCTTGCCTAACAATCCAATCCCCTCCCTCCAGTCCAAGTCACTTGTGCGATGGCAGGAATCCCACATGGGGACCATTATCTTAGCTGCACCAGTCCTGCTGCCAGGGTGATTCCCAAGTTGTGCATCTGGAGAGGCTCTCAAGTGGCATTCCAGCACCTTCCCTCCTCCTCTCTGATCCTGGGGAAAGTCCATGGGTGCCAAGTCCAACTCTCATGGCACAAAAAGTCACTGTACTGACCCATCAAAAAAACCCGCACACCCCTCCCCTGCAGTCATGGTTCCATCCTGGTCCTGGACTGGCACCCCCTACCCCAGCCTCTGAAAGCAAAACAAACCCTTCCTCCATCCCCTCCCACCTGGAGTATTTATAATAGAAGAATGGTGCTTGAAAGTCAAGGAAAATACATGGTTGGACTCTTCTTAGGTGGTCAGGGTCTTAGGACCTGCTCCTGGGGTCAGGTCATGGGATCAGCAATGCATCAATAGTAGTGGTGATTGAAACCTTTTCCAGGAGTGTCAGCTCATCATAGCGGAGCCACAGGTAGGCCCAAAGACAAATTCTCACATTGAGTGGAAACCTGGGCTTCCCTGGCATGCTGTCAAAGCAGATGGCACCTCTCCAGCTGTCAAGCACCTCCTGTTGCTGTACATGGTCCCTTGGGAAGTACTGCAAAATCTCATCTTTCCTGCCCCAACTGACACTCACCAGGGTAATACTGGGAGCAAAGATCTGGTGCAGCAGGGACTCAGGGCCTAACTCTCTCTCCTGCAAGGTGGTACGAGCATTTCTCTGTTCCAGCTGGGTCTCACCAAGGCAATGTCATGACCTAGGTGCCACTCCTTCAGGGCCTCTGCACTGATATGCCTCTCCTGAAAGAGAAGGGCATGGGAAGGGGGAAGTTTAAGACCTCCACCACTATTCTCTACAGCAGTCAGTCCCTGACTGCTACAGGGATGGCCTGAGACCCCACAGGAACAATGATCCCTAGACCCTCTGAGGGAGTAGAGCAGGTGACCACCCATCCCCTCTCATCAACATATTCTTGCCTGGTTGCAGGGATGGCTGCCCACCCACCTGGACAGCTGGGACCCACGGTCTCCACTGTGTTGGGTGGAGACCCGCGGCATGGCTCCTGGCCCTGAGCAGGGGAAGGGTCCAGACAGGGGATTCACCATTGCTCCCTCAGTGTCTCTGTGGGACTGCCTATCTGAGTGATGGGAAGGTCCAAGATGGTTCCCTTTATACTTCATTTTTAATCATTAAAAATTATAGTTTTACAAAAGCTCTGCCTCTCTCTTCTCTTACTCCAGAGTCTGTCCCCTCCCCCCCCCCCCTTGTAAGGTAGGACAGTGCATGGGAGAAGCAATAGCAGTCCAAGGCCAAGGGCCGGAACAGCTGCAAAGCACATGAGAAATGTTTGGAGGAGGTATCAAAGAAACAACGAGATGCTGCCAGCCTCGATCACCACCTCTTTTCTCTAGGCACACAATGCCAACTCCTGATACCAGGAGCTGTGGGACCAGCATGAGAAGAGGTTTGAAACATGGAGGGAGACATGGTCAGGCTGCAGGATGCCTACACACAGGCTACTGAGGTGCAGGAACAACCTTCCAGGGTGCAGGAACAGGGGGTCAAGATGGCCTCCCACTGTTTGGAAGAGGCAATTCACACTGGTGTGAAGCTGAGAGTCACATGCCAGAAGAGAGAGTTTATGGAAAGGTTCCTTGACCACTTGGCCACTTATCATACCCCTGACTGGCATTAACATTGCCTTTCATGGAGAACTGGTAGTCCTCCTGGCCAGGAGTGGTGGGAGAGGTTGCCACCCTATCCACCACAGCATGTCATGCCTGCTCCAGGAACTCTTACCAGGAGCAACAAAACAGAGGTCCTACTGGAGGAACCCCTGGATACTGGCCAAGGAGTAACACTCCCCACCATACCCTGACGGGGAGCTGCCAAGGCTGGAGGGGGAGCTAGAACATAAGGAGTGGTTTGGGAAGGCAGAAAGACACCAGGGGAGCAGAACTGGGCTGCCTGGGACTTCATGCTAGGCCCATCAGGGACACTGCTCCCCTCCCAGAGCCATCCATTACCACCCATGCCGGTCCCCAAAGCAGTTCCAAGCTAGTCCTGAAGGGAAACAGGTGTACTAAGAATCAGGAGAAGAGCACAGCCCACCAGGCCATGCTGTCACTGGGATAGCATCTGGCACCACAGCCTGCTCCTCCCAGCTTATCCACCCCCCAACCAGAGGGCCTAAGAATGAGTTCTTCTGCTCCCCAAAGCCCCACTCCTGGCCCAGGTCCTGCTGAAGGCATGGCCAGGGGCCCCAGATCTGGAGTCCTTGCAGAGGAAAGAATGGGCCGCAGGAGCTGGAACTGAGGGGCTGGGAGTGCCGGGATAGAGAACCAGGAGTTCACAGTGCCTTCTGAGGTATGCCTGCTGCCCCAGTGATCCCCACCAGCCCATCAGTCACTTTGTACCCCCACCTGACCCTGAAGCCCTCTCAAACAGACAATGGGTCCAGATCAACCACTGACCAGATCCTAAGCAGAGAAATCCCTGGTCGTCATTCCCAAGTTTGGGGAGTAATTTGCCAAATAAAAAAAAACTCCACATACCTTGTGCCTCCCCCCTTTTTTGTGTTTGTTGAGTTCAGCCCCTGTAGCATGCCCCCTCCCCATCCTAACTGTCCCTTCCAGGATCTTTCACCCCTTTCTTAACTCCCTCCCTCCAAATTTTTACAGGTTTTGTTAACTGGGAAGAGGGACCAAATGGAGATATGGGCAACATTCAAGAGTTTTTCTTTTGCACGTGGAAATTTTGGCAACTGCAACATTTTATTAAACTGAGGCACATCTCTTCCTTGCACCATATTCTGCTGTATCCTGATGTGTGCCTGGGTGGTGGGGAGAAGAGAGAGAGAGGTGTGGGAAGGGGAACGGTGCTGCCCACAACCAAAGTAGCCCAGGCAATCTTCAGAACACAGGGGCAGAGGAACCCAGGCAAGAGAGCCAGAGCCCAAGAACTCAAAGCTCTCAGCTGAGTAGGGCGGAGAAGGGCTCCCAGTGCCCAAGGGTGAAGAGATAGTCAGCCAGGGCTTCATGGATCCAGACTGCCTGCTGCTCTTTGGGGCCAGCATGCCAACCATCAAGTAGGGGGCTTTCCCTTTCCTCTATTCTTGCACCACATGCTTGTACTGCCATGCCTTGCCCATGCACCATGCCTGTTCAACCCAGGCTTCAAGGAAGACTTCCTCCCTTGTCTAACAGATGTTATGGAGAATACATGTAGCAGTAATCCACCTTGAGGTGCATGCCAAGAGCCTGCCAGCATGCCTGGAAGTGGCAGAAGGCACACACCACTGTCATGTGGCACCTGCTTAGACAGTAGCTGAAGTGCTCCTTCCAGAGATTCAGCTGTCCCCTATATGGCTTCATAAGCCAGCACAGGAGTGGGGTAAATGATGAGGCAGTGACATTGCTAATGATAAAAGCTGGGACCCTGGGAGCATAGCACTAATTCTCCATCAGTCTGTGGAGCAGATAGTTGCAGAAAATGTGGGCATGCAGTTTGGAAAATTGGTGTGGCAGAAGCCAGAGACCACCTCCTGCAGGCTGACAAGGTCCATGAAACAGTTGGCCAGCATATCCTGGATGACCACGTTCACCTTCTACATTGCCTGTATGGTTATGGCCTTGCCCACGCTGAACTGGTTCACAACACAGCAGTAACTGCTGGGGGGGGGGGGGGGGAGGGTTCAGCTTCATGATGGAAATGGCCATCTGCTTCTCTGGACTGAGGGGAGACTGCTTGCTGACATCCTGGCAAACAAGAAGGGGAGCTACCTGGGTGGCAATGTCCATGAAGGTGGCCCAGTATAGGCAGAAAGTCTGAGCCCACTGTTCCCTGTCCCAGGTGCCCAAGACTATCTGCTCCTACCAGTTGCTGCTGATGGCATGGGCCCAATACTAGTTCTGCTCAATGTTCTGGAGGTGGTTCCACAGCATCCTGGTGACCATGGCATCCTGGGTGCCCTCATCCTTGTCAGCTACATGGAAGTCAGTGGCCTAGTCCAGGACACTTGAGGCCACCCACCACAGCTTGTGCCTGGCAAGTGGGATTGCTGGCTCCTGGGCCTGAAGCTGCATGGTGTGGTGATCCACTGCCTCATCAGGTCCAGGTGGGTATGCATGAATTTACACATCCTCCAGGTGCTGAATCTCCCTGCTTTGGCATGAGCAGCAGGATGCCATAGCAGGGTGTGGGCAGGAAACATGTGCAAGTCACTCTTGGGCTCTCCTGGAAGCCTAGGGCTGGTAGGGTCTGTGGTGACATGACAGGGGGGCATGCTTGCCCATGTTCACTAGCCAATAAGGGGTGGTTCAGCCATTTGGCTGTGCTTGGGAGTCTCCATTAGCCCAGGGAGCCTGCGGGGCATGCCAGGAAGTATGCGAGTGACCCCAATCTGATGGCCTTGGTCAATGTAGGCAGCCTCCATGTCCTCCCCCTACTGAAGGGTGACCATCTGTTCTGTTAACCCTGACCTAACCTAGGGTACTTAAAGCACAAAAGCTTAGACCACTTCTACCTTGGGCTTTTTGAATATCTGTACCTGGCCTTAGAGACTAATGGAGGCATAAACTTCCATAGGCAATAGCCTACTTTGTCAGCATCTTGTCTCCTACAAAAGCTTATGCTTACCTGAATCAGTTAGGGTGGCACCCTGCCATGTTCTGCCTAACTTCAGACTAACTTACCCTGGCTAAATACCTCTCTCTAGGGGGAGGGGATGATAGCAGCATGAGTTTCTCAGATCAGGGTATGATTGACTAGGGAAACACATACTTATATCTAGTATTTTTTTTCCTAAATAAGAAAAATACATTTAAAAATGTATGCAATTTTCTCATGCAAATGAGAAGAGAAAGAAATCTTTTCATTCCTCTGAATGGGCCCACATTTTTGTTCCCATTTATCATTTTCTCATAATTCATATATCATCATTATAGATGGCAATGAAAAAATGATGAATGACTGCCAGTCATACAAGGCCATCATTTAATTAAATTCATCTACTGACTTAATTTACAATGAAATACTTTATACTGACTATTTTGATCAGCTTATTTATATATAGAAACCTACTGAAAGTAAGGTGGCAGACAGGCAATTTTGCAGGCTGATGATAGCACCAGCTGTTATTTTTGCAGGCTTAACAGGGCCAGCCTGCCCCTCCCCCCTACTGGTAATCAGCCATTGGGCCCTGGTAGCCCCTCCCCTTGCTGGTGATTGGATAAAAGGGATGTCTTTTGCATGGCCCCACCCCTTGCTGCCTTGTGTGGCCCCACCCTTCTGTCAATCAGTGATGAGGGGTGGGGCAACATGAAGGGCAGTCTTCTCTGTCAATCAGCAGAAGGAAGGGATGGCCACCATATTGGCTGCTCCTCTTCATACCAGCAGTCCCTACTGGGGAACCAGCATCTTATGTTTAGTAGGGTTTTTTTGTTTCTGGCAATTCCACGCAGATGGCAGAAACTGCTGTTTTGCAGTGTTCATGGAAGCCACTGGTTTTCCAAGGTTTCTATGAAAATTGTGAATAGTGATTTGAGTAGGTTCCCAATTATATAGCCATACTTAGGAAGTCTTTCCATGCAACTTTTCCAGCACCAAGCTGTTGTATAGTCCTCCACTTTCTGGCTAAAACTTATTAACTCATACAACAAGTTTCATGGTCCTAAGTAGAGTCAAGAAACAAAAAAGAAAGCATTTACTTTCATGAATAAGAACATTACTTATTGATTATACAAAAAGCCACCACACATACACCCCACAGTAAGCCCCCTGCAAGTATTAAGCAGCATGCTTTACCTTGAGTCTGAAGTAATCAGAACCAAGAAATGCAAGCCAGGGCTGCATCCCTATAAAAACTTGCATACCAAAGAGAATCCTGTTGACTTGACAAGTGTTTTACTAAAGCAGTTAGCCTTAATTGACAATTCCTCTTTCAATGCCATAGAATTAGCCAGGAGTCATATGCCTGCTAGCTTTATGCTTTTCATCCAGGATGTCTAATCTGACTTTTTTGGGAACTAGCAGGATGTGGATGAGATCATGTTATAAAGACCATGAATTCCCCTTACTAAAGAACTTAGATTAAGATGCACATTTATGAGAATATCAAG
This sequence comes from Alligator mississippiensis, assembly GCF_030867095.1. Classification (NCBI taxonomy): domain Eukaryota; kingdom Metazoa; phylum Chordata; order Crocodylia; family Alligatoridae; genus Alligator; species Alligator mississippiensis. The sequence continues at coordinate 64,702,203 of NC_081825.1, forward strand.
CAGTTTGGTGTAAGACACTTCCCTTCCTTTTTTTAGGAGGAACCCCCCACAAAAAAACCAAAACAACCCCCAAACAAACAACACTTTATTGAATAGCTACATATCCCTACAAACCAGTCATGTCTTGTATAGTTTTGTGTATCAGGGTATATAGCATGGTCTGTATTAACTTGACTTCCCAGCCACAGGTTAGTCCTTGAACCCCTTAACCCACTCCCTTAATCTTGCCTCAGCAATGCAGTCTGCCTCCAACCTCAGCAGAAGAACCCTGAGCCTTACAGCCTGTACTGCTACACAAGGCTCAGCCAAAAACCATAAGTAATTCAAAATAAACACACCTTTACCCTGGTCCCAGCAACACAAATTTCAAAGCCCTAGGTGGATCTGTATCATAGAGCTCAGCAAAAAGTAGAAAACAATCCAGAATGAACACCTGCAGGCTAAGATTAACTCTAACCCCCAAAAAACTTCTTTCTTCCTTGAAGAAAACCACACAACCATCACTTCCCCCAAAACATCCTCCTCACTCCCTCTTCCTGCCTCTATATTTCTGGCCAGCCAGTCAGCTTCTCTTCATTATTGCCTGAGCCAGCTGAAACCTCCTAGGTGGCTACCAGCTGGCTAATTGATCCATGCTGCAAGTCTTTGAGAAATATTTCTTAGTATGGTATGGAGCCTGCTCTGCTAGAGAGATAGCAACCATTTTCATGGGCCATGACACCACCACACTTCTTTTGAATATTTATTTTACCAGGAGATGGAAATTTCATCCTACATTACTGAAGATGCTCAGAAACCGGCAGCTGTCAGAATAAAACAGGTCAGCTACAAAATTCAGTATTTTCTTCAACTAGTCCTATTTCTACATGCCTGTCCCTTTTCCTTTTACCCATCCAGCTTGATACTTTCTTATTAAATAAGAAAAAATGAAAGAGAGCTTGTTCCTCACATATCTTCCATCAAGAACTGTATAGAAGTCCTTCTCTACTGAAACTGCAGAGTGAAACACTCAGTATCTCCTGGCAGTGAATCTTCAAATACACATCAGGGCACCCATTCAGCTCCCCTGGTTGGCAGCTTTTCAAAGCGAGTGCCTGAGGCTCAGCTAAACCCCAGTTAAGATTTTCTTTTTCCCATAGAAAAGGAAAATTAGGACACAAACAGTAAAGGAAAGCAGTAAGGGTTTGCTGTGAAGGAGTGATAATCCTGTATCTGTAACTAAAGGCTCAGCCCTCAAACTGGAGATAGATACAGCATGAGATGCATCTGTTTGCCAATATGCATTTACAGAGATTTATTTTAAAATGTCAAGGTAGAGGATACATCAAGAGTCTTAACTTACATGAGGGAAACACCAAATGTGCAGAGTATCTTCTTAGAAGCTAAAGGAATCAGAACTTGTTCTTAGAAGCTAGCACTTTTTACTGTTAAAGATAAAAGACCTACTTTTGCTTTGGTGGTGGCTAACAGCAGAATATAAGACTGAAGTGGCAGGGCCTTGATACCAGGTCAACTGTGTCCTTCAGGTAATGGATATATACACATTTACCAGTTGCTGAAAAATATTAAAATATTTTTTGAGATAATGTGGAGACCATAAAATGTTTTAAGGCCAAATTTAGGGCACCAAATTTAAAGCATCAATAAATATGCTTTCCTTTGACACCATAAGACTGAATTATTAGCACACAGCTTGCTACACAAAAGGCACATCTACATTAGAAGTTTACTGAGCTGTTGACTAATTAGCTCTGCAATAAATGTCTACACATGTGCCCCTAGTAAGCTGGAGTAAACTAATTTAGTCTACAGCACGATAGTACTTGTAAATATGTGCTGCAGTAAACACAAGTACTATCCTGCTGCTGAGTAAAACACTCCACAGAAGAGCACATATAGGGTACATCCACACATGCAAGCATGTGCATTTGCAGCAGCTCAAATAGAAGTGGTGCAAATTTGAGCCGGGGCTTTTTGCCTCCGTACACGTGCTTGGACATACACTTTGCTGTGGAGCAAATTGTGCCACTTGGGGCAAAATAACCCTGCCTGGCTCCTCCTGGATCTGCAGCCAGGGGGAGCTACAGCCCGGGGCCAGCGCCTGTGCTGTCCCCAGCAGTATAAAAAGCTGCCCTGGCAAGCAGCTCAGGGCTATTCACTCTCAGGAGCTCCTGGGGCTTGGCCAATTGGTACCTGGGGACACTACCCCTTGTGCCAGCTGGACTGCTGCAGCAGCATCCCAAATCCATATCTAAAAATACCCCCAAATCCATGTTCTTCCACAATTAAAACAAAAGACCACTCTACACACACACACATATGCATATGTAAATATATATATATATATGAGAGGGATCAGTTGGGCAATGCTTTATTGGTATATTTACAATGTTAAAGCAATTTGGAAGTTTACCAGTGCCTTTATCATCATGATAAAATAAATTCTAAATATCTATATGTGTGCTTTTGGTTTTTGTCACACATGATGGGTGTGTGCTGGGAGATGTAGTGTTTGCAAAAAGGGGTGGGAAACGGTGTGGAGGAAGGTGGGTGGGTATGTGTGGAGGGATGTGGATTGGTGTGTGGGTAGGTGTGGGGCAATTGATGAGGGGATTGTGGGTGTAGGGGACCTTGTCAGGAGGCTTCTCAGGAGGTGTGGTTCCCTTGGCCCCCACAGAGTGCAGCCCCCACACACAGCACATGGACTGGCCCCCCTGCAGGGCCGCAGCTCCCATCTGGAGGTGCCACAGCCCCCATCCCCCACAGGGCCACAGTTCCTCTCTGGAGGTACCACAGCCCCTATCCCCCACAGGGCCCCAGCTCCCCCCTGGAGGGCCATAGCCCCCCTGCACAGGGCCCCAGGCACTCTGGAGGGCCACAGCCCCCAACCCCCACACAGGACCCATAACTTACTTTCTGCAGCAGCAGTGGGAGTGGGGTGCTCTGAGCCCGCTGCTGCCAGCTCCCAGCTCTCAGAGGCCATGTGCCAAGCCCAGCTGGGTCCTGCCAGCCCTGGGGCTGCTCTGTGGCCCGGCTGGGCTTGTCTCATGGCAGCGGGACCCAGCGTGGCATGTGGTCCCCAGAGCAAGCAGAATCTGTCTGGGCTCGGTATGCTTTCCCTGCACACTGTGCCAGGTCCTGCCTCCAGCAGCAGTTCTGCCTGCCCCACTGTGCCTGCAGGGAGGTGGTGCATGGCAGGACCCTGCCCAGCCCAGTGCAGCTTGCTAGTCTGGCTTTGCACTGAAGCAGGTCACATGACTCCGGGAGGCGCAGCTCTTGTGTGCACCTCCCAGAGTCGTGCAACCCGCTCAGGTGCAAAGCCAGACTAGCGAGCTGCACCAGGCAGGGCCAGGTCCCACCACACACTACCAGCTTCACCACAGCTGCTATGCCCTCCTTTCCCCCCCGCAGCCCCACATAGGCTACTATGCCCCCAGCCCTGCACACCCAGGGATATCCCCCCTGTCGCTCTCCACACCCCCTTGACATCCCCCTTCACTCCCCATAGCCCCCAACAGCCCCTGACACCGTCTGAAATCCCCCGCCACTCCCCATAGCCCCTGCCAACTCCCTCCACTCCCAACATCCTTCAGCCACTCCTCACACCCACGCATTCCCACCCACACACATAACCCCCCAACCCCATGTCCCTAACTTACTTTTGAAAGCTCCGGGGCAGCAGGAGCACCACAGAGATGCTCTAGCCTGAAACCAGAGCATCTCTCCTGGAGGACTGGCTCCCTGCTATCTCCAGGCAGTGTCTGGGACTGCGCTTTGCCCCGCTGTTCTGCAGAGTGGTCTTTTTGGCCCCTAGATATTTCTAAACTAATATAATTAAGATCTAAATCTGACCTGTGTTTTACAGGAAACAAATTAGGAAAGCAAAAATTTGAAGTGATATTCAAGCTGGTCCTTTGAATGACTGTTTATCCAGCCATTCCCGGAAAACACGATTTAGGAAAGAGATAGTATTTAAATAATGGCAACTTGGTAGGGTTGTGTAAATATAAGACTTGCTTTGGATATACACTGTCAATGGCAATGGACTATCACTCAAATATTACAGGATATCCTTTAGTCTTAGTATATTTCAGCCATGGGAAAAAAGTAAATTTAAAGCTGCAAATTAAATAGGCATTTATACACATGCCTATGTCAAATGAGCTTTAGTTAAAGCACCCCCACTACCATTTTTCAGCATGGGGATGCTGATACATGTAACACTGAAGTCCACTGGATTACAGTGCATTGAGGCAGCATCACTGTATGTGAATAAGCATCCAATGTGTTCAAGAATTTGGTCTTCAAGAAAATCTGTTGGTATGAAATTTTCAATGAAAACTACCCAAAAGGATAGACAAAATATCCCCCCAAAGGTGCAAGGTGTATAGTGAATTGCTGACTGGCAACTGAGTTAGCTCTGGCTCACTAGGATCTACCTGGTCAGCAATATACTGACATATAGTATCATAGAATCATAGACAATTAGGATTGGAAGGGGCCCCAGGAAGTCATCTGTGGTAGCCAAAATCAGAGGGGTTACTATCATGAGCAATAAATATATGCTCTTGGAGGCATTCGGCAATTGTATAAGCAGTTAAGATTAGCTAATGCAAAGCTTGCAAGTTTGCAACCTGCAAGTGGAATTTGTCTGTCACAATTTAATCAATGTGTTGAATCTAACTGTTTGCACTGATCGTGGGACCACTGAACCCCAAAAATAAGCAGAGCTACAAGATTAGCTGCTCTAACAGGGTTTTTAAAGGTCAAGCCATAACAAGATCTGACCACCTAATATAATCAGCACATTCAAAGGAATCCAGGAATAAAAAACTAAGGAGTTGAGCTTAGGCAGGTAATGTTAATTTCAAACCTCAGAGTAATGAGATATAATTTGCTTATTGGGTAAACCCGAGTTCAGGCGGTAAACTTTCATGATAATTTCTAATGCCTTTTGATCCCATAGGGTAACAGCTATAGGGCAAGATTGTGAGTGGCTCTAAAGCCAACAGATTAGCATAAGATAAGGTATAAAGAAGCACGTATGTCAGGTGACCAGCATGAAGGACAGGACAGAAGGACCATCATTGTACCAAGGCTGGACCCCGGACTCCCAGTGTGAGTGAGGACCAAATCCTGACCAAGGGACTTTCCCAGTGACCCCTCGGACAGCATGGATTGGGGATGCCTGACTCTGCTGGAACACCTTGGCATGCACCTGGCATAGAGGGACTGCCGATAAGTTGCCAACCCCACGTGGGAACTCTTTGTCATTCTGTCTCTCTGTTGTTATCATTCACTATTATCTATTTATTACTGTACTATCTGTTTGTTGCATTAACCTTTCTGTTAACTGTTGTATGCTAAGCTATAAGTAAATTTACCTTTACTTCACCCCTGACTCACCTCCTCAATCCTGAACCCAGCAACCTCACGGCTGATACACTCACAGCGCCTAGCTGGCCTGTGACAGTCATCTAGTCCAACCCCCTGTGCAAAGCAGGACCATTCCTAACTAAATAATTCCAGCCAGGGCTCTGTTGAGCCAGGTCTTAAAAACCTCCAAGAATGGAGATTCCACTACTACTCTATTCTAGTGCTTCACCACCATCCCAGTGAGAAAACGTTTTCTAATATCTAACCTAAACCTCTCCTTATACAACTTGAGACCATTGCTCTTTGTTCTATCATCTTTCACCACTGAGAAAAGTCTAACTCTGTCCTCTTTGGAACCACCCTTCAGGTAGTTAAAGGCTGCTATCAAACCCTCCCTCAGTCTTCTCTTTTCTAGACTACATAAGCTCAGTTCCCTCAGCCTCTCCTGAGAAGTCAAGTGCCCCATTCCCTTAATCATTTTTGTTGCTCACCTCTGGACTCTCTCCAGCTTGTCCACATCCTTTCTGTAGTGGGGGGGCCTGAAACCAGACACAGTATTCTAGATGTAGCCTTGTAGAAAAACCCCCAGTTTTTCTTTTTTTTATTTATTTTAAAATGCATTCTCTCCCCTTCCCCAACCATTTCTGACTTTCTCTCCCTCTCTATTCCCTAGATAAGTATAAGGAAGCTAAAATGTAGGATAAGCTTTAACATTTTATTTTAGGTAGGAAGTTTTATTTTTCTCTCCCCTCCTTGCAAATAAGTGCCCTGCCATTTTAATGTAGATATCCACTGTTTTATAAGTGATACTTATTATGTTTTGTATTGATTTTTTTTTTTTTTTTTTACTGCTTTTATATTGTGTGATTACTGTTTTAGGCCTATATATGTAAATTAGCATAAGTCATGTTAAGTTTCCATTTTGTTTGTCAAGTCTCCATCCTGTCCCCAGGCCTGGCTGTGTAACCCATGATTCACACCTACCTCTCCTATGTAACTTGGTTCCTGAATGAATGGAGATGAATGAGGGTGCTTGAGAGACAGTAGGTCTACAAATAGCTCCCTCTGAATGACCAACCATCAATACCAATACCTGGACCAACAACCCAGACCTTGGAACCACCCTCAGCATTCAAGAAACAAAAGATGAGGCAACCCACCATTGTGCCAAGCTGCACATGCTCAGTAAGAACACCTGGAGCCCTCTGGAACAGGACTGACCTTGCCTAGACAGGCCCTCTTCATAGGAGATCAGAGGTAGTCTGCCCCATAAAAGGGGTAGTGAAGACTGACCCCATGGGACGCCCTCTTCATCTGGACCAGCACCATGCCACACCACCTATCCACCCAAAGGCCCTGCCGGTGACCCCCCTCTGGACAACACCTACTGGGCAAGGACCCCTTTCCAGCCTGGATAGGTACCTATCACCCCCCCCCACCCCCTCTTCAACCAAGGACTTGAACTCTGCTTCTCTTCCCTACCTGCACTCCAGCCCTTCCACTGAGTCTCTTTCTCCTGCTGCCAGTGTGTGTGTGTGTGTGTGTGTGTGTGTGTGTGTGTGAGAGAGAGAGAGAGAGAGAGAACCAGTAACTTCATGGGGCTGTGTAGTGTGTGTTCTGTGTAATAAAATTGTTATTTGGACCCCTAAGTTGGGTTTTGTTTTACTATGGTTTGGCCCTGCTCCGATCTCTGCTCCTCGCCCCTCTAACTTCTGTCTCATTTCTCCCTCTCCTGCTTCTGGCTCACTGCCACCTCCAACACCTGTCCTGAGCTCTTCTCTGCCTCCAAACCCCCTGTTTCTTTGCCACTGTCTTATCCCCACTGCCTTTTCCTTTTCCCCTAAGCAACCAGGTTTCTGCCTCAGTTTCTTTCCTGGCTGTCTCCTCCTTGCCACCACTTATCTGCCACCCCCCAATATCTCAGCTGTCTGCCTCAGTTTCCAGCCTCAGTCTACCTTAAGTAAACCCAAGCCTTAGTTCCTCAGACAGCTTCTTTGTAGTCCACCGGTTTTAATCCCAGTTCTGGCAACTTTCACTCCCTACACTTTAACTCTCTCTCTCACCTGAACCTTCCCCCAAGTATCCCAGGTACCTCAAGCACACACATATACACTGTACCATCCAAGTTAGGAACTTACCTGTGTGTATGTGTAGGTGAGTTGTATGTGTGTGAACTGGTGACTGCATGTGTGTGTGTGTGTGTGTGTGTGTGTGTGTGTGTGTGTGTATATATATATATATATATATATGTCATTGTGTGCATGATATACGAATTAGTGATCTGTGTCTAACTTTTGCGGTGTAAAGTGTATGTGCTTGAATTGGTGATAGGTATGCATGTGCCTAGTCTGGTTTGGATGTGTTTGTTCCTGAGCTGGTAGTGTGTGTGTGTATGCACCTAATTGATTTGTGTGTTTGTATATGTGCAATTGTGTCACACCCTCCTGTCTAACAGTACAATATTGAGATCCTGAGAGTTGGCCTAACCCCACAGGGCAACAGCCTCACCAATGCAGAAGAGAGGAGAATAATTACCTCCCTTGATCTGCTGGCAATGTTTCTACTAATGCAGCCAGTATACTGTTAGCCTTCTTGGCAACAGGGGTGCACTGTTGAATCTTGTATTTACACAACCTGCCAAGTTGCCACTTATTGCCAGCTTAGTGTCCACTATAACCCCCAGGTACTTTTCTTCAGAATTGTTGCTTAGCCAGTTGGTCCCAAACCTGTAGTGGCACATGGGACTCTTCCATCCTAAGTATAGGACTTTGCACTTGTCCTTGTTGAACCTCATGGGATTTCTTTTCCTCCAATACTCTAATTTGTCTAGGTCACTCTGAATCTTAGCCTTACACTCCAGCATATCTACTACACCCTGCAGTTTGGTGTCATGTGTGAAGTTGCTTAGGGTGCAATCCATCCCATTTTACAGATTGTTAATGAAGATATTGAACAAAACTGGCCCCAGGGTTGACCCCTGGAGCACTCCAGTCATACCAGCTGCCAACTAGACCTTAAGCCATTGATCCAGCCAGCTTTCTATCCAGCTTAAATTCTCTTCATCCAACCCATACTTCCTCAGCTTGCTTGCAAGAATGCTGTGGGAGGTGGTATCAGAAGTCTAGCTAAAGTTAAGGTGTATCACATCTGATGGCTAGAAAATGCTATTTAGACGTTTGTTTTGGGGAACTAGCTTGTAAAGTATATATGCATTAGAACAATGGTCCAGGGCAATCTCAAGGGTTAACTGATTTCTAAAAAGCCTGTTTTGTGACAAAGTTTCCTCAAGGCTCACTGTGTCTGACACAGGCAAGCAGGAAACAGCCACACAAGCTGAGAAATGGAAGACATGTTCCACACTGCTCCGTAACCTGAGATAAGGTAACACCAGGTCACAGTGCCCAATTGCAGAGCCCTTGGGACTTCCAGTTTTGGGGAACAGACCAAATTAGGAAAAGACCAGAAAAAAGATCAAAGTAGGATATGTGCATGTGATGGGTTTGTGAAACAAAGGAATGTGTGGACAGGGCAGAATTTGGACAGTATGATGACCACAGAAAGACCAATCAGTGAGGCCCCAAAGATGTAGTGTCATCATAGAGGGGAAAAGATACAAAAGGAGGGATTTCAGAGCAGCAAAGTGTCCCCAAGAGGGGAACCTGAGGCCACCATGGATAGAGGGCATACCACCAGCCTATCTCACCCACCCAATGGGGGAAGCAGGGTAGGGGGGAGGGCCCTCAGCCTCCAATCTCTAGGCTGCTGACTACTGACATTTAAGAGAGAACCTCAGAGTGAAGCTCGTGCACTGGCCAGACATACCTTGACTCTCTGCAGCTATGACTGGTAGATATAGACTTGTTCACATTATTCTTATTTGCTATCACTGTGTGATCCAGTGCCAACAATGTCCACTGCTTTCCCCATATCTGCAGAGCCAGTTATCTCATCATAGAAGACCATCAGGTTGGTCAGGCATGACTTGCCCTTGGTGAATCCATGCTGACTGTACCTGATCACTTTCTGCTCCTTTAAGTGCTTAGAAATATTTCTTGCTGAGATCACTTGATCCCAGCTGACTTAACACCTATGGTGGCGGGGTGAGGGGTGGAGCTGGGCCCAATGATCTCATGAGGTCCCATCCAGGCCCTAATGTCTATGAAATCTATGAAATCTATTAAATGGATTCTTTGAGGCCCTGCTCCATGATTTTTCCAGGGACTGAGGGGAGGTTGACTGGTCTGTAGTTCCCTGGATCCTACTTCTTTCCTTTCTTAAAGATGAACACTAGATTTGCATTTTTACAATCATCTGGGATCTCCCGATTGCCATGACTTTTTGAAGATAATGGCTAGTGGATCTTCAATCACATCAACCAACTCCCTCAGCACCCTTGGTGCATCTGGACCCATAGAATTGTAAATATCCAGCTATTCTAAATAGCTCCTAATCTGTTCTTTCATCACTGAGGGCTGCTCATATTCTCCCAAAACTGTGCTGCCCAGAGCAGTGGTCTGGGAGCTGGCACTGCCTGTGAAGACTGAGATAAAAAAGGCATTGAGTACTTCAGTATTTTCCTCATCATCTGCCACTAGGTTGCCTCCCCTATTCAGTAATAGACCCACAGTTTCCCTGACCTTCCTCTTGTTGCTAACATACTTGTAGAAACACTTCTTGTTACCTTTCATGTCTGTTGCTAGCTGCATCCATGACCAATATTCATCCATAGTCCTCCACAGTCATCTGTCCAAGCTTCCACTTGTAAGCTTCCTTTCTGTGTTTAAACTCATTGAAGAGTTCTCTGCTAAGCCAAGCTAGTTGTTGGCCATATTTTCTATTCTTCCCACACTTCCAGATAGTTTGTTCCTGCACCCTTAGTAAGGTTTCCTTAAAATACAACCAGCTCTCCTGGACTCCTTTTCCCCTCAGGCTGGCCTCCCAGGGGATCCTGTCTATCAGTTCCCTGAGGGAGTTAAAGTCTGTTTAGTGAAGTCCAGGGTCCATAATCTGTTGCTCTCCTTTCTTCCTTTTGTCAGGATCCTGAACTTGACCATGTCATGGTCACTGCTGCCCAAGATGCCACCCACTTCTATATCCCCCACCATTTCCTCCCTGTTTGTGAACAGCAGGTCAAGAACAGCATGGCCCCTAGTTGGTCTCTCCAACACTAGTTGCCTGCAACACTCACCAAATCTTCCTGGATTTCCTGTGCACTGCATTATTGCCCTCCCAGCAGATCTCAGGGTGATTGAAGTGCCCCATAAGAACCAGGGCCTGTAATCAGGAAACTTCTGCTAGTTGTCTGAAAAAAGTCTCATCTATCTCATCCTCCTGGTCTGGTGGTCTATAGCAACATCACTCTTGTTGCTCTTCCATCTAACCTTAACCTAGAGACTTTCAACAGATCTATCTCCAGTTTCATACTGGAGCTCTGAGCAAATGTATAGCCCTTTTACATACACTGCAACTCCTCCTGCCTCCTCCTCTCAACAGTTTATACCCATCCTCAACAGTGCTCCAGTCATGCAAATTATCCCCCCAAGTCTCTGTTATTCCAATCACAACATAGTTCCTTGACTGTGTGAGGACTTCCAATTCTTCCTGCTTGTTTCCCAGGTTAGGTACATTTGTGTACAGACACCTGAGGTAACTAGCTGTTTGCCCTACTTTCTCAGGAAGGATGAAGAGGCATCACCCTTATCTCAGGGCTTTGGTCTCCATCTCCCAGAATACCTAGTTTAAAGCCCTCCTCACTAGGTTAGCAAGCTTGACTGCAAAGATGCTCTTCCCATAGTCTAAGCATTACTGTTTCACATCAGAGAATGCATGAGAAGCCTGTTGTACTTACCTTATAATACTTGTCTCTGGCATAACACATAACACATAATACTTGTCTCTGGCTGCATGCTTCAGGACCATAGTTGTCATGGGTGACTTCAGTTACCCAGACATCTTGTGGGAGGATCACACAAAATCCAAATGGTCGCAAAGCTTCCTATCATGCATGGATAACCTCAACCTGACTCAAAAAGTCTACGGGCCAATGAGAGGTAAAGCGCTGCTCAACCTGGTATTGGCTACTGGGGATGACCTAATCGGCGACCTAGTGATTGATGGGAAGCTGGGTGACAGCGACCACGAGCTGATCATCTTCACCATCTTCCATAAAGTTAGCAAGTCTTTGACTTTGAAGTCCTTGACTTCAGGAAAGCCAACTTTGACAAGCTCAGGAGGCTTGTCAGTGAGGCCCTAAAGGACCAAGACCCCAGGGGGAGGGGAGTCCAGGAAGAGTGGTTGCTCCTCAAGGAAGCGATCCTCAATGCACAAGCTAATTCGATTCCATCTTGGAGAAAAGGCAGCAAGAGGGCACAGCAGCCCCCCTGGCTCTCCAGGGATCTAGCAGACCTCCTGAGGCTAAAAAGAAAGGCCTACAAAGGATGGAAGATGGGATTCACCTCCAAGGAGGAATATTCTGCACTGGTCCAGTCCTGCAGGGAGCAAACCAGAAAATCCAAGGCTGCAACTGAACTTCAAATAGCTTCGAGCATCAGGAACAATAAAAAGTCCTTTTTCAGATATGCGGGGAGCTGGAGGAAAAGCAAGGGCAACACTGGACCCCTGCTGAACCAGATGGCACAACTGACAACTGACACCCAGAAAAAAAGCCAACCTATTAAATGGGTACTTTGCATTGGTCTTTCATCAGTCCCATGGGATGCCCATGCCTGCTATGGGACAGGGAGGTCCGGGTGAGGGAGATCCCTTGCCCTCCATCAATGCTGACCTTGTAAAGGAACACCTTGACAGGCTGGATACCTTCAAGTCAGCTAGCCCTGACAATCTACACCCCTGGGTACTCAAGGAGCTGGCAAGCATCATAGCCCAGCCCCTGGCACGGATCTTTTAGAACTCTTGGTGCTCTGGTGTAGTGCCTGAAGACTGGAAGAAGGCCAATGTGGTGCCTATCTTCAAGAAATTTAGGAAAGTGGATCCGGAAAACTATAGGCCCATCAGCCTGACTTCTATCCTGGGGAAAGTCTTAGAAAAGTTTATTAAAGAGGCCATCCTTAAAGGACTGGCTGACGCCAACATCCTGAGGGATAGCCAGCATGAGTTTGCTACGGGTAGGTCTAGCTTGACCAATCTCATTTCATTTTATGACCAGGACCTATCACCTGGAGAAAGGAGAAGAGATTGATGTCATATATCTTGACTTCAAAAAAGCCTTCGATCTGGTATCCCATGATCACCTCTTGGCAAAACTGGCCAATTGTGGTCTTGGGTCCACCACGATCCGCTAGCTGGAAAATTGGCTCCGTGGTCGGACCCAGAGGGTGGTAATTGACAGAAGTCAATTGTCATGGTGCCCTGTGACCAGTGGGGTCCCCCAAGGCTCTGTCCTTGGACCCATATTGTTCAACATCTTCATTAATGATGTGGATATTGGAGTCAGAAGTGGACTGGCCAAGTTCACTGATGACACCAAACTTTGGGGCAAAGCATCCACACTGGAAGACAGGAAGGCGATCCAGGCCGACCTGGACAGGCTCAGCAAATGGGTGGATGAGAACCTAATGGTGTATAACACTGAAAAATGCAAGGTTCTCCACCTTGGGAGGAAAAACCTGCAGCATCCTTATAGGCTCGGCAATGCTACACTGCCTAGTACTACAGAAGAAAGAGACTTGGGGGTCATGATTGACCACAAGATGAACATGAGCCTGCAATGTAATGCTGCAGCTAGTAAAGCGACCAAAACGCTAGCTTGCATCCATAGATGCTTCTCGAGCAAATCCCGGGACGTCATTCTCCCATTGTATTCGACCTTGGTAAGGCCACAGCTGGAGTACTGTGTCCAGTTTTGGGCCCCACAATTCAAAAAATGATGTGGAGAAGCTTGAGAGAGTCCAGAGAAGAGCCACATGCATGATCAGTGGTCAGGAAAACAGACCTTATGACGACAGGCTGAGATCTAAGAGGCTCTTTACCCTGGAAAAGCACAGGCTCAGGGGTGATCTGATGGCCACTTATAAGTTTATCAGGGGTGACCACCAGTATGTGGGGGAACGTTTGTTCACCAGAGCACCCCCAAGGGATGATGAGGTTGAATGGTTATAAACTACTGCAAGACCATTTCAGGCTGGACATAATGAAGAATTTCTTTACTGTCCGAGTCCCCAAGGTCTGGAATAACCTGCCATCAGAGGTGGTTCAAGCACCTACATTGAACACCTTCAAGAGTATATTGGATGTTTATATTGCTCAGATCCTATGACCCCAGCTGACTTCCTGCCCTTCGGGCAGGGAGCTGGACTCGATAATCTTCCGAGGTCCCTTCAAGCCCTAATGTCTATGAAATCTGTGAAATCTATGAATTGCTCATAGATATGCAAAAATGGAAAGGCCTTTTCTGGAAGTAATTTTTTCCCCCTATATAGCCCATGTTTACACTTTTGATTGTCAAATTTCCTCCCTTATTTGTACTTCTTTGCCCTTTTTCCTTTGGGATCCGCATATACTACATTCTAAAGGACCACTCTAATTTAATGCTTGAAAGCTTATTACAGAAATGGTGAGTAATCAGGAGACCTATTACAATGTTCACACACATCACATATCATTTCCTGTATCTCACGCAGTGAAGAAGAGACCTGAAGAAATCTTGTCCCTGTTAGTATCTATTAATGAATTACTGATGTTTGGGGGGGATCATTACCAATTAACAAATATATGAATAATTGTGTGTGTGTGCATGCATGTGTGTAATTTAAATATATATAGACATTTAAAAGAATATGATTCTGAGTTTTGAAACACTTATTCTAAATCACTCAATTCACTTTTAATCGCTCCTAAAACTTGCTTAGTTTTGGCGATGATATTATAACAAATCAAAAAGAAAGTCCTCAAGCTTTAAATAAATAAAAGTATATATAATTTAGCTCACACACTAAACATTCCATGTGTGTGTGTGCACGCATGTGTATGCATGTACATGTGTGCATGCGTGTGTGTGTGTGTCTGTGTGTGTCTGTACATACATACATGCACTGGGAGCCCTTCCCAGAATATTAGTCTGCTACTTTGACTTACAATTCAGGGGAGGAGTCAGAATTTTGATGCAGCGAAAATTATTTTAAAAGCCTGTCCTGTAACAAGCTTTAGGCTCCCTACTGTGCAATTACACACATAAAGGCACACACATAATTTTCATATATATATTTGTTTGTGTACGTGTGTTCTTTGTTATATAGCTATATACATTTCACTTACAATTGTTAATTGTTACAATTATTATACTATACTATAGTGGTTCTCAACCTGGGATGCACACTGATTACCACCCCACCTGCCCTCTGGGGTAGAGCCATGGCCTGAGGAAAGCAGCAGCTGTGGCTGGGCCATGCTGGTGGGGTGGAGGCAGGAAGAGGCGAGGGCAATGCAGCCCACCTCCTACCCTCACTCCCCTGGTCCATTACTCTTTGCACTTTTAGTGGTGCAGTGATGTGTGGGTCCCAGTGGTGGCAACAAGTCTCACTTCCCTGCTCTGCCCTCCCACCATTCTCCTTCCTACTGGGCCACAAAGGTCCAGCCAGGGGGAAGCCCTGTGCCTTCTGTGGGTGCACAAATCTGAGGGGGGGCATGTGCCCCCCATTTCCCTTGACACATTGCTTATGCCCTCTCACCACTCCCCCCCCCCCCACAGATTGTCTGTGCCCCCTGCATACTGGATAAAAATAGTTCATAGATTCATAGATGTTAGGGTCGGAAGGGACCTCAATAGATCATCGAGTCCGACCCCCTGCATAAGCAGGAAAGAGTGCTGGGTCTAGATGACCCCAGCTAGATACTCATCTAACCTCCTCTTGAAGACCCCCAGGGTAGGGGAGAGCACCACCTCCCTTGGGAGCCCGTTCCAGACCTTGGCCACTCGAACTGTGAAGAAGTTCTTCCTAATGTCCAATCTAAATCTGCTCTCTGCTAGCTTGTGGCCATTGTTTCTTGTAACCCCCAGGGGCGCCTTGGTGAATAAATACTCATCAATTCCCTTCTGTGCCCCCGTGATGAACTTAAAGGCAGCCACAAGGTTGCCTCTCAACCTTCTCTTGCGGAGGCTGAAAAGGTCCAGGTTCTCTAGTCTCTCCTCGTAGGGCTTGGTCTGCAGGCCCTTGACCATACAAGTTGCCCTTCTCTGGACCCTCTCCAGGTTATCTGCATCCTTCTTGAAGTGTGGCGCCCAGAACTGCACGCAGTACTCCAACTGCGGTCTGACCAGTGCCCGATAGAGGGGAAGTATCACCTCTTTGGACCTATTCATCATGCATCTGCTGATGCACGATAAAGGCCATTGGCTTTTTTATGGCTTCATCACACTGCTGACTCATGTTCATCTTGGAGTCCACTAGGACTCCAAGATCCCTTTCCACCTCTGTGCCACCCAGCAGGTCATTCCCTAGGCTGTAGGTGTGCTGGACATTTTTCCTCCCTAGGTGCAGCACTTTGCATTTCTCCTTGTTGAACTGCATCCTGTTGTTTTCTGCCCACTTGTCCAACCTATCCAGGTCTGCCTGCAGCTGTTCCCTGCCCTCCGGCGTGTCCACATCTCCCCATAGCTTTGTGTCATCTGCAAACTTGGACAGAGTACATTTGACTCCCTCGTCCAAGTCACTGATGAAGACATTAAAGAGTATCGGTCCAAGGACCGAGCCCTGCGGGACCCCACTGCCCACACCCTTCCAGGTCGAGACCGACCCATCCACCATGACTCTCTGGGTGCGACCCTCTAGCCAATTCGCCACCCACCGGACTGTGTAGTCATCCACGTCACAGCCTCTTAACTTGTTCACCAGTATGGGGTGGGATACTGTATCGAATAGTTACAACAACTTAATAGTTGTTGTGGCACACGTGGCTCATGGAGTTTTTATAGCATGGTAGGGGGGAACACAGGAAGAAAAAGATTGAGAACCCCTGTGATACTATACATAAACTTTTAGTGAACCAAAAAGTATCCATCAGGAGGGAGATTCCCTATTTTTGCATCTGTGTTACGTGAAAGCAAATGAAAAATCCACCATAGGCTCTATATGTAAGAAAACTGAAAATTTAGAACAACAAAACTAATAAGGCATAAGAAATTCAGCTGAAAGATGGACATATATCCTGCATTTTGTGAGTTACAGAATGGTATCTTGTCATTAAACATGGAGGCTGTTTGAGTGAGATAGTTATTATATTATCTGATCACTGATACTTGATCATGGAATTAAAGACTTCTTTGTAATATGCTGAACCTGCTCGCAGAACCATGTTACCTTGACATAAATGAGACAAGGATTTGCAGCATTCATTTTTTCCATGGTTCTTAGCCCATGGCAAATAAAAGCTAACTTGCAGTAGTTCATCTGTAAATAAAAGATTTTGTTTGGGTAGCTTTCACAAGTATGTACACAGACAACTACCTCAGAGCAGCTGACACTGAAAATTTTCACTTTTGTTTACTCTACGGTTTCTGAGCCAATGCCCATAACAGCAAAGACAGAGCTAAAGCTACCTATACAAGATTGATTTTGTCACTTCCTTTCTTTTGAGGACATAACTCTGCAACTGTTATGTTCTCTTAACATAATTTTGTAGGTGAAAAGGTAATTTTGCTTGTCTTTGCAACTCTAGCATTCTTCTGAGATACTTTTTTGGGTGTTTCATACATATTTCAGGTAGTATTCAGTAACTAGAGACAGGTTAAAATAAGAACTGTTATAACTATAGAAATATAATACCATAAGAAATGTCATGACCATCAGAGTAATTCTTGTACAAAGTTAAAGATGCTGGCAGATTCTCAGTAATCATTTCCATTAACCTGGTTGGAGTATCAGCATATAAAGCCAAATCTAGTCTAATCTTAATAGGTATATGGTCTTATTCATGGAAAATTCATTTCATTGCCTGCTGAATTCTAATAGGAAGTAATTGTAATAATTTATCATTTCCGTGGTTTAGTAGTTTGCTTCTTTTTGTACATAATTTTTACCCTATACTTAAAAAAGTAAATAAAAGAAATACACAAGTATATTCAGTTAGTGTGAAAATGCTTTAGAATCGACTTCAAAGTATCTTTATATAACTCAAAAGGAAACAAGATCCAAAGACCCCATGAATCCCACTGGCCTTTAGCGACTGAGAGCCTATTTTATGAAGTCAAATGCTAAAGTGATGAGGCAGTAAAAACCATTAATCTTGTCCTGCATATAACTGCAACTTGATAAATGTGATATATATGGAATATGGATCCTGTTGCTCTAGGGATGAGCACAAAAGAATGAAGTGTGAATCCTGGTTTGTAGTGAGAATGCATCCTACTTACATTCTGTCCATGTACCTCAATATGTTGTGGACAGACTTACAGCTCCTACACTTCCTTTGGGATGATAAATACTTATAAACTGATCACTTATGTTCATGACACACTATCAGGGAAGGATAATGATAAAAAGTTATGGAATGATGAAACTAAAAATGCTTAGTCTTTGTATTCTTTGGCAAATAGCATTAGTGAAAATAACTGAAGTCCAATTCTTCACATGCTGAAGCCAGTAGCAACATTCATACATTTTAACACTAAGGGCCTTTTTACACAGTAATTTTGGGCAGTTCCTGGAACACTTCATAAAATCATAGAAGTAGGGTCAGAAGGGACCTTGCAGATCTTCAGGTCCGACCCCCTGCCTGGGCAGGAAGAAAACTGGGCTCAAATGACCCCAGCCAGGTAGGCATCAAGCCGCTTCTTAAACACCCCCAGGGTAGGAGCCAGAACCACTTCCGTTGGAAGTTGGTTCCAGATCCTAGCCGCCCTAACTGTGAAGTAGTTCTTACGGATGTCACTTTACTCCTAGTTTGTCCACACGTTAACACCTGAAACTGATTTTAAGCACTTGTTATGCAGCTCAAATTATACCACTCCAGAGCTCTGATCCCTGCTATCCCACTTACGTTGCACTAAGCGCAGGGGTAGGCAATTATTTCAGGCAGAGGACCGCATACTGAGTTTTGGCAAGCCATAGAGGGCCACATGACAGGCAGCCAGGAGCAGATAAATATTAATTTTCTATTTTTTTAGGGACCCTGTGGGCCAGATAGAATGGCCTAGCGGGAGTGGGGAGTGCATGTGGCCCACACGCCTTATTTTGCCCACCCCTGCACTAAGGTGTGGGCACTCTGGAGCCACTCTAGGCTACACCTTAGTGAAAACACTCCACTCATCCCCCTGCTCTTCTGTCTCAGATCAGGTCCATTCCCCACCCCCTCTTCCCCACCCTCCCCAGCACCCCAGATCCCCACATACTCTTTTCCCCAACCCCTGCTTACTTGTGCCTGCCTGCACTGTCTGTGCCAGCGGAGCAGGGAAGGGGGCTGCCGCTGCTGCTGTAACTGCTGCAACTGGGCCAGAAGATCAGCAGCCTGGCAACAGTTGTGGCAGGCAGGTTAGTTAACCTTTCCCTGCCCGCTGCCCTGGGACAGATAGCATGGGCAACCTCAAGTAAGTAATGCCCCAGAGGCAGAGGGAGGGGCAGGCAGGCAAGGGTGATCTGGGGGAGGCTTGGGAGGGGGGAAGCTCAGAATAGGAGCAGGAGAATTCTTACCTTTCAGTCCTCCAGGCCCCTGTTGGCCTACAGTATGATTGCTTCAGACTCAAGCTATCACTAACACCCATCAATATTTCTGCAGCTCACAGCATAAGGTGTAACAAGACTCTAATATAATTGCTACTGGAATTCCTTAGCATATTCTTTCAAGTAGGTTTTTCAAGAAGTACATTGATAAATTGGAGAAAGGTTAGAGACAAATCACAAAAACGATTACAGTAGTAGAAAACATGTCTCATATCAAGAGACAAAAGGGATTCACATGTTTAGCTTCTCACTGAGAAGCTTATATGGTAACCTGATCAAAGACCAGAAGTATCTATATTGGGAACAACCATTTGACAACAAAGACCATTAGCAAAAGCCAGAGCCAATGCCTGAGAGTTGAAGTTAAAATATTCAGACTACAGATACAAAATAGTTAACTATGAGAGAAATTACCCATCAGAACCACTTAGTGGTTGTGAGTTGTCATGATTTCTTCTGTACTAGAAATGGTTAAAACAAGAATGAAATTGGGATGGAAAAGGGAAAGGGAGTCACTTCAATGACTTCTGAATGAGTGCTCAATCTCCAAGGACCTGACCAGATTTAGGATATAGATAGACCCCCAACACTAACTGGCTTCAATTTGTAGTCTGGATGCATGTAATATGGTAGAATTATGCTCTAAAATGTTGATTTTTTATTATTATTTTTTCAATCTCTGCAAATGTTTTTACCAATTTCCTTATCATATGGCATCATGGGTATTATATACAAAAGTTAAAGTAATAATAGGGGTAAAGTTCTATTCTACTTATTAGACATGTAAGTGGACTTATGTGCCTAAGTGCAAATCTGTTCCACACTAATTGAATCTCTTAAAAATGTGTTAATACATCTACTTCTGTAAGACCCACCCTTAAAACTGCATCACAAAAAAGCAATGAGATAGTGGAGGATTCATCCACCTTTTGTATTAACAGTTTTTCAGAGGCTCAAGCAAGGTGAATAGATTTGCACTAGGTAACCAAGTGTTACATTTCAGTTGACTGAATCTCATTTCTCCCGATAGACACATTGCATGGATATGAGTTCACAACGCCTAGTCAAGGTAAAAAATGGCCTGTATGGTGGAAAGTTAGAGCTCCTGTGACAAAGTATAAATATTGATCTGAGTTAGATGGGTTTAATGTACACTTGCACAGTTTTCCTACTGGTAGAAGTTCCCGTGCTGTCCTCTAGCATCCCACCCCTGACTCCCCTCCAGAAACGAGCAGTCTGACTAGGCCAGACTCCATTGTTATAACTGAATCACAGACCAAACTTTTCCCCCTATCAGCCCTGGGCTGTGGAAACCCAGTCCCTCTTGATAGCCCTAGGGTCTGCATTTTTACACCCCTGATCCTAGGCAGTCATGGAGGAAAGCCACCTGCCAGACTCTCCAGACCAATAAACACCCCATAGGGCATAAAGCCAGTACCTAGAGCTCCATGTGCAAGGCCACAGGTTCTGGCTACAAGTGGGGGGGGGCAGCCCCTCACGACCCCTTCCCACACTCATAGCACTTCAGAGTCATAGATCTACAACCCCAAACATGGGGCTACAGTTGTGGCCTGTGACGAATGGAGGATACAAGTCTACTGACTCCACCCAACTGACATGGGTCAGCTACCCCAACCCCAGCATTCTGGAGCCCTCCAACCCCTGTCCCTATAGACCCAGCCTAACCCTGTCCTACCCCTAGCATTGCTGGAGCTCCCTGACCCTCTCCCCACCATGACCCCTACCAAAAGGGCTGGTCCTTGTTGGTAGTGTTGCAGAAGGTGGGGTGGGGGGAAGTTGGTGGGCTTTGTTTCTGGTGACAGCCATGCTGTTTGATATGGAAAATAGTGGGGCCACCAGACCCCACCCCCTTTACTCAAACAGCACAGACCCCACAAGAGACCTTACCTGCCTCCTACAAATAACTGGACTGGCTCTATCTAGCCCCCACCTACCCATACCCACCAGCACCCAACTTGTGAGCACCCCACCAATCAGCATCTAAACAGCACCCAGTCTGCCAGCACCCAACCCTGAGCAGACTCACTCAACCTGCACTGGAATTGGTACCAAAGGAATAAGGATACATTGGAGTGCTGTAGGGGAAATTAACAGTTTTGAGGACAGTAAACACACTGTGGAAGACAGAAAGGGAGAGGGTGTTGTGGGGAAGGGGTGCATGGGCCAGCCAATTAGCTGTGACCTGTGCCCTTCAGTGCTATCAACTGTCTCCAGGTAGAGTTTGCAAAGCTTCCTGGGATGTATAATTTGGGGTCCCCTGGCTGGGCACCATCAGCAACACAGTCTGTCTGAAGACAGGCAGCTGGTCATGTGTACAGAGTTCTATCAGGAGAGTTTCCAACAGCTTAAACCAAACTGCTTAAATTCTGCCAGTTTATTTAAACACTTGCAAACAATCTAAGTCCATTTTCATGCTTAACAGGTGCAAGAGAATTTAGTCCTACAGGTATAAACAGTGAATAGAAAAAACTTGGTGAAATGTGTTACCTCTCAGCTCCATCTTCTTGGGGAACCCTGACACAGGACATAGCCTGTTTGACTCGCAAAGAATTTCCCTCCCTCCCCCCCCCCTACCTGAACAAGAACTGATTACAAAAGACAATCAAGATGCAGTGGGAGACACACCTAAAGCCATCTGGATAAGGGAGCAACTCCCCTGGTCTCATTTGCATCTGAGATGGAACCAGATAATAACTCATTTAAATGGGAGATAAGACAGGAATGCACCTTCATTAGTATTCAGGATGGAGAGCAGAGATTCCAAGGCAAGGACCGCACTGAATTCTGGGATCAGAAAAGCAGGGGAGCACCGCATGATGGGGAATCTGTGCTCCAAATGCTAATCAACCCACATTTACACACACCCAACTCAGCATTTATCAGACCAATTCTAATCTGGATTTACAAAGGACTTTTTCATTCCCCCCCCCCCCACACACACACACCTCATCTAACCAGAATTAACCAGAAGTAAAGTTTAATAGGCATCTCAGGCCGTACATTCCCCAGCCCCACTATGGGAAGCCTATTTAAACTTGATTGACTAAAACTCGGTTGCCAGATTAGGGAATGCTGAGGCAAGAGACCAAGTCAGAGGGGGTATGAGCAACATTTGAATAACTGTTAAGGGTTCATCACAGCGTCCAGCCCATTGGGGTCCTGACCACAAATGCTGTCATGCTTTTTCCAGGATGACTGGTGGAAGTCCTCCCCACAAAGTTTATGAACGCTCCAAATAATCCCTTTAAGTCTGTTAAAAGACTACAGTAAAATCTGGAAAAGTCATGCTAAGCTGAGGTTTGTTCACAACAGGTAAAAATCCAAAACCCTGATGCTGCAAGCTATCTATTGTTTCTGAAGAAATAACGAGGTATCCCATCCAGTATATTTGCTATCCATAAGAATTTCAAGCTGGCTCCTAAGTGTCTGGTTACTCCTTCACCTTATGTTTTTCCTGGTTATTAATCAGTTTCTTGAGATGTTCCAAACCAGATAACCCGTTGTCAACAGAAAAGACAATTATTTACACTATTAAAAGAATGCTTTGAAGAAGCTGAACTGAGGGTATAAAAATCTGTAAAAAAAGCAGCAAAGTTGTGCTTCAAGAGGAGAAATCTCTCTGTCACCATCCGCTGTTGTTCCCAAGAAGCTGGAAGAAACAGATTGTCTCCCTTCAAGGATTGTGCTAAGAACTTTACCTGTCAGCATTGGAACCTGAGTGCCTTGTACTGGTGAGATTCCAGCTCTCTCGCTCTCTCGCTCTCTCTCTCTCTCTCTCTTTTCTCTTTTTTCTCTAGGCATAGATTTCTGAACCTGAACTGTATTAGTTAAGCTTGAGCTAAGTCTCCCCAAATACTAGGACAAAAGATTGGGACGTGCTGAGTTTGACTCACATAAGAGGATCAGCTTGTACAGGCTGATTGACTCAGTTTGGCTTAGACGTGCCCATATGAACTGAATGCTGGCCCATGAGGGTGTCACCTGGACACCCAGACAGATTCAGAGGTATTCTGTTTACCTGTGTGCTTGTGTCTGACTGCATTTTATTGTTACCTTAATGAACTGATTCCTTGCATATGAGGGTGTCAGCCTGTCCATGCTGATCAACCCAGCTGGGTCAGGCGTGTCACGTTAATCTGTATGTTTGCGTGTATGACTAATTCAGTGACTGAAACCCAGCCCCATTGAAACTGAGTCCTGCAAAATCGCTCCATTGGGGGTGAGGACTTGCAGAAGGGATATATACAGCTCCATACACACAAGCAGCACATTGATAGAATTACAAAGACCCTAGAAATGTATCCCTAATAAATGAGCACACCGCAAAGTGATGGGCAAATCTGGTAACACATGAAACTTGCTAATACTCAACCTTGTACGTTGAAGTTTAGTAAGTGCAAGACATTTAATAAAACCTACAGATGTTATTGTTTCTATATTGGTTTTGTATTTTCTTACATACATTTCAAAATCCTTGAACCTGGGTACCTTATGAAAATTGTAACATCAATTCACAAAGATGAGAATGATTGTATTTTCTACGAGTGCATCATTTAAATGAGGCTTCAAATGCCAGTTTAGTCAATATTTCATTTATTATGCTATTTTGACAAATGTTCAAACTTCCATGTGTTTTATACAAAACTGAAATATACCTCAGGACAACAACGTTTATTTTGAGATACAAATCAGCCTGTAAATAATTATCTATTAATGGAACTCAACACCATTAGACTAATGTAGTTACGATAAATGGTGAAAACTAAAAATAAACTGAGGAATAAATTGTAAGCATAACCTTCATTTTCCCTTAAGCTTCGATCCAGTCTGAACCAGAAAAGCTAGAGGCCTAGGCAAAGACACATCCTCTAAGTGTCAGAGACATTAATATTTTGGTTTTCATTTTCTATTTACAGGCAGTGTCTACACAAGATGCTTGATGCACAGTAGATTAATTCTACTACACATTAGTGTATCATGGCAAAAACAGTGCTAATATGCTAATGTGTAGTATAATTAGTCTACTGCACATTAAGTGTCACAAAAAGACTGTGTGCCATTGCATTAGCACTGCCTACTGTGCATTTATGTAGCGCCTAATATTAGAGGTACTAAACTTAATGCACAGTAGCAACGATGCATTAATGCTCATGCAGACACCCCCACAGATGAGAGATTCAATCTTCCCTAGCTCTTTAGGTCATTAGTAGAACTAACCATCATGTATTTTTTCATAAGAGAAGATTGTTCAAAAAGATTAGTTTAAATGTTTGGCTATATAGCTATCACTGTAATTCTGCCTTATAGACTTTTATGCCCAGCTCATATACCTGTCAGTGTTGATCCCCACAGAGTAATAAGAATATAAATAATATAAAGGGAATATAAAGGGAACATAACTGACGCAGAGATTGGAGACTAAATTCTATGAAGGGAGACAGGGGAAGCTAAATTCACATAGTTTAGGCTGGTGAAGGCTCAAGGGATATCATCCATTTTTGACAGTCTACAAATGCCTTCAAAGTGATAGTTACATGATAAAAGGGAATAATTCATAGTCTCGGGAGATGATGAGACAAAAGAGCAATGGCCTGAAGCTAAGAAAATAAAAGTTTAGATTGACATTGTTAGGAAAAAGTGTAAGAGCAACTGAAAGATGGTATAGTCTACAGCAGTGATTTTCAACCTTTTTTGCTAGTAGACACCTTTGGAAATTTCAAATGGAGGTGCAGACCTCTTTGAATTGTAAATATGTGTATTCAGTCATACTTTTGATTGATCATAGTAATCTTTCAAAGACTTCTTAGACATAGTTTGTGGGCCCCCAGGGGTCCACAGACCACAGGTTGCAAACCACTGCTCTGCAGTATAAAAAGAGGTATAGCACCATCACTACAGATACTAAAGAACCACCTAGATGAGACATTAATAAAAACAAAGCATGGTGTATTTTTATAAAGACTAAATGAAACCATTGTTACTTTTGACTGTATTAGCCTTTGGCTGCAATAACTAAATATATGGCACTTCTGGATAATTGCACGTATCAGAAAATACATCTAAATTGAAGCAACGTTAAAAAACAAAACAAAAAACCTTGTATTGCACAACTCACTTTAAACCAGCTTAAAATATCTTAAAACAATTTACAATTTAATTCCCAACATAGACCTTAGTCAGAAGACTAAGGATGATACAGTAACAGAACACAAATAATTTGTCAAATCGTAGTGCCTTCAAGTTGCATCAGTTGACTGAAGTATTAGAGAAAAGAGCTTCAGTTAGAAAACAAAAGTAAATATTGGAAAATATATAAAGAAAAAAATGTCTATGACACGGGTAACTGTCTCTGGAGAGGACAGGAAAGCAGACAAGTTGATGAATCCAATCAGAAATGCAATTATATTTGGAACAAACTTGTACTATTATATTAGAACTACAACTAGATAATCCTAGCAAAATGACTAAGGATTGAACAGAACTAGACTGAATAATTCCCTGCTTCCTTGAGATGCTACAGCATCTTCAGGTCAGGTTTGAGGTCCTTTAGCTGATAGTATAGGAAAGTTTGCATTTTCATTTCCTCTGCCCTTGCTTTAGCTGCTGAATGGATAACTAAAAGTTTTCACTGTCCAGAGCCACCAGTCTGCAACGAAAGTGAAATTACTCATTTGTCGTACACAGTATGATAGAAATATATTCTGTTACTGAACTGACCTTTTGAATGTGTCAAAATTTGCTTTGTCATTCATGGTCCTTATATTTAGAAATCAGTTACCCATGAAAATATACACCTCAAAATATAGAATGGTTAAAGGCCGAATTGCAATATCTGAAATCATGTACCTTGTATGATACCTTAATAGTACTTTCATTCTGTTAGTGAGAGTACTTTTGGACTATGAAATAATAATTGTGGGTCTCTAAAGCACTTATAACTGCAGGTATGTTGTCAGCAATAGAGTCTATGAAATGTTTCCAGCCCAGTCCTTTGTTGTAGGATACTCACTAGGAACAAAAGTGGGCACCTACTTAGTACCTTCCCTATTCTGAATTGCACAACTCAAGGACAAATCATACTCATGTGCAGCTCTGACCAGGTATTTTGTTCTAAACTAATGAGAGCTAATGAGTGAAAATACAACATAATTTTAACTAGAGAAAAAATTATCTGCTCTCTAATATAATAATTTTGGGGGCAGCCTGGGTCACAGTTGCCTTCCCTAGGTTAGGGTGACCCATAGTGTGGATGATCAGTCCAAAGAAAGCATGTTAGAACAGGGGTTACCACAGAAAGCACCAAGGTCAGGTATCAGTCCAAGTCTGAGATATCAAGCTGGGGTCACAACAAAATCAGGGTCAAGACAGGTCATTGGTTATATCAGAGGATCCAATCCAGGGACAGGAGCATGCAGGGAAAGGCAGGGCAGGAGCAGGGAAATACAGGAAAGGAATAGGCAGGCATGGTAGCAGGAGCAGATAGGCAGGAAAGAGTAAGGTATTGCTTCAGACTGGGGAAGGTGTAGGCAGAAACTAGGCAGGGGCAAGGCACAGTTTTAGTCTAGGCAGGGTGCAGCAGGAATTTAAGCAAGGATCAAGGTAAGGGTTAGTCTGTGTGAGGTTCAGGTGATATCTAGGTAGGAGCAAGCAGATTGGCAGAGGTCTGGACAGGTCAGGAGACACAGACAGGTGGTCTTTTGCTCAGACAGCTCTCTGTTGTCTTCTCTGAGCCTATAAAGTCCTCTGTGGGTAAGATCTTTTTTGAGGGCCCTAGGGATGATTCAACTAGTGCCATGGATCAGCTGTATCAGTCCCAGCTGGGCTTACACCGGTGATTCTCAACCATGGCATACTACGGTACCACAAGATCCTTTAAGGGTACCACTTACTATTAGGTTTACAAACATCTGCATGATTCAGAAGATAAACCCATAGGCCAGATCCAGATGTGCAGGCACGTGCAGTTTGTGGCACTACAAACCTTTTTGGTTTGTGGTACTCAAACCACATGCCCAGCATGATAAAATATGCCCAAATATTTGCAGCACAGGAGAAAATTTGCTAACAAAGAAATCCAGTAGCAAAAAAAAAACACTGCGAAAAAAAGCATGGCACATATTACAGATACATGTGCCAGCAGACACGGAGGCTCAGTTCTCCAAGGAGATGCTCTGGCTGGCAGA
This sequence comes from Alligator mississippiensis, assembly GCF_030867095.1. Lineage (NCBI taxonomy): Eukaryota > Metazoa > Chordata > Crocodylia > Alligatoridae > Alligator > Alligator mississippiensis. The sequence goes on from NC_081825.1 coordinate 64,729,456, forward strand.
AAGTGTATTTCCCCTCCTTTAGTTCTGACACAGCTCCTTCAGTATACCAGGAGCTGGGAGAATTGTGGAAAGGGCAGTTTGCCTGAAGAGGACTATTTTGCCCCACACCAAAGTGCACTTGTAGCAGCATGCGCAGTGGCAAAAAGTAACAGCACAAATTTGTGCTGCTACTATTTTTGCTGCTGGAAGTACATGCCCCTGCATATGGGGTTGTGCCCATAGATTTCAAATAGTAATTGATAACGTTGAAAACAATCTAACCTATTGTGGTCTTTCTTAGTTCTCTGCAACAAAATAATTGCTATATTACTTTTTCTGTAGTCAAGAAGTGAGTGCAAGTTAAGATCCGAAATTCTCCAAAAAGGGCTTTTAGTCTATCAAGGTGTCACTGGTAGGTGTTATAGGGCTTGAGTCCTTTCTTCCCTGACACCCAACCCCTTTGCAACATCAGGGTGAGATCTTAAGAATGGAATTACCTATGTGTCCTGTTAATTGTTCTCGTTCTTCTGCCATGTCTTGATGTTCTTGTTGGGAGACAGTATCTCATGAGATCTCACTCCATTGGTTTCTTTGTGGGGCTCCAACCTCCCCTTTACCCCACCCTTACCACATCCTGGGCCTGAATGGGTGTTTTTGTTCTGGGGCTCTCTCTTTACAGATGATCACTTCTCACCCAAGCCTCCCACTGTGAGAGAGAGAGTTGCTCTCTGGCTGTCTGCTCTTCCTTAACCGTTCACTATCTCAGCCTAACGTCCTCATGACTAAGCTCATCATGGTGTAGCATTTAGCCCTTTAAACATTAACTAAGGAAAATGAATTTAACGTTCCCCACGCACACTGCCTCACTCTGCTCCTGGCTTGCTCTCCTCTCGGGCTCCGCCCTCTTCTTTCCCCAAACTGCAGGCTCAGGCTGCTGCAGGACTGCTGCACTGGAGCCTGTCATGCTGGTGCCTCTCCATCTGCCTCTGTGAGGGGACAGAGTGGAAAACCCCCATTTGCTGTCTGTTCCCCTCTCATACAAGAGTTGCCTCAAGACTAAAAAAATGTTGAGAACCACTGGTCTAGGATTATTACACCATATTACCAACAGCAAAGAACAGCCTCTTAAGTTTATCTCCTCTACAATCATTATGGGATAATTTACCTGTGCTAGGTAGTTCATGATAATCTCACCTACCATCAACTTTAATGAAGGGAGGCAACCTCTCTCTTGAGAGTAGAATTAAGAAGCACTTTCTCAAAAGCATAAGAGTAGGAGACAGAAAAATAAATGAAACTCTGAACCATATCTCTTGTGCACATACAGGTACATTCTCACTTTATAAATACTAGAAAGAAGCACAAATGAACAATCATTTCAGATCCCTAAGATCTACCTGAACAGGCCCTCTATAACTTCAGAGTTTTTATTTGAAGAGCTTTATCACTGTGTAGCCCTCCAACCTCCAGCCTCTCTCTAACTCTGGTTCAGTGTCCTCAGGCATCCATTGCATTTAGTCATATTCCACATTATGAGAGAGTGAATGGACCCTCACAATATTAATATAAGCAGTAGAAAATAAATATTCATGAAACTCATCATTAACTACTTAAAAACAATAATGTCCCATTAACAGCCTGACATCTGCCCTGAAAAAAAAGAGTTTATTACCATCTGAAAATGACCTCCCACTTTAAAAAGATTTCTTCCAACTTAAGCATTTAAATGTGTGACCTAATCCCCTCCTGCATAATACCTAATTAAAACTTCCATATTATCAGTGTGTTGCAGATATGAAACAGAAAGCCTTATGTAGCCTACTTAAGAGGGAGCTTCTATACAAAAAAGCTACTGTTGTATTTAAAGGATCCATACCATTTTATTCCAAACAACAGACATTTTAATTCATTGTCCTTTTGCCTTGGCTTAGAGTTACAGAGAATGTACTTTTATATGTCAATAAAGAATTAACTTCCTCTAGACGTCAGTCAGCAGGCGAAGCATTTCCAGTACAGTTTCCATTCATTCCTCAGTATCAACAATAATAACTGCAAGCTCATCAAAGAAATAATGACAATAATTTTTCATTGATGCAGGTAAATTAACTAATATACACTCTTCATTTTCTTCATCTTCAGTAAACCCTGTCTAAATCATTCATTACTTCCATTTTCTTTGCTTAAAAAAAAGTCACACATTTTGAGTATCTTCCTGTTGCTTTGTTTTTCTCTGCCTCACAGCTGTCTTCTCAGGCCAGACCGTTCCCACAATTATATCATTATATCACAACCACTAAGTGAAAAATCAAAAGAGGCTGACATCATCAGAGCTGTACCCCCTACACCTAGTGGTGTGGCAGCCCACTGACATTGGCTACCATGTTGACCTATGAGCAGCTCATTCTTGATCCTGAAGATTATGATTGTTAATAGATGCCATAAAAGGAAATGTGGGAAAATTCTCAACAATGTTCTAAGGAAAAAAGAAATTACAATTCTAAATGATTTGTTCCTATAAGCAATTTATTCACACTTTTATGAGAGAAATGTGAGCTAATTATCAGAATACAGGACTGAAAGCTGGAAACTCTTGAGCTTTCGTCTCAAGTCTGGTACCACTTTCCTATTCAATCAGGGGTAATTATTTAACTTGTCTGGCATCTAGAACTATTGATAATCATGGACAAACAAACTACGTCAATTGAAAGAAGGTGAGGGGAAGTTATTGTACATCATGATCTTGTAAGGTCCCTTCCAGCCCCTAACATCTATGGATCTGTGAATTGTTCCACCATAACTAGTTCATGTTCTCACTCCTAAACTGTAGTAAGTAGAATCTAAACTGGAAAATCTTGGCCTGAATGAAATGGGGTTAAATTACCATGGGTTGCCTTCCACTTAGTATGGGATGGGAGTGAATGTGCAGAACAGTTAGCACAGAACAGCTGATGTGGGGTAACAGGCTCTTCCATTTTCTGAATTCAGTATGTAAATTGCAGCAAAGGGAAGTTAGCTTGGATATTACAAAGAACATTCCTACTATGAGGGCGGTTAGGACTGGAACAGACTACCTACAGAAGATGTGGAATCTCTATTCCTGGAAGCTTTTAAGAAGAGGTTATAGAAATATCTGACTGGAGTGATTTAGTATTGCCTTGGTTCAGAGGTTGGACTAATTGGCCTCCTGAGGTCCCTTTCTATCCTTCTTTTCTATAATTCAATGACGCTATGATTCTACAGTTTATTATTTTTGATATGTCACATATTTCTAAGGTTACTTATTGAAATGGAAATCAACTAAGTATCACTCACTGCAAGAACAGATGTTACAAGTGGGACCCTTGGTAGCACAGAATTTTGAAAATAAAAAGCATTATAAGTGCTTTTACATTACAGACTAAATGAAATGAAACAAAGAATTGTATTTTGGTTCAAGGTAAAATATATTGCACAATCACAAAGCAAGAAGCATATTTATAAGAGAAAAATATTATTTCTAAATGGAAATTTCAAAATGCTGCACCTTTGCTTTTCCAGGTTTCTACAAAAGACCTTGACAGAAAAGAATTTTAAACAAACTCAGCTGTTATGCAACATAATGGTCTCTTGTTTGACTGATTCAAGCTAGAAGGGGTCATGAAAAATGCAGTTCCTCAGCTGGTAGCCCATAGAAAATCCAAGGCTTTTCTTTGCTCGCAAGATGGGGAATCTATGATTCATGATGACAAAAATGCACTGATGACATTCACTGAATCTTGCTCTGTTGCAGAAAGAAATTTTCACACATTCCTTGTCAAATCTGTTTTACCTGCCATCAGATGAAAGCAAGTCCCTTGAATACTGCTACAGTTCATGAAAAAAATCACCTTGCCCAAACACAGCTCTACCTGACCCTTTTTCCTGAAGTGCCTTTGCCATTTTACCAAAAGGTTACTTGTAGTAACAAAAGACAGAAAAAAAGGTATAATAATATTATGTAAAATAGGTCATGGTAAATTATCTTTAATCCCTGATGGCTGACAGCATGATATAAAGGAAAATAGGAACACACACCAACAATGAAAATGCAAATGTTTCTTAGTCTGATTGTCACCACAAACTCTCATTTAGCTCCTCACAGCTGGATAGGAAAGAAAGTTTTACACAATGCTAAACTAATACTCCAAGCATAGTCTATGGCCAAATCTCCAAATTGGCGCCAAATCTCCAGATTCGAATCGGGACAGTTATTCAAATCACTGAATTGAATCACTACCCCACCGAATCAGCCAAATCTAAATCCAAAGCAAATACTTGCTGCTTCACACAGGCCGACTGGTTAATACTAAACGGTTCTGAAGAAGACAAGAAACCCTCACAGTACATACAACCCTCTCAACAATGCTATAGCTGTTTAAGCATAGCACTTTCTGAGCACTGAAACAATCAGTTTATGACCTGAAATGAAAGTTTTGTTATGGTTTATACAGCATAGCTATAAGTGCTACTATTGTTCAAACATGGCTTTTTTGGGGTAAATCTGTTATCTTTTATTAAACCAACTCAAATAAAAACTTGGTCTAATAACAGATAACAGATTTATCCAAAGAACCTTTTCTGCTTATATCCTTAAACCAACATGGCTATAATCTATACCCCTAAAACTACTATGCAAGAAGTTATCTGAAAATGCAGCCATAGTATGTGTCTGACTTGCACTGATTTTGCTGCTAAAATAGAAAAGTTGATAATACTAATGGTAAAGTTTGTGAAACTGCCTCAGTATAACATTGAATATTCAGATAAATCATGAAACATCAGTCTTATATACCAAGGCAAACTTTCGACTCTGTCCTGCAAAAGATAAAATATTGCTTCCACTTCTTTACAACTCCCACTTATCTCCTTGGATAACAGTATATAAAATCTGCACATTTGTTCATTGTATTTAACTTGAGATATAGTGCAGATTTTATGGATGTCAGAAGACAATGTCCCATGCTCAATAAATTCCAAAACGTAATAAATGAAAAACTAGATGATGGAAGCAGATTTGGCAATCTTGAAAAAAGTCTATCTTGGAAAAACTACATGTCCTACCATCAAGATACCAGATGTAGCTATTTGAACTTCTGGCTGCAGCTCTCAGAAGGTGATATGGGTAGGATTTCTAAAATCACCCAATGTTGTCTAATTTCATTCTACTTAAAATCAGCAACCTTGATGAGCGTCTTATAGAATCTTGCCTCATGTTGCATCAAAAGGGAAGATGCAATTTTACAAACCAATCCCTCTTCACATCTGATTTGTCTATCATGTGCTATATCCACCTGTGAGAGTAGTCAACTTTTTGTGCTAGAAAAGTATAAATATTGGAAATGAAATTAAATGTATGAGACAACAATGTGATTTTTCAGAACTCCTTGGGTGCATCTACTTTTTCATTAATGCGCTGTAATTACAGCACATTAAGTTTAGCACCTGTAATTACAGGTACTATCTTAATGTGCCATAATCAGTGCTACTGCACATTAGCACCAGTGTATGCTTTTTTGTTGATGCTAATACACAGTCAATTAATTCTACTCCACATTAGAGCATTAGCGCAGGTTTCGCCTGTCGTGCTAATGCACAATAGAATTAGTCTACTGTGCTCAAAGTGTCTGTCATGTAGACGCACCCGTTTAGTTTTAATGGACCTACGGAAGTATTCATATCATGCTCATCATCAGAGTGGTATTTGAATATCTGCAGTGAAGTAATGTTGAAGCATCATGGCCTGGATATGAACACTCACTTTATACAGCCAAACTATAAGAAATTACAAAGAGGGTTGCTGACTTGCAAGAAATAATTTATTTAACAAATACACTACACAAAGAGATGGATTAAGATATGGAGCCCATCAATTTTAGTTTGTGCTAATTTCTAATCCAAATACATTCTCCAGGATGTAAAAGTTGTTTTTTTCCTAAAGGAAAACATTCAACATTTCTGAGCTTGAGTAAAATTGTGCCACATCCACAAAAAGGATTTTGGAACTTAAAACAGGACTTTGATTATATTAAGGGGCCCCTATACACATGCAGAAAAGCTGATCTGACATGCTGTAATTACAGCACATTGGAGCAGACTCCAGTGTTTCATGTATCAGCATCTCCACACTGAATAATGTTGGCAGGGGCATTTTAACTAAAGCTTGTTTGACAAGCTTAAATTAAAGCACCACCACCACCATTTTCCAGCACAAGGATGCTCTGGGAGCCACTCTAATTAAGGTGCTCTCCCCTGCCCCCCTCCACTCCTGGAGCTCATGTATAAACACCAAAGAAAACTAACTATAAGGTTTGCAATGCAAAATCCTCCATTCAGTTGCTGCCCAAACTGGAAACTGCTAAATGTATTAGGGCCTTGCTACACATTATTTTAGGTGGCTCTTGGAGCTGTTAACACCTGAAGTTAGTTTTAAGCACATTTTAGGCAGCTTAAAGTTATGTCACTCCAAAGCAGGTTTATCTCTGACCCATGTTACCCAGCTCATGTTCCATTAATGTGTGGCCAGTTTCCATACATAAGTAGCCCAAGTTTCAGTCCTCCAGCATCTTATGATGCAGTGATCCCTCCCTCACTCCCCTGTTCTGTGTGGACAAATTTTCCACCCCATGAGCCTTCCTGCCCAGGGCATGGTTCTGGAACCAAGCCAACTGCTTCTCCGGCCCCTGGAAATGTGACCTTCCTACCCTGAGAGGTGCAACCCCACGCAAACATCCTACAGAGAACATGCCAACTAGCCAGATCACAGGGCACAGACATGCCTAGGAGTGGGCTATAGGGTGGCTGGGGGGGAATGAAATAAGGAGCCAGATCAGGTCCCCATAAGCTGGGGTTTCCTTCCTGGGCAGAGGCATTAGCACCCCCAAAAGCACCTTCCCTCATCACTCAGACCTCTCAGCCACCCTGGGAAGCACCACCCGCACCCCAATCCCAAATCTCAATTTATTAAAAGATGAGATCTTCTTTAATTTAATTCCTCTTTATTTCTTTTTAAATTCATTTAATTCCTCTTTATTTCTTTTTAAATTCATTTTCCCCTTCTTTTTATTTTATCCTTCAGTGACTGACTTCCCTCATTTCCCCACCCTTCCCCACCCCCCATTTCCTTTCACCTCCCATTTCATTACTCACTCCCATTCCATTAACTATCTGCCTCCCACCTTCATGTTCCCACTCCCTACCACCCATCCCTCATACCCCCACCTAGAGCAGGGAAAGAAGCCTGTCCTGGCTCACCAAACAATGTAGTAGCAGCTCACAGCTGTAGCTCCTAGTCAGGCCTCTGCTCACAAGCCCTCTAGTGGCAATTCACAGGTGTCCAGGTAGGGGGCAGTCAAATAAGGTTTTTAGCCTTAAGGCAGGAGTGCTCCCAACTCAAGCTAGCACTAACACTGATCAACATTTGAGCAGCTAAAAGTACAATGTGTAACAAGGCCCTTAGGCATCTCTCAGATTGATTTTAAAGTTTCCCAAGCACTTGGAATTCTGCTTCTGTGCATGACTAAAACTGCCACAGCTTGAACAGCTCAGGACATATCTCCTAAACCCAATCAGGATCCAGACATTAAACACTTCTCTCCCAAGGTCCCCTTTATCTTGTAAGATGAGCTTACAAGATGCAAACACCAAGTAATGCTGCTTTTATAAAATCTTTCGTGGGTAGAGATGCACTTATTCAGGACAGGGGAGATCTGGATGTAAGTCCCTTCTCAGCAGGAGGGGTTCAAAGTCATAAAAATTCCCTAAACAGCATATTAATAGCTATTCTTGGGAGAAGGATCACACTTGAATCCTTACGGTAGAGATGAGCCCTCACACAGAAAAAGAATTACCCAGTGGACTGCAGAACAATGTCTTCTCTTTCAGTTTCTTGCTGGCCTAAGGAATGGCCCAAGGAATTTATTGCACAACTTCACCAGAAGAGTTGGAGAGTATCTCAAGGCAAAATACCTATAGATCTGGACCCTCCCAACCTGAGAAGAAAAAAGAACCAGAACCTCTCTTCCAAGGTGAGTGCCCTAATCATGAAGGAATTTTATAAAAAGTAGGGAGTGGCACCAACTCCTTGTCTTCTGTCTATGACTAGGTACCTAACTCTTATTAAAAGCCCTGGGATTTAGATACCTAGCTTGCTTAGGCAGATTTGTAAATCCATTAGACAACTTTCTGTATCTTTAGTCATCTAAATACCTTCATAGGCATAACCCAGTGCAGTTATGTCACACTCAAAAAGTTGCTCTAAAGTATGTGTGAATTACATTTCAATCTACTTTGAAGCTCTTTCTGCTGCAAGAACAATGTAAATGATCCCTCAAGTCATTTGTCCCTCAGACCTTTATGAGGGCACCACTGTTCAGTAGTGTCAATGTATGGTAACTGATAGTTGTTTGACTATAATGTTAACAATACTGAAGAACCGGAGAAACATTTTAATAATTTCATAGACATTAGGGCTGGAGGGAACCTTGGATGATCATCAAGTCCAGCCCCCTGCTCCAGGGGCAGGAAGTCAGCTGGGGTCATAGGATCTGTGCAAGATAAACATCTAAATTTCTCTTGAAGGCATTCAAAGTAGGTGCTTGAACCACCTCCAATGGCAGGCTATTCCAGACCTTGGGGGGTCGGACAGTAAAAAAGTTCTTCCTTATGTCCAGCCTGAAACGGTCTTGCAGGAGTTTATAACTATCCGACCTTGTCATCCCTTGGGGCGCTCTGGTGAACAAACGTTCCCCCAGATACTGGTGAACACCCCTTATAAACTTATAGGTGGACATCAGATCGCCCCTGAGCCTGTGCTTTTCCAGGCTGAAGAATCCCATAGCTCTCAGCTTATCATTGTAAAGTCTGTTTTCCTGACTTCTGATCATGCACATGCCTCTTCTCTGGATTCTCTCAAACTTCTCCACATCCTTTTTGAATTGTGGAGCTCAAAACTGGACACAGTACTCCAGCTGCGGCCTCATCAAGGCCAAGTACAATGGAAGAATGACGTCCTGGGATTTGCTCAAGAAGCATCTATGGATGCAAGCCAGCGTTTTGGTCACTTTACTAACTGCAGCATCACACTGAAGGCTCATGTTCATCTTGTGGTCAATCATGACCCCCAAGTCCCTTTCTTCCGTAGTGCTAGCCAGAGTAGCACTGCCAAGCCTATAAGCATGCTGCAGGTTTTTCTTCCCAAGGTGGAAAACCTTGCATTTTTCAGTGTTAAACACCATCAGGTTCTCATCCGCCCATTTCCTGAGCCTGTCAAGGTCAGCCTGGATCGCCCTCCTGTCCTCAGGTGTGGATGCTTTACCCTAAAGTTGGTATCATCAGCGAACTTCGCCAGTCTGCTTCTGACTCCAATGTTCACGTCATTAATGAAGATGTTGAACAATATAGGTCCAAGGACAGAGCCTTGAGGGACCCCACTGGTCACAAGGTACCATGACAATTGATTTCCATCAACCACCACCCTCTAGGTCCGACCATGGAGCCAATTCTCCAGCCAGCAGATCATGGTGGATCGGAGGCTGCAGTTGGCCAGTTTTGCCAAGAGGTGATCATGGGATACCAGATCATAGGCTTTTTTAAAGTCAAGATATACAATGTCAATCTCATCTCCCTTGTCCAGGTGATAGGTCACCTACTCATAAAAGGAAATAAGATTGGTCAAGCAAGACCTACCCGCAACAAACCCATGCTGCCTATACCTCAGGATGTTGCCAGTTCAACATCCGTCAGGATGTTGCCAGTTCATTAAGAATAGCCTCTTTGATGATCTTTTCTAAGACCTTCCCCAGATTAGAGGTCAGACTGATGGGCCTGTAGTTTGCCGGGTCCACTTTCCTCACTTCCTTGAAGATAGGCACCACATTGGCCTTCTTCCAATCTTCAGGCATTTCACCAGAGTGCCAAGAGTTCTTGAAGATCCATGCCAGGGGATGAGCTATGATGCTAGCCAGCTCCTTGAGTACCCTGGAATGTAGATTGTCAGAGCCAGCTGACTTGAAGGTGTCCAGCCTCTCTAGGTGTTCCTTCACAAGGTCAGCATTGATGGAGGGCAAGGAATTTCCCTCACCTGGGCCTTCCTGTCCCATAATGGGCAGGGGCATCCCATGGGACTGGTGAAAGTCCAATGCAAAGTACCCATTTAGTAGGTGGGCTTTTTCTTGGGCATCAGTCATCAGCTGTCCCGTCCAGTTTAGCAGGGGTCCAATGTTGCCCTTGCTTTTCCTCCAGCTCCCCACATATCTAAAAAAAAGATTTTTTGTTATCCTTGATAACAGTAGCCAGTTGAAGTTCCATTGCAGCCTTGGCTTTGGCCAAGGTAAGTATTTTTAAAACTTTTCTTGGAACAATGTGCGTAGTTACGTAATCCATTCTTGTCTCATATGCCTCATAGGGCACATCCCCATGAGCCTACATGTGCAGTTTGAAGCACCTCAAACCTTGGAAAAAGCAGCATGGTGCATGCAGCAACAGCATGCACCAGCAGAAAGGGAGCCTGGCTGGCCAAAACCATGTTCTGGCTGCCGGCCAGGCTCTGAGTGGCCAGCTTGGCACTGGTGCTGCCCCAGGAGGCCCCCAAGATCCCAGGTAAGGCTTCTAGAGCCCACACAGGTGCTGGCCCCAGCCTCCCTTACCCCACCCAGGTCTATTTGCCAATTGCACGTGCAGAAGCATGCTCTGGGACAAATAGCTGTGACAAAAATATATGCCGCTGCTATTTTTTCCATAAGAAACACGGGCCCCTGCATGTGTGTGCTCATGTGGACATGTCCATACTGTAAATAGGTGGCAAAGGACACTTGATTGATGTTGTGGGCAATGGTTCCCTCAAGGGGGAATATAAGTTTAGTATAAACCTGATCATACAAGCTCCAGCAACCAAGCTCTAAAATATGATTCTTTTGTTTGCAACATCATATTTGTGTGAAATATTTCTTTCAGTGGTAAGGCTCATAAAAAATAAGAATATCACTTTCACCTTAGCATTGAAAGTAATTGGAGAATGGCTGGCTATCTTAAAAATGAAGCCACAGCTTGAAAAGTTATGCCTAAAAAGGCAGACTAAGTCATCTCACTTGTGATGCAAAGCCATGGAAAAAAATGGCAGTCACTATTTTGATTTCTGCAAGCATTACACCAGGTCTGTGGTCACAGAAATAGAAAAATCATGTAGGATCTACCATACAGCATCTTCAAGCTGCTTTGGAGTGACGTGCTAGTCTCTGATTATGTGTATTTTACACTATATTGCTTTTATTATAAGACATCTTTATTCCTATTTTTTAAATATGTCCATGATAGTATTAGTTAAGAAAACAGAAAAGATATAGCTATCATAACGCTATGAGGTAGCACAGCAAGGGAGGCTATGAGACTTCACTATTAGCAGAAATTGTGAAAAATATAGGAAGTATAAAAAATAGATTTCACATTAGGTATGTAAATTAGATTGTATTGTGTTTTAAGGCATGGACGATTTAGTTCTGAGTGTTTACACCATGGTTTGCATTCTGAAGTACTAATACTTATTATGTCTTTAGGTACTACTACAGTATAACTAATCAAAAGCAATAATCACACATAACAAATATGGGGCTAATGTCTAGATGGGTCTCCAAGTGCCATTCCATGTCTCTCTGAAATTCTTTGCATCCCAATTTTTCTAGTCAGTACCCACCAATTTCTGGCTACAGATCTTGGATCTGATTTTCAGTTATGCTTAGGACTGTCTGCCATATTCTGGCAATGTAAAAGGGGATTTGAATATGGTCAAAATTACATTTATGCCCAGTTTGGGTATGTCCGCACATGCAGGGGCGTGTACTTGCAGCAGCACAAATTTGTCTGGAGATTTGTGCCTCAGTGCACGTGCCTGAATATACACTTTGGTATGGGGCTAAATATGCTGCTTTGGGCAAACTGCCCCTGCCTAATTCCTCCCAGAACTTCATCCAGGGGGAAGTGGAGGCTGAGAACAGCATCCATCGGGGGAGGAGAGGAAGGAGGGAGGTGGCAGAGATGGGCTTGAGGTGCAAGCAGGGCCCAAGGTCAAGTGGTCCAGGGAAGAAGGGAGGGGCAGGGTGGCGGGGAGAGGCTCCCGATTCCCTACGCCCTGAGCAGGACATACCAGGTCTCAGGGACAGGCAGCCAGCTCAGCTGGGAGGCTGCAGGTTCTGAGCCCTGGGTTGGGGGTGAGGGAAGCTGGAGCTGTACTAGGCCTCTGATGGTGGTAAGGCCTGGTGCTGAGGCCACCAGGTTGTTGCCTTCACCAACCTGGCTAACACCCTGGGTCGCTCCTTGGGCTCTTTGGCCCCGCTGCTGTCTTGCAGGAGGTGGGAGACCTGTCACTCCGGACTTGTTTCTGGCCTTCCTCTGGTTTGGCCTGCAGCATCTGTCGCTCACTGCTGTTGCTTCTGGTATGGCTAGGCAGCAGTGGTGCAGCAGTCCTGGAGGAGGGGCTTGCCTCTGGGGAGTCCATCTGGGTCATTAGACTGGCTGCCACTGGCTTCATGCCACCCTTAATGATGAAGGAGGGGGCTTAGGAGCTGTGGGCCCCAAGATGTGGGCCAGCTCCTCATAGTGGGGCATGGTGATTTTCCTCGCCTGCAGGCACTGGTTGGCATCATGGACAGCATGAAACTGCTGCCACAAGGCCTTTGCCTTCATCCAGCACTGCTGTCAGGTTTTGTGGTGCCCTGGCTTTTCTATTTGGGCAGCAATTGCCTGCTATATGTGTTCATTGTGGTGGGCTGCAGTGAACAGCTGCCATGTGTCCTTCTGTCCCCAAAATGGCAGGAGGTCAGCTACCTCATTGGCCCTCCAGCTTGGTCCCCAGTGCCAAGCCTGGGCAGCCTCCTCTGGCTGGGTCTCCACACCTGCCTTACTGCACTCAGCCATGGTCCCTGCCGCATCCTCCAGGGCTTCCTGCCGCTCTTTCTGGGCTGCAGGTGGTTCAGCCCCTGGGGCACAGGCACAGCTGGCCCACGTGCCTAGCTGCAAGGTAGTCTGGCTGGCCCTGGATGCCTGTCTGGGCCCAGGACAGGCCCTGGGTGCCAGACAGGCTCCTGGGTGCCCTGCTGCACTTTTATTTGCTTCAGCACGCCAGGCAGTGTGCTGTAGCTGCAGGGGCACTCAGCAACCAGAGAGATGCTTTGAGCATCTCCCTGGAGGACTGAACCTCCATATGCTCCAGTGCATGCTCCCGGAGGGTGTTTTGCCCCCCTTTTTTCAGTCTTTTTTTTTTTTTTTTTAATACCAGGAAATATCACTAATAAATGTTGGCACCTTGCTGCAAAGTTGCAACCCAGTGCACATTTGTACATGTGCCATGTGTGATTTGGGGAGCCGCAAACAGGTTTGAGGCACTGCAAATATCACGTGAGCGCTTGTCTAGATGCACCCTTTGAAGCCAATTCACGCTGCCAGGGTGAAGTAAAGGAACTTAGTATAAAACAGAATTAGCTCCCTGATTTTAGAAGTAACTAGATTTCCTGACTACTGTTTTTTTCTCTTAAATGTGGCCTTCATTCCTTCTAGTCTGTATTTTCCTTTTTATTCCAAGGAAAGTCTTTATAGAGACCTTAAATACAAATAATCTATGCATGATCACCTTTTTGGAAGTATGGACAGCCAGGTTATTAGCAAGCACTCACTCACTAGAAGTAACTTGAAGATTTATCAAATCAAACACAGATGATTTTGTTTTAATTTTTATTATTATGGGGGGGGGTTGTTTTACTTTGGCAACAGCATAATATATTCTGGGACTGTACCCTGCTGCATAACACAAAGCAATTTCCAAATAATTTAATGAAACCAGAAAACAGCTTGCTCTGTGGCATCCCATGGTGAGACAGTTATAAAAGCTGTGATCTGACATGACTGTTTGCTAACATTTTCCCATGAGTCTTTTTTCTGGTGTCATTAAAGATTAAGTAATTTAGTAGTATTGAATTTATTTGCACAGATGTGTTTCCATGTTTATTTTACCACTGAGGGCACGTAAACATAAGATATGACTGAGAAGAAAGCAATTCTGGAAATCAGCAGGTTCTACATCTTTGCCGACAAGATATACGTTGCTGACTCATGCAACTGGAACAAAACTCACATTTGGAACTCAGATAGTATTTGAATGATTCTAGGGTACTTTGTGTATAGAATAGATTAATTAGTACAAATTTATTGGATGCTAAGGTTTTTATCGTCAGGAGTAAAATCACCATATTATTCAACATCATTGGCAATCCCTCGCAGTAAAGGATGATTATCTTTCATGATTGCCTTATCTGTGGGTCCAAAGATGGGTGACAAGGCCAATCCAGGATCAACAGGTTTTACTGCAACTCAGACGTATGTTTCCATGTGGGGTGGGATGGCCATATTATTAAGGTTGAGATTGAGATTAAGATTAAGATGACCATGTTATTTAGTTTCAAAAACAGAGTTTCTAAAGAAATACAGCACGGTCCAGAAACAACCTGGATCAGAGCAATAGGCCACTTTCAAACTATAATCATTGAACTAACAGAATTCTGCTAGAATTGCCTGTTCTGCAGTACTAAGATTGAACTGGAAGGAATTCCTTCCCTAGGAGTGAGACGCAAATTTTATAATTTTGCAAATATAAAATAGAATACATTTGAAATAAAAAGTCCAGGTCTGTCAATGAATGGCAATAACCAAATAGAAAGCAACCTGGTCTTCTTTAGCTAGAATACTGATACAAATATTGATTTCCTGAACCTTAACCTCTGCAGAGGTTATGTTCTTATTTTTTCCTCCATGTATGAAAAAATATATGTCTATTTCTGCCTCTGAGTTATTTTATTTCTTGCAATATATGGAGGTCTGAATTGTTTCAATCTCCTTTTTCATTTTTAGTTCATTGGGCAGGGAAAGGTGGAATACATAGAATATGTCAGAAAGCAAGCGGTGGGATCAAGAGGTTTTGAGTTTTACTGGAAAGGAGATTTTTTTGGCTGACTGCAATAGAATAAGAAGGAGATTTTCATGATCACAAAAGGTAGTTAGGCAACCAACTCATATTTATGCCTTTGAAAAACTCCCCTCCCCCTCCTCCCCCCATCGACTCCTCCCTTCCCCTGAACCCTGCTGAATGCCCTGGTAGGTCTCTTTCATGTGAAATATTTCTCAATTCATGAGAGAGAGAATCCAGAACTGGCTCTCTGTATACTGTGCTCAGCTGTAGTATAGAACAACACCATTTTATGCTCTAAGGCAGGGTTTTTTCACTGCAGCAAAAGCTTAAGCATTCAAACAATGTTATCTTTTCATATTTGTCACACATTTCTTTTTAAATGTGCTATTTTCCTGAAGATTCATATTCTTCTCCCAGCACCAAAGCTTACTGCTATTTGGTATAAACCTTTCAAATACAGTCAGAGAAGGGAAACATCACAAAATAAACAGCAAAACAACAGAGTACATAAACAGGGAAAACAGTACCTCTGCTGTTGGATGCTCATATTAAAAAGAACAAGGACAATGTCAGACCATGATGGGACCCTCTACCTAACAGAGATGGTGATTACTGACATTAACATAAAGAAGTGAGATAACTGGTATTTAGAAGCAAATGCCAATACATAGAGGACCAGACATACCTGTTCTAATTAAAAAAAAAACACAGTAGAGTAGTACACAGGTTTAAGGAGCTACCCTTTCTGGTAATTTACAAGCTAAAAAACCCAATCAAAAATTGAAAAACCCAATCAAAAAGATTTCTGCAAAGGGTAGGAAAGGGACATCTAATTGAAATGAGCTCTGTACTCCTGCTCTCACTTCTTGGCCCCCTTGTTGTCTCAAGAATTCATTGGATCTGTTATGTTAATTTATCTAGAATAAATTGGGCCAGATGTTGGCATGACCCTGAGCCTGTGTAAACACTAGACATTTAAACAAGGTTTGGGGGTTTTAGTCCAGAGACCTCCACCTGCTTCGTTACCATTCATGGCTGAGTTTGGAAATATGTTAAGTAGGATACACAAAAGAAATCAAGCCAAACAAGGTTGAGCAGTTTGAATTTGAACAAATCAAATTAAGTTTCATTCACAACTATTAAAATTTCTCTTTCAGAGAGAGGATGTTGGTTCAGTCTCTAATTCTGGCAAGCAATCCTCATGGATAGGGAAGGGAAAGTTAGTTTTGTTAATTCTGAGTTGTGAATGGCAGATGTTCTCCCTGCATTTAATAAAACAGGCAGACTCAGTCAACACAAAAGGGAAAGAGGATGGCAAAGGTAGAAGGAACATGGATTTTTGTTGATGTTCTCAGGATACAGACCAGCTGGTCAGCTGCAAACAAATGTTCTGGGCTGGCAAGCCAGCCATGACAGCTGTTGTACTGGACTCTGTTCTGAGACATCCTGGGCTGGTCTAGCCAAGTCCCTCTTCTTTACCAGTCCAGATCATGTCAGCTCATCCTGCTTCCATGAAGTGCTGCTGGTGTCAGGACAAGCCAAAAAGTTATGAGAAAGGAGAGTCTGAGCAGAGGGAAGGGGATATAGAGCAGAGTTTCACAACCATAATAATATTAATGTCCTCATTTGTGTAGCAGTGATGGTCAGGTATACCAGTGAAGGACAAGGGGCCCTAATCTGATTACATCCATAAGGAAGCTAAATGGATTTAAGTTTCTAAACGAGATCCTATTCCACCCTGTTTGTGTGCTTGAGAAACATCAATGCAGAAAAAGAAAAAAGAAAAAGAAAAAAAAGAAGAAAAATGCTGACTGCTTTGTATGACTTAATCTTAAATGTGTTACAAAACAAGGCATTTTAACATCTTTCAGAAACTTGAGAAGGATGAAATAGGATCATGCTTAATATCTAAGGTTCATGTTGGCACCTAATAGATGGATTCAGATCTGGCTGAAAGTCTCCTTAGTAAACAAAAGATGACAGCAGTTCACCCTCTTCTGGAGATTAATCAACTCATTTCAGCAATGAATCTATTTTTAAGGACCCCAAAAAGGAATGTGAGAAAATAGCCCATCTTATTATTTCAGTCACTAATTACACATAATGTCCAGAACATTAATTATTGCTCTTTCATTTTTGGTTTCAAATGTCTATTCTTTAGAGTATATCATAATGCTGTATTACCTACAGTAATTCAGTCTTTTTGTCTCCCCTTTGCAGATTTCTAGTAACAGTATTGTTATAAGTGACTGCAATATTCCATAATCCTTGATTCAGTTTCCCAGAATTTAGGTAAGACTGCTAGATCCCAATTATAACAACATAATACCTCTCTTTTATGAGTGGTTCTGCTTAGGAGTGATTTTTTTTCATAAAATTACTGTCAGAGGACAAAAAATATCTTACAAAAACTTAACAGTTGTATCTTCATACCATGTGCTTTGGTTTCAAGGTTGTTACACATATTAACACTTTTTTTACCACCATTATTTTATTAGCTTAACTATAGGCACTTGTATTAAACTAAGTATAGCCATTAAGTATAGCCACATATAGGTACTTGTATTTTAGTATAGTAGAACCAAATTCACTGAAATAAAATAAATCAAATGTTGATACTTTATTTCATGCAGCCAGAAATGGGTCCCTTGGCTTCATATGCATTTAAACATTCAGATACATACCTTGGAATATTACATTTCAAATTTGTTTTTATGCTTTATATTGCAGTTACTGAATTAAACACACAAGTTAAATCATATTTCATTTCAGATAATATTTCTCCTCCCTCCCCCCAAAACAAAAAACAAGAAATTTAAACCCAGACTGCAACTCAATCCAAAACCTTTTTGATTTTCAAGTTGCCAACTAGTTGTTCCAGAGGTGGCAGTCTTTTTCCGGAATAAGGACCACGATGCCCCAGAGATCTGTAAACACTACAAAATCAGGAACTATGGTCTTGATTTGATTAGCATACATGAGCAGGACAGGGAACCAGGGGAAGTAATAAAAATCAGAGCTTGTTATGACCAAAGTTATCAACAAATTATAGTTTAACCTTTAGTTTTAAACTCCAGAGGAGGATAAATCTATTACCCCAAAGTAGAACAAATATGTTAAGAATACTTTATATAGGAGAAAAATGTCATTCCACAAACTTTTTTGTTTACTTTCCATGAACAACTCTTTTATGGTTGTATGGTTTTAAAAACTGCCCATTATAAATATTATTAGAAGTTGAACACTGGCAACTCACTTCATATTTGATCAAACCTAATCACAACCTTTTTGGCAAGCACACATTTTTCCTTTTGCTGAACATCCAAAAGTCACCATTCTCTCCTACTCAAAGTAAATGACATGGTATCTTCTCTCTCTCTCTCTCTCTCTCTCTCACACACACACACACACACACACACACACACACACACACACACCTATATGACATCTTTTCATTCATACACACAGACACATACATGCACACATGCACATACTCAGGGGTAGATGTGGGGGTGTCCTGCCATACAGTTGCACCCTCCTTTGATTCCTGCTCCACCAAGAGTTTAAAACCAACTGCCTGACACTGGCAGCTGCATTTCTATTCAGGCAGCAGTGAGAGAGTCAATTGATTTAATGGATCATTATAATCTGTCTGACTCCTCCTAATTTCTTCATGACATAGGTGTTAAACACATTCTATCCTTTTCAAGGTCTTGATATTCCACTAACCAAAGTATCCTTTCTTCTGCATTTCTGCTGGTAATCTAGCTCCTATTTCACTGCTCTGCACACTGTCTTTAACTCATTAACTCAAGTGTGGAAATGTTAACTCAGGTGAACATTGACTAAGGTGTGGAAATAATTTTCAGTAAAGCATTGAACGCACTCTTAAGATGCTCAAGAAGGCTAGATTTTATTTTATGAAACTGAAAAAAGGGATATGCATCTTATTTTCATAGCAACAGGATGAATGAAACAGCATGTTTTGATTATTTTTTCATAGTCTGTTATGTTTTTTATACAAAATATATGATATAGTAAATTATTGCACATTACAATAAAGTTATATTTGTTCGTGAGTTGATCTTATACTGAATAATATAGCCCTCTGGCCCTAGGATATTAGTGAAGCCTATAGTTTTTTTTCAACTGATGAAAAACGTGGAGCATTATGTGATGATGTATCACATCGGCCTTTTCAAAGTCCTAGATCCACCCATATGTGCACACTCACACACATACACAACATGAAAAAAGGTGTCTCCTGTAACATACATAGCAACTTAAGGTGAATAATGGACAGATCAAATGTTGATACAATAATCAAATAACACTGTTTTGGGGAAATAGTTGGCTCCCAATACTGGTTCCCAAAAATAGTTCCATTTATTGTATCACCACTTGATCTGTCCATTGTCCATCTTATGTTGGTATGTTACAGGACTCAACTTTTCTGTGTCTTTTCAAATGGACTGATCTATCTAGCTTGTTTCAGTTAAAGCCAAAGGTTTGGCAGTTAAAGTTTCTAACCCTGAAGATTTGAGTTTTTCTTCACCCTAAACAAGGAACAGTTTAAAGAGAAGCACTAAGAGTAATGATAAATGAATTGCAGTAAGAGGGATAACAAAGCGCTGCACTAGCTACAGAAAAATCAGTGAGGCAGGAGTAGCCAAATATTGATCGTTGTCTAAAACTAGATCCCAAAAAGTGTATCTGTGCTTGGCAGTCAGAGGCTATCAGAAAGGTCCAGGATGGATTGGAGATATGTTCATTTGGGCCTAGACGAGAAGAAATTCAGAACAAATGAGATAAATAGGAAAATGAAGAGAAGAGGAGCCCTGTAGCCATCAGAAGAAATGAAACCATGGACTGACTGATAATTATGTTGGAGAAAGAATTAATTGTACATAAGCTGATCAGGCAAGAAGCAGAAAGCATTTAGAGCAATAAAGCAGAGGTTGGCAATGTTTTTGGACACAATGCCAATGTTGACCTGCAACCTTGACTTGTAAGATCTTGGCATGCCAGGGGCAGACAGCAGGGGAGCTGCAAGGGGTCCAATCCTTGTTAGGGCAACATGGACCCAGTCCCTCCCCTGCTGTCTGCCCCAAGGCACACATGCCAAGCAAAATGCCTTCTCACGCCACACTCTGGCACCTGTGCTGGGGGTTGCCTACCCTTGTGATAAGGGACCATTCTACATGTTTGGTGAGGAAAGAGAGGGAAGACAAAATATATTGCAATTACTCAAGTAATTTTTGGAACTGAACATTCAGCTTGAAGTTCTGATGGAAATGGACAAGTCATACATCCTGAAAATTGTGGTTATATAGTTTTCGACTGTATGTAGGTGATACTTCTACTTTGCCTCATTGCTGCTGATGTCTTTTATTTTGGTTATATAGTAATATGAAAATGCAATTTCAGGACATATCACTTGCATGCTGTATAATTTGTTAAAGTAACTGCTCTGGGCCAGAAAGCATGAAATGTTTCTATTTTGTCTTTTTAATACTCTTTGAAATTTCTAAACATTTTCTGTAATGGGCTCACTTTTTACAAATTTGTTTACTTTCAAAAAGCTAGAAATAGCAGTAACTTAAGCAGTTTATTACTCTGGGTATCTAACCATTATTGGTATATCAATCTTTTTCTGCTTCCACATTATAACTTGGATATGCTACTACTAACTATGAGGAGACAATCTCTTTTTTTTTTTTTTTGTCCTTGTCTGGCTTCAAAAGACAAATGCAGAGTTATCTTTGCCTGAAATATTTCTGTGCATGAATTTTATTTTGTCTTTTCTTGCAATGCTGTGACCTTGTTTGTTGTACAGTGTTATATATTGCTTTGGTTTTTGTTTTGTGCACAACCAATTCCCATATCTTACATTTATCGTATGTGATTTAGACAATTTTTATGTTCACTCTGTAAAGGCTTTATATCTTACATTGTTTAGTATTTAACTAGATTTTTAAACTAAATGGATGCCTTTTAGAAATACCATAAAGAAATAATGGCATTGATTCCTTATTGACATACAAGGCTGACCTCAAATTAATCTAGATGAAGAAAGTGGTATACTTTCTTTGTTTGGCATGTTTCAACTCTTTAACATGTTGTAGTTGCACATTTAGACCCTGATTCAGCAAGAAATGTCAATATGTGCTTACATTTAATCATGTTAGTCAATCCCTACTCATTAAGGAATTGAAGCACTTATGTTTCTGAATCTGGGCCTTCACACATTTCAAGGTAATGATTGGAGAATTTGTTATTGTTTCTTATCTTGTGGGTTGTTTGTATGTTATTGTAAGACACTTCGAGTCTTTCTGGATTGAATAGGATATAAATCTAAATAATAATTACAAATAGTAATAACAATTAATGTTCTCTGCTGAGGCTTAAATAATTCCTGATGGACAGACAGTAGTCTAGCAAATACTCAGCAACTTAAAATTCACTTCTCCAGGAGGCTGATATTGTACTGCCGCAGCTGGATTTATAAGAGGGGACTTTGCGAGCTAAAAGAACCACACCCTTGTCAAGTCATGTGCTCAGAAATGTTTAAATGCCCCTTCCATAGAAGAGGCCTGCATGTATGTTCAAATGCTATTAAATCAAACTTATCCTTGACAATAACTGAGTTATAAAAGATAAAATATTTTATTATAAGAAAAAGAGCAATTGCAAGGAATCAATAACCATAAGCTGAGTTACAGATATATATATATATATTATATATATTATATATATAATGAAGTGTATGTCTGTATGTATGTATGTTTGCTTATAAACTTGAGAATGGTTGTTCCTATCTACTCTAAACTTTCCAGAATCACTGAATACCACCCAAGGAAAATTATAGGTGGGTTGTTTTTTACTTGACCCTTTTGGGGGCTTCCAGTGACTGGGATTACTTCACTTCTCAGATAGTAAACTGGTACCAGTCCATTTTGGATGCAATAAATTCAGAATTCAGTTCAACTGTCATTATTATAAAATGAAGTATATGTCTGTAGGTATGTATGTATGTTCACTTATAACTCAAGAATGGCTGGTCCTATCTACTCTAAACCTTCCAAAAGCAGAGAATACTACCCAAAGAATATTATAGGCAGGTTATTTTTCACTAACCCTTTTTTGGGCTTCCAGTGACTGTTTAAGGAAACAATGCTTTTCACACAGTTATATGTGGCTTGCTCCAGAGCTGGTAGTCAAAAAGGGTTATATATACTGGTGCCAACTGGAAATACCGCAAACATTGTTTACAAAGAAGTTCTACAATAAAGATCATTCACTTGGATGTCATTTGAAATGTTGCTCCATGTTCAATATTAAATGTTAAATGTGTTGTACTATGTTCTTTCAAAATAAACAGTTTTTTTTACCTAAATATATTGTACTCAGTTATTTGAAAATAAACACTACAATTACAAAAATAATGACCCAGGCAAAGAACAGGTCCTTCAAATAGTATACAAATAAAGAAAAAAAGTTTCAGAGTGATCATTTTACCTTATCCTTGCAACTTAGCCCCAAGTTCAATGCAGCCCACCTCTTACTTCAACCAGGTAAAAAGCCACTGCTGCCTCTGACCTTCCTGTCAGGACTTCCTGAAACTTCTCCTGTCAGCATATCAGCCAACTGGCTGAGAGCCTAAAGTCATTTCCAATGCCCAGGAAAACTAAAGACAAACTTTTCCCCATGGCAAGATTTTTTAATTTACCATTTACATACATTATCCATTGGATTCTTGGGAACCCATACTATACATATAACTTCCTGTCTTGCAAAGCTATATTTTCAGACCAGAAGTCTTTCCTGCTCCAGTTATGACCAGGAGAATATTTATATCCTTTCATGTATAATGATTACTAATCCCATATCCTAAAGATACTGTCTCTCAATTTTCCCACTAAGAGAAATGTTCTTCCCTGGATAGCCTGACTAGCCAGGTGTCATTCTTGCGGGTCTCCTCTTTTAAAATCTAAGTTCATCATTGGTGGATGCTAAATCTCAATTATTACTTCTTTTAGACATTTAGATTCTGAGTCTTTCTCAGGTGTGAAACTCATTGTTTAGGGGGTGACACCTGCAAAATCATTATCACACTATGCAATTCTGGCCCTATCTAACATATAAGAAATCCATTTATATCACCATTCATATCAACTTAAAATCTAAGCACAGCTTAGTGCTACCTACACATAGAGACTACACATACACCAGATCAGTAAAATTCAAGAGAGGTGTTCCACAAATACCTCAAGATGTTGTGGGTTCATAACACCCACCCAAAGTGCTAAGGGATGGGGTGATGCCAGGATGACTCAACAGGAACACAGAGCCTCCAGAGTTCAACAAAAAAATAGCTTTTCTTCAGCTGATTTCAACAGAGCCCTTGAGAGAGTTAAAGGAACTTTGTATCGCCCTCAGCCAGGCCTTCCAGTTAATAGTTCCAAATGGAGTCACAGCATGGGGCAGAGGAGAAAAAAGTATCAAAGAGCTAATGACAATAGTACAGAAATAGTAGCCTTATTGTCATGCCCTGAAACCCCTCACACAAATGTAGGGAGATATTTTCAAATCTGCTAATGATAGTTAGACATCTAGCTGCCTTTGCCTTGGAGTTATATATCTTATTGCCCTATGTGCCTTCGTGCTTCTCCTTCAATCTCTTTTATTTGTCTTTGTTTGTTTGAAGGAACTCCATTCCCAGGAAGTTTATCTCCTCCTCAGGCTTCTAAGATGGAGGTTGCTGCAACCTTAGTTAATTTTCGTTTTCTTTTCTTTTTTTTAACATTGTTATAATTTATTACTTTGGCCAGTGATCAAAAGCAAAAGCAGTTGAAAAATATGAGTCTGTCCTCAGGGTAATTCTAGCCTAGTCATAGCTAGGAAGTGATAAACAATTAAAAGAGAAACTTGGAAAATGCTATGACTTTTGCCCAAGCAGAGGGTTAATGGACTCAGTGAACTGAGGTCAAACCTCTATATGCATAAGGAAGAAGGATATATGTCAAAGTTATATGAAGAATGCGCCCGCCGCTGTTCCAAAAGGCGTTCTCGGGCTGCTTTGGCTCGGGTGGCTGACCGGGTCTGCCCCGGTCCTGCGGGCGGCCCCCAGAGGATGCCCTGGGAGATGGTGGCAGACCCCCAAAACTCGCCAGCCACAGCCTTATCTGGACCCTCAGTGGTGGGGTTCCCCCTCGCCGCGGCCTCCAGTGCCGTCACGCCTTCGGCGGGCACTCACGGGGCTCCAACCTCCCCTATGCCCCGGCAAACTCCACCTTTGATCGTGGGTCTCTCAGTCTTTTCTAGCCAACCCCGCCTGGTCTCTTCCCTCATCCCCGACCAGCTTGACTCAATGTCTTAAGCTGGACTCTGGTCCGAGGACTGCAAGACCCGAGGTCCTGTTGCCCCTGCGGGCTTCCTCCCTGGCCTCCCTGCCGGCTGTCTCACTGGTTCCTTCACCGGTGTCCCAGCCGGCTCTTCCACTGGCTCTTCCACCGGCTCTGCAGCCAGTTCCTTCACCGACGTCCCTGCTGGCTTTTCCACCGGCTCCTGCCCCGGCGTCCCAGCCGGCTCTTCTACCGGCTCTGCAGCCAGTTCCTTCACTGGCGTCCCCACCGGCTTTTCCACCGGCTCCGCGACCAGTTCCCTCCCCCGTTCTCCTACTGGCTCTCACATCAGCTCCGCAGCTGGCTTTCTCATAGTTGCAGCTCTCGTCACTTTTGCTGCTCCCGGCGCTGCTGCAGCTTTCTCTGCCCGAGGCAGAGAAACCCTTTGCATGCCCGCTTGTGACCTCGGGCTTCCCTGCGGGCTCCGTCGTCTCCTGCAGCCTCCCGGCGCTGCACTTTATTCCCGCCAGGTGGCGTCTCTCGCTGATGTCACTCTCTCTCATCTGGATGTGAGCGCGGCTAACAAAATGCACGTGTGATTTCCTGGCGTGTGCTCCTCTGCTGTCCTCGGCTCCTGCAAGGGGTAAGTACGTGTTTCCTTTTTTGTTGGTTTTGGGCCAGGGTTTCCCTCTAGCCCCCGTGTCCCTGGGACATAACCCCTGCCCCCCTTAAGATGCCTTGGGGCGCTTCTTCATTCCTGTTTCGGGCCGTACCTGTGGGGTCGGTCCATCCCTTCACTTGATCTGCTTGGTCCCCGGTCTGGTCTTCGCCTCCGCACCTGGACAAGAAGTCTGCCACTGTATTAGTTTTTCCGGGTCGGTGTATTATGTGGAATTTATATGGTTGGAGTGCCAAGGCCCACCGGGTAATCCAGGCGTTATCGGTCTTGGCTGTGCTCAGCCACCTCAGCGGGGCATGGTCTGTTACCAGTTTAAACTCTCTGCCCATCAGGTAGTACCTAAAGTGGTCTACCGCCCATCCAATTGCCAGGCACTCGCGTTCTATAGTTGCGTACCTCTTCTCCGCTGGTTGCAGTTTGCGACTGGCGTATGCCACGGTTTTCTCATTTTCCCCTTCCTCCTGGGTGAGGACAGCACCCACCGCCATCTCTGAGGCGTCCGTCTGTAAAATAAAGGGTTTTCAGAAGTCAGGGGTGTGAATTATAACATCTTCGCACAATGCCCTTTTCAATCTTTCAAAACTTTGTGCCATCTCTCTGGTCCACTTTACGGCCCCTGTTTTCTGCCCTTTAAGCGTCTCCAATAAGGGTGTTGCCAGCTCTGCGAAGTGTGGTACGAACCGCCTGTAATAATTGGTTAACCCTAAAAATGATCGTAGCTGGCAGCAGTTTTGAGGGGCTGTAAAGTTGTGGATGGTTTCTACCTTGTTGGCTAGGGGGTTAATTGTGCCTCTGCCAACCAAGAACCCTAAATATTTTGTTCCTTTCTGGGCCAGGGCACATTTTCAGGGGTTTGCAGTTAGGCCGGTGCGCCTTAGTTCTGTAAGGATGGCTCGAAGTGCCTTCTTGTGCTGCTCCCAGGTCCGGGAGTATATGACTATGTCATCTATGTATGCCGCTGCGTACTCGGCGTGGGGTGCCAAGATCTGGTCCATCAGGCGTTGAAATGTTGCGGCGGCGCCATGTAATCCAGAGGGCATTCTGATGAACTCGTACAGTCCCCACGGGGTGCCGAACGCTGTCTTCTGCTGGTCTTCCTTGGCCACCGGAATCTGCCAATATCCCTTTGCCAGGTCAAGGGTCGATATATACCTGGCATCCCCTATCCTTTCTACCAACTCCGCCATGTGGGGCATGGGGAATGCGTCAAAAACTGCCATGGCGTTCAATCGTCTGTAATCCACACAAAGTCTTAGAGACCCGTCAGGCTTAGGCACCGGCACCAGCGGGCTCCTCCAGGGACTTCTTGAAGGCCGAATGACTCCTAGCTTTAACATTGAGTCACTCTCTCTTCGGACGGCTTCCAGAAGGTGGTGTGGAATGGGTTGCCACCTCTCCCTCACTATTGCCCTGGGCGGAGTTTTTATAGCGTGGAATGAGCCCCGAACCCAGCCGGGTTCCTCGCGGAATACCTCCCGGAACTCATTTATCAAGCTTTGGGCCTCTCTCCACTGAACAGAGGATAATTCCTCTCCTATCCTAACTGGGGTTCCCTCCAAAGAGGGCTCAGTCCCTCTTCCTAACCCTTGGGGTCCTAGGTCCTCGTTATCAGCCTCGGAAAAGGCCGCCCATCCTTCAGACTCCCGCCACTCCCATTGGAGGTTCACATGGTAGATTTGCTTTTCTCGAAGGTGTCCGGGCCTGTGCACCTCATAATCCACTGGTCCCACCCGTCGGAGAATTTCAAATGGCCCCTGCCATTGAGTTAGGAGCTTGCTCGTGGATGTGGGGAGCAGCACCAGGACTCTCTGCCCAGCTCGAATTCTCACTCTTTGACCCGGCGGTCATACTTTTCCTTTTGATGGGTTTGGGCTTCTCTTATGTTTTCCTGAGCTAGGTCCCGGGCCAACCTGATTCTCTGTCGGAACGCCTGTTGATACGTCTTTGGCTCTTGGGAGGGTCCTCCCTCCTGCTCCCACTCTTCTCTCAAGACCTGTAAGAGACCCTGCGGGCGAAGTCCCAACACTAGCTCAGACGGAGAGAACTTTGTGGAATCTTGAGGGGTGTCCCTGAGAGTAAACAGTACTAGAGGAAGGAGGAGATCCCACTTCCGGGGGTCTCCTTGTATGCATCGGCGCAATACCCGTTTTATCGTCCCGTTGAGGCGTTTCACCAACCCATTGGTTTGGGGATGGTAAACCGAGGTGCAGAGCTGTTTTATTTGGAGGGTCCGGCATACCACCCTCAAAACCCTGGACATGAAATTCTTTCCTTGATCCGTTAGTATCTCTTGCAGTATCCCCATTTGGGCTATCCATCTTATTAGCTCTTCTGCAATACGCAGGGCGGTTACGGTGCGCAGGGGGATTGCCTCCGGGTACCGGGTGGCGTAATCCACTATGACCAAGATGTATTTGTGGCCCGAGCTGCTGCTGGGAAGCGGGCCCACGATATCTAAGGCTATCCTTGAAAATGGGGTGTCTATAATGGGCATGGGCTGGAGGGGTGCCCGTGGAGGACGCTCGGTTCTCGTCTTTTGGCAGTTGGGGCAGGCTGCACACTGGCGGGCCACTTCCTCCCCCATCCCGGGCCAAAAAAACCACCTGCTCACCCTCACGAGGGTCTTGTCCTGGCCCAGATGTCTCCCTGTAGGACTCGCGTGAGCCAACTGCCAAATGGTCTGGCGGAATTGGGCAGGCACTACCAGCTGCGAGCCCTCGGCCTCCTCCCCCCTGTCCCCTTGTAGGCGATAAAGGAGGTGATTCCTTACCTTGAAGCGGGGATGCCCTTCAGGCGATAACATGGAGCTCCCTCTGGTACTTTGGGCCTGTTCTCGAAGCGCCCTGATTTCCTGATCCTCCTCTTGTGCCTCTCAGAACTGGAGGCTACTGGTAAAGTTGTTAATGTCTAATCCGTCCGTCTCGTCTGCCGACCCCTCGTTTTCTTCCATCTCACCCAACCAGCCTTCCCGGTTCTGAATCTTCCTACAGGCCACTTCCGTGTCCCTCACCCTATCCAGGACATTGTATACCGGTGTCCAGTCTCATCCCAGAAGCATCTCACATGCTAACTGAGGCACGACCCCCACCAGGAGTTCTCCCTGGTGCTCCATTACCCATAGGTGGACCCATTGGCGCTCAATTTGCTTGGCGTCCCCATGGAGGCAGGCTACCCTCACGGGCCGAGCCTTCCGCCGGCCTTGCGACTGCACCAAATCTGCCCTGACAAGGGATTGAGCACACCCTGAGTCCAGAGTAGCTTGCACGGGGCGACCTTCTACCCAAGCCTTGACAATGGGATGACTCCAGGCCACGTTCTCCCCGCCGACCACATAGCTGCAGTCCATCAGCTCGCTGAGCTCTGGGCCTCTCTGCCTCTCAGTTGGGGCCCTTGATCTGTTGTCCGGGATCCAGCGTTCCATGGCCTGGCTTGGGCATTCCCTAGAAAAATGGCCATTCTGCCCACACCGGAAATACACAGTATCTTTGGTAGCCCCCTGGCCAGGCGGACACCGGCGCTCCGGCTCTCTTGGGGCTGCCATCGAGGGTCCCAGGCTCCTTCTCTCCCTGGGGTAGTTGGCCTCTGAGGCAGTAAAAGCCTCTGCCAATTTTAGAGCTTCTTCGCAGGTCTGCGGGGTATGTTGTCGGACCCAGCGTTGTGTCCGCTCTTCTTAATCGTTCTGAAACTGTTCGAGGATGATCTGGTCTGCCAATGACTCTCTATCCTGCCCCGCTGGGCTTACCCACTTATCCAGCAGATCCCACAGAAGCTGCAGCAGCAGTCTCGGTCGTTTCTCCTCAGGTCCCTTCTTGGCCCGGAACTGGCAGCGATAGTGCTCGGGGTTAATTTCCGATCTGTATAGGATGGCTTCCTTCACCAGCTCATAATCCTGGGCGTCATCCCTTGAGAGGGCCCGATAGGCAGCTTGAGCCTTGCCAACTACTAAGGCTCCCAGCTGGCTGGCCCAATATCTCTTGTCGAGCCTGGTCATGAGGGCGTGCCATTCGAACGCCTCGATATACGCCTCCGGGTCATCGTCCTTAGTCATTTTAGGCATTTTGAAGGATGCCAAACTGTGTTGGAGCCAATCCTGTTGCCGGTCTAGCATTTGTTGCTGAGAGTTCAGGATCTGGGTCAAAGCCTGTAGGTTCTGTCCGAGGACATAAGCAGGGCCTATAGCCGCGGCCTGCATGCTAGCGTAGGTTGCAAGGTCGGGGTCCTCCATGATCCCACCTCTGTCACCACGTTGTGCCGGCCGCTGTTCCAAAAGGCGTTCTCAGGCTGCTTTGGCTCGGGTGGCTGACCGGGTCTGCCCCGGTCCTGCGGGCGGCCCCCAGAGGGTGCCCCGGAAGATGGTGGCAGACCCCCAAAACTCGCCAGCCACGGCCTTATCTGGACCCTCAGTGGTGGGGTTCCCCCTCGCCGCGGCCTCCAGTGCCGTCATGCCTTCGGCAGGCACTCACGGGGCTCCAACCTTCCCTACACCCCAGCCAACGCTACCTTTGATCATGGGTCTCTCAGTCTCTTCTAGCCAACCCCACCTGGTCCCTTCCTTTGTCCCCGACCAGCTTGACTCAATGTCTTAAGCTGGACTCCGGTCCGAGGAGTGCGAGACCCGAAGTCCTGTTGCCCCTGTGGGCTTCCTCCCCGGCCTCCCTGCCGGCTCTCTCACCGATTCCTTCACCGGCTTCCCTGCCGGCTCTTGCACCGGCGTCCCAGCCGGCTCTCCCAACGGTTCCTTCACCGGCGTCCCAGCCGGCTCTTGCACCAGCTCCACAGCCAGTTCCTTCACCGGCATCCCAGCCGGCTCTTCCACCAGCTCCACAGCCGATCCCTTCACTGGCGTCCCAGCTGGCTCTTCCACCGGCTCTTCCACCGGCTCCACAGCCGGTTCCTTCACCGATGTCCCTGCTGGCTTTTCCACCGGCTCCTGCCCCGGCGTCCCAGCTGGCTCTTCCACCGGCTCTTCCACCAGCTCCACAGCCGGTTCCTTCGCTGGCGTCCCTGCCGGCTTTTCCACCGGCTCCATGACCGGTTCCTTCACCGGCATCCCTGCCGGCTTTTCCACCGGCTCCATGACCGGTTCCCTCCCCCACTCTCCTACCGGCTCTCTCGTCGGCTCCGCAGCTGGCGTTCTCGTAGCTGCGGCTCTCGCCACTTTCACCGCTCCCGGCACTGCTGCAACTTTCTCTGCCCGAGGCAGAGAAACCCCATGCATGCCCACTTGTGACCTCAGGCTTCCCCGCAGGCTCCGTCATCTCCTACAGCCTCCTGGCGCTGCTCCCGGGGCCGCATTTTATTCCCGCTGGATGGCGTCTCTTGCTGACGTCACCCGCTCTCAGCTGGATGTGAGCGCGGCTAACAAAACGCACGTGTGATTTCCCGGCATGTGCTCCTCTGCTGTCCTCGGCTCCTGCAAGGGGTAAGTACATGTTTCCTTTTTCGTTGGTTTTGGACCAGGGTTTCCCTCTAGCCCCAGTGTCCCTGGGACAAAGAACAAATAATCTAAAGGCAGCCACATTTTCCAAAAGTTTTTCTGTGGGAAAATATTTCCAAGAATAGCCAGCAAAAGCCTAATACACTTTGCATCTGTACAAGTTGGAATCAAGAAGAAGGAAGAGAAGGTATGGGAGCCTCTGATATCACATAATGAGATGTAGCCATCAGCAATGCAGAAGAATGCCAAACAATCAAATGTCCAATCAGCCATATGGCCAATCAACTGTGTGTTGCCTTCCATTGTTTCTGCTGTGCAATTTTCTTTCCATCTCAAAGTTCTGCAAAGAATTCTTGCTCCATTTTGATCAGGAAATCTCTTATGAGAACTTGAAAAGAATAGCTTTCTCAGTTCCATTATACATAAACAAAGAACATTAAAATGTAATCAAGGGCCATGGAGAGAGTTAGCTTTTAACTGCTTTAACAAGAGAAGGAGAAAGTGACCCTCAGTGGGAGCATCTACACGTGCATTAACACACTTTAGTTAATGTGCAACAAATCTAGTACCTCTTGGCATTTACACGTATACATTTTTGTACAGGGACGCACCAGAGATCTGGTACATTGGAACAGTCTGCATACACTGTACTGCAGAGCATGAAGTTGTATAAGCAGTGAAATGCATGTCAGCATGCACAAAATGGTGGCAGTGCACTTTTGAACTAAAGCACCTCCAATGTGTTTTAGTTCAAAAGTGCTCCACCACCATTTTCTCAGCACTGACCCACATTTCAGTACTTATACAACTGCACATGCTGCAGTGCCAGGCAAATTTCAAAGTGCCCACCATGGTAGTGCATGCATGTATACAAATGCCCTCCATCGTGAGGTACAAGGAAAATGTGTATTACCCTGTCTTAATGTGCATTTACTAAACAGCATGGTTTTTAAGTAATGCTTAATATGCATTAGCCTATTGCAATGCACATTAACTAAAAAACACATTTTTGTGACTGATACTTTAATGCGCATTACAATAGGTTAATAAGCATTAAAGCACACATGTAGATGTGCCCAGTAATGTGTAGTAGCTTTTACAAATGAGCTAAATCACTGTATACTTATTCATAGATTCATAGATTCATAGATGCTAGGGTCAGAAGGGACCTCAATAGATCATCGAGTCCGACCCCCTGCATAGGCAGGAAGGAGTGCTGGGTCTAGATGACCCCAGCTAGATGCTTATCTAACCTCCTCTTGAAGACCCCCAGGGTAGGGGAGAGCACCACCTCCCTTGGGAGCCCGTTCCAGACCTTGGCCACTCGAACTGTGAAGAAGTTCTTCCTAATGTCCAATCTAAATCTGCTCTCTGCTAGCTTGTGGCCATTATTTCTTGTAACCCCCGGGGTTGCCTTGGTGAATAAATACTCACCAATTCCCTTCTGTACCCCCGTGATGAACTTATAGGCAGCCACAAGGTCGCGCCTCAACCTTCTCTTGTGGAGGCTGAAAAGGTCCAGGTTCTCTAGTCTCTCCTCGTAGGGCTTGGTCTGCAAGCCCTTAACCATATGAGTGGCCCTTCTCTGGACCCTCTCCAGGTTATCCGCATCCCTCTTGAAGTGCGGTGTCCAGAATTGCACGCAGTACTCCAACTGCAGTCTGACCAGTGCCCGATAGAGGGGAAGTATCACCTCTTTGGATCTATTCATCATGCATCTGCTGATGCACAATAAAGTGCCATTAGCTTTTCTGATGGCTTCGTCACACTGCCAACTCATGTTCATCTTGGAGTCAACTAGGACTCCAAGATCCCTTTCCACTTCTGTGCCACCCAGCAGGTCATTTCCTAGGCAGTAGGTGTGCTGGACATTTTTCCTCCCTAGGTGCAACACTTTGCATTTCTCCTTGTTGAATTGCATTCTGTTGTTTTCTGCCCAGTTGTCCAACCTGTCCAGGTCTGCTTGCAGCTGTTCCCTGCCCTCCGGCATGTCCACTTCTCCCCACAGCTTTGTGTCATCTGCAAACTTGGACAGAGTACACTTCACTCCCTCGTCCAAGTCACTGATGAAGACATTAAAGAGTATCGGTCCAAGGACCGAGCCCTGTGGGACCCCACTGTCCACACCCTTCCAGGTCGAAACCGACCCATCCACCACGACTCTCTGGGTGTGACCCTCTAGCCAATTCGCCACCCACCAGACTGTGTAGTCATCCAAGTCACAGCCTCTGAACTTGTTCACC
Organism: Alligator mississippiensis; assembly: GCF_030867095.1. NCBI lineage: Eukaryota > Metazoa > Chordata > Crocodylia > Alligatoridae > Alligator > Alligator mississippiensis. Next base: position 64,762,106 of record NC_081825.1, read on the forward strand.
AGTATGGGGTGGGATACCGTATCGAAGGCCTTCCTGAAGTCTAAGTATACGACATCAACCCCTACTCCTGTGTCCAGGCATTTCGTAACCTGGTCGTAAAAAGAGACTAGATTAGTCAGCATGATCTGCCTGCTACGAACCCATGCGTTTCCCCTCAGCATAATTTGTCCTGCCGGGCTCTCGCAAATGTGAGCCTTGATAATTTTTTCAAAGACTTTGCCAAGGATGGAGGTGAGACTGACTGGCCTATAGTTGCCTGGGTCCTCCTTCCTCCCCTTCTTGAAAATGGGGATCCCATTGGCCCTTTTCCAGTCCTCCAGGACTTGGCCCATGTGCCACAAGCTTTCAAATATTCCTGCCAGTGGCTGTGCAATGATGTCGGCCAGTGCCTTCAGCACCCTCAGATGGAGCTCATCCGGGCCTGCCGACTTAAAGGCATCCAGTTCTTCCAAGTGACTCTGCACCATCTCAGGGTCTACGCATGGTAGTCTGGCACCCTGCTGCTGCCTCTCTACAACCCCAGTGAGAGATTGTCTTGCCCCCCTCTTAGGAACACTGAGGCAAAGAACTCGTTGAGGAGTTCAGCGTTGTCCCCCCTGTACGTCACCATCACTTAACTCTGAGTGAAACAGGGCTAAAATTACAGCATCATTTCTGCACTTGTATCTCTATGGGAGCATGCAGATGTAACAATTATATCATACAGTTACTGATCAACCTCATGTTTTCAAAGGCACACAAGAATGAGTCCCAGTTAGTGCAGCTGTTCAGTGTTGTAGTATATTTTGATGCTACAGGACAATTTTAGTTAGAATTAGTTCAACATGTTATCAAATCATTCTTCTGAAAGCTTAGGTGCACACAAGCTGGATCTGCCCCATGGGCCATATTTTGCCCGCCCCTGTGTTAGGTGCTGACAGACATATCCTGCCTGCCACCAGAGGTTGTTCAAGCGCCTTCATTGAACACCTTCAAGATGAAACTGGATGCTTATCTTGCTGGGATCCTATGACCCCAGCTGACTTCCTGCCCTTTGGGCGGGGGGCTGGACTCGATGATCTTCCGAGGTCCCTTCCAGCCCTAATGTCTATGAAATCTATGAAAGTCTATATAGGAAGTAACATTCTTTCAAGAATTTTGTCATAGGCAGAGCAGAAGACACCATGCAAAAAATCATTCTCTTATTTCAAGAAAGTTGGTCATTTTCCCCTAAATGTTATGTAGTTTATCTCATGTTTCTATTTTCTTCCCTTATGGTTTTCAATTTTATAAAACAATTTTCTTAAGGCACAATTTTATAAGACGCATTTTTGGGCACATCTATATGTGCAGTTACAGCACTGAATAAACTCTAGAGCTTATTCCTCTTCAGTTCATTGCTCCTGGACACGCCATTTAAATGTGTGCCCAGGAGCAATTAATTCTGGAGCAATAAGTTCCATAGTTTACTCAAGTGCAGCATGTATAGCCCAGGCAGAGCAGCCCAGCTAGGAGAGCTCTGAGGGCCATCCTGCCATCCTGGCGATGCTCCCCACAGATCAATGTACTGTGGAGCATATAGGCAAATTAATGCATGGGCCAGTGGGGCTAAGGAGCAAGCTGCAAGCATGGCCCCTCCACCAATCAACAGCAGGAGTGTGCAGGAGAACTTGCAAAATTAAAGGTGCTGCTGCACACATGGCCAGGAGCACAGCCAGGTAGCCAGCTCCCTGCAGGTAAGTCTAATGGGCGGGAAGAGGTGTAGGGGAGAGAAGGGGCATGGGGTGGGGCAGATTGAGGCCCCCACAGTGAGGGAGGGAGTGGGGATGGGGCAGGGGCTGGGGGTGCTGCCCAGCCAGGGTGGTGAATGTGATCCTAGGGCTGGGAGTGGGACAGAGCTGCAGAGGTTCATCCAGGGGGTGAAGGGGGGGTGGGAATGGGGGGTGACTTCATAGATTCATAGATTGTAGAGTCGGAAGGGACCACAATGGATCATCGTGTTCAACGTCCTGCCCCTGGCAGGAAAGAGGACCAAGGTCAGATGACCCCAGCCAGGTGACTACCTAGCCTCCTCTTCAAAACCTCCAAGCTAGGTGATAGCACCACCTCTCTTGGAAGCCCATTCCAGATCCTGGCCACGCTTACTGTGAAAAATTTCTTCCTAATATCTAACCTAAATCCACTTCCTGCCACTACATGCACCCCCAGGGGAGGCATGGGGGACATGTGCCCCCCTGGATTTGTGTGTGGGGTGAGGGCAGGTTGTCTGATGCAGGCTTAGGGCCAGGGGCAGCACCAGCCTCTTTCTGGCAGGGGGGCTGGGCTGGGTCTGGGCTTAGGATGGGCTCAGCTGTGTGGGGAGAGTGGTGGCAGCAGCAGCAGTGCTGGGAGGGGTGGCTATTGGGAATTTTGGCAATAGCCCCTCAAACTCCCCCAAGTACTGCCCCTGCTCGGGGTAGTCTGTGCGGGGCTCCTGAGGGAAAAGCAGCAAAGTGGTGCTCTGAGCAGGGGAAGCACACCAGAGGAGCTTGGTAGTATCCCTTCCTGCCACTGTAGTCACCCCTCCCAGCACTGCCACCACTGTCACCCACCCTGCACAGCTGAGCCCTCCCTGAGCCCAGCTCAGCCCCAGCCCAGGGTCCCTGCTGGGAAGATGCCGGTGCAGCCCCTGACCCTGAGCCCACAGTGGGAAGCTCACCTTCACCCCATGCACAAATCTGGGGGGGGGGCACATGCCCCCCATGCCTCCCTTAGCGGTGCATGCTATAGCAGGGAGCTGTCCCCCTCTGACCCCTGCACTCCTTGGATGAGCTGCCTGCAGCTCTGTCCAGCTCCCAGGGCTAGGGTTGGATTCACTTCCCTGGCTGGGCAGCACCTTCCCCTGCCCCTGCCCTAGTTCCTGAATTTGCCTCACTCCCTCCCTCACCATGGAGGCCTCTCTGCCCCACCCTGACCCTTCCTTCCCCCATGTCTCTTCCCCCCACAAACTTACTGACAGGACACTGCTCTCCAAGATGCCCAGTTGCACTCCTGGCCATGTGCACATGGCATTTATCAGTGACATTAATTGGCTACACCAGAAAAAAAAAAGCAAATAGTAATGTTAATTTTCCTTTTATTGGTGCTGATCTGATATGCAACTGACATATTGATGCACCTCTAGAGGGCATCTCCAATTTTGTGTTTGCCCAGGGCCCCAATAAATCTTAATCCACCTCTAGTGGAGGGGTTGGCTGTAGCACAAAGGAGCTTCAGTGCAGGGCTAGCCAGTAGGCAGCCCCCTCAGTGAAGCACCCTCATGCCTCAGCTAGCTGGGCAATGTGTACATGTGAGCCGGTGCAGAATTTTTTACCCTCAGCAGGATAGTACTTGCATCTACAAGTACTTTTAATAATTGTACCATCACAATACAGGTACTATCCTGTTGTGAAGTAAATTAGTTTACTCCAGCAGGCATGTGTAGATGCCAAGACGTTTACTGCATAGCTAATAATAGTCAACTGCTCAGTAAACATCTAGTGTAGATACACCCTTTAAGTTGCAAGATACTTTTCATAAATTGTATGTAGGTCAGTTTCCTTTTAGGCACATAGCATGCATTCCAAAATGGTAGCTGGGACTTGGGTCATAATGCAAAAAATTACTTAAGCATATTTCACTTCAAGCACACAGGTACCCAAGTGATTTCCATGAGACATTAAATGCTTAAAATTAAGCAATCATGCTACCAACATACATATCTGCACAGAGCCAGCAATCACCCTAAACACACCAAGAAAGCTGTCATAGACAGCCAAGACCTCCAATATCACTGAAATTGCACTGAGAACACCCATGATCATTACCCCACAAATCTCAAAAGGGATTTCAGCCAACAAGGACATTCTTCCAGAGAGATAGATCACACTTTTGAAAGAGCCACCCGGATACCACGTGAAGAATTCCTGCAGTACAGGAAGAAAATCCCCATGAATTGCACACCATTAGTTATGACATACTATTCTTCCCTGGAACCTATATTAAAAGCTGTGTTATCCAGCACTTTTCCTTCTGGAATGCTCTATTAACCAGCATCTGTCCCACTGTGGCACTTCCAGTTTCACCGCCACAACCCAAGTCCACTTCTTCCTCATGGACCATGGTCCAGGGCAAAGAAGCCTGTGCAGGGCCCCCTCCCTGTCCCCTGGCACACTGACACCAGGGAGTGAAAGCCCTGGTGCACCAGATGCAGCAGGAGGGGTGGTGGCCCAAACAGGCAAAGACACCTCCAACCTGCCAGGCTGGAGATAAGTATAACTCTCAGATAACTGGCATATTTGATTAACCAGCACCCCCCCCCCCCCACCAAATTCTCCAGGGATGCTGGAAAGCAGAGCTTTCACTGTATATGGAAAATCCTCAAACAATTGCAATCCATACTAGAAGAAAACCCAATTCTTAAAGAGAACACCACACCTCACTAACCTCATCACCAGAAGTAAACTCCCTATGGCCCAAAACACACTGAATGGATCCAGACCATGCCAGGACAAGAAATGCAAAACCTGCCAACACATATCCACCACTCCCACAATAACCACAGCCCACTACAGAAAACCATCACCATTCCTGGATCTTACACCTGCACCTCCAGAAATTTTATATAACTCATCCAGTGCACTAAATACCCTGATGGAAAATATGTAAGAGAAACCAAACAACAACTGCATACCAAAATGAATGTACACCAAAAATCTATCAAAGACAAGAATACTTGAAGAAGGGTGCTTGTACCCAAAGGTTTGCAAAGAATAATTTTTCCAGCTATTTTAGTTGGTCTAGTCAAAGGTATTGGATTTACCTAAAGAACCTTGTCTGCCTAAAATTAAGCATATGTTTAAGTGGTTTGCTGAACTGAAATCAAAATACGCTATATCTTGCCACAATGACCCCATAATTAGTACCTTCACCGAGTTGTTCTCTATGCTCTTCAGCCAGGACAGCAATCTTCTTTCCATGTGATGGTAATAGCAGTTCGCTGCAGTGATTTTCAGATCCAATCTTTCTTCTTCTGTAACTAATAAATTCTCTTACATTGCACACCTCATTCTATTTCCCACCACACATCCATCACTTAAAGTAGATGGTTTATCATCCAACAAAGCATAATTCCTTTTATCTATGGATTTTCATCTTTGTTATCTTATCTCTGTTTGAGCACACTGAGTTCTTCATTATATTGGGTAACAGTAATCTGTTTTTTCTTCTCCTCAGCAGCGCTTCTCAGGTAGTAACAGACTTCTTTTTCTATTAGATTCATTAATTTTGACATGGTAACTACTCATCTTCTTTTCTTGAACTTGACATCCTTCATGGTGTATTGACTTTTAGGTCTCCCAGTGGCAGATTTAAGTATCATTACTTTCTCATTTCTTTAACATTGAATATAAGAATCCCAAACAAGAACATCAATCGCCACAAAAAGACAACATATAATTCAGATGCAAGTAGACAGATATGAATCGGAGGTGGAATCAAAGAGGTCAATGGCAGTGCATTAAAAATATAAATGCTATTATCCATTAATAAACAGGTTACAGATGCTTCTGTTTTCAGAAAAGCAAACAAAAGATAAACAATGCCAGAAGTAATGGCATATTTAAGTGCACATTTTACAGTTGTATATATAGCACATCAGGGTGGAAGACTTGTTCATACTAACTAATCTCAAATACAGGATGTTAAATTAAAGACTATTCTCACTCTGGATTGTAAATTGGAGAATTCCTTAATATAAGGAAAGAAGAATGAAGTGAATTATTATAGCAAGGCCAGGGACTAACCAAACAGCTTCCATTGCCAGCGCATGTTCAGCAGATGCTCTATCAATCAAACCAAGAGGTAGGGTGGATGTGTATATAGGTCAATTAAATTAAAAGCACTGTATCAGGCAGATACTTTCTGTTTTTGATGTGGACAAAATAGATGGTATGTCAAGATGAAAGTGTGTGATATGGCTTTCAGACACAAAATAAATACACTTCACTCCCCACTCCCCATATGCATTTGGGTAAAAACATTCTATAATAGTCTGTTGTAATGTTGCACTAAACATACCTTATTTTATTTCAGTATCTGAAACATATCTAACTATTCAGGCTAATGAGAACTATTCAGACTCATGAACTAGCAGTCATAGTTATGTTAGTCTGAAGTCAGGCAGCAGGCAGTGCAGAGTGGGACCTTATAGACTACTTAATTCAGAGAGGCACAAGCGTTTGTAAATAACAGTTTATTTCATCAGATGCTATGCTTATTCAGCATGTTCAGCTGAATAAGTTGAATATATCAGCTTATTCAGGCTACTATAAAGATTTTTTTTTACTTATTTTTTGCTGGTTTGGAGAATAAATATTTTTAAAACATTACGTCAAATAAGTATATAATGCATATGTAAAGTAGAATAAGAATAAAAGAAAACATTAAGGAAGGCAGATTAGATGCAGTACATAGAATATATAACAGCAAGGTGCAGTATGAAAAGTTGTGATGCTATTAGTCTGGCATAGACTTACATTCACAAGTTGTGAAGCCATGAGTGAGTTATGTAGGTTATTGTTGTAAGTTCCAGGAAAACACAGACCACTGCTGTTTGAACTAAATTAGAATTATGCCTACACCCAACTCCTGCACAGATGTGAAAATGAAAGGGGGCAGGCAGGGGAAATTTCTTAAATGTTAACCATTTCATAGATCATCAAATGCCTAGAAGAGTATAGTTTAATAAAATAAACTCACTATAACTAGCAAAAGAGGAGATTATTTGCAAATAACTGGCTAGAGTTCCTTGGAAATTTTATTTACCATGATAAATAAATAAAATGCAATGACTGTTGTATATTCAGATGTAAAAATTGCATTTGATAAAGTTCCAAATTGGGCTAAGATTCAGGGTTATGGAATAAAAGGGAATTTAAGATGCTAATTGGAAAACTATTTCTAGAACAGTAAAGAAAGGTTAGCCAATATAGATGGATCATTTCTAATAGTGAAAATGGCTTATGAAAGCAGCAGTTGGGAGCTTAGTTTTAGGACCTGTGTTGCTCAATTCATATATCATTTAAATGATAGGGGGGAAAATGATGTTCAGTGCTGCATATGATATAAACATCTGAAGAGAGAACAAATAATGATGAATGGCACAGACAAATCCTGATTGTGACTATTTAGATTAATGGGTTAGTAGATGGCAAAGGTAGTCCACTGTATAGAAAAATGTAAAATCATTATTCTGCAAACAAGCTATAGAATATGTGGTAAATGGAACAATAATTCAGCATACTGATCAAGAAAACAATTTGAAGATTACTATGCAATATCATTTTAACCAGCAGCACAGAACACAAAAGCAATAAAACAGGTAAACAAAATATTAGTTTGAATGTTGGATAGACTATAATATAGGAAATGCAATATTTTTGCCATTTTATATTAAACTAAAACTAAAATTTTGCATGTCATGCCAAGCCCACAATCACAAGAAGGAAATCATCTCTGGTGAAGACATGAAACATGATATTAAGTCTCGACAGCACCTGAAGAACATAGATTCAGCAATAAGTTTTATGAAAAGAACTATATGATAGTGTCTTTTATAGCTGGGACTAGGTAAAACCCAGGAAGTCCTAAACCCTGATGGAAGGCCCTTAATCTACATGTTGGTCTATGAAAGGCAAAAAATTAGTCAAGAGAAGAGTATGAGAATTGACCCTAAGGGAGGCTGTATTTCAGGTGCAGGCAATTATTTTGGGCAGAGGACCATTTACCCAGTTTTGGCAAGCTGTTGAGGGCCACATGGGTAGCCCCACCCCTTGACAGGTGCCCCACCCCCTGGTCACCATCTTGGGACCAATGCCTCAGAGCCAGTGCCAGTGGGGCCCAGAGTGGGGTGCAGGTTGGCAGGGGTCTGTGGAGCTGGGTTGGGCTGCACCAGCAGGGAGAGTGGGTAGCTGGCCCGGCTCCATAGAGCCCCTGCCAGCCGGGACCCTGTACTCCTGCTGCCCTGCTCTGGGCCCCGCCGGCACTGGCCCTGAAACACCGGTGTGGGCCCTGTGTACCTGCTCACTCCCGGTGCCCCCCCAACCCCGCAATACAGGGTGGGGGGCAGCACGCAGCCCTGACACCCTGCTCTATGGCAGGGAATAAGCTGGTGCTGAGCATGGGAAAAAGTGGCCCCTACCCTGCCCCATGGCTGGCACTTCCTGCTGCAGCCACTTGTGCTGCGTGGGGCTGTCCTGAGCAGGCACAGGTGGGGGCCAGGGTGGAGAGGCAGCAGATGTTTGCAGCTGGTCCAGGTTCTGGGTAGCTGCTGACAGCTATAGAGCCTGGGCTGGGGGGCAGGGGCAGCAGGGCTGGGGGGCAAGGGGCACAAGCAGGGCATCCGGCCATGTACCCCCTGCCCTCATTTTGTTTTGAGCAGGCACAAGCAGCTCCATGTGGGCTGTGAGTGGCTGCAGCGTGGGGCGCCGGGCACAGGGCGGGGCAGGGGCCCCTTTTCCCATGCAGCACCAGCTTGTAACCCACTTGTAACCCGCCCCTACTGTCAGCCTAGGCCCTGCTCCAGGCTCACCCATTGGAGCTGCGCATGGCAGCACCAGCTGCAGCCCCTCCTCTTGCCAAGCCAGGCAGTGTTTGCCACCACTGCCTTTGTGCTGCCCAGTGCATGAGCTCCAGGCGGGGAGCAGCAGCAGCAAACACTGCCTGGAAAAGCAAGCGGGGTGGGGGGGGTGCAGCTGCTGCAGCCCCGATGGCAAGCCCAGAGCCAACACAGAGCCCAGGCTGGCAGTGGGAGTGGGTTACAAGCTGGTGCTAAGCATGGGAAAAGCAGCCCTGCCTCCACCTGTGCCTGCTCAGGACAGCCCTGCACAGGCAGCCACAGGGCAGGCGAGGGGCTGCTGCTTTTCCCCAGGCTGCTTTTCTCTGGGCTCCTTCCCTGCCCTTCCCCCACCCTTACCTGAGCTTCCAACACAGAGCAGCCACATGGTCCTAGGCCAGAAGCCCCTGCTGGGGCTTCCAGCTGTGGGGGTGGGGTGAGACAGGGCAGGCCCTGCAGTTGTGGGAGCCCACTGGGCTTCCCCTGGGTCCTACTGCCCCTGCTTCCTGTCATTTTTGACAGGAACCAAAGACAGAGAAATATAAATTTTTTAGGGGCCCTGCAGGCTGGATAGAATGGCCTTGCGGGCCGGATCCAGGCCATGGGCCATATTTTGCCCTCCCCTGCTGTATTTATACTTAATGGAAAAGAAACCACAGTGACCCACTACAGTTGACTAAATTATAAAAAGCATTGACAAAACTAGTTGTTCATCCTGGCATGGGACACTAAAATATAATAATAATAATAATAATAATAATCTAAAAAATGACATTGTGGCAAAACTGTCCTATATGGAATTACTGAATGCAAGAAGGAATTAATGTGCAGTAGACCCTCTTCCGAATGCTGTGGAAAAGTCCCCTCTTTATATTAGTGAAATGTTCATATAAGCAGAGCAAAAACCATATGCAACAGTCCATTGCCATAATAATATTATTACAGAACCTAGTACCTAAAAAGATCAAACAAAATGTCTGCAATTATGCATGCACAGCTATTCGCATTTGTCTCTTTCCAGTAGACAGATTAACAAGGTTCTTTGGGTAATTGTGATATCTTTTATTAAACCAACTAGATAGTTGGAAAAATTATTCTTTGCAAACTTTCAAGCACAAACACCCTTCTTCAGGCACAGGCAGAGTCTCTCTACAGGGAGGGTCATTCTCCCTATGCCTGAAAAAGGGTGTTTGTGTCCAAAAGCTTGCAGAGAACAATTTTTCCAACTATTTAGTTGGTCTAATAAAAGATATCACATTTACCCAAAGAACCTAGTCTGCCTATGTCCTTAGACCAACTACAATCAACACCCCAGGAGCAAGATTGGCACTTTCTATACTCTGGGTTTTCATTTAATTTGGATTTGTATAAAAAAAGGATCTACTGTATTGAAATAAAGCATAAAAAGATAGGCATCCCTTGCCCTTTTCCTCCTGAAATATTTTTAGTTCCTAGGCCAGAGCTAAAGGAATTATCAGAGAGAAGATATATGCTATGTACATTGATGTCAGCATTAAAATACTAATTTTGGTCTAATGTTAGTAAAGACAATGGAAAATATTAGTTGGAAACTGTATTTAAATTAAATTCACTAAATCATTTCCATTAACTTAGAAAGGTAAAGCTAACAATGAAAATTCATATAGGTTCAAGTGTAAAGGCAAAAATAATTCTTTACATAGATGATTTGTCTGTTTTGCTACCATAATTTTTCCTCACTAATACAAGACTTTGACTTACTTTAATTACATTTTCAGTGTCCTTGAAAACAACAAGTTTGTTGCATTTTAAAATTAATTTTTGCTTATGCCAGCTAGTTTTAAAAGCACATTAAACTTTTAACATTGTAGGCTTTATGAAATAATTTCTCACATATAAAAACTTAAAATATTTATTAACCCCAAGTTTACCATCTCTCTCTGTACATGAATGACTATGTATAAAAGTACATACATTTATTTGGTATAGCAAGAAAGAAATGAGATTACTTATAACATAAATGACCTCAAGTGTATTCTCTCTCTTTTATAAAAGTCTAAATTTAGCAGCCTAATATTATGGTTTCCATCTCAAGAAAAATTTTGTTTTGCATAACATTACTCACATTGACTTCAAGGGGAAGTCAGAACATAGCTCCACAAAAAATGTGTTCTCTGGTCATTGGGATAAAGAGAAGAAGGTATGCACGGTTTGTGCATCTTTTTTCAAGGGGCAATGGACATAGACTGCTCCCATAAATGAACAATGAGGAAAATATCGGTCAGGAAAACATCACAAAAATTCTCTCGTTTTTGTCTTTTCCAGAGGAAGACAGTAGTGGAATAAAGCACACTGCTGTTTTCTTTTGTAGATGTCTTACCTTGTAAACCTGTCTGTATAAATGTGTGTTGATTGGTCTTCTGATTTCCCAGCAAATTCTGAAGTGGGACATCCAGACTTCATTGCCTTATGTATTAAAGCTGTTAATATATATACTACTTCCATGCATTACTTCTAAATGCATTTCTTCTTCATTGGCTTCAGTTGGAGTCTTTCTAATTATTTCAATGGACCTCAAGTCAAGATCGGAAGAACTTCAGGTAACATTTTCAAATGTGCAGAAGTGACTTAAGGCCAAATTCTATTCCACCCATTAGACACGTAAGTGGCATGCTAACTGTAGGTCTATTCTACCCTGCTATATCCCATTTTCCAAAGAAATGTAGAAGCCATAATCTACTGACTTGTTGTTGAATGTACAGACTTTTTATAAAACTTGGAAAAGTGCATAAGTAACTTTTGAAAATGTGATTCAAGCTCATAAGTATCTTACATACTTTTGAAAATATTGTTCCTAGTCTTTATTCATCCAAGCATTAAAGCACATGCTTAATTTAAAGTTATCAGCAGTCCCATTACTTTTCAGCAAAGTAGTTAAACTCATGCACAGATTTAAAGTTGGACACATACCTTAGAATCTGCTGAATTGGCATTTAGATGTATTCAATTAATTCTGGTAAATGATATATATATTTTCAGAAGAAGGGATCATTTTGCAAGTAGAATAAGAAAAAAAGATACATTCATCAGATGGTCTATTTACAATAAATAATTCAATCTGCTATAACCATATTTTCCGGGAGATTTCAGAATTCTATATGATAAACACTCTGACCAGATTAGCTAACAGCAAATCTCCTCCAGAATTATTTATTCTGAGTTACAAATTGTAATGGTATGTTTTTAATTATAAAATTAAATTAAAATATCAGATGTTAGCTAATCATGCACAATCCTAACTGTCATGAGGGGCAATTCTAAGGAGAATACAATAGAATTTCTAATAAAATTGTATCATTTTACAATGTTAATCCCAATGAACAGTTACTTCTTAACAACATTTTTGTGGCTCAGTTCACTGCATAAATATGTAATTATTTTAAAACAAAACCAATGTCAAGAGCCCCTATTTCATTAAACAGATAGGAATGATTTACCTCCTGCATTTTTCACACAATGTATGTAGTTGGTATATAGGGATGACAGTATCATAAATTATACTTTTATAACTCTTACAATCCTTAAAATTGTCTCCCTCCTCAGTAAATTTAACCATTTCAAACCACTTATGAATCTCTAAATTAAAACAGAAACAGTCAAACTTAATTAAAAACCAGCTTAACCAGTATGCATTTGCCCCCTATAAACAATGGTAAGTGTATTTGTAACTAGACACAGATTTTTCAGGTCCCCCATGATTTCATTTTTAGTTTATTTTGACATCATAAATCTGTAACAAATGTATTTTCAGTTTATTTTGACATCATAAATCTGTAGCAAATGTAGGAAAAATTAATGTGCCCTCCATTTATAATCAAATAGTAGAATACTGTCAGAATTTTTAAAACATGCTAATTACTTTTTACTAAACTAGTGTTCTATAAAAGAGAAGAAATATTATCCCTCACCTATGATTCTACGCAGATTGCATTATCTGTCCGCTGTCATTTTATTTATTTAGATTTCTAATAAATGATATATAAAAGTGATGCTTGTCTATATATTACTCTGTTAACCTTCAACATAATTTTAAAAAGCAGTCAAATAAAGCCCACCGGTGCAAGCTGCTCTGCATGGGTATACTCCTATATCTATACATGGCCCCATTGCCAGTGGTTCAGAAAAGATACGTGAGTCCATCCATGTAGAACAGCTTGCAAGGATTGGGACAGTAAAGGCACAAAAACCAGTGCACTGGAAAAATCCAACAAACAAATTCTCTACTCAAGAAAAATCTTTACTCACACTGCAACAGCAAACTCTTCCAATCAAACAAGTTGAAATAAGTGGCCTGCTGCAACAAACTTAGGGTTAAATGTTACAATTAGACCACATTAAAGACTCTTAAACCTGAACATTAAAGTTCATTAACAAGTGTCCTCTAAGTATCTTAAAGTTATGCCACTTTGAGTAAGAATTATCTTTGAACCATGATACCTAGCTTGAGTTACATTAAAGTCTGGCTGCTCCACTGAGATAAAATGAACAATTTGAAGTCCTCCATCATCCCAGATGACACTGCTCCCAGTATGCACTGGCTATCATTCAGGACTCCACAGCCATGAACAGATAGCTGGGAACAGCCAAGCAGCAGGTACATGGGGAAGGAAGAAATGGGAGAGAAGGGATGAAAGAGAGCAAGGGAGACAGAAGGCAAGTGTGGGCCCAGCAACTCCCCCTGCACCCAGATCAGGCTGATGCTGCCCCTGCCAGGCCCTGCAACCCCTCAACCCCCTAACCCTTGCTCCCACTTCTACCATGTGAAACTGTCAATCAGTCACTGAGAGAACATCCAGGCTGGATACAGGTGCACAGGGGCAGTGCAGACTCCAGAGAGACTGGGAGCAGGCAGGGACGGGGAGCTATCAGGCTGATCTGTGTAATAGGGGGAGATCTGGGTGGTGGCAGGGGGAGGTCATCTGTGCAGCATGGGAGGGGGAGGCCTGCTGTCCTTCCCCCCCACCTATACTATGGCTAGAAAACCAGCAAGCGGAACAGGCACAGAGCTGACATGATAGCTCCTGGACACACCCTTGCTTGCCAGCCATTTAGTAACACATCAGAATTATGTATGTTAGAGAGCACATTTTTCCATGACATGTAAAGCACTTTTACACATGTTCCAGCAGTGCAGGGAAGGGGGTGGCACTTTAATTACAGTGGCTCCAAGAGCATCAAGAGCATACACCACTGCATCTTGTGTATCAGCATCCCTGTGAAGAAATCCCCCTCTCTCTCTCGCCTGCTTTCTTTTTAGTTCAGGCTGGTCAATCAGGTGACCTAGCTGGATAAATTCCTGAAGAGAGGGGGGAATTCTCTCTCTTCCTGGTGACAGGCACTTTGAAACCAATAAGCAAAGACCTCAGGCTGCTGCCTGAAGATTTTTTTTTTTCTGTAAGTAAAAACCTGGAAACTAGCCAGGATAGGCTAGCCAGCTAGTTAGGATTTATGTCTAGGCCAGATGCGTTTTAAAAGGATTCATTATGTTTGCTGAAAGTATATTCTGACTTCCTTGTTCTAACCCCCCTCCCCCCGTTAATAAAGGTATCGGGTCACAGTGTGCCTGGCTGTGTGTCTGTGGAGGAGGGAAAGGCAAGCCTTTTAGCTCTCAGCCCAGCCACTGGAGCTTGTCAGTTTATATTCCCTCAGCCTATCTGAGGTTATTGTGGCACCTGGAAATACTATCTGTGGGCAAAGCAACCCCAAGGTTCACAGGGTCTCTGTATCCCAGGTTACACAGAGCCCTAACAGAGACCAGTGCCCGGGTGGTGGCAGAGTTACCCCAGGGTTGCAGGGGTTCTCCAGGAAGCAGGACAGCTGGCTGTAGGCTCCCCAGAGGAGACTTCCAAAGCATGGTTTTGGGCCTAGCACGGGTAGGTGGCTGGCTCTGTGTAGTAAGACCCGCTACTGTGCTGCCATAGTCCCCACGCTTAAAAATGGCAATAGGGACACTTGAACTAAAGTTGATTCAGTGAGCATTAGTTCAACCTCCCCCACCACTATTTTTAAGTGCAGGGATGCTGATACACAAGACACAGGAGGCTGCTGGAGTGCAGTAAATACCACACTTCACTAGACTTGATTAATTGCTGGAATTCCAGCACATCAGAGTAGCCTCCATGTTTGTGTATAGGTGCCTATAGGTGCTAACTTCAACACTGTCTAGCAATCCTCAGAGTTAGGATGAGCTAATTGTAATGTGTAATTATACTATTAGGGTATTGTATGACAAACAAAATTCTAGACTGGAGGTTTGCTCGTCCTGACCTCTACAAACCTTTTACTAAGCACGTGCAGGTACTTAGAACTGTGCTTTGGATAAAAGCCTGTATAATAATTTAGCTTCTTAGACTAATCTTTTCCCTTGATTAAACAATGGCATTTTATGGCCTACTTCTAGAATAATTTATCTGCACTTGTTTTATGTCTACCTGTTCAAATTTGCTGATTCTATAAAACTGAAAGCTGACTGTATTGTCTTATCAAATTTGTGTAGTCTCAAATTTTCTTAATTGGGTTTGTTGATTTATTGCTAACAAAGAAAAAATGTCCTGCTTCAGACAGTCATTGGACACTACAATCACTTCAAATTGGCACATAAGTAACTCTGCATAAGTTTCAAAACCTGGCTTCTTACATGTTAGCCTTTCTACTATTTGGCTATAAAAGTTACTCTCATAGCAATGAAATGAGCAAAGAAAATGACAAAATATTAATTTCTATCAACCAAATCATAATGACTTGTCTCACAAGGCATAAAAAATGGCATGACTTCACTCATACTCAAATGGATTTCAGCAAGCATGGCTACTTAAAAAATTACATCAAATTAATTACCAACTGGAAGACATATTCCTAATGTTTAATTTTCCTAATGGGAAAAACTAAAAGCAAAAATTCTGACTTCATTTAATTAATAATTAAAATATCACAGGAGATACTCAAATATGCTTGAGTTTTATGGTTGTAATAACAAAAGATACTAAAGAATAGAACCATGTAGGCCAAAAAGTGAGGCAGGTTTACAGATTCTGCTCTAAAAAGTTGCAGTTCTCTGACACATTAATAAATTCATAGATTCATTGATTGTAAGGGGCTGGAAAGGATCTTACAAGATCATTGGGTCCAGCCCCCCTGCACTAGGCAGGAAAGACAACTGGGGTCAGGTAACCCCAGCAAGGTGACTGTCCAATTTCCTCTTAAAGATTTCCTGGGTAGATGATTGCACCATCTCTGGAGAGAGTTTATTCCACAGTCTGAACACCCTAACTGTGAAGTTTTTCCTAGTGTTAGGCCTTAAATGGTCTTCCAGGAGTTTGTGGCCATTACTCCTGGTTTTCCCCAAGGGTGCCCTGGTGAACAGTTGTTCACTGAGCTCTTGATGTATTCTCCTGATGCATCTCTAAGCTGCTACCAAGTCCCATCTCAGCCTTCTCTTTTTTAGGCTGAAGAGGCCCAAGTCCCTCAGCCTATTCTCGTATAGCTTGCCTTGCAAGTTTCTGATCATACAGGTGGCTCTATTCTGGACTCTCTCAAGCTTTTCCACATCTTTGTTAAACTGGATGCACGACTCCACCTTTACTCGCCAATGCTGAGTAAAGCAGAAGAGTCACTTCCTTGGTTTTGCTTGAGATGAATTGTGCATGCCAGAGTATTGTTTGCTCTGTTGACTACAGCGTCGCACTGACAGATCACGTTCATACTATGGTCTATTATCACCCCTACGTCCCTTTAATTCATGGTGCTAGTCAGTTTGGTGCCACTGAGCCTGTAAGTAAGTTGGGGATTGTTCATACCCAGATGGAGCACTTTACATTTCTTCTCAATGTTGAACTTCATCTGGTTCCGATCTGCCCAACTTGCCAGCCTGTCTAGGTCTGCCTGTGTCTGCAGGCTATTTTCAAGCATGGCCATGGTCTCCCATAACTTGGTGTCATCCATGAATTTGGCCAGTGAGCTCTTCACTGCCCCCATTCAAATCATTGATAAAGATGTTGAAAAGCACTGGACCAAGAGCGGACCCCTGAGGGACACCTGGCTACTTCTCACCAGGATGACACAGATCTGCTTATTAGAACACTCTGGGTCCTACCATGCAGCCAGCTTCTTACCCACCTAACTATCAAGCAGTTAAGCGCATGATCCTCCAATTTTCCCGTAAGAACATCATGGGATATCAGATCAAAGGCCTTTTGGAAGTCTAGGTACAATGTTGACCTCCTCTTTCGTATCCAGGTGATGAGCTACCTGGCCGTAGAAGCAGATGAGATTGGTAAGACAAGACCTGCCTATGACAAAGCCATGCTGGCTGTCATTCAGAATCCTACCTTCTGCAAGCATATCATACACAGACTCCTTGATTAATTTCTCCAGGATTTTCCCTGGGATAGAAGTTAGACTAATTGGCCTATAGCTGCCCAGGTCCTCTCTCCTGCTCTTCTTGAAGATAGGCACAACATTGGCCCTCTTCCAGTCTTCAAGGACCTCCCCCGAGTGCCACGTGTATTGGAAGAGTTTCACCAGAGGTCCCATGATGATTTTGGCCAGCTCCTTCAATACTATCAGATGAAGTTCATCCAGTTCTGCTGACTTATAAATGTCTAACTTTTCTAACTGATCATGCATCAGCTCAATGTCAACAGTAGGAAGGGGGTCATTCCCACCATGCCTATTCTGAACCTTATCTAGCATGAGTTTCCCCTTAGTCTGGTGGAATATCAGCAAAGTAGTCACTCAGGAGTTCAGTTTTCTCCTGAGTGTCAGTAACCAGCTGTCCTGAGTTGTTAAGCAATGACCCCATGCTTCCATTTATTTTCCTCCTGTTCTCTACATACCTAAAGAACGACTTCTTATTGTTCTTGATTTCTGTTGCTAGTTATAATTCAGTCGCCGCCTTAGCCTTTCTAATCTGCTCCCCATAAGTGTGGACCATTGTTGTATAGCCCTCCTTGGGGACTGTCCCAAGCTTCCGTTGTTTGTATGCCTCTTTCGTCTTTTTCAAGAGGACCATGATATCCCTATTAAGCCAAGAGGGCTTACCAGCCCTTCTGCTATCTTTCCTCTGCATAGGAATGGACTTCATTTGTGCTTCAAGGATCGTGTCCTTGAGGAACGACCACTTTTCATGCACTCCTGCCACCTTCAGTCCCTGGTCCCACAGTACTCCCTCTACTCTTGTCCTGAGATTGTTGAAATTAGGTTTTTTTAAGTCAAAAACTTCAACTCTGCTAACTGATTTTCCTGCCTTGCGACAGCAGCAAACATGATGGTTTCATGGTTGCTGTCACCAAAGCTACCCTCTATATTCAAGTCACTCACCAAATCATCCCCTTTGGCCAAGACCAAGTCTAGGAGAGCATTACCTCTGGTTGGCCCGTGCACTTCCTGAGTCAGGTAGAGCTCTTTGATACAGATCAGAAAGCAATGCAACCAATCTGACTTAGCCGAGTGTTCTTCCCAAGAGAAGTCTGGGTAATTGAAGTCACCCATGATGACCATGTCCTGTACACATGTGGCCTCTGCCAGTTCTTGAGAGAACTCCAGATCCAGCTCCTCACCCCGGTTTGGTGGTCTGTAGTATACACCAACAGTTAGGTCTCCCTCACCACGCCCCTGCCCTCCCACCGAATAGTTTGACCCAGAGAGTTTTGAGCCACTCTTCTTTGGAGCCGATGTTGGCCTCCAAGGAGGTGTACTGCTCTCTCACATACACAGCTACACCTCCACCTTTCTTCTCTACTCAGTCCCTTCTGTGCAGGGTGTAGCCCTCTATGGCTATATTCCAATCATGTGAGGAGTCCCACCAGGTCTCCGTAATCCCTACTAGATCATAATGCCTACTGGAAAGTAGGAAGGCTAGCTCCTCCTGCTTGTTCCCCATGCTCCTGGCATTAGCGTACAAGCACCTGAGGCCTCCAATTGAGACCCTCAATTTCTGTTACACTGAGGGAGAACCATTCTCTCATTTCTTGCAAGAGTGGCTCTCCTAGTGTCTCCAACTTTGGAGCTAACTTGAGTGCCGGTCCCTGGGCATGCTCTAGTCAGTGTTTCCCCATCCCTCAGTGATCTGATTTAAAGCCCTATCTAGAAGATCGGCCATCCTTGCTGAGAACAGGGACTTACCCCTTTGCATGAGACGGATGCTGTCTCTTTCCAGGAGTCCCCTCTCTAGGTCTGTGGCCTGCAATTGGAAACACAGAGAAAAAGACTACCTGTGCCCCTGACTCCTTGAGCCCAGCCCCCAGAGCCCTGTACTCACTCATGACCTAGCCCAGATTACTCCTGGCTGTGTCATGTGTTCCCACATGAATGAGGAGCATGTGGTAGAGGTCAGAGGGCCTGAAGAGCCTAGGGATCCTCTCTGCAACATCCCAGATGTGGGCCTCAGGGAGGCTAGGGGGTCCAGACAGCAGATGGGTAAATTACAGGAGTCTAGTTCTTCTCTTCTGTATTTCATATACAGGTCTTTTAAGAAGTCACCATGATACACTCTGTGCATCTGCCATGACTGTCAATAGTCAGACACAGTTAGCTAAAAGACTTGCTCAAATAAGATTCACTGAATAATTCATTGAACAAACTTTGTGATCTTCTCTGAATAAACTACGCAATAAATATTTCTTCACTAATTGCCCACATCTCACTTAACAATGAGGGCCCTTAGCCAACTTCAATATGTAATTATCATTTTGTTTTACTTGCACTTAATTAAGAGAAAAATATCAGTTGGAGAATGCAATGCCTAAAAGAGAGGACCATGGCTGCACACTCATGCAGGTCTGACAGGTTGTCTTTTACATTGTGCTTGTTCAGCTGGTAGTACTGTCCACCAGAAGAGGCTGAAAAGCTAGAAATATCTGAAAGTATAAAGGCAAAACTTGACAAGTAGAAGACATGCTTGGAAGCTATTAGTAACATCCACATGAATCATATTCCCTTGCCTCAAAATCAGGCTAGCAAAACCTTGTCCTTTCAACCTAGAGTCTCCTTATTATTGCATCTACAAGCAAGGAATGGGCAGTGAACAAGCAAATGATAATGGCTTTAAGATAAAATGGGAAACAAGGGGACAGTAAGAAGTGGTAATAAACAGGCCCTAAGCAAAGAACTCCACACAGATCCAACCTTGCACCCCTGAAAAGGTCACTGAGGAATCGGCTGCCTATAATAGTCTTCATTACCTCACTTACTGGTATCATTACAAATAATTGATATTACTACAGAATTAGCAGCAGACTACAGTAAGAAAAAATGGTAATGTTATCTACTTAAAGAGGCAATAATGTAAGAAATGTTACGGTATACACTAGTGATGCAGCTTTCTATGTTGAAACTCAAGTTACAACACGTGGAAAAAGTTTTAGATCAGATCAGCTGCTACATCCATAGCAAATTCCTCATTGGTATAACTACACTGAGTTTGTTGCATACGTAGATCCAGATGCTGATCTATAACACCAATGTAAATCCAAATCAAGTTCACAGAAATCAACCAAATCTGTTGTTTTCTTTGTTTCACTTATTTACAAATTACACTGACATCTCTGACTTTCACACTACATTGAGCAGCACAATAAAAAAGTAGATGGAAGAAGATAAGGTAAACAGATACATGAATATATGGATCATTGTCCACTGGTACTAATTGTGGTTAGTGAGTTGCATTTTTTTAATAACACATCATCTTGTTTTTGTTGTGTGCTGCATTTCTGAGCTACTTAAGAAGCATTCCAGAGACTCAGATATTTGAAGAAACTTTTGAAAATGTTTCAACTTCTAAAAAGAATCTTACGTCTTTTAATATTATAGATTTTCTTCTGTGATCTAATGGCCCATACATTCAGCTTAAGAAAATTTGAAAAAATCGTTGTAACATCACTAACCGTTGACCTCCAATGATATTACCTAACTTACCAACATAATCCTCATTACAGAATATTTGTCTTTGTGCCCTCAGTCACTCTGAGAGAGATCCTATTCCTAATGTCCTGTGAAACTCATAGAAAGCCACTTCACAACAAATCTTATTGGTTTTTAAGGAAACTAACAGCTGCTGAGACTCTGCAAGTGTCTCAGAGTATTTCAAGGTCAGATGCATGTTTCATGAATACTTTATTGAAATAAAGATTTTCATACTGATGATTAATGTAACATCATAGTACTATGACCAAAGGGGAATATATAGTCATTTCTCTTTTCTGAGATGATAGGTAATGAATAACAATACTTGAGATGTCAATTTTTAAATCAAATTGTTTATGTTTTAAGTTAGTAACATAATTCCAGCTTTCACAGTTTCTTTTGGGAATTATGCAGTAGTAAGTTAAAGGAAATGTTCTGTGTTATCTGACAAAGTGGCAGCTCTTCTGTTTGGGAATAGGCAAACTGGGAATGTCATGTACAGATCCTATTCCACCTATTAGTACCTAAGTAGACAAAGACATTTAAGTCTCTTAGGTGTATTTAGACACCTGTTCCACTCTGCTCAAGTCCCTGAAAAGCCTACTGCATTTTTTCACATATAGCACACCCCCAGATATAACACAGGCCCTACTTCTAGAAGGCCCCAATAAGGAAAAGAACTTACAATGGAATATAGGTAAATACCAAAAGTCTAGGGTCTTTGGAGCTCTGGGCCTTGGTACCACATGCCAATGCCCAATCTAGCACATTGACTCTGGAGTGTGCACTGGGGCCAAGCAGTGGGGCCCAGTCTGCCATGCTGGTGCTGGGAATGAGCGATAGAGCATGTTGGCACAGGGAGGCCTGACCCAGGATATTGGCACTGGAACCCTGCAGTGTGGCCTGATTTGTCATGCTGGTGTTATGGCTAGATCAGCTTCCAGGGCTTCCAGCTGCAGGAGCTTGCTACTAGACAATGCAGGGCAAGCCCAGGATCATGATCCCATGGTCCCCCTACCACAGCGATAAGGTGTGATGGGATCTGGTGCTCAATCCCACAAACACACCTCTCACCAGCATGGCAGGAAGCATGATTGTAAGGATCCTGCATCAGATCCCTTGCACCTTTACTTGTACATCTGCCAGGGGCCTAAGTCTACTTAGTTTCCTAAGAGGACTAGAATCTAGTTAAAATAAAATAAAATGTTCAGTTACAGATATAGCAGACATGGAAAGGAAATTTATCTCTTCGTTGGTACTAATAGAAAGTGTTTCAAACCCTAGAGAGATTGCCAAGCAGTATCTCAGGGAAAAGAAACAAAGTCCAAAGCCCATTATCTAGTAGAATTAAATTAAAAGATAAAAAAAAATCTCATCAATTTAAATAGCTTAAGTGGATGAGTCAATTATTATCCCAGTGAAGACGTTTCTTTATGTGCTACATCTCACCACTGATTGTACTCAGCCATTTTGTTAATAATATATATTTTAATATTGCTGTGGAATGTGTCAAACCTCATTGAAACCAGGGCCATAAAAGCCACTCTACCTTCATTCAGTATAAATAAAAGAAATTAAGCTCCTTTTTGGAACCTGATAACTGACACAAGAATAGCCTCTATCCAAAATACAAACATATTTCATCCCCCAAGCACCAATGCAAGATATTTAGGTAAAAGGGTTATATTGTGCCTATGTGCCAGTGACAAAGGCACAGACACAAAAGCACTAGTTGTAGAGCCCTGAAAAATAACTAAGACACCGGAGTGGGTGGGGGAGAGGTTCATCAGCTTCTGGCTGTAAACGACATTGTGGTATGTATTAAGAAACAGCCTTCTGCTGTTTGGTTCCTGCAGTGTTCAAGGAAACAAGACTTTGGACATTCTTTACCAGCAAACTGAGTACAGCAAAGAATCAATTTCTCCAAAACATCAGTTTCTCCACAATAACCTGCTAGATCCCAAATTTTGGCTAACATCATCAAAACAGGTTAAAAAATAGGTAATCACAGTATATTGTTCCTGAAGGAAGTATTGAAATCTGATACAAGCAATGTATATTTTATTTTCCAAGATGGATATTTAGTGATGGAATATATGTACTAGTTAAAAGATTATATACCTGATTATACCTAGGGAATACAAAAAAAATTTTGTTAATGTTATGAAGATGCCATAGTGAAAAAAAAAATGGAAGAGCTATCACAGGGTATCTGGAAAGTCTGTATATGCAGGTTCAGTTAATTTTTGTTTGTAAAATGAATGCTTCTTTATTTCTCTTGCCATGCTATGCATACTGAACTCCTACATTAGCTATATTTTTAAACCAGAGAGCACTGAATTTAACTCAGTCAGAAGGCACTTTATGTTAGAACATGAAAACGTGGTGTATATAAGCAGCATGACTAAACTCTCAGAGAAATAAGATAAAGGGCAGTACTTACTGAGAAAGCTGTACAAAAAGTTTTGCAAATTAGGCAAAAATGTGAAAAACTTGGTGTAAGCACTTGTAGTTCCCACCTTTCCCCTAAGCAGCACAGATTCTGGAAGTGGTTCAAATCTGTTTCTGGGTCTTGCTTGTAATAGCAATCCGAAATATAGATGATTTATTTTTTCATCATCTGGACTGAATACCTGAACTAACATATTCACTTCCACTACATGTTTAACAACTGTCATCCTTCAATCAATTTCTCCCTGAAATATTCCTATACTAACATCAACTTTCTAAATACCATGATCCATATCCAGGATAGCACCCTACAAACAACTATATACCAAACACTCACAGACCACCATACCAGCAATCATCCCAAACACACCAAAAAAGTTGTAATCTTGTCAGGCCTTCAGGTAGCACCACATCTGCTCTGAGAAGAATAGTCTCAATACCCACCTTGCCAGACTAAAATCTGCCTTTAAACAACAAAGATATTCCAACAGAGAAATAGGCTGTATCTTTGAAAGAGCTACCCAAATACCCTGTAGTAATTTGCTACAATACAAAAAGAAGCACCTGTCACCACACACCCCTTGTGGCCACCTACCATTGAGTTGATAACAAATAATTAAAGCTTATACTTAATAAAGATCAAATCTTGAGAGAAATACCACCATCCAAATCCTGCTTTTTAAATAACCCCCTAACGTTACTCAACTTCTCATCAGAAGCAAACTCCCCGCTGGTCAGCAGACATCACATGAGACACAGCAGGCGGGTCTACATGAGATGCTTAACTTTGCATTAGAATAATTTACTGTGAAGTAAGCATGTGTGTCTACACATCCATATGCTTACTTGCAGTAAACTTCCCTAATACTGAGAAAATTTGCTAACTGCAAAATGCAAGTAGCAAATTTACTTGGCATTAGTAATAGCACTTGTGTAGACACCAGACCAGGAGGAAAATCTGCTCCCAATCAGCCATCCACCAGGGGATGGGAGATAGCTCTCTGCCCCTGGGAGCTGCCTGCTACCAGCGGGGGCTCTGACACAGAAGCCCAGGCAGGGACTATGTCTCTCTCCTCCAGCAGCAGGGAGCTCCAAGGCCCCTGCTCTCAGATCATGACTGGGGAGTGGGGCCTGGGAGTTCCTTATCTCCCAGCCCCTGCTCTGCCATCACAATTGGGTAGTCGGGGGGTGGTAGACCCTCATCTCCCAGTGCCAGTTCTGCAACTGCAGGGCCAGTGCCGAGAGACCTTTATCTCCCAGCACTAGCTCTGTGACTGTGGGGTCAGTGCTGGAAGACCCTTATATTCCTTATCTGGGAGACCCAGTAGCAGCCCTGAGACCACAGAGCTTAGGTGGGGAAAAAAGCATCTCCCAGTAGTGGCCCCGCAGTTGCGGAGCTAGTGCTGGGAGCTCCCTGCTGGTAGGAACTGGGGAGCTTGTTCCCTGCCCAGTTCTATTAGTATGGAACTGGGCAGGAAACAAGCTCCCCAGCCCTGGCCCTGCATGCCTGAGTGGGGACAATGTCCCTCTGCCCCAGCAGCAGGGAGCTTCCAGCCTCCACTCCATGATCGTGATCATGGTACAGGGGCTGAGAGCTTGTTCCCAGACCCTGCTCTGCAATTGTTGAGCCAGGGCTGGGAAGAGACTCCCCAACTCCCACTCCATGATCACAGTTGCAATTGTGCAACAGGAGCTGGGAGCTCCTTGCACAGGGACAGTTCCCCACCCATCCTGGAGCTGGCTGAGACCTGCCCCTGACCAGGACAGTTCCAAGCCAGCCCCAGACTGTGCAGGGAAGCACCTGCAGCCTGGAGGTGACCGGGGACTGTCCTGTTTCAGGCAGTCCCCAACCAGGTCCAGGCTGCACCTGCAGCCTTCCCCATGCATCCCTGGGCTGGCCACAAACTGCCTTGGTTGAGGTAAGTCCCAGCCTCATTTCCCCATTGGCTGATCAAAGCATGGGGCTTGGAAACAGCTGCAGGGGTGGGGTACATCCTAGCCCTCTGCCCCAATCCACCAGTGGGGAAGCTAACATTGAGCTAGCTGCTAGTTGCCCCACTGGCAGATCGGGGCAGGGGACTGGGACCTGCCCCTCCCCTGAAGCCAACCCCCATACCTCTGAAGAGGGAGACAGGGCCAGGAGCTCCCTGCTGCCAGGGCAGGGGGACATTGTCCCCACCCCAGCAGCAGGCAGCCCACCAAGGCCATGAGACAGCTGTCTCCTGGCCCAGTGCTCCATGCCAACCCCTGGGATAGCACCCAGAAGGAGCGTGGAGCTCCCCCCAGTGGCGGCAGCGGGCCATTCCAGTGCTGCAGGACACTGAGAGCAAATCTTCTCCCTAATCTTCGTATTTGTAGACACCTACCCAAAAACCCTTACTCTTCAGTAGTTTACTGGACAGTAAATCTGGCCTAGAATAAATGCATGTGTAGACATGTCCAGCCTTGCCTTTACAATAGAAGCCAAACTGTCAGCACACCTCCATTACTCCAAGGATCAATGTGCCGTCCCCTCCTCCACCCCGCCCTGACACAAGAAATCCATCAGAATCCATGGATTCTACATAAACCTACCCCAAAACGTGATGTCTCATTCAGCGCACAAAATATTCTCATGGTAACTATGTGGGTGAAAATAAACTAAAACTTTGCACCAGAATGAACACAGGAAGAAGATTAAAGACAGTGACACAAACACAGGTAGGGCACTTTTCACAGAAACCACTCACTTTCTGACCTCACTATACTCATGGATATTTACAAACTACCTTGAAAAGATGAGCCTGGAAACAAAAATTCATAAGTTGGATGGACACTAAGAACCGAGGACTGAACACTGATATTAAATTCATGATGTATTATGGTATACTTGACTACAGATAATCTTTCTTCACACTACATATGATAATGACCTTCTTCCTTTTTTTAGGCCTTGGTCTTCAACTAATCAAACTGTCCTTTCTTTTGTGACTTGCTTGTCTGCTGCCCTTACAAATTTCTCTCTTCTCCAAGTTCACAGGCCTGCAAACTGTTTTTAATCCCTGTTGTGCCTGCTTTTCCATCAGACCTGAAGAAAAATGTGTTTCATTCAAAAGCTTCTATAGGTCTAGACTGCCTATGCAGTTGGTCCAATGAAAAATATCACCCTCAAAAATCATTTCCTCTCAACAAAACATATAGCATTCTTTCTGAGCATGACAGTTTCTAGATGATTGTTTGGAGAGTTTTTCTCTTTTTTTGCGGGGGAGGGGGGGTATTTTCTTTGTAGGACCTCTGTCTTTCCAGCAGTTCTGCCTAGGAGAAACATTATAATAGGAAGAATGAATAAAACATATCTATGTCTAGACTGGAGCTACTGCCACCTATTTTTTCAGATGTCCAGAATAACCATTCAAGGTTGCATATTATAAACCTTGAAGCCAGCTGAACTAATGAGAGAGGCTGTTTCTCAAATAAAAGAAAAATGAGGTAAATGTGCACTAAATTTGTCTTTGACTGCAATAGATTCCTGTCTGAATCTGAGGAAATGTCACCCATTGTGCTACTTCTTACTGGCAAGTCCAAAACAAGTGAAGAATTGGTGGAGCTGAACTTTGTGGATCTACACCAGATATCACAGATGGCCAGAAGGAGGACAGCTTCAGCAGTAATGGACAACTAGTAATAAAATATTAACTATTCCACAACCATTCTAAGTCAGCATTGACTTGCTGATAGTCATTATGCTCCAATATTTGCTTATATTTAAGATTAGAATGAACTAGTCAATACTTAGACTAATATAGGACATTACCCAGTTTTATGTTAGGATAAAGGAGTTGTGCATTGATTCAGCTAGTGTCATCAAGATATACAATATTTCCACTGCTTTTATTCCAATGTAACACAGCTAGTGCATCCTAGATTTGTCTTTTGGTAAAAATGGTAATGTTTTTAGCAAGCCATCTTCTCGACAGGGATCTTTTCCTATAAAAATTATGTAAAGTACATGACACACAGATCACACTATATAAACAGTGTTAACCATCCCTTAGTTAAATAGTTATTTTTTTAATATTACCATGTTTTGAAATTCCCATTAACATCATTTACTAATTTTACAACCTATAAGCAAAATATATTCTTCAATTTTACAACCCTTGAGCAAAATATATCCCTCGCCTCCTTTGAGTGTTGTCAATATTAATATTTTTCTAGGACTTTTACTGAAGACAGTTTCTCAATAATAATAGAAATCTGACAGAATTTCAGTATGTGAATATGTAGAGTTACAACACGGATTGTGTTCCTGGATACTGATCCAACCTGGATCAATTTCTATTATTGTTTTGTACATGCATGTAACCAGCTGTTCAATGTATGTAGTTTTTTCCTCCTTGTGACAGATCCAAAGAGAAGGTCCCCCTGCTTGCCCAGCCTGGGTATGTTGTTCAAGATATAGGGGATTCCTAGGAAGTCTTGACCCCATTAAAGCCAGTGGAAGTTTTGTCATTGATAGCTAACATTAAACACTTAAATGTTTAATTGCACAAGTCCCCAGTCAAATACCAGATAGGTATATTTTTTATAATTTTATATCAAATGGTAATATTCCAAAAATATATTCAGTTTGTTTCTTTCTATCAAAAATGTAATAC
The DNA here is from genome assembly GCF_030867095.1 of Alligator mississippiensis. Taxonomy (NCBI): domain Eukaryota; kingdom Metazoa; phylum Chordata; order Crocodylia; family Alligatoridae; genus Alligator; species Alligator mississippiensis. The sequence goes on from NC_081825.1 coordinate 64,789,745, forward strand.
AGAGCAACAGAAAAACAGGCTGACATATTTCAAAACAGTTCAGTCTCTTAACTGAGACAAATTTTTGTTCCTGTTCATTAAACCAGGTTTTTAATGTAAATGTGCATTATATTTTATTTAAACAGTCACCTCTGAGTATTGGGTTTTTTTATTACTGTTTGGATGTAAGATTGCTAAGGGTTTTTAATGCTTAGAATATATTTTTAAATCTGCCATGTTAAGCAAACTGAAATTCTCCCCTGTTGTTCCTCAGCCATTCTTTTATTTTATCCCAGTACTTTCCGTGCATCATAAAATGCATGATTGTTTTAATCGGTTATCAATGCTAAGTAATTTTTAATTAGTAGAAGATGCTTCATACCAAAGTAAATATATGTCAGCCTTTAACAAAAAGATTCAATAAAATGCTGAACAAGGGGCATTCAAAGATTTTACTTACTGTAAATGTATTGTCATAATTATAATTTGTAAGAAATGTCTCTAGAAAAGAAATGCAAGGGACTGTTTGCTATGATGTATACTGAAAAAATAAAAAAGATTAGTTGAAGAAGACAGACTTTCTCATCATGACATTTAGTAAAGCTTGCTCACCCTTAAATGCATACTACAGGGTTTTTACTTTTAATTAAGTTTTAACTGCTGTTTATGGAAATTCTCCTCTAAATCAGTATCAAACATGTCCTAAAGCCATTCATACATACAGCTAATTCATTCTGTGCTTGACAATCCTGCTGTTAAAGCAATGTCAGCAAAATAGCTGATTATAGTAGATTTGGTTGAGGTTCATTTGCAATTTCTGATTAAACTGCTTTTATTGTATTGGATTGTAATGCCATTCAGAATTTGCTAGGTGCTGAAACATGACCAAAACTGATCATAGAATACTTTTTAAGAAGATCAGACCACAACTGTAAATGGGACTAACCTGCAGTGTGTTTATTGAGATTAGCAGCAGAGCAAAACAAACTACTATGCAAATAATTTCTATTTTTGAGATTTCATTTTATGTGACTCTGAGGTAGAACTCAATAGAGGTTCAAAGGCACAACTCTGTGTCTTCATTAAAAATATACAAGACTCCAAGGTAAACATTTGTACATCCTGTACTCTTTATGCTTAAATAGTAGAATTTTATTCTGTGTTCAAAAATAAATCAGGATTAGGATCCTCCATAGCATCCTTTTTTTTCTTATCCCAGTACCCAAACAACTGCAGGCATGATTCTCAATCTTACTAACTCATTCAGTTAAGACTCCAAACTTAATAGTGTCCGACAAATTAGATTGCTGTATTTTAGGTAACTTTCTGTTAAGAAAAGGAAAATATAGCTTTAAGATTTTTGACAGATCAATAGATAAAATAGCCAGGTTTCTGTCAAAACTAGTGTGGTTTAACCAGTTATTTACCCTATTGCCATTTCAGTATAGACAAGAGAGATGACCATGCTGTTTTAAAAACACTTCAAGAATAGTAATATCAGAGTTTGGAGATATTCAGACACTCACAAGTCGAGGAATAATAATAGTTTTTAAAAAAATCATTCTTTTACATAGTAGCTCTTCTGCCAACAGTATCTCCATGTGCTTCAATGCATTAGACACAGAATGAAACTGTAGCCTTGTTGTCAATAGAAAAATTGACAAACATAGGGTCAGGCATTAACATGAATTTCTAAACTACACTGGAAAATAGCAGTGATGAGAGAGAATCTGAGAAGCAGCACAGAGCCTAGGAGAAGAGCTGTGTATGAAATAGTTATCTGTGCTTGCCTTATCATAGAGTGTTATAAATCTGGTGAGCCCAGAATGGTAGCTCAGAAGCCTAGAGAAGGGACACGCTGAGTTAGATACAACCGAAGTGTTGAAGAAGTGAAGAGAAGCTGTGGGAAGGTGAGAGAAGTGAAGAATGAGAGAAAAACAGGCTTTCCTCTACACTGGCTCCAGGCTTGCTCCTTTCTTTCTTGCCTTTTCAGGGTTGTCATTCTGTCTCCCATTCTTGACACTCCCCACCATCACACAGAGAAAGGATTTTTACCCATTGCAATGCACTCCCTCATCCTTGTCATTAGCTGCCCAGCTCATGAGTATCTAGGCCCCTGCCTACTGCTTGTAATTGGCTTCATGCATATCTTAGTTTCCAAAAAAGGGGGAAAAAAGAAAAAGAAAAAGGATCCAGCTTCTCTGAAGCAGGGGTCAACAACATATGGCTCAAGGGCCAGATCCACAGAGCCACTGGTTCTTGTCCGGGGAGCTGGAGAGCTTTGGTTGTGCTTGCACCTCTGATTCTGCCCATGTCAGAGCCAAAGTAGAAAGGATCTGTGCTAAGGCCAAGCAACTGGAAGCTGCATCCTCATCACTGCTGCTTCCCCCGGTCCCCTGCTCCTGGGCTGCCATTTTACACAACTTCTAGGCAGTGGGGATCTGTGCTGCAGCTGGGAGGTGGAGGGGCAGGACCAGAAGAGAAGCAGTGGCAGTGGCAGCAAGGATATTATTTCCAGCTCCCCAGCCCCACCACAGCTCCCTACCCACTAGGAGCTCTGTCTGCAATGCAGCCAGGAAGCATGGGTCTGAGTGAGGTGGTAACGACACAGGCACAGGTCCCAGCTGCCTGGCTGTGATGCAGGTATAGCCAAAGTCCCCAAATACTGACATGCTCCTGAAGCCACCCAACCTGCACCAAACCAGAACTGGGTTGTTTCATAGTTTCATAGTAGGTAGTGTCGGAAGGGACCTGAGCAGATCATCAAGTCTGACTCCCTGCCACGGGCAGGAAAGAATACTGAGGTCAAACGACCCTGGCTAGGTGATTGTCTAGCCTTTTTTTGAAGACCCTCAAGGTAGGAGTGAGCACTACTTCCCTTGGAAGTTGGTTCCAGATCCTAGCCGCCCTGACTGTGAAGTAGTGCTTCTTGATATCTAGCCTGAATCTACTCTCAGTCAACTTATGGCCATTGTTCCTCGTTACTCCCGGTACTGCTGGGGGGAACAGGGACTCCCCCGTAGCCTGCTGGTCCCCCTTGGCCAGTTTGCAGATGGCCAGCAGATCCCCTCTCAGCCTTCTCTTGTGAAGGCTGAACAGGTTCAGGTCCCATAGCCTCTGCTCATAGGGCCTTCCTCGCTGCCCCCTGATCATGTGAGTGGCCCTTCTTTGGACCCTCTGCATGTTGTCCACATCCCTCCTGAAGTGCGGCACTCAGAACTGGACACAGTACTCTAACTGCAGCCTGACCAGTGTTGCTTAGAGGGGGAGGATTATCTCCTTGGACCTGCTCATGATGCATCTGTGGATGCATGACAAGGTGCGGTTAGCCTTCCTGACCATGTCCCCACATTGGCGGCCCATGTTCATTTTGGAATCAATAATGACACCAAGATCCTATTCTGCCTCTGTGCTGACTAGAAGGGAGTTCCCCAGCCTGTAGGTATGCTGCTGGTTCTTCCTCCCTAGGTGCAGTACCTTGCACTTGTCAGTATTGAATCCCATCCTGTTCTCACCTGCCTACCACTGTAACCTGTCTAGATATAGTTGCAGTCTGTCCCTTTCCTCCAGCGTGCCCACTTCTCACCACATCTTACTGTCATCCACAAATTTGAACAAGGTGCTTTTCACCCCCTCGTCCAAGTTGCTGATGAAGATGTTGAACAGTGTGGGCCCGAGGATTGAGCCCTGGGGGACCCCACTGCCCACATCCCTCCAGGTCGAAAAAGACCAATCCACCACCACACTCTGGGTGTGGCCCTCCAGCCAAATTGTGACCCAATTTGTTCTGGCCTACAGATTGTTAAAGGTTGTTTCCCACTGTTCTTAAGCACAGATCTGGTGTGAAGAAGTATAAGTAATGGGTTATGACTGAAGGGGAGAGAGAAAGATGGGTGGTGCAGAATATTAGGGCTCCTATACACATGAAGGGAGTCTGGTCTGATGTGCTGTAATTAGTTGAGTCTGATGAAGTGTGGCAATTACCACGTTCCAGCAGACTCCAGCATTAGACGAGCTTTAGTTCAAAGTTCCCCACCACCATTTTTTAGTGTGGGGACACTAATACACATGATGCTCTGGGTGCTTTAATTAGTATGGCTCTGGGAGCTGAGCTAATTAGAACACCTTCCCCTGCCCCCACCCCCCAGAGCATATCTATAAACACCCTTAATGTCTACCCTAAGGTGGAATGAGAGATCACCTTAGGACTCAGGAACATTTCAAGGAGGACTTTGTGGGAGAGGCGATATGATGACCTGAGCAAAGCAGCAGAAAGGACAGTGCATTGAAATACAGTTAAAGACAACATAGAAAGACAGACATAAGGAAGAAGGGAACAGAGGACATTAATATAGTGGCAGGGGTCACCGACTGGTGAAATACTGAATCAAATACTTGAAGTAGGAAGAGACAGCCAAAGGTTCCCCAGACGGGTGATAGGGCAGTGAAATGCATCCTGTAGAAGCAGCATCTACCAGAATGGCTGTAAAGGGAGAATGGTCCAGATATTGGGTTTCCTCCAAGACAACTGCAAGAATGAACTACGTTAAAACCAGGAGAAGTTTAGAGACAGGCATGTGAAGAATGCTGAAAAATCATTATTTTGTGGAAACAGTTATAAAGGGGCTTTTAAAAGTCATGCAACAGGACTTACATTTTTGTGCACCCACCATTCTTTCCATCCATCCATCCATCCATCCACCCACCTCCTTGCAACCAGATGTTCACCCACCCATGGACACCAAGACCCCCCAGGCACCATCACAGAACATGGAAGACTCTGCCCTGTCCTCCTCTGGTACCCAATCCCAGTCACACAACTGGGGCCACAGGGAGATGAGGAATCTTGTTGCCATCTGGGGCAAGCAGGAGATCCAAGACCAGGTCCACAAAGGGCACTGCAACAAGGATGTGTTCAGGTGCATTGCCCAATAGATGCAAGAGCTGGGCCACAACAGGGTCTGGGTGCATTGCTGATCTAGTCCCACTGCCAGGGTGACTCCTGGGTCATGCATCTGGAGAGGCTTGTAAGTGGCACCCCAACACCTCATCCCCCAATCTCATTTGATCCCTACAGAAAGTCTGTGGGAGCCAGGTGACTCCAAGTCTCACAGTGCAGGCAGCTACTGTACCAACCCCTCAAGCAACAAGAAAAGCCCCCAGGCAGGAGATCAATTGCCCGCTACCAGGTCATAGGCATTGAGGGATGCAAAGCCTGTAAACCCTACTCATCTGGGTAACACTTCCGGTTCCCATGGGTGAGGAGATAATAGGCCTGGGCTTTGTGGACCTGAACTCCCTGATGGTATGTGTGGCTGGTTCCTCAAACATTAGTGATGGTTCTCTCTCCCTAGCTTCTCTGTTCTGTGCAGGCTCAGAACACCATGTCTGGTCTGCATGCTATGCCTCCTCTGCTCAGGCTTCATGGAAGACCTCCCTCCTGGTCTTTCAGGTGTTGTGAAGGATAGACACAATGACAAAGAAGCATAGCAGGTTCTCTTCCTCCACCTCAAAGTGTGTGCTGAGAGCCCACCAGCAAGCCTTGAGGCAATCAAAGGTGTTCTCCACCATCATGTGGTGCCTGGTCAGATACTAGTTGAAGTACTCCTTTCAGTGGTCCAGCTTCTTTGTACAGGTCTTCATGAGCCAGGCCAGGAGATGGGTAAGCCAAGTCCCCAATGATGAGGGAAAGGACGAGGATGGTGCCAATGATAAAACTGGGGACCCCGGGAGCATAGCGTCCATTCTCCATCATCTGGGGGAGGGGGGAGTTGTGGAAGAGACAGGCATCCCAGAGAAGATGTGGGTGAAGCAGCCCTGGTGGTTGGCAATGCCTTGCAAGGTGATGGGGAAGTAGTCCTTGTGGTTGATAAATGCCTGGGCACCATGAGGTGGGAAGAAAATGGGGATATGGGTGATGTCCATGTAGTTGGGAAAGCCCATGCAGCAGAAGCTGGAAACCATCACCTGCAGGTTGACAAGACAGGTCTATGCAACACTGGTCAGGCCGCAGTTGGAGTATTGCATCCAGTTCTGGGTGCCGCACTTCAGGAGGGATGTGAACAGCACTGAGAGGGTCCAAAGGAGGGCCACTCACATGATCTGGGGACAGCAGGGCAGACTGTATGAGGAGTGGCTATGGGACCTTAACCTGTTCAGCCTTCACAAGAGAAGGCTAAGAGGGGACCTGGTGGCCATCTATAACCTTACTAGGGGGGAACAGCAGGGAATGGGAGAGACCTTGTTCCCCCGAGTGCCTCCCAGAGTAACAAGGAATAATGGCCATACGTTGTTAGAGAGTAGGTTCAGACTAGACATTAGAAGGCACTACTTCACAGTCAGGGAGCCTAGGATCTGGAACCAACTTACAAGGAAAGTAGTGCTGGCTCCTACCTTGGGTGTCTTTAAGAGGAGGCTTGACGATTACCTAGATGGGGTCATTTGAGCCCAGTTTTCTCTCCTGCCCAGGACAGGGGGTCATACTAGAAGATCTGCAAGGTCCCTTCTGACCCTATATCTATGCAAATGATTGGCCAGGACATTCTGGATGATAAGGCACACCTCAGGGATGGGCTGTCTGGTGTAGATTGAGGGGTAGCTGCATGCTGCTGTCCATGAAGGTGGCCTGGCACATGTGGAAGGCCTGAACCCCATGTTTGTCATCCCGGGTGTATGGGATAATCTGCTCCCACCAGTCACTGCTGGTGGTATAGGTCCAGAAGTGGCTCCTGACAGTCTGGAGGTCATGCCAGAGCACCCCAACATCCATGACATCTTGGGTGGCCATATCCTTGTCAACCATTTGGAAGTTGGTGACCCAGTGCAGGATGCTTGGCAGGTGCACAGTATGGTACCTAGCCCCATGTTGGATACCTGACTGGTGGCTCAGGGACAGAAAGCCATATCCCATGGTGACCAGCTACCAAATCATGTCCAAATTCTCACAGCCTCTGACAAGAGTTGCATAGGGTCACAAGCAGGACATGCTGTAGCTCCTGGGTCTGTGTGCTGGGGTGGACCACCACGGGGCGGGGGGGGGGGGGGCAGGGGGGGACATGGAGGCACATGCAATTAATAAGAAAGAGCACTCATTCTGAGGCTGTTCTGGAAGCCTCTTGGTGGACCACAGGGTAGGGTCTGCAGTGAGATGATTAAGGGTTGGAAGCATGGTTGCCCATGCCTGGCAGTCAATCAAGAGGTGGCTTGGGCACTTGGTTGCTCTTGGCAATCTCCAGCAGCCTGGAGAGGCCACAGGGCATGCTGGGAGGCATGTAGGAGCGCTCCCTGCCTGTAGGCTTTGGCCAGTGCAGGGTGCCTGTATGCAATCCCCCTCCCCCACGCCTCCCTCCTGCATCCTCACCCCAGAAGAGCAAATGTGAAATCTGTATGCCATTCACTCCTGAAAACTGCATAACTTAGACTGATTCCTTTCCCGGATTTTTGAATATCTGTACATGGCCACAGAGTGCAGCGGTAAATCTATTATCCTGGCAACGAGAGTCCTCTAAGTTAAGCCAGAGTCCAAAGCAACCACTGCTTGTCCTGCAAACCAAGCACTTCTGAAGTTTGAGACAGAAAAAATTGCTTCAAATTCACAGTTCACATCTCCACATATATTTTGCTGTAAGGAAAAATAGAATTTCAGGGTTCTTTTAAAAAAAAAAAAAGTGTAGGGATTTCCTGTAACTTTCACTACTTTGAAATTTCCAGTGTTCCTGATCATAATCCTTAAAATATTAAGATAATAATAATGGAAGAAGAAAAATCATCTGTGACTCGGCAAAAAGTAGTGCACAGAAAAAAATTGTACAATCTTTGCCGAAATCCTTAAGCTAATTAGACTGTTTAATTAGACTGTCTAATAAGAAGTAATCTTTCTGTGAACAAGAATGAAGGTGTCAAATACGCTAAATTAAAATAGTTCAGTGATTAGATATTAAAAATGTGCAGTTCTATATAGCGTGTTCACAGAGTTCTGAAATGAAAAAAATATATTTTCCCAAACTATTGCTATTGCAATTCTACTTGTCATAATAATTTCATGGAGTTCTCTACTATTCTTTTCTGTATATAATCCCTGTATAACACTGTATCAAGAGATTACAATTCATAGGAAAATGGTCCTTTTTTTTCCCCCTCAGTCAGTTTTCGGTTGACTTTAAAAGAAAATAGCTTTTCTTCTTTAGCCCAAAAAAACCCACTTATAATACTTTAGGTTAAACAAAGTGATCTCCAGAAAATACATTATTTATTAATGCAATTTCCTGTAATTGTAGGTGCTATACACTCTTGGCCAATTTAAAAGGCTTCTCCTTCAAATATGCTGCAACGTTTATTTTTGGTGCTAGAAACAAAATTCAAATCCTAATGCATGCTATTTTAATAGCAAGATAGCATACTACTTAGCATTGTGATGTAAGAACTAGTATTCTTCTCCGTTAGTTTCTGATTAAATTGAAACATTATATTATAGAGATTAATGTGAAAATTCTGACAAATACTTCCTCTTATATTTAGAACGAATATGTCTATGATATTTATTTTAAAGTGTCTTACTGTGCCTCTTGAGATGGGGCTATGCAAAGCTCCTCTAGTCCATGAAGAGCAGTGGGATATTGTGGCTTAGAACTCCAGGTCTATGAGGGCTGTACAAACAGCAAACGGCTGTGAGCAAGGTGGCTAATCAAGGAGGTATTTCCTAGGATGGTTTAAGTTACACTGCTTCAATGGAACTTTTGGGGGAACCACTTTGAAGCCCACCCCACCCTCTCCAGCTCTGTAAACCCCAAAATGAGGAAGTTAAGCCACACTGAAGGTATTTTTTGCTACCCCACAAAATAGTGGAAACAAGTAAGAATAACAGGAGGGGTGCTCTAATGGCTGTTTTACCACCTACCTCATTGCTAGCACACGTGGAGCAGGAGCACCTCTCCTGAGAGCACCATGGAAGTGGTATAGAAACCCTGATAGTTTTGAGGGAATAGATCCATGCTGCCACTTCCATTCCACTCTATTTTTGGAGTCCTGATCTCTAGTTACTTGCAAATCCTGCTGGGGTATCCACATTGTGCATTGTTTGTGAGGGCATGTCTGTCTTTATGAAAGAAGCAGGAACAAAGCAGAAGAGTCAGGTGGAAAGTAGCAGAATGTCAAGGTCAGAGCCAGAATAGGCACGGGGAAAATAGCTCACGGAAAAGAGGAGAACCTTTGGACTTTGTGGTAACTGAAAAATGGCTCAAAATGCTTGCTGGGTTCTGAAAACCAAGATTTTGCACATTTTGGTAAATAAAGTGCAATTATCAGTTTCTCACCCTACCCAAAAGAACTGAGGAACACAAGAAAGGGGTAATAATTTTATTATACTTTTTCAATAAACTTTCCTCTCCAAAATCTTTTTTAATCTAAAGGAAAAAAAAAACTGCTGATAAGGAACTAGTTGATCACATTTTACATAGTAACTTGGGTACATGTCAATGCCATTAATGGTGTGATAAAACAAGGAATAACTTTTGTGGTTGGTTCCCATAACATCTTTAATTGCATGTGGCTAAGCATCAGCTGATCAGGCTCCCAGCCTTGGGAGCACAGAGAACCTTTGACTCCCATTCATTCCTGAGCCTGGGTGCAGAGATCAGCTGACTGGCTTGCTACTTCTTGTTGCAGGGGAAGCCTGGTATTATGATTGGCACAACTGGAATCTTATCATTGATTCCACAATCACACCTCCTTGCCATGCACATGTAGCATGGCAAGAAGCACAGTCGTTAGGATCCTACATCAAATCCCACACACCTTTAAATGAACATCTACCAGGAGCCTACCTAAAATCAGTCGTTTCACCTTATTGTTAAGTTGCATTCTGTACATTTGAAGAAGAACTGTCCCATAACAGAAAAACACTGTTTTGGGTCATTGTAACATTTACTTCAAAATGTTGGTATTCAGGGGACTTGTTGCATACCAAAACCCTGCTACATAATGCATTCATTCATTGTGTTTTTTAATGAAATTAAAAAAAAGACAAAGATGGAGAAATAACCTTGTGTGCAACAGAGAGCCAGGCAATGAACAGAAACTAACTCAATTATTTGAACACTTCACTGCATAGAAATTAGCTGAGTAAGGCTCTACAGTAACATCAGACTGAGTAAAGGAAAATGATGCAAAAAGATATTATAACAGACACTGCAGTAAGCAAAATGCAACTGAACCTTGCAATTCTTCTATGTCCTAGGTGTTTATAAATCATCTACTGCAGCATAATGAGTGAAACTAGAGAAAGAGGATGGACTTTCAGGTGGTATGTAAACTGTGGAAAAACTAGAACTATGAAATACAAGTAAATGCTGAGCATTGCCAAGCAAGCAATAGAGCCTCTGACTGTAACACTGGTGCCACCCTGCCCTACCACCTGTCAAACTATAACTATGGCATTTCAGAACAATTAAAAAAGGCAAATCTGCCTGCTTTATTTCATTTCACACTGTTAATGAATCCTCTTAGCATCTAAAATCCATGGATGCAGTATTTCTATATATTTTCTATAAAAATTTAAGTTGATAGAATACCGATACATAAAACCAGATTATGGCCCATGGTACAGATGCTTGTGCTGCTCCTTGAAGGGTGTTCTAAAGTAAATTGGTGGTAGAGTCAGCATTCAGATTCCCTGGGTTCAGACTAGCATATAAGTGACTCCCCACCCCCATACACACACGCAAAGGTGCAATTGTATCTAATGCACGATTTACCCAGTCATGCCCCTACCATGCCACATGTGCATGGCCAGAGGCACGATTGTGGGATCTCACATTAGATCCAATTGCACCTTTTTGCTGGTGTAGGTGGGACCCCAATCCTGGGCTCCCCCTGCATCAGCAAGAAGCAGGTTCCCATGGCTCACAGCCCCCTTTGCTGAGGGGGTCCTAGCCACAGGGGCCATGGACAACTGGGATTGAGAGTCCAACACCTAACAGGGCTCTTGGTCACAGCTGCACCTTACGCACAGCTGGGACTGAAAGTCCCCACAACTCACATGAGACACAACCAACTGAGAGTCTTATTGGTCATGGGACTCTCGGCCCTGGGTGCACATGTGGGCATGGGGTTTCACACACCCCAGAGTCTTGGGGATCATGGCCAAGGGTTTCAGGCTGGGTATAGTTTCAGTGAACAGGGGCAGCAAACAGTGCAAGCAGTTTACAAGCATTTTGCTGGAAGCAAGAGAAGAAGAGAGAAAAGCCAGGCACCAGATCCTGCTCTGGTATGGTAAGTGAGCCAGGGCTACCTGTGTGTTTGGCTTGCTGCAAGTTTGTTTGGTGGCCTGTGTGTGTTTTGGACATGTGCTCTGAGCAGCTGAGAGTACTGACTGACTGCTGACAGGCTCTCTAACCTCATGAGGAGGGCTTTAAGCTAGGTTTCCCAGGGATAAAGACCAAAGCCCTGAGGTAAGCAGGGAAGTGGGTGATCTGAAGGAAGCAGAAGCAGGGGGCAACTGGGGAGGCATTCTCATTTTTCCTGGGAAAGTAGAGCAATCAGCTAGTTTTCTCAGGTGCCTTTACACAAATGCACAGAGCCTGGGAAACAAGCAAGAAGAACTGGAAGTCCTTGTCAGTCACAGAGCTATGACATGACTGGAATAACAAAAGCTTGGTGAGATATCTCACATAAAAGGAGCACTGTCATGGATGAGTAGAAACTATTCAGGAAAGACAGACAGGGAAGAAGAGGGAGAGTTGTGCTTTATAGATTGCTCAGTGCTCCATTATGAAACCAGAGATAATCCTGTAGAAAGTCCCTAGGTTAGAGCCAGAGGGGAGAGCAACAAGGGTGATGTCATGGTGAGTGTCTGCTATAGACCACGAGGATGAGATGGATGAGGCTTTCTTCAGACAGCTAGTGGAAGTTTTCTGATCACAGGCCTTGGTTCTCTTTGAAGACTTTAATCAACCCAACATCTTCTGGAAGAGCAATACAGCAGTGCACAGGCAATCCAGGAATTTTTTAGAGAGTGTTGAGGACAACTTCCTGCTGTAAGTGCTGGCAAGGCCACCTGGAAGCCATGCTGTTCTTAACCTACTGCTCACAAACAGGGATAAACCAGTGGGCAATGTAGTAGTGAATGGCAATTTGGGAAGCAGTGAATACAAGATAACTGAGTTCAGGATCCTGAGGAAAGGAAGGATGGAGAGCAGCAGAGTAAGGACTCTGGACTTCAGAAAAGCAGACTTTGACTCACTCAGGGAACTCATGGGTAGGATCCCCCGGGAAGCCAGTATGAGTCCAGGACAATTGGCTGTACTTTAAAGAAACCTTACTGAAGGTGCACGAATAAACCATCCCAATGGGCAGGAAGATTAGAAAATATGGCCAAAGACCAGCTTGACTTAGCAGGGATTCCTTTGGTAAGCTAAAACACAAAAAGGAAGCTTATGAGAAGCGAAAACTTGGATAACCAGCTAGGGAGGAGTATAAGAGTATTGCTCGGATATGCAGGGAGGAAATCAGGAAGGCCAAAGCTCAATTGGAGTTGCAGCTAGCAAGGAATATGAAGGGTAATAAGAAGGGTTTCTACAAGTATGTCAGCAACAAGAGGAGGTCAGGGAAAGTGTGGGCGCCTTACTAATTGGGGGAGACAACCTAATAACAGGGATGCAGAAAAGACTGAAGCACTCAATGCCTTTTAAACCTCAGTCTTCACAGGCAAGGTCAGTTCCCAGAGTACTGCACTTGGCCGCACAGTTTGGGAAGGAGGTAAGAAGCCAACAGTGGCAAAAGAATAGGTTAAGGACTATTTAGAAAAGCTGGATATGTACAAGTCTATTGGGCTGAACAGGATGTACCTGAGGATGCTGAGGGAGTTGGTCAATGTGCTTGCAGAGTCACTGGCCATCATCTTTGGAAACTCATGGCAATTGGGAGAGGTCCCACGTGATTAAAAAAGGGCAAATGTAGTGCCCATATTTAAGAAAGGGAAGAAGGAGGATCCAGGAAACCACAGACTGGTCAGCCTCATCTCAGTCCCAGGGAAAAAACACAGAGCAGATCCTCAAGGAAGTACAAGATGGATGAACAGACTGTAAAGTGAATAGAAAAATAACTGGATAATTAGGCTATGAAGGTAATAGTCAATGACTCAATGTCTAATTGGCAGCTGGTATTGAGTGGAGTGCCCCAGGGGTTAGTCCTCTACCTAGTTTTGTTCAATATTTTCATCAAAGAGCTGGATGATGGGCTCGAGTACACCCTCAGCAAGTTTGCAGATGACATCAAGCTGGAGGGAGTAGTAAATACACTGGAGGGTAGGGCTAGGATTCAAAGAGTCCTTGACAAATTGGAAGATTGGGCCAAAAGAAATATCATGGGGTTCAATAAGGACATGTGCAAAGTCCTGCACTTAGGATGGAACAATTCCATGGTACTGGTACAGGCTGGGGACTGACTGGCTAAGCAACAACTCTGCAGAAAAGGATCTGGGGGTTACAGTGGACAACAAGCTGAATATGAGCCAACAGTGTGCCCTTGTCCCAAGAAGGCTAATGGCATACTAGGCTGCAATGCCAGCAAACTGAGGGAAGTGATTCTTCCCCTCTATTTGGCACTGATGAGGCTACATCTTGAGTACTGTATCCAGCTTTGGGCCCCCACTACAGAAAGGATGCAGACAAATTGGAGTCCAGCAGAGGGCAATGAAAATGCTTACGGGGCTGGGGCACATGATTTATGAAGAGAGGCTGAGGGATCTGGGCTTACTGAGTCTGCAGATGACTGAGGGGTGATTGAATAGTAGCCTTCAACTACCTGAAGGGGGGTTCCAAAGACAATGGATCTAGACTGTTCTCTATTGTGGCAGACGCAACAAAATAAGGAGCAGTAGTCTAAAGTTGCAATATGAAAAATTTAGGTTAGGTATTAGGAAAACCTCTCACAAGCGAGGTAGTAAAGCACTAGAGCAGCCTACCCAGAGAGGTTGTAGAACCTCCATCTTTGGAGGTTTTTAAGACACAGCTAGACAAAGCTTTGGCTGGGATGATCTAGTTGGGGATGGTCCTGCTTTGAGCATCTCAGCAGCAACTGGGTTGCCAAGGGATCCTACCCATGAGTTCCCTGCGTGAGTCAAAGTCTGCTTTTCTGAAGTCCCAGGTCCATACTCTGCTGTTCTCCTTCCTTCCTAGATGACGTCTTCCAACCCTGATTTTCTATAATTCTATACTGCACCTCTGCAGCTGATAGGACTCCCAGTCACAGAGGAAACCTTGCTATATGCACACATTAAAGCTCGATAGCAACCAGGTATAAAGTTAGTACACACAGTTATAAAGTTAGACCTCAAAGCTGGTTGGAGTTTTTTATTGTGTGATAGCTATTTTGCACATGTAGCTGGCCCCAAGGTAGTTGCATAATTAACCAGTTAGTTGTTCAATATCTGTAATGTGTAAAGGGGGGCTTAGATACTTTTGCTCCAACCTTTCCTCACCTTTAAGGAGCAGATTTCTGGCACAGCTCAGGATCTAACCAAAAAAAAGAAAAAAAGAAAAATATAAGACCCATTACTCTGCTAAAGCTAGTGTGTTTTGTAAAAATAACAGAACACTGATATCACAATACTGTGACGCTATAGCTTGTTTAAAACTGTTACATTGTTACTGTTTATAGTTGTTCTTCAGGTATGGGCAGAACGTAGAACCTGAATTGAAAAATCATTTTTACAAAGATATTCAGCAATCAAGCAAGAGTTGCCAGTTATTTTTGTTTACCTTATTTGGGAACAAAGTTACCAAATTACAGTTTTGAAACATTTACATCAGAGACATAAATATATAACATAGCAATTCGGTGACAAAGAAAGATGAATTTTTACCTGTTTCTCAGATATTTCAGACAAGGTTCTTTGGGTAAATCTGATATCTTCTATTAGACCAACTCAAATAGTTGAAAAAAAATCTTCTTTGCAAGCTTTCAGGTACAAAAAAGCCGAAAGCTTGCAAAAAAGAATTTTTCCAACTATTTGAGTTGGTTTAATAAAAGATTTTGGTTTACCCAAATAATCTTGTCTGCCTATGTCCTTAGACCAATGTGGCTACAACCTATGAACATGGGCCGACAATGTGGGGATGCAGTCAGGAAGGCCAACTGTACCTTGTCATGCATTCACAGATGCATCTCAAGCAGGTCCAAGGAGGTGATCCTCCCCCTCTATGCGACACTAGTCAGGCCGCAGCTGGAGTACTGCATCCAGTTCTGGGTGCTGCACTTCAGGAGGGATGTGGACAGTATGGACAGGGTCCAAAGGAGGGCCATCCACATGATCAGGGGTCAGCAGGGCAGGCCGTATGAGGAGAAGATGACAGACCTGAACCTGTTCAGCCTCCACAAGAGAAAGCTGAGAGGGGATCTAGTGGCAGTTTACAAACTAGTCAAGGGGGACCAGCTGGCATTGGGAGAGTCCCTGTTCCCCCGAGCACTCCTGGGAGTTACAAGAAACAACGGACACAAGCTAGCAGAGGGTAGATTCAGGCTAGATATTAGGAGGCGCTACTTCACTGTCAGAGTGACTAGGATCTGAAACCAACCTCCAAGAGAAGTGGTGCTGGCTCTTACCCTGGGGGTCTTTAAGAGGAGGCTGGATGAACATCTGGCCGGGTCATTTGACCCCAGTACTCTTTCCTGCCATGGCAAGGGGTCGGACTTGATGATCCGCTCAGGTCCCTTCCGACCCTACCAAATATGAAACTATACCCCTCAAATATTTCAGGACACTCTTAATGTTTTCCAGCTTTAGAGCCTTTCTGTAATCTTCCCATGCTTCCATAAGTATAACTGATGTCAGTTGTCTTATAACATTGATCAAAATATTAATATAAAAGATACTATTTATATTTATGGTTATGATATTAATTAGAATATTATAAGAGGCACCTCAGAAGATACACCTTGAAAGCAAAATGAATAACTTTACTGGAAAATAAAAAAATCTGGATTTAACACAGTCAGTGGCTTTACAGTTCATAACAATCTAATAACTATTTCTACTTATCTCCCTGCACCCCACAGGTAATGGCAACCTTTTTTCTTCTTCAATGGTCCTGCTCTTCCACTAACTACATTTCATATTGTATTGCATTTTCTTCTTATAAGGGTTCTTGATAACCTCTTTTTGATATTAGGTTTCAGTCCTTCTCCATTACTTTAAGAAGACCATTTGTATTTAAATCGAGTTACATGTTATGTAGCTTAATTGTTTCTGCTGCTTTCTCAGACTTAAAGGACACTTTATGCCTGAAAGCTTGTCCAACATTTCTCCCACCTATACAGCTGGTCCAATAAAAACATTACAAAAAACCCTTGCCATACATTTCCTGGACCATCACAGCAACACTCCACATCCCACTACTAGGATTATGGGACAAATTGGCCATGTTTACACGAGACACTGACTGCCAATACAAATACTAAATGATTGAACAGCAACCTGTATTACTGCACAGTAGTGCTGACAAATGGCTTTTTCATGACACTGACTGCTCGGTAGTCTGAGACTACTGCGCAGTAGGATCACATGATGGTTTCTGCCATGCGATGCTACGCACAGGTGTCTCAGGCTACTGCACAGTCAGTGTCTCATGTAGACGCAGTCATTCTATTCTTAATTACACTGGCTTAAATCCAGAGTAATTGTTCTGAAGTAAATGCAGGTTTTTTTTAGGATCTAGACCAATGCAAGCAAGAACAAATGTAATCTGTTGTAATACATTCTGATATAATATTGACATCTTAATCAAAAAAATAGTACCATATTCTAGGATTGTTCTATTGGTTCTGCAGTAGCTAATTAAGATAATATATTAGGATAAAATAGAAAAAAATAGTACATTGTCCTTACAAGGCATTCAGAGAAAAAAATATTAAAACAGATATAAAACAGAGGAAAGCACACAAAGATCAGAATTAAATGTTTATCACTTAAACTGTCTTGTGGACAAGTGTTCTTCAAAAATTAAAAAACAAACAAAAATGATTGCATACATAATACCACATGAAACTCCTATCACCTAGATAAATCTCACATTTTTTTCCTTTAAAACTATGGCATATACAATCCAATCTCACAAGTAATTGCTGGATAAATATACCCTGACCTCAGCTTACAAGGTCATTCTCTATAATATTAGAGCAAGCAAATCTTATTCTCTGGATTTCAGAACTTTAGGATTTCTCTTTTTCAAGTGGCTTGTGTTTGAGTGGTACCACTTGAATAGAAAAGACAATTCTTAGTTCTCCTAGTTCCGAAATGGGTGTTAACATAATGCTATATGATCACAGTAGACAGATACCCAGCTGGTATAAATCCACTAATATCAAAGTTTGTCTGACGTACACTGCTGGAGGATCTGGGTTTGTACTTTTCTTTCTTTTGTGCATGTGTGGAAGATTAATCCCAAATTACTCCTCCAACCCTTTGCAACAGGAGCCTATGTCCTATAAAACTAGCCTGGAGGCAATTCTGAGATAAAAACCCCTCTTTAGAAGCCAAAACTCCTGTAGTTTACCTGACTAGTAAATCACTATGTATGCCAGAACCCAAGGTAAGGCTGGAAACTAGGAAAGCAAGAAAGTGAAGCACAATACAGGTGATAAAAATGATTTGAGGCCTAATCCACTGTGGTTTAAGTAAAATCTTTGTTAGAAAAATGACAGCATTAAATAATCCTACAGCATAAAACCTCACTGCAAGTATCATAAACTGCAAAATCATTTTTAATTAATATTATAGATCTAAATATATGTGATATGATATATATGGAGTCAACTAAAACAGCTCTAGTAATATGTTGTTGTTGTTGTTGTTATAAAAAATAGTAAAAACAGCTACCTGTACTCGGTGCCGTATGCCACCTTCTCTCTCTTCCTACTCTGTCTACTGGAATTCTTTCCATGCATTACACAGTACATATGCAGAAGTGATCTCAAACTGCACTAGGCACTTGTTGATAGGTACACATGTACTCTAATCTACCATACACAGTTAGTTTCTTTTTTGTAATAAGATTCATCAGAGTCTTTTTAAACACTGATCATAAATGCAAAACAATCCTGCATGGCTTCTAACATATGTTTAACAAAATAACTGATCTTGTGTAAATTCTTAAAACTGGACAGGATATCAAACAATATTTCTCCTTCTCTTGTTTGTTTTTTTTCAAATGATTCATCCCTTACCTGGAAACCATGAGCTTCTCTAGGGTTTAATGGCTATAATCAGACTAATTATAATTAGTTTTCATACTAATTATCTTTAGAGGATTTTGCTCCTCAAATCCCACCTTACTCCCTTATTTTTTTTTGTTTTGTTTTGTTTTTTACAAAAAGACTATTTCAGGACTGCAAGCACCACATTTACTATATCCCACACATCTTTTCCCAAAAAAAATTAGCCTTCCAAAATTGGAATATGTTTTAAGCAGGGAAGCTGATTTTCTGCCCAAAATAGAAGCAAAAAAAAGCTGAAGGATGGCTGCCGCTTCTTCCAATCTCTTCCCTCCAACAGCCACATGAAGAGAGAGGAAGAGTCCAGAAGGAGCAGATTCAAAGGGTAGTATAGTAGGGTAGATGCCCCCTTCCCCTTTCGATTCCTGCTCCGCCCACAGTTTAAAATCAACTGCCCTGCAGTAGCTATGGCATTTGTATCCTATTACTAATTGTTCTTCATTCTAAAGCTGTTAATGACCCTTTCTCCTCTTTAATGGTCTTGATATTCCACTAGCCAAGGTATCCTTTCTTCAATAATCTTGTTGTCTGTTAGCTACTCCTGGTCTCCACTCTCCTATTTCACAGCCCTGCAGAATGTTTTTAGCTCTTTTCAAAATCCTAGACCTACCCATAGAGTCTTGTCTTCACCAGCAGCTACAGTTTCAGCTTTTGATTGAGCAGCCAGGAGTCAGAAATGTAACTATGTGACTGGAGCCCAGGGACAGCTGCTGCACAGAGCAGCAGTGGCGACTTTGGGTTGCCATCACACCACCAGCACAATTGTGCAGCTACAGCAACAGCCATTTTTTTCCAACTCCCCTATTCCCAAGTCAGCACCCAGGACAGCTGCCTCACCCTAGTTGCATCATTACCAAGGGCCACTGATAATTCAGCTGTGAAAGGATTAGCTAAGCAAGAAAGGAGGGGTGAATGAACTGAAGTGACTCTGCCCCTGGCCTATACAACCCTAATTTGGGAGGGGGGGGAAATCTTTTTTTCTTCATTTTGCCTTTCCTGTCTTATGTGGGGGCATTTCATATGTGGAAAAATAAGGTATATCTCTTTTGATTAAAGTTATGAACACAAAGGTGCTCGTAAATATTGTTTGTATCAAAATATTGGAGAAACCTTTGTATTTAAAATTCATAACCTTCATCTTTGCCATAAAAATGCCAAACCTTCATCTTTGCCATAAAATCTTTCTCCATAAAAAATGGAGAAAACACACATGGGCTTTTTTAAACACGTTCTAAATCTTTTCTTTAATCAGAAACCTCTTTCACACTGCTGCTTCAATGTGTGTGGTTTCAATTAAACCTCTTTCACCTTGCTGTTTCAAATGCTCTGTGGAATGCTTCTGGCCAAAACTTCCTGCCTGTCCCTATGTGCTTTTCTTGATATAGCTCTCAAAGTCCAATAAAACAAGTATGTCTTTATACTAATTAGAACAATTTTAACTGGATAAGAATAAAAACAAGACAAAATTGAATTGAAATTTAAATATTAGCACAAATGGTGAGGGTCTTTATACCCAACAATGTCCAACTAGCCAATGTAATGCCTAAACAAATAAAATATTTAAAGAACTTGAGACTTGGATTCAAACATTTTGCTGAATTGTGACAGACTTGAATATATATTTAAACTTTGTTATGGTTATAGGAGAGCCATTACATAACAGGATAGGAGAGGAGAGGTCTTAACCTTTTGTTTTGTCCAATTGCTTGCTCGTAACCTACGTCCTCCAGTCTAATATAATCTCTGTTTTCTCTCCTGTAAACTATTT
The DNA here is from genome assembly GCF_030867095.1 of Alligator mississippiensis. NCBI lineage: Eukaryota > Metazoa > Chordata > Crocodylia > Alligatoridae > Alligator > Alligator mississippiensis. Next base: position 64,809,759 of record NC_081825.1, read on the forward strand.
CTTTCCATATGTGCAATCATTACCTGGTGACACTGGTGTAGCTTCTATAATCCTTTATCCCTGATCCAGCTCCATTTGATGTACATGTCAACACTCTTACTGACTTCAGTGATTCAGAATTAGACCTTTAATTTTTCAAAGGTTTGATCCTTAATAACACCATTTCAGAGACCCATCTCAGAGCCAGATCAAAGAATGGATTTCCAAATTTACCTTGCTGTTTGTAGAAGGTCCTATATTCATCTCTTGTATTACTCTTTCCATTTCAGTGGATAAATCTGGCCCCTAAATACAACATTTTCTAACATTCTCTGGTCTAAAGGGGAAAAATTAATATTTTACTGTCATAGGATTTTTGTGTTTATTATTAGGTAGGAGTGTAGATACCATCTTGGCAGAAAACGTATTTTTGTCCCAGCTTGATAAAATATTTAAGAGGTTAGTGTTATTTAATTTATCTAATGATTTAATTGTGAGGTGTAAGGAGGGGTTTACTGTGACATCAGGGCATGAATGGTTTCATTGTGTCTTATTTGACAAGTTGGTTAAATATGTCTAACAGCACTTATAGTTTCATTCTATAGTCAACTAAATTGCATCATTTCCTCATGTAAATTAAATTATACAACACAAACATTTCATATATTTTACATCAAATTCTTCCTGAATATGCAATATAAAACCACTCCCAATATTTTTATATTTAATATAAAAAATACATAAGTGTTACAGGTGCTCACAATTTTACAATGTGTATTCCTAAAATACATATTTGAAAGCAAATTTTTCAATGTAAATCTTAGGTACTATTAACTTCACATTTTTAATTTAGTTTTCTATCTATAAATGACATTTTGATGTCATTTGAAAAATATTGTGACTGGGAGCTTCAGACCTTTTTTTTTTACTTTTAATTAATTACTTATATTTTTTCCTATAAACAACTGATTTCCTCTGAAGTGTACCATAATAAATAATTAGCCCTTGTGTCTTACCTTAACATATCTATAAAAATGGATTGCTTTTAAGAATCATAAAAAATTGAGGTAGGAAAGACTTTTCGGGTCACGTAGTCAAACCGTCCTCACAAAAGATCATACTACTCTATTCCTACACAATCCCAGATAGATGTTTATCAAGCCTCTTGACAACTTCCACAAATCACAGAATCATACAATTTTAGAAAATGAGGGTTGGAAGGGACCTCAGGAGGTCATGAGGTGCTACAACTTTCTTAATCAGCTTGTTGCACTGTCATGCTGCTCTTACAAAATCTGGAGATTTAATCTACACGTGTTTCCTCCAGTTTAAACCCATTGCTGCATGTCTTACCTTCCATGGAAGAATGATGTTTCTCCATCTTTCCTATGACAGCATTTCCAATATTTGAAATAATCTTCTTTTTAATCTTCTTTTCTCTATGCTTCAGCTTTTGTTTGTGTAGCTTGCTTTCCAATCCTTTTATCCTTTTTATCACTACCACTGGAACCTTTCTATTTTTTCCACATTCTTCTCAAAACGTGTTTCCCAAAACTGGATGTGATAACTTTAGCTGAGGCCTTAAACATGCCTAGTAGAATAGTAATGTCACATCCTATATTATTGCAACTCAAAACTGCACTTACTTCCCACCCCCTCCAAAATCACATTGCTGAATCATTGAATTTTGACCTACAATGACCTCAAGCACCTTACTTATGTGTTTTTTCAACTTAATCTTTTCACCTTTTTTGTGATTTATCAAGATCCCTGCGGGCGCATCTACACAAGATGTTTACTGCACAGTTGACTAATTAGCTAATTAGCTGTGCAGTAAATGTTGTGTGTCTACCTATTAGCCTAGAGTAGATTAATTACCTCTGCAGCAGAATAGTTCTTGTAAATCATAAAACAGTAAATACAAATACTATCTTGCTGCGAAATGTTTTACTCCACAGCAATACACATGTAGATGCTGTCCCAGGTGGCTGGGGCACAAGGGTGAGTCAATGCAAGGGCTTTCTGCTGACTAGCCCCGCACTGAAGCAACCTTGTGCCCCAGCCAGCCCTCCACAGCATGCTGAGATAGGGAACACCCTGGAGGTGAATCCATCAAGCTCTACTTACTTAAAATCATTCATATTTGCCAAATTTTCCTAATGTGCTCTTTATTACAATATTCATCCCCTAGTCCCTATTCATATTCATTTTGCTAAACGTCTAGCCAAATTTTGCCCATTTACATTAACAGCTCACCTTCTCCACTGGTCATTGTTCATTGGCTTTTGTCACCTTCCCGCAAAGGACCTTATATAAAGCCTTCTTCATCCAGTAGCTAATGGAAAAGATGCTCTACCCAGCCCCAATCAGATGGATCCCATTACTACATGGCCACCCTCTTTCACAGAACATAACATCAGTCTACTGTTGGAGAAACCAAAACTCACAAACACCACCTTTTTATCCACTTAAGGTCCCTGTGTGGTCTTTTGCCTTTAACAAGGACATCAGCAGATCCAGGATTCCATAAAAGGTGGGTGTGGAAGCAGCAACTGGCACAACACTGACAGCTCCATCCCTGCTCAGGGGCAGACAGATCATGCCATAGGAACAGCCTCTGGGAACTTTTTCTTTTTTTAAGACCCTGAATCAGTAAGAATCCCTCCCACCCTCTCCAGACTCAGAACCCCTTCCCTTCTTCTTAATAGAATCATAGAAGTAGGGTTGGAAGGGACCTTGTAGACCTTCAGGTCCGACCCCCTACCTGGGCAGGAAGAAAACTGGGCTCAAGTGACCCCAGCCAGGTAGGCATCAAGCCACTTCTTAAAAACCCCCAAGGTAGGAGCCAGCACCACTTCCCTTGGGAGTCAGTTCCAGATCCTAGCCGCCCTAACTGTGAAGTATTTCCTATGGATGTCTAATCTAAACCTACTCTCCAACAACTTGTGGCCATTATTTCTTGTTATCCCGGGGGGCGCTAGGGGAAACAAGGTCTCCCCCAAACCCTTCTGGTCCCCGCTAGTGAGTTTATAGATGGTCACCAGGTCCCCCCTCAGCCTTCTCTTGTGAAGGCTGAACAGGTTCAGGTCCCGTAGCCTCTTATTGTAGGGTCTGCCCTGCTGTTCCCAGATCATGTGGGTGGCCCTCCCCTGGACCCTCTCAATGTTGTCCACATCCCTCTTGAAGTGGGGTGCCCAGAACTGGACACAGTACTCCAGCTGCGGCCTGACCAGTGTCACGTAGTGGGGGAGGATCACCTCCTTGGCCCTACTCAAGATGCACCTGTGGATACACGATAAGGTCCGGTTAGCCCTGCCGACCATGACCTCGCATTGTCAGCCTATGTTCATCTTGGAATCAATGATGACTCCAAGATCCCTTTCTGCCTCCGTGCACTCAAGAAGGGAGTTTCCCATCTTATAAGTGTGCTGCCGGTTACTACTGCCCAAGTGCAGCACCCGGCACTTGTCCGTATTGAAATGCATCCTGTTTTCGTTAGCCCACCCTTGCAACCTATCCAGGTCTTTCTGCAGTCTTTCCCTCCCTGCTAACATGCCCACCTCACCCTAAATTTTGGTATCATCAGCAAATTTGAACAGGTTGCTTTTCACCCCATCGTCCAAATCGCTGATAAAGAAATTGAACAGTGCAGGCCCAAGGACTGAGCCCTGGGGGACTCCGCTGCCCATTTCCCCCCAGGTCGAATATGACCCATCCACCACCACCCTCTGAGTATGACCCTTCAGCCAATTTGCAATCCATCTGACCATGTAGGCATCGATGCCACAGTCACCTAGTTTTTTAATGAGGATGGGGTGGGAGATAGTGTCAAAGGCCTTGCTGAAGTCCAGAAAGACTACATCCACGGCGACACATACATCCAATGCTTTTGTGACCTGATCATAAAAGGCAATCAGGTTGGTCTGACATGACCTGCCCCTAATGAAACCATCCTGGTTGCCCTTGAGCATCATCCCCGATGCCGGCCCATCACAGATGTGCTCCTTGATGATCTTCTCAAAGAGTTTCCCAGGATTGAGGTAAGACTGACGGGCCTATAGTTGCCTGGGTCCTCCCTCCTCCCTTTTTTAAAGATGGGGACCACATTGGCTATCTTCCAATCATCTGGCACCTGGCCCGAGCACCATGAGCACTCATAAAGCTGTGCCAAGGGCCCTGCAATAACCCCTGCTAGCTCCCTCAACACTCCAGGGTGGAGAGCATCTGGACCTGCTGATTTGAACACGTCCAGCCCCTCCAGAAGCACTGTAACCCGGTCCTCCTCAACCTTAGGTCTTGGGGCATTCTCCTCAAGTCTGTCTTGAATCATGGTGGGGGAGTCCCGGTCCCTGCACAAGAAAATGGAGGTGAAGAAATTGTTAAAGAGGTCTGCCTTCTCCTCTGGCGCAACCACCAGATTGCCCAGCGTATCTTGCAGGGGCCCCACATTTCCTGGCACCTTCTTCATCCTCCCTATATAGTTGAAAAAGGACTTTTTACGATCTTTGATCTTGGACGCTAGTCCTAGCTCTATGTCTGCCTTAGCTTTCCTAACAGCCCCACTACAGGCCTGAGTAGTGGAAGTATACTCCTCTTTGGAGATGGCCCCCTGCTTCCACTGGATGTACACCACCTTTTTGGCAACCAGGCATTCCCGGATGTCCTTGGTGAGCCAGGGGGGCTTTTGGGCACTCTTGCCCGCCTTGCTTCTTGTTGGGATCATCATCCCTTGTGCCCTGAGTATCGTCTCTTTAAGGAACGACCACTCATCTTGGGTACTGAGTTCCCCTGCCCTTGAGAACCCCAGTGCCTCTCCCGCCAATCTCCTCAACTCTTTGAAGTTGGCCCTCTTGAAGCCTAGGGCTACCGCCTTGCTGCAGGCCCTTGTCACCCTGCGCTGGATGATGAATTCCAGCAAGCGATGATCGCTATCACCCAGGTGGTCAAGGACCTGGAGCCCCCTTACCAGATCATCGCCTGTGGCCAGGAACAGGTCCAACAGGGCATTCCCTCTGGTGGGACTGTGCACCCCCTGGGTTAAGTAGAGGTCCTGTATCTCGGCCAGGAACCTCCTGGAACAGTCTGACCTGGCTGACTGCTCCTCCCAGCAGATGTCTGGGTAATTTAGATCACCCATGACAACTACATCCCTTGCCTTAAATGCCTCTGCAAGCTGGCCCAAAAATTCCCAGTCCAGCTCCTCCCCTTGGTTGGGGGGTCTGTAGTAGACCCCCACCATTAAATCCCTCTCCCCACGACCCCCTTGTATCTTGACCCAAAGCACTTCAGCTTGCCCCCCCCTCCGACCTCATTTTGCTGGCAGAGGATGTGTATTGCTCTTTGACATAGAGCGCCACACCCCCTCCCTTCCTTCCTTCTCTATCCCGCCTATAGAGCCTATAGCCCCTAATGCTAACTGCCCAGTCATGGGATGAATCCCACCACGTTTCTGTAATCCCTGCTATGTCTGGGTTTGAACTGGCTATTCTCAGGGCGAGTTCCTGCTCAGTAGCACTTCCCCCATTTCTTCTATCTGGGCACAGGAAGAGGAGACCCAACCACCAACACCACCAACTCTTCTCTGCTGCAGCTAGAGATGTGATGAGCAGCCGCTCAGAAAGTCAAGCTTGGCCAGAGACAGCAGCAGCAGTGGGTAGGTTCCCCGTCCAATGCTGGTGGGGAACACCAAGGGAGTGAAAACTTTCTTCTCTCCCTGGCTAAGTCTGGATCCCCATGCAGTTGCTTCCCACAACCCTGGCTGGAGTGGGAGAGGAACAGCTCTGGGGCCCCCAGGTCAGCTGGGGACAGAGAGAACAGTGGGCAGTGTTACAAGGCTGAGGGGATTCTTGAGGGTGTTTACTTATATAGTGTACGCAGTCTCTACAGATAGATAGCACCAACCTGCATTCAGCCTTTTAGCATTCTTATATCTGCATGAATTGTGTTATTTGATATAAAGGTCATTTTGATTTGTCTTATATTATAGCCAAAACCATTTTAGTGGGCCAGTGATTACCTTAAGTGTTCCTCACCTATTCACCCTTGGAAGAGGCAATCACTGAGAATTAGGATCTGATAGGAGAGTGTTTACTCATAAATAGGTGCTTTCAGACAATGATACATTTACATTTTAAAAGGAGAAACCTTAATTTAAATAGCACCCTGGAACAGGAAGAGCATTTCTAACTGGGGAGAATTAGGTGAGAGACAGTTTATTGGATTAGTATTCTTCATGTCTGAAAGGATGCATATATTTTCCCAAGCCTAAAAGATTTTTTTTTTAGATCAGGCTGGTAAACACATGCATCTTTTGGGTGGAGGGGGGGGAGGAAGTTATATGCATAATAAGGGACCCTGAATATTCAGTGAGTGATGTATGTAAATGGCAGATAATACATTGTACTTAAGCTCTGCCTTGAGAGCAGGGGTGGGTCTTCAGTTTTCATAAGAAACTGGGGAAACACCCAAGTCCCTCAATCTAGGTTAAGCAGACTGAGTAAAGTGAGCTGGGATGGGAAACTGCAGTGTCCTGGCAGAGGGATCAGACAGAAACTGCTTTCTAACCTGTTAAGGTTTGGTAGCAACTGCAATTTTTGATTTAAGTTGCAGGGTAAGACTAGGTTATTGTTCTGATATTTTCTTTTGTTTGTTTATTTTTATATCTCTGTATCGCAACATATGGTTACTAATTTCTAACATTTGTTCTCATTTTTATAAATCTGTTTGTCATCTTTTATAACCCACTTATTGTCAATGATAACTGTGATTCCAGAACATTTGACCAGACAGGCAGACGCCTTCTAAGGAAGGGGGGAATGTAACATTTCTGAGAGTGTGACTAGATAATGGTGTGATTCTGCTGGCTGACAAAAATCTCCTCTGCTAAGAGCGGGCAACACCTGCGTGAGACAGGAAAGGCCAAGGTGCCCTGGGCCAAGGAGATGGCCCCTGGCACATCTTGGCTGGTTCTCATTGGTCAAGCAGCAGATGGCAGGGAAGGGTTTGGGGCAGAAAGGCAACACTAAAGATGCATGAGCAGCCTCAGAGTATCTCAGAGGCACACCCAGCCACATCCAGAGGTGGGCATTCACAAGCAGGTGTCTCCTTCCTATGCCCAGAGGCACAAGTACAGAGGTGAGGGGGGAATAGGAGAGGAGGAGAGGAGAGTTGCCTCTGAGCATAGAGGGGAAGGGAGAGTGTACCATGAGGCAGGGTGATTCCTCCCTGTTTCAGGGACTTTAAAGAGTCCTCAGCTGCTGCTCTATAGTATGGTCTGGGCTCCGTAGGGGACTCAGATATTCAAAGCTGAAGGAAACAAGAACCACCAAGCTATGCTGTGGAAAGGGTGAGGTATGTCTGTGCCCCTAAACAAGGATGATCAGTGCAAGAACCATTTGGGACCAAAATCATTTTATCCTCTTGCCCACAGCCTCATAAACTTCTTGATCTGCTCAGGTTCATTCCTGAGTTGGAAGATACTAATACGAAGATTTAAATTGAATATTTATAGCCAGAAAACTGCCATGACTTTTTGAAGCACTTTAGATGCAGCATATATTAAGAGTTTTGTAACCTCTTAAAATCCATTTTCATTCCAAAATAGTTTCTAAAATACTTTACAGGGTTACCATAGTTCTCTTTTTGAAATAGGAACACCTGTCAGGAGGAAAGGGGGTAGGAGAGAAAGGGGGCATATGATGGTGGGGGGAGGGGCAGTGATCTGCCCATGCCCTGCCCTTTCCCCTCACTCCCAAGCCACAGGCCCCCCAACCCTGCTGCTGCCCCTCACTCCTGACCCACAGTACCCTGCCCTCCAGACCACACTGGTGCCCCTCACTCCTGACCCACAGCCCCCTATCCCCCCAGCCCTGCTGCCCACACAGTTTCCTGCCGCCCCCAAAGAACCTCCCCACCCCGTTCCCCCACCTTCTGCAGCTGCTGAGGCCCACGCACAGACCATTTGATAGCCCAGCCTCCAATTACTTTCCCCCACTGCCCTCAGCTCCAAGCAGCTGGAGCAAGCTGGGAAGTACAGGGAAAGCAGAGGCAGAGCAAAATCTCAGACATTGGTAGGTACTTTAAAAAAAAAATCACCTGAACAGAAATGGGAGGACCCAAAAAAGGACATGTCTGGGAAAACCTTGTCATATGGTAACCCTACTTAAGAAACTTTTTTAAAGTATATTTTATTCTCTGAATGGTTTGTATGCTAAACTAAACAATGGATTACCTTTGAGAAGATATTCAAACTAATTCATCTGAATATAGAATTGACCTTGGCGTAATAAATGAAATTACCAACAAATTAAACAGAATCTTCCTAGCTCCTTCTGTTTACCTAATGCTGGATAGTACTGTCTGTACTTTCATGAACATCTTTCTTGCTCATTATTTGGTGACAAATCTTAGCAATAGCAGAAAATGAAGCTCTTTTAGATTGCTACTGATTGAACCCAAAGCCAGGTAATCCGTGAGCCTTTCAGGAACTGGATGTTTTCCAGTTTCCTAGTTGTTCACTGCTTTGTCATTCAACTGCCCCAAGCCTATTCACTTGTGATTTCTAATATACTTTCACATCGGGATGATTTTTCATTACTTTATTTCTGTAATAACACATGCCCATAGCTGCAGGTTAATATTACAGAAAGAAATTGACCTGAGGAGATTCATGTTAAATATTCTGCCCAGTAGCCTTGTAGGAATCAAGAATAAGGTTTAGGGTTCTAAAGAAAGTCATTTATTTTTAGTGGCTTTTATATTGAATGATTTTCTTATTAGATATAAAAGTTTATATAGCCACTGTATAGTCTGTGTCGTAAAGCTGAAAGATTAAGAAAAAAAATGTAAGTAATAAACTTAAATCTATAGTTCTGACCAGAATTAAACAATGCTTTCTTTACAATCTTAGAAATATTAGTTGTGGGATGGAATTAAGGATCATATTAACCTACTATCATGCTTGATTTTCTTTTTATTTAAACTACACTTGATTTTACTTTTATTTACATTAGTAGCATGTGTAATTTAATTGTATGCTTTTATCAATAACCACAAACTATGTAATTACATTATTGTATCATATATATTGTTATTGTTAATTCCATTGTATTGTTTCAGTCAAAGCTGTAAATTAACTACTACTACTACTAACCTACTATCTGATCAAACTCTATCATATGGTGATATTTTAGCAAAGCCAAAGGGTCATCTCAACCTATGTTTCCTCCAGTCTAGCTGGGCCCTGCTGTTATTCCACAAGATTTTTTTTATCTTTCTCTGTTAATTTGATTGTTAAGTCCTTACGAGTCTTAAAAAGGAAACTACATCTGGGAAAGTGAATCATTATTTAAATCTTCTGAAAGTGCTCTAAGTGTACAGGGAACAAAGGAACTTAGAAAACTCTCTACGTGTTTGAAATACTTGATGGAAAAGTTTGAAGCATGAAAGATGTAAGAAAATAAGTTCCACTAATTTAAGCTTCATTTTACGAAATTCATGCTCACATAGTACAGACAAAGCTTTTGAAAACTCACTGATGTCTGAATGCTCATTCTCTGCTTTTTCTTTTTGCAGTGATTTTAAAATAATAAATCTTTAAAAGTGTTTTCATTTTATCTCATTTCATTTGCATCTTACAGCATGTTGTGTGCTTTGCGATAAAGTGGTAGAAACATTTTTTTTTTAGATGTAAAGCAAATCTTATGGCTTTTTTCTTGTTTCAGGGGAGTGGAGGAGAAGGATTTGAAGGAAAACATCAAAAATGAAATGGGTATATACTATTATAAAACAAATGGAAGGTGAACCATAAAAATGTAAGACTGGCCAAGACCTTAGGAGATCTGTCTGCACTAAGGCAATTTCAGATGTGATTAGACCACCCCTGACTCATATTTGTCTAAAATATTCTTTTAAATGTTTATTTTTTATGTTTTTATTTTTTAAACACATAGGCCACATCCTGATGAGTGTGCACTTGCAGGGATGCACATTTCCTGTGTGACAAATAGCAACAGCACATATTTGAACACCTATAATGATGAGCACCAGTCAGTCAGTCAGTCAATGACCAACTATTTATTCTACAGCATTAGAATAGGTGCATTAATATTTTACTTTATTGCCTGCTCCTTCAGTTGCTTTGTATCAAAGACTTTTGTGTCTGTTTCATAATGTAAACTATATAAATAAGGTGTTTCAACTATAAGCCATCTGCTTTAACATAATTTGTTCAGAATATAACATAAGGAATGCCATGTTGGATCAGACTTCAAATCTGTCTGGTCCAGTATCCTACATCTCATAGTATCAGAGAGTAAATGCTAAGAAGAATATTTACACATGGCCTTCTTGCCGTTCTTCTCTTTCAGGGCACAGACAGAAGTACAGATCTCCACTGTAACTGATAACACTTTGCAGGAAGTGTTCTGAGGTCAAACAATCCCCTTGAATAAACAGAAGTTCATTGTTTCAGGGGGAAGAGAATGGATCCTGCAGCTGGATTCCCCTAGCATTGGCCCCTCCTCTCTAACAGCTCAATTTTCTGTTTTGTTTTCTAATACTTATTTATCTTTTTAATTTGAACTAAATGATGGACTGATGTTTTCAAAGAATTATCCACAAAAATTCCAAAATCTTTTTCTTGAGTAGTGACAGCTAATGTGGAACCCATCACCATATGTGTTTATCTCAGTTTATTCTTCCCTGTGGACGCATCAACACATGAAATTAGCATGCCTAAATAAACTCTGGCACAGTTCACACCAGAATCAGCTGGTCCTGGGTAAAGTAGCTTTACATGTGCCCAGGACTGCAGCAATTCGACACAGGGTGGTTCTGGGTACATGTCAAGACATTGCACCTGGGAGCAGCTGACTTGGAGCAGGGGGCTGAGACGTCAGTCATGGGCTCCAGGTGGCAGCACTAGGCAGCAAAGGGACTGCCCAGGGAACAAGGGTGCTACAATGTAGGGCTAGCTCGCAGACAGCCCCCACACAGTAGAACTCTGACACTCCTGCCAGCCCTGGACACCATCTACGTGTATGTTGCTTCGCGCTCAAGTACTCTGCCATAGGATAGTACTTGTCCTCAGCAGTACTATCCTATGGCAGAGTTAATTTGTTTACTTCACCTTAATAGGGGCACATGAGTAGACTGTGATACTTTACTGCAGAGCTAATTAGTCTACTCAGCAGTAAAGTGCATGTGTAGATGCACCCAGTGTGCATTACTTTGCACTTATCAACATACAACTTCATCTGCCATTTTGTTGCCTGATCCTTCTGCAGTTCTTCGTAATCAGCTGCTTTTAACCACCTTGAATAAGTTGATGTTTTATTTCTAATACGGGGAAGTGGGAAGCAAAATTTAAAATAAAAAAAAGTGAGAATAAATGTACTTCTCTCAGCTTAATCATTATTCAAATGATTAGTCTGCTATTTTTAAATGCATGTAAACTGCATATTTATCATTCTTAATTTATCAAATTCTATTTTATGATGAAAATAGGGATTCAGAAAATCTGAAATTTGCAAACCCTTTACAATGTGAAATGTATTAACAAAAATACTATACATAAGATATGGACAATGATCTTACCATTAATTAGGCTTCAGTTGGAGCATTATGTTTTGGAATGTAGAGACTTTGGAAAGGATCCAGAGGTGGACAAAGATTGAAAGCAAGAAATTTGAAGAAAGGTTGAAAGAAGCAGGTAAGCTTAGTTTGGAGAAATAAAGATTAAGGGAGGATATCATAGCAATTTTCAAATATTAGACATGTTGCCATACAGAAGATGGAGAAGTATTCTTCTCCCTTGCCATGACAGGCAGGGCATGTAGCAATGTGTTTAAACATCAAAGCAGATTTAAAAATAAAATATCTGGAAATATTTCCCAACTCTAAGAGCAGTAGACAATGTAACGAGTTGACTAGGGATATCATGCAATCTCTTTTACTGGAAATTTTCAATCAGAAGCTGGGTAAATATCTGGTTTGAAGAACATCATAACCTGCATCTGTGCAGAGTTGGACTACCTGACATGTGAGGTATTTTTCCAACCCTATCATTGTTTTTTATTAAGTGGTAGAATAGAAAGCATTTCAGAAAATATTTTAGAGTGTCTATACCTCATTTATTAATGCTGGTTAATTGCTATTTTAGCAGAAATAATTCAGTTCCCTCTTTGGGGGGTGGTTACTATTTATCTAATTATTATTTTATAGTGATAGTCAACTCCTGAAGTTGTTTCATAGTTTTCAGAACATTTAATTTTTGCTCACATCTCCTACAGATACTAAATTATCATGTTTTTATTACTTTACACCCCTAAAAAGCCAGTAGATTCCACCTGTATGTGTCTTCTGTTCTTGGGTACTGGGTAAGTCTCCCATGTTTTATCTTCCCTACTTCCCCCCCCCCCCACTCAAAAAAAAAAAATCAAAAAATGGTAATAATCTATGTAAAGGTCAGCAGACTGATTATTCAGCAGGTCTAGTACTAATCTGTAGAAAAAGATTTGTGAATTTCTCTTTAAATTAGATCCTATGGAGTACATTTAAGAGTACTGTGACAGTATTGTGCCAGCAGTCTCTCTCTTACTGTTGATTAATGCAGACATACCTAGCAAAAAATCAGCACAGTATTAAAGAGTTTCCTTTTGAAAACCTTGATTACTCTTTTTTTTTCTTCATGCTTGATTTTCTGTTGTGACTGTCCTTACACTGTTTGAGGGTAATCTGTACTGCAGGGTGATTTAGGTTGCAATGAGCCTAGGGCTGTTGAACTGGCTCAAGTGCTCCTTCATACCAAAGCTGGCTCATGTCCAAATAGCTAAAGCATCTTCCACACTAAACTGAAGTTTGCAGTAGTTCTGTAACAGCCTTTTTTTACAGAAGGCACCTTTGATACTTGTCAGAGGAATGCCTTTTTCCAAAAATACAGCAGCATAGAGGAACTCAGGCCAAATTTGGGGATTCTTACCCATTCAAATTGAGCAGTTTTTGATGAATAAAGACCTTCCCACTGCAGTCTCCTGGGTCCTCTGTACTTATTGGATGAACGAGTTACAATATGCTGAAAAGCCTGGGGTGTTCTTCAGGGATTTTCAAAAACTACGTAGGGGACTTCCAGAGGGACACTCACAAAAATGTTGCTCCGATACAGAGGTGCTTCAGGAATGAGTCAGGAAGCAGACACAGGCACTTCTTGTCTAAAACACTACCCTCATGTGCAGGTGCTTTGTGGCCAGCCTGAACAGGACATCTATGATCATAACTCATTTTTCCTCCACATTTCTCAAATGTAGCCCCCACTCAGCATCAAATAGCTGCACTAGCAACTTAGGCAGTAAAAAAAAAAAAAAAAAAAAAAAAAAAAGTTACTTTAACATATTAGTGCAAAATATATAACAGGAAAATCATGTTTCCACAGAATGCTATCCAAAATACCCTACACACACACACCATAAACATTCCATTGCCTTCACCAGCTAAGGAACAGATATGAACGCCTCATGCCTCTCAAGGCTGGGGGAGCATGGTGACTGCAGGCAGCGGGGAGCTCCCGCACACAGCTGCACTGATGCTGGTGGTGAGGGCAGGCCAAGCGGAGCCTGCCTACAGGCAGCCACAGCATTGTTTAACCCTCCAGCAGCTGCGGAGCCCCCCCGCTGACCCCCAGCACAGCCGAGGTAAGCGGGTCCCGTGGAGAGAGGGGGCTAACCCCTTAGTGTGTGTGTGGGAGGCGGCGGCTGAGTAGAACCGGGCCGGGTCAAGCCCCGCCCAGGCCCCTACTTCGCCCAGCCCCCCAGGGAGCCACGCGACCGGAGCCGCACGAACAGGCTGCACAAACAGGTGCGCTTCTCTGCCGGCGCGTGAGTTAGCGTGGAGTTCGCACTGGAGGGAGTGCGGGTGGGCGCCGGACCCTGCCTGCGCACCCCCCAGGGTAGACAGTCCCAGCCGTAGCCAGCCTACCTGAGGCATGACACGGATGGGCACGCGCCGCACCCCGAGGGTCCCCTCGGGCTCCGCGGCCCCCCCCTCTGGCACCTCAGAGACGGCCACCCAGACGGAGCCCCTGATTCCGGGCTCCATGCAGATGGAGCCCCTGGCTCTCGGCTGTGGGGCTGCCTGTCCCTTTTTCAGGCTCTGGGGCCTGGGAGCATGGCGACCTCCCTTTGCGGGGTCTGCTCCCTTTTGGGGTCTCTGGCGCACCAGCTGGAGGAGCTCCAGGCCACAGTCCACAAACTGCGTGCCATCAGGGACTGCGAGCAGGAGATAGACTCCTACTGCCAGGCCCTTCTCCCCCGGGAGGCAGAGGGTAGATCACAGTCTCCCTCCAGGCCAGAGGAGGACTCTGGGACCTCCTGCTGTGTCCAGCCAGGGGCATGGACCAAGGTGGTCAAGGGCCCTAAGGCCCGCCGCACCAAGGCCCCTGCCCCGCCACAACTGAGCAACAGGTATGCACCTCTTGCTGCCCCAGCAGAGCCTGCTGAGTTGCCGGCCCCCACAGGCAACATGGGCCTAACTGCAGCTCCCGCCCCTGCTCTCCCCAAGACAAAAGGTAAGGTGTTTGTTGTGGGAGACTCCCTCCTGAGGGGGACTGAGGAGCCAATCTGCCACCCTGACCCCTTAGCCCGGCAAGTCTGCTGCTTCCCAGGGGCCCGCATCCAGGACATTGCGGAGAGGATCCCCAAGCTCCTCAAACCCACAGACCACTATCCCATGCTCCTTATTCATGTGGGCACCAATGACACGGCTCGGAGCACTCCCAGCCAGGTCATGAGGCGCTACAGGGATTTGGGAGCGGGGCTTAAGGGTCTGGGGGCACAGGTGGTGTTCTCGTCGATCCTCCCAGTCTCAGGCTATGGGCTGAGAAGGGACAGGAGGATCTATGTGGTCAACCAAAGACTGCGGCGCTGGTGTCGTCAGGAAGGCTTTGGCTTTCATGACCACAGCCCACTGTTTGGCAAGAGAGGCAGCGAGCTGCTGGGAAGAGATGGCCTCCACCTCTCTCCCCTAGGGAGGAGGCTCTTCTCAGCCAGACTGACTGACCTGCTCCACTGGGCTTTAAACTAAGCCCGCTGGGGGACAGGGGGACTACCGCCACTGCTGGCCCGCTGAGCAATCCTTGCAAAGCCAGCGGATCACGGCACTCAAGGGAGCCCACCCCAGCCCCAGCCCTGGTAAAATCTGTGGGCAAGGAAGGAGCCCCCCAGGGGCCACTTGCCTGCCTGTACACTAATGCCAGGAGCTTGGGGAATAAGCAGGAGGAGCTCATCCTCCTGCTCAGTGCAAACAATTACGATGTCATAGGGATCACGGAGACCTGGTGGGACTCCACCCATGACTGGACCACAGGGATAGATAGCTATACCCTGTACAGGAGGGATCGTGTAGAGAAAAGGGGCGGGGGTGTAGCTCTCTATGTTAAGGAAAGCTACGCATCCCTGCAAGCCAATATTGGCGACCAGTGTGGACGGCTGGAGACCCTCTGGGTTAAAATCCATGGGGAACACGGCACAGGGGACACAATGGTGGGAGTCTATTACAGACCTCCCACCCAAAGTCCTGAGCTAGACCAGGAGTTTGCCCAGGAACTGGCTGAGGCAGCTTGCTCCAGGACCATGGTTGTCATAGGTGACTTCAATTACCCAGACATCTCGTGGGAGGATCGTTCAGCAAAATCTGAGTGGTCGCAGAGCTTCCTCTCATGCGTGGATGACATCTACCTGACTCAAGAAGTCTATGGGCCAACGAGAGGCAAAGCACTGCTCAACCTGGTACTGGCTACTGGGGCAGACCTAATCAGCGACCTAGTGATCGATGGGAAGCTGGGTGACAGCGACCACGAGCTGATCACCTTCACCATCCGCCGAAAAGCTGGCAAGTCGGTCAGCAACACGGAAGTCCTTGACTTCAGGAAAGCCGACTTTGACAAGCTCAGGAGGCTTGTCAGCGAGGCCCTAAGGGACCGTGACCACAGGGAGAGGGGAGTTCAAGAAGAGTGGTTGCTCCTCAAGGGAGCGATCCTCAATGCACAAACTAAGTCTATTCCATCTCGGAGGAAAGGCAACAAGAGGGCACAGAAGCCCCCCTGGCTCTCCAGGGACCTAGCAGACCTCCTGAGGCTAAAAAGAAAGGCCTACAAAGGATGGAGGATGGGAGTCACCTCCAAGGAGGATTATTCTGCACTGGTCCGGTCCTGTAGGGAGCTGACCAGGAAAGCCAAGGCTGCAACTGAACTCCAGCTAGCTTTGAGCATCAAGGACAATAAAAAGTCCTTTTTCAGATATGTGGGGAACTGGAGGAAAAGCAGGGGCAACGTTGGACCCCTGCTGAACCAGATGGGGCAACTGACAACTGACGCCCAGGAAAAAGCCAAGCTATTAAATAGGTACTTTGCGTCGGTCTTTCATCAGCCCCATGGGACGCCCATGCCCGCTACTGGGCCGGGAAGTCCGGGTGAGGGTGATCCCCTGCCCTCCATTAATGCTGACTTCGTGAAGGAACATCTTGAGAAGCTGGATACCTTCAAGTTAGCTGGCCCTGACAATCTTCACCCCAGGGTACTCAAGGAGCTGGCGAGCATCATAGCCCAGCCTCTAGCGCAGATCTTTGAAAACTCTTGGCACTCTGGTGTAGTGCCCGAAGACTGGAAGAAGGCCAATGTGGTGCCTATCTTCAAGAAAGGGAGGAAAGTGGATCCGGCTAACTATAGGCCCATCAGCCTGACTTCTATCCCGGGGAAGATCTTAGAAAAGTTTATTAAGGAGGCCATCCTTAATGGACTGGCAGACGCCAACATCTTAAGGGATAGCCAGCACGGGTTTGTTGTGGGTAGGTCTTGCTTGACCAATCTCATTTCCTTCTACGACCAGGTGACCTATCACCTGGACAAGGGAGATGAGATTGATGTCATATATCTTGACTTCAAAAAAGCCTTCAATCTGGTGACCCATGATCGTCTCTTGGAGAAACTGGCCAATTGTCGCCTTGGGTCCTCCACGATCCACTGGCTGGAAAATTGGCTCCGGGGTCGGACCCAGAGGGTAGTAATTGATGGAAGTCACTCATCGTGGTGTCCTGTGACCAGTGGGGTCCCCCAGGGCTCTGTCCTTGGACCCATACTGTTCAACATCTTCATTAATGATGTGGACACTGGAGTCAGAAGCGGACTGGCCAAGTTCGCCGATGACACCAAACTTTGGGGCAAAGCATCCACACCAGAAGACAGGCGGATGATCCAGGCTGACCTGGACAGGCTCAGCAAGTGGGCGGATGAGAATCTGATGGTGTGCAACGCCGATAAATGCAAGGTTCTCCACCTTGGGAAGAAAACCCGCAGCATCCTTATAGGCTCAGCAGTGCTATGTTGGCTAGCACTATGCAAGAAAGAGACTTGGGGGTCATCATTGACCACAAGATGAACATGAGCCTGCAATGCGATGCTGCGGCTAGTAAAGCAACCAAAACGCTGGCTTGCATCCATAGATGCTTCTCAAGCAAATCCCGGGATGTCATTCTCCCCCTGTACTCGGCCTTAGTGAGGCCGCAGCTGGAGTACTGAGTCCAGTTTTGGGCTCCACAATTCAAAAAGGATGTGGAGAAGCTTGAGAGAGTCCAGAGAAGAGCCACGCGCATGATCAGAGGTCAGGGAAGCAGACCCTACGATGACAGGCTGAGAGCCCTGGGGCTCTTTAGCCTGGAAAAGCGCAGGCTCAGGGGTGATCTGATGGCCACCTACAAGTTTATCAGGGGTGACCACCAGTATCTGGGGGAACGTTTGTTCACCAGAGCGCCCCAAGGGATGACGAGGACGAATGGTCACAAACTACTACAAGATCGTTTCAGGCTGGACATAAGGAAGAATTTCTTTACTGTCCGAGCCCCCAAGGTCTGGAACAGCCTGCCACCGGAGGTGGTTCAAGCGCCTTCATTGAACACCTTCAAGATGAAACTGGATGCTTATCTTTCTGGGATCCTATGACCCCAGCTGACTTCCTGCCCTTTGGGCAGGGGGCTGGACTCGATGATCTTCCGAGGTCCCTTCCAGCCCTAATGTCTATGAAAATCTATGAAATCTATGAAATTGTCAGCAGCAGGGGGTGGGGGCAAGCACTGACCAGTGGTCTGCAACTATCTGCAGACACTGCCAGCAGTGGCCACCAGCAGTGATCAGCTACCAGCTACAGATGCCGTGTTGGCAGTGAGGGAGCTGGGGTGGCGAGCAGCAACGGGCTGCAGGTGCTGCTGGCACCATTGGTGGTTTCCAGCCTCAGGGGATGCACATTAGGCCTGTGCAAAGTGGCTAGTATTTGCTTCAGACTAGGATTCGGGTGATTTGGGGGGCAGTGATTCGATTCGGTGATTCAAATCACTGTCCCAGTTTGATTTGGCTGAATCAGATTTGGAAATTCAGCTACTGCCAAAAATCAGCTGAATCTCTGAATCACCCAGGCCCATCCCCCACCCGCTCTCTCAGCCCTGGCAATGTGCCCTGCCTAGCCCAGCTCCTGCACTTTAAGGAAAAAAAAAAAAGCCCACACTCACTGGCTGCTGCTCAGTAAGGGGTGATCCCCACTGCCCCCCCACTCACCCATGCTTCATGAGGGGCTCTGCATGAGCCCCCTGATCCCCCCCCCACTGTCCCAGCCCCCCATGACTGCCCCGCCCACCCTAGCTCTAACTCTAAGAAAAACAAAAATAAAAAAAGTCCCAACTCACCAGTGCCTGCCCAGCATGGGGGGCAATTCCCACTGTTCCCCATTGCTCTGTGCTGCATTGGGAACTCTGTACAAACCCCCTGAAGCCCAAAGGCTGCTGCAGGAACTGGTGAGCAGCCATGGGGAGGATGGGGAAGCAGGCAGAGGGTCAGGGGGCTTGTTGCAGAGCCCCTCCATGCAGCGTGGGGAAGCTGGGATCACTGCCCCACCAGGCAGCATGCAGTGAGTAGGAGCTTTTATTTTTATTTTTTTTAAAAGGGCCACAAGCTGGGCCAGGCAGGGCAGCCATGGTGGGGCTGGGACAGCGGGGGGGTGGAAATTGGGGGCCTCATGGCAGAGCTTCCCAAGCAGCATGGGGCAGTGGGTGGCAGCAGGGATTGCCCCACCACCCAGCAGCACCTGATGAGTTCAGGCTTTTTTTTTTTTTTTTTTAAAGCACCGGGAGCTGGGGCAGGCGGGGCAGCCATGCTGGGGCTGGGGGAGCAGGCAGGGGTCAGGGGGCTGGAAGGGTGGGGGAGCAGGCAGGAGATGCAGCCTGGCAGGGGTCCCCCCCATGGTCCCCTCCCCCGTTCTCCAGCCTTCCCTCCTCTGGCCCCTACTTACCAGCTCTGAGTCCAGCTTCAGCTTCCTGCTGCAATGGGCAGGGACTGCCCGAGTTGTCCAAGCTCTCCGAATCTTTTCCGAATTGATTCAGGAAGTTTTGAATTGATTTGGACCTTTATTAGTCCCCCTGATTTGATTCATATTTGGAGATTCAGCCACCAAATCAGGCTGAATCTCCTCTGAATTGAATCAGCACCTGAAGTATCACACAGCCCTTGTGCATGTGCACCTGCGTGCACCCGCTACGTATCATCAATGGGAATAGACATATGTACACATAAATCCAAATATAGGAACCCCTGAAAAAACATTGCAGGGAATGTTTCTGTTATCTCACCCTGAAGGTGGACAGGGAGGGGACATCTTCACACTTAAAGTAGATTAAACAGCAATTGGAGACAATATTGAGGACAGACATCATTATTATCCATTCCTCCAAACATCCCCAATGCACTTACCTCCACATATGGCTCCAACAGCATCAGCCTTCCCATAATCCTGTGTAATGTGATATAGCCCCACAGGCTGTTTGAGATACAAGATTGAAATGAAAGTATTTGGCAACATGGAAGGGCAAATGGAATTTCACCCCAAAACATTCTACTCTCAAGGAGAGAATGAGGAGAAAAAAAAAAACAAAAAACTCAACCCCTCCCCCAAAATAACCCAAAACAAAAAACAAAAAAACCCCACCATGAGTTTACTAACAACAAAATTCACTAAACACTAGAAAGAGAAGGGTGCACCCTCAAGTGCACCAGGCTGCAGCTCCTTCACCTCCAGCTCCAGAACCTCCTCCTGAGGTTCTGGTTGAACTTCACCCCCCCACCATTTGTTTTTGGTCACCCCATCCATGGCCCCACCAAGTCCCAGGACCTCCTGGTCAACCTCCATATGGCCCTGGCCAGGTGGGCCCTGTACTTGACCAGGGAGGAGGCTCTGGCCAGGAAGGTACTTGGAGACTGCAGTGCTCAGTGTTCCCCTCCAGAGAACTTATTTTCACATTTTGAACCTTTGACCCCCACATCATTCCTACCCTCTTTTTCCTTAGTTGTCTCAAAAAAATAAAAATAAAAATTAGTTGCATCTTTCAACCTTTGGCCCCACACAGTGGGGACTATTATTTAACTAGATGGGCCCTAAGGCCCATGATCACTGGAAGATACAAATAGACAGGAGCTTCTGAGGCCCATCCACTTAGTGTCTGGGGACACTACCCCTTGTGCCAGCTGGACTGCTGAGGCAGCCCTAACTTGGAGAGGCCCCTGCATCCTCTACCCACTGCAGCAGTCTGACAGTGGGGGCTGCTGCCTGGCTGTGACCTGCTACCACCTGTGAAAGCATCTGCTGCCTTGCACCTGCAGCCCCAAGGCTGCACCTTTGCCAGAAGCAGATGGGGTGCCCCCACTCTGCCATCTGGGCAGCTATTGCCCAAAGATGTGCTCTTTATAGTGGCCAGTTTTGAACTGTCAATGCATGTCCTCTTGGCCTCAAATGACCAAGAGGTCAGCCACCCCATCTGCCCTCCAGCTGGGTCCCCAGTGCTGGCCCTAGACAAGCTTCTCTGCATGGGTCTCAACACCTCTCACTGTAACGGGGGGGCCTTCTCAGGGCAGATTTAACCATGGCCCGCCCACATTCTCTTCTGCCATGCCTTCATGTAATTAAGCAGGAGGCTGACCATTTCCTGCCCCAATGCCAGGGAGTGATATCTGTGGCTCCATTCCTCCCCTACACCACAGCCCAAGCCTCTCAGATGGCATCCTGATGTTATTATAATCACCAGCCCCCACATTGGGCCCCAGAATCCTTCTAATTGAACCCCACCTGGATTCCTCCCCTCAGGCAGTCTATTCCACCTTCATACCAGGCAGCATAGACTGAACTGCTTCTCCTTCAGGTGTGGTTCTCCCCCCCACAGGACCTTTGGCTCACTAGCCCTGGCCCACCTCCAGGCCAGCCAGAACCCCAGGCACACAGCTTTTGGGCATTCCTCATGGTGGGCCCCTGGCCCTTTGACCCTTCCAGTCCTGGCCCCAGCATTGACCAGTCAGGGTAAATTCAGACAGGCATGAGTATATGGCCTCACTTTCTCCATGGGGTCCACCCTCCATAGATTCATAGATGTTAGGGTCGGAAGGGACCTCAATAGATCATCGAGTCCGACCCCCTGCATAAGCAGGAAAGAGTGCTGGGTCTAGATGACCCCAGCTAGATACTCACCTAACCTCTTCTTGAAGACCCCCAGGGTAGGGGAGAGCACCACCTCCCTTGGGAGCCCGTTCCAGACCTTGGCCACTCGAACTGTGAAGAAGTTCTTCCTAATATCCAATCTAAATCTGCTCTCTGCTAGCTTGTGGCCATTGTTTCTTGTAACCCCCGGGGGCGCCTTGGTGAATAAATACTCACCAATTCCCTTCTGTGCCCCCGTGATGAACTTAAAGGCAGCCACAAGGTCGCCTCTCAACCTTCTCTTGCGGAGGCTGAAAAGGTCCAGTTTCTCTAGTCTCTCCTCGTAGGGCTTGGTCTACAGGCCCTTG
This sequence comes from Alligator mississippiensis, assembly GCF_030867095.1. Lineage (NCBI taxonomy): Eukaryota > Metazoa > Chordata > Crocodylia > Alligatoridae > Alligator > Alligator mississippiensis. Next base: position 64,831,603 of record NC_081825.1, read on the forward strand.
ACCATACGAGTTGCCCTTCTCTGGACCCTCTCCAGGTTATCTGCATCCTTCTTGAAGTGTGGCACCCAGAATTGCACGCAGTACTCCAACTGCGGTCTGACCAGCGCCCTATAGAGGGGAAGTATCACCTCCCTGGACCTATTCGTCATGCATCTGCTGATACACGATAAAGTGCCATTGGCTTTTCTGATGGCTTCATCACACTGCCGGCTCATGTTCATCTTGGAGTCCACTAGGACTCCAGCCCTCCAAACAAAGGGGCAACCCACCCAGTTGTGGGGGCTAGGGGTTAAGGTGCCCCAACCCACCTTTCACCAGGGTGGTAACTGGCCTGGCATTTTCTGGGGGCTCCCACACCACTAGGAGCCCCACCAGGCCACCCACTCCCAGCAGGGTGCAGTTTTAGGTCATGCCCAGGATCAGCAGCCTTCTTACCATCCCCTACAGCTCCTCCCTTACACCTCCAGATGATACCAGCAACCCTCCAGCCAGGCAATCTTGTTTCCTGGCCTCCAGCAGCAGAGCTGCCCTGTTTATATGGGCAGCCCTAGGTTCAAAATGGCTGCCCTCATCAGGCACCTGGCAGCTGCCAGCTCCAGGCCTGTAAAGTGGCAGGCACAAACAGTGCCCTGCCACACTCACCAGCAGAGATCCTAGTGTTCTCTGTTTATGTATTTCACATTCTGTGATAAGAAACACAAATTCTCTCATTAAAATACCCAAAATAGTGTTCTTCTGCTATTAAAATTAAATGTCACTATATATAAGGAGGGCAATGTTTTATTGATATATTTACAAATGTAAAGCAATTTGGAGTGGTGAGTTGGGGGAGTTTGTGGGTGCATGTAGGATTTGTGGGGGTGAGGTTTGGGGAGGTATGGGGCTTGTGTGGGGCTTTGTGGGTGACAGGTTTGTCAGTGTTGTGGGTGGATTGTGGAGGAACTTTGGGTGTGGGGGGCTGTATGGGTGGGGCTACATAGGAGGGGTGGGTCCCCTGCCTCAACACGGGGAAGCCCCAACCTGCACAGCACATGGACTGCCCCCCTGCAGAGCCCACATCTTCCTCTGCAGGGCTCATATGCACCCCCACAGGGCCCATGTACACCTTCCACAGGGCTCTAGCCCTTCTGCAGGATCCCAGCACCCCTGCAGGGCCCACAGCCCCTGCCCATAGGGCCCCAACCCCCCTGCAGGGCCCAAAGCCCCTCCCTGCAGGGCCCTAGCCTCCTCCTGCAGAGTCCCAGCCCCCCTGTGGAGTCTACAACCCCTCCCCATGGGGCCCCAACCCACCCCCCCCAGCAAGGCCCACAGTGCAACCTGAAAGCAGCCATGGATGTGGGGCACTCAGGGCCCACTGTAGCCAGAGCCCCCAGCAGTATGGCATGACCTTGATCACCTCAAAGCCGGCACCACTTGTGCTGCCTGTCATGGGACTGGCCTGGCTTTTTGCAGTGCCGTGTGGGGCCATGTGGCTTCAGGCAGCACCAGGGCCTCTCAGGCTGTCACCTAGGGGCCAGCACCACTTGTGGGGACTATGTGTCATGCCAGACAGGGTCTTGCCTCCACAGGCCCTGCGCACTGCTGGACTGGGCTGGATTCCATGGAAGAAGGACTTGGCCCAGCATGACACACAGTCCCCATGAGCAGGGTCAGCCCCCACCGCTGGAGGCCCATGGCTGCTGCTGCTGTGGGAGGGCTGTGGACCTGTGGGGGGGTGCTGTGGGCCCTACAGGGGACCCATGCCTCCTGATCAGTCCCCCCATCCCCACACAACCCCTACACATGCACAGCCCCCCTTGTCCCTACTTACCAGGGACAGCACCCAGGTCAGCCTTGCACCACTCCTGCTTGCCCCAGCACATGAACACAGCATGCTAGGGCAGCAGGAGGCACCATAGACATGTTCTGGATGAATGCCAGAGCATCTCTTGAGGTCTGAGCCCCAGCTTGCCTCAGGGCACAGTGGGGAACTGTGCTCTGAGCTGCTTTTCTCAACAGTGTTTTTATTTGATTCCTGGAAATCCAGGTATCAAATGTTGAGCCTGCGCTGAAAATATACAGTGCAGGAAACATTTTTTTTTTCTCAGCATGCCTCTTGTGGCGTCTCAAACTGGTTTGAGATTCCACAAGAGGCATGTGTGCTCGTCTGGATGCACCCATGAGGTTCAATAAGGACAAGTGCAAAGTCCTGCACTTAGGATGGAATGGTCCCATGTACTGATACAGGCTGTGGGGACCAACTGTCTAAGCAGCAGCTCTGCAGAAAAGGACCTGAGTGTTACAGTGAACAATAAGCTGAATATGAGCTAGCAGTGTGCCCTACTTACCAAGAAGGCTAGCAGCAAGTAGAGCTGCATTAGTAGAAGCACTGCCAGCAGGTCATGGGAAGTGATTCTTCCTGTCTACTCAGCGCTGGTGAGGCCACATCTGAAGTACTGTGTTCAGTTTTGGGCCCTCCACTACAGAAAGGATGTGGACAAATTCAAGAGAGTCCAGCAGATGGCAACAAAAATAGTTTGGGGTCTGAGACATATGACTTCAGGAGAGACTGAGGGAACAGGGCTTATTTCATCTGGAGTAGAGAAGATTGGGAGGGGCTTTAAGAGCAGCTTTCAACTATCTGAAGGGTGGTTCCAAAGAAGATGGAGCTAGACTGTTCTCAGTGGTGGCAGATGACAGAACAAGGAACAATGATCTCAAGATGCAGCAAGGGAAGTTTAAGTTAAACAGTAGGCAAAGCTTTCTCACTTAGGAGGATAGTAAAGCTGCAACAGGCTGCCCAGAGAGGTTGTGGCATCTCCACCCTTGGAGGTTTTTAAGACCTGGCTAGACAAAACCTTGGCTGGGATGATCCATTTGGGGATGCTCCTGCTTTGAACAAGATGTTAGACTAGATGACCTCCTGACATCCCTTCTAATCCTAATTTTCAATTATTCTGTGATTCTAGATATGCTGACACTCATTGGTTGTAGGTGCCATGCTGACTGGCTATATGTTCCTGAAGGAGCTTCTGGACTGTTGCCATAATGTCTTTTGTGTGTAAAGGCAAAGCAAAGGTGAGTGGCAGAGTGTAGCCCTACAATGTCTTTCATTTCTTTGAACTATGAACGTGCATAAGGGGGACTGTTCTTATCTCCCTTATTATTTTGGTAGTTTTATTTTAGATTTATAATTCTCAAACAGGGTGCCACTGCACCCTGGAGTGTTTGAAATCCTTTTAAGGGTGCCACATTGTGCCTTGAAATATTAGCACTGTTGACTTTTTTCCAAGGGGTGCCTTCAGTCTAAAAAGGTTGAAAACTACTGTCTTAGAGAATGGCTCAGCATTTTCACAATTCTCTGTATGTGCTAAGAAAAAAGACACAAAGAACATTGAAAATACTGATGCAACACTATTCTGCCATCTAAGGCTAGGCATAGACATTCAAAAAGTCCAAGGTGGAATTGATCTAAGTTATGCAGTTTTCTGTAAGTGGCATAGTTTGGTTCAGTAGCAAACAGAACACACACTCATTCTTTGGTTGAGGGCGTGGAATCTTAGACTGGGTTTCACCTTTTTTAAACGAATCTACATGTCCAAAGCTGCTGTTCTGTTATGAGTATAGACTGGTTTTGTGTGCCAAATTTCTGTTCTGTTATGGGTATAGACTGGTTTCCAATCATTTATATTGGTAAAAGTGTAATATCTGTACCTGACCTAAAAAAACCTGCCAAGTTTTCCAAGTCAATCATTGTGTGTCATTGCCTTTTCCCTCTATCTTTTTGTACTTCCCAGGTGATCTAGCAGTAGCAGCATGTGAAATTTTAGTTCATTTTAACATTTCAACCCTTATAACAATCCTACCAAAAATGTGCAAGATCTGAAAGCAAAGGGAGCAAAAGCAGAAAAGAAGAAAGAACATGAAAAGTAAAAAGAAACCAAGTCTGAAAGACATGTTGATGCTTATACATGAATGGTGTATAAATTGAGGACAGAGATTTTCATTTGCATTCAAAATAAATTAGAAGCCAAGTCAAACTCTTTTTCTAAAAAGAAAAAGGCCGATACAGGCATATTTTTTGTTTGGGTGAAAGAATTTTTACAAAATGTTGTGTGGACAGAAATGTAGATATTACTTTAGAAAAAAGCCAAGACCAGTATTGTAGCTTAGCCTAGTAAAGTTGAAAAGGAACAAAATATTAGAAATTATACAGAACTGGTGTAGGGCATGTGCACAAAGAAGATAAGGCATTCGTAAGAACATCAAAAAAAGAAACACGTTACAGATACAATGGATGTATTATAACTAAAAATGTTTCCTGCATACTTAAGCAGGTAATACAGGAAAGCACAATTGCTTGTTGTGGTGGACTGCAGTTACACTACTTTTAAACAAAGAGAAGTCTTTCATTGATCCTAGATATTAAAAGTCTTAAATATTTTCAAAACATTAAGAGAAATATAGAATAAAAGATCTAAAATTATTGAGTATTTAAAAAATGCAAATATGAAGAATAAGTTACAGTATAATAATTAAATGCATTGATAAACTAAATACATAACACAAAGGAAAAAGATGACCGTTTTAAAGATGATTCTACTTTTGTTTTGATAAAAGCAGTTCATGATAGCAATCTTGTGGTCTAGGGTTGGTTACATGAAACTCTAGACAAAAATAGAGAGATTTCATGAATGCCATTGACTGTCACAATATGTTAAGGAATTTTGGACTACTAATTTTTTTGTTTTTGCAATTTAATATATTTTTATTAGATAGATTTAGATGGCTGCAATTAGAGAAAGAAGGTAGAAGATGCTACAAATAATTAAAAACAGTGGAGCTGAACATTCATACTTGTTATCAACTGAAAGTTTATGTAATTTTTTTATAGAAAATTTATGGGGAGGAAATGTTTGGTAAGTAATATTGTAACATTTATTATCAGTTGTTTGTAATTTTCTGAAATGTAAACCCTTCAGCCTGGAATTATCCATCATTAATCTCTCTATTTGGGGGAAGGGGTTGTTTTATTTGATAGCTCTTGTAATTTTTAATGTGCATCTAAAAAAACCCCAATCAAGAAGAATCTTTAATGCTAAAAAGACTAAGGAAAGAAATGAAACTGAAAAACTGAAATTAGCTTCTCAATGAAAAAACTGGGCTATTAAAAATATTTCAAAATATTTCAAAATAGCACCTATTTTTGGTGTATTATTTTGGGGGCAATTAGTTTGTCATACTTTGTAACGTATCAAGCTAGGAGATGGACAAGCAGAAAACCTCTATCAGTGATCCTTTGAAAATATTGACATGATTGGTGCCAACCACTGAACTCTCAGTCTGTGTTTTAATACCTAACCAAGTGGTCTGATTTTTTGAGATGCAGGCACCCATCAATTCCCAGAGAATCAAATGGCAGCCTCTATTTCCCCACCAGACTTAAAAGTCAGGGCAGACAAATAGTTCTACCGAGAAAACCAGGTGAGGTGGAGAAGAAGCTTACCACAGTGCAACTCAATGGGCACATCTATACAAGACATTTTCTACAGAGTAGACTAATTAGCTCCTCTGGAAACATCTTGCATCTACACGTGCAGCCCCATTAGGCCACAGAAAACAAATTAACTACACAGCAGAGTAGCACTTACAAGTACTATTCTGCTGCGAAGTTTCTTACTCTGCAGCACCGTATATGTAGATGCTGACACAGCTGACTGGGGTATGACGGCTGACGTGGCTAGCCCCACAATGGAGCACCCTCATGCCCCAGCCAGCTCCTCCACAACTGGGTCAAAGCAACCCCGGCCTGGGTCCCCTTTTAACCAGAGCTTCTTCAACCTGACTCAATGTACTATGGTCCCAGGTACACATATCAACACAGCGCCTGGGAGCAATAAACTCTGATGAGGTATGTGCCGGAGTTTATTTCTGGACACCAGTATTACATATAGATGTGTCCAATCTGACGTAACTGTTTTTTCTATTTACTCTTTACCCCCAGTAAGTGACATTAAACTGTAGTAATTTACCCCAGATGAAACAAACAGTAAATCACTGCAGTTTAGCTTTACTTAGCGCAGCTTACAAGCAGGCAGACAAAACAATTACACCAAATCAGTTGACTTGACCCTCAAATATTAAGTCTCCCTGCCCCCACTCTTTACAATAGAGTAATTGTATATCTGTCCTGGTTTCATTGCTGTAAAGATTTGTAGATTCTCCCCTGCGGAGTTCTTAAGGTGCACACAGAAGACAAAAGGTTTGATCCAAAACTCATTTATCTGGAATGGAAGACTCCAACTAATTTTGGTGGGATCTGGATCAAGAATAAAGTCTATGTAGTACAGCAGAGTGGTATCTGCCCAGAGTTTCACATTACAGAATGATGAGAGTTTGAGGAGGGGGGGAGTAAAGTTTATCTTCTTTTTAAAAAATAAACAAGCAAGGAAAGCCATACCCTCCCAGAAGCACTCCAGACCAAAAAGCAAACAAAAAGATAATTTTTGCCTTCCACTGCTAACTTAGACTAACTTGTCATTTATCTCTTAATAGTGTATTTTGATGGAGTGAGTACAAAATGAGAACAGTAGTTATATAAAATTTCATAATACAATACGTATTTTCCAATGCAAGCATATGCCTTCCCCCTAGGATTTTTTTTCTGAAATTCAATAAAATGTATATTTTTGGCAGAAAAATGTAGATATGTATTTTTCAATTTTTGGACTTTGAAGACATTTGCCCCTGAAATGTACCCCCATATTTTGCTCAGAGAAATATGACTTTAAATTCATAACATGATCTGAAAGTTCATTTTTCAAGTATTTCCATTCCTCTGTGCAAGTAGTTTTCAAGCCACTGTTATAAAATAGCTTACATATAACGGAGCTATTTTAATTTACCTCCCCCCCCCATCTATGCCACTCACCCTCCCTAAAGCCAGCTCATATGTATAGAATATAGGGGTATTCTGTAGATCTGTCATTTATTCCTCTGTTAATCTACTTTTCAACAAAAAAAATTGGGGGATCATATTAGATATTATTCTGACAGATAACATGTTGATATCTGCAGGGTAAAAGGGCTATATGTTTAGCTCTGGTTGACACAGAAGAAGAGGAAAGGGAAGTACCTTTATGACATCACTCTATTCCTCCAATCCTGAGGTCAGAGAAAGGCCAAACAGGCCTTTAGTGGGACTGTAAGTTGTCTCTGTGGTAGCCAGAAAAATTTGTCTCATAGACAATGCTAGCCAGGGTGGTGTTCACTTCAGTTTTACACTAGTCTTGTGTTACCAGGGGCTTGATCCTCCCACCTGCACCTCATTGCCAAGCATGGCTAAAAGCCCCTTCTGGGTCCTTAAATGGTCTCTAGACCAGGGGTCAGCAGAGTGCCAACCCCCCCCCCACCCCCCAACCTTGGCTTAAGATACTAGTGTGCCAGGGGCAGACAGCGGGGGAGTTGCAAGGGCCCTGATCTTTGTTGTGGCAATGCAGTCCCAGCCCCTTCCCCACCATCTGCCCTGAGGCACACATGCCAAGCAAAATGCCTTCTCATACCACGCTCTGGCACCTGTGCCAGGAGTTGCCTACTAGGGCTATGTGAAGCTTCAGTCACTGATTCGATTCAGTGGAGATTCGGCCTGATTTGGTGGCTGAATTTGTGAATCCTAATCAAATCGGGAGACTCTTTAATCTCTCTGAATCGAATCAGAACCCTCTTAATCGAATCAGAGAGATTCAGAAAGATTCAACGATTTGGACATAGACACAGCTTTAAATGGTTTTTCTCCAACCTCAAGATACCAGGTGATTCATGAATGCTGCGATGCTGGGGCGGATGGAGCATCCCACAGGAGCGTGGGAGGCTCCCAGCATGCTCGGCAAAAGCACTTCTGGTCCACTTCTGAGTCCATTGGGGAGCACACAGGGCACCACCCCCCCCATATCCCCTGGCTCAGCAACTGGTGCCTCCTAAGTTTTGGAGGGGGTCACCCAGGTTCCCCCTGCAGCCAATCGCCAAGCTGGGGAGGAACGGGGGGGCCCACTTCCTGGCAAACCTGGAAGTGGATAGGAAGTACAGTAAAAGCCGCATTAACCAGCACTTCATTAACCAGCATGCTCTACTAACTGACATGCCAGTTGACACCAGTCGATGCAGCAAAAGGGAAACTGGAAGTGGAAATTCCAGTTTTGTTGAATCCCACAGCCCGGGGAAAAGCAGCCTGCACGAAGCCCCCCTCCCGGCACACTTACACCAGGGGAGGGGTGGGGATGGGCAGCACAGTTAATTTGAGATGTGGACATGCCAGACGCAGTGGGAGGGGCATCTTTGCCCAGCCAAGTACATTTGGTTATCTGGCACCCCCCATTTCCCATGGGTGCTGGATAACGGAGCTTTTGCCTTATTTCTAGTCCACTTCTGGGTTTGCCGCTGAGCATGTGGGACGCTTCATCTACCCCACCACCACAGTATTCATGAGCCATGCCTGGTACCTTGAGATATGTAGAAAAAACATTTAAAGCTGTGTCTATGGCTAAATCGCTGATTCTCTGAATCAGCATCAAATCTTCAGATTTGGATTTGGCTGAATCAAATTGGGGACAGTGATCCAAATCAATTAATCGAATCAGTGTCCCCAACTCGGGCCGAATCTGAATCTGAATTAAATATAGCCCATTTCACACACCCCTATTGCCTACCCCTGCTCTAGACCCTATCACATTTCATCAAACAATCTGCATCAAAAAATCTGCATGAACCACCAAACAGGACATATGCTCAAAGAAGTCTGAAGTCCTAAATTTTGATTAAATTCCTTTACTGGGAAAAAATCTTCCTATGTGTATGCACCTCTGAATGTGTTAATAAATGTCCTTGGTATCTTCTACTTTGATAACTGTACTGTAAGCAGCAGGATGCCAGTCTGAAATAAAGTAATTTATTTTCACTGTAAATTAATTCAATGTATAAATTGTACAAGTGCTTCTCTTCAGTTAATTAGTTAAAAGGAAACAGGGGCACTTTGCCAGTTTTTGTCAGATATGATGAAAGAGTGTGAACAAATACGATCAGTCAACTAGCATATTCTCAAATATGTTTGACAAACTCTATGTAAAGATGTTATGAACTGGATTCTTTTCTGGACCAAATCACACTTGGTGCAAGTCAAAGAAGTGTGGCTGCCAAGGATATGATTCAGACCTGAAATAAACATCAGGAAGTCAGATCAGCTCTCCATGATCCATATTACAGGTTGATATGGGTATCTCGGCTCTGTAAAATGACTCAATAGATAAAGGTGGTGGGATAAACTTCCCAGAAAGTGAAAGGATTATAACCATACTAGAAATAACACTTATTGATTTCAATATTTTTCAATTAAGAATCACATTATAGAGATTTAGATAAGGTTTTCACCTACTGTAAAAATACTGTCTAGTAAAACAATGAAAAGGTCAAAGGTTACATATCTTTAATCTACTATTTTTCTGCAGTATTGTAGTTCATTCAAGATCACTCTTTCTTCATCTAAACTATTCACATATCCCCAGAACCCCAGCTAATCTTTGAGTAAGTTTGTCACGGAGCCAATTTTACCTTGCAAATGCTTTCTTTTATAAGATTAATTTAGGAATATTGAACACTTCTAGCTCTAACTTTTCCAACTCATAATTAATTTGAAGTAATTGAAAGGACCACACACTGTGGCTGAAATGCAGGTTGGAAGTTGGGAGGGAAGGAGTTTAAATGATCACTTTTTCCTCTTTCAGATCCCTTCCCCCCACCTACCTCTCACTCTCATCCCCACTAGGTGTCTTGTCATCTTTTGTAAATTACTAATGATCACCTAGATATTTAAGATTGTTGTATTTCATTACTACTGCCCTTGCCCTGGAGAGTCTTTCATAAATTTACCCAGGAGATTATCAAAGGTAATTTGTAAAAAGTTTTCTACCTGAAGCCAGATAATAACATATGTATTGAAATGCTATTTTTTTTTCATGTTTCTTCACTGTTACTCTTTCTAACTTTCAGAATTTGTAGGTTGAGGGAATAGCTAAAGGGCTTGTAAATGATCCAAACAGCCAAACTATGATGACAAACCAGGTAAAAAAATGGAAGAGGAATTCAAGCTGAAAAGGCGGTTTCCTACAGGAAATGGCCAGTGATTGAAAGAAAGCTAAAATCGCTTCAATTTCCCTTCCACTCTATTTTATTTATTTGTGAATAGCAAATGTTCCTAAGAAGGATAATTAATAAAACACTTAATTTTTATTGTATGACTATTAAGTCTCTGCCAAAATAAACCACCCCCACAGACTGATAAAATTTCCCATCAGTTTATTAATGATGCAACTTGAGAAAGGAAGTAGAAAATCAGAGAAAGCAAAAAACTATGGGGTGTGTGTAGGTAAGGGGACATTGTTGGCTACAGATACAATGCCTTGGCAGATATAACCTATATAAATGTATTTTAAGTCACTTCAAAAGCATCCATGTGAAAGCATAAGAATGAGGGCAATTTTAATATTTTGACCCCTATACTCATTGATCATGGTGTGGGTAGGGAGATATGAGTCAATTTTTCCATGAAAACAAAATCAGTATATGGATTTGCTACATCCCAGGTGAGCATCATTATAAGTTGGTGTAGAACTGAGACATCATCCAAAAGTGATCATGAGAGGTTATCTTTGAACAATCAGTGTTCCCAAAAGATGAAATGCAAGTGGATTTAGTATAAGAAGCTGAGAGAATGGAAATTGAAATAGTGTGCTTGTAGTGAGTGGAGCTGCTGTCACCAACTATAGAGGTGGTAAGTGAGGGTTACACTTTGCAGCACTGTGGGCACATCTGCACATTCATATTAATGTGACACAATAAACTCCAGCGCATATCACACTGGAGTTTATTGCTACAGAACACTGCACTTACATATGCACTCAGGACCACAGCATGTTAAGCTGGGCTGGAGCAGCCCTGGCTGGCAGGGGGCTCAGGAGGTCAGCCTAACAGACCAAGGCTGTTCTGACCCAGCTCAATATGCTGTGGAAGAGCTGGCTGGGGCACAAGGGTGCTCCAGCACAAGGCTAGCCAGTGGGCAGCCCCTACACTGAAGCAACTTTGTACCCCAACCAGCCCCATCAGCATCTATACATGTGGTGCTATGAAGTAAAAAACTCCACATCAGGATAGTACATGTATTTACAAGCACTACCCTGCTGCAGAGTTTATTAGTTTACTCCAACCTAATAGCTCTGCATGTGTAGGTGCCAAAACATTTACTGCTAACTAGGAATCTCCACAGTAAACGTCTACTGTAGATGAACCCTGTGTGTGCTATTGTTGCCCTAATCACAAAGGAAAAACTTACATCCATATGTGGTTCACCCCCTACTGTGCCAAAGTGCAGGCAACTGGGAATCTCTGTCTTTCTGTTTTGTTAAGCTTCATTCCAACATCTTGAGTGACTATTCATGTGTGCCTGTTTAAAATTCACTCATGTATGAAAGCTTAAAATTTGCTTTCCGAAAGCATTCTTATGAATCTGAATCATTCAATTGTTCTAGGAAAGCAGGCAGAAATGGTTAAGGGGTATTCATTTTTGGTGGTAATTTACCAGCTGCAATATGTATTATCACTCTTGCATGTTTCCAGAGCCACTTCAACATCTGTGAAGAAAGAAAAAAATGAGACAGAAAAGAAAGACTATAATGAACGCTGTTCATCTAGAAGTTCTGTCCGTTTAGAGATGTCTTTCTACAACTCTGTGATCTATTGGATTAGTATTTCACTATAATTAGACAAGTGAGTAGTATCTGGAGAGTAGTGCCAATGGAAGCTGTACCAATTGACGACTGAAACAAAAAAAGATGTTACCCATTATTCCACTTAATCAGAGTGACATTATTGGTATAAGTAAATTAGCAATCTGGGGGGGTTTAATTTATTTTGGAATGTCATGGTACCCAAAGATTTTTACTGCATCTAACTGAATTAAATTTCTTGGCACAAGTAATGTTTTAAAATGTTTCTCTATTTTTAATGTAGTTAGATTAGATAATAACTTTTTGTTAGTTATCCTATAATGCCTGATTGCATGAACTAGATACTTAAAACAGATGCAATGGTCAGGGAAAAGTATTTGTCCCTCTCTTGCTCCACCTGCCAAAAAATAGAGATTTGGCTGATTACCAATAGAGCAAATGCCACTATGAATACCCGGGGGAAGTGGTGGCAGGGAGAAGTGAGAAACCATATCACATTGCATTGGGTCAGAGGCGGCCATGTCAGGGGCCACTCAGGGAAAAAGATGCCAGTCTGGGTCAGGAAGAAGGAGTAGAATCCAGGTACTAGCCAGGTCAGGAAGCCAGGAGGTCAGTCCAAGAGAAGGATCTAGGAACAGGTTCAGTCAGGAAGCCACAGTATCAGGAAGAGTGCAGTCAGGGAGTAAGCTAGGTCAAAGAGCTGGGAGATCAAGCTGAGAGCAGATTCAGAACTCAAGCCAGAGAAAACATCAAGGCAATCTAGAATCAGATTGAGTCCTGTTACCCAGCCCCTTCCTGTTCTAAATCAGGGGTTTATATGGAGGAAGTGTAGAGTCAGCTGGCCCAGCCAGCCACTCCAAAGCCAGTGAGTGGGCAGAGGGCTAAGTCCTGCTGGTGGCTTCAAAACAGCCTTGTCCAACCTAGATAACCAGTTGTAGGGTGGCAGGTTGGGATGAGTGGCTGTGCTGGTCAGTTTGAGGCAGCAGTCTGGCAGATAGTCAAATCAATTCTAACTAGTAATATGGGACAGGCAAAGAGGGATTAAAAGTATGTCTAAAACAGAGAGTTTAAATGTGATTGGCTGTTAAACTAGAAGGGGTGTTGGTTACTATATTGGTATCCCTGATTTCCCACAAATATAAATTCTGTGGTTTGACAGCAAAATCATATAAATGATTAACACTTGTTTACTTATAGATCAGTATTGTCCATAACACAGTATCATATTTTCAACAAGAACTCCCATCGAAGCAATCAAATTATGAAAGGGAAGTATATGTTGCCATCAATATTTTGAAACTGAATGTAAAATTTTAATTACCAGTACCTTATACTACCAATTAAATCATGCAGAGTAATGTTACAATAATGCTACAAAAGGAACATTAAAATAATCACTTGTTCAAAGTAAAGGTCACACCTTAATATTATTTTGGCATTTACCAGACCAATTTCAATTACTGAGCCTGATTTTCCACTGCCTGGCACCCCACATGATCATTTTACAAGTATACATATGCGGGTTTTAAAGGGATACTGCTGCAGACTCTCCACTCATTGATACTGGTGCCAGTATTCTACCTCTTGTTTGTGTGCACTTTGTTCAGAACCAACAAGCACCCTAAACACACCAAGAAAGCTGTAATATACAGCCAGACCCTCCGATACCACTGAATTTGCACTGAGGAAAACGTCCATGATCGTAACCTCACAAATCTCAAAAGGGCTTTCACCCAACAAGAACGCTCCTCCAGAGACATAGATCACACTCTTGAAAGAGCCACCCGGATACTACATGAAGGATTGCTGCAGTACAGAAGGAAAAGCCCCATGAATCGCACACCACTGGTTATGACATACCATGCCTCCCTGGAATCTATATGAAAAATCCTCAAGCAATTGCAACCCATACTAGAAGAAGACCTAATTCTTAAAGAGATCTTCCCAGAGCCACTGATCCTAGACATTTAACAAGCACTGAACCTCACCAACCTCATCACCAGAAGCAAACTTCCTACAGCCCAAAACACACTGAATGGATCCATGCCATGGCAAGAAATGTAAAACCTGCCAAGATATCTGTCACAGGGTGCTAAGCTGAGCCTGCTCCTTTAAGGTCAGAAGCAGCCTAGCTAGAGAGCCCTGTCAGCAAGGCAGTGCTCCACAGCTGCAGGTTGCCTGGAAAGCAGGCTAATGAGGAAATTAGCTGTCACCTGCACACAGTTAACTGACCGGGAGCAGGCAGGGCCCTGGGTACATATAAGCCCCAGGGCTAGAGCTGGCAGGGGTTAGTTCTCAGGCACCCAACAGGGGAAGCAGCTCCTGCACAAAAGACCTAGTTGAGGATGTTTGGTTGTCTGATATGCTGCCTGCAAGATTAACAGGGCTCCCAGAGCTCATAAGGTACCTGGGGCTAGGAGGCACACAATACTAAGGGAGAATTGGCCTTCTTTAAGGGGCAAAGTGTGGCCTCCATTGTTATTGTTATGTTGTAGCCCAGGGGCTTGTGCTTGTGTTGTCATTTGTATCAGTGGACCAGCTTGAGGCTAATAGGGCTGGAGGAGGCCTCATTGGAGCAAACTATTGTGTAGAGCCCCAGTGCCAGGGGAGGACAGCAACAGGAGCCGCAGAGCCCAGTGCCAGAGGGGCACAGTAACAGGGGACAGGGGCCCAGTGACAACAGGAGGCCAAGTTAGGCCAAGACCTCATCAGAGGGACAATATTTATATACCACCTGCAAGTCATGGCGTTTGGTAAAGGGGAAGTTTTGGAGCCACCCATCTAGCCCATAATGATTAAAATGTCCTGTGAGCCACTGGCTTGGAGCGGGACCCAGCAAGGGATCCAAGAATATGTAGGGTCTACTGGGGTTCAACAAGACTGTGACCATGCAGAAACTTGTAGGCAGCCTCCCTATTTATTATCTTGACCAACAAAACATGGCAGGTGAGATTAAAAGGTGCCCGCAGGACAAAGCTGGCACAGTCATGGAGCCCTAGGGGCATCACGGCCATCCCTGGGGACCCCACACCATGACAATATCTCCACCACCCTCACAATTACTACACCCCACCACAGAACCATCAACATTCCTGGATCTTACAGCTGCACTCAGGCATGGCTGTGAACTCAGAATGATGGGGCAGGTGGAGCAGCACATGGGAGCGGGAGGGGGAGAGGGGTTTGCAGCCAGCCAGGATTGGGGTTAGGGTTTCAGCCTCCCCACTGCTGGCCAGAGTGCCTGGCTAGCTGCAACCCTCCCTGCCCCACCACCGCTCCCATATGCCGCTCCACCAGCCTCACCAGTCTGAGTTCACCAGCCATCCCTGCCTGCACCTCTGGAAATGTTATATATCTCATCCAGTGCATGAAATGCCTTGATGGAAAATATGTAAGATAAACCAAACAACAACTACAAACCAAAATGAATGCACACCAGACATCCAAAGACAAGAATACCCAGTTACCTGCAGGGGCACATTTCTCACAAGAAAACAACTCTCTCTCCAATCTCTCAGTTCTAATCCTCAAAGGGAATTTATAAAACTCCATTCACAGATGACCCTATGAACTTTACTTTATCAACCAACTGGATACAAAAAATCATGGACTAAATACAGACATTGGATTTATGACACATTATAACTTGCCTAACATCTGACTGCCCAGTAAACCTCTCTACTATTTACCAGATATATTCATTCCACTCCCCACCCCACCTGCCTGTCACCCATTGACTACCTCAATTTACATTTTCACTGACTAACTTTCTTGCATGCATACTGGCTTCCGTCTTCTTTACTATTCCATCCAGGAAGAGCACAGACCAACTACAAATGCTTCCTCAGCCTGATGAAGAGTATTTGTACACGCAAGCTTGCAAAGAAGAATTGTTCCAGCTATTTGAGCTGGTCTAATAAAAGTTATCAGATTTATCCAAAGAACCTTGTCTATGTCCTTAGACCACCATGGCTACAACCTATACCCCTGAATCATTGTACACAACTTTATATGCAAGTTTCACCAAGATTTTCCCTTAAAAATTTTGCACACCTCTGTATCTCCTGGTTTGACTAGAAAGTAGATTCTGTGGCTGCCAAGTTTTCCCAGTATGTCCTGTTCACATCCTGGAGGTTTCACAAAATTCCTGATATAAAATAAGCAGCCTAATGAGGCTTAAATGATTATCTGAACCTTTGTAGGCTATTTATACTGATCCTCCAAAATGTTGTGATTTGGCAATTGATAACACTACAATGAAGGTATTATCATGAAATTGTATTATTTTATACAACGTAACTATTACCTTTGAGCCCTAGTGATCACGCAAAGAAGCTATTTATTTTCCTATTTTCCAGTGGTCCAGGTTAAAATACAAAGTTCTCTCAGAACCAGCTTGTTTGTATTCCCTCCCACTACCACCCTCATTATCCTTCTGGAAATGTAAGTAGATCACTGTGCTTTCTGCTGTAGTTATACTTGAGTTTCATACTTTCATACTGTCTATGAACTATTTTTTAATTATCTAGCAATGGCATCTGAGAAGCAATATGAAGCTCTATAGTAGGATAAGCAGGTATATTATTGCAGAAGGAATTTGAGATCACCGGCATAAAAGAAAAACAATATAAGATAAAAAGGCTTGACTGAAATAAAATAACTAATATTAATTTTGAAAAGAAATAAAGGATTTAAATGAGACATATGCTCGTATTCAGCATGTTCTGTTTAAAAAGTAATAAAATATTTGTGATAAAACACAACTACCAAAACCCTACTGGGATGTATTTCTTTAAAAACTATGAAAAAGGAAGCTGTGCAATAGAAATTAGAATACAAAGTATTAAAGAGAGAAGATGAAGCCAAGCAACAATGTTCTAAAACCTCATTAGGAAAGTAAAACTGACAGAGTAGAAGATTGTTCTGGAAGTGAATAGAGGTGATAAAAGATTATTTAAATATACAAAATGGAAGAGATCAATGAAAAAAACAATTGGACCATGAAGAGATTGTGATAGAAATCTCCACCACTTCAAACAGAGGAACAAGATGCAGAAGCAAAATTAAATTCGTTCTTGTATGCAGTATACACTAGGAAAATTAAAAGTAAAATACAAGAAATGTAAAACAATTTTCAAAGACTGAAGACAAAGGTCTGTGATAGTCACTAGCAGTCAGAATTCCCTTCCTCAATAATCACAAAAGACTGACAATGTAGATGGGATTTACACACTAAATTGCTCAGAAATCAGAAAACATCATAGCTCCACTAAAAATTAACATGTCCTTAGTGGGGTGGGGAGAGGAGACACTGGGTGTGTCTACATAAGATCTTAAGGTGCCATAGCATCCGTTGGCAAAAACCGTGATGCCACGGCTGCATCACCATAGCAATGAACTCCCTTGCTATAGTGCATTGCTACAGCAACATAACGGCCAAAAACAACCATGCGCTAATGGCACAGAGCACTATAGGCTGTTATTGCACCATCTTTTAGTACTTCCAAAAGCAAGTACTAAATGATAGTGCAGTAACAATAGTGCCATACAGCCATGTGTAGACATGCCCACTGAGGAACTAGGTTTAAACCAGTACAGGTCACAGTCATTATCTCTGAATAATTGTTGTAATATTTTCATATAAAGAAGCCCAGTTTCCTAAATAAAGAGTTGAATCCCTACAAACTGTGAGATATGCAACAATACATCCCAGGTAAGTACTAAGGGGCCCATTGGGCATCAGAAAGCTGGGGAGGGGGGTGCACCAAAGGCACCATTCAGAGGGCTCAAGTGCCTCTATACTAATGCTAGAAGCATGGGGAATAAGCAGGAAGAACTCACACTTCTGCTTGCAGACAATAACTTTGATTTAGTGGGCCTAACGGAAATCTGGTGGGACTCTACCCATGACTGGGCAGTACACATTGAGGGTTACAGGTTGTTCAGAAGGGACAGAGAAGGGAGGAAACAGGGTGGTGTTGCTCTCTATGTAAAGGAGCATTATACATCCACCCTAATCAAAATGAGATCAGAGGAGGAGAAAGTCGAGGCATTGTGGGTTAGGACACGTAGAGGTCAAGGGGAAAGGGACTTGGCAGTGGGGGTCTGCTACAGACCACCACACCAAGAGGAAAAGCTAGACTTGGAATTCTTGAGGCAGCTGTCAGAGGCCATACAGTCTAGGGACATGGTTGTCATGGGGGACATAAACTACCCTGACATCTGCTGGGAGGCACAGTCTGCCAAATCCACCGTTCAAGTAGGTTCTTAACCTGCATGCAGGACCTTCACCTAATGCAGGAGGTATGCAGTCCCACTAGGGAATGCCTTACTGGACGTGGTATTGGCTACGGGAGATGACCTGGTAGGGGAGCTGCAGATTCATGGTCACTTTGGAGATAGCGACCACCATCAATCAAATTCACCATACGGCACAGGGCGGGTAAGATAACTAGTAGGGTGGAGGTGCTTGACTTTAGGAAGGCTAACTTCAGTGTGCTTAGGAGTTTAGTCAATGATGCACTGCAGGATAAAAGTATTGGCCAGATGGGAGTCCAGGAAGGATGGTTGTTCCCAAAGGAAGCAATCCTTCAGGCGCAGAGGGAGATGAACCCAGTACTAGAGAAAAGGGGGAAGGGAGCCAAAAAACTTCCTTGGCTAAACAGGGAAATCCAGGGGAGCCTAAGGGCAAAAAAGAAGGCATATAGGCATTGGAAGCAGGGGGAAAGCTACCAAGGAGGAGTATACCTACTTGGCCCACACTTGCAGGGAGACAGTTAGAAAGGCCAAAGCAACTACAGAGCTGAGGCTGGCAACACAAATTAAAGATGAGAAAAAGTCTTTTTTTTAAGGTATGTAGGGAGTAAAAGGAAGGCACAGGGCAGCATAGGAGCCCTACTGAACAAGCAGGAGCAATTAGTGACAGAGAGGAGGGACAAGAATGAGCTATTCAATGAGTTTTTTGCCTCAGTGTTCTTCAACAGGGATCAAGATAAATCTCCTAATTGGTTCTCAGATGGGCATCAGAGGGACAGCAGCCCACCAACTGTCTATGCTGACTTGGTGCAGTCACTTGGATGGACTAGATGTGTTTAAGTCAGCAGGCCTGGAATCTATGAATCCCCATTAATAATAGTGTATCACTCGGTGTGTCCACACATGCATTTGATTTGGGATCAGTTTACTTGCGAGTAAACTACTTGCAAGTAAACACTCCTGGGCAGGCATCTACACATGCAAGCAAGTGCGAGAAGATTTTCTGCTATGAGCAGGAAACAGCTCATGCTTCCTGGGAACCTGCAAGAGGCTCCTGCTGCCACCAGGGGGAGCGCTAGGCTCCCCTTTGGTGCTAGCCCAGGAAAAAGCTGCAGGGGAGGGGCAGGTCCCAGCCTCCTGCCGCATCCACCGGTGGGGCAGCTAGCAGCTAGCTCACCCTGTTGCTATTTCTAAGCCCTATGCCTTGATCACACAATTGGAGCAAGGGGCTGGGACCTGCCCCTGACTGAAACAGTTCACAGCCCGTGCTCCATGATTGCAGGGCAGGGGCTGGAGAGCCTGTTCCCTGATCAGCTCTGCGAATGTGGAGCTTGACAGGAAACAGGCTGGGGAATTTGTAGCTTGATCAGTTCTGTGAGTGCAGTGCTGGGTGGGGAACAGGCTGAGGAGCTTGTTCTCCACTCAGCAACATAAGCATGGAGCTGGGCAGGGAAGAGGCTCCCCAGCCCCACCAGCAGAAAGCTCCCAGAACCAGCTCCATGATGTCACAACCCAAGGGTGTGATTTTTGTTTGTGTGTGCTTCGGCACTGCTAAATTATTTCCCGCCACTCATAGCTTTCTTTGCAGGGTGCATTTCTAGGTTGCAAAAGGAGAAATGCACGCTGCAAGGAGTTCCCGCCATTCATATACAAATTTGTGTCCCACTATTGGCCAGTTCTAAATTATTCCCACGTGGCGGATAGCGATTGGCTTGCTAGCCGTATAAGAGGCTTGAGCGGTTTCCGCCCAAGTTGGAGGACTCCACAACCATCTGGAGAGAGAAAAAGAGAAAGAGGAGGGCTTCACATTTCGTGAAGATCTCTAAGCGCTGCGGAGCCTATCGGACCCAGTGCGTGTACCTTAAGAAGGCTATAGGGGTCTGATCAGCCTCTAGCCTCTCCCCATCACCGAACGATCCCTCGACGAACCCCTTCCCTGCGCGCAAGTTCCACGGAGCCTAGCAAACTTCGTGTGAGTTTATTCAGAGCTCTTTGCTTCGAGTACTTTCTTCGGTTGGCACGACAGGCTCACGGTTTAGAGCCTCCAACCGGATTGGGCTAGAAGGTTCACAGGAAGGAACTCTAGTCCGCCTCTCTTCTTTTCTGTCTGTAACTGCAACTCAAGCAAGTTTTCCTGCCTGCACCGCGACCATCTTCGATGTAAGTAAAATAATCTTAAATCAACCACTAAGCGTCCGTGCCTAATTCTAGTGTGCCGCCTGTCTTCCCCAACCCGGCGTGTCCGGGCTTCTGGCCACAGCCCGCTGAGCAAAAAAAAACCCCCGAGGGCCTCGGACCGCTCCCGGCCCACACACATGACTGTGGGGCCAGCTCTGGGAGATCCTGAGATCATGAAGCTCAGGCTGGGAAATAAGGATCTCCCAGCACAGGCCCCATAGTCCTAGCACCGGCCCCATAGGTCTCCCAGCTCCCCACTCCCCAATCGTGATCTCGGAGTGGGGGTTTTGGAGCTCCCTCCTGCCAGACAGGGTGACATAGACCCTGCCTGTACTCCAGTGAGGAGCACGCCCTGGCAGCAGGCAGCTCCCAGGGGCAGAAAGTAATCTCCTACCCCTTGGTGCCTGGCTGACCAGAACCAGATTTTCTCCCAGTCAGGCATCTACATGAGCACTGGGTAGCAAATTTATTCACAATTAGCAAGGTTTACTGCTCAGTTGCTGCATCTATACTAGATGCTACTGCAGAGTAACAAGTTACTCTGCAGTAGCACATTACTACTGTGCAGTAGCATCAGGAAAAAAAATGCGCAGGGACACTACTGTGCAGTAATGCCAGTTACTGAACAGTCATTTAGTACTTGGTTATGCAAATGGATGCACATGCTTACTGCACAATAAACTAAGATACTTCTCAGTAAAGTGTCTCGTGAAGACGCGCCTACTGATACCTTTGTTTCAATGCAAACTTTGTCAGTGTAAACTTCAGCTGGCACATCAACACATGCAAATAATCTAGGACCAGTTTACTCCTGAGTAAATTACTTGAGAGTAAACTCTTCCAGGTACATGTCTATACGTGCAGAAATATAGGAGCGATTTGCTACTCCTGGGGGTGGTAGGATCTGCTGCACTCACCACACCTCAGGCTGCCTCCCTCATCTGGGCTAGGCAGAGCCAAGAAATCTGCCACAGGCCACATAAAGTCCTTTGGCAGGGAAGATCCAGCCCACAGACTGTATTTTGCCCATGCCTGTTCTAACCTATATATCCCATAACTGCTCAAACTACACTCCAAAAATCCACAATAAAATAGGCTTTTTCTAAATTCAATGAATGTGCACAAGAGCCTTTTTAGAAGAAGAATAAATTAACTGGTGTGAACTATATGAAAAAGGAAGAAATTTCCAGATGCCTCAACATGAATATGGGAAGATAAACTACTTACTTGTAGCAGACAAGCTCAGAAGGAAAGCTATTCATATGCTCTAAGCACTATCAGCCTAACTTAATCATATGTCATTAATATGATGTGTGTCAGTCTATTCAATTACACCTACAACCTATAAACCAAACTATAATCCTCAAAATATTCCCTAGATTCCTATTCTTTTTCAAATGCCTTGGTTTTCAATGTGCCTTTATGGTCATCATATATGACCTATTTCAGATCAAGAAGGGAGTGAGTTCTACCAAGAAGAGAGTGAATTCTACATTTTACCTGCACGGCTTCTTCTTGTTTATACCAACAGTGCTCCAGTTTAAACAACTTGATATTAGGCGTGAACCCCTCTGCAAAGTCTGCTAAATACCTTGTCACAAGGACATGAAAATGGAAAGGAAGGTGGAAACAGACAGTACCTTTGTGCCTCCATAAAAATGTTTATGATGGTACAAAAGCCAAGCAAACGAACATCCATGGTCCTTGGCATGCCACAAATGCCCCAGATTTGTAGCTGCAACAAAGATAGTATTAATTTGTGCCACTTCATTGTGGTGGATGTCTATTTGCTTTGTAGTGGGAGAATGCGGGCAGGCCAGAGCTGGTCACAATGTCCAGCCATCCTGGGCAAGTGCTCCAGGGGCCTGAGGGGCCCAATTCTGCACACTAGAGGAATTCCCATGCAAGAATTCCTGCAGCCTTCCAGGCTCCCTTGCTTACAAAGATGTGCCCCCAGGATCTGCAGGATTCATTTCTGTAAGCGGGAAAATTCAGGGTTTTCCTGCTTACAGGGACAGCCCCAAGGGCACGTCTATAAGCAGAAACTGGGGTTTCCTGCTTTCAGAGATGCACCCCTGTGGTTTCCCAGGGCAAAATCTTTGTAAGTCAGGAGCTCCAATTTTCCCCACTTATGGAGACACATCCAGGAGATTCCTGAGGACCTTGGAGGTGGGAAATGTTGCCCACTGTCCCATTGCATTAATGCGCAGGATAATAGATGATGTGTGTTTCTCCCAGTGAAGCAGATCAGCTGTGCCAGAACACATCTGATATGCTTCATTTGGTGACATCTATTTCTAGTCAAAAGAAGAAGCTGTATCTTATTTGCTAGGTTGGAAACTAGTTAGGGCTTCACAGATCAAAAACATCTTACATTTCATTTAGAAACACCCAAGACAGCTTCTTCCTCTTTTTTCCTTCTTCACTTTATCCACTTTATCCACACTAAGTGTTGTATTGTAGCCACTCAGAAGTTTGCTTTCCTGTTTTCTTTTGCTTCCCCATTGAAATAGTAATGCTGAAAAGAAGAATACATGGCCCATTGTCTTATACATACTCCTTGATCCTTTTCATTTTAGCTATTGATTACTAAACAACATTGGTCAAACAGCTCATCAAGGAAACTGAGATTATGCATATTCATACTATGCCTCAGTGAAGGCAATAAATGAAACATAACCACAGAATCACTCATTGGATTTGATGTGATTATATCTTCTACCACACTATGCCTAAAGAGTAGCAATTATGCAGTTATGACTCCAACAGGAATACAAGATAAAGTATAAAAATAAAATATATGAACTTTAAAGGTAAGTACAGAAAAGAGAGACACGTTGCATATAAAACAGAGATCAAAGTATTTGAAAAGGCTGAATGATGCAATAAAATGCAGTATGTCTAGGCTGGCTCTATGAGAAAGAGAAATTAACAGAAATCTACTCCCTAAAAAAGAGCCATGAGGAGAAGGTGTTTGAATCATCATGCAACATGACTTAAATAGCACATTTAAGTAAATGTAAAAAGCCATAGACAGTACAATATAGTTAGTTTTCCAAATAAAAACTAGATATGAAATAACTGTGTGTCATCTGCATTTGCAAGTGGTTCATAAACAGCAGAATTATACCTACTTTAATGAATGCCCATTGTTCTTTTGTTCACAAAAACACATTGGTGGCATACTACATCATCAAAGTGATGAGGCTTTGATGATACATTACAGCAATATGTCACCAAGGACACAGCACTTTGATAATGCATTACATTAAATACATCATCAAAGTACCATCGTTCTGATGATAAAGTGTACTGCCAGCTGCCGGAAACCACCATCCAGCTAGGTTTCCTTTTAGATAAACTTCTGAACGACATTCTTTCTTTAAGGGAGGAAGATGCATGAGTCCTTATGTTCACCAGCATTCTTCTAAATCACTGTATTTTCAAGGTTCTTCTTTTTAATTAGAAATAATTAGAAGGGATAAGAGCAATGAGAGCAAATAAAGCACAGGGAGCCAAATGCAGGTATGGCTGAGCTGTGTGAAACACAAGATCCAAGGATGATGACAAGAAGGGTGAAAATTACTTTTATCCTCTCCTGATTACGGAGCCAGCGGGAGGCCAGATTAGCCTCCAAAAAAATAAGAACAAACTAAGTGTAACAGTAATGATCAACAAAGGGTCATTTCTCTGGGTGGAAATCACTGAAGTATAAGTGGTAATCTTCAGTTGTCACATTAGAGTAGTTTTCAAGCTGTTTTATATTGTCTAATCTATGACTGGCCCCATATTGGTGAAACCGAACCCACAAAAAATTGATTTGAGCCTGCTGTGTTGAGGTATTGCTTAGCTATTGTTTTCCTGCTTGAACAATATGCATCTAGACCTCTGTGTTCAACATGCCTGTGTCTTGCAAATCTTATACTACACTTAAAACATGTATTAGTTTATTTCTGTATTTAAAACATATTTCTTTTAGCAACATTCATCTCATGCATTGTTTGTGTTTAAAATAACATGGTAATCAGCTGTTGCACTGAATATCCCTTACCAGCCACCCCTAGTACTAACAAATGCCACGTGGTCCCAAGCCTCATCTGATCTCCTCTACAAAAAAAACAAGCCTTTACAGTACACATGGAAGGTTAAAAAATCCACAGTATGTTGGATAAGAGGACAAAAATAAATTCTGTATTATAAAGCCCCCAACAGAGAATGTCCAACAGTTTCCTCTATTTTATAGAGGGCTCTGGATTGAACACTTTTGCAAATCACAAACATGGCAATATGGCGCAGAATGGACACAGTTTCTCATATAACCTACAATTTATCATGTAACCTAAATGAAGTGTCAAAGTCAAAGGGGAATGCATTAATATTTATACCCCAAAATGACAGTGGTCTTTTGATCACATCAAAGTTTAAAAAAACAAGCAAAGAAAAGAAAACATAGTAGTGCCTTGTTAACCATGCCTCATCCAAAAATACACTGATCATCTCCACTGACCATGTATCCACCAACTCCCTACTGGACTTTACCAGTCAATAGGGGCATGAGTCCAATGGATAAATAACTTGAAATACACACACACTTCCAGGACCACAGTGATGATCACTGACCTGGGTCCGTAACAGAGAAGGAATACTCATCACTTATGCTGGTGTAATTAAACAATTTAGGAATCAACCACTGCCACTTCACACACACTCATGCACACATCAGAAGTTGCTCTAACTTTTCTTACACCCTCCTCAGAATATCTTCCCTTTTAGCAACCAACGTTAAATGACTGGGCAAATTATGAACAAATTGGGAAGAAATCCCAATTACTTTCTTCAAATATATACCCAGAATTATGCCATCATATTGAGAGGGGCTTGCACCATTCAGACCAGACAATGCATTCCTCTCCTCCTGTTTCTCACCTAGAGTTTAATCACTGTTTCCCCCCATCCCTTTCATTATGTCAGACATACCCATGGCTTTCTCCCTAGACATGCTACAAATTCCAATATCAAAATACAGATAATCAATGTTAGTGGCATTGTCTATATTCCCTTCCTCAACTTCAAACAAGTGCAGTGCTGAGCTGATGCCAAGTCATGATGGAAAGGCAGCTCTGGCATTAGAAACAGCAATTGTGGTTGTGTAAATGGCCCCCAGTCAAAAGAATTCTCATACATATGCAGCAAGATGGTGTCTCTCTCATACAAGAATTGGGCTATTGAGAAAAGACTGCACAAACTGGGATTTCACATGCAGCATAGAGATGATGCTTATATCCAGGAAGTGCCAGGCCATAAAAGAAATGTGGCTATAGCAGTAGCAGGCTCTGGATTTAAGCAAACAGTATGTAATGACATAACAATATGCCTTGGCACATTAAAATATCCAAGAGATAATATATATAAGAGATGTGTCTTCTCAAATGGGTTTGCTGTACAAAGATTGGCAAATCAAAAATTATATAAAAGAGAGTCACTAAATTAGTTAACCTATTGGCTTATTTCTTCAATCCTCAACATTGATAAAAATGAATAAAAAATTCTGATAAAACAGGATGTAAATAGGAGAAAAACTGTCAATGCAGCAAACCAGGGGAATCTGTTTGGAATGCTCACTTCACAACACCGAGTAAATCATGAGTTGGTAAATGCATCAATAACTAACTTCAAAGACTCTAAAGATTACCTCTCTGATACTGTAAAAGGATTGGCTATAATACTATGTCACTTTACAGCCTAAGATTGCCCAGCGCATTCCAAATTACAAGCTCAGCAACCTGCTCATCTCACTTTTTGTTCTGGATGTCACAGTTTAGCACCTGGTTTAGATTTATATGTAAAAGTGTTGTGAATTAAAGACTTTTTACTGTTCCGCTTGAAAATTCAATTTGAATAATAGCAGCATACAAATGGATATTTTCTCCTGCATTGCTAGAAGTTAAATAATATAATTCAACTTCTTCATTTAACTGAAGTGATACTATGATGTTTGCAACCATAATGGCAGTGATAGAACTATATTAGAATGGAAATTTATAGACACATAGTAACAAATGGTTTAGGATACGCTGTAATGATAGTCATCTACAATTTCAGAACTGGCAATGTAAAACAAAAACCTGAATCATTATAAATTTATGATAGGAGGAGATCAAGATAAATTACAGTCTTAAATGTTGTTTATTGCTGATGTATTTTGCAGCAGGTAAGAGCTTTGGCTCATGTCAGGAGCAAAAATCATCACTGGGCTCATTACAGAAGCAAATAATGAATTAAGGATCCCTGTATCCAGAACTTCACAATGCTTACTTACTGACAGAACATTTTGTTTTGTAGCTCTTAGGCCCCTGACAGATGTTACACTTAACACATGATTAACTGGTTAATCATGTCTTAAGTAGCAACCAGGCTTATGCCTTAGTGATTACATCTTGAGTAATGACGTATTATGCAAAATATATGTACTATTTTTGTGACTGGTTCCCATCACAACTTAAAATGAATAGAGTGCCAGCCAGTTGATCAGTGCTTCCATATAGGGAG
Organism: Alligator mississippiensis; assembly: GCF_030867095.1. Taxonomy (NCBI): domain Eukaryota; kingdom Metazoa; phylum Chordata; order Crocodylia; family Alligatoridae; genus Alligator; species Alligator mississippiensis. Next base: position 64,858,338 of record NC_081825.1, read on the forward strand.
CACTGCACTTCCATGGTGGGGAGCCCCAGTCAGCTAACCAGTACTCCCAGTAAGGGGGAGCACAGAGAAATCAAGGGCTGTGATGTGCTCCCACATCTGGGCGCTCCATCTGATCTGGGCTTCAAGCCAGGGAAGGACATCAGAGCCCCTGAACAGGAGACCTGCTTAGCCAGTGCTCCCTGCTGCAAGAACAAATGGAAGACATGTTTGCTACTTACCCATGATCCTGGGCTTCCCCTGCACTGGCAATATGACATGATTAGAATCTGATCCCTGATATTAAAATTGTGTCTCCTGCCCTGCATGTGTGGCATGTCAGGAAGTTTGACTGTTGGACTCAAGCATCAGATCCCATCATGCTTTTAATTTAACATCTGTCACTGTCCTTATTTCCAGTGATGTTAATGATACTAGTCACAACATTAGGGACTACTTAGGTGAACTAAGATAAAAGACTTGGACCCATATTGTATCAGACTGCATAGTCATACTAGACTATATCATGAAATACTGCTGAGGAGTATTTCACTTCAATAGAGGTCCTCAGTTGATTCTCTTCCAAACTAGTATCAGAAACTCAATTATCTTGGATCCATTCTTGACTAGTCAATTAAAAATTAAAATCAAGATTTTTCCATGATCTTGTACTGTTGAGGGAGATGAGATCTTCCATTCACCGTATCTCATTTTATGAGAATTCCAAGTCTATTCAAAATTATTTAACTCTTGATAAATTCCTACACACCATTTTGAAATGTACTGTAACTGTTCCTGGATAACTGCTGGTTTGGAAGCAGGCAAGGATCTAATTGTGAAATGTCACAATTAACTTTTTGATCCCACTTTGCACGCAGACCTCTCTGGCTGTGTAGTCTGGGGGTCTACTCCATCATAGTAGTAGGAATCTTTTAATTGATTTCAGTGAGCCTTATCTGAGATCCTATATATAATGCTCATTCATGAACTAGGTGTTAATTAGAGTGGTGTTCTGTTCCTGAACAGGGTCTGTTACTGAACAGAAATAAATTATTGTTTTAAAGACATCATAGACATAACTTCAAACTAGTGCCATTTTGGATCACGTCTTATGGTTCAGATAATACTAGAAACCGTCAGCTATTTTTATAAAGAGGCTTGGAAACCAGAATGTACATTACATAACTAAATGTTATCATTCTGCTGTCAGTTACATATGAAATTGAGTACAACCATGATGTAAAACAATGTCACAGAAAGTTGACTAATTAGCTCTGCAATAAAGCATCACCGCCCACACATGCAGTGGTATTAGGGTGCAGTAAATTAATTAACTCCGCCATAAGAGAGTATAGCAGAGTCATTTACTGCACAGAAATGCACATGTGGACGGTGACTGAGATTGCAGTAGTTTGAGCCGGAGCAGAATAGCCCTGGGTTGGCAGGAGGCTAAAGGGGTCAGCCACATGTCTCTGTACTTTCAGCACTCTTGTGCCCCAGTCACCACTCCACCACCCAATGCTGCCACCCAGAGCACAGACCTGACCCTCTGAGCCTGCTGCCAGCCTTAGGCTACTCCACCCTAGCTCAAACTGCTGTAGTCCAAGGCACATATGAAGATGCTGTGCCTGGGAGCAGCTGACTCTGGTGCAAACTGTGCCAGAGTTTATTGAGCCACATTAATAGCTCATGTAGATATACCCACATTTCCTGGCTTCCCTACCCTTGTAAGACTGTGGTTAAATGGTTGTAACGGAAAGAGGAGTTTAGGCTTCTGTCAGCATATTACTTCAAAGCCCCTTTTCAGATTCTTCATGTGCTAGAAGAAATACAAAATCATATAATTAGCAGATAGCCAAGGTTTGAAAAAATGGAACAGATATTTTTCATCCTTCATATATTCATAGAGTTCAAAGCTAGATTACATCCTCTAGTCTGACTGTTTGAACATCACAGGACATGTTACCCTTGTACTGAACTTTACAACTAGTGCTTGTTTAAAACATATCTTCTAGAAAGGCAACCAGTCTTGATTTAAAGGCATCAGTGGATGGAGAAGCCTTTGATAGTGTGTTCCAATGGCTAATCAACCTTCCCATTACAAATATTTACTTTATTCCCAATTTTGAACTTGTACAGCTTCTGATTCTACTCATTGTTATGCTATTCTACATTACATTAAAGAGCTCTTTAGTACCCATTATCACTCCCTACTAAACTACCCATGAAAATATATTAACATGTTTCACTTGAAGGTATTTACTCTAGTCCTTGAATCATTTTTGGCTCTTTTAGGCACCCTTAACCGGTTTTCAACATCTTATTTACAGTATGCAGATCAGAACTGTCTGCAGCACTCTAGGACCAAGCTCACTAAATGTCATATCCAAAGGCAAAATCACTTCACTACACAAAAGGAAGTACTAGCTCTTTGGCCACAGCATTAAACCTGGGGCTTTTGATGATTTGCTTATTCACTATGACCCCCCAGAATTGTTTTTACCCCTTGTTTCCCAGATATAAGCACTAATTCTATAGTAATGGCCTGTTTTCCTTGTCCATAGATGTATAGCATAGAATTTAGTCACATTAATAAATATGTATTTTGTTTGAAGAGATTCAGTCTATCAAGTGATTTAAATAGCTTTGACTGCCCTGTCCTCATAATTATTCACAATTCTGCCACATTTTGTCATCTACAAACTATTTTAGCAGTGATTATATTTATTTCAAGATAAGTGAAAATATTGAACAGATCAGACCTAGCACTGATCTTTACAAAACCCCATTAGATATGCAACCATTTGATAATGCTTGTTGAATATTAACTACTTCTTGAGTTATCTGTTACCCAGTTCCATTCCATGACCGTCCTTTAATGTTATGTAATATTAATTTTTTATCAAAATGTTGTGTAATACAAATCAAACACATTAAAAAGTCTATTAACAAAATTTATAATACAAAAGAATGAAAGGTTTATTTAACAAGACCTGTTTTCCATAAAATCAAGTTGACCTGCATCACTTGATTTTTTATTAATTGAATCTTGTATTAGCTTTTCCATTATTGTGCTTCTCATTTATATACTCAGAATAGTTACTCAGATCTTTCCTCTTGCCCTTTTCTAGTATTAGCACAACATTATCACTACTCCAAGCTTCTCTCATAATGCAAGATTTATTAAAAGTGAAAATTGACAAGTAAAGATCTTCTCAGCCAGTTCTTTTTGTACAAATCATCCTGACCTGCTTATTTAAAATTTCTATCTTTAGTAGCTGCTGTTTAAAATTCTACTTGGTTACTAATGGACTGGAAAGTTATTCATCAGTCTCATGTGATGCAAGTATAGCACCTGCTGTTCATAAATATTTATTTATATTATAATATAAATTTTAATAGAGTTTTGCCTTTCTGTAGCATTATTCACAATTTTACCATTTCCATGCAGCTAGAAACTTATATTGTTGCTTAAATTTCTTTTGTTCCTAATATACTTCTAAAAACTCTTTGTTGTTGTCCTTAGCCCAACTCCGGATTTTTATCTGATGTATTTAGCTTTTATAACCAGTTTTCTAAACTTCATAGCTTCTAATTGAAACTAGGTTACACACATTTCCCCCTTTTCCCATTTTTTTATTATTATCAATAACAATTACTGTTATTATTGTTATTGTCATGTATTTATTTCTAAATATTGCTTTTTCTTCATTTTATTGCTATAACAGGATGGGATTTTAGAGAAAGTTGTCTTTCTAGAGTGTTAAATCCTGTTTTTTTTACTAATAAACAATTGTAAAGAATTCCAGGATTGATTTACAGTTTTCCTTTCATATTTTCCTCCCACTCAACCTAACTCAAATTCCTCCATCTTTGAAGTAACAAGTAGTATGTATTATTGCATATACATTTGGAACCAGATATTGCCACATATTCAATTTAATCAGGTTATGTTCACCGGTCCCTAGGCAACCACCTTTTTCTAGCCCAGTAATTTTTTCATCTTCATTCATCACAGTGGGGACACCTACACATGCATTTTACTGGGTGTGTCTACACATGCATCTGATGCAGGACCAGTTTACTTGTGAATAAGCTACTCTCAAGTAAAGGTTCCCAGGCAGATGTATACATGTGTAGGGATGTGGGAGAAGATTTGCTGCGTCCAGCAGCAAACTGCTTCCACTTTCTGGGGCCTTGCAATGAGCTGCATGTGGCTGGAGGCCATCTTCAAAAGGCAGCATTGCTCTCTGCTCCCTGGCCAGCAGCGTTTCTGGCCAGGAGTAGTGTGCACAGCATGGGGGCAGCACACAGTAGCTCTCACACCACAGTCTCTACCTCCCTGTGCTATGGCTTCTCCAACCCCTGCCCCTGGCACCAACACCCAGTGCCCAGGACTCCTGCTGGTTACCATGCTGGCCCAGGTGGCCCACCACACTGGCTGCCAGCTGGCCAGAGCTATCTGGGCCCTGCTGGCTTCCTCACATGCAGTGACTGCCCAGGCTCACGATGCTGTCCCAGGGCCACCACCATGCAGCTGCCACCTGGACCCCATCCTGCTGGACGGAACCTGGTAGGGATGCTGACAACACGCTCCAGGCTGCCACCATGAGGGGCCGCCCTTATCCTCCTAGGCCTTAAGCCCTGCTGCCTCTAGGCTCACCAGGCCATCCAGGACTGATGGCTGCATATCATACAGCACACCTGAGACAACAAGCAGTGGCTGGAGGCATTCAGGATGACCTGGGCCACCTTCCAGAACCTCCTGGAGCAGCTGTGCCTGCCCCTGGAGTGGCAAGACACCAACATGCAGCCACCCTTCCCTGCACACCCAGCAGGATTTGGCCTTACTGAACCTGGTCACACCCACCAGTTTCCACTACGTGGGCCACTTCTTCAGTGTGGGCAAGGCCATAGCTGGGAAGGCCACCATGGAGGTGTGTGGTGGGCTACACTGTGCTCCACACACATGACCCCCTGTTGGTGGTGATGGGGTTCCGTGCCCTGGGATTCTCCCAGTGCCTTGGGAACATGACCCACATCCCCATCACCTGATTGCCCCACAGTGACCACCCCTACTACAGCTGGAGGGGCTTTCAAACTGTTGTGCTCCAGGCTATCATCAACCACCACACACCTTCACCAATGTGAGCGCCAGCTGGGCAGGAAGTGCCCACAATACCTGCATCCTCAGGAACTTCACCCTGCCAGCCCTAGTACAGAGAGGGCACTTTGTGCTCGGGGTGCAAGACTTGCAGCTGGGTGCCAGGGTGGTCCCGCTCCTCCTCAGAGACCCATCAGGGCCTACCCACTTCTCTGCTGGCTCATGAGGCCCTACACCAGCCAGCTGCACCCCTTCCAGGACCACTTCAACCAGTGCCTGGGCCTGACCCATACCCTGGTTGATTGTGTCTTCAGGTGCCTCAAGGGATGCTAGCACATCCTCAGTGCATGCCTTGAATTTGCCAAGGACTACATCCCCCAGGGTTATCATCACAGCCTGGATGTGTGAGGCCTGGGTAGAGGAGGTGCAGTGAGCAAATGACACATGGCAGTGGGAGTGCAAGCTGCTGCGGCAGTGACAGGGGTGAGCTGCTTCCCCCCCCCCCCCCACCCAGGGACAGGCAGCCAGCACCACAGCCTCTGGCCATTCCCCCATGGGTGCACATGATCCAGCAAGTCTGGTGGGCAGAGGACTCATCCAGGGGCAAGGGCAGCTGCTAGTCCCCCAGTGCAGGCAGCTCCCCCTCTGGCAGCCAGTGGTCAGGGCCAACAGGGCCAGTGTCTGGCCCTGGAACTGCTGCAGGTGGCTCCTGCTCTGTACCCACTTGGAGCTGGGGTGAGTGGTGGGGCTGGACCCAGGTTGGGGAGGGGGGGCTGGGTAGCATGTGACCCAGGCTGGGGCAGGGGCTCCTAGCTGGTGGAGGAGGTGCTGGACCTCCATCCAGACCCATGAGGGGGCCTGCTGCTGGCTGCTGGGTGGCTGTCAGGGCGCAGGCAGGGCCAGGGGCAGGGGCGGGGCAGCAGGTGGCATGAAGATGACCACCAGGGCCAGGATGGTGTCCAGCACTCAGTGGTCCTCCTCTGTGGCCTGTACTGCCCAGGCCACAACTGTACCCTGTTCCCACAGGGCCTCCATGTGCTCATACTCCAGGGCCAGGAGATACACCTTGAACTCCTTATCTGCCTGGTCCCACTTCCTGGTCCACCTGGTCCTGCCTCCTCATGGGCAACATCCTCCACCTGTCACATCCATGCATCTGCCTGCCAGTCCTCTACACCATCACCAGCTGGCCCAGGAGGAAGGTCGAATCCTAGGTCCTCCTTCTGTGGAGCTGGTGCATCCCCAGGGCCCTGGATGTGGGCAGTGGTGACCCTGAAGCTGCATCCCAGCTGCCAACAGCAGCCTCTCCCCTGGATGCAGCTGTAGGGCCTGCAAAGCCAGGAGAAAGTATCTGTGAGAGTTTGCAATATTTCTGAGATTAGATGTTCTGTACCAGGTGCCATATAGTGCCTGGCTTCAGATCTTGGGTCAGGCATGTGTGAGTGCCCAGGGACCATGATAAGTCAGCCAGGCAGGCCCAGTCCCAGGTGGCCACATGCCAAGCCCCTGTCCCTGCTTGCTCCCCTGGGGCCAGTAGGCCACTTGGTGCTCGCCGAGGGCAGCCTGCCTCCCCCACCCACAAGGACTTGACTTTTATGCATGCCTGCACTCTCGCATCTGACCTGACAGCTCCTCATACACGTGGGCATTGGAACACCTTCCCTGAATGAACTGCTGCTGCAACTCTGCCTTACCCCACAGTGCCATGAGATCACCAGTTTCCTGCAGCTAGTGGGAGCCCTGGTTGAAGGCAAATGGTGTTGGTGACAAGGCCATCAGGGCTCCCATTTCAGCTCTCTGGGCCTTTGCATGGCTACCCGTCCACTGCCAGGCCTGTGGTGCCAGGCAGTGGTGCTTGGGTGTAGGCAGACTGGTATAGGTAGCCCACAGCCTGTGCAGGGGCAGCAAAGACCAAGAGTCTCCCCTCAGGCTCCCAGGTGTTGTACCCGAGGGCTCAAAATGCTTGCAGGCTTTTAAAGGACCTGTGACTGGGGCTGCCACAGAAGTGGCCCAGCCCTAGGGCAGGAGAAGATCCAGGCCCTGGGGCTGAGCTCAGGCTTGCTCCCTAGTGACAGGGCTGACTGGGAGCAAATCTGCTCCTAGGTAGCATCTATATGAGCATTACTCTGCAGTAAGTACTCGTGAGTTAATTTCTACTTGCATTTGCAGGTAGCTGTGTGGGCCAGGCCCCGATCCCGCTGCCAAGTGCGAGTCGGGAGGGGCGATCCTGGCCCGTCTTTGCGCACGCGGGCTGTGGCCAGCAGCCCAGGCACGCGGGGCCAGAGAAAACTGGTGGCGAGCTAGAATTAGTCACAAACGTGTAGTGGTTGATTGAAAAGATTATTTACTTACACCCAAAGATGGTAGTGGTATAGGCTGGACAGCTTTCCAGGTGCAGCTCCGCTTAAATCCTCGTTGGAGGACTATGACAAATTCTTTTCCACGGAGTTGTTTAGGCTCCGCGGGTTCGGCAATTCTTTCCCACAGAGTTGTTTAGACTCCACGGGTTCGGTTCGGTTCCCTGGTCCCCCAGAGTTGTTAAGGCTCCGTGGGTTCGAAAATTGGGTTTACAGGAAAGGGATACGTCTTGGACTGCGCTCGGTGATGGGGAGAGGCTAGAGGCGGTTCGTTCTTTTGTTCCCCCCTCTGGAGTAGTTAAAGCTCCGTGGGTTCGATTGTTAAGCCTCTATTGCCTGCTTGAGAAAAGCATTGGGTCCGTAAGGATCCGCAGCACTTAGAGATCTTCACACTGGGTGAAGTCTCCTCCTCCTGGTGTTCGTGGAGTCCTCCAACTTGGGCGGAAACCACTCAAGCCTTTTGTACGGCTAGCAAGCCAATAGCTAGCCGCCACGTGTGCCTACATTTAGAACTGGCCAATAATGTGGCGCGAATCTAAATACAAATGGTGGGAACTCCTTTGCACCGTACATCTCTGAGATGCAAAAGAAATGCACCATGCAAAGAAGCTGCAAATTGGCGGGAAATCCCCCGTTGCACCAGAGTTCTCTCCCGCAGCAGAGAACTCTACCGTGCAAAGAAAGCTACAATTTGGGCGGGAACAATAATTTAGCAGTGCCGAAGCACACACAAACAAAAAACACAACTTTGGGTTGTGACAGTAGCAAATTTACTTGTAAGTAGCAGTTTTTTACTGCACAGTAACCCTGTCCATGGACATGCTTACTGTGTAGTAAACTATACGACTGCACAGTAAAGCAACTTGTGTAGATGTACCCACTGCACATTGGACTAGTCTACTGAACAGTAAAGCATCATGGTCTATATGTGTACAGCAATTACTACACAGTAGATTAATGTAAAGTGCAGTTTGCTAGTACCAACAGATACAGGTACTAGCCAATAGGAGCGTATAAAGCTTCAGTCGCTAATCCGATTCAAAGAAGATTCAGCTCAATTCAGAGGCTGAATCACCGAATCCAAATTGAATCGGGAGGGGAAAAAACCATCCAAATTGATTTGGAGCCTCCAAATCAATTCGGAAAAGATTCAGATTCAAAGATATGGAAGGCAGTCTTTCAGGGGAGCAGAAACTGAGAAGAGGGAGGGAGAGTCGGTGGGGGGGAGGAGACTGACATCTCTAGCTGGCCAGTGACTGTGATCTTTCCCTGAGTCTGCTTCCAATCACAGTGCTCTGAGGGAAGGACATAGAAACAGCATATAAGCCTCTGTCTGCAGGCTTTTTTGCCTTTTGTGAACTGTTTCTGCCTAAGCAACAGTGTCTGAAAGGTACTGGACTGGCTTGGCTTCCTACCTAGTCAGTCTGCTAATTTCTGTTCTTGGAAAGGATTAGATACAGTTTACTAACTAGAATCCCTCTACTTATCCCTATCCAATCCATTTCCTTCAACTTATTCTTCCCCCAAAAACCTCTTATTTGTTCTTGGGGTTTTTTTCCCCCACACTTTTTTAAAAGAAAGCTGTGTTTTCCCTGGCAGTCTGATCCATCACTGTGCAAAAAAGCATATACATTACAGACACACATACACAGAGGAGATATTATATAGTTACACACGCATACAGACTAAACACAATACAGAAGAAGTCAGACACAGTAATACATCAGAGAAGAAAAAAAAGATATATTACAGCTGCACAAACACACACAGACACAATTTCCAGCACAGGAAAGATTAATATGAAGCATGCTGGTGCCAGGTCTTCTGGCAGGGGAGAGAGAGGGGCTAAAGCGGGTAGGAGGAGAGCTAGAGCTGCAAGTTCCCCTTCCCCCTCCCCTCTCAAACATAGACGCACTCTCTTCTCTGGCAGCCGTGAGTCTCCTGCTGCCAGTGGGCAGTACCTGTCCCTGCACCGGCACCACCTCCCCTAACAGCAGAAATAGCCATCAGCAGCAAAATGACAGTCTCCTCCACCGCAATTTCATCTCCCAGTGTGAGCCTCCCAGTGCCAGAGGAGGAGCTGGATCTGTAGCCTCCCAACAAAAGACCTGAGAAAAAGACCTCCCATCAAAAGACCTGTGTGGCCTAGCAAAAGAAATTCTGGGGACCGAGGGGGAAGCTAAGTTTGTCCTCCACACCTCTCAAAGTTCCCCTAGAGCCAGGTCTCCTTATCTGGAAGTCACCTCAGAGGATACCTGATGCTGGAAAGGCTAGTGGAGCAACAGAAAGCCATCCATGCTATGGCCTTGCTTGGGGAGATTGGGTTCAGTGGCCCCCTTAACAAAGCAGTGTGGGATACCATCTCCCAGATCTTGGTGGTTCCCAAGTCCTTCCTTGAGGCCACAGAGACCCTCAGCACTGGCAATGCCCTCCTTAGCTGGGTGATCCCCATAGTGAGAGAACTTGAGAAACAAATGGAGAAGCGCCAGGGGATCAATGTTCCTGGCTGGGGCAAGCCACTGTCACCAGACATGCAGGCACTGCTGAGGTGGCTGAAGGAGGGCATCAGGAAATGGCTAGATCCCTTGCAGTCCAGTACAGTCCACATGCTGGTGGGCACGTACAACCCTTAAGTGAAGGGGAGCATGTGCACTGGCAGCACCAAAACCCTCAATCACTGGACAGAGGTGCTTGTCAACAGTCAGGGAGGCAGAAGGGCAGAGGCGAGAAGATGTGGAAGAGGAGGATCCACTTCCTTGTGCTAGCAATCCAAGCACCAGCACCAGCCAGTCTCCTCCACACCAGCTGCTGCCAATGTGGGCCAAGGACACTTCATATCCTTTATTTAGATCAAGGAAATAATTTAAATTTTCTTCTGGTCATACTAGGTGATGCTTAACCAGCCTACTCAGCATGATTTCTTATGGATTCATCAAAATACTGATGTAAGAATTGATTTCTATGTTCAGATGCTGATACAGCTTCCATGTTGGGGTCCAGATACACCAGACCTTAGCCTCAGGCAGGTAGTGCCGAGGCTTTAGTGGCTACCTATCTTGCCAAAGATGTGGAGCCACTGGACTGTGACCCCTTGGTCTATTGGGCAACCCACAGCCAGATGTGGCAGGATATGGCCACGGTTGCCTGGTTGGTCCTGTCTACCAACCAGTGTTCCAAGCAAGAGGGTTTTCAGCATTGCTGGGGATGTTGTGACACCCCACTGCACCTCCTTGGATCCTAGTTTAGTAGAGCAGCTGGGGTTCCCCAATCTCCACCTGCAGATGGAGTGAGTGCCACCCTACTCACTCCGTCTGCAACTATTTCCATTGTTTTTTTTTAAACCAGTCAATGCCCTGTTTTCTGAGCTGGAGGTGACACTCACTGCATCACTAGCCAGCAGGGGAAGAACATGTCCCTGCTGAGCTCCCATGCCAGGATGAACTTGGAGGTATGAGCTGGGGCTATGGGGAAGGAGGAGGCCCCAGGTCCTGGGCATGACCACTAAAACTTCACTCTGCCAGGGTAAGAAGGCCTGGTGGGACTGCCAGTGGTGCAGCAGCCCCAGAAAATGCCAGGACCAAGGAGCTCCCTGGTGAAAGGCAGGTGGTGTCATAACCTCCAGCCACCACACACATGCGCACAGTCCTGGCTGGAGAAAGCCCAAACCCATCACATCTTTGACAGGCCTGAGGCTTTCTGGTTGCAGTGCAGTTGTGAGGCTCCAGGTGAGCTCAGCTTAGCTGCCTGGGATGCCAGCTTTTGAGTTGAAAAACCCTTCGTCAGGCTAAAGAAGCACCTGCAGTTGGTGTGTACTCTTCCTGGATGGAAGGAATAGTAAAGAAGTCAGAGGCTGGCATGCAATGCAGGCAGGAAAGGCAGTCAGTGAAAATAGAAATGGCTTAATTTGCTCCCAACCTGGGCATACCTGTAGATGCGTGCCTGTGCACCATTTAATATGACTGATGTTGGGTGCTAGTATTTTATCATCATAAAATTATCATCTATAGCTTTTAGAAACTCATATTTTGTCAACATATGTCCTCCAAATTGAAGTCTCTCATAACAAACACATAACCCTTCCAGCACACACCTAGACTATTTGCATCAGTTACAGACATGACTCAAAATCTCTCTGATATATGATAATATCCAGTGTCTTACTGAAAAATAACTCATGTCTCTCTGGGCATTTTATACATGCTCCAAAGTGGGGGCGGAGAGGGAGGCTTTAATTAAAGCAGCTTCAAGAACTGCTACCTATCTAATGAGCACTTTAATTAGAGCAGCTCCGAATCAAATGATCTTTCATTAAAGTACCCCCGCCACCATTCTGAAGCACAGGGATGCTGATACATGAGACACTGTGGGCACTTTAATTAGAGTGCCTCTCAGAGCAACCTCCATGTACATCTACAGGCACCCTTCAATTTGCTTAAGTCATCTTTTAAAAAATACCCAGATTTTCTTTTGGAAGCAGAAGATTTCAAATCCTGTCAGAAGCATCATAAATACATGTGGCACCACTATACCAAGTTCCCCTACTTGACTCTACATGAGTTGATATTATAGAAACTTTTAAAATAACACTGGTAAACTGATAATATGCTATTACTATCACCTGATCACATCAGTAAATGGCTAGCCGTACTCCTTTAATTCCCAGGTTACTTCCAAAATGGTAATAACTTTCTTGTGAATAATATTCAATCTTGAAGGAAATCTGAGGGAAAAGATTTTTTGACAATAGATTTCAATTTACATTGCAGAATCTGAAGAATTTTTGGAGGAGAGAACTTTTAAGTGGAGAGATTCTTGCAATTATTATCTTCAGGCCAATAGGGAAATGGAACATTTTAATTGAGTTTTGAAAGACTGTTTGCAAAGTGCTGACCTAGAAGGAAAGCCCTGGAAATCATTTACCAGGGATTTTCTTATAGAGGTACTGAATAGCTTTGCAAGGGAAAAGAATCACAACTGCCTCTTGAAGAATTAATATATTGCAGAAATATGCAGACCAGTCTAAATGGTGAGGTTCTCCAAAAGAATACATCCAATAAAATGGCACTAGATATACTTTTATATTGCTCATGTAAAATTAAGTGATGCACAGAGTGACACCAATATTTCACATACGCAAAAGTGCCATGAAATTCTTTTAAAGGAAAATACATAAACCCAGGACAGTCAGGAGTAATCTTGGCACACTTTTACAGAGCTGGTGAGGGGTGGGCACATTTTATATGACAAGTACCAAATGAGTTAATATAGACTACTCTCCATTTTGCTCTTTTACTGCAGCAAATGTGAAATTCACCCTTCTAAAGACTCCAAATTAAAACAGCTTCTACTCACCCCATTGTGTTCCTAAAAATACTCAGTCTTCAGGACTGTGAATCTTCTATTTTTCATGCATTCAGTTTTGGTGAGGTGGGGAAGCAGGAAACTACAGTTGGGTGAAGAGCAGGTGAAAAGCAAAATCTTGCATGAGTTTTTCAAAAAAGCCTCTTGAAAGATACTAGACATTCAGCTGGAATTGGTACTTTTAAAAATTCCACCATTTATAAAGATATGTCTTTATTTCCATATAAATGGACAATGTTGTTCTCTTTCCAATAATGCAGTTAAACCAGATGTATTGGAAAGAAAATGACAGCATTATATATACAAATAAAAATTAAAAAAACTTATAAGTTCATAAATGGTTACCATGAAAGAGTTTTCCATTTAAAAGAGACACTTTGTATCCTTTATTTAGATCAAGGAAATTGTTTAAATGTTCTTCTGGTCATACTAGGTGATGCTTAACCAGCCTATTCAGCATGATTTCTTATGGATTCATCAAAATACTGATGTAAGAATTGATTTCTATGTTCAGATGCTGATACAGTTTCATTATTTGAGTAGTGGTGCTTAAAATGCTCATCAGGAAAAATGCTTAAATAATGTTAAATTTAATTCTCATATGATTTATTTAAAAATTAAAGAAAATTATAGCAATAGAGCTGCTTGAATAAAAAAATGTGTTTATGAAGGAATTTTTTGAAGCAATAAAACTAACTATATTACTCAGGAGAAATAGTTTGGCCATTTCTTCTCATTGCAGCATTAAAATCCGCATTTTAAAAAAGGAGTTAAATGCAAAGGAGAGGCAACAATAGAATGTCAATGTAAAGATTACCATTTTTAAACAGCTGTATCAAAATTTTGATTAGGACTGACTCTCAGATGCAATCTGAGAATGGGATAAGTGGATTCTCTCTCACGCATTACCGTACCAAAGCAAGTGGCGGATATGTACATGTCCATTTAAATGCCCTGAGAACAAAGGGATTCTGTTAGCAAAGCTAAAAGTGCTGAGCATTCCTCAGCCTGATAAGGCTGTTTGTGCCCGAAAGCTCACTAAGAATTTTTCCAACTATGTGAGCTGGTCTAATAAAAGATACTGGATTTTACCCAAAGACCCTTGTCTGAGCATTCCAAAAAAGTCTCTGCCAGTTGAGACATGGGGCTGCCACCCATATGCATGGAGAAAGTAATGTTGAAAGGAACTCCAGCTTCATTTTTTCATTCACCCACCCCAAATTTATTCAACTATGCTACTAAGGATAAATCTACTTTGATATTACAATCAACCCTGACAGTTGCCTTAAACTGGCCCAGTCTATGTGAGCCACCCTTCCCCATCTGTACATCATCTCTTACAGCATGTCTCAAAGCTGGTCATATATGCTTTTTGTTCCTTATAGAGATCCCTTTCAGGACTCAGTCTGCTTAATTCCAATCACAGGAAGCAGAGAAGAACCAGGTTGAAGAAGGGCAAGAATTCAGGGGCACAGATATGTAAGGCTCCTGATGGTGGATTTTTGTGCTTGTGACCTGTAGTACTTCCAAACACAGCAGGGAAAGGAGAGCTAAAAGGAAGGCTTGGTTCTGGAGCCTGAGTTCAGCCAAGCTTCTAGGGTCAGACTGGACTGGGTGTCTATTTGTTTCCCCAGGGACGTTTGTTTCCCTAGGGACAAGAAGCCTGTCCCTGGGGAACACCTGTGCCACATGCCCTCTGGCACATGGCCAGTTATCCCAGGTAGGGTAGGGGAGGCTGGGTCCAACAACTGTGCTGGCCCCAGCAGCCTTATCTGAGGCTCTGGAGGCCTCAGGGAGCTGCATCCATGGTGAACCTACTGCTCGGAGCCTGGCCGGCAGCTGGAGCATGGCTCCGGTTGGCCAGGCTCCGTTTTTGAGTGGCATGCACTGCTCCTGCGTGCATCCCCCCGCTTTTGTTTTCTGTCATTTTTTTTGACCCTGGGATCTCTTGGGGTCAACCCCTCCCCGCCCCCCTGCACTGCTACCTTGCAGTGTGGAGAGCAGTTGAATGTGTGTGGTATGTGGTACCACAGACGGGTCTGCAGTGCCACATACCACTCAGTCACGCTTGCCTGGACATGGCCAGTGAGGCAGTGTAGGTTTTCCAATATAGATGGTGAATAATTGTGGGCTTAAGAGTGGCTTTAAGATCAGTCCTAAGGAACAGTATAGACACAGCCTAAGCAACTTCCCCACAGGGACTGTAATACCCATGAATGATGCATGCCCACGGTGGCTAGGGGGGCATGGTGGCACTGGTGGTGGCAAGGGGGGGAGCGCTGACCAGGGGTCAGTGACCACCCACAGACACTGCAAACAGTGGCAGAGGCAGCTAGCGTCAATTGCTGACCACCTGCAGATGCCACCAGTGGTGTTGGTGAGGGGTGGGAGTTGGCAAGTGGGGGTGGTGATGCCTTTTCATAGGGGGTGCACCACCACACTCAGGGGATGCACGTGTACCCTCATGCACCCCCTACATGTCACCAATACTAATACCTTAACTATTCATTCTGCTGCTTTTTATCGCTACAGTACTCTGCAAGTTCAACTCCCTATCTAACCAAGTACTTCATTGGCTCTCAGCTTGACCCCTGATAGTAATATAAATAATTTCCAGTATAAAAAACTTCAGTCACTTATGAAACAGAAATCTGATTAGAAGTATATTAAAATTAATGAAAATACTTCTATGGATTTCAATAGCTTTTAGATCAGGTTACAATTGTATTGTACCAGATATGAACCATCAAAAGTTACTGTTTTTCTGCTTGTTCATTCAGTCACCCTTTAGCCATACCCCCCCCCACCTTTGCTCACAGACATTGTAACTATATCTTGTTGCAATATGCTACTTCTGAGGGTATAACAACTTTAAATATAGTAACTACTGAGAAAAATCAAATGGCTAGAATAACCCTTTGAAACAGTTCCTGATAGGGATAATATGATGACAACCATTTTGTTCATTTTTCCCCCAGAGAATTCATGCCTGTTTTGAACACCTGGATATCCTGGCAGTACCACTCTCAGCAAGAACCCAGACAAGTTCACTAAAGAAACTCAGCCTGACTTTATCTGCTAAAATCCACAGCTCACTTAATAGCTTAAGAACACAAGTCTGGTTTGAATAGGAATAGGAAAACAATTCAGTATCATGGAGCTCTTATATATTCTGATGGTGATTACAGAGTAGGTCATTTTTCAAAATGCCAGACAGTTTCTTATCAAAATGAGAATGACATAAGATGCACTCTGTCTCGTGTGACTTTGAACCTCAAACTGAGTCACTGAATTCAGTAAATTAAAAAGTAAATTGTTGTGGGTACTTTGTATAAGGTTTATTCCCTTGCTAAAACCTGCACTGTAGGTTGTCTCAGTCCCCTACAGTGATATATTGAACTATTAACAGAATCACACCGAAAAAAATACACCTAAAAATTAATATTTCTCCCCTATTCTGTCATAGTGATGTGACATTATCAACAAAATTGTCCATACAATATTGCAGGGAGAATGCAGCACAGCCAGACTTCACAATTATTTGGTCCCAGAGGGTGAGTAATTATAGAATTCAGAGCAAGTGCTGATTGTTGTAGCTGCTTTCATTTCTTATACCATCTGTAAATCTTCTTAGGTTCTTCTTGTCCAATTAATAACAGCATCTCCAAAGAAAATAAATGAAGCCAAGCCTAGGCATGTGACTAAACCACAAATGAATTTTTTGTACTGTATGAGGCAATATGTTGAGGTTCAGGGAGGAGACACTAAAATATTGGATGAGTATGGAAATCATTATTAAAGTCCTGAAAATTGTTGTCAAGTTATATTCCAAATGCAATCCCATCTGTTCAGAAGTACACTGGCTTGCCCTTTTATTGATTGCTACTTGCAGTGATCATTTGGGCTTAACTCTTACTTTCCAGAAGATTGTATTGAGTGGGTCTTTTGATTGTAAATATCAAAATGGAAATGAATGGGTTTGATGTTTTGAAAAGTAGCTAAAATGCCACAAATACTTTTAAAGCCATTGGGCATCAAATAAAGAAAGTTATAGCTCAGGACATGTCACTTGGTAACCATTATTTCCAAATTCCAAACAAAATCTTTCTAAAGATAGAACTGAGGGGAAAACTATGTTGTTACTTATAATGCCCCATTAGTGTTGTTGTATTTAAAAGGGAAACACACCTGCTCACAGACAGCACACAGATACTAACCAGGGGGAGATCCAGGGGGTACAGTGGCACAGTTGCACCCTCCTTTGATTCCTGCTCTACCCAAACTTTAAAACCAACTGCTGGGAAGGGCAACAGCATTTCTATTTAGGCAGACTCATTGTCATCTCCCTGACTCAGGCTAATCTCTCTCCATTCCACAGGTGTTAACAACTCGCTATCCTGTTGAATGGTGTTGATGTTCCATTATTCAAACTATACTTTCTTCTACAATTTTGTGTTCTGTTAGCTATTCCTGGTAATGGCTCTCTTCTATTTCACAGCAATGCAGATTGTTTTTAGCTCTAGCTAAAAAACTTAACTCAGGTATAGAAATAACTCACAGTGAAGTATTCAAGAAGCTGTCAAGGCATACAAGAAGGCTAGACTTTGTTTTGTAAACCTGAGTAAAAGACATACGCTCAACTATACTAATTACAGGACTAATGATGCAATAACTTTTTGATTATTTTGACTTTTTTTTGCTCAGCTTGTTGTGTTTTTCAAACTTATATATAATTTAAAAAAGCAGTGCATATTTCACAAGTTATATTTGTTTTTGCTCTGATCTTAAACTGAATAACATAGCATTGGTTCCCTAGGATATCAGTAAGTCAATCAGTTAGTCATCTAATTTCTCTTTAACTGGAAATAATGTGTGTTGTGTTCTATATGATGATGTGCTACACCATAAGCACATCCCCACCTTTTCAAAATCCTAGATCTGCCCATGCTTGTAACCCATAACATTTTATTGAGATTGATGTATCAGCCTTAACTCTCAGATCCATCATATTCCTGACTAGAATAGGATTTTGAGAAACTCACTAGCTGACACACATAACTAAAGCAATATTTTAGAATTTATAAATGGCCAAAAATTCTACCATTTATTTGATAAAATTAATTTTATATTTAAACACACAAGCAGATACAATATTCCATATAGGAAATACTATGGGAAAAGGAAGTCAAATCTGAAGTTATATTGACAAATGTCTTAAACCTTTGACTATATCCAAATATTTTGACTATATATAACTCAGTTGAGCAATCTTGTGGCCAGAACCTGGCACTTTCCCTTCCAGGACAGTGAACCACAGTTAGGTTCACTTGCTTGCTCTTTTTTTGGCCCTCAGGTCCTTCCCTCTTGACTGACCAGTAGACCAGCATCAACAAGAGGGATGAAGAGTGTTCTTGCTCATGCCTAGACCCTGCCCTGAGAGCTAAGGCAGTTTGCTGGGAAGTGGGAGATTTGTGTGCACATCTCAGGATAGGAGAGGCCAAAAACCTGCCTCTCCTACTTCCTGGACACTTACCCTAACCACTAGCCTCTTGGGCTAAACAACAGAAGTCCCAACCCCCAAAAGAAACAGAAAAAAGAGGATCCAGGGAACTACAGACCAGTCAGCCTCACCTCAATCTCTGAAAAAATCATGAAGCAGGTCCTTATAACAGAATACAGGGTATGCTCTGCTACTCCTAGGGGTGTAGGCAGTAGCAAAGCAGCTGGCTATTCCCACCAATCAGGCCTAATTACCTGATTGGGAGCAGGGCCCTGAACAGCAAAGTCAGCAGTTTTGTGGCTGCAGCCATGAAGCGAACATCACCTGGCTGGAGCTGCTGCTCACAACATCTTGGAAGTATCAGGGCAGGAGCTTTGGGAAAGGAGGAGGCTCCAGGCCCTGGGCATGACCAAAAGCTACACCCTGCTGAGGCAGGATGGTCTGGTGGGACTGCTCTTGGGGTAGTCCCAAGAAATGCCAAGCCAGTCACTTCCCCAGTGAAAGGTGAGTAAAGGGCACCTTATAACCCCAGCCCCCACAGCCTTGTAGGATGAAAGAGCCCTGAGCTGGGTTGGTATTGAGAGGTCTGAGGCTCAAGTGCCCCATTGAGGGGGCAGGGTAGTGGCCTGCATCTCAAGTATCTGAGAGCCCAGCGAGGGGGAAGAGGAGTGTGAGGGCAAGCTGCTAGTCATCCTGACTGTATGGACCCTCAACTGGTTAATTCTGGGGCCAGGACTAGAATGGTCAAAAGGGCCAGGGGCCCACAGTGAGGGATGCCCAGAGCCAGGGGTATGGCGTCCCAACTGGCCTAGATGGCAAGGCCAGGGATAGTGTGGCCAAAGGTCCTGGGGAGGCCATATCCTAAGATAGTAAGGTACAGAAGAGCTTGGCTGCCTAAGAAGGCTGGGTGTTAGGCCTTGGGTGCCATCTGTGAGGCATGAGACATGGTATAGGGGAGGTCAGAGCCAAGTAGATAGGCCCTATGCATCAAGACAAGTAAATGGGCAGCCTCCTGCCTGATTGACATCTCATAATCATTATTATCAAGTCAGGTCAGAAAGACAGGCAGTTAGCCCAGAGACAGGTGGGTGGGCAAATGACTGACCAGCCCTGGGATACCCACCTGTCAGTCCTCAAGGAATCCATTTCTAAGCACTTGGAAGAGAATAAGATCATTAGGAAAAGATAGCATGGATTCACCAAGGGCAAGTCATGCCTGACCAACCTGATTGCCTTCTATGATGAGGTGACTGGCTCTGTGGATGTGGGGAGACCAGTGGATGTGATATATCTTGATTTTATCAAGGATTTTGATACAGTCTCCCACAACATTCTTGCAAGCAAGCTAAGGAAGCCTGGGTTAGATGAATGGATTGTAAGGTAGATAGAAAACTGGCTGGTGAAGAGGGTTCAGAGAATAGTACTTAATGGCTCAATGTCTAGTTGGCAGCCAATATTAAGTGGAGTGCTCCAGGGGCAGTCCTGGGGCCAACTTTGTTCAATGTCTTCATCAATGACTTGAAAAATGGTACAGAGTGCACCCTCTGCAAGTCTGCAGATGACACCAAGCTGGAGGTGAGTAGTAGATATACTAGACTAGGATTCAGAGTGACCTAGTGAAATTGGAGGATTGGGTCAAAAGAAATCTCATGAGGTTCATCAAGGACAAGTGCAAAGTCATGCACTTAGGATGGAACAAGCCCATGCACCAGTACAGGCTGGGGGCTGACTGGCTGGGCAGCAGCTGTGCAGAAAAAGACCTGGGGGTTACAGTGGGAAATAAGCTGAATATGAGCCAGCAGCGTGCTCTTGGTGCAAAGAAGGCTAACGGCATACCGGGCTATGTCAGTAGGGGTGTTGCCAGCAGGTCAAGGGAAGTGGTTATTCCCCTCTGTTCAACCCTGGTGAGGCCACATCTGAAGTACTGTTTTCAGTTTTGGGGCCCCCTTTACAGAAAGGATGTGGACAATTTGGAGAAGGTCCAGCGCAGGGCAACAAATATGGTGAAGGGGCTGGGGGACATAAGTTATGAGGAAAGATTGAGGGAACTGGGCTTATTGGGCATTTACACACATACCTTTTTGTACTGCAATGTGCCAGAGATCCAATGTGTTGGAGCAGGCTCAATTAATTGAGTCTGCTGAGCATGCGAGCTGACACGCACTGCGCTGCATCACATACAGTTGTATAAGCAGAGAAGTGTGTCAGCATACAGAAAATGCAGCAGCGCACTTTTAAACTAAAGTATCTTCCATGTGTTTTAGTTCAAAAGCTCACCACCACCATTTTCTCAGCACTGATGTGCATTTCACCATTTATACAAATGTATTCATCGCAGCACCAGGTGCTTTTAAAAGTGCCTCGTGCTGCAGCACAAACATGTGTACAAATGCCCATTTGGTCTAGAGAAGAGGAAGAGTGAGATGGGATTTAATAGCAGCCTTCAACTACCTGAAGGAGGGTTCAAAAGAGGATGGAGCTAGACTGTTCACAGTGGTGGCAGATAACTAAATAAGGAACAAGTGTCTCAAGTTGCAAAGAAAATTTAGGTTAGATATTAGGATGAATTTTCTTACCAGGAGGGTAGTAAAACACTGGAACAGTTTACCCAGAGAGGTGGAGGAATCTCTATCCTTGGAGGTTTTAAAGACCTGGCTAGACAAAGGGATGATCTAGTTGGGGATGATCCTGCCTCAAGCAGAGGGTTGGACTAAATGACCTCCTGAGGTCCCTTCCAACCTTGATTTTCAATTATTTCTATGATGCCCACCCTGGAATTGGATGACGAAGTGTAAGTGGTCAGATTGGATCCCTTTTGACCATTCTTAGAGGGGCAAGTCTGGTATGTGGCTAGAAATAGAATCTAAAATACACGTCACTATGCAGGAACACATGCACTCTTTAGATAGCTAAGTAGCACTTAGATGCCATAGGATGAAACATAAGTTTAGTGATTAAGCACTGCATTAAATACTAGGTCCTCATGATAGAGCTTCAAGAATGTTAAAGAATATAATATAGCTTCAAGAATGTTGAATAATAACTACTGGATGAATTGCCTACCTTTTCCAGTAGTTACACTTACTGACTGGAAAACTGAGGAAAGATTTTGGAAATCTATTCAGAAATCAAACTTCCTGCTTGCCCATGACCTGAAATCAAGTCTGAATTCGGTCCAACAAAAAGTACAGGAAGAACGTACTTTAGAAGGTGACAGCAAACTTATACAATGAGGTTACATACAGATCTTAAACTTTGAATTTATTACATCTATGTGTCTAATTTTTGCCTGCATTTTCCTCATTTTACAACCAACATTCAGCCCTCTCTAGAGAAGAGCTCATTAATAAACATAATCTTACAAGAAGAAAAAATATTACTTTGTCCACCAAGCCTGTCCCTTTTGTTTCCCTTATCTTACTTTTCCTGCTTCCTTCCTATAGCCATTTATCATTTCTTTGTTTGAAACTCATCTAGTTCTCATTTTAACTTTTTTCATTAAATGGACCAGCTAGGTATTTTGTAACAAATGATTTTTGCTCATTGCATAGCATAGTTTAGATTCAATTCTCTATTTCCTCCAAGATTCATGTGTTTTGAATTATGACTTATCGTGACCTTGTCTTTAGGAAGAATATACCTAGATAAATTCTATTCCCTGAGTTACAATAGTAACACTCAAATTCAAGAGAAAGGAAAAATACTATTGATAATCCTTACATAGGATTAAAAATGACAGGGACAATGTCATTTTGAAATGAAAATAGGATATACTTGAACATTACCTGTATCTGGATTTTTTATACACCCATCTAATAGACTGGGTTGGCTGCTTTATTGTGGCAGATCTCTGCTGGGATTATGAAAATGTCTCACCTCTTCTAAATGGGTTTTGACCTTCTCTGTATGTTCAAGAGAAGTATCCAGCTTCCCTTGCAGCCTTCCACACAAGTGCATCCTAGAGAAAATACATGGCAAGATGCTGCCACGCTCTGGTGATCCTTTGCTATGATTGTATCGGGGCATACTTTATAGCAGGGATCTAATCTAATTAGTTCAGGGGGACTGAACTCCATCTAGGATCAGGAAGGCATAAAACCAGTATACAGTCATGTGGGATCCTGCACTGTGCACAACTCAACCAGGCACAATTGAGACCAATGCATTTATTTTTCTAAGGCCCCCTCTATACATTCAGGTAAAGATATAAACAGATCTAATGTGTAATCCACACAATCACACCTCCTACCATGCTACACATAAAATTTAATCAGGCCATATTGCTGGAGAGCTTAATCCTGGGTTCCCCCTGCACTGGCAAGAAGCAGGTTCCCATGGCTGGGAGCCCTCTCACCAAAGGGGGGGTTCCCAGCCATGGGGAATGAATGCAGCCGGGGCTGAGAGACCCCACAACTGATGGGGCTCCTGGTCTCAGCGCACCTCACTTAGAGCCAGGATCAAGAGTCCTGTACATGATGGAGCTTCCAGTCTGGGCTGCTCCTCATATAGCCAGGACCAAGAGCCCAAAACTGATGGGCTGTGCCTCACATGCAGCTTAGACTGGAAGCCCCATCAGTTTCAGGATTTCTCAGTCTCCACTGCAGGTGACGAGCCAGACCAAGAGCCCCTTGTGGGCTGGCAGTTTCCTAGAGCCCCCCACCCCACACACGTGTGCGCCATGTGGCTGAGAGCCCTGTCAGCAGTCAGGGCTCTTGGCTGCAGGGGAGAAACTGCTACACATGTAAACTAAAGCTCAATAGCAATCAGCTATAAAGTTAGTATATATTTTCAAGGTCTAGCTTTATAGTTGGTTGGATTTTTATTGTGACAGTAAATTTTCACATGTAGCTTATCTTAAGTAGGGTGAGCACGCATCCCGGTTGGGCCAATAGAGTCCCAGATTCTGTAGGTCAGTCCCAGCTGGTTGCTCAAAAGTTCCAGGCTGGAGTCTGGCAGGGAGGCAGAGCAGCATGGTGTGCCGGGCAGGCAGTCAGGTGGGCACCACTGCTGCTGCATGATAGCCAGAAATATAGGGACCTCAGATACGGTATTTGAGATTGGGTACATCTGCCCGCCTTGCTGCCACACAGTGGCAGCAGTGCCTGCCTTCCCATCTGCCTGGAGTACCATGCCATTCCACCTTCCAAATGGACTCTGGCCTGGGACTTTTGACCACCTGGCTGGGACCAGCCTGCAGAATTCAGGACTGCCCTGACTAAACTGAGGCATATGGTCACCCTAGTATTAAAGTAATTGTGCTGTTAAGCAGTTAATTTTATTTCTATAATGTTTATATAAAATAATGTCACAAAGACCTTCATTAATTCTTGTGATGGACTACGTATTGTAATATGTCTTTGTTAACTGGATTCAGGTTGTAACAATGTTGTATGATTCAATTCCCCTTGGCTAACTCACACAGAGAGAAAGAACAGTTTAAAGAGTAAATAAAGCCAGAGTTGCTGGCCTTTCAGGAGATGCATCCATTTACTAAGACTTGAATAGCCATGTTAAAGCTTCAGGTAAGCTTGGAACTCATTTTTGGAGGAGATTCCATAGAGACATCAAAGAAAAGGGACAAGCATGACAATGGACAGAGCCATATGAACAAGTTCCCCATCTTGCTGATGGCAGAGAGTCTGAAGATAGGGACCAGCAGAGCAATTCTGAGGCACTTGGATGTGCAGACTAGGGAGGGAACAGGTGCATAACTTTAGGGTGCTCAGAATTATGTGGACTAAACTTAGGACAGACAGACCGCTTAACCCTCTGAAGTGGACAGAGAACATCCGGTTAGGTGGTTTTTGCCCCAGTATATATGTTTTTATTGAAAAGGAGTTGTTTGCTTTACTGTTTTGAACTCAAGGTTGCACTTGTTATACTCAACAAGGGAAGGTTTTCCCTTTCAAGAGTGAAACTAGATAGAAGCTAGCTTCTTGAGTCAGAGCCACAGACAACCAGGGAAGGTTGGGAACTGAAAGGCCAGGACCTCAGAATGGGAAGGAGCCAGGACTTGCTCCCCCACCCCCACCCCAAGAAGCCACATGTAGTCTGGCTTTGGTGGTATGCTCAGAAACCAGACAAGGCTGCGGTAGCCATTTGGGAGACAGTGATCACCTAATAATAGAATTCAACATAAGACGTCGAGTGGGTAAGGTAACTAGTAGGATGAAAGTGCTAGACTTTAGGAAAGCTGATCTCAATGCACTCAGGCAATTAGTCAAGGACGCACTGCAGAGTAGGAGTTTTGAACGGATGGGAGCCCAAGAAGGGTGGCTATGCCTTAAGGAAACGATCCTTCGGGCACAAAGCAAGACGATCCCCGAGCGAGGCAAAAAAGGGAAAGGGGCCAGGAGGCTTCCATGGCTGACCAGAGAAATCCAGGGCAGCCTAAGGGCCAAAAGGGGAGCACATAAAAAATGGAAACAGGGTGAGATCACTAAAGATGAATATACCTCCTCTGCTCGTGCTTGTAGGGAGGCAGTTAGGCGGGCCAAAGCTACCATGGAGCTGAGGATGGCAACCCAAATAAAAGACAACAATAAATTGATTTTTAGATATATTGGGAGTAAAAGGAAGGCCCAGGGAGGAATAGGACCCCTGCTAAATGGGCAGAAACAATTGGTGATGGACAGGGGGGACAAGGCTGAACTCCTCAACGAGTTCTTTGCCTCAGTGTTCCTAAGTGAGGGGCACGACAAGTCTCTCACTGGGATTGTAGAGAGGCAGCAGCAAGGCGACAGACTTCCATACGTAGACCCTGAGATGGTGCAGAGTCACTTGGAAGAACTGGATGCCTTTAAGTCGGCAGGCCCGGATGAGCTCCATCCAACAGTGCTGAAGGCACTGGCCGACATCATTGCAGAGCCACTGGCGGGTCATATTTGAACGCTCGTGGCGCACGGGCCAAGTCCCGGAGGACTGGAAAAAGGCTAACGTGGTCCCCATTTTCAAAAAGGGGAGGAAGGAGGACCCGGGCAACTATAGGCCAGTCAGTCTCACCTCCATCCTTGGTAAAGTCTTTGAAAAAATTATCAAGGCTCACATTTGTGAGAGCCCGGCAGGGCAAATTAAGCTGAGGGGAAACCAGCATGGGTTTGTGGCGGGCAGATCGTGCCTGACCAATCTAGTCTCTTTCTATGACCAGGTTACGAAACGCCTGGACACAGGAGGAGGGGTGGATGTAGTATACTTAGACTTCAGGAAGGTCTTCAATACGGTATCCCACCCCATACTGGTGAACAAGTTAAGAGGCTGTGATGTGGATGACTACACAGTCCGGTGGGTGGCGAATTGGCTAGAGGGTCGCACCCAAAGAGTCGTGGTGGATGGGTCGGTCTCGACCTGGAAGGGTGTGGGCAGTGGGGTCCCGCAGGGCTCGGTCCTTGGACCAATACTCTTTAATGTCTTCATCAGTGACTTGGACGAGGGAGTCAAATGTACTCTGTCCAAGTTTGCAGATGACACAAAGCTATGGGGAGAAGTGGACACGGTGGAGGGCAGGGAACAGCTGCAGGCAGACCTGGACAGGTTAGACAAGTGGGCAGAAAACAACAGGATTCAGTTCAACAAGGAGAAATGCAAAGTGCTGCACCTAGGGAGGAAAAATGTCCAGCACACCTACAGCCTAGGGAATGACCTGCTGGGTGGCACAGAGGTGGAAAGGGATCTTGGAGTCCTAGTGGACTCCAAGATGAACATGAGCCGGCAGTGTGACGAAGCCATCAGAAAAGCCAATGGCACTTTATCGTGCATCAGCAGATGCTTGACGAATAGGTCCAGGGAGGTGATACTTCCCCTCTATAGGGCGCTGGTCAGACCGCAGTTGGAGTACTGCGTGCAATTCTGGGCGCCACACTTCAAGAAGGATGCGGATAACCTGGAGAGGGTCCAGAGAAGGGCAACTCGTATGGTCAAGGGCCTGCAGACCAAGCCCTACGAGGAGAGACTAGAGAAACTGGACCTCTTCAGCCTCCGCAAGAGAAGGTTGAGAGGCGACCTTGTGGCTGCCTATAAGTTCATCACGGGGGCACAGAAGGGAATTGGTGAGTATTTATTCACCAAGGCGCCCCTGGGGGTTACAAGAAACAATGGCCACAAGCTAGCAGAGAGCAGATTTAGACTGGACATTAGGAAGAACTTCTTCACAGTTCGAGTGGCCAAGGTCTGGAACGGGCTCCCAAGGGAGGTGGTGCTCTCTCCTACCCTGGGGGTCTTCAAGAGGAGGTTAGATGAGTATCTAGCTGGGGTCATCTAGACCCAGCACTCTTTCCTGCTTATGCAGGGGGTCGGACTTGATGATCTATTGAGGTCCCTTCCGACCCTAACATCTATGAATCTATGAATCTATGGTCCTGAACACATTCCTCAAGGAGCGATGGGATGGCGGGGGATGTGTCAAGTATTATCTTGCTACAGAATAAATGGGATCAAGTTAGGCTAATATCAATATTTTCTACATTATATATTAGCTGGTATGGCAATTTTTTCCACACTTAGTGTCTTTTATGGTGACAGTGTTTCTACCACTATACAATACATCTTACAAAAAGGAAATGAAAAATAAGGCTTACACTATATTTTCATTACTGTTGTTTCACCCAAATATGTTACACTAGCTACCTCTTTCATATTGCATATTTTTAAAGAATTCCTACAGTATGAAGCACAACATAGCAAGTTATCATTTGCCTATTTATACCAACTGAGAATCTGGCCCATAATGAGTTATGTAGTACCATTGTCACCTCTAACTTTATCTTTGCGCCTGCTGATTTGTTACTCTTAGGGCTCATCTACACCCTGTGCTTTAGTATGGTTAGATTTCACCACTACATTGCCATAGCAGCATACATTGCCAGGAGAGCATGCCACTATGACGGCACAGCTGCCAATCACGTGTAGATCCACATGATCACTATGTCGCTGTAACGCACCATACGGTAATATATGGATATGTTGCCATAAGGCAATGTGTATATGCACCCTTAAGAAGGTTTGGATTTGTTCTTTGTTTGTTTTTTTAAAGGAAGTGAGGTCATATACAGGTCTTTGTTGCAAACTGTTTAAGAGTTAAGACATTATTACCACTCAGTTGTATGAATGATATCTTAGATGGTTGGTTCTCATTCATGTCAATATAAGTCTTAGATAATTGGGTAATAGTATTTTGAAAACTGTCCTCTATGAATGTTACACATGATACAGTTTGAACTAAGTAAAGTCCCTGAAAATCTTTAAATAAATGAGTTATGTTATGCACATGACTTTCAATTCAAAGACACTGCCTGAGTGCATATAACGTTACTTCTGTAAGTGCTTACTGGACCGGGGCTTATCTACCCATAGACCTAGTTGGAGATCTTCTAAAATACAAATGAACTCAAGCGTACATTTGTCGCCATTATAGTTTACAGTTCTGTAACTGTTAAAAACGTAAGACTAGACTTCAACCAGGATGCAATTCTGTCTTAGAAAACACTGCACAATGAAGGTGGCTTTGCTGCAATTTTGTAAGACTAAGCTAATATAGACAGGGACACATGCACTTAAGAGGCAGCGATGGCCTTGAACTGTCAATTTATTTGATTAATGTTATATATAAGGCAGCTACAGAATGCAGGACCTTCTTAATCTTTAAGTTGATCTTTCTAAAAAAGACGATTTCATTTTTTAAAACCAAAATATTTTTGCTATGAGTGGTAGCAAGCCCACACTGAGACCTGACTGAAAGTAGGCAAATTGTGCATTATTCCTTTAACTCTAATTTATTCCATTTTTTAATATCTCTTAAATTACTGTCTTGGTTTCCTTCCAAGCACATCTTGGGATAGCTTCTTAGTTTGAAATTAAATTAAATAAAGCAAAAGATAGCAGAATTTCATAAATGAATTCCAGCAAACCCTTCAAAATCCCCTTGTGAGCAGCCCATCTTTTTGTCTGTCTCTTAGCATCGAATGCTGAAAGACTAAGTACTTTTTTAGGAACCAGTAAGCTCATGGTAAATACTACTTACAAAATGGGCATCTTTCCCCCATGTAGCAATCAAAAGAGGAGCATCCCATGGAAAAGACTTATTGAATCCATTGACTGCACCCTTGTGCACAATCAATAGAGGACATCCATTCAATAGTAAACCAATATTACACTTGATAGTGGTCAAAAGGCCATGAATCCCAATTTTCACCTAACAAAAAAAAATTAAGACAATAATCAGGTTATAACACAGTGAGTTCTGAAGGAAAATGCTTTTATTTTTCAGATTTACTCAATTATTTATTGTTCTGAGGTATGGGTGAGCTAGCAAAGAAAACACTTTGTAATGGACACTCCTTTGCTCCTGCAATGTAATACAATAGCAACACCTACGGTTATGAACTTTCTAATGCAACAAGATTTCTATTGTTTTCTCCTTAGATGGACATTGTCTTATTTTAGTATATCCAGGTCTCCAGGATTTTCAATAATTAACAAATAAATTGTGCACTGTAACAATAATAATATTAAACTTAGAAAAAAAGAATTTTAAATCAACCTATTTAATTCAGTCTTTCAGGCCTTTCTAATTGGTTCAAAGGTAAGACGATAAAAGTAATTTCCTAAAGAAGTGTCTTTTCCACTTAATTCCACAGACACAGAAGCAACTAAAACCATCTCTTTCTTTTTTAAGTAGAAGGTACCAATCAGCTGGTATAAAGTAGTGCATCTCCTATGATTTCAATACTGTTGTGCAATTACTAACTGACCATCTGACCAAGAAAGTCTAATTATTGGGTAATCCAAGGTTGGGGGAAGGCAAAAGTTACTCTTCCAAGCAAGCATTGTACTATTCACACAAGTAAATTCAGTCCTGTACCTGTTTTCAGGTCTGAGGCCTTAACCAACCTGAATTTTTTTATTTGCTCGGCTAAATCATTAATTCACTCATATCTTCAATCTCATGCACTTTACATGGTTGTGTGTGCACGTGCAGGTAACCAAAAGCACCATTTGATAACAAGACATGATGTTTTTGACACTTAATACTTGCCTGTGTTAGTTTATCATTTCTGAGTGGCCCAAAATCCACAGGTTTTGTCCTTAAATTTCTCATGTGTTACTCCACATCTCCATTCTGATTATTTAGTTTAATATATATAGCTGTTCTCAACTTTTATCATAAAAATCTAAATTTATGTATATAGCTGGATACCAAATTAAAAATATCCTAATTTTTAAAATTCCTTAAGTGTGGCAATCTAGTCAGGTCACCCAAACAATCTGTGTCTTTGAAAGCTAGTTATGCTATCTGGGAGAACACCACAAAAATGTCTTAACTGTAGTCATATGGGGCATTTTTGCGCACGTAAGCACTGTAGCGCCAGGCACTTTGAAAAGTGCCCAGCACTGCAACGCTTACAGTTGTATAAGTGGCAAAATGTGCAACAATGCTGAAAAGTGGCAGCATTGTGATTTTAAACAAAAAACCCATCAGAAGTGTTTTAGTTCAAAAGTGCACTACTGCTATTTTCTGCATGCTGGAGTGCATTTCGCCACATACGCAACTGCATGTGGCACAGCACAGTTTGCCTCAGCTTGCATGTGCAGCAGACTCAATTAATCGAACTTTGGCACAGTGCGGGACAGGAAAGTATGTGTATAAATGCCCATGGTTATTTCATGGTATCAGTGGGTGCGTCTACATGTGATGCTATGTTGCCACAGCAATGTGCTATGGTGATGCAGCATAACCAGGCACAAACCATGATGCCGCAACTACATCGCTGTAGCAACATGTTACAGCGCATTGCTATGGCAATGTAGGGGCTAAAAATAACCATGTGCTGCTGGCATGGAGTAGTACAGGTTATTACTGTGCAGTCATTTAGTACTTCCAAAAGGAAGTATTAAATGATGGTGCCATAGGGCATGTGTAGATGTGTCCATTATGAGCAAAACTAAGTATATCTGGGTGCTTTTACATATTACAATTTTACTTCATCTCCAAATCTAAGTATATATTGCTTCTTTTTAGAATAAATACAGTGGCCATGTAATGTGCTCTATGCCAGCATTTCTCAACCCATGAGTCATGACCCAAAAGTAGGTTGCAAAAATATATAAAAGGGTCATGAACAAATTTAAAAAATGGATCAAACAACTTTAAAAATGGATTCTCCTTTAAAGGAGAAAAACATGGGAAACCATGGCTTTTCCTTTGCAGGCTGGCAGAGCTCTAGACTGCAAGGGGCTGCTTGTCCCAGCCCCCAAAGCCCCACACCCCACTACCTCACACATCTACCCCCAGCCACACACACTGGGGGGGTTGGGACCTGGGAGTAGGGGGCAGTGGGTCAGGAGTGAGGTGCACTAGGTCAGGACTGGCCACTGTTTATAAATGGGTCCTGGTGCAAAAGAGGTTGAGAACCATTGCTCTCAGCTGTTCTTCTTAGCATAATTTTTACTTGTGATACATGCAATGTATTTAGATACATACATTTGGATAATAAAGTGCAGAGTTTCGTATTTAGAATAGCTTTTTTCTGGGCACTTGCATACTAAAGAACAGAAACATAAAAAAAGACAGTATATTTCAAATTTGCAATCTGAAAGTGGGCAGCAGAAGGGAGATATTTTCAAGGCATTCAGAAAAGTTGTTAGTTTGGGGTAATCCTTTTTGTTCTGAAAAGTACTATACTAATTACAATAAATCCTAAACTAACCATTTTTTTTTCCTTAGGTGCTTATTCTTCCAGGTTTACAAAACATTTAAAAATGTAAAACAGTGAACAATTACTTTCCTCCTCATTTGGATAGAAAAAAGCTCTAGACTTGAGTTAAATCTTTTGTTTCCATTTCATTGTTAATTGCTGTAGTTGTTCAATAATTACTGAGGGAAAGCTAGATCAAACAGTTACATTTTGCCTTTGGTTTAGAATGAGGCAAAATAAGTATTCGTTATTACCTCCTCTGGAAACAATTCCAGTTCCTATGATGCACTTTCTCCAGCACTCAGAAGATTCGTTCTATGAGTCCACAATCTCAGATCACCCCTGAAATTGTCATGGAAGGTTAGGGGATGAGGCAACATGTCAAATAACAAGGACCAACTGCCATGAAAGAGTCTAAATATCTTTGTACTGGATCTTTTATTCAGTGGGGAGTCCAAGGCAGAGAGCAGAACACAGGAGTGAAGGACTCATGATGACCCATACTGCCAAGTAAATGGACTGATAAATTTGGAACCAGTCAGACCTTTTTCAATGCATGTTGCTTAAATCTTAGATATGAGTTGTAATAATCAAGGATCCTGGTTTTCTCTGTTTACAAATTGCAAATTCTCTGATGAAAATGTCAAATTCTCTGATTTAAAAAACTGAAATCCTCAATTAAAACAAAACACCACTATATATATATATATATATATATATATATATATATATATATATATATAAATAATCAGTTGAACACAAAGTTTTATTGATATATTTACAAATTTAAAGCAATTTGGAAACCTACCAGTGCCTCAATCACTATAAAAAAATAAATTCTAAAAACCTATAACATTTTCCCTTTGATTTTGGCTTTTTTATCATGGAAAATCAGAGCTCTCCCTGCCCCCTTCCCACACCAGGACATGGGTCCAGCTGTGGTTGCCCTCCCCTGCAATTTGTGGTGCTGAGCAGCCCTGATATGACAGTGCTCTGCCCCTGCCATTGCCCTTCATTCCCAAACCACAGCCCCCCAGGCCTGCTGGTGCCCCTCACTGCCCAGCCACAGCCCCCTATTCCCAGAGTCCTGCTAGACAGGACCCCAATCTGCCAGGGCTATGGGGCCAGGGACTCAGGTTCACAGCCCTCTGCCCCCCACAGCAGTGCCTGAACCATCTGCCATCCACAGGAGGCAGTGGCTGCTGCAGCCCCAGCAGTGAGTGGAGCACAGAATCTGGTTCCTCCTCAAAGTGATGCCTATCAGGGGTAGGGGTGGGTACAGGCTGCCTTCTGCAGGCTTGGGCTCCCTGCCCTGCTGCCATCCCCGCAAGGCCTCCACAGCCCAGCAGGCATAACCTAGCATGGCAAAACAGAGCAAGGCCAGGTGGGGAAGCTCAGTGCCACTGCCATGAGCCCCATGCTGCCATAGTGAGGAGCCCCTGCCTGCCCAACCCTGCTTTGCCCTGCCATGCCGGGTCCCACCCTCTGGGCCATGGAGGCCCTGGGGGGAACAGAACAGGGCGGGGAGTCTGAGCCTGCATTGGGCAGCCTGCACCCTCCCCCCTCACCCCATGCACAAATCTGGAGGGCACGGGGTGGGCGCAGCGGCAGGGAGCCAGCCCCCACCCCTCCCTGCCCCTCGACGAGCTGCCTGCAGCCCTGTCCCACTCCCTGCCTGGGCTCTGTGGTCGCATATGGCCCCGGACCCCAAGCCCCACACACCACCCGGGCTGGGCAGTAGCCCCAGCCCCAGCTCTGCCCAACTCCCTCCCTCCATCACTATTGGGGCCTCAATCCCCGCCTCCCCCACCAGGCTTCCCTGCAGGAGCTGCTTTTCAGGCTGCCTGGCAGCCATGTGCATGTGCGTTCCCTGCCTGACCACCTTTCTCCCACTCACCCACAACCCCTTGCAGGCTGGAACTCTGCCAGCCTGCAATGGGAAACCCGGTATTTCCTGCATTTTTCCCCTAAATGGCATTTCCTGCATTTTTCCATTGTGAATGGTAATAATTAAGCCTGAAAGTCACAAATGTGTGCATCCCTTTACCTGATAGGATGAAGCAAAATCTCTTGTCAGCATGGTACACCACATTCAATTAAAACATGTCATTAAACGTGATATTTCTGTCAGCGTCCATTCTACCTCCACTTATATTTATCTTAGTGCTAGATCCTTCACTAGAAATTTAAGGCCTATAAGACCCGACAAGATTACTCTCATAGTTAACATTTTAAACAAATTAATTTCCAGGGAAAAATATCTGCTTTAAACAAAATATTCAATTCAGTCAGATACTCAGAAATGCAACCTAGTGAGAGTGATGTATAAAATACTGAATGTTGCTCCATTAAGCAAAGATGAAAGGGGGACTGTAAAGGAATTACAACAACATCCATCCTTAACAGCCCTTTTTAACAGTTCATGTAAAAGAGTGAAAATCTGTACCACTCAAAGGCTCTAAACAAAAAAAGAACACTTAAATTTTCGAATAAAAGATAAAGATGGTAAGAAAGACAAAGATCAGAACTGATTGGCTCTTAACCAGAAACTGAGCATCTGCAGCTACTATTATCTGTATTCATTTGCAGCCTGAATTTTTAATGCTTATCAATTTTTTAACTTATCTTTTTTTCTTCCCACTGTTGTAAGCTTCATAAAAGATGGAAGAGGTAGAGAGGATTAATTTTCTTTGAATTATATTCAGTAGAAAAGTCACAGCAGTGTCAGTTTCTCACATACTGCATGATATTTACCTTCCTGATTTTTTTGTAGCAAGTCTTGCAAGCAGCCATTGTGTTGAATATTTAAAATAGAAAACTTTTTTTTGATAACTAAAACATCATTAAGTTCCTGTGAGCTGTTTTCTACATGACATTTGAGTTCTTTTTCTAATTTACCTTTTCCCCCCAAGGGGCTTCTTGAAGGGGAGCATAGGCAGCAGAAGTGGGGGGCTAACCGGGTTCAGCCCCCACAAAGGCAGGAGACAGCAGGCAAGGCCGGAAGGCAGCCTGGCCGCAGGCTGCTGCAGTGGGCAGGGAGGGGCACACACATTTGGATACCCTGCGCAGCCAGGATCACAGCCAGCAGGCAGGTAAGTTTCTTTCTTTACCTGGGCTCTAATGAAAGTGTCCACCCTCCACCCCTGGAGCATGTTTAAAAGTTCCTAAAGTGCCCAGATGATTGCATTAACTGTTCTATCCTATTTCCAAATGAAAAAGATTCAAGCTTCACTAGTTTTATAGAGTTGTTCTCTGATAGATTAAAGGAGGAAGTGGCATGTAAGCCAAGTTACTTTGTTCACTTAGGGTGCTTACAAAGTTTACATTTGGATCAATAGAACTGAGTTTAGCGTGGTAGAAATGCAAAGTGTGCAAGCATTCACAATGCTTAGCTTGATCTAAAAATAATGCACATGATAGAAATTTAAACCTCAGATTATGAGATCTAACTTGAGACTCATATGGGTTAGACTGGTTTAACAAATGCCTGTATTGTACAGTTCCCCAATTGATAGAAGTTACCCAGGTGTCTTTTGGCATCCCAGAGTGCATTGCTCTTGCCGTCCCCCCACACTGGGGGATACTCTGCTCTCAGGCTGCACTCCACTGCTACAGCCAAGTACAGAGCAAACCCCAGCTAATGGTCATCTCAGAGCAAAGAAAGCCCAGTTCTTCTCTTCAGCTGTGTCTTGTGCTCTTGGTACCAGGGAGATGTAGGGGACCAATGCAGCTATGTACTCTGCATTCAGATACTTGACACCATAGGCTAAAAGCCCCTGAGCCCCCAAGACTTGATCTCAAGCACAAAAGATCCACATGAAGACCCAAAACCCCCACCCAATAGACCTCCAAAACTCAGATACAGACCCACAAACCCAGGACCTCAAGACTCAAACAGACACAAAATCCCACAACTGAAGATCCAGACTCAAGCACCATGCAACTCAGACCCAAGCAATGTGCAGAAACCAGTGCAAGTATTTTAGGTCTAGGATGAGACATCCAGCATGGAGGTGAATTATGGGCTTGGTGGGGCATGGTCAGACAGACCCCAGCCAGCAGATACCTGAACCATGGTAATTTAGAACATGGTTACTGGCATGGTTGTTACCAGAAAAAGGAAGCCTCCAAAAAGTTCAAGCCATGGGGAAGGAGGGGTAGGGGGCATGGCCAGCCAAGTTGGTGCCAGCAGCTGAATATCCCGGGAAAGTTCATGGCAAGTGGGGTGTGGTCAGCCATCCTGGGGGCAGGAAATAGAAACTCCTGGAAAATTTAGGGCTGGGCAGGGGCATGGTCAGCTGAGCTGGTGCTGGCAGGTGGATGCCCCTGGAAAGGCTAGGATGCCATGCATGACCAGTGGATTTGGGATCACTGTGGAGCAGTGGACACACCTGAATGGATCCAGACCCAGTTTGAGTGATAGAGAGCTATTCACCAGGACCCGCACCCACACGTCCCCACCTACACACTTGTGGTCAGATCCCAACTGATCCAGTGATATGTGGACCAACCTGCAGACACCCAGACCTGAGGGGCTCCATCCAACACCATGGCAGCCTGGCCCATCTTGTTCCACTGTGTAGACCTGGGATCAGAACTGTGCTGTCAAGGAGATGAGGGATCTCATCACCATCTGGGGCAAAGAGGCAACCCAGGAACAGCTCTGCAGCACATGCCATGACAGGGAAGTATTCCAGCAGATTGCCAGAGATGAGAGTTCAGGGCTACAACCAAAACTGCACACAGTGCAGGGACAAAAACAAATTGATGAAGACCCAAGTCAAACAGTTATGTGGTTGACCTGCTCCTCTTCCCTTCAAGTGATAGGGCTGTCTTCACTTTACACACCTGTGTCATCACTGGACAGGAGGTACAGCTGGTAATAAGAGGGTCCCAGTAGCAAGTGGTGCTTGAGGGCTCCAGGGAGACAGGATAACTGGGTGTGCAGCAGCAGTTCCCCCAGCCCCCCAGGGACACAGGAGAAGCAGGGGTGCTGATGCTGATTTCCAGAGACACAAGGGAGCTAGGGGTACAGATGCAGCTGGAGCTGGATTACAGCTCCTTCAACTTCTTCCAGGGTGATCCAGTCATGGGCATCATGGGACATTACTTGGGGAACAGTTCTGATAGCACAGTGATTGAAACACAGGATGTGAACCTCAGTGCATGCCATCCATATCACAGGTAGCCCTGGAACAAGCACCTGGTCCCTGATGGACCTCAAACTTCTGAATCTAGGTGAAACCATGTGACCAGATACACCATTTCCTGTGGTGTTCTGAAATGACCAGGGGTGTTCCAGTCCTTTGTCTCCAGTAGTTCTCCAGAGGTCCTGCTACTGATGCACAGACCACCTGCCAGTTCTTCAGCATGGAAAGCTAAGGAGAGATCACTCCCACTTGTGGTCCCAGCATGGAAACTTGAAGAGCACATAATCCTGCTCCCAGTGCCCAACCATTGCTCATCCCAATCCTGGTGCTGATCCTGATAGTCCCAAAACAGAGCCCTCTGCACAGGAAGCTAGGATTCAACAGCACAACTTAGATGCAGTTAAAACCCAGGTGCAGAGGGAACCCTGCACACACCAGTGACTGAGCAGGGTCCACACCCATCCGTAGGAGGGCAGAGCAATAGCAGGGTGTTAGCACTCTACAACTTATAGCACAGTGTCCAAGACTGTCACCTGAAGACAATTCTGATACCCTTCCCCCATCCCTTCCCATGGTGATGCATGGTCACTTCTACATATCCCGCAGTCAGATCCACCAGCCATCCTGTTATGGTACAAACCCCCAAAGGGAATGTCTCAGTGCACTGAGAGAGAGGGGTGGAGGCTAGAATTATCCCTCCACCCTAGCTGGATTTATGCCTCCACCCTGACTGGACAAAGCACATGACCCAGGGAGCTAACTACTCAACTATCATTCAACACTGGCCTTATCACATCTGCACTCTCCCACTTCCTCCAATGTGAACCTATACCCATGGGCATTTCTCATAGCATCAGTCAAAAAGTGTTAAAATAAATCTGGCTTTGTCACACCACCCTGAATACCCCTCAAGGCCATCCTCTGTTGCAGAGAAGAGACAACCAGTTCTTCCCCAAATGCTGGAACACCTCCCCCACTGCACTTCCCTCTCCACCACAGTGAGTACCATGATCCTTCCCCCCACAAACTACATCAAGGTTCATAAGCATCCCAATCCCCCTGTACAACCTGTTGTTGGTTGCTCCCTGACTGGACCTTAATTAAAAGACTGGTTCAAGCACCCTTGCTGAAGGCAGGCGACTGCCAAGCCCTGCATCCCCTACCATAGCTCATGATAAATCACCAAAATGGTTTATTTAATTGGCAGGAAAAAGACTAAGACACAATGACAAGTGTTGGAGTTCTGCACACCATGCCATGCCACACCACAGGGAAGGGTAGCAGGTAGGAAGCTCATGTCTGGGCATGTGAAAATACACAGTGATAGGAACAATTGGCATTGCATTCTATTAGGAACCAGTGCTGGATCAAGGGTTGTTCCTAAACCAGTGCCTTAGAAAAGTTTGCAGGAGGCACTGGACTAGTTCAATCCCTGATCTCACTGGAAAATCCATGGCTGCAAGGCAGCATTAAGTCCCACAACAGAAATGGTCACAGCACTCAAGACTATGCAGCTGTGGTCCTTTCACAGAAAGAGTGTCCCTTCATCTCCCCTCCTTCTCCTGGGACAGAGTTCAGGAGTCAAGTTACCACATCAGGAGGGAAATCCAGGGTCAGAATCCACAGCATAGGCCAGGGTCCAGGAATATGATACTGAGTTATCAAATCCAAAAGAAAATCTAGGTTGAAGTCTGAGGACAGAGCCAAGCAAGGTCAGGAAACCAGAAAACAGATCCATGAGGAAATGTAAAGGCAGAATCCAGGGATAGCCAAAACTAGAGTGAGGAACCAGGAAAGCCAGAGAGCATGGACTGGGAGGTTTGCAAAAGCAAACTGGGGTCAGCACTGTTGACTGACCTGGGAGTCTGATGCCACAGCTGGGACTAAATGGATATGCAGCATTCATTCAAAAAGCTAGTAGCTGGAGCAGAGCTTGTCAGTCAGAGATCCAAGGCAGGTATGACAACCATAACCTGCAAAAGCAGTAGGGAACGGGGGGCAGGGGGAGGGGGATGGAAAATTAATCAATTTGGTTCCAGCACAGAAAGACTTTTACGACTGAGACACTGGAAAGAAACTGCAGCTTCTACAATGACAGGAGATGTGGTTAGAGAGTCCTGCTTGTGTTCCATGGGCTGGCAGTCCATGTGCACTCCCAGAAAACCCAAAATCCTGATCCCATGGCCATAAAGTAAGAGTAGAAATTCCTGCCTGAGTTCCTCAGGGTGGCCCACCTGCACCCTGCTAGGCACCTCATCAGCATGGCTGTAGAGCCTTCAGCATACTCAGAGCACAAGCCCCCCACCCAGGGATGCAATCCTAGATGGGCTGGGTGGGCAAGCACAGAGTGGCTCACAGAGCCAATGAGAGATAGACGGTACAGGACACGTATCATTTCTAGTTCCTGTCTCTCAGAGTTTCTAGCCAAGATATGGCAGGGAATGATACTTCTGCTGTTATACCTTGTGTTATCAGAAATGTTTGTTATATTTCACAAAGCTGGGGGCTCCTGCCTCTATTTACTTAAACAATATCTACACATGGGAGGTGAGCTTGAAGGGGTTGTGATGGCAGTTCAAGGATGGACTGGTAGACAACTGCAGAGTGGATGAGAGATGTTCATGGGAGACTGCAAGGAAGCAAAGAGGAGATTGTAGGGGCCATGGTAGCTGCCTCCAAGCACCAGACATGCTTTGCAGACTCCTGGCACCAACAGCTTTGGCCAGGGCCAGATTATCCCTTTAATGGGCCCCAGGGAAACAAACGCAAGGAACCCTAGTTTTTTCACTCAATAATTATATTTAAAATAAGCACATCTTGGTCCCTTCTTCACTTAATGCCCTAGGCATGTATCTAGTTTGCCTATGCATTAATTTGGCTCTGTCTTTGGCATCAGCATGAGGAAAGACTGCAAATGTGAAGGGGGGACAGCATGAGGCTGTGGGATTCCTTCAGCTGGTCTGCTAAGGAATGGGAGCTTAGGATAGCCATTTAATATTTCAAGGAGGCTACCTGTGCCTCTGCAGAGCTGGTAGAGCCTCAGCAGCAGCAGCAGCAGCAGGAGTTCATGGACAGTGTGCTGAGTGACTGTGCAGCAACCTATGACACTTCCAACTGGCATCAATGCTGTCTCCCTGAGCCTCATATGGTAAGAAAGTTTCCCTCCAGGCCTCATACAGTGAGAAAGGATACCTCCAGCCCCATTGTGTGCCCCATTCCAAGGGACTCTTCCCCAGGCTATGGAAAACAGGAGTCCTACACATGGCACATCCAGAGGCAGGGTAAGGGGGCTGTCTCCCACCCCTCCCCACCCCGTCCCTTGACTAGCAGCACAGAGAGAGGAAAGTGGATCAGGAACAGGCGAGGACCCACTGACCCAGGAGGCTAATGGCAGGAGGGGTAACCAAGCATACCATCTCTGGAGGGAGAGAACAGATGGTGTGATTGAAACCAGAGCACTCAGAACCAAAGGGAAAACCCACCCAGACACCACAGTACTCCTCAGTTCCACCATCATCCTAGCAGCCCTGGTGCTTCCCATCTAAATGCAGGTCCCCCAAGCTATACTGGGAGAGCCCTAGTCAAGCACCAAACCTCTGATGTTGGTGGGATGACTACAGCCCACTGTCCCACCATGCCACAACATCACTGAGACAAGGCTTGGAGATGGTGCACAGAACCCTGACCTCCTTCTCCCACCATGCTCAGGACTGACAGAGGAGGATACCTAGGCTCCAGATACACTGGAGAAAAAAAACTGCCACTCCTGGGTCTTGGTGCAAGACATCCTCAAAGCATGGTCAAGGGTCCCAAGGTTGGTGTCCCTGCCATGAGGGAGAGCAGAATACAGGGCCCATGAGCAAGGATGCTCTGGTCCCTTGGAGGCCCATGAGGAACCCATGGCAATGGATCTTGCTCCTACACAGCCCCTGCATACATTCCTACAACCCTCTTAAGTAATTTGGGGATCACCCATCTGTCCTCCACCTACAAAGAGGTGTCCCTGGTCTTCACTTCTGAGTCTGTGACTTAGGGTACTGGGCTATGCTACGCTTTCCAGTAGCGGGTTCTGCCTCATTAGCATACCCCTGGTTTCCAATCCTGCCAATCTTTTCAAGTTATCCCATACATCCAAAGGGAAGAGAGACCTATTTCTAACATGGTTATCATTCAATGGCTTTTATTTAAAAAAAATATTTCTAGCAACTGAGGAGAGTTAAACTGAGCTATAACTCTTTCCTGCTCTGTATTCCCCTGCAAGCATGGTTTTTTTCTCCTCTCAAGGCTAATGTCCAGCTGGTCAGGGATTTCTTCAACCCTGGCCACCTCAGAAAGCCCCCAGGGAATGAGTGGCTCAGATGTAAGAACCTCACAATAGATAGGTCCCCCCACCCAAAGCTAGGGCTCAGCCACTCAAGTCTTTCTAAGCTCCCTGATATCCTCAGGCTTTTCTCCTCTGGGGACTGCCCCCTCATCCCAGTAATTCAGGATATAACCCAACAGGTCTTTCCTGATCATGACTCCCCAAAATTTGGGCTGTCCCAGGTGTGCACATTCTGACATATAAGCACTGTAGGTTGCCCCTGAGCACTGCACTTCCCCACCCAGGCCTCATGGAAGAATTCCCCTGGCCATACAGACACTGCACAGGATGCAGGTGACAGCAATGAGGCAGGGCAAGTACTCCTCAACCATGTCAAGACATGTGCTCAGAGCCCTCCAGAATATCTTGAGGTGGTCAAAGCTGTACTCAATGGTCATGCAGCATCTGCTGAGGCAATGGTTGAAATGTTCTTACCTCTAGTCCAGGTGTCTAGTGTAGGGTTTCATGAGCATAGCAGGAGAGTATAGGCCAGATCCCTGGTGATAAGAGATGATGACTCCATTAACCTCCGTTTTGGGGGCTTCATCCATTCTCCACCATTTGAGGGAATGTGGAATTGTGGAAGACCCTGGCATCATGGACACTGCCAGCTAGCTGGCAAAGATGTGGATGAAGCACTCAGAGTGGTCAATGCAGCACAGAGAAGCCTTCCCATTTAATGAACTCCACAGCACCTTGGGGTGGGCAGAAGCCACCCCATAAATGGCCCCCACACAGTTGGGAAACGCATCCAGCAGAAGCTAGTGATGACCTCCTGCAGGTTGGCAAGGGAGATGAAGCAGTTCTGCCTTGTCAACTGGATGACCCCATACACCTCCTGGACCACCATTCCAGCTATGGACTTGCCCACACTGAACTGGTTGGCAGTGCAGCAGAAGGCGGTGGGGATAGTGAGCTTCTATATGGCAACAGCAATTTTCTTCAAAAGTAGTTGGCCAATTCCAGCATGCTTGGTGGCCATAGGATCCAGTTAGTGTCCCTGTGTGGGACACTAGGCTCTCCCCTCACTCCCCCCCCACAGAAAAGGACCCACTTGTCATTTTTCAAAATCTTACTCCAAAAGTTGGTGTGGGAGCTCTTATCTCTACTGTTTTGGATACTAAAAGTGTCTGCATGCTAAATGCATGCAGAATAACTTTGTGCTTGATATACAACTTTTTATTTGCTTAACAAATAGATGCTTCCTGTGCCATACTGTAATTGATTCTTTATTTAAATGTAAAAATAGAAAACCCATAATTGAAAAATGCAGCTTCAAAAGCATGATAAAAAATATTCCTGCCACAGCAGTTTTCATAGTAGTGTGTTCAGTGCATGCATCTGCAAAGCACATCAGATAAAAAAAAAGAGTGTGCCATTCCCATCTATACTATATATGCTAAGTACATCTGCACATCATCAATGAAGGAAGGCAAGAAAATCATATCATGTATTCCACATTTACCATCAGTTTCACTCTCAGCAGGGACTATTTCTGTTGGCATTTGGAAAGAATTAACTACACTACATACCTACAGCAAGTAGGCAGAAGAAACTATCAGAATTTCAATGCATTCCAATAGTTGCCTAGCAGTTAAAAACAGTGTCTATCCAGGAACAGAGTAATGAGTATGAAGCACTACTACCACTGACTATGAAAAATATGTAATAAGTTGTGTACTTTTTTAATATTCTTTGCATAAGAATGGCTACCATGCTTTCTTAAGTGAAAGCAGGAGTGTCATTTTAAATGGCAACAAACTCTGGACAGGTTTTCATAGTCACTTAATGTGTTACAATAGCATCCAGCAGCTCCAATCAATACAGAGGACCTATTCCACTAGGTCCTGTGTACACAGTAACAAAAAGAAAAGCAACTTCCTTTTTCAAAAACCTAGAAATCTAACTTAAGTCAAGAAACAAGGAAGGGTGTAACAAATTGATGGCAGGAATGGAAGAGGTGAGGTGAGCCATGCTGATCACACATACTAGCTATGTTTGTGGTCAGAAAGTTTGGACACCGTTACTTTATTTTTAGTTTGATATGTGAATATACCAAGCACATTCATGATTTCAGTTCATTATGATGTACAAGGTCCTTGGAGAGGGATTTGACTGAGAAAAAAGTAATTGTTTCATATGCCGATGGAAGTATCAATAAACTATCCCAGTTTTTCAGTCACTTCACCAACCCCATAGCAATATTAATGCACCTGAGATATTACAGGCTTTATGCCCACTTATCTTAGTGTTACATAAGCATCAGTTTAACCGCATGTTCAGCCT
Source organism: Alligator mississippiensis (assembly GCF_030867095.1). NCBI lineage: Eukaryota > Metazoa > Chordata > Crocodylia > Alligatoridae > Alligator > Alligator mississippiensis. Next base: position 64,901,124 of record NC_081825.1, read on the forward strand.
TTACTTTCACTTTTGCCCAGCCAAAGTTTAAGGCAGAAACTGCTGTTACTGTATTTCCTTGAATAAAATACAAACTCCCATTTCTATTAACTGTTTTTTGGGGGGAAAAGGTATGTATTGTATGTGAGAAAATATGGCATTTCAGCAAAAGCAAAACACTTAGATGCTATTTATAAAACATGATGGGAGAAAAGAAATTTCTCTTTTAACTAATATCTCAGTGGTTATGTAAGGAGTGACCTAGAAACCTCTACTCGAAGATGAAAGAAGAAGAGAATGCTATGTGAAGAATGCCCATCTCCAATGATAAGGAGGAGACAGTCTTAGATAAAGGAGGCTTGAAAACAAAAGAAGAAACAGAGTACTGGGTTAAAGGGCTCATTAAAATACTAAAAAATCACACCCCTAGGTGGGGAAAAAGTATGCTAATGAAACACACATGTATGTAAATGAGATACATGGCTAAAACACAGGTATAGAGACATGCTCAGTAAAGAACTTCTTGTGTCACTCACTTATAACCAATCATTAAACAAGCACGCTTGCAAAGGCTTGAAAACTCCTGTATAAAAGATGCTTAGAAGTAGTAGTAGATGTGCTTGTTACGTGAATTATTCTGCTTGCACCTTTTATTGCTAGCAATAAACCTTCTTTGTACTTTCATCCCTGGTATCTTTATTGGCCTTTGCATTCCAGGCACAATCCCAGACTTGAGCTGGGGCACAACAGTTTTTGGCACCCCAGATGGGACTGCCTTAGATAAGGCTTTGCCCAGACTAACTGATGACCAGCCGACCGCTCCTCCAGAACGAATGTCAGGCGCGCCCCGGGATCTCTTTTCCCGGTAAGACTTTTGCTTCAGGGGGAGCTGGATCACTGAGGCGGCAGTAGCCTAACGGTGCAACGCCATAGAGTGAAAGTACCAGTAACAGGCACTTGGGTAAGAGGGTAGAAAGGGCATAATGCCTACCATCAGTACGCCTACCTGGGATTATCTCTGTAAGTACTCTGTCTGGCCCGAGTCCAAGACCAGTGATTTTTCCCCTGTGAGGACGAGGACTAAGAACAGATCCCTGGATCCCAGGTAAGTCAGACGGTCAGAACCGGGAAGGCAGCCCTGAGATGGGTACCATTAACAGTAAGGTTAGAGAATGTACCCCCCTCTCTTGTGTATTGGGACATTTGGCAGAATTCAGTGGGGATCCTTTGACTAAGAAGAAAGCTAAATTCTTCTGTGAAACTGCGTGGCCACGCTATAAGCTAGATGATCAAGAACATTGGCCTCCGGAGGGAAGTGTTAATTATAATACCATCTTACAATTGATTTTGTTCTGCCGGCAGAATGGTAAATGGGAGGAATTGATGTATGCGCAAGCGTTTATGTCTCTCTGTAGGGATAGAAAGGTTTTGGATAAATGTGGATTGGGGGAGGGGGTTGGGATCTGTAAGGTGGCAGTGGCTCATCCAACTGAAAATCCTGTCCTGGAATGTCCGGAGCTGGAGGTGCCACTCCCTTTGCCACCTCCACCTTATCCTCCTCCTCTTCCCCCTCCTCCTCCTCATTCGTCTGATTCCTCGTTGGCATCCGCTCTTCCTCCTTCTTCCCCCCCACCCCCCGAGGCGGAGGTTGAGAACACTCCCCGACCCAGGGATCTGGAACAGCACTGACCATGGCCATCAGGTGCTTGGCAATCTCCAGAACCCCTGACTTCTCCTGATATAACCCCGGGAGGTGGGTGGAGAGTACAGTTAGGAGCAGACTCCGGGGTTAAGGGAAAACATCACAGGGAATCTGATCCTGGCCGTGGGAAGGGAAATGAGGTATTTCCCCTAAGAGAACAAGTGGTACCCGGACCACTCGAAGATGATGGTGAGCCAACCTACCGTCGAACCTTTGTGCACGTTCCTTTCACTACCTCAGATTTGTATAACTGGCGGAACAATACCCCCAGCTTGAGAGAGGATCCTGAAAAGGTATGAAACCTGTTTGAAACGATTTTCAGAACCCATAACGCAACTTGGGCAGATGTTCAGTCTCTTTTAGATGTCCTGTTGACACCAGAGGAAAGGAGGATGGTAGTAAACAAAGCCCGTGAGTACGTGGAAAAGGAAATTACCGTAGGGCACCTACATGGAAATAAGGATAATCATGTCCCCACCCAGGAGCCAGATTGGAACCCAGACCAAGATATGACCTCCATCCGCGCCTATCAAGAATATATCCTCCGAGGATTGAGAGGTGCTGTGAAAAAACCTCAGAATCTCTGTAAGGTGTATGAGGTTTGACAGGAGATGAATGAGACCCCGAGTGCCTTCTTGGAAAGAATCTGCACTACTTTCAGACAATACACCCACGAGGACCCAGAGGATGCATCAAATGCTCACATGGTAAATATGATCTTCATAGGTCAGAGTGTACCGGACATTAGGAAGAAATTGCAGAAGACAGACGGAGCAGCAGGTATGCCTATTTCCCAACTAGTAGACATTGCTTACAAAGTATTTACTAACCGAGAAAGTGTTCAGGAAAAGAAACAGGACAAGGAAGAGGAGAGAAAGATAAAAATGCAGGCAGCCCTAGTGGCGGCTGCAATCACGGGAAAACCCAGAATTGAGGGATCCCGGAGACAGCCTCAGAGGTGGGGTCCATTAGAGAAAGATCAGTGTGCCTATTGCAAACAAAAGGGACACTGGAAGCGGGAATGCCCCAATCGGAAAGTAGGAGAAGGTGAAAAGAAAAGAGAGGAGAGCAGTGGACTGTTTGCTTTTGGAGGGGATTCAGATTGAAGGGGACCGGAGGCCCGGGAGGGAAAGATAACCCAGATCCCGGTGTCCCCTGACGAGCCTCTGGTTAAAATGCAACTAGGGGACAGAGATGAATTGGTAGAATTTCTCGTCGATACAGGTGCTACTCATTCCATCTTAACTCAAAAACTGAAACCTTTAAGTAAAAAGACTGTGCCGGTGGTAGGGGTCACAGGGAAGGCAGTAACACAGCCCTTCCTACAGCCAATGGCCTGTAATCTTGGGCAGGCCGAAGTTACCCATCAATTCTTGTACATGCCAGACTGCCCCGTTCCCCTTTTAGGGAGAGACCTCCTCTGTAAACTGGAAGCTACGTTGTCATTTCAGGATGGGCAAATGTTCCTAACGGTGCCTCCTGAAAAGGGGTGGCACCTGCAGGCCTGCCTTCTCGGCCTTCTCCGAGAGGAAAGTACACTGGATATTCCTCAACCCCTGCTCGATGCTGTTGTTCCATGGGTATGGGCAGGTCACTGACCTGGGAAGGCTAAAAATGCTGACCCTGTAAAGATTCAACTTTTGCCAGGGGCCCAGCCTCCATGCGTGAAACAATATCCAATGCGGATGGAAGCCAGGAAAGGACTGAAGCCGTTAGTTGAACGGTTCCTGGAGTATGGCCTTCTCTGTGAATGCACATCAGCTTTTAACACACCCATCTTGCCCATGAAGAAGCCTAAGAGTGACAAATATCGTTTTGTTCAAGACCTGAGAGCTGTAAATAAAGTGGTCGTGAGTATACACCCGGTTGTCCCCAACCCATACACCCTGCTGTCTGCCTTGAACCCAGCTCATAACTGGTTCATGGTTATTGATTTAAAAGATGCTTTCTTCTGTATACCGGTAGAGAGGCAATCTCAGGAAATATTTGCATTTGAATGGGAAGACCCAGATACTAGCATTAAGACTCAGTTTTGCTGGATTGTCTTACCCCAAGGGTTTAAAAACAGCCCAACCCTATTCGGCACTGCTTTAAGCAAGGATTTACGTAGGCTAAAACTGCCACTGTCCTGTGCCCTTCTGCAATATGTGGATGACTTGCTTTTAACAGCCACCACTGAAGCAAGTTCCCTGGAAGGAACAATCTGCCTCCTTAATTTTCTGGGACAAGAAGGATACCGGGTGTCCAAAAGTAAGATGCAACCAATGTCCCAGAAGGTAACATATTTGGGATTTGAACTACAGCCTGGTCAGAGACCCCTGTTGCCTGAAAGAAAAGAAGCTATATGCCAGCTAGCAACCCCAAAAACAAAGAAGCAACTACGGGGCTTTTTATGTACAGTAGGTTTTTGCAGGATTTGGATTCCAAATTTTGGGGTTATTGCAAAACCTCTGTATGGAGCTACACAAGGTGATGAAAAGGTGCTCGAATGGACTGAAGAGTGTGAGCAAGCATTCTGCCAGTTAAAGCAGGCTCTTATTGGAGCACCCGCCTTAGGACTACCGGACATGAGTAAGCCTTTTTCCCTTTTTGTGCATGACCAAAGGGGGGTGGCCGTTGGAGTATTAACACAAAAATTAGGTAGCTGGCAATGACCAGTGGCATATTTTTCTAAGCAATTAGACCTTGTGTCATCCGGATGGCCTGCTTGTCTCCGGGCCATTGCTGCCACCTGTCTGCTAATACAAGAAGCTGAAAAGTTAACCCTAGGCCATGAAATGACTGTATATGTGCCTCACGCAGTGCTTACAGTCCTGGAGCAGAAAGGAGGGAACTGGTTAACCCTGGGACGAATGGCTCGATATCAGGCCATCCTCCTCGATAAGCCTGAAATAAAATTGGCCGTTTCTCGCACCATAAATCCAGCAACACTGTTGCCACCTATGGCTGACACACCAGATCTTGTACATGATTGCCTGCAAACATTGGAAGCTGTTTACTCCTCAAGACCAAACCTGAGAGACCGACCCCTTGACAATGCTGAACTGGAGTTCTACACCGATGGCAGCTCGAGTATGGAGAATGGAATTCGAAAATCCGGATACGCTATCGTGACTACACAGAATGTGATAGAAGCAGGACCTTTAAACCCATCTGTTTCAGCTCAAAAGGCTGAACTCATTGCTATGACTCGGGCTTTGCAATTGGCGGCCAACAAAACTGTCAATATTTATACTGACTCTAAATATGTTTTCCTTGTTTTACATGCTCACAGAGCGCTGTGGAAAGAGCGGGGTCTACTTGATGCTAAAGGAGCAAGCATTAAACATAGCAAGCAAATAAAAGCTCTCCTCAAGGCAGCCTGGGAACCGAAGGAGGTAGCGGTAATGCATTGTAAAGCACATCAGAAAGGGAACGACCCCTCCACAAAAGGTAATCGATTTGCTGATGCTAAGGCAAAGAGAGCAGCTAAAAGACCTCAGACAGACTTGCTGCCCAAAGTAAGTAATCTGTTACCTCTCCTCCCAGACCTATGCCAGCCTGTGACACCACAGTATGGGGAAAAAGACAAACAATTAATAAAAGAGTTTCAAGCAAAGAAGGGGGAGCACAGGTGGCTAGTAGCAAAGGATGGCCGCATTATCATCCCAGCTGCCTGGGTTCATGCGGTAGTAAAGAGCGCTCATCATGGCACCCACTATGGACCCAGGGCCTGGTAAGATGGATCAGTCACTATGTAACTGGAGTGGGATTAAAAGAGGCTGCCAAGAAGGTATCAGAAACATGTGAGGTCTGCCAGAGAAATAACCCAAAAGGAGGGAAAAAAGAAACTCCAAGACATCAGAGAATAGGCAATAGGCCAGGAAAAGAATGGCAGGTGGATTTTACCGAGTTGCCCCGGCAACAAGGGATGAGATATCTCCTTGTCTTTGTGGACACTTTTTCTAATTGGGTTGAGTGCTTCCCATGTCGGACTGCCCAAGCCCGAGAGGTGGTCAAGGCACTCCTACGAGAAAACATACCTCGCTTCGGACTTCCAAAAGGAATAGGGTCAGACAATGGCCCACATTTCATTGCACAAATTACTCAGAAGGTTTCTGAGTTTTCATAGACATTAGGGCTGGAAGGGACCTCGGAAGATCATCGAGTCCAGCCCCCTGCCCAAAGGGCAGGAAGTCAGCTGGGGTCATAGGATCCCAGCAAGATAAGCATCCAGTTTCATCTTGAAGGTGTTCAATGAAGGCGCTTGAATGACCTCCAGTGGCAGGCTGTTCCAGACCTTGGGGGCTCGGACAGTAAAGAAATTCTTCCTTATGTCTAGCCTGAAACGATCTTGTAGTAGTTTGTGACCATTCGACCTCATCATCCCTTGGGGCGCTCTGGTGAACAAACGTTCCCCCAGATACTGGTGGTCACCCCTGATAAACTTGTAGGTGGCCATCAGATCACCCCTGAGCCTGCGCTTTTCCAGGCTAAAGAGCCCCAGGGCTCTCAGCCTGTCATCGTAGGGTCTGCTTCCCTGACCTCTGATCATGCGCGTGGCTCTTCTCTGAACTCTCTCAAGCTTCTACATATTTTTTTTGAATTGTGGAGCCCAAAACTGGACGCAGTACTCCAGCTGCGGCCTCACTAAGGCCGAGTACAGGGGGAGAATGACGTCCCGAGATTTGCTTGAGAAGCATCTATGGATGCAAGCCAGCATTTTGGTCGCTTTACTAGCCGCAGCATCGCATTGCAGGCTCATGTTCATCTTGTGGTCAATGATGACCCCCAAGTCTCTTTCTTCCATAGTGCTAACCAACATAGCACTGCCAAGCCTATAAGGATGCTGCGGGTTTTTCTTCCCAAGGTGGAGAACCTTGCATTTATCGGCGTTGAACACCATCAGATTCTCATCCGCCCACTTGCTGAGCCTGTCTAGGTCAGCCTGGATCATCCGCCTGTCTTCTGGTGTGGATGCTTTGCCCCAAAGTTTGGTGTCATCGGTGAACTTGGCCAGTCCGCTTCTGACTGCAGTGTCCACATCATTAATGAAGATGTTGAACAGTATGGGTCCAAGGACAGAGCCCTGGGGGACCCCACTGGTCATCAGACACCACGATGAGTGACTTCCATCAATTACTACCCTCTGGGTCCGACCCCAGAGCCAATTTTCCAGCCAGTGGATCGTGGAGGACCCAAGGCGACAATTGGCCAGTTTCTCCAAGAGACGATCATGGGTCACCAGATTGAAGGCTTTTTTGAAGTCAAGATATATGACATCAATCTCATCTCCCTTGTCCAGGTGATAGGTCACCTGGTCGTAGAAGGAAATGAGATTGGTCAAGCAAGACCTACCCGCAACAAACCCGTGCTGGCTATCCCTTAAGATGTTGGCGTCGGCCAGTCCATTAAGGATGGCCTCTTTAATAAACTTTTCTAAGATCTTCCCCGGGATAGAAGTCAGGCTGATGGGCCTATAGTTAGCCGGATCCACTTTCCTCCCTTTCTTGAAGATAGGCACCACATTGGCCTTCTTCCAGTCTTCAGGCACTACACAAGAGCGCCAAGAGTTTTCAAAGATCCGCGCTAGAGGCTGGGCTATGATGCTCGCCAGCTCCTTGAGTACCCTGGGGTGAAGATTGTCAGGGCCGGCTGACTTGAAGGTATCCAGCTTCTCAAGATGCTCCTTCATGAAGTCAGCATTAATGGAGGGCAGGGGATCACCCTCACCTGGACTTCCCGGCCCTGTAGCGGGCATGGGCGTCCCATGGGGCTGATGAAAGACCGACGCAAAGTACTTATTTAATAGCTTGGCTTTTTCCTGGGCGTCAGTTGTCAGTTGCCCCATCTGGTTCAGCAGGGGTCCAACGTTGCCCCTGCTTTTCCTCCAGCTCCCCACATATCTGAAAAAGGACTTTTTATTGTCCTTGATGCTCAAAGCTAGCTGGAGTTCAGTTGCAGTTCCTGGGAATCAGCTGGCATTTACACACCCCTTGGCAACCCCAGTCCAGTGGAAAGGTGGAACGTATGAATCAGACCTTAAAAAGACACCTTGCAAAGATTTGCCAAGAAGCTCGACTCAAATCGCCAGAGGCCCTACCCTTGGCCCTGTTACGAGTAAGGGTCGCACCACATTCTAAATTGGGATTAAGCCCGTTTGAGATAATGTATGGTAAGCCTTACCCTCTGAGTCTGCCCATGGGTACTGAACAACAGTTACATGTTTTAGGAGAGGGAATATGAGATTATGATTGAGGGATTAGAGAATATGTACGGTCCTTGGTTTCTGTTTTGTCTTCCAACCACCAGCAGTTACGGGATGTGCTGCAGTCACAGGATCAGTCTCCTGCCCCGGAAAACTGACTATTACCTGGAAGTTACGCCCTTGTGAAAGACTGGAATGAGGAACCACTTCAAGCCAGATGGAAGGGCCCATATAGGGTACTCTTGACGACCCCGACGGCAGCAAAGCTCGAGGGAATCAAGACTTGGATACATTCCAGTTACCTAAAGCCGGTGGCTGCACCAGAACAAGAAGGAACCCCTGCAGACTCCAGGACTGGAGGCAGAGAACAGTGGAAGGTGGAGCCAATAAGAGACTTAAAATTCCTATTCAGAAGAAAGGAACTTTAAATAATTTGTCAATTTTTGATCAAGTTTTACAGCCCTTATCATGAAATTGGTCAAGGTTTTATTGTGGGGCGTCCCAATCTGTCCACTCCTTCTCATAAGAGGGGAAAACCTTTTACAACAAAAATTTGACCCTCGGGAAAAAGTCTGGATTTATCTGGCCCAGGAAATTTTAAATAGAACGGACTTCTGCTCACCTGGTTTTTACCTCATGTTTAATCGCAGTACCAACCCCTTTGAAAATTTTACAAAATTATACTATGCTGAAAGGGCATAGAGCTGTTACCCAGGATGTGGCAGCTGTAAGTTTAAATCCCTTTTCTGAGTCTCTATAGCATTAGAGCAAGCTGAGGAGAAGCTGCCTTTCCAATATACTCTAACCACCAGGACAGGGAGTAAAAATACCCTGGCTCTTCCATGGCTTTATAATTCAGGTCCGATTTTTTTTTCCCCAGACAAAACTATTTGGCAAATTTGGGTCAAATTTTCCAATAGACCCAGATAAACCAAAATGACATTTTTTAATAAATGGAGAATTTGCCATAAATACTTGTCCAGTGCCAGTCACCACAGATTAGTTTCTGTTCAGAATCAGACTGGACCGGGCTGTGAAAGGCACAGTAAACAATTCCAATTATATTAGCAGCACTAGCATATACTGAATGCAGCAATTAAACTACACGCAATATAGTTATGTTACTCCTGCCTAAGGAAACCAGGGAACATTTACCACTGCAGGTTCTAAAAAAAATAATGAATATCATTACATTCACTGTAGGATTAAAATCTAAGATGCAAATAAAATGAGTAGTTAATATATTGTAAGAGTAATAAAATGTAGCTAGTTCTTGTATTAAACACGCTTGTTTCCTTTTAGCAGAATCAGCAAAAACAGATTGTCCATAATCATTATTTTTCGAGCATCTTGATTGGATGTTTTAAAAGTAGACAGAATAATAATTAAAAAATAAGAATACATAATAATGCATTTTCATGTTAATGTGAATGTTCTGTTTCCAGTTCCCATTCACATACTCCCTGTAAGCTTATCTAACATCTCTCCCAACAATACAGTTGGTCTTGTGGTAAAGAAATGAGAAAATATATGACCAAACGCCAATGTGAGAGCAAGCCGTGCTCATAGCATGGGGAGGAGGAGTGATGGGCATGGTTAGCAGCGTTCCCGCTCGTGCTGATTGGCAGGGGGCGGGCAGACGCTGCCAGGTTAAAAGGGGAGCGCGCCAAAACAATGCGGGGGGCCCGCATAATATCGGAGAGGACTGATCACCCTCGCCAGAGGTCCTGTGTCCGCAAAAACCTGGACGGCTCCATCACAGTTTGGTATACCACCCAAGTATGCTCAAGAGCTCCCGAGGAATCGGCGAACTAGATTCCTGACACAGCTGTATGAGATTGTTGCCTGAATAGTGAGTAAAAGCGATTTTTCTTATCTCACTGCCTCCCCGGTGTGTTCTGTCAATGGAGGGAGAGAGAGAAGAAGGAGGAAAGGCCTGAACCCTTTTGTCCCCGACCTACTCGAATAGATTGGGCTCAACCACCCATAGTTAGGTTGCACATGGAGACGAGGATGGGATCCTCGGGGAAAAGGGGAAACGAAGGAGATGCCGACGAGTTAATTAGGCATTGCCCATGGGGAAACCATCACCGGCCCCCAACCACGAACGCCAACGATTTATGGGCTCATGTGGTGTATCATCAAGCTGGGCAGGACGGGAAGATGGGAGGCTATGTTTCCATCCGCCCGACCAAAGATAGTGAGGAGCCGCCTAAAGAATGGGTCGTGTCGGGTCTCAGTCCCGCGGCCCTAGGATGTCTCCTTTCCAGCCCCGCAGTTCTTTATCATCCACCCGATAAAAAGCCCGAGGCGTTACTTAGCTGTGTCAGGCTCACAGGCACGGATGACCGTACTCCCGCAAAAGAGTATGCCAAGTGTATACAGTAGCTAAAGGAAGGGAGCGGCTGCGAAACCCCTCCCGATAAATTCAGCTGCCCCAATCTCAATCTCGGGGGCACCGAGAATGAAATCCTAACGGCACTCCATGAGAGTCTTGAGGCCGATGGACGGGATGCCGCGGGGTGGATGGGACAGAGGTGGAACAAGGAGAAAATGATTAATATCCTGTTTCGCTCAGTGACTACCTTGCTGCGGCATGCGGCGAACCAAGCCAGCATAATAGATAAGCTGACTAGAACGGCTGAGCAGCAGAGCGCCGCACAGCCTGAGCCACCGCTTAAAGATGGCGCCGCGGGTGAAGAAGAAGGCGTGGCCAAAGAAGATGGAGCCCCGGGTGGGAAACCCCGACGTTAGACAGACCCCGTCGGCCCCGCCCGAGAAACCGCCTCAATATAACATCCCGCCGGAGCCACGCTCCGCCCTCCCCACCAACGCAGGCACATCCGTTCTGCATGCGAACCCTGTAGCCATAGTGAAGACTGTCATCGATGGCGCGGGAACCCGCACCTTCACTACCTTCTGCATGCGCACTAGAGGGGAACTCCAAGAATTAACAAAGGATACCCGACTAAATCCGGGTGAAACGCTGGCAGTATGGTTAGGACGACTGATACTAGAGCACGGGGCAGACCTAGTAGACCCGGAGGAGTGTGCTATCCTAATGCGCCAGCCCGCATGGAGTGGAGGAGCGTGCAGCAACACGACTCAAGTACTGCGCAATTAGGCCTGGCCAATCCCTCTGTGCGCCGCCACGGTTCCAGCACTGCTGAGCCGAACTCATGCTTGGCATGCGGACCCGCCCGATGATCCATCACCCGCACAGCTACGGTACGCGATAGCGGGGGTCAGTTACTTGACTTGGAACGCCGGACAGGACTCACTAACCCTGACTTCACTTCAGGCGAACAATGTTTGGCCGCATCGCTGGTGTAAGGATCCTGGTAAAGTTCCTGTATCAGCATCAGCAGTGGAGGCCTGCATTGAGATTTATGGAGGCACGAATACACCCATGTTCCGCTTGTTATTACACCCACTGGTAGGAGGGCTGATAGGGAATGTTCTTAGCAGTTTGGGAAAGCTCACCACAGCGCGTAAAGCAGAAAACAAGCCTACCTCACCAGCGATAGTACAGGAGGTACAGGCCATAGGAGCATGGAAAGCAACGCCTAGAAAACCCCAAACTGATCGTTCACCACGTGGACGACCACCAGACCGCACACTTAAGGAACGCGCTATGTTCAGTTTCCTGCTGAGCAAGAGCGGTCTGACAAAGAATCAGCTTTGTGGGTTAGGAGATGAGGGGCAGAGGACACTGGCACTGAACCTAGGCTTCAAGCTTATGGAGCAGGAGCTAGATAGGGGAAAAAACGAGTAGCGGCCGTTGAGACGGGCAACGACGGCCAACCTACCGATGATGAACGCCCGCACGCAATTTATGATGTAAGCGCAACTGCAGATTCCACTCCTACCCCTATATGCTTTTTGCTAGATATGGGAGCTCAAGTAAATGTGTTGAGATCTGAGACACCCCACGTTAAGACATCCAAGGTCATCTTCGTACAAGGGTTGAATGCCATGACATCTGTGCCCATGGTCAAGTTTTGGATCAACAAAAGAGTATTGCATGGAGTCTTAGGGGGGCATAAATATCTTGGGTATCCCTGCGATAAAGACGTTGGCCTTAAAAAACGTCATATATCTAGCACTCCCATTGACTGTGACATCAGGGGAAAAACATCAGCCAGCGCTAGTGAGCTCTACACCCTGGCGGTATCAGCCAATCCCGATGCGCACTGATTTGCAGCTCCAAATCCGAGATCTTTTGGCTGATTTGTGCAAGCGAGAGTGCATCCAGCCCATGAAGTCCTCCACGTACCTCTCAGCCGGATGGGGAATCCCCAAACCGGGAAGCCGACGGAGGCTCGTCTAGTGGTGGACTACCGACAAGCAAATCGTCGCTGTAAGCCGCTCCAGATGCCCACCATGCAGACTGTCTCGGACATCCTTGATGGCATGGCCGATATACAGAGAGGCGGAGAGTGGTTTGCCACCACGCTAGATTTAAAGGACATGTTTTACTCAATTCCTATACATGATCTGTATGGGATCCTTAATATGTGTGTGGGCGGACAGATGTTTTCCTGGAAGGTTTGTCCCCAAGGTTACCGCAACGCACCAGCCCTAGCAGTTGCAGCGATGAATGAGACAATTGACAGCTTTGTCCGTACCCACCCAAAGACTGCAGACGTCCACATCTGGACCTATGTCGACGATGTTGTTATTATGGGGCACGACCGTGCCACGGTCCGTATCACTACTGCAAACCTAAAGGACCACTTGAGAGTCAAGGATGGACAGTGAATCCGACAAAGTCCATGAGTGAGCCGTCCTCAGACATCAAGTTTTTAGGGACACAATTCACTGGACCATGGTGATCGGGGACAGCACACAACGCCACCCCGGAGCTGTCCTCGCCTTGGCCGACTACGCAGGCAGACTTTCAAGGCTTGCTAGGCCAGCTAAATTGGTTCCGTAACTTCATGATGCCATCACATCTAAAGGTTATCCAGCGTCTGCAACAGCAAATCCATAAGAAGACATGACGTAGAGTCCCATGGAGTGAGCATGACCAAGCTGCACTAGAACAGGTTATGGCAGAGGTCAAGGCGATGCGCCTGATCATGCCCCCCGCCGGTAGCCTCCTGACGATCCACGTAGGCTACACCACGGAGCACATCTGGCTTACAGCCAATGACCCTGAAACGGGGGAAACTTGCATGTACGGGTCATCGCACACTAAAAAGCCACCAACATCGATATGGTTGTCTAGGGAAGGTTATGCTCGCAGCCCAACTGGAGCAACACCTCGCAGCAAGCCCAGGTGTGTTTGTCGCACCTGGTGGCACCACACTAGGACTGCTTAATCCTAGCAGGGTCCACCCAGAGTATCAGGGCACAGAGAAGACTTGGAGCGCCCTAGTATTTCATCACCAGTATGACTGGTCGGCGTCGCAAGTCGCTGATGGAGAGGTGATCTCGGTCACTGAAGAGGATGATTCCAGTGTCCCACGATTGTATGGGACCACGTCCCTGGCATAGATAGCTTCAGACAGTACATCCCACGATGGCAGAGGATATGGATATTATTGCAACCCTTGTCATGACTATGAGCTCAAAACATCCCATCTAGAGGAATCAGTTCAAGCATTTGAACTACGAGGGTTCCAACTAGCTCTTGAACATGCCTACCGTCACCACAACAGGACGCTTCCGGTACCTGTTATAGCCGTAGATTCAGAATATATATACAGAATTGTCACCAGAAAGGTGCAAGCTACGGAACACACGACTCTCTGGGACGATGTCAAGACCATTTTGTCACACTTCTCTGTTTGCCCCTTAATTAAACACACACGGTCTCACCAACCCGATACAGATCCTGTACATGCCATTATAGATCAGCTGCTGGCACACCAAGGATCCATGGATGAGAAGGAAGTGCCTCAGTTACATGTTGCCGACGTTGTAGACATTGATCCCTTTCTCGCTTGGCTCCACGAGCGCTGGGGACATCTTGGAGCAAAAAGAGCACAAGCACGCTGGAGGGAAGAAGGCAGCAAAGGACCAAGTCTAAAACAATGGAGAAAGATAGTCCAGGCCTGCTCCGCTTGTGCACGAGAGAAACCGGTGCATCACAAGCACCAAAGAGGCATCTATGACCCAGCACACTTTGCTCCAGGAAAGGTGTGGCAAGTGGATCTGCTTGGGCCACTCCCAGGAGCCAAACCACCGAATAAGGGATTAGTAATTGTGGACCTGGGAACTCGTCAAATCCTCGTTCTCCCCACGAGGAAGACCACCGCTCCCGTAATTCAGGGATGTCTACAGCTTGCCTTCGCTCATTGGCAAGTACCCCATGTCATACATTCCGATGGAGGACCATCTTTTAACTCCAGAAGTTTAGAGCGGTTTGTGACGGAGCACAATATTCAGTGGCATCATCATCTACCTTACCATCTGCAGTCGAATGGTGTCGTGGAGCGCCAGATAGGACTGTACAAGGAACAGCTAAGACTGAGGGAAAACGGATCATTTAAGAACTGGACCAAATACAATAACGATGTACTAATTGCAATGAACGCCACTAAAGCTTTATGGGATGAACGCATCCCGGTGCCACGTCCGGCCTGGAAGCCATGTTATTCATCCCAAGAAACAGTGTGGCTGACCATTCCCACAGCTACCAGTAAGCGTTCGACTCCAGTTCCCGGTGTTGTACTTGAGCCCGGCGAGTACCCAAACACCTATCTTGTTTCCCTTGAAGCAGTCACACCCACACGCACCGTCTTAGCTCATCATAATTGGCTAAGTCGACGCAGTACAGTTTACTACATGTTATTAATAAACCCTGAGTTTTGTTTTCCAGCCGGAAGCGGCATGAAGTCGTCGATGCATAAGACGATGTGAGGTTCGTCGCTGCAAGTGAACCCATTGGCGATGACCTCCCGGCAGAAACGTCGTGCTGCATCTAGACAGACTTGATTGGACTTAGTCATTGTTTAGTATTTTGTTGTATACTGTATTAGATGCTGTATTTGAAGGGAGTTCTTGAGCCCTACCATGCTCAAGATTGGCATTTGGTCAAGGGGGCATGTGGTAAAGAAATGAGAAAATATATGACCAAATGCCAACGTGAGAGCAAGCCATGCTCATAGCATGGGAAGGAGGAGTGATGGGCACGGTTAGCAGTGTTCCCGCTCGTGCTGATTGGCAGGGGGTAGGCAGACGCTGCCCGGTTAAAAGGGGAGCGTGCCAAAACAATGTGGGGGGACCCGCATAATATCGGAGAGGACTGATCACCCTCGCCAGAGGTCCTGCGTCCGCAAAAACCTGGACGGCCCCATCACAGTTTGGTATATCACCCGAGTATGCTCAAGAGCTCCCGAGGAATCAGCAAACTAGATTCCTGACACAGCTGTACGAGATTGTTGCCTGAATAGTGAGTAAAAGTGATTTTTCTTATCTCACTGCCTCCCTGGTGTGTTCTGTCGATGGAGGGAGAGAGAGAAGAAGGAGGAAAGGCCCAAACCCCTTTTGTCCCTGACCTACTCGAATAGATTGGGCTCAACCACCCATAGTTAGGTTGCACAGGTTTAATAAAATATATTACCATTAAAATCCTTACCACATGTTTCCTGGACAATCATGTGTACAACACCACTTTAACCCTATATTCACTTTGGGTAACTTAATACACTCTGTGCTTTTGCTACCAAAGGGGAAAATCGGTTAACAAAGCCAAAGATTGTATCCAAGTTTTTATTGGAAGAAATGGTGCGAACCAACACATAATTGACCATTCTCCACCCAAATACACAGAACCTCTCCCATAGGAACATCATGAATTAACTATCTGTATGGAAGGACTAAAAGGAAGGACAGTCTCCTTCTTGGACATCATCATCAGAGATAGTATCAGAAAGGTCTGGTCATCTCACTGAAAACAGTGACAATAAAGGAGATTGTTTTCCCAGTTGAGAACATAGCTCTAGCTCTAAAGCACTGGTCAGTACAGTTAACCTTGTTGGCTGCTGAAAGAACCCCTGGACACAGGTGTACTACTGATTAAGTGCAATCCACTGCTACTTAGGCTACTAGTTAAATAAAATGTTGCTAAAGTAAATGGTTGCTTGAAGTCAATGATTTTGCCATTTACCATTCTTAGATTCAACTTAATGTTTTCCAACTATATTTGTTTTGTACCAGTTTTGTACTCATTTCATAACCATTTTAGACTGGTGTTGTGAAACTATGTGCTGTGGCAACAGCTCTTCTGACACTTGTACAGAGTTATGTACATAAGATAAATATCTATGTTCGTTCAGTAGTCTTAGTTCTGTCTGCACTCTTCAACATCAAGTATGAAGGCTAAGTATGAACATTCAAAAAGCCCTAGGTGGAATTGATCCAAGTTACACAGTTTTCTGTAAGTGGCATAAGATTCCACCATTTTTAAACCAATCTATGCATTCCAAACTTCTATTCTATTACAGGTATCGAATGGTTTCTGATCACTTATACTGGTAAAAGTGTAATGTCTGTACCTGGCCTAACTGTTTCTTACACTTTAGCACTTTCCTCAGTCCTTTTAATCAAAAGATCATAACGGGTAACCACTCTTGTTCTTGGTCATAAGGATATTGGCCTTAGTCATAAGGATAGTTCCATTTTTAGATAAGGTTTAAATAAGCCAGTAGTGTCAATTTCATAATTTTCACTCCACAGAAGTTTACACAAATATTTTCTGTGTTTTCAGCTTGCATGTGTTTGATGGTGATTTGGGGGTTGAAATTTCATAGATTTCATAGACATTAGGGCTGGAAGGGACCTCGGAAGATCATCGAGTCCAGCCCCCTGCCCAAAGGGCAGGAAGTCAGCTGGGGTCATAGGATCCCAGCAAGATAAGCATCCAGTTTCATCTTGAAGGTGTTCAATGAAGGCGCTTGAACAACCTCCGGTGGCAGGCTGTTCCAGACCTTGGGGGCTCGGACAGTAAAGAAATTCTTCCTTATGTCCAGCCTGAAACGATCTTGTAGTAGTTTGTGACCATTCGTCCTCGTCATCCCTTGGGGCGCTCTGGTGAACAAACGTTCCCCCAGATACTGGTGGTCACCCCTGATAAACTTGTAGGTGGCCATCAGATCACCCCTGAGCCTGCGCTTTTCCAGGCTAAAGAGCCCCAGGGCTCTCAGCCTGTCATCGTAGGGTCTGCTTCCCTGACCCCTGATCATGCGCGTGGCTCTTCTCTGGACTCTCTCAAGCTTCTCCACATCCTTTTTGAATTGTGGAGCCCAAAACTGGACGCAGTACTCCAGTTGCGGCCTCACTAAGGCCGAGTACAGGGGGAGAATGACGTCCCGGGATTTGCTTGAGAAGCATCTATGGATGCAAGCCAGCATTTTGGTCGCTTTACTAGCCGCAGCATCGCATTGCAGGCTCATGTTCATCTTGTGGTCAATGATGACCCCCAAGTCTCTTTCTTCCATAGTGCTAACCAACATAGCACTGCCGAGCCTATAAGGATGCTGTGGGTTTTTTTTCCCAAGGTGGAGAACCTTGCATTTATCGGCGTTGAACACCATCAGATTCTCATCCGCCCACTTGCTGAGCCTGTCCAGGTCAGCCTGGATCACCCGCCTGTCTTCTGGCGTGGATGCTTTGCCCCAAAGTTTGGTGTCATCGGCGAACTTGGCCAGTCCGCTTCTGACTCCAGTGTCCACATCGTTAATGAAGATGTTGAACAGTATGGGTCCAAGGACTGAGCCCCGGGGGACCCCACTGGTCACAGGACACCACGATGAGTGACTTCCATCAATTACTACCCTCTGGGTCCGACCCCGGAGCCAATTTTCCAGCCAGTGGATCGTGGGGGACCCAAGGCGACAGTTGGCCAGTTTCTCCAAGAGACGATCGTGGGACACCAGATCGAAGGCTTTTTTGAAGTCAAGATATATGACATCAATCTCATCTCCCTTGTCCAGGTGATAGGTCACCTGGTCGTAGAAGGAAATGAGATTGGTCAAGCAAGACCTACCCGCAACAAACCCGTGCTGGCTATCCCTTAAGATGTTGGCGTCGGCCAGTCCATTAAGGATGGCCTCCTTAATAAACTTTTCTAAGATCTTTCCCGGGATAGAAGTCAGGCTGATGGGCCTATAGTTAGCCGGATCCACTTTCCTCCCTTTCTAGAAGATAGGCACCACGTTGGCCTTCTTCCAGTCTTCGGGCACTACACCAGAGCGCCAAGAGTTTTCAAAGATCCGCGCTAGAGGCTGGGCTATGATGCTCGCCAGCTCCTTGAGTACCCTGGGGTGAAGATTGTCAGGGCCGCTGACTTGAAGGTATCCAGCTTCTCAAGATGTTCCTTCACAAAGTCAGCATTAATGGAGGGCAGGGGATCACCCTCACCCGGACTTCCCGGCCCTGTAGCGGGCACAGGCGTCCCATGGGGCTGATGAAAGACCGACGCAAAGTACCTATTTAATAGGTTGGCTTTTTCCTGGGCGTCAGATGTCAGTTGCCCCATCTGGTTCAGCAGGGGTCCAACATTGCCCCTGCTTTTCCTCCGGCTCCCCACATATCTGAAAAAGGACTTTTTATTGTCCTTGATGCTCAAAGCTAGCTGGAGTTCAGTTGCAGCCTTGGCTTTCCTGGTCTGCTCCCTACAGGACCGGACCAGTGCAGAATAATCCTCCTTGGAGGTGACTCCCATCCTCCATCCTTTGTAGGCCTTTCTTTTTAGCCTCAGGAGGTCTGCTAGGTCCCTGGAGAGCCAGGGGGGCTGCTGTGCCCTCTTGCTGCCTTTCCTCCGAGATGGAATAGACTTAGTTTGTGCATTGAGGATCCCTCCTTTGAGGAGCAACCACTCTTCTTGAACTCCCCTCTCCCTGTGGTCACAGTCCCTTAGGGCCTCACTGACAAGCCTCCTGAGCTTGTCAAAGTCGGCTTTCCTGAAGTCAAGGACTTCCGTGTTGCTGACCGACTTGCCAGCTTTTCGGCGGATGGTGAAGGTGATCAGCTCGTGGTCGCTGTCACCCAGCTTCCCATCGATCACTAGGTCACCGAATAGGTCCTCCCCAGTAGCCAGCACCAGGTCGAGCAGCGCTTTGCCTCTCGTTGGCCCATAGACTTCTTGAGTCAGGTAGAGGTCATCCACGCACGAGAGGAAGCTCTGCGACCGCTCAGATTTTGCTGAGCGATCCTCCCACGAGATGTCTGGGTAATTGAAGTCACCCATGACAACCATGGTCCTGGAGCAAGCTGCCTCAGCCAGTTCCTGGGCAAACTCCTGGTCCAGCTCAGGACTTTGGGTGGGAGGTCTGTAATAGACTCCCACCATTGTGTCCCCTGTGCCGTGTTCCCCACGGATTTTAACCCAGAGGGTCTCCAGCCGTCCACCCTGGTCGCCAATATCGGCTTGCAGGGACGCGTAGCTTTCCTTAACATAGAGAGCTACACCCCCGCCCCTTTTCTCTACACGATCCCTCCTGTACAGGGTATAGCCATCTATCCCCGTGGTCCAGTCATGGGTGGAGTCCCACCAGGTCTCCGTGATCCCTATGACATCGTAATTGTTTGCACTGAGCAGGAGGATGAGCTCCTCCTGCTTATTCCCCAAGCTCCTGGCATTTGTGTACAGGCAGGCAAGCGCCCCCTGGGGGGCTCCTTCCTTGCCCACAGATTTTACCAGGGCTGGGGCTGGGGCGGGCTCCCTTGAGTGCCGTGATCCGCTGGCT
Organism: Alligator mississippiensis; assembly: GCF_030867095.1. Classification (NCBI taxonomy): domain Eukaryota; kingdom Metazoa; phylum Chordata; order Crocodylia; family Alligatoridae; genus Alligator; species Alligator mississippiensis. Next base: position 64,920,688 of record NC_081825.1, read on the forward strand.
TTGCAAGGATTGCTCAGCGGGCCAGCAGTGGCGGTCGTCCCCCCGTCCCCCAGCGGGCTTAGTTTAAAGCCCGGTGGAGCAGGTCAGCCAGTCTGGCTGAGAAGAGCCTCCTCCCTAGGGGAGAGAGGTGGAGACCATCTCTTCCCAGCAGCTCGCTGCCTCTCTTGCCAAAGAGCGGGCTGTGGTCATGAAAGCCAAAGCCTTCCTGACGACACCAGCGCCGCAGTCTTTGGTTGACCACATAGATCCTCCTGTCCCTTCTCAGCCCATAGCCTGAGACTGGGAGGATCGACGAGAACACCACCTGTGCCCCCAGACCCTTAAGCCCCGCTCCCAAATCCCTGTAGCACCTCATGACCTGGCTGGGAGTGCTCCGAGCCGTGTCATTGGTGCCCACATGAATAAGGAGCATGGGATAGCGGTCTGTGGGTTTGAGGAGCTTGGGGATCCTCTCCGCAATGTCCCGGATGCGGGCCCCTGGGAAGCAGCAGACTTGCCGGGCTAAGGGGTCAGGGTGGCAGATTGGCCCCTCCGTCCCCCTCAGGAGGGAGTCTCCCACAACAAACACCTTACCTTTTGTCTTGGGGAGAGCAGGGGCGGGAGCTGCAGTTGGGCCCATGTTGCCTGTGGGGGCCGGCAACTCAGCAGGCTCTGCTGGGGCAGCAAGAGGTGCATACCTGTTGCTCAGTTGTGGCGGGGGGTGGGGCCTTGGTGCGGCGGGCCTTAGGGCCCTTGACCACCTTGGTCCATGCCCCTGGCTGGACACAGCAGGAGGTCCCAGAGTCCTCCTCTGGCCTGGAGGGAGACTGTGATCTACCCTCTGCCTCCCGGGGGAGAAGGGCCTGGCAGTAGGAGTCTATCTCCTGCTCGCAGTCCCTGATGGCACGCAGTCTGTGGACTGTGGCCTGGAGCTCCTCCAGCTGGCGTGCCAGAGACCCCAAAAGGGAGCAGACCCTGCAAGGGGAGGTCGCCATGCTCCCAGGCCCCAGAGCCTGAAAAAGGGACAGGCAGCCCCCGCAGCCGAGAGCCAGGGGGTCCGTCTGCGTGGAGCCCAGGACCAGGGGCTCCTTCTGGGTGGCCGTCTCTGCGGTGCCGGGGGGGGCCGCGGAGCCCGAGGGGACCCTCGGGGTGCGGCACGTGCCCATCCGTGTCATGCCTCTGGTAGGCTGGCTACAGCTGGGACTGTCTACCCTGGGGGGTGCGCAGGCAGGGTCTGGCGCCCTCCCGCACGCCCTCCCGTGAGAACTCCACGCTAACTCACGCGCCGGCAGAGAAGCGCGCCTGTTTGTGCAGCCTGTTCGTGCGGCTCCGGTCGCGTGACTCCCTGGGGGGCTGGGCGAAGTAGGGGCCTGGGCGGGGCTTGACCCGGCCCCGCTCCACTCAGCTGCCGCCTCCCACACACACAGTAAGGGGTTAGCCCCTTCTCTCCATGGGCCCCGCTTACCCCGGCTGCGCTGGGGGTCAGCGGGGGGCTCCGCGGCTGCTGGAGGGTTTCTGGGGGGCTTCGGGGGAGCGGGGGCGCAGCGAGCTTTCACCCGTGCATCTCTCGCCGCTCCCGCGTCTAACTGGGCTTATTCCCGGTCGGCGGGCCCTTTTAAACTGCGCACATGTGCAGTGGGCCTGCTGTCGAGGAAGCTGCTCTTAAGGCAAATACGGGGGCCCTGCCCGGGATTTGGGGGACCCTGCCTTACTGGAGGGGGGCTGGTGAGTACCCCCCCTTCTCTCTCTCTCTCTCTCTCTCTCTCTCTCTCCCTGGGGGGCTGGGCCAAGTAGGGGCCTGGGCGGGGCTTGACCCGGCCCGGCTCCAGTCAGCTGCCGCCTCCCACACACACACTAAGGGGTTAGCCCCTTCTCTCCACGGGCCCCGCTTACCCCGGCTGCGCTGGGGGTCAGCGGGGGGCTCCGCGGCTGCTGGAGGGTTTCTGGGGGGCTTCGGGGGAGCGGGGGCGCAGCGAGCTTTCACCCGCGCATCTCTTGCCGCTCCCGCGTCTAACTGAAATAACCCTTAAAAACCGCAGAGAAAGACATTAGAAACCATAAAGTTTTATCTGCTTTATGTCAAAATTATGTTTAAGTGTACAGTAGTTCAGAATGCAAACACAAACCACAAAAGTCAACCCAGATCATTGAATTCTGTGCCCAATTTCATTTCAAAGGTATATATAATAAGCTTAATTCCTTTATTGCTGCCAAACTAATTAACAGGAGTTAAAAGATCAAGAAGCCTCTTGGAATTAAATATCAAGATTAGAAACATGCACCAACTAGATTTTCATGATTATCCATGCTTCAAAACATACCAATCAAAACTAATTTTATGCCTCCACCATCTTTGGCTTCATGTATTTTGGGTTGGTAGAAATCTCTTTCTTTAATTAGGCCATTTATTTGACTAAGACTTTTGAAAAATTATTCTTTTCATAACGTGTCTCACTTGTTTTCATATTTGTGTTTTATTTGCACACTTTATTTTGATCAGATACAGTATCATTTCTAGTTTGGTTTAGAAAATTAATTAAGTAGCAAGAGTCCATTCATCCATGTCACTAAAACTGAACAATGATATCAATAATTGGACATTTACTAAAAACCTATCATCATTTGGATTTGAATCCACATTCTATTAAACTCAGACACCTTATTGATTAGGCTACAAAGAATCTTTAATTACCAAGTAACAAGAATTTTCAGGTGTTCAATCAGCCACTAGATGGACTGCACATAGCCTCTGAATGCAACAAAAACAACAATGAAAAATGAGTACAAATTTTATAAAAATGCTACAAAATATATTCCATAGATCACATCAGGCTTAATATGCAAATAGAATTTCAAGAAAACTAGACTATACTTACTACATGCTTTTCAGCTTCAATAAAGTTTTCAATTTTTTTCCACATAATTTTCTAAAAACAGAACACTTGCTATGTTTTATTTGTTTTCAGTGTGAAATTTTATATTCCACATTGTAAGCCACAAAAGGGGGGTGGGCAGGGGGTCTGGGGAATTACATCTGTAATATCCCAAAAGCTTATGAACAGAAGAAAAAATGTTCCCATTCTTCCATAACTATCCTTTTTATTTTGGCATTAGAAAGGGAAAACTTATGACTCCTAGTTTAGATGCCTAATTAGTTTTGGGGATCTGGACTTTGGTGTTTACATAGGTCTTTAAAGTATATTTAGTACTTTATAATCTTCACTATGCAGCTGTGAGATGGTGAGTTTATGCACACATCTAGAAATACATTAGACATCTATTTATAGATGGTGAGTTTTATGCATACACCTAGAAAGTCATTTTCTTAAAGCCTACCTTGTGATAATAAGTCAGAAGAGCTTGAACCCAGCATTATGTTCATTTGGCTAAACTACTTAGATTTTCCATAAGCAGTTATGTCTTTAGTAGAGCCAGCAGCTGGTATTTCACCTAATCTCTGTGTGCAATCAGTAAAGTCTAGGGGAAGTCTAGCTTTATTAAAAGAACCATGCACAAACTGACTACATTTGAAGAAATCCAACTTCTGGATACAACCTCCAGAACTCAGGTAATATATTTTTATGTTGCTTCACATTTTGGCTCATGTCTGTATGTACAGTTGAAAAGGACTAACCAACCAAAAATAAATTGGACTGCACGTAGGATCCATGTAATCATGATTATATTTCCCAAAAGGTGCACCAAGAATTAAAACCTGGTAAATGTTATGTCAGTTTGCCAGCTGTCACTAGTAACTGTTCTAAGACTACCAAAATATTTCTGTATAGGACCTAGTCATTTCTCCTCCTGCCTTGAAATCTTACAGATGGAAGACTCAACAATTTTTATCAATCTTATAAATCACATAGCTTCCAAACCTCAAGGCAACTGACTATCATACCCAAATCTAAACCAAATAAACATTTTTAAGGCCTGAATTACCCTTTTATTATTCCCCTGCAGCTCCATTAAAGTAAAAAAAAGTTACATGGATGTAGTTGAGAGAATCTGATCTTATTTACAAACTACATTCCCTCCGCTCCCCGCCATCTGAGCTTCAAACATTGCTCCACCTACATAGTTCTCCATCCATTTTTCCTGCAGGTCTACACACACAAAAATGTTCCTGATAACTAGTTTCTGTAATCATGCAGTTGAGTAAGATGTAACTTTGTGGGGAAGAAAATCCCACAGAGATGTATGACTTTTGCTTATTCTTAGCAAATATGTAATCATTGCCTCTTTTGATTTTCCTTCATTACCCCTAACTCCCACTGTGAAAGCAAACACTGCTGAATATATGGTAAGAATAAAATTGAGACTACATGCTGCAATAAACTGGATGCAAAGTTTGCCTTTGACTCCTCCTCTATAATCAACAGCTTTGTGCTTCACTTGCAGTGAAAGTTGGAGAATTGCAGAGGATTTTCCCTTTTTCCATCATTTTCAATAAGTTGAAAAATACATTGTTGTTACATTTTCTTTGGTTAGAACAATAATCATTATTGTACCATTTATTTCACTTCTGCAAAATCCCATCTGGGTATCTGTAGAAGTTGGTACAGTACATGAGAAAATGAAACTTAAACCCTAATCCTGTTCTTATTGAAATCAGCAGAACTCACTGATTTCAGCAATATATGATGAAGTCCTTATTATTTATGAATCAGTAATTGGGGCTGCAGGAAACCTTAGTTATGGAATCAATACTTGCATGATTTATGTTATGCCTTGGAGGAAGAACAAAATGCTTTCTCCTTTAAATAAAGAGGCAACTAAGATATCAAAACTTTTCAAATAATTTGTTTTAGTTAAAAAACCCAAGAAATAGATAAACTCAAATTTGGTGCATTTCAGATCATTTTATGAATTAACTTTCTATAAGTTCTATAAGCTGAACTAAAATACTGAGTCTAAACCTACTTAGTGATGGTTGGTGCATTTCTGGTGTTTATAATTAGCATTCCTTATAATGCAAAAACTTGAAATTTGGTGTCTAAAATCACGAGGTCTGTTGAAAGAAAATATGGATGAAAATAGAAGTAAAATTCTAAGAGCTCTTATAAGAGCACTTTACCAAACCATTTGGCTAAAGTTGGTTAGGAATATTTTTTAATCAATTATTTCTTTTGATTAGAAATGCTGGTTCATCAAAACCAAAACTTTGTTAGGAGTGGTTTCTCAGGCCCATAATGAATGTTCTGGGCAAAACAAATCTCTGAATTAGAGAATAGCCCATTATGAGTATACAGGCAATAGCCCTGTAGCAGGTTTGAGCCCCAGGGACAACCATAATGGGTCCTGGTGGACTTGCAGCTCCTGCCTGGCTCAATCTATTATAGCCCTCCCTTAGCTAAATGCCCACCAGGCATATTTCTCATTGACAATTATGTAAGGGAGGCTGCCTGTAGGCGTTAGAGCAGGGGCTGGCAATTATTTCGGGTGGAGGGCCACTTACCAAGTTCTGGCAAGCTGTCAAAGGATGCATGGGTAGCTCTACCCTTTCACAGATGCCACACCCCCTGGTCATCATCTTGTGACCATGAGTCCTGCCCCCTAACCCCTGACCTTTGCCACCAGAATCCCTCCCCTTGCCCCCTTGAAGTACTCCTTTTAGCAAGGGGTTTTGCCATCTTGGAACCAGAAAAATACCAAATTATATTCTAAAAATCAAACATCTACACCAGTCATTAATTTAATTTCAAAAGATAATTTTGTCCCGATTTAAACATTTGTGTAGTGCACATAGAGGTGATTGCACAATAGTTTAAAATGAAGTCCTTCTCTTTTATATTAGTGGGGGTAGGGGGTATGGGGGTGGGTATAGGCTTGTGGGGGGCTGTGGGTGTGTGGGTATATGGGGTGCGGGAGAGGGTGTGAGTGTGTGTGATGGGGGTTTGTGGGAGGCTGGATAGGTGTTGGGTGATGGAGTATGTAGGTGTGTATGTGGATATGTGGGGTGTGGGTGGCCAGAAGCTGATCCAACTCAGCCCCAGTAACAATACGTATGGATCTCAGAGGCAAAACCAGCAGCAAGGAAGAGTCTGACGGTGGAACAGGAAGTGAGGGGGAGGAGACAGGAAGTGGATGAGAGTTAGAGAGGCTGGGGGAGAACAGCAGGCCCTGTAACAGCTCTGTAAGAAACTACTGTAATAAAAGACACTGTTTATATTAAGTAGGGAGCTATTCCTTGATTACCCAGACAGGGTCACATGAAACAGCCCTGAGGGTTGAGGCAATCAACCGCAGTCCCCCCCAGCCCTCCCCCCCTTATCTGAATTTTATCTCTCCAATGGAGGGAGGTGGGAACAGCCCCAGGGTCCCAGGCTAAGCAGAGGCTTCTGATTGTGGGGGTGGGGGTGTTGGGGGCACAGGGCTGGGCAAGCCTTGCTGTTGGGCTGCTGGGTCCTGCCACCAGCTCCCGAGTCCTACTGCCCCTGACCTCTTTCATCTTTGACAGGCAGCCAGGAGCAACTTAATATTAATTTTCTAAATTTTAAGGGGCCCCACAGGCTGGATAGAATGGCCTGGTGGTCCAGATCCAGCCCACAAGCTATATTTTGCCTGCAAGCTATATTTTGCCCACCCTTGTTTTAGAGTGAGCTTTAGCCCATGCAAATCACCACTCTCTCCTGGACCCCACTCGTCTCAATTCAGTCTTCAAGCTCAATAGGCCCTCTTAGCCTCAAGGCCTCCTCTGGACCCTCAGGTCCCTCCCATACCATCTTTCTGAGTACGACTTGAGCCTGCACCAGCAGGGCTTGAGGCTAAACCACCAGTACAACTTAAAACAAAAACAAAAAATCCTATGCCCTCTGGCAGATGTTCAAACACTCTCTGGGTTTAACATAAAATAAAGTCCACCTGCCTGCATAAACCAGCCTTTCCATTTGCCCCAGGTAGCTTTCTCCTGTTTCCAGGCTTGCAGAGTTGCTTACCCAGTTTCACCATCAATTTAGGAGCCTGGCTGATCTAACTGCCAGGAACTCCACTTTTCATAGCTCCCAGGTCTATGCAACCTGACTGGTTCTGGCATAGGGCTTATATGGCTCAAGCCCAGCCCTCTTCCAGTCAGGTGAGTCTCCAACTGGCCCCCATCACCACCTGCAAGGTGCCTCTCAGGCTGCTTTCCCTCTTAAATGGACAGGTGCACCAACCACTTTGTTACAAGCCCTTCCTCCTACATCCAACTGGCATGTAAGAGGTTTGTAATAGTGCATTTTTTCTGAATTTAGGTTAGGGACTGGTCTTTGTCCTTCCACATCCCAGATAGGTGCCTCATTGGGCTATTGGCTGTTCTGTGGAATGGCTCTCTCTTATAGAACTAGTTTTCTAAAGTTCCATTGTTTCTCATGTTATTTTGGTTTTAAAAAAGCAACTAGTTTGGAAGAAAAAAATCTCATAGGTTTCCATTTTCTCCACTTAATCATATTCTGCTCCACAGAAACCGTTAACAAGATTGTAACTTTAAACAGATTTTATAGCCAAATAATGTTAAAGTGTTGCAATTAGTGTCTTTTAATACATGCAGTTTCATTTGTGAAATAGGATTTTAAGTAATATGCCATCTGTTGTTCTCCTTTCTAATTGTTGCACTGATTATATATTTTTAATAGTAATCCTAATTTAGATCACACTTTATCATGAGGAAATAAATAGATATGGGGACACTCTTTACTTAGCAAATACTGAGTATTTGTCTATTTCTATTTATTTAGCAAAATTCATTTTTTTCCTTTGAATAAGAAATATTCTTATATCTATGACAGCTCTTCAGTGGAAAAGGAGAGAGGCAAAAGTCATTTTAACAACTTTATCCTGAATATTCACAATAACTTATGGTTCTAGTAATCCACATGAGTACAGTATATCAGCTATTCATAATGCACAGGCAGATTATCTACAGCAGGGATGCTACAGCCCTGTTATCAGGCCTGTGGGGCTCCTGGGTAAGGGGAGGGAAGTGTCAGGTGCAGGGCAAGAGGAGGCAGGGCTCACCACCAAAATCCAAGGGATTGAGCTCCAACAGGGATGCATCGCATTGTCAGGGGAAAGAAATGGCTGCATTAGTCCCTGACAGTGCCACTGCTGTTTGTCTTGGTGCCACTGCTGCTGCCACCCTGTCCAGATCTTGCCACAAGGAGCCCTGCAGATTAATTTGATACCGTGATCTACAGGTATCCTAGCCTCTTTACATTCTCTTTTATGGGCTTCTATAACCTGACGACAGACATGCATAGAATTCACTTATCTTAAGGAAAATCCCTGCTGACAGAAGAATGCTAGATCTGAGTCTGCACCTCTGTCCTGATGGGACTTGATTCAGATATGCCTGTTCCTTGTCCTCTGCTGGCAGAAGTAATGGCAAGGAAAAAGGTGAATGGGAACATCCTTTAGGAAAATGTTGCCCCCTTTTGGTCAAAACTTGTCAAGCTTTTTGACCATTTCTATTAAGAGGTCTCTCAGTGCCTCATCTTAACATTGCAGTCAGGCCTGGAGCCAGTCCTTAGGATCAGAGAGCCATAGCTACTAGGGCTGTATGAAATTTCACTGAGTGTTTCATCTTGAAGCTGTTTGGATGCGTTTCGAGCTTGAAATGGCAGGCAGCAGTGGCAGCCTTTTCTCATCTGACATGCAGATCCAGGGGCCCACACCCATGGGAGGAGCCCAGCACAGTCCTGCAGCCCTCCCAGGGGTGCAAGCCCCCGGATCTGTGTGCTGTATGACAGGAGGCTGCTGCTGCCGGCAAGTATCATGAGTTTTGCTTTGAACAGTTTGAGGTGCAGTTTCCCTGAACCCCCTGCACCTATCTCCTTGAAACATGGCAGGCTTCATGCCCTCAGAAGGGGCTACTATCCCTGCAATTTTATCTAAATCAGACAAGAAATGACAAAGTTTTAGGCATTTTCATGACTCCCCATTATAGGCTATGGACGAAACGTCGAAATGCGTCGAAGCAATGAAACAGTTTCAACGAAATGAAACAAGAACAGTGCTTCAAAATGAAACAACAAAACAAAACACTGTCCCTTCAAAATAGCAAAATGGAAGTTGAAACTAAACAGTGTTGTTTCGCACAGCCCTAATAGCTACCTGTGAAGTGAGAGAGAGCAAACAAAAGCCTTGAGGTGCCTTACATGGTGGGCAGGGGAGGTCAGGAGAAGAAAAGCAGCCAGCAGCAACAGGCAGGGAAAGTGAAAACAAACAACACTCACAACATGGAGGGCCGGTGGGGCTACAACTGGAGACCGGAAGGGAAGAGAAACACTCACCACACTTCTGGAGCAGCATCTTGCTCCAGATTGGAGGAAGGAGGCTACTCAGAGGTATTTCCAGCCCTGGAGAGGGGCAGAGGGGGGTCAATTCCCTCCAAGCCACAGAGAGAAGAGTAGCTGAGTGTCCTGGCAGGCAAGTGCTGCAAAACTTGCCACAGGAATGCTGCAGGTGTGACCCTGACAAGGAGGCAGGCAAAGGCCTGCACACACATGGCTTTTGATAGTCTCTGGAGCAGAGTGACAGGTGAAGATCCAGGGAGGAGGCTAGAAGAACTGCTGTTCCAGGTTACAGCCTTGCTGCACATGGGAGAGATCCCATTGGGACCGTGAATATTCATGAGTAAGCTGGGCAGGCCTATACAGAACAGTGACTTGACTAATTGATTTTTCTGTTGTGATTGGGACATGAGAGACTGACCCCAGGTGAAGGGGACACAGACTGAGCCTGACAAAGAGACTGAGAGCAGTCGGAGGTGGGGGGGTTCCCCTTTTTTTTTTTATATTTGAGCACAGGCTAAAGTTAGCTATGGAAGGGGTGAACCTAACCAAAGCCGATGGTCACCCTGGTGGCAGATGGCAGAATAATAGTGTGACGTCTTGTGCCTTGCATGCTGCCCGGCCTGTCAGGATGTAGCCCCTCCCCTTGACTCGCCTACCAAGACTTTGATGTCAAACTATCATGAGAGGGGGTTTTCAGTGGAGAGCTTCCCAGGAGGCCCTCCCAACAGATGGTAGTACTCACAGTTGTTTGGCACAATGTTCCACGGGGCTCCACCTCCCCTACACCCCGTCCACTCACCAACCGGGTGGATATCCGTTAACGATGATCTTCGGCCCTGTATGATGGCCTGGGGCCTGCCTTTCTGGTTACTGTTGCTTTTCCCCTCTTCTCAGGGTTTTTCTTTGCTCAGAAGAAATATTCCCCTGAGGAGGAGAGGGCTGCAGAGCTGCCTCCCTTACCCCTGCCTCCTCTAGGGGGCTCAAATGCCTCCTTCTCCCTGCAGGGAACTTCAATGTCTTCTCGAGCTCCGTTTCTGCAGGCAGCTGGAGGACTTTCCCTGCTTTGCATCCTGCAGGGGGCTTAAAGGTTTCCCAGGTGCTGCTTGCAGGAGCCACGCAGGCTGTGTCGCTCCTTTCCCGCGCCGGAACTGCAACCCGCCTAGCGTGCTTCCGGCCCGCGCTCTCTCTCTCCAGCTCTCCCCCCACCCTAGTTCTGTCAGGGCTTTTAAACATTCCTGCAGCAGCCAGTACAGCCACTGGGATTGGTATGGCTGTTTCCCGCAACAGGAACAGCTGATTAAATAGCTGGCGTAATGCCAGTTTGTGCAGCTGCAGCCGCAGTCAAAGCTCCTGCTCCAGCTGCCCTGCGGGCAGTAAGTTATCCCAGCTGGGGGTCTGTTCCCGGGGCATGGGGCCCATGGGGGTTACTCGCTCCCCTTCAGGAGCCTGTGGTGGTGCCTCACCACCACAAATAGACTAACAGGCAGTATTAATACCTGGTTGCAGAGGACTTTGAGTGCCATCTGGAGAGGCTAGGTTGAGGTAAAGGGGAGGTTTGGAGCCCCACAGAAGAAAACAGGGATTGAGACCAGATAGGATCACCTTGGGTGTTGCCTCCTAGGAATATAATTATAATCAAAGTCATGGCAGGAGAGAAACACAAGGTCAACTTCCTGGCAGACCAGGTGATCCAAAGTCAAGGTCCATCCTGTCACCGCCTGTAGGAAAATGAACTCAGGGCAGGAGTAACAAGCCCTACAACACCTACTGCCATCACACTACCCTTTTTTATGGCCAAAAGGTAGATGTATAGTGAACATGGCTCTAGGGCTGGAGAGAGTCTTGCTGTTATCTATTACTTTGTGGGCTAGGTTAACACAAGACAAAAGCCATGTTTACATCCCAGTAGCAAAAAGTGTCCAACAAAAAGGTTTGGTTTGGGGGTGGCAAAGTGGTGGGACGGAAGCAGCTGCAATCTTCCCTCCAGGAAGATTGTTATTGCTAAATACAATCTAAATAAGGAGTGTACTTGATGAAAAAGAAGTTATGGTCAGGGTGGCTAAGATGTTATTAAGTGCATTACATACATGTGCCTTTGCTGGGGAATTCTCATATAAAACTAGTTTGGAAAGCTGCTTCTACCCAGCAGAAAATCCCAATGAATATAAAAACACTGTAGTAAAATTAAGGTAACTCTTTTGTCACTGTCTATGTGCAGGTGGTGGGAACAGGACCATCACAAGGGTAGAAGTATTTTTCTGTGAATAATAACATATGCTTCAGTGTGATCCAACATAGAATGCATATTTCAGTTCATATGAAATTAGGAGATACTAAAAATACTTAACAATTCCAGTATAAATTAAGACCCCCCCCCCCGCCCAAATTACAATAGATAAGACAGAAACACTGACTAGATTCAGAAAGCACACATGACCTGGGGGGGAGGCATTTTCAGCTCAGTGGGAGTGCACAGCTAACCTGCATCAGAAAATTACTTCTTTTAGCAAAGTTTCTCCCTAATCACATAGAACAGGATTAGTCAATCAGAAATAGAGGGAAAAAGCAAGCAATTTTCATACAACCTACCACTGTGACCTTTCCAGGTGATTTATAGTTTTATTTTAATATATTATTTACTGCGACTCAGGGTATCTGAGATAAGCATAGGGAAACTGAAGGTAACTATATGGTAACTATTGCAAAAAAATACATTTACATGATACTCTTGTAGGCTAAAAATTTAAATGCACCATGAGCATCTGTATGACAAAGATCATTGCTATCCAAAGGCAGTAAGAAAAAAATCCATAAAGTCCCATGGAAGTTAACTGGCACAAAGTTTAATATGGTCACAGTAGAAATTCTTTCTTACTTTGAGAAGGAAAAAAAACTAAAAAATATATTTTTTCTTGGCTTGTGATATATTATTGTGGGGTATAGTAACTTTATCATTTTAATTCCTAATGTGCTGAATCCTCTTTTTATGGAAGTTATTAAATTTAAAAAGTAATGAAACATTTATATTGAATAAATATGACATGGTATGTTTTCTTTCAGAATAATATGTTGATTATAGTACTTGTACTTTTATTTCACTTTGCTATTCTAAATTATTATTTGTATTTGTATTATAGTTATACATGGAGGCATCAACCAAGATTACAGACAACATTGTGAAAATAAAAATTGTAATTGCATTATATCATGGAATTTCATCTAAGTTTTTTTCTTACATGATTTCTTTTCTGAGAAAGAGGAAGTCCATGGCAATACTTCCACAGGGACCAGGTGAAGATTATCAAGTTCAAAACTTGGCTTAGCTTCCCAAATAATTTTGTCACACACATATGCCAAAATTACAGACTAATTGATTTATTTTCCCTCCAGGTAAGACACAGACAGAGGCAGACAGAAACAGAGTGTGCAAGCTACTGTGTGTGTGCAATTATTGTAAAACCCATACTCCACCTACCTAAATCATACTCCACCTACCTGGTACCTAAGCATGATCCATTCCGCTGAAGTCCCTAGAAAAACATTAATACCCCTACTTTTGCATGAAGATTGAGTCACAAAAAGCAGGTGTCTAAAAGGTAAAGTAGGATCTGGCCTACAGTCTACATTGTGGTAAACTGAATTCTTAGTTGTAAAGTATCAGCTCTGCTTCAGTTAAAGTGACAAGCAAGGAGTTACTTGGGAGGCAGTCTTCAACATTGATGATGGAAGCCATCCATGTAGCTCACTAGCTTGCAGAAAAAGATATTTTTTTTTTGCAATTTCTCAGTTGATCTAATAAAAGGTATCATTTTGAAACCAAGATTTCTAGATTTTTGCATTTCTAAGTAGAAAGGATTAATTTAGAAGCAATTTTGCAAGGGTTACTTGACAAAATCACTGCAGTATCCAATTTCAGTTCTATCATACCCTAACTCTTCAATAAATTGCCAATCTTTCTTCCCTTATCCATATTGTCAGTTAAGCAACAGTTCTGATTATTGCAAATCATATTTATACAACTGTATATATAAAAGTTTTGCCTAATACCAGTGTTGCTTCTGTAAATACAGTAGTGAAAACTCTTCCCATTGAACTTTGCCTCTGCCCCTAGTATTATAAGCAGGCAGCAGCTGTGGCATGTGCCTTGGCTCCACTCACTCCCCATAATGCCCAATCAGCATATGTGATTTGGTGTAGAGAGGCAAGTAATGAAACAAGTATAGGACTGGTGCTGGATTTTTCCTCCCATATCACAATCTGGCCCATGATGCAACTTTATTCTATGCCTTCTTTGGGGTTTGTGACAAAGTTTGAGCCCTGTGGAAATCTAAAATGGCTCCACTAGGACTATTTACTGGAGTAAAGTAAGCAGGATATGACCCTAGAAGTATTCCTTTGTGTTTTGTTAACTATTTCCCCTGTCTCTCATAGTTACATGCTATTTCCCATTTTCTTATGGATGCTGCACCAGAACTGTTCCTTTCCTTATGTTTCTGAATGAATCCTAACACAGTCAGGAAAAAAGGTAGCTATAGCTATATTGAAAAATTAATAGCACTGGGCAAGCTGCTATTACTTGTATATTTAGGTAGTCAGTCATCCTTGGATTTTCTCTTAGATTAATCTCCGTTTTGCATGTTGTCACTTTAAACATATGCAAACCATAAGCTTTTATCTCTTATGTGACAGAAGTTCTGTTACTGGCTTCTTGCAAAACAAAATGTCAAGACATCTAAAACATATATGCACACAATTAAATAGCTATCTAGTCACATTTTGCTTGGTCTTCACAGTTTATTATAAAACAGCCATTTCCTATGTATTCATAAAAACAAGCATAAGTAAAAGAAGCATTAATACATGAGTTAAAATGGAAACCAATGGATTGGAAACTAAATTATACAGATGTTTATGTTGATCATTTCAGCTGTTTATTTTTAATGTTATCAGAACTAAACGTCTCATTCAAAAGCATAGGAGGGAGTATGTAAGCATGTCACTTACCCCACTTCTTTCTCAAGGCCAGTCAGCTCTGTGTTCTTGATTTCTAGCCAGTTTATTTTCCATGGGGCAAATGTGTCCCCACAAAAAAACATGAACAATGAAGCAAAAAAGTATGCAAACCAACAAATAAACAGACAGATAAACCAAAGCCTGCAGTCTTTTCTCAGATCCAAAGAGAGCAACCCAGGCTTTGTGCTTCTCTCCAGTTATTTATTTATTTAGCAAATGCGAATCCGTGAAGCCATGCAATAGCTTCCTCGTTAGCTGAGTTCAAAGTTAATAATCCACCTCTTAGTTTGTAGAGGGGACACTCCTTAGTGATGTGTGGCATTGTTTGTAACTCTCTACAAGTGCACAACAGGTTAGCACTGAGGCCTCGACAGTGAAGGTTGGTTGTGCAGGGGCATTGGCCTGTCCTGAACCTGTTTAGCAGGGACCACTCTTGCCACGGTAGCTCAAAGCCAGAAGATGACAAGTAGCGTTTGTCAAAAGGAACTTGTTTGTGACTTCCCATGATTCCCATTCCTTGATCCAAAGGGCATTTGCAGACAAATCTTGGTCAGAGAGGTTGCTCCATACGGGGGCATTGCAAAGGAAAGTGGGCCTAGGGTGGATTAAATGGGTCATCGTAGAGTGGTAAGTAAGGTGTAGCACAAATAATTTCAACCAACTTTCAGGTCATCATCAGTCGCTGGATGTGTGGGGGAGTGATATTTGCAAGGACAGGAAGCCAGGGTAGGGGAAGTCAACAGAGAGCTCCAGTTATGATACACATGGCTGCGTTCAGCTAAGTGTCAACAAGCTGTATGTGTGATGACTTTTGCCAGACAGGTGAAAAATACTCTGCTGCTGAATATGATAGAGCAAGAGCTGAGGTCCTGAGTGTTGTGGCTGCAGCTCCCCATGTTGATCCAGCAAGGTTGGCTAGCAAGTTGTTTCAGGATATATATATCTGTAGAAGAGGCATACAACCATTTCTGTGGTGCTATTTATAAAGCTGCTTGCATGGCAATCCCTCATAGATATCAACCCATATACATCCCATGCCTCGATGTGGAGAGCTCATTAAAGAATACAAATCATCTGGTGATCCGGATGTAGCAGATCACCTCATCAAGTCTCTTAATACTGCATGCCATGCCAAATGGGAAGAAATCACAAAGAAGCTAAACTTCACTCATTCTAGCTGGAAGTGCTAGAACCTAATCCACCTCCTTAGAGCAGGCCAAAAACCACCTGCACCAAACCATCCATCAGTCACTCCAAACCAAGGTGCCAGTCACCTACTACATTTAGCTAAGGTACCACTGGAAAAAGAATACAAAGTGCACCACTTACCATGAACTGAGGCAATATCAGAAGCAACACATGGAATATAACAGCTTTGACCCCTTTGAGGTCACCAAACTAGAAAATGTCTGCCCCTTACATTCTTTTCCTGGGCCTTTTAAGCCTCTTTGTTACTCCACCTGAATTCATTCATCATTTGCAGCTGCTGCCAACCTTCCAGCCAGACTGACTCTTAACTGCTGACTACTTGTAGCTGGGTCTCAGGCTGAGCTGCAGGCTGAGCACCTCCTTTTACAGAGCTATGATCATATAATCTTAAAGAAGTAGGCTTGGAAGGGACCTTTAGAGGTCATCTACTGCAACCTCCTGACTGAGGCAGGATCATCACTATCCAAACCATCCAATACAAATCCATTGTTTAATCTCCCAGCAAAACTACAGAGTCAACCCAGATACAATGCATAATGTAACACCTCGATCCAGGGGTGGGCAATTATTTCAGCTGGAGATCCACTTAATGAGTTTTGGTGACCTATTGAGGGCCACATCCATCTCTCTCTTCTTTCTCTCTCTGTCTTTGCCTCTCTCTCCCTTCCCCCTTCCCTTCCCTTCCCTTCCTCCCTCCAGAACCTGGCTGGAACTGTAGTTTATAAGGAGCCCCGATGCTCAGTTGTGGACCCAGATGGGGACTTCCACCATGACAGACGGGCAGTGCCATCAGTTGTGGCTGCAGTCAGCAGGTTCCAGAGCCCCATTGTGGAACCTGCCATCAGTGTCCACAGCTGACACTGCCACCCACCCAGCACAGCAGGGCAGAAGCTCCTGCCTGGGTCTACAGCTGATGCTGACACACCAAGAACTGAGGCTGCAGGGCAGAAGCAATCTCGCCTACCTACCTGCCCTTTCAGTATGGCAGAAACAGTCCAGCCTGCCTGCCAGCCTAATGAGTTGGCAGCTGCCCACCCACGGGCTGGACAGAACCTGTTGGTATGCTGGATCCAGCCCACAGTTCATATTTTGCCTACCCCTGCCTTAATCTGTCACAGGGAACTATGGCACCCAATATCCTACTGTTGTATAAATTGTTAAAAATATACTCAAGAGATCTCAGGAAGAGGGCTACATCCCTGGCTACAAAGGAAAGCAAAAATCCCCACAGCCCATACCAATCTGACCTTGGGGTAAAATTCTTTCCTGAACAAAAGTGTTGTGACTGGTCTGAATCTGAGTGGAGGGTCAAGGTCCTCTAGCCAGGAATGTCCATGTTTAAGTCCCAGCAAGAGCACTGTCACACACCATCAAAACCCCCAGCCTTGGCTGCAGATGCTACAGAACATTTCTAAGAAAAATGTAGCAGGAGGAGGGTGAAAAAATCTCTCCCAGTCCCATGTGCAACCAGTAAAGCCCAGGAGCCCAGAAGCCACACCTAGAACATCCCAGTGGCTATCCAACATCTTCTTGAACACCTCCAGTGACCAAGAGTCCACAGTTCCCCTAGGCAGTCTATTCCAATGCCTCACAGTTCTAAGAATCCAGTTCAACTCTTCTTTCACAGGCTTTCCTGATATCCAATCTAACCCTATTGCAACTTCAAGTCATTGGTCCATGTCCTACTCTCTGCAACAAAAGAGAAAGGTGTTTTCTTCTTCTTTATGGCATTCCAACAGGTATTTGAAGATCACCTCTTAAACTCCTTTTCCACAAGCTGAACATGCCTAAATCCTTCAACCTCCCCTCATATGACTTGTCTTCTATCTCTTTATTATTTTTGCAGCTTGCCTCTGGACTCTGTTTAACTTCTTCACATCCTTTTTAAAATATGGAGCCCAAAACTGCACATAATACTCTGGATGAGACCTAACCAGTGCCAAGCACTAGAGAGGCACTGACACCTCCTCTCTCTTACACCTAATGCTTCTATTGATGCAGCCCAAAACAGCATTTGCTTTTTGTGCACCTACATCAAACTGTAGACTCATACTGAGTCTGTGATCTACCAAGACTCCCAGCTCCTTCTCTGCAGTGCTGCCATTCAGCCTGGCATCACCCACTTGGTATCTGGATTGTTTTATTCTTTTTCCTGAGGTGTAATAAGCTGTAGGTTAACATTTTCAAAAGCTGATGGAACTGCCCAAGATCTGCAGGCTCAGGCAGTATTAGGGTTCCTAACAGCCTGATGGGTATCTCTAGACAGGATGCTATGGGAGTCTTACTTATGCTTTGCAGCAAAATTGTGTGGGGAGTGACTAGGGCAGCAAACACAAGCACCACTTTCATGGAGAGGCTCAAAAATAGCCACTGCCATAGTGGGACCTGGCCACAGCACCATCAGCACCGCAACAACAGGCTCTGCCTTGCACATCATGGATGTCTAGACACAAAACTGCCTTACTATGGATCTGCTTTCAATTTACGTTTACCTTGTTTCACCAAAACTGGGGTGGACATAACAATTTAGGACTAGAAGGGGCCTCCCAGATCAAGTCCAGATCCCTGTATTTACAAGCAAACACTTGAATTAAAGGTCCAAAAGGATCATCCAGTTCAACCCTTTTCACAACCACAGGAAACAATGCACGGTATTTAAAAATATATGTATGCTCACAGTTAAAGAGTGTGAAGAAATTCCCTCTCTCTGCCTCTCACTTGGGCCATTCCAGGTGGAACCCCCTCTCTCATTTGCTTTCTTTTTGGTTCACGCTGGTAAACCAGATGACCTAGCTGGATAAATTCCTGATGGGAGGGGAGAACTCATTCTTTTCCTCCGGAGGCATTTTGAAAAACCACAAGCAAAGTGCCTCCAAGCCTGCTTGGATGATTCTCTATAAGTAAAGATTTGGAAATTAGCCAGGAGTTAGGATTTATGTCTAGCCCAGATGCATTTTAAAAGAATTATTAAGTCCATGACTAAACAAGACTCTGATTGATTATGTTCTACCCCCTTCCCTCCCTTCATCTCCCCTCTGTCCCTCCGCTTGATCAGCAAAGGTATTGGGTTACAGAGTGTCTTGCTGTTTCACTGTGGAGGGGTGAAAGGCAAAGCTTTTTTGCTCCCAACTTGGCCAGCTGAGCTTTTCTGTTTATGTTCCCTCAGTCCTACCTGAGGTTATCTTGGGATACCTTGGGCTGTTGGAGGCACCTAGAAATACTACTATGGGCAAAGCACCCCCAAGGTTTGCATGGTCTGTGTCCCGAGCTGCACAGCATCTTAACAGAGACCAGTGCCCAGGTGGTGGCAGCATTATCTCAGGCTTGTGGGTGTTCTCCAGGAAGCAGGACAGCCAGCAGTAGGCACCCCATGGCAGACACTTGAATCGAGGTTTTTGATTCTGGCACAGTGAGGCAGGTGGCTCTGCATAGTAGCACCTACTACTGTGCCATGACAGAGCAGGAAAGAGAAGGCACTGCCAATGTGGGTCTAACATTTGAAGTGTGCTTTGATGAAACACTCTTTTGCTGAAAAATTCTGACCAGCAATACTGACATGCCAACCAGCTGACCTAAAGGCCTGAGCAACTTCCACTAAGATGTCATTAATTCTCACACTACTTTGTGGGTAAACGTTGCTTATTTAACAGCAGGAACTGCAGATGAAAAAAGGAGGTATTACAGCATTTCAAGAAACTAAACACAACTGAGGTATGTGCTTCTTAGCTCTAAAGGAAAAGGAAAGGGAGAGAGAGGGAGACTGGTAGACTGACTGATTGACTTATCAATCTTGTTCTCTTGCCCTTTAGGAAACAAGATTTTTTTTTTGCCTCCTCTCCATACAGGAAGAATTAAAACAAAAAGGGAAAGAAAGCAAAGGCAGAGGAGATCTGGTCTGTGAAATAATGGCGCAAGGAATACAGTCTAGAAACAAGTCCAAGCAAGGAAAACTAATGGAACAGTTAATTGTGTGGGTGTACATTAGAAAGCAGAAATATTCCTTTATCTTTTAAAAGGTAGGTGTGAATTTTCTGAAATTTCTAAACCAGTGAAATGAATATTTTTTTAAAAGAGGTAAAACTAAAAGAAGTGTGCTTTATTGAATCAGCCAAAACAGAAATGATTTTCCTTCTCCCCATGTATCAGAAGTGCAGCTACATCCATCTCATTAACAGTTTAAGATTATATTCTATGACATGGCAGGATACTAATTCTGGACATTGCACACATTTGCAAAGTCTTGCAACACAAATGACAAATTCTCTGGTGGTCCTCACCTCAAAGTTAATCTTTTCCTCTTTTGGGTCAGTATTATATCATTTAATACACTGTCTTCTTCATTTGCATTTAAAAGAGAAAACTTCAGGATGTATCCTCTCTGATGACAGATGAAATGTGAAGAATGCTACAGTATTAGATAATGCTTCAGACTACACAGCTTTTAATAATGTAGACAGACAGTATTAGCCATAGATGAATCAGATGTTATCTTTGTTCTTCTCCATTTCCTGGGCTTCTACTATAAATGGGTCACCAGTGACTGATTCTGCATTTTGAAAATACATAAAGTATAAAAAAAGTATCAGTTTCAAGGATCATAAATTTACAGGAATCATACAACAAGAGGAGATTATGTCTTAAGGATTTTATATTGCTGCAAGTATACAAGTTTCTGTTTCATTATCATCCCATGTTGCTTTTTCTACTTACATCCTAACATGTTTTTAGTGATGGAAGATAGTTCCATATTTATTCAAATAAGTAGCTTCTGCCATTTACAAGGCAGAGCCATTTGGTATGTTAAATAGTAGAGCATAAGTGATGGGAATGCATAAATATTTACCAATACCTAAGATGTAAACTGTGAATTATTTTTATTAACTTAAAATTTAAAAATATCAAGCTACAGATTTTTTTGCCTCTGTGTTACCAAAATAATAGAATCAGGTCGCTATTGCGGTCCCTTTTGAAAATATACACCAATTTAAAAAAACAACATCAGCTTACTTTCTCCAAATAAATAGTACTTCTCTCCTCAAGCAGCCTTATGACAGCCAATGGGACAAATAATGGTGGAAAGTGAATCAGTGTGTGTAGAGTCCAGAGATAAATGTAATAAATGAGTTAGAATGTAAAAATATACCTCTCTAGTACCCATGTGGCCGACGTGCAGGGTCCTGGCATCTGTCCTCTCTTATGCAATGAATCCTATGGGCTTCTATTCCAATCAGGGCCACATGTGGATGTATGAAACAGTAAGATGGAAGAAGTTCTCTCTTTCCACAGAGGATAAGGCATGAAGCAATAAGTTTAAACTGCAGCAAAGCAGAATTAGACTAGAAATATCAAGAAAAAACAACTTCCTAACTGGGCAAACAGCAAGATAATAGAACAAACCACCCTGGGAAGTTGGGGAATATCCTTCATTTGACTCCTTGCAGAAAAGTCTGAATAAGCATTTCTTTGGGATAGAATAGGAAAAGTTCCTCCGACATTCATGCATGGGGTTGAACTAAATTATCCTAATTTTATAATTCTACGATTGTACAGGGAGATTAGTCAATTTATTGCCCTTTGCCATGGTGTTGTTTTCCTCCAGAAGGCAATAGGCAGAAGACTAAGGTGACAAGTTCCCTCCTCCACAAAAGTATGCCTTATACAGATTGTTTGTCTTTTACAGATTTCTCTCACATTAATTAGCACAGAGAGTGATTTCAGTGAAAATCAATGGAATTCCAACACTGTTAAGACAGTGTAAATAACACAGAATTACGTGTCATCATCAATTATCAGAAGGAAAAGTTGGAGAAAGTGAAAGTGGAGAGCATCCGCTTAGCACTTTAGTGTGTTTAGCATGCCCTGAATAGGCAATGCTTGTCATCTAATGCTTATCTGTGAAATGTGGGTGGGTGGAGTCAGTGTAACTGGATTTCCTGAGCGCTTCAGAATTCCAGTGAAAAACATTAATTTCTCTCTCAATACACTGAGCCACAGACACACAGATATTTTCAAACTGAGCTTTTTGCTTCATTATTTAGATATTAGCTTCTACTGGTTATGTTTATGGACTTCAAGAATTACAAATTTGATTACCTTTCCATACACGCACATGTAGCCCTGGTTGCATTAGAAGCCCACAAGATTTCATTGCATAAGAGAGGACTGATACCAGGACTCAGCATGGGCCATAGAGAGTTATATCAGGAATCCCTACATACCAGGACAAAGGAGGGTTTGCAAGTGGACTTGGGAGTGGGCTGGGGAAGAAACAGAGGCCAGTTAATCTCTTCTTGTTGTTTCAACTGGCCTTTCTTGCCAGTGTCAGAGCACATGGATTTTTATGGCTACAGCAATGACTAGAGTCACACCAGTCTTGAGTCAAGGACTCTTTTCATTCCATAGCACATGTAATGCTCTGCAGTACACAACCCTAGCACTGCTGCTGTGCAGTCAGATAAGAATTTTGACCTTGTTTTTAGATCAATGTGAAGTCTCAGATCACCTCCTGATAGAGCTGAAAGGATTTATTAGCCCTAATTCTACTCCCACTCCAATAGATTTGTAACTTCACTGACTTTCTTCAGGTGGGCAGGGAATAAATCAGTGAAAAAAAAGAATGACACCAGCTTCTGCTCCCATAACATACAACCCAGCTGAGCTGTACAGACAGGAATCAGAAGGGAATTTCTCCCTCCCCTGGAGTAAGATGCAAACTTCTGAGGGTTTGTCTATGCTGTGTCAGCTCCAGGTCTTGAAAAGAATGAAGCTGAGCCTGCTCACCCAGACACATCCTCTGACATACCCCAAAACCAGAAGGCTTTGTCCATTAGGCTAGTCCAAATTCATCCCATTTCCTGTTCTTGAGCTATATGTCTCTGATAGGTCTGAAAGCAAGAGATGAAGCTTGGAGAAACTCACTGGAAAATTTCTATAGAAGGTCAGTATACCTGGGCAGACAGAATGTGCCCAGCCCTGCTTCCATGAGTTCTGCCACCTAGTAGCTATAGATTTAGACAACTCAGGGCTTGTCTAAGGCTCTCTACACATGTTCATATGCTCCAGGAGAATTTCATAGACATTAGAGCTGGAAAGGACCTTGAAGATCATCAAATCGAGCCCCCTGTTTCAGGGGCAGGAAGTCACCTAGGGTCAAAGGATCCAAGCAAGATAAGCATCCAAACGTTTCTTGAATTAGGCCTGCGCCACTTCTGGAGGGAGTCTATTCCAAGCCTTGGGGGCTCAGACAGTAAAGAAGTTTTTCCTTATGTCCAGCCTAAAACAGTCACCGAGGAGTTTATGACCATTGGTCCTTGTTATCACTTGGGGTGCTCTGGTAAACAGATGTTTCCCCAGATCCTGATGAACACCCCTTATATACTTATAGGCAGCCACCAGGTCATTCTTGAGCCTGCACTTTTCCAGGCTGAAGAGTCCCATGGCTCTCAGCCTCTCATCATACGTTCTATTCTCTTGCCCTCTGATCATGCGCATGGCTCTCCTCTGGACTCTCTCAAGCTTCTTGACATCCTTCTTGAATTGCAGAGCTCAGAATTGGATGCAGTACTCCAGCTGCAGCCTCACCAAGGCCGAGTACAGCAGTAGGATGACATCCTGAGATTTACTTAAGAAGCATCTATGGGTGCAAGGCAGAGTTTTGTTTGCTTTACCAGCTGCAACATCACATTAGTGGCTCATGTTCATCTTGTGGTCAATCATGACCTCCAAGTCTCTTTCAGCCATGGTGCTAGCAAGCATAGTACTGCCGAGCCTATAAGCGTGCTGAGGGTTTTTTTCCCCAAGGTGGAGTGCCATGCATTTTTCGGTATTGAACGTCATCAGGTTTATATCCGCCTACTTACTAAGCTTATCCAAGTCAGCCTGGATCACTAGCCTATCCTCAGTTGTGGACCCTATGTCCCAAGTTCAGTGTCATTGGCAAATTTGGCCAGTGCGCTTCTGGTACCAATGTATACATTGTTGATAAAGATGTTAAAGATAACCAGCCCAAGGACAGAGCCTTAATGATCCACTTCCATCAACTACTACTCTCTGGGTCTTACCTCAGAGCCAATTTCCCATCCTTCCCCTCCCTCCCCTTCCCTTAGAGCCATCAGACTGCGGTGTAGCCAAGGCCACAGTTGGCCAATTTTTCCATGAGGAGATCATGGGACACCAGATAAAAGGCTTTTTTAAGTCCAGATAAATTATGCCAGTCTCTTCTCCCTTGTACAAGTGATATGTCACCTGGTCAAAGAAGGAGATGAGATTGGTCAGGCAAGACCTACCCATGGAAAAAGCCATGCTGGCTGTCCCTCAGGATGTTGCCATCAGCCAGTTTATCAAGAAGGGTCTCTGATAATTTTCTCCAGAATATTACTGGGGATTGAGGTCAAGCTGATTGGCCTGTAATTCCCAGGATCTACTTTCCGCCCTTTCTTGAAGATGGGTACTAATTCTCCCAGGTTTGTTTTTCATGCTAGAAAAACTTACCTGGAGACCCCTGAACAGTTATCCAAATGCCACAGAGCCAAGGGACCCGTATGCACATATCTCCATGTCCTCTGCAGGGTCCTCAGTCTGCTAGGCAACAGATGACATCAGTGCACATAGATTCATAGATTCATAGATGCTAGGGTCGGAAGGGACCTCAATAGATCATCGAGTCCGACCCCCTGCATAGGCAGGAAAGAGTGCTGAGTTCAGATGACCCCAGCTAGATGCTTATCTAACCTCCTCTTGAAGACCCCCAGGGTAGGGGAGAGCACCACCTCCCTTGGAAGCCCGTTCCAGACCTTGGCCACTCGAACTGTGAAGTTCTTCCTAATGTCTAGTCTAAATCTGCTCTCTGCTAGCTTGTGGCCATTATTTCTTGTAACCCCCGGGGGCGCCTTGGTGAATAAAACCTCACCAATTCCCTTCTGTGCCCCCGTGATGAACTTATAGGCAGCCACAAGGTCTCCTCTCAACCTTCTCTTGCGGAGGCTGAAGAGGTCCAGGTACCCCAGTCTCTCCTCACAGAGCTTGGTCTGCAAGCCCTTAACCATACGAGTGGCCCTTCTCTGGACCCTCTCCAGGTTATCCACATCCCTCTTGAAGTGTGGCGCCCAAAACTGCACACAGTATTCTAACTGCGGTCTGACCAGCGCCCGATAGAGGGGAAGTATCACCTCCTTGGATCTGTTCGTCATGCATCTGCTGATGCACGATTAAGTGCCATTAGCTTTTCTTATGGCTTCGTCACACTGCCGACTCATGTTCATCTTGGAGTCCACTAGGATTCCAAGATCCCTTTCCGCTTCCATGCCACCAAGCAGGTCATTCCCTGGCAGTAGGTATGCTGGACATTTTTCTTCCCTAGGTGCAACACTTTGCATTTCTCCTTGTTGAATTGCATTCTGTTGTTTTCTGCCCATATGTCCAACATGTCCAGGTCTGCTTGTAGTTGTTCCCTGCCCCCTCAGTGTGTCCACTTCTCCCCACAGTTTTCTGTCATCTGCAAACCTGGACAGAGTACACTTCACTCCCTCGTCCAAGTCGCTGATGAAGATATTGAAGAGTATTGGTCCAAGGACCGAGCCCTGCGGGACCCCACTGCCCACACCCTTCCAGATCGATACCGCCCCATCCATCACGACTCTATGGGTGCGACCCTCCAGCCAATTCACAACCCACCAGACTGTGTAGTCATCCAAGTCACAGCCTCTTAACTTGTTTACCAGTATGGTGTGGGATACCATATCAAAGGCCTTCCTGAAGTCTAAGTATACGACATCAAACCCTACTCCTGCATCCAGGCTTTTTGTAACCTGGTCATAAAAAGAGACTAGATGATTCAGGCATGATCTACCTGCTACGAACTCGTGCTGGTTTCCCCTCAGCATAATTTGTCCTGCCGGGCTCTCGCAAATGTGAGCCTTGATAATTTTTTTCGAAGACTTTGCTAAGGATGGAGGTGAGACTGACTGGACTATAGTTGCCCGGATCCTCCTTCCTCCCCTTCTTGAAAATGGGGACCACAATGGCCCTTTTCCAGTCCTCCGGGACCTGGCCTGTGTGCCACGAGCATTAAAATATTACCGCCAGTGGCTGTGCAATGACATCAGCCAGTGCCTTCAGTACCCTCGGATGGAGATCATCCGGGCCTGCCGACTTAAAGGCATCCAGTTCCTCCAAATGACTCTGCACCATCTCAGAGTCTAGGCATAGCAGTCTGGTGCCTTGCTGCTGCCTCTCTACAATCCCAGTGAGAGCCCTGTCCTGCCCCTCACTTAGGAACACTGAGGCAAAGAACTCATTGAGGAGTTCAGCCTTGTCCCCCCTGTCCGCCACCAATTGCTTCTGCCCATTTAGTAGGGGTCCTATTCCACCCTGGGCCTTCCTTTTACTCCCTCTATATCTCAAAAACAATTTTCTGTTATCCTTTACTTGGGATGCCATCCTCAGCTCCATGGTAGCTTTGGCCCATCTAACTGCCTCCCTACAAGTGCGAGCAGAGGAGGTATACTTCTCTTTGGTAATCTCTCCCCATTTCTACTTTTTATATGCTCCCCTTTTAGTCCACAGGCTGCCCTGGATTTCTCTGGTCAGCCAAGGAAGCCTCCTGGCCCCTTTCCCTCTTTTTCCTCACATCGGGATCGTCTCCCTCTGTGCCCAAAGGATCATTTCCTTAAGGCACAGCCACCCTTCCTGGGCTCCCATCTCTTCAAAACTCCTACTCTGCAGTGCACCCTTGACTAATCACCTGAGTTCATTGAAATCAGCTTTCCTAAAGTCTAGCACTTTCACCCTACTAGTTACCTTACCCACTCAACGTCTTATGGTGAATTCTATTATTTGGTGATCACTGTCCCCCAGCTCTGGCAGATCACATGGCAGCTCTGATTGGCTAAACCAGATTCCTCAGGCTTCACCTTGTCACAACCCAAAGTTGAGATTTTTTGTTTGTGTGTGCGCTTCAGCACCGCTAAATTATTTCCCGCCAATTTGCCGCTTTCTTTGCACGGTAGAGTTCTCTGCTGCTAGAGAGAACTCTGGTGCAACAGGGGATTTCCCGCCAGATTACAGCTTCTTTGCAGTGTGCATCTCTTTTTTGCATTGTAGTGATACACGCTGTAAAGAAGTTCCCGCCGTTTGTATTAGGATTCGCTCCACGTTATTGGCCGATTCCTAATGTAGGCACACGTGGCAGCTAGCAATTGGCTTGCTAGCCGTACAAAAGGCTTGGGTAGTTTCCACCCAAGTTGGAGGAGAGAGGATGAGAGAGATTCTGTGTGAAGATCTCCAAGCTCTGCGGACCCTCGTGGACCCAATGCGCCTCCCCTAAGCAGGCAATAGAGGCAATGGAACCGAGCCTACGGAGCTTTCGCTTCTCGCCTCTCCCTGTCGCCGAGCGCAATCCTAGACGTATCCCTTTCCTGTAACTTCGGACCCACGGAGCCTGAGTAACTCCGGGGAAACTTTTCAAACCCAACTTAACCGGACCCGCGGAGCCTAGCAAACTCCGTGGGAGCAATTGATTTGTCAGAGTCCTCCAACGAGGACTCAAGCGGGAGCTGTGCCTGGAAACCTGTCCAGCCTACACCAATACCATCTTTGGGTGTAAGTAAACAATCTTTTCAATCAACCATTACGCCTCCGTAACTAATTCTAACTCTCATGCGCTAAACCGCCCCGCGGTTCTCTCCCGCCCCGCGTGCCCGGGCTGCTGGCCACAGCCTGTGTGCACCGAAGATGGGTCCGGTACGACCCCGGCTTGCCCATGGCGGCGAGAATGGGATCGGAATCACCGCCGCACATGGCGACGAGGGCGGGATCGGGGCCCGGCCTGCACACACCTGTGTCTCCCTGCAGCACAATGTGGAAAGTGTGAAGGGGATCCCTGCTTGGCAGGAGCAGTAGAGTCTAGCCCAAGTGACACACTGTCTCCCTTGATCTAAAGAATACTAAGATACCAAGGGACTGTGCTGTGGCTTCTCTCAGAAGGCACATGTACAGACATTTGGTCTTCCAGCAGAAACTCTTCTACACTGGCGGTGTGTAGGGGGTACAGCCCATGAGCTTGGCAGTGCACCCCTTGGAAAAAGCACTGCTGATGCTGCCAGTGGCACCTGGGGGCGGTCACCTCTTGCCACCCCCACCCTCACAGCCGGACTGCTGGCAGTGTCTGTGGGCTGTCCCTGATCACCGCTGGCTGCCACCAATCCTGCTGCTGGTGTCTGTGGGTGGTTGCTGACTGCTAGTCAGTGCTCACTTGCAGCCCCGCAACACTGCCATAGCCTCCTGCAGATGCTCACCATGTGCGGCCGCCATGCTCCCGCCGCTGACACTGCCGCCACTGCCTGTGGGAGCTCGCCGTACCCCTCCAGCCTCTGGGGGCACACAGCATTCATGCTTTCCTAGGAGCCATGTAACCCTGGTTGTGCCTGGGCTAGTTTTCTTCTGGAATAAAAATCTAGAATTTCAGCATGCTTGTGGTTTCTACTGGGAGAGTAACAGCTCTGCCAGGAGAAGTGGAATGTTTATACATGGCCTAGATGGTTTCCCCTAGACTGTATAGAAAGTCAATGGCAGAGAAAAGGAGTCATTGACTCCCAATTTTGTGTTCAAAACATCTTTCAAAGTTCCCCCTCCTTGATTTGACATATTATGGATGAAGAAGCTAAAACTACAAGCTATAAATAATTTTAAATAGGGAAATCTACAGAGTCTAATTGCTTAGAGAGAAGAAGTAAATTAATTACTAACCATTTATTAAAGATAGCCCTTCAATGCAATCTACAGTTTAAGGAGCTAGGACCCATATTTTAGTACCCAGTATACTCTACAGGATCAGCAACCTCATTGTACTGCTCTTTTTATCAATACAATTGACACTATTACATACCATTTGCAAGCCTCATCTCCTCTTACAAATCAATATCAGCAGCCAATTTGAACTTGTCAATGCAACAGCCTTTGTAGTGGTTTATTGATTCTTCCAGTAATACCCTCTCATTGTGTGTTCTTCAGAAGTAGCAGGCATTCACTGTGCCCTCTTGATACTTAAAAAAACAAAATGAAAAATATGCCACTTTTCCTCCACTCTGAAAAGGAAAAAACATGATGCACCCTTTTCAATATAAAATTAGTTTGTTTTCAAAGTGTTGTTTTCATTGTAAAATATATAAAGAAAAGTCCCTTTTTAAAAAGGTTTAACTGAAAGGCAGACTTTTCTGGTCCCTTTTCTATAACTTCGGTTGTCTTGAAATCCTCACTAAATGTTTCTGAATCTAATGATTTTCCACTAAGGATATTGCTTATAGGGTTAGAAAATTTGCTTTGAAAGTGTCTAGACTACTTTGCTAAGAAGCTGGTGTATTGTTTGCTTGTCAGACAGCTTGAAAAGCCAGACAATACCATTAGACATGGTACTGAAATGATGGATGGATGGATTATACTCACCTGCTGCTTTGTTGTTTGGTAAAGACATTTTAGTAATACTTTCCTCTCCTTTCACATCTAATGAATTGCCCCTATGAGATCTGCACCAGTATTTAACCAAAATAGCAGCAAAAATCACAGCAGAGAATGTAAATACCAAGGTATTGCACATTTGCTTTGTTGGTAAATTACTTTATTTCACTTTAGTTCAAAGTCACTTCTGATATATGAAATGCTCCTGCTTTTTAGGGCCCTGATCCTGTGGGAATAATGAACTTTCACAATTCACAAACCCTTTATGAGTGACTATTCATATTTCCATTATCAGCTTCTTTTGCTGCCTACTTCCACTCCCTTGTTCATTTCTTTTCTTCTATTTTTAGGCATGAGTAATTAACATTTTATGATTCCATACACTCATGGAGCTTGATATATTTTATTCTCCTGATTTCTTCACCTTTGATAATGGTTTCTTTCTTTCTTTTACAAAATATATACTTTAACATCTGTTCTTAGCTTCTCATGTACTGGATCTAGTCTCCTGCTATATTTTATCTTTCCAGATATTCTTTCAATTATTTTCAGATTTGACATGGTACTGAAGAAATGATAATCTTAAGAGTTGAAGGAAAAAGCTACAGGACGAATTCACAAAAGAAAAAAAATATTATATATGTATGTAAGCAACCTATACTGAATCCTGATGTCATCTTGGATGAAAAACTACCTAGGATCAGTGGAGAAAAACACAATAATGGGTGCATCTACATGCGCCCCCAAGGTGCCATTGTTACAGTGCCTTTAGGAAGTACTAAATGATGGCACATGCCAGTGGTGCACAGTTATTTTTAGCCTCTGCATCATGCAGCTGTGCGCCATAGCAATGCACTATAGCAAGGGAGCACATCACTACAGCAACATAGCTGCAGTGTCATGGTTTGTGTCCACTGATGCTATGTTGCCATAGTGTCTTGCTGTGGTGATGTAGCGTCTCATGTAGACACACCCAATGATCCCTATTAATGATCATTTCTTTGCATATATCCAGAACCTTTTATCCAAGTCCTTTTATTGAAGAAATGTCACAGCATTCCTGATTATTTGAATTATTCTACATAAAGGTAAACAAAGATTCAGAGAGGTTGTTGCCCAGATTTTCAAAAAGGATTTCTAATTTTGAGTGACTCCATTTTTGTATGCCTAGCTTGAGACCTTTTTATTACTGCTTAATCTTCTGAACATTGCAGAAGTTTTTGGTCTGGAAGAGCTCTACCAGATCCCCGAATAAGGCAAAGAGGGCACAGCCTCCCACTTCAGCTGGGCCACATACTTGCATCAAAGTGAGCTCATTTCCTGCCGGAGATCCATCTGATCAGTGAGCTCTGAGTTCACTAACTGACTGGGGAGAGATCTATCCAGAGCCCCTGCTCTCATGTGGCTCCAGGCCCAAGGGGGTGAGCACTATTGCTGTTCATCCTTCCCCTCCCTCCCTTTCCACACTTTCAGAAGCAGGGAAAACAATGGGATGAATGGCAGTGGCAGTAATCACTATCTGGGCTCCAGAGCCTTGTAAAAGCAGGGGCTCCAAGCAGACCCTGCATCAAGAGGCCAGACTGCAAGCAGCATAGCTACAGGGGTGTGCAACTACACCACTGCACCCTCTCTGGAATCCACCCCTATGGTGGAGATGCCCCTCAGCCAAATGGTAGAGATGGTATTTCTACTTTCAGTGTTTCTTTACTTTCACTTGTTCATGTCTTGAAGTTATCTTCATTGTGCTTCAGCTTGCACAGCTGCTCTAGGAAATCCCAGAGTCACCTAGTTCAGGAGATAGTCAGGCTTTTGGTGCCATCCCTAGACTGCATCAACCTTTGCAAATAACATTCAGAGGATAGGAATGAGGGGTTGTGAATTAACGCTCTGTGAGAAAAAATATAACTGCTTTTTGTGAAAAAACAGCACCCCAAAAATTTTGTCCTACAGTAACAAGGGGGCCTTCTTGGAGCCAGTCTAGCATTGGCCCACCCACCTGTTTCTAGGCCAATGGCCCACCTGCTCTCCTGCCACACCTTGATGATATCTAATTAGGATGTTAATTAGGGAGGAGGCTGCCCAATTCTTGCCCCAGTGCCAGGGGGTGCTATCTGAGGCTCCATTCCTCCCCTACACCACAGCCCAAGCCTCGCAGATGGCACCCACTGTTCTTCACATGACCGGTCCCACACTGGGCCCCAGAATCCTCCACTCCAGACCCCTGCAGGATCCTTCCACTCAGGCGACCTACTCTACCTTCATTCTGGGCTGTCTAGCTCCCTGAGCAGTTCCCCCTTATGCCTTATGGGTATGGTCCCCCTGGGACCTTTGGCTACACAGCCCTGTCCTCACCTCCAGGCCAGTCGGAACCCCAGGCCCTCAGCTCTGGGCATCCCTCACAGAGGGCCCCTGGCCCTTTGCCCCTTCCAGTCCTGGCTCCAGCATTGACCATTCGAGAGTTTTCAAGTCAGGCTTCTGAGTCTATAGCCCCACTCTCTCTCCTGGGTCTGCCTTCTGGACCCGACTGTTGGGTAATCCACCCAGATGTAGGAACTGGGTTTATTAAGGTGTTCCAACCCACCTTTCACCAGGGTGGTAACTGGCCTGGTATTTTCTGGAGGCTCCTGCACCACTGAGAGCCCCGCCAGGCCACCCACTCTTGGCAGGGTGCAGTTTTAGGTCATGCCCAGGACCAGAAGACTCCAAATCATCCCCTACAGCTCCTCCCTTACCTCCAAGATGTTACATGCAACCTTGCAGCCAGGCAATGTTACTGCCTGGCCTGCCAGCAAAAAACTGCTCTGTTTATATAGGCGGCCAGAGATCTAAAATGGCTGCCACAATCAAGCACCTGCTGGCTGCTTGGCTGAGCACTTAAAGTGGCAGGCACCAACAGTGCCCTGCCACACCTACAAACTAAAGTGTGTTTATCCTTGACATATTTACAGGAAAAAAGTATGTTCTGGAATAATAGCTGTCCCTTACAATAAGAGTCAGTTGGTCACCCTACATGCTAAGGGGAGACATAATTCAAAAAAGCTTGATTCAGAAGATGAATAAAGATCCATGTCAATTCCTATTTTAGCTGGTTCATTCATTCCTACCCTTAACACAATTGACTGTAATGTTTCCTTTAGTGAGGACATGGTCTATTGTCTGGAAGGAGGCCTGTAATATTATTTCTGTATACATCATTAACCCAAGAAACTATAATGGGTCTTTTGGTATCATTATAGCTATATGAAAATATGTCGCCTAAGAAACCTTATGAACTTTTCTTTGAAACAGTTTTGTGCCTATATGCAATACAAATATTTCTGAACAAAATAAATCATTTTCTCTAATTCTCTGTCATCCTCCAGTTACCCAAAGTCATAGACTAGTGGTCTGGAAAATATTATATTTAAAAAGAAAAAAGATACTGAACTACAATATAGTCAAATGAGAAATGTGGGGAGGAAAAAATAACTATTTTTGCTTCCTGTACCACTGACAAAGCCAATTTAAACTGCCGCTAGTATTAAATATAGTTAGAAGGAAAGCTTAAATACACAAAGGGAGCAGGGCAGAATTTAGGCAACCATGCCCAAAAGTGTGATCCTCAAACTCTGCCTATTTCCACTAGTAAGTGAAGCGCATAGAAATCCAAGTTTCATAAGAAAAATGCTGAAGGTAATTAAAGTTTTCTTATATATATACCCTGTAGCAGAGAGGACTCCTGCTACTTTAAGGAAGTAACTGCAGCAAAAAGAGCCCCAGGCAGCTGAAGAGGGGTTGACTGCAGGAGGAAAGGCAGGCTGCCCATCAAGCCCAGAATGGGAACTCCTATGGGTGGCTGGGGAAGTTGACTGACTGGAAGGGGACATATAAGTCCTGGACCTGAGCCTGGGCAGTCAGTCTGGCCCCCAAGGCTAGAGATGAAAGTACCCCTGGGCACGAGGGTTAAAAGAAATTGCCTGACAGACTCCTGCCCTGCCCTGGGAGTATAAGGTGCTGAAAGCTTGCAGAGGCATATAACCCAGAAGTGTGCTTATGTTTTCTTTTCAATTTTAACCTGTGGTTTGGGTTTGGACTATTGGGTGGAGTAGGTTTCACCAGTGCCTAAAGCAGGCAAGAGACAGGGCCATAGAGCCCAGTGCTAGGGTGGGAACAAAGTGCCCTAAGCAGAGTAGAGACAGGGCCGGGGGGGACGCACTGCTATAATAGGTAAGACAAGGATTGGAGTCCAGAATTGAGGTCCAACATAGTGGACCTGGGCTAGACGGCCCAGTAATAAAAAGGCAGCTGAAGCCAGGAAGGCCGAGGCCCCAACAAGGGAGATTGATTGGATGGCAATATCTGTGAGGCATGGGCATGGTTACATGGGAGGTCAGAGGCCACAAAACTAGCCCTTAAGTCAATTAACATGTTAGAGCAGTCTATTAGTATATGAGGGCTCTCTCTGGGACCCCTAGGCAGCCTCTCTTTTCCAAGTAGATATTTATATCAAGGCATGTTAGGTGGGAAGACAGGGAGGGAATCCAAGGATCCAGGATGGAGGAGGAGCTGTGTGGCTACTAGTGGCACACTGAAGAGAGCAAATTATAGGCATATCAATGGCTCCACCATACTTAGGAAAGCCCATTATCTAAAAGCCAGCTATAATCTCAGGTACCTCCCTCATAACCCCACCACAAGGGTAAAATAGCCTCAGTGTAGCTTTGCAAAGCTGTACAATCATCCCAGTTGCCTGTTGAAATCCAACTTGTTACCCATACACACCCAGGGGTCATAATCTTTCAAACTGCAGTGGCTACCTGCTTCTATACCAGTATAAGATTATTTACCAGGGCAGGTTCCTCACAAATGTCCATGAGTGTTTTCCTCTTCACATGGATGTTTTAGAGGTTCTGATGGTCATCCCATGTTTACAGTGCTGCCCCACCAATGCTGGTCTCCTGGACCCAACCAACAAATAAACAGCATAGATTAGGTCACTAATGACAACTTGCATCAAACTGGATATGCCAGCTATGTGCCGTATACCACCACATCTACTGCTGTAGTTCTCTACAGAGGATTTTGTGGAGTGCCTAGATGTGTGCACCTCTCTGACAGAGACCATCCAGAATCTCTCCACATAACTGGCCTGAAACATGGTTGTTTTGGCCACAAGAAGGAAAAATACTTGCTACAAATTTAAGAGCATCATGCTCCAAACTCCATACTTTCGCAGAAGAGCCTACAAACTTCATAAATCTACTGGATATGAAAAATCATGGACTAAACACAGACATTAGATTTATATCACTTTATAACCTGCCTACCATCTGATAATCCCAGGTAACCTCTCTACATTTTCCCATCTACATTTTATCACCTGTCGACATCCCCCTTTTGTTCCTTCCCCCCCCCACCAGTCTCACAGCCATTAACTCCTATCCCCTCTAAACTTCCCTGTCATGCATTTTCATTTTCATAGACCTGCATTTTCCATATAGACTTAAGCTTGTATTTGACCCTAGAGAAAAAACAATGACCAGCAGACTCTCTCTCCACCTGATGAAGTGCGCCTGTGCCCGAAACCTTGCAAAGAATTTTTTTTCCAATTATTAATTTTGTCTAATAAAAGATATCACAAATAACCTTGCCTGCCTGTGCTCCAAACTACTCAGAACCTACATAAGCTGACAAGGTTCCTTGGGTGAATTTGATATCTTTTATTAGACCAACCCAAATGGTTGGAGAATAGTTACTAAGCAAGCTTTTGGGTTCAAAAACCCTTCGTCAGGCTAAGGAAGCTGCAGCAGTTGGTGTGTGCTCTTCCTGGATGGAATGAAAAGTAAACAAGCCAGGGGCTGGGCTGGGCTGGGCTGGGCTGGGGAGTCAGTTGCCAGGCAGACTGTAATGTATCAAAAATCCAATGTCTATGTTTAGTCCCTGATCTCTAGTATCCAGCAGGTTGATGAAATGGAGCTCATAGGCTTGTCTCTGGGAAGTGTTGTGTAAGTTTCCCTTGAGGATCAGGACTGAGAGATTGGAGAGAGAGTGGCCCTCCTGTGAGAAATGTGCCCCCACCGGTAATTGGGTGTTTCTGTCTGATAGATTTCCGGTGTGCGTTCATTCTGGTGCGCAGTTGTTGTTTGGTCTCTCCTACATATCTTCCATCAGGGCATTTGGTGCATTGGATGAGGTATATTACAGTCCTGGAGGTGCAGCTGTAAGATCCTGGGATGCTGATGGCTCTGTTGTGGGGTGTAGTAATTGTGGGGGTGGTGATGTGTTGGCAGGTTTTGCATTTCTTGTCCTGGCACGGTCTGGATCCTTTTGGTGTGTTCTGGGCTTGAGGAAGTTTGCTTCTGGTGATGAGGTTGGCGAGGTTCGCTGCTTGTTTGAAGGCTAGGTGGGTGGCAACTGACTCCCCAGCCCAGCCTCTGGCTTCTCTACTTTTCATTCCATCCAGGAAGAGCACACACCAACTGCTGAAACTTCCTTAGCCTGACGAAGGGTTTTTGAACCCGAAAGCTTGCTTAATAACTATTCTCCAACCATTTGGGTTGGTCTAATAAAAGATATCAAATTCACCCAAGGAACCTTGTCTGCCTATGTCCTTAGACCAACACGGCTACAACCTACACCCTCAGAACCTACATAGCACTTTCACCTGCAGGGAAGATGTGCATACTGCTACCATACATCCCTCAATAACTTCAGACCACATGGCTGATAAGGAAATAAAAGTGGTCTATGGCCCACTTGCTAGAAGTATTTCATATATTAGATACAAGGATATATGGGATGCTAGGCCTCAACCCGCACTGTGGGAGCATCCACATGAGCACGCACATGCGCATTGCAGTGCCTGAAAGTCTTTTGAGGCACCACAAAATGCACGCAGCGCATGTGAAAAGGTTCTCTGTGCTGCATACCATGGAGCCAAAATTGGGTACCAGGAAATCCCAGTATCCAAAAAAAGGTCCAAATAAAAGTGGGACAGCGCCTGTGGCTACAGCGTGCACTGCCCAAAACTGGAGCCTGGCTGGCCAGAGCCATGTTCCAGTTGCTAGCCAGACTCCACGTGCTCAGATGGCTGCCACTGCAGCCCCAGGAGGCCCCCAGAATCCCAAGTAAGGATGCTGGAGCCAGCCCCAGTGCTGAGCCCAGCCTCCCCTACCCCACGCGGGGCAATTTGCCATGCACCAGAGCAGGGACACTCCCTAAGGACAAGTAGCAGTGGCATAACTATATGCCACTGCTATTTGCCCCCAAGGAAACGCACATGCATGCTCACCTGGACGTGCCCAGTGGGTGCATCTACACATGCGCTTTACTGCAGAGTTGACAAATTAGCTCCACAGTAAAGCATAACAGCATACACGTGCACCCATATTACAGCACAGTAAATTAATTAACTCTGCTTTAAGACAGTACAAACAAGGAAAGTAGTATCCTATGGCAGAGTCATTTACTGCACAGAAATGCACATGTGGACACTGACCAGGACTGCAGGAGTTTAAGCCAGGGCGGAACAGCCCTGAGATGGCAGCAGGCTCAGGAGGGTCAGCCACTAGCTCTGCAGTTTCAGTACTCTTGTGCCCCAGTCAGCCCCTCCGCTGCCCAGCGTTGCCACCCGGAGCCTAGAGCTGATCCCCTGAGCCTGCTGCCAGCCTCAGGTGACTGCCCCAGCTCAAACTGCTACAGTACCAAGCACACGTAAAGATGTTGCACCTGGGAGCAGCTGACTCCATGACAAACTGCACTAGGGTTTGTTGAGCCTCATTAAGAGCTCATGTATTATGGCGAAAATTTCAACGTTTTAGAATTTAGTGCTTATTTAGTACTTATTGCTTATTATGCAATATATTCAATATGTGTGACTAGCTAGCACATTAGAAAGCAAAATCAGGCTCTCACAGCCTAGTAGGGGAGCAGCTTTGTAACAAGGCAGTTCTCACACATTGCAGGGATAGAAGTTTTTCTTTTGGGAGTAGAGAGTGTCTAACAAACCTTGAGAAGAAAAAAAGCCCCATCTCCCATGTACTGCATTCAAAAGATAACAGTGTAGCTGCAGGAATTAACCTGCCCTGACACCTAAAAGTCCCAATTAGGAATGGAAAGATTCCAGCTATAAATATGTTACCAGATGCCTGGTGCATGAAACACACATGACAGTACCCCCACTGGCTGGACAAAGTTCGTACCACAAATGAATGAGCACCAGCTAGGTACAGAATGAATGGACTAAAGGTATAACACTGGCGAGGAACAAAGAGAAGGTATGTTCATCACTCAGCAACTTCCTCCAGCTGAGACCACCCCACAAGAGACCCGCAGAAGATAGGCTGCTGATGTGTATCAATAAAGGTCTCCAAGTTATTTGTGAGATATGTTGTTATTAATCGTTTTAGGGATGTTGCACTCAGCCCAAAATTGAGTATCAGCTGTTGATTGTTAAAATCAGGCCAACAGTGTTGATGCACCTAGCGTGAACTTATTTGATGGACTGAACTGTACCCTATCAAGCTGGTTCTTGCCAGATAAATGTTGAAGGGGCAAGTGAGCCATAAGAGCTGAAGTAATGGTGTGTGTTTTTACTGTCAGTGCTTATGAGGCTTGGGAGGCCTGGTTCAGAAGATAATAGTAGATTTTTTTTACCCTCATGTTCTTAGCAAGTTTTGAGATGTCTTGATCAGTTTACAAAAGTTTGTGTGAGAAAGTTGCCTTTAATATCAAGGAATTGCATTCAATGACAGGTCCTATCTTTCTCATTTTAAGTGAAGTGGAAGAGTTCCAAAAGCAGAGATTGAGAGTTTCCCCATCCTAGAATAGAGTTAGATCATTATGGGCTCATCTATATGTTGCCCTATGGTGATGTTGTTAAGGCACTGTGCATTAGTACTTCCTTTTGGAAGTAGCAGGTACTTATAAGGAAATACTAAAGCACGGTGCAGTAAATGCCCACACTGCGCTTTACATGTGACGCATGCTTACTTTTAGCAGCTACTTTGCCATAACAGCATGCTATAACTGGGGAGTGTAACGCTATGGAGAAATAGCTGCTGGTCTTGTGTAAACACCCGTGGACACTACATCACAGTAGCGCATGCATCACAACCATGACATTACATCACATGTAGACACGTCCTATGAGATATAGTTAAAATACATTCAGAGGAGAGAACTGAACCTTAGGTTCTCATATCTTCTGCTGTAATCACTCAGCTACTGCAAAGAAGGATGGCATCACCACCTCCTCCACCCATTTCCTCTCTTCAATTTTTTGCAGTGAAAATGTTTGAATTCCTAACTCTTGGAGGTTAAAAATATCCCAAGTGGAGTTAGGTGACCCATGCAGCCCAACATTAGGGGCTTAAACCCTATTGCATGTCTTCTGCAGCTACCCATTCAATATTCTGGCTTTTATAAATCCCATTCTGAGACATCCAACTGTCCTCATGCACCACAGAGGGAGGCTAGGCAATCCATGAAAATGTTATGTAATTAGGCATTGTGATACTCACTATTTGTGGATTTTGCCTCAAAATGCAGAACTTTCTCCTTCCCCAGAAAACAGGTGTTTGTAAAGGTTGTATGCAATCTAGGAACAACAGTGTTTCTGGTAGGTACTGCAAGGTCACTTCTACAATAGTTGTAGTACTTCTACAATTTCCATATAACCCAAAATATACATTTATTTTTGGTCGGATAAAATGGTTTTGTATTTTGATATTAACCAGGCAAGTAGCTTTATGTACTAGTTCCAACTCAACCCTACTTCACTTATTAACATAGGTAGTGCCCTAGCCTCAGTAGGTGATTCCACTGGTAGGTGGAACTACTGTCTACCATACAGACTCATACCATCAGTTTTCTCTTCTTGTGCCACTCCTCTGTCTGCATCTATTTGTAGCCTATTGACTTATACCTAAATTGTTAACTCTCTGTGACAGAGAATTTTTGTTCTGTGTTGGTACAGCGCCTAACGTAGCAGGACTGTTATGCACTGTGTTGGCAATAACAATAATAAAATAGTAGCTGAAGAATGAGTAAAAAAAAAGGCTTTGATGCTTTTTTCTGCTGGCTTCGAAAACAAAATCAAATCAAATATAGGGAAAAAAGTACATCTTTATCTTTTGTATTCATCCTTTAAGACCCAGACTGAACTCCCATTTGCTATGAAAATTGTGGGATTGGGCAAATACATTCTTAATGGATAGATCCTGTGAAATCCTGGGGATACCTAATCAGATGCTGAACATTTTAAGTCCCTTTTCAGTGTTCAGGATGGCAATGTTCACCCTGAGGAAAAAGCCTAGCACCTCACAAGAAAAAGCTTTATTTTAATAACAGCAAAGCACATATATCTTTCATACAGGAGGAAGTTTCTTATGTGATGAGGAATTCAGTGTGTAATTAAAAAGGACTGCTTCAGACAACTCAATTCAGAGGAATTGAGTTCACTTTTGTCAGCATTTCCATTAGTAACAGAAACATTTATTCCAAGGTACAGCAACATTAGGTGGTTACTAAAATGTGCAAGAAAAAAATTAAGGAATGCTTCCATCTAGTAACATGCTTCCATGAGAAACCAAGTAAGTGGTTGTTCTCACATCATTACTAGTAACCATAGGAATCGCTTCATCTCAGACAAATAGTTCTTCCCTGGTATAATGAATGGCATCATTACTGAACTACAGTTACTTCAATATTATTTTTCTGTCTTTCAAAGACATAAAAGAAAGTGTTGGAGGAATGTCACTTCCAGAAATTGTTATTAAAATGTGTTCACAGAATGAGAGCTGGAGGCCTATGGCTCTGAAAAATACTTAAGCTCATACTTAATTTCAAGTACGTGAACAATCTCATTGATGCCCCCTCCACCTCCCAATTAAAAAAATTAAAATATAGTTCCATTATAAATAGAAAAAAGATATCAGGGGTGGTAAAGGAAGACAAAGTTGAAGCGACTTGTCAAAACTCATGTAGCACATTAGTTTTAGAGCCAAAATTGAAGCCCAACTCTCCTGACACCCAGTTCAGTGCCTTCTCCACTGAT
Source organism: Alligator mississippiensis (assembly GCF_030867095.1). NCBI lineage: Eukaryota > Metazoa > Chordata > Crocodylia > Alligatoridae > Alligator > Alligator mississippiensis. Next base: position 64,960,651 of record NC_081825.1, read on the forward strand.
TAAATACATACTTTAGTACGCTGCTGAATGGGACATCAATGAATAAAACTTGTGCTTCAACAGTATATTATGGTGGGGTATGTGGGAATAGATCCTCTCCTGATGTGAGTTATCATAGCTACACTCATGTGAAGTCATAGTCTCACTGACTTGAAGTTAATGGAACTATGAAAATACACACCATGTGACTGAGACCTGCCATCTGATCTTGGTATGTAATTACATACTATTTATACATTTTTTCACTTAAAATGTAACTTCCTGATATTTGGCTAAGTGGATTGGACTGAAAAGTGGGTTAGGAAAGGAAATCCATTAGGTCTGATTTTAAAATTTTCTATTCATAGTCAGTGGGTGCATCAATATATGCTATTAAGGCAAAGAAATAAACTCTGGTGCAGTTTGCACCAGAATCAGCTCCTCCTGGGTGCAGCATCCTCAAGTGTACGTGGGCCTACAGCACTTTGAGCTGCAGCCTGGGCTGGCAGCAGGCTTGGAGGGGTCAGTCCTGGGCTCTGGGTGGCAGTGTTGGGTGGCAGAGAAGCTGGCTGGGGTACAAAAGTCCTAAAGTATGGGGATAGGCAGCAGGCAGGCCCCACAGTTTAGCACTCTCATGCCCCAGGCAGCCTCTGTCACCATCTACACAGCCATTTTAGTAGAGTAAATAACTGTACAGTAAGATAGTACTGTCCCCGACAGTACGATGACACTTTACTGCACAGCTAACTAGTATACTCGACAGTAAAGCACATGTGCAGATACACCAGTATCTCTCACAAATTGATAAGTCATCATTTGGACTGCTATATATTTTGTGATTTTTTGTGGTCTCTGCAAGCAGTAGTATAGCTACCAAAGGGTGAGAGAGAAGCCTTTTTTCATTCAGAATTTGAAAAATGAGGCCAGAATAGACAAGGTGATAAGTTAAAATATAACTTATTTTGAATGAAGTAAAACATTAAAGTAGATATTCAAGCATTTTTTAAGTTGTGACCTCATCAGCATGACACATTGTTGGCAGTGCGGATAGCAGAATTTATAAGAGCAGTACAGATCACTGTTGTGGCATAAATAAGAGAATATCCCAAAATGTTATGTAATTCATCCAGTTGTTATTTGCTATGTTGTTGGCTCTGCATTAGTGCTATATTGAGGTTGCTGGGTGGTAAGTTTTTTTCATATTTAAAGGACCCTAAGGCAGGGATTATCTTTATTTTTCTCCAATGGAATTCAAAACACTTAATCAATTATTAAAAAATAACATTTTATTATTAGTGAGTTATCAAATTTAAAATCATTAATATAATAATATATAAAATACATTGTGAAGGCTTAATAAATAAGAGATAAATAAGTTAAAATTTAACAAAGCAAAACATAAATGTATTCACCAGAATCCTCTCTTAAATTGCTTCATTCTGTAATTGAGGTCACAATTCTCCAAGAGTAATATTACCATACCAGTACCATATAATGCTGAGATGTCATGTCTGAAAATATAAGCTTAGTATTTAGTACCAGAAATGACAACGAGACAAAGTAACTTCAATTAAGAACTTTGTTGGGAGTTTTCTGATAGGAAACTTCAGCAGGAGGAGGGCAGCAAAGTTTGGAAGGGGGAAATTGACTTTAAATTAGAGTTGAAATATCACAAACAAGAGTCTTCATTACCTAGCAGTTACAACCCTATTCTAAAACAGATTGCTGAAGAGATAAGTGTAGAACTACTTAATTAAAATCTTATTGATGTACTGTATGAACAGAGATAATTAAATACGACATCAAGTTTTGCATACAAAAACATATTTATCTTGCCAAGGAAATAATTGAGAAAAAGTGCTCGTAGCTCAGCCTTGATTTAGATATTTTTGTCAATTGGGTTTCTATTATCAACATTAAGGGCCAAATACCTACGGAGTCTGCAAATTCCTTTTTTTCTTTCTTTTTTTTAACTGACCAAGCAACAAAATACAGTAGAGTAAAATAAATGTGCCTTTCCCTCAATAAATTAATTTTAGGAAAGAAGATAAATTCAGTTGGATTATGAAGTGGTCTGCTAGCTGACATTTTATTCACTACCCATATTCATCAGCAGCAGTTGCATTATATTTCTCACACTACTTTAAGCAATCAATGAACTACGAAATGTACTTTTCTATTTTTAACATACATTTCTCACACATACATACATTCCAGCAAGCAAAATTCTGCAAGGAGTAACTTCCGCAATAAAACTACTCTGTTTATAATCATTGAACACTGGCAGTATTTGTGCCATTACTTAGGATTTCACTTGCAACACTACACCATGGAAAGAAAAAGGAGAAGTACTATGGAACTCATCTATCTTCTGCCAGTTATCTAAAAGGACTAATACAAAAAAAAGGAAAAAAAGCAATTTTAGGAAAGTTTGGGGAAGAAATTACCATTTTTACTCAAATAGATGAATACCCTGATTATAAGAGGATCCCTCCCCCACCCAATAATTAGATTCTATGTATGGAAAAAATATAAATTTGTTAAAATTTTCTAAATTTAGAATCTAGTCATTGGAGGTTGGCCTGAATCCCTCTTCCCCCACCCCTCCACCTCCAGTGCTACAGCAGGGAAAAGACCCTTTGTTCTCTGTCTCCTCCCAACTTTTCCCCCTTGCAGCCCCTTACCCCCTCTTGTTAGTGTCAGATCCTGCTCTCCCTGAGCACACGGAAGTAAGGAGCAAATTTGAAAACCATTACCTTGAAATGAAACAGCTAAAGCAATTGGCTATATCAATTTGCATATGGGCTATAGCAATTTGCATATACTACCAATGCATTTAGTTTATTCAGGATTGATACATGATACCTTTTTTAAACTGCTACAAGTTTTAGCACAGGTACTCCATAAACACACTTTTGAACAGCACTTTGGCACTTATATGTAGCACAAACTATGCATGTAGCACTGCTCAATATGTATGCCCTCCACAAAAGATCCATGTGCTAATTAGCCTCTGCTCACACCTGGAACCAGGGTTTTTGTCACATATCCCGGGATAATCCAAAAATGTATACGCAGATGAGGCGCAGGGAAACCTGATCCAGCTTTACCACATGGAGGGCAAGACCACACACTAATCATATGCACCAGGCTCAGAGAGAGGCTAACAGAGGGGTTCTGGGTGCAGTGTTAGGGGTCACCATGACTTGAGAAAGAGTCAGCAGTATGGGTTCTACCACTCTATGCTTGTGGTAGGTTTCCACCAGTGGCAACCTTTTTGGCTGCTCCTTTGATAATGTTAAATGTTGTGGCCAGTGGAGGCCCAGATTTGCTGCCTCAATTGATGCCAGAAGCATCAGCAGGGTAGTATCAGAGTGCTAGGTTGAATGTGGAGTAGGAGTTTTCAGAGCCTAGAATAGCATCAGTGGCAGTCTTGGAGAGGATGAGGGAGCAATTATGGAAGGGAAGAAGGCAGCCCAAGAAATGAGAATGAATTGGAGAGCAGAAGTGAAGATCAAGAGTCTGATGGAGGACAGTGGGGAAGAACTGACAAAAGAGGGTAAGAAAGAAAGGTGTGGTGGGATTGGTGATTTTGGAGGAGGCTTTACTGAAAGAAGCAATAGGGGAAGAGTCCAGTCAGTAGGAAGAGAGGAGAATAAGAAGGAGAAATGAGGAAGGAAACAGTGATTGAAGAGAAGAAGAAGACTGGTGGGAGGAATAAGCCAGATGAACAAAATGAAAGGAGGTGGGAGGAAGTGAGAGATGAAGTGGCAGGCAATCTACATCTGAGAATAAAAGTAGTATTAACAGGGGAAGGAAAACAGAAAAAAATCAAACAATGAATAGATATAAATTTATAGAAAAAATATTTTTTGAAGTTTTAGAAAGTTAAAGTGGAACATCTGAAAAGCCTTTTCACCTTTCCTAACTGGAAGTCTTGGGAATTTTCATATTGAAGTCAAGAAGGTCATGAGGATTTTTGGAAGACATATGTGGCAGTAGGTGAGAGAGAAGAACTTAAGATTTATAGCTGGAGAAATAACAAGAAAGAGGCCAATAATTATTTGAATGGACATGAATATGTTTGAGATGCGGGAGATAGAAATATGGCAGGAGAATTATTTACAAGAAGTTATGTGTGTTCAGAAGATATGCAATAAATATGGTATATACATGGGATCGTGGAGAACTCAAGCGGTAATGAGGGCAGATGAAAGGAGTCATGATGGGATAATGCACTTACCAACAGTAATCTAAGTAGGGCCACATACTATGAAAAATATGGTTAAAGAGAGAGGTCATATTGGATGTACAAGAGAGAAAAAGAAATGTGGTAATAATTAATTTAGACCTGGAAAAAGCCCATGATAGGATTGAACATGATTTCATGTTTGAAGTATTACAGAGTATTGGGTTTCTTGCAAAGATGATTGGATGGGTTAAAGTGTTATACAGTAAAGTGGGAAGTTGAGTACTGGTAAATGGTTACTTGAGCAAAGCATTCCCCATACAAAAGGGTAAGTCAGGGATGCCCGCTGCCCCCCTATCTTTCTGCATGGAAATGGAGTTATTGGCACAGAGAGGTCATGATGATAAGCTGTTAAGTGCTGAGAAGATACCAGGAGAAGTAGAAGTTAAATGTACATTATATATATGGTATGAACACAGTGGATCAGGCTGTGTTGAGAAGTATTTGAAGCTATACTAAGGACTACAATGAAGTATACAATGAAGGTATACTTGTCTCTAGTGGGTTATGGAATAGAGAAAATCCCACACAACTTACTGATTTGTTTGATGCACTGGCTGGGGGAGTATTTAGTTGATTGCACGATTTCACAATGATTACACACTTAATTCATACAACACAATTTTATTTTAAAATTCTTTGCTATTTGCTACGCATATAACACTGCTTAGCTTTAAGAAATACCGCAAACATTAAGAATACAATAACTACATATATCAGAAACAATGCTCCAAATGCACTTCCTTCTCAAACAATGTTATAAGAATTAGTATTACAAAAACAACTACAATTACAAATAAAAGTTAAATTTGAATCAATACTATTATTTTTCATAATATACTTACAATCCTAGAATTCCGAGAAACCAAATCCCCAGGTATACCTTCATTCTTTAGTTATGGTTTTAGGGTTGGTCTCAGCAGTGATAGGAACAAGTCCCCTTCTTTCAGTCCCTTTCGGATGCTCTGCAGCTTCAGCGTGACTTAAGAGATTCGTGTTCACGGAGAGGGTGGTTCAGGTGATCAGTCTGATCTGGCCTCAACTTGCGATTCTTCCTTCGATATTCTGCAAGTGAGGTTACCTTCAAATTGGGACAGTAGGTTACAGTTTTTATTGAGTGAGTTGCCGTCTTGGGTCCCTCCTACACAAACCTGTCACTACTCCCAAATTTGGGCTCGGATCTTCCTTAACAGATTCTTTTGCTTGGTAATCAGTTTATTTTCTTGACTATTTTAATTACTTTGGGGAATTTCCTTTCTTTCCAATCTTTTCAAAGGCTCCTAGGGTTTGATTTCTCGGAATGTGGGATGTTTGCTTAAGGGTCGTTTTTAGGTTAACCTTGTTAAAGGCCTCTAAAGATAAAATTCAAGAGTTAAGACTTTGAGCAAAGTCAGGACCTTCCGCACGTAGGCCAAAACAATGGCCTAGATAAGAAGATTAATCTTGTCTTTTTCCTAAACTGGCTAATGGGCAACTATTACAAACATTCAAATATTACATTCAATATGAAAATACTAAGGACTACAATGAAGTGTCAGGGCCAAATTAAATAAGATAAAAAGTATGGGAGTGGGGATTTGGGAGAATTACAGAAGTTCAGGCTGCAGGTGATAGAGAGTATAATCATATCCTGGGAATCCCAGTGGATAACAAAGGAAAAGGAGCAAAGGCATGGGAGGAGTTAAAGATAAGAGTGAGACAGTTCTTGGGATCATGGAGTAAGAGAACATTATTCTTTCCAGGGTAAAGTGGCTGCAGTGAAAATGGTACTCTGGCTGATCATCCTTTACATGGAAGTGATGTATCCACCATCATGGCAGCAGATACAGAGGGTACAGATGCAGATATGCATTTTGGTTTGAGGGGTGGGGGTAGTAAAAGAGAAACAGTAGCCAGAATGGAGACATACAAAGCCAGGGAATTAGGAGGTGGAGGAATGGCAGATTTGGAAAGCTTTGTGTATACTCACTTTATAAATGTCCTGTAAAGAGCTAATGGAAGGGGTGGGGAAGATTGCATGTTTCTGCCATTATCTGGCAGGAAGAATCTTAAGAAGATGGGGCATCTACAGGGGAGATTGGAAAAAACTGTGGAGATGTCAGCCACCAGCCCACTATGCAAAGATGGAGAGTTTCTTAAGAGTAAATAAAGTAGTGGGAGTGGTATTAGAGTGCTTGAAAGACCATAAGAAGGTGATTAATATAATAAGAAAGAAAGACACAATAACAATAGCTGGGGATTTGATGGAAAAACAGATGGCAAATGTGTGGAAATAAGCAGCAAATAATAGACTGAAAGGAGAACATACAGCTATCATATGGATGATGATATGGAATATTCTTCCTGTGAGGGACATTCAGCATAAATGGGGTTTGGTAAAATTGGCAGTCTGCCCAAGAGAGGGATGAGGGATGTGGCGCTGAAGAATCTGCCTGGTATATATTTTTGGACTGCCCTTTTGTGTCTAGGAAGGGATGGGTCATGTTTTGAGGGCAGTCAATAGGAACTGTGACTTAATATATGAAATGATGTTGTACAGGTGAATGCCCAAAGGACTGGAGATAGAGCCTAAGAGCCATACTATTTTGTTTAACAGTAGCAATATGAAACACTAGAAACCTACTGTTGGTCAAGGGACTGGCTTTCACCAGAAGAGAATATTTGGAGTTGCCAATATATGGAATATATTCTTTCACCACCCTCAGTGTTGAAAGAACAGGTTAGGGACTACTTAGAAAAGCTGGATGTGAGCATATCCAGAGGGCCGGATGGGATGCATCCAAGGGTGCTGAGGGAGTTGGCTGTGATTGGTGAACCATTGGCCATCATTTTTGAAAACTTATAGTGATCGTGAGAGATCCTCGATGATTGGAATAGCGCAAACATAATGCCCATATTAAGAAAGGGAAAAAGGAGGATCAGGGGAACTACAGACCAGTCAGCCTCACCTCAGTCCCTGGAAAAATCATGGAGCAGGTCCTCAAGGAATCCATTTCTAAGAACTTGGAGGAAGAGAAGGAGATTAGGAAGAGTCAGCATGGATTCACCCGGGCAAGTCATGCCTGACCAACCTGATTGCCTTCTTTGATGAGGTGACTGGCTCTGTGGATGTGGGCAGAGGGGTGGAGGTGGTGTAGCTTGATTTTAGCAAGGCTTTTGATACCGTCTCCCACAGCATTCTTCCAGGCAAGCTAAGGAAGTATTGGCTGGATGAATGGGCTGTAAGGTGGATAGAAAACTGGCTGGAGCATCAGACTCAGAGAGTGGTACAGATTTCCCTTGATTTATGCGGTACACACGTTCCTGGAGAATGCTGCATGAATTGAATTCACATAAAGCGAACCTATTTTATAATGTAAGAAAATAGGGATAGGTTCCCCTGTCAGCTGCTTCCGGGGCCAGTTGGGGTGAGAGCAGACAAGCAGAGCCCTGGGTGGTGCGGGGTGCAGCACTCACGCTAGCCCTGGCTGCAGCGGTCCCGGGAGCTGCTGGCACCAGCTATCAGCAACCACTGGGCTGCACCATGCCCTGAACCCCCCCAGGGCTCCACCTGTCCCCACTTACCCCAGCTCCTGCTGCAACTGTCCCAGGAGCGGCCGATGCGAGCTCCCTGTAGCCTCGGGGCTGCACCATGCCCTGGTCCAGGCAGCTGGCAGCGGCAGCTCCTGGGGCTGCTGCAGCTGGGGCTGGGGTGGAGACAGGCAGAGCACTGGAAAGATGCTGGATCCCCTGAGCCTGCAGCAGCCGCAGGCCCCAACCTGCTCTCATCCGGCTGCAGGAGGCTGCCTGCCCTTGCTACTTCCTCCTGGGCTTGGGGTGTCTTGTGAGCGTTTATGGTGTTAATGATAGAAAGGAGTGTAATAAGACCAAGGTATTAATGTAGGAGAGGGTTGTCAAGTTTTATATTAATATAGTTTCTTTTAGTTGTTTTATAATCAAAGAAAAAGGTTCTCATTAGCATTTTTGCCCAGTGTGGGCCATATGTTTTACAGCCATGCTCAGTGTTGGCCACATTCAGTCAATTTCATAGCTGATTTCCATTGCTAAGTACATGCTGTTTTTGCCAGCAGTTTAATGATAGATGGTGTATTTACTGAAATTTCCTTGTATGTGATTATAAGACAAGAGTTTTTTGCCCCGTGCTAGTTGGGGATGGGGGGGACCTCATCTTATATTCTAGTAAATATGGTAAATCTTCCTGCTATCTAAGGTTTTAGAAAACACAATTGTTTTAGGAAACCTGGAACAGACACATAATAAGAACTAATGGCTAGATACTGAAGCTGAACATAGAGAAGTCTATAAAAAGGCTTTTTTTAAAGGGGGTAGGAAGTGATTATCCATTGGATCAACTTATGAGTGGATGTGATCATAGGAAAGTAGAGCTGGAAGGGACCTCACAAGGTCATCTGTTCCAGCCTCCTGCTCAAGACAGGATCATCCCTAACTAGACTTTCCCAGACAAGCGTCTGTCCAAATTGTTCTTGAAAATGTACAGTGATGGAGATTCAAAAGTTACTATAGGTAGCCTGTTCCAATGCTTGATCACCCTCACAGTCAGAAAGCTCCAACTAATCTAACCTAAATTTCCTGTTGCAGCTACAGGGTATTGCTCCTAGTCCTGTCCCCTACAGCCATAGAGGAAAGTCCATTTCCATCCTCCCTATAATCACCCTTCAGGTATTTGAAAACTGTTATCAAATCCCCCTTCAGTCCTCTTCTCTTCTCTAACCTAAATAACCCTAATCCTCAGCTTTTTCTTGCTAAGTCTTGCTTTGCAAGCCCCTAATCATTTTTGCTGCTCTACTCTGGACTCTTTCCAGTCAGCCCACATCCTTCTTGAAGTGGGAGGCCCAAAATGGATTTTCCATTATTTGAAGTCTTTAAATCAACAGTCAACACATTTCTAAAAATACCTGGTGGTTCAATCAGGAATTTGATAGGCATGATGCAGGAACTACTTAGTGAAATTCTGTGGTCTATGAGGGAGGACAGATTATATGATCATAATGGTCCCTCAAAATCTTAAATTCAAATAAGAATGTGTTTAGTCAAATGAATTCATTGTCATCATGGGTGATTAGAATATTATTCTTAAGATCCAATTCCAAATAACCTTGCCTTTGAGATTAGTGGAGATAACCCAGGTTTTCAACAGTATTTCTGAGTAGGATTTGGACCTTTTCCTTTAATCTCAGTAAGATACTGTATTAGCCTTAAACCCATTTGTCTAGAGAGGGAAGAAATCAAGATAATGGTACAATTAATTCTGATAAACTTATTTGTTGTCTAAGAGCTCTTTGTCAGCATTGGTCAATATGCAGACTCTAGTAAGGGCAAGATCGATTTATTTTGTCAAGACACTTAATGGTAGTGTCAGCATGGTATTATACCTCTCTAATGTGGGAAAAGGTTTGGGTTTGTTTCAGTATGTAGACAGGTTTAGTTTAGCAGGCATTTTACTGCTTGTTTAACAGATGGTCAAGGAGAAATCAAATATATCTTTTTTAATTTTAATGCTCATCAGGGCTTCATGGCTTGCAATTACTTTTGATATGTTAATGGTCATGCTTTACAATAAGAAATGCTGAATTTCTTGATGGAAGGCAATTTGCTCGTTTAAATTTACTTCTGGTAATTTCATTACCAAACAGTTTTCAGGACTTACAAATAAGAAAGAGATGGAGAGGAAGAGAGTAATCATGGAATTCTAGAAAGAGAGTCATGAAGTAATCGTCTTAAGCAAGGAGTTCTTGCCTTGATCAAAGCAATTCCACCCAGCAGTATGAAAGATTTAAGATTATACCCACCCATGCTATTTGTTAAACTAGCCCTTATAGAAAACTTCAAAGCAGTGCTTCTCTTGGATTTTTGATTTAGCCATTCTTGATTTATAGGGCTGCTTCATCTCCATATCTGAATGCCTTATCCCATCTGTTTCTGTTATCTATTTTACAAATAAATTTATTTTAAACTACTCATGACATCACAATCAGCTGTGATGCTATTAGCATCACTTGAGCACCTTACAAGGCAAAAAAATAATGATAGCAAGGTGGAATAGATATCAAGAAATAATGATCTCTTAAAAACAAGGAGTGAAAATAACTCCTAACAGTGCAGTTGCTTATCAACATTTGGAAAAACAAAGCACATCGCACACTGAACAATACTGATTGTCAGTCTCATTAATAGACATAGCTAAGAAGCTAAAACTGAAATCTGTTCTGGGAATGAATTACCCATAGTGCCTTTAGACATGGCAAGTTACCATATTTATGTGAATATACAATAAGCCTGAATATAAGAAGATGCCTCCAATAATTAGATTCTCTATATGGAAAATGTATACATTTCTTACAATTTTCTAGGTATATAATCTAATTATTGGAGGTTTGCCTTGAATTTATCCCTCTCCTACTGCTACAGCAGGGAAAACTAATCTCAGGGGTCAGGTAGCCCCCTTGTCCTCTGCCCAACTTTTCCGCCCTGCAGCTCCTCCCCACTTTTACTGTCAGACCGTAATCACTCTGAGCACATGGAAGTGAGGGACAAATTTGAAAACACTGACCTTGAAATAAACCTACCCAAACTAATTTGCACACAGGACCCATAGACTTAGTTCATCCATAATTGATGCAGTTATACCTTTTTTGAAACTGGGGCAAGTTTTAGCACAGGTACTGCATAAACATGCTTCTAAGCAGCACTTTTGTACCTACTTTTATATGGTACAAACGGAGCATCTACACGTGCAAATGCTGCTGGATGGGTTTCCTGGAGTAAACCCACCCTGGACAGGCATCTACACATGCAGGCATTTGAGAACAGATTTGCTCCCTCCCTGCTCTGCCCCCATGCAGCAGCCAGGGGGAGCTCTAGGCTCCATGGGCTGGCAGGGAGCATGTGGACAGGAGACAGCTGTCTTCTAGTAGGGGCTCGGAGATTGCTCTCTGCCCCTGACAGCTGCCTGCTGCTGATGTTGGCTCTGATGGCAGAGCCTGGTGGGGACAAGATCACCCTGCCTCAGCAGCAGTGAGCTCCTGGCCACTGCTCCCCAATCATGGTCAGGAGGCTTGGAAAGAGCTGCAGGGGAGGGGCAGGTCCCAGCGCCCTGCCCCAATCTGCTAGTGGGCCAGCTAGAAGTGAGCCCTTGGCTACTTAAGAATTCCTGCCCAGCTATGGGCTCACTGCTAGCTACTCCACCAGTGGATTGGGCTAGGGGGCTGGGACCTGCCCCTCCCCCGTAGCTCTGTCCAAGCCCTATGCCTTGACCACCCAATCAGGACACAGGGCTGGGAAAAAAGTTGTGAGGCTAGCATCTGCCCCAAACTAGGACCGTCCCCAGCCAGTCCCAGGATACATGAGGAAGGCTGCACATGCAGCCTGGGGCTTGCCAGGAACAGGGAGCAGGTCCCAGCCTGGGAACAGGGAACCTGTGAGCAGGTCCCAACCAGCTCCAGGCTGGGCAGGGAATTTGCCCCATGTGAAGGGCAATGGAAATGGTTCCGAGGTTGGGGCACATGACTTATGAGGAGAGGGTGAGGGAACTGGGTTTATTTAGTCTAGAGAGGAGAAGACTGAGGGGGGATTTGGTAGCAGCCTTCAACTACCTGAAGGGTGGTTCCAAAGAGGATGGAGCTAGACTGTTCTCAGTGGTGGCAAATGACAGAACAAGGAGCAACAGTCTCAAATTGCAGCAAGGGAAGTTTAGGTTAGATATTAGGAAGAATTTTCTCACTAGAAGGGCAGTAAAGCATTGGATGAGGTTACCCAGAGAAATGGTGGAATCTCCATTCTTGAAGTTTTTCAAGGCCCAGCTAAACAAAGCTTTGGCTGGGATGATTTAGTTATGGATGGTTCTGGTTAGAGTGTAGCAAAACCCCCAGTTTTTCTTTTTTTATTTATTTTAAAATGCATTCCCTCCCCTTCCTTAACCATTTCTGACTTTTTCTCTCCCTCTCTGCCCTATAGATAAGTATAAATAAGCTAAAATGTAGGATAAGCTTTAACATTTTATTTTAGGTAGTAAGTTTTATTTTTCTCTCCCCTCTTTGCAAATAAGTTCCCTGCTATTTTGATATCGATGCCCACTGTTTTATAAGTGATAATTATTATGTTTGTACTGCTTTTATATTATATGCCCACTGTTTTATAAGTGATAATTATTATGTTTGTACTGCTTTTATATTGTGTGATTACTGTTTTAGGCCTATGTATGTAAGTTAGTGTAAGTCATGTCAAGTTTCCATTTTGTATGTCAGGCCTCCATCTTGTGTCCTCTCCCCAGGCCTCCCCTGTGTTGCAACTGTATGATTCATGTATCCCTCCCATGTAAATTGGTTCCTGGATAAATGAGAGTGATTGGGAATGATTGAAATACAATGGTAGCAGGACTCTACTGAATGGCCTGTAACGACCAGGCCATCACCTCACATTGATTCATCCAGGAACCACGGACCTCACCCAGGAACAGAGACAAGAACCCAGCATTTGAAAGACAAAAGACCCTGCAGAACCAGCAACTCTACCCCACCATTACAGACACCCGAAACTGCACATCCCTGCCTGGAGCATACATGCTCAGTATACCAGGGGCTGACCCTTGCCTGGGCATGCCTCTTGTCACTAGGGTCACACAAGGTCTGCTCCTATAAAAATGGGCAGTGGAGACAGACCCAGTGGGATGCCCTCTCCATCTGGACCAGCACCATGCCACACCACCTATCCACCCAGAGGCCCTGCCGGTGACCCCCCTCTGGACAATACCTACTGGACAAGGACCCCTTTCCAGCCTGGATAGGTACCTATCACCTCCCACCCCCTCTTCAACCAAGGACTTGGACTCTGCTTCTCTTCCCTACCTGGACTCCAGCCCTTCCACTGAGTCTCTTTCTCCTGCTGTCATTGTGAGTGCTTGTGTGTGTGTGTATATGGGATTGAATAACTTCATGGGGCTGTGTAGTGTGTTGTCTGTGTAATAAAACTGTTATTTGGACCCCTGAGTTGGGTTTTGCTTTACTGTGGTTCAGCCCTGCTCCAATCTCTGCTCCTCGCCCCTCTAACTTCTGTCTCATTTCTCCCTCTCCTGCTTCTGGCTCACGGCCACCTCCAACACCTGTCCTGAGCTCCTCTCTGCCTCCAAACCCCCTGTTTCTTTGCCACTGTCTTATCCTCACTGCCTTTTCCTTTTCCCCTGAGCAACCAGGTTTCTGCCTCAGTTTCTTTCCTGGCTGTCTCCTCCTTGTCACCACTTATCTGTTATCCTCCCCAATAGCTCAGCTGTCTGCCCCAGTCTACCTTAAGTAAACCCAAGCTTCAATTCCTCAGCCAGCTTCTCTGTAGTTCACTGATTCTGGCAACTTTCACTCCCTACACTTTAACTCTCTCTCTCTTTCACCTGAACCTTCCCCCAAGTATCCCAGGTACCCCAAGCACACACATACACACTGTACCATCCAAGTTAGGAACTTACCTATGTGTAGGTGGCTTGTATGCGTGTGAACTGGTGAGTGTGTGTGTGTGTGTTTATATATATATATATATATATATATATATATATATATATATATATATATATATATGGCATTGTGTGCATGATATACAAATTAGTGATCTGTGTCTAATTTTTGGGATGTATAGTGTATGTGCTTGAATTGGTGATAGGTATGGATGTACCTAGGCTGGTTTGAATAAGTATGTGCCACAACTGGTAGTGTGTGTGTGTGTATGCACCTAATTGATTTGTGTGTTTGTATATGCACAATTGTGTCACACCCTCCTAACACTGCAATATTGAGATCCTGAGAGTTGGCCTAACCCCACAGGGCAACAAGAGCAGAGGATTGGACTAGATAATCTCCTGAGGTCCCTTCCAACCCTAACGTCCTATGATTTTATGATTCTATTCTGGCTCTGGAACCATGTCCCAGGTTGGACCTGGTGCACAGACTACAGGATTACATGCTGGCTCCGGGGGCATGTACTGTGTTAGATCCAACAGACATCTTTGAAATCAGCATGCAGGGTTGGACCCACTGCATAGTTGAATCAGGCCCTGGCCTCAGTGCACAGGTCCAACCTCCAAGCCCCCAGGCCTTGCCTTGGTTTATAGTCCCCACCTCCACCCCAGCTCCAGGGTGTGGCTTCTGCCCTCTAGCTCCTAAGCCCCAGTGTGCAGTCCTCAGCCTCCATGCCTCCAGCTCTGAGCCCAGCGCACAGCTACCAAGCCCCAAACCCCAGACACTACAGAATTCAGGTAGTTACCCATATTCCAAGGTAGGATCTTTTTTCCTTCTTGGAGCCTTTCAAAAACAGTGTATGTTATATTCAGAGCATATTATTGGTAAGAAAATATGGTATAGGAAAAAAAGAAGAGAAAGAAAAACAAAACATTAGAGGCTGCAGTGAGATTTAAATGATACTAATACTTGGAGCTGGGTGAAGTTTTGGCAAAATATTTATTTGATTAAAAATGCAGTTTCTAGAGAACTGAAATTACTTGCAAATTTTGGTCAACGTAAGTATGAATTGTTTGGATGACTCTGAAATATTTCATTTTCAGTACTGGTAATAAAGGCAAAGTAGTGAAGGATAGATTTACTGCCAAAGACGTTGGTAGACCATCTCTTATGCAATAGTCAAGTGGTTGAGGTACTGATTCAGGAAGTAGGAGACCAAATTCAAGACCCTCTTCTGTCTGAGAAGAATCTCTCCCGTTCCATCATGGCTTCCTAACAATTAGGCTATGAAGTATTCCTGGGCAAGATACTCTCAGTCATAGGCAACATGTAAGGAGAACATGGGAGGGAGGGAGCATGTACCCCCTGACCCGACTCCCCGACCCAAGATTGGACCTTGCCATCTGGGGAGTGGGGAGCACTGGCCAGTGCGCCTCCCTCCCCCCGCCCAAGAAGTGCTGGCCGCACTTCCATGTTTTGCTGCCGGCACTTCCAGTTTTGCCACGGGAGCTTCTGGGGTTGGCAATTGGCTGCTGGGGTCCTCCCTACCCATTCAGTGATCAGCCACTGGTGCCCACCCAGAGTCAGGAGGCACCAGTTGCCCATGCTCTCAATCTTTCTTGTTAACACCATTCCATTCTGTATGAAATACTTAAGTACACACTGGAACAGAGATAGGAAGCCAAAAGGCTCATATATCAACTGAACAAGCTAATTACCAGACTACAGTGCCATTCTCCCTCTCCATGCCTTCATCATAGCTCAGTAAAAATTTCAGTATTCCATGAAAAGTAAAATAGCTATCCCTGCTCCTCGATACCCAAAAAACAGATAAAGGGAAAGATGACAGGGATAGTATATGAGAATTTTGTACCATTCCAAAAGCAGCTTGTAGAGAAATTAAAAGGTATTGACAATGGATTGTAAGTGATTTATATTATTTAAATGGGTGGGGGGAAAGATAGCATTTGAAATGGACTATAACCCCATGAAAACCTAATAAATCAAGGAAGAAACCTTCATAAATAAATCACCAAATGTTAATATAACACATGAAAGGTCAGAGCACAAGCAAGATCTATGCTTAAAGAGAGCAAACATCACCTTTACTTCAGACAAGCACAGAAGCAAATAAACAGAGGCATGCAGACCAGTGAGCTACAAACTTAGGTTGCAGATATGAAACTGTGGGGTAAATATGAGAGTATATAGAAGCCAGATAAATGGCAGACAGAAGGCCTATTTGTTACAAACATAAAAAGGAAAAAGATGTGGAAATTAGCCACAGCTGTAGCACACCAACCTTACCAACCTGTTTAAAAGGGGAACCTATACACATGCAGGGAGGTTGCTCCAGTGCGCTCTAATTACAGCACATTGGAGCAGGCTCAATTAACGGAGTCTGCTAGAGCATGGTAATTACTGCATACCAGCAGACTCCAGCATCATGGGTATCAGCCCTCCTGAGCTGAAAAATGGTGGCAGGGGTGCTTTAACCAAAGCTTATTCAATGGACTTTAGTTAAAGCATCCTTGCTACCATTTTTCAGCACAGGGAAGCTGATACACCTCATGCTCCAGGCACTTTAAACACTCTCAGAACCACCCTAATTAAAGCACTCCCCCCCCCACCCCCACCCCCCACCCCACACACACACACTCCTGGAGTATAGTTTGTTGTTAGAAATGTTACCAGGTTGTGTTTAAATTATGTAATGGTATATACAAAGCCATGCAATAGCCACAAAATTATGTAAGCTACCAGTGTCCACAGAACTCTCACAGCCACCTCCTTAGAAACTGCATGATTTTGGAAGTAATGCTTTAAACATGTGAAATATACACACTGCAAGATATTTACACTCATAGGATACACAGTGGATCAGTTTTACTCTTTAAGCAGAGAATCATCAATAGTGCTTGGACTCAGACCATGCCTGCATCTTAAATTGATTAAAATAGTAATGAGAGTCAGAGAGACCATAGTTCTGGGGACATTAAAGCACATACTAAACTGCAGGATCTATTGAAAAACATCTTTAATAATAATAGGCTTATTCTGTCTGTCTGGAACACTCTGATTGGTTGTCTCAGCAGCCAATCACAATGATTACTGAAACAACCAATCAGAGTACTCCAGACAGATAGACTAACATGTTATTATTATAGACCATAGTTTCTCAACCTGTGATATGCATACCCCTGGGGGTATGCGAGACACAGGCAGGGAGTACGCGGGTACCCAAACACTCTCTCTCTCTCTTGCCCTCTTTTCCTCTCTCCATCTCACCCTTTTCCTCTCTCTTCCGGAGCTTCCTTCTGTGGTGGCAGTGCCCCCTGGGACCACCTTGGCAGGGTGCTAGCTGTGCGGGTGCAGCCCCAGCTCACAGGCAGCACCCACCAGATCTAATGGTGCACAGGACACTGGAAGCCCGGGCATGCTCAGGGAAGCTTAGGCTTGGTGCTCAGGCTTCCAGCTCCTCATGCACCATCCCTGCCCCTGAGACCTCCCAGGAATGGGCTGACTGCTCTGGGGCATCTTGGTGTGCTGGCAGCTGAAGAAGGCAGTGGGGATGGTGCATGGGGCACTGAAAGCCCACCAAGCCTAAGCATCCCCAAGCACACCTGGGCTTCCAGCACTCCATGCATCATCCCTGCCTCCTTCTCCAGATAGGACCCTTTTACATGTGAGGAATATCACTGTAATTTGTTACATAGCAAACTGAAATACATGGGATGCATTTTCATTTGCTATGTAAAAAAGTCAATTAAATCAAAATACGCTGCCAAACATACACGGTTACAAGATTTAATCATAATATGCTGCCAAACATGTACACTGTTATGCAATTAAATCATTAAAAAGGGCAATTACACCACTAAAAGGGGCAATTTCCTCACATGCCCTCTTATTCTATGACTATAAACATGTCACGAGGTCAGACTTTTAACAAAATATGTATATTTATATTCCCAAGCCTGTGTTTACACATGGACAGCTTTAAGTAACCTTTTCAAGGGTGAGAAGTTTTGATTCTGTTAAAGTATTCAGTCAAAGGATAACTAAAAATCCTGTATTGAAACAAAATGCTTTTGAAATTAAAATGTAATCACAAATGTTTTGTGTGTTTCAGCTAGTACAGATATATTTCATAGAGAAGGGCACTTTCCTAGAGAATCCAAAATAAAAAATCACTACTCTGAACTTCTTGTTCATGGTCTATGGAAAATCTTAGTTGCCCCATTAAATAGAGGGGCCAAAGAGATTTCAAATTGGAAGATTAAGAATAATCTGAAGGAACTGATCCAAGAAGTGTATAAACTTCATGACAGAAGTCAAGGTAGAGTTTTGCCCAGGTCTACAAGAGCCCCTCTAGACATTCATTTAAAGGAGTGATATGATCTGATGCAAAATCCACACAATCACACCTCCTGCCATGCCACACATGCAAGGCAAGAGGCATGATTGTGGGATGCAGCATCAGATCCTATCACACCTTATTGCCAGTACAGGTGGGGCCTGGGATTGCCACCAGGTAGAAAGCTTCCAGGGCACTCAAAGGCTGAGAGTCCCCTCAGCTGCAGGACTCCCAGCCCTGCATACAGTGCACCTCTGCAACTGGGAGTCCCATCCACTGACAGGGCTCCCAACCACATGGGGAGACCCTGCTACACGTGCAAAGTAAAAATGGATAGAAACCAACTGTAAAGTTATTGCACGTTTTCCAGCTGTTACTTTATAGCTGATTGGACCATTTCATGGGGTGATAGTTAATGTATACATGCACCTGGTCTAAATTATTTCCATGATTAATCTGGTAATTGTGTGATACATGTAATGTGTAGGGGGGACAAGAGTTTAACAAATTGTCAGGCAATTGTCAGTTGCCAAGGATGGAGGGTCCAGTGGCCAGTGGACTCTCCATTGTTGGAGGTTTTTAAGACCTGGCTAGATAAAGCCTTGGCTAGGATGATATAGTTGGTGATGGTCCTGCTTTGAGCAGGGGGTTGGACTAGATGACCTCCTGAGGTTACTTCAACCCTAATTTTCTGTGATTCTATATCTGAGATGCTTTCCAGTTTTTCAGCAGACTACGTACCAGAAATGAGTTTTAGTGTTTATAACTTTACAAAAAGACCATTTACAAGTAAATAACTTGCAACTCATATACACTAACCTTTTGCTAGTTTTGAAATAATGTTGTAGTAGCCCTGATGGCCCCAGAAATATGCAAGAAAAGATATCACGTAAAAGATTTCCAATAAAAGGTATCACAAAAATCCTTAGCACTAACCCTTTGATATTTTTTAGTCCAAAAATCTGTTTAGTCCAAAAACTAATTTTTTAGTTTCAAAGTACAGTGGATACAAAACGTGATGGTTTTCATAATATTGCAAGAATTTAAATAAGGTATCAGTGTCTATAACCATATCCTTTTCTGGTAATACTAATCCAGTTGCCATGATTCAAAGTTCCAAAGACAAAAAGGTCAAATTAAGTTTCTACTAATGCATTAGCAAAATAGTTGCATTAAATTACATTGGTTTCAGTAGAATGGAGTAGGGTGAACCTAGATTGAAGAATATTAGAGGAAAAATAATTACAAGACAGAAACTTAAAGAAGCAGAAGTAGACAGTTTGTTTAAGATTTCTGGAGGTAAACATGAGACTGGATTATCACAGTGGTTTGAGTCAAATGGGTTCAAGTGAAGTTTTCTGTAAATTCACGGAAGCATTTGTACTTACATGCTGAGAGAAAATATTGAATTTTAGATAGAAAGAGAAGGTAAAATCCAGGGGATAATAATATGTGTTAAAAGAGGGAAAGTTAAATAAAGCAAAATAGGATTGCTTTGGCATGGTGATTAAATCATCCTCACTCTGTGGTGGTTTATTATTTCAGGAAAAGTTGCATGTTGGCAGGGAAATGAAAGCTGCTACCACCCCGCTCACAGACCCTGTGCTGAAGATCCTGCAAGGTTTCATTATTCCTACCTGCCGCTTTCTCCAAGAATGAAATCAATTTTTCTTGATTTTTTTACTTATTTTTTGAGAGGAAGAATTTAGCAAACTCCCCTATGCTCATAAAAACCGTGACGGAGAAAACTGGTTGAAAAAAAATGTGTTTTCCACTCAAACCTTTCCAGAGAGCTCTAGCTTTAGCTTCAGACAGACATGCTATAAAAGGACAGTGAGTTTTACTTATGCAAAGATAGCTTTCCTACCAATCCTGAGTCCTTTCAAAATTCCCATTTATATTAGCCTTGGACCCCTGTATAGTAGAAGATATCAGTAACGTTGAACTCATATAATGGTTTTGGCAGTCAATAAAAGGTACTTCATGGTTACAGTGGTGGCTACCAAATTGCTACTGATTTTTAACTTTGACCTAAAGGAAGTTAAGCTATGTAACTAGGTTCATTTTAGTTATTCACTATTAACATGCTTGATACTCAAAACTTTGACTAGGTGTTTTTGTTATTGGGTCCATACTCGATGTTCCAGAATACTTTCTGAAACCAAAAGAACTAACTATAGTTTCCCTTTCCTCTTCCATTCCTACCTACAAGCCTTCTTCAAAAGGCTTAAGTGGCTCTTGGGTATAAGGGAGACTGCATGACTCTAGAGAGATAAAGATTCAGATTAAGTGTACAGATGTCTACCAGCACAAACGTGTCACCACAATGTATTGTGCATATTTGTGTTTTCTCAATCCTTCTTATATACAATCTCCTTTTCCATGATTTACTAGTATAGTTTAAATCTCTCAAATACTACATAAACTATTTTTGTTGGTATCACATTGCTTCCTTGATTTTCTTTTCTCTTTATTGCAACTGTTGTCCTTTAATCACCTGACTAGAGAGCAATTTGTAAAATTTATTCAGTCTAATGACATTTCACTCAGGAAACCAACCTATAAGAAGGAGAGAAATAGAGCGTTTATGAGATACTAGGAAACAGTGGGCACATCTACATGAGACGTTATGTCACTGTAATGACAAGCTACGATGATGTAGCTCATCACTACAGCAACGTAGCATCAGCAGGCATGAACCGCGATGTCAATGCTACTGCACAGTAGGGTCAGAAATGACCCATGCGCCACCAGGACTGCGCAGTTAAGGTGGTTACTGCACAGTCATTTAGTACTTGCTAGTATGTGCTTTAACAAATACTAAATGACTGCGCAGTAACAACTGTGTAGTCGGAGACACATGTAGACACATCCGGTACAATAAAAACCAGAAACACATTTAGATACTCTATCTTGGAACCCAGGCACATTAAAAACTATTTTTTGTAAAATTCCAAAGCTTCTTTTATACTTATTTTTGCTCTATTAAGCAGAATATGTCCCTGATAACTGCTTTACTTATTGCATTTTATCAAGGCCTGAGTGTCCCAGCTCATTTTTCATGTCTTAAAGGAAGAATTAGTATAGCATGAGAAATGGGCAAGATCTACAAGACAAAGCATATTTAAAAAATAATGGGCCTTATATTCACTTAAGTACTTTTTGTTGATAATAAAGCATTGTAGTTAAAACCTAGCCAGATATGTCAAAGTTATAAAAGGTTCATTTTCTGGAGGCAAGAGGAGCAGCATTGTCTAAAAATGTGAATAAGCAGTTCTTGTGAATGGCATAAGATTTTGTACAGCCAGTTCTAGGTAAAAAATCTTGATAGATAAAAGGTATATATTTTTCATTCCTTCATTTTAAGTAGGGCAGCCTTTTTGGTTTTCCTAATTTTACTAAAGAACTGAAGATAAATGTTCATAAAATCAATGTGACTGATTTGCCTTCTTTTCACAGAGAGCAGTGGAATGCCTGGCAGCAATTTGTGTGTAATAGACTAGAGATGCCCATTTCTGTAAATGAGCTCTTTAATGAGCCTTTGTTTCACAATTGACTAATACATTTGCTTCAATCCCAGAGCCTCTGCAGTACTTTCTGAATAACCTGGTATGAGTCAAAGAAGAGACCTAGTCTTGATGGTGCCTGCTCCAGGAATTGATAAATAGAAATGGTATTTGCTTTGTGAAATTACTTTCAGAAATACTAGATTCAGTAAAGCAAGGTCGCCCAACATGCAGTGATAACGTGGAAATTTGTTTTCAGGAAAAGGCTTATCCTTTTGAGTGCCCAGTTTATTCTACTCTTCCAATTTCCCTTAATGTTCCTAGAAAACAATGAGTGCAATAATAATCCTTTGTTGCTTTTCTTTAATAATGGCTCCACAGATTTTTTTAAAAATTGAGTGGTAAATTAAATTTAGGAAATATTAGGTTTTTTTACAATATCCAGATGTATAGCGATGTTAGTCCTTGGTAGTAAAAAGAGAAGAATATGACAGTGTTTTTCAGTGGAAAGATTTATATTCCTTGCTATTATAGCTAGGAGAAACAGTGGGAAGTACAGGTCTTCAACAGAAACTCCCTATTGAAACAGCTCATTGAATAATTGCTTCAGGCAGCATTTTAAATAAAATCAATTCAGATAATAATGTTCTATGCCTTTTATAGTCCAATTGAAACTGGGCTTCATGTATTTATATTAAATAGTCATTTTCATATGCTGGACTAAATTGAGCTATTGTTCCCCTCGTTAAGTATCCCATTTGAACTTTTCATTGAAAGTTTATTCTCTGAATCAATATAGCAAGAGACACAAGGACTAGGAAAAACTGTTGCATTTGTCCCTGGACAAATTGTGCCCGTCTCCTGGAACAGAAACGTCCCAGGATTAGCTGAATTCAGTGTTGCTTTTCTGCCATTAATTCAATGATGCAATGCCAGGACAACTGTTCAGATGCATTTTGCAATAGTCTACTACTTCTTATCCCTTAACCTTTTTAGGATTTATCCTAGGACAATGGGCATGGAGCTATGAACAATTTCTCACTTTGTCTTGAGATAAAGTGGTTTATCCCAAGACAAATATAACATCTGTTTGTAGCCAAGAAGTCCTGCAAAGTTGTAACTAAGCATGTGCCATATGTCTACCATTTATATTTGTCTTCTAGCTTTATTATTTGTTTTTAATTCTGTCGGGTGGGACTATCACAGGGGGATTATGCAGATATGAAAATAAATGGGGACATGTAAGCAGAATGGTTAGGTGTCATATACAACATGTTTAAACTTCTGTGTTGCTGGGCTTCCTGAACTCTGCAACCTCTTGGTCAGAATCAACACTTCTAGCAAAAGCCCTTCATCAGGATTCTCTTTGAGTCCAATGATTTTCTCCAGTACTAGGACATCTCATCCCTGGCATTACTGATATTTAGAGATTTATCAGCTTTTTCCCCTGAGACAGGGGTGTCAAATTTATCTGGTCCTGCAGGCCAGATATGTGGGGCAGGGCTGAAACCAGCCCCACATGCTGGACCAAGCAGGAATCCCCAAGTGGTCAGAGCAGGTGCCAGGTGCAATGCAGAGGCCATATCTTTGATACCCCCGCCCCAGGGAAAACAGATAAACACAAACATTGTTTTTATAAAGCATTCTCTGATGATACTCTATATTCATGAGTGATAAATCTCAGACTTAGCAGTAAAATACCAGCTTTAGCTTCTGCATATTTCTTTCTTAATCTTCTGAGACTTTTCTTTTAATCATAGCTTCCTGACTCTTTGATACCCTCAGTTAGTTGTCTAAGATAAGTGAATGCAAAAGTAATGATAACAGGACATTAACACTGGGAAATCAAGCACTCACTGCTCTTGGCATTCAAAACCTTATGGGCCCAGCTCCTAGTTTAACTGAAGTTAACCCCATGTATTTGCTGCAACATTAACTCAACAAATTTTCATATTCCAGATACTTGCCATTTCATTTATGGATTTCAAATAAGCAACAATACTGATAAACTTTGTCAGTGCAGTGTGAACAAATTGATGTTTTGTTACTTTGCAATTCTTAAGTCTCAGACTGAGGTATCAGTATTAGTTTTGAATTTACTTGTTTTTATCTTTTAAATGTTTGAGGAAGAGAAAACAAAAACATGAAAACAAGCTTGAAAGATTGGAATGCTTCCCATGTGTAAGAAATCTGGAGCTGCATTATCATCACTCTGCTGTACTAACTAATGTCATCACTGTTCCCAAGTCAAGAGTGGAATGGGAAAAAATTAAATAAAATAGCGGTGCTGCCTAAAGTTGTGTTCACAAAGCCAGCTGAGCCCCCAGACTGAGATACAACTTACAATATATTCTATAGGTTACCATAATACAATTGTCCTTCTCCATTACAGTCTTTGAGGAACAGTGAAATAACTGTTAACATTTAAATTAGCTTCAAAGTTAGAAACTCATTTCTCAGGTCAATTGTATCTAGCTGTATGTAGATGTAAAATTAGTGCAAACGTTTGGTTTTTTGTTTTATTTTTGTTTTGTTTTTTAATAGGCAGTGAACCAAAAAAGCAGCACAGCTCTGCTGATACCAGTGAATGGGAGAACAAAGTTGGTTTTCCAATTCCAGGGTGTTTGTTAGGGAGCAGTTTAAAAAAGGCATTTGCACTTGCAAATTTGATAATATGGTTTCATATTACAGCTGACAATAGCTGTTCACACTATGCAGATTGTTTTCATAACTACATGGGCTGGAGATTTTTTTTTGTAAATTAAAGCTTTGATACTAGAACAGAAAACAGCAGACTTAAAAAAGCATTGCTTTGCAAGTTCAGTTCAGCCCCAGCTCCTTACCAAAAATTCTGTATTTTCCTTCTTCAGTGAGCTCAGTATATTTTGAATCATTTGTGAAAAGTAGGTGGAAATTTTGGCAACCTTTACTCATGTTATGGATGAATTATATCAAGTCAAGAGAGAAGAGAGAGATTTTCCATATGTCAACTGATCTAAAGTAACCGTTTTGGCTATCCTCTTTATCCTCCAGTAAGTGGTAGCTAAACAGCACTATTTTAGCAGTTATTCATTTAGGGGAAACCTTTTCCAGTTTGGCTTCTATTTACTACAGGATAGAGCAGACACGTGTAGGAATTACTGAAGATCATCAAAAACACACAAGGAGTTACCTCCCACCTTTTACCTTGGTATAGGTATAGGTTCTTCTCTGCACACCTCCCTTCTATATTTCTATAACATAACAAATCTAAAGTGGTTCCTTTAAAAGACTTTTAAATCACAAGCTTATGAAGCTCAGAATTTTCTGGAATGTATGCTTCTCATTGCTAAGTAAATTCACTTCCCATTAAAGCTCTGTTCATTTTAATTAGAGGCACTACCATATCAGATCAATGCTTACAAAGACAAGTTGTATCTTTTGTGACTATGCCCTGCTGCCCTCTATTAGAATATAAACAGAGCAGATTTGGTATATACCCTTTCTGGAAGGAGCTACTGATCAGCTCCTTTATGTAAATGATAAAAGCCCCATGTTTTGAAGTCACAAGACTGTGAAGTTTATTCTGTAGATCTATAGTTAGCGGATTACTACAGCGTTGCTGTACCTCTGCAGCTACTGATTAATAGCTGAAGAGTTATTTTACACAGACGCAAGCCAAATACAATGCATTTGCCTCATACCCGCCTTTCCTACCATTGTATTCCAGCAAAATTTCAGAGGCCTTGTGTCCAGCTTTATACAAAGGATCTGAGATTGATAAATTATTTCTTTATGAGAGTACTCATCTTGGGGTGTGTCTACACTTCGCCATATGGTGATGTTGCTGTGGCATGACACAGTAACCGCCCCTACTGTACCATGCACACAGCGCATGGTTAGCGTTTGCTGCTATGTCACCATAGTAGTGCAATACAACAGGAGAGTACACCACTATGGCAACATAGCTGCCAATCACATGTAAACCCACATGATCGTGACATCACTGTAGCATGCTGTACAGCAATGTGCCACATTGCTATGTCACCATAGGGCAATGTGTATATGTGCCCTTTATGTCATAAAGGGTAGGGCCAGAAACAACCATGAAGTCGTCTGACCACCTCTGTATCAGAGGCCTTTAAAATTCAACTAGTTGCCCCTGCATTGAACCCAATAACTTCTGTCCATACAGTCTCTTTCAGAAGAGATCAAGAGCTACTACTTTCTTTGGTAGTTTTACTGAATGGTCAAAACTTAGAGTGCAAGACTTATTTCTGGCATGAGGTTGTCTGGGTTCCAACAAGCTAGTACTTGTTAGACCTTTCATCAGTATTTGTGATGGAATTTGTATTTAAACTCTAATTAAATCACCCTTTGGTATTCAGAGGCTCCATCTACAGGAGATGCTGACTGCCAGACCCCCTTCATCCAGTGAAAATTTGAGCCAGCATCTCTCTGACTGCCCAACACAAAGTTTATAACCATTACACCACAGACTGGGAGAGAGAAGGGTGAGGTCAGGAGAAAACAAACAAGTTAGTAAGTATGGTTCAGGGAGATGGGTGCTGGCCTGAAAGGGTGTAGGTCCTTGGTTCTAGCCTGGGTGCTCACTTCAGTGGGACAGAAACTTCCCCCCTGCATTACTCTATGTATTAAATGCAGGAGGTAATGCTGTAGTTTCAAAAGACATGCTGGAGAGAGACCTAGATAACATTTAAGCTGTAGCGTGGTGATTAGAGCATTGCAAATCCTCTTTTGGTAAGGCTGTCTGAGAACCTGTCTCTCTGACTTCTTGACTAAGTGACCTAATCACACCCCCTTTAAGTCTAAAACATCAGAGGATTCATCTTTTCTTTCACTTTTTCTGGGACTTGAGCTCAGGTATGCACACATATAACCAGACAATGCACAGCCTAGTGCACATGCTCAGTTTATGTGCACCTGCTTATACATCCATAGTACAGAGTTAACAGAAATGCAAACTGTGTCAGCGGGAAGAACTACCACTTTTGCAGCTAGAAAACTGTCATTTAGATGCACAAAGGGAAACAGAACAGAAGGAAACTCAACAACACCCAACTTAGCATTCACATCTTGCTTTTAATAATTGGTGCAGACACCTAAGATTTCCTGTAGCAGAATATTTCACCATACCTCAGGTATCACAGCTTTCTCCTACTCCTTGTTCCTGGGAATTAGGGAATATCCTAATAGAGCAGTTCATTCAGCCCTTAAACTTCTTCCTCTCATCTCTCAGGCAGCAATTCCTAGGGTTTCTTCCAGAGTCATAGTAACATGAGGAAGTAGAGCTGGAGGCAGGTGACACCTAGCTGCCATTCTGTAGCTTGTCTGCTTCTCCTTTTATGCTGTTTCCTTTAAAATGCCATACCATATACCAGGGTATATGCCAGCCCCAAGCCCCGCAACTCCTTCAAGGGAGAAGACCACCTTGTGATACAGTCTAGCTTACCAGGAGATTCAAATGCTCTGTATGACAGCCCTGTTATTCGCAACATTTGCCATTCCGCCAATCTGAGTTTCGGTTGCAGTTCTTATCAGCAGAAATTGTAATATTTATTTTTAGATCATTGACAAAAAAGCTGAATAGTGTATCCCTCAGATACAAGTATATTAGATCTAAGGCTGAGCAGTTTCTGTAATCCACACAATTGTAGTCTTAAAGACTGGTTAGTTAGGCATGAACTCTTTTCTGTAAAATCCTGTTGAGTGGCATTAAGTATATTCCTGTCTTTTACTTTTTCATGAATAGACCTCCATATCAGCTTTTCCATTATTCTGCACAAGACACATGGGAAGCTAAAGAACAAGACATGGATTTTCGTTTCCTATATCACCTTCTTAACTTCTATTTGAAGCTGATTAGTATTTGTTTCCTCTTTCTCAGCCATTCTCCTGCCCCTTATCTCATTTTTCATGTTATCATAGAATCAGCATAGGCTTTTAGCCAAAGCCACCTTCTTGCTTGATTGTGGAACTGTGATTTTTTTTGACACATCAAGAAACCCACTTGTGAAAAATTTACAATTTTCATTTTATAATCCAATTTTCCTCCTGCCACTTAATTTCACTTATGTGTCCTTTGTTGTGAAAAAATTATTATTTTCTGATGAATGCAATAACTTTTAATCTCTCTCTCTTTCCATATTTTAAAACCTAAAAGATGTTTTACTACAGCTGCCTATAGAATATATTTTTCAGAACTGCAGTCCCTTATAACAGCATAAGTTCTTTCCACATACAGGTGATAAGGTGTAATTTAACCTGTTTTCTACTTTTATTTGGTGGTCTATCAGACTTCTACCCTTCTAGGATTTACTAATTAGCATACTGATTCAACACATTCAAGATTCTGTGGTTCTAACTTATCAATAATTCTGAATCAAGTAATAATAGACTGTTAGTACATGCACACACTCCTTCTCTTTCCTATATAACATGCAACCAGTGATTTTAATATTCTGGTTATGCAATTCATTCCATCAGGTTCAGGAATGCCAATTCTTCTCATCAATTAGAATGTCTAATTCCTCTTCTTGTACCAAACTCCTAGAACTGTGATATAACCAATTAAAAAAAAAATTGTGAAGAGATGTTTTTCAGCATTTATTGAATTTATTTGTGACATGCTGAATTTGAATTCTTGTTGTGTTTTTCTTAACACTGTACTTACTCTTTTCAGCTCTAGTATAATGTCCTCCCATTTTCTTTGCCTACTTTCCAAACAAGTTAATAACTGCCCTTATCTGTGAAATTCAGGCCTCCCCATTCATTGATCCAATTCTCATTTGACTGACCCAGCACTTGAAAAATAAAAGCCTTCAGTTTCACATGAGCCAAACCACCAACGGTTTACCTTCAGCATTTTCTCCAGAAGAGTCCCCAGGACAATTACATGGGCTTTCCCCATCTTTTAGCTCCCTTTAAAGATCCCTGAAGTTGTCTACAATCTCTGTAGTTCCTTTTGATGCCACAGAATTTGTTTCAGTGTGCATCATCAACAATAGAAATTTGCTAAATAATGCAGTCCCAACAATCTGGCAAAAAAAATTGTCCATCTGTCCCATCTAAGATCCATCCATTGGTGATGCCCAACTTTTAGTCCCTCTTGTAATTGTCATGAAATCCCATAAGTACCATCAGTGTAGGTTTGGAGTATTGTAGTCATGATAATCTCATAGGGTACATCACATGAGTGTGCATGCATGATTTGTGGCACCTCAAATCCATTTGAGGTGCTGCAAACCGCACACAGTGCACATGCACCCATGCACCATACTGCTAATTTGTAGTGCAGCAGTTTTCTTTGACACTGGAAAATCCAGTGCCTGCTGCCAGAGTGGGCTCTGCCACTGGAGCCCAAGTGGGGACAATGTCCCCCTGCCCCAGCAGCAGGAAGCTCCTGGTCTGGCTCCCCAATCAGGGGCAGGGAGCCTGAAAAAAGCTGCAGGAGAGAGGCAGGTCCCAGCCCCCTGCCCCTATCCGCTGGTGGGGCAACTCCAGCAAGCCCCCGGCAGGGTGATCGGGACAGAGGAATAAATCCGGCCCCTGGCCAGGATAGTTCCCAGCCAACTCGAGGCTGAGCAGGGAAGTATGAACGTGCAGCCTGAAGCTGCCTGGGAACTGCCCAACATGGGATAGTCCCCAGCCACCTCCAGGGTTCACATGCAGACTTCCCAGGGCTGGCAGGGACCTGTCCCGGTCAGAGCCAGGTCCCACACAGCTCCAGGCTGGGAAGAGAAATCTCCTTGTGCAGGGAGCTCCCAGCCCCCCACTCTGAGATTGTGGAGTGGAGGCTGGGAGATAACTGTTCCCAGTCCCAGCTTTCACACCAAGGTGCCTTCATGCACATGAGTGCTGGCTAGGCAGGCAGTGCCCACAACACCTGCATGTTCCACAACTCCACCCTGCCAGCCCTGGTAGAGAACAGCCAGTTTGCACCAGAGGTGCCAGACCTGAAGCTGGGCACCATCGAGGTCCCGCCCCTTCTTATCAGGAACTCTGCCTACCCACTCCTGCCCTGGCTCACGCGACCCTACGCTGGCCATCTGGACCCCCACCAGGCCTATTTTAACTGGTGCCTAGACCAGACCCACGCCCTGGTGGAGGGATGCCTCCAGGGATGCTGATGCACTCCCACCACCTGCCTCAAGTTCACCAAGAACAACCTCCCCCAGGTCATCAACGCAGCCTGCATGCTGCATAACATCTGTGAGGCCCAGGGCAGCAGTTCCATGAGGCCTGGACAGAGGAGACATGGTAGGTGGAGGCTGCCTGGCAGTGGGAGCACTACCTGCAACAGCAGTGACAGAGACACCCCCCCACCCCCTGCTGAGGCCCCAAGCAAGCCTCACACCTGCCACCAGGGGCCAGGGCACCAGGTATGAGAGATACTGGACAAACACCTCTTCCTGCACTCCCCGCTGTAGCCCACATGGACCACCACCCATGGACCCCCCCAACACTATGCTTGCTGCAGGCGTGTCTCAAAAGAACAATTTTTATTCCCTTCATATCAAACAGACTCCGCCCTCACCCCCTCCCCAACAACAGAATCCCCCCTCCCCTGAACAGAGCCCAACCACCACCCACCCCACACACCAACAAAAAAACACTCTCTGCCCTGTGCAAACTATTTACAATGTGGTTTGTGTACCATCCTGGGGTGCAGGTGCCTAGGGCACAGAGCCCAGGGACAGGCAGGCAGAGCCCTGGCCTCTGGCCATTTCCCCATGGGTGGACACATCATGGTGAGGCCAGCAGGTGGGGAGCTTGCCCAGGGGCAGCAGCAGCTAGTCATCCTGCAGCATCCAGTGTCCAAGACCAGCAGGGCCAGCATGCAGTTCTGGCCCCACTGAAGGCAGCTCTGGATCCATGCCTCTGTTGAGCTGGAGAAAGCTGCAGGCCTGGACCCAGGTGGGAGGGCTGGGTAGCAAGGGACCCAAGGCTGGGCCTGGAGCAGGGCCTCCTGGTTGGTGGAGGTGGCACTGGACCTCTGCCTGGGCCCATAGGAGGGCCTGCTGCTGGGCATCGGCAGCTGCCGGGAGTAGGCAGGGCTAGGATCAGGGACCAAGCAGCAGGAGGCATGAAAGTGACTGCCAGGATGAGGATGGTGTGCAGCACCCAGCAGTTGTCATCCGTGGCCTGCACTGCCTTGCCCAGGAAATGCTCCTGCAGAGCCTCCAGGGCCAGGAGCTGCGCCTGGAACTCCTTGTCCACCCAGTCACATGCATCCTAGCACCAGTCCCAACCTACTCACACTGATCCCACATGTTCTCATGGGCCACATCCTGTGCCCACCAGGCCTATGCGTATGCAAGACGGTCCTCTGACTCCCTCACCAGCCAGTCCAGGAAGAGGGTGCAGTCCTGAATCCTCCTCCTGCAGAGCTGGTGCATCCGCAGGGCCCCAGCTGTGGGTGGTGGCAACCTTTAGGCCGCATCCTGGCTGCTAACTGCAGCCTCTCCCTCAAATGCAGCTACAGGGCCTGCAGAGCCATGAGAAAGAAGCTATTTTTGAGAGTTGGCAACATTTCTGAGATAAGATGCTCTGTACCAGGAGGCTGTGTGCTGCCCAGCCTCAGATCAGGGGTCTGGCATGCACGGGTGCCCAGGAACCATGGTAAGTCAGCCAGGTAGACCTAGGCCCAGGCAGCCACTGGCACAATCCCCGTCCCCACTCACTCCACAGGGGCAGGTGGGCTCCCCCACCCTATTCTCCAGGCTGGCCAGGGAAGGCTCCTGGTAGCACCTGCTGCCACAGCTCCAGACCCCACTGCCCCCCTGCCCTCCTCCTGTAGGCCAGCCACTCTCCTGTGCTGCCACCAAGCCCACAGTGCCTGGGCTTGGGGGGGCACAGGGCTCCAGGATGACTGGGGCATGAGCTGCCCATGTCCCCTCCCTCGCTGAAAAGGGTCTCTGGCCCCTGGGTTTCTGCATCCTAAGTGTTTGCATGGACTTAAGGTGCCCAACCCACTATGCCCTGCTGCTGATCACCTTGGTGCCCTGGGTGCACCTGCACAACTGGCATGGGACCCCGAGCTTCAATGGTACGGGGGCAAACCTGGGCTCCCCTACAACCTCTTCTGCCACCTGGAGGGCTACCTGTGGGTGTGCTATACATCCTTGCCTCCCACAGCTGAGGATTACATCCCCATCAGCATTGACACATTCCTTGGCATGTGAGAGGTCTGTGGCCATCTAGCTATGGGGGCACAGGCTGATCAATAAAGTTTTGCACTATCTCCCACCTCCCAGTGTGCTGTGCAGGGAAGCCCAGGGGCCAGAGAAGTGCAACCAGGCCACATGTGGAGGGGGGCAGGGGCTGGGGGCAGAGGCTGGGAGGCCCCTGCCTCCAAAATGCAGGGCTTACCATTTGCCTGGGGCTGGCATGGCTAGAAGCTCCACTTGGTCCTGGCTGGCAGTGATGGCATGCATCTCTGGGAAGACTCATCAGACGGCGGCCATAGCATGCAGGTGCTTCAGCAGCAGCACCCCTCAGAGAGGACCTGGCACTGCTGGTAGCTGGTGGTTACATAGCTGGTCATGCCTCGTGGCTGGGGCTGAGACTGTGGAGCTGTCACAGAAGGTGCTAGCCTGGACTTCCCAAGCTGCTGGTGGAGGCTGCAGGTGAGGAGCTCAGCAGGATGGGCTGGTGGCACCCCAAGGGGCCCTCCCAAGGTGACATATCACCGCAAGTGCTAAGCCAGGCAGAGGGCTCAGGCAGGCCACCCATACTGCTGTACACAGCATGGATGCAACCTGCATCCCAGGGCATGAAAATCTCTGTCAGTTGCCGCATAAAGGCATGGACTTGATGGGCACTCCCCAACCAACAATTGTCGTCAGTGATGGTGACCCACTGTGCCTACAAGGACTTGACCTTTATGCAACGCTGCCATGCTGACTGGTCATGCCCACATTCCTGCATCTGGCCTAACAGCCCCTCATACACATGGGTATTGGAATGCCCACCCCACACGAACTGGCACTGCACCTCCACCTCAGCCCACAGTGGCACAAGGTCACCAATCTCCTCCTGCAACCAGTTGGGACCCCAGGCAGTGGTGTGGGCAATAACAAGGCCACTGGGGCTCCCATGATGACTCTCTGGGCTTCCACACAGCTGTCCCTGTGCTGTGGGGCCTGGGCACCTGCCTGCAGTGCCCAGCACAGGGGCACAGCACCTGGCTGGCACCTGCGTAGTGAAGCAATGCCCCACAGCACCCACAGGCTCTGAGCAGGCTGCTGGCGGGGGGAGGGAGTTACAGACAGCTGGATCTGACCCCGGTGGCCAGGAGCTGCCTGCAGCCAGGCCTAGGTGCTGACAGACCTGGCAGGAGCCTGGAGCAACCTTCAGGCCTGGATGGTGCAGGCTTGGCAGCCACATGGCAGTGAGGTGCCTGGCAGCAGTGCTGGGGTGCAGGCAGGCTAGTACATCTAGCCTACAGCCTGCCTGAGGGGGACACAGGCCTGGAGTGGCCTCAAGCTGCCTGCACATGTGCCCCAGAACACAAAATACCTGGGGGCTTTTAAGGACCTGCGCCTGGGGCAGGCATAGAGCCTCAGGCTGGCCCCCTAGTGGCAGGGCTAACTGGGAACAGATTTGCTCCTGATTGGCATCTATATGTGCATTACTGCCCAATAACTACTCACAAGTAGATTTGCTACTTGCATTTGCAGGTAGCAAATTTACTCATAAGTAGTATCATTTACTGTGCCGTAAACATGCATGTGTAGACGTGCGCGTTTACTATACCGTAAACTATGCTACTGCACAGTAAAGCATTTCCTGTATATGTGCCTACTGTTATTCTATAAAGATAGATGAGTAAAGCCCTTTTCTGCTACAGGTGCTAGTAACTAACTGTTTTCATTTCTCTCTAAAACCCCAAAATGCCTTTTGTGGGGAATACATTCCACTTCATGTTTATTAATTTAGCTTCAAATTTAATAGTCTAATCAAAAAGATGTGAAACTAAAACCAAAATAGAACTGTATGAATAATGGATTTGTCAACCCAATGTGGGACAAGATACAGTTGTGGAAAGAATAAAAAAATAGCTTAGTTCAAATTGAAAAGGGTTTTCAGATTTTTACCTTGCTAATTTCTGAGGGGAGCTAGACTCATTAGAATATTTTGTCATGGTGACCTGCTGGGCCAGGTGGTTGTGTGATTCCTTTTAAAGAGAAATGAAGAAAAGGTTCACTTCTGGAATGTTTTATGCTCAAATGACAGATCTTTAATAAAATCATGTGGAAACAATGAATTAATTAATCTTTGTCTTGACAGGAAACTAAGCCTCAGGCACGTCTTGTGAACAATGAAAATCAAGAAAAATACTGAATTTCCTTTGTTGGAATCAGGTGAGTCCTTCTTCCCCCTCCTTGAAAACAATTACTAATTTTAATCAATAATCTCAATTAAATTGTATTTAATGTATTAACCAATTTAATATTATCAATTCAAAGCACTACAAAAATGAATAAATGCAGTGCTGTTTCAAATGCATCATGTGGATAACTAAGTTTATTATAAGGAGGCATTTATGAGGTCTGCATGGAGATAGTTTAAGACAAAATTATATCTGACTATATGTTGTTTCCATGCTACTATTTTTTTAAGTGCACTAAATGATAGCTAAAAACTAGCCTTCTTTTCACGTACATCCTGAGGCAAACAAAAAGATTAAGAAGAGCCAAACTAGGCTGGATTGACAGGATAGAAATTATTTTATAATACAACAGAAAAAAATAAAATAAAAAATGGTCCTTTTGGTCTATTATACAAAGTCCTCTGGGGAGAAACACAAAACACCAAGGTTAGGGTATTGCAAAGTGTGCTAATCCTGAGCTTAGACAACTATAACATAACATCTTATCATTCTGGCAATGAAAATATATTTGCAGCTCATAAAGTACAGCTGAGGGAATAGAAGCCACAGTGTCTAAAAGTGCATTTTGCACTCGAAAGAAATGTTTAATAAGGCAAAAAAAGGAAGTTCTAAAAAGGAAATATAATTGTCTATGGAAACTCCAACTGTGTGCTATAGATTTAGATATCTTATTTTTTGGTACAAACACCAAAAGGAAATGAAAAAAGAATTGCAAAAGAAACCAGCCTGCAGCAGAAAAGCAGCAACTTGGACATGGAGACATAAGAGACAAGAAGAGTTCAGGGGAGAGAGAAGATCTCAGGAGCATCTGCTGTTCTTGAGTGCAACACAGCTGGCTCTGACAAAAATGGAGAATGTCAGAGTAGGGCTTGGACAAGGGAACAATGGGAGGAGATACAGGATTCACCCTTCGATTGATAGTTGCATATTGTGCAATCAGAGTAAGGAAGAAATGTTCCAGTCAGGCTGAGATGATCTTTCAGCAGAAAGGGAAAGAAGGTTTTAGAAATGCACGTCTATTGTATCAGAACACGGTAGTTTTAAAAGCTGGCTTCTTTAAAGAGAGCTATAGGAATAAAGTGTCATTTTGCAAGAACTGCAATATACATATTCTTAATGTCACCACTAAAAATTAAAAACAGACATAGTAATAGCTGCAGAATACTGAGCAATAGTAGTAAAATTGCTTGCAGGGACTTTGAGTAGGGAATACATGCAAGGATGAATGGACTTATATACGGTATTTACCCAAATCCAAGACAACTTCCAGTTTAAGATGACCTTCTAATAATATAATTTCTGTGCATAAAACCTAAAATTTGTTATAATTGTCCTTGGCTTTGAGGCAGTCAGCAGCATTGGCCCTGGCTAGGCACAAATATCAGTGACAGCTCCAGGCCTGGCTAGGAATGGAACGTAAGCAGCAGGGTATGAAGTGCACTAGAAAGAGCTCACAGAGCAGGTTTGAAACTGAACAAACAAAAATGCAAACTCAGGGTCAAAGAAATAACATATCTGAGAGAAAAGCTCTCTCAGAAAGGGGTGCAAATTGATCTTGCAAGGTTTAAAGCAATTACAAACATGCCACGGATAAGGAAGGAGTGCAAAGATTACTGGGAACGATCAATTTTGTAGAGAAACATCTACCTAACTTAGCAGAGCAGACCAAATACCTTAGATGACTTCTACAAAACAATGCTCAGTGGACATGGGAACATGAACATGAAGCTGAATCTAAAAACTTGAAGGTAAAAATAATGAAAGTTCTGATACTAAAATACCCTAAAAGACCCATTAAATTGTCAACAGAAAGCACTGGAGAAGCTTTGCTTCAAAAACATGGGGATAGCTGGAGACCAATAGTATATGCATCTAGGGAACTCTCTAAGTTCTAGGAAACTCTCCATGGTCATCTCAGCCTGGCTTGCCAGATACAATTTCTCACAAACTGAGAAAGAAAGTTTAACACTGGTATATGGCTGTAAGAAATTTCATATATTCATCTAAGGGAAGCCTGTGATAGCAAAGTTGATCATAAACCTTTGGTAAGTATAGCAAAGAAAGCGTTATCAGACATGCCACCCAGATTACAGAGGCTTTTCTTTCAACTGCAGATGTGTGATCTAGAAATACAGTACACACCAGGAAAATATCTACATATTGCAGATACATTGTCCAGAGCATATGACATAATGGAAAATGACAGAATTCCAGATTCATACATAGTACTTGTTAATCTCATTAAAAGAGTGATAACTGTCACAGATAAAATGTGGGCACTAATTGCAGAAGCTACTGCTCACAACACTACACTGCAAAAAGTGATAACGGTTATTTGTGCTGTTTGGCCTGGAAAACATATACCTAGACCCTACTCTCAGTTCATGGAAGAGCTGTCAGTACTGGATAGCATTTTGTTCAAAGGCTCATACCTTCTTGTTCCAGCAGTGTTAAAGAAATACATGTTAAACAGAATACATGAGGGACATCTAGGCATTGAAAAATGCAAAAGGAGAGCAAGGAGTGCTCTATAATGACCTAATATAAATAATAACATAAAAGATGGTGTAAAAGCTTGTACAATGTGCCTAAAGTACAGATCAGCCCAAATAAAAGAGCCCATGATGCTCATGGAGGAGCCTATAGCTCCATGGTATCAAATGGGCATTGACTTACTCATACACGCAGGGAAAAATTATGTATTAGTGCTGGATTATTATTCTCACTATCCTGAAATTGCATTGCTCGAAAACACAGCAGCAAACCATGTCATAACTCACATCAAATGCATGTTTCCTAGACATGGGATTCTACAAATTGTGAGAACGGACAACAGACCTCAATTCAACTGACTTGATTTTAAAGTTTGCAAACAAATACGGATTCCATCACAACACTTCAAGTCTGAAATGCCCACAATCCAATGGTCTGGTGAAAAATGGAGTACAAATAGTGAAGAAATTGTTGGAAAAAGCTACAGATTCACACACCAATGTTTATCTGTCACTTTTAAATTACAGGGCAACACCCATGAAACATGGATTGTCCCCAGCAGAAATGCTGTTTAACAGGAAACTCAAAACCAGGCTGCCAAATCTTGTGGATGATGCTCATCAGAATGAAAAACAAAACATGGAAACATTAAAAAAATTCAACAAACTCAAACAAAAATGTTACTCTGACAAGGGTTCCATGGAGTTCTCAACTGCACAACAAAGATATGGTACTTATTTCAGCTGGACAAACATGGAAACAAAAAGTACTAGTTTCCCATAAAGTAGCTCCCAGATGCTACAAAGTAGTCACATCACAAGGACAGCTATTAAGAAGGAACAGACAACACTTGCAGCTCATAAAGGGGAGACAAGAAGCAGCATCACAAGATTCACAGAAGAAAATCGAGCTAACAACAAAGCAACAAGAGACAACAGAGATTTTAAATGACACAGAAGTAGAAATATCTGAACAAGGAAACCAAACAAGAGCTGAACCAATAAGGAATGAGAATGCAGAGAAACTGAGAAGATCACTTAGAGCTAAAAAGCCAACACAGAGACTAAGAGCCCTATTAAAAGGTGCTTTAACAATGGGTTGAACTAAACTTCCAATGTTAGTATTATAAGGGGATATGTTACATGTAAAGGGGAGAAATGTGTGGATACCTTTAAGAGTGTTTTGTATACGTTTTTACATTGGCCCAAGGATTGCAGGAGAAGACTAGGGGGAACCGCAGATCAGTTGGCTAAGTAGGCTTTCTGAATGACCAAGCTTTATTGTTTTATAAGTTTAACTCCTTGGTCTTTTGAGAATAACAGAGTC
This sequence comes from Alligator mississippiensis, assembly GCF_030867095.1. NCBI lineage: Eukaryota > Metazoa > Chordata > Crocodylia > Alligatoridae > Alligator > Alligator mississippiensis. The sequence goes on from NC_081825.1 coordinate 64,998,416, forward strand.
CCTTCCAGGATTCAGCTCTGGGAATCTAGTGTAGTTACACAGCAGAATTTCTACTGTTGTTCTGTATCATCAAAATATATATTCCTTAATTTATTCTCTAGTCTCCTCTCAATTCGTATACAAAACTCTCATAAAAATTTAAAGGATGTAAGTGGAATAAAAAGCATCCCTAGGAATAAATCAGTAATCCAATGTTTTTATTTATTATTTATTTTAATCATGATTAAAGAGTACTGACAAACACAAAATGTTTAACAGGGTCTTAAAAGCAATTTATAGATAAAACCCAATTTTTCTATACCAGTAGGAAAGCTTTGTCTTTGTCTTTTCATCAGGTATTTATTTTTAGGATGTATTTACTTTTGTTTGGTGCAAAACAAAAGTAGCAGCTTAATTTGTAGAGGCTGTGATTTATTATTGTTCTTATACAGAACTGTTCAGCTCAGGGTATTTTATGCCTAACAAAGTGAGTAGAAGTATTTTTTCTAGCCTCAAATCTCCAGTGTGCCTGCATCCATACTGATTACAAGGAGGACTCAAACAAGTAAAGAGATCAGACAGCGAGCATCACAGGGTGCATCTACATGTGCGCATTTATTGTGCAGTAACCAAAATTACTGCGCAGTATGGATGCGCATCTACACATACACTTGAGTGTAAATTTGATCCCTGCATCATGCATAGATGCCTTACTGTGCAGTAACACTGTCTGTGTGGACTGACTTGGGACTAACTTTAGTTCCAAATCAGTCCACACACAACGTTAATGCACTTCCTAGATTCATAGATTCATAGATGTGAGGGTCGGAAGGGACCTCAATAGATCATTGAGTCCAACCCCCTGCAAATGTACATGCCGGCCTATTCCCACTTACTGCACAGTAAATTTAAGCTGCCGTAAATCCACGTGTAGACATGCCCTCAGTGTAAGAATTCTAAAAACTTTCCTGGCTTTTTCTGGCTTTTCTCCTCCTCTAGTTGGTCTCAGACTGTTTTCTTCACAAACCTCAACTGCTTTTTCAGGATTAAATCAGAATAGTTAGCCCATTTTCTCTAACTGTTGTTAAAGCAATCCAACTGACTCTTTGTACTCAATTCCCAAAAGGAAGTGAGAAAAGACTAGATTAGAAAAATGCTACAGAAGAAGCAAGCGTAAAGCAGCTATGATGGGAGATATGCACACAAAATGTTTGTTCATATTCCATTCATATCACATTCACTCACTCAATCATGCTGCATGCAACCTAAGAGTTTTATAGGCTACAGAAACTTCTGAAAGGTAAAGATGAAAGTAAATCCTCTAGTGTACACAGTGCCACAAAGTACAGACAGCCCTGTGACAAAAAGTTTAGAATGCTTGCGGGACTGGATCTTAAATATCCAGAGACATTTCTGCAAGAAGGAAGTAGTGAGGTTTGGAGGGTTTTTTTGTTCACAGTATTATGAAATAAGCAATAAAGCTTCCTCATAGCAACTGCAGCCATTCCAAAGTTATTCTTAAAACTGCTTCCTGTTTGGGATAAGGACTACATGTTCTCAGAGAGACACGCAGATAAACAGGGCCATCTCCAGTTCCCAGTTTCCCTATCTCAAGACACACTCATAGGACTGGATGCTCAACCTGGATTTTCCTATCCTGAAATAATGTCAACTCTTAACTACTGTATTTACTCACATAGTACACACATCTTTTTCCCAAAAAAATACTCAAAAATTTGGATGCATGTCTTAAGAAAGGAAGCAGATTTTCTTTGCTGGAATAGAAGCATGGGGGAATGGAAGCATGAACATCCTGTGCTGCAATGGATCTGCTGCTTCTCTCTACCCCAGCAAGGACCATGGGCATATACTTTTCACCCTCTGAGATGCTCCTGATTTGGCAGAACCTTTGTCTGAGCAGCCAAAAGCTACTGTCAATATGGGAGTAGCTGGAGGAGAGTGAAAAGTAGTATTATTTTTTCTGAATCAGCCATTAAGCTGTCTTAGGGTGAGCAAGATGCTGCATGCAGTCATCTCTCCAGCAAGACTCCAGAAAATTCATTTTTTCCACATTCTGCCTTCCAAAAGCAAGGTGCATGTTTTATTTTGGAGTGTGGTATGCAACAAAATACAGGGTTTACCAGTGAAGTTCATACAAGTTCAGAGGGACCAGAAACAGGTTTCCTGTACCAGTAAGCCTTTAAAAGAGGAGTGATCTTGGGTCCAGGGCAGTGGCCTAGATCAGGAAGCTGCGTGAGTGACCTGCATACACAGGGCTTACCTGTTTTACCTTTAAAAGGTTGAAAAGTCATATATTTGGATTCTCTGCACCACTTCACACAAGAGGACCCTACTCAACTCCAAATATCTTAAGGGCATGTGTAGATGAAATGGGGGCCCTAAATTGAAGCTGTAGGTTTTTAAAAATATCACTTTAGTTTAGGGCCAATTAAGCCCCCATGCCATGCAAACACCTGACTTACCTATCTCTCCAGCAGTGGGGAGGGAAGGGAGAACTCCCACTGGGTGGAGCAGTCCCCAGGCTGAGGGGGGAGGCTGGTGCTTCCCTCCATGGCAGCGATGCCCCCCACCCCCCACCCAGGCAGCCCCTGCCCACAGGCACCCAGCTTAGGCAGTCCCGGGAGGGCACCGCAACCGCAGTGGAAAGCACCGGGCCCCCACACAGCTCAGGCAGGCTCCAGGGGAAAAAAAAAAGATCAGGCTCATTGCTATTTTGGGTTGGATCCTGTCTTCCCTGGCTACTGCCAGACCTACCTGCTCTGTGGCTGTAGGGGTAGCAAACTACATTTCCTCAGAGTTTTAGTGCTCCAAGTCATTTAAGGCACATTACACCACCAAATTTCCTACAATGGCTGGAATTAATATGCAGTATGCCGCGAGGCATGCAAACACCGACACAATTAAAGCGGTGCAAAAGCATTTAGCCCACTTTAAAGTGTTGTGTACACAAGCCCCTCATTTCGTCCCCACACAGCCTTAATCAGGAAATAACTGAGGGGCCCTGATTAAGGACCCAGATGGGAAACTATGTATAGTCAGACAGAGACCAAATGATCCAAAACCTCTGCATAGGGGCACAAAGGGACACCCAAAATTAATCTAAATAATGATATATTAATAATTTTTTTTTGCAACTTGTCATTTTTTTCCATCTAGATATTTCACACAGTTCTACTTTGGAATGGCAGTTGTTCTGGAACAAGTGCTAAAACCTCTATGCCCAGGTTTAGAAGAAAGAAATTACTTTTCCTTCCTACAGCACCCTATGACACTCCTGTAACAAAGAAAAAAATCTATAATCTGCAAGTTTACAGTGAGTACAACAGTAGAAAGGGAATGTGTAAAAAGAGCTCACTTTCAGAGATTGCTTACTAGTTATTTTTGTTTTCAGAGGGTGCATCTACATGTACAATTAATGCAAAGAAATAAACTCTAGTGCAGGTGGCACCAGACTACACTGCTCCTGGGCACAGTGTCTACATACTACACATGTGCCTGGGATAGCAGCACTTTGAGCCACGGTGGAGCAGCTCCAAGCTGGCAGGGGGCACTGGCAATCAGTGCCCTGATCCCAGGTGGTGGCATCAGGTGGCAGAGGGGCTGCCTGAGCCATGAGGGTGCTAAAGTGCAAGACTAAGCAGCAGACAGCCCCCACACTTTAGCACTCTTGTGCCCTAGCCAGCTCCTATCACTGTCTACACATGTATTTCAGGGCAGTTAACTACTGCACTGTAAGAGTACTGTCTCTAAGTTAATTAATTTACTGTTCCCTAATACCAGCACACATGTAGATGGTGATGCTTTACTGTGGAATGGAACTAACTAGTTTACCCCACAGTAAAGCACACATGTAGAGGCACCCAGGGAGAAGTTTCTTGGGCTGATATTCTTTATATAGAGAGAATATATATGCAGCCAAAGTACTAGCCTTATTGCAATAATAAAATTGATTTTACTGCCTGATTTTACTGCCTTATCTATGATATTTTATCTGTTAAAAATGCATATCTTGTATATTGTTCCTCTTATAAATCGTCCACTGACTATGACCTGTCTTGCACTTGCCTGTTGCAAAAGGATAAGATGAGATCTTTGTGGTAAGAGTTCTGCCTTTATTAAATTTTATTTTGGAACGCTATGTTGTGTTACTTTCATTTCATATTCCATTTGTCTGATGTCCTTCTAAGTATTCCAAAACTTCAGTTAACTTCTCTTCTTGTTTGTCTTGTCATTGTCATCATTTATCTATTGCCCAAAGACTCAGCCTTTTCAATAAAAGGTCGTTCAAGAACCTCTGCTAAGGAAAGCCTTTCTAGATTCAAATGCTCTTGTAAATTAATCCATACTGACATTCTTCTAAAAGTTGTTGGAAAGCATGATTTCATCATCAATTTTCCATCATTTAAAATCTAATAAGTTATTGAATTCAGGCTAAACAAAGGTCAGACAATGACTCATTGCTTCTGCTCTGGGAACGTTGCTTTTTGACATATCCTATAATTGTTACCAGCTTTTTGACATAAATGATCATGGAATGAAGAATTGATGGCCATGCTTCTAGTAGTTTAGGATTCATTTGTCAAAATACCACAGAGTTTCAATGAATACATTACCCAATTTGTTTTGTACACGATCCAGAGTTCCACAAGGATATGTTATATTGCTTTCCCATTTACTCTACCATTTAAGCACTCAGAGCTCATTGTCATTATTAAAGAGACATAGGCTTTTAAAAAGAAACTGCAGTGAACTATTATCCAAAGTTGTGAATTCTGCATTGTAGTGAACCAATGGAACTTCACTGTATTTTTTCCCATTAGAATGCCAAAACATTAGTATATTCAAAGCACATTAAGACCTCCTCTGGACACCAGAGGGTTGATATCTTGCCTAGGTTGCCCAAAAGTGAAGAATATCATAGTTAAAGTTGCTAGCTGAAGGCAGAAGAAAAGCCTGGAACAAACTATTACTACAGCTATTCCTGCTACTACAAATGCTTCAGCTGTTGCTTAGTAGTTTCTGTGCTCAAAACCCTTCTGGATTGATCAGGATGTAAATAATAATAGTAGTTATAGCTTGAGCTGCAGCATCTCATTTCTATAACTATTGAAGCATTTTGTTCCAATACTTCTAGTACTAGTCACATTTTCCCAAATGATAGCAGTTGTACAGAACCTTGCAAATCTTTTTTCCAGTTGAAGGGAAATCAGTGACGTGTCCTTCAAACGGACATCACCTTTGTGCTGCCATAAAAAAATTTATGGCAGCACAAAGCCTAGGCAAACAAATGTCTATGCCCCTTGTCACACCACAAATGCCCTAAGTGGTGGGCACAATAATAGGTGATAAATAAATATTTGTGCTTCTTTGTGTGGCAGGCATCTGTTTTTTTCTATGGTAGGAGAGTGTAGGCACTCCAGAACTGCTCGCGCTCTCCAGCCCACTAGGACAGGTGCTTTCAGGACGTTAGGGGCCGGATTCTGTGCACCCTGGGAATTCCCCTACAGATCAGGCCCCTGAAGTGCCTGCCTCAGTTTCCCCACTTTCAGAAGTACTCCCTGGGCATCCCCTAGTAGGGGATTTCCCAAGTCCATATCATGCTTGTGCCACCCTCATAGATGGGTATTCAGGACAATGGGCAAATTTATGTCTTCCAACAAAGCAGATCAGCTGTGCCAGGATACATCCCAAAAAATGACATCTGCTTAAGCCATAGACTATAGCTTTGATTTCTGTATGTACAGCAGTCCTGCATCAGGCTTAGTCAAACAAAACACAGGCAGCCTTTGCTTTCAGAAATCTCAACCTAACACCACTGCTCTATCCCCAGACAGTATTTCTTGTCAAGAAACTGACTCCAGTAAGTAACCAAGGCAGAAGGCAGGCTCTCCAGAAGCCCTCGCAGACCTCTTTCCAAGAACCTCTACAAAAAATTTTGAGTAAGAAAACCCACCACTGCCACGGCAAGTTTTATTAAGACTGAACATTTTGTTCACAAATTAAGCAAAATATCTTGAAAGACAATAATAAACCTACATCATAATTCCAGTCATAATAATGCAAACCAGGTTTTAAAATTGCCTGTGAATAGACATGTGGAGGATGACTCCTCGATGCAGATAGCTTTGCTCCCATAGGAGTCCCCACTCTTTCAACTCAAAAATCACAGCCTGAAGAAGAGACATTTTCTTTTGAAAAGCACTCACCAGTCGGAGTGAATGCAATGTATTATTTTTAAGGAGACTATCCCAAAAGTTTTTAAAAGGATAAGGATGTGAGAGGGATTGGTAAAACCTAAACTAAAAATGCAAGTCTGTTCATTCTCATGTGTTTCCAACAGTTGGGGAAAAAAGCTTGTTTTAAAGATGTTGAGCATTCATGGAAAGCCAGTTAGCTAGGTAAGCTAGACTCACTATCAAGCTATCTAGCTAGCAAGGTACACAGCTTCTGCCATAAAGTGAAAAGTTTAGCATCCTTTCTTCTACTTTATGCAATGCAGTACTAGAGCTCAGTGGTTTTTGCTTCAGTACATTAAAAATTCACATTGCTTCCTATGGCATCCTATCTTTAACTTCCTGCAAGCAGAACCTACCTGCAAAGTTGTCTCTCCTCTCTCAACAAACAGCATGGTGCATAACTGAAAAAGCAAGGATGTATCTAGATTTCTAGCTCACCGTCTTCCAAACTGCAAGTTATTAGAAGTCGTTGTTTAAAAAGGAAAAAAGTACCTATTTTGCACAATGGAAACCCAATCTGAGATGCCCTAAGTCTGATTTTTCAAAGCATCTAGCATTGATAGAACTTCTGCTCGAAACAGAGATCCTATTTTAACTCTGGTTGAGCCTGCGAATGGTCAGCACTTCCGTTTATAAAAAATTGGTGTTTTAAGTTGGGTACCCAGAAAACAAGAAACACACAGTAATTATCTGTGAACAGTTTGCTTTATACGGCAGCTGGTCGATGAGCGGTGGGGGGAGGGTGCTGTCTTCCTTGCCACCAGAAGTACCGCCAGCTTCTCCACACTGCTGCCACCCCTGGGGCCTTTCAAAGTACCCCCCAGGGGTATGTGTACCCCCAGTTGAAACCCCCTGTTCTAATCTACAACACAGTCCTCTATCATTGTGAGTTAATATAGCAACTATGGCCAGTACTGTGCTGCTGTTTTCTATATGGACCATCTAGTGGAAAGTGATAAACACACATTTCATAACTATTTGCTGACAGGAAAGGAAGGTTGAAATTCAGCAGTTCAATTCCAGGCTCAATTCCAGGTTTTGTAGGGAACCTGATCAAGTATAGATACCCGTTTTTTCCCCTTTCTCCTATGCCTGTCCTTTCCCCAGCTGCTATCCCCACTTCTTTTCACTCCAATATTTATCTTCCCCCAGCTGCTGTCCTCTTGTCCTGTTTCTTACTGAAAGGTATTTTGTCCATGACTCCATGGGTCATGTTCTTTCTGTTTCCTGCTATCTTTCCCACCCTCCTGTAGCTTCTGCTCTTGTCCTCTCTTACCACTAACTTCTTGCCTCATTCTCTTTGTATCACCTCCTCCTCCCCTAGCCCCACAATCTTCACACCTCTGCTTTTGAATTAGTGTTGCTCCTTCTCCGCAGGGATACACTTCCAAGTAGGAGAAGCATATGCTAACTGTGAGGAGGTAAAAAGCAAACCATCCACACTTGCATACCAGTCTAGAACATGCTTGAGGGTGCTGTACGAGTGGTTTGTGTACAATCTGGTCAGCACAGCAACTGCAAAGCAAAGAGTATTCTCTGTAGAGAGGGAATTCTTTAGAAGATTTAACAGCCAAAGACTCTCCTTAGCATATGCAAGCTGTTTTTTTTTCCCCCCTCTTGAAGGCTCAGAACTTAGGCAAATGCAGATGAATTGCCATTGGGCCAAAACCCACCCCCCCACCCCGCATACTGATATTAAACCAATTCCCCTGCCAGTTCTCAAGTGCTTGCTTCAATAAATGGAGATGCTAAAACTAATCAATCAAATAGCCGTATGAGTATTTTAAATACACTTTATTCCCAAAATTCCCCCCTCAAATCTTCGACTGAATCTCATCAAGAAGAAACAAAATTAAGCACAAGAGATATCCAACATGGAAAATTTCAACCAAAATGCCTTGTGTTTGGGAAAGCTATAAATGACTGAAAACCAGTAGCATGAGGCTACCTTAGCTATAGCTGCCACTACATGTACTGCATATAATTACTTTTATCACATGGCAATAAGGTAGCTATCTCACAATAAAAGCAAAACAAACACCTTTAAAACCCTTGCAGTGAATCGCAAATACATTTTTAAAAATTGCAGAGCCTGATTTTCAAAAGTGCCATATTCCTTCAGGCATAATTGAAGTTGAAGTCAATGAAGGTATAAAATTATAGGTATCTCGGGGGGTGGGGGGGACACGACACTGCAGAATCAGGTTGCCTATTCATTTTATCTTCATTTATACTCTTGTTCTGTTCTTTTCACTTTAATATGCTAAAGCTAGTAATACTAGTGAATATTAGTAAATGCCCATATTTACTTGCATTTCATATGCACCTTTCCCCAAAAACTACTCTTCCTAAATTGGGGTATTTGTCTTAAATTGATTCCCTGCCCAGAATAGCAGCAGGAGCCTTTCTATTCAGGCAACACTGGGGGAGTCATTTGACTTCATGACTCATAGAAGCTACTTGATTTTTTCTCATTGTTTTTTACTTCATAGGTATTAATGGCACTCTGTTTTAGTGGTCTTGATGCTCCACTAATCAAACTATCCTTTGGTCAGTCAGTTTACAGAAGAATATGCAATTTAGCTCCTAGTCTTTCCTCTCCTATTTCACAGCCCTGCAGATTCATTTCAGCTCTTTTCAAAATCCTAGCTAATCCCATGCAGTTAAGTCTTTACCAGCTGCTTCAGGTTTTGCTTTTGCAGAGCCATCAAGAGCTGCTCACAATTTGACTGTGAAAAGGTTAAAATGTCATCTTTTTCCCAAGCAGGAAAAGGAGGGTGAGAGATCTAAAGATTAGGCTATAACTTTGAAGCCCTGACTCTGGAAAAATCTTTTACTCTTCATTTTGCCTTCCCAAAAACATGGTGCAAGTATTATGTGTTGTGTGTAGTATGGAAGAAAATACAGTAATTTGCAGCCATAGATACAGAAACAGTATTTTAGGCAAGTATTAGAGAATAGTCATGAAAAGAAAATTTTGAACTCAAATAAGAATTTGTTCACTGGAAAACTTCAAGCATTACATTTATCCATTCAAGGAAAAGAAAATTCCACATGGCCTATATGTCTAACCAAAACAGCTGTCAGAAATCAAATAGTGAATCCATGCAATGCATTCTAAATGAATTCAAGTCAGCAGTGCCTGGTGATATTCATCCCAAGATATTAAACTCAGAGGTGATCTTGCAGTCCTTGGCAATAATATTTACTATTGTTGTAGGAGACAGGAGAGGCACTGGAGCACTAGGAAAGGGCCAGTATAACACTCCTCTTTAAAAAAGAAAAAAGTCAAACCTGGGGAACTACAGACTAGTTCCCCTCACCTCAATACCCAGGAATGTACTGGAGCATAAATTAAATACATCCATTTACAAGCATCTGGAAGAGGAAGGGCTTATCACAAACAGCCAGCCTAGATTTACTAAGAACAAATTGTGACAATCTCCTTCTTTGAGAAAATAACTACTTGGGTGAATGAAAAGCACATTGTGGATATAATAATGCATCTTGACCTCAGCAAGACTTTCGACAAGGCACCATACAACCTCATAAACAAATTGAAGAAATGTGGGCTAGACCAAACTACTGTTAGGTAGAGAGACAACTGGCTTAACAGCTGTAATTATTAACATATCCATATATTAACACCAGCATTCCCTCTAAGCTGTGTGGCATGCACGGCCATGCAGGCACGCTCATGCCTTGCTGCCAGGCACACCTGTGCAGCTGTGCATGCCGCGCAGCTTAGAGGGAATGCTGATTAACAGTCCAGTACTATTCAACATGTTTATTTATAATTTGGATGCTGGAATTGAAAACTTCTTGAATAAGTTTGCAGATGTCACAAAACTGGGAAGATTGCAAACAAGTTGGAGGATGGGAATGCAACTCAGAAGGATCTTGATAGATTGGAAAACTGGGCTGGAGCTAACAGGATATAGTTCAATACTGACAAATGCAAAATGCTACATTTTGGGAGGAATAATTTAAAATACAAATAAAAAATAGGTGACACCTGGCTCAATGGCAGCACTATGGAAAAGGATCTGGGAGTCTTGGTTGATCACAGACTGAGTCTGTAGAACGATACAGCTGCACAAAAGGCAAATGTGGTTTTTGGGATGCCTCAACAGAAGCATTAGTTGTAAGACATGGAAGGTGATTGGTTAGGCCTCATCTAGAGTGCTGTTTGTAATTTTAGGCTCCAGATCTTAAAAAGGACACAGAGAAGTTAGAGGGAGTCCAGAGGCAGGTGACAAAAATGATAAAGAGCTTGTAAAGCAAGTCATACAAGGAGAGGCTGAAGGAGCTAGGCATGTTCAGGTTCCAGAAAAGGTGCTTAAGAGGGGAAATGATAGCAGCCTTCAAGTACCTAAAGAAAATGGAAAATACCTTTTCTCTCTTGCTGCAGAGAGTAGGCCATAGACAATTGACTTGAAGTTGCAAGAAATTAGATTTAGAATGGGTATCAAGAAAAACTTTTTTACTCTTGAAACAGTGACCCAATGGAGTAGACAGCCTAGGGAAGTTGTGTAATCTCCATCACTGGAAGTGTTCAGGAAGAGGTTGGGCAGCCACTGGTCAGGGATAATTTAGGAGTAGCTATATCTATACTTTATTATAGGTATTTTTTGTGCTTCTGTGCATATGAGGCCAGGACAGTTTCCCCCCGCCCCTCTCGCTGCTACATTTGTGAGTGTTTTTTAAGCATTTCCCAGAACTGGGTGTTGACTACAGCCAAGGCTGGAGATTGTGAGTGGGATGTACTAGTGCTCCTGCTGGGACTCAAACTCAGAGGTTCCTGGTTGGAGGGTCCTGTCCCTCCACTCAGGGTCTGACCAGTCACCATAATTGGTGTCAGAAGGAAATTTTACCCCGTGATCAGATTGATATGGGTTGTCAGGGTTTTTGCCCTTCTCTGTAGCTGAAGGTTTGGCCCCCTTCCTTGGATCTCTTGAGCCTATTTTAACAACATTGCAACAGCAAAACACTGGCTGCTGTGGTTCCCCTTGCTTTACTTGTGGCAGGTTAGACTGTTATGTCTTGTGGTTGTGTCACAGTAGACATGTAGCTTTGCTAATAGGTTACACAATGGATTTGTATAGGATGGTTTGGATAGAGATGATCCTGCCTCAGATCAGGGGTTGAACTAAATGACTTCTGTAGCTCCCTTCCAGACCTACTTCTCTATGATTCTTTACAAAGACACCTGAAAAACTTATTCATGAGAACACTATTGGTTAAGTGACTAATAAGTTTGAGAAAAAAATCATAAGGAGCTCACAGAGAATTAAAGGAAGAAGTTTCATATGTTAAATAAGTTATTCACTGTGAGTTACTTGCACAGCAGTTACAATAGTGGTATTTTATGAGAAGAGTGGATGAGGAGATGATGTGAGGACATGAAGTATCATTAATAGGAAGTGCCAGGGAAAGATGGTTGACTGCTTTACTAACTATGAACTGGGCTTTATGTCCTGTTTTTCAAAATGGGAGGGGAATTTACAGAAACTGAAAGGGCTTTTCCAGAGACCTGGTATTGTTGTCCCCAAAGGACAGAGAGTTCGTGCCCGGTGCACTTGTGCCAATAAACACACAGGGGTGAAGGATCCAACTTAATCTTTATTTCTGCACAGAAAGTGGTGCTTGGCAATCGTTCGCAAAGCAAGCACCCACACCCCAGTGGGCGTCTGCCTTATATAGCTACGTAACTGGTTAAACTTGCTGATGTGATGAAAGGTATAGCAAGCCCAGCAAGTAACCCTCCTTCCAGCTCCCCCCCCAAGTAACCCCCCTTCCAGCTCCGGAACTTTGTTGATACAGCTTTTCCTTCTAGCCAGGCCAGCAATCAGCAACTACGCAACAAGCAATCTCCCCCAGCCTAAACAACCTACTCTAAGCCCTTGATTAGATAAAATACTTTTTCAAAACATACAAAGCTGTTCCCTGGTTAAAATTAAGTGAAAGTCCAGGGGTGCTTCATCAAATCCCCCCTTCGAGGCTATGGCCTTTATGGAAAAAGCCCATAGTCCTCAACTATCTTTCTCATCTCCAGAAATCTCTTCGCTTCCTCCCGATTATTTTGGATCGGGTTTGTAACTGACGATTTTACAAACATCACGCGGTGAACGGGGGAAGAAATTGATTTCTTGAGTACCTCACAACACATTGGCGCACACTGTATCCCACAACAGATTATCAAGAAAATACATATACTTGCCACAATTAATAGGAAAATTTGCTTAAGCCATGAAAAATTAGGAAGCCAAGAAGTAAGCCATGAGAAGTCGAACCCTTCCCCTTGCTTAATGTGGGACAGAACCTTTTTTAACTTCTGCACTTTTGACTCTATCAACTCGGAGTTATCTGTCAAATTAAAACAACACATTCCCTCGAACTCTTCACATCCGTGGTTATGCCTCAGCAACAGGTAATCTATGGCTACTCTATTTTGCAGAGTAGCTCCTCTTAGTTCTTTCATTTCAATATTGAGGGCAGCTAGGGCCTGTGAAGTTGTATTTAGGCCCTTTGCCAGGGCACAGGCCACCTTACCAAGCTGCCTCTCAGCGTCCACTACTAGGCCTGGCACCCCTACTAGGAAAACTGCTAAGGACACTACCTCGGCCTCACTCAGGAGGTTTATGTCACTATCACAGGATTCATCTAGCACCTTCGAACCTCTCCGGTGATGCTTACTAGAGGTCTTAGGCATACCTGGTAGCCAGACAGTCAACCGGCCTAGAGCACAAGGGCCTCCTGTGGCATTGGCTGGGATATATGAATAGGCAGTCTTCCCACAAAGGAGGAACCACCCCCGGGGTAATATAACATGAACGTAGTTGCATGATACATTAGTCATGTCTGAGCAATTGAAAATTTTTGTTTCTTTTGTTAGGCTTTTGCAAGCTTGGGTACAGTTCACAAAATTGGCACAGCTGGTGTTACCAGGGGAGGTGACTGTCAACAAATCTATTTCAAAGGTACTAGCGTTTCTTTCTGTGGTAATGGTTCCCCACATGGAGTTGTTAGTGTAATTGATTGGACCTCCTATTCCCCCAGATGTGAACCAAGTCTGATTCCGGAGTGCTTCCAATGGAGTGGGCACCCCTATAAGGCATGACATGAAAATATCATCAACCGATATTCCACCTGCCAAACAAAAATGAGTGACATTTAATACGTCCTTTGCCAAATGAACCCACACATTTTGACTCTTCTCGAACCTTTGATGCACCAACCCCTTAGACTCTAGAAACATTACACCTATGCAAAGAACTACTTTCCACATGGTTGACGTTTAAAACAGAAATTTAAGTCCTCCTACTGGCTCTGCTGTCCAACGGCGTCCATTTGTGTCGGCTTCCGGTGCAACACTCTCAGCCACTTCTCCTGCCGGTGGTACTTCTGGTGCGGCCTTCACCCGGGTGTAGTGTATCCACGGCTTTTCCCCCTGAACTTTTACTGCAGCATGAGTGGTGAGAATCACAGGATACGGTCCCTTCCACCTGGGCTGAAGCAGCTCGTCTTTCCACGTCCGGACCAGCACTTCATCTCCGATCTGGAACTTGTGGACTGGTGTATCTAGAGGGAGTGGAAGTCGTTCCTGGACATACCTGTGGAGAGAAGACAATACAGCAGACAAAGAATACAAATAATCTTTTACCCAACCTTCCCCTTTTACATGCATTTGACTCCCATGCATCACCACTGGATTCTTAGGATATGGCTTGCCATACATTAATTCAAATGGACTAACTCCCAATTTAGCTCTAGGGGCTATGCGCACTCTAAGCAAGGCAAGAGGCAGAGCTTCGGGCCATTTCAGCTGAGTCTCTTGACAGAGTTTAGCCAGCTGTCTTTTTAGAGTCTGATTCATTCGTTCCACCTGTCCACTTGACTGCGGTCTCCATGCTGTGTGAAGGTCCCATTGTATCCCCAGAGCCTGGGAAACTACCTGGGTCACTTCTGACACAAAGTGTGGCCCTCGATCTGAGGCTAATCCCTCTGGGATTCCGAATCGTGGAATCATTTCTTTTAGCATCACCCGGACCACTTTTTTTGCTTGGTTGGTTCGGCATGGGAAGGCCTCAGTCCATCCAGTAAGAGTGTCCACGAGCACTAATAGGTATTTGTAGTGTCCCTTCCTGGGAACTTCAGAGAAATCTATCTGCCAACATTCTCCTGCTAATAGTCCTTGCCTTCCTGCTCCTGGCAGAGGTTTGGGGGAAATCTTAGGATTGTTGGCACAACAGACAGGGCATCTACGCACTATTTGTTCTGCTGTTTTTCTCATCTTAGGCCCCACTACAATTCTTTGGAGACCTTGGGCCATGGCGTCAGCTCCCATATGGGTGCTCTGGTGGTACTCTTGGAGCACTTTTCTAAGAATCAGTTTTGGCATCAGGACTTATCCCTGAGGCAAAACCCACCATCCATCTTGTTGTTCTTTGCTTCCCAATTTCTCTGCGAGTTGGTTCTCTTTTTCAGTATATTTGGGAGATTCCTCAGGTAACACTACCTGAGGCATCAATGCCAACATTTGAGTCTCCTGAACTTGTCCTCTAGCTGCCTTCTTCGCTGCAGCATCTGCTCGTCGATTTCCTTTAATGTCAGCATCTCCCTTTTGATGGGCCTTACAGTGCACCACAGCTACCTCTAGTGGTTCCATCACGGCTTCAAGTAATTTCAGGATCTCTGTTCCATGCTTTACTGGGCTTTTACTTGCCGTTAAGAGTCCTCTCTCTTTCCATATAGCTCCGTGAGCGTGTAAGACTCCAAAGGCGTACTTTGAATCCGTGTATATAGTGGCTATCTTTCCTTTTGCCAAATGGAGAGCTCGGGTCAGCGCAATAAGCTCAGCTCTCTGTGCAGAGGTATTTGGAGGCAAGGCGTTTGCTTCCACGGTATCCCATGATGTAACCACGGCGTATCCCACCTTTCGGGTTCCATTGTCCATGAAGCTGCTTCCATCTGTGTAGAATTCAAGGTCTGCATTAGGTAGCGGGGCATCTTTAAGATCCGGCCAGCTAGCATACACACTCTCAATAGTTTCAATGCAATCATGCTGTAATCCTTCGTCCTGTTCCAATGGCATCAACGTAGCTGGGTTCAGGGTACTAGAGGTTTGCAACTGGATGTCTCCTTGATCCAGGAGAGTCGCCTGGTACTTAGCCATTCGTCCAGGGGGAAGCCAGGTTCCCCCCTTTGCATTCATCACCGTCAGCACTGAATGTGGGGTATATACAGTCATTGGTTGTCCTAAAGTAAGTTTCTTAGATTCCTTTACCAGCATAGCGGTAGCTGCCACTGCTCGCAGGCAGGCTGGCCATCCCAAACTAGTGGGATCCAATTGTTTGGAGAAGTAGGCCGCTGCTCTTTTCCAGCTACCTAAGTACTGGGTCAGCACTCCTGATGCTACTCCTTGGCGTTCATGTACATAAAGTTGAAATGGTTTACTCACATCGGGTGGGCCCAGGGCCGGCGCTGTCATAAGGGCCTGTTTGATAGTGTCAAAGCTCTTTTGGCATTCTGCCGTCCATTGCAAATCTCCCTCACTACCAGTAGTGGCCTCATAAAGAGCCTTGGCTATTAGTCCAAAATTGGGGATCCAGATCCGGCAGAATCCTGCCATCCCTAAAAAGCCTCACAACTGTCTCTTGGTCTTTGGGACTGCCATCCGACAGATGGCCTCTTTTCTTTCAGGGCCCAACATCCTCTGGCCTTGTGAGATGTCAAATCCCAAATATCGTACCTTTTTTTCTGTTATTTGGGCTTTCTTTCGAGATACTCTGTATCCAACCTGTCCCAGGAAGTTTAGTAAACTTACGGTCAGCAGGTGGCACTCTTCCCTCGTTTTTGCTGCAATTAACAAATCGTCCACATACTGTAACAGGGTTCCTGATGTCCCTTTGTCCCACTTCTGAAGGTCGGTACTTAAGGCAGTGCTGAAAATAGTGGGACTGTTCTTAAAACCCTGAGGCAAAACTGTCCAGCACAATTGGGTTTTTCTCCTAGTATTCGGGTCTTCCCACTCGAATGCAAAAATCTCTTGGCTGTCTCTTTCAAGTGGGATGCAAAAGAAGGCATCTTTTAGGTCCAGGACTGTAAACCACTGTTCCTCTGCAGACAAAGTAGTCAGCAAAGTATAAGGGTCCTTTACCACCGGATGAAGGGTCACCGTGACCTTGTTCACGGCTCTGAGGTCCTGCACAAAATGATACTCATTACTGTGGGGGTTTTTTACAGGCAAAATGGGGGAATTGAAAGATGATTGACACTCCCGAAGTAAACCATATTTAAGGAATCTCTTTATCAATGGTTCCAGGCCTTTCCAAGCTTCTATTTTCAATCGATACTATGGCACCCTGGGCGGGGTAATTCCCAGCTTTAAATCAATGCTTACAGGGGTGGCCAGTTTGGCTCTTCCTGGCTTCTCTCCCGCCCATACCCATGGTACTACAGCGTCTTCTTGTTCTGGGGGAATTTTCCCTTCTTCCCCCTCCTGCAATAGGAGACACACCTGAGCCTTCCAGGCTTCCTCAGTTGGTATCTTCATAGTAAATTTCCCCTCTGAAAAGATCAACTGGGCCTGCAGTTTGCACAGCAAATCCCTCCCAAACAAAGATATGGGGCACTCAGGCATATACAGGAACTGATGAGACACTTTCTTTCCTCCCAATTTGCATTCCATGGGTGGCACAAAAGGACGATACATCCGCTGGCCGGTGGCTCCAATTATGGGGATCTTGGTTTTTGATAAGGGTCCTTTAAAATTGGTTACAACTGAATGCGTGGCTCCACTATCTACTAAAAAGTCAATAAGTTCTCCCCCTACTTGCATTTTAACCAGGGGCTCGTCGGGGGAGACAGAGATTACTTCAGTGTTAGCCCCCCGGTCCCCATCACTCCTGGTCAGAACCATTCAACATCAACAATCTTTCTTCCTCCTCTCGTCTCTTCTTCTCCCTCTTGGGGCACTCATTTTTCCAATGCCCTTCCTGCTTGCAAATAGCACACTGATTAGGTCCCAGCCTGGGACCCTGGCCGTAGCCTCCCGGAGCATAGCCCACACCTCCTCTATGCCCTCTACTTCCCCTGCCTCGTCCCCGACTCCTCTGATCTGCAATTGCCGCTGCCAACAACAATGCTTGTAACGATGCCTGTGCCTTTATTTTCTTATCTTCCTTTTTCTCCTTAACCTGCTTATAAAGTATACTCCAACAGAGATCAATCTCAATCATTTGGCTGATGCTCATTCCAGCTGCTCCTTCAGCCTTCTGTAGTTTTTTTCTAATATCTGGGGCTGACTGTCCTATAAACAGTGTGTTAAACATCTTGGCATTTTCTGGCAGCTCCGGATCTAACTCCGTCCACTGTCTGGCTGCCTCGCATAACCTCCCATAAAAACTGGATCGATCCTCCTTCGGACCCTGCCGCACTTCATACAATTTAGACAAATTTTTCTGCTTGGGGATAGCCTCCTGGAGAGCAGCCAGCACAAACTCCCAATACAGCTCTAACTCCTTCCGACCCCCTCGGGTGTTGGGATTCCAGTCTTGATTTTTCTTAGGGCAAAGTTCATCTACATCACCGGCTGGGTGACGCTGCTGTGCTATCATGCGTGCTTTCTCTAAGACCAACCTTTTTTCTTCTGGAGTCAGAAGAGCGGCCAGTAAGGCCTGAATATCTATCCAGTTTGGTTGGTGGGTGAGGAAAATGTAGAGAACAACTGGGCCATTGCCTCTGGATTCTGGCAATATTGGCCCATGAACTGTTTCCAATTTATCAAGTCTGCTGTGCTGAATGGCACATGGACAAAAACTGGTTCACCCTCAGGACCCACCGCTTGTCATAAAGGGGCCTGAACTACTGGTTGGGCCCCTGATCGTAAGCGACTCGCCACAGGGCTAAACGCCCCATCTCCTACAGTCCCTTCTACCACCAGATTGCTACCATCCGCATCCGCTGGACCTGGAGACGGCAACCCAAGGCTGTCAGGGGAGGTGGGGGACGACGGACTGGATGAGCCAGCCGGGAGTCCCTGATGAGCCATTACAGGTGCAGTGAAAGTCGCCTGTGGTGACACATGGCTCACAGGATGAGACGGGGGAGCCATGGGAGCAATTAGCAACTGCATGTCTTCTTCCTCCGGCTCCTTTGGACATACTGTGGTGACCCCCCGTAAAGCCATTACCTCACTTCCCCTAAATATCCCACGCAACTTCTGTGTAACCTCATCCCTATACAAAGTCATATATGCCTCTACATAAAGCATCTCATCCCACTTCCCTTGGCACCTACAAAACAACTGTAACTGCAAGATTGTGTTATAATCCAAAGACCCATTCTCCGGCCAGGCTGCACCATCCGCATGTTGGTACTGTGGCCAACATGTATTGCAATACCGGATCATCTGTTGTTTTGTCATAGGGTCACTTCCAAACTTTGGCCAGTTTTTCAAAATGCATCCTAAGGGACTGCAGGGTGGAATCTTAGACTGGTTACTTCCCATTATCCAACTACCGGACGGCGATCGCCGCTCAGCCTCAGAACCAAACTGATTAAAGGGAGTTCACGGGGCTGCCACCCGATCTCACTCACCTAGGACGTCTACACAGTCGGAACTTTCAAAGCCGTCTCTTTCCCAACCTGCCCAAAATATGGAAAGAAGTACTCACCAGTCTGTTGAAACCTCCCTCGCTCCACCTGATTAAGTTGGTCCTTCGAGCATTGCGCCGTTGTGCCCCTCCCCAACTCCGTCAGGCAACCAGGAGACGTTCAGACCTCCGACGAATAAGGTCGGTGGCGCCTGGCCCTCGCGCCATCCACAGTTGTTGCCGGAGCCGAAGAGGTGGACCGGGCAAGGCAGTCAGCTAGAGTCCCATCTGGGTCGCCAGAAATTGTTGTCCCCAAAGGACAGTGAGTTTGTGCCCGGTGCGCTTGTGCCAATAAACACACAGGGGTGAAGGATCCAACTTAATCTTTATTTCTGCGCAGAAAGTGGCGCTTGGCAATCGTTCACAAAGCAAGCACCCACACCCCAGTGGGCGTCTGCCTTATATAGCTACGTAACAGGTTAAACTTGCTGATGTGATGAAAGGTATAGCAAGCCCAGTAAGTAACCCCCCTTCCAGCTCTGGAACTTTGTTGATACAGCTTTTCCTTCTAGCCAGGCCAGTAATCAGCAACTACGCAACAAGCAATCTCCCCCAGCCTAAACAACCTACTCTATGCCCTTGGTTAGATAAAATACTTTTTCAAAACATACAAAGCTGTTCCCTGGTTAAAATTAAGTGAAAGTCCAGGGGTGCTTCATCAGTATGACAGCAGCAAAATCAACCACTTAATAACAGAGAAAAAAAAAGAAGCAAACAGTGAGAAGAGACTATGTGTAACAGGCAAGGTCATAGAAGCATTATATATCATAGGTAGTTTCATCTAGTGGTTAGGCCACTGAGGGAAGGCAGGAGCCAGGGGCATAGTCTAAAACATGGGCTAAATTAAAGTTTGGGAGCCAAGTTACCAGATCTAAGGGGGAAATTCTGGAGAAGAGTCCAAAACATAGACAATAGCAGGGGCCAGGAATAAGATGCCAATTTGCCAAATCCTAAGGAAAATCTACAAGTCAGAGTCCAAAAACAGAGCCAAGAGGGCTCAGGAACCAGGAAAGCCAGAGCACAGGAACAGAGACTTACCAAAGCAACCCTTAATCAGAGATGTTGGCTAGCCTGGAGTCTGTTGCCACAGCTGGAGCTAAATGGAGTTGCTGTTCTTCCAGCTTCCAGCCAGAAGGCCCAGACATTGGCCAGCTAGTCTCATTAACTGGGTTAGGGCTGCCAGTTAAAGCTTCAGGAAGGTGTAGGCAACAATTAGCCTAAGGTGGGCTGTCTGTTAAGATCCTTGGCACCTAAACCTCCTTAAAAAATCAAGGGAAGGATTCCCATTAACTTGAATGGCAGTTGAATTACTCCCTAGATTATCCCAGTAAACAGCAACAATTGAGAATTGTAATTTCCTAAGACTGCCCCCTAAATAAGTAGACAACTGCCAGACAACTGCTTAGGTTTTCCACCAAACTAAGCTCATATTGGGACAAAACTCTGTGAAATCAGTCACTGTCTATTTAAAGGTACTTGTATGAACCCAATAACCATAATATTACAGCATCTGATAATATTTACTATATTTACTCTAACTCCCCTCCCTAGCAGGTAATGAAGCGTTATTATTACCCCATTTTACACGTGATCCGAATAAGCTAAATTGAGGGTCAGTGTCACTAAAAACATTATTAATAGAACAAAGAGGGCATTTCTCAGGTACCCAGTGAGCACCTAATTACTGGTCCCCCTTCCTTCCCTGCTGTATAAATGGCCTGAATCCTACCTAAGGAACTTCCTCCTCCTTTATGTTCCATTGTAATCCATAAAGTCAGCAGAAAGCAATCTCCTGCAAGAACCATCTGTGCATTAAATTTCTTTGGCGAGGTCATTCGCTCCTCAGCTTTGGAAATCTTTTCCCCTTGAGGCCAGCACCTGAGCCTGAACATCTTTCAGAAGCATTATAAGACCTTCTTATCACAGCAGACATTTAGCAGGCGGGGTTAAATTTTGGGCTATTGTCTGTGGAATTGTCTTATTATTCATCTTTTTTTTTTTTACTTGCTTACTGTTTTTACTTTTACTTTTTTTACTTTTAGTGTTAAGTGGCCTAACCCTTTTTTGAGGAAGGGAGCAAATAAATAATGAAATGCCCACTTATGCAGATAAAAAACAGCATTTATGTTCCTGATTATTAAATACAACTACCTACATTTCAGGAGCTCTCTATTAATCTAGGTCATGGCATATTTGCAACCTTCTTTAATGCAAGGAGGCAACCTTTTGTTTATGCTGAATAATTACATTACCAAAGTTTCCTGAACATAGTCAAAATATTAGAATAAGTACAAGGTATTTGAGGGGGGTGTGGAGGGTTAGTGGGTTTTTTTGTCACAGTTCTAAACAAGCTCCCCTGAATAGAACAGTCACCAGGTGGCTCTGTGTAAAGGGACCTAAACTAAATCAATATGCCTTTAAGCTTCCCTTGGCTTAGGTAAAATTTAGGAATATATGGTTTTTTGGCCTTTCTCTCATGTTTCCTAGGCTTCTAGGGACACTTTGGCCGTTATCCTTCATCAGAGAGGAACCTCACAGCCTAGCTTCTGAGCCCTACCCCCAGAACCAGGTCTGACCCTTCAATCCTAGTTGCTTCAAGCACAGCACACTCTTGGAGAGTTTGAAACTTGTGTAAATTCTGATGTATAGTTTACCACTCCAGAAACAAATCATAGCTGAAGCACATAAAGCAGAGGCTTGGAAAAATATTCTCCAACAAATTATTCTTTATTTTAGAGCGCTGCCCTTATCACTCCATTCACACTACCTTAGTAGGACGGGTCCCCACAGTTCAGGCATCAGCTTAAGCATACCCAATGCTTTGCCAGAACACAACTGTTAATGACTTCTTCTGTAAGTTCTGTACTTCTTCCAGACAGGCGCTATCGGCCTTTGACTGACCCACTAAACATTTAAGCATCCAATAATAAAGCAATTTCATCAAATTAACTAGACTTCATTATTTACATATAGACAGAGTCCCCAAAATTGCTTAACAGTTATTTTAATTGTGACAATGAGAGTGAAAGTAACCTCACAGCCTTTACTATCAAAATTTAAGTGGTGCTGAAATGTGTAAGATGAAATGTTGCTAAATTATTGCAAAGATGACTCTATCTATCTAGCTATCTATCTGTGTGTGTGCGCATACACACACTATAAATAATATAATTTGGTATATATGTGTGTGTGTATACACACACACACACACACACCTCTAAAATAAATTAATAAAGTGAATACCTATTCAACCTTTTCAAAATACTAAAGCTATTGCTTCCTTCTATTGGCTAGGAAAATGCAAAATACTCTAATTATCTACAATTTAGGCTAGTGTTGGCCAAAAAGTTATGAAAAAGATATGAAACACTGAAAACTTGGCATTTTTTTCAAGCACCAGTACAAAATAACCAGAAACAATGTAACTGTGATTTTGAAATGCAAGTATTTTAAAGTTATATTTGTATATATCTAGACTGGCAACCTGTAAACTAAGCATCTGATTTTAAAAGACCAAATTCTTCATGGATGATGTTGGTAGAAAACTTAACTGTATTAATGCAGTAAAGTATTTTGTAAAGGCTCCAAACAGAGTAAAATACAATAGAATCTCAAAAATCTGAAATAAAAAGATCCATTACAATGTCGCCCATAAATTTTGTCCCTTTATCTATTGAATATCATTCCCAACAGTGTATTTTCCTGAATCTATAAAAAACATGTGCATAATCTCATAATAACAGTATAAATCTGATTTTAAAATCCTTAGTCAGATTCTTTTAATTTCTGTATATGAATGCTTATAAAAGAAAGACTTTCACATAAAAGGTAGCTTAAAACCAGTGTGTATGGGAAAGAAAGACTGAAAATGGTAAGATGAACAAAAGAAGTAACTTCTGCTGTCTAGCTGTTCCATAATGTAGTTCTTATGCAAATAATTTTGTAATTCTAAGGATAAAATCATACTGAAATTAAATATAGTTAAGGAAACTAAGTTGCCTCTGCTGCATGTTCAGAGAAAAAAAAGTGTTCTGACTCCCTCTGCTGGAACAGACTGTATTTAGGTCCATTATAATTACAAGGCTCTTTTTTCATCACAGTCTCAGTCAGATGAGAAACATTCACTCTAAGATCTCTGTTTTTACCTAATAAAGGTAATATGAAAACAAGTTTTGTTGGCAGGACTTCTACTGGCAACCTTTTGTCACAATAAAACCATAACATTGAAGGAAAGTCAAACTATGAAACTGGAGATGTTAAAAATGACTGTATAGGACAAAACAGCTCAAAATTTGCAGTGCAAAATATAATGAAATTTTATCATGGACTCTACCACAAGTAGC
This sequence comes from Alligator mississippiensis, assembly GCF_030867095.1. Classification (NCBI taxonomy): domain Eukaryota; kingdom Metazoa; phylum Chordata; order Crocodylia; family Alligatoridae; genus Alligator; species Alligator mississippiensis. The sequence continues at coordinate 65,021,651 of NC_081825.1, forward strand.
TTACAGCACAGTTAATATGCTGCTAATATTATTTTCAGAGTCAAACCTGTATGGCTTTTGCAATTTGTGTATGTCAGATAAGAAACAGTGAAGGAGAAAAACAAAGAAAATAAACCCCATCATAAAATTATAACTTAGAAAGACTACTGGATGCTTAAAAGCAATTAAAAAAGAAAAGCATTCTATGCTGTAAGAAAATATGGAATTAATTTATATGAAATAAAAAGAATGGCTTATTTTTAACATTATCTAAAAAACCTTCCTTCCACGATTAGCAAATCTCAGGCTATGCCTATATTGTCTCTTCAGCAATGCCAAAACCACTGCCAAGGAAGAAGCCCCACCTAATCTTTCCCATTTACCTGCTAAAAAGCAGGTGTGGTTACCATTAGAGCAATTTCAGGCTCATCTAGGACTACTCTCAGGAGCATGCCCAAGACCGAGTTCTGATGGAATCCCTCAACACATTCCAAAGAAAAAAGTGAACAAAGCATATGCTGGGAAAGTCTTGTTCAGACTGATGGGGTTTTTTTTACTTTTTAAACCTTTATTACAAAATATTAATAACAAAAAGATGAAAGTGCAGAAGTATGCAACTCTTCAAGGGGATAAACATAAACACTTGTCAGAACAAAAACACTTATATCATCAGAGTTACAAACTCCTCTCCGAAAGTCCTTCAAGGGTTACGTACTTAGGACTAGCTGTCCATATTCCACCTTGAAGAATGTCGCCTCAATGGCTAGGGACAGACATTACACCTAAACCGGTTTAAGTGATCAGAAACTGGTTTAAACCTGTAACAGAACAGATGTTCAGTCCACATAAATCAGTTTGAAAATGACTGAAACTGGTTTGAGATAAACCTTGTTGAATGTAGTATCAGAGTTAACTGATTTGGATCAAACCAGTTTATGCAATGTCTGTCCCAAACCCCTTGCTAGTCTAAAATAAATCAGACTCCCCCAGCATCCCAGCATGCTCTCTGGGCTGGGCAGCGCTCTCTGCTCCATGGCAGGGCTGGCCCCTCCTCTCTACTCCCTGGCTGCAGCTCCAGCAAGACTGTGGGCTGCTCACACCCCTCCCCCTCACCACTGCCTGCTAAGCAGGAATTCCCCCCTCACCTCTGCCTTCCTAATACACAGAGGTGTCTGTGTTAGCTAGCAGACTACATGCTGGCTATGGTCCATGCTTAATCAACAGGCAGAATCAACAGGTAGCTGATGATGTCCCTCTTGTTTTCTTAATGGGGTGATAAACACTGAGTTAGGGGTGATAAACACTGTTATCAGTTCCCTGCTGGGCTAATCAGAGCATCCTCCTGGGGCCTGGCCACCCTCCTCCCCCTCAGCTCAGTGCTGTCCAAGGGAAGGGAGAGCAGCTGTAACACCCCCCGGCTTCTAGCCTGAGCCACTGCACGCATGTGCTGGCATTTCTGAGCAGTTACAAAGTGATTTAGCCTAGCCAGGTTAGACTAACCTGCAAAGGTTAGTCTAACCTGCAAAGGTTAGACTAACCTGAATTGAATCAGTTCAGGCTCGGGCTTTTTGAACATCTGTCCCTAGCCTATGGCACAGCACAGCACAAACTAGTTCATATCTTGTTGCAAAGTTGTGTCTCAACTCAAAAGTGACATGTTTCTAGTTTATCTAGACTCTTCCTGAAAATCCATAGGGAATGAGATTCTGCAACTTTATTAGCACCTGGTTCCCTTTTCTTTCTTTTTTTACAGCTAGGCAGATGTCAGGGCAGAGTGACACGTTAAAGATTAACTCATTCAGAAAGGTATAATCTTTCATAGGCAACAGAATCATAGGCCACACAATCCACTGCCTATGAAAAGTTAAGACTTTTAGATTTGTTTTTAAGGGAAAGTCCATATGAATGTGGATGTTTGTTTCCCTGGGGACAAGTAATAGCGGCTCACCTTGTGCTGCTGCTACTTGTCCATGGAGAATGCCTGTGCCAAGTGCAATCGGGTGCATGGCAGGTTATGCCAGGGTGCGTAGGGGAGACTGGGGTCAGCAACTGTGCTGGCCCCAGAAGCCTTACTTGGTGTCCTGCAGGGCTCCTGGGGCTGCAGCCATGGCAGGAAGCCTAGCTGACAGCCAGAGCATGGCTTCAGCAAGCCAGGCTCTGGTTTTGGGTGGCACATGCTGCCACCACATGCACCGCCCAACTTTTCTTTGGCATGGGTTTTTTTGGCCCTAGGATTTCCCGAGATCAATCCCCCCTCCCCGGAGTGCTGCAAAGTAGCAGTGCGGAGAACACCTACATTTGCAATGTGTGGCACCGCAGAGAGATCTGTGGCACCACATACTGCACATCCATGCTTGTCTGGACCCAGCCTAAGGTGCCATCCTGCTCTGCCTTTTGCCTGAATTCAGAGAGAGGAAGTTAGCTGGGTTAGTCTGTTCTTAATTTTGAAACTTTTCTTGATATTTCATTTTGTTCTGCTGTAGAGCAGCTCATGCCCAGTGCTTCTTGACCTGCTTTCTGTGCAAAGGAAAATGATTCTTCTTTGTAGCAGCCTTTCAGATATTTCAAAATTGCTATCATGCCCCATCCTTAATCCCCTTTTCCCTCTCCCTTTCTAAACATATCTAGTTCCTTTAATTTTCCCCAAGCAGTTTTAATTCCAACCCCTACTGCATTCTTGTCACTTACTTCTGTATCCTCTTTCTCCACATTATTCTTGAAGTGCAATGGTCAGAAGTAGACAAAATATTCCCCCAGGGCACCAGACACCTCCTGCATTTTATATAATGCTTCCATTAATACAACCTCGAATTTTATTTACTTTTCTTGTGGCAGTATCACATTGCTGGCTTGTGTTGAGTCTCCATACTGCCAACCCAGCTATCCAAAATGTGATATTTCTTCCCTACTTATTGTATTTTACATTTGTCTGCACTAAATTTCAATTTCTTCTCTATTGCCAAGTTTGCCAGCTTTTAATCGTATTTTCTGAAGTGTTTGCAACTCTTTCCAGAGCTTAAAATGCTGCATCTTCTTTCAGTCAATTTTTTGTGGATGAATGCTTTATTTGTAACCTGGAGTTTGATATCCACAGCATACAATTATTACATATTATTAATTTATGTAACTCCTTACAGCAAAACAACTTGGGGATATTTAGCAATCTGGCAAACACCACAAATACTTCTTAGCAGGTATAAATCTCTTCAAGATGCTTACTCATGTTATTATCTTACTCATTTGTAGCCCCATTTATTAAAATTAGACTATTTGCAGCCTAAGACTACTGACAGATGTTAAAAAGAAGGCACGATAGGATCTAATGTATGATCCTAACAACTGCTTCCTGCCACACCACAAGTGCATGACAGGAGGTGCGACTGTGGAATAGAGCATCAGATCTCATCACACCGTGTTGCCAGTGCACAAAGAGCTTGGGATCATAATCTTAGTATCCCTCAGCACCAGCTAACTTTGCTCCTATGATTGGGAACCCTGTCATTTGACCAGACCTGCAAGCCCCAGGAATGCAAGCCTCATAAGCTGACTGGGGACCCCCAGCTGGGGATCTCATTAGGCTCCCCCAGCTGGCAGCCCCAATCAACTGATCAGTGCTCTCAGCTCCTGAAACATACAGGAGTGTGTTCTAGAGGTTGCAAGCACTGGCAACACATTCAGTTATAGGCATGATAGGAACCAGCCACAAAGTCATTACATGTATTTTTTGTAATAACTTTTTGTTGCTTATTCCTACTTTTATCATACCATTATTGACTGTGTGCGTGGCCTGTCACTACTGAAAATGTGATTAACCAGTCTAAAAACAAGGTTTTGTTTTCATGCAAATGTTTCTCATAGCAAATAAATCACATAATTATAGAAAATGACATAAATAAGAAGCTTTTAAAAATAACAAAGTTTTCCATGAGGTTTACAAGTCTTAAAGCTCTTCTCTCCACTATGATAACCACCTTGTATCTTAATCTGTTTAACTGAATGACAGCATAATAAAAATGATAAAATAAACAATAAAAATAAAAATAAAAACTTAAACTTAAAAATGAATTAATAAACCAATTCCCAATCAGCAATATAATCAATATTCTATCAGACATGAACAACTGGGAAGGAAAATGTATTATGGTATAAGATAAAATAATTTTTTTTATTTCACTTTTTTGTAATGACTTTCCCATCATCAGGTATGTATGTGTTCAAGATGCTGAAAAAATCCTATTTGCTATGCATACATGAGCTGCTAGTCTTCTATGTGCACTATGGAAAAGATGTGTAAGGGAACAAGACAATGTGAAAATTAATTCAGCTTTTAAGAAAAAAAACCCCCTTTAAATATGAAATGATTTGTTCTCTAATACTTATGATAATTAATTTCAACAACAATTTAGCAACTGTTAGTAAGTGTTGTCAGGAGCTAATCACATGCTAAAGAGCATTAGAAAAAATGAAAGCTGCAGGGAAACAAGGCTGCTAAACTGAATTGTTTTGTTCTGAAATGCTTGGCCAATTCAGTTTAGCAGCCTTGCTTCCCTGCAACTTTCATATATAAATAACCATGAATGACTGTGACATGGGTAGAATCATGCCCAAGGGGAGCCAAGAAAAATCTTTTTACTGGTCAGGATTAACCACACATTTTGCTGATCATGCTTTTGGCATGTTCATTGTGATACTTAGCTACATATATCAAAACAGCAAGAGTGATTGCATCCTCTGCAGGTAACAAACAAACTTTAGAGAACTGTATCCACCCATACTTACATTATTACTGATCAATTATTTTTGAGCTGTTTGAAATTTTCCAAATCTTAATTTTTATTAAGGTTTATTTTCCCACACTCTTCCCCTCCAAAAACTAAGAGAATATTTTACCTGGTTCTTGAACAGCCTAATACATAGGACATATGACAGATGAAATGAGCAAGACAATGGGGGTAAATCAGGATAGAGTAACAAACATTAGGATGTATACAGTAGCTTGCGCACTCCTCTGAATGTGGAGATTATTTAGCATCAGTTTTCAAACAGAAGCTGCTTGAACAAAAATCATCTGAAGTCTTTCTTCATGCAATATGGAATTCCCATTACAGTAATTTGCTGTAATGCTCTGCAATATACAGTATACCCATATAGAATGCAAAGCCTTTCTGAAGCTTTGAATTTTGTGCAACTTCCAGTGTCCAAAATATCCAGACTTAAGGTAGGACTTGGATCCAGGCTTAGGTCTCAGAGAGTACTAAGTATCTACGCTTAGATTTTCACAAGGGGCTATAGTGAAAAAGTATCCACTTGCTATCGAATTTCAACTTGTCTTAAATTCCAAACTCCCTTACGCTTTTTTGAAAATCAAAACCCATTCCAGTTAAGAGTAAAGGTTTAGGATAATGTTTATTTTTCACACAGGACACGTTGAAATCAAGGAAAAAATCAGTGCTACCATATTTAATTTCCATGAGCAAATCCATGATCATGGCAACAGGGGAACAGCCACACCATTTTAGTAGTGTGGTGTATATGCAGTGAAGAGAACTCACTGCCCATGTACCACACAGTGAAAGGGAGTGTGGCCACAGCCCCTTGCTTTGCTCCTCAATGTCAGCGGGCTGTCAGAGCTCACAGGTATGTCAATGGAGCTTCTGCTGGGAGCTCAGCATGTACCAGGATCTCTGTGTGTTCACAGCCTGGTCAATGTGGGGCGTTCATTCAAAGCAGCTCCTAAACTTAGAGGGTGAGGGCTGCTGCTCTTTGGTCTTCAGCAGCAGGGAAAAGGAGGTGATGTGCAGCAGCAGTCCTCAGCCCCCTGGACTCCATAGCTGCACGCAAACAAACCAACCACCTGGTGAGTTGTTTCACCCCACATAGGGCTCACTACACATGTGGAGCTCCCAGGAGGAGCTCCACTGACATGCCAGTGAGCTCTGAGATCTCACTGCACATGCAACACACAGCCAGAGGCAGGTGAGACTGCCCTGCCGCACTTCCTCTGGATCCACCCCTGTTCATTTCCAATGATCATACAGGCTTGTATTTTGTTCTGTTTTAATACAATTCCCCTAACCTTCCATGAGTCCTTCAGATTCCTCTTCAACTACTTCCCATCAAAACTTCTCCATATTAGAAACTGCCCAGTAATTTTCCCTGAATAGATTTATTTGTTACCTTGTACAATAAAAAAGGTATGTCTCTCAAACAGAATCAACAGGGAGAAATTTCAGAAAGGGCCAGACTTGTCTCTACCCTGGTAGTTCATGATTTATTGAATTTCTGTGTAAGCTGCTTGAGTCTGAAGACAGCAACTGCACTTAACTCACTCTCAGCATGAGACCGAGTCATGTATGCTAGACACAGCATTAATACGAAAAGAGAAAATTGGGACAACTGCAGATTTTAAAAAATTGCAGCCATTTTAAGAAAAAAATGCCTAGGATAACTCATTGTGAACAGATTTCTTCACTTTTCTCCATGAAATACAGATAGTTACTGAACTATTGTAATGTAAGAATGGGTTTGGAAGGGACATGAAGTTCAAATGGCCTGATTCAGGCAAGTGTTGTTCTACTCTGTCATCTTGCAAACTTATAACTAGATGAACACACAAGCTGCTTGTCTTCAGTACAGCTGCTGCATCGTAACACCAAGATGCATGTAGCATTTTTCAGTAACTAAAACCCAAAGAATCACAAATTTTTCATTCAATTCAACACTCATTTAAACTGGAGTAACCCAGAGCCTATAACTGATGACAAACCTGTGAGGGGGTGTGTAAGAGGCTCCTGTTACTGTAAGAGAAAAACTGCAGCAGAAAGGGCCTCAGGCAGCTGAACAGGGATTAGCTTGGGGAGGGAAGACAGCAAGGGGCAACTGCAGTCAAGTCAGTAAGCTACCTGTCAAGCTGACAGGGCACGCCTGTGGCTAATGGAGAGCAGCTGACTGGAAGGGGAGGAGCCCAAGGGTTATAAGCCTGGGGTCCTGAGGCAGACGGGCAGTGAAGCTGGGAGTTGTGCATGGAGGAGAGCTCTTGCCAGCTCAGGCAGGCAAGGGTTGTAAGCTGCAGGCCAGAACAGGTATCCCAGGAACTTAGAGAGGAGGCTTCTGCAGCAGCATGGTGACCTAGAGGGAGCTTCGAGTGTTATTTAAAGCATTTGGCTTACATTATTTGCTCCAATTTTACTAGAGGACTGGATGGTAGCTGGAGGGGAGCCTATGAAGCCATACAGGGGTGCCTGGCTGGTTGCTCAGGTCCTGAACCCTATCTGGAGCAGGCCAAAGCTGAGAGGGCCAAAGTCTGTACCCCAAGAGCAAGATAGGGGTTGGCTAAAGCCCAGAAAGCCAAAGTCTGTGTGTCAGAGGTGAGCTAGGGACTGGCTAAGGCCCAGAAGGCCAGAGTCTGCACCCCAAGGGCAAGACAGGGGCTGAATAAGGCCCATTGGGCCAGAGTCTATGCCCCAAAGGTGAGGAAAGGGCTGGCTGAGGTCAAGACAGCCAAGGGCCAAACCTGAATGGAACAGGCCAGGAGCTGAAAGGGCCAAGGGCTGAATCTGAATGAGATGGGCCAAGGGCCAAACCCAAGTGAGATTTGGAAGTGGGCATTAGGCTGGCAGTCTACACTGAGAATAACCACCGAGCTAACACCAAGGGGGCTGAGGCCTGTACAAGCTGGTGTGTGGATCTAGGGTAACATCTGTGAAGCATGGGTGTGCCTATCGTGGGGGACAGAAGCCTTAAATAGCCTATAAGGTGACTGATGCCCTTAAAGACTAATAGGGCCAGGAAGGCCATGACTGAGTGTCCCAGAGACAGGGTGAAGCTGGATTGAGCTCACTCTGGGACATCTAGGTGCAGCAGAGGTCCCCAAGAAGCTAGAGTGGGGGCAAGAGTCAAGTGGCCACTAGAAGGCATCCTGGTCACCCTGGCAGGGACCTGATCCTGCTACAGGTTCCTACTGATACTACTGCATACTACTACACACTTGAAATACCACTGCTGTCAATAGGTGTTGAATCTGCTCAGGCACTTTGAGGAATTAAGTGCCTCCCAGGATTACATTCATATAAACCTATAGCCAGGTGGATGTGTTTTAGCAGTGCACATTAACACTAAAAATATGCATATATTCTACTCCCCAGGACACCAGTAAGTATTGTGAGCACGTACTAAATTCTTGGCAGCATCTGGCCCAAAAGGAGTAGGTAAATAACACAAACCATTAGGTTAATGAAGAAGTAAAATCAAATCAGGGCTGTAAAGGAAAAACAGCTAAAGTCTTTCCCCATTAAAAATGTCACAGGCTCTTCGGTGAGTATGTGGGATTCAATTTCAGTTTTACGTCTACATTTCTAGCAATGCAATTGCCCCAAAACAATAATGAAGCATTGATTCAAAGGGGAAGCTGCCACTTAGGTAATGTGCTCACTGCAGCTGACTGCATAATGTTCTCCCACAAGAAAGGGTCAGGAAGATGGGGCAGCCAGCCAAACCAATTGCTTGTGTCTCCTGTGATGGGCTTCCTGTGCAGGCATGTTTTCCACAGGGGACCTGGGATCCCTAATAAACCAGATTTGTAATGAGATTTTAGGGGGATGTCCCTAAAGAAGTTAGGAACAGGGAATCTGAACCATTTTCACCAGTCTCACCTTAACAAGAGGTAGGCAGTGTGGTCCTAGCAGTGGGAATGGGCATAGCTGAAGGCAAGTTTCCCAAAATAGTAGGGAGCAAATTGAGGAAAGAATGATGACCTGCACTGTATAATTTATTGTCTGGTTGTATTCCCAGATGAATGAATAAAGCTGCAACTTAATAAACTGTGCCTGTCTTCCCATGTGGCCAGGACAGTCAATATCTCTTCCTTCCTGGGTTTTTTTTTCCCAAGTCCCCCATACTATTATTAACAAGGCGCAGTCCTGCCTAGTTTCTGAGATCTAATGAGATCAGAGCTTGAGGTGTTGTGCAGACTCCTTGGGAGAAATTATACATTAATATAGCGTTCGTCTGAACCAAAATTTCTGTTATAGAAGAGTATGCTTACATAATTGCACAGGTTTCAATATCAGAGTTGAAAATATTTCTATTTCAGCTTTGTGGACCATTTAATTTGCAGTTAGCAGAGGACAACACATACACACAACACAATGTGTTCCCTCTGATTAGAGTCCATACACAAAGTGCAAAACACATTCACAGTGCTTACAAACACATCTTACCACAGATACCTCTTGCATATGTTTCTAAGAAATGGACACCATCTGAAGTATTATAAAAACCTCCTCAAGTTTGAGTTTTTAATGGCAGGTACACAGATTCACTGCCAGTGGTTGTTACTTAGGGCGCAGTTTCAGCAAAGCACTTGAGCATGTATTAAGAAACAGTGATAAATTTGAGTATGTACATACAGTTAGTAACTGTACAGCATTAAAGCTGATGTAGTATTGGAAGTTTACAAAAATCTCTTAAATTCATCTTGAATACTTCAAGTTTCTTGCTTTGTTTTTCAAAATTCTAGCTTTTTGGGAAGAAATTCAAGACTTAAAAAAAAAGCCAAAAATAGGGATCATTTTGAGGGAAAATGGCTTCTTCTTTTTTTTAATTCAAAACGTGTGTTGGATACAGTTCAGTTGTTCTGGAACCCAGGTTAAATGATGTACCTTCATGGCTAGTCAAAACATGCAAATTAGCAGCCTGAGCCACGGAGAAGAATAGAATCAGCCTGGGTGACAACAAAGGAGCCCCTTCCATTGAAGACTATCTTCATATGTAAAAGTGGGAAATGCAAGAGTCAGAATATTGCTGTTATCCTTTACAATAGTAAAATTTTTCTTTGTTCTCACCTTCACTTATAGCTTCCCTGGCAACATTCCCATCAGCTCCAGGCCAAGAAAACATAGGATCCTTCCCTTAAAATTGACAAGAAACACCAAGAACCTCTCCTTGGTCACTGCCTGTTCCTGAAGCCTCTTTCCTGATTGCTTTTACCCTTTAGATATGGTAAATTATTAGCAATCATGGGTCACGTGATCCAAAAGGGGGTTGGGTTTGCAGGACCTGAGCTAGGGCAGGAGTGTGTTCCTGGCAGCTGAGATATGAAGAATTCCTGAAAAGCAGGGCTGGAGCCAGGCTCCTGGCAAACACCTAAGCTAGAATAAGCAGTTCACTGGCTTATGGACTGAGAAAAGGGATGGCGAGGGAGTGCGGTCAGGGCCCAAAAGGGGCCAAAGATCAAGGAGGGGCCACAGCCAGAGACTACTGGGGCCAGGGAGTCTGGAGATATAAACTGGCCTAGGAGCAGGAACAGGAATTGACAAGAGAGGCCAAAGGCTGAGGAGGGCCACAGCCAGAGACTGACAGGGTCAGGGACCTACAGCCCAGAGATGACTGAAGTGCCTAATACGAGCAGAGGGAAACAGGCCACATTTGGGAGTAGCCAAGATTGGGTGAAGTGCGCAAGTGTGGGCAGAAAGAGGAAGCTAGAGAGTGAATGGTGACACCTGCAAAGCATGGGCTTAGTGTAGGGGGCAGTTGGAATCATGTTTTAAGTAGGGATCTCTGAAATTCATGCGAGAAGTGCACAGCATGGCTGCTTCTTTAATCTTAGAGTTCCCCCTACGTTCCCCCCGTCCCCGTCTCCACCCCCGCCCCTGCCACAACCACCACCACAGCTGGTGAGTGACGGGGCTTTTCCATAAATCAGTGGCGGGGGGGCACAGGGGAAACTCCAAGATTTAAAAAGATGTCGCACTGCATGCTTCCAGCATGAATTGTGTAGATCCCTAGTTATAAGCCCTTAAGGCACTGAGTAATAAGACCTAAGCTCAGGAGTGGACTATCTCATTCAGAGATCCCCAGGGTAGCCTGCCTTTTCTAAGTATTTATTTACATCAAGGTGTGGCAGAAAAGCAGAAAGGGAAGAATGCTTAAGGGACCAAGGACATAGCAGGAGCAGACTGACTACCAGGGGTCATAGTTTGTTACACCAGTACTAAGAAAATTGCTTACCAATTATCTCACTGATTTATTAGTATAATTGTACTGCAAGGTGCTAATGGCTGCTGGAAGATGATTCTTGATTTCAAATACCATCATAGCCCATATTAAAGATATGGGTGTGCCAAGTCCTCTTTCAGTCTCAGTAGAAAAAACAATTAACCCATTTGTATGTAATAAACAGCTGCAAAAAATGGCAATACAACTCGAGGCAAAAGTCTGAATCACAGGCCAAAAGTAAACAAAGTGGACTGAGCAGTTTCACTAGTTTTGTGCAAAAAGGAGAGAAGATTGAAGAGAAAAAACCAGAAGAGAATGTGACCTCAGAGAAAGCAGAAAGATAGCACTTCTTGGGCATAGAGCTCACTGAAGTTCAAATGGCAGGCTTGGGGTTTTCTGAACAGTTTGTCCCTACTGCATTCAGAACAATAGGATTTTGTATATCATTTCTGGAGTTAAGATTAAACCAAGAATATACCTGGCTCATATCACTGATCTTGTCCTAATAAGAAAAAATCCTACAAAGCCTAGTTGACAGATGAAAGGAGTAAAATTATTAATTTGTGCATAAAGGACTGGAATACATGGCATGTTTGAGAGAGAGAGAGAGAGAGAGAGAATCTCTGCCTGAAAGTTTAAACAGAATAATCTGATAATGGAATACATGGAATAGATTTACAGTAGACCTACAGGGCCATAACAAAATTTATACTCTTTGGAAAAACTATTCAGCTCAAATTAGTATGAATTAGCTCAAATTAGCTCAAATTAGTATGAATTCAGCTCAAATTAGTATGAAATCCAAAAAATTGAAATTTTTCAAACATCTGAATACATGGATTATTTTACACTGAAAAAAGCAACATGTTCTCATTGCAGGAAGTTCTTGTTTCTGAAATGAAGCATACTCCTGGACTCCCAGAGATCCAGGAATCACTAGGATTTCCCATTCTGCAGTAGCTTACAAGTGAACTACCGAAGAACCAGACCTTGGGGAAAACATTGCATCAAAAACACTCTGTCTGTCCAGCACTTCATGGCAAGCATTTTAGATATTAGAAATATTGATACAGAGAGATTAAGAATTAGATCCAAATAAGGACTTAATCATTTAAGTGATTTCAACCAAAAGAACTAGGAATATCTGCACTGTAGAAAGATTTTACAGAAAAACTGAAAACTATGACAGGGTGGTGAGAGTAAGTCAGTCTTATTTACAAACTGTGTGCTTTCCTTGAAAAACTGGAATGCCTTGTCTGTTTTTCACCATACATAACATAACTTCAATATAGCAATATTATGAACTGAAGAACTGGAAGAACTGGAACAGATTACCTAGAAAGATTGGGCTCTCCATCCTTGGAAGCTTTCAAGAGCAAGTAGATAAACATGTAACTGGGATGGTTTATTCAGGGATGATCCTACCCTGAGCAGAGGGGTGGATTAAATTATCTCCTGACATCCCTTCCAGACCTACTTTTCTGTGTTTTGATAGAAAGAGGACTTAAGCACCCAAGTCCAAAATTGAGATAGAAAAAGTGCCTATCAGTGACTTTCTAATTCTATAAGGGCTTAAGCTCATTAGGTACCAACCTGTTTAACCTAAAAGGTTCCTAGGTACTTAAGAGTTTAAATGATTTTTTTCCATTTTGTCCTTTATCTGTGCAAGTTCTTATTGTAATATATTTTATGACACGTGGGGTGCATCTACACATTCATTAATGCAGCATAACTATGGTGCATTAAGTTTAGTATCTATAATGCGTGTGTAGATGAAACAGGGGTCCTAAATTGAAGCGACAGGTTTGAAAAATGCCACTTCAATTTAGGGCTGATTAAACCCCCATGTCATGCCTCCCCTCCCCCCCCACACTGACTTACCTGCTTCTCTGGTGGGGAGGGGAGGGTGAGCTGCCAGCGGGCAGAGTGGTCCCTGTGCTGCAGAGGGGGGAGGGGTTGGTGCTTCCCTCCATGGCAGCAGTGGCCCTTGCCACCCCCAGGTGGCACCCACCCGCAGGCACCCAGCTCATGTGGTCCCAGAGGGCACCACAGCCACAGAGGGAAGCACTGGGCCCCGTGCAGCTCAGGCAGGCAGGAAGGCCCAGGGTGGGGAAGATCAGACTTGCTGCTTTTCATGGGCGGAGCCTGCTTTCCCAGGCTGCTGCCAGGCTGCCTGCAGGGCTTCCTGCAGAGCTATGGAGCTGCACAGAGCCCAGTGCTTTGCTCCTCAGAGGACTTTTAGTTTGCTGCACCCAAAGTCATTTAAGGCACATTATGCCACTGAATTTCCTACAGTAACTGGAATTAATATGTAATACACCTGTTTTAAAGTGGCATGTACACACGCCTCTTGTTTCATCTGCACACAGCCACAGGTACTAACTTAATATGCCATAATTGGCGCTATTGAGCATTAGCACAGGTTAATGGTTTTTTATTGATGTTAATGTGCATTAGACTAAACCTACTGCACATTAGCACATTAGCATGGGTTTTGCCCGCTGTGCTAATGTACAATAGAATTAGTCTTCTGGACATTAAGCATCTTATGTAGATGCATGCATGGAAGTGTAAAAAATGCCCAAGAACCTATACTGGTAGGGAAAAACCTTAGGCACAAAGTTTCTAAGAATGGTCTGAAATGATCTCAGTGACAACCACAATCTGAAGAACCACAATCTGAAGAATACCTAGATTGGAAGCTGGGAAGAAAGAGAACAGTTTTATATTTATTATGTAGTGGAGAATTCGTGGGGGGAGGACATATAAAAAGAAACAGTAGTGTCAAGCAGGGTAGAACCAGATTACTGGCACAGTAAAAATTAATAATGTTTGGAAGCTGTTATTTAAACTAGGAACTGAAATAAAGTTGACAAGTACTGAGGAACATTCAAATAAGATACACACAAACTGATACAAAAACAATGGGAAAAATATATCTCTGTATCCAGTAAAAGATGTCACAGGAATTATAGCTGAACTAGAGAAGAAACACAGTGAGTTTACAGAGGTCAATTCTACAGAATTATGAAACAGAATGTTTGAATTAAATAAAAGTTTATGAATATAAAAAGTTATAAACAAAAAGAAGTAAATTAGAATGCCTAACAATACCAAAGGACTTCGGCATGGTATTACCGAAACATGACAGAACAACAAAAATGTAGTACTTGGATATCAACTATTATATCCAAGCACTACCAGGCTAGAGAGACATGACACATAAACTGTTTTAAGTGATCAGAAACTGGTTTAAACCTGTAAACAACAGATGTTCAGTGCACATAAACCAGTTTGAAAATGGTTTTCAAAATCCGGTTTGAGATAAACCTGGTTGAATGTAGTATATCAGACTTAACTGATTTGGGTCAAACCCATTTATGCAATGTCTGTCCCAGACCCCTTGCTGGTTTAAATTAAATCAGACTCCCCCAGCATCCCAGCATGCTCTCTGGGCTGGGCAGGGCTCTCTGCCCCACAGTATGGCTGGCCTCTCCCCTCTGATCCCTGGCTGCAGCTTGGGTAGAAACTTGCAGGCACAGAAGCATCTGCCTGACTTCCTGCTGCTCTCCCCCTCCCCTCACCACTCCCTGTTTAGCAGGGATCCCATGTCTCCTCTGCCTTATACAGACACCTCAGCATTAGCTAGCAGACCACATGCTGGCTACAGTCCATGCTGTGGCAGACAGCAGTGTCAGGTTAGTGCCTTTTAGAGATAATCAACAGTTCAGCTGGCAATGTCCCTCCATTTCTTCTTTGTTTTAGAAGAGGTTGAACTAATAAGAGAGGTTGTTTGTTTTCTGATGGGGTAATAAATGCTGTTAACAAAGCTGACAAATGCTCTGTTATCAAGGAGAGGGAGGAACCCCTCCCTAATCCTGCTGGGGCCTGACCACACACCCCTCAGCTCAGCCCTGTAGAAGGACGGGAGGGCTGCTGTACCACACCCCCAGCTTCTAGCCTGAGCTACTGTAGGCATGTGCCTTCATGTCTGGCATGTCTGTGCAGTTACAAAGTGATTTAGCCTAGCCATGTTAGACTAACTTGCACATTATGAATCTATTCAGACTCAGGCTTTTTAAATGTCTGTCCCTAGCCTCAGTAGGCAAGGACTTCTTTGGGGAATATCTTTTATTGGACCAACTGCATAGCTGGGATAGAGTTATACCAGATGAGCAGCTTATATTACAGAACTGATGGAACAGAAAACATCCCATAAAATGAGAGAGAAATTTCTGATCAGAGAGAACCTAAAATCCGTGTAGGTATAAATGCCATGGCATAAGAATTAAACGTACTGGTTTGTTATTTTTATGACACTTATAATGCAGCAGCACTTACAGGTCAACCTTCTTAACATCCATTTCTATCAGGGCCTGGACCAATATACAGAAAGTCAAAGTCCCAGACTGACAGAGGCACCAATTAGACCAATTATAATGTATGGCTTCAACCACCTACATGTAAACTGGTCAAATAACAAAAATAGCACAGAGTTAAGGGAAGCTGTTTCTCTATACCTTACAGAGGGAGGAGGGGATGGGTGGGCTGGGACCACCAAGATAAAATTACTGAGCCTGTTGCTCATAGGAGGGAGGGGGAGGCAGGAAGGCCTAACATGGACTCAGCAGTGAAGTCAAGTAGGACTATCAGCACCTGATAAGGATCCTCCGGAATGATTTGCAACCAGGTACAGATCCTGCTTGAGACCATGCCGTTTTCTTTAACTGTAAGTAGACAGCAATGGACTCAGTACAAGATTCTGGCTTGACCCTGAGATGCTTAGCTATAAAGGCTTTCCTACGAGTCATCCCAGAGATACAAGATACACTGGCCCATGTCCACTTTGTTAGCAATGCCTTCAGTGGGGCATTGCTAACAAAGGATAGCATATCAAAGGTTATATCACCAAAAGTTATATCACCATATCAAAGGTTCTTTTCTGCCCCTGCTGTAGCTTGCTCCCATATATCCAGCTACAGATAATGGATACCTGGGCACCTGAATCTAGGAGGAATGGGCAAGGAAACTCTCCTAGCTTCCCTTCTAGATAGTACGTCAACCCAGCAAACCAGCACCAACAATTAATACCTCATTCTTGGAAGATATCACTGTAATAGGCTGAACCCTTCAGGATCACTTGCAGAAGCTTAAAGCAGTACTTAAGCAGCTGAAGGAAGCCAATCTAAAAATTAAACCTGCTAAATGTCAATTTTTCTGCAAAGAAGTGAACTTTTTCAGACATGTGATTTCCACAAAAGGGGTAGGCCCAGATCCAGAGAAAGTGGAGGCTAACCGGTACACTGAAATGTAAAAAACTCTGCTGCTTTTTGGGTCTAGCCTCCTATTATAGGAGATCTGTTGCAAAGTTCACCTGGACTAAGGAATTTCAAGATGCCTTTCTCAGGCTAAAGAGGCAATTGATGTCATTTTAGTATATCCCAACCCTGATTTTTCCCTTCTTGTTGGAAATTGATGCAAGTGATGTTGGCATTGGACCTATTTTTCACGTGTTGAAGAAGACCAGGTAATAGCATATGGAAGCCGAACCCTGAACAAAGCTGAGTGCCAATATGCAACCACAAGAAAGGAATTGCTTGCTGTAGTGACCTTTACCAAACATTTTGAACACTTCCATCTAGGGAGATGCTTCACTCTAAGAATGGACCATGGCTCTCTCTAGTGGCTATACAATTTTCAGCAACCTGAAGTACAATTGGCTAGGTAGTTAGAACAAATAACTGATTTGCCTATGAGGTAGTGTATTGCCCTGGGTAGCAGTACCAAAATGCCAATGCCTTGGTGTCCCAAAGTGGAGGCTGAAACTAAATCTGAGATGGTGGAAGTATAACCACTATCCACATAAAAATTAGCTCAGAGTGAACCAACCCAGGGCACCAAGGAAATCAGAGAGTTGGAAGACTGGGGTGAAAAACAACAGGAAGATGGTGATTGAAAAGCTGATAAGGTGGAAGGAAAGCAATGACAAGGATGCCCCTAAAGCTGGGCAGCATCATCCATGATGCTGCCTCTAAAGCTGGGCAGCAGCATCCATGCCTAAAGCAGTACCAGGTAGTGGGGCTTGAGCTAAGCATTAGGCAAAGAGTTCTGGTGCAAAAACTTCCAGAATTGACCAAGGACCCAAACATATTCAGATAGCGATACCCAAGAATGAGATACTGACAGTTTTGGCAACTCTGCAGGATTCTAATACTGGGGCATATTTAGGCATGGAGAAAGTCTCACATAAGGTTCAGTCTTGGTATTTTTGGTTAGGCTGGAGAAAATCTGTCAGGGACTTGTATAGGTTATGTGATGTGTCCAGTGTACATAAAGGAATGAGGAGTAACCCCAGGGCTCCCATGGTCTCCATGCACTCTGGATGACCCCTGAAAAGGATAGCCATGGATATCCTGGGTTCCCTGCCAGTTACAATATGTGGAAACTAGTATATCCTAGTAGTGGCTGACTATTTTTCCAAGTGGGTGGAAGCATATCCACCACCCCCTTATCAGGAGGCTCAGACTGTGGCAAACGTTTTTGTTGAGAGATTCATGTGCTACCATTGTGAAATTCAATCCCTCTACACTGACCAGGGGAGAAATTTTGAATCTGTTATTACAGCACATATGTAACCTTCTGGAGATCAACAAAACCTACATAATACCATACCACCCCCAATCTGATGGGCTAGTGGAACAGTTCATTTATACCTAGGTTGACGTCTTCCCTGACCAAAGACAATCAGACAACATGGGATGAGGTACTCCCTTTTGTCATGATGACATACCAGAGCAGTGTGCAGTCATCTATGGGGTATGCACCCTATACGGTGTTGTTTGGATGAGAGATCTGCCTACCAGTTGATGTCATCTCTGGGATAAAATGTGTTGGAGGAATTTAACAACCCTTCTGAATATGTTACGAAGGTGACAGGATACCCAAGCTCAGTTAGCAAGCCATTGAGAAACATCAGACTGCAGCAACACAAAGGCAAAAGTTCTATCAGCTTAGGGTCATTGGACAGGTTTATGAACCCTGGGAATTGGTGTGGGTACAGAACCAGACAAAGAGACAGTGTCAAAAGCTATGTAAAAGGTTCGGTGGCTCCTATAGCATTATCAGAAAGTTGTCAGAGGTACTATATGAGCTGGTGAGCAGGCCCAGTAGGCAAACATCAGTAGTGCCCTACAATTAGATGAAGCCTTATGTATGCTGAGAGTACAGAGACCCTGGCCCAACAAAAGAGCTAGGGAGACCTGCCCATCAACAACTAAGATGATGCCAGGGGTTTCACAACTGAACTTATGCCAACACAGTTCCAAATAGGCCCAATAGGGTGCTGCCAAAGGAAGCTTCCAAATCCAGAAATGTAGGGTAGGATCCATGCCATGGCCTGATGGAAATGACAACAGCAAGGATGAATGAGTAAGGGGAAGTAAGATCAAGGCCGGATACACCTGATGGTACCCAAAACTCACCAGAGCCAGTGGAGGATCCCATTCCTGAACTCTCAGGTAGACCCCAGAGAAAGTCTACCAAGTGGCTTAGTGATTATATGATGTAACTTCAGTTGGATGCGAGAGTGCAACCAGTTAAAAGGGGCGCTAATGTAATGTATTGTATAAGCTAATTGTAATGTATGTGTGACAGCAGGGGGAGATGCTCTACTACTGAAATGAACTGTAAAAACTGTATTGGCAGTATGAAGACTACAGCTCTTGGAGGCCCTGGGAGCTGAGACAAAGAAGGTGGAAACCAGAAGCAGTAGAAAGCACAGGAACAGTGGCTGAATGCGGGGGAAGCTGCAGCAGAACACAGATGCAGCGGCAGAGGATAGTGTAGCTGGAGAGTCTGGAAGAGTAACAGAACCAGGACTCTTGAACTGTAGCAGCAAAACTCAGATGTGTGAATGGCAGTTCAGCACTCTCAGCACTGGAGGCTGGTTGGGGGAGAGGGTGGAAGGGTATCAGGTTTGTGGAGTGAATATAGCAGTCTTATTGCATCTTTTCCTAGCCCATTGGTTTATAACCCAGATCCCCAATGTTTTCTATGTAAAACTGGGAATTCTCCTTTTGGCTTCCTGTGCCAGTTTCTGGGGTTGTGGGGTTCAGTACACTTGGAATGGCTGGTTGCATCTGGCATACAACAGAGAAGTTCGTTTAGAAAATAGACATAAGCTATTTAACTTGTAACCCTGAAGAGTATAGATTTCCATGTTTTGTAAGCCCTGCCCCACCAACACACATACACACACACTTTTGAATTTGGGTCCTCTGGGACTTCCAGCAGCCAGAGCCAGATAGAGAGAGTGTGAACTGCCTGTCCTCACCACAGATTGCATGCAAAGCTGGAGAGTGGAGGGAGAAAAAAGGTAAAGCCATGCTGCTATATGACATTTCACTCAGCCACAGCATCTTTTTGTATGAGGGAAGGAAGGCCAGAGCTATGAATGGGCAGAATCCCAAGAGACAATGAATGTCAAAACATTCAACTCATGTAGAAGAAGCAGGAAGTTCCAGAGTGAGATATAGACAGAGGGACAGAGCTGCACCGTTATACAGAGCTTAGAGAGCAGTCAGAAGGACAAAGGGACACTTTTTTTGTGTCCATAACCTGGAAATTCAAATAAAAAATGCCAGTACGTAGCACATATCTCAGAAAGATAATGTTCCATTAATCTGTACTGAAGCTGCACTTCCAGGGACTGTATTTCCCTCCATGTATTTATCAAGTTAATTTTTTACTTCCAAACACTAGATAGAAAAATAAAAATATGATAACTAGAAGATTTGGCATTACTTGCATATATGAAAAACATGCCTCTCTGGGAACAAGAACTGTTTTTTTGGAAAAGCAGAATATCTTTAGGAAAAGTAATGAGCTCCTAACACTGGGGCAATTGTGAAGGTTTTTTTAAGTGGTGTTATGTTAAAAAGAAATTTACAGCTTTCCTATGAAGAGATAAGAAATAGTTATAAGAATCCAGCTTTTTTCTAATTAAAGACTTTTATTTGTTTCTTTTCCCCAATGTTTTGACTTTTTTAATAAAGCTAGCATTTATTTAAAAATGAGTTTTCCCATTATTAAAAAACTGTGTGCTCGAGGTAAAATGTCATATTAATAACCAGAGGACTTATCTTGTTCTTTTAATAAAAGTATGAAAGATCTATTTTGTCTGAGAGAAAAATTAGTTTAGAAATTAAGAAAAGATAACTGATTATTTCATGGTTAAAATTTTCAATAAGCTTCTTTTTAATTTTGTTGTTGTATTTTTCTGTTTAAAATAGGAGGTAGTCTGAAGAGGGTTTGTTGTTGTTGTTGTTTGTTTGTTTGTTTGTTTCTTGAGTTTTTACTGTCCAAAAAAGCAGGCAGTCCTTTGAAAAAAAAATCTTGATATTTGCCCATCTGAAAATAATTAGGAGTTAATGAGGACAGATAGATTTTTGCCTTAAGGACTTTTTGCTTCACAGGAAAAAAGAACTGAAAAAATGAATTTATGAAAAAATAATGTATTTCTTTGAATATAATCTTTTGTATAGGGATAGCATGTTTTCACATACTTTGGTTCTGATCTCATAATGAAATCCAAGCAGTGGGATCCTTACACTTGCAGAGAAATCCATTGACTTTGATGGCACTTCATATGGGCAGAAGGGTCTGGCTGTGCTGATCCAAATATAATGTTGGGCTTTTGACTTTACAAAGTGCATTTTTTCCAAGAAAAGGGTATTTGGCAAGGTCAGTTTTTGTGGAAATGTTTAAAAATCTGTCTTTCTGCAGATATGATTGTTGCTTTAACTTGATAAAAGTATTATGATAAGTAAGATTTGTGAAGTTAGGTAATATTTTTATTGAAATAGTTTATAGCTGGGAGAGACATAAGACAAGGGTTGAGGCATAAAGGCTAGATACAGACATTACTCATAAATTGGTATAAGTGATCAGAAACTGAACTAAACCTGTAACAGAAAAGAAGTTTAGCTAACATAGACATGTCTGACCAACCTGATTTCCTTCTATGACCAGGTGACGCATCACCTGGAGAAAGGAGAAGAGGTAGATATCATATTTTTGGACTTCAAGAAAGCCTTTGACTAGTGCCCCATGATGATCTCATGGAAAAAATGCGGAATTGTGGCCTAGAACATTTCACAGTCCTATGGCTGGGGAACTGGCTCCATGGACGGACCCAAAGAGTGATAGTTGATAGAACCAAATCAACTTGGCACACTGTAACCAGTGGCATCCCCAGGGCTCCATTCTCGGACCTGTATTCTTCAATGTGCTTATAAAATATCTGGACTCGGGTGTTATAAGTGGACTGGCTAAGTTTGCTGATGACACCAAACTATGGGGAAGCATGGTCACTCTAGAGGACAGGGTGGCAATCCAGGCCAACCTCAGCAGATTTACAAGGTGGGCGGATCAAAACCTGATGGCATTCAATGCCAAGAAATGCAAGGTGCTACACCTTGGGAGAAAGAACCCACACCACACTTACAGGCTCAGCAGTGCTATGCTACCTTGCACCACATCTGAAAGAAACTTGGGGGTCATGATTGACTACAAGATGAACATGAGCCACCAATGTGACACTGCAGCCAGCAAAGCAAACAAAACTCTGACCTGCATCTTCCAATGCATCTCAAACAAGACCCAGGAAGTCATCCTCCCACTTTACTCAGCTTTGGTGAACCCACAGCTGGAATACTGTGTCCAGTTCTGGGCTCCGCAATTCAGAAAGTATATGAAGAAGCTTGAGAGAGTCCAGAGGAGAGCCACGCAAATGATCAAAGGACAGGAGAACAGCCCTTATGAGAAGAGGCTGAGAGACATGGGACTCTTCAGCCTGGGAAAACATAGGCTCAGGGGTGACTTGGTGGAAGCCTATAAGTAGGCATAGACTGTTCACCAGGGCACCCCATGGGAAGACTAGGTCCAATGGTCACAAACTCTTGGAAGAACATTTTAGGCTGGACATAAGGAAACACTTCTTTACAGTCTGAGTCCCCACAGCCTGGAATACACTGCCCCCAGAGGTGGTGCAGGCGCCTACTCTGGATTCCTTTAAGAAACACTTGGATGCCTATCTTGCTGGGATATTCTGACCCCTGCTGGGGCTGGACCCAATGATCCTGTGAGGACTCTTCCAGCCTTAATGTTTATGAAATCTGTGTTTAAAAATGGCAGACCCCAGTCTAAGACCTGGATGGATGTAATATGAGATTTGATCAGTTTAGGTTAGATCAGTCCATTAAATTTCTGTTCTAGATCCCTTTCCAACTCAATTTAGGCAACCATCTGCTGGCATCCCAGGCAGGTTTGTGGGGCCCCTGCCCCTAGGCTATCACAGAGATGGCAGGAGCTGGAACGGAAAGCTATGCAGCAATAGTGGGGAAAGTGGGGAAGCAGAGGGTCCTGGCCCATAGGCTCCCCTCTAGCTGTCCTTACTTGGGTCAGGGGGCGGGGTCAAGGGCAGGCCACAGGGTGGCAGCCTCTGCTTCACCTCTGCCAGTGCTCTGCTTAGCTGAAAGTCCTGCATGGCCTTCCCATGTCAGCCAAGCTGAGCAATGGTGGGGGGGGGGAGTGGGAGAATGGACGCTCCCCACTGCACTGGCCAGGCCGCAGCCCCCACAGACCTGAGCCAGCACAGCTGGCTGGGGCCTGTGTGGTGGGGTCCCTCTGATCCCCACCCTGCAATGCTGTGCAGCACTCAGCCATAGCTGAATCAGGCAACAGCAGGGAGAGTAGGGATGGGAACATGGAAGCCCCTTGCTGCATGTCCCCCCCCAGCTGTACTTGATTGAGTTGGGGGGGGGCTGGGACCAGGCCCATGATGCACCAGGAGCCCCCAACTGCCCCACCCCCCTACCACCCTGCTGCTGCCTGGCTCTGCTGACGCAGACAGGCAGGAGCCAGGGCTGAAAGCTGCATGGGGCTGTCAGCCAAGCCAGGAAGTGATGAGAGGGGGTGAGCGGAGCACAGGCTCCCTGCAGACCCCCAGCTAGGAGTGCTTTGGTTTGGGGGGTGCCGGGGCTGGGGCTGGGCCAGGGTGGGAGGCCTCCACTCCCTCCCTACCACGGCCCAGCTTGCCAGACATGGATAGCCATGTGGGGCTGTCAGCCAAGCCAGGCATCACGTTGGGGACTGGAGGAGCAGAGGCCCTTGCCCCACAGGTTCAGTCCTGGCCCCTACAGACTGCTGCCCCACCTCCCCCGCAGCCAGCCACTGAGGAGGAGCAGGGCTTGGAAGAAATGCCACATTGGGAGGCATATGGGGTGCTTCCTGCTTTCTGGTTTCAGCCATTGAAGGCTTCTGTGGGCCCACCAATCTATACAGATGCTGTGGAGCTGAATCTAATGCACTGTTTCTTCTGGTAAAGTGTGTTTTGGCTGGGGCGTCATCCACGTTTGTCAGCACCCTTAATGTCTATAACGACTGCATAGAGTAACTGTGCAGTGTTAAGCAACCACTGTGGCTCAATTCAAAGATTGACTATTTCACAAGATAAAAAGTTATTCTTAGCCATCCACACAGTGTTGTGAGTGCTATTTACTTAAGTGCTTTTGTATTTTTTTTTTGGAGGAGAGGTAATAAACAAATTCAATTTTTTTAATTTTTGATTGATTATGTTTATTCATAGAAAACAGCATTAATAACCAAGAGCAGTGTCATGAATACAAGTGTATTCAGAAGTTTGCTTTCCTTGATTAATGTAAATATTTTCAGTGTGCACATGCATTTTAATATTGTTCTTTGTTGGCCATGTTTCAAATCTTTCAAATTATAGTGATTATCGTTGTAAAGAACATGATCCAATTACAAAATTACATTAAGCAATGTTTATTAACAAATATTTTTATAGTGCGGCCATAAAACAAGTCACAGTTGACATGAACAAAAAATAAAACCTAAAGATAAAAGCAAGTTAATTTTTATGGCAATACAAGGATTGAATGGTAAGTACTTGATTTTGGGATCTCCCCATTCTCCTACTGTTCCTAATTGTTTATTCAACTAAGGATCCTATTTTTACAAGGCAGATGGTTTTCATGAAGTTCTCTTCTCTGTTTCAGCTTCCTACAACAGGGGGCAAATCAGCTTAAGATGCTTTAGAAAAATCCAAGAATAAGCAATCAGCATCAATGCTATGAACAGCATAGGCTAAATTCAGCTCTGGTGTAAAAAAGTAGAGTTATGCTTACACTAGTGCAGTATTTGGCCTGATTTAATCAACAAAATTAAATCTGATTTTCATATAATTACCTCATTTACTTTTTGCTTTCCACATATTTAAAATATCCTGTCAGTACCCAAATTTAGAACTGTGACCTTTTTTTAACTGTGTACTAAAGTTCTAGTTAAATATTAATAATTAAATGGAGTTGTAGTTCCTTTGGGAAGAAACCATGTGACATTCATCTATTTGATCAATTTGCCAAAGTTGTAGGTTGCCACTTTATAGCTAAAAATATTGATATAGGATTCCCCAGTCAAATATGTGAAAAATATATGTTTGAAAAAGAAATGAGATCATCATTAGTACATTGAAATTATGTCAGCCTTGGAATGCCTGTTTAATGACACCTTTACAAAATAACCAGGATCAAATAATTCATGCTGACCTCTATTCTTAGTAGTATTAGAGAGCATTTATAGACATGGTCCAGGCAGTGGCGGGGGACATGATCCCCTGCTTGTGTGCCCCTGCCCAGAGCATGCGGGCTACAGCTCATGGCTCTGCCCTGGCTCCAGAGCAAGCTGCTCCCATCACAAGATCCCAGTGGCTCTGCAGCAGCCCCTGCCTTGTTCTGCTGCAAGGAGTCCACTGCTGACTGGATCCAGCCCATTGGCCAGACGTTGCCCATGCTGGATTAGGGTGAAGTGTTAGCTTTCATTCTATGGTTTATAGGGCACATCTACATGTTGCCTTATGGTGATGCTGTTACTGGACTGTGCTTTAGTACTTCCTTTTGAAAGTACTAAATCATGGCACAGTAACCACCCCTACTGCATTGTATGAGCAGCACATGGTTATTTTTAGCAGCTACTTTGCCATAGCAGTGCGCTATAATGGAGGAGTGTACCACTACAGTGAAGTAGCTGCTGGTCGCCTGTAGACATCCTTGGACACTATGTCACTGTAGCATGTTGCTATGTTGATGTAGTTTCCTGTGTAGATGTGCCCATAGGGACCTGAAGTCATTGTCCTAATAATGAATAGAAAAGAGCAAAGCCATAGTCAAAAGAGACTGCATTTTGGGAATAGGGAATATCTTTGTAAATAAACTTTGATGCTTTTGCCTTGTTCTTGTATATGTTTTTGAAGCAATGCACACCAAATATTGCTCTGTTGAGAGAGAAAGATTCTTATTTGCATACTGATTCATCATAAGATAAATCAAAGGGTAATTACTAGGAGTGTGTGAAGCTTTGGTCTGTGATTCAATTCAGAGAAGATTCAGCCCAATTTGGATGCTGAATCACCAAATCTGAATCGAATTGGGAGAAAAAAACAAACCCTCTGAATTGATTCGGAGCCTCCAAATTGATTTTTAAAAGATTCAGAGATTCAGAAGGCAGTCTTTCAAGGGTACAGTAACTGACAAGAGGGAGGGGGAGCCAGGGGGGAAAGACTGTCATCTATAGCTGGCCAGTGACTGTGATCTTTCCCTGAGTCCCCTTCCAATCCTAGTGGCCTGGGGGAGGGATGTAGAAACAGCATATAAGCCTCTGTTTGCAGGCTTTCTGTGCCTTTTGTGAGCTGTTTTTGCCTAAGCAACAGCATCTGAAAGGTACCGGACTGGCTTGGCTTTCTACCTAGTCAGTCTCCTGCTAGTTTCTGTTCTTTGAAACGATTGGATACAGCTTACTAACTACATTCCTTCTACTTATCCCTATCAAAATCATTTATTTCAATTTATATTTGTTCTTGGTTTGTTTTTTCCCCACATGTTTAAAAAAGAAAGCTGTGCTTTTCCTGGCAGTGTAATCCATCACTGTGCAGGAAAGCACATACAGTTTGGGTTTTTTTACTTTTAAGAGGCATTTATTCCAGGGAGGGTGACAAATCGGGGCCAATAAAGAGCATGTACAGGTTGGCCCGAAGATCTGGGCCTCATGGACAAGGCCTGGGCTCATGGCCTGCAAGGCCTGCCTGTACACTCTAGACTAAAAAAAAAACACACAAAAAAAACCACAACGAACATTAGGACTATTTACATATTTTAATGTAAGCACATACATTACAAACACTCACACACAGACATCATAGAAGAAGTAGTCAGATATTATTAAACACAACACATAAGAAGTCAGACATCATAGAAGAAGAGATTATATAAATATATATATATATATATATATATATATATATAAAATTATTATTAGTTATAGTTACACACACATATAGACTAAACTGTATGTGTGTGTAAACAGACTGTGGGTTAGGCTACATGGGGGGCAAGGAGAAAGGGATTTGGTGGTAGGGGTCTGCTACAGACCCCCACATCAAGGGGAAGAAATAGATTCGGGGCTCCTAAGGCAACTCTCGGAGACCATGAAAGCTAAAGAGGCGGTAGTTATGGGGGATCTAAACTACCCGGACATCTGCTGGGAGTCAAAGACAGCAAAGTCCCACCGCTCACGCAGGTTTCTAACCTGTGTACAGGACCTCCACCTGACACAGGAGGTACACGGTCACACTAGGGGGAATGCCATACTGGATCTGGTATTGGCAACGGGGGATGACATGGTAGGGGACCTACAGATCGGTAGCCATCTGGGGGACAGTGATCACCTAATAATAGAATTCACCATAAGACGTCGAGTGGGTAAGGTAACTAGTAGGGTGAAAGTGCTAGACTTTAGGAAAGCTCATCTCAATGAACTCAGGCGATTAGTCAAGGATGCACTGCAGAGTAGGAGTTTTGGAGTGATGGGAGCCCAAGAAGGGTGGCTGTGCCTTAAGGAAACGATCCTTCGGGCACAAAGCAAGACGATCCCCGTGTGAGGTAAAAGAGGGAAAGGGGCCAGGAGGCTTCCCTGGCTGACCAGAGAAATCCAGGGCAGCCTAAGGGCCAAAAGGGGAGCACATAAAAAGTGGAAACAGGGAGAGATCACCAAAGACGAATATACCTCCTCTGCTCGTGCTTGTAGGGAGGCAGTTAGACAGGCCAAAGCTACCATGGAGCTGAGGATGGCAACCCAAGTAAAAGACAACAAGAAATTTTTTTTAGATATATAGGGAGTAAAAGGAAGGCCCAGGGAGGAATAGGACCCCTGCTAAATGGGCAGAAACAATTGGTGACGGACAGAGGGGACAAGGCTGAACTCCTCAATGAGTTCTTTGCCTCAGTGTTCCTAAGCAAGGGGCAAGACAAGTCTCTCACTGGGGTTGTAGAGAGGCAGCAGCAAGGCGCCAGACTTCCATGTGTAGACCCTGAGATGGTGCAGAGTCACTTGGAAGAACTGGATGCCTTTAAGTCGGCTGGCCCGGATGAGCTCCATCCGAGGGTGCTGAAGGCACTGCCCGACATCACTGCAGAGCCACTGGTGGGAATATTTGAACGCTCGTGGCACACGGGCCAAGTCCCGGAGGACTGGAAAAGGGCCAATGTGGTCCCCATTTTCAAGAAGGGGAGGAAGGAGGACCCGGGCAACTATAGGCCAGTCAGTCTCACATCCATCCTTGGCAAAGTCTTTGAAAAAATTATCAAGGCTCACATTTGTGAGAGCCCGGCAGGACAAATTATGCTGAGGGGAAACCAGCACGGGTTCGTGGCAGGCAGATCGTGCCTGACCAATCTAGTCTCTTTTTATGACCAGGTTATGAAATGCCTGGACACAGGAGGAGGGGTGGATGTCATATACTTAGACTTCAGGAAGGCCTTTGATACGGTATCCCACCCCATACTGGTGAACAAGTTAAGAGGCTGTGACTTGGATGACTACACAGTCTGGTGGGTTGTGAATTGGCTGGAGGGTCGCACCCATAGAGTCGTGATGGATGGGTCGGTTTCGACCTGGAAGGGTGTGGGCAGTGGGGTCCCGCAGGGCTCGGTCCTTGGACCGATACTCTTTAATGTCTTCATCAGTGACTTGGATGAGGGAGTGAAATGCACTCTGTCCAAGTTTGCAGACGACACAAATCTATGGGGAGAAGTGGACACGCCGGAGGGCAGGGAACAGCTGCAAGCAGACCTGGACAGGTTGGACATATGGGCAGAAAACAACAGAATGCAGTTCAACAAGGAGAAATGCAAAGTGCTGCACCTAGGGAGGAAAAATGTCCAGCACACCTACAGCCTAGGAAATGACCTGCTGGGTGGCACGGAAGTGGAAAGGGATCCTGGAGTCCTAGTGGACTCCAAGATGAACATGAGCCGGCAGTGTGACGAAGCCATCAGAAAAGCCAATGGCACTTTATTGTGCATTAGCAGATGCATGATGAATAGGTCCAAGGAGGTGATACTTCCCCTCTATCGGGCACTGGTCAGACCGCAGTTGGAGTACTGCGTGCAATTCTGGGCGCCGCACTTCAAGAGGGATGCGGATAACCTGGAGAGGGTCCAGAGAAGGGCCACTCGTATGGTTAAGGGCCTACAGACCAAGCCCTATGAGGAGAGACTAGAGAAACTGGACCTTCTCAGCCTCCTCAAGAGAAGGTTGAGAGGCGACCTTGTGGCTGTCTATAAGTTCATCACGGGAGCACAGAAAGGAATTGGTGAGTATTTATTCACCAAGGCGCCCCTGGGGGTTACAAGAAATAATGGCCACAAGCTAGCAGAGAGCAGATTTAGATTGGACATTAGGAAGAACTTCTTCACAGTTCGAGTGACTAAGGTCTGGAACGGGCTCCCAAGGGAGGTGGTGCTCTCCCCTACCCTGGGGGTCTTCAAGAGGAGGTTAGATGAGTATCTAGCTGGGGTCATCTAGACCCAGCACTCTTTCCTGCTTATGCAGGGGGTCAGACTCGATGATCTATTGAGGTCCCTTCCGTCCCTAACATCTATGAATCTATAAACACAACACAGAAGAAGAAGTCAAATAGAGATTCAGATTATTAAACACAACACAGAAGTCAGACACAGTCATACATCAGAGAAGAAGTAGAGGAGATATTATTAGTTAGCTACACACACTGTAGGTCTTTTGTCAGTGGGGGAGAGGGGCTAAAGGGAGTAGCGGGAGAACTAGAGCTGCACGTCCCATCCCCCGCAAACATAGACGCATCCTCTTTCCTGGCAGCCATGAGTCTTCTGCTGCCAGTGGAAGCAAGGAGGTGGGAGCAGTACCTGTCTCTGCACCTGCACCACCTCCCCTAACAGCAGAAATAGCCACCAGCAACAGAATGACAGTCTCCCCCACTCAATTTCATCTCCCAGCATGAGCCACAGCATGAATTTGTGTGCCACACAGTGGATGCCAACAAAGATGTCATCATGGGCCACCTCAAACATATTGGCCCCACTGTCAGTGACCATGAATCTGTGGGTGAGCTCACCTTGCCCAATGAGCTACCCCTGCACCATGCAGTTCCTGGCCACCATGATCTCCCTTGCTCTGTGGGACTCATTCATCGCCTCGGCTTGAAGGAGAGCCCACCAATGGCCTGACTGATTGCACCAGTGCCCTGTGAGGGAGAGGTAGGAGTGATATCCACCCCGGCTGCTCCAGATGTCTGAAGTGAAGTGCAAAGCTACCTGTGTCCCTGACTTGTGCAGCTCCTCTCTCAAGTACTCCCTGCATGCCTCATACAGGGAGGGCACCACTGTCCTGCTGAAGGTGGTGCATGTGGGCACTTGGTAGTAAGGGGCCAAGAGCACCATGAGCTGCTTGAACCCTGGCCACTCAACTAAGGAGAAGGGCTGGCCATCCAGGCTACGTATCTCCCCAAGGCTCTGGGTGATTGAGATCAGCAGCCCCCTTAATAAAGCAGCGTCGGATACCATCTCCCAGATCTTGGTGGTCTTCAAGCCCTTCCTTGAGACCACGGAGACCCTCAGGGCTGGCAATGCCCTCCTTAGCCAGGTAATCCCTGTAGTGAAGGAACTTAACCAAATGGAGAAGTTCCAGGGGATCAGTGTTCCTGGCTGGGGCAAGCCAGTGTCAGACATGCAGGCACTGCTGAGGTGGCTGAAGTGGGGCATCAGGGAATTGCTGGATCCATTGTATTCCAGTATGGTCCACATACTGGGTGCATGTGTGACCCCAGGGTGAAGGGGAGCATAAACACTGGCAGCACCAAAACCCTCAGTCACTGGACACGGGTGCTGGTCAACAGCATCAGAGAGGCAGAAGGGCAGAGGTGAGGGGACGTGGAAGACAGGGATCCATTTTCCCATGCCAGCACTCCCAGCACCAGCACCAGCACCAGCCAAGCTTCTCCACAACAGCTGCTGCTATGGGCCAGGGACATGGCTTCCATGTTGGGATCCAGCTGCACCAGACCCCAGCCTTGTTCAGGTAGCACCAAGGCTTCGGTGGTTACCTATCTCACCAAGGATGTAGAGCCACTGGCCTGCGACCCCTTGGCCTATTGGGCAACCCACAGCTAGATGTGGCAGGATGTGGCCATGGTTGCCTGGGAATACCTGTCCTATCCACCAACCAGTGTTGCAAGCAAGAGGGTGTTCAGCATTGCTGGGGGATATTGTGACACCCCACTGCACCTCCTTGGATCTTAGTTTGGTGGAGCAGGTGGTGTTCCTCAAGGTGAACTTTCCGCTGCTGGGGTTCCCCAAGCTCCATCTGCAGACGGAGTGAGTGCCACCCTCCTCACTCTGTCTGCACCTATTTCTGTTTTTTGTTTTAAACCAGTTAATGCCTCATTGTGACCTGGAGGCAGCACTCACTGCAGCACCAGCCAGCAGAGGAAGAACATGTCCTTGCTGCATTCCAAAGCCAGGATGAACTTGGAGGTATGAGCTGGGGCTATGGAGAAGGAGGAGGCCCCAGATGCTGAGCTTGATCACTAAAACTGCAATCTGTCAGGGTCAGGAGGCCTGGTGGAACTGCTGGTGGCATGGCAGCCCCAGGAAATGCCAGGACCAAGGATCCCCCTAGTGAAAGTTGGGTAGGAGGTGCCATAACCTCCAGCCATCACATGCATGCACACAGTTCTGGCTGGAGAAAGCCCAGACCCATCATGTCTTTGACAGGCCTGAGGCTTGCTGGTTGCAATGGAGTTGTGAGGCTCAAGGTGAGCTCAGCTTAGCTGCCTGAGATGCCAACTTTCAAGTTGAAAAACCCTTTGTCAGGCTGAGGCAGCACCTGCAGTTACTGTTTGTATGTGTGCTGTTCATGGATGGAAGAATTAGTAAAGAAGCCAGAGACTGGCATGCAATGCAGGCAAGAAAGCCAGTCAGTGAAAATGGAAATGGAGGCATCAGGGGGTGAAACAGACAGACTGGGGTAGGGGGGAAAGGGGATGTCGCAGGTAAGAGTGCAGAGGTAC
The DNA here is from genome assembly GCF_030867095.1 of Alligator mississippiensis. Taxonomy (NCBI): domain Eukaryota; kingdom Metazoa; phylum Chordata; order Crocodylia; family Alligatoridae; genus Alligator; species Alligator mississippiensis. The sequence continues at coordinate 65,053,086 of NC_081825.1, forward strand.
CTGGGGAGTCATATGTCCGGCAGGTTTAGTGTGTCATAAATCCAACGTCTATATTGAGTCCATGAGTTTCTGTACTTAGGAGGTTGATGAAGTGAAGTTCATAGGCCTGGCTGTGAAACGTGGTTTGTAAATTCCCTTTCAGGATCAGGCCTGAGACACTGGAGACAGAATGTTTTTTTGGTGAGGAATGTGCCCCCACAGGTAGTTGGGTATTCTTGTCTTAGATAGATTCTGGTGTGCAGTTTGTGGGGGTACTGGAGATATATTGGCAGGTTTTGTGTTTTGAGCTGTAGGAACTTGGCTTCTAGTGATGAGGTCAGCAAGGTTCGCTGCTTGTTTGAATTTACAAACCACTTTTCACAGCCGGGCCTTTTCATAATGTGTAAAAAAAAAAAAGTTGTGGAGTTTTCTGGTCTTGATGTTTTTGTCCTCTAGTGAATCAAGAAAGCTCTGCTATAAAATTCAAAGATGTTCAGATGCTCATGGAAATTAAAGATGTACTCCAGTGCTTCTAATAGCCAGAGAATCATTTTCTGTTGCATTTTCCCATTCCATAAAAATAACTTTTTTTTTCCTTTTATCAGTGCTGTGTTCAAGAATCTACTATTTGGGTCCTTCTTATCATGCAGCATTAAGATTATATAAACAAATAAAATAACACTGTCACTAAAAGAAATAACTTTTGTATTAACATAATAGAAAATTGCTTTTTAATGATTATTGCAGCTTTCCTTAAAGTATCAATCTAATTTTTAACATAACTTCATTAATTTCTGGAGTGACATTACATCTTAAGCACACTAGAATCATTATTTATATGCCACTACAACTCATTACAACTAAAAAAAACACCCTGATTTGTGAATATTTTAATAAATAAAAGCACAGAATCTGATATGATAAATAAAACTTCATCCCAGAAGTTTGCTCTCCACTCTTTCACTCTGTTTCTTTAACAATGAATAACTGCTTGATAATAATATGAATGACACAATACCACATAACTCAGGTTCTGTTAAAATACAGACTAAGAATAGTCAAAGCAAATACTTTGCAAACAACCCTTAAGCAAAACATTTCTCCTCCAAACTGTTCAAATATTCTAAAATCTGTAGATTTGCAAAAAATCATGGTCAATTCACTCAGCAAAATATCAATTCTCTCAAATGGACCAACAAATGGGTCCTGAAATTATGTCTGTGTATGAATAAGCATGTATTCATATACCTATACATACTTAAATATAAACACATTCATATATATATTCCCACATTTACATAAACACCTTGTATAGTCTACTTTCACATTTTGGACCAACTTCTAATCCTTCCATTATTTTTGTAGATATTATCCAGAAGTGCCAAGTATGTGGGGGCCCTGGCCCCCCCCCCAGGGAGAAGGCTGTCACCTGAAATGTATAAAGCTTTTCAGACAACGTTCTTTGGGTAGATGTGATATATTTTATTAGACCAACTAAATAGTTGGAAAAATTGTTCTTTACAAGGTTCCAAGCACAAACACCCTTCTTTAGGCATAACCTGCCAACACATCTCCACCACTCCCACAATAACTACACCCCACAACAGAACCATCATCATTCCTGGATTTTGCACCTGCACCTCCAGAAATCTCTCTAGTGCACTAGATGCCCTGATGAAAAATATGTAGGTGAAACCAAACAACAACTGCATACCTGAATGAACACACACCAAAAATCTATCAAAGACAAAAATTCCCAACTACCTGTGGGTGCACACTTCACATAAGAGAATCACTCTCTCTCCAATCTCTCAGTTCTAATCCTCAAAAGGAATCTACAAAACACCTTTTGTAGACAAACCTATGAACTTCACTTCGTAAATCTAGCAGTTACAAAAAATCAGGGACTAAATATAGACATTGGATTTATGGCACATTATAACCTGCCTGCCATCTGATAACCTCAGCTGTCTGCCTTTTACCAGATACATTCTATTACCAGTTCTACATTTCTCCTTTCCCCACACCCTGTCTCTCACTTATTGTTTCCCATTCCCTCCAATCCTCACTGCCACATATTTGCATTTTCACAGATCTGCATTTTGCGTATTGGCTTCTATTCTACCCAGGAGAGTGCATAAAACACCAACAAGCTCTCCTTATGCCTGAAGAAGGGTGTTTGTGCCTGAAAGCTAGCAAATAACAATTTTTCCAACTATTTAGTTGATCTAATAAAAGATATCACATCTACCCAAAGAAACTTGTCTGCTTATGTCCTTAGACGAACATGGCTATGACCAACAACCCCAAAACTTTCCACATGTCCATCATCTTAGGCCCCTGCCAGCAAAAATAAAAGTCGGTGCCAATGACAGTATCCCTGAAACCAACACAATAACTTATGGAGCAATGTGCTCTTTTGAGTTAGAATCTGCCCCCTTATGAGTAAAAACCCTATGAACCTAACTGTACAAATGCTAGAGACAGCATTCTTTACTCATCAATACAATAAAACACTGTTTCTGAAAGGTCTTTAATTACTTGACTGCTACTGCTTACAAGAGAGTACTTCATTTTTTCTTTCACCTTCCACACCCTCTGTCTTCTCCATATGCTTTAGCATGTTTGTTCATAGTGATATTTCAAGCTGCATGCTCCTTATTTTACTGAACCTCTCAAGGTAACTTTCCTGTTCCTTCTAAACTTGTGCCACCTATGAAATAAACTGTTCCTGGATCATACTTCTTTGTTAACCAACTTTTAGACATATCCCCCATTCCCTTCTAGTCACATTAAGGATGTATGTGGTGGGAGAGGAAGAGGGGGCCCATGGGACATGTTATTTCATAAAAGATCTTATACATTTTTTTTGCAACTTTACTAATAGAGACACAGAATTTGCACATATAAACCAAATAACTAAGTAGAATATTGTTTTCAGATATCTGTTTATCAGCAGGTTGCTTTTCCAGATTAGCTATGGTGACTTTCAGAATGTAGATATAGTTGGGAAAAAGGATGCTGTTTATTCTCTGATTTCTTGTCTCTCTCTCTGATATTTTAAACATAACATTTTTGCTAACCAATTTGATGTAGGATATTCTGAAATCCAAGTATCATGCTCAAACTTCCAGTGCTTTAGGAATGCTTTGAATTTTATACCTTTATTTAAACACATGTTATCAAAGTTTCTGAATCTTGCAAAGACAGCAGATAAGGAAATTACTGTATTAGTCAGTCAGTCCTGTAGATGACTCAGTTCAAGGAAGTCACATTCAACCAACACTTGGAAGTAAAATATATATTTTACTTCTGAGTAAAAATGAACATTCCATACATTTTGTGGAGATGTGATAACTGATGAGGAGCTCATGATTCCTTAGGCTGTCATGCCCAACATACTGGATACAATGAACACTCCAAAGCCATGTCAGCAGACTGTGTGGTCACACCAAGCTTATAAAGGATTGCTTCAACTTTATTTTTTAGAATTTTCTACTAGGATTTTTTTAGCAATGTGGCAAAATAATTTTTCCCTCATATTGCCTGGAAGCACTATTTTTCCCCTTTACAAATCAACAAACTCAAGCTTAACTAATTAAGCTATTTGTGATGAAATAAACACAAACCGCTTTCCTTCCTTTTGACCATACCTTTAACATTTTCCCTTGCATCCTCAGAATGTTTTTGGTAACTATTTCTATATTTTGTCAGTGCAGAATGTTAGGTTTATAGTCACCACCTGCTTTTATGCTTTTCTATCATGTTCCATGACATTCTCCTCATCTGCTAAATATGCCCTACATCGTGCATACGCTACAAATAAGGCCTTATCTGGCAGATGGTTGTAAAAAAAATTTCTCTCTGCTTTACTTCTTTGAAAGTAAAAGCAATTGGCACATCAAGCAGCAGTAACCAGTACCCAGTCCAATATGTCAATTTAGTTTGTTTTGATCAAAAGAATGTATTATAAGAGAACTTTCATCAGGTTCTTTTAGCTTATCTACTGTTTTGTATACTCACTCAGGCTACAGAAACTAACACTATATCTACACTGTAGGCTTGCTATGTATTGTGCCACATCATACAAACTCCCATATCAGCCATGCAAAAACCTTCAAATGGACAGTGGATCTATGTTAGTATGCTAATATTCAGGTTTAGAGAAAGCATGTGCTAAGTGGTTATCTAGGCAAAACTGAATTAAACAGAAATAAGGAGCATACAGAGCCATAAGGGCCTTGGAAAATGATGCTGGCAGGCCAAAATCACTTGTGAAGGGACAGAACAGTTTGTCCACCATACTTTCTTAAGTAGCTTTTCAGTGTGACTCCAAATTATGCTAAGAGATGTGATATATGATTCCACCCATCTTGGCACCAAACCTCTGACACTTCAGCACTGGGCATGTGGTAATCAGCATGTGCAACTGGAGTGCACTCAGAGACTGGGCTGCATAGAGGAACAGTTGTATGCTGCAGTGTAGACATTTTCTCTAGGCTGAATCCTGTTTCATCTTTATACACCTTAAGTGGCACTTACATAGCTTTTTTTTGCATTTTTTTGGCACTTATGAAGCATTTAGTCCCCTGGCAGACATTACACTTAAGATGTGATTAACCAGTTAAATAGTATCCCAACCACACATTCATGCAATTAGTGGCATGATAAAACAGGAAATAAGTCAAAGTTATTATATGTAACCCAGGTGTTCCAAAAATGAGTGTCCCCACATACCAATAGAGGGGAAAGCCATCAGGACACATGTGCTGGGGTGGAAACTGTAGTCACTTGCAATTCCTTCCCACCTATTGTATCTCAATAGAGGAGGGACAGAAAGCAATGTCTTAACCAGATAAAAATTTAATATAGGTATATCTAAAAAAGGTAGTGAACTAAAATGGTGTAGGTTGTAGCCATGTTAGTCTAAGGACATAAGTAGACAAGGTTCTTTGGGTGAATCTGATATCTTTTATTAGACCAACTTAAATATGGTAAAAGCTTTGTTATCAGACACCCATGGGGAATGGAGGGTGTTATTATATAACAAAATATGCAGGTTAAGTGAGTGGCCCCCAAACAGATGTCTTTGCCTGTTTTGATCCCACCATGTCTGGGGTGTCGCCGTCCCTCCCACTGCATCACTGCCCCTCCCGCGGGCCCCAAAAGACAGGGAGGGGGGACCTGCGCAGGCTGCTATGCTGTGGGCCGTGGGAGTTTGGCAGCACAGGCTGCCTTGCCCCAGGCCATGGGGGCTCTGCAAAACTAGAAGTGCCATGGTGGGCACTTCCAGTTTCATTTTTCCTTTACAAGACTATAGTCCAGTTAACAGAGCATGCCAGATTGTAAGGTGCCAGATAACGCAACTTTTACTGTAGTTGGAAAAAAAAATATTTTAACTAGCTTTCAGGTTTAAAAACCCTTCATCAGGCTGAACTAAAGTGAGTATTATCAGGTTATAAATACTACAGATAATAAAAATGATAACTATATACACACCTAAATAGAAACAGGCAAGCATAATGGTCCTAAACTATATGAACAGGTAAGTAAAAGACTAAATGGCACTCTAAAATACAAGGTGTACAATTAACAGTTAATAAGCACTCCAAAATGCACAGTGTGTATCAACCAATCAATAAACACTCCCAAATATGAGATGCAAGAGTTCTCTAGTTGTTCCCCTCCACTAGGGTATCTTTCTCCTGCCTCCTTATTGAGGCTACTTCCCCCAAGTGTCACTCCACGGTGGGAGACCCATTGCTCCACTGACCCACATGTCCCAAGGAGCTGGGTGGGGCAGTGTTCATAAGCTCCGTGGCCTGGCTAATGTTTATCCAAAGGAGGGCTCCATCCAGGCCTCAGGTGTGACTCACTCACATGTCCCAGTGGCTCAGTCCTTCTTAGGGGGAGCTGTGAGCCTGAGCCACTTTGTGCATACCCAGGGCTGTGCCGCTCTGAATGCTGCTCCCCGTGCTTGGGAACCACTCCATTCCCAGGGCCCTTGTGGACTCACTGCAGGGAATGGGTCCCAGAACTCCCGGCCCCTCCTTTTCCAGGCCCTTATGCCCCTCAATGACTCACCCCATGGTAGCGCTGGCTCCTGTGCCTGGCCTCACGCTGTGGTTGGAGATCCAAACCACCTCACTGAGGCTCCCAGGATCCCAGTCCCCCGTGGACCCTTCATGCAGTGAGGCCTGCACCACAGCCCGGCCTCACGCCGGGGTGGGAGACCTGAGCCACCTCACTGCGGCTCCCATGGTCCCGGTCCCTGGCGCAGCAGGGCTCCATGCCAGGATTGGAAACCCAAGCCACCTCACTGCAGCTCCCAGGGTCCCAGTCACTTGTGGACCCTCTGTGCAGCTACACCTGCGCAGCCCACCACTTCCGCCCAGCAGCAGAATCTTTCCGGCTCTTCTGGGCAGCTGGATATGCCCACTGGGCAGCTCTCCTAGCTCTTCTTGGTCCCAGGACCTCTTCCTCCTTCATCCCTTGCCATGTGCTCGGCATGCAGCTGCTTATATCCCCTTCTGGGGCTCCGCCCCAGATTGAAAATGAACCAATTAGAGGGACTGCAACTGCAGTTCCCAATTCAGTCCACTCCTACCCCCACTTTGGAGTAGAGGGGGAGTGGACTCTCCTCCTGGATCCTCCCCTGCCTGTCTCTGATTAGTGGGTTTTGCCCCACGAATCACATTTGCAGTCTCCTAAGCCCAGAGAGGCAAGCAAAGCCTGGTAAGCCTGCTACATATACAAAATACATATAAAAACTTTGTGGCTGGTTCCCACTACACCCTAATTTGAACATGTAGCCAGCACCAATCAGCTGAATGGCTCTCCCAGCTTCAGGAGCACACCAGAGCCCTTCAAGATTCCAGTGCATTCTCAAGGCTGGGAGCACCAGTAAGCTGATCAGCACTCCCACACAAAGGCACAGCAGGCACCCAGCTTGCTACTTGCCAGTGCAGGAGCCCAGAATCATGATCCTGGGATCCCCCTTGCAGCAGCAATAGGGCACAACTGGGATCTGATCCTCAGTCCCACAATCAGACCTCTTGCCATGTACATGTGGCATGGCAAGAGGCATGACTGTTGGAATCCCATCATACCTTTAACTGAATATCTGTCAGTGGCCCTAGATTCTATTTCCACTCATATAACTACATTCATGCAAACCTTCTTCAGCATGCTCAGAAAATTGCACTATGGCTACATAAGCTCTGATCAGACATCTTTGAGCACACATGTAACTCCATATATGTACCCAAAACTTTAGTCTGAGAGAAACTGCAACTATGGGGTTTTTAGCCAAGGAGGAACAGTTTTTATCCTCACACAGAGGAGAGAAAAATCTTATTCTCTCTCTCATATAATATTATTAACCAGGGATCCTGGTTTTCTCCAATTTAAAAAAAAAATCCCCAATTTTCCATTAAAAAAAGTAACTCTAAATCCACATTTTTTCATGGTTTAAATGAAACACCATTAATATATAGATAAATATATCTATAGTGTCATTTCATTTTAGCCATAGGAAAGTGTGGATTTGGGATTACTTTTATTAATTAAAAAATGGGGATTTTTTTTAAGTCAGAAAAAAACGAGATCCCTGATTATTACAATATGTTATATATAATTACTCCTCTTCATATTGGGTGATATATACACATATTTATATATACACACATTCATATGTATCTATATGCATGCATATATACCTCTGCATCAATATATACAAATATATACATGCATTTATATATTCATGGGTGTGGCTATAGCTATAGATATTAGGGCTGTGCAAAATGGCAGCATTCTGTTTTGTCCAGCGTTTTGACAGAACAGCATTTCATTTCAATTCAAAGCAGCTGATCCGTTCTATCGAAACAGTTCTGCTGTTTCGCCTATAGGCTAGAATGAGGAAGGTTGAAACAGCTTATACCTTTGTCATTTCTGGCCTAATTTAGATGAAACTTGCAGGAATGGTAGCCCCTTTTAAGGGCATGAAGCCTGCTAAGTGTCAAGAAGACAGGTGCAGGGGATTCGGGGAAGCTGCACCCCAAAGTTTTGAAAGCAAAATTCATGTCACGTGTATGTATTAAGCCACAGTGGGGTCAAAACTGCAGGCCCTGCTGAGGCCATGAAGCCTGACAGATGTCAAGGAGATAGGTGCAGGGGTTCTGGGTTCTGGGGCCCTGCACCTCTAGCTGCTGACAGGCAAAACTCATGACATAGGTGCTTGTGCAACTGTGTCTGTCTTGGGGCACAGGGGAGTGAAAACTGCAGGCCTGCTAGACCCTGCTGCAGCCATGAAGCCTGCCATGGTACCTCACAGTTGTTTAATGAACTTATTCTCACAACACTCCTGTGAATTGGAAAGTGTAATTACTCCATTTTACAGGAGATTAGCTGAGGATCAGGGAGGCTAAGGAACCTGACCACTGAGCCCTAATTGTACGCTTCTGATGTAGTGGAAAGTTGCTACCAAGTCCTCTCTCAGCCTTCTCTTTCTCAGGCTGAAGATATTAGACCCCAACTCCATGAGGTGCCCAACAACTAGGGAGACGATGATCCAATCATTCATGATTCCTGTTATTCATTAACCAAAGCAAGCAGGGAGCAAATGCTACTTGAACACATTGCTCACAACAGCTTTATTTAGAATGGAGACAGCTTCAGGCGAGCTCCCTCATAGACACCTAGTCTATGAACACGGAGGGCAGCACCGAACAACAGTTTTTTTCCACATTTAAACACTATGGTTTATACTCATTAACATTATTCCACCCTGTTCCTCCATCTGTTTCACCCATTTATCCTCCCCTCTCAAGTTCTGCCTCTGTTTACCATTTGCATCATTAGCATGGAATTGCTAATATGCATTTCATTTATTTACATGTCTTTTTGCTATGAGCGCATGTCTAAGACCTTGACTTCTGCTCTTCAGTCAATGGGCAGACTTTGACCAAAACCTGGAAGCTTCTGGAGGCTTCTGCACCAATCACCATATACCTTTTCGCATATGTTCATCTCGGATTCTGTTACCAATTACATGTTGTTTTTCAAATTCAAGTCTGTTTTTCTGTCCCATGTTATACCATCTTCCACATTCCTAAAACATCACCTCATTCACAGCGCACAGACTCACACATATTCTCTTGCTGCTTTTTCCTCAGAAAATGGTTGACACAGTTAAGATGGTTACTTAGCATAAGCAAATGGCTGGCTTAGATATCATTCTGCCTTGTGGTCAGCAGCTTTGCTAGGCTACAGGTCATGCCTTTATTCAGCTGCAAATCCAGTGCTCCCCAAGATCCAAATATTGTCACCCTAACAGAAGAGTCCCAGGTCCCTCTGCCTTTCCTCATATGGCTTGCCATGCAAGTCTCTGATCATATGGGTAGCCCTTCTCTGGACTCTCTCAAGCTTTACCACATTCTTGTTAAAGTGCGGAGCCCAGAACTGGACACAGTACTCCACCTGCAGTCTCACCAATGCTGAGTAGAGCCGAGTAGAGCAGGAGAATCACTTCTTTGCAATGGTTTTGCTGGAGATGCATCAATTGATGCACGCCAGCATATCGTTAGCCCTGCTGGCTACAGCATCACACTGCTGGCTTATGTTCATACTGTGGTCAATTATTACCTTCAGGTCTGTGGTGGAAAGTAATGGGCTATCTTCAGTCCTGCTGCCTGATGAGAGGCAGCAGTTGCACAAGCAGCCATGACACGAGTTTTGCCTGTCAGTAGCTAGGGGTGCAGGGCCCCAGAACCCCTGCACCTATCTCCTTGACAGCTGTCAGGCTTCATGGCCACAGCAGGGGCTAGCAGGCCTGCAGCTTTCACCCTGCTGTGCCTTAACGCGCACAGTGTCACCCATGTCATGAGTTTTGCTTGTCCACAGCTTGAGGTACTGTTTCCCCAAAACCCCTGAGCTATCTCCTTGAAACTTGGTAGGCTTCATGCACTCAGAAGGGGCTACCTACCATTCCTGTGAGTTTCATCTAAATCAGGCCAGAAATGACAAAGTTATAGGGTGTTTCAGCCTTCCCCATTATAACCTATGGGTGAAACGTTGAAACAGCATTGAAACGTTTCAACTTGCCTCGTTTTGTTTTGAGGGTGTTTCGACAATATCTGTTTCATTTCAATTTTGCTGTTTCAACCTTGAAATGAGTAAAAAAAACTGGCGGAGAAATTTCGCACAGCCCTAATAGCTATATCTCTCTCATAAGTACATCAAATATGTCTACTTGCATCACTCAAATCTAACAGGAAAATCAAGCTAACACCCTCTTCCTACTAGGAAGCAAGTCCACAGCCCTGAACTACAACTGGTAAGGGATAGCTAAGGAGCAAACAAGGAAACAGGAGAATACAAACAAACAGTGAGGAAAACAAGCTAAACGTTAACAGTGGTAAGGGAAGAGGGATACCAAAAAAGGGAGTGTGGAAAAACAAGGGGAAAAGTTAAACACTTGGAGTAAGATGTTAAACTTCACAGGGAAAGTTACAGCTACTACACAGAGTCCTTCTTTCACAGTTTTCCTGAGCCCTGCAAATCCTGGCTACTTCCCTGTGTATCAGCACAATGAAAGGAGTGTATTTGTTGCTTTAAAGGCAATGTTATTTAATATACCCTTGCTTTTATTCAGACCATACACTGAAGTACCTATTCCAGACCTGTCAGAATTCAGATGTATACAAATCAATTTAATCTACATATAACGTCCAAGTCAAAGATTGAAAAAAAAAAATTTAAATGCATGAGTTTAGAGAAATACCCTCCTTGGCTTTAACTGAAATCAAAATCTGTTCTGATAAAGAAAAATTATATTATTGGATCTATTCAAAATTTTGGCTAAAACAGAGACATAATTGGAATCAATGTTTAGATGTATTAATATAACACAATATTATGTATATTCTGAATATGTATTTATATGCTTTCATGCGCTTGTGTTTTTTCTGAATACATATTATATGTATAGATGTGTATACATTTATATGCGTGTGTGTGTGTTTTCAGAAAAAGCATAAGTGCATGAGAGTATATACATATAAAAACAGAAACACTGAAAAGGGAAAAAAAATATCAAATGGAAGCAGCAACCACTCTGACAAAAATGGACCAGGAAAAACAGATTTACTTGTTGATAAAAACCAAAAAATGAATTTTTGGGTTTTACCTTTAACTGATAGTCATTGCAAAATGTTATACTGTACACAGGCTCCAATAAATATACGGCTGAAGGTGCATCAGACCCAGAATTGACATAGTCTGTTGGTGGCAAGGACAATAGTAAACTGTTTTATCACCTTGAGCAGCCAGCACTACATATCGTTGTGACACGCTCTCATGCACTCATGCTTTTTCATATTCAGATACTGTATATCTGTCCTTTGAAGTACATTATTCAATTCATCATCCAACTTCAGATTCAGAGTCTTAAAGATACTTCAGGCAAAGGGTGTCCCTTCAGTTGATCTATTTGTTGTTGCAGTAGCAGTACATTTTCTATGCATAATCCATTACTTTAGGGCTAAGAGAACAGTACAAATAAAAAAAAAAGTGTACATTCAGTAAGATCCTCATAAACCCATCCAGCTGCATCACAAGCAGCCTTTATGGACCTCAAAGACAACTTTAAATTCATCAAATCCTTAATACTGTTGCACATTTTTAACTGACTTATTTCATGTGAGCGAGTGCTCTAACATTGCTGAGTAGCTTCTGAAGAGCAGCTGCTGAGCTCATAGCAACTATTTTGTGCAAATGGTTGGTTTGTCTAATGTTTTTGAGCACAGCTCTCTTTCCTTTGATGCACTGGCTTAATAATCACATACAATAGCTATTTCAGGTTACACACTGACAAGTAATCCAAGAGATAGGATGTGCCTCATGGTTTATCTTTCATTATACAAGCCAAACAGATGAAAGCTGGGGGGGGGGGAGGGGGAGGGGGACAAGAATACACAAGTTCCTGGACTTAAGACACTCCCTTGAAAATATTACCTTGAGAAAATATCATCCTGGGATCCCAAAAAGGTGTTATTTTTTGGATACTCCATTTTAAGTTTAAGCTGAAGCTTATACAGCTGCATGTCAACCAATGAAACAGCTATGAAGTGTTTTCATCCCTGAACTGCTTTTCTGAAAGACAGCAGCAAAGACTTCTGCTAAAACCCAAAAAGGCCTTTATAGTCTTAGTCTAATGTATACCAGCATTAACCTTAAGGGTAATTTAAAACTGGTCCCTCAAAACATTTTTTGACTTCTCAGCAACAGTTCTAGTAAGTGTTGTTTTAGTGATTATTCCCATTCACATAATTATCTCTAACCCAGTTTCTCTGTATTTAGCCTCAGTTCTTTTAAGCATACTACATTTGGCAAAATGCACAATAAGTATCTGGAGCAGTTGTAGTCTTTAATGTTAAGCTGGACAAAATATTCATAATTAATTTTTATCACACTTTGTCTGTTTGAGTTATAAATAGCAGCAGCACTTTTTCAAACAAGCACTCAATTTTTCAAGGAATGCATAAGCAAATTCACTCCACACTGTTTGGATGTTGCTATGGTCCTCTGCAAGATTTTACTTCTACTGTAGGATTAACATGCCACATATGTAGCCAATTTATGATGCCATAAAATGGCAAATCAGCCACAAAGATGCTATAAATATAATAAACAATCAATCATTGTTGACATTGGGAGAGAGGCAGCTCTGGCCCATTTTGAGACCCTGAGCTGCCCAGTCCCCATGCCGACAATCAGCTGATTGTCAGCATAGGGACTGGGGCAGCCAGAACCAGGTCAGGGAGGCCTGGGGGTTTGCCAATCGACTCCCTCCTGCTCGGCAAGTTCAAAGCCAGGTGTCTAGCAGCCTCACATGCAGTTTAAACCACAAGGGTCCAGTTGCGTGAGCCAGTTTTGAATGGTTTAAGTCTTCTGAAACATTTCAGAAGTATTCCTGATAATCAAGTATTATTTTGAGCCAGTTCTCTGTGAACCAGTCCACTGTTCTGTGCAGACACTAAGCTTTCCCTACCTAGTGTCTGCTTGGTCCTCCTGGCATCCCACACTGTGCTGTTCCTCACCCCAACTTGGCACCTGGCTGTTCTGGTAGGTAGCCAGAACTCTACTGCCCCAAACTGGAGCTCTGGCAGCAGCTCTCCACCACTTTTAAAAAGCTACTCTATTCCTTTCCGTGGATGGCAAGTGACCAGGATTCCATGCATCCCAAGTTTATTTGAGGTGGGAGGTGGCCAGGTTGTTGGGCTACTGGGATCCCTGCTTCTGTGTGCCTGCGGGGCTAGGAGCTCCAGGGGGCTGTGCAATCACTCCATATCCACCAATAGAAGGAGACTGATCAGATCTTTAAAAGGAGTCCCCAGACACATATAAGCAGTGGTGAAAGCAGCATTCCCCCAACCTGAACACCTTCCACCTCTACCCACCACCCCACATAATCCTTGGATACATAAAACCTTGGACAATTGCCACCAATGGAAGGAGATTATCTAGTTCTTCAAAAGTGGCAAAGACCTGTCACCTGAGCCTGCAAGCATACAAAAGGCCACCCACCCATACTTCACGTGGCCACCCCTCCACCCCCAAATCAGCCTGGGAGCACCAAACCCTGGTCAATTTCCAGGAATTAAAGTAAATTGATGAGTGGCTTGGGAAAAAGTGTTCTCTAAGAGTTATGAAAGCTCTGGAGCACTCAGCAACCTGGAACCCAAGAGCAGATGTCCAGACAGCTGTTCCATCCTACATACACACCTGGGTATTTGCAGTTAGGATATCATCACAGAGATTTCAGTCAAGTGCCGGAATTGGTCTTTATCAAATTCAGTGTTAATAAGAAAGAAGGAGGGACATAAAATTGCAATTGGGCTAAGTACTCACTACCACCCCTGGTGGCAGTTTGAGGGCACTGTAACGTGTAAAAGGTGATGGTTCTGCTTGGAATCCTAGCAGTGTACAGGTAGACCAGTGGCTTTCTTGGAACGGTTTAAGTGTCATGTCTGTCCACAGTTCCTGAACATCTAGATTAACTCTAGAGTGAAGACATACCATAAGTGACACACTCAGAGCAATAGAGCAGGATCAAAAGTCAAAATCTGATCCAATTGAAGTTCCTCTCAGTCCAACCTCTCAAGACCCAATTTTACTTTACAGAATTAAGTGATAAAGCAGAGCATAATCTGAACTCCTGTTTCCTTGTTTATATAAAGGGATCAGTCTTTCAACCAGTTAAGGCAGGTATACTATCTCTAATTTATAGATTAGTGTGGAAGGGCACTGTTGGTGCCTGCCACTTAAAGAGCAGAGCCAAGCAGCCAGCAGGTGCTTGATTGCGGTGGCCATTTTAGATCTCTGGCTGCCTATATAAATAGAGCAGTTTGCTGCTGGCAGGTCAAGCAGTAACATCACCTGGCTGCAAGGCTGCATGTAACATCATGAAGGTAAGGGCAGGAGCTGTAGAGGATGGTTTGGAGGCTCCTGGTCCTGGGCATGACCTAAAACTACACCCTGCCAGGATTGGGCAGCCTGGTGGGGCTCTCAGTGGTGCAGGAGCCCCCAGGAAATGTCAGGCCAGTTACCACCCTGGTGAAAGACGGGTAGGAGCTCCTTAACCCTAGCCCTCACCTTCAGGTGGGTCATGTAGCATTGGATGTAGTTGGGGCCAGGCATGGCTGTGGCCACCTGAGCCCTGTGGGGTGTAGGACCCTGAGGAAAGGTAGTTGGGGCCAGGCATGGCTACAGCCACCGAGGAGGGAAGCCCTGTGGCCCCAGTGAGGGGACTACCCCAGTGAAGGGGGTGGAAAGGAGGATCCCCAGTGAGGGGTGCGGAAAGGAGGACCCCCAGTGAGGGGGGAAAACCAGAAGGCTGGGAGTGCAGTATGCATGAGTGTATAGTGTTGCCCTGGAAGAGACCAAGGCAAGCTTAAGCCCGGTCAGGTAACTGGCTGGCCACTACCCCAGTGAGGGTTGTGGGAGAGGCCCAAAAGATGGTACGTCTGCCACCCAAGGTATAAGCTAACTAAAGCCTATGGCCTAAGGGGTCCGCTCCAAGTGGAAGCAAGGCCGTACAAGTTGTTGAATCATGAAAGAGACCCTTTGAGAGGAGGTGGAGTGTGAGAGGAGGGTGGTATGAATGTGTGTGTCTTTGAGGCCAGACAATGAGGCCTAAGCTTGGTCCAGCTGTTGGCTGGGAGCATTGTATCATCTGGATGCCACCTGTGAAGCTTGGGCTGCCATGTAGGGCAATATCTAACGTAGTGTGAGATATGCAGTATTCAACTGCAGCTTTAAAAGGAACGTCTCTGCTCCATTTTCTTCAAACAATGAAGTAACAAATCTCATGGTAAAGCATGTTAATTATCCAGGAGATGATAGAAAAAGGTGCCTTTAGTACCAATCTTTGCACTCAGACAGGCCTCCTTCACTTCAGTGAGGTTCATCCCAAGTGCATGCAAGATTTATGGTTGTATATTTGTCTACGAAACAGGACTGTATACTTCTATGACAGGTACATGATATTCCACCAAATAAGTTTAATCATATACATACATAGTACTATTAATATATACATGAAAAACAACAAAATATTCAACCATTGAATTGAAGTATATTTTTGGTTATAAAACACAAACAAAAAGGAAAATACAAAAACCAAAAAAACTGCTACATGGATAAAGATCCACACAAAATTAAAATATAATTTCCAACTATTATTAAGTTTATTCCTTTCTGGTTCCATTGGCAATCCCCGAGTCATGCTCAGATCTGACTAACACTTTCTAACTACTAGTAAGGAAAATTCTATGTATGTATATTTGTATGAATTTTGGCACAGCTACATATGCACTGGACTCCACAGTTGTTACTGTGCTGTCATGTAGAACTTACTTAAGCAAATACTAGATGACTGCACAGTAACTGACACCACACAGGTCATTGCTGACACTACTGCATGGTAACTTGTTGCTACTGCGCAGTAGCATTGGGGTCACAGTTCATGCCCACTGATGATACATCACCGTAGCAATAAGCTATGGCAATGTAGCATCCTGTGCAGATGTGCCCAAAGTGTATGTATTTTATTTATATGCTGCCCTTAGCAACAAAGGCTCAGGATTGCTTACAGCAAGAGACAGAATAGCATTTTAAACGTAAAGGGAGCATTAAATATGAAATGAGAAATCACTAAACAATATCCTAGCTTAGCCTTGCTTGTTAAATGCCTGCCCAAATAAGTCTATAAATCCCAGACACAGGGCCAGATGATTTAGGACAAGGTCAAAACTAGCACATTGAATTGTCCCTGGAAAACTAGTGGAAGACAGCATGGACTTTGGAACACTTAATTTAAGTGCTCCTGGGGACTCCCCTCCCCTAAGAAGGCAAGCCTGTCTTTGTCCTACCTTCAAGAGATATTCAAGATACTTATGTTATTTTCTTCTTTTGACAGGAATAAGAAAGCACAGTTATGATATGCACATTAAAATATCTAGGTGAAATTTTGCAATAATTATCTGAATGTAATAGATGTAAATGTAACTGTAGATTTGGCTTCTTCATGGCTGATATGAAGGCCCCTAAGGTTAATAAGTCTTTCCACCCTCTTCAGCTGGCTTTGAATCAGCTCCTTAAAGTCCTTCAGTCTTTTGGTTTTATTAAATAAAATAAATGGCCAAATATGACCATTTCTACATATGTTTTCCAAATATTTTTCCTATGCTTTATCCAAAACATTTTAGGTAATTTTATCTTAAGAAAATAGATCATTTAAGGAGAATTTCAGGATTTCCCTATCACAAACTCAGTGCTTTGAAAGAGTAACAAACCTGTTCCCTGTATTTATAACATACTAGCCTGAGGGATTTAAAAGTTTTACATACCTCTGATACAAGAAGGAATTCTTTTTTTCCAGTGGGGAATAGTATACGGTAGTACAAACTATTCTGCAATGTCTCATATTACATGAAATTGGCAATGAGTGTGAACTTACTAATCAAAAGTAGTGATAAACCTTGTTGTCTAGCAATGTGATTCATGAAGCTGCATGACAAAATCCTCTGGCTTAAATCTAGCAACCCTATAATCAAGTTTTCTACCTCATGTCAGCATTTTGTGACACTTTAAATGTTCTTTTTTTTTTAATCAAATATTTTAGTTTTCCTGACAGCAGGCAGTGCCAAAGAAGGAGTTTCACTTGCTAAAGCTCTGGCTTGTGTGTACCTCAGATGCACATTCTTACCTGTAAGTTCTAACCTATATCTTACAATAGTTTTATATAACTGAATTTACACTAAAAGTTTACAGCCTAAAAGTCAAGACTGCACATTGAAAATTGTGAATTTTCTTCAATAGCATGTACTTAGCGTTCTTATTATTGTACCATCAATATTCAAGCCCTGCGGTCCAGTTCAACATGATACCCATAAGCAGTTCAACATTTCTTCTTAGTAAGTTATCAGTCCTTTCATTAGTCACTTTAAAATATAGCAGAGATTAATATTTGGTACAGTAAAAGCAATAGCCACCACAAAAATGGAAAAGGAGTAAAATGGTGGGAAAATGGCACTAGGAGCATTAGTTCCTTGTTTTTCATGCTGTGTCACTACTTGCTTTTAAACAGTCTGCCAAATAAACCTTACACTACAGGAAGCATGAGATCATAGGAGCAAAAGGTGGAAGAATTCAGTTAGTGGCTCACTGCAGGTTGAGGACAACAAGGAAAATAAATTCTGCAGATGGCTGGTAAGGGAAAATAAAACTCAAAGAGTGGTGAATAGACTACGTAGTACCAATTCCCAGTCAGAGTCAGAAGGACGATTTGTATTTTCGGTGCCATACATCTGGAATTGTTTTATTTTCCCAGCTTTACTATTTCCTCCACTTTATCCTTCCCCTATCCCTCATTCCTTATTTGTACCCAATCATTCTGTCAGTCTCGCAATGCCCACCAGCTTGCTCCTGGGCTGAATCAGTTAAACTAGTACCACATCATACCTTGTCAAAAGGAAGTAAAGTGTTAAGAGCCAAGTATTTATACCAGGATTAGAGAAGACTAGCAGGCCAGTGGGAGAACAGGAAACTATGGGGGAACACATGATCCAAATAAATAATCCAGGCCTGAAGATTTGACATTACAAACTTGGCATTAGGGCTCGGGACAGAAGCTACACATAAACTGGTTTAAGTGATCAGAAACTGGTTTAAACCTGTAACAGAATAGAAGGTCAATGGACACAAACCAGTTTCAAACTAGCAGAAACTGGTTTAAGATAAACCTGGCTGACTGTAGTATCAGAATTAATTGATTTGGGTCAAACCGGTTTATGAAACTTCTGTCCCAAACCTCTTCCTGGTTCAAGTTAAATCAGGCCCCCAGCATCCCAGCATGCTTTCCAGCCTTGGGCTGACCTGTGCCATCTGGTCCAGAGAGCTTCTAGCTGGATAGTTTCTCACATCCAACTAGAAGCTCCCAGCCCTGGGATTAGTGTAAAACTGGTATGCAATCCTGTGCAAGTCACCTCTATGGGACTGTGAAAGGATTTTCCCTATATACTAAGATTAGTTGGGGATCTGTGTTTTTTATTTTATTAAACCTTCCCCATAGATGAATGGGGGGACTCATGCAGTAGAACATCTCATTTCTGAATCTCAGTCAGGCTCAGGCAGCTCTGAGCACACACAAAGATGCAACTCTAAATGTGTGGAAAAATTAACAACCAAAGACTAACAGGTAATTTTGGAGTACACCCAGAGTTTGAGTGGAATGCTGTGAAATCACAGTTGTGGATCTGACACCCGAATTGTGTGAAAGGTCCACTTTAGGTACCTACGTACTTTAATGGATCTACCCATACAGACCTCCATGATACGTGACTGACTTTAGAAAGGTTCACAGCAGATGCTGGGATTTTCCAGATGCAGAGCACTTGAATGGATCTTCAGACATTGTGCATTTTCATAGCTTTATTAACAGTTTACATTATCAGAGGATTCCACTGTTTGGCATATGTAGCTATTGCTCAGTTACATTTCCCAGGTGAGAGAATATAGTCATCCAATTCTCAGCATGCTACTTACCATAAAGATTAGTCCGAAAACAATCCTAAAATACTAGGTTACATTTTCTAAGTTTCCTATTTGCCTCTCTCCCTCTCTTAAGTATTTGTTAGTGCACTAACTGGAAAATCCCTTGTCCACTATAGTTTTAAGATTCTGGCTTATGGTAGTCTTTGTCCTGAAGAGCTGGGTAAAGTGTATGCTCTGATTAAGACCTTGTTGAGATACTACTTGCTCCCTAATGCTATGCATTTTTTATAAGCACAGACTTTTTTTTTAATGGCCATGAGCACAACAGCCAGGAAATGTATTTTTAAGAATGCAGTAAAATATTAAGTGAAAAATTAAACTTTAAATCAAATTAGAGATAATTCTGTATCAATGCCCTACAGAACAATTAGTGTGCTTTTAAAGAAATATGGGCAGCTGTATTTCTTGAAAGGCTGACGTGTTTCCTCAGAGGTATTTCTGCCGAACAAGGGCAGTGATTAGATGCCACTTAAACAAAAACTAATGGATTCATCTTTATATCAAATAGATTACCATTAATACATTTAGTTTTATGAAAAAAACAGAATGAATATCTAGAGATTCATAATTTCCTCTAGTGCATAAAGCTGTGCAAGTGGTATGCTACAAAACTGATTTAATGAAAAAAGCAACTACTGCACCTACCAACATGAAGAATCTTGGAAATATTAGTAAAGACATTATATTTTATTGTGAATTTTTGCCCACATGCAGACACATCCCCTCTTGTTAGATCTATAAAACCTACCTTAAGAACAATAAGACTGCAAAAGATCATGGAATGCCAAAAGTAATAGGACATTGTCAACCCAAAATGCACATTTCAATCTGCAAGTGTTATTTATGCCTGCTACTTTTACAAATGAGCCCAGAAGTGATACAGTTTTAAACTGTGACTTACCAAAAGTAGGTAGGAAAAGTGAGTAGCTTTATGTTACAAACAATATAACTAGCATATTAGATCATGCTCAATTTTACTAAGATATACTGGCAGCAGCAGGGGCAGTGGCATGGAGTTCTGCTCCTTGCTGCTGCTGGGCAAGCAGTGGGAGCTTCGCCAGGGCAGCACAGGGCTTGTGGCAGCAAGGAGCTTCTCTACCTCACCCTACTCTGCCCTGCCAGCTGCCAAACCAAGTGCTGCCCACTAGGCCCCAGGGGGAGGACAGCAGGGCAAGGAGCCAGCACCTGACCCAATAAGCTCCACTTTGGCTATGCCACCTGTGGTAGAGAAGAGCCAGGCACCATGCTCCACTTTGCTGCAGCAGCCACCACCTCCCATGGGTGGCAGCCAGAGCTCAGGGGCTGCTGTGGAGGCAGAGTCCCTGGCACTACAGCCATGGCAGCTGGGGGCCCCTTCCAGCAGGGCTAGGAGGTGTGGGGGAGCTGTGGATGGGGAGTGGGAGGCAGGGATAGGAGGCTGTGGTAGAGGAGTAAGAGGTACTGTGAAGGGTGGGGAATGAGGGGCCTGGACCTGTGCCCTGGTGAGCAAAAGGGGGAAGGGGGAGTTCTTATTTTCCATGATAAAGAACACAAAATCAAATACCAACATTTAAAGGTATTTAGAATTTATTTTATTATAGTGATGGATGCACTGGTAGTCTTCCAAATTGCTTTAAAGTTGTAAATGTATCAATAAAACATTGTGTTCAATTGATACCTGTATATATTAGTGCAGTGGCTCCCAACCTTTTTTTGCTGTTAGCCTAAATCCAGGTTGAAACCCTCGCCCCCACCACTGTCTCATTCATGCCCAGCAGCACCAGCAGAGCTTGGGCCAGGCTGGATCGCAGGGGGCAGCAGCAGCAAAAGCCACGCGAACCATGTCAGGAGAGCCCCACAGGTGGGACAGGCGGAGCAAGAGGCAGACCCCCATGACCCTGATTTGGGTCATGCCCTGAGGTTGGAAGTCACTGTATTTGTGGCATTTCATCTTAGTTGCAGATTTTGGGGGTTTTAATCAAAATTTGCAATTTTTTTTTTTTTAGGGAATTTGTAATTTTTACACAGAGAATACCAGGACCCTGCTTGTCTAAAATCCCCTCAGAATAGGGGTTTTACTAAAAAAAGAAAAAATGTTTCTCCAGCCATTGATGCAGAACAACATGAATTGCACATACAGTGGGGCCCTGCAAGAAGTCTCCAAATGGAAAAAAAGTTGGAAAGAGTCTGCCAGGCTTGAATACAAATGCTATGAAAATAGATCACGCCTTACGGACTATATTTAGGAGGGACAATAACAATTTTTTCTAACAACTTGCCAGCTGAAGTCTACAGGCACTAACAATAATGGACCAGGGAGACTTTCTAGTTTGTGTCAATTTCCCTGAAGTTCTTGCAACTCCTTTGCAAGTTAGGGAAACTCCACTGTATAAATAAAGATAATATTTCTGGTTCTCCAAAACATGCCACAGTCAACAGTCTTAGAATTGTATAGTGTGGATGTGCTGGAACTAAACATTGGGGGGGGGGGGGGGTGTCTCTTCACCCAGTTCCAGAACAGTTCCTGCCAGGTCTTTTGTCCCAACTCTGGGTGTCTAGTCAACCAATTGGCCCCAGCACACTCTTATAAAGCATGCCCATGCAGACACAGGAGCTGTTCCCAGCTCCTCTCAGCTCAGCCGCTTTTTTCCTTTTGATCTTTTCCTGCTGTGGCTCAGCCCGCCATGGTTTCACTTTTGATGCATTCGGCTTCTGGCGCATCATCCCAGCACCTCCTCGTCTCGTCTGGTAAGTCTTTTCCGCAGTCCTGTAGATTTTACTTCGGAAGAAATGTATTTCTACAATTCTATTGGTATTTGTGCTTTAACATGCTTCCATTGTCATAAAACTCAACTTTTTTGCTAATAATGGTAGTATTTGCTCCTCTCCACATGATTTTTTCAAGCAGTACAATTCACATTTCACTTTTTGGTGATATAACTATGGTAAAATATTTTATATCATATACAAAGGTAGAGGCAAGTGATAGATTTTGGCAGAGCTGGGGATACAATGAACATATCAAACACTGGTTGTACCACTCTGCCCAATAACTCATTTTTCCCCTGTCTTTTTCTAACTTTTCAAATTCTGGAGAAGCATTACAGAACCACCATTTTTTTTTTTTCAAAGATCCTTCTATAGAAATATTACCCCTCTCACACCAAATTGTGATTTTTTTTTTTTTCCCCCCAAAAATTACATTTCCCCAGCACAATCCAGATTCAGTCCTAGGCTATTAACAGGTTTTTCCATGCAGCTCATAACCTCAGGGGAGTTGAAGAAGAGAATGCTTAAATCATATAGGTACTGTTAAAATTCTATGCTATATAAAAGTTGTAGCTCTAATTCCATCTTTTAAAAAAAATGGAACTTTGGTCCTAACTCACTTTGGGCACTTTATAAAAATCTAGCAATAGAAAATATCAGATTATATTTTCTAGCAACAGAAAATATATTACACTGTAAGCAGTTTCCTTATCCTGCTGGCTTCTGCAGGGAGTTTGCTATTCTATAGATCCCCTCAGTCTCTGCGGCCAGCTAAAATACAGGCTTTAACCCAGAAACAAGCAGACAAATAAGCAACCAAAGCCAAATCCTTATTCCCCATCCTGGGCACTAGAAGAGGAACCCCTTTAGCTCTGACCCCCAGCATAGCAGCCTGGCCCATCACTGTAGCATGCTAGTCTCCTCACAGCTGTCCTTCTTCCCAGCACAGTTCACTCCTTTCTGCCCTTTCCTCTGGGTCTTAAGCTCCAGTTAAAATACTCCCTTATTAGCAGAATGCCCTACAGTTGCAGGTCCTTTACAGAGCTGACTGCCCCAAGGGGACAGGCTACTTTGCGACACATGCCTAGTATAGAAAAGGTATTTAAACTTTTTAGAGATCTATAGGGGTACTTTTTACCTCAAGATTTTTGTGACCTGGGTTTTTGAAGTGCTAAACAGTTGCAGTCAATGGGAACGGTTAGTGTTCACCACCTCTGTTAATCAGGCTAGTATAAAAATTCAGCCATCCCAGCTAACATGTGGAGGCATACGAAAAATACTCTATACATTTTTAAATGTTATTGTCATATATAGGTGTTGTAGGGCTTGGGTCCCCTGCACAATGACATCTTTTTCCCCTCTATTAGTGGGCAAAGGAGATACGAAAAATGACCTCCCCTACCCCTCCCTGATATTATATTCTTTCCTGCCATGTCTTTGATGTTTCTGGGAAAAATTTAGTGGAAGGTTCTTACGAAACGGGGGGAAACACTGTTCTGGACCACCCACCTGGATAGATTTTTAATGGGGCTCCTCTGTCTCCTACATCCCAACCTAACCACACCTGAGTCCATGAACCAGCACAAAAAAATAAAACTGTTAAAGAAAAATAACGAGAAACTCCCTCAGACAAAAGGAAAAAAAACTGTCCCTGTTACCTGCAGGTTGCATAGACTGTCTCTAGGGGTCAGTCCATATCTTCAAGAGGGCTGAGCATTCTCGCTTTTCCCTGTTCCTCTCTCCCCTACCTTCTTTGGGAGACAGGATACTTTTTGCCTGGATCCCATGGCTCCAGCTTCTGCTGCCATGCTTGCTTTGTCACAGATCTTCCAATCTCCTTACACCTCCTCCCCAGCACCTGTATCTTGCCTTATCCTCAGTTGATCAACATCAGGAGGAGAGCTCCCCTGCTTTCCTGGCTTCCAGGTGCTGGGTTCTTCCCTGGTGCATTCCCTGGTGCTGAGAAGTACTCAGCATGGTGCATTGTGGGCCAACCTGGAGCAAACACTCACTCTGGAAATATGGCTTCCTGCCACGCTTGCCAACAGTGGTCCTCCACTCTCCTGAGGTAAGTATAGAAGGGGTCACCCTGTTTCTCAGAGATTCTCCCCCCTCTGCTCTCATTTTGACACTTATCTAAAGCAGTCCAAAAATATTTTCTAGATATATCGTTTGCCTATCAGATCAGCACCATTAAAAAGGGAAATGACATTATCAGCTATCAGCTTTTTTGGCTGCTATAGCCAATCATTTTTAACAATAATTAAGCCTTCTAGCCATAGCACTGGACACATGGGTTCCCTCTCCCCTGGATGCATGGGTTCCCTTGGGAAACAGCAGGTTTCCTCTTGCAGGAGGGCAGCATTCTAGCCTACAAGAGATCCTACTTGCACCTGCTGGGAGCAAGATGCAGAGGGTTCCGCATGCATTTGCACAGCCACACATGCACCTAGCCAAGAATACAGCTGGGCAGCGTGGAAAGCAGCTCCTTACAGGTAAGTGTCACAGCATGGGGTCCCCAGGGATGGCCGTGGTGAACCTAGGGCTCTGTAACTGCCTGCTCCACCCTGCAGGTGCCTTCTAATCTCACCTGCCACATCTTGTTGGTTGAAATAATAAGGTGGGAGGCTGCCCACAAGTTTGTGTGGTCATAGTCCTCCTGAACTCCACTAGATCCTACTGATCTTGGATCCCTTGCCAGGTCTCACTCAAAGTCAGTGCCTCTCAAGACACCCTAAGCCTTATGGGCTAGATGCATGGCCCAAAACCACCCCTTTTCCACACCCCATGCCTCACAGATTATATTTAAACATTGTCCCTTTTTTATGAGTCCACAGTCTAGCTCAGCCTCCTGTTGTCACTGGACCCTTGGCCCCAGTAGCAGTGCCCAATGGTGCTAGGGCCCCTCCACCCCATGCAGCGGCACCCTCACTGGCACTGGGCTCCCTGCAGCAGCACCCTCCTCCCCAAATAGCCTCATCCTGGTCCACCAGATTCAAATAACAACATAAATACAAGCCCCTTGTCTATACTATAACAACAACAACAACATTCAAGGTCCGCTCTGCTCCTTTAAGGAGGCAAGATTGTCTCTCAACAATGTGTGCCTCCAAGCCCCAGATACTTTAGGAGCTCCTAGAGCCCATTAGTCTTATCAGCAGCAGAACAGGCAACCAAACAGCTCTGAGTAGCATTTCTGCAAGAGCTCTTTCCCCTGGTTGCTGACAGAGAACTAACCCCATACCAGTCCCAGCCCTGGGGCTTATATGTGCCCAGGGCCCTGTTTCCTTCCAGTCAGCTGTCCGAGTGCAGGTGCCAGCTAATACCCTGATTAGCCTGCTGCCAAGGCAACCTGCAGCTGTGGAGTCCTGCCTAGCTCTCAGGGCTCCCTGGATAAGCTGCCTCTGCTCTTGAAGGAGCAGGCACACCTTAGTGCCCTGCAACAGTAAGTCTATAGAGGGGAAGAGGTATGTGGGACAGAAGAGGCATGGGGATATAGATCAAGGTCCCCACAGTGAGGGATGAAGTCGGGCAGGGGCAGGGGCTGGGGCTGGGGGTACTGCCCAGCTAGCATGATGCATTGGACCTGGGGCTGGGGGATGGCTCCCTGCCACTACACGCAACCCCCAAGGGAGATTTGGGAGACATGTGCCTCCCCCTGGTGTGTGTGCAGGGTGGATTCAGGCTTCTCTCTGTGGGCTCAGGGCTCTCCACTCTGCTGCCTTTCCCTTGGGAGCCCCATGCCGGCTGCACACTCGCTACCCACGCAGCAGCAGTGGAGGTGGCAAGTTGAGCCCCCTGCTGCTAGGTGGACAGGGGGCAAGCAGCCAGGATAGATCTCCTAGGGCAAAAGCAGCAAAGCAAAGAGCCCCGAGCCCACATACCACATCCATATTTGCCCTACTTGGCTCTGCTCCACTTAGAAGTGTCCCTGTGCTTAAAAATGGTGGAGGCAATGCTTAAAGTGAAGGTCATTGGATGCCCACCATGGCCATTTTAAAGTGCTGGGATGCTGATACATGTAACTCAAGAGGCTGCTGGAGTGTGCCAAAAAAAAAAAAAAAGGTTTGTTTATTTATGTAACTGTGTTATCAGATCAGCATTGGCCAATACGGTTAGTTAATAATCAGCTATCAGTATTGGTCAAGAAAATCTTTATTGATGAAACCCTAATATTTTCCATAAGAAACTGTGGTATATTAATGTTGGAATACACTACAAATAATGGAACAGCTACATAACTACCTTATGGTTTGGTTCCTCAGAAAGAAAGAAAGAAGGTTTTTCATATCATGTTATCCCACATGCCATACACAAAGACACATACATATATACTGCAATTTGGTAATGGCAGTTGGCTGTGGCTTACAGTGCAAGTGGACAGTCAATGATTCTGATTTGTAACAAGCAGCACTAAGCAGGAACAGAATAAGTACTAAGTAGTAGATAGGATACATGAAATGCAAAAATGTAATCATCTTCTGCCCTGTAAGGGGAATGAAGATTTACCATTTAAATTAGCAATGCTAAAACTCTTTGATTTCCAGTATTGAAAAAAGAAGGCCCTCAAACAGTAGAAAATAAGGATGAGGGTGCATGTTGGTACCTAGTTGTTAGCTGTCTAATAAAATGTAGGTGGTAATTTCTCCCAAATATTTTTAATAGTATAGTTTTCCCTATGCATAGTATCATGTCCAGGAAAGGATCCCATACCTACTATAGGAAAATCAGACAGCTATTTTCAGCTGGATTTCTGAAACTGAAAAAAAAATTAGATGCATGTGAAAAGAATTGAAAAAGTGAGCAGATAATGGTAGAATGAATCTTGCACAGGATATACACGAATGTTTCTTTTGGCAAATGTTCTAAAAACCTTTTCAATCTTTCAGCAAACAGCAAAGTAGCACTTTTGCTTTCTCATAAATCATCCTGGAAAATGTACATAAAGTCAGTGCTGTGAAGGGAGTAAGGCATAAGTTCCTTATGTTCATTCAACATTTTCTTAGAGAATAGAAAGCTTCTTGCCCAGATAAATTCAGTCTTGACTCAGCTATTTTGTGTGAAACACACAAAGAGAATATATCCTAATTACTTTAGCTGGCTAAACCTATTACAAGAATCCTAATAAAGGAATATAGCATTCTTTGTTTTGCACTTTACAGAATGTAAATATAAATCATCAACTCATTAGTTAAATTGTTTTCCATTACACTGTATACCTTTCAAAGCTAATTCTTAGTCTGCACCTCCAACTACAAGCACCATATGAGGTAACAAACAGACATTGAGGTTTTAAAATTAGATTGTCAATGACTAAGAATCAATATGAAAATTAGAAAGTCTCTTTACTCAGCCAATCCACATTCTCTTGCCAGAAGTTTGTAGGCCAACCAATGTCTCAAATTGGATTGTGCTTAAATTGGATCTATTAAATTGGATTTTAAGGAAACCCAAAAAAGACAGGCCTTAATTGGCTTAATCTGGATCATTTTCATTTTGTTGCTTAAAGCTGAAACACTGTTTCTTAAAAGAGGAAACATTAGATGTATTGTAATTGCGTTGTGCTGTCACTTGAAATGTAAACTAATTGGATAATGTAATACATTTAACTATTACTTTTTAAAGTTGATACAAATTAAACAATATTTCAAAATTCATAATGGAAGGCTGTCTATTTCATGTCCTGCTTTCACCCCCCCCCCAATATTGTAATTGAAACGATATTTACTATCAAAGCTCCAAAAATGCAAGCCGCCACTTTTTTTCAAAGTTAAAGTTCCCCAAATCCTTGTGAGTCATGGACCTGACAAATGCATTTTTAAAATCAATAAAAAAATAAGAGAGGCAGCTATAAAGAAGAAAGAATAAAAGCCATCTATTATGTCAATTGAAAGCATTGCAAAGGATCCAAAGAAGTCATTTTGGACACTGTGGGAAATGCCAATAGTGAGAAATATTGTACAGTAAACAGAAAAAAAAGCTCAAACCATACATGTAGGGTAAGTAAAGGAAAACCCTCAGATGTCAGGATTTAAAGATTAGAGCATATATTGGTTCTTATAGCAAGGATTTCTGTGGGTGTTATCTTTGATTGGACCAACTGTATAATTGGGAGGTACACAGGCAAGTTTTCAGGTACCACAAAACCCTTCCCCAGGTACCTATGAAAGGGTATGGTGGTTCCCAAAAGCTTGTCTATATCTCTTCTAACTATACAGTTGGCCCAATTAAACATCACCCACAAAAATCCTTGCCTTTCACATTTCTCTGGGACCATTGGGCACTTTTACACATGCTCCAATGCATTCTGATCAGAAAGTGTCAGATCAATCTAATCAGAATACTTCCATGTGCTGCAGCATCTCATGTATTTGGTGTCCCCACATTTCAAAATGCCAGCGGGACACTTTAACTAAACCTTGTTTGACCTTATACCTTACTCCCTTCACAGCATTGACTTTCTTACGTGCATTTTCCAGGATGATCTGTGAGAAAGCAAAAGTGCTACTTTGCTGTTTGCTGAAAGTTTGAAAAAGTTCTTAGAAACATTTGCCAAAAGAAACATCCATGTATTTCCTGCGCACAATTCATTCTACCATCATCTCTCTTTCTCAGTTCTTTTCACATTCATCTAATTTTTTTTTCAGTTTCATAAATTCATCTGAAAATAGCTCTCTGATTTTGCTATAGCAGGCATCCTTCCCTGGACACGATGCTATGCATAGGCTTCTTGTTGAAAAAGCTTTCATTAAAGTGTACCCACCACCATTTTGAAACACAGGATGCTGAATACATGAGACACTGTGGGCATTTTAACTAGGATTCTAAGAGCCACTCTCATTAAAACACCACCTCTCTTACCCCAGAGCATGTGTACAGACACCATGGCTACATCACCCCACCAACACCAACACATATTGGGTCTTAGTCATTTGTCATGTGATAAAACACAGTAATTTCTTCCCAAATGATACTGTAGAATTAGAGAGCTTATGTTTGTTCGGGGGGAAGGGGATTGTTGTTATTATTATTAAAAACTAGATGACTTGTACCAGTAAACAAGTTTATTTTCTTAGTGGTTTGGAGGGATGTTCCTGCAACTGACAGCCAAGTAGTTCTAGACTCTAATTTTGGCTCTACCCCTGACACTTTAAGTGGTACTTCAACTTTCTGTCTCAGTTTCCACATCTGTAAAAAATTGATTTTTCATCATTCAACCTTCACAGGCAAGTTGCTGATAGCAACTTAATGCTTTAAATACTTAGACATCTACATTCTATTTCCAATGTGTCTTAAACATCTTCCCCCTTATGAAAAGATTCTAGCTTGTTTGGAAATTGGTTTACATTCATTAAAAACAGTCTGTAAATGAAGAATCTCCCTGTTTTCCATTTGGAAAAACGGATCCTATGTATAGGATACAAGAGCATTCTCTTTGCAAGCAGTAAATGCTAATTATTTATCATTCCAGCTCCAGTGAGTGTTCTAAATGAATGTTGCAAGGAAGATAAGCACTATAGTGAGATTGCTGGAAAACGTATGTGAAATTGGAACTGTTCAGCTATATGTCATAAGCTCTATACAAGGAGCATTTAAAGGATGTTTGTTGACATTGGATTCAAATGGTAGGGATAAATCCTACTTGGTGCTTGGTTCTTAGCCTAAGCAGCAGGACTAGGCATTGAATAAATGTAAATAGGGATGAAAAGGGGTAGATTTGCATAAGAGATAACTCTTAGCCCTAGCCCTGGCCCTCCCTCTTGCTTGCCCATGTTCACTTATCCTCAGAATTGAACTGCATGTCACACAGTAGATCCACACCAGAACAAGACAAGAAATAGTTCCCATTCAAAAATTCAATATTTCAAAATGGTTCCCATTTCACACTGGAATACAACCAAGGCCTAATGCAGTTTTTCAGAAAAAGAAAATAACCCCACCCCCAAATAACCAAGAGCCAAGTGCTGAGGGTGCTCACTTCATATGTGGGAAACTAACATTCAAATCCCTGTTTTAATAAATAATTATTCATACAAAGTATCAGAGCTCCAATAGGACACACTGAACCCCTAACCCCCATGATTTAGGACCAAAAAGCGGTGGTAAGAATACTCCTCTGCAATGCAGGGGAATTAAGTTCAAGTCTCTGTGATGAATCAGGCACCAAGTCTGGTTCTCACAGCCAAATGAATGCTGTAATCAATTGGCTACGTTGGCATGGCATTGGGATCTCTTTTGACAAGAGATGTCCTACTGGACTTTCCTCCTAGAAGTTTTTCCTTACAGGTTTTATGATAATGGGTACATGCCTGGAAAAAGTTTTCTAACACATAAGCATTTTCCAATGTAAACATTGGCAGAAAAAATATTCAACCACCTTCCATACATATCCTCTGCTGCAAAACCTTGCTGAGATTGTGCACCACAAAACCACATTCATTCTACCCAGATTAATTCCCTCCCTCCAGTGGAAGTAAAGAGTAAAGTGTGCTAAAGGAGAATGAACTTTACAGCCACAGTGAATTTCTGAGTGGGGAAAACAGCACCATAGAGATTTTAAGTTTTAAGTGATTTTTATAATTACCTCTAATAGTTTTATCCAAGAAAGACCTTGATTGTTTTCAGAAACTGAGACATAGGAAAAATTAAATTATAAATGAAATTACCATATAACAACATAATAGCATCTAGAAATTTTTTCCTGCTCTTTTTTCATGACACCAGAACACTATTAATCACCACAAAGCTATAGTTTAATGGAGAAGCTACAGAAAGTAGTCGAGGAAGTTGGTTACAGAAATTTGACAAATATCATAATACTTTCTAAAAAAAGTAAAGCTTCACTTGCCACAGCCAAAAAACTAGAAATTATGACCACAATGTGGGCAAGTTTACACAAGATGTCTACTGCAGTGCTGACTAAATAGCGCCGCAGTAAAATGTCATCGCCTACACGGGTGGTGCTATTGGGCTGAAGTAAACTAATTGACTCCACTGTAGGATAGTACTGCCAGACACAAGTACCATTCTACGGCAGAGTTATTTACTCTGCTGCAATACATGTGTAGATGCTGATGGGGCTGGCTGGGGCATGAGGGTGCTACAGTACAGGGGCTGCCTGCTGACTAGTCTTGCACGGCAACACCCTCATGCCCCAGCCAGCCCTTCCACAGCATGTTGATCCAGTTTGGAGTAGCCTCATGCTGGCAGGCAGTCCACCGGGGGCCCTCTGCCAGCTGGGGCTGCTCCACTGCAGCTCAGTGTGCTGCAGTCTCAGGCACATGTGCAAACAACTGTGTCCAGAAGCAATAAACTTTGGCATGAACTGTGCCAGAGTTTATTGCTCCACCCTAATTGCACATGTAAACACATCCAGCTTGACTCAAGCAATGATCTCTAATAAATAGAACTGTTCAGCTTTTGAGAAATTGGGCCTAATCAACCGCTGGTATATACATCAAGGAGCCCAGAGCTTACCCCATCTGACAGTCTGTCCCCAAATCCTATACTTTATAAGCAGCAGATAAACTCTGTTGGTTTTTTTGCTTGTGGATGTTAATGGAATGGGAATGGAAATAGTTGTTACAAGTTCTAGAATCCTTAATAAAAATGCCCATATTGTTTTTATGAACTTTAGAACTCTACCTAAGTTAACATTTTATCTACATAGATTACTTGTTGATATTTTTCAATGGAGAGATAATTTTAAGGCAAGTTTATAGCTATCCCAAATGTCTTTACCAGTTAACTAGGCAACTCATATGTTTAGCTTCTGCTTTCCAGGACAGGAGAACACTGGCCTATATGATTGTTTTGGACAGAGTGTAATCTACATTTTCCACACATAATTTTGCAAAATGCTTAGTCCCTTTATACCAGAGGCGGGGAAAATATGGCCCATGGGCTGGATCTGACTCACAGAGGGACTTTGTCTGGACTGTAGCAGGTCCCTCAGTCCCACCTGGCCCAGATGCCATCCAGCCTGCGACGCATCCTGCCACTTCCTGGGCATGCAGGAGAGCTGGTATAGCTCCACAGCTGGACTGCCTTTGCCTTTCTAGGCAGCCCAGGTAATGGCAGATCCTTCTAGCTGCTGCTGCCAATGGCCCCAGCCCTGTAGCACTGACTGGGACCTGTGTGCACAGCCCCAACCCCAGCCTGCCCTGCACCAACTCCAGACTCAGCCTGGCAGAGTGGACTAGCTCCAGACCAGCCAGAACCCATGTGCACAGCACCAACCCTGGCCCACCTCACACCTGCTCCAGACTCACCCACCCATGCTGAGCAGCAGTGGCAGCGGCCAGGCAAAAACTGCTGCTCAGTGTGGGGGAAAAGCAGTCCCTCCCCTCCACTGCTGCCAAGCTCTTCTTGCTGCAGCTGCCTGCAGCCCATGCCTGGGCTTCCCTGTGTTTCCTCTCTATCTCTCCTCTCCAGAAGCAGTAGTGATGGCAGCAGAGAGGAGCTGCAGGGTGGCATGGGCTCTGGGCAGCTGCAGCAAGAAGGGCCAGCAGCAGTGAAGGGGAGGAGCCGTTTTACTCCCATGCCAAGCAGCAATTTCTGTCCAGCTGCTGTTACTGCTTAGCATGGGCGGGCAGGTCTGGAGCAGGTGCGGGGCAGGCTGGGTTTGGGGCTGTCAGCTGCTGGTGGTGGCAGGGAGTTGCTGCAGAGTGTACAGCCTCTGGGCTTTTGCAGGGGGGAGGGGTGATGACCAGCTCACGGCAGATCCACAGAACTGCCTATGCAGTCTGTGGGCCCAAATAATTGCCCATCCCTCCCTTATAATGTTCTCTAATCCTAGGTGTGTGTTTTAATATCTCTTATTAATAACTATCTTTGCCTCCTAATTGAGAGATGGACTTGCCTGGGCACCTACTGATAACATCCAATACAGAACAGATTGCAGAAATGCAGGGTCATTGTTGCTAGACTAAGGCAAAGCTGCATTCTCCTCTCTAGTACACTCCCAATGTTTAAACGGTTAATCATTTAACTGATAATCACAGTGATAACCAGTTAACTTACCAGTTATCATTTAGCTCGGGGCATGCTCAGTGTAGTAGGGAAGAGGTGAAGGGAAGCCACAAGGTGCCCCAGCAAGGATCAGAAGGCAGCAGGGTAGACAGGAGGTAGGGAGAAGAAGGGGAGGGGATGGGGGAGGAGCAAGGCAGATCAGTACCCATAGCCTAAGAGGAAAACAGGGAGCAACCTAATGACTCATCAAGAAAGCAATTACCTGCTTGTTCACAGATGCTCCCTCCCTCCCAGCACAGGGCTTCATGTGGGATGTTTTGTCTGTCTGAGCTTGTCTCCTCCTCCACTCTCCCCAGTCAAAGGGCTCATCAGGGCTGGGGCACAGTGGGGGCTCTGGCAGCCCACCAGTGCTGGAATATATATGCCGCCCATGGCCTGGGTCCCTGGGAGCCAGGATTCTGTCCAGCTCCCGAATGCAGGGCATAGTCCTGTGAACTACCCCAGACTGTCTGTTGTTGTCCATCACATGGACCCATTGATCCTGAAGAGCCTTGACTTTCACACAGCACTGCTTCCTGGAGTGGTTGTGGCTGCACTACCTCATGATGGCTGCCATGCCATCATATATGTGGGCATTGGCCCAGATGCCCTGGCAGAACTACCTCTGTACCTCAGCCTTGACCCAGGTGGCCACCAGGTCTGCAGTCTCACCTGCCACTCACTTGGGTCCCTGACCTGCCCACCCAGGGGTCAGAGACACTGACATGTCTGCCTCCACCAGAAACTACAGGTTCCATCAGCTCTGGCTTATAGCCACCAGCACAAGGCATGGTGCCTAGGGGCTGTGCAGGTACATCAACAGGTCTAGAAAGGTAGGCCAGGGGCTTACATGAGTGCAGGAGCCGGCATATGCCCATGACTCAGGGGCATGATACCTAGAGCCCTAGGATTTGGACTGTGACTGTCCAGTGCTACCAACACAGGCCCACTGCAGGAACCCAGCGTGGCCAGAGGGAGGCAGCAGCAGACCCACTGCCCAGGGGACAAGCCAGGGTGTTAAAACCCAGGCAGGAGCTACTGAGGAGCTCCCCCCTCCCCATAGCTGGAAGGACTCCCAAACACAGTGCTCTACCACTGGCTGGAGGCTGGCCCCCTGGGGACTGGCTGACCAGGAGCAAATTTGCCCCAAGTCAGCATCTACAAGTGCACCACTGCACTTTAGCTAATGCATATTAAATCTAGTACCTGTGGGTGCTCTGATACACTGGAATTCCAGCTTGGTATTTTCAGGTACCAGAAAAATGCACATTAGTCTATTTTAAAATACATTAGCCTAGTGCATGGTTATGTAGTGACACTTACTGTATATTAGTCTAATGCACAGTAGAGCATCTCATGTAGATGCACCCACTGTGCATCTACACATGTTGTTATGGTGACATTGTTACTGTGCAGTCATTTAGTACTTCCACTGCTCTTGGTTATTTTTAGACACTACATTGTCATAGTGATGCACTGTAATGAAGTAGTGTGTCACTATGGTGATGTAGTTGGAGCATCACAGTTCTTGCACATGGATGCTACATTGTCATAGCATGTTGCTACGGCAATGTAGTGTCATGTGTACACACGCCCACTGTGTAGCAATCTGATAATTTATTAGGAGTAGACAAACTGGCAGAGGATAAAACCGCAAATGAAGAATGATTCTGATTTCATCCCAGATAGATAGAATCTGTCTTTTAGCTCTTCAACAGCACCTGTCTAACTTGTCATGCCAAAACATACCACATGTAACTGAAAAAGCACAACTTGTGTGAAAAAGCTTCTCTCATACTTTACTCTTTTAAACCCTGTTTTTACAAACACAGTTAAATGTATGCATGCAATTAGTCCCAAGGTGTTCAATTTGACCACTTCCTTGTGCAGGTTACTCACATAAATGTATAAAAGACTAAACCCTTATCATGGAATAAACACTGAAGTTAATTCATAAAATAAGAAATAGCAAACTATCTCACAAGCCCCTAGACACAATTTTAGCTAGTGAATAGATTCAGCATTCAGGACCGGAAAAACAGAAATCCTAATTAAAGATCACATCACATCCCTTTCCACAGGACCAGCTCTATGGCCCAAAGCAAAACTCAAACCCTGATCAACTCAATTCAAGCTACTAAATACTAACCACCAGTCTTTCCATCAGGGTGTAGAAAGGAAAGGTTCCCCTACAGAAGTCTCCTTTGCATCACATTTCCCTTTGCTTTCATGAATTCCCACAGATCAACTATATGATCCCAGTAATCCCTTCCATGCTAGAGTGCCGTTACAATGACTATACACAGCCATGACAAAGCTGGCCCCTTACCAATTCTTTTCCCAAAGCAGGAAACTTCAGAGAATAAAGTCCTAATATCTGAGGTAAATGTTAAGAAACTGTAGCAGCCACAACTATAAAGCAAATCTCTACTAGCACACAGGCAACATAAAGAATATGCATGTATTTAATAAATTATGCTTACCATTAAAAAATTAAAATATTAGTATTCTCAAGAGTGGGATAAAGGAGCCCAAATTTTCTTTAAAACTTTATTTTTTAAAAAGTCTACATACTATAGTATATTAACTGCATTTCTCAGCTTATTACAATTGTAGAAAAAAAATATTGAAAATGTGCATGCCAATGTATACCAGAAGTACAAGAATTTAGATGGTAGCATTTTAGATCATAAAGGGCACATCTACATGTGTCACTATGGTGATGTTGTTACTGCACTGTCATTTAGTACTTCCTTTTGCAAGTACTAAAATATAGCTCAGTAATAGCCCGTACTGCGCTGTGTGTGCTGCGCATGGGTATTTTGCTGTAGTGGTGTACTATAATGAGGTAGCACGCCACTATGGCGACATAGCTGCAGTGTCACGGTTCTTGCCTGTGGATGCTACATTGCCGTAGCGCATTGCTGTGGCAACGCAGCATCATGTGTAGATGCACACAAATAAAATCTAATCTGTGGTTCAATAGTCACTGCAGATATTCAAGTTAGCAAAAAATAGCTGGATAGGCAATGCTTTCAGTGATAAAGGAGAATTAGGTCTTAACAGCTGCATAGCATATGAATGGCATTTTACATTTTAAATTCACCAGTTTCATCATTTAGGACAAACAGCCTGTAGTTCAGAGCTGTAGCACAGAAAAATCACCTTCAGCTTTCCTCCCTTTGCAAATATGGACAATATCATTGAAGCGACCTGATTTAAAACCAAAGTGATTTGTGTAGTGGAAGACTTAAGGCAACTATCCTTAAATTAGATTAGAGCAGCAAATTCTCCTGCTTTTTCTATAGTTACAGTTCTCAGTATCAAGAAGAAATGATGGCTAGGGCAGACATGAAGGACAAAGTACTAGGTACACAAAATCTCAGGATAAAATCTGTTGGATGATACAAGGTTATCTAGAAAATATCTGTGCCTAGAGGACTGGCATCACATAATTAAAGGTACCAATATTCTAAAGTGTAAACAGTTTAAAACATGAAGGTATGATGCTGTAAATTTAGATGCTTCAATGAGCACTTCTTGCCATTTCACTTTCTGGGCAGAAGACACAACTCCCAATTTTAAAGGCATTTCTATCACTTTCTTTTCTACATCTTCTAATAATCATCACCTCAGTGATTGCCTCAATTGTCCACCCTGAAAAAGAAGATTTATCCTTTCTCCTGAACAGATGGCAAGTATTTCACAACCTGCTCATTATAACCTAAGAGTAAACATTGGCTGGGGATCAAACAAGTTCTCAATATAACCTCTGAGGCATCTGGCTGATTAAACCATTGCAAAGACAATTAAATACTTAAAATGTTAAATTAGTAAAACATACTTAGAGTAATAAAGATGGTACCAAGCATGAACAAATACAAACTAGTGTTCCACCCACTCTAGACTACCATAGCATAAAGGAAGGTCAACAAACTTATGAATGCATTCCCTTTTTCCAGTGTTTCTATCCAGGACAGAACTCAGTTCAAGAAGGGCCTCTAAAAAATCAAATGATGAACATTTCTATATTTATCTTTTATATTTAACAAGAAGCATCAAAAACACCACTGACTGTATAAGAAAATGAAACAAACACCTGAGATTGTTTAAGATTTAATGTTGTTGAAATAATATGTAAAAAACTAAGGACAATAAGGTAATAATAAAACAAATTAATCTGGTGAATGATTTAGGATCCCTTCATACAAAAATAAACCAAACAAGCTAGGTATGATGGAAAAAAATCCCAATTTCCTTTCAATACTTCAGTTCCTGGCAAATAGCTTAATTTTCTTCAAAATAGCTTTCTGAATTCAAGGAAATATCTCATCACATGATCTCTTGCCTCCAAGAAGAGAAAAAAAATTGTTTGGTAAAAGTTGTTTGGTAACTTTGTATAAGGCTAGGGCTAGACTGAGGAAGACACACTGCACACTTTGCAAAGTGATCACACTTAATTATGATCTTCTTCATTCTCTGTCATAGAAACTGTAGGATAATCAAGTCTTAGAGGATCCAGGACTGAGGAAGTCATCTTCTATTACATACTAAAACTGCCTGGTTTTCCCCATGCCCTTCTTCCCAGCTCACAGTTCTGAACTCTATATGTGTAGAAAGGAAGCTAGAATATTGTTCTGTTTTTATCCCAGGTTTACATCAGAAGTTAAAAAATATTGTAAATCCAACAAATTCTTCTCTTTAAGTGGGCCCTAACACAAATATATGTTTTATGTCATTACTAAGGGCATTTATACACATACCTTTTTGTCCTGTGATGCATCAGAGATCCGGCGGGTCAGAGCAAACTCGATTAATCAAGTCAGCTCCACATGCAAGCTGATGCACACTGTGCTGCAGTGCATGCAGTTGTATAAGTGGCGATATGTGCATCAGCGTGCAGAAAATGGCAGTGGTGCACTTCTGAACTAAGACATCTCCAATGTGTTTTACTTCAAAAGTGAGCCACTACCATTTTCTCAGCACTGATGCACATTTCACCGCTTACACAACTACAAGCACTGCAGCACTGGGTGCTTTTAAAAGCATGCAATCATGTGTACAAATGCCCTAAGGGCTTAAATCGCAATTAGTCCAGTCCTTAGTAAAGCAATCAATTAAGTCAATGAAAACTAGGGGGGGGGTTCTATTTGGGCTTATTTCATTATTATAGTATTAATTTATCTTCTACTTAATTGCTTTAGAGAGGAGTTGGTCAATTATTTGGGTTGGAGGGCCAGATGGGATGGGGCCACAAGCAGGTAGGGAGCAGATAGGATCACAGGGCAGACACAGCATGGAGCTGGGGCCCAGGGTAGAGCTGTGATCCACTCCCCATGTGGTCCCACGCTGTCACCACCCCATGATCTAGGCCCCGACCCCAGCCACAGCCCACGCCCGCATGTACCACTCACAGACATTGCTCCCTGCCCACCCACAACCCCATCCCATCCTCCCAGCCGAGCATGCCCTGCCTGCAAAGATCCTGGCTAGTATCCATGGAGACCCCACCTGCCCACTCCATCCAGTGCCCCTAGCAGTGGGTGCAGGGCTGATAAGCCAGGGTGTGTGGGCAGCAGGACCAGGTCTGGCAGCAGTGACAACACTGGCAGCAGTAGCCAGAAGGAGGCACCACTGGCGGGGGCTGCCAGGAAAATGCTGTGCACCTGAGGCCACAGGACTGGCAACACAGTCCATAGCCCGGGCTTCCTTCTGCACCTGTGCCAGACAGGGCTGAGGGACCCGCTGTGTGCTGGATACAATCCCTTGTTAGGCTGGATCTGGTCCATAGGCCATATTTTGCCCACCTCTGCTTTAGAGCATAGTAAAGCACATTGACCACAGACATTTTTTCATTTTGTTCTTCTGTATTTTCTTATGTTAAGAACACTACAATAATAGAAAAATCAAATTATATCATCACTAGATGTATTGTTTATATTAGGAAGATGTTACATTTTATACACTCATATTCTGATTTCAAAGCATCATATACAGTTACTTTCTGTTAAAATCTGAAATGAAGCAAAATCATCAGTGTGATAAAGGACAAATATTTGTTATTTCTGACTCACTTGTCAGCTAGGTGTAATCAAACATGGTTTAAACAGCCAAATGCAAAAACATATAGCTAGGAACCAAAAAAAAAAATGCTGAGCATACGAATAGGATTTAGTAATGCATTGTGGAGAGTCATGACTCTAAGTATATAGAAGTCAATATAGAAATAACTGTACATCAAACACTTCAATATAAGTGTTGCGTGCTGTGTAACACATTGTCTAAAAGACAAAAAAATCAACTTTTGGATGCATACCCAGGAAAACGTATTAGGAATAGACAGGGAGGTGGTAACTGCACACTAGCAACCCTATTACAAAAATACTGTGTCAACTCACATTTGTAAAAAAAATGTTTAAAATACTGGACAGAATTCAAAGAGCAGGAGCTGGCTTTATGTCAGCAGGAAGTTCCCTTTGAATAGAAAAATATTCAGTTTGTCATTTGTGACCAGTCTGCATTTACATCTGCCATGCACAGACAGGGAGTAATGGAGAATTCAACCCTCTGTCTTCTGATATGTCTATATCAGGACTAGAAATCTTTCTGAAACATAAACTTTAACTCAATCAGAAGTTAATGAGCTCAGTACAAAAAGTTATCACATGAAAATTTATGGTCCAGTTTTTCAATGCAGAGTCCTTTGATTTTCAACTAAATGTTTGCAATATGTTAAAGCATTATATTAAAAGGCTTTCTCTGTTGGTTACTATGCCCTATACCAGGGGTTGGGAACATGCAGCCCTCAAGCCAGATCTGTCCCACTGTGCACCCCTTACCAGTCACCTATGAACAAGGATGCAGCTTCCAGCCAATAGGGAACTGCACT
Organism: Alligator mississippiensis; assembly: GCF_030867095.1. Taxonomy (NCBI): domain Eukaryota; kingdom Metazoa; phylum Chordata; order Crocodylia; family Alligatoridae; genus Alligator; species Alligator mississippiensis. The sequence continues at coordinate 65,092,825 of NC_081825.1, forward strand.
GGGGCCACACAGCCATAGCCAGAGGGGTGTAGAGACAAACAGTTTGCAGATTACTGGTCCCGGAACAGTTTCCCACCAGCTAGAATCTGCGCCCTAACTGCAGCTGAGGAACAGGGGCCTGCAAGAAGCAGTGGCAGCTCCCTGGCACTAACATACCACCGAAAACACCCTGCCCATGTTAGACCAGAGCCAGGTTGTTCCAGCCCATGGTTTGCAAACAGTTGCCAACTCCTGTACTACACTATAAAATGAAAAAACTCCAATTTGTAGGGACTTAAAGATCTGATATGGGCAGGTGTTAGATAAACACGTGAAGCTCTCTCTTCCTTGTGCACCCATTCCTGAGCCAGGTGTAATATATTTTATGAACTGAATGTAATGCATTGTGCGACAGCAGGGGGAGCAGCTCTGCTGACTGGATTTGGACTAAAGCTCTCAGGAACTCCTGAGGGGAACAGCCTTCCAGAACCTTGCTGACTGCATGTAGATTACAAACCCCCAGAGACACTGTAGACAGGGACACAAAAGGGAGGGGAAGCAGGAAAGAGTGGCAGAGCACGGGACACAGCGGCAGACGGCTGGAGATCCTGGAGGAGTGACGGAACTGGGACTGTGGACTGTAGCAGTGGGACTCAAGATGTGGAAGCATGTGCAGATGGCAATTGAGAGCTCTCAGGATCAGAGGCTGGTTTGGAGCACGTCCAGAGGTGTGGGAGGGTTTAGGGCTTAATGAATTTATGTACCATGGTGGTAGTACTCACTATCTGTTACCTGTTCTTGAGTGAATTCACTACAGTGTTACTGCTTACTACCTGTTACCTAGTTCCTAAGGCTGCTTGCAGACATTAAAAAAAATGGTGCTTTACTTTAAACTCCATGCACTTATGCCATGCCCAGAAGAGGCAGTGCATTAGTTGGACCTGGCTTGCCTGACATCTGTATAAATCAGGCGCTTCAGTGAGGCCTTTTTAGTGCTTTTATCTAATAGCTGATAGACTTAGCTATTAGGTAAAAGCAGCAAAAAGCCCCACTGAAGCACCCAATTATACAGACAATGGAAGCAGGGCCAGGTTGAAGTAACATGCTGCTTCTGGTAAAACATGTTTGGGGTGGGGGGGTTTTAATGTCTGCAAGCACCCTAAATGTATGTATCCTAATGTTAATATTTATTTATCTGTACCTGTTCCTTTCTCCTTAGCCATTGCCTTGTGGCCCTAACTCTTCTTATTTTTTATATAAAAGTGCAAACTTCCTTTTTTGGCTTCCTTCCAGCAGAGCCTGCTGAGTTGCCGGCTCCCGCAGGCAACATGGACCCAAGTGCAGCTCCCGCCCCTGCTCTCCCCAAGACAAAATGTAAGGTGTTTGTTGTGGGAGACTCCCTCCTGAGGAGGACTGAGGGGGCAATCTGCCGCTCTGACCCCTTAGCCCGGGAAGTCTGCTGCTTCCCGGGGGCCCGCATCCGGGACGTTACGGAGAGGATCCCAGAGCTCCTCAAACCCACAGACCACTATCCCATGCTCCTAATTCATGTGGGCACCAATGACACAGCTCGAAGCGCTCCCAGCCGGGTCATGAGGCGCTACAGGGATTTGGGAGCAGGGCTAAAGGGTCTGGGGGCACAGGTGGTGTTCTCGTCGATCCTCCCAGTCTCCGGCTATGGGTCTAGGAGGGAGAGGAGGATCCACATGGTCAACCAAAGACTGCGGCGCTGGTGTCGTCGGGAAGGCTTTGGCTTTCATGACCACAGCCTGCTCTTTGGCGAGAGAGGCAGCGAGCTGCTGGGAAGAGATGGCCTCCACCTCTCTCCCCTAGGGAGGAGGCTCTTCTCAGCCAGACTGGCTGACCTGCTTCACTGGGCTTTAAACTAAGCCAGCTGGGGGACAGGGGGACTACTGCCACTGCTGGCCCGCTGAGCAATCCTTGCAAAGCCAGCAGTTCACGGCACTTAAGGGAGCCCACCCCTGCCCCAGCCCTGGTAAAATCTGTGGGCAAGGAAGGAGCCCCCCCAGGGGGCACTTGCCTGCCTGTACACAAATGCCAGGAGCTTGGGGAATAAGCAGGAGGAACTCATCCTCCTGCTCAATGCAAATAATTATGATGTCATAGGGATAACGGAGACCTGGTGGGACTCCACCAATGACTGGACCACGGGTATAGATGGCTGTAACCTGTACAGGAGGGATCGTGAAAAGGGGTGGGGGTGTAGCTCTCTATGTTAAGAAAAGCTACACATCCCTGCAAGCCGATATTGGCAACCTGGGTGGATGACTGGAGACCCTCTGGGTTAAAATCCGTGGGGAACACGGCACAGGGGACACAATGGTGGGAGTCTATTACAGACCTCCCACCCAAAGTCCTGAGCTTGACCAGGAGTTTGCCCGGGAACTGGCTGAGGCGGCATGCTCCAGGACCATGGTTGTCATGGGTGACTTCAATTACCCGGACATCTCGTGGGAGGATCGCTCAGCAAAATCTGAGCGGTCACAAAGCTTCGTCTCGTGCGTGAATGACCTCTACCTGACTCAAGAAGTCTATGGGCCAACGAGAGGCAAAGCGCTGCTCGACCTGGTACTGGCTACTGGGGATGACCTAGTTGGTGACCTAGTGATCGATGGGAAGCTGGGTGACAGCGACCACGAGCTGATCACCTTCACCATCCGCCGAAAAGGTGGCAAGTCAGTCAGCAACACGGAAGTCCTTGACTTCAGGAAAGCCGACTTTGACAAGCTCGGGAGGCTTGTCAGTGAGGCCCTAAGGAACCATGACCACAGGGAGAGGGGAGTTCAAGAAGAGTGGTTGCTCCTCAAGGGAGCGATCCTCAATGCATAAACTAAGTCTATTCCATCTCCAGGGACCTAGCAGACCTCCTGAGGCTAAAAAGAAAGGCCTACAAAGGATGGAGGATGGGAGTCACCTCCAAGCAGGATTATTCTGCACTGGTCCGGTCCTGTAGGGAGCATACCAGGAAAGCCAAGGCTGCAACTGAACTCCAATTAGCTTTGAGCATCAAGGACAATAAAAAGTCCTTTTTCAGATATGTGGGGAGCCAGAGGAAAAGCAGGGGCAACGTTGGACCCCTGCTGAACCAGATGGGCAACTGACAACTGACGCTCAGGAAAAAGCCAACCTATTAAATAGGTACTTTGCGTTGGTCTTTCATCAGTCCCATGGGATGCCCATGCCCGCTACGGGACAGGGAAGTCCGGGTGAGGGTGATCCCCTGCCCTCCATTAATGCTGACTTCGTGAAGGAACATCTTGAGAAGCTGAATACCTTCAAGTCGGCCAGCCCTGACAATCTTCACCCCAGGGTACTCAAGGAGCTGGCGAGCATCATTGCCCAGCCTCTAGCACGGATCTTTGAAAACTCTTGGTGCTCTGGTGTAGTGCCTGAAGACTGGAAGAAGGCCAATGTGGTGCCTATCTTCAAGAAAGGGAGGAAAGTGGATCCGGCTAACTATAAGCCCATTAGCCTGACTTCTATCCTGGGGAAGATCTTAGAAAAGTTTATTAAAGAGGCCATCCTTAATGGACTGGCCGACGCCAACATCTTAAGGGATAGCCAGCACGGGTTTGTTGTGGGTAGGTCTTGCTTGACCAATCTCATTTCCTTCTACGACCAGGTGACCTATCACCTGGACAAGGGAGAAGAGATTGATGTCATATATCTTGACTTCAAAAAAGCCTTCGATCTGGTTTCCCATGATCACCTCTTGGAGAAACTGGCCAATTGTCACCTTGGGTCCTCCATGATCCACTGGCTGGAAAATTGGCTCCGGGGTCGGACCCAGAGGGTAGTAATTGATGGAAGTCACTCATCATGGTGTCCTGTGACCAGTGGGGTCCCCCAAGGCTCTGTCCTTGGACCCATACTGTTCACCATCTTCATTAATGATGTGGACACTGGAGAAGCGGACACTCAGAAGCGGACTGGCCAAGCTCGCCGATGACACCAAACTTTGGGGCAAAGCATCCACACCAGAAGACAGGCGGATGATCCAGGCTGACCTGGACAGGCTCAGCAAGTGGGCAGACGAGAATCTGATGGTGTTCAACGCCGATAAATGCAAGGTTCTCCACCTTGGGAAGAAAACCCGCAGCATCCTTATAGGCTCGGCAGTGCTATGTTGGCTAGCACTATGCAAGAAAGAGACTTGGGGGTCATCATTGACCACAAGATGAACATGAGCCTGCAATGCGATGCTGCGGCTAGTAAAGCGACCAAAACGCTGACTTGCATCCATAGATACTTCTCAAGCAAATCCCAGGACGTCATTCTCCCCTTGTACTCGTCCTTGGTGAGGCCGCAGCTGGAGTACTGTGTCCAGTTTTGGGCTCCACAATTCAAAAAGGATGTGGAGAAGCTTGAGAGAGTCCAGAGAAGAGCCACGCACATGATCAGAGGTCAGGGAAGCAGACCTTACGATGACAGGCTGAGAGCCCTGGGGCTCTTTAGCCTGGAAAAGCGCAGGCTCAGGGGTGATCTGATGGCCACCTTTAAGTTTATCAGGGGTGACCACCAGTATCTGGGGGAACGTTTGTTCACCAGAGTGTCCCAAGGGATGACGACTAGGTCGAACGGTCATAAACTACTACAAGACTGTTTCAGGCTGGACATAAGGAAGAATTTCTTTACTGTCCGAGCCCCCAAGGTCTGGAACAGCCTTCCACCGGAGGTGGTTCAAGCGCCTACATTGAACACCTTCAAGAGCAAACTGGATGCTTATCTTGCTGGGATCCTATGACCCCAGCTGACTTCCTGCCCTTTGGGCAGGGGACTGGACTCGATGATCTTCCGAGGTCCCTTCCAGCCCTAATGTCTATGAAATCTATGAAATCTATGCCAGACCCAGGGTTGTGGGGTTTGGCACACAGGTAAATCTTTCATATTAAGTATCATGTTTCTGCCCTTAGACTTATGACCAAATCTGATCTTCAAAGTCTTCATTTCAAAATAATGTCTAACCCAGGGGTAGGCAACGTTTTTTGACCGGAGTGCTGAAAAATCCACAATGTCTACCTTGAAAAGTGCCGGAGTGCCAACATGCTAGAGCCTGGAGCAGCTGTTTGCAGCCTGCCAGCTGCAGCTGGCCCATGGAGCCTCGTCTGCTTACAGCAGGGCTTGCAGTCTCCCAGCTTCCTGCGGGGAGCAGCCTGGGCTGGTTCAGTCCAAGACAAACAGGTTTTCTGTAGCTCATAATCCTAGTCTGAGAGTAGAAAGAGCTATATAAGAGTAGAGGTCTCACTTGCATGGAGAAGTGCAGCAGATGCTTCCAGGAGGTACTTTGGTTAGACCATTAGAAGGATTAGATCTTGAGCAAAAAACCCTGATAAATCCTTGAGATATTGTACATGGAGCTAAAGGGAGATGGAATGGGGAAGTTTCATGACCATCAAAATGTAGCTATGTCTATGCAAACTACACCTAAACTGTGTATCTTCTGAAATATTCACATTTTCCATCACTAATCATGGCAGATACTTTCAAGGGAGAATGAAGGTTGGTACATGCACCTTAAAAAGAACTAGGACTACTAAAACTGGTACAGTATAAGGTAAGGGTCCAATGTAAATTACAGTACAAAGGGATTAATCTCTCTATTCCCATACAAATTTCCTCATGACTTCAACAGGGATCATTTGATATAAAAGGACCTCAGAAGCATACTCTAAGATTATCTCCATATTTACATCATCAACTGACTATGGGCTGTGTAAATGTGGAAATATTTGTTTATATAGTTGTCTGCACTATTCTTGTTTACTTCTTATATCAATGCCTGCAAACTAAAAGCTCTGCATTTTTTAGTAGGCACGGTTCTTTGAGTAGATGTGATAACTTTTATTAGGCCAACTGAGTAGTTGAAAAAAAATTCTTGGCAAGCTTTTGGGCGCAGTCACCCTTCTTCAGGCATAGGAAGTCTCTGCTGGAGACTTTCAGGATCAAAAATCCTGAAAGAATGTGCTATTACCAAAGCAATGTCCATTTGAGATCGCTTTCCACAAACATTTAAGAAAGCAAGTTTTGCTCTGAGAGCCTGTCCTTACACCAAGCAAAATCCTATGTTTTCAGGGCTTAGGGGTTTTATGTATAAATCTTGTGGGGAGGCCTTTGATTGAAAGCAAGTTTCAACTTACATTCTAATATCCATACTGGAATTGATGTATTTTATATGTTGTAGAAAACTGCTTGGAAAAGCATGAAGAGAGCTTTAATGCTTCTAACCAAAGCCCTGCTACACTGGGGAGGATCTGTCTTCACACTCTACAGAAATGATAGCACATGTTCACTTTTGTGTATCAACAATCATTGCAATGACAGAGAACACTATTCCCAGAACTATTGGATCAATCACATACATAGCATTACATTATATAACTGCAATAGAAGATATATAATTCATGTGCTGCACAAACCCAAGAACACTTTGGCCAGCATGACTAAGATATACCAGTTTTTAAAACTCCCTAACTAGCCTGTCTTCCATCGGTTTTTAAACCACTTAGTCTGACAGGACTATAAATGTTAAGGTTGAAAGGAATCATTATGATCATCTAATCTGATCTCCTATATAATACATAGAAATTTATCCACCAGTTCTTCAAGCAATGCTGTCATTTAGCCTATAACTATAATTTCATTGAGGTACATCATCTCTTTTAGAAAGGTATCTGTCCAGTCTTGATCCAAGGACTTCAAGAAATGCAGAATTCAGCATATCCTTATATACATTATTCTAAAGGTTAGTTACTCTGACTTTTAAAAAAAATCACCATTGGAGGTCTCATGTTTCAGCCACTAAACCTCATTATAATTTTGTTTGCTAAATTAAGGAGTCCCCTACTCTCAGAAATCTGTTTTTGATTAAAAGAAGTTCTAGTAGAGTAGTAGAGGCCACCCTTTTTGACAGGCCTGCCACAAATTAGCTCTCACCCTCCCCAAGTGCTACTCTAATCCCCTTCCCATGCTTAATATGCTCCTTGCCTGTACTCTCCTTTCTGCCCTGTGCTCCCTACCCAATCTGCTGCTCTGCTTTCTGCTTTCTGACCTATCTGCTGCTGTACTGCCTGCTCACTTCCCAGTCTGCCATGTACTACACACAGAGGCTGCCTGTGACAGTTGTGGCATGCTTGCCACTGGTTGGCAACCCCTGTGGTAGATTATTAGCATGTCACCACTGCAGTTTTTCTTCAGGAACTCAAATAGATCAATTTCTTTAGCCCAAAGGTCAGAAAGACACAGGTGCATTTGGTTCTTGGCAGACATGCACCCAGTTAGACAAATGGCATGAAATAAATGATAGGCTGCTATGGCAAGAGGAGAGGAAGGGGGAAGAGATTAAACATTTTAGAGACCATCATTTTCCCACAGAACTTGGTGCATTTGTTTAACAGATACTTAGTTTAACTAAAATCCTTAAATAAATATTGTAGATTGAAATTAAGTGAAGATTAGTGATATATGAAAACCCAGTACTAGTGTGCTCTAAGAAAGTTGTTTGACTTAAGCAAGAGAGAAGCTATTCTGTGGCTTGAGGCACATGTGAAATAAGCCAATGTCACAATCTGAAAGGGAAGAGAAAAAGAAAATACTTGAGAGTGCACAACAAAAAACACTAGACAGAAGACTGAGCATGAAAGGGAAGGAGGAAACAAGGTCCAGAGTGTTGACAAGGGAGAGGCATGCAGATCCAGGAAGGAGAGTACAAGTACTTAAAGCTTATCTGTGAAACACGGAATTTTTCATTGTACCATGGAATCTCTTTGCCTGAGAAATAATCAAGCCTGAAATAAAGCAATAGACTCAGCTACATTCAAAATCTAATATTTCCTATCCCAACATATATTACATTTTTATTATAGCATGCAAATAACAAATTCATAAGATTAACTTTGCATGAAATATTTTTTAAGTCTCCTATTTTATGGGGCAATAGAAAAAAAATTTCTGCTCTGATTACTATAAAAGAGGATATATTTATACTTGATAATTGTGAAGACTGTAGCTACTTCTTTGTCCCAGCTCCTTTAAATTCCTTAATGATACATTACACTGCTAAACAGATAGAGAGGTGCAGCTTTGTTACTGGCTAAAAGAAATACAATGTTTTGCTTTCCATCCTCACAAGGATGTTCAAGAGTGATGGAGACTGCCAGTGAAGTGCAAAGTACAGCACTAGCCTTTGGCAACAAACCAGGAAGGTGAGATTGTCAAATAAATACATGAACAAACCTTAAAAGCTGTATTGTTTATATTGTTGCTTGGGATGATAGTGCCCATGTTTCTAGGAAGTTATCTTCATGCATCAGGTGAAAGAAATGGCTTTTTACATACTACTAACATGAAGAATAGACCCTGGATAATGTGATAGAATGTCGCATGTATATAACGGACCAGCAAGAGATAAGATTGCCAAGAAATGGGTGTTTCAAAGGTAGAAAACCTACACTGCTTTATAATGAAGGAAAGGTTATAAGCATGAAGGGAGAAACAGATTTTAGGCTGTTAATTAGCTATGTCATTAGTAATTTATTGACTTTGAAACACTGCATACACCGTCACCTCCTACTATGTGTAAAAATGTGTAAGACCATCCCTATGTCCAAAAATGAATGAAGTCCAAAATGACATGAACAAAGTGCAAGATGACATCAGTTCCAGAAAAACACAAGAGGCCATGGCAGAATGCATTCAGCTCCCTGGACATTTGGTTGCTGACCTCAGAGTAGTTGTTCTTAAACAACACTTTAAAAACCAACTTGAACATGAAACAGCAGAACAAGAAATCATGCATAGACTGAATTGTGTTAAATGTGGTCTAAACAGGGATTACAGATTCTTCTCCCCTTATTCATAGATTCATAGATTCATAGATGTTAGGGTCGGAAGGGACCTCAATAGATCATCGAGTCCGACCCCCTGCATAAGCAGGAAAGAGTGCTGAGTCTAGATGACCCCAGCTAGATACTCATCTAACCTCCTCTTGAAGACCCCCAGGGTAGGGGAGAGCACCACCTCCCTTGGGAGCCCGTTCCAGACCTTGGCCACTCTAACTGTGAAGAAGTTCTTCCTAATGTCCAATCTAAATCTGCTCTCTGCTAGCTTGTGGCCATTGTTTCTTGTAACCCCCGGGGGCACCTTGGTGAATAAATACTCACCAATTCCCTTCTGTGCCCCCGTGATGAACTTATAGGCAGGCACAAGGTTGCCTCTCAACCTTCTCTTGCGGCGGCTGAAAAGGTCCAGTTTCTCTAGTCTCTCCTCATAGGGCTTGGTCTGCAAGCCCTTAACCATACGAGTGGCCCTTCTCTGGACCCTCTCCAGGTTCTCCGCATCCTTCTTGAAGTGTGGCGCCCAGAATTGCACGCAGTACTCCAACTGCGGTCTGACCAGTGCCCGATAGAGGGGAAGTATCACCTCCTTGGACCTATTCATCATGCATCTGCTGATGCACGATAAAGTGCCATTGGCTTTTTTGATGGCTTCGTCACACTGCCGACTCATGTTCATCTTGGAGTCCACTAGGACTCCAAGATCCCTTTCCACCTCTGTGCCACCCAGCAGGTCATTTCCTAGGCTGTAGGTGTGCTGGACATTTTTCCTCCCTAGGTGCAGTACTTTGCATTTCTCCTTGTTGAACTGCATTCTGTTGTTTTCTGCCCACTTATCTAACCTGTCCAGGTCTGCCTGCAGCTGTTCCCTGCCCTCCAGCATGTCCACATCTCCCCATAGCTTTGTGTCATCTGCAAACTTGGGCAGAGTACACTTCACTCCCTCGTCCAAGTCGCTGATGAAGACATTGAAGAGTTTCGGTCCAAGGACCGAGCCCTGCGGGACCCCACTGCCCACACCCTTCCAGGTCAAAACTGACCCATCTACCATGACTCTCTGGGTGCGACCCTCCAGCCAATTCGCCACCCACTGGACTGTGTAGTCATCCAAGTCACAGCCTCTGAACTTGTTCACCAGTATGGGGTGGGATACTGTATCGAAGGCCTTCCTGAAGTCTAAGTATACGACATCCACCTTATGTGGATTAGTTTCTGTGACCCCTGTGTCCCTATGGATTTTACTTGTTTGCCTCTTCCAGTACTGTCCCCCTTCTTCCCTTTCTCCCTACCTCCCATGTCTTTTGTATTGGAATCACTCTGTCTTTCGGATAGACTGATCTGTGCGTGTCCTTCCATAGCACCTGATAAAGTGAGCTCAGGCTCATGAAAACTTCAGTATCTCTGATTTAGTTAATCTATAAGATACAGCTCTACCCTGCCTTTTGCCTGACTGTACAGCTCTACCCTGCTTTCAGACGAACATGGATAACAACTTCTCTGTATCATCATCATCATTATCATCATCATCAACTCTCTCCCTGTGTTGAGGGCCAAATTCAAGGAGGAACTAGATCCCATTAACAGGCCCTGGAAAGGGGTGGACAAAAGGGTGGGGTTAGCCAAGCTATGCTGGTTAGGATGCCCAACTTGGCTTTCCCAGTGTATTAGATAAAGTAGCAAATACTAGTATTTGTTAATACTAAACAAGAATTTGTTAATAATAAGAGTAAGAAAGGGAAAAACTAGTAACAATAATGGGTTCTAATACTGTGGTATATGAACAAGGACAATGCAAGAGCAATACAATCAATACATTACCAGACAACTGATGGGATGGTCAACCTCAGAGCAATGCCCATATGACTTACACTTGCACCAATATGCTCCCACTCCATAGCTCTGTACTAGGTCAGACTCCTCTGCCCCAGTGCAGCTTCTGTGTCTCAGTATGTGTACTCAAATAATCACCACTTCCCTTGGGAGCCCGTTCCAGACCTTGGCCACTCTAACTGTGAAGAAGTTCTTCCTAATGTCAATCTAAATCTGCTCTCTGCTAGCTTGTGGCCATTGTTTCTTGTAACCCCTGGGGGCGCCTTGGTGAATAAATACTCACCAATTCCCTTCTGTGCCCCCGTGATGAACTTATAGGCAGCCACAAGGTTGCCTCTCAACCTTCTCTTGCAGAGGCTGAAAAGGTCCAGTTTCTCTAGTCTCTCCTTGTAGGACTTGGTCACGCAAACAATGGAGCCCCCAAAGGGTCCAGTGGCTTGAAGCAGAAAAGTATGACTGTGACAGCTGAAAATTATGTCTGTGTGATAAAAGTGCTTGCTGAAGGCTCTATGAAGATCAGACCAAGTGTTTTTTGTCATTTGTTCAAATATTAAGCTATATGTTGTTGTTAAGAGCCTAATTAAAGTCTAAGATGTAGTGAGGCCTTGTATGTAATATAAGGCCTAGTAAATTTAACAAAGCCTTATAGAAGTGATGGTAGGCCCTGTAGCGTACTTAAAATAAACCTTATCAGAAGAATGCAAGGCTTGTACTGGTATTAGTCAGTCTAAGGACAGTTGAAGTAAAAAGAATCTGAATGACTGTAAGTTATCAGCATAGCTCAAAAGTTATAAATTGGCTGGCACATCTGGAAATCATTTAGACAGAAGATACAGCTCTGTGAAAGGAACTACTAATTAGCTGTTGACCTAGATTAGGGAGCCCATGGATCTCGAGGAGTCCAAGGACTGAATACCAGAGTCCTTCCTGGTACCCTTCAGACAGCGCTGATTGGAAATGCCTGACTTTGCTGAGCTTTGTAGAAAGAGAAACTTGTCATACATCAGGCATCAGAGGGGACTGCTGATAAGTTGCCAACATGAATTATTGTTGTCTGTCATTATCTGTCTTAGTATATTACACGTAGTTGTGTTTTTGTTAAGTCAATAAACCTTTCTTACCTTTCTACCGTCGATCATACAGTCAATCCCGAACCCTCTGCAGGCAGTTGATACATATGGCAGGAGCTCTTCTCTCTACTGTCTCAGGATTCAAGGCCAAAGGTGAAGCCACATGCGAGTAAGGAGCTCGCCACTCTCCTTCTAGCTCCTACGTACTGAGCCAACAACAACCACACAACCCTCCTTGAAAACTCCACAAATCTCCACAAAATGTCGCTCAAGGAGCCTCTCATACACTCTTTTAAGCCTCTCACCTCATGACACCACATTTTCTTAGCCAAACATCCTAGATCACTGCCTGTCCATAACATACATTACCAATCGCTTCCATTCTTACTTTGACACATTCCTGTCACTCAAAACTCTCTTATGTTTACCTCAGAGTTTTCTCTCAGTCTTCTCACCAATTTCACTAACACATCCACATATGCTCGCTGCTCCTACGTAGGCCTAAATTTTCCTTCTTTCCAGGAACTTCTTAGACTGAGCATTACTGTGCATGCTTAAATGTTAACAATGTTAACAGTACAACATTAACATTAACCATTCTGAAACAGAGAGTCGGGTCTATATGTAAAGAAACCAATGATGAAATAAAAGATGTGTTTTATAAAAAACTCGAATGACTGTAGAGTAGCACTCCAAAGTACAATATCTAAATTGTCCCCGATGACTACAATAGGAAATGCGTGTAAGCCAACCATAGGGAATGAGAGTCTTCATGATACAACTGGTGACCGTGGAATGAGGTTAATAAATTTTGCTTTATCTAAGGATGTGGCACCACATTTTTTGATAATCATATATGCTAAAGGATATTTTTTCTCATTGATCAGACTGACTGCTGATTCAAGACATATAAGTAACAACACAGATGTCAAAAATCCAAGGGAAAATAATGACAACTCGGACCACTATCTAGTAAGAACAATGGGAATAGTGTTGCACTTAAAAAACAAATTTCTAAAGCTAGTGCTTTAAGAGTTGGCACAACACTCGGTTGATGAATAGCAGAAAGGCATGCTTTAATAACTACCAACAAGCTGCAAAACTTAATAACCAGAAGAGACTCTTTCCCAATATAAAATGAGCTATTAGTCCTTGTATTATTGTAGCAGAAAGCCCCCTTTTTCTCGTGCCTGCATTTGCTCTCCCCTCTTTGGATATGTTTTTCCTCTTCTACCTTTTCTTCCTTCCTCTTTCTTTCACTTTAAGATAAGGAATTGTGTTTTAAAATGTGTGTGTGTGCATTTTGTATCTCACCATGTATTTTGGTATTTTTATCTATTTGTGTGCCATGGCATTACTTTTGTAGCTTATATTTTATACTCCTCACCTTTCAACTAAATGTGTTTAGCTTCAGAAGTAAGTTATACATTGTAACAATGTTAACAAGGGCAGGAATCAAACTGCCGCTTCCCTGTATCAGGCGGGCCCCTGAAAGAGCAAGTGAATCAGTGATTGAATGCGTAACACAGTAGCAGGCAGCAATTAACACCTAGGAAAACTGCAGATCAACCAAAGGAAGAAATCAATAGAAGACAATGTAACAACCGGGAACTCTCTAAACATCACTGTTCAAGAGCTAGAAGCCCTGGTCTGAGTTAATCAACCCTGGGAACCAACTTTTGGGCTGAATATCTCCAGATCAACTGCTCCCAGAGCCCTATTCAAAGTTCATCAACGGATTTCCAAACCTGCATGTACATGCGGATGACCCCTGGGGCTGACAGATGCCATCCAGTAGTCACTGAGGTGGAAGTCCCACAAGGTCAACGACCCCTGGATTGGGCAAACCTGAAAACTGGGGAGTCACCAAAGTCTGCCAAGGACAGATAAAAAAGCAGTGAAAAGTGACCCTCAGCGGCGCCCTCTTGATCTCCAACTTGACCAGCACCTGACCTGTCCAGCCAGAAGGACCAGCCAGCAACCCCCTTCTGGAGGATACCACCACGCTGGAAGAAGCCTTGACTGGCCATCGATGGCAGACTCCAGCTCCTGTGGGATAGGTATACCTGACTCTTGTAGCTTGCTACTGTGTGTGTATGTGTGTGTGTGTTTGTGGGGACCAGCCCCCAAGGTTTATGATTTAACTTCATTACAGTGCTTTAATCCGCCTAATAAAGCAGAATTTTAAGGATCCCGAGTTGGCCATTTGTAGCCAACATTATCTTAACTGCAACAGTGTTTTCTCACCAATGCAGGCAGGGAAGCTGATCCAGTCTTGCAGCCTTTACTCATGGGCTGGATGCAGTACGGCTTCTTCATCTTTTGTGGACTGCACACCTCGCTGGCAGTTCTGTTTTGCTTTATACTGTTTAAATGTATAGCTTCAAAGCATTTTTCCTTATGATTGGCCGGCTAAAGTCTGAAGAAAAAGGGGAGGAAAAGGGTTACCATCATATTACAGTTGTTAAATTGCCTGGTTCCTGTTTTTGGATGTATATTGGTGTGAAGAATTGTGTTTCTCGCAACCCCTGACTAGCTTAGCAATTAAATGTGATGGCCCTTGAGTGGTCAAAGATACTTAGAAGCATTGGTTACCGGACCTGTCTTTGGGTATTTGTTTATCAATGGGGAAAATTTGCAATAGGTTGAACTGGTGATGGTCTATTTACAAAACTCCAGCCATATACTGAATGAATGAGACATTTGTAACGCCTTAGACATTGGATGCCTGTTTTGAGAGATGTGAGGATGTCACATACAGGACATTTTTCCTGTATGCACCTTTTATAGGTTTTGCTTTAAATGAATATTTAGTCTTTTGTCTTCTTTAGTTGCTAGTTCAACTGAAATGCAAATGTAGTTTCCTTGCTTTCTTTAGTTACACTGGCTCAGCCTTTCTCTCTTGACTTTCTTAGCTTAGAGAGAGACATGTGATGAGAGTGTCAGGTCTCTGCCAACAATTTTCCTTTTAGAGGAATCATCACTCTTATTATTTTATGGCATGGGTCTGGTGTTGAGTACTGCAAGCTCCACCCTCTCTTACACCTCATGGGTTTCAAGCCATTAGCAGAGTTTGATATTCTTTGTGGCAGACTTGTTACCATGCCCCAGTCCTGCCCCAGCCACTGTCTTGCATTTTTGTGTAAGAGACACTGTTCCAAGTTTTCACAGCTTTTCATAACCAGCAATAGTCAATGCCAAAATAAAGACCAACACAAAAGAGAGTAGCTACAGATACAACACAGAAACTTTGAAAAATATCAGGTTGTACTAAAAAATAGGTATGTCTTTTCAAGATTGTGTGAAGATTATGAAATATGTTTCTCGGTTTAGAGATATGGTAAGAAGAGAGGGAGAAAAGACTACAGGAATAACTCCAAATACAAAAAAACAAGGGGCAGTTTGATAGACTCTGCAAAAAAAGCAGCAATGCAGCAAGAAATAAGATTAAGATGGCACAACTGGATATTTGCTGTTCTAAAAGTAAAGCACGAGTAGAAAATGAAAAATCGGTCCTATTCAACCTCAATATGGGATTCAATTAGGGAGAAGAAATAAGTACTCTTTGATATGGCTATGAAAAATATAGTATGATCATTACAAAACTCTGCATATAAGGTGAATTTAAATGGCTTCCACTAACTTTAGGGATATGCCAATGATTCAGCTATTCTTGGAAAGACAGAAAATATAGTACAAAGCCTGGTTAGAGATAAAGAGCATGCTTATCAATCAATGAGATGACCTTAAATGAGCTTATCTAGTAGTTAATGTAATGGATATTAGGTGAGAGGCGAGGATTTCTTTGGGTGATATCTTTTATTTGGACCAACTGCGTAGTTAGGTTAGAGTTAGACAAGCTTTCAAACACAGGGCATACCAATGAATATTAACACAATTAGACAATTTAAATATGTAGGAGCAAATTAAGGCATGGGAATGGCGTAAAATAACTTGTTACTTTTCTCTACAGAGTATTTTAGCTCCAAATAACTACTGAGAAAGACCAACCTGCAGATATACAAGACCATTATAAGAGTTATTGGTTCACATGGCTGAAATATCAAGACAACTTATTAAAATGGAGGATGGACAGCTAAACACCTAAAAAAATTAAAGTTATGAAATCAAATTGGGAGCCAGTAAAGGTGACTGAGTTGTAGAAATGATCTAGTAAGAAAATGTGGGAAGTCTGTGAGAGTAAATGTAATAAAATCCCAGTAACTTCAGTGGGTTGCACAAGTGATTAGGATTGCCAAAAACAAAGCACTTTGACCTCTTGGAATTCCATTCCTACAGCATTCAAACCCGTGGCTAACCAAAGTATATATGGAGGAATAATACTGAATAAGGCCTATGATCTCCAAATGTGAATTAAACAAAAAATGTTCCCTTAATGGAAAAAGATGAGAGAGTACAAATTGTGAGAGTAAGCAAGGACCTCTATGGTCTGCAAAGCCAGTGAATAAGTATTTAATTCTTGACTGGTAGATACTTGAAAACAATTACTAGCTAATATTTGTACAGCAGTTTGAAGACTATAAAGTGCTAAGTATTCATTACTAATAAAACACAGTATAGGGAATAACTTCTGACAGGGCATTAGATGACTTAAAAGGTCTTTGTCATCTCTAATTTCTATAATTCTATAAATTGCAGTTACTTGTGCCATGTTCAGTACAATAACACTTAATATGGGAAAACTTGTACCCGTTTAGAAAAATTAATTGAAATTAATTTTCCCTTTTTCTTCGAAAACTGAGTTCCTTGCTCATTTAATAAGAATCGTTTGTCCATCATGCTGGCTGTAAATTTGCGCACACATGCAAAAGTGATAAGCACATCAGATTTTTTTTATATTGTAAATATGCTATAAAAAGTGTTGGCTTTCATTCACGCAAAAATTGCTTATGAGCCATTTTTGATACATTCAGTCCCAAGGTGTCAAAGATCAAAGGCTCATTAAAATATATTACATTATACTTGCAACAAGAAACTATTAGAATACTATTTTTGCAGTGAGTCCTGGGGAATAAAGAACATTTTAATATATCATCACTCCAATTCTTATTTTGGGGAATTCAGCTTTTATACAAGCCAAATAATACCATATTATCAAATAGCATTATAACTTTAGCAAGATTTTTAAGGGTAGAAATACAGTAAGGATCAACTATCATGTATTTAATTGGTTTTATTGTAATGACTTTTCTATTTAACTTCACACTCTTGAAATTCAAAGCGTTAAAAATATCAACATTGATTCCCAACTCTTCTCTGTCAAGATTACACTTTTGCAGACAAGAATTGTATTAATTTATCTATTCATTTTCTTTTTAGGGTAAGATGTTTATTTCTCATTTACAATAATTAGTTAATATTTCAGCAGCAGCAGGCCCTCAATACAAGTATGACAGTCATCCAGTAAACAGGAAAGTCATCAGAGTCCAGCAATGATTGAAGAGGCCAAGCCAATCCAAGATATACATGTTTGACTGCAGATGTGGCAAATTGTTCTAGGGAGAAGAAGATCCTGGTGATGTCAGATCATAGCTCCTTTCCTTTGTCTCTCTTGTCTGTTCTCCTCTATAGTGAGACAAATTTGCTCAAAATGTTCAGTCATTAATAATTAAAGAATTGTTATGCAAACTCCAGCCCACCAATGTTTGAGCCATTAACAATACACAAAATCATCATGAGAGCTATAAGAGTCTATCCAATGTAAATATAATGCCATATAAAAAGTCTTTTTTATTTTCTTATTCTAACTCAAAACAGACCATGTCTTGCACTTTGAAAAAAAAATTCTGCCAGTTACATTGACACTCAAAAGTATATTAATGGACAGATAACATCTGTAGCCCTCCAAATGCCTTTAAATAGTGAGGTTATAGACATATGCAACCAATAAAATGCTTAAAAAATGGATGTTCTGATTTTTAAAATGTCCCCAGAAAAAAGAGAACAAGGGTGCATGTTACATTTGCACCCTTCAGCCGAGTATGTCAGGGAGTTGGTCAGTCTCATAGAATCCCACAAAGTTAATCTTCCCACCCCATCTCACTGCTCTGAAGAGGTGCCTCTGCGACATGCATCAAATTCCACTGTTCCTGGATCACAGGACCTGTGACCTCTGCTATTACAACCAAGCCCAGGCACTAAGATTTGCTGCACTCTCATTTTGCTGGACACCCACCCTGAGGATTCAGCATCCAAGGTAACAAAATAGTGTCATAGATCTTTTTGAAGCATATCAGCAGTGTCTCCATGCCCAGAATGTCCACATATTTTTCTTCTACTGTGACCACAAGATAGTTTGCCAAGGAGAGAACAGAATAAGTAACAGAGCTCCTTGACATCTGCAATGATGATAACACTCTGCCAACTCTGAATGAACCATTGTAAACATGCCATTGACAAGCATATTGCCTCCAAGATGGCTACTCAGGGACACAGCCACAACTGGCACTGCTGCTGCATCAAGTCCAAAGTGTTGCATGTGTAAACAATAAGGCATGAGACACCATTCAGGTCTTGGGAGTTCAGTGTGTGACTTACATATACAACATGGCACTTTCACAGATCCTGGCAGGAGGTGACTTGATAAATCCATCAAGGACTCATAGGGCTCTGACCAGGAGGATCTTCCAGTTCCTACCCCTGCTGCGAATTTTTAGGACCTTGGTCATGGTGCCCAGCACTGCCATGCCACCAGCTAGAACATGAGCTGGATAAGGATGTAAAGTCTACTCATGTAGGCCATGATTCTTGAGCAGGACAGGAGAGATATTGCCTCCTGGCTGCTTAGCTAGAGACTGAAGTGCAAGAAGATGGTAGGCAGCCATCCCTGTCTTCCTCTGGTGATCGTGTAACTGACAAATACTCCCAAGGTGTAACTGAACAGGCCTGAGGCAGCAGCAAACACCCAATATAACCTGTGGGGATGTAACAGGTCATGCCCTGGGGTGGCCAAACCATTCCCTAGTGGCCACCTGGATCCCACCTTGGTTGTCCACTCTGGCCTTTCAGGGTCCTACCCTATTGTCTCTCCTGCCATGCCTTGATGTTATAATTGGACTTGGAGGCTGCCCATAGAAGTCAGGAAGTTTTGCTTCAAGTTCTAGATCCTTGTTTGGGCCAAAGCCCTCCTGGGCCACTTTACTTGCACTGGGCCCCTCCACTCAATTTTGAGCAAGTCTCATTGGCTCCAATTTTATCTAAAATATGGCCATACACTGAAAGGTGATTCTAAAAATGAAAGAGTTACACCTCATGTTTATCAACTTTTAACATAACTCCATGTAAAATGTGTCCAGTTACCAAGCAAGATTTTCTGTAATTTGCATTCTGCAAACTTTTCAATCTGGGATCTGAGGATCATGCTGGGTTCTCTCTTTCTCATGAATCACCATCTTTCATAAAGGTGCTGAAGGGCAAATTAGGCCCTCAGTTAAGCTTGAAAGTTTCCTAATAGACCTGGCCAAGTTATTTAGACTTTAAAACAAACTGGCAACCTTGAGCAGCAGATGAAGCAAGAGATGGGAAAATTACTGTGATATACCTGAATAATCCCATCTTGTGTGGCATCATTAGATAGGCTTGCTCATTTGCAATGCAAGGTCAGCAAAGAAAGAGCAGCCACCTTCAGGCCAAGCGTTTACATGGAAAGTCCATTCAGAAAAACTTTTGTATCCTCAATCTATGGTGACTTTATTTCCTTTCAAACTATGCAATGACCCCCTCCTTTCAGAATTCCCCAAGGTTCAGTCATTACCTCTGCCTTCTGTAGGTTTCCATTCATATTCTCTCTGCTTTTAACCTTAACTATAATTTTATATAGATCATATTCAGCTCAATCTTTGTAGTGGCTTTCCTGTTTTTATTGAGTACCAGAGTATTAATGAGATTCCAAAAGTTTGCAAGGAAAAAGTAAACCCCTTACTATAAAGAAACTATAAAAGCAGGAAGGTCTGAGGTGAATGATGTACACTGCAGTAATTATAGCCTGTATCTGCAAACACTACTTGACCATTCTTTATCAAAATGGGTAAAAGTAATTGGGTGTTTCTCAGTGCCTCTGGTATAGATCAGTGGCCAGAACTGCCTGCCAACACTTGCTTACATGCAGAAAGTGGAAGAATAAATTGTATGTTGTAGAAGCCCCTATAACAGCACCACAATGGGTCTATACCCCTCAGTCACAACCTGAATTAAACACATGTATTTGTACCTCAACTGTTTACCTGTAGTTTTACCTGCAAGGCATGTTTCCTTACAAGTTAAGTTGCCATGATGGCATAATACAGCTATCTTTTACAGCAGGGGTGTCAGGCTCACCCTGGGCCCCAGACTGGATCCAGCCTATGGGCTTTCTCATGGACCATCTGCAGCATTACTGCCTAATGGAGGCAGCAGGTCTAGCAGAGCCAGCAGTGGTGCGGCCAGCATTAACTGTGGCTGTTGTAGGGCTAACAGTAGTAAGCAGTCACAGGACAAACAGGGCTGTAGCAGCATAGCACAACCCTCAAGCACCTTCCTGCCACTGAGAGCCATGACCACTGAGGCCTGAAGGCCCTGGATTCTGTGGCAGACCCCACCTCTCCTAGCCACATCCCCAGCTTCTGGTAGCCTAGCAGGCCAGATGGAACATCACAGCAGGCCAGATATTTGACACCTCTGCTTTAATGGACTGAAATGCTGCCCTCTATGGTTACTGATGTGGTATGTACCTTCTTGATATGTAATACTCAGGCTGCCAGATGGTGTATGGCTACAGCTCAAACACTTTCATCTTTATAAGTAAGGCTTATTATCATGCAACTGGTTTGCAGCTTATCAATATAAAAACAGCAGGACTGAGAACCTGGATATACAACCCAAATCTGTTGATGTGCTCCAGACACCTTGGTTCATCCCTGGCCACTTACAGGCCTGCCATAGACAGGGATCTTCAGGGGTATCTTAAAAATATACTGCTGGACCCCTCCACTGTAATTCATACTGCTCCTAGACACTATAAATAGCTATCTACATCTACCCCACATTTTCAAACCTTGCAGTTTGCATTTATTGAGATATTTTATATCCTTACTGCTCCCAAATGTGTTTACATTTTGTGTTTTTCAGGGCAATCACTGAAAAATCCTGACCTTTCCTAGTCAAAATGCATATGACGGGACAAGTCTGAGTGCCAGTGTTTAAAGCCCAAAGACAAATGTAATTGTTGTAAACCCTTTTACAATAAGAACAGTATTTGTAAGCACAGATATTACATCTTTAGTTGTTCATAGCTCATATTTGACAAATATAAGTACCTTGTAATGTTATGAAATTGGTGTATATCTTTTTTCTCACCCTTTACTTATACTCTAGGGTCAAAATTGTAAAAGCATTGTATAGAATTGTTATAGTGGCTAGATAACAGTAAGTCAAAGTAGTTCAAAAGCAGTAAAACTCTGGGCAGAATGCCCACAGAAATATAATCCAGGGGGAAATAGATTTCACTTAAAGGAATGTGAGCAGGTGACTCCCTATGCCAGAGTCCATATAAGTAAGAATGGTTCGAATCGTAACCTTTTCCTGGTCTTTGGTTTTATTTACAAAAAGAATTCAAAGTTAAAAATAAAATCTCCAGGATTCTTCTATAAGGAATGCTCAGTCTACAGCCTTGTCCTCTGTCTCCCTAGACTGCCACTCCCATCCTGCAGGTGGGTTAAACAAACCACCAGGTCAGAAAAACACACTTTTTCCAACAGAACCAGAACCAACGCCTTGTAACACTGTCAGGGTTCAGACAAAATGCTTATAGTTTGCTACAAGTAGGAATCTGAAAAAAAACACTATTATCCTTAACCCCTCTCAGGCAATCAAGAAGAGACAAAGTTGAAAGTACGTTTTTTCTTGCTTTTTAGAATCTGATAGTGATCCTTGGATCTGAATGGAACATTAGAGATGACTTGTTGTCAATATGATTAATGTCCCAAGTAGCACGATCACTTTTGTAAGCGGGACAGTTAACCAATCTCAGCCCCTGGATCACAGCTGCTCTTCTAAATAAGGTTTTTTCCTCAGCATATCCACCCTATTCTCACCTGCCATGACTTGTTGGATCAAAATAAAAGAAGGAGGCTTGCTGTTCTTAATTGCTGTTGACTGGGACACTAATAAGGTCTCATTTACACCCTACATGACTTTTGGGATGCTCGGTCGTAACCAGGCTATTAGGCAGTTTATCTCTGTACTGTTCCCGGCTATTTTATTTCTATAATCTTCAGTGGGTGGCAGGATTGTGAATCCCTGTATTGTCCACAGGTACCCCTATCCTGTAGCACTGCCACTCATGGTTAGTTGTCTTCCATGTCTTCCAACTTCCCAGGCTGAAATCCTCATTTAGCGGCAGATCTCGCTAGTAAAGTTTTCTTCTTACAAGATGTAGGTAAGTATTGTAGTATGAATTTTTGCTTTATTTATTATGTTTAAATGATAATACTATTGAACTGATAAACTTCTATGATTGTATTAGCTTTATTTCTCTTTGTCATTTATGAACAACTGGAACTCCATTTTGTGCACGTTCCTTGCTTGACATGTGTAAATGAACTCTGTATGCCCTGCATATGTGAGTGTCTGTTTGAGAGGGTGAGTGGTAAAAGAATGGTAACTATTTGCATGAAAACAGAAGAAGATTTAACTGATTGTGTAAGCTACAAGGTGCCAGTGTATAAGTTACCAAACAGTAAACTAATTAAGCTAATTAACGGATGGCTGAAGAACTCGTCTGTAATCAAGTTCAAAAAAGATACTGAGAAGAAGGAATTCTGCATATCCTGCCACTTGAAGTACACAATGCTTCAAGGACACAGTGCTTCAAGGCAACGATACCAAGGAAGATACCAACTTCACTGGAATGACCTCATCAGAGATACACTGGAATGACCTCAAGTTGAGATAACCAGAAGAAACAACCTCTAATTAAAGACTGAGCATAGAAAAACCCCAATGCTGAACAAAGACTTGAAACCCCTATAAAAGTGGGATGCAGACAAGCCAAGATGGGGAATCCACTCTTTGCAACCTCCTGGAGCACAGGTGCATCTGTTTCTCCCCTGCTCTCATCACTCTCAATGAGCCTGGAATTGGCCATCCAGTGCTAACATTGAGTAGCTGGTAACTATAACATCTTACTGGAGTGGTTTTGTCTGTACGTCTGTCTATGTCTGTTTGTATGCTTGTGTATGTTTGTTTGTATGACTGGCGTGTTCAAGTTTATACATCAGCTTCATTTAACCAATAAACATGGCATTTTGCCTTATCCCCCTTTATAAGGTCTCACTCATGATTTGAGCAATTAGCAATTTAAAGTAACAGTATGAACGCTCCTCCGAGTCCTAGGAAGAGAGAGTCTTCTACTCTTTTTCTCTACTCCTCCCAGGGCATTGTCCCTGGTTTTAATTTGCCTGCTGCTCATCCTGCTCTCTCTTGCCATCTCTCTCTCTCTCCCTGCACTTCTGGTTGTTGCCAGGTGTGGTTTCTTTAACTCTTCTCCATCCCGCACCCAGCCAACCAGAGCCAACAGGAGCTAATAAATCTTGGTGCTTCTGCTCTTCCTGCTTCTTGGTTCTCCCCAGGTAAGTGGTGGTGTTTGGAGCAACCTCTCCAGCATGCCTTACCCTCTTCAGGGATCTTCTCTTGGGTCCCTGTAGCCTCTTTACAGTGGGCAGCACAATCCTTGCTGCCACAACTTTCATAAGCCCTTCCTTAGATCTCAAAACATAATCTTTTGAAAGTTTGAAGCCCTTAAGGACACTGTCTTAATGTTGTAGACCAGGGTGGGCAATTATTTTGACTGGAGGGCCCCTTGGGAGTTTTAGTGCACTGTCACAGGCTCAGTCAGTATCTCCCCCGCACTGCACAGGTCATCAAAATGTGGCAGCCACCTGAGCCCACAGAATGGAAGACCTCAGTGTTAGGGGCCAGGCATGGCAGCAGCCACCTGAGTCCATAGGGTGGAAGATCCCATTGGGCCCACTGAGGAGGCAGAGAGAGAGTGTGGCCCTAGTGAGGGGGCAGAAGGCCCAGAGAGGGGCTGAGACCATGAAGTGGCTCAGAGAGGGGCTGTGAGATGAGCAGCCTAGGGAAAGGCAGAATTACCAGATAAGAGAATGCAGAATTACTTAAATGAGAGAACACAGAATTACTGGACAAGACAATGCATGCTTACAGGATGTAACACATAGGCTTGCTTAGGCATTGGTAAAGGCCCACTGTGTGCCACCTGATTGGAGGCCATGTGTTAGGCCAGATATGGAAGGCCTGGTGTGCACACCAGAAAGGAGGCCAGGTGCTAGATGTAGCAACATCTGTGAGGCATGGGACACATGTAAGGGAAGGTCAGAGCATGTACTAAGGCCCTTGGCATCAGGAGGCCAAAAGTGAGCAGCCTCCTGCCTTTGTAACAGCATAACTATTGTTTATCATCAAGGCATGGCAGGTAGCAAGGCAGAGGTTAGCCCTGAACAGGTGGCCGGCCAGCATTGAGACCTGACCTTGTGAAGTGAGCCTGTTACAGAGGGGGGGGGTGGGTGTGGGGTTTGTGAGGAGTGTGGATGTGTGTGAGGCAGTGTGGTTGCATGTGGGGGAGTGTGTAGGTATGGGGAGTAGGGGTGTGCACGTGGGAGCCCCCCTTACACACAAATGCCAGCCCATGGTATACAGCCACCCCACATTCTCCCACAAATGCCACACCCACAAGCTTCCCCATACACAACCACCCCCCCACACACAGACCCTCCCCCACCCACACCCTACACCCACCTACACACATATCCTCCCCCCCACACACCGACACCCTGCATATACACACAACCACACCTAGCAGCAGCAGGAGGTCCTCAGGGCACTCACAGCCCATGCAGGGAAGCCACCCAGTTGCACACAGCTCTGGTCAATTCTGGAAGCTGCATATGGTGGCAGAGAGCAGAGCCAGGCCAGCCTGGTTTCATTGCACCAGGCTCCTGGGACCTGGCCAGAGCTGCACACCACAGGAGGGAGCCATGCGCAGTGAAGCCAGTGGCCTGGCCACACTTCCTGCCATGACATGTGGCTCCTGGGACTCTGCCAGGAAGCAGGGAGTGTGGCCGGCATGGCTCCATCATGCAGGGCTCCCCACCACTTACAGTGCTGGTGGTAGCAGAGAAGGCTGCCAGCTCCATCATGCAGGGCTTCCTCCCACTGGTGCACAAGTCCTAGGAGCTGCAGGGAGCTGCATACAATGGAACTGGGCTTACCCAGGCTCCATGCTCACACCAGCCCACTGGGCACAGGGGCCCTGGACCACAGTCCAGGTTCCGCACTCTCACCCACTGTCGCTTTCCCCCACCCCTTGCCACTTCCCTACCTGCTTCATGGAGCACTGAGTAGGGACATGAGGAGGAGTTCCTGGAAGCCAGGGGAGCTAAGCAGTTCCCCAGTCAGCTGCAGCCCCAGCAGCAGCAGCAGCAGTAGCAGCAGCAGAAACCCTGCCCAGAAGCTGCATGCTGGCTGGGGCCACAAGGGTGGGAGTGCAATGCACTGCCCCAGAGGGAGTGGGCAGGACTTGGCCCCATGCAGAGTGCAGCAGGGGTAGCCATGGGCTGAGCTAGATACAATTAATTGATGGACACCCACCTATGGGCCAGATGAAATCACTTGTCAGGCTGGATCCAGCCCACGGGCCATATTTTGCTTACCCCTGCCCTAGTGAATGGAAGCAGTCAGGTTGTCCAATTGCTGGCTCATGCCTTAGAAAAGATGACTTAGGATCACCAGGTATTTGGTACTGTGTCAGTATTCCATCAGTTCTTTTTTAATTGCCTAATTAGCTGCCACCCTAACATAAGCAGCTGATAGGAGCTATTGTGCATTTGAAGGACATGAGCAAAGCAACTATGTGAAATGCCAGTATGATACATTGTTTAGCAAGAAATTGTTCAAAGATTTTCAAAGGCATTGTTTGTTTGCACTCAGGGCAGTAACACTCCCATTGTGTGTTTTCTGAAGTTGTCCAATAGTTAAATTTGGGAGGCGGGGGACTTCAATTTTTAATTATAACACAGTCCTTCAGTCGCATGTAAGTTCTTGAAATGTAGTAATATTTAAATCTGAAATTGGGCTTGTTGTTTTTCAAGGAGTTATGGCCTGCTCCTGCACTCACTGAAGTCAAGGGTAATTTTCCTTTGATTTCAACTGAGCAGGACTGAGTCTTTGTACAATTCTCTTTAGTCGATATGGTACATCTCACGAGAACTGCATTAGAGAGACTAACTGGCGGCTTCGGCAATGGTGTCTCGAGGCAGGCTTCGGTTTCCTTGACAATGACCCACACATCACGATGAGAGACATGCTCAGTTGGGATGGGCTTCACCTGTTCCCGAAAGGTAAGCGTGTGTTCTCTTCTAGGTTGGCGGATCTCCTCCGGCAGGCTTTAAACTAGGCTCATCGGGGAGAGGGGAAGAGGAGGGCAGGGAAAGCCGTGGACCATCAAACCATGTGGCACCCACAAGGACAGTCCAGCCTGAAGAAGGAGAACATCGGGAACCTGCAATCCATGGGGGGGCCAGCAGTACACCACAGGTAAGCAATAAGCAGGTAAGCAATAAGGGGCCCTTTGGGCATCAGAGCTGGGGAGCAACAAAGGCGCCAGTCACAGGGCTCAAGTGCCTATACACTAATGCTAGGAGCATGGGGAGCAGGCAAGAAGAACTAGCACTCCTGCTTCAAGAAAACACCTACGACTTAGTAGGGCTAACAGAAACCTGGGGGGATTCTTCCCATGACTGGGCGGTACACATTGAGGGTTATAAGCTGTACAGAAAGGATAGAGTGGGGAAGAGAGGGGGATGAGTGGCGCTCTATGTCAATGAGCGATATACATCGACCCTTATCAAAACTGAATTGGAGGAGGAGAAAGTAGAAGGATTGTGGGTTAGGTTACATGGATGTCAAGGAGAAAGGGATTTGGTGGTAGGGGTCTGCTACAGACCCCCACACCAAGGGGAAGAACTAGATTTGGGGCTCCTGAGGCAGCTCTCAGAGACCATAAAAACTAGGGAGGTGGTAGTCATGGGGGACCTAAACTACCCAGACATCTGCTGGGAGACGCAGACAGCAAAGTCCCACCGTTCACGCAGGTTCCTATCCTGTGTACAGGACCTCCATCTGATGCAGGAGGTACACGGTCCCACTAGGGGGAATGCCTTACTGGACCTGGTATTGGCAACGGGGGATGGCATGGTAGGAGACCTACAGATTGGTGGTCACCTGGGGGACAGTGATCACCAAATAATAGAATTCATCATAAGACGTCGAGTGGGTAAGGTAACTAGTAGGGTGAAAGTGCTAGACTTTAGGAAAGCTGATTTCAATGAACTCAGGCGTTTAGTCAAGGATGCACTGCAGAGTAAGAGTTTTGAAGGGATGGGAGCCCAGGAAGGGTGGCTGTGCCTTAAGGAAATGATCCTTCGGGCACAGAGGGAGACGATCCTGATGCGGGGAAAAAGGGGGAAAGGGACCAAGAGGCTTCTTTGGCTGACCAGAGAAATCCAGAGCAGCTTACGACCAAAAAGGGGGGCATATAAAAAGTGGAAACAGGAAGAGATTACTAAAGAGGAGTATACCTCCTCTGCTCGCGCTTGTAGGGAGGCAGTTAGATGGGCCAAAGCTACCATGGAACTGAGGATGGCATCCCAAGTTAAGGATAACAAAAAATTGTTTTTTAGATGTATAGGGAGTAAAAGGAAGGCCCAGGGTGGAATAGGACCTCTACTAAATGGGCAGAAGCAATTGGTGATGGACAGGGGGGACAAGGCTGAACTCCTCAACGAGTTCTTTGCCTCAGTGTTCCTAAGTGAGGGGCACGACAAGTCTCTCACTGCGATTGTAGAGAGGCAGCAGCAGGGTGCCAGACTACCAAGCGTAGACCCTGAGATGGTGCAGAGGCACTTGGAGGAACTGGATGCGTTTAAGTCAGCAGGCCCCAATGAGCTCCATCCGAGGGTACTGAAGGCACTGGCTGACGTCATTGCACAACCACTGGCGGGAATATTTGAACACTCATGGCACACGGGCCAAGTCCTGGAGGACTGGAAAAGGGCCAATGTGGTCCCCATTTTCAAGAAGGGGAGGAAGGAGGACCCAGGCAACTATAGGCCAGTCAGTTTCACCTCCATCCTTGGCAAAGTCTTTGAAAAAATTGTCAAGGCTCACATTTGTGAGAGCCCGGCAGGAAAAATAATGCTGAGGGGAAACCAGCACGGGTTCGTAGCAGGTAGATCATGCCTGACTGATCTAGTCTCTTTTTATGACCAGGTTACAAAATGCCTGGACGCAGGAGTAGGGGTTGACGCTATTTACTTAGACTTCAGAAAAGCCTTCAATACGGTATCCAACACCATACTGGTGAACAAGTTCAGAGGCTGTGACTTGGATGACTACACAGTCCGGTGGGTGGAGAATTGGCTAGAGGGTCACACCCAGAGAGTCGTAGTGGATGGGTCGGTATCAACCTGGAAGGGTGTGAGCAGTGGGGTCCCGCAGGGCTCGGTCCTTGGACCGATACTCTTCAGTGTCTTCATCAGTGACTTGGACGAGGGAGTGAAGTGTACTCTGTCCAAGTTTGCGGATGACACAAAACTGTGAGGAGAAGTAGACACGCCGGAGGGCAGGGAACAACTACAAGCAGACCTGGACAGGTTGGACAAGTGGGCAGAAAACAACAGAATCCAATTCAACAAGGAGAAATGCAAAGTGCTGCACCTAGGGAGGAAAAATGTCCAGCATACCTACTGCCTAGGAAATGACCTGCTTGGAGGCACGGAAGCAGAAAGGGATCCTGGAGTCCTAGTGGACTCCAAGATGAACATGAGTTGGCAGTTTGATGAAGCCATCAGAAAAGCTAATGGCATTTTATCATGCATCAGCAGATGCATGACGAATAGGTCCAAGGAGGTGATACTTCCCCTCTATCGGGCACTGGTCAGACCGCAGTTGGAGTACTGCGTGCAATTCTGGGCACCGCACTTCAAGAGGGATGCGGATAACCTGGAGAGGGTCCAGAGAAGGGCCACTCGTATGGTTAAGGGCTTGCAGACCAAGCCCTATGAGGAGAGACTGGGCCACCTGGACCTCTTCAGCCTCCGCAAGAGAAGGTTGAGAGGCAACCTTGTGCCTGCCTGTAAGTTCATCACGGGGGCACAGAAGAGAATTGGTGAGGTTTTATTCACCAAGGCGCCCCGGGGGGTTACAAGAAATAATGTCCACAGGCTAGCAGAGAGCAGATTTAGACTGGACATTAGGAAGAACTTCTTCACAGTTAGAGTGGCCAAGGTCTGGAACGGGCTCCCAAGGGAGGTGGTGCTCTCCCCTACCCTGGGGGTCTTCAAGAGGAGGTTGGATATGCATCTAGCTGGGGTCATCTAGACCCAGCACTCTTTCCTGCCTATGCAGGGGGTCGGACTTGATGATCTATTGAGGTCCCTTCCGACCCTAACATCTATGAATCTATGAACGCCTCGTTCCCTGCGGGGAGTTTTTTAATCTTTTTCAGCCCTCTTGCCCACGTCTGTCCACATACTGCATTAGTGACTTGGAGCTGAACCTGGCACCTCGTTTTAGTTCCAACACTAAAATAGTTCTGCTTATGTCTGTTCTTGAAGGGTTACAACTGTAGATGATGGAAAGTAAGAAGAAGAGATGATTTCTCCTTATCTCTGTGTCATACCTCCTTCATAATTTCCTTCTTTTAAAATCTCATGCCTCTCCATACCACTTCTGCCACCATAATCCATCGTAACTTTCTACCTTGCTCAGTTTTATAAACTACATAGCTAGATGTACATCTAGATGTATTTATTATTTTTAAATATAAAAATGAATTCATAATAATGAAAAATAATCACTTAATAGTGTGTTGCCTTGTGCCGTCTCACTTGTGGCATCTATATATTGAAGTCTCCTCACAACAGGAACTGTGTAGAGTGCCAGTAAAGGATGGGGAATGAAAAAGTAAGTGAAAAAATGAAACAATAAAATTCAGCAAGTAGTATTTGGGGTTGAAATTCATTTCATGCCGCTAACAGAATCCACTACACTAAAGTCCTCCATCTTAAAAGGGTGTAAAGTAAGGGTGGCCATGTTGGGCTTTAAATATTAGTCATCACTTTCTTTTTTGGAAAGAAGGCTCCTGCCACATTTCATTATCATTCATTTCAGACTGACTCCCCTTCTTCTTCCTCACTGATCAACTAGCTTTATGATCAACTAGCACGTCCAGGGATGTGTTTGGAGGAGTGGCACTGAACCTCCACGCCGAAGCAAGCAGGCAGACACTCCTGGAACATTCAGAAGCATGTGAGTTGAAGACCCTTGAATTAACAGTCCAAGCAGGGCATGTGGCATTGCCAGAATCATGGGGCATCTGCTGAAAGCCCTAGGATATTGTGGAGGTGTCCTGAGCAGCAGAACTCAGATAATACAGGAGCAAGGGCCACAACCAGTGAGAGTGAAATCCACGCGCTGAGAACTGCAGCTTCAGGCATCCACTGCTGCTTCTATCTGTCCACCCACCCTTCCAATCTTTCACCCACCCCCTCACAACCAGATCTTCACTCACCCATGGACACTGAGACCCCACATGCACTGCCATGGACTATGGGTTAACCTGCTCCATCCACCACCACCAGTCAAACCCAGGCACAGAACTGGGATTACAGGGAAATAATGGATCACTCTGCCATCTGAGGCAAGGAACACATCCAGCACCAGTTCCGGATAAGGCATCAAATCAGAGATATCTTAAAGCATATTGCCCAGCAAACATAGGCATGGGGACACAACAGAGACTGGTCACAGTGTCTCAACAAGACCACATTGATTAAGAGGCATTATTACTGCATGCTTGATGCTACAAAGTGGTCTGTGGGCTGGAGGCAGAGCATGCCATTCTACAAGGATCTATGCCACTTCCTCACCAAGAACAGGGCAGTCAACACCTCCCACACCCACAGGACCAAGGGTATTCCGGAGGAGTCACCCACAGGGACCCTGCCAGAGGAGGTGGAGACGTAGAGACACCCCGGGACACTGTTCCCCACACAGGGCCATGGCTGTTTTAGAACAAGTGCTTTCACATGCCATTGTGCTATACCATCCCTCCAGTAACAGTGCAACTGCTGCACTAGTACAACCCACAGGACCCATGTGGCAGGAGCCTCCAACTTTTCTCCTGATGAGTCAGGCCCCACATATGGATGCTGTAAAAATGGTAAGGTTCACCCCTGCTCCATGTAACTATAAGGGGATCCAGGCCTGAGGGGAAACATGGACCCCTGGGGCAGAAGGGGGGGAGGGGAAGAAGGGGCAGCAGGAATGCCAAAGCTGCCACAAGCCACCCCCTCCAGTCATAGCCCTCCCTCAGGCCATTTTGGCCAAGAAACCCACAAAGGGATTGTGGTTGGCAGGGGGGCCAGAAATGCTGGGGCATAGTAAGAGGATGAATCATATTCCTCCCACTCTAACCCTCTCCTGCTGAAACCTGGAGCACAGCCAAAGACCAAAGTCCCACCCCCCCTCCCACTTTTGGGAATTTAAGAGATCATGTCCCATTCAATGGGCTTATAAATCTGCGTAATTGTCATGTCCTTGCCGGTTCTCTCAGGGCCATGCTGTGCTCCATGGGAGATTGGAGTCTAAGCATAGACACCTTGAGCATTTGTATGTAAACAGCTCCCCCTCCCCTCAAAGCACTCATGGAAAGGCATCACTAATGTTTATTGAGCTCAGCAGGCAAAAGGTAAACAGCAGCTTTGGCAGACAGCACAATCAGGTCAGGGACAAGAGATATGGCTGTACTTGCGGTGCAGCACAAATGAGAAAAAAAATGTCTTCTTGTCAAAAAAACCTCAAACCCCCCTCAGTCCCTCCTTCCCTCCCAGACCAGAAAAGGGGTACATGTGTTGGAACTGTTATTTTAGCTGCTCACCTCTCGCTGCCAGAGTGACTCCCAGGTTGTGCACCTGGACCAGCTGGGAAGCAGCCCAACAGCACTTTTTTTCCCTCCCCTATGATCCAATCTGTGAGTGAAGTCTAATGGATGCTTGCTGCTTCCAATTCTCACAGCACAGGTATTCACTATATCGACCCCTCAGGGCAACCCCTAACACTCTTCCTTCAATCACAACCCCATCCCAACCTGAAATATGGCCTGCCCCACCCCTGAAATAACTCCTGAAAGCTAAGCAACTCTCCCTCTTGTCTGCAGGTTACACATCTGTGAGCAAAAGGCCAGCTTACAGCAACTGGCATGGTGGGTCCAGGGCAGGCAGCCAAACACCTGCAAAGCCATGAAAGATGTACGTACAGGGTGCTGGTGAAATAAAGAAAAGATGTTACAAGCTCCAGTCACAGCCTCTGAGTTCAGACCATGTACCATGGACTTCTGGCACCAGAGACCTATGGATTCAGCCCACCAGGCCATTCTATCAGGCACATGGGGCCCCTAAAAAAATTTAGAAAATCAATATTTATCAAAGATGACAGGAGCCAGGGGCAGTAGGACCCAGGGGGAGCTGGCAGGAGCCAGCAACAAGGCCGGTCTGGCCCCACCCCATCCCCAGGCCCCTCTAACCTCCCCAACTGGAAGTCTCTGCCTGCTGCAGTTTTTAATCTACTCCAGCACCATGTGGCTGCATTGCCAGACCGTGGGAGCATGGGTCCACACTGGTACCCTGGGACCAGGAGCAGGAGGGTGTGTGTGCGTCTGTGTAATGAGGGAGCAGGAGAGAGAGAGATAGAGAGCAATGAGGGAGGGAGAGATTGTGTGTGTATGTGTGTGTGAGTGTTCATAGGGTGAGTCACACATGCACACCCCACCATACACATGTACCCACAACCCCCTCACACTGCCATAAATGCAGACACCCACACCCCTCACACCCCATCCCCACACACACATTCCCCCACAAATCACAAGGGAGGGGACTTCCAGTCACAAGATGGCAACCAGTGGGCGTGTCACCTGTCATGGAGCAGGGATACCAATACAACCCTGGACAGCCCTCTGCCACCTGAAATAATTGCCAGCCCCTGGTCTAGCTCCATCCTCTTTGGAACCACCCTTCAGGTAGTTGAAGGCTGCTATTAATCCCCCATCAGTCTTCTCTTCTCTAGACTAAATAAGCCCAGTTCTCCAGCCTGTCCTCATAAGTCATGTGCCCCAGCTCCCTCACCATTTTTGTTGCCCTCTGCTGCAGTTTCTCCAATTTGTCCACATCCTTCCTGTGGTGGGGAGCCCAAAACTGAACATAGTACTCCAGATGTGGCCTCAGCAGTGCTGAATAGAGGGGTATAATTACATCCCTTGACCTACTGGCAACACTCCTACCAACACAGCGCAGTATGCCATTAGCCTTCTTGGCAACAAGGGCACACTGCTCACTCAAATTCAGCTTATTGTCCACTGTAACCCCTATGTCCGTTTCTACAGACATGCTGTCCAGCCAGTCAGCCCCCAACCTGTACTAGTGCATCGGGTTGTTCCATCCTAAGTGCACAACTTTATACTTGTCCTTGTTGAACCTCATGAGATTCCTTTTGTTCCAATGCTCCAATTTGTCTACGTCACTCTGAACCCTAGCCCTACCCTCCAGCATATCTGCTACTCCCTCCAGCTTCGTGTCATCTGCAGACTTGCTGACCGTGCACTCTATGCCACTTTCCAGGTCATTGATGAAGACTTTGAACAAAACCAGCCCCAAGACTGACCCCTAGGGTATTCCACTAGATACTGACTACCAACTAGATATCAAGCCATTGATTATTACCCTCTGAGCCCAATGCTCCAGACAGTTTTCTATCTACCTTACAGTCCATTCATCCAGCCTGTATTTCCTTAGCTTGCCTGGGAGATGTTGTGGAAGACTGTATCAAAAGCTTTGCTAAAATCAAGGTATACCACATCCACTGGTCTCCCCATGTCCACAGAGCCAGTCATCTCATCATAGAAGGCAATCAAGTTGGTCAGGTATGACTTGTCCTTGGTGAATCCATGCTGACTGTTCCTAATCACCTTCTTCTCCTCCAAGTGCTTAGAAATGCATTTCCATGTGGGAAAGCCAGAAGTCCTCAGTCCCCACTACAGTGATGCCTCCCAACAGACATTGGGTCCAGGATCACACAGCTGTCCAGGTTCCACATGGAGAAGTCCCTCTGGACAAGTAGGGTGCCAGGTCAAAAGCTGGGGCCTACCCCATGCCTCCCCTCCAAGGTTTCATGTTTGTTGAGTCCTGGGGTCAGCAGAATTCCCCATGACCTCAAGCCCCCTTCCAAGTTCTGTCACCCCTTTCTCAGCCCCCACCCCCCAGCCTAACCCCTCCAAAGGTTTGCTGTTTTATGTTAACTGGGAGGAAGGACCAAGCTGAGGAAAGGGCAATTGTGCCAGGGCACCTGCAGTGCCTGCCACTTTACGGCTTCAAGTGTAGCAGCCAGCAGGTGGTGCTAGCCTCATCAAAGTTAGCACATGACCCTAGAAAGACCCTGGGATTGGCTTAGGGGGTGAAGCAGCCTCCATTTTAACCCAGACCCTCAGAGAGAGAAGCAGCAGTCTGAGCTGAGCAGGCAAGGAGGCAACATCCTGCTGAGCTGCTCCTAGAACATCTTGGAGGTAAGGGCAGGAGCTATGGGAAGTTTGGAGGCTCCTGGTCCTGGGTTTCACCTAAAACTGCACCCTGCTAGGGAAGGGTGGCTTAGTGGGACTCCCTGTGGTGGGAGAGTCCCCAAGAAATGCCAGGCCAGTTACCTCCTCAGTGAAAGGTGAGGAGGACACCTGAAAACCCCAGCCCCACTATGGGCAGGTTACCTACATCAGAGAAAAATAGGCTAACCAGGCCCAGCCTGTTAAGAGTGCCTGAGTGTAGGGGCCAGGCATGGTGGCAGCCACCTGAGCCAACAGGGTGGAAGACCCCAGTGGCCCAGAGACGGGCTGAGCTGTAGTGGAGTGGCCCAGAGAGGGGGCCAGAGTATAGAATGGCCCGGTTGAGGGGCTGTGAGATGAGTGTCCCTGGTGAAAGGGCAGAATTACCAAATAAGCAAATAGAATTACTAGGTAAGAGAATGCATGATTACTGGATGTGACAAGGTAGATTTACTTAGGCATTGGTAAAGGCCCACTGTGTGCCATCTAACTGGAGGCTGGGTGCTAGGCCAAATATGGAAGGCCCAGTGTGTGCACCAGAAGGGAGGCCAGGTGCTAAGCCTAGAAACATCAGTGAGGCATGGGACACATGTAAGAGAAGGTCAGAGTGTATATTAATGCCCTTGGCATCAGGAGGGAGAGCAATGAGCAGCCTCCCACCTTAGAAACAGCAATCATATTTATTTCCATCAAAGCATGGCAGAGACCTAGGTGGAGGTTTAGCCTTGAACAGATGGGCAGCCAGCACTGAGACCTGACCCTAAAAGTCCAGCCTGTTACAGCAATGTTAAGCAGGTTTTCTTTATTAAACATAGGTAAAGGTTGGCAACCACATTTTAAAGTAAGGCACATCTGTTCCTTGTGCCATATTCCCCTGCACCTTGGTGTGTGCTCTTATGTGGGACTCAGGAGGGAGATAAGAAAGGGAATAGTGCCAGGGCATCTTGGGTTGTGGGCAGTACTGCCTATGAGTTGGGTCCACAAAAGCCCATGGCAGGAGACTCATGGCCTGACCCTAGGGTGGGGAAACTCAAAGCTCTTCAGTCCAACTCATCTGGGGAGGCCTCCTGGTCTACATGGGTGAGGAGATGGTCAGCTAGGACTTGACAGATCGAGACAGCCTGCCACTGTGTAGGGCTGGGGCCATCAACTTCAGTGGAGGGCTCACCCTCTCCCCAATTCCTGCACTGTGTGCTTGCAGTGCTCGGCCCAGTCCACAGTTGAAATGCTCCTTCCAGTGGTCCACCTGCTCCCCATAGGGCTTCATGAGCCAGGGAAGGATGGGGTAGGCTAGACCCCCAATGAGGATTGTGGGGACAATGAAATCATTAATGGCAGAAGTGGGGATCTCAGGAGCATAGCACCTATACTACATCAGCCTGGGGAAGGGAACAGGGAGTTGCACAAGATGCATGGATTGTCCTCATTGGCCACATGAAATTCAGTGGCCCACTTGTGCCCCAGATGCCTATGTTCTAAGTGTGTGTGCACACATGCACACCCTGGACACCATGATTATGTGTGTGTGCACCCCAGATACCTGGGTTCTGTGGTTCACATGAACACACAAACACAGAACCCAGTCATCTGACACACACATACCCTGAGCCTGCCAAGTGTGCATCTCAGGTGTCCATGCACAGGGAGGTCAACTGGTGTCCATGCTCATGGCTATGAGGTGCATGCCATGATAAGCCACTGCTACAACAGGTCCAGGTGGGAGGCCATGGTGTCCCACAGCCTCCAGTGAGACTTGAATGTGATGACCAACAGGACCTGCTGCAGCTCCTAGTTCTCCCTACTTGGGCATGTAGGCTGGGAAATGAAGACATGGGGAAGTCACAACAGCAGGGGCTTGGTAGCCCATGCCCAGAA
This sequence comes from Alligator mississippiensis, assembly GCF_030867095.1. Classification (NCBI taxonomy): domain Eukaryota; kingdom Metazoa; phylum Chordata; order Crocodylia; family Alligatoridae; genus Alligator; species Alligator mississippiensis. Next base: position 65,129,154 of record NC_081825.1, read on the forward strand.
GCCAATCAGGGGTGACTCAGCCATTTGGCTCCATTCAGGAATCTTCGGCAGTCTTGGGAGCCTTCAGTGTATGCTGGGAAGCACGTGAGTGCCCCCCTACATTCATAGAGGGCTTCTACCTTGGGCTTCTTGAATACCTGCACTTAGCCAACATCTATAATTTACCCAAATTATAGAACAGAGGGGATGAAATTGTGTGGAGGTTTCTTCTCCAGAACTCAAAAGCAATGTGTTGTATTTACAAGTTTATCTCCTGTTTTTCTGGGTGTGCTTAAATGGAAAAAAGCACAGAGGGAGAACATGGGTGGCACAGAACAGCTCTAAATATTCACCAAGGAATAGAGCACTGGAATGAGGGATATATGAATAAAATCTGAGACTGACTATATTTTTATCGGCCCCAAAAGTATAATATTGAAGAAACTGGTCAATGAAAGAAAGGCTTATTGAAATATAAAGCTGTGCATTGTTTGTTTTACCTTACCAGATAATGTTTATCAGGCAGTTTGAAGACAGAAAGTGCTGGGCAAGTGCTAATTATCATTATTTATTATGATAGGAAAGTCTTTACCTTTGAAATAAATTAGATCATCCAGCTGTAGTATAGAAAGGCACAGATTCCAAGGAAATATGAAAAAAATATTGATCTGAAAAAACTGATTTTTCTTGATCAGTGTGCAGCCATTTTAGAGAAAGGTATTTAATTCCAGTTCATGATTTGATTCCCATAAAACTTTGTGGTCTATGATATTGATTGCTGCAGTGATTCTAAAAAAAGTCAATAAGAATAGAGGGAAAATTAATCATGTTTTTTCAGTAAATCATTTAGTATTCTTTAAAGAGCTGCATTATTATTATGTGAAATCTAGAAATAAGATTGTAAATGCTCCACAAACAAAGTTATGCCCCAGGCATCCAGTGATCTGAGTAGCAACCAGATATTTGCTAACTTTGGGAAAGTATGGAAAATTCAGTTGCCTGAGAATCTAAATTTCTGGATCAGGAGTAACTGCACTATTTTAAGAGCTGATATATAGAGAGAGAGGGTCACCAATATTGAGAGAGGAGGCACAGCCACTAATCTATTAATGGTATTAGCTAAAAAAAGAAACAACTTCTGTAGTTCATCTTGGATGAAACAATGTTCTAGAAACAGGAATAGAAAGGCATCTTGAAAGAGTAATACATTTAAACATGTGTGGGCAGAGAGTAAATAAACAAATTTACAAGTAGAAGATCACATCCTTAAGTGTCTACTTCAGTTCTTACTCAAACAGCATTACGTTAATTCTCAGTAAAATATTGTATAAGTAAATACTAGGAAATAAATGAGTAAAGACTACAGGGTTTGACCTAGTGTGAAAACTGAAGGTTCATGTATAAAGAAAATGGAATAGAAAAAGATTTTATTGGTACTAGATCAAATGGGAAAATTTAATTTAGTCATATCAAAAAATCCCTGTTGTAGAGAACCTAGTCTTTAAGATGACCCGCTAAGTCATGAACATTACAAACGGAGCTGTCTTTACTAGTAGAGTTGTAGTGTTGTAGCGTGATGGAACAGGAAATGGACAAGAGGCTAGGGTTTGTTTGTTTGTTTGTTTGTTTGTTTTTTATTGGATCAGACATTTGACAAGCACCCTTCCTGTATCAGAAAGACACAACTGCGTGCCCAAATTAACTACAAGAAAATGGACTACTCTCAGATTTACAACCACAACATATTGCACACATCATCCACTTTGTCCTCACCCACAAACTTAGCTTTCAACAAGTAACACTTTCTGCAAATCCTGGACTTCTCTACCCCCTTCCTTTCCGCCCCCGCCCCGGCCCGCATCAGTACACCACTATCATCATCCATGTAACACTATACCTCTGTTACATAGATGATATTCCCATCTTCTGAACAGAATGCTTTATACCTTCGGTATGATTTTAAGTTTAAGAAGTTAATTTGAGTTAAAAATCCATTTTTCCTGATGAAGACAAGGGAGAATTAAGAGAGGGAGTCCTTCCCAATGAAGAGAGGAGACCTTATCCTAAAAAAATCTACAGTATAAGCAGACAAGACATAAAGAATGTTGGGAGGGAAACCAAGGCAAAGAGAGGGCAACTGTCTTGCCCAATATCTCACAACTATACCAGGAATAAAAAAAAATACTCCAAGTTTCAATCCAGTCCCTTATTCACTGGACCAGGCTGCTGCAGAATTAATTAGTATCAATTCTCTTGATCTGATCTGACATCTCTCCATCAGTCCTCAGGATATCTGACAGGGACACATCTTTTCTGCCTAATCTGTTTAACATAAGGTCAGTGACAAATATGGTTACCAACAACCTCAGATCTGATCTTGGCTGAATGTCCTGACTTTGCACTCATTAGAGAGCTGCTTGGAGAGCATTTGCCATTCTGTTGTCCCTATTAGAAACTAAGCTTCCCAAAGGAAAACTAAATCTATATTTTTGCTTAGTTCTTATGTCAGCACCCTGCTTTATAGGACACCTATACATGTGTATACCTATACACCTAGCTAGCACATATTGGAGCAGACTCGATTAATAAAGTCTGCCAGAGCATACTAATTAGCTCACTCCAGCAGCCTCTGTGCCACATGTATTCACTGTCCCTACCCTTCAAAATGGTAGTAGGGGTGCTTTAACTAAAGTGTGTCAAATGAGCTTTAGTTAAAGCACCCCTGCCACCAGTTTGAATCATGAGACCCTGAATACACATGATGTTGTGGATGCTTTAATTACAGCATCTCTCAGATCCACTCTAATTAAAGTGCCCCTCCACCCCCACCCTGAAACATGTGTAAAGACACCCATATGGAAGCTGTTCCTTATCTCCAGGGCCCTCCAAGGTACTGACATAGCTTCGGTCTCTGATTTTATTGAGGTGGAGGGGAGTTATAAATCTCCTCTAACAAAGTAGGTTTGTAACCCTCAGTATTATACCAGTAACGCAAGCTAGATGGAAAATAATCTGTAGAAGGTGTTTGATTGTCTATAGTCCATTATCCTTCTGGGCAGAGGAGAAAAAATTAAGAAATGTGTCAATTTCTCTTCACTGTAGAGCTTTTAAACAAGAGAAATCATGCTACAAGTGGCCCTGCTATTTAGCCTGCTGTTATGCTTCCCCAGAATCAGATATTAAGATATATCTTAATTCTCATGTTTTGAGTTATGACAGTAATTTAGCTTTTTTTACCTGAGCCACCTGCCCAGTGAACCAGATTTTATACCTGTGAGCACATGGCAGTAGGCGTGATTTTTAATTCTCTATCCAGCAAAGGCAGCAATATCTTAGCGCTCTTGTGTGAGTGGGAATAGTTCAAAAAGACTTGGGATTCTGCAGCATTCATACACAAAAATAAACCATCAAGGAGATATAAGCATACCCTTAAACCCTAAGTTGCTGGACCAGATAACATGATCAGTAGTGTTCCATTGTCCAACTCTTTTGGGTGCCTCAGTGTAAAAAGGGAGAATAGTGGGGAATGGCAGTTGATTTACAGATTTTAAGGCCATTATGACCATCTAACCTGGTGTCCTGCATAACATGAATTGGTTCATTCTCTTAATCCTTTCTACATATCCATTTGAGACTGAAAAGTAATAAATGTAATTTTTCTATGTTTGGATAATACTGTGGAAAAAGATTAAGGTAATTGAGATTATTGGAGGCTGGTCTGTAGGAGCATCTCTTAATAAAGTTGTCCAACATTTCCTATTAAAAAATCCTGTTTTCAGTTGCTTATAAAACTTTGCCAAATGATAAACATTTGGACACAAAGGCTAAGTGCAGACATTCAGGTAAGTTAGGGGGAAGTTAGATCAGGCTCAAAATGGCCACCCAATATAACTTGGTTCACTCCGGTGAAGACCTTACACTCAGGTCAAGTCTCAGTGATCGGAAATTAGGGGTGTGTGAAACAGCCCGTATTCGATTCATATTCGGCCCAAATCGGGGACAGTGATTTGATTCACTGATTCAGATCACTGTCCTGATTTGATTCAGCCAAATGTGAATCTGAAGATTTGATGCTGATTCAGAGATAATTTGTCCATAAACACAGCTTTAAATGGCTTTCTTTTTTCCAAATACCTCAAGGTAGCAGGCGCAGCTTGTGATTGCTGTGATGGTGAGGCAGATGAAGGGTCCCACAGGAGTGCCCCCAGGTGTTCAGCGGTGAACCTGGAAATGGACCGGAAGCATTTCCAGTCCACTTCTGGGTCCAACACCAAGCACACTGCGGGGGGGAGCCTGCACCCCTCCCGGCTTGGGGATTGGCCATGAGGGAACCCCCCCCACCGGGAGGGTGCGGGGGGGTCCCCACATGCTCTCCAGTGGACCTGGAAGTGGAGCACAGGTGCTTCTGGTCCACTTCCAGGTCTGCTGCTGAGTGCACTGGGGACTCCCCCGCACTCTTGTGGGATGCTCCATCTGCCCCACCATCTCAGCATTCACGACTCGCCTGGTACCTTGAGGTATGCAGCAAGTACTGGAGCTGAGCAAGTATTTCACAGTGGGGGAAGGGATGGGAGGGGTGGGGGAGTAGGTTCTCTGGGGGGAGTAGCGGACTAAAAATATCCCCTGATTCCCCTCCCCTTAGGACTCTGCAAGCCCCTGATCCTGCCAAACCTTTCTGGACCCCAGATCCCCTCCACAGACCCTGCCTGCCCCCCATTCCTCCACAAATCATGCCTGCCCCCATCCCCCCACAGATCCCCCAATCTCCCCCAAGCCTCCTTGCCCCTCCCACCCCCCAACATCCCCACTAGCCTCCCCCATACTGACTTACCTTAGATCAGGTAGCCATTTAAAACCTGATCCAACTTCCCCCTAACCTCCCTGAATGTCTGCACTTAACCAAATTTTTTCTCCTTGGTATCTGCCTCAGGCTGATTTTTTTTTGTAAAAATCTCAGGCAAAATAGTTCCATCACTTCCAAGAACAAAACTAGGGAAAAATACATTGCAGCATTCTGTTTACAAATGAATATCCATGGGAGCTACTATGCTTTTAAACCGGAACTTTAAATTTGATATTATATGACCTTGGACAGAGAGAGAAACTGCAGCTGCCCAGGTAGTAAGATTAATGGGAACCAGTTATTTGGAGGGATATAAAACAAGGAGCTGAGGGTGAGGGGAAAATAAAGAGACTGTAACAAGAAACCACTGCAGATAAGAAGAGCTGTGAAAGAAGAGAAAGATCTAACAAGGAGCCTGAGTGCAACAGGATAATTAGGTATGGTTGGACAAAGAAAATGAAACGGGGAGAGTGAGAGAGAATTAGCAGCCAGTGATGTGGAAAAAACCTGGGCAAGGAACTAGGAAGAAGGAACCAAAGACCAACTAGATAAGGGCATCTGGACAGGGATTAGGGGCACTAGATTCAGGTAGTGCTACCAAAAGGGGAGATGGAAGGAAAATGGAATTTAAAAAATGACTTTGGAGCAAGAGATAGAAATCAGACAAATTGGAGGGGCTGAAGCAAAGGGGTTAAGATTAGGGAAAGTGGTCAGAAAAGTTTTAAAATGTATTCCACTCCATAGCCTGAAATGAACCCCTCCCTAGAACTTGCAAATAGCAGATAGAAACTCACTAGCAATGTATGTCTCTCATCCCCATCTAGTGGTCATCCAAAGAGAAGACAATTTAATACTTACAACAGTTACTCTATTAGCACAAGTGGCTAAGGATCTGATGACCTATGCTATGTGTTGAAAATTTGCTTTTTCCTGTTTGTCTGGGGGGGGGGTTTAAAGCTAGATTACACAAGAAGAGTATTTTATGGTTGCAAAGCTGAGAACTCCTTAATTCATGACCCTTAGGTGAGTTATGTTAGACTTAACTTAAATGCCTACATGCTACTTCCTACAGGAACTTGCTTCATCCGATGCTCAGGACTGATGATGATCATTAATGAACTAGCCAATATTTTGTTTTTTCCCTTTTTGTTCAATGTGTTGCCTGAATGCTTATTTACTTCTCACTAGCCAAATCCTTTTCTGAAGAGAGAAGTATTAAAGTTTCTGATGAATTTCCTTAGGCTATGCAGCATTACCTAGGTGCTTCACAAACATTTATCATTACAATACCTCTATGAATCAATAGGATGATGTTATAATCATTGTACAGATGGGAAGCTGAGGCACAGACAGTTTAAGAACAATAGTATCTACTAAATTTAAGTGTCCAATATGGGACCTAGGACGAGATTTGTTTTCCACTATAGGATCATACAGTACTTTGTTGTATTCTAAACATGGCTCCCATTGACTTTGGTTGCAGCTGCTAATACAAAGCATTTTTGCAAATCAGACTTCATGGTATCTGGTTGGGTAGATATAAAAGGAGAAACAGTAACCATGTGCAGGAAGGATTGGCTTGACTGATGTGGTCAGCATCTGTGGCAGTGCAATTCTCCAAAGTTTGAACTGCCTTAACTATGAGTCCCTCATTTCTCATCTTGCAGTCTCCTACTTCATTCAAACCATGTCCTAAAGCTTCTGCCACATGAGAGGAAGCATTCCTATAGATGGTAATATCTTCTAGTGCACCACTCTGATTCATTCCCAGAACAGAGCTGCCCTGACTGAGGCATAGGTCCTGTGAAAAAATTAAGTATGTGTCCACGTCATGAATGACTGCACTTTGATGAATATTCAATAAGACACCTAATTAAGGTTGGCCAGGCAATCCTAAGGCTGCCACTTCCTAATCTTTGAGTGCTTGACTTTCCAATCAGAATGTTTCTAAAACTGTGTGCAAATAAGGTACATATATTGGTGACCCTCAAATTTAGATTAGAACAGGAACATGCAGTCCCACTTCAGAAAAATATTACCATTGCAAAAGCAGGTGAGCTTCAGAAGAGGTTTGAAACAATACAGTATGTTTTTGTATGGTGCCCTTCTTTTGACATATAGCACAGTGTTTCAGCCTTTTATAGTATTTACATTATGTACCCATAAAAGTGATGGAGCACACAGATCACGCTATGTCACAGAGCTAGCTACTGAAGATATGGCAGGGCTCAGAGGCCAAGTTTGGAGAGAATGAGCGTGTCAGAAGAGAGACTCAAAGTAAGATTTGATTTTCTATGAAAGAGAATAAGGCAGAAAAGGAACAAAAATAGGCAATTCTGTTTCAGAAGCTTTTAACATTGCAACCAACAATTCTACTTCAGGTGAAGATTTGCACACAACAAAACAATAATCCATTAATTCTGCTTCTCTCCTTCGGATAAGAAGATTTTGAGCAGAACAGGAGTCCATCTTCACACATTTCAAAAAGCAATCCAGCTTTAAGAGAATTTAAGATGCACAACAAACAATTCTCCTTCAAGTAAAAATCAAAACATAGGAACAAACAATCCTGCCGTGCTTCTACTCAGTGTAAAACCTAAATTGAAGAAGTACATTAAGAAAGATTAAGACAGACTTCCATTGATTTCAATAAGCTTTGGATAAGCCCTTGAAGAATGTGGACAAAGAAAACCAAACCAATTAAAGTAAAGTCTAGATTCTCAATTTAGGATACATTTCTGTAGCCAGTTGATTTTTTGAGGTTAGCCTGAGTCTCTCTGAGCAGGTACTGCCTGGTACTTTTGTCCTATACAAATGAAATAATTATTAGTTATGCAGGAAAAACGTTGACCAAAGGGAAATGTTTACCTGTCATTTTACTCCATTTTAAACTTCCACAGTGAACCTAGAAGACACATGTATATTTGAATTCAAAGTCATGGTTTGTAAAACTATTGGAAGTCTAATAAAATGAATGGTTATACATTAGACAGTCAGTGATGGTTCTTAAAGCTATGACTACAACCTCAGAGCCTAACACAACAACACCTGCTGATTCTTGATATGGTTTAAGAACAAGCACTTGAAAAGTAATGTTATAACTTCCATGGGCAAGTGAGTTTTATCTTTTTTTTTTTTTTTTTTTTAAACAGGAAGGAATTTCAGGGTATGTTCAGGAAATACACTTAAATCAACCTAACTAGGATTAGATCAATCTCAGTGCCAATATGTACAGACATTGAAGGCTAGATCAGGAAAAAACGAGGAGGTGAATTAATTTAGATCTACCTATCATTTGCACACTTTGGAACACAGCCTCAGGACTGAAAAAGCCAAGGCACTCACCCCAGTCCTGGGACTTTGCTTTTCCTGTTCCTGAATGCTCCCCCATCAGAGATCCACTAATCCCTCTTTCAGACCTGCCAGCTTCTCCACAGCACAAGACAGACATTCACACACAATACGCCAAGTACAACCAGAAACTTATGGTAACAAATGAAAACAAAGCCAAAGGACCGTACTGAATCCATGTATAGCAGGTTTTCTACAAATGCCAAACAAAATTTTGGTCCTGTGTACCAGGATATCACTGCTGTCCACTTGTCCCTCTGCCCTTCTTCGTAAGTGTCCTACCATTTCCAAGTAACAGTTAACATGAGACACAGGACAATTTAAAATGCCCATGTTCAAATTACAATTTAGACCACTGTAATTTTGCTTATTGCTTTCATATCCCAGGTCTTTGATTCAAAGTCACGTTTATGCTTCATTGAATAACATGTTTAACTACTGTCAAATACCAAGATGCTATCAACATGTATATAAGATGCATCTGGTGCATAATTATAGGGATTTACAGAAATATTCACTTATAAACGGGCATTTATTTAATGTCATCATTTTCATGAAAGGCTAGGAAGTAGAAGTTAACCCATCCCCATATAATTTGTAGGCAATCACAAAATATTCTAAACCCCTATATACCATTATCCGCCTCTGTAGACTTGGAAATTGAAGGAATCTTTCCACCTGCACAGAACCCAGGTACAAGTCCATAATCTTTTCTTCCCTTATCTTTCAGGGAACTCTAAGGATGGCATTGACTTCCATGGTGACCAAGGCCTGGACAGCACTCTAGCACCAAGAGCTGTGTTGAAAACCAGCTGTGGTAGTAAGAGGGACCATGGTCTACCACCATGTCTACCCAAGCTGGCAAAACTGGGCAGGGAGAAGATGAAAAGAGAATGCAGTATCCAGTACAAAGGTATGACCAGAACTAGCTTTGTGCATGGTATCCCAAAAACATTGGCTCTATATGCACAGCCTCTTCTTCACACACAGGCCCATTCAGTGTACTACTTAATGCTGTGGTACAGCCCAGAAGAGCAAGTAACTGTTCAGAATGCACATACTATAATTACTCAAACAACATGTTGACCTACTTAAGTTTGCAATAATTTTTGGATTTTACAAAATATCTGTATGGTATTATAACACTTCAATGTTACACACTACTGCTACAGTTATAAAAATCAGAGCATAACTGTATGCATGCATATATAGGTGCATAAACTGTCTGGAATTGTTCATTAAGGTTATTTTTGTTGTTGCTGTTGTTTTTATCAGTTTTATATGTTAGAAAAGTTTAAACTAAAAGTTTAATGAACAAATTACTTCTACAAACTCTTTTCACAAAATGAAAAGTTATGGAAACTAGTTTGCATGCAACATCTTAGCAAATCTAATTATTTTCCATGAGCCTACTAAATAAAGAACATTTGTCAATCTCAGTTTTACATAAAGACTAGTTGTTAAATTGTTGTTGAGATAAAAAGTAGGAACTGAAATATACTGGCTATTACAAATCAACTTGAGTTATTTAGATTATGAAAATTATACTATGTCAAAATGTGTCATTATTTAAAATGATTAGTGTAAACATTAAAGGTTTGTTGTTATAATCTTACTTAAGACAGCATCAAGATTTTTAAATGCTGACAGACCAGAAGATGGAGATTTTCAAGTATGGTGTTCAGATGCAAAGTTAATTAGACCTCATAGCAAACTAATATAAACTAATAAATTGCTACCAACTAAGTTCAACTGAAATATCCATAATACAAGTAGAAGGTTAGGAAAGGGAATGTAAGTAAGTTTAAAAGTCAATTTATGCCCAGTATACTTTGACACGTGAATATTCAAGTGTAGCTACTGCCACCCGTACTCACCAGAAAATCCATAGACCAGGAGATAGTGTCTGTAAAAAAAAACAACAGAATAAAACAAACAAACAAACAAACAAAATAGAATTATGAATATGGGCAAAACATTAGTCTTATTATAGTCAAGGATAAAGGTTCCATAGAGTACATGGACCATACTCACAGTGTCATTCTCCAGCAAGTATACACTTAATTAAAAGTTGTGGTAAATAGATTAAGAGACAATTAAGAAAATAAAAGCTCAGTATTCTTGATAGTGATATGAACACATAGAAGAATACATTTTTCTTTGTTTCTTAACCTTGCATTTTTTTTATTTTTCTTTTTTTATATTTCATGAATGCAATACACACATGCTTTAAAATAGGGCTGTCCAATTGGCCCATGGCCTGCAAGGGGTTATTATGTGGCCGGAAGGCTCCCACTCATCTACTGCTTCTCCTATTGCTCCTGCTGCTACAGCAGTCCGTGTTTCTAGGCTCCCCCTTCCTCTTCTAGCTTATGCTTCTTTCCCCTCACAGAATGCTGTATCTGCTTCTTTTCCAGGCTTGAGAAGGGGTACCTTGTGCAGTTGGTCCAATAAAAAACATCACTCAAAAGAATCTTTGCCTCCTTAAAACAAAACAACACTAGACTAGGAAGTTCTCACTTCACATCTGCACAACCCCCAGGGAAACATCCAGAGAGTCAGTGCTGGCATCCACATGCAAACTAATCAAACCCTTATTTTCATAGTATTAAATGTTTGGGAGGTTTGCATCTCAGTGTCGCCAATTGATTATACAGACTTATGACATGGAAGGCTTCCTATTTAAATGCAAGCAGCATATAAAGTTTATTTTCCATTACAAGTAAATTGACTCATTAAAAACTTAAGTGAAAGAGGCCTTTCCTTGGATCTGTGCAAAAGGCCCCTCAAAATTTGTGCATGCAGTACCACAGAAGCCTCAAAGGCACTCTCGTTTATATATCCACAGACAAGTTTTTGACCCTAAAAAACATCTTCACATATGAGCTTTTTATTTTAGGGCTTGCTTGCTGGCTGGTGTTATTTTTCATGTCTGGTAGAAAGACAGCATAGGTTTAGGCTTAGCCTTCCCAAGCTCCAACAATCTCCCCTCAGGATTGCCACTGACTTTGAGTATTCTGCACTTCAAAATGTTATTCATTAAGAGCCGCCAGGCATCATTTTGGGCAATAGTTAAATGTTCTGCCTAGCAGCTGTATTTTTTTTTTTTTAATGATAACTTTATAAGCCAGATCCAGAGCTTGTCACTGGATCTAAAAAGCAAAGAATGTTCATTGAACAGGTTTTCTCTGCTCTAGAGTTTAGCACCTCTAAAATGTGTTTCAAGCTGCAGGAAGCTAACGTCTTTCTGCAGAGATTTCCATAGTTACAGCAGAGTTAATGAGTGTTTTTTTGCTGCAAGCTATCTTTTCAAAAGGCCAACGCCACTGGGCTGGGGGGAGTTGCAGAAAGGAAACCACCGATGAAACATTGTATAAGTAGAATAAGCCAATCCATTCAAAGTACAGCAAAGAAATAGTAGGTTATCCAGAAATTGTGGGGAGAAGGTTGGAGGGGGGAGAACCTACAGAAGCTAGAGGCCATTAAATGACTATCAAAAGAAATTAGTAATAATAATTCTTTTAGTGATCTCTCAGACCTATGCCAACTATGTGAGTATTAAGTGCACAATGTCAAAATAGGAGATTTTATTTTAACCTTGCACAAATATAAAAGGACAGACAGGAGTTAAAACCTTCAAAAGCACCAAATGAGTTAGGACCCTCATTCCCATTTGCAATACTGACTTTTTGTACCAGTTTTCAATGAGATGAGACCCCCTAAGTGCCTTCCTCACATTTGAAAATGGCACTTATTGTCTGATTAAAAGCTTTGTAAAAGCAGATTAAAAGTGACACTTATGGTCAGATTTATTTTTATCCGCCACCAGGTAACTAAAGAAGCAGGCACCTAATGTTTACTGAAGTCTATACAATCATGATTGGCCTAAAGAAAGTAAATCCTGATTTACTATCTCATACAATGCTAGAACTAGGAGATGTACAATGAAATCATTAGGAAGTAGATTTAAAAGAAGCAAAAGAAACTTTTCATGCAGTGTCATTAATTTTATTGGAGGATGTGCCATGAGAGAGTGCAGAGACTGATAATTTAATCAGGCTCAAAAAAGAATTGGACAAGTTCATGGAGGATCCATAGCTAGGATAGCTAAAGGATACAACCTGAAAATGAGGACTTTCTAGGTGTCTAAATGTTGTGGAGGTGGGGGAGAGGGAGACAGAAGATGGATTGGTTCCCCTAGAAATGTCTTGCTAAAATATCCTTTTCTGTTGCTGTGGGACACAGGATACTTGACTATACAGACCTGTGGTCTGATCCAGTATGGCATTTATTTTGTTATTATGTTCTTACCTGAATCAATGAGAATTGAGGGCCAAGATGCTTGAAAAATCCAAATAGTCAGTCACTATTAGAAATCTACGTTCTTCTAAATAGCTGGCTCGGGCCTTTTTGAAAAAGTTAAAAATTCTCAAAATAAATGGTTAATTTATAATTGAATATATCAGGGTCAATAAATATTAAGATGCATGATCTTGGTAACTTATAGTATTTTCTATGTAAAATGGTCCAGAGCAATTTAAATATAAACAATGTCTAAGAACCACATTAGGAGGAGGTATGCAGCCAACCATGGCAAAAGAACCTATTTAGGGTCTATTTCAAAAAGTTGGATGGGTACAAGACCATGGGGCCAGACAGGATGCACCCAAGAGTGCTGAGTTTTGAAAGATGGTGGCCAGTGGCTGATGTGATTGCAGAGCCACTGGCCACCATCTTTCAAAACTCATGAATATCAAGAGAGGTCCCGGACATATGGAAAAGGGCAAATATAGTGTCCCTATTTTAGAACGGGAAAAAGGATGATCTAGGGAACTAAAGACTGATCAGCTTCCCCTCAGTCCCAGGAAAAATCATGGAATGGGTCCTCAAGGAATTGATTTCAAAGCACTTGGGATAGAAGAAGGTGATTAGGAACAATCAGCACATGCACATGCAGAAACATTCACCAAGAGCAAGTTATGCCTGACTAACCTGATTGCCTTCTATGATGAGATGACTGGCTCTGTGGATGCAGGGAGAGTAGTGGAAGTGGTGTACCTTGACTTTATCAGGCTTTTGATATGGTCTCCCACAACATTCCCACAGGCAAGCTAAGGAAGTACAGGTTGGATGAATGGACTGTAAGGATTGTCAGGCTCAGAGGGTTAGTACACAATGGCTCAATGTCTAATTGGCAGCCAGTTTCAAGTGAAGTGCCCCAGGGATCAGTACTGGGGCCAGGTTTGTTCAATATCTTCATCAATGACTTGGGAAATGGCATAGAGTGCAGCCTCAGCAAGTTTGCAGATGACACAAAGCTGGTGGGGAGTAATAGATACAATGGAGGCACTGGAGGGTAGAGTTAGGGTTCAGATAGACCTCAACAAATTTCTGGGTTGGACTAAAAGAAATCTCATAAGATTCAATAAGGACAACCGCAAAGTCTTGCACTTATGATGGAACAATCCCATTCAACGGTACAGTCTGGGTGCTGACTGGCTGGGCAGCAGCTTGCAAAAAAGAACCTGGGGTTTATAGCGGACAACAAGCTGAATATGAGCCAACAGTGTGCCCTTGTTATCAAGAAGGCTAACGGCATGCTGGGATGCATTGGTAGGTGTGTTGCCGGCAGGTCAAGTGCAGTGATTATTCCCCTCTATTTAGCACTGGTGAGGCCACATCTGGAGAACTGTGTCCAGTTTTGCACCCCCTCCCCCCCACCTCTGCCACCCCCAGAAAGGATGTAGACAAGGATGTAGCTAGAGAGAGCCCAGTGAAAAAGGTGAGGGGTGTGGGGCACGTGACTTAGGAGAGGTTGAGGGAACTGGGCTTATTTAGTCTAGAAAAGAGAAGACTGAGAGGGTATTTTATAGCAGCCTTCAGCTATCTGAAGAGTGGTTCCCAAGAGAATAGAGTTAGACTGTTCTCAGTGATGGCGGATGACAGAACAAGGAACAATGGTCTCAACTTGCAGCAAGGGAAGTTTAGGTTAGATATTAGGAAAAAGTTTCTCACTAGGAGGGCAGTAAAACACTGGAATAAGTTACCCAGAGAGGTTGTGGAATCTCCATCCTTGGAGGTTTTTAAGACCCAGCTAGACAAAGCCTTGGCTGGGATGATCTAATTGGGGATAGTCCTGCTTTGAGCAGGGAGTTGGACTAGGTCACCTCCTGAGGTCCCTTCCAACCCTAATTTTCTATGATTCTATGTTTCTATTGTGGAAATCCATCCACCTCAGGAGAAATGCTGCACTTCTTGAAGAGTACACAGCATCTTTTAGAATGCAGTGAAGGATATTTTTATCACTCTGAAAGTTGATGGGGTAAAAAAGAAATCCCTTTACCTATAATCTAGCAGTGTGCTGACAATACTGATACATTTGTTAAAGAGACTGTTGTATCTTTAATAATCAGCAATATTTAAATCTTGATTTTATACACCTCATCTGATCTATACATGCAGCCATTCAGCAGTACATTGTCTCCTTTCACCATTATTTATTAAGTGCTGACAATATGCACCATGTCATTACCTACGTTCAGGAACTATGTAAGTGCAGAGAGACATTGGTTCAATAAACATTCAAATGAAAGAGTTTCCACATATTGAATGACCAAACATCCATTTACTTGGAAAAGATTAATGAGTGGCTAGGAGAATTGCTGCCCCACAAAGAAACCACGAGCCACTAACTCCAAACATTGCTCAGATATGTAGTAGGACAAAAAACAAAAATAAAAATAGACCTGATTGAAATTATAATTTGGCTTGATTTGAAATATATTGCACACCACCTTAGATCTACCCCTGCCCTATATGAAAAACTTGCATGAGAATTTCATGTCATTCTAGTTAGTCCATTCGTAACTAACTATATAGGTTCCTTTGTAACTCAGTAACTGAAAAGTCTATGATGGACTCCAGTATGAAAATCATAGACTATGATATTGCTCATGGTAAAAAAATCTGACATACGAAGGATGCCAAGTGCATTTAAGATTAAAATAAATGCTTCGTTTTAAGAACTTTGCACCTGGAAAGCTGGAATAAAGCAGAGTACAGCACAATTTGTTTTTTTCTAATTATTGCAGTATAATGGATAACCCAAAAGGAATGCAATCACCTGAATTATGAATTTTCTTTTGAATCTGTAGTTGCATATGCAACACTGTAGTCATGGTAGCTGCCTGCATGAAATTACATACACACACACACATATACACACAGCAGGTGATAAGGAATACAAGAAACCATATGAGCTTTCTAGTTTTCAAAATTTAGCTCCTTGTTGCCTATATTGCAAGTACCTCCATTTTCCAAAAAGTATTTGATCTATGAAGTCAAGAGGAGCATGGCAGTATTTAATAGCTGAGGATCCAACCCAGATTTTGGGGGTGGGGAAGGGTTCCTTTTTCTTCCCCTTGTCTAGTATAGTGAAAAGCACAATGTTGGCATTTAAATGACCACAATTACCATACCTTTGTACCTCAAATGTGAAGGGATAACAGTAATAAACATAAGACTCCCAGGAGGAGAAGGGTCCAAAAGGACCAAGAGCGAAGGAACAGGAGGAGAGTGGAGATTCCGGAGCAGCTGTTCCATGCAGCTCGGGCAAACTGCAGGAGAGAAGGGCAGGGCTGGAGAGAAACGGAGAGGCGAGAAGAGGAGCAGAGCCAGCAAGAGCAAGAGAAAGGAAAGCCCTAGCAAGTGGAGGCTCAGGGAGGGTAAAGAGACCGGCGTGATTAAAGGAGAGAGACATTCCAACGAAGGGAGGTAACAAGGTAAACTTTGAGGGAAAAAAAACAAAAACAAAAAGGAACTCCCCTCCCCTTGAGAGAGAATGTCCAGACTGAGACTGTGATTGTTGTTTATGACGTGTCTCATGGTTAGTCAGATATATGCATAATGAAAAAGAAAACAAAAACAAAGGAGGCAATTGGGACATAAGACACTGTAAATCCTAAGGAAGAGGGATCACACCTGAGATGGAATAAAGGAATAAAGAAAAATAGAACCCAGGGCAAAGAGGACAAGGCTGATGTAAAAGTAATTGATATGCCGTAACCCAGTTGAGTTGAATATACATCCGAGCAAGATGCGTTTAAGTTGATATGTTTATTTCATTGATGTAAAGAATTAACGATAGTCTGGCTAGCAGATGGAAGATAATAGATGTAAGCTTAAATATAGAGAACTAAAAGACATCGTAGAACTGGCTCAACGACGTAGAGTTGTAATTGACAATTGATGGGTGACACATTAGACACTTTCAAGAAGGAAAAGGGGGAAACAAAAGTGCGTTCCTTAAAGGATCATCTTCCTCATGATAGACTGGCAGCTCTTATGATGGTAGATAATAATTGACGCATTCCGACTTATAACATCATATATTAGTCAAGACGTGGTAGGAGAGAGTGGGTAAATACCATTTATAATAGCATATGGTGCAACCTGAAATACGGAAGTCCGGGAGCATGCCCCAATTGGGACACAACCCCCACATACTTCAACTAAGGTTTAAGGTCAGTTCTTATTTTATCTGAAACTACTTTCCCATCACTAGGAAAAACAGAAGACTTTGACATGTTTCATTCTTTCTTCTGTTATGTAGCAGGGCACCAAGATGTGCATGCTACTTTAAAGGGCAGAAGCAGCCTGGCCAGGCTGCTCAGGAGGCTAGGCAGAGCCCTACACCTGCGGGTTGCCTAAGCAATGGCCTAATAGGGCAATTGCCCTGCACCTGCAGTTGACCAGGAGGAGGCACAGAGCCAGGCACCAGCGAGTGAGGTGCAGAGCCAGGTGCCAGAGAGAGAGGCACAGAGAGAGACAGATGCAAAGCTGGATGCCAGGGATAGGCATGGAGAGCCAGACATCAGAGAAAGGCTCAGAGTCAGGTGCCAGGAGAAGAGGCACAGAAAGTCAGGCACCAAAGAACTTGGAGCCCAAGTGGTGTAGAGACACCAAGAGAGCGCATAGAGTTGATAACAACAGTGTAACATTTATGGGGCATAGGACATGATAAGGGAAAGTCCAAGTCATGTGTAAACCCCTAGACATTGGGGCATTAAATGGGCAGTTTCCCACAGTATTATAACTAGTATCTTAACAAGGCATGGCAGGAGAGACCAGGAACACTGCCCTAGACAGGTGGGCAGGCTGGTACTGTGACTAGGCCCTGGGGAGTGCACCCTGTCACATGTTATATTGAAACTATTTCTGCCTAGGGTAAAAGTCATATAGCCTGAGACCTACTGTTGCTCTGTTTAATCTGACACTACTTGTCTCACAGGCACAGTTCACTGCCAAAGTGGGTTTTTTTTGTTGAACTATCCTGCATAGCTTGAATTTATTTCAAGCTTGGCATTAATTCACTTTGTAAAATGCAACTGAACTAACAATTATTTTAAAACCTTTTCTCTGAAGCCTTGTATCATTTCTTACTACCTCATCCATTTGGAAGGTCCCCATATCTCGTCTGATTTCTTGTCACCTTTCAAATGCCTGGGACAGACTTCCTTCACCTATTCTGTTAACTTCAGCTGAAATAAAACACTGTATGTGACCACACTGAATAAGTCTGACAAATACACCTTATTGCATGCAGATAGTCCCAAAAATAAGAATTCTATAGCTTAGGGGAAAGCCAACAGGGATAGTACCAGGCAGCATCTACTTCTTTCGGCATTATTTTTAGGACATTACCAGATCCAGCCATTCTAGATTCATCTCTGTCTAAAGAAAAACATGCTTTCAGGGGTCTGGTTATTGCTTGTATTCTGTCCCTCTGGTCATCTTTCAGCTGAAAAATAATCATATTTGGCTCTATTCCCCTTCTGTTGCCTTTCCCTACCTCCTCCCAACTCAGGAGAAAAACACCCTGAAAAAAAATCTATAAAATAATCATCTCTACTGCTGCTACTTTACTTAACCTCTTCTCCCTTCCCTCTGTCTTTCAAGCCTGCTTTATCTGACATAGATAAACCATAAAATATCTGTCAGAACTTTTAAAAAGTACCTGGCAAATTTTTCCCAGTTACCTAACTCCTCTTAACTCATCCCAGAGTCAAGATAATGCCTCTGCATGAAGCAAGGGATCTTTGACCTTCACTGCCTAATCACCTACCCTGTTTTGGACAACTAAAAATAGAGCTGTCCAAGCAGGAAATTTTCCGCAAATCAGCTTTCTAAAAGCTGCTCATCTTTACCAAAAATTTAACACCACCACTGAGGTACCCCAAGATAAAGGTACTTTAGGGGTTCACCATGTGTCAGGCATGGATATTCTCCTAAATTAGATTTAGTTTTGTGGATACTAATTGTATCTAGTGAGTAGTTGTGTTCAGTTCTATTATTTGCCTATCTGTATATGCTATAGTATTTGATAAAAATGTAATTTTGATGAATCTCTATATTTCAGCTAAGATCCTGCTAGTAAAGCAGTGATTAACTTGAACCACCTATGCCTGTTAAAGTTTTGAAGAGCTGGTTTGACATGTTTTGTATTTTGGCCCTCCATGCTGATGTGATAAGACTCACAGAAGCCTGGGTCTGGCCAGAGGGTGATACATTTACATTTTAAAAGAAACCTAACACCTAATAGATTAATGAATCTGCACATCAAAAAAAGGATGCAAGAATGTAGTCTGGTAAATATGCATTACTGGAGGGGGAGGAGTCAGGAAGTGATTGGAATACTGTGAGCCTGCTAAAAATGAGCAGATGACATGTTAATAGCCAGAATGTGTTTTCATTATGAACATGGTCTCCAGCAGATCATTCAAAATTGCTACCAGCCAAGGAGAAAAAAACCAGTACAAATGCTGAAGAACAGAGTTTCCCAAGGGTCAGTACTAGCACCAGTATTGGTATACAATGTACATTTCAGTGTACATAGCTCAGACTTCCAGCATACAACATCTAAGTGATAGATGTACTCTGGCAATGCTACCCTAGTAGCACAAGGAATAGACATGACAGAACTGGAAAAGATGCTGAGTACTGACATGGAACTCATTGCTGACTATCTCCATAAGTGGTGCTTAATGTTGAGTATCAATAAATCAGTATTATCACTCTATCACCTGAACAATCATCAAAACAAGAGCATGCTGAATACCAGAGTAGGCAACCTCAAGATGCATCTCAAGCCAGTCCAGAGAGGTGATACTCCCCCTCTTTGCAACTTTGGTCAGGCTGCAGTTGGAGTACTGCATCCAGTACTGGGCACCGCACTTCAAAAGGGATGTGGCCAGTCTGGAGAGGGTTCAGAGGAGGGCCACCCGCTTGGTGAGAGGGCAGCAGGACAGGCCCTATGAGGAGAGACTGAGGGACCTGAACCTGTTCAGCCTCAGCAAGAGGAGGCTGAGGGGGGAGCTGGTGGCTGCCTATAAACTCATCAGGAGAGATCAACAGCAAATAGGTAGAGCCCTTATCTCTCCCCAGCACCACCTGGGGTGACGAGGAACAATGGTAATAAACTGATGGAGAATAGGTTTAGGTTAGAGATCAGAAGGCAATATTTTACAGTTAGGGTGGCCAAAATCTGGAACCAACTTCCCAGGGAAGTGGTCCTCGCCCCTACCTTGGGCAAATTCAAGAGGAGGTTGGACGATCACCTGTCTGGGGTCTTGTGAACCCAGCATTCATTCCTGCATGTGGCAGGGCATCAGGCTAGATGATCTGTTCAGGTCCCTCCTGACCCTAGCTACTATGAAACTATGAAACCACATCCTTCCCTGTGAACATACCCCATCCTACCTAGGAGTCACAGTACACTGTTTCCTCACCTATAAACATCACATCCAGAAGGTCAGCAGTAAAGTTTCTACAGGGTAGCTGCCTTAAGATGCTTGGCCAACACAACATGGGGTGCCAACTTAAAAGTGTTCAGAACCACTGCACTTGCAGAATAATACACCCCAGCAAAATACGTTGCTTCTGTGTGGTCCAGAAGCTGTCATACTAAAAAGCTTAACACTTTACTTAGTGCACTGAGACTCATAACAGGCTGCATAACCTACACACCAACTCTCTCTCTCTCTCTCTCTCTCTCTCTCTCTCTCTCTCTCTCTCTGTACCTTGTCATTAGACCAAGTGATATAAGAAGACAGACCATTATTAGCAACAAAAGCAAGAGACGATGAAAATCATCTGCTCCATCAACTGTTAACTGAAGATCTGAACAGATGGAGGCTTAAGAGGCTGAAAAGTTGTAAACCATTTGTATATGAAGCCCACAAGCTCCTGGAAGAAACTGGGGATACTGACTCAAACCGACCACTGGGAAAGATCGGCTGTATTCCTATGACATTTTATAGCAACAGTAACCAAGTCCCCCACTGGGTAAGATTTTGACTGAGAAGCATGGGTCAAGCTGAACGGACTGAGACCTGGATACAGATGCTTCAAAACCACACACTATAAGATTAACATCTTGAACAACCCCCTGCATGAATGCGATGTCCAAAAAACAGCACTTAATTGAAAGCTGCAACCTTTAAAATGCCCGGACAGGGTAGACAGAATCTGCACACTGAGTGATAACACCAGACAAAAGCTCATACGTTTCGAATGTGATGTCTGATGCCATCTCAAAGAGAACAAGCCAGACTGACAAAGGTACTGAAGCCTGCCTAGAAAGCATAGCTGGGTCTTCAGTCCTCTCAGGTACAAGGAAATGGCTGAATCCCCCAGCTAAGGAGGCTGGGTATAGTAAGCCGAGAGGAGAATACAGGAGGCCCTGATGTGCAGGGCTGGAGCCAGAGGCTGCATTTAGACCCTTGAGCTGACTAAGAACTCCATCTTTGGATTAAAGGTGTAGGATAAGAACAGGTCAGTGTTCTGGTATTTTCTTTTACTGGTTTAGTCTTGTGTCTCTATTTGCATCCTAGCACATAGTTACTGGTTTCTTATGTTTGTTCTGTTTTTATAATAAACCATTTTGTTGTTTGTCTCCTTACTGGTTGCCTATGGAAAGAGTGACTTCTGAGCAAGTGATTCTCCAGGCTAACCCTCTCCATGGTGAAGGGAACCTATAATTTCTTCTTTCAGAACCTAAAAGTTGGGGCCACTTAAGGCCAGCAGAGATGCCTCACTGCAGCTGTAGACTCCAGGTACAGAGGCAGAGGATCTAAGGTGCTGGGATAAGGGAATATCTCAGGATAACCTCAGTCTGATCCTTGGGGCAAGTGGCAGTGCAGTAAGGAGAAACTCGGGGCTCTGGAGGTCCACCACAGATGGGTTTGTGACAGGCATCCTTAGTCAGGTTCTGTAGAACTTTAATTCCACAAGCTAGCTATTTAATTTGGTTTGGACTGAACACAGGATATGGCATTTTTCAAAGTGAGTAAGCACATGTAATTTAATATTGCTTTACTAATTAAATATTTTCCACAGTTCAACTGATAAGGCCAGGTAGGTAAAAATGAAGACCTGTGGAAGAAAGAACTGTAACAGTAGTCAGCCCAGAACTCTTCACTAAGTCAGTCAACTCTGTCAAAAATGAAAAGGACTGAAAGGAGTCTATTGATTTAGTCTTTAAAACAGTCTGACATTTCTGTGAGCAGTATGATTTTTACACTACTGCTGCTTATGTGCAAAAAAGAACAAGAACTAAATGCTCTTCACTGATCAACAGAAGTCTCTCTTCCTCTGGTATATACTGTATTGTTAAACTCAAAGCAGTCATGATCTAACCACCACTTTAAACAGATATTTTAGAAGCAGGGCTATAGACTTCAGTGTTTCACAAAGGGGAAGAGTACTTAAAAGTGCTTTCAGGAGAAATGAAAATCTACACAAGAAGATAGAGCAAGGATTCCCCCTAATGGAGAAACTGCAGACTGAAAAAAACCACAATAAAAGTCAACATGTTACAGATGCCTCTCTGTAAACCACAGACTTATTTATGCTGGCTCTGATCCTGCTATCATCTCAGTCAAGGACCCGATTCTGATAACCTTACTTACAACTAGAATTTTATGCAACCACTCAAAGTAAATGCTACTTAATATGAATAAGTTACTAAAAACTGATCATAAAAATGCTTGGGAACTAGGATGTTGGTATTTTGAAGTGTGGTGAAGGATTCTGAAATCCTTTCTCTGGCCATAAAAATTCCCAAACAAAAATATTTGGGGACATTTAAAAAAACTCTGCATTCTAACCTTCAGAGTCAGTAACTACTGAAAATAGGAAGTCAAGAATTATTGTACAGACTGGTGAACTGAAAGCAGAGAATAAAAAATAGAATATACTCATGGTTGTCAATGAAAAAGAAATCAAATCTGTCTTAATATACAAAAATTCTCAGTTTTGGGTCCTCAGTCTAGCATCTTCTTCGGCCATTGTTATAGTATCATTGGCACCTAGAGAGCAACCTATGAAGTAGCAGGTACTCATAACTACGCTACCAGATATGGATAAGAATCTGGTATCTACTAATGACATGAATTTCTAGGAAGAATAAGTCTATACCTGCTCACCAAGACCAACACCACAGGTCTATTAGTTCACTGCCTTGGTTTTGTGCCTCCAATAATATCAACCAAATAATATCAAAGGAATTGGACAATGACATAGCAGAACCACTGGCACAGCAGTTTGAGTGCTAATGATTCTTTGGACAAGTCCCAGAGGACTGGAAAAGGACCAACGTGGTCCCTATCTTCAAGAAGGGGAGGAAGGAGGACCTGGGTAATTATAGGCCAGTTAGCCTCACCTCTATTCTCGGTAAGACCTTAGAAAAAATCATAAAGGATCACATTTGCAGGGGGCCAGCGAGAAACACAATGATAAGGGGCAACCAGCATGGGTTTATAGCAGGCAAATCCTGCCCGACTAACCTGGTCTCTTTTTATGACCAGGTCACAAAGTGCTTAGATGCAGGGGAGGAAGTAGATATTATTTAGCTGGATTTTAAAAAGGCTTTTGACACAGTGTTACACCCAATTCATACAAACAAACTAAGTAGCTGTGATGTGGATTTTTTCATAGTAAGGTAGGTGAAAAACTGGCTTATGGGACACACCCAGCGAGTGGTAGTGGTGGATGGGACGGTTTCTCCCTCGAGGGATGTGGGCAGTGGTGTCCCCCAAAGCTCTGTGTTTGGACCAGTACTGTTTAATATCTTCATCAGTGATTTGGATGAAGGTGTTGAAAGCACCTTGTCCAAATTCGCAGATGACACCCCTGACATCTGTAGGTACTATAGGGCTTGCTTGTGCTGCCCTGTACTCATCTGCCTACAAGTGGCAACAGGGTAGACCTTGGATCTGGATTACCTGCCATGACTTTGATGACCTATATATTCCTGGGAGGCAATGCCCACGGTGATCCTGCCTGGTCTTGATCCCTGTGTCTTTGGTGGGGCTCCAAACCTTCCCTTTACCCCAGCCTAGCCTCTCCTGATGGTGTTTTACGATGATCTTCTGCAGCCAGGTTGCAATGCTGCCTGTTGTAACCTTCTCTGCACCCTAGGGTGTCCTAGTGCCTCTTTTGGGTACACCCTTCCAAGGGCCAGTCTTGCCCTGTGATCAAACAAAATCAAAATAGACAGGAAAAGAAATCACAGGAAAAAAAACCCAGCTGCTCCTCAGCCTTCTTGTCAGGCTCTGGCAATGTCCCCAAAACAATTCCTTAATCCATTCTCTGCAGTGTGCCAGCCTGCCCTGCACCCCTATGAAGGTACATAGTCTTTTCAGGGTCTCTCCCTTGTGCAGGAAGGCTCTACCTGTGACTGTAGATTTTTCCCTTCGGGCCCTCCTCTGGATCCTCTGTTGGAAAAAAAAATCCAGTCCAGAGATTCTCTCTGGCCTTGTGGGCTCCCTTGCTCTGGATCCTGAACTGCAGATGCAGCTCCGCTCCAGAGATTCCTACTAGCTGCTTGTTCACAGGCCTCCACCTGCCTCAGGGTCACTCCTGCAGGGTTCCTCAGGCACTGCAGTTCCTGCCCACCAAGACGCTCAGCGGTTCCTCTCTCCCTGCGACCTGCAGGAAACTGACCCCTCTCTGGGCCTGGAAATACCTTTGAGCAGCCTCCTCTGCCAATCCTGAACGAGATGCTCCTATGGAAATTAGGTGGGTATTTTCCTTCCTTTCCAGGCTGCAGCCCTGCTGGCCCTGCATGCTGTGAGTTCTGTCTCACTCCTTCCCAAAACCAAACTATGGGGTATAGTAAACACACTGAAGGGTAGGGAGCGAATTCAGGCAGATTTGGACAGACTGGGGAAGTGGGCAGATCAGAATAGGATGCAATTCAACTAGGATAAATGCAAGATGTTGCATGTGGGGAGAAAGAATCTCCAACATACCTATAAACTGTGGGGTACCATTCTGAGCACCACAACAGTGGAAAGAGATCTCGGAGCCCTGGTTGACACAAAAATGAACATGAGTCACCAGTGTGATGAGGCAATAAGCAAGGCTAACCACACTCTTGCGTTAGCAGGAGCATCACAAGCAGGTCTAGTGAAGTGATAATTCCCCTCTATGCAGCATTGGTGAGGCCACAGATGGAGTACTGCATCCAGTTTTGGGCGCTGCACTTCAACAGGGATGTAGATAACCTTGAGAGGGTTCAGAGAAGGGCTACTCATACGGTTGAGGGCCTCCTATGAAGACAGGCTGAAGGATCTGAATCTCTTCAGCCTCTGCAAGAGAAGACTGAGAGGCAATCTTATGGCTGCCTACAAACTCATCGGGGGGGCCAGCAGGAAATGGAGGACACTCTGTTTACCAAGGTGCCCCTTCCGAGTTACCAGAAATAATGGCCACAAACTGAAGGAGAACAGATTTAGATTGGACATAAGGAAAAAATTCTTTATGGTAAGGGTTGCCAAAATATGGAATGGGCTTCCAAGGGAGGTGGTGCTTTCCCCTACCCTAGAGATGTTCAAGAGGAAATTAGATAGGCATCTGGCTGGGGTTACCTAGCCCCCGCGCTCTTTCTTGCCCGGTGCAGGGGGTCAGACCCAATGATCTACCATGTCCCTTCCAACTCTAGAAATCTATGAAACCTGACAGTCAAAGTGGAATCCAAATGAGTTCATTTTAAAAATTATGTTTTCAAAAAAACAAGATCCTTATTGCACCAGTCTCATAATCTATATACCTGTAGTGTTTCTAGCTCTCTTCTTAATAACTTAATTGAAAATCTAGAGCAGAACAGAGAATTCTAAGATTTTAATCATTATGTCAAAGATTAGCATTCTCAGTCAGGTTATGGCTGGTTGCTTCCAGAATAAAGAATGGTTTACACATAGTTATGACAAGCCGTTTGCCAAGTTACAATGGAACATTGGTTTGTACAGGATTTCATATGAAGTTTGTAATGAAACCAAGATAATTGGAAACAATTACATCAGTCTATGTTAATATTCCTGTATTAGTCTCGCAATAGTATGGTAAAGTGATTTGAGTCACCCCAACCAACCAACACAGGTCAGATACAATTTTAAAAGCAATGCAGTTACAGTTCTTATGGTATTTCTAGTTTTAAAAGTGGTACAAAAAGTATAATCTATAGCAGTAGTTGTGGATGCAGTGGTACAACACAGTTTAACAGTACTGTTCTAAGAGAAGCACCAACTTCAGACACTGTTCAGAATGATCTTTTACCTTCTATATCTGTTGCCAAGCCAGTGAGGTCTCTTCTGACTTATATGTCTAAAAAAATCTTGGACCAGGTTAAGACCTGGTTCAAATACAGGGGTGGGCAAAATACAGCCCATGAGCCAGATCTGGCCCACCAAGCACTTTCATCCAGCCTGCAGCACCCCACCCAGCCCTTCCACCCACAAGGGAAGGAGCAAGGTGCTCACATGTACACACGCCTCAAAACATACCCTGTTGCTCCTCACTCCCAACCTTGGGGGCATAAGGGCACAGCCTGACCAGCACACAGCTTCTGGGCAAGGCTGCTGCTACCACTGCTGCATCCCCCAGGGACCTGCTCAGCTTCCCCAGTGTCCTCCTGGCTTCAGGCAGCAGCTGAGGAAGCAGTGGGGGCTGAGCTGCAGCTGGACAGGAGTGTGAGGCATGAGGCTAGGGCTGACAGCAGTACGGAGCCTATGCCTGGGGGGCAGCAGCAGCATGGAGCTTGGGTAGGCAGCGTGTGGATGTAAGGGAGCGTGGGGCGGTGTGGAGAACCCCCGCCCACACTCCTCCCATGATGTGCAGCCCCAGCAGGCAGAGGCAGCAGCAGGCAGGGCACTCAGGACAGAGGTGCCTGGTGGGGCACAGCTCCACCCAGCACCATACATCACAAAGAGAGGCACAGCCTCCACCAGGCCATCTGTATCACCAGTACTCCCTCTCTCTGCCACTCACACACAGCCCCTGCACTTTCCGGGCACAGGAGGGAAGCCCTGCACGGTGGAGCTGGCTGCTTTCCCCACCAGAACTGCACAGCATGGGAGGAAAGCCCTAGGTGCCTTCCTCTGGGGGGCGGGGAAGGCAGCTGGCTCCAGCATATGGGGCTTCCCTCCATGCCCAGCAAGTGCAGGGAATGTGCATGAGTGGCAGGGAGTGCCAGCGATACAGACAGCCTGGTGGAGGCTACACCCTTCACTTTCATCCTGCCTGCTGCTGCTGTACCATGGGAGAGGTGAAGGGGTCCCCACACACCCACTACCTTCCCTCACACCCCACAAACCCCACACATCCACATCCTGCCCCCACAACTGCCACATATACACAACCCCCCAACATACACTATGTCTCCCCACACGCAGCCACACCCCCTCACAAACCCCCACACACCCTACCATACACACACACAGACCTCACACGCCATACACGCACACACACATCCACACCCACCCATATCCCAACACACACAGACAATATACAAGACTAAATATTTATTTTTGACCTATTGTGCATAATTGTGCATTGTGTGTACACAAATCCTGATAAAAATATTTTTCATAATAAAATTAAAATATATGTTATAGTAGGTATTTGACTTGTAGTTTATGATTTGGTTTTTTCTGGTTCTAAGATGGCAACCCTTCCCCCCCCCCCCCAGAGTATTTCCAGGGGGCAAGGGGAGGGACTTATGGTGGCAAAAGTCAGGGGTTAGGGGTGGGATTTCCAGTCTCAAGGTGGTGACAAGCGGGCAGGGCACCTGTCAGGGGCCAAGGCTACCCATGCAGCCCTAAACAACTCACCAAACCTCATTAAGTGGCCCTCCACCCAAAATAATTGCCCACCCCTGGTCTAGAATCCAGTACTAGATAATAATTTTAATGCTCAATTCTAATGTAAATTATAAGGTAATTCTTTAACATTAGAAAAAAATGGAAAATGTATTTGCCACTTCTTCATCCTTCCTCCCTTTGACTCATTTTTGTGTTCGTTTTAGTGTTTCACCATACTTCTCCCTATTTCCTTACTGAGAAATTCCAGTTTTTCAGTTGGCAACAAAATACCATTGCCAGGCATGTTACTTCTCAAAAGAGTAATGATACAGCAGGGGAGTATACACATAGGCAGAGGGAAACCTTAAGTTTATGTGGCTGCTTAGGGCCCTATTCCAGCATGTACTACATAAACACACTCTCCCTGTTTCCCATCTTTAAATCACGTTCAACTCTAAAGCCAGCAGGCAACAGCAGCAATTGAATTCCCTTAACAGTCTTCCCTAATGGCCTTGCTAGATAGCTATGTGTTGCAGATTTAATAAGAGAGGGGATCAGATTAAAATCTCTGATCCAAGCACACCTGAATTCTGGATCTATATTCATGGCTTGAGCCCTTTTCTAATTTCAGTTCCTTTAATTTCCTTTCAATTTCTAATTTCAATTCTTTTATTTAATTATCATTACTCATTAGGCATCTCTTCCTGCTGAAAGAGAACAAAATCTCAGATATCTTTGTTCTTAGAATAGAAACTGAGAAAGTCTTAAATATTTAGCTTCTGTACTTTGTAAAGTGGAAGTCAGGGGAAAAATATTCTTAAATATTGATTAAGAAAGCCAACTAAATTTCATACCAAGACAGTCTATCATAATTAATTGTCCTGAAGAATCATAATCAATATTGACAAACAACATGTCTATAACCTAACTATTCCAATGCAATCATACCATAATGATATAAAAATGCAATAAACACAGGCTTTAAGTGAAGGAAACTAAATGGCTACAATTTTAAAAATGTCACAGCAGATCATTTTGCTCTGTTGTTCTGTCCCACTCATTCTCAAATTCTGTATAAAGTTTGATGGTAGAAGTGGGATGAGCTATAGTTTTTATTATGATAGGTCTGTGTTAATTGTGTCTGCATCATTATTTGTATTTACTTCATTAGCCTGTGCACAGAGAATGAAGGATTAAATGCCAGGTCTGGCTTTGTGCTGGACTTTCAGCATCAACGCAGTCCTGAATAGCTTGGCTGACATATTAATAAAGATGAAATACTTGACACCCAAGGTGGGATAAACATGATATTGGGAGGGAAGGCTGCAGGAAGCAGGCTGTCAGCTCCTAGACAGAAGAGTCTGGAGACTGGGGCAAGTGAAGAATCTGTTGCGAGCTGGAGAAACTGGAAAGGGAACAACTAGTATTTTTTTTTTTGGTTGGGGGGGGGGGAAGGTTCTCAAGCCATGGGCTCTGGAATAGGGACAGAGAAAGGCCAGGATCCTCAGAGTTGGAAGGAGCTTGGGCTCTCCCCTGCTGTAAGAGCCACGCCTGTGCTGGCTTTCAGGCATGGGAGGTGGGGGGGGGCAGGGGGAAGTACTCTCAGAGACCAGACAAGGCCACGGTGGTCCCAGGCAAGCTTCCTTCCCCAGCCCTCCCACTCCACCGAAGAGACTCTGTGACAAGAAGGAAGAGTCAGACAGAAAAATAATAGGCACAGTTCTTAGCCTTTCATCTTGAAGTCAAAGGGAGTCAAATTCTGAAACTTTGGTTTCTCTGTAAAAAAGGAGTTTTGCAGTTCAATTTTTGTAATTATTAATTATATCCAACTGAATGATGAGGCCTAGAGTTTCTACCAATTTCCATTATTACACCCCATGGCAAATGGAATTCACTTGAAAATTGTCCAATTCAATCAAAAGGTAAAAGATTATGCTTCTAAAAAACTCAGAGGAAAATCATGTGGCAATTTTTGAGTTGCACATAAATTTTAAAATTTAACTAATTTGAAATTCTTAGTTTTGAAGTGCAGAGATGAGTATCAGGTAGATTATAATGGGCCTGAAGTCACTGTCTATGTTAAGTCCCTTGTACTTACTGTACAATAGGCTAATGATTTTATTTGCCCAGACCTGGCAGGTAGACCCAGGAGAGAGAGTGGGGCTAGAGGCTCAGAGGCCTGACTGAGAGTACCCTCGACTGGTCAATGCTGGGGCCAGGACCAGAACAGTCAAAAGGGCCAGGGGTCCACCACGAGGGATGCCCAGAGCTGAGGGCCTGGGGTTCCGACTGGCCTTGGATGTGAGGCCAGGGTCTGTGTGGCCAAAGGTCCCGCGGGGACTACGCCTGAGAGGGGAAGTAGTTTCAGGGAGCTAGGCAGCCCCAAATGAAGGTGGAGTAAGCCATCTGAGTGGAGGGATCTGGTTGGAGTCAAGACAGGAGGATTCTGGGGCCCAGTGTGGGGCCAGTGAGATTAACATCTGTGGATGCCATCTGCGAGGCTTGGGCTGCGGTGTAGGGAAGGAACAGAGCTGCAGATACACCCCCTGGCATCAGGGCAAGAAATGGGCAGCCTCCCACCTAATTAACAACTTAATTAAATAACAACAAGGTGTGGCAGACGAGGAGACGGGTGGTTGGCCCAAAACAGGTGGGCAGGGCATTGGTAGATTGGCCCATAGAAGGCCCCCTGTTACACCTACCTTACATGACTTTTCCTCAAATCACCATGAAACATTTGCTCACCTATTATATTTGTGTGCCTGATGTCATCTAATTGAGACATATTTTATGTATCTAATTGAAAAGGGTTCTTTTACTCACAGAGCGTCCAGTAAAGTGAAATACATTCACGGTCACTTCTGTAATGATAGGTATTATGCCTTGACTAATAACTAACTGCAGTTTAATTGACTACAGGATGGTTTCTGTTCCGGAAGCCCAAACAGCCAGAAGTCAAGAATCTGTTATCTTTTGATGTAGCAGAAGCCTTTGATCAGGCAGGTTGGGCCAAAATGGCAGGAGTGCTGACAAAGTTTATTTCTCATTGTAGATTTCTTTGTTGGATCCCCCTTTGGAAAATAAAGACCTTCCTCCCAAGGTAGCTGCATACAGCGATCTATCTGAAGTATTTCATCTGTACAATAGCTGCAGGCAAGGCTGCCTTATGTCTCTCCTCTTTGGCATCATGGCCAACTTACAGCTAGTGAAGTTTTAAGGGGATTTATATTGTCCTGTTAACAAATATTATCTGTCATTTTAGGTACTAACATTGTCTATAATCCTTTTTAAAAGGTATAAGATTAGCATTTCACAGCCAATAATGATGCCATTAAATATTCTAAAGCTAACCTATGTGCCTTACTCTTACATCTTCTATAATAAAAATAATAGTTTATTCTTAAAAAAAATCACATCTCTCCATTGCATCTTAAACAAAAATATGGATTCCCCCCGCCCCCCTTGTATTTTACAAGTGCTGCTTATGTGTTTCCAACTATGGTATTTCCTCTCCGAGTAAGATTATTACTCATTTAATTTGGCTATTCAAAGAACCTAAAGCCAAGTATTCAATTTAATATTTGGATGCGCATAAATGCAAAATTGCTTACTCAGATTTGCTAATATACAAATGAGTTTGCAATATTTAAATTCTATAAAGTACCAAATCATTGAACACCAACTTCATTTTGGTTGCACATGGAAGAGAACAACACAGGCCATCATTTGTAGTGATCTTTTGTCATAGACAGGTGTACAGTCGGGCTGTTTTATGCTTCTCTAATGTTTTGGCACAAAATATTTTCTGGAAAAAAACTGACAGAAGTGTTGCTGGTGTTAACATACACATTTTGGTATTTAATAACATTAAATGCTCACACACTGGAATGATGGAATAACAACTATAACCACCACCAGCATCACCTTCCTTGTCCCCCTCACCTCTCCCCATGCCGGCTCCCCCAACCCCTACAATTGTGTGTGTATCTTCCAAATCCACCAACATAGGTGACTTGTAATTGTTGATTGTGGAGGGTCACAATTTAGAGATTGTGGTTGTATGCAGCGGGGCTCAGGGAAGGTACTCAAGAGACACAAGTGTTTTGATTTCTAAAGCTAATTTTGATGTCATGTTTTACGATATTATGCAATAGCAGATGAAGACTGTTCTAAAAGAAAGTTACACATGACGAAAATTGTGGTTGTATGATTCATACATGCATTTAAAATCTTAACAAGAAAGTTGTCTTAATATATAGTTAAGTTCACAGTGGAACCATTCTCCTGATTTCCTATCCATGTACAACTATACTTTTGTGGCAACTGACTGTTAAGCAATAACAAATGTAAATGCTTTAAAAAGTAATGACCTTACCTTGTCAAAAAAATTGTAGGTTTTGGTCCTTTCTGCTTGCAAACCTCATAATAATGTCCAATACATTGTCCTTTTTTGATCTGTAGTATCAAGGTTGATCAAGTATTCCAGGTTAAACATGAGCACCTTCCATAGTAGCCCTCAGATAAGTTTTCAGTTGCCACAAGGAAGAAAAGCTTCTCTCAGGTGATGCTGTAGTCACTGGGATAGTTTAGTAAAGCACATAGAGTTTTGACAGATTTGGAGGGATGTTACACAGTGCCTTTTCACAAAAGAATTGCAGTCTTTTTTCAAGTTGGGTGGGCTCCTTTCCTCATTACTCTTGTCAGCATTGCCATCTTTGAAAACACCCTGGAAAATATTTTGATTTCAGAGTTCAGATCATAGATTTCATAGGCATTGGGGCTGGAAGAGACCTCGGAAGATCATCAAGTCCAGCCCCCTGCCCCACAGGTAGAAAGTCAGCAGGGGTCATAGGATCCCAGCAAGATAAACATCCAAATGTCTCTCGAAGGTGTTCAAAGTAGGTGCTTGAACCACCTCTGGCAGCAGTCTACTCCAAACCTTGGGGGCTCAGACAGTAAAGAAGTTCTTCCTTATGTCCCACCTGAAATGGTCATGGAGGAGTTTGTGACCATTTGATCTTGTCATCCCTTGGGGAGTTCTGGTGAACAAACATTCCCCCAGATCCTGGTGAGCACCCCTGATAAACTTATAGGCAGCCACCAGATCATCCCTGAGCCTGCACTTTTCCAGGCAGAAGAGTCCCATAGCTCTCAGCCTCTCATCATAAGGTCTGTTTTCCTGACCTCTGATCATTCATGTGGCTCTCCTCTGGATTGTCTTGAGCTTCTCCACATCCTTTTTGAATTGTGCAGACCAAAACTGGACACAGTACTCCAGCTGTGGCCTCACCAAGGTGGAGTACAAGGGGAGAATGATGTCCTGGGATTTGCTTAAGAAGTATCTATGGATGCAAGCCAGCATTTTGCTTACTTTACTATCTGCAGCATCACATTGATGGCTCATGTTCATCTTGTGGTCAATGATGACCCCAAGTCCCTTTTGTCCGTAGTACTAGCCAGTGTAGCACTGCTGAGTCTATAAGCATGCTGCAGGTTTTTCTTCCCAAGGTGGAAAACCTTGCATTTTTCAATGTTAAACACCATCAGCTTCTCGTCCGCCCATTTCCTGAGCCTGCCAGGGTCAGCCTGGATCACCCTCCTGTCCTCAGGTGTGGACGCTTTACCCTAAAGTTTGGTGTCATTGGTGAACTTGGCCAGTCCGCTTCTGATGCCAATGTCCACATCATTAATGAAGATATTGAATAGTATAGGCCCAAGGACAGAGCCTTGAGAGACCCCACTGGTCATAGCACACCACGACAATTGACTTCCATCAACCACCACCCTCTGGGTCTGACCATGGAGCTAATTCCCTAGCCAGTGGATCATGGTGAGGCCGAGTCCACAGTTAGCCAGTTTTGCTAAGAGGTGATCATGGGATACCAGATCAAAGGCTTTTTTAAAGTCAAGATATATGACATCAATCTCTTCTCCCTTGTCCAGGTGATAGGTCACTTGGTTGTAAAAGGAAATAAGATTGGTCAAGCAAGACCTACCTGCAACAAACCCATGCTGGCTATCCCTCAGGATGTTGCCATTGGGCAGTCTGTTAAGAATGGCCTCTTTGATAACCTTTTCCAAGACCTTCCCCGGGATAGAGTCAGGCTGATGGGCCTGTAGTTTGCCAGCTCCACTTGCTTCCCTTTCTTGAAGATAGGCACCACATTGAACTTCTTCCAATCTTTGGGCACTTTACCAGAGCACCAGGAGTTCTTGAAGATCCATGCCAGGGGCTGAGCAATGATGCTTGACAGCTCCTTGAGTACCCTGGGGTGTAAACAGTCAGGGATGGCTGACTTGAAGGTATCCAGCCTCTCAAGGTGTTCCTTCATGAGGTCAGCATTGTTAGAGTGTAAGGAATCTCCCTCACCCGGACCTTCCCATCCCATAATGGGTAGGGGCATCCCATGGGACTGGTGAAAAAACGACACAAAATACCCATTTAGCTAGTTGGCTTTTTCCTGGGCATTGGTTGTCAGTTGTCCCATCTGGTTTAGCAGGGGTCCAATGTTGCCCTTGCTTTTCCTCCAGTTTCCCACATATCTAAAAAAAGACTTTTTATTGTCCTTGATACTTGTAGCTAGTTGGAGTGCAGTTGCAGCCTTGGCTTTCCTGGTTCGCTCCCTGCAGGTCCGGACCAGTACAGAGTATTCCTCCTTGGATTTGGATCCAGTCCTCCATCCCCTGTAGGTCTTTCTTTTTAGACATAGGAGGTACGCTAGTTCCCTGCAGAGCCAAGGAGGCTGCTGTGCCCTTTTGCTGCCTTTCCTCCAAGATGGGATAGACTTTGCTTGTGCATCCAGGATCACTCCCTTGAGGAGCAACCACTCACCCTGAACTCCCCTCCCCTTTTTGTTGTGGTCCTTTAGGGACTCACTGACAAGCCTCCTGAGCTTGTCAAAGTCAGCTTTCCTGAAGTTGAGGACTTCTGTATTGCTGAATGACTTGCCAGCTTTACAGAGGATGGTGAAGGTGATCAGCTTATGGTCACTGTCACCCAGCTTCCCTTCAATTGTTAGGTCACTGATTAGGTCATCCCCCATTGCCAGTACCAGATCAAGCAGCGCTTTACCTCTCATCGGCCCATAGGCTTCTTGCATCAGTGCTCATCCACACACAAGAGAACGCTTAGCGACCATTCGGATTTGGCTGAGCACTCTTCCCACAAGATGTCTGGGTAGTTGAAGTCTCCCATGACAACCATGCACTGGGAGCTTGCGGCCTCAGCCAATTCCCTGGTGAACTCTTGGTCAAGCTCTTGATCCTGGGTAGTAGGTGTGGTGGGCCAGTAGGGAGTTCTCCTGCGTTGAGCCATCCACCTCACTGCACCCAACCACCTTCCAGGCTCAGAGTGCCTCCCTGGGGGTGCCTCATGTCTGGCCGACCCCCTTCCTGGAGCACACTCACTAGCCTGGGGTAAAAACTGCCACTACCCAGGGCTGGGCTTTATTCTGGCTCTGTGCACTCTGGGAAACACAGGCCTAGTAGCCCTCAAGGGTACTTGACTCATTTCAAGCGCTTGGGGGTGCTTCTCTCAGTTGGAAGCACAAGTAGTGGCCTCCCTTAGTCAGCCGAACCAAGGGGACCCCAAGGCATAATCTAGACCAACACCCAATAAGTCTCCCACACTAGGTACAAAGGAGAACTTTATTGGTTACAAGGGGTAGGGTTGCAATAGGGTATAGGGTAGAGCAATATCAGAAAAATCCTATAGAGCAAACTGGCATGGCTGGGTAGCCTTTGATCACACATGTGAGTTACTGCAAGTTATATATCTAGTTAGATCTCAGGTAGCTTACTCACAAGTATCATCCAGAGGCCGGTGGAGATTCCCTCTGGAGGCAGGCAGTTCCTTGATCATGAGTTTTGAGAGAAAGAGCAAGTTTCAGGTGGTCCAGCTCTTCTCTCTCTCTGAGTCTTCCTCATGGCTGCTGCCTCCTCCTCCTGGGCAGTCCTTAACTTATATAGCCCTTATGACTTAATTTACCTGGTCCAATGCAGGCCAGCACCTGTTGGCTGTCAGCCAGCCAATTTGAAATGCATCACTTGTTGCTGGGCAGACTAGCAGTTCCTAATTCCCCAGGGAGCCCAAGCCCCTCACCCAGGTATGTAATGCCAGTCACGTAGGCAGAGGGAGCAGATTTCCCCCCTCCCTCATGAATGTATCCAGCTCAGGTTACCTAAAGAGATAGGGTAAGGTGTGTACCCTCTTCAGGGCCCATCTTAAACAAATTATCACAGAGCAGAGTTTTTGGGAAGAAACAGAGGTGGCCTTCTGCCACAGGAGGTCTGTAGTAGACTCCCACCATTGTGTCCCAGGTGCCATGTTCCCCATGGATTTTAACCCAGAGGGTTTCCAGTCATCCACCCTGGGCACCAATGTCAGCTTGCAGGAACGCATAGCTTTACCTGACATAGAGAGCTACACCCCCCACCCCTTTTTTCCTCTCAATCTCTGCTGTACAGGGTATAGCTGTCTATACCTGGAGTCCCACCAGGTCTCTGATATCCCTATGATGTCATCATTATTTGTGTTAAGAAGGAGGACAAGTTCCTCCTGTTTATTCCCCAAGCTCCTGACCTATGTGTACAGGCATGCAAGTATCCCTTTGCGGGCCTTGCCTTGACTACAGATGGTTCCAGGGCCGGGACAGGGGTGGGTTCCCTTAAGTGCCTTGGCCTGCTGGCTTTGCAAGGGTTGCTCAGTGGGCCAGCAGTGGTGGCAGTCCCCACATTCCCCGGTGGGCTTAGGTTAAAGCCCGGTGGAGCAGGTCAGCCAGTCTGGCTGAGCCTCCTCCCCAGCAGACAGAGGTGGAGGCCATCCCTTCCCAGCAGCTCACTGCTTCTCTCACCAAAGAGCAGACTGTGGCCATGGAAGCCAAAGCCTTCAGGATGACACCAGTGCCACAGTCTTTGGTTTACTACCTTGATCCTCCTCTCCCTCAGCCTGTAGCCTGAATCTGGGAGGATCACCACCTGCGCCCCCCAACCCTTTACACCCCACTCCCAAATCCCTGTAGTGCTTAATGACCCAGCTGGGATTGCTCCGAGCCATGTCATTTGTGCCCACATAGATAAGGAGCATAGGGTAGTGGTCAGTGGGCCGGAGGAGCTCAGGGATCTTCTCCACAGTGTCTCGGATTCGGGCTCCTGAATTTTGATCATCTTGATCAATACTGCAAATGGTGGAAATAGTTCCTACACTTTCATCTGATAGGCTTTCATAAAACAGAACATCTGCAAGAGACTTGAAAATGAACAGGTCATTCTCAGAAAAGTGGTCTTCTATCCCCTTAATAAGGGTATCCAGAATGCTGTCCAATATTTCTCTCCTATAATAGTTTCTCAAAAGAAGAATTTTCCCCTCCCCCCAGTTCTGTGGGAATAACCTGTTTGCAAGGCACACAAGGGCAAGAATAACTATTTTCTGGCACAGTTTATTAACATGATTAAAGGGATAGAATGCAAAATCATCACCTCTCATTTCCTCTAAGAATAGACACTGTGGATTTGGCCATCACCATTACTGTGTGATATGTAGCCTTTTGACTGAAAAAGTTTGGGCAGATGGTTTGTTTACATTAACACTCTCCACTTAAGAAACATACGGTACAGAAAGTTGAAGTCTTGCACATTCAACAGGAAGGAGGATCTATTCATGAATGGCACTAACATGGCTAACTACCTCTCTAAGAAAGGACTAAGAGAAGGCTGAATTGCTGTCTTGGTTTTAAGTCCGTGAGCTGTTGAATAGATGTCCATGAAATTGGACTGCTTCCTAAGTGGTATGCATTGCTCTTATTTTAATTCCATTACCAAAAAAACCCCCTGTAAAATGAGGAGCTCTGACTAGATGTAGAAAAGTGTTAAACTCTCACCTTAAATCTTTGCTTGTTCTTAATAAACAAACATTTGACAATCTTGCTCATGGTCAGTAGAGGGAGCCATTTATTTGATGTGAACAAACTCCATTTCACTCAACTCATTTACTTTTAACCTTGATGTCTGAGGTACAATTGATTCAAAGGTCAAGGCCAGCAGGCAGAAAGGATATCAGGAGAAATGTTTTCTCTTTCTTTTTCTAGGGGGATGGTGAACTAAGATCTTTTGCCATTTAATTGTCAGTAATGTTTTCTCCTAAAGAGAAGAAAAATGTTAATCCACCCTTATCTTTCCTCATCTCAGCATTGGTTTGCAAAGGCCTTGAATGCTTTCAACAAGAGGCAGTAAAGATTTGGCTACAGAAAACAGGATTTTTTTTTTCAGGACATGATACAGCATGTCTTGCAATAATGGCTATTTCCCTCCCAACTCTTTGCGCTTTTGCTTCTATCCGTGTACTGTTGCCATTAGCATTAAGGGAACCATTGTTCATTGTAAGAAAATATAAAAGAACATCATTATAAGTTCAGATTTCTACAGTGGCTTTCTGGAGGGTTTTTGATCAATGCAGAAGAGCCGTCTGAAAAGAGTAACATTTTCCAGGAGAATGTATTGCACAGAAAAAGAATGCCCTGACACTGAAAGAGGCTGAAAAAACCCTACCTACCAGTAGGCTAGACAAAGGGCGCAGGTCGAGGCCTTTTCTTTGAAAGCACTGATTAATGTGAGGTCCTGTTACCTGCTATAATCATTGTTTTGTTCAGAGTGAAAGGTTGCCTACATTCCTAATTTGTCTTAGGGATAGTAAAAGGAAAAAAAACTGTCTGCCTGGGTCTGAGGGTGAGACAGCTTCATTTTGCCTTCAGTTCAAAGCGATGGATACAAAGGATGCAGGTTGTCGTACAAATACTGGCTGATTCACTGGAAGACTAGCCTGAGGCTCACATCACTTAACCACTTATCTTGATAAGTAGGGCGCGTTTGGATCATTTCTTAAATGCAGCATTACTGTGGCAAAATTGGCAACCATTGCTAAATCTAAATGAAGATGCAAAGTGCTATAAATTTATTACACTTTCATATTAAATATAAATTAGACATTCAGGTAGTTCAGGATATGTGTTTATACCTAAATATTTTCACTGAGAAATGTAAAACATTTTAGCCCAATACAAATGCCCATATTCCTGATTTTGGCAAGCCTTTTCTGCAACAAGCCATTTTCCTCCTTCCAGGAAGTCTATAGCAAAAGTGCCAGTGATTTTAATAGTACAGGATCAAACTTTTGAAGTTCCTCAAGCAAATATACAATTTAATAAAACCAAATCAGGGCATGGCCCATAGGATGCAGGAGAAACATTATAGTGAAGGTCTTGAAGCTAGAATTGCAGGTAGGAAAGATGGTTAAGTGAACTGGGAGTATCGAGTATGGCAGCATAGTGGGGATATTTCTGGAGGCACAAAAAATCAGCTATTATGAACTGACAGTTTTTAGGGAATTAATATTTCTGAGTGCATGTCACAGACCCAAGGCTGTCTGTACAATGTTAAGCAATTGTCTTCTGCAAGGGTTATTGAATCCCATGCCTCACAATTTATAAGGTACTGAGGATTAAGACCAAAGCTATAAGGGACAGCTTTTCTGTTCTGCCGAAAAAAGGAAAAAGGAACAAGTTATAACACATAGTTAGGAGGGATAAATTCATGAAGTTACCGTGCTGTAGTGCACCATAGAGGTTGTGTGATTTATGAAGCATTCACACTGTATGTCAAACAAATACACACTAAAATTTAACAACTTTGTAACATTGAAAATTTTTTATCTTAAAAGAGAAGACCAATATACAAATAACCTAGAATAGTTTCAGAAGAAACAAAAATATATAATTGGCTGGTGTAGGGCACTTAAATATACATATTGGGGTAAAATCCAATATGAGATGCCTATGCAGATGGATGCAATTCATGCAGCTCCTACTGGGTGCCTATACATGTGCTCTGGGGTGAGGGAGGGAGGGCATTTTAATTGCAGTGGCTCTTGGATGCCACAATAATTAAAACACCCACAACATCTCGTGTATTCAGCGTCCCTTGTTTCAAAATGGCAGTAGGGGTGCTTTAAATAAAGCTCATCAAACAAGCTTTAATTAAATCACCTCAGCTGCCATTTTTTAAAAGCGGGATGCTGAATACATGTGATGCTGCAGCATAATTAATCAAGTCTGCTTCAACATATTCTAATCAGAATGCATTGGAGCATGTGTATAGGTACCGACTGATTCCAACAAGAGTTTCAGGAACTACATCTGTCTCTTATCATTTTGCTGCCAAAATATATCGCTAGTGACGTCACCAATCCCCAATTTCCCCAGTAGCAGGAAGGATTGTGCCTATTATGCTGCTACCAGAAAGCAAACATTAGCTATTATGATGCAACTGCTACCCCCGCATGCTCCCATAGGGATACAAGTTAGCTTAATCACTGCACTTTGAACCTGGCTTCATTTAGGTGTACTACACTACAGGAGCATGCAGTGGTAATAGTTGTATTACAACACCTTATATCTGTATTGGTAGATATTGATAAAATGGTTACATCTCTCTATACCCTAAAACAGAAGCTGCTGCTGAGACAGGACGGGGCAGGGGAGGAGCGAGGAGTAAGCAATTTTGCCCATGTCAGAAATATAACTGGTTAAGAAATGACATTGCCTCCATGCTTTGAAGTGAGTACTTAAAATCTGATACAGTATGTTCTTTGAGTTAATGTGTGCTTTTACAAGCATCCATGAAAAAATCATCCATATTTGGCTAAATTATAAAACTTTAGAGAGATTAAAAAGTCACAACTGGCCTATGTGCAGGACAGACGTGTTACAGTATAGCCACTGAATCCTATGACTAGTCTGTCTTCACTGGATATATTCTGTTAGGTAAGCAGGACTTTCTCAATCACTGGTCTTCCTGGCTGCTGGCCTATTTAGTGACACATCAGAACTATGAGGAAGGAGACAGTCCCAATTGTTCTCTCAATACTTCTCCTGAGGGCATCCAGAAAGCATGGAGAAGATTAAGGAATGGAATTGGGAGGACTGGACCAGGTCAGATGCCATCATGAGGTAGATGCTCAAGATGGTGGCAAATTATGATAGCATGTGCCATCTTAATTCTGGCTTTTCCTAACTTAAATGTTTGACTTTGAGACCATTATGTTCTTTTATTTTGGATTTTATTTCTAAAGAAAACAGTTTTAATGCAAAATTTTTGCGATTTAATGCAGCTCTAGCATAAGCATTCTTTCTTTTGTGCTTAAGTATTGGAGGTGGGTATTTGGGGTTTGGGTTGGTTAGGAAAGGAATTTGATTTTTTTTAAGAGTGGTAATTCAAGAAGGCAACAATATTTTAGATCAAGATTGTTTAAATTGATTGGAAAATAACTGACAAACATCATCAACATGAGTATTCAGCCTGTATGTTCATGTTGATTATAGTCTTCTTCTGGTGTTCTAAACTTGTGTATGAACCTATTAATTGATCAAAAATAAAATTCATATTAAAACTGCTTAATACTAAGTTTATACAAAGATATATATATGAATGCAACTAAAATGTTAGATTAATTTACAATATATAATACCCAATGAAGTTGATGTATATCTTAACATTTGCTAAGATAGCAGTATCCTTGACTTACTTTCCAAATAGATTTCTTCAAGGTTAGTAGCAAGCTTCTAACTTAAGAGGAAAACACCTATCAGCAAGGTTAGATATGGTCACATCCATCTACAAACCTAAATACCATTTTTCCTCGCTTTCATTTTCACTGAAGCTTTGAAGTAAATATGAAGGAAGCCAGAACTGAGCAAATTATCTGAGGACTGAAACATTTTTGACATAAGTCTTGAGTGCAGAGCAAGTCTCTTTTTACCCCCTTTCTTCATTGCTCTAGCTTTGTTTCATCTCAAAATGTAAATGACAGCAATGATGATAGAAAGATTGGACAGCTGGCCTTAGTTCTTCATGCTGGATATAGATAGAAGTAGCACAAGAAGCCTTATTTTAGGAGTCTCTGAGCCTATTCAGCAGAAGCATTTAACTACTTTCTTGCTGAAGGAAGATGCAAGAGGTAGGATTCATTTCACTCACACTTTCTCCAAGTTGTGTGCTAATAGAGTCCCTCTCTCTCCCTCTCTCTCTCTCTCTCTAAATGGAGTGGCTGTAATTTCAAACCCACTTGCCTGCTGAATTTGTTATACCAGCATGAGAAATTCTTAAATCACAATACTGCAGTGATAGCCCAGGAAGAAATTATTGACAAATCTGAGTCTAGTTCCATCTACCTGAGGTGACGAGAACAAGTGTTTTGAGGACTGTTAGGTCTCATCAATAATCTAAGAGAATGCTGTATTAAACCCTATTTATTAAAAGCCTAGAGAGCACCTGAGTGGCAAGCATCATGTATCCTCATTTAAAAGACACAGTTTTAATTACTTC
This sequence comes from Alligator mississippiensis, assembly GCF_030867095.1. Lineage (NCBI taxonomy): Eukaryota > Metazoa > Chordata > Crocodylia > Alligatoridae > Alligator > Alligator mississippiensis. Next base: position 65,170,842 of record NC_081825.1, read on the forward strand.
TCCCTCTCCCTACCCAGATGATAAAGGCATCTATTAAATTACTTTTCCTGTCTTGCATAGTAAAGGTAGAGGTTAGTAATCAAATATAGGTGTACATATAACAAATGATGCATTTAGCAAAAGCAGATATAAGCAATATCACTGGTTATATCAGCTTGTTTAGGCAAGGGCAAAATAATTTTAGTGTACCTATAACACTTTAATGTAAAAATTGCAGTGAGTTTATAGTAGTGGAAAGTTTAGCATAGACAGAGAAGGAGATGAATGTTCCTTTGTTGAATGACTGCTGTTAATATTCATACGCAAGGCCAGAAGCTAACTGATGTAATATCAAGAGGCCTCCCTGAAAATCTGGATGATATCCTTACTATGGTTCTCTCACTGTCTATGAGACAATATGCTCTTCCTTTCATCCTTGATGTATTCCTTTACTTTCATTGCTCTGCAAGTGCCTCATTTCTAGTGTCCATAGAAAAATATAGGCACGTCAAATAACCTGGAATCTCTATCTGGTATGACACACATGCCACGCTAGACTGAAAGTACAGTCCCCCATCCAACAACATCCAATCAGTGCAAGAGGAGGTAGAAATGATCAGGGAGCCAGCTACACCCTTCCTTCTGTAGACAGTCTTGTACTGTGGTCAGGGACAGTGTCTACAAGAATTCCTCCCCTAATAGGTTTGAGATTTTTTTTTTGTATAATGTTTATATTTACACTTATTGGATATCACTGGGCACATCTACATGTGTGCTTTAATATGCAGTAGCCTATTTTACTATACATTAAAGCGCTGCATAAAAAAACTGTGCGAATATGCTAATGAGCAGTAAAATAGGCTACTGTGCATTAAGCATCACTAAAAAAAGCATGCACTTTTGCTACTGCGTGTTAGGGCAGCCTAATGTCCATTTATTTATTACCTCACACTGGAGGTACTAAATTTAATGTGCATTAGGAAAAGTGCATTAATGCACATGTAGATGCACCCACAGTGTCAAAAGGACACTAGCCTAGAAATACTAATAAAGTCTATTAAAACAGCCCATGGAAAATAACATTTCATAGAAGATCCACAAAATATAAGATTTGTCTAGCTCCCTATAAAGATCATGTTTGCTTTAAAAAGATGGGAGCAAAACTCAGTTATTGGAATAATCAAAATATTGTGAGACTGCTGATCCTCAGGTTTGTACTTCACAGTACCATATAACTGCCCAACCCAATCTCCATCTCCCTTACATTTTCATGATCACATAATAGTTTGTTCTCATTCTCTAATTCTCTCTCTCAGTACACACACTCACATGTGTACACCCTACAACTTAATATGAATTCAGTTATTTTAAGAAGTGATGAACCATAGTTCTGTCTTTCATCCCATCTCTTTTATGGGTCTTCTAAAGTCTAAGACAAAGGAAAGGTTGGTCAGCCTGGACTCCCAATACAATTGAGAACAAGGATGAGAGCATGCACACAGGTGAAGTAAGCCAGTGCTGACAGACAGAAACTTAAAAGAAAGTGGGAGGAAAGTCATCACTGGAAATCTGAGGGCCCCTTCCATAAACAGCAGATGATAACTAGAGTTGTAGAACCTGCCAAAGTGAAGAATGTATACTGAATTCTTTCACTTCTCCATGATGCCAACAGCTGACATGTCAGACATCCTACATTCAGAAGCTGATTTGGAGAAGCTGTTTTCCTCAAAGAGACTATGGAAGATTCTTAACAGACAAGTGATAGATCCATATTGTACTTCTTGAATACAAACAGAAAACTGAAGACTAATGTCCTGTTCCATGGACATTTGCTGACATGTTGCCAACCTTGTGTGAGGCAATGTGTCATCAGTACTCCTAGGAGCCCAAGTTATTGACCATGATCCCATTGTAGTATGTACAGAACAAAGACAGCCCCATTATTGACAAAAAACAAACCCTCAATTCCACCTCACTCTTTTTAAGGGGAACACAGCTGTTAGAGTAACAGCTGTTACAGCTGTTACAGTGACAGGTAACCAGACCTTCCCTTTTGCTTCTCATTCATGACTTTGAGAATGAATTCAAATTCTTCACTTCTTTTTTCTACCCCTCAGCTATTGTGTACAAGCTAATGCCTACTTGCCATTACCCCAAATGTCAAATCACTTTGCCTGCCTATTCCTGTGGCCGTGATTTTATTACATAACTTTATGTCCTGCTTTAACATAGAACCACCAGTGCTCAGTGTGACCCACTATACTCTAACGACTTCACAACAACAACAAAAACACGTAAGTAAAACAGGTTAAGGAATAGATAATGTTATCTTCCTGGACTGGATAAATTTTTTAAAATTATAGAGTCTTATTTAACAGTTTGATATTTTGCTGGCAGTGACAATAGGTTGCTGTAAATTCAGAGAGGTCATTATTCATTCATATCTCAGCTTCAAGTGACTGATGTCTCAACTTCAAGAGTTGCTTAGGTAACTTGTACCAGAAGCATTAGCTGATAAAATATGTCTAGTTTATTGCAGGTAGCACACATACTTCTAGTGTGTGACATATGCCAGAGCTGTCAAACTGTACAAAATAGTCTACTGAATTTAATTTTCTTTTCTGTACCATAACTTTTCTGCCTGTTAAGTACATCAATTACATGAGCCTCCTCTAATTGTGCATTGCTCACTTGCAAAGGAAGAGCACTGAGAATGTCTGTGTTAATACAGACAAGTGATAAAAAGGGTGAAAATACCCAATTAGAGCTACCCTTATAGGGGATCTACACAGGAAAAGAAAATCTAACAGTCAGCTATTTTAGCTATAGCCTGAAGGAACAAAATTTGCTTTTCTAACTCCCAGCTCATTCTCTTCTTTCTAGTCATGCCACAAGCACTTCTTCTCTATAGTTTGGCAGCCTATTAAAGCTAAAATGCTGAAGTTGGTAGAGCAATAAGTTGAATAATTGCTGCCTACAGTCTTTTTCTAAGTTGCTTGAAAGATGACCATTGTAAGATAGATTTACTTCTGGTAAATGATATATTTTAATAGGTGTGCCATGGAACAGATGGGACGGACTGGCTGGCACAGAGTCACAGTAAGTGGCAGTGAAGTGTATAGTAAGTCACTTGAACAGAAGCAACTCAAGCCAGTCAGTTCAGTTAACCAGGCCCTGTTAAAACTTTTAAAACTCAAATTTGTATTGCTGGCTTTGCCATTAGCATTTGTAGCTAAATGTCAGATCTATTACTTTTCATAGCCTTGTAAGTAAACCTGAATCAGTGACCAAAGACCTGAATGTGAATTTAAACACTGAACTTGTTCTACATTTTTATTCAATTAGCATCTCTGGTTTAAAAATATGCATCTGGCCTCCACAAGTCAGTAGTGCCTTCTTTAGACTTAAGTACTTAACACTCATCATATATTTTTTAAAATATTTCTTATTTGGGACCATATTGAATAACAAGTTACTATGATCCATATTGAACAAGAAGCAAATATATATGTGTATGCATGTGTTTCTAGCAATAATTACTTGAAGGATCAGGCACTATGATGCCAATGTTTAAGGCAGTATTTTATTCCTGATAAGTACTCTCTTATGAAAATAAGTTGTCTTATTTTTGTACTTGTGTCCTGAATTTCCTAAAAGAGTAGATGGTCACCATGGCTGCCTATACACTTGCTTGGAGGTGGGAAGGGAGCTGCTTTAAATTACAGTGGTTCCCAGACAGCCACTCTAATTAAAATGGCTCAGTGTCATATGTATTAAGTACTCCCCCCCTTCCCCCCCCCCCCCCCCCCGCTGCATTTCAAACTGGCTGTGGGGGCATTTTAACTAAAGCTCATATGTCATATGATGAGGAGGTGATTCTACAGCATTCTAATTAGGACAAGTCAGAGCACATCTATAGGCAGCCCATTAATTGCTCTCTGGACCATGCCTAAAGTACTGCTAGCAGGAAAACTCTCTAAATGCCTTTCATTTCTGTTGATTGCTTATATAAGGATTCTAAAGACAATGTTGTATGGTCTTGGTAGAAGGAAGAAAATGGTACTCTCCTGAAAATTAGTTGGGAAAACTTTTGATATTCCTGAAGATCTCTCTAGTAGAAATTCCAACAATCTACATTAATACCTATCAGTGCTTATTTCAGATGGACAAGCAGGTGAGAAAACGAGTTGCAACCAGGTGACTCACTATCTCACCTGCTCTCTCTTGCTTTTTAGAAGGGGCAACTTAATTTTGTCTTTCTCCTTGCCATCACATAGAAAGCATAGAGCAATGTGATCATTTTTTTCTGTCTCCTTGACAATGGCTGCCTGATAGGGGTTCTAGCACCAACTCAGTATTGCACTTGGGAACTAAGTAGTTCCAACACCTCAAAGAAATCCTCACCAAACCTCCAGTGAAGCAAGAATTCATACATAAGGAAGTATTATGCTCTCATTTTACAAATGTGGAAGCCCAACTTTCTGATACGCAATTGCCTAGCACCTTGTTCTAATATTTACATCTGTATCAATCAACGTTGAGCACTTATTAGTACTATGGTTACATCTAGGCTAGGGACAGAAGTTACACATAAACCAGTTTAAGTGATCAGAAGCTGGTTTAAACCTGTAACAGAACAGAAGTTCAGCGTACATAAACCACTTCCAAAATGGCCAAAACTGGATTAAGATAAACCTGCTTGGATATAGTATCAGGCTTAACCGATTTAGGTCACACTGGTTTATGGAGATGCTGTCTCAGACCCCCTCCTGGTTTAAGTTAACTCACAGTCCCCCAGAATAACATCATACTTTGCGGCCCTGGGCTGTGCTGCCTGCTTCAACAAGCAGGGTCTTCCCTACCCCTCTGCTTCCTACCCAGAGCAATATCACTCTAGGTAGCTGAGGAGGGGGTAGGGAGAAAGCACCAAACCCCATGCTGGGTGTTGGAGTGATGCGGGGGGAGAGGAGGGAAGCAGACCCCCAGCTGGGTGCTGCCAGTCTGAGGAAGCAAGGGGGAGTCTGCAATGGGGGCTTAACTCCGCACCCTCAGAGCTGGGACTTGGGAGCTATGACCCCTCCTCGGTCTCCTGGCTAGCTGAGGGCAGGGGATGGGGAAAAGCCCATGCTGGGACATGACTAAGGAACTCCAGCCCCGACTCCTAGCTCTGGGGGAGGAGGGCAGAGCCAAGCCCCACTGTGGGCTTCCCCTCCCGATCCAACCTGGTGGCTGAGGAGTGCATGTGGCTCCTGGCCTCCAGCTCTGGGGGCAGAACCAAGCCTCTGCTGTGGGCCTCCCTTTCTCCTGCCCCTCAGCCAGCCCCATGCTAAGCAATGACCATGGCTCCCAGCTCTGGGGGCAGAGCTAGGCCCAGGTGCAGGTGCTCTCTCCCACTGCCTTAGCCAGCTGGGAGGCTGAGAAGGGGGCACAGCTAGGAGACTCCACTCCACTCCCAGCTGGGAGAGGGGGCAGAGTAAAACCCCCAGTTTCAGCTTACCCTCCCTCACCCAGACTGTTCCCACCTAGGGATCCAGTGCCAGGCAGGACAGGTGAGTTCCCCTCCCCACAATCCCTTGCTCAGACAGCGGGGAGGCAGAAGAGGGTGAGTGGCTTGGGGAATCAGAGGGCTCCAGCTCACTGTAGTGACCAGCAGGCTGGGAGGTGTGCTCTAGCACTCCCTGGCTATTAGTATGGGCCACTGCAAGTGTCTGACTGCCTCTCCTGTTTGAAAAGTGAACACCAATTCACTTGCCTATTGGTTCAATCTATGCAGTTTAAAAAAACCTACAAAGATTGAATTAACTCAGCCTCGGGCTTTTGACTGTCTCTGCTTAGCCCTAGAGCTCCCCCAATCAGGGATCAGAGTCTGACTATGCTTGGCACTGTGGCAAAACATAACCAAAACAGCTTTGATTGCTAATTCTTCAGGGGCCCAACAACATGAAAACCTCAAGGTCAATTTCATGATGCCACCAGTTATATTTGTTTTCATGAACACTTAGTGTCATCTGCAAAGACAGACCAGGGCAGTAGAAAATCAGGACCAGAAAGGGAACTTGTCCAAGTTTACAATGAAAATTTTTTTCAGGCCATGTACTATCTTGACAAAGTATGCAAGTATAATATAAAATATGAAGAAAATGTCTTTAGGATATTAAAAAAATGTGCAACCTACATTTGCTATACGTTATGGATTGTTTGTACCAGTAAACTAAGCTGGAGCAGAAAGATCCCATGGTAAGATAATAAACATCATTAATATTTCACTATTTGAAGAGTTTAATTTTACCACCATTCGTGCAGAAAATATGGCTTAACATAGCAATGCAACTGAGAGGTTTTAATACCTTGTCCATCAATTAATTAAGAGGGGAAGTAGCTTCATTTAAGAAGAATTAAAGATGATAATTTTAAAGCAATTATTGTCTAAAGTAGAGCAATTTTTTTTTAAAAAGAAAAAACTAAATGGCAGCAAAGGATGAGGACCAGACAGAGAGCAAGAACTCTAGAGGCTCAAAAGAGCAGAGAACTAGCCAAGAATAAAAGCTGGGAGTTGAGAAAACACATTACAAGCTAAATTTTATAATTACTATTAATTAAAGTAAATTCCCTCTCCATCAAATGAAATGAAATTAGCACCAACTATAACACCATAAAACAAGTCTTGTGTAACCTGGAGCTTAATTTCAGGTATCTAAAAGTTCCATTCAGTCCCTTGCATTTTCATTCTTACATGAAACATAATGTGAAAAGTTGTCTTGTGCTGTCTTGACAGAGACAATGATAATCTCCTCCAGTGTTTTTTCAGTTATTTGTAATCTACAGAAACATATCCATTTTTATTTTGTCAGTGTATTAATTCTGCTCAAATGTGGAAACCTGAAAATTGGTTAGTATGTAACAGATTGAATCAATTCTGTGTTTACTGACTAATAACTTTTATTTGAGGACAGCTCCTGAACTTGATTCCTGAGCACTACATTATGATTCTACTGAAGATAAAATATTATGTCTTTAATGAAGAAACTTGCTCTAACCCAAATGTATCTTGCTTAACCCAAATGTATGTAACCATGGATTTATTTTTATTTTTTTTGTACTTACATGCATATAATAAATCTGATGAGCAAAATTAAATAGCAAGGGATCTGGGTTGTTACTGGCCAAAAAAAAAATGCTTCCATGAATTAAATAAAATACTTGAACAGAGTTTAAAAAAACTAGAAAATAATATCAAAGATACATAACAACAACAAAAAGGAACATTTCAAGAGAACATATTCAGTTTTGGTCTTTTTTACCTCAAAAATATATAAAAATTGAAAGAGTTAAAAAAAAAAGGATAACAAGCACCCTGACCTAAAGGCATGCAGATAATTCTGTATGAAGTGGGATCTTACAAAAACTGATTCATTCCTGAATGATGAATCTCTAAATCTGATAGATAATTTGAAAGAAGCCATGTCAGGGGCATTGGAAAGTAGATGGTCAGTGCTTGGCCCTAGAGAGTCACAATCTAGAGTCGCAACCCAGAGGATCAGGAACAGAGAAGGTCAAGAAAGCGACAGTCCCAACGGGAGTCAGGGTATCAGGAGCAAGCTGGTCAGGATGCTGCAGTATGTAAGGGACCAAGACAAAGGAAGTCACCCTAATGGAAGCAGGAAGGAATGGAGCAAGGAATAGGAGGCAGGGATCCAGACCAGAGTCACTAGCCAGGAGGATCTTGGAGCTGGCAGCTATATCTATATGGGATCAGGATGTGGGCAATTCTGAAGCTAAGCCACATGCTATCAAAGCTGGCTGTCTGAGAACTGGGGTCTGGACTTCCATCTGGAGCTGGCAACAGTATCTGAGGTCTGGGCTGGAGGCTGGAACCAGGAATCAGTATGTAGGAACCACGAACAAAAGGATGATGCCCAGAAGCCAACAAGAAACAGGAAGTGGGAAACTAGGAATATATGTTTAGAACCAAAAAACTAAGAACATGGAATCAGAAGTCTAAGATTAGACAGATTAGCATATGTTTTGTTGAATAGCCCACTGGGCTATTCTACTTACGAGCATGAAAATGCTTCTGCTTATGAAAAAGAAGCAAGACCCAACCAGGCAACTGAGGCCAGCTGGGGGTAGTTAGGCCACCAGCAACCCAGACTATTTAGTAACCAAGGACAGTTGAGGATAATTTACCCTGGCTCCTAACACTACATTTGGAGGTGACCTATAAGAACCTGACCACCTGTCTTATAAGACTAGAGACAGAAAATTAAAACAGTTAGGAAATGTGAAAGGTAAAGGTCAAGGATGTGTGTATTCTGCAATTCCATAGCTACCAAATTTATGGTAGAACCCAGCCTTTCTACAGGAGAAATACAGAAAAAAAACCCCAAAACCTCAAACAAACATCAATTCAATAAAAGTCAAGATCTTCAGAGCCTGTGGATTCTAGCTGCAAGATAGAAGCCTTAAACTAGCTAAATTATGCTACTTACAGAAAACTGTGCAATTTAGATCGATTCCACCTCAAGCTTTTTGAATATCTGTACCTACCCTAACAGTCCCATTTCCCAGCCCACCCCCTGTCCCACACATACACACAGAGTTATCCTTGCAGGATAGCAGCTTATATGCAAACATCATTGATTAATGATTATTTCACTGCTGATCTTTTTAAGAAGAAATGCCCAGACTATCACAAGTTTCTTCCCACTGTCCCACTGCTTTTGCCAAAGAACAGACCAAAAATTGCCTCAAAACAACTCCCACAGTTTCCATTATACTGGATCCCACAGCTGCAGGAGGGGAATCTTTGCCTGCTCCAAGCGATCCTGATAACCCCTTCGGTGTGCAAGAATTCTAGGTCCACCCTCCATAGGAGGGGCTAGCCTGCAACATCACTTGCTCTGAAATCATGCTTTACCCCAGGATATCTTCCATAGAAGAAAAGAACCATACAAGAAAAAGTGACCATATAGTTTAAAAGCAGAACAAAAAGACAAGTAAAGTTTATCACCCTCTCATCTGGCTACACCCTAATCCTTCTGAGAGTCTGGACAGTTTTTCCAGAGATCATCATCCTTCCTGCTAATCCTGTCATCCCTGACCACTAAGGACTTGTATTCACCCCAAAGCCTGGGACAATCCAGAGACAGTGACTATCCCATAGATAGCTCTTAAATACTGCTAAGCTGGCACCCCAGCCCCACCAGCCTTGTTCACTTTCTTAAAACATCCCAGAATTCTCCAGAAAATCTTTTCTTCAGGGGGAATATGGAATTCCCTAATTACTCATCTCCCTGAGCTGGCTTCACTGTTGTGGGGGTGATTTTCCAGTTACAGGCAAATAATACTTTGTGTTGGATAGTTTTGTTCATCCTCAGTTTTGGATAGTTTTGCTGATCCCAAAAATAGCTCTTTCTGCCTGTGGTTGGGAGCAGCAATTGTTCTTGCCCTGCTAACATAATTGGCAAGGGATACATAGAAGTTTCTTAGGTAGGCGTTCCTCAATTCATTGACATAAGAGCTCTTAATGATAGATCTGGTCATAAACTTTTAAGTAACCTATGTCCCAAAATTGTAAAGATACACGCAGACAGCATAACCTAATCTATATACTGATAAAAAATTGACATAAATGAATACAGGCTTTCAATGAAACCAAACACAAGATTACTCAAATCCACCTTGAGCAAGATGTCTTTGTGGGAGACACTGTAAACCCCAAATCATTCCTGCTTTTGAAGTGGGTTCATAACACTAAAGAATTACATGCTTCCCTAACAGAAAAGGAAGAGGGGAACATAATGATGAACTACATAGGGAAATTCAGAGTGGTGAACTACATAGGGAAATTTAGCTGCCTGAACCAGCAACCTGAAAGTAGGTCATGGAAATGCAATTCTTAACAAGGAGTTTGAAAAACTGGTCCCAGCCTTGCTGTATTATGAGAGGATGAACAAAACAAGCCTGTACATGGCTGCTTCCAGCCAGGTATTAACTCTATAACATAGAAATTGCCTTGATACATATTTTACCTTTAATATCATAACAAATGAGCATTCTTCATATTTAAAGCTATAACGATCAAATTGCATCATGCTTACATATATATGTAATAATGTAAATTGTCCTACTTCCAGGCAGTATAAAATATCACTAAGCACAATAGCAGTGCTTCTCTCAAAATAACGTGTGTGTGCATATATGTGCACACCCACACTTACAAGATTTAGTTAATAGTTAAGCAAGGATTTAAGACATTTTTGGATCAATTAGACCCTAAAAGTATTCAATCTTATTAGTTCCTAAAATCAACTAAAGCTTCATTCTTGAGTTCCTCCCCTTCAGTTTGAGCTTGAGAAGGAAACTTTGCCGGTAATTGGCCAAATGGCATTACATGGCACGACAGGAAATCAGCAGCTGGCAAGAGGCCAATTTCTAAAGTTTCATCAAATGTTTTAATCACCAAAGATTATTATTCCAACTTTAAGAAGCTTATGTGATTTATCTTCAGAGTCTGACAAAAGTAAGTCAGCAGTCATTTTGAGAGAAGCACTGCTATTGTGCTTAGTGACATTTTATACTGTCAGGAAGTAGCACAATTTACATTACATACTTTGTGTTATGCTTACATTCCTGATTGTATAAGCTCCAGCAGGAAAAACCTTATCTGCTGATGACCATGTACTTCAGTGTGAAATTGCACACAATGCAGTACCAATGTTTCCCTCTTCTTTTTTTCTCCTCTAATGTAATTATGTGCTATTGAAATGTGTAAGAATCCCAGGTGAAAGAAAAAGCTTTGTTCTTACCCTTAAAAAGGTTACCACGTAACTGTGCCTTGTCACTGTTCCAGTTCTTGTTACTAATAGACTAACAAAATCTGTCATTTTGAATCTATATGAAATACACAGATGCAAGAATGTTATTATTATACAAAAGGAATTGAATGAGATATATTACTTATGAATGTAACCAGCCTGAAGGTTGAAGCCATGAAACAGATCTAGTGTAAAGGTGAAAGGACAAGACAATCATCCTCCCCTGACCATTAGCTTCAACCCTAAACTGGAGGATTTTTCCATCTCCATGTTCACTCTATTCGTGAACTCTGTCAAGTTGGGCAAATAGTGTTATGGTGGGGGCAACTGAAATAGTCACCTGTTCTCTATGAAAGCACTAATTTATTCCATCTAGATTACTAAGTGGTAATAAGTTTCATCCTCAATTTTGGATAGTTTTGAACCAGTGACTGGTAGAGAAATGGTTCCAAGCATCTTAAAAATAACTTCTCCCAAGCCATTTGGACGTGAAAATGCCACCCTGTTTAAAGGTTAGACCAATAATTAGAACAGGGAACTAAGAGAAAGGCAGATTTCTAGGACAAAGTCCTGGGCGCATTGAACTGTGGGTGGGAGCAAGGGAGAGCAGGGAAATGACAATTTCCGCAAGGCAGGGCATTTTATCCTGCACCAAAGCCCACATACAGGGGCATGCACAGCAGCAAAAAGCAGCAGCACAAATTTGTGCCACTGCTATTTTTGCCATGGCAAATGCACACCTCTGCATGTATGTTCCCCCAGTGATTTTATTGGGACCAAAGTTTTACCCCAAGACTCTACCACCAAGCTATTAAAATTGGTCACATCTCTTCCACCAATGCACACTGGGCTAAAACAAAACCTGCAAAGTTCTACAGATACAAGTAGTCCACTGATGTGGTAATTGCAGTTTTCGCAACTGTTGTGGTTTGAGAATCACATTCAGTCTTGCTGTCAGTGAAATAGAATAAAGTTTACAATGTTACCAGATCTGCCCATCACTTTGGGGCGCACTTATTAATTAGGGGTACATTTCTGGGGTCTCTGTAATTCTGTCAATGTGCTGCTTGTGTTACTTGTGTTTCTATATGGAGCTGTACCTCTCCCTTCTTCAAGTCCTCACCCCCAGTGGAGTTATCTTGCAGGACTCAGGTTCAGTGGGGCTGGGTTCCTCCAACCACCAAATCAGTCAAACACATATATGCACATACACACACAGATTAACAGGGCATGCCTGAGCCAGGCTGGGTTATTCAGCATTGATAAGCTAACACCCTCATATGCCTTGAACTCAGTTCATCAGGGCAACCATAAAATGCAGTCAGACACGAACACACAGGTTAACAGAGTGCATCCGAATCAGGCTGGGTTATTCAGCATTGACACGCTGACACCCTCTTGTGCCTTGAACTCAGTTCATTTCTTATTTCAGCAGGACAATAATAAATGCAGTTACACACACACACACACATGCTCTAGAGTACATCTGAGCAGGCTGGGTCCAATCAGCACTTTCAGCTGATACCCACATGCACCTCAAAACTTAGCACGTCCCAATCGTCTGTCACAATGGTCCTAGTAGTAACTCCCTTGATGAATGGACCCCACCGTAGTTTTGGGCATTACAGGGATCTTTGGCTTAGGTAAAAGGAGCATTGCTGCAGAGCAAATGGGGAGGTAAAGGGGCAGGAAGAGTAAGTGAGGTTCAGAGACAGAGTATAGCAACCAGCTTGACCATAAATGTTATTTATTGCCAGGTATATGAAATTATGATGATACCAATAGTAATAGCCCTACAAATAAAAGAGTTACAATATTAAATAGTTTCAATTAGGTATTTGGGGAAGTCTAACTCAAGTTTGATCAGCAAAAGTCCGGTTTAGAAACTGTGCCTGGAGTAAGAAAACATAAGTCAGGTTCCTGGAGTCAGAGGGAGAGAGAGAAAGAAAAAAAGAGTTGTGGTCTCGCCACTCAGCAAAGCTTGAACCAGTCGAAGTTCCCAGGTGTTGTTGGATCTCACAGACAGGCAGAGGCCTCAGCATGATCAAGGGAGAAATTCCAGGCAGAAAACGAGTGAAACTGATGCAGCTTTTGAATCCAAGCGCCAGGACAGAAACTTGAGCTTGGGTAGGGGTTTCTGTAGAGAATTAACAATGGCTCAAGGGAGAACACTAGGTTTGTTTATGGGTAAATGTTGGCTCATATGCTGGATAATAGGAACTGATCACTCCTGGCCATGGATGGCATTACTCTGAGGGAGTTCACAATACAGACAAGCAGATTCAGCGTTTTGGATACCAATAAAGGAGTCATTACTAGAATTGGTCTGATAAATGCTGAGTGAGGTGTGTGCGGAAGTGGGTTGATTAGCATTTGGAGCAGAGATCCCCCATCATGCAGTGCTCCCCTGCTTCTCTGGGCCCAGAATTCAGTGCGGTCCTTGCCTTGGAATCTCTGCTCTCCATCCTGAAAGCTAATGAAGGTGCTTTCCTGTCCCATCTCCCATGTAAATGAGTTGTCATCCAGTTCCATTCCCAATGTAAATGAGACCAGGGGAGTTGCTTCACTCTTATCACCCTTGTCTGGAGATATTTAGGTGCATCTCCCACTGCATCTTCATTGTCTTTTGTAAGTCCTTCCTAGAATCTGTTCATGTTCAGGCGGGGTGGGGAGGGGGGAAGGCCGAGTCCTTTGTGAGTCAGACAGGGTGTGTACTACGCTAGGGTTCCCCAAGAGCACAGAGCTGACAGGTAACAACAATGATGTAAGAGAAGTACTTAAGGGCTCAGTTAAGTTTATTTTTGGTAAGTGCTTTGTAACCCTTGGATAATACGGGTTATAGAAATGCCAAACACTAAGTTTCATAAGTTGCAATGAATGTATATAAGAATGTAAGTGCCATACTGGACTAGAAGGATCTGGTCTGACTCAGTATCCCAACAGTGGCAATCTATGGGAACTCCCCTGCCCTCCAGTCCTCCCTGCTTACCAGCAGTCCCAGGCCTCAAAGCCTGCAAGCAGCAGGGACGCAGACCTTCTCCTGGCTCCTTATCCAAAAATGCACCTGACCCACAATTCAGTTTTCTCTTCTTAAAGTAACAGGAGTCCCTGGATCCCTGTTATAGTTCCCTATTCATTTTATCCACATCGTTCATGATTTTATATGCTTCTCATATCCCCTGCCTTTCCCACTTCCCCTCCCCCCAACTTTCTCCTTTCCAAACTCAAGGTTCCTAGCCTTTTAGCATCTCCTGCTATGGGAACTGTTCCATACCCTTGATCAACGTGGTTGCTCTTCTCTGTACTTTTTCTAATTATATTACATCCTTTTTCAGACCAGAACTAAACACCGGATTGAATATGGGGATGCATCATGAATTTCTATAGTAAATTACTCTAGAGTAAATCCACTCCAAAGCATTTGCATCCGTAGATGTGCCCACAATTATCTTTCCTATGGTAGACAACAAAGTGATCTCTCTGTAATTTCCACAGTCAGACTTGCCTTCTTTCTTAAAGATTGTGACAATCATGGCACCCCTGAGGTTATCTGGGGTTTCCTTATCATTCTAAATCCTTAAGATGAGAAAATGGAGCTATGATGTGAGCTCCTTTTCCCCCTGCTTGAAGAGTTTGGCAGGGATTCCATCAGCTCCAGGTGCCTTGTTTTTCTTCATTTGCTTGATGGCTTTCCTTACCTCGTCAAGTGTTGCAGAGATTCCAAAATCGTCTATGACTGGGTGTTGCAGGATGCAGTTGAAAATACTCTCCTCCACAATACAGTCTTCACTGAGAAGGTCTTCAAAATTCTTCTTCCAGTGGACATTGATGGCTCCCCTTTCCTTGATCAGATCTCCTCCATTCTTAGGTCTCAAGGGGATTGATCCCTGAGTGCTTCCGAGTCATAACAGTTAGTTCAGAACCTGGCACTGTACATACATAGTTCTCTCTTTTCTATCTTTTAACCAGGTCTCAGTCAATGAAAGACTCTTCCCTCTAATCCTGTGGTAACTCAATTTTTTTAAAAGCCTTTGGTCAGGAACTTTTTCAAAAGCTTTTTTAATATTCAGATTTGTCAACTGGATCCCCTTGTCCATGTGCTCGTTAACACTCTCAGAGAATTCCAGTAGCTTGGTGAGACAGGATTTCCATTTACAAAAGCCATGTTACAAAAGCCCTAACAGATCACACCTGTCCATGTGGCATCACTCTTTATTACAGATTCTACCAACTTGCCAGTGATGGAAGTGAAACGCTCCAGTCCGTAGTTCCCAGAATCACCTCTGGAGGCATTTTTTAATATGGGTGTTATGTTGGCAACCGGCAGTCCTTTGGCACAGAGGCTGTTTGTAATAAGTTGTATATCATTGCCAATAGTTCATATGGCTCCTCCAGCAAATCCATATTTAATAAACCGTCTTGCAATCTTTGTTTACAAGGCTGAAGCAATCAGAACTAAATATCCTTTGCTGTTGAAATGACTGATAAATTTTATCATTATGTGGTTTTTTTACTGTGTTAATTGTGGACCTATGCACAACATTTTTATAGATTCATGATCTGATTTATCACTATTTTTGTACTTGATTATGTTAATTCTAGGAGTAGAAATAATGCTTTTATAATGGTTGTTAGAATTTGTTTTATTATTAGAATTTATTTTATTATTATATATGCATTTTGGTTATTTTTGTTTAAATTTATATTATGGTTGTATGTTTGTTGTGTTGTTTTTAGTAGCATGGCTTTCAGCCAGAAGCCTTAATAAACTGAATTGAATTAAATTGAATTGAATTGCTAACAGTTCTACAAATTAATCTGGTCCTGGTGACTTATTATTATTATTATTTCACTTCTCAATTTGTTCTAATTTGTTTTCTATTTTACTTCAATGTGATCCAACTCTTGAAACATCTGATAGGAAAAACTGATCTGGTAGGAGAATTCCCCCCAATATCTTCTGCAGGAAAAAACGGTTCAAATAATTTGTTTAGCTTCTCTGCTATAGCCCTATCATCCCTGGGTGCACCTTTTACACATTGGTTATCTAATAGTTCCACTGATCTTCTTGCTGGCTTCCTGCTTTGGATGTATTTTTTTAAAAAATAGTTCTTAACTTTAGCATCTTTTGCAAGGTACTCCTTGAACTCTTTCACTGTTCAACCTAAAATCAAAAATATGTCCAACTGTTTGCATGGAACTATCAGCTTCTAGATAAAATTACTACAAATGCTGTTGTTCATGTTATTACTATGCAAAAATGTCCTCCAAGCCCGAGGTCTTAAAGCAGCAGGTAAGTAGATAAAACTATGCATTAACAAAATACCTGGGAATCAAAAATTTGGATGTATGATGTCTCCCCTTATTAAAAAATAAAAATTAAAAAAATTTCTCCCACTCAGCAGCTTGCTTATTATCTTATTATTTTATATAGTTTGAGGCCAGTCATCAATAGTCAAAACTGAGCTTTATCTATCCTGACGGAAAGATCTGCTATGTACACCATTAACCAGAAAGAGGATTGTTACAAATGTGCCATTTTCTGCTATTCATTTATTTTTAAATAACAAACCTAGAGGCAGTATTTCCCCCAAAGATCTGCATACGTTTCCCTGAAGAGGCAGATTAAGATGCTTTGGGGCCCTCAGCAACACAAGACCTAAGGGACAGCCTGCCTGCCTGAGGGACAGAGCCATGGCTCGTCCAGGAGAGAGGGTGTGGCTCCCGCCGCTGTGCACCTGCCTGCACACAGGTGGGGTGGGATGGGCAGGGCTGGGGCTATGCCAGACTATGCTCTGGGCAAACGGCAGGGCCTATGGGAGTGGGCTATTGCCCCCTCATATCCTCCACTCCACTACCTGCCCACTCCGCACCACCACCCATCTGAATCGGGGGGCACATGCCCCCCCACACCCCATGTCCACTGCTTACTCAACCAGGGCAGGGCAGGCACAGGACAGAGCCGCAGCTCATCCAGGAGAGGGCTCCTGCCACTGTGCGCTGCTTGTCCAGAGGCAGCTCAGCGGTCCCGTCCCATGCCCATTCCACCTTGCTGGCTGGGTGAGCAGCAGGAGGGCATAGCCCCCATTTCCCAGAGCAGCCCCAGCTCTGCCTGCCCCCACCCCATGCAGATCCAGGGGCACATGCCCTCGCCCCATGCCCTCCCAGACAAGTGGCAGGAGTCGCCAGACGAGCAACTTGCCCCAGCCCCTCCCTCGCTGCAGGGGGCCTTGATCTGCACCCCCCCACACACCCCTTCCCTTCCCTCTCCCCTTCCACCATGCCAGACTAACCAGCTGGACACAGCTGTATCCAGCATCATAGATGAACCAATCACCCATTTTTAACATTGTTCCTATGGGAAAATTGGTTCCTAGTTATGACGTTTTGACTTAAGACAGGTTTCAGGAACCAATTACATTGTACGTCTGAGGACTGCCTGTACCTGGCAACACCATCCCCGCAGGCATCTGAGGGGGTAGGGGGCCCTGGCCCTGGGCCCAGCTGGCCTGTATATTAATCCACCTGTTTCCCTGCATAGGTTTTCTCTATCTGCCTCAAAAGAGAAATATTAATGAAGCCCTTTTGCTCCGCTTATGAGGCTTTACTAAATCCAGCTAAAGAGCTTCCATACTCCTTTCCTCCTGCCCAATCTTTTGGTTAAATAAAGGCACATACAATTTGGTCTTTAAAAAGCCACTGGGGAGCTTATATTACACTAGAGGACTAACTTTCCACCTCCCCTTTCATATCAGAAAGCAATCAAAACTGTTGTTTATTGTACTAGGGAAAAGAATTGTACAGTAACATAAAACCATCATGTTTTCACATTATTCATATCACACTATATCATATCTTTTAATATGGCCAGGATGATTCTCAGTCACTATGTCTGTTTGACTGTTCCACGTAATACAATTCATTTATTTGGAAATAAAGTACTTGCTTTCTGGCCCATGAAAGTGAAAATGAATGTATATATTTGTCTTTTGACATTTCAGTTCTCTGTCAAAACAACATAGATTTAACCACATTTAAACCATTTCCCCTCTGTGTTGCTTTTCTAATTTCCTTCTGTTTTCAATAAAATGTCAAGATACCCATTGTAAAAGGAGGCAAGTAATATAAAAGCTTCATTTTTACAATAGGCAAGTTATCAGTAGTCTAATTAACAGAAACAAAATACCTAATAGGTAGTACACTTTGGCCAGGTACAGACATTACACCTTTATCAGTATAAGTGATCAGAAACTGGTCTATACCCATAACAGAACAGAATTGGGTGCATACAGACTAGTTTTAAAATGGCAGAACCCAGTTTAAGATTTGCCACTGCACCATACATACTGAAGGGTGAAATGTGTTCTGTTCACTACCAATCTAAACTATGCCACTTGCAGAAAATTACATAACTTAGATTGATTCTGCCTTGAGCCTTTTAATATCTGTACTTAGCCTTCCTCTGGACCTTGGGGGCATTTATAGATGTGCTCCAGGAGGCAGAGGGGTACTTTAATTAGAGGAGCTCCAAAAGCCACATTAATTAAAAGCGCCCAGACTGTCATGTGTATGGCAGCGGGCCACTTTGAACTAAAGCTCATTGAACAAGCTTTAGTTTAAAGCACTCTGCCACCATTTTTCAGTGTAGGGATTCTGATACATGTGACGCTGGAGTCTGCTGGAGTGCAGTAATTTCCACACTCCAGCAGACTTGATTAATCAAGTCTGCTCCAATGCACTGGAATTACAGAGCATTGGAGCAGCCTCCCTTCGTGTGTCCAAGGGTTTCTAGCAGTTTTTATCCTCCTTCAGAAAGTGCACAAACAGAAGCTTGCAAAGTTGACTACTTCGTGATTAAGAGTCATTTTAAGACTTCTAATGGGAATACGCTTAGAATAGCAAAACTTGAGTAACACCATAGAAAGTAAATGATATCTCAGAAAGAGTAAACATATTGCTTTTCTATCAATGGGACTTTTTAAAGCATTTTTGCAGGGGGAAGGGCAGGAGAACAACACAGAAACCCGAGCGTGCAATTCTCATAAAATCAGGGATTGCTATTCTTCCATATTAGCAAGGCAGCAGATCTGTAAAACATTTATAGTCACCGTCAGCATTCACAGCAGCTCACAAACAAAACAATTTCCTCAGCATTTGATTTGACATGTACTGAGCCACCTGGATCTAAGGATTCCAGAACTAAATCCAGCTCTCTCTAAATCTTTGAACTCTAACTACAGACAGTCCTCGATTTACAACGTTTCAAGTTACAATGTTTATAAACTGACACCCTGTTTCAACTTTCTGATGTCAGTGTCAACTTTACAATGCTTAATCTGAAGCAATGCCTTGCCAGTAAACAAGTTTGCTGCATCATCCATCTCCCTGGAGAATATCTGTCTAAACTTCCTTCCACACTCTTTAAGAAAGCAAACAAGACTCCAGAAAAACCTGCAGGCAAGACTCCTGAGAAGACACCAGCCAAGAACCCTTCAAAAAGTCCAACCAAGAACCTTCCAAAAGTCCAGCAAAGTCACCTCAAAGAAGTCCTTCCAAATCAGTATATTGCTACTTACAATATAAATACATTAATGTAGCTATATTACTCATCTATAATTGATCGAGTACAAAATTCTGGGGTATTTTTAGTGAAAATAGGGTATCGAGCCTTGGTTCAGGAACCAAATTCCCCATTTATAACATTATTTCTTAAGAGAAAATTGGTTCCAAGTTATGACATTTCAACTTAAGACGCAGTTTTCAGGAACCAATTGTGTCGTAAGTCCAAGGACCACCTGTATATCTAGGCTACCTGCAAGCATAGATAAGAAAGCAAACACTTTTTCACAGGCTGACAATGTGATTTTAGTTTTGATAGAACATACCAATATAAGATTAAAGCCAGAAGAGCCCGATCAAAAATAGGTATGAAAGCAGACCCAGAAGAATAGGGATCTCCTACCTCCTTGATATCCAAATGATTAAAAGAAAATCCATATTTATGTTCTAAATACTAATTTATTTATATTAAATACATGACCAGGGATCCTGTTTTTTCCTGATAAAAAAAAACCCAACAAATTCTCTGCTAAAAAACCCCAAATCCATTATTAAAATTAAAGGTCCCCTCCCCACAATCCCTCCAGCCCTACTGGTGCCACTCACTTCCCATCCACAGCCCCTGCTTCCCCAGCCCTGCTGGAGGGACCCCAGCTGCTAAACCAGGTAGAGCAGGAAACAAGCCAAAGGACCAGTAGCTGCACTGCAGTGATGAGTCTGTTGGTTTTCTGCGGCCTAAACCATGTGTTCAAAACCCCTGAGAGGAACAGGAACTTAACACACCTGCTTAGTAGCTCTGTGGTTGGGCCTTGGGCCAATGAGGTGAAGGCAATGAATTCAAGGAGGAATCCAGAATGGCCCTCCCCTAGCAGTCAAAAAACTCAGTGGGCACCTTTATTTTGGAATTTAAAGGTGCTAAATTTCGGCTTCCCCGTGTGCTCAGAAGTCTACAAATTTTTGAGTGCCTAAATTCTGTTGCAATCCAGATTGGTGCTTGAGATTCTGCTTAAGATCCTGAAAGGCCTCAGTCCATTAGGCACCATCAGAGCACATCTAATTTACATCAGCATCACTGAATAACACATGACACAGCATCCACAGTCATTTTCATTTTACATAGTAGCCTAGTAAAAACACTCATCCCAGAAGTGGGAAACTGAGTTCTAGATCCCCTTCAGCCTAAGTAGATTCAAACTCTTATCTCCCACTTCCCAGGGTAGTGTCTTAATCTGTAGGTGAGGGAACCCTCGACCTTCATGTTGAAGCTGGGTCATTGGGCAGAAAGGACTACCAGAAAGAGAGCAAGCAAGAGAGACCTTACCCTGTAGCTAAGTAATAAAAGCAACCCACCTCCTCAACAGAAGGTGGGAGTCATGAGTTCCAATCTCTGGTCCCAAGACTAGTCACCCATTTTACAGCAGAAAAGTCATTAGGTAAAAACCAGAAATAACATTAGGAGCATTTATCCATACCCAGGAACCCTCTGTAATGGGGCCCCTACCCCATTGCTAGGGAAACTGGGTAGTTTAGGATTTGGTCACACTGCTACCTTCCCCTTCCCACTTTTCCTCATTTTCACCTCCATCTCTCTCCCTGTACACATGCACACTCCTTCCCTTTACCTTAGCACATGGTCTGAGTTGGTGGATCTCTAAGTGCTCCCACAGTTTGCACACAGGCTGAGGATGTGAAACAGTGGCCACCGAGTCCAAGTGCAGACAGAGCCTGATGGCCCAGGAGGCCGAAGTGAAGGGGCAGGTGACCCTGAGTCTGCTATATAAGCCCAAACCTTAGGCCAGAGAGGGGCAGTCTGGCTTGGGGAGCTGCTGAGGACAGAACCTGCCCAGGGAGGCCAGGGACAGAAGCATAGGCTATGGCAGGGGGAACTTGGAAGGAAACCAGAACAAAGAGAGGCTGCAGACTTGAATGAAAACTACGTACTCTGTGCACTTTCCTGTTTTGTTTTCTTCCTACACGGAGAGGGATGAACACAGAGACCCCCTACCGGACACTGCTGTGCCCGTGGACGGGGATTGGTATTTTGGATACTTTACACTTCCAGTTCCCCAGAAGACCAGTTTGTGGCTGAAGGGGAGGCAGAGGCCACAGAAAGGGGGTGACTGGGGACATCCTGAAATTGAAGCTCAGCTGAGCAGGCAGAGCATAAAGACTGGGGTATGATTTGGAACTATAAGTGTGCAACATGGTGCATAACATAAATTGTACCTGGAGCCCAGGAGTCACGAAGCATGACCAAAGCTGGAGCCGGTAGCCTTGGATAGTGGGCCCCAAGTCACGGGAACATGGGCAGATTGTTGCACCAGCTGCACGTGGTGGGGCCTGGCCTGGATTGCCTGCAACTCCCAGCCCAAGTCCTAAATGTGAAGCCAGGTTTCAACCGCATCTGCACATGGAGGCGTACAGCGGGGCCTGACCTGGCACAAATCACCTACAGCTTTCCATTCCTCCAAACACAAGTCCCCACCCACAGCTGGTTTGGGCCCACAGCTGCCATTTGACTCTCTCCAAGGGCTGGGATGTCTCCTCTGCAAACAACCATAGGGTCACTGGGCAGAAGCCTCGCCAGGCAGAAGCTTCCTGTCTTCAGTGCCCCCTGCCTTGGGGCTGGGTGGGTCAAGCATCAGACAGGAAAGAGGGTTGGCTGCCTAGCAACTAGAGCTGAAGATGCAGCTGGTGCATACTGAATGGAAGGCAGAGAGGCAGCGGCTTTCAGAGGGGCAACCACAGGCAAAGGTAACTTCCTTTCAGAAGGGCATCTGCAGGCCAGATAGAGTTGCTTGGTGGGTGGTATTTTGCCCATCCCTGTTGTAGCAACACCCATAGGGTGCCTGCATCCTCCCTACATCCCTCACCCCACCTAGGTATCCTAACCACTGGACTACAGAATCAGGTACTCTCTTTCTTGTCTCTCACTCCATGACTCTTGGGTCATTTTCTTCAAAGAAATGGATGAAGAATGACTTCAGGCCAGCAGTCTGGTGGTTAGAATGCTGTTCTAGAAAGTGAAAATGTGAATTTGAGTTGCCTCAGGGTGAAAACAGGAGAGTCTCCCACATCCGGGGTAAGTGTTGTAATCACTAAACTATCTTTAAAAAAATGGGCACTATGTGCAGTCAGAAGAAAAGATAGGTGTGTGGCGGGCTTACCAATAGCATCCCGGCGTGTCTGGGCTCAGAGAATCCTTCTTGTGATTGGTGGAACACTTCCACCAATCAGGCAAATGCTGATTTGCTGAAATGCAGGGTGAGGCAGAGAACCTGGACCTGGTTGAAGCCTGTACCCTGCTTCAACCTGATCGATCCGTTTCCCTCCAGAGGCTACACCCCTGGATTGCAATAAAAGAGCAGCGTGCCTGGCACACGGGCAGCTGCATAGAGGGACAAAGAAGAGGACTGGCCAAAAGAAGAGCTGGCAAGAGCTGGCCAGCAGGGGCGAAGCTGTTGCCCCAAAGCACCCAAAGACCCTCCTCACTGGATGGGACTTGCGAGTAACCATGACCCACAGCCCTGCCGCTGAGAAGCACGGAGTCAGTGCACGGATTGGTGCATAGGGCGAGACCCTAGGAGCTGCACAAGGCAGCTCAGGTCTCCATCCCCAGTCAGTGCATGGGATGATGCACAGAGCTGGCAGTCTGGGAGTTGCACAAGGCAGCTTGGGTCCCCAATCCCTGGCAAGCAGCCAGGATGTGGTGCCAACAGCGCAGCATGGAGCGATCTGGGAGAGTTCAGGACCCCTGAGAGCCACTTGAGGCAGTGTGGGTCTACAGCCACTGGCACACGGCCAGTGGCTTGGTGCAGACAACACTGCATGGAGGGTCTGGGAACAGACCAAGCCCTGGCACTGCATACAGCAGCTCGGGCCTTCAAGCCCTAGCAGAAGGCAGAGCCCTCAGTGCACACAAGGGTGCACAGGGCCACCAGAAGCCAGCGGCCCAAGGAGAGCCAGTGGCCTCAGAGGCCTCGCATGTGAGGAGCAACTTGGCCAAGGGGGACAAGGTCCATCTATCCAGCCCCTGGAGTCATGAGTTGCTGGGAAAAGGATTCCCACAGGGGAGGGGCAATTCCTCCCGGCTAGTAGGGGGCCCCTAGGAGGAAAGCAAAAGGAGAGGGCCCTTGGGTTTAGGGGCCACCTTGGGGTTTTTAAAGGCCCAAGGGGCATTAGGGTTTTCCCCACTGGTCCCTGGAGCACTGGCAAAGCCTCAGAACCCATTGAAGCCTTCGTGAGTTAAGTTTTATTTCTGATGCTATGTACCTCATATTTTGTAAGATGACATGTTATATTTTCTTATTCCTGTCTAATGATAATTGTTGATCCATTGAAATATGATTCCACTGAAATCCTTGCTGGGACCTCTCCCTGTCACCCACCTGTTGTTTATCTGTTTTTGATTTGTGCTTACCTGTATGGGTTTGTTACTCACCTGTTCTTGGTTTGTGCTCATCTGTACTGGTTGTACTATTTCTGTTCCCGATTTGTGCTTACCTGTATTGATTTGTTTCTTATTGGTTCCTGAGTGAAATCTCTAGTGGTAGTGTGTAGTCTCCCCCCGGGTTCTGCTCTCAGAGTATAAATTCATGTCAAAGCTGTATATCTGTAAATAAGTCTATTAATATACCACTCCCGGTCTATTTTTATTAATAAATCTGTATATAGTTAAGTCCATATTGTCCTGGCCTGTCTCTATAGGGAACAGAGGGAAACTGGGCTGCCTAGCCAATACTTCTCTTCCATTGGAGCACTTACCCGGGTGCACCTGGGCTACAGGTGCAATGGAACCCAAGTAAATGGAAGCACCTAATGTAAAGCCACAAATTAAGCTCTTATTCTCCATAGAGATACAGAAGTTCAAACATAACCCTGTGCTATATGTTTCCTATTAGTTAGTCCTTCGTGGCCCTTAGTTTTCTGCATCACCCCTCGCAGGGAGTTAACTCTCCCCTGTCATTATTTAGATACTACAAGTATTTAATCCTGTCTATTTGTATCACCCTCAAGTCTGACAACTTAATTTTTAAGCACTGCAACCCCTAAATGAAAAGCTTGTGTAACCAATACGATTTTGGCTGCAAATGGCTGCACTGGTAAGAATGGAAAGATACTACCAAATTGCATGTGCTGCTTGTACACGTGCACTCTCAGGTGCCCGATTAGGTCCTGTTGGACACAGGATGCATTTCTTCTCTTGCCTCCATAAGCTTCCCCCTTTGCAGTCCATTGCCACAAGCAATCAAGTCATTGCATAACTACCTAACCTCCAGATTTGAGATCGTAGTTTTAGTGCCTGCTATCTAACTGCCACCACCCATGCTGATGGGTTCTCTGTATCCTTCTTTGACCCATTTTATATACATTAAAGCAAAACTTGATCATTTAAACAGAAGAAATGTCATATACAATAAATGGCTTTAAAATTAAGTATCCTTAACTGGAGCACTGTATAGTCTCTTCTAACTATCCAGTTGTTCAACTAAAAGATACCACAAAAAACTATGCTTCCTATACATTCCGTGGACCATCCTGGCTAAAGCACTCTAACCCTACCTTAAAATATCATACTTTAATTCCTATGCCAAAACCAAAGAAGATAGTAAATTCAGAGTGGACAATACATCTTGAATTCTGTTTTGAATGGCCAGTGTTGTGCATTGTGGATAGTACAGTTGTCTATTAGAGACTTCAGAAAAAGTTTGAACTCACACTCCACAGAACTAATAACAAAACCAAGCAAGGTAAATGGTTGAATCCTAAGGAAAAGTGTATAAGTTTTGATAATGTAGGATAAGATTTTTCTCATAGTTAAAACCATGTAAATCCAGAACTAATCTGCTGATTTCTGAGGCAATGACTAAGGATTCACAGCATGTGGTGAAGCAGAGTTTTACCCACTGCTGTTTGTTGTGCAGTTGAAATATTTCTGTTCACATATTCCCACACAAAACTTCATTAAAGCCCAAATGCATTAAAAACAAGTAAACTGCTCAAAGCCAAATGATGCAGTTAGTGCTGAGAACTGTTGGAATGGTGCCCAGGATGTGTTACAAAAACCATGCTGCTGGCATAAAGTCACACAACTCAAAGAGAAACTTGCACTAGATATAAAGGAGAGCACACGTGCTGTTCTTTTGAAAGGAAATGTACATGCTAAAAATGGTCACGTTGGTGCTGACTGCTCAGAACAGTAATGTCCTGGCTGGTATGAAAGGCAGTCCCCATCCCTAGAACTTTCTTGAATGGTTGGTATTCCAAGATAGTGCTGCATGGGGGTATTTGGTGACCTCCCTTTACCTTCTTCTCCAACCAGGAGAAGACAGTTTGGCACACTAACAATTTTCCTGACCTAAAATCTTGGCGACCTCTGTAAAGTGCAGGCTTACACATTAATTTAAAATCAAATGAACAATGTTTTACCCAATTCCTTAAATTTTAATTAATTCAGTATATTGCCTTCAAGATCTGCTGATACTCCTGTACTGACACAGCTAAATTTTGTGTAACAGAATAATAATGTTTGTGGTAACTGTTTATGTTAAAGGTGGGGTTCAAATGCAATCGATTATGCTGTCTTTGAATTCAAATGCAGCAAAGAGTTAGAAAAATAGTTAACTATATATTAAAGCTAACCCATTGTTTCTAATGTATACCAACATACTCCAATTTATATTCTTCACTTGTGAACCCAGTCACTCACAACTATGATCATCTAGGGTTACCATTAAACATGTACATGTTGTTAAAGGAGGCTAATCTTACTTCAGTTTGAATTAGATAGGTTAGACACTAAAGTTTGCATGAATAGTCCATTCCTTATTAGGTCTCAGAGCCTATGAGGACAGGCAGCTTGCCTGATTTTGCAGTTGTCATCTTTCCCAGCCTTTGTCCAATGAAGGAATCTTTTGTTCTACTGATAAGTGGCACATTGTTCACTGCTCAGGTGCCCAGAACAAAAAGTATAAGTCAATACAATGAGGGTCTCACCAGTCAGGTTTAATTTTTTTGCTTTACTTGATATTTTTCAGAATGAAACTCTCCTTGTTCTGCCTCAGAGAAAATCCCAATTAGTTTGTATCCAAATTGATTTAAAAACATCAAGGAGATACTTAAAAAGCATTTTACATTAATATAATCTCTTTACTAATGTGATTAGCAAGATGTAGTTGGACAATTTTATGTCTCTGAGTTGTCCTCATGGTCAATTTATTTCACTAGCTGCTTCCATTTGCTTTACAGAAAGTTTGTAATTTTTTAATACAAAAGGCCAGGCTCCTCCCAGCAGGATCACCAGCTGCCGCCTTAGGAGCCCCCCAGGGCCCCACCGAGCTGGACCTATCCTCCCCTACTGCCCCCAGCAAAACTTCCCATGCTCCAAAGCTCATGTGGCACTGGCATTCCCTGGGGACAAGTATCTGTGGTGCAAGGTGAACTGCTGCTATTAGTCCCCAAGGAACCAAACGCCCATGCTCATCTGGAAACATCCATAGACAGCAAACAATGACAGCACCAAAGCAAACAGCACTACAGACATTCTCCTTGCAGCCACTATGAACAGTCTGAGACAGGCTTCCTACATTTTGCAGGAGCTGAAGTCCCAAAACAGTTTAGGAACAGAAAGATATGAAGAAGGTGGCCAGAAGCCACTTAACCCCATTCCCATATCCTGAGCTATACCTGTGCAGGTGTGTAGTGGACCTCAAAAAAGCATACAATTGCACCCATTATTTCAATGCTGATTAAAACTCGGTGATGATACTGTCACGGCTCTATGATAGTAAACTGGATTAAATAATATCTGATCGATAATTTATTAAACAAAATTATCTTTTTCTCAATCAGGGAACATACAGAAGATAATAATTTTCCATATATTTAATCAGTCAATCTTATTAGATGACCTTTGTTAGATACAGATTTCACAGAAGGTTGAACTCATTGTTTCTTTGTACCTTGTATATATTAAATACAAGGAGAAACGCAAAGTGCTGCACCTAGGGAGGAAAAATGTCCAGCACACCTACTACCTAGGAAATGACCTGCTTGGTAGCACGGAAGCAGAAAGGGATCTTGGAGTCCTAGTGGACTCCAAGATGAACATGAGTCGGCAGTGTGATGAAGTCACCCGAAAAGCTAACTGCACTTTATCATGCATCAGCAGGTGCATGAAAAATAGAACCAAGGGGGTGATAATCCCCCTCTATCGGGCGCTGGTCAGACCACAGTTGGAATACTGCGTGCAGTTTTGGGCACCACACTTCAAGAGGGATGTGGATAACCTGGAGAGGGTCCAGAGAAGGGCCACTCGTATGGTTAAGGGCTTGCAGGCCAAGCCCTATGAGGAGAGACTGGGGCACCTGGACCTCTTCAGCCTCCGCAAGAGAAGGTTGAGAGGTGACCTTGTGGCTGCTTATAAATTCATCCTGGGGGCGCAGAAGGGAATTGGTGAGGCTCTACTCACCAAGGCGCCCCTGGGGGTCACAAGAAATAATGGCCATAAGCTAACAGAGAGCAGATTTAGACTGGACATTAGGAGGAACTTCTTCACAGTTAGAGTGGCCAAAATCTGGAATGGACTCCCAAGAGAGGTGGTGCTCTCCCCTACCCTGGGGGTCTTCAAGAGGAGGTTAGATGGGCATCTGGCTGGGGTCATCTGAACCCAGCACTCTTTCCTGCCTATGCAGGGGGTTGGACTCAATGATCTATTGAGGTCCCTTCCGACATCTATGAATCCATGAAGCTATAAATATGGTATAGTGCAGAAAAAGCATTACCGCATAGAGAGCACTACCCAGTCAGAACAGGGCTGTTCTTTTATCTTACCTTGTACTCGTGAGTTATATATGGTTGTTTGGTTATATAGTTGTGCCTAGTATTTTTTTCACCATGGACTTGTCTGAAAAACACATATTGCCTGAGTACTCACATGTGTATTAAAATGCTGTTTCCATGCACATAATTTTTAAAAATTTGCTTCCTGTGAGTATCTATGATGGTAAGCATTACATACCACAAGTATAAGTATATTTTACCAAAATTCTAATGTACTGAACTGATAAATTTATTGGGCCCACTTTGGGGTCATGTTTTGATGCAAAGGAGCAAAAAAACAATCGAGTATGGGGGAGTGGAAGGGTAGCAGAACTTTTAAGCCTAGTACTAAACTGGCCCTTAAGTCCATTTTTCTAGTAAAGAAAAACTGAATATTTTCATATAGGTCTGATCGTCCAGTATGCAGTTCCACCTATGGACTCATTAGATATAGACCCTCTGCCTTGTCCTTATGTTGGTCTAGCCATTGCCTCACGGCTTCTACTTGAAGCATGGCCCCTGAATCCCAATGACAATGTTTCCTGTCTACTACAATTTGATGTTTTGATTTTTCCTGCTTGGTTTTCAGTATCTCACCAAGTCTTGTCTTTGCACGAGACAGTTTGCCCTGGATTGTTTTCCTTCTAACCTATGATTCTTTGTTGGAAGGGTAAAAATTATGGTTCTGCTGATGATAATCCGATAATGGAAATTTAAGAAGAAACTCCAGTATGGGCAGGTGTGACAGGGGTCCATTCCCACGCCGATCTAACAGAGGCCTGACCTTCTGTTTCTGGGCTACCCACCCACCTCTCTCTTCTGCCACGCCTTTATGGAACAATAATTATGATGGTACTTAGGTGGGAGGCTGCCCATTTAATACCCCAACACAAGGGGTCACTATCTATCACTCCAAACCTCCCCTACATGGTGGCCCACACCTCACAGATGGTATAAATGTCAACCCACACCCTAGGGAGTTAAGTCGGCTCACTCTCTGTTGCTGCACCCTACCTTGGCGCTGGGGTCTGAGCACTCCCTGTCACTGCGCCCCACCTGGCACTGGGGCTTTGCACAGTAGTGTGCCCCACTGAGGCCTCCTCCTCAGCCTGGTCCCCCAGACAAACAATAAGATAAATATGAGCCCCTGGGCTATAACTTAATAGAAGTCCTATAAGCCACACTCTAACCCCTTTTAGAAGACAAGCTTCTCTCTCACTTTACTGCTCCCCCTGGCCCCCAATACCTATGAGCTCCTATATTCCCTTTATCCTACCAGAACAGGCAGTCAAGCATCTCCAACTAGCTTCCTCTATGAGAGCTCCTGCCCTCTTAGCTACTGCCAGAGAACTAACTCTCTACCCCAGCCCTGAGGTTTATATGTGCCCAGTACCCTGCCTTCTTCCGGTCAGCTGACTGGCCTGGCGGGGGGTGGGGGGGGTTGGGCTATTAACCCCTACCCTCCTGGTGCTTGGGGTTCCTGTAGCCCCAGGTCTTAAAGGGACAGCCCTGCCTCTTAGTAACAGGGCTAGGGTTCCCCGTTACAGCAAGTTATTTCATAAATATCTATAATGGTGTTACTGCCTTCATCCACCATGAAAGAATGGCAAAAGGCAGGTAAGAGTGGCACCTTATAGACTCAATGTCCTCAAAGAAGGAATACTATCTTGTAAATATCTTTCATCTTCCTGCCATCCAGATTGTCACAGGCAGAGAAAGACCGGGGAGACTCCCGGGCCCATGGAGGG
This sequence comes from Alligator mississippiensis, assembly GCF_030867095.1. Classification (NCBI taxonomy): domain Eukaryota; kingdom Metazoa; phylum Chordata; order Crocodylia; family Alligatoridae; genus Alligator; species Alligator mississippiensis. Next base: position 65,200,765 of record NC_081825.1, read on the forward strand.
AGCCCCAGAGCCAAGGGCAGGGGGTGGAACGGAGAGGAGGAAAAATAAAAAAAAAACTTACTCACTGCAGGATGCGAGGAAGAGCAGGGACAGCAGGAGAAGCTCTTGCGTGGCCTGGATGATGCCTTAAGTCACCTACGGTTGGTGGATGACGTCACTCCTAATTGCCGGCCTGCAGAGATAAAAGGGCCGGCGGTGAAAAGGAGCGGGGCGCGCACGTGGCTGCCGGGAGGGAACCTGGCTAGTGGAGTCAGCTGGAGGTGCAGAACGCCGGAGCTGACTGCCAGCGCTTACCAAAGGGAATTAAAGAAACCCGGGGATGAGCCAATGCCTGAGGACAGCACGACAGCGGTGGGTGAGCCGGGAGAGAGAGCGGTAAGAGCTCTGGCGGCACGGAGGGGTCAACGGACCGAAGAAGACCTGGAGAGAGGGCTGCGGTCCAGGGAAGACCCGGAGAGAGGGCTGCAGTCTGAGGAAGACCCAAAGAGAGGGCTGCGGTCCAGGGTAGACCCGGAGAGAGGGCTGCGGTTCGGGGAAGACCCGGAAAGAGGGCTGCGGTTCGGGGAAGACCCGGAGAGAGGGCTGCAGTTCAGGGCAAACCCCGGAAAGAGGGGCACGGTCCCAGGAGATCCAGAGATAGGGTCACACCGGTGGGATACCGGACAGGGGGTGACAAGAACTTGAGATAGACGGAGAGGGGGCCACAGAACTGAGCCACGGGCAGGTGACCCGGTCACTATGCGGAAGGGTAGAGAAGCTACTGGCTCCACAAGGAAACCTAATAGGGGCAGGGTTATGCCTCTCATGAGGCCCACTGAGTTTTCATTTGAGTTTTGAAGGGTGTTTTGTGTTCCCCCGGATTAGAAGGGGTCATGACGGCAGGGAGTTAGAGCAAGGGGTTGTGCGGCCCACGCCCCGAAGCCGCCCTCGTTGCCATGCGCGGCGGTGATTCCGATCCCATTCTGGCCACCATGGGCAAGCCGGGAGGGAACCGGGGTCGTACCGGACCCGTCTTCGGTGCACACAGGCTGTGGCCAGCAGCCCGGGCACGCGGGGCGGGAGAGAACCACGGGGCGGTTTAGCACACGCAAGTTAGAATTAGTTACGGAGGCGTAATGGTTGAAAAGATTATTTACTTACACCCAAAGATGGCATTGGTGTAGGCTGGACAGGTTTCCAGGCACAGCTCCCACTTGAACCCTCGTTGGAGGACTCTGACAAATTGATTGCTCCCACAGAGTTTGCTAGGCTCCGCGGATCCGGTTAAGTTGGGTTTGAAAAGTTTCCCCGGAGTTATTCAGGCTCCGCGGGTCTGATAAGTTTTCCCTGGAGTTTGCTAGGCTCCGCGGGTCCGAAGTTACAGGAAAGGGATACATCTAGGATTGCGCTCGGCGACGGGGAGAGGCGAGAAGCGAAAGCTCCGTAGGCTCGGTTCTATTGCCTCTATTGCCTGCTTAGGGGAGGTGCGCCGGGTCCACAAGGGTCAGCAGCGCTTGGAGATCTTCACACAGAATCTCTCTCTCTTCCTCCCTCCTCCGGCTTGGGCGGAAACTACCCAAGCCTTTTGTACGGCTAGCAAGCCAATCGCTAGCCACCACGTGTGCCTAAATTAGGAATCGGCCAATAACATGGCGCGGATCCTAATACAAATGGCGGGAACTTCTTCACAGCGTGCATCACTACGGTGCAAGAAAGAGATGCACACTGCAAAGAAGCTGCAATCCAGTGGGAAATCCCCCGCTGCACCAGAGTTCTCTCTAGCAGCAGAGAACTCTACCGTGCAAAGAAAGCGACAAATTGGCGGGAAATAATTTAGCGGTGCCGAAGCACACACACAAACAAAAAATCACAACTTTGGGTTGTGACATCCCCCCTTGCTGAGAGCATAGCTAAATTATGCCATACTCTTTCAAGCAATCTAGAGTTTTGTCGTAATCATCCAACGAGTAAACAAGCTATCAAACAAATACACAAACATAAAATTCGCTGTCCTGGGATCAAGTTACATAACAATCAAGAAATAATAACCAACATAAATACATAATCTGATTCATGACAAAACTGCACGATCAGGGCTTCAGTGGGCGTCGTGACAAAGTCGTACATCAGGCCCTCACTTCTTTTGGTGGTGTCATCCTTCTTAGGGCTTCTCCTTGCCACGCGCTCTGAATTCCGGATCTGTAAACAGAAAACTCTCAAAACAGATTAATGATCTAATTTAACAAACTTAAACAATTTTAAATGATTTTCATGGCTTAATTAGATGAAATCGTCGAAGATTCATCATCTGGCTCTTCTAAATAACGGAAACCTAACTCATAAGCTAACTGCCATTGGCCTGCGCCCCCTAAAATCTGAAGCTGCCGCTTGTTGAGTCCGGAACGCTGTAGGAGAAATCCAAACATGTATCACTCCTCTAGGGTTCTTGGCGGCAGTGGTGGAAGATCGGATCCACGTCGTCTGGTGCCTTGGGTTCTAGTTGGGTGTTGACAGTCCCGATCATAAGACAATCTTGGCTCCATCAGGATACGCAGTCTCAGCAACTGACAAAGAAGATTACTCACAGGTTGATTTACCATTGGACTGAACAGAATTCGAAGAACGACGATATTCTTTTGTCCGTATATCTCGAGACAACTGTCTAGACTGTGAGAGGTTAGTGGAACGGTTCCAGGATCTCGCAAGTGACGGTGAAGCCATGGTCTTATTTGCTGGAGTGATGTTAATCCTAGCGCACATGCTCTCGGGTTCCAAGCACAATACGAGACACCAATCATTGCCAGCATAAGGTGATCTGCGCCAACATATTCGGGCCGTCCTGCATGCCACACGTGGGCTTTCTGACTAATCAGTCCTGCGACAAGCGCTGGCAGTGGAATAGGCCAGTGAGTATTACATGTTATCATGTCTATGTCGGTGACATGTCCTCTACTCCACGAAGCTTGTCTAACTAAGAATCTTGCTTCCTCTTGGTTCAGCAGGTCAGATCCAAGTTCAATGACTAAACGTCCTAACCATACAGCTAGAGTCTCTTCAGGTTGAATTTTTGATGCTGTACATAAATCCTGCAACTCAGTTCTAGTGCGAGCATAATAAGTAGTAGCAACTCGGTTAATTGTTGTTGCAGAACAAGCTGCTTCTTCGGGAGATGATGCTGTCATAGGCTGAACTGCTGCCTCTGGGGTTACTGCTGCTGTTGCTGCTTCAGGCAGGAGGGGCGGATGCTCTCCTCCTCTTGACTCTCTCCTTCATCGGCAGGAAGGCGTGGTCGGCGAGACACCGCTGCGTCGCTAGGTGGGGTTGCCAGCGACGACGCTGCGTCGATGGGCGGAGTCGCTGACCGAACTCTCACGGGTTCGTTAGAAGCTCCACCCTTCTTTTCCAGTTCTTCCACGTGGTCTCCCTCTTGCTCGGCGCCATCTTGGACTGGCGTTTCAGGCTCCTTTTTCTCAGCCGCTTCTTTGACCGATCAGATTGCCATCTGCAGCTGGGCTTTCAAACTTAGGTTTTTCTGCATTAGATTCATTATAGTACGAATAGTTGAACTACCTTCTCCCCCCTTGTCGTACCGCAAGGCCATTCTTTCATCCGTGGGGCATTCCTCTGTCTCTAGATCTTCGCGGAGCTCAGATGGAAGCTCGCGACCCCATAATCTAGACATTATCATCCCCGGGGGGAACGGGCCGATGAGCTCCGGTTCTTCACTCTCCAGAGCATATTGTAGGCATCGGGCACACTCCCGGGTGAAAGTCGGGTTCGTTTCGCCTGCCGGGTTGGGTTCGGCGAGGGACACAGTATCGAGGGGCCTAAACAGGACCCACTCATCTCTCATTATACACCCGAACGCCGCAGGGAGCAAGTACACTTCCCTTTCTTTTGGGGTTCCATCTGTCGCTAAAAGGAGAAGAGGGAATCTCCAAAAACGGCCGCTTACAAATCTTTCACCTGTTCCACCCGCCTGGTGGTAAGTGATATGGATCTCTAATTCTTCAAAGCTTTTCACTTAGCGTTGGTTATCGCGCCAAGGGCAATTCCTAACAAATTCTAAATCTAGCGTGTTCTCTCTTAATTCCGTCTGACTTGTTACATGCGCATTCTCTCCTGATCTCAATCCCATCCTCGCCACCATGTGCGGGCCGGGCCCCGATCCCGCCCTCGTCGCCATGTGCGGCAGTGATTCCGATCCCATTCTGGCCGCCATGGGCAAGCTGGGAGCGAACCGGGGTCGTACCGGACCCATCTTCGGTGCACACGGGCTGTGGCCAGCAGCCCGGGCACGCGGGGCAGGAGAGAACCGCGGGGCGGTTTAGCGCACGCAAGTTAGAATTAGTTACGGAGGCGTAATGGTTGAAAAGATTATTTACTTACACCCAAAGATGGCATTGGTGTAGGCTGGACAGGTTTCCAGGCACAACTCCCACTTGAACCCTCGTTGGAGGACTCTGACAAATTGATTGCTCCCATGGAGTTTGCTAGGCTCCGCGGATCCGGTTAAGTTGGGTTTGAAAAGTTTCCCCGGAGTCATTCAGGCTCCACGGGTCTGATAAGTTTTCCTCGGAGTTTGCTAGGCTCCGCGGGTCCGAAGTTACAGGAAAGGGATACGTCTAGGATTGCGCTCGGCGACAGGGAGAGGAAAGAAGCAAAAGCTCTGTAGGCTCGGTTCTATTGCCTCTATTGCCTGCTTAGGGGAGGTGCGCCGGGTCCACAGCACTTGGAGATCTTCACACAGAATCTCTCTCTCTTCCTCCCTCCTCCGGCTTGGGCGGAAACTACCCAAGCCTTTTGTACGGCTAGCAAGCTAATCGCTAGCCGCCATGTGTGCCTAAATTAGGAATCGGCCAATAACATGGCGCGGATCCTAATACAAATGGCGGGAACTTCTTCACAGCGTGCATCACTGCAGTGCAAGAAAGAGATGCACACTGGAAAGAAGCTGCAATCCGGCAGGAAATCCCCCGCTGCACCAGAGTTCTCTCTAGCAGCAGAGAACTCTACCGTGCAAAGAAAGCGACAAATTGGCAGGAAATAATTTAGCAGTGCCGAAGCACACACACAAACAAAAAATCACAACTTTGGGTTGTGACAGGGGTGAGCTCGTTGGTTGAGTATCTTGGGAAATATTCGGGCAACCACGGAAACAGCCAAGATCCACCGGGCTGGGTAAAGGGTGAGGTGCAGGGGAGGAGGAGCCTCGCAGAAGACATCTATGACGCAGGTGACTGACAAGGGTAACCGCATTACACGAAGCTCCACCCACTGAAAGATTCAAGTCATGGTAGGCGAGAAGGGGCAGAGTGCGGCGTGTGGAAGAACCTCCTAGAAGGCCACCTGCGACGGCTAAGCGAGTACAGGTAAGCACTCGGAGCAAGGAAGCCCGAGGTAAGATGTATGAGGCCCGGCGGGTACACAGATGTACTCCTGTGTTGTCTAGGAGATGAAAACCAGGTTTGAAAGACACCCTCAATTTCTCAAGGGCTCTGTTTCAGGAAAAGAAAATTCAAACATAATAACAAACATCTGAGTGAGAGGACACTTGCGAGAAAGGAAATGAAATAATTTTCCACTATTTAGCAGAGAGCAAATGTAAATATGACCTGAAGAGTAATTTGTTAACCAAGTGTATGACACCAGTTCTCAATAGAGCAAACTTTTATTTCTTGTAATTATGGGTGCCTGTTTCTGAGGTATTATTATTTCCCAATTATCGTTTAAATCTGTAATCATAATACGTATGAACTCTGACACTACAACAAGATGGTAGACAGAATCACTCTAATGGCAAATGCTTAAACTCTGTTGAAAGTTACAGTAAGAGATGCATCCAATAAGTTACAAGAAAGGCTATAATGATTCTTCTAAACAGAAGATAAAAGCCTAAGAGTAACCCAGCCTTGTGGAGGAAATATGGGTGTGTAGAGACGTGCTCCATGCACCTTTGATAGTGCTGTAACTTAGAGCACTTTTTATAGCAGTATAAAATTACAGTGATTTTAAACATGACAGAAGTGCAGTGTTTGGGGGAGAAGGGCTTCAGAGTCTCCCTGCACCTTCCAGGCTAGGAGGCAAGGGTGTATAGCCTCCTGGGACTTCTCTACTAGTCAGAAATTTGACCAGCATACAGAAGTTATTTAAAACCCTGTAGGCTGCTAAAGTGCTGTAAAATACAGTGCTTCAAATTTACCATATTTTTGTGCGTATATTCCACAGGGTATATGCCATTTTACAAAAAAAACAGATGGGTGCAGGCTATACGGGGTTACAGGCTATGGACGGACTTTTTTTTGAAAGGGGGCCACTGCGGGGGCCAGGGCCGGGGTGGGCTGCGCCACCTCCCTGCTGGGCCTGGGCTGTGCCGCCACTGCCGCTGGGCCTGGGCTGCGCCGCCGCTGCCGCAGGGGCTGGGGCCAGAGCAGGCTACACTGCTTCCCCGCTGGGGCCAGGCAGGCTGGGCTGTGCCGCCGCTGCTGCAGGGGCTGGGGCCAGGGCGGGCTGTGCCGCCTCCTCGCTGGGCCCAGGCTGCGTCGCCACTACCACAGGGGCTGGTGCTGTGGCCAGGGTGGGCTGCACCACCTCCCCGCTGGGGCCAGGCTGTGCCACTGCTGCCGCGGGGGCTGGGGCCAGGGCCAGAGCAGGCTGTGCCACCACTGCTGCAGGGGCCAGGGCCGGGGTGGTCTGCGCCGCCTCCCTGCTGGGCCCGGGCTGCACCACCACTGCCACGGGGGCCAGGGCAGGCCGGGCTGTGTCGCCTCCCTGTGGATACGCTGCCTTCAGGGGATACATGGGTGCGGTGTATACACGGACTAATTTAAGAAAATGTTAAGTCACCACAGTAAAGAGCTTTAAATGATGAAAAATCAAGTTCTGTACACACCCATGAGTTGAAACTCTTGCTGTCTATGAATGTGTTAGTAATAAGGCCCAAACTCCAGAAAGAAGATAAGCTGGGGCCTCATCTTGGGTATGTATTTCTGGAGTTCTGTCTGCTTTAGACTTTTCTCAGAAGTTTCCAGTAGTACAAAGATGAGAATATACAAATCTTACAATGAACTCAGTCTCCCACTAAGAATGAGAGAGGGAGGAGATCAACAATAACTGGAGCTTGTTCAAAATTTCAAAGCTTAACCTAAGTTTGCTGTCTATCTGGCACTTTGAGAACACTTTTAGTTAGAATATTGAACAATTATGTCACTCACTGTTTTGTATTAATCTATAGAACGCTGTGTAAAAACCACAGAACCATCAGTTCCAAATCGGCATCTATCCTGTAGCACTGATAGAGAATGAAAATATGTGTGTGACTTGCCTGCCCTGTTAACTGAAAACTGATTCTAGGTTTTCCATAGCTAAAAGGAAGTTTGTCTAGGAATGTAACAGTTTCATATACTCTAAGTCAATGGTTCTCAAGCTTTTTAAACTCAAGGCAACCCTTACTAAAGTCAAGGCATGCCTTGGAAAATGCCAGCTCTTAGTTTTCACTCATTTTTTTACTACAGAAAAGACAGTAGGTTTTCTGTTGCAAAAAACTCCAAACACCCACAACAGATCACAATGTTTTTAACACTATTGGACCTTATTTGATTTTTTTTTAATTTAAAATAATTCCTATTTTTCTCCTATTTGGGGAGAAGGTGAACACTAGTAAAAAAAAAAAAAAAAACCAGGTTAAGGACTATTTAGAAAAGCTGAATGTGTACAAGTCTTGGATGCAATGTATCCAAGGGGCTAGATGCAATGTATCCAAGGGTGCTGAGGGTGTTGGCTGATGTGATTGCAGAGCCCCTAGCCATCATCTTTGAAAACTTGTGGCAATCAGGGGAGGTTTCAGCTGATTGGAAAAGGGCATATATAGTGCCCATCTTTAAGAATGGGAAGGAGGATCCAGACAACTACAGCAGAGTCAGCCTCACTTCAGTCTCTGAAAAAGTCATGGATCACGTCTTCAAGGAATCAATTTGGGGGTAGGACTCGATGATCTATTGAGGTCCCTTCCAACTCTAACAACAACTATGAAACTATGAAACATTTCTAAGCACATAGAGGAAAAAAAGTCATCAGGAACAATCAGCCTGGATGCACCAAAACCAAGTCATGCCTGACCAACCCAATTGCTTTCTATGATCAGATGACTGAATCTGTGGATGCAGGGAAAGCAGTGGACATAATATACCTTGAATTTAGCAAGGATTTTGATACAGTCTCCCACAGAATTCTTGCAAGCAAGCTGAGGAAGTATGGGTTGGATGAATGGACTGTAAGGTAGATAGAAAGCTGGCTGAATTGTCAGGCTCAGTGGGTAGTGATCAATGGCTCAATGTCCACTGGCAGCCAGTATAAGTGGATTGCCCCAGGGGTTAGTCCTGGGGCTGGTTTTGTTCAATATCTTCATTAACTATCTAGAAGATGGGATGGAGAGCACCCTAAGCAAGTTAGCAGATGACACCAAGCTGGCGGGGTGTAGTAGATATGCTGGAAGGTAGGGCTAGGATTCAGAATGACCTAAACAAATTGGAGGATTGGGTCAAAATAAATTTCATGAGGTTCAGCAAAGACAAGTGCAAAGTCCTGTACTTAGGATGGAACAATCCCACACACTGCTACAGGCTTGGGACCAATTGGCTAAGAAGCAGCTCTGCCAAAAAGACCTCAGGGTTACTGTGAACAATAAACTGGATATGAGTCAGTATGCTGTTGTTGCCAAGGGAACTAACCGCATACTGGGCTGCATTAGCAGGAGCATTGCCAGCAGATCAAGGGAGGTAATTCTTCCCCTGTATTTGGCATTGATGAAGCCACATGTGGAGTACTGTGTCCAGTTTTGGGCCCCCACTACAGAAAGGATGTGGACAAGTTGGAGAGAGTTCAGCAGAGGGCAACAAAAATGGTTTGGGGGCTGGGGCACATGACTTCTGAGAGGCTGAGGAACTGGGCTTATTTAATCTACAGAACAAAAGACTGAGGGGGATTAGATTGTAGCATTTAACTACCTAAATGGCAGTTCCAAAGAGGATGGAGCTAGACTGTTCTTAGTGGTGGCAGATGGCAGAACAAGAAGCAATGATCTCAAGTTGCAGCATGGGAAGTTTAGGTTGTATATTAGGAAAAACTTTTTCAGTAGGAGTGTGGTGAAGCACTGGAACAGGTTATAGAGATGTGGTAGGATCTCCATCCTTAATGGTTTTTAAGGCCTGGCTTGACAAAGCCCTGGCTAGAATGATCTAGTTGGGGATGATCCTGCTTTGAGCTTGAGTTAGACTAGACCAGTGGTCACCACCCAGTGGATCTCAATCCACCAGTAGATTTCGTAGCCTCTTGCGGTAGATTTCATAGTCTCTTGCAGTTGATCCGAGGCTAGGGTGGGGGGGCTGAGTGCCCACGTGCATGCATGTATGTGCCCCAGCCCTACAGGGAAGTCCATATGGAAGGGATGGGAAGGGGGCTAGATTGAAGCCCCCGTGGTGAAGGACAGTGATGCATAGGCAGGAGCAGGGGTAAGTTGAGTGAGGCCCATGCCGGGTGGGACTTACCTGCTGGGGAGGCACACCCCCAAATAATTTTTTTCTCCCTCGGCCTCAAGCTGCACCCTCCTCCCCCCACACACTTCTCTCCCCACAGACTTACCTGCTGGGTTGGGAGGAAGGCAGGAGGCAGCGGCGGTGGTGCACAGTAGAACTTGGGTTGCTTTTTAAATGCCAAAGGTGATCTCCTACTTAAAAAGGTTGGGGACCACTGGACTAGACCAACTGATGTCCTTTCCAACTCTAATTTTCTATGATTCTATGAAATCTCTAGATTTATCTTCTGAATCATATTTATACACCTAACAGCAAGCATGCTGTGGCTCCTTGGTTGAGAATCACTGCTCTAAAGAGAAGGCATAGAGGGGAACATGTTACACATACTGACTAGTAGATTATACACTCTAAATTCCCCTTGCTAATACATGGGAACTCTAAATCAGATTTATTGTTGATCTTTTGACAAAACTATCTGTTTTAACTGGAAAACTAATATATTATGTTCAGCTTTCATGAACACTGAAATTCTTTCTTCTAAGGCAGGAGGAGGTATAAAATGGGAAAGTCCTTAGAAATTATTTTGGAGTTACAGACCATCTTGCAAGCTGTTCTTTGCTGTTCTTGCAAGCTGCTTTGTCAAGAGTAATATATGTAAATCTGCTGAAGATTTCTATTTATCAATAGCAGAATTTTAAGGTTAACAATTTGTTTTCTGTTACCCCATCAATTTATAATTTGCCTCTGTTTCAAATTTTGGCAGGGAAATTTTCTGTATGTCAACAGTTATGTACTATCTGGGCTTTAACTTAAGCTGCTGTATTTTCTAAATCACTAACCACCATCTTTTGATCTCTGTAAAGCTCTGTCAGGTAGAAGTCATGTTAAATCCTTGAAGTTCTCTGGCTCTGTTTAGGTTTTGAATAACATAACAGGTAACAGGTTCATACCCATATCCTTCATTTTATTGTTTTCAGAAGAATATGTCAAGAGTTAAAGGTCATATAGGTGTGGACTAGAAGGCAATCAGATCAGTTGGTGCAGTTCAACCTATGTGATATAACATTTTTCGAAAAGAAAACATTAACTCCTTCAGCAAAATATAAAAACTTATGTGAAAACTTGTACTTGTCTCTCTCTCACCCAGAAAAGTGCTACCATTTTATTACTACAATACAAAGTAAAACTCCTTTCTTTTTTAAAACCGCACAAACTATTCTAGTGAAGCCACCAAAAGTGTATTGTTGTCGAGATTTTTATCAATTTGAGATACTGCTTTCTTTTCAAATTTCAAAATAGAATAAATTTGTATCTAGTTTATGGGCAATTTGTAGCCTACTTTATTACTACCTCCTGAGAATGGCTTACAAAATTTAGAAAAATCTCTCTTTACAAAAAAAATCCACTGCTCTCTGTAGCAGACACATGCCTTGGGATAGTTTGCAGTGGTATACTGTACAAAAAAGAGATTCCAATTTCCATCTCAAATAAGTTAGAGGTGCACGTACAACTCAGGGGTTTTGCAGGATATGTCAGTGTCATCACAAATTCTTTGATGTTTCTCTCTGGATTTGATGAGATCTCAGTGACCGTATGCCTCCAACTTCCTCTTCACATATGGACTACATTCAACATAGAATTTAAAATTATGAATCTCTTTAAGATTTTTTTTTCAGAAAACAGCTATGGCCTAAAACACTCAATAAGATCTGTACAGGGACTAGTCAAGGGGCTTGATATGGGCCAAGGGACATACTTGTGGGGTTCAAAGCTTTGCTGATCATCTTGAACATCCAGCAGTTTGAATTCCTATTTTTGTTTAAAAAAAAAAAGTCTTCTTTATTCACAGATCTCTTACATTTTCCAGATATGAACAATAAAACAAGTAGGTGACCTAAGCAAAACTAAATAAAGTTTGTAGGACCTCTTGCAGATGAACTGTACTCCAGTTACACTGTTATTACTTTAATACAAGGGGCACAACAGGCTGGATCTGGCCTGTGGACCTGTATGATCTGGCCTGTGGGTCTGAATCAAGCCCATACACATGCAGCCTCATGCACTGCATGTGGCAAATGGGTTCTACCCAGCGCTGCTGACAGCACAGTAGGCTGGTCCAGGGTGCACACTGCATACGGCACCCAGGCTGAACCAGCTCTGCATGTTGGCTCTGTGTCCAATCTGTATGGGGCTATGCCAGAGCTGGAACTCAAAACCAATCCAGTGAGATGCAGCCTGCAGCCCATGCCCCATGCTGGCCCCTGTGTTGTATGCAGAACCTGCGGCCTATCCAGCACCCTGCACTGCATGCAGCACACACTGTCCCTGCGGCTCACAGAGCATAGGGCACAGGTGGCCAGCAGAGGGCCTGTGCTTCATATGTCAAATGAGCTGCTTAGTGCTTCATGCACCAAAGGGGGTCCAGGGCACGGGATGCATACATTGTCCCACCAGAGCAGCCCTGCGCACTGGCTCTGGTGCACATGGACAGCCTGGAGCCCAATCCCAACAGGGATTAAAATATATATTTATATGCTAGTGTAAATCAACATGAAACATTCAATGGTTAAAATTAAGGAATTGGGTACCATATGCATTGGGGGGCTCTAGCTGACAAATGATTGATGCTTTATTTTCAGAAATTATTGTAATCAATACCTTTTTCAGCAATCTTAGCATTTAACCTAACCTTTTAATCAATGGTAATGACATTAGGTGATCAGATACAAAATAAGTTTTCAAGTTGACCTTTGATGGCTGATCCCTATTAAAATACTAATAAGACAGTCTCTAATTAAGTTCAGATCACCTATTCTTTCTGATTCCCATGTTACAAATCTGTAGGAGTTGATAGATTTGCAATGATTACTGCAATGATTTATGTACATTCCAATCAATATTTTCACCTCTGGTTCCAGAGTAATGTGCCTGAAAGAATTACTTATTGACTTGTTTAGTAGCAGCATAAGATCCAAAATAGGAACCCTGTGCTTAGTATTTCTGCAGATTTCACACATTAAAAAAAAAAATGGGATTCATCCATGGTTGAATTGTCATGCCAAGTTAACAGCTCACAATGCAATTTACTTTTTGAATAATATCTTCATAAAAGAGCATTCCAGAATATTTCATAACTAAATGAAGCATGGAAATACATGCTGTAGATTATGAGATGGCAACTGTAAATAAGCTATTATAGAGTAGTGTAAATACAGAAATAATATTTCATGAACTTAAGTTTACAGCTGATATTCACAACTAATGAAGCCACACTAAAGATGTTTTGGAGGTTGGACATGTTATGTGATTGACACAGTATTACAGTCTGTGAAGCTGTCCCTGCTTATAAAAGCAATGAATATAACTGCTATCATGGTTGGCAATGCCATAACACAAGGATGACTGTTTTCAAGTAAATAAGAATGTCATTGGTGAATCCATAGATGACCAAAGAGACTATCCAAGATCCGCATGTTCAGTTACAGATATGGCAAATAATTCCATGAAAAGAAAAGAATAGATCCTGGTGATGTTGGGTCATAACTCTTTCCTTCTGTCTCCCTCATGTATCCACTTCCATATGAGAAAAGTTTGCTTGAAATAACATATGCTTTGTTGCATATCACAGAACCACTGGGGACAATCAGTGCTTGAGTCTCTCCAGTATTGATGTCAATTCCCCATTTCTTCAGATTGCCTTTCAAGTTGCCCTTGAATCTCTTCTATTATCCATGTCTGGATCAGTGACCATTGGTGAGTTGTCAAAATAGCACCCACTTTGGGAGCTGGTTGTCAGTGATCCTTATGACATGCCCTGTCCAATGGAGCTCATGCTTTATGAGACTTCAAGACTAGTGGTGTTTGCTTGCACCAAAATGCTGGCTTTTGTTCTTCTGTCCTTCCAATTGATATGGAGAATTTTTCAAAGATATCACTGATGTTAATATTCTGAAGCTTTCGGTTGTTTCTGATATGTCATCCAAGTTTCACATGCATACAACAGGATAGGGATGACATCATCTTGGTAGGCCAGAGTTTTGATTTGGGTCCTAATCAAAGCCACAATTTAAGAGAAATCCAAAGACAGCACTGGCAGATTTTATGTGGGATTAAATATGACTATCTATGTTCAGTTTTTGGGGAAGGTGACTAACCACGTAGGGGAAATACTAACATTCTCCAAGGATTTCCCTTTAATTATGATGCATGGAGGAACAGCTGGTTGGTTTTTAGGTGGATTGAGAAAGTATCTTGCTTTTTATGAAGTTGACAGGTAGAGCAAGCATTACATACACTTCACAGAAGCAGTCAAGAATGACCTGGAGCTCAACTGAGTAAGCACACACAACACAATCATAATTTTATTGAAGAGTAATAATGGAAGTGTTGGTTATCTTAGATTTGGGATGTAACTGGTTGATATTAAAGAGATTCCCATTCATCCAATATAGGATGCTGATTCCAGGTGGAGGTCTATCAGCAACTCTTTCTTGGGTGTTTCTTTTGTTTGTTGTTTTGAGATTATAAAAATGGACATAATGGGACATGTCAAACAATGATCCATCCAGCAGTTGTTTGCACTGATCTGAGCTCTGGTGATATGGATGTCTCAATGGTCCCAGGCACACACTATGATGCAGTCAGTCAGGTGCTAATGTTTTGAGTAGGGGTGTATGATGGACCAGCTTCAGCGCTCTATCACTTTAAGGGCTGGAGCAGGCAGCCAGCAGGTGTTTGATTAGGGTGCACATTTTAGAGCCGAGCTCTCAGGGCTGAAGAGGTAGTTTGTTAGCAGCCATCCTCCGAGTAACATCACCCAGTGGAGCTACTGCTCCTGAAATATCTTGGAGATAAGGGTGAAGCTTTGGGGAAGGAGGCCCCGTGGTCCTGGGCATGACTAGAAACTGGACCCTGCCAGGGAAGGATGGCCTAATGAGACTCCTTGTGGTGAGGGAGTCCCCAAGAAATGCCAGACCAGTTACCTCCCCAGCGAGAGGCAGGTAGGGGCACCTTAACCCCAGCCTGCACCACCTGGTGGGTTATTAATGAGAGTGGTGGGCCAGACACACCAAGTAGGAGGCACCTGAGTCTACAGAAGTGTTCAAACCTAGGCCCTGGTGAGGGGTGTAGTTGAGAGACCTGGTGGAGAGGGAGTTGAAGAAATTAGCCCAAGAGAAGGGCGGAGTGGCCCAGTGAGGAGCTAGGGGCAAAGTCAGCCCAGAGTTTGGCTAATCACCTAGCCACTGTTCAGATCAGGGTCACTGGAGAGATCCAAAAGGCAGCACCAGGGCTGGCCAAGGAGTGCAGAGTCAAGCTTGATGGCCCTCCAGCTGAGTGAAAGAGGCCCCAGCGAGAGAGGGGTGGTGTGAGTGTGGCGCACAACTGGGTGGTATGTCAGAGGCCTACCCATGTACTGAGTTTGGCCCAGCCTTAAGCCAGAGATCTACCAAACTGAGTGTGTTATCTGCGGGGGATGGGACACATCAAGTGTAGGTCAGAGCATGCGCCCATGGACATCAGGGTGCTCAAAGGGCAGCCTCCTGCCTAATTAACATCTGTAATGATTTACAACAAGTCATGGTAGGTGAATGAGGCGGGCAGTTTGCCCATAGACAAAAGGGGCAGGCCAATACTGACACTGGGCCTTGAGAGTTTGTTCCTTTTTGTCACAGGATGCACCCATGATGTCTTCCAGTGGAAGACTTCCATTTATTGTTTTGGCAGATTAAGGAGTTCATAATGATTTTATCAGGTTCCAAACACTTGTTCTGGAGAAAAATTCCATTTGAATGGACTTTCCTCACCTCTTCCTTTCAGAATGTTCCTTTCCATAGTGCAGAATCCCAGACCATTCTAGCACTAAAATCACCAGGACAAATAACATTTTTCTTCTTTGGAACCAGATTACAAAACTTGGTTGTGTCTAGAATAGAATTCTTCTTTTGTGTCATGAATAATAACTTTTCCTAAATCGTATGCATTGTGAGTGGTTTTTATGGTAAAGAATGTTTTTTCTTCCCACACATGGACAGATGCACAAAAAAACCATGGTGGCCTCAAAATTGGTAAACTAAATTCAGAATCAAACACTAATTTTTATACAGATCTGACAAGCAGAAACATGCAATATTTCCTGTTTCTAACACACTAATTTTTTTTTAAATAAGAAATCTTATAGCTTCATAGATTCATAGATGTTAGGGTCGGAAGGGACCTCAATAGATCATCGAGTCCGACCCCCTGCATAGCCAGGAAAGAGTGCTAGGTTCAGGTGACCCCAGCTAGATGCCTATCTAACCTCCTCTTGAAGACCCCCAGGGTAAGAGACAGCACTACCTCCCTTGGGAGCCCGTTCCAGACCTTGGCCACTCTAACTGAGAAGAAGTTCTTCCTAATGTCTAGTTAGGACAGGTACACGATCTGGGCCGACCTAAACAGGGCCCGCTCACCTGTTCTTGGGGCAACCGCCCTACCTATTCTTCTGCCACACCTTGTTATTAATTGATTAATTGTTGTTAATTAGCGGGAGGCTGCCCTTGTACTGCCCCGCTGCCAGGGAACACTATCTGCGGCTCCGTTTCCTCCCCTACACCGTAGTCCACACCTCGCCAATGGAATAGATGTTGTGTCTCAATCTACACACTGGCCCCCTCTTTTGCTCTCTCTGGGCCTTCCCCAGTAGTGCTGCCCCCTCTCCGGGGCTCACCACGCCTGCACTGGGGCTTCTCTTTAACTGCCCCCCTCCTCTGGGGCTTTCGCCCCCTCACCAGGCGCTCCACCCTCTCTCAGGGCCTTCTCTGTCACCTGCCCCCTCTCTGGGGCTCCCCAGCAGTGCTGCCCCCTTTTCAGGGATCACCACGCCCACACTGGAGCTTCTCTGTAACTGCCCCCTTCTCTGGGGCTTTCACCCTCTCTCAGGGTGCTCGGCCCTCTCTCGGGGCTTTCGCATATTGCCCCCCCTCGGGCTCACCATGCCCTCACTGGGCTTCCCAGTAATGCCCCCTTCCTGGGGCTGCTCAACTGCCCCTCCCTGGGGCTGGGGTCTATGCACCGCCAAATGCTGCGCCCTCACTGGTGCTGGGGTCCTCACACTCCACTGTGAGTCCCCTATGAGGCCTTCTCCATCCCCTGATAGCCTCACCCAAACCACCAGTTTAACAACAACAAAGCAAAACACACAAGCCCCTAAGCTATAACATAACGTAGAGCCACTCGGCTAAAACAACATTGCTCAACTCAGGTCAAGCTATACCTGCAGTTCGGCTTCTCCTCGCATCCTGCCTTAGGGAGCTCCTGCCTCTCTGGCTGCAGGCAGGGAACTACCTCTGGCCTCAGCTCCTGGGCTTTATAAGAGCCAGGTCCTGCCCCTTAGGGTCAGCTGACCTTCTCTGGTTGCCCTGGCAACCCACAGCTGGGCTCCTTATTCCCTGCTAGGGCTTCGTCCCAAGCAGTTTTCCCCTCTATGGGAGCAGGGCACCTCAGTGCTCTGTGACACTAGTCTAAATCTGCTCTCTGCTAGCTTATGGCCATTATTTCTTGTGACCCCCAGGGGCGCCTTGGTGAGTACAGCCTCACCAATTCCCTTCTGTGCCCCTATGATGAATTTATAAGCAGTCACAAAATCGCCTCTCAACCTTCTTTTGCAGAGGCTGAAGAGGTCCAGGTGCCCTAGTCTCTCCTCATAGGGCTTGGCCTGCAAGCCCTTAACCATACAAGTGGCCCTTCTCTGGACCCTCTCCAGGTCATCCATATCCCTCTTAAAGTGTGGCGCCCAAAACTGCATGCAGTATTCCAACTAAAGTCTGACCAATGCCCAATAGAGGGGAAGTATCACCTCCTTTGTTCTGTTTGTCATGCATCTGCTGATGCATGAAAAAGTGCAGTTAGCTTTGCTGATGACTTCATCACACTGATGACTCATGTTCATCTTGGAGTCCACTAGGACCCCGAGATACCTTTCCACCTCCGTGCTACCGAGCAGGTCATTTCCTAGGCAGTAGGTATGCGGGACATTTTTCCTCCGTAGGTGCAGCACTTCGCATTTCTCTTTGTTAAATTGCATTCTATTGTTTTCTGCCCATTTGTTCAATCTGTCCAGGTCTGCCTGTAGTTGTTCCCTGCCCTCTGGCGTGTCCTCTTCTCCCCACAGTTGTGTATCATCCACAAACTTGGACAGAGTACACTTCACTCCCTCATCCAAGTCACTGATGAAGACATTGAAGAGTATCGGTACAAGGACCGAGCCCTACAGGACCCCACTGCCCACGTCCTTCCAGGTCAATACCAACCCATCCACCACCACTCTCTGGGTGTGACCCTCTAGCCAATTTGCCACCCACTGGACTGTGTGATCATCCAAGTCATAGCCTTTTAATTTGTTCACCAGTATGGGGTAGGATACCGTATTGAAGGCCTTCCTGAAGTCTAAGTAAACAATGTCTACCCCTACTCCTGCATCCAGGTGTTTTGTATGTTTTAATAATAATTCTTCCTGGACCATGATCTACACTTCCGTGCAAGGGACCTCCTGGAATACGATGGGCTTCATTTCTCCACAAAAGGTAAGAGTCTCTTTTCTTACAGGTTGGCTGACCTCCTACATCAGGCTTTAAACTAAGTATGGTGGGAGACAGGGAGGCAGGAGATGGAGAGAGTCTAGAACCTACAAACTGTGAGACATGCAGCAATACACCTCAAGTAAGTAGCAAGGGTCTCTTTGGGCATCAGAATGGGGGGCACCAAAGGCACCATTCAGAGGACTCATCTGCCTCTATACTCCATACTGGTGAACAAGTTAAGAGGCTGTGACTTGGATGACTACACAGTCCAGTGGGTGGTGAGTTGGCTAGAGGGTCATACCCAGAGAGTCGTAGTGGATGGGTTGGTATCGACCTGGAAGGGTGTGGGCAGTGGGGTCCCGCAGGGCTCGGTCCTTGGACCGATACTCTTCAATGTCTTCATCAGCAACTTGGACGAGGGAGTGAAGTGTACTCTGTCCAAGTTTGCAGATGACATAAAACTGTGGGGAGAAGTGGACATGCCAGATCGCAGGAAACAACTACAAGCAGACCTGGACAGGTTGGACATATGGGCAGAAAACAACAGAATGCAATTCAACAAGGAGAAATGCGAAGTGCTGCACCTAGGGAGGAAAAATGTCCAGCATACCTACTGCCTAGGAAATGACCTGCTTGGAGGCACGGAAGCGGAAAGGGATCTTGGAGTCCTAGTGGACTCCAAGATGAACATGAGTCATCAGTGTGACAAAAGTCATCAGAAAAGCTAATGGCACTTTATCGTGCATCAGCAGATGCATGACGAACAGAACCAAGGAGGTGATACTTCCCTTCTATCGGGCACTGGTCAAATTGCAGTTGGAATACTGCGTGCAATTTTGGGTGCCGCACTTCAAGAGGGATGTGGATAACCTGGAGAGGGTCCAGAGAAGGGCCACTCATATGGTTAAGGGCTTGCAGGCCAAGCCCTGTGAGGAGAGACTAGGGCACCTGGACCTCTTCCGCCTCCACAAGAGAAGGTTGAGAGGCGACCTTGTGGCTGCCTGTAAGTTTATCATGGGGGCACAGAAGGGAATTGGTGAGGTTTTACTCATCAAGGCACCCCTTGGGGTTACAAGAAATAACGGCCATAAGCTAGCAGAGAGCAGATTCAGACTAGACATTAGGAAGAACTTCTTCACAGTTAGAGTGGCCAAAGTCTGGAACGGGCTCCCAAGGGAGGTGGTGCTGTTCCCTACCCTGGGGGTCTTCAAGAGGAGGTTAGATAGGCATCTAGCTGGGGTCATCTAAACCCAGCACTCTTTCCTGTCTATGCAGGGTGTCGGACTTGATGATCTATTGAGGTCCCTTCTGACCCTAACATCTATGAATCTATGAATCTGTAATGCTAGGAGCATGGGGAACAAGCAGGAAGAACTCGCCCTCCTGCTTGCAGATAATAACTTTGATTTAGTGGGGCTAACAGAAACCTGGTGGGACCCTACCCATGGCTGGGCAGTACACATTGAGGGCTACAGGTTGTACAGAAGAGACAGAGTGAGGAGTGAAGGGGGTGGGGTAGCTCTCTATGTAAAGGCGCATTATACATCTACCCTAATCAAAATGAGATCAGAGGAGGGGAAAGTTGAGGCATTGTGGATTAAGATACATGGAGGTCACAGGGAAAGGGACTTGGCGGTGGGGGTCTGCTACAGACCGGCACACCAAGAGGAAAAGCTAGACTTGGAATTCTTGAGGCACAGGGTGGGGGGGGCGGGGAACTACTGCAGGCCTAGCTGCTACGCTACTGTATTACCAGTTACCAATCAATCAGGATTCACTCAGAGACCAGCTCAATACACAATTGGTAGCTAATGTAGCCAGTTAATTAACATCAATTAGCACCTACAAAACCAGAGACTAAGAAGAGAAAATAATCAATACAGACAACCAACTGCCCCAAGACAGAGACAGTTAGTTGCACAAGCACCCATGCCACGAGTTTTGTCTGTCAGGAGCTAGGGGTGCAGGGCCCCAGAACCCCCCTGCACCAATCTCTTTGACAGCTGGCAGGTTTCGTGGTCGCAGGAAGGGCCATCACCATCCCTGCAGCTTTCAGCCCACTGTGCCTTAACACACACAGTGCCACCCATGTCATGAGTTTTGCCTGTCTGCAACCTGAGGTGCAGTTTCCCCCAGAACCCTGCACTTATCTCCCTGAAACTTGGCAGGCTTTGTGGCCTGAGCAGGGGCTACCACCCCTGCAGTTTTCAGCCCACTGCACCTTAACACACACAGGGTCATCTGTGTCACAAGATTTGCCTGTCAGCAGCTTGAGGTGCAGTTCTTCCCAAACCCCTGCACCTTTCAACTTGAAACTTGGCTGACTTTGAGGCCTCACTAAGGGTCACAACCCTTGCAGTTTTCACCCCCTGCAGTGTAACACGTAGATGTGACATGAGTTTTGCTTTCAGGAATTTGGGGTGCAGTTCCAATCTTCTTGAAACTTGACAGGCTTCATGCTCTCAGCAGATGCTACCACCCCTGCAAGATTCATCCAAATCAGACAAAAAACAACAAAGTTATAGATATTTCATTGATTTCCCATTATACACTGTGGACGGATCTCCAAGACAGCTCCGAAGCTTTGGAGCTGCTTTGGCCAGATCAAAGTGGAAACCTGGTCCAGAGCTCCGGATTGGATCCCTGGCATCCAAAGCAGCCGGATCCAAAGCCAGATCAAATAGCTGCCTACTCACACAGGCCTAGCAGATGCATGACGAATAGATCCAAGGAGGTAATACTTCCCCTCTATGCAGCATTTGTCAGACCTCAGTTGGAGTGCTGCGTCCAGTTTTGGGCACTGCACTTCAGGAAGGATGTTGATAGACTAGAGAGGGTCCAAAGGAGGGCCACTCATATGGTTAGGGGCTTACAAGACAAGCCCTATGAGGAGAGACTGAGGGACCTGGACCCCTTCAGCCTCCACAAGAGAAGGCTGAGAGGTGACCTTGTGGCTGCCTACAAATTCATTAGGGGGATGCAGCAAGGGATCTGAGATGCTTTGTTCACCAGGGCATCTCTTGGGGTAACAAGGAACAATGGTCACAAACTGACAGAGAGCAGATTTAGGCTAGATATCAGGAAAAACTTCTTCACAGTAAGGGTGGCCAAAATTTGAATGGGCTTCCAAGGGAGGTGGTGCTCTCCCCTGCCTCGGGAGTCTTTAAGAAAAGGCTGGATAGGCATCTGGCTGGGGTCATCTGATCCCAGCACTCTTCCTGCCTCAGCAGGGGGTCAGACTCAATGATCTGTTGAGGTCCCTTCTGACCCTAGCATCTATGAATCTATGTGCATGGACATATGTCCATATTGTTATGCACTTGGAACCCTAACTTCTTTTAAAGATTCTTTCTTTTAGTTTAGCATTTCTTATGAAAAATATTAAAAAGCTGTCAAATACTGGCACTAATTGAAATTGGGAGTTTTCCTAAAGAGAACAATGATTACTTGTACTCATGCATGTATGTTGTATTCATATTTCATACTTTCTGGATAACAAATATCCAGAATACCCAGAATTATTTCATACTTTCTGGGCTTTTATAGAAGAAAAAAATGTGAGCTTATAACTGAATATAAATTTATATAATATGAATGAATAAGAGGTTTTAAATTAATTTTCTTGACACTCATTTATACAAACTGAAACGTTATATCCTTAATTTAAAAAATATTTTTGTGACTATAATCTATACCATACTTACAAAATTAGAAAATGCTTTTAGAGCTAATGCTTTATGTTTAATTTATACTGTAGTACATTAATACAGACTAAGAAGCCAACCATGCAGTAACCTATGGTGGTGACTGGCAGCCTTTTGCCACCACAGACTAATGCTTGAAACTGAAATCCCACTGAGGGGATTCCCCAGCATTCCCCAGCAATCAGCATATGCTGTATAGGAAATAGATAGTAAAAAGGCAAGCATTAGAACCCTGGGTTTGCCTTTTCTGATGGTGCATGCTAACCTTTCCCTGAGCTGCTGTGGGCCAAATCTGGTCTATTCATGGGCTGGATCCAACATGTGGGCCATAGGTTGCTGTCCTCTGACCTGTGGAGTATTCACAGCCTTAATTATTATTCCTATCCTATTATTCTTATCTTAGGCATCTAAGCTAGGAACAGAAATTACACATAAACTGGTATAAGTGATCAGAAACTGCTTCAAACATGTAATACAACAAAAGTTCAGTGCACATAAACTGCTTTCAAAATGGCCAAAACCAATTTAAGATAAACCTGAATGTAGTATCAGACTTAACAGATATAGGTGTAGGTTAAATCAGTTTATTGAACGTCTGTCCCAGATCCCCCCCAGAGTCAAGTTAATTCAAGTTAATTAACATATCCCAGCATCCCAGGATGCTTTGCACTTCCTCAGCAATCCCCACCGCACAGGGTGAGTGGGCTAGCCTTGGCCCAAGCTGTCTGCTCCAGCTTGAGCAGGGAGACTTGCTCTAACACCCTCCAGCTTCTGGCTTGAGCCACTGCAGGCATGTGGCTGCATTTCCAGAATCAAAAGTGAATGTCTGTTCACTTGCTTATCAGTTCAATCTATACAAGTTAGACTAATCTGTGAAGATTGAATCGATTCAGTCTTAGGCTTTTGACTGTCTGTACTTAGCCCTAGAATTTTAGTCTCAGCCATGGTACAATTAATGCATGTCAGGAGATGCTACACAAAAGTTGCTGTGGGATATCCTTGCTGTTCTATAATCCTTACAGTGCTAGCTTCCCAAAATTCTCTCATGCTGTTCCAGCATTTAGTAATTTTCAGAGAACTTCTATGCTAAAGGGGTCTTATACCATCTCCTTTAGCTGATTTAAAACTCTACTGTGTTGCTTCAGCAACTGAAATCAATGGCATGGCTTAGAGCAGAACACTGGATTTAAACTTGTACTAAAACAGTCTAATGAGTTAAGTTATTGAGGATTTGGGGCCAGATTTGTCTTTACAGTTTTCACCCTGCAAAACAGGGTGGGCACATCTACACATTCATTAATGTGCCTTATTTACTGCGCTCTAAGTTTAGTACTTGGTTAACCAAAAACTAATTCGATGTGCAGTAACTTATGCTACTGTGCAGTAATGCTAGCACATGGTTTTTTAGTGATGCTTACTGTTCAGTAACCTAATTGCATTGTGCATTAGCATATTAGCATGGGTTTTTCTCAGCATGCTACTGCGCAGTGTTATTAGGTTACTGCATAGTAAGCATCTCATGTAGACATACCCACTGTGTAAAACAAGCTCACAGCAGAGACTAGCAGGTAGCCTGGACATTATAAAGCTATCCTAGAAAAAAGAATACCCAAAATAAATTCTATTTGCAGTGGCCATCAGTGTGGCTGAGTCTAGCTAAGCAGACTATGAAAGAATATTTTTTTCCAAACATTGATGGACTAAAACAATACCTTCTCAAGACTAAGTGCTTGCCTGGAGTTCCCTTGATGCTGTGATGTCATAAAATGGTGAATTCTAGTTTGCTACAGTTGAACAACCTCATGGAAGGATATGTGTCTTTTATTTTGTACCTTTTTATGCTGAGAACCTGGTAGCCTACAGTAGTTAAAGGGAAAGCTTATTTTAAATTGCTGCCATAACTGGAAGATTCACCTTCAAGATCTTATAAAAGATTTTTCCCCCAGTAAGTTTTCAACGTCATATGTTTCCTTGGGGCTTCCTTTTTTTTCATCTCCTTCATCTCTAAGGAGCCTTCTTGGAAACCCTTCATATGTCAGTCAGGTAAGCTTTCTCCTCATACAATGCAGGGCTTTATTTACCATGGCGATGCATAGTTTAAGACTAGGAGGCCAGTCCAATGTATAAATCATGTGTAGAATTAGAAAAACTCACAGAAGAAAATCATATCACTTCACATATGCAAACACAATTTCTTTCTATGATTTTAGTAGATACAATAATAATGAATTCTAAGTACTTCCAAAGCACTTAGAGGTGATGGGGATATATTTTTGCATTTATAAACAATGATAACAGGTGGTAGGAATTTTCTGGATGCAACTGCAAAATCAAATCCTCAGTTGTAAATCAGTGAGTCTGAGTTGAAACTGGTAGATCTAATTTGATTTCTACCACCTGATGATGTAATCTATAACGTGAATATTCTCTCTGTAATGTAAACTCTCAGGGACATGCAGCTAATATCATTGCTGCTTGCTGTTTTAGAAGCATAGGAGCTGGCCTCATCCTAATAAACTGATAAAAATCAGTGTTTCTGAGTTGTTATTTTGTTATAATGTAGAGGATTACTGTTACGTCTCAGCTCCATGTTCTTGGGCAACCCTGGCACAGGACACAGCCTATCTGATTCACAAAGGATTCACCCCCCCTCCCTCCCCTCCCATACATAAATGAAACTGATTAAGATGCAGTGAGAGACACACCTAAGATCCTCAAGATAAGGGTGACAAGAGTGAAACAACTGCCCTAGGTCTCATTTGCACCGGAGATGGAACCAGATGACCATTCATTTACATGAGAGATGGAGAACAGAAAGCCTGAAGCAGAGACTGCAGTGAATTCTGGGATCAGAAAAGCAGGGAAGCACTGCATGATGGGGAATCCCATCCAAATGCTAATCAACCCATGTTCACACACACCCAGCTCAGCATTTATCAGACCAGTTCTAATCTGGCTTTACAAAGGACTTTCCCCCCCCCACCCCAGACACACACACACCTCTAAGTTTAATAGGCATCTCTGGCCGTACATTCCCTGGTCCCACTATGGGAGGCCTATTTAAACTTGATTGACTAAAACTCAGTTGCTGGGTTAGGGAATGCTGAGGCAAGAGACCAAGTCAGAGGGGCTATGGGTAACATTTGAACAATGGTTAAGGGTTCATCACAGCATCCAGCCCGTTGGAGCCCTAATCACAGGTGTTGTCATGCTTTTCCCGAGATGACTGGTGGTAGTCCTCTCCAGAAAAGGTTATGAGCACCCCAATAATTATCTTAAGTCTGTTAAAAGACTATAGTAAGATCTGGAAAAGTCATGCTAAGCTGAGGCTTATGCACAACAAGTAAAAGTCCAAAATCCTGATGCTGCAAGCTATCTATTGTTTCTGAAGAAACCATGAGATATCCCATCAGTATCCATAGGAATTTCAAGCTGGCTCCAAGTATTTGGTTACTCCCTAATCTTATGTGTTTCCTGATTATCAATCAGTTTCTTGAGATATTCCAAACCAGATAACCCCTTGTCAATAGAAAAGACAATGATTTACACAATTGAGGATGCTTCGAAGCTGCTGAACTGAGGGTATAAAAATCTGTAAAAAGTGTGGGTGCTTCAAGAAAGAAGAAAACTCCTCTGCTGACACCATCCCCTGTTGTTCTTGGGATGCTGGAAGAACAGATCATCTCCCTTCAAGGACTGTGCCTGTCAGCTTTGCAGCCCGAGTATCTTGGACTGATGAGATCCCAGCGCTCTCTCTCTCTTTTCACTATAGGCATACATTTCTGAACCTGAACTGTATTAGTTAAACTTGAGCTAAGTTTCCCCAAATACTTAGTGAAACCAGGGTAATATAGTAATTGTTTGTGTTTGTTTTTCTTTTGCATGTCTATTACTACTAGTACCATTATATATTTCATATGCTTAGCAATAAATAACTTTTATAGTCAAACTGGTAGTAACTGGGTATATTTTTCCTTCTCTGCTTCTCTTTCCTCCCATGCCCTGTAGCAACGCTTCTTTTACCTAAGCTAAAGATCCCTGTGAAGCCCAAAAATACTGTGGGGTTTGCTCATCAAGAAGCCAAAGATTGGGACGTGCTGAGTTTGAAACACATAAGGGGATCAGCCTGTACAGGCTGATTGACCCAGTTTAACTCAGACGTGCCCCTATGAACTGAATGCTGGCCCATGAGGGTGTCAGCTGGACACCCAGCCAGATTCAGAGGGATTCTGTTCACCTGTGTGCTTGTGTCTGACTGCAGTTTATTGTTACTCTGATGAACTGATTCTTGGTATATGAGGGTGTCAGCCTGTCCATGCTGATCAACCCGGCCGGGTCAGGCATGTCATGTTAATTTGTGTGTGTTTGTGTGTATGACTGATTTGGTGACTGGAGGAACCCAGCCGCATTAAGACTGAGTCCTGCAAGATAGCTCCTTTGGGGGTAAGGGCTTGCAGAAGGGAGAGATACAGCTCTGTATAGTAACACAAGCAGCACATTGACAGAATTACCAAGACCCTAGAAACATATCCCTAATAAATGAGCACACCCCAAAGTAATGGGCAAATCTGGTAACAATTACTTTAAATAGAATCATATAAAATTAGGGTTGGAAGGGACCTCATGAGGTCATCTAGCCCAACCCCTTGTTCAACTGTCCCCAACTATATCATCCCAGCCAAGAAGATACATTTAGAATTAAACATTTCTATTACTTTATTGATTCTGAAATAAGCCAATTCAAACTGATTCATATCCCCTTTAAATTCTATACTATTACCATATAATGTTTTATGTGAATCATATGAAACTCCTATAATTTATTTCAGTGATCTTACTTAAAACAGATACCTTATTTAAACCCAACATGGGGGCAACCTTGAAGTAACTTTCATCATATTAAGAAACTAAATTAATGTCCCATGGGAATCATTGTTTTGGATTACCACAGTAATTTCAAGCTAATAATATCTTTCCATGCTTGTTGATTTTTATTGAGTAAAATATTGGAGATGGTGCTCTGTAGCATTCAGTTTATGGGACATTAAACCATTGACATGCCATTCAGAATCACTACACTTTTAACAAGTAGATGCAATAAATACTCTTAGAAAACACTTATTGTTTAGATGGAAGAGTAAAATATGACTTACTCTTCACATCCTTTGGAACAGGCATGGTTTATGCCATCGAGGAATGTGGTGCTATTCAGAACTGTCACCTGGATTTTTGATGTCTTTCTGTGCCCTAGGGGCTGAAAAGTTTCCTCAAGAACTCCTTTTGTTTTGGGAATGACAGTTTCAATATAAAACCACAGTCCGAAGGGAAAAAAACTTAGATGCGCTGACACACGTAATGTGACTATCTTTTTTTAAAAAGATATATCTTAAAGATCTTAAAATCCATTTGTTCATACCTCAAAAAATACTGAAAACCATTCCAGTAAACTAACTTATGAACTGTTATAGCTGTATGCCCCATTAACCCAGAAGAAGTTGCATAGCATTTAACTAATGACAGAATTTGACCTAGAGGTTTCTACCAGATAACACCACTGTGATCAAAAACTGCAGTTCTTTAGATGGCCTCCAGGTGTAGCATTTCCACAGTTTGTAAATCCTAACAGCATCTTTTAGAATGTTATCACAAACCTAGAAAATCTGAACTATTACATTCAAGTTGTGTGCTGATTTATATCTAGGCAAACTCAATGACTTCAAAAGATTTGTATAGAGATTATGTCATTAACAGTTTGCCCTTTAACCTATAATAAAAGCACCAGTTCCAGGACAATTGTACTACAGACAAATTTAGCTAAAGATTATTTGGTTAGTGTCATCTTACAGCCACAGGATCTGTATTACACTTAAAGATAAAACGTTTCTTAAATTAGAAAGCAAATTACTGTTTCATTTAAAAGAATGTCTTTAATAGTTATTTGCAAATCTGTAATACCCACCATCTAAGAATCTCACAAACTCTTAACTAATTTTATGGGATTTAATTTCACAGCCCCCTTAGGAGATAGATAAGTCTTATCATTATTCTTCTACGTATAGAAAAACCGAGGCACACAGTTTAAGATTGTATTTTGTGTGCTATTTGGTGTAATGTTGTGTGTGCTGAACAGGTCTGCAAAAATCAGATCTTTAGTTATAAAAATCTACATTTAAGCACCAGTCTTCTGGTCTTGAATTTTCCATATAAATTCTTTCAGCCATGTCTGTGTCCATTTTGAGCTCTGTTTTCAGGAACCTTTATGAGATTAAGTGTCACTGGCACAAATGTTGGTGAAAAGTAAATTTCAAGGTTACATTTGTGACTAGCCATGGAAGACAGGTTTTATAGTTGCACTCATGCCAGATGTTTTTGTCCCCCTGATTTAATCAGAGAGTTCCATGTGACTTATCTGATCAAGGACTAACTCAAATAACAAACATATGCAGTAAACTGTTTCCAAACAAGAAAATGTTTAAAGCTTTCACATTTTGTAAAATATCACAAATAAATTTAGTAAATCCATAGTCTACTCACAGATATTTCCTGGGTAGAAAAAAAGACTAAAATCAGTAAACTATTAGCTTTGAAGTATTTACTTATTTTTAATATACGGGAGTTAAAATACAGACACATAAAGATGCAGATGGGCACTCAGGGCAACTTCCACACACAGCTGTGTGATTGCAGCCACTATGGCAAGAGCTGTTTTTTTCTACTCTCCTCATCCCCTCCAAAGTCGGCACCCAGGACAGTTGGCCCAGTCACCCTGCCCTAGTTATCGAAATATACTATTGAAATATACCTATAGGACAGGAATTTCAGTGACACTCAAACTTAGCTATGTTAAACTCTGATTTAGTGGATACAGAAATAGCATGCTGCTGAGACCTCTTTGACTAAGATGCCCTCTTATCTACAAAAGTGAAGAGACATGGAGCAAATTTCTACATTTAGATTTACATACCCAAATGGCACTTTTTCAGCCACGTAAGTAGTATTTTTGACATTTGTGCACAGTTTGTGATTCTATTGCCCATGCACTGTGGATGTGCCTATGCCTAGTGAGTCTTTGCACTGGTTGGGTGACTACACAGTAGGCCTGTGCAAAGCAGCTAGTATTGGCTTCAGATTCGGATTCGGCTGATGTGGAGGACAGTGATTTGTTTCAGTGATTCGAATCACTGTCCTGAATAGATTCAGCTGAATCTGATTCAGAGATTCGGCCACTGCCAAATCGGCAGAATATCTAAATTGGACGGGCCCCATCCCCCACCCACTCTCCCAGCCCTGTCAATGGCTGCCCCGCCCACCCCAGCTCTCTTTTTTTTCTTTAAGTCCCAGGCTCACCGGCTCCTGCCAGGTGGGCTAACAATCCTTGCTGCCTCCCACTGCCCCACGCTGCATGGCGGGGGCTCTGCCATAAGCCCCCAGAAGCCCTGAGGCCACTGCAGCATCCAGTGAGTGCAAGGCTTTTTTTTTTTTTAAAGAGCTGGGGACTGGGGTAGGCACAGCAGCCATAGGGGGTGGGAGAACAGGTAGAGAATGGGCGCTCATGGCAGAGCCCCCCACACAGTGCAGGGCAGTGGGGGTCAGCGGGGATCACCCAGCCATCTGGCAGAAGCTGGTGAATAGGGGCTTTTTTTTGTTTTTTTTTATAGCTGGAAGCAGGGGCCAACCAGGGCAGCCATGGGGAGGAGGCTGGGAGAGCAGGCAAGGGCCAGAGGACACTCAGGGAGGCTGAGGGAGAAGGCAGGGGATGGGGCCTGGCAGGGTCTCCCCATGGTCCTCTCCCCCTTTCTCCCCCCCCCCCCACTTACCAGCACGGAGTCCGGGTTCAGCTCCCTGCGGTGGCCAGCAAGAACTGCCCAAATCTCCAAAGCTCTCCAAATCTTTTCCAAATTGATTCAGAGAGCTTTGAATCAATTCAGTCCTTTTTTTGGTCTCCTGATTCGATTCGGAGATTCGGCCGCCAAATCAGGTCGAATCTCCTCCAAATCGAATCAGCACCCGAAGCTTCGCACAGCCCAAGTACACAGCTGTGTATTTACATATGCTGGGCATTGCTTACATCACAAAATCCTACCTGACAAAAGCCCATGGCTACTGAGGGTGTGGAAAGAAGGACCCTCCCAGACTTCAACCCCAGTGGCTGAATGGCAAGGGAATGTGCCCAGATTCTAGGTTCCCCTCACCCAGGGGACATTTGAATCTGTATCTCTCTGACTTCCCAAAACAGCATTTTAACCACTAAGCACCATCCAGGCCCTGTTGAAGCGAGACCACTGATTAGGCAAGAGAGGGAGACAGGTGGGGCCAAAAGGAAATGAGCAAATGACAGGTTCTGTGGCTCAGGGAGCTGGCCATTCCTACGGAAGGAAGCTAGCCTAGGGTTCTCTATCTGTTTTATCTGATGCAAAGTGCAGAGAACTGGAGCAGGGATCAGATAACACCTAACTGTGGCCTAGGGGCTAGAGTAGAGCCTAGAAAGTGGATATTCTGCTTTCTAAGCAAATGACCTAACAACTCTGCAATTGGGACTAGAACATGGCTGCATACCTGGCCCTCCAGTGCATAGCCTACTGGGCACGACCAATAGCTATATGGATGCTTATGTGTCCACACTGTACAGGTAAGAGTACTCTGCTTGCTGAGAACTTCCTGTGGCTTCAGAACCTTGTCAATAACTGGAAATCACAGCCATTCTGAATTAAGTCACAAGTATATGAGGGCCCTTAAAACACACAAATATCACAAGATTTTTATGTCTCCTGAGCAGGATATGCAAAAGCTTGGGATAGAGAATCATCTTTGTGTAACCATTTTCTTAAGATCTGTGTTCAGTGTGGCAGGGGTCTTTTGAAAAACAATAGCTCAAGCTTTAGCTTCCCCAAGACACACTTCTACTTCTGGTTCTTAAAGATTAAATACAATTGTTCTGGTCACCTTCCTAGATGGTTCTTTCCCCTTCAGAAATATTCAGAGTCCTTGATGTAAAGGAAAAAAACAAAGGAAATATAATAATCATATATCATTACTTACCATACAATAAGAAAAAAACCAGGCAGTATGTCAGATGTATTATGAGCATCAAGATTCCAAATATTAATGATCCAGCTACTTGATGTTCAGAACTCCTAGCCAAAATGCCATTTTTACTTACCTACGACCTCAGTCCTGGATTAGACTCACTATAAGCAGACTAGAGAATGGCTCACATCCATTTTCCTTAGTCCATTGGATGCTGCAACACTCAGTCACACATGGCAACTATCCGATCCAGGTTTGACATCAGTTCTGCCATCACTAGCCTGGTCAGTCCCGGATGAGTGCTTTAGCTCTTCATTACAACCAGCCATTGTACTGTGAGGCCACTCTGCATGGCCACCACAGGTCCACCATAGCCTCACTGCAAAATCAGCTTTGTGTTGCCTCAGCTCCTGAGGCTCCACCAGGTGAAATCCCACAGCATTGGTCTACACAAGCTCCAGATTTAGTTAGGTTGATTAGGAGTAATACACCCAGGTGACTGCAACAGATAAACCTCACCTTGTTCTGCAAAGAAAGGTGAAAAATCAGGGTGGGGAACCCTGAGCAAAGCAGGACTTTTGAACAAAGTTGCTTAGGTAGATCTCCTGGTCTCTAAACAAAAGACCTTCCCCTGCAGTTGAACTTGAATCCCATTCCCAAACCAGAGTTTACACTATGGGGTGACTCATTTACTTCAGAATATAACTCACAACTCTAATATCCTTTCATGAATAGATAAAAAAGAAACTGTTATCATGACACAATCAGAACATAGATGAATTGTTGCTACTGTAGTGAAATGCCTTCTGCGGAAGTCTCAGTAAGTAGCATTACTGTTTGTGAAAACGTGGCTGGTCAGAGCTGTTATATCCCCTACACAGAGTTCCATTGCTCCTCACTTTAAAGCTTATACTTGCACATACACACACATATATTCACTTCACACCTGTACAGGGGCCTGCTACAATCTGGTTTACAGTATTTAACTACTCAATGGTTTAATTATAATGGGACCACTTTGTGAGTTCTCAGTTGTAGCATTTGCCGTAGCACAAACAACAGACGTTGCTTTTGAGGGTACAATTAGAGCCTTGTGACTTTAAAGGATCCATATAAATACAGGGTACTAAGATATGCCTTTTTTAAAAAGCAGAGGTCAAAATGGAAAAGTGTGATGCAATGTTAATTTATTCTGGTTCAGGTAGGTATCACATCATGGGAAGGGCCCTTAGCATCTTAATATTACTGTAAACCTTTCCTGGTGCAGCCTAATAGAAGAACTTTTCAAGAAAACTTTGAAATAATCTATCATGTCCATTCTGCCTATGCATATGCCAAAATAATTTGTATCTTTTCAAGATAAACTTGCATCAGATTTGAAAACAATTCACCAGAAAAGTGGCATAGAGACCTCAACAGTATAGAAAAAAATGCTATATGAAGACAGCAATGGAGAGTTGTTGGTCTTGACTAAGGAATCACAATCATATCTCATGGGGTATTGAAATTTGGCCCTTTCTCATGTTAGACAGCTCTTGAAATGAAATGAATGAGGTCACTTGTAAAGTAAAATGCTGACTCCCCACTAAACCACATCGTCAGCATGCATATCAAGCATATCAGATATCTGGGTCTTATTTAGTGCATTCCTCTGAAAGATTCATCTCTCAGTACCCTATAAATTGCTATGCTAGGTTCTAAAACGTGCACATTACTTTCTGTTTCATTAAAAATGTGTGAGGGTTTTTTTATGCAGAAGTTTTGCTTCTATCAAGAGGATATAGATTCATAGATTCATAGATGTTAGAGTTGGAAGGGACCTCAATAGATCATCGAGTCCAACCCCCTGCATAGGCAGGAAAGAGTGCTGGGTCTAGATGACCCCAGCTAGTTGCTCATCTAACCTCCTCTTGAAGACCCCCAGGGTAGGGGAAAGCACCACCTCCCTTGGGAGCCCGATATAAGTCTGTGTGTGTGTTCACAAACACATACATGATTATTTTAATGAGCAAGTGTATTAGTAGACGTCCCTAAATGCAAAAATATTTTTTTTCTGTTACCAGTGAGTGGAGGGAGAAAGGATAGGATGTATTTTGACAGGTCTAGCTATCTCTACCCATTTGAACTGAAATTTTTTTTTTTTTTTGATTTATCACTTTCATAATAATTTGGATCAGCTCTACAGAGGGTTGCAAAAGTAAAGCAAGTCTGCCAAGGTCTCTTTTCTTTTAACTTGAAATGTGGCCTGTGCTGTACAAAAACTCTTGAGGATAGAAAAAAAGGGCCAGCTGAGAAAAGAAAAGGGCTGTGTTTCAGGCCAGACAGTTTATCTGATTAAAAGAAGAGAAAGCAGCTTATAGTCAAAGGGTAATTCCCCTGCAAGGTACAGTAGACTCCCAGAACAAGATACAGCCAGCTCTGCAACCTGCCTTACAACAATTGAGAATTATACAGAATGTTTCAAGTGCCCTGATAGTATTATTGATTCTTGATGGCATTTACTTTGTAGTTTGTCTGGCCCAGTTTCCTACAGTATACTGTAAACAAGGAGTCAGCTAGTGCCAATACAGTTGGCAATAGCTGCGTGAGATACAGCTCTTACCACACATCAGCACAGTGAGGGCAACTTTGAAAATATTAAAATAAGATCATGGATTTTTTGTCAGGCAGAGGAAAACTATGGGAGAATACCTACATCTAAGCAGGAAGAGTAATTCTTTATGAAAGTAAGCAAATTTCATCTAGGTTCAATTTTTTCTTTCCATTAGAGCTAGGCACTCTTGCTGATTTAAAAGGAATTTACACAGTGTTAACAGAGAACAGACCTTTTCCCAGGACAAAATTCATCTGTTGATTTAAATGGCTTTATTACAGGCTTATATGTGATCCACTGAACAAATTGCAACCCAGACATTTTCTTTAAATCTGTGGACTCACAGGGTGTAAATAAGGACTGTAGATGATCAATTATGCGCACAGGAGCCAATACTTTGGGCCTGGACAGGTGACATTTATACTGATATAACCTACACATTTTGTATGCTAATATACATTTACACTAGGATCTGAAGCAAGCAGATAAACAGCTACTGTGGGATAAGCACTGAATATAATACTTTTCTGGCATTAAACATAAAACCTTGTCACTAGGTGAAACAAGAGACAGTAATAGCCTGCTTATTCTGTATAAGTGAATACCCTAGTTAAGCTATGAATAGGCATCTACATTGGTGCTTGTTCTTTCAGGGGCAATTCTACCCAGGATTGGGTGATTTTGTGTGTGTGTGTATTTATGGGTTCCATCATCTGTCCTTCCTTTTTTACACTAAGATGCAAGCTGGTATAAACATAGAGTACAGACAGATGTAACACTTGAAGCTGATTTGGAAGTGGACGAGTGGCCAGGTTAGGGGAGGCTTCCTGGACCCCTGCTTCTGTGAGTAGGGGAGAGCTGCCCCCAGAACCCCCAGCCAGGGACACAGCTGTCAACTGTAGGCAACGTAGATTGTGCAGTAGAGTTTTGGCAATGTACCAGAGCAGCCAGTTGCTGTAATGGGGTTGGGGTTGAGGTAGGGGGCTGAGAGTCAGTGAAGTGTGTGATGCCAGGAGAACCAACCAACACAGAAAGCTTGATGTCCACACAGAACACTGAACCCATTCATGGAGAACCAGCTGAAACAGTTCCAGAGGTTTAAACCATTATCAACTGGCTTGTTCATCTGGACACTTGCTGTTTAAACCACATATAAATTAGTCTGTTTTGTCCATCCACTCCCATATTGTCTGGCCAGGGTCTCTGTTAATCACAAAAAATGCAATTAATTCCCTGAGCCTAGGAGTTCATTTTTTTGTCTTATAGGATCATGGGAAAGTAGGGCTGGAAAGGACCTCATGAGATGTCTAGTTCCGCCCTGACCAAGGCAGGATCACCCCTGACTAAGTCACCTCAGCCAAGTGTCTGTCCAACCTGCTCTTGAAAACTTTCAATAATGGAAATTCCACAAATTCTCCAGATATTCTGTTGCAATACTTCAGCCACCTCATAGTCAGAAAGTTCTTCCTAATCTCCGATTTCAATGTCCTCAATTTGAGGCCATTATTCCTAGCCCTGTGCCCTACAGCCACAGAGAAAAGCCCATCTCCATCCTCTCTATAATCATCCTTTAGGTATTTGAAGACTGTTCTTAAATTCCCCCCACAGTCTTCTCTTCTTCAGGCTAAATGACCCTAGCTCTTTCAGCTTTTCCTCATAAGTCATGCTTCCCAGGCCCCTAATCATTTTGTTGCTTTGCACACTCATTTTGCACACTCTTTTTGAAGTGTGGGGCTATAAACTGAACACAGAACTCTAGGTGAGGCCTCACCAGTGCTGAATACAGTGGAAGAATTGCTTCCTTTGATTTGCAAGTGACAATGCTGTTAATATAACTCAATATGCTGTTGGCCTTTTTTTGCAACAAAAGAATATTGCTGGCTCATATTCAGTTTATGGTCTATTGTAAACCCCAGGTCCTTCTCTGCAGCTTAGCTGGTCATTCCCAAATCTGTATTTGTACATGCAATTATTTCATCCCAAGTGCAGAACTTTACATTTGTCCTTGTTGAATCTCATCTGATTGATTGCAGGCCATTTTTCCAGTCTAACCAGGTATTTCTGGATCCTAGCACTACCCTCCAGAATGCCTGCAGCTCCACCCAACTGATGTCAGCCACAAACCTGTTAAGTGTGCACTCAATTCTATCACCCAAATCACTTTAGGTCTGTCACCTTCATCATTGGCATCCCCCTGATACAAGGATGATAGTTGGCATCCTTTCATTTCCCTCACCATGTTTCCAACCTTCCTCCAGAACAGTTTAATATTGCAACATGTCCACCACATGTGGTAGAATCCTCCCAACTCACTACAGTCCATCAGCCACACCAAGATCATTACATGGCTGTCATTGACCTGACTAAGGCCTTTGAGTCAATCAACAGAGAGGCTCTATGGAAGATCCTGATGAGATCTGGATGCCCATCAAAAATGTTACCATTATCAGATTCCTTTGTGACAATGTAACAGCAATCATCCTAAGCAATGGCTCAGAAATGGACTCCTTCATATCAATCTTAAGAACTCTGAGTGATGGTAAGTCCAGCATGTCCTCTGGGAAGGTGCTCCAGTATGCCCTCACAGCTAGGAAATCAACTCTAACTACTCAAATTTGAATTTGAATTTATCTAACTTCAGCTCCCCGCCATTAGCTATTGTTATGCTTTTGTCTCTGTTCCAGGGGCGCCGGGGTTACAGGAGAACCCCAGGCCAAAATAAAAGAAAGCTCCAACTTACCTCCTGCAGGGGCTGAAAGGCATGGGGAAACGCGCGTGGAGAAACCGCCCACACAGTTCTTCAGCCGTGCTCATATCCAGCTGGGGCTGGGTGACGTCACTTGGAGATGCCACCTGGTGGACACAAAAGGCAGCCCCAAGGGTGCAGGAGGGAGGCCGATGAGCGGAGGCTCCACAGGGAAGCCCGTGGCCCGAAAGGCACAGCCACTGTGTCAGGCAGTCCAGGAAGATGGGGGCGGAGCCAGCAGAGGCACTGGCAGAGAAGCCAGCAGCAAAGTCGGCGGAGAAGCTGGCAGCGGAGCTGGCAAAGGCTCCAGCAGAGAAGCCAGCAGAGAAGCCGGCAGCAGAGCCGGCACCAGCAGAGAAGCCGGCAGCGGGGGTACTGGCAGAGAAGCCGGCAGAGGAGCCAACTGGCAAGCCAGCAGAGAAGCAAGCAGGGAAGCCAACTGGCTAGCCGGCAGAAGAGCCGACCAGCAAGCCAGCTGAGAAGCCAATAGATAAGCCAGCAGGGAAGCTGACGAAGGGAGCAGCAGTGAGTGGGGAAAGCAGAGGTGGAAACAAGTGCTGGGGAAGCCAGAACATCTACGGGGAAGCCTGGAGAAGAGGTAAAGAGGGCGGGGCCGACGGGAACCCCAACTGGGATAGCCACGGGGTGAGCAGCAGAAGACCCCAAGAGGAACTGGTTAACGGAGTAAGGGAGCCTACAGATGGGCCCGCAGCATCTCCCAGAAAAGTCAGTCGCGACCCATAGGACCCGGGTCAACTGGGACGCCATCCCTGGAGTAGGGTCAAGCCTAGGAGAAAGATAGGAGCCCCGAGTGGGACAAGCAACCAGGTTTGGGTATTGAGGCACCGGGAAAACACAGGGCCTGTAGACTGAGGGGCACTTTATATTCCTTTGGGGCCTCCTGGCCTGCCGGTCACATCTCTCCGGCAGTCACGGTGGTGGGGATCGCACGGTGAGTCATGGTGTGGTTGGAAAAAGGGAGCTAGGGACAAGGGATAGATGAGTCCATAACCAAAGGTCCTCGGAGCCTTCACGCCTGAGCCATGACCTAGGGACACTGGGGGCCTGTGGCTGGAGAGCACGGGAGGCCAGGGTAGAGACTGAGAGGAACCAGGGACGCTAAAGGGCCAGAAGACCCGCGATCAAAGGTGGCGAGTGGCCAGGGTGGAGGGGAGGTTGGAGCCCCATGAGTGCCCGCCAAGAGGCGTGACAGCTGCCTCAAAGGGGAACCCCTCCACTGAGGTTCCATTCAAAGTCGTGGCAGACGAGTTAAGGGGTCCCCCGGACGTCAGCCCGGGGTAGCCTTTGAGGTCCACTCACAGGCCTGGGACAGACAAGCTCAATAGTCCGGGCCAAGGCTGCAAGAGAACACCTGATAGAACAGAGGCTGGCACAGTCTCCAAGTTTGAGGAGTCATTAGAGATAGTCAAATGATTCCTATGAATGGTAATTGATCCTGATTTCTCATCTGCATGATATTTAGAACAATTGTTCATGGTGTGTGATTCTTCTTTTAATTCACTTTATATTGTTTGAGCTTGAACAATAACTATTCCTGAAATATTCATGCAAATTACATATATTCACTCAATTGCTTGATACAGTACATAAAAAGGGATGATGAAAATGGTAAAAAAAAACAAAACAGTAGTTTGGAATTCAAATGAGTATCTGAATATTATTCTTCTATATTCAGCCAGTGCTAATATCAATTGATTTCTATTTGGATGAGAACAACATGGCTGCACTCTGTTTCTTCAAAGTCTATAGATAGAGCAACCCATCATCTTCACTGCACTAACAGGCCCTAATTCTAAATCATGTATATATGCAATCAACTTTAAGGATCTGAGTAGTCCCAAGTAAGCCAATTTATTGTACAATTGTTATAGGATCAAGGCCATAGTTATTTCCAACAATTATACCACAAAACTAAAGAGTTCCATTTCTCTACACTTCTGTTCCATTGATCTGTTTTTAAAACAAAGACTGAAGTAACACTGAAATAACACTATCCTGCTTCTACTGGTTCTCAGTTACCAATATAAAAGAAAACTGAAAGATTGAAATCTTGACTGAAAGATTTAATGAAGGGAATTACAAAGTTGTTGCTTCTTGCAGCCATTGTAAGAAAACAATATTCTCCTGCACTTGAAAATAAGACATAGCTTAAGGCTAAATGAGATAACTGGCCACATGTTCCAAAAATAAGGCAAGGATTGTGGTTGCTCCAAGGGACTGAGAAAGGGTAGACACCCATAAATAAAATTAACTGGATCCAAAGAGTAAGGGTACTTAAAAGCACTTCAGTGGAATTAGGAGTGCAGACAGAAGTTATATTATTCATGCAAGCGGTCCCGTGAAAGCTGTCTACACCCATGCCATGACACACATGCACAGCTGCAGAGTGCTTTTAGAGTGACCAACCACATGACAAACTAACCCTCGTCAAATGAGGTATTAAATGAAGACACTCCACTTTAAAGCACCTTAGGGAATTTGTGTTCCCTAGGGTCCATCTGTGGCACAATCTGGTCTGGGCTGATGTAGCCCCGCCCCACCGCCAGGGCTGTCAGCAGGAAGGGAGGTAGGAGGGGAGAGGGGGAGCAAGCTGCTGGCTGGAGTTTGCGTGGTCTGAGCTGGAGTGGGGGGCAGGTGGATCAGAGCCCCTGCACTGCATAGCCCCACCCCAGCGCCATCCTCCAGCTCAGGCCCAGCAAAACTCAGTTGGCAACACATTCTCCCTCCCCACATCCCTTCCTGCTAAGACCCTCAGAGCTGGGAGGGGTGGGTGGGTGGGTGGGTGGGGCTGGTGGAGAAGGACATCTCCTCTGCTGCAGCCAGACTCCTTGGGTTCCAGCAGACAGGCTTGATCCCCCCCTCACGCAACAGTCTGTTGGGTGGGGAGGTGCTTTAACTCCTGGCACTTTATATAAAAGTGCCATGAGTTAGAGTGGGAGCCTACACATCTGTCAGCACCTTAGGTGTCTAAATCCAGATGAGCAATCTACAAAATCCCCATCTAGGCATCTAAATAGGAGTTAAACATCTAAAAACATTTTTGTATCTGGTCCCTTGTTATTCCTTCTTAAGTTACCCAGACATCTAAGGCCAGATTTTTAGGGAATTTTGGCACCTCTTCCTTATTGGTGGTCTGGTGCCTCTAAAAACTGGTCATTAGAGCTAATCTATTGCACATATTATGGGGTGCCACTCATTTGGTTGATCTGATCTCAGTGCTTCTCTCTCACCCATGTTCACTTTGGATTCAAAAACTATGTATCCCCATGCCTAAGTCTCACAGTGGGCCCAGTCTAGTAAACTGTTCCAAGTATGCTTGACAGACACCACTAGCACTGAGTTCAGCTCAAAACGCAGCAACAGTGACCACTTATATTTAAAAACACAGCTTCAGGAAAAGATGATACCAACCACCTTTTATATAATAAACTAGTGGTTAGAAGTCTCACTCTGGAAGCTGAAGAGCCAGGACCTGTTCCCATCTGAGGTTAATCAGGTCCAAATCTGCATTTGCCGCTGCATAGGAGAGTGCCCTAACCACTAGGCTTCATATTGGGAAAGACAGGGCCACACTCCATGCCTCCAGCTGAAGCTATGCTCTATGCAGTCCAAAACACTGGTTTCATTGTGCTAGCAACAGAACAAACAAGTAGGAGTGTGCTTATACAACACACTGATGGAGAGGTAGGTATTCAGGGGTATTCAGGATCCTGGTCTTATTGCCAGCACTGCATATGCATTTTGTACTAAAGTCATTGGATAAATGCATAAAAGAAGGTTGCATCTTGGACCTTGTAAAGGTCATGCCCCTGGTGTAAATGTGCTGTGTCCAAACTCTCAGATACTACAATTATGATCAAGGTATAAAGATCTAATTAGAATAGAATAAAATAACTGTCTTGGTTTTTCATGCTTCCATTCTATCCCGTAAATTGGGATATTCTGCTAGATTACCTCTCACATGACATAACGTATGTTAGAGCACTATGGCGGATCATAGAAAACTCATAATCATGGTACATTCTGGGAGATATGGGCTAGCTAAGGAGTCTAGCCCCGCAGAGAGGCCAGGGTATGGTGCATCCAAACTACAAAAGAAATTCAAATATTGATGGAAAACTAGGAGGAGAAGGGGGAAGGAATCATCAAAATTGATATTTAACCACAGAAAATTGCCTTTCGTGACTAAATGAAGCAAACTAAACTCTTGCTGCTGAAACATGCATATCACATGATGTCCCCATGAATCATATTTGTATGTAAAATTTGTACAGCTTATATAAAATTTTAGAGTACTTTTATAGAATATATACGTATACAAAAGCACTCTGATCTTCATCACTTACCACTATATGTCTTGGCCCAGCCAAAGAACATCAAAATATGAATACACCCTTTAAATGTATAGAGAACAGTTTGCAGAAAGTCATTTTAAACTGCTGATTGCAGAGCTAATGAAAAAAATGACAAACATGCAGAAATACTGAAGCTGAGAAAGACACAGCAATGAAACAGCTAAAATTAATTGAGTTCAAAATTATTCCTGATCCTCTGTAATTCCTGTTCTTCTAATATTAAAATCTGTCCTTATCTGTATTCATTTAGTCTTGAAGTCAAGGGATTTGTGAAATATTTCAGTTTTGAAGCCTCTGTTTATTCTATAGTGAATCTTCACAGCAAGACTCTCAGGGAAGAAAATATACAAAATGTATTAGTCAATAATTTGATTGATCACACAATAAAAGAAGAAAAGTGAAAAAAGAAAACCCCAGACAACCAGACTCTCCTTTAATAGGACTGGCAAGCTCTCTAACTTTACATTAGGATTTTGGCTGTCTTTTTAACAGGACTAGGCAATGATACTTAGACCAATAAAATGCAATTAAGGAAGAAGTTTAAAACAAGGGTTGACAAGTTGAAGTAGAATGAAAAATTATTACACCATAATAGGAAAGAATATCATTTCATACCACACCGATAATGTATACATCTGCTAAAATTAGAAGCACACTATGATGGAAGTAATATGCTATTTATTTTACTGTGACAGATAACAATTAAACATAAGCTTCAGTTTATTTCTACACAGGTGATATAGGTGATATTCATCCTCCTTTCATCTTTTAAACATCAATTTCCCATTTCATCAGTATCTTAGATATAATTCCAAGGCCAAGAATTTATGATAGGATATGCTTCCACAGTCCCATACTACTTATATGTATGTTTTCTTTAACATCAGAGAATATGAAGGAAGTGAAAAGTAGTAGAAATCAATAGGAAGATTTAGCTGTTATTTTGGTTGTAATACAACCAAAAATAGATATTATTACATGTTGAAGGAAAAAAGAATATTTTAATATTATTATTTCATATTTATGATTTTAAATTTGTGAACCACTTTCACAACCAAAATGGAATGGCAAAACACTTTAAAAAATGGATCCTTTTTCAGTAGACAAGAGTTCATTAGTGTGCCATATGTAAAGAATAAATAACTATATTGTGCATTGCTTCTATCAGAATACAGCAAATAAAAATAATTCATGGATTGTCTTAATTTCCTTCCTCCTGCTTTGTGCCATTTTTTGAAAATATATACATTGAGTTAGTTTCTGCCAGGAACTTTCAAAATGCAGTTAATTTGCAATGAGTACTAAAAATATTTGTGGAGGAAATTTTAAATAAGCACACTAGAGTGGCCACTGGTCCTTTTTTATACCGAACTGTCCTGTTTTTAAACGTTTTGTCCCCTGTCCATTTCTAAATGAGGAATAGACAGCAAGAAGTCCTGTTTTTCAGTTCATTGGTGGAAATATATGTCAATCATTTGTCCTCATGATTCTATTGGCTGTGCCAGTGCACAGCTAGGGGTGAGCAGGGTTTGGAGCCAGCCAGGGAGGGAGGGAGATAGCCTTTTTGTGGTGGCCCTACCCCTTGCTGCTGATTGATCAAGGAGCCTGCTGACCCCCACCCCTCACCACTTATTGGCCAAGGGGGGCGGTGGTCCATCCCCCTCTCACCAAGGGGATGTCTTGTATTCTAGGGATGGTTAGTAGCCACCCTAATTCACACTAAACTACTCATTTTAGGAATTACATTCATTCAATCAGGGGGGAAAATCATGTGATTTTGAGACTCAGTTACCTTGCTCATATTTTAAGTCTCAAATATTTGCAAAGAACTATTCGTAAGTGAGATTTAGACCAAGAATTATGCAGAGACATTGAGCAGTTGTATTTGCGATGGATAATTTGGTAATGGAAATATCAAATGAAACCCTTTAAATAAGTCACATGGCAAATTCTTTACCTATCTCTGCTTCCCAGACCATGAGGTTTTAAGATCTGGCCAAGACTTTCAAAAGAGCTTAACTGTTTTTAGTGCCTTAATATACATCTGTGCAACTTTTAGACACATTAAAGGAAAGTTCCTTCATAAAGTATTGAGAATCTACCCTCTTAAAATAAAAGCCCATTAAGACATCTCAAGTAGGACATTTAAAAATCAACTCCCCAAAAAATCAGTAGTGACCTTTGAAATTTTTAACCAGTGGATTTTAACCTTTGCAGTAGTGGTTTAAAATATGACTTACCTTCAGGTAAAATATATTTCAGATCACTCTTATCATTAGCACTGAAATTCAGTCTGTGTAGAGAGCTACCATTGACAAATCATATTACAACAATGAGAGTAGCACGTATGGATCTGAGAGGGAATCAGGCCTATTGAAGTCCTAAAACCAACAAAAAGCCTAATTGGAGGTAGAAGGGGGGGACAAACAAGTCCACTTCATAGCTT
The DNA here is from genome assembly GCF_030867095.1 of Alligator mississippiensis. Classification (NCBI taxonomy): domain Eukaryota; kingdom Metazoa; phylum Chordata; order Crocodylia; family Alligatoridae; genus Alligator; species Alligator mississippiensis. The sequence continues at coordinate 65,243,727 of NC_081825.1, forward strand.
CAGCTAATACTGTAAATAAAACTTCCCTTTGATATTTTTCTCTAGAATGCACACTCTTGCACTCCTTTAGCCGACAGTGTGTCACGTGTTAATGCCCACACAGTTAGAAGGTGCTGGAGGCATTATTTTCCTTAAGCAGGGATTTGCATGTAAAAACTACTGAATCAGGTAAGAAATAAGCTCAACAGACACATAAAAAAGCCTAACCATAATATCATTGATGTGGGTTTTAGGGGGATTTAATCTAAGGTTAAAGTCTGAAGAGTATTACCTCCATCACAGTTCACAGAAAAATGAGAGAGAAAAAAAGAAGGACAAAGCAATAAAATTGTTGAGATGGTTTCTGAGTGACTTTTTTGTGACCTATTCAATAGAGTCAGTGATTCAAAATAAACCCAACAAACATGTTTTCCATCACTTTCAAAAATGTGTTTAGTTTAACATCATCTTCCTAAATATGCATTTAGAGTTCATGGTTGGAAAATAACCCCAACCACAATGTTCAAGAAACCACATTTGATGTCCACATTTCCATTTAGAAGGATTCAAATGCTAACCTCACCAGAACAGGTAACCTCACCAGAAGTGTTTGTGACACTGTAGCTGAGATTTAGTTTTGGTTTAACTAAAATTGATCTATATCAGATTATCAGGAATTTAAATAATAAATTAAAATGTATTTTCCACCCTTGCTCCCGCATTGGTAAATTATGACCAGGGATCCTGGTTTTCTCTAATAAAAAAATCCCCAATTTTCAGATTTAAAAAAGTAATCCAAAATCTATATTTTCCATGATTATATATACACCTATATATTAGTGGTGTTTCATTTTAATAATGGAAAAATGTGGGTTTTGTGTTACCTTTTTAAATCTGAAAATTGGGGATTTTTTTTATCAGAGAAAACAGTGATCCCTGGTTATGACAAAGATACAGGTAAAGATGAAGGTGGTGTGATTCCCCTATTAAAACTTATCTATATTAGTATCCTAGTAAAAGAAAGCAGTTTTACTATGCCCATTTATACAATCTGGCTTTGCAATATTTTGTTCCAAGTATTATAGACCAAGTATATTTTTATTTATTTATAAATAGAGAATGTTAAAACTTTGAAGAAAATATTTTAAAATCTCTCATCTCGTCTTGTTAAGCCTAATGATACAAATGAATGTAATGGCTGCAAAGGACTTCTCATGGTAGATTAAATGGTACATATTAGCTCACATGTATATACATATGCACCCTAAGACAGTACAAAGCATCTGTTCAAAAACACAAACATTTCTCTCAATTTTCCTGTGCTGTGAAGGTTATAGGGTAACTTGCTACAGCTTGCTGGAAAGAAGCTGATTGAAGCTCGTATAGATTTTGACAATTTGATGTAAATATTTTTAACCTGTGTGACAGGTGACTTCTTATGTTGCACAGCACCTAATTGATCTAAAAAGAATGACTTAAGGCTACAAAGAATCACTAGATTAACTAGGTAAACCAGGGATTTAATATTATCTTTACAGGGAATACCTGCAAAAGCACTGTTACCTTACATGAAAATTGCATTCAAGAAAATGTGAAGATAGGTATTACGTTCCAATCCAAGAGACTACAAGATACCCAGATAAAATGAACTCCATATTTTTTAAAACCAAACTGCTGTTTTATTGCTGGTTAGATCAATAGATTTTAGAAGGCTCTGGTACAATAATTCCTCAGAATTTCTTTTCTTGAGACACGGCGTTTATATTCAAGTCCAGTTACTATTCAGCTTCCCATTAACTGAGTTCATTGGATTATTTTGGAACTCTGCAAATCTATGCTTTGCTATTACTTTATGTTTAGGTAAACAAGGCTTCCCGCATCACCTAGCCACAGATAGCAGTTTAGAAAAGTGAGCAACAGTTAGCAAAAAGGCAGCAAGTAGAGATACCAAAAAATAAATGAGAAATATGTGGCTATCCATGAAGGAGAGAAGACATGGCTGTGCCACTGGGAAAATCAGACATGAAAAAATTTCCAACATTCCTTTGGGAGGGACCTTACACAATAATTTAGAAATTGAACAAATTAATTTTTGCAACCACTTTTTTGCAAAGAGCTTTTCCCTTCCTAGTTCATTGAGAAATAGTGCATATAATGCTATACTTATTTAGTCCAAACATATACAAACAAGTGGAATGCTTCAGGGACATTTTGAATTCAGTCTAAAACTGGCTTCTATTTAGCCAGTGTCAGGATATTTAGAAGCACAAGCTAAATTGATAAATCAATTTAAAATTGACAGAAGGATGCCCACACAGGAAAAGTTAAATTACAATATTTCTTAAACTAACGGTGATTAAACTTTGTAATTTACACTGATGCAATAACTATGTGTGAACAGGGCCTTGATGTCTTTAATAAATGATTTCAGGCAGAGGTGACTGGTGCCTCCTGAGTCTGGAGAGGGACAATTTGTGGGCGGGCTCGGGGGCAAACCAAAAGCTCCATATCCACCCCTATACTTCCGTGTCATGGCTTAGTACTCCCTCCCACCCCCCCAAACACACCACCACCCTGCATGGCAAAAAAATGTCCCCGTCCTGAGCAGTACTGAGTTGGGGGCCAATCTCGGGGGGGACATGCAATTAATGCATTGTGATAAATTCTGGAGCTGTTTGAGCTGGAGTAAACTGCTCCCAGGTACAGTGTCTGCACATGCAGCTTAGACAGCAGCAATTTGAGATAGGGCAGAGCAGAGGTGGGCTGGCAGCAGGCTCAGGGGGTCAGTCCCAGGCACCGAGTGGTGGTGTCAGGCAGTGGCGGGCCTGGCTAGGGCATGACAGTGCAGAACGTGCAGAGCCATGTCACTTGGTGGCAGGCAGGGGTCTGGCCCCTGGTGCCTGGGCTAACCAGTCACAATTTACCCCCAGTCACTGTCTACACATGTGTTTTGGTGCAGTAAAGTACTTTGCCATCAGACAGTAATCTCCTACAGCAAAGTTTAGTTTAATGTGCCTTAATATGGGCACATGTGTAGACGGTTATGCTTTACTGTGGACCTAATTAGTCAATAAACCACACATGTAGATGCACCTGTTGTAGACTTCTTTGCCTTAGGTACCAGGCCCACTGGTGTCCTTAACAAAGTAAGAGAAAGGTACCTACCTTTATTAGTCTGAAGTGAGGCAGAAGGCAGACTAGTTTGCATCTTTACAAGCTAGCTAAACCAAATTATATAGTATAAACTGTCATAAGCAGAGGGCTTACTTCATCAGATGCTGTTCAGTCTTCTGCTTACAAAAGCTTATGCTATACATTTACTTAGTATATAGAAGTACAGATCTACTCTGCCTTCTGCCTTAGCAATATAAATCACAAGACCTACAGTCAGACTCTGTTCCTGGCTACAGCCCTTCAGAGTCCCTGGAATGTGCAAGTCCCTGTAGCTGCATGTGATGGGAGCAAGCGGGGCCAGCCCTACCTGGTCCCATAGCATGCAAGTCCCCATGCTCCCACCCCAGTCCCCAGACACAGGTAGTGGCAACATGTGGGACCAGCCCCACCCAGCCCAATAGCACTCCCACCCATGTCCCCAGCCATGTGCTGGCAGGGTGTGGAGCCAGCCCTGCCAAGCCCCATACAGCTCCCATGCTCCTGCCCAAGTCCCTGGCCACAAATTGTGGCAGCATGCAGGGCCAGCCCCATCCAGCCCTTTAACACTCCCGTCCAAGTCCCTGACTGCACACATTGGCAGCATGCAGGGCCAACCACACCTGACCCCACAGTGTGCAGCTCCTACACTCCCACCCTAGTCTCTGGCCACACGTAGTAGCAGCATGTAAGGCCAGCCCCACCCAGGCCCATAATACACAGCTCCTGTGCTCCTGCAGCATGCAGGGCCAGCCTGGTGACTGGTGCCTCACACCCCGTGTTCCTGGACCCCATTCCCGCAGCAGGAGTCCCTGGCCCCCAGTCTCCCAACAGGACCCTCACCTGCATTTCCAGGCTTGCAGAGCCAGGGAAGGCTGGAAACAGTCTTGGGGCAGCCAGGCAAAAGCTTCTGCTAGGCAGAGGCTTCTCATCTTTAGTGCCCCTTGGCTCAGGGCTGGTGGGGGCCAGGCCAAGCTGGGGTGGGAGGGTGGTTGCTTAGCAACCAGAGCTGCACCTCCTGCATGAAGGTGCCAGCTTGCAGAGGGGCAGCCCAGGGCCAGGGCTTACAGAGAACTTATGGAGGGGCCCCATGGGCCAGACAGAATTGCCTGCTGGGCCGGATCTAGCCCACGGGTCTTATTTTGCCTGCCCCTGCTGTAAACAGACATCTCGTTAGTGGCAATTTTGATTGCCCTGGGCTTGACTAGAATCAAACCAAGAGCAGCACAGCCCTTTGCCCATGTAGCTCTTCCAAGCTGCACCACTACTTTTCTGACAGTGGATGGCCAGGGTGAACACCCAGCCCAACAGGCTTGTCCCTGGGATGATTGCAATTAAGTTAAAACAGCACACAGCAATGTCCTGGGAGGAAAGTAGAACATAGAACCCACCATACTTCACAGGTACTACAAGTAGGACAATGGATATTAATATCTGTAGGATCCCAGGGCAAAAAGCCTTTTCCTGGAGAAATTCCAAGTTTGCTTATATAAGCAACTGTCAATCCTCTGGATCATGGTGTATGCATAAAAGATGTAGTCAGCTGCCTGATGAATCTGTTTGTGGCTGACAACCCAATTGGAGAGTGACACAGCTTGTTACAAGTTTCATAATTCCAGGTGTTGTCTGAGTTGGAGTCCAAGTTTACAGCAATCCCTCAGATTCAAGGATGACTGTTTTCCATGTCTATCATATCTGTGGTTGCAAAGATTGCTGATGAGGCTGATCCAGGATCAAAAGACTCTGTTACAACTTGAGCACATGTTTCCATGAAAGATGGGTAGCTCTGAATTCTTGATTAGGTCTATGACATGCTGTTTCTCCCGCTACCACTTTTCTGTCTCCTTTTATCATCATAAGGTTTCAAAGTACTGAGATCTTTGCAACAGACTGTTCCTCTATTTGGGGCAGTCCTGGGTGATAGTCTCCCATAAGTCAATGTTGCATTTTTTCAAGTTGTCCCTGAGGACATCCTTGAAGTGCTTTCTCTGCCCTCCTGGGAGAATCAAACTTGTTCTGGGAGTCTGGAGTTGGACATCCAGATGATATGGCCAGCCTAGTGAAGCTGAAGTCAGATGATCATCACCTTGATGCTCATGGTGTTTGCTTATGAGAGGATGCTAATGTTGGTGTGTCTGTCTTCCCACTGGATTTGAAGGATCTTCCATAGGCAATCATGCCTGCTCCAATGGTACTTCTCCAATGACTTAAGGTGTCTCCCATATGTTGTCCACATCACAGCTTCCCCCAGTAAGGTGAGCTTCACAACTGTTTGATAAACCATGAGTTTGGGTTTGGATCTGATGTCACAATCTTTGAACACCCATTTCCTCATGTGTCCGAAGGCTCCCCTTGCACATTGAGGTGATATTAGATTTCTTTGTCAAAGTCAGCCCTCTGCAAGAAATGGTTTCTAAGGTACAGGAAATACTCAATGTTCTCCAGAGTCTTTCCATGAATCTGAATTACCAGAGCTAGAGACTGCTCATTAAGACCTTGTTGATGGAGGACCTTAGTCTTCTGAATGTTAAGCATCAGTTCCATTTTCTTGTATGCCTCAGTAAAGATGCTGATGATTGCCTGAAGATCTGCTTCCAAGTAAGCACACACTACAGCATCCTCAGCATACTGGAGTTTGATGATTGAGGTCAGCCTGGTCTTGGTTTTGGCTCACAGTCAGCTGAGGTTAAAAGTTTACCATCTATTCGGTAGTTTAACTCCACTCCAGCTGGAAGCTTGTTGGTGGTCAGATGTATCATCATAGTAAAGAATATTGAGAAGAATGTTGAAGCAATGACACAGCCTTGTTTAACTCCCATCTTAACCTCAAAGGGATTTGTGTGAGAACCATCACTCACATACCATCATGGAGCAGCCAAAGAATGGTGATGAATTTTGATGGGCCTTAAAAGGTTTCTCCACAGTGCTTCTCACTTGACAGCCTCAACAGCTTTCATGAGGTGAAAGAAGGCCATGTAGATAGGTTTATGTTGTTCCCAGCATTTTTCCTGCAGCTGGTGAGCTGTGAAGATCATGTCAGTTGTGCCTCTTGATGCCCTAATCCCACACTGAGATTCCAGGAGCAGTTCTTCAGCAAATGAAAGGAGGGTTCTCACTATGATGGAAAGATGTGGATAACAAGTCGATCCCTCTGTAATTTCAACGGTCAGACTTGTCTCCTTTCTGGAAGATAGTGACAATCATGGCATCCCTGAGGTCATCTGGGATTTCCTTATCATTCCAAATCATTAAAATGAGGGCATAGAGCTGTGATATCTCAAATATTGCTGTACAAAATTTTCTTGGGGAAATGGTCTCCTCCCATTCTCCTAACATGGTCAATTCATCAAAGCCTCCTCTTCTTGAGAGCACCTCTGTGTTTGTATTTTGTCTTCCCCTTCTTATTGGGGGTTGGGACCAGAATCAAAACAAAATCAAAACAAGAGAAGCAACTCAACCTGCAGCCCATGGACCAAATCTACTCCCTAGCAGTATGTAATCTGTCCTATGGATTCATGAGGGGAATCCTATGTGTGTGGCCCTGAAAGCTAGATCAGATGAAGGGCCTGATTCCAGTGTTCAGGACCAGGCAGGGGCAATGTGGGGCTCTGGACCCCAATCCCAGCACACAAGTTCAGGTGGAGGCAGCTTGGAGCCCAATCCTTTCATGTGCAGGTTGTACAAGGCCTGCTCTGGCCTCTGGATTGGTTCTGCACTAGTCATCTGGCCCACAAGGCCAAAAGGTAGAGGACTGTAAATGTGGATGAGCCTTAATGTGATATGCATATCCTAGTATATTCTACAAGAAAAATGTCTCTGTATCTATAAAAATTCAGGATACAGAATGAGGGGAAGCAATCTGTAATAAGAATCAGGGAATACTCCTGACTGGAACTGGGCAGGGCCAAGGAGATATATAAACACAGACCCTGAGCCAGCAGGGTCAGTCTGGCCCTGGAGGCTGCTGAAGCAAGAGCTCCAGAACAGGGGGAAATGCAGGAGACCTCCTAGCCAGCCCCGGAGCTATCTGAAGGAAGGCAAACAGAGTGTTGCTGCCCTATAAAGGAATATTACACTGGATAAGGGGAAGCCTGGTTGTGCAAGAAGGTAGCTATTAGGCCTGTGCAAAGAGGCTAATATTTGCTTTGGATTCGGATTCGGCCAATTCAGGGGACAGTGATTCAATTCGGTGATTTGAATCACTGTCCTGAATCAATTCAGCTGAATTTGATTCAGAGATTTGGCTGCTGGCAAATCAGCTGAATCTCCAAATCAAACAGGCCCCATCTCCTGCCCACTCTCCCAGCCCTGTCAATGGCTGCCCTGCCTGGCCCTAGTGTCCTAGCTCTTTAAAAAAAAGAAAAAAAGCCCCACACTCACCAGCTCCTGCCAGGCACGGGGGGCAACTCCGCCAGCTCCCCACTGGCCTGTGCTGTGTGGGGGGCTCTGCCACAAGCCCCTATGCCCTGCCCACTCTCCCAGCCCTGTCAAAGGCTACCCTGCCCAGCTCTAGCATCCCGGCTCTTTAAAAAAAAAACAAAGACCCCCCACACTCACCAGCTCCTGCCAGGCAGGGGGGCAATCCCTGCTGCCCCCCACTGCCCTGAGCCCCCAGAAGCTCTGATGGCTGCTGTAGCAACCGGTGAGTGCAGGGCCTTTTTTTTTTAAAGAACCAGGAGCTGGAGCCAGGCCAGGCAGCCATTGACAGAGCTGGGAGAGCAGGCAAGGGATGGGGTCTCATGACAGAGCCCCCCATGCAGAGTCAGGCAGTGGGGGGCAGCGGGGATCACCCCCTGCCTGGCAGGAGCTGGTGAGTGTGGGGCTTTTATTTTTTTTAAAGTGCCAGGACGCTGGGGCTGGGTGAAACAGCCATTGACGGGGCTGGGAGAGCGGGTGGGGGTTAGGGGGCACTTGGGGGCTGGGGTAGCAGGCAGGGTATGGGACCTGGTGGGGGTCTCCCCATGGTTCCCTCCACCATCCTCCAGCCCACCCTCCCACCCCCAAAATTACTGGCTTGGAGTCCAGGTCCAGTGCCGTGCAGTGGCAAACAGAGACTGCCCAAATCTCTGAATCTCTCCAAAGCTCTCTGAATCTTTTCCAAATTGATTCAGAGAGCTTCATATCAATTCGGACCTTTTTATTGGTCTCCCGATTCGATTCGGAGATTCAGCCACCGAACTGGGCCGAATCTCCTCAGAATCGAATCAGCACCCAAAGCTTTGTACAGCCCAAGTAGCTAGTTATTGTTGATGTTCAAACCAAGAAGGTGTTTAGTTTGTGTTGCAGCCAGAAGGCTTACTCTTTGGTTACAGTTTCAACTGGTGTTTTGGATGAAAGGTGAGTAAGCGGAGACCACAGTGGAGTACCTGAGAGGAGCCTGCAGGGTTTAACCCACATCAGTGCCAGGGGCATGCCAGTTTAGAGCCCTGCTAGGGGCCTTTATTCAGGGCTTAAACCTGAGGGAGAGGTTGAAGCCTAAAGAGAAAGAGAAAGAATGTCTGAAGCCTAGCATGGACAAGAGCTGGACAAGGGCCAGGAGAACCAGTCCCCATGGAGGGTAGAGCCAGGGCCAGGAGGCCCTATGCATGAGAGGGACAGAGTTGGGGGCCAGGGAGCCAAAGCAAACAGAATACAGGGACCCAAATGGAGCCAGAGTGGGCTTAACACCTGTGGCAGGGTGGAGACAGCCCCAGAGAGGCAAAATCAGGGACAGTGGCCTGGAGGCCAAGCAGGGCACAGCCTGAAAGAATGAGACTCGGGCTGGAACCCAGAAGTCAGGCCCAGCACAGGAACCAGGAAGAGAGAAGGGGCTCAGTCTGGAAAGACGAAGGCCCAACAAGGATGTAAAGGCCTGAGGTGGCCTGGTGCCCACCAAAGTCATTAATTGGTAACACCTGTAAGGAATGGGGGAGGTTTGGAGGCTGTAAATGGCCCTTAAGGCTGCAAGTTCCCTGAGGGGCTCAAGTGGGCTTAGAAGGCCCACCAGGCGCAAAGTAGGACTAAGACCAGCAGGTCAAGGTGGGGACCTGCTGGTGGTGAGAAGAACTGAGGGCTCACTCTAGGACCTTTAGGCAGGCTCCCTTTCTAACATTCAACAGTTACATTAAGGTATGGCAGGAAAGAAGACTGGGAGGGTATCCTAGAGTCAGAGCTGTGCAAAGGGAGCATCACATCCACCCCAGGGTATGAACAGAATTACATCCCCACACATTAAAAAAAGTCAGTCATCATAGCAGAAGCTGCAGATAAACCTTCTTTTACCATATCTGTAGCCATATAGCAACACAACCTGTTTTGCAAGTTTGTCTTATATGTAACATCTGATTTATGGCCATCTAAATTGCTTGATGCTGAATATATTTTAGTTCATAATATGTTTGGACGCAGGGTCAGTTACCTTTAGAGTGATTTAAAAAAAAATACCTCTAAGTTAAAAAAATCAGGTAAATCTACCAAGATATAGAAAATAATTCAGAGTTTGTTAGTGTTTGTTCTGGACAATCAAGGGTCAAGCTTATATCTCTGATATAATTTGATTCTTTTCGGAGGTGGGAGTTGTGTTACATTTTCATTTCATGAGGAAGAGGCTTTTGAGACCAAGGAATCTCAGAGGTAAAAATCCAGACCTTCCTATTAGATTGTTCAATATTGCCTACTTGTTTTCCTCAATTCCCAAAGCCATGGATTAAGTTTTAATTGTCTACCCTTTAATCAATGCAAAATTGGAAATCTTGTCTTATTAACAACTCTGAAGCAATGATATTGTTCTTTAGGAAGGAATCCATACTTTTGATTTGTTAGCCATTGAATACATTCAGGGAATGAATCATTAAGTGAAGAATCTGTCTCAGGGGATTAGACAAATATTGATTGCTCCTCAGGACACACTGATTCTTCTTCAAGGGCACATTAAGTCAGTAATGTGGCTGTATAAGGAAGCAGGATGTTAATAGTAGGTGGAACTTAAGAAAATGAACTTATTAAAAAGGTGTAACTAGCAATAATATATAGGTCATATATGTTAATATTTTAATAATACTACTTTTTATCAGACCATACATCCTGTATCAGACAGATCATACACGTTCTAGGTAAGGTACTGTGGATAGATTTAAATATTAGAACAGCTTATGTTTACTTTGGCCTGCACTCCTTTATTAAGTGGTCTTAAATTTCCTCTTACTCATACCAGTCTAACCTAGGACTGTCTCCAGGTGCTGTCAGTGAAATTAGTCCAGTATATAATTGACCTAAATGAAATCAGATTCTTAGCCTGATGCCAGGTACTTTACACTGCCCTATGCTACATACACACGCAAGGAACACTAGGAGGTAGGAGTGATGTTACATTTCTTCTGTGACCAGTTGTGTGTGTGCTTGTCCTAGAACAGAAAAGTTGGGGGATTTGCATACATCACCTTTCGGATAAGAGGCTACTGAACAGTAAAGTGCACTGCCGCTTTTCTGCCATTGATCCAATGATGCAATCTCAGGACAACCAGTCAGACACACTTCACAATATCCAGAGCCAAATTTGTTAGTGCTTCTTATTCTGCAAACCTTTTTAGGGTTTGTCACTGGACAACAGGCATGGTGGACCTCTGAAGGATGAAACTTGGTCCCAAAAGAAAATGGGTTCTCCAGGGACAAGTGCCATGTCTATTCATAGCCTAGAGGTGACAAAAGAGTAAGACAACTGATTGATCTCTTCTTCACCCCATGGATAAGGAACCAAACATGCTCATTAATCATTGCCCATTGAGTGGCTTGTCTATTGGTAACAGAATGAGCAAATAAAATGTAACAATTCCCCTAGAATTTGTCTATGTTTCTTACGGCAATAAACTTAAGTGTAAAAGTTTTTCTGTGCTTGCTTGCTTTTATCTCTGAGGTTTACTTTGTCTCCTAGGTTAGTTTTTTTTTTCTACATAATTTTTTCCACATCCTTTTGATTGTGCTTTTCTATAAATCAATTGCTTCTTTGTATTCTTCAACCTACATTCGTGCCTTGGCTAGCTGATTGTACCATAGCACATCTAGAATTTGTGATTTGAATAGAAATCCAGTAGCAATATGTTTGTGATATTTGATCAAAACAGCATCAAATCCCAGAACACAATGCACAGAGGTATGAATTCTCATATACTTTTAAATAAATAGTGAAACTCTCAGCTTCACTCTCAGCTTAAGTAGGGCCACAACTTTGCCTTCAATGGCTGCATCCAGATGAGTGCAGATGTTTGTTTCCCCAGGGACATCTAGTAGCAGCACACCTTGTGTTGCTGCTATTTATCCACAAGGAACACCTGTGCCACACACACTGTGGTACACAGTAGGTTACCCTGGGTGGGGTAGGGGAGGCTGGGGCCAGCAACTGTGTTGACCTCAACAGCCTTGTTTGGGGGCCTCCAGGGACTGCAGCCACAGCAGGAAGCCTAGCCAGCAGCCAGTGTGTGGCTCTGGCCGACCAGTCTCTGGTTTTGGGTAGCATGTGCTGCTGCTACGTGCACCACCCCAATTTTTTTTGTGTGGGTTTTTTGACCCTGAGATCTCCCAGGTTAAAAAACCTCCCCCACACTGCAAGATAGCAGTGTGGGGAACACCTGCACCACATACCACACATCCGTGCTCATCTGGAGGCTGCCAATGAGTTCTACAATCTAGATCTAAATAGCAATAGCGCTATATACCCTGGTTTTAAATTACCAATAAAACAATTTAAGGTGTCACTTGAAGTAAATGTCAATAGTATTTATCTACTTGTCTCAAAACCTCAAATTTAAGAAATGTATTCTAATGCATTTGAGATATGATTGCTGATTTTTACTGCATCATTTTTGAAGCATATAGTATAGTCTCCACATTACATTTCTGAGTAGTAACATAAAACTAGACTGGTACATAACAATATAAAATAAACTGAAAGGGATTTTTTTAATTGTTTACACCATCATTTTATATGGTTGTTTAATTTTCATTGAAATGCCACAAAGAAACCAAACATTCTTTTAATTATAATAAAGTTCCTACCAAGAGCAATCTGAAATGACTGATCACAATAGCTACCAGTTAGAACTCAGCAATACAAACATGTTACTCTTATGTGGTAAAGATATATACCCAAAAGTGAAAAAACAGAGATAATAAAAAGGTACAACTAGAAAAATATATGGGATGATTACCTTTGTTTTTCTCATTTGAAAGGAAATGTCCAAGTTTGCAGTATACCAGCATGTATTTTACAAGCATCTTTTGGAGCACAATTTATAAACTGGAGTGAAAGTAAAAAATACTTCCTCACTAACACATTATTATTATTCAGTTTGTCCCAGATACTTTACCCAAATTCTATTTCCCAAATGAAAGTTGACATTTACACTGTCACTATCATCTATTGATTCAGTCAAATCTTGCTGCAATGCCTACAGTTAATACAGGAAGCCATTCAAATCTTGTAAGTAGAAAAAGTCATTGCCATCTCCCAATGACCTCAATATTAAAGGCAGTGCTTTGGCAGCACTAAATGTGCCAGCTAGTTAATTCAGGCACAGTGTGCGCTCAACTGTTAGCCCATCTTTGTGTCTCTTTCCAGAATAATTACCTTGCCATGCTTGATCCTGGCAAACTGTAACAGGGCCTCTACCCCATTACTAGTGGAAGAAGGGATCTAGGGGCACCTGGTTCCCCACCCCACACATTGCCTTCCTTTTTCTTGTACTTGTCCCTCCTTTGTGTTGACAAGAGTTAAACCCACAGACAGAGAAGCCTGAAACAAGATGACCACCAGGTGCAGACGGTGCCTGAGGGCCCAGAGGACAGAAATGGAGGGTCAGGTGTCCTGGAACACCATAGATAAGGATGGAACCCCAGACAGAGGGACTCAACGGCTGAACCCAGACTGTGAAGGAAGTATGCAAAATGGCAGCCAAGGTGAAGGAAACCCAATGGCCTGCCCTGGAAATAAGCTATGTACCTCGAACCTTTTCTGTTTGTCTTTTGCTTGGAGAATGCCACTGCAGAGTGAGGCAAAACCCAGGCAAAATATTTCTTTGAGTAGTTGGGACTGGCACTTGTGTTTTGTGGTTTTCATTTCCCTGATTGACTGAGTTGTGGCTATAGGGGAAGTGGAGGCCACTGAAAGGGGCCTTTGTGGGTGCCCTAAATTATGAACTCTGTCAAGAGGACAGAAAATAAGGACTGGGGGTACATTCTGAGCACAAGAAGGTAAGACCCTGCCAAGGACTGAAACACAGGAGTGGAATGCAGGAAACCAGGGGCCATGGCCCCAGCCACCTGTGCAGGCATCTCACAGGGCCTGGAGCCTGAGGTCATGAGGGTGTGGTCAAAGCTGAGCCAGAAACTTCCAGCCCTGAACAGTGGGCTCCAAGCTAGAAGGCACAACCAAAGTAAAAGTGAGAGGATCCACAGTCAAGACAAGGGTCCCCTTTACCAAAGCTCTCTTTGCCCTTGGGGCAGCCTCTCCTTGTCCAGTTATTATATCCAGATGGGGCAGGCAAGAATACAGCAGGAGAGAACAAAAGGTGCCAGCAGAAGGAGGTTCCTAAAGATGCGTGCATTATGTTGGCACCTACACAGACTCAAGTAATCGGTTATTCAGCAGACAGTCCTGAAATGGGAGGCTGCTACTCATTGTCAGGACAACTCTTCTGTTAGTCAGAACAGAATGGGACTACAAACTGTTAAGTTTAGTGATTTTCTTTTTTCTTCACCATGTCTGCTGCTGCAAACATAAAACCAACACTGATGTAGATAAAATTAGACAGACTACAAGTTTTAACCAGCGTTCAGAAAATAGGTTTGCACCAAACAATACATCTATAAACAGCTTAGGCTGTACTTTTCTTTCAGAATAAAGACCTCAACCAGCAAAACATTCAAACAGGCATACAACTTTAGGCACATAAACTGCTATTAGAACTTCTCATGTGCTTAATGTTAACATCAACAAGTTTGCACCATTTGGTTTTGCTCTTTTCCCAAAATCTTTTTTTTTTCCTAGAAAAGGAGGTGAGTATGTTCTACCTTGTTAAAAAGCTTGATTGCTGTTTTAATCCAGCACATGTAAGATTCCTTTGACAGGGTACTTATGCAGCAATCTAGTAAATGCAAGAAAGGCAGGTTAAAAGCATCTGCACTGCTAGAAATTAAGGAGGTTACCCTTACGAAAGACAAAAATTCTCACAATAGGGGAAAGCAAACAACATCTTTGGAGACAGGCAGAAAAAGTAAAGATGCCTGTTCCAGTAGACTGCCCACATGGACTCTGCTAAATCCCAGGCTTATAAAATAGACAGAGGAAAAAGTGTGAAGGGAGACCACGAAGCACACTCACACAAAGAGATCCATGGAGGAAAGTCAAGCATTAATCCTGCATGGAGCCCTGGCAGCAAGTACTCACATTCATGCACTTTGCTCAGAAAAGTAGTTCCAGGCCTCCTAGTAATCATTCTCAATCATTTGTCTACTCAAAACCAGCCTCCCTGCTACCACTGCTTAGCCTTTACCTATGTTCTTGTAATTGTGTTGACCATCAAAAACCTGCCAAGGTACTGCTTGACTACTTGCAGACACTATTCAATATCACCTGGTCTTGACGGGCCAAACAGCTGAACAGCTCCCTTCTGAGATGTAAGTGCTTAGTGTAAGGCTTCATGAGACATGGCAAAAATGAAAAATGGGTAAAGAGGGTCACAAAGAAGCAGAGAGAAGTAATATTTTCAACATTGATCTCTGCTGTAAGTAGTGCCAGAAAACCTCTTTCCTCATCAAGGAAGCCACAAAACAGTGTTGAAAATTTTTGCGTAGTGTGCCTTGCTCGACTTCAGAAACACCACAGAAAATGCCCAGCTGATCACTGTCTCTCTGTCTCTGTCTCTCTCTCTCTAGTGGTCTTTTAATTGTGGAGAAACATTGATTTTGGGGTATTTTACAGAGTGACTTCAGGATTTTCTATCAGGGATTTTTCAATTTTCAAATAAGGAACACCAGAATTCCTGCTAGGGAGGCCAGTGGCAGGACCCTGCCTGCTCAAGGCTGGCACCTTGGACCCAGCCGGCTGTGGCTGACCTCTTGGCCAATTGAACTGACAGTTCAAAGCAGGCCACCACACCTAGAACATCTTCCAGGCGATAGATCTCCTGCCCAGCCATCTTCCAGGAGATAGATCTCCTGCCCAGCCATCTTCCAGATGGCCGGGCAGGAGCACAAATGGCTGGTGTGCTGCACAAAGGCCAACTCTGCAGCCATAGCCCACTGGCAGCTAGCCCAAAGGGGCAGATGCCTCATCTGGGTCTGGCAGGTGTGCAGCAGGTCACAGCCAGGCAGCAGTCCCCACTGCCAGACTGATGCAGTGGGTAAAGGGTGCAGGGAACTGTCAGGGCTGCTTCAGCAGTCAGCTGGCACAAGGGGTAGTGTCCCCAGGTACCAACTGGCTGGGCCTCAGAAGCTCCTGAGAGTGAGTAGCCCTGAGCTACTTGCCAGGGCAGCTTTTTGTACTGCTGAAGCCAGGACAGGACAGCTTTTTATACTGCTGTGGACAGCACAGGTAGTGGCCCCAGGCTCTAGCTCCCCCTGGCTGCAGATCTGAGAGAAGCCAGGCAGGGTTATTTTGCCTCAAGTGGCACAATTTGCTCCACAATGATGTTTATGTCTGAGCATGTGCGCTGAGGCAAAAAAGCCCTGACTCAAATTTGCACTGCTTCTATTTGAGCTGCCGAACATGCAGGTGCTTGTATGTGTGGACGTGCCCATGGTGGTCATTTGCCTCTGGGTCTAGCTCCACAGAGATTTCCAGGAAAGCAGTCTTTTTCATCTTGAAGTTCTTACCCCTGCTGGTTGTCCCACAGCTTCAGCATAATCCTCAACCATCAGTAACCACTTCATTCTATAAAATTAAGACACTTTCTATAAAATTAGGATGCTAGATTTCAAAAAGTGGGATTTCATCTGACTCAAGGAATTAATAGGCAGGGTGCCCCAGGAAGATAGACTGAAGGATAAGTCACCCAGGAGAGCTAGGAACTTCTAAGGGGCCGAGTATTGGAAGCCCAACAAGAAACTGTCTGACACAATGGAAGTACAAGAAGAATGACAAGAGACCAATGTGGTTGTACAAGGAGCTTCTAAACTGTGCCAAATGCAAAAGAAAAGCATACAGGCAATGGAAGAATGGGCAGGTCACCAAGGAAGCATACCTGGAAATAGCAAGAAACTGCAAAGACAAAATCAGGAAAGCAAAGATAAAGAATGAGGTGCACCTGGCATAGGAGGTTAAGGACAACAAGAAGAGGTTCTATAAGTATGTTGGCCAGAAAAGAAGGAGCAAGGAAGCTGTGGATCCACTGTGGACAAGCCAGGGGGAACTCTAAACAGAAGATGCACAGAAGACAGAACTGCTCCACAGCTACCTTGCCTCAGTCTTCACAAAACAATTAAGCTGCAGCCTGCCACCTAATAAGGATTATTTGGATAAGGAAGAGGGCAAGCTAAGGGATGAGATAACAAAAGAGACAGTCAGAAAGCTTTTGCTGGGTTTAAATAAATTCAAGTCAGCAGAGCCAGACGAACTTTATCCCAAGGTACCAAAGGGCCTGGCAGAGGAGATCTCTGAGCCCTTGGCAATGATCATCATGAGAGATGAGCCAGGTACCAGAGGACTGGAAAAGGGCCATCATAGTGCCCCTCTTTGAAAAAAAAAAGGCAAAAAGGAAGACACAGAGAAATATAGACTGGTCAATCTCACCTCAGTACCTGGGAAGTTACTGGAGCATATCCTAAGGAAGGCCATTTGCAAGCATCTGGAAGGGGATCACAAGCAACTGGCATGGATTTGGATTTATAAAAAACATATTGTGTCAAACAGATTTGATCTTTTTTTTTGACAAAATAACTACTTCGGTGTTTGAAGGGAATGCTGTGGGTATAGTATATCTGGACTTCAGCAAGGCTTTGGACAAGGTCCCATGTGACCTTATCATAAATAAACCGGAGAGATGTGAGATGGACAAAACTACTAGAGTGCCTCAACAGCCTCAAGCAAAAGATAATTATTAATGGGTCCAAGTCGGAATGGCAAGAGGTTTCAACTGGAGTCCCACAGAGATCTGTCTTTAGCCCAGTGCTGTTCAACATGTTTATTAATGATTTGGGTGCTGGTATAGAAAGCTTCTTAAGTTTGTAGATGACAAAACTGGGAAGGATTGTGAACATGTTGAGGATGGGAATACAGTTCAGAAAGATCTTGACAGATTGGAAAGTGAGGCTAAAGCTAGCAGGATGAAATACAATGCAGACAAATGCAAGGTGCTACACCTCAGGAAGAATAATCAAAAACACAAATATAAAATGGGAGACACCTGGCTGGATGGCAGCACTATGGAAAAGGATCTGGGAGTCTTGATAGATCACAGACTCATTAGAAGTTTTCAGTGTGATGCAGCCAAGCTTTCATGAGCTGAAGCTATGTTCAGATGCTGTGAAAGGGCCCAGTCTTCTAAATTTCCATTGCTAATTGAAAATTTTGTTTCTATTTGACTTGTATGAAAAGACTTACGGATATATATTTTTAAAACACTTTTTTTTAATTACAAAATACTATTCAAAGGAACACAATGTTGAAATGTAACTGTTAGCTGTTGCCCTTTGTCTACAAGTTGTGATTATTTTGTCTATTTTAGATTACCTAAATGTTAAGGACAATGTTAAAAGCAAATTGTGGATCTTTATTATCTAGTTTCTTAAATCTCAATGAAAAGCAAATATGCTCCAGGTGCTTCTGTTCTGGTCTCTATCCATCTCTGCTCCTAGAATGTGACTGAAGTGAGTAGCAGTGTTTAAAGGCTTTAACCTTTAGACAGTCCTAAAAGCATTCCACATCCTCATGAACATCTCATAACACTGATGTGGTGTTATACTGGCTGTATAGTCACATCTGATTTCCAGCCTGCAATCCCTTTCGTGCAAGCTTTAATAGACCTTTGGAAATGACAAGAAAAACAATATAAATGTTCCACATAGATTAGCAGATCATTATTAGCCCTTTGCACACTAAAAGATGAAACCTTCTTGATCCCAGCCTATAAAAAGCCCTCTGAAGGCTATTGAGCTTCCCTTTGATTCTTGGCCTAAGTTTTAATTTTCTCACAGTACTGAAGTTCTGTGTCTCATTAGGGTTATCATCTCAAATTCCTTTGTGCCTCTACTTATTTGGAAGGCTACTCTCCTATCCTTTACTACGGATTCTTCTACATCTGTGTGAAAGGATGGCTAATAATACCAAAATGGCTCAAACAATGCACAATAATGGTGACAGCTGATTTCTGATTTTTTATCATTCCAGTCTAACATATTAACTTCTTTGTGATACAGGCCTTAAAAATGGATTTAATATGATATTGTTCTCATTTTCTGGCATTGCTTTCAAGTTCTTATATTTTCCTATTTTCTCAAGTGGTTCGTTTCTTGCCAGAAGGTTCTGCTTGCGTAGTATAGTACAGTGCAGTGAACTCAAATGCATCTTGTGCAATCAAAGGAAAAGGAAACTTATTAATCCACAAATGTACACTTATTTCTCAAATATCTAGTTACCTAAACACTTGTGGCCAAATCCTATTTCACCTTTGTGCACCTAAGTGGCACTTACATGACTACCTAAGTGAAATTTTTGACAGTTACACACAGTTTAAATTCTTCTTTCACTTGTGTAGCTATGTTCACCTTATGCTATCTTTCTGAACATGCTTGGAAGGCTGCAGTATGGCTCGGTTGGGCTCCAGAGCAGAACAGCATTATCTGAGTCGGGATGTAATCCATGTAAGTCTCCAAAACTTCAGTCAGAAGGAAAACCATGACAATTTGATACCAGAAGAGGAAGGTCCTCCTCCCATTTCACTCTATATCTTAGTAGTTAGGGGATTTGCCTAGAGACCAGGAGGCCCAGCTTCTAGCCCTGCTTCCCTTCAAGAAGGCTTGAACCCGAATCTCCCACACTTGCCAGTGAAGTGGCAAGCCTGTGCTAGGCATTATCCAAAGCAGAGGGAGAGAAAGAGGAAAAATAGGTTAGTTATGATGTCAGGGGAGCCATACTGGAGAGAAATTCTGAATGAAACAGTCAGTCAGAATGAAGGAACTGATAATAATCAGAACAGTCAACAGAGAAAACAAAAAGGATATTTCAGTATAATAATAACTTCAAGGTTCCTGTTTGAGGTAATGGCTGAATCCTGGTTCTAAGAAACACCTTTAATTCTGCTTAATCCAGAAATCTTTGCTCTACTTCATATCAGAGATCACCCTGATAAGTTCTTTAATTTCACAGGTCTAGCTTTGGTAATACAGGTAGGCCCAAAGCCACTTTCACCTCCAGATGAGTAAATTGCCCTTGAATAGATAACTTGGTATTGTTTCTGTTCTTAATACGCATTAGATAGACAGCAATGTGGTAGCTTTTGTCACCATTCTGCAAATAGGGACAGAAGGAAAAACCCAAACCCAGAATCCTCTTGCTTCCAGGAAGTGTTTATCCCACTGAGACATATTCCCTCCGGTTTGTTACCCTTCTGGCTCTACATATCTCCTGCTTCTGGCTACCTGGAGAACCAGCTTCAAAAGGTTGCCCCTTGATTCCCAACCCAACAGCCTGGTCATTTATATGGCACTATGCTGGGAAGTGGGAGCTGTAGATTAAAATCCTTTTTGGGTGAACAAGTATTTTAACCACTAGGTTTTAGAGCTAAAAGATGGGAGCCTCTCTTCCCCCCTCTCTCATCCCCCCCCCCCCCCCCATCAAACAGTCATTACTTGCGATTTTTCTGTGACTAGCTTCTCTTGAATTTATGCAGAGTTTACATGCCAAGCAGATGGAATAGGATTGCAACACAGTATAAATAGCTGGAGTGCCTCCTTGCACTTTAACCTGAAATTAGCTGTCTAGGCTGAATGTCTGCTTCAGACTGAATGTTCCTGGAAAGTTTCATTTAAAATAGTATAGCTATTTGCAAGAATGAGATTAAGGGAAAAATACATTATTTTTTCCCAGTTTAGTTCAAGTTCTATCAGAAGCTCTTGCATCCTCATGTAGAGCAGGAACCCTTATAAGAGACTTGTGCTTTCTCTTGTTCCTGTGAAAATTCATCAACTCTGGCTAAGTTATAAACCTTTGAAAATCTGACATTTACACATGCTCAGTAGACACTTATTAGAGTTTGGCTATTTCATTCTCCATAGCTATCAACAGCATAAAATCTGCTCCACTCCAGAGATGTAGAGGCTGACCAAGACATTCTTTATAATTGTTCCTTCCAAATACCATAGGCTATTACATTACTGAACACCAGAATTGAGAACAGCAACACTGACTCATGTACTCTCAGTGCCCTGTCAGGAAAAACCCTGAGATTTGAATGCAGATGGTTAATAAATTCAAGGGAAATGTTGCAGGGCTCAGGGGGTAATGGAAGCCTGGAAAGGTAACAGAGAGAGAAGAGACAAAAGAGCAAGTGGGGTAGACAGTGAATAGCAGGAAAGAAAGCAAAAGGACCTGGAAAATATAGATGTGTTGAGGATCTAACAGATATGAGGGCATGATAAAAGCAAGGAAAAAAACCCACAAGAACTGGAAAGAGATGGGATAAGTGGAAAAGGGGGCAGGAGCCAGTGGTTGAATGAATAGGGATAAGAAAACAGGGTCAGAAACTGGGATGAGGAAAGATAGGAGCAGAAACGGGATAGGGACAGGAACAGAAGCTGAAGCAAGATTGAACAGAAGAGGACAAAGTTGGGAGCAACGTGGAAGAAGGAACTATAAGCACTAGAACACCCCCAAACTGGGAGCTGACTCTTGGAATCCTACATTCTTCTGCTGCAGACAAATATCTGTGGACTTTCATGTCCCCAGATTGGGTGTCTTTATCACTTTCCTACTGGGTGATCCATATAGGAAATCTACTTGGATGTTAACAATCTACTATTGCTATCAGTTATTCTGAGCTCTTGAGACCAGGGCTATCTGACTCATTTTGGTTGGTGAGACATCTGGACTGAATGGTGGCAGCGCAAGTGACAGTGGTGTTAACCCCCATGTGCTGACCACATCATCATTGCAAGGCATCTCCAAAGGGAATCTCAACCTGGAAATTTGGCAGTGAGCATCCATGAGGTTAATGCTGCTGCAGCTCACCCCAGCACCTGCAAAAGGAGTCCCCAACCAGGAATCTCAATCTGGAAGTTTTGTAGCAATGTGAGCAGTGGCATCATTAGCTCCCTGGTGCTGGCTCTGCCAACACAGTGACTCTGGCAAGAGTGAAAGTGAATAGTGCCACCACTTAACCCACCACAAAATTTCCAGTCCCACAGGCCATGATTTAACCATTTGCATGCTGCATGTGACCCACTGGCTTCCATTTGGAGAGCCCTGGCTTACATGACACATATTTGTCCTGTTAATTAAAAAGTCAATGCTCTATAAATGATATCAGTTATGAATAAATATGGTTCAATGTGAACAGATATCCAATCTTATTTAAGTCTTTTTTTAAATAATAATTAGCAAGTGACATTTAAAAAGTCTACACTTAAAGAAAGGTAAGGTTGCAAAATTATTCAGAAGTACAGAAATGCTAGAAGTCCTTGTGTCACATTAATCCATCCTGCTTCTCCATATGCTCTGTGATGGGATCTTTAATTATAGGAGGATATGGTCACACAAAATTTGTTCTACAAGATTGCTATGTCATTTAGCATGTAGGATGAACAGACCTCTGAGATTAATTAGGATTATGTAATGAATGAAGCTGATGTCCACAGGACTTTTACCTCTTTTGTAGAAGTGGCGAGAAAGTACATACTAAATGAGGCAGGATATTGCCAGAAGAGAATGTATTGTCTCATAATTAAAGAAATTGCATATCCTTCTGAAGAACTGGATTTTATCACTATCTCAGTTATATATTTTGACCAAAGTCGTATAAAAAAAGCTCACATTTCACTATGCATTTTCTAGGTTTCCAACATGAGACACCTAGAAGTAGTTGCAAGTTAAATCAATGGGAGCTGTGCTTTGAACATCTAAAGTGTGATTAAAGTGCTAAGTAGTCTGAGAAAAATTACCCTTCTATGGATGCAGTTATACATTACACTTAGACCATACTAAGGACCATACTAAGGACATTTAATACATAAGCAGCCACATGCTAAAGCTCATAAACTTGCACTAAGTGCCCTCTGTGAATCTCAAAGTTCTGCCACCTCAGGGAAGGGCTAACTCTAGGTTGTCCTACCTAGTTTAAGTTAGGGTCATTTCAATCTGGTCCTTGGAGATAAAACAAGCAATTTTCTGGCTTCCAACATCCCCAGATACACCACTCTCAGACCGCACCCCACCCCTCCAGAGCAGAGACAGAGTCCAAGTGTCCTGGCTCCTAGCCATGCCCCTGCTCACCAGACCTCTAGTAGCAAGTCAGGTCTGTGCAGGCAAGAAATGGTATTAACCCTTCAAGTATGACTGCTAACAGCACACTCTAACTTCAACACTGCTTAACTTTCAACAGGTTTAGTATGGTCTAAGTGTAACATGTAACTTCACCCTGTACGTCTCAAGTTGACCCCCAAAATGAGTGAGCACTTTAGACAAATTTGACCTTCATTTCTCTATGCCTCAATTTCATAGCTGCAAAATGAAGTTAATAATGTCACCTAATCTTTCAAGGAGATTGTAAGGTTATTTCATTGATGATTATACACTTAGGCAAGATCTCCATAGCAACCCCCAAAAAGAAATTAATATGTTTGTAGTCAGTGCAGGTTTTGAATAGTGTTAAACAAGGGCTGTGGCCACATATGGACTGAGTGGATAAACATAAATCTGTAAGTATGTATGCTGTAAAGGAGGCAGTGTGTGTAAATTAATTAATTAATTAATTAATTAATAAAGCATGTAGCCATATCATTAAAAAATCTGTCATAATACAGGGGACTGAATTATATTTTTAGATAAACTTCTGAAATTTCCTTATTTGAAGGAAAATAACTATTTTCAAGGAAAATAACCTTATTTTTTTCAAGGAAAAATGCCTGACTTTGCAACTTTAACATTCTTCTAATGTATTTTTAGCTATAATATTGCATTAAATGTACTGCTAATATAGATAGGATGAGCTATGTGCAATAACAGTAACTGGAAATCATTACAAAAATCTGATTAAGATTAGTGCTATAAACTAACTCATTCAGATTTTCATCTTAAAAGACAAAAGCGTATATATGGACATTTTTGTGGGATAATCTTTCATTATTTCAAAAGACCCAGTTCATAAAGCTTACTGTTCTAATATGACTGAAGCCAGCTGGCACTGCTTCTGTGGTTTTTCATATTTTAATCAGGTGTCAACATCCACATGTTGCATATAATTTTTCCTTTCACCATTACAGAACACAAAAATCAGACTTAAAGTCAGTGGGAAAGCTGCACCAAACAACAGTCTTAGTAGCCTTAAATTCTACAAATTCTTATTATCCCAAGAGTTTTTATTATCACAAGAGAATTCTTATGATTCCCCCACAACCCATATGGAGTATTGAGGATCCTTTCCAAAGGCCTCTAATTTGAAACACTTTGCCAATATTGTCCAGCAAAGAACCAGCCTACAGATAAGGAGACCTGTACTGGACTTCAGAGTTTACCCCTTCTTTACAAGTATTTTTACAGTTTGCTGATGGACCAAGACACATGCAATGTATAAAAAGAAACACAAAAACCCAACCACTATAACTGGTTTAATAACATTCAGCAGTAAATATTGCACTGACTGCATGCTAAACAAAGCAGTATACTTGTTTATTTGTTTAAACGTGTTTCCCAAAGTACTATCAAGTCATTCATTGTCCTTGTATAGTGATGCAAGCTAAAATGAGGCAATGCAATTTCTAAACATTCATAAATTTTGCCATAATTCCAGCCACAGTTAGTACCTTTCTTTGGCCACCTCCCCTGCCTCATCTGACTTAGAAAGCAAATGAGCACCTTTCTGTAACCTTATGATGTGTGAGCAGAAAATTAAAATAATTGATTATAACACAAAGGGTCTTTAGAAGATCTTGTCACTTGACCAATTCCCTTTCTTCTGCCACTTGGCAAGGACAGGAGCAGAATTATTTCTGTTTTCTGGGATTTTTAAATATATTCCACCCATTATCATTGGGGGGGGGGGGGCATGATCTTCTGGATGTCTGAAATACAAATGTTTGGGGTTTTTACATTGACATTCTCCCTTTCCATAATCTAGCTTACTCTCCCTGTACAACTTATAGACAAGAATATTATCACTTTAAAAGATACCACTACAGTAACTGGTAGTGTTGAACTGATGCTATAGCCATGATGGTTCAGAAAATATATGAGAGCCAAGAATTTTTGTGGGTGTCATCTTTTACTGAATCAGCCTTACAGTTGTGATAGATTTAGACAAGTTTTTGGATATCACAATACCCTTCCAGGAACCAAGGAAGGGCATTGTGATATCCAAAACCTTGTCTATCCCAGCCATGCAATTGGTCCAATGAAAGGTACCAACTACAACAATTCTTGCCTCTCTCAAGACTGACTATTGCCTTTGGCAAATGCAGACATTAGAAAATTGCTATTTATGATTTTCAGGATACTTATGCATATATAAAGACATATACCTTTTTACAATATAGTAGTTACTATTAGCTACATTTAAAAGAAACTGTTGCATTTACTCTATTCTAAGATGAGGTTTTTTTCCTCCCACATAATATGAGGGAGAAAGTCCCTCATCTTAGAATTGCACATGAAGGTGGCTAGGGGGCAGGCAGATGCTGTGGCTCGGGCTCTATCCTCTACCTGGGGTCAGGACCAGAGCTGCAGTTGAAACTTGACCCTAACCCCTTTGCTGCCCCTGTACCCCTCTATCTCCCCCGTGCATCCTCTTCTCCCCCACCTCCCCCGCCATGTAACCTCTGCACCCCCACCTGCCCCTCTCCCCACTCCTTAACCTTGCTCTGCGCTGGCAGGCTCTGTGCATGCTGCAACATGGGACACTGACCTCAGGCCCATCCTGGCCCTGCAGCAATGGCAAACAGCCCACACAACTGCTACAGGGGCAGGGCTGGGACCAGGCTCAGTGCCTCAGGCTAGTATAGGGACAGAGCCTGTGGGCACTGAGCAAGGATGGGGGTGGGGAGGAGAGCAGAGGCTGGGGCAGGATGCAGAGTAGAGGGAGAAGTGGGAATGGGGGGGAGGCTGCAGGGAGTCAGGCACAAGCTGCTTGGCCTCTACACACCAAATGCTGCCCCCACTGCCGGCTCCCCTTGCAGCAGTGGGAGGGATGAATTAAGGATAGCCCTCCAATAATTAGATTTTATACAAGGAAAATTATAATAAACATACATTTTCCATATATAGAATCTAATTATTGGGGGTCATCTTAAATTTAGAGGTTTTTTAAATTTGAGTAAATACAGTGATTTTCCTTTGTCATCCATATCCTCTATAATCATTTCTACAATAAATTCAGTACTATGGATTCAACTCCATCTAGCCAAAGCAAGGGAATTAAAAATAGGTTCCCATTAAAATCCTAATTTTGGACCCATAAATGCATCAAAACTAAAGGAATCCACTTCAGATCTCACATGCAGATAATGCATGCCAAAATAAATTAGAACAAATCACATTGGAAATCCAAGACAAAAGGATTTAAACATTTCCTTGTCACTGAATTTTCAAAGATTTATCTCCTTTTTTTGGCTCATCATACATTTGCAGCAGATTTACACTTCTTCATTCATAAATTGGAATGGTGAGTCAAAATTTCCAGTTTGTTGATATTCATGTGCTTTGATTAACTGCAGTGTTTTCCTTACTATATCTGATAGATCCTTTCAACTTTAATATCACATTTTAACAATGGTTTTTACTTGGGTTTGCCTAATAAATTCTTCTGTATTGCTTCATTATAATACCCAAATATCTATCTGACTTTAGTGGTATTACCTAAGGACACCCAGTCTACATTCTTTCAAAAGAAACTAAAATTATTTCCTTTTTTCAGAGTGAAGTTTAACTTAGTTTATTTTGTAACATATATTTTATAAAACACTAAATATCTACAGCCAAATTGAAAATTTAACTTAATTTGGGTTTCATCTTCTTGTAACTATTTTTGAGCAATTAGAGATCAAGTTTAATCAGTTTTAATTAGCAAGAGCTAGTGTTTATTATATTATTTCCAGGTCTGATATTTTTAAATTTAAATTTAGCAGCATTTAGCAGTGAGATTGCAATTATTAGTATAATAGCAATCTGCAGCTGACGGAAAGCAATGATGTTTTTAATAAGAAGACGAGTCAGTACTAATATGAAAACAAGGACAAAATGATGTGCGAATTGCAGCATGTGAGTACATGGCTTAAAAATTCTAACGCACTTTACTAACAGTTAATGAAGTAATTCCATGCTGGTCATGTTTAGACATGAAAGTGATTCAAAGCAAATCATTTGCAACTTTCAATTTAGGTTTCATGTAGCTATAAAACAGTTTGCTAATTCAGAACAATTGCTAAATTATCCTGATTATCTGAAGAGCAGGAGGATCCTTAAATAGACTCCAGCTATACAGACATTAAGTTGGCAGCTGGTTAACATTACCAGCATGAATAATGGAGTACCAATGACAGCTGGATTGGAGCCCAGGCGGCCCTGACACACCAAAGATAATTTCCCTGTTTTAAACGGAGATCCTTTCAGTGTCCTTGACCTGATAGTAAAATGTATCTTAATTTCAGATGACAACTACTGTTATGGAAACAGAAACATGATTACAGCATGCACCAAAAAAAATTTAAACAGGTAAATGTGTCATAAAGGTGACCTGCTTTCTTCACATAGCCAAGCTATCCATCTGGCATATTTGTATTTTTTTAGTCATGTTTCTTGGCTTCTGAGCTTTATTGCTTCCAAAAAAATTGCTCAGATCTATTGCCAAATGTCTTTTCAAGAATTTCTTATCAAATATCAAGATGTTCTGATACCATGATAGCAACTACAACAGAAACACCTGACTGTACACAAGTCAAGTTTAGCTCCTTTTCGGTGATAAGGGTATAGAACAATAAAAAGTTCTATATGCTCACAAGCTATATTAGGTGACAATCCTGTGTCAGGACTCTGGGACTGGTTCCACAATGGTATCTGAATCACATTGTGGACAAACATTCAGTATGGTGTGCCATGTATACTATTTAATTAATTGGCACACAATGCAAATAGAGTGACCTCTTATAAAAACAGTGCTGTGTTCTGCAGTAAATGATGTAAAATTAGACCAATACCACAGTGTTTTGCTTTATTACTGGTGCTGCTTTTGGGACACTGATACCAGTATACTATTCTACTCTAACGTTTTTAGAAATGGCCTTTGTGTGCATTTTCTGTGGTACTGAAGGATTTAAAAGGGGATAAAAAATCTATGAAAGAATTTAAGAAGCTCACTTCCACTTATCACATAGATTACATGAATATTCAAGAATGGGGATATAACTGGATGCTGAAGCACAGCAGATCTGTTACTGATATGCCACCATTCTTTTCTACAGTTGAAATATAGGAAAATGTAGTCATTGTTCAATTATTTCAGTACCAGCTGACTTCTAGCTGCCAGGAGTCCACGTGCTCTGCAGATCACAGCAGTACCAGCCATGGGCCCCAAAGGCCACTACCACCATGAGGCACCCCCCTAGCTGCATCACATATGCTAGCAGGAAGATGGGTGGCTGTCCCCCAGCTCACTGGCCACAGGATCCCTCATGACCACAGGCTGTGCTGTGCTGTCGCACCATCCTGCCCCCTGGGGCAGGCACAGGAAATGGAAACCAGAGGGCAAATTTGGAGCTGCTGGCAGAGCAATACGGAGTGTGGCAGCTGGATGGGAGCCCAGGGGACTGCAGATTAATGCCTCATGAGCCACATTCGACTCATAGGCCACCAGTTGGACAGCCCTGAATTATCTGAACAATCAGCAATTTACATTAAGGGCAAAGCTGACATATGCCCTGTATTGTCATACTCAGCCTTCAAATTCTGTTCTGACTGACCCATGAGCGACTGGTGCCTCCCAAGTCTGGGGGGGCACCAGATTGCTGATGGGGGTTTCCCCCAGCAGCTGATCACTGGCTGGGGAAGGGCGTGGGGTGACCCAGAGGCTGATTGCCGAGCCAGCTGCAAAACCGGAAGTGCACTTCTACCGGTACTTCTGGTTTCTCGGCTGGCACTTCCATGGGGTGCATGGCTTATCTCACGGGGTGCACATGCACCTGCATGTACCCCCTATGTGTTGCCAATGGGCTGACTTGTGACATTCCAGAAAGCCAATTTAAGCAGCTCTATTTTTAGGGAAAGAGAAATCCCAAACTGTCATAGAGCTAGAATAATAGCTGTGCCTCTAGCTTCTGACACATGAAGAATTCTCAGGGGAGGGACTTCTCTGAATTTCAGCTATCCTTACCTGCTAGAAGAGCAATTAAATCATAATTAACTGTTAAAAATACCTTAGAATCATAGAATCATAAAAATTAGGGTTGGAAGGGACCTCAAGAGATCATCTAGTCCAACCCACTGCTCAAAGCAGGAATGTCCCCAACAAGATCATCCCAGCCAAAGTTTTGTCTAGTTGGGTTGTAAAAAACTCCAAGGATGGAGATTCCACACCCTTTCTGAGTAACCTGTTCTAGTGTTTTACTACCCTCCTAGGGAGAAAATTCTTCCTAATATCTAACTTAATCTTCCCTTCCTGCAACTTGAGATTGTTGCTTCTTGTTCTGTCATCTGCGACCACTGAGAACAGCCTAGCTCCATCCTCTTTGGAACCCCCTTCACGTAGTTGAAAGCTGCTATCAAATCTCACCTCCGCAGTCTTCTCTTCTGCAGACTAAATAAGCCCAGTTCCCTCAGCCTCTCCTCAGAAGTCATGTTCCCCAGCCCCCTAACCATTTTTGTTGCCCCCCCGTGGTACTCTCTCCAATTTGTCCACATCCTTTCTGTAGTTGGGAGCCCAAAACTGAATACAGTACTCCAGATGTGGCCTCCCCACTTACTTGACCTGCTGGCAACACTCCTATCAATGCAGCCCAGTATGCCATTAGCCATCTTTGCAACAAGGGCACAATGTTGGCTCATACTCAGCTTCTTGTCCACTGTAACCCACAGGTCCTTTTCTGCAGAGCTGCTGCCCAGCCAGTCAGCCCCCAGCCTGTACTGGTGCATGGGCTTGTTCCATCCTAATTGCAGGACTTTTCACTTGTCCTTGTTTAACCTCATGGACACATCCAGACCAACATGCATGTGCCTCTTGCCCTGCCTCAAACCCCTTTGAGGTGGAGCAAGAGACATGTGCGAAAACAAAAAAATGTTCCCCACGCTGCAAGTTTGCAGCGCAGGGAGAAAATTAGACCCCTGGATATCCAGGGGTCTAAAAAACCTGAAACAAAAAAAAGCAGGGCAGGGCACAGTCCCAGACTGTGCCCTGAGGCAACCAGAGGCTGGGTCCTCTGGGGAGACGCTCTGGCTGCCAGAGCATCTCCATGTTTGGCCCCTTGCCCTGGTGCTGAAACATGTGGCCAGCCAGGCCATGTGTTCAGCACCAGGGCTCCAGTGATGATGAGTAAGGGGTCGGGGGGTGCTGGAGGAGGGGGAGAGGTACCCCTGCCAGCCCCGCCCACTCCCCCAGCCCCCCCCCAGCCCTGCCCTGCCCTGCCCCTTCCCCCACCAGCCCTCCAACCCCTGCCCAGCCCTTCCTCCTGCCAGCCCCCCAGCCCCCTGATCCCTGCCCAGCCCCTCCCCCTGTTAGCCCCCCAGACTCCCCTAAGCCCTGCCCAGCTGGGTCCTGTCACCCTTGGGGCCCCTGTGCCACCTGGCTGGGCTGGGCCCAGGGTGGCAGGACCCGGCACGGTACGCGGGGACTGCATGCTGGACCCTGCCACCTTCAGGGCCCCTGTGCCACCCAGCTGGGCCGGGCCCAGGGCAGCAGGACCTGGCATGGCATGTGGGGACTGCACGCCACACCCAGATGGGTCCTGCTGGCCCTGGGGCTGCTCCTGCCACCCGGGGACCATGCACCATGCCAGGTCCTGCTGCCCTGGGACCGGCCTGGCTGGGCAGCACAGGGGACCCCGTGTGCCACGCCAGGTCCTGCCACCAAGGGCCCGGCCCAGCTGGGCAGTAGAGGGGCCCCAAATGCAGCAGGTCCTACCACCAAGGGCCTGGCCCGGCAGCAGAGAGGCCCAGAACCTGACTGGGCCTGGCATGTGGTCCCCATGTGCTGCACTGGGTTCTGCCAGCAAGGGCCTGGCCCAGCTGGGCAGCAGACAGTCTCCAAGGCTGGCAGGACCCAGCTGGGCCTGGTGTGCGGTCCCTATGTGCCATGCCGGGTCTTGCTGTCATGGCTCGGAGCACCCCACTCCTGCTGCTGCTGCTAAAGGTAAGTTATGGGGCTGGGCAGGGGGGCTGGGGCCCTCCAGGGTGCCTGGGACCCTGGGTAGGTGGCTTGTGACCCTCCAGGGGGAGCTAGGACCCTAGGCAGGGGGGGTGGGGCCCTCCAGGGGGCCTGGGACCCTGGGCAGGGGAGCTGGGGCCCTGTGGTGGATACAGGCTGTGGCCCTCCTGGGGGGAGCTGTAGGGGGGCATTCCATGTGCTATGTGGGGGGGCTGCACCCTGTGGTGCAGGACCCACCCCTCCTGAGCACCCCCCCACAAGGTCCCCCACACCCACAGTCCCCCCAGCAATCACCCCACACCTACACACACACCAACCCACATCCCTCTACACACACTCACCCGCCTTCCCCCACACCCCTTCCCACCCCCTTCCTGCAAATACCACATCCTTCCATCATACACCCATCATGTGCAAAGAAAACCAAAAGTACACATCAACACATATAGGTATTTAGAATTTATTTTATCATGATGATAGAGACACTGGTAGGCTTCCACATTGCTTTAACATTGTAAATATGCCAATAAAGCATTGCCCAACTGATTGCTGTCTCTCTCTCTGTCTAGATATATGTGTGTGTGTGTGTGTAGAGTGGCCTTTAGTGTTAATTGTGGAAAAACATGGATTTGGGGATATTTTTAAAAATGGATTTGGGATGCTGCTGCAGCAGTCCAACTGGCACAAGGGGTAGTGTCCCCAGGTACCAAGTGGCCAAGCCCCAGAAGCTCCGGAGAGCAAGTAGCCTTGAGCTGCTTGCCAGAGCAGCCTTTTGTACAGATGGGGCCAGGACAGGGCAGCTTTTTATACTGTTGCGGACAGCACAGGTGCTGGCCCCAGGCTCTAGCTCCCCCTGACTGCAGATCTGGGAGGAGCCAGGCAGGGTTATTTTGTGGCACAATTTGCACAATTTGCTCCACACCAAAGTACATGTCCGAGCATGTGCGCTGAGGCAAAAATTTGCACTGCTTCTATTGGAGCTGCTGCAGGTACACGTGCTTGCATGTGTGGACACACCCCATGAGATTTTTTTGGCCCAATCCTCCAATTTGACTAGGTTACTCTGAATCCTAGCCTTACCTTCCAGCATATCTACTGCTCCCCCCAGCTTGGTGTCATCTGCAGACTTGCTGTGGGTGCACTCTATGCCATCTTCCAGGTCACTAATGAAGACATTGAACAAAACCAGCCCCAGGACTGACCCCTGGGGCAATCCACTTGATACTGGCTGCCAACTAGACATCGAGCCATTGATTACTACCATCTGAGTCCGATGCTTCAACCAGTTTTCTATAGACTTTACTTTTCACCAAGAATCCACTCATGACAAGACAGACATATAATCAATTGCTGAAAATATTTTCAGGAAAAATAATCTCTAATTTTCAGGCTAGAACATGTTGAAAAGTGAGAATATCTTATACTTGCTTTTGGTTTCCTATCCTACAAGAAGCTCTACCTGGACTGATCCCACAATACAAAGGAAACTTCATTGAAGGTTCAGTTGACACCTAGGTTATGCCTTTTGATTAACTATTTAATTGAGAAAAGGAAATGTTCTGAAATTATTTCCCACATCTTTTTAGGATTTGATAGCTAACAGATAAAATTCCCCATTGATCATTGTACAAGATTGTATCCCTAGGATGCTTTCTTAGGATAACAAACAAAGAAAGTGTGCGCCATAGAGATATACTTAGAAGCATATATGTTGACTACAGTCAGATAATGAAGTATTCAATCAGTCATAAAAGAATAGGACTGGAAGGTAGCTCAAGGATCTTGTAGCCCAGTCACATGCGCAAATCCAGGATGTGTAATTCCCAAATTACACATAGCAGGTAGGTAGGATAGTAGGTAACTATCCAGTTTCTCTTGAAAAGAAGGGTGCAGTGGCTTGCAGTTACAGTTTTAGGATTCTCTTGTATGCTGGTGTAAATGAGAAAACATCACTGAAATCAATAGAGCTACATGCATTTACACCACTGCATCACAGATGTGGAAGCATTTGGAGTTCTATGAAGGTGTTAAGCATTTGATGTTTTATCCTCTAACATTTGCAATTTAATATTAGTAACTATTGTACTCAAAAAGTCTCTATTTGGCAAACAAACTAGCAATTTCACTATTTTCACTAATTAATTTGAATATGCATCTTTCAAAGTTCAATAATTCATCTTTATATTTTGGCATAAAAATCTCACATGAATGTTAGGCACTAATTGCACTACAGTCCAAATCTATTAATAGTCAGGTTTCTGTTCCTTGGTTCTTCATTGTTACTGTTTTCTAAGAGAAGAACTGTACCAATACAGAAGGTCAAGTTAAAACAAAACTATACCTCTAGTCTTCTCAAATTTAAGACCAGTAAGAAATAAATTCTGTTTTATCCCGTGCAACCTAAACAACAAAGCTCCTTCAGATTGAATATAAATGTCCCCAGATGACAAACAGAAAAGCCAAGATATCAAACAGAATTAAAATACTGCTATTCAACACCTGCACTGCTTGAGTGGCCAAGAAGTGAGCCAAAGAGTTTTCTAACAATTGCACCTGGTTTAATTTTTTAACTCTTCCCTCTCCCTGCTGATTACTTTCCTTATCTGAAAAAGGAAGATTGCTTCTATGGTAATGACAGGTACAAAACCACAGACATGGTACAGCACAAGGAAAAAAACAACATTTTGCCTACTGTAGAAAAAAAGATACATTATTCATATTCCTTTTATGAGAAACCATTTACTTCTCTGAAATAGTGTTCTTAATTAGAAATTAAGTGTGAATTGTTCACAGCTAAAAAAAAACAGAGTCTAACAAATTCCTGTCAGTAAAGCAGAAGATGAAATTATTTTCTCCTCAACCTAGAATTTTATACCACTTCCCATCATATTAGTCTATCTGATCACTTTCCAGAGTAGCCTAATTTTTTCCTGTATTGCCCTTTGGTAGGTTGTGATATCATTTAAAGTCTCCCAGCTCCAGATGAGTCCAAATTTGTATCATATTCAGATGATCTTCCCATCGACATGCATGGAATCGTCACATTAAAGTTCATGGAGAGGGCTGCAAAATAAGCCCCTAACGCCAATATTTGCTGAGCCCATTATTCACATTTCTGATATTGCTTCTGAGCTTGAATGATGTGCTTCATAAAAGAAAACAATGTCTTAGGCACCCCCCCCTGCACAGAAGCAATTCTAAAAATTAAAGGCAAATTATTAGGTCCCAGGTCAGTTTTCAGATAGTCTACTCAGTCAGGTAAATTGCTATTGTAGGCAGTAGCAGTTTGCAGGAATTAATATTGAAATTAAGATTTTTTACTTAGGGAAGTTATACCACTATAAACTGACCTATGAAATTAAATTGATATGGTACACCAGCATAACTCAGTACCTCAAGTGTGAAAATTCTTAATCTAGGATACAATTAAGGTTTTACTAGGGGGAGCGGGGAAAGGGGGTTGTTTTTTGTTTGTTCTGCTTCATATTTTCCCCAGAACATTTTAAGTTTCTGGGGATGTGATTTAAGCTAAGACAGAAAAGTACATGCTTAAGCACCTTGTGAGACTAGGAGATTCTATACTGGTCCTGGGATATAGGCCAGCTAAACTACAATTTACCATTTCTGTGAAATTATAACAGAAAGCCTGTACCCAAGAAGGGTGCCAGAGAGGGAAAAATGTAAAAAAAGGGATAAGGCTAGAGTTCACTCAGAGGATGGGAAAGGGAAGCATAAGAACACACAGGTCTAGCATACAGCACCTAAACATAGATGTCTGGTGACTGTCCTTCAGGTAAAGTTTTATCTGCATTTGACAGTCAGTATGTTAGAAAGTAAAATATACATAGTTCAGGATTTGTCCAGAAAAAACTTTAGAGGAGCATATTTATGTGCTAAGTGGGGAGTTCATGCCCACCAGAGCACATCTGCATTTCTTGCTGAAAACTGGTGAGAAGTTATTCAAAGATAATAGAGAAAACAGATTTCTCCAGGCTTTTTGACCCCCAGAGATAAGAAAATTCTGTAAGATTTTAAAAGATATCACTAGTCTGACTGAAAGCATTTTGAAACCTTGGCATATTTCCCCAGATGGCATTTTTTTTTACCCTTTGCAAAGAAATGATGTTCTAGCCCTTGTGACATTACCCACCTGGAAGCAAAGAAAGGGCAAAAGAAGATTCTGATGACTTTCCGCCTCTTAACAACTCTGCTAACCTACATTTGAACTTTTGCAGTAGTTAAAACTCAGATTGGATTGGCCTCTCTAAATGGAGCTAAAAAGTGCTGACAGTGTTGGGATCAAGGTTTGAACATGCTAATAGGTTTTAGTGTGTGATACTTTTGATAATCTGGCCCTAAGTGTCATGGGTCTCTCTGGGTGGATTCCATCTGTCCCATAAAGTTATGTATTGGAACATAATGCATCCCTTTGATCTTCTCCTGTGTGAAGATACTGGTATTCCATAGTCAACAGAATGCTCTCATTTACTGAAAAGCCACATCTAGTACTTGTTGATTGGCAAGACTATAACACTTGCTAGTGTCAGTAAACAGTAAGTACACATTCCTCTCTTTTTATGTAAAGTTTCAGTGACACAAAATGATCCCCCAAACATTGGTTACAGTTGAATTCTTTATTTCTAAGACAAAATAAAATAGCAACAGCATATGCTGGCATATTTTCAAACAGAATTTTAAAATAAATATTAAGGGTCAATTCTGCAGCAAATTACACCAGAACACATTCTTAAAACTGTGAAAAAAGATATTTATCTGTTTTTTTAAATGTCTTAAGATTATGGATGAGAAAGTTTTTCATATTTAAATTTTACTAAATACCAGGGTTACTCCAGATTTACACGCTGTCGCTGAGAGCAGAATGAGAGCACGTTTGCAGTTGTACTTTCTGACTGAGTACCATTTTTCAATATATACATATAGAAACTCTCTGCAGAATTTCATACCCAAGTTTATTTTAAATCACAAGATTTTAAACTCAGTATATGTTAGCTTCAATCAAGGAACTGCCTGTTCTATCATTTGGAATGCCTTGGTTCAGGTCTTCTACTCTACCTGATGCAGCTGAGGAAAGGAGGCACAAATGTAGCCCTAGGCCATTAGTCACTACCCCATTCTTTTAACCAGTTGGCCCCAATGGGAGTCCTCAGTGTAATGTACAGCAACCTCAGACACCAGCTATATTTCTTTTCCTAGCGACATTGCCCTGAGCCAAGGGCTGACATAGGAGGTAACATCAAAGTCAGTTGGGTGACTCTGCATCACCCAGACATTCTTCTTTAGAGAGGAGATCTGAAGGGGAGATAGATCCTGGTCAGCTTCCTGGTATCCTACAAAGCCAGGTCCTGAGAGCCCCCATAAAAATGTATTCTTGAGGCTCTCATCTTGTTCCATCACTCACAAGGCAATGCAGCTTTGTCCGACGAAGTTCATGGTGACAGATGGGGAACATCTTAGTGATGTGTCAGGTCCATCCAGGAATTTTGTTGCATAACTAGAAAAAGAATCCAGAGCCCATTCTGTTCACATAGATGAGTTCCCAAGGTGCCTAAATGGGGTTTTGTTCCATAGTTCCAAAAAGTTAGTAAATTGGCCCTGTACCTGCAGCCGCAAAACACACTAAGCACCTCAATTCATTTTATACAGCAAAATTCCAACGGTGTCTGTATTAGGCCTCCAAGCATGTTCAGAAGTGATTCAGATGGTGCAACCAGACAC
The DNA here is from genome assembly GCF_030867095.1 of Alligator mississippiensis. Classification (NCBI taxonomy): domain Eukaryota; kingdom Metazoa; phylum Chordata; order Crocodylia; family Alligatoridae; genus Alligator; species Alligator mississippiensis. The sequence continues at coordinate 65,280,119 of NC_081825.1, forward strand.
ACCATAGTTCCTCTTCTGCTTTCTTGACTCCACAATAATTCAGATTGTTCCTTGGGGCACCTAAGCTCTGGATAAGGCCAGGGAGATGCTTCCACCAGAACACTTATTCAAACCACACCTCTCTCATATCAACAGCCATTCAAAAATAATAGTGATAGTGGTTCCCACTTTTTGCCTTATAGCCTAGTAATTAGGATATTCACCCAGGAGTCAACCTTACAGTTTCTTCTTTTCAAAAAGGTGGTCTAACCCTCAGGCTCTAGACAAGGCTTTGGGAATATACTGTCCACCTTTGCTGTTGAAAGTCAGCCAAGCATACAAGAGTCATGGGACCAGATAAAGAAAAAGCAGGAGCCTGCCTCTGTAGCTCATGATGTGGGCAGTCCCCTAAAAGGAAGGAGTCTTGAATTCTAGTTGGTTTAATAAATTACAGAAAGATTGCCATAAATAAGACCCATATTTTTTCTATGTTTACCAGTGCAAATATATTAGAGTTATGTGTTGTATTATACTACAAGTTGAAAAACAATGAAAGATAGCACCACTGAGAAAAGTGTTTTCCTGTAATTTATAGTTATCTCATTAGATGGCAGTACAGCATTCAAAACAAAAGCCTCATTTATATATAGTTCATGTTTTCACAGATATCAGGTTGATTTTATATGTGAAGATAAAAATATAAAACATTGGTAAAGAAAAAGGTACTACTGCTATAAAGTTAAGATGTGCAAATCTACCATCTGGAATTATGTCTGAAAGTTAAAAATGATATTTTAAGTGCCAACAACTATAAGTGATAGAGGGCATTGAATTCACTAGTATCCAAAAGTACTATTATTACTTCTTGTTGTTGTAGTAAAAAGAAATAGCTTTGAATAAATTAGATGTTATTTGCTTTATAGTTTATTGCCAGGTTCCAGCCAACAATTTTTCAGTGCAGGAACTAACAAGGTGAAAGATTTTTTTTTCCCCTAAGTAATCTTTATAAACTGTAATGTGTCAGTGAAACCAGTTTGGACCCTAGTGAAAAACAAAACAAGTTTACGGTTGCTCTAATCTGTGCCCAGAATATGCATATTCTGATATCTGAGATTTATGTGCTCTACTCCCTTTTGTCTCCCAGATTCTACATGTTAATGCTTTCAACACTTGAGTCATCCCATCCCTCTAGTAAACCAGATCTGCATTTTCTTTCAGTCATTCTGTAAGTTACTGCTGCAGTGATTCCTTTGATTTTCAGTTTGCTTTGCAAATATATCAAGTGGCTGGTACAGGTGGTTAGTAAGAGAGCGCACCTGGTGTAAAGTTGCATTATCTTTCCATGAGTAAGTATACAGCAGTCTTAGGTGATGTGGAAAAGAGGCCTCTAACTTCCTTGTCTCTCTAAAACACTCCATGAGGGATTTCTATTGTTCTAGTAACATTTGATACATGTCAAGCTGTATAATCAGTTCTGGATCCTTAAAATTCCACCTATTCTTCTAGAAAGGAATGTTACAGGAATGTAGTGTCATTTAGTGGCAATCACCTTAAAGGCGAGGAAATCACCAATATGACAGGTGGAATTTTGAAGCTACAGAACTACAGCAAAGCTGTTGCAACACCCAGGTTAAGATTGGATCTTACTTTGCACCATGCTGGAGGTAAATGGATTTCACTTCTTCCACACAAACAGACCAACTTTTTTTTTCGGCAGATATATGCACCAGGTTTGTATTTTGCCATAGGTATATTGTTCAGATGATTAATGACTCACTAGCTCACTTCATCCAGCTGTCTGTTGTACCTCAGATGGCTACTTTATTTACTTCAAATTGTAATAGGTGCGTCTACACATGGTCATGTAGTGCCATTGTTACTGTACTGTCGTTTAGTACTTCCTTTTGGAAGTTCTAAAAAGCGGCACAGTAACAGCCCATATTGCGCCTTGCCAGCCACACATGATTATTTATGGCCAAAATGTCTCTGTAGAAATGAGTTATAACAAGGGAGCACATTGTTATGTCATGAGCGGCAGTGTCACAGTTTTTGCTAATGGATGCCACGACACCGTAGCTCATTGCTACGGCACCGTCACATCTTATGTAAACGAGCCCACTGACTATAAAGAACTCCACAGTTAATTTCAACCTAGCAATAAGTTATCTAGGAGCCATGAGAGAATGAATCAGGTGCTACAAGGCAAAGAAAGCAGGAAGAAGTTGTGAAAAAAAAATGTTTATTATCGAAGTTGATGACAAGTCCATGATAATCACCAGAAAACAAAAAGCATTCAAATAAATATATCTATATCACATTTATAAACAGGAAAAAAATTGCTTACTATCTTTTTTCTATGTTTCTCATCCATTTAATATGAACTGATTTTCATATTACAGATCTAAATTAACAAACCAAAATACAACTTTTAAATTAGACCATTAAAAATAAGGTCTATATTTTTAAAGGTTCTGGCCTTTAAAAATAGGTCTATATTACTGTACTAGCAATGAGCAATTGCAGATCATCTATTATGAGTCCATTTCTATACACCATAGATAGCTAGAGTTCCCAATGCACCTGAGACATGTACTGATGGCCCTGTAAAATAAGTCTTGTCATGTCTCAATGCTGAAATATCTTCTGGTGGGGCCTAAATTATGTTTATTAGATGTTGACTCAAATTTACAATATGAGATAACATTTATATGCTATCATATTTACTCAAATTTAAGATGACCCTGAATATAAGATGACCTCCACAATAATTAGGTCCTATACATGGGAAATTTATAAATTTGTTATAATTTTCCAGGTACAGAATCTAATTATTGGAGAACTGTCTTTAATTTATCCCCACCACTGAAGGAGGGCAAGCAGTGGGGGCAGCAAGTGCTATGTGGAGGCCAAGTAGCTTGTCCCCTGCTTGTGCCTGCCACCCTGCCACCTCTGCCCCCTGCCTGCTCCCCCACAGCTTTGGGCCTCCCACCCCCCTCTGCTTCCCCTTCTGCCCCTCCTCTCAGACTCTGTTCCCTCTTTCCCCATGCCTCTGGTTCCTCCCTCTCCATCCTCTCAGCTTCTGCTTCCCCCTCCCCTCTGGCTCCTGCTTCCCCTTGCCCCTATTTACTCTTGCTTTGCAGTGGCAGGCCTCATCCCCATTTCAGCCTGGGGCATGAAGCACAGCCCCAACTCAGCCCCCTTAGCAGGTGTGTGGGTGTGCACCACTGCTACAGGCTGGGCTTAGTACCCCATGCTGCAGCATAGATGGTCTACCAGTGCAGAGCAAAGGTAAGGGAGGAGGAAGAGAGGCAGGCAGGGGAACAGAAGCTGGATGGATGGGGAGGATGGAGGGAGGAAGCTTCAAGGAAAAGATAGCCAGTAGGGGTGTGTGAAGCAGGCCCTATTCAATTCAGATTCAGATTTGGCCTGAATCAGGGACAGTGATTCAATTCGTTGATTCAGATCACTGTCCCTAATTTGATTTGGCCAAATCCGAATCTGAAGATTCAATGCTGACTTGGAGAATAAGTGATTCGGCCATAGACACAGCTTTAAATGTTTTTTCTACCTACTTCGAGGTACCAGTGCGGTTCATGGATGCTGCGATGCCAGGGTGGATGGAGCGTCCCACAGGAGTGCAGTGGGGGCCCTCCACGTGCTCAGTGGCAAAACCAGAAACCCACCTGGAAGTACTTCCGGTCCACTTCTAGGTCCACCAGGGAGCATACAGTGGGGCCCCCCACCACCCTCTGGCTCAGCGATCAGCCACAAGCAGACCCTGGGTGCCCCCCCACACACACCTAGAAGGTACCAGTCACTGAGCTGGGGCCCTAATAGTGAGGATCAGGAGTAGTGGGCAGGGAAAGGACAGGCAGCAGCGGTGGCTATGGCCCCAACACTGTGTAGGGGCTGGAGCCCAAGCCACAACAGCCATCTCCCCGTTCCCCACCACCACTCATATATGCGATTCTAAAATGAGGAATGTTTTTCCTCCATGTTAAATGGAAGGGTATAATGGGGCTCCTGCCCCATTACTGAGAAGGTGGAGGGAGCCCAGGGCCTGCTGGCCAGCCCAGTCCCTTTGAACAGACTTAGTGGCAAAAGTGACCTAAAAAAGATGGCTGCCCACTACAGGTATAGGCAGTGGTTGACAGGCCTGGGGCAGAAATAGAGGGTCAAATGACCAAGGGAAAGGCTCAAAAGCCTAGGACTTAGGCCAGAAGAGGCAATCTGGCCATAGGAGCTGCTAGAGGCAGAGGCCTGGGGGGAGCCAGTCTGGACTACCTGGAGAAAAGGGCTGTTTGCCACAGAAGGGCAGAAGAGACCCTAGCTGTGAGCAATGCAAGATAAGCACTTCATACCTTTTGCATTTGTGTTACCTGAGGGTGAGAATTAACCCCAATAGGAAAGCTTATGCTTGGCAAGTCGTATGTTTGGGAGTGGACACTAATGCTTTGATTTACATTTGAATCTGAGGACCAGAGTGGCTGTCCTTACAGAGTGGCAGATCGGAGGTCATTGGGGTGCAGCTGAGGCACTCAGCTTAGCGTACTCCAAGGGGCTGGGGTCCCGGGGTGTTGCATGTGGGCAGTAGCCCAAATACATTGCAAAAGGGAGTACTGTGCCATGTCAGAGAACTGGATATCTGTCAGCAAGACTGGTGGGGGGGGAAGGAGCAGTGTAAACACTGTGCCCACAAAGGGGGCATACCTAGGGGCCGAGCAGCCCAGCCCCAGAGCCCACAGAGGGCTGAGCTTTAGCTAGGGGCCAAGAACCTAGGGTCTTGGTGTGGTAGACCCAGCTGGGGTAAAAGTGAGCTGAAGCCTGGAAGGGCCTGAGTCCAGACAAGGACCAAACCCCCCATCTGCTTCCTGGGGCAGCATCCCTACAAACCTATAACATCAAGCTGTGACAGATGGGATAACCATGAAGGGACAGGACCAGAAATCCCAGAAGCAAGGGTAGGAGCTCAGTGGCAAGCTGGGCTGGTAACTTTGTAGCATCAGCGTCAGCTTGGAACATTCAGTGTTACAGGGGGAAAAACTGTCTTAGAATCCAGTAAAAATGGTAACGTTTTCTAACTGGTTTTTATAAGAAAACTTCAGTCAACAGGATTCTTTCCTGCAGTCTTTGCAGATATTAGGAAATAATACAGCACCAGGTGCTGGAACTATCAAAGTAAAATGGTTCCCTTTCATATGTAAATTGTAAAAAATTAAAAATACAGAGCTGTATGCTAATATGTAACTTATGTAACTCCTTCATAAACATGCTGGCCGTGTCCAGACGAGCTCAAATGTTTGGTTCCCTGGGGGCAAGTAGCAGCAACACCCCTTGTGCCACTGCTACTTGTCCCCAGGGAATGCCTGTGCCTTGCATGCTCTGGCATGCAGCAGGTTACCCCGGGTGGGGTAGGGAAGGCTGGGGCCAACAACTGTTGCAGCCCAAGCAGCCTTTCCTGGGGCTCTGCGGGCCAGGAAAGCTGCAGTCATTTCATTTCTGCAGCTGGGAACCTGGCCAGCAGCCAGAGTGTAGGGTCAAAAAAACCTCCCACACTTCAAGGTAACAAGGTAGCAGCATGAGAAATGCCTGAATATGTGGTGTGTGGTGCCGCAGACAATGCCACATATTGCACAGTGCGGTCATCTGGACATGGCTGTTATGTCTAGGCAGAATGCATTAGAAAGGATAATGAAATATAGGGCTCATCACTATTCTACCTCTGGGGACCAAGAACCACTACCATCAGAGACAATTAATGATTTGGTGCCCAGTCCAGTTTCTAGAGGACCAGATAACTACCACGATATGGGGCAGTAATCAGGGTTCGAATTACACTTTGACTCTTGGGTTGGTCTTCAAAAAAAAAATTAAACTGGTTCACTGATTAACAAGTCCCCCCAAGTGAAGGAGCAATCCAATCAGAGACCCCGCAGATTATGATTTTCAAATCTTGCACAGGGGCTCTCATCTCTTATGGGGGGGGGGGAGGCTCAGCCCCTGCCCCCCCCACCCCAAGCTCCCCCTTAATTCACACCCTGGTAGTAATTGTCAACTGTATTGATAGACTTAGCAGCAAGGCCAAATAGTGAATGATACAAAGCCTATGCTCTATATCAGCAGTCACAAGTTTCATGTTTTGTAGAGTTGGATGAAAAATGATAAATCTTTTCAAGGAAAATTGTTGAATGGGACAAAAGTTTTCAAACAGATTTGCCACCCCTTGGGGAAGGAGAGCCAGTCAGAACTGCTGCATAGAAGAGTGAATAGTTTGTCCTGTCAGTCTGTGTAGGGGTGAGATCTTGAAGTACTTTTGTGTTAGACCTGGCTCTGCAACTGCCCCGCAGAGCTTCTGCCTCCATAGGAGCCACTGACCCATCCTTTACTGCTGCATGAGAATCTGAACCCTCTCACCAGACTTGTCCCATATATTGTCTTCCCCATGCATCTCTGACTTTTATCATTCTATTGTTCTCAGAAACCTCTCCCTGCCCCCCCATGCTTGCACCAAACCCAGAAGCCCAAGTTGGAATGTTTTTAAGGGTGATAGGATGGGTGCACAAAATAAGTCAGGAGATATGTTCAGAAAGAACATGTGTCATTAGCAATGGTGCACATAGTTGTGGGCATGAGGTGAGTGGATGAGTGTCGAGAATGAGTGCCTATCTGTAATAAGTGTGTGGCTACACAGAAGAGATGGAATAGGTGGAGCAAACCTTTGGCTGTTGAGCACGTGCATAATAAATGCTTAGGAGATGGATGGGATGGAGTGGGAGTGGTGTGGAATGACTGCACAGAGTAGGTGTGAATAAAGCAAATGGGTAATAGGAATATATTCCTATTACATGCTTGTTCATGTAAATGTGTTTAAATTCAAGTGTACTGAGGTTTACTTTGAAGATATGCTGTGTGGTCTTTCAAAGCTGTGCACAAGAATATTCAGTGACTGGTAAAATAAATGGTTGAACATTCTAATGTACTTCTAACACTTCTGAGAATTTCTCTCTCTTTAACCAATTTGTAGGTGTTTGGTTCCTCTCCTTATAGTATGAAATGTAAGTATTATGCATTGCTTATCCCCCACATGAAATCAGGAATAGAACATGCTCCCTACTGCATGCTATTACACACTTAACGCACTTTAAACAGCAAAACAGAATACCAGTCAGTTTCCTCTTCCTGGTTAGCTACATTTAAACCAACCTACACAAATATTGAGATAAGTTATATGAAAATAATATGAACGACATAATATGAAAATAATATGAACGACATAATATGAACTACCTTTTCATGATTTTTCCTTTACTAACAAATGTCTTCTGCTGATTTTTATAGGTTACCTAGGATAAAATAATGTGTAAGGTTGTGCATCCTTCAGATCTCTGGTAGGAAATCCCCATTACAGCAATAAATATTATAACTGTGGCAGGCAATTGGCAAGCTACCTTGATCACGATAGTCCTTGGCTGACAATCACACAAAACTGAGACCAGAAAGTATATCTTAAACTTTTCAGCACTTGGATTTTCCTAACTACTCCTTTCAAGTTCTTTATGAACAACTTGTGTATAGATCAAAACATGCTAATTTCATCACTGCTGGCCAGCATCATAAAAGAATCATATGAAAGCATATGGGTACACTAACTTTTTAAGCAACCTTATCTTTCATAGAACTATTGAAGTTACTCCACAAGATAAAAGAGATTTGCTGTTTTAAAACAATAGTGTAGTTTTACATGAAAACATGTAATGGTACTGGTTGTCATACATCCTCAGTCACATTCTCAGTTAAAACACTGTCAGTGGGACTCTTCAAAAGGTCTAGGGGCATTCAGGGAAACCAGGGCCTGCACAAGGGTTCATATTTGGACCCTGAGCTCTGTTCCTTGCTCCCCAGAATGACAGGAGCTGAATTAACTTCAGAAGCAAACTCAGTTCCTGGACGTGAGAGTACCTTATTTTGGTTCCCTCTGACAACCTTTGAAGTAGTGTTGATGGGCTGCAGAGGATCTGCTTTCAAATATTGTCAGCAAGAAAGAGTATCATCATGATAAGTGGCCTCATGGTGGTGAAGTTAAGTAAAACAGAGAAGAAAATGAAGAGATCTTGCCACCTCCTGACATTCACCAAGTGACAAACTGTCTACTACAAAATGGAGTGACCTAAAGCAAACTCCAAATTAGGAATCCTGACCCTATATGGAGTTGTGGCAGGTAGAATGGTGGGGTCAAAAGTCCCATGAAGTGCCTCATTCCCTGAAGCATACAGCTACCCCTTGTGCCTTTATTTAACAGGAAGCACTGCTTCAGTGTGCCTCAGGGGTATAGATTGTAGCTGTGTGCATCTAAGGATGTAGGCAGACAAGGTTCTTTGGGTAAATCCAATATCTTTTATTAGACCAACTAAAATAGTTGGGAAAATTCTTCTTTACAAGTGTTCAGGTACAAACATCCTTCATCAGGGTGAGGAAGTGTCTGCAGTTGGTCTGTGCTCTTCCTGGATATAATAGAAAAGAAGCCAGGGGCCAGTATACATTCAAGGAAGCCAGTCAGTGAAAATGCAGATTGAGGCAGTCGATGGGTGACAGACAGGTGGCGGGTGGGGGAGGGGGATGTACACCTGGTGATAAGAATATAGCTAGTAAATAGTAGAGAGGTTACCTAGAGTATCAGATATTAGGCAGGTTATAACGTGTCATAAATCCAATGTCCATATTTAGCCTATGATTTTTAGTATCCAGTAGGTTGATGAAGTTTGTAGACTTGTCTGTGGAAGGTGTTTTATAAATTCCTTTTAAAGATTAGAACTGAGAGATTGGAGAGAGAGTTGTTTTCTTGTGAGAAATGTGCCCCCACAGGTAATTGGGTATTCTTGTCTTTGATAGATTTTTGGTAGTTCTGTAGTAACTGCCATATGCCCACAGCTATCTTGCTGTCAGTGAAAAATAAATTAAGCTCTTGTTGTGGAGTAAGAGTAGACATACAGACAGTTAAGTGTCCAGCAGACAAGATAAGGTAATTCCCCAACCCCTTTTAATTAGGGACACATGCACCTTGTTCAAAGGACAGGCAGTCTAACATTGTACTACCATATCTTTGAGCTCGCTCTTTTAGTTAGTCCTACTACCTAAGCACAGAAAGTCAAAAAGCTTAAGGCTGAATCAATTCAATCTTCACAGGTTAGTCTAAGCTGCATAGATTGAACCAGTAAGCAAGTGAACAGACATTCACTTTTGATTTCAGAAAGAGAGCCACGTACCTGCAGTAGCTGAGGCCAGAAACCAGGTGTTTCTAGAGCACATATCCCTGCCCAGTTGGAGCAGACAGCTTGGGCCAAGGCCACCCCCCCCACCCACCCTGTGAGGTGGGTTTGTAGGGGAGGTGCAAAGCATCCTGGGGTGCTGAGGGACTATGAGTTATCTTGAATGTGGAAGGGATCTGGGACAGAAGTTCAATAAACTGATTTAACCTTAAATCAGTTAAGTCTGATATTACATCAATCCAGGTTTAGCTTAAATCAATTTGGACCATTTTGAAACCAGTTTATGTGCATTGAAGATCTGTTATTTCATAGATTTGAATAACTTTCTGATCACTTATGCAGGTTTATGTATAATTTCTGTCCCTAGCCACTGTGAGCATGTAGTAGTGGGCTAGCCTATAGGTAACAAAGTATAATATATATTTATTTATTTAGATTTATACAATAATACTGGTAACAAGGAGTGTCTGTATGTGATTCTTATCCACAAAAAAATTAAACTACAACTACAAAAAAAAATTAAACCACCCACAAAACTAGACTTTGTAAAACAGTGATTCTCAACCAGAGTGCTGCTATAATTTTAGCCCTGCTAGGTGTGCAAACACAGGATTCACAAGATAAACTCAGAGATTTCAAATAGGAATTGATAATGTCAAAACCATTCTGTTGCGTCCCTCCACAGCACACGGCCCAGCGGCCGCCTCCATCCCCTATAGAGTCAGGCCCAGTCAATCAATTACTTAACAGTATACAAATGTATTATTACAGTAGAAGCATTAAAGGCTGAGCACAATGACCTGCTGCTCCGGGGGGGGAATGAGAGTCCCTGTGAGACCCTGGAGCACCAGTTGTGGTGTGAGCGAGGGGAATAACATCAAAGAAAGGAGTAGAGTCCAGGTAAGCTTCAGGAAGTGCCTGAGCCAGTTGGGAAGAGACCCTGAAGCGCCAGGCATGCTCCCCAGAGCACCTGAGCCAGGAATGGGGAACCCCACTCCAGAAAATGCAGGCAGATGGCGAAGACCCCACTGAGGGACTTGACTGGTCAATGCTGGGGCCAGGATCTAAGGGTCAAAAGGGCCGGGGCCCACCGCAAGGGATGCCCACAATGAGCGAGGGAGCTCGGGGTCCCAACTGGGCCTGAGATGGGGCCAGGGCTTACAGAAGCCAAAGGTCCCCATGGTTGGGGACCAGAGCTAATGGGCAAAGGCGAGGGCCCAACTAACTGCCTGAGATGCCATCTGTGAGGCTTGGGCTGCGGTGTAGGGGTGGTACAGAGCCATGGATGCCCCCCTAATATCAGGGTACTACAATGGGTAGCCTCCCACCTTAATTAACACCTTTATTATTACCAACAAGGCATGGCGGGAGAGATAGGCAGGTGGCATGCCCGGAGGCAGGTGAGGAGCTAGCAGTGGTAAGCCAGGGATACCCACTTTGCCACAATAGGTTTTGTTGTTTTGTAGGGTTTATTGTTATGTGTATACACACACAAACACACACACACATACACACACACACATTATTCAAAAATACAAGTGAACAATAGAAAAACTCAGAACAAAGGATATTGATCAGGCAACCTTATAACTCTATAGATATACAAACTATTACTTCAACTTATTCAATAAACTATAAGGTACAGTCTACATATATAACAAGCAATCCTTAGACTACTTGGGTGCCCCCCAAGGCAGGGGGCCCCACTCCCATTGTATCACTACAGGAAAGGAGGTGGGGGGAAAGAAAAGAAGAGGGAGACCCGAAAGACTCCTAAGATCACCCCCATTCACCCAGGAGCAGCCCACGCGGACCCCCTTCAGAACCCTGGGGGTCCCTCCCCTGTGGGGACCCTCTCTCTAGGGTAACTTACTACTCCACAGTCCCAGAGGGTTGCCTCCCATTCTCCAGGTTGAGCTCTGTTCCCCGCCAGGCTTTCCTGCTGCCCAACTCTGCTGCCGATGGCCCGGCTGAGGGCCACATGCACCGCTGTGTGTAGCGGGCACTTCACCTTGTGCTAGGGGTTGGAGGCCCGGGCAGCCTTGTGCAGCACCGGAGCTTGGTCTGCTCCCAGACCCTCTGTGCAGCATCATCTGCACTAAGCTGCTGCCCTGCGCCAGCAGCTGTAGACCCAAGCAACCTCAAGCAGTTCCCAGGGTCTCTCACCCTCTGTGCAGCACCTCCTGCACTGAGCTCCCAGCCTCATGCAGAGGTTGGGGACCTGAGCTGCCCAAGCAGCTCCAAAGATCTTGCTTCATGCACCAGTCTGTGCACCATGTCTCTGGCCACACACCAAAGGTTGAAGACCCAAGTCACCTCGCACAGCTCCCAGGGTCCAGACGCCATGAGCCATGCTGCACACCAAGAACCTAACCGCTGGAGCCATCCACAGCTCCCTGCCAATGGAAGTCTTCAGGCGCTCTTCCTGTGCTACTGCTTCGCCCTGCTGAGCAGCTCTCCTCAGCTCTTCTAAGTCCCACTCTTCTCTCTTCTCTGTCCCCAACGTACCTCCCCATGATGGGCACACACTCATTTTATACTTTCCATGGCTCTGCCCCAAAGTCTTCCGGATCTGACAGTGTTGCAGTCTATAATCAGGTCCAGGAGAGCTCCTCTCCCCCTCCCCTCAAAGGGGTGTGACTTCACTTCCCTTTCTGCCTCCTGATTGGTGGATGGGATCCACCAATCAAAACAGCAGAATCTAAAGTCTGGGACTCAGCCCAAGTTCTGAAAGGTAAGCCTGCTACAACTGTCTGGCTACAGTAGTGAGAGACAGAAAATCCTGGATGTTGTCAGGAAGAGGAGTAAATAGTGCTGTCAAATGGACATGGATTTTCATTTTGCTTCCTCACTTTAATCTGAACACACTAAAATACTGTGTTCCAGTTCACTGATAAAATTTCACTGTGTCACTGAAAAATATCTGCTAATTACTTAGTTTCCAAAGCAGTAAGTCTCAGGTGTTCAAGACAATGACAAAAAAGAGGTGCTGGAGCCAGAGGCGCAGTCTCTGCAAGCAGAGTTCAAATCACATTTTGACTCTTGTGGGGAAGGGGGGTCTGCAAAAAAAAATTAAACTGGTTCATTGATTAAGTAGTCCACCTAAGTGAAGAAGCAGTCCAATCAGAGACCACCCGCCCCCCCCGGTTATGATTTTCAAATCCTATAGAGGAGCTCTCATCTCTTATGTGGGGGCTCAGTCACTTCCCCTCCCCCCAAGTTCCCCCTTAATTTACAACCTGTCTGTAAGGAAAGCTGGAGTCCTTGCAAAAAGATGGAGGTCTAAGAAATCAATAGGCAGCCAGTGCACATCCGTATCATTGAATTCCTGTGCCCAGCATGATCTCCAGCATAGTATAGATATGTACTGGCTACCTGTTAGTTTCCAGACTGAATTCAAAGTATTTGGGCTTAAAAAATACTCTTTCTACAGTCCAATAAAAGATATAACCAAAAAATCCTTGCCTTCTACTGAAAGATGCTCTGTTATGTTTCCATTAGCCTTAACAGGGATCTCAGGATCCTTAGCCCTGCCTTAGAATCTCAGGCCTTAGTATCTTTTTATTTATTGTCCCTCCAGAGTATCAAATAAAAGCAAGTCTCTTGTTAGAGACCAGCTCTTGGAAGAGTGTCCACAAGGAGGGCAACTTACAAGTCAGGCTGACATTCTGCATCGGCTTAAATTTTTGAATTGGTTTAAACAGTCATTTTGCACTTTTTTGTATCCACAGAACTTAACAAATATAATTGTGCCCTTGTAAATTGTAAAACAGAGGTACAGAGCATCTAAGTCAGGGGTGTCAAACTTGTCTGGCCCCATGGGCAGGGTGAGAGTCTCTGGGTCAATCTGCAGGTCTGATCAGGCCTCACCAGAGCCAGTGTGCAGGCTCAGTCCAGTGAGGCACTGCATGTAGCACACTCCACATGCTGACCCCTCCATGCTATGGGCGGTGCACACTATCCCTGCTCCAAGCTTACAAAGCAAGCAACAAACAGGTTGGACCCAATGCTGCAGGCAGTGCCCATGGCCCAGGGGACCAGTATGGGGTGCATGGTGCATGTGGCTTCCTACCAGACTGGCCCTGCACACAGGCTCCAAGGTCAGTCAGAACTGTGCTTGCTGGAGTCAGCATACAGTGCCAGTCTGGCAGGGTGCCTCATAAAGCTGGATTGCATGCAGTGCTTGCATTGCTGGCTCCAGCCTGTGCATCACCTGCAACATTCACTGGTCCTTCTCTGGGGCTTGAGCAGCCTGCAGGGGAAAAGCTGGACCTAGTGCCACAGGTGCTACACATGATCCAACTATGTGCAGTGCTCTGCTGGACAAGCCCTGTGCTCCGGCTCTAGCATGGCTCAATCCAGAATAGTCCCAGAGCTATTCCATAGGGCTAGTCCAACACCAGTGCCGCATGCAACCTGCAGCCCAGAATGGCCCCACTGTGCTGCAAGCAGACACTGAGGCACTGGGTCCAACCGAAGTACAAGACCGGCTCTCCACACTGTATATGGTGTTGGTCCAGGACCAACAGTCTGGATCATATGGCTCCACTGGCCAGATGCAGTCCATGGGCTGTATTTTTGACACCCCTGGTCTAAATTATGTGCACAAGATTAAACATACATGTAATGGAAGAGCTGGCTTCTAATACACCAACTATACTATTACTGGGCTCTCCGGAAAAACTGGATAATCAAGATATACACTGGCTCTAGGAGGACGGAGCTTAGTCTTTTGGTCAGCTGAAGAGAAAAAGTGTTTCTGGCTTAGACACTCAGATGATCTGTAAGACCTCTAGAGCCTAGGGGCTGCCAGTTGTGAAAGCTAGTGTAGATTTTGCAAATTTCTTAGAATGCTTCCTGGTGCCCATTGATGTCACGTCCATATTGTTCAGACTGAGCTCAAGCCAGCTGGTTTTTATCCCTAGCCCTACCAGACAAGGAAATGATACCATCTGGCTCCAGTAGAAAAGAGGCATAGAATTGGTACTTTCAGAATATTGATGACACTAACTAATATTACCTCATGATCTTTCCCAGCAGCACCAGTTAAACATTGAACAAGAGGGGTGACAAGACTGATCCCTTTGGGAATCCACAGTTGAAAGCTTGAAGGTGTAAGAGCAGTTACCTATCACCACCCTATGCAGTTTCTCTACTATGAATAGATGGAACCACTTTAAGGCAAATCCTTCTGTCCCATAGTTCCCACTCACGTCAATGGCACCTCATGGCCTGTTGTATTAAAGATGGCTGAAAGATCTACCACAAATAACAAAGACCTGAATCTATTCCCATAAGGAGATTGTGAACCACAGAAACTAATTTTATTTCTTTGAACAAAAGAAACACCTGCAAGTAATTTACAAAGCATCCCTCAAATATATACTAGTGTAGATATACAGAAAAGTTATTCTGTAGGTACATGTGAGTTATAACTTAGACTCTATACATACATCAAGTGCTGTTGATGACATAGAGGTAACCACAAAAGTGATGTTGATGTGGTTGTGATATTTTGAAAACAATACAAAGTGTGAATAAAGTGCTGTTTAGTTTTCTCATGTAGCAGGCTTAGAACATCCATGGTTTCCCCAGAAAAAGTTTATTACATTCAGATTACACTTACCTTACCTTTTCATTTTCTTTCAGAATGTCACTAGAGACTTTCTCTTTTAAGAAATCAGTATCAATAGTATTCTGGTTATCCTAAAGAGGTAGAGATATACTCTCACCTTTGATTTTTCTTAGGTGTTCTCTATTCCTCCTGTGATGCTGACCCACCAGAGTGGTTATGATGTCTGATCTTGTTGCAGATGGATTAGTTGTTACCTTGGCAGGCTGCCAACCAATTTCTGTTTGAAATCTAATATGCTCTCCAACTGGCAATGGAGGGATCTGTTTGACCTTCTTCGGGTTTGTTTGTTTGGGTTTTTTTCTATTTCCCTTGTTGCATCGTTGATTTGTAACTATTTCATGATAAATTGTGCTTCACTTAAGAAGCTTCCTACACTTTTTTGAACTTCAGCCCATGAACTGATGACCTTATCATCCCAATAAAGCATTATGTAGGAAATTGCAAAATTTCCTTATGAGTTTAATGTAACAAGTTTACCACCGTGGAGGCCACACAGTAATGCCACTAACCATGCCCCTGAATTGACAGGAGCACCATCTGTGCTCAGCATTCCCTGATAAGAAAACATCAAGAGTACTTCAAACACACATCTGCAGCACAGTGAGCAACTGAAAAAGAAAGCATTTTAAAAACAAGAAGCAGCCAGATGATCAGAAGGTACTAAAGCTCAAGAATAGTACTTATTAATACATATCCAATAATAGTTAGACGAGTTCTCTTAGCTATCCAGATAGCACACAGGTCAGCCGCTCTCCAGGCACCTGATTGGTATCAGGGTTACAAAAGGTATGAAGTCCCAGTCATATGGCTTAATATGGCTTAGTATGTGTTGGGTGGGGGGAGAAAAGGGAGGGAACAAGCTTGTAAATTTTCTATCATTTGGCCCAGCAGAACTTCCCTTAAGAAATCCAACAGGAGTGAGCTGACAGGAAGTAAAACACCACATGAACTAGTGTGGGTACCAGACATAGTATAGCTGTACTGGTATAAAGCTGTGCCCAGACTACTATAGATCCAGCTTTTCAACAGGACTAATTTATTCAGACCTAATTCAGTTATTTCTATGCAACTGCATCAAGACATATATTGAGAATTTTGTCTAGTCCTTTCATCAACAGGGCAAAATTTACCTTTTCTCAGAACATACTCTTGGCTTGATAAGAAAAGCCTAAGGTTTCAATGAGCCATATAACTCCCAGCATGACAACTGTAGGGCAGTTGTCCATCTGAAGCATTCTCCCTTTCTGTGCCTGTGCAGTTCAAGCTGGGGATTTTTTTCTGCTATGGAGAGTGGAGTACAGAAAACAGGTGAAATGTATGTTTGTCTGTATCCTCAGTGGGCTCAGATGATCCAGCCATCTTTTGAGGAGAGGGTTGCCCATGCATCAGGATACATGGAGACAGCAATTTTAGCTCTCCCCTAAACTGAGCCCTTCTAATCATAATGGAAACCAATAAAAAAATTAATTTCTTGGGGTACAAATTGGAGTCATTTAACTTGGTAGAGTTTTGTTCTGTGGTAAATATATCTTTCTTGAAGTACTATATTTGATTTTTTAATTGCCTAGGTCTGAGGAAATATATGGGCTTTTTATTGTGTTTCTTTTATTGTGATATTTTTTTCTTTTTCTCTTTACACTAAATGCCATGTGGGTGTAAGATTATTTTAATAGAGTCATCAAATAATATTTTTTCAATAAAATAATCCAACAATAAGAAAGTCCGACTAAATTATTTAACGTGTTAACTTTGAGAGGTAACTTTTTAAAAATAATGTCCTGTGTCTTCCACATTTACTGTCTCTCAGTGATTTCCATATCAACTGTGTTCAATTTGTAACTAAAAAGATGGTATTTTTTCTAATTTTAATCTTGCAAAATGAGTTTGGGATTATCAGTACAAATAATAAATGTTTTACTGTCCAAACTGTGTATCTGCCAAGAGTTGTAAATCAACGTAGTTTTCAGCTTACATATATTTGTATCAGTTTATACAGATATGCAGAAACATGCATACATTGTGAATACATTATGTATTTGTTCTAATTGCATCCATTCTATATATTCATTCCATATATATTTAGGATATAGGATAGACTCTATTTATCCTATCCTATCTATACATATCCCTCAGGCACAACTTATTCTACCATCAACCCCCATTCATTCTATGGATAATCTACTCATGAAATCATACACTGAATTCCAGTGCATTGGAACAGACTCATCAAATCTGCTGGACTATGGCTATTACTGTACTCCAGCAGCTTCCTACACTTTATATCATCAGCCCTGTGCTTGAATTAAAGCTGGTAAAACAAACTTCAGTTCAAGCGCCCCTGCCACCATTTTTAAGCATGGGGACGATGATGCAGAAGATGCTGCTGTGCTTTAATTAGAGCAGCTCTTGCAACCACTCCAATTAAAGTGCCACATTCCCTACCCCTGGAGCATGTGTAAAAGTGCCCAAGGACATAAAAAAGGAAAGCATCTTGCCAGTCAGTCCACACACACTGTATATTTGTATTTCACACTTATTCATGCTTATTTATCATGTAACTATTGGGACCAGTTCAGCAGTTGCCTCTATAAAACCAAACTTAAATCTACTAAAGAAGAGAGAGGACATATAGAAATTGATGTTTAAAGACAAAGCTATAAAAAAGAATGGGGTTTCCCTGTGTTCAGCGGCAGCCCCAACTGCTCAGCTTACCAGTGCGTTGACCATGACACATAACAGCACTAGCAGAGGTCAGGAACCTAAGTGGGACAGAGATGCAATAGAGTACAGGTGCAGTGAGTTCAGAGACGCTTGCAGTATGGGCAGGACTGTCCCTGCGGGGGGCAAATTGGGGTGACCGCCCCATGGACAGTGCTGTACAGGCCCTGCCATGGCAATGCCACTGCTGCCACTGACTTCTGTGGGAGGTCACCACCCCCACCCCCACCCCCACCACTGCCACCGCCACCAGGTTCTGCGGGCAGTTGACACCCTCCCCTCTTCACCGCTGCTGCTGCTGCTGGCTTCTGTGGGTGGTCACCACAACAGCTTTCCCTCCCGCCCAGCCACACACACCCCTAGGGACATCTCTGAGTATGGGGCACATGAAGGTACTAAAGAAGAGACATATGTAGGCACAGATGTTATGAGAGGAAATATAGAGAAGACAGTTGATTCTCAGCTGGTTCTGAAATCAGAGACAAGTTACTTATCAGATAATTTATCAGCCCATTGTTTAAACAGCTGAAAAGGAGAGAATGGAGTTTACCTGCTACACATATGGAAGAACCACTCTTCATCACCCTGTGGAGAAGCTCTGATTTGTTCTCATTCCTCAGGTGGTGGGGATGTGGAAAAAAGGACAGTCCAGCAGAAGGAAAATTGCTTGAAGACCAGAGAATTTCCCTTAGATCCACAGGAAGCTTGAAAACCTCAGTCTATAAGGAAAACTTATATAAAGCTGACAGGCCTAAAATGATGCCCTCAGCTGCTTCATTTTAAGTCTATGGGCATCCTCATTGCCTACAAATTATGCCCTCAGTGATACTAGTGCAATTCCATTGCCTCCAGAGTATACCTTTCATGATATCAGTGTAACCCTACAACTTTCATAATGAAACAACAGTGTAAGTGAGTTGACTCAGTAGTAAATTAAGTCAATGATGCTGCCGATGAATTAGAATCAGAATGCCTTTCTCTTAACTCTCTTAGCTGTTTTAGCTCTGCAGGATTAACAGAAGTAAAAATAATTTATAAAAAAAGTACTGAAATCTATAGGAATCATTCTGAGTACAAACACAGCAGAATCCTATTTAACTTTATGGGTCTATTAGGCACATATGTGCAATTCTATTTAAAATAGCTCAAACATTGAAAAAAAAGTTAATGCAAAAGATGGGTGGGTTCTCTTTCCTGGTTTTTTGTGACTCAGACTTAAGGGCAAAATGACGATGTATTACAGAAGTGCATTACTAGATTTCCAGAGACTCAAACAGGATGGAACAGAATCTCACTTAGAAGCCTAAGTCCACATGAATGCTTAATAGGGGCACGTCTCCACGAGACACTTTACTGCACAGTAGACTAATCAACTGCACTGCAAGTAAAGCATTAGCATCTGCACATCCATAACATTTATGGTGCAGTAAATTAGGCTAATGCATGGTTTCCTAGTATCGAGAGATACAGGTACTAGATTAACTGTGCAGTAACAAACATGTAGACAGCTGACCAGGAACAAATTGTTCCCAGACAGCCTAGACAGCAGGGGACAGATGGGAACTGTCCCACTTGTGGGGCAGCTCCCAACCAGACCTGCACCAAGCCCTGATCTGCATGGGGCTGGCAGGAAGCTATCCCCCAGAAGTGGGACAGCTCCCCATCCTAGCCCAGGCCTGACCCCTGTGCCCTCTGCCAGCCTGGAGCTCCCCTGGGCTGCTGCAAGGGGGCAGAGCAGAGCTGGAACAGCCCTGCACTGAACTGCTCCCATCAGGTGCAAATTTGATTCTGATGGGAGCACACATAGATGTGTTCTCAGCCACATTTTAATGTGTCTTAAGGTACTGCGCAGTAACCTTAATGCACATTAATTGCACATGTAGACACATCCTAGTTGGAATAGATTTTGGTCCCAAGTGGAATAAATTAATCCTGTTTTCTAGCATGCAGAGATGACAGTTGAAATTATATAGCAAAGTTATACAACATCTCCTTCTATTTAGCTGTAATGTTGTTTAGTCATTGATTTACTTTTCAGAAGACACGTCACCCAAAAACATTATTTTACTGAAGGAAAAAAGAGTTCTCATCTTTTTTAGTTCTCAGTCCTTTAGCTCAAATACAAGACCACCTATCATCTCACCTAGAATACAGGCCAACTATATTTAATGCTGCCATGTACTGTTTGTTAGTCTTAACATTATATTAGTCCTGCAGTTTTGTTTGAGCTGTGATGGTCCAGGGCATGTGAGAGAAGTAAGCTTTCTTCGTTAATAACTTTTATTGGACTAACAGTATAACTGAGAGATGTTACTGAATCTTTCAGGCACAAAATGCCCTTCCTCATGTCTCCCAACTATACAGTTGATCCAAAAAATATTACTACAGAAATATTGCTAGCATAAGAGATTTAATTTTCTAGCTTTGAGCCTGAATAGGTTGCAGAGCCAAATCCTGTAGAATATGGCCAGTGAGCCTTAATATTACTACACCAAATGGAGACTTTCCTTTAGCTCAATTTTCAGAGGAGTGTGTATTTTGAAACTGAAGGTTCCAAAACTGGAAGAACTGAATTAAATCCTCAGTGCTAGTCTGAGTGTCTACTCATGTGCAGCCACTGAATCATGACATGCTGGTGGGCCTGTTATCAAAACTGAGAGTTTAGTCTGAATTTTGTCTTCCTCTTCAATAATTATAATCTAATGTGTTGCATCAAATTTCCCTGAGACTCAGAGTCTGCTTTAAAGATATTGTATAACATGACAGTAGTGTTTTTAGAAAATATGTTATTTCAGAATAAGATAACAGCATGCAGCAGCTGTACAGAACTTTTAATTCAGAAATCTCAAAGCCATTGCTGTTACCCTTCTTATATAATTATGTAATTTATAATCTTGCATTGTCAAAACTTTATCTAGAATGCAGTCAATTAGCTGTTGAGTTACTACTAAAGTCAGCAGGAGTACTTTGGCGAGAATGTCATGCACCCTGTGCTTTGAATCAAGGTTTCAAATGCCAAGAAAAATGTTTTATTAGATACTACTTTAATATGGTTCTGAAAGCTTTTCCAGTTCTGCAAAGGTTCTTGTATATTAGAAAACTCTTCACTTAAAGAATGACAGTAAATCCAGTAAAGTGAAATGTTTTAATTCTCTTGTAAATGTGCATTTGAAGTCAGTACAAGTCTGTGTAAGGCATTCTCATAGGTGAAAAGCAACCAACATTCTTTCCAACCTATGAAGATTTGAGGCAACTGCATGTGCATAAAAATATAACCTAATCTATAAACAATGAAATATACGATGTTTTGTTTTTGAACGCATTATGATGTAATATCATTTTTGTACCATGACACTACCTCAAAGTAAATATTGGCACTGTAAATGATTTTTGATCGCATTGAGGCCTGTATTCTCTTCATATCCCAGTAAAAAATAAACTCTTTAATAAATAAATATATAAAATAAATATATGCAATCTGAAGATGTATAAATAGGTCCATCCTGAAGAAAAGTTCCAGCTCTGACTGAGATGCACTGACTTCCAAGTTCCATCACTAGCAGTAGAGCACTTCACCTTCATGTACAGTTCTCAGGATTTATCACTATTTTACAGTTTATTCCTTACGGTTTCTTCCAACTTCTTGTCTATTGTCCAACTCCACACAAATTAAGTAGTCAATTTTGCTTTAGTTTATGGATAATAAGTACTCCAGGGAAGCTAGGCACTAGTTTGGTATTTTAAAATAAATGGGATTCAAACTTCCCACTGCCTACTGGCCAGCACAAGTGTCAGCAAACTTAAAAGAGGTTGTTCCATCCTAAACATTAAGGTTTTGTCTCCTACATCCAATTATTAAAAAATGGAGTCTTGGCTACCACTAAGACAGCTTCTTCAAATCCAGTCTCCTAGAGCCTTGAATGTTCTTCATGATTGCGTTACCATGGAAGCTGTGGTAAGACGGAACAGGTTTTGGTTTTGTTTCCTTTTGAACACATATCCCATTTCAACTGTATCCTAATACATCTTTATAGAGCTCTGGAACTCTCTCTGGATCCACTGGCCTTGGTAGAAAGTGTGTGAATTTCTGGTGTCTTTTGGATCGCGCCCCATCTCTGGGAGTACCATCTTTATTAAGTGCTACAAAGTATCGCCGACCCGAGTCTCCATGCTTGTACACATTGGAGGAGTAAGTATTATACCAATTTTCTTCAAACTGTTCCCTGAAGATGCATTCAGAACTTAGTTTCTCCTAGAAAATGAAAGAAATATAAAAATAAAACATCAGAGCCCTTTCAGTAACTAATGACAAAGTTTCTCAGAATATTAATATACAGGGACACACTGATAATCAAATTGAGCTGGACTTTATGTTCACTTTTTGTTCAGCCATTCTTTAATACAATCAACCCAAGGAGGATGGTAAAGGTGTCCCTGTTTGCTGCATGTGGATTGGTTTAGAGCAGCTGCGAAACTTTAAGCATACAAGGCCAAATTTCTCTTTTATCAGTACTCAAACTACACTAGATCATGCATAATTTTGAACTGAAGTTCCATTAAGGTAGTATCGTTGAAGGTATTAGTCATGCTGATTCAATTAAAACTCACATCTCCAGTATCTATAAAACCCTAGAAAGACCATAGCTTGGATGGTGTCTAAGATTTGGGCAATGCACATATGGGCAGAAGTAAAATGAAAGACATGAAGATATATTCTCAAGTGCCCTTCTTTTAAGTAGTAAAAAAAAATAACACTTTTGGGTTACTATAAGAATAGATATGGCGAGCAAACATATCTAGTATAAAATGGATTATACCTCCCTGTAGGATATTATCATGGTGGTCCATGTACATTTATACATAAACAGCGTGGACAAAAGTACAATCTGACAGGTGAGAAAGGTATTACAATTGAAGCTGGGAAAGTAACTTTAGAGTTTTTCTGGTATGCCTGAAGTTACTTTCCCAGCTCCAATTTTAATTCTTATGATTAATTTAATCAAATGCCAGTCCATCTAAACCAGAGATGTCAAACTCACTCTGGGTCCCAGGTTGGATCTGGAAGGCAGGGGTTCTCCAGGGTCAGATCTGAGAGGCCACGATCAGGCAGAAGCACAGAGCCAAGTCTGGGTGGCAGTCTGGGTCTGTGGCCAGGTGGCAGCAGGAAGCCACAATTGGGTGGCAAAACAGGTCTGGTGGTGGACAGCAGCACATCCCCCAAGAACATGTAGCTGCACAGATCTAGAGGCACACAGCAGTGCAGGGCTGCATTTGGGCAGCAGCACAGATCTAGGGAGCATGATAGGTTCATGATAGTCCTATCATCCACTGGGGTCCAGGGACCCTGAATTCTGCAGCTGGCCAAGCCCCCAACTTCCAGTAGCCGCAGGCCGTATGTTTGATGCCCTAACCTAAACCCCTTCAGTCATACAAAACGTTTGAGGCACAAAACGAACAGTACAGAACAATGTGGATTTATGATGCGAGCCACAAATAATGGTAATTCATGTATTTTTTTTCCTTTTGGTTTAGAAAATGCTAAGCATTTGCAATGTATTATAAGAAGCAGGCATGGTGATGATACAAATCAATCTTTTTGACCAAGGATTGAAATAAATGTGTTAGGCTGGAAACTGGTGTTGGAGTACCAGTTTCATTCATAGATTCATAGATCCTAGGGTCGGAAGGGACCTCAATAGATCATCGAGTCCGACCCCCTGCATAGGCAGGAAAGAGTGCTGGGTCTAGATGACCCCAGCTAGATGCCTAGCTAACCTCCTCTTGAAGACCCCCAGGGTAGGGGAGAGCACCACCTCCCTTGGGAGCCCATTCCAGACCTTGGCTACTCTAACTGTGAAGAAGTTCTTCCTAATGTCTAGTCTAAAACTGCTCTCTGCTAGCTTGTGGCCATTATTTCTTGTAACCCCCGGGGGCACCTTGGTGAATAAAACCTCACCAATTCCCTTCTGTGCCCCCGTGATGAACTTATAGGCAGCCACAAGGTTGCCTCTCAACCTTCTCTTGCAGAGGCTGAAGAGGTCCAGGTGCCCCAGTCTCTCCTCATAGGGCTTGGCCTGCAAGCCCTTAACCATACTAGTGGCCCTTCTCTGGACCCTCTCCAGGTTATCCACATCTCTCTTGGAGTGCGGCACCCAAAATTGAACACAGTATTCCAACTGTGGTCTGACCAGCGCCCAATAGAGGGGAAGTATCACCTCCTTGGATCTGTTCGTCATGCATCTGCTGATGCACGATAAAGTGCCATTAGCTTTTCTGATGGCTTCGTCACACTGACGACTCATGTTCATCTTGGAGCCCACTATTATCCCAAGATAGTGGAGGAAGAAAGGATGACAGAGTGTTATTACTTTCAAAGGTTTGAAACTACCCAGAAATATTTCTGATAACATATTAATAAGCATGATAGATTTGGAGAGTTGGCATTAAATAGAAAATCTGCTACTAAGTCACTTTAGTGACTTCTAAGACATTTTTAAGACTAGTTACTTTATTTTTTATGTATTATATTAGGATGAATATTTCTATGTAATTCTCTTCTTCTTAAGCTTACAAAAATGTTCTCCATGTGTATAATATTTGACTCAACACTCTAAAGGTTTGAAGATGATGGAATGACACAGATGATATACATCATTTTAGCTGGACAGGAAGTCAGCATATTTCACCTTTTCAGTGGTTTTCTAAGGGGGGGAGGGGCTTGTTGCCAACTGTTAATAAATGAATCAACATGTTATGCCTAAAACCAAAATGTGGATTGGCTGATGTGAAGACAATACTTACAGATCCATAGAGTTCTCCCTTTTCATTCATTCCAAGGTAAAGGCCACTGTCCACACCTCTAATACTGACCAGTCCCACTGCCACACTCATGAATTCAAGGATACCTGAATGCACACAAAAGGAGGAGGACTGGCTTAAGACACAGATTGGTTAAAATCAGAAATATACTAAAATACAGATAGAAGCAGATGAGGCTATTTATTTAATACGTTATAGTAAATGTGGCCTCCTTTCTTTCTGAGACAATGCTCCTATTTATTATTTCAAACATTGACCTGAATTTCATACAAACTTTACTTCAAGGCACTCTCTGAAACCTCCATAAAGAAATGTTATTTTCAGGAACATTTGTTAAGGCTTGGTTAAGAACAATTTTTTTCTGTCACTGATGGGTTAAAGGATTTAATACTAGATGATTATACTCTTTTTTGCCAAGGTCCCTTTTCATACATTGGTGGAATGATTTGAACTGTCTAAAAATATACTTCACTTTCTCTGCA
Source organism: Alligator mississippiensis (assembly GCF_030867095.1). NCBI lineage: Eukaryota > Metazoa > Chordata > Crocodylia > Alligatoridae > Alligator > Alligator mississippiensis. The sequence continues at coordinate 65,305,018 of NC_081825.1, forward strand.
GAATGATCTTAGAAAATAATCCCAGGTTAAAAGGGATAACTAATAATATTATAATGGAAAAGTCAGACTAACAGTATCATGTAAATGGACATAAAAGTACAGATGGGAATATCATACCAGAGAATCTTCCCATAGCATAAAAGCATATTTGCCATGTATTTCATGCAAACCCTGCTCCTGTAATTTCATGGACTTCCTATGTAGCCTTGTAGGTATATAAATTATGTTGCATGTACATTCTATATTTAAAAATCACAAACACAAAATGTTTGATAAGTATGGAATGTAGTTGCCATTTGAATTGGAAGACAAGTTATATGAAATATTTCCAAAATACACGGCATTCATATTTAATTATTAATTGATGCAATGTGATATTTCAGTATTTAGATTACATCATACTCTTAGTGACAGAGCATTTGACCAAATACTCCGGTTACAAAAAGGACCCAAATTACTTGTATACTATACAGAAGAGAAGGAAAGGGAAGAAATGAATTGCCTTCTTTAAAACTTCTAACGATGTAAACAAAAAGTTCCCACGCAAAGTTGAATTTGATTCATACCTGACATTTTACTGTGCAAGAGTAAAAACACTAACCTTCTAAACAGATGTGAAGGCATGGAAAGTTCTTTAAAATAGTTTTGTATCTATAATTTTAATCATACTTTTTGCCTCTTTAAATTTTAATTGAGTTTTGACAGATCTATTATGCTAAGTGGCCAACAAAATAAATTCTCTAGAAGTAGACATTAACAACTGTCTGCTGGCTATAAATCATCACAGATTTTCTGGTTCCTAATGTTAAAGATCTGTTTAGAAGAGAGAGAGGGAGAGAGAGAGAGAGAAACAGAAAAAGAAAAGATGTGGAGGTATTTTGTCTTTCTAGTATCATTTTCAAAGCCATCCTTTTTAAAAAGCTATAATAGCAGGTGATTCAACCCACAAAGAGACCACATCAGACAAACCTGTAGAGAACAGTGATAGAATAAAGGAAGAGCACTGTGAATGTTTGATCTGGGACTGAACTTTTTTGTTTCTTTTTGAGTGATGATTTATTTCATGTTTACATGCTGGAGGAAGTCTCCCTTCTGTGAAGAACTTGCTGTTCAACTACAGTTCTCTCAGTTCTGAAAACATCAGCACTCCAATGTGTTATAAAGAAATCATTTGCCAAGCTATTCCAGCCAATTGTTTTGACTATGGGAAGGGTGGCAGAGAACACTGTAATCACCTTTCTTAGGGCTGTTAAATCAATACACAGAAAAAGACCTCTGGTGATCCACAACAACAGGCTTGTTCAGATAAGGCAGCAGTGCCCACATGCATCCCTCCCATTGCCTAAAGAAGGGTGTTCCTGCCTGAAAAGCTTGCAAAGAACCATTTTTCCAACTGTTTAGGTGGTCTCTTAAATGAGATCACATCTACCCAAAGAACCTTCCCTGCCTATGTCCTTAGATCAACACTGCTACAACCAGCAACCTTCTCATTTACTCCTAACAGGTCAGGAAACTGTTCCCAGGCTTGGGAGATGCTTTCCGGCAGCCCCTTCCCTTTGGCTTTGCAGGCAAAGTACCATACCTTCACATCTGTTCAGAGGGTTTGTGTTTTTACTCTTGCACAGTCGAATGTCAGGTATGAACCAAATTCAACTTTGCTTGGGGATGTTTTGTTTACATGATTAGCAGTTTCAAAGAAGACAATTCATACATCCCCTTTCCTTTGCTTTTGTAGGGTATACAAGCAATTTGGGTCCATTCCGTAACCCGAGTATTTGGTCCAAGGCTCGGTTACTAGGAGCCTGATGTCATCGAAATATTGAAATATCACATTGCATCAACTACTAATTAAAGATGAGTGCCAAGCATTTTAGAAATAACTCCCTATAGGTTGTCTCCCAGTTCAGGGAAGAGCCGTGCCCTCCTATGGCCCCAGCTGTAAACAGCCCCGAGGCTGCGCAGAGTTAAGGCTCCCAGCTTGCTTCCCGGGCACGGGGGAGCGCTGCTCGCCAAAGCCGCACCAGGGTGGCCCCGGCGCACGTGTGCCCGCCCACGCCCTGCTCGGCGCGCTCCATCCCCGCCCGCTCTCACGGGCCGGCCGGGGGCCGGTGGCAGCCGCTACCTACCGAAGAGGCTGTGGTCCTGCCGGGTGCCCTGCACGCTGCCGTCGGGCAGGATCTGCAGGTGGAAGCCGGTCCGGCAGTAGAGCTGCCTCCGGCGCAGCACTCCCTGCAAGTGCGCTAGATCCGCGCCGGCCGCCGCCCCGCCGACCCCGCGGGCTCCCCGCTCCGCCGGCGCCAGGCGGTCGCTGAGCAGAGCCGGCCGCTCCCCGGCGGGAGGCAGCAGGAAATGGGAGCCCACCTGCTGCCCTAAGCCCTCTAAGCCGCCCAGAAAGCCGCCCACTGTAGCGACGGGAGCCATGTAGCGGAGGGCGCGCGGCGGCGACCGGGCTCGGCGCGGGAGAGGCGCTGCGGGCTAGAGGCTGCCGGGCGCGCCGAGGCGGGGAGCGCTCTGCCCTGCGGCCGCAGCTCGCCTCGCTGCCCAGCCCCCGCGCCGCCCCGGCATGTGGGAGTCTGCGGCGGGCTGCTCACCCGCACGGGGCCGAGTCTCGGGAGACGGAGCCCCTCGGAGCAGCGCTTATATCCGCGGCGCGCACCCGGGCGGTCCCCCCTGACATATGCTAATCGGGGCAGAGTGGGGGGGGTCGTTTGAAATCTTAAACCGATCTCCCTCCTCTCCTCACACCTTGCTCCCGGCTGCAGTGGCGATGGGGAGCTCCCGGCGGTGCCCCGCGCGCGGTGCCGCCCCCGCGTGCACACACACCCACACAGACACACACACACACCCATACCCACACACCTATACAGACACACGCTCCCACACACACCCACACAGCCATACCTACATACCTATATAGAGACACACATCCCCGGCAAGTGCACACACCCACAGACACCACCCACACGCACTCATACCCACATAAGTATACACAGAGACACACATCCCCAACACACACACACCCATACACTCATACATACACACACGCATACACACACACACTCACAGACACACCCCTCACACCCATACACATACCCCCAACAGAGACCCATACACATACCACCCCACACACCCACACACAGACACCCCCCACATGTACACACACCCATACACCCCCACACACAGATGCCCCCCACACACATCCATACACAGACACCCCCACATGCACCCCCCCCCCACACACACACACACACACACACACACACACACACACACACACACACGACACACACACTTAGCATCCAACTTTGAACAGCCCCCGCCCCCTTCTTGTTGTTGTTGATGCTGCTGCTCAGCCTCCTTTGATGTGAAGCTTTCCAAAAATGATAGATTGCAGCTAAAAGGAGCCCGGCTTGGCAGGGACTGCAGGAGGAGGAGGAGGAGGAGGGCTGGACTCCACAGTTCCTCAGAGTTTGCTGTGCATTACGTGGACAGGTGCAAGGGAAGGGAAGAGAGAAGAAGGAGAAAGGGCGTTACCTGAGGGTTAGACCTGCCCAGACACACTTGAAAGCAACAACAAAGATCTGACAGTTTCACTCCCTGATTTTAAAAGGCTAATAAAATGTACACGCATTACCCCTTCCTTTTATCACTTAAGTTACAAGGAGGGGATTTTTTTTGAAGAAGAAGAAATTGGCATAATCAAGGAGGGTTTTCCACCTCCCTGCCTCTGCAGAATTTTCCCCAGTATTTAATTTATCATAGACATAAAATGAATTGATTAATCCAGCCTGGTATTGACTGGAAGAACTGGGTTTTCCATCTCCTCTGCACAGTTTTCCTCAGTATTTATTTTATCACAGACATAAAATGAATTGATTATTCCAGCCTGGTATGGACAGCAGGTATCAGTGGAAGGCCTCTAACTTGTGATGGATGCTTTTCAGTCTCTCAGAGATGAAGGAAGATGACTTGTGCCAAATGCTTCACAGGCCTTGCCCTGAAAGGGAGAGATGTTTACCTGTCCCCCCTCACCGTAGTGTATGATTAAGAATAGGTTAATATAGATTATGAAGTATACAGATAATAACAGATTTATAATGGAGAATCATATAAAATACGACTTAATACTTGTAAGAATAACAAGATTTTTAATCTGTTTTTAATCTGTAGGTCTCTGGTGACCTGTTCTATCTGAGAAGATACATCTTTTTTTTTCAAAAGAATAACAGAAGACAGCCATGCAATTGAAAAACACATTAAAACAATCAAGAATCAATTACAACATTCTTCATTGATTTTTATTTGTCCTTTTAATTTTCATCTAAAAGCACATAGCACATCTTATGGCATTTTCATTAACATGCAAGTACTGCAAACGTGTTGCCTCACCAGTACCAAAACAATGGATTGTGGTGTAAAGCTCTCATAGTTAAATCTTCCAAAAGTTTAAGAAAGTCACTGGGCGGGTTTAAGCTTTCTTTTGAACAAAAAGTTGTAGAGAATCATAAAAGATTAGTTTTTCAGTCTTACTCCATGGTCTTTTTAAATCACAGTCTAAATCTAGGAGATCAAATGGATTTGACTGCTTTGCTTTATTTGCTATGGAGAGTATGGGCTAATTAATTGGCAGGTGCTTTAAAGCAGGTAATGCTACACCTTTTCATCATTGCAGTCCTAAGTACTGCTCCTGTGTGCACCTGAATTATAAAAAGGGTTCTTTAAAGCAAGTGATTTACTGTGGAGGGATTTAAAACTGAAAAAAAACTAACGCTAAATACAATGATCAGATAAATCACCTCATAAGAGAGCCCTGGCAGACCTGCTCTTAAGACTGTTACAGATAGATGTTATATTATTTTACCTTTCAGATAACAGGAGTCTGTCATGTGGTGAGACCCAAAAATCCACCATAATCGAGATTTCAAAGCACATCTGTGTAAACATTATCACATCAGTGTAAAACATCTACCAATGAGCTTTCTCTTTGAACCAAATCTTCTTAATTGCAGTGCTAAATCAAAGAAATAGATCAAAGTTGAATAATCTATATAGCACCGATTTCTCAAGTAGCCTGTACACTGATTACTTAGAGATACCTAAAACGTTTGAAATGCACATCAAGTATTTCTATTGACATGACTGTTAGTTCAAGATCAAACTTAAATTAATTCAGTTCAGCACTAAATTGCAGGACATACACTAGAGCAAACAGCTACAATTTAGGTGGTGTAGTCTACTGAGCCCAAAGATATTAACTCAAGGGAAAATGTTCCTGGCAGTAGGGAGCTCTTCTGGATTACTTAACATATGTGACTCTGTACCAGATAAGGTTTTTAAAACACCTTATATCCTCTGATATTAATTTGCTATTATGACCAATAAATTTGTTCTTGTGTTATACTGTAGCTGTCTTATGGAGAGTGAAATACAAAACATCAACCTTTCCAAGTGGAGGCTTTAAAGTCTGGGTGCTGGACCGGTTATGCTATTTAATAAAGTACCAGAAAAGAAATGAAAAGATAAGATTTTTTTTTGTTGTTTGCACTAGTCATGTGACAGGAAAAGATAACACTAAAGATTTTCTGCACATTCTGTGGCGATATCATGGGAAGTTAAATAATTTTGAAGAGTGTTTTTACAAGAGTACATTATTCAATGTTAAGTATACAGTACAATCTAATCAACTTTACCTATACTTCCTAGCGACGGCACTTTCAGTGTTGTTGAACAAATACATATGTGTTCCAATTTTTATCTCTACAGGAGGCTTCTGCAGACAATATGATTACTGTACATTGAATAAGGAAAAAATATTGCCAGGGGCAGCACCTGGCTACCTATGAGTGGAGAAAGCAACTACCTAATGACTTTGATGCATATGCATAAGGATTACATGTAAGGTAGCTAGAAAAACATGAAGGTTTAAAATGTTTTTATCTTGAAAGTTTAATATGCCTTAATTGTTAAAAAAAAAAAAGGGCCTTGCAACAATGATGAAATGAAGTTATAATGTCTGTCTCATGATTGTACTGGGTTTTGGCAGATGTAGTTCAGATGAGGAGGGATATCCATAAAATAAAATAGAATCATGAAAAGCTTGAGTTACAAGGCTTACAAGGCACCAGATCAGCATTTCAGCAAAATATTTTGATTTTTGACCTACATATTTTTATGTTGATTTGGGGGATTTTTATCCATTTTAAGGAGATACTTTTTTTTTAACAAATTCAGATTTTCCATGGAAAATAAACAGCTGTTGTAAAAATGTTCATTTTGTCAGAAAAGCAATATTCTGTAGAAAAAAAAACATAATAGGAAATTTTCAGCCAGCTAGCCTGCTGACAGGAAGGTATCAAAATAAATTAGACTTCTTCTGATTCTTTAAATCACAGTAACACATTTTGGACAATGGGTATAAAGCAAATGAGATTTGAATAGGTTCTAGAGCAGGGGTGGGCAAAATGCGGGCTGCATGCCGGATGTGGTCCACCAGGCCATTCTATCCAGCCTGCAGGGCTTCTCCAAAAACAATTATTACCAGCCATTATTATTCTTACCATGACTTCCCCTCTGAAAGCTGGTGGGAGGTGGGCTTTCAGAGGTCACACGCCATTGGACCAGGTGGGTTCTGTTCTTCCACATCCGTGGGGCTCTCGGCACTCTATCTGGGAGAGCCATGTGGAGGCACCGAGTGCAATGGCGCACGACTAGACAGCTGGTGACTGGGGAGGGGATCTTCTGCCTGCAGGAGGTAGGGTGGATTTGTGGGTGGGATGGGACCCCTCTCACTGTGCACAGCCCCCACCCCTGGCGGCAGCAGCATCAGCAGGTGATGGGCCCTTGGGGCGCTTCTGGCTCGCAGCAGACAGAGACCCCTAGAAGCATGCAGCTCCAGGATCCCAAGAGCTACACGTAACCTACCTGGCCCGGCCTGCTGGCGGGCACCTTTGAGCCAGACTAGGCTGGCTCCATGCCAGCATGTGGAGTTCCCAGTACTGCAGTCAGGAACTGTACACCGTTGGGCTGAGCCAGGCTGGCTCTGTGCTCCATGTGTGCCTCCATGTGGGGCTGCCAGCACTCCAGCAGGGAGCCGCATGTAGCAACACAAAGACTGCCTGGCCTGATGGTGCGCAGCTCCCCGCAGCTCCCAATCCATGCACCATCAGGCCGGGAGCGCTCCATGCCTCCATTTCTGTATCCCCACTAGAGTGCTAGAAGCCCCACGTGGAGGCACAGAGCCAGCCCAGCCTGATGGCGTGCATTTCCCACCTGCAGTGCCCAGAGCCCCACATGTTGGCACAGAGCCAGCTCAGTCTGGTTTGAAGGCGAGCACCAGTGGGCCAAGTTGGGCAGGCTCCATGCTGCCATGTGCAGCTCCCAGGATCAGCCAGAGCTGTGCACCACTGAGGGGCTCTGCCTGCTGCCAGCCAGGAGTGCCCTGAGGGACCACCACCACCTGCTGCTGCTCCTGCTACCGCTGGTGTCAAGAGCTGTGTGCCATGGAAGGGTTGTGTGGCAGGGGGGCCCACACCCACCCTGAAGCCAGGTTTTGAAAACATCCAAGGATGGAGAGTTCACAGCCTCTCTGGGTCACCTGTTCCAGTGTTATACTACGCTCCTAGTCAAAAAATTCTTCCTAATATCTAACTTAAACTTCCCTTGCTGCACCTTGAGACTTTTGCCCCTTGTCCTGTAATCTGCCACCACTGAGAACAGTTTAGCTCCATCCTTTTTGGAACCCCCTTCAGGTAGCTGAAGACTTATTAAATCCCCTTGCAGTCTTCTCTTCTCTAGACTAAATAACTCCAGTTTCCTCATTTGTTCCTCATAAGTTATGTCCCTCAGCCCCCTCACCCTTTTTGTTGCCCTCTGCTAGACTCTCTCCAATTTCTCCACATCCTTTCTGTAATGTGGGGCCCAAAACTGAACACCGTACTCCAGATGTGGCCTCACCCGTGCTGAATAGAGGGGAATAATCACTTCCCTTTACCTGCTGGCAACACTCCTACCAATGCAGCCCAGTATGCCATTAGCCTTCTTGGCAACAAGGGCACACTGCTGGCTCATATTCAGCTTATTGTCCACTGTAACACCCAGGTCCTTTTCTGCAGAGCTGGTGCCCAGCCAGCCAGCCCCCAGCCTGTACTGGTGCATGTGATTGTTCCATCCTAAGTTCAGGACTTTGCACATTTCCTTGTTGAAACTCATGAGATTTCTTTTGGTCCAATCCTCCAATTTGTCTAGGTCACCCTCCAGTGACCAGAATCCTAGCTCTACCCTCCAGTGTGTCTACTACTTCTTCCAGCTTGGTGTCATCTGCAGACTTGCTGACAGTGCACTCTATGCCATCTTCCAGGTCATCAATGAAGACATTGAACAAAACCAGCCACAGAACTGACCTCTGGGGCACTCAACTTGATACCAGCTGCCAACTAGACATCAAGCCATTGCTTAGTACTCTCTGAGCTCTATACTTCAGCCAGATTTCTATCCACCTTACAATCCATTCTTCTAGCCCATACTTCCTTAGCTTAGCTTTCCTGAGAAAATGCTGTGGAAGACTGTATCAAAAGCCTTGCTAAAATCAAGGTATACCACATCCACTGGTCTCCCCATATCCACAGATCCAGTTACCTTGTCATAGAAGGCAACCAGGTTGGTCAGGCATGACTTGCCCTTGGTGAATCCATGGTGACTGTTCCTAATCACCTTTTCTCCTCCAAGTGCTTAGAAATGGATTCCTTGAGAATTCGCTCCATGATTATTCCACCCATACCTCCACAAGCCCCACACTCCCTCCCACACACCCCCTCCCATACCCCCTCACAACCCCCTCTAAAAACCCACACACAACCACACTCCTTCACAACCCTGCCACCACACATGCCCACCACACCCCCTATACACAATACACAAGAGTAAGACTTTATTTTGGGCTATTATGCAATCATCTCTACCCCGTCATCTTCAGCTAGACCTTGATACAAGAATGATGTCTGCTCGGGGGGGGGGGGAGGGGGGGTGAGGGCTAATGGTGAATTTTAAGGTGGCTGAGGAGACCAATCTGTGCTCTGCAAGTTTTTCCACAGATATGACATGTGGTGCCTTGGGGGAGGGGGGGCACAACTGTTGGCCAAGATGTTGTGCGCTTTCCTTCCTCCTCTGCCATTTCTCGGCTTTCTGAGCAAGACAGGTCTCTTTGAAGTGGGATGTAGCTTGATGTATGGTGAGAGAAGAGGACTTGCTTTGGGAGACAAGTGTCAGCCATCTGCACACAGTGGCCAGCCCAGTGGAGTTGATGTTTCATGATCTTTCCCTCAATACTGGTTATGTTAGCTGCAGAAAAGATCCTGGCATTGGTGCAGTGGTCTTCCCATCTAATGCGAAGGATCTTCCTGGGGCAAGGCTGATGGAACAATTCCAGGTGACTAAGATGGCTTCAATATGTCACTCACAACTTATACCCATAGAGGAGCATGGGGATAACCACTGCATTGTAGACTAGAATCTTAGTTTCCATGTGGAGATCCTGGTCAGCAAAGACACTGTGAAGCAACTTTCAAAGGGATACGCTGGTGCAGTGAATCCTATGTCTGATTTCTACATCAAGATTCAGTGACTGGGAGAAGTGACTGCCAAGGTATGGAAAATGCTCAACATTTTCCAGGGGTTCTCCACCCCGCACACGCTGCTTCACAACCCCTCCCCCCCCAACAAATCATACACACACAACCCACACACCCCCACTACACACCCCCTGCACACAATATACAAGAGTAAGACTTTATTTTGAGCTATTATTCAATCACCTCTATATACACTATACAAACACACATAAATCTGGACAAAAATAAAATCAAAATATGTTATAGTAGATGTTTGATTTTTAGTATATGATTTGTTTTTTTTCTGGTTTCAAGATGGCAAACCCCCACTCCCAAAAGGAGTACTTCTGGGGGTAGGAGGGGGACTTCTGATGGCAAATATCAAGGGTTAGGGGTGGGACGTCCAGTCCCAAGATGCTGATCAGTTCCAAATTCCATCCACTGAGCAGAGCTCATCAATAATAAATGGTGATCCTCTTTGATTTATATATTTTTTTGGCAAAAACAAAACAAAACAAAACAAAAACCCTACCAACCTGTCTTGTGACTGCTGTGGTTCATTTGACAGTCCAAAACACACCTTTACAGTTAGACCATTCTTATTTCCATTACAAGACCACACCGTGCGCCTGCATCCCCATATGCCCATGCACCTGCTTGCCAGTCACTGTCACATTTAACCATCACACAAAGGGCTACTTCATTTCCCTACCCCATACCCCTTTCCCCTTTCCCTTCCCACTCTTTATACATTTATATAAATAATATTTTTGCAAAAAAATCAGAATGTTTGCCCCATATGGTTCATGTGTTTTATAGTCATGCTCAATGTTGGCTGCATTTAATTAACTTCATAGTTGGTTTCTATTACTGAGCACATGCTGCTTTTCGCAGCAGTTCAAAGATAGGCAATGTGTTTAATGCAGTTTCCTTGTATGTGAATGTAGGACAAGGGACTTTTTTCCCCATGTTGACTGATGGGTATGCATTGTCTTATATTTGAATAAATATGGTAGTCAATAAAACCAAAACCAAGTGCTTTCTTTCAGTTTGACTTTCAAAATGTTTTTTCTTTTCTATCCAAAATTTTGAAAATAAATGTTTTGACATCTCCAAACTAAAGTTTTTCAGAACTTTTGTTACTAATATCTTTGTGGTTCATTTGACAGTCCGAACTTTTACTTCTGTTCATGGTTGGGGGGGCGAGGGAGACAGAAGTACAATACTGGAATTTCTCACCAAATCAAAATCTATTTCTCAATATGCTTTGTTGTTCTATTGCTTTTTTACAAGTAATTGAGAAAGTAACTTTTCCTTAGAGACATGTGTGGCTTTAAGGTTCTATCTTCTCTGGATATATATGAGTAATGACTTATCAGTGGAGCGAAGGTGTAGCAAAGGCACAGAGTTGACAACCCAGAGGTTGCAAGTTCAAGCCCATAACAAAAGTCCGCATGGTGCAACCTGTCAGATTCCAATGAATCTGTGAATTCTGCTAAATACCTTGTCACAAAAATGGAGTAGGGTAGAGAAGAAAACATAGAAAGGTGGAAGGCATTAAACAAGTTCTTTAACTATGACGCTGGAAAAATCCACTTAATTTTATTCAAATGAGATGGTCCATGACTCTGTGTGCATAAGATCTGCATCCATGTTGCAGTCTTAGTTTTACTATATGAACATACTGCCATTGTGTTTCTAAGCAAATACCTCAATAACAGGGATCCAGGTTTTCCGTTTCCCAGGGAAAAATGGAGAAAACTAGGGATTTCCCAGTTTAGTTGGAGAAACTGTGGATTTTCCCTTTTAGCAGGGAAAACCATGGATTTCCCCCTTTTGCAAAGAGCTCTGCAGGCTGGCTGAGTTCCAGCCTGCAAGAGCTGTTTGCAAAAGGGGTGAGAAAGCCCCAGCCCTGTCCAGAGGGGAAGGGAGAGGGGGAAAGGGCAGGACCTGACACAATCATTTACCGGAGACTGCCACAGGAGGAGGATCAATCTTCTTTGTTCCTGGAAGTAAGTGGGGCTTGGGGGTTGTGGGGCAGGGCTGGGAGGGAAGATGGGTGGGGGCTGAGGGAGTGAGGATGTGTTGGAGGAATACATGGAGTGCCTGCCAGCTGGCAGGCACTACTGGTGGGTCTTTCCCCAACACTTTCCCCTCCCTCAGCCTGGGCAGGCAGGTGGGCAGGCGAGGAGAGAGGGGGGAAAACTGCACTCCAGGGTTTGGTGGCAGAGGGGCGAGGTGCACTACCAGCCCCCCACCTCAGCTCACTCTGTGCCCACTCCCAGAAGCAGGGCCAGGGAGGCAAGGGCAGCAGTGCCCCTTTGTGGGCCACACACGTGCTGCCCAGCCAGGGGGGAAGGGGGAGCTTGCATGTGGCAACCACCACTACCAGTGCACCGCTGCCACTGCACCTCATGCAGCTTGCCTGTGGCCAGCAGTGGGAAAGCCACATGGGACGTGGAGTGCGGAAGTGTGGTGGCATCCACTGCGTGCAAGCTCCCCCTAGCCAAGAAGGCATGTGAGGCCTGCAGAGGGGCACTGCTGCCCTCACCCCTGCTCTGGGCAAGCAGCACGGGGCATGGCAGCATTGATGCAGTGCTGTTGGTGGCTGCTGCTGTATGAGTGGAGGTGCGGTGTGGGGGCAGTTGCCAGCAGCAGTGCAGTGGTGGCCACCAATAGCAGTGGCAGCATGGTGGTGGTAGTGGCCAGTGCATGCTAGCACCTCTTCACCACTGCTGCCGTGTCCCATGATGCTTGCTCAGAGCAGGACCAGGGGGGCAAGGGCAGCAGTGCCCCTCTGCAAGCTGTACATGCCTGCCCAGCTGGGGCAGGGGAGGCGGGGGCTTGTACGCAGTGGTCGCCGCTGCACCACCATTTACCATGCAAGCAGCACAAGGTGTGGCGGCGGCAGTGCAGTGGTGGTAGTGATGGCTGCTGCATGCATCTCTCTCTCCTCCCCCGACTGGGCAGTACTTGTAAGGCCTGCAGAAGGGCATCGCTGCCCTCACCCCCCCAGCCCTGCTCCTGGGAGCAGGCACAGAATGAGCTGAGGTGAGGGGCGGGGGGGCACTGTGGTGTGTTGTGGGGGGCAGGTGGGCACTGCTGTGTGTTGCGTGGGGCTGGCATTTCCCCTTGCCCCTCTGTTGCTGCGCCCCAGGTCATGCTCTGTTCCCCCTCCTCCTGTTTGTTCGTCTGCCTGGGCTGAGGGAGGGTAAGGTGTTGGGGAAAGCCATGCCAGGAGTGCCCACCAGCCAGCAGGCACTCCATGTCTTCCCCCAACACATCCTCACTCCCTCAGCCCCCAGCCAGCTTCCTCCCCAGCAGCGGTGGTGTGATGGCAGCCACTGCATGTGAGCTTCCCCCCTCCCCGGCCGGGTGGCATGTGTGTGGCCCACAGAGGCATTTCTGCCCTCACCCCTCCCTCCTGTCTGTGTGTCTGTGTTTGTCTGTCTTTCTGTGCCTATGCTTGCGTGAGTGGGGCTGGGAGGCTGTTGTAGGGGGAGTAAGGGGCACGAGCAGAACTGGGGAGGCTGTGGGGGGGAGTGAGGGGCACTAGCAGGGATGGGGGGGACCCATGGGGGGCCTTTAATTTTTATCAAGGATTTGGGATTTTTTATCAGAGAATTTGTGATTATTTATCAGGGAAAACCAGGATCCCTGCTCATCAGGGAAGGTTTGAAGAACATACACACACATAAGTAGTTACAGGTGTGTTTTGGGATTTTTGAACTGAAGAAAAGATTAGCCTGAAGGCCCTATTGAAAGGTTATTACATTCTTGGCTAAAGATGCCAATTTCAAGGAAAATATATGCAAAAGAGGAAATAGCTCTTGGTCCATATATGTTTGGAAACTAGGTGATTAATGTGAGTCAGGCAGAAAATGGCTTTACTTGATGAGACTACATAACCCAAAGGTTCATTTGAAATTCAACTTAAAAACTGGACAATAAAAAATTATGACACTTAACATATGAAAGTCCATGTCACATGGCCTGGGGAAGGCATCTGAAAATGGACAAATAAGACAATATTTTCAAAGCTGGATATTTAAAATTAGATTCTAAAATCCATTTTATGCAATTAAGTAAAAGTGGGTTGATTTTTGGAGATCATGAACACCTAAAATTACCAGGGCCTTCAGAATCTATAGGCTAATACACTTAAACCAGAAACCCCACTTTAAACATTTTGGCTATTACTGACTAAATGTTTATGCATTTTGAGAAATAATAGTTTCTAGTATCTTAAAGATTATAGTATCCTTTAAAAACATCCCATAGATGTTCAATTTAAAAAATCAGTCTTGTCACTTAGTTTCCAGACTCATCCAAATATAGTCTGTTCATTTATCTACCTGAATGATCATTCTATTTCTATTATGTTAACTAAACCTAATTTATTTAACTTAAGTTGATTGATAGACTCTATCCTCAAGTCTCAACAATTGGATATCACAATTCATCTTACCAGGAAACAGGGAATGAATGCAGATAGTATTTACAATCGGAACTTTCATGTCATAAACACATACACAAAATATAAAAAAAAATGTTACTACTTGCCATCTAAAATTGTATCAAAAACGTTTTATTTTGTCACAAGTTCAAACACATGACTTGGTTCATGGTATGAAAGAAGAGTGAAGGAAATACAATTACCACATTATTTATCCTAAATATCTGACTTTACAAGCAGGCTGATAAATGCCTTTTCATATAGAATTCTGAGCTTAATGAATAATTTAACTGAGTAATTTTTTGTATGAACCATTAAATTATTTGTATGATAAATATGGGTACAGCAGTCCCATATTGATATTAATAGAAAGTGGGAGTAGACTGCTTTTGAAATGTGTTGGAGAATGGGAAATTCATGTGTCTAAAGTTGTTATAATAATGGAGTGCATTTACATGTTTTATTATATATATAATATATTCTATGTATATATGTGTACATATATAAATATATATACACATTCTATTATAGTGATTATAAACATGTACATTTTTTATATATTTATTTGTGTATGTTTTATATTTATCGTACATTTTTAATATTGAAAAGAGTTCCATAATAATACACATCCCCTGCTTTAAAAAAAAAAATCCCTTGATGATTTAGGACAGGAAGTAAAAAATACTGTAACTTACTGAAATTGTAGAGAAGACTGAATTTACAACAGCTATAATTTGGGATTGGTGCTGTGGCTTGCACCCTAACCATTGTAAAAACTGCCTCAGGAGGTAGATGATTGGACAATAAGTTGTACTCTACCATTAACAACTTCTACAATTCTGCTCAGTAATATAACATTTTTACTATTAAAACAGCTGCATCATGAAGTGGCTCTGTGTGTCTACTTTTGTTGACAAGATCTCCAGAACACATCCATCAGACTAATGATCAAGGAGTGTACTTAACCTTAACAACTTTATTTTTCAAAAAGCCAAGAATGTTGATTGAAGGGTAGAGGAACTGTTTTTATGTGGGGGAAAGGTTTTCACCTGGTCGGTGGTTATCTATGGGGCTGATGAAGAGATCTCTTGACAAGAGGGCTGGGAAAATTATAAAAGGGCAGGAGCTGCCTTCTCTAGGGCCCAGTTTACCAACTCAAAATGCAGGGAGCTATTGTATGCACCTGATAAGGCATATGGGAACCCTGACTTTCTAAACACAGGAAACAGACTCCCAAGGAAAAGATGACCTACAGGGAAAGGCACTGCATCAGAGTGTTTTCTGTCACTAGATGACTTTATTTTCTTGTGCTTTATCTTTCAAGTAATGGGTAATGACGTTTCATAAAGCCTGTGCCAAGCCGGTGTATGTGTTTGTGTGCATGCACATAAGCACATAAATACTATACCTATCACATGTTCCTAAAAAGTTAAATAGTAGTAATGGTAGTGGTAGTGTAACCTCCTTATACTGCAGGAGGAAACTTTTCAAAATGCACCCATCTTGGGCAAGTCAGTGAGACCCTGTTGAGCATGCTTGGTGGTGGCTGGCAGCCACATTGGGTATGCCACTGAGGTTGAAGAGAATAAACACAATCCTAGCAACCAGGTTGGCATTTATGTAGAAGATGGGGCACAGAGGAACATGTTCCATGAGAACTTTTTGTGAAGAGGAGCAGGATCTGGCCAACTGAAGCAGACCGTCCTTGTTAAAAGGGGGAAAAAAAACCCACTAACTGCTCAGAATTAAGTGAACTCTGGCTTCTGGTGGCAGAGCAGCAACAAATATGTCCAATGTGCCAGGAACTGAGAGAGACCAAGGGGAAAATTTAATAACCTTTCTCTCAACCAGAGAAACATGTATCCTACTCTGAGTGCCTGCTGGGAAAAAGAGATATAATACATGTATGTTGGATCCATCCAGAGGAGGTGGATTCAATCTGTGCTAATTGAGAGCAGCTCTCAATTGGTTAAATAACTCCAGTAAGAGGGTGGTTGGTCTTGCCTAAGCTGGAGTTTCAAGCACAAATGTAAAAAACTGAGCATTAAGAGGGAAGTGTCCAAAAGCAGTGGAGTTTTTTGTTTGCTTTCTTTCAGCCTGGCCAACTTCCTGCTGGGCCAGGCCAAGATGGCCACCCTGAAGAGCCGGCGAAACCAGCTCAGCGGCACCGGGATGGTCAACGCCCTGCAGCTCTTCCGCCTGCTGGTGCGGGCCCGCCTCTCGCTCGAGTTTGAGCACGCTGTCCTCCGGCGGACGGTGCCCGCCTTTGAGGAGCGCTGGGCCCTCGAGGGGGTGCTGTGCCGGGTCGAGGCGGGACGCCTGATCCTCCTTCTGTGATGCCACCGGCTGCTCAAGCCGCAGAGACGCGTCAAGCGGGCCGAGGCCCTGGACTTTTGCTCATGCGGGTCGACCCCGGAGGCCTCCATGGGTGTCCCTGCTGGCAGAACTGTAAATACTGTAAATAGTCCTTATGTTTCGTTGTGTTGGTTGTTTTTTTTTTTGTCTAGAGTGTACGGGCAGGCCTTGCAGGCCACGAGCCCAGGCCTTGTACATGAGGCCCAGAGCTTCGGGCGTCTTTGTACATGCTTTTGACTGGCTCCGAGTCATCACCCTCCGGGGAATAAAGGTCTCTTAAAAGTCAAAGTCTTTCTTTCTTTCTTTCTTTCTTTCTTTCTCTCTTTCTTTCTTTCTTTCTTTCTTTCTTTTCTATTTCCCTTTTAAGGACTCAAAATATGAGAAGTGATCAGGGACAGTGAAGGTGGTCTGCAGTTTATTCACCAGAGAGGAGCAGTATAATGTGTGTGTGTGTGTGTGTGTGTGTGTGTGTGTATAGTGATTTTCAATGTTTATTTGTGAGTTTTCAATTTATTGTTTATTACCCATTTGTTGTTCTAGTACGAAGATAATTTTGTACATTAAATGCCAAGTATGACATCTGTTTATATGGGGGTGTGTGTGTGTGTGTGTGTGTGTGTGTGTGTATTATACAGTGAGCCCAGAGGGGCTGTGCACTTAATATTGCATAAGTCTGTGGGCCCAGATGAACTGCACCCAAGAGCCTTAAAAGAGCTGGTGGATATCACAGCATGCCCTAGGGCCAAGATATATGAAAGCTCATGGCACTTGGGTGATATACTAGAAGACTGGAAAAGAGCCAACATGGTCCCAATCTCAACAAAGGGAGGAAGGAAGATTCATGGAATTACAGACCTATCAGTTTGACATCCATCCCTGGAAAGATCTTGGAGAAAATTATCAAGGGATCCATCTGCAGCAGGCTAATGAAAGGCAAGCTACTGAATGCCAGCCAACATAGTTTTATGACTGGAAGGTCTTGCCTGACCAAACTCATCTCCTTCTATGACCAGGTGACGCATTGCCTGGACAAGGGAGATGAGGTTGATGTCATTTATCTAGATTTCAAGAAGGCCTTTAACTTGGTCTCCCATGATGTCCTCATGACCAAGCTAGGGAACTGTGGCCTTGACCATCTCACAGTTCAATGCCTGGCAAACTGGCCCCAGGGTTGGGCCCAAAGAGTACTAGTTGATGGGAACAAATCAATGTGGTGCAAGGTTACCAGTGCAGTCCCCCAGGGCTCAGTGCTCAGGCCAGTACTCTTCAATATCTTCATTAATGATCTGGATTTGGCCATCAGATGTGGACTGGCAAGATTCACGGATGGCACTAAATTATGGGGGAAGGTGGTCATACTGGAGGATAGGCTGGGGATACAGGCCAACCTGTATATGCTTGCAAAGTGGGCAGACCAAAACCTGATGGCATTTAACATAGAGAAATGTAGGGTCCTCCACCTTGGGAGAAAGAACCACCATCATATTTATAGGCTCAGTGATGCTACACTTGCAACTACCACGACTGAAAGAGATTTGGGGGTCTTGATTGACCACAAGATGAACATGAGCCACCAATGCAATACCATGGCCAGCAAAGCAAACCAAACTGGCATGCATCCACCGATGCATCACAAGCAAAACCAGGAATGTCATCCTCCCTCTTTATTCTGCCTTAGTGAGGCCACAGCTGGTATATTACATCCAGTTTTGGGGCCCCCCACTTCAGAAGGGATGTGGATAAGGTCAAGAGAGTCCAGAGGAGAGCCACTCGTAGGATCAAAGGCCAAGAGAGCAAGCCTTATGAGGAGAGGCAGAGTGACATAGAATTCTTCATCCTGGAGAAGAGAAGGCTCAGGAGGGACTTGGTGGCAGCCTATAAGTATATAAGGGGGGTGCATCAGGATCTGGGAGAATAGTTGTTCACCAGGGCTCCCCAAGGGATAACTAGGTCTAACAGCCACAAACTTCTAGAAGGCCAATTCAGACTTGATATAAGGAAAAACTTCTTTACAGTCCAAGTGTTCAAGGTCTGGAACAGACTCCCCCCAGAGGTGGTACAAGCACCTACACTGGACTCATTCAAAAAGTGCTTAGATGCTTATCTTGCTGGGATCATTTGATCTGGCAGGGGAGGCTGGACTCAATGATCTCATGGGGTCCCTTCCAGCCCCTAATGTCTATGAAATCTATGAAATCCTTACAGATTACTACTGTGAATGAAGTTTTGGGAGAGAGCATGTTTGACATACTGAATTATTTTGGGAATCAGCATTGGTTTTTGAAGGTATAAGGTAGGTGAACTGTGGGGCTCCGTTTTTGTGAAAAGGTAAGTGACAGCATCTGAGCCCAGGAATTATGTCAGATGGGCCAAGGTAGAAAAAAAGCCCTGAGATCTATGGAAACTTAGAGCATGAGTCTATAGGTATTTAACACTTCAGTCTGGTGAGTGTTCAGATAGAAGGAACATGACCAGATCTGAGACAGGATCTTAAATAATGAAAATAATCTTTACTGTAGTTTTAAAGACTGCTATTTTACATTTAATCAGGAATAACTTTTTCCTCCTATAGCAAATTGCCCTCTCTCACAATGTCAGGGCATTGGCAAGGCTCTTTCTGTACTTCACTTGTATCTTAGACTCCCATTCTACAGTAGAGACCCCAAATTCTGAACCTGGTAGAACTTCTGTGAGTTTTCAAATACATTTGAAAAGTTAAGGATTTTGTTAAACTGTGAAATTTGACTAAATCAAGGGTGTCAAATTCATCTGACCCAGCTGGCCAGATGAGTGGTATGGAGCCGGTCCAAGAGTCAGATCAGGTACACAGACCTTTCCCTTCCCTTCTGCAAGCTTGATCCAGTGCAAGTGATACTCACCAGGGTCAGCTCCAGTAGGAGGCACAGTCCAGGACTGGCCCCAGTGGGTGCTGCAGCTAACACACATCCCAGGTACTGCACACAAGACCAATCTAGCATGTGGGTCAACGGGGCAACACAGGGGGCCAGATTTTGGGGTTCTGTGGGCCATATGTTTGACACCTCTGGATGAAATAGGCATAATCTGTATTATAGGCCCTGCATAATTTATTCTGATATTAAATTCAGTTTATTTAATATCAACCCCACATTTTCAGGCTATTGATTTTTGTACCTAAAACATATGGATTATAGAAATTGTTGAGGAGGTAGTGGGAGGTTTTGGTACCAGTTAATATATAATTGGGGTTTTTTGGACCTAGGGAGACATAGGAAGTAGTCTGGAATAACAGATGTTATTCTCCCTGTTCCACCCCAGTTGAGGAGACAAACAAGACTCGATTGCCAGCCTTAATGTTCTTTTCATGTAGTATGTTCATGTATAAGAAATATTATTAGTTTGAGTTATACCTCATTAAATCTGGTGGGTACAACAGCTGCCTATTAGTCAACAGAAATATGAGAAATCAAATCAATTCCTTTATAACATATATAGCTAAATAAACTGGGCATTTGCCCAAAATAATCAGGCCACTTGCACCACTGATCTTTATTAGTTGGATGTTTTTGCTTAATCTTAGAATCACAGGTTTGGCAGGGACCCTGAGAGCCCCCTGCACGAAGACAGGAACAATGTTCCTACATCCTCAGCAGTGAAGCACCGAGGGGCCCAAAAAAGCCCCTTCAAAACCTAGTGGGTCAGAACTTTACCTGGGGAAACCAAAAGGTTGTGTTTGGCAGCACAATTTGCATGAGCTGCACTCAAGGCCCAGTTGGGGGACAGGGAGAGGTACTTAGCAGGACCTCCATTTCAAAGAAGTTTTGCAAGATAGGGAGGTGATGAACCTGGAGCCTACGGACTGGGCGATGACTGCTGATAATGGAAGTGCCTGGAGAGTCTATTAAGCAGGGAATTAAGGCTTCCAAGGGCAGAACAGCCCAGCATGAAGAGGCAAGAAGACACCTCTGGAAGAACCCTGTACCCGTGTTGATTGAATCAGAATCGTAGCGAAGTCGGGCTAGAACGGAGCTCCACAGGATCATCCCAACCCAAATCATCCCAGATGGGTCCATCATATAAAGTTAACTCTACACAAGACTGCCATGTCAGTGGGACAAAGCACACGTCCATCTATAAGATCCCAGGATAAAATCCTTTGTCCCAGAGTAAACCATCGCTTGCATGTAGCTGAGCATTTTGCCCCTGGGACAACTGGGGCCAGTCCAAGGGAATTATCATTCCAGCCCCAACGACTCTCCCGGCCTAGTTTGATGCAGGTCAAAACTGGGGACAATTGGCCCCAGATTAAACCAGTCGACCATGAACAGCGCGTGCCCCCAGCAGCTGGAGACAGGCAGCTGCCCTGCGCAGCGGCCCGAGCCCCGGCCCCTCCTCGCCACCCGGCCCAGGGCGCCCACCCCGGGGGCCGGAGGCAGCTTCGCTTCTCGCCCCCGCCCTCCCCTCCCGCCTCTCGCGAGGTTTGGGGGCGGCGGCGCCTGTCACAGCGGCCGCGCCGGGGCCATGGCCGCTTTGCGGAGCCTCCTGCGCTGGCGCCGCTGGGGCGCCGCGGAGCGCGCCCGGCCCCTGTGTGCGGGCGAGGGGCCGGGGCCGGGGCCGGGCCCGGGCCCGGGGCGCTGGCGCGGGGAGCTGGGCGCGGCGGCGGCGGGTAGCGCGCTCGCCTGCTACCTGGGCTACCGGCTGTACGAGCGGCGGCAGGAGCCCGCGCCTCCCCGCCGCGTCCCTCAGCGTCCCGCAGGCGCGGCCCGGCCCGGGGGGCTGCTGCCCCGGCCCGTGGCGGCCGCGGCCGGGCACACGGTAGGTGCATGCGCCGCCCCGGGCGGGGGGAGCCGCGCTCCCGGGGGCCTGCGTTGCCCCGCTTCTGCACAGGTGCATCTGCAGCCGGCCTCCGCCTGGCAGGCACCCACCTGCCAGGGGAGCCTCGGCCTGGCCCCTGCGGCGAGGCCTGTGGGGCTCAAGCCACAGCCGGTTTCACTAGCACCGCGTGGACCATAGCGCCCCGAGCCCTGGGGAGCGCCTTGCCCTGCCTGGTAACGGCCAGGGGTAATTCATGCCCAGTGGGCAAACATGCTCAGCCAATCCCAGCCCAGTCGTGGCCATGTGAAGCCGGCTGCGTGTTTTTAGCCTCATTTTCCCTGCTGCGAGAGCCTAACTCGGCCCACTGGCTGACGGGTCAGTTTTGATCCAAGTGGATCCTCAAAGGTCTGAGGCAAGTGCCCACACTTTTCTTCCACCCAGGCACTGTTTTGACTGAAAGGTTTCTTGTGCTGGAGATTGTAATACGGTGCATAAGAAGGCACTGGTGTATTGCGCCTGCATTGAGCAGGCCCTTGGTGATGTTCTACCCATACGTTTAATGGCTAAGTGTACGGTAATGTCAAGTGCAGCATACTTGACTTGTGTGCATAATACCATGGCAGTACTGTTTTGGCAGGTATGCCACAAATCAGCTGTGTGCGCTCCCCAAAGACCACTCCTATCCCTTTCCCCCACCCAATCTGCTGCTCTGCTCTCTGCTTCCTGCCCTGATAAATCTCTTAACTGCATCACACTGTGTATCACAGTATTTGTTATTGCTTCATTTGCAATGGATTTCATGCTGTTAAGTTCATAAACTGCATCAGCATGTAGCATCTTTCAGCCTCACCCTCTCGTTTCTAACTGTATGCTAACTCTCAACTCTTAACTTTCAGGTCCTCCCTTTAACCGCTTCAGAAACAGTGAAGGGAAAGCTGCTGTCAAAGGACTGTCAGTCTCACAGCTGCTGTCTGCCCTCATTTTCAATGTTTTTCTAATATCAGCCCAGACAGTGACTGCTAGAAACCCTGAAAATGCCAGGAGTTAGGAGCTTGACAGTTTTGGGGCTGATAATACCACAGCACTGACACTCCTATAAACCAGTGGGGGCCAACTTTCTTAACAAGCATGCCACAAATTAGCCCTGCACCTTTCCTGAGTGCCACTCCTATCCCTTCTCAAAATCTAATCTGTTGTTCGGCTTTCTGCTCCCTTCCTTGTTCTCTCTGCCCAGCTGCTGCTCTGTTTTCTCCTCCCTGCCTTGTGCTCGCTGCCTGATCTTATGCTCTGCTTTCTGTTTCCTGTCCAATCTGACACCACACTGCCTGTCCCTTCCCTAGTCTGCCACATGCCACACACAGAGGCTTCCCATGCCATTTGTGGCACCTGTGCCAGAAGTCGGCATCTCTTGCTGTACAGGGTGCTCCTTAAGTAGACAGTAGTCAGAGTTGCAGTATTAGCAGCCCTGCCACGTACCAGTACCCTCATTTTCAAGGACTCCGGTACCTGTCCTTGACCGTTGGAAGCCTTGAAAGTGAAGAAAACGCTAGTCATTTTCAGGGCTAATAATGTGCTGACATCCCTGCATACTTAATGGGTTTTGATTGTTTATATTAAATTAAGATAAAGTCATTCTCTAGGTAAGTGCACAGGTTATTTGCAGTCCTCAGGCTACGCACTTAAATGGAGTACACTATAGTTGAATCCTGAAGCATAATGTCCTATGATATGGAAAAAATGCTACACAGCAATATGTTTGCTGTATCTAATATAATGAAGGGCTGTCTGGCTGTAATGATCTTGGAGCACTCTGATTGGTTACTGAAACAACCAATCAGAGTGCTCCAAGAGCATTCCAGACAAGAGGCGGTGTGGCAGAGTGCCGCCAGGATGGCAGGAATGGAGGGGACAAAGTGGGGGAGCTGGCCTCGCCCCCTGCCTCCGGCCCTGTTCCCTGGAAGCGGCAGCAGCGTGGGGTGCTGGCTGAGGGGGATGGTGGGGTAAGCCCCCCCCCCCCCCCCCCCCCCCCCCCCCCCCCCTCTCCAGCTTCTGGGAGGTGGCAGCAATACTGGGTGGGAGGTAGCAGTGCTCCCCTTCTGCCCTCCAGCAATTGGCTAGTAATGACATAAAGACATAATGCTGTATAAAGACATTATACTGTGATTTTAAAATACAAAACTTAATCAGTAAACATGATTAAGCAACAAACTATGTTATACACCAAGACCTCATGAAAATCAGTGGTGCAAGTGGCCTGATTATTTTGCACAAAGGCCCACTATTTATTCAGTTATGTATTTTATAAAAGAATTGATTTGCTTTTTCATATTATTTTGACTAATAGGCAGTTGTTGTACCCACCAGATTTAATGAGGTATAACTCAGACTAATAATATTTCTTATACACAAAGATACTATATTAAAAGAACATTAAGGGTGGCAATTGAGTCTTGTTCGGCTCCTCAGCTGGGGTGGAACAGAGAGAATTTATATAGAATTTAGCTGCCAAACTCTAAGCAGGAGGTAGAGGTAAAGGACACCTGGTTCTGATGGAGGACTTTAATTATCAGGACATCTGCTGGGAGAGAAACACAGCCGTGCACAAGCAGTCCAGCAAATTCTTTGAGTCTGCTGGGTATAATTTTTTTATACAGATGGTCAACTAGGAAGAAAGGTCTACTCAACTTGCTGCTCACAAACAGGGAAGAATTGGTTGAGAATGTGAAAGTGGAAGGTAGCTTGGGTGACAGTGACCGTGACGTGACAGAGTTCAAGATCCTAATGGGAGGAAGGAAAGAGCAGCAGAATAAGGACACTAGACTTCAGAAAGGCAGACTATAACAAACTCGGGGAATCGTGAGCAGAATCCCCTGGGAAGCAAGCCTGAGGGAAGATGGAAAGAGTCCAGGAGAGCTCGCTGTACTTTAAGGAGGCCCTTTTAAGAGTGTAGGAACAAGCTATCCAGATGCAACAGAACTAGAGGCGTAACAGGAGCGTAACAGGAGGCCAACCTGGCTAGACAGAAATCTTTTCAATGAGTTGAAACTCACAAAGGAATCCTAGGAAAAGTAGAAAGTTGGTCATAGTACTAGGAAAGAGCATAGGAGTATCTCACGGGCATGCAGGTAAAAAGGAAAGCCAAGGCACAATTTGAGATGCAACTGGCAAGGGACATAAAAGGTAATTAAAGGGATTCTACAAATATGTCAAAAGTAAGGGGAAGACCAAAGAAACCATGGATTCCCTACAGAATGCAGAAGGGAACCTAGTTCCAAATGATGCAGAGAAGGCTTAGGTACTGAATGCCTCTTACCTCAGTCTTCACAAATAGGGGCTGCTATCAGATGACAAGTGCAGTTGACAGTAAAGATACAGAAGGAGACAAACAGCCTAGAGTAGTAAAAGAACAAATTAGGGATCAGAGAAGATAGATGCTTTTAAATCAGCAGGACCGGATACAGAATGCACCCTAGGATATGGAAGGAATTGCCTGAGGTAATTTTAGAGCCATAAGCTATCCTCTTTGAGAACTTATGGAGGTTAGGTGAGGTCCAGGATGATTGAAAACGGGCAAATATAATGCCCATCTTTAAGAAACGGAACAAGGGGGACCTGGTGAATTAGTGACCAGGTAGCTTAACCTCAATACCTGGAAAGAACATGGAGCAGGTCCTGAAGGAATCTACTGTGAAGCATCCAGTGGTGGTGTGGATGTTGGGGGATTCATCAAGAGCAAGTGATTTCCTTCCGTGATAAGGTAACAGACTCTGTGGATGGAAGGAGAGCAGTGGATATGATATATCTTGACTTTAGCAAGGCTTCTGACACTGTCTGCTATGACATTCCCATTAGCAAACTAAGGAAATACAGACTAGGCAGAAGTACTAAGGTTAGATAGCTACATAAGTGCTTGGATCATCATACTCAATGAGTAATCATCAATGGCTCAATATTTAGTGGGGAGGAGGTATCAAGTTGCATTCTATAGGTGTCTCTCCTGGGTTCAGTATTGTTTAGTATCTTCATTAATGATTTGGATGATGGGATCAGTGCACACTTAGGAATTTTTTTGATGACACCAAGTTGTGTGGAGTTGTAGACACTCTGTAGCAGGGATGGACAAAATATGGCCTGCGGGCCAGATTCGGCCCACGAGACCATTCTATCCGGTCCATGGGGCCCCTAAAAAATTTAGAAAATTAATATTTATCTGCCCTTGGTTCCTGTAAAAAATGACAGGAACCAAGGGCAGCAGGACCCAGGGGAAGTCCGGCAGGCTCCCACAACACCAGGGGCCACCTTGCCCCGTGCCCACAGCCAGAAGCCCAAGCGGGGCTTCTGGCCTGGGACCACATGGCTGCCCCGGTGCCAGAACCACAGGTAAAGGGGGAAGGTGAGGGAAGTGCAGGGGATGACCCCAGGCAGGGAAGGAGCCCGGGGAAAAGCTGAGCGCAGGGGGGAAAAGCAGCCCCTCCCCCACGCCATGCCCAATGTGCAGCTGCTCGCAGCCTGCCTGGAGCTGCCTGTGCCTGCTCCGGACAGCCCTGTGGGCTGCGAGCGGCTGCAGCACAGGGCGTCAGGCGTGGGGCGGGGGAGGGGCCATTCCTCCCCCCCTCCCCCGCTCAGCTTTTCCCTGGGCTCCTTCCCAGTGCAGAGGAACTCAGCCCCTGCCCCGCCTCGTGGCTGGCACTCCTTGCTGCAGCCACTTGCAGCCTGTGTGGTGCTGTCCTGAGCAGGCACAGGCAGCCCCAAGTGGGCTGTGAGTGGCTGCAGCGTGAGCGTTGGACATGGGGTGGGCGAGGGGCTGCTTTTCCCTCCCTGAGCTCAGCACCAGCTTGTAATCCGCCCCACTGCCAACCTGGGCCCCATGCCGGCTCTGGTCTTGCCCATCGGGGCTGTGCCAAAGCAGCAGCTGCAGCCCCCGCACTTGCCACACCGGGCAGTGTTTGCCACCACCACCTGTGGGCTGCCCAGCACGCGAGCTCTGGGTGGGCAGCAGCAGCCAACAGTGCCTGGCGCTGCAGCTGCTGTTGCCATGCGTAACCCTGATAGGTGAGCCTGGAGCCGGCGTGAGGCCCAGGCTGGCAGCAGGGCTGGGTTATAAGCTGGTGCTGAGTGTAGGAAAAAGCAGCTCCTTGCCTGCCCAGTGCCCCGCGCTGCAGCCGCTTGTAGTCCACGTGGGGCTGCCTGTGCCAGGCAGCCCTGCATGGGCTGTGAGCGCCTGCAGCAGGGAGTGCTGGCCACAGTCCGGGCAAGGGGCCACTTTTCTCCACGCTCAGCACCAGCTTCTTCCCTGCCGGCAAGTGGGAGGTCAAGGCTGTGTGCTGTCCCCCGCCTGTATCACGGGGCTGGGGGGCACTGGGAGTGAGCAGGTGCGTGAGCCAGCAGGATCACAGGGCCCACACCGGTGTCCCAGTGCCAGCAGGGCCCAGAGCAGAATGGCAGGAGCGTGGGGACCCAGTAAGGAGGGACTCTGTGGAGCCGGGCCAGCTCCCCCCTCTCCCTGCTGGTGCAGCCCAGCTTGGCTTCACAGACCCCTGCCAGCCTGGGCCCCGCTTTGGGCCCCACCAGTGCTGGCCCTGGGACACTGGTCCCAAAACATTGGGGCATTGGTCCCAAGATGGTGACCAGGAGGCAGGGCACCTGGCAAGGGGCGGGACACCTGGCAAGGGGCGGGGCTACCCATGCTGCCCTTGACAGCCTGCCAAAACTGGGTAAGCAGCCCTCTGCCCAAAATAATTGCCCGCCCTGCTATGGAGGGTAGGGCTAGGATCCAGAATGACCTGGATAGACTGGAAAAATGGTCTGCAATCAGTTAGATGAGATTCAAAGAGAAAAGATGCAAAGTCTTGCACTTGGGATGGGATAATTACATGTACAAATACAGATTAGGGAGTGAGTGGCTAGATTTCAGTACTACAGAGAAGGATCTGGGGGTTATAGTAGATCCAATCATGAGCTCTTGTTGTAAAAAGGCCAGCAGCATGCTTTGTTGTATTAATAGGAGGGTCACTTGTAAATCGAAAGCAGTCAACTCTATTCAACACTGGTGAGGTTTCATTTGGAGTTCTGTGTCCAGTTTTGGGCCCCACACTTCATGAAGAATGTGGGTAGATTGGAAAGAGTCCAGCACTGAATGACAAAAATTATTAAGGGCCTGGGAAACAAGACTTAGAAGGAAAGGCTAGGGTTATTTAGTTTGGAGAAGAGAAGACTGATTTGGAAAATTTGAACTGGAAAATTTGATAACAGTCTTCAAATACTCAAGGATGATTATAGAGAGGATAGAGATGGACTTTTCTCAGTGGCAGTAGGGGACAGATCTAGGAGCAATGGCACAAATTGCAGGTAAGGACATTTAGGTTGGAGATAAGGAGGAACTTTTTGACTATGAGGGTGGTCAGGCATTGGAACTGGCTACCTAGAGAAACTGTGGAATCTCCATCCTTGAAAATGTTCAGAAGCAGGTTGGACAGACACTTGGCTGGGATGGGTTAGTTGGAGATGATCCTGCCTTGAGCCGAGGCTGGACTAGATGACCTCATGAGGTACCTCCTAGCCCTACTTTCCTGTGATCCTGTGTTCTATATTTTATGACTTCATAATTTTATTCACAACAATAGAAAAAATAAAATCCCTCATGTTAGGGTGACTTATCTTCCAAAGTTTAAGTCCCTAGTCCAAAGCATGAAATTGCTAAAACTTCTAAAGATACATGTTTGCCCCTGCTAAAATTATTTTTCACTAGTATTTTTGTTGGACGTAGCTGAGCCATTTTTTTGCTGAAACTTAAAAACCTGATCTGGGACGTGTACCTGGAATGTAAAATTTCAGCAAAAATGGTCACGATCAGTAAATTTATAAGTAACTGTATACTGGGTCTTTTAATAGAAATATTGGGAAACATTCATTAGGGACATCGTTACCAGCTTCACCAAGATTATGTTGACTTATTTTCATATCTGAACTGGTTGAGCTGATTTCATATAGTGACCGTTGTTTCTTTGCAGATAACTAAGCATTTAATGTGTCAGTAGTTCGATGTCACCTACCACAGGAGTATAAATTAGTAGAAACTGTGGAAAAACCTTCTGTTCCTGCCTGACTGTTACAGTTGTTGTATGATACAATTTTTGAGAGCCAGACAAGTTGGAAGAGTCCTTCTGTTCAGGAGCCCCACCATCTGGACATCAGAACTCTGATGCCACTGACATCAAGCAGCCTGGCCCATCTTGATTGACCATCCTCTTAACTTCATACCAGATGAACCCATTGGCATCATGCCCTACCATTCCCTGATTCTCACAGCCAACTCCATATTCCTGACAACCATCTCCCTCCATTCCAGCTGACTGCCTTCCTGCTACTACTGATGAGTATGCCCCAACAACTGTTTATGATAAATCCATTCTACAGTTATGAGGTGTCCTATGCATGGCTTAATCTTGGTCATGCCTTCTTATCATAGAATCATAGAAGTAGGGTCGGAAGGGACCTTGTAGATCTTCAAGTCCGACCCCCTGCCTGGGCAGGAGGGAAACTGGGCTCAAATGACCCCAGCCAGATAGGCATCAAGCCTCTTCTTAAAGACCCCCAGGGTAGGAGCCAGCACCACTTCCCTTGGAAGTTGGTTCCAGATTCTAGCCGCCCTAACTGTGAAGTTTTTACGGATGTCTAATCTAAACCTACTCTCCAACAACTTGTGGCCGTTATTCCTTGTTATCCCGGGGGGTGCTACGGGAAACAAGGTCTCCCCCAAACCCTTCTGGTCCCCGCTAGTGAGTTTATAGACGGTCACAAGGTCCCCCCTCAGCCTTCTCTTGTGAAGGTTGAACAGGTTCAGGTCCCGTAGCCTCTCATGGTAGGGTCTGCCCTGCTGTCCCCGGATCATGCGGGTGGCCCTCCTCTGGACCCTCTCAATGTTGTCCACATCCCTCTTGAAGTGGGGTGCCCAGAACTGGACACAGTACTCCAGCTGTGGCCTGACCACTGTCACATAGAGGGGGAGGATCACCTCCTTGGCCCTCCTTGAGATGCACCTGTGGATGCACGATAAGGTCTGGTTAGCCCGGCCGACCGTGACCTCACATTGTCGGCCCATGTTCATCTTGGAGTCAGTAATGACTCCAAGATCCCTTTCTGCCTCCATGCTCTCAAGAAGGGAGTTTCCCATCTTATAGATTCATAGATGTTAGGGTCGGAAGGGACCTCAATAGATCATCGAGTTCGACCCCCTGCATAAGCAGGAAAGAGTGCTGGGTCTAGATGACCCCAGCTAGATACTCATCTAACCTCCTCTTGAAGACCCCCAGGGTAGGGGAGAGCACCACCTCCCTTGGGAGCCCATTCCAGATCTTGGCCACTCGAACTGTGAAGAAGTTCTTCCTAATGTCCAATCTAAATCTGCTCTCTGCTAGCTTGTGGCCATTGTTTCTTATAACCCCCGGGGGTGCCTTAGTGAATAAATACTCACCAATTCCCTTCTGTGCCCCCGTGATGAACTTAAAGGCAGCCACAAGGTCGCCTCTCAACCTTCTCTTGCGGAGGCTGAAAAGGTCCAGTTTCTCTAGTCTCTCCTCGTAGGGCTTGGTCTGCAGGCCCTTGACCATACGAGTTGCCCTTCTCTGGACTCTCTCCAGGTTTTCCGCATCCTTCTTGAAGTGTGGCGCCCAGAATTGCACGCAGTACTCCAACTGCGGTCTGACCAGCGCCCTATAGAAGGGAAGTGTCACCTCCCTGGACCTATTTGTCATGCATCTGCTGATGCACGATAAAGTGCCATTGGCTTTTCTGATGGCTTCGTCACACTGCCAGCTAATGTTCATCTTGGAGTCCACTAGGACTCCAAGATCCCTTTCCACCTCTGTGCCACCCAGCAGGTCGTTCCCTAGGCTGTAGGTGTGCTGGACATTTTTCCTCCCTAGGTGCAGCACCTTGCATTTCTCCTTGTTGAACTGCATCCTGTTGTTTTCTGCCCACTTGTCCAACCTGTCCAGGTCTGCCTGCAGCTGTTCCCTGCCCTCCGGCGTATCCACTTCTCCCCATAGCTTTGTGTCATCTGCAAACTTGGACAGAGTACATTTGACTCCCTCGTCCAAGTCACTGATGAAGACATTAAAGAGTATCGGTCCAAGGACCAAGCCCTGCGGGACCCCACTGCCCACACCCTTCCAGGTCGAGACCGACCCATCCACCACGACTCTTTGGGTGCGACCCTCTAACCAATTCGCCACCCACCGGACTGTGTAGTCATCCACATCACAGCCTCTTAACTTGTTCACCAGTATGGGGTGGGATACCGTATCGAAGGCCTTCCTTCTTATAAATGTGCTGCTGGTTCCTACTGCCCAAGTACAGCACCCTGCACTTGTCCGTATTGAAACGCATCCTGTTTTTGTTAGCCCACCCCTGCAACCTATCCATGTCTTGCTGCAGTCTTTCCCTCCCTACTAGCGTGCCCACCTCACCCCAAATTTTGGTATCATCAGCAAATTTAAATAGGTTGCTTTTCACCCCATCGTCCAAATTGCTGATAAAGAAATTGAACAGTGCGGGCCCAAGGACCGAGCCCTGGGGGACTCCGCTGCCCACTTCCCCCCAGGTTGAATATGACCCGTCCACCACCACCCTCTGAGTAGGACCCTTCAGCCAATTTGCAATCCATCTGACTGTGTAGGCATCAATGCCACAGTCGCCTAGTTTTTTAATGAGGATGGGGTGAGAGACAGTGTCCAAAGCCTTGCTGAAGTCCAGAAAGACTACATCCACGGCGACACCTGATCATAAAATGACCTGATCATAAAAGGCAATCAGGTAGGTCTGACATGACCTGCCCCTAATGAAACCGTCCTGGTTGCCCTTGAGCATCATCCCTGATGCCGGCCCATCACAGATGTGCTCCTTGATGATCTTCTCAAAGAGTTTCCCCAGGATTGAGGTAAGACTGACGGGCCTATAGTTGCCCGGGTCCTCCCTCCTCCCTTTTTTAAAGATGGGGACCACATTGGCTATCTTCCAATCATCTGGCACCTGGCCTGAGCACCACAAGCGCTTGTAAAGCCGTGCCAAGGGCCCTGCAATAACCCCTGCTAGCTCCCTCAACACCCTGGGGTGGAGAACATCTGGACCTGCTGATTTCTTCGTGGTCTATGGCCAGGTACTACTGAAAGTAATTTGCCAGCTCATCCCTAACAAGAGCACCATGATGGTTATTGAGTCCTAGGGGCTTGGCTCCCTAAACACAGAATTTTTGCTGCACAGGCCTCCAGAAAGTCATCCCTCTTCTCCCTAAAGCTGTTGTGCACAATGTAGGGCGAGATAACCATTTAGGGCAGGTAGTATTCAGTGGCCTCCAGACACATCACCAGTGCTATCTACTATGGCTTGAGGTGCCCAGAAGCACATTCAACAAACATGTGATAGTTGCCCAGCTGGTAGTTGACATTTCCTTTCTTGCATCCAGATGCTCCATATAAAACTTCATGAGACAGGGGAGGCACAGGTATCTCCTATACCTTGATGCTAGTATGCCTGTGGACAAACTCCTCCTGTGTCACTTGGAGTACCAGGCCAGAGTTTCTAAAGACTGGCATTGTGAACCTTGCTCAGCTGGTGGTGACCTGTAAGCCATCTCTCGTGGTTTACAACATCCTGCAGCATGATGGAAAAGAAGATTTTGCAGTTTACATAATCCAAGTTGCAGCAGGCAGGGCACGGAATGGTGATGTACGTGCCAACAATGATGATGGTCCTGACCGTTCAGAAAGCCCATGTCAAAACAGTCAGCAATAACCTTCTATGGGTTGGTGAGGTTGAGGCACCATAGTGCCAGGACCTTCTGGATGGTGCTCCATGTTGTGCTGGATGTGGACTTCCCCCTGCTGAGATGGTTGGCTAGTGGTCAAAGGCGATTGAGGGTTGCCAGTTTCCAGATGGCAATGGGTGTTTAGTTCTCCTTGGTGCACTGTACCCTTATGCTGGTGGCTTGCTGCTCAAGTGATAGGGTCAGTTGGCACAAATCTCCACGAAGGTGGCACAGCTTACCCAAAAGTTCTGTTTCCACTGCTTACTGTCCTGTGTCGCCCAGATTACACACTCCTAAATGTTGCTGCTCATCTTCCTGACTCAGAAGCATTAGTATATGGTTTGCAGGGAGTCCCACAGAAGGCCACAAAGGAGTGCAGAGCAGGTAGCACATCTTGAGGAGGTTTCTTCCTAGGGCTTCAATTATGGTGCACTATGCTGTTGGGAATGGTGGGGCTGGTACATGAGCTGGAAGAAGCATGCCAAGATTAGACCATGGCTGTGCCTTGATCAGCATAGGAGGAACCGCATCTTCTGGCACTGTTCAGCCAAGGACTGCAGGGCAAGAAGATGTTAGGCATCCTTTCCAGACACCCTGAAGTGGCAGTGCTGCTCTTGTAACTGAGGAGCTTTTCCCGGGTGAAACTGACCAGGCATCAGGTGCAGCAAACATCCAATACAGGGTGTGTGCATCTGTGGGGGGAGACAGCTCATGGACTCTCTTATGCTCAGCAGCCCTGAAGAACCTCTGGAGACTTGGGCCCAAAAGGTATAGTGGAATCTCTGGCCCCCCAGCTGTAGAACACCACTTGCGCATAATAGATACTTCTTGGATTTCAGTTACGTTATGAGGATTAGTACCCTGTACGGAATTTCTTAATCTCAGACTTTGTCTCTTGCTTGCAGTTGGAATCCCTTTCCTAGGTTCTCGCAGTTCTCTTGATCCTACAAAGAACCATGACTAGAAGTACACCTCTTTCTCAATACAGACCTTACATTTTGAATGTATCTTGCATACTGTCTCTTTTGCATCATATGATTCTATATATAAAGTCTATGATTATATGTGCTGTGGTCATTTGGCATTCAGTTCATGGCCTCATAATTTTTATGGTCCAAATACTTGAACACTAGCACGTTTCTCATGCTAGGTTGGGAAACAACAAGTATCTTCTACATGTCAACTATCACAGGTCCCTGAATTTGATTATCAGGATGTCAGAAGAGGAGATCAGAAACTACCAAATAAAAATGAAAATATGTTAGAACAACAAAATATCCTTGTGTTCTTTTTGGCTTTTCATACTCTAGCAGATGAAGCAATGCTCTCAGCAGTCTGTATAACAGTAGTTGATTTATAAGTTTTTTCAAAATCTTCTTAAGAGGGTGGCAGAGACCTTGGAAAGACCTTTAAGAACAGTCATATAAATTAGATGAATTTCTGCATCTAGTATTACAAAGTCATGGAAATATACAATCTTTGGGCTGCTCCTGCCTCCCTGTTGGCAACATCTGAACCAAACTAGCAATGTATAGATATCAGGTTCTTCCAGAATAATTAAAATATTTTTATAATTGTCTTGCCCTGTGTTCCTTGTTATTGTTCTTCTTGAATAGTTGACATAGCCTGGACCTGGACCTGCAAAATCTCTCTCAAAAGATAAGGATCCAAAGAAACTTTATTTTAAAGGAAAATTTGCTCTTCAGTTACTTTTCAAGTTAGGAAAGTGAACTGTTTGTCTGGGTGATGGGACATGGAGCAGGAGTAGATATTTAGGTTGGATATTAGGAAGAGCTAAAGATTAAAGATTGAGGTGATGGAATCTTCCCCCCTGGAAAGTTTTTAGGAAAAGGTTAGACCAGGGGTGGGCAATTATTTGGGTTGGAGGGCTGGGTGAGCCATTGAGGGCTGAGGAGGGAGGGGTGCAGGTAGAGGCAGGGAAATGCCTGTTGAACCTGTTTCCTATCCAGCCTACCAGCCACGGCTGGGAGCCAGAGGAAGGAGGATTGTTTCCCGTGCTGCTCCACTGTGCTGCAGCTGAAGCCAAGCTGGGCTGCACAACATGCAGACTTCTCCACTCCTCCACCACCTGCATCCACCCCCTCCTGCCCAGCTTCCTGTTCATGCTGCTGCTGTGCAATCCTGGCACTGTGGCCTCTGGCAGCCTTCACGTGGGATAGGGTGCAATTCAGCCCAACAAGTAGCTATCCCACCCACCCGCCGCAAAGAGCCACTGCTGTCACCATGCCCCACTGGGAAAGTCAGGGGCAGCTGCCCCAGGCCAAGCTCCACCCCATGGCCAGCACAGACTAGTGGTGCTGTGGGAGCAGCAGCTCATAATGGTGGGCGGATGGGCAGGACAGCTACGCAGCGCACTGCATCACGTCCCATCCTGTGCAGGCCTGGCTGCCAGTAGCCACAGTGCTAGGACTTCACAGCTGCAGCATCAATAGGAAACCAGGCAGGGGGGTGGGGGCGTGGATGCAGGGGGGTGAAAGAGTCTGTGTGTTGTGTGGCCTGGCCTGGCCCTGGCTGCAGCAGAGCAGCACAGGGGGCAGCCCTCTCTCCTCTGGCTCCCGGATAAGAGGGAGGGGTTGGATAGGATCAACTGGTGGACCAGATATGGCCCATGGACTGTATTTTCCCATCCCTGGGTTAGACAAACACTTGCGTAGGATGATGTAGCAGAGATGTGGGTTTTCCAGAAATTTTTGAATTGGAAAATTTTCCAGTGCCCTAAGTAGAGTGTGATCTGATTTAGCATGTTTATTTGACTTATATTTAGTAAACAAAACAAAGAGTACCCCCATGTTAATTTTATGTCCTAATAGCTACAAGTATTTGAACTGAAATATTTGATTAGGAAAAAAATTAAATACAGCACACTTAATGTGGTTTAAATGTTAAAAATTCAAAGCTTTATGTAGAAAGAAATTATTTTAGTTGGAATACTTGCAAAAATGTAAAGACAATACACAATAGCATGTACTACCCTTACAATGTTTGTTTAAATTAAAAAAAAAAATGAAGGCACTGAAAATTGTTGACATGCTAATTTTAGCACACCCAAAGAATTGTGCATTATATGCCATGGTTGTTCACTCATTTACTTCAACAGAGTTTAACTCTCTTCTACTGGGGTCATTGCAGCACCGCCACTTTCACTGTCACTATCTATAGAATCATTCGCACTACTTATTAGTTCCATTTCAGAATCAAATTGAGGCAAATCTGATTCAGAAATACTTGAACCACATTCTCTTTCGCTAAAGGACAGTTTTACCAATGAGTCTATGGGGAAGGGCAACTTTTCATCACAGTGCATCTTCTTCTTTAATTGTGCCTCTGCCTGATTCTTCAGAAGCAAGAGATTTTGAGAAATGGAAACAAGCTTAGTGGTGCATTCATTTGTTAGTCTGTTCCTCTTTTTTGTCTTGATTTTGCTGAAAGCCTTCCAGTTCCGTTCACAAGAAGCTGCTGTTGGTGGAATTCGTAAGATCCTTAGAGTAATCCTGGACAACAGTCAGATGTTACAGTAGCCCTCCCACCATGTGAGAGTTGACATAGTCTCTGCTGCCTGCCAAATGATGTCTTTGCTCCAAAGTTTTCTTTTGCACGGTACTCAGCAATGTCTGTCATCATGGCTCTTTTGTCGATGTTGGGGACACTCTTAGCTACTTCCATAATTGTATGGAGAGCAGTAGATAATTCATCTTCTGATAAATGCTGTCCTCTGTGTTGAGGATCCAAAAGATTTGCTGCCAGATGAACTGGATGAAAGCAAAACTCAGATCTCTTAGTAAACATTTATTTTACTACTACGACTTTTTTTGGATAGAGGTGAAGAAGGCAAAAGATCAATTAGATTTTCATTCTGTTGTCTGAATATCTCTGGAATATTTGAAAGGCTTGGTGTATCTCCTTCAAGTTCCTTGATAGGCACTGAAACTGGTAGTAGCAAATTGAGTGCTCCTTGAACTCGAATCCAGAACACACGTTGTTGTCGAGAATCTGCTTCTGAATGCTCACGGGAATAATCTGGGCTACTGTGTTTGTATTGAAGCACACTGCAAACAGTTCTTTGTGTGCAACAAACTATATAAACGCTTTGTAGCGGAGCCCCATCTAGTTTCTCCTGGCAATAAAGGTGCCCTTTCCTTCCCCTGCTTCTCTTTCTGTAATTTCTTCAAAATCTGATTAGCAACATGATGATTGTGGAATACTTTCACAATCACTTTGTAGTTTGCCAATATTGTCTGCGTTGTATTCGCCAATTAGATGAATTCATAATTTGATTTTTGGTTTGGATTATTATGTGAGTGTATTTACCCTCCTGTTTAGAAGTCAATAAAACATATATGTACTCTCTCACACGCTTCCTAGGCATAATCACCTGAAAAACATTGATTACAACTTTGAAACTGCCAAGCTTGCCTAATATTGTACTGGCATCCAGTCATTGTTACTAATGAATTTTATGAAACAATGAATTTTTAGAAATGGAAAATTTCCCATGGAGAAATTTTCTGGAAAATTTACTGCTTCATATCCCTGTGGTTTAGACAGGGATCATTCTGCCTTGAGCAGGTGATTAGATGAGATGACCTCCTGACTTCCCCCCTCACCTCATTTTTCTATTACTCTATAATTATGGTAGCGTTAGAGTGGAGTTGCTCAAACTTTTTCTTATTGCATACCACCTTCCAGATTTACCAGTTGCCCATGTACCCCTAAAAACATACATTTTATATTTTAACCCCTTGCATTCCAATTATTATACTGAAAATTAAGTCTGCCATACACAGTTTCTCCCACATACTCCCAGAGATGTCTTATGTACCACAATTTGGGAACCCCTATGTTAGCAATGTTATGGCTCCAATGGTCCAGGAATTATGCAAGAGGCAAAGATTTCTTAGTGTGATATCTTATTGGACCAACTGTATAGTTGGAATAGAATTTGATGAGCTTCATCAAGTCTGAGCAACAAAACCTTATGCTTATGCTATTGACTATGTTGTGCTGGCTTTTACAGACAACAGTCAGGGTCTGACTTCTGACCTTGCTTATCTGTTTTTCTGGACTGTGGCTGTTTGGAATTTCCTCTTGGCTTTGGTAACTTGATTCTAGAGCTCTGACTTGGCCCGTACCTTTGGCTGTTCCTGGAATTACCTCTTTCTTTGGGTACCTGGGGCTCCACTTCTGGATTCTTCCTTTCCCCAATGGCCTAACCACTGGGTCTGGCTGCCTATGACTTTATTAATAGTAAAGGTTCTTACAACTACTTTTTTAATATCAATACAAACTTAAATATTCTTAGAGTATGTGTCACTGTGTCAATAGAGTATGTGTCAGTCCTTTGAAAATTAATGCCTCTTTCTGTCATCATATGAAGTCATAAAGTTTTTCTGTTGAATTTGTTACAGATATCTGTTGAGCCCGCCTTCCCCCCATCTTCTCCAGCCTATTTTTCCCACAATATTTCAGAATCAAGGTGAAATAATGCGTTCAGACCTGCAGTTGTTTGCACCCAACAGTTTGACTGTTGGGTGATTAATTACTATTGACAGCTCTCTACAAGTTCATGAGTTTTTTGCATCGTATGAGAAACTTTGCCCTAGAAAGACCGACTTCTCTGATATGGGACAGCTTGCTTATTTAAGCAATGTAGAACAATATTGACCCTTTAGATTTATACCATAGAAGATTCTGGATGCCATGCTGCTCCTGAAACACTCTGGTGAACATTTGACTTCCATAATTTTCACCTCATTTGTACATGTATCTGTGATACCCCATGTCACATTCAGGTACTGTCTGACTTCATCTTATAATGCCATGTAGGATAACTCTTCAAGATGCCTCTTTCCTGTTTGTCCTCCATCAGAGACATGACTCTGACATAATCCTAAAATTTTGGAGCCTTTGTTGGAATCAGTATCTGAGTGCTTACTTTACATACCACATTTCTATCAAAATGGTCGTTCTTGTGGCTGTTACCTTATTACAAAATGTCAGTGAACTGCAAGCTTCGTACCACTTTATCAGTTCTTCAAAGGACAAGGGACAGATTCTAGGAATTCAGCCTAATGGCTGAATTCAGGGTCTAGGAATTCAACCTGAGCTACTTTGATTACTAATATTGTTTGTGAAGCGTCATTCAGTGCCAGAATAAGAAGCTGCATACTTTGAATGTTGTGGAGCTTTTTCTTAGGAAGACCATCATTTCCTTAACAGAAAAAAGTATTTTCAAACTGCATCTTGATGACTCAGTCTGGCATCAGAGGCAATATTATTTCATTGCAGTGAATTTCCAAGTAGATCACATGGCATATTTCCGCTGTGCAAAATGTCTGTGTTTCCTTCAAATACCAAGGGAAACTCTTTCAGGGCAAATGCAGTATCTGCCTTCTTCAATAAGCTGCTGGTTCAGCTGCCTTCTTCAGGAATCAGCTATATAGAGCAACTCACTAATTCTTTTTTTCAAACATTATACAGTTGATGTGACAGTTGGGTCAGATGTCAAATTTGGAAAAGCAGTACAGCAGTCACTGAAACTCTTCCCTCCTTGTCCAATAGGATACTGCTTGACAGTCAGCACAAAAGGGATCTGTGCTGATGTATTTGAAGAAAAAAGAGTGATTATTTATTCTTCAGTAAGTGATCTTCTTCAAGATGTTGTCAGTGTAGCTCTCATGATTCGATTTCTGTTTCCTTTTTAAGAATCCTCAACGATACAGGCCTTGAAGTACAAAAGGCCTCCAGGAAGATTGAGACTACTCTGCCCTCAGAGTCTTCAAAGAGAAAGACGAAGATGGGTAAGCATTCAAGGCTCCTATGGACATTGCTATTAAAACAAATATTGATCTCATGCACAAGGTGCATATACACACGTAATAGGATGGATATAGACTACCTCTTGTACTACTGTAGGGTAAATAGCTCTTCTATACGAGTACTAAATAAATTATTTAATGCTAATGTTTTTATTTTTATTTTTTTAGAATAGATATTGTTAAAGCTAAACACTGATTTCACGAGGATGTCCCATATAAGAGTCTGCTGTGAACAAGACCTTTTTCACAATATTTTAAGTACATTACAGCTTGTTATGCTTATAAATATTTTTTATAGAACAGTGTCCTTCACTCACAGTTAAGAGGGAGCAAGTAATGGCTTTTGGCTGCACAACATCTTAGTAGTCTTTGCTAGAAATATAACTTTTCCAAGCATCAAAATAGTTTTGTCTACTTTGGGATTTTCCCACAACTAAGAATTTGATGTTTAACCTTTTGGCCACCCAGCATGAAGACAAAATTATACTACTTTTATCTACGTGGAAGCGTATTAAATAAGCCTGAAGCCAAATATAAACCAAGGAAGCTAAGTACAGCACTGCTTTGAAACCCTTTTCATTTTAATAATTTTCACAAAATCTCATTGATTGTAGACAGATTACTTTTCAAGAAGAATTTCAAAGAAACCTACATTTTAAAACTATATTGTTAAAAGATTAATTTATTATAACATAATGCATATTTGACTGCAAGCAAAGGATACTTCTTAGTAGCAAAATAGTAGCCTCTTTAGCTGAAAGCACATACTAGTCTCCTCTTTCTTTATGTCAGTTGAAAAAGTAAAAGGTATACTGACGTGATATAGAGCAGCATAGCAGTTCCATACCCCATGTGGAAATGGCATATGATAGTGTATTTTTTTTCTTGCCTTATATAAATAGAATGTAATCCATTTCATGTTATCCCTGTAGATGTTTTTAGGGTGCTGAAAGTTAAAGTATTGTTCTGGGTTTAGATAATTGATTGTTTCAGGTTACCTCTCTAGAGCTTTATCAGCTTGTAGGCATCAGTTTTCCTAATTTTCAAATAGCAAATCCTTTATCTGGCATTTAACCTTGTCTCCATGGGAAAACTAGACCTTTTGCCACAGAGTGAAACTTTTGAATTACTGATCTAATGTAACATGAAACTAACACTTGGCATTGAACCTTTCCTTTGTGTTGCATATAGGAAGGATAATGATGTAATTTATTACCTGAACAATCTATTTCCATTCAATTTGAGCTGTATTATTTAAGTGCTACTTGCAAATGTATTGAAGATTTACAAATACAGGAGAAGTTATTTTTTTAATGTCAGAGTATAAAATGGTATCCTGGTTTACAATATTTTAAAGATGGTACAGAGTTGTTTTATTGACCCACCTGTTTACTGAAACCAAATAGTTCTCATTATAACAAGCTCAGTGATATAAAGGGCTGAGCATCCCTCTTTACTCAGAGGGACAGATAAGAGCCCTAAAGAGAGAAGCCTCAAGTTAAACCAGCTTGGGTAAAATTATATAGAAATTTTTTCATGAGAACAGTTTTGTTCAAGGTTCTGAGACATGTCTAGTCTGATTATCACCAAAGAAGACGATAAACTCCAGGAAAGGAATGAGTTTTGGATGAAACAAGGGTTTTGTAGGGGAGAACAGAATGTGAATATGGCCTCTAAAATTTTGGCATTTTTACTGGGATTTAGGAACAAAGAGATGTGAACGGTCTACATAAAATAACTGTCATCACACTCCCAAAGCATTTACAAATTTGCTCAGCTTCGGATAAGAGTACCGGATACAATTCAAGTGAGAGATACAGGCAACCCCACTTAACAGTGTTTTGCTTAGTGCTATTTCACTATAATGCTCATTTTAAATTGATAACTGATTTCACTTAGCACACAGCAAGTTTCATTATAATGCTGTGTCCAATGGCGGGCTTTCACCCCAAAACCCCGCCCCTATCTGGGGTAGAGGCTTGTCTCTATCGTTCTATGTTTTTTGTCAATCTCTGGTGCTCATTGCCTTGTCTGAGTGGTTTTCTCTTTTTTTCTTTCTTACTCTATCTTCTGCACCAAGACAGTTGTAGCACCTTGGCTAGCGGGCCGAAGTCCACCGCAATGTCTTGCTGGACTCTCCCACACGTCCATGATCTCGCCTGCCATGACTTGTTGTTACGGGAGAAAATAGAATGCTGGGGCGTGTGGGTTTTAACACTTTCACTCTTGAAATCTGTCTTAGTGTAGTAAGGGCTCCACCAACCCCTACGCCCTCGCCCATTCCACTGGTTGTTAATTCATTAGTCTCAACAATCTGCCTCCGAGCAGTACAAATGCTCTGTGGGTCTCTAGGTCTGGCTAATCAATAGCCCCGATAGGCTCGGTTGTACTTCACTTGGCTTGGAGCCTTGCACAGACCTGCCATTAATCCTAGCCAGTTCTTTTACTGGCCTGTTGTCCTGATAGATGCAAACGCAGTATCTATCTGGGTTGACTTCCCTCTCACTCTAACGAAAAGGAGAACGAAAACAAGCTGGCACTTCTCCTGCCCTAATATTCCCAACTTTATGGTACCCTTTTTCTTCAGCCCTGCCATTAGGGTCTTTACGGTACCTTCTAACTGCCACCCGGGCAGTTTCAGTTTCTCTCTGGGCATTTCCTTCAGGGTTCATTCCCCTAGCAGCTCCCTCCACTTCTGCTTCTCTTAAACCCAATTTCCATTGCATTCTCAGTGCCTTTGGCTATCCTCGCCATCACTCTGCTTGAATCAGCCACTTCCGGTTTCTGGTGTTCCCTTTTTGCCTGCCCTGGGTCTCCTTCTATCCTGGAATTCCGGCTGACTCCCCCTGCTTCCTGAAACACCGGGTGAGGAAGGAGCCCTGCGATGTTCTTTGCAATTCAGTGGGACCAATTTACTTCTCTGGGGCTCTTCTCTTTCCTCACACACTTGCAGTTGCTATCTTGGGTCATTAAAAACAATTGCAGTCGCCATCTTGGGTCATCAGATGCTTGCAAGTTTTGCTTAACTTGCATTTTGCTTAATGCTTGGTTTTTCAGGAACCAATTAAAAGCGCTAAGAGAGGGTTGCCTGTAATGAGTTTCATTTACTATGGGATAATTGCAGCTGCACAACAGTTACTGTAAAAACTAAACCAGGGCAACTTACCCCTGTTTCATTTGTTACCATTTCATTACCATGGGATAATGGCAGGCACGGGAACAGTTATTGCATTTCAGCTGTTCTATGGTAAGTTCTAAACCCTTGTCCATATCCCAACATGCAGATAGTTTATATACAAGAATCAGTTCTCTTACTCCTGAAATGCAGATATCTGTAGGTCAAAAAGACACTAGCTGCTTAACAGCAAATGCAGCAATATTACACAATAAAATTGTCTATCTAAAAATAATACTAAAAGGGGTGCTTTCAGGATTGGTTGATGTTAAATAAGATAACAATGACAGGTGTCCTGAACAAAGATATCTGTTGATCTAAGATGCCAGTAGATGATGAGACCAGCAATAATGTTAAAACCACTATTTTTAAAGCAGAGACATCAAATGCTATATTTCTGGAAACAGTTTTCAGGAACCTGGAGTGTTCTTCAGCTCCTAACATACCTGTTTAGTAAGGAACATCATAATCATTATGGACATATTTTAGTTTGCATAAAAATAACTTGATCTTGAGACTTTTGTAAGACTTATTCCAGAAAGCTGCTAATGTTTCAGTCTTTTTTGGTGTTCAGGATATGTTTGTAAGGTATGCTTAATTAGGAGGCAAACATATCTAAGGCAAGATAGTGTTCCTTTAAAAAGATGTTGCCACTATACTATTGAGGGTTTTTTTAAATCCCTGTTATTGTTAACTAGACACTAGAATTCATAGACATTAGGGCTGGAAGGGACCTCGGAAGATCATCGAGTCCAGCCCCT
This sequence comes from Alligator mississippiensis, assembly GCF_030867095.1. Taxonomy (NCBI): domain Eukaryota; kingdom Metazoa; phylum Chordata; order Crocodylia; family Alligatoridae; genus Alligator; species Alligator mississippiensis. The sequence goes on from NC_081825.1 coordinate 65,347,804, forward strand.
GCCCAAAGGGCAGGAAGTCAGCTGGGGTCATAGGATCCCAGCAAGATAAGCATCCAGTTTCATCTTGAAGGTGTTCAATGAAGGCGCTTGAACCACCGGTGGCAGGCTGTTCCAGACCTTGGGGGCTCGGACAGTAAAGAAATTCTTCCTTATGTCCAGCCTGAAACGATCTTGAATTAATTCTCTCTGGGGGATCGTTTGATACTCTTGGTTTTCTTACAGGTGCTGAAAATAAATAATCCACTTTAAAAGTCATTTTAATGAATCTTTTTATGCAAAAAACAGAAGGGATCATATTTAACATTTCAAGGTTGTCATGAGAATATGAGGGATATCTGTTCTTGTTAAAATTCCTGTGTACCATACACATTTTTTAAAAATTCTTTCTTTTGCATCCTTTGAAATATGCACATTTTCATTAATATTTATAAATTAAAAATGTTCATTTTATATGGTTAAAAGTTTTTAAATGTTATATATTCTTGCTTCTTGGAAATATCTTACTTTATTATGAAGTAGCAATATCCTTTGTAGCTATGGCTGAAACTTTATAAAACTAATTTTTGGGTCCCAAAACAAACTTTCACAAAAGGAATTGCTCGGAAAATTTATATATCACATTTCATGCCAGGATGGGATATTTCTTTAAACTTTGGAAGAATATGAGAAAACACTCTAAAGTTCAGAAAATTTTTGTTACTGATTTTTTCGAAATGTTTTCTGTTTTCTCTTTGCTTCATTTTGTCTGAAAAATATTTGTGCCTTCAATCTTGATCTTTCCTTCTGTTGGTTGCTCAAGAGCTATCACCTTCATTATGAATAAATATAGTTTAGAATTTGGGGAGACTCTTGGGAGAATTGCCAGGCTCTATAATAGCAAGATCATCTTGTAGAATCTGTATGACTTTTGTAAGGTGGAAACAGATGACACCTTTGTGCTGCTATAAAAATGTGGCACTTGTGGCACAAAGGCAAAGTACCTATAACTTATAAAAGTTATAGCTCTACCTTTTGTTGCACCACAAATGCCTAACGTATGTGGCATAAGTAGTATTAATTTGTGATGTAAGTAGTATCAATTTGTGCTACTTTATTGCAACAGACATCGGTTAGATTTATGGTGGGAGAGTGTGGTCAGCCTGGAGCTGCCTGTGCTCTAGCCACCCCAGGCAGGCACTCCCAGTGCTTCAGGGGCTCAGTCCTGCTTGCCCTGGGAATTCCCATTCCTGGGGTAGGCAGTACTGGACCCTCAAGCCCTAGGAGCACCTGTCTGGGTTCCCCTATTAGGGTTTTCCAGGTGCCCCTCAAGACTGTGTTGCAGCCCTGTTTGCCCCAGGTGCAGTTTCTGGAGCATATCTTCGTAAGCAGGAAAAGCTAGGGTTTCCCCACCTAAAGTGACATGGCCCTGCAATCTCCAGGTCATTTCAGCTGGGGTTTCCTTGCTTACAGACATGAGCACCAGAGATTCCCATGTTGTGTCTCTGTAAGTGGGGAACACATCACTCATTCAAATCAACAAGCAGGGCAGTGGGCAATGTGTTTCAACAGTGAAGTGGATCAGCTGTGCCAGGACACATCCTAGCACACAGCTGATCTGCTTCATTTGGCAACATCTATTTCTAGCCTTAGGTAGTCAGACAATGACTTGCCTAAAGCAGGGATAAAAAGAGGGGTTACAGTTAAGATTACTTTCTGTTCCTCTCTAATCTTCCCCAGTCTGAAAAAGGTTCAGGAGTTCAGAATCAATGTAGGCTGTATAGAACAGTTAGAGAACCTCCCATTTGCGTTCTTGCTTACAAGACATTTTGTAATTGGAGGACTCCAGGTGTTCTCAGCTGAAACAAACCAAGCTTTGGTTTTATTTACCATCTTTTCTTATTTGTTTTTGAATCAGGCTGAAGAAATCCAAGATAAAACATTATGTTAAATTGTATACTGCATCAGGATGGGGAAATGCTCAGGAGAGTGCATCATGAAGTGATGCTTTTTCACCTACCTTTTTTTTTTTCTGCTACCTTTGGTTGTGGTCAAAATTTTACCTTTATAAATCTGTTTCCATATATATAAAAAGTTAATATGTATTTTAAAATGTTAAGCTGCTGCATTCTTTCTCTGCTGATCCAGGGAAGGACTGATATAGAAGGTTTGGGGCGTGGGGAGTGGGTAATTGGAGTGACAACACCAGAAAGGTAATGAACTGGACCTTGAGGATTTGGCAAGTGGTACATGGAGCCCTTGGGTCTTAAAACTGGGGGGTGAAGTTTAGAATAAGCATGTTTTTAAAGAGATAAGAGACTATTGGCAGGATATAGAGGCTGTATGAAGAGAATAGTTTACACTCTGCTGGTATATATGGCTTGTGGCACAGGCGACCACAGGAAAATTGAAAATGCTTAATTTTCTGGATAGAAAGCTATAGATACTTTAAAGTTTTTTGAATCTGCTTAATACCTATAGATACTTTGAAGTTTTGAATGTGATTAAAATTCTTCCCCTCCCACATCTACTATTTTATTTTCCATCTTAGTATAACTCTTCCCTTTCTCAGACCCCCAAACTAGCGTAAGTCTCTTATGGACTTGCTACAGATTTAAGGAGAGAGTCCTGTTTTGATGTAGTCTGTCAAAGAAGGGCTCCCTTGCTGTCCTTATACACCAAAACTATTTAATTCTTTAGAAGTCTTAAAAATGGAAATTTAGAAATACAAAACTTCTTTAGAAATAGTTCCGTTTGAAAATGTATTTCAGTGTTATCCATCTACTGCTCTAAAAAGTACTAAAGATGCATCTCTCTCAAAAGTTGCATACTTTTTAAAATAGAAGAGATCGGAGAAACCCCAACTGGCTAGATCCTTTAACCATTCATTACCAGATTTTTAGGATTTGAATTTTTATAAGTATGGGAAAAGAATTGGGGATATTATTGAGGTTCCACTGATGTGTCTATATGAGATGTTTATTGTACAGTTGACTAATTTACTGCACAGTATACGTCTCAGCATCTACATTTGTGCCCCAATTAGGGCACACAAAACTAATAAACTCCGCAGCAGGGTAGTACTTGTAAAATACAAGTACTGCCCTGTTGCAGAGCTTTTTCATGCGTAGCACCTCATATGTAGATGCTGCTCTGGCTGACAGGGAACCTAGGGCTTTAGCCTGCTAACCCAGGGCTGCTCCAGCCGGGCAACACATGGTGTGGAGGGGCTGGATGAGGCATGAAGGTGCTTTTGTGTAGGGCTAACAAGCAGGGATCCCCTGCAGTAAAGCATCCTGATGCCTCAGCCAGCCCCTCTGCAGCTTGTGGAGCCCGGTCAGAGCAGCCCTGGCTGGCAGGTTGAATCCCCGGGTTCCCTGACAGCCTGGGCTACTCCAACTAGGCTCCACATGCTGCACAGAAATAAACTCCAGAGCAATATGTTCCAGAGCTTTTTGTTCCTGGGCACATGTTCAAATGGTGTCCTGGGAACAAAAAACTCCAGAACAATATGCTACAGAGTTTGTGTGCATTAATTATACTTGTAGATGTACCCACTGAAACATATTTTAACCTTAGCCCCCATTTAAACAGTTTCTTATTTGTAAATAGAGGTGTTTAGTTGTGGGGTTTTTAAGTTGAAAGAGAATTGTTGTGGTTAGCAGCTAGATTTTGTTTGGTTCTGTTTTGGAAAATCATATTAAGCAAAGTAGGTCAGCAGATGTGCTTATACAGGTAAACCAGACTTAACCTGCTGTTCATAAAATTAAGATAATACTGCTAATTGGAGATTCGTGACTGTGTGCTTGAAGGAAATGGCTGTGTCCAGATTTTAAAAGGCACAGAGCCATAGAGTGATACAAGATCATTGTAATTAGTAGACAAGATTGCCAAGAGGATTAGTAAACAGAAGTCTAAAAAAATCTCTTTTCTTTTGTTTGTCAAAGAGATGTATTTTCAAGAAAGTTTTTGAAGATTGGTGATAATTACTAAGAGATTTGGTTTGGATAAGCTCTAAGGACTTCAAGTAGAAATTGGAATCTTTCTGAACCTTACTCCCTGCAACTCCAGCACTAGTGTCCCTAACAGTTCAGACTTCAGTAATTGGTTAGGTTTATGGATCTTGTTAGATGGGTCCATCTGATTTGTTACTAATGATGATTCAGTAAAACTTAATTCATTCCTGAATTTAAAATATCAAAGGTCAAAATGTGTGTGAGTGAAATCAGGAGTAAATTATAATGTAATTATCTTTCCTGGTCAACTGTGTCGTGATCTTCTAAAGAGGCTGAGGAATATTTGAGTTATAGGGAATATTGGGAAAAGGTTCCCTTAAATTAATTTTTGAAGAAGTTTGTGTAGAGGCTGTATTTGAGAACCAGTAGCATAGCTGGGGGCAGAACCAGGGCACCAGCCCTAGGGGCTGAGTTGGGAAGAGAAGGGTGCAAAAATAGCAGCTACTGTACTGTCAGCCTGGCTGTTGATGACAGTGCAACAACTGTCACTGGCCCAGGGCACAGAAGTTCTGACATATGCCTTTGTTGAGGACCTGCATGTATTTTTTTTGTACAAAAAAAACCGCTTCACTCATTTTTAGTATTTAAAGGTTTCATAGAAGAAGGCTCATAGGTGTAATAAACATTTTCTTGTATTGGAAAGCAGCCCTAACGTTGAATAGAGAACTCTGTAAAGTAAAACAGTATTCTTCCCAGGGATACTTTGTTGCCCCATTCACTGAAAAGTATGTGAAATCTTCCCAAGTCATATCCTGCCTATTCACTAATCACCAGGGATCCAGGTTTTCCATTTCCCATGGAAAAGCAGAGTAAACCGCGGATTTTACCTTCTAGCAGATTTCTCTCGTTTTACCAGAGAAGCCCATGAATTTTGCAATTTGCCCCTAGTCCTTGCTGTGCCAGCCCCAGGAGCAGCTGGCGCCAGCTGTAGAAAGAACTGGGGCAGGGGGAGTCTTGCTGCTTTGCACCCTGCCAGTGGGGCTGCAGGGCTTTGTCAGGCTCTTGCCGGCTGGGGCCAGCAGCAGCACCGGCCTCTTCCTGGCACTCGGGGTGGGCTGTGCCGAGTAGTAGGATCAGAGCAGCAAGAAGCGCACCCCGCCCCCTGCACCTACTGACAATTTCCTCCACAGCTGGTGCCGGCTGCTCCCAGGGTTGCTGCAGCAAGGGCTAGGGTGAGTGCGGACAAGCTGCGCTGTTCCCCTTGCTGCCCGGGGCTCTGCTTTTTTCCACTCACCCCAGCCTCTGCTGCAGTGGCCCCAGCAGCAGCTGACACCAGCTGCCTGCACCAGGGCATGGTGCAGCCCAGGAGCTTGGGTGAGTGGGGACAGTTGGAGCCCAGGCGCAGGGGGACAGGCGGAGCACGGTGCAGCCCAGTGGCTGCAGGGAGCTGGCACCAGCCACTCCCAGGGCCGCTGTAGCAGGGTCTGGGGTGAGCACCTCTCTGTTTCCTATGCTTTGCTCCCTTGTGTAGCCCTAGGAGCAGCACCCATCTCCCCACCCCTTCCCTAGTCCCAGCCTCACTCCCTCCCTCCCTCACCGCCATGGGAACCTATTTGTTACATTATAAAGTGGGCTCACTTCATGCAAATTTAATGTATGCGCCATTCTGTGGGAACGCATAAATCAAGGGAAACCTGTAACAGATTTTGGTTTTTTATTAGATAATTTGCAATCTTTTTTATCAAAGAATTTGCGATTTTTTAATTTATTTATTTTTAATCAGGGAAAAAAACAGGATCCCTGCTAATCACATATATAAAGGAACAGCAGACATCTACATAATATACAAACCTGATATTCTAATACAGTCTGTGTGGCTGTGTTACAGGTTTATTTGGATTCGTGGTGGATCGTTAGCAGGCACAACACTTAATTTGGATCTGAATAACAGATGACAGCAGCTAGAGTCAAAGTAATGCTGGTGCTCTTAATCCTCAAAATTAATTGCATTATAAACACATACACAATGAAATCTTGGCCTCATTGCAATCAACAGCAAAATTCTTTAATGGAATAAAATGTCATCTGTGTCTAAGATCTTGCAGGACTCTATGCAAATGCAGATAGTCTCCTTGGAGGGATGGAGAGCTGTGAACTAGGAATTAAGAGGTTATACCTGTTTACACCTCTTCATTTGTAGTTCACAGCACTCCTCCATCTCTCCAAGCAGACTGTTTGAATTTGCATGGAGTCTTTGATGTTTAGCTCAGCCTGCATCTGCTTCGTTTTCAGACTTGAGAAGGGTACCTGATGCCCAAAAGTTGTCCAACTATACCAACTTGGTCTGCTCTTTCACCTTGGTCCATTAAAAGATGTCTCTAGAAAAGCCTTGCCTCTCTTCCTTAGTTCACAATCTGTGACTTGGTTAAGAGGCAAGGAAAGAACTGAATTGTAACACGTTCATTTTCTTGGAAAGTGTCTCATTAAAAGTATGCTAGCAGAAGTTAATATTTGATGTACTTTTTGTATTTAATAAATGGGAGGCAGCCCCTCCTCCTTCCTCCTTGACTGTTTCCTTAATATATGTCTGAAGCTTCCCATTAGACTTCTTTACATAGAAAACAGCAAGTGTTTGCAGTGTACTTTAAAAAGATGTTTAACTGATTACTAGAAACAAGTCTGGCCATCCTGAGATTGTAAGATTTTCCTGGTACACACGAAGAGCCAAATCAAGGAAGAAAAATACTCCATTAAAGGCTTAGTGATGCCTTTATTTATGTGCTTGCCACGTATGTTTATCAGTGTAAATAACTAAAATGTATAGAAAAAAATCATAAATGTTATAAAATCTAAATTTAAACTCTTAGTTATGGGCTATTTTTTCAGTTTTTGAAAAATTTCCCAGCTAATAATTTTACATGATTAACTATTTTAACTTCCACTAAGAACTGAGGAGGCTGCACAGCATTTGGTAGCAACTGAAAAACTTGACAGCAAATATAGCTAGATTGGCCTAGTGAGATTCATTTTGTCGCCTTTTACTCTATTTCTTATCTATGGTCCAAGAAAACTGTTGTCATTGTTTTCCTAAAGGAAATATTCAACCAGTTATAGACATTTTAAACTATTTATGAGTTCAACATCTGTCCAACAAGCTTGGTTTAAATTTTCAGTCATTGGTAAGGGCTACAAGATGGAAGAAGCTTGCTCTCTCTTCACCTCTGTAGTCTTACAATGTTTTACTTTTTTCAGATAACTAAACAATTACTGTTTGGAAAACAAAAAGCAGAAAAGCCTACATTTTCGACCACCCAGTATAAATGTATCTTTTCCTTTTAATCACTGAAATCTAAACCTTACTGTTACAAAGCTTTTTGAAAAACTGACTTCCATTTGTAGTTTAAGACTATTATCTCTTGGTGGACACTAACTGCAAACATCTCTTAAGTTTGTTCTTTGTTAGAACTGTTTGGACTCCTCTTTAAAAACAAACTTTATTTGACCAGTTTCTGGGTTGGTTAAAAAAATATAGACTGTAGTTAAAAGATCTGTTAATTGTTGCCTTTGCCTTAATAGCTTTAAAATTCTTTAGGTGGCAAAGCAAACTTTGTTACTTAGTTATTGCTTAGTAATTTTACATTTTGGTAGGTTAACTAACTTCATGTTTGATGTAGTGCTTTTTCTGTACAATTCTGATGGAAAAATGATCAGTTCACACTTTTCTCATGATATTGCTTCTGTAGAGGCACTTTCCTAACTACAGGGCCAAAGAACATTTAAGAAGCCAGTTGCATATGTTACATACCTCTCAAACCTGATGTGGTACAATATGGTACGGTATGGTAGAGTATTATGATATGATATATGGCAGTGCGAAAAAGGAAGAGGGAAGCATTAGAATGGATATCCTTTGTGATTTGATTCTAGTAGTTTTAAATGTAGATGGTATTTTAGCAGAGTTGGTGCTAACACTGTGTGTTATATAAAATAATATCATTTGAGTGTGTGTGGGTTAGAGGAATGTCTACCTGCAGCCGCAAGATGAGATGAAAGTGCTTTGGCAATAACTCAGAAGTTCAAGAACTGCAGATATTTATAACCTTCACAAAATGCCATATGAAGTTGTTCCACTTAGGCTTTTAATAACTTTGAAAGGGAACTTTTCCTGAGAGCATGGCAACATTGATGGTATTAGCTACTAAGTCAATGCTGTCCATAAAAACTTTTCACTACTGAAGTGAAAGTGTAAGGGTGGATATGTATAGCATTAAGGATAAAGGTCTAAGGCCAATCCATCTAATTTTAGCAATAAACCTTTAGGTGTGAAAACTGATCAGCTTATACTTAGACAGAAGGGGAACTATAACTGTGAGAAAAAGTGTTGCAAAAGCTTTGTTTTATTCATATATATCAGGGGCGGGCAATCATTTTGGGTGGAGGGCCGCTTACTGAGTTTTAGCAAGCCATCGAGGGCCGCGTGACAGGCAGCCCAGGGCAGATAAATATTCTTTTTCTGAATTTTTTAGGGGCCCCGTGGGCTGGATAGAATGGCCTGGCAAGCGGCAACCAGTCTGTGGGCCGCATTTTGCCCACCCCTAATATATATTATGTGTGTGTGTGTTCACACATATACATATATAAGTATATATACATATATCTATATATAGAACACAAAGGACCATGAAAGCAAATGTGCAGCAATGAAAGGAAGGAAATATTTACTTTATTGTTTACTTTAATAATATTTAATGTTTACTTATTACTATTTCTAGATAGAGCAACTGTCCACACACATACATGCATGTTCAGGAGAGGGGGAGGAGGGGAAAGCTTGCCCTGCCATCAGCACCCCGCACCACCACTACATCCAAGGAGTGGCCTGGGCCCCTGCCCCAGCCCTACTCCTCGGTAGTGGTGGCACAAGGTGCTGGTTGTGCAGCACTGGCCTCCCCCCAACTCCATCCCTTCCATCATGGTAGTGCTCCGCTGTGCCAGTCCATCCCCTATGTCCCCCTTGGCTGGGGAAGGAGTGCCACCATGATGGTGGGAAAAAAGCTGGCCAGTGCTGCCACTGCCTCCAAGGAGCAGGGCTGCGGGGGGCAGGGGAATGAGGCCACCCCTTGGACATGGTGATGAGGCTGGAGCAGAGTGGGTGAGGCCAGCGGTGCGCCACCAGCACCCCTCACTTCTGCCACCTCCAATGAGCAGGGCTTGGGATGTGGGGTGGCAAGGCCAGCACCGCTGGCCTTGCTCCTTTGCACTATCCCTTGCATCCCTGCTGTCATGGTGGCGTTCCACTATGCCTGTCTATCCCTTCCATCCCTTTCTGCCTCCAAGAAGCAGGGCTGAGGGCATGGGGCAGGGGGAGCTGACCCCTAGCCCCTCAGTCTCTGCTGTCATGGCAGCACTCCACTGTGTGGAGTTGGGTCTGGGGTAGGTGCTGCCCAGCTGGGGCAGGGCGGGGCATGGGGTGGAACCATGGCTCATCCAGTTGAGCGGCTCCCACCACTGAGTGCACCATGGCTGGGGCATGTGTCCTGGATCGGGGTGGGGTGGGATGGGCTGCAGCTGTGGGCTGATGGTCGCACCAGGCTCTTCCTGATGGGGGAGGGGAGGCTGGGCTGCACTGCTCTCAGGGTGGGCAGTGGTGTCACTGGCGGGGAGGGTTGGGGGCTATGGACAAATTTAGGGTGGCTGCAGCTCTCCCCCCGCCCCCCCGTAGCCCCCTTCCAGTGCTGCTGCTGCCCACCCTGAGCGGAGCACGGCCCAGGCCCCCAGATGCAGCCTGCCTCGTGCAGATCTGGGGGCACATCTCTCCCCCCCCCCCCCCCCCCCGCATGTACTGTGCTGCAGCTGCACGCACGCACGGGCATTTATCGGCCAAATTTTCAGCCACATCGGGCCGATTTCCAATATAGTCAATTTACTTTATAGCAGTGCTGATCCAATATTGGACAGATATATTGGTGCACCTCTTAAAAAATTCTTCTTTGCAAGCTTTCAGGTACAAACACCCTTCATCAGACTGAGGAAGTGTCTGAAGTTGGTCAGTCATATATACGTGTGTGTGTGTGTGTGTGTGTGTGTGTGTGTGTGTGTGTGTGTGTGTGTGTGTGTATATATGGGTGTGGGTGGGTGTCATGACAGTTGCTCTCTACATATAGAAATAATAAATAAATATTATTGAAGTAAATAATAAAAAGATTTTGTTTCTGCATATTTGTTTTCATGCTCCCTTGTGTTCTAGATTTAAGTGAGTTTTGGTAAAGTTGTCAAGTTAAGCTTGATAGCCATAAACAAAACTCGCTTACCATATTTACTTGAATCCAAGATGTCTCTGACTGTAAGACGACTGCCCAATAATTTGATTCTAAACTTGGAAAATGTATAAATTTGTTATAGTTTTCCATGTCTAGAATCTGATTTTTTGCAAATGTGCAGCAACAAGAGGAAATATTTACTTTTTTGTGTTATTTCTATATGTAGAGAGAAACTGTCAAAGGTTTAATTTCTATAAACAAAACTTTTGTGAGACTTCCTTGTAGTGATAGTTCTTCTGGTGTCTAAGAATAAGCTGATCAGTTTTCACATCAGAAGTGTATTGGTAAAATTAGACGGTAAGAATAGAGGGATTGGCCTTAGACTCTTATCCTAAATGCTATATATTATCACTTTTACATTTATAAGTTGCCTTATAATGATTCTTGAATGTAGCACTTCTTGTAAGGCACTAATTTTTCATGCTATTGTTCCCCTGTCTTTTAAGGTTACAGAAAACAGATCGGAGTTTGAAAATTTGGACCTTTACGCAACTTCTCGAGAGCAACGCTTTCGTATATTTGCCAGCTTAGAATTTGAGGGCCAATTATACATGACTCCATATGACTTTATTAAGTCTGTTACAAGTGATGAACCTGAATGTAAGTAGGATCTTTGTATTGATAAAGCTGCTAGACCAAATGTCGATAACATCTATTATTTTTCAACGTGTTATTGTTTTTCTTTATGTGAAAAGAAATAGCTAAAAATCCAAAAGGAAATTTGAAAATTTCATGAATTCATATTTAACAATAACTCTGTGAGTTTTCCATTTCCTGCGGAAAAACACAAGTTTACTCCTTTGAAGCAGGAAACTGCAGGTTTCCCCTTACAGGCTGGAAGTGTTCCAGCCTACAGGGAGCTACTTGGGGCTCAGGGGAGGGGGATGAGGATTGCAGGCAGGGAGCACCATGTGTGTTTGCACACGCATACACACGTGACTGGCAATACAGCCAGGCAGGGTAGGGGGAGCAGGCCCAGCAGCTGGATACAGGTAAGTCTACACCCCCCCCCCACCCCAGTATACAAGATTAAGACTGTATTTGGAGCTATTATGCAATCGCCTCTAGGTGCACTATGCAAACGCACCTAAATCAAATAAAAATATATATTTTTAATAAAATTAAAATAAGTTATAATAGATGTTTGATTTTTTTTAGTATATGATTTGTTCTTTTTTTCCATTTTGAAGATACCATGCCCCCACTCCCCTGAAGGAGTGCTCTCAGGGCAAAGGGAGGGACTTCCAGTGGCAAAGGTCAGGGGGATAGGGGCAGAACTTCTGGTCCTAAGATGGCGACCAGGGGGCAGAACACCTGTCAAGGGGCAGAGGTATCCTTGTGGCATTTGACAGCTTACCAAAACTCATTAAGCAGCTCTTGAGCCAAAATAATTGCCTGCCCCTGGAATATGGCAAAGGGGTCTTGGAAAGAAGCCCAAGCAAAGATAGGCTGCAGACCTAAGCAGGAAACAAGCTAAGCACCCTGTACACTTTTCTGTTTTGTTTTCTTTCTACTTGGAGCTTGCCACACAGGGGTGAACTGAACCCCTGCAGGACACTGCTGTGCCTGGGGACAGCATTAGTATTATGGGGCCTTTCATCTTGTTCCTCAAAGATTCAGGTTGTGGCTGAAGGGGAGGCAGAGGCCACTGAAAGGGGTGGCTGGGAACACCCTAAGCGTAAAGCTTAGATGAGCAGGTAGAGTATAAAGACTGGGTACAATCTGGGACCACTAACATACAATGTGGTGGATATCATGAGCTTTGAGAACTCTGTAGCAACACCCATGAGGTGCCTACAGCATCCTTCAAAAATGGAAGGTATGCCCAGATGAGGAAAACAGAAACGTTGGCAGGTCAAATGTAATAGCAAAATAAGGCAGGTCAAAAAAAGAATTTTAGGAGCATCTAGCAAAAGATGAAAGTTTAATCATAAAAAATAATTCAGAAGCAGGAAGCTAGCAAGAGAATAAATGGACTACTATATAACCAAAATGCACTCAGGGATGATAAAGCCATAGCAAAAAATCTGAATGAATTCTTTGCATCAGTTTTTATCACAGAAGATACTGGGAAAATTCCCATGCTGGAGCAGTTCTTAGTAGATAGGTCTGAAGAGTTGGACCATATTGAAGTGACGATAGAAGATGTTTTAGAACAAATTGATAAATTGAATATTAGTAAGACACCAGGACCAGATGGCATTCACCCAAAAGTTCTAAAGGAGCTCAAAGGTAAAATTGCAGAACTGTTGGCAATAGTATGTCATCTGTTATTATTAATTGGCCTCTATGCCAAGAGGATTGATCAGTTGCCAACATAGAGAAGGACAACCAAAATGGTATGGAGCAGTTGCCATACCATGTTTCTTCTTTATTATCCTTCTGGCCTTGTGACTCTTGTGTCAGGGCTTATAGTCAACAAAACGGTTGGGGAATGCCTTCACCTCATCAGGTATGTGGTTAGAGTACTCTCCTGGAAAGTGGCAATGGAGATTTGAATGCCTTCAGAATAGACCCGTAACCCAAGTCTACCACTCCCTTGACAAGTGTTGCAGCCACTAGGCTATCGAGCAAAATGTCTGCACCATAACCACCATTTCTGAACTAATTTGTTGTTGAGGTGAATTAGACCTGCTCAGACCATACCAACAGGCAGAATCCATGCATGTAGTTGGGTTCCTTGCATGCAGTAGCAATTGAACTTCTGTGGAAGTAAGAATATAGGGGTGCTTGTACACGTGACAGTGGTTTAATCCCCTAAATTGAAATGGTGGGTTTTCAGTTGTGATGATTAAAAACCCACTGTTTCAATTTGAGGGCTTCTGTCACTGTTACAAGGGGCCTGATCCTTTTCTCCCCTCACCCCACCCTGCAGAGCCTGCCCGCATCTCTCGTGGCGGGGGAGGGGGTGAGCTGCCAGCAGGCCCTGAGCTGCAGGAGACCCCAGTCCTTCTTTCTGCAGCGGTGGTGCCCCCCTGGGGCTGACAGGGTGGGCTGTTAGCAGGTGGCTGCTGCCCCAGCTTGGGCAGCACCCACGCAGTAGCTGCCTACCCAGGCAGGTCTGGGGGCGCTGCCACAGAGGAGGGAAGGACTGGGGCCTCCTGCAGCTCAGGGCCTGCCAGCAGCATGCTCCCCAGCCATGGGAGAGACAGGCAGGCTCTGGGGCTGGTGGGGGAGATTGGGCCCCTCACCACTTTTTTTTTTTCCCCAGCGGAGCCTGCTCACATGAGCTGCTGCCGGATTGAGCAAGCAAAACAGCGGGGGGGGGCTGGTCCTTCCCTCCACAGTGAGGCTGCCTGGGCAGGGTGCTAATAGGCAGCACCCACCAGGTCCAGCTCTTCCCCAAGCCCATGCACTGGAAGCTTGCCAGGTGTTGCTTCCTATGCAGGCTCAGAGAATAGTTGGATCCAGTGGGTGCTGCCTGTGAGCTGGGGTAGCATCCGTGCAGCTAGCACCCCACCCAGCAGCAGCTCGCACAGGTAGGCTCTGCTGGAAAAAAAAAGTGGTGAGGGGCCCATTTTTTGTTTGTTTTTTTTAACTCCCATGGAGCTTGCCTTCCTCTCCCATGGCTGGGGGGCAAGCTGCTGGCGGGCCCGGAGCTGTGAGGGGCCCTAGTCCTAGCCTTGGCCAGTTGCACCCCCCTGGGGCTGCCCAGGCAGGCAACTACTAGGTGAGCCCAGGGGGGCGCCTCCACTGCAGAAGGAAGTACCAGAGCCCCCTGCCATTCAGGGGCCACACAGCCACTGGCAGCTTCCCCCCTCCCCCCCCAGCACTGTAGGGGACATGGGCAGGCTTCGCAAGGGCCGGGGGTGAAGAAAAGGATTGGCCCCTCACTGCTTCTGCCTTCAGCTCCTCTCTTCTGTGGCAGGAGGAAGCAAGCTGTCAAAAGGCTGCAGCGTTTCAAATAGTTACGCTGCAAACTAAGTTACATGCAGATGTGGTTTAGTTTGCAACTTAAACTCATTTAAATCGTAAAAAAAACCCTACTCAAGTACAGTGTGATGCACAAAAATGGTCCATTTTTGTCACATATTCAAACTCCATAGGTGATTAAACTGGATTGTTTCTAGGTATGTATGTAGGCCCCAGTTTAGGAGCCAGGGGAACTTTGCAGTCCAACACACATGGAGGTACTTCCTGAACTTAAGAATTGACTGAGTTTTGTTGCTTTTAGAGCAGGGCTTATCTGGATCTCTTTTGGGAACTTAAACTCTGCCTAAATTCTGCCTTAATTCTGTCTAAGTTCTGTTTAGGTATTTATTACTTAATGTCTCTGGATCTGTTTCCCCTTCTAGGGAACTGGCCTAAAGCCTCACAGGACTAATTAAAAGGTTTCTAGTATCTGAGCGTAAAGTAATAAAATATTTAATTGTAACTCTTATTATTTTCATTAGCCCTGTTGTAAGGAGATTGCTCAACTTTAACCCTGTTCTGTTGAGCATAGCAGTACTTGGAGAAACAAACTCCTGAATCAAATACTAAGTGTTAGATGGTATCGTGTTCTTATTTTTTGTTTTTATTTAACATTGTAATTGATTTGGGTCTATAAAGGCAGTTCAAACATACAGTCAAAGATACAGCATCTTGCAGAGAAAATAAGAGAGTAGAATTCACTCATAATTAGACTTTTTATGGATGAACTAAAAAAAGTTTTGAGTTTTGCCAGAAAGCAGAAATGTCCTTTGAAGAGAAATAGTAGTAGCTCTTAGCTTTTTTGTATAGCAGAAGTAAATAATACTAGACCTGGATGAGATTTCTGGTGGTATGAATACATCTATTGTGATTGATTTACCCGGGAAATCTTGTAAACTCTTCAAAAGTTAAGTGTGTGTTCTCTTCCTTTTTGATTAAACACTGACTGAACATTGCATAATAGTAGTATGGTTAAAATGTGAAGTATTTTTTTAACTTTTAACTTTAGACAGTCAAAATAATAGCAGCTATAACTAAAAATAAGATACTTTTTCTATATATCTAGTGCAGGATATGGCTTTTGAAATGACTCTTACTGTACTACTTGTAACTGTTTCTGGGAAGCTGAACTTAGAATTCTGCTGTTTTTATTGCCTGGATACATGATTGCTCCTTGACAAAATCATTTGGGAAAAAAAGAGAAAAATATTTGTTGTTCTCTTTAACTTATGATTTGGCTAAACATAAGTTATAGACAACCCAGTGGTGAGATTTAAGAGGCATCTGTACACACACATCTTTTCTTTGTGTACAATCTAAAGCATACATGTAATCTAAGATCTAATAATTGACAAATATTTTTCTATCCAGAATAGTAGATTTGGTATATTTATTGTTTTGACATCTTTTTATCAGAATTAAAAACAAATCAAACTAAAATCAAAATGAGTTTTGGCTTTTGTTTTATTTAGTCTATGATTGACACATGGCTTAAATTCAGATTTAAGATTTTAAGTACAAGGTTATATAAAAAAACTTTAGCTATATGTTGTGGCATGATATTATCATGTCTGAGCAGATGAGGGTTCACAGACTTTCTGAATTATAAACATAATCAGGTTCTTAAATTGAAACCTCAGTGTGGTGAAGGGTACTGTCCTAGTCCTCATCAATACGGGAAATGGGCTACACCATGGGTGGGCAAAATATGGCCCACGGCCCAAATCCAGCCCTCCAAATGATTCTATCCAGCCTGCAGCCACTCCTCTGAAGGAGAATTGTATCTGGTCTGCGGCTGCCCTGGCTTTCAGCACCTCTTGCTCTTCTCCCTTCTGTGAGCCATAGCTGGCTGCAGTAGCAGCAGCCACTCCCCTTCCCAGTCTAGCCTCCCCTGTCCCACCCCACAACCCCCAGTGTATGCTTCAAGTTAGGGAACACTGGGTTCTAGCCAGGCTTCTGCCTAGCAAGGCTGTCTACGTGCAGCTCCAACCCTGCAGCCATTTGCAGCCCAGACAGCCCAGCCCCCAGTAAGTTGAAGCTCAAGTAAGGTTCTCTCCAGTGGCAGGGGATGGGGTGCAGGGTGAAGAAGGCCAGGAGCCAGGGGTTATCAATGCTCTGTTGGGCCGGGGCCTGTTAGGGGTATGGGCTCCGGTAACCTGATGCCACGCTGTGTTCCTGCATGCTGCTTCAGGCTGTGCCACATGGGTGCAGCTGGCATGACTCCTGCCCAACCCTGAGTCCCTGGCACAAATCCCCAGGCTGGGTAGGAGCTGTGCCAGCTGTGCCCACGTGATCCAAGATAACGCATGAGAACACAATGTGGTGCTGGCTCGGCTACATGTTGGGGCTCAGGGTGGTAGAGGGGATGCAGGGAGAAGCAGGGAACACAGTGTGGCACTGGCCCGGACATGCCCAGACAACCTGTGGTGCCGAACCGCCTTCTCCCCTCACCCCCTCCCAAACCCTGAGTCCCCGGCACACAGCTGGGCCAGACCAGTGTCACACTATGTTCCTGCACACCACCTTGGACCACATGGGCACAGCTGGCATGGCACCTGCCCGAACCGGCTGCATGTCAGGGTAGGGAAAGGGGTGCAGGAAGAAGGGGGCCAGGAGCCACAGGTTTTCTGGGCCTGGCTGGTCCGGTGCCATACTGTACTTGCCTCCTCCTCCCTGCATTCCTCCCCCCACCCCCCAAGTCCCCAGCACATGGCTGGGTCAGGCACACCCACGTGGCCAGAGGCGGGGCACAGGAACACAGTGCGGCACCAGCCTGTCCAAGCCGTGCCCCAGAGATTTGGGGTGGGGAAGGATGTACAAGGAGAAAGGGGGAGCAAACATTCGATTGTTCTAAATCAGGGACGGGCAATAATTTGACTTGAAGAGCCACTTACGGAGTTTTGGTGACCTGTTGCAGGGTGGGGGAGAGGGGCGTTGCTGAGCCGGCCCACAATAGCTCACCAGAACTTCCTAAGTGGCCCTCCAGGCCACATAATTGCCAAATCCATAGGCCTCTAACCTGTAATTTATGTGTTTTAATTGCTGTACACTGAAATATAAAGGTGCCTATACACGAGCAGAGAAGCTGCTCAAATGCATTGGAATTACAGCGCATCAGAGCAGACTCAATTGATGGTATCTTGTGTTTTGTGTATTAGTATCCCTGCGCTTGCACTTTTATCTAAAACTTGTTGACCGAGCTTTAGATAAGTGCCCCGTGGCCATTTTGAAGCATGGGGATGCTGATGCATGAGATGCTCCAGGTGCTTTAATTAGAGT
The DNA here is from genome assembly GCF_030867095.1 of Alligator mississippiensis. NCBI lineage: Eukaryota > Metazoa > Chordata > Crocodylia > Alligatoridae > Alligator > Alligator mississippiensis. Next base: position 65,365,247 of record NC_081825.1, read on the forward strand.
AGCTCTCAGAGCCACTTTAATTAAAGCGCTACTCTTCCATCCCTCCCAGAGCATAGATTCATAAATTATAGAATAGGAAGGGACCACAATGGATCATCGTGTCCGACCCCCTGCCCATGGCAGGAAAGAGAACCGAGATCAGGTGACTATCTAGCCTACTCTTGAAGACCTCCAAGCTAGGTGATAGCACCACCTCCCATTCCAGATCCTGGCCATCCTTACTGTGAAAAATGTCTTCCTAATATCTAACCTAAATCCACTTTCAACTAGTTTACAACCATTATTCCTAGTCACTCCCTGGGGCGCCTTAGTAAACAGCGCTTCCCCTATTCCCCGTTGACCTCCCCTAATAAATGTATAGGCGGCCACAAGGTCTCCCCTCAGCCGTCTCTTGTAAAGGCTGAAGAGATTCAGCTCTCTCAACCTCCCCCCGTAGGGAGGGGGGAGGAGTGCCCTCATGTAAGTCCCAACATGGGGGTAAGGATTAAAACAGCTGTGGCATGGGCAAGCCCAGAGCTGGCTTTGCTCTAGTGCCCTGAGGCAGTCACAGTTACCTGGAAGGTTTGCAGGCAAGCAGGTTCCATGTATAGCAACTTGTTCCCCTAACAGCCTGTTATGAACCCACTCTGTTGGTTCTTCAGCTTTCCCAAAGCAGCTGAGCAAAGGCAAGACCCAAGCTGATGCAGTGCTAGCCAGCAGGGCCCAAGCCTCCTGTAGGGATGCACCTCCCTGCACCCAGCAGCACCAGGGAGGAGGGAACACATGGGCTGCAGCTGAACCCAAGCCGCCTCCTCTCAGCTGAGCCCAGAGCAAAGTGCCTCCCTATCACAGAGGCCACTAATCATGCAAGTAGCCATCCTCTGGACCCTCTTGAGATTCCCCGCATCCCTCTTGAAGTGCAGTGCCCAAAACTGGACACAGTACTCCAACCAGCGAGCTGCTGGAAAGAGATGGTCTCCACCTCTCTCCCCTAGGGAGGAGGCTCTTCTCAGCCAGACTGGCTGACCTGCTCCACCGGGCTTTAAACTAAGCCCGCTGGGGGACGGGGGGACTACCGCCACTGCTGGCCCGCTGAACAATCCTTGCAAAGCCAGCGGATCACGGCACTCAAGGGAGCCCACCCCAGCCCCAGCCCTGGTAAAATCTGTGGGCAAGGAAGGAGCCCACCAGGGGGCACTTGCCTGCCTGTACACAAATGCCAGGAGCTTGGGGAATAAGCAGGAGGAGCTCATCCTCCTGCTCAGTGCAAACAATTACAATGTCATAGGGATCACGGAGACCTGGTGGGACTCCACCCATGACTGGACCACGGGGATAGATGGCTATACCCTGTACAGGAGGGATCATGTAGAGAAAAGGGGCGGGGGTGTAACTCTCTATGTTAAGGAAAGCTACGTGTCCCTGCAAGCCGATATTGGCGACCAGGGTGGACAGCTGGAGACCCTCTGGGTTAAAATCCGTGGGGAACACGGCACAGGGGACACAATGGTGGGAGTCTATTACAGACCTCCCACCCAAAGTCCTGAGCTAGACCAGGAGTTTGCCCAGGAACTGGCTGAGGCAGCTTGCTCCAGGACCATGGTTGTCATGGGTGACTTCAATTACCCAGACATCTCGTGGGAGGATCGCTCAGCAAAATCTGAGCGGTCGCAGAGCTTCCTCTCGTGCGTGGATGACCTCTACCTGACTCAAGAAGTCTATGGGCCAACGAGAGGCAAAGCGCTGCTCGACCTGGTGCTGGCTACTGGGGAGGACCTAGTCAGCGACCTAGTGATCGATGGGAAGCTGGGTGACAGCGACCACGAGCTGATCACCTTCACCATCTGCCGAAAAGCTGGCAAGTCAGTCAGCAACACGCAAGTCCTTGACTTCAGGAAAGCCGACTTTGACAAGCTCAGGAGGCTTGTCAGTGAGGCCCTACAGGACTGTGACCGCAGGGAGAGGGGAGTTCAAGAAGAGTGGTTGCTCCTCAAGGGAGCGATCCTCAATGCACAAACTAAGTCTATTCCGTCTCGGAGGAAAGGCAGCAAGAGGACACAGCAGCCCCCCTGGCTCTCCAGGGACCTAGCAGACCTCCTGAGGCTAAAAAGAAAGGCCTACAAAGGATGGAGGATGGGAGTCACCTCCAAGGAGGATTATTCTGCACTGGTCCGGTCCTGTAGGGAGCAGACCAGGAAAGCCAAGGCTGCAACTGAACTCCAGCTAGCTTTGAGCATCAAGGACAATAAAAAGTCCTTTTTCAGATATGTGGGGAGCTGGAGAAAAAGCAGGGGCAACGTTGGACCCCTGCTGAACCAGATGGGGCAACTGACAACTGAAGCCCAGGAAAAAGCCAACCTATTAAATAGGTACTTTGCGTCGGTCTTTCATCAGCCCCATGGGACGCCTGTGCCCGCTACAGGGCCGGGAAGTCCGGGTGAGGGTGATCCCCTGCCCTCCATTAATGCTGACTTTGTGAAGGAACATCTTGAGAAGCTGGATACCTTCAAGTCAGCCGGCCCTGACAATCTTCACCCCAGGGTACTCAAGGAGCTGGCGAGCATCATAGCCCAGCCTCTAGCGCGGATCTTTGAAAACTCTTGGCGCTCTGGTGTAGTGCCCGAAGACTGGAAGAAGGCCAACGTGGTGCCTATCTTCAAGAAAGGGAGGAAAGTGGATCCGGCTAACTATAGGCCCATCAGCCTGACTTCTATCCCGGGGAAGATCTTAGAAAAGTTTATTAAGGAGGCCATCCTTAATGGACTGGCCGACGCCAACATCTTAAGGGATAGCCAGCACAGGTTTGTTGTGGGTAGGTCTTGCTTGACCAATCTCATTTCCTTCTACGACCAGGTGACCTATCACCTGGACAAGGGAGATGAGATTGATGTCATATATCTTGACTTCAAAAAAGCCTTCGATCTGGTGTCCCATGATCGCCTCTTGGAGAAACTGGCCACTTGTCGCCTTGGGTCCCCCACGATCCACTGGCTGGAAAATTGGCTCCGGGGTCGGACCCAAAGGGTAGTAATTGATGGAAGTCACTCATCGTGGTGTCCTGTGACCAGTGGGGTCCCCCAGGGCTCTGTCCTTGGACCCATACTGTTCAACATCTTCATTAATGATGTGGACACTGGAGTCAGAAGCGGACTGGCCAAGTTCGCCGATGACACCAAACTTTGGGGCAAAGCATCCACACCAGAAGACAGGCGGATGATCCAGGCTGACCTGGACAGGCTCAGCAAGTGGGCGGATGAGAATCTGATGGTGTTCAACGCCGATAAATGCAAGGTTCTCCACCTTGGGGAAAAAAAACCCGCAGCATCCTTATAGGCTCGGCAGTGCTATGTTGGTTAGCACTATGGAAGAAAGAGACTTGGGGGTCATCATTGACCACAAGATGAACATGAGCCTGCAATGCGATGCTGCGGCTAGTAAAGCGACCAAAACGCTGGCTTGCATCCATAGATGCTTCTCAAGCAAATCCCGGGACGTCATTCTCCCCCTGTACTCGGCCTTGGTGAGGCCGCAGCTGGAGTACTGCGTCCAGTTTTGGGCTCCACAATTCAAAAAGGATGTGGAGAAGCTTGAGAGAGTCCAGAGAAGAGCCACGCGCATGATCAGAGGTCAGGGAAGCAGACCCTACGATGACAGGCTGAGAGCCCTGGGGCTCTTTAGCCTGGAAAAGCTCAGGCTCAGGGGTGATCTGATGGCCACCTACAAGTTTATCAGGGGTGACCACCAGTATCTAGGGGAACGTTTGTTCACCAGAGCGCCCCAAGGGATGACGAGGACGAATGGTCACAAACTACTACAAGATCGTTTCAGGCTGGACATAAGGAAGAATTTCTTTACTGTCCGATCCCCCAAGGTCTGGAACAGCCTGCCACCGGAGGTTGTTCAAGCGCCTTCATTGAACACCTTCAAGATGAAACTGGATGCTTATCTTGCTGGGATCCTATGACCCCAGCTGACGTCCTGCCCTTTGGGCGGGGGGCTGGACTCGATGATCTTCCGAGGTCCCTTCCAGCCCTAATGTCTATGAAATCTATGACATCTATGACATAGAGGGGGAGCATCATCTCCTTTGTTCTATTAGTCATGCACCTGCTAATGCACAACAAGGTGCGATTGGCCTTGTTGATGGCCTCGTTACACTGTCGGCTCATGTTCATCTTGGAGTCAGTTATGGCTCCAAGATCCCTCTCTGCCGCTGAGCTGCTGAGAAGGACACTCCCCAACCTATAGGTGTGCTGGGGGTTCCTCCTTCCCAGGTGGAGTACCCTACATTTATCTTTATTAAATTGCATCCTATTTCTCTCTGTCCATTGATCCAACCTGTCCAGGTCAGCCTGAATCTGCTCCCTGCCCTCTGGTGTACTAACTTTGCTCCATGTATGTAAACACCCAAGGTTGTAGTAACTTGGCAAGCTTTCTAAATCCCAAATAGAAAAAGTCTACCCTAGGGTGCATAGTACAGAGTACCTGTGTTTTCTGTTGTCTCACAGGTCCCAGAGTTTGGCAGTACCAACCAATATGTTTAGTAAGACCACACACTGTGCAGTTGTTTCTATGAATTGCAATACTATTACTGGAATTTAAAGTTTCACAAAGCATTGTTATCTCAGTGAAGAGCTCCTTCAAAAAGCCTGCTTTGGGAGGCAAGGCATTGTTCCAAGTTTTATAAATCAGTACTACTCCTCATAACCCTCCCCTTGAAGAGTATTGTTGTCTGCTAGTTGCATACTTTGGGGACCTGCAGGAAAAAAAAATCTTCAGAGAGAAAGGGACAGTTACCAATAACTCTCCTGAAAGAGGCAGTGCAATCTAGGGAACACTGGACTGAGAACCAGGAGATGTGGCTTCTATTCCTGGTTGACCCCTGTTGTAGAATTTATTGTGTGTAAATATCATCTTTCAAGGATGTGGAATTTAGTAAGGAAAAATCTTTACATAGATTTTTCTGAAGTTTCTGAATATATTAATGAAATTATTTTTGAAAAATTTAATAAATGGCAAAAAGTAAATACTTTTGAATCGGAAAGAGTCAATCAAAAATAAAAATCTGTCTCCCAAGTTAACTACAATTCTTTGATTGCAAAACATAATAAATCCTGGACTCAGTCTGTGACACTACCCTATAGAAAGATATGTCATTAAATGCTATATATTAATAACATTTTCCTCTCTCATTTCAGGCGGTAAAAAATGGAGGTCCCTTTCAAAACAGGTAACTAAAAAGGCCTGCTGAATCTTGCAGCCTTAGATTTCTCTGTAATTTATTGGAATTCTGTTCTTTATTCTGATAAACTTGTAATATTAAGGAGGAAAGATTAGATCCTTTTTATTTCTTTTTTTAAAAGAACTATGTAAGTCCCATTTTTTCCAAAAAGCTGGTACTTTCAATTCTTGGAATATCATAATTGATTGGGCCCAGAACCTCAAAGATACTTAGGTGCCTATCTGTCTCTTCAACCACCTTTACCATATTTTAGGAACCACTGATGTCCTTAAAATGGTGTTAAGCTTCGGCCTAACCCATAAACATCCACTTTTCTGACCATGATCTTGCAAAACTCTCCGTAACTACTGGTGCTGCCCCACATCTATTGAGTTGGTGAGAGCCTTATGTCAACCTGCAGCAGAGGCCCTGAATTGTTCTTATTTAGGTATTCCCCAACCTGTCTCATTAGTAGGAGTCCAATGCTTTAGCTATGAGAAGAGCAAACCTAAGACAAAAATTGCAGGCTGCACAGTTGTGTGTACATGTGTGTGTCTCAGTGATTTGGGCACTTGCCTGAGATATGGCAGACCTGAGCTTTCATGTCCTTTATCCCAGAGGAGTGGCTTCAATACCAGACTGTTGGGTGTTGCGTGGTGCGTCCTTCTCCCTCTCGTTGGACTTGTTCTGCTTTTCATAAATCTATTTGTATTGGAGCTGGGCCTCAAACCTATATTTCTCTTGAGTTTTTTAACCAGAAGACTGTAGAATCAGTTGGCATCTATCACTGATCTACAGCATATCAAAATATTTATACAGTGTGTGATAGCTTTGGTAGGAGGGACTGAGAGATTATTCAAGAATAACCAATAGGCTTTTTTTTTTTATTCAGACAGTCCCCTAGAATGAGAGTTGGGGATTTACAACTGTGCCCCAGATCAGACACCATAAGAATTTGAACTTAGGCCTTTCACATTGAAGAAGGTAGCTCTGACCACTCTGGGGTGAGAGTTTTCTATCCTTCATTTTTACACATGTGGGGATAAACTGGGTTTATGTTTAATTGCAAGAGGGGGTTCCCAGCTCAGGATAATGAGTGGGAGGAGGAGCCTTTCTTATAGGTCTTAACTTTGGCCACGTGTGTCAGGTTAGGTCCTGTCACAGAGCACTGAGGTGCCCTGAAGAGGGGAAACTGCTAGGGAGGGAGCCCTAGCAGTGACTAAGGAGCCCAGCTGTGGGTTGCCAGGGCAACCAAAGAAGGTCAGCTGACCAGAGGGGGCAGGGCCTGGCTCCCTTATAAACCCTAGGGGCTGGGGCCAGAGACAGTTCTCTGCCAGTGGCCCAAGGGGAAGGAACTCTCTCAGGGAAGAAGGGTGAGGCCTGACTACAGGAGCAGCATTTTAACACAGCTGAGGGAAGGTGATACTTCCCCTCTATCGGGCACTGGTCAGACCGCAGTTGGAGTACTGCGTGCAATTCTGGGCACCGCACTTCAAGAGGGATGCAGATAACCTGGAGAGGGTCCAGAGAAGGGCCACTCATATGGTTAAGGGCTTGCAGGCCAAGCCCTATGAGGAGAGACTAGAGAACCTGGACCTTTTCAGCCTCCGCAAGAGAAGGTTGAGAGGCGACCTTGTGCCTGCCTATAAGTTCATCACGGGGGCACAGAAGGGAATTGGTGAGGTTTTATTTACCAAGGCGCCCCCGGGGGTTACAAGAAATAATGGCCACAAGCTAGCAGAGAGCAGATTTAGACTGGACATTAGGAAGAACTTCTTCACAGTTCGAGTGGCCAAGGTCTGGAACGGGCTCCCAAGGGAGGTGGTGCTCTCCCCTACCCTGGGGGTCTTCAAGAGGAGGTTAGATAGGCATCTAGCTGTGGTTCATCTGAACCCAGCTCTCTTTCCTGCCTATGCAGGGGGTCGGACTCGATGATCTATTGAGGTCCCTTCCGACCCTAACATCTATGAATCTGAGTGTTCCCCGGTAGGCCAGACTGATGTTTTAGCCGGGCGGCTTTAATTTATGTTACAGCCCAGGGGCTTGTGTTTTGTTGTTGTTACAAGACCAGTGGTTTGGGTGAGGCTATTAGGGGTTGGAGGAGGCCTCATAGGGGACTCACAGCAGAGTGTGAGGACCCCAGCGCCAGTGAGGGCGCAGCATTCAGGGTGCATAGACCCCAGCCCCAGAGAGGGGCAGTTGAGGAGCCCCAGAGAGGGGGCAGTTTCTGGAGAGCCCCTGAGAGGGGGCAGCCTTACTGAGAAGCCCCAGTGTGGGTGCAGTGAGCCCCAGAGAGGGGGCAGCCTTACTGAGTAGCCCCAGTGTAGGCACGGTGAGTCCCAGATAGGGGGCAGCCTTACTGAGAAGCCCCAGTGTGGGCACAGTGAGCCCCAGAGAGGGGGCAGCCTTACTGAGAAGCCCCATTGTGGGCACGGAAAGCCCCAGGAGAGGGCAGCATTATTGAGAAGCCCCAGTGTGGGCACAGAGAGCCCCAGGAGAGGGCAGCATTATTGAGGAACCCCAGTGTGGGCACGGAGAGCCCCAGATAGGGGGCAGCCTTACTGGGAAGCCCAAGTTGGGCACGGTGAGCCCCAGAGGGGGCACAGCATCACTGAGAAGGCCCCAGAGAGGGGGCAGCATTGTAGATAAGGCCCCGGAGAAGAGGGCACACAGTGAGATAGGGCCGGGGAGATCCCTAGCACCGGAGGGAGCGTTCTTCTAAGGAAGGCAGGCCCAGAGAGAACAGGAAGGGCCAGATAGTGATAGAGCTGAGACAATGGCTATTCCATCGGCGAGGTGTGGACTGCAGTGTAAGGGAGGAAACGGAGCTGCAGATAGCACCTCCCAGCAGCGGCGCAGTACAAGGGCAGCCTCCCAGTAATTAACACCGATTAATCAATTATCAACAAAGCATGGCAGATGAGTAGGCGGGCAGTTGCCCCAGGAACAGGTGTGTGGGCCACATTAAGGTTGGCCCAGAGCGGATACCTGTTACAGGTCCCCAAGCTGGCAGCCTTCCCTCCACATTTCATTCTTGGCCAACTTATGTTCATCATTTTTCTGTGGATTCATTCCTTGGGTAACCAGCTGTCTCTCTGCATGATAAGGAGAGCTTGGGTCCCCATCTCGGAGCTGAAGGTCCCATTAGATATCAAGGCATCTAAGAATTAGGTGTTGCAGTGTTTAAGTACTTTGAAGGTTCACATAAGCCATATTCATATTCCTGTGTATGCATCTGGCCAAAGATAGGTCTAGCAAAAATATTGCTTCTTCCAGTACTTAGTTGTAGAAATTCTTCTTTCAGAGTTGATATGATTTGTTTTTTCTTTTGTCAAAGTTGAATGTGTAAAATTAGTACAGATCATAGTGTGAACCAAAGTAAATTGAGGTCTTTTCTTTCACTAGGCTATGCGCTTTGGTAAATGAATTCTGTAACAAATTGAAATGTTCAGCTATTTCTAGGGTAATGCCCCAAAGTCTTATCAACACTTAATTGCATAGGCAGATTTGTTAATGTGAGAATTCCAGGACTACTTGTGCGCAAGTTTATAAGTGCTTTTAAGTATTTGCAGGATTTGCTTATACAAATTTTCCATTTGCAACTACTGCTTACTTGAGTTACATTGACTAGGTTGTTTGTGTATGATTATTTGATTTCTTAGTTTTCCTATTAATCTGATAATGACTTCACCAACTATATATATATTTTTAAATTTTTTATTTTACAGGAATTGAATCAGATACTTATGGAGACACCACCGGTTTGGAAAGGATCATCAAAACTTTTCCGTAATCTCAGGGACAAAGGTGGGGATGAGGATTTACCTGTATATTGGGTCCTGATTTAATAAGTTTCACTAAAATACACCTTGGTACTTTTAGACTGAAACGTTATTTGATCCAAAAAATAAGGAAGGGGTGGATATGGTTGTTTCTGCATTTTAGAGAATAAAATAGTTTCCTTTACTCTTAGCAGTGTTTGATAACGATTACAGATGCTATAATATAGCAATATACAATCAGATCTCATAAAGCAATATTTTTGAAGCACGTTGTATTAGTGTTTCATGTTTAACTTAGTCTGTTTAACAGAAAATGGTCAACAGAAAAAAAATATAGATTTGAATACCTTTAATTAAAAGAGAATAAGCATCATTTTTACAGCATTAATGTGATTAATTTCTTTATGATGGCAGTTTACTCCTGATGGAGTCATTGATATCTTTGAAGATATGCAGTTTTTCATGTTCCTTTACAATACTAAATATGAGGTCTTATCACAGTGCTGACTGTGACATTGATTCTGACTTTGCAGCAGACTAAGGCATGATCAATGTCAGAAAGCCCCACCATAGCAAAACAACCAGTCATCCTGGGAAAGCTTAAAAACAAACATGTACAATGCTGCTATAACAGTGTTTGGCAAAAAAAATGCAAGAAAAATTAAGACTGGTGTGAAAAGCACTCTGACACCCTTCTACCACTGGTTGAGAATTAAATGACAGAGCTAAAACTGTAAGAAATTTCCCAACACCATTACCTTGGAAAATCTGAGAAAGGCTCAAATAGAAATGCAAAAGCAGGCTAAGAGGTGTACGCAAGACTTTTGGCTGAAAATCTATGGTATGCAGAAAGCAGCTGATGCAGGTGATAGCTGTGGAATGTACAAAGGCATCAAATGAGCTGTTGGTCCAGTCAAACACCCCCCCCCCCCCCAGCTCTGCTGAAAGACTTAAATAGAAGTGTCATTACTGATAAACAAAAACAACTCGAGCATCAGATTGGCTACTATGGAATTCTATACTTCAGTGAGACTGAAGTCAAACACAATGAACTCGAAGGATTACAACAGTTCAAAGTTATGATGGATTTGGATAACAAGCCTACATAAGAGTTGCAGAAAGCCATTACATCAATTCCTGGGAACAAGGCATCCGGCAACAGCTGCATGCTTGCTAAAATCCATAAATGTGCCAACAACAATAAATTACTTTGAAAGCTGTATGGAGTTATACTGCACTGTTGAAAAGAAAGTACTGCAAAATGTCAAAGATGCTCAGTTTATACAATTATACAAAAACAAAGGGGATAAAAGCAACTGTGATGACTATAGAGGTATCTCCCTGTTGAACATTGTTGGAAAAAAATTCACTTGTATCATGCTCCCTAAGCTGCAGTCTGCAGGTGAAAGAATCTATACTACTGTCTGAGGTTTTCACTCAGGACACTCAGCATTGATATGATATTTTTAGTCAAGCAACTGCGAAAGTGTAGAGAAAAACAAATACCACTGTACATAGCTTTCATCAATTTGGCAAAGGCCTTCGATACAGTCAACAGACAGGACCTTTTTACTGCTCTGAAGAAACTGGGTTGTGCCCCCAAACCGTTGAACATCATTCACTCATTACATCAAGGCAACTGTAGTGTATGGAAACAAAGAATGAAACACCTTTAACATTAACAATGATTTAAAACAGGGGGTTGTTTTAGCCCACATGCTTTTTAACTTCTTAACGTTCTTCATGCATTCAAGGACAGCAGTGATGGCATTTATATTAAAACTAGACTAGGTGGAGGCTTGTTCAGCATCTCAAGGTTTAGAGCAAAAAGCAAGATGAAAGAACTGGTTCTGAGAGATTTTCTGTTTGCAGATGATGTGGCCTTGGTTGCCCACAGTGAATCTTCCCTGTAAAAATCTCTTAGGCAAAGTTTCTGATTCATTGGGATGGCAATTAGTCTCAAAAAGACTATGATCATGTACCAAGGGGTGAAAGAAGCAATACCTCACATTACTCTGGAAGATTAATCTCTTGGTGTCGTTGACAGTTTTTGCTACTTGGGTTCTATGATCAGCAGGAATCTTGACCTTTAGACTGAACTGACTAACAGAATTGGAAAAGTAGCTAAGAATTTCAGGCTATTAGAGACATGCATAGAATAATAGTAAACTCAACTCAGGTGAAGATGCAAATCTACAATCTGCTTGTGTACTGTTTCTTGCAACTAATTGAATCCTAAATTCTACCCAGATAAAGTATCTCTCTCTAAATATTTAAATTCTTTATGTAATTATTTCAAAATCTGTTTTATTATTTGAATAGAAGATGTCCTTGATTTAAAACCTAACCAAATTTGTGACACTTATATTTAAGAACCAAATAAGACATCAACTAAACACACTTCTGTAGTGCATATAAAATCTTACTTTCCTTTTTTTTTTTTTCAAATGAAGTTTAAGATACAAGCAATTTTTAGAATTTTATTTTTAAATGTGCATTTGAAGAAATATGGTGCTCAAAAAGGTAAATCCAATAGTTACATTTGTGACTTGTGAGAATTATGTAATCAAATTCATCTAAAATTAGTGGACTCGATTTGCTGTCATCTAAATCTCGTATTCTGCCAGCGATAGTCAACTAAAGTTAATGGAATTAGGATGATAGAAAATCAAAGCAACATGTTAGCAAATTAATGTATCTGAAAATGTTTTAAAAAAGAAGGTAAATTTCATTATTTCTGTTTTCCAGATGAGTAAGCTATAGGCCAGTGGCAAAGTTGGGAGTAAAATACAGGGCTCCTGAGTCCCAGTGCAGTACTTTATCCCACATACCTGCATTACTTACATCATAATGGTTTCTATCACTCCAGCATAAGTATTGTGATATTAAATGTGTAGCTGGACAGAGTCTCAGCTGGTTTAATTTGTTATGGCATCACCAAAATCAGTTAAACCAAGTAAGCCTACACCAGCTGAGGATCTGGCCCCCAGGTCTCTCTTTCTTTTTAAAACTCTTTTACCCTCAAATGACCTCTGTAACTTCTATATCATTTTAGTGTTAGCCCTTCTTTCTATCCAATTACCATTTAAGAATCTTTCTCCCATAACACTCAGGGCAGTCAACCAGAACTATCTGTGCATGGGTTACAATATACAAGTATAAACAAAAGGAGGGAATGCTTTCAAGGCCTCCTAGATAGCTCTTTTCATTTCTCCTGACATACTACCTGACAGTTATTCTGCCTTCCTTGATTTTATAACAGAGGTTGTGGTGGCATCAGACAAACTCTTAAAATATTTTTTTTTACATTTATTGACTCATCACTCAAGGATCTCTCTCTTCAGCAGCACTCCAGCCATAGCTGATCTTTCAAGTAGACACAAACCAAATTAATAATTGGAATGTTTAGACTCCTTTGGCACATATTTCAGTGAATTTGATATTTGAAATAGAAATGGCATAAGGCAGGAGGCATGATTGTCTAAATCATGCCTAAATTGGGGCTGGACCGGATGATCTGTAAGGTCCCTTTCAGCCCCTAACATCTATGAAATTATAAACTAGCTGCAAGTTAAATTGCAAGTACTAGGAAAAATAATTAAATTTTGTTTGCAGATAGTTTTTCAAATTTTACCCCAAAATGGCACTGTCAATGACAGTGGAGGGTTAGGCCCAAAGTCTCACATTTGGTCTGGAGGATGTTAAGGAATAAAAAAAAAAAAATACAATTTTTTTTTATTTTGGAAATTGAGGATGGGGTTAAGCTGGAAGAAGAGAGGTGTTTATAATTAAGGATTTTGAGGGTTTTGGTTGTGTGGCTTGCTCCAAAGAAATGATTGTTCAATCAAGCCTTTTATTTACCTCAGCTCTGTGCTCCAAACTCTGTGGTGGGGGCAGAATAAGTTGGACATCTTTTTCTTCTTTTGTTTGCAGTGGATCACATGCCCATCATAGAAGCACTGCCTTTTTTGGTAGAAATGACCCTTGGGGAGAACTATTGGATGACATTGTATTGGGAAAGATTTAGGGGGTGATGCCTGAGGACAGCCAAGCTGAGGTTTGGACTGTTCTTAGATAAGTTGTCACGGCGGGGTCTTTCAGGAGGGCCATGATCTCCTTACGGCCCCCTCACCATGCCAAGTCGGCCCAAGGGCACCCTCAAATTCTCGCCCGCCACGTCTTTGATGGTTAGATAAAGTTGGGAGGCTGCCTTACGACTCCCTGGGCACGGTTAGCTGGGACCTCTGCCCCAGTGTGTTCCCGGACCCCCTGGGGGTCTCCCGGTATGATGGGTGCTCCCCAGGCACCCTAGCCTTATGGGCTACGCGTGGCTCCTACCAACCCCTAATACCACACCCCAAGCCTCGCTGATGGGATAGACGCTGGTATGTCTCTTTATATGTATGCGGCCCGTCTCTCGGGCCTCCTCTGTGTACTCTCGCCCCGCTCTCTGGGGCCTCCTCTTCTGTGCTACCCTCTCTTGGGCTCTCCGAGCCCACTCGGGGCCTCCCTGTAAAGTTGCCCCTCTCTGGGGTCTTCTCTGTAGTGTGGCCCCCCTGTCTGGGGCCTTTGCCATAGTGCCCCCTCCTGGGGCTTTCCCTGTAATGTCGCCCAAACTTGGGCTTCTAAAATACAGCCCCCCCCCCCCCCATCTGGGGCTCTCTGCACCCACTCTGGGGACTTCTCGGCAACGTCCCCTGACTCTCGGGCCCACCGCGCTGCTACCCCCCTTCTCCCAGGGCTCACCGCACCACTACCTCCTCTCACTGGGGGCCACCGCAGCACTCCACCCTGCTCCGGGGTTTTCCGCAGCACTAGCCCTGTTTCAGAGGCTCACCGCGCCCGCACTGGGCTTCCTGATAATATGGCCCCCTCTCTGGGGCTTGCTGTGCCACTACTGGGCTTCCTAATAATATGGCCCCCTCTCTGGGGCTCATCATGCCCGCGCTGGGGCTTCTCAAAGCTGCCCCTCTCTGGGGCTGGGGTCTACATACCCCGCAAGTTGCACCCTCACTGGCGCCAGGATTCCCATACCACTGGGGTTCCCCCCTTTATGAGGATACTGCACCCTGACTGGCACTAGGGCCCCCACACCACTGTGGGGCCCTTTATGAGGCCTCCTCCAACCCCTATAGCCTCACCCAAACCACCGGTGTAATATCAGAAGCAAACATAAACTCGAGCCTCCTGGCTATAACTCAACTCAAAGCCATCTGGCTAAACCATGGTGCTCAAACCTCTCAGAGCTGCCATCCTCCACTCAGCTAGAGCAGTTCTTGCAATGCTCGCATTCTAGCTCCAGGAGCTCCTAGCTCCCAGGCCGCTGGCAGAAAACTGCCAGCCTGGCCTCAGCCCTGGGCTTTATGAGGGCCAGGCCCTGCCCCCTTCTGGCCAGCTGACTCACATTAGTTGCCCCGGCAACCCACAGCTGTGCTTGTTATGTTCTGCCAGGGCTCTCTCTCCCTGGCAGTTTCCACTCTCTAGGAGCAGAGCACCGAGGTGCCCTGTGACATAAGTGTTTTAGGATAGCGAAGAAACTGACAAGATTAACTTTGGAACCTGCCTTGAAAACCCTTAATGAATATGAAGCATAGTTTTATGTGGATTATAACTATGCAATGGATACTTTTGGGTGTCCATCAGGATTTAAAAACATTGATGTGTAAAGATTATGGAAGCCATGCTTTAGGTGTGTGTGGAAAATCAGTGATGATGGCTTGGTTCTTGTAATTCCTGTACTAGTAGGTAGGAGAGGACAAAGCAAGAAAATAACTTGGGATACCTAATGCATACGTTTTTCCTGTAGTTAATATTTAAGAGGCTGGGGTGCTGATGGAAAAAATACCAATCTTAGTTACATGCTGTTCTGGTGAAGAACAGTGGCTGAATTTTTCAATTATCCATGATTTAATTTAGTGTCAGTCTCTATGGCGCTTCCCTGCCCTATCTTTTTCCATTACTTTAACTGGTATTGAGCCCCCCCAGGCTTGTAAACATCACTAAAGCCTGGATGGTTGTTATTGTTGCACCTGTTTTAGTGCAGTTGATTCAAACAGCTATTTGGTATTGCATTTAGCCTAAAGAGGACAGGTGAGAGATACCAAAATCATCCAAAGGACTGTACTATGAAAAGCAGAAAATGTTCAGCAAAACTGAATTAACTGCACTAAGTTTATTTCTGTGAGATTTCCAGGAAGCAGTTAAGTTGGGAAAAGTCCTGGAGTACCAACTGTTGGGCTGTTAAATGTTTGCATGAGCTCCTGAAGTGCCTTGGTTTGGCGGTATCAGAGGTACCAAAACTAAAAGTGTTCAGTGATTTTAATACCCACGTGAATGACATTGTTGATATCAGCTTTGGATTTTATAGGCACTATGATGATCATGGAAAAAAAATTCTAGAGAGTTATGGGTTTAATTTCCACAGCTAATCAAAATCCTTGTTTATTCTGAGATCAGATGTCAAGTATCTATGTGTAAAGTTTTTAAGATATTTAGGCACCAAAAATGCAGTTGAATTTTTAAAAGTACCTGTGAACTTAACTCTTATTTAAATCAACAAGGGTTGAAAATTCTGTTGGATATCTGTCTGCATCTTCAGGCATTTAAATATCTATAAATATCTTTTCCTTTAGAAATTAGGCCAACATCATAGGCTGAGATCTCTTATACTGAGGCAGTGTCCTAGCTATCCTTTTGGAGACTAGGAGCCAGTTTTGATGGTTAGTCTTTGAAGATAATCCACTGAAGACTTCCCAGTAGACCTAAAAAGGAAGTCATTGTTTCCCTGACAAACCACTCTAAACTAGAGTACAGATTGCCCTACATCACTGAACTGTATGGCATGTTGCTATCTATTTACGCTGGTTTTGGGGGTAGGAAGTTTGTTGCACTATTTGGGTAATGAGTCTGGATATTGAATGCTACACTTCCTTAATAGATTTCTGGGGTGAGGAGGAGGTACTAATTCAGTATTTTTGGAATTATGTTGTAATTTATGGTAGAAGTACTAAGAGCCTAGACTAAATACTTTATGGATACTGAAAATCTATATCGCTAAATTTTGTAAATGGTACCCACCATTTTTAACAAGGCTTTAAAAATCTGCATTTAACAAAAATGTATGAGCTTGCCTAATATGAGATTGATACAGACTTCACATGAGAATTGCTATATATATGTACACAAAAGTCCACTAGAAACCTAGATCTGTGCTCTGTTAAACTGTGAAAAACAAAATTCCTAACAAGACATGATGTATACTAACGTCTGCTAAAAGTAAGATAAAAGCCTGAAACATAATTAAGCAGAACACATTAGGAAACACTGCTTTAGTTGTAATACTAAATATTTTCATACTACTGCACAATACTTTTATAGTTGAGCTTTTTAGGGGGAAAAACTTAGTCTAGTGCATCATATGCATTACTCTTAATGATGTGACTAAGCTGTATTTAAAGAAGCCACTCTCCTTTGTCTATGTTCATTCCAGTTAGCCTATTGTTTCTTTAAAGCATACAGATCCCTACATAAGTATAAAAAGTTTGATAAAGATAGGCTGACTGAGCTAAATGCATACATACATATACTAAACATAAATTTCAAATTCAGCAAATGGGATCTGATATGACATGACCATATTTCTTTTTGTCTTTAGGTGTCATTTCTTATACGGAGTATCTTTTTCTCTTATGTATCTTAACAAGTAAGTACTTTGAAAACAATAATCCTTACGAATTTTTAAGATTTTGAATTTATTTCTATATATTAGAGTATTCTACATTCACAAGGATATTTAGGAGATAAATGTACATTAGTCATCTCTTTTAATTTAACTGGTTTACCCTGTAGTCTTAATGGAATCCCGCTGTAATGTTTCAACTGAAAAAGAGTTTAAAATGTTCATACAGTCAAATGACCTGTGGATTGAATACCAGTTAGTGCACTACATGCGTATCCTCTAAAATTACTGCATAATCATTAAGTTAATTTATTAATGTTTTTAAGGATATTGAAGATGGAGAGCAGTACATACATTATAAATACAGTACTGTTCCATCTGTTATTGAATAACTGGACTCCCCAGTACATATTTGATGCCTGCCATGCTGCTATTTTAGAAAATCTGTCAGGCTAACATAAACTTTTATTTTAAAAGAAAAAAATCTTGCTTTGTCTTTCAACAAGCAAAATTTTTAACTATACAAAAGTAAATTATGTATAATAAGTTTTTGGATTTCTAGAACAATGCAGAATATTTTGGTTTTGGTATTATAGGACATTTGACAACATGTGCAATAATTTGAAAATCAAAGCCAACACTAATTTTTTATTGGAATATTTAAAAGAAAAATTCCTAACTGCAAGTCTGGAAACCTGTATATAGAATTAAGCTTGCAGGTGGTTCAAGTAGAAACAAAGCAAAGTATTCTGACAAAAGACCATGGTGGCTCCTAAATTGTATGACTCTATCTTCCTTGTACTATTCTTCATAACTTAATTGAATATCGTTTTCTTCGTGATATCCCCCATTTGCCTCTGTAGATCTTTTCAGAATCTTGAATATGTTGCATGGCCACTAAAATGTTGGATGGGCATTTTTCATGAAAATATTAATGTCTTTGACTAAACAAATATTCTTTACTGTAGGTTAAAAAAATTGAATGGAAAATGTTTTATCCACATTTTGTTTGAACTCAGGATAGTTTAGTTGTATGAATGACTTGATAGAAGTAAAATCTAAACAGCAAAGGCTATGGGCCAAAATCATTATCTGTAACTATGACAGAGTTAGAAGAGGGCTTTTAGTCCCATAAAGAAAATAAGTTGTTACTAAACTGAATAATGTAATGATCTTTGGAGTTCTAGACAACTCAAGTTTTTCTTCCAGTTTTTGAATCTTCCAGTGCTCAAAGAGACAACACAGGAATGTTATACATGGTCCTATTGTTTGTTTTTACTTCATAACTCTTATGCATGTGGAAATATGGCTGTAGAATCAAGCAGGGGCGGATCTACAAAGGGTGTGGTGATGCAGTTGCACTTCCTACCCCTTTTGGGTGTGGTGCACTTGAGCTCTCAGTGCCTGGAGTCCCTGCTTTTCCATAGCTCTGGAACCTGCCATCACTACACTCTTCCTTTTCTGTGCCGCTGAATTCACAAGGGAGGAAAAGGGCAGACAGTGGCAGTATTCTCTGGGCTCTGGAGCCATATGAAAGCAGGGGCTCCAGCCAGACCACACTATGATCAACTGGCGAGCTCACTGTTCATGTGGAGCTCCAGCAGGCGCCCTCCCTGACTGGGTAGTGAGCTCAGCACTCATTGGACATATACAGCACAGCTCTTGTACCCCATTCCTGGATCCACTACTGGGACAAAGATTTAAATCGTAAAATCACATTGTTAGTTGCTGCTAATTTCAAGTAGCGTGAGTGTGGATTGTTTTAGTTGTCACCCCTAAGACCTTCATAAATAGCACAATGACAAAAAGTCTAGAATCTCTTTAATCAAAAGATCTTTTTGCTACATAACTTTTGCTAGTCCATTTAAAAAATATATATTACCTGATTTTTTGATTTTTTTTCAAAGAAAGCCCTACTGGGAAATTCTCTGAAGGTTTTAGTCAACATCTGTCTCATGTGTGCACTCATGCGTACACACATACACACACGCACGAACACACACACACTGCTAATGTCATATTTGAATTTAGAAGCTGGAGGAAACAATATTCATAATTGTCAAAACCTTCATTAGACTAATGGTTGTATTGGCACTTGGGTATGAACATCTTATTATTCATTACAAGTCACGTGATACTTTCTAGCCTCATATGATATTAATTTTTAATAAAAGTCAGTTACACACAAAATGAATGTGTGCCCAGGTATTTCAGTAACCTGGCTTTTGAAGTTCCAAGAACTTGGGGGGGCGGAGAAAGATGGGACAGGAAATGCTTTATTTGCCTCTTGACATGGTATTCACTACTAAATAGAACAGGGTTTTACTACTTTTTGTTCTTCCCTGGTCTTGAGATCCTGTTACTTGCCCTGTCCTTATTTCCCTTGTCATCATATCTTGTAAATATTTCTTTATTAGGTCTGACTTGTGAGTGACAACTCAAATTTCATTTGTTACCTATATCACCTTTTGTTGTAGTTCACAAGACACAAAATTGCTTGCTTATTTTAATACTGTTAGACTTTAAGGAGTTTATTACAAATGCTTCTTCTAATAAAGCCTGGCTTTTTAGCCTTTACTGATCATTATCTGTTATCACTTAAGGTATCATTTCTTTTGGCTGCTGCCAAAGCTTTTAAAGACAGGAGTGAGTGAATTTTAGACTATTTTAAATGTCACCCTATTTACTCTGTTCTACAAAGATAAAGTTGTCTTTAGGATTGTCACTTCTCACCTAAAGTTGTTCAGGGATTTCACCTTGGTCAGTCTATTGTTTCTCTTATAGTGCTTAGGAAGTTCTTATTCCTTAGAATAGGAGAAGCCATTTTCCTTTTATTAATTGGGAGAAAACGTTGTTAATTAACGTTTGGATGATACTTTTCATGTAAAAAATCTTTGTGATGGTTTATTAGCTAATTTTAAAAAGTCACTCTTTTTCCAGCAAAAGATACACCAATCAAATTATTTGTGTATTGGTATATGTATTTTCTGATCATTTAAACAGCTATAAATTAAGGTGCATACTGATAGCAGTATAATTGTCTTTGTTCATATAATGTGCCAAGAACAAAATGTGCAGGTCAGAAATGCAGAATCAGATGCATGTCTTTCTGGGCTTTAGTAGATGTTATTTTTGCCTCACTTTATCCATTGCTTTAGCAGGACAAAGTGCCTGCAGCCACATGTTTAGGTTTTTTGTCCTGCTAAAGAAAATGGTCAATCTGACTCAAAAATTGTGGATCCAGGCAGAAAAAATAACAATAAAACAACTTTTGTCCTGGGAAGGTTTTCCAGGACAAATTCAATATGTGGATGGGTATTTCTGTCCACCAGAATCTGACAGTCCTCTCCTGAATACCACACCTGCCACTGTTCCAGGATATTTTCCATTTTTGCTTTTGCTTCCTGCCACATGAACTTTGGGTCATGAGCTCTTTTTCCAAAATGTTCATAGTAAAACAAATGATGCATTCTGGTTATATACACAAATAAACTGCTTTACACTAGGAGAGGGCCTGACTTATGCTATCAGTGTATGTTCACAAAGTTTAAAATTTTATCTTTTTTCCTCAGAAGATTGACAACTATATGCTTTTTCTGACAGAGCCTCACGCAGGTTTTAGAATAGCTTTCAACATGTTTGATACTGATGGCAATGAGATGGTGGACAAAAAGGAATTCTTAGTGGTATGTATATTATATAATGCCCTTTCATCACTTTCAGAGTATTTTGATATAATCTTGCTGTCCACTTTATTGTCAGAATATTACATCCATATGAGAGTGTATAAATTCGTAAATATTATCTATTTGTTATGAAGCATAGGGGTACTGTGCACTATACTTTTGAAGTTGCATTTCAATTTCTATTATTTCTTTAATCTGCTAATACACTTCTCAGAATTCCTTTTGAGCTAATATTATCACAACTTCAGTCAGTAAACTTACTTGTGCTAGTCACACTAAGAGACTTAATGGAAGGATATTGGGTAGGTTGCTGACATTACCATGGATTGTAGGCTTGTTGTTGGAGCCCATAAATTTTGGGAGAGTTTTGCTTTCTTCATCATCTTTAAGGCATGAAGGTGATTCTGATAGGCTTCGTGGCTGAATCTTGGTAAATGTCTGTTGTATTTGGGTGGTTTGGGATTCTGTTTTTCAGTTCTGGAAATCTGGTGCTGATCTGTTCCTATTTGGTGTATAGAACACTGATCAGAATGGGAGAGGCAAGCACAGCCCTTCAGAATAGGCTGTGTGATATGTAGAACAGAGTGAATTAGTCACCTGAAGTCCCTTGGGTATGATATATATTTGCTTGCATATAACTGGAAAGAAGATATCTGAGTGTACCTGAGTACATTTCTTCTGTAGCTTGATTGCAGTCCATTTCATTCAGCTGGGTGCACATATTTGTTTAAGTCACATTGATATCAAATAAAGACATGGCTAAACACAACTTGAAGTTGTGGCAAGCTTGATTGGAGTCTAACTAATTTGTTTGTGCTTTTAGTTAATTGAGATTATGTTGGTAATATTGTTCTGTTGTTCTTTGAGCCAAAAATAAAACTTAATTTTTTCATAACAGACTCAATCAATGCAGCTTCTTGAGTAGCTGTTGTACATATCAGAAAAAAGGCTGCTGATGGTTATAGAAGACATTCAATATAACAACTGCCACTTACGAGCGTTGTAACACTTACACCCCAACATGTTGCGACTGATGGGCACCAATATACTTTCAAGCTTATAGTTATCTTGAACTCTTTTAAAAAGAGAAACAAAGTGCTTAGAAACTGGGAAATAGAGTTGAAGATTTCTGCTCGTCTTTAGATCTGTCCCTTTGTGTTTTGCTTTATGCAATTTGATATCGTGAGGCAAGCAATGATATGGATTAAAATAATACAAAGTAGAGTTTTAAATAATGACTGTGAAGGGCAATTCATTGTGTGCATTGCTTTATAAGTGCTTTATACTGGAATCCCAGCTGTACTGAATACATATGATTTGGATATTTTTTTCAAACAAAAGTAAAAAAAATAAAGGTTTGTGTGAACTTTAGAAATTAGGGATCCATACAGATTTGAGGAGGACTCTGTCAAGCCTCCAGTACTGTATTAAACATTGGTTCTCAATTCAAGGTTTTTAGACTTAAGGCACCCCTCATTATTATCAGGGTATACCTCATTAGATTCAAGTTACCCGTCAGTGTGACGGGACCCACCTTAGAGGGTGGTACCCTCTGGCAGCCATACTAGTCCTGCCCAATCTCACTAGAGTACCACCCAGTTTTACCAGAATAACACCTGCCATTCCCTGTTGGAATATTAATATAAATGAAGGAGGCTGTCCTCAGAGACTGTGAGTCCTTAGGTGCCTGATTACACACTGATCATCATGCGGTAGCCTCGGTTGGGCCTGATCTTCTAAACTCTTTACACTGAGCCAGGTGTCTCTCCCTCAAACTCACCTCAGCTAATGGCATGTGTGTGTCTCTTCTACATACCCCCAGGCCTCTGGTCCTTGCAGCACTGGATCCCCAGTCCTATCTCATGCCACCGGACCCCTAAGTCCACAGCTCTGGATGCAGGGTGCCTTCCCTGACATCCACCATGGCCAGTCTCCACCAGTATTTTGTGGGCTCTCTCTCACGAACCCGTGTCCAATTGATCTGGCTAATTAACTAGAACACTCTGTGTCCCACCAGCATCCACCGTGGCTTTACAGGAATACCAGTCCCTGCAAATTGCATCTGTCCCTAGTACCCTTTGGCCTCCTGCCTCCCTTTAGTCACTCCCAAGCCTAGCAGATGTAAAACTGTAAGTGTAAATACTTAAATTAAACAACTAACCTATCTGAGAACCCTCTCCACAAAGAGGACCCTTCCTATTCCTACCAATTGATTCCCACGATCTTCCTGGAGTACCTGGTCTCTCTGTGTATTCTCAGCTCATCCTTCTCTCCAAGGACCTTTTTCCCATCACTGTAAGGACCAGAGGAGCTCTCTGACCCTGGAGCCAAGCCTATATACTTACTAACTCCACTCCCTTCCTGTCACCTGATCCTTGTTTCCCAGGGCCAGGTACAGGGATTTCCCATTAACCAATCTGCAGGTTTGCCCCTCCTCAGCCTGCCTCCCTGTGAGCAGACTTAAAGTTTGGTGTCCATCTTCTCACAATCAAGCACCCTTTATACTGCCTTGCAGCCACCCCAGCTTCTTTGTATGCTGCCATCTACAGTGTCTGGCAGCTAATTAGTTCTGCTGCTTGGCTGTATAGTCTGTGGCTGAGGTTACTCAGTTACCTAATTATCAGTTGTCTGTTCAGTTCTGCTGCCACGGCTCTTTAATCCATGGCCTGGATCCCAGCCCTCTTAGCCTGTCTTCTTTTCCATCTTACTCCAGGTAAGTGGCCTGTGGCTTTGGGGCTGTTCCTTTTCCCTTTCAGCTGCCTTTTGCTCACTGTGCTGGCCCTCTGTCAGCTCTCTTTTTCTTCCTCAAAGGGGATTAGAGGCTCCATGTTACACTTAAAAAAGGCCAGCTCTTAGTTTTCACTCATTTTAGACTATGGAAAATAATACAGTAATTCTTCTCTTGCGAAGAACTCAGAAAGATCAGAACAAGTCAGAATGTTCTTAATAACATGGAATCCTATTTGAAGTCTCTGGGTACGTCCATATGAACACACACGTGCCTCTTGTGGCATCCTAAACCAGTTTGAGATGCTGCAAGAGGCACGCTGGGAACAAAAAAATGTTCCCTGTGCTGCATATTCGCAGCATGGGGTCATAATTTGATACCTGGAGATCCAGGTGTTAAAAAAAATACCCTGGGGGAAAAAAGTGGGGCAACCAGAGGCTCAGGTCCTCCACAGAGACACTCTGGTAGTCAGACAGAACATCTCTGTGGCTTGCCCTTGCCCCAGTGCTGAAACATGCTGCATGCCCGTGTAGGGCAAGCAGTTGGGCAGGCTGCAGGGAGCTGGACCCAGGCTCTGTGCCAAGTAAGTAGAGGGTGGGGGGGAAGCCGGAGGAGGGGGGAAAGGGACTATGGAGGGGTGCTTGGGAGGGGTGGGTCCTCCACCCAGCCCCCCCACATGGCCTGCACTCACCAGCAGCAGCAGCGGCCACAGCCCCCCATGCAGCAGGGCTCAGCCCCAGCCACCTGGCACCCACACTGCTGCTGCCACATCGTATGGGTACGGCCTGGCTCAGCAGGGCGCCGGCTGTGCTGGGCATTTTTGGGCAGCTCAGGGCAACTAGGGATGTCACCCAGGGCCAGTGCCACTCAGCCCGAGCAGCCCCGAGCTGCCCGACAGTGCATGGTGCCATGGGGCACCCTGCCAAGCTGAGCCACACCCATGTGATGCAGCAGAAGCAGCAGCGTGCGTCCCAGGCAGCCAGAGCCGAGCCCTGCTGCCCCACGCTGCACAGGGGGCCTGTGCCTCGAGGCCCCAAGTAGCCCCAATGGGGCTTTGGGATTTTTCTGTCTGGGATTTTGCAGTTTTTAAATAGGGAATACTAGAATTCCTGCTAGTGAGCCAAGTGGCAGGACCCAGAGAGATGAGCCTACTCAGCTGGCACCCAGGACCCAGCTGGAGGTGGCTGACCTCCTGGCCACTTGGCAGTTCAAAGCAGGCCACCACACAAAACATCTTCCAGGCAATAGCTGCCCGTATGGCTGGGTGGTGGCCCACATGGCAGTAGTGCTGCACAAAAGGCCAACTGTAGCCACAGCCCACTGGCAGCCCGCCGAGATGCAGATGCCTCTACTGGCCATGCAGTCCCCAGCTAGGTCTGGCAGGCGTGCAGCCTTGGGGCCACATGCTGTCGCAGGTCACAGGCAGCGGCCCCTACTGCCAGACTGGTGCAGTGTGTAGAAGGTCCAGGGAACTCTCAGGGCTGCTTCAGCAGTCCATCTGGGACAAGGGGTGGTGTCCCAGATGGCAGTTGACCACCAGAAGCTCCTGAGAGCATGTAGCCCTGAGCTACTTGCCAGGGCAGGTTTTTATACTGCTGGGGCCAGCACAGGGCAGGTTTTTATACTGCTAGGGCCAGCACAGGTACTACCCCTGGACTCATGTTTGCACACTTAAGGGTACTAATATTGTGTGTCACCCTTCAGTACCCTTTAAAGGATCCCTAGACACCTGAGGGTGCACCATCACCCTCATTGGGAATCGCTGTTCTAGAGAAAAGAACAGATCATGCAGGTGAGTGACAAATTTAAGTGGTGGAATACAACTTGTATTTAACCAAACCAAAAGTAGTAAGTTAGGGTTATTCCTTCTCAGTTCACTCCTTGTCTTTCCCACTTGTGCTGCTTAAGAACAGAGTTCCCGAGTGAAATCACAGGTATGTATCATTTACCTTTGGGAGCTGGCTTTTTCAGCCTTTATCCTCCTGAACATCAAGTGCAAGTTGCAACGTGGTCTCACTTTTACCTTCCTTTTAAGTCCTTTTCCTCTCTAATCCAAGTGCACCTTCCTGAGTCTGCAAGAACAGCAAAACAAAACCCCAGACCATGCACCAGTTTGGCCCTATGAGGAAGGTTTCTTCCTGATACCCAAAAACAGATTCAGTCACACTCAGAGCAATAAAAATGACACAATCTTGATATAGATATATCTATCTGTCTTGATATACCTTGTGGGGGAAGGGTAGGAGTGGGTAGCTAGAGCAAGAGAATTGGAAAACATGGTCAAACTGGGGAATGGCAATTAGAGCTGGCCTTATGGAAAATGGTACACTGGGCAAACCTGCATTTTGCACCCCCCACCCCTGACATCCACCTCTGCAGGCAGAGGCAGGTAGGGGGCAGGAGTCCCCACCCCACTCTGGCCCTGCTTCTGTGCCCCAGGCCCTCCCTCTGAGGTCAGGGGATGATGGCAGGACTGGGAAGGTGGCTACCCACAGGGCAGGTTGGGACCAGGCTTGGTTGCACAGCTGCCCCAGGAGGGGAACACTCAGCCTGGTCCTGCATTGGAGAGCCATGCATGCTGTGCCCCTGTCCAGATTTCCCGCCAAGCTCATCATGTCCTCCAGCCCCACCCGAGTCAAGGCGGGACCCTGCTGTGCCTGTGTATGGATGGAGTATGTGCATGCGCATATGTGTGGGTGGCAGCAGCGGTCCCTCAGAGTAGAGGATGTCCATCAGGCTTGATGGGTCTTCAGGGGACTGAGGAGCCCAATTCTGAATGCACACATTCTTTGGCAATAGGGGCATATTGTTGTGCGGGGGAGTAGGATTTGCAGCCCTGCATTGGTCTCCTTCTTCTTCCTCTGCCACCGTTTCGCCTCAGTATTGAGTTGTTGGGCCTCAAAGTGGCGTGTGCCTTGGTGAACCAGGTGGCACCACACCAAACATTTAGCATTTTGCTCCTCCCAACCATTGGTTTCGGTGCCTCTGTGCTTGAGGGTGACCTTGAGCATGTCTTTGTACCGTTTCCTTTGGCCACCCTTTGAGCGTTGGCCAACAGAGAGCTGGGAGAAGAGAATCTGGTGAGGGAGGCAGTTCTTGGACATCTGGATGCAGTGGCCTGTCCATTGGAGTTGATTTCTCAAGAGCAAGGCTTGGATACTGGTGGATGCAGCTTCGTGGAGGATGCTAGCGCTGGTCTGATGGTCCTCCCATTTGAGGAGGATTCCTCAATCCCCAGGATTCGACGCAAGCACCGCTGCACCACAAGCACCACTGATGAAAGCTCTTGAGGGTCTTGATGTGGCATCAGTAGATGGCCCAGGCTTCGCTGCAGTAGAAGAGGGTTGTCAGCATGACAGCCTTATAAACCAGGACCGTCGTCGACTTCCGAAGATCTCTGTTTTCAAAAACACATTGTCGCAGCTTGAAGGCGGCGGCGCTGGCACAGTTGACCCAGTGCTAGACTTATTCATTAGTGGTAGCCCATTGAGAGAGGTGGCTGCCAAGATATGGAAAGTCCTTCCCGTACTCCAAAGTCTCACCATCTACATAGATAGCACGAGTGAAGTTCAGTTGGCCTGGGGAGGGTTGGTGGAGGATCTTCATCTTGGTGATGTTCAAGGACAGGCCAAGTCTCTTATACAAAGCACTGAAGAGATCTAGGGTAATTTGCACATCCTGTGCAGAGTAAGCCATCACACAACAATTGTCCACAAACTGAAGGTCATGGATGTTCTTAGTGGTGAGTGCCATTTTTGCCTGGAAGCACCCAAAATTGAAAAGCTTCCCATCTGGTCGATACTGGATACTGACACCAGATGGTAGATCATTTTGAATAAGGTGGACGATGACAGTCAGATAGATGGTGAACAGGGTGGGGGCAATAACGCAACCTTGTTTGACTCTGGTCCGGAGGCGGAAGGTGTTGATTTCAGATCTTTCACTCAGGACGGTGGCAGTCATATTGTCATGCAGGAGTCTCAGCATGGTGACAAACTTCAGCGGGCAGGCAAGGCATTGGAGGATGGTCCACAGAGCTTCATGATTTAAATAACTGAATGCCTTGGTCAGGTCAATGAAGGCGAACAGTTCTTGATTTTGCTTCCGACATTTTTCTTGGATCTGCCTGGCAACGAAAACCATGTCTGCAGAGCCCCAGGATGGTCGGAAGCCACACTGGGTTTCCAGAAAGATCTCGGCAACAGGACGAAGGTGGTTCAGGAGGATGTGGGCCAGGATCTTACCTGCAATGGACCCGTACCTCCTGATGATGACACCCTGAGAAGTCACCCACGTCCCCCACCTCTAAGGCTGGCTCTGATGGCATTACACAAGAGGTGATCCTGCACCTCCTTCCCCAAGCCAATGGAAATAAGAATGAAGAGGTCATATCCCTTATTCGTCACACATGTGCTTTCACAGTCCTGTCCTTCTCTCACTGACACCTGTGGGCTCTGTTTATGGTCTTTGTCATGCACTCAAAATCCCTTTCCAATCTCCCCATCCTATTGAATCTGTTGGAAGGGGCTTTTTCAGACAGTGGATATATTTGTCATCTGCTGTTAAAGAATACTAATTAAATTTATTTAGGGCAAAGCTGACTGTAACTGCTGTTTTTGACCCCTTCAGAATTCCAAACTAAAACTAGTCTTTTAAAGTATGGTGCAAAAAAAAAAAAAGTCAAAGTCAAAAATGTGCTTGAGTATAAGCAAATAAAACTTGATTGTTGCTGTACCTACATCAGATAGACGGCTTCTTGGTCCATTTTAAACCTTTGCAAAGTAGTTTTCAATAAACAATATCAATTATCTTAAAAGTACAAAAGATAATAGCAAATGGTTACAGTATAAGTTTAAAAAATTGTGACTTTCTAATCTGTAATGCAAGACAAATTAACACTTCATTACATTCAGTTGCAGAAAGAGCATATGTCAAGAAAGGAATTACAGCTTGCTTAATTTTTCTGGATACAGCACCAAAGCTTCAATATTTTTGTAAACTAATTCCTCAGGCGTGTTAGCTTTTTCTCTTTGCTTATGTCATAGGGGTGAGGTCCGGGAACAGAAGGATTTTGTTCCCTTGATACAGGAGACCTTGTTTTGCTCCTTTCAACAGTCAATCCCATTATTCCATTTCAGACAATGTTCCTATGAAAGTACTCCCAGATTTATTCACATTCACTGTTCTACTCATTGGTATCCTGTAGCACATTTGCTGCACAAAAGGTCTGTTTCCAGAAGTTCAGCAAGAGCTTTAGTGATGAATGCAACAGGATCCTGCTCCCTCTGTATGTGAGGTAGGGAAAATCCATCCCAGGATGCATTACATGTTTTTCAGATCTCATTTGGTTTTTCAGTTATCACCACTCTTCTCTCCTACTTGATGGCTTGTCACTACACTTTTCACAAAGTATTTCCTTTCCACCCCTGCCTCTATATTTAACTTAATCTTCCTTTCCACAGTTTTAGGGTGCAATTCAACGCACTCCTTGTATAAAATCTAGGCCAGTAAACTTAGGCAAGGGTTCTTCTATTTTGTCTCAAGAGATGTTATGCAGAGGACATTGTAATTTGTCCCATTTAAGTTGTAGAAAGCCAGGATAGGGAAATAATTTCTACCTTCAAAAATAAAGAGAGGACATGGAAAATATTACTGTCTACATCTGTCTCAGCTATCTCTGAAACCTACCACATGAGAGGTGCTTCGGGAATTTTATGGTAATATTCCTCAAGTCATTAGTTCTTTATTTAAATTCTATTATAATTATTTATCTAATTCTGTCTACATCTTAGCAGTACAACTTACACATTTTTAAAAATAATTTTCTGTTATTTATCTGTTTTCTATAGGTGTAGCAAGGATTTTTTGGTGATACCTTTAACTATATAGTTGGAGAGATGTTATACAAACTTTTGGACACAAAGTGCCCTTCCTCAGGCCTCTGCATATGCTTAGGAAGTAGATGTCACTGAATAGTCTGGCTTCTCTTCTCTTCAAAATTAAGAAAATAGCTATTTTCCGTGGTAAAGAGTGAATTTCAATATCCTTCATGTTTTAGCAAATTTGGAGTATTATTTGAGCTGTCCCTGTCCAGGAAATATGAGGCAAGGATCTTTTTTTGGTCCAGCTGTATGGTTGGGAAAGATATTAGACAAGCTTTCAGGCACAAAGTGCTTTTCCTCAGGTCACCATTAAATATTGAAATATGGAATATAAAATTAAAAATAATAAATAATACCTACACTTACTCTAGTAATTGAATTTAAATCATGCCTGGACTATACTATATTACATTAATGTTGTTCATTTCTAGGTTGCTGTTTTGAATGCAGTTCAGCATTTTGAGTAAAATTGCAATGCCCTTGATTCTGTAGTTCACAGTACTTACTGTTGTGCCTGTGCAGTGCATTTGTATGAGCTGGACATATCTACACATGCAATTAATATGAAGCTATAAACTCTAGAGTGTATTGCTTCACTGCAACTCTGGAGCTTATTGCACCATTTGAACGTGTGTCTGGGAGCAATAAACTCCAGAACAATAAACTCTGGGGTTTATTGCTGTTTGAATGTGTACCCAGGAGCGCAGCATATTGAACGAGGGTGGAGCAGCCCCAGCTGGCAGGGAGCCTGTTCAGTCTGCCATCCTGGGGCTTCTCCCCCAACTCAACATACTGCGGAGGGGCTGGCTGGTGCACAAGGATACTTCAGTTTAGGGCTAGCCAGCAGGCAGCCACGACACTGAAGCACCTTCGTGTCCCAGCCAGCCAGGGCAATGTCTACACAGACACTGCTGCAGAGATTTTTACTCTGCAGCAAGATAGTACTTATTTATAATAATCATATAATAATATAATAATAGTAATTGATAGTACTTATCCTGCTGCAGAGTAAATTAGTTTACCACAGGCTAATAGGGGCGCACCTGTACATGCCAAGATGCTGACTGTGCAGCTAATTACTATACTAGAAGGTGCCCACAGGGCGGAGCGTGGTGAACATCTCATGTAGAAACACCCACTAAATTGCAATATCAGGCTTAAATTGGCCCTGTCTAATTTCTAATAGCCAAAAATCCTAATCTCTGAAATAACCACCAAATAACTGGCATCTTTTGTGTCGGTCTCAGTTTAGAAGCTAAAAAGTGAATGTATGTGATTGCTAAAGTAATATATGTAGAACATTTTTTTTTATGAGACTGAATTACATTTTATGGAGATGTTAGGCATCATTGGCTGCATCCAGACATGTCAGCAGCACCACATACTACACATTCAGATGTTTTCTGCACTGCAGGATAGCAGGGGGGGCTGAGTCCAGGAGATCCCAGGGTCAAAAAAGCCTACTCTCTTACACACACACACACACACACACACACACAAAGTGGGGCAGCGCATGTGGGGACAGTACGTGCCACCCAAAACCAGAGCCTGGCCAGCCAAAGATTCATAGATGTTAGGGTCAGAAAGGACCTGAGTAGATCATCGAGTCCAACCCCCTGCATAGGCAGGAAAGAGTATTGGGTTTAGATGACCCCAGCTAGATGCCTATCTAACCTCCTTTTGAAGACCCCCAGGGTAGGGGAGAGCACCATCTCCCTTGGGAGCCCATTCCAGACCTTGGCCACTCGAACTGAGAAGAAGTTCTTCCTAATGTCCAGTCTAAATCTGCTCTCTGCTAGCTTGTGGCCATTATTTCTTGTAACCCCCGGGGGTGCCTTGGTGAATAAAACCTCACCAATTCCCTTCTGTGCCCCCATGATGAACTTATAGGCAGCCACAAGGTTGTCTCTCAACCTTCTCATGCGGAGGCTAAAAAGGTCCAGGTTCTCTAGTCTATCCTCGTAGGGCTTGGCCTGCAAGCCCTTAACCATACGAGTGGCCCTTCTCTGGACCCTCTCCAGGTTATCTGCATCCCTCTTGAAGTGCGATGCCCAGAATTGCACGCAGTATTCCAACTGCGGTCTGACCGGCACCCGATAGAGGGGAAGTATCACCTCCTTGGATCTGTTCGTCATGCATCTGCTGATGCACGATAAAGTGCCATTAGCTTTTCTGATGGCTTCGTCACACTGCCAACTCATGTTCATCTTGGAGTCCACTAGCACTCCAAGATCCCTTTCCGCTTCTGTGCCACCCAGCAGGTCATTTCCTAGGCAGTAGGTATGCTGGACATTTTTCCTCCCTAGGTGCAGCACTTTGATTTCTCCTTGTTGAATTGCATTCTGTTGTTTTCTTCCCATTTGTCCAACCTATCCAGGTCTGCTTGTAGCTGTTCCCTGCCCTCCAGCGTGTCCACTTCTCCCCACAGTTTTGTGTCATCCGCAAACTTGGACAGAGTACACTTCACTCCCTCGTCCAAGTCGCTGATGAAGACATTGAAGAGTATCGGTCCAAGGACCGAGCCCTGCGGGACCCCACTGCCCACACCCTTCCAGGTTGAAACCGACCCATCCACTATGACTCTCTGGGTGTGACCCTCTAGCCAATTCGCCACCCACCGGACTGTGTAGTCGTCCAAGTCACAGCCTCTTAACTTGTTCACCAGTATGGGGTGGGATACCGTATCGAAGGCCTTTCTGAAGTCTAAGTATACGACATCCACCCCTACTGCGTCCAGGCGTTTTGTTACCTGGTCATAAAAAGAGACTAGATTAGTCAGGCACGATCTGCCTGCTACAGACCCGTGCTGGTTTCCCCTCAGCATAATTTGTCCTGCCGGGCTCTCGCAAATGTGAGCCTTGATCATTTTTCAAAGACTTTGCCAAGGATGGAGGTGAGACTGACTGGCCTATAGTTGCCCGGGTCCTCCTTCCTCCCCTTCTTGAAAATGGGGACCACATTGGCCCTTTTCCAGTCCTCCGGGACTTGGCCCGTGCGCCACGAGCGTTCAAATATTCCCGCCAGTGGCTGTGCAGTGACGTCAGCCTGTGCCTTCAGCACCCTCGGATGGAGCTCATCCGGGCCTGCCGACTTAAAGGCATCCAGTTCCTCCAATTGACTCTGCACTATCTCAGGGTCTACGCATGGTAGTCTGGTCCCTTCCGCCGGCAGCATCAGCAGTTCTTCTTTGAGGGGGTGCACTGCTAGTCTCAGGGGGTGCATTGCCAATGCCCAAATCCATATTTTTCCAAGATTTAAATGAAACACCACTAGATAAATAGATGGTGTTTACCACAATATATATAGTGGTGTTTCATTTTAAATCACCAAAAAATATGGATTTGGGCTTACTTTTTTTAACTGAAAATTGGGGATTTTTTAAAAATCAGTGAAAACCAGGACCCCTGATATTCAGAGATATTTGGCAGACAGTATATAATTTTTTTCTTTTTTCCAATTACAGAGTTCATTATGTGTTCTCCCTATCAGTCTTTGATACGATTTATTTAATAACATTTATAACAATTTTAAAGGTATAGGAGTTGGATTTTTGTTTGTTTTTTTATGACATAAGAGGCTTGTTGCCAAGAAACCTATGGTCTGACAAACATTCCCAGGCGTCATCGTGAAAGTGAATGCACCCCCGCAACTACCATGATCTTTAATGGGAAGTTGCAAGTGCTTGTTCCATTACAGGAAAAGGGGGTGTGTCTACATGTGCAAGTGCCACGGCATTGGGTCCTCAGGGATGGGGGTAATGACCCTAGGGCTCTGTGACAGTGCCTGCTCTGTCCTGTGGGCACCTTCTAGTCTCACCTACCATGTCTTGTTGGTTGAAATAATAAGCTAGGAGGCTGCCCACGAGTTTGTGTAGTCATGGTCCTAATGAACCCCACTAGACTTGGCTGATCTTGGATCCCTTGCTGGGTCTCACTCAAAGTGAGTGCCTCCTGAGACACCCTAAGCCTTATGGGCTCGATGTGTGGCTCCAAAGCCACCCCTTTACCATGCCCCTTGCCTCACAGATTGTATTTAAATGTTGTCTCTTGATGAGGCTGCAGTCTAGCTCAGCCTCCTGTCATACAGGCCCCAGTAGCTGCACCCTCTGGTGCTGGGGTCTCTTCACCCCCTGTAGCGGCACCCTCTGATGCTGGAGCTCTACATGGTAGTGTGCCCCAATGAGGCTTCCTTCTCCCCAGTTAGCCTCATCCCAGTCCACCAGTTCAAATGACAACATAAATACTTGCCCCTGGGCTATAACATAACAACAATAACATTGGAAGACACACTCTTCCCCTTTAAGGAGGCAAGCTTCTCTCTCAGCAGTGTGAGCTTCCTAGCCCCAGATACTTCAGGAGCTCCTACAACCCATTAGTCTTACCAGCAGCAGAATAGGTAACCAAGCATCTTTGAGTAGCATTTCTTTCCCCCAACTGCTAACAGAGAACTAACCCCCTGCCAGCCCCAGCCCTGGGCCTTATATGTGCCCAGTGCACTGTTTCCTGTCAGCTGACCAGGTGCAGGTGCCATCTAATACCCTCACTAGCCTACTGCCAAGGCAACCTGCCCCTGTGCAGTCCTGCCTAGCTCTCAGGGCTCCCTAGCTAAGCTGCCTCTGCTCTTGAAGGAGCAGGCACACCTTTGTGCCCTGCAACAGCAAGTAATGCTGGATCAGTTTACTCTAGAGTAAATTATTCAGGAGTAAACTGAACCAGGCACACAGTTACACGTGCAGAGATTTGGGAGCAGATTTGCATGGGGGACTGCTGCATGGGGGTCCTGCACCAGTCCCCTGCAGCAGCCAAGGGGAGCTCTAGGCTGCCCCTGGGTGCTAGCCCAGGAACTGGCAGGGAGCATGGGGCCAGGAGACAGCTGTCTCCTGGTGGGGGCTGGGATATTGCACCCTGCCCCTAAGAGCTGCCTGCTGCCAGGGTGGGCTTTACAATGTCCCCCTGCCTTGGCATCAGGGAGCTCCAGGCCCTGTGATTGCAGAGCTCAGGATAGGAAATAAGAATTTCCCAGCCCAGGCCTTGTGAACATGGAGTAGGGGCTGTGTGCTCCCTGCTGCCAGAGCAGAGGGACATTGTCCCTGCCTGGGCTCCCGTGGCAGAACCTGC
Source organism: Alligator mississippiensis (assembly GCF_030867095.1). Classification (NCBI taxonomy): domain Eukaryota; kingdom Metazoa; phylum Chordata; order Crocodylia; family Alligatoridae; genus Alligator; species Alligator mississippiensis. The sequence goes on from NC_081825.1 coordinate 65,399,320, forward strand.
CCTGGCAGCAGGCAGCTCCAAGGGGCAAGGAGCAATCTCCCACTCCCTGCTGCCTGGTTGACCAGGAGCAAATGTGCTTCCAGTCAGGCGTCTACATGTACACTACTGTACAGTAAGTAATAGAGAGTATATTTGCTATTTGTATTTACAAGTAGCAGATTTACTTGCAATGAGATAAATAAATAGGATGTAAAACTCTGGGTCCCTTGCTGCCTGTGTTCAAATCTACATTCTCAAATATGGCTGCTATTTTATTTGAAAACATTCTTCTAGTTGCCACTTCTGTATGGGAGAGAAGGAAATGAGGAAAGCAGGAGCTTAGAAGGTGGAAATCTGAGTATAAAATAATATGTTTATGGAACATCTGTCTGCCCCTGAGTGTATAGAAATTATATTTTTATTTAGAACTGTTTCTAGTTCTAAGTAAAAGTTTCTAATTCTTAGAACGTTTAGCCTGTTTCATAAACTACTTATCGTGTACGGTACATGATCCAGTTATGGATTGTTGTGTACACACTGTCTCTATCCTGACCTGAAAATAAAATAGATCTATTTTACAGCTACAGGAGATATTCAGAAAGAAAAACGAAAAGCGAGAAAGAAAAGGAGATGAAGAAAAACGTGCAATGCTGGTAAGCATGTGTAAAAGAGTTGCTGTGGTTGCTGGATTTTTTAAGCATAGGCCCAATATTTAGTTATATTTAATTATAATAATGTTTTATTTACTGTTAGTGATAATTTTTTAGGCTTTTACTTTTACAGTACCAAATACTATGTTGGATCGTGTACCTTGTAACACACTGTTTATATAGAGGGAATTTTGGTGTAATTTTGATCCTGGAGTTTAAGGTGCTCCTGAGGTTGTTGTAGGGAAAATATGTGGAATATATGTAACTGTTACTTTAATACATAATTAAGATAGAATTGGATTTAAAAAAAACCCTTGTAGTTAACAAAGTGTGAATACACATATCATTGTAACATTCTGTGAGAGTGAGAGCGTATGATTTTACTGCCAACATAAAAGTTTTGAAAGACCAGCTTCACTCTAACATTTATATTTTTCAGTCCCTCATAAGTTTCTTTAAAAAGTTTGTATACATCTCCTCTTTTTCATGCTTAGTCTCAACACCAATGCTTTCAATGCATTCAAAAAACAATTCTTAATTTAAGAAATCAACTAAGAAGTTATAGTCAAATCGAAACCTATATTTCCAAGTATGTTATTTTTGTTGTTATGAACAGGGGTTGCTTACAAAAACTGTATGTGGCTCTCCAGAAAGACCTGCTGTTAAGCATGTATATGTAGCTCTAAAAAAGTGTAGCCTATTTGAGGTAAAAAGCTACAAAAATTAAGTACTGTGCTTCACCAATACAGGTTGTTTTCAAGTCCTTAGCACATGTAAATCAGTTTTCTTCAAACATAACATCTTTTTGCAGGCTACTGTTGACTACAACCCTTAGCCTGGGATTTGTTCTGTGTATGTGGAAGGCCAACAAGAAATGTAAAATTTGTGGTTTGGTTTTATGAAGTATGAGGACAGCAGCATCAGGGGTTTTGCATCTCTGTGTACCTTGGATAAAATTCAAGTGGCAGTCTTATACCAATCCCAATATGGAAAATGGGTGCAAAACTATCACTTACAAACCCATGGTAAAAAATCCCACAATGTTGAGGGTACCTTTTTATGGCTGCTCTTAATCTGACCATTTGGGATTATAGATTCTAGTTTTTTAAACCTTTTTTATTAATTTTTAATGTTAAAGGCATGTCTGTCTGTCCATGCTGGGACTTTGCTTCCTGGGATTTGGCCTTAAAACAATGGAAATCTTAAATCTTAGAAACTGTTGCATATTTTTAATGATCTAAACCAGAGGTGCTCAAGCCATGGTGCACAGGCCAAATATGGCTCACGGTGCTATGGCATATAGCCAACAGGACTCCCCACAGGTGGGGCAATTTGGTGGTGGGAGAGCAGTGGTACTTAACGTTACCACTTCTCCCTGGCTACCAGATTCCTAAACCTCACATGCTGAGGTCAATGCTGGACTACCCACCCTTCCCTCTACATGGACAGACTGGATACAGGCCCCACATCCTTCTCCCTGCACAGGCAGATCACAGCAGGCCATGCCTTCTCCCCCACCCACATGAGGCTGAGCCTTGTCCCCTCTCTCCCCCATGGGACCAGGTCGCAGCTGAACCAAAACCCCTTCCCTTGTGTGGCTGAATGAAGGCCAGGCTGCCCCCTGGCCCCCTTCATATGGCTGAATCAAGCCCCACCGTGCCCACACTGCATGCCGGATCTGGCCCACCAGATGCATCTGGCCCACAGATGTACTGGGTTCTGCCCATCCAGCCAGTAAGGCAACAATGTTGCACACCATTCACCTTAGCATAAAAAATGCATTCTGCCTTCCTACCAGATGCACATCATTTTCAAATTTTAAAATTGAAACGTTCTCATATCCCCACAAATGGCAAAATCCACAAATAAGGCACTGCGTTCATGAACACAGTCTGTGTTAATGAGTGCAGTGCTCCCAGCAGTGGTTTTGTGGCACATCAGCAGGAGCCTGGCAGCAGCAAGCACAAAGCTCCCAAGGAACTCTGGTAAGTGTTTAAAGTGTATTTAAAATGAGGGTTCGGCATTTGCGAATAATTAAAACCACGAATGCTGAACCCGCAAATAATGATGGTTTCCTGTAAACTGCTCCTTGTAATTTAAGTTTATTATGCTTGGCTCCATATATTTTCTATTTAGAGAATCTTAAATGTGAATTAAAAGACAACAGTTTCCTCTTCACACTTTAAAATAAAAAGGTGAAGATTTCTCAGCACAGATTAAGATTTACTTGTTTTAACCTATTCTGTTGTCTTTCTCTCTTTCTCTTTTCGGCTTCATTCTGAAATATGATGCCCTTTTTGCTGTATGTCAGCGTCTTCAACTGTATGGATATCACACTTCTACTAGCAGTGTATGTACTCTAAATATTTTCTATGTATATAGTCTTCATAAGTGAGATGGAATCATTTTCTGTAACAGTTGTGTCTTTAGCAAGTAAATGACGTTTACAGTTGTAGAATCCTACTCACTTAAAACAGAAGTGATGTTCAAGGCTATAGAAAGTTTCATGGGTTTGGTACAATCATCAAGTAACAGGCTAGCCTGTTCAAAGGTAAGGTGGCTCCCTCTATATAGGTAATAAAGAAAAGGAACAGTTTTGCATCAGTAAGCTTTGGGTAGGGAGACAAATGCATATAAATTAACTTTCCACATCAGTTCTTAAACTAGGTCCTTTCCTTCCCTTAAAACATGAGTCTTTAATAATATCTATATTACCAGCATTAAGTTAATTTTCCATTCAACAGAGAAGAAAAAATCACAGTTATTACTGCTTTATTCTTTGTTTATAAAGTAACAAACAAGTAACCCTTCATTGTAGGATGAAGACTGGGGCTTTTGGGAGGAAGTCTCTGATCCAGATAGAGTTCAAGTTGTTTTATTCTTGATCACCCTTCGTCATGCAAGAAATATTCAGCTTACTTTGGACATCTTTTTCACTTTGGATGAATACCTTCCCAGAGCACAAAAGAGTCTGACTTGTTTAAAAGATCTTCCTTCACTGGCTGACATTAAAAAAGCCAGGGAAGAACCAAACCCTAATTCTTAATGGTAAATATGGGGGCTTTGTTCTTAATGAGCCTGTTTACTATGTTAATTGGACTGGATAAAAGGAGAGGTTGAATTTGTAAACATGAAGCAAAGATTTAAAGCTAGCCACCTAGTTTAGTTTACCATTGCCTTTTGTTAGCTGTGCAATATTAACAAAAATAAATGTCAAGAACTTTTTTCAGGGAACTGAAAACATACCGTATTTACTCAATTTCAAGGTGAGGGGGGTTTTCCCCCTTTAAATGGGGGTGAAGCACCTCATCTCGGAATTGAGTATGAGATGGGTCAGGGGCAGAGCCACAGCTAATGCCTGCCCCAATTGCTCCCCTGCCTGCCTGCCTTTCTCACTACCTACCCTACATCCACACTGTCTGCTTCCTTACTACCTATCCCCCTACTGCCTGTCCCCCACTGCCTCCCCTGCCACCATCCCCCCACTTCCTGCCCATTATTGCTCCCCCATCATCTGCCCTTCTATGTGCGCTGTCTGTCCCCTTCTGTCTGCCCTATTTTTGGCCTCTCTTCATCATGTTCCCCCCCCCCCCCACACACACACACACACACACACACCTGCATTAGTAGATGGTATGAATTTAAGATGATCCTCCAATAATTAGATTCTGTACATGGAAAATTAAAATAAATTTATACATTTCCTATACATGGAATCTAACTATGGGGGATCACCTTAAAGTCAGGGTAATTTTGGATTTGGGTAAGTATGGGAAACGATGAATAGATATGAGAAGGATGTGAGTAAGAAGATTCGTAGATGCTATGGTCGAAAGGGACCTCAACAGATTGTCAAGTCCAACCACCTGCCTAGGCAAGAAAGAGTGGTCAAATGACCCCAGCCAGATGCCTATCCAGCCTTTGGTGCAATGGCCTTTTTATATCATTCTATTCTTACAATTTCTGTATATATCTGTCTTTCCCACATACAGAACTTACGTTAAATAGATCCCTCCTGTATCAGATGATATTCTGAGACTTCTCTAATAGTTGAAACACTATTAATGATCTAAAGTCCTGTGATGTATTTCCATTGACCTTACTAGGCTTCAGATTATGGCCTATGTCCAAATGAAGAAAACCATAGAGCTGTTACCCTATCTTCATATTCTAGATTTATTCCTCTTTTTAATTGTAAGAACATTATTTTTAAACTTCTATCATTTCTATTTCTAGTAAATAATCTATTTATATATTTGCTTTTAGAAAGAGTCATTTCAGTAGAGATTTTAGAAATATTAAAAAAAAAACATTTGTGGGACAAATAATGAAATAAATTTAACTACTAGTGAACATGGACCTGAAATGTAAGCAGTGAATGGTTTTAAATTTCTACCACTGAAACCCAAATTCAAAGATGGTATTAAGCATTTTCATGACATCTGGGAAATTTGATGGTATTCAAGACCCTTTAACACAGTTATAGATGACTTTAAGTAATTTGAATATTTCTTTCTTTTTATTGCATGGTTGTTATTTGGAGCCATGGTCCATACTGTGATGGTATAACAAAACTAGTACAGCATGCACTGCATATGTCTTTTGACTAGTTGAATGCAAACTTATAATTGGTATGTTTGATGAAAGTAAGATGTCAGAAAATGAAATGGTAGTGTAAGAGTGATGTTGTAGCCATGGTGGTCCAGAATTATGCAAGAGGCAAGGATTTCTTAGGGTATAGCTTTTATTGGACCAACTATGTAGTTGGGATAAAGTTAGACAAGCTTTTGAATGTAAGACAAGGAAGAATGTCTTACTTTCAGAAGCTTGTCTAACTTTATTGCAACTACATAGTTGGTCCAATAAAAGTTATCCCTAAAAAATCCTTGCCTCACAAAAAATAAAATGCACACTTTTAAGGTATACTAACTTTTGCAGTGATTGATCAATATTGTCAGCTAAAATAAATGCACCTCTGATAGGAAGAGAGGTAGTTAGGCATATTAGTAAGGCAGGAGGTAGTAAGGGTGGCGCCTAACTGGTTCAGAGAGGCAGGTACTTTCGTAGATAACATCATTATAACATCTGACAAAGTAGGCTGTTGCCTGTACCAGTTATTCTGTAAGGGCTCCTATACAAGTGCAGCGATGCTGCTCCAACACACTGTAATTACAGTACGTGACAGTAGGTTTGATTAATCTGCAGGAAAATGGTAATTACTGTGCTCCAGCAGATATCAGCATCACGTATGTCAGTATTCCTGCACTGAAAAATGGCAGCAGGGCGCTTTAAGCTAAAGCCCATTCGATGAGCTTTAGTTCAAAGCTCCCCACTGACATTTTTCAGCACAGGGATGCTGATACATGTGATGCTCTAAGCTCTTGTAATTAGCGTGGCTCTCAGAGCTGCACTAATTAAAGTGCCCCCCCCCGAGCACATCTATAAATACCCTCAGGTGCCATTTCTAGTAAGATGCAATTCAACTAATAATTTTGACATACATTAAAATTGTACATGTGTTTGACTCATATAGTAATAGCAAGAAAATGTACAAACTGTTCATATATACAAAATTGTAGAATATGGTTTTTATGGATAGATGCATGTAAAAGTTAAACAAAGGGTTTGAACGTGCCAGTGTAATCAGCTTTTACATATGTATAAGAAAGAAGCAGGTACACACCAGAATTCTTCACCAGTGCAACTTGTTTAAATGCAGTGTTGAATCACCTGAGGAAAATTGAGGAGTCAAACAATACCAGGATAGGCATTATGTATGAATCGGTTTATACTGGGGTAACTGTTTAAGGCAAAAAGGCAAATGCTTCCTTCCTGCAACATAATGGTGAGGTGCAAGAATTGGAGCCTACTGGGTAGAGCTACCCTGGAATAATTGCTCATTTGACTCCACCAGATCTTGAGGTATGTAATCCACATCAGTGTATTAAAAAAATATAAAAATTACACTGGTGTAAATGTATCCTGTGTCCAGCCCCAAAGGCCTTAAATACTTTAACCTAATGAAGTAATCTACCCATCGAACTAATCTGCTGCTTCCATTTAGTAGTGAGTGAATCTATTATGGATATTTTCTGGATACAGTATAACCTCATAAATCCGCAATCCTCAAAAATCCTGCACTTCTTAAAAATACACTAGCTCTGGAAGTAGCTGTGGCCAGTCCCGGAGCAGCAGGGTGGGGAGCTTGCATGCAGCAGCTGCCGCCACCATCCACCACCCTGCACTGCCTCTCCAGTTTAAAAAATCCAGAATTTTCACATTTCTGGCAGGTGCTCAGTCCCAAGCATGCCAAATTTATAAAGTTATACTGTACTTTCCATGCTTTTCTCAGTGTTATGTGCTGGATGACCCATGTAAAAATGACTTTGCTTATTACAGAGATTGTATGGTTTGTGTATAATAGATTTAGATTTTGATAGCATAAGTCAGGGTGGCCAACCTGTTGCGCACATGTCACAAGTGGCATGAGCAGAATCTGCACATGCCACATGGAAGATCAGGGAAGGAATAAGCAGCACAGTGGCAGATAGGGCAGGAAGCAGAAAGCAGAATAGCAGATAGGGCTGGGGAAGGGAATCGGAATGGCACCTGAGGAGGGTGTGGGGATTATTTGTGGTGTGTGCGCCAAAAAGGTTGGCCCCCACTAGCATAGATCAACAAAATGCGTAATGCTGTATATTTTGGGTCTTTTGTTAGCTAAAAATCTTATGCCACATAGCATGATTCCAGAAATTTGTTTTCTTGTACAAAATGTGTGTGGAATATTTTAAAAACTTGCATAAAAATAGGAGGTTAGACATAATTTGCTAAATATATAAGTTTAGACTCACAGTTTTGTTTTTTTTATAGAAAACAACATGATTTATTCTTGTTCTTTTTGTCGTATGTATATTTCTAAAATTGTACTTCTCAGAGATAATATACACTATACAAGGTTGGGATCTAAACTAACTTAAAGATTGTCCTGTATGTCATTACATGAAAAAAATTACTATTTTTTGAAGCATATAATTGAAGATTATTTTGTTCAGGCAAAAGTTCTGGGCACTATAATGCCCAGAAATGCTTCAACCAAAAGATTTTCTATATTCTTTTCTGTGTTTTTTCAATAGAGCAACACATTGGGTTGGTATTCAAACATTGTTATTGATTCTTTATAATTAAGAGAAAACATATGTTTTCAGAGACACGGTATTTGTAATTTATGGCAGTATAAATTATTTAATGTTTGACAATATATGATGACCAAAAATAACAAAAATAAGGATTTTTCCTACTTGTATTTGGAAGACTGAATTTATTCCCAATCTTTGTCTCTCATATCTATTCTGACAAGACCAGAGAGCCCTGAAATAATAGCAGCTCTAACCAACTTAGAACCATTGTGGTTCTTTAAGGTCTTTAAGGTTACTTGTACTTGGTTAAAAAGGATAAAATGTATTTGTATGGGGCATTTATAGGTGGTGGCAAAGTGGGGAACAAAATGTTAGAGTTTCTCAGGCTTCCAGAAATCATTTTGAGCACTTAAATGACAAAAAGATACGGATGTATTCTTTGGGAAAAATTAACAGCTCTGTCTTTCAAGTAGAGCACATAATAAATTGCATCCCTGGACAGCCATAATCAAGTGTATAACCTAGAATTAAACATAGGACTTAATGGGCTTGACTGATATTTTTTAACGCCACAAGGTATAATTGATCTGTTAAGTTGTATGTAACTATTATATAGTGCCTTTGATGTTTATATTTGAAAAATAAGAAAACAAGCCTAATGTCACAAGCAACAGTTTAGGTACTAATACAGTTCCAAAAATAGCTTAAAAAATTCTAACTGTATTTTCATCAATATATCCTCACTTTCCTCAGCATTACTCTATCAAAACAATGTCTGGTGATCCTTCTTGCAAAGCCACATTGTGTCATAAGGAAATAGCTATCAATACCATTACGCATTTGAAACGCCTTTGGTTTATAAGCAGTGTGATATAATACTCTTCTTTGTACAGGAAAAAAACACAAGGATAAACTCCTGCTTTTGAAGATTAGTTAGAAAAGATTTTAAAGTGTGTAAGCTGTTGTTTTTTATGATTGCTTCTTGGTTTTCAAACAGTTGTACTTCTTGAAACTTCTACAGGTACTTAAAACAGAAGGAGAGGAACATGCCCCCAGAAGCTATTGGGATACACTGAGACGTAGCACAAGCCAAGCACTCTTTTCGGACCTTGCAGAGGTATATTATTGCCTCTATCTGGTCCATGAATAATTGCCATTTTATTTCCCTTTGTTATGTTTCCTCCAGTTTTATGGATCTTATTTCTTTCCTTTACTTCTTTTAGTAGTATTTTTTTAACCAGCATTTATTAAAAGTTGTCATCTAAATTAGTATTGCTCCATTCATTGTGCTTATTCAAAGTTGTAATATTTCTAATTAGGTAGCTTTTCCTTTAGTCAGCATTAGAAGATCAAGTCCTGTGTGCTACACCCTTCCTCTAAGATATTTTTATATTATTAATAAATACATTCTTTCACAGTACATCAGACAGTTAGGAACTCTTTGGTCATTTGGGGCTTGATCCTGTGAAGTGAATAATAAGAACTGAGGGCACTTAATTCTTATCCAATTCCAGCCCTTAAACTTGTCTACTTACCATTTTAAAACAAATCATCTTTTAAGACGGTAATGTAGGTAGTTCTGTAGACTATGAGAGAAAAACGTAAGACTGGAAGGGACTCATTGAGGCATCAAGTCTGTTTCCCTGATATATGCAACTGTGTCATAGGGTCATAGGAAAGTAGGGCTAGAAGGGACCTCACAAGATCATCTAGTCTAGCCCCTGCTCAAGGTAGGATCATCCCAAACTAAACCACCCCTTTGTTGCACCTTGAAGCCATTGCTTCTAGTCCTGTCCCCTATGACCACAGAGAAAAACACAACTCCATCCTCTCTACACACTCCAAATCAGGAATTGGGGTGGTAAGGACACTCTAGCAATGCCCACCACCACTGCTCTCCGTCTCTCTCATGCTGTCAAAAGTTGGGCAGGGGTGTCTGAAGAGTAGCCTTACAGTCATACCACCAGATGCGGAGTGTCCAGAGTCAGAGCAGGTGTGGGTCTTATTTTCAAGTGCAACATCAGGAGTAATGTAGACCCTGTATAGGCATACTCTTAGTTTCCTCTCATCACATAAACCTTGATTCTGTCAAGTCATCCTAGTTGCCTTTCTCAGCATCTATTTGTTTGAGTTTATATTTCATGAGTACAGATGACCACAATTTCATACAGTGCTCCAGATGAGCATAATACTTCTCTATCTCTGTTAAAAAAATATATTCCATCTGAAACATCCTAGTCCTAATGAGTAGTTTATAATGTTTGTGTGTTCAGCTAGTACACCCAGATTCCTCTCTCTCTCTGTTATTTCCAATTGACAAATTCCTGGCTAAATTCTTAGCATTAGCCCCTGAATGTAACAGGGCTTGTCTACACATGCCCCTACGGTGCCATTGTTACTGTGCCGTCATTAAATACTTCCTTTTGGAAGTACTAAATGGTGGCACAGTAACCGCCTGTACTGCACCATGCCAGTGGCGCATGGTTATTTTTAGTCGCTATGTTGCCATAGTAACACATTATAGAGAGGGAGTGAATTGCTTCGGTGATGTAGCTGTGGCATCACAGGTTGTGCCCAGTGATGCTACGGCAATGTAGCATCTCATGTAGATGTGCCAACAAGGATTTAAGATTAGTATTCTATAGATGTATTTAATATAAACTCTTCCAAAGAAGCAGCAACTGGATACATTATTGGATGTGTATTGTATGGAGATATATAATAGCCTGCAGAAATTAGTTTATCAGTAGCTAAGTTCAACGTTCATAGTTTCATAGAAGTTAGGGACTGGAAGGGACCTCAGGGATCATCAGGTCCAGCCCCCTTGCTCAAGGCAGGAAAAACTGCTGAGGTTATATGACCAGCGAGGTGTGTGTCCAGTTGTCTTTTGAAGATCCCCAGGGAAGGTGACTGTACCACCTCTGGGGGGAGTCTATTCCAGACTCTGGACACACAAACCATAAAGAAGTTTTTCCTAATATCTAAACTGAAGCGGTCCTTTGTCATTTAATTCTTCCATTAAAATGTGTATAAATCTCTGCTAACATGTAAATCATTTTTTCCACTCGCTTTAGGAGGACAAATCAGATTTCTTTGTCGCTCCTCAGTATTTCTTATTTGTGGGTTTAATAACATTTTTCTAATTTTAAGCTTATCCTTATCTCTCTCAGACACTTGAACATCTGAATAATGCGAAGGGCATTTGGACATAAAGCTAGGTGACATTATAGTTTGTGTAATCTTGCAGCCTTTTCAGAAGGTCTTATTTAGGTTGAAAAGGGGAGTAAATGAGATTCAGCCTTCAGAGACCCCACATAGTAGGTCTTTTCAGGAAGAAAAGAAGTTGGTATCTTTCACAGAAGAATGAGTAAGCTTTGAAATATTTTGCAGTACTCTTCTTCCATACCCAGTTGGTCACAGTGCCCTCTGGTCAGTGGATCTGAATGCTTTTGAGTCTGGGTAGAGGATAAATTATGAAATATTGATGGATGCTGGGAGTTACTGAAGTTGCTAGAACACTGACGAGAACTTTTATCGTTCAGAATATAATGCTTTATATTTTATGATAATTTAGTGCCAGATCTAAGCTCTCTGGAGTCAATAGAAAGATTCCCATTAACTTCAATGGCTTTGCATCAAGCCAGTACTGTTTGTGCAAGGACTTGACACCGATTTACAAAGATGAATAGGTAAAATTATCCTCCCTTAGGTTGGGGAAACTGAGGCAGAGTGATGAAAAGACTATCCAAGGGCACACAAAGGCAGAGCTGGTAATACAGCTTCTGTTTCCTCTGTAGGACTAGTGCTTCAATTACATGTTGTCTGCTTTTATACTTGTATTTATATAAGAGATCTTAGCAGTAGTATAAAATATCTTTTAATACAGAGATGAATGAGCCTAACTTTCATTCTTATGAAAAGATTTTTAAATAAATTAGATTGAAATAGTGTTTGATATCCTAGTACATGAACATGAATTGTGTTCTTTTGTTGCTTTCTTTCATAAAAAATAATTTTACTTTGAACAATGAACAATAGAATCAAAGGGATAAAGTCTTTATTTTACTCTCACCCTTTGTAAGATTTAAGTTATATAATGCTGTTAAGTCATAGGGCACATTGGTATAGTTTTCAGTTGCTCAGAATTCTGTACAGAAGCAGATTTCAAATTTTTTTTAATAAATAGCCAGGCTGACCAAATGTAAATGATGGGGAAAAAACATTGGTTTTTGTTTTTTTTTTAACTCATCTTCTGGTTCTCATAGTTCTTTAGATTTATATAAATGCAACCTAAATCTAACAAGGTTGCAAAATGTTTTTACAAGATGAAAAGTTGTAGCTTAACATCTGTTAGCTATACAGTGTATTTGAGGAGAAATTACTTGAATGTGCTTTGTAGATTTCATTGTTTGAAACATACAGAAAATCAAGTTATCTTTATTTCTGTGTATTATGCCTTACTGTGGAGGACAACACAGAATTCAAAGACCGTCAGAGATTATTGTATCTGAAGTCATTTCAGGTTCATTTCAGGTAGAGTTATTTTAGTTGAAGAAAATAAGCTATCCTTCTATGTATACATCATGTCACCTTTTTTTTTTCCTGGAGAAGAATGCAAGAATAAAGAGGAGGACAGAGTACATGAGATGTAATCTTGAAGTCCTGGAAGAATTTTATTAAACTGCAGAGAAGTCTCTCTTCTATTTCATTTGCTCTTAGATAATGAAAAGAAAGACTTATGTTGTTGGCTCTTCTACTTTCTTGGTTTATTCTTCAGTATTTTCTATTCAGTTGTTGATGTGTAACTTTTGATACATACTGAAAACATTCATTTTCACAATCAAACTTGTAAATGTGAAAAGGCATGGCTGTAGTCTATCAGGAAGAGTTTTGGACAGTGTGGACCTTAAATCTAAGCCAGGTAGATTAAAATAACATACTGCACTGGCTTCAGTAGGATTTGTCTTCAGTAGTACAGTGGTTCATCTGCATAGTTTTCACTGAAGGCTTGAGGCTTAACATTTACAGGTTTTATTTCTTCACTGTAGAAGTACAGAATGCTAATAGCATAATATATGCTGAAGAAACATTATTTTTCTGTTGCACCTTGTTTCTTAATAAGCCAAGATTTAGATACCTTGGTAGCCTCACTAATAGTTTCATAGGTTAAGTCCTCTAAGGCCAGGTCCCCAGCTTCAGTAGAGCTCTATATATTTACACAAGCTGAGGAAGATATCTAAATCCCTGCTGCAGAAGATTTTGTAAACCTACTCTTGAATTTCACAACCTTGTCTTCCTTTTTTTCCTCTAACAAATCTGATTGACTATGAGTATAGTAGATAGTCAAAAGTATCTGGATTCATAAATCTTTAGTTTGAGCATAGTTTGACCCCTTTCTGGTTTAAGATAAACCAGATACCCCCAGCATCCCAGCATGCTCTCTGAACTGGGTGGGGCTCTCTGCTCCACAGCAGGGCTGGCCCCTATCCTCTGCTCCCTGGCTGGAGCTCAGCACAGACTTGCAGGCACAGAGCATCTGCCTGGCTGCTCCATGCTATGCAGGGATTATTCTCCCCTCCCTTCTGCCTTACACAGACACCTCCGCATTAACTAGCAGACCACACGCTGACTACAATCCGTGCTGTGGGAGAGGACAGAGGCAGACAGGCTTTTTGGAGCTAATCAACAGGTCGCTTAATGTCCTTCCTTGGAAGAGCTGTCTAAGAAGAGCTCCATTAGTTAATGGAGAGAGGCTTTGGTTTCTTAATGAGTTGATAAACACTGAGTTAGGACAGATAAACATTCCCTGCTGGGCTGCTTAGAAGGGGTGGGTGGAATAATCAGTGTGTCCTGCCAGGGTCTGGCCATGCCCTGCTCTGCTCTTCCCTTTGGAAGCAGAAAAGGCTGTTCTAGCACCCCCCAGCTTCTAGCCTGAGCCACTGCAGGCATGTGCCTGCATTTCTGGATGTCTGGGTTACAAACTGATTTAGCCAAGCCAGATTAGACTAACCTGCAAAGATGTAAACAATTCAGGCTCACACTTTTTGAATGTCTATCCCTAGCCTATGTAAACTATTGCAATACTTAACTACTCTCATAGATAGAATATTCTTCTAAATAGCTAACCTAAATCTTCTTTGTAGCAGTTTAAGGCAATTCTCTTGTCCTGTCCCCTGTGGAAGCAGAGAGCAATTGTTTTGATTATCATCCTTTTCGATAACAGCCTTATAGTATTAGAAGACTGTTCTCGAATTATCACTCAGTCTTCTCTTCTCCAGAATAAATAACCTCGCTCCTTTAAGCCTTCTCCTTTATATGCCATATTTTTTCAAGGCTTTTAATCATTTTTGTTGCTCTCCTCCAGATTATTTCCATTTTCCACATCTTTCTTGAAGTAATTTCACCATAATGCAAGGTGAGGGCTCTCAAAGGCTAAAGGAAGTGGAAAAAACACTTGGCATGGCTTGCATGCAACCCTTTCTGTTAGTACATCCCAGTATACTGTTTGGACCTAACCCCCAGGTCCTTTGCATAAGGTTATTTTGAACCCTAAACTTGTCATCTAAAATATGTGCTACCCCATCATCTAGAAAGATACTAAGAGTCAATCCCATACTCTACATAATTTAATGAAGATTTTGAACAGTACTTGGCCCAGAACAAACCCATGGGAAATCCCACATATTAGTGCTTCCGACATTGAGCCACTGGCAATAATTCTTTGGTGCAGTTATTCAGCCAGTTGTGTACCCACAATAAACTCCTGTGTGAAGTACCACTAATGTTAAAAGGACTGCAACCATGTGTAACACCGTGAAGTTATGTGGCCTTATTTATTTACCCATTTTTATAGCTTTTAAAACTCTTTTTGTTAAAACTAAAGTGTCTTCATAAACAAGATAAAATGAGTATACCCATGTTCATAGGTAAACTGCAACAAATAATAATTCAGTAAAAATGTGCAATGATACATAACCGTCATTAGAATATAGTGATTATCTGTGGTTAATTCATGTCTTTTCATTTCATGGCTTGAGTTGCCAGAACTAGTTATGTATGCTGCTTTCTCATTCATAGGATTCACAAGGTGACACATCTGTTTCATGAGGTACCTTTTATCAAATATGTCCTTCGTATATTATAAGGTCTCTATCTGCTACTGAGACCACAGACTACGGGACAACTTGTAAGAATGTACTTCATTTATGGTCATTAGGAGCAGAAGTTTGAGACTAAATAACATAGTTATATTCATGGCAATTCTTTATAATCATATGACTTTCTAAATATATTCAGAAAAAGTAAGATCAAACATTCAGTCACCTATTGCAAAAAGCCTATTTTGCTAAAAGCAAAAACAGCAAAAGAAAATATACTTGGTTGTTCCAAATACTTATAGAAATAAGCCAAGTCTAACATTAGAAATGGTTTGAAAATATGTACAATATCTGTTTTATTTACATGTAATTCCAAAACTGCATGTAATTCTTGGATGTGTATGCATGTATATGCAGTTTTCTCATGATCCAACCTTAATTTCTAATATGTTTTTCCTTTCACACTTTATGTCTTTTCACACTTTTCCATGTTATATATTCCATTAACATGTCATGGGGTTTTTTTGTGGGGGAAGGGTTAAATGTTTTATACTTAATGTAGTTAAGTGAATGTTGTTTTATGGAACGTGTATGAAAACTAAAATGTACTGTTTCAATACTAAACTTACGTTTATAACTTGATAAACATTGAATAGATAAATTCATTTCATAGTATCTATTGTGTGATAGCATTTAGAAAAAAAGAAAGATATCTGTAAAATGCTTTCTTGGATTATGTGTTTATAATTGATACAGTTAGTCTTAATTAATAATTTTCCTTTTCTAACATTTAAGCGTGCAGATGACATCACAAGTTTACTGTCCGATACTACGTTGCTTGTACACTTTTTTGGCAAGAAAGGAAAAGCTGAACTAAACTTTGAAGATTTTTATAGGTGAGCTTCAATTTTATAATTTCTGTATAAAATGGTCATTACAGTTATCCCCTAACATAGAATCATAGGGTTAAAAAGGATCTCAAGGATCATCTTATTCTACCTCCTACATAAATGCAGGAATTCTATTCCTAAATCATCCCCTTCCAACCTCTTCTTGAAAGCTTCCAATAAAGGAGATTATACAACTTTCCTGGGCAGTTATTTCATCATCGTATTTTTCCAAAAGTAAGAAGTTTTTTCCTGATATCCAATATCCTGATATCTGCTTTGCTACTATTTAAAGCCATTACTTCAGGTCCTACCGGGGCAGATTCAAGGGGCGTGCAGTGGCTTGGTCACATCCTCTTTTGGATTGGACCACACCGTGGGAGCCTCCAGGGACTTTTTAAAGTTCCTACATCAGATGAAAATACTCTCTCCCTTCCCCTTCCTGCTCAAAAAATCCCTACCCCTGCCTCCTGTGCCCACCCCTCCTCCTCCACCACCATCTGCCTTTCCCTGCTGTCCTGAGGGCAGAGAAGTACCAGAGCCTTTCCTGCCTGTTGCTCAGGGGCTGCGCTCAGCTGGGAATGGCGACAAGGGCAGCAGGGGTGGATGAGAGTTCCCCTTCCCTATGCTCTGACTAGGTAGGGTGGGGGGAACTCCCCAGTCACCGTGTTGCAACTGTCCCCTCTTCAGCTGAGCCCAGCCCCAACTCAGCCCTGCTGTCTCTGCAACTTCCCTGCCCCCAGCTCCAGAGAATGAAGGGGGCGGGTGAAGACAGGAACAGGCTGCCTCTGAGCAGGAAGGGGAAGGAAAGGGGTATTTTCATCTGCTTTAGGACTTTTTAAACTCCCCAGAGGCTCCTACAGTGTGGTTTTCCTGCACAGGTGGAACAGAAGAGGCTGGGAGCAGGGGGTGCCATCCACTCCTGCAGTGTTTGTTGCTGCTCCCGCAACCTGCTTTGGGAGATTCTGAACCTGGCCCTGTGTCCTACCCTCTACAGCAAGGAAAAAAGGTTATTCTTTCTTCTTTATGCAGCCTTTCAGATATTTCAAGACTGCTATCATCTCTCTCCTTTAATTGCCTTTTCTGCAAACTAAATGCACCTAGTTTCTCTTAACGTTTCATCCAATGGCTTGCCTTCCCAACCTCTTTATCTGGTCCAGTTAGATCCTTTAACTACATATAGCATATACATTTTTTTTACTTTCTCTTTAAATGCATCTGCTTTTCAGTTCATCACAGACTCTTTTGTGGAGAAAAGGGGCTTTCTCTTTTCTGCTGAAAAACTTGAAAACAAGGTGAAGGAAACTTCCATTAAAATATACACTATTCAAAATTTGCATTGTGTTTTTGTGTTCTTTGTAACAGAGGCAAAAAGACATTTCACTATAATTTTATCAGATGTGCAAGGTAATTTAGTGCTCATTACAGTAGGATCAGATCATTTGTATTTGGGTGGTTCACAACCCACTTAATTTGCTGAATAGGGACAAGCTACTAGACTGTTGGCTGGGGATCTTACTTCAAAGGATGCTGCTTGCCTACTAAGCTGGGGTTTGTTAGTGGTCCCAGGCAACTCATCAGAGAAGCAACACCCTTTGAAATAGAAACCATAGCAAACATCCAAAGCACTGCAGCAGACTCATAGGACTGCTTCCTGCTGCTCTGTATGCCCCTGATTAAACGTTCACCATGGGGTTAGGAACTGAACCCTGTGAAGAATGTGTAAACACAAACTCAACAGGTAGTATTCTTGCCTTACATTGGAACTAAGCTAATGTCCTACCATGAAGTCATGGCATGCTATGCTACTGAAAGGGTGTACTGTGCTGCAGGAGGTGCTGTGCTTGTTCATCCTCTTTTTGGTTGTCCTATTTCCTGGATGTGATGGTGCATTCTTGATACTACCACCATTTCTGACTGTGAGCACTTTGGGGAGAGGCAGTGTCTTCATATATGCCTATGTTGCTAAGATTTTTTAGTTATTTCTATTTAAAAGTAAAACCTTGCCAAAAAATGTTACGCATAGTATTGGCTATTATGAATACAGATAAAAACTCAGTGGCAGCCATTAGCAAATGCTAACTTTCTAACTATGGCAGTTGAAGGAATATAGTTGTGACATTGGAAAGTGAACCATTCATAAAACCAAAAACAGTCATGTTTCTTCTTGAATAAAAAATTAAAAATTTGTCTTCTGCTTCTTCACTTGTACCACCAGTATTTACTTTTTCTCTAGTTATCCCTTACCTACTAACGAATTTTGATGTGACCAAAAGTACGCAGTCTCCTCTGCATCTCTCTTCTTGAAGCTGAGCTACTGCACCTTGCATTCACTGGATGAAATAGATAGTGAGGAAGTTTCTGTTCCTTTGGGAGCAAGACTGTAGGCTAGACCCAGAACCCACTCTATTTCAGATAGCAGCCACCTTATTGATCACGTAACCTTTAGCTAGTTCTCTTATGGTTGCACATATCTCCCTTTCTTGGCTGCCCAGGAGCCCAGCCTAACCTGTGCTGGGATGAAGCAGATGATAAATTCAAACCTTTTCTGGTGAGAGAGGCCTAGAACCTGGGCCTTCCTGTATGAGTGCCCTATCACTAGCTAGCTGGCTAAAAGATAGGAGGGGTGTGTTCCTCCAGTGTTTATCACAGGTGTTTGCCTTGCTACAACTTATGCTTGCCCAAATACATGCATACCTGCCTGGCCTGAGTGTAGCTCACTGGGAATGCTCAGTAGTTATGTGGATACTTGTACATTTGCATTGTACATGGAATAAGATTGCAAATTATACATAAATTTAAAAAATGGTAGTTATGCACCTGGTTGAGTGCCATGTGTGTATGTACCTAAATAGGATTCTGCCTTAAGAGTGTAGGTCATACTCCCAGTATGTAGACTCTATCCTGGGAAACAGTGACCCTGAAAAGGACTTTTGGATCATGGGGAAATCAACTCCAAGCGTAACACTCTAGTGGTTCAAGTTAGGTCGGTGTCCACTGGCATCCCAGGCTCCTTTGCAGTCTCCCACTAGTCCCCCCTTGCCCGGAGGCATGCTAGCACTCGCTGTACACTCAACTGCTCCAGCCGAGCAGCCACAGACCTGACACAGAGCTCAGGAGAACCCCTGTGCTCAGGTGCAGCCCCATGGAACCCAACCAGACTGCCAGGTATGGATGAGTATGCCTCTTCCCACACAGGAAGGCACAGCCCAGGGACGTAGGTGCCCAAGTGCCAGGGCTCATGCATGGGAAAACAGATGCCTCCCTTCCCCACTGCCACTGGTTGCCTGTGGCTGACATGAGATGACACAGCAGGGGATTGGGGGCATGATCACCTGTGCTCAGCAGCGAGTCAAGGGTGGTCTGGGTGCTTGGCTGCTCTCAACAGTCTCCATCAGCTGGGGGAGCCCATGGGGCATGCTGGGAGGTATGTAGGAGTGCCCCCAACCTGCTGGCCTCAGCCAAAGCAGGCAGCCTTTGTGCCCCTCCATCTCCCTCCCTCCCCCCCCAAAAGGCAAACGTGTTCTGTTCACCACGAATCTAACTTATGACGCTTACAGAAAACTGTCACTTGGACCGATTCAACCTCAGGCTTTTTTACTGTCTGTGCCTAAATCCTGGCCACAGAGGCTATTGCAATTTTTGGATGCATGATCAGGGACCCATCAAATAGGACTAGGGAGGTTTCTGTTACTTCTGTATTTGGTATTGATGCAATTGCTTCTAGCCCCAGTCTGTCCAGTGTATCCACTTCTGTTGTCTGCAATTCATGAAGAATGTTGACAATTTGATGAGAGTTTAGAGAAGAGCCATAAGAATGACTGAAGGATTGGGAAGCATGCCTTGTAGAGACTACAGTTCAACCTATTTAAATTATCAAAGAGATGATCTGATCACAGTTTGTAAGTACTTACATTGGGAATAAAGCTGTTATAATCTGCTCTTTGGACTAGCAGATAAACGAAAAACAGTATTTGGCTGGATAAGTTCTAGGCTGGATGTTGAAACTAATCAACATTCAAACCGGACAACATTCAAAATAAAGGACAGTTTTTTGACAGTAAAAGGATTAAACATTGAAATCCCTTGTCAAGAGTTGTGATGTATTTGTCATCACTTTTATTCTTTAAATCAAAACTTGATGCTTTTCTAAAAGATATGATATAGCTCAGAAGAAGAAAATTCAGGGAACTCAGTTGTCTATTTTTTTAAAGGAAATTGAACTGTGGTCCTTCCTGGCTTTGTGTAAATCTTTGGGTGAAAGGAATGGTAGAAGTGTAAAGTATTATTTCCTGTTCAATATTTGTTTGTACTTTAGGTTTATGGATAACCTACAAACTGAAGTTCTAGAAATAGAATTCCTTACCTACTCAAATGGGATGAACACTATCAGTGAGGAAGACTTTGCTCGTATTCTTTTGAGATATACAAATGTGGAAAATACATCAAGCTACTTGGAAAATGTGTGCTGCAGGATCCCTGAAGAAAAGGTAGTTACTTGGTCACTACAGCTGCATAAAACCCAAAAGTCCCAGAAGTGAAACGCTGGGGCGCGTCTAGATGAGCACGGCTGTGTGGTATGTGGCACTGCAAACACATGTGGAGCACCACATGCCACACAGTCAGGTATTCTCTAGGCTGCAAGTGAACAGTGCCCATGAATGCGCTGTACTGCTTTTTTTTTTCTGCGGGTCATGCACGGGCAACATGTGCCACTAAAAAGCGGAGCTGGGACACACAGCAGCCCCCAGGACCCCAGATAAGGCTGCTAGGCTCCAGCCTCCCCTACTGCCCCAGGGTAACTTGCCACGCACCAAAGTGCACGTGATATGGGCGTTCCCTGGGGACAAGTAGCTGCTGCGCAAGGTGCGCCACTCCTACTTGTTTACAGGGCATTAAACATCCGCGCTCATCTGGACACGGCCCTGGTGTCCTGTAAGTCAGTTTCCCATTGATATCAGTGGTATCTGGATTACAGACAAAGTATCTTAGATCATTTACTTTGCATTTTCTGTTTTACAAAATCCATACTAAATAACATGTATATTGGGTTAAATAACAAGGAACATGTTGAATTCTCGAATAATTTTTCAGATTGCAATGGCTATGGCTTTATACTAGGTTAAACTTTTATACTAAACAACAAAAAATGTAAATGCTCTAAAGAAATTAAATCATTCTAGGCTTTTCAACTCTAATGAAAACACCTTCTACCTTTACCTCTTCACTACCACCTAAATAATATCTCTTTAAAAACTAGCCTGACACCTTAATAGTGGATCATTTATAGCTAGTCTTTGATGAGTGAATGGTTCTTATCAATGGTTAAAGAGATATTTTCAGAATCTGGGTAGTAAAGAATGGCAAAGAACATTAAGTAGCTAATCCTCCATTTGTTTAGCAACAAATGTGTTGTCAGTAGTGTATCTAAGCAACAGAAGACTCTAGTGGTAATTGAATGCATGGATGCAAATCAATAGGGATGTTGTTACAAGTCGGTCTTCAACCATTGGATGTTTTGGATATATTTTTTCTATTTGTGTTTATAGAAGGATCAGGTTAATCTGCTCTAGAAATACTTGCAAACAGTTTGACCTTGTTTAAAATGGTCATGTATTTTGACAGTGTTGACAGTTTAACTTGTGGACGTGAAAACAGTTCCACAGGTAAATATTCTGCCTAGCAATTACCTTAAACTGTTAGACTGAAAAATTACACATAAATAAGAACCACTGCAATACTATAAAATAGCAGACTTTGGTTTAAAACAAAATACCTGAATGGAAAGCTGGAGTTACAAAGACAACAAATGACCTAAGAAGGCATTTAACAAATGACTGTTATTGAATTGAATTTAAAATTGCAATTGCTCTGGACTTGAAGGGTCACAATTCTTACCCAGGTGCATAGGTAATAAGGTTACTCACCTGATGCTCCTACTTCCTCTCTTTCCCTTAGTCTGCATAAGTAGGAAATTCCTGAACTTAATCCATTTACGTGCTTTCTGGACAGAGAAGCTGATGGGTTCCCTGTACAGACTGAAGTAAACCTTTCGCTCCTCAGAGCCAGGGAAAACAGAGAAGGAATTGTGACTGAGACAGGTTGTTCTTTGTTCTGTTTCTGGGAGAGTGGTGCTACTCACTAACCTTTTTTCAAGATACGAACTAGCTGTCAATAGGCACAGTTTTGAATAGAAGCCAGAAATATTCATATGGAATCTATATTGAATTCCATAGAAATTGATTTTACTTTAGTATTGTCTAGTTTTCTTACTGTATGGAGCCAGATATGTTTTGCTGTTTCTGAAATCAAGTCTTATATGCTTGGAAAAAGGTTCCTTAGGAAAACAAAAGTTTATTTAATTACTTCAATACTATATACATGGCACACAAGTTAAAAAAGGTATATAGTAAGAAGTGTAAAGATGCATGTATTTGACTAGCTAAGGTGAAGTTAGTTTATTTTAATTCAATATCTTAAATACATGAAGTGCTTCTTCAAGTTCTGTGTCTTAATCCTGTAACACTACTGTAATGAGTGGGAAAAATCTTTAACATGTAAGCTTCACTCCTTTCTTTGCCTGGGTTTTTTATGCTCAGCTGCAGTAAAGTTGACCATCCTCACACCCCTCTGTTTCAGCCACCATGTTCAGTGTAGCATTTACGCAGTTTACACATGATGCTGTGCTCCTAGGGACTTTATATTAAGTATTTCTAAAAGCCCTGCCAAAAGTGTTTGCTTCACAGTTTGGGGAACTTTGCTGGTGTAACAAAATCATCAACCAAGGACATTCTCTTCCCAGACTACATGTGGCCCCTAAACATTTTCTTTGGTTGGTGATCTCTCATCTAAATAGGAACTTGCCCACATATCCCTTGGTATGTCGTCCTTTATTCTAGGCATTAAATTAAATTAAAGCTGTCCATTTCTACAGCCATACACTACTGATATGGTCAATAAGGCCCCTAGAGAAAGTAACCCCTTAGAAACAGAACTCTCAGACCTTCATCAGCTTTTGAAAAGGGGACTAATGCTCCTAAAACAGTGGCTTATCCAGTTCGTTTAAGCACACTTGATTTGACCCCTTCTGACTAATAATATAATTAGCATGATACTACATCCTTATTGTTGCAAAACATTTAATTCTTATATTCTCCAATACAAAGACATGACTGATAACTTTCAAAGATGTTGCTCTAGAATGCACAGTAGTAAGCTGCTATTCTCACAGTTGGCACTGTTACTCTTTTTGTGGCTTTCTTTATGCAGAGGCCCATAAAAATGTGCTGATCATTTGGCTGACTATATTCATGTTGAAGTGTTTAGCTGGCATGCTGCCTGCTTACAAGATGTTCTCCTCCTTTTGCTAGGTGCCAAGTAGTGATTCATTTAGACTGGCAGCTTGAATTACTACAAATATCGGCTCCTACAGTAAGATCATCTTTTTCAACAGCACTGCTGTATTCATGTCACAGTTCACTTTGTTTTGCTAAAAATATAATCTGCCCAATGAACTAGAAGTTTTCCTTCACTTTTACCTGGAAAATATATGGTTTCCACTAGGAATCTGGGAAATGCATTTACATCCTTTAACGTATCAAAACATACGCAATATAAGGTTGAGTATTCTGTTAGAATTGTTTGGTTTTACAAAAGTTATTCTAGAGATGGGAAATTGTCATCCAACTCTGCATGCCCATCTCCTGTTAACAGTCCTGGGCACCACTTGTGGGGAGGGGAAGGGGTTGCAAAAATAGCGGCTGCCACCATCGGCACTGTGGCTGCTGGCACTGCCCTGTGTGGCATGGCTACCCAGGGCTGCAGAGCTGCCCTGCTGTGCCTCTGCCTTCTAGTTTTTTTAATTGTGCATCTCTCTCTCTCTCTCTCTCTGTCTAAAGTTACAGGTCTGAACTTGGGAGGTACTAAACATCTAGGAATGCAGTTGATTTCAGTTAGATTTGTGTGGCAAAGGAATCAGGCCTTTTATTTGTGTTATTTGTCACTAAGTCAAAGGTTGTAAAGTACATGTAGTTTATACTTAGATTCTACATACAGTTGCTTTTGTCTACTTAACAAAAACACCTTACCTCTAATATCAACTCAAAGAAGCCATTAATTTTCATAGCATTTCAGAAAGCTGAAGCTCAAAATATATTATGTACAGGCCAGTGTGTCTGAACCTTTGCTGTACCTGGCAAGCCCCCATCTAGATGAAACTCCCTCCCAGCTAACAATACATAAAAGGCAAAGTAATTGGGATACCTTGACATTCATTCACTCTCCACATTGAGACCATTTTAGACAGGTTATTCAGACTGTATAACTAGCTAGAACTTCATTAGAAATGCTGAGATTTAAAAATCAACAAAACCTTCATAGTATTTGTTAACTAAAAATGCTTACAGATGTAGTAATAGTGATGATGAGGTTAAGGATAATGGTACACATTTGTAATGAAATCTTATTACTAGTAATTCAGCAGCATATTGTGTCATAGATGTATTATTTTAATTTGATTTTAAAATGATAGAAAAATATATTGTATTTGTCAAGTAAAAACACAGACTTAAAGAAACCCTAAAAAATATACCATTGGGGAACATGCCCAATAGCCAGACTAATTTTATTGAGTTTTGCCATTGGTGCTTGATCCATCTGAAGTATCAGTGCCCTTAACGACTTAGATTATCTCTCTTTAGGAGACTGATCCACTCAGTAGAACATTTTCATAAGAAAGTTTTAGAACAAAATAAAAAAGCAAAATGCATCCCTCTTGTCACAAAGGCTGAAATTTATAGGGGGCATACATTTTTGCAGCTTTGAGCAATTCTATGGTTGCTCAAATAACTGAAGTGATAATAATTTAGTTTATATAATGACTGCATGCTAATATGACTGGAGAAAAGCTTTCAACTTGGCAACTCAGCCTCCATTGTTTTGGGATTTGCTTTTATATTTGCTAGCTTTGGCTCCTCTTAGTGGAGGAGTAAATTAGGAAGTAAGTAAACACTCCATTTTAATCTCTGGATGAACCTTATGCTTTTTATTGTGTTTTTTTCCTTAGGTGTTTTTTTGTTCACTAGTTTACTTTTAATGGGAGCCAGGAAAGGCACTTGATATCTGTCTTATTATCAACATTCTGCTAAGGATCTAAGCGGAAGGAGCAATTAGAATACGAAATGCATCATATTTTTAAAGAATTGGGCCAGACCACATCCTTGCTGGAAACAAATACACTAAGAATTTATGTGATTTGTGCAAGATGTACACAGGAAAACTTAGCCAAAATTAGAACTTAGGTTTCTGACTACATGACAAGTTTTACAGAGACTGCCTACATTTGCAAGTCTCTACCATGTGAATGTCCTACCTATGTCTAATGTAATAATTTAGCATCAATTCTCATGGTGAGGCAAAGTCAGGGACTTTATTCTTAGGAAGGGGCATTATGGAATGCAAATGAGATGTGCTTCGATTATAGATTACCTCATCTTCTGTAGAGAAAATAAGAGGAAAACCAGGAAAAAGGTGCAAGAATGAATCAAAAGTTTTTCTCTCACATCACTAAATTAGCAAGCATCTCTTGTATTTGATAGATCTGCTGCAGTCTGCAGAATGAACTTCTGCTGTTTCAAAATTTGAGTCCCAACAGATTCTGTAGTAGATAAGTATGTTGACATGAAATAAGCCAAAGCAAAGAAGTTCCCTGGCTTACATAATCTATTCTAGTCTTACCCACAAGCAAATTCAAATTATTATTATTATATCTAATAATACATAGGCTACCTAGTGATGGAGTAGGGCCCCACTGAGTTAAGTGCTGTACAGACACAGAATAAAAAGATAATTCCTTTTCCAAAGCTTACAATCTATAGAAAAAAAGTGACAACAAACAGCAGATGGATGGGAAGAGATGAGATAATATTGTTACCAAATAAATGATCTAACTGATGTTCACTTGTCATTTCTACTGAGTATTCTAACAGTACTAATTCACATTGGCTTCTTTTATTTAATAGGGTATCACATTTGATGAGTTCAGATCATTTTTCCAGTTTTTGAACAATCTAGAAGATTTTGCTATTGCAATGCAAATGTATAATTTTGCAAATCGTTCCATAGGACAAGGTGAGTATTTATAATTTCATAGAACTATTTCTTTTTTTAGTTAGAAGCAACTTCGTTTTTTATTTGCAGATCTTCACTTTTCCAGGCAAAATTTCATCATAACTAGCTATTACAGTTATACTACTATTCTAGTATCAATGAGATCTTTTCTTGATACTTGGAAATAAAGATACTTCTGCAGTTTATCAGAAGAATGTTGCCTTTTATACCACTATCTGTTAAGAAATTTTCTTGAAGTAGACATTGTCTCTTAAGTAGATGTAGCCAATACAAATTCATGTGAATATTCCTGCTCTTTTAAAACTAGAAAAATAGCTATGTATCAGAATTTATTAATTTCATTTTTTTACTGTTAAAATTAATTATTTTTACCTATTGCTTTATTCAGAAAAGGTCTCATACACAGCTCCCTCCTCCTCCCATGAACAGTGTTGTCAAATCATCTTCATGATAAACTTGAAGTTTGTTTGTTTAAATAAAAGGAAAAGTATACATGGATTCATAATTGAACATTATATTTGGAATACTTAATATTTTCAAGGTGTTACCATAGATTTTTCAGTTCTATGGTAAAATCGCTATGGAATGCAGTTTTCCATTGTGTGTTCCAAAGTGTGCATTATTACATGTAAGACTTTGAGGAGGAAATTCTGCTTCCTAAAATTGAAAAACTGGATAATGACTGAAAAATAATTTCAGACACTCAGTAGTGTCCCCTTTAGCTCAGACATAGCCAACAAATATGTAGAAATGGGGCTCTTTGGTCCCACTGTCTCTCTTAAGTAATGGATCAAGAAAAGAATTTGGAGGGGGAATGTTGCTTAAGTATAAGATTGTGTGACAAGGTAAGTGTGGAGGACTCAGACTTTGATTATGACACAGATTTCTAATTCTGTCACTACATACAGTAAAGTTTGTATATTGTAACCTGTGAACCATTTTTTCTGATAAGTTCATTGATTTCAGTGAGGTTGCATCTGTCTCTCCAGCAGAGAATTTGGCCACATTTTTTCCTATACAACCTTTGACTTATATGTGTAACTAAAATAATTAGTGATTGTATAACTAAAGCCATGTTTACATCTGTGAAATTTAACCCTTTCACATTTTCTTATTTATTGAATACTAAAATGGGCAAATTTAAGTTAAAATAGTATTATATCTTGCATTTTATTACACGTTGTCCACTAGAAATGTTTATACTGAAGTGCTGTATATCACAACATGCACATTTTTTATACAGTATACTCAGAAGTTAAAGGACATAGTGATGTCTGTGTTTCACTTTTTATTGCTGTTTTGGTTATGTAGATGAATTCAAGCGTGCTGTGTATGTAGCTACAGGCCTGAAGCTTTCACCACATTTGGTGAACACAGTCTTCAAGATTTTTGATGTGGACAGAGATGACCAGTTGAGTTATAAAGAATTTATTGGCGTCATGAAAGACAGACTGCATCGAGGATCCAGGGTAAGAATTTTAATTCTATATTTATTTTAATTAACTTAATTTTAGAATCATCAAAGAACTACAGGTAGCACATCAACAGCTCTTTCATCATGTATGTTTTTAAGGACTACTGAAGCAGACTGATCTAGGAGGTTAATGTCAGTATTATGGATGGCAGGGGGGTAGAAAAATTGGTTGCCTAAAGTTTAGGCAACCGAGCCTGCAAATTGGCTTCAGAGCTCTGCCATTTGAGTACATGTGTAAACCTCCTTGTCCTCTATGGATTTCCCCCAGTTCACTGGCACCAGAAAAGAAGACTTTATTGTGGTAGAAACTTCAAATAATTTTGAAATAACAGTTGGGACTGAGAAATAAGCAAGTGTGAACCTTGTTAGATAGTGGTATTATGCAATTTTACAGCTGCTTTCCTACACCTGTGTGATTTGTTTTCAAGTTTAGAAATAATCTTAGTTTTTAATAAAAGCACTGAGAAAAATTCACATCTTTTTAGAAAATAATGACCATGTGAAGTTGTACACTTTTTCTATTATTGTTTCTTTACATATGTATACCGTTGTCAACATTGTTTGATTTGCAATTGAATTTTAAAGTGTAAGTTTAGATATAAGTTTAAAAAGCTTTCACTGTGGAGTTTATAATCATTCAATTGACATTTAATTCTGTTTTATCATAATATGATTTTACTCCCTGTATTAGTCATTTTAATTAGATTTCTAGATCTGTAATTGATGAATATTAATAATGTTAGGGTTTATATATAAGGTGATGTTGAATCTACTGCATGATTTGGATTTTAATTCAGTGGGAGTTAAAAAAAAAACCAACTAATGGATATGTGACAAGAACTTATTCCTTGCTGGGGCTCAAACCATAAAAACCATTTATGATATGGTGCTAATAGTTTCACAACCATTAGAAGATGTTTGGCTGTAAGTTTTAACTATATTTACTAATGGCAAATGGGTAGTATGTAGCAAGGTAACTGGAACATGGTCTGCTTAATAAATCATTTTTGCAAATGCATAGTATTTTATGTTTGTCTTAAATGTTACAAAAATCAAGACAAAAATCAAGTATAACCCTTAGGTGTCTTTTTCATCCTGCACTATTTTGCTTTCTGCATGCAGCACACTTCTCTATAGCTCATTTCAATATCTTTTAATTCAGTAAATAGAGATCCTAAGCCAGGATGTGATAGTTCTACAAGAGATCCCACTAATTTACTGGGTATACTGTAGAAATTAAGTGCAACTCAGTATGTACAAAGAGTTCATAATTCAATCTACTACCAAAGTGACCACATCACTCATTTTATTTTCTTCTCACTGCCTAATTGTATTATTGATTAAATATATATATGCTCGTTCCATGGAAGAGCAGAAGTCAAGGAACTCAATATTAATTTCCAGCAAGTTTCTTGAATTGATGCAAACGTTTGTGCAACTACCATGAGCAGTAGTCAGAGCTCTTACAGTTTTTTTCCTTTGCATTTTAATAGCACTCAAAAACATTCCCGAGATTTAGAATGAAAAGAGAAAATCATGTTATGTCTTTCCTGCCTTTTGTTAAGTGCTCATTTTGGCAGCAAATATCACTGATCTTTCAAGATGAAGACAGTTGCAAAAATGGCTTCAGTAGCCAAAATAATTTTCTTTTCATCTAATTTGTCCTTAAAAAATTAGTCAGTATAGCCATAACAAGAGCAATGTCACCATTTAGCCACTAGTATCATCACACTTACAATGTGCTGAAGCAATTATTTCTTACTTAATTGAAACAAATTACTGATAAGGCTCTTTCTTTCTTCATAAATATGTATTGAATGCAAGTTCAGATTCCATCATATAAACAAAAGGAGACTAATTGCTTCTTCTAGTATAATATTTCTAATAATATATAATTGCTTCTTCCAGTATAATATCTGCACGGACATATTTACCTGGCCTAGCTTTAACCAGTTTACAAACTACAGGTGCAAAGTGTTAATATTAAATAGATACACACTCACCAAAATCACATCAGCTGTTGATTAGCTAAAATATTTAGTAAGAAAGTAAATAATAGCAGTGTTTTTTACTTTTGTAGCTAACATTTCTTTTTCATAAAACATGAACTAAGCAATGACAATAGTGTATTATTAGCATCTCATTTTAATATAGTTTCTCATTTTGGCTAAGACAACTTCAGTTTTCTACAGTTGGGATTTACTCTTGAATTTAAATGTTAGGTAGTAGTTGAAACATAGTAATTACAGTTAATAAAAATATTCTTAACCTTGAGTGCAGCTTTGAAGGCAAAAATATTAAACTGGCTTTGATTGACTATTAAAACAATATTTCCTACTAATTGATATTACTGAGTAAGCGTGCTTATAAAAAGCTTGCAGTTATTTTACATATAACAATAATAACAGTGTTGTGAAATCCTCCTGAGCCCAAATAAAAATTTTCTCTAGCCACGGGTGTCAAACATATGACCCACAAGGTGAATCCAACCCATAGACTTTTGCCAAGGTACGTTAAGGTACTTTCAGGGCTGGAGCTCTTCTATTTAAAAAAAGTCAATAAAAGGATGAAAAAGAAGACCAGACCCTATTCTTCATATGAAGTAATATCATTGTTTTGTCATCCATTGTCTTAAACTGTCTATTTGTCTATTGCTATACTTCAATATTATAAATTATAGTATTATAACCATTAAAACTTTAGGAAACTAAAATTCCAGTTCCTGCTTTTGTAAGTAGAATATCCAGGAAACTAACATGTAAAATATATATATATATATATATATATATATATATATATATATAAGAATGTAATGTCTAACAATAGATTTTACCACATAAAATTTTTCTCTTTCACCAATATAGTATTTGAAATTAAAGGATAATTGTTAACTTGAAAAATAAGAAAGAGAGAGTTTATTTAGATGAACTGGGGTATTTAGCTGCCACCTAGTGGCCAATCAGAACATTGCCATTGGTTTATTAAAGCATATGCAAATATTCTAACAGGAAATATATTTTCTTAGCTCTTTGTTTGATTTAAGATGGCTGTTTCTTTATTTTATTTTTAAAACGATGATGGAAACCCTTTCCCTCTTATGTAAAAATTCTATTTTCAAATAATAATTTGTAATATAAACACCAAATAATAATTTTTTATTTTTTTTTTACCTCTGGCTAGGTACACTATAACTTCTATCTATTTGTCATTTAATCACATTCTTTTGTATTTTCATGAAACTGTTGTCTCACGCTTACCTATGGCTGCCTTCACATGTTGTCTGCATCTGCGCACTTCTCCATCTTCTGCTCCACAGGGCTACAAAACTGTACAGAGGTATACCACTTTCAAATCCTGCGTGAAGAAGGAACTCTATAGCAGATAAGTTACGGTATGTGTTAGCTGCGCAGTCTAAATGTGCTAGCATGCTGATGGGAATGGCTGAATGTTAAAGTGTCAGTGTTTTGTTTTCCATTACAGAATTCTGGGATAGATTATGAGAATGTAACCCTCACAATATCTAACATATCATATTGTATTTTTTACTAAAATGGTCATAAGATTTCCATTTTTAGACTTACAAAAGACTATCTGAGACTGTCAATATTTTGTTGGCCTGTTGGCTTATTATGCCACATTCAAGGAAATCTATCTCCCTACTTGACAACATACATTTGTGAGTTTCTGTTTCTATTTTCTCTATGTCCTGTAATTATGTATGATATAGTAATGAAGGTACAAATAAAGACTTGTGAAGGTCGATTTTCCACAAAAAACTGGTTAAGTAGTTTAAACCCACTTCAGTTTATAATTGCACACATTTTTAAAAGCACAGTGTATTTCTAGCCCTATTGCCAAAGCTGTCTTTCTGAGTAATGTAATTGTAGACATTTTGTAATTGATTTCAGTACTAATGTTTCCTTTTCTGCCCATAATTTTGTATCGTATGGTAGCTACTCATAATATTCTTTAAATCTGGATTAGGTTCCAAATTTTAGCTTCTGAGTTGGAGGGAGGAAGAGATGTGTGATGTTATGGCCCAATCCCATACCTGTGGGAGTATCAGTCTGCATGCTGGTTCAAATACTGGGTCCCATGTATTTTTAAGCTAATTGGTCTGACCAGAATCTAGTCACTTTTCTTAGCTCTAATTCTCTAGGACACATTCCCAGGCATAGATTTCTTGTTTCATGCCCTCCATTGAGACATAGGATGCTGGCATCCAACCATCCTAGACCTTAGAATCAGTGCATGATACAGTCAGACCACTGCCAGCTCCTTAAATATGCCTTATCAGAGCTCCACTATCTCTGTCGGTACTCTGGGCTTCGCAGGTAAACTGTCTCACCCTACTTAGGAGCAACATGGCAGAAAATCATATTACCGCATTTTCAAGCATATACCTCGCTCACGGGTATAAGCCGCACCCACGTATAACCCACAGAAAATCGTATTTTTGTAAATAAGTCCGTGCACCCACGTTTTCCCCGTGGCGGCATATAGATGGAGAGGTGGCGCAGCCCGGCCTGCCTGGGCCCAGGAGTGAGGCTACGCAGCCCGGCCCGCCCTGGCCCCAGCCCCCGCAGCAGCAGCGGCACAGCCCGGCCTGCCCTGGCCCAGCGGGGAGGGGGCGCAGCCTGCCCGGGCCCCTGTGGCAGCGGCGGCACAGCCGGCCCCGGCCCTGGCCCTGGCCCCTGCGGCAGCAGCGGCACAGCCCGGCCTGGCCGGGCCCAGCAGGGTGGTGGTGCAGCCTGCCCCCGCCCCCGTGGCAGCGCAGCCCGGCCCGCCCTGGCGCCGGCCCCCTGCGGCGGTGCAGCTGCCCCCCACAGAGGCGGCGTCACAGCCCGGCCTGCCCGGGTCCAGCGGGGAGGCGGCACAACCCACCCTGGCCCCAGCCCCCTGCAGGGAAAAAAAGTCCCCCCGATAGCCCACACCCATCCATTTTTTTTGTAAAATCGTGTATACACTGTGAGATATATGCGCGAATATACGGTAATCGCTGAATTTTCTTAACCACAGTTACTTAAATGTTAAGGTACATGAGGTTTACTGGTATTTGAAAAATCAACAAAACTTTGAGATGGACCTCTTGGTCTAAGTTTCATCCCCTTTCATTTCCCCGTATGTAGCAATGCACAGAATAGAACCTGATTCTTCATTCGGCCCTTGTCTTTGAGCGGTGTGTTCAAACTGATAAGCTACAGGTCTTACCAATCATGCACGTCCATCCCCTCTCCTTTCCCTTGCAGAGACCTTTATGAGTTTAAAAATGCAAATACCATTGTCTGTTAACTATTGGCCCAGCTACCATGAGCAACCAGTCATTGGTATTAGATTATCATTTAGAAGTCTCTTATTTTTGTGTCAGTCCTTCAGCAAGGTGTCAAACCTTTCCTGAGCAGCCAACTGCCTGATAGAATGCAGCACAAAGAATCTCTTCAGGCAGATCCAGACTTTTGCAATCCTGGTGTCCAGTATTTTTTTCATTAAACAAGGTAGAGTTCACAGTCTGGCTTGAATACATCCCATTTTATCATATGTCAAATTCAGTGTCCTTCATCCTAAAAAGATTTGAACCTACAATTTCCATTTTCCTAACTATCAGGCTATAGAATAGGCTGAGTGAGGGCACTTTTCACCCTTGTCTGTTGAAGCTAGGTAACGGGGCAGTCAAGAACAGCCAAAAAGAAAATAAGCAAGAGCAAATCTTATGTTGCCTAGTGGTTAGGGCACTTTCCTGGGACAGGGAGAGTACTAGATTTGGGCCTATAAGGTTTCCCACTTCTTGGGCAAGTGGCAAAGTAGCAGGAGGAGGTTGGCAGCACTAGAAAAGTGAGATTAGAAATTCTGAATTGCTTCTCTTCCAAACCTACTACATGGCTATACTCAGAAATGGGTGTAGGCACTGTGTATCACAAATGAACAGAGATGCCTACTGGATAGCTCCTAAGAGAAGCTGACGTTAAAATACTGATATCTCTGGGCTTTCTAAATCTCCATGTAGAGGAGCTTAATATTCTGCATTTCCTGCCTAGTATATCTAGGGTGGCTGCCCTAAATTGTTCTTCAGTATCTCCCAAGTATTTCAAATGATGGTGTAGGGACCATCTACTAGGTATATACTGAAATAGTTTGACTCCTGGTCCAGTCTTTCTACCAAAGTCAAGTTAAATGCATGTGACGAGTCAAACAACAACAAAGTAACTCTTAAAATTCTTTCAGTTTTAGTAAACTAACTTGTTAGTTGTATGAGGTAAAGAGAATTATTTTGTAATTTAAAAAATTGTAATCACTCAAAAAGAATCAAAGCATATTAATATTAAATATATTACCATGCGCTTGGTTAGATGGAGTCTTTGTGTTCTGAACATTAACTTTAAGTAGCCATATTCCATGAAAATACAGGTTTAAATTCAGGCAAAATTAGTACAATCATTTTTCTTCCTGAGATAAATAGAGTACACAGCATTTCAATGTAAGTAGACTTTTCACTTTAGGCTTTTAACTAAGATTTAAAATGGTCTGCTTGATATCGCTGTTTCCAGGCAACTACTTTTAAAAGTAATAATTCAGCCATCTTCAGTTTCTGCTTACTAACCTCACTAACAATACATACTACTACTCTATGTTTATGTAACAGCTTTTACCTAAAATGAACACAAAGTGCCTAGCAGCTACATCTGAGAGAGATCCTTTACTAACACCAGCATCCTGCTGATGTGGGAGTGAAGAGTAATAATTGACTGGTGCATAATAAAAAAATGGGAAATATTGACTAAGGCTATGTCTTTATGTCACATACTGGAGCAGTGTAGTAATGCCTAAGGTAGCTAAAGCTGTGGATATGCATTCCTTTTGTAGAGCTACAAACACCCTTGTAATACTAAAAAAAGTGAGCATCTACCTCTACACGTTCCTTATAGCACCACAAAAATGACAGATCTGGCTTTCAAGGAGTAAACTTTATGTAGCACTACATTTTTTTGCGCCATATGTAACACAGACAGTTACAAGTAGTGCTGCAAAGGGTCTCTGAGACCCCCAGCATCCCACAGTCCTCCACTCTCCATCCCCCACCTGCAAAAGCAAGCGGGGAGAGCAGTTAGCTCCCTGACAACAAGTTCAGCCACAGCGAGCCCCACAGGAGCACTGGCAACAGCTGGTGTCCTTATCATGGGAACAGCTGCTGCTGCCAGTACCACTGCCACTACCAGGGCAGTGACAAGAGCAGTTATATTCACTGCAGCAGTGGCAGCAGAGAGGGTTACCTCTGGCTGATGCCACAGTTATGTATCAACTACAGACAACCTTTCTCCTGTGGTTGCCTTACTTACAGGCTCCCATGAGTGGGGTGAGAGGCAAAAGAGCAGGGGCCCCCAGTTGGAGGGCAGGTCTTTGAGGTGTCTTTGTAGCATGCCAGCTGGGGGCTGTGCACGTGCACATGCCCCCACAGTGCTTTATTTTTGGGGCACTATAAAATGCTGAGGCTGCAGTACTGTAGCACTTGTTTTTTGTAGTTCTACAAATGAACGTATATCTGTAGCCTGTTACCAGAAACGGTATATTTGCGTTAGCATAGAGCTGCGCTAAGATTAATTTACTCTGCTTAGCCCATGCAGAATTCCAAGAAGCCATAGCTAGGCTGCTTCCAGTGCCAGGGCTACACTACAGTGCAAGATACATGCATCAAAATTCCCTCTTCCCCAGTTGCATACCAGTTAGCTACTACCCTCCACTCTAGTGGCAGCTACATAGCAGTTCTGATAAATGTATCTACTTGTATATAGCTGTTAGGCATTCAAAATTATTTTTAGAAGAGTATATAAATTTAAAATGACTAAATATGTATTGTTATGAAGAGTAGTGAACTGTGAAATGGCATCTTTTATTATTAATGAGAAATGTAATTCTGAGCTTGATACTTTTGGGGAGAACAGAATCTGCACTGTTGTCTCTGCCCATATTACAGAGTGAAAGTGATTTCACCTACAAAACTGAACTAAATAATTGAAAAGAGAATAAAGTGAACTGTGAAACTGAACTTATTTCAATCAGTTAAACTTCAGCCTTATGTACAAAGAAATGCATAATGTATGTGTAACATAAATATCTGCCACAAATGTATCCCACAGTTAGCTGCAATATGATAACTCTTAATTTTACTGTGTTCCAAATATAAACTTAAAGATCATGATCTGTGCTTTGATATGATTTGTGTAGTAAACTTGGATCTAAGATGAAAGAGATTAAAATATTTGGCATGCTTATCACTGATTATACCACACTTTGTACCCAAAAAAGAGCAGCAGGTTCTGCTGCACATTACATATCTCTAAATTGCACTAATACACTTGCTTCAGAGCCTGAAGAGTTCTACCCTTAAAATAAATAATACAAATCTG
Organism: Alligator mississippiensis; assembly: GCF_030867095.1. Lineage (NCBI taxonomy): Eukaryota > Metazoa > Chordata > Crocodylia > Alligatoridae > Alligator > Alligator mississippiensis. Next base: position 65,435,073 of record NC_081825.1, read on the forward strand.
TCCTTGGGGAACAGCATTCAAAATCTGTGTGGTCCAAAGTGATGACAGCATTCCTTCGGAGCTTGTTTCTCTACATTGCCTTCCTGCAAGGCATAGAACTTGAATTGGCATCAGCAGTTCTTTTCTGTGGGGAGCACAGAAAGAATGCTTTAGTAGATATCTGACACATGGGCTTAAGAATTTTGCTTTGAATATTTTATGAAAGGGTTAGTGTGCAAATCCCTAACCAAGTCCCATGAGTGCATAATTTCAGAAAAAAGTGTAATAGAAGCCAAGTCTGATACTGATTTAGTCCTCTTTATAGTTCATCGTATAGTACTTGCTGTAGTGTGCTTCCAGTGCATAATAAGGCTATCATTTCAGCAAGACAAGGTTCTTCAGGTAAATGAGATATCTTTATTAGACCAACTAAATAGTTAGAAAAATAGACCAACACAGCTATAACCAATACTCCCGATAATTTCAGCAAGGAGTTCTGTTGATTTCATCAATAGAGCAGAACTCATGTATTCAAATTGTAAATCAGGAAATTAAGATGAACAATCCATGAATTTCCTGAAATATTTTCTACAGAGTGAACTTCAAATCACGGTAGGCAAGAAATAATGATGAGAATTAAAAGGTTGGGTCATAGAAATTTGGCTGGGGAAGAAGGAGACCAGGACACTTAATTTTGAGAAAGCTTAGATTATAAGCATGAACTCTACTAATTTCTGGTTATATTTTCTTACTTTATTTGTTATTTACTATACATATTTCATAGTCAGTCAAGATTGCAGAGATTTACATATTGTAATTAATATTTTCAACACTTAACCATTTCTGTTTTCCTAATACTCGGTGTTCCTTACAATAAAAGAGTTAACATTTTACAACTATGCTTGACTCATAATAGTTAATGTTAGATATCTGGCTGATGCCACAGTTGCTCAGTCTTCGCTAAGACAGGCAAAGTAAAGGTGAATTTCATTTACCACTCCCTAGAAAATGGCATTTCAGGTCCTGTTTTAATGTTGTCATAACTCAGGTACTGGGGAAAAAGATAGACAGCAAATATTGTGGGGTTGGAATTAAATAAAGTAGTCATCACACAGTTGTGTGTTAGTTTATTGCTTAGTTCTTTTAATTGCTTTTCTGTCAGAATTTTGGGTGAAAAATTATATTTGTGGATTGCATAGCTGAAGAACATCTAATTTTAAATGAAAATGAAATTGGAATGAAATAAAATAAGCATTAAAGGAGGTTACAGATATATTTATCTTTTGATTACTGGCTATGGACTCAGCCAGGCAAGAGAGGGACAAGCATATCTTGTTCCTATTAGAAAGCCTGTTAAAATTAGGGTTCACTATTGAAGGTTTAACAAAGGGTTTGTCTATACTGCTGTGCCAGCAGGTCCAGGCACTGAGGGGCCTGAGCATACCCTAGCCATCTGTGCCTTCAGGCATGTTCCAAACCAAGAAGTTCATTAGTGAGGCTGCTCCAGGTTCTGTTCTTTAGCCCTCTGTCTCCAGCATGCCTAGGAGAGGGCCCCTTGGAGCAGCCCTACAGGCATACTTCCAGGTGTTGAGTGCATCAGAGGCATATGTGGGTAGGACATGCTTTTAGGCCCCTTAGTTCCAGAACCTGCCATGGTAGGGATGTTAACAAGCTTACAATATGCCAAGTCCTCAGGTAAAAATGAACATAATTCTACTGAATTAAGTGGAGCTATGCTGACTTACAAAAGCTGAAGCTTGGATCCAGAATTTTTGGTACAGAATAAGTGCTACTAACATTTGGAGTAGTTTAATACTGAAAAAATAGAAAAGAGAGATTCAGAATGATATCCAATTGTAGTTCTCTTAGCTCTAATTGCTGCTTCATGTATACTTTTGTCCCTGAAACCAGTAACAGAAGAAATGGAGTCATTCTCTAATACTTTCTGCAGATTCAGTTTGTTTCAGAGAATGAAAATGCATGGAAACTGAGAAACCAGCCTCTACTTCTCCATCTGTCTGTCAGTTCATTTTATCTACTAATTAAGCTGTTTCAAGAGTTTATGGCTAGCTTAACAGTGGTGCCATAGCTCTGATATTGGGTTGAAATGGTATAGAAGTTTTTTGACAGTTATATCCTATTGATTAAAAATAAGGAATCCCTAGCAGATTATATATTCCCTACAATCCCTAATGCAGCATTTCTCAACCCGTGGGTTGCAGCCCAAAAGTGGGTCTCAAGAATATATGAAAGGGTCACAGACAAACTTTAAAAATGGATTCTCCATTAAAGGCTGTGGCTTTCCACTTGCAGGCTGGCAGAGTTCCAGGCAGTCGGTCAACAATAAGGGGCGCTGAGTCGAGACTGGCCATGGATGTTTACAAATGGATCCTGGTACAAAAAAGGTTGAGAACCACTGCCCTAATGAACTCCTAAGATTTCAGAGAATGTGTGGATATCAGTGCTGAATGTGTTCTATGTTGTAAGTTGTATGTTAGTGAATGGTTAGGAATAATACTTTGAAAGGTGTACCACCTGTCAAACTCCTCTCCTAGGATGTCTCTAGATCAAGAAGACTTGTAAGTGTGAGATACTTAGGCATAGCACAAGTCACTTTAATCCATCTAGCAGGAGTTAAAATAATAGTGAATGGTGAAGTCGTTGTAGAATGAGCTAGCAACCCAAACAAGTGTTCTGGGTATGTACTGAGGTTGCTGGCGCCAACTGAAGCATGTATAACTACATCTTCACTACTATAGTTATGTATGGTAGCTAATATAAAGGTAGTGCATGCCTCCACATTAGATGATACAATTATGCTGACTTTTTTCTTATGAAAACATCCCCTAAGTTGCAGGGGGCTTCATTGAAGCAGTCTGGGGAAGTCCGTATCAGGAACCTTCAGACACTATCAAGAAATTGTCTTCATCTACATGTGCTAGATTTGCAGGCTACCTGATAAGACAAGGTAGTTTTTCATCCTGGCACTTCTCATTGGATTGCCACTCAAGGACACATTGTAAGACCCATTTTTTAATCAGGCATTTGACCTAGGAGCATGTCATTATATAATATGAGTCTATTTAAAGTAAACGGTCTGAAAAAGCAAGAACTAAAATGAAACACTGATTTAAAAAAGGGTGGAAATATTGGAAAGTGTTTGTGAAGGGAAAATGTGCTTTCTCTTAATTTAATATACTGACTAGATAGATATAGCAGCAATGGATACTTTAAAAGTTCATGGATGGTGTAGCTTAGTGCATTTTTTAAAATACGTATTTTTATCCAACAATAAATGATGGACCTATTTGTTAAATTTAAAAAAAAATTAAAACATTAATAAGGAAATCAGTTAATGTGTTTTTCATTGCATGTTTGCAATCTATTTGTCTACTTTCTTTAAATAGTACAACAAACTTCCTTGGAAATGCATGTATTCTTTTCACTTTTAAACAGTAACCATAAATCTCTCGCAAGGTGATAATGCATTCACCCAAGTGTTGTTTCTGCTATTTCATTTACAGGCTATGTTATGTTACTGTGGTTGTCCTTTGCATTTTAATTGTTCTTTAAAAAAAAACAGATAACTACTAAGAGGGAGAAAACATTTTAGTATATTTGTGTAATATTCCAAGCTTTTCTATGTATACAATAGAAAATAAATAAGGCCAAGTGGAATTCAGGCTTTACTATCTAATGCTTCAGTTTTATAAATGGCATAGTGAAACCTGCATAAACTCCAAGATTGTTATATCTGAGATGCCACAATATTTTTTTTAAATTTCCATAGTTGTTTTAACCAAAGTGACCTGTAAGGTAGTCTGTCCCCTTGACATTCCAATCATTTGTCTCAAGACAAATCCTCCTTGCTTTTTCCCCAGGGTAGCCCAGGTATCAGCCAGGAATTCTTCTGCAGCCTTCCTTTCCTGGATATCAGATGTAAATTAAAACAATTTTAGCCCTGATAATTTATTTATGCTATTAATTTGTGTTAAAACAATTTTAGCCCTCATTATTTATTCTAGTGAAATAAGGAACAAAGGAATAGGTATTCCTGTGTAATACTGTCCATGTTTTGTCAGTATTACACAGGAAGTCTATAGTGCCAGGTCCCAGGGGCACTGGTGATACCCCCTGATAGCCTTGTGACTCCTGCTCTGATCCAGCTCCCTGGGTCCCCTTCCTTTTCCCTTTCCTGCCAGACCTTGATTATAATGAGTTGAAGGGTGAATGGGAAGGCTGCCCTCAGTTTCCAAATTGAGCCCTTGTCTGTCTCTGACCAGCAGGTCCCGTTCAGACCCCACTGGTCCCAATCCTGCCCCTTAAGCATTAAGTGGGCTCTCTTGGCTCGTTTGTGTCCCCAGGGCACTAATCACCTTAAGGGCTAATTTTGTGGCCTCTGACCTCCCGTGTAGCCACAGCCATGCCTCACAGATGGTGCCATTCAATCACTCTTTCTTGCTGGGCATCAGTCTTCCTGACCTTCACCCCTTTCCTTTCTTTGGGCTTTCTAGCCCAGGCCCAGTGCACTGGACCTTGCTTCAAGGCTTCTGCCTTTATCCCATCTACTTTGGCTCTGGGCCTCTTGGCCCTGGTATCCATGCTTTCTCGGGCACTCTCTGGCCCTGTCCCACCCTGTTCTGGGCACTGCTGGACTTCCTACACCCCTGATACTCCCCACCCAAACCACCAGTTTAAACTATAACAAAGGAAAAAGTCCTCTGGTCAAAACACAATTCCACGCTGAGTCTGCACCAAAACATTAGTTCCTTAGCTGTACCACAAACTCCACTCTACCCTGAGTCGTATCCCCTTGCAAGCCAGCAGAATCCTCCTTGCTGTTTCCCCAGGGTAGCCCAGGTATCAGCCAGGAATTCTTCTTCAGCCTTCCTTTCCTGGAGCTCTTTCCCCTTCAGTTTGCAAAGCCAGAATGGCTTCCCTGTCTCAGGCCCTGGGCTTGTATGCTCCCCAATCCCTGCCCTTCCCCAGCCACCCACAAGAGTGACCCTTGCTCAGCTGCCTGGGCTCCATCTGCTGCGGTTTCACTCTTTTAAAGTAACAGGAGCCCTAAGCTCACTGTTGCACAGAGTAAGAAACTGAACCCTACCCTCTTTAGTTCCAGGATGGGCTGCTGACCGAGCACTGGGTTATCCTTCCTTCCCATTCATAGGTACTAGCCAACATTACAGAACTGTAGCACTGACTGTTCAGGATTGAGGTAACACAGTATAAAGAAGACTGTATGTCAGTTGTCTACATTAATGGTATTGGTTGACACCAAATATGATCCCATAAATACCAATAATTATTGGTGTTTTTATTGTACTGTGTTAAAATATGTATTTATGATATAATTATAAAAATGAAGAAATAATAGTGACATGTATCTTAAAAAGAGGAGATTCCTGAACACAGAGGATATTCTTTTTTCTGTAACTATGAATGTAAACTAAGCTGTGTCTGAATAAATATAGTTGGGTGGAGGTGGGGATTGAGGAAAGAGAAGTGACATAGTTCTGGAAACTCCCTATTTCTGTCCACCTAAATTCATAGCTCTTCTCTATGTTGTGGGAAGAGTTGATTCTTCAGTGTTATATAGTAATGAGAAGCGTACCTGGTTTGTATGAATGCCTGTAAAATTGAATCTAGTGGTAAGGAATTTAGTGCACAGTATCATTTCTAATCGTTTGGTTGTTCACTCTTAACAGGGACCCCCAAAATATGGTTTGAAGGATTACTATGCTTGTGTGATGACTGTTACAAGCAAACATCTCAGAGAGCTACGGAAACAATTTCGGAGTCGAGATATGCTGAGATAAAAAAGCAGAAAGAAAAACTGCAACATCTAACTAAAGCTATTCTTTCTCTATATACCTTGAATGAAAAGCACCTTCACATAGGTAGATCTTGTATCTTTTACCTGCATTAGCCAATATAGGCTTTTTCACTTGATTTGCTAACCTAGCTATAAGTGTATTTCCAGCCACTTTTCCACAGTTTATTTTATTTAAGGGATGACCTACACTGTCATCTGCCTATAAAAGTGCATTTTAATAATGTATTTTTAAATATATTTATGTTTATATTTATTTTAAGATAAGTGTTTTATTTAAAATGAAGCAAAATATAGTGGGAGGGAAATTCTTTGTGCTACGATATGAATTTGCTTTCAGATAATGAGTATTGAATGAAGCTTATGTTTAAATCAGAGATGAAAATATGCTTTGTGTAGCACAACAATTACATGCTGAGTGTAGAAGTGTAAGTCCTTATGAGCCAACAAAACTGTCATTTAAAAATAATAAAATTATCAATAGCATCTGTGACACAGTATAATGTGAATTATAGTTTTACATGAGAGGTACTATGTGGGTCTATAATGGCCAAATGCTGTCAGTCTTACTGATTTCATGTAATAGTCTACTGATTTTGTGATGTCTTATGTATACTATAATAAAAAAATGGCAAAATAGTAACATTATCTTGTTAGGTAATACAGTGCTATATAATGAACAGGGTAGATTTTATTTCTGTTGTCCCTACAGGTTGAAGGATATCTTTATTTCAGATTATGAATTTATATATTTCTTATTAACAGCGCACTTTTATGTAAAGTAGGCATGGCATTGGGTAGAAAATGTTGCTATTTGGCTTGCTAGCATGCAGCACCTGAAAAAAATTTAAATTCCATCCGGATATTATTTTTAAACCACAGAACAAGGAGTGCATGCAGTAGCACAAAGCAACAGCCAATTGCAAAATGTTACAATAACAAATGTAAATACCTCAATACTTTGGGACAGTAATGAAATTCAATTTTAGAAATAGATAACAAATAATTTAGGATTATATAAGGCTTTGGAAGCTGCAAGTCTCCATAACCTTCTATCTGTAGATGTCAATGTTGTGTAAGATGATTTTTAGTTGAACAAGACCGTAAATGAGTAGTGACCAATGAAGCGCACAATTCTATTTGTTATTTTTATCCCCTCTAAATTATTTTTGCATCAGAATAAAGCAATAATATTTTAAAATATCTTCACTGTTTTTACAGTTAACCTCAAAACTAACATGCTGACATGCTCGATGTAACATCACTCTTGAGAATGTTTGAATGTAAAACTAATCAGTAGGAACAATCTCTGCATGAAAGCAGAACAGTAGCAGAGGGAGCTTTGCTAGATACAGGTTACAATATATTCTCTGTAGGGGTTTCCTAATATTAGTCCATTAACATCGTTATCAGTCACAGGGAATAATGTTTGGCTAAGTGGTGCGCTTCAAACCCAGACAAATTAGTAGAAACAAAACAGTATTTTTTTATGTTTCAATGCGGTCACAGAAATAATTAAAAGCAGGGGTTATTTTTCTTTTGAAATACCACATTGCATCACGAAATGAGGGGCTAGAAAGGGATATGTAGAGCTTCTATGTTGTTCAACTGTTGAGTCCAGAACTGCTTAATTTACTGTACAGTGTTTCTCCATCTAAAATCAATTGAATAAAAAGCATGTTGTTTGAGAAATCCCATCTTGAGAATTTCAGTGAAAAAAAAAAAAAGAACAGTGCTAATTAGAATATTTTCTTCTGATTTACCAGTATTTTGGCAAACATTATAAGAAAATGCTGGTTAGAAAACTTCAAAAATATTCTATTCTGGTCAGCATTCCCATGGCAAATGTTCATAATGTCTCTAGTGCGTTCTCATCTCACTACTGACAAAAAAAATATTCAGAGATGTGGACTAATGCTGATAGTGTCAGATCCTGCAGTTGACAGTATGCAGTATGAATGAACTGTTGTCCCTATAGGCGATCAACTACAGAATCAGTCAATGTGTGTGATGTCCTGACATCATTTTTCCAATTTTCCTTTTTTCAATTTCCAGTGTACCTCCTAAATACAAACACAGGAAAAAATATAATGCATATCTAATATCTGCTTTTGTTTAACAATAGCCATTTATGTAATAGTGTACAATATGAATAATGCTTATGACATTCATACTTCTTTATCTCAAATAAATGCATATGAACTGTTTTCCTTTGTTGCAGTGCAAATTAATGTGATTCTTTTGTTTATAACAAGATAATGCTTTCTTAGCACTTAATACATACAAGAGTATCATAAATCACAATTTCCATCTCTTTACCAAAAAAAAAAATAGAATCTCATGCTGTCTTTAGCAATTTTTAAGAACTGTGTGTGTTGTCTCCTGCCACAGACATGTGTCTCCTGCATAGAGAGATGAGAGGTGCAAACAAATCAGAATGCTGGAACCTGCCATCTGTCATAGGCGCAACCCCCTGGATATGGAGCAGTTGGTGTGTTGGCTAGAAGCTCATTGGAAATAGCTAATACACAGTTTGCTGGCAGCACAGAAAATGTCTATGCTGCAGTTGTGTTATGCAGAGGTGTCAGTGGAAGGCTCAGCTTGGGAATTTTTATGAAGTAAATTCTTGTGCTGCTCTTTGGTTACTTACATACAGGGCATGTCTACACATGCCTCTCCCTCCTCCCTCCCCCCCCCCCCCCCCTTCCCGGTGCAGTTGTTACTGTGCCATCATTTAGTACTTGCTTTAGGAAGTACTGAACGACAGTGCAGTAATGGCTGTTACTGCGTTGTCCTGGTGGCACATGGTTATTTTTACCAGCTACATCACCATAGCGATGCACTATAGTGAGATAGCTTGCCACTACAGCGATGTAGCATTGACATCACGGTTTGTGCCCACTGATGATACGTTGCCATACGATGAACTGTCTCGCCACATTGCATTGCTACAGTGACGTTGCGTCTCATGTAGATGTGCCCACAGATGTTAAAAAAAAAAAGGTGCAACTATCCCTTGTACGCTCAGGAACTGCCACCTTTGTCTCAGCAGCAGTAACTTGTGACAGAAGCAGGCTCCTGGGGTAGCTGTGACTTCCAGGCACTGCTGGCATGATTGTGCTGTTGGGGTGGCAGCAGTTCTTTTCCCCCTCAAGCTGGCATCCAGGGCAGCTGCCCCAGTCATACCACCTGAGCTATGCTACTGGCTTATGATAGGATCTCAAATTATTAAATCTGTACCTTTGAGAAGCTGCATACAGACAGTCCTCAACTTACAACGTTTTGAGTTACAATATTTCGCACTTGCGTTTATAAATTGACACCGTTTCAACTTTATGACATCAGTTTCGACTTTACAGTGCTCGATCTGACGTGATGCCACATCAGCAAACAAGTTCGCTGTGTCACCCATCTCCCTGGAGAACATCTGTCCAAACTTCCTTGGACACTTTCTTTAAGAAACCAGACAAGACTCCAGAATAACCTGCAGCCAAGACTCCTGAGAAGACTCCAGCCAAGAACCCTTCAAACAGTCCAACCAAGAGCCCTTCAAAAAGTCCAGCAAAGTCACCTCAAAGAAGTCCTTCCAAATCAATATGATTGCTATTTACAATATAAATACATTAATGTAGTTATATTATTCATCTATAATTGATTAAGTACAACATTCTGGGTTATTTTTGGTGAAAATTGGGTATTGGGCCTTGGTTCAGGAACCAATCCCCATTTATAACATTGTTTCCTATGGGAAAAATGGTTCCGAGTTGCAACATTTAGACTTAAGACACAGTTTTTAGGAACCAATTATGTCATAAGTCCGAGAACTACCTGTAGTCCTGACTGTCTGGCCTCCAGTCTCATGCTGGTGACTACTATCTGTTGAGAATCTGTGAGTTTTTCTGTACTGTATGGTTCTCCCTGCAGTTCCCCTGATGTGAAACTATACGCAGATAATTTCCCACTGTGCATTTTTACAGTAGTTTAATACCAACTGTTTCATCTCCTGTGCATGTGCCATATAGCACAACAGGAGTTTATATGTTTTAAGAAAGCAGTATTCCTTAACGGGGACTTGCTGCAAGTTACAGGTCACTTAAACGTTGTTTGTTCTTTCTTTATCTAGTTGAACAACTGGCATGAGATCACATATAAACAAAATAAGGAAAGTTGCTCTAAAAAGAAAAAAAATCTGCAACAAGAAAGATCTACAGTCTTATCCTATGTGCTAAGACGTCCCCATCCCTACTTTATGGTGCAAAGCAACATGAATTGTACATTAATGTTAGTCTGTAATCTTAATTCTATTATTTTGGTTTTACCAAAATGATTTTAAGAATGCACTAGAGTATATATACCTACTTATGATGGTTACAGGGTCTGCTATACCATTTTCTTAGGCTCTGAATCTCTTTCCTCAGGTGACAGCTCTTGTGCTTTTACCTACCCTAGGGCAGAATTGTTATACTAGGCTCAAGATTACAGTACTGCATGTCAGCCACATTTGCCCAGCAGCTCAGAGTTTGGACAAATATATTTTTTCAATTTGGAGTCCTTGCAAGTAATATTCCATGATAAAACAGCTTTCTTAACACCAGCCTATTTTAACAGTAAATACAAAACAAAACTGTTAAAAAAAATAAAACACATTTTGCAACAATGGTGTACACCAATTTTGCAACAATTTTGCAAAATGGTCTCCTCTAACATCTTACCCTCTATAATGATAAGCTAGACAGACTGTTACCTGTCAGCTCTGTGTTCCTGAGGGAGCCCTGGCACCCAGCTTGCTAGACTTGCAAAGGACTTTTTCTGTTCCCAACCCCCTCCCCCCCCCCCCCCACACACACACACCCCTCATCTACACAGAACTAAGCAGAAGAAAAGTTTTTAATAGGCATCCTGTGCCGTACATTCCCTTGTCCCTGTATGGGAGGCCTAATTAAACTTGATTGACTAAAACTCGGTTGTTGGGTTAGGGAATGCTGAGGCAAGAGACTGAGTCAGAGCGGGTATGGGTGACATATGAACAATGGTTAAGGGTTCATCACAGCATCCAGCCCATTAGAGCCCTGACCACAAATGCTGTCATACTTTTCCCGGGAAGACTGATGGAAGTCCTTCCCACAAAGTTTATGAACACTCCAAGTAATCCCCTTAAGTCTGTTAAAAGACTACAGTAAAATCGGAGTCATGCTAAGCTGAGACTTATTCACAACAGGTAAAATACAAAACACTGATGCTGATTTCATATTCCAAGCATAGCTACGCCATCTGAGAAGAAACAATGAGGTATCCCTTCCAGTATATCTTCTATATTCATAATAATTTCAAGCTGGTTCCTAGATGTCTGTTTACTCCTTAAAACTTGATGTTTTTCTTGGTTATTAATCAGTTTCTTGAGATGTTCCAAACCAGATAACCCCTTGTCACTGAAAAAGGTAATTCATTTAAATTTAAACTGTTTATATAACAGGATTTTCCCTGTCAATTATGGCTTGGGACACTCTTGATTTACACAATTAAAAGAATGCTTTGAAGAGGCTGGAATAAGGGTATAAGAAAGCTGTAAAGCAGCAAACAGTGTGCTTCAAGAGAGAGAAATCTCTCTGACACCATCCACTGTTGTTCTCAAGAAGCTGAGAGAACAGATCGTCTCCCTTCCACGATCGTGTTAGAAACTTTGCTTGTCAACAAATCACCCAAGTGCCTTGGAATGGTGAGAACCCAGCTGTCGCTCTCTCTCTTTGTCTTTCTCTCTCTCTCTTTCTTTTTCTCTCTAGGCATAGCTTTCTGAACCTAAATTATATTAGTTAAGCTTGAGCTAGGTTTCCCCAAATACTCAATTAAACCAGGGTAATATTGTAATTGTTTTGTTTGTTTTTCCTTGTCTGTTACTACTAGTACCATTATAAATGTCATATACTTAGCAATAAATAACACTTATAGTCAAACTGGTGGTAACTGGGTGTATTTTTCCTTCTCTACTTTGCTTCCTCACTTGCTCTGCAGCAACGCTTCTTTTACCTAAGCCAAAGATCCCTGTGAAGCCCAGAAATACTGTGGGGTCTGCTCATCAAGAGGCAACCGCTACTAGGACAGTTAGAGCAAAAGACTGGGATGTGTTGAGTTTGAGACACATAAGGGGATCAGTTTGTACAGGCTGATTGACACAGTTTGGCTCAGATGTGCCCTAATGAACTGAATGCTGGCCCATGAGGGTGTCAGCTGGACACCCAGCTGGATTCAGAGGTATTCTGTTCATCTGTGTGCTTGGGTCTGACTGCATTTTATTGTTACCTTAATGAACTGATTCCTGGCATTTGAGAGTGTCAGCCTGTACATGCTGATCAACCCGGCCGGGTCAGGCATGTCACGTTAGTGTGTGTGTGTGTGTGTGTGTGTATTTGACTGATTTCGTGGCTGGAGGAACCCAACCCCACTGAAACAGTCCTGCAAGATAGCTCCACTGGGGGTAAGGACTTGCAGAAGGGAGAGCTACAGCTCCATGTAGAAACACAAGTAACACAAGCAGCACATCAATAGAATTACAAAGACCCTAGAAACATATCCCTAATAAATGAGCACACCTGCAAAGTGATAGGCAAATCTGGTAACAAGACCTAACTCTTTAGACACTCCTGTGACTGTCCAGGCTCCTTATACAACATGTAGGGAGAGTTAGACATGCCAGAATGGGATCCACAAGTACCAGTACTGAGTTGGGAGCTTCCTAAAGTGAGCATGATGAGATGGGAGCTGGCTAACAGAATGTATAGATGATCTCTCTCCCAGTCTCCTTAATACTGGTTGTTCCCAGGTTATTTTTCTCCTCCTAGAGTGGCCATTTTTGTTCTGGAAGAAAAATCCTAAACTTCTGTATGCTTGTGGTTCCTCCTAGGAAAGCAGCGACTCTCTCATGAGAACCTGAATGTTTGTGTGACCTAACACATTTACTTGACATGAAGCAGTTTCTTCCTCTTAGCTTCCCTTGTCAACTAAATGTAGTAAACAACTCAATAAGAGGAGTACACATGGTATACATAAATTATTATCAGGGATCCTGGCTTTCCCTGATAAAAAGTCGCAAATTCAGATAAAACCCCCAAAATCCATGATTAAAATGAAAGCCCTCCCCCCCCCCCAGCTCCCCTGGCCCTGGTGGTGCCCTTGACTCCCCACCCACACCCAAACCAGCTCTGCTGGTGCCCCTCACTCCCTTCCCAAAGCCCCCTGGCCCTGCTGGTGCCCCTCACCCCCCCCAATCCCTCTATCCCTGCTCCTGCTCCTCACCCTCCACCCACAGCTCCAGGCCTGCTGGAGGGGTCTCCCAGCTGCCAGGGCTATGGGGCCAGGGACCTGGGTCCACGGTCTGCAGCCCCCTGCCCCTGGTAGGAGACAGTGGCTGCTGCAGCACAGCATGGAGCCTGGCTCCCCCGCCTTCCCCCTGCCTGCTGCCTGCCTGCTGTGGGCTTGGGTGGGGAAAGCTGGCTCCCTACCATAGCACGCACTTCCAGGGGTGGGAAACGCATAACCCCAGATCTTTGCACAGGGCTAAGGCTGCAGGCTTCTCACTGCTGGCTTCTAACCTGGTACCCTCCCTTGGCACCTCCACAGCCTGTGTGAAACAGCACTGCAGGGCACAGCAGGGCTGTGCAGGAAGCTGCCTATCACTGCGAGCTTTGTGCTGCCCTGGCGACATGTCCCCTGTGGGTGCAGCTGCAGTGGGGGGGCATCGCGGGGTTGTGCACAGCGGATGTGGGCAGTGCAAAACTCGCAGCAGTAGTTAGCTTCCTGTGCAGCTCTGCTGTTCCCTGCAGAACCGGGTCTCACACACCTGGCTTCGGAGGCTCCAGGGGAGGGCAGCGGCACAGACGGAACAAGCCTGAAGCAGGCAGCACGCAGCCCCCGCCCCATGCACAGATCTGTGGGGTGCAGGTACCCCCTGCCCCCTGGAAGTGCATGCAGCAGCAGGGAGCTGACCCTCCCCCCCCCGCCCCTGGATGAGCCGCCCACAGTCCCATCCCGCTCTCCACCAGGGCTCTGCAGCCATGCATTGTGGCCCTGGGCCCCAAGCCCCATGTACTGTCTGGCTGGGCAGCGGCCCTAAGCCCAGCCCCAGCCCTGCACAACTCCCTCCCTCCCTATGGGGGCCTCAATTCCAAACCCCCCCCCACTATTCCACTTACCTGTGGTAGATGCTCTCCAGGCTGCCTGGGGCCATGTGCATATGCATGCGCATGGTGTCCCTTGCCTGACCTCCCTCTTCCTGATCTCCCCAGCCCCCTGCAGGCTGGAACTCTGCCAGCCTGCAGAGGGCTCATCCCAAAACTAAAATCTGCGAGTTTCTCTGGTACAATGAGAAATCCACATTTGCCTCCAGTAAAAGGTAAAATCTGTGGTTTACTCTTTTTCCATGGGAAACAGAAAACCCAGATTCCTGATTGTTATAAAGCAGTTCCAACTGTCACACAATACATTATTTATATATTTATATATACATGTTGTAGAGAAATGGCATTTATGTATGGCTTAGAAGCTACACAGGAACTTAGGCTTCTTGAACTGAGTTACTGATTAGACAGTATGCATCAGTTGGAAGAAAGGGAGTTACCAGAGTTCTGGTTTTAGTGCAGCAGGGTAAAGCTAACAGAAAGGAAAGAATCGGAAACCTTACCGGACCAAATTATATCCCTTCCAAAGCGGTGATTCCATTATTCTATTTTGTTCACATATGATAAGAAGGCTAAAACTAAAGTACTGGGGGGGGGGAAGAGGGGAAGAATGGGGGGTGCGTATTTTCTATTAGTGTTAATATTATGTTCTAGGCAGAATTATAATTTAAAAGACAAGCAAAAACTTGAATAAAGAGTTTTCTAACTACCAAAAGGATGGGAATACGTTCTCACTATGTATAAGGTCCAATTATACAGTATTTTTTCCCATAAATGAAAATCTGATTTGGCATCCTTGAAGTGTAAGCAGATGGCACTACAAGAAGAGAATTTTTTGTTCTTGGGAACATGATATCTTCTACATAGAAACAAAAAATTGTTATAATACAAGTGTGTGTGTAAATTTCTTGGTCTATAAACTCTCCTCTACAAAGTACACTACTATTAGACAGGAAAATTCAATATAAATATTAATACCCACTAGAAAAATTCAATAGGAATATAAAATACCTATTGTTTATACTAATGTGTTCTGTGTCAATAACAATTAATTAGATAAGCAAAAGAGCTTCAATGTGTTCAATATAAGCCAAGAAACTATTATTCCTGTTTGTTTTTTGCAGAATATTTTTATGTAGGCTATTTGGATTACTTATTTTTATTTTAAATTAAAAATAATTCATTTTATACAATATAAAATCATTGCATGCGGTTAAAAAAACAAGCATACAATGTGAAACCAAGTTTGTGGATGAATCCTGAAGACAAACCACAACATCTTTTGACTACAGTAGCATCAGGATTTCACTGTATAACTTTTGCAATTCATCCTTTTATCCTTATGTAATATATGGCTCATGTACTTTATTTCAAGACTATGGTTTCTGCTTGCAAATTATGAATTTCTCCTAACTCACATTATTCCTGATTCATGAGACATTTTGTCCAAATCCAATAAGGGACTTTGGTGCCTCGATGCTGTCTTGTGCACTTAACTTGTAGGCATCTGATCCCTATATTTGAATTCCAAACTCTACATTATGCACCCAGGCTCCTTATACAATATGTGGGGAGAGTCAGACATCCCAGTATGGGATCCACAAATAGCAGTAACCTTAGTCAGGAACTGCCTAATGAAAGCATGATAAAAAGGCAGATGGTTAAGATAGCCAATATGGAAAGCTGAGCACAATGAGGACTTTTACACATGGCCCAGGGGCTGGGAGGGTATCACTTTATTTAGAGCAGCTCTCAGAGCTGCTCTAATTAAAGTGCCATAACATCTTGTATATCAGCATCCCCACACTTAAAAATGGCGGCAAAGGGGCTTGAACTAAAGCTTGTTCAATGAGCTTTAGTTCAAGCGCCCCCGCCATCATTTTGAAATGTGGAGACACATACGAGATGCAGGAGGCTGCTGGAGCGCGGTAATTAAGCATGGACAGATGAATTGGGTCTGCTCTGACACTGTAATAACACTGTGTGGGAGCAGCCTCTATGCTCATGTACAGGCATCCAAGGATGGCTCTTAAATTCCACCATTTGGAATAAAAGGCCAAGATGCCTTACTCCCCACCCAAAGATAAGCCTCCTTCTACTCGTGGTTCTCAGCCTTGGGTCTTCTGAAGGTAGATGCCTAAAATCTTTCTTTCAAAAATGGAGTAGGAGTCCCACTTTTCTTATAAAACATAGGAGAAGTTAGTGCTGACACCGCCCCTTCCCCCTTTAACAGTTCAGTAGCTAGAGTATATCCCTAGTGTGGGAGACCCAGATACATTCCATCCCTTTATCTAGGGACTGTGTATAGATTTTACATTGAAAAGTCCATGGTGCACAGACTGAACCCCTGCCTTCTCTTGCCCCTGCCCCCCATGCACCCATGTTCTTTACTTTTGCAAAGGGCTAATGTGGTTTTTACACTCGAGCACATGGTAGTTAGAGCTGGTTGAACATTTTTAACAACCACAAATTGTTTTAAAGTGTCATTTTTCAACATTGAAGAATTATAATTAAAAGATTTTATTTCATTTTTATTAAACCAGTAGATATAAAATGTATTCAGTCTTGTTTCATATTTTTGTCCTTTTAAATAAAAACGGAAATAAAAAGGAAACATGAAAAACTCCAAAACCAAAAAATATGTTCATAAAAATTGAACCTTTTTTTCCAAAAATTATACATTAAAATTACTTCAATATGTTTTTGCATTGTCAATGCAATATTTTTCCATTTTCAAGCAGTTCTGGGAGTCAATATATTTTACTGACTACTGCTTAAATAATAATCTTATAATGAGAAGCTTTGAGTTATCACAGTCAGTTATAGTACTAGCAGAAACTACTGTACTGAGTTGTATTGTAATGTAATGGTTGAAAGATAATGGTAAAGACACTAATATACACTGTAATAAAGTATTTCCCACTAGTCATCATGACACAAACAAATGAACTGTAAATATAAATATTGGAGGGACATACAAGAAAAAATATATATTAAAGCAATTCTAAATCCATAACTAATATAGACTCTTCTAATGGAGCACTCTGATTTTTAAATCACATTTACATTATGGAGATCAGTATTAATTTATCCATTGGCTGTTCTCCATTTGGTCATGGCTGTTTGTAGATCATTTGTGGGAATTTTGCTTTTCCATACTTAGTGTATTTTTAAACCCTTTTGTCCTGAAGTGGTGCAAAAGAATTCTGAATGTGCACTTCATATTAAATTATTCCTTATAGAAAGAAAGTGAACTGTTATGGTAATTATTATGAAATACTAAATATTTTCCCCTAGTTGAGATTACGTCCTATCTTGTTTCTGATGCTTAGAACTGAAGTCTGAGGGATATTTAATCTCATCCTATTAAAATGAATTCAAGATGTCCGAGAAACATAATTAAAATGTGCACTGTGCTTCCACATGCTGTTCACACCTTTATATTATTTTTGTTCCATATGGCTGGTTCACAAAGACTGTTTTCTTAGTAAACATTTCTCTTTTGCTTCATCGTAAATACACCAAATATAGATAACTGTATATAATGAACATTGTAGAAAGGTACCATGACTTGTCTAATGAAAAGCAGCAAGAGAATTTAATGCTAGTGATTAGGGTAAGAATATGGCCCAGGACTTACAGTGAAACTGTATCAATGCAGTCAAAGCTCTCACGCAGTTGCCCCTGTCTCCCCAGGGCATGAGACTGACGTACCACCCACCACAAGAACATTTCATTTCAAACTATACCCTAGCCTCTCAAGCCAAATACCTTCTAGTAAGCCAACCAATGGAGTGGGGGTAAGGGGGGAGCCTTTTATGATGCTACATTTATGCAATACCTTTGAGAATTTTACAAGCATTAATTAATTTAAGGCTCACAACACCTTTGTGAAGTATATGCTATTTTTAATTTAGAGAGAGCAAAACTGAATGTGACAAATTGGGAAATCTGCATAGTTCATGCATTGTGTTTGATATTGGAGACTGCATATCTTTGTCAGACTATAAACTCTCCTTCAAATGTGGGACATACCTGTCTTCAGTGTCGTCTTTATTGTTGTATTGGACTGAAATTCCAACAAGCGATGATACAGTACTAACAGTAAGGGACATATTATATCTTGATGTTCCTCCATTCATAGGAAAAACCCCTTGCACAAGCACTTCAATGCTGAAGGCAAACTGTTTTTTTTACAGGTGGTTTCCATTTTGTTTAAACTAGGGTTCTAATCTGAACTCCAAGGGGGAGGTGACCAAGCAATCGGTCACTTAGTGTGTAATTTTAATAATTTGAAAAGGCTGCTCATAGGGCCAACTGACAAAAAAGCTTGAACTACCAGTCTTCCAGTCAATGGAAGACAAAAAAGAAGGAAGATTGGTCAAAAAGGTGCAAAGGACACAGACTTCATCAGACATAGAGGGAGAGAGAGAGACTACATGTTCTGGGGAAGCCATGTAAGTCTTGTCCTGTTTAAAGAACTGTTACCCAAGAGCAGTCAAGACTGATGTGAAAACTAAGACAAAGAATGTTTTTTACTACTTTGTCTATGTCTGTATAATCTTGGTACTAGCTAAAGTAAAGAGATCTCACATAACCTTGGCTGCTTACAAAAATTTACTGGAAAAAGCTTATAATAAATAAGAGTTATTTAGCCTGCTGTGAATCCAAATTAACTTTTTCAGCATGTTCCGCACAAAAATTGATTAATTTTAGTTGTATATTTATCCTGAGCAGAATAAATCCCTTAATGTTAGGCCCAACAATAAAGATGTAAAAAGGCATACCATACCATCCTTGAAAAACAGGCCAAAAAGGTTACTTGCAGACATAGGGGGAAAAAAGGGCACTTTAAACTTGGTGTGCTCCCTCGCTGAGCCCAGCACATGCCCAGAAGAAGTAGTATGTTAGTTGCGTTCGGCTTTCCCTATGTCTGTATAGATCAGGCACTTTAGTGGGGCTTTTTGAAGCTTTTATCTAATAGTTGTTTCAATCAGCTTTAGATACAAGTGCCACAAAGCCCAACTGAAGTACCCAATTTATACAGATACTGCAGAGCCAGGTTGAACTAACATGCTGCTGCTTCCAGTAAAGTGTGGTTTTTTTTCCCCCTACGTCTGTCAGCCCCCCAAAGGCTCTTGATGTATCCTTACCTAAGAGTGCTTATTCAGCACGTCTCGTTCGGCCTTCTCCATGCCTAAACAGAGCTGTTTTGACTATGTCTGGTCTCTGGAGGAAGTTACTTTGTGGTCTTCTCCTTGGGCACCTCAGTGGGATCACAAGCAATCTGGTTCTATGAACAATCAATTATATAATATCTTATGGTCTAGCAGCCTGTGTCCTCTTTTGTTCTGTAAGGTTTTGTTTTACCAAGGCTGGTCAAACATTTGTGGCTCATGGTAAAACATGACATCAGGGGTTCCAGAAAATAGAGCTACATAAAATGACCCAAAACTGTGATGCTAAGAAAAAAATAACTTTTGAAATAAAATACAGTAAAATAATCCTTGCATCCTCGATATAACAAGCAACATTTATAACTCTCTGAAGTCTCAGACTGAGCTCTCGAAATCTCTTTCCCTATAGGAGCCAATATCAGCTACACCCAATGGCACACGGGCTTGATCAACCATTCTTTAACCCTCACTTCCAGACCCAAAAGAGGTATAGAGAGGGCACTGAGACCAGAATATTCTCCACGTCTCTCCATATACGGAACAACATCAGCATTGGACAGGAGTCTTCACAGTTTTGCCATTGTCCTTCATTTAACTTTTAAACACAGACTCTTAATTTTTTTCCTCATTAGTTGTGCTGCTACTAGTATTCAGGATCCCTTTATCTTAGTAAATCCCTTGAGCTGCCCAACCTCTCAGTATGCTTCCCTCCCCCTCCTTTTCTTGCTCTCTCTCCGTCCACCACAGTTGCCATCTCCTTTTGGCCACCTCCTTAAACTGCAATTCTCCCACATCCCACTAATCTGCATCACCATTTCCACCTGCTGTGTGATCTTAGACAAGTCATTTCATCACTGTATCTTGATTCTCCAAACATGAAACAGATAGGACATGAAATAATAATTTGGAGGACTTTGTATTCTACATCCTCTTTTCTATCACATCTTTTTTATTGTAAATATTTAGAGACAGGGCTTGTGACTTCCTATGTCTATATTGCCCCAAGAACATTTCAGGTTGTACTTTTTCATACATCAGACCTAAGAGTAATAATAATTTCTCATTTGATTACCAGTAACTTAATTCAACCAGCCAAACTAGTACATCCAACAAAGGAGTTCTTACAGTGATTATTTCTGCTGTGAGTAAACACTAGTTGTTGTAAAAGCTGAGCAGTTCTTCAGTTCTGTTGCTAAAAAAGGAATTAATTTCCAATATTTTTAAAAAGTGGTTGCAGAAAGCTGGACTGTTAAATCCTTACTGAAATGCCTAGTGAGAGACTCACACTTTCAGACAACAAACATCTTCAGTTGTAAACATGTAGTAATACATAGAATCAGCTTCCCCAGTTGGTGAACACTGCTGTAGCTCCATTAAAGACAATGCAATGCAGTTTTACATCAGCTGGGAAGATTTCAGGACTTTCTAATGGGAACAAATAAAAAAGAGTAACTGCCTACATGTTAGCTAATCCAACTTTTTTTATGTTAGTACCAGTGATCATATTTGTTTTAGGGTATCTTTAAACAGTATAATTTTTTATTCCATTTTGTTTCTTACTTTTAATGCTATCTAACAATATATAGACTAACTACAGATGAGCTATATTCATCCTATTGCTAGCACCTAGACTTATCAATAATACCAGATGAAAAAATAATGTTCTTCTCATGTATATGATGCAGTCTGAAATCTTCCCTTTAACAGTTCATCTTTTCATTTCACCAACAACATAGCACATGACAAAAAGATTTTTAAGAACTAACTAAGAGTGTAAAAACAATATATACCTTCATGTTTATAACATTCACTTGGCACATATAGAGACCAGTGAACTATGCTTTCTTGCAGCAGGCACCACAGGTAGCTTACAATGCTTTAAAATGGCTGATGCCGGGAGAATCCTAATGCTACCAGAAATGTTCGGCTTCAGCACAGAAACCAGCATGCAAGTGCTATTTGAATGCTCACATCCTTTTAAGGAAATAAAAAGCTACGTGTTAGTTCTTTTTTGTCAGCCTTGTAAGAGCCTGAGAAGAGCTTAAACAATCAGATATTAGAATATTAAAACATTAGTGTATTTGATTGTACACTCTTTTTGATCATACATGCATACATAATCTTTGATGATTAAAAAAAAGGAAAAACATTTGATATTTATAAAAAATAATAACACTTATATAGGTCTTCATATCCTGAAAGTCCCATACACGCATTAACTCACCAAGTCATTCATACCAGCTATTCATAATATAGCAATACAGGAACTAGAAGACCAACAGATGAGGCCAGAGATCCATATAATATAGCATCCTGCCTCTGACAGTGCTCAGTGCCAGATACTTGAAAAGAAAGTTCAAGAAACCACATAATGGAGTATCTTGGCTATGCTTCTTCCTAATTCCTGTCATCAAATGGTTGGCATATTCCTTAAAGCAAGAGGCATTGTATTCTTTGTGCTTTTAAAATCTATTTAATGTAATGGTGGGTGTTCTCATTAGCCACATAAATGAATTTTTAAAAACTCTATTAAGCATTCTATCTCAGATGTAGATTTTGGCAATAATCTGCACTGGATAAATGGGCATTATCTAAGGTATTTTCATTTTCTTAATATTTTAATTTGTTGCTTTTCAGTGTCACTGAATGTCTCTTTCCTGCTGTCTTAGAAGAAATAGTAAACAGGAGTATTAAATTTACCTTCTCAACACAATTTGCTATTTTTATACTTCTGTTCTGTCTCATGTTATCTCTCTTCTCCTAATCTCTTCAGACTCCTCTTGTCATGATTTATACTGGAATTTACCAATTTCTGTAGCTTAACTCCATGCCCTTTTTGTTCTGTTCTTCTATGTTTTTGGCACTATTTTGTTTTTGATGTGTTAACACACAGTGGCTGTGTCTACATGTGCTTTACTTGCGGATAAGACTAATTAGCTGCTGAGTAAAGCGCCACTGTCTACACATACAAAGGTATTAGGCTGCAGTAAACTAATAACACTGCAGTATGATAGTACTGTGGGGAATAGTAGTATCTACATTGGGGTAATTTACTGGGGTTAAAGGCACATGTAGATGCTGACCACAGGCTACAGGCATAAATTGTGCCCAGTCAGCCCAGCCAGCCAAGGGCCAGACTCCTGCCTGCCACCTAGCCACACAGCTCCACACTTTCAGCACCCTTGTGTCCCAGCCAGCCCCTCTGTTGCCTGATGCCACCACCCTGAGACTGAGGCTGACCCCTGTTTCCCCTTGCCAGCCCAGACCTGCTCCACCCCAGCTCAAATTACTACTGTCCCAGGTGCATGTGTAGACACTGCACCCGGGAGTAGTTTACTTCAGCTCAAACTGCTCCAGAGTTTATTGCCTCACATTAATTGCATGTGTAGATGCACCCAGTATATAAGATAGAAATATTTTAGTGCTTTATTTATTTAATGGTATAATTTATTTTTAGTATAAATTAATATTCCATTCTTTATACAGCCTAATATTTTCTTTTTTTATCCCAATTGTATATTGAGCACAAGTTTTGAGCTGTCTACAATGGCAGAGGTCTTTTACCTTAGCCGTCATAGATAATTTAGAAACCAGAAATGCTTAGGAATACTTGAAATTATTCCTCTCAATGAAAAGCAAGGATTTTTTTGGGTGATATTTTTTATTGGACCAACTGCATGGTTGGGATAGTCAGACAAGCTTTCAAATGCAAGGCATTTTTCATCAGGTCATCCTCTCAATGTGTATTGCCTAGCACATTAGCAATAAACTTCATCATATTACCCTTTCACTAGGCTTTATTATGCCCTTCTGTAACTTCCTCCAGTCTCTCTGGTGCTGAGTAACCTAATTACTTTTGTGTTATATGAAAATCTTGCCATCTCATACTTAACTTTCATTTCCAGCTCACAGGAAAATACATTAAGCAACAGCTACCCTGGTATGGAACCTTGTGGCACCCCTTGTTATACTTGTCATGTTGAAAACTAACTATTTTCTTTCATTGTTTTTCTAGCCCTTTGCCTGTTACGAATTAATGATGGTGCTATACCTCATAAATTGTACCTACTTATTTCATTAATAGGCTCCTATACGTAACATTTCTGAAGCCATTTGGAAAGTTCATTCAAATTTTAATCAACCAACTCATTTACATCTGCTGTATTGTTGGTTTAAGTAGACTAGGATAATGCTCTGTGCCATTTTTGGCATTTCTAATTTTGGAATTCTAATTCAGCAATTAATTTGTGTGTTCATACCTAAATACAATCTGGGTTTACTATGGTATTTCACGAGTGCTTTGATGTGATGAATACACATTAAACGTTTGGGAAAAAAGTGAGTCACCATACTGTATCTATCATTTCTTGCCAACTAGACTATTACGATGTCAAAAGTAGAATCACCTGCCTTGTTCAGGAAGGCTTCATCCCACCATTTATTATGACATTGCTGGCTGCCTGCAACAGTTACTTTCCAGTAATAGTAGGCAACCATCGATCCTCTGGATCATGATGTACACGTAAGAGGTCTAGTCAAATGCTTCATGAATCTGTTTGTGGCTGTCACACCCAATACAAGTATGACACAGCCTGTTACAAGTTTCACAGATCCATATGTTGTCTGAGTTGGAATCCAAGTTTACAACATGCTGTTTTCTTCTTTCTCGCTTTGCTTCCATTCTCTGGATCAAAGTCTTTTTATGTCAAGCTGCACCCAGTGCCAGATGTTCTCTCCAGATTGGATGGAAAACGTCACACTCCTCCCAGCTTTCTACATCGATGTTGAACAACTTCATATAATTTTTGCACATATCATGGTACTGCCATAGACAGCAACCTCATTTTCTAGAGCAGTCTTGAATCTCACTATACAAAATACTCTTGGGGACATGGTCTCCTTCCATTCTCCTGACATGACCAATCCATCGTAACCGCCTCTTCTTGATAGTGGTTTCTAAGTGTGTTAGTCCTCCACGCTCCAGTACCTCTGTGTTTGGCATGCTATCCTGACACTTTATTTTCAGGATCTTACACAGACATCTCATGTGGAAGCTGTTAAATCTGTTGATTTGATTAGCATATGTAATCCACATTTCTGAACCATAAAGCAGGGATGACAGCACACAAGTCTCATAGATTTGCATCTTCACCTTAGCCGATAGTTTTCTGTTATAGCCCAAAATTCTCAGCTGCTTTTCTGATTCTGTTAGTCAGTTCAGTCTGAAGGTCAAGATTCCTGCAATCGTAGAACCCAAGTAGCAAAAATTGTCAATGACATCAAGAGATTTATCCTCCAGAGTGATGTCAGGTAGTGTCAGGGGTGGTTCTTCCACCCCTTGGTACCTGATCATAGTCTTGAGACTAATTGCCATCCTGCAGCTCTTGGATAACTCAGAAAATCTGCCCAAGAAATTTTAAATAGCTCTTTTTTCCATATATTCCAACTCATTTTGCAAAAGTGGTTGAGTATCATTCTCCCTATTTTGCAGGGGTGGGATGGACTGAGGGAATTCACATCTTGAAAGTTATCGACATGCTCTGTATCATACAGACAGAAAAAAGACGTGGTCCATGTGTCTAGCTCTGTAAAGTCTAGATTTCTTAAAAGAACATAAGAATTGCTTATTCATTTACTGTGCCAGACCACAGGTCCATCTTGCCCAGTCTCCTGTGTCACACAGCAGCCGGAGACCCTGGCAGATACCTACCTGGAGCGTGCTAGGCTGCAGCCTCTTCACCGCCTCCTCCAGAACCTCTTGCTCTTGCCTCCAGAACCTGTTTATTTATGCACTTCCCACCCATGGCCCTACCAAGTCCAGGGACTTCCTGGTCACCCTCTTCCTGGCTCTGGATAAGGTGGTGATTTATGTCACCAGGAAGGAGGCTCTTGCTGGGAGGGTCCCCAGAAACTGCAGGGCCATTTTCCTGTCCCTGGTTTGATCCCATCTCCAGGCAGGGATTAATTGGACAGTGCCCACTGGCTCTTGGACTTGTTTGACACTGTGCTCTGCTCAGTGTCCTCTGTTAGGGCACTAGTTATAAACCTTTGATCTTTACTCTCATCCCTGTTATATTTTTACTTGTCTCAAGCAATTAGTTGTCACCTTCCCTGTCGAGGGGAAGCTAATAGTTCACTTGGTGGGCACTGCCCCATGATTCTTCTAAGGCAACAAATTGGCCTGCGTCACAGTAGTGGGAGACCCCGGCACTTGCCTAGCTGGAGTGCAGCAGGCTACAGCCCGTTTACCACCTCCTCCAGAACCTCCAGCTGAGATTCTGGCTACACTGTTCCCTACTTCTTTTCATTTATGCACTTTCCATCCTTAGCCCCACTGAGTCCCAGGACCAAGCTGGCAATATACCTGACCAGGAAGAAGGCTCTGACTGGGGGAACCCTGGGGACTGTGGGGACATGTTCCTGTCTCTGGTCTATTCACATCTTTGGGCAATTCACTGGCTCCTTGAACTTGTTCAAGGGCTAGTGGGCACTTCCTGGTGGACACTCCTCAGTGACCCTGCCTTGGTGTACTCATTTTGAACCCTTGACTTTCACTCTTCCCTATTTTGTTGTTGTCCCACAAATTCAGTTGCTGCATACCCAGTAGCTCCTTCTAGTAACAGTGAGTGCTGTTACTCTGTGGGCATAAGGCTCATGTTCCTGATATGTGTAAAACCAGCCTGTGGCAGAGAGTGGATGCTGAAAGGAAGAGTGAGCAGGGTATGACCAGGGTTTTTTTCCACTGTTCCTCTCCTACTTGTAGCCTTCAGCATTTAATGTCTAGGAAACTGTGATTCAGAGGCTGTGCTCCCTGCTCAATAGCTACTTTCCTCATCTGGAAAGCACTTGTGCATCTGCTTCAACATATGGCAGCATTAGAGTGATGTTGTAGCCATGAAGGTCCAGGACTTATGAGAGAGGCAAAGATTTCTTAGGGATGAATGTCTTACATTCAAAAGCATGTCTGACCATTGGCAACACGTAGGGAGTGTACTCAGGTGCATGCGCACCCCGAGATTGGCAGTACACCCCCTGCAAAAAGCGCTGCCAATGGTGCCTCCAGGCGGTTGCCGCTTGCACCCCTCAACGTTTGCTTCCGACACCACCGACGGCGTCTGTGGGTGGTTGCTGACCGCCAGTTGGCACTCACCACCTCCCCTGCCCTCACTGCTGCTGGCGCCTGTGGGAGCTCCCCGCTCGGCCCACCCTGGCCTCCGACACCGCTGTGGCTGCCTGCGGGAGCGGTTGCTGTGCCCCCCCAGCCTCCAGGAGCACATGTTGTTTGTGTGTCTGACTATCCCAATTCTGCAGTGGGTCCAATTAAAAGAGGTCACCCTAAGAAATCCTTGCCTGTCTTCAATACACGCTCCCAAGAAATGCCTTCCAGCTCCACGGAGCTGCTACGTGCCTAGTTAAGCCTGGGCACGAGAGCCTGCAGGCCCTCTGCTTCTACGGAAATCTATGGCCCCTGCTACACGTTACATGTTACGAGAAGTCACTGGCCAGCTGCGCAATAAATTTATACCAGCCCCAAGCGTGAGAGCCATTATCACACGATAAAAATAACCACCCAGCTATAAAAAGGGCCAGACCACCATGGTGCCAACTTAAGTGGGGCACGTTCCCCCACCCCCCCAGCGACCAGTCAGCAATGGCAGGGGGGGGTGGTCCGTGGCCAATCTCACTTATCAGGGTGAGTCCCCCTGTCCAATCCTACAGACTAGGAAGTGCAGTGTGGCAGCAGGTGCACCCCGCTATCCATCACCACTGCAGATCACAGTCAAGCTAGTTGAATGGGTGTCACAGCTCTCAAGGCGGCCGGGAGCAGTGTCAGGGGGTTGCCCGCCCCGGCTGTTGGGAGCGGTGCGGGGGTAGCAGCAGGCAGGGAAGGGCGCAGCCCTCGGCCGGAGCGGGCTCCTGGGGGAGTGCACATGGCGGGAAACCCGCGCGCCTCACGGTGATTGCTGCGCGGCGGGCGGGGCTGGGGGCGGGGCCGTGGCGAGGGGCGGGGCGGGGCGGGGTGAGGCGGGGTAGGTCCCGCCCGCGCTGGCAGGCGACTCTAGCGCGGCGGGTTGTGCGGCCAGGGCCCGGCCCCCCTGACTAAGCGGCCGGGATGCGGTGCGGGAAGATGGCGGCGCCGCCGGCCGGAGCTGGGACCGGGAGTGGGGCCGGGGCGGCGGCGGGGGCTCGGGGCGGCCTGCGGAGGCGCTGCCGGCGCCTGCTCTACTGGGTGCCGGTGCTCTTCATCGCCAGCATCCTCTGCTGGTCCTACTACGCCTATGTCACCCAGCTCTGCCTGCGTGAGTGCTCGGGCTGGGGCGGGGCGGGGCGGGGCGGGGGCAAAGGGCTGCGGGCACCGCCCGGCCCGGGGCATAGGGCTGCAGGCCGGGGGACGCCGGCTGGGCCCCGGAAGGCAGCAGCGATCCTCGCCGCCTCCTCGGGGTCCCTTGCCCTGGGGCTGCAGCGTGGGGGGCCTCTGCCTCGGCATGAGCGCAGCCTTCAGGTCCAGCCCGGCTGATGGCTCCAGAGACCCCTGGGCAGAGCCGGCAGGCTGAGGGGAGTGTGCCCTGTGCAGACAGGAGCCGCAGCCGCATCCCAGACAGCGGGGCCCAGCGAGCCGTGGCATTGCCCCTCTGAGTCCTGCCTGGTCCCGTCCCTGCTCCGAAATAGGGCGCTGCAGTTCCACAGGTGTCTCGTGTGTTTAGCCAGGGAGGGCCGTTTCCCCTCAGCTCCTCGCTTTTCTTCTTGCTAAGAGAACTGGAGAAAATGAAGGAGATGTGGAAGATTCAGGCTCGCCAGAGTCTGTCTTGCCTGGCTCCTGAGCTGGCAGGCTGAGTGCGAGCCACGCAGCGAAATGCAGTCTTCTGAGAGTTGGTGACGGGGAAACTTGTGTCTCGAGACAGTGCTTATTCACTGAAGGTGGCGCTGTGTCCTCTGAGCAGCGTTGACAGAGAAGGGGAAGAGACAGTGTGAAATAGAGTGGAGTTTTTTCTTTTTTCTGGACTTTTTTAACAATCCAGCAGGACCCTCTTTGACTAAATAAAATGTAGAAGTCAGGACTGTTCTGATCTGTACTGACATTGTTGACTGCCCGGTTGAAGAAAACTAATCTTGACACTTTCTCTGGGTAGAAACAGCCTTTTCTTTCCATTTAATCATAGTTTAAAAGTCGGGTATTTTGAGCGTATGATTAGTTGAACTTGACTTCTTCAGTATTTATAGTTTGTGAAGCTTAGAAGGGGCCCAGCTAATCGGACTTCCTGAGTAACACAATCCAGAAGACTTCCTTTGAGTTAATTCATGTTTGAGCTATAGCAGGTGTGTGAAGGCAACAGCTCATTTTATTTAAAAAAAATAGCATATGAGCAAACATTTTTGGACAGCTTGCGGGACTTTTAACTTCCATTCAGCTGCGTATCTCCACAGACCTCTATTGTAGGTTGAACTGGTAGAGCAATCTATAGTTAACTTCAAATACCTTTTGAAACAAGTTTTGTTCTAGTTGATAGTTCTGCCAAACCCTAACGCTTTGGGCTGAAATTTCCACTACTGAATGTTGAGTCTCTGTTTTTTGTTTTTTTTAGGAAGTCATAGCAAAAAAGTTTCAGACACTTCCAAGAATGTGATGCAGGAAAAATACTTCCTTTTTTCCCTGTTTCACCTCCCTTCCCCTCCACCCCCCCCCACTTTATTTCTTACTAATGTTTTAATTAAACTCTAGCATTTCTATACTTTGAAACAAGGGGGCTTAAAATTAGGGGCACACCAATGAAGATTTTCTTGTCCAATACCGATAGCCAATTATTAACCAGCCATATTGGCTGATACCAATCCAATAACCGACTTCCAGAAATACAGCTGGGCAGCATGAGGAGCAGCTCCCTGCAGGTAAGTCTGTGGAGGGGAAGGGGCATGGGGGAAGGAAGATGCATGCGGGGAACCAGATTGAGGGGAGGGGGGGCCAGATGGGAGCATGGTGAGGGAGGGAGTGGGGCAGGGGCTGGGGGCACTGCCTAGCCAGGGTGGTGAATGGGACCTGGGGCAGGGACTGGGACAGCCATGTGTGGCTCGTCCAGGGGATCAGTGTCCTGGCACTTAAAAATGGCAGCGCTTGAACTAAAGCTCATCAAGTGAGCTTTAGTTCAAGCACCGCCATTTTTAAGCGTGGGGACACTTTTAACTTGAGCAGAGCCGTGTGGGGTGAGGGCAGATGCAGGCCGCTCACTGTGGACTCAGAACTCTCCACTCAGCTGCCTTTCCCTCAGGAGCCCCATGCCAGTCACATGACCCATGCCTGCCCAGCAGCAGGAAGCACAACTTGCCACTTCCACCACTGGAGGGCAGGTAGGGGATGTGTGGCCAATGTAGGGCTCCCAAGAAAAAGGCAGCAGAGCAGACAGCATGAGCCCAAAGTGGGCAGCCCACATTTTCCCTGCACACAAATCTGGGAGGGTACATTTCCACCCCCACCCCCCTTTCCTCCCACTTCCTGCACCCCCTGGATGAGCCACCAGCAGCTCTGTCCTGCTCCCTGACCCTGCCCCGGGTCCCATTCACTGCCCTGGCTGGGCAGCATCGTCAGCCCCTTCCC
Source organism: Alligator mississippiensis (assembly GCF_030867095.1). Lineage (NCBI taxonomy): Eukaryota > Metazoa > Chordata > Crocodylia > Alligatoridae > Alligator > Alligator mississippiensis. The sequence continues at coordinate 65,464,824 of NC_081825.1, forward strand.
TACTCCATGCCTCACCGTGGGGGGCCTTGATCTGCCAAGCTCCTTCCCCTCCACAGACTTACCTGCAGGTCGCTGCTCTCCACGCTGCCTGGCTGCATTCTTGGCCACGTGCATGTTTGTGGCTGTGCTCATGCACACTGCATTTGAGGCCCTTGGCCAGAAGGTATATTGTATTTATTCGTGACATTATTGGCTACGCTGGCCAAAAACTCAGATAGCTGATAATATTAATTTTCCATTTATCCTTTTTTCATTAGGGAAATGATCTTGGTGCAAGGGACCTTCCCTTCACAGTTTCCACAAACAAGCCCAAATTTGGTAGGCTTTAGAAAAATCTCAGTTTGCGTATATTCCAGAGAGGCTGGATAGAGTAAGGGTTAAGATTTCCAAAGACTTCATCTCTGTTGTTCTGTTTGATGTCCTTATCCATGAACTTAGAGCATGGCTGTAACTATTGCTGTAATACTGGTTAGACACTCTTATGTTCTGCATGAGATCTCTTCTGGTAGCACATAGGAAGAAGCTGCCTGCCTTGATTGTAAAGGAAACAGGAATTGGACATGGAGTTGTGAAAGGGAAACAGGAATAGGTGCAGTTGTGTTGTAATCAAGACCACAGAAGCAGGAGCAGGAGAATTGGACTAAGCTGCAAATGGGGAGACATAATGCAGAGCTGTCCAACTTCTGAGTGGTCAGGGGCCAAACACCCCCAGGCTGCATGTTGTGTGGCCATGTGCTACGCTGTGCTGGTGTTCCTGCATGGGCCCCTTGTGGCAGGAGCAGGAAGTGGAAACTGGTGGAGGAAGTAGGAGCCCAGAGGCAATGGTGGGGAGCGTGTCACCTGTAACTTGTAGCCCAGCCTGTGGGCTACAAGTTAACTCCTTGAGGGCTGCATGCATACAACCCCAGGCTGCCAGTTGGACAGCCCTGTCATAATGCATATTCTCCACTGGGTCCCATTGAAGAACCGTGATTCCAGCATTTTATAACTTTTTGTGACTTGACTTTGCAAACTTATTGTTCAGGCTTTCTGTATGTAATTTAATGCAACTCAAGGAAAAATGACTTTCCATTTAGGTGTTTGTACTACTAAAATTTAGTAACTAAATGCTTTCCTTACAGGATTTAATAGTAATGATATAATTTAAAGTAAATTCCCAAATGCTTTCAACCCCAATTTTTCTTTGAGAGCTGGTACAGTAGCTCCAATGGAGTTATAAATATAGAGCTTGGGATTGGTAGGTGTGAGATGCTTCAGAGCCAGTGTAGAGACTTAGGATATGTCTATACAGAGCAGTTCAGTGCTGCATAGAGATAACATTTGGAGTTTGTTTGGAGCTAGTGCAGGGTATATAGCGCAGTACTGTGCACAAGCTATCTCAAGTTCCAGAACGAATATGATTCTGCAGGTGTAATGCTCCACCTGCGTGAACTAGCCTGTGTGGGAGGGGTTCGTGATCCGCAGTCAGAGCTAGTGAGAGTACCTATACATGGGGCTGCACTGTGCCATGTAAATATTAGGGCTGTGCAATATTTCGGCAGCTGTTTCATTTCAGAGGTGTTTTGGCCTGTTTCGGTGCCCAAAACACCAAATGTGAAATGGAAGGCTCCAAAACATCTCCGAAATGAAATGAAACCATCCGAAATGTTTCAGGTGTTTCGGAGCCGGGCTCGCAGAGAAACAGAAACTACAAGAGGGAGGGGGAAGAGGGGCAGGAGGACTGCTCTGATATTGAGATCTGTAGCTGCCCAATGTCTATCCCTGAGGTCCTTTCCAATCCCAGTGCTCTGGGGGAGGGACGGCAGCATGCTGTCATCCCACGTGCAGACCTGGGGGTCCACGCCCACACCTGGCACAGCCCTACAGCACTCCTGGGGTGCGCAGGCCCCCAGATCTGTGTGTGGGATGACAGCATGCCGCCGCTGCCGGCTGAGGCCAGTGCCAGCACCTGAGTCTGCTCAGTGCAGCCCGCACCGAGCACGGCCAGGGGAGCTGCGGGAGAACCCCTCATAGCTGCCGTGTCCGATCTCATGAACGGTGCGTGCCCCCGGTGGCTGGGGGGGGCACGGCTGTGCCAGCAGCAGTAGGAGCCTGGTGGCGGTGAGCGGGGAGCTCCTGCAGACACTGCTGGCAGCATCAGCGGCGGCCAGGGGCAATTGTGGACTGCCTGCAGATGCTGCCAGTGGCAGGGTGGTGAGCAGCAAGCCTTTTTGCCTGGCTGTGCCTGCCTGTCCCCAACCGATCCGAATCTCAGAAACAGCATCGCAACTCCAAAATGGATTCAGCCAAATCAAAACAGAGCAGTGATCTGAAACACCAAAATGAATCTCTGTCCTCCGAAATGGCCGAATTTAAAATTGAAACGAGACATAGCCGTTTCACACAGCCCTAATAAATATCCCTGTCAGGCCTGTGCTTGATGACTCTGGCTTGAGGTCACAAGACACCCTTTTTCTTCAGTGTGTGGGGGTCACACCAACCTCTAGTGGAAAAAATTGTGTGCAAGAGAATGTGCAAGAAAGGTCGTATTGAAGTGATATAGCCATAATGGTCCAGGAACTGAGAGAGATGCAAGGATTTTTATGGGTGGTATCTTGTATTGGACCAACTGTGTGGTTGGTGTGCGGGCCGGGGGCGAGCCGGGCCCGTCTTTGCGCACGTGGGCTGTGGCCAGCAGCCCGGGCACGCGGGGCCGGAGAAGACCAGGGGCGAGCTAGAATTAGTCACGGACGCGTAGTGGTTGATTTAAAGATTATTTACTTACACCAAAGGTGGTCGTGGTGTAGGCTGGACAGTTTCCAGGTGCAGCTCTGCTTAAATCCTCGTTAGAGGACTACAACAAATTCGTTCTAGCCCCGGAGTTGTTGAAGCTCCGCGGGTTCGGTAGTTTCTCTCCCCCGGAGTTGCTGAAGCTCCGTAGGTTCGGTTCGGTTCTCTCCCACGGAGTTGTTAAAGCTCCATGGGTTCGTATCTTTAATATGCAGGAAGGGATACATCTAGGAATTTATCGGCGACGGGGAGAGGCTAGAGGCTGTTTGTTCTTTTCCCCGGAGTTGTTGAAGCTCCGCGGGTTCGGTTATCAGACCTCTATTGCCTTTTAAGAAAAGCGTTGGGTCCGAAAGTATCCGCAGCGCTTAGAGATCTTCACGCTCTCCCTCTCGAACTCCAATTGCTCTCTCTCCAACTTGGGCGGAAACCACCCAAGCTCTTTATACGGCTAGCAAGCCAATTGCTAGCCGCCACGTGTGCATGTATTAGAATCAGCCAATAATGTGGCACGAATCTTCATACAAATGGCGGGAACTCCTTGCACCGTGCATTTCTTGGATGCAAAAGAAATGCACCATGCAAAGAAAGCTACAAATTTGGCGGGAATACTCCGTTGCACCGGGGTTCTCTTCTGCAGCAGAAAACTGTACCGTGCAAGGAAGCTGCAATTTAGCGGGAAAAATAATTTAGCAGTGCCGAAGCACACTCAAACAAAAAATCACAACTTTGGGTTGTGACAGTTGGGATGTCTATATACATCTGTGGTACCTTCACTGAAGAGATATCAAGATTCCTGAAAACACTTGTCACTCAAAGAGCAAGTTTTCTACCAGACACAGCAAACTTCCTCAGGAAAAGCTAGAACATCAACCATCTCTCTGGGAAGGCCATACTTGCAAGCATGGATGTCACCAGCCTGTACACTAATCCCAGGCCACAAAGACACATTTGTGTGCCTAAGATACCGCTAAAGAACATGGACTACACTCATATTTGGAAGAACATTTTGTACAAATCATCCACTTAATCTTCACCCACAGCAACTTCACTTTTAACATTCGGTGTTTCCATGGACACAGACATGGGTGCAAAGATGGCCCTTTAATTTGCCAACCTCTTCACTAGCCACCCGGAGCAGGAATTTTTAAAAAATTGCACCATCAAACCTGCACTCTGCTTGCATTGCATAGATAACGTTTTCATCATCTGGACTGAACACCTGACTTCTACCACAAGTTTAACCACCGTTAGCCCTTGATCAAACTTTTTGGAATGTTTCTACATTTAACATCAGCTAGATACCATGATCCACAAATGACTATACACAAAAATCCCATGGACCATCATACCTATGTCCACAAAACCAGCAATCATCCCAATGGCACCAAAAAAGCTGTAATATACAGCCTGGCCCTCAGATACTGCTGTATCTACTCTGAGGAGAATACTTATGACACCCACCTTGCATTTATACAACAAGGATATTCCAGTAGAGAAATAGGCAGTATTTTTGAAGGAGACACCCAAATACCCTGCAGTAATCTGCTACAACAGAAAAAGGAGCTCCCCTGGGACTCCACATCCTTGGTGGTCAACTACCCCTCAACACTTGAACCAATAAGAATCATCATCAAACAGCCTATACTCAACAAAGATCATAACTTGAGAAAAATATTCCCAGGCCCTCTGCTCCTGACTTTCAAAACAACCTCCGAACCTTGCCGAGCTCATCGTCAGAAGCAAACTCCACACTGTTCAATAGACATCAGATGGGACGCAACCTTGCCTTAACAATAGATGCAGAATCTATCAACTCGTTTTCACTGCTACAACAATCAATAGCCCCTACAATGAACCCAGCAGGATCTGTAGATCATACACATGCCTTTCCCAAAATGTATTTCTGATCCAGTGTACCAGATGCCCTCATGGTATCTATATGGGTGAAACTAGACAGAAACTACACACCAGAATGGACTCTCACAGAAGAAGTATAATGGACAGAGGCACACAAACACCAGGAACAGATTTTTCAGAGAACCTTACCCTTTCTCACCCCACTATCATGCTGAAGAGAAATGAAATAAGACCTTCAAAAGGTGAGCCTGGGAACAAAAATTTTTAAGTGGGCTGAATATTAAGAACCAAGGATTGAACACGGATACTGATGTCGTGGTGAGCTGTTATCTACCTGATTCCTAAAAATCTTTCTTCTCATTACAAGTGATAATGATCCTCTTCCCTTGGTTTCCCGTTCAAGCAAGCTATCTTTTCTATTTTTAATTGTTTGTCTGCTACCCTGGGAATTTCTCTCTTCTCCAGTTTCACAACCTTCCACACAATTTTAATCATCACTGTATTTGCTTCCTGCTTCAGACCTGATATAGAATGCTTCTCATTCAGAAGCTTCTTTAAGTCTATCCTAGCCATGCAGCTGGTCCAACAAAAGATATCACCTACAAAAACCTGTGACTCTGAGTATGAGAGAACCCTCTAAAATCCATTTCTTGAATTAGAGGTGACTACTTCTTCCTGCTTTTTATCACTTATCTTTCTGGTTCAGAAGTGGTCAAATTCACTGTCACAGTTGTTTCTGGCTTGTTCTAATTCAGTCTTTTACCCACACTTGAAAGTTTTCTCATTTTGGCATGATAGACAGAATACCAACTGTGATTGTAGCTGCAACTGTCTACTTTGTATCAAATTGTACTCCTTTTAGCTGCCTCAGAAATGGTAAAGGGGAAGCAGCTGCCAGAGGGCTACTGGTAGAAGCCTCAAAAATGACAGGAGTTGGTCAGGTTCAGTCTCCTTTCTTTTTCAACGCTATTATAGTGCCCCCAAACTGATTACAGGTTTTCTTTGATTTATGCGGGTTCCATATATGCAAATTTGCTCTTATGTGATCACCCTTTTTCTACCCAAAATTCCTTATATGCAAGGTAAATTCACTCTTATGCAACCGGGGCTCCACTTCTCCCCACTCACCCCAGCCCCTGGGCTGCGCCAGCAGCTGGGGCGAATGGGGAGAAGCGGAGCCCCAGGAGATTCTGGGCATGGTGTAGCCCAGCGGCTACAGGCAGCTGGCATCTGCTGCTTTTGCAGCTGCTGTAGCAGGGACTGGGGCTAGTGGAGAAAAGCAGAGGCCTTGGGCTGCAGCAGGCATCAAGGCGGCAGGAACTGTGAGTGGGTGTGGAATGGTGGGGGTGCGGCTCTTGCTGCTATGCGCATTGTACACAGCCCCAGGAGAGCTGCAGGCAGGGGGGCTGTACTGGACTGATCCCGGGGGGAGGGGGGGAGGGCTCCCGGATCTGCATGTGGGACAACAGCACTCATTCCTGCAAGCAAAAACTGTCCTTTTTTTCTAATTTTTAACTGTTGCTCATATAAATGTCATTTAGGGCGCTCCAGGCAGGCGGCGGTGCTGGGAGGGGAGCTGCTGCCACCCCAAAATTTGCCGTAGCCCCCCCCCCCCCAACCTGCCCGCTGAGTGCCAGGGAGAGCCTGATGGTGCCGCCGGCCACAGCCTGCAGCGGCAGCCTGCTGTTGCCCCATGCGCAGATCCAGGGGCCTGCGCCCCCCTAGGAACAGCCCGGCACTGTCCCCAGCCTGCAGCCCCCCGGGGGGTGCATAGTAGCAAGAGCTGTGCCCCCCTGGCCTGCGCCCCACACCCACTCACTGTTTCTGCTGCTTTGCTGCCAGCTGCAGCCCCAGGAATTGTGGACGGGCTGTGCCGCAACCCTCTCCCTGCCCCTTTCCCAGTCCCAGCCTCACTCCCTCCCTCTCTCTCTCCCTCCCTTCACCTCCATGGGAACGTATCCCTATTTTTTACGTTATAAAGTGGGTTCGCTTTATGCAGATTCGAATTATGCGCCCTTCTCTGAGAATGCATGTACCGCATAAATTGAGGGAAACCTGCATTAGAAGTCTTGAAAATGACAGGACTGTACTCAGTTTTGGGGCTGAACAAATAAGCATTCATAGATTCATAGATTCATAGATGTTAGGGTCGGAAGGGACCTCAATAGATCATCAAGTTTGACCCCCTGCATAAGCAGGAAAGAGTGCTGGGTCTAAATGACCCCAGCTAGATACTCGTCTAACCTCCTCTTGAAGACCCCCAGGGTAGGGGAGAGCACCACCTCCCTTGGGAGCCCGTTCCAGACCTTGGCCACTCGAACTGTGAAGAAGTTCTTCCTAATGTCCAGTCTAAATCTGCTCTCTGCTAGCTTGTGGCCATTGTTTCTTGTAACCCCTGGGGGCGCCTTGGTGAATAAATCCTCACCAATTCCCTTCTGTGCCCCCGTGATGAACTTATAGGCAGCCACAAGGTCGCCTCTCAACCTTCTCTTGCGGAGGCTGAAAAGGTCCAGTTTCTCTAGTCTCTCCTCGTAGGGCTTGGTCTGCAGGCCCTTGACCATACGAGTTGCCCTTCGCTGTACCCTCTCCAGGTTATCCGCATCCTTCTTGAAGTGTGGCGCCCAGAATTGCATGCAGTACTCCAACTGCGGTCTGACCAACGCCCTATAGAGGGGAAGTATCACCTCCCTGGACCTATTTGTCATGAATCTGCTGATGCACGATAAAGTGCCATTGGCTTTTCTGATGGCTTCGTCACACTGCCGGCTCATGTTCATCTTGGAGTCCACTAGGACTCCAAGATCCCTTTCCACCTCTGTGCCACCCAGCAGGTCATTCCCTAGGCTGTAGGTGTGCTGGACATTTTTCCTCCCTAGGTGCAGCACTTTGCATTTCTCCTTGTTGAACTGCATCCTGTTGTTTTCTGCCCACTTGTCCAGCCTATCCAGGTCTGCCTGCAGCTGTTCCCTGCCCTCCGGCGTGTCCACTTCTCCCCATAGCTTTGTGTCATCTGCAAACTTGGACAGAGTACATTTCACTCCCACGTCCAAGTCGCTGATGAAGACATTAAAGAGTATCGGTCCAAGGACCGAACCCTGCGGGACCCCACTGCCCACACCCTTCCAGGTCGAGACCGACCCATCTACCACGACTCTTTGGGTGCGACCCTCTAACCAATTCGCCACCCACCGGACTGTGCAGTCATCCACATCACAGCCTCTTAATTTGTTCACCAGTATGGGGTGGGATACCGTATCGAAGGCCTTCCTGAAGTCCAGGTATACGACATCCGCCCCTCCTCCTGTGTCCAGGCGTTTTGTAACCTGGTCATAGAAAGAGACTAGGTTGGTCAGGCACGATCTGCCCGCCACAAACCCATGCTGGTTTCCCCTCAGCATAATTTGTCCTGCCGGGCTCTCACAAATGTGAGCCTTGATAATTTTTTCAAATACTTTACCAAGGATGGAGGTGAGACTGACCGGCCTATAGTTGCCCGGGTCCTCCTTCCTCCCCTTTTTGAAAATTGTTTAGTAATAACTAAGTAGGTATCAGTGCATACTCCAAGTAAACTTACAGACTTTTTTCCAGTTACCAGGTTGTGCCATTATGTAGAGTATATCAAACTCTGGCCCATGGATCACATGTGGCCTGTGGAGCTATGGTATGGCCCGCTGGGCTCACCATGGGTTGGGAAACTTGGTGATAGGGGATCAGTGGCAATTAGTACTGCCACTATCCCCAGCTGCCAAATCCCAGTCTCTAAGCCCTGTGCCATGGATTGGGGCCAGGACATGCCTCCTTCCCCCACATAGCTGGATTGCACTTCTGCCCCCATGGCTGGATTGGGGCCATGCCTCCACACAGCTGAATTGGAGCTGGGACAATCCTCCTGCCCCCATGAGCTGCGGTTGGGGCTCTGTCAAGCCCGTGTTCCCTGTGCAGAGCCAGGTTGGGGGTGGACCACACCTTCCTCCTCCTCTCCCCCCCCCCCCCAATAGCTGGATGGGGTCCCACTGCGTCTGCCTTGGTTGCCAGATCAGGATAACTGGCTGAATCTGGCCCGCGAACTGACTAGCCACTGCCCATCCAGCCCTCTGGCCAAAAGTGGTTGAGCACCACTGGAGTACACAGTATTCTGTTTTCATCCTGATTTACAAGCTTGGCTTTGTTATATATCATACATATGTACACACACACACAAAATATAATGGAATAAGATGAAGTCAGGTGGTCATTGCTAGTGAGAACCCTATAGATAGTACTAAAATTCACCATCATGGTCTTAAATTCTTTGCTGTTGAGGTTAACAATACAGTAATGGATATGACTGAGAAACTGAAGTGCAGTGGATGCACAGATGACTTTATGGGCTTCATATTATTATTCATATTATGTCCCAAGATAAGCAGTACCATGTGCTTTGAGCCAGTCAGCTGCTGTTGCTGCTACTGCTGATGGATCCTTTGCCTTGCACAATTTTCTGCCTAAGGACATGCTTTTGCTGTTCAAAAAGCTTATTTCTTTTCTCACCTTGGCTTTCCATTCAATTCATAATGCTTAGCTTGTAACCTACAGATTAAATGGATTCTTGACTTTTTTTTTTAAAGAACTTCAATCACAGACTCACATTTATATGAATTGCATTAGCTGCCAAAGGAGCTGATAAAAAGATGATATCGTAGCTTAATAAACAAGATCATTATCTTGCTAGGTCTAAGCATTTATGTGGCATCAAATAAAATACTTAGTCCAAAGGAGACCTATGTGAGAGTTATGTTGTACTAATGCTACTCGGCATTGGACTCTTGCAAATATCTCTCTAATCCAAAGGCTCTGTAGAAGAGTTAATAGTTTAATAATTTCTAAAACAAAACTGAAGAACCATGATAAAACATTACAGCATGTTGAAAAATCTCTCTACCGTCTTTTAGCCATGTCTATCAGTATTTTGATCTGACTATGAGGGATGACATTCCTGGTATAGCAGTTTACAAGTCAGTGAACTGCTTGTAATTTTGATGAAAAGAAAAGCTGAGGAGTCTGATAACTATAGAAGTTGTTTATTTCCAAATAGGCTCCATTGTCATGAGCGCTGTCTGTTATGGTTTATGATAATATATGTTAAATGTTGCCATTTTAAAAGTTTATTCAGGTGTGTAAATTCTATGTTGGTGCCTCTGCTGCATTCTCTGACTCTTCTGAATGTCACTTTAGAAGAAGGACTTCAATTAATAATTAAAGACACAGCTAAAAACAAATACTTCTTTGTGGATGTATTTGCTGTTGAAAATGAATGATGTGACTGGGCACATGTATTGAGCATACTGCAATTTTTGCAGAACTTCTTACCACAGATTGCTCAGGAGCTTGTGTCTAAAATCAAATTATGTACTGAATCAAGCTGAAATTTGCTGTCCTTAATTTTCTTGTTAACAGCAAAGATATATGCCACTCTGCAATATTTCTTCCTCCATTAATGTGAAAGAGATCTCATATGTGAGAGTGAACTTGTGGATAAGTAATAATGCCTTATTGCTAAAGAGGGGTTGATATAAATAGCTAAAACCTTATTGTTGCCGTTGGTTTTTGGATGAGAGAGACTTAAGTTTGCAACAAAAGACTTTTTTTGGCAAAATGTAGTTGGGTGTTTTAGTACGTGAAAAGTTGCAGAAAGCAAACACCCAGAAACCAAAAAATATTTTGGTTTTCAGATAAGTGTTCACTTCTAGTTCAGAACCTAGACATTTTTTTGCAACACCAGATCAACAGAATGATTTGGTTGGACTTGGTTGAAGCATGTCTTCCTGAGCCAGCCCCCTGTGGTCATTCATGTCCTTGTTTTTCAGACGTTCCTGTATCTTGTTGTCATTAGCCTAATTTTTGGGTAATACAAAAATCTGTTTCTTTTCAGCGGGGTAGTTTATTGCTAAGGGTACCAGGGAGTTCTACACTTATTAGAGACCATTAGCTTATTAGAAATTGCGTTACCGTTGTATACACACACTTACACATATATACACTCTTGCAAGTGACACGCTTACATAATCGATCCCAAGAGCGTTGCAGATAGGGATGGCCAGTTCCTATCTGTTGACGGAGCGGGGTATCCGACCTGCTATACACAGGCACCGGCTCCTGTGGTGAGGCAGGTTCTTGTCATCCTTTCTCTTGCCCTCTTTTATACAGTTTATGTTTCTGAACAAGGTTTCTCTCTCCAAGGCATGCGCTGTTTGGTTATCACATAGAAAGGCTCCTCTTTTCTGGCCAGCATGAATTGGTCTTCCTGCCAAGGATGTTGCATAGGCATTTGGCCTTCAATGGTCTGCTTTTATTTGCTGACACTACAACTTCTCCTTTATCAGCTGTTCTGTTTTCTTCATATCATCTGCTTCTTCTTTGTTAATCATATACACCACATTCATACACTCCATTGCTTACTAGACTTATTAGTGATAAATTTTCTAACCTACTGGCTACAATTGGATGCACCTGAGCCACACAACTCTTATGACAATGTCCAGTGACTGGTCAGGAGCATAAGAATGGAAGCAGCCTCTTGGATCTTTAAGTCCAGTTCCGTGCTGTCACAGGCAACTGTGTTTATATAATCCCTCATACATATCTCTCAAGTTCCATCTTAAAAGCAGTTAGTTTTTGTTTTGGGGCTAAAATTTTCATTTAGCTTAAGTAACTCTTCTCCCTTATTCCTTTTTCCTGAGGGCACTAGGATCTCTTCTCAACTTGTATTTAGTTACATAAAACAAGTAAAAGCCTTTTTAGTCTACTCTCAGGCTAAAAATTCAGTTCCCTTGCTCATCCTAGTAGCCTTTCTCTGCATCTCTTCCAGCTCAAATTCTTTCTTGAATTTGGGTGACCGAAGCTGTATTTTTATTCAGAATTTTACTGGGCGCTAAAAGCCATGGACTAAACACAAACATTGGTTTTTATGGCTCATTACGGTCTCCCTGCTTTCTCTGCTGACCTCTCTAACCTATTTGCAGGTAATAATGACCTTCTTCCCTTTTGAATTGTCTTACACAGTTAGGTTACCAGTTCAGCTTTTCTTTAGTTTTGTAGCTACTTCTGGGAAACTATTTGCTTCAGCATCTTTGCAGCATTCTTTTACTTTTCTAAGTGGCTGTTTTCACTTATGTAATACAATTAAAATGTAATTGTTTTATCTAGTATTGTATATAGCTTAGGCTGATTCTTCTTCCCCAGACCTGAGGAAGGGGACTTTGTACGCAAAAGCTTGTCTGACATCTCCCTCCCCAGTATGCAGTTGGTCCAATAAAAGATATTAGCAAAAATATGCATTGCTTCTTGCAATTGCATATAATGTTTTAGGCACTCAGCAAGAAGGGAGACTTGGTGCATCATAGGAACAGGAATCTGATAATAGATCCTAGTCCAGGGGTTGTCAACTGGGGGGATACACGTACTTTGGTTTTTAAATACTAATCTACCCAATTCATAACATATTGGGTAATAAATAATTCTGAATAAATGTAACAAATGTAGTGATTTGCAATTCTGTTAAAATAGTAATCGCTTTTGATACCAAGTTCCCCAAAGCTAACAAAAACTTTAAGCAGGTTATAAAATAAGTTGTAATAGCTTTGAGACTTGAAGCCAGGATGTCTCAAAGTCTAAACCTGAGTCTGCCTCTAATTTGCTGTTTGGCCTTCAGCTAGCAACTGAAATTGTGATGTGCAGCAGGTGCTGAGCACTCACAATCCTTCATTAGGAACTTGTGTGTGATTAGCACTTTTGAAAATTAGGCCATTAACTTGTTTTGTGGTAAATCTTAGAGACCTCAGCATTGCTCAGATTTTGTGCTGGCTGTCATTTTCAGGCAGAATTGTAGGCACACATGAGTACATTTATAAGCATTTATATTGAATTTCTGTGTACAGAACGATTAGCTTGACATCTAAGTTCCATTACTTGTACCCACAGTAGATTACAGCTGTAAAAACATAAGCGTATAATGAGAGAATTTTCAAATATGTTCATTTCTTAAGCAGTCTAGTCTTCTCTTTCTATCAGTGTAATAGTTCCACAAAGGGGGAAGAGAACCTAAGCTAGATACATACATGGTTGTAGGTATTATGTTGCAGATAGCACCAAGACTAAGACTGAGGTTAAAAACTCACTACCAAAGAGCCTTCAAATATTAATGGCTATTTGCAATTACTTACTTTGGTTCAACATAATGTTCTTATTAATATATATTCATCTTGCCCTGAAAATGTGATTTTTTTTCTAACATATTATTTTAATTGACTTGCTAATGCTAACTCAACACAAATAAATTGCCCTGTTCAGCAAGAGGAGTCACTTAGAAAAATGTAGTGCAAACAATGTAATGGGATTAATGTAAATGCCAGTAGGACAGTGTTATGTTACTAGGTGCAAAGAATTTCTATATGAGTAGAGAGAGGAGATAAAATTATTTGAATGTACTATAAACATTTTACAGTTTCAAAGCTACCATGGAAATACAATATGTGCACGTTTTGTGAATTAACTTAGAGACAATTAAATATTTGGACTTTTTCATTTAGTATCTTCTTTTTATAGTAATATTCATTAGGTTTGGAACTCATTCCAAATAGCTTTTCTCACATTCCCACATTGGATTTAGTTATAAGATGCTTTAAATATCATTTTTGATTTTGCAGGGAATTCTTTACTTTTAATTTCTAATAGACTTTTGATTTTAAAAGTGAATAAAATAAAGAAGAAAACAGGAAATTGGATATTCTATACTGGGGTATCAAGTTCATGGCAAGCAGGCCATAAGTAGCATGCATAGTTTTTGTGGGTGTCACATAGAAAACTGGGGAGGGGACAGGTAGGACAGTGGCAGATAGGGCAGGGGGCAGAAGGCAGAGCAGCAGATTAGGCAGAAAGCTTGTGGCATGAAGCAGCAGAGTGGCTGATCAGGAATGGGGCTGGAAGGGGATTTCCTTTTCTCTGGTGCCCTACGGGCAGAGTACAGGTTCTCCTGTCTTGCCTTTTAAGCACGGCTGTGTCCCTAATTACTCTTATCTTTACCTGTGAGCTAAACCCTCCACCGCTGTGGTCCTGGCCCCTCCGGCTACCTGGGGCCTGGGTCTGCCTAGTAATGGGGTTTTGACTTGAGCTCCTGTTACAGCCACAATGCCAGTTGCTCTCTGACTGAGGCCTCAATCTTTTCACACATTTTGTCCTTTCCACTCTGAGTCAAAAAACACCCCAAGGATCTTTGCTCCCTTGCAGAGGACAGAGACCCTCAGGGTAGATAGGTCTCCAAGTTTGCCCAAGGCCATGCAGGTGCCCTTGGCCATGTTGAATTTGGCCCCTGTTGCCACTCTGTATACCTGGGCATATGTTGCAGCCTTTGTCCTATCCTTGATGCTGGTCCACCACTCTGTGTGGTTCCAGTACCTGGCTCTGAGGGTTGTCCACCCAGGGGAGCATTGCTTGAAGGGCTGCTGGGCCTTTTCATCTTCCAGGAGACTCAGGTTTAGCTTCCACACCCCTCTGCCTGTACTCTTGGGAGGAAGTGGTCCAAGAATCAGATGACTATGGATCTAGCTTTCCCTGCTTTCCACCCCTTGGAGAGGAAAACAAAGTCTGTTTGTGACTTAGTTTTCCTAGTGAGGTCTACCCAGGTGAAGTTTCTCCTGGGGCCCTGGCTACTTTTCGCATGTCCACCAGGCTGTGGTTGCTGACAAGCTGCTTCAGCAGCCTGGAGGATCTTACCAAGCCCATCTTTTGGGTTCTGCTTGCTCTGTTTCCCTCATCAATGATGCAGCTGAAAACTCCTGTGATCACCACTGGTCGGGTACTGGGCTTTGTCACAGCCATATTTTCTAGGAAGGCGAAACTTGCTTCCTTGTTGGCCAAGGTGTAAACATTCAGCAGGTCAAATTTCCCTTCATCTGTTTGGAAGGTGGCTTGTATTAATCTGCCTGCAACAATTTATTTGTGTTGCAAGGGGCATTCTCTTGTCTCTTTTCAGGAGGATTGTGACACAGGCTGCCCTGTTGTTGGCTCCTCTGTTCTGTGTGGTCAGACCATGTGACCAGCATCTCTCAAAACATAGTTTTTGGAGCTGGGCAAGCCATACTCCTGGAGGCAAATGATGTCTGCTTGTAGCTGGTCCCAATATTGTTGAATGGTGTTTCATTTTTCCTTCTTTACTAGGCTTCTCGCATTCACCGATTCTACTTGTATAACAGAATTATGCTGAGGGGGAACCAGCACGGGTTCGTAGCAGGTAGATCATGCCTCACTAATCTAGTCTCTTTTTATGACCAGGTTACAAAACACCTGGACGCAGGAGTAGGGGTTGATGTCGTATACTTAGACTTCAAGAAAGCCTTCGATACGGTATCCCACACCATACTGGTGAACAAGTGAAGAGGCTGTGCCTTGGATGACTACACGGTCCAGTGGGTAGTGAATTGGCTAGAGGGTCGCACCCAGAGAGTCGTAGTGGATGGATCTGTATCGACTTGGAAGGGTGTGGGCAGTGGGGTCCCGCAGGGCTCAGTCCTTGGACCGATACGCTTCAATATCTTCATCAGCGACTTGGACGAGGCAGTGAAGTGTACTCTGTCCAAGTTTGCAGATGACACAAAACTGTGGGGAGAAGTGGACATGCTGGAGGGCAGGGAACAACTACAAGCAGACCTGGACATGTGGGCGGAAAACAATAGAATGCAATTCAACAAGGAGAAATGCAAAGTGCTGCACCTAGGGAGGAAAAATGTCCAGCATACCTACTGCCTAGGGAATCACCTGCTTGGTGGAACAGAAGTGGAAAGGGATCTTGGAGTCCTAGTGGACTCCAAGATGAACATGAGTCGGCAGTGTGACGAAGCCATCAGAAAGGCTAATGGCACTTTATTGTGCATCAGCAGATGCATGACGAAGAGATCCAAGGAGGTGATACTTCCCCTCTATCGGGTGCTGGTCAGACCGCAGTTGGAATACTGCATGCAATTTTGGGCGCCGCACTTCAAGAGGGATGTAGATAACCTGGAGAGGGTCCAGAGAAGGGCCACTCGTATGGTTATGGGCTTGCAGGCCAAGCCCTATGAGGAGATACTGGAGCAGCTGGACCTCTTCAGCCTCCGCAAGAGAAGGTTGAGAGGCGACCTTGTGCCTGCCTATAAGTTCATCATGGGGGCACAGAAGGGAATTGGTGAGGTTTTATTCACCAAGGTACCCCGGGGGGTTACAAGAAATAATGGCCACAAGCTAGCAGAGAGCAGATTTAGACTAGACATTAGGAAGAACTTCTTCACAGTTAGAGTAGCCAAGGTCTGGAACGGGCTCCCAAGGGAGGTGGTGCTCTCCCCTACCCTGGGGGTCTTCAAGAGGAGGTTAGATAGGCATCTAGCTGGGGTCATCTAGACCCAGCACTCTTTCCTGCCTATGCAGGGGGTCGGACTCGATGATCTATTGAGGTCCCTTCTGACCCTAGCATCTATGAATCTATGAAGAATCATAAAATCATAGAAAATTAGGGTTAGAAGGAACATCAGGAGTCCTGTAGTTCAACCCCTTGCTCAAAGGAGGACCATCTACAACTAGATCATTCCAGCTAGGACTTTGTCAAGCTGGGCCTTAAAAACCTCCAAAGATGGAAATTCCACCACCTCTTTAGGTAGCCCGTTCCAGTGCTTCACCACCCTCCTAGTGATAGAGTTTTTCCTAATGTCCAACCTAAACTTTGCTTCCTGCAACTTAAGACCCTTGCTCTTTGTTTTGTCATCTGTCACCACTGAGAACAGTCTAGCTCCATCCTCTTTGTAACCACTTTTCTGGTAGTTAAAGACTGCTGTTAAATCCCCCCTCAATCTTCTCTTCTGCAGGCTAAATAAGCCCATTTCTTTCAGTCTCTCCTCATAAGTCATGTGCCCCAGACCTCTAACTATTTTCTTGCTCTCCGGTCAGCTCTCTCTAACTTGTCCATGTCCTTTTTGTAGTGGGGGGCCCAAAACTGGACACAGTATTCCAGATGTAACCTAAGAAGTGCCGAATAGAGGAGAAGAATCACTTCCCTCAATCTAATCCAGCCCAGTAGGCTGTTAGCCTTCTTGGCAACAAGGGCACAATGTTGAGTTGTATCCAGCTTGTTGTCCGGTGTAACCTCCAGGTCCTTTTCTGCAAAGCTGCTGCTTAGCCAGTTTGGGCCAAGCCTGTACCAGCGCATGGGATTGTTCCATTCTAAGTGCAGGACTTTGCACTTGTCCTTGTTAAACCTCATGAGATTTCTTTTGGCCCACTCCTCCAATTTGTCTTAATTACTCTGAATCCTAACCCTACCCTCCAGCGTATTTACTACTCCCCTCAGCTTGGTGTCATCCCCATTACAAAGGCTGTGCAGCGGGTAGGGTGGCTGCTACCTTCCCTTTTTCACTCTTTGGTTTCTGATTCTTTGCCTGAGCTTAGGTTCAGGCTTTTTGCCAGCCTGCTGGGGTCTTTCTGGGCCTTGTGCTTTTTTCTTTCGGTGCCGGGATATAGGTTGCCTGCTGGTGCTTACTTGTTTCCAGTAGTCCTGTCACTTTTCTCCATCTCAGAGGGTTCCCTGTGCTCCGTCACCACTTCCATCTTGGAGATAGGACCTTTTTCAGTTTCTAGGGCATATGAATCCCAAGGTCTCTGGGGCTGGGGTTGCAAATAGGATGCCTGCCTGGATTTGTGGAGTATCCAAAGATCCAAACCAATGCATCTCAAAGGGAGGATACTTGCTTGGTGATAGCCACGCAGATTTGACGATTGAGTCAAATCTTCAAATTCAGTTGAATTTTGGAACTTGACTATTAGCTTTGCCCAACTGAATCTGGAATTGTTTTGGTCCTTGAAATAAAAAAAAGTTTGTGCTGCATATAAGTAGGTACCAAAGTACTGTTCAGAAGTGTGTTTATGGAGTACCTGTGCTAAAACTTACAGCAGTTTCAAAAAAGGTAATATGCATCGATCTTGGAAAAAGTAAAGGCATGGGTACTATATGCAAATTGCTACAGCCATGTTTAATTTCCAAGCAATTTTCATTGTTTTCAAATTTGCTTCTCACTTCCATGTGCTCAGGGAGAGCAGGGTCTGACAGTAAAGAGGAGGAAGAGGCTACAAGAGTAAAATGTTGAGAGGAAGCAGAGAGCAAAGGACTACATGACCCCCCAGATTTATCTTCCCTGATGTAGCAGTTGGAGGGCCAAATTCAAAGGAAACCTCCAATTATTAGATTCTGTGCTTAAGAGAATTATAACAAATTTACATTTTCCATGTATAGAATGTAATTATTGGGAGGGTCATCTTATAATCAGGGTAATCTATTTGAGTTAATATGGTAATTTCTGCATTGTTTCACACCTCTTGATTGTAGGTAACTTATTTATCCCTTTGAAAAATTGTCATCTTTGTATGGTTGTTGAAGAGCTCTTGTTTTTGTTGCATGCACTCCCTATCTTTTGGCCAGCAGTGCACTTTGGCCTGTGCTTTTGCCATAAGAGCTGTTAGACTCCCTCGCTCCTGCCCAATTTGGCTGCGTCCAGATAAACATGGATGTCCAGTTTGTGGCACCACAAACTCGTTTGCCGCGCCACACACCACACATGCAGGTGTTCCCTGCATTGTTAGCTTGCAGCACAGGGTGGGGGGTTTCTTGACCCTGAGAGATCCCGGGGTCAAAAAACCCACACTGAAAAGAGCAGGGTGACACACATGGCAGCAGCATGCGCTGCCCAGAACCAGAGCCTGGCTAGCTGGAGTCATACTCCAGCTGCCAGCCAGGCTTTCTCCATGGCTGCAGCCCCAGGAGGCCCCCAGGATCCCAGGTAAGGCTGCTGCTCCCCTACCCCACATGGGGTAACCTGCTGCATGCCAAGAGTGCACATGGCACGGGTGTTCCCCAGGGACAAGTAGCAGTGGCACAAGGTGTTGCTATTTGTCCCTGGAGAAACAAACATCTGCACTCCTCTGGATGCACCCATTGATGTCATGAAAAGGAAGAGTGTGGATCAACTGTCTCTTCCCTCTTTACTCTCTCTGGCTGAGAGCAGGAAATGTTAGCAGTGTCTTTCCCCTAGTGCCCTGGCATATTCAAGTTCTGGTTCTCATGTATTTGTTGAGCTGGGCAGGTATTGTAGTTTTGGGTTTTTTCAGTGTTTATATTAGGTTTAGTTGTGGTTCTTTTTTTAGGTGTTTTTCAGGTGCCAATACCAGTTTTTTGTTTTTTTCAGTTGAACAAAAATCCCACCTTTAAATATTCTTCCACATTTAAGATGGTCATTCCTTTTGAGGATGGCCACTCTGAGTGCCTACTTTGTTTGGGTAAGTAGGTCATTACCCAGTGGTCTATTTGTTTCCAAAATAAGCTGTCAAAGTCAGAAGCTAACTTCAAATTATTTTTCTTAGACAAATCAGTTAGGCTGGCCATTGATATAGGCAAGCAATCAAGACTAATTTGGATCATAACAAACTTCAAGAATGCTTCCAAAACAGCTACAACCTCTAGCCACTACTAGCACTTGAATTCCTGGCTCTTCCTTTCTTTTGGCCAGAACTTTTTCTCACAAATCCTGATCTAAAAGAGAGAGAGATTCGGAACCGTGATTCTGGAGAGCATATGAATTTGGCACAATTTAGGGGACTTTTTAGAAAGAGACAAATCTCATCAGTCTTATTTAAGGGTAACTGTCGCAGGGCACCTCGGTGCTCTGCTCCTAGAGAGTGGAAACTGCCAGGGAGAGAGTCCTGGCAGGGAATAAGAGCCCACCTGCGGGTTGCCAGGGCAACTGGAGGCAGCGAATGACCCACACCTGACAGCGGTTAGCTGGCTGTATGGGGCAGGGCCTGGCCCTCATAAAGCCCAGGGCTGAGGCCAGGCTGGCAGTTCCCTGCCAGCAGCTAGAGGGGCAGGAGCTCCTGGAGTTAGGATGCGAGGGGAAGCCTAACAGCAAGTACAGTTTGATCAGAATTGAGCAATGTTGTTATAGCCAGAGTGCATGTGTTTGAGTTATAGCCAGGAGGCTCGAGTTTGTGTTGTTATGTATTACACCGGTGGCTAGGGTGAGGCTATAAGGGGTTGGAGGAGGCCTCAGGGGGAACCCCCAGTGACGTGGTGACCTCGGCACCAGGGAGGGCGCAGCGTACTCATTGGGGCCTCACGACGAAGTGTGAGGACACCAGTGCCAGAGCGGGCGCAGTATACTCATAGGGACCCACAGTGGTGTGGGGGCCCCAGCGCCAGTGAGGGCGCAGTGTATTCAGGGGGAACCCACAGCGGCGTGGGGACCCCGGTGCCAGTGAGGGCGCAGTATCCTTAAAGGGGCCTCACAGAGGAGTGTGAGGACCCCGGCACCCAGGAGGGCTCAGCTTATGGGGTGCTTAGACCCCAGCCCTAGAGAAGGGCGTTTTGAGAAGCCCAGTGCAGGCGTGACAAGCCCCAGAGAGGGGGCGTGATTGAGAAGCCCCAGTGCGGGCATGGTGAGCCCCTGAAGAAGGGCCTAGTACTACGGTAAACCCCAGAGCAGGGCGGAGTGCTGCGGTGAACCCCGGCGAGAGGGGGTAGTGGTGCAGTGAGCCCTGGAGAAAGGGGGTAGCAGTGCGGTGGGCCCGAGAGACAGGTGGTTCAACCAGGAAGTCCCAGAGTGGGCGCAGAAGTCCCCAGGAAAGGGGCGGCTTCATAGGGAAGGCCCCAGAGAGGGGCGACATTACAGGGAAGGCCCCAAGGGGGCTCGGGGAGCCCAGGAGGGGGGCAGCACAACAGAGAAGGCCCAAGAGATGGGCATGAATATAGACAGAGAGTCAGACCAACGTCTATCCCATCTGCGAGGCTTGGGGCGTGGTATCAGGAGTGGTTGGAGCCACGCGTAGCCCATAAGGCTAGGGTGCCTGGGACGCACGCACCCATCATACAGGGAGACCCCCGTTGAGTCCGGGAAAGCACGGGGACAGAGGTCCCAACTAACCGTGCCCAAGGAGACGTGAGGCAGCCTCCCAACTTTACCTAAACATCAAAGACGTGGCGGGCGAGATATAGAGGGTGCCCTTGGGCCAACTTGGCACGGAGAGGGGGCCTTAAGGAGATCACGGCCCTCCTGCAGGACCCCGCCGTGACAGTAACATAAGACACGTATGTGGTATATCTAGTATCTTGAAAGAATTCTGTTCCATCATTTTGCTAATGTTGAAAGAACGGCTGTGTATAGTCACGTCAACAGAAAGTTCAGCATTGCTGATGAAACTTTTTGTGCTGAAAACTGGTTTCAATATTCACATCAGTTTCCTCAATGTTGATATCAGTTGCATCTGTTTCTGCATTGATAGTTTCTCACTCCATGATATAGTATGATACTGAGTTAAACAAAATGAGATTTAAGTGGCTACTTTTATTTATGTGAATATATTAACAAAGTACTGTTCTCTCAGGGAGGTATCTCAGTATGATTCCTGTTCTGGCAGAGTTTTATATACATTAGTATATTTTTAAATATATACATTTCAAAGACCCACATCATAACACTGAGTTGCCTTTTGAGAGTGACCAAAAATAGACAACGGAGATAATCATTTAAATAAAGAAAAGTTACTTAACCTTTCAGTAAATGTGGTTGTATTTATTGTGTTGCCTGCATGTACTCTAGAACATGCTTGCCTTTTTTTTTTGCCCTTAAAAATACAAATTTTGATTTGGTAAAGGAACTAAATAATGTCTGGCCCCACTTTGTCATTTTATTTCTGTGGGTTTTAGAGCGCAGCCACAGGCCAATGGACCCTGCAGGCCAAAAAGAAAATAAAAATTTGCTCTATGCACATGGACACGCCTTGCAGTAGTGGAATGTATCTGTAGATACCAAATCTTAAAGAACTATGATTACTTGACATAAATTACTTCTCCTTGAAGAAAGAGGTTGAAGTACTAGAATGTTGAAATCATTTGTGCAATTATGCCTAATAAAGAGAAAGAGCATGGTATATTGGAGTACTCATGTGAATGGGACTCAAACATTTGGCATTGTTCATTTTATTCCTCACAGAAAATCAACAATATAAACACATTTTATTAAAATCTTGGTTTAGTGATCAAGCTTAAAGTTTTGATGTTTGTTTTCTTTGATTGCGATGGTAGGAAACTAAAGTTTAGAATATTTTAAGTACTTTATCTGCTTTCAAATATTAGAACATCATTTGTTTCATTTGATTTTTCTTTTCTTTATTTCAGTGACAATGACGAATATTGGAGAAAAAGGTAAGAGGTGTTTTTTTTTTTTAATAGGCTTGTTTTAAGTGGAATTCTTAGATCAGATTACTATAATATACATTCTATTTGTAATAAATCTGATACATAGTTTTAAATAAAAGGAGGTCATCATATCTTGCTTCATTAAATGACCTGATTATAAGAGTGTTTGTTTGTTTTTCACAGATCAAATATTTTCTGAAAAATAAGGAGATTGGTCTTTTTATTAGCTCTCTGAACCATTTATCTTTTTAATTTTCTTGAGACTTCTGTATACACACTGTCTTCTTTTAGGCCTTTTGGAATATAGTACTTTTTAAATATGAGTTTTGGTGGAAAGATAAAAAATGGCAGAGTATTGAAGCCTGAAGCCATCTAACTAGCAGTAGCAATGAAAGCTTCTCCACTGGGCTAAGTACAGACAGTCAAAAAGCCCAAGGCTGAATTGATTCAGTCTTTGCAGGTTAGTTTAAGCTGCACAGATTAAATTGAAACAGAAGTGATCAAACATTTACCTTTGAGTCAGGAAATGCAGCCACATGCCTGCAGTGGCTCAGGCCAGAAGCCAGGGGGGTGCTATAGCATGGCTCTCTGGCTGTGTGTTTACTACTTCTTCCTGCTGCCCTCAAGGTCTCTAGGATTTGCAGTCCAGAATTACATCAGCAGGACTCTTCAGGGTTGCTCATCACTTCCTCTTTCTGCTTCCAAGTGCCTCTGAGATTTGTAGTCCACAGTTGCAGCCAGCAGTAAATTTGAGTGGGGGAAGGGGCATTTAGTCCCCCTCCATGGCCCCAGGCCCCATCTGGGGTTTGCCTAGGGGGAGCAACCCCTCCCTAGACTGGGCTGCATCCTCAGCTGGGCTTGCCTCCCCCCAACCTCCTTGTCATCCAGCCCTCACTGCTCCAGCTAGTGATTGGAGGGACAGGGCCAGCCCTGCTCTCTGGAGCAGACAGCACAGCCCAGCCCAGCCCAGCCAAGGGCTGCAAGGCATGCTGGGGGACCGATTTAACTTGAACAGGGAAGGGGTCTAGAACAGAAGTTTCATGAACTTGTTTGACCCAAATCAGTTAAATCTGATACTACATTCAATCAGGTTCATCTTAAACCAGGTTCAGCCATTTTGAGCACTGAGCTTCTGTTCTGTTACAGGTTTAAACCAGTTTCTGATCACTTAAACCAGTTTATGTGTAATTTCTGTCCCTAGCCCTAGTGACTGACCAAAAAGGTCTATTTATATTGAGTAAGAATAATTTATCTGCTCCCATTTAATCATTGGCCAATATAGATGCAGTTCAAATGTGTAGCCTTTTATGTGGACATCCATTTCAGAGATTTACGTTGTTTCAGTAAGATTGCCAGGCTTCCATGAAATTGGACTTCAGATGCCTAATACTTTTGATATAGAAGCTGGAAATGAAATTAAGAAGTGGATGGGCAAAGATTGTGGAACTTGGATTAAATATAATTTTCTTCTATGGGAAACTAATATTTTGACTTCACCTTGTGTTCCAAAGTACATGTTTTGCAAAAACAAACATTTCAGAAGTTCAAGTTTAGAAATATCAAAATTGTATCAACTTAAACTGATTTGTTGAAACAATTTTTTTCATTTCAAATTTATAGTTGGGAACAACCTAATATTAGGATATCTGTTCAAAAAAAATATCTATTACAGTTCTCCCAACTGGAATAATTGAAACACTTTTGGCAACATTAACATTTTTTTTCAGCAAAACTCCCTTTTCTGACTGAAACTTTTCAACCACAAATTTTCCCCAAGCATAATAGTAACACTATTTGCTTATCATCAGCTTGATTTGAATTAGATATTGGGATTCACAAGTTTAGGGAGGAGAAAAAAGCTTGTAATAAATAACTGAACATGCTTCTTTCCAACTTTTCAGAAAAAAAGACTGAGTGCAAGCAAAAATTCAGCCAGAAGGATTCTGTTGGAGATATAAACCTTTTGAAAATACAATAAAAATGCCTGCTCAGCCATCAATGGAGTTGCTACCTCCAGGTTCTAATACTTTGAAGTTTGTTAAAACAGAATCTGGGAAGGCAAGCAAGGCAGCACAGGGATGTAAAAGGTTTTTTGGTTTTTTTTTCTTTTAAAGTCTTTTTTCAGGGGCTGCCTGCACCTGTGTAACTTCAGCAGTTTTGTGTATTGCACATTCACAGCCCTTACTGAGGGGAATGTGTTTTGTCAATTCAGAAATAATTGATTAGAAAATAATCCAATTTTATGCAGGTCATGATTTTCTCTAAATTATTTTCTGATAATGTATAAGCTTAAGCAGATCTGCTGTTCTCCACACATGGTTTGTAATGTTCCCCACACATGGTTGACATATTATAAACATGTCAGGGAATTTTCCTGCCCTTCCAGGCAAAGAGACCAGATGACAGCCAAAATTTTAATTTATATAGGCCAGGGGTTGTCAAACTTTTGTAGGAGCGGTCTATCAAAATATGTATATAGCTAATAACTTATTGGTGACAGTAACTCCCCTGCCTCCCATACTGCAGCCCCAACTTTGTGTGTGTAGCCATGCCTATACTTAAGAGTGTTTAAACACTTCATGTTAAAAGTTTCTGTTGGTGATAACTTTAACAAACCTTAACAATCCAGGGAGAAATTTCCAATGCTGGCTCTCTTTTTCAAGCTGAGTATTTTTGGAAAGTTTCAGCAAAAAAGGTTCAACTCTTTCCATCAGTGCCATTAGAAAAAAAAATTCTGCCCATATTAAAACATTTTTATGAATGTTTTGTTAATAACTGCAGCACCTCTGTGCATTGGAGCAAGGGCTTTACATTTTGGCAGGTGGATTGCCTTTGTTTCAGGGATATACCTTTTGCTATTTATATGAGAAACTAAGAAAATATGGACAAGTTACAGCTGAGAGAAGGGGACAAGAGTAGAAGAGGCTAGGGTGAGGGGACTAAGGGCAGAATGGCACAAAACACTCTCCAAAGCCTAAAGTGAAAGCCAAGATGCCTGAGTTTCATTATTTTTTCCATTGTCAGCATTTGCTTCATCTCCCTCTATTTCTGGTCATGTAGAAGTGGTATTAGATACCCTGTTAGCTTAAGTATCAGAGGTCTGTGTGAAGGATCTAAAGGTTCCAACCACATAGCTATGAATAGATTGATTAAACCCCATTAAAAATGTTATGGTTGCAAGAGTCAAGTGCTCAAAGTTTAAGACTAGCCAGAATAAAGGTTGACAGTGAAAAGTTAATTCAGTGCACTTATGCATATGCATTACAATATAGACCCAATTATATGATCGTATGCTTCCTCCTCCCTCCCTCCCCTCCTCCCACCCCAATTGGAACCCATGTCATTTGCTGAAAAGGGTGGAATCTGTTTGGGGAGTAAATTGAGGCTGTCGGTCTAGTTTAACACAGAATTGGAAAGGTGCATAATCAAAGAGGTGGCGGGGGATTGCAGGACACAGGAAAAGTCTCATAGTTAAGGCAGTTGAATGCTGTTTTGGAAAACTGAATTCTGTTCCTGCTTTCATCCTGGGATAAACAGGACAACCTGAGTTCATGTGCAACTCTGGGTATGTCATTTGAACCCAACTTCTTACTTCAGGTTAATAATTGTATTTCTTACTTTCTGGGAGCCCAGCCTGAGATTTGTAGAAATGGTGAACACTCACAATTGCAGTTGGAGTCTGAGAGAGACCTGCTTTGAAAATATAAAAAGCTTTATAATGTGAGGCACTCTGCAAAAGCAGGGCCTAAGTATCTCAAATTGAGCACTCACAATTTGTAGACTCTTCTGAACTTTTCCTTTTCCCTTCACTTGCCTCTTTAAAATGGAAATGATGTCATTACCTCATCACATTGGAATGTTTATAATGATAAATTAATGTTAGGGAAGCACTCGGATGCTACTGTGATAAGCACCATAGAAAACCCCATGAGAAAATTAATGGAATATGAAAAGAATGCAGTAAGTAAGATGTATGGTCACCCACTGTTCAGGGAAGATAAAAGAAAATATTGAGTGGCTACTGTATAGGCGATTACAATCTATTTGTTGCCATGAATGAAGCAGTGGTTTTATGAGGGAAAGAAGTGTGTGCAGTCATGTATGCGAATGGGTGGATCTGGGACATTGAAAAGGGGAATGCAGATGGTGTAGGACATCATTATGTATAACAACACATTTTTCTCAATTAAAAAAATAATTACAAGCTTTACTAATAAGCTAGGGACTCAGGAGCTGTATTATTCAATTAAAGATTGTATGGCTCTGTTGTATGGGGCTATGCTGCCAGTAATAATGTAGACATACCTCAGAATAAGTTTCTCAGGACTCTTTTGGGTCTTCCTCCTTCAACTCCCACATCCTTCTTGAGATTAGAGATGGGATTAGATTCCATTTTAACTAATATTATTAGACTGGCAGGAATCTGGTTTAAAATCCTGCCTCTTCTACTGTCTCACTTGCTCAAATTGTGCTATATAGAAGACATCAATAATCCCCCTTCTCTTCAATCTCCCTGGCTAGCTTTTCTCTCCTTCACTTTTGCATTTTCTGGGATGGGATGCTATATCAAAGACAATGAAAAACTCTTCTCCCCCATAGAAAAGGTCCAGGTTCTCCAGAGGTTCCAAGACTGAAGCCAAACCAAACATACTTTTATTGGAATGTGCATGAGCTTGCTATATCATGTTGCTTATGAAAACACAGTAAACAATAATCAGAAGATGTTGTTTCATTAGTCCCATAATCATTAGAATTGAATATACATCTCTTTTAGACTCATAAAACAAAATCTAGCCTTCTTGAGCATCTTGACATTGCGTCTAATGCTTTGCTAAAAGTTATTTCCATACCTGAGTTAATATTTTTAGCTAGAATTAAAAACTAGGCCTGTGCGAATAAGAAAGTATTCAATTCAGATTCAGATTTGGCTGATTCAGAGGACAGTGATTCAATTCGGTGATTCAAACTACTGTCCCCATTCGATTTGGCCGAATCGGAATCAGAGATTCAGCGCTGATTTGGAGATTTGGATTGGCTGGGGAGAGGCACGTACAGTCGGGCAGCTGCAGGTTCTCCTGTGGCTCCTCTGGCTGTGCCTGCCTCTCCCTGGGTAGGGAGAGCCGTGGGAGAAGCCCCCATGGCTGCCCTGCCCAGCCCGATCCCACACCTGGCCCCAGCCTCCCTGCACTTAAAAAACAAAACAAAACAAAAAAAGCCCCACACTCACCAATTGCAGCAGTGGCAATCAGCGCCTCTGAGGGCTCATGGCAGAGCCCCCCCACATAGCAGGTGGCATCAGGGATCACCTCACTCCCTCTCCCGTATGGCACCCGTGCGGCAGCTGCAACACAGGTGCCAAGCAGAGGGACGATCCCCGCTACCTGTCACTGTGCTGCGCGAGGGGGCTCTGCCACGAGCCCGCAGAGGCCCTTATGCCTGCTGCTGCAGCTGGTGAGTGCGGGGCTTTTATTTGTTTGTTTGTTTGTTTTATTTTTTTAAGTGCCAGGAGGCTGGGCTGGGTGGGGCATGAGGTTGGGCAGGGCAGCCATGGGGGTTTGTCCCACCTAGGGGGAGGCAGGCGCAGCCAGAGGAGCTGCAGTTGCCCAACTGTGCTTGCCTCTCCCCGGCTGATCCGAATCTCTCTGAATTTTGTCCAAATCGATTCAGAGGCTTCAGATGCAATTCAGACCTTTTAGTGAGTCTCCCAATTCGATTCGGAGATTTGGCCGTCAAATCGGGCTGAATCTCCTTCAAATTGAATCATCGACCAAAGCTTCACACAGCCCTATTAAAAAGCAATCTGCTGGGCTGTGAAATGGGAGCGATGCTATTAGGACAGTGTTTCCCAACCAGTGTGCCATGGCACAGAAGTGTGTCATCAGAAATGAACAGGTGTGCCACAGAATTTTGCCATGGCACTGAGCTACAATAGGTATGAGAATGGGAAATGGCCTAACAGGTGTGCTGCAGAAAATTTTCATTAATGTAAGTATGCCTTGGGCTGGAAAAGGTTGGGAAACACTGTACTAGAAGCAGCTAATGGACAACAGAATTGCAGAAGAGAGGATAGCTTTATTATTAAAACATCAAGACTATAAAAAAAGGAGAGAAGGTCACTAGCAGCCATGGATTGAAGAGTTTAGGAGGAGTCTGGTGAATCATAATGAGCTAGGAAGTCAATTGACTCCCTCACTGCTGCCTGAATAGAAGTACTACCACCACTGCTAGGCAGTAGGTTTTAAACTTTGGGTAGACCAGGAATTAAAAAGGTTGTGACTCCACCACTGAAGGCCCTTGGATCTGCCTGTTTGAGTAATTTATGACAACATCGTACTGCATATGCTTAACAGGGGTTACTTAAAGTTGCACAGCAGCCTTCAATTTTGTTACCACCTACATTTTCAATGCTTGTTTTTTCTATTCTAGTAATCTCTTAATTTTTTTTTTGTATTAGTGTAATTCTAGCTTGGTATGTGCCATTTAGTAAATGCCAGAAGAGTCCTATTTTATTCATCTTTCTGGGCTATCTAATAGAGAGTATATAATTAGGCAAGACTGCAAATTGAATGTTATTACTTTATAGGAATGTAGCTTTTCTAGTTGATCACTGAATAAGAGTGAACAATTTGTTTTGTTGCAAAAAGGCTAATAGTATAATGGGGTGTACTAATAGGAGTGTCCCTTGGAAGTGAAAGGAAGTGATTCTTTTACTGTATTCAGCTCTGATGAGGCCTCTT
The DNA here is from genome assembly GCF_030867095.1 of Alligator mississippiensis. Lineage (NCBI taxonomy): Eukaryota > Metazoa > Chordata > Crocodylia > Alligatoridae > Alligator > Alligator mississippiensis. The sequence goes on from NC_081825.1 coordinate 65,493,432, forward strand.
CTGGAGGACTGTGTCCAGTTTTGGGCAGTGTGCTTCCAGACCAGTGTGAACAAATTAGAGTCCAGTGTAGAGCAACAAAAATGATTAGTAGTCTAAGAAACATGACACACAAAGTTTGAAGAAACTGTGTTTATTTAGTTTGGAGAAGAGAAGACTGAGGCAGGATTTGATAAGCCTTCAGATACCTGAGATTTCTTCTGTAAAGTGGATGGTGATAGACTTGTCTTTGTGGCTGCAGGGGACAGGATAAGAAATATTGTTCTTAAATTGCTACAAAGGGAAATTTGTTAGATATTAAATTATTTGATTATGTTGGACATTTGTACATACCTAGCAAGGTTGTGATATTTTCCATCCTTGGAAGTTTTTTAAGAGCAGGTTAAACAAATAATTGAATGGAATGGTTTAGCTTGAAATGATCCTACCTTTAGCAGGGAGCTGAATTGGATGACCTCCTCAATTCCCTCCCAGCCCTATTTTTCCTGTGATTCTATTCTGGGATCCCCCAGGATCATGCAGATCTAACAGTTATAGCATAATAGCTGTTTGTGTGCTCCTGAGCAGCAGCAGCTCCTCCTCCCTTTTTATGTTGCCTGCAAATGTGCATTTATCTATACTCTGAAGTGGCATGAAGAAGAGCAGTTTGAATGTTCCTAGTTAATTTAATTAATTCTTAATTGATCTGCAATTTCACATGTATTATGTTACAATAAACCCCTTTCTAACTACCTTTTGACGACATTTATTTGTCGTGTCATCTTCAGTCTTGAATTAATATAGTGTGAATTAAGATGTGTGTTTTGATCATTGGACTTCCCCAGTGTTCCTCCTACTAGTTCATTGCTATAGCACTACTCACTTGGCTCAGTGAGGTTTGAAATACTGTATTAACTCTTGTACCACATGCATCTTTTCCCCAAAAATCAGCCCCCCCCAAACATTGCAGTACGTGTCTTAAGTAAGAAGCTGATTTTTCTGCTTTGATTCCTGCTCTCAGCAACAATGACATTTCTGTTTAGGCAGCTGAGAAAATCCACTGACTTACGGCTAATTGTTCTTCACTCCATAAATGCTAAGGGTTTGACAATTTGGAGAACAGATCTATTGCTTAAGGCAACCACAGGTTGATTTATCTACTTAGTGCAGTTTTTTTCAAATGTATCAGAAATGTGGTTTGCTTATATGTACCCCTGAACAGTTCCACATCCTTTGCCTTCTTTCTGACTTCAAACTAACATGGTTAACTACCTCTTTGTTTCCTGTACATCTACCTCACATGTGGCCACATTGCTTGCTGTGGGCATAGTAGTTAGGATTTGTCCTTAATTGTAGTGATGTATTCTGTACATTAGGACAAGAGATGCCAAAGATACTGACAGTGTGGGACATAACAGTGTGTGATGGCAAATTATAAGGATTTACCATCCTTTAAGACAAAATAAGCATAAACAAATAAGTAGGATATATTAAGAATAACAATCGAATCCAATGCATATATACATGTACAGTATGTTAAAATGATTTACAAGCTCATGAAGCAAAATGTAGATGACTTGATTTCTCCTTTTTCTGTCTTGCAGCCATTATACATCTCTTATTGGGAGGGAACTGAATGGGAGGGAAAGAACAAACAGCTAAGAAATATGTGCTAGCTACAAGTTTACCCAGGAATATACTGAAACCTTTTCTCTTTGGTTGTTTTTTCACTATCCCAATTCATCTCAACATTTATCATTTGAATCATATTAACATTTTTCAGCAATAAGTTTGTATATTTTTTGAAGGTTTTAGTACATCTTAAGTACTATATGCTATAAATTAACCTCTGTGTTAGAGCATCTGTAGGGTTGTGATGCTTATACATATTTTGCATTCATAATGAGACTAAATGTTATGGCTCTCTTTGCTATAATGTATTAATTATATTCATCTTTTATCTTAGTTGTGTGCTTGATTGCATACCACATATTTGTCATGCTGTTTGTCTGGTCTTACTGGAAAACAATCTTCACATTACCAATGAATCCCTCAAAAGAAGTAAGTTAAGATTTGGGATAAATTAAATCTTTTGTTTTTTATTAATGCAGTTGCACATGTTGTAAGTCATTGCTTCTCAACCTTTAGAATTCAAGGCACTGCTCAGTTACTTCCCTGAATTTGATGGTACCCCATTTGAGAACCATTGTAAAGTCTCACCTTTACCAAATTTATAGCCAGGCTCTTGCCACCAGGTAGAACTGCCCTGCATATCTCTGTGTCTAAGGGAAGCACATGAGGACAGATGAAAAGTGGCTTGGTGGGAGCAGTCACTCTTGCCTGTATTACTCTGTTCCCCTCCTTTCCATGCTCCACTTTGCTCTCCTCCTCCATTGCTTGGCAGTATGTAAATAGGAAATGCAGATTTTACAGAAGCCAAATGTGACTGTGCCCTAAACCTAAAGAGTCCCCCTGTGAGCTACTGCCTGCATTTCCCATTTACGAACTGCCAACCAATATGGGAGAGGAGCAGAGCTGGGAAGGGAAAAGAGCAAAACCAAATGCAGGCAGGAGCATCTGCTCCTACTACATCTTGTTCCCAGTCTGTCCCCACATGCCCCTCTTGAAAACAGAGCGCATATAATCAAGTTTAGTCAGTCGTTGCAGAATGAGTGAAGGCTGACCTCTAATGTGGAAAGAGACTAATCATCTGTAGAATACTATTTTTAAATTCTGAGGTTGCCAGTTTCTTTTGAGAGTTTAGTAAGCTTAGATTAGACTGTAAATTCAGTAGTAGGAAACTCTTAATAATTGTTTTAATTGATTTGTTTCTACCTATCTTGTACCATATAAGTATAGAGGAACTGGTTAAGTATGAAGTTGACTTTGAGTATATAAAGATGGAGCAGATGGCTAGATTCAGCCTTATATGGTCTAAAGAAAATGTTTTTAATTTTGCTGCCAAGGTTCACCTGTAACTGGCATGTGTATAGCTTAGCCAGCATATTGAATGTAGCGTATTGGTAAAGTCATGAGACTTGAAAATGTGAATAAATAATCGTCACTGTTGAACAGAATTCAACAAATTCTTCTGTAGTATTTGGCACGCAAGGGTAAAAAAACAACAACCTCCCCCCCCCCCCCCTCAAACTCTGGCACCCACTCCCATTTTCCTTTTTTCTATCCAGTCCCCCCCATTCCGCCTTACCTCAGCAGGTGTTCACTATCTAACAAAACAAAATAGAGTGCCCATGCCTGAATAGCCTGAATAATGTAGGATGAATGTAGAGATGTATGTTGTCTCTGCTCCTAGTCCTCAGATAGCCACAGCTCCCATGCTGCTTCTGTCATGGACCCACCTGGTTCCTGTTCAGCTTCAGCTTCAAGTATCATCAGCTTCAAGATAATGACATGAGTTATACAGGGAGAAACTGAGAGGGCACTATCAAATACAGTATAAATATTATGCACAGGGTCTTTGTGACCTTGATTAAGGCTATTTGATATTTTTTCTCTTTGTTAACCATTCTTCCCCACACAGGCACAATGAACATTTTATGGAAAAGAGCTATTATTGTGAAAAGTATTGTGATTACGTGATTATAAGTCTTAAGCCTTTTTCAAAAAGTATAAACCTTTTCTTGTCTTAAACACAAGAACTATGTTATTGAATTGCTTATGGAAACTTAGCTTGTGGTATCCTTGCTTCAGATTTTGGGTTTCAGATGTTTTGCTTTAGGAAATATAAAATTTTTTGTAAATCATTAGTATACGAGAAATGTTACATTATTGCAGAAATGATTAAACAATAGTAGTATAGTCAGCAGTGTCTTTTCTGTAGGTTTATTTAGCGATCTTTAGAATTTTGGGGGGAGGAATATTGATTTTAAAAAAATCTATTTCAGTATTATTTATGCCAGAATATTTTTTAATTCGTTGCTCTTCTCAAGTCTTAGATCATGCATGATAGAAATAATTAGAGAAGAGAATTACTATAGACTCAAATTACTATAGACTGATTTCAATTAAAGAGGCTGAGAAAAGCCTGCTATTGAGCGCCAGAATGATAAATCTTTAATTATATCAAGGTTAGAAAGCAGCCCTACAATACTACTGAAGAGTTTAAAATTAATATTAAATGTAGCAAACTTGGGTATTAGGAAGCCATGTTTACTGTCAAAATATTCTCTTTGAACTATAGTGCCAACAACATTATGTAGTGACATTCTTGGTTAGCATTGCAGAAACAGATGCTGAAGGGAAGATCTACTGGTGCAACATTCCTTTAATTAATTAAAAGTAACTTAATCCTACAAATTACCATTAGTCTTCTGAGTTTAGATAGGTTTAGATAGGCAAGTAAGTTGAAAAAAGGATATACATATGTTTTCTCCAGAAGCTTGGGTTGTATGTGAGCCTGATAATGTCCTGAAGGTCAGTGAATTAAAGTTATTTTTTAGGTGTAGGTGGGACATTCCAAAGATAAGGAATCCTCGTGAGGGTGCTTGCTTTGTTTCCTATATTGGCAAGACTTTAAAAGCATTGTCGACAATAGCTGTGCCAGTGCTATATGGTGGGTAAAACGTTCTTTCAGTTTAGGCAGGTTCCAAGCTTTGTAGGTATAAATTCAATTTGGAAATGCATACTTAGTCAGTGAGGCATATAAAGCATTTATGTCATGCTGTCAGGAAGACACTGTTTAAAAAACTGGACTAAACCAGCCTCAGGTTCCAGGTTGATTTAAGATACTGCCCGAAGAAGGGAAGGACACTTCATAGGAATTTCATCTTGCAAGAATGAGCTTGATCAAATTCTGAATACAGATATGATTTTTGTTGTTGTTGTTATTTATCTTTCTTTTAAGTATTAGGGGAGGGGGAAAGGGAGGCAGTTCCTATTTTTCATAGGGGGAACAGTCAGTGTTAAACTGATACCTGACAGGATCAGGCCCTTTATTTAAATGAGTCATGTTTTTTATTTTTGTTTTCAGTTAAAAACACCAAAACCTAAATTCATGCCTCCTGGGTGAATACAGTAGATTTGGCACAGTATTTTACATGTATCACTACCTGACCGTAATTTAATTAATGTTTTGTCATGTGTTGTAAGGCGAGACAGTCTATAAAGGAGTAACTTATTAGTGCATTGCTAATTTAAAAAATGCATTATTTTCCAGTTCCATCTGTCTTATGCACACAAAGAACTGCTGGAGAGGGAGCCTAGAGGTGAAGTCCAGCAAGATGCATTAAGGAGAGCAGCCAAGGACCTTCCTATATATACCAGGACAATGTCTGGAGGTGACTATTGTTGGTGTTTGTGGTTCGTGTGGTCAAACAGTACATTACTGTCTGTAGAAAGTGAGGATTTTTGACAGTACCTTGGAAAAATGAATTGCCTGGTAGAGCTTAAAAGAATAAGGTTACCAAAGAATGATGCATTGCTATTATTTAGTGGAAGCATTTTGTTTAACATGTTCTCGATGCAGATTCTATTTACCTGGGAATGATTATGGTAATTACGTTTACAAGATGCTAAGAAATAACGGAAGATTAATTGATACCCAAATATTAGCTAGGGAAAGCTAACCATATTTTTTCACTAAGCATCCCTACAATTTATGACTAAAGACTGATTGAAAATGACTCACTAGTATTATTACAATCCTAAGTAACATTAAGAATGAATTTAAAAAGCAGTACTTTTAATAAGCTGATAGTTTGTAATGTTAACAAATACTGCAAGAGGGTGAAATACACTTTAAGGTTACCTAGCTTGGCCTTAATTTCTGAAAAGAGAAATATTTAATAGCATATTACATCTATAACACCTGTTATATATGCACCTAGGTGCTTCTGGTACAGAAATTTTAAAAAGACAGAAGACTAAATTGGAAGAAGGGGAAAAAACAATCCCAAGAAATAAAGGCACTTATTGCTTCCTTAATGACATTAGATTAAGATTTAAATGGCTTTCATCACCAAATCCTAAATAAAATCTTCTGGATATTTTGTTTCTTTTGGGGGGGTGGGGAAAGGGAGGAACCTAAAATGACCTCTGTATTGAATTTCTTTTTATAAGCATCAGTTAATTTATCATATACTGATCAAGTTGTATAGCCTTTCATTTCAGTTTTTAGGGTTTTTGCAATGCTGATTTCATGTTAAAAAAAACCTCAACTGAAAAGCTTCAAAATATTTAAAAAATGGCCCTTGGATTGTTTTTATTTTGTATGAAAAATTCAGAATGTTCTTGATTTCCAGTACTTAAATGACATATGAGAGGCACTAGCAGTTGCAACTCCCACTAAAGTAAAACTGAATCACTGTAGTGGGAGTTCAGGGATTTAATATTCTGACTGTAAATATTTACTTTTTGAGCACATGTATAATGTCAAAATATGTGCATAACAGTATGTTTAATCTAGTTTAAAACAATTTTCTTCTCAGCAATCAGATACTGTGACAGATGCCAACTTGTAAAGCCAGATCGCTGCCATCATTGTTCTGTGTGCGACAAGTAAGAAACATCTCTTTAAGCACCATTTATCACATTTGTTAAATATCTTACTAATGCAAAAGATGATAATTTCCCAAAATGCACCTGTTGACCAGTCTGGGAATAAAAAGCACACCTGGACATTTTATCATTTTTCTATGAATGCATTTATTACTAAATTGTTTAATTGGTGTTTCCTTTTAAAGACAATCTGAAAGGTATTTTAAAGGCTTGCTTCAGCATTTAGTTTTCTTTAGAAATATCAGAAATATTTATTCTCTTCTTTTGGACATCTGTTTGGATGATTCACACCCTGATCAGGATTTTTTTTATCACTTGATTGGATGATTAAGCTATTGAATTGTTAATAAAGAACCTGTGCCCTGAATATTTTAATTAAGTAGCTATAACAAAAACAAAATGGAAGAGATTTAAACAGTCTGAATGATGATCATTGCCTTCCTCAATTAATCATGTTTCACTTCCTTAGTATCTCTAAAAACAAAGCTTTTACTTTTTTAGCCAACTTTTGTCTTCCAGGTTGGATGTGGCTTAAATCTCTAATGTTAGCAAAAAGTGTGTGAATGTGCATGGGTGGGACAACTCAGGCCTACCTTTGACACCATGATTTATGTATTGGGTACATAAGCTTTTGGGAAGTTTAGACTGGAGATGCGTGTGTGGGCCTGTGCTGGTGGCCTAGGGCCAGGTTTGGCAGGGAACCAGGGCAGGGTGGCAGGAGCACAGAGCCTGGGCTGGCAGCTGGGCCAGCTCCACCACTCTCCCTGCTGGCAGCCTGGCATCGTGCAGTCTTGGGGTTGCTGGGACCGCACACCGCCAGGGGTCTCCACCTGCTGTGGGCCGTGTGCACCCCAAGGCCTTGCCGCCTGTTGCTGCCACTGGTGGAAGGGGAGGTGTGCAATGAGAGAGGGGGGCATGTGTGGAGGAGGCATGTTTGTAGGGGGGGTTCCACATGCACACCCCATCATACACATGTACTCACCCCCACCATACACATGCACCCACACCCCCTCACATACCCCAGCCATCCTCCCCCTACATACATCCCCCCACAAATCCCATACCCACCCCACCCCACATATCCACACAATACACACACCCCCATACCCACACCCCCCCACACCTATCTACCCCCACAAACCCCACATACTCATTCACACACACACCAACATCCCACATACACACATACCCACAGCCCCCCCACAAGCCCTTTACTTACCCCGCCATACCCTCCCCACCACAATATACAAAAGACGGACTTCATTTTAATCCATTATGCACTCACCATTATGTACACTACACAAGCACAAGTAAATCAGAACAAAAATATTTTTGACATCAGATTAATTTATATTCTAAAAATCAAACATACCTTGTTTTTTTTTCTGGTTCCAAGATGACAACCCCCCTTGTCAAAAGGAGTACTTCTGGGGGCAAGGGGAGGGACTTTTGGTGGCAAAGATCAGGGGTTAGTGGGCAGGACTCCTGGTTCCAAGATGGTGACCAGAGGGAAGGCACCTGTCAAGGGGTGGGGCTACCTTTGCAGCCCTCAACAGTTCACCAAAACTTGTTAAGTGGCCCGCCAGGCAAAATAATTGCCTGCCCTGACCTAACTGCATAATACATTGTTGATCCCAATTTGTTACCTATTACTTGCATTGAAACAAATGTTGGTCATTTGCATATTGATTAAACACATACACCACTGAAGTGCATAGTATTTTTCAGTCCCACTTTCTATTTTGTAAATTAATTGTATTTGTTAACTGGATGCCAACTTCTGTAACTGTGAATCTTGTGAACTGAACCAGAAACAGCAAAGGGGAAATAGTTGTCAAATATTCCTACTAGAAGCCTTGAAAATGTCAGGAGGTTGTCAGCTCACAGCTGGTGAATAGCCTCATTTTTGAGGCTTCTCATAGGAACCGTGTCATTATTTGAAGCCTGAAAATGAGGGAAGCTAGTCTATTTTGAAGCTGCTGCTGCTATAGCATTGACAGGACTATGTATTTAAGGAGTATAGATTTATTTAATTAAATCAGAGCAAATGTATAAATCCAGAAAAGTGCATAGACTTAAAAAGAGTAATACTGCATGGATTGACTGAAGAGACAACTCTGGAATGTATTTAGGCAACTAAAGAGGCAGATGGGTGCCCAGTGAGATTTTCAGAAGCACTAATCTCCAAACTCCCAGAAACAATTGTTCTGTAGTATGCATACTATGTATTATTTGAGCACATTAGGATGTGTTAGGAATGAGATTTGGTATTGAGAAAACTACGTAGCTGATTCTCGACTAAATTTTCTGTGTAATATAATTAGATATTTAAACAATAATAATGTTCATTTTAAACTGCCTCTTGTTTACTGTCTCCATTTTTAATATCTATTCAATTGTTTGCTTTTTTAAGGTGTATTTTGAAAATGGATCATCATTGCCCTTGGTGAGTATACTGCATACCTTTTATTTCCTCTGTTAGATGAGCTGAAATGTTGTGGGGGTTGATGGAAATGGTGGACAAAGATATTCTTTCTTCCCCTGCTGTGACTTCAGTGTAGTTGGATAAATGACATAGTGTGATTTAAAAAAAAAAAAAAAAGTTCTCATTATATATAGTATATGGATTATTAAACTTGGTTGAGCATATGCATAATACTGTAGGTACAATGATATTTTTTTGTCAGAGATAAAGTGGAAAGAAATTTTAGGGAGGGAATAAATTAAATAGAGTGCAATGATGACATGGAGAAAGGAATGTAGCCAACTGTTCTGAATATCAGCACAGGGAGGGACCGATCATTGAGATCAGAGATTTGATCTTAAAGTTGGATGCTTCATCTACTTACTGAAGCTAGTTTCATACAGCTGATTAAAGTTGTGCTCTTCATGCAAAGATGCTGTAGATCAATCTTCTTCTTTGCCCCTGAAAAGTGCATAGACCAGGGGTGGGCAAAATACGACCCACAGGCCTAACGTGGCCCATGAAGAGTTTCTATCTGGCTCACAGCAGGTCTGTCAGTCCTTCCTGACCTAGGCACTGTCTGGGCATTGGACGTCCTGCCACCCCCTGGGCACGCAGTGGGGCTGGGGTAGCTCTGCAGCTGGACTGCCTTCCTAGGCAGCCCTGGCAGTGGGAACTCCTTCTGGCTGCCACTGCCACTGGCCCCAGCTTCGTGGTACCAGGAATGGACCTGCGCATACATCCTAGAGTAAATAGATAGACACATGCATAGATTTAACTTTAATCAGCTGTATGAAACTAGCTTCAGTAAGTAGATGAAGCAGCCAACTTTAAGATCAAATCTTTGATCTCAATTATCAGTCCCTCCCTGTGCTGATATTCAGAACAGTTGGCTACATTCCTTTCTTCATGTCGTCATTGCACTCAATTTATTTTAATTTGTAAGGCTGGAAGGAACCTCAGAAGATCATCAGGTCCAGCCCCCTGCACCAGACAGAAAAAACCACTGCGGTCAGGTGACCCCAGCAAGGTGACTATCCAGTCTCCTCTTGAAGATCTCCAAGGTAGATGTTTGCACCACCTCTGGAGGGAACTTATTCCACAGCCTGGACACCCTGACTATAAAGAAGCTTTTCCTAATGTTGAGTCTGAAATGGACTTCTAGGAGTTTGTGGCCATTACTCCTGGTTTTCCCCAAGGGTGCTCTGGTGAACAGTTGTTTACTGAGCCGTTGATATACTCCCCTAATGTAGCGATAAGCATTCTCTTTTTCAGGCTGAAGAGTCCCAGGTCCCTCAGTCTTTCCTCGTGTGGCTTGCCTTGTGAGTCTTTGATCATATGGGTGGCTCAAAGTGCAGTGCCCAGAACTGGGTGCGGTACTCCAGCTGCAATTTCACCAATGTCAAGTAGAGTGGAAGAATCACTTTCTTAGTTTTGCTGGAGATGCCTTGATTGATGCATGCCAGAGTATTATTTGCCCTACTGGCTACAGCAGGGGTGGGCAGTTATTTCAGGCGGAGGGCCACTTACCCGGTTTTGGCAAGCTGTCGAGGCCTGCGTGGGTAGCCCCGCTCCCTGGTCACCATCTTGGGACCAATGTCCCAATATCTTGGGACCAGTGTCCCAGGGCCAGCATCGGTGGGGCCCGGAGTGGGGTGCAGGCTGGCAGGTGTCTGTGGAGCCAGGCGCAGGCTGCACCAGCAGGGAAGAGGGGTGAGCTGGCCTGGCTCCATAGAGTCCCTGCCAGCCGGGACCCTGTACCCCTGCCACCCTGCTCTGGGCCCTGCTGGTGCTGGCTCTGGGACACCGGTGCAGTCCCTGTGCTCCCACATCCGCTCACTCCCAGTGCCCCCCCAGCCCTGCGGTACAGGTGGGGGGTAGTGCACAGCCCCAACCCCCTGCTTGCCGGCAGGGAAGGAGCTGGCACGGAGTGCAGGGAAAAGCAGCCCCTTGCCCACCCCGTGGCCGGTGCTCCCTGCTGCAGCCACTTGCAGCCCATGCGGGGCTGTCCTGAGCAGGCACAGGCAGCCCCATGTGGGTTGTGAGTGGCTGCAGCGCGGGGGTACCAGCCATGGGATGGGTGAGGGCCCACTTTTCCCCCACACTCAGCACCAGCTTGTAACCTGCCCCCGCGTCAGCTCCAGGCCCGCCCGTTGGGGCTGTGCCACAGTAGCAGCAGCTGTGGCCCTCCTACTTGCCAGGCTGGGCAGTGTTTGCTGCTGCCGCCTGCCTGTAGCTCACGCGCTGGGCAGCACAGAGGCGGCCGTGGCAGCCTCACTGCAGCTTACCTCGGCACGAACTCCAGGTGGGCAGGAGCCGCAAATGCTGCCCAGCACGGCAAGCTGGGGGGCCACAGCTGCTGCTGCCATGGCACAACCCTGACAGGCGGTCCCGGAGCCAGCATAGGGGCGGGTTACAAGCTGGTGCTGAGTGCAGGGGAAAAGCAGGCCCTCCCCGCCCTGTGGCCGGTGCCCTGTGCTGCAGCCACTCACAGCCTGCGTGGGGCTGCCTGTGCCTGCTCAGAACAGCCCTGTGTGGGCTGCGAGCGGCTGCAGCAGGGAGTGCTAGCCACGGGGCAGGTGAGGGACCACTTTTCCCCACGTTCCGCACCAGCACCTTCCCTGCCCTTCCCTCCCCCCCCTTACCTGAGCTTCCCGTGCCAGGGCAGCCATGTGGTCCCAGGCCAAAAGCCCCTGCTGGGGCTTCCGGTTGGGGTGGGGGTGCGGCCAGGCAGGCCCTGCTGTTGCAGGAGCCCGCCGAAGTTTCCCCTAGGTCCTACTGCCCCTGGTTCCTTTCATTTTTGACAGGAACTAAGGACAGATGCATTTATTTTTAAAATTTTTTTAGGGATCCCATGGGCTGGATAGAATAGCCTCAAGGGCTGTATTTTGCCCACCCCTGGGCTACAGCGTTGCATTGCTGGCTCATATTTATACAGTGGTCTGTTATTACCCCCAGGTCCCTTTCATTCATGGGATTGTTCATCCCCAGGTGGAGCACTTTACATTTCTCGATGTTGAACTTCATCTGGTTCCAATCCGCCCAACTTGCAAGCCTGCCTAGATCTGCCTGTATCTGTAGCCTATCTTCAAGCATGACCACACTTCCCCATAACTTGGTGTCATCCACGAACTTGGCCAGTGAGGTCTTTACCCCCACATCCAAGTCATTGATAAAAATGTTGAAAAGTATGATACCAAGCTCTGACCCCTGTTCTGACACCGCTGGCCATGTCTCACCAGGACAACACTGATCCGTTCATTAAGGCTCTCTGAGTCCAACCCCACAGCCAGTTTCCCACCCACCTGACTGTCTTGGAGTTAAGCCCACAATCCTCCAATTTTCTCATGAGGACATTGTGGGATACCAGATCAAAGGCTTTTTTTTTGGAAGTCATGAGTAAGACTTCATTTTGAGCTATTATGTAATCACCTCTATATACACAATGCAAATGCACACAAATCGGGACAAAAATATTTTTTAAAAATAAAATTGAAATATGTTATTGTGGATGTTTTATTTTTAGTATATAATTTGGGGTTTTTTTGGTTCCATGATGACAAACCCCTTTCCCAAAAAGGAGTACTTCCAGGGACAAGGGGAGGGACTTCCAGTGGCAAAGTTCAGGGGCTAGGGGGCGGGACTTCTGCTCCCAAAATTGTGACCAGGCGGCAGGGCACCTGTCAGAGGGGGCAGGCTACCTTTGCAGCCCTTGACAGCTCACCAAATTTGGTAACCTGCCCTCCAGCCAAAATAACTGCCTGCCCCTGACATAGATGGTTACTTTTCATTCCTAACACAGAGACTGCAAGTGCTTGAATCTTCATATTGAATGTCCTGATTATCAGTGGAGAAACACCTCTGTCTTATCATGTTGTCCTTTTCATAAACTTACCATGGTCCATCTTGAAGCAGCCCAGGTTCTTTGTCCTCACTGCTTAGAATGTTTTTATCTTTACTCCTCTACAAATTACAAATTGCCCTCTACTTTACAGTCTGTATTTGATTTTTGTGCCAATATTATTCTTTAATTTACATAGCTCCTCTCCCTCATTTTTACCTGTGAATATATTTATAAAAGTAATTGCAATCCTCTCTGTCTTTGTTTTGGTAACTAAACAAGTCAAGTTATTTTAATTTAATCTCAGTCAATAGATTTTCCATTCTGGTGACAGATACTCTTGTATCTGTTCCAGCTTAAATACATATTTTTATAAGCATTAGTGAGCAGAATTGTATATGGTATTCTAAATGGGGTTTTACCAGTGCCTCCTATCGTGGAACTAGCTCTACGACTGATAATTTACCTAGAACTACAGCCTAGAATTGTATTGGCCTTTTGCATGAAACTACATGATTATTAGCTTGCACTGGCAAGTCGTGGTCATCTGATGACTAATCAGTGTACTCAGGTCCTTCTATTCCTTCATTGCCTCCATTCCATGAGTCCCCCATCTTATAGCTAAAGCTCTTGTTAAAAGTTTCAGAGTGCATGATTTCATACTTCATATCATTTCTAATGCTCCAGTCTAGAACGTTGTCTAAATCTTCTGGTAGAGCGTTCCCCATATTTGTTATATTTCCTGCTTTATATCTTCCCTTAAATTTCATAAGCCCAGATTTACTTCCTGGGCCACCATTGCTAATGAAAATGTTAAAAATGTTGGGTCCCAAGACCCTGTGAAACACCATTAATAGCAACTCTGTGATCTGATAATTTACCTTTCAACATAACCCATTGTATGCTCCCTTTTTATCCTGCTTCTTGTCCATCTCAAAATTTATAGTATTGGTCCTCATCCTTTCCTATTTAGTAAATAATTCCCTCAAGGCACAAAGTCCAAAGCTTTGCCTAAATCTAGAGCAGATTGGTTTCCCTTGTCAAAGAAATGCTATTCTGTAATAGAGGAATATTCAACAGGCCCCAAGAAAGATCACATTAGATCTTTTATCCCATGTTGTTTATTTCCATACTTTGACTTTTTCTTTTTTTCAATATCTTTTCTAAGACTTTTTTTAATAATATTATAAGTAAAAGCCCAGCAAGACTGAAATTGCCTGGGTTGCCCTTTTTTCCCTTTCTAGAATGTAGACATTATAGTTGCTAGTGTCCAGTCAGAGGGTCATATCCCTGAGAACAGATTCATGTGTGATCTATTGTAAAGGAATCACTCTTTCACCAGTTCTTTCATTATTCTAGGATGTAAATTTTTGCCTCCTTGATTTTGTCACAGTAAGCAACTTAAGTTTTGCTTCCACCTCAGATAAGGCAATTTTCTTAAGCTCATCTTTATTCCCATTTGGTACCTCATTATTTAATCTCGATTTTGTGTCATCATCCCTATTGAAGGCTGAGACAAAACTTGATTTCCACAGCATCTTCACTGTATATAACAGTCTTACTTCTTCCCTCCTCGTTTTCATTTTATTTATCTCACTGAAGAAGCGTTTGCTGTTTTGGTTTTAATTTTCATTGCAAGGATCTAATTCAGCTCAGACGTTGGCCAATCTCACTTTATTCCTATGCTTTTCAGTCACTGAAAGATCAATCCCTTTTTCTGTTTCTTGTAGATCCACCGTTCAATTTCATTTTAATCTACTAAAGCCTGAACTAAAGAAGATTGGGTGCTTCTGGGTACAATTAGCATGTAGCAATAAACTCTGGCATGGCATGTCAGAGTTTATTGCTCCTGGGTGCAGTATTTACATGTGCGCCCAGGACCACAGCATGTTGAGCTGGGGTGGAGCAGCCCCAGCCCAAGAGGTCAGCCTGCCAGCCTGGGGCTGTTCTACCCTGACTCATGCTGCAGAAGGGCTGGCTGGGGCATGAAGGTGCTCTAGTGTAGGGCTAGCTGTCAGGCAGCCTCTGCACTGTAGTACCCTCATGCCTCAAGCCAGCCCCAAACACTTTCTACAAGTGTTTTTTAGCACACGTAACTACTCTGATGCAGGATAGTACTGTCCAGGACAAGTACTGTCCTATAGTGGAGTTAATTCACTGCGTACATGTGTAGATGGTGACGTCAATTAATACAGGTACCTTTGTAGATGGTGACATGTAGATGTATCCACTGATGGATTTCAAGGGACATTTAAAATTATCATCTAGTTAACAGAACAGGACAGAAGTGTACTTTTATTATGCATTTCAGCCCTTTATTTTTTATTAAATAATTATTCTGGCATCAGTTTTATTTCAATTTGTCTTTTGGTGCTTGGGGTTAAAATTAAATAAAGGTTTTTTTTTTCTCTCTCAACACTTTTAAAGCTTGTAATACAAAAGTCCTGATCTGTTTATATAATGTCCTCTTATATAAAATGCAAGTACTTTTATATAAATCAACTCAAAGGTTATCCTAATCCTAAGAGTTCATTCAGTCAGTGTGCACAACATTTTCTGTAGCCAACAGCATATAAAAAATAAGGTGCAAATCCAGTTGCCTCTGACTTCTCAGCCAGAATGACTATGTACCCATTTACAGCTGGGTCAACTAAGTGAGCCTTTGGCGTGAGTCTACAGTAAGACATGAACTCACAACTCTGGAGGTGTAGCAAAAAACTGGCTGCTCTGCATTATGCCCTACTTAATACAGATTTTAGAAAATAGATTCTTGTTCAAGATATATATGAGAGATTTGGGAGACTACATGTAGGCTTCTTTCATTCAAATATGTGATGTTTTGATATTGCCACCTCCAATATACGCATCTCAATGATTTAATTCTTTTACATGTAACTAGTTTAAACATTTAAATAGTTTAGTAGTATTAGAGATTGCTGTAGTTAGCACCAGGAAATACAAAATCTTGGTATTCATCTAGTCACTTACTTTGCAAAAATTTTTTCAAATAGGAACTTTTCAGCTTAGGGACTTTTGCAGAAATTGAGAAAAGAACATTGAGGATTAGCTGAATTTTTTTCCTTTGCTGATACATGGAGTTACCATTGTTACTTAGAGAAGAACAAAAATAATATATTGTGAACTAAGATTGTTAATCTTTGCTGAATAATATTCTATTTTGTTTAATATTAGAATTGTTTTTTGTTTCGTGTCCACAAAAGGCATATTCAGAAAGTTAGAGGTTACCATGGGAACCTTAAATCTGAATTTCCTGCAGTTGATGAAATCTTAACACTTCAGTAACCAAAGGATTTTTTTTTCATTGTGTGTGTGTGTGTGTGTGTGTGTGTGTGTGTGTGTGTGTGTGTAGGGAATACATTATTTTTGTTTCTGTCCCGTTTTACTGAAAAGAAAAAGAAATACAGTTTAACTGTATTCTTATTATCTTTATTATAGCAGTCTTTTATCATGAATGCACACTGCATCCTATTTTACTTCACTTAGCAGCAGCTAAGTGATTGTATTAAAATGATACTTTTAAGTAATCATTTAAATAGTAATGCTAAATTTGTAATTGATCAGACCTGACACAGAATATTTTGCTTTCAAAAGCTTGCATATTGCAACCACATAGCTGGCCCAATAAAACATATCACCTTAAGAAATCCTTGCCCCTCTCATAATGTCTGGACTATCACAGGTACAACACCACTGTTACACTATCATATTTGTAATATGCGGTGGAATGACAGAACTGTTATAGGGTAAACTCAGGGGTGAAATAACAAGCTATGGAGATAAAGGATAACTTACGTAGTATTTGGAGCTTTATCTAACTTCCCCAAGATCACATTTTAGTCTTCTGGAAAATACATTGAAGAGAATTTGTTTCCTTAAGAAACATACTGCAGAAGCAGACTTCACCCAGGGTTCCTCACTTTTTTTTGATTTTGGATCACTTTTGAATATTGAGATGCACCAGTGCATGCTTTTCTTCCCATTTTCAATGATAAAATAGCCCTCTGATTATATTATTTGTGTATATTAATTGGGGCTTGATCCTGTACTACTGAAGTCAGTAGGGACATTTGATCAGTTATGCAATTTAATAACTAATTAAAAGTAGAAGAAACTTGTAACATGTTACTACCAGTTCTCCATGGTAACAGTTTAGTAATTTCTTAGCTAAAAAATATTTTATTTAATCGGTTCTACTGTGCCACTTTGAATTTAAAGAGCATTAATATAGAGTATAATGCATAATATTTTCATACTGCTTAGTTAAATGCTTTGACAGACTAACTGTCAAAATACGTACCAGATGTATATAATTTTAACTTTATTTTATGCACAAAAAAATTTAGACTCAGGGAGATTAAGTAATTTGTCTAATTTCACATTGCCAGTAAATGACAGATCAGGGGACTAAAATTTTGGTCTCACATTGTAATCACTAAATAATGCTCTCCTTGATTTAGGCTTTCATAAAGAAATAGGGCACTTAAAAGTGGAGCCACAGTAGTAATAAATTGTTAATGTATACGTACTATTAATTTAACTCTTTTTACATATGTAAATTTAAGGAATTTTCATTTCTTAAAAGGTAGGAAGATAGGGTTTTTACTAAGGTCTTTGAACCTGATTTAAATAAGATATTTTATTTGCTATTATGCTGTTACGTGTGTTAAGTAATTCCTGTTTACTCAGTGGTAGCATTTCACTATTTTTAGGATACTATGTGAATATTTTCCAGTCTCCCAGTTTTGCCAAAAATAAAAATATTTAAATAAGGGAAAAAATCGAGGATGTAATTAAATGAGGTAAAATGTATTTATGTGGACAAATACTTGGTTTAAATATGATGCTAAACTGGTTTTACAGTAAATGAGTGTTTTAAATTCTACTACAATAATGATTATAAAAATATTTTTCAACCAGATTTTCATTTACTTTGTTTTTGTCATTGCCAGGGTGAACAACTGCGTTGGATTCTCCAATTACAAATTTTTTCTTCTTTTCTTGGCTTATTCTCTACTGTATTGCCTTTTTATTGCTGCAACAGATTTACAATATTTTATCAGATTCTGGACAGTAAGTACTTAATACATATTTGGATAGTGAAAAGGTAGTTATAAAATTCTGCAGATCTCCATAAGTTATGTATTTAACATTAGGCAACTCATTTGTTTAGGTTTTATTTTGAAATCTGTGTCTCACTCAGTCTGGTTTATTTTGAAGTCTGGTTCCCATAAAGCAGAACCTTCCTTCAATTTTCTTGAAAAACATTCTGAATATATGGAAGGTACAAGCTGTGTACCTTTTAATTTTTGTCTTCAACTTTACAAGATGGTGACCGTTACATGGTTTAATGTGTAAAACTAGAAAAGAAAATACGGGAAATATTTTGACTCTGACAACATCAACATACGTTTTAACTGACTTCAGCTGCTTCATCTTATTTTGTGCCAATGTATGAGCAGAAATTTATGATGAGCACAAAAGCCAGAGGTTGTTGGAGACCTGCTACTGTTAAGTTCTGTTCTGTTGCCATACAGTAATAACATATTTCAGGTATAGGCCTGTCTGTCATCCTGTTGCATCCAATCCTGTATACATCTAATTCTCATTGATTTCAGTGAAAGCTCTGAGTCTGTACTGCAGGTGTTTGGAGATACTGATCTCTCTAAATGCAGCTTTGTAATAACTGTGACAAATGAGGGGGGGAAAGGGTGAGCAGTGTTGAATCCCCTGCTAAGAACTGCTGACAGTAAAAGGGGGTGATTTGCCTCACCAACAAATATATAAAAGCTCAAGTAAATTTGCTGACTTTAAAAAAAAAAAATATTGGTATGTTTTGTTTTTGCATTACCAGATTAAAGAGAATGTTTTCTTTTATTTTTTCAATAAATTAATTTAAAAATGCATAACATTTCATTTCAGCTTTCTATCCAGATTTCCAGATGCTAGAACAAATTTAACTTTCTGTGGATGTAGTTAAAATAATAATGTTAAATGAGCTATTTCTCTAATTCCAGTGGATTTAGTTGATGGGTACTAGTTTAGTACATTGGAATGACAATCAGCTAGCTTGATTCTGTTTTAGATCTGCCACAGATTTCCTATTAAGAACTTAGCCAAGGTCCTATTCAGTAATTCAGTTTTCCAATCTGTTGAATAAGAGTAATTGTATTTCCATATCTTACTAAATGTTATATAATTAACATGTGAAATATTGATATATTATTGTGACAGGGGTGAAGAAAGATGAATTAACTAACCTTCATTTTGTGAGCACGATTGGTTGCCCATATACAAAGTTGCAAGATTGGGGTCTAAATAGGGAATGCTAAAATTACTGGAAATAATTAACTTATTGCAAGGTACTGATACTCTTTGATGATTGTAGCCCCATTGACAGTTCATCACTCCTTTGTTTTACTTTGTCATGGTGCCTTATTTATTCCCATGCTCTTTTGATTTTGTTTTAATCCAGTATCTCTCCAGTGCTAAGTCTTCATGTACCAAAATGTAAATGAAAATGTAAAACAGACACAAAGTCTTGTTGTTTTAATACTTCTAGAGGTTGTAACCAAAATCATAATACAATATGTGTATTTGGAATTTTCAACTTTAAACTGTTGTTTTGGTATTTATAAACCTTTAGTCTTCAATATGAGTTTAAAGATGTGCTTTATGGGTAGTGGTACATGGGCATCCTCAATATAGGTGCCCTCAAGATGTGTTCTATAGCATTCTGTTAAAATATGCCTAATTTTACACTTGCTTGTGAACACAAGCAAGAATTTAGATGTGCATTTACCTGTATTAGCACATTCAAATACCAGTGTTTGTACATGTAGCTGTGGTATGTGTTTTTCATAGACGTACAAAAGGGATAAACTTTAGAAGCAGTATGTTGGAATAATATATATCCTTTATACAAGGCAAAAGTCCATGGGCTACTCGCTGTTTGTAGATGAACATATTCTGTTTACTGGCATTTGGGTGCACAACCAAATATGCCTTTAAGGTGTAAACAGATGTCACATTTCTCCTGGGAGCCTTTTGTTCTGGGATCCTATCAGTACATTGTCTCACTTTAAGTATGCAAGGTAAAACGGGCTAACACGTTTTTGGCACATTGCTGTATACTGTAAGTCAGGGGTCAGCAGCGTATGGCCCAAGGGCCAGATTCAGCCTACCAAGCTTGAAGGCTTTGCTTCTGCCCATGTCCATGTAGTGGGGCTGGGCAGCAAGGAGCTGCACTGGTAGGGCCAGGCATCTCTAGGCTACGCCCTCATTACTGTTGCATCTACCTGTCCCCTGCTCCCCAGCTGAAGTGCAGGTGCAGCTTCCAGCCAGTGGGGAACTGAGCAGCCACTGCAGCCATGGGTAGGTGGTATGATGCAGGGATAAGCAGCAGTAGATAAGGAGTGGGAGCCAGGGAGATGTGGCAGCCACATGCACGTAGTTCCCAGCTGCCCAGCCCTGGCTCAGCTCCTGTCTGCCTGGAAGCTGAGCTCATGTCCCAGCTAGGGAACATGAGAGGGCTGGGAAAAGCGGTGGCGGCACCACCACCCATGCTGCTGCTGTGCTGCAGAAGCTGCCCAGCCCACGCCAGACTGGAGTTGCATTCCAGCCTGCATCTTGGAAAGGTTTCCAGCCCCTGCTGTAAGTTAATAGCAGTTCAGTCAAGTTAATTGCCAGTCATTGCAGGGACAAGCCTGTCAGGCTGCGGACTCTTCCTGAGCAGAAAAACAACTTAGGAGAGTTGCTTGTATAAAAGGACTGTGCCACTCCTCTCTTGTCCTAGGTTTTGACTCAGATCAATTAAAACTGCCTCAAAAGGTCTGTTTCCAGCCTGAGATTTTCAGTAGTGTTATTTGTGTGCTGTAAATCAGTCAAGTTGACATTTTGACAAGATTGGTTAAAAAACACAATTATTCTCAGTACAAGACATGCTACTCTAAAAGTCACTTTAGAGTCTGAATTGAGGTTTAACTGAGACTCTTATAAAGAGCTTTAATTGTTGACATTTGTTTATCAAGGGTAAAAACCATGGTCTAATTCACGTCCCTCACAAACAACATGGGCTATTTTTTTTTAAAAAGGAATATACTACAATATTCAGACTCTGCACAGTATAATTTGAGCCAGCATGGACATAGCACTGTCCCAACCCAGATTCTATCAGAGCTAAAGAATACCCTTACCCTAACATTATAAATTTTCTTTCCTTCTCTATAGAATGGCCTTCCTGATACTCAAGCCAAGTTCCATATCATGTTTTTATTCTTTGCTGCCACCATGTTTTCAGTCAGTTTATCTTCTCTTTTTGGATATCATTGCTGGCTAGTCAGCAAGAATA
Source organism: Alligator mississippiensis (assembly GCF_030867095.1). NCBI lineage: Eukaryota > Metazoa > Chordata > Crocodylia > Alligatoridae > Alligator > Alligator mississippiensis. The sequence goes on from NC_081825.1 coordinate 65,514,597, forward strand.
AATCTACATTAGGTAAGTGATGTCATGTTTTATCTTGCTATCTGTGAGTATTATTTCCCTTTGTTCATTAACATTTATCAAGCAGCTGATACAACTTAAATGGATATAAAAGAAGTAGGTTTAAAGACTAAGCTTCTGGTTTAGTAAATGAATGCAATGACTGACGGGTGGTTTTGCAGTCCAAAGCCCTTTCAAAGATAAACACATCAGGGGATCTAGTTATAGCATGGTTGAACCTTGAAGTATAGATAGAGCCTGTGTCCCTGTTACCTGGCAACAGACTTGGCCATATTCTTAGTATAATTGCATCAGATAATCAAGTTACTGCGGGATCCTCTGACTTGATTAGTACATTGTCTGGCCTAAACTACGTGCGTCTCCTCTGCTCACTGTCTCTGTAAGCTTAGGATAATTCATTGGTGTGATAGCAACAGGTTTTTAAGTTCTTTAAACAGAGTGCTCTTGATGCAAGCTGGTTTTAAGGTGGGGAATAGTCTATATTTGTTTTTCCGTCTGTTCTTTCCTTCCTTAAAATGCAGATAATCAAAGGCAAATAACGGCTAGCTACTTCCTATAGGTAAATCTCATCTGTTTCAGGGCCATTGTCTCTAGTATTTTTATTTAATGGAGGCCTAGCACATCTAACACTAGCTGAGAAAATAGAAATGGGTTAGGAAAATTATTTAAATGTAGACTATTTAAAACCATTAATAACTAGAATAGCTAACTTTTTCATGTAATAGACTGTCAAGGTTTTGTGAATGCATGTTGGAGGCATAAGAACATTATTTACAGTGCAACTACAATGTATAGTAAATGTTATTTCCTATTTTAGTAACTTCTACATGTAAGCATGTTGAATTACTTATAGCTTAGTGCAGTGGTTTTCAACCTTTTTTCATTTGTGGACCCCTAAAAAATTTTGAATGGAGGTGTGGACCCCTTTGAATTGTAGGTATGCGTATTCACATACTTTTGATTAATCATAGTAATCTTTCGTAGACCACTTGGGCCATAGTCTGTGGACCCCCAGGGGTCCATGGACCACAGGTTGAAAACCAGTGATTTAGTGTAAGGAAAATGTGGCATAAAGCGACATAATTGGACGTTGAATTAAAATAAATAAATACAATAAAAGATTTTCATCTTCTCTACCAAAGCAATATACCAATAAATCAGGCTCTACCTACATTACTTTTTTATTATGTTTATCACAGCTTTACATATACTTTCTAAAGGAGGGGAGACTCGGGAACTAGGCCTGTTCAGTCTGAGGAAGAGGCTGAGACGTGACTTGATAGCCAAGATACAAAATATTTAGGTAGTCAAGGTTATAAAATACTGAGGCATTGCAGAAGGATTGAGGTAAATTAGCAGCCAGGTGCCAGTTGAACAGAGCAAGTTTAAAGTACATAAGGACAGAATAATGCATGCTAAAAGCACCTGCTTATCAGTCTTCAACAAAGTTGTGTACAGCATCAATTTGAAATACACCGTAGTCTGCATTTCCATTGTTAGACTGAGATTCAGACACAGTTAATGTGATGTACTTGATCTGTTTCCTGTGTCCAGAGACAACACTGACACTGTAGTCTCCGCTGTCATTGAGCATCAAGTTGATAGCTGCCTACGAGTACATCGGGGTGAGCATCAGGACCTAGGGGAGCAACTCTTCAGGAAGGCACCTCAAGGGAGGATGAGGACCAATTGGCATAAGCTGATACAGGGCAAATTCAGGCTGGACATAAGAAAAAACTTTCTCTGTAAGGGTCCCCAGAATCTGGAACATACTCCCAGCAGAGGTGGTGCAGTCACCATCCTTGGAGATGTTCAAGATGAGGCTGGACAGGCACCTTGTTGAGCTCACCTAAGTGCAATAACTTCCTGCCCATGGCAGGGGACCAGACTTGATGATCTTACAGATTCCTTCCAGTCTTTCAGTTGTATGATTCTATAAATTCAGATAGCTTCCCTAACCAGCCTGCCCAAGGATAATTTTTCCTTAATTTGCAAGATCATATTTTCAAGGCCTGCTAGCAAAGAACATCTGTAATTTATGTCAGAATATTTTTGGTTTATTGTATTGTATAGGACCCATTAGGAAAAGGCCCAACTTTGAGTTGCTTAATGAAAGGAGAACTCAAGTGGGACACCTTCAGTTGGACTTCATTATCTAATTATTATCTTAACTTGTCTACAAATTAGAAGTGGAGATCTCCAATGCATTAATCCGTCCTTGGGCTGGAGTAGGTTTCCTGTGCAGATCTGAGTAAGTAGAATAAAGATCTCTGACCTAGACGTCCTACCATATTTACTTGAATATAAGAACACCTTGATGACCCCTGACTAATTAGATTCTATATACAGAAAATGTATAAATTTGTAATAGTTTTCCAGGCACATAGCTAATTTTCTGCACGCCCCTGGGAGAGGCATGGGGCAAGGGCAGGCTGTATGCTTGGGGCCAGGGCTGCTCTAGCCTCTTCTGGAAGCTGTGCTCAGGCCAGGCAACAGCAGTGCTGGGAGGGGGGCCCAAGCACCACCTCCACCCACCCTGCCCAGCCTGAGTGCAGCTGCCGGGAAGAGGCTGGAGCAGCCCTAGCTCTGAGCACACAGCAGACAGCCCACCCTTGCCCTTCACATAGATCCAGGGGTTTGCATGCCCCCTATGCCTCCCCTTGGGGGTGTGCACAGCAGTAGGAACCTCCCCCTGCCCTCTGGATGAGCCAGCGGCTCTGTCCCACACCCTGCCCCACTCCGACTGGGCAGCACCAGCCCCACTTCCTCCCTCACCGCGGGGGCCTTGATCTGCACCCCCACTTCTCTTCCCTCCCCCATGCCATTTCCCTCCAACAGACTTACTGGCCAGATGCTGCTCTCCATGCTGCTGGGCTGCATGTCAGCAATCGGATCAGTATCAACCGATATGGCTGGTCAATAATCAGCCATCTTTATCAGAGCAAAAAATCTTGACTGGTTCATCCCTAACTTTTATATAGTACAAACTGTGCATGGTATTAGTTTAAAACAAAAAGGCTTATGATTCACCATTGGGCTGGGCCCCAGCGGAGTCAACAGCATTTCAAGCCTTAGTGACCTCATAACTCAGCATATGTGCATACTCCAGATATCCCCAGAAAGAATCCACGTGCTGATTAGCCTTCCACTCATGACTAGAACCAGGTGTTCTTGTCACAGGGTCTTGGGACCCTCCAAAAATTTATATGCAGATGAGGTGCAGGGCAACCCACTAATGGAGAGTAGGGCCACACTAATCATATGTGCCAGGCTGAGGGGAGTGACAGAAGGATTCTGGGTAAAGTTTTTAGGGCCCCGTTTGATGATGTTTGCCAGACATTTAAGGCTGGTGAAGAAACAGGAATCATTGGAAAGAAAGTCACAACTCAGCTGTGGGAGTGAAAAGGAAGTTGAAATGTATGCAGTGTAGTGGTTGACCATGACTTGTCAAAGAGTTGGCACTGAGGGGGACTGTGTGCAATGGGGACTACCATATATCTTCTTCAGATGGGCTGTATTAATTTATCCTTGTAGTTGGTATTTATCAATAAGTTTACTCATTATGGGCCATGTGGCTTAGTCATGCTCAGTGGTGGCTCCAATTAATCAACTTCATAGTTGGTTTCCATTAGTGAGCACATGCTGATTGTGGCAGCAGTTTAATGAGAGATAGTGTATGTGATGAGGTTTCCTTGTATTCAAATGTAAGATGAGCTTTTTATCCCATACTAATTTGGGCGGGGGGAGCAAAATCACTTCTATATTTGAGTAAGGACAGTATTTATTAAAAGGATTAAGGTCAGAAGTTGGCTTGTAGCATCCCTGATGATGTGAAAAGGATGCTTTACTTCCCAAATGGATGGATCCTTTCCTCTTCCTCCCTTTCCAGTTGCTGTTTGATTTGAGGATGGGGTAAAAAATCTGAATGTTGCCCGTCTTCTACCTTGTTGGGTTCATGCCACGATGCCATGGCATAAGGAAATATTGTTGGACTGTATAGCTCATTTAAAAAAAATGAATGTCTGTATCTCGCTGACCTTGTTGTCACAGGAAGATTACGCCTACCTTTTCCCTGCTCTCTCTGCTTTCCGTACAAAAATGGTAATCAAGTATCACCAATAGCAACCTCTCCTTCACAGGAGAAGGTCGCAAAAAGAACTAAAATAAGAAATGTGGCAGGGCCAAGAAGGCCCATTGTCATTGCAGTGGTCTGAATATTGTCATTAAATTAAAAATGTACTTATGTTTGTTCTATTTCTTGGCTATCTCATTTTTAGAAGCATTCAGAGCTCCTATATTTCGTCATGGAACAGACAAGAATGGGTTTAGCTTGGGCTTCAGCAAAAATCTAAAGCAGGTGTTTGGTGATGAGAAGAAGTATTGGTTGTTGCCTGTTTTTACAAGGTATATAGACTACATTTTTTTAAATAATTGAAATGTTGATACTCTTTGGAAGTCAACAGTACTTTTTTAACCAAATCCTATGAAGTACAAGTGGTTTGAAGCAGAAATTGTAAAATTATTTTAAAACCATTTGACTTTATTCATATTATTATTCATTCAAGTATAATGCTGACTCTTAGTTTCTTTCTTTCTGCAGTCTAGGTGATGGTTGTTCCTTTCCAACTTGTCTTGTTAATCAAGATGCTGAACAAGCATCCACACCTGCTGGACTTAATTCAACAGCCAAAAAGTAATCATTAACTTCTTTCTTCTTTAATTGTATCACTTAACCTTTTAAATGGTAAATATTCTACTTTTCACTTGTTTACATCAGACAGATATTATAAGTGCAGTCAAATATATATGCATCAGAAAAATAAAACATGTCATTGCGATAAGTATCCAATTTTATAACTTCATAACTTAAAATATGACAAAGGAATGTACCTAGCATGCCATTTTGAATGTAGCTTTTAATGCAGAAGCAACCAGGGTCTTTTTTAAATTCAGATTAGATTCAACTGTCCCCAAATAAACCATTCTGTTTTCTGGGATTTCCCAAATACCACTGCAAAGAAGGAATTTTTCTTTGCCCTCAGCCACTGTCATGGAAAAAGAAGCAAGTGTATTTTAATTCTACAACATTTTCCCCAATAAAACTTTTTCACCTGATTTATTGTTTTCTGGAGATTAGTTGTACAAATACTGTTAAAAAGGAAATGTAATCCTAATATTACTAGCATTTCTGGCACTTGATATTCTCCAGTTTTTATATGTAATCAATAATTAACTAGCTCTGCATATTTTCAGTAACAGCTATTTCTTACATAATTCTTAATACATGATTATGGAAAAAAAAAAGAAAATTGGCTGTGGGTGGTAAACTAGATTAGCAAGGATCCTCTTGCTATTTATGGGTAAAGGGTATTGAATTAAAGTAACATGAGTATTGGAAGCAGGACTACTTATGTAGAAAGAAACTGAAGCTTGTAGTTGGCATTTTTCTAGCCAGCAATCAGTAAAATGTGATTCTTCATTATTTTTATTTATTTTATTTTTTTTAATTTGTCTGTTTTGTCTTTGCTGGGTTTTGGAGAGCTTGAAATTAACCAAAATATGTTAACTGATGCCTAATTTTTGCTTAAGAAAAATGAAATATCTGTTTTAGAAGCCTTGTATTAGAATGTAGAATTCAAATAGAAATAAGGAGGAAAACATTTTTGAAAGAAGGTTACATGGCCAGCTGTTTAAAATGTGTAGTAGCTTTGAGGAGAAAATTTCCAGAAGTTAATCTTTTTGTGGTATTTTTAATTGGCTCTAAATTGCATCATAGTGAGAGTCACCTTTTTCCTGCGAAGCCATTACGAGACTCCCAGAGCCACCTTCTTACTGATACTCAATCTTGGACAGAAATCAGTGCAAATACTGAAAAAGGCAAAGTTGGTAAGAATTTGTTTTATGTTATAACAATTTCTTTCATTGTAAACTCTTTTTGGTGGGTGTAATTTTAACAATGGTTGTTGACTTCTCCTCATGAACCATAACTAAATTCATATAGTTCTGTGGAAGTGACGTTAGATGATGTTGCTCCCAAGGGGTTGTCAGCTCATACTCCAAGACAGTTTGAGTAAACAGAGTTAGAGATTATAACCAGATTGTAGTTTATTCACTGTCAGTCAGATGACCAGACTGGCCAACAGAGGATATAGATGTAAGGGTACACAAATCCAAACCCACCCCAAGTCATTTATCATTCATACACATATAGCAACATAGTCTAATCATAAGCTAACACACAGTTACATAGGAACATTCACAAATCAAACATTTACTAACCAATCAGAATAGAAATACCATATCAACCTTCTTTTCTTAACTTGGTGATATCTGATACCTAAATTATCTTTGTGTCCTAAATTTTGGTGCGCTGTACTTTTAAGACGTTCTATTATCCTGTCCTAACCTAAGAAATTAGGCTGATAGGGCCTATCACTATTTCAAGCTGTCCTAATTCTTCCCAGCAGATACAGCCCATATTAGACAATTTAGCATCCAAGGTGCATGTTTGTAACACCCCTGGAAAATGTGCAGCTAATAGCATGATAGGATCCAATGTGTGATCCCAACAATTACACTTCCTGCTATGCCACTTGTACTTGGCAGGAGGTACAATTTTTGGGTCCAGTATCAGATCCCAGTCATACCATATATTCCCCCTATACTGGCAGGTTAGGTGCCTGACAATCAGCCTAATCGTTGGCTAGCTCCCCATTCGAGGCCTCCCCATGGTCCCTGGAGCTGGCCAACTATCATTGATCATTGACAGATTGAGACTGCCCCAGGGTTCAAGTCCTGAGGCAGTTCTAATCTGCAGTCGGCTGGCAGGGATCGCCCCAGGGTTCTGCCTTTGGCATGGTCTCTGCTAAAGATCATCTGATTGTCATGGCCCTGGGGCGAGAACCCTAAAGTCATCCCAATTGCCCATCAGCTGGCAGGGATTGCCCCAGGACTGGAATCCTGGGGTGGTCCCTGCCAGCCAATGATCATCTGATCAGGATGGCCCTGGAATTAGATCCATGGAGCCACCTCAATCTCCACTACCCTAGGATCACAGTCCTGAGGCAGTCCCTGTCATGTGATGGGAGATTGGGACAGCTCTAGAGCTCCATCTCCTGGGATGTCCTGATCTCCCATCAGTTGGCAGGGAATGCTCTAAGGCTCCAGTCCCAGAATGGTCCTGATCAACTCTCAACTGGTAGGGACTGCCTGGGGGGTCAAGCTACAGGCAGTCCCTGCCAGTTAACAATCATCTGACTGGGACAGTTCTGGGATTTGAACCCAGGAGCCATCCTGATCAGCTTGCAGGGACCATGCTAGGGCTTGAGCTTCTGGTCAGTCCCTGCAAGCTGATAGCTGACTGGTAACACTCTGGGGTTCCAGTCCTGGTGCAGTCCCTGCATGGCAAACCACATTTTCAAGTTTTGGTGCCATACAAACCAGCCACAAAGATACTATACATTTCAAGTACTATCTTTGTGGCTGATATGTGGCCATAAATTCTTTGAACATGTAGCTAGTTGTTATTTCTTGCACACGTAGCCCCTTAATCGCACCAGAAAAATAATGTCTGCCAGGAGCCTCTAAAATCCTTCTGTGTGTTTAAGCCAGAACTGTCCAATTTCTGGATGTCATGGGGCCACATCCGTCACCCATAGCCATATGCTGCACAGGACTGCACTGCACTGCATGGCAACTGTCCCCCACCTCCTTCCACACCATGCCACATGCCCCCTGATGTACCATGCTGAGATGCCACGCAGTGTCCCCAGATTCCCCCAAGCTGCCTGGCTTCAGACTCCCACACCCTACAAGCCATCCTGTTAAGGTTAAAAAAAAAAAAAAAAAAGGCTCTGTTAGAGGTAGAATTCTAGTTACTCATAATTAGATATGTCTTTCCTTACAGTAATGCTTATACAAATGGTTGGTGAAGCAAAGCTAAAAAGCTTGCCTTGAATGACTAGCATTACTTTGAATAATGTCTACTTAAAAACAACATGAGGTTCCCTTTAAAAAAACATTATTTTCTGTCCTATTTGATCTCCAAAGGTATGAGCAATCCTGCACTAGCCATGGAAAATGAAACCTAGTCACTCTTAAAGCCAACATCTGAATAACTAAGAAAAGGTACGTTAGACTCTTCTATATTTTTTTGCCTTCCAACTGTTTGGCGTTTCTTTACAGAAGTAAAATTACTACAGAGATTTTTTTTTTCCTTCTTTTGCTCATAGTTACTTTGTCAATAATTTCAAGGTTTTCCTGTTCTAGTTTAATTTTGTTACTACATCAAGTATTACTACTGAATTTCCCCTGCTTACTCTAAAGTGCTTATTTCTTAAATAGACAAGGTTCTTTGGGTAAATGTGGTATCTATTATTATTAGACCAACTAAATAGTTTGAAAAATTGTTCTTTGCAAGCTGTCAGGTACAAACACCCTTCTTTCTCTTCAGGTTCTCCTTCTGCTTGAAAAAGGATGTTTGTACCTGAAAGCTTGCAAAGAACAACTTTTCCAACTATTATTTGGTCTAATAAAAGATATCACATTTACCCCAAGAACCTTGTCTACCTTTGTCCTTAGACCAACATGACTACAACCCCCGAAACATGAAACGTATTTCTTAAATAATAAATTATTCAATGATTACGGGTAATCAGTCATCACCTGAGTCTTCACAGGCAAGGTCAATTCCCAAATTCTGCAGCTGGCAACACAGGTTGGGGAGGAGGTGAGCAGCCATCAATGATGAAATAATAGGTTATAGGGACTGTTTAGAAAAGCTGGTTGTTTACAAGTCTATGGGGCCAGACACAATGCATCCAACTGTGCTGAGGGAGTTGGCTGTTGTGATTACAGAGCGACTGGCCATTATCTTTGAAAATTTACGAAGATCAGGAGAGGTCCCAGATGACTGGAAAAGGGTAAATCCAGAGCTTTTTTTACACGTGTAAGCACTCAACGCTGCTACGCATACTATTGCATAAGTGGCAAAATGCACATCAGCATGCAGAAAATGGTGGCGGTGCACTTCTGAACTAAAACACCTTGGAGGTGCTTTAGATCAAAAGTGCACCACCGCCATTTTCTGCATGCTGACGTGCATTTCGACGCTTATACAATTGCACACGGCATAGCACAGTGTGCGTCAGCTTGCATGTGGAGCAGACCTGATTAATCAAGTCTCTCTGAAGCAGAGGGTCTCCAACATGTGGGACAGAAAGGTATGTGTGTATAAATGTCCATCTCTGAGAGGTGAGGAGGAGGATCTCGGGAACTACAGGCCAATCAGCTTCACCTCAGTCGCTGGAAAAATGATGAAGTTAAGTCCTCAGGAACTCCATTTCTAAGCATTTGGAGGAGAAGAAGGTGATTAGGAACAGTCAGCATGGATTCACCAAAAGCAAGTCATGCCTGACCAACCTGATCACCTTCTATGATGAGATGACTCTGTGGATGTGGGGAGACCAGTGGATGTGGTACCTTAAGTTTACTAAGGCTTTTGATACTGCCTCCCACAACATTCTCCCAGGCAAGCTAAGGAAGTATGGATTGGAAGAATGGACTCTAAGGTGGATAGAAAACTGGCTGAATCACTGGATTCAAAGTGTGGTAATCAATGGCTCAATGTCCAGTTGGCAGCCAGTACCAAGTTGAGTGCCCCAGGTAGGGGTTGGTCCTAGTACTAGTTTTGTTCACTGTCTTCATCAGTGACCTGGAAGATGGGATGGAGTGCACCCTCAGCAAGTTTGCAGATAACACCAAGCTGGGGGCAGTAGTAGATATGCTGGGGGTTAGGGCTAGGATTCAGAGACACCTGAACAAATTGGAGGATTGGACCAAAAGAAATCTCATGAGGCTCGATAAGGATAAGTGCAAAGTCCTGCACTTAGGACAGAACAATCCCATGCACCAGTACACGCTGGGGACTGCTCTGCAGAAAAGGACTTGGGCATTACAGTGGATAATAAGCTGAATATGAGCCAGCAGTGTGCCATAGTTGCAAAGAAGGCTAACGGCATACTGGGCTGCATTAGTAGGAGCGTTGCCAGCTGATCAAGGTAAGTTATTATTCCCCTCTATTTTACGCTAGTAAGGCCACATCTGGAGTACTATGGCCAGCCCCCCACTATAAAAAGGATGTGGACAGATTGGAGGGCTTTGAAAATGGTTAGGGATCTGGGGCATATGACTTACAAGGAGAGGCTGGGGGAACTTAACTTTAGTCTGAAGAAGACCAAGGAGAGATTTAATAGCAGCCTTCAACTACCTGGAGGGTAGTTCCAAAGAGGATGGAGCTAGACTGTTCTCAGTGGTGGCAGGTGATAGAACAAGGAGCAATTTATGGTGACTATGGTGCAAGGAGGTTTAGGTTAGATATTAGGTAAAACTTTCTTGCAAGGAGGGTTACCCAGCACTGAAAAAGGTTACCCACAGAGATTGTGAAATTTCCACTGTTGGAGCTTTTTAATATTAGGCTAGACAAACCTTGGATGGGATGATATAGTTGTGTGATGGGCCTGCTTTGAGCAGGGAGTTGGACTAGATGACCTCCTGAGATCCCTTCAAACCCTAATTTTCTATGATTCTATGATAAATTTTACATAGACTTTAGGTGCGAGTATGCAACTATTATTTTCCTATGAGGAAAACAAACATAAATTGCGACTTGCTCAAGGCTTACAGCAAATTATTGAAAAAGTAAGGTTTAAAATTTTAGTTTGACTTTAAACCTGAATTCAATCTTTTGATATCACTGTACCTTTTGAATCAAATGAGGCAGGCAAAGACCTGAAAAAACATTCAGTTGTACAGGTGGAAAAAATATATTTGTACTTTATTTTCCTTTTTATGCCCAAAAGAAACTGAAATGGATTACATTAATTACTAGAAACACTACCTTTGGACATGGGCGGGGCGACTGGTGCCTCCCAAGTTGGAGAGCACCAGCAAGGCATGACTGGGGGGACAGGTCCCCCAGCAGCCAGCTAGCAACCAGCGGAGGCAGTGGCAAAAGTGCCAGCACTTCTACATGTGGCCCAATGGTGGCCTTTGGAGGCATGTAATTAGGGACCTACTGAAATCACAACTTCATGTTTTTTGTGGAAAACCCAAAATCACGTGTCTTCCACAAAAAAACCAGTGGTCTCCATGATTTTGGCAGGATTGCCTAGAAATAAAAAACTTTCCAGCAAGCAAAGAAAGGAGCAAGAAACCCTGCAGCCTTGGAGCAAATGGAGTGAGGGGGACCTAATGAGAGGCTGAATCCATGACTTAGGTTCAGAACAGGTGCCAGTCCAGGACCAGTCAAGGAAGAGAAAGGGCTGTGACATCATTTGAGGCAGCAGAAGCATGTTGCTGTGGCATGCTGCAGCCTGAGGAGAATGAATAGTGAGAAGAAATCCTCCAAGAAGGCAAAATATGTTTCAGCTTTGAATCATATAAGGCAGTATTCTGCAGAGACCTTGCCTGCAGATAGAGGCAAATTGTTCTGTACCACCTGCAACCTGACCCTGGATGTATCAAGGAAAAACAGTATAGATCAGCACTTAGTCTGAGGCACACATGAAGCAAAAAGGTGTTGCAGAGGCTGAAGGTCAGAAAAAGAAACAAGGGACCCTAAGTTAAGGGACTACCTGAACAAAAATGTGCCAAGTGCTGGATGTTTCTCATGTGCAAACAAGCTTTGCCAAGACTGTCTCCTTGCAGTGATTGCTTCATATGTACAGTCCACAAAGTCTTCATTGGCAGTGTATTAATCCATCTCCATTGTGGTCTATGAAACCACCGACCCTCAAGATAATCGTCTTGTACATTTTATTTGTATGTGGAAGCTGAACAGACTGGGTGGGACCTACCTGTTTTTCAAATAGATCTGGTCTACCTTACATCTGTCAATTTTTCTTCCATGGCTCAGGCTGCAGTGAAGGCTGCTGTCAGCTATGACTCAGAATTGAATAAGGTCTAAGCATTTCTGTCCAGCAATGCCATGTATACGTGCAGGGCTTTTTCTGTTGTGCTCCATGGAATGATGCCAGTCCAGTTCATAACACCTGCAGTGCACACATTCTGTCTTTAAAAAGTGACATGCAATACCCTGTTGTGGATAGCCTGCTCTCCTTCAAGAAAGTCTTCAAGTAGTGTCCAAGCCATAAGCTCCAGTACAGGGAGTCCCTCATCGGGCAAAGTGGGGACCCACATGCGACTGTCGCTGCCACCAGAACTAGGGCTCACAAAGTGGAATTTGTGGTTCAATGTGGTCTGTTACCACACCAAGAATAGGAAAGGAGCTGGAAATCACACCTGGCACGCAGTGCATGCTTAAGCTAAACAATCTCCTGGAGCAAGGAAACATTTCAAGATCAAGTGAAGTTTGTGGTAGAAAATGCCACCCAGTCTGTGGAGCATCTAACGTGGTTTGAAAGCTGATAGGCTGTGAGCCACCATGCACATAAGCAGCTGTTTTGATAAGTTGGGTTGAAGACACAGTATCACAAGAATCATCAAGCTGTCATCATGAAAACCAGCAAAGAAGTGACCTGTTCCAGGCCGTAGGTGTTAAATTGAACGAGTACCATAAGTACAACCCATCACTACCACCATGGTTTATACAGCTGGCTGCCTTCTTAGTGCTTAGTGCTTTTTGCATTTTTGACCCCAGTCAGGTGCCTTGGAGCAAATGGAGTGAGGGGGACCTAACGAGAGGCTGAATCCATGACTTAGGACTGGCACCTTTACTGAGCCTGATTTTTGACCTTCAGCTACTGAAATCAATCCTTGGATGGCAAAAAGAGCATGTCGAGGAATGTGCTCCTTACATGAACTTTGTCAAAGAGTGCCGGATGACTGTGACTGTTACTGCATTTTGGGAATCTGTTTCTGATTAGTTTCAATATCTGTATGCCCTGACAAAATACTGTCTCACTATTCCAACCAACTCAGTGGATGCCAAGCATGTGATCTTACTGTATGGACAAGTAGTCACATCACAGAGACAGAGGATGTCAGTGGCAACTGCCAGTGTATGCTGCATGCTAGCATTTAACAGCTAACATGAAGTGCCTGTCTCAAGGTTAGTATTGAGTATTGCTAAACTCTTTTTTACATTGTTAATAATAACATTATAAATGTATGTGGTGGAGTACCATTGGGGTGCTCACCACTTAGTGGGCTGCAGGAGGCTTCAGAGAAGCTTGCAGAGTAAACAGCAGGGATACCCTCTCTCCCCCATCCACCCCTGGTAGCCATTTTAAGGGGGAAGGTGTGTAGCAGTGCACCTTTGGGTGCCTGCCACTTTAAGGCTGAGGGCAGGAAGGTGCAGGCCAGCCCTGATGAGGTGGCTATTTTAGATCCAGGCCCATAGAGCCAAGCCAGCAGTGTGCTGCCAGCACCTGAGAGAACAACACCCAGCTCAGCTGCTGCTCACAACACCTGGCGGTAAGGGAGGAACTTTGGGGATGGTAGGAGATTCCTAGGGGCCCAAGCCCCAAGAGAGAAGACTTAGGACCCAGCCTGGGCAGGGGCTTATGGTTTGCAGGCCTATACAGGGGCTAGGTAAGCCCCTGGCGTGGAACAGGGGTGAGACCTGGGGCTCAGGTGAGGCCAGTTGAGAGCAGAGCCATGTTATTAAGACCTCTGGGGCCCTGAGTAAGCCCAGAGTGAGAGGGTTGTATGGTGGGGCCCAGGAGGGGACCCCTACTGCTTAAGGAGGTCAGCTGATGAGGTGTTCTGGTCCCAGCACCATGACTGGTCATTGCAAGAGGGCCAGAGCTGGAAGGCTGAAGGGCAATGAAGCCCAATGCGAGGAGCAGGCCTGGGCCATGATGGGGCTATCTGGCACCCTGACTGGCCTGGAGTCAGGGCCAGAGCCTAAGGAGGCTGAAGGTCCCCTCAGTGGGGTGGGGCATCATTGTCTAGGGGGAGAAGGCTCAGCAACACAGCAGGCTGAAACAATGACACACAGCCCAGTAGGGGTAAGACCAAGGCAGGTAGGCCTGCTTGATCCTAGGCATGACCAGAAACTGCACTCTGCCGGGGAAGAGTGGTCTGGTGGGGCTGTCCATGGTGGAAGAGTCCCCCACAAATGCCAGGCCAGTTGCCTCCCCAGTGAAAGGCGAGGAGGGGTGTCATAAAATCACAGCCCCCACATCCTGGTGGGTTACCTAGACCCAGGGACAGGTATGGGGGCCAGGCACATCTCCAGGCAACTGAGCCCCATGGGGTGCAAGACCTTGGAGGTCCCAACAATCGGGGCATATATGGAAAGCCTTAGTGAGAGGGCATAAGTGTGAGATCCTGGTGAGAGGGCATAGTTGGAAGGTGCTATCAGGAGGATATAAGTTAAAGCCCCAGGGAGGGGGCACTTAAGCCAAGGAAAGTCTATGGATGCCTGAGGCCACAGTTGGGCCAGAGGCTGAGACCCCACTAAGTCCTCAGACGTGGTGAGGCCACGTGTTGGGTCAGAGGGAGAACTTGGTAAGTCCTCAAACGTGGTGGGGCCAAGTCAAAAGGGCAAGTAGTCGACCCTAAGGAGGGAGCGAGAGTGATGAGTTACCCGGAGAGGGGCTTGGGTCAGAGCTCCGCCCAAGGCAAAGTGAATTGGCTGGTCACCATTCAGATGAGGGTTACGACAGGGCCTGAGAAGCTGCGTGCTGGCCAGCCAAGGGATGTAAGTAGGCAAGCCTGATGGCCTACACAGTTGCTCAGAGGAACAGGCCAGGTTGGGTATGGCCCAGTGAGGGGCAGCATGTAAGAGGGCAAAGTGTGAGAGGCCCCAACAAGAAGAGGGTGGTATGAATGAGGCCCAATGGTGTGGAGTGAAAGGAAGTATGCATGAGGCGTAGTAAGGGGATGAGTTTGGCCCGGCCTCAAGCCGGAACATAGAGCAGCTTGAGGATGCCATCTGCAAGGCATGGGACACAATAAGGGAAGATCAGAGTCCCCTTGCATCGGAGCAGTAAAATAGGCAGCCTTCTGAATTTTATACACCAGTTTTAGAAACAGCAGTCATGGCAGGTGAGACTGGGTGAACTGCCCTACTTAGACAGGGGTACAGTCTGATGTGATACCCGGCCCTGGGATGGCCCCCCGTCACAATGTAATTAACTAATGTTATTAGTTAAAATTCATGGTGTGTATAGCTTTACTTTCATAAGACATCATGAGACGTTTTAGTTTAGAGTTTAATTGAATGCTTAATGCTTACTTAACTTGTCGGTTAATGGTTTTTTGGGTAATTATACTGCGGTTTCAGCCCCTCAGCGAATCAGTGGTGAGAGGCGGAACCACTGGGGCCCCTCGGCCAATCAGTGGGTGGGGTGGGAGAACGCCACAAAAAGGCTGTTAAAATGGCAGCTGGCACCACAATCTGGCTGTGAATTTTGGACTCTTCAGCTGCAATATTAGGTAGACCCCTACACATAATGTATATGTGACCTCCTAAGCATTTATTTTGCTTAAATTTGGAGGTTAGCATAACTACAGCATTGATGTTTTGCAGCCAAGAAATGATGTGACAGTATGTTGTGTGTGACCAGTTGATAGCTCATGGGACCAAGAGAATGAAATCCTAAACTGCAGAGAAAAACAAATGGTATTCTGATGGATATTGTCAGTAAAATATAAGATTTCTCAAGTCATGCCAAGCCAATGAGAAGTTTTATCTTCTGAAGTTTGCACTCAGTTTATTCTTTAGGGGAAAAAAAGGAATAGATTTATGTTTTAAACAAAAAAAGAAAAAATTATGCTAGTCCAAAGCTGCTAACTCTTCAGACCTGAACGTTTACACTAATCACACAATGTAGCACCATCTGAACAACATTAAAGTAATCATTCCAACAGGATCTCAGGTTGCCAGACACCCACAGAAATTCATTCCTACTCCTTTGTCACTATGGGAAATACACTCTCAGCTCTCTGCAGAAAAACTTACACAGAGATCTAGAAATCCCAAAATGTTAGTAGCTAGAAACCAGTAGAGTACGTGGAGTGGACATGTGGGGCATATGCCCTAAGCACCACCTATAGAAACGAACCCCAGGGACCCGTGCAGGAAGCAGCTGGCACAAGCAGTGTCATGGAGTGCAAGGTGTTCTGGGAAAATTGTAGCTTTATAGAGTAGCAGTATATTTTGCTGCTGCCTTGGGGAGAACTGACCCCATTTTTTGCTACCAAATTCAGCAATGTTTTGCCCTCCCAACATGGGCTTTGGCAGCAAAAAATGGGGTGAAAGTTGCCTTTCCAGTGACAATGAATTCCACTGGTGCTCTATAGGTTTATGATTCCCAGAACACTAAGTATGTTGGCTTGCCTGCTGCCTTTGCAGGCTGTCTTTGGTCCTTTGAGAGCTCTTCAGCCAGTCCTGTATACCAAATGTGGAATTTGAGCTAAACAAACAAATAAGCAAATACAACTCTCAACTCTTCTCTGGTTGGAAGGAGAAGCCCTTTAGCTTTGACCCTGTACTGTTGCATGGTGCTTGCTGGTGGCCAGCTTATCTGGGGTCCTGTCTGCCTGCTTCCACATGTTGCTCCTTCCCCTAACTTCCTCCTCTCTCCTCTGGGGTTTTAATTACTCTTTCATCATTAGATAACCTACAACTGAGCTTCTATAACAAGGTTGTCTATTCCCTCTTAAAGGGTCAACCCACCCTGTTACAAATATGTCACCCTCAATGACACACATTGCCCATGCCACTTCTTGTTGCTGCTCCTGCATTTAGTCTAGTGGGGGAAGGATGAGAGAGGACTGCCCCAGGTGTGTTCTTTTAATGTTATGCCTCTGCAAGAAACAACAAACAGAAAATCCCATAGCCATGAGAATTACCAACATACAAATGTTATGCTTTCAAAGCTCCTACCCAACATTAATATTAGCAATGAGACACATTTATTGAGTAAATAATGCATAATCAATAATTTAACACATTTAAGCACATCTTTCTTGTAAATGTTCTGTGAACAGTGTGTGCATTTTTTTCAGTGCATTTGTAATCTGATTTATTTCAATGACTTTTTTCAGTGAATTATTCTTGTGTGTAAACAGCTGACAAGCAGCTAGTTAAAAAACAATATTTGAGCTTTAGTTTTTGTTTGCATGATTCATATGCTATTGATCCTGTTCCTGGATTGGATGAGTAACTTAACTAGCTTTCTGATCTTACTAATTGAGTCGTGATTTTTTTGAGCTTTCACTTAAAAGCTCAGAGATGCAGCTAATTTTATATGAATCACTGACAGGAGATTCATTAGAAAAGTAACAAAAAAAAGTGGTTGAGTACCACTGACTTGTATTCAAATTTTATTTGGCTGCCTATTGCAAATTTTTGCATGGTTAATACTTTTATTGTTAATTGCAAACCTGTATATTTGTGTCGACTAGGTTTCATTTATGTAAAACTGTTTTGAGTTGCTATATTCTGCTTGCTAAAGTTCAGAAACAGTAAATGTAGTGGATGTGACAGGCACAGGGCTGACAGTGGAAACTGAATTCTTCAAAGTATCATTCTGTCACCTGGGCTGTAACCCACATCCCTGACAATGTGCCATAAACTTGATTGCACCACTAGTCAGGAATGGAGGTTAGTCTATATAGTCATTCTTCTACTCACACTGCAAAAAAAGATTGACATCAGTATTTCTTGCAGCAGGAGTTGTTTAGTTATGCAGATAACCTGTAGGAACTGAACTGAGATTATTGTTTAAGTTCAAATAACAGTGGACCACAAAATAATAGCAGCTTTTGATCATTATGGGCTGAAACTGATTGATGTGAAGGGCATGCTCTTGCCAGTTTCTAGTTGATTTATTATCCTTGTACATTATATTCAAATATGGCTTTTTTTCCTTGTAAGTTACTGCAAAAAATATAATTAATGTAATTCTTAAATTTCCCTGTGCTTTTAAAAATGTGTTTGGATTTTATGTTCTGTTCCAGTTCAAAATAAAGCTGTTGATGGAAGGAAGGCATGTCTTCCAGAAATCAGCCTCTGTTGGCCAGCTGCTCCTGTCTGCTCCTGCGTGGATATGCTCTGAAAAATATTGACAGCTCATTGGCTGTCTCCATGTCATTGCTTGAAACATTGACATTTTTGAATTGTATAAAGAATGTTTCAGCTTACACAAATTATTGTTAAAATGATGAAGGAAATTCTGAGTATTATAAATAAGAATTGAGATTGACTAGTGGGTTGGACAAAAATTACTATTGTGCAAATTCTGTGACTGATTTTTACTTTTATTATGATAGCACAAGAAAAATATAAATTCCTTGCATATAAACCAAACTATTACAGTGGCCATAAATAAGATTGAGTTTGCACTGCTGACTTCATCCATGGAAAAAGTATTATGTGTTATTACTGAGGATTATCTAGCTTGCTGATTAATCAGGTACCATGTTTTCATTTCAGTCTTGAATAACCTAATTCTGATTTGAAACCAAACTGACTGAAATATTTTAGAATGTTTTGGTAACTTGATTGCTAAGTCCATCCCTTTATTTTCTATGGACAGATCTCACCATTGAATTCTAATACTCAGTTGTTGGAATAACTTCTTATCTGACTGGATGGTATGCTTACTATCAGGGTTAATCTTAATTCTGAATAGAATAAGAAGCCTACATTAAAATGGGCTCTCTAAAGGTTGGTGTTTAGATCAAGGCTTTCAGTTAGAGCTGCATAGCACCGTGCAATCAGTTTCTGTGCTTTCATTTGGAAAATAACAGAAAAACAGTGTGCGGTTTTAATATTGCTTACGGAACACTTGAACCAAAAAGCATACTCTAAATTGTGTTTTTCAAGAAACACCATTACCCAAAACCAGTCTGCTTCTTATGGCATGATAATGATTTTACCTTTGTCTTTCCTGCATTTCCTATTGCATTATCAGAAAGTAATGGTATGTACATACAAGAAGACTATATTTTGTTGTCAAAACATAGCGTTTATACTATAGCAGGGACATTGAGCATCTGATCAAAAGCCAAACTGATTCCCATTAAAAAACACTTTTCAATTAAACCAGATGTGTACATTTTCAAAATCAGATACTGGCTTTCATAGGATCAGAGTTTTTACCAGACGGATTTTAAAAGATGTATCAATTTCTAAAGCCAAGAAAGCTTCGGTGACACAAATCTTGTGCCTTTTTATGCACTTCATTAATGGTACTGCAAAATGTTTACATAAAATGCATGGTAATCATGCTAATCACAAAACAGTTCTTAAAATTGTTTGCTTATACTTTCTAGACTAGCTAGAAAGAAAGCTTTAAAAAAAATGACACTTGAGGTTATGGAATTGGTACACAGATGAAGCAGATCTGCAGATTTAGTCCTTGGAACTCCATAGAAAGTTGAATTGGATTACAGAATTATGTTAAAGTGTGGACAGACAGAACAATTCTGCTGCTGTTAACTGTTCTGATACAACTTTTATGTTTTTCTGCTCCTCTATAGGAGTAAGTGAGGCTAAACAGTTTTAACTTTAAACCCATTCCATTCTGGTCTTGCTCATTTAACAATATATGAGTTAGGAGATAAAATGGTTGTCAGAACAGCAGGTCTCACGCAACAAGTTCCCCTTCACCTTCCTCTGTTAAAATGATTTGAAGTTACTTTGTATATTTATAATCGCAGGAAGAAAACTTTCTGAACGAAACTGTTTAGATGACAGGAACTGGAATAAATCGGAATATATTATTGTTACGTTTTTGTTTCGGCACTGTTTCAGAAAACCATTATCATTATACCTCTCTTACAGCAAGTAATTCCAGATTAGGCCAAATTTTTTCCTTTGGCTCACTTTTTAAAATATTCTTCTTAAAGTGATAATGGTTGATCTGACATGGACTAACAGTTTTGATATATTTTCAATTCATAGTTTTAACATTTGGGTTTTTTTATATAAAGGTAGGGTTTGGTTTTGTTTGTTTGTTTTACTGATCTGAAGACAGCTCAGATTCTGTTACCAGAAGTGCCAGAATATGATGCCTAAATGTAATATTTTTAAACTAGTCTTTGAAGTTAGCACATGGTTTATGTGATGCACATAAACATTCTGAAATTGAGTTTCCATGGTACATTCTTTGTTCAGTGTTATTCTGCCAAGAGCTTATTTTGTATCAGTGTTTTATTTAAAGGCTGGTCAGAAGTAGCAAATGAATATATCTTCAGGTCCTAATGTTGTTGTATTTGTATACTCTTACTTGTTTTCACATAATTATTGAGCTGGGGGTTTGTCTTTCACAGAAGCGTGCATTGAACTTACCTACATATCATGTGATACTGAGAAGGTGGAATTCTGTTTAATGTGGCTGGCCTAGTAAGGAGTTGTACCCAAACATAGATCTCTTACCCTTACTTTCCATGGAGAAGGTATCAGCAGCCTCTGTAACATCAACCTTCCACCTCCCTTACCCCCTCTCTCCCCATTAAGAACCATTTTAGGGGAAGGCTGTGGAGTTCTTTGCAGAGTATCCCTCTGCCACCTTTTATAAGATGAGGTGATCCAGTACTAGGGTATTGTTTCCGAGTATGGTCTTGGCTTGGGCACTACTTTGCTTTGTATGTGGGATGGAAAATTGAGTTATTTAAAAAAAAAAACTCTATGGTTCAGCAATTACGTTGTTACAATGCAATTGTGAGGACTTTTGGTATCTGGAGCAAGAGCATAATAATGTTGGCTGTCAGATTACATTGAATCCTGTGTTTTACATAACTTTGCTAGGCACTTTGTCAGGCTGCAATATGTAAGACTTGGTTTAGTTTTGTTTTGTTTTTTACATGTATGAACAACATGCTGTATACTTATTGAAACAACCTGAAAATGTTGTAGACATGGAACCTTATCCATAGGCTACTTTTTGTAAAATATGGCTTCAAATTTGCTATGTATAGACACCCCTGCACACCTCTGACACGTAATTTCAGTGGGTTACAGGATGAGCATAAGAGTCTAGCCAGGCGGATCTGGATCCATAACTAAATTGCAATTAAGTTACTGCATATGGAGACAACTATATATATTGCTAGATACTCAGGTTTGTGAATAGGTTGAATAAACTATTAGTAGAGTAAAACAGGAAGTAAATACACAGATCCTGTACTCAAATTATATAACTGAAATGTTTTGTTGTAACTTCTAAAATCTCATCAAATGTAAAACTATTTTTATGAAGAACAGAGAGAATCTAAATGTTAATGAGCTGCTCCCATTAAATCAGTTTATAACTGTAAATTAGGTACTGCCATGTTTTCAATATATACTTGAAAGATGTTTGAAGAGAGGGGATTTTGAAAATAGTTAGATTGCAGTCTACAGTTCAGAGATTAGTTTTCAAGTAAAACTAAACTAGCACACAAATGTTGGTACGGAAGTTGAATGTATTAGATGAATGAAAGCTAGCCTTCTTAAAAAATATATTCATTTTTAGTAAATGTTTGAAGTCTTTCCAGGCATAAGTCAAAAGTTAAGGACAGAAGGTCTTTAATCAAAATCTGAGACTGCCAGGATGAAGGAAGAATGTGGTTAAAACTGCTCATGTTTTAGTGCATGATGCTACTTAGCACAGTACTCTTAACCACTGTTTCTGTTATGTCCCTTGATTATCTTGGTCCCAGTGTAGTGTATGGGCTGAAATCATTTTTGTAAGTGTTTCTACATATTTTGGTGTACAAACTTAACAGCTATTAATGTAGTATATATGTGATTAAATGCTTTGTGCAGCAAATCTATCATATACATAGTAGAGGCAAAATAATCTTTAACCTTCTTCTTCCATCCTTATTTATGTAGCTTAATGGCACTTACTAAAAATTAAGGGAGGTGGTTAGCTGTGTTTTGTCTGAAGTCAGGCAGAAGGCAGGTCAGGATGGCATCTTAGGGCACCTATATATGTGCAGTGAGGCTGCTTTGACATGCTGTAATTTCTGCACATTGGAGCAGACTCAGTTAATCAAGTCTGCTGGAGCATGGTAATTACCTCAGTCCAGCAGACTCCAGCATCACATGCTTCAATGTCCCCACGTTGAAAAATGGCAAGGGGGGGGGGCCACTGAGCTTTAGTTAAAACACCTCCACCCCCATTTTTTAGCATGGGAACACCGATACATGCGACACTGCAGGCACTTTAATTTGAGCAGCTCCAAGCATAGGCGACTGGTAGGGGGTGCACATGCCCCCCAATGGCTGACACTGATGCTGTCAGTAGGGCTGGTGTGTGTGTCCCCAACAGGCTCGGTGGCTTCTACAGGTTCCCCCCCTAGATTCAGGAGGCACCAGTCACTCTTGGTTCCAAGAGACTAGCTGGTTCAGAGAGGCATAAGCATTTGTAGGCAACAGCCTACTTCAAAGCTCATGCCTTTGAATCAATATAAATATAAGTTTATGCAAAAAGGTTTTACCCTCACTCTGTAATAATACTTCAGCAATCATTTTAGAATGTGGCAAACATTGATGGAAGTAAATGGCCCATAACTTACCAGCAAATAAAAAAAAATTATTTCAGTGAGGTAATTTAAAATTACTTTATGGATAGTGTGTTCAGCTTTTTCAGCATTGTCAGTGTTTCAGGGCTGATTCTAGGGAACTGTGCAATAACTAGCATGTATTGCATAGTCCATCATCTCTTCCCATTGGCAATTTGTGCCTGAGTATAAGAAAAAGCATTTTAAATTACATTTTGAGTACAAGTGACACCAAACTACAGTCACAAAGGTTTTTCAAACTCCTGTGCTACAGTTGCTTATATCTTTAAAAAAAAAAAAAAAATTTAGTGTTTGACCTGGAAGTTCCTGAGGTGCCTGCCATTCTGCTTTTACAGGTGTCTACCGCCTGCATAAAACCTCATTGTTTTGCTCAGTTTTGGGATTCCAATGCTTAAATTTTCTGAAGGGGTTTGACCTGGCACAATCAGGCCTCTTGCAAAATACATTTACAGCCACTTTCTTAAAGACAGCTGAAGGAGCCCAGCTCTTATGTAGTGGGCTAGTGGTGGGAGAACTCATCCAGCAAATAAGGGCCCTAGGCTCAGTGGAGTGGGTTTGAACCTACCTTTTACCTTTGAGAGAGTCCTAATCATCTCCCATAAAAGCTGTGACACTGTGCACAAAGGAATTTCTTCATAAGGACAAAAAGAGATCACAGAGGAGCAGAAACTTTAGTTATAGCTGGCAGTTTAGGGGCACGGGGGGAGAAGTTTGTACCCTGCTTCTGCCATCCGTTTTGTATCCTGTTTGGCTGTGGAGATGCAATGAAACCACAAGTGCTTTGCTCACTGAGACCTCCCTTATCCAGTGGCAGTCATGTTTTACAAGGACACAGTGAGCACCTTACTTGGTTCATATAAAGAATATCTTAGCGTAGCTCCTTTGTGCAGATTGTATTCTGTTGACTAGATCCAGCAACTGTCAACTCAACAGGCAGTTTTGGGATTTTTTTGATCTACAAGTTAGACACTGCAGTACAAAATTCTTCATTACATCCAGATCTCTGTTACTGCCTCAGTGAAAACAAGAACAACCTCCATTCAGTTGTTGATGTATTTAGTTCCTGTCTTTTATTAGCAGTAATGCTCTGTGATTTGACTAACAAACAGTAGGAAAGCCTGAGAGTAGGGCACCTTAAGTCCCTTGGGCTGGTGATTAATTTCTCACTTGTTCTCTACTACTTGTCCCATGTATTAGGGTATGTCTACATGGCAGCATAGCAGAGAAAGCCAAACTTGTTCAGATAGTAGAGACGGCTTAGCTGTAGAAGCAGAGCCTCCCCCTACTTGACCATGTATATTCTGTACAGGAAGAAATAAGTAAGGGATAAGAAGTGGCCTCCTAATGTTGCAGCCTTTTGTTTATCTTTAGCCTACATTTGAAGCCTAAAACAGGTCCTATTCAGGAAGGTAACTTCTACAGGACAACAACTGCCTTAAGAAAATATGTTGAGCATTGCACATAGACGTTAAAGCAGAACTGTGGCAGATACTATTTGAAAAAGCTGGGGAGAAGGGAGATGGAAGAAGTGTTTTGAAGATGTAGGTTAAAGAAGTGATATTAATGAAGCAATACTGAGTTGTTGAAAGGAAGAAACAATGGACCAATTATCTTATTTATATCTGTACAATGCCAAGGATTTCAGTGTAGTTACTTCATGGTGGCTCAGCTGTAGCCAAGGTCGGACTGGTCCACAATCATCCTTCAGTGAGCCTGATTCTACAGGTGTTTTGATTGCCAAAAAGTGGATATAGAAGGTATGTTTTGAGGATGACTGACTTACTACTAGAGTTTCTTATATTTCTTATTGTGTAGAAGCATTCACAGGCTATGACAGTAACTTCATAGAGAAACTTTCATTTCACACAAAATAAAAGCTCTCACCTTCCTTCAGAATTGCATTTGAGCAAGAAGCAAGGTTACAAAACAGTATCATGAGGGTCAGGTATGCTTTCAGCTCACCACCGGGGCAGTGTTATTGTTTCCTGGTCTTTAGTCCTATCAGTTAAACTCTCAAACAGCTACCGGAAGTCAACGCTTAGAGCTCTGCTTCAGAACTATTTTAGATAATGACTTGACAGCCATGGCTCCAAGACACCCAAATACATATTACCAAATCTAAACAAACAGATACTGCACAAAGATTAGAGGAGCTTGTTGCTTTTGTTTGTACTCTGTGAACAGCATTATGTATTTTTGTACCTTGCAAAATTGCTGCTGGAAAAAATAAAATCTTTTAAGTCATTCACATCAGTTATTAGCCATTTATTCCAAAAATCTTGAAAGATGAAACTGAAATGTTTTTCCTGCCTGGTCACATCACAATGGAAATCTAGTTCAGAATCTGAAGTGAAGAGAGACTTTTGGCCTCATGATGCACAGCTTACAGCTGTTGAAAGTCAGCAGTGCTGACACTAATTGCAAAAATGTTTGTCTTGTACACCTTCAGCAGTATGACATGATCCGAGTAAGACCAAAATTATGTTGGGGCCAGGGAAAGAGGAGATTCCCTGCCCCTAATGAGCTTGCATATCTAGAATAAGATGGAGGTTTTACAAAGAAATGGAATGCTTACTATGGCCATTTAGTAGATCAGCAGCCCAGCTGGCAGTACCTCAAATCCCATGCTTCCCAGTCCAGTGCCATTTCCATTAGACCATGCTGCCCTCCAGGTTCTTGTCACAGTATCATGACTTTTCTACCACCACTCTATTGCCATCTTTTACTGCCTATCATTTAAGTTATTCCAATGGAAAATGAGTGAGCATCCTTCTGTGTAGTATTTAAGCAGTGAGCACTGGCTTGCCTTCAAACTTGATGGTATGACAAATGAGCAAAATTGACATTTTTCTGTTGCACATCAAAAGCCATGTTTTACTAGGGTAGTTATGAACTCTATTCATAAAACATCCCCCTACAGCAAAGTCAATTTGAAAAGAACTGGAATAGTAAGTTATGTGCAGTGAGGAAGAACCACTGGGTCAATAGCATCCTTTGAACCAGACTCCTCAAGATCCTAACACTTATCTGTAGTAGCTGAGATTAAGGGAGGACCAATCACTACTGAGAACCTGAACCCAGTGTCAGTGGGTTACACAGCTACAATCAGCAGTAGATGGTAAGGAATTTAAGATTCCCAGGTTCAGTGCTAGCCTCAGGAAGTACAGGGTTGATTGTTAGGGCTCTGAAGTGAGGCAGCAGGGTGTAATCCCAATTGCTCAACACTGCAGAAGCAAGTATCTGAAAGCTGTGCATGTTGATAAGCCACCATGCAGACAGACTCCTTTCACACAGGATGGTTCAGCAAGAGACAGTGTTTGAATTTCTTAAGCTAGAGATCTCTCATTGACATCCCCACCCCTTTACTTTCCTTGTCCTAGCTCTACTCCTGAGACATACAAAAGTATTAATAAGACAAGCAGATAAAAACCATACGCTTTTAAAATTATGGAGCAAACTTGAATAGCCTCTGGACAGCTTTGTTTTGCCAAAGTCAATTAAGTTGCCTTGCACTTAGGGCACACTAAAAGTATGTATCTGGGGAGTTATTCTAGAGTAACTGTCATATTATAAATCCCTTATTGTGTACTAATGGTACCACAGAGACTTTATACATTAGACAGTCTAGCCCCTTGGCAACACTCAGCAACTCTTAACCCACATACACTTTGATGAACAGTGCCCAACTTCTGCATCACAAAAGGAAACGAGGACAGAGACCAGTAGCTGCATGTACAATTTCAGTAAAGTGGTCAGCTCAGGGAAACAAGCCCTTGGCTGCAGGGTACCAGTACTAGTTCAAATGCAGCCAACAGCACTTTTCACTGTATCATCTCACACTCCTCTTCCCACTACCTTGCCCTACCAAAAAAATACACTGTTTCCATAGCAGATGACTATTCCCTAGCCATTTTGATATGCCTTAATATGATCCATATAGGAAAATTTGCTAAAGAAGAAAATATTTGAGCCTGAATTTACAACTGCCTGGAAATGGTGTGCATGGGGGCAGGGCAATGGAGGGTGGAAGACAGTTTGTAAGCCAAGAGGTACAGAAGATCCAGTCGTATCAAAACCATGCTAATCCTCAGGTTATGAAGCTAACATTTGTCTACTGCATTCATCACATTGTACAATGCAATAGGTGAAGTGCAGCAGGCTACCAGTGCACATGCCATTACCAGGCCTCGTTTCCCACCCCCCAAAACCTGATTTCATGAACACACTCACATTTTGTCCCTCAGTACATTGACAACTGATGCAGGTCACCTCAACTGCTAGATTTCACTAAGTCAGCACCGCTGTCCTGTAGGGATTTTTTGTGGGCAAGACAGCGCTAAGCAACAAGATCACAGGACAGAACCAAAAGGAAAAAGGAGCAGCATCTAGCAACACTGTAACAGCAGCATAACTGCACATAGGCATTGTTAGAAGCCTTCCCTTGCCCACAGAAGTAGCATTTTTACTACTAGCATGACTAAATTTGACTGCAACAGCCCTGAATGGCATCACAGAAATGGAGATAAACATGTTTCCCCTTCTCCTACTGCCATGTGCTGACAGAATAAAAGAAAACAAGCAAAAGTCAGGGTAGGTAGGGGTCAGGGACTGAAGGACTATGCATACACCTGGCAGGCTATATTCACCCATAGTTTCTGAGCCTTACAGCAACTCTTCCTGTATAACCAGGAAATAGAAATAGATGGGAGTCCTGAATGAGAAATCTCCTTCTCCAAATTCACTATCAAAATCTGCATTCCATTTACTCCACTTCCGCTCCAGCTCCCTTTCTGATGGGCATTTGCCTAGCAAGGTTTGGCTTACGACACCCATCATTGGAACAGTTGATTACTTGGTTATCTTGCCACCTGGCAAATTAGCCATATTTTGGGTGACAATCACTGCCTTACTCTAGGTGGTCAATAGAGGATGGCTTGTGCCTGCTTCCTCTCAGCCTGCTTCAGGCCCTGGCAAGCACTCATTTTCTTGGCCCAGCTGGGTTTCTAGCCCAACTTTAGGAAGAAACCCGGTGAAGTCTAGTTCTTAATATGCAGCAGGGAACTTATTTATGATAGTCAAATACCTGCAACAGGGGTTATGGGATAATCTGAAATACAGGGAAGGGGAAAGGGGGGAAGAAATCAGTTGCCTTGCTGTATAAAGCCAGGGATTACATTCTCCAATCATTTAAGCAAGTATAGGCATCAGTCCACAGAGGAATAACAACTCTGTGATGCCAAAAACAGAAGTTGGCCTGCTCAGCAAAAGCATTAAAGGTTGTAAAGGGACTGAACTACTCTTTTACTCATGCTTTGACATCAGCCAAAGGCATAGGAATAGAAAGAATAAGGGAGCTTCTAAGGCCCAGATGCCTGTCCAAGAGGTCACTCATGAAGCCCACCCAAGGTTAAGTTACAGCCCCCAGGCTTCTGCTCAACTGCTGTTCCCCCTATTTCTCTGACTGCATGAATTCATTGCTGTTAGCTCTGGGCTTCCCCTCCCTCCAGCTGCTGCTTTCAGCCTGGGGGGGGGAAACCATGGGGACAGTGTGGCACTGAACACAGAAAGCAAAAGGCAAGTGCAGTAGT
This sequence comes from Alligator mississippiensis, assembly GCF_030867095.1. Lineage (NCBI taxonomy): Eukaryota > Metazoa > Chordata > Crocodylia > Alligatoridae > Alligator > Alligator mississippiensis. The sequence goes on from NC_081825.1 coordinate 65,542,688, forward strand.
ACTGGGGCAGTAGCATGTGAGCATATGGTGCCCCTGGCCTCATCTCAGAGCCCCCACTTTCCCATTGCAAATCGGGGGGGGGGGGGGGGAGGAGGAGGAAGAGACCCTTATCTCCCAGTGCCAGCTCCACACAGGGCCAACGCTGGGAGATCTTTATCTCCCAGCCTAAGCCCCATGACTTTGGGTCCCAGGCTGGGAGATAAGGATCTCCCAGCACCAGCACCAGCCCTGGCACTGGGGGATAAGGGTCTCCTAGCCTGAACCCCGTCACCACAAAGCTCAGGCTGGGAGATAAGAATCTCCCAGCACTGGCCGTGCAGTTGCAGAGTTGGTGCTAGAAGCTCCCTGCTGGCAGAAGCTGGGGAACCTGTTCCCTGCCCGGCTCTGTGAGCATGGAGCAGGGCTGGGAACTACCCTGGTCAGTGGCAGGTCCCAGTTCTGTGCCCTGATGAGGTCATCAAGGCAGGGGGCTTGGAAAGAGCTGCAGGAATAGGTCCCAGCTAAGACTTATACTACTTAGCGCTTTCTTCTCTGGCTACAAATGAACAAAAAGGTCACGTGCTGGAACTACTGAGGTGGAGTATAACGCTCCAGGAATACAATATGGAAACTGGTCATCTTAAAGGTTGCAAGAGGTAAGTAGCAGATATACAATCATTAATAGAAGTTCAAAACACAAAAGGTAAAGGATCCTGCCTTTGGCTACAAATGGTTTTATTTTATTGTGGAGGGAGACAGATTTGTAGTATAAACAGAAGACTCAATACTTATTTTGAAGTTGAGTGTTATGAAATTATGATATAGGATAAGGTACTGGCACTAAAGCCAGTGGAAAATGCTGAATTAAGACCAAAAGACAGAAACTTAGACTTCTGGACAGGCCAAACAAACAAATGTTAGATGCTTTGTAAGAGAGGAAGTGGAGACAATCTTGGTTAGACCTGGAGAGGAGACTAACAAGAGAATTTAGGGGAGAAGCAAGGGGGGGGGGGGGGGGAAGGTTCATAAAGGGAAACATTTGTTTAATAAAACTTAAGTTTTATTAAGGAACAGAGGGATCTTTAAATCTGCTTTGCTCTTGGTGGTGGTATGCAAGGTCACCAAGCTACCAGAAACTATCCCAACATTTTGCTGAACAAAATGATCCAAATCTTGGGCACATGGAACACATGCACACCAAGGACTGATTCCATGTGGACAGTCAAAGAAACAATCTGGTTCTCAAACATCACATGTTGGATTTCTTAAACATGTAGTGGATCCTTTATAGCCACCATTTCACCTACTTATTTATAACATGCATCCTAATACAGAGCTAGGCCCATCTGATCAGAGAACCCAAAATGCAACTGATAACAAAGGATCAAACGTGGCAAACAATTAATCCTATTCTTTCACATTTCTTTTGCTGTAAGCATATCTAACTACTGAAAGGTTTACCCAGGCTTGGGAGGCAAATCTGAGGCTGAAAAACAGTATTCTTGGCTTTAAAGGAGGCACATGTCTAAACTGCTGAACCAGCTCCACTACAACAGTGTTTATCAATTTCTCTCCACTAAAGCATTGTTAACTGGCTCCATCTTTGAAACAGATAATTCAGATTTTCAATGGTTAGCAAGGAGTCATTTTCTTCTTGCCATCTTTTTAGAGACTGTAATTTACAACATGTAGGCTATGCAGAATAAAGTATCTGTTTTCACAAACTTTGTTCCTCCTCTTGTAAAATTACTCCTTGATAGAAACAAAACCCTTCATGTTAACTTTGCAAAAGGAACTTGTGGTCAGCTTTTAAATACCTGAACAGATCGAAGCACAATGACAAAAATTTTATAATGACAGGAGAGTTTTAGGGTGAGACACACACAGACATTTCTAACAGCATAAGTAACCAAGGAATATTTTCAAAAGCTTCAGATATATCCTTATCCAAAACTGAGAAGTTTCTTCAAAACAACAAAAACCTATCAAATACATTAAAAAAAAACAACCCACCAAGGATTTTCTTCAGAGTGTAACTACATACCCCCAAAATGTTTTAATAGCTTCCACCTAAAACAGGATTTCAGCAAGTCTTAAAGCACATCTAAATCTACACGGTCAGCATACTACTGATCTGTATAGGAAATCATCTAAACACTTAGTAGATTTTTCTCCAATTCAGAGCTGGAAACTAAAATACTAGTTTTACCCTTGCAAACCAAGCTAGTAGCAATGAAATAATTGGAGATGCACAGGAAGAGCACCCTGTTAAATTCTGAATGGAAAGAAATAGCCAGTGATGGAATCACTGGGGTAGCCACTGAAAAGCTTTCAGCCATTAGAAATATGAAATAGTCTGCATAGCACAGTAAATCTCAGCCGGGGTGCCAAGGCACCCTGGGGTACCTTGAGATCCTTTCAGGAGTTCTGAAGGTTGTCACACAGTGTTAGCACCGTTAAGTTTACGAATGATCCACAAAATAAACCTAGAGTTTTCAAATGGAAATCTGTAGTTGTGGTCTTTGAGTTCTCTGCAACAGAAAAACTATTTGACTAAAGAAAAATAGAGCAAAGGGGGTGAAAATGAGCTGGCATATTCCAAGGGGTGCCTCAAATTTATCGGGGGGGGGGGGGGGGGAGGGGGGAGGAGAAAGCCTGTGTGTCTAAAAAGTTTGATAACCACTGTGACTTAACACAACAGGAAGCATGCAGGAATTGAATTAGCTACAATATACATTCCGGTAAGAGTTTTACAATTAAACCACCAGTCTGTAGATATGTAAGAAAACATTTCCGAAGCCTTTATTTACAAAAGCTTTAAAAACAAATACCCTCTGTTATGCAAATAATTCATTGTTTTAAAAAGGACCACTCAGTTACATTATTGTAACTCAATGAAAGAAGAATATGTTAAATTACAAGGTCAACAGATCAATTTGGCGAACATTTGGAGATTTGCTAATATTGATTTTAGTGTAGATAACACACACACACACACACACACTACGGCGTGCATTCCATCATTTCAGGTTAGTATTTAGCTATTCAATAAGTCTTCCTGCACAACTGCTCTGTACACATGCTATGCATGGTTAAGAGAAAGTATTTTACAGTCCTTTAAAACAATATATATAAAATATATTGCTAAGATATACTTAAAAATAAACTAGCATTACACTCCTCAGGTAACTTTATTATCTATAAGTTATTTATATTTTGTTGTTTTACAACAAATCTGTACCATCGGTCTTTGTAGCAACTACAAAAGCACAACTTATCTTCCTTGTGATTTAATATTTCAATTCAGAATTGAGTTTTTCAAGGTCTTTGAGATTTATCTTTTAACTAAATTGACTTGCAAAATTCTCAAATCAAGTACATAATAAATATGACTTTATAAAATAAAAATATATAAAGGTATACATTACTGGAATAAAAGCTAGGAAATGAATCCAGGAAGTGTGCCATTACAGAACTACTGCAGTTCCAATATCCTTAGAAACTTTCAGCGGCAAAAATACAAAATCAAATCACAAGATTTTTCCCTGAAGGGTGTAAAGCTGGTTTTCAAATGCTTTGCTGGTTTTCTATCCAATCACAGAGCGGTTTTAAAGCAGCAGGCCAATTAGAAGCGGATGTGTGCAAGATGTACTTGGATGACTGAACACCAGTAACATAAACAGCAGTTTAGTAAGATTTCAGTAGTTCGTTTTGCTTGAACAAAGGTTATGCAGTAAATGAGTGATGTTCTATGGCTTCAAAAACCAAAGATATACAGTGTGAACTTGGAAACGGTGGCAGACTATTGTTTTTCTAGCTCAGGGCAAAATCCCCAAAGCTTCAGATAAAACATAGGATCTGAGTCAGTCACTCTCTAAAGTGCAAATTTGATGGTCCACAATCTTGAATAGCTAAAACTCCTGCATACTGGAAGGGACAGACACGAAATGGGGGAGTTAGTTAAATCAGTGCTTGTTAATTTGGGGAAAAGGGGAAAAAACAAAACTAAGACCAACTAGGTAAGTTTACCAGACAATTCATTATGATTTAGTTTTCCCCTTCTCTCTGCCACACTGAACCTATACATGCTTCTTTACAGATGGGCTAGGTACAAAGCCAAATTTAACCCAGAGAATTCTACATATCAAGATCAAAGTCTGTCATAGGAACAGTCAGATTTAGTATACAGAAAGGCAGAAAAGAAAGTGTGCTGAGACAGGGGAAAAAGCCTTATTGTCCAAGGGAATCAACAAGAGATAAAACCTATATACAAGCATGTGGAGCTCAAAAAAGGTGGTCTCCCATTTCATGTCATGACTGTTTGTTGGCTTCTTCTTCATATGCATTTCCTGTGCCGTTTTGTACATACGATGAACCAGAACCAAGGCCATACAAATGGCCACAATATTTGGCATCATCAATGTGATCTTCAAAGAACATCTAAAGAGAAGTCAAAACAGAGAAATCAATACTGAAAAGTCTCTGATTTTTCATATACCAAGCCTAAATGAAATCAAGAGAGAAACAATTAACACAAACAACATATAATTATTTTCCTGGCCATCTAAAGGCAAACATGTAGTATGCTTCCTTTTTATGAAAAAAATCAAGAGAAGTATAAGCTGGTCTCTCAATATACCTCTTCTGACAAAGCAGTAAACTGTAAACGCTTGAAAATCCTGCTTTACCTCATGAATTATAGCCTGCTTACTTTTGTTAGTTGCATTCACAAAAGTGTCTTTGCACGTGAGTTTTACATGCCTTCTCCTCAGCAGTCTGCAGAACCTCTAGCGTAATGATCTAAGATCTACACGTTGCTCAGTATGGTGTTAGGTACCAAGTATCTTGAAATACAGAGCAAGTATAATTAAAGAGTTTTTTTTTTTATCTACCAGCCAAAGTTAAAACTAAGTCTACATTCAGTGCCATTACTCTTCTGTGGCTTGTCCCTGAAGCTAACTGTAGACTGTGTTACAGGTTTTGGGGAAGGCTGGAATATGCAGTTCTTTGTCAGCTTATTTTGAAGGAATTTGACTGAAAGTGAGCTGCAAAGTTAAAATGAATATGGAATTAAGAAAATACAAAATGTAGCACTTTTACAAGCGTTAATTAACAAAGGAACATACCACAGGAGCCAAAAAAAGCCCTATAGTATTTAAGCACACATTCCATTTCAGAAACTCCCCTTTTCCACACAAATCCCTGGGCACCTATCTAGGTTTCCCAAAGACATTCCAAAATGCACAGCTCTGAGAGAGACATCACCAAGGTCTGAGAATCCAGTCAGAGACATCAGGGATATCACACATTGAAACGCTCTAGAATGTCTTTACGGAGCAAATAGTGTCTCTCTCAAAGGTTTTAAGAACAGAAGTATGGCTGAACTATTCTTTTTCCACCTACTGGATACCCCCCAACCCAACCCAATTAACACAAATTTGAACTTAAGGCTCCAATTTCCATCTTTAAAGCAAAGGACTAGCTGTGACAACTTCCAGACGGTACACAAAGTATAGAACATCAAATCCTATAAAAGCACAGATGTGTCTAACAAGGATAGCCAAAAGATGAGGACATAAGGAAAGGATATGGAATATGTTTCAAGAGAACAGTGCATAAAAGAAATTGACAACAGGCAACATGGAAAAGAATAGGAAGAGGGTGGACACAGGCAGAAGAGTTAAAATGCACTGTCTGAAACCATCCACCCTTTCTCCCCACAAAAATGATTTGTTTAGAGCAGCATTTCCTGTGTGCATGATATTGCTGTCCAGAAATTTATGGACAGTATCATCATCACTGCACAGTAGCAACTTTAAGGAAATCTCTATAGTATTACCATCACAACACACAATGTTTTCCAGAGGTCTAGAACTCTGGTGAAGGACAAGTTATAATTTACAATAAAAACAGAGGTTGCTAAAAAAATGAGACCATGCTGAGAATTTTAATAGGTTCTCTCTTCTCCCTTCCCCACAAAAGCCACAATGAAGTATAATATTACAGCTATGAGATATGGCTGTTATTCACTTTTCCCATTGTCTCTATACTGTTTAAGATCATACTTGGAATTTGAGGACATGAATTTAGCAACGGTGGGCAGACCTCACTGGGAAAGCCTGAATATTACCCAGTCTATACTCCGCTCAGATCTTATCATAAAAAGAACAGTCTTGTCCCGCAATTCTACTCTGGGCCCTGCAGGTCAATCACAGCTTTTTGAGCCAAACCACATGGAGACAGCGTAATGTGCAGTAAGGACTGGCTGATGTCACAGAATGTACTGCATAAGTTACGTCTCAGTATGGAACAGGCCAACTCAGTCTAAGTAATCTTTAAAATCAGCTGGCTTGACCTGCTAATGATGAGGACTGCCTCCGTTTGAGAATTAAATAGGACCCAGATTTTCTGGCACGAAGCCAGAGTTGAGATGCACTGACTCAAGAGAAGTTTCTTAAGCTTCTGTTCGAATACATGTCCCCTTCTTGAAAATGGAGCCTGTTTATGTGCAATTTCTCCCTGGTATTTGTGGAGGCAACCTGATGATCTTAAAAAAAAAAAAAAAAACCACCCACAAAACAAAACAAGAAAACCTTACCTTGTTCATATTTGGTAAGTTTGTAAGCTTAAATTAACCCAGGTACTAGAGACAGAAAGGTCTGTTTACCCAAGGAATCACACTAGAGCAAAGGACAAACAGAAGGAATGCACCATCTCAGACAGCAACTTAAATATTTAACATATTTGCAGTTGGCACGCTGATAAAAGCATCCAGCGTAGATGGGCCCATTTTTACACGTGGCTTGTGTTAGGCATATTGTACAACACCTGGAAGATGAGTGAGCAGAAGCTCCAAAAGACAAGCCAGGGACACTTGTCACCGTCAACCAGGAGACTCTTGGAGCAGGCTGCAGTCAACAGTAGCTTGCTCAAGCAGCTCGCACCCTCCCCACAGCAGCTGCCTTAAAGATGAGAGGCCCACAGGTGGCAGAAAGGAGCAATAGGACAGGAGGCAAATAAGTATGTGAAAGCAGAGAAGAGGAGACTGTAGTGCTGGAGCATATTTAATATTTTGTGGAGCAGGGGAAGAAGGGGAGCCCATTGACTTTGCTTGAGCAGGTACTGTTTTTAAAAACATTTGTTTGCCCTCTGGAAAAACTGGTAGAAATTACATTGCCTGAAGAGGTGAAAGGTACTTGTGCATCCTATTAGTGCATAACAGCAACTTAGGGCAGACTATTTTTGTCCTAGCAAATTACAGCAGAAAATAATGCATGCGCTTACTTCTCTCATTTTGAAAAAGGCCATTCCTGTGAGTAAAGAATCAGATCCTGCCTGATGCTGTGGTCCTATCCTTTCCAGCTCTAGCTGCTCAGCAACTTCTTGCAGTCCACCCTGAAAAAGGAAACAGCATTACAAAAAGTCAGGTAATTTAAGCTGGTCAGACAATTTAACCTAGCAGCTATTTGTATGTTTAAAGTCAAAGCAAAACAAACTCAACCCCTTGGCACAACAGTGCAAGCAACAGGACACTTTAAAGCACTAATGACTGGCTTAGAGAAGCAATAGACATGGTCACCCCAGCCAGTCAGAATCAAAAAACTGGCATGACAGTGTTACACTGACAACATCCAGGACTAATGCAGCTGACAAACAGATTCATAAATAAAGATGTTTAACTCCAAATCTTTCTATTGGGTTAGAATTTAAAAGGTGAACAATAATGCTTAAAAAACAAGCAATTTAAGAGTCCAAATCATTAAAAGAACATGTGAGCTTTAATGCGTCTTAAAATAACTGATTTTCATCTAAAATACAGATTTTTCTTCACTTACCTGACAGACCCTAATCTCAGGGTTCTGTACTCCCCTCACAACACTTCAAAGTACCACAAGCATCTAAAGCAGTATCAAGTCCAGGAAAAAGGTATGCTTCAGGAATAAGAGCACCCTGAACCCAAGTGGCACAGTTGGAAAATGAAGGGGGAAGGGGAGCAAGTGTGCAATTTTCAACTTAAACATTTTATTAATGGCCATAAGGGGAGTCAAAATAAGCTACCTTGTAAACAGGTTAAATAAATGTTAAAAGCTATACAAAGGCAGCCTTTGCATAAACAATTGTTGCGGTAATTTACTAAACTTGTTATTTAAGATGTTTTTCAAGCCACATGTTGAAAGCTACTAGATGCAAAAAGGATATAATAGCCCAAGTGCAGTAAGGATGCATTTTAAAACACTGACTACCCATGTAGCAGGTCAATACAGGGCTTAAACTGAACTGCTCCGCAGACTCTTAAACTGTAGCACGCACGTCACTGGTAACCTGTAGAGTACCCTTCAGTCTTCAAGCATATTGCTTCCCGTTAGGCATAACCCTGTGGAGAACTCAAAACCTGCTGGAAGCTAAGTGACAACTAAACATATACCTGACAAAGCTATGAAGGGTATTTTTGGTGCAAATTCAAATGAATTAAATTTGCAGAGAATGCCAGAACAGATGAAGATGCAAACCAGCACACAAAAAAAAGAAAAGGGAAAAAGTCAGTACCAAAAGGCAGTAAGACAAGATTTGGAACTCGAAAGCAAAACCTACATTTGGGGAGAGAAAACAAAGAGCACATATGTACATGTAAAAGGTGGGAACCTAACTAAGCAGCTACAACCACTACCTTCAACTGAGTATTTTCATCTTTACTCCTTTGTTGTGTTGTGTCCTAATATCACCTTTTCATACAATTAGGTTCTACAGCAATTGTGGAGAGGGTATGAACTTGTAAGGAGAGGCATGATCAATAAGAACTGTATACTGAGAAACTGGCTACAGCGTGAGAGGGAGAGAGGGACACTGAAAGATTAGTGACTTCTGGTTATAATTAACACTAAAACAGCTATTGACTAATTCAGCTTTCATTTAAATGTTACACAAGACAGTGGCTACTACAAGTGCAAGCAATGTTGTCACAAATCAATTCTGCTGTAGACATGTAAGTAGGTCCTTTCTCAAATTGATCCATTGGGGCATACAATTACAGTGTAATGGATCTACATAACTATATAAGCATGTGCAATAAACTACCCTGAAGAGATATCAGCAACTCTGTATGACAAAGTCAGTTACTGCCTGGAAAAAAAAAGTAATTTTTAAAAATATCTGAAAAAGAGGTAGGGAGGAACACCAGAGGAGGGGCACAGGAAAAAAGAGCCAGAAAGCCAAAAGTGACCATGAATCTATTTTGCCTTCTCCAGCATAAGAATGAGTAGAAACAATATTATTTAGTTATCCATGGTAGTAATATGACAGATGAGGAACTACGTTTAGCTTGAGACTGTCAATTTGACTTCTGTCACTATCTGAATGTGGTATGTCAATTCAGAGTTACTTAGCTTCTCCTCTTCAATAAGCAAATGGGAGCTAAGGGTAAGAAGAGATAAACTGAAGAGATGTTCTCAGCTTTTCAAAGTGCATGAATGAGAACTATTATACAAACAAGCTTAATTAGAATGTAGAACCCCTTTAAAAAAAAAAAAAACCCACTCATGCCCTTTTAAACTAAAAAGGGCCAATTAAAGACAGCAGCACAAGGTTACTTCCCTCTTCATATACAGTCAACTACATGACTGTCTACCAATTCTAATTTGGCTCAAAAGTCCATTAAAGAAAATTCCTTGAACATACTCCATTTAAAAAAAGAAAGGGAGGAGTTACTGACTACAATGTCTGGAGTACATCAAAAGTGAAAATAATCGAGGAATTACTAGTGATAGCACCCTCTTTGATTGTGAATAGCGCCCAAGATTTATCAAGAAGGATTCTTAAAAAACACCCACCTATTTTTAAACTATTGACCAAAACTGTCCGTCTCAAAATGACAATAACAGTTAAAAGCAAGAGAAAACTTTGCATATCCCCAGAGACTAATAATGGGATACAAAGTCTCTCTTTTTGGTCACTCTTTCAGACACCAGATCCCAAAAAAAAAAAAAAAAAAAAAAAAAAAATAGTAACCAGAGGTCTATATAAAGCATTTCACTTGAAAATACAAAATTTCAAGACAGTTCTACAAGTTGCCAGTCATTCTATGTCACTTGGTAAGTCTCACTATTATAGAAAATTCAGACATGGTCCAATATAGCTATGCTACCTGTATAGGTCTTCATTACCATAGTGTCTCAGGGTTTACCTCTACAGGGCCATTTCTCTGGAGTAAGCAAAAAGATAAATTTACAGTGCACTAGCTAGTAACTGTCTATGTGGTCAGCCTTACTGGACTATAAAAAAGTGTCCATGGGAAGACGCTTAGTACAGAGAAACTAGCATACTGTATATTCACACCCTAGCTTACTAATGTCTGCAGACAGAAACACCCTAAGCAGCTCTGTCATATATATATATATATATATTCACATATTGATCCTCAATACCATACAAGATGGGGACATAATATTTACCCCATATGTTTAAAGGTGTTTAGGTACTCTCCCATTCTAATCCCTTGAGAAGCTGGGATAATGTAATTTACTTGAAGTCATACAGGACATCTCTTGGGAGACCCAAGTTTAATTCCTGGCTTAACAAGTCCTACTCTAACTCCTGGGCCTTCCTTCCCCTTTGGGGCAGGATTGGCTGTCTGGCTGCAACCACAGGTACACCATTTCCCTTCATACAGAAAGGGATATAGGATAGGAGTAGGAAATAGTGCTGTTCTGTTCTTCAAATAGCGTTCCGACTAGCCTGCCAGGAGAAAGCCCCATAAAATGGCTGCAGCCAGTACTCGCACAATCTTATTCCTGTTCCCAAAGCAAACAAAAAAATGTTTTAAGAAGCATCAAGTTTATAAAGAATTGTCTCTAATAAAATGAACAAGAAGTAAAATTGGTTCATGTCAGTAGACAACAACTGCAGAGATATTCAATTCACTGAAGTTTAATAAAGATTGAAAAGAAAATGCATGGAAATTAGGCAACTGTGTATACAAGTAATCAATTTGACTTCTGAAAACTCAGACACTGACTGCTTCACTAGCTTCATTTCAAGCAGTTGTTGCCAGCCGTGTGGATTTGTATCAAACTGAGAACATTTAATTGCTGTGGAAAGTAATGAGATTCTTTCAATAATGCCTGAAGGGACAGGGTACTCCATATCTCGTCTCTTATCATTACTGGTCCAGTCAAGTTACCCAGAATTTGATCGTAGGAGTCCAAACCTGACTTATTTGCCCAACTTTGAAAAGCGCTCTCCATTCTTAAAGACTGAAAACACCAGCATATTTTTACAAAATGCACATCACGTTCTTCATATGCAAGTGTCATAAAGAACGAACTCAATCTTGTAACAATTGACAAATCTTTTCCCCACCCCCCAAAATCCTTATTATTCTGAAATTTGTTACCCTGGCCCCCCAAGTCCATAAAGTCAAGTACATAGGTAATGGCTGGCAAAAGAAAGAGCCAGTGTTAAAGCAGCACAAGTGTCTTTTCTGCTCATGACGACATTTTATTCATTTGTTTTTTCAAATACTTCTGCAGCTCTGTAGCTACTTCATTTTGTCCCTTGGACCCAAGCGGGAGGGAGGGAACAGGAGGAAAAACTGTAACAGTCTCTAACATTCTTCAATACCCAGCCATCTCCCAGACTGGTGTAGGTTCCTGTCAGAATGCAAACTCCTGACCAACATGAGGGCAGCTTGTCTGTAACTGAAAAAGGATGGTTTTCCCTATCCTCAGTGTCAGACTGATTAGCAGAGGTGCTGGAAATCGTGCTCTTTTCTTCCTTGTCATCACAAGGACAGTGGTTGAAAGTTCCATGTCTTATTTAGATATTGACAAAAAAAAAGTTTAGATCCATCAGCATTGTGTAGACCACTGGCTCAGTATTTTGAAATAAAAAAAATGTGGCAAATTCTCCCTTTTTCAGGATTTGGATGTACTATAGTCAGTCAAGTGTCCAGGTTTTCGTTTGGGCTCTCATTCAGCCAGCCCATGTTCCCATGTACTGCCTTCCATGAGTCTGACAGCCTCACATCAGTTGCATACTTTTCATTTCATCACCAAACTAGTCACATGGGCTTCTTTAGCCAGAACAGCTGTAACAAACCAGTGGCATATTTTTACCTCACTGTCTTTGCCTTCATGCATCCATTCCTATTTCATATTCATTCTCCCATCCCATAAAATCTTCTCCAAATCTTATGCCTAATAGAACAAGGAAATTAGTAGCCTAACTGGCTTGGAAGAAGTGAGTTCCTACACTTTGTTTATCTTTTCTAGAAGTCAAGAGTTGCCCCTGAGCCTAGGCTGCTGCTAAGCTTCACCTACAGAACCACCTGATGCTCCCAACACATTCTTCCTTTCATGAAGCACTTTTGCACTGCCATAGCCATCACTACATCTAGCCAGAACAACTGCAGCCCTATAGTAAACTAAGCAGTGAGGAATGATGCTAGAGCTTCTGGAGATGAAGTTCAGCTCTCACAGTCTGATAAATGAATGGTGAGGGATTACTTCCTAACACAGTTTTATTGTGAGCAGCACTGTTTGTGGCACTGCCACTAAGATGGGATTGGTTTGTTATTTTTAAATAGCAAGAAGCTACAAGACTTGAAGTGGATGCTTCCACCTGCCTCTTACATTCTAGCAGTAACTTTACCATCAAATGATCAAAATTCAGTAAATTACAACAATGGTTGGAGAGTAATACCATCAAGGCAGAGCTCACTGCAGGACAAGGTAGCAAAAAATTTATTTTATTTTTGTAGAAAAAAAATGCCCTCCTAGAACACTGGTTTTGAAGCACAATTCAAATGGTTTACCTTGAGATTTTTGCAGCTCTTCATGAGATATTTCACATCATAGATAACAGGGAAAAATAACCGGAGTATCTCAAAAAAGTCTAGCTCTTCTTCAGGTAAATTGGAGTTTGTGAGGATCTTGATTAGATAGCCGAAGTCATAACCACTGCAAATTAACCACATAAAAATAATTATCAGGTAGATGACTCTAAAAAGACTCCCATCTCCAAAATAAAACTGTTTAAGTTTTATATGTATATAAATATATTAAAAAAATATATATTTTACTTTTATATATATAAGTGGTGTTTTGCAAATAAAGTTATATTTAACCACACAGAAAACAGATTGTTACAGTGCAGTTTCCAGAAGGCATATCTGCACATCATGAGACTATGAAAACAGGTGCATCCTACTGGCAGTCTTAGAGGCCAAATGATGGAATGAACCTTGACTTGACCCCTCTGGGTTTGGTGGCGGCTACACTGCCCTGCCCTATCCATCCAATGTAGCTGACATTTCAGTTGCCAAGTCAAGACCTACTGCAAAGATACATAATGGATAAATGGATCTAGGTGAGGAGGGTCCTGCTTTGAGTAGGGGGTTGGACTAGGTGACTTCCTGTGGTCCCTTCCAACCCTAATTCTCTATGGTTCTATAAATATATTGCTTTGGCTCCTTCTATAAGCCTTGAGGTTTCTGGGGAGAAGAAAGTAGAAGTTGAAATTGAAGGATTTCTTCCACTGTATATAGATTGTGTGCACTGGGGTAAATTTCATCTTCATTAAGGCTGCATGCCCTCTCCTTTTACCAGGGTTCTAAAAGCAGTACAAATCACTTCATTTCAGCCTCTACCATCTTGTCATCAGAAAGCCATGAGTATGCACACTGCCTGACTATTCATAGTTACCCATTTACTGTAAATTAAAATCAGGAGAAAGTATACATTACACACATCTAAACCTAAACCCCTTATACACATCTATACATTTAAATATGCGAGAGGGAAAGACTTAATTGACATATTGACTGAGTTCAATATGAGTTCTCGTAGTCTTAATAGAGCTATTATTTGAAGAAGTGACAGGGAAGAGTTAGACTAGAGATTCTCAAGCAGGGTTTCATGATGTGGGTGCTGCTGTCACACCTCATGCATAGCCAGATCAAGAAGGGTTGTGGCATGAGCATGCACTCCTTGCTTGCATAAAAGTTGTTTGATAGACCTAAGCAGATAGGAGCACCTGCTCTTTCCACAACACTTCTCAGTCTGGCTCCACACAGCATCCCTCAGGACCAGATATGTGCAGGACAAACAGAACTGCCCCATGTGCCTCCATTTTTTGGAGGAGCACAGGAGTGGACTGGGAATGGCTATAGCAAGAGTGGGTGCTCCTGCCTGCTTTAGGTTTAGCCTCCTACTGGAGACAGGAGCATGCACTTGTGCTTCAGTCAGTTCTAGTCAACCAGTGTATGAGGCACATGGGGTACTTTTATCCAGTGACTGCAGCCTGACCCCAGTTGAGAACCACTAAGGTAAGCAGAGGCAGCACAACAGCGGTTCTCAACCAGGGTGTTGCCAAATTCCAAAAAAAGAGAGGGGTGCCTTAAACCTAAAAAAAGTTAAAGTACCACTGAGTTATAGACTATAAGCTCTTCCATGCAGGGATTCTCAGTGTGTCTGTGCAGTACACATGGGTCCAAATCTTATCTGGTACATTTGGGTGTTATTAACACAAACAAAACACAAAGTATGCGAGACCATATGTTTGGGTGACATTACTCAACTACCTGTTCCTCAGATCCTGGAGAGAGTTCCTGCATGCTGGGTGCCTATACCCGTGTAAAATCCCACTGACTTCAAAGGCAGAATCAGGACCTGAGCATCCTGGATGCAGTTTATACCTACTGCAAATGGAATTGTGCTTACTTATATGATTTAGAACCACTATATTTTTTAAAATCAGTTTGATTGTATTCATGGCCTTACCATTATACTACTTAAAGGAAGAAAAACTAGGAAATCCTAAGTAGATATCCAAGAATGGATCATTTCCTAAAGTTCACCTGAGAGGCTACAGGAAAGGTACAGTTACTTATGCTTCTCCCAAGGGGATTTCCTGTATGCTACTGTGGACTTCTAGTTAAAAGGAGGCAGGCACAGCATCTAAGGTTCCCACTGCTGCAGATGTCCCTTTGAAGCTATGCTGGCAACACTCCAATCTCCAGCATCAGTCTGACGCCTTTGCTCCCTGGCTAGTAAATGTAGGAGCTTCAATTGAGACGAACAGGGTAAAACTACAGAGCAGCGAGCCCAATTACTTAACAGTTAAAACTTGAGACCATGAAAGCAAATATTTTGCTCACACTTGCAAAAAAAATTCAAAGAAAATCTAAAAGGGCACTAAGAACCAAAACCTGAGAAGACAGGATTAGAGAGACCTTGGCCCCTATGGAGATCAGAGAGTAAATCAGCCAGTCAGTCACTTCAGACTGGTTCACTCATGATTAAGGCTGAACCAAAAACTTGTCCTTCTAATGCAGAGGAATAGTTATACTGTTAAATGTCTGTGCTTTTGCTTTCCTACAAATTTCTTAACTTCCTCAGGAAGTCTTACACAATGAAATTACCAAAAACATGCTGAATATTCCATTTCAGTTTCTAAATGGAAGTAATACTACAAGAACTGTTAAAAATGGTTTTGACGAGGATTTTAAAAATTGAGCTCACTACCAGAACTGAAGTTTGCGGCAGGAGAGGAAATATGCATTTACATCTGTGATTGTGTGGATATAAGGAAGCAGTTTTTTCCAGGGCCCTCATGCAGAAAATAAATAAATAAATAAAATCGCAGCAAGAATCTTAACAGTGGAGTACTCGATGGCATGAATTATTTCTCTCCATTGCATGCAGACCTTTAACTCAGATGCATGTGTTTCTGGAAAATAAACCAAGACTCTGTTTGTTCAGCTTAACATAGAAGTCTCTCAAATATTCATACTGAACATGTTTATACACATTTCCAGTGTACCACAACAACCAAATATTATTTCACAACCTAGTGGATACATTTCACACCAATACACATATAATACATTCATATTTTATTTGTGCAGGTTACCAAACATCTACATTTATTCTCACAGGAGCAGCAGAACTTCCAAATTTGGATCAAAACCAACTTTGGAGCCTAAACTTAGAAATCTGTACTCAAGAGTGACCAGTGCTGAACACAGAAGAAAGTGTAAAATGCCCAATTATGAAAAGGAAAGATTCTCTATGAACTGTCAGGCAGTCAGTTTTTGGTTTACATCTTAACACACAAGAGGTTCCAATCCTTGTATCTGTAACTTTGAATGGGTGCATTACATAAGATACAGAAAACCTGGAATAATATGCACACTTAATACCCCATATTTACAAAACTAAGCCAAAGACAATACGACTTTCAGAAAAAATGTTTGTGAAAAAGATAGAATTGCCAATTTTTCTTTCTTTTGGTCTTATCTGGAAAAAAAGGTTTCAATAGCCAATTAACTGTAGGCAAGTACTTTTCTCAAGCTACCAATTAAGTCTATAGGGCTAGAAAAGCTTAAATTGCTTTTATAAATGATATACTCCATCTTCAACTAAAAAATTAGCCAAATGCTTAAAGCCTAAGAAATCTTCCCAAAAAACAGTATATCTGAGCACCTCAAGCTGCAGTATATAAGATATACTGGCGGTATATAAGAGCTTAAAATAATGGGCCTCTGAAGTAACTACTGTTTGCAAAAGCAATTAGTGACATGCAAGTAAAACATGCACCCATATCTGGAAATTGCCTGTGGTCAAGAGATGATAAATTGCAGTTGTCCAGTGCAACAGAGAGCTGCTACCTATCTGTTGTTGATTTTTCAGAGGAATCTCTGGAAAAAAAATCCATTTGCATGCAATGAATATCTTTAAATCAAAAGTCAAATATGGATCAAGATTTTTACATAATAGTTGGTTTTCAGAGGTACTGAGTATTTCTCAATAAAATCAGAAAGATTTATAAAAAAAAAAAATATTAATAGGACATTAAGGCAGAATAAGATAACAAAGTTGGAATGAAACTCATGTCAGAATTACTGTTAAGAACACTCCCTTCCACTGAAGTTAGTAATTACTGAATCCAGTGAAAACCCAGGTACAGATTCTAGGCATGCAACATTTGTTATATGTTTGGGAATTAAAAACCTAAGCACATTTACAGCCACTATATTGGAAAAGATTTTAGAGTTCTTGAAAAGAACCACTCCTGTGGAACATACAGATAAAAATAAACAATTTCCAATGTTACTTATGCTTCTTTAACTTGTTACTTAATAGAAGCTTAATTATGAATGAAATTACCCAATATAAAAAGAGGAGCAATAAATGATTTCTTAAAGGTATCCTGCACCATCTAGCTTACCAAGTTAGTTTTCTGTGTTCAAGTATGAAGGTCTTCAGCTAAAGAGTATTTCACCCCATGCAACTGAGGCTGTCTGCAAATCAAAGGACTAAAGGCAAAGCCTCCAAGAAATCACTGGACTTCAAAAAGCCACTGAATGTCCACAGCAATGTGAGCCCTAGTGTATTTACTGACCCAAATAACTAAAGACCCAACCAGCAGGCCTTGTTTATACCAGAAAGGAATTGCTGGCATAGTTATCCCAAGTCTACAGAAGAGTACACTAGGATATAACAGTATTTAAAAGTGCCCACACATAAGTAATATGCACCTATGTAGAAAAGCTCCATTCAGTAAGACTAGTTCCAACAAGCTATAGTTGCAATGACATATCTGCACTAAAAGCCTTCTGTCAACACACCTATATCTTCAAGAATCATCTTTCACATCCCTAATCAGACACGGCACAGCTGTATTACAAGAAATATACAGGGGAAGAAGAAAAAAAAAAAAAGTTGTTCCAGGTATGTTATACTGGCTTCCCAAATTAAAACAAGCTCTACTGGCAAACGACTTTTTTTTTTTTCCTGACGTAACTACCTCTGCACTCCGGCTTGTACTGGAATCTCTGTCTCAGGAAGGGGTGCAATTTTGCTCTCATATTCTTAACCAACCTAAAGTAGATCACACCTAATGGGCAGAAACTTCCTTAAGTTTAGCAAACTTAAGTATGTCAGAAACAGTTAAAACACAGTTGGCCCTGAACCTGTTCCATCACCCATCCAGGATCTTATCCCATTTTCCGGGGCACTTGAAAGAAATTCTTCCCATTCACACTAGGAATTTGTAGAAAGTAGTGAACAAATTAAACAACTGCATTACAGACAAACAACTGCCTTACAACTAGGTCTGCTAGTTGGTTACTTGTAGTTTGAAACACTTAAGTTATTGCTGGGGAAACTATGTTTCTTCTGGCAAATAGCTGTTTTCAGCTATTTTAAAGCTGTGTTGATCAAAGAGTCCAACTCAAAAGAGATTTATTATTAAATCTTGTTATGAAGCCAAATGGGTTGATATGTACAAAACACAGCAATTGCAAAAAACTAATGCTAACAATATTATGCCTTCTACATATGCTTCAGCATGGATATAAACAAGTTACTTATTCTTTTCAATTCAAAACTTGAAATAGTCAATATTGGCTTCACAGACATTTTTTTGTATGCACATTTAAACTAATGCTATATTTTTACTTTATTAGTGCTGAACTTCTTATTTCTCAGTACTTTGGAAGGTAGGGGGAACGGGACCATACACAACAGATGAATATAAATTTATTTGGGTCTCAGTTAAAAATGAAGCATCAGTACTTAAGGACAAACAAAAATTCACTCAAGACCCCCCCCAAAAAACCAGTAATAAGCTACATGTTAATCACAAATGCATCATGATAAACAAAAATAGCTGAGAATAGTTTAATCTATTTATAGTCCTAAAACAGTTATGTCACTTTTTTTAGGAAGCTTTTGTTTCACTGCCTAGTACCCAATAATTAAAATGTCAAAATGAGGGCATTACTTAGTAACAGACTTTAAAATCCATTGTTGGCTGCAAAAATGTAAAATTATCTTCAGTATCTAACTGACTACACAACAACTCCATTACATAAAGGCAACATTTAACTCCCACTAACAACAAAACCATGTTTTATGTTTCTGTTAGAGGCTCTGTTGTTTTTGTACAGCAAGATGGGCTCATATAATGGAATAATAGAAACATTAGAAATCAGTTTGTATGACAGCTAAAAGGTTGCATTAAGCTTTTTACTTTAAATGGAATGATTTGCAGAGTGCATTGACCTACTGGTAAGTCTGGAGTAAATATTCCTTGTGGGCTGAAGCACAGGGCAAACAGATCACAAATCTCAGGCAAAAAAAGGAAATATCAGTGGTAAAAATCTGAAGAAAACAGTAGTGCACTGCAACTTATTAAAAGACTAAGATAAATATGTGAATGTGAAATTAATTTAATCATACAAAATAAAACTTTGGTTTCTAAAGAGTTCAGTAAGCACTCCTATATTTAGTTTATAAAAAGTGGGACCCAAAATGGGAAATTACAGTTTACAGTTACTTTTTTTCACTACTTGCACATATGTGGTACATAAAGGGGCAGTGCCATCTGCTGGTTCATAAGTCTGAAGACTTTAAGCTGTGCATTGCAGTTTGAGCGTCTAAAAAGGGAAAGCAATATTTCTGTGCAATCTATAATACCATTCTGTTTGTATTAGAATGGCAAACGTTTGATCAGTTAATATGCTTATAACAAGCAATAGTCTGACTATTAAGTGCTCAGCTGAATCTTAAAAATATCCATTTACTTTGATTTATCATGTACAGTTTCAGACTACAAGTTTCCCTCACTTTATGCAAGTTCTGTATATATGAATTTGCTGTTATGCAATGACCTCTTTTATACCCAAAATTTGTTATATGCGAGATAAATTCACTCTTATGCAATCGGCATAGGCGCACTCCCCCCTCCCCCAAGCAGGTAAGTCTGTGGGAGGAAGGGAAAGGGCTGTGGGGCCAGGGCCCCACTCACCCCAGCCCCTCCTGCAGCTGCTCTGGGAGAAGCCAATGCCAACGGCCTGCAGCCGTTGGACTGCGCCGTGCGCCAAACCCCCCCTGAGCTCCGCTTGTCCCCACTCACCCCAGCCCCTGGGCCATGCTGTGCCATGGTGCAGGCAGCTGGCATCAGCTGTTCCCGGGGCCACTGCAGCACAGGCTGGGGTGAGTGGGGACAAGCAGAGGAGCAGGGGGCAGAGCATAGCTTTGTCCCTGCTCACCCCAGCCCCTGCTGCAGCGGCCCCAGAAACAGCCAATGCCAGCTTCCTACAGTTGCTGGGCTGCGCCATACCCCGAACCCCCCAGGGCTCTGCTTGTCCCCAATCACCCCAGTCCCTGGTGCAGTGGCCCTGAGAGCAGCCAACACCACCCACCTGCACCACAGCACAGTGCAACCCAGGGCCTGGGGTGAGTGGGAACAAGCAGAACCCTGTGGGGGTTCAGGGCACGGCGCAGCCCAGTGGCTGCAGGCAGCTGGCATCAGCCATTCCTGAGGCTGCTGCAACAGGAGCTGGCGTGGAGTGCAGACAAGCTGCGCCATGTCCTGTGCCCCCTGGTACTCCTCTTGTTCACACTCACCCCAGTCCCTGCTGCAGCAGCCCTGGGAACAGCCAACGCCAGTTGCGGAGGTAAGTGTCAGTGGGTGTGGAGAGGGGAGCACAGCTTTTGCTGCTATGCACATCCCAGGAGGGCTGCAGGCTGGGGTGCTGCGCTGGGCTTTTCCTCGGGGGGCACATGCCCCTGGATCTGCAGGCAGGATGAAAAGGCTGCCACTGCAGGCTGGGGCTGGCACTGAGCTCTTTCTGGTGCTCAGGGCAGGTGCCAGCCTGCTCATCCCACACACAGATCCGGGGCCACACGCCCCCCAGGAAGAGCCTGGCACAGCTCCCCAGCTCGCAGCCCTCCTGGGGTGTGTAGCAGCAAAAGCTGAGCCCCCTCCCCCCGGACAGTTCCCCTCACTTTGCTCCCCACTGCAGCCTCAGAAGCTGTTAACACTACCTGCTACAGCCATTTGGCTGCACTGTGCCCCTCCCCCTGCCCCTTTCCTAGTCCCAGCCTCACTACCTCCCTCACCTCTGTGGGAACATATCCCTATTTGTTACCTTATAAACCGGGGTCCCTTTATGCAAATTTGATTTATGCACAATTTTCCAGGAACACATGTACCGCATAAAGTGAGGGAAACCTGTACTCTAAACATATCCAAGTTTTCTATTCAAGTCTGATATCAAACTTCCAAAAAACAGATTTCCTAAACTGGAGCACCCAACACTAGGCAGTAGTACTTCTATA
Organism: Alligator mississippiensis; assembly: GCF_030867095.1. NCBI lineage: Eukaryota > Metazoa > Chordata > Crocodylia > Alligatoridae > Alligator > Alligator mississippiensis. The sequence goes on from NC_081825.1 coordinate 65,563,789, forward strand.
CCCTTACCGATTGGAATTACATGGATGTCTAAATAGACGTTCTGTCACTACGCTAGATATTTCTGAAATTGGTATCATCAGACCAAGCAGCCACTGCAAATTTGAACTATTTTACTTGGGACTGGTTTTTTGTTTTTATAAGTCGATACCAACCCATTTTGACCAGTACATGGAGCCAAGGCTTCATAAGTTATCCAGACAAATTTAGTACATCGTGCCAGATGTGTGTCACACAATCAATTTCAGTGCTGCCTTATATATCAGGTATGCCCACTGAGGAACATTGGCTCTCCAACAAAATAGTGACACTCAAGCACTTCCCAACTCATGCCACATTCAGGATTGTACCAATATTCAGCCACAAACAAATCAGTTCTCACCATGGATACTTAAGACTATTAAGCTGCTTGATGCTGAAGACCTTCCACAACATCCTCTGTCTACTGCATGGAGAAGAGAATTCTTTGTTGCCTCCCCTCCAACCATATACTTTATCTCAATAAATCCAGGATGAGGTGGGGGGGGGGGGGGGGGGCGCAAATTTATAAGTTTTTCAGGTGTAGAATCTAATTATTGGAGGATCAGCTTAAATTTAAGTCATCATGGATTCAGGTAAACATGGTAATCACTTCAGTCTTGCTAAAAGACCATGATTTTTCAAATCCAGTTATGGTCACTTCTTAATAAGTATAATGAGTAAGATATCCTGCCAATTTTCTTCACCTATACCCTTCCAAAGAATCTCAAGGTACTTCAAATCATTAACTTTACTTCCCAAGATGAACACTACGTCCCTGTAATAAGCTGACCATACCCAAACTCAAAAGTTTTTTTCTGCAAGACAATCCACTGTATGCGTTCATAAACAATCCTTGTCAACATTTTTATAACGCAACTCAAAGCCCTTAGTTATACTTAATGATGTGTGTCATTAAGCAATGTGTTAATGACCTTATCAGCCTATATCCAAAGTAATTATAGCGATCTTATCAGCAGCTTGGGGAGTTCACATGTGGACAAAGGCCAAAGGACTGCTACTCCAAGAAAAGTAACAAGACAAGTCATTGGCTTCAAAATGCATGGTAACAGATTTGGAAGCTTGAACTTGAATAGCAACATTCAAACAAGCCTTTGCAAGTCAATTTACTATACCTCAGAAGTAATCCAGCATTAGCTGTACTGTTGAATTCCCAAAGCTAGTTGTTTTTAGTTCTGACATTTGAAGATACTGATAAACAGCCAATTCAAATATTATTTTGTATTTGATATTTACCTATGAAATGAAAGCCACTTGACTCCTTCACAGAGCACGACTCCGGATGTCATAAGAAGTTCTGCAAAATATTGAGTCTCAATTCCTTCTTCCTCATGCTTTTTAAACTGGATACCAGATGTTGTTAATAGTTCTATAGAGTCCTGGGCATACATGTCTTCCCTAAAGGGAAAAAAAATATATGAAGTCACAAACATTTAAATTCACACAGAAATATCCTGGGTGTTATGTTTAAGTAAAATCACAAAGAATATCATCCTTCTCTTTGAATCCCACCAGACACCCAAGTCTTCCATCTCTATTATGCAAAATATCAAATATGTGTCTTCATTTCCATGGTCCTTCCCCATCTTATCCATCATCCTTCATTTTGTGTTGAAATACACTTTCACCTCTGAACTGCCAATGGGCCTGCCTCCACCCCCTACTTGATGAACTCTTCTAAACTTTTACCCATGCTCCCTTTCCTACTAAACAACTGTAAAGCTACTTCACTGTTCTCCTTCAAAACTTTCCTTAAAAGTCTCCATCACTGAGATGTCTAAGGCAGGGGGCTTGCTTAGATGATCTTGAGGTCCCATGATTCTATGAAAAGAGATAATCTTGGTCAAGTTTTTGTAGATAAGTTGCTGATGGACAAAAAGCAACACCTATGATGCTGACCAAAACCAGATCATTATCTCCATCTGGCACCCCTGCATCTGAAGTTTTTAAACTGCAGAGGTGGGTCTCCTGGCCAGGGAGGCTTCTGCCGTGGTTGCCAGCAGCCAAGAAGTTAACACTGCCATCACCACTCAGCCCCCCCAGTGTGACCGTGGACAGCGATAAAAAAGGCCCAGTTCAGGTTAGGGGACATGCACACATTTTCTACCCTGACTTGAGCAAAAACCTGGGAAAATAAACAGTACCCAAGTGTTCCCATAGGAACAGACTTCCCCACCTGCAAGCAATAGTCAACTCTACAAAGTTTATCAAGTTGTGGGGAAGTGGGACAAACGGTCTTGCGGAAAAACTTTACTAACTGTTAAGGTTATCACCATCAGTATGACCAGTTCTGTCCTTGTCCCACTCCTAGCTGCTCTCCCCACCCTTTCCCTTGCGTTGCCACCGCTGCAGCATTCACCCCTTGTGCTAGATGTGCTGACACCACAGCCGCAGCAACAGGGGTTGAGTGGTGACAGTATTAACTCCTTGATTGTTGGCATCAGCAGGTTCCACCTTTTAATCTGCCCCCCAAAAACCCTCAAAGCCCCAGATCAGACACTGTTTCAGTGCAGTTCTGGTTTCAATGTTAGTGCATTTAACCTTTTGATTCTCCTGGGGGAAATGGGGGGTTGTAAAAGTAATAGTAATCTAGCTGGGGTCATCTAGACCCAGCACTCTTTCCTGCCTATGCAGGGGGTCGGACTCGATGATCTATTGAGGTCCCTTCCGACCCTAACATCTATGAATCTATGAAACTACCTAGGAAAAAATTATTTTGTAAATTAGGAGTCTCTTCATTATTGTGATTGGTGCAATTCAATAGATCCCAAAAGTGTCATATTTGTTAGTTTGTGTAGGTATGCAGAGCATGGTAAGAAGAGACGATACTATTGCCAGTATCCCACAAGCGTTAATCATTGCTAGATCACGCCATTATTGAGCTAGAAAAAGTATAGTGTAGTACTTGGTCTAACTCTACAAACCAAAAGACCGAACAGCAACCAAAGACAGAGGAAAAATGTTTTTGAGACCTTAATTAAATTTGATGTAGTGAAGTTGATCAGATTTCCTATTTGGATAACTAGCCATATCTGGTCTCAAAAAAGCCGATACAGTTTTGTTCCAGTTATTACTAGCTTGCCTTTTAAAGCTGTGAACACCCTCAGGGGAGCCATTGGGGGGGGGGGGAGGGGGGCAAAATGTGTGCCCCCCGGATCTGTGCATGGGACAAGGATGGGCTGCTGTGGCAGGGTGGAGCAGGGGGCAGTGCCAGCCTCATCGGGGGTCGGGAAGCGGGTGACGATAACGACACAACCAGTAGCTGTAGCCCTCCTGTAGTACCCCTCACCACCCCAGCACTGCCGCCAACCCCCCTACCGAGAAGGGCCCAGTGCCACTCCCAACCCCCCACACACAACAGCAGCCCACCCTCACCCCGCACACAGATCAGGGGGTACATAACGCATGACACCCGCCCCATGACTCCCCTGGGGCTGTGTAGCAGCAGGATCTACACCCCCAGAAAAGCCGCTTGTGGCTCCGTCCCATGCCCCCTACCTAGGCAGCACCTGCCCCTGCCACAGCCCCACTCCCTCCCTCACTGCACTGGCCTCGATCTGCTCCCCCCCATGCCTCTTCCCCACCCCAAAAGACTTACAAGCTGGATGCTGCTCTCCAAGCTGCCAGGCTGTATATCGGCAATCAGATTGGTATCAGCCAATACTGCATGTTAATAACCGGCCACTGGTATCAGCCCAAAAATCTTTATCAGTGCATCTCTCTCTCTCTCTCTCTCACTCAACACACACACACACACACACACACACACACACACACACACCAGTAATGAGATTTGCCACTTACGTTAAATTAAATTTAAAATTAAACTGCCACGTAGAAGTTCCTGGAGGGTATTCGCCTTGCTCGTTCATGAATGTCAGCCCTAGCTGAATTATCTTTAGCAAGTCTACATTACAGCGTAGTAGTTGGTACTGATAGTCAGCGTTGCTTCGGAATTCTCCGATAGGCCTTGCAACTACTCCTGGAAATTCTGTGTCCTATCGAAAAATAAAAGTAGTAACCTTCAATGAAGGGAGTGGAGGAGAGGAATATATTTACATGTCACTCATTCAGCAAGCATTTAAACATTTTTTTCAAACAGTGTTATCAGCACTCACACTAAAATGGTGGTACCATCTTTAGTAAACACTAGTAAACATTAATATTACCACAAAGGATTACCTGCACTAATAATTCAGCATTTTTTCAGTCAAAGTTCATTACCTTTAATAGGAAAGATCCAACCTCAAAAATTCTGTCATTTCATTATTTGCAATATTCTCGCAAAGACAAAATACAATCCAATGCTATGCTAAATCAGTCAGACATACCATGGCAACATAGTTATACTTCCGTATAACTTGACGAATTTTTTTCATTTCTTCATCCAGGTTACAAGCCCAAACTTCACAGATTCTTTGGCTATGATCTACTGTAGCTGCTGGCATAGTGGGGGGGGGTTAGATATCATGCATCAAAAAAGTTATACTTGACTGACGATCAGGTTCATAAAAAAAGGATTTAGGGTTTCCTTTTCAACCTAAAAGGCAACAAGATTTTTTAAAAAGTTAAATGCTTATATCCAATTATCTGGCAAGAGCTATTTCCTTAATAAGCAACAAGACCGATTTCTTGCCTGAGACATGCTAAACTAAGTAAACCTCCTAGTCACTAAAAGCACATGGACACAGTTGTACAAACCAGTGCTCTCTTCAAAAATAGTACGCTCTCACTTGGGTACTCAACCCATTAGCTTGGTCAACTTCCATATAACCAAGCATACTGGGTGTGCAGATTGGGTCTAGCATCTCATAGAAGAATGTACCATGGAGCTGCACTGAAAGCTGCAAAAGACCCACACTCACTACTGCAATTTCCTCTTGTAGGAGAAGAGCATGGGCTGGGATCACAGGACAGTTTGCAGCATGAAATAAAGCAAGATTAGCCCGAAGGATAGACTTAGGTGGGGAAATAGCATAGAACAGAATAACTCCCACGCCGACGGTCTTATGCTGCATGAAGAGCATCTTTGGTCCACTCTGAGAGTAGATCAAGTGGAGGCTAAAAACTGGTTTACCCTTGGACAAAGAATTTTATCCCGAGATCCTAGAGACACACATGCTCGTTGTCCTACTTTGGCTAGATGCAGACACTGCTTTAATCCAGGGCTGACTGTCTGGGGGGAGGGCTTTGACTCGCATCAAAAGAGCGGTCAGGACAAGTTTTGGTCAAAGTAGCTTGAATGGTGATTTCCTTGGAATTGGTCTGGACTGTTCCAGGGCAAAGCATGAATTTAGATACTTCGCGCACACTTCACAGAATCATAAAGAACCGGTGAATGACAAAGACGGGCTGGGTGGAACGAACCACCAGATACCATGCAGCCCAAGCCTGTGCCTTGCTATGCAGAGCATCCCATGCACATCCACAATCTGAACTCAGTGCAAAACTGCCATGGGAAAGCAGGACAAGGAGCACATCTGTCTATAAGGTCCCAAGATAAAATTCTCTCTCCCAGAGTAAGCCATTGCTTGTTTTTAGCCTTTAAGTACCTGCGCCGCAGCCCAATGCTCTGCCCCAGGACAATCGAGGCCAACCCCAGGGAATTGCCACGTTGCCCCGGCCTGGTTTCATGCAGGTCAACACCAGGAACAAACCTGGGATTAAACCCGCCGCGGCTTGCAGCCTAGCTGACCCGCCCCCCGAGGAAACTGCGAGGATCCACCCGCGCGCAGGGTCGGGCGGCGAGAGCCCCTGGCAGGCCGGAAGCTGTAACCGGGGGGCCGCAGCCCGCCCAGCCCCGCCGACGCCCTAGGGAAACGCGCCTCCCGCCCCGGAGCCGCTGTCCCCAGGCCAGCCCCGCCCCGCCCCGCGCTTACTCGGCGTGAGGCGGCCGGGCCGGGCCGGGCCGGGGCGGGAGCGGCTGGGCCCGGCGGCGGCGGCGGCGGCCCCAGGACGCCCCGGCGCACGGAGCGAGTGCGAGAAGCGGAGAACCTGCTGCCCCCGCCGCCCCACCGCACAAAGCCATTACATCATCACGGGGCGCCGCGCCCTGACCTTTCAACTCTGCCCTCCGACCTCCCCCCTACCCCGGCCCGGGCTCCGCGCGCACCAATCGCGCTCTGCGTCCTGCCCGCGCGCCAACGGCGGCTGGGCGTGGCCCCCGAGCCCCCCCACCCTCCCTACACCGAGCCGCGCCGGGCGCATGGTGATGACGTAAGGCGCGGGTGTATGGCGTGCTGACGTAGGACGGGCGCTGCGTTCCCGGGTGGAAGCCGCACCGGGGCCGGGCAGGATGAACTGGCTGTTCCCGGTGGCCAAGGGCGGCGGCGCCCCGGCCCCGGCCGCCGCCCCCGCCGCGCTGCCGGCCCTCACCAGCCTCCAGCAGCAGAAGCAGCGGCAGATCGAGTCCCTGCGCAGCGCGCACTCCGCGTCAGTGCCGGGGTTGGGGCGGCTGGGGGGCGGGGCGGAATGCGGGCCCAGCGGGCTCCCTGTCAGGCCCGGGAGGAGGGCGGCCGTGTACATACGTGCGGGCACACGGGTGTGTGCAGTGCCTGGGCAGGTGCGTGTGGCGGTGCGTGTAGGCAAGTTCATTTATTAGGAGTCTGTGTTATAGTTCATTGGGCAATGGTCCCGTAGGGATGGTCTGGCTTGGAGCAGGCCTCCTTAGGCCCCTTCCAGCCCTCACTTTATATATTGTCTGCAATTCTAAGTTGCAGCAAGGGAGGTTTAAGTTGGATATGAGGGAACACTTTCTCACTAGGAGGGTGGTGAAACACTGGGACAGGTTACCCACGGAGGTGGCGGGCTCCCCGTCCTTGGAGGTCTTTAAGGCCTGGCTCGACAAAGCCTTCGCTGGGATGATCTAGTTGGGGATGGTCCTGCTTTGAGCAAGGGTTTGGACTAGATCTGACTTTCTGAGGTGCCTTTCAACCCTGATGAGCAAACTACCAAGAATTTAGCAGTGGGTTTTCCATCGTTTGTTGTTTTCAAGTCAAGACAAGCTTGGAAAAATGTGCTGTAGTCAGGTGCTAGTTATTGGGCTGCATACATGTGTAACTGAGGGGTGTTTTCTGCCCTGTTTTACCTTTTCCATCACTCCCAGTAGCAATGGGAAAAGAAAACCCTGCTCCCTTTTCACCAGTTATAGAGGAAGGAGCAAGATGGAGTTTAAAAAGGTTGCAGAGTTCTGAAAAGCAGTTCCTTGTGTTTTGAGCTGTGGCGTCCTCAGTATTTCCCAGGGTCACGAGTATTTTTGTTTGTCTAAAGCCTGACCTGCTAAATGCTAGGCTTTCCCAAGCACCCGGGGGGAACAGGCCCTGATTTGAGGAACTCCTAATATAAGGACAAAATTAGGGGAAAGGGAATATGGATGCAAGTAGGCAAACTGCGTGTGATTTTTCTCTCCAGAATTTGTTATTTCACAATCACTGGATTCTAGAACGTTGAGCACATCCTGGTTTCCTGAGGTGTAAATACTGAAGTAAAGCATCATGGTTCCTGGGTAGATCTGGGGTATACCCTTCACTCCCCTGATTCTGACGCCAAAAGCTGGTGAAAGGCACTAGGAATGTTCTGCAAATGTGTTGCAACAATATTATTCTATAATAAGCAGTCATGAGTAATGGTTAGAGAAATATTCCCTTTTATGCCATTTACTGCATAGGTCTGTGCTTTAGAGAGAAGAAAAATGGTGCATTTCTAACTTGCTTTGGCTAAACTCAGGTTAAATAGCAAGGGAGTCCAATAACTGGGTTTTAGCTTGGTTCATTTGCTTGTTTCAACTAAGTGGGCCTGAGGTTGACCTTGAGTGGTTAACCTGAGTTAAAACCCAGTTTCTGTCTTTAGTGCTCTTTTAACCCTAGATAACAACTCATCTTTCTTGCAGTGAAGGACATCCACTGTAGTTAGCTTTTAAGTGGTCCCAGGCAGACTGTAGCAACTTGCACTATGAAGAGGTGAATGCCTGCACTTAAATGGATCATCTCTCTCTTTTTTTTTTTTTCTGTGCTGATTTATATGGATTGTGGAAGTAACAGAAAAACAGTCTACTTTGGCACCAGGGTTTTGTAGCAGCCTGGTAGGAAAGAAGACAGTGCATTGTAGGGTGGAGGAAGTGCATGTTATGTTTTGGAGAGAAGTCTTAAGACAGAAATCAAAGAATGCCAATAGATATCCGGTCACTTTGGGGAAGTTTGTGTTAGGTAGCAGAAGTAGGGATTTTCGTTGTAGTTGTGTTGGTCTAAGGACGTAGGCATAGAATCATAGAAGTAGGGTCGGAAGGGACCTTGCAGATCTTCAATTCTGACCCTCTGCCTGGGCAGGAGAGAAACTGGGCTCAAATGACCCCAGCCATGTAGGCATTGAGCCGCTTCTTAAAGACCCCCAGAGTAGGAGCCAGCACCACTTGCCTTGGAAGTTGGTTCCAGATCCTAGCCGCCCTAACTGTGAAGTAGTTCCTACAGATGTCTAATCTGAACCTACTCTCCAACAACTTGTGGCCATTATTTCTTGTTATCCCGGGGGGCGCTGGGGGAAACAAGGTCTCCCCCAAACCCTTCTGGTCCCCCCTAGTGAGTTTATAGACGGTCACAAGGTCCTCCCTCAGCCTTCTCTTGTGAAGGCTGAACAGGTTCAGGTCCCGTAGCCTCTCATTGTAGGGTCTGCCCTGCTGTCCCCGGATCATGCGGGTAGCCCTCCTCTGGACCCTCTCAATGTTGTCCACATCCCTCTTGAAGTGGGGTGCCCAGAACTGGACACAGTACTCCAGCTGTGGCCTGACCAGTGTCACGTAGAGGGGGAGGATCACCTCCTTGGCTCTACTTGAGATGCACCTGTGGATGCATGATAGGGTCCGGTTAGCCCTGCCGACCGTGACCTCACATTGTCAGCCCATGTTCATCTTGGAGTCAGTGATGACTCCAAGATCCCTTTCTGCCTCCGTGCTCTCAAGAAGGGAGTTTCCCATCTTATAAGTGTGCTGCCAGTTACTACTGCCCAAGTGCAGCACCCTGCACTTGTCCGTATTGAAACGCATCCTGTTTTTGTCTGCCCGCCCTTGCAACCTATCCAGGTCTTTCTGCAGTCTTTCCCTCCCTACTAGTGTGCCCACCTCACCCCAGATTTTGGTATCATCAGTGAATTTGAACAGGTTGCTTTTCACCCCGTCGTCCAAATCGCTGATAAAGAAATTGAACAGCGTGGGCCCAAGGACCGAGCCCTGGGGGACTCCGCTGCCCACTTCCCCCCAGGTCGAATATGACCCGTCCACCACCACCCTCTGAGTATGACCCCTCAGCCAATTAGCAATCCATCTGACCGTGTAGGCATCGATGCCACAGTCACCTAGTTTTTTAACAAGGATGAGGTGAGAGACAGTGTCGAAGGCCTTGCTGAAGTCCAGAAAGACTACATCCACAGCGACACCTGCATCCAATGCTTTTGTTAACTGATCGAAAAAGGCAATCAGGTTGGTCTGACATGACCTGCCCCTAATGAAACAGTGCTGGTTGCCCCTCACCATCACCCCTGATGCCGGCCCATCACAGATGTGCTCCTTGATGATCTTCTCAAAGAGTTTCCCCAGGATTGAGGTAAGACTGATGGGCCTATAGTTGCCCGGGTCCTCCCTCCTCCCTTTCTTAAAGATGGGGACCACATTGGCTATCATCCTGTCATCTGGCACCTGGCCCAAGCACCATGAGTGCTCATAAAGCCGTGCCAAGGGCCCTGCAATAACCCCTAGCAGATAACCCCTGCAATAACCCCTAGGCAGATAAAGTTCTTTGGGTAAATGTGATAGCTTTTATTAGAGCAACTAAATAGCTGGAAAAAAATTGTTGTTTGCAAGCTTTTGGGTACAAATGCCCTTCTTCAGTCACAGGGAGAGTTTGTTGTTGCTTTATGTGCTCTCCTGGAAGTAGATGATTATATAGGTAAGGCATAGCCACCCCTATTTGCTAAGACTGCTCTTAATGCAGCTTGTGCCTTAATGAGAATATTTCCAGTAATTACATGCTGCATCACTGCTGGATTCCTTGTCCTGGAGAGTAGGAGTGTCAAAGTCGTTTGGGCTGGATCCAGATTCACAGGACTTCCCATAGGCAGATGACCCGTGAACAGCAGAGTTAATCCCTACAGCTGCCAGAGCTGCTGTCTCAGCACAGCTGTGGAACCCCAGGAATTAATGCCACTTCTGCTTGCCCTCCTCCCCCTGCCATTTCTTTTGCCATTGATTTTACGCGATGACTAAAACTGCCAATTTTGGCAGTGGGCAATGGCGGGTGGTAGGGTAGGTGAGTAGTGTTAACTCCCCAAGTTCCAGACACACTGAAACAGCAGTTCCAGCAGCCACAGGAGTTAACACTTCTGCCACAGGGAGCTTCAGCAACCAGCCCCGTGGGCCAAATCCAGCCAAGAAGCTCCATGGGCAGATGTTTAACCTCCCTGATGCAGACATCAGAATGCTGTGGTGTCTTGAGGAGGGGTTGAGGCTCAAAAGAGTGAAGAATTAGTTGAATATTAGGGTGTGTATCTTAAGCCTCTGAAAACCAGAAATCAGTTCTGTAATACAGCATCTGATATTTGGGTGAAAGATATACAAAGCATTGCTGAATCAACTAAGTTTAACTCTGTACTTGCTAAGCTTTTAGGTAGTAAATTTCCCTTGCTTCTTTAGGAAGCAGAAGTATTGGAAGGAGTTTGGTGAGGGAATTAATGATTGTTGAGCACAAGGAGGCTTCCCCCATCTGCCAGTCATTAACTGTTTTGCCTGCCTTCTGGCCTTTTGCTTGGAACACAGCTGGAGGGACCATGCAAGGACAACAGGTAACCAGGTAGAAAAAGCAAAGGAGGATAGAGGAGAGCCCTGGTCTCCATACTTCACTTGCATCAACGAGTGTTGGTGAAAAGAGTTTATTTATAAAGCCCTACACAGCATAGGAGGATTGAGAGGTATGAGATGTCTTGGTGAAATGAATCAGCTTTGTTGAGTGAAAATGAACTAAGGGAAAAAAAGAAAAAGCCTTAAATATGCTTGTGGGCTTCTGTCAACAAGCAGCAGCTGTGATAGGAGACCTACCAATATGCCTGCACACTGACATAGTTTTTAGCAAGTTCACGTGGCTCCGATTTATCAGCTGTGTCAGCAGTGAACAAAGAGCTCCTTGGGAAGACTAGGCAGAAAGGTGCATATGTCTACACACACCTGTCAGGTGGCAGCAGAAGCCTTAGTCATTTCAGTATAGGTGGCGTAAAACTTTGCAGGGAAGAAGGTTCTGTCATCACAGGCATCATGGTGGATCATCTCGACTTCTTCCTTCCCTTTCCAAAAGTGTATCCAGTCCCTGTCAAGGAATTTGCAAGACCATCTCACTATGCCTGTCAGTTTCAGAGCATCTTGGATATTGAAACCAGTTCCATCCTGCATGGAACTATCTGAAACATTTCTTGATCAAACAACTCCAAGTTTGAACCCAAAAGTGTGCATGTGCCTCTGTGACATCAATATTCATAGTCATAAGAACTGAAAAAATTGATGTAATTCATGACTTATTTAGGTAGGCTGCATCTCAGAAGTCCTTAGTTCAAACAGGGTTTACCTGGACCAGTACTCCTATTCCAGAGCTCCCTGAAGGTCAGCAGTTGTTAATTCAAGTAAGCATACAGATTTTAATGCACTTAGCAAAATTGACTCATACACAGTAACCTAGACTCAGCTTAAACTATAGCAGAGCTAGTGGCCCAGCATCATTTCTGTGCAAGTCAACTTGATTCTACCTAAACAGCAGAACAGAGTAGACCTTGACTGTATGTGGAGTTTAGGAGCTTCGAAGATGAGATCAGTGAGGTTTGATTCCTATGATTGATTGATGCATGTGACTATAGGAGAAACTAATGAACGTGCAGACACAGCTGGAAATGTTGGCAGAGCAGAAGGAACACAAACTTGATACAGGAAGACTGGTATTTTGCAGAGATCAGAAGTTGGTAAGAAGCGTATGTTTGAAAGAAGATGGAGAACCAGTGATAGGAAGGTTCAAAGGTGAGTTGAATTGATGAAATGAAAGTGAATTTTTTGCTTCCTCTTAATGAGAATTAAAGGGATGCAAAGTTTGAGAAAGCAGCAAAGGTTTAACAGCTACTACTTATATTGTAAGATTTAACATCATGAAATAGTGGCCTTCCAGTGTGCATCATATTAATTACAAAAAGGAGCATCTTGAACAGTGTAGGTATAAGTTTTGTGTGTTAAATCATTTTAATACCGTTAGAAAAAGACTAATTATTATTTTCTGCAAGATTGATCTTGTCTTTACTGTACAAATAACAGAACTATTTAATCTGAATATTGAAATGTTGTATTGGTGCTTGAGAAACTGATTAGAATGGGTGAAAGGGATAACAAAAATTTCAGTTGTGGTGGTTTAATGCTGTAAGACTTGTAATCTCCTATGAATACTAATTAAAACCTTTACAAAGCAAGAAATGTTTTAAATCTGGCTTCTAGTTGGAAACTGTTCTTCAGTGTCCATGTTGTCACTGTCCATGGATGAAATGAGTAAACGTTGTTAGTATCTACATAACAAAGCTGGTCTCGAATGATTGTCTTTCTGCAGCTAGCTCGTTACTAGCTCTCTATTTGTAAATAAAGAGGTAGAAAAAATTATTCATATATTGTAAAAAAAATTAATTTTGATGGGGTGCACTGATAAAGATTTTTTGGACCAATACCAGTGGCCCATTATTGACCAACCATAGCAGCCGATACCGATTATTGATATGCAGCCTGGCAGTTTGGAGAGCGTCGTCAGGCTGGTAAGTCTGTTGGGGGAAGGAGGTGTGGGGTGGGGATCAGATTGATGCCCTCACGGTGAGGGAAGAAATGGGGCTGGAGCTGGAGCTGGGGCTGCGCTCATCTGGAGATGAGCAACAGCTCCTGTTGCTGCATGTACCCTTGGAGGAGGCATGGTGGGCGTGTGCCCCCCTGGATCTGTACACAGGGTGAGGATGGCCTGCTGCTGCCTGCTCGGGGCTGGGGTTACTTCTGTCTCTTCCCAGCAGCTGCACTTAGGCCAGGCGGCGGGTGGTGGTGGCGGTGGTGCTGGAAAGAGATGCTACGTTGAATTTTGGGGTGGCTCCAGTCCCCCTGTAATGCCCCATCCCAGTGCCACCGCTTGCCCTGCCCAGCCTGAGCATAGCCACTGGAATAAGACTGAAACATCTCTGGCCTGCAGCAGCAGCCCGCCCTCATCCCATGCACAGATTTGGGGGTCACATGCCCCCCACTGCTCCCAAGGGTGCGCAGAGTGGCCGGAGCCGCCGCCGCCACCCCCCCCCCCCCCCCGCTCCATGCGTACTGGACAGGCTACCAGCTCTGTCCCCTGCCCTTCCCTGGCTGGGCAGTGCTGGCCCCAGCTCCAGCCCCACTCCCTCCCTCACTGCGGGGGCCTTGATCTGCACCTGCCATGCCCGTTTCCCACCCCCCCCTTCCCCCCCAACCGACTTTTCGGCTGGATGCTGCTCTCCACCCTGGCAGGCTGCGCTTCTAGCTGTGTACATGCACACAGCATTTATCAGTGACGTCATTGGACGTGCACCCCCTGAGATTGGTGGTGCACCCCCTTGCAAGAATCGCTGCCGATGCTGCCAGTGGCGTTCGCGGGTGGTTGCCGCTTGCCACCCCTCCCCCCCCAGCCACCAACCATTGGCGGTGTCTGCGGGTGGTTGCCGATCACCGCAGGCCACTGCTGACACTGCCGGTGGTATCTGCAGGTGGTCGCCACTCCTGCCACCGCCACCACTTTGGCTGCCTGCAGGAGCTCCCTGCTTGCTGCCACCACTTGCGGGCAGTCGCCATTCCTCCCCAGCTTCCGGGGGTACACGTTGTTCATGAGTGACATTATCAGCCACATCAGCCAAAAAAGCTGATTGTGTCAATATTCATTCAATCAGTACCGATACAATATGGATCAGTATATCGGTACACAACTAATTTTTGACAAATTAATGAAAAAAAAATCAGTAAATTGAAGTTAGCAATTAATAGATCACAATTTCAAACTCATCTAAATCTTGTCTCGGTCTGCGTGCCTTGGTGTTTAAGTAAAGGCATCCATGAATCTGTTTAGTGCACAGAGATTGTCTTTGCAGTTATGTAACTTTATGTTTACATCCATGTCCTTTAAAATGCATAGCCTTGAGGTTAAAAAGGGTTATGTCCATACCTAGTGGTGTTTGACCTTTCAGTCCCACTGGCTGGATGAGTGGTGTGGGGCTAGTCAGCAGGCCCCTCCACCTGACCCCACATGCCTGGATCAGGCCCTGTGCCTCCCCAGCCTCATGGGAAATTTGGCAACATGAGAGTGGCAATGAATGTTGTCACAGCTCCCCCACCACCAAATTTTTAGACCCGTGGGCCAAATAATACAGCTACATGAGGTGAATCTGGCCTGTGAGTGGGAGATTGAGTGTACTCTTGCCCTTATGCAGTGTTTGCATTCATACAACTGAATATAATCAATGCTACATACCCAATCTTGTTGCAGCTGTAGTACTCATCAGCTTCAAAACATTATTTTGAAGAGGCAAGAATCTTTTATTGGATCAGCTGTATATCAGAGTTAGGCAAGTTTTTGAATGCAAGACATTCTTTACTAGGTCACAGCTACAACATCACTCCTGCACCCATCATTTTTAAGGCTTTTTAATAATCAATTGGGAGGCTTCTGTTTCAGCCCCTGAACCTGACTAGTTTTCATCCATCTCAAGGTTTGTAATATAGCAGGCTTTTGACAGCTCATCCACATTCACATGTATCTGCAGTTAACAAATTGGTTCTCAGGGCATTCCTTGGAAAATACCATCTCTTAGCTTTTACTCATTTTTTTTTGACTACAGAAGAATAATAGAGCAAATTTCTGGCTTGTTGTAGTGTGAATTCTTTGCAGCAGAAATGTTTGACTGTGTGGATTCCAATTTGAAATACCTGGGTTTATCATGTATCGATGTCTGCACACCTAACAGTGCTAATATTGAATGGCAGTCTCAAAGATCTCAAGGCACCCCAGGGGACCACAGTACCCTGCATGAAAATTACTGAGTTAACTGGAGTACAACTACCCATACTTTCTCAAGCACAACACGTACCTTTCTTTTTCCCAAAAACAGCTGCTGGAAATTGGGGTCCACATTGTATGTGAGAAATACAGTAAGAATAGTTTCTGCTGCTTACCAGGCAAAAGCAAAAGTAAAGTCTGTACTGGATCGACAGGGTGCAGAACAATGAGCAGGCTTGGTCCCTAGGGGCTACTACTCAGTGAGTGCATTTACACTTTCAATTAGTATGGCACAACCAACTCTGTTGCAATTTGCACCAGAGTTAACGGCTCCTGGGCACAGTATCTACATGTATGCCCAGGACAATAGCAGTTCAAGCCATGGCGAAGCAGCCCTGGGCTAGCAGCAGCCTAGCAGGGGCCTGGGCCCCAGGTCACAACATCAGTCAGCATAGGGCTCTCTGGGATACAAGTGTGCCCAAAAAATGGAGCCATGTGACTAGGCAGCAGGTGGGGGTCTGGCTCCCTGCTGACTGGGCACAGTTTACACCCGAGTCTGTTTAAACATGCGTTTAGGCACAGTTATTTTAGTCACTGTAAGATAGAACTGTCCCCAACAGTACTATCTTATGGCAGTGAAAAATATTATGTTGCAGTCCAGTAGCATTACACTTGTAGACTGTGATGCTTTACAAGGAAAAGACCTACTTAACTGCAGAGTAGACTAATTTCATAGAATCATAGAAAATTAGGATTGCAAGGAATTTCAGATCATCTAGTCCAAACCCTGCTCAAAGCAGGACCAGCTCCAACTATATCATCTCAGCCAAGCCTTTGCCAGGTCTTAAAAACCTCCAAGATTGGAGATTCCACAGCCTCTCTGGGTAAACTGTTCCAGTGCTTTCCTATCTCTAGTGAGAAAGTTCTTCCTAATAACTAACCTCAACTTCCCTTGAGACCGTTGCTCCTTGTTCTGTCATCTGCCGCCACTGAGAACAGTCTAGCCCCATCTTCTTCGGAACCTCCTTTCAGGTAGTTGAAGATTACTATTAAATCTCCTCTGTCTTCTCTTCTACAGACTAAATGCTCCCAGTTCCCTCACCCTCTCTTCATAAGTCATGTACCCCAGGCCCCTAACTATTTTCATTGCCCTCTACTGGACTCTCCAATTTGTCCACATCCTTTCTGTAGGGAGGGGCCCAAAACTGAACATAGTACTCCAGATAGGTACTTAAATAGGTACTTTGCATCAGTCTTTCAACAGCCCCATGGGATGCCCATGCCCACTACAGGGCCAGGAAGTCCGGGTGAGGGTGATCCCCTGCCCTCCATTAATGCTGACTTTCTGAAGGAACATCTTGAGAAGCTGGATACCTTCAAGTCAGCCGGCCCTGACAATCTTCACCCCAGGGTACTCAAGGAGCTGGCGAGCATCATAGCCCAGCCTCTAGCACGGATCTTTGAAAACTCTTGGCGCTCTGGTGTAGTGCCTGAAGACTGGAAGAAGGCCAATGTGGTGCCTATCTTCAAGAAAGGGAGGAAAGTGGATCCGGCTAACTATAGGCCCATCAGCCTGACTTCTGTCCCGGGGAAGATCTTAGAAAAGTTTATTAAAGAGGCCATCCTTAACGGACTGGCCAACGCCAACATCCTAAGGGATAGCCAGCACGGGTTTCTTGCGGGTAGATCTTGCTTGACCAATCTCATTTCCTTCTACGACCAGGTGACCTATCACCTGGACAAGGGAGAAGAGATTGATGTCATATATCTTGACTTCAAAAAAGTCTTCGATTTGGTGTCCCATGATCGTCTCTTGGAGAAACTGGCCAATTGTTGCCTTGGGTCCTCTACGATCCACTGGCTGGAAAATTGGCTCCGGGGTCAGACCCAGAGGGTAGTAATTGATGGAAGTCACTTATCGTGGTGTCCTGTGACCAGTGGTGTCCCCCAAGGCTCTGTCCTTGGACCCATACTGTTCAACATCTTCATTAATGATGTGGACACTGGAGTCAGAAGCGGACTGGCCAAGTTCGCCGATGACACCAAACTTTGGGGCAAAGCATCCACACCAGAAGACAGGCGGGTGATCCAGGCTGACCTGGACAGGCTCAGCAAGTGGGCGGACGAGAATCTGATGGTGTTCAACGCCGATAAATGCAAGGTTCTCCACCTTGGGGGAAAAAAACCCGCAGCATCCTTATAGGCTCGGCAGTACTATGTTGGTTAGCACTATGGAAGAAAGAGACTTGGGGGTCATCATTGACCACAAGATGAACATGAGCCTGCAATGCGATGCTGCGGCTAGTAAAGTGACCAAAACACTGGCTTGCATCCATAGATACTTCTCAAGCAAATCCCGGGACGTCATTCTCCCCCTGTACTCGGCCTTAGTGAGGCCACAGCTGGAATACTGTGTCCAGTTTTGGGCTCCACAATTCAAAAAGGATGTGGAGAAGCTTGAGAGAGTCCAGAGAAGAGCCACGCGCATGATCAGAGGTCAGGGAAGCAGACCCTATGATGACAGGCTGAGAGCCCTGGGGCTCTTTAGCCTGGAAAAGCGCAGGCTCAGGGGTGATCTGATGGCCACCTACAAGTTTATCAGGGGTGACCACCAGTATCTGGGGGAACATTTGTTCACCAGAGCGCCCCAAGGGATGATGAGGTCAAATGGTCACAAACTACTTCAAGATCGTTTCAGGCTGGACATAAGGAAGAATTTCTTTACTGTCCGAGCCCCCAAGGTCTGGAACAGCCTGCCACCGGAGGTGGTTCAAGCGCCTTCATTGAACACCTTCAAGATGAAACTGGATGCTTATCTTGCTGGGATCCTATGACCCCAGCTGACTTCCTGCCCTTTGGGCAGGGGGCTGGACTCGATGATCTTCCGAGGTCCCTTCCAGCCCTAATGTCTATGAAATCTATGAAATATGAAATCTATGAGATGTGGCCTCACCAGTGCCAAATAGAGGGGAGGAATCACTTCAGTTTGCTTGCAACACTCCTACTAATGCAGCCCAGTATGCCGTTAGCCTCATTTGCAACATGGGCACACTGTTGGCTCGTGTTCAGCTTATTGTCTACTGTAACCCCCAAGTCCTTTTCTGCAGAGCTGCTGCATATCCATTCGGTCCCCATCGGATTGTTCCATCCTACGTACAGGACTTTGCAGTTCTCCTTGTTGAACTTCATGAGATTTTTTTTTTCCGTCCAGTCCTCCAATTTGTTGTGATCTCTCTGAATCCTAGCCCTGTCCTCCAGCATATCTACAGGGGCAAAAATTTACCAACCCTTGATGTAAAGAATTATGCCCGTCCCAATTTGTTGTCTGTGTTAGGCATTTCAGCAAATTATACACTTTTAGGTTTGCACGTAAGTTGTTTTTAGGGAATTGAAAACAATATAGAGAACATCATTGCACCACTATACTAATCCAGAGCGTGCCTACTTGAATTCTGTGTGCAGTGCTGATCCCCACATCTCAAAAAGGATGTCATAGAATTAGAACAGGTCCAGAGAAGGGAATCTGAAATAATCAAGGGCATGGAGTATACCAGGTGAAACTAAAAAGGCCAAGTCTCTTCAGTTTGGAAAGGAATAGGCTGAGGGAGGATATGATAGAGGTCTAAAAATGAAGGGTGTGAACCAAGTGAACAGGGAACTCTTTTTGGCAAGTCCCAGAAAACTAGAACTAGGGGGCACTCACTGAAATTAGTAGGTGACAGCTTTAAAACTAACAAGAGAAAGTACCTTTTTATACACGTAGTTAACTTGTGAAATTCATTGCTACAGGAGATGGTGGAGGCAGATAGTCTAGCCAGGTTCAGAAAGGGACTTGATAAAATAATGGATGATAAATCACTTAATGGCTGTTGAACAGAATGGTTGGAGCTGTTTCCTCTGGCATCTCTAAACCAGTAATGGTGGATACCAGGGAGTGTATTGGGTGGATAATTCTACAGATACCAGGTTCCGTGTTTTTATCTCCAATATTGGCAAATATGGGAGGGAAGATGCTGGGCTAGATGGACCATCAGTCTGACCTAGTATGGCATGTCTTATGTTCTTATTAGTACACTGTGTGAACTCTGGATTTTTCTGGTGCACTTATGGATTGCCTGTGGTCATGCAGCTGAAAATGTTCCCCTCCACCCCCCTTTTGACTTTTATTATCTAGATCAGCATTCTAATCACGTTAAGCGATTTCAGGATTTTATTTTCTATTCTTTTTATAAGTCCAGTAGGAAAATAAGCAAATGTCTAAATTAATGCCTTTAAGCTTCTCGGCACTAATGTTGTTTTAACTACATTAATAGGATGCTAATTGTGTCTTTTCCTTAACAGCATAGCTGAAATACAGAAAGATGTGGAATATCGGTTGCCATTCACTATAAAGAACCTCACAATTAATATTAACATGTGAGTAGTAGAAGACCTAATTGAGAACTTAAAATCATCCTTGCAGATGATAATGTTCATAAGCTTAAGGCGTGGATCCTGCTTAACTTTTCCCAGGGAAATTTCAATGAAACTACCTAAGTATAGAACTTGAGGTGTGTAAAGGTTTTCATTATCAGTTCCTAAGCAGCCAGGTTTTGCAGCAAAATTCTAGGCAACATAAACAGCATGTTTTTAATTGTGGGTACCATTATTTAATTTTCTTTACTTGTTTCTTCTTCTTTAACTAACTGGTACCTTCAAAAACATATCAGTCATACAAAATTACTATCTCATTGACCCCATAGTGTATATAGAATTTAATACCATGTTTCTCTGAATGTTTCTTCTGATCCTTTGTTTTGTTGTTGTTTGGGGTTTTTTTGCAGACCCTAATGCTTTCTGGTCACAAGTATTTGCTGATTTTTTTTTTTTAATTATTATTTTAAGGCCCAGGCATTTGATAGTTCGCGTGGTCATTTTGGGCTGTTTTTGGTTGGTTGGGTTTTGTTTTTATTTTTTCCTGCTGTTCCCAAGACATCATCCTCTTCCTTTAAGTTTGTATATTGTAAAACATCTTAGAAGTATTACAGCCTTCTCAGCTGCATTGATAGGCACAGTCACTTAATTGTTATTCCAACCACTTTTTCTTTTTTCAGACCAACTACTCTCTTCCATGAGAGAGAATATTAACGTTCTCTTTATGAAGAGAAATCACCAGCTTTTTTCCTGATGTTTATAATAACCTGCCCTGAAAGAACTATTCAGCTTTCAGTTTTCACAAATGCAATAACTGATTTTCAGTTTTCACAAGTGCAATAACTGATCTTTGTGTATGCCTCATTACTTCCTGAGAACAATCATGCACATATATGCAAGGTAGTGTGCTTAATTATGAAATTTCTCTGCAAGGTAACATGTTTCTGTTAAGATAAGCTTACCTTAGACCATAAGAAATGGCAGCAGTGATGAAGTATTTTTGTTTTGTAGCTTGCTTCCACCTCAGTTTCCTCAGGAAAAACCAGTGATCAGTGTTTTCCCACCGATAAGACATCACTTAATGGACAAGCAAGGAGTATATGTGTCATGTCCATTAATAAGCAATGTAGGTATAATGTATAACTTCATATGATCCTAATATTACCCGATAAACTTTATGCATGCAGTACTCTGATTCTTTCAATACTCATCACAAATTGAGCAGCATGTGCAGTTACAGTATTACTGTATAATTCACTAAATTGTCCCAGTGACACTAGTATAAGATGAAGCAATTCAAATATTTTTCTCGTGTGCTTAAAAATGGGTAGCATTTAATAAATTGGAGTTAATACATTTTCCTACATTATTGTGATATTGCTGTAATCTAAAATTAAATAACTTTTCTTGATTTATTGATGGATACAACACAGTGCAGACCTTAAAGATGCTAGCTCTACTAAACATTCCCTATTTACATGTTTCATTTGTTTTCACTGCCATCACAGCTATGCATTCTAGTGACTGCCCTTCCACCCCTTCCCCCCCCCCCCCCCAAACACACACAGACATGCACAATTCATTTAAAGGTAAATTTATCCTAGGAAACTGTCTGTCACTTCTTGTTACTTTCAAATAATATATCCAGTTTTGTAATTCACAACAGTTCTTGTGAATAATTTAATTTACAAATAATTTGAAAGAATTGAGATAACATTAAACATTAGGATTACACAGAGAAGGTTCTTTGTCTGCCTATGCCCTCAGACAAACACGGCTATAACCTATACCCCTGTAAGATTAGGATTATGTAGTCATCTTTCCATCCTTGTTAGAAGAGGGCCATCTACAAGTGAAGGTATACACAGATTTCTAGTTGCATATATATATTCCTGCACATAAGAGGAAAGATATACATGAGTTACAGTTCCATGTTTTGGCATATTTTTATGATGTTGAATTAAAAAGAAAATAATTATTGTATTAAGGTCCTTCAGTACTTTAGGAGTGCTAAATATAATTTGTTTTTCTACCAGTTCACAATGCACTCTGACCTTGGAAAAATTATTCAAAGTTTGTTGGATGAGTTTTGGAAGAATCCTCCAGTTTTGGCTCCTAGCCCAACATCATTTCCATAGTAAGTATTCATAGAAGTAACAAGAATTCCTAAAGAAGTTGAGAGGTCAGATTACCCTCTTTTTTGTTTTTCAAATTTATAGAAAACCTGGATAAGTGATTCTCAGGTACTTGTTTTCAAGAAACTGAGAAGTCCAAAGATGAAATGAGATGTAAAGGAACAAAACAAGTGTTGCAGCTATATAGGCAAACAAGTGTAAATTAAGCAAATTTAAATGTGCACATATCTGATAATTCAGGACAAATTTTAAACTGCTCAGTTTAGGGCCTGTTTACTTCACCCTTACTATATCAGCATGGTAGTTTAATGTTAGTGCTTTTGTACTTTTGAGGAATGATTAATGTGTACATCTAGCAAATAAAAGTCTTGAATTAGCCTCAGGTCATGATCCATGTGAGCATTGCATGTCTTGCTTGATGCCCTGTTGATGACCTCAAGACTTTAATCTCCCAGGCTAGAAGGCAGCTTGCTTCTAAGGGATAATTGGATTAAATATGTAAAGATACTACAGTGTTGTTCATGCTGCAGAAATTGCTTGTTGCAGGCAAGTGGTTTTAGGGATGGATGTAGTTGAACATGCTGCAGTTATGGTTTAAAAAATTGACATTTCAGGAGTAATTTTGCACTTCTTTCCAATGGTTTTTTTTGTAGCATAAGCAGACTTTCACGGACAGCACAGGTCTGTTTTAAGGACCTGATTTGGAAACGGAGTTTAAACAGATATTCTCACATTTTGAGAGAAGTATAGACCTGAATTTACACTTCAGTTGGCTGTCACAAACACATGCAAAACATTTCAGCTGTGTATCAGTATGTAGATAGCTATTTCCTAATAATGCATGCCATTGTATGACTATCAGTACAATGTAAAGTAAATTAGCGAAATTTATCATTTGTGTGTCCTTATTTCACAACTAATATTTGTGAACTACTTTAAAAGCCAAAAAATGTATCTTGTATGTACTCTAGTAACCTCAGGCTTTTTGTAAATTATTGTAAATATTGTAAGTGAACAACAAGTATTTTAGTTGCTTATGGCAGTTTTTTTTAGCCTTTACAGTAAACCAGCTGGAATGCCTCCTTATGCTCCTCAGGGTTTTCCATTTCTTCCTCCATACCCACCACAAGATACAAATAGATCTATAGCTTCTGTGCCAGTTGCTGAATCAGTTCCTTCAAGTTACGCTACAGACAAATCTGCTGCTCCCTCGTATGGCTTGATTGCTGATCTGCCTTTACCTGTTCCAACAACAGAAGGATTACTGCAGGTTTGTGCATGTGGTGAGGTTTGCTATTCAAGCTGTTTACTGCTGCAGCCTTCAGAGCTAGTCTTAATTTTGGATAAGGTGGCTAAGTCAGAATTTCACATAGAACTCAAAGGGGCAGGATGGGCGACTTCACTCATTTGCTTTGCTGGCAGCAACAAGAGAAGGCAGTCATTCTGGCCATGGCAAGAGCTTCTTAAATCAAACTAAAGCCAAAGCAGAGAGACTTCGCTTTCTTTAGCTGTGTATTAATACCTTCACATGTTCCTTTTGAGCCATGTAGGAATAGCCTCTGAACTGTTTAGTGGCTGTTCCGTCAGTTTTAAAGCCAAACTGTACATTGTTTCATACCGGGTTTTTCAGGTGAAGTCTTCTCTCCATTGCATGTTTAGGGTGTTTATTGCCTATTTTTTTTTTTCTTTCTTCATTTGGGTCAAGAAGCTTCTCTTGATGGCCTCACAAAAATGAAAATCATTTTTTACATGCTCTAAAGGGTGCTTCATATGCCCACTCCAGAGAGCTTGAAAAGCATCTTCAGTGTTCTATTCTTAAACCCACACCATGATGAAAATGTATGCCTCCTGAGGTATAGAAGCTCCACCTCCAATAAAGATTAATGGGCAGACACAGCTGTAGAAAGTTCAACAGAAATAAGATTAAATAAATGAATGGATAGTCACCCTTTTTCATATCATTAAGTTTGAAATGAAAGCAGCATTTTGCAAAGGCTGCTTTCAGAAGGCATGGCCAGCATGCTGTATTCCCTGCTTCTTATTCTTCTGAGGTATTGACCTTGTCTCTTCCCTGGAGTTGGGTACTGAGGTTGATCCAATGGACATTAGAGAAAAGTAACTTCTTTCTTGTTTGTTTGATTCCTCCCAAGTCCTATGCCACTCCAAGCATCCCACTCACTTTTGTCATGGTGGCTGAGTGAAGATAAGTGAGTGTTGTCACAAGAGTCTGTTTTTTTTTTCTTTTGCCAAAGCAAGACTTGACAGATTAGTAGATAAATATTCTTGTCAAAGAGTTAGTAATATTTTAAAATTTCTGTTCAGGTTGGCCAGAATGGGTTCAGTTACAAGATGCCTGATGTCCCTGATACATTTCCAGAACTCTCAGAACTAAGGTACAGTCTTGGGGAGAGAGAAGGGAAAAAGATCTCATGGCAATTATAGCTTGAATCAAAGTATTTTGTTATTTCTATGATGTCATCAAACAAGTTTCATTAGGAGAAAAGTACTCATTTGCTGTGATTTGCATGGTTTCTGCTGGCTATACTATAATCTTTCCAGAGCTCAATTTTTCTTGCTCAGATTCTTTTCAGTAGAGAAACATAGTGGGAACTGTGGGTAAATTCAGATGTTTTTCATTTTTCAGACAGAATGTTTTGCTATATCCTCTGCATCACTGAGCACTTCATTACCCACCCCAGGAGTGTAACTGTTCAAGGAAAAAGAGAAAGCTGATGCATATTTTGTGTTAAGGCTGCTTGGTGCTGTTCAAGATGCATACAGATTATTATGTTTGTGAAGTTTCATGTTTGTTAAAACAAAAAGTGTTTTACAGCAAGCATTTAATGCATACTGCATAGATATTTAAATACTGAAGGGTCAAATAGTCTGATCTTTGAGACAGTTTCTCAGGCCGGTTACTTGCATTTGGAAGAACTAAACTCCTTAGTTCAAATAGGTTTCAGTCGCAAAGTTATTTCACCTTTTTGTTCCGATTTTACCCTCCATTGCTATATTTGATTGATCAGAAGCTATTTTTTGTAGAAAGCAAGTATTTCTTTCCTTGTTCTTTCCCAAACTTAGGAGGAGGAACATTCATTTCTGTGTTTCTCTGGATGCAAAGAATCCTTTTATTTAAGGACTTGTCAGAAGCTGTGCACATTGCACATGGAGTTTAATCACGAGATTTGCAGGATGTTTTATATAATCAGTTTTGTTTCAAAGAAACAATATTACCAACAAGTCTGAGCTTTTCAAGATAACCAGATTGATCTTTGACTTACTAACTTCACTTCCTCAGCTAAGGAATCAGAATTTTTCAGCATCATAATAGCTACATTTCTCAAATTGTGTTGCATCTAAACTAAATGACACATCCAAGAACTTTAAGCTAGTAAGGACTGTAAGTAAAGACATTCAGATCCAGCAGCCTTTTAGAGCCCTTCCAGTGCAAATGGTAAAGCTGCAGTGCAGAAAAGAAACAGAAAATGAACGGTGTGACTTCTTTGCTGTTGAGAGAGAAATCCAGAATAAAGCTAGATTTTATCTTTGAGACATGGTAGGTATTGTCCTTTTTTATAGGATGCTTGGCCTCCTGTATAAGCATATTTTTCTTATTTTTGAATGCAGTATATCACAGTTGACAGATATGAATGAACAAGAGGATATATTGCTGGAACAGTTTGTGAATCTACCCCAGCTGAAGCAAGTCCTTACTGATAAGGATGAGTTGGTGAAAAGCATTGAAGAACTAGCAAGTAAGGCTTGAACCACTTCTGTAAATATGGTTGTGTTTTACGAGAACTGTTTGTGTATCTATGTTTATTTTAAGTAAATAACAGACTTGTTTTACAGAGAAAAACTTATTATTGGAGCCCAGCTTGGAAGCAAAAAGGCAAGCAGTGCTGGATAAAGTGAGTGAAATAAAATAATTTCTCTTTTTCTGGAAAAAGAGCTGTACTCCTCTTGGTTTTTAAAAAATATCTTTTTCCCCTAGTATGAACAGCTTACACAGCTGAAAGCCACGTTTGAGAAGAAGATGCAAAGGCAACATGAGCTTAGTGAGGTATATAATCTTTTAAATTTGATATTTTTAATAACTTCACCAACACTAGTTTTTATTATACTTTTTTGTCCATGAAGAATATTCTTCTGGCTAAGTTCCACTTGTATATTAATCTCTATATGTTTGGAAGTAAATTGAAGCCACGTAAGATTTCTGTACTATTTAGCACTTCAGTGTAAAATCTGTCTGGCCAAAGAAGACCGTACTACAACTGTACTCCTATTTCACATGTAGTAATACAGTAGGAATAAGCCTGGAAGGTATTGGATGGGATTCATTGGGAACCGTTTCTGACAGTTTCACCTTTTTGGCAGTCATTGGAGAGTCACAGGACAAAAACTGAACCAGTCTTGTACACAGTTGCAGCCAGATAAGGCTATAACCAAATCTTTCACTTTTATAGAATTAGCTGATAAAAATGGTCAAACCATTAATCCAGCCTTTAAACCTCATGCTTTGCCAGCCTAGTTTAATTATTTCATCAGTACAAAAGTTGTCAAGCCTTGCACAGACTTAAGTAAAGACAGAAAAGTCACCATTAAAGTTATTTATAAAAGTTATTTCCAAGTACATTTCCTAAATCATGCATTTAAGAGCAACACTATCATACAGACTTCTCAGTGTTGTGCAAGATGAGGGTATGGTTTTTCCTTTTTTTTAAATTTGATTATATACTTACTGTATAATCACAACAGTCAAGATACAGTATCTTTTAACTTCAGAATGCCCAAAATATGTCCCCTAATCTCTCCTATTTCATGCTGTACTAGACTATAACGTTCAGCTGTTTTTGTATTTAATGTCAGTGAAACTTAAGAGTATGCAAGTAAAATGTCCTCTCTTTCTTTTAAACTAGAATAGCAAATTCTGATCTTCTATTGTTTGCATGGCCAAGGTAAATTGATTCTCACATGGCTAGAGAAAGTAGACACTTTGAGAAACAGTTTGCTTGTGTGATGGAAAGAACGAAGTGGTAACAAATCAGAGAGGTAGTAAGCCTGTTGTTTCAAGCAATATAAATTAGTCACTTCCCTGCAGCTCTAACTTAAGCGAAGGCTATAGCGGCAGAAGAGCAGAAAGTTGCTTCTGTACACAGATCACCACTCCCCCTTTCCACTGTGCCTAAACTGGGGTTGTGCAAGTTGGAGAATCGCTTGAATGCCTTTCTTTAAAATCTAAATAATGAATCTCAGTTACAGTTACAGATTGATTTAAATGCTAACCTCATTTCCTTTTGTTAGAATAAATCGGAGCCTGTGACTTACTCCTACTTAAGCAGTGTCATTGAAGTCATTAGGCTTTGTGCAGTTGCATGGGGAGGTGTGCTCAAATCCAGCCACAGAATCGAGACCTGAGTTGCAACTCTACAAAACAACTCTTTCAGTCCTTTAGAATGCCCCTCTAATTTCCAATTAACTTAAACTCACTGATTGTTGTAGGTAGCAAGCTTTCAACATGGCTTGGCAATCTTGATACTACATGCATTAATCTGTGTTTGTACATTCTTTTTACTTTGTGTGATAGAAACACAGTTTTCAGTGAACACTTAACATTAATGGGAAAACTATTTTCTTTCTCAGAGTTGTAGTCCAAGTGCTTTGCAAGCCAGACTGAAAGTAGCAGCTCATGAAGCAGAAGAGGAGTCTGACACTATTGCTGAAGACTTTTTGGAAGGCAAAACAGAAATAGATGACTTTCTAAGCATTTTCATGGAAAAGAGAACAGTATGCATTCTACTCTAAAACATTAATGAATTGCATGTGCAATGTGCTATAAAACTAGATTCCTTTAAAACATGGTTTAGGAGCAGTCCATTGGTTTAGAATGCTAGATTCTGCAGCCTCCTGCAAGGTAAAAGTTTTGTTCACAATAGTGGTTTCAAGCACTCCACAGTAATTTTAAATAGCAGACCTGTTAAAATGCACACCTCTTCAGGAAGAGACTACTGAGTAAGAGTCTCTGCTATTGCAGACAGCTATACTATATAATTTTGATTAGTTTATCAAGCTGCATTTTAAAAACAGTTAGGCTCTTTGCCCCCACTGCTCCTAACGAAAGATTGTTTCAGAACTTCACTCCTGTGGTAGTTAGAAACCTAATTTCCAACCTAAACTTATTCATGACCTCTATATTCCCATTTGTTCATGTGCCAACATTTGTGCTTCTATTTTTAATGGGTCATTACCTCCTGGTGCTTACTTCCCACTGTATTACAGAAAGCTGTTGTATCCTTTCTCTGCCTTTGTTTCACTATAAGAAACAAGCAAAGCTATTTTAGAATTTTCTCAGAGGATAAACTCGCTGTTCTCCTTATTTTAGTAGCCTTTTTCTGCCCTAGTTCCAGTTTGAATTCATCTTTCTTGAGTGTGAGTGACAGGAATTGTACATTGAACTTCAGACAAGGCTTTACCATGACCTTGTGCAAGGGGGTTAACACTTTCATGCCTCTACTAGAAATATCTCAATTGATGCATTCTAGGATTACATAAAAACATCCATATTCCCTTCCATCCTTTTCTTCAGCAAGAGCCATTTCTCCCAAAAAATATGGTTCTTTCTTCCTTTCTTTATTATGTAAGAGAACCATCTGGGCAAATATAAGAAAGGGAGGAAGAAATAGGAAAATTAAATAAAATTGAAATGTAAATAAAATGGAAGATTTTTTTCCTAATCCCCTTATTCTGTTTCAGGGGTGTCAAATAATGGCCTGTGGACATCTGCCCCTGGTACTGGTCCTGGATCTTGAGTTGACCCCCAAGCACGTCCTTTTTTCATACAGCATCCACATAGGGCCAGTCCAGGACATCCTTCCTCCCTGCTACCCTGGGCTCAGACCACTCCCTCTACTATGTATGCCAGATCCAGCACCCACTCCAGTTAGTCTGTGACCTGCGCTGCATGTCATGCCCACCCATGGCCAAATCAGTTAGATAAAACAGACTAAGGGTGTCTATCTAGAGAATAATGAAGAGTAAAGAATGTATGCTGTTCTTGCCCCTGGTTTGCCAAAAGCACACTAGTAGCAGCAGTGCATGGGCACCAAGTCTCACGGTTGACAGCCCAGAGGTTTCAAGTTTGAGGATACAGCTGAAGCGCTGATGGCGCAGTCATGTCAGATTCCAAAGAATCTGTGAATTCTTCTAAATACCTTGTCAGAGGGATATGGAAAAGGAAGGGAATAGTAATGAATATGGAATATGGAAGGAATAGGGAATAGTAATGAATATGGAAGGAATACAATTAGTAATATGTTAACAATGCCTTTTACTGCAGGAGCCTTTTTCTCAATTATGAGAAGCTGACTGGCTTACTTGGATTGAAAGGGACTGCATTTCAATCCCTTTCAAGCCCATCAAATACCCAAGGTTTTCTTTAAAAAGGGTATTTAGTTATGTAGAACACAAGATAAGGATGTGGCAAACAATAGTTCTTTTCAAAGCTAGTAACTACTCTCTCCTTTGTGTGTCTTGTTTTCAGCTTTTCCACTGTAGAAGAGCCAAAGAGGAGAAACTTCAACAGGCAATAGCAATGCACAGCCAATTTCTTGCTCCACTATAGGTAAATTGACGCATTAAGATAAGCTCCCACACTTTTCATTATAGTATGCAACGTATTTACTCTTTGCTTACTATCGCATGCTTTATGAAAGCTATCAATATCTTTAGTAATACCTTGATGCACATAGAAACAACTAATTTTCAGTTTTTATGCTGCTTCTTTACAATGAAAGGAAATAGCATCTGCAAACTGTGTGGATGTAGCATCTTTCTGTATTGGGTATTCTGGGACAGTTGTTTCTGTAAAGTAGTTTTGGGCATACTAAGAAATATCTAATGCTTGAAATCTTGTTTTTTCAGATTTTCCTGTAAAGTAGGCCTGTCAAGAGAAGAGTGAACCAACTCAGTAAAGCACACTTTCTAATACCAATTATGTGCAAATAAACATTTCATCAAAATAGTTGCATTTATAGAACAGATTGTATACAGAGCTAGGACTGTTTTTGTAAAAATAGAATGTCTGTTTATATTCCCATTTTATTCAAGAAATTCTTCTATTGCAACCTTTGCACTAATATTTCTTGTATTTATTGTTAATAGTCTCTATTATATTTGAGTTCCTGCTGCTATATCCCATTTTTCAGTGATATAAATACCTAAACATGTACTTCTGACTAGCTTTTTACATTTTATAAAACATAATTCATATTTTTTGTATTTTGAACTTGAAACATTAGTTTGGCTTGTTTAAGGGAGACTTTTGGAGTTGTTGGGATTTGGGAAATAAGATGGGAAAGTCTTTAAGTCTTCAAGATTTGTCAGTGAAGTACCACATTGTCTGTCCTTGGAGCCAAAAATGTTCAACAGTAGTTTATTTAAAATGGTTATACCAAACTAAATACTGCGTGCACTGTCTGGATATGAATATTGAGTTTAAGCAAAGAATGCTTTGGAAGAAATTATATTGGAATCAAAATAGAATAAACATTGTTTGTAGATTTACTATCCATATTAGATGGACTAATGGAATCTTCATTTCTGGAGTAATGTGGCACCCAACATGATATTGAAGTACTGATCTTACACTTGAACACTGTCTATTGTTTCAAGTAAAACAATATTTGTGCAAAAAAAAATAGCAGCTCCTTTTTACTTCGTTTTTCTAATTTTTTTAGTTTTGGTTATAGCTTGTGATTAGTGACCTCATGAACTTAATTGTCATATCCCCTGCAAATTGTCCTCTATCCCTTCTTTTTCAATATGCAAAGAAATGGTTTTCCCAGTGCATTGTGTCAAGGCCAATAGTAGAACTCCAGAATAGTGATTGCTAATCCTTTCCTTTACCTCAGACCCAGTTTTATTAATTAAATTTTCTTTTTTAGGAAGGGATATGTTAATATGTATAGATAGCAGAATACAAATGAGGGCCTAGTAGAACCCTACAAGAGAAAAAGCAGCTCTTGATTCCAAATTGAGTGTTTTGGGAGGTTTTTGGTGTGTGGGGGTTTTTTTTGTTGTTTTTTTTTGGGGGGGGGGGGGGGGATTATCATGTCTACTTTCTTAGTGAACTAAGCCCTTAAGTTGAAATGCAACAAGCACTGCATCCTCATTTTGGGACAGATAGCTCAATATCTACAGCTTTCAATTTTTTTTCTTTTGTATATTTTTTTTCTGGAATTTTGATTCTGTTTTGCTTCTTTTTGGAGAGGCAGGGTGGATATTCTGGACTTCTTCAGAAAGGAGATTGGCATTTCATATTCTTGAGTCTGCATCTATACACTGATCTGTGACCTTGTTACATCTTGAAGTAAGCAGCGTTGGACCTGGTCAGCAGTACTTAGAAGTTTCCCATCAGTGAAATATATCAAAGGTTTCCCATCAGTGGGTAGTTCTAACCTTTGAGTCACTAGGGGCCTCAGTACTCACCCGTGTCAGGTGGTGTTTTTGAGTTTGATCTAAAACTGAGGTCCTTACTGTAGGCATTTGTTTTCAAATGTAGGACTAACATCAGGTTTTGTTGAATCCATCCTAAAGCCGCTTGTCACCCACAGAGGAAGTTTTGTCCAAGACACCACAGACTTGCTACGGAAACTTAAAAACATAGACCACCTTCCCAGCAACACACTCCTAGCCACCATGGACGTTACCAGCCTGTACACCAACATCCCACACCAGGATGGCATCCATGCCTGCCTTACATATCTACAGGAACAAGATTACAACCCAGAATACAGACCCAAAGATATCACTGAGCTTATACACTTCACCCTCACACACAACAATTTCACTTTTAATAACACTTCCTCCAGACGATGGGAACAGCTATGGGCACTAAAATGGCCCCACAGTATGCCAACCTTTTTATGAGCCACCTGGAAGAAGACTTCCTCAAGAACTGCACCATCAAACCCTTGCTGTACTTACGATATATCGATGACATCTTCATCATTTGGAGTGAGAACCAGGAATCTCTAATTGAGTTCCACCAGAAATTCAACAGTCACCATCCCTCCATCCGATTTTCTTTAGAATACTCCAGCACCAACATCCCCTTTTTAGACACAATGATCAGTATCCAGAAGGGTAAAATACAGACCACAGTATACAAGAAACCCACAGACCAACACACATATCTGCACAAAACCAGCAATCACCCGAAACACACCAAAAAAGCTGTGATATACAGCCAAGCCCTCAGATACCACCGCATCTGTACTGAAGAGAACACCCGGGATTGCCACCTCACCAATCTTAAAAAGGCTTTCGCCCAGCAAGGACACTCCTCCAGAGAGGTAGATCGCACGTTTGAAAGAGCCACCTGGATACCACGTGAAGAACCGCTGCAGTACAGAAGAAAAACACCCACAAATCGCACACCGCTGGTTATGACATATCACCCCTCCCTTGAACCTATACGGAAAATCCTCAAAGAATTGCAACCCATATTAGAAAAAGACCCTATTCTTAAAAAAATTTTCCCAGAGCCACCCATCCTAGCCTTCAGACAAGCACCGAACCTCGCCAACCTCATCACAAGAAGCAAACTTCCTCAGCCCCAGAACACACCAAAAGGATCCAGACCGTGCCATGACAAGAGATGCAAAACCTGCCCCCACATCTCCACCACCCCCACTATTACTACACCCCACAACAGAGCCATCAGCATCCCAGGATCTTACAGCTGCACCTCCAGGAATGTAGTATACCTCATCCAATGCACCAAATGCCCTGATGGAAGATATGTAGGAGAGACCAGACAACAACTGCGCACCAGAATGAACGCACACCGGAAATCCATCAAAGACAGACATACCCAATTACCGGTGGGGGCACATTTCTCACAGGAGGGCCACTCTCTCTCCAATCTCTCAGTCCTGATCCTCAAGGGAAATTTACACAACACATCCCAGAGACGAGCCTATGAGCTCCATTTCATCAACCTGCTGGATACTAGAGATCAGGGACTAAACACAGACATTGGATTTTTGATACATTACAATCCGCCTGGCAACTGACTCCCCAGCCCAGCCCAGCCCAGCCCCTGGCTTGTTTACTTTTCATTCCATCCAGGAAGAGCACATACCAACTGCTGCAGCGTCCTTAGCCTGACGAAGGGTTTTTGAACCCGAAAGCTTGCTTAATAACTATTCTCCAACCATTTGGGTTGGTCTAATAAAAGATATCAAATTCACCCAAGGAACCTTGTCGGACTAATAACATGCGTCTGCTCAGATTCCGAGTAGAGAAATTTTCTGCCTTACTTAAGCACCTGGCAGTATAGTTTATGCGTGTATTTGGCTTGCTGGTATAGTTAGCGATGCATCTCTCTTGTGGCTTTTTTAGCCAGCAGGCTGTAAGGCTGGGTATACTGGCAGAAGGTTGAGGAAGTCAGCTGTTCTGTTCTTATCACGTCCTGTGTTGTCAGGCAGTGTTGCGCTGAGGCAGAGTAATTAGCCCTGATGCAGACACACACCTACTGCCAATCTACTTCCATTCCTGAGTTAGGCTATTTCTGCAGCCTGCCTGGCTGCTAGTAAGCTGTGGGCCATGGAGCTTTAGACAGTTGGCCACAGCCAGGCCACTAGATTTGGAGGGAAGGTAGTCTGCTTGCCACTGCTAGCTATTACCATATAGTCCTGTGATGTGCAATATTACATTGCTGTATTTTAGGGTTTACAAATATTGATCTCTGGACTTTATAGTGTCTTTCATTTTGTAAAGTGGATGTGGAGTATGAGAAGTGCTATGCATGTAAGACATTTAAGGAAGAGATCATTGAAGATACCAGAGTTGGTGACTTAGTTTAGTCCTTTAATCACTAAATCTCCCTCTCGGGGAACTACTACTTACTCGAGAGGATAATATAATTGTTAATGTGCATGGATACCAGACTTACAACCAAGGGCCCAGTATAGTTCTGTGAGAGGAAAAGTAAAACCCAGAGTACAGTTTCATGGGGGGTTTCCTTATCAAGCTTCCCAGTAAACTTGGCCTTGAAATGAACACACAGACTGTAGGGATATGATCCAAAAAGGTGCGTGTCAGGAGCTGTCTAACACAAGTGCTGGTCTGCGCCACAACTATGATGCAGGTCAGAGTTGTAGCTTCAGCCAAAACCCAAGAAGCACTGAAGCAGAATTCCCACAGGAGGTGTTCCCACTGGCTTGCCTTATTAATGGGGTGTCATCCTGTAAATGTGCTCCAAGGGTGCCATCCTGTACTAAAGACTCTTGTTGTTGCTGTTCTTTTGCACTTGTCCTTCACCAAGATGTAGGACGCCTTGTTTCAAAACCCTGCTGTGCTATGATTTGGAGCAGGGATCCAAACCCAGCTTTCCCAGATTAGTGCCCTGATCACCAGACTTTGGACTTGGTGCCTTCTCATTTTCCATTTGAACTCTTGCACTGTGTATAAATGTTTAATGGGCAGAGGCTTGAACCTCAGTTTCCAGATCTGAAGCAGATAAGTCTTTCTCGGGCCTAGTGAACATTCTGTATGCAAATATCTGTCCTGTGTGAATCAGGTGAAGCAGGAATGGTTAACCTGGCCCTCCATATCTCCAGAGAGTGCTCTAACTAGTAGTCTATGGTCTTGTATTTTGTAAACAAGAAAACCTGGCTTAACTTGTCTGAAGGCAGGCACCTTTGTGCCCAAGGATGCTATATGGAAGAGGAGACTTCTCTCCCATCAGGTCAGCCTCTAAACTGCCAACATGTGCACATAAGCCTTTCATTTTGCTCTTGCCTAGCTTTGGTGGTCCCATGCTCAGCTGGAGAGGATTCTGCTATGGGGCAAGCATTGACACTAGCAAAGTATGTCCAGGGTGTACCAACCTTTGCTCTTCCCTTTCCCTTTTACTTTGCTAAGTTCTTTTTTCTCCTCGCAGTGACAAGATCTGTAGCTTCTCCCGAGTCCCCCAAATGCCCTCCAAACAAGTTAAAATGCCCTCTGTTTTAAATGCACACTTGAACTCAAAACGTCAACTTGACCACTGGTGTTCTTTACCAACTGAATGATGAAGGCAGGTAGATTTGGCTTGCGGAAACGCTAGTAACTCGTATTCTCCCCTGATTACTTGTCTTGTATTTCAGGATCATCAAGTATAACTTCACTCCTACTCTGCTTTGAAATAAATGCACACTGTGTACTAGAGCATAAAGGCTGCTCTTAGGCTTGTAGAAAGTACTTTCTGTAATAGTGCATGTTCCAAAAGTTATTAAGCTGTAGTAGAAACTCTAGGAAACCAAGGAATACTATGGCAAACCCCCAGAAGTTTGCTGTGTGGCAAAGTACATTCTGAGGTGTTAACACAATTTTCCACTTGGTATAACATCAGCTTTAGTAACTTGCGGTAACAGAACTGCTAAGCTAATTTGTTATCATGTTAATTTTAGTCTCATTTAGTTTCTCATTTAGTTACTTTTTCTGTACTGCAGGTGCTGATTTAATTTGTTTTATGGCAGTTTAATGATAACATATTCTAGAGTCTTTATTTCTGATCTCGATAGTAAAGATTGTTTTTCTTTTTTTTTTTTTTTTTAATGTAAAATCACTTTCTGTCATGGGCTGACTCTTAGAATAGAGAGCTAGAGTCAATAATAATAATAGTAACACACACGAGATTTTTCTCCAGTATCAGGCAGTGAAGTAAGTAGATTGTTTGGGGAATGTCTCTCATAATTCTGGTTAGCAGTATTTTTTTTTTTTTTTTTTTTAACTGAAAGTGACTGTCCTGAAACAAGAAACCATTTTAACCTCTTTTGTTTGGGGTCTAATGCACTTCACTTGCTACTTCATTTTAAGCAGAGGTTGACCACGGTGCCAAAAAACATTCACCAGCACCATGAGCAATAGTATTTGATTATAATCAGTCCGTGAGATATTGTTTAAATGTTAATTTGACTTTACGCTTTGAACTTCAGCCAAATGAGGGAACGGTCAGAAACAACAGGGGATTCTTACCAAAGGCTCCATTAATATTTCTCTTAAGACTTAGGAATATGTCTGAGGCTTCGGGGCTGCAGAAGTAAACCTGAATAAGATCCCTGGGGAGGAAATTTTTAACGTTCAGTTATTAGCCTTATCTATGCATGACTGTGAGCAAATAGTGCATGTTGTAATATGTTGAACTATGAATAAAGGTTTGTTTGTTTTGTTTTTTAAAAAAGTGACAGCCCTTTATCTTCCTTGGTATCTTGCTCACTAATTGCAAAGCATTGGTGGTGGGTAATTAGGAAAATGGAATTGAGAAGCAATTTCTAACCCTCAAGCAATCTTTGCATCCTAATAACTAGGGATGAACTAGTTTCATCATGAAAAAATCACAATGAAACTAAATTTTTGCAGGCTGGTCATGGCATACAGAGCAAATTCTGCAGATAGTTCCCTGGTGTGTTCTGCTGGCCCTGCCCCTTGGCACTGATTGGCCCCTTGGCAGTGGGGTCTCCACAAAAGGTGGAGGGGGTGGCTGCCATCTTGTCTGCTGGCTGCCCATCTCTTAGTGCTGACTGGTGGAGAGGCCTCAGTGGGGGGAGGAGGGATGAGGGGGCAGCCACCATCTTGTCTGCTGCCGTTTGTGCTGCCCTGGCAGGTTGCGCCTTCTCCCCAGCCCCCAGTAGGCTGTAAGACTGGGCACAGTGGCATCAAGGACAGCTGGCTTCCACTGGGGAGCCAGCATTTTGCTTGTATTATTTTATTTTTGAAGTCAATTTCATGGACAATCCTGGATTTCATGGTTTCTGTGAAATTCGTGGAATCACAAATTGAGTAGACCACTACTAATAACAGAATAAGTGGTTTGGGGCAGATTTCCACTTCTTTCTGCCTTGAGTTGCTCTGTCCTTCTTGCGTCTCTGGACAGCATTAAAATACTAATGTTTTATTCAAAATAATGTTCTACTACAATATTAATAAGAACTGTTGCAATGTTATGTTGGCTTTCACAGTTCTGTGACTCCTCCCTTTGAACCCGTATGCTTCCTCCTGCTCTGATCCACCCTGTGCAAACTGCTTCACCTTGTCTTTCAGGCCCTACGCATCTATTTTTCTCCCTATCTGTGTGCTCCTGTATTACTGTTGCATAGTTCACCAGTGCCAGATCATTCCTTCTCTTGTCCTCTTGTCCACTTATCCTAGACAATTGGAAAATTGAAAATATACTGCCTATCTTTAAGAAAGGGAAGAAGGAGGATCCAGGGAACTACAAACCAGTCAGCCTCACCTCAACCACTGGAAAAATCAGGGAGCAAGTCCTCAAGGAATTTATTTCTAAGCACTTGGAGGAGAAAAAAGGGGATCAGGAACAGTCAGCATGGATTCACAAAGGGCAAGTCATGCCTGACCAACCTGATTGTCTTCTGTGATGAGCTAACTGGCTTTGGGTGTGGGGAAAGCAGTGGACATGCTGTAGTTTGACTTAAGTAAGACTTCTGATACTGTCTCCCACAGCATTCTTGCAAGCAAGCTGAGGAAGTTTGGATTGGATGAATGGATTGTAAGGTGGATAGAAAGGTAGCTGGATCGTTGGGCTCAATGGGTAGTGATCAATGTCTCAAACTCTAGTTGGCAGCCAGTTCATTATTAACAATCTGAAGGATGGGATAGATTGCACCCTCAGCAAGTTTGCAGATGACACCAAGCAGGGGAGTATAGTAGATACTCTGGAGAGTAGGGCTAGGATTCAAAGTGGCCTAGGCAAATTGGAGGATTGGACCAAAAGAAGTCTCATGGTTCAGTAAGGAGAAGTACAAAGTCCTGGACTTAGGATGGAACAATCCCCTGCACCACTACAAGTTTGGGACCAACTGGCTAAGCAGCAGCTCTATATAACAGGACCTGGAGGTTATAATGGATAATAAGCTGAATATGAGTCAACAGTGTGCCCTTGTTGCCAAGAAGACTCTAACAGCATACCAGGCTGCATTAGTAGGAGTGTTGCCAGCAAATTGAGAGAAGTAATTATTCTCCTCTCTTCTGCACTGGTGAGGCCACATCTGGAGTACTATGTCCAGTTTTGGGGTCCCCACTATGAAAAGGATGTGGACAAGTTGGAGAGAGTCCAGTGGAGGGCAACAAAAATGGTTAGGGGGTTAGGACACACTACTTACAAGGAGAGACTGAGGGAACTGTGCTTATTTAGTCTGCAGAAGAGAAGACTGAGGGGGGATTTGATTAGCAGCCTTTAACTATTTAAAGGGTAGTTACAAGGAGGATGAAGCTTGACTGTTCTTAATTGTGACAGTACAGAACCAGGAGCAATGGTCTCAAGTTGCAGCAAGGCAAGTTTAGGTTGGATTTTAGGAAAAAACTCTCACTAGGAGGGTGGTAAAGCACTGGAACAGGTTACCTAGAGAGGTGGTGGAGTTCTTGCAGGTTTTTAAGACTCGATTGAACAAAGCCCTGGCTGGAATGATCCTAGTTGGGGCTGGTCCTGCTTTGACCAGTGGGTTGGACTACATGATCTCCTGAGGTCCCATCCAACCCTAATTTTCTATGATCCCATACAGCTTCCACCTGTTCCTGTGTGTAGAAAATCCTTGTACAAATTTGGCCAATCTGTAATGTCCATTTTGAAGGGGATATTTTTTTCTTAACTCAGGGAATTCCTGATCCCGTTGAAGTCAATGGCATTATAATTTGGTCCTTGTAGCGATCGGGCAGCATAAATAATTTAACTTTAGAATTTTTCTCCCTTTATTTAGTTTGTCATGCCCCTGCATCTTATTTCCCATTATGGTGCATTCTGAGGGAATAAATAGGACTTAGAGCAGGGTCTAACACTTTCTGTAGAAGTTGACTCCTTTTCATGCCTTTTTTCCTGGAGAAAGAAAGCTAATAAAAGGAGAAGGTAAAAACACCTTGTTCCAAATAAGGGAGCCAAAGTTTTTGACGGGTTTCATAGATTGTAAGGCCAGAAGGCATCTCAGAAGATCATCAGGTCCATCCCCCTGCCCAAGCAGGAAAGACAACTGCGGTCAGGTGACCCCAGCAAGGTGACTGTCCAGTCTCCTCTTAAAGATTTCCAGGGTAGGTGATTGCACCTGGACACCCTGACTGTGAAGTTTTTCCTAATATTGAGCCTGAATCTATCTTCCAGGAATTTGTGGGCATTACTCCTGGTTTTCCCCTCAGGTGCTCTGGTGAACAGTTGTTCACTGAGCCCTTGATGTACTCCCCTAGTGTAGCGGTAAGCTGCTCCCAGGTCCCCTCTCAGCTGCCTTTTCTTCAGGGTGAAGTGTCCCAGATCCCTTAGCCTTTCCTTGTATGGTTTGCCACGCAAGACTGATCATACAGGTGGCTCTTCTTTGGACTCACGAGCTTTTCCATGACCTTGTTAAAGTGTGGTGCCCAGAATTGGATGCAGTACTCCAGCTGCAGTCTCACCAGTGCTGAGTAGAGCAGAAGAATCACCACCTTGCTTTTGCTGGAGATGCATCAATTGATGCATGCCAGAGTATTATTTGCCCTACTGGCTACAACATTGCACTGCTGGCTCATTCGTACTGTGGTCTATTTTTACCATCAGGTCCCTTTCGTTTGTGGTGCTAGTCAGTTTGGTGCTGCCAAGCCTGTATGTGTGTTGGGGGTTGCTCATCCCAAGGTGGAGCACTTTACATTTCTCGACGTTGAACTTGATCAGATTCTGATCTGCCCAACTTGCTAGCCTGTCGAGGTCCACCTGTGTCTGTAGCCTATCTGCAAGCATGACAATGCTTCTGCATAACTTCCTGTTGTCTGTGAACTTGGCCAGTGAGTATTTTGCCCCCATATCCAAATCATTAATGAAGATGTTGAAAAGTACTGGACCAAGCACTGACCCCTGCAGGACACCACTGCCCACTTCTTGTCAGAATGACACATCTGTTTACTACGACTCTGGGTCCTATCCTGCAGCCAGTTTCTCACCCACCTGGCTGTCTTGGAGTTAAGCTCACAATCCTACCATTTTCTCACAAGGACATTATGGGGTACTAGATCAAAGGCCTTTTGTAAGTCAAGGTATACAATGTCAACCTGCTCTTGTGTCCAGGTGGCAAGTTACCTGGTCATAGAAGGAGATGAGGTTGGTAAGGCAAGACCTGCCCGCAACTAAGCTATGCTGGCTGTCATTCAGAATCTTACCTTCTGTAAGCTTATTGCAGATAGATTCCTTGATGAACTTTTCTAGGATTTTCCCTAGGATGGAAGTTAGGTTGACTGGCTTATAGTTACCCAGGTCCTCCCTCCTACCCTTCTTGTGGATGGGCACAACACTGGCCCTCTTCCAGTTCTCAGGAACTTTTCCAGAGCACCACGAGTTGTGGAAGAGTTTCGCCAGGGGTTCTGCAATGACTTAAGCCAGATCCTTCAGCACTCTCAGATGAAGATCATCCAGTCACAAATTATCCAGTGTGTCACAAATTAGCCCCATACCTCCACCCCTTCTCCCCAATGCCACTTCCACCCCTTCCCTACATGATCTGCTCTGCTTGCTGCTCCCAGCCCTATACTCCCCTATCTGCTACTTTGCTTTCCGCTACATCCCCCATCTGCTACATGCCACATACTGAGGCTGCCTGTGCCAGAGGTTGGTTACCCCTCTTCCAAATTATAAATCTTTGGAATATCCTAAAATTATATTACCAAGTTGAGAGAGCAAGTGCCTCCAATGCAGTAATATGAAATAACATTCTGTGGAGCTTAAGTATTTATTTCTGAAGTATTTTGTATGAGACTAGTATAATGCCACAATACATAACGTTACAACATAAACGAGAGGCCACACCAAAATTTCAGGGCCTGAAAGGTATGCAACTGGGAACTGCTCAGTAATGACTGGTGTCTAAAATACCAATATTTTAATTTTAAAGGTTGTTACAATAGTTTGTTGAGTGACAGGAAGATAGCTTTTTCATTTTGCATCTATTTCTAGGCATATGTAATTGCACACAATAATAACAATGTACAACTTCACATTTTAACTTATTGACAATATTGCAGCAATCAAACTCATTCTTTTATATTTAGGCAGAATGTATTTGACCTGTTTTCACTGCTAGCTGTATACAGTATATATTTATTTTCTTAAAGAAAACCCATTCAAAATCTCCTTTTAATATAATTTGTACAGGCTATGTCCAAAATATGAAATACACTTTTTAAAATTACAATTAAAATTGGGGTGTTCTTTTATTAAAAAAGCATAACCTTTAAAAATGCACAGGGCTAAATTCTCAGCTAAGTATAAATAGTTATCCCTTCATTTACCTCAGTTGAGCCCCAATCTTTTGTTCAGGTTGAAGATCTGGGTTGTCCAATATAATGCTAAAATAAATCCTTCCATTAAGATTCAAATCCATATTCCAACTATGGAAGCTCCCCAATGAGAATATTATCAGTGCTGGAATTTATCTGTTCCCTTTACCCAAACAGTTTCTTAGACTGGAAAGAAAAACTTCTATCTAGCAAAAGCAAACTACATTTAATAGTAATTTCTTAACAAACTTCCAAATTTAGGGACAGATATGTAATTTAACTATAAAAATTCTTAACAGATTAACAAGAAATATAACTAAAGTAAACTTATCTACCATGTTATGATCAATGGTAGTTCAATCCAAAGTTTCTTCAAGAAGATGAGATGAGATGTAAATAAATTGTATTTTAAAATGGCTCAACAATATATGTTGTAATATAAAAGCACATAGTAACTCTAAAAATCACAACTCAATGTGTTTAGCATTTTTTTTTTCCTATTTCAGTCAACAAAATTAATTTCTCATTTTCATCTGTTTTTTACGAAGTTCTAGTCAATGTCATTTAGTGCAAGGACATAATGAAAAATCGCATGCTGTAATTTTTGGATTGTAAAATACTGTCAGGCGGTGGGGGCCAACCTTTTTGGCAGGTGTGCCACAAATTAACTCTGCATCCTCCCCACCTGTCACTCCCCCCTTCCAATGCCTAATCTGCTGCTCTGCTTCCTTTCCTGTACTCCCTGCCTTATCTGCTACTTCATTTTCTTCTCCCTCTCCAGTCTGCCATGTGCTGTACACAGAGGCTGCCTGTGGCGCCCATGCTTCAGGTTGGTCTGAAGCCTATTACCTTCACTGTAAGGGAAAGGAAATAGGCAGATAAAAATGTGTTTTCACATTTGGGATCACATGCTGGGATTTAGAAAGAAATTCTTTGTAAAGCCTGAACTTTGGGTATAAAATGCATCTGAAAATCCTTAATTTCAAAAGTAATCTAGGCCCAAATCTTCTGAGCTAGCTGGGTACCTAACTCCTATTACAAATCACTGGGTATTAGGCATCTAATTAGTTTTGATACTTTTTTTTCCCCCAGGTCTCATTAAGTCAGTAGGACTTGGGTGCTCTTGAAAAATTTAACATTTGCTCTTTAAAAGTAGGCAAGGTTACACATTTGTACCTGCTTCCCAAGGATTTATAAAGAAGTATAATTTAAATACAATAAAACAAAATAGAAATGAAAAGGAATTAGTGACATTCATCATGCTTTATGAAAAAGATTGTGCATTTATATTTATATTCTTCCAGTTTTACCCACAGAAACTTTTGCTCACCAGCGTGCAAAAACAGAACTTTCCTAGTTCAGTAACTCCACGTGCTCGTGGGTGAGTGCCCTTGACTGTAGTAGGATCCAGTCCCTATTTAGCTGATCTCGTTTATTTGGTTTCAAGTTTACCTTTACTTTGCCCCAGTAGGTTTTCATAGGAAAATGTTTAAAACAATTGTTAATGTGAACACATCAAAGGGAAAAAAAAGTTAATAATTTAAAAAAATGCGCACAAACTCCCTGAAGGCAAAAATACTCAAGACCACAAATGTGGATGACTCGGTAGTACTTATAACGTTGATATCTCTCTGGCCTTTTTCATAGGAACACACTTTACTGTGAGTCTTGGAAAAGAAGTAATCATGGAAATTAAAAAAAATAGCATTTTTAAAATAAAAATAAAAGAATAATTCTGTATGGCTTTTAAAGTTAAAAGATGCAACCACAAGTGGCTTGAATGAATGAATGTTCGTAATAGCAGAGCTTTACCTTTCTTGATTAACTATGATAAGACAATAGTGATAAGTGCTTGTTCTGCCTTTAAACACACTTGCATGGCTCCCTTTCTTTGGATTTCTTTAGAAGTTCAGAGATGGCCCCAATTCTTCCTCTGCTGAAAAGTCATTTCAGGCGGTGAGAAACACAGCTTCATCTGAATCTGGATCCTTGCCACTGTCTTCACTGGGCAGGCAACCACCACTTGGTGACCGGCAGTTTAAGTCCTCCACACCTGATTCCTGATCGCTGGTGGCTGAGAGATCAGGATCAGAGCTTTTCAGGTTGTCCTGTGTCAGAATCAGGGCTGAGTCTTCTTCATCCCCTTGAGAGGGGCTCCGGGATGGGAATGACTTCAGATTGTTACTGTACTCCTGGGGAGTATTAGCTATGCTGTTGTTAGAGGCAGAGAGCCGTAGTGCTTTGTTCCGGTCTTGTTGCATATTCTTTACTTTATTATTATTTACCTGCACTTTTTTAAGATTTGATAGTCTCTGAAAGAAGAGAGACAATGTGAGTTATGAGCGGAATTGGACTGTATTGTGCCATGGGCACTGTATAAAAATTTAGGATTAAAATTAATATAAGCCCTTTGCAACCCTATTTATCTGACAATTCTCCCACTTACTTCAGTGGGGTTACATAAAGCATAGATAAAATTGGTGTCTATGCTTTGCAGGCTCTAGAAGTATATGAAACACCTATCAAGGCTATGTGGTGGTATGGGCAAGGACAAAGGCAAATTTTCATTCTAAAAAGACAAAGATATCAAAAGGCAAATAAAATTCTCATTGACATCAATGGAAGCAGGAAGGATGCCTGGGCTGAGGCTC
Organism: Alligator mississippiensis; assembly: GCF_030867095.1. Lineage (NCBI taxonomy): Eukaryota > Metazoa > Chordata > Crocodylia > Alligatoridae > Alligator > Alligator mississippiensis. The sequence continues at coordinate 65,607,374 of NC_081825.1, forward strand.
CATCTGTGATTGAAGAGCGCAGACAGGGGATGCAGACAGCAGACAGGGGATGACAGCAGACAGGGGGATGCTATCACACCCTAAACCAGTGATTCTCTACCAGGCTGCCACAGTGCCCTGAGGTGCTTTGAGAGTCTTCCAAGGATGCTGTGGGGTGCCACACAATGTTAGCACCGTTAAGTGTGCCAACACCATTCACAAGATAAAATAGGAATCCCCAATGTTAAAAGCATCCTGACTTGTGATCTTTCTGAGTTATTTGCCACAGAAGAATTGCTCTAGTATTTTTCTGTAGTCAAAGAGTGAAAACGAGGAGCTGGCATTTTCCACAGGGTGCCTTGACTGTATTGAGGGGTTCCTTGAGTTCATCAAGGGCTGTCTCGAGTCAAAAAAGGGTGAAAACCTCTGCTCTATGTAAATCTAGCAAAGTTTTTTTGGTTATTTCTTAGCTTTAAGCCTGGGATAATGAGACCAAGTATCTCTTACCTCTTCTAAGACTTCCAGTTCCTCTTCTAACTGCTGAGTTTCTTCTTTCACTGCCATCAGATAATCTATAACTGACTGCCGCGGATGCATTCCCTTTTCAAAGCGATTATACATCCCACTCCAGAACCTGAGAATCAATAGCAGAGGCTCAGCAACTTCATAAACCTTGTGAGGAAATCACAGCCTTATGCAAAACACAGATCTTTGCAGTCTTAGACATATATGAGCAACGAACACACTATCATGTTCATTTAAGTACAGACTCTCCCTCTAGTTTTTCAAGTACTATATATCACATGGCTAACATAATAAAAAGATTCATAATAGTGTAAATCTGTGGACTAAAAATTGTATTATAATAATTATTAATTTTGTGCCAGTTTTATGAAAGGTCCAGTTACTTTTGACTTCATAGAATCATAGAAGTAGGGTCGGAAGGGACCTTGCAGATCTTCAAGTCCGACCCCCTGCCTGGGCAGGAGAGAAACTGGGCTCAAGTGACCCCAGCCAGGTAGGCATCGAGCCGCTTCTTAAAGACCCCCAGAGTAGGAGCCAGCACCACTTCCCTTGGAAGTTGGTTCCAGATCCTAGCCGCCCTAACAGTAAAGTAGTTCCTACGGATGTCTAATCTGAACCTACTCTCCAACAACTTGTGGCTGTTATTTCTTGTTATCTCTTGTGAAGGCTGAACAGGTTCAGGTCCCGTAGCCTCTCATTGTAGGGTCTGTCTGCCCTGCTGTCCCCGGATCATGCGGGTGGCCCTCCTCTGGACCCTCTCAATGTTGTCCACATCCCTCTTGAAGTGGGGTGCCCAGAACTGGACACAGTACTCCAGCTGCGGCCTGACCAGTGTCGCCTAGAGAAGGAGGATCACCTCCTTGGCCCTACTTGAGATGCACCTGTGGATGCACGATAGGGTCCGGTTAGCCCTGCTGACCGTGACCTTGCGTTGTCGGCCCATGTTCATCTTGGAGTCAATGATGACTCCAAGATCCCTTTCTGCCTCCATGCTCTCAAGGAGTTTCCCATCTTATAAGTGTGTTGCCGGTTACTACTGCCCAAGTGCAGCACCCTGCACTTGTCCGTATTGAAACGCGTTCTGTTTTTGTTAGCCCACCCTTGCAACCTGTCCAAGTCTTTCTGCAGTCTTTCCCTCCCTGCTAGCATGCCCAACTCACCCCAGAATTTGGTATCATCAGCGAATTTTAATAGGTTGCTTTTCACCCCATCGTCCCATTCACTTAAATCAGGGCTAAGCAGCAGACAGCCTGTGGAGCCACCGGATCCAGCCCACAGAGCCAGTGGGCTTTGCCTGTGCCTGCGCAAGGGCCAGGAAACAAGCAGCTGGGTAGCTAGAAGCTGCATCCATACTGCTGCTTCCTCTAGCTCCCCGGTCCCTGGCTACAACACAGGTGTAGCTTCTAGCCAGTGGGGAGCTGTGCTGCAGCTGGGAGGTAGAGGAGTGGGTGCCATGGGGAAGATGCAGCTTCCAGCTGCCCAACTCCAGTGGAGCTCCCTACCGGCTGGAAGTTGAGCCTGTGCTATAGCCAGACTTCGAGGGGCTTGGGGAAGTAGTGGTGATGCAAGTGTGCTACAGGCAAAGGTCCTCACCACTGTCATGCCATTGAAGCCAATTTGGTCCACACTGAACTAGAGCTGGGTTATTCCAGCCTGCAGCTTTTTAAAAGTTGCCAGCCTTCTAACTTAGACCAACACAGCTGTGACTTTACTTGTTCTGAATGCAGAAATCCCTCTAGTTAGATTTTTAAAAGACTCTTAGCTGATTGTATTTATTCTCCACAGGAATATATGTCTGGTCACAATGAATGCATAATTTAAGTTGAATTATGTATTTGTTCTGTATCTAAGGAAGTGGTAGCTCCAACACAATAAAGGCTAAAGCAAGCTTTCCAATATTGTCCAATTTCCAACCTACCTCCCATAAATTCCCACTGACCTAGCCATACTGAGATTTTCCTGTCTCATGCAAGGAAAGGATCAGCCTCTTCCCTCCCAATTTTTACTTGTCTTGCCAGGAACGTCATTTTCAAGTTATGGTGTTTTGAAAAATCACATTTAGAATAAAAGTGTTAACAGGATTAGTCAAAAGTATATCCAGAATGGTTAGGTTGTATTCTGTTGGTTATGCTGTGAAGTGCTTTATAAGGAAGTTGAAATCAATGAAGTTGTTCCCACTTACTCTTCTTCTGAAATTGGTCCTAAACATTAAACATATGCTAGCATGGTTATAGCTCAATGTTTTCATGAGGCATTCTATGTAGTGCCCTACAGACTAAAGGGACCTGCCACATTCATTACCCAGGTATAACAGGGCCTTTTTTATTATTTCTTCTCAAGTTGCCACTGTATAAGTCACAGAACTTGATCATGAGAGATGCAGAGCATGGCAACTTTCACTGAAGCCCCAGGGCGCCCAATAGTGCTCCTCACTTGGTCTGAAACTTTCAAGATCAATCCACAGACCTTCTTCATTCAGGAAACTACTTGGGTACATGCCTACAGTTCAGTTAAGTAATTAGTGTAGACACGGTACAGTACAGTTCTCTTGCTTCCGGGATTTGACTTAGCTTAGTTAAGTGCCATGTGAATATACTGTAGGATGCTTAAAGTTAAGAACATGCTTGTGTGATTTCCTTAAGTAGGTATGAATTCAAGCCTACAATAAATGTTTTCCAGAAGCAGAGCCTCAAGAGAGTCCCAATTGTGAAATCTTCGCAGTACTCAGGTATTACTAATCTGCGCACCTCAGTGCAATTCAGTTCAAACAAAAAATAAAAAATAACAGGACCAAAATAAACCCAAACCCCTTAGGACTCAGTTTCTTTCTACTTACTCCAGAGCCACGCTGCCTGTCTGTCTGGTCTCACACAACTTGATGTTGTGGGTCTTAGTTCAAATAACTGTTCCCATTCATGTGCAAATGAAAAATCAGCTCCAAATCATAAGCATATTTGGAGAGCTTAGATAGTAGTACTCGTCCCTTGTTTTCCAGTTGAACCATGGCCAGAGCCTGTCTTTACATACATAAGGAGCTCAGTAGACAGGTTAAGTAACAGTCAGGCTTGTATTCAGCATTCAGCTGTCTAGCCAAGTGGCTGGCAGAGCTGTTAGGAGATTTTGCAGACTAAGTGGTTTATTTTTTCCCCCAGTGCTATAGTATTTCAGTCACACGCTCCCCCTATATTTATTAATGTGGAAGATTTAATCCTATAAATCCTTATAGGCACAAACAGTCCCAAAGCCGATGTGATTACTCACATGAGGGCGAAGCTACTCTGTATAATATCAGAGCTAAAACATGTCAATGAAGGTGGAAAGAGAGTCTGTCTTACTTGCGTATTAATTTAGCATTTATTTTATTGTGTGTAAATTAAACCCTATGACCAAAACCCTTTCTTCACCTCTGACGTGGACTGATTCTGGGTACCAAGCACACATTTAAAAAAAAACCCTGGAATCAGTACCAAAGAGACTAGAATAGAATTGAAAGAGCCCAGTGAAACAAGTGACTAACCACATAATTGGGATATAAACACAGCACAACCTTAGACATAAGCTTCTTTTGGGACTAATCTGATGTTGTGAAACACTGTAGAGGCCCTGTCTGGAATTAAGTCTTTCCACTGTCTTCCTTACCATTTAATTAATCAATATCCCAGACTGTAAGATGAGTGGTGGCATTTTGTTCTGATAAATCCCGCTAGCAGCATCTTGTTCACAGTGACAGTCAGGAAAGGAACTCACTTACTTATACAAGAAGTTGCATGGGGCTGTCTGTGGGTGGAGAGTCTCCTGGGTTTGACCATGGTCTGCTCTGTAGAGAGGATTCATGTAATCCACTCGATTCTTCCACAAATGAGCCCAAAGTGAGTATGTTCGTTCTTGAATTCTGGGAAATAATTTAAAGGAAGAATGTATAACTGCTCTTCAGCTGGGTCAGGGGAGAGGGGGGCACAGAGATCAGGGAAAATATTTTAGTGCTGTTTGCTACCTATTAGAAAGTAGCTTTACAGAAAACAACGTAAATGATAGATGCAGAAGCCTGATTTCCTTCATTCAATGTAAAGGACGAAATCCATTGTACCACCATAAAGCCAGAGTAGTTGACATGTAGGAGCAAGGGGGTTAGACATATAAAATGCAATCTTCATTTCAGGGTACATTAGCATGGTTTCTGTCAGATGGAATAGCAGCAACAAACCCTCTGTATTAATTCTGTGGTGTTGAGGCCACTGACTGCATGGTAATGGACCTCATGGTTCCTCCCATGTGCCAGCCCCTGTAACCCTCACTGCAAGGCCTTGCTGGGCTACATGGGACTGATGTACAGATATTTCTGTGTGGCCCCCCTCCCCCTGCCACCTCTGGCTTCTCCTTCAGTAATTAAGCCTTTCCAATACAGCTGTTATTCAGGGCTTCTAAATCATGAACAAATTTCAGCCCCATGAAAATGTACTGACCACTGAAGCTGGCACCAGATGACACAGCCACAGAGAGACCAGTGGCACTAAAACCAGTAATGATGGCCTTTCTTTTACAGAAGGAATGACTAGTTTTCAGCAGAGCCCTCATCCCCCATTTGGTTACAAGGAGAGCTCAATTCGACTCTCTTCTGTGGTGTTGGAATGGTAATTGCACCTTTGAGGGTTTTTTAGTTTGTGTGGATAACATCTGAAATTGAAACAGTTGTGGACTGCCAGGGCTACAGCCCACCTGGAACAGGAATGCAGGTGTTGTATCAGTGCACAATTTGTTATTTGCAAGACTGCAACTCTGGACAGTTTTCTTCCTCAAGGCAGGATTCGATTTTCTTGTTAGAGGTAGAATCGATGTGCAAGCAGCTGAGTCTCAAGCCTTGCAGGGCTCCAAACCTTTTCCTGCAAACTAGCTGTCAACCTGCCTGATCACCATGCATTACAGTTCTTTCTGGTAAACTGGGATGACAGGCATGTTGATTCTGCTGATGTGACTTCAGGTCTCTGGCATCCTCTGGCCATCTGTCATGTCAAGATACATGGGTCTCTCATTCAGTAGATCTTGGCATGGAAAGATTTGTGAGGGCTTTCAGTTTGAGTAGGCTAGGTCCTTACCAGGTCTAGACTTGGACAGCTCTAACACTGTGACAGCTATTACGCTTGTAGCACAACAAAAGCCCTTGTAGTGCTGCAAAATGTGAACATGCAGGTGTCTAAGTGGTCTGTAGGGCTACAAACATGGCGTGAGTACTATAGAAAAATACCTGTTTGAAACCAGAACTTCTCAGTAAGGCTACGTTGTCATATATAATGTCTGTTTAGTCGGATGTAATTTTACAGAGATCTCTAGTACTCCCAGCATCCTACAATGCTTTGCTATCCCTGCTTCCCTCCTCCAGCAGGGCACCCACCCACAGTGAGCTGCCAGAGAGTCATGCTGGCACCCTGCTGCCAATGAGAATATCAGTAAGAGTCAGTGCCCTCAAGGCACTGCCACCACTGTCACCAGTGTGCAAGTTGTTGCCTGTGCTCTCACAGCAGCAGCAGCACTGGCAGGAACAGCTACTGCCACCCCAAGCTAGGGGGCTGTCTTTGACCGCCACTGCTCCAGGAGTGGACCTAGTGCCAGGAGTCAGTCCTCTCCCCTGCTGGAAGCTCCCAGCATGCTCTCTTCCCTCTATGGGTGGCTATCTTTGACAGCTGTTGCCACAGCCTGGGACAGGGCTGCATCTATGGAGGTCAAGCATAGCCTCCAGCTACCCACAGAGGTGGCAGGGGTGAAGAGCATGACCCATCACCCCCACCAATGGCCAGGGGTGCCTTTGTACCAATACTTCCTCCAGCTGATATCCTTGTGGAGACAGCCCCAATGCCATGGGGCAAGGGTAGCAAAGGAACAGCCCCCTATCATTCCCTGGCTAGGAAACAAGCCTTTGACGTGACTATAACTCTGCAGTCTGAGGGCTGGAATATCTGTATGCTCTGCCACAGCACTATATATTTCAAGTGCAAAAAGTAGTGTGGCACTTTGTAGTGCTACGGATGAATGGCTGTCTACAGCCTAAAAGAAAGGAGAGATGGCAACAGCCCACAGTGGCTTCAGCATTCTTTTCTCCCTACTGCCAATATGAACCAGGTGGGATAGAAAAGCAGGGAATAGATGTACCTGACACAACTGAGGAGTCAGAAGGCCTTTATACAAAGAAAAAGTGTATGTGTAGTTAAGAAGTTGCTGCACAGAGAGCCTGTATTTCTTACTTTACTTGCCCCACATTCTTGTAGAGTTAAATGAAGCTGGATTACCTTGGAGGAGAAAGCATGGCTAGCTTTTAGAGAGACTGGGAGGTTTGACATGGCTTAGGAGGCTGGGACAGCTGGCTAGTAGAGTTCTATGTCCCAGGGAGGTGCCAGAGAATATGTTCTGTTCCCCGAGAATATGCCTGAAGGCAAAATTGAACACTGCTCAGACCCAGCTGACTCAGAAGCATGTGGTATCCAAAGATTGGGTCTGACAAAGCAAGCTGATGATCCTCACCACAGTGACTCAGCCACAGCTGTAACCAACAACTTCCCCTTTCACTTTTCATTTCAAGTTATTTACAGTGTAATAAAGTTGTGGCCACTTCATCAAAATATGTTTGTGTCATTTCTCACTGAACACTCATGTTTGTGTCACTGTCATTTACCTTACATTGCAGAAACCCAACACTTTCTTTTCAACTATATTGCCAGGTAAAGGAAAGTAAGAAATCTAAATTGCTGCCCTTAGTAGCATGCATGTATTAAGGCTTAAATGTGTGTCATTTTTTACAAGTAAAATATGTAAAACCCACATACAGCTATGTCGTTAATGAATAGAAAGTCTTACTTCAACTCTTGTCTCTCCTTCTGGCTGTTACAAAGGAAGTTACCAAACTGGCAGGAATAGATATGATGTTGTATGTGGATCAGGAATCTTTCATTGAATTCAAAGGCACAAGGGAATTGTTCCATTAGCTGCCAAACACACTCAATGAACTGGTCAATAACAGGGGATATCTCCTTTGGATCACCATCTAAATTCCCATACCTAAATAATAAAAAGATATTACGATAGAAATAACCTGATGCATGAAAAACAGGTTTATACACTTGATAATATCCCTTTATGTATGTGAGGGATGAATCACAGACCTCACGGTTCTCAAATCAGGCAAGACTAGAACTCTATAAAACAAAGGGCACAAATCATGAATGAAGCAAAAAAGAGAATCTCTAGCAGCAATGAAGAGAATCCCTGGATGGAGGCTTGCAGAGAGCCGCACTGCTTTGCATCTGGTATCAGTGTCTGCTGCAAGCCTCTCAGTTCACTGAACACTATTAGTTAGTGTACAGTCAGCACATCTCTAGGGCATATTCTGCCAAGGAACATGTACAAGGCCCTAGCCTTCCCTTTGCAGAACCCCCCAGAGGAGGGCACCATGGGAAACAGCTACATTTTACTGTGTGAACAGGTGGTTTTTTAACCTATTTTCTTTATCAAATGAGGTATTGCTGATGCTGTTCACGCTAGTTATCCCTAATTAATAGAAAAATGAAAGTATAAAATATAATATCATGAAGAGGATATGCTATATCTTAAACTCTGCCCAATATCTTTATTTGGTCATTCTGTTTATATGGGCCAAGACAGTAGGAAATAATATGGATAATTTCTTCTGAGGTACAGATTGCTAATTCTACTTATAGGCTTCAAAGAAAATATAGCAATACCATAAAGGATACCATAGTTATTGCTGATCATTATGCACCTTATATCTTTTTTTAATGTTTTTTGAGGAACTGACAAACTGAAAAGCTGAAAACGAGGGAAGTATGCCCACTTTACATGAAAACAGCAAATAATTTCATGCCAAAAACACAGCTAGAGGCAAAAAAATAGCCTTTCTAAATAGTTTTATGTTATACTCTCTTTAAGTTTCTGAACTAATTCTTCTGTTTTACTTAGATTGTTTTCTTACAAACAGTTTGGATCACAGATCCTTAAAGGCACTTCAGCAAGTATCTTACTTTAACTACTATCCTAAACTAGGCATGCTTTTCTGAACTAGGGCCTTCATTTTTATGAGTGAAATCCTGGCCCTACTGAAGGCAATGGCATTGATTTGCTAGAGATGTCCTTTGACATTGATAGAAATTTCCCCCCAAGCATATTATTTTTTTCTCTCCAAAATGAATGCTTCAGTGCTAAAAGCAATCTGTAGACACACATCCTATACACATAATAGCAAATTAGAGTTCAGGAAGTTTGGTGGAAAAGAATAGTTAAAATGTATTTTACTTTTCCAGGTGGCTACAGTAAGCAGTGAATATTGTCATATATTGGGTATACTGTTGTTTTCAAAGGGAAACAATAAAGTAAAATTGTTATGACTACAGCAGAGATCTGATTTTATGTTGGAAAAACAGTATATATTAAACAGTCTTGCAGGGCTCTTACCTGTGATTAAATTTATGACCAAAGGAAACCCAATCTTTTTCAATTAATACCTATAACAAGAAAAACACACAAGTCTCTGGGAGTCAACATTATTTTTAAAGCAAGCAGAAGAATGATATCAATAAATAAAACTGAAAACCTGAGGTACAGAAAGAAATAGTTTTCTTCTTTAGTAGAGTTAACTTGAGTACTTCAAATGTCATTTAGACTAATCTATTTTTTTTATTAAATTTTACAAGCCTTGCTAATCTATCTTTGCACCCAAATTTGATAAACAAAACTGCAGCCTGTCTTTGAAAATTAAATCCAACTATAAAGTGATGGCAAGGCTCCTACTACAGCTTCCTGAGCAAAAAGCTAGTTTCCTTATACATAAATAGTCATGTACCTGACTAGGTCTAAACCTTTGATGAAATTACTCTATAAACTTAGACACGATATTTTAGAAAATTTAGACCACTGACACTGCCAGACCACCTAGTTGTAATTTAGTCTTTTTTATTTCTTAACGGTAAAAGGTTATTTTATTTAAAAAATCTATTTTATTTATTTTAAAAGTAAAAGGTTATTTTTCCTTAAGCAAAAAGAACATAGTGCATAATGTTATTCATGTTTATAAAATCCTCTATAAAACAGACTTGCTTACCATGAATCCCTTCAGAGTCCTGTAATAGGGGTCTAACAGAAGGCTTGCTACAGAGCAAACCTGAGCTGTTCTATCCCAGCCATCTGAGCAATGAACAAGAACACTCACACCTTCTTCTGCCACAGCCTAAAAATACAGAAAGGCCCTCAGATAAAGCAATGAAAATACAGCAATAGGTAGAAATTAGAAGCAGGACAGTCTAGTCATTAGCATGCTAGTCTGCATTTTGGCAGACCTGAATAAATTCCTTACCCACTAACTTCCTTGTAACATTGAGCAAGTCAAGTCCAGATCCAAAAAGGATTCGATGCCGAAGTAAAAACTTAGATCCTCAAACCCCCCACTACTGCCACCTATGCTTGGAGGTACCTCAAGCCACTAGATGCCTTAATTTTCAACTAGTAAAGTACCTGGGGTGCCTATTTCATTGTTCCTGGGCATGCCCAGAGCCACCTAGCTCTTGAAAGTTATGAATACTTGGGCAAACACCTGCTGGGGTTCACAAAATGCATGTTCCTGCACCTTCTTCACCTGTGGGTTCCTTTTCCTGCAGGTGTTCTCAGACTGTACCTAATCAATTGTTGGACACCCCAAAAACCCACAAAAAGAAAAGATGTAGGTGATGATGCCCACTTGTCCCTGGGTTATAGCAATCACCTATGATGTGAGAGGTATGTATTATATTCTGGAGTATATGTGAAAAAAATCTGGTAATGCTGTGAATGTGCACAGCCAGTTCAGCCCTTGTAGTGGTGAGCTGGTCAGTGCTCACACCTTAGCCACATCAGGATTCACAAAAATAGGCATTTGCCCATCTGACCCAAAACATGTACTTAGACTACAGCTAACCCCATACAGCACAGCCAGAGTAAGAGGTGGTGGTTTATACTATATACCTATGCAAACACATGTAAATCAGGACAACCACCTTACTCAGACTTGTTTTCAAAAAAATATTGTTGTCCTGATTTACATGTGTTTGCATAGTGTATATAGAGGTGATTGCATAATAGCTCAAAATAAACTCTTACTCTTGTACATTTTGTGTTGTGGGGGTGGGTGTGGGGAGTTTATAGGGGATATAGGGGTGGGTGTGGGGGGCTTGTGGGGTGGTTTTGAGAGTTTGTGTTGGGTTTGTGGGGGTGTGGGGATGCTGGGTGTGGGGTAAGTGTGGGTGGGTGTGGGCCTCCCCAGACTGGGCTGGCTCATGCCAGAATGTGGGGCTCCTGGCATTGCAGGCAGGAGTCGCGTGCCATCAGCCTAGCCAGGCCAGCTCCATGCCTCCACGTAGGGCTTCCAGCATTCCAGCACCAGGAGCCCCACATGCTGGCATGGAGCCAGCCTGTTCTGGGTTGAAGGCACATGCCAGCAGGCTGGGCTGGGCTTGCTACGTGCTGCCACATATAGCTCCCAAGAGTCAGCCGGAGTCATGTGCCACCAAGGGGCTCTTCCTGCCATGAGCCAAGAGTGCCTCAAGAGTCTGCCACCTGATGCTGCCCCTTGTGGCAGCCCCCGCCCCCACCCAGTGGTGAGGGGACCCACACCCACCCACAAACCCCACACTCACATCCACCATGCCCCTGCAGGCAGGAGCCACTCACCAGTTATCCAGTCACATGCTATCATGTTCACTGCTTCCACATGGAGCTCCCAGCTGGAGTGCCAGGAGGCCCATGGGGGTGGAGACACAGAGCCTACCCAGTCCAATGACACATGACCTCTGAAAGCCCTCCCCCCATCGACTTTCAGAGAAGCAGCCGTGGGCTGGTAATAATTGTTTTTTGGAGGGGCCTTACAGGCTGGGTAGAATGGTATGGTGGGCCAGATCTGGCCAGGGTATAGGAGTCTGAGATCCAACTCCTTTCTCTATCTGAGGGGAGCTCCAGCTCTATCTGAGGGGAGCTTCCATAGAAATTAATGCTGCTGCCACTACTGCCACCACTTGGGTCACCTGGCCTGCAGCAATCCCCATAGATCCAGCCCATAATAAGCTGCGAATCATATCCAGCCTATTGGACCCAACAATTTTGAAAACCCTTGTTCAGGGTATTAGGATATTAGGTATTCATGGTACAAGTGATCTGTACAAAGAAGAGGTTATATTTATTTGGAAATCATTTAGGGAAGTTATAGCTCATAATGATGGAGATATTTGTTAATAAGATTTCTGTTCATTTTTCTTTCACTGTTTATGCTGACTAAAGAAAGCTCTACTCAAATCATAAGACAGAAATAAAATAAGAAAGATAGTAACTAGAAAAATAAGCACTAAGCTTTGTTTTAAAGTGGAACAACGAATAGCAATAAATCATCAGTGCTTATCTATGAAGAGTTAAATCTAGCTAAATTAGAATAATGTGGGCAAAAGACCAATAAAGAATTGGAAGTGGTAAAAGCCTTGTTGCTAAAGACAAATCATAAACAGAGCATAAATTCCAAGTAACCAAATTCCAGTAACCAAACACGACTGCATTCCAGATTAAAGTTCAAATCTTTCCACTGAATTTGGAGAGAAACAGGAGGCTGTCAGATGCATAGGCAACAAAAATAAAGAAAAAACTGCAAGATATTATATAAACTCCTTGCTAAAAGAAAGATGGCAAGGCCTGAAGGCAATGACCGCACTGCTGTTTATAGCAGAACTTGACTTCAGGGGCCTAAGATTTTACCTACTGAGTGACAGTAGTATCTCTAGCAGGTTATATGAGGATAAAATAAAAAACAACCCCTGTATATTAGAAAGACACAATCAGGGTAAGAAAGAAAAATTGGACGTAGGTAGGGGTCTACCCAAATCAAGGAAGCAGGCAGCCAATTTTGCAGGTAGATCACAGGGCGAGCCACCATTTCGTGGGCTTATTGTGGCAGCCCCCCATCATGTCTGTGATTGGCCGAGGAGCCCAAGTGGTCCCACCTCTCTCTGCTGATTGGTTAAGGGGACTGTCCATCATACAGCCCCATCCCTTGCCACAGCTTGGAGAGTGGCAGAGCCACACAACATGTATCCCTCTTAGCCAATCAGTGGTTAGGAGCAAGGGCTGCAGCCATCTTGCCAGCTCCCCTTCATGCCAGCAGCACCCCCCCCCCCTTTCTCCCCTGGCATACTGCATGGCCAGGATGCAGCAGCTATAAGGACTGCTGGCTCCCACTAGGGAGCCAGCATTTTATTTTTAGGAATTATTTGCCCTTGGAGATTTCATGGACATTGCCCGATTGCAATGTGAGTAGGTTTCTACACATAGTTTCTGAATGTTGGTAAATATAAGAACAGGCATGTTGGGCATGTCCACGCATGCATGCACATGTGCTCGCAGCAGCTCAAATAGCAGCAGTACAAATTTATGCCGGAGGTCTGTGCCTCAGCACGTGCCTGAACATACACTTTGGTGTGGAGCAAATTGTGTTACTTGGTGCAAACTCACTCTGTCCAGCTCCTCCTAGATCTTTACCTAGGGGGAGCTAGAGGCTAGCCCCGACAGTATAAAAAGCTGCCCTGGTGAGCAGCTCTGGGCTACTTGCCCTCAGGAGCTTCTGAAGCCCAGCCACTTGGTATCCAGGGACACTAGCCCTTTGTGCCCCGCCCCCCACCCACACACACAGTCCCAAGTCTCCCCCCCAACACACTCCCTCCTACCCCCACAGCCTTACTTACCTAGGACAAAGCCCAAGTCCAGGTCACTGCTGCAGCCTTACCCCACTCCTGTTTTCTCCAGCACGGGTATGTGGCAGCCATACAGAAGCTTTGGCCACATGCTAGAGCATCTCTCTGGAGGACTCAGCCTCCAGTTGCCTTAGGGCATGCTCCAGGAGCGCACCCTGAGCCACTTTTTTCCAACATTTTTTTTATACTGGATTTCCCTGAAACTGAGATACCTAACAGGCATGTGCTCGCTCATCTGGATGCAGCCGTTATTTTCAAAACTAAACACTTGCATACTAACATGATCTCGAAAAGCAAAACAAAATAATGGGCACAAAATGATTGAAGATTGCTTCAGACTGGACATAAGGAAAAACTTCCTTACAACTTGAGTACTGAGGGTTTGGAACAGGCTCCCCGCAGAGGTGGTACAATCACTCACCCTGGCAATCTTGATGCCCACCTTGCTGGGATCATCTGACCCCAGCAGTCTTTCCTGCCCAAGTGCAGGGGGGGGCTGGACCCAATGATCTGTAAGGTCCCTTCCAGCCCCTAACATCTATAAAACTATGGGTATCCCGAACCATCCAGCATAGCAAAGAACTACATATAGACTATATTTCAGAAACAAGAGTAGTAAAAGAAATAACATAATTCCTATTTACTATAACAGAAAGATAGGCTGGGGAATAACACAAAATTAAGAGTTACATCATCTAAATAAAACATTCTGAGATGAACAATCCATTTAAATATGTTATTAGGATAAAATATATGAGTTGTATCATTTTGTAACAGAAGCCTCAAAATAAGAACACTGACGATAAATGGTGATTGGCACAAAAGAGTTAGCAAAGAGGATGTGGAAATTAACAGATTATTAATGGGTGATAAATACCACTGATCAAATCAAATGTGATTCAGATATACAGTTTCTCAATAGTAAAAACAACCACTTATTGAGATTTTTTGTCTCCCCCTGCCAGAGCCGACCCAAGCAGGGGCCCCATCCCTGCTCCAATCCTATATGCCCCAGACCCGAAGAAGCTGCTGCTGCCATCAGCAGTGGCAGCAGTGGCAGCACAGGGACAGGGGGAGGTAGCAAGCAGCTGGATGCAAAGTCAGTGGTGCGGAGTCACTGTGGCCGCTCCGCCCAGCTCTGCAGGGGCCCCCAAAGTGCAAGGCCTGAGGCAGTTGCCCTGATCCACCCCCTCCAGGGATGGCCTGCCCCCTGCACTAGCAAGCAGCAATGGCATGATTTGGATACCTGATCCCAAAAATCGCACGTCCTGCCATGCATGTGTAGCATTGCAGAAGGCAAAATAGTTGGGATCAGATCCTGTGTGACTTTAAATGAATGCATGCCCAGGGCCCATTGTATACAAAAGCAAAATGGAAAAATGTTATTCTAATTTACTGGCAAAGTAACCACAAAGCAGCTCTTGCCACACTGATGAATTGTGCTTTCTTCTGCCTTGACCTACACCATCAAACATTAGAGCCAGATTCTTTTCTGTTGTAACTCCACTGGCATCTGTAAAATTGCCCCAGCAGTGATTTTGGTCAGTCATTTTTTATTTAGCTTTACATGCTTTTACCTTTGCAATGAAGATGCCCGCGTCCATGATGGCTTTGATATGCTTTAGCCAGCCAGAATTCTCCAGGCCCCAGAGGAAGTCGCTCATAGAGGGTGACCTCAGTTCACAAACTGCAAAAATAAGCCATATGTTTAATAAAATATTTTAACTTGTAGGTTTAGCTTCCAGGCTATATGTTCAGGGGTTCTCTGTATTACAAGTGCATCTTCTGAAATGAAATGAATGCTTTTACATATTTTTGAGGTCCTATATAACATGTAAGAAATCCTAAATTTAAAAAACTTGTAGACTCAAACTTTTCCCAAACTAAGTTTTGGGGAGGGTGAATTATCTTTAAAAAATCTAGGATAAATAGTAGGCCAGTGCAAATAGGGAAGTATTTGATTTGGATTCGGCCGACTCAGAGGGCAGTGATTCGATTTGGTGATTCAAATCACTGTCCCCATTTGATATGGCCACATCAGAATTGGAGGTTCGGCGCTGATCCGGAGATTCGGATCCACCGGGGAGAGGCAGGCACAGCTGGGCGGCTGCAGGTTCTCCCGCAGCTCCTCCAGCTGTGCCTGCCTCTCTCTGGGCAGGGGGAGCTGTGGGAGAAGCCAGCCCCCGTAGCTGCCCTGCCTGGCCCCATCCCCGCCCGGCCCAGCCTCCCAGACCGTGCGCAGAGCCCTGCAGAGCCATGCTGTACCCATGCAATGCAACAGCTGCCTCACAGGTGCCAAGCAAGGGGAACAATCCCTGCTGCCCCCCATTGCCCTGCGCTGCACAGGAGGTCTCTGCCATGAGCCCTCAGAGGCCCTAATTGCTGCTGCAGCAGCCAGCGAGTGCGGGGCTTTTATTTATTTATTTATTTTAAGTTCCGGGAGGCAGGGGCCGGCAGGGCAACCATGGGAGCTTCTCTCGTGGCTCCCCTCACCAGGGCAGAGGCAGGCACAGCTGGAGAAGCCACAGGAGATGCCCCATGGCTGCCTTGTCCAGCTCCAGCCTCCCAGCACTTAAAAAAAAAAAAGCCCCACACTCACTGGCTACAGCAGCAGCAATCAGGACCTCTGAGGGCTCATGGCAGAGCCCCACCACACAGCACAGGGCAGTGGGGAGCAGCAGGGATCTCCACCCCCACCTGGCACCCACGCAGAGGCTGCCCCATGGCGCAGGTGCAGTGAAGCTCAGCAGGGTCCCCAGTGATATCTGGGATCTGGGGCAGCTCCAGCAGTCAGCCGGAGCCCAGCACGGCTCAGCACCAGTGGCCCCAGCTCCCAGACAATGCACAGCACCCTGCCAAGCCATGCTGTACCCATGCCATGGGGCAGCTGTCACGTCGGTGCCAGGCAGAGAGGGGCTACCTCTGCTGCCCCACACTGCCCCATGCTGTGTGGGGGGGCTCTACCATGAGCCTTCAGAGGCCCTGATCACCACTGCTGTAGCCAGTAAGTGCAGGACTTTTTTTTTTTTTTTTGAAGTGCCGGGACTAGGCTGGGGCCGGGTGGGGAATGGGGCCAGGCAGGGCAGCAATGGGGGCTTCTCCCATGGCTCCCCCTGCCCGGGAAGAGGCAGGCACAGCTGAAGCAGGCCAAATCTCCTCCAAATCAAATCGGTGACCGAAGCTTCACACAGCCCTAATAAATAGTTTAAATATATATATACTCTCTTTTGTAGTTCAAATTTTCCAATAAGAAAATCATTTTAACTGCAGTAATGGAAGTCAAATTTTCATACATTAGGGTCTTGGCAGAGAGGAAGGATGGTCTTGTGGTTAATGATCACGACGTATAAACACAAGAATTGGGTCCACATGCCATAGATTTCACCTGGGTATGGAAATGTTTTCAAATGTAACCATCAGCTTGGGCATGGGACTATTTAAGCTTTGTGATTCAATTACCTCACATGTAAACAGAGAATCTTTACCGAGGAACAGTGTAAAAATTAGTTCAATAATGCATAGAAAGTAATTTGAGCTCCTAAATCTCATTAGATAGGTAAATGGTCATTTTACAGATACATTCACTGAGCTAGGCATTTTGGGATCGACATTAAGAAGTGCAATGAAGCTAAGCTGTTTTGTTTGAGACATAGAGCAGCAGACCATGTTCTAGGGCACTGCTGCCTGGCATAAGTTTGGAGTGCAGACATTCCCAGTGGGAATTAAGTTAAAAACTGCAAAGATATTTTAGGTCTTAGGTGTCTAGGGTTCCTGGCAGATATTAGTTACACATAAGATGTGATTATTCTGTTAATCACATCTTAAATAGTACCCCAGCCACACATTCAGGCAATTAACAGTGCAAAAAATGCAAAACCAGCCACAAAAATATTCCATAAAATATGTGTAATATTTTTATGGCTGGTTTCCATTATGCTTTAAATTGAATGTGTGGCACATCCCCACCATGCAGTCTGATGTTGGCTGCATAGTAGGGTTTGGTTGAGAACCATGTCAGCAGGTTGACAGCCATGTACTGCAGCCCTGCATGGGGTTGCACCTTGCTATTTTCAGGGTGCCAAGTGTAGGGAAGCTTTATCAGCTGAACCAGAGTACCAGGTTGAGGAAACCCCCTACACTGGCAAGTAGGTATGGTACAATTAGGATCTGACCTCCAATCACAAAATTGCATGTCTTGCCATGCATGTGTAGGAATCGGATCCCATAATGCCATTAAATGAATATGTGCCAGGAAACTAAAGGCCAGATTTCACAGGCATTTAGACATCTAAAGCTGCAGAAAATAAACAGTGGGATTTTCAAAGGCACCTAAGTAGATTGGATGCCTCAACCTAATAGAAATCAATTAAATTAGTTACTAATTTTGAAATATATTTGTAAATCTTTCCCTAAATGACAGACATCTAATTCTCATTTGAGTTAAATGAAATACCACTGGAATAAAAACAAGTTTTCAAACAGTAGAACTGTATTAAAACATGTTTTTGCAAACAGCTCTCCCTCTCTCTCTTTCTTCTCTCATTCAGAAAGTCTATCATCCTATTAAGACCTTCATGGAAATTGATATGCGCTTGCAAAATATTTTGGTGTCAAGGATATACTCCAACAAAAATACATTTCAAAGGAAAGTTTCTAGACAAAGTGCATTTATAATATCATAGGAAAGTAAAGCTGGAAGGGACCTCACAAGGTCATCTATTCCAGCCCTCTGCTCAAGACAGGATCATCCTTGACTAAACCATCCCAGAAGCCAAGTGTCTGTCGAACCAACTCTTGAAAATTTCCAAAGATGGAAATTCCACAACTTCCCTAGGTAGCCTGTTCCAATTCTTCACAAACCTCATAGTCAAAAAGTTCCTTCTGATCTCCAACCTAAATTTCCCCTGCTGTTCCTTGAGCCCATTATTCTTAGTCCTGATCTCTACAGCCACAGGTATAAGCCCACTCCATCTTCTTTACAACGGCTCTTCATGTGTTATCAAATCCCCCCTCAGTCCTCTCTTCTCCATAATAAATAACCCTAGCCTTTCCCTGCAAGTCTTGCTTCCCAGGCCCATTATAATTTTTGTCACTCTACAGTGGAATCTTTCTAATCTGTCCACATTCTTCTTAAAGTGTGGGGCCCAAAACTGGACACTCCAGGTGAGGCCTCACCAGTGCTAAATAGAGTTGAAGAATCTCTTCTTTGATTTGCAAATGACAATGCTGTTAATACAGCTCAATATGCCATTGGCCTTCTTTGCAGCAAGAGCACACTGTTGGTTCATATTCAACTTATGGTCTACACCAATGCAGTCATCATCCCTACTCTCCCCTACAGATGTGAAACATGAGTGATCTACCATTGTTATCTCAAGAGCCTGGATAGGTATCATCAACAGTGTCTCTGGAAAATCTTCTGCATCAAATGGGAAGATTGCTGCACAAATGTCAGCATCCTTGCTCAAGCCAATGTTACCAGCATTGAGTTGGTGATCTTCAAGCACCAACTTCACTGGACCAGACACCATGTATGGATGCCCAATTCAACTCCCAAAACAAGTCCTCTACTCCCAGCTTAGTATCAGCCTGAGATCTCATAGAGGCCAGAAGAAATTCTACAAGGACACGTTGAAGGCATACCTCAAGAAAATGGACATCAAGAGCTGGGAGAAGCTGACTGATAAATGACTCAAACAGCCAGTGCAGTAGCAATGAAGTTTGGTGCCTGGGTCAAAGAGCACAGCAGCAGCCGGCCCTCACCCCACGCATAGATCCAGGGGGCACACCCTTCCCCATGCTTGCCCAGGAGTGAGAGCCACCCTTCCCCCATCCCTGTGCCCATCAAAGTTGCCACTCGCAGGTCTGTCCTGCACCCCCACCCTGGCTGGGCAGCACCTCTTGGTGCCTCTTTGCTTCAGTGCCTGGGGCAGTTGCCCTTCTGTGTCCCCCCTTTTCCCATCCTCCCACCCCCGCTTGCTATGGTGGTTGTTTTTGGTGCTCTGTCCAAAAATGTTGTCAATCCCTGTTATAGAAGGAAATTGTATAAGACATGCATGATTTGTTCTTGGTGAATCCATGCTGACTGTTCCTAATGACCTTGTTCTCTTCTAGGTGCTTCACAGTACCTGGAGGACCTGAATCATGATCTTTACAGGTATAGAGGTCAAGCTAAATGGTCTGTAATTCCCCAGATCCTCCTTCTTCCCTTTCTTAAATACAGGGACTATATTTGCTCTTTTCCAATCATCTTACCCAATCTTCACAAATTCTCAAAGAGGATAGCTAAGAACTCTAAAAATATCTTAGTCAATTCCTTCAGACCCTCCCATCTGACCCTGCCAGCTTGAAAGCATCTAGCTTAGGGGCAGGAAACCCATAGCAAAGGTGCCAGAACATGGTACGTGAAGGCATTTTGCTTGGCACATGCACCTTGGAGTGGATGGTAGGGAAGGGGCTGTGGCTGCCCCAACAAGGATCAGGCCCCTCACAATTCCCCTGCTATGCACCCCTGGCATGCCAACATCTTACAGGTCAAGGTTGTAAGTATTTTTGGCACTGTGCCCAAAATCGCTGCTGACCTCCAATCTAGCTTCTCTAAGTAATCTCTAGCCTGTTCTGCCATTATGCTAAGCTGTTTGATTCCTTCCCTGTCTTTGCTGTCAACTGTGGCTTGTCATCTGGTAGCTGCCCCTATTTGTGAAGACTGAAGTAAAAAAGGCATTAAATATTTTCTCTGCATCATCTGTAACTAGATTGCCTTCTACATTCTATGGTTTCTTTAGTCTTCCTCTTACTTTTGACATACTTTTTAACCTTTTTATTGCCTTTTATTTATTGCCAGTTGCATCTCAAATTGTGCCCTGGCCTTCCTAATTTTCTCCCTTTATACCCATGAGACACTTTTATACTCTTCCCTCATAATGTGACCAAGTTCCCACTTTTTGTAGGATTCCTTTTTTGAGTTTCATCTCATTGAAGAGATTGGTGTCTAGCCAGGCTGATCTCTGGTTGCACTTCTCATCTTCCATTTCATCAGGGTAGCTTACTTCTGCACCCTTAATAAAGTTTCCTCAACGTAGAGCCTGGGATAATACTTTTTTTTTTTAAAGATTTAACATAATAGTTTTCAGCCTACTGCAGCTGGGGGACTGTCTCTACCCTCTCTTTCTCTTCTCTCCCCCAACATCCCCTAATAATCCACAGTTTGGAACATGAGAAGTAAAGCCAATTCTCGGATGAAACATGGCTCATAGGGCATGTCTACATGTCACCCTACGTTGCCATAGCAACATACTATGGTGTTGTATTATGTGCTACAGCCACGTAGTAGTCATGTGAGTCTGCATGTGACTGGCAGCTACTTTGCCAAAGTGGCACACTCCCCTTTTTAGTGCAGTGCTACGGCAAAGTAGTGGCTAAAACTAGCTGTGCACCATGCGCATGGTGCAGTATGGGTGGTTACTGCACCGTGCTTTAGTACATCCTAAAAGGCATACTAAAGCATGGACCAGTAACAACATCACTGTAGGGAGATGTGTAGATGCTCCCATAGAGTGTTAGTGCATTAGCAACCCTGTTTGTTTAAAATAAATTAACAAACTTCTATGTTTGATGTGTCAAGTCTATCGCTGTCATAAAACTATGCAATTCTGTTGACCTGACAAGAGACCTTACCAGTAAATTTGGCCAGCTCTTAGCAGTGAGTTCAATCCTAGGAATACAATGAAAAGGAAATGTTATGTTTCTATGCTGAGCTAACTCATTGATTTCTGAAATAAGGCATTAATACCTCATGTCATGGAAAACTTTTTAAAATCTGGGTTAAATTCTTTGCCCTATTGTAGTCAAGGATAAAGGTCCCACTTTCAAGTGTGGTCTAAAGTAAAAAATCAAAGCTGATGAAGTACCTGCAACTCTCTGCTTATATTAGGTCCTTATTTATCTCTGAACTTTTTCTAACCCTTCTTTAATTCTAAGGCACATTAGCCTAGGGAGCATATCTAAACTATTGTAGTTGTTGCAACTAAAGGCTGACTCAGTAGTCTATTTTGAAAATTATCTTGAAGGACTATTTTTTTAAAAAATCCCTAAGAGATAGTGATTAAAGTAACAGTCTCAAATGGTTAATGCTTCCATGCAGATAGCTGTACAAGTAATTAGGAGCTGAATTTTAATTGGAGCTGCAGGCCTTGTTTACAAAAGCCCAGGGTAAAGCTGAACTGCCACTTTGCTCATTCCTGGCACCAAATGAAAATCAATATTTACCTACCACTTTACTGAGCAAAATTAGAGGCATATGCCACACACTGCAAATGATTCTGGCTTCTGGTCTGTAGCTTAATACTAAATTTAATTAATGCTGAATTACAAGGATTCAATCACACATTTCTGCCACACACAAGAACAAAAAGCTTTGAACAATAAAATTCTCTGCAATTATGTCAGGGAGCAGAAAGCTTGGGTCAGTGCTAAGCTCAAGGACACAAGAATAAAAAGGCCACTTAGGGCTGTACAACACATGGAAATACAGCAACTCAGAGACAGACCTTATGCCTCTTCTCAGCAATGGTCAAGGAGTGAAAGAAAAATAGTGTAGTCAGACCTTGGACTCCCTTCAGCAAGAGCACCAGATGGGGATGCAACTACTGGACTGATTTTCCCATTTCTAAAAGCTTGGGGCCTGCAAATTCTAAGGCTGGCCCTGATTGTCACTGTAAAGAAGAAAGACTCTAGTCTACAGCAAATTGTTTATGGTAAGAAATACTATAGCCAGGAACTGAAATCATAAGGATCTGTAAAAGATTCAATGAGCTTACATGTTTGGTACCTGTGATCCTAGCCTATACTTCTCAAACTCCTAATTTTATCTAGGTGTCCAGATTTACAGAGGAGACTGCAATCATCATAACTATGAAGACCTATAAAAACTAAATTTTTTCACAGTATTCCCTTTAAAATGGAGACAGATATTTAATTCCCAAGGTTCATGAAGCATTAAAATCAGAGTTGATGCTTTGTATCTATTTTGGCCATGGTTCCATCTGATAAACTTTAGCTTGGGCTCTGTAGTAATGTACTCCACACCATCTGGCATTTTTCTTTCCTCCATTATATTTAATGGACTTGTACTGAACAAATACAAGGACAGGTTTATTCTTTTATTGGTTCCAGCCAAGCAATAGATTGCAATTGCTCTTTCTTTATCCGAAGACTCTTACATCAAGGAATTTAATATTACCCCATGGAGAAGCTGGCATGCTATATTAAAATGCCTTATAAATGTTAAATTAACCTTGAATAGTACTTATAGAATCATAGAAAGTAGGACTGGAAGGAACATCACAAGGTCATCTGCTACAGCCCCCTGCACAAGGTAGGATCATCCCTGACTCCAAATGTCTTCCCAGCCTGCTCTTGGAAACTTCCAAGGATAAAGATTCCACAATTTCTCAAGATAGCTTGTTCCAGTACTTCACCGCCCTCATGTTTAGAAAGTTCCTTCTAATCTCCAACCTAAATTTATCCTGCAGTGCAGCTTGGGGCCATTGTTCCTAGTCCTATCCCCTATAGCCACAGAGAAAAGCCCATTTCCATCCTTTTTGTAATTGCCCTTCAGGTATTTGAAGACTATTATCATATCCCCCCTCAGTCTTCTTTTCTTCAGACTAAATAGCCAAAGTTCTTTCAGCCTTCCCTCATAAACCTTGCCTTCAGGGCCCCTAACCATTTTTGTTGCTCTGCACTGGATTCTTCCAAACTGTCCACGTCCTTCTTGAAGTATGGGGTCCCAAACCTGAATACCATAGTACAGGTGAGGCCTCTCTAGTGCTGAATACAGCAGAAGAATCAGTTCCATTAAGTTGCAAGAAACATTTCTGTTAATAAAACCCAGTATAATTTTTGGGGGGCGGGAGGGTGGGGGGGTTGCAACAAGAACACGCTGTTGGTTCTACTGTAACTCGCAGGTTCTTCTCTGCGGTTCTATAGCCTAGCCACTCATCCCCCAACATGTTTGCATGCATGCAATTATTTCATTCCAAGTGGAGGACTTTGCACCTGTCCTTCTTCAATCTCATCTGATTGATTGAAGCCCTTTCTCCAGTCTATCTGTGGCATTCTGGACCTAGCTCTACCCTTCAGAGTACCTGCAACTCCACCCAACTTGCTGTCATCAGCAATTTTGCTAAGCGTGCACTTGATCTCATCATCTAAACTGTGAAGATATTGAATAATACCAGACCCAGGACAGACCCGTGGGAAGCCCCACTTGATGCCTCTTCCCAATTAAACAATGAGCCATTGAGGACTACATGTTGGAGTATTTATGTACCCACTTTACAGTACTTTTATCTAGTCTGGATTTCCTTAGCTTGCTAATGAGAATGTTGGGGAAAACAGTGTCAAGAGCCTTGCTAAAGTATATTACATCCACTGCTCTTCTCCCATCAACAGAGCCTATCACCTTATCACAGAAGGAAATAAAGTTGATTAGGCCTGATTTGCTCTTGGTGAATCCAATTTGCACTAGTGTGTGGCTGAGACAGGGATATGTAAGAGCCACCACTCTTGTACATTCTGCTTACAGGCCAATGATAGCTTCAGTTTCCCTACACCACCCTGGAACGCACTGTGTCCAGACAGGGCAGGAGCTTCTGTCATGCACCATCTCACTCTGTCCTTTTCTACTAGTCCAAAGAATAGAAATGATACTCAGCAAGGCAACTCTGCTATGCTACAGAAAGGAGCGTAACAGTGAGTGCACTCCCTGTGAATAGTGGGCAGCCCCAGAAAGCCTCCAGAAGCTCCCCTTGGTTCAGGGCTGCTCTGCAACATCCCATTAAACTGCTAGCTTGTATGAGCCAAGGCAATCATGCTAGACATTTTGCCTTGAAATCAGCTTGTTTTGATTGATGCAAAAGACTACATTCTTTTTCTTGAGGTTTCAACTGGAAAAACTGGATATCTTACACATGCCACAGATCACTCATACCTATTCTTGTCTGAAGACAAGACACATCTTTCTTGTAATGGTAAGGGATTTATTTTGATGTTGTACCCTTGGAGGTTAAAGAAAATTGACCATTTCCAGAATCTATCAAGGAGAATGTTATTCTGACAGACCACTTTGTCAATATCTTTGTACAACTTTATAATGATCCTTGTTACTAGCTTTTGTCTCAAAAGTCATTTTGGCTTACAGGTTATCAGTGACAGGTGAAAAATAAAGACAGGTGGGTAAAACATCCAAGGAAGAAGCTGCTGTCTCCAGCTAATGAAATAAGTAAAAGGTTTTAAAAAATTATGCTACGGGTATGCATACTTTTTAGCATTTCTGAAGTTTCAGATAGCAGATGCTCTTGATGGCTGAGAGCCACTAAATCCAGGCTTTCCTTGGTTGATGATTAAGTTGATTTCTTCTGATTGTGAGGAAACTTATTTTGCAGAGAAATTTTCTTTGCCTTTCATCTCAATCAAGCAAGCAATAATACAGGTTTTGCTCAAGAAATCACTGCTGCACATGGGCAATTTTTATCTTGAGTCTACTCATTCCTTTGTCATTAAGAATACCGAAAAGGTTCTGGCAGGAAAACTCTCGCAATATCAAAGTGCACTAAATTTCCTGTATCCTTGTCAGTTTTGGTACAGACCTGCATATAAATGAGGAAAATACACTGGTTGTGTTTGTGATCACGTCCTCTTAGCCATGAATGAAGATGCCCAGTCTGGTATTACATCCATGTTTTTTCCTTAAGGTTGTTGATCAAAAGACGTGGTTGACTTGCCTGAGAATCTCCAGCTCAGAAGATGGGCTTTCTCCGAAAACTTCAGATACTTTCTCTCAAAGAAATTCCAGAAGGACACATGCTCTTGTCCACTAGTGCTTTCATGTGAAGTTCTGCTAGATTCTATCTTGCCTCTCTCTCTTATATAAAAGGCCTCTGGGAAGATGATGAGGATGTATAGGCTGCTTTATTTTCATCTGACACATAACACTTAATGTTTCTGTCTCAGATAGCACAGTTGAGTACTTTGTGTCTGGCCAAGAATGGCACAATATCGAGAGGTAGTTAGCCATGTTAGTCTTAAATCAGGCTGAAGGTAGGGTAGATTTGCACCTTGGACTAAATATCTCCATATACATCATAAGCTTTCATGAGGCCAAGATCACATCGTCAGATGCTAATCTGTAAGCTCACAAAAATTTATGATACACATCTCTAATTTAGTTAATCTATAAGGTGGAAATCTACCCTGCCTTCTGCAGGACTGACAGCCAAACTGGTGTGGCCCAATTCAGATAAAACATATGTTAGTAATTTAGGGAAAGCAAATGGAAGATACAGCACAAGAATTGTATCTGTCCTTCTGATTGGAGATATTTGCCCAGTATTTTTTAACTCATGTTCAGAACCTGGGAACCTGATTAGATCCTTGTTACCATCAGGTGAACCGGTGTCAGCAATGCCTGAGAATAGCTTTCAGTCTAGTGGTTCTGCCCTTTTTCGAATACTGATCTCACTACTAAGATTCATGTTTTTGTCAACTCAACATTCATGAATCTTTCTTTAGAGATTTTCAATAATTCAACATCCTATATGAATTTGTAATTCAGTCAACTCACATGCGGTTTCAGTAGTAAATTCTAGAATGTAATACTTTGCTTATATTTTAATTACTGCTTCAAAAAAACAAACAAACAAGCACACTATCAAACCAGAGACAGTGTGAAAAATGTGTATATACAGCACTAAAGTTTGGAGACAAGGCTACTTACTTGCTCAAAATCAACAAGAATCAAGTCTGGAGCATAGATCACATTCCTAGTTATTCATACAACCAGTACAAAGGGATCTTTCTCTGAAAGGGCCTGAATGCAGTAATTAAGTAATACTAATGGGCTGAATTGTTCAACCATTACTCACATTGTTGAGGACTTACCTGAGAATTACTATTCATTGTCATGGGATAACTTGTGTGTCTAACAGTTGCACCAATATGAGTAAGGGTTATACAATCACGCCCAATGTGATTTGCACTGTACAGAACATAAAAAGTTGTATATAAGAGGTTATCATCTAAAAGGCATGAACTCCTCATTTGCCTTAATGTTATATATATATATATATAATTTGCCTTAATGTTATTTAATTATATATATATAGATGTAGATGTAGACATATACAGATACAGATATCTAGATATATCTATCTAGACATCTGTAGATATAGACATATAGATAGATAGATCTGTAGATGTAGACATATATAGATATAAGTATCTGTATGTATATATAGACAGATACACACACATCTCAAAGCCATTTGTTTTAAAAGCTAGCTCATAACCCCTTCCCACCTGAAATAGTCACCAAATGTTTAAAATAAAGGGCATTCTAAAAAAAGGCTTAAGCACTCTGTTTCAGTACTTAATTGATTTTTTATAGCAAGCTTGTAATCCCCAAAGGTAGAATAATATGGGTGAGATCCTGCTCCAACTGAAATCAGTGGTAGTGGGACCAGGATTTAATTTATTTTGTAAAATGGCAGTGAAAACAAGAAAGTCTTGTAATTGAAAGAACATCCTCCTTCAGGATGGTGATATGTTGTACAAGTTTAGTTCACAAACAGGGAGATGTATTTTACAACAGGGATGTCAAAAGACTGGATATGGCCTGCAGATCCCATTATCTGGCCCCCCAGGCTGCCCCTGGGTTTGAGCTGATCCATATGCCGCTGGACCAGGGCCTGGGACATGCACTGTGCATGGGGCCCATCCCAGTCAGTCCAAGATCTGTGCTGCACATGGTGCCACCCACTCCCCCAGTCTGGCACTGTTTTGCCTGTGATGTGTATCCTGAACTGGCTGGGGGGGAACCACATGTAGTGCACATCCTGGGACCCGCACTGCAAACAGCACCTGTCACATGTTCCAGTTGAACTGGGATCTGCACCACATGCAATGCCCCTCTTCTCTCATGATGCAGTCCTGAACCAGGCTGGGGTGGGGAGGTGCCATATGCAGTGCAAATACCAGTAAGCGCCATGTGCACTGGATGCAGCATGGACGAGGGGAGCAGGGGATCTTTGGGCCTGATCCAGCCTGTGGATCAGCTATGCACCACTTATCTGGCACACAGGGTCATATGAGTTTGACAGTTTTACAGTTACTATACAACTGATTTTTTCTTCTCACGGTAATTTCACTACACTGATATACAACTGATTTCATAGAAGTTATTCTTGTTTTATGCCAGCGAGAGGGAAGAATTGGGTCTTATCTCCACATAATCTATACAAGGACAAATTTTACCTTCTAGCATTTTTTGCAGACTGTTCCTCATTACATGGATGTTCTCAATGCCTATGAACTGGAACTTGATGTTGGAGTAATTGTCTTCATTTTCATATCCCTTTCCTGCTGCTCTGTTTGCCATTGCATTAAGCTGAAAGGTGAAAAAAAAGACTAGATGATTAAAGAGCAGAAAATAGTTATGTTCAAAGAATACTGATCTTCACCTATAACAGTGAAGAAAAGAGAAGGGTGCTTGGTGAGGTGTTTAAATATTTAAAAAGTCAAGGCTTTCTGTTTAAATACAGTTTTCTAATTTTACTTCTACATTCTGCCATCTATGTTGTTTTTAGAATGATCATGCAACCTTTAAAGTTTTATATTCAGTCAATCACAAAAAGGCACTCTCTTATGCTGACATCAGTTCTTTGGATGAAGCTGCTAGAACTTAGATGTTTTAATAATAAACTTATTAGGTCAGGGGTGGGCAAAATATGGCCCATAGGCTGGATCTGGCCCACGAGGCCATTCTATCTGGCCTGCGGGGCCCATAAAAAATGTAGAAAATTAATATTTCTCTACCCTTGATTCCTGTCAAAAATGACAAGAACCAAGGGTAGTAGAACCCAGGGGAAGCTCAGCGGGTTCCCACAACAGCAGGGGCCGCCCAGCCCCACCCCCCCAGCTGGGAGCTCCAGTTGGGACTTCTGGCCTGGGAGCACGTGGCCGCCCCATGCTTAAAACATGTTCCTAGCCAAAACAGGGGGGGGGTGGAGAAAAGGGCAGGGGGGGACCCCGGGCAGGGAAGGAGCGCAGGGGCGGAAAGCTGAGCGTGGGGGGGGGAAGCAGCCCCTCCCCCACCCCATGGCCAGCGCCCCACGCTGCAGCTGCTTGCAGCTCACATGGGGATGCCTGTGCCTGTCCCGGACAGCCCAACGTGAGCTGCGAGTGGCTGCAGCAGGGAGCGCCAGCCAGGGGTTGGGGGAGGAACCACTTTTCCCCCCTGTGCTCAGCTTTTCCCCAGGTTCCTTCCCGGCGAGGAGGAAAGCGGCCCCTTGCCCACCCCATGGCAGGTGCTCCCTGCTGCAGCCGCTTGTAGCCCCCGTGGGGCTGTCCAGAGCAGGCATAGGCAGCCCCAGGTGGGCTGCGAGCGGCTGCAGCATGGGGTGCTGGGCATGGGGCAGGGAGAGGCTGTTTTTCCCCCCTAGCGCTCAGCACCACCTTGTAACCCAGCCCTGCTGCCAGCCTGGGCCCCATGCTGGCTCCAGGCCTGCCCGTCAGGGCTGTGTGTGGTGGCAGCTGCTGCAGCCCGCCTCACTTGCCACGCCGGGCAGTGTTTGCCACTGCCGCCTGTGGGCTGCCCAGCACACAAGCTCCAGGGCAGGTTACAAGCTGGTGCTGAGTGTGGGGAAAAGTGGCCTCTCACCTGCCCCATGCCCAGTGCCCCACGCTGTAGCCACTTGCAGCCTGTGAAGGGCTGCCTATGCCTGCTCCAGACAGCCCCGTGTGGGCTGTGAGCACCTGCAGCAGGGAGTGCCGGCCATGGGGCGGGCAAGGAGCCATATTTCCCTGTGCTCAGCACCAGCTTCTTCCCTGCCAGCAAGCAGGGGGTCGGGGCTGTGTGCTGCCCCCCACCTGTACTGTGGGGCTGGGGGGCACTAGGTGTGAGTGGGCGGGGAGCCAGAGGGAGCACTGGTGTCCCAGGGCCAGTGCCGGCGGGGCCCAGAGCAGGGTGGCAGGAGCACAGGGTCCCAGCCAGCAGGGGCTCTGTGGAGCTGGGCCAGCTCCCCCCTCCCTGCTGGTGCAGCCCAGCCCAGCTCCACAGACCCCTGCCAGCCTGTGCCCTGCTTTGGGCCCCACCGGTGCTGGCCCTGGGACATGGGTCCCAATACATTGGGTCATTGGTCACAAGATGTTGACCAGGGGGTGGGGCACCTCTCAAGTGGTGGGGCACCTGCCAAGGGGCAGGGCTACCTATGCGGCCCTCGACAGCCTCCCAAAACTGGGTAAGCAGCCCTCCGCCCGAAATAATTGCCCGCCCTGTATTAGGTAGTGGCAGAAAAAAAGCACATCAATGCATTTTAATCCTGAGGCTAAACATGCAGCATTCTCAAGGTAAACAAACTTGCTCCCATCAGGAGTATCACTCTCCTCATATCTCTATATTTCCCTCAAGACTCCTGGACTAGGTATGCCAGAAAATGTCTTTCAGGGAAGCAAGAGTTTCATAGAGCCATGCTGATGTCCAGTAGTATAACAAGGTGGAGGTACTATCACTTAGAAGGGGCACAAGAATGATAGCCATCACCATCCCAACTGCAGCATCCAACCCAACCCCTGCTGCCATTGTTACCCATGCACAGACCCTGGCAGTTATGCCCCTGCCACTGTCTATGGCAGTTCTACTTCTTCTTTGGCCTGACCTCTAGGCATATATCACACAGACATGTCTTGTTGGTTCCTAGCCTAGGATCCCAGTCTGAAGTCAGGGTCTGGGCTTTTCTGGTTGCTTCTGCACTTTGCTGGTTGCCAACAAGGCTGGGAAGGAATTTTTTTCTCTTCTTGTGGCTACAGGAGTTAGGAGTTTTTTTCACCTTCCTCTGGGTGTTGGCTGAAGCCAAAGCTGGGGAGTTAGACTGGGGTGTATCAATGTTCCTGTTGGGAATAAAACCCCAAGTTTCCAGGCTGTAGGGTCTTGCCCTTTTGCTCAGGGTCATATCAGTCACCAAGTCTGGGATCTAAAAAGAATCTTATGAAAACAGTAATAGTCAAGAACTGTCCCTTTAGTATTTTTATAACTTAAACTGTTTTAAGAAATGTTTTCATGTGTGATACAAGCAGAGCAATTTAAAGACTTATCACAGTGAATAGCTTATCACATCAACATGTGAAAATAATGATTGTTTTCATGTACAACACACCTGTTTAAACAAATCACACACAGTATATAGTTTCATAGTTTCTAGGGTCAGAAGGGACCTCAACAGATCATCAAGTCTGACCCCCTGCCCTGGGCAGGAACGAGTGCTGGCATCATAATACCCCAGCCAGGTATCTATCCAACCTTCTCCTGAAGACCCCAAGGTAGAGGAGAATACCACCTCCCTTGGGAGCCCATTCCAGAGCCTGGCAGCCCTAACCATAAAGTAATGCCTCCTGATATCAAGCCTGAACCTGCTCTCAATCAATTTGGGGCCATTGTTCCTTGTTATCCGAGGTGGTGCCCGGGGGAACAGAGCCTCACCTATTTTCCACTGGTCCTCCCTGGTGAGTTTATAGACGGCCACCAGATCCCGTCTCAGTCTTCTCTTGTGGAGGCTGACTATATTCAGACCCTTTATCTTTATAGGGCCTGGCCTGCTGCCCCCTTACCATGTGAATGGCCCTCCTCTGGACCCTCTCAGGGTTAGCCACATCCCTCTTGAAGTGCGGCGCCCAGAACTGGACACAGTACTCCAGTTGCAGCCTGACCAGCGCTGTATAGAGGGGAAGGATCACCTCCCTGGACCTGCTTTTGATACATCTGTGATGTATATTGTGTTATTATGTCATTTCTGTCACACCTGTTGTGGGACTGAAGTTCACAGCTAGAACTGAATGCATATATAATCCAGTTCCTGCATGGCCATAGGATTTTCAGATGTTCTTACACAGCTGGCCAACATTATTTGGTCAACTACTAATGCTGAATTCAGCAGTAGAATCTATCCAGTAGGTGGCAGTGTCTTATCTGACATCCCAACTACTTCACAATGCTCAATTACCTCCTGTCACACTTTTAGCTTCTGTCTCCCATTGCCTGAAGAAGGATGCATATGCCCAAAAGTTTGCAAAGAACTTTGTTACAACTACTCAGTTGGTCTAATAAAATATATCATATCTACCCAAAGAACCTTTGCCTGTAAGTATACTAGTATTTCATCTTTTTTTTGTTTTTTCATAGGTAGAATTAATATGCTTGAAGTATTAAAGAATTAATACAGCATAAATTCTTGAAACTTGGAAAAAGTAACAGTTGATATTCCTTGTTTTATAACACTACTTGGCTCATAACATCCTAACTCTTAACTGTGTTTGCATGAGATAACAAAAGACACTCTCCTGTATCAGACTGAAATTATTTTGATTAAATTGAAAAATCCATTTGTAGTACAATCAACAGTGTACTAAACTTCTAAACTAAGGCAGTGTGATTGAACAGAAAGTGCACTACACTGCTTGTTAGGGAACCAGCCTATTACCCTGGGGTCTCTTCTACTTGCTTCCTTGCTTTGGGAAGGCACCAGATATTTCTGTGTCTGTTTTCAGCTGTAAAAATGAGGCTTTCAAGACTCTTAATTGAAAAGTAGAGTAATCACTAAGTGTATATGCTCAATTTTCACCTCCAGATTACAATCTAGATTAGAAAACCAGGACAAGACTGAGTCAAACAATTTTGACTTATATAGTGTGATATATCATCTACTTTAGGATTTTCTAAAGCACCTGTCACTTCATCTATCAGTGACTGTCTTTTTACAAGAACGCATTGTTAGATCACACTTAAGACAAGAAAGCCTCTGCATCTCAAAATAAATGTTAAGGGTCTAGGACTATAAACAGTCCATGTAACACAGCCATTGTGCCTTTGGGTACAACTAAAAGACTCTGCTCAGAAAAGACAAATAACGAATATAGTGAGGGTGCTGTACATTAGGCCTGACATGCAGTAGTAAAGATTTTGGGGAGACCTTGCATTGTGATATGCCAGCTCCTAGCCAAAACAGACAGTATCAGAACTAGCATTATAAAAAAAAAAATTTAAATCAATTATTAAATGGACTCTACTTCTGAATATCTCAGAAGGCAACTCTATTTAAAACAATTTTAAAAATTGTATTTTCCAAGTAGATCAAATGCCTCTTTCCTAATTTCAAATGTCAGTGAACAATATAAAAGATGTTGTACCTGGACAGTATGATCTTTTAGGATAAAGTCCTCAACATGCCTTGCTGGGAGGATATAAATACTCTCTTGAATTCTAATCTCTTTCTTTTGATTTAGACATAAGCATTTTAACATAAACTAAATGATGTTGCCTGTCTGCACCAGTGAACTCTTATCAAAATCTGTAACCACCTCAAATTACCATCCAATCCAGAAACATTTGGAGTGAAAGTAGACAGATCTGGACCTTAAAAGATTTACTCTTCAGTACTACAAATGCTATAAATCTCTGCAGAAGAAAATAGGCAACTTTAACACAGTAAACCCTTTTCTTATTAGACTCCATGTCAAAATATTTCTTTTAAAGAAAACAAATTTAGAGCTAAATCTATAAGACTCCAACATAAATTTACTTTAACTATGTGACTGCCAAACTCTACAGCTGCCACAATATTTACTAACATACTTTATACATCAGCTATCAAATTCCATATGTGGCCCTTGAAGTAGATGTTATAAATCTCATTTAATTGTGCTTGTCCTGGCTTATTCTTAGTAGATATAAGGGTGCAATTCTAGCTGAAACAGGCCTCCTGGGGATCTAAGAGAAAAGAGACAAGAGTTTCCTCCTCTCCTGCTTTGTGCATTTTCCTGAGTAGTAGTAGAGTTGACTTGCTATAATCTTAAACGCAGGAAATGCATAACAAATTCTTATATACCCACAAAATTAAGGGGATGAAGGAAGAAAGTAGCACAAGTAACAGCTATGGACAAGCTTGTTCTGAAGCTCTGTATGAAACAGAAGTACAGTAGTTTTCAGTTGGCTTTCCTGTTCTTTGCACCATCGTGCCTCTGTATCTACTTGATATGCCCTGGGAAATGCCAGGAATAGCTTGCTCTAGAATATATCAATTTCTCTCCCTTTATGGTGCCCTAGATCAGTACAACTGTAGTACTTGCTGATGTTGCTTGATTTTTTTTAAACACAGGTAAAACAATGTACTAACCTTGACATTGGAAATAACTGAAGTGTTTTGGCTTAAATTTAAACAAAACAAAACAAAACAAAATCAGCTTATGGTAGACATCTGGTGTGGGCAATTTTAGCTCAAACTTTTACACAGTTATAAGCAACTGAAACTAAGGTGCTACAAGCTAGCAGCTCATTTATTATTCCATGCCAGTAGCTGAATCAATATTCTGCAAAAAAATGGTTGGTTTTTTTTTTAAAAAAAACAGTATCAGATTCAAAGGATAAATCTAAAGTAACTTGATTTCCTTCAAGGATATTACTACAGATTTACATAAGCTGAAAGATCAGAATCTGGTCCCTTGTCAACACCATACTTTAGTTTTGTAGTTTCTCTGAATTTTCAGCCCAGGCTCTATCTTACTAAATATGTGCCAGGATTGTAGCATAGTTACCTTAGGCCGAGTATCAACAACATATATGAAATCACTTCCTGGATTTGCCTTTCTGATGGCCTGTAGCATCTGTTCATCTTCAAGGCATCGAGCACTGAAACCAGACAAGGGTTGGCTACTCCTGCAGATGGATGCCTGCAGCAAAACAAACAAATGGAAAATACACCACTGCATTTAATATTCCTAAAACAAACGCACCGCATTCAAAAACTTGTCTATGTAGTCTGTCCCATGCAGTTGGTTCAATAAAAGATATTACCCACAAAATACCTTGCCTCTTGCATTATTTACTATATAACATTATTTACAAAAACAGTATACGAGAAAATGTACAAAAGCTCCAATAGCTACAGAATTAACAGAAAGATAAGAATAGTCCAGCTAATTAAATCTTGCCAATTCATGATATGTTTTATTAATAAAGCATATTATTGTTTGGCTGCCTATATAATAATATATTTCATAGATTTCATAGACATTAGGGCTGGAAGGGACCTCAGAAGATCGAGTCCAGTCTCCTGCCTGAGGGGCAGGAAGTCAGCTGGGGTCATAGGATCCCAGCAAGATAAGCATCCAATTTACTCTTGAAGGCGTTCAAAGTAGGTGCTTGAACCACCTCCGATGGCAGGCTATTCCAGACCTTGAGGGCTCGGACAGTAAAGAAATTCTTCCTTATTGTTATAAATGTGGTGCTGACCATTATGGGTTAAATCCTAAATGGCAGGCACCTAGCTCTTTATATGCAATTTTTAGCACTTCATTAAGATTCTATTTCCAACTGTGCCAGAAGCAAAGTAATGGTGGAAGAGGGCTCTCCCTCGCTTTAGCTAGAGCATTTGCCTAGGGAGCAGAAAGTCTGAACTTGTTTTCCCCCAAATGCTCCAGCCACCAAACCGCAGGCTAAGAATTATCCAGAATATTTGTCAGTCCTCCCACTGAAGCTGGCCCACTGCACCTTGTAGTTAACTTTTGTTGGATAAAATGGGTAAAGAGCATTAGTTCAGAGACCCAGCTGAGAACCCGATAGCCCCCTCTTTGCTACAGCAGCATCCATCTCACTGAACTGGATCTCCTTGCTTGCTCTTTTCCTTCAGGCCCCACATATCTTATCTTCTTGGCTGCCTAGTGAGCCAGCTTCAATAGGAGGGGCAGAAAGAGCTTAGCCCTAACCATGGGCGACTGGTGCCATCTTAGTCAGGGGGGGCATGTGCCCCCCCAGTGACCAGTCAGCAACTGGGTGGGGGGGTCCCCTGTGGCCAATCTCGCTGACCGGGGGGAGGGTCCCCCCATAGCAAAACTCACCAACTGGGCAGAGGCTGAGATGCTATATCTGGTGCTCCCGCTCCCCGGCTGGCACTCACAAAGGGGACACCGGTGCTCCTGCCAGCCCCCCCCTGCCCATCGCCTAAGTGGAGAGCATGGCTGGTCAGGGGGTACACCAGCGCCCTCAGGGTGTGCATGTGCACCCCCGTGCACTCTCTACGCATTGCGACTGGCCCTAGCATACCTAGTTTATGGCCTAAAAGTTACCACACTTGTCTAGGAAGAAAGCACTTTTCTGGGTATGCAAGGGGCTGGAATGCAGGTCTTCTGTTCCCTGGAGAAGTGCCCTAACTTTTAGCTCAGGGGTTGTCAACAGGGGTACACATACCCCTGGGGGTACTTGAGAAGGCCCTAGGGGGTAGGTGTGGGCAGGCAGGGACAAAGTGCCCCCGTGCACCATCCTGTGTCGCCACCCACCCAGTCAGACACAGGGACGGGAAGTTCGCACATGGTAGCTGCCACCGCTCTGCATCCAGCTGTGCACCACCCTCTCCCCTTCCCCTCATCCTGCTCTGCATCTGGCCACCGGGGGTACACTACTCCACATCCAGCA
This sequence comes from Alligator mississippiensis, assembly GCF_030867095.1. Lineage (NCBI taxonomy): Eukaryota > Metazoa > Chordata > Crocodylia > Alligatoridae > Alligator > Alligator mississippiensis. The sequence continues at coordinate 65,643,161 of NC_081825.1, forward strand.
GCCAGGCATACACTGATCCAAAAAGGTTGAAAACCCCTGTTTTAGCCTATTGGGCTAAAATGTAGAAGGGTCATTATTGTTCTTCTCTTCACCCATCTGTTGTTTGTGGTTTTACTGTGGCTAAAGTTCCCAGCATACATGGCGCTGATTCTATTCCTTCCCCACCCCACCTCCCCTCTGGGCAGTTGTATGACTGTAGGGCAGTCTATGCAAAGGAAGAAAGCATGGGGTAAGTGCAGTTATGCTGAATCCATGCTTAAGTACCAAAACTGTGGTTACACAGCTATGCAACTGTCACTTAAGCTCGTGAAGGGGAAACAGGATCTGGCCCTATATCTTTGTGGAAGCATCTGATCAGGCGGTGAATAGCTGCAATTCTAAGTAAATAAATATATAAATAAATAAGACCATTTATTTAACTACCAAATTATGGATTTAGGCATCTAACATTAGATAACGAAGTCTGAAAATTCTGGCCCTGATATTTTAGAACAGAATATGTGAAAACCATACTACTGAAATATGTACACCTTACAACTTACTGGGCGCATCGACACGAGACGCTATGTAACCTTAGCAAGGAGCCATGGCAACACAGCTCATTGCTATGGCAACACAGCTCATCGATATGGTGACATAATGTCAGTGGGCACCACTGTGATGCCAATGCTACTGCAAAGTAGCAGTGAGCTACTGTGCAGCAGAATCGAAAACAACCCATGCACCACCAGGACTGCACAGTAACAGCGGTTAATGAGCCGTCATTTAGGACTTGCTAAATGCTAAATGCGAGTACTAAAGTACTTTAGCAAGTCCTAAATGACTGTGCAATACCAACTGCATAGTCGGGCACACATCTAGATGCACCCACTGTTGAAACCTGAGGTTCCCTTTGTTATAAGTTATGATTTAGGTAATTTCATTCCACTTCTGACTTCCTTCTGCTGAAGTCAAAAGTAAAGTATACAGAATGGTAAAACCAATGAGTCACATAATTTCCTCTGATGAAAAGCCTATCAGAGGCAGTTCTGGGGAGGAATTTTCCATGAGGATCCCCTCATAGTTCTGACCCTGTTGTTCCATCATGAGGAAAGAGTTCCTCCAGATGCCTAACAGACCATAGACCCATTTCAAAAGGTTGCAGATCAACAGAATGCCATCTAACGCTCCATAGCAGCTCTGTCTCTCTGCAGGCCAAGTCTCCAAGTACCAGTGCCAGACAAATTCTTTGGATATGGTTGTCCCAGGAGATAGCATAATACTTTGTGGGGATAGAAAAGAGGGACAATATCGTTACTGATCCCACTAGAGGGTGCTGGTGAGACGGTTGTTGTAAACCAGTCCCTGTGAGTGTCTGATGGTATGGTTCGTTAACCACCTGCTTAGAGCAAGTACTGTATTTACTTAAATCCATGACAAGGTTTTTTCCACCACATAACATGGAGGTTAAAAGTGTCATCTCAGATTTGAGTACTTGCCCAGGGAAGCCTGTAGTTCAGCTCCAGCTTTGGCCCTGGGCTTACAGCCAAAGCCAGAATGAGCCACTGCCTGTCCTGGACCAGTGGCTCATGCAGTGCGGTGGGGAGACACTCACTGCAGGGGGAGACAGTGCAGTGTCAGTGAGGGGTGTGTGGGGGATATTCATGGTGGGGGTTGGGGGAGCATGGGGAAGACACCATGGGGGTAGGAGTGTATGGGGGAGATCCATGGTGAGGCTGGGGAGAGCATGGGGGCCACCCCATAAGGTTGAGAGGGCATGCAGGGGAGATCCATAGTAGGGATTCAGGGAGAGGAAAGTGAGACCACACAGCTTCCCTCTCTCCAGCTTACCTTAGGCTCAAGCTCCAGCCCCAGCCAGGCCCGAAGCTGCTGCCACTGTTTTTACATGGCTGGGCTGGAGCCAGGAGCCCGCTGCTGTCTCCCCAGGAGCCAGAACTGCCCCAAAGGTAAGTGGCTAGGGGGGGATGGGGTGGGAGGTGGGCAGGTGACAGGGGGCAAGCACAGGCATGAGAGTGGGGGAAGAGTGGGGAAGTAGGTACAGGCATGGGAGGGCAGAAACTAGAGACAGGCAACAAGGGGACAGGCATGGGCAAGAGGTGGGAGGACAAGCAGCAGTGGGGAGGGGGCAGATAGAAGGGCAAGGGGCAGTGGGGCAAGAGTGGGGAGTCTGGCCCCTCACCCTCTACCACTGGTTTCTCCCCAATGGTTGTGAGAGGAATTCTTTTAAGTTGACTCTCCAATACTTAGATAACAAATTTATAATTTTCCATGTATAAAATCTCATTACTGAAGGGGTCCTTGTAAATTCCTAGTTATCTTGGATTTAGGAAAATACAGTACCTTAAGCACTGCAAGCACTCTATCTCAGCAGGTTCCCATAAAGACTCACAGAGTCTGAGGAGGTAACAGAGGATTGATTCCTTTCCATGGGCCACCAGACATAGAAGTGCAATACTTTAGACACAATTTCTTCCAGTTACAAGCAAAAATATAGAGCCAACAGCTCCTAAATTAGTAGGTCTAGAAAGGGGGAAAGTGCCTCCAGGATATTCCCCACAAAAATAGTTACAAACTGGCCTGCAGATTTCCCAGAAAAATTTCAGTTTTCTTGTCCATGCTGTTTGGACATCATCAAGTTTTTGAAGGCTATTCCAAGCATCCACTGACTACTGGTACCATGGGCCATCAATTAGTTGCTTTTCAACCCGGTCCTCAGTATTTCCATCCTAGGTATCAAGCTGTTCAGCCTTCTTTCCACAGCCTTCTCTCAGACTCTCTTCCTCAGCCCCCTTCATGATAGTTCACTTCTGAACCTGGTCCCCTATTATACTACTCTACTTTTCTGTGCTGGAGAGATTGTAGTCTTCTGTTGCCTGAATGATGACATAATACCCAATAACAAACTAGCAGACTAATTGTTATATGTGCCCCTTTACCATTATTTGTAACCATCTTAATAAAAAATCATTTGGCATGAAAAATCTTGAGGAAGACAGAATTATCTTCCCCTACCCCCGCCACCCCAGAAATGAAAAACCACAGTTCCACACTTACATGGTTATCCTTACAGTAATAGGAAAGTGCTGGGAAACGCCTTCTGCTCCGGAATTTGGAGCTTCCTACTATGATGTGTGCAGTTGCAGATCTTGGTACGTACACCTCAGTAGGGTACGAATCACAGACCTATCAAAGAAAACTCAATTTATTTGGGTTATCATAAAAATAAAAGCCAGTCATCACAATACAGAAATGAAATAGCATGAAACACTGTCATTCTGACCATTTTAAAGTATTTCATTAAAGTCAGTTACACCACTCCAAGTATGCCATGAAGTAGTTTCCTCTTTTTTACAAATGGGAAAACTGAAACAGTTGATGAAGGGCTATACTGTGTTTTTAAGTATCTGGTAACCGTGACTACCTGTGCTGAATGAATGAGGCATTGAAAATGACATAGTTTATAGTAAAGGAGTCTTTTGTAAAAGTTGGAAAGTGTTCCAACACATGGGAAGTATTCATAGATGTGATAAGGTATGTGTTCTTCATCACTCACCCAATGCAACACCTCAGCCCAGATTTGCATAAGTGCTAAGCACTCTCAACTGTATCTGACCTCAATGAGGGATGTGCTTTGGACATAAAAAGTGCTATAGAATACTAAGTAGTCTGAAAAAAAAAAGCAGTCCCACATTTTGGCACTCAAAACAGGTGTCATTTTTGCCAATTTTGGACTTAATCTCTCTCTGTTAGAGTTACATAGCTACTGCACAATGAGGATACAAATCTCATCAGCTCCCAGGGGTGAATCTAGAGGGGTGCAGTGGAGCGGTCATACCTCCCTTTTCAGACCACACCACAAAAGCAACAGACAGGGACTTTTTTAAGTCCCCAAAGCAGGTAAGAATCCATCCTTTTTGGTACCCCCTCCCTTCCCTGATGTGGCAACTCTCTCCCCTCCCCTCCCCTTCCTCCTGTCTGCCACTGCCACTGTCCCCAGCTAACCTGGGGGCAGGGGGCTCCAGAGATGCTTCTGCCCTGCCCTACCAGGCTACACAGGGAGCCAGGCTTAGGCAGGGACAGCAACAGAGGCAGGCAGATTTCCCTTCCCTGCCCAGTCTCTCCAGGTGTTCTCCAGCAGCCCAGAACTACTTCAGCATAGGGAGAAGAAACCTGCCCACCACCACCACTGTCCCTGACTGAGCCCAGCTCCCCATGCAGCCACTGCCCACAGCCTTGGCTGCAGCAGGATAGAAGCAGTCAGGACAGTGGCAGCAGCAGGTGAGTCTTCCCTTCCTTTGTGCAGAGAGGGCAAGGGGGGAAATGGGAGAGGAGGGCAAGGGATGTGCTCCACAGCATGGGTGGGAAGGGAAGCGGTACTAAGAATGAGGGGAGGGAGGTTGATTCTTACATGATTTGAGGACTTAAAAAAGGTCTCCAGCTGTGTGATCTGTCTGCCCCTGGTTGTTGAGGGAGCTGGAAGCAGGGTGTGTAGCCACCCCTGCATCATTGGTCATTGTTCCTGCACCCCACTTTTTAAAATCCTGGATCTGCCTATGTCTATTCCCACAAGGTTGTTGTAAAAGTAATATAATGGTTTTGAAGCATTTACCTACTACAGTGAAACTACCACAGAAAAGCCCAGGAGGAAGTTGTTAAATTGTGTACTCAGTTCAGGGTTTGGATAAAAGTGTGTGGTAAATGAAGTCCAAGACCACAGATTGAATGAAAAAGAGAAAATGAAATATAGTATAACGCCTGAATAAGACTGGAATCTTGTGGGTAAATATCTGTTATTAAAGGACTCTCATAATGAATGTGCATAATGGAAGACAACCTAAAGTTGCTCCGAGCACTTTGATTCTGGTATTTCCTACCTTTTTAGTTTGACTTAGAAACCTTAACATTATTTTTTGGATGTAATTTTAATAGCATTCCCTGAACAATGTTGGAAAACAGCAAACTTTCTATTATTTACTACTGTCAGATACATGCTGATTTTGCACCAATGAAATGTGACTTTACTGGTGTCATTTCTGATTAACGAACATCAGTCAGACCTCTTTCTGTGACATGCAGGAAGAGTTATCAATGAATCCATGAATGTCTTTAATATTTCCTATAGAATTAACACTTTAAAATTGAACATTTTAAGGAAGAAAGAAAATAACTTTGTTTCTCCCTTCCATGTATTTTTTCCCTTTCCACACCCCCACTTCCCTGCTTTCAGTCTATTTTTGTTCCTTTCTATGAATCCTCTATGTAAGTCATTTCCACAGGTTTTTTAGTATTTATTCCCTCATTTTCTCTAATATTCCTTGGATTCCTCCTTCTCTTTATGTCTAAGCTAATCATGAATGACACATGCCCCCAGGGGCTGGGGGGGCATGGTGACCGCCCGCAGGTGGCAGTGGCAGTGGCCGAAGCATGGCAGTGGGGAGTAGGGATCTCCCGCAGGCGGCTGCAGCAGTGTCAGCAGGGGTGGGGGGATGCACTGACCAGCAGTTGGCAACTACTTCCAGACACCGCCGGCAGCATTGGTTGTAGCCAGCAGTGATCGGTGACTGCCCACAGATGCCACTGGCAGTGTCAGTGGTAGAGGGGGGCAGCGAGCGGTGACCACCTTCAGGAACCACTGGCAGTGTCGCCAGCACTTCTTTCAGGGGGTGCATGTGCACCCACATGCACCCCCTACACGTCACCAATGATTTTAATCCAAAGCCTTGTCAAGCTATCCTTTAATTTTTCCCTAAACCAGAGTCTCAACCTCTTCCATGACAGTCCATGACAGCAAAGGGTAAGAAAAATATCCAGTGAGGCTAAAGTGTTAGACTTCAGAAGGGCCAACTTTAGTAAACTTAGAAGGCTAGTTAGTGAGGTGGCGGGACTCAGGAGCATCGAGCAAACAGGAGTCCAGGAGGGTTGGAGGTTTCTCAAGGGAGTGATCCTTGGGGCACAAAAGGAGTCTATCCCCTTACGCAGGAAAGGGGTAAAGGGCTAAAAAAAGCCCCCTTGGCTGAACAGGGAACTCCAGGAAAGTCTGGGGGCAAAGAAATTTATAGGTAGTAGAAACAGGGGGCAGCCACCAAGGAGGCATACATCTCCCTGGCACGCTATTACAGGGAATCAGTTAGGCAGGCCAAGGCAGGACTGGAGCTTACAATGGCTTCAACAATTAAGGACAATAAAAAGTCCTTCTACCTATATATAGCGAGCAAATGGAAAGCGCAGAGCAACATAGGGCCCCTGCAGGACAAATCAAGACAGTTGGTGGTTGACATAGGGAAAAAGGTGGAGCTTTTCAATGAGTCCTTTGCTTCAGTATTCCTAAGTACTGACCAAGACAATTCCCCCACCTTGAGCATAGACAGATGTTCAAAAGGTACCAGACTGCCAAAGGTTAGTGCTGACTTAGTTAAGGAGCACTTGGAAGGGCTGGAAGGGTACAAGTCAGCTGGCCCGAACGACCTCCATCCCTGTTTGCTGAAGGAATTGGCCAGTGTCATAGCTGAGCCGCTGGCACGGCTGTTTGAGCACTCATGGTGCTCCAGCCAGATCCCTGAGGACTGGAAAATGGCCAACGTGGTGCCCATTTTTAAGAAGGGGAGAAGGGATGAGCCGGGTAACTTTAGGCAGTCAGTCTTACCTCTATCCCTGGGAAAATAGTGGAAAAAAACATCAAAGAGCGTATTTGTGAAGGCCCAGCAGGGGAAATGATGCTGAAAGGAAATCAGCATGGGTTCATCACAGGTAGATCCTGCCTGACAAACCTTATAGCCTTTTATGACCAGGTCACACACTGCCTTGACATAAGAGCTGAGGCTGATGTCATCTACCTGGACTTTATGAAGGCCTTTGACAGTTTCACATCCTATCCTCATTGGGAAGCTAGCAGGCTGTGGAGTGGATGCCTACACAGTCAGATGGGTGGCCAACTGGTTTAGGGACTGCACCCAGAGACTGGTGGTAGAAGGGTCGTTCTCGGCCTGGAAGGAGATAAGCAGTGGGGTCCCACAGGGTTCGGTCCTTGGACTAGTGTTACTTAATATCTTCATCAGTGATTTGAACAAGGGTGTGGAGAGCACCCTCTCCAAGTTCGTAGATGATACCAAGTTATGGGGCAAAGTTAACACACTGGAGGGCAGGGAGCAGATACAGGCCGACCTGGACAGGTTGGATCAATGGGCTTAACGAAATAGGATGCAGTTCAACAAAGATAAATGTAAGGTATTCCACCTAGCGAGGAGGAATCCCCATCACACCTATAGGTTGGGGGATGACCTCCTCAGCAGCTCAGAGGCTGAGAGAGATCTTGGAGTCATAGTTGACTCCAAGATGAACATAAACCGGCAGTGTAACGAGGCCATCAACAAAGCCAATCGCATCTGTCATGTATTAGCAGATGCATGACCAGCAGATCAAGGGAGGTGATGCTCCCCCTCTATGTGGCATTGGTCATGCCGCAGTTGGAGTACTGTGTCCAGTTTTGGGCGCCGCACTTCAGGAGTGACACGGAGAATCTGGAGAGGGTACAAAGGAGGGCCACTCGCATGATTAGTGGCCTCCATAAAAGACCCTAGGAGGGGAGGCTGAGAGATATGGATCTCTTCAGCCTTCACAAGAGACAGCTGAGGGGAGACCTTGTAGCCACCTATAAGTTTATCAAGGGAGAACAACAGGGAATAGGTGATGCACTATTTACCAAAGTGCCCCAGAGAGTAACTAGGAATAATGGGTGCAAACTAGTGGAGAGTAGATTTAGGTTAGACATTAGGAAGAAATGTTTTACAGTAAGGGTGGCCAGAATCTGGCATGGGCTTCCAAGAGAGGTGGTACTATCACCTAACTTGGTGGTCTTCAAGAGGAAGCTTGATAGTCCCCTGGCTGGGGTCATCTGACCTTGGTCCTCTTTCCTGCAAGGAGCAGGGGGTTGGACACGACGATCCATTGTGGTCCCTTCCAACTCTACAATCTATGAATCTATGAATCTATCTTTTCACCCTGCAATTAACTATGACCCAGCTAGACTATCCTCTTCTTCGGCAGTGTGGAAAGAGCAGGATGAAAATCCAGCTATGCTCTCCCCCATAAACTTACACCCCTGTGTATGTGTATGTTCCCATGCTGGCCGTAATCCCCATTCTGAGACTCCCCCTACACAAAATAAAATCTGAAGTAATTTATTCACTTCTTTTAATTAAATTCAGACTTTTTCTTCCGTTTCTAATACATGAAAACAGGTTCTGGCAGCACATGTAGTCTCCTCTGAAATCTAAGAACATCAGTGCGAAGACACTGTGGGGTGAACTGAACTGTACTGGCAGACTGACTTCAAAGTTTGTTTTTTGTTGCTGTTATCTCTCACCATTTGTATTACTTAACCATAAGTTTAATAAACAGTTTTGATCACACTAAGGCAAGGCAGAATGGGAACCACAGTTAGCTTGGTGGGAAGGGGTGGAATTATGATTTGTGACTTGTCAACCCATTGTATACAAAAATACAACAGTGATAGCATTCCAAAGTGTCTCAAAAGTACTGCAACTAATTTCAGGGAAAAAGAAAAGATAATACTAAATTCATTTTTCCAAACCAATGGCTTGTGAAACTATTAAGAAGAATTTTTTAAAGAAACTCATTTGCTGCAATTCAGCAAATCACTTACACACAGGCTTAACTAAGAATTTACTTATCCCTATTTAGCAAAGTATTTGAGCATGTGCTCAAAGCTGACTTTTGACAAGTCATTATCTAATTGTAAGTCAGTCCCACATGTGGAAAATGGAAATACAGAGTGAAAAAAGGAAGCAAGATAGTCTGTCTTTCTTATCTAGATTGCTAGCTCTTTGCTCCAAGGACTGACTTATACTACATTTATGTATAGCACCTAGCACATCATAGGGGTCTCAATGTTAGGTGGGGCTTTTTTAATACAAAATGCTTTTATAATACAAATCATAGCAACTCACTCCATACTCTCTGTTCACATCACTGATCTGCCAATAATTATTTGGGATACCCATCCGGTTATATTCTTCGTTCAGGTCCACAAGCTTCCAGCCTTCTTCTCGCTCTTCTTTATCTAACTTTGGATTGAATGAAAAACAGTACAGCTCTTCATATTTCACTAGAAAACATAAGAAATAGGCAGGATGATAAATTTGAACTGAGATCAAAGGCTATAAAAACAAAATTTGAATCAGGTTATTCTCTATAGATTTCTCATTCACAACAGTATGTTTTCCTGGTGAAAAGCCCACATACCTGCATGTAACTACTTAGAAGTTTACTTTGAAACTTTGGGCTAGTGGTATATTTTTGCAGTTGTAAAAGGCTGGATTATTGACCCTACTTGAAACCTACTAGCTCTCTCAAGCCTGCTGAATTGCAAACATTCTGCTAACCACCACATAGGTGCAGTGTCAGCACTAGCATGCTGGTATGCAAAGAACCTAAAGTCAATAAAAGTGCTTGTACTCTAGAAGAATTCTCTTGCCAGAAAAAACTTGCTAGTTCTTTTATTACTAGATTATAGATCCAGTGGCAGGGCAAAAGGATCTGAACAACAGACCACATTCTGCAGTCTTACTGGGGTTTAGTCATTATGGACCAACCCTTAATTCTCAACTCTAATTCAAATGTCTTTCCACAAGCAAGTTTCAAACATATTCAGTGAGAATTTTTTCTAAGTAAAAGGGTGAAGACTCTGTTTTTGAAGCTAGGGACAGACATTACACATATACCAGTTTAAGTGATCAGAAACTGGTTTAAACCTGTAACTGAGCAGATGTTCAGTGCATATAAACCAGTTTGAAAATGGCTGAACCAGTTTGAAATAAACCTGGTTGAATGTTGTATCAGACTTAAGTGATTTGGGTCAAACCAGTTTATGCAAAGCCTGTCTAGGACCCCTTGCTGGTCTAAGTTAAATCAGACTTCCCCAGCATCCCGGCATGCTCTCTGGGCTGGGCAGGGCTCTCTATTCCACAGCAGGGCTGGCCCCTCCCATCTGCTACCTGGCTGGAGCTAGGCAGAGATTGGAGGCGTTTGCCTGGCCTCTGCTCCCCTCCCTACCCCTCTAAGCAGGGGTTCCACCATCCCCTCTGCCTTACACAGACACTCTAGCATTAGCAGACCACATATTTGCTACAGTCTGTGCTGTGACAGAGGGCAGAATCAACAGGTAGCTGGTAATGTCCCTCTGTTGTTTTCTTAATGGGGAGATAAACACTGAGTTAGGGATGATAAACACTGTGTTATCAATTCCCTGCTGGGCTGGTCAGAAGGAGGTGGGGGACACCTCCTTAATCAAAGTGTCCTGCCAGGACCTGGTCACGCCCCACCTTAGCTCAGCATTGTGGAAGGGAAAGGAAGGCTGCTCTAGCACCCCCCAGCTTCTAGCCTGAGCCACTGCAGGCATGTGCCTGCATTTTTTTCAGTTCAGAGGGGATGTCTTTGTGGTTCCAAACTGGTTTAGCCTAGCCAGGTCAGACTAACCTGCAAGTATTGAATCTATTCAGGCTCAGACTTTTTGAATGTCTTGCCTAGCCTGAAAGACCCCAATGGCATTCCAGATACCTAGATTACTTTATAGTTGTATAAACATATTTACAATCTTTCCAACATGATCTGGTTGGCATAATTATAACTTCTGTCACATTCCATTAATGAATATTCAATAAATACAGTTTAAAATTCACTTGTAAGAGTACTTGTATTCACACACATGAAATGCCTTGATAAGATGCACACAGGAAGACTAGAAAAAGTTTCACACTCAATTTTAATAGGCATTTTTCCATATGAATGCCCATTCTTTTCTACAGCAAGTATTTACTTGCATTTTATTTTGGGTGTTATTCTGAGGCATATTTTATATTTTATAATTTCATTAAATGCATAACCTATTCAAAACCAAAAATAAAATACAAAACAAAAATAAAGCTATTGCACATCCAGGACTTTCAATTCCCATTGATTCAAAAATGAAAAATCTGTTTTTTGTAACATCACCACAAGCTGTTGGAGAACTTAGTTCCCTCTTTAGAAATAACTGTTAATAAAAAAAGGCAGTAGTGACCAGGGAACCAGCCTCAGGTATCCCCTTTGGGGGCTAGGGGAGCACAAGAATGGCAGCCACCGCTACTGTAAGCCCAGCTATTGTCACCTTCATGGCCAACTCAATCCTGGCCACTGCCACTGTCACCTTGGGCTCAGACCCTGGTTGTTACGTCTCTAAGAATAGGAATGGAAAGAAAAGAAACTTTTTGTTAAAATTTCCCTATGCAGCTAAGGAAAGAAACATCATGCATTGTGAGAAGAAAAGGAAATGGATGGCTGAAATACAGCTTAATAGCTCAAACATCTGTGTTTGCTGTCATGGCACAGATCTAGGAAGGCTAACCTGTGTCCATGTCTCATTTACTAATGCAAAGCTTGAGTATTGTAGTAAATTGTAACCTGAACAAGTAACTTCAATAAAAAGAATTTGATTAGAATCCTGATATTTGTTTAGCTCCTTGGTTGTCAAAACATGCATTAACACTGCTGGATTATCTTTGCATTGGATTTGCCCAGGAATTAACAGGCAATTTTCCAAATTATTTCAAATTATATGGTACACATCTCGGTTGTAAATGCTCATAAAGGGTCAAATCTGATTTAAGATTTCATGTGTTATTTTATGATCTTATGTGAAGATTGTCCACATGCAAAGAAATTATGGTTTAAAGATTAACTAAAAGTCATGTAGAATCTGATTCAGTCTAACACTCACTGAACCATTGATTGTACAAACTCCATTAGAAGCTGATGGGTATAAGACTCAAAGCAAACTTGTAATTTAGTTAGACTAGCTTGTGTCACAAATTGTTACAATATAATACTGTATTATAACACAAGACAGATTCTCCATTTAAGATATGGTATAATGCAAAAAAACCCAAAAGGCAGGCAGGCAGGAAAAGGAAAAAGTAGAGCATGACTGAATCAAAAATTACTCTGGTAGGTTTATGGGCAGCTTGCAATTGCACAAACAAATGACAGTAGAGAGCTGGCAGGTCAAATCCCACTCATCTTGCAATCATCCCTGCTAACTCTGGGACTCATGAACCCTAATATCAGGTGTTGTGGTGCAAAAAGAAAAACATGGAGAAACATGAGTGTACTTTACAGCTAGCTGCTTCTTCTATCACTGACATGGAGTTTTTTTTTCCCTGGGCCTTTTCTCGATTCCTGCCTGCTGCTAAATTTTAATTCATGGCCCATATTCATGCACCTCTGTGGTATTCTACAATACTGTCACAGAGTTGAAAGCCACCAGCCCATTGCTTATCAATGAGTGCATCTACACACGATGCTTTACATGTTGCCCTGTAGGGTCAGGCCAACTCTCAGGATCTCAATATTGCGCTGTTAGACAAGAAGGTGTGACACAATTGCACATATAGAAACACACAAATCGATTAGGTGCCTACACACGCACACTACCAGCTCAGGAACATACACATCCAAACCAGCCTAGGCACATACATACCTATCACCAATTCAAGCACATACACACTACACACTAAAAATTAGACAAAAACCAATACCCATGTACTCAGTACATATATCACTAATACATATATCATGCACACATTGATTGATTATATATATATACACACACAACTCACCAGTTGACACACATACAACCCACCTACACATAGGTAAGTTCTTAACTTGGATGGCACAGTATGTATGTGTGTGCTTGGGATACTTGGGGGAAGGTTAAGGTGAGAGAGAGAGAGAGTTAAAGTGTAGGGAGTGAAAGTTCCCAGAACCAGGGTTAGAACCAGTGGACTAGAGAGAAGCTAACTGAGGAACTGAGGCTTGGGTTTACTTAAGATTGTGTGGCCCCAGGGTTACTTGAGGTCACTGGTAAATGGGAGGGGAAAAAAAAAAAAAAAAGAGAAGCCTCGTGGCAAGGAGGAGACAGCCAAGAAAGAGAGAGAGACAGAAACCTGGGAGATTGGGACTAGAAACTGAGGCAGACAGCTGAGATATTGTGGGGGGGGAGAGACAGATAAGTGGTGGCAAGAAGGAGACAGCCAGGAAAAGAACCGAGGCAGAAACCTGGTTGCTCAGGGGAAAAGGAAAAGGCAGTGGGGATAAGACAGTGGCAAAGAAACAGGGGGTTTGGAGGCAGAGAGGAGCTCAGGACAGGTGTTGGAGGTGGCAGTGAGCCAGAAGCAGGAGGGAGAAATGAGACAGAAGTTAGAGGGGCGAGGAGCAGAGATTGGAGCAGGGCTGAACCATAGTAAAGCAAAACCCAACTCAGGGGTCCAAATAACAGGTTTATTAAACAGACAACACACTACAAAGCCCCATGAAGTTATTGGTTCACACGTGCGTGCGCGTGTGCGCACGCGCACACACACACACACACACAAGCACTCACAATGGCAGTAGGAGAAAGAGACTCAGTGGAAGGGCTGGAGTCCAGGTAGGGAAGAGAAGCAGAGTCCAAGTCCTTGGTTGAAGAGGGAGTGGGAGGTGATAGCTATCTATCCAGGCTGGAAAGGGGTCTGTGTCCAGTAGGTGTTGTCCAGAGGTGTTGTCCACCGGCAGGGCCTCTGGGTGGATAGGTGGTGTGGCATGGTGCTGGCCCAGATGGAGAGGGCATCCCAAAGAGTCAGTCTTCACTACCCCTTTTATGGGGCAGACTACCTCTGATCTCCTATGGGGAGGGCCTGTCCCAGAGGGCTTCAGGTGTTCTTAGTGAGCATGTGCAGCCTTGGCACAATGGTGGGTTGCCTCGTCTTTTGTTTCTTGAATGCTAAGGGTGGTTCCAAGGGCTGGGTTATTGGTCCAGGTATTGGTGTTGATGGTTCGGTCATTCAGAGGGAGCTATTTTTAGACCTACTGCTATTGTCTCTCAAGCACCCTCATTCATCCCCATTCATTCAAGAACCAAGTTACATAGGAGGGGTAGGTGTGAGTCATGGGTTACACAACTGGGCCTAGGGACAGGATGGAGACTTGACAAACAAAATGGAAACTTGACATGACTTATGCTAACTTACATATGTAGGCCTAAATCATATAGTACCTGTAAAACAGTAATATAGAACAGTAAAAATCAATATAAACATAATAATTATACAATATAAAGAAGGAGAAAAAACTAAACAAATACAACTTGCTACCAAAATAAAATGCTGAAGCTTATCCTATGTCTTAGCTCACTTATACTTACCTATAGGGAATAGAGAGGGAGAGACAAAGTCAGAAATGGTTGGGGAAGGGGAGGGAATGCATTTAAAAAGAAAAAGAAAAAGAAAAACTGGGGGTTTTGCTGCATACTCAGCAGTAGCGTAGTTTACTATGCAGTGGGCATGTCTACACAAGATCCTTAACTGCACAGTAGCATGGTTTACTGTGCAGTAAGCAAGGGCATCTACATGGACACATGCTTACTACACAATAAACCTTGCTAATTGTGAGTAAATTTGCTACCTGCAAATGCAAGTAGCAAATTTACTTTTGATTAGTAATGGCGCAATAGCAAATCTGCTCCCAGTCAGCCATCCACTGGGGGGACAAGATTGCTTCCTGCCCCTGGGAGCTGCCTGCTGCTGGGGTGGGCTCTGCCACTAGAGTTTGGGCAGAGATCGTGCCACTAGAGATTGTGATCGAGGAGCAGGGACTGGTAGATCTTTATCTCCCAGTGCCAGCTCCACCACAGCAGGGCCACTGATAGGAGACCCTTATCTCCCACCACTTGCTCCGCACGCACGGAGCTGAGTGAGGAACAAACTCCTCAGTCTCTTCCCTGCCCAGCTCCGGAGCTGAGCAGGGAATAGGATCAGCAGCCCCTGCCAGCTCCACAACTGCAGATCCTTATCTTCCATCCTGAGCTCCACAGTCATGGGGCTTGGGTTAGGAGACTTATCTCCCAGCACCAGCTCTGTGACAGCGGAGCCAATGCTGAGAGATCCTTATCTTCCAGGCTGAGCCCCTTGCAGGGCTCAGGCTGGGAGACAAGGATCTCCCAGTGCTAGCCCCATGACCACAAGGCTTGGGCTCACTGCAAGATAAGGATCTCCCAGCCCCCCACTTCACGGTCATGATGGGGAAGCGGGGACTAGAAGATAAGGATCTTCCAGCCCCCGCTCCCCAATTGCCATCTCAGAGCAGGGGGCTTGGGAGCTCCCTGCTGTCTCTGCCCAGGCTCCAGTCACCTCGCAGAGCTCGGGCTGGGACCTAAGAATGTCCCAGTGCTGTTGTGGAGCTGGCATTGGGAGAAAAGGGTCCCCCAGCCTGAGCCCCACAACCATGGAGCTCTAGGTGGGAGATAAGGATCTCCGAGCTCCCTGCTCCCCAATCATGAATTGGGTGCTAGGAGATAAGGATCTCCCAGCCCCTGCTTCCCAATCGTGATCTCTGAGAGAGGGACTTGGAGTTCCCTGCTGCCGTGGAAGGGTGACATAGTCAGGGACAGGTCAAGGACAGGTCCCAGCCCCATGTCTTGATCGGGTGATCGGTGTCCTGGACTGGGAAAGAGCTGCAGGGGTGGGGTAGGTCCCAGCCTCCTGCCCTGATCCATCAGCGGGGTAGCTAGCACAGAGCCAGCTACTAACTGCCCAACCAGTGGATCGGGGCAGGGGACTGGGACCTGCCCCTCCCCTGCAGCTTTTTCCAAGTCCCCTGCTCCTGATCAGGGAGCTCTCTGCTGCCAGGGTATGGGGATATTGTCCCTGTCCTAGCAGCAGGCAGCCCCCTCAGGGCAGAGAGCAATATCCCAGCCCCGGCCAGAAGCCAGCTGTCTCCTGGCCTGGTACTCCCTGCCAGCCCCTAAGCTAGTACTCAGGGGGAGCGGGGCCCACTGCAGGGCTCCAGGAAGCTGAAGCAGACTTGCTGCCATTAGCAGCAAATCCGCTCCTGCTTCCCTGCATGTGCAGATGCCTGCCCAAGAGTGTTTACTTGTGAGTAGTTTACTCACAGATCAAATGCATGTGTAGACATACCTAGCATGGACTTTCTTTCCTGCCTTAGCATAGGACTCTTTCCGGTTATTTTCATTTTCCCAGTGTGCATGTACATGTGCTGCAGTGCTGAAGCCAGAGGAATTAATCTAGTTTATGCAGGTATCAATCAGATGTTGAATTTGACCCACAGGTAATAATAATTTAAAAAACCCTGCACTTATTTTTATCATGTACTATCTAGCATACTTAATTATATGCAGTCCTGCATATATCACTGGGATTCCAGCTACAGTAAGCACTTTACCAAGTTCACCTGCAGTTCTAACTTGCAATTCAGTTTTTCCCAAAAAAACACACCAGAGAAACTGACTTTCTTGCAGCAAAAGAAGGATCAATACTGATGTTGTCAGTGTTGTGTAATGCATCCTTTACACAGGATTCAAGCAATGTTAAAGAAGCAGAGTTTGACCTTCAGTTATATACCTGATCACTTGCATCAAATCAGCTCATATCCAGCATCCTTATGAACTGGTTCTCAGAACAGGAGTACAAGCACACAGGAGTAGATTTTATACTCAAATACAATATTTGCATTCTCACCTTGAAGATCATTTTGAGCCTCTACATAGAACTTGAATTAAGGATTTTGAAACTGGTAGCATGTCCTAGATTTGGAAATGTTCTGATTCCATACACAGCCAGGTCAAAACACAAATTCACAGTCCTCCCCAGTTACAGTTAAATATGTATATTCTTTTACAACACCATCGATGAAGCTGTTCACAGATTTTTAGAAATCTATGTCATATGCAGAGTTAAAATGTTAGGTGCTTATTTGAGTTATGAAATCCTGTAGCTTTTTCATAGATTCTGGGCTATAAATACAATATTTTAAACAGACATTATTCAAAGTAATTCACATTACACTACCATGAATGCTGCAAAATCAGGTCTCCCAACATTTCCTAGCAGATACCTTGCTAGAAAAGAGCGGTGTTAAGCTAGTTTACCTACTCTCAACACTAACCGTTGTTTTAATAATATACCATCAAGTTCAGTACCTTTTTCTCCACAGTTGAATAAATTCTCCCAAAAGAGCAAAGTGCAGAAGCACCTTTCTACATACATGTGTGTCCTCTAGCATATTTTATGTCCCTTAGGACAAGAATGTTCTTTTTTCT
Organism: Alligator mississippiensis; assembly: GCF_030867095.1. Classification (NCBI taxonomy): domain Eukaryota; kingdom Metazoa; phylum Chordata; order Crocodylia; family Alligatoridae; genus Alligator; species Alligator mississippiensis. Next base: position 65,660,307 of record NC_081825.1, read on the forward strand.
TCCCCAGTGCATAATGGGGACCCCAATTCTGGGGCTCTTTGGAGCGATCATAATTTATTTACTTATAATATTTCTAATTCAGTTTTTATTATGTTCTCAAGGACACTGTGTTCCTAACCTACACATTGTAGAAATGAAAATGCAATGGACAGACAAGGAATAGGAGCACTAAAACATCCAAGTATTTTGTATTTAATATTTCTTTAACATTTTTTCTATATTTTTAAAGTTTAAAAACAAGATAGAGAATATTTTGTATTTTACAGCTAGGATGCAAGAACATTATTAAAATGAACAATGGACCAATGAATTCTGGCTGTGTGTAGAGCTGCAGAGTTCAAAAAAGGGAAAAATGAATTCACCCTCTACTCTGGGCCAAACACATCAAGCAGCTGGGAAGACTAATGTCATCTGTCAGGAGCTGAAATAAATAAAAAAAGGCAAGGAGATCTCTTCCAAGCTCTGCCACCGAGCTATCTCCATTCAGTGAAAGCCCAAAGGTAATACTAATCATAGCAAATTGCACAGAGGTTCACAACTGGATTTTCATTCCACTGCTGGGCAATTGCGTTTGGCTTCTCCATGATTGAGCCACTCAACAGAAATTATGGAAAGTTTTAAGTTCCACAAGAATTTTGCATAAGGGATAAAACTGTGTTATGCCAGGGCTTTCCCTTTACTATGTGCTAGTAAGAAATGATTATATAGATAATATACAATCCCTTGGCTTTGTAAATTCTACAGATTAATTAGTTGTCCCTCTCCATGTGCATTCACTAGCACTTATTGTCAAATTATGCCTCCCTCTTTATTGCAGCGAGCTTTCTTTTAGGAAGACAGTAAGTAGACACTGTCCTCCTCCTGATAGGGATGATGGGACTTAACAGCTTTGAACACAAACTCATATATTCAATTTATAGGGTAGCATTTGTCTGCAAGGTGTTTTAGTCAAGCGATCTGCTTAGATTCCATCACTGCACTCCCCTCCCCCTCCCGTACCTGGCCGTGTCAGGCGTATTAAAGATATGTAAACATCATGGCAGTCTCTCTCTTGAGGTATGATGAGTTGGATGATCTGGAAGTTTTTGCAGCGAATCAGCAAAGGGCAGCCAGTAGCTGTTGTTGCCTGTTTTTCAATAGAGGAAATTTGGCTGTGAAGAATCTGAAAACAAATAAAAAATTGTTATGGTAAACAATAATGATTTGGAGTAAGAAGAAATAATCCTTAACCTATAATGATGTTCCATGGCCAAAGTTACAGCATCCTGGGATGTTTCAGGAACTCCTCCTAACCTACTTCTTATAGTTTTATTTTCCTTTAACCACTTCCCGCTTTATGTGAAAAAGATAATAACATATCTCCTGTCCTATTTCTTCTACAAGTTCACAAAAAATTAGTTTTAGTATGTGACCATACCCAGGTTTCTTTCCGAGTTTCAGAAACGTTTTCCACAAAGATAACATGGGTAGCTGTTAAATATAAGGTTCCCAATGCAGCTTTCCTAGAAGATATACGATCAATGAAACGGACATTTTCCACCTAAACAGAGAAATGAGAAAAGAACACAGACAAGATTCAAATTAAGACGTGAAATCAAGTTCTATAGGCAAAAAGACTGACACCCACTAACAAAAGGAAATCAGAAGGTTTTTTTACACTAAAACATATAATATTTTATCCACTCAAACAAGAAAACTGAAATTTCAGAGGTTTTTCCATTTTTATAAGCTTTAAGACACGTCCTGAGTTTATACTAAAGTGAGGAAAATAACAGGGCTGTGCGAAACAGAAGCGTTCCATTTCGACCAGCGTTTCGATGTTTCAACAGAACAGTGTTTCGTTTCGACTTTTGTTTTGAATAGAAATGGCGGGCTCATGTTCATACTGTGGTCAATTATTACCCCCAGGTCTGTGGTGGAAAGTAATGGGGGATCTTCAGTCCTGCTGCCTGATGAGAAGCAGCAGTTGCACAAACACCCATGTCACGAGTTTTGCCTGTCAGCAGCTAGGGGTGCAGGGCCCCAGAACCCCTGCACCTATCTCCTTGACAGCTGGCAGGCTTTGTGGCTGCAGCAGGGGCTAGCAGCCAGGCCTGCAGTAGTTTCCCCCCACCCCGTGCCCCAAGACAGACACAGTTGCACAAGCACCCATGACATGAGTTTTGCCTGTCAGCAGCTAGGAGTGCAGGGCCCCAGAACCCCTGCACCTATCTCTTTGACAGCTGGCAGACTTCATGGCCACAGCAGGGGCTAGCAGGCCTGCAGCTTTCACCCTGCTGTGCCTTAACACACACAGGGTCACCCATGTCACGAGTTTTGCTTGTCCACAGCTTGAGGTGCAGTTTCCCCCAAACCCCTGCACCTATCTCCTTGAAACTTGGCAGGCTTTGTGGCCTCCATGGGGGCTACCACTCCTGCAAGTTTCATCCAAATCTGGCCAGAAATGACAATGTTATAGGCTGTTTCAACCTTCCCCATTATAACCTATGGGCGAAACATCCAAACACCGTCGAAACAGCAAAACATTTTGACTTGCCTTGTTTTGTTTCGAGGCTGTTTCAACTATATCTGTTCCATTACAATTTTGCTGTTTCAACCTCAAAACAGAATCGAAACAGAACTGGTGGCGAAATTTCGCACAGCCCTAGAAAATAAGCGACTCCTTGAATGAAATACAGAAATGTTACAATGTATCTGGTAACGGTCCCTTCCTAAAGATTTTGTGCAAAGAAATTAATTGCTGTATTCCTTGTCTTAAACAAAAAGGATGAGTATATTTAGAACTATATCTTGCCCTCAGATTAACACCTACAATTCCCATGGAGCTTAACAGCAGCTATGTCCATATCCTAAATCCTATGTTCTGTCCTGCAGGGATTTACCCAAAGAGAAAGGCCTGATCTGGAATTCTGTGCGACTACAGTGAGGCATGAATTTCATCCTGGGGACATAATGATTGTTGTTTGATGCAATGTAACAAGGAACCTTTGTTACTAGGAAGGAGTGTAGCTGGGGCAGATGGCAGAAAGCCCAATGGCAAGAGGCAGCAGTTGGGAGTCATTGTGTAAATTGACCCACTGGCCACAGACAGCTGAGGGAACCAGCAACACCTGATCCCTGGGAGCAGCAAACTGGATCAGATGACCAGAACTGGGCCAGATTTGGGGCATATAAGCCCAGCCTCTAGACATGGAAGGGGCAGTCTGACCCTGGCTATCTCAAGCCAAGGAGCACTGAACAGAACTGACTGTAGGTTGGAGTATGGCCACCCATGAAAGGTACCTGGTGGGCTGGGGAAACAAGCCTGTCTCAGTAGGAGGGCCAAAGGAAACAGAGACCCATGGAAGGGTTTACATTTGAGTTGGAACTGTTTTGCTTGATGTTTTGTGTTCAGGTTTGACCTGTGGTTTGGGTAGGGAAGGTTTGGAGGCCAAGTGACAAGGTGCTAGGGGTGCTCTGCAGGGTGAGACCTGCTCTGGGCAGGGACATGAAGGGCTGAGGCCTATGAGCCAAGGTCTGAGACAGTAAACCTGTGGCCAGAGGAAAAGGAGGCCAAGGCTGGGATGGCTGAAACCCTAACAAGTGCTTTGAGGCCTGTTGTGGGGCTGCCTTAGAGGGGAAGCACCTTTGGGAATGCATAGAGAACCCCCCAAATGAGTCTGGGCAAAAAAGCTCAAGGACAGAGTCAAAAGGAGGGAGCACCACAGAAGCTACTCTCCGCCTCCAGGGACCCTGGTATCACAGCAATAGCTTCAAAGGCATGAGAGAAAAGAGACTGGAGGTTAGTGGGGCTGGAGAGTGGAGGCAGGCAGGTCTGGCTGCAGGGGCATCAAGCACACGTCCCCCAAGGCTGCATGCTGTGCAGGCCACATGCTGCCCCCTGCCCTGCTGCATAGCTTCCCTACTCCCTGCTGTGCCATGCAGAGGGCATCACTATGCTGCACAGCACTGCATGCACTGCCCCTCCAACTTTGCAACTGTGTCTCTATGCCCTGTTCCCCCAACCTCCTGGCCATGGGCTGTCTCTCAGCCCTGTACGCTGTTCTGCTCCACCCTGCATTTAAGGTAGGGGCAGGAAGTGGAAACTGGAGGAGGAAGTGGGAGCCCACTGACAGCAGCTGCAGAAGCCGTGTGGTGTGTGGCACCTGGTCTGAGAGCCGGAGAGCCACAAGTTAACCTGTCAGGGGCTGCATGTCGTCCATGGGCCACCAGCTGGACAGCCCTGCTTCTAGGTAGCTAAAGCATTACTGGTTTGTAGATCAGTGGTATATAACTGCAAAGGGACTAAAATTAGACACATACAAATTTCAACATTACCACAGCCACACCACATAAATAAAGGTGGACACTTGCCTCAACATGAAAAGTAACATATAAATGATAATGTGAATCAGATACACAAGAAAACAGCAAGACAAATATAAAAGCATAACAAGAATACCTATGAATGCAAGTTTGCATGTAGTAGTCACTCCTATAGAAGTAAAATATTTTATACATGACAAGACATGTTTAGGCAGTGTGACATGAACCTAAATCTCCTTTATCTGCTATGGTCATTTTTCCCCTCACACTTTTGCCTGCAAAGTTTATTTATTAAAAAGAGACCCAACATTTTTAGATACTTGTTTGACCTCTGCTTCAGAGATGTAGCCTTGTGTTGCAGTGTTCTCCCTTAACCACTCATGGCACCC